>NC_071500.1:70000000-75000000 GCF_028408465.1 Anastrepha ludens
GTAGGTGCGCAGTCTCTCGAGATTTTTAGAATCAATGCAATAGCGTATCGTGTTGTTGTCATCCAACAAACGAATCATCCGCTTCAACCCATCAGCTGTCGTGCCAAAGAAGGAATGTTTGATGTACAACAACACTCATGCAACAATAAAAGCTATTGTATTCAGTCCATTACCTCAGAGTGGAGCCGATTGCCCAGCTGGCCATCATATCGATGGCCGCCTTACTGCCGCACTCATGTCGTTCTGTGTCGGTTAGCAACGCGTGGATGCACAATGCTTGTGCGCGTTCGTCTGCCTGCCTTTCATCATGTGGGCATCGATTTGTGCTTGTATACATTTTTCAAAAGTCTGCCGCTGTCGTAGCCGTAGGCGTCGGTGCTGCCAGTCATCGCAACACGTCATCAAGTGCATCTCAAAAAGTCGTCGTCACCCAGCGGCTGTTGGGTTGTTGGTGTCGCTGGAAATGTGTTTTTTTATTTGTAGTTATTTTAGATATGTAGCACTGATTGTTAATGTGGTTGCATCAATAACGGCATTTTTATTGTATCTTACCAAAAATGGTTGTTGACATTTTGGTTTGTTCCTATCGAAGGAGACATAAGAGCAGCAAGACTGTTACAAAATATCCCGATACTAAAGTATGCAATAAAAATGATGCAACCGAAGATGAAAGATAAAATTAACACAGCAATAAAATAAAGCGAAATGTACTACAAAGTTGCAAATAATTCATACTAACGGCAATAAAGAATATTTTAAAGAATCTACTGGCGAACTTGAGTGATACAAACTAGTAGGAAGATATGTATGTATGTGTATGTGTGTATGACTCTCTACTCACATATCGATATTTAGTGCCCCTCCTGTGACATTCACGGTTAGTTCAAATACTGTGACTTTGATCTCAAAATGGTGGAAAAAGAAAGAGGTGCTGCTGATCGAGTTCGTGGGGGCGTATGGGAGCACCTGATTTAGAAATATGCATACATGTCACACTTTGAATCATTGGGGATAATCATGAACAAATCATACTTACTTCTATATGAACTAAATCTTAAAAAACTGTACAAGAAATAAGCACAGACCGACAATTCGTCAAATTAAAGCCCATTTGTTGCACAAATCGAAGGTTATAGAAAAAGCTGTCGCGCCCATGAGGCTACTGAGAAAACTGCTGAACATTGCAATTATGTTTTGATATCTTTTAGACAGACTCACACATGAAAATGTTTAAGCGGGTACTAACCTTGATTTTATTAATAGGCTTTTTTTGACATCTGAGCCATTTTCTGGATAATTGAAGGCAGTCAAATTAATAAACTACGGAGCTGCTAACTCGTGCAATGATATTCATTATTCCCAAAGGATTCAGCAAGGATGCCGCCCCAGTAAACTGGCCCTGTCTAGTGAACTGTATAGCTGCTTCTCCTATTTGTGGCGTGTGTCTTGATGTTGTTCCAGAAATGGAGGGACTTACAGTTTTATGCCGACTCCGATATATTTTTTTTTATGACAGAAATACAGGCGGAGGTTTGCCATTGCCTGCCGAGGGACGATCGCTATTAGAAAAACTTCATTTTGGTATTTCACAGAGATTCGAACCCATGTTCTCCGAATTCCGAATGGGAGTCACGCATCAACCCATTCGGCTGGTAGCCGCCGATAACTTTGAATGATTTATGACGGCGAAAATAATCTCCCCACCAGGTAGCCTGTGCGTACTATACGAAATAAATCCGAGTCAAAATATTAATTCTTGAATGGTACTGGAAAAAAAATATGCAGACGTAAAAATCAGCAAAATTAGTTGATTTTAAGAGAATTTAAGAGAGAATTGTTCGGTCCTTGCAAGATCGTTTGCATATTTTTTATATTATTTATTTGGCCTTTGCAGTGTTAATAGTACATTTAGATGGGTCATAGATAAAATTCACTGTGATTGTATTGTATATTTTATTGTAAAAACCCAGGCTCGCTTCCTAGAGCTGTAATAAATAAATGAAATAAGAACAAAAAATAAGTAGGCAATATTTTTCTTTACATACCGCTTTTCACGATTAGTAGGGTATTGTTGCCGTACCTAATTTGAATCCCAGAAATAAACAGTATTAAAATTGTAGTTTGTGTGGGAGGTGTTGATATATGTTGCTGTATATATATTTCTGCCCTCTAGCATTGAAAAGGGTGACATATTTACCACAAACGCACTAAGAACATTTTGATGTGTGAGTCATATTAGCGCCTTTAAAAATTCATCTCGGAAAAAACTAGAATTAAACCGCGAACATTTTCGTGCTATTATTTTTCACAATTTTCGACATAGATTAACAAAACAAGAATCAATCGATAAACTGAAATGATCATACGGTGAGCAAGTACCATCTTTTAGCACCGTAAAAACATACACAATGAATATTATCGTAGCAGCAGCTTGTTGACCGACGAAATACGGAAGGTCATCCAAATGCGATCATCAATAAGATATTTGATTATCACCTTGTGGGGAAAAAAGTATGTTCGTGTTGGATCGCACATATTTTAAAAAATGTATTGGAGACGTGACTGGATTCAAATTTGAATATGTGTATTGATCATCATGGATAATATTTTGTAAAACAATAAAACCGTTGTCAATCACCAATATTCCTTTATCCATTGTTAGGTCAGAAATATAATTGTTCACATAATGGTTGTGTGAAACAGGATAACTGAGAGAGATATAGACATTTATCTCACCGAAATGCTTAAAATGATGAGAGGAGCCGTCCGTCTGTCCACCAGTGCGCACCGTAGCTCGAGCAAAAATGTATCTATGTGAATGAAATTTACTACATTTGGCCGAGCTCTTCCTCCAATTTATGGCATATGTCTTGTTGTTGTTCCATAAATGTTGGAACCTACAGTTTAAGCCGACTCCGAACGACAGATATTTTTCATGAGGTCGTTTTTCATGGCAGAAATACATTCGAAGGTTTGTCATTGCCTGCCGAGGGCGACCGCTATTAGAAAAAACCTTTTCTTCATTTTGGTGTTTAATACACAGTGATTCGAACCTATATACTCTGAATGGTAGTCACGCACCATCCCATTCGGCTACGGTGCCCGCCAATATAACGTAAATTAAAAAAAAAACGTGATACATCTGTCATAAACGAAGAAAAATACTCTCATTTGTGAGAAATGATGAACTCAAAAAAAGAAATATGACGCTAGAAAAATTTTGTCGTACCACGCCCTCTTTTGGAGAAATGCGCGTATCTCGCTCATATCCTAACAAAACTCGCCCAAACTCGGTTTACGTATTGCTCAAATCCTCATATGTATCCAATAGAAACATTATTGATATAACATAAAAATCCTGCCCACTTTTTAAAACTAAATCTCCATACACCCGCCTGATATTACAAGTTATGTTTCTTATTGTCTCTATAATCTCCCATTAGAGGTAGTCAGAACTAACTCTGGGTACTAATGATGCAATTCTTACAGCCTTTAAATAAGCTAATTCGGAGTGTTAATATGACCAGTGATTATGCACATTTTAGAGCAAGTCGGCATCTTTTAATTTCAGAACAAATGCAGAAGATGAGCTACTTAGTAGTACCTGCTTTTCTGCACAATATCTACTCAACCTCACCTCACCACGTTGGTATTCTGCCAGCAAAATATTATATTTATCATCCCCACTTCAATAACTTAGCCAGCTTGTAATTGGAATCTGCTATTAGAACGTTAAGAGCTACAAATTAAATTGAAATTGAACCAAGTTACTAAAAGTATTTTTAATGCTTTTCTACAAACATACTTTCATACTTATGCATTTGTACATACGTAGAGTATAATAAGTTGTATGCATAAAATTCCTTAGACAATATTCATTGGAAAAAGCAAAATGCAAAATATTTTCAGTATCTTTTTTTTGCTTTACTTCGCTACATTGTTCATAAATGGAATTGAAAAGAATAAAAAAACTGTTTTAATTACAGTAGCAATGGGCACTGAAGTGGAGAGTGAAAGGCGGTACGGTGGGCGGAGCGGAACGCACTGGCGCTTAGCTAAAGCAAAAAATTGCAATTATTCGCCGTCGACGACTGTCGGAGATACGAATTTTAGACATTTTTCACTGTAGCTGCTACGTCTTTTGCTGTAGTTATTTTACTTATTGCTGCTGATGTGACTATGTGGTTTTAATTTTTTGCAGAAACATATCCACCATAATGATGAAAGAATTGCAACGCAAATACTTCGCAATTAAGTAGCAAAAACAACAATAACGACAGCGAAAACCAATGAAAAGGTGGAAAGCGAGACGAAAAAAATCAAACAGAAGCCAGAGGTAACAACGTTTTGTGTGCAGTTGTATTTACTTACGTATGTATGTATGTATAAATATAAATGTCCGTATATATTCTAGAGCCCTCGAGCCTCTAGTATAGAGTCTTTGGGAGATAACATTGTTCGTTGTTATGAGTAAAAAAAAAATATTTTTTATAAAAAACTTCTCAGAAATAATATGCATATGCAGGTATGTACTTATGAGTAAAAGTGAAAAAATTGCACTTCAGTAGAATTTGTTGAAGCGTGACCCCCATGCCACCCTAACTAAATAGCGAATGCAATCTCTGGGGAGTTGCACTTTAGAACCTATGCCACCAATAACAACAACCTCTTTGGCGCATGGGTATAATTCCGTTGATCTTATGTTTTCATGTGGTTTCATTACTGACGGTTAGCAGTTGTTGACTATGTAGTTGTTCTTGCTGTATCTGCAGTTGTTGGTGTAATTTTTGGTTTGTTACAACAGCATAGGAGGAACTGAATTTCGTATTGAAAACGAGCATATGAAAACAAAAATGGATGAATGAACTGAGTACAACGAAAAATTGAGGCGCATAAAGACGAAAATTGCAAGCAAAAGAAAAAAGAAGGAAACAAAAACAAAAACAAAGAGCAATTATGCTTCGAGTGCCGTTGCATGCAACAATGGTGCACTTAGAACAAGAGCACCCACAAATTTGCAGCGGCAATTTTATACTATGCACAGTATATATAATGTATATTTGTATGCATGTATATAGATAGAAGGGTCGATAGAAGATACCAACAAAGGGGAAACTTCACTTGGCGAATGCGAAAGCGAAAACTTTGTAGGCAACAAAATGAAGTTTGCATTACTTTTATTTTGCAATGGTTTTTAAATAGGCACCTTCGCTCGAGCAATTGGTGGCGGCGCTGTGACAAACTTCAAATTACAGTGTTTCAGGTGAAATGAGGGTGGGATTTTAATAGCGCTTATGGTGGCATAATTATGCTGACAAGATTTGTGGTTTTGGTTTTTATGTCTGTGGACTGCATTGATTGAGATGTCATTACGATCCAACATCGAGTCGGTGATGACACTGTCGGAAGTTAGAAGGGGAGGCTAAAGCAAAGCGCATTGTCATCACGCTTATTAATTGCATAGCAAATTGTAATTATGGTTTGCACAATCTGGTTGGAAGGCTCTTTGTTTGCACGCTTCATTGAAAAAATATGTGCATTAGTATATATCGATTCATTAGCAAACTTAAGTTGAACTGTTGCTCAGTCAGCGAACAAGCTGATGTGGGATAATGAGTTGGATATTTGGTGCTGAAATTGCACAACAACAGGCATTAATAATGTAAATATACAAGCAGATCATAGAATATATGTATATATATATAATTGGCATTTACGCCGAGCTCCTCCTCCTATTTGTGATTTTTTCCACAAATAGAGGGACCTACAGTTTTAAGCCGAGTCCTAACGGCAAATGGTTTTTTATGCGAAGCTTTTTCATGGGACAAATACATACGGAGGTTTGACATTGCCTGTCGACGGGCAACCGCTATTAGAAAATATTTTTTCTTTATTTTGGTGTTTCGCGCAGATTCGAACCTACGCACTTCCGAATCGTAGTCATGTACCAAACAATTCGGCTTCAGCGGTCGCATTTCAAAATACAGTGCACTCGCGGTAACTCGAATAGCCGCTAAGTCGAACGACGTGCTAACTCGAACACATTTTTTCCCCTATTGACTTCTTTGTAACTCGAACAATAAAAAAGCGCTATAACTCGAACAAAAAAACAAATTTATTTGTACACACATTCTTTTCAAACATGTACATTTTGTACATACATATATATGTAATAGTATATGTATATAAATTATATGTATACTAGTGTATTGTCCATATGAATATTTCGGCGTTAATATCCCCTTAGTTTTCTGGGAACAACATCTTGCATTGACCAAATTGCTTTAAATTTGTCATTTGTAGTATATCAGTGCACGTGAGTAATGGATCGTAAAAGGTTGAAGTGTTTAACATTAAAAGAGAGGGCTGAAGTCTTTAACAAAATTAAACGTGGACGTAGTGTTACTTCTCTAGCGAAGGAATATGGGGTAGCCAAGTCCACCATAAGTCTTATAAAAAAGAAAGATAAGGCAATTTATGGCTTGCACTAACGCTACCGGCAACCATAAGCTTAAACTTCTCGTTATTGACAAAGCAAGAAATCCTCGTGTTTTCAAAAATTTTAACTGTCCGGTGGAGTACAAAAATTCCAAATCAGCCTGGATGACTTCGGCGATTTTCAAAGACTGGTTTCATAATTCGTTCGTGCCGCAGGTAAAATCCAGATTCTTTAAAACAATTTTTTTAACCAAGTTAAATGACTTTAATATTTAGGTAAGAAAAAATTTGAAAGATGGGGACTACCTGAGAAGGCTCTTCTTCTAATTGATAATGCCCCATCACATCCCAACGAAATCGAATTAAAGTCCGAGGATGGTTTAATTTTAACTATGTTTATGCCGCCGAATGTGACACCATTGATCCAGCCAATGGACCAAAATGTAATTCGTATAACGAAACTATACTACAGAAATTTTCTACTGGCTTCCATTTTCAACAATCGATCGAAAAATCGATATCGATGACTGTTTTTTTAACATAGCACACTCAATTGATAAGTCGAACAAATTCGATAAATCGAACAGCGCCTGTTTTAATTAGTTCGAGTTATCGCGAGTGCACTGTAATGCTATACTGCGGCATGGTTGTCGTGCATACAAGTAGCGCTGTCGAGAGAAACGCGGGCATACAGTCAGTTGAATAGAAGCGTGACCGCTATAACAAATTGCATTGAGCTTTAATATTAAGCCATATGAGCTTATAATATATATTAATAATACGCCATATCTTCAAAAAGATGTATAGCCACCACCACTGGCTTTCAGGGATTCATATATTCGGGCCATACATTGTGTTAATTTCTGCGCAATTTGTGGATTTTAATCGGCTCTAAATGAGTCGAACTCGCTTTGATAACTGTTTGACCGCCCATATTTTGCTTTTCTTTGAGCTTTTGCTTGAGGTTGTCTAGTTCTTCCAAATATCTTCGCAGCCGACAACTAATAATGCTTTTTGGTAAATTTTATTCATCAAAAAATATTTTGTATTTGTATTTTTCTTAATTTGATGCACTATCCACCGTTCAGCCATATTTAGGTTAGCGGGTGAGTCCATCCTTTAACCTCATCCATTAAGGCTTCCTGAAGCACAGTTATGTCTTCCTGCCCTAGCGCCTCCCCAGTATAGTTCTTGGACAGCACTGCCAACCGGATAAATTTGAGAGCATCCGAATAGCTTGTCTGCTGTTCATTATCAATCAGCGGGGCCGCCGGTCCCTGGGGCATACTGAAGGAGGCAGTGGATGTGCTCTCTGCCTCTTAGCACTGGGTGCCTGCGGGGTGATCTGCCCGCTATTCGGCTTAGCAGCGGGTGCGGGCTCAGCTATTTGTTTCCCGCTTCCTTGTTCTGGGGCAGGTGCAGGTACAGTTCTTTTCCGTCCTGCTCTGTAGCGGTATTGCTCCCGCTTGGCCATCGAAACTCCATGGGGTACGACAGGAAGTTGTCCCGCCGGTCCATCAGTTGGCGTGCTGCTTCTGGGGTGTTGCCCTCCTCCAGGTAGCGCAGGGGCCATTTCACCCACGCCACTCAACCCTGTCCTGTAGGGGACGTCCAACGCGCCGATTTGTCCTCAAAGAGCAACACTTCCGCCTCTGAGAGCCCCACGAGGAGATGTTTTCCATCTTTTTTTATCACAAAGAAATCAGCTAAAATGTTATTGATATTCAAGGATGCCTCAATTTCGCACAGCATCGAAATTTTCTGCCACAACAACTGATATTGGCCAGAAATATAAAAAGCAAATTTCGTTTATATGTCTATCCTGAGCGATACTTAAATTTGCATATTTGGTTTAGGGGAATAACTCTTGCACAAATTAACTACTTTAGGTTCAGTACGCATTTTAAAGGCTCATTCTTATTTGATTGAGCAATTCTCTTAAAAACCATCTGCCGTTCGGAGACAGGGCATCATCGAAGCGCACATTACAAACTAGGTAAAGCAGAAACTCGGCCAAACACTTAATAAAGGAAGCGTAAGTTATATATATGTAGTTGCACATGTGGTGCATGTGCACAGTTCCTTTCAAAGCTCGGATACCCAAGTGCACAAAATATAGCTAACAGCTAAAATTAATAAATTTATACATTGACGGCTAAAAGTTAACAATAGTCCATGTGAACAGCCTACTCCTTTCATTTTAAGTAATTATCGATTTAGGCTTTCCAAACGGTCTTTCAAAAGCAGTTACATTTTTCATAAATTTTAGTTAACTTCTGCGGCTCAATACAATGCCAAAACAAGTACCTCTAGCAACCGAACACAGAAATATGTGCTGGCCAATAGGATGCCACCAATAATTCTTTTACTGCTGATAAGACTTGCTGCAGCTGACATATGTACACGTAACTACCGTCTAATGGAGGAGGATTTGCACGGCAAGAAGCACGGTGGCAATCAATAAAATTTAGTAGCAGCAAAAAAGCTCATTCCATTGTGGCATCCAAGTTCGAAGACAAATTAACGAAGGGCTGAACTAAAGTATGAAATTATAAATTTTCAGCTTGGAATGGCCAACAGGCCAAGCTGTAATCAGCGGCCAGAGGCGGCGCTCACAAAGGCACACATGCACCCATTTAAAAGCTACTTGTGTGTGAGATGCAGTGCAGTTAATAAAATTAGGGGTAGTAAATAAGCGTAATTAATCATTGGCACTTACCAAGCTCGCACTGCGCAGTGCTGCTCCATTAAGGATCCTACCAGCATTGGCTGTGTGCGAATACTTCGTACCCGCTAGTCGTCTCGAAATATTTGGCATTTATGGCAGAAAATATTTACCAAAGGAAAAGATAAATTTGCCAGTGTCTTGGAAGATGCGAAATATAGGGAGACTGTTGGCAGGACGGGAGGTGAACACTAACAGTTTGTTTCACTCATAAACATATTCGCACGCTTGTTTGTTTCCGGCATCTTTTTCGACGCCACAGTTTTTGTGTCAGCGAAACATTTATGGCGGCTAACACATTTTTATGGCTTTCCAACTGCAGTGGACTCTTTAAGCTTTTTCTGCTTCTCATTTATTAATGACCACATTTTTTTGGTTACTGCTGCTCGTTTGACTTCTGAGTTGATTTTACATATAATACTCGTAGAACATGAAATTGTTTATCCAAACTAGTTGCTTTTTGTTATACTCGTAGTTGGCAATAATTTTACAGTTCATCATTGAGGTTTCACATTCGGTTGGGCATTTCACGCTAAGCGTCACTATGTCACTGTGTTTGGCAGTCAAAATATGCCAAATTTATCATTCTGTTCTGTTCTGTTATATCTGGGAAGCACACTGCGTTCGTTGGCCATCAGTTGAGGCGTTTACTTTGCAGCGAATAGAGGCGTTCCGGAAAAGTTCTCGTTTGGCAAAAACACTGATAATCCGGCGAAGGAGAATGGTTGAAAGCAGCAGCAATGATGGAGTTGGCAGAAATAGCCGCAACGCTCCAATGACTAATTTCCAGCCAAATGGCAAACAATTTTGATTTATGATACAACAGTAATTTTTTCAGTTTGTTGAGCTGGAGTTTGTCAGTTATTTTTTGTTCGATTAAATCTTTTTTATTAAGAAACAGAAGTTATACATACATATATTCAGCGACGAAATTTCCTGAGCTAATACTCATTGCGCAGACGGACAAGGAGAAATTCTGTTTTTAGTATAAAATATATATATAAAAAACTCCAAATATGCGATAATCCTTAAGAATGAATGAAAGTTCAGAAATTTAATGATTATTTCTAATTCAAATATTTTATACATTTTCAGAATATTCAAATCCTTACATTTTTATGCAATCCTTGTACAGAGGCCATGCTCCTCTGCCTACCAACAGGTAGTCAAAGGTGGAAAAGTCGATAAGATGTATTACTAAAAGATTGATGAAATGAAATATCAGCATTTTTTTTTAATTTTTGTGACCAAAAGTAATTTTTTCGACTTCCTTGAAAAACTTCTTTTTGAGGCCCGATCTTATAATGAATACAGTGAAGCAAACACGTAAAAAATCTGTTTTTACATACAATTTTTAACAGTTGTTATTGTAACATGAATATTTTGTTTCCAAATCAGCTGCTAATAGTTTTTTATATAGCCTTCGTTTTTTGCGTTGAAATGCTCTCATCACAAAATCAAATCGGCTGAAGAAGGAAAAAGAGTTTGGTTAATGGAATATTTATGTAATACAGAATATTATTTATTTTTATTATATATTTATGGTTAATAGAGATCATTAAAATTGTTAATTTAAAAGTTACAGTACACAAATAAATATCTTGAAACGAGCAATCCAAATCGGCTCCAGTGATTTGGATGGAATTATGTATCTGGATAATATTCTACTTTCTCAATTTATATATCATAGATAGGGGTTAAATGCGGTATCGATAACAACTGCATATAAAAAATTTGCTTAAGATAGTCAATAGGTTTCAAGAAGTAAACTCTTTCAAAAAGGTCTTTCAAAAGAAAATAGAAGTAAGGGATAAATAGTAAAGCAAGCAAAAATTTATATTATTTCAGGTTTCACTATTTTTATTCAAAATACGGCTCTTACCATTTTTATATGATATAATTTAAATTAGCAAGTTTACAGGTTATCATACGAAAATTCAATTTTTCAAGGACTCGCTCACATATTATAGCATTGAGTTCACTAATGTCGATCCGAATATTGTGTTCCAGCTCTGGAATCGTGGTTGTCATTTCTATTCTGGACAGAACCAGTTTTTTGGGATTTTTTCCCCAACTTTTGAATTATTGGGTCATTCGGACTACTATTTCCACAACAAAAATCACGAATTTTGTGATATCTTGTTCCTAAAGATCAACCATCTATTAGGAATTATTCACTATTGGGAAGTAGGTGTTAATTTTGAAAGACCCGCTACTTGCTTTTCAAAGTTTTTAGAAAAAATATTGCACAAGCAAACTCTGTTTTGACTATGTTTCCGTATGCTCTATCATTTCGGCAAAAAATTTTACAGATACGAAATAAGGGAAAGTTTTTCTTGATCACTTAACTGCTTTAAATTTATACTTTATTATAATTATTTCAATTAATTGAAATTCAATAAAATTGCATACTCATAAATTTTCTAATAATTGGATTAAAAAGTACGAAATTTAGATGAAATTTACCGAATTTTGTTTGTGGAGAATTTGAAAATTTTTGTAAGGATTTCCGGGTAGTTTTTTCTGGTAATTGGAATTGAAAACGGCAACGCTGGGAACAACATCCGATTTGGTGAACTGGGGAACTTTAAAGTGTCTAAACGACCCTAAGTTTAAGGAGCTAGGAAATTGCTCAAGCAAGCTGAGGAGGTTCATAATTTAAAAATTAAATAGGTTATAAACAAGTTTCATCTGAGAATTCAAACGGCTTTGGGGGTTTTTTATACAGTTTTAGCACTTTCATCCTGTATTGGAATTATTGCGACCCAAAATAGTTGCTACATTTTAACAAGATAGGAAACATTGGCTTGATGTATTAAATCTTAGCATAAGGGCTCCGGTATGGGTAGGTGAAATTATGAGATATCTCGCCAATGCACAATAATTTTATTCTTTTACCTGTTTGCTACATTCCTTTGTTATTTTTAAAAAGTTGGATATTTCTGTATGGTGCAATATTTTTATGCACTGTATGAGTTTGTGAGTAAGTACCACACATTTGCTATTGTTGATTTAATATGGAAGTTAAGGAAGAAATTTACCGGGCGATCCAAGCAGTGTTTGTTTTCCATCATATACTATTTTCGTGGTCTAAGTAGCACCGCTGTCTCTATGTTCGATGCGGCTGCCAAGCCTAACCTACTATTTTGACAATGAGAACTCTTTCCCGTGGGAAATATTGACAGAAAGTCAGTATCATATCGCCGAGGAATAGAAATGGACAATAGTGCAACCTTATTTCTAAAGTTAATGTTTTGATGTACAAACCCTGTATTTAGTAAATGGTGGACAAAATCATCTTTTCTGATGAAGTACATTTTCACTTCGGCATCTATGTTTACAGGCCGCTGCTTGGGATCGCAAAATCCGCACGTGAACATCGAAAAATCAAAGCATCCTCAGAGAGTGACAATTTGGTGCTGACTTTTGAGCGGTGGCATTATTGGCCCATTTTTCTTTGAAAATGTTGCTGGAAATGCCATTTTGGCCCAAAGATGAACGCTGTACAGGCATTATAAACGATTTTTGTGGTCCGAAATTGAAGACTTGGGCGATTTTTGGTTTCACACAGCTCATGTCGTATTTGATATTTTGCGCGCCAAGTTCGGTAATCGATTTATCAGTCGTCTAGGATTGGAGCTTCTCTTTGATGCCGCTAGACTTGTTTTGTAGGGTGCCGTGAAGGGCTAATGTTCCGTAAACATTCCGTTAACGATTTAGGTTCTTGAGACACGTATCGAGCAAGCTTTTCGAGGTTGCGAATCTAGCCGAAAATAAATCGATAATATAGCGAACAAAATTAGTTCGTCTTCAGGTTTTTGAATTTTTACAAAAAACCCTATACGGATCACCCTGTACATATACAAACACTATGCTATGTAAACAAAGTCTATTAAAGATTCCTTTTGTATAAACAGACCTTTAGATTTGCCTCCCATCGACATCACATTAACATATGCACAATATCTATTCACATTGTAACAATATCTAATTGAAATAGTAATGGGATATCACACAGCAAACATTACCTCAGGCACACAATGAGTTTTTAGAGTTATTATTGAAAATATCCTCTGACAACAATACCAGCCAACACAACGAATCTTGTTCCTATTCACTTAAACGTACTTGAATACATACATACACATTTGTCAATTCAAAATTTGCATTTATCCTGTCGATAATCGTCGATGACATTCGCATCAAAAGAGCAACAAAGAACTCACAAGAGCTCAAAAAAAAAAAATAAAGGGACTGTAAAGGTTATCACCCTTGAAATAAAAACAGATAAAAGAACATTTTGCAAAACCAAGCACATGAAACAAATCGTTGGTGGCTTTGCAAAAAAGTAGCTTTGCGAATAAGGACAACAATAGTAATTAACCTTCTCACTTGACTCCTAACCGAAGTGCTCGTTTCTATAATCCCACAAAATTAACACACGTTTGAATAGACGATCGATCGAACAACTGTCGGCAGGCCGGCAAGTAACGAATGCAATATTGCAATTATCGGCAAAAGCCCATTCATTGATTTGACAGCAATCGAAGTGCAAAAAGGAACAACATTCGAGGCATATTGCTGAGGCGTAACGAATTTGATTTGCCACAGCAACACAATGCTTGTGTGTGTATGTGCAATGACATACAATCATGTGTGTATATGTGCGTAACAAGCAAATACCAATAGTGGTGGCATTTAGGCTCGAAATTTCAACGACTTTTACATTTGAAGAATTCGGGTTTGATACAAATGTATGAGATAGGCATGCTGGAACTGAGCGGAAGTAACGAAATGTCGGTGTGCCGAGTTATGGATTTGCATAATTTGGCCATAATTTCAAAAAGAGACGCATGTGTGTAGTGCTGTGAGAGCAAATGTTGCAAGTATGCAAATGATGCACCCCGTTAAACCAAAGGTATTGTCAGTGCATTCCTCTGCTTAAGTCGATGTCGATGCGGTTGTGGATGGTGTGAATGTGCCGAGAATGGCGATGCTGATTTCAAAGATGATTATTAAAATGATGATGATGCAAATTTTTGGTAGGTAATTCAACCCTTTCGGGACACGAGTGTGTGCGTTTACTGTGTGAATTATGGAAATTGCTTAAAAATATGCAAGCAAGCAGACGCAGCTGCATTTTGGCGGGAGATTTTTAAGACGCAAGAATATTAAATAAAGACTATTTTTTGGAATGCTTAAATATCGAAGAATATGAGGCCCTCCGATGCGTGTGATTCTTTTTCCTTGACTGAATTGATTAAATTGAAAATAATAGAACTATATTTGTTGGTTGAAGGTCAATATCAGCAACTGGCGCAGATTGTGCTAGATAGTTTCGTAGAATCGTATGTTTGTTGCTAGCGAGGTACAAGTTAACATCTGTTCTGGGGTTTGCGCAGAAATAACTTTTACATATAAACGCTAATACAGTTGGGGAAGTCATAATTCATAGTGACATTATCTGCATGTAAATAGACCCAGTAGTGTATGAAGCTTACTAAGAAGCTAAGTTGGTGCAGCTATAATGAACTTACCAAGAACTTTTCCAACTGATGCATTAAATATTATCCTCATTTTGATAAGCACTCGTAGAGATCCAAAACTGCGGGGAATGACGGCCTTTGGACAAAGCGCGGTCATCAATAGGACCGTGACATCTTCTTCAAAGTCATTCACGTACGCATCCCATCCATAGGAGACTAGAGACAGGGTCAAGTGGTAGATAGGAAAACCAAAATGCTCTGCACAGTTAGGTATGAGCTGAATGAATTGATGGACGCATATACAGGGCGCGTACGGTGTTTGTGGACAACTTGAGAGTAAAACTAATTAGCTTTCATTTAGAGCAAAATTTAATGAAACTTCACGATAAAAATAAAATAAAAATAAAATGCAATAACCTCCTCGACCCGTCTGGAAACGATTGCGTGCCCGAATCAAATGCCCCTATTCATATTGACTATAACTGTATTCAATTCAGCCTTCAGAATTTTGATTACAGCCAAATGCAGCTTACAAATTATAGGCAGATATTAGTTTTAGGTTTGTGAAGATGGATATGGGTGCCACGAAATAATTTGCTTTTTGTCTGGGATTCTCTAACACCAGTTGTAAAGAGGACCAGCTGCCAATTTCTTTGAAGTGAGTGTACCAAGATCTAAGAACTCGATCAAAATTCAATGCACAGTAAATGCAATACGCTGAGGAATTGGCAGTTCTATCTCAATCACATTCACAGACGATTTCTTAATAATTTTAATGAAGTCAAGTTTTTAATGAATAATGTCAACACTGCGGTCAACTTTACTTTCCGATTTATATGTATATAATTGGCGTTTACAGCACCATTTCCTTTATTTGGCCGAGCTCCTCCTTCTACTTGTGGCGTGCGTCTTGATGATTTCCACAAATGGGGGGTCAGTTTTACGCCGCCTTCGAACGGCAGATGGATATCTTATGAGGAGCATTTTCATGGCAGAAATATTGCCATGGAGGGGCTTGTCATTGCTTGCCGAGGGGCGACCGTTATTAGGAAAAACTGTTTCTGTCAATTCATGTTTCGTGCCCAAAACGGGTTTGGAACCGTCTTGGTTTTCGGCTTTACGGCGGCCGTCATATTTTTCAATACTAAAAGGAATTAGAAAGAAATATATTCAACACACGATTCCAGGCCAATGCAAGCGCTTCTGAATAAAAAGATTCTAAAGGGGAGGAAGAAATAATAATTTTAGTTTTAAGAATTGAGCAACACGCAAATCTCAAAAAAATCTAAGAAGTTTCACACTTTTGATAAATAAAACAATCGCATTACTATTAGAGAAAATAAAACAATAAAAATTCTCTTAGAGTGACATAAACCGGTAGAGGGTAAAGCAAAATGCAAAGAAGTACAAAAGTATCAAGTCGAAGTAACTTTGAACCTTTAAACGGAGCACTTGCCTGTCTGAACTTTCGTACTGCGCCCAGAATATAGTTTTTGCAGCTTAAAACTTGACACTCATTCCTTAACCAACTACATAGCTACCATCGGCAATATGCCCGTATTTTTGCTACAATGAAAATATTTTGTATTCGGAGGCAGTAATAAAAGGAACGCAAGATGCGGCCCTTGCAATTGTTTTGTTGTCGTCATTTTATATACTCCTACAAATATGAGTATGTATGTTTGGTGGCAACTGCTACTGTGCACCATCTTCTATCCGTTTCCGGTCACTTTGGAAGACCTCAAAGCCTCGACTTGTGACTTTCTCCTTTTTTCTACTACTTACATATGTACTTAGTTGAGTCTGTGTCAGCTTGTGGGTCTGTGTGAAATAAAGTTGTTTATAGTTTCACCGCTTTGTTTAGTATTTTGTTTGTTCATTTTGTAAAGTACTTTTTATCGCTATCGCGTAAGAAAATAAAAAGTTTTCCCTCCAAGTTATAATGCGGATAAGTTGGTGATGCGATACCTTTTCATGGGCTGTAGCGCATAGATGGACTGCATAGAAGTTATTATGCGCTGATGATTTCTTGAACTTGATTATGTTAGGATGTTTGAAAAATGGACAAATTTAAAATGAAATTTCTTTATTAAATTTTTATCTGGATCCAGCGCAACTTCACGATTAGAGGAACCCAAATTAGGTTGAGTGACTGGGCAAAGTACGCTTTTCACTTTGGCAAAACATACTTTTTCTCCAGCATTGCCGACTAAGAAATTGCTGTTCTCCTTGACAATTCCTGTAAAATTATTAATCTGCACAATCAGCTGCATATAAGTCGGCGATTAAATTAATACTTCGGTGTGCCAAAAGTAAGGGATTTTAAGTTTTATCTTAATGTGAGTACATGGATAATTCAAATATTTCATTAACAACATGAAGAGTGATATTGCGGTAGTGATGCAACCGGCATATTTAGCATATTCGAAGAAACATTTTAATACCATTTTGAGTTGAAGTATGTGAACGAAACACAATTAAAATATATGGAGTTCCATATATGTATACAATATTCGGGAGGGCAGTATTTAATACGGCAGTCTTATACGCCCCTTTATTTATTATGGGCCCCTCTTTATTTGAAGTCCAAGTATGCAAGATTTCATGCTTTAATAGTTTACCTAATAGGCTGTACCTAAAGAAATTTTAAACAGTTTTTACTATGTAGTTTTTTCGAAATATATTTTAATCACATGTGGGAGCAATTCGAAGTTCGATAGTCTAGTTTGGTCAGCCACTTTGAAGAGATTTTTGTCATAGTCGGATGCTCATGAAATATAAAGCCAACAGGTTCTTTTTACATCGTTACGATGCCACCTAACTCACGCAACTTCCTTTTTCGATCATTTAAAACGATTTTGTGGATTTGTTTTATGTTTTCTGGTGCTACCGCATCATTTGGACGTCCACTGCGTTGTGCATCATCGATATCTCTATGACCACGTTTGAAGTTGGCAAACCATTGTTTTATTGTTGTTTTTGATGAAGCGGAGTCCCCATAACACTGTTCAAGCCATTTATTTTCTTTAACGGTATTTTTTGCATTGAGAAGCGGGGTACAATTAAAGCACGAAATTATTTTCGAACCATTGTTTTGAAAGTAACAAAAGTAGCGTGACTACTACCACAATAACTCACGAAATAATGAATATAATATCTTGAAATTTAAACAGTAGTCTTTTCAAGGTTAGTGACTGTAAAGAGATGAATGCAATGAAACTAGTGCTATCTACGTGTTAGGCCTGGAACTTTTCAGCCGATGTGTTAGGTTGAATGTGAAGCAAAATGGACGATGAAAAGAATTTTTATACCTTGTGACAGGCCAATATTTTGGACCAATTTCAATGTTCAACGATGAGAAATGTGTAAGTTATGGCAATCGTTAGTGAGATTGTTAGTGGGAGCGTGAGCTTACATGAGAAACACTGCCAAAATAGAAGCATCAACTAATTCACTGGTTCGGAATTGACAACACTGCATAGAAAATTACGACTTAAGTAATCAGTTTCATGGCAAACGAGAATATATTATCCTGTTTTCAATAGTTTCGGTAATACTAGCCAGAGGGATATAATGCAGAGGGAAAGTAGGAAAAAACATCGAAGTGAATTTTTTCTGGGAAAAGTATTTCATTTCGAAATGAATTTCATATAAAGCTTTCATTCCATATGATTTTTTCTGCTGAGGAAAAGTGGAATCTGAATGGTTCAGATGGTGATTCACGTAAAGAATCACACATTTTCTAACGCGGAAGCAACTACAAAATTTTCACTGCAACTGAATAATTGTCATTACTTTTCATTTAAAACTTGGTATTTTTCTAGTTTAACTCCAATTGTAAATATTGAATTCAGTAAGTAGACTAATCTGCATACCGTCGAAGCTCTGAGCAGCTACATAGAGGCGTCTGACCCTAGTCGTGTTACTTGTAACCGCACAAAGCAGATTCATTTAAATCTAAGTAATAGCGCCATCTATTCCGCTCATCAACGAATTCCCATGAAGAGGCATTAAAATGAATGGAAGCATCGATTTTAGATGAAGTATACGAATATGTATATAAGTATGTAGGAACTATGCAATTCAGTTAGTTCTGGGACAAGGACATTTTCCCGACGTTGTCTCAAGGTGAAAAGAAGGAAGCCGGCAAAATGAGTGAGTAAGACAGAATTTTCAACTGGTATTGAAATGTAAAACAACAACGAAGAATGATGAAGTGATAGCAGGGAGGAGAAGCAACAGTTGGTGGCCGGTCGGCACTGATACATAGTAAGTGCTTTGAATCGCAGCAAAGGCAGTAGGTCGCCAGGCAACTGAAAGTTAAAAGTTGTAAGTGCAGCAAAAAGTTAATTAAAACTCTGAACACTCACTCACACATTCAACTAAAATACTGTTTGTCAGCTATGCTCGTTTTGTATATACTACATCTCCTTTTGCCTGCAAGTGGAAAGTGTGCTGAACGTGCTGGAGGATGCTGTTAGTGTTTGCTGCTGTTCTATGTCGGCTGTGCGCCTGTTGCACCGCACAGGCGTTGGTTCTCACGAAACTGAGAATAAGTTTCGCGTGTCCTGTTGAGAGCCAACAGCTGACAATAATTACAATAATTCTGAGAGCGCTACCGAAAGTCAAACGAACACGTATATGGTAAACTTTGTTAGTTACAGTAAAAGCAGTTGAATTTGGATTAGAACTTGGCGAACGTGAGTGTGATGTAGGTTTTTACAAAGAAGTTTCTCACACTCTTTATATACTTAAAATTTAAGCTCTAGTTCTAAAGCGTTATAGGACATACATCGTTAGCCCACATCGTTGGCCTTGAACGTGGAGTTGAAAATTGGGTCAATGGCAAAATGCAAATTAGTTTCCGACTTCCTACTTGTCATTATTAACACCAATGCTCGCCTGTAGTCGTTGCCATTCATTAAATCATCATTCCCCTCCCCCATTTCGTTTGTGGAATAGTCTGTCGCATTGCACGTTAATAAGGGAATTCTAAATATTTACTGTGTCCATGGACGTGCTGTGATTTTTTATATGGCGAGGTACTTTTCTGACCTTACAGACTGTCAAAGCAGCAAACAGCAACACAGCTCCTCATTGTTCACCCCTCAAGGTGAATAAACTTTTATGGCTAGACCAGTTTTTGTTGTTTTTATTGCAGCGTTATTGTAATTTCAGTCGTTGTTTTGGTGGTCAAATCATAAAGCAATAGCAACGAAGAGCAAAGGCGGTGGAGTGCTTCAGACATAAATACTTACATGTGTAAGACTGTTTGTACATTTGCTGGCAGGCGGTGCAAATTACACCGAGGCTAATTAGGTTTTCTCAGTGCGTACAGTTTTATGCCCGTAGTGTTGTATTGTTGGGCAGACCAGTTCGTGCAAAATGTTTTTGAATCTTGTTCTTTTTCTAGTATTATGACATCCTTTGGAGTTTGTGGGTTCTTGGGTAGGGGAAAGGTGCTACCGGAAATTAAATTGAGTTTTATAATGAGTTTTACATGTTTTTGTGTATTTTTTTCGTTTTACTAAAAGGTTGGGCGAGATTTCTGAGTTGTCTGGGTCAAGGCCAAGTGCAAGGTCGATTTTAATGGGTAAGTAAAAAGTTAAGAAATAATGGACAGAAATAGACTGCTGAAAAACGAAAATTAAATTTAAGAATATTGGCATCACATCCACCGTGTGATATTTTTAAACTCAACAGCAGCGTAACTGTACGTACAAGGATAAGTAAGTTGCAATGATGTCACACAACAAGTGTTTGTAAGTCGCTCTAATGAAGGTTAAAATAGTCAAGGATATATACCTGCCCAATTACAGCCCCATCATTTTGGGGATCCTGTAATTAGCGAGTGCCCTAGAGGCATTGTACTACTCTTCACTCAGCAATATTGCACCAAATTATTTGCTCCACTCTTCTTCGTGGTTAGAGTTGGATAACAATTGTTGTACAGAACTAAAATTCCTCTAGAGCCAAGTCGGTGGTTACTAGCACAGAAAAATACGAGTGCATCTCCAAATACCGTGCATCTCCACTTGTTTGCTCTGTGTTCAATGCTTTTACTCTTGATTGGACTTTTCAAAAATAAGTATCCATAAATTTCAACAAAATATGATAGTCCTTCTTCATAATAGCTGGCAGAATACCATACCGAGTGATAATTTAATAAAAATAATAGTAATTTATTACAAATTGTTCGTAAATTCTTGGGTAGAGTTACTGAAGTGACAGTCTTTGGCCGAACATATATACTTTATGTGGTTGTTGTAAAACATGCGACTGCTGCGCTGGGACCTGTAACTGTTGAAAGGGAAAACTTCGTTTTGTTGCTGTTGGCGTCTACGATTGCTTTTTGCTGTTTTGTACACACAATTTGCTCCTGTTGCCATGCCAAACTTTTATATGAGAGATAATAGAGGAAATATCGTTTTTTTATGACCTTCGTTATCTTGAATAGTTTTGCTGATTGTTGATATCAGCGACATTAACGCACAAACGATGAATGTGATATAAAAAGCAAATTCGAAGAGGTTGCGTCGAAAAAAGATATTGAAATCTTTATATGCAACTAGATTCTTAACTGAAAGAGAGAAAATGCTAAAGCAAAAAATAGATTTAGATGATATTGCAATAATAATCAATGATTTCGTACTAGATAGACATGTAAAAAATAAAACTCTACATAAAAAAGAGATTTGGTTTAACTTGCGATGCAAAAAGTGCTGCAAAAAGAACTTCAAGAGTATAGCGAAACACAGTTACAGTCTGACAGAGAAAGGTATTTGGCAGCAAACAAATAATATAAAACAATTTGTGAAGAAAACAAGGCAAACTATTATAAGGAAATTGAGAGAAAAATAAATGATATTAAGTGCAGCAAAGAATGGTTGGCTCTGGCAAAAGAAATAAGAGGTTAACAAACTAATTTTAGTTCAGTTAGAAATCCGTCTTTATTTAGGAAATATTCAAAAAACTTTAAAATCCAAACCATACAGCAAACAATATTTTCTACGCTGCTATGGAAGTATAAAAGGCTTTTTGGACTACTGCCAAATTACTGTTGACGAAATAGTTCAAATGCTTAATACAACGAAATCAAATAAGGGGCCTGGACTATAGACAGGATTTCACGTAAATTTTTCAAATGATCAACCAATAAGTTTTTGGCGCAGCTTATGGAAATTTACAATACATTACAAAACAATTCATTTAGAAACAGTTATGCATAACTAGTAAAGTGGAATGTGTCCAAACAAATTTGCTTTTTTCGATTTAAAAAAA
This sequence comes from Anastrepha ludens, assembly GCF_028408465.1. Classification (NCBI taxonomy): domain Eukaryota; kingdom Metazoa; phylum Arthropoda; class Insecta; order Diptera; family Tephritidae; genus Anastrepha; species Anastrepha ludens. The sequence continues at coordinate 70,021,931 of NC_071500.1, forward strand.
AGGCTTCTAAGCTTTTTTCAGTCACAAATAACAGAGGAATATTCTTTCTGAACTGCGGTGCAAAAATTCTAGTAAGTGTTTTAAATTCTCGCTGGCTCAATGGGTTGAAGAAAATATTTTGCTCATAGAGTTTCAAGCAGATTTTCGGCACAAATATTCAACGATTGACAATATTTACAGTTTTGCGTCAATAGTGCACCTAAAGTTTAACGAGAAGAAAAATGAGACTGCTTTTTTGTTGATTTAAAGCTTCCTTTGGCAAAGTGCTCTAGTGCAAACTACATGGTATGAGGATATCTTCCAAATTCGTTAAATTCATTGAAGAAGTATATATACGAAGGGTGAAGATTATTCAGATGATTTTGAAAGGTTATCTGGGGTAAAGCAAGGGTGTTTCATGTCTCCTTTACTTTTTCTGCTATATTTAAATGGCTTGCATAAAGATTTGGGTGATATTTTGAAAATTTATGATCTAAATATAAGGCTGTTATGCAAATGATATATTCATGTTGGCGAATAAAATAAATACACTTCAAAAAATGATAAATATTTTAGAGACTTACTATGAAAAATGGAACATGGAGGCCAAACTACACACACATCCTCAATAATGATTTTTCGTCATGGGGGCAAACTATCGAAAAAAGAAAAATGCAATATAAACGAGAGAATATTATTATAACAGACACGTACTGCTGGGGGTATTTCTTACACCTAAAATTCTTTTGAAGAAACATTTGGAAAAAAGGAATAACGGCGCAATGTCAACTTTAAACTTCACATGGAATAACTTTTTTGAAAAGAAGGAAATAAAATGAGGTATGAAATAGATAATGTTTCAATCAGTCTGTCGAGCTGTCCATAGTTATGCGGCGCAAGTATGGGGATACCTGTTTGAGAATGTGGACAAATTCCTACTTTATTTAAAAACAGGCATCGAGTGTGGTCATTTACATGCTTGCTTTACATTTAAATTATGTCCAATGGGCCTTGAGGCCCCCTTTTTTCTTAACAAAAATAGTTTGAAAAATTAATGTTTTCTGGGCTACGGGTTTCAATCCAATAGGGTTGGCTTACGTTTTGAAATGGAACTGCATTAACACTACTAACAGGCAAAAAATGTGAATAACTAAGCAAGTTGTGCCCTGTGACACAAGGCGTGGACGTAAGAAGGCATACAATTTTTCTACATCCCAAGGCAAGAAATTTTTTAGCGGCGGGTCTCAAACCCAGCGCACAACCAGCTCACATTAGCTCACTCCCGAACGGGTGTTCGGAAGCTACCCAGAGGATACGTGGACAAATCCCGGACGTTGTGAGCTGCTTGAACCGTATGCAGAAGAATCGTCCTGGCCATTCCCAAGTGAATGGCGATCAGTAACTTTCCCCACTTGTGTGGACTTCTACATATGGAACCATCCTCCTGATGAGCTTTACGACGACATAGATATAGCGCAGCGAATAAAGATCTAGCGGCGACGTTGGCTGGGTCATGTTGTCCGAATGGATACAAACGCTCCGACTCTGAAAGTATTTGATGCGGTACCAGTTGGTGGTAGCAGAGGAAGAGGAAGGCCTCCTCTGCGTTGAAAAGATCAGGGGGAATAGGACTTGGATTCACTTGGTGTGTCCAACTGGCGCCGGTTAGCACGAGAAAGAAACGACTGGCGCGCTTTGTTAAAGTCGGCCAAAATCGCGTAAGCGGTTATCGCGCCAATTAAGAAGAAGAAGAAGGCAAGAAATTAAATGAAGAAATGGAATGAGTCGTGCGGAAACTTCTTGAAGCCTGGTAAAAAATGTATGGGCTTCATTTCTCTGAAATACCATTTGAGAATGGGTCTGATCGGAAAAGAGCTTTCCAGTGATACTCTTCCTGTACAGCCCGATTTTCCATTTGTCGACGCTTGCACTCAAACTGATTAAAAACCACTTTTAACTAGTAAAAATTAGGTATATAAAAATGTATTTTGATTTAGAACAAACCAAGTTCAATGAAAGAGTTCAACGTCTGCTTAATTTTCACGGAAGGGTAAGTCAGACAAATAGAGAAAAATGGGAAGAGGCATCAAGAGACATGAGACAGCATTGCATCGGCAATAGCATTGTATTCGGGTGGACCTAAAGCGTACTATTAATTGTACAACAAAAGTTGTTGAGTCCACGGCGTCCAAATACTGCCGGAGAGAAAGCGAATATGTGTCCGGTGAGCCTTCGTTTACTTGGTTCGACACGGTTTCCAACGGGGTATTTGTTAAATCAAGCGCTGTTTTTTTTAAGAAAAATTGATTTAATTAAATTAATAATCAATGGAGTACCAGGGAGTACGCAAATTTCATGTAATAAAAGTTATATAAGTATAGGGACTCGCGGTAGACGAATGCCTTGGTGCGTGACTACCATTTGCAACAGCGTGGGTACGAATATCCGTACATGAAACAATAAAATGATAGACAATTTTTTTTTCCTAATAGCGGTCACCCCTTGGCAGGCAATGGCAAACCTCCGAGTGTATTTCTGCCATGAAAGAGCTCCTCATAAAAAATTATTTGCTGTTCGAATTCGATCAGAGGACCAGTAGGTTCCTCCATTTGTGAAATAACATCAAGACGCACACCACAAATAGGAGAAGGAGCCCGGCCAGGCACCTAACAGAAGTGTACACGCCATTTATTATTATTAGATACTTTTTTAATATAAAATAATATATAGAAATTAATTTCAAATCTTAAATTTTCACGTGGGATCGATTTTGAATCTATCTACATACGTACATATGTACATAGGTATATATGCTTTTTCCGAAAGAATAAAAAATTAATTATTGTTGGAACGCCAAATTATTGTCCTGTGCAAAACGAAATAATTATAAGCAGAAGCATTTACTTTTAACTTAAAAGTGTAAAATGTGAGTTATTACGTCAATTAGTATATTGTATTGTATATATTTTGATCACTATATCTCATTCCTTTATTTATGTGGTTGTTTTGGCTTAGAAACAATAAATATGTCGCGCGGAAAAGTTTTGTCTGAATTTGAGGGTACATATTTTAGCATTACTTCCAATTGAAAGAAGAGTACGGATGCACCAAGAGAAGTGGTAGAAAGCCACGGTTAGCTATAAATAAATAAATAAATTAAATAACCCTGTTGAAATTACGCGCATTCTTCATTTGGAAGTGCGTACCTGTCGTCTGCCACAAATTTTGCAAGCGCATTCTAGGTTAGAATATGTAAAACTAGTACCTAAACCTAGCTGACAGGCTGAGAGAGGCTGCAGATGGACTAAACTGATGTTACCTGTCATGTCCGATCGACTGTCGCAAACCCTTCTGTCATTAAGTAGAGGGGAGTGCAGACGGCTGGTTGGACTGGTGACGGGCCACTTTCTGTGGGCGAAGCACATGGAAAGGTTGGGCATCTCAGACAGTGTACTCTGCCCAGCTTGTGAAGAGGAGGATGAGACGGCGGACCACTTCCTGTGTGTCTGGCCCGCCTTCGCTCGAATCAGGTTTGAGGTCTTTGGCACTGATGTGTTAAGAAGATCTACTCAGATTTCTTCGGAGATCGGGTAGATTTAAAGAAAATTAAAAGGGAATCCAAGTGATTTATATCCACAAAAGTCAACTCAAGTACAAAGAAATGAAAAGAAGGATATAGAGCTCTGAGACGAAGTACTTCTTACTTTTCATTACCTTGCTTGATTCCAAAAATTAACAGCCCAGATTAAATTTTACTAAAATGTGCCCGGATATATACAATTCGGTCTGTACCGCATTCAGCATTTCCTTACTGGTTTTTATGGTTTTTAAAGACAATTTCTTAAAGTATTTTCCAAATTGAATTCAATTACTTAAAAATCGATTTATCATCGAATAAAAGTAAACTATTTATTTTAGTGCTGCTGCAACATTCTTAGCGGTGGTGCCAAACTGTAGCATAGTGAGCTGGTATTCTGCATAAATGTTGCACATTTTGCTGCTACTCGCATAAACATTGTACTGTAATCGTGACTACAACAACAGCATCAGCATTTTGCAGCCATGCCATTGCGAATGCTACCAAACGTGGAAAACATTCACACACATTTTAAAGCCAATTTCTTCTCTACAATATGGCAACATAGAACATAGCTTCCTGTTTGCCAAGACGGGTAGGCGCGCCGGGCTATATGGGGCTGTCTACGTGGTATGGCATGGAAATCAGTCGTCTATAAATTATATCCGTTCCAAATTGAAATGCGCGTTAAAATACAGTTAACTTGTTTCTTTCTGCTACATTTTCACTTCAGACACTTTGCATTGGAAGTAAGATTTTGCGGTAGAGCGGGATAGAGCGAAGGAGTCAGCGTTGGTTCGAGTGTTGTGTAGAAGACGGCGATATGGCGCTGCTGTGTTGCGATAAAACGGAAGGAAAACACATTAAAGGAAGAAAGTTGCTATGTCTGCCCTGAAAGTGCACATAGTTTATTTTTAATACAAAATATTATACAGGGTAAAAATATTTATTTTATCATAGCAAAAAAAAAAAACAAAAGCAAATGGCAATTTACAAATATTTTTCTAAATCTTTTGAATACATTTTTTAAATCTTGAAATACAGTGAGTTCGCACAAGTTGATAGAAAAGTAAGAAAGTAAGGATCAACGAATGTGAATTTTTAAAAGCAAAAAGTTGTTTTATTTATTTATTGAAGTAAAAAATAGTCAATAAAAACAAATTGTCTTATAAACTAATACAGAAGTTTTAATAAAAAATATAATAAATATCTTAATTAGTAAGAAGAAAATACAACAAAACTTACATTATGAATCAATTATTTATAAGCATAAATAAGAAGTTTATTCAAAGAGTGCTTATACAAACAAACTCAATCTCAAAAAGTTTCTAGATAGCAAAAATAGGAAAAATCTAATTAGTAAATACGAAGCGCTCTAGAGGGGCAAACTATAACACCTTGAATAATACCCAGAGGAAAGATCAAGACAAAATAGATCGCCGATATTTCAGAGATTTCAAACTTATTCGGGGGCATCTAGAATAGTATGAGGGTTGGGGTCATGAAAAAGAAAGGGAACGTAGAGTTAGCTTGAGCTGCTTATGGAAACAGGAATATCCTCTAAAGCCCAACGATGTACGGTTGGAAATGAAGGAGCGGGTGCCTTTAACACTTATGAGTTTCTGCTGCTAGTAAACCATCCCAAATGAAGAATTCAGCGCTGCACGATAGATTCTTCTCCCTTTGAAAACAAGACTGGCTGCCAACTTCAAATGGCTTGCTAACAAAAAATGAACTGACAGATCGCAATGGAATTTCTTGATGTTTCTAATGAAGGGTGAGATATTAAACTGGCGTATAAATTTTGTATCATTACTGCGTAATATTATTGAGATCACTCTAACGACTTTCTTTACATAAAATCAGTTCATTTACAGACAAAAGAATGAACTGTGTGAGAGATAGTATGTACATACAATGCATAGTAAACAAATAATGTCAAATTAATCTACAGACTTGCCAAATATATATTATATTTTTAGTGATGGCAATACTTCGGTCGGTATTTATTTTATAAAGTAAAATTTGGCGGAAGTTAAACTTATAGATCCTTTTATTAAGACAGCTAATTATTGTGTTTATATTATAGAAAAGTTACCTCAGAGTCAACTCAGTTTACGATACCGTCACAACTTTTCATAGGACAAGAGTTATTAATTACTGTTTATAAATTGAAGTACAAATTCAGTTAAAAAAATGTGTTAAGTTCACCCTTCCTGTCTATATTTTTAACGATTTTCTAATAATTTTTTGAGTATTTAAGGCTGTATATTCCAAATAGTGCTTCCCTTCCCAATTCTGTAATAGTTGTTGACTGATTGGGTTCTTCTTCTTCTTAATTGGCGCTATAACCGCTTACGCGATTTTGGCCGACTTTAACAAAGTACGCCAGTCGTTTCTTTTTCGTGCTAACCGGCGATTGGACACACCAAGTGAAGCCAAGTCCTTCTCCACCTGATTTTTCCAACGCAGAGGAGGCCTTCCTCTTCCTCTACTACCACCAGCTGGTACCGCATCGAATACTTTCAATACCGGAGCGTTTGTATCCATTCGGGTGATATGACCCAGCCAACGTAGCCGCTGGATCTTTATTCGCTGGGCTATGTCTACGCTGTCGTAAAGCTCATACAGCTCATCGTTCCATCACCTGCAATATTCGCCGTTGTCAACGTGCAAAGGTCCAAAAATCTTGCGCAGAATCTTTCTCTCGAATACCCCAAGCGTCGCTTCATCGGCTGTTCTCATCGTCCAAGTTTCTGCGCCATACGTTAGGACGGGCATGATGAGAGCTTTGTGGAGTGCGCTCTTATAACATTTGGGTTGCATAGCCCAATAACCTGAAATAGTCAATTGTGAATTTTTTTATAGAACATTGGGTTTATTCATATATTGGGTTGCTATATGGCGGCCGCCGTAGCCGAGTGGTTTGGTGCATAATTACCATTCGGAAGTGTCCAAGTTCTAATCTCCAGGCATAAAATGATAGAAAAGGTATCTTCAAATAGCGGCCGCAACAAGGTCACAAATTCCTAATTTTTATGTTCGAAACAAAAATTGTTTTAAATATTTCATAAAAAAGAATAACTCTAGTAAAATATGTTAAACAAATATTTCTTTACTCTTCAAAGTACAGGTAATAAACCCTTACAAACACATTTTGTATTTATTTCATACTTGTCGCATTTATATTTTGAGGTAAATCAGTAAATATTTGGGTGAGTTATTTTCCAGGTGGCTTAAAAAAAATGTCTCGGAGAACATATTTTACTCATGATAAAATCTTAATATTTTCTTCTTCTTTCTGCTTGATTTGGTGAATTGCCGATTTTTTCTAGAACTGTTTTACATCTTAAGGTAAAAGCAAATTGATGCTTAAGCCAAATAACATGTTGCCAAAAAAGATTGTTGCCTATATGCACGCCAAGTAAGGAGCGCGCATAAAGATTTCTGTACGAGCTGTAGGCATGAGGAAGAAATGGAGTCCATCAGAAGTTCCTCTATGTATAGTCTGCACTTCACCGATTATATCATACTTCAGATTTATGGAGAACCACGAATTCGAGGAATGGTATATTTTGGCATAGTCTCACTGGGTATACTAATTGGGTTCATCAAAATTTCGGGAAGACTTAAGGACATTTTAGGTTGGAACTGGAAAATCTCTCCTGATCATTAAAATGGGCCAGTATGGCTACCGAACAAGTTCTACATAGTAGCGGTTCAACTTAATTTACTGTTCTCAAGTCACGCTTGTCAAGTTTCTAAAGTTATGTACTTGAAGACGATTGGGAACCGTTTATACTATTATATTTATATGTGAAAAAAGCGCTTAGTCCCTGTATGCACATAAGTAATCTATTTATATTTCCCTATCTGTCTTGTCAACTGATTTTGAAATTCTTATGCCGTCCTTCGCTGAAATATTTTGCGCGTGCGATATGAGTTCCCGCCTCTATTAGCAGCGGTCGGAAGATGGGTAGGGCCTATTGCAGGTGGTTCATAAGGGTGAACGCATTCATGTCTTATACGTATGGCTGTAACTGCTTATGTATGCACATGCATGTACATGCACATGAGTGTATGTGTGTGTTATATCATATGCTTATACGCATTGTAAAAACTTTATGTGGGTCTTACCCAATATTAGGGAGGTGAGCACAGCGTTGGTTAACCTTTTATAGCCAAATAAAAAAATAAGGATTTTGTGAAAAAATATATGTATACATTGGTAAATGTATATACATATACACATACACAGGTATGTACATGAACTCAACTATTTATTGGAGCTGCGCTACAAGGAGCAGTGATTGCCTCTGTTGGTTAGGTAGCATGGAAATTGGGACTATGTAAGAGTATGTACAAACACACATAGATGTAACTTGTGTAGAATATTTGCATACATACATGTGCTATATGGATATCTATACAAGTGCACAATTTTACAATGCGAATATTTTGTAGTCAACATTTCGATTTTATTATTGCACACATAAATGGAGTTAACGAGGTTGTCATCGAGTATACGGCCAATGGCTAAGCGTTGAAGGGAGCAACGTATAAAAAAGCCAACGAGTTCTGAATATCGAGCGATGAGCAGTGAACCTCAAACAGCCGCCGGCAGACAATGCAGCCACATCAGTGGATGACTGTCAATGTATGGCGAGTGGCGCAGACTACCCACAGCAGGTGGTAGTCAGACGGTCGGTCGTTGGCTGTACGTAGTAAACTTGGAAGGATATAAAAGTGTGTGGGGCTGTAGTGTCCTTTTTTGTGCGCAGTTTGAAAAAAAAATGTGTTTGTTGCGCTGTACTGCTGACATTGTTGAGATATAAAAAAAAATCATATACATAACTGTGCTTCGTGTGGATGGGATGGGATAGGAGAAGTAGAATACCATTATAATCATTCATGCTTTAGTGGGCATTAGAAAGGTTAAGTCGCTTGAAATAGCGCAATGCAAATGCTTACAAGGTTTTGATGAAAATGTGAGGCTGGGTGGCGTAGTCTAGCGTGTGTGACGAAGGGAATTGCGCGCATTAGCAAAGTGAGTTTGAAGCGTATTTTCCAATTCACGCGTTATGGCGGTGAGCACATTATTGATCGTCTCCACTGACTGACGAACTGTCACACCGGGTGGACTGGTGAACTTGTTGACTACTTGATTGGTTGTGCGTGAAGTGAAAGCTAAACTTGCCACATCAGCGTGACAAATGGGCGGGGGAATAAAAATTTAAATCTTACTTAAATTTCGTGTCCTTTTCAAGGTATTCAGATACTAAATTGCCATGAAAATGATGCGAGAATTATGCTATACGACTGGGAAATAGCAATTTATCTATAGTTTCTTAAAGCGAATTTGATTTAATATCACAACAATTCCAAACTACAAAAATACTTCGAAAGTATTTTTATTAAACTTATTATCCAATGAATTTTGCAAGTGATATAAAAATATTTGACTAGTATACTGCTCTGCTTTCCGTGACATAGTTTTGCAAAATTCTAGCTTTTCGTCACTAATCTTTACTGTATTTGCTGCTGTCCAAAAGGTCCTCCGGCTTTCTCTTTTAAAGGCACTTCACGTGAAATATTGTCAAATTCGTTTTTTTTTTGACAAAATGTCTTTTGCGGAAGCACGTAAACGGTAGCTTACGGAAACCTAATGCTACTGAAACCACAAGAAAACAAGTGATGAAAAGAGTTAAATGACTTATCTCGCTGGATGAGGGAGCGTATTCACCTCTATGTATACCTGTGACTGATAAAAACATACAAAAAGTTGATTTTATTTATTGTATTATATATATAGATATGTATATATATGATATAATTGGCATTTATACATTTTTTGGGTATTTGACCTAGTTCTTCTTCCTATTTGTGGTAAGCGTCCTAATGTTGTTTCACATATAAAGGGGCCTAAAGTTTTATGCCGGCTTTGAAAAAACTTTGAACTTTTCTCCCCAATTCTCAGGATCCTTGTATTTTGAAACTCTTCTGCGCAAAATGGCTAAAGTATTTAATATTCCATTTACTATTACATCATCATGACTTCATAAATTACCTTGGTGCACTAAAAATCTAAAAGTATCTAAGAACAAATGAAACAAATGTGTTCTATAAATTTCATAATGCACAGAATTCATTGAATTTTAAAGAAAACTACAATGTATTTTATGAAACAATTGAATGTTCTGTAAATTTCTCTATAATAAATACTAAGTACACTAAGTATGACTCGAATTGTATGGGCTTTAGTGGGCACCTAATAAAAAATATCTGCCGTTTAAAGTCGGCTTAAAACTGTGGGTCCTTCGATTTGTGGCACAACATCAAGACGTACACCACAAACAGGAGTATAATCGCGAATTAATGGGATATTTTGCTTTATGACTGATGATAAAACTTTGAATGTATCTGACTGTTTCCCTGCATGTAATTCCTTTGTTTTTGGGTCTCTATCACAAATTGATTTACACATTATTACTAATATCTCTTCTCTCAAGTTCTTCATAAAATGTGACAGTGCTTGAGATGATTGAGAAATACCCTACAATGGAATTAATCTATTTGTGTCCCTTTATGCATAAATTATTCATTATTTTCTCGGAAGATGGCTGCAGTGATCGATATCTCGTAAAGCATCGATGAAACAATTTAAAGTTTATGCTCGTCGTCAAGGTGGCATTCTCCACTAAAAATAAATATTTTGCTATATTTGGTTTGTTCCATTCAGTTGTGAGTTACAGGGTGTTAGAAAAGGAAGTCAACGAAAACAAAATGCCGTACATTTTACAGTTTTTCTTTGATAAAGGTGGAAATACAGGCCGCTGAAATTGTGAATGGTGTTTATGGTACCCATATTGCAACAACTAATTACGTGCAATTTTGGTTTCATCGATTCCGATCAGGCATTTTTTTTGATGTTAAAGATAATGTCGATAATTCACAGAAATGATCGAAGTTGGCCGGGACTTTAGTAGTGGTATCATCGCCCAGGAGTTAATGATCGGCTATAAAACAGTTCTAACCATTTGCACAAAGATTTTACTAAAAAATAATGGATTTATTTATTTTTCCCTAAACTCAGTTATATAAATAATTGGCTCTTACACTCCTTCGGGTATGTGGCTGAGCTTCTTTTCTTTTTTGTGGTGTGCATCTTGATGTTTTCTACAAATGGAGGAACCCTCAGTTTTACACTGTCTCCGAATGGTCGGTGAATTTTTCTTTATTTGCTTATTCGATTTCGAATGTTTGGCCATGGTACAAAACTAATGTATTGTCATCATTGATATGCACATAGTGGGTTGCCAGAGACATTTAACGGATCTTGCCTATCATACATAAATACTGTAGAACAAATGAAATCCTGAAAAGTTCTTTTGACAAATTTTATTGTGTTTTATTTATAAAATAAAATCTGCGGCCCTCTTGGATCAACCCGCCTTACGTACGTACACACATATATAGAGTGGAGCCAGAAGTTTTGGCCAAGAATTTGTAACTTACATTATTAAGCCAACATTTAAGCGGAGAAGTCCACTAGAACACCCTTGGTATGAACGAGTTCAAGTGCCAGGAAGTTTTTCAATATGAAAATAAGGACGTTCTAATGCTTCAGCTTCAAAATCCAATGATTTTTTTCTGTATTTTAAAATGTCTTCACGTGTCCCTTACACAGTTCTTATTCGCTAGGGTGACAAGTGAGTCTTAAGGTCTAATTACTTAAATTTCGAATGCTTAGAATTCACACAAATAGTTGTTTAAGAACTATTTGTACATAATTACGCGCCTGCAATACTATTTACACCCATTAGGTAGTACATAAATAACTACAATCAAAAAACTTCATTTACATATCTATAGTATCTCATCTTATGTGGATGTGGTAAAAAAGTTGTGCTCTTGTTCAAGCCTTTAGTCTAAGTTGGCTACAGTGTATAGCCTTAAAAACACAAACACATACAAAGATAACAATCAATAGATGCTCATATACATATTCGTATTTAATGCCTGGGAAAACAACTAACCACAAAACTTTAACGAATAGTAATCAGACATGGTTACAGGGTGGCGTTTAATGAAGTTCCACCTTCTGCGAAATGGTAGAGTAATATACTTTTATTAATTGTTTTATATTGTATTTAAAAGGTTTGTTAGACCAGACGTTCGAAAAACAACACAAAACTATTGCTCAAAACGACGGCCGCCTTAGCCGAATGGGTTGGTGCGTGACTACCAATTGGGACTGCGTAGGTCCGTTGCCGCTCAGACTCGGCTTAAAGCTGTAGGCCCCTCCATTTGTGGAACATCATCAACACGCACATCACAAATAGGAGGAGGAACCGGCCAAACCCTAACAGAAGTGTAAGCGCCAACTATTTATTTATTTTTTTACTACTTTATTATTTCATTGCTAGACTCTAGGAAAATAATTGAGTGCGTTTTTGTAGCAGTTATGATTTTTTTACCGGAAGAGTTCTCTTCCAAATAAAAACATATACACAGCATATTAATTTCAGACCGTTAAGCTACTAGATACTTCACCCTGTTTTTGTTTGAACAGCATGAAAAACTTCTCAAACCACTTTTAACTATATTAGATAAACCCAACTATTTCTGATAACGTAGATCTGTTTGTCGTGGGCCTGTGACTGTCAGTCACTTTACTACGTTTGGAAGCCCATTATGACATACCCTGTTAAATAAATAAATGTTAAAAGTTACGCAAATGTAACGAAACATAGTTTATAGCAAAGAAACACCAGCGGAGACCACAAATGTGGTCTATACTCCTTTATAAATACATACATAAATACTACCTATCAGAGAAATTTGCATTTGGTTTTAAGATTAAAAAGATACGTGCGTACTTTCATACAAATATGCACACTCATACTGAACCACACATATGTACATATACATGAACGCATAACTTCCAATGGGAGAATATTGCGAAAGTTTGCCAAGATATTCACTTCTTTACTTTCTTTTAAATACTCATCGTGCCTTTTGCGTATTTTGTTATTGCTTAAGCTCGCCAAAGTTTACGGCTATCTCTTTGTAATACCACATATAATATGTTCTGATTCTGATTTTCGTTCAGGAAAATTGAAAAGAATGTGAAATAAACAAGCAGCAGCATAGCTGCGGTGGAAGCCTCAAGGAGAAAGAGCGATGTAGGAAAATATACAAGTACAATATAATACGTAAGTGAAATATATGTACCTATGTGTGTATTTAAGCCCCCAACTAGGCAAACGAAGGATATGCCGATTTAGTAGGAAATTTCGCTTTTTCATACCAGTTTGCCAGTATGTGTGAGTGTGTGCTTTTGCTTTGTATGTATGAGAAATTTTTGCTTATGGAGTTTGCGCTTCGCCTCGCCAACAAACCATCGTTTGTTACTCATACGCCATGGTTTCTGGATTTCGACGCCGCTTTCAATAGAACGGTTTGAGATACATGTGTAAGTAAGCGTGGCGTGAAGTGGAGTAGCTTAGAGTGACGGCAGCTACATCAACGTCTGGCTGGCAACTTGCCTTGCGTAGTCTGTTCGTAAAGTTGACTCATAAGATGGCAGCACGTAATGCCACATCTCTAATATGTTTACTCACATACGCGCAGCCCTTCTTTGAGATCTATAAAATGTGTTTATTTGTAAACAATCAGGTGTAGTACATATTTTGTGTGTAGGTAACGTCATATCATCGTTAACATGCGCTTATATTGATTTTGTTCTCTCTTGAGTGTATTTGTGCGAGAACTATGCATTTCTTCAAACTCAGCTATATGAGAAATTCATATGAGAATATCACGTGTTTTCCATGTATCTCTCGTTTGTTTTATCCACCCGAATAGTGGTGAATTTTGGTATAGAATTTTTAAAAGAGCGAAAATATTTCCTTCAGTTCTCTCATATACCCTTCCAATTTCTACGCCTGTGAGTGTTAGAAGATGCGACGAAATAAAGGGACATCAAGTGTTTGGTCTAAAATGACTTGGTCAGGTTGAATTGTTTATCCAGCGTAGTTGTATATACGCATATTTTCGTTAAACAATTTTTTTCTCGAACTTTTAGTAAAAGTAAAGTCTAATTTGTTTGTCTAACTTCACGTATTTATTTATTCAAATAATAGTAATGCAAATTAACACAGTTACATATTATAAACTCACATTTCATTTAAGTATAATCAAAATTCAGACTTCTCTTCTTCTTGATTGGCGCGATAATCGCTTACGCGATTTTGTCCAAGTTTAATAAAGCGAAGCAGCCGTTTCTTTCTCCTGCCAAATTCACAGTTAGGCGAAGAATTATATAGAGCTAAAAAGTTTTAGCTAATACATATAAAATTCTTTCAAGATTCTATAATATAGGAGGTTGAGAAGCATAAATAGTTCGGACCCATTCTGTATAAAGAATATCACTATTACCGAGACTCCGGTTCAGAATATGGAAACAAATGCGCCCAAAGAAATATGGGAAATAAATTTTATCTTTAATAATGTCTCAAACAAAGGTTAGTGAAAGGATAATTCTTCTACTTTGCAGATATTTGAAGCTAGTTAGCGCACATATAGCTCTGTATGAGGGAATCGGAATGCCAATATTCAATGAGCGAAGCGCAAAACCTATAATCGTTTTTTTAAACCCACTCGAACTTTGTGATATGACATCTGTGATAAGGTCTCCAGATAAAAGAGCTTAGAGCGTAGAAGCGACGTTAATAATAGCTTAAGAGTATTGGGATGTGGGAAATCAGAGCTAATTCGACGAATAAAAGCTGAACTGAATAGGACTTAAGATGGCAATGGCGTAACTTGGATAAATATAAACTGAAAATCTCATGCCCAAAGCTATACCTAATTCAGTTACCTCGTTTAGAGGGGATAGTAGAGTGCTACACATGTAGTAAGAAGTGGTGTTAACGACATATGATATGGAGAATGGTAAGTTAAAACACTTGCTAGATTTAACTATAGACCACTGGTTCGACAGCAGGCTGAGATATTATTCATGTCAGTTTGGATCTTAATGGAGTCTTAGTAGTTTGAAACGGTTAAACATATCTTTAAGTCATTAGCACATAAAACAAGTTGATATGCCATTGTTAAGAATGAATAGTAGGAAGGGACGTAAGATGCTGCAATGAATTATATATATATATAGTCGCAATGTAAACTTAAAATAAAAAAAAAATAATAATCCAGGATAAAAATTTTGAATAAAAACCCATGCTTGGTAGTTTTGAAATTAGAATCAAATGAATGCCTTGGTGAAGCCAAATATAAATAAAAATTTCCACATCTCATAAAAAAATTTAGCCTATAGATCTTGCTTCTTTTATACATAATTAAGCTGAAATACTCTGTATATAGTACAGAAAAATTTTGGAAAATCAACAATGAATTTCGCAGCCGTAAAAGCAGTAAATCAATTTTTTTTGTAAAAGTTTAAAAAAATAGCAAACAATTTTATGAAAACACCTTTGGGGAACATTTCGAAAAACCAATTCAGCACAAGAATCAGTGGACTGTATCCAGATCATATGCACATGACTGCACAACCTGCAATGGCCAGTGAAAATGCACGTGAGCATTCTCAACTTTTTAAACATCTTTTGGTTGTACACCCTCAGTAAAGATTCCACCTGGCGTAGCCCCATAATTTTGTACCACCTAACCTTCCTTAGCCTTAGCTGCTCACTACTAAGCTTCTCCTTGATGGTGTGTTGTCCCATAGCCAGGAAGGGCTCGGGTCCTATTAATAACGAGGCCGCAGTATCTCTTGCTAATACATTCGCTACTTCGTTCCCTGTTATAATCCTGTGTCGTGGAACTCAAGTTGGTAGATATACTCAATGAGGACTTTAACTTACATAATGGCAGAGCCTTGAGTGCCACCTAACTGTCACTCAAAATGGCATATCGCTCATGCTGGGTATTCGCCTCTAAATTGATCCCTGCACATACACAGATGTCAAACACCTCCGCTTGGCAGTTGCTTGGAAATCTACCCATTGGCACAGAGCGCTTGGTTCTGGGGCTATATATTCCAGCGCCTATGACTTCTTGTGTCTTCGAGCCGACTGTATCCCAGTGCAGGGTATAATCCTGGAGTTTCCTTTCAAATCGAGGTATATTCTAGTTTACCTAGTCGTCCAGTTCAGTTCAATTGTTGCCAAATTATCAACTTCCTTTCTTATATTTCCGAAAAGTTTAGCGAAATAAAACATATATGTACATCATTTGAAATCGATGTTGACAAATTATCAAAATTCTGTTAATTATAGGCCATCAGAAAATATTTTCGCTCAATTAACTTTTGGCAAATCGATTTAAAGGGTCATTGAAAAGAAGCGATTAGATATTGCAAAAATTTACATTATTTTGGGTTTCACAATTTCTATTCAAAATACGGGTTTTAAATAGTTATATTTGAAAAATTACTTATTCAAATGTTCACCATGATCACGACTACAGGTTAAACCCGCTAAACAGTCGATTCATAAATGCCTTAATCTTGAGAATGTCGAGATATCGATGTTGAACGTTGCTCAGCAACACTTTGCGCTACAGCAGAACGATCAATTTTTGTTTGTCACCTCGTTTTTTATCCTCAACAGAGCAGGCTTCTTGAAATTTGCCCACCAACCTTTGAATTGTCGACTCGTTCGAACATTTATTTATTGTTATTAAAGATCGATCATTTTCAAAACAAGTTCCAATAATTTTAATTAATTCACCTTGTTCTATCGTGTAAAATTGTACATCTGTCTACTTGATAAATGTTAAAGATGACATAAAAAAGCGCCGACTAAAAATGATCACTATTGCCATCTAGGCGTCACTTTTCAAATACCCTTTATTTGAATGAAGGCTGCATATAGAGTATTAGTTTTCGTAATGCGAGCATTGATTTTTGATGAAAGTTGGAAACAAGTTGTCTTTCAGAGTAAACTAAAGATTTATAAATATGTTCGAATTGCCTTTGCAAACACAACACAAGTATAATAACTACCATATTATGAGGATGCTGAGGGACCTCCTATTTGAGCTCTTGGATTGCGGTTTGGCAACTTGTGCAACATGGGGCCTAGCTTTGTGGTGAAGGACCATGGTTTGACCATGTCGATCAGGTCTTTTCAGTCGAATAGCCTCATTCACGCGGTGTAGCTAGACTATGTAGAGCATGATGTCCTCCCAGTTCCACTAAACACAAATCATGATTTTATTTGGATGAAGATCCGACTTGGCTCTCGGCTTTGGCATATCTCCTGGAGCGACCCACTCCTTTCTTTGCTTCATATTGATGTAAAGGCACCATTTCTCATCTCCCGTGACGATTCGGTACAAAAATCGCTGTTTATGATCGCGTGTTGCTTGTTGGCGGGCGAGATTCTAAGAAGCGATTTGCAAGCGACTTTCTTAGTTTTTTTCGTTGAGCTCGTGAAGCACCCACTCTCTCAATTTTTCAGTAAATCCCATAGAATGAATGTGATTGAGAATCGTTTTATTTTTCTTTGCCAATTCACGACTGGTTTGGTGACCCTTCACCTTCAAATTCAGAAGGAACGTGTCAGCGACATCAAAGTTGCCATTTTTGAACTTTGCAAACCTTTTCCCTGCTATAGATTCGTCTATGACACTTTCTCCATACACGTCGCAAATGTCCCGATCTGCTTCGGTAGCTTTTTGACCTCGATGAAAGGCAAAGGTGAGCAGGTGTCGAAAATGTTGAATTTTGCCTCCTGGGTATTCTATTTCTAATCCTCAAAACTAATACAAAATTAGATGACTCAAAAATACAATTAACACAGTTTTGTAGAGCAGAAAGAGTTCTATCGAATGAATACTTACCCTTTCCCAAAAAAAAAAAAACCAATCATTGTAAAATGAAAGAAAATATAAAAACGCTATGAACTTATTCCCCAACCCAATATTTAGCCTGACAAATGTGCAAAAAATGGAAATAGGCTGGAACCAAATCTGCAAGTGGAAGGCCATGGAAAATATCTGACCGCGCCGATCTATTTTGCTGAGAAAAGTAGCCACAAACCCGCATATTTCGACAAGAAATCTTGCTAGTGAGCTTAGAGATAAGTGTGGGGTCGACGTTTTACATGAAACACGCCGCAAAGTTTTGCAAGAGCACAATTATACTTCACGATTTGCTAGAAAGAAGCCTTCGCCCTCTGCATAAAGTGCTGAAAGGCGATTGTCTTTCGCTTAACCAGATAGCTACTGGGATGATGCGACATTCTGCGGAGAGACTAAAATGAAGCTGTACTACAATGATGGATGAATAGAGTGTAGACACAGCCAATGGGAGGGCGAAATATTACTTTGAAAATTGGCAAACTTTTAGTCATGGTGTGGGGGTGCATGCCCAGCAAGGGAATGAGTGATTTGGTGTTTATAGAAGATAAGATGGATGCACGACACTATTTGAATATTCTGTATTGTCATTAACCTGGCGTTCGTTGCTACTGGGTAAAAATACCACCGAGGTAATAAAGCTACTTCTAACTTTTTTTCTTTCTACAAAATATCTTGACCTGCCGCTTCAAGTACTTTTCTGCTATATATGTATTATGTGGTAATTTTTACCCGGTTACAACCGTTTGCGTTTGTATTTTCCTAGCGATAAACCCCGGGTTAAATGCACCAAAATTGGCTTCATTGCTGGCAACAAACCTCAGTTTAAATTCTACCAGGACAAGGATCCAAAACATAAAGTTCATATGGTCACAATGTGGCTTCTTTTTAATTGCAGAAAAGCCGGTTTAGCCTTTTAATTCAGCGGCCGCCGTAGCCGAATGGGTTGGTGCGTGATTACCATTCGGAATTCACAGAGAGGTCGTTGGTTCGAATCTCGGTGAAAGCAAAATTAATAAAAACATTTTTCTAGTAGCGGTCGCCCCTCGGCAGGCAATGGCAAACCTCCGAGCGTATTTCTGCCATGAAAAAGCTCCTCATAAAAATATCTGGCGTTCGGAGTCGGCTTGAAACTGTAGGTTCCTCCATTTGTGGAACAACTTCAAGATGCACACCACAAATAGGAGGAGGAGCTCGGCCAAACACCTAACAGAAGTATACGCGCCAATTATTTATTTTTTTTAAGCCGGTTTAGACTCATTTGCTATCATCTTATTTGAATTCTAGTATGTGAGTGTGCTGATATAAATATAAGTTAATAATTTGTAGATTTTATAAGATAATAAAGAATTGTAAGAAACAAACTTAATTCTATAGTTACTATATATTTAGTTGGATGTATAAAGAAGAATAATGGCAAAATGATTCAGGTGGTGCGTTAAGGATCTCGTTAAATAATTTTTACTATATACTCTGACCTGGTACCTCAATAACTCGTTAAAATTTTGTACGGTAAATGAGAAATTACACGAAAACAAGCTGGATGTGAAAACACCAAATTACATCGCTAAAGGCCTAAATGATAATAAACAGCAGAAGCGACTTTCTTTTTCGGTAAACATTAAATTTAATGTTGCGATGCATCCTTGGTATAAATGAATTCGAAAGTCATTTCAGCGCTTTATCTACAAATCACAATGAGAATAACACAATTATCATTTTCAAGCGATTCAAAAATAGGGGCTCGGCTTAGGACCATTATTTGCGAGCACGTAGAGTTTTGGCTTCGTGCTATTACAGTCACAACTATTAAATTGCTTCTCCATAAAGCGCTTACGATACTCGACTATTAGCTGTCCAACGTCGATTGTTATTTCATCAAATTGACCAATGCGATTATACCTTGGAAATGTTGGTGCACTGCCAAGCTTCAGATGCGCTGCATATTCCTAGATAAACAAATAAAAAATGTATAATACATATTTATGTCTGTGTTTATGATTTAGTGTACTAGGTTTTTGGTTTGTAAAGTGCCGAGGGAGTCGCAATTACATCTGAGAGCAAAAACAAATGTGCGTTGGACACGAATCATTCGATGTTAGCACGCACGAATACTTTGAAAACTGTGGAAGCGAGCCGTTGCACGCACGCAATGCCGGACTTGCACTTTATTAGCTACAATGTTGCAACTTACACAGTTGTATTCTCTGTGACACTTCTTGTCAATTTTAAAAATTCGTGGCGGCTTGTCAGGACCTAATTGCAGATAGCGAGTTACTGTATACACACACTTACTTGCATGCTTACCTCTGCGTAGTTTTAACCCTTTTAAGAATTGCATTATTGAACGACGGCAATACTAAGCGTGCTGGAGACACATAAATAATAAAATGTTCTCATTAAAGATCACATTTACATCCACTTATTCTGCGGCAAATTCAGTTGATGTTCTGGGCCAGCCAGCAAGCGAACGCTTGAGCCCAATAGCACGATTAGTTTATAATGCTTAACACCTTCCCTAAGTGCATAAAATAGTTCATGAACTGAATACTAATACGTAAATAAATATATATAAGTCAGGTGCCACTTAACTAACCGGGGTAAATATGTATAGACCGATTCCACTGAACCATGTTATACATATATATTCTTCCATGTGAGATCAAAAATCGAAGGTTACATTATAGTTCTGGCTTTGTTGTATGGGCTTTTTCCTTTTGTTTTTGGTTTGGGAACGAAAAGTAATCGTTTAAACATTCATAATTTATGGAAAGAAGTAGACATTAGTCCCCGTACAGATATTGAGGGAGGCAGTTGCTGTAGCCGAATGACTACCATACGAGAGATCCAAGCTATAGCACTCAAAGTGTACATCAGTATATAAAACAAGTTTCTTAATTGTGTGATTTGCTTCTGCCGTTTTTTTTTTCAAAACTTAAGATTAAAATTGTTAGAATTTGTATCTCTCAACACCTTTTCCTCAGCTGTTCTGCTTTCGCCGGTATGAGATTCAGACATCTGATCTTTTTGCTAGTAGGTTTAGATATCACCACTCTGATGGATTCCATCAGTAGATTAAATCGGTTAACGCAAATGCTGTAAGCCATTGTTCGGTCGCCATTCTTCTCTCACCGAAAGTCCCATTTTCCCTTTTCCCTTTATTCTGTCCATTACCCTCTGTTGCCCTCTTTATGGTATCGCAAAATACATATTTGATTTTTCGTCCAAGTGTGCTTTTGCACGGGCAGCCATTTAACCTCGCCTAAACTAAGACGGTATTAAAAAAGAAAAAAAAATTATGCATTACAAATGACACACTTGTCTTGCGACCATAACTGCTGAGACGTGAGCTGGTGCATTGTCGTGTTAGAAAAGGAAAATCATTCGACTTCGTCGATTCAAACGAATGCCGAACACAAATAAATAGAGACCCATCTGGCTGAAACTTGGCGATTTGACAATCAATGGCTTATAACAGCAGGGAATACCTACAATGCAGAAGAGGCGTGGTATTTCCCATAACTGCCGAGTTGCATGAGTTCCCCCAAATAAGGGATCCGATCGAGCAATTGTTAAATGGGTAAGCAACATGCTAAACCAAGCAACATGCTAATCACAACCAATCTGGGACAAGTTACCCAAAGTGTTACAGCCGCAGAAGGATGCCCACAAGGGGGGTACTATCGCCATTGATCTGGTCTATCTTGGCTGACGACTTGGTACAAACCTTTAACAATAAAGGGTGTAAAACAATACGGTATGCCGATGACATTTCTGTAATAATTAAAGGTAAACACGAAAGGCCATAAAGGGCTTAATGCAGGATGCCTTAAATATAACCTGTGAGTGGTGTAGAATAGAGGGATTATCAATCAACCCTTCCAAAACCTCTAGTATATCCCATTTACGGGGAAAGGGGTTCTAAATATACCCACACTGGGAGTAAATGGAATAGAGGTACCTCTAAAGGAAGAGGTTAAATATCTCACTTGGGAGGTCCATCTCAACTCAGTAATATAGAAGACAACGAAAAACCTTTGGTCAACTAAAAAACTCTTGGGTAAATCCTAGGGTCTGAACCCTAAAATGATCTTCTGACACCCAAATGGTAAGACCTATCGTGGTGCTTTGGTATGGTGGGTTTAAACAAATCAAACTACTCCTATATCCAAACTGTCTAAACTACAAAGGCTGGTGTGCCTAAGAATAAGAACTACCCCAACTACTGGCATGGAAGCGCTTTTAAATTTAACACCGCTACATTTAGCAATACAAAAGAAGCTACTATGCATATGAAAGAAAAACTTAAAGCAGTGAAGCTTACTGGGCACTTCAATATCTTAAAAAGCTTCAACATGCATTATGCATAACCCAGGCGAATGACCACTGCCAAAAAAGGGGCAGAAGGGCTATTCATTGGATCAACCCCATTTTTAGGCTTTAACAAAAATACCTAATATAAAACAGGAAACCAAAAAAATTGATCCAAACAAAAATCAGGGAGCACTGGAAAGGCTCAAGCGACCTTAATCACTCCGAGAAGTTTTTGAATCAATGCCAACAGAGCAAAATCTGCTCTAACCCTATATAAAAAGGTCCTCAGATTACTCTGTAGAGCACCTAAAGATCACTTTGCCTATAATAAACACTTTGACACAACAGGGTTATCTATTCCAAGATCATACAAATTCTGCTGTGCTGAAGAGGAGTCTATGGAACACTTAATCATCAATTGTGAGGCATTAGATCACAGGAGACACAGAATCCTGGGCTCGTACCTACTAGAGGAGGAAGACCTATAATTGTTAGTTTGTATACTAAATTATTATAATTAAGTAATTAGGGGCGCACAATAGATCAATCTGGTCGCAGTGCTTAAAGGCCTTAGCCTAACCCGTACAACAATTACCATTACCATTACTTAAGTACTATATTTAAAGATTGACCCAGGCAAACTAATTTCATTTCACATCATATTATTTCAAAATAAGTTTGACTTCCGGTAGGATTTCCGAATGCTATCATCATTAAGTGAAAATCGTGAGAAAATTTTTGTTCGCCCAGCAGTCTTGTGCAGTCTTACCTTCAAAAGTTATTAACATTTGAAAATTAATTAGCATGAAAATTTAAATCAACCAGATTTATTTTTATGCACATAGCATTGACAAAAAAATGGATAAAATTAATTTCTGGGTGGCATTTATGCAGAGAAAGCCTCGAATGTCCTTTGCCTTTTGAAGCATGCGATCGTCTGCTTTTATCAAGTATACTTGTAATTCGCGTTACAATGCCCCGGGGACAATAATATCGTAAAGTGAATCGATCGCAAGCGCGAATGCACCTGCCGTTCGTGACTGACAACAACTCGTGCGATTGGACTGCTCCTTTCACTTTGCAACTGGCTGACAACTTGCTTAGCGGAATTTTTCAAAATTTACAATTTTAATAAAGATATGTCAGTCAACGCCATCACCAGTGCCAGCATTATCATCATCATTGTGACCATCAGCACTGACATCAATGCGATCATCAGCGGCAACACCATTGACGTATAATTCGCGAAAGGACATTTGCGAAAACGCCTACAGTCCTTAATTTTGCATGCAACAATGTAGGTCGGACCTTTAAATATGGGAGCACATTAAAATTTAAATAGGGAACAAGGGTACACAACAATTTCAATGAGTGCGACATGTTAACTAAAAGGGCGACTAGCTAACGTGTTCTGTTGTTATTGCCACACGCACCTAAAGGATTAAAATAAAATTTTGAAAACTGAAGTAACAAAATGATAAGTTAATTGTTAATTAAAATGCAATGGCATCGCGCTCGGGCTAAGTTTGTGTCCAGTGTCTTACCGTAGGCGGCTCACGTTTCTGCAGTTAAGTTTATTTTTATGCACGAATGGTCGCAATTATGCAGCTGACAATGTAAATGTGGAGGCTTTGTAAGTTTCGCTCAATATCTGCCGGCGCGAGGTGCTCATTGCTCAGTGCGCAGTGCGGTTTGGTTAACTTGCGGTTATTGCTGATATGAATGACATCCTAGCTTCGTCAACACTCAAAACATATCTTCGATAAGCCAAACAGCGAATGCGCTAAGCATTGCAGCCTGCATTGACATTCGCTAGTATATTTCAAGATTTTATACTTACTTATCCATATTTATTCATAGAACAGCTGAAAAGAAATACCTTAAACCAGGTAGGGCTTGTTAAAAGTTCGTCGTAACTCACTCAGTTTTCAAAGAGTGAGTGGCTACATGGAAATTTTTTCTCGGGAGGTTGTTGATCAAAAACGACTACTTTTCAAATCCCCAAAATGTGAAACATTCTCAGTAAAGCAAAACAAACAAAATTTGACTGTTTTCACCTTTTTAGTAATTTTTATAACTCTCAAGTGCACTAGTGCCCGATACATTTGGGTTTCTGGACATAATCGAAATTTAAGCAAATAAGTCTACCAAAAATATATGGAAAACGAGAGTAATGGTCGTTATCTGGCTTTCCGTTTGCATGGTTGCCGGGTAAAAAAATTGAGTTATGTGTTGCATTACACCAAGGAAGGCTGAAAGTGAAAATGCGATAAAATAAGCTGAGTGCAAGTGCGGTGATATGATATATGATCTTATTTAAATGACCGGAGTCCAAAGAACTTTCTGAGACCTTCGTATATCGTATTGGGACCAAAGGGTTTTCGAAATAGCACATGAAGAAATGGAGCTCCATCTTTTCTGCGCTTTCCTGAGATATAATTTGCGCAGTTCCCCAATTCAGTCCCCTTCCTGGCAAACTCATTAGCAATTTCATTTCCCTCTATGTTCATATACCTTGGAACCCATATCAGAGAAATGTTACCTGCACACCCAATAGATTTGATCTCTTATTTACATGAGTTTACTAATTTCGTTCTGCTCCATGGTGTCGTCAGAGCCTTGATCGCGGCTTGACTATCGGAGAAAATGTTAATATCTCCCTCGCTCCCGCGTTCCTTAAGCATTTTGTATGCCTCCAAGATCGCAAAAGACTTCTGCTTGAAAAACACTAGCAGTGTTCGGCGTTTTAAAGGAGATAGATAAATTGGCTGATTTAGAGAAAACCCCTGCTCCGACTCCCGATTCTATTTTGGAACCGCCAGTGAAGACAGAGGAGCAAGCTTCGGTGTAGATTTTCCGCTCGATCCAATTCTAACTAGTTCCATTCAGTTGCTGAGGTGGGTAAGAGTAGTCCCATTTACGGCAAAGCCGCTTTTTAATGTATCCCTTCATAACCCTAATTGCCTATATATTCTTACCATTGATTGTTAAAAAATTGATTAAGTGTCAAACTTAACTCGTATGTATACCTTTGATTGGGATGCACTAAAAAATTATTATCATTTATCGATAGGTAGTGAAGGATGCGAGTAAAAGAGATCAAGTGGCATGTGATTGCTCAAAAAGTTTTTTGCGTAAGGAATATTTTGAGACGCAAGATTGATAAAAATCATACTGAAAAATTTTCCAAAAAAGTTTTCGAAATATTTTCAAAAGGAAATAATATATTTACCTACCCACGAAGCCTCATCCAAATTGTTTGAAAACTTTCTTGGCAATTATTATTACAAAATTCGGGTTGATATATATTATTGTACATTAACAAAAAATGCTACAAACAAATCAAGAATCGGCAGTTTTTGGATATTCAGGCTATAAAATGCAAAAAAATACTTAGTACTTCGGTGCTTAGTTAAAATTGAGGAATTTTTACTCACATGTATATGCAAGTATGTATGTATATATGTATGGTATGTATTAGGCCGGGTCGATTTGTGGGGAGGCAAAAAAATCGCCCATTGCTCTGTGAAAATCATATTCTAGGGATCAAAATAAGAAACTTGGCCGAAGGAACCATACCTCTAAAACGAATTCTCATGTACCCCAATTTGGGTCGAACTTTTTAGTTTCTTTTCTCATGTAAAGACCAAAAATGGTGATATTTTGAAATGATTGTATGGGGAACCCCCAGGGGAGTTCCAGGGGGTGTGCCACTGGCATGGGTGGATCAGCCGTCCAAAGTTAGTGGGGGTCGGTCATACATTTGGACTCGATTGGAGCACTCTAAATGGGTCAAAGTGGGATTTTTCGTTCGACCCAAATTGGGGGACATCAGAATTCGTTTTAGAGGCATGGCTCCTTCGGCAAAGTTTCTTATTTTGATCCCTAGAATACGATTTTCCCAGAGCAATGAGCGGTTTTTAAATCGACCCGCCCTAGTATGTATGCATATAGGTAAATAAAATGAGTGTTTTTAAGAGCTTGAGAACTTAAAATGATGATATATATATATAGAATTGGCGCGTACACCCTTTTTTGGTGTTTGGCCGAGCCCCTCCTCCTCTTTGTGGTGTGCGTCTTGATTTTGTTCCACAACTGAAGGGACCTTCAGTTTCAAGCCGACTCCGAATGGCATCTATTTTTATGAGGAGACTTTTCATGGCAGAAATACACTTGGAGGTTTGTCATTGCTTGCCGATGGGCGACCGCTATTAGAAAAATGTTTTTTTTAATGCGACTACAAATACAATAAATCTGAATAAAAAATCTAAATGAGACCTATCAGCAAAAAGCGACGCAAACGATGGACAGTTGTCTTCAATTCTTGAGCGAGTTGTATTTTATGGGCACGTAAGCCAATATCCTTGCGCAAAATTTTTCACGCAATCGAAGGACAAATATCAACAAGTTGAGAATGACAGCGAAGCGACATTTCGTCGTCTTCTTCAATACTTCCTTCTATGAACTTCGCAAACAGATTTGTTTTATTAAGTAAATTTCCACAATTTGGAAGCATTCCTCTGGCGTCAAACATTCTCTGCTGTCAAACAAGTGTTGTCGTTATCGATAGTTCTTATGTAGCCAAAAATCACCCTATATATTCATATCCATCGCCCTCAAACTTAAACATATTTATTAATTTTTTTTTATAAATAAAGAACTTTTGCTCATATATCCACACATACACATAAACGCAAGCAATATTAATGAAATGGGTGAGATTCCTGGTAATGGTCTGAAAATTTTGAAGAATATTCAATTCCAGTAATGGAAGCTATATCGCCTTTGGCAAATGAGTAAATTTTGTCGATATTAATTTTGTCGCGGTGTCGAGCATTTCTGAAACCCTACGGATGTTGTTGTGGCCACACCACCGTCGCTGTTGACATCATTTAAAAGCAATAAGTTTTGTTTCATGGTTCCAGGAAAAGACCTCAGCCTTCCTTTACAATGAATGGTTCAGTTGCTGGCCACTACACCGGTAAGTCCGTAATTGTGAATTCGCAAAAAGTCATTTTGCTTAATTTATTGTTACTGCCTATCTGCGCACACACATATGTACTTGCATGTGTGCATACACATATGCATAGATGTACATATTTATTTATGTACAAAATGCACTTCCGTTGTCTCTTCAACTTCTATAACAAAATACATTTAACTGAAGTAAAAATGTGATGGCAGCCAGACAAATGAAACAGAAAAATGCATAGCCTCAATGGTTTATGACGGTAGGTACCGGAATGTGGCCAAAGTTTAGCTGTGCGAGTGAAGGAAGGAACGTGTTTTCAGGCCAATTACGCGAAACCCGCAATTATGGCCAACAACAGTCTTCAATTATGTCGTCCAATTAACATTAGCGGATGAGAGTTAACGTCGCAGTGTCCGTCGCTAATCGGCTGAGCGACCTACTGGACTTGGCAGTATTTGATGGACGCAGAGGCGGACGTCGCAATGTCTGTGCCGGCGGTCGGTCGGTCAATGGCTGGAGAGTATGAGAATGTGCTGCACACCGGCTATAAAATACAAGTTAGCCAACATAGGGATGAGTGGGTTGAGTGGGTTGTGTGTACACATGAACAGGCACGTTCATATAGAGTGCGACTGGCTCTTGTAAAGTTTGTAACTTCTGTTTGGGGCCATTTACATCAATTAATATATAATGGTGTACGTGTATATGTAATATGCGAATAGAAGTATTAAATATGTGTATGTATAACTAAGTGGTGAAATCGTTGGAATATCGACCTTGCGCATGGCTATATTGGCGCTAGTGAATCGATATAGATATAGAAATATGTATGTCAAAATGCCTAGAAGAAACAATTAAAACATGTGGACAGACGTCGTCCATCCTACTATACAATGACGAGAGTAAGAAGTGAAATGCATGCTAGACTGAGCAGGCTGCCAACCTACGCAGCACCAACCTTGGCTAGTGAGTGAGCCTATTAAGTTGATTGCATTTCCACTGAAGGTTGAGCTTTGAGTTCTCTTACCTTTCGTTAAAATTGTACCACTGAGAAGACTTTATTCATGTGGGTCCACAAGACATCTCAGCAAAGGCTTATGGAAAAATCGGAGTCGTGCCTTGGCCAGAGCGGGCCAATGTCATTACCCCACCCCCAGCTCCTCCTCCTTGACATCTCTAAAGCCGCAACAAAAAACATTAGATAAGAAGCCCATGCTCTTTATGTGTATACCCGTAGGACAGTTTGCTTATATCATCTCGACTACCAAGCTGTTCGAGAGACGATAAATGGGAAATGCTCGAAAATAATGCTATGGTCAACAAGGAGCTCTACATCGCCCAGCTACACCGCGTGAATGAGGCTATCCGACTGAAAAGACCTAATTGATATGGTCAATTGAATATATAATTGATTAGCTATAAAAGTCATATTCCCCAACCTAATAGTATGTGCACCAAGTATCATTGAAATATTTCTATTAATTTAGTTCGAGTTATCGTGAGGTGCCTGCCTTAATGGAAACTCCAATTGTGTTTTTGCCATAAAAAAACCTCCTCATAAAAAACCCATCTACCGTTCGCAGTTGGCTTAAAACTGTCCATCATTTGTGGAACAACACCGAAATGCACACCATAAGCAGGAGGAGAAGCTCGTCCAAATACCCTATATAGAGTGGAAGCTCCAATTATATGTATGGCATATACATCGTGCGCACAGGTAGAGGGGCAGACACCCATGGCTAAAGGGGGTTTCTCATCTTTCTAAGCATCTTATGCACGATTCCTTTATGCTGTTACATACATTCGTTACAGATATAAACACAATCCAGATGTCGACCACCTTTGATGTATACAAGTACATACATATATAATTAGATGAATTTATATTTTGAAACCTTATCTTGCATCAAGTTTTCTACGTTTACATTTTATTTATCATTGGCCCGCAGCGTTTGTTCTACTTACCTCCTTGCCTTCACGCTCTTCCCCGCTAGATTTTATTGTTAGGTTCTACATGCACCTGTATTTAAATTTTATTGAGTGTGTTTATTTATTGCACTTAATTGCTATCCTGAGACAAGAAAATTTACAAGTGGAAACTGATTCAATATTTTTTAACAAAACAAATTCACGCCCCATTGTAATTACTTTATTTACTTAACAAGAAGAAGATTTCGCCGGAGCTGCAATTTGTAGTCGTATTCGCCTAGCAAGTAGCTGGAGGATGAGCTGAGCTGGTGGTTGTTGTCTACTATGGTGGTGCTGCGTAATAACAGGTCCAACAACTTTGCTGGGTAAACAGGTCTTTGTTATTTTTAGTGTTTCATTAAATGTTTTAAGCTCTTATTTTTGCGTGCTTTGTTAGCTGAAAGGGAGTTCTCCGTTGCTACCGTTTTGCTTCTATGCGCTCCCTTATTGTTAGTCTGCGTGCTTTAGTTCCTTGTATTTGTCACTGTTACAAACGCTCCATAAAGTGGTAATTTTGTATGTTACATTGAATTTATATGCATACCCACATACATTTGTCCAAATGGTTGAGTTTGAGTTGCACAGCAGTAGCACATCATCAGCAGCCGTTGTACCCAGTGGTAGCGGCAGCGGTGGTGTTGGCGCAAGTCGTCGCTAACAGTCGGACAAGCAATGCGTCCATTGCGCAAGAAACGGAACAAAACACAAAACGTCGTGGTCGAACCTATGTGTGTATGCAAGTGCAAATGTAGTGCTTGACGATTGCTCCGCGGGAGATGCGCGTCTCTATTGTACTCGTACAAATTACTTATTTGTGTCTTGATATTTGCCAAGACGTCAGCTGGTGTGGGAGTTCATCATTGTCGTCTGTGAGTATGCAACTGTCGCTGTTATCGTAGCGGTTGTCATTGCCACATGGCCGTAGCCAACAATTCTAATAAGTGGCATTTGAGTGTCCACCACGTACACACCCATTATCAAGTACCAATTTGGTGCTGAAAACAGATGCTTACATCTACTGCGGATTAGTAGAAAATATTTTCTGGAGAATAGAAGACTCTGGCACGTCATTTGTCTTAGCAAATATACTTATGCATGTACATATTAAATTCTTTCTGAAGTACCTGTTTGAAATCTGTGTCTCTTACAAGTATCGCGGAGTTATAAAAAATGCCTTAGTAGATGAAAAGGGAAAATTCGTTAATTGTCTGAATGTGTATTTTTATACACTGTTCTAAATGTAAACTTTTAAAGTAAAGGGCCTTGCGAAATACGTGCCTAGATGTAATTTTAAAATAAAAAGTTTTATTTTCAATAGAAAGTTGTAATTGACTTACAGATGTAGTTTAAACAGTAAATGTATATTAATTTGGAGCTTGTTTTATTTGATTTTTTATTTTTATTTTTTGCCTGAATTTGCCCAATATTCCTTAATTTAATATTTCATTGATTATTTATCAAAGAGTCTATTGATGTAGAAAAACTTACTGTCATATGTTATATTCGTTATTTTATGTATTTTCGAATGATAAATTTCAAAATTGTTTCCACATGGTAAGCATATATATTATATTATATGTAAATATGTATGTATGTAGGTATACATTGCAATAAAGGTTCCTTTAAAGTAAGATTCAATTTTTTAATCCAATCTGTTCAAAATTATACTTCATTCGAATACTTTACGAATTCTCTTTTTAAACGCATCGTTCACACACGGCAACTTCGTTGCTTGGAATTTCTTTAGTTTTTAGTCCACCACCAACATTTGGCAGAATGAAAACATAGAGCGAGTTGCCCAAGCATGAACAACTCGATCTCCTCTCCCTTTCTCGTCTCCTCCCTTGCACAAGTTATGACTTGCTTTAACAAAAGTTGCCCTATGCGAATGCCGTCTTAGAGATAAAACCCACGTATATAGATGAACAACTGAAAATGGAAGTGAAATGCATAATTGCACATCAATGCTGGAAAACCAATTGGGTTTGAAAAGGTATAATAAAAAGTTCTGAACATTTCCTGTTGGATGCCTTTGGTGAGCCACTTCTTCCGATATATGCTTATACGTTGCATCGGGCCGTATTATACGACGACGACGACATTATCCGTTATTGTGTGTTAAAACATAGATAAGGCCAACATTATGGAAATTGTAAAATCGGCACATAATGTGAGTACTTATTCCATTGCCCAGAATTTTATAAATTGCCACAAAATTGTGCGCTATTATTTGCTAAGGCTGCTCTCAAAAAGAAGCCACCCGAATTGACCCGGTTGAACCGAATTGACACGATTCTTTATTGAAACGTAGCGAAGTAGACCCATTTTCTGTGCGGATGGTTACTGGCGCGGATCTTCTCAAAAATTGCAGTATTGTAATCACAGCTTTGCCAGGCCTGAAACAGTATTTAAACTCTAGTCTTTCAAAGTAGAAAAAATAATATATTAAAAGTTTTTACACATTAATTGAATAATAAAACGGTTTTGAAAATGAAATTCGGCTAAAATATTAAAAAAAAATGTACATAGAAAATATTATTTTCACGTAATGCATTAATAAAAAAGTATGTATTTAGGTAATGTAAAGAAATGTGCAAGGAAGCTTCGAATTCGAACCTTAAAAGAAAATATGATAATAGCCAGTCTGTTTATTCGCACGGAAATATATTACAATGTTGCGTTTTAGGTAATGGTATCCACAATAAGTTGGATATTTTTTGGCCATCCTGTCGCATAAACTCCCGCAACGAATGCGCACCGTACAGACTTCGCGTATACATGGGCAAATGAGAAATTGCACGCGGCTCAACGTAGGCGGGCGTAAAAGCAAAGTATTACCGGACATGGGGTGGGGCATTGGGTGCCTAGTGCGGAAAGTTTTTGCTGTTGTTGGTGGTGGCAATCATGTAAATGTATTATACTCGTTTAAACAAAAATCTAACAAAAATATCGTTGTTGAGGTAGCATACGGTAGAATACGACGACTAAAATGGTAAGTGGGTAAACAGTGGCAAGGGCGGCAAATGGCGTTCAATTATAGTGCTGCGCACTTTATCCGAGCGGAAAAGAATTATTACTTGGAATCCAAATTTTGATATTACTAAAGCTTTCTTGTCCCAGAGCGGAATAAACGCTAAGCCACATGAAAAGTGATGAAAAAATGTACTGCATATATTTGTGGAAAATTAAAATTAAAACAAAAAAGGGAAATGAGACGTTTATGGCTACAGCAAA
Organism: Anastrepha ludens; assembly: GCF_028408465.1. Lineage (NCBI taxonomy): Eukaryota > Metazoa > Arthropoda > Insecta > Diptera > Tephritidae > Anastrepha > Anastrepha ludens. The sequence continues at coordinate 70,053,859 of NC_071500.1, forward strand.
TCGGTTTTCTTTTACCAGGATGGATATGATTAAAAACGAGTGTTAAGTTAAGTTACGAGTGCTAAGAAACGGGTGCTTCTTTTTAGAGATATTTTATGAATAATTTTATTAGCTTGATTACATTGTTAATTTTACGACATTTAGTGTTTCTAAATAATTTTGGAATTTGAGGTATATATAAAAATTATAAACTATTTAAAGCAGACAAGAACCACATCTAGCTCTAATATGTTTCAGGTGCATGTCGAAAATGTTGGGAGTGGAAGAGGGATTAATTGGTATCGCGTAAAAGAATAAGAATTAAATTCCAGATTCAGGAATTGAATTCCAGAGCCTAATAAAGAACAACCTTAATGAAGACAAGATCTTAGATCTTTCCTACTTTCAGACCTACTTTCTTGCAGAGGTATGTGGGAGTTTTGAATACAATTAACTTATACATAAATGTACAATTTCTAGCAGCAAATAATCGAAAATGCTGTATCATAGAATTCCTTTCCCAATTTGTCATGTTGCACAGAGTCAAATGCTTTTTCGTAGTCTACGAAACATAGAAAGACATCTCTACAATTTTCAACAGGCACCTGGACACAGAATAAAGCTTCTCTTTTACCCATTCCTCCACGGAAACCAAATTAATCTTCGCATTTTTTGTAAATTCTGTTCTGTAGAACTTTGAGAAATATTTTTAGGGCGTGACTCATTCGACTTATCAATCTATATTTACTGCAGTACATAGCATTCGATTTTTTCGGAAGGGTAATAAACGTTGATTTCAGCCAATCTGCAGGGTACGAGTATATGTCTGTCATATAATCTTGATTGAAAAGTTCAAGAAGGAGTTAGGAGTTGTAGATTCTCGTCGTCTATAAGCTTCAGAACTTCAGATGGAATTTGATCAGTTCCTGTAGCTTTATTTGATTTCATATTCTTAATAGCACTTTCGATTCCATTTTTACTTGTCGGATAACCGGAGAGCAATTGTGAAGGGGTACTGTAGTTTGATCTACTATTATCAGTGAAAATGGTTCTTATATAATTTTCCCAAATAGCTTTTTTCTCATCTGTTTTCAAAGAATTTTTGTTGGTTGAGTTAACAAGGGCTAACCGGCTTGCATTTCTATTGTTTCTTTCAATTTTTTGTGCAGGTTGAAGTCATCCTGTAGGCCTTTTAGTCTTTCGATTTCTTGACATTGGCTATTTAACCAATCGTTTTTTGCTGAGTGGATTTTGCGGCGTATATCATTTTGCTATCTTTTATAAATTTGCATTAATCTGTCACCCAATCATTCTTCGCTTGTTTCTTGCATGCACCTAAATTGCTTTTCGTCAATGAGTTGAGCGTAGATTTGAAGGGGTCCCAAATATTTGTTGCTATTGCTGAGTCGTTATGTCATAGTCTCTGAAGGCATTAGCCAGGCTGAAACTCTTAGTCTAAGTAAAACAGTATACATGTTACTTTCAACTTTATTTACATGAACAGATCAGCTCAATACAGAATTGACAACAGAGACTAAACACAACTTGATGTTTTTATCCAAGGAGAGGCCTTGAAGGCCATCGGCAGACTGAAACCCAATGGGAATTGGTACGACCTCTGTCCGGACAACAGAGTAGGCATGGACTTCGATCCAACGATCCTCGCCATGCCCCTTGACTCCATGCCATCAAGAGTCGTACTTAAAAAAAGATACAGTCTGGTGCTGCCAGAGGCTCAACTGTGGTCACACTCACAAAAGAAGCACGTCAAACACTGTTTTCGCATTTTTACGGATGGCTCCAGGACCGAGCACGGCTCCGGCTCTGGGATTTACGTGGAATCCAGCGGGACAAAACTGCATTTTGCTCTTGGAATGCATGCATCTGTGTTTCCAGTGCAGGTGTATGCTGTTCAAAAAGCGTCTGTAGCAACAGACCTTAGACAACCCTCCAACCACTTCAAGGGTAGTCGAGTTCTGTAAATCCAGGCGGAACTATGCCCGTAGATGTAATAGCCTGATGCTAACATAGGTCCCGAGAGACGTGGGTATCGCGGGTAACGAGATCTTTGACTCTTTAACTAGAATGGGCTTTGAAGCCAACTTTCTTGACTCGTGCTGCCACTCTCTTCTGCAGTAATCAAAGCCACGGTTAGCAAACGGGTTACGCTAACCCACAAATGAGCTTTGCAGGCTGAGAGAGGCTGCAGATGGACAAAACTGATGTTTCCTGTCATGCCTGACCGACTGTCGCAATTCCTCCTGCCACTAAGCAGAGGAGGCTGTAGGAGGCTGGTTGAACTGATGGCGGGCCACTTTCTATGGGCAAAGCATATGGAAAAGGTGGGCATCTCAAACAACGCACTCTGCCTGGCATTGGAGAGGAGGATGTGACGGCAGACCACTTTCTGTGCGTCTGCCCCGCCATCGCTTGAATCAGGTTTGAAGTCTTTGGCACTGATGTGTTAAGAAGCGATCACCATGGCTCCTTGACACCACAAGATCTACTCAGATTTCTTCGGAGGTCAAGTAGATTTAATGAAAATTAAAAAGGGGAACCGACTACAGTACAATGGATTTAATTGTGTCTGAGTGCTGTACTTGCTAGTCTCTCTCAACAAAAAAAAAGTTGCGAATTTTGATAAAGACTGTGTTGTCATATTTATATGTAGGTAATTATACTAGGCTATAAAATCATTCAGCATATCTAACGACTTAGAGATGGGCACCATAGAAACAACATTCCTTAAATTTTAAATTTTAGTAAATAATGTAAGATTAAAATATATCATTTAAATTAGTACAAACCAAGATTACATAGGTTTTCCTTGACAACGCAAAGTCTATCAAACAATTTTGTGAAATTAAATTAAATTAAATTAAGAGCTAGCAAGAGAAGCCTTGGCAAACTTTGTTTTAAATTTTCCAAGTAAAAGCCCGGTTATGCAAGACTTATATCGAATTACTAATATTATCTTAAACGTCGTATGACAAATTTTCCCCAGCCTAATTGTATGTAAGTTAACTGATGCAATTTTATTATTTTTTAATTTTTACGCAATACAAACAAACCTTGAAACGACAAATTGAAATGGTGATACTCAAAACACAGAGAGAAGTAACTGAATGAGCTCTTAGTATCTATGTACCTAAGCCTTGACGAATGGTGATTGTTTTTGCGTACATCTGTGAAGGGCTGGGTTCTACCAGCAGTTTGCTTAGATATACCGTTAGGGCCACCCATGTTGGAGCAGCCATCCTTGAGATGTCAGACTAGTGTGGGTAAAAGCAAACGGGTTCGTAAGCCGCATCTAAACTGACCGATCTACGAAGGACCGGAAATATATTGTACGGAGTAAGATTTTGCAGCGATGAAATTTGTAAGAAAATATATAAAATAGGGATCAAAAAACAATATTAAATAGTGTTGGATGGAGCTTAAAAAAACATTAGTTTTATCTAGGGCTTACTATTTATAGTTCCCTCCCGACTTGGTACTACGGATAAATTGTTCATCTACGCTTCAAACGGGTAGGCCAAAAATGCCCGCTGGATTGAGATAAAAAATTAATACAAATTATTTTGTTTTCTATTTTTCTAATTGGTTGCTTCTACTTTATGTGCTAAGGAGTAGCAACGTATGCCGGGTATTAGCTCGTGGGCCAGACTTTTTTTAATAGGTGTATGTACAACATCCTCAGAACTCTTTCGTGGTTTTATTTAGTTTTTTTTTACTTTTGTTGTTAATCAATTTTTTTTATCATCCGATATCGTCCAAAAATTAGGAGCACTTTGTAAGGGGCATTTCTATACGTTAACATATAATCTTCCAATCAAACATATGACTCCTAATACATTAAGCTTCAAAAATATAGGCGCATAGTCATAGTCGAAAATAAGTTGGTTTTATATTTATTAAAAAGATCCTTTTTCATTTAATTTATTTTAATCATTTTTAACATAGAAACGGGTTTAAATTTAAGCCTACTACACGTTGTACTAAATTTGGTCTTAAGCAAATTAAAATCAAATAAAATTTACAATTGTGAATGTTTGAAGTGTAAAATACTTCATTTTGATATAATAAACTATGAAATATTGTCCAATGAACCATTTGAGTTAGATGGAGCTGTTTTTTATTAACAAAAGAAAAATTTTCAAAAAGCAACGCGAATTTGCACCACTTTAAACCGGCACTTTATTAAGTATCAAAATTAAATGGACAACAAAACTTCATACTTGAAACTTTTCTGAAAATTCTGATGAAAAATTGGAAATTTTTATGAAAATTTTCTTAATTCTTTGAAATTTTTGTACAAAGATTGAAACTTTTAATTGTATGGTTTTTATGTTTTTAATTTGTTCTAATACATAAAAAATTAAAAATTACTTTTGGGGATATGAAATTGGGGATTACCACTAATAATAACAAAAGGGCAAATGTTGCAAAAAATAAGTTGTAGAAACTTTGTCACAGAATTTTACGATATTGAAAGTAAAAAAATGAATTCTTAAAAAGAGAAGCACTTGCGAACGCAGATAAAGAGAACTGTTGCGTTTGAAGACCGCTCAGAGTTAACAGCATCCATAAGCGAAATTCTGCTTGCTCAAAGTTGAAATTAACTTGTGAATATTTTCGTGCGATGATTTATTACAATTTTCGACTTAGCTTTTAGAGATTGATCAACTTACTTCGACTTTCGTCGTTGAAGCACCACACTTAGCCACTGTGAAGTTCTGGTACAAAGAGTTCCGACGTTGTCGTCGATCCTTGCAGGATGAATTTCAAGAAGGCCATCCAAAAACGGTTGTTGTGACATATCTCGAGATAGAAGCAGACTTGGACATTAGTCCCACTAGTCCCATACACTAAATATTGCATGAACATTTGGTCGTTGGATACCGCATAATTTCACAATTGCCCAAAAAAGTGCTCGTGTCGATTGGTGCAAAGAAATGTTGATACAATTCAGCCGCGTTGGTTCCAAGCGAAATAAGCGTCTCAATTTGGTTATATCGCAACTGTACCACTCTAGAATCTTAAGATGGTGAGTTCTGAGTTGTATGAGTACCCAACCATTTGTTTGCCAGAAGTTTTCGGAGAATTAAGGAAAACCAAACCCTGAAGACAAATAATCGTTCACCAAGGCAGGGCATAGAGGATGCTGCCTTTCACTTTACAATTATTATTCCGCTTCATTCCGCCACATCTTTATTCGAAATTTACTTACTTTTTGCTTTTCTGCCGTTTTGAACTTTCAAAGTTAACAGGAAAGCAAAAATATTTGAATGTAAATTAATAACATACATTTGTCAGATGACATTAAAAATAATAAATTTGTGTCATAGGTAGTACTAAAACATAGTACTAAATTGAGTATGGGAGTAAAGAAAATAAACCCAGTTCTAAATACATATTTAATTCCAGTTTAACTCAACTTGATTAGGCGGCATGAATTTTATTCAAAAAATAATTCAAGTACTTACACAGAAAAATGTGTATTTATAGAAATATCAGTAAATGTTGAACGTAATTTTCCTAGCTTTACAGCCAAATTTACGATGTGGTCTTTAATTTTTTTTGCTCACATTTCAATATTTTCCTGGGTCATGTGTATACCACGTCAAAACTAAAATTTCCGAATAATTTTTTTAATATTTTTAGGTAAAGCTTTTGATTTTTTCCGCTTGGTATTTTTGTAACAATTCGAAATCTTCTTGCATTGGCTTAGTTACTTTCCCAGCGAGGTATATTAGTTTAATATTATCAGCTCACCACAGTTACCGAGGTTGTCCCACTAGAAAGCAAAAAATATTAGAAAAAAATTAATTTGCATATACTCACACAATATTCAACGGATTTACTACGTTTTCCCCCTCAGCTGCTTCCTGCTTAGTTCGGACAAACACACACAATCATACACATAATCAGTAGTTGGCCTTGTTGGCGCGGTGGCAATGCTCAAAACAAAAACCACACATTCATCTCTACATATTCATTTTCAGGAAACTGTGTGATTGTTATTGTTGCTGCTACATTTGCAGTGGAAACTATACGCCACTGTTGCAGGCCGAAAACAATGGCGACTTAGTTGAATAAATGTGTGTGTGGTTGAGTGAATTACGTGGACCTGCGTAAAGGATATTCACCCTGCATATTGTTTCATAATTTTTTGTGATTTATTGCAGAAATACGACAGAATGATCCAGAAATAATGTCTGTTTATAATGGTACATACTTACTCTCACGTTGCAGCTTTAAAGAAATTTTTACAATTTCGTTGCTGATTATAATATATGTATGTGTACGTGTGTATGCATTCAACCTTCAAAGCAGTTGTTGAATTTTTAGAGGTCCAAAGAACATTTATGTCATGGGTTTGCCGTCGGGAAGTTAGTGATTCAATGAGAATCTTCTGGCGGCTATGAAACAATATTATTATGTATTAAATATTTATATTTAAGTGAGTAGTGCTTATAATTTGCTTAGTCTGAAGGTATACAATTTTCAATTTTTCGCTTATTGTTTTGCGAGCTCAATCAGCTAATGAAATTGTGTCTTGAAGGCTTAGGCTGCGTAAAAACTACAATCACGCCCATCGCACGACTGCTTCCATAAAGCAAGACTTACATACATATGTATATGTAAGTATTTATACTTATATGTGGTGTATATGTGCTTGCACCCTATATCGATTGTTTTCCTGAGCTCCTCCTCCACTTTGTGGTGTGCGTCTTGATGTTTTTCGACAAATGGTGGTCCTACAGCTTCATGCCGCCTTCGAGCGGTTTTTTATGAGGAACTTTTCATGGCAGAAATACACACGGATGATTGTCATTGGGTGCGGAGGAGCGACTTACCGTGGGTTTCGAGCACGGGCTCTGCTGAATGCCACGCACCAAGCACCCGCCAGACTTAGCGAATCAATAAAAGATATAGACACAGGGTCCGGTACTCGAAGTGTAATCAATTAAAAATACCATCAATTTAGTTTGTAAAATTACTTTTATTCAATTCAAAGTAAAAAACGTGTGAAAATAATGCAAAATTAAGAATCAATTTACTTTTGCTCGATATGATCATCATCTCTTGTCTTGACTATGGCCTTGAGACGGTCCAGAAACGAATGGCAAGCTGCCCGATTGGAACTTGCAAGAACTTTAGCCCACTCGCGGACAATGGCTTTTTTCAGCGCCTCGAGATTGGTGAATCGTTTACTTCGGACCTGGCTGTTCAAAAGCCCAAAGAGAATAATCCATCGGATTTGACAGCCATTGTGTGGGCATTATGAAGTTCGGAACGTTGTTTTTTAGCCATTCTTGGTTCACTCGAGCTTTGTGAGACGGTGCCGAGTCCTGATAAACGTCCGTGGTCTGTCACCGAAATGTTTGTCTGCCCACGGCTTCAAAGCAACCTCCGGAATACTTTCCCGATAATATTTCGTATTTACTTTGACGGCACGTTGAAAGCGATTGGAGAGCACCCATCGGTGGTTACAGCGTCCCAAACGATTACCTGTGGCGGGTGCTGCCATCTGGTGGCCAATCGATGACTCATATTCTCGTATGAAGGGTCGGTAAAATAAGTCCTATTGTTTTGGGAGTTTACGAATTGCTCAGTTTGAAAAAATATCTCGTCAGAGTAACTCCTTCGCCCCCTCAAGTCGGAGTTTTTGCTGCTTTGGTGTGAGATCATTGTTTAGTATGCGGCGGATGCTACGGTCAGATATTTTCGGTTCTTTCGCCATTTGATTGGAACCTCGTCGGGGATTTCGCTTAAGTCGCTTCTTCACTTTTTGAACTATTTCACGTGACGTTGCAGCTTTTTGATGACCAACTCCATGACGTTTCGCGATGCTACCCGTATCATTGTAACGAGTAATGGTGCGATACACAAAAACTTTATTTGCTTCAAGGTGCTCGAGCTCACGAACAATCGCTGGTTGTGATTTTCCAGCCAAATATAATGCACTCACACTATTACGTTTGAAATCCATTATTGATTTTCTTTTTTCGCATTTACTCTCGGCAAAATGCTTCCTCGCGCTTGTAAACAATACTCTGGACTGTCATTAATCAGTTTGCCAGCTGTCTGGGCACACGAGCATCAGCTGCGCGAACGGTCTGAAGTCGGTTACACTTCGAGTGCCGGACCCTGTAGATATATTAAATATATTAAAAATTATTTATTAAAGAATATACGACTATAACTCAAATGATCGTCTGTCAGAAAAACACAATTATATTGACATTGAAGACTAAATTTATTGCAAATAAAATGCGTAAAGCTTTATTATATTCGCTTACAATTAAGTGTCTGTATTTTAAGGCACTAGTGGCAAACCAAATCAGACTATTTCATCCGCCTGAACAAATTTTAAAAATATTCAAAATAGAGCACCTTCCTAAGATCTGTGGTATGCTTTCTAATGCGTTAATTTACAAAGATAGCAGTTTAAATTTTTGTGAGCTCCGAGATATTTAAGAACCATCTGACCTTCAAAATCAAAGAAATTTTTTAATTTTGAACCGTATCGTTGAAATAGCTTTTTCTAAAATTAGATATAGGTCCTCGTATATGCAAGTACTTCCCAAAGGTCTTTCCTTCAATTTCTGTTTGCTCGTCGAGTTCACAGTTGGAAGAAGTGCATCTATGTTAGTATTTCACAGTCTCCCATCTAATATGTCGTAAGTAAGATTTTGCTTCATAGTCAAATAAGGTCTCATAAATATATCATAGGTGAAGTTGTAATGTAGACAAATGACAATTTGGAAAGCCAACTTCTAAAAGGAAGAAGTAAGATGATGTATTTGTAGGTAAGTTCAAAATTCTTTTTAAAAAATACAACTGAGTTTTATCTACTTCATCAAACAGGTCAAACTCCCAAACTTGAGAGGTCTAACTTGGTATAGCTCTTGCTACTGCCAAAAGTATATTCCATTTTATTGATAATTTTATTCTGTTTTTGGACAGAAAAAATCGCCATGTAGCGCTTATACTATTTTTTGTTACGCTGCTTCTAAATATTTATTTTGGAGTTGCTCGATGTCTTTGCAATTGCTAATTCTTGTTATTCTTGTTAGGCACTAAATTCCTGGGTTCCTATGTAAAATTTATATTATTGATTATTCATAACCTTAGCCATGGAAACCATCTGAATAAAATTTAAATACAATTTTTAAATTGTAAAGTTAAAGTTATTTTATCGAAAGCCGATTGATATGCTTCACATATTTCACATTTTCACTGTATTTTACTATTTTACGTTTGTATGAGCTACTATTTTGTGTTGCTGCATTTGTCAGAAGTCAAAAAGAAAACACTTCCACAATCCTTAGCACTTTTTCCAATTAATTCTTATACAGTTCAAAATTTAATATTGCACAGATAATCAGCTTTGCGAGCATGTAGACCAAAGGGTCATAATGTCGTCGATCTTTATTCGATATCTTATGATCGGAACTATCCGTGTTTGCTATTTTGCTTGTAGAAAAACATAAACTTTTTCTTGAAGAATCTTTTCATTATATTTTAAAACACTGTTGGCGTCCAAGCAAACTAATATTAATATGCTTTGTCCTTTAGTCGTACATTTGTGTTTAACACGGCATTCTTTAATGCCTCGAATTTTTGAACTGCCGTTATTGTGAATATGTGTTCTCTCTGCGTGTGAATCTTAACTACTAAATATTTCCATTTTTCAAATTTCTGTGAAGGTATGCCTCACTGAAAATACTCAAACTACAGAAAGCATTTTAGTTGCCGTCTCTTAAATTCTGATTTCGTCGGAATGCATATCCATTTATGTATGTATGTATGTGTAATGAAGTGTGCACTGCTTGGCTAGTTGGTATGTTGGGTATGAGTGTGAGAATTTGTATGCCTAATTAGAATAACAAAAGGATTGAGTAAAAAAGGACAACACCGTTATTGAATGTTCATTCAACTCTACACTTACGCACTGATTTACACACATACGCACACATCATGTATGTTTGCATGGGGAGCGAAATTTGTACTTCGGCAGACTGGAGTGAACGGAAAGTAATTTCACTTTAATAGTTTTTGTTTGCTTGAAGTTTGAACGAAATTTATGAAAAGGGCGCGTTATAAACAGAAAGGATGCGCTCAATATCAGAAGGACTTCCTGTCAAACAAAGAAGATATGGAGAAAACAATTATGCAAGGATATATTTATGTACTTATGTGCTAAGGCATGTGCGATCATGTATATACATACATTTAAATGAAGGAGTTAAACCTGAGAAAACTTGATATGCAAATAATTTCACGGACCTCAGACAAGGTGAAAGAGTGATGAGATGCTGGTAAAATGCGTTAAGGATATAAAGGAATTCATACCTGAATTTTATAGATGAGTGACGTCAACACAAATAGCGTGAGAATATTTATTTAGCGCGGAATATCTCACTGCCATATACTTGCCCTATCCACTATTAATTCGCACCGCTACGAATTCCCGTTCACAAAATGATAAGCAGGCAACTATTTATTTTATAAAAACAAATAATGAAACATTTTAAGCTATAAAACTTTTCTAAATTTTTCAAAATTTCATTGAAACTTTCAAATCTTTAACCCGAATTTTTCTAGGTATGAAGTCCCCATGAATTTTAGCAATTTTTTATGTTGCCTTCCATGTAAAAAATGTCATGTATGTATGTACTTTGTTGAAGAAAAGTCGTGACAAAGTATTTGGTAGTCACTCGAAACTTTGTGCAAATAAAATTGACATGTTGTTTGGACCAAAGTGTATACAGAGAGGCAGCCATTGACAACATGTTTACTTTACATTTGTATGTGAAGTGACTTATTGTTTGCTTCTATTAACTCATAGCAGGCAAATGTCGCAAAAGTATCTAAGAACATCATATGAAATTTCAATTAAAAATTGGTAAAATAATATAAAAAAATACATTTGAAATAAAACTCACTGAATTACGTAGCTATTTTAAAAAGTTTTTAATTGTTTTGTTTTTCTACCTTAAATTGTTTTGTAGTTCTCTTAAATCTTGGAGGACCTCTTTAAGAAGTTCATTGCTGCCTTGACGTCTATAGAACTTAATATTATTTATGAAGCATATGTATTCCACTGAACCTTTCTTACTCCGTTTGCCTTTCAGCTTGCCTTTTGAAGTCTTTACTTGAATGTGAACTTTAGACGTGGGAAATGAATTGGACCCATGACCAGAACGAAAATGTTGCACCACACAACCTACCTATATAGCAAAGAAATTTGTTTTATCGTCGTCAGAAATTTATTTAAGAAAAAAACATTTATGGAATAATATTAAGTTAGCCTATTTATTATCGTATAAAGTATTTTGTAAATTTTCTCTTGAGTCTGGTGAAGGTTATGTGATTTGCAATTATTTATGTGGCAAGAGGGTGTGAGTGCGATTGGAGTCGTGTGTTGTGTGATGTGTCATATTTTCGTATTTCTTCAGTTAATGTGGGTACTTTGAGATCACGATGAATTTGTTCATTTGTGATATAATACGGGTCGTTTGAGATCATTCTGAGGATTTTCGACGGGAATCTTTGAAGTATTTCGATGTTTGAGTTAGCTGCAGTGCCCCAAAGTTGGATGCCATATGTATGTTCATATCGGTTTCAAGATAGCTGAGTAGAGTGAGAGCTTACTTTCGAGAGAAACATGAGAAATTCGAGTTTTTTTCCTAGACCCTTCCGTTTGGTGAAAATATGGGTTTTCCATGTAAGTTTGCTATCAAGATGCATGCCGAGATAGTTTGCGTCGCTGGTTTGGGGTATGATTATATTATTGACCTTAGCTGGTGGGCAAATTTTTCTATTTAGGGTAAAAGTGATTTGGGAAGATTTTGTCCCGTTTGGCTTAATGCGGCATTCTTTCAACCAATGAGTTATTTTATCAAGTCCTATCTGTAGTTTTTGGAAAGCCGCATGGGGGTGGGAGTCAATTGTGAGTACGGCAGTGTCACCCGCGAATGTAGCAAGTATTGTTTCTTCAGATCGTATGTGCAAGTATAAGATGGAGCCCATCATACTACCTTGGGGTACACCACCTGAACGTGCACATAGTTCTGACTGTTCCTCGCCTCGTTTGACAAAGAAATATCGATTCGAGGTAGCAATTAATAAATAGGTAATAATTTATTGGAAGACTGTCTTTTATTTTGTATAGTAAGCCATCATGCCAAACGCGGTCAAAGGCTTGAGATATATCGAGAAAAGCTGCTGGGCAATATTTTTTTTGTTCAAATGCTTTGTGTATGCTGTTTATGAGTCTATGTACTTGTTCGATCGTACTGTGTTTTTTCCTGAAACCGAATTATTTAAATAACAAATGAAGGCTCGTGAGTTATGTAATGTTTGAATCACCTAATACTAAATAATAATATGAATATGTGCCGATATATGGCTTTAAATACTTCCTATATATTTTCCCTTTTGAATTCGTTTGAGGAAGACACGGCGTTGGTACTGTGTCTGGACTTAAACGTTTTCGCTTCACGCCTGAAGCAGAAAAGTCATCTTGACTGAAGTGGTTCCCATAAATGTGAGCTGTAGACGGAAATGAAGTACGACACGCATTTTCCTTTGGATTTTTTGTAAATTCGATGCAAAACATCGTAGTGGTTTTGCACAGAAAATACGAATTTCGCGGCATGTCTTTTGTCATTTTATTTTTTTATATTGTTTGAAATATTTGTTTTCCCGATTTCCACAACATAAAAGTAACTTCATTCGGGTTAAAACTAATGACACTTTATGAAAATTTTACATCCAAACGAATTGTCAAATAGGCATCTTAACATTTTTTGTTATGTGGTGCACTCCGAGTATCTTCCAGAAGTAAAATCATGGCTTGTGGGCTGAGAAATGGAACTAAATGAATGTGTGCGATCAATCTGCTTTTGTTTTGTATCTTAAGTTAAAATTACTACCTTGAGGAAAATGTTTGGTTTTCTCATACGCAGAATCGTACTTTGAAGATGAAATAATAAATGTTAAGTCAAAATTGGACGCACGTGTTTTATTGATGATAATCGTAGTACTTGAATGTTTAAGTAGGTTACGTTAGACTACGGTGTAGAAGCCTGGATGCCCATTGTGATACCACTAGTGTCCCCTATAACTCCAAGTATAGTGAAAGCACTTTATATCTCAGATAAACGATAAAATATTCTGCATGTTTGCCGATTCCAAATCTGCTAGACATGCATTGAATAAAAAGTTTAGATAGCGAGATCACATTCTGCCAAGAGTGGAACAGTATTCAACGCACTCCACCTTATTCTCGTTCCTGCAGCTGCGACATAAGTCATTTAAGGGAAACCGCTCATTGCCCACTTACTGTACCTGAGCTTGCTTGAGGATAAAGGGCTGCCCACATATTGGGCAGAATTGATTGATTTAGAAGACCAGTTCTCCTCCTAACCAGCTTATCTGCTGTGAAATTTCTAGAATTGTCTCTCTAGACAACGTTCGTAGTGCGCTGCTCAGCCGACTCATTTAGAATAATTGGAATAATTATTATTACTCCCTAGCGATTTTATGGCGACTTGTCTGTCACTATCTAATCGGTTGTACTGTAAAGCTGCTTAGCTTGAAAGTGTAGAAGTCAAGTAGCTGTAGGCTTAAGTTCAGCTGCAAAACTTCTAAGTGAATGCCACTCCTGATCTTTTTGTTTAGTCTTGAACCATCTTGGGTATTCACATCACAGATGAAGAATGCAATTTAAAATTGAATACGCTAAATAAGGTTTTATGGGGTTATAGGTACTCAGCATAAGTTCTCCAGTCAAAACAATAATTTTCTCTGCATAGCCTAAAAGCTTTTGGAACGAGTATTTTGGACCTTTAGCCTTTTAAATATGCCTAAGAGTTAGTACCTACAAGTCTTTTGAATAGCTTCTAAAATGGGAAAAGAGGCGTTGTGCCAAATTAGGCTAGTGCGGATACTCACCAACAGCTTAATGTTGTCACAAATATTTGCTGTGAGTTCGCGTAAGGCATTTCGTGAGGAAGAAGCTGTGCAAACACATTTCGGTAGCGTAAATAATCGGCGAAAGCGCGACAAATTAAAGGTTTTGTATCGCTAAGTTACAATGAAAATTTTAACAGATCTGTAATGAATTTCGTAATGACTTGATTTGATACACTTGCTTAGGTGTAAATAAGAGTTATATTTTTACTAAACATTTAATTGCAAAATAGTTAAACATTTTATTTTTTTCAGATTCTTATACATATGTACCACAGACAAGCAAGATTTTACTTTCGCTTTTCAATAGACCTACTGAGAAAATTATATATTTACTACCTTTGCGGAAATTTACATATTCATACCTCATCTATCTCCTGCAAAAACCACGTTCATTGTTACATTGAACAGGATTGGAATAAATATTCAGAAATAAAATAGCTATTTGCATAAGTTTACACAATTGGCAAACAGCCCTTCGTCCTGCCCTCTCTGCGGCAAAATTTCACCTTTGTGCTCGGCGAGTATGTTGCCATTCAGCTGTGGTGCCCTAATCAAATTAGCAACAGTTGAAACTTTTTCGCACCTCATTCGGCGAGGTCCATCAACACATTGTTGCCGATTTGCCGTTTTGTGCACGTGTAGTTTGTTGTTTTTTCGCAACGGAACATACATATATATGTATGTACATACATAGGACTGCATTCTATACAAATGCGAATCTGTTGTGCACAAAAAGTACTAACGAAATATAATACACCTTTTTTGCGGTTTACAAAACTCTGATTGTTGATAGTAATATTTTGTGCAAAACATTTGTTTTCAACTGAATGATGTTGTGATATTCAATGTTGCATGTGCCACATTTTATGGCATTACCACATCCATTAAATGGTCTCAATCACGACGGAAGTGCATTAAGCGGAAACACATACACATATACAAAAAATATTTACTTGTATTGTATAAATCGCATTTAGCCGTTTGACGCCCGGACAGGCTTTGTTGCGGCGAGAATTTTACCTTCAAATGCATTCCCGAGTGATTTCAATTTAAGCATTTGCTTTTCAATTGTTTTGGTATTTTATATATTTTTATATGTTGTTAACAAACCCTTCTTTCGGCGTGCAATACGTGATAGTGTTTGCATTTGTCCCATGCGTCCTTTGTGGTTGTTGGTTAAAGAGAACAAATATTTTCTGGCAATACTTTAGTCATAAAATTACTGTTGAAAATGTATATCAAAATGTAAATTCTAGCATCATCTAGTGCTAAATATTTGTATTAAAACCGTTGATGCACTTATCAAATCTGGCAACCATTGATGTACTTACCAAATCAGGCAATAAAGGTTAGTTATTCGTTGGAAATCGATTCACGTGTTTCATTTATAAAAATTACATTTACTGCATTTAGGCAATAAAATAAATATTATAAAAAACAACAACTCAAGTTAAATCAAGTCTATCAAATCTAACAAATTTTCCGCTTTCAAAGTTGATCACCACATGGAATATAGGCCGATTATTTTCCTGCCGGAATTGCTAGGCCTTACTTAACTCCTTTGTCCAGCATTCAATCCTCCAAAGATAGCCAAATTCTTGATTTAACGCTTGCATCGGATAATGTTTTGTTAGATTTTCCGTACTGAGTAATTATAAAGGTGGCGCAAAATTAAACATCCATTTAGGCTTTAGAATAACTTTTTAACTAAATAAAACATGATTTTGAGTGACAGAAATCTTTAGGCGTTCCATTGCTTGTCGGTTCGTTTTCAGCAGCTGTCCAGTTCACAAGCGTGATTAATTTGTGCCACCTTGAGCAATAGCCTTTTAGAGTTTTAACTAAATTACTGATAGTATTTCTATCCCGATTTTTGGGATAAAACTGGTATTTACAGTCATTTGTCGCAAAACAGTAAGACTCACACTATAAATTGGAGGAGGAGCTCGGCTAAAATCCCAAAATGGGTGTAAGCGCCAATTATATTGTACAAGGTGAAGTCCAAAATAAACGGGACTAAGCTAAAATAGAAACGACAGGAGTTTTGTTCTGATAACTTCGACTTTATTTATTCAAAATAGTCCTCTCTTGCCTCGATACACTGTTTTGCGCGATCTAAAAGCTTTTCGAAAAAGTGTTTGAGGTCATTGACCGGAGTGTCCTTCAGGATGTGACTCAAAACGTTTTCCTTTTATGTGCAAATGCAATTTTCCGAATAGGTAGAACTCACAGGGAACCATATCAGGCGAATACGGCGAGTGATTGATGTTAAAATGCGATTTCTAGTCAAAAAATCTGTCGCAAGAGTGGAGCGATGAGATGGTGCATTATCATGCAAGAAGTGCCAGCTTCCTCCTTCGCGGTATTCAGAGCGAATTCGACGAATGCCGTGCAACAAACGCTTCGAAACGCCAAGATAGGAAATTGCATTCACGGTTTGGCTTTTCGGCATGAACGAACTTCTTGTGGACAATTTCCTTGGAATCGTAAAAACAAATGACTATCGACTTGATTTTTGACTTCTGCAAACGCGAATTTTGGTTGGTGGCTCGTCTTGGGGCCTTCTATTTGGCACTTTGACGCTTAGAGCTTAGTTTCAGGTTCATGCTGCAAACACCACGTTTCATCACCAGTTACAATATTGTAAAGGAAGTTTTCGTCCTTTCTCGCCTCTTTAATGAGGTCTTTCGACTGTTAAATTCTGAGCAATTTTGGTTCCTCAGTTAACTTATGCGGAATGAAACGTGCACAGGTCTTTCGTAAGCCCAAATGATCAGTTAAAATGCAATAAATCGATGTTTTGGATATATTCAACTCTGATTTCATGAATTTCAATGATGATTTCGGTTCAGTTTTGATAAATTAACGAACAATTTCGATGGAGTTTTCGGTGATTACTGATTTTGGGCGACCCGTATGGTAATTGTAATGTATGTCCTCACAGCCATCTCTGAAACGTGTAAACCACGCATGAACTCTGGCACGAGATAGACAATCATCGCCATAAGCTCTTTTCATCAATTCAAATGTTTCCGTAAACGTTTTACCGATTTAAAAAAAAATTGACATTAGCTTTGTTCGAAACTAATTTTTGTAACGATAACACAAACATACTGACACTTTAGACGCAATAACTTCGCTTCCACTGAACCGATTGTCCCCAAGCTTTCACTGGAAGTCAGCTAGGGATGTAACTTCCAACGCATCAACTCATTAAAAGATGGCGCCATTAAAAACATTTTTATGACCCCAGTCTTGTTTATTTTGGACTTCACCTTGTATATTTATATATACCTATATACATGTGTATACAAATGACATAATACATACGACCTCAATTGCTTTAATGCTTTCTATTAATGCTTCAATAGCTATAGCACTTTTTTTAATTTTATGGAGCCACTATTTGTCGTGGATTATTAATATTTATATAATATACAGCTGCTAAGTATTATTCTATAACTCCTAGCCAAACATCAGCAAGAAAAGCTAAATAAAAAAAGTTTCATAAGCACTCCCAGCTAAGTCAGAAATTACTAGGAAAATGAACTGCCGGAGAAGAAGAAATCGCATTTTTCCGAGTAATTTAATCAAAAGTAAACAGAAGTCTTAAAAAATTAAATTCAAATAATGGAGTGTAAAACAATAAGTAGGCATTATGCCAATTGTAATAACGACAATGAAAAGCAGCAATCATTAACAAGTGTTGAACAAGAAAAAATATTTATGTATAAAAGACCAAATAAGCCATGCGGTGAGCCACACAATATTTCATACTTTTTATAGCCATAGGCTGTAAAACAAACCGCAATTTAACACCAATTATAATATCCGTTACATCTAATTACGACTATGGCGAGGCGAGCGTCGTGCCACACAAAGTCGGACAGCTTGCTATTCGAAGATGCTGACCGTGCCCAGGGAAAATTAAAGAAAAGCAGAGGACAGTGTTGAAGTATTGGAGGCGCTGTGGTTCATTAGGAGGGCGGATCAAAATTGTGTTATAGTTATAACAAGAGGGTGTCAAAGCAAGCATTTCAGGGTGGGCGGTATGTCGTTTGGCTGGGCGTTTGGTTTACTCATTTGCTAGTCTGTTCGTTTGTGTGCCAATCGAGCTAAAGCACATGGAAATTTTAATCCAAAAATGTGGTGATAGCCACGTCGTTAGCGTCATTA
This sequence comes from Anastrepha ludens, assembly GCF_028408465.1. Lineage (NCBI taxonomy): Eukaryota > Metazoa > Arthropoda > Insecta > Diptera > Tephritidae > Anastrepha > Anastrepha ludens. The sequence goes on from NC_071500.1 coordinate 70,072,003, forward strand.
GCAGGTTCATCGAGGCGATAACTGTAAAAACAATAGGCTGGGCAATGCAAACGGAATGAATTGCTGGCAATCGAAAACAGAACAACTTTTGGGTAATGTTATTGCTTTTCTTCTACAAGCATCACGTTTGTGTTGGTGAATGCCATAATCAAAATCGTGCTCATAATTCGGAGAAAAATTACTTAATAGACGCCTGGAACGCGTTAAGTAATTTATAGTCATTAGGTCAAAATATATGTATGTACAAATGTATAAGTGGATACTTAGATTCTCGTCGATTGCACGAACACTTGTTTGTCATATTGTACTGTCTTTTCTTTCTTATTAAGGCTTGTTATATAATGGGTGATCAATTTAGAATTTTGGGAAAATTCCAATTCATTGGGCAATCTTTATTATTTTTGTGTAGAGCCATTTATGACATTTACTTTTTAATGATAATCCCCTCCAAATGTTGGCCGCAAATGCGCCGTAATTCTGCAATCCGTACACCCCAAATGTGAATGACTCGCTGGAGGACTTCAGCTGATATCTGGTGAAAAACTGTTGTGATATTGGCTTCCAATACCTCTATCGAAGCTGGTTTATCTACAGAGAATTTAGTCTTTACCAAAGGTGTGATATCACACGAGATAAATTGCTCACCGAAATGATGACACGTAAATCCATTGTTGGACTGTATAGCAAGTAGCGCCATCTTCTTTTAACCAAATATTGCGGAGATCACGGGCTTCAATTTTCGGTATCAAAAAGTCGTTTATCATGGCGCGATAGGGTTAGTCATTCACTGTTACGTTGGCGCCAACCTCGTCTCTGAAGAATTATGGGCCGATGATTCTTCCAGCCCATAGGCCGCACCAATGGCTTGAATGACTCCAAGTTGTTCTTCAGCCCCAATACGGAAATTTTGTTTATTGATGTGTGTAGTCATTTAGCCAAAAATGAGACTCATCGCTGAACACCATAAGTTGCAGTAAGCGCGCGATGAACACTTTTCATAGAGCGTCGATTTTGGTACGATTGGTAAACGTTGTTGAAGCGTGAGTCTTTCCATGATCAAATGTCAATGAATACTGTAAACAATTTAATGAAATTCAATTTGACGGTGATCATGCGTGATCTGTTAAAAAATTCTTCTTCTTCTTAATTGGCGCGATAACCGCTTACGCGATTTTGGCCGAGATTAACAAAGGCGGCCAGTCGTTTCTATCTCGTGCTAACCGGCGCCAATTGGACACACCAAGTGAAGCCAAGTCCTTCTCCACCTGATCTTTCCAACGCAGAGGAGGCCGCCCTCTTCCTCTGCTACCACCAGCTGGTACCGCATCGAATACTTTCAAAGCCGGAGGGTTTGTATCCATTCGGACGACATGACCCAGCCAACGAAGCCGCTGTATCTTTATTCGCTGGGCTATGTCTATGTCGTCGTAAAGCTCATACAGCTCATCGTTCCATCGTCTACGATATTCGCCGTTGCCAACGTGCAAAGGTCCAAAAATCTTACGCAGAATCTTTCTCTCGAACACTCCAAGCGTCGCTTCATCGGATGTTGTCATCGTCCAAGCTTCTGCGCCATACGTTAGGACGGGCATGATGAGAGTCTTGTAGAGTGTTAGTTTTGTTCGTCGAGAGAGGACTTTACTGCTCAATTGCTTACTTAGTCCAAAGTAGCACTTGTTGGAAAGAGAGATTCTACGTTGGATTTCAAGGCTGACATTGTTATCGGTGTTAATGCTGGTTCCCAAATACACGAAGTCTTTTACAACCTCAAAATTATAACTGTCAGCAGTGACGTGGGTGCCGATACGCGAGTGCGCCGACTGTTTGTTTGAAGACAGGAGGTACTTCGTTTTGTCCTCGTTCACCACCAAACCCATTCGCTTTGCCTCTTTATCCAGTTTGGAGAAGGCAGAACTAACAGCGCGGTTGTTGAGGCCGATGATGTCAATATCATCGGCATACGCCAGCAATTGTACGCTCTTATAAAAAATTGTGCCTGAGCGATTAAGTTCTGCGGCTCGTACGATGCTCTCCAACATCAGGTTAAAGAAGTCACACGACAGCGAGTCACCCTGTCTGAAACCTCGTTTGGTATCAAACGGCTCGGAGAGGTCCTTCCCAATTCTGACGGCGCTGCTGGTGTTGAGCAACGTCATCTTACATAGCGAGGATACGTGGGCTAATCCCGGCCGTTGTGAGCTGCTTGAACCATATGTAGAAGAATCGTCCTGGCCACTACCAAGTGAATGGCGATCAGTAACTTTCCCCACTTGCGTGGACTTCTACACATGGAACCATCCTCCAAAATTAAAAATCCTCCTGTTAAAAAATTACTCTTGGAAAAAATATCTCGAATCTGAACACTCCTTACATATAGGAGTGGGGTGGCAAACTTTTATGCTAAACTTTTCAACAAAAATGCGAAAGTAAAAGTTCTGTGCCGATACGAGAAATTTTACCTATAAAACATGCAAAATAATGCTAGCTTTTAGGGGCAAATCATTTAAAACTTTAACGCCCATAATGGGAATCTATCACATAGTAAACCCGCTCGTATGCAACTGGGAATAATTCGGTTTGATAAAATCCGGCCTGCCATATACATAAATTTAACTATGGATTTTGAAAGGCCTTTAAATGATAAAATTTTTTTCACAAAAGTAATTAAATTTTTTTGTTTTTATCAAATTTGCAGTAAGATTTTTATTATTACCCGCCAGGACCTAACGCTTTTAGAAAAATAATATTTTATAATTTAGCTCTTTTATACCCGCAATGAATTTTAAGCTCAACCGATATATCGAGCTTGCTGATTGAGAATTCTGTACATAGACTGACTGGCAGATACTCCTTTCTTTAATCTATTGTTTACAAAAACTTCAATTCAAAATTGTAAATCATCACCTCGTATTTTATGCAATATGAACAGAGGAATTGTTAAAAAACAGGGATAATCTTACGATGCACTAAAAACCGGTGTAAAATATTTGTTGATATATCAAACGCAATTATTTCAATTTATTTTTATTTATTATTTGTTAGGTAGAGCTTGAGATACATATATTCAAAAGTTTCGAAACTGTTTTGAAGATTGCAAAAAGAAATTCGTGAACGGTTTCGTATAGTTTTGGTGTAAAATGAGCCAAAATAAAAATGAGAAATATAATAAGGTATGGAACAATGCGTCTGCTATCTGGTGTGGAGTTTCGAAGTCACACTTATCTAACAGTATTGCGAGTAAGTTCTGAAGAAATTGATGATACAACAAATATATCCCGCCTGCAAGCGAAAGTTCTTTACACTCTTTGAAGAGAAGAAAAAGTGATCACTCTTTAAATTGGAGCGAACAATAGCCACAAAAGTTTCAAAGTAAATGTAAGATTTTGAAGCTTAACTTAACTAAAATTTAAGCAATTCAGCAATAAATAGAATCGAACTGCATAGAGACAGGGTAATGGAAGTAAAGAGTGATGGTGTAGCAATTATTGTACTTAAATACATATAAGGCGGAGCAAAATGAATCAACTAATTTTGTTTTTGAATAACTGTCTCTCTAAAAAATAAATAAAAAATATGATTTGAGTTATGGAAATTGCTCCATTGTTTGTCTTTTTGTATAATGCAGCGGTTTAGTTTACAAGTGTCAGATATTATAAATCTTCCGATAGGGTGATTAATTTTGCACCACATATTTATAGCTTGAGGCAGTTGACGGCCATGGGAATAAAAAAAACTGCTGTGTTATGCGTGTGGATTATAGATAGATAGATATAGAGGATTTCTTCTTTCTAAAATCTTGTTGACTCCGTGATTTCGGTTACGGAGCTACGATTATAAGCAATCGGCGCTTAGTGTTGTACATTTACAAAAATTATAAATCTTCCGATGCGGTGATTAACATTGTGCCACCTTGTACTCGGGCGTAATTGGAAGATGGTAAATTCATATACTCAATTATACTGTTTTATATCGATATTTTTGAAACTTAAACTGAAATTTAGAAACATTTGTATTGACTGATTGGTTAAAAAAAGATTCTGAAGAAAGTACACTAAAACAAATAAAATCTAGACAGACAATTCCGAAATTTACGTGATGGAAAATAATTATTACTTTCAATTTATGACGAAAAAAATTGAAATGTTCGAAATGGAAATTAATTTTATGATGACACGCATATGCAAGTAGTAGTGGCCTTTTTGTAGTCTGCTGTAGTCTATGTACAAAGGCTTTTAATTTTCAAATTTTACATAAACAATTTAATAATAATATTTAATGTCTGTAATATTTTACTTTAATTTTTTTGCTAACGAAAAATAGTTGCGTATTGATTTCAATAATTTTGATAAAAAATAGTGTTTTTTTTGCTTTTTTAGTTTTTTATCCAAGGAAATCATAAAACAAAAGCGGCCGACGTAGCCGAATGGGCTGCTGCGTGGCTACCATTAGGAAGTGCGGGAAGGGAAATTTTTAACCGCTCTCGAAATACAATAGCTATATTGAAAATCGTTAAAAAAAGGTAGTTATAGAGTTAAAGTATTCCACGAAAATCTTGAGCAGACAATTTGATGAAGGGTTATTGCAGATGAAAAGATAGGATGTTAAGATAAGTGCGTAAGAAAGCTTAGTTCAGGCTAATGCTTACACATTCGGGATAGATAGCGAACACATACGCTAATGAGTGTTAGGGCGGATCTGTATGTATGGATTTGTATATATACTATATGGAACACAATTGCATTGCATAAGGTGAATTTGAAATCTTATACAATATATCTGAATATCTCCACATCGCCTATGCACCATCTACACCTTTTTCACGTATTTCTTTTGCGAATTGTGTACCACATCGGATAAAAGTGGTTTTAAAAAGATATATACAAGCCCAACCACTTCAAAAAAATATATGAGTAATATGCTTTGAGCAGTTTTTCTTCAATGGAAAATCGGATCTTCACTGAATCGAACTGAAATATCGAGTTTTTTGCATTTTAAACTTTTCGCGATGTGGGCGTGACTATTGGCGGGTATTAGCTATTCTCAGTATCGATTGTGCAATTATCAAGCATGACGGATATCCGAGTCTTACAATAATTAGATACTCGTACATAAATTTTTGACTCACCTTATCCCTTGTACAGATAGCTGAACTGATATACACGGATTGCACCCTTGGGGTCTTAATTATGTGTATAGTCTGAGCTTAGGTTAGGTTAGGTTGAAGCGCTTGTCCTGTGGGACACACTCAGGCTCATATCCCATTGTGATGCCGCGTGGGGAGCTTTCCTTATTTCCCCTAAAACCAGTGTGTACTTTTCAAAAATTTTAGAATATCTCCTATTTCTGCAGAACTGAGATCTGCCAGTTCGTTAAAAAATTGTCTGCCTAGAATAGCAAATCTCCGTCTGGATAGAGCAAGACAATGGCACAGAAGGTGCAAGATTGTCTCTTCCTCTTCCTCATCAAGACAACTTCTACAAAAGTCATGTGCTTGTACACCCATCCTTTGGGCGTGTCTACCTATGAGACAATGTCCCGTTATGACTGAAATCAGTGTGCTAAGACTGTGCGTATTTTGGCTTAGCAAAGATTGTGTGCGTTTAGCATTGAGAGCCGGCCACAGTTGATGGGTGATTTTGCAGGAGGCTTCATTGCGCCATCTATCGTTTGCCCTTCTTACGATTTCTACAAGGATAAGTAGCTTACATGTTTGTAAGGCTATGCCTATGTCATTGTCTATGTACTCATCGGTCAACTTGGTGCCGAGTCTCGCTAGTTCATCGGCTCTACAGTTATCCTCAATGTCGCGATGGCCAGGGACCCATATTATCCTTAAGCGAAATCACTCAGCCATCTCACGAAGAGATATGCGGCATTTCATGGCTACCTTGGATGTTTTGGGAGGGATTTTATCGCCGCCTGGCTGTTAGTGAAAATGTAGAAGCTGTTTCCAGATATCGCATCACACTGTACCAGTGTCGCGGCTTTCATTATTGCCATCAGTTCGGCCTGAAAGACACTACAGTAGTCGGGAAGCCGAAAACTGAAGGACATCCCCAGATGCTCGGAGTATAAACCTCTCCCCACCCTGCCCTCGAGCTTTGAGCCATCTGTGTATACATGGATAGACTCGCCCTGTCTTGCATCGTCCCGTTCCCACTCTTACCCTTGAGGGTAGGAGGGTCGTGAATGTTGTAATGGTAAGTGTGGGCGGGAGTGCATAGTCCACCAATCCGGGAATCTCCGAAGTGCCAGCCAGGATTTTACCGTGACCGTAGCTCTTATTTGACCACTTACTTAGTGTGTTCAGCCTTATTGCCGTGCTACGCGCGATATATTTTGCCTGCAGATCTACCGGCAGGAAGTTTAATGTCGTATATAATGCTTTCGATGGTGTGGTTGACATCGCGCCAGTTATGAGAACAGATGCTAGTCTGTCAAGTATTTGTATGTTCACCCGCTTCTCAAGGGCATTCCACCATATTACAATGCCATAGTGGAGAATAGGCCTAACCACTGCTGTATACAGCCAGTGTATCGTTTGAGCTTGCTCCGAGATCACGCCAATTGGTCTGAAACATCCTCATATGTGTGTTTAAACGAGTTGTGCTGTTAATATGATCCAAATTGCGCTTTTTACTTGAAGGTCTACTCTACGTTTTTGGAGTCAGCCTCATATCTACCATAAGGTTAACATGTGCCCTGCGTGAAAAATATCTCACAACAAATAGGTGATAACTCAAACAAATCTCTTTTTCGCTTGTCTAGTTCGTTGATGCACTCCCTAAGGTAATTAGTTTTTGAATGCTCTCATCAGATGAGGGTCCGATAAAACCAATTAGTCTTATCCCGTCATTCTGAACATTTCGGTGTACTTACATATATTTTGCCTATAACTGTTTCCCTTAGACTGTTACAAGCAGCCGTCATATTTACAACATTAAGTAGCCCTAATGCAATAGTGTGCATGGGTATAAATGCTTGAGTAGCATATTCGAATACTCGAATGCCTACCTTAAGTAGCCAGCAAAAAATTAAGTTCTATTTGCTCTTTTTCCAATCGTCCAAACGTAGCACGTAATTTGCGAACGCCCACCAACTACGTGGTCACCTGTTCCTTCTCTTCTTTCGTCGCTGGTTCATTCCTTTATTCGTCAACGCCAACGTCGACGGTCTGTTTAAAATTCTAAAATTGTGCTTTCGCCCAATTTCCCTGATTCACAAAGTAATTACCCACCTACCGTTGGTACTTTTTCATTTATTTGTTTGCTTTGTACTTTTTTCTTTTTAGTTTATTTTGCTTTTCCTTTTTTCTCATTTGACTGCATTTAACAAACAATTAGCGGCTACGACGGAAACCCGTTTTTGGAACTTTTGGCGCTGCACGCTGTGCCGCATTGTGTCAAGGACACGCTCGTTCGTCTGGCCGCCCGTTTGATTTGAATATTGTCTGTTTTGGCGTTAATTACATTTGAATTACAGGTTCGAAAAGAGAATACTTTGAATATACCAGCCAGAAGTTGAGGCGCTAAATAAATTCATAATTAGAGAAAACATCCGTTTCCAATTAGAATTTCAAAATGAAATAGCACTAAACCTGCGGTGGCCGCACACACAGACATGCACTGATACACAAACATAAAATCTTTGACCACTCAATGCTTACCACCACTGCTACACCGCCTCCTATCGGCAAGTAGCTACCAAACGTGTGTTTCCAATGGAATATCCGTAATGCGACTGGAAACTTTTAAATGGCCTATGGCGTGTATTAACACACGCACACATGGATGTTTCGATCGTCGCGGTGTAAGTAAATGCGTGCGACAGAGAGCGCAGACGCTTGGATTTTAAGTGCTCTCTCCACGCCATTTAGTTAACTTCGATAATTCGCCATTTGGCTCTTTCTACCTGTGGACACTGCCAAGGACACGGGTGGATTTACACACAACAAATTTATACAAGTAAGCAGTATGCATGTATGCGGCTCCTTTAAGAAATTTCTCATTTGTGATGCGAAAGTGTATGTACTTATAATTTCCTGCCAAATTGTGTATGGGCGAGTGTGTGCACGCGCTCGCATGAGTGCGTGCATGGCAGTCAGGACAATGCGCTGAGAAAGTCGTCCGGCCGTCACACGCACGAATGCACAACGAATTTCGTATTTTCGATTTTCTTTACCTACTTACTTCTTTTATTCCTTTTCAGTACCTTTGCACAGCTTTAGCATATAATTTTGTTTTTGGTTCGCTTTCGTTTTTTTTGCGAAAGTTTTACGCATTTTTATATTTTTTCCACTCGTCCGGCCATCCGCTCATTGCCGAGGGTGAAAGCCACGTTGCTTTTCTTACCCCCACGGCTGCTGGTAGTCCCAGTAAAAAAAATGAGAGGTCATACACAATGCGGTGGCCACACCTTTTAGGGGTGATTTTTTTCTTCTGAGAAATTTCATCGCACATGTGTATACACACAACATACACATACACACACTTGCACTTACAAATATAAAATCAAGTTAGTGTGTGCGTGGTGCTGCCTCCTCTATTCAACCGAATATAATTTAGCTTGTTTTTTGTGCTTTTACTTTTGTTTGCTTCCTTCATTTTCCCGATTTACTTTGTGTATTTTACAAAAAACAAAAAAAAAAATTCTTGAATTTTTACACAAAGTTCAGCATAAAAAACAAAATTCTACACTCTGTAGGTAGATGGGCGCATGTGTTAGCAGGCCGCACAATGTTTTCAGTCCGAAATTTACTCTTATTTGCACACTACGAGACGAGCAAATCGCATTGTATTTGGGGATATTCATATGTTAAGGCAACAAGCTCTGCCTCATGAAACGTCAAAACTTCAAAGAAAATTTAGCTTAAATGAAATAAGAAGATATTCACTCGACTGCGTACCAAATATTTTTCTTATAAGGATTTACTTTTTTTATTTAGTTTTTGTGTATTTTTATTTTTCTGTTGTTTGTTTTTCTCTCCTTATTGAAGCCGTTTATTTAATTTTTTTTGGTTTATTATTGGGTGGCATGCTTATGAGGAGATGGGGCAATGGCTCAGCAGTTGGCAACGTTCGACATTTTAATAAAATCTCAGAAATGCTTTGATTTTCGTGGAATTTGATTTTTCACTTTTAATTTTTCTATTTAAGGACCAATGCATACATACATACATATACATATTTGTCAACTAGTCAGAAAAAATATTAGTATACAACTAGAACTTTTTAACTGAAATCGAGCTTCGTTGAAAAATACCAGATTTTTACCGATTTCAAAACAATGTATTTATGTATTTCTATTTGTTTTGACTTCAACTTATTTCACTTTTACTTAATATGCGATTGTTAAAAACCATTAAAACGTGCACATATTCAATTATAGGTTAGGTTGAACTGGTTGCTTTCCAGCCACGCATAGACCCCAGATGCAAACAGACATTTCCAACCTACTTCTGAGATATCTCCCAATCCATGAAATTGTGGTGCCCCCAGATATTTTAAGCGTGTTTTAAATAACACAGGATATCCGCAAAGGAGAAGCTCTACAGTTTCCCTTGAGCCCTGCTCCCTAAATTTTTTGCATTCCTCACTGTCCGAGATTCCTATCTGATAAGCATACGCTGCTACTGGTCTATGTTCCGTCAGCACGCCTATCACAGTTCTATCACACAATCTATGGATAGACTCCGTTCGACGTGATGAAACGTTTCAAAGAAACAAAATCCGTGGAAAATAAGAAGAAATCGACGGTGGATAGTGCAACAAATGAAGAAAAATCCAAATTTGAGCGCTTCTACGCTCGCAACAAAAGTTGACCAACACCTTAATATTAACTGCAACCCCGCAAGTATACGTATATTGTTACGAAAGAATAATTATAATGGAAGAGTTGCACGAAAAAAAAAAAAATTTCATCAACGAGATTAATCAACACAAGAGAATAAAATTCGCAAAGCATCATGGGGATAAGGATTTCGAGTGCTGGAAGCACGGTTTATTTGCAGATGAAAGCAAGTTTAACATATTTAGGGCAGATGGACAATCAAGACCTAATGAAGAGTTGCTGGAAAAAACTTACGTCCGACAGTTAAACATGGGGTCGGGGTGGCAATGGTATGGTATTGTATGTCCGCTGCTGGTACTGGAAATTTGTGTCTCATTAACGGCAATATAAACCACAAACAATACCTAACAATTATATTTATATATAATTGGCGGGTACACGCTTTTTGGGTGTTTGGGAGAGCTCCTCCTTCGAGGCGTGCGTCTTGGTGTTGTTACGCAAATGGAGGGACCTACAGTTTCAAGCCGACTCCGAACAGCATATATTTTTATGAGGAGTTTTTTCACGGCAGAAATACACTCGGTTAGAAAAATGTGTCTCTTAATTTTGGTGTTTCACCGAGATTCGAACCTGCGTTCCAACCCATTCGGCTACGGCGGCCGCCAATTAGCCGTAGCTAACAATTATGAAATAAAAATTGGTCCAAAGTGCTGAAAAGTTGGGAATTATGAACAATTTCAAGTACTATCAAGACAACGATTCCAACACTTGATGTCCGTCTATGGCTTCCCTCTCAATTCTCTTGTATTATATATATATGTAAATGGTGTGTATATCCTTTTTGGGTGTTTGACCGAGCTCCTCCTCCTATTTCTGGTGCGCGTCTTGTTGTTCTTCCACAAATGGAGAGACCTACAGTTTCAAGCCGACTCCGAAATTGGACAATTGGGAATTAAGGACAATTTCAAGTATGATACTATCAAGGCAACGATTCCCAGCAAAAGCACTTGATGTCCGTCACTTAAACACCTCCACAATTTGCTGACATCAATGTAATTGAACATTGGAAAGCCAACTGCAAAGTCATGTTAATAGAAATAAGAGAGGCCTAGAAGATGCTATTAAAGAAGAGTTGGGGAAAATATATCCTTTAACATACAAGAAGCTGGTCGAATCCATACCAAACGACTGAATGCTGTGAGAAAAAATACAGGCTTGTCGACTAAATATTAATTACTCGTATATTGTTTTTCTTAAATATTATTTGCCTAACTCTACTTTAAATGAATATCCGAATTCTTTTTTGTCATGTATTTTGCTAAACTTTTATGTTTGTACTTTCTATGTACGAATAAGTTGAAGTGTGTTTATGTTTTTTGTAGTTTCGAAAAATATGCTCGAAGAACGAAAATAAATGTAAGACATAAACGCATTAGATTTGTATTTTAATATACATTTTTTATTTAAAACCATATCTCTTGGGTGTCCGAATTCTTTATTGAGCCACTGTATGTTGGGAGAACAAATGAGTTCCCTTCCGATGTCTATCCAGACCTTTAAACCTTTTATAGCATTCGCCGAGATGGGTTTAACAACTTAGTCTGTAAGGTATTGTAAAGTCATTGGTTGTAAATAAATAAATAAAAACTAAAAAAAAAGTGTACTTACGTCTTCAACATTCTATGCGTTCAAAAGATTTCACTTTTTAATAACTCAGTATTGTTGTTTTTTTTTGTTTCTGTTTCTGTTTTTGCAAGTTAAATTAAATTTCAACCCACAAACTGTTATAATGCAAATAAAGCGTTTAGCAACTGCTTTAAACGAAATTACTGGTAGGAAAAATTAGGAAAATTTATCAAATTTTCCACAAAATAGGGTGGCAATGGTAAACGATGTGAGTCGAAGTCAATTTACATTTTTCCGCCTGTACACATATACATATATACTCGTACATTCACATGCGCATACACTCCTAACGATCTCTACGCAAGTACGGCATTCGTAAGTTTGTCTTATCCTGTTGATGTCTAAAAAGGTACGAAGAGGCGATGGGAAGTTTAACGAGGGCATGGATGAGTGAGTGCTCTGACTTACCTACAAATACATTCTCATGTGTAGGTACATGTGCTTTCATCATTGGTATGTGTGTGGGTTTGCCGGTGCGGACTTGCGAGCAGTTTTCCGCTTCACCATTACAATTTGGTGACTGCTGTTGTTGTAGACGTTACTGCTGATTCCACTGATTTGTGCACTGTCATCTGCGAGTATTTGGAAATGTCAGCCGTTCAACCGTCCGTTCTTTGCAGCCGCTCCTTTATATTTTCATATAAATCGAATTTCCTTAATTTTATATTTTAGCAAACAAGGCTGTAACTCTCAACTCACCAACTCAATATAACTGAACCGAGCTAAAGTAAGCTGCATTGCGGTGAGTTTTGGGGGGCAGTCAGCAATTGGATGGCACTGCCATACAGGCAGACTGACATTCGATTTAAGTACAAACAAACAAACAAAAAAAAAAAGATGAATAGAAAATTCTGATTCGGAGGAAAAGTAAAATTCTTTGTTGAGTTTGGATTGGATTTGCACAAGCGGCGGAATACACGCACACATAAAATTACAGTATTTTATTATTTTCTTAAAAGTATGGTTTTGACTTCAAAGGAATGAATACGTTCTTGACGTTGATTATTAGGAATGTAAGACTGCATGTGAGTATACAAAAACTAAATTATTAAAATCATATACGCCCCCAATCCAAACTCTTTATTTGTTGTTTGACTCTCACCAACCACTAGAATATATTTAGACTTTAATCAGAGAAACTCCACGCCTTATATAGGCGAATATACACAGAACAACATATTTCTGAAATTTCCATGGAAAAAACAATTGAGTTAATTTTCGGAATAAGTAGAAAGGAAGTATTGTGTAAACAATATTGCGATGTATCAGTCTGGCTTGTTCCGTACAATGCACCCTACCAAGCGAATGATTTATTCGAGCTTTCATTTACTTAAATTTTTTTGGGAATAATGTATAATTCCATCACTTCGAAAGATGTATAAGAAAATATAAATTTACCAAGGGATGATGAAGACGATTGAATGACCATTTTGGTGAAATGTAAAAGTAATTTTGATTTCAATGATGAGACGAAATACTTGGTAACTCACATGATTAAAGATGACGATGATATATAGGTAAAGCAGTATTTTTTCTGGAAAGTATGTTATTCACAATCATGGAATTGAAAATCTACTTTGAGGAATAATCGTAGATGACCTAACAACTTGATCAAAAGTCTTTCGTTTGGTATATTCGAATGTGATTCTTGTCTCAACTGGGCATAAGAAAAACGTTACTAATCCTGATTCCATCGAGAAAAACCGGATATTCAAAAAAATTTCAGCGAAATATTAAACGTTAGCCTATGGTAATAATTTTCATGACGTCGAATGTAGCTGGTATTAATTCTTCTCCAGTAATAGAATACTTAGAAACAACTGCAAAGCAAACTATTTTGGCTGGTGCGTGAGCCGTGAGGCTCCGTAGAGCCCGTGTGCAAAACTCACTATGAATATTCACTTCTAATAGCGGATGCCCTTCAGCAGGCCATGGCATGAAATTGTAGGTCATTCCATTTACGGAACAACACCAATACGCAGTCTATACATATATTGGAGCAGATAGGGTGTTTGGCCAAGATAGGGTGTTTGGCGAGGGATATGAGTGTAGTTATATTGTATAATAATAATAATAGTATAATAAGTTTCGGCCCTTGTAAAAGAGGTGTCGCTGCTGATACTATTTTTGTGTTCGTTATAGTTATATACTGGTGATTTGAAAGTGTATATGTGAGGTTTCGATCGCAGTAGTTGACATTCATTTGAAGCATAAAGATCCTTTTTTATCTGACGTAAAAAATGTCTACGTTCGTCCCGAAAAAACAGCACATGTTGAGTGTTGGGTCAGTAGAAGTTACCAAGTGTTTCAACGAAAAGATCGACAGTAGATGTCATCTTTATCTTGCACCAACTCGTCGAAAAGGCTATTGAATCTAAAAAACCAGCTTTTTATTTTTTATCGATCTGACTAAAGCTTTTGATAGGGTTTTACTTCAAGATGTTATTAAAGTTCTCGAAAAACGCAATATTGACAACAAAGGTCTGGCAGAAATTTGGAATCTCAACACCGAAAACACCACTTCTGTCAAGAAAACAGGCATAAAACAAGGCGACAGTTTAAGTGCTACGAGGGGTGCCTTTTATATGTCGGGATTAGAGAACAAAAACAAATTTTAATCATCGAAAATCACTTTATTGTTTTTCAAAATATTCTCCATGAAGATCTATACACTTTTGCATGCGTTTGGATAAATTGTCGAAGCACTTTTGCCACTCTGAATGAGGTACCTCCAAAACATGCATTCTGAATGCCGCAACCGCTTCTGCAGGTGTCGAAAAACGTTTACCTCTCAGTTTGTTTTTTACGTACGGGAATAAAAACAAGTCATTCGGTGCCAAGTCAGGACTATACGGCGGATGACCCATTAACTCGATGTTTTGGGTGCTCAAAAATGCAGTTGTTTGAGCCGATGTGTGAGAGCTCGCATTGTCCTGGTGAAGAGTGATCCGTCTTTGGCGATTGGTTTTCCTAATTTCTTGGAAGACAACTGGCAAACAAATGGTTGTGTACCACTCAGAATTTACTGTTCTGCGTTGTTCTAGTGGTACGGTTGCGACATGTCCAGTTTTTCCGAAAAAACAGGCGACCATTTGCTTGGAAGTGCTTCGTGCGCGAACAACTTTTGTTGGATTTGGCTCATCTTGAAACACCCATACAGTCGACTCCTGCTTACTTTCGGGCTCATACGTGTTTCGAAGCCCCGCGATCGTATTTTTTGAGCATTTCCTTCGACCAATCGACACGAGCCTTTTTTTGAGCGATTGACAAATTGTGTGGGATCCAACGCAAACTAATTTTTTTGACAGTCAAATGTTTATGCAATATTGAACGTATGCTGGTCCCACTAATGCCTAAGATTGTCTCAATCTCACGATAGGTCGCATGACGATCTTGCAATATCAGTTCGCGCACAGCATCAATGGTTTTCGGAACAACAACTGATTTTGGACGACATTCACGAAATTCGTGAACTATGACCACGACCACGATTGAATTCACCATACCATCGATAAACACTGGTCCTTGATGGAGCTTCATCGCCAAAAAATGAATTAAGTTCATCCATGCAATGTTGCTGAGTTAATCCACGTCGAAAGTTTTAAAAAATAATCGCACGAAAATGTTCACGATTCAATTCCATTTTTGGACCGAGATGAATCTTTTAAGTTACTGTAAACGACACAAATAAATAAAAGCCAAAAAATGTCAAACTTTGCGATACAGCTGTCAGTTGCCAGATTGCAACACCAGGGTTGCCAAATCCCGACATATAAAAGGCACCCCTCGTATACTATTCAATCTGATTATGGATAAAAGAAGATTTGCGAAGATGACCTTCAGCGGACGTTGTATGCCTTCGATAAAGCTGTTTCTGTATTAAACATGCAGATATCGAGCCAAGACGAAGAGTATGACAATATCTAAACAACCGTTCAAGTGTTAGCTAGCAGTGTATGGCAAGAGTATCGAGCAAGTTATAGAATTCTGCTACCTGGGTACCATAATTACATCAACAAAAGTATTAATAGCCGAAGTAAACAACCATATGAATAAAGCAGCACGAATTTCTGGATGCTTCGCGATGTAATATTATGGAAATTGGCATCTAAGCTTAAAAGGCAATGTCCGAATTTTTAAGCACGCGTTCGATCAGTACTCTCCTCTGCTCTCCCCTCTACTCTGCAGTTGAAACTCGGGCGGATACAACTGCAACACAACAAGCAATGATCAATGTTGAAATGGCAATCGCAATCAATCACAGGACATACTCGCAGAGATCGTATGTGAAACGAAGATATTAGAGAGATATGTGACACGTAAGACATTGTAAGGTGGAGCCGAATACTGAGAAGGGAGTGGAAACGTCAAGTGCTACGCATGTCTGACGGTCAAACGGTCAAACGGTTTGACTTTTTTAACTAACTATTATAGAGTTTGAACATATACATTTAAGTATGATATTCGATTTCTTTCGCATGACCACCGCGTGCACGTTTTACGTTTGGTCGAGCTCCTCCTCCTATTTGTGGTGTGCGTCTTGATGTTGTTCCACAAATGGAGGGACCTACAGTTTCAAGCCGACTCCGAACGGCAGATATTTTTAGGAGGAGCTTTTTCATGGCAGAAATACACTCGGAGGTTTGCCATTGCCTGCCGAGGGGCGACCGCTATTAGAAAAACGTTTTTATTAATTTTGGTTTCACCGAGATTCGAACCAACGTTCTCTCTGTGAATTCCGAATGGTAATCACGCACCAACCCATTAGGCTACGGCGGCAGCCTGTCTGACAATAGGTTGAATAAATATGCAATGACGGGAAAACCATCCGGACGTCCTCCCTGTTGGATCACCCTAATGGCATTCGCAACGAATATTAAAATACTCAAGTATTCACTCATAATGTAAACTGAAACAGTATATGACATTTGTGAGTTATACACTTCAAGATTTATCAGCACTTGTTATTTGTGAAAATAAGTTATTTGTATATTTGTATATAAAGGGCAACATTTTTGAAAATATATTATAAATTGTAAATCGTAATTTGGAGTGCTGAAAAAATAACTGATATATTTTGTCGTCATTTCGTCTGAAGCCGCAGGATTTTGGTTTCCTTAAGGATTCTGGCTTTGTACTCATTTCGTCTCAGGCTACAGGATCTTGTCATCATTTCGTCGCGAACAACAGGATTTTGGTTCAACAGCAGGATTGCGGCTTTCTTACGGCCGAGTTGTTGCTTCTCTGGTCAACATTTGTGCACCCCCACTACCTAAGTTTTGTGCTGCCTTGGAAAATATGTAATCCTTGGTTCAACATTCCCAAAAGCGGGAATGTGTGTTGGACATCCAGATATATCGATATTTATTTACTTATTTTTAATTTTTAACCAAACAAATTGTATTTCTTGACATGAAACTATGATACAAATTTTCTACCAGAAGGAAAGTTTTTTGTATACGCAGCACTGATATTTTGTAAATAAGGCGGATCGAAGTATGCGTTCCATGTTATTAGAATACTTTATCTATTACGGATTATGCCTTGATCAAAATTTCGTTGATAATAAAGAATTTTTGAACTATTTCATTTCATTATTTTAATATTTAACATTGCGCTTCTCTTATTGATTATTCGCCGGATATCAGTCCCTATTTATGTATCAAATATTTCATATATTTCGTCAACTATTTTACTTTTTACTTTCTAACTTATTATGTTTTAACCTTATTGCATTCATTTTTTGTATCTGTTGATTTTAGTCTATTATGCGAACCTTAATAAAAAGTTTTTTAATTTCTTTTCCATAAACCTGCCTTATAACCAAAAGAAGTTTCCCCCAAAGTGGACCGTTCGCTTGTCGCACATTCGGGCTCAAACTCTACCAAATACTTTGACTGAAGCGATTATCCCTATTAATAGATATATTTTTTCCTTTTTTAAGCAAGTTAGGGGCAAAATTAGCATAAGAACTCTGTCAATAAAGCATAAACAATTTAAAAGCACTGGAATACATAAAGCCACATTTCTTTCCCGAAACAAAACATCAAGGTTATTTGTTGTTGTTTAGTGCCATATTAAATTCCTCATATTCTTACAAAGAGTTGTCCACTTATTTTTACAGTTTTCATAAACTTCCCCGTAAATTTTTTTCTGGGCGTCTTCGGGCTAATGAGAAACACGAATTACTCTCTCAACAGCCCAATAACCGGCAAAAGAAACACTATGTACACACACAAAGTTTCGGGCACCCGTGGGCGAGCAAAGAAACAACAAATTATGTGCAAAAAAAAGGAATTAAGCTGATTTCTGGAGCTGTCACAAACTACTTCTTATAGTCTTTTCAATCCCATACTTATTGATGGCGGCCAAAGAAAATTAGTTGAATTCTGATTTGAAGATTCCTCTGCTTGGTTCGTTTATGATCTAGTGGATAGGCTGAATAGGGATCTTCGATAACACCTTGGCAATATTTTTTAACAATCTATCGAGTGCTGAATATATATCGGTAAAATTTATCGCGTATGTTCAAGTATCGGGAAAAATTTAATATTCACCTGGTTGGCCCGTTCTTTTCTGTGTAATTACATTTTATGCTTTCGGGAAAAGTGTTTCACAAGGGACAAATGAGTTCACTAGCTTTAACAGCCAGCATAACAGTAATAACGTTAAAAGGGCTACTGTTGCTGTGCTGCCAAAGTAATTATTTTTGCGGCTTTGCTTTGCAAAGAGGTGAAGTTGGAATTCAGTTTGCTGTTCTGCTGCCTTGACTTTTTCTCATACCATATTCGACGCGTTTCGTATGTATTGTTGCTTTAACGGCCGAAACTACTATTTTTATCGTTACTGCTGTAGCTTTCCGAATGTTGTTGATAAGTACATAAGTTGAGATAATTGACCGGGTTCGGATTCTTTTTATTACTTCAAACAACACTTGGAAATTACATGTAAGTATTTTTGTTTACTTCCTCAACACCCTAAAAATAATCGTTGCGGTATTCCGAAACTGTCGGCAATATATAAAATGATGTATTGCCCCATTAACATTCCCACAGACAGTCATATGTTAATTTTTAAGATCTTTAGTACATTTCGTCTCCCCTTCATCCCGAAGTTTGTCTATACTGGAAGTTGGTACAGCCTTTTCCTAAACTTGGAAATACAGAAAACCTAACTGGACTCGAATGGTCTGGAAGCGATTACGCAGGTTACTCCTCGAACTCCTTTCTCGCACACTTGTCTGCGTTCTTTCCGGAATCCCTAATTCTTCCGACTTTGTGCATATAAATTGGGGCATAGTAATAAGCTTATGACGAGATAAGCAATACTGCAGGTAAATCTTTAAAGTTTTCTTAAAGTTTTGAAATATCGCAGCTAAACGGGTGAACACATAAACTTTATTTTGAGCTCTAGATTACGTACCCATTTTCATTTCTGCTTTTAAAGCCAAGTTGATACATGCCGTATTACGTAAAAATTTTATGATATTTCACCAATCCATTGTTTGTTTTGAAACACCAAAAAATAATGAGAAATTATAATTATTATTTCTTTATTGATGCCCTATGTTTAAGCTAGGACCCACGAAAACATTTATATATATACTTTGGTGTAATGGAATAAATTAATGACAAATGATAGTTGTAGCATTACCTATAACACTCTCGAAAAAATTATGGCATAGCAATCTGGAAAACCACTCACCACAGTCACAAGTTTCGACAAATTAAGACTTGATTTCTTGAGATTTTGCTCAGTTATTTGTCAACTACGACGAAACTTTCATTAACGGACTTAAGTTTAACGACTTGCCTCAGATATGGTGGACAGTAATAGGAAGAGAAAGCGAGTATATCATATCGTATATAGTTGGGAAGTGTAAAGGGTATTTCTTTTGGGTGATCAAAGAGTAAACTTTTAAATATGAATCGGTGAATCCACAAAAATCTACAAGTAAACGTTCCGAATTGGAAACGACGTTTCATAACCCAACGAAGCGAGAATAGCGAAAGAAAAGTAAAACTGTAAGATATGGTGCGTATGTGGTAGGTTTGAACAAAGGAGGTTCTAGAAATATTACTGTAATATACTCTAGCTTACAAACTATTTAGCAATTCTATTTTGTGTAAGGTAAAACTCACCGAAGCCAACAGAAGAAAAGCCATTTAAGTTTCTACCAGAAAGAACTGCGATTTGATGAACAACCAACTGATTTGAGTTCTGTGTTTTTTTGTTTTTGTTGTTCGGTAGGCTACTTACGCCGTCTTAAGGTAATCTACACACTTCGGCACTTGTTTTCGATTTTCTTACAGTTTTAAAATGGTTTTGAATTTGCAACAACGAGTTTCTATTCAATTTTGCGTTAAAAATGGATTCACTGATGCGAAAACCTTAGATATTTTGACAAACTATTTAGATAATGAAACTCTAAATAAAACAGCCGTTTACGAGTGGCACTTTAGACACTTAGAAGAGATTGTGAGTCCATCAATTATGACGAACATAGTCGGAGGCCGTCGACCTGAAAAGTGATGGAAACAGCAATAAAGTGAAAGAAAAGTTGATCATTAACCGCAAATTAACCATCAAAAAGCTGGCGAAGGACTTGAGTATTGCTTATAGAACCGTTCAAGACATTGTATTAATGCTTTGGGTTTGCGTTGTTGCTACAAATCTTGTCTCAAAAGGGACCACAAACATGACACGACAAATAATCCAGACATCGAGTAAGTGAGTAGAGAGTGCCGAATGAACCAAGTCCAAAAACTCCGCTTCATTTTAAGTCAAAAAAGAAAGCCATGCTCACGGTTTTTATGGGCTACAACGTTATTGCACACCACGAATTTTTGGCAGAAGGTCACACAATTAATAAGGACTATTATTTCGGCGTTATAATATACATTTATGTGAATCGATTCGCCAAAAAGGAAAAGATTTGTGAGAAAATAACTCGTGAATTTCGCAGTATGAAAACCCACCTTCGCACATTGCCACTATTATCCGAACTTTTTTTTACCAAGAATGAAACGAATACCATTCAGCGGCCACCGAATTCATCTTATATGGCTTTCTGCAATTTTTTTCTGTTTGAACGATTCAAAACGCGTCTTAACAGACGAAAGGAAGTAATGGAAAAATTCAAGACGTCTCTGATGGATATACCGAACATAGAGTTCCAGAAATGTTTCGAGAGCTGGATCAAACGCTTGCATAAGTGCGTTACAGTTGATGGGGACTACTACGAAGGAGATAATAACTTGTTTGAGGAATAAACCTGTATTTTGGTATATATCATACAAAAAGGTACCGAGCTTTAATAGTCACAAGTTGTTACAGACTCTGTTTTAAGTTATCAACATATTTGGAAGGCGATATCAACCGTAATTTAAAGCTACAGTGATCCAAAGATATTCCCAGGGTTCAGCGATGTTAATAATGCACTTTGATATCAGGTTTCACACTATGTAGCCTCTACATATATTCAAATTAAAACATATCGTCTCCTTTCTGTGTTAACCTAGTATCTACAAAATCATAATTTTCAGTAAATCGATAAAGATGCTTAGAGCTACTCAACTTCTTTGAAAAGGTATAACTTATTTGATACGTTACTTATAGTAGATATGAGGTTCTTGAATTCGAACATGAACATCGAAACACTTTGAAAAAATTCTATAATCATTATGAACATTGTATGTTTTGTTTTACATAACATGAGTGCTAAGGAGTGTTGTTTCACTAAAAATCTCAATTTCGAAAAAAATGAAGTTACGAGGTTAACACAGAAAGGGGACGATATGTATGTTAACCAAAGGAGAGTTGAAAGCAGTAACCATTTAATATTTCAAGCATTTTTTCATGCGACAACTGATGATTCATCGAAATATAATCTTGATTTATGCTTTAGTCGTTTTTCGAAACCACAAACATTTGCCGCTGTTACACCCAATATGAACTTATTTAGCACGGCTCACACACATCTACACTTTTCTTGCCATTCACAAAAATGGCCGCAATCTAATAAAAGAAGGGAATTTCTTTCCATTTTATAACTTACTACTTAACTACGACTAAATTGATATTCCCCATTAGAGGGGGGCCAAGTTATAATCCTGCAAAGGAAACGTGTGCGCAAGCTTTTTACTTTTTATGTTTGTTTATATTTGATGTAGTGGTGTAAATTTCAAATATAAACTACGCTTGACGGTTTACTGCTCAATGTCGCTGAAAAGCAAAGAAAAAAAACGAAAAATTACAATAAAAAACTTTGTGAAATATCGTTAAAAAAATTGAAAAGTGCAGAAGGAAAGCGTAAGCATGATGAATAACTTCGTTCACTCAGTGGACATTTGATTAATGATGCATTTACCGACACTACGCCATTGCTTCGCTTGGGCACAATACTAACATGCCGACTTTTTCTCATAAAACTCGGTGAGTTCATTTCCATTTGACGAAAACACTATTTCCTCAATTTCTGTTTTTTTTTGGTATTTTTTTTATTGGAAGCCTGTGTTATTAAGCAGCAATGGCAATCTGGTGGATTTCGTGGCGATTAAAAGTACATTTTTATTGTCTGTCGTTTTGTGGTTTTAGACTGAATTAACACATTCCGCAGTTTTTGTCACATACATCATTTTTACATACGAACATAAAATTATACGTGTAATAAAACCTGGAATAGAAGTTCTTCATTTCCAAATTGGATTCATTCATGCAATCAACTAGACTAAAATAATGTGCTTATAAGCTCTGGGTATTATTTTTTCTCAAACTGGAATGCATATAGAGGAGTTTTTGTCTCTGATAATATATGTACATGGATATTGTTAAACAAAACATGTAAAAATTTATATTCTTTCAGAGCCACTATTCTCAACAGAACGCCCAGTTTTTGGTGCACCATTTCTTTTTCTATCCCCGACAATACCTGTTTTTTGAAATTTTTTGACATTTGGATTGTTGACTTGATTGGAATTGCGATATGTTGTTCTTAAATATTGACTATTTTAATAACAAGTTTAAATAGTCTTAACGCGTGGTTCTATCATGTAAAATTGTACATCCGTCTACTTGATAAACGTCGAAGATGATATAAAAAAGGTACCGTCTGGAAATTATCCAGAGCTAAGGCGTCACTAGAAATGTTCTGAAAATGTTGGCGCTGTCCTATGAATATAAACTGTTTATTATTCAAGGTTTCATGTCCATAGGGCGCGTCGAGACTGGAATCTTCTCTGATAATGATATAAACTGGATACGGAAATATTTGCGGAATAATCTGTTTCGACTGTGTTTACGGCTGCGGAAGCCCATGTAAGCAATGCTTTCAGTTCAGCTGGAACAAAAATACATCATGTGGAATACTAGTATATCGGTAATGAACAGAAAACCCGTACTTTTGAGCTGGAGCTCAATTTTCGCGCTACGGTGTATTTTTCATCACAAACAGCAATACTTCCAATAGGTGGCTGTAGGCCTTTATACAATCTAGTATAGTTTGGCGAAGATTACTCTTCTATCCATCAGGGGCGATCTATCGCGCGATTCTCAAATGAGCATTATCGATTCCTATTAGCAGTTCCTGCACCAAGTCTTCATAGTTAAATATAGGCAGCCTTTTAGTACATACATGGTACTAACAAAATTACACTCTGACTACTAAAATTAAACAATAATGAAATTATATATATAAACTACAAACTTACGTCTAACTAAACTAAAAGATAGAGTTCAATAGTATCATACATGAAATTCTTTCTTTGAAACTGAGAAATCCAGGAAGTAAGAATTGGAGATTTCATTCTCCAATTCGCTTACGCGATTTTGGTTGAGTTTAACAAAGCGCGCAAGTCATTTCTTTCTCTTACAAACCGGCCCAGTTCCTCTCCACCTGATCCTTCCAACGCAGAGGAGGCTTTTCTCTTGCTCTCCTACCCCCAGCTGGTCCCACATCGAATACTTTGAAAGCCGGAGCGTTTTTATTATCCATTCGGACGACATGACCTAGCCATGTCTATGTCGTCGTAAACCTCATACAGATCACTGTTCCAACGCCTGCGATATTAGCCATTGCTAACGTGCAAAGGTTAAAAAATCTTCCACAGAATATTTCTTTCAAACACTCCAAGGGACGCTTCGTAGGATGTTGTCATCGTAAACGCTTCGGCGTCATACGTTAGGACGAGAGCCTTGTATAGTGTTAGTTTTGATCGTCGAGAGAGGACTTTATTGCTCAGTTGCCTACTTAGTCCAAAGTAGCACTTGTTGGCAAGAGAGATTTTGCGTTGGATTTCTAGGCTGACATTGTTATCGGTGTTAATGCTGGTTCCTAAATATACGAAGTCTTTTACAACCTCGAACTCATAACTGTCAACACTGACGTGGGTGCCGATACGCGAGTGCGCCGACTGTTTGTTTGATGACAGGAGGTACTTCGTTTTGTCCTCGTTCACCACTAAACCCATTCGCTTCGCCTCTTTATCCAGTTTGAACAAGGCAGATAGGGTATACCGAATTCAGACATCGCGGCATGTAGGTAACTCCTTTTCGTTCTGTCGAATGCAGCTTTGAAGTCGACGAAAAGATGGTGTGTCGATTCTTCTTTCATGCTCTCCGCCTTTGGTCGTAAGGTCAATAGTGTCATTGGATTTACCCTTTATGGTCTCCTGTAGACGCATCAGATTTCATCGTTCGTTGTACAAATATTCTTCGGAAGTCATATGAAATGCCTATATGGACATAAGCCAGTCTTCGGGGCTCCTCCCGAGTTCAGGTAAATCGTATAGTTTAAGATGACGCTGCTCGGATCTATTTTCTCGAAGCATACGGTTTTAGCCGTTCAATACCGATGACAACGAAGAAGCACTTCAATCGTTGCAAATATTTACAGCTAGCTCTAGACAATTCGTGTTAACTGCCTGTATCTGACTGCCTTTTAAACAACGGTTGCTTTTATTCAGTTCGGCCTGTAGCACCTTTATTTTTCCAACACTTCGTTAAACCTTCGTTCTATTGCTGAATTACAGTCCGCTGATCTTTTCAATGCAAAGGACGACTCTCTCTTTCTCTCCTACCACTAGCAGGAACCGTAACGAATACTTTCAGAACTGCAGCATTTGTACATACTCGGACGCAAAGACCTACTCAGTCGATCTGCTGGATCCGTATTCGTTGAACTATGTCTACGTTACCATAAAGCTAATACAGTTTGTTGTTAGATGTGTAAGGTACATTTTCCGTAAAATCTTTCTTTCGAACACTAAAAGTGACGTCGCATCGGGCGTTGCCATTGTCCAAGCTTCTGCGCTATAAAATAAGACATGGATGAATGCGATTTATGTTCGTCGAGTAATGACTTTGCCTCTCAGTTGCCTATCTGGTCCAAAGGCGGACTTGTTGACAGCAGAGATTCTCCGTTGGAGTGTTAAATAAGAAGGAAATTCAGTTTTCATAAGGCATCCAAATACTGAAATATTCGATTACCTACTGCCAAGTGAATGGTGTGAGTATTCATGTATATATATGTGCATATGTGTAAGTTTACATTTTATATATCTTTCCAAATCTTCAGTATAGTATCAGTTACAAATTCGCTTGGGCTCAGGAGATTTCTTTCCAGCTGCATTCATTGTTCACCCCTTTCCATCCATCTCATTTGATGCATCAGCAAGAAATTTCTGCTCGTTTAATTGTCGATGTCGAATGTCAATGTCAGATGTGCGTGTAATAAACAACAGAATGCAAACATCTTCAATTTCAACAAATACAACAAGAAATGTGTAAAATTAATGGGGAAAATTTTCGTTAAAAAAAGTAATTTGCATATGTAACTGATGAATTTACGCTGATGGGCCAGGCAGCTGAATGATGAAATAAACCAAGAACAAAAAAAACAAACGACTCTAACAGGATATATTGCACGGTTGTTTGAACATACATGTGTACGTGTGTGACCCATGGAGGAGGATGTGTTAGTTAACTCATGTGATGCAAAGTGGGAAAGTTGAAAGTGAAACCAGTTGTCTATCGCCTGAGTGATTCGGGACTTTTTCATTAGCTGCTGTCGAAAAAAATAAAAAAATAAATAAAAAAAAGGAAAGCAAAACCGCCGAAAATTGGAAATGTGTATTCGATAATTTTAATAGTGAGCCCTTATATATGTATATATACATATGTACCAACATATAAATATGTACCTATGTATATTTTTTAAGTACCTTGTTTTATGTGTATGTTCTTTTTCCTCGGCAATATGCTTTAGTGATTTTCATAGCAGCGGTTCAAACTTGTGCAAAGCCACGTAACGCTCTCGCCATCGTCTGTCGTGCAGCATTTTGATTGAAAACGAAAATTACACTGAACCGGAATTGAGGCACAAAATTATATGCAAATTAAAAATCGTTTAGTGTGCAGTCAGAAATTACCCCTATATCAATTACTATGGCTGTGTTGGTGGTGGTGGTCGGAATCAGAAACGACTGGTTGGAAACGAAATTTCATTTTAAAATAATGCAAAAAGTTCATCAAAATCACACAAGTTCGGTTCATTGTGAATTTAAGGCACGTCTGCCCAATTTTTGGTTTGAAATCATTCGCACATAATACAATTAAAGCGGGTGCATATCTCACTTTAAATGCAATAAGCTGAAATGTAATGAAGCGAGTGAAAATAGAAAATTGTCCTCAAATGAAAGGGTTACGAAAAATCAATACAACAAGTTTCAGCTGGCTTAGCAGATGTACGAGTACGCAGTGTAAGTTATTGACAGTGTGCAACTCCAACAATAACTGGAGAAACAGCATTTTACACTTATTTCCTTTATTAATTCATATTCTAATTAATATTGAGCGACAAATTTGCATATGATTGACGCAGTGGGACATTCTACTTCCTGGGATCAGCCTATAGCCAATACTCACATCATAATGAAAAGCACGCTTAAGAAAGCATAAAAGAAAAAGTGCGGCAACGAAGGAGGTATACATATATTCACGTGTATGTATACGTAGCTGTCGAGGACATAGGACATACACAAAGGATATTAAATGTCAAACCTTCACTGCTGTCTATGTTGTGCTCACATCATTTTTTAAAATAACACGAAAAGATGTCCTGTTAGTTCTCAACTCACGATACTTGTTGGGGGAACCCTTTTCCTTTCTTTTCTTTTCATTCAACGTGCAGCGTACGTGCCACTCACTCGGTTATAACCCCTTACGCGGAAACTGTCAGCATAAAAATTAATACAGTTGCCTTAAAATGTATGGAGGGTTACGAAATAATACAAACAGCATGAAATAAAGACTGTAAAGAGTATAAAAAAGTATTGTTTATATATGTGAGGAATGCTTAGGAGGCTGGCTTCAAGTAGCATAAGATTTACCTAAGTCGCATTGAAGGGATGGCGTGTATGCAAAATGCCAAAGGCGTGAGAATAAAATTCATTTAAAAAATTTAAATACATTTAATTTTAATTTTTTCACATAAATTACTGCGCCAACATTAAAAGTTCATCAACTTCTGGGATGACATTTTAATCCGCGCATAAAATTACTTAATTCGTAAACTTTCAAAATCAACAGGTATTCTCTTTAGACACCCCATCGTGTTTTGCGAATTTTTGCATAAACCGCTACGCTCTGCCCTGTCTTTGCCCCTAACAATGAAGGGTGCCATTTTTATTACTGTTACACGAACAACTGCAACTCTGGCCTTTATTAATTCTCCAATTCACACCCCTAATCCACACCAAACACATTCGCACGCACTCTCACTCTGATGAGCACACACGCCAAAATTGGACTGCCTGTAAATTTGTCAATTTTGGCAATTCACCTTTAATGACTTTATTCATTGTTTGCGAATCAATCGATCGATTAAGCAAACAAACAATTGTACCTCTCGCTTTTGCCAATCGCTCGTCGCTGATTCCCTACAAGTATATGCATCAATTTGTCACTGCGTGAGTCTTATTTTCGATTTGTGTTAAATGTATTTATTGACAGGGTTAATTGCTTTTGCTCGCCGCCATTGGCTTGTCGCTTTGTTGGCAAATTGACTTCGATTTCGTTGGAGTGTAATAACAAGCAACATTTACATTCATACATAGCGGAAATGTAGGTAGTGCAAAATAAAAGGGGAACCAAATAATGCTAATCATTACAAAGCGTTGTACGGGATTAATGCCCGACTGCGTGGCGGTGAAAGGTGAGTGCGTGAGTGCATGAAAGCGTGTCACTATCAATTTGCAACAACCCTTTCTTCACTCACGCAGGATAATCGCATGTTTGTGCATATTTTGTTGCTGTTGCGCTTTTTCCTGTTTGCGCGAATTTCTCTTCATTGCTCCTTACTTTTGTTATGCGGTGAAAGGTACAAAAGAATTTCACTTTCTTCATTTGTTATATGATGGCATACATATGCACGTATTGTATAGACATATTTTCTTTAGGGCGTGTGCCGGTTTTCGGTATCAATTAGCTCGTTACCCACTTCAAATGGCTTTTGGCAAATTATGACAACGCTGTCAGTTTCATTATGCACGCAATGAAAAGGATAATGGAATGACACTCAAATGCAATTCGTACCATATTCAATGACATTTTCATTTTTGCAGAATATTCAGTATTCGATATTTTCGAAAATATGCAGATTAATAAAAACCAAAGTATTATGAATGCTATTATTCTTAATGCAAACTTGTACTTGGAAATTGTTTGGTCCGAATAATTTATTTTTGATTTCTATTTCTTATTTAAAGAATACCAAGATGGCGCTACAAAGAAAAGTATATGCAATTTTTAAATATAGTAATAGGAAAAGTGACTGCATTTAATTTTTTTATGTGTAAATTCAACTAAAAAAATTCTTAATTTATGCAGTATATGTTTCAAAAATGTATTTTTTTAAATTTGTTCTAGTCACGCATTATTTTGAGCACAGTTAACAACGTATATACGGTTATCTAAGTTTTTGATTCTTTTACTTTCAACTGGGAATGTATTTTTTCTATTGGGCGTTTTTTTAGCTGCATGAAGTTCTCAACGGGTCGACCGGTGTAGGTAAACGCCGGACACAAGCCGTGGCAACAACGCGTACTCCTCCGAGCGTTTATCACCCGCACAAACGCAGCGATTCCAGAACCGCAGCAACGGCATAAATTACTGCAAGGCAACAATAAGTCCGACGCGGGAATGGATAGAACTTTATAGTACGCACAAGCACTAGCCAGGAAACGGAGGTAAGACCAAAAAGTAGGTACAAAAAAACGCCAAAAAGTAGGGACCAAAAATATATTTCCTACAAGTTTGCACCAACAAACAAGCGCCAAAAAGTAGGCAATGCTATTTTTCACTAGAAATTAGCAACCACAAGGAAAAACTCGGGAAAAATAGCCTTAAGTGTATCTAAGATATATATGAGGTATATCTCTCTCTCTCCCTTTCCTCTACGCATGACCTTGAAATTTTACTCTCCACTCTCGCTCGTCCATCGCCGCCTAAGAAGTTTCACTTAAAAAAAAAATCTGTTTGCGAATTTCATAGAGCGAAGTGTCGATTCGTCGTCATTCTCAACTTGTTGGCCTTTGTTCTTCGACTACTTGGAAAATTATACGCAACGATCTTGGTTTATGTGCCTATAAAATAGAGCTTGTGCAAGAATTGAAGCCAAATGACCACCGAATTCTTTCTGATGCGGCTCATTTAGATTTATTATAGATTATAGTAGTTTTCAGTAGTAAGATTTTTTATAGTAGTCAGATTTTAAGTAGTCTAAAATTGGATCCCATCGGATATAACAGCTGGCTAGAGGCATTGGTACAAGGGAAAAACGCAGTGTGGTTTGCCAAATTCGGAGCGCACCCGATGGCTAGGACGCGCTTGCAGAATACTACAATAGATAAAAGAATACCTCGTAAAGGTTTATATGCGCGTATGCTTGGTGAAAAGCAAAGATGGTGGCCGCGGCAAACATGGTTAGACGACGCTGAGGACGATCTATGAAACATAGGAGTGACCAACTATGGTAGTCTGGCTGCGAACCGAGATTCATGGAGACGAATTGTGGCTCACAACGAACTGTAGTACTATGAATGATGATGAAAATTGGGCCGACGGAATGTACCATGCAATGCGTAGCTGCGGCGGACATATCATATTAAAAAAATAAATGCCATGAAATTATGTTTGAGATTATTATAAATAAAGAAAAAAAAAATCATTGCGTTTTGTATTATAATTTTAAGCTCTCAACCTCTTAAAAAAACATTTTTTACTTTCCCTCTCAATTCTTGTGTATTAGTAATTAATTATTGATTTTTTTTTGGGCGCCCTGAAATTGGCTTTAGGGTAGTATTCTAATGGCCTTTATTTAAAATCGAAATTTATTTATTATATTTATTTATTATTGCGTTGCAAAGTAAAGTTATTATATTCTTAATATTAAGCATGACGATATAAGTACAGGGTTTTCCAATCAGAGGTGTTCTTTTGATATTCAAAGACAAATGCTATTTTTTAATATAAATGATCGGATGCTTATTTCCTTATAAAGAGGAAGGTATGCCGTTAATAGTGGAAAATAACATCAGGCAAATGACCACCACGACCACGCTTACAGGGCAATGTCCTTTTGATGAAATTTTCTATAACTGAATTGCAAGGCAGCCACCCTATGTCCTCGATAGCCTCACGA
This sequence comes from Anastrepha ludens, assembly GCF_028408465.1. Classification (NCBI taxonomy): domain Eukaryota; kingdom Metazoa; phylum Arthropoda; class Insecta; order Diptera; family Tephritidae; genus Anastrepha; species Anastrepha ludens. The sequence continues at coordinate 70,102,175 of NC_071500.1, forward strand.
ATTCCATCTTTGAGGTCTTGAATCGTCCCTGGGCTGTTGGCGTAGACCTTCTCTTTCACGTGGCCTCAAAGAAAAAAGTCACAAGATGTTAAATCACAAGATCTCGGTGGCCAATTGTGATCACCTCTTCGAGAGATAACACAGTCCGGAAACTTTTCCCGTAAAATATCAATGGATTCGTCTTGTTGAAAATAAACGTTGTCCAGATGAATACCATCCAATTCCGGCCATAAAAAAATCGTTAATCATCTCTCGATAGCGATAGTTAACACCTGTTATTGGAAACCCCTTTAGTTACGAATATTCATTCATATTACCAACATTGCGTGCAATAGAATTCACCAGCGTTAAACATTCATCATAACTTGGCCATTGCCGGAAGATGGAATTATTTAAATCTTGTACTGCTTGGGGCTTAACCTGATCAATACGTATTTTTGAGGTATAGTCAACACTTATGGGCGTTCAGGTCGGTAGTCTGTGGTGGCCACTTCAAAACATTAATATTGTACTAAATATTATTTCTTGAATATTGTCGTACCATTTTGATTCAGTATATCAGCGTATTGTCTTGCTGTAAAACAAACGTCTTGCCTCCGGAATGGCGTTTTTCTTTAAGTATTTTTATATACTATATTGCCTCTTTCGAGAATGCGTCAAACATCAGAGGGTAGAGTGCACGTATTCGAGAGTTTACTCATGACCATGTATTCATCTGTGCAAAGTACATATAGTGTACCAAAAACTTTCAGGTTTAGTTATGTGCTCTTCCTAAAATTCGCGTATTTTTTCTACTTATAGATTTTTGGCACTCATGTAGATAACTAGCGGGCTCACCCTGCTTTTGCGTTTCATACAATCGTCTTCACACTTAGAGGTTGAAGGTACTATTTTTCTTATATTAATGACCTGATATCGAATTTACGATGCAGATTTAAATAAATCGTCACCGGAAATTTGTAATATGCTTAAGGCCGGCGGGCCAATTAAAAGGTCAAAAAAATCGATTTTTTTTTTCCTGAAATCAATAGCTTAGATATTCAAGAACATGAGACACAAATTTTCAGAGTTAAATTCCAAGTATTTTCAGAGCTACAGACCCGAGCGTAGTGCGGCGTCGAGCAACCGTGCGCTTATTGTTGTAGTTTGAAGCGCGTTTTCTCGGCTTTTCATTTTCACGATTTTACCTAATTTATGTACACGATTACAAAAAAACTAAACGAGCTATCCATTTGATTCAAAATGCGTTATCTTCAGTATTGTTTTCTCTTCTATGTGAACTAAAAAAAACATCCAAAAACTTTTTTTAAGCGACTTTTTTACCCAGTTGAAGAGTTTTTTTTTCCTTGAAAAACCACTTTTTTTTCTACCTTCCCCAAAAATTCGAATTTTACGTGTTTCTCCCAATTTTCTTAGTTCACATCGAAGATAATTACATCAAAATTAATAATCTTTTTTTTTTTGTTTTCAGATGAAAATTGCAAGTTGTATCTTGTACAGAAGTTGGATACTTCAGTGGCAAGGCGCTCTGGGAATCTATTGATAACTCGGCTTACAATATATTGTTGGAGATTGTACAAATTTTTTTTTTTTAGTTCAAATATATATTAAACTATCCCCAAAACTTCATTTGGCTAATTGTTTTTTTTTCTCATCCTACAACGCTTCGCGAAAACTACTGAATTTAGGACATCTAATTGGCCCGCCGGCCTTAAGCCGAACTTTCGGGTAGTACATTTGGGAACTCGAACTGATCAGTTCAAAGAGTTCCACCAAACGCAAAATCCATATGAATGACGTTTTTTTAATCGATAGTAGGAAAGAGAAAATGTACGCAGTTCTACTGTACATTGGAAATTAAAATCTACATGCAAAAAGGCAAAACAATAGACAAAGGGCTGAAATTTCACAGGCATTCAAATTAATTTTAGAAAGTTCGCTATTAGCTCAAAGTTCCAGGCATTTTGTTTATGCTTTACCTTGAGAATAATATAAATGTTCTTCGTTGGGAACCAAATAAATGCCTCACAAAAATAAGCACTACAGATGGCAATATAACTAACGACTCTACCGAGAGAAAAGAAAGCATACTTTTTTCCGCGGTCAAAAGTCAAGGAAAAAGGTTTCGCAGGCCTCGAATTTAAGAAATCGCTGAAAGGCTAAATATGTCCAAAACTTTTGGAATGGAATGAAGTTGCAACCTTTCCTTTAAATATACATATTTGACTCAAATTTATACTTTTTTCTTAAATATCTTTGACGGAAGTTTACATGCCCATGAAAAAGTGATTTCTCCATTCCTACTTGGGCTAATAATGTGACTAAATTTAGCTAACAAATTGGGAAAATCGCCAAAATAAAGCTTTATTTTCGCCTCCTAATATTAGACGAATGTGCGAATCCGCTGCTCTTCTTCATTGAAAAGACATCATAAAAATGAAATAAATGCCTTAATATCATATTATATAACTCCATAATCCCCTCGTACATTTTGTGGTGTTTTAAATTTTCTCAGCAATCGACATGACAGTGAAGCTAGCGAGCTTGACGGGCTAACATTCATTCTAGACAGTCAAGACCCTTTGTGAGTAATAACTAACTTGAGCTAAGTTCAAGAGTTTTTTCAAGTAAATCAACAGAATTGATAAATGGCTGGAACAGCCAATACTGTACTAAAAAGACATTATGACTTTGCCCACATCAACTTCATTTGTTGTTGTTAACTTCAACCCGATATTTTATAATTTATTTCCTTTCTTTTCACAATTAGTATTTTAAGAAATGTAACCCAAATTTTAAGTACTTGGAACAACTATGTATATGAGTACTCATACCAATTTCGTTACTTTGGCGGCTGTTAGTTCACTCGAGTGTTCTACTTAGGGCCTAGGCGCTTTCGTTGGGCTTACAAAACCAAACGAAGTAATAAGCTCAGCCTGAATATCCCTTATGTAATTTTCTAATCTACAAGTACCTACTATACAAGGTGTACTGCTAAGCAACGAAACTGATGCTGCTATAAAAGAAGTAAACGACGACGACTGTCAGCGACTGTTCTTTTTCGATTACGTTGCCACTCGTAAAAAAAAAAATTAGTATACCCATAGTCTTTGATCGAATTAGAGTCGTGTTTGTTTTTTTTTCGCCGAAAAAATTTTAACAATAGAGCAGCGAATAGTTGTGACATTTTAAATTTCTTGAAAGAAGCATATGACAATGCATCTTCATACTGTTCATTTTTAGGCGTTTTCAACATGACCGAAAAATGTGATCCAAACCCTAGAAGCATTTCCTTGAAAGAATTGAAATTATAAAATTGGTAATATGGTTCGTTCTGGTCAGTTAAAGGAATATCATCTAAATCATCAGATACTAAATTTATGCTTCCAGACAAACAAGCAAACTATTTATTTAAATAATAGTGTATCTCGATTTATGTATAGCCAGGATATTGCCTTTATAGATTTAAAATAAAGAATTTATTAGAAATCCGTTTCCAATAAAACCAATTCCATAATTTTACCTGTCTCCTTTTTCTAAAATCTAATATAATTTCAACTAATATCATTGATACCATCACTATTACAACCGTACAAAAATATCATACGTATTTATACTTTATATTCTCATCACTGCCGCTGAACCTTTACCTATCATTTGGACAGAGTGTGGCTAGTAGCTACGCGATTCATTAGTGGAAATCAAATTTAAATCTACTTTTTGATTTTACCTTTTCAATAATTTCGCCGTTGATTACTAGGCATTGTGTCGCCTTCTTCGCTCTTTTCTTCATCAATATGGTGTCTGTCAGCTTCACCAAGGTACGATGCAGCCCAATCAATTGTTAACTCGATTTCAGCCTAACAATGTCGTTTGGCATTTTAATGTGTCCTTTTTTTTAAACAGACGTTTTCACAAATTTCTCACCGTCTCCCTAATCATCGCCTTTTGGAAAATCAAAATTTGATTCCCACAAATTAACTCAACGCCGCAAATACAGAAGGGAGGTAAAAGGGGAAATGCTAAAACCGGTAATATAATTTTTATTTTACTGCTAGCTGATTAAGCAGTCCTATGAACGCGTAATACATATACAAAAATTAAGGTGTTCTTTTGCCTCATTTTAGATACATTTACTTAAACTCAAATTCTTCGGTCAGCTCCGGTGAACAAGGCAGATAGTTCAACACTGGGATGCTCTACTCGGCTAGAAATATCTTAAAGCACAAAAATCTTCTTTTTTTTTACTTATTCCAACAAGGTAGAAATACTGACGAACACTTGGACCCACAGGGTACTTAATAGTAGGATGTCTTGCTTAAGCCTACACGAAATATTATATATTATAATACATAAAAACGACGGAAGCTTAAAAAAAACAGTTTTTTAAGAACAGACTGGTGCTTTACTTTACCGAAAAGTATATTTGGGCAAAAAGAAATCCATTAGTTTTTTAGTAGATGGCTGAAGTGATCAATATCTCGTGAGGTATCGATCAAAAAATTTAGAGTTTTCAAGGTGATATTTCAAATTAAACGAATTCGTTTGCTGTTTTTTCCTTGTTTATTCATTTGTGAGTTAAAGAGTGTCTACAATGGAAGTCATCTAAGAGAAAATTCATAACATTTTACAGTTTTTCTTTGATAAAGTAGAAAAGGCAATAAAATTGTGAATGGTGTTTATGGTGCCGATACTCTAATAGCTAATTACATGCAATTTTGGTTTTTTTTGATTCCGTTCAGATCGGCATATGCTTGGTTGGTTTCTATCTTTAGTAAATTATAATTTTTATTACGAAAGGACCAAATATCTATATAATTGTATTTGTTATTATAATTTTATTAAACATAAACTATTTTGACAGACTTGTGCCAGTATACCTATGCAATTTTAGTTACAAATAATAAATAAGAAGCGAAATTATATTTTTTTTATTCTCATGAGAGAAAATGCCTAATTTGATTTATTATGATTTGGCTTTAATTTGCTTTCATAAAATAAAAAATGATTTTTTTTGTCTTATTGCGCGCTTAATTAATTTATTTTATTAATTTAATTTGTTACATTAAATTTTTATTGTTGAAAATAGGTAATTTAGTAAATTTCTATATACATTTATATATACGTATTTCAGAATCCCTACTGGAATATATTAAAATTTAAGCAGAATGATAGATGAAGAATTGACACCTACTGATCTCTCAACTTCCTGTAGAAGCTGGTTCAACTACAACAAGAAATTTCAAACACGAGGTAAAAGAAATTGTAGTTTTAAAATTTGAGTCTGATTGAGCGCGTCTTATAATGCAATTTAACCAGTGCCGTGTAAAAATATATAAATTTGATATAACAGGTGGCGCTAAAGTAATCCTCCTATCAGAAAATGCTATAAATTTTGCGATTGGCCCCTAATGTCAGTTCTGTTTTGACATTTGTGTAGTAAACACATGCGAAATACACGTTAATATACAATGTTACGCTACACTGCTCCAGAACGCGGAATATTGCTGACTATTTATTTGACCAATAATCGGTCGGTGACTTTGGCAGAACGTGAATTTCGTCGCAGATTTCTTCGCCGTCCAACGCCTACTGGTGAAACACTGCGACGTTTAGCCGCTCGCCTCGAAGAGACTGGCACAACACGAGATGCTGCCAGGCGTGGCAGACCCCGGAGCAGCCGTTCTGCAGAGAATATTGCTGCTGTAGCCGAGGATGTCATGAAAGCGCCGTCGACATCGACCAGACGACGTGCCACGCAAATGGGTATCAGTCGACGGTCTTTACAGCGAATTTTGATACAAGATTTGAAGAAGTTTCCGTACAAAGTCCAGACGGTGCATCAGCTGTTAGCTGCTGACCGCCAATCGCGTCTAACATACGCTCAAGCCATCCTTAATCACCACCAAGAGGAAGATGATTTTTCATCAAAAATAATCATGAGTGATGAGGCCCATTTCCATCTAGCGGGTACGTAAATAAGCAAAATTTACGCTTCTGGGGCACTGAAAATCCGCGTGTAACCCACGAAGAGCCATTACACCCGCTCAAAATTACTGTATGGTGTGCTGTTTTCGCTGAAGGAGTCATCGGACCTTTTCCCTTCGAAGACGTCGCGGACCAAACGGTTACTGTGCATGGTGAGCGCTACAGAGCAATGATCAACGAGTTCTTTTTGCCGCAACTTGATGAATTGGGATTGGAAAATATGTGGTTCCAACAGGACGGTGCAACGGCACACACTGCACGTGCCACAACCGATATGCAGAAGGATGCATTTCCCGGGCGCCTAATCTCCCGTTTTTGCGATTTGCACTGGCCAGCAAGATCACCTGATTTGACCGCTCCAGACTTCGTTTTGTGGGGCTTTTTGAAGTCGCGGGCTTGTGTCAACAAGCCTCAGACTCTTGCAGCTCTAAAAGACAATATCCGTCAAGAATATGAAGACCTATCGCCGGAAGTTTTGGCCAAAGTGATGGAAAATGCCATAAAAAGGCCTCAAATGGCAATCAACTGTGGCGGCGGCCATTTACATGACATCATATTCTCGACTTGATGTAAAAAAAATTAAAGGACCAAATAAAAATAATCCACAAGAAGAATCAAAGTTTTTCATTTTTTTTTTAAATTACAGCCAAAAAACATCGCAAGGTTACTTTTGCGCCACCTTGTATAAATGATGCAGCGACACAAACAGACACGAGAACTCATAGCGGAAAACTCAGAGCAGAAATGACGTATTAAAAATTCAGTTCAACTTCAACCAAGCTTACTAATTATTTATAATATTATCTTCTTATATTGATATGCTCACATGCTGTAGTGGCAATATACTAATCACCAATACTTCACCAATTCTAGGCTGGATAGTTACTTCAGGTGCACTATAGTTTCCTCAAATAATCTTTTTTGCAATCAGAGGTCGCATCAACGCCGTCAAAAAAACGTATTATGTTCTTAACTTATTCAAGTCCCGGCTCCTGACTAAAACTACAAATGAAACTATGTAAAGACCCTTATCTGGCCAATCTTAACGATGGATGGCGCGTTGATTGCTAGCATGGAAAACAAATTTTAAGAAAGATTTTTGGGTCAATAAGAATGAATGATGGTACCTATGGAATTCGGTACAACTCCGAATTAAACGATTTTACTCAGAGCGAGACAGCTGTGTGCTTTATTAACGCGCAGCGCATAAGACGGCTAGGTAATGTTACTCGCATGCCTGCTAACTGTGCCGTGAAGAAAGCCATAACAGGAAAGCTAATGAGCAAAGACAGACCGAGGAACCGATGGATAGACGCAGAGGAAAAAGATATTAAAGATTTGGAAATACGTAACTACGAAGCAAAATCTAAAGATCGACAGCTTTGGAGGAGCATTGTGAATGGAACTTCAAAATTTAGACTCGGGGTCCCAAAATTTATTTTTCATAAGCTATAGAATATACCCACCCGTAACTTTATATTTATTTGAACAAGCTTTGTATGTCAATCTGAAGAAGATATTCATTTGCATACATTGGTGCATAAAGTTTTAATATACGTATCTGTTGAAATGTTAGGGAATAAAGGTAAGACATAAAAAAAAATTCAAATTTGTGTATTTTTGTTTTTAATTTTTCTTCATTTTGAATTGAACTAAATTACCCTTTGGTTGTAAACTGAGCAAAAGTGATATTATATACGAATCAATTAGTTTCGATTCTTTCTTCTACAATTTATAAATCACTGAAATGCATTACGGCTCAACGAATACATTACCATCCACCATACACCATTTTATTGCTTTATAAAAAATGTTACATGAATATTCTGAAAACGAAGGAGTATCTAATAATTTACTGTGGAAAAGCTATAGCACTATAAATGAAATATTTGTCATATAAATTTACCAGAAATCTCCTAGTAAAGCAATGATCAAAACTCGACTTAAAAGCCAGAAAAAAATCAAAACGGAAAATGTATTAGAGTTAATATCGTTCAAGACAAAAATTGCCCACCTACTGAAGAGTTTGTTTCACAAATATCTTCCTCGGTATTTTTCATACAGATTTGCTGAATTTATCATACATCTAAAATTTAAGGACCCCATAGTTTCCCATGACGATTTACCAAAAGAACGTGGGAAAGTTTAAAATTAAAAAAATGAAGGTGAAAATAATACATAAAATTCAGAACTAAACTATCCAACATCCGATCTAAGTATATTTTTTTAATCTCTATTACCTGAATGCAATGCCAGACCCTTGTTTTTTTATATTGGAAAAATGGAAAAAGGTGGGCTACGGACCTCGACTAAAATGTTGCCATTTGATTACGGCTTAATATGAAAAAATACTGGTTGTAATTGATGCTATGCTCTCTAGTGGAAGAGTTCGAGCAGAAAAAATTCTCAGAAATGAATTTCTCGTACTTAAAACTCCCACACATATATTTGCTTTCAATATAAATTTAACAAAATACAAAAACAAAAAAATTGATTGTGACTAATAACTAAAATTAAAAATATGTAGGCTCAAAATCCATTTGAGAGGTATGATTCTACATGATGAAAAACAGATTAAAACACAATTAAATTAAAAACAAATAAAACTTGTACAGGGTGGGCCAAATAAGACCTACTAATGTTAAGCACAAATAACTTTTCTATTTTTTGACATATTTATTTTTCTCTTTTTGTAGGTTATAATTGAATTGTTGGAAATTTATTATGGAACCCTACAGTACAACACAACGCGTTAAAGTCATCGAGTTTTTCTATTCTTGTAAACGATCAATTTTTTTAACGCAGCGTAAATATCGATGATGTCGAATGAAGCGCATTTCCATTTAAATGGTTATGTCAACAAACAAAACTGTAGATTGTGGGGCTCTGAAAATCCAAGGGCAACACACCAACATCAGTTGCACCCATCTAAATGTACTGTTTGGTGCGGTGTTATGGCCACTAGAGTTATGGGTCCATATTTCTTCGAAAATGATGATGAAGGGCCGGAATCGATTTCAGGAGCTTCTTACAGTACATTGATTGAAAACTTTTTGCGGCCAATGGCGGAGCAGTATCCTAATTTGTGGTTTCAACAAGATGGAGCAACTGCGCATACTGCTAGGCAAACTATGGACCTGCTGCGTGAAATTTTTGGCGAACGTCTGATTTCCAAAAATTCAGATTTCCCTTGGCCACCTCGTTCGCCAGATTTGACTGCGCCCGACTTCTTTTTATGGGGATATTTAAAAGACAAAGTGCATATTAATAAACCAGAGACTATTAGACAGCTGAAGCAAAATATTCGAGTCGAAGTACTGAGCCTTCAACCAGAAACATTATGTGGTGTAATGTTTGTATCTAGAAAAATGGTGGACATTTGTCTGATGTAATATTTCATACATAATTTTCATAAAATATATTCAATGCATAAAAACAATTAACCAAAATAAATGATTATTGCAAAAGTTATTTGTGTTTAACATTAGAAGGTCTTATTTGGCCCACCCTGTACTTTACTATTTTCATTTAAATGTTGAGAATGTAACATTTTTTAAAGTTTGCAAGGAAATAATGTTAATGATTACTTAGAATGTTCATTTAGTAACATTTGGACTTAGTAGGTGCTTTGTGGTAGAAAAACCGAGATCCATAGGATTTGTTATAATTAGTTCTAATCATCCCTAACCAGAAAATGTCACGATTTCGTAAACTTCCATTTGCTGCAGGAATTTTTGGATCGTTAAAAAAAAATCTTTTGCCGTGGAAATTGCTTTATTTAATTATCAATAAGACATATTAAAATAGAAATAAAAAAAATCTATATTTTGTTTTTACGGAGCCATATATAAAACTAATTGTAAATAGTAAAAAAGAGTTGAAAACCGGAAAAATTATTATCTAACGAGAAAGACGAGTATATTGACTCCATGAAAATATTTTGTTTGTCAAGAAGTACTTAGGTTTTACTCTATTATGGTTTTTTGAAAATGAATCACTCGCTACACTTCATTTCTGTTTTTTTTCACCCACAAAAGTGAGGTTCTTTCGAAATATTATAAAATAGACATAGACAATTTTTTGCGTTTTATTATTGCTAAATATATATTCGATTGATTAAGATAGTTTGAATTATTTTATAATACTTAATTTGGAAAAAAAATGGAATCAAAACTGCAATATGTTAACGTTAATTTCATTTTCTCGTGTGATGAAGAGGAGTCGACCACCCTACTTATCAAATCAAAAACGACAGCGAAGGAATGAATTGGCCTTTTACATTCTAGTGATTTTAGGTTATTGAGCAAACATAAACCTTTGTACGACGGTATCGGTTCAGTGAAATACATTATTTTTATTTTCTCCAGAGAAGTGGGGGTAGGAGCACAAAACCACAAAAACCATAATTATTGGTGTTTTTGGTTTTCATGTCCAAATAAACACGGTTGACCTCAAATACTTTTATTGTTAACATAAAAGTGGAAGTATTTGCCGCAACAATGTCTTACCAATCGATCAACGGTTTTTCGTTGTTAATTTAAATACTAATTGACGAATTTACCACTTTAATGATAAATGCTCAAAGTGCATAGTTGGGCACAGTTCGAATGTAAGGAATGCTTGTGGCAAATGCAAAATACTCCGATTTTACTAGTATCTACTTCTCGTGTAGGTATGTGAAAGCTTTAAATTTTGCTAAAGGTTTCTTTTGGCTTAAAGTAAACCGAATTATTTTATTAAATACAACTTACAAACATTGAACGATCTTATAAAAGGGAAACAACAATGCCTTTTTAGACTTATACAATAATTTTTCTAAGGCAATATATCACAATAAACAACAACAGTGAACAGGAAGGGGATGCAAGAGGAACAGAACTCTCCCAAATTGGGCAAACTTTATAGCTGCAAGATTAACGTATACATTTTGTCTACCTACGATATTTTGTTGGACTTATTCAAGCACTTGTACATACAATTCAGTATGAGCTGTTGTGTGCGTTTTTTTTTTGGTACTCGTAGAGTGTGTTCATTCGAAAGAAATTTCTGAGTGCTATATTTCAGCTTCTCAAGAACCCACACCTGCTCAAGTTCGGTTTGCATGTACGAGGTGTGTTGAAAAAGTAAGGTGACTTTTTATTCTCGAAAATTAAAAATTTATACATCAATATCAATTTTACTTCCTTCAAAGTAATCTACCTCATAAGTAATATATTTGCCCTAACACTTCTCACCTCTCACCGAAAAGCACTTTGGTATGGCCTGAGCACTTCCAATGATGCATACTTTATCTTCACAATTGTGGCTAATCTCCGTGCTTGCATAGGTATTTCCTGTTTTGAGAAGCGTAAAAAGTCGCAAAGGGCCAGGTTCGGTGGGTACTGTGGTTGAGGTAAACTTACGCTGTTATTTTTTGCTAAAAAATACAGATTTTTTTACCCATTTATTTGACAACAGAAAAACCTTTGAATCTGTCGAAAACTAATAAATCTTCCAAACATATGTGCAGGACCAACACAGCAAACAAAAATCAAAAATAGAATTGCGCGCGAAATTGTAAAACTCAACTTATTTTCTGAACGCACCTCGTATGTATGCATACTTCAGTTCCTCCAGCTCCTCTAGCCGACCGTCCCACCACTCATTTCTTCATTGGTCCTCCACTTGTACCACAATTTTGATTGTTATTCTTTGGATACAGTAAAGCTGCGGTGAGCCACTCTGTCCTAACTGGGACCGATTGTCATATCCACCTCCGTACTTGTGGCTTGGCTTATTTTGAATGCCATTGCCGAGCTCGCAAGCTGGATGTGCGGTTTCTATAGGGAATTGGAATGTGAATTTATATGATTATTTTTTTAAAAACCAATTTCACCTTGCTGATGAGCCATACTCTAAATGAGATTGTTTTGTACACGCAGCGGGCTTCGTACATATATATATATATATATTTATATACATACACATACAAAGGCATATACACATCTCTATAAATACATTTTTATTTTTACTACATTCTCCCGTTTTCTTCTGCTTGGCTCGCTGGGAAGATCCCATTGAGTTTATTCTTACGTACGTAAAGGAAAAAGATAAATAATAACGATGAAAGGTAAAAGGAAAAATAAGCCCACATTTATTTAATGCTAAAATTAATATTATCTCGCCTGACGGTCGTTTAGGTACAGAGTATAAAGTTTATTTGAAAACGGTACTTCGAGTAGGTTCTTCCCTGAAGGGAATGAATCGGTATCCCTTGCAAACTATACATACATATAAGTATATCCATATAAAAGAGAATTCAATAACTGATGAAGAACAATATACATAGCTTTGAGTTGCAGGCGGATGGCTGGTTCCGGTTATGGGTGGTTTTGAATCCAGAAACATTAGATGAAAATACAACACGTATGTCTACCGTTCAGGTATAAGATTTTGTCCAATATTATTCTTCGAGCCAATAATAAGTCCGAAATGCAACTGGGGGCAGAGATTCTGAACAACAATAGAAGAAAGAGGATGAAAAAGAGGCAATAAACCTAGCCCCAATATGCTTCATATGCTTATATTAAATGACGGCTCGAATATGTTGGACGGAGTAAGTGCAGGGATTTATTGCGCAGAGGTAGGCATGAAGCGACCATTTAAGCTTTCTGACCACTGCAGTAATCTCTCTTGATATATAGAGTATATGCACAAGCCGTCATCAAAAACAAAAAAAAAAAAAATGTGAGAAGACGATTTTCGAGCCAATTGAAACTTGCACTTTATTACATTAAAAATCCATTGGATATAAAACTGCATACCGGAAATTTGTCAATAAATTCTGATTGGAATGTGTGAAGTTTTGAAGAATATTTTTTGTAAATATTTTTAATTTATACAAATTTTATTGGGTATGGGAATATGTTTCCGTCCTTTCTTAGCCAAAGTTACGAATTATTATGTGCCATTGCAACCTACAACTTTACTCTGTCTTTCAGACGAAACATTCGTTCAATTAGTTGTGATCCATTCATTGAGCCAGTTTGCGATGCTCTCGTAAGAAGTGAACCGCTCTTCAATAAGGGATGACTGCATTGATCGGAAGGGAGGGTTATCCGAAGGAGCAATGTCAGGGGAATACGACGGGTGGGACAAGATTTCCCAATTCAGTCCCTCTTAATATTGCTGGACCGATTCAGCAACGTGGGGCCTGGCGTTGTCATGCAGTAAAATCAGCTTGTTATGTCTCCATTGCGGCCGCCTTTCTTTGAGAGCTCGATTCAAACGCATTAGCTGTAGTGTGTTCATAATAGACGACACACTTCTGATCCCACCATATGCACGACATAAGCTTTGAAGCATGATTTTTTTTTCGCTGTCGATGGACCTTGTTCACCTGGCAGGCTCCAACATTTTCGACGTTTAGGGTTATCACAATATATCGATTTTTCTTTGCCAGTGACGTTGCGATGCAGATAACCTATTCTTTTCTGCCGTTCAAGAAGCATCTCACACGTCCCCCACCGCCACTCGATATCCCTCTTCTTCAATTGATGTGGCACTTAGTTACCTGCTTTCTCGACCATTCCCATCGCGTGCATACGTGTACTGATGATTGATCTTCCCACTCTTTAGACATACCTATCATCAGGGGTTGGAAATGCGTCTTTATCCAATAATTGTTCTTGTTCTCGATATTAATTACTCACATCGAAATTGCCACTTTGGAAGCGTCGAAACCATTCTTTAGAAGTTGTATTTGATATAGCGTGACTACCGTAAATATTGATCGATATACGAGACGTTTCAGCTGCACTTTTCTTTAAGAGGTAATAATAATGTTTGACTTCCGCAAATGCTGTTTTTTTTGGGATGAACATAGACATTTTTGACGTCAGATAAGAAAATATCTTTACACTTCAAACGACTGCCAACTACTGCTATCGAGACCTCACATATACCCCTTCAAATCACCAGTATATTACTGGAGCGAACACAAAAATAGTAGCAGCAGCGACACCTCTTTTATGAGGGCGGAAACTTATTCCCATACCAAATAAAAATTGGACTTACATGATTTTCGTAGGAGTATACACTAGCCTTTCATAAAAAAATTAGAAGAATAAAAGAAGATAACCTGGTAAAATAGTTATTTAAGGCACTGCATATGAAAGTATAGCTAAGTAAACTGAAAATTAGTGAAATCTCCAAAAATTTGTGTATTGAATTTTCTGTTATAAAAATTTAACTCTGTAGAAGTGTGGCATTGAAGAAACCTAAAATGGGGTCATACACTTAGAGTAAGTTAAATAAACTTAACGGTTGATTACTGGGGCCACATATACCAGGACTGGTCCCTAATATTGGTACGAGATTGGAGGCGTAGACATCATACATTATTATTATTATTAGAAGGCCATTACGCACTGCGACCAGAGCTGATCTATTGTGAAAGGCCTATTTTGTAACCCTAGAGTTTTAGGCTTTTTAGAAATTTTAGCACAGTTTTGGGTTTGTTGTTCCAAAGAATGCATGGAGATACTACGATACCACCAAGGTGGTGAAGTCTTTGTCTGCCCAACGCAGGACATTCACAAAGCACATGTTCTGAGCTTTCTATGTCCATTTCGCAAAAGCGGCAGACATTGGTCTCGGATAGACCAATATTATTTAGATGGTACCTCAGGCTGCAGTGACCTGTAAGGTATCCGGTTAAAAGACGCAGATCTACTCTGTTTAGTGAGAGAAGTTTGTCAGATATTCCTTTGTTGGGACTTAGGAATAGTTTGGCCTGACGCTGACCGGCACAGTTTAGCCAGTGTGCGCCAAGTTTTCTTTCTTCCCATTTCCTAAGGAATTCATTAAGGTGGCCTTTTGTCAGTCCACAGAAAGGCTCAGGACCAGTAAGTTGCATATTTGCTCCTTGTTTTGCAAGGTCGCCAGCCATTTCATTTCCCTCATGTCCTTCATGTCCCGGAATCCAGCATAGTGTTACTATGTTGAGGTTTCCTAACGTGTTTAGAAGGTTTAGGCAATCATTTACCAATTTAGAGGTGATAGTTGTTGATAGAAGGGCTTTTAGAGCCGCTTGGCTATCTGAAAGTATGTAGATGTGAGTACCTCTCATTCTCCTTCTAAGGCATTCTCTCACACATATTTCAATGGCATGTATTTCTGCCTGGAATATTGTTGGGTAGGATCCCATCGGAATCGATTTTTTGAATTTGGGCCCATTGATTCCTGCCCCTGTTCTACCATTTTCCAACTTGGACCCATCAGTAAACCATAGCTGGGAGCCAGGTTTGAAAGTGATAGAGTTAGTTCTCCAGTCTGTTCGTTCATTGATTATAACTTGGAAGTTCCTGAAGAGTATTGGTTTGGGTGATAGTATATCATCCGTATGAAGAATGGGACTATGTAGGAAGTCTTCTAAGATCTTTAAATGTCCTTTCATATCCCCACTTTTAAGTTCAGATATACCTTTTAATCTTAAGGTACTCGAGCGAGCTTCCCTTTCAATTAGAATTGGAAGCGGTGGTATGTTCAGAAGCACACCCAATGCATCCGTGGGACATGTTTTCATAGCCCCTGTAATACCAACACATCATACATACTCGTGATTCACCTTTTCATCAAACAGTTATAGGATTATACCGGTTTTTTTCTAGTACATTCGGCAGCTCTTTCACTTTTATTATTTTAAGATTCTTCGTCACGGTCGTAGATCGATATGAATTAAAGATCTTTGCTCCTCTGATTTTAATTCAATTTACATATATTTGCTTCTCCTGTTTTTTATATGATATATGCACTTTTCTTGATTGGTAATCGGAATTCCTTTAAAATACATTTTTTTGTTGTGTGATTTTTTGTGAAAATCCTATTCTTTATTTAATACAAAAAATCAATAGGGTCAAAATACAAATTGCAGTCCATGAAAATAGCCGAATTCCAATTTGGTTTAGCCCCCGTTTCTTTTCCCGAATTAATGATCAACAGCAGAAGAAATTCTTTCCACCACTGCTCTTGGATAGCATACAAAGCGTTTCCGATGCATTTTTCTGCAAATCTTATATTTCACATCAATCAATTTTTTTGAATTATAAAAATATTATACATTAAAATACAATAACAATCGGGTATTTTTTTTTTCAACTCTATTTCCTGAACGGCTTTCAAGTCTGACTTGTAGAAGAAAAGTTTCGCCTAAGCCACGAACCATTTTCCAGTACCACCGACGCACAAAACAAAATATGTGAGTATTTCAATGCATATAAAGTTGAAAGCCACCTTTCCTTTTCTTTTCTATCCTTTCCTTTCTTTTCCTTTCCTTTCCTTTCCTTTTATTACATTATTACGTATCCATAAACCACTCACATATGAGTGCAAGTCATCAGCACACAATTTTCCTTAGTAGTGTAAACTATAAGTATAATTAAAACTCTTCGTTTTTTCTCCAATAAGGACACTGACAATTGCTTGCTTTCTTAGATCCATTAGGCATTTTTAAAATGGTTATTGTATCATTTGTCGACAGCTCTTGTCATCAATGTAACAAAAACACTACGAAACTTTCTATATCTTCATTGCTCACAAACTACCCTGTATACCGATGCGTTGGGTGGGCGACATAAGAAAAAAAGAAAAAACACAATGAGGGTAGCATTAACTACCCACGCGGTAACAACAGCAACAATAATGGAAAACAGTGAGTGTACAATAAACATTTGAATGCAGAAATAACTTGAACGTAACAACAATCACCCCGGATATCTCCATGCAAACATATATATGTATGTACGTATATAAATAGAGTGTACATATTTCTGTTATGTAAGCGTATATTTCGAAGCGCTAACCCACCATCTCCCTCGTGCATTTCGTCCACCCGCCGCCGCTATGCAAAAAAAGAGCTTACCACCCTCAAATTGTTAACGAAAAAACAAGACCGAAAAAAGTTGCGCCGGTGAGAGCGAAGTCGAGAAAATAGCGGCATCGAAATGGAAACAAACATGGTCGACACGAATGGATGACGTTGATCGAGCACATGCACATATATATATTGTTATATACACATATACACTTTTATTGATGGGAGGTGTTTGTTGGATTTCTACTTCTCATGGGTTGGGGATGCTCGGAAGCTGATAGCTTTCAACCATTTTCCAATGATGGATTTTCAAAATTTTAATGGTTCCTCGCGGATGAGCAACTTTTCAAGTGTGCCGAAGTGCGACGGCAGCGCTAACGATGGTATCGCAGGAAAGCAGAAGGGGCGCTTGACGTGTAACTCCAGGAAGTGGGCGACGTAGTAACAGACAAACGTGTGAGTTCATATTTATATTGATGTACACGAGTGCAATAAAGCAGACGAGAAAACGGGAGTTGGCAAGTAAGTTTACAGAGAGTAGTGTTGTGAGGTTTGAGAAAATCCGGAGGGAGGGATATATTAAGTTTTTTGGCGCTCGTTGGTTCCATTAAGCGTTCACGGCGAAATAAAAGTTGTTTTGTAAAATATATGAAAATATGAAAATAACAACAGCCTAAGGGGGATGGAAGGCAGAAGAAAGTTGTGAACTTTTTCATGGAGTGATGGAATCGATATTTACGATATTTTCCATTTTGTATTATAGTTTTTTGTTTGAGTTTTGAACGTTCGGCTTAGCCATAATTTAATATGTGCGTGTGTGTGTTCCACATCAACGAGGTGTGCAGGTTGTGTGGGATGGCGATAGCGCTGTTGAAATTGAATTAGATTGACAGTGTGAAGGAATATTAAATTTTAGAAAATATATGTATCTATGTATACTTCCATACGTAATAAGTAAAGTTTTTAAATAAATTATTGTTTCTCAATATTACCTTGGTTACGAGAAATTAATTTCGGCATCAGTATCTCTGGCAAAACTTTGTTTAGCATCAACTACTTCTTCGGCTGTGCTGTGTGGCGAGCCACTTACCCGCCCACTCAGTCAGTTATTATTAGTCCATCCATTGCTGGCAGCTATTTGGCTATTTAATTCGCTTACAAGCGCAAGACATCTGTTTCGAATTTACTCGTAAGACGCTCGCCGACGCAGCTTTCCTTGCCGAGTGATATTTAAATGCTAATTGCTTTTTAATACTTTAATTTCTTCTCTTTTATGTAGTGCAGTCAACGGGCGAAGGCGTGTTGGAGAAAGTCGAACAGACAAGCATTGACTTATGAGGATTAATTTAAGAGGCGAATTTCTTATGTAAATGCCATGTTGCGGACAACCAAGTGAAGAGTCGAACTCTGATGCTCACTAGCTTGGAGATTTTCAATAATCTCTTCTCTCCACCAGAGCTGCGCCGGCAAAGTAATCCTCGTAAAAATGGTAATTAGAAGGCGTTTGCAATCGTCTTGGAAGTAACTTTGGTTCAGCAAGGAGAATGTACAACTGCGATAAAAACAATTAAACTGTAATTTGTAGTAAGAATATTTATGTTCTTTATGCAAGGATTACGCACGGCGAGACCATATTTTACCTCACAACGTATTGATTTGATATCAGTTTTTTTCATTTTACGAGTAAAGCGAAAAAGAGGATTATTTTCTGATGTATGTATAGGCAAACGACTCTAAAAAATGCTCGGTTTTGATGGTGTGAGGAGAATGAAGACGCAGGCAGTAAGAATAAATACATTTGTAAATTACCAATCGGTAAGCCGATTTTATTTTCCAATTGCTTTGTGAATAATAAAACAGTAGGCGAATTTTTTAAATGCCCTATAACCGTGTATACTTACGGAAGCATCAAGTTATAAAAAAAAAAGATTTAACGTAGGTCGTGGAAAGAGGGCAAAGCGACGTACCTCCTGTTAAAATACGGTACACTAGACAGGGCAAGTATACTGGGGCGGCAGCCCTTGGTCAGGAAAGAAAACCCGAGTCATTCCGGTAACGTAGAACCGGCTGCCATGGGAGACCAAACCTCCAAACAGAGAAAAATAAACTTAAAACTTTCTCCCACTAAATCCACGGCGACCCTTTTTACCACCTGGACAAAGGAGGCCAAGCTGCAACTTCCGGTGCCCGACGATGATACCCCAATACCGACGGTTAATAACCCCAGAATTTTGGGAGTCACCTTTGACAGCTTGCACTCCTTCTCAGCGCACACAACCGCTATTGCAACGAGAGTACAGAATCGCAACAAGGTCCTCAAGTCGCTCGCCGGCAGCACTTGGGGAAAAGACAAAGAAATGTTGCTGTCGACTTTCAAAGCAATAGGCCGACCGGTTCTCAACTATGCCGCGCCTGTCTGGTCGCCTGGAACCAGTGATACGCAGTGGACGAGGCTCCAGACCTGCCAGAATACTGCCATTAGGACCGCGACTGGATGTCTCCTGATGTCCCCAATCCAACACCTACACGACGAGGCTAACATGCTCCCGTTAAGGAGCACAACAAAATCCTCGGCAAGCAGTTTCTGCTAGGGTGTCACCGTAGGCTTCACCCATGCAGACACCTGCTCGAGCTCGAGCCACCTCCTAGGCACATCAGGAGACACTTCCTCAACTACGTGGACGAGATCCTGGACAAAACAGACAGACCACTCCAGGATCAGACAGTATACAGACAAGCCATAAACGACATCCATCGGGAGACCCTTACCACCTTCTTAAGCTCCCGACCCTCGAATGCCGTTATCGGAGTCCAACCACCACCCATCGCAGACGAAGAGCTCCAGCTTCCCCGAGAGTCCCGCGTAATCTTGGCACAATTACGTTCTGGATACTGTAGCAGGTTAAACTCCTACCTATCCAGAATCGACTCCGACATACTAAACATATGTCCAGCATGTGAAGGCACCCCGCACGACACTAACCACCTTTTCACATGCCCCAACAAACCCACTCATCTAACACCCCTCTTCCTCTGGACCCAACCCGTCGAAACAGCCAGTTTCCTGGGCCTACCGTTAGATGAGCTAGACGAAGACGACCGGTAATTGCACTACACTGACAGGGCGAAGATACTGCTACAACAACAACAACAACAACAACGTACCTCCTGTCATCAAACAAATAGTCGGCACACTCAGCTTTGATATCCAACGAAGAATCTCTCTTGCCAACAAGTGCTATTTTAGACTAAGTAGACAATTGAGTAGTCCTCTCTCGACGAACAAAACTAACACCTTATAAGGGGCTCTCATCAAGACCGTCCTATTGTATAGCGCGTAAGAGACGTTCCTTGAAGTGTTTGAGAAAAAGATTCTGCGGAAGATTTGTAGACCTTTGCCCGTAAGCAGCGGCGAGTATCGCAGGCGATGGAACGATGAGCTGAATGAACTTTAAGACAACATAAACATAGAGCAGCGAATAAAGATCCAGCGGCTACGTTGAGTGGGTCATGTCGTCCGAATGGATACAAACGCTCCGGCTTTGAAAGTATTCGATGTGGGACCAGCTGGTGGTAGCAGAGGAAGAGGAAGGCCTCCTTTACGTTGGAAAGGCCAGTTGGAGAAGGACTTGTCTTCACTTGGTTGCACCAGTAAGCAGGAGAAAGAAATGACTGACGCACTATGTTATACTCGGAAAAAATCGCGCAAGCGGTTGTCGCACCAATAAAGAAGAAGAATATGGCACACCGTCTTCGAAAGGCCGAGGACAAATCATTATTTGTCATTTTTCAGAAAATGCAAACAAAAAACTAGTTTGGAACTTAAAAAATATTTTAGAAAAATTAAGCGTTATTGATTGGGATAAAAATATCTTTAAAACATCATGTGAGAAAAGTTTATTAAGATTATTTTTAAGCTTGCTGGAAAAACTGATTTTTTGCATTGTGACTTTTCCAAATTCTTGTTAAAATTTTTAAGCATTTCTTATTGAATTATGTTTAGTTAAGACAGTACCCATTTACTCAAAAAATGATAGCACGATTTACTTTTCTATCACAACTTTTAAAGGAATTGATTAAGAAATTTGAAAATTGGTAAAATTAATCATTAAATAAATGTAAAATATTTACACAAATTTTATTGAAATATCAGTAATTTATATTTTGGTTAATAAATTGTGACGTCTCGAATTTAAAATATTTGAAGGGTCCCGTTATTAAGTTTTACTAATGAATTGGTTATACTCGATTCACACTCTTCTTGGCATAGACTCTACCAGGTTTTGCTGAACATATATTGATAACAGTACAAATACAACAAATTTCCAACTTTTGATTCTATCTGAGGTCGCACTACATAATTATTGTTTCTTGGTACCGATATAATAAATAAATAAATAATTGGCGCGTACGCTTCTGTTAGAAGTTTGACCGAGCTCCTCCTCCTATTTGTAGTGTGCGTCTTGATGTTGTTCCACAAATGGATATAAAACTAATACGTAAAACAAATGTCTATTACATCTTAATCTAAAATCGCTAGTTTCTTACTTACTGAAATACGTATTTTATTTATTTATGTGTTTTCCAAATGGATGTTGATGTTTTTATTGTTTTTTTTTCGGCAACGGGCTTTCTCCTTGTACAGGAATTCAGTGGCATCTGTCGAAAGGCTCCAACATTAACCTGCGCGCATTGTGGCCTCCCATATTCCTTGGTAAAGTTTTTCTGGTAGAATCCAGCAATGATAACCGAATTAAGCTGAATATCTTAGGCCAGAATAACGTGATACATTTCCTATGGGATTTAGGGCGGAATAAAAATTGGAATAAAATTACAAATAAATTAGCCAGGAAAGAGGTGGCCCCAATTATATATCCCCAGATCTATCCACTTTCTCGTTTCCTATTCAGGAAGTAGAGAAGAGACAAAGAAGATCATACTGGGAGAATCCATCGGCTTTATCGCAATCAAAATAACCTAAACCGGTTTGAGGATAAAGAGGAATAATTTTTCGAATTATCACAAGAATTCTAGTAGAGCAATATATTGATAGAGGTTGATTTATAACCTAACTCACTTCGGAATATATTTTATACATCATCAGGGTTGCACTAGCGATATTTTCCATCGTTCATGTTTATAATATTTTGTTAGTTTGTTTGCTTTGCCTTTAGTTTCGAGTAGACGCGTTTCTATACTATGTTTACATTTGTACGAAAAATCTAATTTGTATGATATATTTGGAAGAACATTATTCAAAATATGTAAATAAAAAAAAGTTATATGGCTCTAATATGTTTTCTAAGTTAAGTAGAGCTTAGGCTAATCAGAAGCACATGATATATTGGCCTAACTCTATCACACTTAAGACTTCCCCAAGGCACTCGTTAGAAAGGTTCTTTGAACTTTTTGGCGAACAATTTTTTGAACCCTAATGGGTTTTAATTTTTTCACCCATACTTTTAGCTGTTTTTATGTAAAAACTTTCAAAGCTCTTTACCTTCATTTAAGGTTTATGATCTCGTTAATTGCGATATATCACACTTTGAACAACGAAGGGTAATTTGCTCCATAAATGAACCGCGTTTTCAGTTTTAGATCGCAGCGAAACATTTTTTTTACAAAAAGAGTAATATTTCCAACCAAATTTTTAACTTTTTTCGAGAAAATTAATGGAAGTGTAAACTTTGAAAGCGAAGAGCCTTAAGGCGCTGTTGGGGTTTGCAGTGGATATTTGTTATTTCGATGTTCTTTTTCATGGTCGCTATTTTAGACTGGTTCTGTGGATCTTTTATATTTTTCATGAGTGAAAAATGGCTGGGAGAATTAAATGTTCTAAATTTGCCATATTAAGCGATGATTTTTTCGTTCCACCTAAACATACGACGAATTTAGCCTCGAAGGCAGTGAAGAAGATGATGATCTTGGTATGACTGAAAATTTGTCTGCATCTGACTCCGTGGACTTCTGCAGCTGCCAAGCAAAAAGATAATAAAGTATCTGGAAAGCCAGCTCGTTGACCAATACCTTTTATTGAACCATTTGGTCCCTTAAACATCAATTTCATGAGAAACACATGCAGAAGGATCTCCACAGCCAATCGAAGTTGGTCCAAAGGAGAAACATCCAATTGACGATTTTACTAATGATGGTTAGGCCATTTTCCTAAATGGATCTCAAAAAAAGGAGAACAAATGGTATAAATGTTGCAAAACTTTACAAACATGAAATATCCTTTTGTCAGCTCAAATGCCCAAAACTGTTTTTTGCTTAATTGCAATCAATTTTAATTAATCCTTTCTTCAATGAAAATATATACGATATGTAATATAAATCCTCAACGCACCTGTCTATAGTTTTGTCAGCTAAAGCACCAACAAGCAGCTGCCCTAGCCGAAGGGTTGATGCGTGACTACCATTCGGAATTTAGACCGAAATGAAGAAAATGTTTTTTTCTAATAGCGGTCATCCCTCGACAGGCCCCATTCGGAATTTAGACGAAAATGAAAAAAAAAATTTTTCTATAGCGGTCGTCCCTCGATAGGCCTCCAAATGTATTTTGGCCATGAGAAATCTTTTCATAAAAAATATCTGTCGTTCGGAGTCGGCTTGAAACTGTAGGTACCTCCATTTGTGGAGGAGGACGCCAGGCCACATATAGGAGGAGGAGCTCTGCTAAACACAAAAAAAAAAATGGTGTACGCGTGTATATATATAAATATAAAGCACCAACAGTGCCCGTTCACTTCTGTTCACGAAATGGATAACAAATTAAGTGAAATGAAATCTGAATGCCACATTTGAGTTAATCGGACTTAAATTAGTCATACAAAAATGTCTGGTATTTTTTTTTCGTTATTATAGAAATTAGTGTTAGAGGGCTAAGTTATGTAAAATTATGTCTTGGTTTTGGCTAATAAAGCTCCTATGTAATATATGTTAGCCAATTTTTTGAGAGATACCTATATGAGAAGAGGAGTAAAGAATACCTTTGTTCACCCGTTGGAAAATCTTATATTTAGTGCGATTTGACCAATATTTAAAAAATATTTTAGTGAAATGAAATGAAAGGGAAAACCGACCTATAAACTGATTTATGTGTCATTTGTGTCCTTTAATACGAGTGTTGGGTTATAACTTCGTAGCGTTTCTAAAGAAGACTTTTATTTACACAAAAACAATAATTATATCAAAAAATGTATCAGTTATATATTTGCCGTTGCTGTTTACAACCTCTTCCCACCTCTCGACCAATTTTTCAAAAGAGTCGTTGAGCCAGTTTTTAAGGACCTCTTCTGACACCCTTCATATGGTTTCACAGGGACCGGAAAAGATGGTAATTGGTCGGTGTAGAGTCCAGACAATACGGGGGATGCGGAAGCTTCTCACATTCGAGCTCTTAAAGTGCGGCTTAGACGACTTGTGCAATATGGGGCCTGGCGTTGTGGTGAAGGAGTATGGTTTCACCATGTCGATCAGGACTTTTCAGTCGAATAGCCTCATTCACGCGGTGTAGCTAGACAATGTAGAGCTTCTTGTTGACCATGGTAATCTTTGCGAGAATCTCCCAGTGCACCATGCTCTCGCAGTCCCACCAAACACAAATCATGCTTGGATGAAGATCCGGCTTGACTCTTGGCTTTGGCGCACCTCCTGGAGCCGCCCGCTCCTTTCTCTGCTAAATAATATATCAATATCATTACTCATCTCCCGTGACGATTTGGTATAAAAACGCTATTTATGACTGTGTGTTGCTCGATGGCGAGCGAGATGCTGAGAAGCAATTTAAAGTCGATTTTCTTTGTTTTTTCGTTGAGCTCGTGAGGCACTCAGGCTCCCAAGTTTTCGGTGAATCCCATTGAATGAAGGTCATTGATAATCGTTTTACTATCGCAGTTAATTTTTTTAGCCAATTCACGACTGGTTTGGGGACGGCTCTCCTTCAGAAGTGATTTGAGACGTTGAGAAGGCATTCCGCTGCGGGACGTACCACCGACGTCAAAGTCGCCATTTTTGAACATTGCAAACCATTTCCGTGCTGTAGACTCAAATATGACACTTTCTTTATACAGTTCGCAAACGTCCCGGGCTGCGTTAGCTGCTTCGGCAACTTTTTGACCTCGATGAAAAGCAAAGAACAGCGTTTAAAATTAAATATCTCAAAAATACAATTAACATATGAATATTGAATACATGAATATTGACCCTTGCCCAAACAGCAAACAAATCGTTGTAAAATAAAAGAATATAAATATAAAAAACGCTATGAACTTATTTTTCAAAGAAATCTATGAGTTCAGTGAGCAAATTGGCAGCCAAATCCTCCTTTATCTTGATGTGATGAAATGTTTGAAATAAAATTGCGTGGGAGAGAAGCCTTGAGGTTAAACCCCCTTTTAAAGATCTATTTTCCAGTTTTAACTAAATTTATTACACTCTGGAGAACTGCTGATAAGGAACCGCACTCTTTATTTAAAGTTTTACTTAAAGTTTAATTATTTTATAATATAGCACAATGCATACGTATACAAATGAAGTACTATAATATTATATGTGCGTTAGTCACCCATTCAGTAAAGCAACACCAAACCATTTTACTAACTAATTTCTACTATGATTCAGAATTTTAACTCACAAGGCCTTCATACTGATAACATCGCAAACATTATACAACTATTTTAATGATGTGTATCTATGTACATATATTTTTTTCTTTGCGTATCACATATCACTTTTCAACCCTTGTCTTCCGACAACCACAAAAAATGCTCATTGTACGAAAGGTTTAGGCTTGGTGAAGCTGTGAAAAAAATCTTGAAAAAATCCATTTTTTGGCTAGTTGGTTTTTTATAAAAAATCCATTTGCATACGGAAATAATTCAAAATCTAAACGAAGCGACGGTGCCAGGATATCATTTGGTACCAATTTTTTGTAGGAATTTATTTACATATATATTTTTTTTCAATAGAAAAACTTAAATCGCTGAGTATTTACGGAGATTAATATGCCGTGCATCTGGCAGCTTGTCTATTGGATACCGGAAAAATTAGCCAGGATGCGATTTCACTTTTATTCTGAACGTTACGCTTCAGGCAAAAAGGATTCATTCACATGTATGTCGGCAATGTGTGTTTATATTTTAAGCAAAGTTGAGTTTGCATTGTTTGGATTGACAAGCGGATGTTTTGATAGTGCACAGTCACACACTAGTAAAGCATTTGTTTAGTATATTTCAAGTGATTCTAAAAACACGTATGCACTAGGGATGACAATACCGATTATATCCGATTATTCCTCTTTCTTAACGCATCTTTAATATGCATATACGATTTTAAGAAAGATCTTGATACTATACTTCTAAAATTATAACCTGAGTATTTTTGTGAGGAAGCAGATTTGAGTGAGTGAACTAATGTAAACGAAAGGGAACATTTTAAGGAAAAATGGTATAATTTATGAAATTAATCTACGAAAAGTTCGAAAAAATGGGAAAACTTATAAATTATTGGACGCGTCGCGATGCGCTGTTAAATCAAGTTGGAATATTTTGTAATGGTGAAAATTGGGGTCGTTATCTTACAATGACTTTGACAGTTGGACGGACAAATGTTGAGGTTGAAAGATGTTTTTCATCAGTAAGCTTTTTATGTAACGGTTTCACATCAAGACTAAACTACAGCACTTTAAACCCTTTGCTGTTTTACGTACTCATTTTTAATGGAATAGTGATACGCTTTTGTTTTTAAATATGATTTTAGTTGTATACGATTACCTATATTTGCTTTGTGGAGTACGAAAAATATACGTAGAGATTTTGTTTTTTATATTGCCTTCCAGAAACACTCGATTTTTAAATATAATTTAAAAGTAAATTACTTTAAAAGGCAATAAATACGAAACATTTAATATCAGCTTGTCTCAAAACTTAATTTTTCCTTTTTATTTTATGATATGTTTAAACCCATTCAGTTATTGAATTCTACTCATATTTAAAACGGTATGTTCCAAGGTGAGTCCCGTGGAGAGTTCCACAACCTCGGTATTACTTTAAAAATATCTCGAAATCTCTGGATAAAAATTTTCCGTTAATATTACCATCTCTAGCTGATACATATACACGAATACCTGTGTTGATCTCTGTATAGATGCGTGTTTCAGTTTAAGATACTGAATTGATATTTTGTCTTTACAGATTCTGAGCGCATTACCAAGTTAGGAGTGTGGAAGAAAGAAAAGCAATGCCCTACTCAAAAGCTTGCCACCCATAGCGGTGAATATCATTTCATAAATATAGTTCAAAATTGCGCTGTTAGTTGATTTTCTGGCCAGAAGCTGTTAACCGTTGCTGATTCATCTGCATAAACCAGTGATTTGAGAGACGTGCAAAAAAAAATATGGTTTAATTGGGCAATTGTAGACTATTAATATTTTTTGAGATAATTCCGTAAACTAAAGCTCGTCTTAATAAAGTGATAGTTTCCCCCGCGTAATCGAAGGTCGCGAATTATTTGCCTTCAGTCCCCCCCTCTGAAGTTTTCGTTTACTCCTGTTCTCTTGGTCCAATAGTGCCTCCGGTATGCAAACCACATCACGGTGCTGAGATCTTCGTCAATTTTGCTTATTCACATATCCGATATTATTAAAAAAAGATTTGGTGCTCAGAACATAATTTGGAAGGAATGGAATTTCCGTAATTTGTAAAGTTGTTCAGCTACAATCCTTTGCGTGATGAGTAGATATTGTATTTTTCGCGAGTATCATACCGTTAACCTGGTTTCCAAGCTTACTTTTTACAAAAAAATATAAACTGACAAAATGACATCAAAAGCTGTTTTGAATGCGGCCGGCTTACGGTAGGCAATTGGATAACACCCAAGTGCATTTCTGGCACGTAAAAGCTTTTCATAACAAACTATTTGCTGTTCGGAGTCGGAATAAAATTTTAAGTACTTTTTTCTATTAAGTCTATAGAAATGCACACCACAAATTAGAAGGGAAGCTCGACGAAACATTTAATAAAATATATACGACATATACCGGATCTTTCCTGTTCGGGTATCTTTTTTCACAGTGTTTTGTTTTAAAAATTCTCAGAATTCCGGATTGTTGCCAAATGCTAAGTGAAAAATTTATAATTTGCCAAATTAAATTCAGCTACGCTCGAGAAAAGAATAATAATAATTAGAATCTCTTACGTATGTGGTGGATTTTGGAAAACTAATATACTTATCGCGAAATTGGTGAAATTTTCGGTCGTTGTAAACGTCCCCCCACCTTCCGGGCGGAGAAAGTTAATCGTCAAATTTGAGTCGTCTGGCTTGGTATTATTATGTATTATTACTTATTAATATTGAATTTATGCCATATACGAAATTTGAAGATTATTTGTAGGTTATATTTTAACCTCAAAATAGATAACAAACAAATCAGTTGTATTTCGGAGGAGGATAAGTATATTTCTTATTATGAAAATAAAAGTTAGATTGAGGATTCTTAATTAAAAAAAGCATACTTTTGATAAAAGTTTGTTAGGGAAGAAATAAGAAGGCTCTGGCCATGTGCGGTGTGGCGCCATTTTGTTAAAACCATGTGTGGGTGCTGAAGGAAGGATGTTCTCTCATTATTGGCAGAAAATAAGCCTTCAGCATGCGTCGAAGGACACACCGTCATTAAATTTAAAACCTAATTCTGCCATGGTGTCTAGTATTTGATAACTTGATTTCTTTGAAATCGTAATTTTTTTGGTTAATTGAAGAAGGAATATACAATTGCTACAATATTCGGTCCCCCACATCCTGCGATATGTGATATTGGTTTTGGCGCGTCTATTCGATTGGACACCTTTAAATTTTTTTTCTCTGAAGATATGTAAGTCACAGGCCTACATTGATACACCACCTGAAATAATTGAGCACTTGAAAGCTAAGAATTGATGCGTTGTTGTGGAATTATTGACTACGAAGAGTGCATGAAAATTTGTTCCGAACGCGGCGCCAATATGAGTACCATAAAATTATCTGCCTAATAACACCAATTTGGTGGATATTGAATACATTTTTGTAGTCTATTTCCATTTAAGCTTATCCGTCTATCAAAATAAACACCTTTATTTCGGAAATATCATTTATCATTCATAAATTGTACAACCTCTACTACATACTAATGTCAATAAATAAATAAAGAATTCTCATTTCAAATATGAGTATAAAAATCAGATGAGAACTTTATTTAAGAATTAAAAAATTATTTATTTATCGATGGTTCATCTATCACATCCTTCACATATCCAGTTTAAGTTGAATCTCATTAGATTTAAAAAAGTTTCTTCTCATCCTTAGAAGAACATATACATATGTACATTGAATTTTTTGCTCATTTCAATTAGTTAACTCATTTTAAAGCATTTATGAAAATATTTTAGCTCCTTCTAGCTTTCAGCCAGTTTTTCGCATCATTTCTGTATTAATTATTAATTAATTCACACCTGCGTTTAGTTTGATGGACGCAGCTGTTTCTCGGTATCCGCTGCGTTTTTTTTAATTACGTGCATCTTTAAAGTTTAAGTGACACGAGCCAGTAGCTATGAAAAAATCAATTAATACTAAATACTATCGTAAAGTTGTAATTGACCGTTACTCAGGCAGTGAGTGTCCTTTTCACATAGGCTGAGGTGCGTATTTGCATATTGAAGAGTGTTGCAATTAACGTCGACGCCAAACCGGTTAATGGAAATTTAATTGGCCTATAAAAAGAATGATAAAATTAAGAAATTATTTTAAATGAACACAGTACAATATATGGTTTTAGTAATTATCTTCTACCTTTAAAATTTTCAATATTAATTCATCTTAATTTTTTATTTTTATTTCGTCTAACTGAATAAACTTAAGTGCTCGTGAAAAGTTTGCTTTCGCCACTACAATATTATCAACAATTCCAAATGGGTTCGCACGTGAACCTGCAGGAAAACAAGCCAAACTAGAAGCAACACAAAAACCAAAAATAACTTTTCTTTGAACATAGCTGGCAGACACTTCTGCGTCTTGGCGCAGTTGCAATATGTAATTTGCATATTAAAGTGGATGCACGCTGGAATCACTCAAACATAATTTACATGTATCCCATATGTCCTTAAAGACATGTTGCCGCCAGTAATACATACTCGTACATTCACGGGCTGACCATTAAAACCCGTCGGCTGGCTGGTCGGTTGGTCGGCCTACCTCATTTGACAACGATATGTTTATGACTTGGTACTTACAATTATTCATACGCACACACGCACATTCATATCTGTTCAGCGACAACTTAAACAACGCTCTTGATGTTGTCTGCAACAAAAAGGATGCCACTACTGAACTGAAGATGAGAATCCATCCGTACGATTTAGCAGTTGTGCGTAATCAGCAGAATATATTCCAGTTGCACCGGTCCTAAAAACTCCAATGGAAGAAACTTTGCAAATGCATAACCCTTCTTGTATTCAATGTTAATATTGTTGTTGTCATTACATTACAAATTAAAGCATTTGGGTATGAGAGCAAATAGAGTAGTATACGTAGTAAATGCGCTAGAATATAACTACTGAAAAGCTTGCTCCTTAGGGGACGGTACTGGTTTTCGCCCAAGCGCACTTTATACGCCGACGCTTTGTGAAATAGCTATTGCCACCCCTGTAGAACTTTAGAACGTTTTCTGAATTGTTTATATTTCGAAGAGAACATCACACTGAATTCTGTAGGAAAAAATAAACTTCTAACTTAGCTCGCGCTTGTGTAGAGTAGAGTGTTAACGTAACACTAAGTGAATTTGAGGTTAGAATCTTCTATTTTTTTTTTCATTATGCCTAAATGTAATAATTTTCTGCCTTGAAAAAGCTCCTCATAAGAAACATTTTCCATTCGGAGCCGGTTTAAAGCTAAGTTGGCTTCATTTGTGGAAAACATCCAAACGCACATCACAAATATCATAGATAGGAAATGTAATCATAGGTATTTTATTAATTTCGTTTAATATTAACATTACAATTTTTAATTAATTAACTTTAGAGAGGTGCACAAGAATTATCCTCTTTAGCATTTCGAAATAGGATTATACTGCGACCCAAGTTTTAACCAAATTACTAGGCTACTGTTTTCATATGTGGGAACAACGATTTTGTGTCTTTACTTTTCGACTTCTATAATCACAACTTGAGCAGCATAGAAGGTGACGCTGCTGGTGCGAAACCGATAACCAACTGTGCCACCCTGCATTTACTTAGTACGGAACTAGACCTTTAGGAGCCTGCCCCTAGTGTTTACTGCATGGTAGTATAACCATACGCACACACATATACATATATGCACTTATTTATATAGAAGAACATAACCATTCGAAGGCGGTGCTGGAGATGTTATGCAGGGATGCAATTAATACAAGTGCTGCAGCATTGGCATTGTCCTTAGCCCTCTCAAAACTCGTATTGTTTGTGTATGCGCTGGAGGCAACGAAAACCCTGTGGGAAAAATAAATATTCATCTGCCTACTGTATTTAACGAGTTGAAACATATTTTGAATTGTAATACATTGTAAACGAATTCCAGGCAGGAAATTTTTACATTAGCTAGACTATCTAGCGTCTAGAAGTGTTCTGTGTATAAGAGCCTTAAAGAAATAAGGAATGCAATTCGAGAAGTTATCCGATAGAGGCGAGTGCAGAAGGGCGGCGGTGAAAAAGGACCAGCCCGAAAAAATATCATAAAATTTAAAGTGGTTAGTATTCTGTAGTTGCGGACTTTGAGATGATGTTAATGTAAAATCTTTTCTTTTCGCCTAAACAGCAGTCCGAACAAACTTTTGGGGCTCCGAGCATGATTTTGCTGACAGAATCAGAGCCAGAAAGTCGGTAGCCTCAAAAACAGAAAGAACAAATCAAGAAAACAGCCTGGCAGTGGATTCAGCTTGTTTGCTGCAGTTGCTTCTGGTGAAATTTCTAATTATTAATTTATTTATGGTATTTGTGCAAGTCAATGGATTATAATATCTTTAAAGGGAGTATAATTAAATTTATAATCCATTTGAATTATAAGGATTATAAAATTAATAACAGAAATAAGTAATATATAATTTTCAATGTCTTTGAGAAAATCTCTATGCAATCAAATATCTAGAAAATAAGGCGGAATCAGAGACATACTCGGCCTGCGTATGATGATCTGACAGATCATCGGGCACTCGTGTAGATTTAAGTAAAATTGTTTATATAAATTCGATGTCTAATTTGGATGCTCCAAGAGTTTTTCTGATTCACGTAAGTGCATAAAACCTAAATGTAAACAGAAACAAAAAAAAAAACGAGGTTGTTTTTTTCACTCGCCTCTAATATTACAGCTTACTTTATATTGCCACAAATTCGCATTTAGTTAGGACTTACTAACTTCATAGTATAGTTATGATCGTGAGAGACCAGTTGTGGTTAGCGAGTTACGCAAAATTCCATTAATGTATTTAAAAAAATTCAATTTCTTTCCTATGGGGATGCGCTAAATGCCACTAAATAATCAGCAGAAGTTGCAGCTACGCTTTTGCCTTTCCTGTAATGTGGCATGAGGTCCACTTAATATTTGTTGCTTACTTGAGTATTTTTATTTTATTTTAGTATTCTTTTTGGATTTGTTGTTGTAACACTGACTGCTTATTGTTGGTTATCGTGCAGTCGCACAATGCGCCATCATTAAAATAATATGAAAAATGCATTCATGCGCACGCAGAGGGAAGGTGTTTATTAACAGATCGTTTGACGTTATAAAGTTGGTGAAAAAATAGTGGCATTCATTGGCGACAACCGGTGATGCAACTGCAACTGCAACTGCCTCCGCAATTCTTGATGCCGCTATCCTTTCAGGGTGTTATTTGTCGTCCCTTCTTTTGCTGCTGCCGCCTCAAGACAATACGATGTCTTTCAATGCTGCTACGGTCCTGTTCTAAAAACTGCCCTTACAAAATACATATATACCGGCATGCATATGTACATATGTATGTATGTATATAGAGGCATGCATGTATGGACTTTGGCAGGGGATGCAAGGGAATATTTAGGTATATAATTTCTTTTTTACCCTCAATACTTGTTTTCTTTCTGAGTGCATTTGCGCTTTCATAATTGCAAAGTGTAATTGAGTCGCAATGACAAGATTGCAGCTACCAAGCCAAAAAAATAAAAACACAGCAGTAATGGAAAATGGCCTCAACCGGTAGCGAGTGGACAGGGAAGTCGCCCGATGCTCATTAATTCAAGTACAAAATCACATGTCGCATGCGAGTGAATAAATAAGTGGATGTCGCGCCTGGCGGCTGCTGTCAAGACCAGCTCTTTAAGATGCCAACACCCGCTTTGCCATCACTCTGGTATTTTAGGCCGTGTGCAATATTTTCGGGTTTCTTCTGTTTTTCTGTAATGAAAATGCCTACTTAGGCACTTAGGTAATAATGCTTTTTTTATTTATGTAGCTCATTCCATCGGAGCATATAATTTATGTAGAGTGCAGCTTCGGATGGGAGGCGCATTGGCTGCTACCCAATTAGAGTCAGCTGCGTTTATAAAAAAAATTGCCGACTATGCTTCATCGAAAATTTGTTCGTTCCATTTTAAATGTCGCTTTATTGCTATTCGGCTTCTATATTATATATTTTTAAAAATAATGTTTAGCCTTTTTTTAATTCTTTTTTTTTTGTTATTTTTTTTCTTTCATTTTGTTTGGCATAATGCAATTTAAACAGTGTAAACCCGCTGCAGTCCCATAAATAATAATTACATTAATTACTATTTTTATCTGAAGTGTTATTTTGACATAATTACACTTGCATTGCTGGCCATCAATCGCCAACCTGACCACTGATGCTTTGCCAAACTGGGGGCCAGGTTAATTGGTGATGACTAGCACTTATAGTTACACACATATATTTATGAAGACATAAATGTTCGTCGCTTAATAACAACTTTGGTAAGCCATTAGCGTCGCAAAAAACAATTGTTATAATGAAATAAATAATCAATAATTACATGCAACACATTTTAGCAGAATATACTTGCATAATATTCACCTGCTACACATCTATACTATAAATACACGTATGTATGCATATTTTTATAAAAGCTTTATAGATTTAGCAATAAATTTTAGGTATTTAGAACACAATAAGTGCTGAGCTGCAATTATTAATTTCTACTAGCGACTTGAATACTGAGCCTCTTCAGCTTATGATGAATAAATTGATATTAACCCTTAACTGTGTGCGATTTCGAAACCAGAAATTTCCATAGTATCAGAGGACATGGGGGGCTGAAAGCAAGCCGAATCTATTCAAGATGATAGCAATAGTACAGAAACAAAGTTACATCTACTTTGATCTTGCTTTTGGCTTTCATATTATCAAAGCAAGCTGATTATTTTGAGGCGGATGAATTCGCTTGGATGGAAATAATTGATTTTCAGAGCATTGTTGATGATCGGATTGAAAAATACAAACAAAATCGTACACAATTTTCAAATTACATATATTCTAAATAAACATCTCATTTTGGCAATCTCCAAGTAAAACGAAATTAAAGCAGTTATTCGCCTTGGGCGAATCTATTCAAGGTGGTAGCGGTAAATTGACCAATTTCTTACTTTTCTTTCGCCGTGTCCATGTGTCTGTCACTAATACTTGGCTGACAATCAATAGTGCCACCACCTTTAATAAATAAGCTGATTTTTTTTGCTTTCGCCGTGTACATCAGGTTGTCTGAGCCGATATGTGAAAGCTCACATTGTCTTGGCGAAGAATAATTCCACTGCCCCAGTTGGTTTTTCTTAATTCTTCGAAAACTACAGGTTCTTTACCACTCAGAATTGAATGTTTTAAGTTTATCTAGTGGTACAGTTGTGACATGACCAGATTTTCCGAAAAACAGGAGGCCAATTGGTTTGAAGTGCGAACAACTTTTTTTGGACTAAGCTCCAAGAGTTCTCCAACAGTGCTTTACACCAATCGGCACGAGCCCTTTTTGGGCAATTGTCAAATAATGAGGTATCCAATAAGAAAAAATCTTTTTGACGGCCAAATGTTCATGCAATATTGAATTTACGAGTATGCTGGTTCCATTAATGCACAATTGATTGTTTCAGCCCTCGATAGGAGGGCTGACGACAACTGACGACAAATAACAAACGGTCGAGTCATGTGCTCACGACGGCATAAGATGGAATAACATTATCGCAACATTTTCTTTGCTGCAGATGCAAAAGAAACCTCGATAGAGTATAACTTACATACGCCCATGTGAAAGGAACCTGAGAGCATACCACACATACCACTGGTATGACGGCACTGAGATATTAGAAGACGAGCCTAGAGCATGAAGCTGGCTACTAATATGTTGTACGTGGGTGAATAGTATTGGTCCATTTAATGGACACCGTTCTGGGCCTTCCCGAAGAAATGCAAGGTAGTTCCGGGAAGGGAGTCTCCCTAGAAGGGGCGGAGGGATTGTTTTAGTGGCTACACCATCCGAAGCAGTTAACGACGGTCGCTGTAAGTGCGAAGGCACTTTAAACCCTCCTCAAAAAAAAAAACAAAAAAGAGATTGTTTCTCGCACAACAACCGTTTTTGAACGGCCTTCACGAAATCGATTTGAAAGGATCAACGGCCACGTTGGACCTCGTTTTACCAGCGTTGCACACTCGGTAAGTATGGTGATTCAACGTCAGAAATCTAAGTTAGTTGATCATCTTTTGAGCGAGAAGAATCTTTCAACTCACTGAAAAAAGAATAAATAAAGCTCGTAGGTGAAAGCCTTATGCTAAGAAATACCAAACGATTCAATAAAAATATTCAATTACCATACAGCTCATCATATGTAGTGTTGCAAAGGCGCAAGCTACAAAAGGCAATCCTCGTAATATTAAGTTTCAATAAACTTAAAATTGAAAGATATTAATAATTGAGTTGAGAGAGTAATCAGTCGATTTGAAGCGTATTAGATATGTACCCTGTTTTTAGTTGTTAAGTAAAGGGACGAAAAACATTCTTGACGTAGCAGAATACTTGAAGTCTGGCACAACGAGGTTACAAGGCGATGTGACTAGTCAAATGTTACTTTAGAAAAATTATCATTTGGGCATCGCATGTGGATTAATGTATATATTCTTCATTGATTGATTTATTGGAAGGTAAATCTATTAAAGGTAGTACCGGTAATTCAGCTGATTTTTTTTTCTTTCGCCGTGTTGAACAAAGCGAATTCATTCTTTGCTTTCTACTTTACCAATACTTTGCCATGACAATCAAACGTACAAACCATTGTTGTTGGTCTAGTGCCACCACCTTTAATGAATGCGTCTTGATTTATTATGATTTTTGTCATTTTTATCAATGAGGACTCAGTGGGTGCTCATAAGCTTCAACTCGACTTGAACAATCTTCATCGATAGTGCATGAAGTGGCGTTTGTCGTTTACAACGCATCCCATACACTTTCTAATAATATATTGGACTACAAAGTGTAACAGAGTTTAATGATCTTGGAGTTTTTTCCGATACGAAATTTTCCTTTAGAGGTCACATTAATTTTATTCTTTCGAAATCGTACTCGGTTGAGGGCTTCATTAATCGCAATGCATCTGAATTGACTGATCCGTATACTTATAAACTGATGTTTAGAACCTTTGTTCGATCTCACTTACGAACAACCTTCGACTAATAAAGCAGGCATTACGTTTCCTACGATTTGAGTCCCCTGTTTCATCCTATAACTCTCCGCTAAGGTTAATTAATTTAAAATCTCTAAAAAGGAGAAGGCCAGTGCTTTCATTTTCGTGTTGTTAATGGCATCGTCGACTGTCCAGATCTACTTTAGCGGATAAGCTTTAATGTTTCACAAATAAGTCTTCGCAATTTTTACCCATTTTATGGGGAAAACTTTAAGAATATATTTGCGATTAATGCACCCAATGCTCGTTCACTTCGAAATTATAATTCATTATCCAATTCTAGTTCTCATTTTGTTCAAATTTTAAAGTTAGTAGCTTAATATTGTATTTATATTGAATGTTAATATTAGTTACCAAATTTGGTTTGTTTGACTTTATATTAGTCTTTAGACTTTATACCTAGTCTGTACGGTAATTTGTACCGTAGAGTATTAAAATAAATAAATAAATATATATATATTATAATAAAATAAAGGACAGTCATGTATCAAGTCATGATACGATAGTATTGGTACAAAAAAGGTGCTTGGCTATCTTGGATTTAAAGGCATTAAATCCGAATATAAAAAGTAGTTTCTTATAACTAACTCCCTTGTGCTGTGACTGCTGAGAGTTGTTTAAAACCAAATTATCATATTTGACAACACTTCCAAAATTGTACAAGGACACGACAATCGCCTTCATTTGGACACGTTAAGTTTGAGGTTATTTCTTTTCTTTATTTATTCTAAAACTTAAATCCTCAGCAAGACCTAGGGGTGCTGCGAAATTTGTCAATGTTCTCGATATGTAAAGTAAATAAAGGGATAAACCTTGCGGTACGTAAAATGTTATTGGAGTTAATGGCATTCCAGTTATGCTTGGAAATAACCCTTCATTGTCTATTTGGTAGACTTCTTTACTATCTTTACTAATCTCTCTATAAATTCCATTATACAGTCTGTGTCAGAAGGAGTGTAGTTCGAAACTTTCTCGTAAACGCAACCAAACAAAAGTGAGTGAGAAGTACGCTAAGCGTTTTGAGGCGGTATTTTTATGCACGCATTCGAAAGGGCCGAAATTATCTTACGCCGCGGCTGCAAAATTGATTAAAAAATCAAAAAAGTCTGTTGTGATGTGGAATCAGCGGTATAAGGTGTACAAAAATGTTGATGACTTTTCCGAGCCGGGACTCTTCTTTGTGACTACGAAAAGCTCGCACAGTTCTTGCTAAAAAGGGAGTAGATGTGAGTATCAATACCATCGAACGCCGACTGAAGGAGGAGAACATATCCTACCGTCCCACATCATCAAAACCACTGCTCTCAGAAAAACACATTGAGAAACAACATTGAGAAGAAACAAGGCCAGTCCTCGATTTAAAGCAACTATTGTGTTAAGTTCGCAAAATCTAGTGCTGTTTGTCGACAAGCTAAGCAGAAAAGCTTGTTCAAAGCATGAAGAAGATGCCGGGCTACACGGCTGGGTAATTGCGACCTGTAGTTTTGTACATATCTACTTTCATGCGAAAAGAAATTTAAATATGTATCTTTTATACTTCATGAATAATCGCGATTCCTTTTTTCTGATACAGACTGTATACATAACTGGCACTTACACTTTTTACTGGGTGTTTGGCCGAGCTCCTCCCCCAATTTATAGTGTGCGTCGTGATATTTTTCCACATATGGAGACACCTACAGTTTTAATTGAACTCCGAACGGCAGATGGAGGAGATTTCTCACGGCAGTAATACACTTGTAAAATTGACATAAAGACATATAAAAGCGTTAGTATTGTAAGGTCATCTTTATCATCCACGACTTTGAGCATAGCAATAGAACAGCTGTGACTACGCCGGCATCCGGATTGACACTGTGTAATACAACCTTTGTCTGTCAGATACTTAATCATTTGATTCAATAGCAGTTTATCAAAAAGATTTGATAAGGATGACAGAAAACTAATTAGATGAAACTCGGCAAGCAGCACTTACTTGCTTTCGCAACAGGTGTCATTTTCTAGGTTTCAGGAGATCGTAGCGAAGTCAATGAGGAATTTGAAAATGTGTATCAAAGGGGATATAATGTAGGACAAATATACTTAATAAATCTAAAACCAATTTTGCCCTCACCTACCGCGTTTGATTTTATTGAAAAA
Organism: Anastrepha ludens; assembly: GCF_028408465.1. NCBI lineage: Eukaryota > Metazoa > Arthropoda > Insecta > Diptera > Tephritidae > Anastrepha > Anastrepha ludens. The sequence goes on from NC_071500.1 coordinate 70,140,891, forward strand.
ATGCATGTTAAAAATTAAACTTACCCCTGAAATCACGCATAAGATCTTCATAAAGTTTAAAATCAAAATCTTCCACTGGGAACTCGTTCATTTCATCAACATCGATTCTGCAGTTATCCTTCGTCTCACAACTCACTCTAAGGTATTTTAAATTATTCCACATCACTTTTGACGTAAGACTGGTATTTAGCTTAAAGTGGTTTTGTGACGCCTGTGGCTTTGTTTCGCAGATGTCGATATGCCTTACAATTAGCTTCACTACTGATTTTCCTCGATAAAGAATGACACCCGTTAATCCATTGATGTTTATTGCTCTACTATATATCTTTTAAAAAAGACATTTTTAATGAACAGATAGTTAACAAGCTCAATAACTTTTTCGTTAATATCAGCTACAAACTAGCACTTGTTTCAAGGTAGAGTGGAAGCTTCTTCAACTAAATTTTCTATATTAATTCGATTGCCGCCTTGTTTTTTCACGAGCTTTATGCGAAGAAATCTTCCAAAAGCGGCCCAGTAGGATGCACCACATACAAGGGGCCCATTTGTCTGGAATTATATTCCATACATAATATCATTGAATACTCATAAAAAAGTCCCACAAATGGGACGTTTTCTATGCTGTCTCTCTCATACGTCGCATAACTTCCAATTAATATTCTGTATTTACCGTAGCGGCCGTCATAGTCGAATGGGCTGGTGCGTGACTACCATTCGGAATTCACCGAGAGAACGTCGGTTCGAATCTCGGTGAAACACCAAAATTAAGAAAAACATTTTTCTCATAGCGGTCGCCCCTCGGCAGGCAATGGCGAACCTCCGAGTATATTTCTGCCATGAAAAAGCTCCTTATAAAAATATCTGCCGTTCGGAGTCGGCTTGAAACTGTAGGTCCCTCCATTAGTCGAACAGCATCAAGACGCACACCACAAATATGAGGAGGAGCTCGGGCAAACACCTAACAGAAGTGTACGCGCCAATTATTTATTTTTTTTTTTATGTCACATAGTTTGTTTTCTGTGCTACTGTAAACAAGTCAAGCTCGAGTGTGTTCTTCGAATTCTCTTTTATGACTTCAATTGCCTCAAAATGCCCCAACTTGAGCTTGGGAAACAGGAAAAAGTCACATGGAGCCATATCAGGCGAATACGGTGCTTGCGGAACGATATTAACATTATTTTTGTTCAAATAATCGCGAACAAGACGTGATGTGTGAGCTGGTGCATTATCGTGATGCAAGAATCATGACTTGTTGTCCCACAATTCCTTCCTTTTAAGACGAATGTTCTCGCGCAAACGCTTTAAAACGTCTAAATAATATTCAGCGTTAACCGATTTTGCGATTTGTGCGATTTTCAAGCACAATTTCCTTTACTTTTCCGATGTTTTCGTCGTTTACTGATGTTGCTGGACGACGTTCATGAGGCAAGTTTTCAACCGATGTACGGCCCTCTTTGAACGATTTGTACCACTGGAAAACGCGTGCACGCGATAGAGCAGAGTCCCCATAGGTTGTCAGCAACATTTTTAAGGCGGCTGAAGCCGAAATTTTGTTGAAATAACAAAATTTCAAACAAATTCTTTGTTCAACTTGAATTTCCATCGTTAAATTCGAAGAACACACTCGAGCTTGACTTGTTTACAGTAGCACAGAAAACAAACTATGTGACATATCACGCTGAAATTTGCCATGTAAGCTTATAACAGTCCTACCAAAAAACAAAAAATTTATTTTTGCCATATGTCATCCGCGGACCGTTTTATTGATAACGTCTCGTTCATATTTGAGCAGAAGGTATGTGTAACGCGCGCTATTAAATGAACAATTCCCGATCTTTTGACAGAATGTAGAGTATATCGAGACTAAATTGTTACTGAATGATTTTGCTTTTCGTACTTTGCTCATTTGCTGCAAGAGCGTTAAAAAAAGTGTACCCTAGTATGGAAAAATTAGTATTTTAATAGGACTATGAATAAGTTCGTGCGGTTTTTTTTCGAAATTTGAAACTTTATTGACGTAAAATGGTTACAAATTTAATATTCAAAATATTGTCCATCGCTTACTACTACTTTTTCCCATCTTTCTGGCAATTCACGGATTCCCTTTGTGAAAAATTCGGTCGGTTTTGCCGCAATCCACGAATCGATCCATTTTTTGACTTCATCGTAATTACGGAAGTGCTGGTCAGCCAGGCCATGTTGCATCGATCGGAAGAGATAGTAATCGGATGGCGCAAGGTCTGGACTATACGGCGGGTGGGGTAGGACATCCCATTTGAGCGTTTCTAAGTATGTTTTGACCACTTGTGCAACATGTGGCCGAGCATTGTCATGTTGCAAAATAACTTTGTCGTGTCTATCGGCGTATTGCGGCCGTTTTTCTCGCAGTGCTCGGCTCAAACGCATCAATTGTCGTCGGTAGACATCCCCCGTAATCGTTTCATTCGGTTTCAGTAGCTCATAATACACAACACCCAGCTGGTCCCACCAGATACACAGCATAACCTTCAGGCCATGAATATTCTGCGCCGACGTCGATGTTGAAGCATGGCCAGGGTATCCATACGTTGCCCGACGTTTTGGATTGTCGTAATGGACCCACTTTTCATCGCCAGTCACAATTCGATGCAAAAAACCCTTTCTTTTGTGCCGTTGAAGCAGTTGTTCGCATGCCATAAAACGGCGTTCAACGTCTCTTGGCTTCAATTCATACGGCACCCAATGGCCTACCTTTCGGATCATTCCCATGGCTTTTAAACGTTTGGAAATGGTTGATTGATCAACTCCCAAAGTTTTTGCAACCTCTTCTTGCGTTTGAGCCGGATCTTGATCGAGCAATTCCTCCAATTCGGTTTCCATGAACTTTGGCGGCGCACCCTCGCGTTCTTCGTCTTCCAAGCCAAAATCACCACTTTTAAAGCGTGCAAACCACTTCTGGCACGTTCGCTCAGATAGAGCATGCTCACCATAAACTTCCACCAAGATACGATGACTTTCGGCTGCTTTTTTCTTCATATTAAAATAATGAAGAAGAATTCCCCGCAAAAACACATTATTTGGCACGAAATTCGACATTTTCAAGTGTGGTAAAAATATTGTTGTTTACGCTTCAAATAAAAAACTTATACTGACGTTTGTGCCTTACGACAGTAGCTCTCCAATGAATGTTTGGAAATGTGGATCGATGGAATAATAATCAAGTTACGCCATCTGTTGTAAAACCGCACGAACTTATAAATAGACCTATTATATTGTGTCAAAAATTCCTGCCGATAACTAGCCGCGCTTTTATTTTCCCTTATCATTTATTTTTCAGCTTTTATTTTTTGTCCTTATATCTATTTTCGGAGGTATAGTAAATTGAAATTGAATTGCGTTTTTCGCAAATTTAAGTCGTTTGTTTTAGTAGATATCTTCATTTTTACTTTTATAACATTTACCAAACTGGTTTTTCATAAACTCAGAACTTTCTTATCGTCAGCAAGTGAAATTATTTTAAATGACCCAGCAGGCTGAACCGATCGCTGCATACTGACCCAGATAAATACTTAAATACATAAACACTTAAAGACATAATGCATACATACATAGCCGCGCATGAGTAGTAGTACGTTTATGGCGATCAACCACAACTTTATTATCCATGTTTCATGTATGGAACAGGTATGCCTAATAAAATCACTAATTGAAAGGAAGGAAAAATGTAAAGGCAAACAAACCATTGACTTCGTGTCATAATGACCACAAAAATGGTATAAAAGCAACTGTGAGGTCATAAAAAATTAAGTCGGATGCCAGAGCATAACATCAGCTGTAAGTGTAGGCATAAAGTAAATATCCAACCGAATATCCTTTACGAGCTCAGTAATAAAACCAATTTTGATCTTTCTCAGCGAAGCGTGTGATCCAAATCGCCAATTATTCAGTGGAAGAGGTGTGCGGGGAGCCATATATGTACGTACATATTAAGGTAAACATAAGTATGCATGTATGTATTTATGTATAATGCTTTTTACGAATATATTATAGTATACGAGTATATGTATGCAAGTATTTACACTAACTTTGCGTGTACATACGATACGAGCCGCGCTTCATGCCTCTTACTTCACTTTCGAAACGTTGTGAGTTGTTTGTTTCGTCAAAAGTAATTGCATTTAATTTGATGTGAATGTGAGAGCGAATTTCTGTTGTGTATTTTATTGATTGAGCTGCGGCACGAAAATGCCACACAACAATGCGATCAACAACAGTCAATATTCGACAGTCGCACAGTGCTTTTAGCTCATATAAAGTGCAGGCAAAAAAATTGTTTTTGCGGATTTTGAAGATTTTTTATATTTGAGTAAATTTGAAATCACTGCGCTTAGTTTTTGGTAAAGCTGCCATACTTTTTGAATAGTTCGATAAATTTATTGGAAATCAGTATATATAGGTTTCTTCAACTCTTATCTGGAGCTGAGGACATCAGACCTAATACGATAGCTAAAGGTCGTCGACGGTTGGTTCGTTTTTGATATTCGAGGCAGTGTAGTTGATAATTCGTTAGCACGACAAATATTAGTCAACTAGATTGCTAACATGCCTCCCCCAGCTTGGTGATAGAATGCTATCAGCACCTCCGAGCAGGTGATTTGCTTGTTTTGGTCCAAGAAAGGTAGTTTATTTCTCACCTACCCTGCATATTTGCCGAGCATACCTCGATCCGCCAGCTGGGGGCTCTTCCGATGGTAGACAAGTAACGCCGCACGGATAAATATTATAATTTTAAGGTTATAATGTTTTTGTTCATTTTATTTTTCTTTTTTCTCAAGTTTTCCTAAACAACTTTTACAAAATTCAGGCTCCATAGAAAAACTTTTATTAAAGTTAACGAAATTTCATCCCATGACAAGTACAAAATAACAATTTGTTGACACTTTCCTTAGCTTTCAGTACGCTTAATTTTTCTTCTTGAAAAACATCTACTACACACTTTTTTAAATCTACATTTTAATTGCGATTATTGGAAGTAAGCTTTGGTTTTGATAGCAAAATAGGTCCTGAAGAAATAAGGAATCAGAAGTAGTAAATTCTTCTCTCGACGAACAAAACTAACACTTAATAAGTCTCTCATCATGCACGTCCAATTGTGTGGCAAAAAGCTTGGACGATGAGAACATCCGATGCGGCGAAAGAATCTGCTTAAAATGTTTAGGCATTTGCTCGTTGGCGAGGGCGAGTGGCGCAGTCGATGGAATTGAAGCTGTATGAACAACTATTATGCCGTCCGAATGGATACACAAGCGCCAGCTCTGAAATTATTCGATGCGTTACCAGCTGGTGGTAGCAGAGGAAAAGAAAGGTCGGTCTTATTGCCTTGGAAAGATCCGGTGGAGAAGGACTTGGCTTCACTTAGTGTGTTCAACTGGCGCCGGTTAGAGCGAGAAAGGATCGATTGGCACGCTTTGTTAAATTCGGCTAGAATCACCTAAGCCGTTATCGCGCTAATGAAGGAAAAGAAGAAAAGCAAACTGTTTTCTCAGATACTAAAAACTGGTTGGTTTAATTTTACTATATATTTTCATTGTTACATATTCTAGTTCATCAACAGAATAGTCGTCCAATAGTTGTAATGCTATTTTGATTTTTGTTTTTCGCGAAACACCATTAAACTTGCTGGTTAGTCTTCTCCATTCAAAAGATGTGCTCGGTTTCTAAATAATCGAGTTCCATACAATTGTACAAAGTGACGCAAAATTAGTCATTCGATTTTGTTTTTGAATAACTTTTTTTAATTAAAGAAAAAATGATTTTAAGTAATGGAAATCTTTATTTCGACCTTTACGCGCTCCATTGCTTGTCTCTTTGTAAGCTTGTACATCTGTATATGTCTAGTTCACAAGTCTCAAATATGATTTACATACGTTGCCATTTGCAAAATTATAAATCTTCCGGTAAAGTGATAAATTTTGCGCCACCCTGTACATAAATTGAAAAACACACTTCACTAAAATACATATGTACATGCATCATCTTCATCAGAAAAATAAAAAAATCAATATTTTTATTCTCAAAAGATGATTTCCCGTACAAACTTTCCTTCCATTTTGCTTGCATTGAACTATTAAAAAACATAATATTTTTTATCAAAGGGGCAAATATCGAAATTTTCTGCCATAAATGCTTATAATGTTTTGTTTACACTTGCTGAAATCAACAATTAATTAACAAAAAGTTTACAAAAGTACAGCCATTTTGAACACCACTTTCAATTAAGCAACTTGTTCTATAGGAATTTTTTTAATTAATTTAAAATAATGATTTTCATTAAACAAATTTAAATACCATAATTTTTAATGCCTAACTACTAATTAATTTGTATTGATACGAAATAAAGTGATTTAAAAGGAGAACAGCTTTTGGGAAAAATCTTTATTTCAAAAAACCAAAAAAAAAAAAACAAATTGCTTGTGTTAAAACAGGAATGTAAAAAACCAGAATTTTACTCAACTTTTAATTATTTTGTTTCGAACTTTAGTGTTTTTAATTTTTCTGAAAATAATTGCCATCTCTCTTCAAAAGCATATTTCGCACTTTTAAAACTTCAATGGAAACTTACAAGAGTACTCCTGTGTTCCGCAAACAATTCTTAAGTAGAACCAAATAGGTTTAGCTATGTACTTTTCAAAATTTATTTTTGGTAATTATTTCCGTGACAAGCTATTAAAACGCATTTTGCTAGTACTTAATAAATTTATTTTTACATGATACTAAATTTTATTCAAGAAAACACGTTTTTCGGTTTTCGCCGGCAGTCATAGCACTGTGAGTCGGCGCGAAAAGCGGTGCACTCGACGGGCTGATGAATTGATGAATGTGGCCAACAACCGCAATTCAACAGGCATGCAGCTAAGTGGTTTGGCGTTGATGCAGTCACTTGGCACATTTTCGCAAACACACATACACAGAAATACAAATGTTTTGTTGTGTTCAATTCATTTTGACCTCCTTGCTGCCACAATTTGTTTGTTTAAGGCAAAGTTTAAGTCGAAGCCAAAGCTAATGCAGCCGATCGAGTCAATAGCCGATCATCGCGAATGACTGCGGTAATAATGATGGGGCGAAGAACAAACAGCAAAATGGGAAACAGCACGTTTACAACACGATTATGCACCGAAAATTGTTTGCACCCCGGATAAAGAGGAGATAATTTGTCGATCAAGGTGTCCGATGTAGCAAGCGGTAATAAATACATACATACAGACGTTTGCACAAGTCTACTTAAATACCTTCCCTTGCAACGATCAGCGCAGCGAGATGTCGGCAAATACTATTATGCGGTTAATCGTAACGAGCATTAATATATCGTACATACATAAAAGCACAAACGATCGATAACAGAAATTAACAGGCAATCAAGAAATCCAACGCGGATGGACATAACTACCCAACGCAACGTGCCACATGATCGAGTTAACAGTAAATATTTTGTATTACTTAAATATACATACATTCACTGGTGAGTCTTTAGGGGATTGGCGGCTCAAGCCCACTAAAAGGTGCATATGTAAAAGTAGAAAAAATCCCACTTTTTCTTAAATTTTAGTTTAAGGTTCGGATTGGTTTCATATTTTAGTGAAAGGATATGCCAGTCAATAAAAATCTTCAGTAAAATTTTAACCAATTCCTGTTAGTTAAAAATTTTTTGCTTCATCAAATTTTGAGTGTCACAACAATAAAAAAACAAATAAAATTGCATGGAAACTGTTCAGCAAATTATTTAAAACGTAGTAAGCCGTTTTAACAATCCCAAGAGGTGTAATATTCTAAAAATAATGTAATTGGATAGATAGACAGGTAGTCCAACATAAAAAAACCTCGACTGGAAAAACTAAACTATGGAAAGATTGTGTGAATATCATACTTTGTTCCGACCGGTGGACACTCTATGTGTGCATGACCTAAATAATAATACCCTCAAATACCAAGGACGATTTGCCCGGTAACTTTGTTATTGCAATATATGTGCACTGTGCACGATATAAAAAGTGCACTGTAGAAGTTGGCTAAGAAACCGGTCCTTGAATTTCTACAAATAAATTCCTGGAAGCACTGACTACAGTGGCTCCAGTAAAAAAATCTGAAATTGAAAGCAGATTTTAAAAGAAAACATCACACATTTGAAAGAAAATCTCATAAAATCTAGTCGATGTCCTTTAAAAAAACATGTATGTAAAATTTTTTTTTTCCCAAAAACAGAAAATAGATTAATTCATTTCTTTATTAAGTCTGTGATTATACATATCTCACAGACTGGATGTTATAGAAAGTTCTTGATGTCAACTTGTTAATGGCTAAGTAAAAATAGATTTTGTATGAATAATAGTAAAGCCAAGTCCTTCCAATTCCAATTCTGACGACCCTGCAGGTATTCAGCTGCATTAGTACTAGTTTTGCGGTGGTACCAAATTCAGACATCGCAGTAGATAGACAACTCCTTTTCGTGGTGTCGGAACGCAGCTTTGAAATCGGCAAAAAGGTAGTGGATGTCGATTCTGCATTCATGGGTCTATTCCGAGACTTGCCGTATTGTAAAGATCTGATCGATTGTAGATTTTCCACGTTTAAAGCCACACTGATGAGGTCCAATCAGTTGGTTGATGGTGGGCTTCAGACTTGCACACAATACGCTCGCTACAACCTTATAGAATGTTTAGAATATTCTATGTGTTGGGTAGAGCACACTTAAATTTCAATCGGCAGGCATGCTTTCATCGGACCATATTTTGCATAGAAGCTGATGCACGCACTTTACCAGCTCCTCCTCGCCACGTTTGAATAGCTCAGCCGTCCGTCGGCTCCCGCGGCTTTGTTGCTCTTTAGCCTCGTTATCGCTATTCTCACCTTATCATGGTCGGGTAGCGGAACGACAGTTACGTCGTCAACGATTGGGGTATCGGGATCTTCACATTCTCTGTGACATGCGCAACTGTCACTATTTAACAAGATCGAGAAGTATTCCCTCCATAATTTAAGTACCTTCAAGATGTCAGTCACCAGATCGCCGTCTTTGTTCTTACAGAAAAACGCCTTGGTCTTGAAACATTCTTCGAACTTTCTGGTGGAAAGTTTTTCATTCTTTAGCTCCCGGTAGCAATCCCACATAGCGCGCGTTGCGCCTTATCGCAGCGTGGCTCGATAGGCAGCATCTTGTCTTTGTGTGGCAGTATGACACTTCTCGTCGTACCAATTGTTTTTTCGGGAACGAGAAATGTTGTTTCATTGCTCTAGCATGCCAGATTTTTGGGTAGTACTATCTGAGAGCAGAAGTGAGAGTCGAGTGACGAATATTTTGGCTGTCTGTTGCGATTGCAGCTATCCGTTGTATGGAAGTATTTGCTTAGTTAGATGTGCGTTGTTTGTTGCACAGAGGCGGGTGCGTAATTTGATTGCAACAAGGTAATGAATGATCCCAGTCGATGTTATGTCACAACATGATCGATCTCGTTTTGTGTTTTTCGATCAGGAGACAGCCAGGTATCTTCGCGCATCTTTTTATGTTGGAATCTGGTGCTGCAGACTACCATGTTTCGAGCCCCGGAGATTTTATTAATTGCTCTAGTAATGTGACAAAATAAAAATAATTAGACTTACCTTCTACAATATAAAAGGGGTAATGGAAACGTATTATTCTCTTTGGTACATTCGAACAATTATGTCACTAATAACATTGAAAATAAATATTAAAAACTGAATGTTTCGTCTACTACATTTATCAGCAGTGATCATTATAAGATCGATATTGATCATCAAAATGAAGCGGTTGGTTGGTGAAGTGAGTGAAACTACGTTATACTCGCTCAACTCATGTGATATAAGTGGATTCCGTATAGTAGAGGCATATTTCTACTTGAAATGGATTACATAATTGAACAGCGATTTTCTTGTATAAGGATCCTTAAAACCTCTCGCAGGACGGTTTAAAAAAGTGAGATTGGAATATTTTGAAATGACACAATTTATATGGTTAACAAAAGAAAAACCTGAAACATCTAGGATCCCTAGATCCAAGCATTCTTCAACTAGAAAGTTGAAACTTTCGAGAGGTGTTTTAGTCATCTTGCAGTAAAAGAACATCGGACCAGCATGTAATACTTTTGTAAAGATTTAAGTCATTGACGTAAAGTTTGAATTTAGAATACTTAAAACAGGTTCCTATGTTATTAATAAAGAGGACAAAGAAGATCGGTCACAAGAATATTGAATATATACCTTGAAGCCAGTAGACGAGACCACAATGGGGTTTGTATAATTTATCATTTTCAATTTCTACAAAGGAAAATCTGTTAGTGAGGTAAGATCGCTGGCACATTAGAAACCTTGAATGGAATCCCAAGCATTCCTGATGAAAAACTCCTGATGCAGTACCCCATGGTAATCGAAGAAAACAGTGAGCAAAACCTTGACATTTGATCGAACTTGACGTACTTTTTTTGTCTTGCCTCTCCTGGAATCTTCCATTGGGACAATTGGGCTTCGGTTTCAATTTTATAACTATATACCCATGATTCGTCCCCAGTTATGACCCTTTCAAGCAAATCTGGATCAACGTTGACGTCATTCAACAATTCTTGAGCGATGCTCATGCGACATTGTTTTTGTACAAATTTAACAATGTTGAAACAAACTTCGCTGCCACACGCTTCATGCCCAAAATTTCTGAAAGGATTGCATTGGCATAAGCCAATCGATATGCCGACATCCTTAGCAGCTTCTTTAATTGTGATTCGACGATTCTCCACAACAATTTTCTTCACGATATCAACATTTTCATCAGTTGTTGATGTGCGGGAGCGTCTAGAGCGAGCGTTGTCATTCACATCTTCTTGACCTTCTGTAAAAAGCTTGCACCACTTGAAAACATTTTTTCAACTCAGAGTACTCTCGCTGACACTGTCAACATTTTAAGTGTTTTTGGGCACTTAATTCCATTTATTATACAAAGTTTTATGCAACTTCTTTGATCCATTTGTTTTTTTTTTTATAGTAGAAAATCGCCGAACACGCAAAAAACTTGTCTTATTTATGCCTCTTACACAAAATCTAAACATGCTTTATTGCGAAACCGTGAACATGTCTAACAAAATAATAATCGAATGTCGAATGTACGATATTTTCACCGGGATATGAGTCACCGTTTACAAAGCGCTCAAACTTGTCCCATAGGAAACATTTTCCTAAACATATTTACCTCTGCCAATGGCGATTTTCTCCAAAATATAGCTGTTAAGCAGAACTTCCCGCATATGCTCCTTTGCCGGCATGTAGATATTACTATGAAATTTTTGAGATTTATTTATTTTATACCCGTGGATGTGACAAAGAAAGCACGTTTTTTTGTCCAAAATTAGCTTTATTCATTAAAGCAATTTCTATCAAGAACAACGGAATCATTCCAGCGCAGCTTTAACATTTAAATACCACTTTTGTAGAAAATAGGCCTCAGATTCAACGATAGCCTCTTCGTTCGTGCGAAATTTCTTACCAGCGAGAATTTTTATAGGGCTGGGAACACCCTGGAGTCATTGGGAGCCAAATCTGGCAAATGCGGTGGATGTAGGAGCAAATCGAAGTTCTATTCATAGGGTTTTGACATCATCAACACGTGCCTTTTTTGCTCAGCATGCGGCCGCCGTAGCCGAATGGGTTGGTGCGTGACTACCATTCGGAATTCACAGAGAGAACGTCGGTTCGAATCTCGGTGAAACACCAAATTAAGAAAAACATTTTTCTAATAGCGGTCGCCCCTCGGCAGGCAATGGCAAACCTCCGAGTGTATTTATGCCATGAAAAAGCTCTTCATAAAAATATCTGCCGTTCAGAGTCGGCTTGAAACTGTAGGTCCCTCCATTTGTGGAACAACATCAAGACGCACGCCACAAATATGAGGAGGAGATCGGTCAAACACCCAAAAAGGGTGTACGCGCCAATTATATATATATGAAATATAAAGCGATCACGTTCTCTTGACATCTTTACGTTTCAGCTAACTCACGCAACTTCACTTTTCGATCATTCAAACCATTTTGTGGATTTTTTTGCTGTTTTCTGGTGCCACCGCCTCATTTCGACCTCCACTGCGTTGTGCATCATCGATGTCTCTATGGCCATGTTTAAAATCTTCAAACCATTGATTTTTTGTTGTTTTTGATGGAGCAGTTATATAAAAAATCAACGCAACGAGACAGAATAATACGAGTGAAATGATCAGATCCAATTATGCTTTCAACTCCCCTATGACGTAGCAGCCAAAATGACCCTCACAATTTTGCTTCGAATAACCAAATCTTGGTTCTTGAGTTAGAGCCACATGCGCTAAAATGTATAGTCTGAACAGCAGAGTAAAAATAAGAGACCTTTTACTATGAAAAATATCAATTGAATAGCATTTGAAACTTTTCAAGAAAAATATATTATAGTAAATCTCAATTGGTGCAATTGATCTAAGTTAGATCTATGTTTTAATTGATGAAATCGCCTTTTTGTTTTATGGGTGTGATAAAGTGTGGTAAAACCAAGGGATTCTCTTGGCCGGGGGAAAAAAGAAAATGAGTACCGAATTTGAGGTACTTCTTTTCTCCATTTCCTATAATCACTGCTGCCAAACAAAAACTGACAGTTGATGCCACGGGTAAAAATTTAATTTTGTTTTGCCATTGGCTTGCAAGGTTAGAAAGATTTAACTTGTATGAAGAGATTGCATACTCTAATTATCGCAAGCACTTTCTGCAAATTATTGTATTACTAAAAATGTTTAAAATGTAAACAAAAAATTATTGTAGAGGGTGGGCCATATAGCTTTTGCTTTTTCAACTACCTATTTTTTTGAGAATGGTAACACAAATGGCATGTCAAATGTGTTCATAATTTACTTAAAGGTTTGACATTTACGAAATGGGACGCTATACGCTTGACAAAATTGGGAAATATTGAAAACCTATTTCTAAAGTGGTGAGTCTTCTTCTTCTTCCGCGGTAACAGTAAATGGCGAGCGTTACCGTGACATGCTCAACGAGTTTTTGTTTCCAAAAATTGAAAAATATGACATGGACGACATTTGGTTTCAACAGGACGATGCAACTTGTCCCACTGCCAACTTGAAATTTTGGCTACCGTTTTAGAATTCCGATATCAATTGGCCGCCTCGGAGCTGTGATATAAGCCCGTTGGACTATTTTTTGTGGGGAGCCGTTAAGGACAAATGCCATGCGAACCATCCAGAGACGGTTGATGCTTTAAAACACGAAATCGAAGTTGCCATTCATGAAATTGGAGCCCAAACAATCGAAAATGTGCTTAAAAATTGGGTTGATCGAATGGCCTACTGTAAAGCCAGTCGTGGCAGTCATTTGAACGATATTATTTCTCATTCATAAATGACAATGTTCAATCTTCAAAATAAAAAAAAAGTTTGAAAAACTATTGATTAGTGTTTTTTATAGTCGGTTCAAAAAGCAAATTTTACATGGCCCACACTATATAAAAATAACAAAAAATAAACAGGCGTGATTACAAGACTTTATTCGGTCAGCCAGATCTGTTAATATCATAATAATAAATAAAAATATCAATAAAACAAAACGCAGGTGATACACATAAAAACGCAAAAAGCCGGCTTAAATAATATACGAGTATAATAATTATAAACTGAATTAGAGATTTCGTGTATTCAGCTTTTCGTGAGTTTTTAGGAGTTCTTTTATATCACACCAGACCTTTCCGAAAATGGAATTGTTATTAAAACCTATTGGTGGCTATTGGCAACTGCACTCCTTTCTGGGTGTTTAGCCAAGCTTCCCCTAAGATTTGCGGTGTGCATCTTATTTTTATCACAAAATGTAGTCCCGTTTTATGCAAATGATTTTTTATGAGGAACTCTTTCGTGGCATATTTATGCCAACTCAGTTCTTATTCGAGGCTTTGTATATCGTGGACTCCTTGTTTCCCCGATGTTGGAGAGCATCGCACGAGCTGCAGAACTTAATCTCACTGGCATAATTTTTTATAAGAGCTTACAATCGTTGGCGTATGCCGCTGATATTGACATCATCGGCCTTAACAACCGCGCAGTTAGTTCTGGTTCTCCAAACTGGATAAAGAGGCAAAGCGAACGGGTCTGGTGGTAATCAAGGACAAAACGAAGTACCTCCTGTTATCAAACAAACAGTCGGCGCACTCACGTATCGGCACCCACGTCAATGTTGACACTTATGAGTTCGAGGTTGTAAAAGGCTGCGTATATTTAAAAACCAGCATTAACACCGATAGCAATGTCAGCCTTTATATCCAACGGAGAATCTCTCTTGCCAACAAGTGCTACTTTGGACTAAGTAGGCAACTGAACAGTAAAGTCCTCTTTCGACGAACTAAACTAGCATTCTACAAGACTCTCATCATGCCCGTCCTAACGTATGGCACAGAAGCTTGGACGATGACAACATCCGATGAAGCGACGCTTGGAGTGTTCGAGAGAAAGATTCTGCGTAAGATTTTTGGACCTTTGCACGTTGGCAACGGCGAATATCGCAGACGATGGAAGGATGAGCTGTATGAGCCGACGACATAGACATAGCACAGCGAATAAAGATCCAGCGGCTACGTTGCCTGGGTCATATCGTCCGAATGGATACCAACGCCCCGGCTCTGAAAGTATTCGATGCGCTACCAGCTGGTGATAGCAGACGAAGAGGAAGGCCTCCTTTGCCTTGGAAAGACCAGGTGGAGGAGGACTCCGCTTCACTTGGTGTGTCCAATTGGCGCCGGTTAGCACGAGGCTGGCGCGTTTTGTTAAAATCGGCCAAAATCGCGTAAGTGGTTATCGCGCCAATTAAGAAGAAATATCCCCTGAGTATATTTCTTTTGCGCGCCGAGGGGCGACCGCTGTTAGAAAACACTTTCTATCAGTTGGTGTTTCATGCCCGGAGTTTCGAGCCCGGACACTACCGCACCAACCCATTCCTCTACGGTGTGCGGCTAAGCAACCACCGGCTAAATATTTACAATATTATATTAACCGGAAATAGGAACGAGCTTTAGTAATAATCGATCAGTGAAAAGTAATTTTATGTCTCCACTGTGTATTTCAGTCCTGAAAAAGCTTGGTTATTGAAAAATATTTGATGTGATCTCACGTGTGTATTAAAAATAAAACGGGACTCAAGCTAGCAATTATTTGTTTCTGTGTAATTTTTTCGCATAAAAAAAATAATTTGCGCAACTAGAAATTTGCCAAATACCCAAGGAGAATACTCAAGGAAATGCGGATATTTTTGCAGGTTGAATTATTAATTACGCCATTGGCGTAATACATACATATATATATGTACAAATGTATTTCAGTTCTTTGCGTATGTACATATGTTGTACATATGTATGTATCTGAGTTCGTCATGTAAGTGATTGTATGTAATGATCTTCGATTACTTTAGAATTGTTGCAAGTAAAAAATTCGTGTCGATTTTGAGAGGAGAAAGGTACGTAAGATACTTAAGGAAAGAGTTAAATGCGAACGGCATTTACCACAAAAGCAATGAACAATTCAGTGGTGAGCAATAATTTTGTATTAGTGGCAGTGTTGTGGAAAGTGGGTCCTTTTTAACAATCGCAATGCCAGCTGTTGCTATGGCTGTAAACGTAAATGTGGATGGTATAATTATTATTGTCGTGGGTCGCAAGCATGCGTATTTAAAGTGTTACACATACAAACACACACATATATTACTATTTTTTCCTTTCTGCGGCTTTTTGCTGCACCTCAGCGCTTGTTGCCTATCTAAACGAAGCCACTCAACTGCATGCCAGTTCAACGCGAAGCGCTTCGCCACAAGCATTATTTATGAAAATTATAGATTGTCCGCAAGCCTTTTTTAATATTAATTACTTTTTAATATTCTGCTGCTTGTAAGCGCGCGTTTTGTAGCTGCAGGTTTTACGCTTTAAACACAACGCAAAAAGAACTGAAGTGCGAAGATGCCATGCCATTTACATACACTTACGCGCATACTTACATATTTTCAAATGAGCGTACACGCAAGTCTGTTCATTGAGAATTAAAATATTTTATGATTAAGTAATTAAAGCGCGAACACATAATTTTTGCTAACACAAATACATCCACTAAATGGTATAGTGAATATTCTAATTGGTATGAAGAGTTATTCAGCACTTTGATTCTAATTAGACTAACACCCCTTAAATCGTATCCCATTCTCTGTCGAGTCGGCAATTTACTGGCTGCTTCCTGTGGCACTGCTTTGCCGACCAATTGCTTCTATGCAAATTACTTTCACATGTATAACAAATTCTAATGGTGGTGCTAGTTGCAAACCAAATGCAACAGATGGCGCCAATGTTCATCTCAACTTTCTCACTTCATTATTTGATGCAGTTTACGGATTAATCTACCTACATACATATGCACTTATGTATACTTGCTGCGTGTTCTGTGTTACAGCAATGAAGACATGTTGCATTCATACGTTTTCGATTAAATATTGAATGAAAAAAGTTCACTGTAGTAAAAATTTGTTAGTGAATAAACTTCTAGCGCCTAAATCACAATACCTTGCGTATTATTGCAATACTGCAAAGGGGACTAATATAGAATTGGACCAGTTGCAGAATCCGAAGCACGGCCAAAAAATATCTTTATTTATGTACAGTGGCTCACAGCTATTTCATGCAGTTTGAGTTTATGAATTTAAATTATTACAGTATGAAAAATTATTATATATATTATTATATACATAGTTAAATGATTTACTAACAGATGAGTAGAGCAGAATTCGTGGAAATATTGTCCCACTCACACTACGGGATGAAATGCAACCACAATGCGGTATCTTTGCTCACAGCTTACTTCATGCAAGCATTTGTTTAAGTTGTGGCGGCGGCTAGTCGCTTGGTTAACGGTATTTTGAATTTCTGGTTTATGTAATATAACTAGCGCAGAGTTATTGTTCTATGCTATTTTTGGTATCATATGTTTGTGATCGCCAAGTGAGGAATATAAAAATATGTATATAAAAAATGGGCCGACGTACCACAATTGAACAGCGAGAATTGATCATCAAGCATTTTCAAAGCGGAAAGTCGCAGCGAAAAATTGCGGAAATATAGTTTTTTTAAGTAGTGCTACAATACAAAGTATCATTGAGCGCTTCGTTTATGAAAATCGGTTGCACAAGAAAGGCCGTTGTGCCCCAAATAAAGTTTTTGACGAACGTGATGAGCCTTTAATTGTTCGAAAAATAAAAGAAAACCCAATGCTATCGGCTCCAAAACTGCTAAATGAAATTCAGCAGGAAGTGGGCAAATCATGTTGCTTCGAAACAGTGCGACGGGTACTACGTGAAAAGGACTTTAATGGTCGAGTAGCACGAAAGAAGCCATTCATAAATAAAAAAATCAATTGAGCCGAGTTGCCTACGCCAGAGAGCTCGAAATTAAGATTTTGATTTCTGGAAAACGGTAATATTTTCTGACGAGTCCAAATTCAACCTATTCGGAATGTCTTACATCTGGCGGAAACCTAATACAGAGCTCCACAAAAGCAACATAAAATCGACTGTGAAAAATGGTGGTGACAGTGTAATGGTATGGACATGTATGTCAGCAGCCGGAGTAGGAAATTTAGTGTTTGTCGATTGTATTATGGACAAGACAATGCACCTCAATATTCTAAAAGATAATCTACTCCAAAGTGCTGTGAAACTTCGAATACCTCAAGATTTCCATTTCTACCAGGCCAATTATCCTAAACATAAGGCGGCAATCGTGCAGAAATGGCTCATATGGAATTGTCCACATTTAATGCAACCACCGGCTCAATCACCTGACATGAACGTCATCGAGAATTTATGGTCATCACTGGAAACAAAAATCCGCACACATCACATAAGCAATAGAGGTCAGATAAAAACCGTAGTTTTGGAGGAGTGGAACAAAATCGGACCGGAAGTAACGAAAAAGCTGGTGGAGTCAATGCCAGAAAGGTTAAAGCCAAAGGATACCACACAAAGTACTGAATCATTTTTAAATCATTAGTTTAACTTAAATTTAAGAAAAATAAATACTGCATGAAATAAGCTGTGACAAAATTTTGAACTGTTCTGTGTTCTGTGTTTTTGTTTTTTATATTTTTTATTTAAAGCTTAAAAAAATATATGAATATATTGCGTATAAATTATTTGATATTTAAATTTTTTCAAAAAAAGTATATATATATATATAATTAAAAAAATCGTGCTGGAAACATTCAACGAAAAAAAGTTTTATTGATGCAGTGCATTTATTTGAGAAAGGTTGTTAAAAATTGTTTCCAGATTGTAGTCGGAAAGTAACGTAAGTCCATTAAAAGAGCTTTAATGCTGATCGAATCTGCGACAATATTGATTCGCTTCTCTTCTTTGCTTCTTAAGAATCAATCTACTTTCTTTCAATCTACAAACTTTCGGATTACATCCCCAAGAAATTACAAGGAATATTTAAAATAAAAATAATTAAAAACCCATCTTTTCTTCCAAATAGCTCGTTTTAATTTATGATATAAAAAATATGTAACCATCGGCAGGTTTTACCCCAACACAAAACTATTGTATTTACTGACTTAGTGCATTTCTCCATAAATCGTCTACAGTGATTGCATTACAAAATTGTTCGGGAATGTTTGTTTATCGCACTATACTATAAACGTCTGAAGTGACAGACAGAAAAAGAAGTGGTTGTCCTCGCGTGGTTCGAACCAGTGCAGTGATAAAAGCCATTCGAGAAAGAATTCGCAGAAATTTCCTTAGAAAGCAGAAAATCATATCCAGGGTAATGAATCTATCGACCAGATCTATGTCAAGATTAATTAGAGATGATCTCACAATGAAAACCTCCCGTTGCTCAACTGGTCATCTTTTGCCAAAGCGCTTAAGGACATGAAATTATTATTTTCAAAGAAAATAGAAAATTTTCACTGTTGAATAAATTCTTAATACGCAAAACGGCAAAATCTATGCTGAAACTTCTAAAGACACAAATAATGTTGTTCCATATACTAACTCTAGCGAAGGTGGAAACTATTCCGTCGTCTAAACCTTTTCCAGGACCTCTTCTTTTAATTTTGAGGACCCAACACAGTGGCTTCCCTAACTATCCGCCACAAAGTACCTACAGTCCATGTAATGATTGTAGCAGCGACAAATACTTCGCCGGAGAAGTACGTTGGCAACGTTGGCAAAAATTCTACAATATCTATGCCCTAACCCGATATAAGGTATAATAGTTTGTATCGGCATTTACGTGGGTGAGTAACTGTAGTGTCACGTGTGGTTTTTGTACCTCGAAAAAATACTTTACTGATCAACTGCCTCCTCAGTCCAAACTGGCACTTGTTTATTTGAGAGATTCTACGTTGTATTTCAAAGCTGGCTCCCTGGTAAAGGAAATCTTCTAACATTTCAGCTTATCAACAGTGAGGTGTGTGCGCTGGCTGATTGGCTAATGTCATCTTCGTGTCCTCTACTTCCAGAGGAGCAGAACTTTTAGCACAATTACTGAAGCTGATATGTATTAATATTGTCTGCTAAGTTGGTTTGCTTAATCCTTTTATACTGCAATCTGTCTTACAGTACGTGATTTTTCAAAAAGTATCGCGCGTTTTGAATTTTCGCAGGTTACGTAAGGCGTTTTTCAATAGGTGCGCTTCAACTTTTTTCCGATAGGGAGGGCGAACGACGCAATATTTTTTATTTTTCGCTTGTCACTTGTAAACTTCATTAGTATACATTTCATCATGGAACGCTACACACTTGAGCAACGATTGCAAATCGTGCAAATCTTTTATGAAAATAATCGTTCTGTTGCTGCTACTTTAAGAGCATTGCGGCCATTTTACGGTCCATTTAACAAGCCACTCACTTTTGGCTCAATGGCTTTGTCAACAAGCAAAATATGCGTTACTGGGCAGAAAGCAATCCACACGTGATTCATGAGGCACCGTTGCATCCCGAAAAAATCACTGTTTGGTGCGGTTTACATGCCGGCGGCGTAATTGGCCCATATTTTTTCGTTGACCAGAACGATCGCCAAGTTACTGTGAATGGAAATCGATACCGCGACATGATAAACGATTATTTTTGGCCGCAATTGAATGGTATGGACTTAGACGACATGTGGTTTCAACAGGACGGGGCCACAAGCCACACAGCACACGCTACAATTGATTTGTTGAAGAGTAAGTTCGATGAGCGCATTATTTCCAGAAATGGACCGGTCGAATGGCCGCCGCGCTCGTGTGATTTGACGCCTCTAGACTATTTTCTTTGGGGTTATGTGAAGTCATTGGTCTACAGTAACAAGCCGGCGACAATTTGTGAGCTCAGAGCCAATATTGAACGCGAAATTGCTGGAATTTCGGCCGATTTATGCAAAAGAGTGGTCGAAAATTGGGTTCAACGATTGGACTTCGTAAAACGTGCACGCGGTGGTCATGCAAAAGAAATCGAATTTCATACTTAAATGTATATGTTCAAACTCGATAATAAAAAAAAAAAAGTTAAAAAAGTCAAACCGTTTGTGTTTTATTCAAAAAAAAAAAGTTGAAGCGCTCTTACTGAAAAACGTTTTATATTCGAATTTCGATTTTTTGTGGCGATATGTTGGTACTCATGTCTCTCACTCAAGCCGACGAGTTCGGACATTTTGAATGTTAGTTAATTATTGACAGCTGCTTTGCTTGCACGTGTTTCGGCTCGTCTTCGATTTTTACCTATTCAAAAAGATGGGTCCAAGAACCTGTATCAAATTTTATGCGAAAAACGAAATTAAGTGCCCGGATGCATTCCGAATGTTGACTGTGTCATGCGGAGAAACTACTTTGGACCAAAGCAAAGTTTATCGGTTGTACAAAATGTTCTCCAAGCTGCTCAATTTCGACCAAAGGGAGCATCGCATGAATATTGCTAATGAGTTGTTGGACTCTGTCCGCGACGACCCAAATTTGCTCCAGAGGGTCATAACTGGTGACGAATCGTGGGTTTATGGTCAAGAGTTCTTGCCACAGGGTTAAACGGTCAATAAGGAATATTACCTGCAAGTTATGCGTAAATTGCGCGAAGAAATCCGCCAGAAACGCCCGAATTTGTGGAAGAACAAAAATTGGCTCTTGCATCACGATAATGCCCCTGCTCACCCATCGTTGCTTGTGCGCGACTTTTTGTCCAAAAACAACACACTAATGATGCCACAACCACCTTATTTCCCAGATCTGGCCCCCTGTGACTTTTTCTTGTTCCCGAAACTGAAGAGGCCCATGAAAGAACGACGCAACACTACGATTGACGAGATAAAGACGGCATCAGAGTAGGAGCTGAACATGATAAAGAAAAATATGATTTGTTTAAGTGCTTCGAAGATTGGAAGAAACGTTGGCACTAGTGCATAATATCGAAAGGGGACAAAATAGATATTAATGAATAAATATTAAATATTTTAAAAAACACAAAATTCGTATTGCCTCGAATGGAGCCTATTTTGAAGGCGACAAAATAAATTTTGGTGATTAAACCAATATTTTGCCTTTTATTGAACAATTCCCGGAACTTTTTTGACAGAATGTATGTAGGTTCGCAGTCGGACATTGTTACAATATTATTTTGTTTGCATTATTTTCGTAATTAAAGTTTGACGACCTCTGACTTCTTACAATAATAGTCCAATTTCTTCGAGGGTATGCGACAGGGCTTCAATGTATAATTGCATAATAAAAGAAAAAAGGGACAGCAATTTTTTTAGGGGTTGATTGTGGAAAGGTGGAACGCGAAAGGACGAAAGGTCGTCGATTTTTATTGCAGTCTCTGTTAGTGAAATTCTAACACTGATTGTGTACCAGTAGTCGTTTCAGGTGTGCGCGGAGCGATCGGGGATGCTGTGTTGAATATGTAAATTAGTTGTAAAAGGATGTGAAATCAGAGAATCCTTTCACTGCGAATTTTGCATGCACAGCACTATTCCTTTCTTTTATACTACGTCAGCGCACATAGAATAAAGAAACCTGACGGCAATGATTTATGAGAAATCGAAGAAAGCATGAAAAGGTCTGACAGTTGATTTATGCTGCGCAAGCGTTTTTTTTTTTCTCTTTCAATAGATCACGAAGCGATCGAATGTCGTAAAAATGTTGCAAAAATTTGCATGAGAATATTTATATGACGGCAACGACCTTCCCATATTATTGAGGCGGCGGTCACAACGCGGCGCATAAAGCAACAATTAGGCGCGCACGGTGCAAACTGTGAAAATTAATATTTTCACAATTGGGCGGCTTTGCACATGCGCAAAAGTCTTGTGGCGTAGTATGCAAATTTATGGCGGGAAACCAAGGGCATTTGTTTAAATAACTTACAACCGGTAGCTGATTGCAGTTGACATTTCGTGGTGATAATTATTAATTGAATTATATTCAAATGTTTTTTTGTATGCTGTGGCTGTTGCGAGTTTACCTGGCGCACCAGTTGGTTCTGCCAATAAATTTCTGCACATGAATTTTGTATTTAACAACATTTTGCACTTACTAAAAAAAGTTTACCAAGCAGTTGAAGAAACCATAATTTCCTGTTCTTTACTACTCTTATCTCGACGTATCTATCAGATACATTTAGTAAATTGGTTACGCTTCTGCGCTGCTTTGTGGACTACAGACTCGTCGTCAGCCTTCCTTGCTGTAATTGGCAGCATAACAGCATGGAATTGCATTTGGCTTATGCATCCTTTCGTTGTTGTAATAAGTAGTTGTTGTTGTTTAGGTTGTGACGCCAAGCACTTGTACGCCATCATTATCGCGTTGATTTATTGGTCATATTTATATGAATAATTACCAAAGAAAGAGCCTCCGCCATATGAATGAGTATCTTCTGCTTCTGCATACGGATATTTACTTCAGCTACTGTCTACCCGCCCATCTTTCTCGACCAAAACGGTTAGTCCGCTTCCGCATACCACATACCGCATACCGCATATGCTATGCCTCGCACAACTTCGGGCTACTTGAGTGCTTGCACTGGCGTCTGGGCGGCTTTAATGGCTTTCGCCGCTTTTCCTACGCCAAGTCAACCAACCATCTTTCCGTCTATGGGACTGAATATTTTTGTCGCTGAGTCTTTTGTATTCATAATATAGCTTTTACGAATATGAGCTTCTGAATGTACATACCCACTTTCAACCCATGCATACGTAGGTATGCATAATAGTGTTTAGTTATTAAAGTGGAATTTTAATTGCTGCCATCATTCTGTTCGTCATCACCACTACGAGTATTCTAGCTGCAACCGCCTGACCGTTGCTTCTGTAATGCGCCTTCAAATGCGAAAATGCGCAGGCGCCACTACGAACCAACGACATTCAAAAGCCGCTCGTAAATATTAACAAATATGCAGTTTTCTATGTCCGATTTAATTTTCATAGCAATTTACTCACATATTAGCGAAATTGTTGTCTGTTAGTTTATATTTTAAAATTTGCAATTGCACGTCGAGGCAAGTGGAAGAATTTAAGTGGTGCATTCTTACTTTGTTTTAAGCAAAAAACAAACACAACTAAAACCAGTTAGATAAATCCCATAAGAAAAAATTAGAAAATATAATATAATAGTTTCTATATGAAATTCGAGAACTTCTGCGCTTAAGCTGGCATGGCAATACTGATAGCTGCGGTATCTTGCATTTGGTTTTTTGATATGGTGAGTCTTTTATGACACCAATTACCAATTTATTGAGAGGCTAAATCACGTTGAATAACCATAAAATTATGATCACCTGTGTTTCTACCCGTAGCTGCTGAAGAAGTTGCCAGATCAGTATTTGCATGCTGAAAAATAAGAGGAAGACAGTAAGTTACCTAAGAAGTTAGATCAAATTCGTTAGATTCGTTTATTTACATCGAATAATTAAGTTTATGCTACTCCTTTTATTCAACTGTTATTAAACTTACCTCCTATTTTGGGTCATGATTTGACTTTTGAATCTTATTTTGGCTCCACTCTTCAATATAAACGATGGTCGAAGGTTAATTTTATTGAGAAAGTCAGTACTTCTTTAATTGTGTATTAAAGGAGAGGAGAGCCAATACTGCGGGATGCAAGCTGTCATACTCGTACCAGTACTAATTGGTTTAAACCTGCCTAAACATGTGTTCACAGGTACTCTCACTAGTCACTACCGACAGCGAGGTCATCTGTGTAGATTCGGAAATGGTGTAACGACACTAACGACTCTTGTCGATTATACGGTTTGTCTGCAGAGGTACCATAACCCCACTCAAGAAGAAAGTAATCTTCTCGGCGTGGTATATCTGGAAGATACACTCAGCCCATCTGGATAAGGTATTGTGCGGGGTCTTTTAGTGGATTTGCATACCTTTCTTTCATATGCGCCTATTTATCTTTATATTAATATTATTACGAGGGGAGCTAGCATTGCGACCTGAATGATTTAAGGTACCGTACCACTCTATCCAAATTCATCAAATTGAGTTATGTTGAATTGTGTTTTTTTTTTTGTTTGCGAAAAGATGACTATCGGTGAATTTTTTTGCACAAGAGTTAATAATCAACAAACTTTACTTACTTTACTTTTTGCACAGAAACCTTAAGGGGTTGATACATTTAGAAGACCGAAGAAAAGCGAATTTTCCAGAATTTTTTCTGAGAAAACTTTTAAATTTATTGATCTAAAAATTTTTTACAAATATTGTGTTATCTTTCAACTGTATTTTAAGACTTAGTATTAGTAAAAATATTTATTTGGAAAGGAGCTACAGCTGATCTCTGGCTCTCGGTGATCACTATATCTCTAAACTGGAACCTCTGAGATTAAAATACCAAACAGATTTCGTTAAAGTAATGTTAAATTTAGTAATTAATCGAAGGAATACGCAAAATAAATTTTTTTGACAGAATGGCGGTTTCTCAAAAAAAAAAACGATTTTAGCCCAAAATTTCTGCCTCAAAATGTTTATAAAAAAATATTTATAGGTCTGCCTGGGTTGGATCCTTTTTTCTGGTTCCTGGTCCTTGTGGTATTCAAGCCTCTACATCCAAAATATAAATTAAGTATATATAAATCAAATATATATATTTGTATGTATATAAACACGCAACCAATTAAAGTAATAAACCTTCATTCGCAGTCTTCGGGAAGGGGCTGTTATTGTTGCTCGAATGCTGCACCTTGAATATGTAGATTCGCCTTGGTTTGGTCAACCGAAGTAAAATTGTGAGAGTAACTTCGGCTTCTTCGGGCACAGAATTTGTCCTCATTGACCATCAGACCCTCTTTACTTCTTTATACAGTTTCGCGGTTGTTAAAGCCGATGGTGTCAATATCATCGGCATTCGCCAACAATTGTACGCTCTCATAAAATATTGTGCCTGAGCGATTAAGTTCTGCGCCTCGTACGAATCAGGTAAAATAAATCACACGACAGCAAGTTACCTTTTCTGAAACCTCGTTTGGTATCAAACGGCTCGGAGAGGTCCTTCCCAATTCTGACGGCCCAGCTGGTATTGAGCAGCGTCATTAGTCGAATTAGTTTTGCGGGACCAAATTCAGCCATCGCAGCAGATAGGCAACTCATTTTCGTGTTGTCGAATGCAGTTTTGAAATCGACAAAAGGTTGGTGTGTGTCGATTATCCTTTCATAGGTCTTTTCCAAGATTTGGTATATTGTGAATATCTGGTCGATGGTGGACCTTCCAGGTCGAAAGCCACACTGATAAGGTCCAATTAGTTGGTTGACGGTGGGCTTCAGCCTTTCACACAATATGCTCGCTAGAACCTTATACGCGATATTTGGAAGACTAATCCGGCGATAATTGGCATAGAATGCAGGATTCTCCTTCTTATGGAATGGGCAGAGCACACTTAAGTTCCAAGCGGCAGGCATGCTTTCATCTGATTATATTTTGCATAGAAGCTGATGCATTCACCTTACCAGCTCCTCGCCATTATGTTTGAATAGCTCAACGGGCAGTCCTTCGGCTCCCGCGTTACACAAATTTCAGCGATCGTTAAAGTGACGGGATCTCTTATAATTCGCTCATGTCCAGATACCGTAAAAGATCGTGGAAAGTAAGGTTGGCAATCAGTTACCTGAATACAACCGTGTTTCACACTCAATGGAAATTTTTAACACTTCAGTAGGGGAATTCATGAACATATTTCAAAGATGTTCGTATTGCTATGTTTACCTAACCATAATTATAACGAATTTTCTTTTTGTTCGTTTCATAACAAATATCGATAAGACAATATAAACTGTTTTGGTTACCAAGTTGCATCCGCAAATTAGGCCACTCGCTAACGAGACGAGGCGGTTAACTCAGACGAGAAGACTAGAATAAGTGGTTTAAATTTAAACAGCGAAAAAAACCAGAATATGTCTTTCGAATATTTGGCTTATTGTTTATCGTATGACGAGGAGGTAGTGAGCTCTCAAACAGTGGACTGGTATTTGCTACAGTATGTAGACAACCCTTCCCATTTGGCTGTATTGGCTGTAGATGAGTTCCAAAAACTAGTCCGGCCAACTAAACACTTGAGTGAGGATTTAATTCATAATCTCAGATTGGCAGTTAAAGCTGCAAAAAAATTTTTGATTGCCTTGCTCGGCTGTCGCACGGCTTCTAATTAAAAGTGTTTCTTCCTAACGCAATATAGAAAAAGCGTTAAGTAAACATTAATTTTAAATATATAGTTATTTTATTTTACTTATTTTGCGCAAATATATTTGAAAAAACTTTCAAAGTTGAATTTCACAGCTTGGCTAGTAAAGGGCTTTCCAACAACAGGTGTTATTTTGAATTTGATTGCGTTATCGAGAGATGATTAACGATTTTTTAAGGCCGTTTATTTTCAACAAGACGGCGCTACGTGCCAAACAAGCAACGAAACCATTGATCTTTTACGGGAAAAGTTTCCGGACCGTGATATCTCTCGAAGAGGTGATCACAATTGGCCACCGAGATCTTGTGATTGAACACCTTGTGACTCATTTCTTTGGGACCACGTGAAAGAGAAGGTATACGCCAACAGCCCAGGGTCGATTCAAGACCTCGAAGATGGAATTCGTGAGGCGATCGAGGATATAGGGCTGCCACTTTGCAGTTCGATTATGGAAAATTTCATGAAAATGATATTGTTCTGTAAGCGTGGTCGTGATAGTCATTTGCTTAATGTTATTTTCCCCTATTAGCGGCATACCTTCATCTTTATAATGAAATAAACATCCGATGATTTATATTAAAAAATAGCATTTTTCTTTAAGTATCAAAATAGCACCTCTTATTGGTAAACCCTTTAGTTATTTTATTTTACTTTGCGCAATTTTATTTGAAAAAACTTTCAAAGTTGAATTTCACAGCTTGGCTAGTATATAAACGCTATTCGTCTTCGCGTTAATCGCTGATTTTGATATTTAATTTGACAAAGATGCAACTCTGTAACAGTTTGAATACATATAAGAGTAGGCTTAGATAACATAAGAATTGAATTGTGAATTGATGGATAGTTACTGCAAACGGCAAACATTGTAGACAAAAATAAAAATTTTCCCATCGTTTAGAGTTAGCGAATTACATTACTGTACTACCATCTATACTATAAAGGTGAATGTCTGTACGTTGTCCGCGCATCACTACGAAACGACAACACCAAATGACGTCAACATTTTTATACATTCATATTTTCACCCAATGAAGGTTATAGGCATGTTTTTATGATGGAACTCCCTTCCCACAGCCCCCAGGCCGCGCCACCACTCTCATTCGTAACTAATAATCAAATATTTGCTTAAATTTAATCTAAAAAATATTAGTTTTTCCTATTTCCCACTATTTATAGCACACTCTAGACTTAATAATCCGCATAAGCTGTTCAACTATGTCCCAAATGCAAAGTTCAAAAACGGTTTGAGATAGAAAACTAATAAAAATAATTTTGCTTGATATTTTTCTGACTGGTTGTTTTGATTTAATTCAACGAGGCATAGCAACGGATGCCGGGTATAGTAATAATATATTATGGTTATTAATAAAAAGATATTTTCTATGAAATTATTGTTTGTAATTATTTTATATACATATCCTAAATCCTTCAAAACTACTCCTACGCGAGCGGGGCCGCGGGTTAAAGCTAGTAATAAATATATTAAACAAATGTGGAACCAAATATTGAAGGAATGTGATTTTAAAAATAGTCTCAATTATCGCAATTTTCTATTATAATAAACTTCAAACGATTTCGTTTATATTAGATATTAGCAACATTTTCTACCTTTATATCATATTATAAGTACGTTACTTACTATGCTTGCACACACATACAAATGAACATATGCATACATACACATACTAGTACATACACATCCTATGCTATGCTATGTATTCGTATGTAACTCCTCTAATTTGTGATATTTGCATAAAAATGTCACAATCTGAATTTGTTTTTGAGCAACATACAAATGCGTGGAAAACATGTGGCTGTGCACTAGTGTGGGTGCATTCGAATATGTAAGTGGGTGTGTCTATGACAATATTCGCATAGGTAGAATGCTGAACTTAATATTGTATGCAAAAACCTTCTACTTTGGCGTTTCATTCTGTACTTCGAAAGATGTTAACATGATTTATTGAAAGCAAAGAAACCATCTCAAACAGGGTGTTGCCGTGTAAATCAATTTAAATATGTTTAATTTTGTTTTTAGAAACGAGTAATGATAACAGCACCGCAACAAGTTGACATTTCTGTACCAATAAAATGCACTTTTGAAAATAAGCTTTATAAAAGGGTAAGTTGCATACTTCTTTAACTTTTTTCAATTTTCTTCAACAGCCTCAAATATTTTATAAATTTTGACTTATCGATACGATACATTTGGCCGAGCTCCTTCTCCTCTTTGTGGTGTGCGTCTTGATGTTGTTCTACAAATGGAGGGACCTACAGTTTCAAGCCGACTCCGAACGGCAGATATTTTTATGAGGAGCTTTTTCATAGCAGAAATACACTCGGAGGTTGGCCATTGCTTGCCGAGGGGCAACTCCTATTAGAAATAGCGGAAAACGTTTTCTTCATTTGGTGTTTCACCAACCTATTCGGCTACGGCGGCCGCCCCTGCGTTAATCTGATTATAGAGGTAAAAAAATCATGTTAACATTTCAATAGTGGACTTTGCCTATTCCATTTGCGTCGAGGGGCATAAAAACGTAGGGGAAGTGATTTTTTGGTCTTGAATAAAATAAAAATGTATTTATTTCATTTCAAGCGATATTTCTTTTCATCACAAAAATAAATGCTTAGGGGGACAGAAAAGAACTATTTAAAGAAATATCTCTATAATACCTACAACTATGTACTATAACATGGAATCGAACATTACATAAAATCCCGAAATCTTCTGGAATTACATAAAATAGTCTCCCGAAGCTCAAGTGAAGTAAGTTCTTAAATATAATTTTGTTGATGAAGAACTTGATCACCCATGTGACTTTTCTTCTCACGTATTTAATGCCTTGAATTTTGCAGCTTTATGTCTTTCTGCTGAAGATACAGTATTAGTAATGTTTTACCTAAACTGAAATCTTTCCTTTAAACTGATGCTGATAGACTTTCAGCAGTTACTATAAAAAATTGTCCAGCCTTAGTCTATCCCCTGAAAGTAATATTCAACAAATCTTTATGGTCGTGGAGTTTCATTGACGCATGGAAACTCTCTTCCATTACGCTCTTCTTTAGGAGTGGCAAAAAAAAATTAGGTTAGAAATTATATAGCTATTTCAAAGTTAGCGACAATTTCTAAAATATTTGAACTCGAGGTTAACGCAAAACTTAGCTTTGCGGTTAAATCTTTAATTAACAGATCTAACAAATAAAAGATCTAGAGTATCTAATTGGGCTATTTTTAGTTAATACTGTATTGATCTTTGACTTTCTCGGCTGGTTTCCAGGTCGACTATATAAGTATCAACAGTGACTTTTCGAAAACCTTGGACAAATTTAAATTAATTAAAAAAGTAGCTTGTTTTTACCTTCATTCTGTTTTAGTGCAATGGATAAACTCTTATTTGTGTTGTAACAAATAATGGTATTTCATCCACTCCCTTTGCTGCGATGGTACTTCGTAAAGTTCTTATTTGTGTTATTCATTAATGATATCCAAAGCTATTTCTTATTTGCTAAATTTTTGCTTTATGCTGATGACCTTAAGATCGTTTCAGTGATTAGGACTCAAGAGGATGGCATTAGTCTTCAAGCCGATATTGAGAGGCTTTACTTGTGGTGCCAGAAATTATGCCTTTCGCTGAAATTGCCCAAGTGCTTTAAAATGTCTTACTCTTAAACACCTAACATTTTGCATACTGGGTACAGAATCTCGACTTTTTGCTTCAGAGTGTTAGTGAGTTTGAGGACCTCGACGCTGTCTTTGATAACAAATTTTCCTTTAATGGCTAAACTCTAGAATATACCTGTTCAATTTCTCGATAAATTCGAGTACGGCTGCTTTAATGAGCAACTGATCAGCTGCGTCTGGTAACTTTTCCTTGTAGTGTCCTTCACCTGGTCGGATTTTCGAGGCTTTGTTAAATATAAATTTTCTATTAGTTTGCATTTCTGATTGTTAACTATTCATTACATAATATTTTAATAAATATGCGTTTTTCTACCACTTTGACCTCTAAGCAATTTTTAAAGAAATTTTTTTGTAGGCCCTCAAATACTTTTGAATGTCGTAAAGTTTCTAGAAATCGGTCCTATGATATAAAATTTATTACAAACAACGCATATTTAGTTATAGTTAACTATTTGAAACCAAGTTGCATGTAGATCAATCTGGTGAAAGTTTACACATTTTCGATTGCCGATTATTAAAAAATTTTCGCTAAAACGGCTATTTTGTTTGTCAACCGTTGAAAAGTAGGCGATAGATGGAACATTTACCGTTGTTGTAGACTACAAAATAAAAAATTCCAAAATTTTTAAAAACATACGAAAATTGAATTAAAAACATCATGCCTATCTTGAAAATGGCGGATACCATTTTGACCAGTTTATAACATTTGTGTCCATTGAGGCAACTGAGATTTTGAAGTTGCGTGGATTTTTACGCATCCTTTCCATACAAAATACGCAACACCAGTAAAAATATAATTTAAATAGTACTTATATTGGCGTTAAAAATGTTTTCGTGCAGTTCACTTTAACTTATATCCTTATAGTCATATAAAAGTGTTCCGTTAACGCGATTACACTGCACTTTAAATTTATTTATGTAGATTTGCTTAAATTTTATATACACATTTTTAGATGACGCATTTTGCGATCGCAACGATTTGCCTTCAGATTTGTCACATCAATAACAACCAGAACATAAACTGAAGCCGATTTAAGTTTTGATGCTCAGATCCATCTACATATGTAACTAGGTATAAAAGCAGATCAAGATAATTCTCCATTTCTTATATTTTATAATTTCTTACCGTCACGTTTTCTTTAGACAGGTTTCTTACAAACCACCCTGTACTTCTTATAAGAACACCGGCGTATCGAGGTGCTCATATACACGTGCGTCAAATTCATTATCATACCACATCCCAACCGCACAGAAGGCAAAGGATAAACAGAAAAACAAAAACCAGAATAGCAGCGAGGACAGCTAATATACAATTTGCATATATTTATCCATCAAATTGATGGATGCTACTCCAAATATAAGCTACATGCACATCGTAACATACATACAGTTGAACTC
Organism: Anastrepha ludens; assembly: GCF_028408465.1. NCBI lineage: Eukaryota > Metazoa > Arthropoda > Insecta > Diptera > Tephritidae > Anastrepha > Anastrepha ludens. The sequence goes on from NC_071500.1 coordinate 70,172,718, forward strand.
GTCAGAGGCCGAGGCTTAGAGGTGGAACAGAAGGATCCTCTAACACAATGTACCATGTCGATTATGCGTGTACATACATATAAGTATGTAAGTCGGTGTGCCAAAGCATCATAAAGCAGGTGTGGTTATATTTTCAACTAATGTTGTTTTGCTCCTCTCTTCTGCTCTTGCATACTCCATTTGCATTCAATTTACTTACTATGTAGCCTAGAGGAGTATTTACATATGTATATTACATATATTATGTGTATATATATGTGGAAAGTGCGCAAGGTGTATTGAGACAGAAAATATATTTAAGGGACGTTACCTTAGAACTTCTGATTTCAAAATTTCAATTCTTATTTTTAAGTTTTATGTATTAAGTTTTATAATATAATATAAAATAGTAAGACTCTTCATTTATTTAAGAACCAGCATTAGCACCGATAATAATGTCAGTCCTGAAATCCAACAGAAAATCTCTCTACAACAAGTACTACTTTAGACTAAGTCGACAATCGAGTAGTAAAGTCTCCTCTCGATGGACAAAACTAGCACTTGATAAGTTTCTTATCATACCCATTGTATTATAAGGCGCAGAAACTTAGACAATGACATCAGCCGATGAGGCGTCCCTCGGAATATTTGAAAGCGAGATTCTGCAGAAAATTTTTGGACATTTGCACCTTGGTGACGGCGAGTATTGTAGACGATGGAATAATGAGCTGTATGAGCTTTACAGCAATGTAGACATAGTGGAGCGAATAAAGATCCAGCGGCTTCGTTGGTTGGATCATGTCGTCCGAATGAGTACAAACGCTACAGCTCTGAAAGTTTTCGGTGTGATAGGGGGTGGTAGCAGAGGAAAAGGAAGGCCTCTGCTGCGTTGGAAAGATCAGGTGGAGTAGGACTTGGCTTCACTTGGTATTTTCCTCCAATTTTTGGTGTGCCTCTTCATGTTATTTCCACAAATTATATTGGTCTATAAAATTTAACAACAGCCAAAAGTCTGCAAAAATGCTTAATGAAATTTCAATATGTCTGTATTCTGTTCCTTGACTCTTATATTTTAAGAAGTGGCAGTTGTTTCTTCAACGTCTTTTCTTCGTCAGTTCAGAACCACTATTAGATTCCACAGGCGATAGCGTAAACAGCTGCGTGATATTAAGCCCTCCAGGCTTAATTTTTTTAATGCGCTAACAGATTTTCGGTAAAATTTTTTCTTTGGTGTACAGTAAACATTTAACAAAGTGCATTCATCACAGCACTCTTTCATGACTCGAATCAGCGTCTTATTGCATCGTAAACCGAAGTCGACTCACGGGATCCCGGTCGTAAGGAGCGAGGTTGACTATTTTGTCCCTATCTATTCGACTTAAAGTTTACCACGCTCTAATAGAGCTTGTGTTGAACCAACAGTTTGTTATTACCTAAGCTTATTCTTGTAGGGCTGCTTCCACTTTGACTGCTTCGACTTAATGCTTAATGGATATTATATGATAAAGTGGTAGTATCCTGTATGAAAAATTTGATTAAATAGATTCTTCAGCATACTGCACTACGATAACTTTGCTTCTAAAAAAAATCACAATAAACGCACAAAATCGAAAAAGTCTTATGTTGTTTTATTATAATGGACTATGAATAAGTTCGTGCGGTTTTTTTTCGAAATTTGAAACTTTATTGACGTAAAATGGTTACAAATTTAATATTCAAAATATTGTCCATCGCTTACTACTACTTTTTCCCATCTTTCTGGCAATTCACGGATTCCCTTTGTGAAAAATTCGGTCGGTTTTGCCGCAATCCACGAATCGATCCATTTTTTGACTTCATCGTAATTACGGAAGTGCTGGTCAGCCAGGCCATGTTGCATCGATCGGAAGAGATAGTAATCGGATGGCGCAAGGTCTGGACTATACGGCGGGTGGGGTAGGACATCCCATTTGAGCGTTTCTAAGTATGTTTTGACCACTTGTGCAACATGTGGCCGAGCATTGTCATGTTGCAAAATAACTTTGTCGTGTCTATCGGCGTATTGCGGCCGTTTTTCTCGCAGTGCTCGGCTCAAACGCATCAATTGTCGTCGGTAGACATCCCCCGTAATCGTTTCATTCGGTTTCAGTAGCTCATAATACACAACACCCAGCTGGTCCCACCAGATACACAGCATAACCTTCAGGCCATGAATATTCTGCGCCGACGTCGATGTTGAAGCATGGCCAGGGTATCCATACGTTGCCCGACGTTTTGGATTGTCGTAATGGACCCACTTTTCATCGCCAGTCACAATTCGATGCAAAAAACCCTTTCTTTTGTGCCGTTGAAGCAGTTGTTCGCATGCCATAAAACGGCGTTCAACGTCTCTTGGCTTCAATTCATACGGCACCCAATGGCCTACCTTTCGGATCATTCCCATGGCTTTTAAACGTTTGGAAATGGTTGATTGATCAACTCCCAAAGTTTTTGCAACCTCTTCTTGCGTTTGAGCCGGATCTTGATCGAGCAATTCCTCCAATTCGGTATCCATGAACTTTGGCGGCGCACCCTCGCGTTCTTCGTCTTCCAAGCCAAAATCACCACTTTTAAAGCGTGCAAACCACTTCTGGCACGTTCGCTCAGATAGAGCATGCTCACCATAAACTTCCACCAAGATACGATGACTTTCGGCTGCTTTTTTCTTCATATTAAAATAATGAAGAAGAATTCCCCGCAAAAACACATTATTTGGCACGAAATTCGACATTTTCAAGTGTGGTAAAAATATTGTTGTTTACGCTTCAAATAAAAAACTTATACTGACGTTTGTGCCTTACGACAGTAGCTCTCCAATGAATGTTTGGAAATGTGGATCGATGGAATAATAATCAAGTTACGCCATCTGTTGTAAAACCGAAACGAACTTATTCATAGTCCTATTAAAATCTTCAAATCCATCCAGAGTATACATGTATTCTTACGCTTGAGCAAATTTCCAATGTTTCATTTTATATATTTTATCATTTGGATGTGAGATAACAAAATTTTCTATTTCATCATAAAAAATATATGAATGGCAATTTAGAGAATTTTGTGCTGTTCGCTCTACAATTTTCATTCTTTTTGATACCGTACGAGTATTATTAGTTCTTTGTTGTTGTTGGTTTTACCCTCTACGCTACTTTGTAAGGGATGGTTTCCACTATGTATATGCAAATTTCGAGTATACTCGTTGAAAACCCGTCCGCCTCCCGTCCGTGCGTTTAGCGAATCATCGATTTTCTAGCTGCAAAAATGTATAAAGCATCCAAAATTTTATTGCTTGCGATAAGAAACGTTTGCCAGCTTTGCTGAACCCAGAGAATTTAAATTTTATAATATGAAAGAAAATGCTACTGAATTTATGCGTTTTTTATTAGCATACTTACATGTCACTGTAATATATTCTTCTAATAAAATCAAACACATTTTTTTATTGAATTTTCTAATAAATAAAAATAATTTTTTTTTTATTTCTGTAATAAATTCAACTAATTTTAATAATAAAATATGTATTTATTAAATAAATATTTGAATCATGTATTTGTAGTTGGAATGAATTTCTCTATACCAGATCCTTAAAATACATTGACGTTCTAAAAATTGAATAAAATTATGAACGAAAATTGTCATTGTTATTAAATAAATTATTTCAGTGACGTAACAGCCTCGGCTTGGTTCACCACCTATCAACCCAAGTTTCCATGATCAATATTGCGGGAGTTATATGAAATCCCCTTAAGATGTAAGACTGCTCTAGAATTTTGGAAATATCGATATTTTGGACTCAATCAAGAATTAAAATTAAATTAAAACAAACATTCTGTTGTTCTAATGAAGAAAAATATTATTTTAGCTCCTGGAAAGTGCTCGCTATATGTATTTAAATACTTTTTGCCGAAACCATTTTTTAAAAGGCGCCTTCGCTTGGCAAACTGCTAACAAAATTTACAAAAGATTACATTCATCTGGAAGCACTTAATGAGTATTAGCAAGGCCGCGTTCATACCGGGAAAGGTTTGTTGCTTGAACACAGTACTAGTGATGCTGGTGTTCTAGCAAAGCCTTTTATGATTTCGTTCTTCTCAATGTTACTGTTAACTGTAGAAACTAAAAACACTAAATATTGAGTTGGAATCAACGGGGTTGACGTGTGTGAATGGATGGGCAACACCTAAAGAGAAGTCTGAGTGTTGAATCCACAAAAGTCTGCCTGTATGAACGCGGTCTAATGAAACTTTCTTGAAATAGAGTTAGCAGCAATGAAAATAATGAATTATACCAGTTTAATGAGGTATAACAATACTCGCTAGCGGCGAATCTAGTTGAATAACTTTGTTGTAGTTTTCATATGCAAATTTTCCGTTAAGTGAGCAGAGCCCAGAGATGGCGAGCAGAGAAGTAGCGAATCGAAGGCGCCTTAAAATTTTTGTTTACTATTCCAGCTCTGACCATTTATCCCAAAACTGGCCGCCGGTTTTTAACAGGACGGTTCTTAACATAGCTAAAACGACTGAAGGCTCGATTACTCATCTTACTGCGCCGATTGTTGTACTTTTTGTGGCAAGGCCCTTGCGTAAAGTTATACACATCTTCATTTCCAGCCCACAAAAGCTTATAATCATAGCTCTGTAACCGAAATTACGGTACTAGCAAGATTTTAGAAAGAAAAAATTTGAGCCGATCCAGCCTTTGATCTAAAATCTACACGTGTGAGCTCCCCTATCTCCAGATGCAGCAGTTTTATTTATTCCCATAGGCGTGGAGATAAAAATGCCCAACATATGCATAAATATGTGACGCAAAATTAATCACCCTATCGGAAAATTTATAATTTTGCAAATGGCGTCGTACGTCAATCATATTTGACACTTGTGAACTAGAACGCTGCAGTATACAAACAGACAAGCAATGGAGCGGGTGAAGGTCAAAACAAATACTTCCATCACTCACATTTTTTATTTGGGAAAGAAGTTGTTCAAAAGCAAAATTGGATTAATTTTGCGCCATTTACTTATGCATTTGTAAGAATGTGCCACCAAGGTCGCTTTCAATGAATATTTATTTATCTGTATTTTTTATCCTGATTATTCCAGTAGGTTCATTAACATAACCAGCATCATTTTTCCTCTCTTAATTTACAAGTTTGTATGTATGTATATATGTATGTATGCACGTATATAAATTAACCTTACCTTCCTTACCGCCATCAGCTGTTGCTATCACTGGTGTCCAAAAACGCGAATTTGCTGATGAAAATAAAAACGCGTAAAAACACTGATAGGGAAAAGTGAAAGAAAGTAAAATTAAGGCGAGCGCAGCTTTTTAAGTAACAACAACAATAATGTGGTAGTGCAACGTCATGAAAATGGGACTGAAAATAAATGAATGAATAAGCAAATGAGAATGGCAATGAAAATGAAAATGAGAGCACGTCGCAATGGCGCGATAATTGCGGTCCTAACAGTCAGGAATCTGAGGTGTGGGTGCAAGTATCATACATACATTTACAGTACATATGTATATGTGTGCGTGTGCGTGTCAATGCTGCCGCATGATGCTGCTTTTGTCGTTTTGGTCATATTGTAGTTTAAAACTCCTTCAGTTGCTCAATTAGCGCATAAGTTGCATGATTTGGAAATGCCAAAATAACTTTTAATGAAAGTCATGTTTCGATGAAAGTGATCTGAAAATATCAAAAGTATTGAACTATTTTAAAGTAATCCGAAAGTCTTAAAAATATATGTGAATTTTTGTTAAGATCAAGTAAAAAATACCAAATTGGTTTGTAAATCCCAAAAAAAAAATATATACATATATATAATGTGGCTTTCAGTAAGGTTACCACATCCTTCAATGAGCACATCAGCAGCTCGCATTTAACAATGCTTGAACTTTGTTAGACACTTTGTCAAACCTATAGGGCGATTGGTGAGTTCTGGTGATGATGTGATACCAATGGATTATTTTCTGTAGGAATGCATACCGTTTTTTAAGATTTCCTACCAGAGTATAATTTTTTTCTCCTACTAGATTGCTAGAACAGAGTGAATTTGTTTGGTTTTGTCAATATCACTAAATAAAAGTACATACCACCCGTAACTCACAAAATGTATCATCCTAACACTCCAAATCTAGCAAAACTACAAAGCTAATCCAACTTGGTTCCCTTAAGGTTGAATGTATTATCTTATCCAAAAATTCAATTCAGTAACTTGCAGGATCAGTGCTTCCTTAAATACATATATGAAGAAACTGCACGAATTCTGCTTTAGACGGCCTGTCTTATGTTTTATTACTAAGTGTGAAATTTTTCGGACTTTTTTATATTACACCCTTTTTGGGTGTTTGACCGAGCTCTTTCTCCTATTTGTGGCGCGCGTCTTGATGTTATTTCACAAATGGAGGGGCCTACAGTTTTAAGCCGACTCCGAACGGCAGATATTTTTATGAGGAGCTTTTCCATGGCAGAAATTCACTCGGAGGCTTGCCATTGACTGTCGAGGGGTGGCCGCTAATAGAAAAAAACTTTTCTTCATTTTGTTTTTTCACCGAAATTCGAACCTAGTTTCTCTTCAAATTCTGAATGGTACTCACGCACCAACCTACTCGGCTACGGCGGCCGATGGTGTCTCTAGATGTGGCCTAAAATAAAAATGTAACTTACATAAATTGCTACAATGTAGCTTAGGGTTTTGAGGATATTCAGAAACGTCACACTCACCAGTGGATGTGGTTTCTTACTTATACTTTCAACTTATGTTTCAATATAGTAATTAGATGTGAGTGATTCTTATTCTTTTTGAATAATTTTGATATCCCGTATCCGTTTATTGAGTTAGGATCGCCCGCATACTAATGAATGTACGTGCTTCAATAATCACATATTTTACATTTTATTGGACAATTTAAGGCTAATGGTGATTAATTAGAAAACTAATTTTTATTTGATATAAGAAATATATATTTTATTTAATACAAACAGATATGCACAGTTTTACTTTGCCTATCAAGAAGAAGTTTTAAAAGAGAATATTAGGATATAAAAAGCATTGAAAACGTAATTCCAATTTTCTATTGCCCTTTGGTGAACTGGACCAAATTTAATTTTTTTGTATCATTTGTCAGTGACTGACTTATACCCTATTGCAGTCCTCCTCTCAGTAGTTTTAATGTCACCTGCTAAATACTGGGCGCACCCAGATAACTTACCAATAAAGAAATATATGTGTAGATGAGATAATAGCTGTATTCTTCTTACATTCGACCTGTAAACTTACACTATTAAATTTAGCGAATAACGTGGAAAGCAACAACACAAAATATCCTACTCTAGTTGGTATTATAAAAAGAATGGGTTTATGCATGACTAACTTTCGGTAGTTAATTTATTATTTCGAAAGCTGGATATGAAGACAATGGCCAACCTCCGAGTGTATTTTTGCCATGAAAAAAGCTCCTTATAAAAAATTATCTGCCGTTCGGAGTATATTTAAAACTGTGGAACAATACTAAATAGGAAGAGAAGCTTGGTCAAACACCCAACAATGGTTATAACAAATTATATAAATACATATCGCTCATTTACTGCAATAGTCTCATAATCAAAACAAAAAAAAATAGATAGGTACGCAGAAATTGTCAGAGGTACTTCTTTTATGCTGCTTAAATATTTAGGCGATATCTATTAGCAGTTCCTCATCGGATGAAAATAAGTCTTTACTTTTAAGACTTAAGACATTGTAAATTGAAAATTTCAAGAAGACGTAGAGAAAATTTTGGTTTTTTGTGTTATGGCACTGCAGAAATAAATGAGTGAAATACAAATACAAAAACATTATGAAAAAGAGGCTATTGTGAATGAGCTCCTGAAAAGTACTACGGAAATGTCTGCTAAAACTCAAACTGTCGGATACATACCATATAGTTTAAACCCGGGGCGCATTTGTACGATAGCGATAGCAGTAGAATAGCTCGTTTGTATTTTCTTTCTTGCAACTCGGTAATTTGAATGACAAAGTGGTCTACTTTTTTTGTTCGTTTGTTTTGTTTTTCTTTGTTGGTTTGATTGTTTGCACTGTGACTAAAATTTTGCCACTCGGACTGCCAAATTACAAAAAAAAAAGGAAATTTGGGGTTTATACTACTGCTGTCACTTTGTATGAACTCGTCTTGAATAAAACGAAACGTCAAACTACTGGATACACAAATACGAAAACGAGAATGGAGCAACTTTAAGTAAATTCAAAATATAACCGATTTCGTGTGTTCTTTTTCCAACCCGGGTGCTAAAGAATACAACAATTAGAATAAAGGGTGGCTCTAATAGTCATAAGAGTCCATATGTACATACACTTCAAACTTTTCAGTAAGGCTTTAGACCAGAAATTTTATTGCCCTTGTCAAACATTTATTTACTATAAGCCGATTTTTGAGAACGAAATTAATACTCAATATATTTTCGCTGATTATAGAAGCAATTGCCGAGCACTACTTTTAAAATGCTCCTTATATTGTAGCATTGCAGTAAACGTGGAACTCCATATATAAAGTGTTGCATTTTCCGAATCCTTACTGTTACGTTTTACGATATTCAATATTCAAAGTTTATGATAACATATGCACGAATATATGTATGTACTATGTGAAACAATGGAAGTAATATATGTAATATAATCGATATAATTTGTCATCAACACTTTCGAATCTCACCACAAAATTATTCAACACTTAACTCCGAATACATATGTATGTAAACGTAAAGCACATTATCATCACACATTTTCACCGCAAAATTTCACTAAAACTTTTCTTTAGCCAAAAAGCATCCGGATTATATGTACCAGCCGCAGTCACACACTTTGCACACTGCCCGAGTTCATTGGCCTACCTTGAACTCGAAACCCAGTTTCATTTAATTACAACTGTTGCTTAATTGTTTTGGCGGTGAGGAGCAGAGCAGAGCAACAAGCCAAAGTAAGGAAATCGTTCGGACTACCTCACTGCACATTACGTCATTAAATCTGGCAAAGAAAACACTACGAAATTGTATATCACATCGAATGTGACTGTGTATGTACATAAGGGTACATATTTGTATGTGTGGGTATACCAAAAAATTGTATGCCCTGCTCTTTGTTTCATTATGGCGCATACATACATGTGCACATGCAGCACAAGTCTATTAATTTGTTTTTTCGTTCCATTTTCATGTCATTCCAATAGTAATTATGCCTACCCATCCTCGACTGAGCTACCTGAGTGTGACAATCAACAACAAATACTCTGCTCAATTTCATTACGATTTTGGAGCACTACCTCTCTCTCTCCCTTTCCAGTTAACACAAATCAATATACATTCCTATTTAACTAGCGCAATGTGAGTGAACGAAATAACTGCGTATCCTTGATGTTTATCGAAGTAGAACAAAAACAGTTCGTTCTTAAAGCAGAATGGCTTTTTGTTCGTTTGGTGGTGTGAGCAAATCCTTGAGCATGCGTATTGGCTGGTTTTACGCCGCCAGCAGAATTCCCCTGCGAATAGTGAAGAGAGCAAAGTGAAACTGAGGTGGTCGACTGAGCGTTGGAAAGAGCAACGAAAAATGCAAGAATGACGAAATGTACGATGACTAAATGTGTCGATATTAAAATACTGGATAATGCCTGGTGCTGGAGGATATGCTGATTTTCGACTACAACAACTCCAGCAACGATAAACAACATGCAACAACGCCATAGGGGATGTAACGCGAATAATAAAGAGACGAAGAAGAATAATAGGAACTCAGCGTAGTCAGACGAAGGAGAAGAAGTAGAAGTAGACAAAACAACAAAATGAAACGGGGTTAACTGCGGTTGCTGTGAATCGAAGTTGCTAAGTTGCTTGATTGCAAAGGATGCGAAGGATGTTTTCGCTGATGGATGGGCGAATGGATAGTTGCGTAAAAGGAAGAATGAGCCAACGGATGGATGGTTGGATGGCTGGATATGCGATTGCCACAATAATGGTACACTACTAAATGGTACTTCTAGGACCGTTGTCGGTTGCGGGTTGCAGCGGGTAGCACGCACCATCACATGGCGTTAGCTTGACGGTGTGCACCGATACGAGTAGTGGCGACTATGTCGGTTTGTACTATATTTTAAACGTGTATACGGGTATGCACATATCTGCTTTTCGTTTTGCGAATCGAAATTCCAATTTGCATATTTTGATATTCTGCTCGTTTTACTTCACCCGAAAGAATATATTCACAGACACATTTTGGCATACAACATTTTATGCGAAATATATATGTGTACATACATACATACATACAAATTTTTGTATTGATAAATGGCGAATGGAGTACAACGAAAATATTATATCTACGTGCACACATTCGAGTATGTACTCGTATAGTGCAATTGAAATATATTTATGGCCTGTCTGCGAAACTCGCCGTTTGTTTGTGGAACACTGTTAAGATAAAGAATATGCACACTAATGTTGGACGAGAAGTTCGGCCTGACTTTTTCAGTGTTGTATGCGTCGCACTAGAGGTAATTATTGTTATTTATTACTGCCAAAAACACGAAACCCGTCAATGTACCGCTAAATCTTTAGGATACAGAATATAATTTGTTTTCCCAACTTGTCTAGAATTAAATAAATTGTCCACGCCAGTAACACCAGATTTCCTCCAGTGACTTTCAGTCAAACATGTCCTTTAGTTTTTTGTTGGTTTTTTTACATTTATTGATAATATAATATATACTTTTAGATAGCATTTTTGAGAGAGATTCGAGATTCGAACCAACGTTCTCTCTGTGAATTCCGAATGGTAATCACGCACCAACCCATTCGGCTACGGCGGCCGCCGCAGTTAGTTACTTAACATAAATTAATTACAATATTTAAGTCGTTTCAACGTAGAGGTCGACAGTGACCTAAGATTTGTGGCAGTTGTATGCCAAGTTTACCCAAACTGGTGTCCTTGGAAATATCTATAGAGTTGAGTTGTTCATGGTAGGAATACACACTCTAAGCTAGATTCACGGCTTTTTCATATTTCAGTAAACCTTCAACAGTCGTCGTCCCGTGCCCTGCCTAAAGTCAACAACAAAAAAGTTATTATCCAACCAATGTATTTGAAACATATATACACATATATAATTGGCGCCTAAGCCCTTTTTGGGTATGTGGCCGAGTTCCTCCTCCTATTTGTGGTGTGCGTCCTGATATTGAGGAGCGTTTTCATGGCAGTAATACATTCGGAGGCTTAGCATTGCCTGCCGAGGGGCGACCACTATTGGTGTTTCACGCAGATTCCAACCTACGTTCTCTCCGAATTCCGAATGGTAGTCACGCACCAACCCGGCGGCCACCGTATTTGACACATAAGAAGACATGAAAACATTTATTTAAAATGAATTTCAAATTATATAATTACTTACACTAGCAAACCCGGCCCGCTTCGCTGGGCACACTAAAATAGAATAGATATGGTTTAGAACAGAAAAGATATGGTTTTCATATTATTTATTTCTTTATTCTTTATTCAAGCGCTTTGACATAAACAATATTTTATGTTTTTCTATTTGTTTTTGAGTAAATATAAAATATAAATTGAAAATCAGGAAAAAAGAAGATTGTTTTTAAATCCTTCTCCTTATGGCATCCAAATCAGAAAGAAATATTGACACATTGTAACTCACACTGTCAATTTGACAGTTCAGTTCCGCCCCAAGCGTTAAAAAAGTAAACGACATTATGGCTGGTTCAAAAGAACGCTGCATGCGTTGCCGATGTTCCGAATTACAACCAAACTTTACGAAACCCATTTTCAATACTTATTTAACAATGTGTGTAAGTTTGGTTTAATTCGGCGCAAAGACACGTCGGGTCCACGTTTTGGCATATATTTCGAGACCCTAGTCATCAATAGGTATGAAAATTACCCCTTATTAAAGCACTTATCAACAGCTTTCATTTGATATCCATATTGTACAAACACATTCTAGGGTCCACGTTTTGGTCTCTATCTCGAGACCCTAGTCACGGAGCGGCATAAAAAATACTCTGAACTAAAGCATTCACCAACAGCTTCCATTTCATACCCATATTGTACATACACATCCGAAGGTTACCCGGGTCCACGTTTTGACCTATATCTCGAGCCCTATCCACCAATAGGCATCCAAACTTTACGTAAACCATCTTCAATACCTACTTAACAATGTGTGTAAGTTTGGTTTAATTCGGTGCAAAGACACGGCCGGTTAGCGAACACACACAAAAAGTTGACTTTATTTTATATATAAGATATAGAAATGAATTGGAAATATTTTTGAATTATTTTTAAAATGTTATGTATAAAATTTTAATCTTAAACTATTAGAAAATAGTAAAATTATCCTGTAAGGTTTTAACAAAAATGATGCTTGGATTTTTTTGACAAATTCTCCGAAATTAAGTGCCTTTAACTGTTTAGTGGACCTTCCCCTTTAACTTGTTGTGGATCTGTCTATTCTCATAATATAAACATTGAGAGACTCGCAGTTTCATGCCTTCAGAGGCACTTCAGCTGCTAGTAAAAACTGCTTTTATCATTTGATAATTTTGTCCAAAGTAAGCATCAAACTTGGACTTTGTTAATAATAGCCACGCTCAAGCACACTCGACTATAGTGGCCACCATTAATGACGGGCAAGTCCGAGCTGTTTAAAGAACCGAGAGAAACCATCATTGCAAAAGTACAATCGAGTCAGCGATTGACTCGCTGCCCGACTGTATCCTCGAGATGTTTACCGATTGTGTCGAGTCGACTAACTTGTTGTTATATTATTTATACTAGTTGAGATTATGGGTGGGTGAATGGTTTAAAGAAATTTTTCAGAAAATATCTTTCTTCTGTTTAATTATTATTCTTGACATTAAAGCAAGTAATTTTTGTTTAATTTTTGTAAAAGGAAAATTTAAAAGACTTTCCCTAGTATTCCGTATATCCAATAATGACTATTGATCTCATATACGTTTTTACCAACCCACAAGTATATGGTATGCCTTCTGGTTTCTTCATAATTATTATATACATATAATTATTGCAACGATTCCATTTTTTTTTTTTGCCAAAATAAATTGCATGCACAAACAAAGTTTCCATGGGTCACAAGCTAGTTCCAGATATTTTGGCCGACTGTTATTTAAAGGTTTACGCGATTGCCAATTCGTTTTCAGAGCCTTTGGGAACAACCGAGATACCATCGCTGGCTAGGAGAGAGTCCACGATATTTTGCTAGCTGAAATGTGATTTTAACTCAAGCATGACTATTCACGACTGGCAATGCGTCGTAAATTCGTCTACGAAAGAAAACATAGAGAACCAACGAGATGTTTGAAAAATCGAAATAACACTAGTCTACAAGGAAAAGTATCCGAAATAATTTAAACTAATATCTGCTTCTCTGTCCATGCAAAATTCGGATTGATAACTAAAATTAATTTATTAGTTTGAGTTTTTACGATAATCGTATCTTTCGTGTTTAATGGAACTAGGCCGACAAAATTTAACCAACATTCAGACCCAGAAACCAGACTATATATTTCCGAAGGTTTATGATGCGCTGAATCCAAATCTGGCCTCAGAATTGCTCTATCAGCTCTGGTTTTCGAGATATCCTAACCTAAAAGTGCAAAAAACCCCATTTTTGCCCATATTTGAGGTTATGTAGCCTTGCAGATGTTTTGTTTCACCAAAATTAAAGGATGGCATCTTTAAATACAATCCTTCTTTTTTCAAATGGCGTTTTGTTTGCTCAAATATCATTTTTTTTCGCAGAGATATCGCATTTTGAAATTTTCATGTTTCGAAATTTTCCTACACCTGAAAATCGATTAAGATAACATATGTAACATGTGTAATTTACTAAAACATATCAGATTCGTTCATTACTGGTCATGGTATTTTGAGTTAAACGCTCTTTCAAGCAACATTTTAAAATTTATTGTAACTAGCCAATAAAAATATTTAATAACAACAATTTCCAGTAGCAAACCAAATGACTTTTACAACATCTCTTTATTGTTGTTATAGCTGCACAAAACGTTTCTTACAAATTTTTGGGACTGCAGCTGAAGTGGCAACCTTTGACCGGATTCGAATCTAGTTAGTTCTGGTAACGTAGAACCGTGTCCTGACACTGTTCCAGCTACACCCACTTTCTCCTTCTATCTTTCTTATTTTCGTATGATATCGGGTGTATTTTTCTTTGGCTGCAAGAGAACTCCAAACATCGATAACTTTGATTTGACAGCATAGAATGACACTTTGGGCTAATATTCCTATTCAGCAAGGTTTGGCAAGTCAACATGGATCATGTAACGCCAGAACAATGCTTCCAAATTCTGAATATTTACTATGAAAAAAAAAATTAATAAATCTCTTCGCGAGGTTTATAGAACATCGGTCATAATTTCATTCAAAATGAAAAGAGCCGCCGTTACGGTGAATGTTGCGCGCTATCGAGCCATGCTGACTAAATTTTTGTTTTCAAAACCTAACCAGCTAAACATCGATGATATTTTGTTTCAACAAATTACCATACAGCGCCGTTGACGCCATACGGCCAGATTTAGTGGAAAAGGCAAAAATTGGACTGATCGAATGGACCATGTAACTTATAACCGCGGCGGACGTATGCCGGATATATGTAATATAATATTAAAAAAATATTTGCCAATTATTGCCAAAATTATCTACAGCAATATTTCTCTCATTTTAAGTTGTCAAGTTTAAAAAAATACACCCGATATTATTACAAAGAAATATCCGTAACTTCTTCATTTGTTCAAAGAGTTTCTTTCGAAAGTTGTATAATCGCACACAGGATATTACAAGTTTGTTCACATATTGGTTGTATGTCACAGCATTAAGGAATCGATATAAATATAGCTACATATATACTAACACATGGGCTGAACAGTCCCGGTTCCAACACATAGATGCCACTAGCTTTGTTGTATTCACCTCCTTTTCACTTAGTACTAACCTTAAAAAGACAGCTGATAAGATTTCATGATATTCTATTCATTAGTTCGTGAGTTATTGTGCCAAGAGTGACACTACTTTTGTTATTTTCAAAACAATGAATCAAAAAGGATTTCGTGTTTTAATTTTACTCTGCCTCTTGATGGAGAAAGATACCACTCAAGCAAAGCAATGGGTTGAAAAGTGTTATGGGGACTCCGAACGATGGTTTGCTAACTACAAACGTGATCGTAAAGACACCGATGATGCGCAACGCAGTGGTCGTCCAAATGACACCAGAAAACATCAAAAAAATCCACAAAATTTATTTAAATGATCGAAAAGTGAAGTAGCGTGACGTAGCGTGACGTAGCTCCGTGTATATATCAAAAAAATGTGTTGGCTTTATATTGTATGAAAATTTGACTATGAGAAAGCTCTATTCAAAAACAAGTCAATCAAAACAATGGGAAAACTAAATAAATTGATTCCAGCGACTACTGGTTGTTCGTAGACCTACAAAACATTCTCGCCTGTAAGAGATTCCACTCGAATGAAGAGGTTATCGCTGAAACTGAGACCTATTTTGCGGCAAAAGTTAAATCGTTCTACAAAAATGGTATTGAAATTTTAGAGCGGCGCTGGGATGATTGTGCTATTCTTGATAGAAATTACGTCGATGAATAAGTTAATTTTGAACAAAACAAAACATGTTTTTGTTGTTGGGCCCGGGTCTTTTCAGCACATGTGTTATATACCAAATTACTTAGAATTCTAAGAGGAGTCGGTGTACCCCTCTGCCCGCGCATCCGATAACTTGGGCAACAATTTATATTTTTTAATGAAACTGGGTACACATATTATTCTTTTTCCAAAGTAGTTTGAAAATCAGTCAATAATCACGTCAACCTCCTATACAACGGCATTTAAAAACAAAATCGATATATCTGTTATAAATGATGCAAAATCACTAAAATATGGTAAAAGTGATGAACCCAAGAAGGCAAAAAAGAGGTCCGAATAAAATTTTGTAAAATGTGCTGTTTCCCGCCCACGTTTGTGCAAATGCTTGTATCTCGATAATATCGAGATAAATGACACCCTCTTTTTATATGTTAAGACCGAATCTGTTAGATCTGTCTCTCTGTCTGAAGTTAAATATGAGCTATAATTTTTATTGCCCATGAGTTTTTTGTTTCCAAAAAGGGTAAAGTTCCTTATTTTTATGTTTGTTTTTGCTAAAAGATCTACATGCTCACATTTGTTCGTACCGTGCTATTCTTTGAATAGTTCATGCGTAGTACTTGTTTGCATGTTTTGGTATTATTTTTTTATTTCTCTAAAGCATTGTTACCGTTTCAACATCAAAAATTCCTTTAGCATATTTTTCCCTCCTGCCTTTCAGTTACAATTCCTTTCTTTGGATCATATTTTGCCTTTCAGCTAAGCACACACACGCACTTTAGTATTTGAGTATTCAGAAAAATTTGTTCATATTGAAATTCTCGTCAGTATACAAAATTAGATTTTATTCAAAAATGCGTGAAAGAATCAGTCTGTAAAGTAGTGTGCATGTATGTGGACGTATGTATGCACATGTACCTATACCAATATTTTTTTAACCCTGTAGGACAAACTTCAAAAACACAGTTTGGCAAATATCTAAGCCGAATTTAGCGCTCTTCGGCAAGTACGTAATGGTGATAGTGATTCGAATATTTTCTCAAATTTAAATCAGAAAATTTGCTTCTGGGGAAAGGGCAAATGCATTTTTTGGGCTTAGAGTAATTGTTCCGATGCAATCATCCACTGATGTGGCCTATTATCCTTACCCACCAGAGGTTTCTCATGAATTTCAGCTTTTTGTTCCATATCAGTAATGGATTAAGAGTCGGTCCACGTAGGTGTACGAATCTTCTGCTACAAAAGTGTCTAAGACGTCGTTCCCTGCCCCCAAAGTAGTAAGGGAAGCGAAGCATTTCTCAACGAGTTTAGATGTTATTATGTGAGTCTGTAGTGTACATAAAATTGCCTGGCTGTGTGAAAAAATGCATATATACCGCAGTTGTGCTTCCTTGAAGGAATTCTTTGCCACAAGATTATGTATGACCTTTGCTTGCCTGCAAGATAACCGGCCATTTTTATGACCATCTTCAAGGTTTGTCCTAATTTCCGGGTCAGGTTTATTTTATAGATTACCAAAATTACATGGCTCCCGATGTAAAATATATATTCTAGAGAATGTTAGCGCAGAAGTTATTGTATCAAGTATTTGTACCACAGGTGAAATTTTCAGTCCTTGTACTTGTAAGATAACGTTCTTTCATTCTAGGGAAAGTTCTATCAAAATAGGGAAAGGAGATATCCCTATAAGTACTGACGCACACCAATCGTAGCAATTTGCGCAATTGATTTCTTAAGACACCATAGGTGACTATTAGTTTTACTTTTCCACGACAGTATACAGTGTAGACAAAACGTGTCTTTGTACATTCCAGAGTTGGTTCAATCATAGATAATTTCCTTCTCCGGGTCAACGGTACGAGGATTGAGTTTTCGTTTTGGATTTATAGAAACTTCTTTAATATCTCACATCTTCTGGGTAATGCACAGGGCTCGTCATGTTTCCTTGAGGCTTATAACCTCCTGTGGCAAGCCGTTGGTCAATCAGTAGGTGTAGGAATTGACTTCTCGAGTTTTGAGTGTCGATATCACCCTTCAACTAATGTTGAGTTGCACTGCTTAATAAGTCGTATGTGAGAACTTCGAGATGTCAATAAAATAGTTTTGTATTGTAATAAGGCTATGTACGAGTATAGCAGTATCTCGGGATTTTCCCGGTTGATTTACCTCCCTAATGTGCTGATCCGCGATTTTGTAGAGCTGAGATGGATTGGTTGGTAGAATGCTGCCAATTGATCTAGTTTTTAGCCTTCTGGCAATTTACCTCATGCGGGTAGATTGTAACCTGCTCAACAACTCGGGAATTGTGCTCCAAGTGTAATATAAGGTTTCTCGATTTTTCTGGATGTTGGTTTTTGAAGAAGAAAATACTATTTGTATGATGAATTAAGATTTCTTTAACTCTTTGTTATAAGAAGTTGAGACAAGTTTAAATGAGCTGTAATCACCCTGGTCGTTTGTTGTCCATATTTCTTGTGCCTTGGGGAAAATTGTCTTCAATATCTAGGCGAAGTGGTTTAGCTTCGATCTCAAGCTTTTATTCAGTCAATCTCGACTTCTTCAATGGTGAATTTTAAAACGTAGCATGGGGTTGGGGAAATAACTGATGTCGAATACAATGTGTCTGCGATCCGACATGGATTCTGCACCTGAGACCCGCCACATAATGAGAGTAGAAGCCATTTAAGGGCATTAACAAAGTAAACGATTTATAGAACTTATATTTAGGGGACCTGGTGGTCTAGAAATAAAAAAAATCGATTTTTTTGTTTTTTGTTATTTCGAAAGTATAGTATCTATAGGTAGAGAGTGGTCCGCGCGCTCCTGCACCTCAAACTTTAAACTCATTTATTTCAAAACGACTTTTTTCGGTCTGGTGTTGTCAACAAAGAAAAAACCGAATCGTCTGAAATTTTAATTCGGGGCACAGCTATGGTCATACTGATTAATAATTTTTTTAATTTTTGTGTTTCAGATGAATAGAAGAGCCAAAAAGGGCAACACTGTTCAGGTCAACTTCAGCGCCATTTTTAAACTTATTAAAATTAATGAACAAATTTTTTTGTTTTTCATTTTTGTATGTGAAAGAAGTTAAATAAAAAGCCTAAAAGTTTTAAATATCGTTTTTAATTTTTTTTTATTGTAAAAAAAATCTTGAAAATACCGTAAATACTCCTCCAGCACTTTGAAATTTTGCATTTTTTGTTTTGCTTTAGAAATTCACATACAATCGAAAGAATATCTTTTCAATGTTTTAAGTTTAATAGAAAGTCTAAAAGGTCCCTATAAAGACAGTGAAGTGATGGGCGTGGAACGAAAGATGTGTAAGAATAGAAACTTTAATCGCGTTTTTCTCGAATATACATTTTTACGCGCTGTCAAATATAACTCAACGAGTAATCAAGATATCAACTCAAAATTTTACAGGGATATTCTTTAACATATTGGCCCTTGCATGTACCTCAAATTTTATATTAATTATCACTAAAAATATTGTATTGATTAATTTGTTTTGAAAAGTGTAATTTTTTCTTCTTCACTTCAAAATTAAATTTTTTTCGTTAAAACTAGGTAAATGCAAAGTGGAATAACTTAATATATTTTAATGAAACATTTTTGTCTGCTTGATTTCAGTTGGTTACAAGAGGCTATACATTCCACGGCGCAAATTAAGTCGTTTGAGCAGCTGTAGCGCCGCCATTTTTTATATTTTTATTTAAAAAAAATTCGTATATGAATTTCAGCATGAATATCAATATGTAATTTATTTTAAGATAATAAAAACTCTCATCTTTTCGCAAAAAATGATTGATGAACTCGATGTTTGGAGGAGCGGCAGGCTTTTTTACAAATGTAGTGACCAACCGTTTTATGCCGCCTCCGAATAGCAAATGGTTTTTTAAGAGAAGCCTTTTCAACACAGACATACACTCGGAGGTTTGCCATTATCTGCCGAGGGGCAACCGGTATTACAGAAAATTTTTTCTATAATTATATAATTCCATTATATTTGTGAATAATAATCACTTCCTTATATTCTCATGTAAAGCGAACTGCATTCTGTGATATCCTATTCACCTTTTAATCCGATGCATCTGCGTAACTTAATGAAAGCAAAATGGCACAATTGATGAAAAATAAATAAAAAAACAACCGCTAACGCCTACAAATACTATCATAAGAGACCTTGGGTGTTCGCCTCTTTCGCGAAACATTAACAAAAACAACAGCAAACCATCGTCACCTTGACCTTGAAACCCACATTTAAAATAATTCATTTCTTAGCGGGAAAATCAAATACCAGGCCAGGATATTAGAACGTAGGAAGGGCGGGCGTTAAACAGTTTCATACAGAGCAGAAAATGCCGGTCCATTATCTCATCAACGACCGAACAAAACAAGCCACTGAAGCAACAACACCCTCAAACCCAAACACCCCTAGCCAACCGAGGGAAAGTGCACTCGAATTGTACCGTTTCCGTGCTCATTTGGTGCTTCTATCTACTTTCATTACCCCAGCTAGCCTTGCTGGCGTTTTAAGGCAGCCACACTAAAAGCAACAACAACAAAAATCAACTTCATCAGCCGCAAATTCTCTCATTATCTTTTATTCATTTCGTTTCATTCATTCTATTCATTTACTTGCCTCGTCGTTTACCGGTGCTGTTCCTCCAACAGGAGCCGTCCCCCCTTACTGTGGCTGTTGGTTGCCACTCGGTGCACATGCCACACTTTGCTCTCTCATGAATTTCCACTCATCAACGCAGCATCCGCCTCCGCCAGTGTCAGCATCGGCAACAGCACGACAGGAGTAAAATTTTTAATGGCGAATGAAATTATAAAGTCGTAAGAGAGAAGACAAAACAGAACCTGCAACGTAACCAACGCTTTTGCCATCGGCGAAAGTTGGAGAATATGAAATAATGAAAGTAATATAGTAGTATACATATATATACTAGTAAAAATAATAACTAGAATTTGGCGCGAAGTCTGTGCTACACTATGAGCAGCATGAGATGATGTGCAACTTACAGTTAGTTCTGTTGACAACTATGCACTTAGGAAGTACTCATAAACATATACATATGTACATATTACCAGTCAAAGCGATGCTTGAACAACTACATTCCCTGTTGAATGTATTAATTGTGATAATTAGGGCTTTGCTCTAGTGCACATAAAGGGTTTTGCAACAGGTCCGCTACAACTTTAATCAATTATCGATAAGGCTACAGCTGCCAATATATGAGCGAAATACTAGTGGTGAGGCTCATTCTGCGGAACCGACTTTATGAATTTCGGGCAACGGAAATACATGATAGATTTATTAGGTGCTTCGAAACTCCGAAAAAGTCACTGTTTGGTGGGAATTATGGTTTAGGGGTATACCGGCTTACTGACAATAGCGATACAGTTTTTGGGGCCTTGCATCTTACAAATTTGCAGTTTCAGCAGGATGGCACCAATTGAACACAAGAAGCCTTGAATTTATTGTATGAAAAGCCACCAAGCCGCTCAAATATTTTTTGTGGGACTACGTCACATTTTTAGTATAAGGAGGCATTTCACAAACATTTTCATCCTGAACGCCAACATATCTCGAATTCTTCATGAAATTGAGCCGCATTTATGTGGGATTCCATCCAAAGTTGTCCACTACGATGTGTTACCTATAGTGAAACAGTCATTTGCCCGAAATTATGCTCCCGAAATGATGCCCTTGAATTCTGAATTTTTTGCTTTATGCAAATTCAAAGTTCGAGTGCTCTCAATGTAAGCCCCAGTATTACAGAGGTCCTTTGTTGATAAATTCCAGCCAATACCGCACAACAGGAATATAAAATTAAGTTTTAAATTTCCTTGCCCGGTTCAACATTTCGAGGTATATTTGTTTGCGTAAAGTTTCTAAAATTCATGTTTAATTTGTTAATATTAAATTAAATTTATTAATATTGGTATGTAATGGGCTATTTTTCCTGTGCTAGGAAACTAATGTCTTATTTATGAATGAATTTATGTCGTTCCATAAGTTTTTTGTTGTAGAAATGCCCTCAGAGATTCATCATTACCTACCTAAGAACGGCCGCTACGATTGTACCATTGCACCAAATGCTTCTATGATTTCAGATTTTATACCCAAGAACGAATGGTAGCCCAGCACCTTCTAGGCTATGATGGCCGTACGTTTGAACCATGGAATTAATGGTGCTACATGATTTCTTCCGTATTGCCCACGACTCTGCTTCAAACACTGCACCCAGAAAATTGCTTTTTCTTCCCTTCTTGAACATTTTGAATAAATAATTAAGCGATGTAATAGTAATAATACGTTCACATATAAGTAGATGATCTACTTTTTCGCGCTTAACTCAAAATCCGTACTTAAAAATCGCGATTTCCCATACAAAATTGCTCTCCCAAAATCTGAGATTATAAAATAATCCTAGATAATAACGATGCTCTTTGACATACAATCTTGTGTTTTCTGTGTTATCGATAATTATTATTACGAATGTAAGGAGAAGCAACAAAATAAAAACTAAATGAAATGGAAAACATAATTCTATTGTAATAAAACTTTTGTTAAATATTATTATTATATTATATTATATTAGGAATTCATTTTACAGAAAAAGGCGTTTATCCATAATTATAAATGTAATATAGAATATCCCATGCGCATTGCTGCCATAATTTTTTGCAACCTCAGTAAACGTCGCATACGGATTTCCTCGAACTGTTTATTATTAGAAGCCATTTGCCCTATTAAATTAGCTATTTCTTCCCCTTGTATTTTCTTCATATCATTAATAATGATTAAACCAACCAAAAACACCGAATATTCCACCAAAATAATTTCTAAGAGGAAACACCTCTGAAAGCAGTATCAACAGCCGATTGTCAATTTTGCAGGTAATCTGCCATATGTGAACGGGTAGATTAATTTGGTGGATTTATAGGTGACTAATGCATATGTGAACGTAATATAAGAGTTGCATAATAAATTAGAACGATTTGTTGGTTTTGCGAAGCTGTTTTAAATAAATGCAAAAAATATGTTATTAAACATAATAATCAAAATTGTCGAAAATACAGTTAGGGGTAGCTTATATTCGTGTTATTATTTACTATTTGCATTCTCACGATGGGAACCATGGCGAATCCATACAAAGTGGTAGTAATAGAACAGCTGATGTATTATTTTTTCTTGCGATTTGGTGGTTTTAATTTCGTTTTTTCGTTCATAATCTGGTTGTACTTTTAACATTTAAACCACGTACGTAGATGTATGTATACTCGTATATTAAGTTTTTGAAATTTCGTGATTTGAATGAAAAATTTTCAATCAGAATGTGAACGAACATGTTCCCCTTTCCGTCAGACTCTTTTTCGAAAGTTCGGAGTTTTGTTCATCCCACCTATGACTGACAATTACACGTCAAAATTTGCCTTATTATTGCATTGTAAATATTGCACTTAGAACTGCGTGAGAGTAGTCTGGATTTTAGTAGTTTCAAGTTGACCTAGAAAGCTCTGTTTGCTACAACAATTCGATATTGCATGCAGTCCTATACACTAATGTCATTTTTTAGTAGTATCTCCAGGTACTTGAAACTCGCTACTCCTTCAAAAACGTACTGTCCAGAGTCATATTCTCAGGCATCCGGCTTTCAACATCGCATGACATTTTTATGTACCATATTTGGTCTTATCGGGGTAAATATGGAGCCGGACAGCCTTTGTTTTAGTTTCGATGTTAGAGAAATGTTCAGCCATGTACCATTCATACGATTTCGAGCGAGGATGGCTATGCCCTCAGATGATTGCTTGAGGGATTTTGATTCAAGGACGCTATCAAAAGCTTGTTAGGAAGCAATGAAGAGCATATAAACAACGTTGTTGTACTCGTAACACCTTTCAACACGTTTCAAGTGTTTCGTTCAATCCGGGTGAGGCAACAATAAGGGGCTGTTGTGTATTTGCAAAGCGGGAGATGTCGTTAAGTTCACTATATCGCAATGACTCTAATAGTTAGGTCATGCCTTGCGTATGAGTAAGGAACATCCTCCTAAAATCCATTCAACAAATTACAACGCACTGGCCAATGTAAAGGAAGGATTCTGAAACGCTGGTTCGACGACGTCGCCGAAGATATTTTTAAGCAAACTGAAAATACATAACTGGTGGTCTGTTGACTGGAATCGTGTAACTTGGAAAAGGCTAGTTGATGAGCTAAAGTTCACCCACTCAAATATTATGCCACTTACTCCAGGTTGACAAATTACCCAAAATAAATTAAATCCTATTTCACGGAAGGAACGTCATTAGATAGTACTAGGGATGTCAATATTTTATCTTTTGTAATACTGTGCTACCAGAATTTGTTTTTAACAAAATTTTCTTAAACACAGTATATAAATTCAATAAAAAACTCAAATAAACTGAAATTTTAAAATTCCATGTTATGATAGCACTGTGCGTCAAAACACATTTTTTGTTTGTTATCCAGGAATAATATTTTATTCACATGAAACTATAGGTTTTATATATTTTTATTTTTTTTTCTCATCAGCTATATTTGAACTAGTGCGGACCGCACTCTACCTAGTTAATGGGTTGTAAAAGCTATAGTATTGGGAATTTCCTCATGAAAATTTCACAGTATATTCTTAAGGTACTATAATTTTGAAATAACGAAAAAATCGATTTTTTGAATTGTCTAGACCACCGGGTTCTCTTAAGCTCTACCTCATATTTTATAAAGAACCCCCGACCAAATTTTCCTTATGAAATTACTGGTTTGGGAGTAATCTGTGACTCCACTTTTCAGTATCTTGGTTATTTAAATTTTCTCATAGCCAAATCGAATTCCACATTTGCCTTCATTCTGTGTTTTGCTTTTCATTTTACGGATCCATATACTTCAAAGTCACTAATTACCTCGTTCATACGACCTTAGCTGGAGTAAGGCGGCTTTATTTGGAGGCTATATTATCAGTATGGCACTCATCTAGACACTCAGTACTCATGAACGCAATCAGAAGAAATTTCATCGTTCTGCACTCATATCTTTAAACTTCGCCGATCTGATTCGTTCATACAATCAAGGTGTGCATTATTAAATTTAATATCGCTACAAACTACAATAGAAGAAGTACTCTTTCACTCTGCATTGTTTTCGGCATTATAAATGGGCAGTTGCCTCGCCATTACTCTTAGAGCGCATTCATTTTCACGTACCTCAAAAAAATCTTCGAAGCAATGACTTATCGTTCCTAGAGTGGGTTAGAATTGCTTGTGCGTCGAATATACTTTTGATTAGAACATTGAATGAGTTCAAAAAGATTTCAAGTTCAAGGTTTTTCATCTTCAAAACAAACTTTCAAATTGTCACTAAATAAATTTTTTAAATATAAGTACTTGCGAAATATGTACATACAAGTATGAATAACTGTTACAAGTACTAACAATCTATGTACTTTGTAAGAAACCTTGTATTTCTAGATTTACTAAAAAAAGAAATGTATAAATAACTGATTTTATATATTTTTATATTTCGAAAATAATCAGTAATATTAAAAACGAAAATTGAAAACTAGAAGGATTATGAAAACCGAAAGTATAAGCACTCTGGGAGTTGTACTGAGTGAAACGACCACCTTTTATGTATCACGACCCAATACTGCGAATATGTACCGAAATTCGGTTGAGTTTATGTCCTTATAGTTAACATTTAGGTTAGGTAAGGTAGTGCTGGCAAATCTGTAAAAATATATCACTTAGACCTCTAGAGTCCTTGTGTTACCAGAGCTAGTAGGTGTTCCCCTAGCATTTGCTTCGTTGCCTGTATTACACGCATCGCTCTGGATTAATCCCATTTTGGCAGCGTTGTGTGGGATGAAACAGTGTCCCACCAATACTGTAACCCATATTTTGCAGTTTTTCTAGACAGTGATAAAATAAAGCTTCCAGTTTTGATAATCCAAGTTCTTGGCATAATTTTGGCAGCTGTGTAGACTGCGTTTCCGGAACTAGTTCCTCATACAGTTCCGCTTCCAGAGGGTGATGGGTGTATGTCTGACGTGTTCAATCTCCACAAGCGAATACCTGCCTCATCGAGTTCGTCAGCTCTCTCATTTCCTTCTACACCTTTGTGTCCTGGTATTTAGTAAATTTTTACCTGCCCTTTTCTGCACAGTTCACCTATTTTGGATTCCGAATTAGTCCAAGAAGCTATAATTGCTTTAATAACCGCTTGGTTATCAAAGAAAATCTTTGTCCGAGTATTCGGAGGAGTTAATTCCAGAGCCAATTCAGTTGCTTTTGTTGCGGCATAGATTTCAGCTACAGTAATTAGGGAGTCTGAAAGACTTTGGGAGATCAAATCCCAACATTTTGGGCCCACCGGTGAAGATATTGTATGAATGGTATGTGGACCCATTCTGTCATCCATTTGTAGTTGTTGTTGAGTATTTGTACTAAATAATCTTAATTAGCGACTAGCGCCATTTTATTACCACTGTACTCGTGTGTTGTCTTTTTTATCTCTATGTCTGAGATTTCATTATTTTACTGTAGGAAAGGTTTACCGAAAGAGCGAAGTCTTTTTCTGGCTTAGCCTGGACATTCGCATAAATAGTGGAAAATACTTTCTTTCACCCGCTACGCCTGACTGCTTCTGCAGATGGGATTGAAAGGAAGGTTGAGTCGGGCTGCATGATGCTCTACCTCCCAGTGACCTGTAAGGGTTGAAGTAATACGTGAAATGTTTGAGCGAGAGCATCCTAACAGGTAATTTGTGTTCTGGATGTTACACAACGGCCATGTTTTTCTTGTTGTAGTACATTTAGTTAATTGCTTCCACCTTCTTTCGGTTAAAGAATAGTAATGTGACGCAATGGATGTTTTTATTGTATTAAATGGGGTAGCAACTCCGACCGCCTTTGTTATGTGTAGTGTCAAACCTTTTCTTGCTAGCTCGTCTGCTTTCTCATTACCCTCCATATTCCTATGTTCGGGAGTAATTTGAAGCCTAAGACCAACCAGTTCTAGTTCCTCTCTACATTGTGAATCTAGTTTGGATGAAATATGTAGAGTTGGAGCCTAAGATCTTGATAGCTGCTTGAGTGCCCGAAAAGATAGCTACTCTTGCACCAATTTCTTTGTAGTGTTTCAGTTATTTGCGAGCTTCCCTGATTGCTAAGAGTTCTGCCTGGAACACGCTGGCATAGTCAGGAAGTCGAATTGATTTGGATAAGTTGAGCGGTTATGAACAGGCCCAGCTTCTACACCACAGTTCAACTTAAAACCGTCAGTGTAGATTTCTCGGTGGGAAACATACCGTAAAGTCTCCCTTGAAGTTGGGGTCGGGGATTGGGAAGTCGGATTTGTTTTTGAGCAGTTAGGGTCCCTGTAGGAGGATCTTGCTGATGTCCGCGCTGCATGTGGCTATTGTTTTTATGTATAAGTCCAATGGTAACAGATGTGTTAGCACATTAAGCGCTTCAGTAGGACTGGTGCTAAGCGCTTCTGGGGTTAAGATACATACTGATCGTTATATCTTACTTAATTAGCTTGGTTTGGTTGTATTTATTTTCCATAGTGGGCCACCAGACTAGTGCCGCATATGCTATAATACTATCGGTCTTACAATGGCTGTGTAGGACCAATTGGATAACTTTGGTTGAATACCCCATTTTTTACCCACCAATCTCTTACACGTGTAAAGTGCTATATTAGCTTTCTTCTCCCTGTATTCTACTTGTACATTGGGTCTCCAGCTGAGTTTGGGATCAAGGATAACTCCTAAGTATTCTGCTTGTTAAGTTCGCGTTAGACTAACTCCGTTTAATTTTGGGAGATGAAAGTCTGGTATCGGGGTTTTCTTAGTGCATCGCATCAGTTCTGTTTTACTCGGGTTTACCCTTAAACCGCAGTCTGTGGCCCAATTGCTGTGTAATTCTAAAGCTCCTTCCATAATCCGCTGATTATTGTTGGAAACATTCCTGAAACCATAATCACTAATTCCCTTTCGGTCGGACTTGGAAAGTATATTGTTGACAACTAATAACCACAGCAGAGGGAATAAAATTCCCACCTGTAGAGTTCCCCTGTTGACATAGCGTTTGGTTGTGCTACTGCCCATCTCTCCTATGATTATTCTGATTTTAAGCATGTAGTTTATCGAATCGTTGAGATACATAACCGTGCCTAACGTGTTAAGAGCGTCAGTAATGGAGCTTGTGTTAACGTTGTTAAAGGCACCCCCTAGTCGAGAAAGGCGACAAGTGACTTTTGTTGGTATTCTATGCCTTTCTCTATCGTACTTACAACTTCATGAAGAGCTGTACCTGTAGATTTTTTTTGAGATAGGCATGTTGGGATGTTAAAATTGTAGTGTTTGTGATCTTCTCTATGCATCGAGTTTTGAGGATAATAGAGGATAGACCGATGGGTCTGAAGCGTTTCGCTGTGTGATGTCCGCATCTACCAACTTTGGAGATAAAAGTCACTTTAACTCTTCTCCAGCTTTTTGGAATATGCGCTAGCATAAGGTCCTTTTTGAAAAAATTGGAATCGTCGTTTTTCCAGCATGGCGGAAATATCCTATCCGGGTCGGCTGCTTTGTATCCTTCGAAGTTTTTTAGCGCCCATTGATTTCTATCTGCGGATACAAATTTCATGAATTTTCAGGAGCTTAAAATTGTTTGGCATGTCAACGTTTGAATGCATATGTACTTAAAGGTGTTTGTATTTAGTAAAGGTAAAATCTGGATATTGACACTTTTTTAACATAAGTCATCTAACAAATGCTAAAAATAAGAATAATAATAACGAATGGTACACACGTACATTCATTGATATTGTACAATAGATATTCACAGAAGCTCAAAGAGTTTTTGCCAAATTGAATCATTGAAATTGAGATGACAAAGGCCAAAAATCCAGCTATTAGTTAGATGCCATTTTCATTACAAGTCTTATGCAAGTTGATGTTACAAATGAAGTGGCTGTAAGTTTGTTCTATTCAGCCTAATGCGAATATCGGGGTGTAAAACTGTTTAGCCTCATATGAATTTCACTGATTGTGAGATGCTCTGGTTACGCGTATTTGAGGCGTCGGTGCGTGAACTCGCGAATTGCGCTCAATGAAGTCTATTTTGCAAAATGTGACATTAGATGCGATATGCGAACACATATACAATCATACACATGTATGAGCACGTGCTGCCCCAGTCACTCAACTCCGCAAAATTTTCCATTTATTCGGATTGTTCGGCTCAACCTCACTCCCTTCCTTTCGGGTAGCTGGTGTGGCTGGTTGCTGGTATGGGTGTATAGATTTTCACGCTTCCGGCATGAGTGCCGGTTTTACCATTTCACTTGATGTCGTTGTTGTAGAGTAGAAGTGTTGGTATGACATGGTTCACGGAGAGAGGGCGTCAATTTGCGACAAGGCAACCAAAATCGAATTTGAAAAATAAATACGCACATGTGTATCATACGAGTCACACACACACACACTACACACAAGTATTGCGACATGTCAATGTATTGAGCGCGAAATAAAAATGGCTGCTTGCAAATTTTCGCAATCCCAAACTCCCCATACAGCTCGTTTTCTTTGTAATAAGATATTTTAGTGACTTATGTCACTGCAGGAAAATCCATCAAATGTTAAAAATTGACGACTTTCAAAATGTATGTATGTATTGATACATACATAATGTACGTATATATGTACATATGCAGTATTATTCAAGTTTATGTTGTTATTATTACTGTTGCTTTGATATTGTTATTGTTGGCGTTGTCTGTTTTTAATGGGATCACACTTCAATTCCATTTGTGATGCTTCTCGAACACACACACACACATACATAAACATATCAATCACAAATTAATGAGATGTGAGTGCATGCGTGCGTCCCCGCCATCGCACTGGTGCTCTGAAGCACGAGTTGACAGTATCGGGAATACCACCTTCAGATGGAGGCGCTTGTTGATGCGTTTTTGCCAGTTCTTTTATTGGTCACACATGTGGACATGAATACAAGTATATACCCACACATGTAAGCATGTGTGTATTAATGGGTATGAATGTGTGTGTGAACATGTCCTTCAACATCAACATTGAAACCCGCGCTTGCTGCGACCGCTCGCTCAAAGCCAACATTTTTTCCAGCGAAATTATTCAATTCATCACTCTATCAATGTGTCCATGTACAGATATATATATTTATTTGTTCATGTGTGCGTGTGCGGCTCGAAATCGTATTTGCAAATTGAATTCTAATTTTTTGTTCAACCCAGCTTCTATGTAGTCAGCGTCTGAGGCCACGTCTTTCTCAAAGATACAAGATGACAAAACACCAAGACGCAACAAATGGAAAAGGTAAAAAGGTATCAAAGTAATTGAGTTGAATCCCATTTGCGAAATGCAAATGGAAACTGAAACTGAAACGAAAGTGTTGAGGGACTGCCTAAACAAAATCGCGCACATACTCCGCATATATATCTACATGCACGTACATACATACATACATACATATACATAAATTTATAATCAAACAAAGAGGAAATATCAAATTAGAAATGGGCAGATGCGCAATTTTTAACTTTCATAGCTCTTAGCGAGTATTGCTAGAATAAAATATTATAGTTTGCGCCAAAAGTCGACACTTAAGGCTCATGAATTTAATTGCATGATAAAAAGTCGATAAGCAAAGTTGATGAGTTTGACATACATAAATTGATGTGGATACTTTTTTATGAATATGACAGATGAGTATTTGTGCAAATAAAGGAACTAATATTGTTTTAACATAAAATCTAGAAGCCACTCTAGTATGAGGAACTATTTTCCATCCAAGCATGAAAAATTAAAGCAAATGCGTTTGATTTCTGATTTGGCGAGTTATGACAAAAAAGTGAGACTTTTTTGAAATTCAATGTTTATAGTAAAATTATTTACTGGATACAGAGTATTTAAGGAAAATGTATGTAGAGTTGAAGAACGCCCTTGATCAACATTAAGTCCGGCCGGCTAACTTTCATCTTCGGTACTACACCCGCTGAAACAACAATTATTACTGGACTTGGTATCCGTGTCCAGTTCACTGTGAAGCCCAGAACTACACTCGAAAGACTTAGTGTTTTCGCTTGCCTTGTATTTGTATTGTGTTGGCTTCTGATTTTCTGATAACGCAGCCAATTAATGTTATCTATGAATTTAATTTCAAACTTCCTTCGTATGACCGCTGGACGACGTTTTCGTCTATTTCTCACACACATTAGTTGCAATGTTTTTCTTGTTAAGTGCGTCACAATTTTTAGTTTTCCAGTTATTTTTGGATACCATCGATTTTAAATTTTCCAATAAATGTTATTCTATTGGATGGCATTGGGATCACTTTGGTGGATTCTGCTTTTCGCTTTTTTTAAAAAAGTGTACTCTTTATGCGAGATCAAAGAATAAAAATCTTTACGCTTTAAAATGAGAAATAGGAATTAGAGAATTTATTAAACAACAAAACGCTTGTACATATTTCTACATATGTGTGTATAAAACAAATTCGAATAAGCTGATGTAATGAATACAGCAAGGTAAACGACTGTTTGTGTGCCTGACAAAAAAGAATCAAAGTTTTGCCCAAAACCTTTTTCTTATATACTTCTTTGTTCACTTTTTGAACTT
The DNA here is from genome assembly GCF_028408465.1 of Anastrepha ludens. NCBI lineage: Eukaryota > Metazoa > Arthropoda > Insecta > Diptera > Tephritidae > Anastrepha > Anastrepha ludens. Next base: position 70,204,107 of record NC_071500.1, read on the forward strand.
CAATGCCAACAGAAAAAAATCTGTTCTAACCCTAGAGAGGTTAAAAGGGCCTCAGATTACTATGTGGAGCACTTACAGGTGACTTTGCGTGTAATAAAAACCTTAACACAATAGGGTTATCTAGACAAGACCATTCAGGTTCTGTTGTGATGAAGAGGAGTCCATCGAACACTTAATCACCACTGTGAGGCATTAGGCCACAGGAGACACAGAATCCTGGACGGAGGAAGACCTACAATTGCTCCCTCCTAAGGAACTGGTTCGAATCCTCGGTATACTAAATAATTATTATTAAGTAATTAGGAGCGCACAATAGATAAATCTGGTCGGAGGGCGTAAAGGCCTTAGCCTAACCCGTACAACCATTGTTATTACCATGAATCGACTCTGGGCGAGTGATGCAAAATTTATACCTAAGGCGGTGTCCGAATAATAGTCTAATAGAGTTTAATCATAATTCCCAATTTTTTAGAGAAAAAATCAGTACTAGTCATTGACTGCAACAACTACTTCTTGGTCTTTCTTAAAAAAATACTTTCGGCACTGATAAGACCCAAAAGAACGCCTCCAAACAGTCACTCATTGATGACGCATCGCCATCTTATGTGTTTCGATATGTGGATTTTTCTACCCCGGTTTTACAACAGATGGCGTAACTTGATTATTATTCCATCGATCCACATTTCCAAACATTCATTGGAGAGCTACTGTCGTAAGGCACAAACGTCAGTATAAGTTTTTTATTTGAAGCGTAAACAACAATATTTTTACCACACTTGAAAATGTCGAATTTCGTGCCAAATAATGTGTTTTTGCGGGGAATTCTTCTTCATTATTTTAATATGAAGAAAAAAGCAGCCGAAAGTCATCGTATCTTGGTGGAAGTTTATGGTGAGCATGCTCTATCTGAGCGAACGTGCCAGAAGTGGTTTGCACGCTTTAAAAGTGGTGATTTTGGCTTGGAAGACGAAGAACGCGAGGGTGCGCCGCCAAAGTTCATGGATACCGAATTGGAGGAATTGCTCGATCAAGATCCGGCTCAAACGCAAGAAGAGGTTGCAAAAACTTTGGGAGTTGATCAATCAACCATTTCCAAACGTTTAAAAGCCATGGGAATGATCCGAAAGGTAGGCCATTGGGTGCCGTATGAATTGAAGCCAAGAGACGTTGAACGCCGTTTTATGGCATGCGAACAACTGCTTCAACGGCACAAAAGAAAGGGTTTTTTGCATCGAATTGTGACTGGCGATGAAAAGTGGGTCCATTACGACAATCCAAAACGTCGGGCAACGTATGGATACCCTGGCCATGCTTCAACATCGACGTCGGCGCAGAATATTCATGGCCTGAAGGTTATGCTGTGTATCTGGTGGGACCAGCTGGGTGTTGTGTATTATGAGCTACTGAAACCGAATGAAACGATTACGGGGGATGTCTACCGACGACAATTGATGCGTTTGAGCCGAGCACTGCGAGAAAAACGGCCGCAATACGCCGATAGACACGACAAAGTTATTTTGCAACATGACAATGCTCGTTGCACAAGTGGTCAAAACATACTTAGAAACGCTCAAATGGGATGTCCTACCCCACCCGCCGTATAGTCCAGACCTTGCGCCATCCGATTACTATCTCTTCCGATCGATGCAACATGGCCTGGCTGACCAGCACTTCCGTAATTACGATGAAGTCAAAAAATGGATCGATTCGTGGATTGCGGCAAAACCGACCGAATTTTTCACAAAGGGAATCCGTGAATTGCCAGAAAGATGGGAAAAAGTAGTAGTAAGCGATGGACAATATTTTGAATATTAAATTTGTAACCATTTTACGTCAATAAAGTTTCAAATTTCGAAAAAAACCGCACGAACTTATTCATAGTCCTATATGAAAATTCTGTTTGTTGTCAAAAGTCGCCGAAGTACAAACGAGCTTAATCTGAAAGGTGATTTTTAGTAGATATGCTTATCATCACCCAAGCTTTCTTCAGCTCAACTTCCCCGAAAAGCGACATATTGTTAAAATGCCTTATGGTAAGGCACTAAGTTTCTGACACATTACCATTCAGCCACATATTTGTGTTTTTTTTTGTTTTTGTGTTTATGTTTTTTATTTTATTTTACTTTGACTTTGAGAGGCTTAACTCAGCTCGGAAATATTGTAGTTTACGCACAAATTTATACCCGAGTTAGGATTGGTACTGTTGAAGGCATGAACCGATAGTCCGTACATTTTATAAGAGTACCCTTTTTTCTTATTTCCGAAAATTTTAAATTATTAAAATTGTGAACTAAACTGAATCTTATCCCACGAATAGTGTAAGCTTTGAAATGTAAATTTAAGGCAGACATTCGAAATACTTCATCGCATCATCAAACATTACAAACCGCTTTCCTTATTTTCCTTCGCAAATAGACTTGTGTTTATAAAATAAATATGAATTGAGTATACTCGTGTTGAATATTGGTAAGTAAAAATTAAATGCAATTATATGCATTAAATAAAACTTAATGGATGGAGAGACCAGACAAAATATTTCCTTCAATTCCTTTGCCGACAGAATAAAATATTCGTTCCTTTGTAGTGAAAATTGGATCCATGAAAATTTGAAAATGAAAAGAAAAGTACGCTTGAGAGTCGCATACAATGTGAATCATCGAATCGAAATGCGAATCAGACGAGAAATTTTGCTTGATTGAATCGAAATGAATGATATTGCAATTGAAATTTGATCACAATTCGAAGGCATACAAATCCAAACTCGTTTACGCAAAAAAGTTGTCTGCTGTTTTTTCACTAAGGCATTTAAATGTCAGAAGGCAAATATACTCTAAGCAATCCCATAAATGTATGGTTTGGCCGCATATGTGAATATGTGAGTGTGCGTGTTGCGAGTAAAGTCAAATTTGTTACCAGTTCTTATCAGCGACATGTGTCGTTTTCTTAGATATAACACAACTCTCTTCCAAGCGATAATACACCAAATGTGTATGCATGTCTGTGAGTGCATATGAGATTTCGCACATGAATATATAGTTGATGTATGTGTTTGTTGTTTGTGGCATTTCATCCCTGCCGTTGAAATTCTTCATTTGCTGTGCTTTGTGGAAATCGAGGGTCGAATGTCAATTGATTTGAGTTTGCCATTTTCGTTCATTGCCCCGCTTTTCATTTCACTTTATACCCATACTATTTGACGTGGTATTTTTCCGGTGAAAATATCAAAAATAAAACTGAAATGGCGGTCGTCTTTGTGGTAAAAAGGAATCGCATTTTGCAGAGTGCGCAGTACCTGTGACAGGTAGCAAAGTCATTTCGTTTATTTGTTGTTGCTTTTTTAATGGATGCCCAGTGGGGGTTCACATGTCTTGATGTTACTGCGCTCTATTATGAGTGGAGTATTTTTGGTTGATATACATACACGTGTACATATATATACATACATCTAAAAATGAATCAAAAAGTTTGCTAAAAGAAACTAGCACAGAACATTACTGCACTTGGTTGCTATTTTGTATTTGAAATTGAACCGTTAAGCCACAAGTTCAGCACAATAGAGCAAAGTTTGTTTGACCAAATAATTGAATATGAACACAAGCAGTCATTCAAATTGTAGAGAGATCAAAGAGGATGCATTCAGTTTGTCTACAAATCTTTAACATTAAAATTTTTATTATTGTTGGCCAGTTGTACAATCACTAATCTCTCTTAGCCAAGTAAATAAATATTCTGTCCACAGCAACGAATTATGTTGTATCGCAATGATCGTTATCGACAATCTCATCTAACGGTAGGCCCAGGAAATATGCTGTTTCGATGGTTTGGCTCCAGAGGGAGAAGAGTGCTAGGTGAGTGGGTTTAAGAGGGCATGTGAATAGGTGGTTAGTGTCGTGCGGTGCACCTTTACATTGCGAATATTTTACGCAACATCTTCAGTTGACAGTGTGAAACACAGCCCCTTACACCAAAACAGGCTCCTGACTAGAAAGAGTATTCACTCTTTATCAGAAACTTAGTGGCAAAAAAAAAAACGGAAACTACGAAAACGCTGGCAGCAAACCAGATCTCTAGAGATTATTTTTGTTATTATTATTAGAAGGCCATTACGCACTGCGACCAGAGCTGATCTATTGTGAAATGCCTTTTTTGTAATCCTAGAGTTTTAGGCTATTTAAAATTTTAGCACAATTTTAGGTTTGTTGCTCCAAAGATTGCATGGAGATACTACGATGCCTCCAAGGTGATGAAGTCTCTGTCTGCCCAACGCAGGACATTCACAAATCACATGTTCTGAGCTTTCTATGTCTATTTCGCAAAAGCGGCAGACATTGGTCTCAGATAGACCTATATTATTTAGATGATACCTCAGACTGCAGGGACCTGTAAGATATCCTGTTAAAGACGCAGATCTACTCTGCTTAGTGAGAGTAGCTTGTCAGATATTCCTTTGTTAGGGCTCTCTAGAGAGTAAAACGAAACTAAGCTTAGACAATAAACCGCTACACACAACGAACAAGACATTTCAAAAATTTGCGTTCAATCGGTTTCTGTCTGGGCTCACTGATAAAAGTACGGAGAATTCTTTGTAGAAAGCGACTAAATTTTTCAATAGACCAATTCAACAGAGCGCTCCTGTTAAAATTTATGAGAGGAACTGAGCTAAAAAAGCGAGCAAAAAGCGAAGCATTTAGGGAAAACTGTCAGCCATAATGAAGTCACTAGTGAAGTATAACCTTTTGGAAATAGTTCTGGATGCGATGAGTATATTATTCCAGTTACACCATAAGAAAAATGAACCAGAATAAAATAAAGCTTAAAAAGTCCCCTGGATTTGATTTAACCACGGCTGAAGTCCTTCGAAAACTTCCAAAAAATGCACTGTCTATTTGCCCAGTTTATTTAAGAAGTATCTCAGTTTTAGGTACGCACCTATGTATTGGAAATGACCATGATAACTAAGCCTGGTTAATCACCCACCGAAGTGTCCTCTTAGTCCCCAATATCTCAGTAACCAGCAATGTTGAAGCTTTTAGAAAAAATACAGTCACTCATTGAAAATAAACGTCTGATTCCCATTCAACAATTTGTACTCAGAAAACACCATTTAACTCTCGATCAAATACACAGAGTTATAAGCACCATAGAAAGTGCTATGGAAAAGACAAAAATGTCCGCCGTATTTTTATGTATCACAAGCTTTCGACAAAGTATGGCACTAAGGACTCCTCCAAAAGCTCAAGTCCAAGTTGCCAACACAATTGTGTGAAATACTCTCGTCTTATCTGACAGAGATTTATCGAGCATTAATTGTATGGAAAACATGCGTCCTAACGTTTCAAAAAAAGTTTCTCGACATTTGGTATTTAGTGTGTTCCAGAATAAAAGCAAAAGAATTCGATACAATGTATCAACCACAACTGAGGTGAAAAATCGGAATAGGCGGCCAAAACAATATGAGATGTTTAGAACCCAATAGAGTATCGAATGCAGCAGGACGCGGAGGTTCTCACGATTTCGTTCTGATAGGCCACTCATCGAAAATGTTGATAAAATCATGGTGCACGTCGAGACGTATCGGCATGACAAATAATTAAAGATTAGTCAGAGAATTGTTTGGAACCATACCATAGACTCATAGATGGATTGAATTCATATTGTTTTTGCTTATAAGAGACAATTTTAGTTCGACAAAAAATTTGTTAGCTCAGGCTGTGTTATGATATATTATGAAAAATTGGTTCTTAAGCCCTTTATTGGGCGTTTGTCAGAGTACCCCTTTCTATTTGTGGGGTGTGTCTTCATGTTGTTCCACAAATGGAAGTACTAAATGTTTTCAGCCGACTACGAACGGCAATTTGTTTTCATGAGGAGTTTTTTCATAGCAGAAATTAACTCGTAGGCTTACCATGGCCTGCCGAGAGGCGATCGTTATTACACAAAACTTTTCCTATCATTTGGGGCTTCATGCACAAAGATTCGAACCTGCGTACTTCCGAACGGCAGCCACGCATCAACCCATTCAGCACCCTCTTACGAGATATGTACGCAACCAGCGGTAAGTGGGAGGCAGCGCAAACGTTCGCAGGTAAGATCATGACGGGCGGACATAAACGCGGCTCTACCCAGAAGTTATACTTTTGTGGTCCCAGGGTAGAAGTAGCCGAGATGGAGGATTGTTAAAGTATTACTGGGAGCGTGCCCCACATACCATTGGTGTAACGGCACCTCTGAGATGTTTCTGATATTTTAATTTCAACCTCTTTCCAAAAAAAAAACAAAAAAAACCCTTCGGCTATGGCAGCCGCCGAAGCAGTAATACGTAATTATGAAGTACGGCAACTAGTCTTAGTACCACTCATTAGAGTAGCAGTTCTGAAGCTCCAGCTTTCCTTACATGACAACTACATATCTTACAAACAGTTAACCTGCATTTCAGGGAATCTCTTCGCAAGAACTTTGAGGCAGAGCGATAACAAAGGCTTATGCGTCAATAAAAAGTGGAAGTAATGAAAATAGGAAGCATGCAAAGATATTAGAAACATAACAATGAAGTCAAAGTGAAAAGTTTCAACAACGGCTCAGTAAACCAGCAACACTGGTCGAATGGTTGGTTGGCTAAATCAAAGCAATGAAAAGATGGTTTGCATGTGGGGAACAAATATTTAGACATAAAGCATATACGCACATACACACGCTACATATGTAAGTATATGCACTTATGCTTCATACATATATGCAATGTATGCACAGAAAATTGAAGAAAAGGGAAGCAAAGCTGCGTACTTACTACAAACATAGAAGTGGAAAGTAATCCGGAAACTTGGAAAGTTTTAAGCACTAGCAGCGAGGGCCTCACGCATCAATTGTTATTGTGGTTCACTACCAGCTTTTTTTATACATGCACACATACGTACACATGTACCTACTTCTAAGTGATGTGCCCACCACGTCGAGTAAAGCTTTGGCAGGAAACTTTTCACAATGCACAAAGGCGGCACAAAGTGCGGCTTTGCTATTGCACTAAGTATTATTATTATTAACTTCTTGGTAAATGCAGCGTGAAAGATGCAAAGCGCCGTAAAGCCTCTTTACAAACCGTTAAAATGTTGGCGTTCTACATTCCGAACAATATATACAAATGCATGGCGTTGTATGTACGAGTATGCATGGCAATGCTTCACATGAGAATGCATATGGGTGTTTGCATGCACTTGTGTATGTATGTATATATGGTGGCTAATGCATTCTGAATATGTTAAAGTATAACATTCTATTGTTTAAACTATTTTCATTTTACTTTCCGGAAGTCTTAGCCGCCGTTTTCTGCTAACAAATCAAATAAATATTTATGTAGCTGCTCCCACAGAAAAATGTGAAAAAAGTTAATAATAATTTGTGCAGATATTTAATCTTTAATCAATTTTACTTCCAGAACTAGAAATACGAGAAGGTATTCAAATAGATTTCAGAAAGCCCGAAATTTCAGAGTGGCTAGTTTTTCCTTCAATTTCAATAGCTAGGGCACAGGAGACCGTGAGGTGGAAGTGCAAACCTCCAATAAATCTAAATCTAATACCTTGGAGGTGTATTTTAAAGTCAGTAAGCTATTCAAAGCCTTTAAGACCGCTGTCATACAAATAAAAAATGTTTAGTTTTCTTATAGCTAAATAATTCTCATGTCGTTAATCTCATTTTCTGTTTCATCTTCAGTATTGGTATTTTCCACAGCCTCATCTTTTATAAATACTTGATTATTAATTAAGATCGTCTTCGGCGGCAGTTTGGATTAGTTCTGAACTGGATTACTAATGTTGGAGAACTGAGCAACTGCGGATAGCGGCTAGAAACTCATCCTCCTCCGTGCAACGGCTATCATCATCAGGCATGCCTCTTTTCCCAAACCAGCATTCATAATACAATTGTTCACTGTCTAAGGACTCGCTTATTCTCAGGCTTTGCGTATGAAACATCTAACAACTTTATTGATTTCGACAAGTAAACGACAGATCTTGCATGCTGTCCACTTATGCGAGAACTCAGTGGAGAGGTGGAGAGAAAACTGATACGCGTTCTGTTATAGAACTGTTATTCGCTCGAGAGAGCAAAATTAAAAAAATTCCTGAGAATTTTTCGGGGACTGAAAAAAGTGCCCGCTAATGCGAAGTGTTTGCTTAGGAGAGGTGCTCGTTAGGGCAGAGTACATTACGTATGTAGGTACTTATATATATATAAAATTATTAATAGAATCCAGGTCGATTACCTAATATAATACTTTCGCGGATAAAACAGTGACTGAGTTATGGTACCACCAAATCATTATTTGCTCTACTCTAAACTGTGTTTAAGAATCGTTCATAAGAAAAAAATTATAAAAAAAAATTATTACATGCGAACTTTCTGTCATCAACCCAGAGACCAGCTATCAATTGTCAATTCAAAGCTTAAACAAACTGTCTTTATTAGGATGGCCATTACAAAATATCCCTTTAACATCAACTTTCAATTCAAAATTTAATTCAATAAAAAACCTGCCATTTCGCGAGGTTCTCATTGGATATTATGTATTCAAAAATACCCATCTAATATAAAAATGTCTTCCTCAAAATTTTGAAGTCAACTATCGTATGCATTGGCTCTTAGCCCAACTTGTACAGTTCGGAGGTAAAGCAGCAAAAATGATAGAAAATAGTTTTGCAGGAAATACCTAACTTCTAATGGCATTTCTATCATGGAAACGATCTATCATTTGGAAGCGGTACAAAACTCTTCAGTTGTGGAAAGAACTTACAAAAATTCCATCACTCATTGAAGAAAAAACCAAGTCTTACCCGTTCACGGTTGACGGTCATACACTATGATATTAATATGGGCAAAATTTTACCACTAAAAACTTATCATTACCTTAGCCTTGCCTTAGCTTTGGCTTAGCCTTACCTTAGCTCCACTCTCATTATCATAATTGGATTAATTAGCGTTCTCATTTTAACGCCTTTTCTCTAATTAACTCCGACGAAGTAGCAAACCGTATTATTAGGTCTATTAAAAAAAATAGATACTAAGGCGTTTTCATTCATTAAAGAAAGCATTTAATACTTTTCTTTAATTGCCAAAAAACAAAAACGGGTCATTCATTAATGCAACAGATGAGTCCATTGGATACGCTTGGGTAGCCAAATCACTAACTTCCAAGTCTTTCATTTAAATTTCCGCTTAATAATTGAAGATTCAGACGCATCGGTGCGTGTTCGTATGCAATTGAAAAAACTGCATGACTACCATATTCTTAGTCCCCACTGAGGAGATAATTATGTACTTACGTAAATATAATGGTGCCATTTTTTTTTATTATTGAAACACATTTTAGTGTTAGAATATTTTACCTCAAGGAGAAGTAAATAGTTCTGAGAATTTTTGCGCTTTAATTACACTTTTGAAATTAGCAAAGTTTGGAATTATCCAAGTTAAAAGGAATATGTGGCTTTTTGTTCGGTAATTTTTTTTTACATTTGCTGGTCAATTTCGCAATCCTCCGATTGAAAAAGCCCTCACTCCTATTGGTTAAAATCCGGACCAGCTAATTTTCCTTTCTTGAAGCGTATTTTATTTCACAAATACATCGGGCTTCTTCTTGAGATCAACCGTAAGCACGAGTAAATAGTTCAAAACGGGTTTTTGGCTAATATTCATAGATATGTCAGTCAGACTATACGTTTTCCATGGTTTGATTGCCATTTTCGCCCGATTAGCCATCAGAACGCGCCGCACCTTCGGTGTCCACTGTGACAGAACCGAGAGCTCCCTCTTTGCTGTTGACACCGTGTCCCACACATTTTTTTGTCCCCTTCTTCCATCTCTAATCTCTGTTGCAGAGATAAATTAGAATACACAATTTTCTCTTTGTTTAAGTATACTTTGAAGCGCTAAAACACACAACTGGATTCACCAAAAGCAAAACTGTTAAAGAACTTTTTCTGATGCGTAATATCACCTTTAAATCGCCGCATAGTATAACACGATGCTTCACTAAAGGTCAGAACTTTTCACTTCACCCAATATCAATATTCTAGAAAGCATCAAATTAAAGTTTATACTCTAACGATGTTTACCAAACCGTTAGCAAAATTTAACTAAATCAACGATCCTAATGCGTTCACGCTGACATGACACTTAATCAAGCAGCACCACACTGCTGTCTGTTTAATAACTGGCGCATCTGTTTTCCAGTAGCCTAGCCTCGTACTTATTGCTTTCTAACCGAGTTGATCGTTCGTGCGTTTACAGTCGTAGAAGTCGCCATAAATTTTAATTTATTCCGAAAATTGTAAAGGAATCAAATCCTTCATCGTACATATAGACAATATGAAAATTCGCGTTGAAGGGTTAACTCAGGTAAACGCGCTTGCGCACTCGCGCTCATACAAGCGTACACACATTTACGGCAGTCGTGGCTGTTTCTGTGTTATTTTATTCGGCGTGTATCGCCTGGCAACGTGCGTGATCGGATGTTGTCTGCTTTCTGGGCGTTTACTCGCGCATAAATTATAAGCTGATGTACCCCTATCGCATTTACTTGAATGCTTTGGCGTTTCGGTCACGTAGTATTAACATCAATCGAAATCGAAATTTGCATGATACAATATTTAATATTTTATTTTCGTTTAAAATCCTTTGAATATTGGGCGCTACCAGAGGGATTATTAAACGCGGAATAACGATGAATTTTTTGAAATAGCAATAAGCCACCTTTGATTGATCATTCACCATTTGTAAAGTTTATCGCTAGTTGGGAAAAGTTTTTTTTACGATTCAGTATTTTACAATTATAGGCTGCCTGCTTGACTGCTTGCCTATTCGATTAATAATTGTATTTTCATATTGTACCGGCATTATTTTACAAGATTTTCAAAGTAATAAATTAGGGCATTACATTCAAGTTTAGAATATGGCAAAGAAAAGTTCAACTTATAAACGAATATCGCTACAGTGGCAACTTTTTTGAACCAAAGATTGTTCACGGTTTAATGGCTAAACAACTAAACGATTTATTCCTTTGTTCATAAACAATTTTTTATAACTTATAGTTGTTGGAAAAACCAAAAAGTTTCATTTGAAATGAAAAATCTCAAGCTTTCCAAAAGAAAAAAAATGCGCAAAAACAATCAAAATCAGGAACCCTTATACCTCGGCAAACACTCAATATTTCTTCGTTACTGTACGGTTGAACTTCTTCACCAATTTCATTAAAAATTTAATTAAAGCGATAAAGCTTTTAGGTGGGCACACTCAAGGTGTTTTAAAAAGCGTGTGATGCAGCTGCCTTGCAGCTATATTTTAAAGGACTATAAAATCAAAAAATGTAAAGAGACGAACTAAAATTCAAAATTCAATTTCAATTTTAAATTTTCTTACTCAAATTCAGTGATACTTTGTTAAATACATTTTGGGTACACTTGATGTATTTTACCCCATACAGCGTGCCACTTAAGTCACCGTACTCTTGTTATATTTGCACAAATCACCCTGAAACTTGGCCGAATTTTTGTTAAATTTAAAAAACTTTGATGCAGGCTAACAAAACAATATATTTTCTTTTAAATAATGAAATAAAATTAATTTATTTTTTTATTGTTTTGTTATATTTTGGTGTACGATGCACAAAAGTTTTTGATACTTTTAGAAATAGTTTAATTCTATTAAATATAATGAATGTAAAGTTATTACATAATTTATCCTATCAAGGTAACCCTTTTTATCAGGCAATTCAACAAAAGTCTACGTACTCTTACAAACTAATATAAACTTATTAACTATAAGGAACATTATTTTCATTACAACTTTTAGCTTCGTGTCTAGTGAGATAACCCTTCATCTTAAGCACCTCTCTGAGGCGTTTTGACATTCACATCACCAGTTTTTCAATGTAATTGGGATCCATTGTGCACCACTCTTGGTACAATGCCTCTCACAGGAGGTTTTTATTGCTTGTGAGGTGCTTTCTTATTTTTTTCCAGCATATTCCATACGTGTTCAATCGGATCTGTGGTGGCGTCTCCAAAAGGTGTCGAGTGTTGTACGCGAGGTACAGCCTGGTGTTCATTGCTTTGTGTTTAGGGTTGTTGTCTTGCTGAATATAGAAATCGGAACCTGTTCCCAATTTCTCGGCGTTGCTCTTCATATTTTTTTTCAAAATATTAATATACACGTATTGGTCCATCACTCTGTCGATAAATTCAAAATTTCCGACTCCTGCTGCAGCCATACAGCCCCAAGCCATAATACTTCCGCCGCAGTGTTTTACGGTTTTTATGGTATTTTTTGGACTTAGGGCTTCTCCCGGTCTCCTCCATACGCGGAGACGCCCGTCTGAGCCAAAAATATTGTACTTCGACTAATCTGAGAAGATGGTCAATTGGCTTGTCGACATGCGCTTTGGCAAACTCTAAGCGGTTCCTCCTATCATTTAAATTTACGTGCGCCTTCTTGCGAGGAGTGTAGGACCTAAAGTTATGTTTTTATCGCTCTACGGACTGTTTCCTTGTCAATGTTGCGACCTAGCTCTGACGCAATCTGCACTGCGCTACAAAACGGAACCTTGTCCACCAGATGCTTTATTTTGCACCTGTTATGATCGGAAAGTGCAGGTCCGGCCAGTCTGAATAGTGGATTTGCTCCTACCCATAATCTTAGCTTTTTCTGCATAAGATTTTTCCTCCTTTGTGTGGAGATGCAGGACCTTTCCATGATCATCGAGTGATAACTCTTTTCGAGGCATTTTGTCTATAAAAATCGAATATTTTTCTAGCTCAAGCAAAACACGCCAACTATAATGAATTTACTCATTACTGCACACATTTTTAAAAATCCCCGTTATTTCTAAGAAGAACGCTGGAGCAAGACAGCGCAAGAAATTAAGAGTACGTCGACTTTTATTGACGCAAATATTTGAGTATGTTGACATTCGTTGCAATAATATAAGACTCAAATTAAAAGTAATTGTTTTTCTTTTGTAGCTTAGAAGAAAATATATTGTTTTATTAGCCTACATCAAAGTTTTTTAAATTTAACAAAAATTTGGCCACGTTACAGGACGATTTCTGCAAATATAACAAGAGTACGGTTACTTACGTGGCACACTGTATGTATATGTACGTATGTATGTACCAGCCGTTCATTTCTTTGACATTCTTCAGTAGTGAAGAAAGGTCAAAGAATTGCTTTTAGAAAAAATTTGACTCTGGAAAATGGTCCTCCAAGTACAGTGAAGGACTTAAGTCCACATACTGCAGCATATTTTCTTATTTCCTGGAAGGTACACAATAATTGAAAATATAATATAAAAAAAAAATATTTTTAAGAACAAAATTAACAAAACAACAAAAAAGCGGTATGACAAAAGTCTACATACCGTATTTTTTCGAAAATAAGACATCCTCCGAAAATAAGCTCTATCGTGTTTTTCGGACCTTTTTGTAAAATAAGACATCTTCGAAAATAAGCCCTATCGTGATTTTCGGACCTTTTTGTAAAATAACACATACTCCACATAGACCAAGTGACTGTGATTATCACCCTCCCATTCCCTGCTTCGAAAGGAATTTCCTAATGATAATCCCTTCTAGACTGGAATGGCTTGAAGAAGATCTAACACCCAACACACCCGTTAAGATTTACACGGACGGACACCGGTGTAGGATCAGGGTTATATTGCAAAGAGCTTTCTATTAGTGAATCCTTTAAACTATCGGCTCACTGTAGTATTTTTCAAGCGGAAATAAACGCTATTCATGAAGCCTTAAAATGGTTAAAGTAAACAGAGTATCATCAACAGATATCTGCGTTCTATCAGACCGACAAGCCGCCCTACGAGCCCTGGATACATTCCAAACCACATCAAGGAGTGTCTCACGTTGTCGTCGATCTCTTAATGAGATGGCCAAATAATATCGTATAATCTTATGCCGGGTTCCAGGCCACAGAGATATACCAGGGAACTGTAGGGCTGAATAACTTGCAAGAGAAGGTACCTGTATGTCAAACATAAGTAATTTTATGGAGGTAACTCTCGCAAATTGTAAGCTTCTTATTAAGGACTCACTAATCAGTTCTGCAAATCAAAGATGGATTAGCGTTAATAACTGTGAAATTGCTAGGCAAACATGGCCAAGGCTAAATATGGGCTGGAGGAATTATCGGCCTATATTTTTTCAGAGACAAGAATGGCGCCAAGGTAACAGTGAGTGACGAACGTTATCGCGCCATAATAAACGACTTTTTGATACCGAAATTTGAAGCCCGTGGTTTCCACAACATTTGGTTCCAACAAAATGATGCATTTACAGCATCGTCGTTTCGGTGAGGAATTCATTTCTCGTCTCGGACCAGTCAATGGGCCACTAAGATTATGTGATGCCCAACCTTTGGATTTTTTTTGTGGGGGTATGTAAAGTCTAAATGCTTTGTGGATAAACCAGCTTCGATTGAAGCATTGGAAGCCAACATTACTAAAGTTATTCACGAGATACCTACCAAAGTCTTCCACTGAGTGATTGGTGTTTGCGTACAGCAGAATTACGGCGTAGTTGCGGCCAACATTTGGAAGGGACTATTTAAAAAAATAATAAAGATTCCCCAATTTGAATTTTTGGTGTTTTATTTCAATTTAAAATCCGATACCTCTGAATTCATCACCCTTTATATTAAAAGAAATGTACTTCAAAGCTCAACATATGCACTGTGATACTATACTGTTGCGTTCAGTTTTGCTTCATAAATATGTATACATCAATATATATAGAAGTTCCTACATTGCCTCTAGCACACCTTTATAAAATTGCAAAGACGGAAAGCCAACGAGATGTTGGTTGTAATAAAACTATTCTATTACTATACACCTCGTCTGTAGAGAATGCATGCATGTGTATATGTAGAACTATATGTAAAACAAGGAAAAAAATAAAGTGAAGGTGGCTGTCTAAAGGTATAAAATCAGTAATCAAAATCATAATGCGTGAAGTTTGAATTTGAGCCATCTACGCGGGGTGCTCGAGGGCATACCGATGTTTGTATCCGTATGCTTGTAGTACACAAATAAACTGACAATTTAAATGAATATGCAGATGATGGGAGTACCATTGTTTTTATTATTAATGCGCTCATATTTTTCCATAGGGACAGATAACATTCGCACTAACCCTTGTTCTTCCGCATCTCCTGATATTCATATTTAGATATGCGTTAGGCTGTCGATATTACAACATATGGAAATGAATGTGGAAAATGCGCTTGTGATGGGAAAGGGTTTCGGTCCGTTTGCCTTCGTAATCAGTTAAGCGTTTAATTCATAGCGATTTTCATATGCAATGGAAAGAGTTAGTCTAGAAGTGCACTAGAGCAACTTTTAACCACAACTATACTTATACAGTTTATGGATGGAAAAAAGAAATCCATCTGAAATTGAAGCTAATACCAAAGCGGGCAGCTAATTAATAATGCCTTCACAATGCAATCGAGTCTATTTATGCGCATTAGCGATAAAAAGTCAGGTATGATGTTATACACCGTTGATTATTTGCCAAATACCCATATAATGAGTAAGCTATACATTACACACCCATACATTCATATGTAGCAACACCTATGTTTATAATAATAGCAGCGCGACGTATTGCAAAGTTTTTTCTGTATATTTAATTTTCTTTTTATAACAACATAGTTCCTGCTACACCAAAAACCTTATATGTAACTCAAAGTTTGAAAATTTTTG
This sequence comes from Anastrepha ludens, assembly GCF_028408465.1. Classification (NCBI taxonomy): domain Eukaryota; kingdom Metazoa; phylum Arthropoda; class Insecta; order Diptera; family Tephritidae; genus Anastrepha; species Anastrepha ludens. The sequence goes on from NC_071500.1 coordinate 70,219,870, forward strand.
TGCACAATTATAAAAAATTAAAACAAAAATTCAGACCAAATTTCGAATTTTTTAGTAAGAGTTTTTAGAAAAATGTCGGGTATGCAATTTGTATCCCATTATATTTTGGTATCGCATTGTGCCAGTTAAAACAGACTTAAAACTTGCGTTAATTTTTTCTCTCTACGTCAAGGGAAAAAATTGCAAAAAGCAGCACGATTTTTGAGCCACTTAAATTTGCACAATATTGGACTAAAATTTAGTGGGTTATAAAGCTGCGTACTCCAAACTTTTCTAAAGATTATGATTAAAAAGTTTGAAATTTTAAGAAAATTTGTTGATTTATCTTTTAATTTTCTACAAAGTTAGAAACTTTATGTTATATGATTTTTATTTATAAACTATATATAATATACAATATATACAAATATTTTTGCATATATACATAAACAGGGTGCGCCAAATAAGACCTACTAATGTTCAACATAAATAACTTTTGCAATAATCATTTATTTTGTTTAATTGTTTTTATACATTGAATATATTTTATGGAAATTATGTATGAAATATTACATCAGACTAATGTCCACCATTTTTCTCGATACAAAGATTAGCTCTTTTTAACGCGTTTTCCATTACACCACATAATGTTTCTGGTTGAAGGCTCAGTATTTCTCCTCGAATATTTTGCATCAGCTGTCTAATAGTCTCTGGATTATTAAGATGCACTTTGTCTTTTAAATATCCCAATAGAAAGAAGTTGGGCGCAGTCAAATCTGGCGAACGAGGTGGCCAAGGGAAATCTGAATTTTTGGGAATCAGACGTTCACCAAAAATTTCACGCAGCAGGTCCATAGGTTGCCTATCAGTATGGGCAGTTGCTCCATCTTGTTAAAACCACAAATTAGGATACTGCTCCGCCATTGGCCGCAAAAAGTTTTCAATCAATGTACTGTAAGAAGCTCCTGAAATCGATTCCGGCGTTTCATCCTCGTTTTCGAAGAAATATGGACCGATAACTCTAGTGGCCATAACAACGCACCAAACAATACATTTAGATGGGTGCAACTGATGTTGGTGTGTTGCCCTTGGATTTTCTGAGCCCCACAATCTACAGTCTTGTTTGTTGACATAACCATTTAAATCGAAATGCGCTTCATTCGACATACGCCGATATTTACACTGCATTAAAATTAATTGTAGGGTTCCATAATAAATATCCAACAATTCAATTATAACCTACAAAAAGAGAAAAATAAATATGTCAAAATATGAAAAAGTTATTTGTGCGTAACATAAGTAGGTCTTATTTGGCCCACCCTGTATATATATAATTGACACCTTCTCCTTTAATCGAGTGTTGCCTGAGCTCCTCCTACTATTTGTGGAAAGCGTCTGATGTTTTTCCACAAATGGACGGACCTACAGTTTTAAGCCGACTCCGAACGGCAAATGGTTTTTTATGAGGAGCTTTTTCATGGCAGCAATACACTCGGAGATTTGCCATTGCCTGGCGAGGGCGACCGTTATTAGAAACAACAGTTTCTATTGTTTGGTGTTTCGTGCCCGAGGGTTAAACCGTGCACTTTCGAATAGTTGACACGCACCAACCCATTCGGCTACAGCGGATATACTTTTATTATTGAATAAAAAAAAAATAGTGAAAACTTGAGAATATATCGCGCTGCTGTTATTGTGAACACGGGTGTACACATACGCTTCAGAACATCTTTCACGTATATCGGCACAATGTGGGTCGTCAAAAGTTCAATATTTAGAAGCATCCTCCATATTCCTGGTAATAGCAACAGGACAACAGGCGAATAAAATACACTACCATACAATAGACAAGCAAACAACACATAAATAAATAATGAAAACAACAAAAGCAATCACGTTCTCAACAAAGGGCAAACCGAAAAAGGTTCGCCACAGATAGTCAAACAAAAGGATGCGCGCTCAAGGATACGAACAGAGCACAGCATACGAGCATCTCCACCACAACACATTATTGTATATTGCTTGTACCATCGCAAGCACACACGTACATACATATATACATATGAATATCTACCTAAAAACTTGGTTGGTTGGGAGTGCGAAAGCGAACTTGAATTCGTATGGTACTCAAGCCTTTTGTTTGCTTAGTGGGATTCCTCATTGTTCGCCGTCAAATGATTGCATTGTCTGTGTTGCGAAAATTTAAATTTGCGATTTATTGCCGATTTGCAACGACAGACAACGGGCGAAGAAAGAATAGTCTTGATGAAATCGAGAGTGGATTTTGGTTTTTCTGGCTTTAAGTGCAATATTTAAATAGCTTACAGATATTTAGTTGAGCACGCAGTGGCGATAAAAGCGGATATGCTAGGCAGATAGTGATATTGGCAGGGAGATAAGGGTTGAGTGGTAGCTAACTATTACACGCATATCGGAGCAGCGGATCGATCGCTTACACATTTGCCTAGATTCGCATTTTATAGGTATTCATCTAAATTGTCCTTTTGATTTGCGCTGCTATGAATATTCATGTTTTCAATGTGCCACATTCGACACATAATAATGTGTACATACATATGCATGTCTGTTATTCGAGTGTTTAATATTTGATAGAGTGGTGGTGTACAAAGGCACCTCTTTGTTAGTGCGCGCAAGCAAAGGGTAAACCCAAAAATTGTTGATTTATGGCCAAACATTTAACAGACTTTTTATTTAATTTAACACATTTATATATGTGGATATATTCTTGTAATGCATTACAGTTACACGTGTAGTTGTGTTCGATACACATTTTTCCGAAACTTTTTGTATTCGACACCTCTATACAAGGGTTCAATATTGAGTATTCAACCTATGAAAAGGAGCAAAGCAAGATTTTTGTAAAATTTATAGATATCCACCAACATCAAATCAATTCTGAACTGACCGAGTGAGCCGCTCTTTATCAAACAGTAAAAAATTTTTATTGTGGGCTTAAGTGAAAATATATTCAAAAACCTTTAAATTTATTTTTTTTTTAGGTACAAACTAGCAAGTACAGCACTCAGCTAACATTAAGTCCATTGTTCTGCACTCGGGTTCCTTTTTAAATTTTCTTTAAATCTATCCGGCCTCCGAATCTGAGTAGATCTTATGGTACCAAGGAGGTCGCTTCATAGCACATCAGTGCCAAAGACCTCAAGCCTGATTCGAGCGAAGGCTCGTGTTTTTTGTGCGACTATGTAATCGACCGTATCACGTCTCATGTTATCTTAATGGATTTTCGAATATCGAAAAATTCGCAAACATGGAAACTTCAAAATGCGATATCTCAGTGAAAAATAAAGATATTTAAGCAAACTCAACGGCATTTAAAAGAGGAAGACTTATACTTTAAAATACTATGTTTACTTTTTTATGAAGAGCAAAATCTGCGTAGCTACATAACCTCAAAAATGGGCGAAAACAGCGTTTTTTGCACTTTTAGGTTAGGATATCTCAAAATCCTGACGTGATAGAGCAATTTAAACCCCGGATTCGGATTCTACGTAAAAAATTACTTCGAAAATGACCCTACACTTTCCTAGAACAAAACGTTGTTGACCTGTGTTATCAGTTATCCACAAGAAGAGCACGTGTAGACACATCTATTCTTTACTCAACGCTTTACTGAAGCATCTACGAGTATATGTATTTGCGGACGGTAACAAAACTTTCAAGGGTTTGCGCAAAATTAATTCAACGAATATAATTACTAGGCTCAGCGAGCATATTTTAATCGGCAGTCTATTATCTTGTGAGGCTTCTAAAAAGTTCCAGTCTCTATGAATCGATAATTAATTATAATTCTTTACTAGTTTACACTTCAGAAATTCAAATAGGCTGCGCAACATTCTGATAAAAGCCACAAATTCCGAGAATGGCGGTAAAAGTTTAATAGCACAAAATATTATTGTGATTCAGCTACCTTCATATACACCCATATTAAGCAGCTCAATTGTGATCCACCAAAAGTGATAACTATTTACATATATTTCGGTTAAAGATAGAGAACACAGCAACGGAAAATGAAACATTTACCGAAAGAGAGCGAAAGATTGGAACGAGTCGCTATGTGAGATTATTAGCATTAATGAGAGTGAAGCAGTTAAAAACTAGGGCAAACCACGCAACCCCACCCCACTAACCGTCATTATTAGCACGGTTTGGCTTTCCAGTTCATACTACATAAACAGCGCGCGAAAATGCGAATGCAAATGAAAACGAAAAGCATCAAAGTCCTCTCGTAAGGTAATGCGAACGTTAGCAGGAGGTTGAATGTTGCCATGGACTGTAATGAACGCAGAGGAAAGCAAATATCACAGATGTTCACAACGCAGTGTGCGCGCAAATGGATATGACTACATTCAACTTTTCCTCATTCTCCTAAGCACATCTGCAGTGGCACTTTTGTCTTCTAACCGTCTGACGGGCAGGATTTTGTTGTTGCTGTATATAATTAATTAAAATTTTGTTGAGGTTGGTTATGGTTTTCGTCTTCGCAGTTACTACCAGCACTCCGTCCACAGTCAAACATCTACGGTAAGCGCGGCAAACATATCTGCCAGTTTATATTTGGAGAGGAAGACGCGCTAAGGACAACATCTTTGATACTCGCTTCATTGATGGGGGGTTTTATGGGTGTTTTGTGTGCATATGTATGTATATACTGGTGGATGTTGTACATGAGTAAATGACGATGGTGGTGTGTCTTAACGTGCTGCTTTCGAGAAAATTATGTCAAACCGTCTGCTCCAGTTCGTGGGAATTCCCCAATTATTTCATTTGCTTTTACATTTTCTCGCGCGCATTTACGTTCATTTACTTTTAATTTGTTTTTATTTCTCCTTCCTACTCTCTTTTCAAACTTTCATTTTCATAACTGTTTCCTCTTGGTGAATGAAGTTTGGTGTTTGTAATGACTTTTACTGTCGCTATGGGGGAGAGATTTTAATAGCAAATAAATTACGCGAGTCGGTGGCAGTGCGTGATGTAATTAAGTAATTGTGTGCATTGAAGGTCACCAGTTGGATGGAAGGAGTGGCTACGAATACGAGTATAAATATTTGTAACCAACTGTTGCAATGCTTTAAGCCATTTGGGTATGTGTTTGTCAGATGTGGTGTGAATCGGTTTTTAGCCCATTAAGGATCAATGGGTAGAAAAATACCACTGAAAATTTATTTTTAGTAAGAGGTATGGAAGTATTTTTGAATATATTCTTTAATTAAAACATGGAGCTATCGTTGCGTAGTGGAATCCACATTCTGATTCCACCAATTTCTGGGTGTTACCAGATGTTAAAGAATTCACAATTTCCGAGTGAGCAGTAGAACACAGGCCGAATAGGTAATTACTAAAACGATATCAGATGCATCATATTGAGTACTCTTTCACCCATAGTCTGTATAAAAGAAAGGCGAACTGGCTTATAAAGGGTTTTCCAATAAGAGGTGTTATTTTGATATTCAAAGAAAAATGCTATTTTTTAATACAAATGATCGGATGTTTATTTCCTTATAAAGAGGACGGTATGCCGTTAATAGGGGAAAATAACATCAGGCAAATGATCACCACGACCACGCTTACAGGACAATATCCTTTTCACGAAATTTTCCATAATCGAATGGAAAGTGTCCTATGTCCTCGATAGCCTCACGAATTCCATCTTGGAGGTCTTGAATCGATCCTGGGCTTGGGCTGTTGGCGTCCACCTTTCACGTGGCCCTAAAGAAAAAGTCACAAGGTGCTCAATCAAAAGATCTCGGTGGCCTATTGTGATCACCTCTTCGAGAGATAACACGAACGGTTTCGTTGGTGAGGTAGCACGTAGCGCCGTCTTGTTGAAAATAAACGTTGTGCAGATCAATACCATCCAATTCCAGCCATAAAAAATCGTTAATCATCTCTCCATAGCGCAATCCATTCACCTGTAACACCTATTATTGGAAAACACTATATGTGTAAGTGTTATTTAATTTTGTAGGAATCTTCCCATTATTAATATGGATATCAAACCATTCAACCTTATTATTTTGACTTGGAAATTTCAGCTAGGTTCCATATGATATTATTGTGAGAGTCTACAAAACAATCAGAATGTAAATTAGCAGCATTCATACATTTACCCCATATTGGAAGCAGGGAAAGTGTTTGCCCAGATTTGTGATGCAATGGTCAAAAAGGTACATTCTAATAGACAATTCTGATCCCGTTGACACTTTTTTTTCGTGGTTCGAAGTCGTTCGGCCGCCGAAGCCGAATGGGCTGGTGCGTGACTACTATTCGGAATGAGGAGGGAACGTAGGTTCAAATCTCCATGCATGGACATCGAAGTTTTTTCTAATAGCGGTCGCTCGTCCGCAGGCAATGGCAAACCTTCCAGTGTATGTCTGTCATGAAAAACTCCTCATAAAAAATATCTGCCGTTTGGAGTCGGCTTAAAACTGCAGGTTTCTCCATTTGTGGAAAAACATCCAGACGCTCGCCACAAATAGGACTAGAGCTCGGGTAAACACCCAGAAAGGGTGTACGCGCGAATTATGTATGTATAACGAGTGCTTGTCGTAGGGGCAATAATATCTTGAAAGAAATTAGTACTGAATCATAAGGGGCTTACGTTAATGGCGATATAATTGCCACGAATTCATCATTGCGGCGTCCAATGCATTTGTAAAAAGTGGCCTGTACCATATTAACCAATACGATAATTATTCATAGATCAACGCTACTCAATGATCACATTTTGTGTTAATTTCTGCGCTCGTTGTGTTTTATTGTCCATATTTGTTTTCTTTTGAGTTTTTGCTTAACTATTGCCCAAACGTTTTCTATAGAGTCGGCACCAGTCGACTGTGAAGGCTAATCCAACATATGAATCCTTTTTCGCTGTTTCCACTCTGTACACCTTCGGCTTTGATGCTTAATATCGTTGTCTTCTTGGGAAATATAGGGTGGGCCATGAAAAATTTGCTTTTTGAATCGGCTATAAAAAAAAAAACTAATCAATATTTTTTCAAACTTTTTTATTTTGAAGATTGAACATTGTCATTTATGAATGAAAAATAATATCGTTCAAATGACTGCCACGACTGGTCGGTAAAACGTTTACCGAAACATTTGAGTTCATAAAAAATGTTTATGGCGATGATTATCTATCTCGTGGCAAAGTTTGGTTTGGACTTTTCAGAGGTGGTTGTAAGGACATAAATTACAATTACCATACGGGTCGCCCGAAATCAATAATCATCGAAAACTCCATCGATATTGTTCGTAAATTTATCAAAAGTGATCCGAAATAATCGTCGAAGTTTATGGAATCGGAGTAGAATATCTCCAAAACATCGATTTATTACATTTTAACTGATCATTTGGGCTTACTAAAGGTCTGTGCACGTTTCATTCCGCACAAGTTCACTGAGAACCCAAAATTGATCAGAGGCGAGAAAAAAACGAGAACTTCCTTTACAACATTGTAACTGGTGTTGAAATGTGGCGTTTACAACATGTACCTGAAACTAAGCGTCAAAGTGCTGAATGGGAGGCCCCAGACGAGCTACCACCCAAAAAATCGCGTTTGAAGAAGTCAAAAATCAAGTCGATACTCATTGGTTTTACGTTTCCAAGGGAATTGTCCACAAGGAGTTCATGCCAACGGGCCAAACCGTGAATGCAATTTTCTACCTTGGCGTTTTGAAGCGTTTGTTGCATCGGATTCGTCAAAAGGAGGAAGCTGGGGTTTATTCCATTATGATGCACCACCTCATCGATCCACTCTTGTGACTAATTTTTTGACTATAAGTTGCATTTTAACCATCAATCACTCACCGTATTCGCCTGGCATGGCTCCCTGTGACTTCTACCTATTCGGAAAATGGCATTTGGTCATGAAAAGAAAACGTTTTGCGTCCGTAGAGGCCATCCAAAAGGCTTGTACCGGCATCCTGAAGGACATTCCGGTCAGTGACCTGAAACCTCTTTCAAAAAGCTTTAAGATCGCGCAAAACAGTGTATCGAGGCCAGGGAGCACTAATTTGAATAAATAAGCTCGAAATTATCAGAACAAAACTCCTGTTGTTTCCATTTAGCTCAGTTTTGTTTATTATGGACTTCTCCTTGTATGTTATTAAAGGTATACATGCTGATAAAGTAAAAAGTACCTCAATATTGATAATTTGAATAACATTGGATTTTTTTACGAGGAGTAACTGCAGGAAACGCTTTTGTGCTCGCCTGTGTTCTATAAATTCAAGAGCTTTTTTGCGCACAGCTTAAGAAATTAAAGGATTTTAGGCCTCTAAGCTTCCCCACTTTGTCGCCCAAAATTTTGGAGAGATTGCTGGACGTCTGCATACGATGAAAAACGAAGTCGAATTACACATCACCATGTCAGCACGTATGCTCTAAAGGCAAATCCGTGGAACCAGCTCTACAAGAAATTATAGACAAAACAGAAATGTGACTTGCCTTTTTCAAAAGTTTACACGATATAGAAAGATTTTCCTGAAGCTTTACTGCGAATACCGTTATCTGTGGCATTTTTAGATGGATCTGGATCAGCCACAAGTGAAATTTGTGCTGCCACTTCTTGAGAAAAGAACCATTGCCTCGGGGGAACGGCTATCTTCTCCCTAATCTGCAATCTTATCGTCCAGGCGCTACTCTTAAGATCACAAAGTAAGATTGTAATGTCTCAGTTGTCATATCTTATGCGGGTGACATTGCATTAACAGCATCTATTAAAGTACAAGTCGCTCTCTACATATCATACATTCGGGATAGCTTCTACAAGGAGATTGAACTGAATGTCAATCTCATCCCTATAAAAACCGAAATGTTGATATTCACAAACAAATTTAAAATACTCGCTTGCATGCAAAACGACAAAAAGAAGTGCAGTAAAGTTAAATGTATGCCTATGCTCGAAAGATTTCAGATTTGAAATTCCAAAAATTCTACGAACACGCAGGGAGTCAAATTATACTCCTCCACAATTCTGCTTTGAAAATAATTTTCACGCATGAGTCCCATAAAGATTCGAATGGGATAACGTTGACATTTTTTTGCTATATAAATACAATTTTGTATGGCATAAAAAATCTTCATTATTTATATGCATGTGTATGTGTGTATGCAGTTTGGTTTCGGCAAAGAAGAATCAATAATTGAGTATGAAATGCGTCTTTGAAAGGATTGCTTTGTGTAGTATAAGCAGCACCATGTTTTCTATGCATGATTATGTAACACCATGTCCTTCATATGTTTGCCCAACGATACCTTTAAGGTTACACTGCAAATCTTCAATTCACTCACTTCCGATAAAATACCTCTTGTACCAAATTAAATTCAAACCCATAAGTGCCCTTCTAAACCTTTGAGGTATAATGGAAAAAAATTGTAAAAAGAAATAATCGCGACAGGAAAACAAGAAATGACAAAAATGAATTTGTACTTTGGCAGGACATGTCGCATTGTTGTCACACGATGCTCAATCATCCAGAAAACAAGTGGTACAGCATTTAAGTAGAATGGAGCAAATACGCCACTTTCCTCACTACTATCGCTTTTTCCAAAGCGTATTTATTCTGCACGAGTATTGTACTTTTATTGTTGTTGTTATTGTCGAGCTGCTTTTAAGACATGTGCACGAACAGGCAATGGTAATGGTATTGTGGTCCTTCGGCAACTCCGTTGGCAGCTGAAAATCTTCCTCTAAGTCTACACGTTGTTGTTTTTATTATGTTATTCAGAATGCCATTATTCCCGTTGTTTGGTGCACACTTTTGAACTTCTACAACCGAAGACGTGGATATAGTGAATCGAGGTATGATTCTCAAAAGGTATGTAACAAGGTGCGCAGGCTGTTTTATGACCTCGGCGATGTGGAGCTGATGTATGTATGTTTGTGATGGCATCGTGGGCGAGTAGTTCAAGTGCCACACGAAATAGCAAGAACGGTTCCGCACGACAATTTTAACGCGAATACGTTTCGCCAACCATTCGCTGGCGATACAAAGCCAAACTTGAATCAAATATTGTGCCACAATAATACAAGTGAATGACAATAAGTGAGAAATCGCAAGAATCGAAAAATATTCGAAAGCAGTTGTTGTGCCGTTACGACCGTTACCGTACATACATATGTGTATGTTTATACATATACATATGTATATGAAAGGACGAGTTAGACGAGCCTTGAAAAGTAAATTTGGGCGAGAGCGTGCGTGCTAAGGCAGACAGGCTTACACATGTCATCTCAGGCCCGTAAAGGAATGTACGCACACATTCGCATACATTCTTATGCATCCATACATTCTTAAACTTGTCCGCTGTAGTAGGAATTGTGTTCCATAGGGGGAAATGTAAAGTAAACACACATCCTGTTCAGCAGCACACATACATAGGTATGTACATATCCTCCATTCTAATGCACCTTTGCGCCGCCAATATTATGTATAACAATACGACACGATAACATTGCTACTTATTGTGAATTCTGCATGATTATTATTATTATTATTATTTCTCCTTCGTATTCTAATTTCACAATTGTTATTTCAGAGTAATCACATTCTTATTCATATTCCTGTGCTGGTTAATGCATATAGATACATACATACATATATCTGTATGTATTATATTTGCATGCATGTACGCACTGGTATGTAGATCTGACGAATCCCTCCCCCTTTGATGAAAAATGAAGACCTGTGATATTCTTAGGAAAGTGAGTGGCACGCAAAAAAAAATCTATGAGATGGTTTTTGAAAAAAGTTACGAAAGAAAATCACAAAAAATATAAAATAAATGATTTCTTCAGCGATAATACTATATAATAATAATAGTTTGTATGTAGTGTATGAGCCGGGAGGGCACTGCGTCAGTTTCATTATTCGTGCGGGTTACTTAGATGACGACGTCGCCGTGGGAGGTGAGCAATTTGTCTTAGCAATCGATCGTAGATTTGTTCACCTTACAATTTTCGGCGTTTACGTGATGCTTCAAAGGAAGATTTGATTCGTTCATGGATGTGAAGGTTCCAGGCACCTAGCTCGGTGGCAAACAGCCCACGTCCGGGGGTACACCCGAAAAGGGCGAAAAAATTAAAATATTGAGCTCAAGTTGCTGATAAGTTTGCTACAAGTTTGCAAGATAATCCATGAAATATGAGGAAGGATCTTAGACTTGAACACTTCAAACCGTGCAAGCGTTTAAGTCTAAAGATTAAAATTTGCATAAAAATATCACCGAGACAATGTTGGAGCGATTTTGTACGGTAAACAATAAATTTACCCATTTCATTTAAACAGAAGTGCAAGTAAGCCAAATTCCTATTATTGCTTATCTAATGGGCAGAACGCTCTACTAAAAAATCAGCAGCCACTTTTCAGTCCCAAAGTGACGGTTGGGTGTGCATACTCAAGCAGTGAATTAATTGGGCAATAGGGCAAGAAAGCTGTCAATGATATGCGGATGGCGTTGTAATTATAGAAAGGGGCTAGTTTGAGAACACCTCCATGTGACATAATGGTCTAAACTTGACGAAGAGATGGTGTACCTGGGTGGGTCTGGATATAAATCCAAATCCGAAACATCCGTCATTCCTTTCCCCAGGAAAATATTCTTACCAAGAATGGGAGAGATCAGCATGGACGTGGTTTGATTGGTCAGCAAGGTTAAGGATCTTGACATTGTCCTGGATGCCAAGCTTAACTGGCAGATTCGCGTTGACGCAACTTTGTCCAAAGGAACGAAGACTCTCCTAAGCTTCGCCGCGCAGCATGCGAGTGCATCACTGCGATTGAGGCGATGCTGGAGCTGACACCGCTTCACTCAGCAATCAATGAAGCGAACCCTATTGAATATAACTTGGGAAGGTTTCGGTAAAAGAAAAGTGATGCCATCTAAGAACAAGCCAGGCGAAAAGCTTATTGAAGCAGTACAACCAAAACAGGTTTGAAAACTCATTACCCTCCCCAAGGATAATCTGAGAATGCTCACGGACAAGTCATTGCAGACTGCGCAGTCATCTGCACAGTATTGGGATATGGCCTACTGACTCCACTTTCTACTTGAGTGAAGTGCTATAGTGCGGAGAAGGTTGATACATTTTGGCCAATTTCAGCCAGAAGAAAGACACATACATCAGTAAAATCCAGTTCTATCTCAAGTTAAATAAAGAATCCCGGTTTGGAAATGTTGCTAGCAACGGTGATTGTCAAATGAGAAGAAATATCAAATGTATGAGCATCGCCTCAGAAACAGTTGGCAAATCTTTGTTTTTAAAAAATACAATACTTTTTATAGTGATGACTTAGAATTTTCAGGTCTTAAAACTTTGGTATAAAATAATTTGCAATATGGTGCTCAAGAAAAGGCCAAAAGCAGTTTTCAAACCAATTGAAGTGTGCCTTCTCATAACAACTTGTGAGAACGAGGGATAATTTTCATTACTTCGTCGACTCATGAAGAGAATGAGTTAGATGTCTTTACTATATGTATATCTATGAAGACTTAAACTCGCTTAGTGGATAGAATATTATTATTATTTTTTTTATTATTTTATGTTTTTTGTCCCATTGTGGTTGGTATTTATTATTATTACTAAAGTTTAATACAAATTCATATCATAAATATGTTCATTAATGAAACCAGAGAAAAATGATTCTTAATTAATTATAAATTTCGTTTGTTTGCTTGGCCCTGGCCATGGTGTAATTTGGAGATAGCGTAAGAAGAGCTGACGCCGACTTGACGCCGCCCAATGAAAAGTATGCCCCTTTTGTTGTTTGTGAAGAACAGGGTACAATTTTAAAGTAATTTTTCGTGAGTTTGAGAGGTAGAACCATTCGAATTTTATTTAAATCAAGTAAATATTTTTTTGTTTTCTAAATATCACCACTATGGAATTGAAAATAAATTAACTCATATAGGTATGCATTTTTTGTATTGTGTTATTTTTTGTTTCTTTCTTCAATTCTTTGTTTGGAATAAAGGTTGTACTCTATCACTGGCCGCCAGTTAATCTCAAATTGAAGCACTTGGAGCTATCAATATGAAATTTTAAAATTCTTATATTTATGTCAAATAATACAAATAGTTTTATCAATAACTAACGAGTTTGTACAAATTGCATTGAAAAGAGGGAATTGCATTTACAGTATTTTTCAAAAATGTTAAGTTTTTGATGATTGGAAAAAACGAAAATCGTTACCGTCCCAAAATTCAAGGTCGTGAGTCCAACCGCTTGTTTAGCACTTTAATCCTGAAAATTCTTTTTCTATATCCTTATTATATATATTACTTATAGAATAACAATTTTTGAGTAAGGCTTTGATGTAAGGAACTATTTCAGCATTGGATAATTGAAAAATTGCGCAAAGTAGAGTTCAAAATATGGACAAAATTGATGTTACCTGCTACGTCCGACTGACTGCCGCAGATCCTTCTGTCATGAAGCAGAATGTACTGTATGTAGCTGGTTGGACTGATGACGGTCCCCTTTTTATAGGCGAAACACATCTCAAACAGTCCACTCTGCCCAGCATGTGGAGACGAGGATGAGACGGCGGATCACTTTCTGTGCGTCTGCCCGGCCTTCGCTCGAATCAGGCTTGAGGTCTTTGGCACCACAAGATTTCTTCTGACGTCCGGTGGATTTAAAGAAAATTAAAAAGGGGATCCGAGTCCAGTACAATGGTCTTAATATTGCCTGAGTGCTATACTTGCTAGTCTGCCCCGACAAAATAAAAAAAAGCACACGCTCTTGAACTGAGTGCCACACCCAGTGTTGCCAATGCAATAAGTTTTCCTGATCGAATTTCGGAACAAATCCGAAAACAACCGCCCATAAACGTTAGTGTTGATAAAATTACCTGCATAATGGCTAGTTAGTATTATGGTAGACTTCGGTTTTGTGACTAAAAATTGAAAAGTATTTTTTTGTAGCAAAATAAATTAATTGGGGCCGCTGCAGCCGAATGGTTTTACGGCTGACTGCCATTTCGTTGGTTCAGGCTCGACGTCCATTTTGAATAGGAAACACCAAATTGTGAAAAACAAGTCTTATTTAAAGGCTGTCGATCCTATACAGGCAATGGTAAGTGTATTTCTGCAATTAAAAAACTTTTCATGCAAACCAGCCGAATGGAAGAGTCCGCATAAATCGGGTGGTAGGTCCTGTTTGTAGGACAAGATCTAGTCTCACACCACAAATTGGAGGAGGATTTCAACCAAACATCTAACAAAGGATGTATAAAAATATATGTACGTAATCTAGGACTCTCACTATTTACCTTTACTCAATTCAATGGTACTCTGAGAATACCAAATGAAGAAATAAGTAGGTATTCGGCTATACCCTCAGGCAACATAGAAGCAATCACACACATTGTAATTGAACACGCACACCTCAATGCATTCAGCTTATGTAGACTTCATTCTGAATGCAACCTGATTTCTGCTTTTTCTGGATTTTCACTTATGTTTGATTAGAATCCTACTTTTGTTCGACGTTATTCCTTTCTGCGAATACCTCTTTCAAAAGAACTAAAAAGAGGTTGGTTGTCATTACAAGAAGTTTGAAGCAGTGGATTTCCTCAAATATTTTATACCCTTGCGCACTTATGAGCAAGGATATTATAATTTTACGTCCCGAACGATAACGAAATCGAGGTAGATATAGACATACACATAGGTACATGGCAAAATGCTCAGAATGATGAGAGGAGTCGATTTAACCCAGTCTGCCCGTTCGTGCGCCCGATAACTAAAGTAAAACTTAATACATTGCAATGAAATTTGGTACGCAAGATAGTTTGATATTGAAAATGAGTAACCTTTTCATATAACAGTAATCTTTAAAAAAATAAGGACGTGATATCTCTATAAGCCGTATAAATAAATATTTGGTGCATATGATTAACTCAGAAAAAGAAATACGATGCCAGAAAAATTAAAAAAATAAAGAAATTAAAAGAGATTCGAGTATTTTAAGAAAACTCGCCCAAATTCGTACATGTATTGCTCCCACCTCATTTATAACCGACATAAACCGACCAACTTAAATTTGCCTAAATTATACTTGCGTATAAGGTTCGGTCCGGACCGATTTTAGCGCTTCCTTACATGTTTGTTATTGGCTTAGTTTATAGACACACATTGGTTTGGCTCATGCCAGTTTAAGGGTTGGTGTTTCGTTGCTGTTGGTATTGTGATTGAAGTCTTCGAAAATTGGATATATGAGAAATTTGTGACTCTCTGACATAATATCCATGTGCAAAATACGTGCGAAACGAAAAGGGGTGGAACGTATGTATATTGATGGCAAATGTCGTGTGGGGGAGTGTCGCCTTTAACACATAAATATATGTATGTAGGCATGCACGGATCCAGTACATAAAAGTACAAACAAATATCGCCATTCCATTTCTCTTGTGAATGATTGATTGATTGATGTGTGGATATGTACGAGTATTTCAGTTGTGAGCTGGTTTAGGTTTGACTGTGTGTGCTTCTTGAAATACCTGGATGAGGGTACAAGTTGATAAGGTAAGCGCGTTGTTCAAAATAAATATTCAAATTGCGTTTAAATTTTACAATAGTTAAGTGCATATGTAGTGATATACCTACCTATGTACATAAAAAAATATTATTAATTTCTTTTGCAAGTGTGAGTCTGGCTGCTGCTCTAAACTGAACTCAAATCAAATCTGATATTCGATTTATTTTTATATCGTACAACTTTTGCATAAATCAATGTTTTTTCCCACTTCATTCAGTTTCTTATCAACAACGTCAATTGACTGACTAGCAATCAAAAAAATGTGGAAATTCAAAAAATAAAATATAGTTAAAAATGTCTTATTCCCTAACCACCAAATACAAACGATTTGTATATTTGCACATATCTTTTATAAATCGATTAAAAATTCTGTTTTGGTTTAATTTCCCTTGAAATTTTTGTCATTTTCCTGTTGCCATTGATAACGCAAACGCCACGTCTTAATTTCCTGCCGAATAATTTAACTATGCTTGTAGATATGTACAAGTATATTTATTCACTTATACATTTGCAACGGAGTAAATGTTGAACTCGTTTCTTTGGCAGGCTTGGGAAGAGTGGATTAGAAAATTTCGCATGCGAAAATTAAACGGAAGCTCTACATGAATCACAAATTTGGAAGTGTCATAAATGGCAATCATGAAGCAGTAGCAAAAAGTGCCACCAATGGCAGAGTGAGCAGATTTGCGGCCACAGTTATGGTTTGTTCGGTGAAAGTCATTTATATATTAGCAAAATCATTTGCCATGTCTTGTTATGCTATCATTTTGGCGTGACGGGATTTGAACACCTGAACTTCGGTAGGTGTGGCAAGCATACTCGGTTATGACATCTGAGATTACTTAAGCATCACATTTACCGCAAATCAGTCGTATGTTTGACAGATTATTCTTAATGTAACTTTGAAACATTTGCCAAGTGGAGAGTTAAATGTATCATGTATACCAAGTTTCAGTGGATATTCAAATTTTAGCTGAGTTTTTGCCATTATTTCAAATTCAAATTTCAAAGCAAACTCGAACAATGGTACTCTACTTGGATTGAAAAACCTCATAAAAAGTTTCTTAGTTAGATAAGGTTAGCCAGGTTGCTGGTCTAAGACAAAACGCTGGGCGTCTCTAATGCCCATTGTTATACTTGCATTTGATTTTCATCTCCTAACTAAGTTGCTTAATCCACTCAGATCTTTTTAAAAAGGTAACTAGTCCCTCCAGTGAGACATTTTGCCAATTTCCCAGGTCTTCAAAGAATAATCTTCAAGATATTTGGCACGACTTCCTTGAACATTCGCAGAAGAGGTGTTGTACCGACTCAATTTTTTCTTCATCTCCACAACTCCCGCAGAAGCCATTGTGATACACACCTGTGAGCACGCTTAAGTCAATGGTAGAGTACAGTTCGTTTAGAGGAATTCCAGTGTCCTCTACCACTTGCGGAAGGTCCAGTTCAGAGTCTTTCCTTGCACATTCATCTGTTCTTTCATTTCCCTCCACTCCAGAGTGACCGGGGACCCAACAAAGTGTGGTGTTATGTTGTTGGATAAGCGAGACCGACTTTCTGCATTCTTTAACACATCTTCAATTGATGTGCGCTGAGGCCAGTCCCTTGATCGCTACTTGACTATCAATAAAAATGGTAAGGTTTGCTGGATGTTAGTCTATTAGTCTTATCGTCTTTGTGGGTTTGTATATAGCGTAGATCTCTGCTTGAAAGACTCTACACTGGTCTGAGAGTCTAAAGAAACAATTTAAGTATAATTGTTCCAATCCAGTGTCATTGTCCATCTTTGAGCTGTCAGTATAAATCTGGTGGCCGGTTGCATCTGATATGACTCAGATCTGCCAATCCTTTCTGTCGGGTATTCTTATGTTATAGTCTTTTTCCAGACCAGTCTTGGGAACCAGATAGTCTGTTTTCGATACGTCTTGCAAGTGCACGACAGATAGTAGAACTGAAGCATGATGCTTTTAGCATGCCTGCTGCTTTGATCCCGAAACAGATTTGACCGCTATCGCTTTAACATATACGAGGTGTGTCCAAAAAGTATCACGAATTTTGAATTGTCGCAGGTTACGTATATTCGAGTTTCGATTTTTTGTGGCGATATGTTGGTACTCATGTCTCTCACTCATGACGACGAGTTCGGCCATTTTGAATGTTCAGTTAATTGTTGATAGCTGCTTTGCTTGCACGTGCTTCGCCTCATCGTCGATTTTTACTTATTCAAAAAGATGGATCAAAGAACCTGTATCAAATGTTGTGTGAAAAATGAAATTAAGTGCGCGTATGCATTCCGAATTTTGACCGTGTCATACGGAGAAGCTATTTTGGACCAAAGCAACGTTTGTCGGTGGTACAAAATGTTCTCAGAAGGCCGAGAAGATGTGAACGCCGAAAAGCGTGCCGGACGTCCGAGCACTTCAACAACAGACGAAAACATTGGTGCAGTGAAGAAAATGGTATTGGCCAATTGTCGAATCACAGTTAAAGAAGTTGGTGAGGACTTAGGCATATTGGCTCATGCCATTCGATCTTTTTCAATGGTTTGGGCATGAGGCGGGTCGCCGCAAAAAACGGGTCGCCATACCAAAATTGCTCAATTTCGACCAAAAGCAGCATCGCATGAACATTGTTAATGAGATGTTGGACTCTGTCCGCGATGACCCAAATTTGCTTCAGAGGGTCATAATTGGTGACGAATCGTGGGTTTATGCGTATGACGTGGAAAACAAAGCTCAATAGTCTCAATGGAAGCTGCCGCACGAATCAAAACCGAAAATAGCGCGCCAAGTTCGTCCCAATGTAAAAGTGTTCCTTACCGTATTCTTCAATTGCAGGGGCGTTGTGCACCATGAGTTCTTGCCACGGGATAAAACGGTCAATAAAGAATATTACCTGCAAGTGATGCGCAATTTGCGCGAAGCAATCCGCCAGAAACGCCCGTATTTGTGGAAGAACGACAATTGGCTCTTGCATCACGATAACGCCCCTGCTCACATATCGTTGCTGTGCGCGACTTGTTGTCCAAAAACAACACTCCAATGATGTCACAGCCCCCGTATTCCCCAGATCTGACCCCCTGTGGCCTTTTCTTGTTCCCGAAACTGAAAAGGCCCATGAAAGGTCGACGCTAGGCTACGATTGACGAGATAAAGACGACATCAAAGGAAGCGCTGAACAAGATAAAAGAAAAATAATTTTTTGAAGTGCTTTGAAGATTGGAAAAAACGTTGGCACAAGTGCATAATATCTCATGGCGATAACTTTGAAGGGGACAAAATAGATATTAATGAATAAATAAATAATTTTTGAAAAAACACAAATTCAAATTCGCGATACTTTTTGAACACACCTGCATATCAATGCGTGGAATATGTAGGATCACTTCCAGTGCCGTGTGAGATGTCGATCGAAGCCCACTGGATATTCTTACACAAGCTAATCGTTGGACTTTTATGAGATTTTTTAGGTAGGATTGTGTCTGCAACGACTTCCACCACATGAAAGCTCCATAAGTCAAAATGGGTCTGATGATCAGATCCCATTCCAATGAAATCTTGAGTCCAGAATTGTGCTAAGATACTTGGCTTCGTTCGAAAGGGTTAGTGTTACTCCATCTATAGATGGTAACTGGGAATTCGGTTCCTTATATCTTCTGGATAACAGTACTAGTTCAGTATTGACTGTGTTAACTATTAAACCGTTTGAGGTCGCCCGCTTAGAGAGATCCCTTAACGCTGAGTCCGCTGATAATTGAGAGAAACTTCCCTTTTATCAGGATGACTACATCATCCACTTAAGTGACTTTCTTGATCCTTTTCTTGCTCATGGTAATAAGCAATTCATTCAAGATTACGTTCCACTGTAACCCTTGTGGGATTTTTCATAGACAAGTAATACCTAAGTTCGAGGTGATTACTCTGTTAGATACCATCTGGTCGATTCATCAAATAATCATTTCGTTCGTATCTATGTATGTTCGTCAACGCTCAATTTATCAATTTCACATCAACATTATTGAGCGCTCCATCGATATCCAGAAAAGCTGCCAACAACTTCGTGCGGTGCTGTTTGCACAGACTTACCCTTCTGGTAAGCAGGTTTTGCATTGCTGCTCTCAGTACTAAGAGAGCTCTTGATATGTAGATCAATAAGTCTTTCTATTGTTTTGAGTAAAAACGAAGAGAGACTAATTGATCTGAAACCTTTCGCAGTATTATGACCCGATTTCCCTGCTTTAGGAATAAATACTACCCTGAACTTCCTCCTCTTAACTAACTATATATTAATTGTTCCTATTGACTGTATTGATTTTCCATTCTTAGCAACCAGGGAAAAGTGTTTGCATGAGATATTCAAGAGTTTCCTGCTCTGTTTCTGTGAATCTGCCCCCCAGTCTTTGCAAACAACAATTTCTAAGTAGTCTATAAAAAATTTCAGCAGGAACAGAATAAAAATTGAAAATAACTGTTTGGAGTTAGTTTTAAAAAAATGTATTCAGATTGGACCCAAAATATTCATTTGGAGGTCAACAACATTGTTAGGGTCAAGAGTAGAAAATATCCTACGCTAACTAGGTTCCTTAGTATTCGTGATGTGCTCAGAAAGTAAGGTGATTTAAAATTTCGCAAATAAAATGCATTCGATTTTTTTTGCTTTGTTGTGTTGGTAAGTATATCCTGCACATATATTTGCAGTTTCAAGTATATGCAATATATATATTTAATTTATTTTTGATTGATACGAGGGTTGAACGTGTTTTGGTGAGCTCGGCGATATTCTCTCTCATAAAGTATTTTATATGGGCGAAAATGCTCTGCATCATATGCAAGCAAAAATGGTCAAAATCAACGCAATTACTGAAAAAATGGGCTATACAACTGCATACCCAAAAGCTTTCCCAAGGCTCTGTTTAAAAAGTGAAACATTTTGATGACAATTTTTTTGAAATTTATTAAATTTTTGTGAAATTCAAGCAAAGTTTGGAACTTTGAATTATAAGGCTTTTATTATACAATGGATATAAACGGGATAGATCGAAATGTGGATGATATACAGGTGCAGACTGAAAATCTCATGGACTGATAACATTTCCATCAGAGAGGTTCTTCGCCGAATGAACCAAGACAGACAACTCCTTACGACGAGAAAGCGAGGGAAGATTGATTATCTAGGTCATACTCATTCTGGAAAAATTGCAAAAAGACAAATGTTATGGGTGCGTAATATTGGAAAACGGACTGGAATCAGCAACATTAGAGAGCTATGAAATGCGGCAAAGGACAGAAAAACTTTCAGCGAAATCACAAGCAGCATGTTTTAACACTTATAAATTTGAAATTGAATTGTATTATATATTATTTTAAACGTACTTGTTTATATATACTTTATATACATATATTTTTATACATTTTTGTTCGATTGTTTATTGCGCTCTAAGATATCCTCCTGGTACACCTTTGCCCCTGTCTTAGCTCCTTTTTCGCAGAAATGAAAAGATGTACGGTTTTTGCAAAACACTCCCACCAAAGCATTATGGAGGCTGGATGATAGCCACGCTGTCCACATATATAGCCCAGCGCAGACTCTATGTTGTCCGATTAAATACAAACGCTCCAGTTCTGAAAATATTCCATAGGTGGTAGTAGAAGAAGAAGGTGTACTTTGCACTGGAAAGATCAGGTGGAGAAGGATTTGCCTTCACTTGGTGCGCCCAACTAGCGCCGCTTGCAAAGAAAAACACACGCGCTACGTTCAGCTCGGCCAGAATCGCCAACCAAGAAGAAGTATAAATGTAAATTATCCAGGAAGGGTAGTGTCTTTTTTTAAACATGTAACCGTTATATCCCCTTCACCATATAAACTCTAACTCATCATTAACGCGATAATATTTTGTAAATGTACCGTTTAAAAATGCTTAACGGTGGATAAGCAGGATTTCATTTATTTAGAAACGTGTCATTGTATCGCTGACTAGTTTACATTCAACACCAAAAAACAACCCATTCCAATTGTGGTACACCCATTTCAATTATGTCAGATTGAAGGAGATGGAATATGCCTAGTTGATGTTGTTGTACTTGCGTCTTCATTCTTAACTCTGCGTAAGCACGCAGCGTCGTGCTACGTACTCGTACTTCAATTCTGTCATCGCGACTCCTGCTATGACTGGCATGACTGCAAACACATACATAAGTACCTTGGAACTTAAATGGCTAATCTATCATTCGTGTAAAGAAAATTAATATTCACTTGCATAAAAAGCGACTTGGGCTTATAAAATATAAATGTCGCTTATCTTTACCAAATATAATTCACAAAAATTTATCAGAACATAATCAGGCAGGATCTAGTCCAAATATAGGGTACCGAAAGAGATGCAATTTAGATAAAATTCGTTAGTTGATGCTAAGTTTTGGAACTGGTTGAATTTTTTAGCTGGGAAAGGTAATGTTATGTAAATACTGATTTACTGAGGTGTAAAATTTTAAATGAAACGGCTATCCGCGTGTACAGAACACGTTCTGTTACCTATATATTTTAATTATTTTAGTTATGCAGTTCTTTCAGATTTATATAATTTGGATGTTTCCTTCCGATTAAGTTCGTTAAATATCGTTAATGATTTAAGAGTTTCCATTTGTGTATGTATGTATACTCGAAAGGGTCGCGCCCGTTTCAGAAACCCTCCAATCAGAGGGGTGACAAAAAGCTCTTTTTACTGAGAAGAAACATCGAAGATCTGTACCCCGTCAGTGTGGAACTTAATCAAAACAAAATCTCTTATCGTCTAAGTAACGATCCCCTCACGGATCTCGTGAATCTTTTCACTCTTTCGTTTATTTTTAGAAAGCACCCTATTTGGTGCCTGGTTGGCTGCTGCTGTTCTCGTAGACGAATTATCCACTCATTCCTTATTGCTTTAATGCAAGTTGCACATCGCTGATTATTGCCGATGTCGCCATTTGTAAGAGGTATGTTAAATCTTATCTGTTCCCGCAAATCTTGGGCATGCAAATGCGCATGCCTTGCATATTCTTCTTTATGTCACATTGAGCGACCGTGAGTTGTCAAGAATTGCGTTAACTGGAAGGTAACCTGCCTATAGATTCGGTTTACCATTTTCGATACATTATAATGTAATAATTATAATTATTCAATAATTCGATGGTTTTCGAGAAAAGCGACACAACTCAAAATTCGGAGTTTTGCCATTAAAAGCAAAAATCAACTACAGAGTTTTGATATTTTTATCTGGAAAAGCGTCATAAGCGAGTCTTGAAGCAATTCTGAGGGATGGCGTTAGTGTCGTTTTGTCAGGTGATCAAATTGGCGCGTCACTTATCTAGAAAACTGACCCAACTCAGTATTTTGTATTTTTGAATTATGTCACTTTTCTCGAAAACCATCGAATTATTGAAGCTATTTGGTTTGACGTTCTACATTGGTTCCAAAACTGTTGACGTGAGGATCTAAATTCATGATTGTATGTACATACATATATAATGAAAAATAATATCTCGGGTTTCATGCGAATAATTACATACATATGAGAACCGTTTCCGTTTACTCCGCTGAAGCCAATTCCCTTAACATTTCAACTTTTTGCATTGGATTTTGTTACTAACTGGCTAATAAGTGTTACTCTTAATATTTTCATGTACAATCTAAGGTTGGCTAGTTCTCCTGAACATGAGCGCGGCAATAATTCTTTTTGGTACGTTTTATTCATCAAAACTCCATTCATATTTTTGGTAAACACAAATAAACGGCTAAATTCTGAAGTTGTCGATTATCAGCAGTACACCAGGACCGAGGTATTCGCCCAAAGGAAGGTTCATCCAATTCAAATATTTTGCTGTAAATGCACTTGCCATTTTTTGACCTTTAGAGTATGTACATAAGGACGGTGCTTCAAATTATTCATTGTGTAAAAATAAAATACACTTTAAAAATTTCTCACAAAATTAGCAAATAGCACAACGCATATTGCAAAAAGAATACGCCTATTTAGCAGCATTTACGCCCTTTTATAACCGAACTCTAAGTTTGAATTTTATCGTTCGCGCTTCCAGACAGACTGTACCCTTGAGAGCGTTTGTGTGGTGTGCACATTTATATTAAATTAGATTCTAAAAGAGATTTGCACTTCCACCTCGTGTTCTTTTGTGCCCTCTACTCATCACAATACTTCATTCAGACCCAGTTCCCTCATTAAACTCAGGATAGAGCTGGGTTGAATTGAGCGTATGTACCCTTCCTCTAGCTGCAATTTACAAAAATGCCTCAACCTTCTTCGCGCTACAACGCTGCATTCCAGGAAAAGGTGCATTGGAGTCTCCTGACATTGGTCGCAGAAATGATAAGATTTCGTAGACCAAATCCTGATCAGGTGCAGATGACTTCGCAGTCTGAGATGACTTCCATGAGCATTCTCAGTTTATCCATGGGAAGGGTTATGAACTTTTTGAACCTCTTTTGGTTGTACCCTCCCAGTAAGGATTTCGCCTGGCGCGTCATTGTTTGGTGCCAGCAAATCTCCTTTAGCCCTACCTCTTCACTCCTGCTTGTATGAGTGCAACATTATTCTGACAGCCCTGCAAAATGTTAGTTCTTCCCACTTGGTATTCGTCTTCGATATCCTTGCGTTATATAGCTCAGTTCCAAAAGAGATTTCACCGTTACCGTCTTAGTGGTTGCCTAGCTATCAATGAAGAAACTCACGTAAGAAAGGCATATACAAAGTAAGGGTATTTTGGCCAGTTGCCAGGTCAGCTATGAAAATGGTGTTGTAATCTATTAGATTTTGTGGTTGTGAAAGTTAATCTCTGAACAAAGGTAAGCTATAGAACCAAACTTATTAAATTAATGTAGAAATGACTTAATCTGAACTGTTAAATTTTCGCACATTACAATGACCACATGGTTGTTGCGTTAGCTCCATTTTCGTCACATGTTTTGAAACTAAGTCTATCTGTTATAATTTTAGTGTTTTATCTATCGTGAAACTATAAACCTACATCCTACCACACCAAGATAGTACAATGAGAGATACGTTTTGGGTGTTTGGCCGAGCTCCTCCTTTTATTTGTGGTTAGCGTCTTGTTGTTGTTCCACAAATAGAGGACCTACAGTTTTAAGCCGACTCCGCACAGCAGGCTTTTTTAATGAGCTGCTTTTTTCATGATAGAAATACACTCGGAGGCTTGTCATTGCCAGCCGAAGGGCCCCGCTATTAGAAACCTCTTTTTATTTCATTTAGGCGTTTCAGGCACAGAGACTTGAATGGTAGTCACGCACTAACCCATTCGGTACGGCAGGCGCCGAGCGTTTTTCTGCAGAAGTATAAGAATTGCTATTCTTTATATTCAATCACCACGTAAGCTTATAACTCTTAGGACACATAATAACTCCTAGATAAACACAGGGTCACCTAACTTGGAGGGAGATAAGTTCCGAACTTTGCGTTTATTTGCAAAGAATGCCAAGTTAGTTCTGTGTTAAATCCCCTTCAAGTGCTATGTTCTTTGCTCTATTGCATATTTCTTTTACAATAATCTCGACTATTTAGTTCATCGAGTTTAAACAAACTCCCTGACATATACATACATACATATATTGTTATAAAATAAATAAAATTACTACAGCGAAATTGTGCGCAGTTGGTGCAATATAAATGTGTAAAATTCAAATAAAATTGATATATTCAAAATCTCTGCAACAGTTCTACTTCAAAAATATTTCATTTACATACTTACACATTCATATACTCGTATGTGTACAATAAAAGTTAACTAAAAGGATGTGGCAAGAATTTCATAATTGTACTGCATTCCTTATTACATAAATACTTGGCGATGGTTGCTGTTGGTGCAGGGATAACTTGAGCTAGTGAAACAAATACTTTGTTCAAAACTAGTACGATTTGGCTGGCTAGTTCACCACTCAAGTAAGGAGTAGCGACATCTGCCTTGTGAATGCGACAGTGTCGAAATAAAAAAAATTAAAAAAAGACGCGAATAATTGCTCTTCTATAGATTTCACTTTTTTTTCTTTCTTTCATTACACCTGCTGATTTATTTCGTTGCTCGATGATCTGATTTTAAGCCGACTCCGAACGGCTAATGGTTTTTTATGCGGATCTTTTTCATGGGAAAAATACACTCGGAGGTTTTATATTGCCTGCCGAGGAGCGACCGCTATTAGAAAAAACTTTGATATTCATGCACGGAGATTCGAACCTACGAATGGTAGTTACGCACCAACCCATTCGGGGACGGCGGCGAATTGCGTTATATTGATTGATTTTAATAACTTATTACTTTTGACTGAAAAGATAGGAGACCTCGTTCTCATAGTATTCAGCGTTTATATTATTTTTAGAGAAATATTTTACTTTCCTGCGCTTTGGCGAAGTATAAAAGGTATACTTATATGGTCTTGCGTTTCGAATGGTAGGAGAACTTTACACATTACAGAGTGGTATTCTAGTTTTATGATGCCGTTATGAAGACAATTCTGTATTCCTTGCCTGGGCGAACTCATTAGAAAAGACGGCTTCGGTGAAGAAGCTGGATAGAGTTCAAGGTCTGCTCTCTTTGGAATTAGTGGGACCTTTTGAATCACTCCTACGGCAGCGCTTAATGAATTGCTAAATATGGTACCTGCAGACATCACAGGGAAACAACGCTCAAAAGCTGTGCTATATGATATTTTCTCGCTCAGCAATATACATACATTCGTTAAGAATTTGATGTGAGAGAAAGGATTTAAATAATAATAAAACATAATAGGTTTTTGAAAGTTAAAAAAGTTATAGATGGGTTGCTTAGGCTGCTAGCTCACTGTAGAATTGCTTTGCTTGCCTTTCTTGCTTGTTTCGCTTTGCTTTATTTTGAATATTTCTACGGTCACACTGTTACTTTGAGCGCTGCCAGAATAATAGGGGGAAAAAAACGAAGCGAAGAGTGACAAAACGCAGTCAAATATAGCATTCGAGCGAGTGAAACAAAGCTGCCATTTGATCAACTTTCCTACATTACAGTACATTTCTATTATTTACTGAAAGAGCACCAATTCGGTACTAGTGGGTTTTCATGCGCGGCGCAGAAAAACAAGCTTGCATTGGATCAGCAACCGGGGTCGGGCTTCTAAATTCACTAAAAGCGCATCAATTCGGTGCCAGTGGATTTTCATGCGTGGCTAAGTTCGGTATTTCTTTGCTTTCGCTTGTTTCTTATATTTTGATGTAAAATTTTCGGTGCTTCAATTTCATCTCGGGCGGGTCGTCTGCTTGGGTAATTTGTTGCATGCCAACCTACTACTAAAAGTCCTTGATAACATTCCGATACATGTATGTAAGCAAGTTTATATGTTGCTTGTGTGCATGTATGGATATTTTGTGTACAAGTCCGTATGCTTATTTATTGAAATATGATATGCATGCGTATGGGTACCCAAACATACGAATGTATTCGTACAAAAAATGTTATAAGATGTAGTTTCATTAGGCGTTTTTTCTCTTGCCTCCACAAAAGTCTTTCTTCGCAGTGATTGTTATGTGAGCTTTACTAGTTGGATGTTGGTTGGCTGACTGCTACTCCAAAATATGTGCACATGTACGAGTATTATGGTTGTATGCAGCAAGTTCTTTTCGCTGTTGCCTCTGCAAACTGCAGCAGTGTTCGCTCGTTATTGAGTTATGGATGTACCGCATGTGAATGTGAATGTGAGGCAGAAAGGCGGAAGTGAACAAAACCAAACAAAAAAAAAACACAAATCATTTGCGTACACAAAGTACAACAACAACCACAGTATACATAGTACCAACGAGTAAGTCGATGAAGTAGTAATATTTCTCTTGTTGTTGTTGTTGTTGTTGTTGTTGCAGGATGCATAAAATGCACAAAATGTGGAAGTGGTCAAAAAGGAAAAGCAAACCGGAAAGAAAAACAGAGTAAAGCGAAACAGAAAATGTGAAAAAGTCGAGTATTTTTGATTATCCTTTTGAATTTGAGATGCAGTTGATGCATGAAAGCATGTTGTTCGTCTCGACAATGACTTTGACAACAATAAAAACTACTACATAAAAAATTGCTTGCAACCTCATGCACAACTACAACAACAATCACTGCTCAACTGTGTTGCGCAAGTTTGAAGTTGCACAAGTTACAAGTCATAGGAGTGGCGCAAGACAACCGGAATTATTGAAGGATTTGTTATTACTGCTTGCAGTTTTGCTTTCGTGTTGGTTGTTACGGTTACTCTTTCGCATGTTGGCCTCCACACATCAACTTTGTTTGTTAATGCGATTTTTTGTACTTTCAGCAGGCAAATTGGCAACGCATAGTTTGTTAATACATACGAGTATATGGCCGAAGAGCTCTCAAATTCTACCCTTCTTGCCTCCATCACTCTGCATATGTACATATATTCACATAAGTACACAATTTTTCTTTTGAATATCCTCTAAATAGTTTTGATTGTGGTTCTAGCTCGACTACCGCACGTACTATACGTACGGACATTTTCTTAAAGATTTAAAGCAAGCATTTGTATGTAATTGCAACTGCCTCAAAGCCTTTGCACTACTCCTGCCGTTACAACAACAAATCGTTGAATAATACATTTTGATCATCCGTGGAAAATTCAAAATTCAATTTACGCCAAACAAAATGATAATCCATCTATCATTCATCAGCAGTCATTGGCAAGAAGAAAAATTGAAACGCAGCGCTGGTTAAAAAAAAAAATATGCCACAAAAAATAAGAGCAAATAAGCAGCCACTGGGTACCAATTACAGCAAAGAAAGAAATCGTGCTGCGACATATTTTCACGGTTGTTCATATGTTTATGTATGTGTATGTACATATGTATGTATATTGGTACCAATCGTAAATCTCCGGCGCTTTGGCGTGCTGGTGTTCAATGTCGTACTCGTTTAAGGTGGCATTGGTGTACCTTGTCGCAAAACCCAGAAGATACCGCAATTTCAGCTTCAGCCGCAACACAGCTACGACCGCAGCAGCAATAACCTTAAGCTTGTGCACCTCAGTCTCAACTTGCGCACCCCCTTGGAGTGTAGCCAGGCGCTGTTGGTGCTGCTGATGCTCGATATTTTTGTATCGAAAGGAATGACAAAATGCGTGGCTGCGCTCTGATAAGAATTTTTATAACAACTGTTTAAGGAAGAGGAAATTGAATGAAAGTGTGCCTGCTGCGCACTCCACTCCATAATGTCAATCGCGGTTCGCACCCATCGCCTATAGTGGCCCAGTTTGGGCGTTGATGAGTGGAGCAGTGCATCCATAGGCTCCTCTACTGAGCTCTTTCTGTATTTCACTTGATTCCTGAGCATTTAAAAAAAATGGGCATGCAAGTATTTTGGATACTATTGCAAGTAAATCCTAAAAATGGAAAAGGATATTGCTTGCATGCGTCCATCAAAAATATGTCACATTTAGTACTATATTTAAAAAATTGTAGGTACTTTCTGGAATACAAAACCAAAAAAAAAACGATTTACGAAGCAATAATTTAATTGAAATACAGGGCCTTCACGTGCGAATTTCTTCCCTGCCAGTATTTTGTTTCGACGGGTGGCATCTTTTTCGACAAATGTTAAGTAGAATATCTACAATTTACTAAAATGGGCTCCATTTCCCTCGACAATCCCGCAAACATAACTGAAATGCGCAATGAAAATGACTGATATGTGAAAACAAATATAACTATGATATATTTGTTCGTAGTCTATTGTTCATAGTACGAATATTGACAATGGGCCTCTTCGATTCACCAAGTGTTAGTAAGTGGCGAATAGATCAAGCAACATATGTTCGTAGTACTGGAAAACAGCTGCTAAAAATTACATTTCCTTGGAAGCACTTAATGAGCATTAGTAAGGCCGTGGTCGTACAGGGAAGCATTTGTTGCTACAACTCGTTGCTTGAGATGCTCGTGCTCTGTAAACGCCATTTGTGTTATCGTTCTTCCCCAATGTTGTTGTTGACTACAGACTAAGAA
Organism: Anastrepha ludens; assembly: GCF_028408465.1. Taxonomy (NCBI): domain Eukaryota; kingdom Metazoa; phylum Arthropoda; class Insecta; order Diptera; family Tephritidae; genus Anastrepha; species Anastrepha ludens. Next base: position 70,249,455 of record NC_071500.1, read on the forward strand.
CTAACAATTGCAAAGGTGTGTTCACGACGGGAACATCAAAAGAGACTTCGTAAAGTTCAAGCAGCAAAAGTCTCTGCTGAATGCGGTATAATGAAGAAAGATTGAAGAAAGAGAGATTTGGCAGCATTGGAAATAGTAAGTTACCCGAGTTTTATGAGGTATAAGGCCTCGTCTTTTCGCAAATCGGTAGCAAGTGGCGAATATATGTAGCAAATGTTATAAATGAACGTATATTGGCAACGCTGAAATAGAACTGCCTTAAATTACATTTGAACTGCCTTAATCAAAAAAAATCGATTTTGGTTTATTTGAGAAAATGAATGTACATAATCTCAAAAATGTTGTGTCCAAATTTTAAGTCAATCGGTGCAAAACTCACAAAGTTAGAGCATTATAACCGTTGGCCGCTCCGACTCGGCTACCTGCTATAGAAAACTTTAAATCGATTTTCTGGAAAACGACGTTTTTCAAGTCGGTGGACACTTTTTCTCTGAATGTACTAGATCAATCTTCCTGAAATTTTGTACACACTTTCTCTACATATTTACCGAGGTAACCCTGGAAGGTTTTTTTTTTTCCAATTTCCATTTATTTTACAATAAGCAATATTATGCGATTTATCGTCTAAAAATCGCACTTCTACTTCAAATGTTAAAAAAAATTGAAAAAAAAATTTTTTTTAATAAAAGCTCGACAGGGTTACCTCGGACAATTGATTACCTAATGAAAACTCTTTGATTTTTTGATTTCAGATGATCCAATGCTGAGAAAAACTGTCCACGGCAAATTGCCTTTTTTTCGAGACGTCTGCGTAGATCTGCTGTCAACGGCTCAATTTTGTATATTTTCTTGTGAAAATTTTTGAAAATATTTTTGAAATATGAGTTTACAGTATACTAATTGGATAAATAAATTTACATGAATCATCTTTCCAAAAAAAATTCATAAATAAGTGCATATTTTTAGTGGAATTAAAAAGTTCCAAATTCTAAGAAATATTTATTCCAAAAACCCACTGATGCGTTTGCAGGCAAAACAGAAGGGGCATTTCCCAAGAAAAAACACTCCTACTCAAAGTAAACTAACGCCTCAATGGACATGTCAGGAGTGCGTGAAACAGAATAAACCCAGTGAAACTATGGAAAAGCAGGAAATGTCTTGTTGAACTGCACATTCCTGATTGTTTTGAAATTTATCGCACTGTACAAAACTATTAATAAAATTCTTTAAAATATTACTTATTTTATTTATATTCATTTAAATATTGTGACTATACGAATTCGTTACACACACTCTGCTAAATCATTCCAAGCAAGAGTTCGTTATAACTTGGTTTACACGATACAGTTACCGGCTTTTGGAAACAGATTTCCTGCGCAAGAGGATGATTTCCCAACCAACTTCTAAAAGTGAAGTATTGTGAAATTAGTTAAGGTCAGTTAAGTAAATTAAAGTTAGAAAGTTTATCTTCCTCAGTTAGTTTAGAAAAAATGTAAAAAAGTTTAAATATTATCTTCTTTTTATGCCAATGATTGTATAAGCACATCCCGAGGGGAAATGGAATCAGGTTTATTTCTATAAGTTCTGACACTACCAAATTTAAAAAAAAGAATAAGAGAAAAATCATTACAGATGGAATAGTGCAGGGTGTTATTTTGAAAAGCCCGCCATTTCGGTAGATGTCACTTTTGAAGCTGTAATTTTTTGATATTTGACAAGTAGAAACTACGCCATTAATAAAAATGGAACGATTAATGCTTAAGCAACGCATTGAAATTATTAAAATTCACTATAAAAATGGTGAAAATTTGGCAGAGACGGCTAAAACTCGAACATTTTTGGGTCATCGTGAAGCACCTTGTCGGACCTACATTCCCATGGCAGCCGGTTCTACGTTACCGGAATGACATTCCCATGGCAGCCGGTTCTACGTTACCGGAATGACTCGGGTTTTTCCCGATCAAGGGCTGCCGCCCCAGTACACTAGCCCTGTCTAGTGTATCGTATATCACCCCACCCCTTACGTCACAGGAGCAAACTCCCGCAGCTAACCTGCTCCAAATACTTCTCCTCAGGGCTGGAGTCGAATCCAACCCTGGGCCAGAGGTATTCTACTGCTGCGTCTGCCATCAACGGCTCCACCCGAACTCCACCTCGGTTAGGTGCAATAAGTGCAACGGGTGGAGCCACCTTAAGACCTGCTCAGGCCTTAAGTCGCACAGGGAGTGGTCCACACGGTATGTGGCCACGTGTTGCTCCCGCCAACAGGCGTCTGATGCCTCCATGGCTACCACACCCCCTGATAGGCCGGCACTACCAACCGCCACCACAACCCACACCTCCACGGTGAGGAGCCTATCGGAGCAACACAACTCCCCTTTAACCCCTCCTATCCCTTCCTGCTCCAACCCCAGTGCGGGGACAAACCAGCAGCTCCTGGTCCCCCGTACAGTCTGTTCCGTGTGTCAGACCGTAATACCTCGGAATCTGGTATCAGTCCAGTGCAATTCCTGCAATGGCTGGTGCCATTTTCGGAGATGTTCCGGCCTGCGCACCACCCGTGAGTGGACAACTGCCTACGTTGCCCCCTGCTGCAGAGCTCTGCACCCACTACCTCCCCCGGAGGAGCGGCCGCCCACCACCATCAGGCCGCAACAACCACAGTGGATTGCACAGCAGGTCCAACGTAGACAACCCCACGCGTCCCTCACCCCCCGGATTACACTGACCTCACCGAGAAGCTTCAAGCTTCTCCAGTTTAACTGCAACGGACTTACGAGTAAGGTCGACGAGATAGTCGACTTTATGAACCGGCACAGTATCAAGATAGCTGCGGTCCAAGAAACAAAGTTGCACGCTAGGTCATCTCTGATCACCAGGGATGGCTATAACGTGCACAGACACGATCGCGAGCGAGACAACGGTGGTGGCCTAGCGTTTATAGTCCACCACACTGTGCAGTATCGTCTTATCGATGAAGGAATCGACCCCAGGGACAGCACCTTAGAATGTCAAGGCATAGCTGTCCGGTCAGGCGATTCCGAGCTCGAAATTTTTAATATATACATACCCCCTGTCACCTGCTGCCCGGCAGGATATCACCCTGATATAGGTGCGCTCATCAGAGGTGAAAACCGATTGGTTGTAGGTGACTTCAATGCGCATCACGATCTTTGGCATTCAAGCCTGCCAAATGATCGTAGGGGACAGCAATTGGCAGAGCAGATAGACGACTCGACATTCAGCACAGTGAACGACGACGCCCCCACCAGGGTAGTGGGCAATTGTAGCAGCTCGCCTGACCTAACAATAGCTAGCGCGGGTCTGATAAATAGCATAACGTGGCGACCTATGCTATCGCTTGCATCAGACCACTTGCCCATTATCGTCTCGATCGAGAGACCTGCCGATTTCGTTTCCGCGAATCACCGGTCCTATTTTAACTTTATAAAAGCTAATTGGGCCGGCTTCACGGAATTCACCGAGGACACCTTCGCCGCTCTTCCCATCCCCACTGATGTGCGCGTCGGCGAACGCGCATTCCGCAAGGTGCTCACAGCTGCTGCGGCTCGCTTCATCCCAGCTGGATGTTATAAGGACATCCGTCCCCACTTCCCAGCAGAAGCAGCCAGTTTAGCAAACGAGCGTGACCACCTACGCCAGGCCGATCCCGGGGATCCCCGCATAAGGGATCTCAATTTGGAGATCCGGCAACTGGTAAATCAACATAAGCGGACTAAATGGGTTGAGCACCTGAAGACTTGTAACCTCACCTCCGGAGTGAGTAAGCTCTGGTCCACCGTTAGGTCCCTGTCGAACCCGACGAAACACAACGACAAGGTGGCTATCACCTTCAACGGTTGTACTTCGTCGGACCCGAAGAGATGCGCGAGCTATTTTAGCCGGCTGTTTACACTGCATCCTCCGGGCGACAGAACCAAACGTCGTGTTACCAGAAGGCTGCACAAACTGACGAACGACAGTGCGCCACTTACTTTCTCCGGTGATGAGGTTCAGGGGGCCATCAACAAGTCGAAATCATCGAAAGCCATTGGCCCTGACGGGACTTAACGCGCTGATGCTGAAGCATCTGGGACCCCTGGGAGTAGGATACCTCACAAGGGTCTTCAATTTGTCTCTGGCCACTCTCATCATCCCTGACAAGTGGAAAGCAGGGAGAGTGGTCCCACTATTGAAACCTGGGAAACCCGCCAACCAAGGGGAGTCTTATCGGCCGATAACTCTCCTTTCCCCAGTAGTGAAGACACTTGAAGCCCTCCTACTCCCACTCTTCACGACCCACCTGGCCCCAGCCCCACATCAGCACGGATTCCGACGAGTGCACAGCACCACCACGGCACTCACCGCCATAAACGCCCAGATAAATCGCGGCCTTAACCAAAACCGCCCCTGCGAGAGGACTGTCCTAGTAGCGTTGGACCTAAAGAAGGCTTTCGATACAGTCAGCCATTCCACGCTACTAGATGATATTTATCAGTCGACACTCCCGCCAGGGCTGAAGAGGTGGTCCGCGAACTACCTGAGCGGTCGGCACTCGTCAGTGATTTTTCGAGATCAAATGTCAAAGCAGAGGAAGATTAAGCAAGGCGTACCGCAGGGTGGTGTCCTTTCACCCTTGCTTTTTAACTTCTACATCTCGAAGCTCCCCCAACCACCAGCGGGAGTTTCCCTGATCTCATACGCTGACGACTGCACGATAATGGCGTCGGGCAATGACATCGATGGCCTGTGTTCCAAAGTGAACAACTACCTCACCGACCTTTCTCGCTTTTTCACTGCGAGGAATCTCCAACTTTCCCCCACTAAGTCCACGGCGACCCTTTTCACCACCTGGACAAAGGAGGTCAAGCTGTCCCTTAAGGTAAAAGTCGACGACACACCAATTCCGACTGTGAATAACCCCAAAATTTTGGGTGTAACCTTTGACAGCTTGCTCTCCTTCTCTGCGCACACAACCGCAATTGCCACTAAAGTCCAAAATCGCAACAAGGTCCTCAAATCGCTGGCCGGCAGCACTTGGGGCAAGGACAAAGAACTGTTGCTTTCGACATTTAAGGCAATTGGCCGGCCGGTTCTAAACTATGCTGCGCCTGTCTGGTCGCCTGGTACTAGTGATTCGCAGTGGATAAAGCTTCAGACATGTCAGAATACCGCCATTCGGACAGCGACCGGGTGCCTCCTGATGTCACCCATACAACACCTGCACAACGAGGCACAAATGCTCCCAGTCGCGGAGCACAACAAATTGCTCAGCAAGCAGTTCCTGCTGGGGTGTTACCGCAGGTTTTACCCCTGCAGACACCTGCTTGAGCCTGAGCCGCCTCCCAGGCACGTCAGGAGACACCTCCTCGACTACGCTGACGAACTCCAGGACAAAACTGACCGAGACCTACTGGACCGGACAGTATTCAGACAGTCAATAAACGACATTCACCGGGAGTCCGTTACCACCTTCATGAACTCCCGTCCCGTGAATGCCGTAATCGGAGTCCAACCACCACCCATTGCAGATGAAGAGCTCCAGCTTCCCCGTGAGACTCGTGTAACATTGGCACAATTGCGTTCTGGATATTGTAGCAGGTTAAACTCCTACTTATCCAGAATTGACCCCGACATACCAAACACATGTCCGGCATGTGAAGGTACCCCGCACGACACTAACCACCTCTTCACATGCCCCCTTAATCAGACTCATCTAACCCCCCTCTCCCTCTGGACCCAACCCGTCGAAACAGCATGTTTCCTGGGCCTACCCCTAGATGAGCTAGACGAAGACGACAGATGATATACCTACACTGACAGGGCTAACTACGCTGTTAAAACAACAACAATCGCAGAAATTGGTGACAAACTTCGAGCTGCTGGGACAAGTTAGTGATGTGAAAAATAAAACCCGTGCACGTCGCTCAAGAACAACCGAAAATATTGCTGTTGTAGCCGAGAGTGTTGAAGAAAATCCAGGTTTGTCCATTCATCGCCGTTCTTTGGAATTAGGCATTCCACAAACGTCATTACACCGTATTTTGCATAAAGATTTGGGTCTCAGGGCTTATAAAGTCCAGTAAGCACAAGAACTCAAGCCGGGCGATCAACAACGTGGTGTCTTTGCTGATTGGGTCGTTGAAATGCATGAAAATGATCCGGAATTCCATCGAAAAATCATCTTGAGTGATGAGGCCCAATTCCACCTCGCTGGCTTCGTCAACAAGCAAAATTGTCGGATCTGGGGCTCAGAAAATCCAAGCGTTATCGTTGAAAAGCCTCTCTATCCTCAACGTGTGACTCTTTGCTGCGGTTTATGGTTCGGCGGAGTCACTGGACCTTACTTTTTCGAAAATGAAGCTGGAGCAACAGTTACGGTGAATGGATTGCGCTATCGAGCGCTGATAAACTATTTTTTATGGCCGGAATTGGATGGTATTGATCTGGACAACGTTTATTTTCAACAAGACGGCGCTATGTGCCACACAAGCAACGAAACCATTGATCTTTTACGTTAATAACACCTCTTATTGGAAAATCCCTTAGAATGGCGGTGGTAGATGTATGACTTCATTGAGGTTTCTCATAACCTATGTGGAATCAAAATTTGGATTAAGGAACGTAAGTATTATTTTAATATCTGCTGCTTAGTGGGTTAATTTCCTGTAAAAACAATATTTCTGGGAGTCTAAAGAAAAAACCGAGTCAAATCTTTGTATGAATATGATTTTTTTTTTGTTCTTGCGCCACTTAGTGGGTATATTTATTGCAAAAAATTGTGCTCCTATATTTTATACATTCTGAATATGAGCCAAATCGGACCATAAATACAACTTTTACAAACATCTAGATTCCTGCGCCACCTAGATTTTCCAAATTATGGTGTACCTGTACATAACCGTTCAGCGATGATACCCATTTTTGGCTAAATGGCTACGTCAATAAGCAAAATTGCTAGATGAATCATCGGTCCATATTTCTGCAAAGTGAATGACGAACGCCATCGCCCCATGATAGACGACTTTTTGATACTGGAAATTGAAACCTGTGATCTCTACAACCAGACGTGGTTCCAATGAGCTACTTGCCATACAGCGCATAAAACAATGGATTCACTGCGTTGTCGTTTCGGTGAGTAATTTATCTTTCGTCTCGGATCAGTGGATGGACTCGTAGATCGTGTGATATCACACCTTTCGACTTTTATTTGTGGAGGTGTGGGGGTATTTAAAGTCTAAATGTTTTATGGATAGCTAGCTTCCATTGAGGCATTGGAAGCCAATATTACTAAAGTTATTTACGAGATACCGACAGAGCGAGTCATTCAGCATTTGAAAGAGATTATCTTTAAAAACGAAAGTCGTGAATGGTTTTATAAAAATAATATGTATTCAATTTGAATTTTCGTTGCTTTATTTCAATTTAAAATTCGATACCTGATAACCCTTTATACAGATATAGTCGCATAATTCTGCGGAATATTTTGTATGAGATTTATGGCGACATAGATATAGTGCAGCGAAAAAAGATTCAGCGGCTCCGCTGGCTAAATCATGTCGTCTCAATGAATAACAGCGCTCAGGGTGTAGAAGTATTCGATGTGGTACCAGCTGAGGAAAGGAAGATATACTCTGCATTGGAAAAATTAGGTGGAGAAGGACTTGGCTTCATTTGGTGTGCCCAACTGCCTAGTATGAGGAATCAAAATCGCTTAGGCGGTTATCGCGCTAATCAAGAAGAAGAAGAAGCTGTCTTCTGCTGTAATACACAATTTTAAACGTTTTGTTAAGCTTTTTAATAAACTATCTGTGTCCTTTTAGGAGTGTGGTTTAGGATGGTGGTCTCAGCGCATTTTCACTTTAGTTTAATATCCAGTTTCGGAATTATATAAAAGTCGAGGAGAGAGCAAACTCTCGCCCCGTATACGATCTCTGAGGAGTTCCCAAACCATTTCGGTGATTTTCACTGAAGATTTCTTTTTATTGCTAATAAAATCTGGCACTTTTTCATGAAATTACGTACAAAATTCCTTGATATTTATACTTAGACCTATCTTATTTCAGGGTATGGCAAGGGTGAACAAATACATACTACTGTGGGCAAAAAGTAAGGGTAATTTGGTTGTAAAATGAAAAATCTTTATTTATTCTTGTAAATCAATTTCATCACCTTCAAAATAATCCCTTCTCGATGAAATATACTTATACCAACGATTGTTCCAGTCCCCGAAACATGCCAAATAGTCCATTTCCGGTATAGCCATCAGCACCTTCTCAAATTTAGCTTTTATCTCCTCAATCGACTCGAAACGCGTGCCCCGGAGTGGTCTCTTGAGTTTTGGGAATAACCAGAAGTCACACGGAGCCAAATCAGGCGAATACGGTGGTTGCGGAACGATATGCGTGAAATTTTTGGCGAAATGGTCATGAAGAAGTGTGAGACGGTGCATTATCGTGATGCACAAACCAAGAGTTGTTGACCCATAATTCTGGTCTTTTTAGACGAATTGCTTCACGTAAACGACGCCTAATGCTCAAATAATACTCCTTATTAACAGTTTGGCTAGGTGGAAGGAATTCATAGTGCACCATACTACGAAAATCGAAAAAAACTGTCACTGACCTTTATTTTTGAACGACTTTGACGTGCTCTTTTCGGTCTGACCTCGCCTTTAGCACGATATTCGCTTGATTGGTCGGTTGTTTCGGGGTCGTAAGCATAAATCCAAGTCTCATCTCCCGTAATGATGCATTTGAGCTTGTCCTGATAGTCTGAAAGCATTGTTTCACACATATCAACGCGACGACTTTTTTCCAAGAAATTGAGAGTTTTCGGTACCAAACGTGATTTGACTTTTCGTAGGCCCAAATGGACTTTCAAAATGGTTTTCACAGATCCTTCTGATATTCCGATCATATCAGTAAGGTCTGTAACAGTCAACCGACGATTTTTGAGCACTAACTCCTTCACTTTATTGACGTGTTGGTCATCTGTTGACGTCGATGGTCGTCCAGAGCGCTCCAAGTCATCAACACGTTCTCGACCCTCTTTGAAGTCTTTGTACCACTTATAAACATTCTTCTGCGACATGGTCGAATCACCAAATGCCTTCTGCAACATGCTAAACGTTTCCGCAGCCGAAATTTCATTCCGCAAACAAAGTTTGATGGCACTTCTCTGCTCAATCAAATCAGACATTGTAAAAATCGAAAAATGCACTCTTGGTCGTTTGGTAAACACAAGCGTTAATATATTACTGATAATGACATTCACATGAAAGTTGGCCCAGATGTTATTAACAGTGCTGCCAAATCATGGAAAAAATAACTAGAGCGAAATTTTAATCCTGCGAAGTTTGACAAATAAATTCACCTTACTTTTTGCCTACTGTAGTATATCGAATACAAAATTCTAATAATAATGTAAATTATAAAGAATAGAGACTACAATGGTTTTGCTACAGAGATATTATTACAGAATTTAGTATGGCTTTTTTATAGATATTTTTAAAAACATTTTTCCGTAATAAAATTTTACTTAAGATGACAATTTTTTATTCACTACACACAAGTATTTTATATAAACGTATAGATTTTGAAATGCCAAAATCGTTACTCATATATGAACATAAATTATGGAGCATTAGGGGTTCTAGCGAAATTTCTTAATTTGATTATATATTTTTATTTAATTTGTCAACGCTTGCTATTCAACAATTCAAATTTAATAGAAAAATATGTAAGAAAATTGCCTTACAACGTTAAATAGTGGTTTGCGAAGACTCTTCAGCTCTTTAAAACTGCCTCAAAGCGTATTGGCAAGCTTTCAATATGTTTTTGTTATGTTTCGATGGGTATTTCGGTGAAAATGTCGTGCATTCTTTTCCAATAGTTTTTAATGCTATTTGGAGGGCGTTTTATAGCTTTCTTTCACAATAGACCTTAATTTTCTGTTGCATTGATTTCGAGACAATTTCGGGCCAGTGTTGAGAGACAAAAAAGTCCATTTACACCATCCGAACTGGTAAATTTTCATGTGATATACTACGGTCTATTTATTTATTCATGGTGGCTTCCAGTAAAACCAACGGACCAATACCAACTCCGAACAGCACCGCCAAATCATTATTGACCCTCCATCGCATCCTCTCCACCGTTTCGAACACCTGATAATGCTGCGCAGCTTTTCGGTGTTTGAGCAGACATACTTTAATAGAAACGATATGAAAAGTACATTCTTCTGACCACAGAACGTCTCTCCAGTGGTTGATGGTCCAGTGTTGATAACGTAACGCAAATGCTAAACGAGCTTTTCTGTTTTTATACCCGCGCGCACTTCTACCATGAAAAATCTTCTCGAAACTAGGGCAATGCATGAGTAATTTATTTGAAAATTATAATTTTAACTCAAATTGACTAACGGCGATTTGCTGTTCGTAAACATATACAAATACAAAACAAAGCAGCCTTGCTACAAAACTTTAAAGAGAATATCAATTGACCTTTCAATATATCGGCCACGATAAAGTAGCCTGTAAGGTTAGACGTTAGTTGAAAAAAGGGATCTTAATAACAAGAACTATTACCTTTGAAAAAAAGAAGAAGAAAAATATTAATCACACCAAACATCAAATGTTGTTGCTCATCAAGACAAATTTCTTCTGAATGTGCTTACATTGTCCTCACATTTCACAGCCTTGTAGCGTACAATATGTAACCTAGACTTACCCTCAGTAGTAAATTTCAAAATTTTGGAGTGTTTCTAATTATTTGGCGAGGTACTGTGTTGTGATCAAATATTTTAAATGATGACCGAAGATCAGCGCCAATTGATACAATCTAGCAAATTGATGAATAACTCTCATAATTCTTACCAGTTTCCCTGTGCATATATACATAGAGGTAATGCATGTACATATGTGAGTGCAATATGTGTAAGAACACACAATAAGCAACAAAAGTTACAGTCTAGCAGCAAAGGCAAGTGTGGTGTATTTCTCAAATGGTTAGCTTTGCTATTGCAAAAAAATACGAGTACGAGTTCGAATGGAAAGCGGCCTGTACGAGCAAAAACTTACAGGGTGAGTTGGTTTACAGTTTATTTTTTGCAACGTTACTAATGCCTTCAGGATCGACATAGAGCGGATGAGCGTCAGTAGGCGAGTATGTGTGTTGGTGCGTGGAATACAAAAAATTGGAAAAATTCGTTATGCTTTTTTTTCGCCATACACCTCAGTATTTACATGTGTATGAGTGCGTGCTTTCGTTGTGTGGTTGTGTATGTGTGCGTGTAAAATGTGAGGGGTTGACTGTTTTTTTATATATTTTCCACCACCATTTTTTCTCATTTTTTTGATAACTTTTTTCTGGGGCAATATACCCTTCGGGAACGCTACTACTATAAAGTGGTGCTTTTGTTGCAAAAACCCGTAGCTTCAACTTATTACCGAACGAAGAATAAATTCGTGTATTTGTAAATATTACAAGGAGCGTAGCAAGAGCGAGTCCTTGCTGAGAGAAAATGTGCCAATGCGCGTGTCCAACATTTGATGGATATATGTAAGTTTGCGTATGCATGTGTGTGTATGTGTTTGCTTCTTAGCTCTACTCAATAGCATAACATGCTCGCATGGCAGCATGAGACGCCTCGAATCACTTGCCACAATTATTTGTAGCATGAATAGGGGGTGGCAAATGTACTTTAGATTCCCCGCCACTTCCAGTGTGACTCTTCTTCGTAGAAACAGGCGTTGGCGGTGGCGGTGGCGTTGGCATCGGTGTCGGCGTCTTCTTCAAGTTGCTTCGCACATTTACGCTTTGTTGTATGGTGCAGAATTGGCAAAGTCGTTCACGGACAGTAGCAGTCGGGCATTGTGCCTGACTGGTGCGCCGCGTCTCAATCATCCGAACATTCAAACAATATCGTAGCTATTGCCTTTATCATTTACATACGTGCATATACCATACACGCGTATAAGGCTACAGAGTTAATTTTTTCTTCACGGCGAGAACGTTTGGAAATTCGCTGTAAAACTGTAAACGCAAAGAGTTTTTTTCGAGTTTCGTATTTGAAGTCATCACATCTCGGTGGCAGTTTCACTGTTGATTGCTACCTTGGAGTCTGTGGCATACCTTTGCCACCACTTCCAATAACGCCGCTACCCTCGTTCCTGCCTCTATCTCCATCATTGATGGAGTCGTTGAAGAAGAAACGCGAAGACGCGCTCCAAAATTGTTTAGCGATTCAGTGGTGATAAGGCGCCACTGAACAAGAAAAGGAATCTGTTCTGTTCGCATTGCGTGCAATTCAAATTGAAATTTCATTCCTCGACGTGAGGCGCATCCGAAAGGTTGTCGGCGGCATTAAAAGAATACTTTTGGGGATATCCCCAAAAAGGGCAAACAGAGAAACATTAAGACAGTTATGAATACATTCCTTCGGTGAATAATAGGGCCAGAATATACTGAGTGCTGCATAAAAATGAAGCTGAAAATTAAGAAACAAAAATATAATAACTTTATATTAAGTGAAATTTGAAGGTGACTTAAAGAAAATTCAAATTTTTATGACAATAATTTACTGCAAACCAAATGCATTACTTCAAAAAATTTTGAAAAACTTTAACAAAAGCTAGAGGTAAGTGAAAATACACAGCGTTTCTGGTTGACAAAGTGAAAGTGAAGTCTGCCCTGAGTTAATTGTTGAACGCAAAGTAGTAAAACTAACCAATTCTTTTATGCAAATGAAATATTAAAGAAATTCATATAAAAGCCCAAGTGAATTTTTATTTTTTAATTAACCTACGAAAAACGAGTAACGAAATTGCAACGAAACCTTAAAATTATTAAGAAAAATTGTTGGCTTTTAAATGAAAAAAATGATATTCGTTTGACAACGAGTGAAAGCTTTACGAATTAAAAACTTAGCAAAGGAATTTTTTTACTGACTTAGAAAAAATAATTTGATTCATGTTAAAGTCAAAATAAAATTCAGATGTTTTGTACAAAAATTGTGCGAACTTCATGGAGATATAACCAAAAAAAAATTAATAAGGAATGAAAGACACATTTTAACGGTTATAAAACTAAAAAACATCCTGACTCTTGAAAAACTTTATAAAACTTTTGACTTGAAAGTTCTGTGTTGTAAAAATACAATTTTTAAGTTTTCTATTTTTGATTTTTCAAAACTTAGTAAGATAGAAAATTTTAACACAAAATCAATGAAATCCATCAGCTTGAGAAATTGTGTTGAGAAGACTCTATGAATAAATGTACGGTTGCGAATTATAACCGCAAGCAATTTCGAACAGATGCATTTATGTGTGCAATACAAAATTAAACACATTGGGAGACTTTCGAAATTGATATAAAATATTTCAAAACATATTTTCTGATATATTTACCAATGCTCCAACTATAAATGTTATTGTACATATCTTGGTCAAATAAATAAATAAATAAATTTGTAAATAAAATATTTTTATTTCTAAGCGAAACAAAACAAAAAACAAAATTACGCGAAATATTAAATGCAAACATTTGTTTGTAACAAAGAAAAATAATTAAGTAGCAAATACAAATCAGGCAAAAATCAGCGAGTTAAAAAATTTTAGGCTACGGCTTATAAATGCTTTGCTTCCCTTGCTTTTTACCTTTTTCTCACATAAATAAAAAAAAATCATAACCTTAAAATCTCCAAATTTAAAACGAATTTGATAAATTTTGCAACATATAAGAATTCAAAAGAATATAGAACGTATTCGAGATTTTACAAAACAAAAATATTTTTATGTTAAAAAAAATATTAAAAAAATATATGTTTTTAAGTTAAAAAAACTTGAGTTTAAATGTTTAAACAGAGCTTTAACTTAAAAAACTATTTTTTTTGTTTCATGTTTTTATTATGAAAACTTCACTTTTAAATTCGCGCACCGGTAATTTGGAAACTAAAAGTTCTAGAAAACGTCTATATAAAAACATTACGAATTTAAAAGTTAAAGTTTTCTAAAAAACCTTCAACGAGTCTATTAAATTTTAATTTTAAAAATTTTGTTATCGGAACATTGTTTTTATTATTACCAAAGATAATTATGCTTGCGCTGTAAAATATTGGCTGAATATTTCATCTTCTTACAGAAAATTATAAAGTATTTCGACCATAAATTTTCTCAGAATCAGTTGTATTGTTCGTAATAATTAGTGGGTGTGTTTAAAGTATTTTACTTTGAGAGAATGTTACATGCATACTTTTGCGGCCAGTTTCGAAGAGGTTTAACCAGTGATAGTAAAGGATTTTTTGAAAAATCCCTACACAGCCCAAAAACATTGCCTACTCTTCCCCACGCTTCAAAAAATTTTCCCTACAAAATTCCCTACATAATTTTCTCCTGTGTTTACACTATAATGAGGCACTTGCAACATCAAAATTGAATTTGCATAAGTTTTGGGCCTGGTGCTGACACTTTATAAGACACTTTAATAAGAAATTTTATTTCAAAAATATATATAAATACACATATTTGTTATATAATATTATAAACACAGATATAAAAAAAAATTCGCAAAAGACTAAAAATTAGGCTTTTTTATTACATTCAGTTCTGTGTAAAACAAGACAGAGTTTCTATTTTTTCAGAATCCGGCACGATTACATTTAAGATTGGGATTAAATGGTCCACCACTTGCAGCGCGACATTATGCTCAGCGAAGAACATGCTAAGTTTTATTTCGAAATTTCTGGAACCATTTGGTTTACTCGGCTTTTCTTAAAAAAAAAAAATTTTATTTTAGGTGTCTTTTTTATTTTCTTCATATTTTTTTGGTACATTTTTGCTTTGATGCAAATCAGAATTGCCGCAGTTCAAAACTTTGTCGCACTCAGCGCATTTGCATTTGAGTGGATCGTTAGCCACAGCTTTCAACCAGCTACTAAAATTGTTGACGTCAAGCCACTTGTTATTGAACTTTTGTTTTCGATACTTGAATTTTTATCCTGGTGTTCCTCCGAAGAGTCAGTCGAAGAAGAGGAGCTCATTTCTGTAAAATATATAAATTTTAAATATAAAAAAGCTAAAACTAAAATACTTGCAAACTTAATTCAAAAGTGAAAAGCACCGGGAAACGCGGGACAACTAACAATTTTCGCGCGAAGAAAAAATCGCGTTAGCGTTAACGAAGAAAAAAATGGCAATGTTGCCGTATTAACGCTTTAAAAGTATGCTGCCATAAGGAAAAAAATACTGATATAAAACTTACTACGGCTTTTTATTTTCAATGAACTTTTTTCATTTTTCCCGCTATTTTTAAATTTTTTCTGTCCTTTCTTGTAAATTCCCTACATTTACAGAATTTAAAAAAATCTGTCCTTCTTTTTCGACAAAAATCCCTACATGTAGGGAATTTTTCCTACATTTACCATCACTGGGTTTAACATATAAATTTGCGTTTACAATGAATTTAAGTTCATATATTGCCCGTTTTCTGGATGTGTCGAAGTCCGATTTTTTTTTAATACGCATGCAATTATGAATTAATGGCCGACAGATCTCCTTATATGTTGTGTAAAAAACCATAATCTGTTTTACTTGTACATAGATCAGCTAAGTGAATTGAAAATCGTATAGCCAATTTTCCCGACATTTTGATTTTTGGGAATGTTTCGTTCTTCCAACAAACGCGCGATCCAGGTTTTTCACTTTATGCAACCTCAAAATACGAGTTTGTAGTTGGTGTCTTTAATACTCATGCGACTATTTCACTTTTGAAAAGTATTGAAATACTACTAAAAACTTCGAACTCGAAGTAAATTTTTTGTGTAGCCCGAATTGGACTAAACTTAAGGCTGTTATTGACTGAATAGCAAATGAGTAAAATAAAATTCATTAAACTGCAAATTATATTGTATATTATAGAGAAATAGCTATGGTAATCTATGCATATATCCATGTTATTGAATATTTGGGATATGTTTTGGATACATTGAGTGGTCTCACATTTATAACCTTCACATTGATTATTCTCAAAAATGAGTTTTGAAATTTTGGAAAACTGATTTTTTTAATAGATGATAGTTAATTTTTTTGTTCAGTTAGAATAAGAATTCGGAAAAGTTCTCTTTTGTTTTGGAAAACTGATTGCATTTAAAAAATGTTCAAACTCAAGTAAATTTCTAAGTTACGATGTAGAAAAAATAAAGTTCTGAATTTAATGGTAATGTATGCTTTTATTTGTTAAAAAGCTCCCTCAGAAATATTACTGCTTATTCTTAATAGAGGGGCATTGAGAGTTTTTAAAATAACATGCGAATTTCTCTTAATGCCTAGAGTCTATTTAATTCTTTTACATGCATGGATTTTACAATATGTGTGACTGTTGAAAATTTAAAATTAATTTTTTCACTGGATATTTTATTTTGAGATTTATTATAAATTTTAATGTATTGTGAAATACTATATGTATGCATATAAAATATTGTATTGAGTTTTTAGTGTTCAGCATTTACAAAAAATATTATTTGAATTGGAAAATTATGCATTACAAAAGGCAATATTAGCGGAAAATTGTGATTTCGGGATAATTTTTAAGTAGTCTCGGGTTTTGGAATTCGAACCGGGATTCACCTTCGGTCATCCTGTCTTTAATATGAATAAAAATTGTATAACTAAAAATATTTAAAATTCAAAATTCACAAATTTACTTTCTTCAAATTACAACTCTTCAAGCAATAGTATTTAAAAAATGGTATTAAATTAAAAAAAAATTGTATTCAAGTATCTTCATACTCCATCTAGAGCGCTTTGCAATTTTATGTTTTCCATATTGGCGTTGTAAGAACTCTGCATGCAAGGAATGCACCCATCGTGAGAGCTTTAATAGAATTCAATGCTATCTAGAAATCTTTTGAGATTGGCTTTGCTTCCTCTAAACACTCTTTCATTAAGCTTCTCAAATAAGCTTATAAATAATTTATTTATATTGTCGCGCTATATTTTCCTATAACTGATTAAGATTGTTATTATATTTTTTCTTGAAGCAACTGTATTAGTCCGTAAGACAATTTATTTTTGTTAACTAATTTTTACTTCACTAAATAAATTAATAAATAAATGTCGGCCTTAGAACAGCTCAGGCTAGTTAAACTCGGGGATTATACACCAGTAAATGTTTTTTAGGGTACTTTTTTCACTTTTTAATTTGTAAACAACAAAAGCTTTCTCAGTTCTACTGAATGAATTGATTTAATTGTAAATATTAAAGATACAGTTTTCAATTCAAATCAATTGCATAATTAAAGTTTTGTTTAAGATTAAGTGAAAATAAGTTTGTTGGAAGGGACTTAAAGAAATAAAAACGAGAGTATTATCCGCAAATGAAGTCTTCATTTACTCGGACAGTCAAGCAGCAATAAAAGCGCTGGAATCAAAAACACACTCGTCAAAAACAGTTCTAGAATGTTTTAAACTACTAGATGACGTATCTAAGCGCTACAAGGTGCACCTTATCTGGGTACCAGGCCACAGGAACATCGCAGGAAACTGCAAGGCGGATGAACTTGCAAGAACCGGTACAAAGCTCGATCTCGAACCGGATGGCCGGACTGGAACAGCGGTCGATCGAAGATCTTGCTAAGATTCAACAGAGAATCTATAAGAAAAATGATAGGTGTTTTAACTGGTCATTGTTTAATAGGCAGCCACGCTAGAAGGTTAGGACTCCCTTACTTCGATTTCTGTAGAAGCTGTCTTAATACAGAAGAAGAGGAAACAGTCAGACACCTTTTATGTGAGTGTGAAAGCCTAGCTATGAGAAGGCTGCGCACTCTCGATACAGCATTTCTAACCGATGTAGCGGACATAGCCCATCTAAAACTAACGAAGCTCTGCTCGTTTATTAAAGCAACCGGATGGTTTGAAAAGGAACACGTAGAGTAAGGATAAGCTGCAGTGGTATCACAATGGACCTGCCGAAGGTCTAAGTGTGTCTTACGACAACCACCCTACCTACCTACCTACCTAAGTTTGTTGGAAATAGAAAAGCTTTTACCGTAAACAAATTTTGTACTAAACCAGATTTTACTTCCCTCAATATGATAGCATGTCCATACAAGCTTTCGATTTGTGAGATATTCTAAATAAATATATTTGAACTTTCATGAATTTATAATACGTATGGATGTATACAGCACACATATATATATGTAAGTATATTTTGTACTGTGAGGCAGTTCAGCATCTTTGGGAACTAGTGAAAAGTTATGTTGGTATTAGCGAGGCAAATATAAAAAAATTAATTGGATTGGATTTGATATAAAATATGAATTCCTCTTATTATAGGCAAATTTGTTTGTATCTTATATTATGTATAAATCACTCAAAATATTTTTTTTCAATTGGTAAAAAATTTATTCAAAAATTTATTGTACACGAGCAAATATTTAAAACCAAAATTCTTATATATCCACACATAAATTAAACAAAAAGAAAGTAGCAAAAATAAGCAGTAGAATCTTAAATTTTATTGCATTAATTGCGAACTCAAATCATAAAAGCTTACCCAAATAATGAAAAGGAAAATAAAAATTTGACAATACTTTCTCTACCAACAGTAGATTTATAATTTTAAGCCAAGGATTTCAGAAGAGCGCCAATTTATACTTGAACATAAAACAAAAAAGAGAAAAAACCCAAAATGACTCAAAGATTAAGCCGATACCAGGGCTGCGTGTAACTAGAGCTAGGCTTTTATATGAGATTAGTCTATAATTTTAATTATATCGCACCCTAAATACAAAAGGGTCACAACTCAAAATTTTCCACACTCGAGCTTGACTTGTTTACAGTAGCACAGAAAACAAACTATGTGACATATCACGCTGAAATTTGCCACGTAAGCTTATAACAGTCCTACCAAAAAATAAAAAATGTATTTTTGCTATATATCATCCGCGGACCGTTTTATTGATAACGTCTCGTTCATATTTGAGCAGAAGGTACATTTTGAGTTGTGACCCTTTTGTATTTAGGGTGCGATATTTTATTACATAATAATAACTCAAAGATTTACATTTCTAGTCAAGAAAGCATTTCTAAAGCAAACATTTAGAGATTTGCTTACGTTTATGCAGCAGCATTTAAGCGAAGTTCGCATTAAATTTTCCATAATTTGCTTTACCTATTCAAATTTCGCTTAAGTCTGCAACGCAAATGTCAATCTTTGCTTAAAGCTCAAAATATTTTTCTTTTTAAAGTGATACCGCCGTACAAATGCAAAGCCTTAAATAAGTCTAAGTTTGTATGAAATCTAATCTAATCACTAATCACACAAATCTAAAAGTTAATTTGCTTGCAAAAATTGCAAAAAAAAAAAAAAAAAAAATTCAAAAGAAAACAATTATGTAAGTTTTCGCTTGTAGTGCGAGCGAAAATTACAATATTAGTGCACGGTTTCACCAATCACCGATTTAAAAGTTAGAGTACTACAATTCCAATACGAAACTTTGTAAATTTAGAATTTATCTGATAAACTTAAAATTGATGGGTGAAACCAGGCATATCTATAATATTTAATGTTATCACTTCCATTTCCGATTTCTGCAGCAGATTATCCATCTAATAATACCATCATATGTGTTTAAAAAAGAGCACTTTTCAAAAATATTTATTTTTGAAGATTTTTTTTTATCAATAACTTGTAGATCATGAAATTTCAAGTTATTCCATTTTAGAAATTCACCATTTCATTAAACTTATTCACTTGCCGGTACGACTTTGTAATTTAAAAATTCTAAAACAAAAAATGAACCGAAAAATTGAACATCCGATTCCGACACGTCTTTTCGTCCAAAGCTCATATCACGAAATACGTACACAAATCTTTTGCGTCGGTCTCTCCTCAATGAAATATCCAAACAAACAATCTGATGCATACCAAAACTCAGCTGTGTCGGCGCTTTTGATAATTTGCATAAATTAAAATTTTAATTGTATGTACAACACTTCGGCATCGAACAGGCGCAGAATGTCCTTGTGACGTCATCACAGGCAAGGCCAATTGAAATTAGTCGACAAAAACTGAGTAATAATCACCACCATGGGAATTAAATGAGAATGAAACAGGCAGGAAGTAGAAGACAAAAATACCGGCCGTCGAGTTGTTCAACGAAAAAGCATAGAAACAAACAAAGCGATGAAAAGAAGATGATGAAATTTTTGCGCTCCAAAGCAACAAAAAGAAGTAAATTAAAATTACGCTGATGAGCGTCATGGCGGCGCAGCCTCGCTAACTTCATTATGCCCAAAACGTTGAAAGCTATGTTGTAAAGTGAGGCGTTTCCCCATTTCGTTCAACGTAGCGGAGCATTCCCATTCACGTCGTCCTTGGCCGTGATTTACGTGCTGCTGCTGTTGCAACGGTGAGCAGGCGAGGGGCCCGTACTGTGTTTTTATATTTCTCATTCATTAACATAATTTTAATTTAGGTTAGTGAGACAACGCGAATTGCGTTCGTTGAACTGTTGTAGATGGCTGGCTGGCTGGCTGGCTTCGGCGCGACGGTGTTGATGTGGAAAAAGCTGAGACTGAGACTGAGGCTGGGGTTGTGAATGCGAATGCGAGTGGTCGTGGCAGATGCGCTACTATGCGACACATTCTGATAGATATACTCAGGCCTCATCGAATGACAGAATGACTGCCACGATGTTGGAATGAGTTGGTCTTTGTTTGAATAAATATCCATATTCGACAATATTTTTATGCATGTTGCTGTTGTTGTTGTTTTTGCCCCGCGTTTCCTGTCTCACTGTTTAATGTTATGTTAATGAGTCGCCAGCAGTGTGGTAGCTGCCACACTCAGTGGTATTTTATGCAGCAATTACCCCTTTTCGGTTCGGCTGTCTCATTTGCATAGCCCAAAAATACTCGTACTCGCACTTTTTGTATTTATGCAAATTAATACAATTTTTTTCCACAACTTAGCCGTCGGGCAAAAATCCTTTCAGTTTCACTTAACGCTGCTTACCTGTGATTTTATTTAATTTTTCGCTTTGTGCTTTGCTGTGTAACTGTCAGTTGAGTGGTTGGTTGCATGGCACAGCTGTGTCAGCGATCGCAAAATTTTAAATTTCGCCTGTTAATTTGCATAATTTTTGGCAGTTCGATTGGCATTTTTGAATTCTAACATTTCGTTGTTCGTTGCAAAGTTGTTAGCTAATGTTGTTGTTTCTATTGTTAGCAGCATTTCTGACACCGTTTGCAGATTTTATGCAAATTTAAGAGCGTTATTTGCAAATCATGTTTTCCAACCGATGTCAATTGATTGTACTTATAGTTTGTTATATTTGCATACATAGACATTTGTATATATGTATGCATGTATTCGAATTGAAAGTTTAAGTAGCAGAGTGCGTAGAAAATACAGTTTCCCAATTAACGGATTAAATAATAGCTAACAAGGTGGCATTATTTGAAAGGGGGATCGAATGCAGGGAAGCTATCTATTGGTTTTTTTTCGTGAAAGTTTTTTATTTCAAATAGTAACAGCTTGGAATCAGGCCGATAATTTGAAATGTGGAAGATACAAAAACCAAATATAGAAATGTGTAGAGGCCCGAATGAATCCGAACCCATACTAAAATATCATAGTTTTAATTTTTTTATGCCATGCGCATCTGCGACAGCAACCAATATGATAAGATTATTAAAGGGTGGCCCATCCAGTTTTTAGCCATATATTATTTTGACAGTAACAGTACTTTTCCGCTGGCAGTCTTGACAGAAGGTCAGTATCATATTCCGCCGAACGAAATGTATATCTTTTTACTTGAAAGACGTTGGGTAAACTTTTTTCCAAAGTCAATGTTGTGTTGCCCAGGCAGTTTGATGCATTTTTCTTTGAAAATGCTGTTAGATAGGTCTTTTCGGTTAACGGTGAGCGCGTCAAAGGCATGAAACTATTTTGTGTGGCTGGGAATTGAAAACATGGGCTTGAGGGACTTTCGGGTTCACCAGGAAAGCGCACCGTACCCCACAGTCAATGCTACTAAGTTTGATAATCGTATGTCAGCCTCCTGGCTAATATTTTTTTTGTGCAAAATATTGTATATTGACCATTCCACGATCACAGAATTTCTGGATTTTACCACCAAACTCCCTAGTCAATTGCAAATTTCTGTTAAACATCTTTCATAAGAGCTGGCGAACTGATAAAAAATGTATTTGGATCCTGTATTTATTTTTAATATTTTTCGAATTTGATCATTTTGAAACGAACTATGAAAATCCTAATCTAGAATTTCTGGATTTTACCATCAAACTCCCTAGTCAATTGCAAATTTCTGTTGAACATCTTTCATAAGAGCTGGCGAACTGATAAAAAATGTATTTGGATCCCGTATTTATTTTTAATATTATTTTAAAACGAACTATAAAAATCCTTAACATACGAAAGGAAATTAAATAAGAAAACAGAACCGCTAAAGCTGTTTGAACTATATTAACAAATGAGCTTCGAACTGCTATCCCATAAATATAGGTATATGGTGTTAATATATTGTGTTAGAGCAAACCAAAAAAAAAGAATGAACTAATTCAGGCTTTGTAATCTGCATACCTGCAGGAGCGCAAACATTTCTGTCTGAAAAAACTAGCAGTATTCAGCAGTTTTAAACAAATAGATAAATTGGCTAACATAGAGAAAACCCCTACAGTTTTGATCTTGGAGACGACAGTGAAGGCAAAAGTAACAGCCTCGGTACAGATTTTCCCCTCGTTTCAGTCCTGTCTACTCGGAAAGATTACAGTGGTAAATTTAAAAGATCAAAGTATGCAGCAGAAATTATGTAGAAGTTAAGGGCTGATATTTTTGAAGGAAGTCCTGCTTCTGCACAAAAGTGGTAGGATTTATTTTTCACATTTGAATTAAGGCAGCTTATATTGCACTGGAAGAGATGAGATGAGATGTATTTTTCCCTTTTTCCTCCGATTTTCACAGATGCTCTGCTCTTATCCTTATCCATAGATGCTCCTAAACTTGTATCTTCTTAAATATATTTATATCGCTCGTTTGCTGGCGAAGTATCGTAATATATATATTCATATATATATACATAAATATATACATATATAATTGGCGCGTACACCCTTTTCTAGTCTTTGGCCGAGCTGCTCCTTTTATTTGTGGCGAGCGTCTTGATGTTGTTCCATAAATGGAGGGACCTGCATTTTCAAGCAGACTCCGAACGACAGGCACTTTTTAAGAGGAGCTTTTTCATGGCAGAAATAAACTCGGGGGTTTGCCATTGCCTGCCGAGGGAAGACCGCTATTAAAAAATTTGTTTCTTAATTTTGGTCTTTCACCGAGATTCGAACCTATGTTCTCTCTGCATTCCAAAGGGTGGTCTCGCAACACCCAATTTTGCTACGACGGTAGTGATGAATAGTAGATTGAAGTATCTAAGGCCCATTTTCTCTATACTTGTCGAATGCTGTAGAGGTCAAACTGAAAGTCATGCTCTCCTAGGCATTTTGTATTAAGAGCTCGAACATTCTGTAAAAATCATACATGCGAATGAGTGAGTGTAAATGCATTGACAAACTATGTTTTAACAAATGTTTTACTTCTCTATTTCAAAATGTGCAGGAGTGAAATTTTAGCTTTCAAGATTATTTTTATCATTTCAAGTGGATATACAACGTACATTTTTGATGCTTGATGTACAAATCCACACAACTATGGCATATATGTACATACATATGATATGCTATGTTTTTAAAAATTGTTGTTTTTTTGTGGGGTTGAGTATGACATCCAGTTAGCTACAGAAGGGATGAGCGATTATTATCCTTGACTGAGCGCAGATAGGTGGGCGATTGAACGAATGCGAAACATACGCATGCACAGCAAATTCTTTCTACATACAATCAAATATGTAAGCATATATATGGACACACACACACATACACACATGTATGCATATATTTGGCTACACGTGAATGCTGTCACGCCAACAGCCATTGCTGCGCAAAAGTTTCCAAAGATTTGTATACGCTCATGCAGCATGTGGGTATGCTCCTTGTTAGTTTATGGATGTGTCTATGTGTGATATAGTCGTAAATGCAAAAAAGTATGTATGCATTGTACATCATGTAATCCTTTATGTTGCTTATTTTGCCGTCCTCCTACAGCAGCAGCAATACGAGTAGCACTGCTTTACATCCTTTTCAGTCGCATTCCGCGCAATTTTTCCTTTCTTGCTCTTTTCTGCAATGCTCAAACGCAGATAGCAGACATTTTGATTTGAATTGAATTTTTCCATCCTTTGCTTAGCTTTTTTGCTGCAATTTTTTTTCGTACTTCAGTCTATGTATATGTGTATTTGTGTATTTATGTGCGTTGTATGTATTTGAATGTGTGCGTGGCTTGTGCCATCTTTGAAATCCTTTATTTGATTCCCTACCAAGTCTACAAATTCCCTCGCTCCACTCTTCGACAGCGTTTCCACACTTCAATGCCAATAGTGGCGAGGTACTGCTGCTGATATAACGGTAGAGGGGGCGTAAAGTGCGGTGTATCGCAAAAACATGTTTGTCGTACGAACGCCAACCAATTTTCAAATATTTTTCTATGGTCTTGAATATTGTAAATATCCAAAATCAACTTTAACATCCTGCATTTGGCATGATTTTATTTTTATCCTTGATTTGGCTGTCTTCGAGTAAAGTTCATGCGCCGTGACTTCTAGTCACCTGGCGGGTGGTTGTAAGGTGTGTGAATGCCAAGGAGTGCGTTGATTATTTAAAGCGGAATAACTGAAGTTTAAGGAGTTCAATGAAATGCGAAAAAATAAAATAAAACAGCTCGAGTAATGGATAGGTCTATAGTTCTATTGTCGACTGTGATTAGTCATAAGAGTGACTGCAGTCCAAAAAGGAAATTGTAGTTTTCTTCAACTACTTTTATTGAACTTGAAATTGAAAGAGGTTACCATTTTTGCGATAACAAATATATTAAAATCCTTTACTAAAATGCTATAAATAAAGCGGATAAAATAAAGTACGAATAATTTTTAAGTAGCTCTCGTACAACTACTTACTTATGCATACATATGTATGCACATACTTATTTATGCATATAAGAGTTTACTTGTACATATTTATATTGTACACCACTGTGTGTAAATCAGTTTAAAAACGTCCTGTTTACTTGTATTCAATGCACATTTTCCGTTTGTGCATCTACTTAACGGGCGGGATGTTTGTTCCAACTAAGTCCTCCACAGACATCAACAGCTTGTTAAGGGGATTTCAGGAAAAGTTAATAAAATGCATATTTGGCGAATAGTTTTCAACCCCAGAGGACTGCTAACACCATTAGATTTTATTTTTTTTCATTTTCTCCTGCAAGCTTCTGAGGTATTTGCATGTATATTTTAGCAGCCCCTAACGAGGAGATGCGCAAGTATGCAAGAGATTTTTTAATGTTCTAATCTTTGCAAATTGTTTTTTTTTTTTGCTGTTATTCGTATTGTATTGGTTTACTCAAATTTGCAATGCACTTTCACAATCACAAAAAGAAAATATGCAAATTAGTTGCTGTTATTGGAATATTGATTCGGGGTTTTGAATGTTGCCATGATAATTATGTACTCGATGAAAAAAAGAAAAGAATAGCATCGATACATGTGCACGCATACATTATGATATATAGTACCTATAATTTGTACATTGGAGTAGCCAAAAACATAAATTTGTAATGCTACACCTTATTTTTATTTGATAGTAAAAAAAAAATTAGACACTTTTATCATTATTATTTTTATTTGAAATTTACCACTAAAACCAACGCTTTGAAAATTACCATTGAGTTCTCAAGAGGTAAATAGAATTTTCCGCAAATTTAGTATCAAATATTCACATATTCCCAGTCCTGCCATAAGTTCTGTTTCAAGTTACCTCCGTTATAAATTTAAAATTATAATACTTCTTTTTATGAAGTTAGTTTTATTTAATCCTGTAAATATTAAAAAAAATTTAATTTTCATTTGAAGTGGTTACCATTCGCTTTTACACAAGCCTTCAAACGATTATGTCATTCAGCTATTGCATCGCGCACGGTTTCCATGGATATTCGCGTCGGTGCTCGAACTAAAGATTGTTTGTGAGGTCTTGGACAGGCCATGTTCTCCAATTCTGACCACAAACTGTAGTCCAGTGGAATCAGATTTGGACTTCAAGAGACACAATATTCTGCGGCTATGAACCCAGGAATATTGCTTTTAGCCACTGCTGGGAGGTTTTTGTCTTATGGGCGGTGTGGAGTTTTGCTGGAAGATTCAACGCTCTTCATTGAAGAGAGTACTGCTCAATTGATTCACCACGCCTTTTAAGACATCCTCCTGGTAGACTTTTGCCAAGGTCTTAACCTCTTTTTCGTGGAAATGAATATATTATATGTAACGCTTTTACAAAACACACCTCACCAAACCATTACGGAGGCTGGACGGACACTGGACCTTGGAACAACATGTTTTGCACCTTTAGAAGTTTCAGCATAGATTTTGTCGTTTTGCTTATTAAAACCTTCTTCAACTGTGAAACATTTCCAATCGTGAAAATAATAATTTCATGGCCTTTGTCCGCATGCCACCGAAGAAGCTGCTTGCGTCTGTCGAGTCTAATTTTTCTTAAGCGCGCTGTCAAAAGATGACCAGTTGAGCAACGGAAGGCTTTCATATGGAGATCATCTCAAATTGGTCTTGACATGGATTTGGTCGATACATTCATTTCCCTGGACATGATTTTCTGCTTTCTAAGGAGATTTCTGTGAATTATTTCTCGAACGGGTTTTATGCCTTCACTGGTTCGAACCGGGCGAGGACGACCACTTCTTTTTCTGTCTGTCACTTCAGCCGTTTGGGAAAGGCGATTGAATCTCAGTTGCACTTTTATCACTTCAGTCATCCTTGCAATCCTTGCAATTCGATTTTCCTTAGCCGTAGCGAAGTTTGCCACGAAACTGAGTGTAATTTATGACAAGATAATGCATTCGAACAAATGCAAGAATAACGGAGCTCTTTCTGCGAACTTGTTCTCGACGTATGCATTGTAAAATTTGTCACAGAATTTATGGCAAGACTAAGTAAATATTATTTTATTATCTATTTTAGTTTTCCTTCACAAATATGTATACCATAGAACTAATTTGGGGGATGTGGCGGTTTCATATTAGGCAGTGCATAGTAATGTTGCCAACCACTGTACTAATGGAAGACCGGTCCAGATTGAAGAGGGATCTGGTTTTATATTTATTCCTACTAGACCAGACCTATCTAGTTACCCCACTAGTGGGCTCTGTGGTACATCTACTGATGCTTGAGGTACATCTACCATACTAAGCGGATTTGATTTAAGATGAGCTTCCCTACTAACCAGCTCATTCGAGATGTAAATTCTAAAATGTCTATGTGCTAAGAGACTCAGACAACGTTCATTTAGAATAGCTCAGTATTCGATTGCAACTTTGGATGAAGTACTCTAGTACTGTAAAGGTTTTATGGGAACCTTACTGCCAAAGCAGATAGTGATAGGTTGCGCTACAACAGCCGAGTGACGGCCATATTACAGCCTCTTTTACATCGATTGTATATATAAAAAGAGGTTGTCTGTAAAGTCGGTTTACTGACGATAGTTTAACGTGATAACGTCATAAGAAAATACTGATTGAATGGTTGCATTTTTCAAAAGAAAATTTTAATTTTATTTGTTTGATAGATATTTTGTATGGATATAGAGAATGAGTTAACATTAACATAATATAACATAACATAACATAACATAACATAACATAACATAACATAACATAACATAACATAACATAACATAACATAACATAACATAACATAACATAACATAACATAACATAACATAACATAACATAACATAACATAACATAACATAACATAACATAAGGTAACGACGCATGAGCAAGTTAACGACGCATTTTTTGGTGCGTGCAGCCGGCTACATAGAATTATAAGACGTTATCACGTCAAAAAATAATAATAACATTAAAACAACAGGTATTGTTAACAAACTTGGTTTTATTTTAAATTCTTCAAGTGAATCAAATTAATAATAATCAATAAGAAGGCATATGCAAATACAAATACGTGAATTTATATATGTACATATGCGCATATACATACATATATACGCTCACTTAAGTAGGAGAGAGCAAGATGTCGAACGTTGCTGTTCGTTTGCTTTGTTTGCTTTGTCGTTCGTTCCGCGCTTTCGCTTGCAGTTCATTCAATGCAATGAGCAAGGTAACGACAAATGAGCAAGGTAACGGCAATGAGCAAGGTAACGACATATGAGCAAGGTAACACTAATGAGCAAGGTAACGCTAATGAGCAAGGTAACGACACATTTTTTCGTGCGTGCATCCTGTTAAATCGAATTATAAGACGTTATCACGTCAATATATTGTATATAATTGGAGCGTCCACCCATTTTGGGTGTTTGACCGAGCTCCTCCTCCTATTTGTGTGGCGTGCGTCTTGATGTTATTCTACAAATGGAGGGACCTACAGTTTCAAGCCGAATCCGAACGGCAGATATTTTTATGAGGAGCTTTTTCATGGCAG
Source organism: Anastrepha ludens (assembly GCF_028408465.1). Taxonomy (NCBI): domain Eukaryota; kingdom Metazoa; phylum Arthropoda; class Insecta; order Diptera; family Tephritidae; genus Anastrepha; species Anastrepha ludens. The sequence goes on from NC_071500.1 coordinate 70,278,099, forward strand.
AAATACAATCAGAGGTTTGCCATTGCCTGCCGAGGGGCGACCGCTATTAGAAAAATGTTTCTCTTAATTTTGGTGTTTCACTAAGATTCGAACCTACGTTATCTCTGTGAATTCCGAATGGTAGTCACGCCCCAAACCATTTCGCTACCGCGACCGCCATCGATTAACTCAGCTTAAAGAACGCTGCGGTAGCCAAGTAGATGTAGATGTTGGCTAAGCTGTAGCACCACGACACCTACGTCACTCCCGATTCTATTATTTAGGCTTGATCCAACAGTGCAGTTAGCCCCTGATCATGGGTCAAGGTCCTTAAATTTAGGGGGTTGCATAAAGAAACTTTTTTTGGCATGCTAATGTACTTACGTAAGCTTGTAAAAAGGTATGAGCGTCTTCCGTGCCTAGTATACTAACAAGAAATATTTGTGGATGTCCTATAGCCATTCAGGGATAATGGTTGATTTCAGATATTGTCAGATGAAGTACAAGTGGTAACTTATTTAAATTTTGTTTCCTTATTATTTATTGAAACATTCTTTGAAGAGCATTCTTTGGCAAAGTCTTGAAGTCGATGATAAGGCAAAGGACCACAAAGACAAAAAAGAAATTCACTAAATTTAAATAATTCGATAAAGATTTATAAAGTTTTTTGCAATTCAACAAGAAGTTACGGTGTGAATAATAGGAATCCATAGCAAACATACTAAAGATATATTGGGAGGCATTGCCTCTCTTCCAGCACAATAAAATAATGTATATTATTTAGAAAAATATATAAGAGGGTTTACATTTCATATTTTTGGCCAAACAATGGAAAAATGAAAAGTGAAAATGGTTTTATTGTTTTTCCAAACAATATACACTTTTGTATTCACCTGAACCAATTTTCGAAGCACTTTTTTAGTCGCGTTTCCATGGTATTTCATTAATTGTGTGGATTCAACGCACACACAACTTTTTTACCAAAAGGTATTCAAAAATGTATTGATGCTCGTCATACTAATACCGAGGTTTGCTTCAATCGTACGTCTTTGTCGCATGCCGTTCGTGCTCAACTATTTTGAGCACCGATATTTTTTGGCACAAAACTGATTAAGGACGACATTCCCGGAATTCGTTGGTGTTTTGTGGAGCTAAAGGCTTGTCGCCTAATGAATTTCGTTCATCTATCATGTCGACAATTTTGGAAAATGTTCACATTTGAGTGCATTTTTTTGTCAAAATAAATTTGTAAATCCACTATAAATAATACTAATATGGCGTTTATGCTAAAATATGTCAAACTTTTCAGTGGGAAGGCCAGATAGCTGCTGACAACACTCGAAGTGCTCAAACAAAAAATAACAACCTTCGTAATAATAGAAAGATTTCAAATATTATATTAAATAATACTTAGAAAAACACTTTGCTAATGAAAAAATTAGTGTTTTTGAATAAAGTTGAATTTTCAAAATAAGTAACGACGCTTGAAAGCACTTCGGCTGTGTTGACAGAATTTTTATGTACTTGTGCGTCTTCCAATTCGGCTCAAGAAACAAAACTCTGTCGAATATGTTATAGAAAACAAAACTATTTTCTTTCGTCGAACAAAAGCCAAATACACCGCAAAGCTATTACAAAAACTGTCACACCAAAACCTCTACGGATGAAGTGAAGGTGCTAGTCGTTATTTTAGGTACTTAAAAAATGTTCAGGAAGAATTTACGGGCGGGCTTATAAGGCTCATTACGCCAAATATAAGTGGCTCGCGAGCCAGACAATTTTTTGAGCAAAATTGCAGTGTTTCTGAAAAAAATAGCTGTTGCTACACACATAACAAAAAGAAGGTTGGTGAAAAAATTGTTGCAGAAGAGTTCGAAAACCATCAGTAGAATAAATGGATTCTTAAGTTCTGAGCAGTGAATAAAAGTACTTATTCTGCACATTTTTGCTTCTTATGTTGAATATGAAAATTCGAGAAAAATATGCACATCATTATTTTCAAATTAGTTACACTCAATTGTTCTTCATGCGCAACTAAACAATTTTTAGTCCTACGTCTACCAGTACCACTACTACACGCAAACATTTTTTACTTTTATCTCTCGCCTGCAAATTTTCCACCTTAGCGCTTTTCTTTAACTACGAATTGCACAAGATGAAGTATAAATTCGACTGCAAATAAATTCTAATTCGTAAGTAAGTTTCAATTTCGGGGTATTCACAATTTCTCGCGTAATCCAACTTTTATCTAAACATGCGTCTTCGCTGCTGAAAAAAAAAAGGAAGAATAAAAAAGAAAACGATAGTATAAATCTTTGAACTTTTTTCATGTATAGCCGCTACTCGCTCCCCAGCCGTAGTCTCCTCTGCAAGTATGCATTGAACTCGTGCAGTGGAAATTTCAATTATCCTCGTAGTGAGCGAAGTCGCGTTTGGAAAATTTACAAGCAGCCATTTTGCCAAACACATTTGAGTTTTCGAGCTGTGTAAAATGGAATGGAATAGAATAAAATGGAAATATTAAGCATAAAATATGTAACCTACTTAAAGTGGCGACCGAGGTATATACGTATGTATGTACTTAAACACCTCTAGCAAATGCGTTGCTTGCCAATGTTATCAACTCCACTTCTACCCCGTCCATCCTTCACACGCCGTGGCACTTACACGCGAGAATCCAATTCACAGACATCATGGCAGATTTACTGCATATTGGCTTGTTGTCAAAAGCACATCGAAACCAGGCAACCATTTGGCGTAAGTAAGGAAAAGGACCATTGCGCGATGTGATGGCGACGAAGACTGGGCAAAATGCGCATGGGCTGATACGAATGTGTTTGAATAAGTATGTATTAAATAACTACGGGCAAGTGTCCGAGGCTCTGTGGACACAGCTGCAGGCTTGCATACCGCGATTTTCAAATAAAGATGTGACTAAAGCGGTGTTAGTAACTTTAATACTTATATGGAATTTTGCTTACGAGTAGTCTCACTTGGTTTGGTCTTCATAAAACGTCGTAAGATAAAATTAAATTCAGTACTGAAGTCGCTGCTTGTGTGTAAGACAAGATGTCATGGCACACGTTGTTCATATATTTCGAGAATTTATTTGGTGAGTACGTTTTCCACAAAATTTATTTTTTATTCAGCTATGGAATGCAGTTAATAAGAATATACAATATAATATGGATTCTTACTAACAATGCCTTAAAATTAATCCTAAACGAGATTATTGAGTGTCTTGATACCAGGAAATGATAGTTCTAAATCTCTAGATTCAGTAAAATTGAGCAAATAACAACCCAAATTTTTGGGGCTATAAGGAATACTGAAAACTAGTCTACTTAAAAACTCCCCACGCCTTCTTTTAAGGTTATTTTGTTGGAGATTAGCAGACCAAAATCCGAACGTTATGTTGATAATATTACTGTTGTAGCGCATAGTAATTCTGAACATCCTTCAACGTCGATATCTCGACGTTCTCAAAAATAAAGCATTTATGAATCGACTGTTTAGCGGATTTTACCTGTAGATGTGCCCATTTTTCACATCTAATTGTTCAGAGATGGATATGCAATTGTTAGTGAAACCTGGAAGAATCTAGATTTAAAAAAGTTGTATTTTAAAGCAACATCTAAGTGCATCTTTTGAAATACCCTTTATTCACTACACGAACAAATTATAAGACCAAATACATTTTTTATATTTTTATTATCAGTTTGTATCATTGATGTTTCAACTTTTAACGATAAATTAATTACTAAGATAAGTAAAATCTGTAGAACGAAAAAGATATAGTATAAGACCAATTTTATTATATTATATGTAAAGATACAAATCAGTTTTTTTTTTTTCAAAGTTACTCAATTTTTTCATACCGACATAAAAGATGGCGCACCCTATATAAATATAATTTTTGGGGTTAGTTTATAATTTGGAGCCCAGTCATTTGTTTTGGATCCTCCTTTGAATACAACTTATTGAAGTCATCGAGGCATTAATTTGATAAAAAATGTTAATAATATTGTGATCAATTTAATACCATTCTAAGGCTCTTAGCGCTATCAAATTGTCTTCAATTTTTGAAAAGAATTTGCCATACATTTTCGAATAGTTTAAGGTGCAGTCCTGCCCATCAGGTCATTCTATGCAATAAGTATTTTTTTCGCTGCCATAAACTCTTTTGTTGCTTCGGAAGCATGAACGGCTGCGTTGTTATGCTGGAAAATCCACTCCTCGCCCAAACTATGACAGAACCCCTTCCGAAATCACGAGATATTATTTTCTTTTTTTTATTTGTTTTATCATCCCAATGCATTTGGGAACTATCTGGTCCGTGCAGATTGATTTCGTTTTCATCAGAAAAAAATTACTCTTTCCCATTCATCTTCCCAAAATATACTTTTCTGCAAATGTCAACCCGGCCTGTTTGTGTCGTGTGGTTAACTAAGGTTTAGGTGCTCGTTTAAAATATTCTAGGCTAGAATCCGCTTGTAAACTTTGTTGCACATGTCGGGTAGTAACTTCTAAATTAAGAGTATTTTTAATTTCAGCAGTAATATTTAATTAATTAATTAATTTAATAAGTTATACTTCACTTCTCTTCATACATAAGTACTTTTCGTTCAAGTGGAAATAATTTAAAACAGTTTCAGTTTTAGTTTTTTTAGTTTAGCTTTTAATTTTGAGGCAATCTCTTGCATTGTAAGGCCGTTTTTCTCTATGCAAAGATGTTTACCTGCTTAAATTCAGACAAAGCTTTTCCGCGCGGCACATTTTTATTCAAAAAACAAAAAAAAAAAGGAATGATGCTGATGATGATGATCATAATCATTTTGGTCTTATAACTTTTTTGTGCGGTATATATGGCAAACAAAAATGGTGAAGATTACTTTCTACTATGGAGTAACTCTAAATTGGTAAGAAGCCAGCGGTAGTTATATTATATATAGGAAGGCGCTTTACAAACAAACTCAGGAAAAAGTTTTTGCATCCGCTAAATTCTATTTACATAATTGATTTGTGTATAAAATGAATTAAATATGCACCTCCTCCTAATTGTGATGTGCGTCTTTATGTTGTTCCAAAAATGGAGGGACCTACAGTTTTTAGCCGACTCCGAAAGGCAAATAGTTTTTATGAGGAGCTTTTTCATGGCAGAAATATACTCGGAGGTTTGTCATTGCCTGCCCAGGATGGACCGCTACAGATGTTCATTCACGGAGATTCGAACCTACCCGCTCTCGCATGGTAATCACGCACCAGTCCATTCGGTTACGACGGACGACTCCTAACAAAAGCTTTGTACAGCCTCTTGGGTGTTAGCGTTTGCCTGGAAATTTGCGTTTTCTTGTTTTAGGTAGAAATATGAATACAAGATTTATCAGAATAATAATTGGAAACAAATTTCAACTCTCGAAAAATCATCTCACAAGTCGGGGAAATCTTAAACTAACGTAATAGTTAGAGTATTTATATATATATAATTGGCGCGTACACCCTTTTTGGATGCTTGGCCGAGCTCCTCCTCCTATTTGTGGTGTGCGTCTTGATGTTGTTCCACAAATGGAGGGACCTACAATTTCAAGCCGACTCCGAACGGCAGATATTTTTATGAGGTGTTTTTTTTCATGGCAGAAATAAAATCGGAGTTTTGCCATTGCCTGCCGAGGGGCGACCGCTATTAGAAAAATGTTTTTCTTAATTTTGGTGTTTCACCCAACCCATTCGGTTACGGCGGCCGCCGTAAAGTATTTAATAAGATACAAATACGAAAGTTGTCTATTTCTTCAGTATTGGGTTATGCTCATGATAAAACTTTGGATATCAAGCCAAGGAGCTTCGAAGTTCTTTAAAACCAATCAAACTACTCAGATTTGTTTACTAATCGCGTAGATTTAGAATAGATCGAGGGAAGTGGGTAATCATTAAATTAAACATTAATTAAAACTAAATTCCAAAACCGAGAGTCTGCGGTGATCATAGATATTAATAGCCTTTGGCAATCCATTTCTCGAATTAATACTTATACGATATATTTTGGGAGCGAACGTTTTCAGGATAGGCGGGTCAGATTGTGCTGCGCAGCTCTAATTTCTAGCGGTACTTGTTAATGTGGTGGCTACCTATCAAACCTATTTCTCAAAACCAGATTTTCCTCTAGAGGTGAATATTTACTTCGAGACTCATCATATATGTATGTACAAGGTGGCGCAAAATTAATCACTCTATCGGAAGATATTATAATTTATCCAAATGTCGTCGTGCGTAATCGTATTTGATACTTGTAAATTAGACAGCAACAGTCTGTTTGTATACTATAGCAATAAATAGCAATATATATGCGCTGGAGGTCCAAATAAAGATTTCCATCACTTAAAATCATATTTTCTATTAAGCAAAAAAGTTATTCAAAAACAAGTGGAAGAATAATTTTAGTATATTAAAATCAATATATATAATTCGATAGATATATGAGACGGTCTGCTTTCGGTAGGCTTCAATTTCAGCGATTACCAAAATTTCTTACCATCGAGCAGACCCTCAGATTTAGGGGGGGTTTTCAAAAAATGTTACAATAAGCGTTACATTGTGTCATTTCTTAAAGTAATTATAAACAATGAGATGTTGCATAATTTTTTGTTCTCTGTGCAGATGATGGGAATACAACATGTGTATCTTATATACGTACATATATTATGATTGGGAGCAATACTAGAAAACAATTCAATAAATATTATATATTGATCGAAATTAAATATTTTTCGGAACTGTTAGCAATACATATTTGTACAATCTAATTAAAATTACATTTTTATGTGGATTAACTCGAGATTACAACACAACGGAAGTCAAGGATAAAAATTTGTATCTTGAAGTCAAAAAGGCTTTTTCAGAAATGCCTATTTTTTTCATATCGATTCATGTCAAACAATTTTTTAAAACCCCGTGCGCACGGGCCTGCCAACGAACATTTTTTAGGGCTACGAACCGTCAGAAGTCGCTGGGAGCCAAATCGGGCGAATACGGTGGACGCGGGAGCGATTCGAAGTTCTATTCATCTGATTTTGCCATTGTTTTGACTGACTTGTGACACGGTTCGTTGTCTTGAAAGTCTGCAAATGTTGGACCCACTTTAAACAGATCTTTCTCATAGTCAAATGTTCATGCAATGTAAAGCCAACACGTTCTTTTGATATCTTTACGATGTCAGCTAACTCACGCAACCTTACTTTTCGATTATTCACAACGAATGTGTGGTTTTTATGTTTTCTGGTATTACCGCCTCATTTGGACGTCCACTGCATTGTGCATCAACGGTGTGTCCACGACCACGTTTGAAGCCAGATCGAGTCACGGTAAACATAACAGTTCAACCCAAAACGAATTGTCGTATATCGCCACCAGAGACCTGCATGGCTCACTGTTTTCTTGAGTTGTTCATACGCTAAATTTCTTGCTCACATTCAGTCAATTGAACCAAAATATTTGGTCAAGTGCAGTCAGCTCATGCAGGCGAACGCGTAGTTCAGCTCAGTCAACACGTATGATCTAATGTCTTCGGCTCAAATCTAATCATTGAACAAAAAGCAGCATTGAATGAAATTAGCATCGGCCTTTGCGTTCAAACGATCAAACTTGTTCAAAGAAGTAATTGTCATTATTGTAAATAGCACATGTTCGAGCAAACGAGCGTTGGCGTACAATGTACGCTGTAAATTGCGTTTCGTATTTGAAAGGATTAGTTGGTTTCAGCAATGTTTCCTTATTTACATTATTTTCTTTCGTGTTTTATTATAAGTTTTAAGAAAAAAAAAAATGAAAATATAGTGTTTTTGCTTTAAAATTTTGCTTTTACTTTGCTATCGTTAGTTACAAGCAACAACTCATGCGGGATCATACGTGTTCAAACCGGCTCATTTGGCTCTATAGCCCTTTTATTCTTGCTCAAAAAAATGAATGTATAGCCGAACGAGCAAATACCCGAAACGGCTGCTATGAAGACGATTGGTGATAACATCGGAGAGCTAAAACGCAGCACATGATTTGATTGAGCTGAAATAAACAATGACAATAACTTATTTGAACAAGTTCGATCGTTTGAACGCAAAGGCCTGTTTTTTTGTTCAAGCGAAGCGTATGAATGTTTTACACTGAGCCGGTGCAGTTCTCTGATCGCCACCCGCTAGCTAAAAGCCACAGTAGAGCATAGTTATTACTTAATTATGCTTTTTCTCGTGTGCCTTAATAACCGCGCTGTTAGTTCTGCCTTTTCCAAATTGGGTAAAAAAGCAAAGCAAATGAGTCTGGTGGTGAACGAGGACAAAACGTGGATGGATCAAACACACAGCCGGTGTACTCGTGTACCCGCGCACACGTCTCCGTTGACAGTTATGATTTCTAGGTGTAAAATACTTCATTTCTAACAATGCCAGCCTTGAAATCCAACAGTTAAGTCCAGAGTCGTGTCGTTTGAATGCGTACAAACACTCCGGCTCTGAAAGTGTTCGATGTGGTACCAGCTAGTGGGCTCCTTTGCGTTGAAAAGATCGAGCGGAGAAGGACTTGACCCCACTTGGTGTGTCCAACTGGCGCTGGTTAGTACTAAAAAGAATCGCCTAGTGCGCTTTGTTAAACTCGGCCAAAATCGCTCCAATCAAGAAGAACAAGAATCCTCTCTTAAAGACAGTGACTTTATAAGGGCAGTCTACTAGGGATTCCATTCTTTGGGGGCACAATAACGGATAACGTCTCCTATCCGTTTACGCTGATTCATGAATTATTCTAGGTGCACGTAAAGAACTCGTTATAGCTCCGTTGAGAGCGTAGTGCATCTTTTAAGTTGTAGTTAAACTATATTGAGCCTAACATTCTCGAATTCGTTATACTGAAAGTGATAGAAAGCCGCTTTTAAACTAAATATTTCGAATACAGTTACATTTTTGAAGAAGTTTGGTTTCTTATGTATTTTATTCTATAGTTTGTGGATCCGTTTAAAAATGGAAACCAAATTTGGAACTTTATTTCGAACAAAAATGTGCGAAATAATACAGTGCAACAACAAACGATAATTCATGCACAAACGGATTGGCCCGTCAACAAAACGCGACAGGAACTTATTTACAAAAATGTAGAAATTACAAAACCTTCAAAAAATTGCTAAAAATATGCAAGGAGAGTTAGCAAATAGAAAACTAAAACGAAATGAGATAAGACTTGTGCCAATATTGAGGTGCTGCGTCGAAAATAGGAAGCATCTAAAAATGTATTTCTGTGCGCTCGACTTCGCCGACTGTCAGGTTGGCGTTAAGTCGCCAATATTTGGCTGAATGCCTCGCAATTCGACTCTTTGCCTGCTTTTGTCATAATAACATTTGAGTAGACTTTTGGGAATTGGACTGTCAGCTCTCGTTGTTGGCTGTTATTCCACGCGCAATACAACTTTAGTACCCCTGCCAGCGCGGCAGGATGTCTGCTGTCATATTTAGCGTGGCAAACTTACTGGAAATGGCACCACCGTTGAAGGCGTTGAAGGATGAAGACATGATTTGTGTATTGCACTCCTCTGCTTGTTCTTAACGCAGTTAGTCGCCCTTGTCGCCGCCATTATGCCGAACGAAGCATAGCAAAAGCTCGTACATCACTTTTGTACAAATGACAAAAGTGTCAGAAACAAAATCGAACTGTGCAAACAAAATCGCGAAAGTGGCAAAAAATAGCAACCAACGAATCTACAGGGAGCAAACCGGCTCTACTGGCAAATAAATACATAGATATCCATACAGGCAAAGTGTATTAAACAGGCGGATACTTGTGGCGTCGGTCCTGCAGAGGGAGTTGGGCTACGTGCACTCAGTTGATCGAATATGCATTATTTTGGCATTAGCATAATTTACTTTGTATTTATCTCAGTAGTACAAAGTGACGCCGCTAAAACGCAGAAGCACATTTTTTCAAATATGCTTATATACATACATACATACATGCATACAATACAAACAAGTAAACTAATTTCTTTTCAAATATTGCAAGTGTTTCACATTCAATTTCTTACACACATCTTTTATGCAAACATATGCGTACATTAATAATATTGTACAATACATACATACATTCATATGTAAATGTGTATGTAGCAGCAAACATATGTAAATATATTTTTTGACAATATTATATTTTGACTTTTATGTAGAGATGAGCCAAACAAAAACCGATCATTCTTTTGTATACCCGCACAAGCAAGCAATATTACTAATATTCGGCACAAATTATGAACCAAAAAAAGGAAAATGTAAAATTTTGTAAAATGGGGCACATATTGCTCTTCACCTCATTTAGATTTAAGTAATATTTTATTTATTTTTTATTTATTTATTTATAGTATTTGAATGGATACATTCTTACAGACTATATTAGGCTAATGTACAATAGTTTAGTAGTTACTAAGAAAAGAACGATTAAAGATGATTAACTAAGATGCCATACGGCCATGTAAAATCAGCACCAGAAGAATTGAAAAGCATATTTAAATCTGCACATGCCCTAGGAATCGGAGTATTTAGATCGTATCAAAACCTCTTTTTTATATGATAAGTCTAAATTTCCGGCCGTCCATCTGAGATTCCAAAAATTAACAGCCAGCCCAAATTCAATTCAAATTGTGAACGGGTATATAAAGTTCAGTCTGGACTGAATTTAGCACTTCTTTACTTCTTTTTGTTATATCTTTGCAAGTTTCTTCCGATCCATATAACAATTGGAAAATATTCGCGAATGCGATCAAGAAACGCCATAAAATTCAAACGTCCACAGTAAGCATACCACTTTCATACATTTTGCTGAATTTAAGATGCACTAAAGTCTAGCATGAATTACTGTGAGTCGAGGTGAGCATAGAAGAACCAGCAATTGTGTATTCGTATCCTGTAACAGTAAAAATACGCACGAGTTAAGCTAAACCAAGTGCGCTGAACGAAACTAAGTGAAATTCAATTGAGGAAGAATTTGTAGGCTTTTCTCAAGTCAAAATAAATGGCTACAAAGCATGATGTGATTTACCCCATGACCAGCAAACGCTTTTGATGAGTCTCAATGGACATTTAGGAATTCAGCGAAATGTCAACATAGTGAAGATGATGAATTTGAATATCTTCAATAAAAATTAGTTTTACAATTTCGTTTCTAAATAATTGGTTTATTCTTAGTACTTAAAGAAATAAACGAATACAGTTTAATTAACGCAATGAATTATATGAATTAAAAAGCTTATATACTAGATATGACAAATCCAAACTTGTAGGCCAAACAGAAACTCAAATGACGCCAAAGATTTCTTGACTTCTGAATCACAAAATACCTACAATTTCGTGCCAACTCCGAACAGTAGATTATTTTTATCTGGAGCTTTTTGATGGCACAAATGTAAGAAGGTTTGCCATTGTCTGCCGATGCGACTGCTATGTATGAACATGGGACCCGAATCCTATGTTGATGGGTCGTTCGTGTCCGGCCAATTCGTTCAGAAAGCATGCATTTTTTATGAATCTACTGCACGGTGCATGTTTCATACCATTTGTTTATAATCAAATATTATTAAAATAAAAAATTTTAAAAAGATCTCTCCAAATATATTTAGTTAAAGCTTAAAATATGCCTCATGATTTTTTTCAAATTTTCTGTTGGCGTTATATAGTAGAAATAAGCGCCGGACGCGAACAACCTATCGACATGGGATTAAGGAATGGGACGACATGGGATTAGGGTTATACTTGAAAAGTTTATTGTAATCGCGAACGCCACGCGGTAGGAAATGGAAGACCTGAGTGCATTTCTGTCATAATCATACCTATAACTGCGCCAGTAGTTTTTGTAAAACAAAGTTTCAATTTGTTTTTTATACAGAGGCAAAGTTTGAAAATTATGTTCATAGAAGCCTTTAATTTTATGTAAAAAGTGTTACTGAAGATTTATGTAACAAAATTTATTGTCAATGTTATGTATAGGGTTATTCAATAGGTGCGCTTCCACTTTTTTCCGATAGGGAGGGCGAACGACGCAATATTTTTTATTTTTCGCTTGCCATTTGTAAACTTCATTAGTATACATTTCATCATGGAACGCTACACACTTGAGCAACGATTGCAAATCGTGCAAATTTTTTATGAAAATAATCGTTCTGTTGCTGCTACTTTAAGAGCATTACGGCCATTTTACGGTCCATTTAACAAGCCGTCCCGTTTTGGGGTTATGTGAAGTCATTGGTCTACAGTAACAAGCCGGCGACGATTTGTGAGCTCAGAGCCAATATTGAACGCGAAATTGCTGGAATTTCGGCCGATTTATGCAAAAGAGTGGTCGAAAATTGGGTTCAACGATTGGACTTCGTAAAACGTACACGCGGTGGTCATGCAAAAGAAATCAAATTCCATACTTAAATGTATATGATACATAATACGATAATAAAAAAAAATTAGTTAAAAAAGTCAAACCGTCAAAAGTTGAAGCGCTCTTACTGAAAAACCCTATATAAAGAAAATTTCATGTTGACCGTTTGAACGGAATATTTTAAATCCTAGCTTCCTTTTCTTATTCTTCTCTTATTCGTCTTTATTGAAGCAGTAATCGCCTAAGCGATTTTTTCCGAGTTCAACAAAGTGCGCAAGCCATTTCTTTCACGTGCTATTCGGCGCCAGTTAGACATCTCAAGTGAAGCCTAGTTCTTTTCCTCGTTGGTCCTTCCAACGCAGTGAAGGCCCTCCTCTTCCTCAGCTACCAACTGCGGACATCGTATCAAATACTTCCAAAGTCCACGCCTCTGTGTCTATTCATTCGACTTCACCTAGCCAACAAAGCCTCCGAATTAACTTAAATCCTGTATACAGTAAAAGGTCAGTACTCTCACTGTCTTTTGTTTTAGTGTAATTAAAGGAGAAATTGGATTGTTCCTCCTTATGCATTCATATTCCTCCTAGATCTCTACGCAATACTACCCATTTCATCTTGAATTTCTTAGCACTCTTAGCGCTCTTAGAAAATTCAATGAGATCTCGAGTTCTACTCCGCTTGACTTTTCGGTCTGAAAGAATGAATTTTAAAAATTTCTGAACTAATTTTTTAATTTATTTAATAATTATCTGTAGTAATTTAAGCTCATATTAGATCTAAGTTGTCTATAAAAATGTAATTATGTTTTAGACTTCAAATAAACGAAATAAACGAATCTAAGATCGCTGCACTATATCCATGCGCTGTACGCAGCATAGAGCTTATCACTGCATATCCTTCGATATTGTCCGCCGCCAAAGCGCAAAGCTCTATAAATTGTAAGTCCTTCGAGGGGGTTCTATAAATAAACCTTTAAACAAATCTTTAAAATCCAATTTTTTATTTGCCACTTCATTATAATTAGTCGTAATACACAATTAATAAATAAGTGAATGCGATGTACAGATACTATGCCCCAATTTTTGTCTACTACCATTTTACTACATCTATTTCCACTTTCTAATCCCTTGACTTGGCTATTCGATCTCTCCACTATTCGATTGTGACTTCATTCCACTATATTCACATTAATTTGAATGTCAAGAAAAAAAATTAAAAATTCGCCAAAGAGGGAATATCCGTGCGAATGAAGTTCTTGACCTAGAAACAATGGCCCCCACAGTGAGTTGTTGTGTCGCGCGATGTCAATGCCTGTGCACGCGCCAACAAAACACACACCCACTAACACGCCTACGTTAAGCGACTGCATCAGCAAAAGCAGCAAGAAGCGGAAGCAGAAACCGAAGAAGGCCAAACAAAAATTAAAATTAAAACAAGGACAAAAAATTGTTCATAAACTCCACAGCTTCCCACCCATTTGTATATACATATGTATGTATGCTATATGTACATATGCTTACACTTAATACAGGAGGTATTTATGTACATGAAATACAATCTGGTCCTTGCCAGTTAACGTAGCAAAAAGTAGGTTAATAACTAAAGTAAAATGTGGCACAATGACGATGGAGTGCAGGATGGGGCGGTAGCGGGAAAAAGTGAAAGTATCATCAACTAAGCTGGAAACCGGAACACAGGCCACCAAACTTTGCTCATTCGCGGCAGTCGACAACAACAGAAGCGCAGCCAGTCACACTGCAGGCGGCAAGGACGAAAAAGTTCATTCTACCACGAAGAAAATGTGCATGAGCATCGTTCTCGGATTTATATATAATGCCCTATAAATACGTGTAATTGTGTGTGTGTGTGTGCATACTGACATAGATTCAATGTATTTGCTTTTAATTTCATTCCAACATTTTGTGCATAATGAACGTCATTATTACCAGCAGCGTGAATACAGTAATTTTTGCTGTTCGGCTTGTTGTTGCCCCTGCTTGAATAAGTAGTTGTCATTAGAGGTGGTATTCCGGCCCGCAAAGTGTGGAAGTCCTTACTTTTTCATTACCAACACAACTGCAAGGATGCAAAGACATAGACAGGTTGCAGACAGTCAGAAGGCGACGTAGCGCACCGGCAAACGATGGCAATTGCAAATTAGCAAAGCAGTTCATTTCTCCCCCACTCACCTCCCAGCCAACGATTTTTTCGGGCCATTCACAATCTGCCATCTTGTGCTCCTTAGTTTTCTCGACTGCTGAAGTAAGCGCGCCAAAAGAAAGCGGAAAACTTTTTCTTAGGCATACCCCTTCCACTCACACACGCCCCCACCATATGCTCCCCTCGCAAGGAACTGAAACTCAAAGTCGCCTCGAATGGTTGATGAAAAGCGAAATTAAAACACGCGAAACAGCCGGCTGCGGCCACAGAGCTCCGGCGTAAAAGGAATCGCGAAAATGAGATGCTGGAGAAATTAAGAAAAATGAAAATGAGACAAGAAATACAACAACACCAACCACTATTGCAACGGCGAAAAACAGGGAAACTGGAAAAGTAAAAGGCAATGTTAAATAAATGAGCGAGTTGTCCTCGTGCTGCACGCCGCTGCCGCACCTCCGCCATCTTATTCATTCTCTTAATAATCTATTTCTTTTATTTTTGCCGGCAAATGAATGAATTGAAAATGAAAATTTGTGGTGTGGGTGTATGAACTAAATAAGGGTGTTGAAGGAACGCATAAGAATGAGCACAGCTGGCAATCAGCTGATTTATTTTAGTTTTAATGAATGGAGAAAAATTGGCGGGAAAGAAAAGCGCTTGGCGAAAGCACCAGCAAATTCTTACATTTAAATATATTTACGTTCTGATAAAATCCAGGAGATAAGTAATAACGAATTTTATAAAGTATAAATACTTTTAGAACAAACACTTACCGAAGATGTGCTTAGGTTTGTAAGAACCTCTGCAGTCTCCAAAATTGGTACATATCCCCTATACATACTTATATGGTCATTACAAACTATTTTATGGGCAAATAATTTACTGAAATTATTTTTAGTTAATTAATTAATTATTTATTAGTTTATTGCCCAATGCCGACTGCTCAGAAAACATTTGATTTCATTGGGTATTTAGTAGTTCACGGGAGGTTGGTTATCGGGATATGGGGTTATAAAATAAAAATAAGCTCTGGGCACCGTTAACATTGTTGGTTATTTGGTTTTGTGCTCAATTTTGTTCGAATCGAAACCCGAAAACCGGTATAGCGTGAAAAAATTATAGTAATGGTTTTTGGAACTAAATTTCATGAATTCGAAAATACAGGGCATGCAGGAATACAGAAAGGAAATGTTATAAATACATTAGCTGATTGGGCAACTATCATATTACTATTATGTTTTCTCTACGTCTTAAGACATACAAGTTCTCAATGCATTCAATATTTCAACGCATAAAGTTAAATAAAGCTTTACAGACGTATTCGATTTAAAGCAATACAAAAAAAATAACTGCGAAAATGTATTGGACGGTTAAAAGAAAAAAATATTTGCATCGTTTTTTGCTGCTACTTTGACCCCGTTAATTTGATTTTGAGCTTGTTGCGAAGAATAATAAAAACAATTCTAGTATTCCTGAATTCTTTATCAACTTATTCGTATCGCCTTAATGCCCCACAGACGCATTTTCGATTCCATAAGCGCTTGGAACAAGATGCTACGCTGCTAAGAGAAAGGCTTCGAAAAATACGTGTAATATCTAATTGACTGCAATCTTTCTGAGATAGAATAGGTATTAAGACTACAAGAAATTATTAACTTAACTTAAACTTAACCCATATAGTTCCTGGTAATTCAAAATTAATTTAGGAGTTCTTCCAGTCCCCGTAAAAATTTTGCAAATTTTTTATTCAAAAGATGTGCAAATGTACAGCTGTTGGTTACGGATGAGGTAATAGCAAAGATCATATGTCACTGAGTAGAAAGGGAGTTCCCGCCAAGAGATTCCGCCTCATCAAAATCCTCTACGAGAACTCCGAACTGGCAGTGCTTCACAAAGGCGATATCAGCGATCCATTCACTACCAAGGCAGGCGTAAGGCAAGGTTGTTCCGTGTCGCCCCTTCTCTTCGCCATCGTTCTTGTCTGGTCTCTAACACCATCACACAGACGCTACAATCCTTCATCAACAAATGCCTCCGCATCATCTGCAGAATATTCTGGCCAAACACCATCAGTAACGGTGCACTGTAGAGATTAACGAACGAAGAACTCATCCTTAGGCAAATCAAATGCAGAAAGTGGCGATGGATAGGTCACACAATGAGAAAACCACCAGATAGCATCACGAGAATGGCATTTGAAAATCACTAAAAATTGCTATCGAAACCTGAAATGGTCGGCGATATCTTTAAAAGTGCTTCCTTCCTCCATAGCGCATTCACAGAAATTGAGAATCTCTCAGTCTACATATGTACATTATGGCAAATCTTAGGTATACATTTAGACCTGCATTTTTGCAAGGGCATATTACCAAAGAAGTGAATCATTTTTGTAGGTCTTAAACCTACAGTGCAACTCCGTTATAGGGGCTTAGGGAAAATACCGAACTCGAAATCCTTACCGTTCCGGCCGTTATGTGTAGAGAAGGACTGTCGAATTAGCTACTTGAACTTCTAATGTGTACTGTACATATACAGATTTCAGCCCTTTTTTCCAATTATTTGTATGCCTATACGACATAATAAAATAACATAAAAATTAAATCGTGTATGTAGTTTAATTTTACAATGCGGAAGTCAATAACAAACATTGGCTTAAACTAACTAACTTCGTTTTCACTCCCTTCTTTTTGGCTTATTAATTCAGCCATTAATTTTAAATTCTGGCAATTCTACTGTCACAGCCGGTTTGAGTTTACTAATTTTAACACGCTTTGTACAATCCAAGCTCTTTCCAATCTCACGCATTTCTCAGCAATTTATTTTCGCGATTTGCAGTTTAATTGTTGTTAAATGCTGAACAGTTACGAGGTGAACAAATAACATGCAAATGGGGCGGCAGCCGGCCGGCCGGCGTAAATGTGGACTCGAAAATTAATGGATTCTCGCTACCTTTGAGCGCCAAACTAGTCGCACTTGCAAATTTCTGACAAAGCGTGCCGCTCAACGCAATGCACACAGCCAAAGTAGGTACTCGTATCCTGATACTGGACAAGAACAGCTGCCTCCGCCAGGGACGCCTGGCGAAGCCAATTCAAGTAGTAGGCTGTTAAAATAGCGAATTTATCTCCCGCAAATTAACTCGACATTCCGCGCGTACAAATTACGGACATCGACAACTTTTGGAGTTGATAACAGTAAGTATTTAATAAAAAAGAACAAAAAAATTATACATAGGTACATGTGTGACATACCTATGTATGGGTATGTACAGTAGCTAATGCAAAAATGAAGACAGACCCGTACTAAAAGGTACCCTACGCATTATAAAAAAGCATTATAAGTTCTAAAAGTGGTTGCTGAGAAATTTTTGAAAAATCTTAAGCAAACTGAATACAAAAAAAAAACAAAAAAAAAATTATTTGCGACTGATGCAAAAAAAAAAAGGTAAAGATTGCTTTGTTTCGATGGTGAAATTAACATGGTTATAATAAACTTTATGCAAATAGTTCCCAACAGATTTCTGCTTAATATTGTATCCCTGGGTAATGGAATAAATGCTCATGTGTTGGCCCAACTCGACGATTTCTAAGATTTTATCAAATTTTCTGACTATTGCTTGACGAAAAATTTGCATGTAAAAGTAACAGCAAAAGTAGCGAGTTCAATTCGCCGCTACCGAGTATGGTTATACCTTAAAAACTCTTATAACTCATTACTTTCAATGCTGCCAAATCTCTCTTCTTTTATTAGGCAAGTTTCATTTGAAGGCGTTTATAAAATAGCAAATTTTGTTGCTTCAACTTTAGCAATTCTTTTTCGACGTTGCCCATCGTGTTCAGATATCTTGCAGATGTTAGTTTTTTGTCTTTGTCAACAACAACATGGGGAAGAATGAGAACACAAAGGGTGTCGACAGAGCACGTTCTGAGTATATTTTGGTATGTCTATGGTCCATTCAACAAACGAAGGAATAATTTGAACCAAATTAATCCTGGGATAGGGTGCATAGTCTTTGTGTAACCAGTACTGATTGCTTTTCTGAAACTGATGCTACGATTTTCTGTTCACACCAAATATTTCACATATGTATCTGCAGTATAATTTTTAAAAGTACATACACATACATTATAGGGGATATTCCCGTCCAAGCTCGTGTTTTTTTGCATAAATTTTACAAAAAATTTTTTTTGAAATCCATCTTTTAAAATATGATACAATTTCTGATATTTCTTTGGATGTGAATTACTTTCGGAAAATGCGCAACAAATTGTTTGCCACTGTGGCTCTCTCAGTAGAACGTTTCGTATATTAAAATGATCTTCAACTGAATGATAGCTGGAATAATACCGTTACTCTTTTCTTAATTTGTTTCGTTTTTTTTTTTGTTGCACATGCAAATATTGCTGAAAGTGAGTCTACATTTTATTCCGGACACGTAAGGCCGCCGTTCAATTATCGGTAGGTGTTTAGGCCGAGTTTTTTATTGGTGCTGTGATGTGATTCTTGGTTTTGTACTTTAAATAGGTTACGTCAAGCTTAGGTGGTAGCGGTAGTCCAATCTCGGCCATACTCAGGCTCATATCCTATTATAACGACGCGTGGGGAGCTTATTCTTATCTATTCTAAAATCAATGTCAATAGTTAAGAAACGCCAGGAGGTCCCTGATTTCCACTGAGCTAAGATCTTATAACTCATTTGTTTACCTAAATGGTATATAGTAGGACAGTGGCATAGAATGCGCAAATCGTATCTTCTTCTTCCGCATTTAGAGGCGTCTGCAGAAATCATGTAAAGGGTTTTCCAATAATAGGTGTTATTGGTGAATGTGAATGGATTGCGCTATCGAGAGATGATTAACGATTTTTATGGCCGTAATTGAATGTTATTGATCTGGACAACGTATATTTTCAACAAGACGGCGCTACGTGCTGCACAAGCAACGAAACCATTGATCTTTTACGAGTAAAGTTTCCGGACCGTGTTACCTCTCGAAGAGGTGATCTCAATTGGCCACCGAGATCTTGTGATTTAACACCTTGTGACTTTTGTGACACCCCAACGATGGAATTCTTGAGGCTATCGAGGACATAGGGCCGCACGCTATCCTCATGTGTCTGCATAGCCTATTGGGCTATAGGCTAAAAATATGCTTATTTTGGCATTCTGTGCGTTTACCATTGAGAGTTGGCCGCGATTGTCGAGCGATTCAGCTTATGTATAGTTTTATGTCGTCTCCAAATTGCAAATGGCATTTATGGAGAAGTTTTTTTTAGCGATTTTTCGCTGACTGCCAAGAGACGACCGCTGTTATACATTTTTTTGAACTTGTATGCCCTTTTGGGTGAACTTGTATGCCCTTTCGAACTTAGCACTTTTCTTTGATTTGTGAAGTGATTTTTTATCTTTCCATTAAATGGCGAAGGTTTCTAATGGTAATGATAGATGAGTAGATGAGAGCAGTTATAATAACTTGAAAATGTAGATTTCAATCGCTACCGATCAAACTCCCAAAACTTACATCAGTCACCAAGTATCGGTGGCTAGTTAGAGTCTGTATTTTTAGCACCTGCTGTATGCATGTAAATATATATAAGTGTAAAATGCAAACATCAGGCATCGGGCGTTAAGCTACAGCTAGTAAATTAATGTTGTGTAAATGAAATAATGCAAAGTCAAAATAAAGAAATGAAAACTCGTTTGACTGACTTCAGGAGGACGCAGCTTTCTCGATCAGGATGTGACCAGATTTTCCTGATTTGTGAGCGAGAAGCGTCTTTCGATATAATGAAACTGAAGGAAGGCCATAAAATTAGTAGCATAAAAGTATAACATGGAACATGATTGCATGCCACATGCCACATCCCATATGCAGCCAACATGCACAGCTACTACAGTTATGGAGGTTTTGCATAAATAAATTTTAGTCAAAACTGCTGATTGAGTGCATTAATTACGCCGGAGGCTAAGCCACTGCCGCCAGACAGTAAATGAATTGCAGTTTACAGTATATATGTTTGAACGTATGTAAGTATACCTATATGTATGTCTGTAGGCAGGCCTGAATGGCGCTGGACGTGGCATTGACAACACATAAAAGTCAACTACCAAACGATGCAAACTGTAATGTGGCAAGTGGCGCTCAATGGCGACTACAGCTGCAAAATTGTCCAATCGCATAGGCGAAACTCGGAACCTTTAAAATCCTACCAAATGTCTTGGATGGATGAGGTAGATATTCGCATGCGGGGTAGCAGGTGGATGCCGCTCCGCTTGACAACCGGCAGCATATTTGCATAATTTTTGAAAATTAATAGAAAACTAGTTGTGCATAAGCAACCGGGTGCTGTTGCCAGCCAAGACAACGAAAACGGTTTTGCAGCGGTGGTTCAGCGCTGAAGCGGCTACAATGCGTGTGAATGTCAGGCTGACAGTTTGCCAGTTGATCGGACAGCGGGCCAGTTGGCACGTCAATCAGTACATCCAACCGCTTTTAGCTGCTGCAGCTAGCCCAATGCTGTCGATATTACTTACAGCCAAATCGGTATGTGCCTTTCAAATATTGTGTTTTCAACTTACTACCCGCTACCTGTTACCCCCTGTTCGTTAGCACCCGGTTACGCTGGCGTATGGGCGGAATGTTAATGCGCCTAATGAGGAAATGTTCAACGGCATTAAGCGGAATGGCATTTCAATTAATGGCAAAGTGCGCCACGAACCAACGACAAAATCGAAGTTGAGTTGCATGCCACAAACAAACATTGAAATTCCTCGAAATCGCCGGCCACTTGCTATTGCGAATATTTATTCGTTTGCGCATACAAGTAGATACATACATACATAAGTGTGCATATGTGTATATGTACATATTTACTTGCATGTGGCCAATATTAATTGTTTACCTGCGAATAGAGTGTGGCAGCTGTCGACTGACGGCTGTCTGCTGCTGCAGCCACTGGCCACCACCGTCCAAAGTGGTTTATGCAGTTTCGACCATTAAACCTGTCATAAACGGCCAAAGGTCTTCGTTGATGGAATTTCAATGGTGGTTGCAGTCACTCTGCACCATTCGATTAGTCGTCCATGTCGCCAGCCCGACCGGCGAGGCCCCCTATTAGCAACGCTAGTGGCCATTAAACGCAGATGATGCAATTGGCAGCTTGCGCAGCGCGCTAATTGCAAATTAATTACCAGCCATAGAAGTAAATATTTACGTATTTACATGTCACATTCACACAGGCACACATACACACAGACGCCTACATTTATATTTGCAAAAGTTTAGGCACAAATGTTTCAACAGCAGAAGTGCGTCGTTAAAATTTATTTTATTTGCTTCACTTATTTTTTAACGAAACTGCTTTTTAATGATTTATCAGCATATGAACCGTCATCGACTTAAGTATAAGACAATGGAATTCGCATTGCACCATTATATTATAAGTGCAACTCAGCTCCTATAGTTATTTTTAACATTTAACGGTCCAGTGCAACGATGGCCATACTTTCACTTTCACATATTTTTATTAAATAATCGAAATGAAAGCACAGTATGGCATGTTGCGAGTGATGCGAATTTCAAATCAGTCTAACATTCGACTGCTGGCCGCTAGCATTTTTAAACATAATTTATTGACGCTGACACTTTGGCAATAAACCGCAAGTGTTGGCAATCGTTTACTTACAAATTGCTAATTAAGTTTAAATTTGTTTAGTTTATTAAACACCTGCATTTACTAAATGCCATTTTGATTGCTTCTCTTATTAATAACGCGCATTTTTATGGAAGTATGCGAAACGGCTCAAGGCCCCTTCACAATATGATCCGAAATACCAAAAATTGTGCACCCGCATGACACCACGAAATGCTCGCCCCGTGATCTCTAAGAGCTTGAATTATACGTTAGAATAATTTAATCATCTTCCTCTTCTTCTATTTATCCATACTACCACATAAACAGTTTAAGGCATAAGCAGGCAGAGTTGTCGGAGCGAAGCATGGAAAAGATGCTTTTCACGGATTGCAGTGATTTCGTTTGCAATTCCTGTCATTATTATTTTAATATTTGCCAGTTTCAGTTCTCAGTTATTTAAATTCGTCCTTTGGAGAATGAAAATTTAAAACAATTTATATTTTTCTAAGAATTTAGACTAAAAGGCATTTGTGAAATCTAGTTTAGATTAAGAGCTGTCGACGAATGCGAAAATAGTTATGCAGGGTGATTCAATAACACCGTACATTTTATTTTATAAATGAAACACAGCGAAATTTGTCGGAACGATTTTTTTTAATTCATGAAGTTTTTTTTTTCTATATTTTATGTTATAAGTTTTCATCTGTTAAGTTATTTATGTATGGCCTGACACCCTTGGTAACGTATATCGAATATTTCCATGACTTTTTGGAATAGTTCCGGCCATTTCTAACACGAACGATTTTGTTTTTTAATTCTGGAATCGCATCGAGTTTAATGGCATACTTTTCCCTTAGCCCCAAACAAATAATTCTAATGTTGTGAAAAAATCGCATAAATCTGGGAATTTGGTTCCCAATATGGTCATTCCTTTTTGTGTAGTGTGATAGGTGGCATCGGCTTGTGGAAACCACATATTGGCCAAGTCCATGTAAACTCAGTCAGGGCACAAAAAGGTTTGTTATCATGTCACAATTCATCGTTCACATTTTTGAAGAAATGGAACGCTCCGCCAGCCCAAAAACCACACAAACTGGTAACTTGTTGTAGGTGCCTAGTAGTTTCTTGAATGACATATGAGTTTCCAATACCTTGAATGTGACACTTTTGCTTGTCAACGCATCCATGACAAGTGGAAATGTTGTTCATCGTTCATTATGAATGATCTTAAATGCGCGAAATGTCATTCTTGCAGATCTGCCAAATGGGCAAAAGCCTTGGATCACTTTTACACGTTACTCGACTGAGTATCACTTTATACTTTATACTAAGTTTTTCAAAGCCTGTTGTCTTTGTCTAAAAGAAATAAAGAAAAAAACTAACTTTCACAAATATTTGCATCATCTAAGAAGAAATTTAAGTATCATATATTAATAAGTTCGTCCTGTTATTTGCATATTTGGAGGTGAACTAGCGGGTTGACTGAAACCAAACATCCCCTGTCATTACTATTATATCATAATACCACCAATTTCTATTAAATATTGAGCTCTGGCTTTATCGAAGTGGTATCGGGCATAAAAATCTCCTTCAGTTTAAAATGTACCCGACTTTCCTGGTACGTTTTTGTTGTTCCGGCCATGATTACCATACAAATTTCTGAATATTCTATGATTACGAAGCAATTGTTGTTTGTGAGTCCAAATTTTAGCAACAAAACTTCAAACCAGTTTTTTAAATTTTAAAATCCCGCCCCCCCTTCATTCTATACTGAAACCTCTTTTTTATAAGTACTAGCCAATGGATTTAAGTATAAATATAATTCAGTTTAATATTTCTTTATTTTTCAGATTTGTCTAGAGCGCATTAAGCTACATAGCTCAGACGAAGCAAAGATATCGGCTGACTTGCAGGAAACCTGGCCGCATCCTAAAGGAATCAAATTCACTAAGATTAATCGGAAGATTAAATTTATATTTGATATTTGTGTTTATTTTTAAGTAATTTGTAATTTAGTAATCTAGTAAAAAGTTAAAACAGCATTGGATGATTAATATTGGCCCATATCGTACCAAACAGCAAACCAGCATTAACTATTTACTTACATATGTATATACCTAGGGATTGAATATTCGTAATGCTAGTAAATGACGGGCATGCGCTGCTCTACTTATAAACTAATTTCTTTGCGTTTCCACACTCTGTAAAAATAAACTTTTTTGGATTTCCCACTCAAGAACAACCGACACGAGTTTTCGAGACTTAATTGTAAACTTGTAGTGATAATTCTTTTGCTTGTTTGGGGCAAACAAAACCAACGAGAAACTGTACTCATGTGAGCTTTTAAGCCTAGTAGTAACTTCACAGCTGTAAAATTTCCCCAGCAACATGCATTTGGCTGGCCGTGGAATGTTGCTGGCAACATTGATTTGCAAATGAGAAGAAAGTACAATAATTACCAAATTTTAGTAGGGTGAGGTTAAAATAGATTGAAACGGGTTTCTGCTGTGTGACACTCTCAGACTCATATACTCAATAAATTTCTTCCTGTACCACCTAGAAAATAATTTTTTTTTTCAATAAATATCTGAAATTGTTTTTGCTGCTTTACATTTCCGCCTTATAGCGAATATGTACTGGCGAACCTTTTTATACCCGCACACACTTATGCATAGGGTTTTATACTTGTAATTTTGTTCACACAACGATGGACTAGCTTCTAAGCGTCTTGGCATAGATTCTACCAACTTTCGACGAAATTCGGCAAGTATTTTTTCACATTCCTCGAGCAAAACAGACTTAGGGTAACTTTATGTTGAAAGTATGTGTTCCTTACTTTATCCACGAGATAGCCCCGAGTATTTTTATAGAGTTTGTGTTGGGATTTTGAAAAGATGTTTGCGAATGCTTTGTGCTGAAAACTGTGCACATTTTAACATCATATGCTGTATGCTTGAGATCGTTATCGAGTTGATATAAAAACTTGTTACTTGAGAAACGGATATGTACTGTAGTAGAGATGCACTGGAATTTAAATTTATCTTGCGTATGCACAAATAAAGATGTTTATCCATCATGCTATCTATAAAAACTAGTTTTCCGACTCCCTGAGACGCATTTAAGACGTTGATTCGCAGCTCTTCACTTGACCCCCTATATACTATACGAGTACCATTGGATCCAAAAATGTTATATATGCTTTTTTCGATTAAAATTACCCAAACTTAAAACTTTTTGTTTTATTCCCAACACCTAGGGAATAAAAGTCGCTTTTTTTTGCTTATTTTTATATAATCGGCTTTTTGCGTGATACGCGACCGCGGAGTTTGTTACTCCTGAGTATTCTGGGCATTGTCTAATCGGAAGCTTGGGTGTGAAGTGTTGTCTTCTGCTCGTTTTTTTATAACACTCAGACTCTATAACTAACAGACGTACGTACACCCGGAGGTTTGCCATTGATTGTCTGACAGCTATTAGAAAAAACTTTTTCTAACAAATGGTGCTTTGTGTTTGGATATCGGTCCCGAATATTACCGAATGGTAGTCACACACCAATACCTACAATCGGCTACCAACCCATTTACACACCAATCCATTTTATTACACTTTTATCGTATTTCGTAGATTCTCCTTCATTGTGAATATATAAAAGAATTTTGATTTATACTCTTGAGGACTTTCGATATACAGTACATATTCGATATGCAGTACCACAATTACTACGAAATTAATTCAGATTGTATGTATGAATATTATTTAGACGTTTTAAAGCGTTTGCGCGAGAGCATTCGTCTTAAAAGGAAGGAATTGTGGGACAACAAGTCATGGTTCTTGCATCACGATAATGCACCAGCTCACACATCACGTCTTGTTCGCGATTATTTGAACAAAAATAATGTTAATATCGTTCCGCAAGCACCGTATTCGCCTGATATGGCTCCATGTGACTTTTTCCTGTTTCCCAAGCTCAAGTTGCCGCTCCGTGGAAAACATTTTGAGACAATTGAAGTCATAAAAGAGAATTCGAAGAACACACTCGAGCTTGACTTGTTTACAGTAGCACAGAAAACAAACTATGTGACATATCACGCTGAAATTTGTCATGTAAGCTTATAACAGTCCTACCAAAGAACAAAAAATTTATTTTTGCCATATGTCATCCGCGGACCGTTTTGTTGATAACGTCTCGTTCATATTTGAGCAGAAGGTATAAATAATAATAATAGAAATTGTTAGTAGATTCACACTAATAGGCCCCAGGTCAGTCAACAATAAAAAAAACAAACATACATAACTTTTTCGAGTAGCGATTTCAAAACCAACAAGCAAAATATTTCTGTAAGCACAGAATTTTTTTAACACGCACATGTTTTATGATGGAAATGCAAACTGTTTTTACTGCATGACAATGCCAGGCCACACGTTGTTAAATCTATCCAGTAATATAATATTTAGAGGGAAATTGGGAAATCTTGCTCCACCCGCCATATTCCCCAGGCATTGCAACTTCGGTTTACTATCTGTTCCGACCAATGCAGTCAGCCTTTATTGAAGAGCGGTTCACTTTTTTCGATAGCGTCGCAAACTGGCTCAATGAATGGATCAGGTCAAAAGAACTCGAATTTTTCGTCAGAGGAATCCGAATGCTGCCTAGAAGATGGAGTATAGTTGTAGCTTCCAATGGCACATACTTTACATAATACCATGTATTACTTAGTTGTTTAAATAATTCCTGACTTTGGCTAAGAAAGGAAGGAAACTTATTTCCATAACCAAAACATTAGAAATTTGTAATTTTACAATACACGGGGCTATACAAAATACTTCTGTGAGCTGTATTTATGGTACACTAAAATGTTCCGAATTAGTAGAGACGATAAGTAGACCAAGTAGAATAATAGAAGGTCGTCCGAAGACCGCTACTTTGTTCTTGGCGAATTTGACAACTGAGTGATGTCAATACAAAAATAAACAAACATTTTTGTTCATGTATTTTTAGTATATAATGCAAATATAAATCTTCAACTTGCTTCCTTGCGATATTTACTCAAAGAAAAGGCATACGAAGTTATAATCAATTATTAGCCATTGAGCGATGTACATACATACTTATGTACTACAGGTTATGGCGGTCATATCCGTGATGCAAATATATATATGTACTAATGACAGTCTAATACCGTTCAAAGGTAAATATTTCCTGTAATGCATCCTCACATAAATATTAAGAAACAATTTGTATGGAAATGTTAATAGTAATCTTCGGTATAATGCTATTGAATTTTCACAGAACGTGCATAAATAACTCAACATACAGACATATGCATGTATGCACGCGTTCGCATAAATTGGTTTAATAATATGCATATGTATGTATGTATATCCACTAGATAAAGTTATCTAGACATTTCTTTTGTGCTCGCTTTGGCTACACAAAAATACTATAAATCAACTATTTTACCGCCCATAACTTCAAAATAACTTCATTAGTGTCGGGAATGAAAATTTACCCGTTTTTCTGCTCAACCAACAGCAGCAATGACAGTTAATTAAAGATAACAAAGGCTGTTTAGAGGCTGCACTTTCATGGCTCATCAAAACGCTTACATAAAGACAATCATTCTATTGAATCCTGGTATTTTGTATTGCAGCAAATAAATTTGCTAATCGCGAGCTTAAACTCATACACATCGATGCATAAAAATGGACTTAGACTGGCTGCTTGAAAACCTCATGCATGCAGTCTCGAGCAAAGGCTTTGATGGGGAACTGTGTAAAATCAGTGGCTACTTGCTTGCTTTTCCGTCTGCTCGTATTTTTGTTGTTCAGTATTGTGAAAGTATCAATAGGAAATCAATAAGTAATTACATTTCAAGAGATCGGCTAATAAAATAATAAGCCATAGGCAGAGTTCACGGTCTTCAAAATAAATGCAAATAAAACGGAATAATTGAAAACGCAATTTAAAATGCAAGATCAGCCAGGGCATGTGTCATCGATCAAAGCGAATGATAGTCGGAAGGCGCATCCTTTGAAGAAATGTGGCAAGAGTTTATATTTCAATGTTTCTAGGTACGTCTGAACCCCTTTTGTGATATGATGAGGCCGAGCGTTTCATGCCCTGATATAGTTGGCCTCACCAAATGCAGAGCCTAAACTATACTGGTCTTCGGCATCAAAATCAGCGCTTTTGAAACCTCAACACCACCTACGGCATGTCCTTTTGCTAATTCTAAGCCTCCCCGAAAAGGTCATTCGAAGAGTCTCAGTTGCAGTTTTCTGCGATGCGAAGCAGAAAATCAAAGGCTTTCCTCTAATGGCAGGATGAAATTTGTGAAGCAAAGCAAATTTATTAAAACGGTATTGTGATTATTTTCCCAGCCATACTCACTGCATAATATTTTAGATCTGTATATTTTGACTTTCACCTTCCACTGCAGGCATAAGTTGAAAAATGGCAGATGCAAAGTTGTTCACCTAGAGGACCGGAGTACGAGTACCATATTGCTGGGCGCACTTAAACTTAACTTGAAAATAAAAAAAAAAAATGATGGAGCAAGCTAACTTTTCCAACGCCAAATGAAAACAAATGAGGCAGTATCAGGGAAAAATAGTTGAGAAGTAGTGCACATAAAGTTAGCTTGAACCCTAAAATGTTGTCCGGTCTTTTTACGAAAATGTTCGTAAGGTTATGGCCACATATTGCCAAAACATTTATATATTATAAAAAAAATTTAAGAGACCTCATTTGCGCATAAACATATAGTGTGTAGGTATGTGTACATTAGAGCGGATATATTTTTTCTGGCACCGTTTCTAGCAGATTCGGATTCTGCAGGAAAAAAATGCTAAGAAGAACATTCCACTAGAACAAAGCACTAAAATCAATTTCGAGCGCTTCAAATTAAAAAAAACACTTTTTTTGATTAATAGGGAGCTAATATGAAGATTAACATTGACCAAATTATTATGAATGTTATTTTTTACATATTACATATATATGTATATATGCTCTGAGATATTTCGGTACGAAGAATTTATTTTTGAAACCTATTTTTTTATTTGCAGAACTTTATGCTGGTGCTACAAAGCAAATTGTATGTATTTTTTTTTAATATTGGAATAGGCCGCCGTAGTCGAATGGATTGGTGCGTGACTATGCGAAATTCACAGAGAACGTAGATTCGAATCTCGGCGAAAGCTCAAAATAAAGACATTTGTAAAACAACATCAAGACGCACGCGACAAAAAGGAGGAGGAGCTCGACCAAACAGCTAACAGAAGTATTCGCGCCAATTATTTATTTTATTTTGTTTTTTTAATAGAAAAAGTGACTATGTATTGTTCTGCTTTTTTATATGTAGGTATGTGAATTCAACAAAAGCTTGCAACAAACCTTAATGTTTACAGCATTCGAGAAAATTATCTCCGAAATTTTTTTCTAACCATTAATTGATTTTAGAACGTTCTCCCGCTTTCATTAGAAGTTAGGTATCTTGGAGTGATACTTGACTCCAAACTCCATTGGAAGCTACACATTGAAAATCGGACTAGTAAACTCCTGTAAGGAGGAGATCAAATCTCTTGAGTGTGCAGGTAACGTTTCCCTGATTTGGGTTGTAGAGCATAGGAACATAGAGGGAAATGAAATTGCTGATGAGCTTGCCAGGAAGGCGACCGACCTTGACAGAGGCCTTCTACCATCGGCACTCACCTGACAGTTGTTGTAGGGGAATTGTACAAATTATTTCTCAGGAAAGCGTAGAAAAGATGTGGCTCTATTTCTTCATGTGCTATTTCGAAAGCCCTTTGGATCCAGTACAATACACGGAGGACTCAGAAAATCCTGGGGACTCTACATCATTAAATTTTCAAACTCATTACTGAGTTTACCGGACATAGGATTATCTGTACACACGCGGAAAAGCTCGGTTTGCCATACAACCCCCATTACAGCTGTGAGAAGGAGACTGTTGAGCACTTTCTCTATAAATGTCCTAATTTGACAGCTAGTCGATTAAGGTGACTGGGTGCTCCTTTCTTCGACAACCTGAGGAAGAGCGCTACTTCAGTACTGGTACTGGTACTTCAACCATTTCACCTACTATAAGTGTATTTTTTTACTTTCTATCTGAATTGCCTGATTTATTAAAGATAGCTTCCTTTATTGTAAAACAATAGAAACAATGTCGAGAAAAATCGTCACAAATAAATTGGCCCACTCTAATGTGCAAACATATGCATAACCTGCTGCCAGCAACAGGTTGCTATCAGACAAACAATTATAAATTATATTTGCACAGCAACCAATGTTTTCATTGGCATGTATATATATCTATGTATATGGCATATATATACACACACACATTTATTCACATATATATTATAGCTCTCCCAACTGTCGAACAATTTAGCACCATTATTGTGCTGGCGTGGGTGCTTTTGAGTAACGCCTCCTCGCTCAGACAATGAGTTGCACGCGAATTTTCGCCGTTTAATAATTATACGCGCACAAGCGCTATACAAATAACAGACAAACGAGTAACATAATAAAAGATATTATACTACGTATGCAATCCAATAAATGCAAGCACAATGGCGAAAATTAGAAAAAAAAAATAAACAAAATGATGAAATTATTTATGTACATAAAAGTAATAAAAGTAAAGTAATAGCCAACATAAACAAATAAAAAATAGTCAACACGATCGCGTAAAGGTGCAAAGCAGCTTTGCTTGCAGCCAAGCCGTGTGATCATTGTACGCCCCATGTTGCCATTTTCAAAGCTGCTGTGTCGTGTTGTCGGCAGCATGAGCATGCGCATGTGTAATTGGGTGAACGCAAAAGAGCCGGCGGAGGCCCGCACGTCCCTATATGCCACTTATTACTGTTGTTATTGCAACTGTTTTGCAATGTACTCTTTTGCGGCGACAGATATTCTTACTACTTATGCTGCATGTGGCATCTCCGGCACCACCCGTGTCCCGGTTGCAGTGCGATCTGTGGCGTGCGCCGCTATTCATGAGACCTTGCCGCGCCACAAGCAGGTGGCAATTGCTGTGTTTGGCTTTCGACTACAAACTTGATTGGCAATATTGGCAAGACAATTCGTCATATTTGGAACATGTTTGCAGTGAAAATTAATTCAACGAGCCACAAGAAAAATATTGCTGTCCAACCAGTCTTATTGTCGTGCATGTGGCTGATGTTGATTATTGTGGTTGATGGTGGTGCAGGGCAGCTGTGCCATCAAGTCGCTTCGCGGGCAATGGGTTGACGCGCAGTTATAATCCAATATATACTCTTCTTCCTCTGCTTATATTGTTGCTTTTGGTAGTATTCCACTGTACTTATGTCAATTTTATTAAAAATTCAAGCACTTTTAATGCTTGCACTGCAAATGAAGTGTGCAGCTAAATTTTCAATTGAGCTGTTGCTACAAATTCCCGAATAAATATTTATTTACAATATTTACTTTTTAACTCACAATTTCTTGCAGATTAAGTAAAATAGCGGTCATAATGCAGTTACGTGTTGAGAAACCAATGAATTGAAAACTAATGTGGAGTTAAGTCTGTAGCTGAAGAATTTGAAAAGTAATTTAATTCATTCAAATCTACAAATATTGGGGCACAAGAAGCATAGTTCTGACTTATTCTCAATTTCCAAACTGTTTCTATCATTTTGGTGTCTCATGCAGGGAGATTCGAATCTATGCAGTACAGAGTGGTTAAGATTGCATTGCAGCCGTTTGATATGACATTCCTAGTAAGGTCTCCGAACAAATGCAGTAAAAATGATCAATAGTTTTAGAATTATGAATCCGTAAAATCTGAACCAAATCGGAGACCTTCGCGATTAGAAATTAAATCAAGTAGTAATTGTCAGCATGCGATTTGTATAAAGCATCTGCAGAGGACGAGGAAAATATGAAGCACAAATAAATATTTTGCAGAGTCCTTACTGTTAATTGGCATCGACGCCTCCACTTCGTGAGAGTTTAATTTTCAATACATACCTCTCAATCTTTATGTTAAGCGATATACAAGTTGGAGTTGAAAAATTCGAGCTCACAAAAATCCTGGTTCAACCAGGTCTCGGTTAAGAAAAGTACTGGTTACAACTTACTCAACATGCGAGCTAACATTAAAAATTATTTAGATTTAGCCCTCAGACCAGCTGCATTTTGGAAAGACATAAATCTTTAGGTGATTAGAATTCCGCTTACTGGAAACACTTACCGATAGAGATATGGGCGTGAATTTTGTAACAAAACATACCGGTCTAATCTTTACTTTATCATAGCAGCATCCAGATGCGTCTATTTAAAAGTAATAGAAGAAATTTGACATGGATATCTGCATGCTTGTTGCATATGATTTGGCAGCACTGCCTTATTTTCGTGTTGACCAATGCTTATGCAAGAACATTACTCTCCAAAGCGTCCCACTTGAAAGTATGCAAAATGATTTGATCTCATCATAGGACGGTCAGAAGATAAGCGTCGTGCTTCTCCCCACATGTAGCTCAAACTGTTATGCTTTTCAAAGCATTGCGCCCATAGTACGCAAGATATATTAAAAAAATATTCCTACCTATATTTGGGACGACTTGTGGACTAATCGAATATAAGCAATAAGTTACATAAGCATAGCGAAACTGTTTTTGCTTTCACACATAAATTATTTCATTAGCAAGCAGAGAAGTGGTGAATTGAAAGCGGCTAATATCAGCTAGAGTCACGAAAATGAAGAAAATCCAACCAGTTTACATTAGAAGCAACACTCAACACTTAATTGTTGTTAGATTAAATATTTACTAGATCTCTGTGATTTGACTAGTGGAATTAACTCTTTCAAACAAATTCCCAAATTACTACCTTCACTCCCTTCAACAAAGATTTTGCTTCCGCAACGATGATTTTTTCTTTGGATTCATGCTGCAGATGTTCGCCTAAATCTCTTTGATGGATTGGTAAACATACCTCAATACATGTATGTTTGTATGTAAAATGTAAAGTGCGTTCATAGCATAACTGAATTTGTTCAATTGCACACGAAATATGACAATCAAATTCACTTGTTAGCACATTTAGTGCAAACGAATACAACAAACGTCTTCTTCAAAATCTGACATTTGCAATCATATGAAGCTAATGGCTTTAAATATTTCAGCGAGCGTAACGTAATTTTATAAAAACCTTTTGCATACGCTCACGCATTCGGTATTAAGTCATAGAACACATGGACTGAAGAGTCCCGAGCCTAACATATAGATCGCACTAGTTTTATTGCATTCACCTCTTCGTCAGTTAATACTAATCTTAAAAAGACAGCTTCTAAATTTCATAATATTCTATTCAGTAGTTCATGAGTTTTGTGTTGAGAGTGTCGCTACTTTTGTTATTTTGAAAATAATGAATCAAAAAGAATGTAGTGTTTTAATTTTATACAGCTTCTTGATAGGCAATGTCTTGAAAAATGTTATGGGGACTCTGCTCCATCAGAAACAATAATAAAACGATGGTTCGCTGATTTCAAATGATGCAGTCCAATTTAGGAAGGCTATATACCATGGCGGCTGCCGTACGTTGATGCGTGACTACCATCCGTGAGTGCGTAGGTTCGAGCCTCCGTGTATGAGCATCAAATAATAGAAATTTGTTTTTTTTGTCGCCTTTCGGCAGCAATGACAAACCTCCGAGTATGTTTTTGCGATGAAACAGCTCCTCATAAAAAATATTTGCCATTCGGAGTGGGCTAACTGTGGGTCGCTCTATTAGTAGAGCAATATCAAGGTGCACGCCATGAATAGGAGGAGGATCTCGGCCAAACACCCAAAAAGGGTGTAAGCGCCAATTATATTTCTTTACTTTTTGTTTTATTTATCAGTGACATAAAAAGTTGTTTTTCATTTGCCAAGTTTTTTATCATATGCTGACGATCTTAAACTCTACTATATTGTAAGAAGCTCATCCAATTCCCAAATTTTCGTAAATTATCTTGATAAAGTTGTTACTTGGTGTACGGGTTATAAACTATTTTTAAATATTTCGAAATGCTATCATATTACTTTTCTCAAGTGTTTATCTTTAATTCTTGTGAAATGCCAGTGAAATGTTGTTTGATGCAAAGTTCACTATTACTAGGCATTAGCGCGGGTCGATTCAAAAATCGCTCATTGCTCTGTGAAAATAGTATTCTAGGGATCAAAATAAGAAATTTTGCCGAAGAAACCATACCTCTAAAACGAATTCTGATGTCCCCCAATTTGGGTCGAACGAAAAATCCCACTTTGACCCATTTAGAGTGCTCTAATCGAGTCCAAATGTATGACCGACCCCCACTAACTTTGGACTAACTCATTTCAAAATATCACCATTTTTGGTCTTTACATGAGAAAAGAAACTAAAAAGTTCGACCCAAATTGGGGGACATGAGAATTCGTTTTAGAGGTATGGTTCCTTCGGCAAAGTTTCTTATTTTGATCCCTAGAATATGATTTTCACAGAGCAATGGACGATTTTTTTGCCTCCCCACAAATCGACCCGGCCTACTAGGCATATTATTTATATAATTTCGAAATCTTATGCTATATTAGCATTTATAAGGCGCAACAGTGCAGAATTTACAGGTGCTTATACTCTAAAATTGCTTTACACATCATTTGTCTGCTCTAAACTGACTAAACTATATCATGTCTGTCACATAACTCGAATTGCACGTATCCAAATAGTTTTCATTGGCTTTGCTCTACGTTCCTTTCGTTTTATTTACCCCATATAAACCTCAATAAAATGATATGACCGATGATTGTAAATAACTACGACTCATCTACGATTCAACGGATATATGGAATGGAAGCTAAGGCATGCTAATTTCCTAACAAGGATTAAATGCGAAAAGTTGTCAAAAGCCTTAGAGAAATCCATATATACAACATCAACCTGGAAACCTTTCGGAAATGCTGATAAGCATTGTCTACTGTCGTTCTGATGCTTACATGAGGATCGTATATTCACAAAGGTGGGCAAGCAACTAGAACGAGGCAAATCTACCTACAATACAACTAACAGAAGCACAACTGACAGTACAACTGAAATAACCTAGAAATGAATATTTTCGACAATATCTCCCGAAATTCTGTATACTTTCAGAGCAGTAGTTATGCATATATTTTATGTCGAATAGAAGTATATTTACCCACATCATCAATAGGAGCATGCACCTGTGCATTGAGCTATCAATTCATTCGCTCATTCATTCATTTATTAATCTATCTATCTGTCCATCTAAAGGTCCATCCAACAGTTCCTTTGTACGCAGCACGTAGCTAATGTTACAGAATCATGACGTTGCCATTCATATTCTTATTTCATTCAACGCCAGATCCAAATCAGCGTGTTATTGTAATTTATGCAGTTGACAATTGCACTCTGCATCATGAATACGGAATATCACATGCATACTTCGAGTATGTCTGAATGCTTTACGCTGCATGCTGCAAGTTACAAGTTGCTTACCACATACTGAACGCTATATTTATGCGGCAACCATTAGATGTTCTTTGCGCATGCGCCGCATTGTGCATGAGGAATGTTCATGTATTATTACATACATATGAAAATCTTATAGCTGATGTTTGCTGCAGGTTACGGGTAACTTTGCTTGTTTTGCAGATGTTGTGACGCTGGTTTTGCCGCCATATAATCTCACAACTTAAATTATTGCACAATTACAACCCATGCCGCGCTTCTGGACATTCGTGCAAACGGTGGCAGACGAAGTCGATCAACCAATCCTGGACGTCACCTCTGCTGGCGTTTCTGTTGACGAAATGCTGCTTACGTCAACCTTTTTGTCCATGTAGGGGCAGTTAAAGTACATATCTTTGTATGGGCGCTCTTTATGACCGTTGCATTTGAGTAAAAAAAAGATACGATTTTCGCATGCTCCAGCCGCGAGGTAGTTACATATGTATATGCGTACATACATACATACATAAGAACATGAACAACTGAATGAACATTTCGTGACAACGTGGCAGTAAAAGTGCAATAACTTTCAACTTAATTGACGGAATAATCCGCTGGAATGACTTAATGAGCGTAGGAAATGAACAGTTTTATGCGCAATCAAATGCACAAACATATTCTCAAAGCCATATTTGTAGGCACAATAAGGTGGCCACTATTTCTGAAGCTGTTGATATTGGGACACCTTTAGACGCATTCGATGAGATTTAGATTTTCTAACTTAAGTTCGAAGTTCGAAAAAGCAGTATTTTTCTAAAGTAAGATAATACATTAATGTAAAAAAAAGTTGTGCGTCTTTTCCAAGCAACATTGTGACCAATACGTAAGATCTTTACATTTTTAAAACTCAATTGATGATCAGAATCGTAAGATTTCAAGTCGAAGCGAATCAGGAAACCAATGAAACGGGCTACGCTAACGTCGCAATAAGTCCTTATACTCGTATCTATACAGTTGTTTGCTAATGCTTCGCTAGGTGCATTTTTCACTGATTCGCTGTACATATTATTTATTTATTTATTTCAAGAAGTCAAGGAAACATGATTTAAAACTGACTACTTAAACTGAAGAATAACAAAAAAATATATTACATAATTAATATAATTTGCAAACTTACGTCTAACTAAACTAAAAGAAAGAAACAATAGTACATAAAATGTTTCCTCTGAAACTGAGAAATCTAGATTTGGAGATTTCATTGCAATTGTTTTGACGCACTATACTGCAACTAGGAATTAAAGGTTCTTACATAAATATTAAAATCACGGAGAGCTCGTTTAATAAGAGCATCGCGAGCGTTACGTGTATTAAACTTATTTAGATAGAAAGGAAGGACGTTACAAATAATTTTGGGAGGTGCGAGAAAATTATTATTTGGTTGGTTGAAGTGGTAATTCATCCAGAATCCAACTAGCGCTTCCGCACCATTTTGTTTTTACATCCTCGCTATCAACTTGTTTAACGGTTAGTTACAGCATGACTATATCAAGACTGTGTAGTTCAGTGATGTGGTTAGCTTGTTGACGTCCAAGCCAGTTATTTGAGACTCTCCAACATTGGTTGGTGCAGGGTTGAGATGCCGATGTCCCGGCAATCTGGGTGATTAAGGTAACTTTTTGGTTTTCACTCAAGATGGAAAGTGAGGGCACCCTCTTAATAACATCAAAAACAAACGAGAGAGCACGAATCAATCTTCTACTTCAGGATCAAAGGCTTCAAATGGATCCATAGCAAACGGGATGTATGAAGTGGAATAGGATCAGAAAACTTTACTGATCTCAGTGCATATTACAGATATACCTTTTGCACGCGTTCTATTCTGCCGATGAAACATTTATGGTATGAGCGTACAAGGGTACAGGGGTCCGTAAAATTGAAGGTATTCCGTCGTACAAAGCCTAACAGAATATGATTTTGATAAAATGAAATTAACTTGATTATTAAATGAAAAAACGATTTTGGATAGTCCTACACCTAAAGTTATGAATTTTTTACAGATACAGAACTACAATATTAGATATGCTATAAGAAGTATGAAAAATCATAGGGATTTTGGAAAAGGGAATTTTTTGGTATTCAAAGAAAGTCGTTATCTCTGACACCAGATAAAAGAATGTCAACATTTTCTTGAAGCCCACATACATACTATGCTAGTTATTTTATTTATAACAGAAAATCTTCTTAAGTCGTCGGCATATAGATGAATATAAGCAAATGAGACGCAATAAATTGCACAAAGAGTGGGAGACCTAAGCCACCTCCTGCAGGCACTCCAAAACAGGCAATGGATGCTTCAGAGGATATACCATCAATTGTGACTACACATCGCGATAATTGCGATTTCACTCACTGCAAGAAAACAGACTGAAATTCCACCGAAGATAATTTGTCTACATGATAATATGTTATGTGAGACTTTGTCTAAGGTTTTGGAAAAGTCCGTGTAAATGCTATTGACTTGCTGCTCTGCTGACAAGCCTCTAATGCAATATTAAATACAGCACTTTTATCCACAAAATTAGACTTTTAATGGCAAAGGGCATCTTTTCTTTGACAATGGTTTCAAAAAATTTAGAAATTATCAAGACTAGAATTATCGCCAGCTTTGTCTATAATAACTTACTTCATTCTTCTTGCAATTTTTAAAAATTGGGGATATACTTGCTAGTTTCCAGTCATCGATGAAAAAAGAGAAAAATTATAGAAAGTCTTTCAATATCATTCCGTGACGAGAGGTTTAAGCTTTAAATGTCGTGTCAGTCATTGTGCTTGAATTCTTATTTATTTATTCTTTTATTTATTGCAATAAAAAAAAATATAGTTGCTGTCTTATGGGGACCACAAACATAAGAATCGATTAAGCAGATGGACATGTGTGTGGTGTGATTTTCAATCTAGTGGACAATCTGTTGACAAAAATGTTTTTTTTCTTGCAATCGGTTTTGAAGTTGACAATTTTTTCATTTTTTTCTCTGAGACTTGAAAGTGTACTCATGAGCTAAAAATGCTAATATTTATAATACAAACTGTGCATGCATGGCAATTATTTTCTTTCCCCGTTCCATATTTCCTCCGCAGCGAACAACGTAAAAGGAAAATGGTCAACCAATCCACAGTGTGTGGCGCAACGAATTTCAACCAATCCTAACGGACTTCCCTACATTCAAAGAATGACAAAGACTAAATATCTCACGGAATGTGTATTTGATTATAACTCCAAAAGTTATAGGAATCGCATTATGAAACTTTGCGGAATCGTGTTACACTACGCTTTTACCATGATAACTAATTTAGTAAAAAATTTGCAATAATGCAATGATAATCTATTTAATTCTGCCGCGAAAATCTGATATCAGCTAATTAATGAGGTACCTTCAACCTCTAGAGTAGGAAGACGATTGCATGACAGCCAAAAGTATAATATAGTCGTCTGCCAAATTCTCCACATAAGTGCGAAAAATCTAGAAAAAATCAATGCATTTTATGAAGAGCACCTTACATTTTTTTTCAGACTATACTTTTGGTCTAAAAATCTTGTTGGCGTTGATCTACCGAAAAGCCCTACTATAAATATACTCTCGATTAGCCAGGCGGCGTTAAATCAATGAAAGCGGTTATACTAAGATCAAAGGTTGCACAGGAATACCGGGCAACCTTATGTGGTATCCGGGGCACAGAGATATTGAGGGAGGTTGTAAACCCGATGAGCTGGCCAGGAAAGGCTCAACTGCTTACTGATAAAATTAACATTGGGATACCTATGGTCACGAGGCAAACTAATAACCAAAAACACCATTATCCAAGACCCCAATATGTCATGGAGAGACGGAGGTACATCCGTAACAGTTAGGCTACTATGGCCGCAAATAAACAAGAAAAAGACAAAGGAACAGCTTAGTCTCTCAGCAGAGGATATCTCGAAGATCGTGGTTTGTATAACCGGTCATTGGCTATTTGGCAGGCATTCCTTGAGACTAGAAGTTTTCTCCAATGAATATTGCAGAAGTTGTAGAGGTAAGGAAGAGGAAGAAAAAATTGAGCACTTTCTTTGCAATTACCCAGCTTTAGCTAAAATCAGAGCAGGTTACCCTGGTAAATACTTTTTCAATTCTCTTACAGAACTGTCTGGCGTGGAAATGGGACCAATCCTGCGCTTCATAAGAGCTACAAAATAGTTCCACGAAGAAAAGTAAATGAAGTTCCGGTGTAGGGCAGTGGTAACACAACGGATCAGTAAGGTCTAAGTGAGTTGGTCGTGCATACCGACTACCACCATAACCTAGCCTAACCTACTTTATCCCGAAAAGCATTCTATAGTGGTACAGTTTTAGAAGGTACCTTTACTCAACCGCAATTTACGAAATAGAAACTCAATAATGTCTGCATCTCGTACCATTGCAGGAAAGGGGTAGAGTAGTAGCAAAATTATGTGTATATCAGCACCAGGAATAACTTTATATGGTCAAATAAATTCGAGATGTTCAATGCCTTTTAGATAAAACCGAATTTTATTTTCATTTGGCGTAGAAGTTCTTTATAAAAACTTCGTATAGCGCCAATTAGTGTTTTGTAAATTTTTCTCAGCCCGGGAACCTACAAATATTTTGTCAATGGACAAAAATTTATATTTATTAGTAATATCAACATTACTTAAACAAACAATTTTCTTAACATATTGGCTTTTCAGATAAGTTTAAAATTAACTTACAAAACTGAAAGTGAGCTGGTATGGAATGGAATGCGCACATTCAAAGAGCAGCGAAACTATTGTATGAAGTGAAAGAGTGATAATAATGGAACAAGCGAAAAACATTGACCAAATTTGGACCAAATAGATAACACTTTTATTACTTGTGGAAATTCAACAGATTACTTTCACTATCGCCTGCGTATGCCCAAAACCACCAATTCTGTGCTTCTTTTGTTACTCTCAAAAAAGCGCCTCACAACCGCCCGTTATTTTATGGATATTTCTTGCACAGTTTTTTATTTTCAAAAAAGTTTTTTTACCTTGAGGCTCAAATCGGAAGTTCTAAGTTTTTTGATAACCTTTCATTCCGAAGGGGCCATGCATATAATGGATTTGTTTTCTCCCCCATGCAAACTATGGTCGCCCTAATGTACAAGCCTATACATACATACATATACTTCAATTGAAGCCGACCATTCTGCGGCTACTGCGCGTCATTCCATCAATCCAGCATTAATCTGCTGCAGTTCGTCTCAATGTCGTTTGCAGGTGGCATGCAACTTCAATCTGCCGAGCATCTGGCATAATTCGATGTTTAATTTTTGACGGCATGTAAATCGTGCGCTGACATTTGGGATGCGATCAGATCGCAATTCAAATAGCGGTTGGCAATTTCATTAATTTTGCACATCACTTTTGCGGTTTACATCTTTGGATTCAATAGAAACGCTGATATTTGTGCAATGAGGTCATAAAATGAGACATATCGCCCGGACCGCCAATTGTGGGAATAATGCAAATTAATAGGAAAATATCACGATTGTTGGCTCTTAATTGGCAAAACTTTTAAGCACTTGCCATAAATTTAACAATGCAGTTGCAACTTTTATGAGTTAAATCCAAGTGTCAATTATCGCTTCAAGACACGTTTGTTCCGAATTATTAATTAATTGTGACTGCATCTACGTATTTTTGTTGAAAAAATGTGTATAAGTATAGTAGAGATTCACAAAACTTCAATTTTGGCAAAAGCCAAAAATTTCTTTTTTTCCTTTTTGATGAAAAATGTAATCAACTTTTAGTTCATCTGTTATGAAATGCTGTAGTACGAATTCGCTAATGAATCTTCGGATTGTAATAATTTTTAGCATATTTCAGGGGTTTAAATTAATAAAAATGAATCCTTGCTTTAAGCAAAAGTGTTTTACTCAAGGCAAAATAAACAGTTAATAGTGTGGGTCAAATGAATACCTTAAAACATTGTGCCAAACACGTTTGAATATGAACCTCGATATCCAATAATAATACGGAGCTAAGAACGAGCTCAATATCAACTTTGCTTTTCCAACGTTCATAGGTATTTTGAGTTTTTTGAGAAGGGAGCAAAATCCGTAACTGACTAATAGATTTATTTCCAAAATGTATCTCACTCAAAACTAAGTCCAAGACTTAATATAAAACCTCATCTGGATTATGGTATATTTGTTCTTATTGATACCCGATTAAACCCTTAGTGAGAATGAATATTTTTACTCCAATCTTATCTACTTGTACCGCAATTCTAAGAAAACTGGATTATTAAGGGGTGAATGGATTTTAATTGTTATTCAGAGACGGTACTGCTCATCGATTAGCGCATCTACTGAATGGAGGCTGGTGAATAATGAATGGGGAATGGTGACACTTCTGAACCTACTTTGCGTGTTGCTCATGGTTAAAGAGATATTTATGTTTGCGCGCCCCCTATTCCACCGTCTATTGCTGAAAATCTATACATACAAAGCACATGTTGACAACATAACGGCTCTCGTGTGTAACCATTCTAGCAGTAACTTTTACTCTCGGTGGCTTTAATTTACCAAATATTGGATGGGCCTATGTAGATAATAATGCATTAATTCCTAAAAACTTTAATAACTTCTCGAGTTCGAATTTTGTAGATAACTTTTAAGGTTTATAACTTATTCCGAGTAATAGTATTAAGAACAAGCTTTTAAGAATTCTTCACCTTGTCTTGATTGTATCGATCCCATATCGAGTTCTAATAATCAGCATTAACTACTTACTTGCTTAGAATTTTCTAATTTCAAAAATCGTCGAGTTGATGATCAGAATATTTGTTTTTGTTTTAAACGTTTAAATTTGATTTTCTTAAGACGAAGTTCCTGCTCTTGATTAGGACTCACTTCAGAAAAATGTAGGTATGAAATCTTCTTCAAAACGCATCACTTGTAATCAAGAGGCGCTATAAGAGTCCATGGACTCGTAGGATCCGTTTGGTGATACCCAATTGCGTGGTTCGTCGTCTGGTTGATGTTTCTTCGTTCTCAGTTCTACAACGGCAGCTATAGTCATGATATTCTCGGCCGAACGACCAGTCCTGTGGCGGTCATTCCCTGCCAGGCCGCAGTTTGTTCAAGTCAAGTAGCCAAGCATCAGAATGTTGGCCAGTTGTTGCGATACGATTAGGAAACCGACGTCGATATTCAAGAAATGTTCGGTTCTTGCATACCCTCTTTAATTAGTTTTTATAAATTCATTGAATTTTTTGATTTTATAGACGCGTGGAGAGTCACATTCATTCCACCTACATTCAAGGGTGGAAATAATGTTGGATATACTATAGACCTATTTCCAAACTATCTATGACACCAAAGTGGGTTGAATATATTCTCAACCCTAAGGTGTATTTCGCCGTGAAGAGTTCGCATGGTTTCATGGCTGGCAGATCAACCGTTGTTGTTGTTGTTATATCAGCTTCCTTCGGTTTCGTCTAGCTCATCAAATGGTAGGCCCAGGCTGTTTCGACAGGGGTTGGGTCAAGAGGGAAAGGGGGTTAGGTGAGTAGGTTTGATGGGGCATGTGAAAAGGTGGTTATTATCGGGCGAGGTGCCTTCACAAGAACGACAGTTTATTATGCTCCTTGACATTTTTGTACACTTTGTACCGCTGATTTCACATCACAACAAACTTGTTTGATGTTTTAATCACTTTTGCAGGCGCGGCGTAAGATAATTTCGGCCTTTTCGAATGCGTGCAT
The DNA here is from genome assembly GCF_028408465.1 of Anastrepha ludens. Taxonomy (NCBI): domain Eukaryota; kingdom Metazoa; phylum Arthropoda; class Insecta; order Diptera; family Tephritidae; genus Anastrepha; species Anastrepha ludens. Next base: position 70,321,518 of record NC_071500.1, read on the forward strand.
AAAAATCCTGCCTCGAAACGCTTCGGGTACATTTCACTCATTTTAATTCGGTTGCGTTTACGGGAAAGTTTCGAACGATACTAACCTGAGTTAGCACTGGCGTCGTAGCTCTTGAGTGGGCCTATTATGCAGCAAAAAGCAGAACGAAATATATCTTGAAGCTATAAGAAAAAAATGTATCTTTTCTTCTGACATAAACTGTACTTCCACATACAGGGTTTGATTGAAAAGTAATGAGCCTTCCCGCGCGGAGCGTCTGCCAAGCGATCAACCGAATCGGCTGGTGGGGGAAAATTATCGTTGGACCTTCCTCTTCCACTAGAAACCGGTCCCAGTTCGCTGACAACAGCGGTGCAGTCAACATCGCTCCGCGCGTGAAAGCTGTTTTAAAATTGTGTTAGGATTTTGCAGTGGCGAAAATGCAGCGATCGTTGGAGCAACCTTACTCGATCAAATTTTGGGTAAAGCTAAACAGTTTGTACCTCCAGGAAGCACTGTGAATGCGGCATTTTACAAAGAAGTGCTCCTTCGGCTGAAAAACCGCGTCGCCCGGGATCGGCCCGACCTCGTCAACAATTGGACCCTTCATCACGACAATGCGCCGGCGCACACCGCCTTCCTCTACACCTCTGCATTGGCCAATATGGGGGTTCCGGTGCTTCCCCACCCTCCCTACAGCCCAGACCTGTCCCCTCCGGACTTCTTCTTGTTCCCGCGTGTGAAAAAAAAGCTGAAGGGAGACGTTTCGACTCCTTCGAGGCGATCCAAAAAACTGTGACAGCCGAATTGAACGCGATTCCGGCGAATGAGTTTAAAAAATGTTTCCTGCAGTGGAAGGACCGCTACCAGCGGTGTATTGACGCTCAAGGGTCCTATTTTGAAGAAGGTTAGTTGTATAAGCCAAAAGGTTTAATAAAACTGCTTAAAAAAAATAAGGCTCATTACTTTTCAATCAAACACTGTAATATGTAGATATCGCCAGAAATTTTTTACCTAGCAAAAAAGAAGAGGATGTGGTCATATTTGCATACTTATCTAAATAAAATGTTTTTATTATGACACCACCGAAGTAAATGAGCAATATGAACTTGAAAATTTGGAGAAGTAATGTGAAATTGAAAACAATCTAATACATTTCATTGTATGCATCTCCTTTTCTAATACGTCTATAAATATTAAACGCCATAAATCAACTACATACAACACGTACTTATTTTCATTAGTATTGCACTTATAGTACATTCAATTGTTGCTGCAACTGTCATCACATTGTTTGCAAAATAACACGAAACGCCGCAATAACAACAAACCGCGCAAGCTCGGCAAAGTAAAGACAACTGTATCGCCCGCCCCTGCTTAGTAATCATGTTCACTACCATCCCATTTCCAATATGTTCTACTTAGTATCCAACAACAATTTATTATGTAGGTGTACAGCACACACATACTCGTATGTATACATGCCATACATCCATATACATGGGTGTTGGAGTATTGCATTGTTTTGGAGCGACTGCGTTTGGTTGCGAAACATTTGCCTGGGAGCGCATATTCACATCACACCTTTCGTGCAGCAACTGGTTGTAGTTGTTGTTGTTGTGCATAAATGTGCTGTGCATTCGACTTAATTGCCGATACGATTGACATTGCCTTGCGTCTGTAACACCATTCATATCATTGCGCACTGCAGTGTCTTAGCCGTGTTGTATAGCGCCTTCTGATTTGCATTTAACGCCCATTGAGAGACGCTGGCAGCAAGCGTTAATTTCACGGCTGTCGCTTGTGTTTTTACTATTCATACATACATGCATATATTGAGAATATCTTGTACAATAACAAATCCAATAGACCACATAATGCCAAATGCCAACAAAGCCATGCCGTTAAATGTCACGCACCCATAGCAACCCAAGTATGCGAGCGCTGAGGCGTTAGTGCGCGCATGCCTATTAGTCGAGATCGACAAACGGTGGTAATGCAACCAAAACTATTTATATGCATACAGATACATACATATATAGTGTGCATGTTTGCTTGTGTGCATGTACGTGTGACGTTTCTGACGGATGTGTCAGTCAATTTGATTTGCAGCTGAGTTTTCTAATGCAATACTTAGTTACTTAGTTAGTTAGTGCAATTGGAGGTGTACTCGTACATGCATACATACATATGTTTGTGTACATGTAGGCAGGTGTGTATTTGTATGTGCCGATGTAGTGAAACGTCGGAAATGCAAAATGCATAGAAAATAGAATTACTGAGAAATTAAAAATTCAGTTGTTAGCATGCTAAGCTCTGTAGCTAATTTAGAATTCATTGAGTTGTCATATTAAATGCAGAAATAAAATGTTATTTTTCCACATTGGAATTAAATATTATACTATAATAGCGCATTCAAAATCTAGCTCAAGCAATGGTAGACAAATTATAGAAGAGAAGGTAGGTTTACAGTACATATGGATATGAATTTATGAAGTGCAGCTAATTTCACCACTCATTTATATTCAGACAGCTGACTTTTCGAAGACGTACATTAGATTTTTGTTTTAATTTTGCACACATATTTCCAGTTACGTGAAATCAGTAACAAATCAAAATGGGAAATCTATAGAATTTTGACCATAGGAAAGGCATAATTAAAATTGTTTGTGTGAAATTATAACTTTATGGGTGCTAATAATTAAAATTAGCAAAACTTTAGCCACAGCAAAATTAATGGACTGTTCACCATTGCAGTGCAAATCGTTTGATTACAGAATAATCAGCGATGCCAGGGACTCGACAAGGGTGTCAGGGTGTCCGGTGGTGGAATTAGGAATTTAAAGCTAAATTGAAAAAAAAAAAATACTAATGATAAAAGTTTATTTCGATAACTATTATAGAGAAGAAAGTTCCAGTATTTTCCATCAAGAACAAAACAATCATACTAGCGCCGCTAGAATATTTCAATACCAGTTTTGTAGAACGATTTATTTTTTGACCCAAAATGGGACTCAGTTTCAACGATAGCCTTTCCATTCGACAAAATTTCTTACCGGCGCGCATATTTTTAGGTCAAGCAGTAGTGGTCTGGAGCCAAATTAGCAAATCAGGTGAATGTGGGAGCAACTCGAAGTAGATGCAATTCATGTAGCTTTGCCATCATTCTGTCTTCATCAACACGTTCTTGTTTTTGGTCAACAGTGAGCACAGACTTTGGGCAGAGCTTTTTCATAGTCAAATGTGCATGCAATATAAAGGCAAAACGTTCTTTTGATATCTGCTAACTCACGTTGATATCAGCTAATTCACGCAACTTCACTCTTTTTTATTATCCTAAACATGTATTCCCATAACACTTTCCAAGCCATTACTTCACTTGAACGGTGCTTTCCGCCATCAAGAAGCAGTGTAAAATTCAAACACGATAGGATTTTGATACATTGTTTTGAAAATAACAAAAGTAGCGTCACCCTTAGCACATTAACCCACGAACTAATGAATAGAATATCATGAAATTTTAATAGCTGCCTTTAGTACTAACTGAAAAAGAGGTGAATGCAATAAAACTAGTGTCATATATGTGTGAGGCCCGGGATTTTTCTGGAATGATTCGGATAATTTTTAAGGGTGTTGAACAAGAAGACACATAAAAATTTGTTATATTCGTCCACAAGAATTTTTGTCGAAAATGCTCTCGGAATGCTTAGAACAAAATTCAGATGATTGCTTCATTTCAAGGAAAATACGGATTCGGGCTCAATCGCTCAGCATTGAGGATGAAACATTAATAAAATATGCAATACCTGAAAATAAACAAGACCGGTATTTCAACTGAAAATCGATGTAGTATAGTTTTTCAGGAGCTAATAAGTAAACCATAATAGTTTATATCTAATAGCGTACACTTAACATTTTTTTCAAAATAATCTGATTCAACATGATTTCATCTTTGAAATGAAGCTCTTGTTCTAATACATGGGCTGAAAAGTCCCGGTCCAAAATTTTTGTCCGGATCCCGATCATGGGCCGCTGGAGCAAAGCTATTATTATTTCAATTCAATTGAGAAAAACTTAACTTTTTTGCATATAAGTAGATATGTTATTCTTGTTTTTTTGTCTTTGTAGCCATAAGAGATTGTTCACTTCCAAAATTTGCCAGTATCGTTTTTATATCTTTTTTTTTTACTTGTAAGCTGGTGGGCATTTCTATATTTTCCTGCAGAGGGTTCATCAGATGGGCACATATCTAGCGTGTAGAAAATTGACATTTTGGGGGATACAAGAAGCCACTGCTCCATGCTGACACACTAGATCCGAATGACGACTAGAGTGAAAACCTGCACCGCATTATTTTCGATACATAGTCGGTATTTCTTGTAAATGTGACACAAAATTATATTAAGTGAATGGACTAAACCCACTTAAGATAATCATAAGCCATACATTATTTGTAAACTCTGACTTCCACACAATTTTCAAGCTAATAAAGCGAAATTAACAAATTGTTTGTGCCTTATTTGCCAAAAATACAGAATATTTAAACAAAGCACCCGTTACCTACTTCACTTTAAACACTTTACAAATCTGCTTGCAAAATATCCTTCAATATTCTTATTAGCTTAATCGCTTAGTCAAAGTGGAGCCATGTTTTTTGCTTTCTGCAGTCCACAGACTCATTCCTTAGTGGAAGGGCAGCCAATGTAAGCCCCAATCCGCATTGCCAATATTGAACCAATAACTTCGATATGCGTCGCATTCACAAAAAATAAACATTCCATAGTATACTCGCACACACATACACACAGCCGCACATATGAAATATCCTTCGATGAGCCAGATTTTTCTATGACTACACTTAATATTGGTACTTCGCTCATACTAAGCACTCATTGACGGTTGGTTGTCCCCTTTTCTCTTCCTTTTATGAGTGTGACTTACGTTGCTTTTAGACTTGGTTCTTGCCTTTTACTCCTACTTTCTTGCTTCGCTAATATTTTCCGAAAGGATAATGTGCATATAAAATTTTAAGACATCGTTTTATGGTGATACACAACATGTTTATCGCAAATACCCACAAACTCAAAAGCAAGGCGTGCAAAGAGACGACGCACGTAGTCTGATGGGGGCGGAGGTGGAGAAAAAAGTGCAATTTCTACGAGTGAAATATTATATTTTCGTACAACTCAAGTGAGGAGCTTAAAGATTTTTGACAGTCTTTTCACAAAAACCTACACATATATAAATATGTATGTGCATACGTAGTTATGTATATTTGAATTTCAGCTCATAATAATTGAATCGACAGCAGCCATTTAATGCGGCTTAATTACATTATAAAACTTGAATAAACAACCGGGAATTTCGCTTCAGGAAGAAGGAAGCGCTGCGGTGGGATTCGGCATGCCCACGAATGCAATATAAGGATCCGTTGATTACAACCGAGCTTCACTTGAATATTCTGTTGGTAAGTACATGCTCAGTTTATTCACACGAAAGAATTGTTCAGTGCTTGTGAAAGTGAGAAAAATAATTACCGTTAAAGTGATTCGCATTAAAAACGCCTGAAAGCCATCAGCGAGGTATAGAGTTCCTACGTGACTTTAAAGAATTGTAGGAACTTAATACCGTGCTCTTGGAGGGCTGTTGACCAACAAGCGCCTAGTTGTGAATTGAAAAAAAAGTTTATGATACTCTAATGTGCGTCGAGTCGTCAAAATCGGCCAAGTTATCAAAAGTGATGGAACGCAGGTAACTATTGAGATATCCAAAAAATGCATACAAATTCTGTGTTTAAATGAAACCCATATTACATATAATTCGGATGTTCCAGTTTATTCCTATCGCAATCGCTTTACGGCTATCGATTAGTTGGAACCAATTTTCCACCACTATTCCCAACATATCGGACGCCAGGTCATTGTTAATTTTGAATGTGATATTATGCCTGAGCTCTTCTTACGAAGTTACGGCGATTCAAATAATAAAGAAACTTTACTTTTTGGACTAATATGAACTCTCAAGAGGGAAGATTAAGCCGTTACGTAAAATTTGACACAACGCAGGCTGAGAAATTCCCAATTTCGGTGAGACGACGTAAAGTTAGAACTCCATATCCAACGTTAAAGATGCTAAGGTTTTCATCGCTTTATTCTGATAAGGCTATCCGCAAAGTGACAAATTGAAGCGTCTTGGATTTGATTCAAGTTTTAATTACTCACGACAAACATTATCGATGTTACTAAATACTTAAAACATATTAAGTTTATTTGTGCATGTTGACTGTCTGGACATCAGGTTTGAGAAAAGATAGTTCGGGCAATGAGCTTGGATTTATTTATGCAAAAGCAACACTAAACGAATCGGTCAACGAATTTAGACTAACTACAACTAAGAATTTGTATCTAGCTAAATTAATTACATTTGCCTGACGATGAGTTTGCAGGGTAACTATGTACCATATATCAACCCTTGGTAAGATATTTTAAGACTAAGAGGATTTTTGCGAGCTTTAGTTTTGTGTCTTGATGATTAAAGCAAGCAGTTTTTAGTAGTTGCTTCTGTGGGGAACACGACTTATTGATTGAAACATTAGCATTGTTAACACATCTTAGGATTGTATTGCCTTTAAAATAAAGTATTTTAACCAATTTCAGATATTTTTTGGAGAAAAGTTATATAAGCCTTGGACGCAATGAGATTAAGCTCATTGAGCCTCGAGGTAAAGTACATAGAGAGACCAAGGTTTAGAGGTACATAGAGGCTTATTTGCTTATCATCAGGGTAGAGATGAATATTTAGGCTCTTGTAGCATTTCTCCGTCAGTAATGTACATATAAACTACAATAAATAAAACCGCTCTTTGCGGTACACTAATTCAACTGCATTAGTACTGAATCTAAAATATTTCTTAAGTTTAAAAAAATAATAATAATTGTAAAAGTTATCGCTGTTCGTGTGGAGCCGTTTCTCCAGAAGTCCCTTGCGGTGATCATCACAAGTCCTTTGAGATTCATCTAGAATCAATCGGACAAGAGAAATTAGTTTTATTAATAGATAATCTTCTGCCTGATCGAGCTTTTTTTTCAAAATTAACAATATGGTGGCCGCGGGAAATATTTTTCAGCTCTTCGAAAAATAAACCGACAATTAATTGTTTAAAAAAATCGAAATTTTTGAAAAAAAATCCTCCGATCAGGCTCGAGTTTTTTATGTTTTTCAAAAGCAGTATATATTTTATTGAAATCTACCAAGCGGAGCACTCGAGCACCCTTTGTTAGTTTTTAAGTTTTAAAACTTTTAAAATTTTAATATATGGTAATAAACGGCAAGTTTCAAGTTACTCAAAATTCCCCTCGATTTTTTTTTTAATTTTTTTCCCTTACGCTGTTGTATGTGCATACACATACACATGTATATACAAGGGCAAGAAAAGCTGGAGTTATTTCATACTTTCCTACACGAAGTGCTATAAAATGCTTAGCTAAATACCAGCTAATCATCATTTGATGAGGTTTCAAGATGATCATGGGCATTTAAAAATTAAATATTGTTGCTTTATATGCTATCACAACGAATATAAAAGTAAAAGATCAACAGGAAAACTTTGGGATCAATGCAAAAACACTGCACGCTTACTAGAGCCAACTAGGCAGCTAGTCATCATAAGCCGCTTCAAAATTACCCGAAACGTCAACACAACATACATACAGAATAAAATTGAGAGCTTTTCTTAAGATTAACAAAAAGTGACAAAAAGGTAATACCATTTGTTGTCACGAGACATTTGTGAGAGAAGTTGAACTGGACAGATTTTTACATAGAGCCCCATCAAGAAATATTGTTCCACCATACTACCTGTGCACAAATATTTATCAAAAAGCTTGGATTTTCCCACTTTTAAGCTAAGGAAGATAAAATAAGCACTTCGATCGAGCCTCGATTTGTAATGGAAGAGAAAATCCAACTGTCCCTTTATCGACATGCACATAAATTTTCTACGTTTTTATGTAAATATACTTTTATTCCAGTTAAAGGGTTGCTACTTTACTTTTCGCAAGTGTAAATAAGGCCAACCTATCATTATCACCGTAAGGTTTGCATATAAAATACTTATAAAGCCAAAAGCTGTTACTCATTTTTTTTTAATTTAAAATATTTCACCCATTGAGACGGATTAACTTGTTTCGTTTGCACTTTCTTGGATTATTGCGAAAATACGTATGGCTACAGTGGCTCACATCAGAGTACTGCCTGTGAAGACGATTAAGTATTTATCTGACTTTCTGTATTATTTCATTATTTAGTTTTAAAATATTTCACAAGTTGTTCAAACTTAAGATTAGTACAACACAACTAATTTCGTAAAACATAAGAATAATTATTATTTCTCATATCATCTTAACAAACTTACTGTGGGCAAAATGTAAGGTGAATTTATTTGTCAAACTTCCCGGGATTAAAATTTCGCTCTAGTTATTTTTTTCATGAGCTGGCAGAACTGTTAATAACATCTGGGCCAACTTTCATGTGAATGTCATTATCAGTAATATATTTACGCTTGTGTTTACCAAACGACCAAGAGTGCATTTTTCGATTTTTACAATGTCTGATTTGATTGAGCAGAGAAGTGCCATCAAATTTTGTTTGCAGAATGAAATTTCGGCTGCGGAAACGTTTAGCATGTTGTAGAAGGAAATTGGTGATTCGACCATGTCGCAGAAAAATGTTTATAAATGTAGACTTCAAAGAGGGTCGAGAACTTGTTGACGACTTGGAGCGCTCCGGACGACCATCGACGTCAACAGATGACCAACACGTCAATAAAGTGAAGGAGGAGATAAAAGCTGAATCGAAGAAGGTGCTGATGGCTATACCGGAAATGGACTATTTGGCATGTTCCGGGGATTGGAAAAATCGTTGGCATCGAGAGGGGATTATTTTGAAGGGGATGAAATTGATTTACAAGAATAAATAAAGATTTTTCATTTTACAACCAAATTCACCTTACTTTTTGCCCACAGTAGTACATGAGAAAAATCCGAACTCATTGCTCACAAAAGTGTTTTGCTTTTGACAAGTAAGGGTGTATAAAAATATAGGTTTGTATGTCTAAGCTATTTAATATTTCCATTGATAACCATTATATTTGGAAGCAGGATTGTACCAACCATTGACGAAATTTGGCAGAGACTTTTCACAAAGATTTTCTATAGGGTTTGTGTTAGGACTTAAGGGCTGTATTTGCACATGCTTTGTATTAAAAGTATCCTCATGCTGTATGTTTGAGATCGTTATCGAGTTGAAATAAAAACTCGTTCCTCGATATGCCTATTTTTTCTGGACTTCCGCCTTGCCATACAACGATCATTCGGTACAAAAAAGGTCCAATAAATCGATTGTTAAGCGCGCTGTATGACAAGGTGCGCCATCTTGTTGGAATCAAATGTCATCGATGTTTAGCTGATTAGCTTTAGGAAACGAAAATTCAGTCAGCATGGCTAGATAGCGTTCGCCACTCACCGCAACGGCAGCTCCTTCTTCATTTCAAAATAAATAAGTACCGATGTTGCCTCCAGTGCTCTATGAATTTCGCGAACAGATTTCTTTCTTTTTTTTTTTCAAAGTTAACTTCCACAATTTGAAGACGTTTTTCTGGCGTTAAACAATTCATCGTGACTTGCCAAAACGTACTGAACAGAAAGGTCAACACAGTTTACCATTCTCAGCTGCCAAACCATAGTTATCGATATTCATAGTTCTCATGCAGCTGAAAAACAATCAATACTTGCTTTTTTTGCTAAACTCACACTTTTTCTTTTGTCTTTTTTTGCGCACTGTCTCTAACAATACTTGTGATAAAGGGTCGCCACGAGTTTTTCAAAGGGGTTTTGAAAAGACGCTCCCAGATGTTGTTTTAAAATAAAATATCCAAACATTTAAATTCTTCCAGAATTCACTATTTTTATTCAAAATAAGTTTCTTAATAATTATATGGGAAAAATTTCATCATTTAGATGTCCACCATGTCCACAGGTACAATCCGCCAAACATTCAATTCAAGAATGCTTCATTGTTGAGAACGTCCATATATCGCTGTTGAACGTTGTTCAGCAAAACTTTGCACTACAGCAGCAAAATTCAGAAGTAAAGAATGTTCAGTTGTTCGAGTACCAGTCCGTTTTACCCTCGGCAGAACTAGTTTCTTGATATTTTTTCACCAACCTTTGAATTATTGACTCATACGGGCGATTATCTGTTGTTAAGGTACTTGACCACCTTATAAGTTTCAAAAAATTAAATTTTTTTTTTTTACATTTTTTCAATCCTTATACTTTTAAAAATCATCACCTGAAACTGTTTTTTTAAATTCGAATTCTAACAAAGTGAAATCAGTGAAAATGTGCAGGCGCATCCTGCACTCATTACTTGCTGACTCAGCGGAAAGAAAATAGCAAGTTTTAACTTTAAACGCGTTTGTCCAGAAATTACTTTTTTTCGAATGGCGGACACTTTATCTCCGAAACTGCTTAGCCGATTTTAATGATTTTGGTCTTGTTTTATTTGTTAAGATGTTTTGTATGCCAATTTACCACATTTTGCAAAAAAAAAGTTAATAAAGTATTGCTTTTTAAGCATAACATTGTGAAAAACAGGGGTGTTTTCTTAACTTTTTTTCAAACATCCGCCATTTTTTTATTATTTTTTTTTTTTGTCAGTTTGTGGTAAATTCTCACGCAAGGAACCTTCCTTTTGAAAATTTTGTTTCTCTCTTTTGTTTTAGAATTACCATTTCTAAGATTAACTGTCCGCCGCAAGACATGATTTTCTTCAGGCCTCGACTTTGGCGCCTCCTGGATATATGTTAAAAAAAGAAATTTTAATAAATCAATTTTTTTTTGTATTATATAAGCTCTAAATAAAAATTTAAAAAAAAATTTATTTTAATATATTATACAGAACATGAAAAAAAAAATTATTGAATATGTTGTACTTTTTATTAGGACTATGAATAAGTTCGTGCGGTTTTTTTTCGAAATTTGAAACTTTATTGACGTAAAATGGTTACAAATTTAATATTCAAAATATTGTCCATCGCTTACTACTACTTTTTCCCATCTTTCTGGCAATTCACGGATTCCCTTTGTGAAAAATTCGGTCGGTTTTGCCGCAATCCACGAATCGATCCATTTTTTGACTTCATCGTAATTACGGAAGTGCTGGTCAGCCAGGCCATGTTGCATCGATCGGAAGAGATAGTAATTAGCTTTCCAAGGTGGTCAAGTACCTTAAAGATGTACATACATATTGTGCTTAAAAATGGACCATCAATTTATTATTCAGCTGTAGTTGAATCTTTATTTTTTGGCATTTTCGAATTGGACAGTGATGCAATTACAAACGAAATTAATTGAAATAGAAGTAATATTTATTTTGTTTTTATTTCCCGATTTATTTTATACATTTGGCCATTGACATTAAGTATATTGGTTAACAATTTGGTCAGGATTTTTATATAATACATACATCGCTTAGTGGCCAGTGCCAAATTAAAATAAACGAAGTAATATACAATAAAATATTCCCCTTACATAATTGTATTATTCAACAATATAACAACAGTTTAACTACTTTTACACATTTATTGTTTTCTAGCATTCACTATGTCGCTTGGTCGAGATAAGTAATATAATAATAATAATACAATAATACACACTAGGAGCACCCAGTTCAGCAACCTAGAATAACGTTTTATAAAATAATAAGCAAAATGTTTCTATATTAACAGCATAGAACCTCTTTTCCATGCAAGTTTTTTTGTTATAATTTCTTAACGCTACAATACTTTTGATTGCTGATTCGCAACAATTGTAAAGACTTCTTCTATTTAATACATACGAATTTTTTAAATTTATACATCCATGGACACTATGTAATATATTTCTGTGAGCCGCTGTAAATAACCACGGTAATTGAAAATAATATTTTTATAACTTAATAATAGTAACAACAATTTGCGCTTACACCCTTTATGGCTGCTATACGTCTTGATGGTTTTCCATAAAGGAGGATAAGTTTTTATACTCAAGGGGTTTTCATTGTCTGCCGAGTGGCGACTGTAACCTATTTCAGACCGTTCGCACAGCGCACAGCCCGTGCATCAGCTGTCTGTTAGTTGGCTAAATGACAGTCCAGAGTATTGTAAATAAGCGCGAGGAAGCATTTTGCCGAGAGTAAACCCAAAAAAAGAAAATCGGTAATGCATTGCATTATATTTGGAGGGAAGATCACAACCAGTAAAGTAAATAAAGTTTTTGTTTATCGCACCATTACTCGCTACAATGATGCAGCTAGCATCGCGAAACGTCATACCGGTGGTCATCAAAAGACTACAACGTCCCGTGAAATGGTTCAAAAAGTGAAGAAGCGACTTGAGCAAAATCCCCGGCGAAGTATTAATCAAATGGCGAAAGACCTGAAAATATCTGACCGAAGCACTCGCCGCATACTGAAAAATTATCTTAAAGCTAAGCCTTCCAAGATCCAAAAGGCACATGACCTCACACCAAAGCAGCAACAACTCAGGCTTGAGAGAGAGAAGGAGTTACTCTGACGAGATATTTTTTGAAACTGAGCAATTCGTAAACTCCCAAATAGGGTTTATTCGACCGACCGTTCATACAAGAGTTTGAGTCATCGATTGCCCACCAGGAGGCATCACCCGCCACAGGTAACAGTTTGGTCCGCTGATGAGCGCTCTCCAATCGTTTTCATCGAGCCTGGCGCCAAAGTAAATGCGAAAATTATCGGGAAAGTATTCTGGAGTTTGCTTTGAAGTCGTGGGCAGACACGCATTTCGATGGCACGCCGCGGACGTTTCAACAGGACTCAGCACCGTCTCACAGAGCTCGATTGAACCAAGAATAGCGTCATACAACGTCCATACAATGTCTCTCGAATGCAGCAGACGCGAAACCGATGAATTATTCTCTTTGGGCCATTTTGGAGAGCAAGGTCCGAATTAAACGATTCACCAGTGTCGAGGCGTTGGAAAAAGCCTTATTCGCGAGTGGGCCAAAATACCTGAAAGTCACATTCGAATATCTTGCGACTCGTTTCTGGACCGTCTCAAGGAAATACTCAAAGCAAAAGGTACTCATATCGAGCAAAAGTAAATTGATTCTTAATTTTGTACTACTTTCACACATTTTTTACTTTGAATTGAATAAAAGTAATATTTCAAACTAAATTGATGGCCTTTTTAATTGGATACACTTCGAGTGCCGGACCCTGTATTTTTCCATCAGTTTTCCATGTCTGTGGCCGACCACAACGATCGTTATCTAAGGCGTTCGGGCTACTCGTAAATGGCTATTTTCCTTAGAGTGTCTTTATAAAAAGAAATTTTTCCCATTACTTCAAAAGTGTTTGCATCCTTGGATCCATTTTTAATGTAAAATTTAATACAAACTGGTGGTTGAAAATTTAATTCTATTTTTGAAACTGTAAAAAATCCAAGCAAGTGCAGATGTAGATTTACTCAAAACGGCAAGACTTTTACAAATGTTAAGCAATGACGTCAAAATTTAGCGGTTGGTCCGGAGACTTTTTTATCAAGCTGGTATGTTTACATGATAATTGGGAAATACTTGAAGCTAGTTTTGTCTTCATTTTTAGTAACATCAAAGTAAAAATGTTCACAAGATCTCTTACAATGAGCCATTAAGTCTATACAAAGGCTATGGACCATGCTTCAGAGCATCAGAATTTCCAAACAGACTTTGTTGGACAAGGTCAAGAAGAAGTATACATAGAGTACAAAATAACGCTGCAAAATATAATATAACAATAATATAGGGACAATAACAGGTTCAATATTAATCAAGTGGCATTTAATACTAATTGGCTCTGGATATCTCAATTGCCAATAATAGAAATACAAAAATACAGGAACTGAGCCTTCATCCAACTATCCGATATAAAAGATGATCACCATAATTCGGTTATCCGTAAACACTAATTTTTAATGACTTGCTGAAGGACTTCGGTCGGTATCGCGTGAATAACTTTAGTAATGTTGGCTTCCAATGCCTCAATCAAAGCTGGTTTATCCATCAAAAAATTAAGCCTTCATATATTAGATACCCAGAAATAATAGTCGTAAGACATAATATCACACGATCTTAGTGGCCATTCCACTGGTCCGAGACGAGAGATAAGTTGCTCATCGAAACGATGACGCAGTAAACCATTGTTTCACGGGCTGTATGGCCAGTAGCGCCGTCTTGTTGCAATGAAATATTGTAGAGATCACTGACTTCCATTTTCGGTATCAAATACTTATTGATCATGGCCCGATAGAATTCGCCATTCACTGTTACACTGGTGCCAACCCCGTCTTTGAAGAAATATAGCCCGATGATTCCTCCAACCCATAACTGACAGTAGTTACGCGTGATCTGTCAAAAACCCCCTATTGAAAAGAGTACCTTCAATCTGATCACACTTTATTTATATTTATATATTCCTAGCCTTCGGCACTTGTAGTGTGCCAGGTACTATTTGACGTTCCCATTGGAAAGTTTAACACATTTTACCATATCCGCACTCAAAGGTTATTAGTGTTTTTGATGGTAGGTTTAAAAACTCATCTAGCTAAAAAAATGGAATTAAACCGTAAACATATTCGTATGATTGATTATATATATATAGGGTTTTTTAATAGGTGCGCTTCAACTTTTTTCCAATAGGGAGGGCGAACGACGCAACATTTTTTATTTTTCGCTTGTCATTTGTAAACTTCATTAGTATACATTTCATCATGGAACGTTACACACTTGAGCAACGATTGCAAATCGTGCAAATTTTTTATGAAAATAATCGTTCTGTTGCTGCTACTTTAAGAGCATTACGGCCATTTTACGGTCCATTTAACAAGCCGTCCCGTTTTGAGGTTATGTGAACCGATGAAAATGTTGAGAAAGTTAAGAAATTTGTTATGGAGAAACGTCAAATCACAATTAGAGAAGTTGCTGAGGATGTCGGCACCTGGGTTGGCTCATGCCATTCAATCTTTTCAGAAATTTTGGGCATGAAGTGTGTGGCAGCGAAGTTTGTTCCAAAATTGCTGAATTTAGACCGAAAACAACATGGCATGAGCATCGCTCAGGAATTGTTGAATGACGTCAACGATGATCCAGAATTGCTTAAAGAGGTCTCAACTGGGGACGAATCATGAATATATGGTTATGATATCGAAACCAAAGCCCAATCATCCCAACGGAAGAGTCCAAAGTAAAAAAGCACGCCAGGCTCGATCAAATGTCAAGGTTTTGCTCACTGTTTTCTTCGATTACCATGGCGTAGCGCATCACGAGCTCATCCCACAAGGTCGTACGATAAAGAGTATTACCTTGGAGTTATGCGTCGTTTGCGTGAAGCAATACGAAAAAAAAAACGCCCGGAATTGTGGAAAAAAATGCATGGGTTTTGCATCATGATGATGCACCTCCTCACTCATCTGTGCTTGTGAGGGATTATTTGGCCAAAAGCAAAACCGTTCTCATACCTCAGTCACCGTATTCACCAGGTATGACCCCGTGCGACTTTTTCCTGTAAACTAAAAAAACTGTATAAATTAACTGTTTTGGTATATTAAGGCTACGTTTTTTGTGGAGTATAATTTCTTTCCCAGCCCTTGCTAGCACTTATTACAAATCATTTCGAAGATATCCGTCTTAAGGATCTAAAACATTTTGAAATAGAGCATCACTTTTTCAAGGCAATGTACAAAATAGTCTAAAAGCTTCAATCACAACCAAAAAAATCCGTTCTAAGCTATCACCACCTGCGCGTTCATATAGGACTTTCCGTTTCAAAATACCCAAATTTTCCTAACTCTATATAAGAAAAAACATTTTTTAAATTATGTAAGTTCATTTTGATTTTAATTTTCATTTTTATATGTTGTGTATATATTTCTACTTAAATTCAGTTTTAAATACTTTTCTCTTTAACAATTCAACATTTACATCAATTCCACATCATTTGTATCTGATTGAAATGTTTGCACATTAATATTGTAAATGCGATAAAAAAACGCATGACCTCCAATTTCTGACCCAAGATAGGGTGTGTGCAGCTCAACTTGGGCACAGCACCCATATTCTAGTCGATGTGTATCATGTGAGTGCTATCAATTAGAAAACTGATCTAGCGAACTTTTTGAACTACGTAACTTGCTTACAGCAATGGAGTAGGTATGCTCTAAGAAAATTAATTGCTAAAAACTCCTTTTCCTTTGGCGAGTGTTTTGCCTCGACAACTACGAAAACTAGTGATAATTTTTGATTCATTTTATTAAGGACATTGTTTAATTTTTATCTGTTTCTGAGCTCTAACATTTTTTAATAAGGCTGAAAAAGCTAAATTCGATGTTCACAAAGAAGCTGGATTTTCTAATTGGCCTGTTACAAATAAAATTGCCAGGAGTAAGACGATTGTCAACAATTATTTTCACGATATTGATAAGTATGAAAAAAATGTTAAAAGACGACCCTCTGAAGCCACTACAGCGAATGATAAACATCAAGAACGGCGCGCGGCGTCTATTTTCGTTAAATATGTGCCAAAAATTAAAGCGGAAACGCCAGTAATTGGTGACCAGCATTTCGACCATACGAGGCTTTATATATGTATGTACATACATATATATATCAGAAGATATAGCAGAGAAGGGGCAGTCATTGTATGGTGTGCAGTTTCTTGCCATGGAACTATCCATCTTCTCCTTCTTCTTAATTGGCGCTATAACCGCTTACGCGATTTTGGCCGAGTTTAGCAAAGCGCGCCAGTCGTTTCTTTCTTGTGCTAACCGGCGCCAGTTGGACACACCAAGTGAAGCCAAGTCCTTCTCCACCTGATCTTTCCAACGCAGAGGAGGCCGCCCTCTTCCTCTGCTACCACCAGCTGATACCGCATCGAGTACTTTCAAAGCCGGAGCGTGTGTATCCATTCGGACGACATGACCCAGCCAACTTAGGCGCTGGATCTTTATTCGCTGCGCTATGTCTATGTCGTCGTAAAGCTCATACAGCTCATCGTTCCATCGTCTGCGATATTCGCCATTGCCAACGTGCAAAGGTCCAAAAATCTTACGCAGAATCTTTCTCTCGAACACTCCAAGCGTCGCTTCATCGGATGTTGTCATCGTCCAAGCTTCTGCGCCATACGTTAGGACGGGCATGATGAGAGTCTTGTAGAGTGTTAGTTTTGTTCGTCGAGAGAGGACTTTACTGCTCAGTTGCCTACTTAGTCCAAAGTAGCACTTGTTGGCAAGAGAGATTCTACGTTGGATTTCAAGGCTGACATTGTTATCGGTGTTAATGCTGGTTCCTAAATAGACGAAGTCTTTTACAACCTCGAAATTATAACTGTCTACAGTGACGTGGGTGCCGATACGCGGGTGCGCCGACTGTTTGTTTGAAGACAGGAGGTACTTCGTTTTGTCCTCGTTCACCACCAGACCCACTCGCTTTGCCTCTTTGTCCAGTATGGAGAAGGCAGAACTAACAGCGCGGTTGTTAAGGCCGATGATGTCAATATCATCGGCATACGCCAACAATTGTACGCTCTTATAAAAAACAAAAACAAAAAAAAACTATCGATCTACTATTTGAAAATGCTAAAATGACCGCAGTTTTCCGCAAATTCATTCTGGGAGTTGCTTGTCCATCATTTCGTAACTTTTTTGAACTGGTTGCATGGTTTTATCAACACGGCAACGCATCACTTCTTACAGCAAACATCATAAACAACTGACTGACTGACCACCCTAGTCTCCAGAACTCAACATTGTAGGAAATGTTTGGGGACGTGGTTCACCAGAAAAGTGTATGAGAATGGAAAACAATTTGAACATAAAATTTCATTAAACAGCTTGGCCCGCGAATTCTTTCAAGGTAGTAAACCAACTTACGACTATTCCAAACCGAATTTTCGAAGTTATTATAAATAATCATGGTCATACACTTTATTTTAGTTATAAAATAAATAACAGCTTACCTTCAAACCTTCCTCTTATCTTAACCTTTTTCTCTGCGGATTGTGAATCAGAAATCATCACTTATTTTCGTACTCGTTGAGACAAAGGAGGGAGGCTGAATTCTATTTGGAAATAAGTTGGCCTTATTTTTCAACGTTGTTGTTAAACCTATAGTCAATGTTTCAAAAAGAAAAGATATGTTACAACTAAACAAAAAAAAAAAAAAAAAAAAAAACTTGTAATGGAATATTCTTCACTTTCTTAACGGTTTTTCGTGCCCTTAATCTAAACAACAGTTATTGTGTCTTCAAACATTCTGTTATATATGTGCATATGTATGTGTGTATGTAGTTCAATAACCTCCAAATAACAACATAAAGAGAATGCAAGCAACCCTTCTGCATATAGCACTTTGCATGCCTTGTAGGGACCCACAAGATAATATCTTTTAATCATTGATTGCATTAACGGGTTTTGCTTATTAAAAATGCCTGCACTATATTTCAATATTCGACATAAGCTATTATGCATATGTACTTTAGTTACACAAGAAGTGTGCGCTAATAAAAAAATTATCAATTTATTTTTGTTGTTGGATTGAGGTGCGAAGTGAGTTATCGAAATAAGCAGTTAATTTCCTACTTTCAAATCCTGCTTTAAGTAGATACTCTATGTGATGTAATAGTATTTACATACAGTGGCTCACACCTAAAATGATACATCAATCACTTATGGCAATATTAAGTTAAAATTTTGCAAATATATTACCCAACCATTTTTGTTGCTATTATTATTTAATTTCGTTTACATATTTACGAATTTTCGAGGGAAAAATAATTATACTGTTCATACGTATGAAAATGAAACAAGAAAAACACTTAATCCTGCCATCAATTCTGTTACAAATTAAGACCGTTATTGATATGAAACTGTAATATTTTTTATAATGAAGTTAGTTTTATTTCCTCATGTAAATATTAAAACAAAATTTAAAATTTTCATTCGAGATGGTCACCATTTGCTTTTACACAAGCCTTTAAACGATTATGTCATTCAGCTAATGCAGCACGCACGTGAGGAATACGGCAAGCCATGTTCTCCAATTCTGACCACAAACTGAAATCCAGTGGATCCAAATCTGGACGAACAACCTTCTGAGACTATGAACCCAGGAATATTTTTTTTAGTCACTGCTGGGTGGTTTTTATCTTATGGGCTGGAGTGGAATTTTGCTGGAAGACTCACCGCTCTTCATTGAAGAGAGTACTGCTCAACTGATTCACCACGCCTTTTAAGACATCCTCCTGGTACAATTTTGCCACGGTCTTAACCTCTTCTTCGTGGAAATGAAGATATGTAACGCTTTTACAAGACACTCCTCACCAAACCATTACGGAGGCTGGATGGTGGCTGGACGGACACTGAACCCTTGGAACAACATGTTTTGCGCCTTTAGAAGTTTCAGCATAGATTTTGTCGTTTTGCTTATTAAAAACTTCTTCAACAGTGAAAGTTTTGTCAATTGTGAAAATAATATTTTCATGGCCGTTGACCGCATGCCACCGAAGAAGCTGCTTGCGTCTGTCGAGTCTAATTTTCCTCAAATGCGCTGTCAAAAGATGACCAGTTGAGCAACGGAAGGCTTTCATGTGGAGATCATCTCAAATTGGTCCTGACATGGATCTGGTCGATGCATTAATTTCCCCGGACATGATTTCTGTATTCGGATTTTTTCTCGAATGGCTTTTATGATTGCACTGGTTCGAACCACGCGAGGGCGACCATTTCTTTTTGTCACTTTAGACGTTTGGGAAAAACGATTGATCGGAAGGTAAACAAACTTTCGTAATTCGTAAATCTTACTTGCACTTTCACCATTTCAGTCACAATGCAATCACTGCAACCCGATTTTCCATTGATA
This sequence comes from Anastrepha ludens, assembly GCF_028408465.1. Lineage (NCBI taxonomy): Eukaryota > Metazoa > Arthropoda > Insecta > Diptera > Tephritidae > Anastrepha > Anastrepha ludens. Next base: position 70,341,461 of record NC_071500.1, read on the forward strand.
ACAAGCGAAATTCGCCACGAAACTAAGAATAATTTATGAGACACTGAACTTTTTGTTCTCACCATATGTATGGTAAAATTTGTTACAGAATTTATGGCAAGACTAAGTAAATATGCAGTCAAAGCCGAAATAATGCACACGCATTTAGTGTTAGTGGCTATTAATGCCTAAGTATAAAAGAATCATATTTAGCCCCTTCAGACCTGAATTATTGTTTATGGATAATAAAATTATTTTTTAATTAATTATTAGTAAGAAGGACATCATAAAAACAAATGTGTGAAAAATCATATATATTTATTAAGTTTTCCGAATTTTCCGGCATGTACACAATTATACACATTAGGTCCCAAGTGTTGTCAACAAAGTAAAATAAAAATATTATAAGGCTTTAAACATTATGTGCATAATTCTGCACATGAGGTCCGAAGGGATTAAGAATAAAAATCGTGGTCGAGTGTGAAAAACTAAAATGGGTCGTTAAACATCTGTTGAAGAGCGTGAAACAACAGGTGGCACAAAGTTAATCATCAAATTATGTTTTTGGAAAATAACTTTTTTAAGCGGTCCATTACTTGACTGTTTGTATACTGCACCCAATGCGCATTCATTAAAGGTGGTGGCACTAAACCATCAACAATGGTTTGTAAGTTTGATTGTTAAAGAAAAATATTGGCAAAGTAGAAAACAAAGATGAAAATTCGCCTTATTTCTATCTGGGCTGACAGCCACAGTCACAAGAAAAAAACAAATCAAACCACAAAATGTTTAAATTTATGTTCCGGCACTCTTCAATACTTTATTGAGTGTTATATGCACGAAAACGATACGCAAAATAAGATAAAAAGTGCGCATAACAAGATTTTTATTGTCAGTGATACTAAATGGATCTTGCGAAAATCCACAAGAGAGCACTACAACAAGTGCAAATGAATTTGAAAATTATCTTAGGGGAAAAGTGCTTTCCTGAAACTGTCAGCAGAGTTCTGAGAAAAACTGAATTTCATGAACGCACAGCTCGCAACAAGACATTTGTCGGTGTAAATGCCATACTACCGATTGACCATTAAAGTTTCGTTTGGTGAAATCCAAATGCAGCACAAAATCTTTGCAGCACAATCAACCATGATGGAGCACACGTGATACCACGGGGATGCGCGTCATCTGAAGGAACCGAAAATTTAACATGTATTAAAAGTAATATGGATAAGCATAAATATTTACTATTAAATATTAAAGGAAATTTCGCTATATAATGCCACAAAATTAAACATGGTGCCAATTTTCGTATCTATCGGGATAACGACATTTAGCATACGAGGTGTGTTCAAAAAGTATCGCGAATTTTGAATTTTCGCATGTTACGTATATACGAATTTCGATTTTTTTGTGGCGATATGTTGGTACTCATGTCTCTCACTCATGCCAACGAGTTCGGCCATTTTGCTTAATGTGCCATGTTTAGTTAATTGTTGACAGCTACTTTGCTTGCACGTGTTTCGGCTCGTCTTCGATTTTTACCTATTCAAAAAGATGGATCAAAGAACCTGTATCAAATTTTGTGTGAAAAACGAAATTATGTGCGCGGATGCATACAAAATGTTCTCCAAACTGCTCAATTTCGACCAAAGCAGCATCGCATGAACATTGCTAATGAGATGTTGGACTCTGTCGGCGTCGGCCCAAATTTGCTCCAGAGGGTCATAACTGGTGACGAATCGTGGGTTTATGGAAGGGATATTACCTGCATGTTATGCGCAATTGGCGCAAAGCAATCCGCCAGAAACGCTCGGATTTGTGGAAGAACAAAAATTGGCTCTTGCATCACGATAACGCCCCTGCTCACACATCGTTGCTTGTGCACGACTTTTTGGCCAAAAACAACACACTAATGATGCGACAGCCACCGTATTCCCCAGATCTGACCTCCTGTGACTTTTTCTTGTTCCCGAAACTGAAGAGGCCCATGAAAGGACGACGCTACACTACGATTGACGAGATATAAGGAGGCATCAAAGGAGGAGCTGAACAAAACAAAAAAAAAAGATTTCTTGAAGTGTTTCGAAGATTGGAAAAAGCGTTGGCACAAGTGCATAATATCTCATGGGGATTACTTTGAAGGGAATAAAATAGAAATTAATGAATAAATAAATAATTTTTGAAAAAGCACAAAATTGGCGATACTATTTGAACACACCTCGTAAATAGGCCATTGCACAGATTTTGCTCATTTGGAATAGCTCGTATATTGTTCAAACACTAGCACAATCAGTGGATTTGAATGTTATCGGTAACCTGTGGTCGGTTCTAGATAAAGAAATTCGCAGCCAATAAGAACTCAAAAAGCTGTTAAAAGTGCAATGGAGAGGAATGTCTTCTAAATATATTGCACTAAGAAGTTGGTGGAACTGGTTCCAAAGAGACTCCGACTGAAGAGGATACCCTACAAAATATTAACGGCTACTACCTTAAAGCTGTTATTGCTATAATAGTTATAAGCAATCCGTTTTAGGACCGCATCGTTTTAGCTGAGGGTTGAGTTGCCTTTTTAGTTTGTGTTATGTTCTTTGTACTATACTTATATATAGTATACCGTGAATAGATATTCTAAATGATATTTCTCTGCAGATTTTAAATAAAAACATTGCGTACTTCCAACTGGCATATCAATTTTGTAAAAAATGTGTTTTATTTTCCGTTAATCTCATCATTGGGTTTAGCTGTAATCACTGCGTTTAATTTTACTGCATCACTGTGGCTGTGCGCCACTGTATGTACATATACCAAATGTTTTTATATACATAAATATATGTATTTTATCGCGATATCCACCCTATGCTCGCCAAGCACATTTCCAAATTTTAAATTTTCCGCCAGGCGATTGCCGTGAACGCCAACCCCCACTTAAAATCACAGCATTTTACCGTCAGATGTCACTCGCATGCCAGAGAAATATACTGTTGCACTTGCTAGGATACTTACCTATGGCTATAAAAATTATAGGACATTTATTCTAATAAATTCTAATTGTTAAAGGAAAAGAACAGTCAGAGAACGTAAATTGATAGAGAAGGCGCAGGAACGGATGAGCAGGGTTAAATGCTAACAAAATGAATTTACGTTCTCTGGGACAGTAATAACAGGGCGCTTGTCTGCAAAGGAGTTAAGAATTTTAAATCAATAAATGCGCAATATTCTTTTTATTCGTTTGAATACATTTTAGAAACAGTATTTCTACTCTGTTTTTGCAAATATGTACATATTTTTCATTTTTTTTTTTTATATAGGGCCTCGTAATCCCTATCTCGTCATTTTAAACTAAATATTTTAGACATACCACGAACTTTTAATTTACAGCAAATAAGCATACGTTTCAATCATAAATCTTTCCAAAGTAATGCTCATATTTATTTATTTTTAATAGACTTACTTTATTTTGTACGCCATTCCTGAAAAAAGGTAATTATTAACTTAAAGTGATTTAGAAAAAAGGAATTAAAAAAGATGTTATATTCGGCACTGTCAAAATGCTTTTCACATTTCAACAAAAATAAAAAAAAATATCGAATATGGCCATATTTATGAAAGTGGTCTAAGTCATATAAATATTTCTTGTAACGAGCTATTTAATTAATTGCATTTGAATAAACTAAAAAAAAACAAATAGTTTTATTTTATGCTATCACTTTATGTATAATTTTATTTGTTATGATTAAGGTGGAACATCACTGTGATTTAAAAAAAAAAATTTTTGAACTTTCTTAAAGTAGATATATTCAAAATTATGTAAACAAAATTTCAACTTAAAATTTTGAAAATTGACGAAGTTATACCCAATACAATAAGTTCAGTTAGTGAGTTACAACGGCCAACGACTTTTCTGAACACGATGGCCTCGATTTCTCGAAGACTTATGAACCGATTTAAATTTTTTTTTTTTATTTTTGTACATTTATTGGCTACCGTCATACATAGCCGTTTTTACAAATTCCAAAAATTTATATTTTTTCAAACCTTTTGAAAACAAAAAAAAGGGTAAAAACGGTAAAAACAGAAACTCATTTTTCAAACCTGCACCATTTTCTCAAAAAAATAAAATAAAAAAACAAAACCGCCATGTATGACGAAAGCCATTGATGTATACATAGATTAAGAATTTTTTTGGTTTTTTGCTTTCCGATGATTTTTCACCGCTGTATCGTGGCCACCACGGCGGCCGCCGTAGCCGAATGGGTTCGTGCGTGACTACCATTCGCAATTTACAGAGAGAACGTCGGTTCGAATCTCGGTGAAACACCAAAATTAAGAAAAACATTTTTCTAATAGCGGTCGCCCCTCGGCAGGCAATGGCAAACCTCCGAGTGTATTTCTGCCTTGAAAAAGCTCCTCATAAAAATATCTGCCGTTCGGAGTCGGCTTCAAACTGTAGGTCCCTCCATTTGTGGAACAACATCAAGACGCACACCACAAATAGGAGGAGGAGCTCGGCCAAACACCCAAAAAGGGTGTACGCGTCAATTATATATATATATATATATCGTGGCCACCAGTGTGCATCCGTTTTTTATGACGTCATTGCATTAATATTAATAACAATTGTAATTGTATCAGTATAGTTGAATATATGTTATATTAAATAAATTATAATTCGTCCGATCCTCAAATAATCATCCCTACTTATAAAAAAAATTCATGAAAATCACTTAACTTTCACGCGTTCACAGTGGGGTTCCCCCTTTATCGAAAAATGAAATTTTGTTTGAATTTCATGCGAAAAATTTTGGTTTTTAAAGGTGGAATTAACTTAGGCTATTTTCAAAATTAACTGAATGTCCTATAAATAACTTAGAGCAATAAAGAAGTATGAGTTTTTTTTTAAACAATAACTTTGATGAAATAATATATTAAGAAAGCAATCCATTTTTATCATTTCGAGTTTTTAGGGTTCTGAAAATTTCCATGAAAAACTGGTAGTAAACACATAATAGCTTTATGTTTTTCATCCGTTACTGGGCTAGTGGGGTATAATGGCTTAGCATATTCGTATATATTTTTGGTCTTTCTCTTTCAGGTGAAAAATCCAAAATGTGGAATATAGAATCATATATAATCATTCTAAAACCTTAGAACATTTTATAAGTTTTATTTTTCAAGAGTCTCATCCATTGTATTTGCAGCCAAGAGACAGATTTGCTCGCGGCATTTTTTCCTCTTTTTGTTCTTCACTCATTGAAATAAAATCCGGCTGTGACATTCGGCGACCCGATACGAAAAATTTGTGGTCTATTGTTTCCATATAATATTATTGTTTGATGACTGAACCATTTTCATCCATTTTTGGATGATTGTTACGATTTTGGCGTGCCATTTTCAAGTTATGTTTTAATAATTTCTTTACATTTTTGACTTAGACCACTTTCATAATTAACATTAAATGAATTCCATAAATTATCACCACCTAAACGTTCATTTTTAACGATATCGTAAAAATTATATTAAACAAATTTAGTGTAAAATAATGTGGTGTGAAATAATTGATAAACTCATTTTTTTTATAATTCTGACACAAAGTAATTATGGGCACAAATATGTTAAATGTGCATAATTAATTTTATGTTAATATTTGGTGTGACCCGTACCGTCTATTACCGATTGCAACCTCTTATTGATGAAATTAGTTTTTTCAGGTCATATTCTTGTTGAACCTTGTCCCATCCCTCTTTAATCAACTGTATCAAGGTGTTTTTATTTGTAGGACACCTTTTTGTAACTTTCTATTTTAAATGCGACCATAAATTTTCAGCTGGGTTGATATCTGGGCTTTAGGCGTCCTGCCTCTAGTATTTTTGAGCAACCAAGGCCTGCATTAGTGAGACGTGTGCTTGGGATCATTATCTTCGTATAATTTTAATAACATTTTATTTGGATTTTCTGGATCAGTGAGCCCAAATTATTGATAATTTTTTAATAATTTTACTTTCACTAAAACAAAGTGCGAAACATGAGTTAGAGCAACAGAAAGTAGTTTGTCGACGTAACCTTGCGATAGTAAGGACTTTTCTCTTGCGCTTCTGCATTAAAATTGGTTTTGTAACAGAACTTTTCGGACTGTTTCGAGGCCTAGTTTCGCACTCTGGCGGTCTCAGAAATTTGCGTCATTTGCGACGAGTATGAGAAGGTGTCATAGGCGAGGCTATAGCTCGAAAATGGTTTGCAAAGTTCAAAAATGGCGACTTTGACATTGATGGCACGCCTCGCAGCGGAGGTACTTCTGAATTCGATGAAGAACGTCTCAAATACATTTTCAAAGAAAACGGTCGACAAACCGGTCGTGAGTTGGCGGAAAAAATGAACTGCGATCATAAAAATATTTTCAATCCCCTTTATTCAATGGGATTTACCAACAAATTGTGAGCTTAGGTGCCTCACGAGCATAACGAAAAAAAAAAAAACAAAGAAACTCGCCTTCAAATTGTTTCTCAGCATCTCGCCCGTCATCGAGCAACACGCGGTCAAAAACAGCGCTTTTTGTCACGAATCGTTACACGAGATGAGAAATGGTGCCTATACATCAATATGAAGCAAAGAAAGGACTGTGTGTGTGGCTTAAGGAGATAGGCTAAAGCTGAGAGTCGAGCAGGATCTTCATCCAAAAGTGTTCGGTGGTACAGGGAGGGTATGGTGCACTGGAAAATGCTCGAAAAGAATGCCACGGTCAAACAGGAGCCCTACATTGCCCAGCTACACAGCGCGAATGAGACTAGTCGACTGGAAAGTTCTGATCGACATGGGCCAACCATACTCCTTCACGGCAACGCCAGTGCCCATGTTGCACAAGTCGATAATGCCGCATTCAAGGAGCTCGAACGGGAGATCCTTCAGCATCCGCTCTATTGTCTGGGCGCTGCATCGACCGATTACCATCTTTTCCGCTCCCTGTCGAACCGAATGAAGGGTTAGCCTCGATAACAAAGAGATCCTTAAAAACTGGCAACAACATCTTTCACACCAGACCAGGTGATTTTTGGCGGAACGGCATCAACAAAATAGTCGAGAGGTGGAAAGAGGTTGTACACAGCAACGGTGAATATAAAATTGATTAACTTAATGATTTAACTTTTTTTTTTGTTTAAATAAAAGTCTGCGTTAAAAATGCTACGAACTGATTCCCCAACCTTAGTTTAAAAAAATAAATAAAAAATTAAGTAGGGAAAGCCAACCATTTTATTAAAATATAATTTGGGCGGGCTATTAATATTTGAAATAAACAAGAGTTATAGCTTATAATAACAGACGGACGGACAAGTGGAAATTTAGTCTTGGAAAAGTTGGAGTGGTTTTTACTCAACGAAAATTTCAAAATCTTAAAATGATTTCAAAATCGAAGAAACTTAATTATTGAATTTGTATTAGATTTAAGTTCAGTGAAGTTTTATAATTAACCAAAATTTCTCAACAATCAAAATGGAAAGTGGAAAATATCGAACATGGCGAAATTAAAAAGGTGCTCGAATTTTTGAAAAAATAACTGGCCATGTAATGAATCATATTTATTGCGTATAACTGTGTGACATAATATTATTTTGGATTAAGGCTATTTTACTTTGTTGTAAAAAAAGTATTTTCCAATTGCTGTCAAAAAATGAATAAACTTTTAATTTTATTATTGGCTGTTTCAAATATTATTATTTATACAATATATACCCAACTCTCTTGTTTTGAGTTTCATGCACTCGAACGGACGGTAAGACGGAGACAGACATAGTTAAATCGGATGCCAATATCATTTTGAGCACTTTTTGTTATATAATAAATATATATCTAATATAACTATCTGGATTCCTTTATGCTGTTACATACAACCGTTATGTGGACCAAATTATAATACCCTCGTACACAAATGCGAGGGTATAAAGATTATGCGTCCGGCAGACTTCCATTTTAAGAGGAGGTTAAACACTATTTTAAAAGCATTTCTAACAGCTTTGCTTGTGAGTAATTAATTTTTATTTATTTATTTATTTATAATACAGGTATTAAGCGGAAAATCGCCTAACTACAACAAAAGAGCACGAGTTAATAATAAATTTAATTGTAGGCTATGTATTTTCCTATCGATGAATAGTATTATTAAAGGTTCAACAACTCGACCTTACGAATTGCATCCGATTGACGGCGAAGAACGTTTTTTCATGCACGAAGAGTTACTCCACAAGCAAAGCACCAACTTAGTGTTACTAAGAGCCTTCGCACACGGATCGTATCATCATCGGCACTACATTATTTTTGTACAATGCAACTATGTAGCAGTCGTCAAAGTACGAGTTGTATGTCAAGCGATGAAGAGGAATTTATTTTATTGTATTATCTTCTCGATCCGAGGAGAAATAAAAGAAAAAGGTGGCAGTGAGTGCATCCGTACATTAAGAGTAACTCAAACAGCAGATAATTTATTGCCTCGAGGAGGATGATTACAAATTTCAAACATTTTACAGGATGTCTTAAAATGTTTTTATGAAGTTTGCAGAAATTGTTAAGCCGTCTTAACAAAAACAAAATACTAGTATGCGCGAATGCTTTAGCCCGGAGGAAAGGATCATGATTATGCTGAGGCAAGTGCCTTTCTTTTTGACAACGATCCCAAGCATCGAAGCCGAAATGAGTAGAGTGGAAACAGCAAAATAGTTTGAAATGCTGGATTGGCCTTCACAGTCGCCTGACGCCAACCCTATTGAAAATGTTTGGGCAATAGTTAAGCAAAAACTCAAAGGAAAACAAATGTGGACGATCAAATGGTTTTCAAGGCAAAAACGGATGATTCGGAACCGATTACCATCGCATCTTGCGCAGAAATTAACACAAAATATGACTTGCAGATATGAAGCCATTGCTGCTAACGGTGGTGACCAGACAGCTGCGATGGATATCTAGATTTGTGTGTACTCGATTTACTCAGTCTTTTTACGATGAGTCGTTCATGTTCAGTAACAAGTTATGAGCCGTTAGCTGTGCACGTTGCCCCACGATTGCGACAACACATTCATGCTCATTCATCCAGCAAAGTGGCGTTAGCGTGAACGAGTATAGAAATGCTGTATGTATCACCCAGGTTCGCCTTCACCACTGCCAAGGCTCGAAAGTATTGTGTGTCATTGCATGCATTAGTTTAACGGCGATCTTTGGAGGCATTTGCTAATTGTTCAAGTTCATTGAGGGCAATAATTGATCAGTGGTCATTAAGTACAAGATTTATAATCGTAGTTATTATAAAAAAATTCGTTTCTGAACGAATTGGAAGTGGTGTTATACCGTCGAAAGGCGTTTGGAATGTGGTTATAGACATCCTAAGGCGGATGATACTATAGTGGGAAGCTTTATTTACTGCCGCACTTGCTGTAAAGTCCTGAAGTATACCAAAAGCTAAAAATCTAAGTTAAATCGCCGCAAGTACTGCAAAACACTAAGGAATCGTAACTTTTGAAATCTTAGGGCGTTGAGAAACCCATGTTTTGGGTATGTTTGGTACGGACTCGTAGCCGAGGCTCGAAACGTATTGTGGCACAAGCCACTGGAAACCTTCGAGTATTGTTTGTATTTGGATACATTAGTTGAACAACAGCTTGTTGTTGTGTTATTCTTAGCATGCATACCTAACAAGCCTCCCCCTCGCGCATAGACAAAAATACAAATCAGAAATCATGCCAAATACATACGCTCGGAAATATAATGTTTCGACCCCTGAGCCACGCCCGAGTGATGTGCCTTCTTACCTTAGAACGTTTATTTTTAGCTACAACTTTTTTTCAACGATACCGAGGTAATTTTAATTTAATCGTCCTCCAAAGCTTTGGACAAGGAAGACAGTATATAGTAATCGTACAGAAATCCGTTGGTGAAGCCACCGCATGGAAATTGGAGTATCCTTGGCTAACCTTCCAGGCGATTGGGATTGTAAAAGTAGTGAAGGAGAAGTTCAAAATATGGGTCAAGGTTTTATGGTACGTATGGAATAATAATTTTTAAGAACTTTAAACATATGCAGTCCTCACCTATAGCGTTCGATTTTCTGGTGTAAATATCTCTCAACACATCGTCATCTATTACACGATGATTATTGGGGTTGAAATATCTAATAATAACTAAATAAACAAGAATAAGTAAGTAATTGCAAGCAAGTGATTAAAAAATATTGCTGAATTTTCCTGTCACGATCAACAAAATGAGTGAATAATAAAGAAAATGAACAAAGTCATACAGACAAAGTCCTCAAAACAATGGAAAAAATCTTGGATCAGCACATAAGGGAGAACAACTTAGTTATTTCGCCCTGCGCAAACTTCAATTTGCCTACCAACAAGGTAAATCTACTGAGACTGCAATACACAGTCAGGTAACTATCGAATCAAAACAAATCTCACTTTGCGCTTTTATTTACCTAACATGAGCTTTCGATAATACGTCCTATGAGGCAATCAACAATGCCCTGTCTCAAAAGGACGTACCCAAACCCATCAGACAATGGACTATATTGATGCTAGAATCCAGAACGATCAGTACAGTATTAAGAGGAAGAATAGAGTGTATCAAGGCCACAAGAGGTTGCCCGCAAGGGGGAGTACTCTCTCCTCTCCTGTGGATACTAGTAATAGTATGCAACAAGACCTCAACTTAATTAACAAATGGTGCACCGACAAGCTCTCTATCAAGCCATCTAAAACTGCGCTAGTGACGTTCACCAGGAAAAGAAACATCAACATTAAATGTCCTGTCCTAAATAAATCGAGCTTTCAATTACAAAATAAATAAATAATTGGCGCGTAAACTTCTGCTAGGTGTTTGGCCGAGCTCCTCCTCCTATTTGTGGTGTGCGTCTTGATGTTGTTCCACAAATGGAGGGACCTACAGTTTGAAGCCGACTCCGAACGGCAGATATTTTTATGAGGAGCTTTTTCAAGGCAGAAATACACTCGGAGGTTTGCCATTGCCTGCCGAGGGGCGACCGCTATTAGAAAAATGTTTTTATTAATTTTGCTTTCACCGAGATTCGAACCAACGACCTCTCTGTGAATTCCGAATGGTAATCACGCACCAACCCATTCGGCTACGGCGGCCGCCTTCAATTAAGACCCAAAAATTAAGCAACGAAAGGCGGCAAATGATCTCAACAAATTGTACCGCCTCATTTGCGGCGGTTTAACAGGGAAATGAAAACATACGCAACTGACGCATTAGGTGTGCTCCTATGCATACCACCACTCCCCCTCTTAATTGAAAAGGAAGCACGTTTGAGTGCCTTAAGACTAAAAGGCAACCCTCAACTGAAAAGTGGAGATATGAGAGGAAAGACTTCCTACACATTCCTATTCTTCACAGAGTGGAAACATTATCTCCCAAACCCATTCTCTTCAGAAAGTTCCAAGTCCTCATTAAAAAACGTGCGGCCTAGACAAATAATTCGATCACCTTCAAACCCGGATCCCAGATGTGGTACTCTGACGGATCGAAACTAGAAGATGGTATAACAGAGGCGGAAATCAATGGAAACAAATTTAAAAAATCGATTGCAATGGGTCACCACCCAACTATCTTCCAGGCAGAAATACATGCCATTGAGATATTTGTGAGGGAATGTCTCTGTAGAAAAATGAGTAGTCAGGCGGTTTTGAAAGCCCTTCTATCAACTACATTCACCTCAAAAACGGTATATGACTGCCTGAACCTTCTTAATATGCTAGGGAACTTCAACGCAATATTATTGGGTTGGGTTCCTTGACATGAGGGACAGGAGGGAAACGAAATAGAGGACCAACTAGCACAAAAGGGATAAACATGCCCCTAACACCAGAATGTGCTAAAATTAAAAAAAAACCTCAAAACATAGGATACCTGAAGTGAAGATAGAGATTGTCGAAACTCGGATCTTTCACCAATATTTTTGTCTCTCAGCGAGCATATCCTTTTAAAGAACATGTGTATGGACAAATTGAGTAACCGATTCACAGATTTGCATTCATTGTCCAACGATCGTCGTGTGAATTACCCCTTATGGAAATGCACTAAATAATTAAAAAGGCCACAAATGTTCTCTCAAGATAAAATAATAAGGAAAATGGGCTAACAACAATTAGAAGCAGAATTATGTGCAGACTATCTATTTGATACAACAGCAAAACCCTGTGTACATCCGTCTTGCAAGAGTTTGAAGAAATTCCACGAGTTGCGAGCACCGAACTAAAAAGCGAAATTAAAATTCTTTAAAAAAAGTCCCCTGGCTTGGACTTAATTACTGCAGAAATGTTCAATCAGCTTCCACATAAAAGCATCCAAATTCTCTCTATAATAATGAATACATCTTTTAAGTTTCATTTCGTTAAATTTTTTGGAAAACTGCGGAGGTTATTATGCTTCAAAAACCAAGCCAACTTGGTCGCGAGGTTTCATCATAGAGACCCATATCACTTCTGCTGTGATATCAAAGCTGCTTGAAAAGCCGTTGATAAAGCGACTGAATAAATAATATAACAAAAAAAATACTTCCAACACATCAGATTGGTTTTCGAAGTAAAGAATCTACAATCGACCAGGTATACAGGATCACGCACGAAATAGGAAAAGCACATTGAAAGCAAATGAATAAAAAAAATGTTGCATTACTTAACACCTCTGCTCCAGATGAAAGTAGCATTTTCCAAATTACAAGTATTACACCTAACAACCCATGATAACGACTAATATGCCTATTAAGAGAAGAAGTAGTAAAGCTCTTTAGTAACGTCCAAACTGCGTAACAAAGAATGAGAAACGTTATAAGATGTCGGTCAAATATGATATAGTTTGGTATACTTGGCTTAAAAATACTTTTTGATGCTTAAAAAAAGCCGAGAATGAACGCAGCATACTTGTAAGTTTTCAAGGTTCTTCTTCTTACTTAGGAAAGTTTTCCAAGCTACCGAATAACGAATGCCGCTTTAACGAATTCAGTATGAAAACCCGATATTAGTTCTTTTAATTTTATACCTTGGCAGTTTTGCATAGAAAGGTATTACTTTGTTTTGCTTTGACTTGCAAACTCACATTGGTTTATATTTCACTGCAAAGGATCTGCGTAACTCTTCAAATGAGCTAAAAAGAACTGTTCTGCAGGTTTCCCCTGCCGCATATTTTGTTCCAACTTAAACATTGTTCTTATTGTCCTCCTGCGAAAGGGGTTGTGTGCACAGAACATCGACAAATTGGTTAATAAACTGTTCTCACTTAGAATAATACTCATTTGTGAGTACTTCTGTCTAGATTGAGAACAGCACGCGCTAATGACCGCCAGAGAGCGCCCAAGTCGCTCACTTGTTCTTCCCAAACGTTTCCCAGTGCACTCATTCGACAACGAACAGAGAAATGAAAAAACCAAAAAGAGGCGGAGCTCTTAAGCTGCAATCGCTGTCGGAAACAATACAAGAGAACTGAACGCCGACCAAACATCCACACAAATACCTACGAGTTGTTGCCTCCACTCAATGCTGCAAACGTTAAGTGCTCTATTCCCCTCTGTTCGGTTTACTGTACGTACATCGTTTATTATTGTGCTCCGTGAGTATTTTTCCACTCACAGACAAACTGCGCCTGGCTGCGCGTTGGACCGAAAGCGAGTGTTTTGCGTGTGATGTGGTGTGCTATCATAAGCGCACTGGGTTGGGGTACGGTTTGCAGTCGTTTCTAACGCGTTAATTCGATTGCCTTTGGGGTGTGAGTTGTTAGAACAACGGCACAACAACAATAGAACTGACGGATTGACCGACGGTTTGTCGCACTGTTCTTATCCAGCTGGCCATCTGCCGCTAACCCAGTCATTGTCTGAACAATGTTTTGCTCGTGATTTCCATGCATCGATTGTCCAGCACCCTTTCCAACCTTTTCGCCGTATTTTCACAACCCTTACAGCAACCCTTTCATCTAAAGAGCAAAATATGTAGGTATAGTATATTCGTTAAAGTTTCAGCAGGTTTTCACTTTTTAAAGAAATAGGTATTTAACAATTTTTATTTGTTTGTACATAGATATGTAACATATATAGATAAATATGAAGGTGTGTGTATTCAATTAGTTATATGTGCTTTGGTGTGTGTTCCTTTATTTTCGGTTTTTGAGAGCGCAATTAAATGACTCCGCTGAAGTTCGCTTTTGTTAGGTGTGCCTCGGTGCCGATTCAGCCTGCCAGTCCGCATTGTCTCCTTCCCTCGCGTGTCTGGTCAAATTGGCGACAGTGGTGCGATGGCCAACTGCCACTTGACAGTCGCCAGTCGTCGCGCTCGTCCAGTTCCGCTGCGGGCTGCACTCGTGACAGAAGTAGGTGTAAAAGTGCGTGGTGAGTCAGCGTAAGTGAGTAAGTGCGTGAGTATGGAAACGTGCCAATTGGAAGGACGAACCAACTCAATCGGTATTGTTGTTTTTGTTTACTAAATGCATCCTTACTTTTATTATGCACAATATTGTTAATATTGTTATTGTTGTGATTACTGTCACGCTTGTGTGCTTGGTGTAAAGAAAATTCGTATCGATAAAAGCAAATCCATAACGATGGCTCCAATTTAAGCAATTGCAACGAGGTTAGTGGGTTGGATGGGAGGGCTGCCAATTCATGTATACTGTCTGACATACACACTATCCACATGCATACGAGTGTGTATGTATGTACATATACAAAGCTGTGCATCCTTACATCGCCACAGAAACGCGTGTGTTTTTATTTAAACGTACACATATGTCTACGCACATAAATCCATGTGGAGGCATATCGTAAAATCAATAACGGCTTTTAATTCGATTTGCCCGGTTAAGTGACCAAATGCATACATACATACATAAGCGCTGGAAGGAGTAAAATTCGATTTATTTATCGTCGACTCAGTGACCCAAAATGTACCTACATACACACAAACACGTACATATTTATGCGTAGCACAGAGCTCTATCGTTGTGGTCTCTTTCCACAGGCAGCTCAAATTGTGTGCTGTATTTAGCCATTCTGCCTAATTAAATGAAGTGAAACAACGTGTTGTATACGTAGATATGTAAATGCCTATGTATGTGTATGCATAAGTACGTACGTAATAAAAATCTATAATAGAAATAATATTTCAATGATTCCGGGAACTCTCGTAAAACCGGTTCCTGCTCCCACCTGTTACCTACAAAGGTATCATATTTGTACACGTGAAGGTAAGCTTAAATTAGTTTTAATTTATTATTCTATTTCTAATATTAGTCTATCTTTTTTTAATTTTTTTGTTACTGCATGTGACTTCATATAATCTACTAGTTTTAATTTTTATAGATAGCTAATACAAAATTTATTGGCACTTACGTGCCATGATAATTAAAGGTGCCTCCAAATTTCTTAAGGGGGATCCTGCCTTAGAGGCTTCAAAAAATCTACTTTTTCGTGGATTTTTTCGGGAAGGAAAAAAGTATTCGATTGCAACGAAACTTTCTGGTTTTATAGTTATATATTTCAACAGACTTCTCAAATTTTTGCATTAAAATATGTGTCATATTATGCCTTGTACAAGCATTTTGCCGAGACGCCTCGAGTGTGCATGTGTCGTGCGGCGTGAAAGATGCAGGTCGCAATTTTCATCTGAAACCAAAAATCCAAAAAGTTCTTTATTTTCGTATAGTATAGCTTCTAGCTAAACCAAGGAATTTAAACAAAAAGTGAGACATTCAACAATTTTTCGCTCATAAAAAAAAAAATAATTTTTTTGGAAAAACAAATTTACTTCAGATTGTTTAAAAAGTGGTTAATCATAACTTTCTTAAGGGTTTTTAGGTTCAACTAGAAGAGAATTTAATTACGAATACAATCAATGTTATCTCGTTTCGTTAGGACGTTTAACTTTTTCCCTATCTTTCCCGCCAATTAGGAAAAATCGCAAAAATAAAAAAACGAGAAATCGCACTTCGAGCGATCCGGCCACTCGTATACCTGCTCGACGCTTGCTCACAATTTCTTCTGTAACTTCGAAAATATTTTTAATTTGTTTCTGAAATTTTGAGGACACATTCTTGGATAGTTTGGGAAGACATTTAAGTAAAAAAAAAAAATCGATGTTTTGAAGCCTCTAAAGCAGGCTCCCCCGTTAATACTGATTTACTCTGCCATACACCTTTCGTCCTCTCCATAGTAATCTCTATCTGATAAAATATACTTATTTCAACGTTTTTTTTTAGTTTAATAGTTTTATGCAAGAATAAAAGAGCGCACTATTAGGTATTAGGTCGAGCTTCTTCCCATTTTTTAGTGTCCGTCTAAATTTTTACGGAGATGGTGGTATAGCACAACAATCTTACACACATTTGCGCTACTTTACGTGGTAGCTTTAGTAGTCCTCGCAAGGTTCGGTGGCTCTCTTAGCCCCATCCATCTCAGCACTTTTGTATACATAGGTAACGGCAGACTTTTCTCTTAAGAGAACACCAAATAGCCAGCGAGATACACCTTCCTCTAAAATTGATACACCACAATTTTGTTGGAATTTATATAGACATGTATGTCCATTCCGGACTCGGCGTACAACTAGGCCATGGATGACTTATTTATGGGCGCATTTAAATATGAACAATAGCCATTCCATTATATTCCATTACTTCGAGATAGACTTGCAGCTGCTTCTACTGGTAGTCAGATGCTGCTCACCCTGGGTAGAAAGTTTAGCATGTAACTGGCTGGGCATAACTTTTGACTTCCCCCTGGAAGTGGCCAGAATCAATTATTTTAAATAAATGTACTAAATACAGCTAACAACTTCAGACAAGTGCCCCCTGGGTAGCTGAACTAAGAGTGCAACCTCTTGTGAGGTTACTCCTATAACATAATATTATATAATACCACCTTGGTCACAAAGTTCTCGGAATAAATTCATAAAATTCAAAATACAAGTTTATTCTTCAAAAGTGATATTATCGACTTCAAAGTACTCCCCATCAACTGTCACGCACTTATGCTAGCGTTTGATCCAGCTTTCGAAACATTTCTGGAACTCTGTTTTCGCTATAGCCTCAGAGCCGTCTTCGTTTTCCCTATTACTTACTTTTTGCAGTCAAAACGCGGTGGTTTTTTGATTCGATCAAACTGGAAAAAACCGCAGTGAGCCTATTCAGGTGAATTCGATGGCTGTTGGGTGGCATTCGTTTCGTTCTTGGTCAAATATCCACCGATAATGATGACACTGCGGAACGGTGCGTTATGATTGTACACAATTCCCGGGTTGTTTTCCCACAGAAACCTTCTGTTTTTGCGAATTGCCGCGCGCAAAGGTCTCATTACGCCCAAATAATAGTCCTTATTGACTGTCTAACATTCTGGCAAAAATTCGTGGTGTACAACACAGTTGTACATAATGCATTAACACCATCAGCACCGCATTCTTTTCATTAAAAATTACGTGTTTCTTTTGTTTTTGTTCATTCTATAAGCAATGTTCAAGTCCTCTGCCAGCTCTTTGACGGTTAATTTGCTGTTATTGGTCAAATTTTCCGTCATCCGCCGGTTTTTCCGGGAACTTTTTGCTCAAGGTGGTATAGATAATTGAAGCGCAGTTGTTTATGGAAATGCTAATTTTTACAGTACTTATAAGTTATAATATTTCTTCATCGCTGTACTAAACAGAAGTAAAACCTCTTGGTTCTAAAATAACGACAGTAAATTGGAGATAATTTTAATAATATCACTTGGGCTGGCAACGCAAACTAAGTTTTCCCACTGTGTCTTCAATGGGTGTTGATTGGTATCTGATGGCACCTCAAAAAAAGAATTAATTACGCGACGCTGAATGTGATTTGATAACCTTCTTGTTCGGTGAGTTCACATATACGAGGTGTCTTCAAAAAGTACCGCGAATTTTGTGTTTTTTCAAAAATTATTTATTTATTCATTAATATCTATTTTGCCCCCTTCAAAGTAATCCCCATGAGATATTTTGCACTTGTGCCAACGCTTTTTCCAATCTTCGAAACACTTCGAAAATCATTTCTTTTTTTATCTTGTTCAGCTCCTCCTTCGATGCCGTCTTTATCTCGTCAATCGTAGTGTAGCGTCGTACTTTCATGGGCTTCTTCAGTTTCGGGAACCCCAGGGGGTCAGATATGGGGAATATGGTGCCTGTGGTATCATTAGTGTGTTGTTTTTGGCCAAAAAGTCGCGCACAATGTGTGAGCAAGGGCGATATCATGATGCAAGAGCCAATTTTTGTTCTTCCACAAATCCGGGCGTTTCTGGAGGATTGCTTCGCGCAAATTGCGCATAAAAAAAATAAATAATTGGCGCGTACACTTCTGTTAGGTGTTTGACCGAGCTCCTCCTCCTATTTGTGGTGTGCGTCTTGATGTTGTTCCACAAATGGAGGGACCTACAGTTTGAAGCCGACTCCGAACGGCAGATATTTTTATGAGGAGCTTTTTCATGGCAGAAATACACTCGGAGGTTTGCCATTGCCTACCGAGGGGCGACCGCTATTAGAAAAATGTTTTTATTAATTTTGCTTTCACCGAGATTCGAACCAACGACCTCTCTGTGAATTCCGAACGGTAATCACGCACCAACCCATTCGGCTACGGCGGCCGCGCATAACTTGCAGATAATATTCCTTATTGGCCGTTTTACCCTGTGGCAAGAACTCATGATGCACAACGCCCCGGCAATTGAAGAATACGGTAAGCAAAACTTTTACATTTGACTGAACTTGGCGACTTTTTTCGGTCTTGGTTCGTGCGGCAGCTTCCATTGAGATGATTGAGCTTTGGTTTCCACATCGTAATCATAAACCCACGATTCGTCACCAGTTATGACCCTCTAGAGCAAATTTGGGTCGTCGTGGACAGAGTCCACCATCTCATTACCAATGTTCATGCGATGCTGCTTTTGGTCGAAATTGAGCAGTTTTGGAACGAATTTTGCGGCGACCCGTCTCATGTCCAAATCATTGAAAAAATCAAATGGCACGAGCCAATCGATATGTCTAAGTCCTCAGCAACTTCTCTAACGGTGCTCGGGCGTCCGGCACGCTTTTTGTCGTTCACATCTTCTCGGCCTTCTGAGAACATTTTGTACCACCGATAAACGTTGCTTTGGTCCAAAGTAGCTTCTTCGTATGACACAGTCAACATTCGGAATGCATCCGCGCACTTAATTTCGTTTTTCACACAAAATTTGATACAGGTTCTTTGATCCATCTTTTTGAATAGGTAAAAATCGAAGACAGGTTTTCTAGGGAATTGACTGAGAAAATCGTCCTGAAAAAAACAGCGCACACACAGTATAAAAAACAGAAAACCAGGCGAAACCACACACTCTTCAGTAACCTGAGACACTCTGCAAGAAGTGTTATAATGTGTATGTTGATAAGGTAGAAGGGTCACTGAAAGGTGACACCAAAGCCTTCTGGAATTACATCAAGGATAAGAAGCGAGGAAACAGTGACATTCCAGCATCCATGGTCTGGGATAATCAATCAGCATCAAGTGGCGTGGAGACCAGTAACTTATTTGCACAGTTCTTTAAAAGCTTATATGCACCGGTGTCTGACGATAGCGTAACCCTGGCACACTCACACCCTTCCACGCAAACCTTTGATAATGTTTTCAAGCAACTGAACTCCTTAGATCCTAGTAAAGGTGCGGGTCCTGATGGCCTACCGAATGCCTTTCTTAAGAACTGCGCCAATGGGCTCTGTGAACCGCTGACACACATTTTCCAATCGTCTGTGCAGTGTGGTGTTTTCCTACAGACTGGAAACTCTCGTACGTCAGCCCCATTCATAAAGAAGGTCCAAAGAATACAATCACGAATTATCGGCCAATCTGCATTCAGTCGGCCTTGCCTAAACTTTTTGAAAAACTGATCTTACCGCAACTCTCTGCTGCTTTTGGTCCAATCATCACCACAAGACCGCGTGATTTTATTGGTAGCCGTTCAACGTCAACTAACCTTTTCGCCTACACCAACTACTACTGTACTGAACTCACTGAATACCAACACCTGTGTTCATAGAATCTATACTGACTTCAGTAAAGCGTTCGATCGAGTTGACCATGACATCTTGTTATGCAAGCTCAGGAAATATGGCGTCTGCGACAAAGCATTAGGCTGGCTTAGGTCATATCAAGCTGGTAGACACCTGCAGGACAAAGTGGATGGCCACCTATCCAATGAACACGCGGCTAACTCTGGTCTTCCGCAAAGTTCTCACCTCGGTCCGATTCTTTTCAGCATATTCTTAAATGATATTGGTAACGACTTCAACTCGGAATACCTACTCTTTGCAGACAATCTTAAAGTTGATCGATCAATCACTAGTGTGCTGGATAGTCATCTACTACAACAGGACGTCGATAATCTCTCTGACTGGTGCACAAGAAACAAACTGGATCTCAACTTTAAAAAGTGAGCTGTGATGTCCTTCTCGAGATCGCGCACTTCCTTACCTGCAGTGTACACACTCATTGGTGATAAAATAAGGGAGGTGGATGACATCAAAGACCTCGGTGGCACGATTGACAACAAACTAACTTTACACAAGCACATAGACGGAATAACTCAGAGAGCTTTTAAGGTACTCGGATTTATAACTAGGAATAGTAAGGACTTCAAGAATCCCTACTCCCTGATTTGTCTTTTCAAAACTTTAGTTCTTCCAATACTGGAGTACGAATCCATAATCAGGTCTTCATATACTGAAGCAGGCATTACTAGAATTGAAAGAGTGCAGCGTAAGCTCTGCAAGACCTTAGCCTTCTGGCATTCATCATCAACCGTTTCAGCTATAGAAGATATCTACATTCGGTACAACATCAACAGTCTGCGGGCTCGCCGTCGCATAACTGATCTGGCGTTCTTCTATAAAGTGGTAAATGGTATTATTGATGCCCCGGAAGTACGAAGCTCCTTCGAGCTTGCCCTGGCTGGTCTCGCTCTTAGGATAGTCGTCGACTGAAAACAGTCGCTACCTACAAAAGCTACATCTATCACGGCCCGTGCAATAGAATAACCATCAGCGTCAACTCACTTCATGGTGTTCTCGATTTCTGTGGTGGAACCTACGATACTTTTCCGCGAAATGCCAAAAATATCATCCTATAGTAATACCCTGATTTTTCTC
This sequence comes from Anastrepha ludens, assembly GCF_028408465.1. Classification (NCBI taxonomy): domain Eukaryota; kingdom Metazoa; phylum Arthropoda; class Insecta; order Diptera; family Tephritidae; genus Anastrepha; species Anastrepha ludens. The sequence goes on from NC_071500.1 coordinate 70,362,610, forward strand.
AATATCCTTCTGTCCCATAATCTTTGTCATTGTATTTCTTACCAGCCCTCTATAAAATCTGATTTTGTACTCCCTTTTTTTTTGTATATAACCGAGGGCGGGTCAATAAGTCCGTGATTTTTTATATTTCTGACCTCTTTACTGAAAAAGAAATACTGCTCCTGTCAACAGGCATCTGTCAACAGGCATCTGTCAGTTGACTCCTGTCAAAATTTGAACGTGCTGCGTCAGTTAGTTTGTGCTTTACAGCTACCTCTATCAGACTACCCAGTAATTTACAGTCGACCACAAACGCAATCGTGTAACAACTTCGCAGGAAGGTTTAGCGTTGTTTAATCGCAATATGGAGGAGTTTTTGCGCCGTTTTGTATCCGTGGACGAAACATGGATCCATCACCATACACCAGAGACTAAACAACAGTCGAAACAATGGGTTTCTAAGGGTGAATCGGCTTAATAAGCACACGAAGTTCAGTTTTTTCCATTTTCTCCTCAAATTACTGGGTAGTCTGATAGAGGTAGCTGTAAAACACAAACTAACTGACGCAGCACGTTCAAATTTTGACAGGAGTCAACTGACAGATGCCTGTTGACAGGAGCAGTATTTCTTTTTCAGTAAAGAGGTCAGAAATACAAAAAGTCACGGACTTATTGACCCGCTCTCGTATATTGCCGATTTGGCGTTTGTTTTAATAAAATAAAATAACTAGCAAATAGCACGTGGACTGTTAATGCGAATTGAGGATATTGAAACCTCTGAAACCCTGTCCTCATTGGCTCCATTTTCATTTTCGAAACACACCAGAAATATAATTTTTTGAGTATATCTAAAGCAGATGGGAAATCATCTATAGGTTATTGAAATTTTTTGTAAAGGTTATTTATAGAAACACGAACATTTCTTCTTCCGCCATTTCTGACAGAAATCGTTTTTCGTATATTTTCCAAAATTAGCTGTTTTAAGGCTTCAATAACCCCTTCAGGCGTTGACAAATGTTGACCTCGCATATCATTTTTGATGGTCATGGATGTAAGGCGGATGACCCCTTAATACGATCTTTTGAGTGTTCAAGAACTATACTGCGTGAGCCGCTACGTGAGAGATTGCATTGGCGTGGATGATTCACCTTCGGCGGTTCTTTAATTCTCCGAAAACTGCTGGGAAGCAGACGTATACCACTCACAATTGACTGTTTGTAGTAATAAAATAAAATAATAATTTGTTGTATTGATAAAGTGAGTCAATACCTGAAAGTAAAACCATTAGAGGAGTGGGAAAAAGTAAAAATTTCTCCTCCATCCCTTATACAATTTAATGCATGTGTGTATTTTGGTGTCGTTGCATCCTCGAAAGGCTTCTTCCAAAAGCAGAAAACATAATTACACAGAAAATATGCAAATATTTAGAGAAATACATTTTTTGTTCCTGTGTTAGTGTGGACGAGTTTTTTGCTTAATATTTTATGCTAAATGTAAAATGGTTAATTTTTGTGCATTTCACTTAATAAAATTCAAACAAAACATGATACAAATAATTTCTGTTTAATAATAAAAATTAAAAAAAAATGTCTGACTTTTAGAATTAAAATTTTGTTATTCTATATTAGAATATATCATACTTGAATAGAATATATAAGAATACTTGATACCTTGTTTCGACACCAGAAACAAGTGAAAGTATCGAGGCCAAGTTGCTGTAGAATTATCACTACACACACATACATACATCCTCGACCGCTGGTTTCTGTAAATTTATGAATATGATCACTTAATATTTATAATAAACCGACGAATATGGGCATCCGTGAGAGGTGTTTGGACTAATCTTATCTTCAATTTGTTGTGTAAGTATTGATGCTGTAGTACACTGACGGTGATATGCTTTCGATGCTGCCTAATCGAAAAAAAATAAGAAAAAAATGTGGCACATGCAACCTGCAAATGATCTTAAGAGAAGCTCTACCGTGACATGCCACTGTGGGCAGGTCTAGCCCAAATGAACCTCTGCTAAAGCAGTCGTCCAAACATACTCACCTTAAAGTGTAAGCTTAAGCATCCTTAACGGGAGCCCCTGTATTTATCTTGGGAGTTTGGTGTGAAATAGCGCGAATTGTAGTTACATCTGCGTACGTATGACTGTTTTTTGTCATTATTTATTCTTTCTCAACCAGTTTGTACCTACTGCTTTCATTAGAAAGTCAACATTGCAGCATTAAATGAGAAAAAGTGACCTTTCGCAGGACAGACCGCAAGGTAAAGGCAGCAAATAGACAAGGCGTTGCCGTGCTGTTGCTTTTACTTTTAATGATTATTGATGTAATCATTATTACGTTGCCTGCTAATAAATGTTGCATACATTTGCACATACACACATACGAGTATGTTTGGTAAAATATGGGTATGCATATCTACCTTTATTTTAAATGTATGTATGAATGTGTGTGCATTTGGTGTTCGTTCGAAATGACATGACTTTGGTGTTCCTAATGATTACAGTTGCTTTCGTTAGTACTTGCCGCGCAACTGCTGCTGCTAATTATGAGCTCTACAAAAACAACTGCAAATACACTTACCGGTGTGTGACAAAGTGTGCGCATTGAAGGAGTTAAGCAAAGGGGTGCGTCGGCTCAGGTGCGGCAAATGCCCTGGAAGCAAAGGTAAGGCAACAAGAAAAAATTATCGAACCGTTAACAAGCATTTAATTACAAGCAAACTCACACGCTCCCCATGCATTCATATATGTATGAATGTATATGTATATATATATATGTATGTATGTATGTGTTTGTATGTACTTTTCGTATGTTTGTGTGCATGTCGTAAATGGCTGTTTAGTTGCAAAGACAGTGGCGTGCATGTATTAGCAATACATAGAACACCACCATTGCCAACAACACCAACAACCAAAAGCAATAACAACAATCGCGCGCAAGCACGCTGCCAGAAATGCACCTTCACTGTCGGTAATGCTTGCAGCAACGCAGCGCCAAACCAATTTACCATCCCGCATCAAAATACGCCGCCTTCGTGCTGCTGCTTGTATTCAAGCGTTGCTGGTGCCGTCGGTATTGTCGGTGCCGTCGGTAGCCTATTCAGTTGCTGGCGCTGTGGAGAAATTACCGCGCAAGCGTCTTCAGTGGGCGGAGTTTTTTGCACAGCGTCCCGCACCTTGTTCCGAGTGGGCTGCCATTTTTTTTTGTTTGTTTTTTTGTTTGTTTTGCAATAAGCAATTTTTTCTATTCGCCACCCCAACGATTTTGATTTGCGCCGCAGCGGGCAGGCATTAGTGCATGAGTATGTATGCATGTATGTGTGTGTGCTTGCGTGCTCACGCTAGTTATTGTTGTTGCTTTCATTTTCATTTTCCCTCGATTTATAGCCGTTTTTATATATTTCTTTTTATTGTAATATATTTCTCGCTTCACCGTTTGCTGCCGACTCATTTGCTGTAATTTGCTGCGACAGCAAATTGCGCTCAACGCTCAAAGCTAGGCGCTCGCTGCATTTAGCTGGCGTACTGCCAGTAATACAAAAACAACAAAGCGCAAAATGTTAGCTTTGTGAACGAATCTCTGATTATCATGTGGATATGTGTTTACGGATGTAAGTATGTAGTTTTGTTTGCATGTAGTGGTTTGATTATTTAGTCGCTTCATTCGATGGCAAATTGAAGCCATATTGAATATTTTTGTTTACAGTTGGTGTTGTTGCTGGAATTGCGTATGTTGTACGCTCATATGTATGCGCATGTGCTTACGGTTGTATGATCATTTTTGTATACACTCATATACATATGTATCTGTATGAATGTGTGTAAGTTAGTATAAATTACATATGAATATTATTAACCCCTTGCCTTATGATTAAATCTCGAAAATAGGACGCGTACAGACAATTAAATTTAGCGCAGTTGTGAGCGTGGCAAACCATAAAATAAAGCTTGAATATTCTCGTTTTTATTTAATATAAATATTTGCATACAAGTAAAAATTACTTTTACATTTCTAATGCAACAGGGATAGATGGTAGTAATAATATAAAATAAAAATTGTATATTAAGATGAAACAAAAAACATTAAAAAGTACTGCGGGCAACGCGCGTTATACGCGAATTTAGTACATAAAATTTGGAGTCCGTTTATAAGAGTCCCTTTTAAATAAAAATGAATGAATGAGTGAAATATTTTCAAAAATACGCTGAGACACTGTTATTTTCAATAATAGCTCTAGGTGACTTCCTTTCCTTGACAATAACGGCGATCACGGTTTGTTGGACACGAATGCGATTCAGCTAAAAAATAATTTTATGGTTGTTTTTGGATACATTTTTTCCAACTCTAAACCTTGAATAAATTCCAATAAAACTGGGTCCACACATTTGCTTTTTTATTTTTTATTAAAAATGTAGGCAACAATTTTTGTGAAGGTAGTATTCGTTACTCGTGCTAATAATTATCCGATATTTTTATAGCGATGCTTTAAATAAATACTATATCGATACTTCCGGTTCCGCATCGTGGTAGCGGTACTTGTAAGCTTAACACAAACAGTTTATTTAATTCAATTCCAAGTGCATAAGGACGTTATATTATTGGGTATGGGAATAAGTTTCTGCTCTCGTAGAAGAGGTGTCACTGCTGCTACTATTTTTGTGTTCGCTCTAGTAATATACTGGTGATTTGAAGGTGTATATGTGAGGTTTCGATCGCAGTAGTTGAGTTTCGTTTGAAGCATAAAGATCATTTTTTATCTGATGGCAAAAATGTCTACGTTCGTCCCGAAAAAAAGCAAACAGCATTTGCGGGAAGTCATGCTTCATTATTACGTTTTAAAGAAAAGTGCCGCTGAAGCGTCTCGTGTATTGATCCATATTTACGGTAATCACGCTCCATCAAATGTAACTAGATTGCACTAGTGGTGCAAGGAGTGGTTTCGACGCTTCCAAAGTAGCAATTTCAGCGTGAGTGATAAGGATCGCGAAGGGGCACCGAAAAAATTCTACAATTTATTACAATTGTTGGATGAAGACGCATGTCGAACCCTTGATGAGTTGGATATTAACAGATCGACCGTCGGTAAACGTTTGCACGTGATGGGTATGGTGCAGAAAGCAGGTAACTGGGGGCCACATAAATAGTAGGAGAGAGATATCGAGAGGCGTTTGGGGACGTGTGATATGCTTCTTGAACGGCATCGCATCGTCACTTGCGATGAAAAATGGGTATATAATGATAACCCTCAGAGTCAAAAAAGATGCAGCCTGCCAGGGGAATCGCTGTCAGGTACATCGACAGCGAAAAAAAAAATCGTGCTTCAAGGGTTATGTTGTGCAGCTGGGGAGATCAGAAGGGTGAGCAGATCAGATCTATAATGAACTCCTTAAACCATCTGAAACTATCACTGGCGACCGTTTGGGACACATTTGATATGTCACAAGTATTGTAAATCACCCGGAGAGGTATTCGAGGAAAAAATAGTGCAAAAATAATTACATATCGGATGAGTAAAAATAATTTCCAAAATAATGATTATTTTGAGATACAGTAAGAACTTTGAGATCGGAAAATTTGACTGCATTTTTGTACGGTGAAACAGTCTGCGATTTATCTAAAAAAAAGATGCTACACAGATGTAAGATGTAACACAAACTGTCTATGTGCAGATCTCTGAATGGTCATATTTAAAACAGACTCTTAGTGGATCTTTACCATGAGAGTGATAACTCTCATACCAGTGCGGACATCGCAAAAGTACTCGGTTTTTGTTTTTCATACTCTTTTCCTGGTCATGTTTTTAGTGCCGAACAGAGTAAATAAAAAAATCATAAAGAAATGATAAAAGCAAAAGTGCATAATAAAAACTCTGCAAATAACGACTCATGCATTAATGATGTTATGAGCAGTGATATTAACACTGTTGGCAACCATAGCAAAAACAATAACAATAACAATAACGCACTAAATTACATAAATAACTATAAATATGCATGTAAATGCATTTGTTTATATGTATGAGCGTGTGAATAGTTTTGTACGAGGGTTGCCATTTCAATTTAGCGCCTTCGGAATAATGCGTGTGATGAGCTGTAATTCGATGTTTGTTTTTTAGTATTTTTTACTTACATACATTCTGTCAAAAAGGTACCGGGAATTGTTCAATAACACGCAAAATAATTGTTTAATCATCAACATTTATTTTGTCGCCTTCAAAATAGGCTCCATTCGAAGTAATACACAACGGTTAGTCCAGTCATCAAAGCACCTTTTAAACACATTTGAAGAGACCTTCTTCAGCTCCTTCAGCGAATTCTTCTCAATGGCCTCTATCGACTCAAAGTCGCATAACTTCCAAATAATATTCTTTATTTACTGTAAAATCATTTGGAACGAATTCCGGGTCCGCAATACCATGATAATCAAAGAAAATTACTTTTGACCAAATTTTACGTGGGTTTTTGGGTTTCGCTATGTGAATAGCGCCATTCAGGCGTCTGTTGATTGGTTTGCATGTCGAATTCATATATTCACGTCTCATCAACTGTAATGATGCTCTGGATAAACGTTGGGTCCGAGTTCACTTGCTCAAGCATGTCTTGAGTCACCTTCTTCCGATGAATTTTTTGAAAGAAATTCAACTCTCTTGGAACGAGTCGAGCAGCCACGCGTCTCATACCCAATTGATGGAGTAAAATGTTGCGAATTGATTCGTGAGACACGCTAAAGTCACGAGCTACCTTCCTCAAACTTAAATGATGGTTTTCTAGCACCATTTCCTTGACTTTGTCGACGTTTTCATCCGTTGACGACGTTGATGGGCGACCAGATCGAGGCAAATCTTCCATGACTTCTTGGCCCTCTGCAAGAGCCTTATATTACTCGCCATAGGCTTTTTTCAACATTTTCAACGATTCGGCACACGAAATCTCGTTCAAAACACAAATTTTTAACATGTGTGTAACACGCACTTTTTAAATAAAGTTTTTATTTACGAGGTTTAGTTCTTCTCTCCTCAGTGAGTTGAATAATTCACCTCACACACAGATGGAATTAATTAACTCATGAACATTTTCGTCCGATGATTTATTATGATTTTCGACGTGGATTATCGAGATAGGAGCGCATTGCCAACTTTTGTTGTTGAGACATCACACAAAGCCACTGTGAATCATTGTTACAATGATGAATTTCGTGACAGCCGTCCAAAAACGATTGTTGTGCCAGAAGCCATCGATGCTGTGCGTCAATTGATAACGCAAGATCGTAAAGTGACATATAACTACCGCAAGAGAGAGGCATCCTTGGGCATACGTGGAGCCAGCATACTCGTACATTCAGTATAGCATAAACATTTAGTCGCCATGAGGATTTGTTCTCGTTGGATACCGCATTATTTGACAATTGCCAATTGCCCAAAAAGGGCTCTTGTCGATTGGTGTAAAAAAGTGTTGAAAAAAATCAGTCGCGGTGGTTTAAAGCACGTCTTTGACATTGTAATTAATCTTAGATCTACACATGTCAGACGGAAAAAATAGTAATCGACAGTATGGGTGTTCCAAGACGAGCTTATTCCACTAAAAGTTGTTCTCGGAAGAAGAAGCTCTAAGCAAATGTGCGCCTAGTTTTTCGAAAAGTTTTGTAATATCGCAACTGCACCTCTAGAGAAACTTAAAACAGCAAGTCCTGAGTGGTACACAACCATCTGTTTGCCGTAATTTTTCAAAAAATAAAGAAAAACCAACCTCCGAAGAGGAACCAAGCCAATGCGAGCTCTCACGTATGGGCTCACCCAAAGAGTTTTTGAGCACTCAAAACATCGAGTTAAAACGTCGTCCGCCATACAGCCCTGACTTTTTTGTTCTCGAACATCAAAAATAAAATGCGAGGTCAATGTTTTGCAACGACTGAACACCTCGTTTCTGAGGTATCCATTTCGGAGTGACAAAAGTGCTTTGAAAAATTTTGCAAGGGAATGCAAAACTGACTTGATTTCCATCAAAAATATTTCGAAAAACAATAAATCCATTTTCATTATTATTTTTCCATGTTTCCATTATTGCTCACAGGGGCAACACTCGTTAATAAAGAGCGAATGGGAGCGATTTGTGTCTCAGTCAATCAGCGCAGTGTGGTTTGAATAACAAATATAAATGTAACAATGATAAATGGCAACAACAACAATGCGAAATGAGCAACATAAATTGCATATATCAAACCTAAAACTGGAATAAAATAACGATAAAATTGTGAACAGCCTTTACGATACTGCAAGTATAAAATGAGTAGGAAAATCAACGACAAAAACAAGCAAAGTTTGAATATTTCTTATAAAACTTACTATCGTACTTGACTATGTATGTGCATACTTACACAAATAATGACAAAAAGTAAAGAAAAACAGATAGCCCATACATACATAGTTCTAGCATTAATAACAGCAAAACAGAAAACAACTACATACAAATGAATTTATGTATGTATGTATGTATGTATGTATGTAAAATATATAAATCAAATTATAAATTCGTTAATCTAGTTGGCAACTGTGGTCGCATTCTTCATCGTTCGTTTAACGATTACAGATCCTGCTTTTTTAATTAGCATGATTTTTTCTCCTTCAACTGCACTTCTCCTCAACAGCAAAACAAACAATGCAGACATTTCTCCTACAATGCAAAGGCGGAATATTAGTAAATGAGCTATGGCATTCTGCTCCTGAGCTCACCTGTGTGTGTGCACTGCTCAGACCCTCATATACGTGCATACATCAATGTATACATACCTACTTTTAGTGTACATATATGCCGTCTCACGTCACTCTTTTATGAGCGCATCTAGTTAGTCTGCAAAGGGGACTGCAGCAGAAAATAAAAATGGCCGCGGTTTGCACGCCTTTGCTGCCCTGCAAGATGCCCTTCGCCCACAAATGTCTCAGCACACATCCTCACACACATATAGTTTTTCGTTGGTTTCCTATGCTTTTTATGGTTCGCTTTATTCTAAAGTAAGTAAGTTTGTTGCTATGCTGCATAGCTCTGTCCGTTAGTGTTGTTGCCCTAAAAACCACCCTCTGTTGGCCAGCCAGGCATGCAGACAATTTTCCCCATTTTTTTTCACGATTAAAAACTGCTTGCCCTCTTTTCCTTTTTTCTTTGTTTCGTAAACTTGTTACTCAGCGTACGTGCGCTTAGTTAGTGCGCAACAAACCTTCCTCCCCTCACATTGTACAAAGTCTCCTCCTTGTGCTCTTTTTGCAAGTGTCTGTTTGCAACAACAGCACACTCAAATGTACCGAGTTTTGTTGCATGGCTGTCCTTCGCATCACTGTATATGTTGCTGTAGTTGTTCGTGCTGTTTTTCTTTTGCAGGCGCTGTAGAGGGTGGCTTCTACAAACCCAAGTCAGTGTTCCATTTTTAAAAATGAACACATGGCCGCAGGCATATTCACATGCACACACGCAAATGTGTGCGATTTCAATAACTACCACCACCATCAGAAATGTTTCTATGGCTATATGTATGTATGTATGTATGTATACTTATGTGCAAGTTGCAAAAAAACAATGCGTACAAACACATAAGCAATTTCTGCAGCCTTATAGCTAATTTTGTTCCCTATTTTTAAATCTGTTCTCAAAAAAGTAAAAGAAATGCAGAAAAGGCCACGTTTAAGGGAAAGCCGCGCACCAACGACAAATCCGGAAAATGAGGTATAAATTATTTTCATATACAGGTACACACATCCGTACTTATATAAGTGTGTGCATATACGCAAGTGTTTGCTGTGATGTGGCATGGTGATGGCGTGGTATTTTATAACTTCAAGCACATACACACACACCTTATATACCTAAATTATCAGTGTTACTTATTTACTGTTGTTGTTCTGTTGCTATTGCCACATTTTGTGTATCGAATTTTTGTGGCCGCGTTTTGCGGGGCAGCCCAGCTTGGTGGCCGCCTTGGCAGTCGCGTTCGCCTCAGTGCTCTTTCGACTTTGGCATATCGTTGTCGCCTGCCACGCATTCAGCGCTTTTATCATTATTGGCCTGTCGCTTTGGCGGAGCCGGAAGTTACTTCAACATTCATTTTTAGCGCATTAACAAGAAGCTTAGCACAGCGCAGCTGCCGTCGCCGCCGCTACTTTGTTCACAGTTCGCGCTTTTCCGCATAGCATTCGCCGTTTTGCCATCTAAATTACTATTTTTGCGACACTGTGCGTGAGGCTTTCTCCATTTTTTTCACCAATTTCGTCTGCAACATTTCTTTCAACGCTGCACCGTTGGTTTGTCGCGCATTTTATTTATTCAAATGCCTGTGTGCGTGGGTTTTTTTTTTTTTTAAGTTTTGGCAGCTTAATCTCCGCGTGCGCATAACCGCTACTGACTTCAATCGGCAGTAGCTCGGTTATCATTCGGTTATTCGTTCTGCTCGCACTGTCGGCCGGCAAAGCACATATGTTGCTTTTCCAGAATATTGTTGTTAGTGCTGCTGCTGTTGCCGTTGCTGTGACTGCAGCCTCTTCGTCGCCATATACCTTCTACCATTCAATACATCAACGCCTCAGCATCACTAGGACGGGCGGTCGATTTGGGTTGCTTGGCATTCAGCCAGGCTCCGTGGCTTATCCTACATCCTGGCCTCGTGCAGTTGTCCAACAGCAGCCGGTGTTGGCAGTAGTACATCAGCTTGTCGCCGCTGACACGTTGATAAATAAATCTTAATCAACTTCAACAATATTCATCCAACATTTAGCCAACAAACACTAATCAACGGCGAGGCTTCAGCCACACTCAATGGACACTCAGTACTTAGAGCATTTGAATTTTACAAATAACCAAACGACGCTATGTATTTGTACCACACTTAGTATGGATACGGAATAATCCAAGTGACACTTGTGTAGTATACCGCGCGCCTCGCCATCCACCATTCGCCTGGCCAAACTCTGATTTTCCTTCTGCAAATGATTTATGGCCAAGACAATGAAACCGAATCTGCGAATACGAGACTGGTACTAGTTTTGATTCTGTTGCAGCCCTCGTTGTGGTCCGTACGTAGTTTGTGTATTTCTGGTTTTTGGCTGCATTTTCGTTTGTTGTGTTGCCGGTTTGTTGGTTGCCGCCTGCCAGTGTTGTCGAGTCATAGACGCACTCATATACTATATAATAAATAATTTCCGCGTTTCGAACTGTTTTTGTCGCTGTTGTGAAAAACTCAAGTGTACCAAACGTATCGGTGAATGGTGAATTCCTGTAATACGAAGTTGCGAAGTGCGAAAAACCAGACATTTAAGTGGGCTGATACAATAAGGCTAAACTCAAAGCACAAGACGATTATGAGCAAATACTTCAGTAAATACAGGTAAATCAGCATAAACAAAGTATTAACATAAAATTTTTTTTTTGCTCTTATAATTTTGCTATGATGGTAATTCTTCGGTGCATATATCTGTGATAAGTGAGATTCATGAATCACCACTTTTTCCACAAGAAATAAATTCAACTAAAGATTCGATTTGTACTAATAACGGCATAGTTAGCCTTTCAACTCTTGGATATTATTTACTTTTTACAGAATATTTAGTGTTGGGAGGGTATAGAAAGATGAATATTGACAATTAACGCAGACAATTTCTACTAGATTGCTAAATTATAATATATTTTTGTGTACAATTATCGGCATTTTTTAAATGACCGGATTCTTTTGCAATACTCAAGTGAATAATCACTCTTGACTTTCAATTATGGACACATTAGGCAGATATAAAGATTGCGTAGATTTAGAGCTTGTCGGGCTCGCCGGTTCTAGAGCATGTAACAAATAATTGTCCACGTGAGGCAAGCCATATCGAGATATAAATCCCATAGACCCAAAGGTTAACGCTGACCTATCACAACCATTTGAAAATTAACTCGACGGAATTTAATAGTTTTGCTCGAGTCAAGCTCAGTTCGATGTTAAGCCCACAAATGTGGATCACTCAGAGAGGTTGAGGTTAAACTGTGGATCCGGGGGGGACATTTTATAATTCAAGCAAAAGCCTTTTTCCAATCAATGCTCGAAAAATTGTTTCAGCGCTGGCGGTAAAAAGTACCAAGAAAGGAATTGGAGAGGATTTTCCACTACCACGACATTTAAAAAATATATATATCTACATATATGCAGGTGTATGCATATACCTCAAAATAAGGCGGTTGGGATTGTTGAAAGAGATTGGAAACGCCAAACTTATGGCGAAATGCATTCCATAGCGAAACTGTATATACTTTCCAGCTGATATCCTCATTGTACATAGTATTTAACTTTACTTTCTAATATTTTCAATTTTCCAATTTCTGTGAACCCGGTACTTTTAACACTTCTCTAAATAAATGACTTGCATGTGGAAACGTTTTTTTAAATTTATTTTTCGAATATTAAATAAAGAAATAAAATTAACATTCGAGCCCTTTTCTAAAATATGTCTATGGTTAAGCGCTTTCAAGTTATTTATTTAATTAATTAATTTTTTAGATAGGTAGCAACTATATTTTCTTGGATAAATTAAGATTTAGATCAATAAAAAAAATTGCCTCATTTTTTATTAAGGTTATAAAATGGCAACTTTGAAGTTTTACTATTATAAATGTTAAAATAAGGAATTTATTGCTGAGTTCGCTAAAACAACCAAGAAACTGTTCGAGAAAAGTGCAAAAAAATATCCAAAAGCAGCTCAAATCGGTTAGAATCAAAATGCATTTAAGTGATTAAAAAAAAACATGTTAGCCATTTCAATTAATTTCTTTATATTTTTAAATTGTAGCGGCTTGAAAGAGACCCGCACTGAGTTGTCAATCACATTTCATTTACCACGCCTTGGTGGAAAAAAACACCTACAGAGTGGCATAAAACATTTGACATTGGAAGCGTAACATTTTTTTCTTACAAATAATTTTTTTCCTTTGAAATGTTTTTAATTCATGTTTTAGTAGCTAGAGAATTTCATTAACGTATCGATGGTATTCGAGAAAAGTGGCATAATTCAAAAATACAAAATACTGAGTTGGGTCAGTTTTCTAGATAAGTGACGCGCCAATTCGATCACCTGACAAAACGACACTACGCCATCTCTCAGAATTGCTTCAAGATTCGCTTATGACGCTTTTCCAGATAAAAATATATAAACTCTGTAGTTGATTTTTGCTTTTAACGGCAAAACTCCGAGTTTTGAGTTGTGTCGCTTTTCTCGAAAACCATCGATATTTTAAAATATGTATTGAATTATCTCTTCTTCTTTATTTTAATTGAAGAAAACATTAAATAAGCAGCAGCTCTGCACGACAATATATTTGTGACTGTAGTTGGCTTTCTATATTGGCTTTCCCTAACTTTGTTTTTTTTTTTAGTTTGATTGAGGCATTTCCTGAGCACATTTTTACGTTGATGTTTGTTTTACTTGAGAAATTGTGTTAATGTAGGCAATGGCCGAAAACAAATTCCACGATCCGTTGCGCGCCGATATTTCCATAAAATACAGAGTGGCGCAAAATTAATCACCCTATCGGAAGATTTGTAATTTTTGCAAATGGCATCGTACGTCAGTCGTATTTGACACATGTGAACTGGACAGTTGCCGTAAACAAACAGATATTCGATAGAGCGCGTAAAGTTCAATATCGATTTCCATCACTCAAAAAATGTCTGTTTATTGAGTAAAGAAGTTATTCAAAAACCTAATTGAGTGCTTAATTTAATGAACTGCACTCGTTGTAGCTGGTACCTTTTTACAACCGGTTTCTTGAGCAGATAAGCAACCTAAAGTGATATTGCGTTATCGTTCTTATACAAATAAGTCAAATTTTTACGAATTATTCTCGCCTTTACAAAAGAAATGAACATCGCAATTGTACATCGTAGAGGCTGAATAAAAAAACTGCCCAAAAACTGGCAGTACGATTCTAAGAACCATAAAGAAATATCACTTTATAAGTGCTTCACAATCGCTAAAAGAGCTTAAGTTCCTTATCTGCTCAAGAAGCCACTTGAAAGAAAGGGTACCACCGACAACAGGTACAGTTCGCTAAACGGTCATATAAACTGACCGCTCAGATCTGGAAGAAGCGATACTTTGTGTTAAGTGTGATGACCCCGAGCCCAACGTCTTCAAAACCGTACTCCATTGAGACAGTCAAATATAGGGGACATGTTCTGGTCTGAAGATATTTTTTCGCTGCTGATCTGAGGCCGCTTCGTCGTATTAATGATACAATGTTTACAAAAATATAATGGAATCCAAAATGCTGCCGCATGGTGAGTGGGAAGATCCAATACGTCATTGACTATAAGCATGCGGCAAAGACCTTAAAATCGAAGCTCCGGAGGAATCAAGAGGACAGAATGGACTGCCTCTAGACATTAACTCCATAGAAAACGCATGAGAAATTATAAAACAGAGGATTGATTGCAGTAATGTTACAAACGCTTTCCAATTTTTCCAAAGAGTCCTTTGACTTTCTTTTTATGAAGAGGTCTGCACGTACTTTTATATTTTTATATGCCACATACCTATTTTATGATAGAAGTAGATCCCTTACAATTAACTTTGGAAAAGTGAAATAAAATAAGGAACCTATGTTTTTAAAGGGAACGAAAATAAAATGATTGTTAACGCTAAATTAAAAATAGTAACTTGGCATATTAAAAATGTTCGCTGTTTTTATTCAAAATACGGCTCTTATTGACCACGCGTGAAAAATGGCATCATTTAAATGGCTCGTCTACAGGTAAACTCCGCCAAACAGTTAATTCATGAATGCCTAATTGTGGAGAATGTCGAGAATCGATGTGGTAGGCTGTTCAGCAACACTTTTCACTACAGCAGTAAAATTCGCAACATAACGACCAGTTTTTGGTCTACCACTCCTTTATCTATCCTCGACAAAACCAGTTTTTGGCAATTTTTTTGATCTTCCTTTGAATTTGTCAGCCATTCATAAAAAGTTTCGAGAATTTTTACGCGTTGTTGTATCATGTAAAATTTTACATTTGTCTACTTAAGAAACGTAAACGATGACGTACTATAAGTAAAGGTACCATCTAGGAATTATTCACTACCGACATCTAGGCGTCACTTTTGGAAGACCTTTTATTGATGTGTGAATCGGCTATTCAATAAGACTGCAGATTTTATTTTAAAAATGAAACACAACAAATTATATCAAAATTTTGTTTTTGTTTATTTCATCATCTTTTTTATCTATTTATATTTTATATTATTTTTAATATATTTTATTTGTTTACTTATTGTAGTAATTTATGTATGAAATACCAATTCTGTCAAATGCCCGCCATGCATTCTTCGGCAACACAGAATGTACATATCAAAATTTCCCGTGATTTTTTGTCATTGCTCAAATCTGGAATCGTCACGGGCATATTTGCATAAACCATATTTTTTGCGTAACTTGAAAAAAAAGAAGTCCATGGATACAAATCGCAAGGGCTCGGTGATCATTTGACCACCATTGTTTCTTGAGATATTGCATGCTGGGAACCTCGTTCGTAATAGGGTCAATGGTTTCATGCGCGATGTGGCAAGTAGCGTCGTCGTGTTGACACCACATATTGGCGGTCAAGTCCATAAGATCTCATGCAGGGCAGTCCAATGAATCCGTTAGCTTGAACCCAAACAGTAGCTCGTTGTGGGTACATAGTTTTTTGTAATGACTTGTGGATTTGAAATGCTCGAAATGTGGCAGCCTTGCTTATTAGCTTATCTATTTAGATGAAAATATGCAACATCGCTCATAACGTTTTTTTTTTTTAATGCGCGAAATGTACTTCTTGCGGAATGAGAATTTTTATAAGACACTTAGAACACTTTTACGCGTTGTTCAACTAAATATCGCTCCATAACTAAGTTCCGACAAAGTCTATAGTATAAACCTATAAAAAATGTACCTGGAAACTGGTCAAAATCCACTTATAATCGGTTGGCTGCAAAAGTTTTACAACACTACAGTCAACTTCAGACGGCATAGAAGCTTGAACTACGATTTGCACCCGGGAGGAGTCGTCAGTGCCTTGCTTCCAGCTTCATACCAGTTCGCGAACGAATAAACACAGATCATATCAAGACTAACTTTAAAATGAGATCAAACTGTGTTTCTAAAGGAAGATTATGGACTTGGGCCAGCGTAGCTGCAAAAATTGTGCTTGGTGCTTCCTACAAGAGGATACAAACTAGTTTATTAATTGATTTATTAAATTTACCTACAACCAGATTATTATATAAATATTATATAGTATGTAAGTGCATATGTACGTTATAAACCGTTAAAACATTCAACTTTCATAAAATGATTTTCATCTTTCAGCTTCAAAACATTACAAATGCGCATAAATAGAGTCACCTCACGTTTTTAAAAATAAGTACTTGTTGAATAAAGACCTCTACTTTATTATAATAGGACTATGAATAAGTTCGTGCGGTTTTACAACAGATGGCGTAACTTGATTATTATTCCATCGATCCACATTTCCAAACATTCATTGGAGAGCTACTGTCGTAAGGCACAAACGTCAGTATAAGTTTTTTATTTGAAGCGTAAACAACAATATTTTTACCACACTTGAAAATGTCGAATTTCGTGCCAAATAATGTGTTTTTGCGGGGAATTCTTCTTCATTATTTTAATATGAAGAAAAAAGCAGCCGAAAGTCATCGTATCTTGGTGGAAGTTTATGGTGAGCATGCTCTATCTGAGCGAACGTGCCAGAAGTGGTTTGCACGCTTTAAAAGTGGTGATTTTGGCTTGGAAGACGAAGAACGCGAGGGTGCGCCGCCAAAGTTCATGGATACCGAATTGGAGGAATTGCTCGATCAAGATCCGGCTCAAACGCAAGAAGAGGTTGCAAAAACTTTGGGAGTTGATCAATCAACCATTTCCAAACGTTTAAAAGCCATGGGAATGATCCGAAAGGTAGGCCATTGGGTGCCGTATGAATTGAAGCCAAGAGACGTTGAACGCCGTTTTATGGCATGCGAACAACTGCTTCAACGGCACAAAAGAAAGGGTTTTTTGCATCGAATTGTGACTGGCGATGAAAAGTGGGTCCATTACGACAATCCAAAACGTCGGGCAACGTATGGATACCCTGGCCATGCTTCAACATCGACGTCGGCGCAGAATATTCATGGCCTGAAGGTTATGCTGTGTATCTGGTGGGACCAGCTGGGTGTTGTGTATTATGAGCTACTGAAACCGAATGAAACGATTACGGGGGATGTCTACCGACGACAATTGATGCGTTTGAGCCGAGCACTGCGAGAAAAACGGCCGCAATACGCCGATAGACACGACAAAGTTATTTTGCAACATGACAATGCTCGGCCACATGTTGCACAAGTGGTCAAAACATACTTAGAAACGCTCAAATGGGATGTCCTACCCCACCCGCCGTATAGTCCAGACCTTGCGCCATCCGATTACTATCTCTTCCGATCGATGCAACATGGCCTGGCTGACCAGCACTTCCGTAATTACGATGAAGTCAAAAAATGGATCGATTCGTGGATTGCGGCAAAACCGACCGAATTTTTCACAAAGGGAATCCGTGAATTGCCAGAAAGATGGGAAAAAGTAGTAGTAAGCGATGGACAATATTTTGAATATTAAATTTGTAACCATTTTACGTCAATAAAGTTTCAAATTTCGAAAAAAAACCGCACGAACTTATTCATAGTCCTCGTACGTTAAACGTTAAGTGGTTTTGGGCATTGCTTTTGGAGATGTGGTTTTCTCCAGGCAACTCGTAAAGGCGTATTATTTCTTCGTAACAGAACCTAAATTGTTTCTGGTTTCACTTTTTATATTTAATGCTAATTTCGGTGCACTATTTTTCGAATCAGATCAAACCTGACATAAAACAACTCTTTCTATGTACAATATATTTGCCGCAAGCCTTTTCGGATAATCAGATCGGTGCTGTTTATTTCCACAAAGTTTCGCAAGCACATTTTCCAATGCCGCCCATTGTTTTACCTTCCTTATTAGGTATGATTATAATTTTTGCATTTGTAAGGAATTTTCACAATTTTTTTAAATTCTTTTTGCTAAACCAGTTCAAATCAACCAGGCAAATTAAAAGTTACTAAACTGTACTGATCAGCAGTTTGCAATGAATTCGTTTCTTTCTCGTGCTAAGCAGCATCATTTGGAAACACCAAATGAAGCCAAGTCCTTCTCTACGTGATCTTTCCAACGCAAGAAGAAGAAGACCTTCCTCTGATACCACCAGCAGGTACCGCATCGGTTACTCTTAGAGCCGGAGCGTTTGTATTCAATTGGACGACATGACCAAGACAGCGGAGCCGCTGTATCTTTATTCGCTGCACTATATCTATGTCGTCGTAAAGCTCATACATATCATTGTACCATCGTCTACGATACTCGGCGTCACTAACGTGCAATGGTCCAAAAATCTTCCACAGAAACTTTCTCTCAAACACTCCAAGTGGAGCTTCATCAGATATTGTCAACGTCCGACTTAACTTCAATTGCTTACTTAGTCCAAAGTCGTTAGTAAGAGCAATTCCACGTTGGATATCAAGACTGACATGTGTTAATGCTGGTTCCTAGATAGACAAAGTCTCTTACAACCTCTTACAAACATTTATGAAATTAGACATGAAAAATCTTGCTTCGGAAAATTGTATATCGAAATATTTAAGTTTTATTGAAATATAAGACTTTTGTACACAGCCTTTGTTGGGCCACTGTATGTGATCCTTTCAATCAGCTTATCTTAAATGTATTAATATTAAAAAATTCACACCACAAGGTTAAATCCGGGACGACTCATGGGATCCCGGTATTACTTTGAAAATATCCTAAGATCCTGGTACACAAATTTTCCACAAACATTCGAATCCCTGATTTTATTTCTAAATAAAACAAAACAGCAATAAGGGATTTAGGATTTTATTTCAAGTAAATTTAATCGTTTTCAAACTATTTTGGCAATTGGTGTCACGATACGGCCAAAAAGCTATGGCTGGAGATTAAGGAAAAAATAAATTTATTCAGGTATGTACTAAAAATTTCTTGGGTAGTCTAAGAAGGCCAATAACAAAACTGAACGAAGTTAGCAAATTTTTTTAATGTTTTTTTTTAGTGAAATCAAATATTTACGAAAACCAAATATATGCCACTCTGATGATTTTTGATTAAAAACGTTATTTAATAAAAATTGTAAGTGCGAGTTTTCTAAAAGGTTAGGATTATGGATACAACAAAACCTGCCAAGCTCTGTTGGGTCAGCAAAGCTGAAAATGTATTCTGTAAGTAAATAATATTTGGTACCATCGAATTTTTTGCTTCATTCTCCTAAATTGTTAGCTGTATATATAGATCAAAGACATTAATATTTTTTCCGATAGCCAAGCTGCAATCAAGGCATTGTCGTCGCCGTATTGCAGCTCTCTTCTCGTGAACTCCTGTAAGGAGGAGCTTAAACGTCTCGAACGTGCAGGAAACATTTCCCTCATCTGGGTTCCTGGGCACAGAAATATAGAGGGAAATGAAATTGCCGATGAGCTTGTCAGAAAGGGGGCGGCAAAACCGGATCCAGCTGCCCCCTTCTCAGACATCGGTATCCCCTTGGCCGTCGTTAAAGGGAAACTACACAACTTCTTTCTAAGAAAAGCGCAAGACAGATGGAGGTCTGTCTCATCGTGTGCCATTTCAAAAGCACTATGGCCTCGATACGATATATTTTATTTATTTATTATGATTAGGTACAATAATACAATTATTATACTTAATAACTAACAGGAGTGCTAGCAGCCAAGGCCTTCGACTCTCTTTTAAAATTGCGTTTTTGTTAATCCTGTAAAATGTACATATACATGTATTATGTTTAATATCTAAGTACAAAGTTTAAAATTATTTAGATTTTATGTAGTATATTACAAGCTTATACGATATAAACAGAACGCTTAAGGTGATGGAAACCCCCCGCCATTCAATTTCCCAACTCATTGCGGTGATCACTGGCCACTGGGTGATCGGCACTCATGCGGAGAAGCTTGGAATTCCGTAGAACCCCCATTGCAGAAGCTGTGGGGATCCTGCAGAGAAAGAGACTGTGGAACACTTTCTCTGCAAATGTCCAACTCTGGCAGCTAGGCGCTTGAGATTCCTCAGCGTCCCCTTTGGGGATGACTTGATGAAGTTCTCCAGCCTAGATCCCTTTTCTCTCCTCCGCTACATCAACAGCACTGAATGGCTGTAGACGGTTTTATCTCCTCCCTTAATCCTTTCACAGGTAGTGGTCCACATTGTGGTATCAAAACGGCACGTAAGTGCTGTTTGTAGTATACTCTTGCCATCTTACCTACCTACCTACCTATATAGATCAAAATCAATCCAGCGCCAGGTAGTTGCAAAATTTATTAGTTCTTCCCCTTCAAGCCCAACAAACCTTCAGTTTTATCTTCTCGAAGACATAGGGCAGCCACTTTGTAATTCGGTTATGGAAAATTTCATGAAAAGGGCAATGCCCTGTAAGCGTGGTCGTGGTGGTCATTTGCCTGATGTTATTTTCCACTATTAACGGCATACCTTCCTCTTTATAATGAAATAAACATCCGATCATTTATTAGATATTAAAAAATATCATTTTTCTTTAAATATCTAAATAACACCTCTTATTGGAAAACCCTTTACTATATAATCCGTCTCCTAAGTGAGAAGCGTTTGATTCTTGTGTTGATTCCATTTCTCAAAAGCGGCTCTGATGTTCGTAGTTCTTAATTTCAAACTGTATTGCCGCGTTAAGTGTCAACGTTTCATTCGCCAAGAAAAACTGAAAATTTATTTTATAAAATCATTTAATTTTTAACAACTTCACTCGCACACACACACACTTCCCTCCACATATAACAGACTTTTCTCCAAAATAAGCAATTCACTAAAATTCAATAAAATTAAGTGAAGCAATACACTTATCTGTACACTTCCATCTTCGCTGACCATCAGCACCTTCATCACGCATCAACATCAACAATTCAACTGCAGTCACATATAAGAACAGCAACAACAACAACGCGAATGACAATGCAATCTCAGCCCATATACAAATACAAATACTTTAACGTATGCATGTATGTATGTATGTATAATACGTAAGTACATGCACACAAAGATCTGATTGTTGCTGACGGCATACAGCATTCAACCGCCACCAACAACATAATTTTTTAACCTCAACAAAACCATCAACAAAGACATTACAGTCAAATATTGTAGTCTACGCTGTGACTCTTCGATCGTTTCGTTGCTCATTTACTATTCTTTCACGCGATGCATTCGTACGTATATACATACATATGTATGTATAGGAGTATTTCGACATCCACGCAGCATTAGTGTCAGCAGTGAAAACAACAACAACATAAACTACGTACTATAATAAAACAACAGGAACATCAACATCAACAACTTAAGGTTCGCATTGTTATAATTGTTGTTTTTGTTGTTGAAGTTGAAGCGGTAGAAAACCGCAGATACAAAACCAGCTACATCTTTATATTTAAAAGTTGTTTTGTGCTGTTGCCTACTTTATGAGAGGAGGATTCTGTTGGTAGTTAAAATCAGAAGTACTGATTCGCGCATAAATAAACATACATACATACGAGTATATACAAATATATACATCTATACACATTTACCCGCGCACATATGTGTATGTGAATACAGTCGTGCTCATGACGCAGCTTTGTGTGTTACCCATTGGTTTGTTTATTTCTCTGTATGTATGGAATAATATTTCGTGCATCAGGTGACCCATTTAACGTGAGTTGAGTTGGGGTCTCGTTTGTTTACGATTTTATATTTATGCGTTTTGTACCTGTTGTTGCCACAGTCGTGGCTTGCACTCGTTTTTATGGCTACACATACACAAATACATTTATGGACGTGCCTTGTAAGGAAAAGCACTCGCACCTTCTAATCAATTTTTAACCATTCGTTCACACTCCTTCTCCTTTATTATACAATATGTTTGTATGTATGTGTCATGTAGTCGAATCGACAGTAATTCGTTTCGAATCGACGACGATTCGTTTGGATTTTGATGGGTTTAGTAAGATCGGCAGCCCTTTATTTATCTATTTATTTAATCAGGAAGTCAAGACTTTTAGTTCAGAAAAGGTATTAAAATCGATAACCCAATTTTATTTAGATAACTTGTGTAGAAGTTTCTAATGGTGAAAAACAGGTCAGGACCGAACACATTTTAGTATATTTTTTACAATCAAAGCAAACCTGTAGACAATGATAGTTATAAAATGTGGCGCAAAATTAATCACGCTACCGAAAGATTTATAGTTTTTGCAAATGACGTCGTACGTCAATCATATTTGACACTTCTGAACTTGACAGCTGCAGTATAGAGACAGACAAGCAATGGAGCGCGTATAGTTCAAAATAACGATCTCCATCTCTTAAAGTTTTTTAAAAACAAAATTGGATGACTAATTTTGTGCTCAAACAAACGGATGGGCGAAAATGCAGACTTAATATTTACAAAATGGGCATGGTTTGTACACGGTCTCAATAATATTTAAGTCAGATCTTAGTATATTTTGTTTTTTGAGTATTATTTACACCAAATGGAAGTACTTTCGCTTATTTTATATCAAAGATATCACCCGTTTTATTTTCAAAAAATTACCGTTACATTAGAGGAGGCCGTGGTTGTTGACCGATTTTGCCCATTTTCCAAACCAACTCCTTCGGACAAAAAGTAATATTTGTTACAAATTTCTTTGAAATATACTCATTTTTTTGCTCAAGTTATCGTGCGCACAAATTCCTACATCGACTCCTTTCAACATTCTGATCATTTTGGTATATATGTATATATATGTCTACATCTATCTCGATTCCTTATGCTATTACACACGACCGCATATATGCACGAGTATAAAAGCAAACTTTGCGTTGTGGTCGGCGGAGGTCCTCCGTAAGGTAAAATGCACCAAATACTCGATTAATGATTGCCTGATTGTGGAGAACATCGAGAACCAATTTTGAAGGTTGTTCAGCAACGCTTTGAGCTACACAGCAATATTCTGAACGGAACGCCCAGCTTTTGATCTGCCACTTCCTTTTCTATCCTCGACAGAACCAGTTTCTTGCAATTTTTTTACCTACCTTTAAATTGTTGAGTCATTCGGACGATAATTTCCACCAAAAATAAAAACGAATTTTGTGATACGAAGAGATCGACAATTTCCATAAGAAGTTTGAATAATTTTAACGTATTGTTCTATATGTAGTATGAACTTATGCATCTGTCTGCTAGGCAAATGTCAAAGTTGACATACCATAAAAAGGTACCGTCTAAGAATTATTCGCTAATGACATCTACATAGACATCGCTTTTGAATGACCGATTTTCAAAAATAAGTAAGACGCATAGTTGTCTACAACAGAATGAAAAAATTAATTAATGTGTTATTACAAATAATTTCGTTGAAGTTATGGAAAAAATTGTACCATGGTGCAAAAATAATAGCTAATGCACTTAAACACCAAAGTTCGTCAGAAACATAGGTCCATAAAAAGTTTTATTTGCGTTTCATGTGAAAGATAGCCAATCCGTGAGGGGCAGTTGCTATGTGGAGTACACACATCCCGAAGATGTTTACGTTACAATGAATTGTTTGATCAGAGTTCTCGCAAAGATCCTCCTTTAGGGGGAAAAATACATTGATAAAAGATTAAGGTTTTGTTTCACTTGCTGTGACCACTTCAAAACTCTTCTTCAAAAATGAAAAATGATTTCATGAACCGATGAGAGCAAAATTCTTCTCTATGGTGGAAAAGGGTTACGAGAATATGTGACATGTCCCCCTAACATGGATATTAAGGAAAACGAATGTATATAACAAGGAAAACACTTAAACATCATAGCAGATCATCTATTATAATAAGGGCATGTTTTTCCTATCAAGGCTTGGCCCGATGCAGCTAATTGAAAAGGCTACGGAAAGCTGATTGAAAAGGCACTTAAATGGATTCTGCAATAAGGCAATCCAAAACTTACCAAATTTTTGGCATACCGAAACTACGCGTTAGATTACGATGAAAATATTATGAATATAAAAATATTCACAAAAACTGCTTATGAACATTTTAGGAAGTATGGGGAAATCACTGCTATTATCAAGCTCACAGCTCTAGCTATGAACTTACATATGCAATGGCACAGATACATTAAAATTCTATAAGCTATTCACTTCGTAGGCTATAGGACATCAGCCGCATGATCTCTATCTTAGCGGATATGACGGGTCTCTTTACATACCTATATATACACGGTCCGGCACTCGAAGTGTAACCAACTTCAGATCATTCCATTACTCCTTACAATGATACTGGTAGATTCGTGAAACGTCATGGAGGTGGTCATCAAAAGACTACAATGTCACGTGAAATGGTTCAAAAAGTAAAGAAGCGGCTTGAGCAAAATCCCCGACGAAGTGCTAATCAAATGGCGAAAGAACTAAAAATATCTGATCGTAGGATCCAACGCGTACTGAAACATAATCCAAAAGTCAAGCCTTACAAGATCCAAAAGGCGCATGATCTCACACCAAAGCAGCAACAAGTCAGACTTCAGAGAGCGAAGGAGTTGCTTCGCTTGACTGAAAGCGGTCAATTTCCGAACATTGTGTTTTCTGACGAGAACAATTTTCAAATTGCGTAATTTGCCAGCTCCCAAAACGATAGGGTTTATTTGACCGACGAACGGTCAATACGAGAATTTGAGTCATCGATTGGCTACCAGGAGGCAGCATCCGCCACAGGTAATGGTTTGGGCCGCTGTAATCGCAGGTGGACGCTCTCCAATCGTTTTCATCGAGCGTGGCGCCAAAGTAAATGCGAAATATGATCGGGAACGTATTCTGGAGTTTGCTTTGAGGCCGTGGGCAGATAAAGATTTCGGTGGCAGACCAAGGACACTTCAACAGGACTCAGCACCGTCTCACAAAGCCCGATTGAACCAAGAATGGCTAAAAAACAACGTTCTGAACTTCACAACGTCCACAAACTTCACACAAATTCACCAGAAGCGAATCCGATGGCTTATTCTCTTTGGGTCATTTTAGAGAGCAAGGTCCGAACTAAAAGATTCACTAGTCTCGAGACGCTGAAAAAAGCCATTGTCCGCGAGTGGGCCAAACCACTTGCAAGCCACATTCGGGCAGGTTGCGATTCGTTTCTGGACCGTCTCAAGGCCATAGTCAAAGCAAAAATCGGTCATATGGAGCAAAAGTAAATTGATTCCTAATTTGGTATTATTTTCACAATTTTTTTACTTTGAATTGCAAAAAAGTAATTTTCCAATCTAAAGTTATGGCCCTTTTAATTGGTTACACTTCAAGTGCTGGACCGTCTATGGGTGTTTGTTCCTCCTATTTGTGGCTAGCGTCTTGACACATACTTGTCTGCCCTTAAAACCGATTTACAGTTGCCAGAAAGCCAGTTATTTCATGCTAACATTGAATTGTTAACGAGTGGCCTCGCCGTGGTAGCCGAATGAGTTGGTGCGTAACTACCATTCGTTAGTGACCGAGTTTGCAACCTGGGGCATGAAGTATCGAATGATAGAAAAAGTTCTTTCTAAAGCGGTTCCCCCGCCTGCAGGCAGTGGCAAACCGCCGAGTGTATTTCGGCTATGAGAAAGTTCTCCACAGAAAAATCATCTGACGTTCGTAGTCGGCATAAAATTGTAGGTCCCTCCATTTGAGGAAAATCATCAAGACGTATGCCACAAATAGCACAAGAAGCTCGACCAAACTCTCAAGAAAGGGTGTAAGCGCTAATTATGTAAGTATGTATGTATGTATGTACATATATTTGAAAAGCTCAGAAACTTTCATAATACCTAAAGTTAAGTATTAGTTTCTTTAAAAGCCTCATCGGATTTTAATGAATTTTAATCAATCTTTAAATTTTGCTTCGCCAACCACATTTAAATGCGGTCGCTGAGGCTTTATTGTACTTCATGCTGTTTGCTGTAAATAAATATTTACCATATTTATTGGGTATTTCAAAAACAAAACACTTTAAATGATTTATGTCTCACGTTCTGCGTAAAAACTTTTCCATTTGCTAATCCATCATTTTGTGAAGTTGCTATTAAAAAGCAAATTGCGCTATTCAGCATTTGAGTGGATAAGTTTAGCAACAACGAAGAGATGACACAAGGTATTAAGTATGGCAAAGAATTTGTTTGTGTTTATCCTTACTGGCAATCCACTTCAATTCATTTCAAGTCTTAATGTAAATTCACTGCCAAAGAAAAGGGTTAACGCGCGCAAAAGGCAACGACTCAGCAAAAGCGGCATCCGTCTAAGACAAGACACCCCGTTCTGCAACTAATTTCCTATTTTATGGGGCGGATTTTTTATTTTTGTATTTTTGATTAATGATTCAAAAGTTGCTTATTTTT
Source organism: Anastrepha ludens (assembly GCF_028408465.1). Classification (NCBI taxonomy): domain Eukaryota; kingdom Metazoa; phylum Arthropoda; class Insecta; order Diptera; family Tephritidae; genus Anastrepha; species Anastrepha ludens. The sequence continues at coordinate 70,389,114 of NC_071500.1, forward strand.
AATTCAGCTACTCCGAAAAGGATTCATTTCGAGCATTTTCTTTTGCTTGCTTGCATGCTCCTGGAGAGAAGGAAAGAAAGCGAATGGCTTTTAGTGTCTAAGTAATTTTCCCTTTTTTAATTAAAATTCAGTCTTCTCGGGCGTTGGCACTGGCAATGACAGTGGCCGCCTAAGGAGTTCCGTCGCTTATGTTGGCTGCTGTTTTTTTCTGCTTTTAGAATTTTGTCATTTACAAATTGGAAAAGTTTCTTAAGCAAAAATTTATCATTCCATACATACGAGTATACATATTTGTATATGTATGTCCAGCGCAGCCCTTTCATGCCAGCATGTAATAATTATAATTTTTCTCATTTCACTTTTTTCCACTTTATCCCAAAATAAACTGACAGCGAAACCGTAATTTCCTTCTTTTGTACAATTCATCAGCGAGCAGAGTCAGCGGCAAACAGCCATGCTGCATCAACAACTGTAAAACGTTAAACGGTCCAGGATCGGGGATGTCCTTGTTTCCTTTTCTCGTTTACGCTTTGTCACTGCACCGCTTTTCTGATTTTGTTTATTTATTCATTTTTGCTTTAGGTTTTTTTCTATTGTAAGATGCTTATTGTTATTCTTGTACTGCTGTTCCTGTTCTTGGCGCTGTTGCTGTGGAACAAACAAATTAAATGGGGATTATCGTATTCAGCATCACATTTACTATGCGCGGACGTCGTTGATGTATTCGAACTTCCCACATTGCTTGCTTTTGCACGTATTCACGTAAATACATGTGTATGTATACATGTTTTGTTTCTTGAGTCGTCTGTTTTTGCCAACGCAGCCGTCCAACTTATACATATAAGGCTACGTTGAGATTTTTAACTCTTTTTCTACCACTGCTTTAACCCTACATAGTTTTTCAATACTTTTGTGTTTTTACTTTTGTTTGCCTCAGTTGGTGCGTCCCATCTCAAATCCGCCACACTACGCCTTGCTGACCCGGCGCGCTTGATCGTCGTTAAACGATCTTCACAACTGCTGTTCAACCGCAACGACAACGACTTCAATGCTTTATGCGTTATTACCACACAACTGCTGCAACTCCTGCTGGCAAGACGTGGCGCGCCCCGGCAGAGCCAAAACCACGGCTACAACAACTCTGACTTGCATTGGAAATATATTCAGATTTGTTTTCCGGTAACGCTGCTGATACCTACGTATTTATTCTTATGTTAGGGTAGGCAAGGGTTCTTTGCACAAACTGGCATATACCTGATGGTGTCTGCCTTAAAGCCACTACATCTGCTCAACAGTAGTTTTTTGTTTTGTCTTAGAGTGTTGTTGCCGTAGGTTCATGTCCTTTATCTGTTTGCTTTGTTTTTGATTTTTCCCCTCGTTCATTATTGAGTACTTTTAGGGATTTGTCTTTTTTGTTATTAACCTGTTGCTGTGCTGATGTATTTTTGTGCATTGTCGATTTCCTGAATGAAAGGGAAACAATGGGAACTTTAAGTAGGTTTGTAGGATCACTTTCGGTTTTCAACAGCCGTGTCTGAGCAACAGAAGTTGGACGTACTTACAAGAAGTGCGTTAATCTGTCTTAGCCGACATGACCGAACCACGACGACAGGTTCACAGGAGACCACAGATGCAGATGCAATGCAGAGCCATTGAGAGAGATCTTCAGTAAACGTCTACATCCATATGCTCGTATGTAGGTATGTATGTATGTAGACGTGCATGTTCGATGTGAAAATCGAGCATGTGTTTCAGCGTTGTAAATTACAATTTTGTAGAAAAAATGTGAGAGATGTTGTAAAAACAGAGTGATAAATCTGTGGCGGCAAATCACGTGTGAGCTGATGTGGGGAATACTGCTCGATATAAGCATGTATACAAATATATGAATACATATACATATATACACATACATATGCACAAAGCATATTTTCTTCTCCCTATGCAAGGCTTTATTCTATGTGTGTGTGTAAATAATTGAATTCCTACAGATGAAGATAAATTGAAGGCGGATACGCTTGGGATAGGTAATGTCTTTAGAGATCGATGGACTTTGTATTGCTTTTACGTGCACCTACGTACTCGTTCAGAGGTCTTTTTGTTTGACTGCTTTGTATTTATGTATGAAGTGTTTAACAAGTGAAAAAGAGAAACCGATTATGATGCTATGCTGATATAATTAATAAGTTTGGTATTTTTGTTTTTAAATTATATTGTTTAAGGTTTCTATGAAAAGGTTTCGAAAATAATTTAAACAGTTATTGACTGAATTTAAACTGTATTGTATTCACAACATTGATTAATTAAGTGACTTGGGTTTACAGCTAAAATCACTTCTCCCAAAATTTTCCTCACGTCAATTGTATTGGATTGGAAGTGATATAGAAACACGCCGCACTTCAGCAAAATTACTCCAAATTACTATAAAGAGTCATTAGATTGTTGCTGCCCTAGCAGCTTTGTCAAACTGTGCCCAATTTGTGAGTAAATCATTTAAATGCTGTCAGAGAAGTCAATTTAAGGAATGTGCAGCTCCGACAAAAAGGAAAAGGTAGTTTGATGTTAAGAAACGAATTATGGGATGAGTAGTTTATCTAAGTAACATAGAGGTGAGTAATCTGCGGAGCTTCACCTCAAGTACCTGTCGTACATGTCGCCATATCTGGGTATATACTGAATAAGTATTAATTGAAAACTCTGAAGTAAACATAATGGAATTATGCTAGTATTACGAGGGTCTCACATGACGGTTCGCAATTCGCTTGTGATGGATTATGTCTAGCCTGAGCTGATATTATTCGTACGACCAAAGGTGAATGATTTTGCTTGCTTATATACAGCGTGGTCCACTTAGTGGTTCGTTTTTAATCATTTATTATTCTGACAGTGATATCACTTTCCCTCTGGATATCTTGACAGAAAGTCAGTATCATAACTCCGCAGAACGAAAAGTGTGAGTTTCCGCTGAACAACGTTGGGAAATATCGAGAACTTGTTTTCAAAGTCAATGTTGTTTAGGCCAAATAAGGCGAGCGCTATCAAAATAGCAAAATCATCTCTTCTGACAAAGCGCATTTTCATCTCGGCAGCTAGTCGGCAAAATTTTTTTTGAAAATGACGCCAGAAACCCCATTTCGTCCACGGTTAGCGTTACAGTGGCGTGATAAACGGTTTTTTGTGGCAGCAAGTTAAATACATGAGCTTGGATGATTCGTGATCTCAGCTGGATGATGGCACATCATGTAATAGGTGATCGTTTTTGCGGCATCTTTGGTAATCGTGCTAACAGCTATCTCGATGATGTCATTCGAACGCCTCTGAGCTGCGTCTTGACACCGTTAGACTTTTTGGTGCGTTGCCATGCAGGACCAATATTATGCGAACAATCCATTAATGATTCAGGCCCTTAAGGGGCCATCCGTGAGATAGAGCCAGCAACCTTTAAAACGGATCTTCAAAAATTGAGTTAACAGGATGTGCTACTACGAAACCAGCCGAGACAGCTACATAAATGAAGTCGTTTTCCATATATAATGCGAATCTTTTATCTTTCGAATAAACCAAAAGTAAACCGAAAAACTTGGTTTTCATTTCGCTATATGGACCACCTTGTATGTATTGCTGGTACTTGTCTTTGAACTCAAAATAAACATTTTTGTAGACTTTACCTGTAGTGAAGCCGCAAAGTAAGTTCAGAGATGTAACCGCTTATTTTTTTAACACACCGCATTAGTATCATTGCCGAATTCCATTGCAGAACGATATGCTCTAGTGATTGGATGAAGACAAGGAGTTTACTTATGTATCTAACGGATGTTGTTTCAGCAATCTAAGCTAGTTTAGATCGATGCACTTTAACTTCAGTTGTTCAATTATATCAACGTGCACCATTGGACTTACACAATCTGAAAAGTATTTGAGAAAAATGGTTTCTTATTTAGCACAGCACTAAGTAGTCACAGAAGATGTGATGGAAAGTCATTGAAATGTGGTCACTTACGTTCAATGGTACACAACTCTTGATTTTTTACAAAAAGTCTTTTGGATATATCTGATAGCTTATTACTTCTCGACTACATGAGGTACCCAGCTCCTTGCTATTGTATATTTTTCTCTACGACCTGCAAACCAAATGAGTTGACTATACATACATTCATAGAGAGCACTCATGATTGGAAATTATGTTTCCGGGTGATATATGAGTATGATATTTCTTCAATCAAGTCCTCTAACCTAACGCCATCATGTTGATACAATGACGATAATATCCAAACCAGAACCATAATAAAAACGCCAGAAAGGCGAATGTCAAGAAGCGTACGCTACTCAACAATTATCTGCGACAAAATATTTCTACAATTTCGTTCCATTGAAGAAAACATTTGTGTTTTTAGGTATCTTATGGCTTTATTAGAAAGCGCAAACATTCCAATTATTTTTTCCGAAACGCGCGCCGTGCCAGTATAATCTTTTACAGCCTTGTTAAAGGTATCTGGTTTTTACGAATGAGTCAAATGATATTTGACTTAAGGGTTTGGATTATTTCTATAATATATTAACGACATTCCCCAAAAAACCAGATTGCTCAATCTTATAACTTCAGGGCATCAAGCGTCATTTACAAAGAATAGTGTCCAATGAAGCTGTCACCTTAAAATCAATATCAAATAGGGTGCCTGCAAGGCATTTCATTTCATTCTTTGAAGGTATAACACTTACGCGCAGTCGAGATTTTGAGCAGATAATAACCGCTAGCGTCACAATAATCGACAGACATATGTGTGTATCATTAAATGTGCACAAGGGGTCGTGATTATAAAAATATAACCACGGTGCTCAATTTAGTTACGTCAAACTTCATATTGAGCCCCTTTTCCCGGAAAAGTAATTTTGAAAGCACAACTCTCGACAAAAATGTGAATACTTATTTATTGCTTTGAAGAAAGCTTTGGATAGCAATTGCTTGTACTCGTAATAGATTTTAAAGCACTCAATTGAATACTTAAAACATTCACTTCATCTTTCATACATCATTAATCTCTTATAATAATTTCGTATACTATAGTGCCATGTCGTTCAGATATGCACTATAAATGTAGTTAATTGGAATAATAGTTGGATATATCGAACAAAACTGTCGGACAAATATTTTTATTGGCCTAATTGATTCGCAAGAAATATACCTATTAAATAAAAGTAAGCAGTGAAGCTAAATATTTTTTCGTTTAATAAACAATACTCGTACTCCAGGCACAATGTTGTGTAAATATGCAGTAAGCATTTATTGTATTGGGCAATTTGATACTTTGCGACTTGCGAAATTGTTGCAACACACCGACAATGGCTTCCGATCGCATGGCCGGTGGGTTACCTTTGCCGTTGCTGCCGGTGTTGTACATACACACATATGTGTCTAGCGAGAGGCAGCAAGCAGCTGTTAGGCGGTTGCAAACAAGGACAGATTTTTTCACTTAACCTGCATCTACATTGTGTGCCTTTGTTGTCTTCCATTTTTCGTTTAATGTACTACTCTCGATCAAGACACAAAAACCAAAAAAAAACATTGTAGTAAGCTCGTTGAAAATCTTTGTTGCATTAGTGCAACGTTTTGGATTTTCCCACAGGGAGCTCGATATTTGATTTGGTCATTTTATTTCAATCCAGTGTATGCCCTACGAACTGTTGACTGGCTGGCTGACTGATTGAAATTTCGCAATTACTGGCAGATTAGGTGAATTGTAAATTGTAAATTTCCACCGTTACGCAGTCTCGCCCAAGGGGTATGCGCGCAACCCACGAAGGGGTTTGGGGTTTTCCATCATTCTCAGCATGACGAAAAATTAAATATACAATCATTGATCAAAATTAGAAGCCAAAAAATATGAAATATGTAGTGTCGGCCAAAACATGCCAATTATTCAGTTTGCCTTTGTGTTTTTCCAACGATAAGGATGCGTCAGTAGCATTTAATGCTTCGGTTCTAAAAAATAATGCGGAACTTGAATTTAAAAAGTGTACAGCAATGCTGGGAATTACTCATTCAAGCTCATTGTGTATACCATTACATTAGTTTATTTGCAAACGAATGTTTGATAGATTTTTACAACTTTACGACATAAAGATACTCCTTAGCTTTCGAAAGCTTTTTCCCGATGATGCGTCGAGTCTTGTCCATTATTCTATACTAAATTTCAAAAACATTTTCTATTTTTTTAATTGCATATTTTTTATAGATTTTGAGGAAGTTCGGATGGATTTAAATATTTGGTATAAAATATTGTGCAATATGGAATCCGAAGAAGGGCCAAAAATAATTTTCAAAACCGTTTAACTAAGCCAATAAATACATTGTTTAATAATATATATTTTATTAACTATTCCGGTAAATATTCCATAACAAGAAAAATGAAAGAAAAAGTGTATGAGAATGGAGAACCACTTGAAGATACAGTTTCATTAATTCCTGCGATTAGCACAGCTTGGCCCATTCATAAAACTACGTTAAATCACTTTAAGGCTTTATGCTAGAGTTTTCGATTTTTTCGAACAGCTCGGACAAATACGCAACGAGTACCTGTACACCTGCTCGATGTTCAGTACCGAAAAAATTTCGAGCGTGGGCTCGATTATATCTAGTTTTTTTCGAAAAGTTCAAGTTTTGCCAACACTTTTTTCCAAAGTTTTTCAAACTACATACATATATACAGGGGAAATTTAAGAAATGTTGACAAATAAAATTTACAATTTTTGTTTAGCTGCTCAAAATTTCGAACAAACAATTGAGCAGTTGAGCAATAAATGAGTTACAAGCGAGTATCGCGCTGCTCGCATTATTCAGTACCCGGGTATCTGACGCTCTACTTTATACCAAAACGCATAAATAGAAATTATTAAATAAGACAAAAACAAGTTAAGCCAAAATGTTTCCTTATCTTAACATTTTCCTTTGGTAGTGATAATTCTAATGCCCTCCGAGGAACCAGTAAAGTTATAAGAAAAGATTTTTAACCTCATTTCTGTTTTTATTATTGTAATATTTAGTCTTAGTGCTTATATGCACGTCAGTATTCCATATTTTTATGGAGGTGTTATACATTTTTATTGCTATAAATAACTTAGACTGTCTTGACTTTTTCTAACAATTCTCCACTTTTTAAACCAGTCAAGTAATTTGTTTAGCTCCGAGTGCAGTTTTTGACTGGCACGTCTTTACGTACTGTTCGATACCAATAGAACTGGATCGTCAGCGAGAGTACCAAATGCTGTTTCTTGAGGTCGAAGACGGTACGTCTGCTGTACATATAAATCAGATATAGGAGAGTGTACTTTATAGTACATATGTAAATAGAATCTTCTGTACTTCACATTGCTTTACAATGTTTGGCTGTGGTGATTTGGTAACCAGGTTTGCAACCTGTACAGCAGACCCGAATGCCAAACATCGTTTAAGGTTTTTGCTACGTCAAGATATTCATCTACATATGCTTGCTTTTTGTCTATATCGATAACCACATTGGCTAAGCGAGCTGGTGATTTAAAATAACACAAGTTTTATGAATGAAGTTCGAAGTTTTAGAAAAATATATTTAAAAATATTTATTGATATTTAATGATTAATTACATCTCCGACTTCATGAAACAATACTGTTAAATCATGTTGCAAGGGAAGTGTGCGAGATGTGTACTTCTATGAACGAGTTTAAGACCATCCGCATAGAGTAGGAATCTGAAAGGTTTAAAAGAGCCACGAATTTCATTTATAAATAGAGCAAGAACAAAAAAAGTTGCATTAACATGGTTCGATTTGTAATTTTCTATTTCAACAATTAGAGAGACAAAATTTCTTCCAAGGCAAAAACATCGAGTGAACAGCAGGGCTTTTCAACTTTCGCAACAAGATAGAATGAGAAACTTTGTCAAATTCTTTTGAGAAGTCAGTGTAGAATAGTGCCTACCAAAATCCACTTCTGAAAAGTGAGACACGCTAATCAGAAAATGCTGCTAAATTAGTGGCAGTCGACCGGCCACATTTAAAGCCAAGCTGATGAGGTATTTAGAAGTGGAACAAAGCTTATCTTTAAAAATTATCTCAAAAATTTTGGAGAAAATTGTTAATTTCGAGACTGACTGATCATTTGAAACTTCATTTCTATTAGGGTAAGGAATGCGAACTTCCAACGATCTATAAATAAGTCAGTGGAGAAGTAAAGATTGAAGATTATGCATAGAGGGACACAAATGCGAGAATTGCAGTATTTTGGAATAAATGAAGCAATAGCGCCATTGACACATTTAATGGCAGGCTTAAGAGAGGAGATATCAATAACTTAACTTAGTTAAAGATACAGATCCGAAATCCAACGAGCTATAAGAAGAGCAGCAAACAGAGGCGCACTAAAAGTTTCATTGTCAGTTAGATTTGAAGTAATATGAGAATGCTTCCATCCTATCAACAAAAGCGTCAGTGCAAGATATGTCATAGTTTTGATCATAGATTAGAGCTATCGAGCAACGGATGAGAAGTGACACATTCTAACTTATCGCTGTGTAAGATTCATCTGAAAAGGGATGCGAACTAGTCATATTTTAAACCTATTAAAATCTCATTAGTTCGGTTCGCGTAGGTTTCTCTGCAGGGTACTAACGTGAAGTTATTCTCCAGTGAATTTTGAATGGTGGTACTGATGCAGCGTCTTTACTAAATCTGTGTATAAATATGCATGTATGTGCATTTGTACACAGGGTGCTAAAAAAGAAAGGAGATAATAGTGTCAACCAAAAGAAGGAAGAAAAATGTCTTGATAAGCATGGGCCCTCAAATTAATAGCTTTGGAGATATCGCAAGTTATTTTTCATAGCTCCTTTGTTAGTTGCATGTTGTTGTTTATATTGTAGGGATGTGTATTTGTAGTTAGCTGTAGAAATATATGCATATTTGCGTTAAGGCTTTTATAATTATGTTAGATCGGCTCTGTAATCTCGACTCAAGAATTCGTGTTTAGTACTTGGAACTCTTGGGTGTGCCTGGAGGCTATCAAAACAGTCTACATAAGTTTAATTTTTTATTTTTTATTATTTTTTTTATTATATTTCTTAAAAAAAAAACGGATTAACAGGAGCTGCCTAGATTTTTTGCTATTTACGATGGCTGATATTAGAATGACATTCCTTTAGGCCAATGGCAACAAATTAGTTTCCAGCATGACGGTTTTCTAGCTTCGATTGTGGATACAGAGCTTTTATACCAAATTTTTTCACGTGGGTAGGTAGGAAGGGCTGGATTTGTGGTATGGCCTGCGAGATAGCTCGATCTAAACTCTCTACATTTATTTTTTACCAGCAGCCTGTGAAAATCGTCTAAATAGCCTTGAAGAGCTGCACGTACGAATTAATCAAAATGTCAACAAATCTGAGCCACTGAAGGGTTTTCGAAAGAGCTTGCGTAACCTTCAGACAAAGTTGTCGTGGCTTCTTTCAATTGGTGGTAAATATTTCATAAAAGTAGGCACTTTCCATATCTCCTTTTTTAGTCCAAACTTTGATTACCTTCTTAAATATTTTACATTATTTTTTTAACACCCTGTACACATACGTGTACAAATTTATGTACGTAGGCGCAAGTATGCTGGAGCAGTTTACGATGTGAAGTTATTTTGCCACAGCGACAGCGCATACCTCCACTTGTGCATTTTTATTTCTTCACATGAATTGCTACAGTCCCTCACTCCCTCTTTCCAACTCCACAAGCACCTGACAAGCCTGCTCGAATAAATGCTTTTTTCTTGCATTGCATTGCCCACCACGTCGACATCACTGTTCTGCGGTCCTTATGGGACTCTGCGCTTATACATAGTTGTTTTTGTATTTTATTATTTTTGGTTAGTCTGCGTTCATGTGTTGTCTGTCTGCTGCAAAGTCGCATGCATTTCGGCTTATGAGCCGCTGTTTGCCCTGAGCTTGAGTTCATTAAATTGTGCGCTGTAGTGCTCCATGCCACTATCGGTCCTTATACTCATATTCTTTTCGTTGCGCTTACCCACTTTGCTTTTATTTTATTATATCTTATTTTATTCTCTTTTTATTGGATATGTATTTGGCAAATTTGCCCATCTCGATGGCGCGATGGTGCGCCCTGCACCGTTGCGTTGCGATGCGTTGCACTTTATTTGGTTTCGCTTTTAATTTGTTGTTGATTCTTTCAGCTCAGTTCAGCTGAGTTGTTTGCATTTCGTGCTCTTTACTGTTTTCATTTATTTTTGTGCATTTTTTCACCAAAACAAAAAAAAAAAATATATATACACGTCCAAGGTTAAACCCGTCTCGCTGTCTTTTTTGCCGGCACTCGATCCCTGAATTTTTATAATTTCAGAATTTCGAAATAATTTCATTTTACTGCTATTTTTTATATTTTGCGAGTTTACTTTTTATTTTTTATTTTTTTGAAAAATTCTCAGGAAACTTCTCTAATACATGCGTACCATTAAAGTACTTAAGCAAGTGCTTGTGTGTTTGCGGTGGATAAGGAAAGGAAGATGGAATGTGTAGAGTATGCCATCAAACAGGCTTCAACGAACTGGAATAGGTACTTCGTAGAGTTTAAAGCTGAAAAGTATGCACTCCGTGCGTGTTATGTTTCTTTTCATTTTCTTTCTTATCATTTTCATTTTTTTCTTGTGAAATCTGTGGTCATCAGTTTTTCGGGTTTGTTGTTGTTCCAGGCGTAGAGTGAAATTGCCAAAATGAAAGAAACAAATTGCTATGACAGCAACCAAAAATAATATCAAGGAACTGGTTTTTTCGGGTGTTTTAATGCGGAGTCATATTCACGCATGTACACGATATGTGGGCCCGCAGTGATGCATGGCAACGAAAGTAACCGCAAACATACGAGCTTGAAGATGTTTGGTATTCTTCATGGTGCTTTCGTGTTAATTTTTGTTGTTAGTATCGCTATTGAATATGAACCCATCCTCAACTCAACTCAAGCGAGTGATTTATTACGGTTCAAACTAAAAGTGATCAAATTTCAAGCTTTCCTCTCGCGTTCCGCTCCGTACTACGAGTACACATGGGACGGGTTCATGTTATATTTTGATATCAAGTGCAACATTGTGTGGCATACCTACTCATCTGCTTAACTGTTGTTGATGGAGCTAAAACTGAAGATTTCAAGTCTGAAGCTGAAGCAATGAATATGCGAAGCCGATGAAGAGTTGTCAAAAATTTCGGCACAGCATCAAAGTAAATTTTAATTTTAAACAAGTCTTTTCTGCTATATGTAAATTTGTACAATATTTTACAGTGATGCAGAAAAATAATCAGCATCATTAATAGGAACAGTATTTCGAGCCTTATAATTAAGCATGCGATTTAGAAACAGGGGGTATGTGTATGTTTATATGTATACATATTGCATATACATATATACAAGGTGAAGTCCAAAATAAACAAGACTGACGTGATAAAAATGTTTTAGACGGCGCCATAAATGACAATGAACATACAGGCCGCCCAAAATCAGTAATCACCGAAAACTTCATCGAAATTGTTTGTAAATGCATCAAAAATGAACCAAAATCATCGCAGAATATCACCAAAATATCAATTTATCGCATTTTAACTGATATTTTGGTCTGTGCACGTTTCATTTCGCACAAGTTAATTGAGAACCAAAAATTGCTCAGAATTCAACATTCGAAAGACCTCATTAAAGAGTCGAGAAAAGACGAGAACTTCCTTTACAACGTTGTAACTGGTGATGAAATGTGCCGTTCCCGATATGAACCTGAAACTAAGCGTCAAAGCGCCAAATGGAAGGTCCCAGACGCGTTTGGAGAAGTCAAAAATCAAGTCGATGCTCATTGGTTTTTACATTTCCAAGGGAATTGTCCACAAGGAGTTCGTGCCATTGGACCAAACCATCAATGCAATTTTCTATCTTGGCTTTTTGAAACGTTTGTTGCATCGTATTCGTCGAATTCGTCCTGAATACCGCGTGGGAGGGATTTGGCGCTTATTTCATTATAATGGATCATCTCATCAATTCACTCTTGTGACTGATTTTTTGATTCGAAATCGCATTTTAACCATCAATCTCTCTCCGTGTGCGCCTGACGTGGCTTCCTATGACTTCCACCTATTCGGAAAATTGCATTTGAGCATGAACAGAAAACGCTTTCCGTCCGTAGAGGTCATCCAAAAAGCCGAATGGGTTGGTACGTGACTACCATTCGGAATTCACGGAGAGAACGTTGCTTCGAGTCTCGGTGAAAAGACCAAAATTAAGAAAAACATTTTTCTAATAACGGTCGCCCCTCGGCAGGCCATGACAAACCTCCGAGTGAATTTCTGCCATGAAAAAGCTCCTCATAAAAATATCTGCCGTTCGGAGTCGGCTTGAAACTGTAGGTCCCTCCATTTGTGTGACAACATCAAGACGTACACCACCAATAAGAGGAGGAGCTCGGCCAAACACCCAAAAAGGGTGTACGCGCCAATTATATATATACCTATATATTCAAACTCTTCTCTTATCGGAAGAATAAAATACCCAATGCTTTGAACTTTCAAAAATACAGTATTGAATTTGTCTAAAGATGTGTACATCAAGGAATCACGACCTTCTGCGAAGCTTGTGAGACAATTTGGTTGATATGATAAATTAAGCAAATATACTGAAAGTCCGGTACTGGTGCTGGTTTCTTATATACCTACGAGTGTTTGCACTTAGCGGCGATAAAAATTTGTGTGGTCACTTATTGTAAGCGAATTCCCTAGTTTTGTGTAAATTTCTAAACCTCTAAATTCAGCAATAAATTCATTTAAATGAAATATGGACTGTATTAATCTCGGAGTATTAAAAAAACAGAGCAGTTTTTTTTTTCAATTTAAAGTAAAAAAAAAATAGCAAATATTTTTTCTTACTGAAACTAGCTTGAACTAAAAATAAAAATTTAAATAATGGATAATTTAAAAGGGTATCCTTTAAAGATATTGTTGCCCTCCATTGAAATTTACGAAAAAAAAGTAAAATTATATTTTTGTTCTCTAAGTTATGCTGAACCCCATTCTAAAACATAGTAAGGAATAACCGTTCTCAAGAATATCAAGTGCTATAAAAAGATCAAGAAAATCGTCGCATAAAATGTTTAAGCCACTTGTTTTACCTCCCAAAAGAATAATTGACATTTTTTATGTAAATATGTATTTATGTGAAGAAATAACTTTTATAATATGTAAGTGCACCTTCAGGATTGAAGATCTGGCCAAAGAAGTTGACTGATTAGGCTTCTTGTATCGATGAACATTGGAACATTCGGTGGTACTTCAGCTCTACTATCAATTATTTGAACAATTATAAGTACATACGAGTACCCGTTACACGAATCTAAAATGTATCATATTCTTATCCGAATTTTACCGGGTTTCAGAACTAAATTTTTAAAAAATATTATTGATGTTTGATTGATCTAAATGAAAATACAAAACCAAAATAAACAATGGGAATGAGAGCGTGCAACAAAATGGTCTGCACACATCTAAAATAGTAAAAGTACCTCGCTGCGGTTCTACTTATACTATTAACTATATTTTTATCATGCTGAACACTACCCAAAAACATACGGAAATATTTGTACAGGCAAAGTTTTGTAAAATGCATACATACACACATACACTCCTGGGGTTAACTTTCACTTGTAGCTAATGTAAAAGTTTTGCCAAATTGAATTCGAGAGCATTGCATTAGGATCTAAAATAAAACTTTTCGGCTATTTAGCCTCATTTCGAGGGATGGTCTGCATGAGCGAAGATTGCCAGTTAGATTGCCCTATGATTAAATAAACCCTAGATTTAGTAAGTTGGACCACAGATGTAAATATGCCGACACACCACAAAAGTGGCCACATAAAAGCGAAAATAAAGGAAGATAAACACATAACAAAAACAAAAACTGACAAATATTTGCATGTAGTACATATATGCAGGTTCAAATTTATTAAATATTTATTTTCAAGTTAGTAGTCTGCAGTGAAAAGCCAAACTAGTCAACAAACAATCTATGTATGTAGTTACATAATTCATAAATTGTTATGCGATAGGAGTAATCATACTAGAACAGTCGTGGTCAAAATCACACCTGTTTCAAAATGACCGTTTAAAGTGTACGTACCTATGCAGAGCAAATATTCATATACATATTTAAAGGATTACTTCAGATGTTTGAAATGGATTCGGCAAATGGAAGAAAATGTTGCTGGAGCAGTATATTTTTCAGTCAGTCTATTAATTGATTCATTATTATTATTACTCATTTAATAACAGTATTTAAAGATATTTTATTTGTTAGATTTTGTGTAGTCTCGCTCAGTCAGCCAGCAAAATGAGTGGATCGGGTTTAGTATGTTGTGTATATTCCTGCTCTATCTTCTCTTATTATGCCTAAACGCGTGGACTATAATTTTGATTATCTTATATGAACTATATGGTCTAACACTGATGTAAAGGCATACTAGTTCGCTGGCAAAAGATATTTCGAAGGATTGCTCCCATTAAAAAAGATAAAAAACGGACTAGTGGAGGTACCAATTAAGATGGTCGAAAGCGCGATAGTAACTGGCTTGATTTTTATAGGAGAATTATCGGATTTAATACTTCAAATAGTTTTTATATATATAATTGGCGCGTACAACGTTTTTGGGTGTTTGACCGAGCTCCTCCTCCAATTTGTGGTGTGCGTCTTGATGTTGTTCCACAAGTGGAGGGACCTACAGTTTCAAGCCGACTCCGAACGGCAGATATTTTTATGAGGAGCTTTTTCATGGCAGAAATACACTCGGAGGTTGGCCATTGCCTGCCAAGGGGCGACCGTTATTAGAAAAATCTTTTTTTTAATTTTGGTGTTTCACCGAGATTCGAACCGACGTTCTCTCTGTGAATTCCGAATGGTAGTCACGCACCAACCTTTTCGGCTACGGCGGCCGCCATTTTATTATTATTACTATTATTTTAATAGAGACATAAAACTACAATAGTATAAAAAATACTACTTGATGTCACCGCTTTTTACTATGCTGACATTTAAATGAATAATTTTAAAAATATTGTAATTTATTGATTTTCAAGGCGTGCAAATCTATAAGTTTTAAATAAGGCCGTGGTTGAAATGAAATTCTTTAGTTCTTTCGTTTTGAAAGTGGAAGAAATACAGCCAGCAAATAAAGTATACAGAGAAAAATATGCCTGCCAAAAAAGATTATGTTCTAAAAGCAAAGCTAGACCCAGGAGTAACTCATAAAAAATTTAAATTCATTAAAAAATTAAATTCATTAGAAATTAAAATAAATATAATATTTCAACTTAATAAGACCTTGAATTAATATTGAAGAATAGATATGTTTATGTATGGATGTATGGATTATTCAAGTTGCAGAAGTAACAATTGATTCAAGTTTTGACAACCCCTGCCTATCTACACATGTTTATTTTCTTATTTTCTCAAAAATATTTTTAACCTATTAATATAAGGAAATATTGATTAATTTAGTAAAAATAACTTTTGTAAAATAAGGGGAAAACAGCGAAAATGTAGCTTTATGTGCACATAGATAGCATGTGATCTTTATTAGTTACGTGTAAAACATCGAAGAGATATTCTCATAAAAATTAGAAGAAATACCTACTCAGATTTTTTAAATACGCGCTCGATTGCGCTACGGTCAACATCTAGAATTTTCTTGGGGCTTGGTCTTGGCAATACTGGATACTTTAGAGTTGATCCGGTGTGTGAAAGCATGAAGCAATATTTCGGTGTCTATTCATTGCCTTCAACCGTAAAACAAATGAAGGGAGAACTTGAAGCAAATAAATCCTGAGAAAGGTCGGATAGTCTATGTATAACCAATACTGACTGCTTTTTGGAAACTAAGGTTAAAATTTTCTTTTCACAACCAATATTTTTTTTATATCAGTGGTATGTTTTTAAAAGCCTTACCGTTGACTGTATAAAAAATAATTAAATAAATAATTGGCGTGTACACTTCTCTTATAAGTGCTTGTACGAGTTAGATGTTGTTCCACAAATGGAGGACCTACTGTTTTAAGCCGACTCCGTTGACTGCTAACTTTCGATGCGATTTTGTTGCTCAATTCATAGTTTCATTTTTTATTTAGCATGCACTTGGCCGCTTTGTAGAAGATATTCTCATCCAAGCTCGTGTTTTCACATACATTTCTATTCTCACAGGTCTTATTATTTTATAAATAAATCTTTTTTTAAAATTCATCTGAGAAAAAATGGTAAGGTTTCAGAAACTGTTGTTGGGCGTGGATTATAAATGCATTAAAATGTGCAATTAAATTTTTGGCACTGTAGCTCTCTCGCCTACACTTAAAATATTAAAATGATCTTCAACTCAATGATAGCTGAAATAATACCCTTACTTCTCTTTCAATTTGTTTTGTTGATGCTTTTTTGTTGCACATGCAAATATTGCGGAAAGTGAGTCTATATTTCATTCCGCACACGCCATGTATCGCAAGGTTTCTAAGTGTGTTTATATTGCTAAACTTTTGTTTCAAATACGGTTATGTGAAAATATTCATGTATGTAAATATTTAAATTGTCAGCCAGATTCACGTACTCTCACTGGTGTATGATCTGTTTGTATGTACGTACGTTACAAAATATGATATATGGCGTGTTTATAAATGTGCGGGTTAGAGCTTACATGTTTGTCTGTATTAGTGTTGTCATAAATGCAAGTGTGCACACGAAAGTTTTCAATTTTGAATGTTGGTTTCGCAAAACCCTGTTGCCCTCAGTATTGTTGGACATTGTGGCTAGTACTGCACAGTCGCCAACAAAACCACACAAACATTTCTGAATGCTCCCATGCGTACACATTTCTGCAAATTTCCATGTGAATTGCGGTATGTTTTGGGAAGCATTAAATGTGAAAACAATTACAATTGGCATTAGCTGAGGGTATTATAACTTTTGTTGTTGCAACGGTGGTTTGTAATACTCTATACATTTTTGTGTGCAAATAGACTCGTGCATACATACATATAAAGTAAATGCCTAAATAAGGTATTTATGTATGTATGTATAGCATTGGGCTCGAGGACGAAATTAAATGATGCTCTAAACTTTATTTTTCAAAACACACATTCTACACATACACACATATATTTGACAGAATATTACATAGCAGATTGGTCTTTAAAGTATCAGTAAGAAAATATAAGGTTGTCAAAAAAGTCTTGCGGTATTTCCGCAAGCTTGTCTTTGCAAGCGCGTAGTTCTAGTTGTATTCGTTGCATCGGTTCACGCTAGAGCTTTTTGGAAAGCACTTTTCAAGTGCTAACACGTGTTTGATTAATTGTTGTTTGCTTTTAGTCGTTCGTGAGTTATAGCGTGGCAAACATGGAGCAAAATAAAGAGAAAATACGGCATATTTTACAGTACTACTACGATAAAGGCAAAAATGCATCTCATGCTGCCAAATTTGTGCAATTTATGGACCCGATACAGTTTCCATTTCCACCGCACAACGATGGTTTCAACGTTTTCGTTCTGGTGCAGAGGTGATCGAAGATGCGCCACGGTCCGGAAGGCCTGTCGTCGAAAATTGCGATAAAATCGCTGAATTGATCGAAAGAGACCGGCATAGTAGCAGCCGTAGCATCGGCCAAGAGCTGGGTATGAGTCATCAAACCGTTATAAACCATTTGAAGAAGCTTGGATTCAAAAAGAAGCTCGATGTATGGGTGCCACACGACTTGACGCAAAAAAACATTTTTGCCCGTATGGATGCATGCGAATCGCTTCTGAATCGCAACAAAATCGACCTGTTTTTGAAGCGGATGGTGACTGGCGATGAAAAGTGGGTCACTTACACAACGTGAAGCGCAAACGGTCGTGGTCGAAAAGCGGTGAAGCTGCACAGATGGTGGCCAAGCCTGGATTGACGGCCAGGAAGAGGTAGGCCTCCTCTGCGTTGGAAAGAGCAGGTGGAGAAGGACTTGGCTTCACTTGGTGTGCCCAATTGGCGCCGGTTAGCACGAGAAAGAAACGACTGGCGCGCTTTGTTAAACTCGGCCAAAATCGCGTAAGCGGTTATCGCGCCATTTTCGGAGCAATTGCATCTGCTGTCCAAAAAAAGGGTAGAGGAGACCTTCTTCACGAAAAATACACTTTGTTTTCCCATTAATAGTTTAATAATTCGTTACAATGGTTAAAGCGAGACCGCAAAAAGTGTGAACAATGGCTCCTCCATTACTAGGTATTTTATTATGAAAATTCCTCGCATTTTGACGTACGGATTCAGTGGTGAATTTTTGTTGCTACAAGTACACATTGTATGTATCATAACATGTCACGAACGTTTAAGATCCGATTTCCATACACATACATACATATTAGATGCCTTGGACAGCAGAATATGATGGTAAGGTGTTAAAATTCAAACAAAATGTTTGTTTTATTAGGGAAAAATATCGCCATGATCTCTCTAGCCCTGTGCCACATGACGGCATCTTGCTGAAACCAAATGTGTGTATTCAGGCAAGGTTATTCTCTGATTATTCGCAGAAAATAATAATTTCCCATAATCTGAAAGTTCCGAGAATATTTAAATAAAACAAACAGAGTTAAATTTCAGGCAAATTTATTTTATCTTCTTCAAAATATGACCCGCGTGAAGCAACACACATGTGCTAACTTTTAAATCAGTCCTCCATGCACGCCTGGTAGGCCGACGAAGGGCTGGCCTTCAGCTCCTTCGTCGCATTCTCTTTGATCTCCTCTATCGACTGAAATCTCCTTCCACGAAGTGGTAATTGCAACTTGGGAAACAAAAAGAAATCGAACGGAGCCATATCAGGTTAATACGGTGCTTGCACGATGGTATTTATTTGGTGTTTCATCAAATAATCCAGCACAATTTGGGCTCGGTGCGATGGCGCGTTATCATCATGCAAAATCCAAGAATTGTTTGCCCACATTTTCGGCCGGTCAGTCAGACACTAATAATCCGATGGCGCTAAAAAGTGACAGATGTGTGTCTTACAGTCCTACTACCATAAGAAAAAAATATGGACCGGCTCCCAAGAGCGTGGTTCTTTTAAATTAGGCATTCCCGGAACTTTCTGATCATAGTATACTTTGTTGTGTTTTTTCATTGTGATTAAGAAAATGTCCCACGCAGGAAAACAGCTAGAAAACCAAGAAGATCGAGCTGAGCAATGAGCAAAGATATGTTAGTCTTTGTTAAATCTTTCATCAGAGGACTTGAATAGACTGAATTATGGAACTCCGTAAGCCAGATATATGTGTTGAACTTGAATTCTAGCAGTTGCATATACTCGTAATCAACCGAAAGCCGATGCTGAGTTTGGAATATGCTTCACTCCCTCTACTTCGTTTCGTCACTCCGACAATGATTTCGCGCGCTTTTGACTGCTTCTGTCAAATGCACACATCTAAACACTACCTCCAATGCGCAATCAAAAGTAAATCTACTAACGACAAATTTCAATATCCCCTTAATACATCACGGCGCGCTCTCTACCAGCCAACGTTCACAAGGTAAAAACAAGAATTATCAAGGTAAAGGAACGGTAAATGCCAAATTGATTCCTTCTAGTTTTGCAAACGACTGCAATCCATTTTATCACAAAACACTTTTTTCAAATTCGAGTAATTTTTACAAACGTGGCATGCAACAATTGAGCGAATTTTTGGCGACGTTGAAACTGCGCAAACTCCAGCTCCAATTCTAGTTGCCAACTCGGCAGTTGCGTAGCCAAAAGTTCGACAAACCAGCCGAACAAAGAATTTCACCACTTGAACTGGCTTGAGAGCACCTGTATGAGACAAATTCCACAGTTAACCGGTTGTTAGAGGGCAACTGCTTACCACTTGTGGCTGTGTAGCGAAGTTGCCAAAGACCAACCAACCAACCTAACGGACGTATGGACGGAGTGTTCCTATTCATGTGTGAGAATACTTACAGCAAACAGTCAAAAAGTAAAATAAGTTCACTTGAGCTCTCCGCCATAAAGTGCTGCGTACGACTATTTCTCCATGAATGTCCATACATTTAGGTATCATGAGTGTGGTGACTTTGATACAAGTAAATTTCTTATGTGGTTATATACACGTATGTACATATGAAGGATTTTACATAAAAATGTATGGAAACTCAAATTCGATTGTCTATTGAAAGACGAGGACGTGTGGAAATATTATTTTTTTTATTTGTGGTGGATATGCGCCTGGGTTGATAACATCCCTATTGGGGGTTGATAAAATTAACTTTAAGCTGCAACAATGTCTGGTTGAAATGATAAATTCATTAGACAGACGTGTGTAAAGATGGACATAAATATTGGCGTTGTTCCAATTTTACTAACGCGACAAATTACTAACTCAATCATTTTTTGTATAATAATTTTAAAATCTTTTACAGAACATAATAAAAAAAATGTAACGCCTACATCCTTGGTAGCTCCGGCTTTTCCACCAATTCGTGGTGCGTATATTGATATTAGAGGAATGGTAATTTGTCATTGCCTAACGAGGGCAATCACCGCTGCCCCAACTGGAGTCGCCTGGAAGAGCCCATCAATAATGAAATATTATCCAAAGAGTGCAAAGTAAAAATATATGATAAGTGCTTCCGTTAGGAAATCCACTGGATAATGGGTATGGGGAGTCGTTTGTGAGCGAATGTAGAGCTTACCTTGGAGAAATCTTTTAAGCACATCCTAGTGATCTTAGTTGGGCACACTGAATCGACGTTGAAACAGAAATTAAGGCTCATCATCAAATTTTGTTTTTGAGCAAGCTTTTTATCAAATAAAGAAAAAAGAATTACTACCACTATGTATTTTTTTCGACACTGTTCTCAAAAGTATTGAGCAGTAATCTTCATCTGCAAAATTTACATAACTTAACTAGTGAGAAAATTGCGAGGTAAGGTATTCTAGTACGGTATTCAAGGACAGTCAATAACAAGAAAACAAAGGTTGACGGGCGCCTGGTGGAATTTGACGAAAGCTTCTGGTATCTCGGTTACACTATCATGGCAGCCGGCGGAGCAGATTATGATGTGAACTGCAGTCTAAACAGTTCGGCTGAATGCGTACAGCATGAGAGAGTTTGCAAATCTCCAGGCACTTTAAACTCTGAACATTCAGCTCATGTGTGAAGTCAGCATTGTTGTAAGGAAGTGAAACTTGACTGGCGTCTAACACCACCACACAGTGGCTACAATCTTTTATCAACAAATGCCTTCGCATTATTTACAGAATATTCTGGCCGAACACCATCAGCAATGATGCGCTGTGGATATTAACGAATGAGAAACCCATCCCATGGCAAGTCAAACGCAGAAAATGGCTTGGCCACACGCTTAAAAAACCACCAGATACCATCACGAGAATAGCACTGGACTAGAACCTACAGTAGAGTAAAACTCGGCGCCGGCCAAAGAATACTTAGAGAAGTTCGATGTTGCGCGTGGTAACAGATGCCGACATTACATGGGACGGCGCAAAAACAACCGCTCCGAACCGTATACGATGGAAGAGTCTTGCTGAGGTTCTTTGCTACCGAGCGAAGTGAACAAGGAAAAAAATGTTTTGTAAAATCTTTATTTATCTTTAAAGGAAATTGTCGTTGTCATTTTTCTGAGAGCGGTTTATATTACGTTGTCTAAGCCAAGTAAACGATAATTAATTGCAGTTGAAACCCTAATTGTCGTTTGGTATAGGCACAAATTATGAATGTTATTGAATTGTTGTTCGGTGTTCTCAAGCCAAAACTGAAGTGTGTGTTAATATTCCATTTCTGAGAACGCGAACAAATTTGTTACCTTCTCGAAGGGAATGCCCAGAAATGTTCTGTGACTAAGTAAAACGTAACGAACCAATTTTTGCTCGTTTTTGCGTAATTTTCGTGTTCTACAGAGTTACTGATTAAAATATACTACTGATTAGCTTATGTAGAAAATATGGTGTATGAAGTCTTAAAGCTTCAACCATGGATAAAGTTTTTTAATAAATAAACATCTGCTGCTCCGAAGCGGTATAAAATTCCGAGTCTCAGCATTAGTATGATAATATTAATTTTTATTATTACTAATTGACAGGAAAGCTCAATCTGAGCTTATCCGGGAAGTAAATGCCTCAATATTAATACTATTATTTCCTATAAAACTACGTACAATGTGTTATTCAAACGAAAGCTCATACCGTAATTGTTATTTCTATATTTTCAGGACTGCTCAAGTTAACTAGGATCATATTCCAAATTTATACAGGTATGTAGAATGTACATAGTTTCCTATTTATATTTTATAGTAATGAACGTGTGCCTACTGCGAAGGAGCTATGTTCTCATGCCAAATACTCGTACATGCCATTGGCACGGCGACTTACCGTTCCCAGTTCTAACTCCTTTAAAAGTACTCCTATATGAAGTTTCTCACTTTCAAAACTACTTGCTATTTATTTCTACACATGAATGAATGAATATATATGTATGTCTCATAGCAGCCTGTTTTCATCATACAAATCCCTGAGTAATGACTTTCAGCAATACATGCATCAACTTCCAATATCCGCCAATAATCCTTTGTCTCAGGACGCTGCTATTTACTCGCTCTCCATTTGTTCGTGAATTAGACTCGCTGGTATACTCATGTTTGTTGGCATGGCAGCACGAACAAGCGATATCCTTTTTCTCACCTGCAACAATAAACGAACAATGGAATTCCGCAATACTACGCAACAACGATAACGAAGTGAGAAGAGCTCAGTCATGCAGCCAATTGGCCTCACCAATCCTGAGCGCCTTTCCGAGTTAAGTGTGGTGTAATTTGTTGCACGTGCACAATGGTGCTAGTTGTTGCTTTAATGGCGTCCACGGTGTCTGCGGCGACGGCTGCGACGGCGGTGCCACAAATTCGCGAGTGCATTGCAAATCGACCAACTTCCCTATCGGATGTTTGATTCATTTAAGTTCGAACGTTTCGACTGGCAACAGCTAAACGGCACAAGCAGCAGCAATAATAGGAATACAAATGTTCATAAATGGAAATATTTTTCTCCGTTAAAGTCAGTTTGCTGAAAACTGCTTCGGTTGGGAACATTCTGGCACCCTCAGCAAACTTTTCACTTGAATTGCATGCAACATAGGTTTTGAGTCTCCGCTGCTGGTCGCAAGCATGTGGTGTCGTGGTGACGTGGTGGCCCGAAGGACGCCGGCAAGTTACAGTTAGTGTTTGGTAGCCAAACAGCCAAAACATACGAATTGAAATGGCAACGGCAACGGCAAATGCTCGAATGCTCCAATGCGCTCCATTCAGTGCCATGCAGCGCAACTTGCCAGTTCGTAAATTTTTGCGTGCTGCCTTTTCCATTCAGTTTTCGGTGAAAATATTCGTATGCAATTTCGATTGTACATAGCCATCGCTAGAGCGGCTTTGACTTTAGAGTGCTTTGAAAATAGACTCACAAATTGTTCGATATGGTTCGTTCGGCATCTCAAATACTCCGCTACAGAGCATTGCATGCGCAACTCATTGGCGTAGCACATATGCACATAGTTACAAATGCATATATGCATACATGCACCTACATATACCTCGTAAAGTTGACATATACTCGTATACTTCTATGTAAGTATGTATGTATGTAGGTGCTTACGTGTAAAGTGAAGTGAGTGGAGCGAAGTGGAGTATAAGACAAAGTGGTCGGTCGCCAGGCGCGTTAGTTAGTTTCGCATTCGCAATTGGGCTTTCGCATCGAACGGCGGCGTCGGCGGCCGCAAAACAGCTGCAACTGCAACTGCAAGTGCAACTAAAATTGTAATCGCTTTCGCATTTACAATATCGAATTCGACTTTTTACTTGTATTTTTGCCGTGTCACTTTCGCTAAGAAGCCAAACGTTTGATTCACCATAACGTCATTCGTCCAGGTACAGTTCTAAATATAATCGTATATGGCGTTATGTCGCCGTCAGTGATGGCAGCGCGCTCTGAATGTAAGCGAGCGAAAAGTTCAAATTTCTTAGTGCATAAAAACACTGCCATTTTAGTTTTGAAATCAAATCAAATGAAATTCTAAAACTATAAAACGTTCAATAACTCATTGTCGATTGTGGTAATTCGCAGTTCTTTGATTTAACATTTAAAATTAACATAGATTTTATTGTGATGAAAATTATCAAATATAAAATGACGAATTGCTTAATTGTGAACTGCAGAGACGGTGTCTTCTCTTTGTCTCGCTTCATCTGGTATAGCCAAAGAAACACAAACGCCGGCGGCACTTCAAAAGCAAAGGTTTACGGTTGGTGCAAAAATATGAAAACTTAATTGAACCACGTGCAAAAATATAGTTATGAGTAACTAACACCAAAGATTCATTAAACAAATCAAAAACTGAATGAGGTGAGTGATAGCTGCTTAGGGTAGATTGAAAATATGATGGAATAAATTTGGGGAAAAACTTATGTAAAATATTTTTCGCTCATTTTATGTAAAAGCTTGATGCTATTACACGAGTGCCTCTGAGATAAGTTCTGTGTATGTGAGACGTTTCATTTTGAACCAATGCGTGTTATCGTTTCTCAAATAGAATTATACAGGTTGATTGAAAAGCACGAAACAAAAATAAACGCATTTGCCTTTTTAAGAAAATCAATTTTTTTATTCTATTTAGTCTCAATACACATATTCCAAGTATGCTCCAATAATCGCATGCCATCTCTGTCATGATTGTCCGGAAGCTTTACAAAATATATTTCACCGCTTCTTGTTGAACTTTTAACGAATGCTACACTCCGAGCAGTTTTTGTATATGCATGAGAGTCAGAATAAAAAAAAATGTAAGCTCATTATTATTCGGTTGTGCGATTTCAATACCTTACTTTTATTTATTCTATTTTGTTTTAATAAATGTACTAAATCTGAAGTGATTTATTGTTATTGACTTTTGCCACTTTTTAAATGCAACGAAATTGCAGGATCTTTCAAAGACGCGCCTAGATGTTGTTTTAAAATATAACACGTATAAATTTAGAGTATTTCAGCTTTCACTGTTTTTATTCAAAATACGGCTCTTGACAATTATATGTGAAAAATGGCATCATTTAAATGCCCACCATGAGCGCGTCTACAGGTAAAATCAGTCAAACATTTGATTCAGGAGTGCCTAATTGTTGAGAATGTCGAGATATCGATGTTGAAGGATGTTCAGCAACACTTTGCGCTACAGCAAAAATATTCTCAACAGAACGAGCAGGTTTTGGTCTGCCAGTCATTTTGCTAACCTCGGCAGAACTAATATAGTTTCTTGAATTTTTTCACCAACCTTTGAATTGTCGACTCAAATCACGAATTTTGCGATATGTTTTTTCAATGTTATAATAAGTTTTCATAATTTTAGCCCGTAATTCTATTGTGTAAAGTTGTATATCTGTCTATTTGGCAAATGTCAAAGGAAATATAAATCCAGGAATAGTCTGGGAATTATTCGCTACTGACATCTAAGCGTCACTTTTGAAAGACCCTTTACATTATTACACTTAATGTAAAGGACGAATAGCAGTGGATCTAAAACTCTACTTTGAAAAGATTTCTAACGAAGCGGAAAAGAGCTCAGATGACGTATTATCTAACACACAGCGTCAGTTAAAGCGGTAGGACTTAATCCAATCCAAAAAAATTGAATGAAAACCTAGATCGGAAAATTTATTAATAAGAAATTTATTTGACACCACAGTGTCAAGTGTTTTACGAAGGTCTATATAGATACAGTTGATCAGTAATCTGCAGCGAAAGCAACATTGTAGTGTTCAGTTAATAAAGGCGGATTCAAAACAGTGGATCTATTAGAAATAAATTCATTTTCATTGAGGCTTTAATATATCAAAAAAATATTATTTAAGAGCAAAATATGATTTTTCGTAGACAATACGTTCGAATATTTTGGAAACAGTCGAAAGTTTTGAGATAGGCTTTTCCACTTATTTATAAACTCTTCTGGAACGAAAAATTACTTTTAGTTATCAGATAAAAACTGAACAGCTTTTCAATAGCTCAGTAATGAAACCATATACATCGGCCTATACGGGGAGCTTAACTGGTAATATTCCCTTAGCAGTAGGGTTAAAGAGCCAAAATGAAGCTGCGAATCAGTATCAGAAGATAAATTTAACAAAGAATCTGTATCATCGAGAACAAGGTTCGATTTAAAGAAGTTCGCGAATAAGTTGAATGTAGGACAAAATCAAGAAGCGCACCACGAGTTTTAGGAGGAACAGGCTCAGACATCTAACAAAGGATGCGCATATAGACTCCATTGCAAAATAATAAACGTACCACTTATTGACAAGTTTTGGCTAATTATTTATTTTAGTCTATTAGAGTGCAAGTTTCAAGTGTTGCAAAAGTTTCGTTGATTTTTGATATTTTTTTGTTGATGGTGTTGCGCATTTTCTTTATGTAACGAATGTGCATCATTTTTTTACATAGCCGTAGAGGTCACTAGTCAATCAAAAGGATTGAGTTCCAATACGAGGATTTGCAAAATCTTGTCGATAATCAAAGTCAAAATATAATAAGGGATTTTGTTTCGAAAAAATGAGAATGACGTAGAAAAAACAAAGAAGAAATGGCACAAACTAATAAGTTTTGAAAGTGGCTCATAAAGAAATTTTACGGAGAAAGAAATAAGTGCAATTTTTTCAACAAGTTAAAAAAAATGAAAAAATGTATGTTTATCAATCTCAGATTACGCATTGCTGCAAATAAAAAAGTAAAAACATATCTGTTTAATTTTTTTTATCTAACGAACCAATTGGTTGCTTCCATGCCCATTTGTTATTCGCTTTTAAAAAAAAACTGTTTCTATCATTCTGAGCTTCATGCGCGGAGATTTGAATCTGCGCTTTTCCAGATAATAGACACGCACCAACCATTCGGCTTTGGCGCCATCGAAAAAAAACGTATACACCTTTTCAATAACTTATTTTTCATTTGAACAAGCAAACAATTTTATTTCGATTTTGTTTACACGACACCTTTACAAAAGAAAGAAAAGAATGTAGTGGCCGTAAGATGTTACGGGGCTCTGATCCTTCATTCGAAACAGCGAATCTATGGGTTTTAGAGTATAAACGTGGTGGTACAAGCTTCAAAAACAAACCATCTAGTGGACGTTCAAAAGGTGGAACAACACCAGACATTACGGAGGAAGTGTTGATGTTGGTTATTGTTTGCGAAAATATAAGAATGACTAAACGTGAACTTGCTGAAATACCTTAATGGGAATCGCCACGTATTTTTTACACAGTATAAAAAAACAACTTGTGGTAATTTTCTACAACCTTACGTGAGAGTGCGGAAACAGTGGCTCACCCTCGACTATCAAGCTAAGAAAGAAGAAGATAGTGAGAGTCAGAAATATTTAATTTTCATATAGATTTTTAAGTGCAAGCTGATCATTATTACTTAGATGGTTATCGGTTTTGTCTAATGATCTCCTTTAAACGATTTGACATATTTTCCACTAATTTAGCGTTATAATCAGATGAAATTTGGACCCACTCCAGTTGTAGTATAATTTTGAACTCAGCAACTGAAGAAACTGTTTGCTTGTGAATACGGTGATCCAATTCATCCCATAAATTCTCTATGGGGTTGATTTTCGATATTGGGGAGGTGGATGGAGCACTTTGGGCAACTACATAGAAGCCCTTCTTGAGAATACCCAGAATTGCTGAGCTATTCGGCTATGACTCTTATTTCGAGACTTCCGCAATGAAATCCAATTTCTCAACTCCACGTGCCCCCATAGACCCCCACACCATAAAACTAGCAAATAAAATGTCGACCACAAAGAGTTTGGTTTGGAAAAATATTCTTTCGCGAATTTAACACGTGCTTGCCTATTCTTTAATGGAACTAAAGGCTTAAGGCGCACAATGTGGCCCTTTTAGTCCCTAGAACTAAGGGTCCTTTTTACTATATACTGATACATGTTTTCCAAGCTCAATTACTACCTCTGTGGTCATTTTCGGTTAAAGCGCGGCTAATTCTTTATTTTTCGCACAATTATGTTCTGCTCTTTCTCATTGAACTTTGTTGGCTTACCAGTTTAGACTTCTTTCCCTTGTGTTCCATTTTCACTACCTAAGTAAAATTACTTCTTTAAATTATATTTGGACGCGTCATTTACTAAAGCTTTTTATCTTTTGTGCGGTTGCAAAGGGATTTTCAAAAGTGACGCCTAGGTGTCAATAGTGAATAGTTCCTTTACACGATATAACAACGAGTTCAAATTATTGAAACTTATGAAAATGGTCGATCTTTGAGAAAACATATCGCAAAATTCGTGATTTTTTGGTGGAAATAATCATTGAGTCGACAATTCAAAGGTTGTTGAATAAATTTCAAGAAACTGTTTCTTTCGAGGATAGAAAAAGTAGTGACAGACCAAAAACTGGGTATTCTGTTGAGAATATTGCTGTTGTAGCGCAAAGTGTTGTTGTTCATAGGTACGTAAAATGTATAAAGTAAAGTAATAACTCAGTAGGTTACGCATAAATATCGCGAAGCTTCTCTGGTGAAGGGTATTTCTAGGATAAAAGCATAAGCGCATTGCACAAAACAAAGAGAAAGAACAGAGAGCATTTGCTAGTGGTATTTATCTTAACACCCCCGAGTTGTGCCCAGGTATATTGGACATTTAATTTTTATGGGAGCTTGCCATTCGAGTGGAGAATCCCAAGGTAATATGTGGACAGAATTAATAATTAATAAGTATTTAATATTCACATGAATAAGATTTGAAGTGAAGCAGAAGCACAAATGAAAAACTGAGTTATGATTATTTTTTGAAGAACTAAAATCAGGTCGAAAAATTTACTTTATATCAAAGTATTTAGTTCATAATAATGTTTATAGAATAGTTGTTAGTTGTAGTAAAATAGCAAATTCAGATTTTACGCCTCCTTTTACCTCTTCCCCCAGCAACCTCTCTACCCACGGAACTATCAAAAAAGTATTACCTCACGAGGCTGTTTAACTCATAGGTTCCTCATAGTAATTGTTGTCACCTGCGGCCCTGTGCGACTTATGTGAATATGTTTTGTATGTGCACCTATTATTTTCTAGTTGCCCACCAACTGAAATAAGTAATCCATAATGGTTTTTGTGCGCTTCGGAAGCATAGCACGGGCAGTGGAGCATAACATGATCCATATCTTCTTCACTGTCAGTAGAAGTTCAACAGTATGGGGAGCTGTCGTGGCCAAATTTATTGAGATTTTTTTGGAATACCCCACGGACGGAGAGGAATTAAAAGTTGGTTTCTCCGTGGCTACTTTCAAGCCACGTCTTGTCAAAACTTGGCGTCAGTAGATAGATCTATCTACTCTTTGTGGATATATGGATATGGATTCTACCGGTTTTGCCACAAGTCGATTAAGCGATGTCTTTCATCAGATTAGAATTATTTTCTATATGTGACCTGGTCTATGAAAAGGCACCTTAGGTGTCAAAAAATCATTTTTCACTTTTTTGTTGATTCGAATAGTGTGTGAAAGGCTCTTTAAAATGGTGAAAACCAGAAAGTCATAATTTGTTTAAAAGTTTGTTAAAAGTAAAAAAAAGAAAAGTACAAATACGAAAAAGACTGATTTTTTTGTCCTGATACAAATTAGAATAACGAAGACAATAATTTGTGCAAATTAAAAACTGAACTATACAGGCTGAGGTGTAATGAATACGATACTGAAGTCTGTTTTCAAAAACTTTGTTACAAAAAATGTATTCATAACTTTATAAAGTTACAAGGGTTTTTAGAAGTTTAAACTTTAACTGCTGTTTTCTCGAAAACTTGTTTTCGCACGTAAGGTACCTTTTCGTAGACCAGGTCACATATATGTACTCGTGTACCCAAACGTTGTTTAGTAAAACTGAAATTTGGTTGCCTATGAATTTTTGGAATCAAACAAACTCATAGACAACTAGAGTTATAGCGTGAAATATCAGACGGACGGTCGCACAGAAATTCCTATTTATCCTTTTTCAGTAATATTTAAGTTGAATCTGCCTAAGGTAGAGGGCCTTTATGAAGTTTGGGCGAGTGTTAAGAAGTCGTTATCGAGATAGACGCATTTACCTAAAAGAGGCGAGGCACCGTTAATTTTAAAAGATTTTACTTCCATCGCATTTCTTTTTTGGGTTCTTCATTTGTAGCGAATTTGTGTAATTTTGCATAATTTTAGACAAAGATACCACGATTTTGCATTTTTCTTTTAATTACCGTTAAATGGAAAGTTAACGTTGTTATTGACCGATTCCTCGTGCTCTTAATACCAACCTACCTTGGACAGAGAGTAATATGTGCACCAAGCGTCTTTGGAATACATACATTTTTACTCGAGTTATCGTGCGCACGGGCGCACAGCCGGGCACACCTGGCTATATCAACGGCTCTCATCCTAAGGATCTAAGGATTTTGGTAGATATATCTACATATATGTTTCTATATCTTTCTCGATTGCTTTGTGATGTTGCATACAACCGTTATAATACTCTTGTGCGCAAGTGCGCGGACATCAAACCAAGTATGGAAGGGTTCAGAAGAATTCGGGTGCCTTTTTAAAGACTGAGCCCGGGTAGATTCTACCATTTCCATTTGTGAGCATTTTTAAGAAACTTAGAATTGGTGTTGTGAAATGGATCGTGCACTCAAAATCAATAGCAAATAATCGTGCAAATTGCCCGTCGATTGACATTAATCTCGTGCCGTCTCTTTCCGATTAATCCACTTATGAGTACATACATACATACATACGTATTTCTTCGAACATTCTCCGCCCCATGACTCACGTCCCCCTCAACACTAATTTTAAACTCTGTATAAGCCATACACATAAATACCTATGTACACGAGTATTTGTATGTATGCACATATGCACATTTAATGTCGGTCGTATGACAAATAACTTGTGTTCATTTACTTTCACAGTTTCTTTGCTGCTTGACGCAATTCTCAGTGCAAGCGTGCAAAAGTGCGACTGCAGCCGCTGCAAATCCCTTTATGGGCAGTATGGACTACATACTTGTAAGTACATATGTATATGTGTGTATGTATAGTCACACGCGCATGATAAACATTGTTGTAGGGGCCCGACCCGGTCTGAGTGAGTCAGTCAGCCAGTTAGTCAGCTAAAGGCGGCCCCAGGATGTGGCAGCGTCGAAGGAGTGGCGCGAAGGGCACACAGAAAAACGGATAAGCCGGAAAGCAGCACAGATCCCAAATTAATGCAATAATTGAAGCCAATTTAATGTAATTTTGTTCAATTTTGTTTTTGTTGCTTCATGGTTTGCCGTCGATGTTGTCGCAGTTGTCGTTTACTGTTTTGGTATTGTTGTTGCTGTTGCTGTTCTTATTATATTTGTATGGTGGCGGCTGTTGTTCCTGTTTGTGTTGTTGATGTGCGTTAAGTGTTTGTTGTGGTTGTTACCTTACTAAACTTTACTTTTTACTTGACTTCATTTTGTTGGTTTAGTTTAGTAGAGTTTCGCTGGTAGTTAAGTAGTTGTTGTTTGAACTATTATCGCATTTGTTGGAACTCTGGTCTCATGTGCCCAGACATGGCCTTACGTAAACATTTGTTTTCCTTACCTACCTAACTTTGTTTACTACATACATATACACACATATATATACATACATACATATGCACGTCTTTAGTATGTGCACGAACTGTAGCACCGTTTTATCGCCTCATTCTAATTCCGGCAACTCGCTTGCTTTTTGATCCATTGTGCATTGCACAACACCTTCTGCATCTAAAATTTTAATGGTAATGGAGGCACGTATCAATTTTAGCACTTTTTTATCAAGCGTAAACTCGACTCGATTGTGGAGAATAGCCATAGCAGTGATTGGACAGAAAGGCTAAGTATGTATGCATGAATGTACATATATATATTTCAATTTGTATATTTTGTTTATAGTTTATCTTCCAAATTTAGAACATTTCTATATATTAATATTTATAAACTCTTTTTTTTTAATTTTGCAAATTTGCACTTTACAAGGTTTTTATTTGCTTTTGCAATACAAAACATAGCAGATGGTTTAAAAACTTTAAGCACATGACTTTTAATATTAGAAGTATTCATAGTATGGAATAATGGATTCGTCTAGTAACTACATTATGACAGATTTGAAAGTTTTTGGAGTGGTGATGGCATTTTTTTTAAATTTATTTGATATAACTTGCGCAAATACTTCGCTTTTAACCACTACAAAATAATCACCAAACAATACACCATTTGTTAAGCTCTTTAAAATACGATTTTCAGCTTGTATTGACCTCCTCGTTGCAGTGATTTATTTATTTTTTCCACCTTTCTTCTTTCCTCCGATAAAAATCATAACACGCTCATTCTCTGCAGACCATAGCCGACTTACCGTAAGAAAATTGTACTGATGGCGGTAGTTTGTTCTCTGGCATATAATAATGCATTTCGATTTTGCTAATATTGCCTAGCTAATAAAAAAATACTATGGATTTCATTAAAATACTCTCATAGCTTCTTAAATGGACCATAAACGATATGTTACATGTGAATATATCCTATTTTGGTTTTGCGTAAGATACGAGATGGTCTGCTTCGTGACGCTTCCTAGTAGGAATTAGCAATTTATTATCATATGCAGATGTCCGACGCCGTTTAAATTCTTTAAGCAAATAACCGCAAGCTGATAGAAATTTACGGAGCGATATAGATATTTTTCAATTTAAAGTTAATTTGGAATATCGTCTGGATCAGTATTAAAGGATGGGTGTCAATAAAATATGTGTATTTGCCCCTGAACAGGCAAAGCACTGGAAGATTGCGCTCATGTAAAAAAGGGAAACCACAAAAATTAGAATTTTTTTAGAATTTAGTATTCACCTAACATATACCATTTCCTACTATAAAAACAAAAAAAATAGAGAAGATCTCATTAGAGATAGTCTAATTTTGAAACAAAAAATGCCATAGGGCCGATGTTGAATGTGAACCACACCTAAACGTCAACGACACCGTTGGACTTCTCTCTTTGGGGTTATTTGAAAGAAAAGGTATACGTCGATAAGCCAGCAACAATTCAAGAGCTAAAGGATGAAATAATGCGGCACATTAACGGCATAGAAACTCAATTATGCCTCAGCGTCATCGAAAATTTGGACCATCGGATGGAGGTGTGCCGCCGAGGCCGCTGCGGCTATTTGGCCGGTATTTTGTGCCATACAAAATTGAGCCGTACCAATACTATCATAATAAAGAGAAATGATAATAATTTCCAGAAAAAATTGTATTTTATTCAAAATCAACACCGGGCCTTAAAACTCAACCACTCTTTATTATACATACACATGTATATACATATATATATATATATATATATGTATATTATATTTATGTTCTTTTTCATTTTTCGTGATTTATAGGAAAAATTACTTACATAGGTTTTTCACACCCATCGCATTTGGCATTATAGGTATATAATGTTCGTTTCTCTTAGCCTTAATGTGTTTACCTTAGTATTTACATATTTTGGTTGTAGAAACATACCACATCAACCAGTTTGGTTATTTTTCCTGCTTCATGTTAATTATTTCTAAATAAAATTATAGTCCATTGTCTAACAAAAACCATATTAATGCAATTTTTCTATTCTATACAACTACTAGAAAACCCCCACAAACTTTTTCTCACAATTCAAAGGTTTTTAAGTAGAATTTCAGGGAAAATTCGGTATGCGTTTTATATCTTATCAAATAATATTATAAGATGCAAGTTTGAAGTTGTTAAAAAGTTTCAATGATTTTTTATAATATTTTGTCTAGTGTTGCGCCATTTTTTCATGTAAAAGAGTGTCCTGCAATGCCAATGATTGAAAAGTTTTTTTTAATAGCCAGCGACACTCGGCAAACCTCCGAATGTATTTCTGCCACAAAAAAGCTCTCGTCAAAAAAGAAGAATTGCAGTTCGTAATCGACATAAAATTGTTGATCCCTCCATTTGCGGGACAACATCAAAACGCATGAAATTAGAGGATGAGGTCGCCCAAAAATATCCAACAACGGCTGTATGCCCCAATTTTATACTTATACTCGTAATTGTACATAGGTATATCAAAGCCATGCCCATATTTGAAAAGGGAAATCGAGGTATAGTTTTACAATAGCCAAGGTATAACTTATTTCACGTTTAATCAAAACTCCAAAGATTCCCAAAAATGTTGCACGGAGATGGGTTAATAACCATATAGTTAATGTGATGATGATGTGATGTTTTTGTTAGAATCTCCCTTGCCAACAATTTCTACATTGAACTTATTAGGCCATTGAGCAGTGAAGTCCTCCCTCAACGAATAAAAATTAAATTTTATAAGAGTTTTCGAGATAAAGTATTTTGGACGATCTCACAATGAGCTGTATGCGCTTCACACGTCACCGTTCATAGAGCAGAAAATGAAGATCTAGCGACTCCGATAGTTAGATCATGTCACATCCATTCCAGCTCTCGAAATATTCGATGTAATACTTGCTTTCCGTTGCAAAGATCAGATGGGAAATAATTTGGCTTCACTTGGTATGTCCAACTGGGCCGGTTCGATAAACTCGTGCAAAATCGCTTAAACGATTGTCGCGCCAAAAAGCTTGAATATAGGAGTTTGCCAATATAACTGAAGTCGCATCTAGGAATGGTTCTGTTTTTGCAATTTCCGATATTCTGCAAATTTGATATGGGCTTACTTTGCGATTGACCAGCAATTGAAAATAACCCACTTCACTTTGAAAGGCCCCAAAATAACTATTATTATTTAAAGAAATTGGCGGCCACCGTAGCCGAATTTGGTGCGTGACTATCATTCGAAAGACGTAGGTTCGAGGTTCGTAGTGTACGAAGTGTACGCGCCAATTATTTATTAATAATTAGGATTATCCCAATAAAATACCGTACAATAAATATAATACAAAATGTGCAAAAATTTTTGAAGCAGCCACCTTGAGGCGAGTTTTTATGTTGATCCCGATCTAATATATTTTATTTTATTAGCTGTCAAATAAACTGCACATATATATGGATTTTCCGGATTTTAAAAATAAGTGCTAAAAATTCTTGAACAATTTACCTGACTTGCAGAATGCGACTGTTATTTAATATATTTACGAAACAATATTTCACAAAAAAAGTCTAGAAAAGTTGACTGTGACGACCATTTTGGAAATCGTCCAAAATCTGCTAACTGCCTGTAGTTCAAAACTGATTGGAACAAACAAAAAACAGCAAAAGAATTTTCTTAGTGTGAAATGTCACCTTACGAAGGAGTATACATTTTAAATTGCTTAATAGATACTTTACGAAACATCGATCACTATAGCTGAGAATATAATGGACTTCTTTTTCCCCAAACTAATATATTCCTGTTTACATTAATATTCGCTTGTCATTTTCCGAAGACGAATTATAATTTTTTAACGATTCTAATAAAAGTGTAATCTTATTCGTTTTACTTACATTTTTTTCCAAAAATATGTTATGGGACCATGATGCTGCGTTTGCGTCGTAGCTACATTTCAGTCACATACTCCGTGAGGTACTTTTAACACTAAATTCTGCAGCTAATTAGAATGGCAACTGTTTTCCAAACAGAAGTTTTTGCCATCCTATATCATCCTATATAATCAAGAGGAGATGGAGCGGGAAACAGATTGGAGTCTTCAGTGACAGTCAGGCTGCATTGAAGGC
Source organism: Anastrepha ludens (assembly GCF_028408465.1). Taxonomy (NCBI): domain Eukaryota; kingdom Metazoa; phylum Arthropoda; class Insecta; order Diptera; family Tephritidae; genus Anastrepha; species Anastrepha ludens. The sequence continues at coordinate 70,424,952 of NC_071500.1, forward strand.
CCTGGATAACGCGAAGCAAACCTCAAAGATTGTTCAAGAATGTAAGAAGAAGCTTAATTCTGTCGCAAGACAAAACAGGCTTGTACTTATATGGGTTCCGGGACACTCCGGTGTTCAAGGAAACGAAATTGCTGACGAATTGACCAACCGTGGATCAGCGGTGCCCCCACAGGGGCCAGAGCCAATAATCGGAATCAGTTCCGCAGGAATCAAGAATTGGTTCAGCGATTATGTAGGCAATCTACATAAAGAGCGATGGTCCGGTCTAGAACGCTGCAGAACTGCAAAGTGTTTTGTGACAAGTCCGAACAGAAAACTGTCAAACTTTCTACTAAAACTTAGAAGGAAAGACATTCGGTTGATGGTTGGCATCATTACAGGACACAACCCATGGGGTCAGCATATGACCACCATTGGAATCATCGAGAACCCGGTATGCCTGTCCTGCTTGGAGGAGGCGGATAGCACTGAGCACTTTCTCTGTGAGTGTCCTGCCTTTGCTAGAGCACGACTACGAGTATTGGGTTCCGATGTCATGAGATTGAGTAATATTCGTTCTCTAAAACTGGAGGATATTTACAGATTTGCCAAAGAGTCTGGAAAATTCTCACAGGACTATCTATCTCTATCTCTGTCTCTATTCTTTTCTATATCTTTCTCTGATACTTTTCTTCCTCCCTCCTTGACTATCTACCCCCTTTCTAGAGCTTTAAATACAATGGGCTCTTTAGCCTGAGTGTTTTAGGAGCCACCAAATCTCCTGGTGCTCCTTGGCTCGACCTTTTCAAATTCAAATTCAAATTCAGTGGATGCGAACTTGCGCTCATTTTACCCGTATGTCCTTATACTGTGTCACTGTAGAATGTAAATATGCATGCATTTCTGTTCTACATTAAAGCTAAATTAATTTTAATTGTTCTAACCGTTTTCAAGAGGGGGGCAAACTTGCGGTTATCGCACCCTCTTCTGCGCAGAATAGTTGTCGCCAATGAACCAGACACACCTTGTAGTCCATTTCATATTTTCTAATTGCCTTCAAATGAACAACTTGTCGAGTGTCCTGTGTGAGTTTGCGGTTTCGCTTGGCTTGTGTGCACAATTCAATTGTTTTCCTTTTGGTCAACCACAAAATTACATACAAACTGGTCGCGTGGTTCAATTTCTTCCTTCTAAAATTTCCTTAATTGACAAGGGCGATTCTAAAACAATTTTATTTTATTGAGAAATTAATAGTACATTTTTTTCATTTTCTTTTTAATGATCAATAAAGGATGAGTAATTTTAATTCTCTGGCTTGCAATTAAAAGTGTGCTATCTATGTTTGTGTACATGTATGTATGTATTCCTGGCAATTACATTACAAAATCATTTAGTGAATTAAAACGAAATGGACTAACGCAATGGGTAATTTTTCCAATAATTTAGTACTTTTTTTATGTGGAAAGGCATGCATATTCACCTGCGTCAGTCGACAGCACTTACAATAAATGCTCATCAGCTCAATGCATTCCAGCTGTCAACTGTGGCGCCAAACGTCCGTCTAATAAGAATGCAGGTAAATTGAAAGTCTAAGTCTTCAAAATGCGATGCTATCATTAAAAGGCAGCAAATCATAATTCATTTTTGAACTTCTTACCAAGGCCGTTGTACGCCATCGTCGCCCTGAGTAGATAGCTACATACAAATGGACATGTAAGTAACTTAAAAATGCTGCTTGCCACTCCTTTGCTAGCTATGCGTCCGTCGGTCCGTCTGTCCAGGTGTTAATAGAGTAGAAATCCAGAATTTATAATAGAAGCTAATGCATATCCGAGGCATGGTCAACAAACTTATATGTGTGGGTATATACAAGGGACCTACGTTGGAATGCTAGGGCAAGGTGATAGTCGAGTTAGTTAGAATGAAGACGGCAAGAATAAATGCAATGCACAGAAGGTAGCTAGCTTGGTAGTCACTTCAGAAATTGCCACTTTATAGCAACGTGCCCGCGGCAGCGATGAGGCAGGTAAGGATGTGCTCCTTGTGCGCGGTAAACATAAATGTATGTACGAGTAGATGTGTGTGTATATAATAGGAAACACCTTTGGTACTCAATCAATTGAAATTCCTGCTCTGCACACAAACGTAGTTACACATACACATGCATACATATACATATGTACAAGGGCGGATCAAAAGGGTGATTTTGGTGTTCGAGCAACTCCATTTTCTGCAGAAAAATCACACAGCCAACTCACGAAGAGCTACTATTCAATTTCAATACACTTGCCATCTAAGATAAGACAAAGCGGCATTTAGTTAGTGCTTTTATTTGGATGGTTAAGCTTTTCACGAGTACACCTAGTGTTCTCAGAAGCGACAATTCTACATCAGTCCAGCCCTCTACAAGAATTGTGCCTAGAAAGAACAGAGATATGTCTATTTTATTTATTTATTTATTTATTAGAAATATAATTATAAAGAACTATATTACAGGGAAGAGAGGAAGTGTTAAGCGCTGATTGCAGTTATTTGGAAAGATTTTTAATGTTAAACTTGAAATTGTTAACATAAAATTAATTGGCAAGCCACACTCAGGTTAGTACCCAACAAATTACAACAACAATTTTACGATTTACTTCTTTATTGCAAACGTACTTACTCTGATATTCGTAGATTGGTTTACAATCTTTCGCTGACCGCTTTTTGAGACGTTTTAATGAAAAGTAAATGGCGATATTACTGTAAAGATACAATACGTTTTTAAACATGAGTTCATTTTTATTTAATTTCATACTGTTTTTAAAAACAATGCATAATCTGAAATTAAAATTTGTTTGGATTTCTTTCTTTAATAAATACCTTTTGACCATACCTCAAATTTTACTATAGAAAACTCCGGTTTTGTTAAACCGATACATGGATTAACCTATTTAGGTAATCGATATGTAAAGTCAAGATTGCCGTGGTACCTACTTTAAATCAAAATTTATATTGAAATTCTTCTAAAATTAAGTGTTGTCCATTTCTGGGATTGATAGAATTAAAAAGTAAATGTGGATTTACGTTGTTGGGAATGCTTGTACGTGGCTCTATGTAGAAGGCGGTTGAGATTGCTTGCCACTTCACCTAACCTAAATTACGTTGCTAGAAATAAATGAAAAAGGGAACATATCGATAACAAAAACTTGAGCAAACAAGAGCACTTACGAACAAAATAGTAAATTATTTATGCAAACGCAAATCAAAAGTCAACTGTAAATTATTACACGGCGTATTATGATGATTATAAACCCCTATGATGGTATTTTTCAAACGAACAAGTCAATGCAACTGAGTCGATGTTAAAGAAAAAAAAAATGCGTTTCTACAAAACCACAGAGGTCATGAACGGTAACGAAGAATCTGCTAGATTGGACGTAGTGATTAACTAAAGCGATTGAAGAGAAGCACAGTGGAGAGAATTCAGAACCAACATCAGACCGTTAACCGGCTCCCAGCAATTTTGAATGATTCAGCTGATTTACTGACGTAGCAAGAGATGTAATAAGTGTTTGTATACGATATAAGAAAAAATCAATGCAGCTAATATGATATTTATTTTACCTCGTTGCCGTCTGAACAACGACTGATTGAAAGAGCGTAAGAATATGTGTGAAATGAGCGAGCATAATTCTGATTCCGAGTCCCCGATGCCGTGACAGCTGAAGTTATTCTCACAATTTTCTTTCGGGTGGGCAAACTTTGTAATCTATCATCCTTGGGGTAGCAGGCATGTTAAAAAAAATATTGTCATTTATCAAAACCGTTCTTGTATTTTGTAATTGGTTAATCCTCTTCCAACCTGTTTTTAATTTTGGGTAAAGCCTTTTGTTTGTTCTTAAACCGAAAACCCAAAATTCGGATTTTAAATTCCCCAGCAACGTAACATAATTATTTTGTATATAATCGAGATAAGATTTAAATTTTATGGCGTACCTAAACTTTACAGTGGCTAAGCAAATTTCATTGTGAATATTTTCTTAGACTTTTATTAAGTGAAAAATGCCATTTAAAACTATTCGGGCAATTTCAATGTAGTGCCCCAGAAACCCGCAGTCGAACTGAACTAAACGGTTTTACAATTTCATCAGACACTGCATATTCCACATCTGGTAAACCGTCGAGTATTGATGCTTTTGATAAGCAATTTCAATATAGAAAAAAATTAATGCAATGCATATTAAAAAGGAAACTAAAAGTTACATCGATATCATTGAAAATATCAGATTTTTAGTTCACTTAAATGGCTTAAAACTTGAGTAAAAAATCACCAATTGATCGAAAACCCATTTTTTGAAAACGGTGCCCATCCCTATTGGAGAGGATATAAGATTTGCTTGACGGTAGGATATTACACCATTAAAGTAGAGCTTAGAAAACACGAGGAACGGCTAAAAGAATTATGCCGGAAAGAAACAATAGAGCAATGTAACAAGGACTTCCTGAAGAGGTATAAACTAGGGTTTCAGATACTTGAGTAACGAACAGTGCGAGTGGTTCGATACTCACCCGTTGCTCAACCGCCGCTCAAATGTTTCTTCGAAATTTTCTACTTCGACCAGTTAAACAAATATTATCAATTTTATTTTTTAGCATTTTTTTAGTTTTCAACGACGTGTCACTTATAAAAGTGTTACAAAAAAAGTCGAAATTATAACAGGTGTTACTCGAAATACTCGAAACAGTTCGATATGGCTGAATTCAAGCTCGAAAATTTTCGAGTAATGAGCATCGAACAGTTATGTGGGTATATTTTCGAACAGCCCGAGCAAATGAGTAACGAGGCTCGAGCTGTTCGAAAGTATGCGCTCAAAATCTCTAGATCTGGTATAAACCATAATGTGTCTACATATGAAACTCTCAAAGAACAAACTGCGGTTAATAGTGCAAACACTGCAGTAGAGGCCAGGAATTTATTTCTTGACAGGGATAGAGCGTGAAAAATCGATTTATGTATAGAAGGTAGTTTAACTCCTAGACCACATACATATATGAATTTTATAACTTTTCCATTGCAATGATTATTTTCTTCATAAAAGAAAGTAAACAATTTTAGAAATATGTAAACACTTGAACATTTGCACAACATTTGCACAAAAGTTAGTAGGTTTACCCCTCTAATACCTTTGGGATTCGCCTATGAATAGATACATACATACATACATGCATGCATTAATAATCATTCATACAAATATATTTAGGTATGGTATTGGGGAACATGCAGTGGCGTATAAATATTGATATCCAGTTTGCTTTCAAATTCGGTGTGATAAACAAGAGAAGAAAAACAAAAAAACACAACCACAATAACTATTCGCTGTTATTGACCAGGCATCCGAAAAACACGTATCGTGAGTGGTTGCTATGCCGCTCGGCGATCAGCATGAAAACCGGCAGCGCGCGGCGGTCACATCGATCACTATTGACAGCTTTAGAGAGAAAAAATGAAAATCTTTTCAAATGAAATCAAGGTGTATGTGCACATAGCACACAGTCGTGTAATGGAAAATATTAAAAATTACAAAGAACAGAATATATACATATACATATATGCATATATATGTAAGTATAAGTATATGCTTTAATAAGCGATAGTCGTTGCGGCAGCACAGGCACTTGTCCGATTGGCTGACTGCCTGACTGGCCACTCAATCATTTTGGAACAGCTTCAACTATATTTTATTCCCAATGTATTTGCATGCGTTGCATTCGCAGTAAATCGCGCGCAACAAAATATGTGCGATGTTGTGAAAATCAAAGCAGAGCGTAAGCTGCGGCGCAAATGTTTGCAACTTTTGGAATCTTACGCGTCATTGCAATGCCACATGCGTGTTTGTATGGTGGCAATGCACAAAGCGGACGTTAAATGGATTTTGGCTCACAACAACTTGACATTTCGGTGACAAGCTATGCATACCGCGCGTCGCAGCCCATAACAGTTTTCGTTCAACAAATGCCTTGAGAGGTATGTATGTAAGTACCTAAGAATGTACATATGTATGTATGTGCCCGCCTCAGCTGCAGATTTATTGTATATGAACAGCGAAAAATGAATGCAAGCGTCGCATGACGTCGCTGACGGCTTTCGTGGATTTTGTGGATTTCGAGGGGTGCTACAAGTTTATTAGTGTGTTGACGCAAATTAACAGCGACTCGTTTCCACTGTCATTGTACTGTACGCGGCGTATGGTGCGCTGCAATAAACCGTTGCCATTGCCGCTAACGTTAGCTGTTTTTCAAATTGCAACCGCCGCACATCGCCACTATACAACATACATACATAGACTGCAAATAAGCAGTAAAAAATAGGCAAAAGGCAGCAAACAACATGCAACGGCAATGGTTTAACAGCAAAAGCCAAATAATTTGTAAATGTCAAGAAATTTTGACAGTTTGCGGTGATGTTTTGCAAATTACGTTTGTAATTGCACCGACGAACGACGGGCGGCAAGCGGTCTGCAAATGCGCGGTAAGTGCCGAGCAGTGATCGTGGCAGATCGCATTCACAAATTTGAAATGAAGCGAAATAAAATATCAAAGGTGGAATTTCGTTTTGTATGCTGACAAGTGCTGCCACACAGCTGGCGTGTAATGCCATAATCGCACGCCCCACGTTCGCTCGTTCCAACTGCACCGAAATTACTCTAATCGAAATGACAAAGTGTGTTTTGATCAAAGTGAAATTTGAAGAAAACACGCATTACGAGCAACCCTGGGGGCCCGAAGACATATGGCACACACATTGCCTCAATTTGTGAACTTCAGTATAAAAAAATTAGTTGGCTAAAGTAACATACATACATACGTGATTTCGAAAAATATTCGATGACAGCTTTTGGAAATAGATAAGTGATCGATTGAAGTGGTTTCAATATGGGCTGAACATTTTAAATAAAAAAGATGAAAGTTGTAATAAACTGTGCGTTAGAATTATATTTTTTGTAAACTGCAGTTCCACCACAGCAATATTGGTATTGTTGCTCAGTTCAATTTCATGTTTGAGTGTTTCTAAATTAATCGAAGTATTCTTCCATTATTGGTATATTTATTGAAGAGGACGGGGAATATTGTAGTGGTCTTTTTATTCTTTCTTTGGAAATGCACTGTACCCCATTATATTGTAGGCATACACTTGTATATATAATACCTTTGCATCTATACTTGTACAGGTGACTGAATTTATCTCTATACCCTGCGTTATAGTTGTAATATTGCCAAGAGCTAACCCTTATATTGATATAAGAGAAGGTTTCTCCATCCGAAGCAAACTTGTGAGAGTAACTTTAGCTGTTGCGACATAGGGAAATTCGATAGAGTCAGAGGATAATCAAATGAAATCGAAAGTGTGGTTCATTGGGTATTCAAAACAACTGCTGAAGACTTCGGGCCATACGTTAGACCTTAGCCACCGACACTCTAGCATTCTTAAAAATGTTGAGTTCATCCCGATGGTACTTTTTCCACTCATGTTCCCTTAAGGCATGAGTGGGCAGGTTGCAATATTTGGCGGCAAGCCATGGCAAACATGTTCATAGCTCAAAATTGGACGGAAGAGTTGGTGGGGAAGTATTCTGTGAGGAGCTCCCCATCAATCTCAAATTCAGGCTTCCGGACCACAGTAGTGTTTTCCAAGAGAGCAGGAGACTGGTTGCTCACTTCGTTAAGGATGTAAATATTTACTCCGACAGCCAAGCGGCTATTAGCACCTTAGGCTTGTTGTTTGTGCGTTCGAAATTAGTCGGAGAATGCTTAGCTTTTCTCTCGATTGCATCCGAATATTTTGATATCAGGCTCATTTGGGTACCCGGTCACAGCGGCATAGAGGAACACTGCTGGGCTGATGAGCTGGCTAGACAGGTAACCCTGGAGACGGTTTCGTCGCAAAATGAGAGGATTGGTGTTCCCTTGAGAACATGTGGTTTGTTCCTGGAAAGATGGGCCTCGCATCAACTTAGCGAGCACTGGGCTAGTGCGCAAACGTGCAGAGTCGCGAGATCCTTCTGGCCACGGGTAGATCGAGGGTGCTTATAATCCTAACAAAGCCGCAGATCTCGAATTTGGTGGGTATCCTTACTGGACATTATGTGTTAAGTGTCCATGCGGTGAGACTTGGGATTGCCTGAAGTCCGCAGAAGCTGTCTGGAGGACGAGGTGGAATCATCTCAGCACCTTTTTCTCAGCTGGCTGCCGTTGTCGGCATCAATTGTAAAATATTAAAAAAAAGCTGTTTCATAACTTGGGGAGGGTTTGATCATATCATATGATTTCATTGACTTGATCAAAGGGGGATTTTGATTGGTAAAATATTTTTTATTAATGTACTTTTTACAAGCAATATATATCGATGCAATCAGAAAAAATTTAGTCATACATGCTAGATGATGTGAATAATTAGATTTACACCTCACTTCGACACGTTCTGTGACTTTGTTTACTTTGCTTTTGCCGTTTATTTTAGTAGGCTATGAGAAACACTTCATATTTCCAGCTATGCATCACTTTTGATACATTTGGCATTTCAACTGCTTTTTGTGCTACCATCCACGGCGTTCGGTCACTAGATTTTTGCATTGCGTAACCATTTTTTAAAACTGGATTTGAATTTCCAACAAGGAGAAAAACTTAGAAATGTTGGCAAACTGATACTCTTAAGAAAACAGCCATTTATAAGTGAAATGAGCGCTTCAAAAGAAATCGTGAGTCCTACGTAATGGCAGGCCGTCGACGTCGAATACTGATAAAACCGTCAATAAAGTGAAAGAAAACTTGATAAATAACCTCAAATTAACCATCAAGGCCATGTTACTGCAAAGTTGGTCCCAAGGATCTGAATTTCATGTAAAAGAGGGACCCCGTCGATATCGCCAAAAACCAGATTTCCAAGCCTGAATCCGACCCAATATTCGTCAGACGCATCATTACTGGAGACGAGTCGTGGGTATATGAGCCCGACGCGTAACCTAAAGTACAACGGTATTGTGCACCACGAACTTTTGCCAGAAGGCAAATTTGCCTGTTTGATCAAGTCAAAACACCACTATGGGGAACGCGTTTTAATAGCTTAAAGAAAGTAATGGAAAAGTCGAAGGCAGCTCCAATGGCTTTATCAAAAATAAAGTTCCAGTAATGCTTCGAGAACGTTAATATAAGTACGTTGCAGTTGATGGGGAGTTCTTCGAAGGCGTATATATGTACATGATATATATTATTGGTGCGCAACTAAGTTCACGCTGTTTTTTTTTATGAAAATACAACTGCTGGTCAGCTAGACCATGTGCCATCGATCGGAACAGGTGATAATCGGACAGCGCAATTGAAGTCGACACCGATCCCCAGCGATGGTTTCGCTTGGTTTTAACAGTTCATAATAAATAACACCAACTTAGTCCCACCAAATACATAGCATAAGCTTCGCCGCGTCAATATTCGGCCGACGCGACGACGTAGAAGTATGACCGAGTAGTCCCCATGATTTTCTTTTCTTTGGATTGCTGTAATGATTCCATTTTTCATCACCCACCACGATGCGATGAAGAAAACCCTTCCTTTTTTGCCGCTGGAGCAGTTGTTCACAGGCGAAAAAACGACGTTCAACATCCCTTGGTTTTAACTCATAAGGAACCCAAGTCCCCTGTTTCTGAATCATTCCGAAAGCATGCAATCGCTTGGAAATGGATTGGCGGGTAAATCCTAATACTGAAGCAAGCTCTTCTTGCATTTGACACGGATCCACATTGAGCAATACCTCCAATTCAGCGTCTTCGAAGGTTTTTGGCCTTCCTTTACGCGGACGGTCGTCAACATTAGAATCACCGTCTTTAAAGCGATGGAACCAATCTCGGCACGTTGTTTCACTTAAAGCAGCATCTCCATAAACTTTTTGTAGCTCTCGATGTGCTTCAGCCGCCGTTTTTTTCGAATGAAAGAGGAAAATCAACACTTCCCGTAAGTGACGATTATTCGGCACATAATCAGACATTTTCACCAAAACAAAAGTATTGGATACCAAAACAATATCACTAATGTGCCGAAGCAGTTTGTTTACCATATGTCTAAGCTTGGATTATGACGTTCAGGTTATGTTAGAATCGACTAGCACACACTGCTGGCAAAGTCTGTTGACAAACAGCGGGAACTTTGGAAGCAAACTCAAAAGCACAAAATCACAAACAAGGCCCCAGAAACGAGTTAATTGCGCGGCTGCCTAAGAGTCTCTGAACCCAGAATACCGGCGCTACTAATGCTAAAATCTAAAATCTAAAAAAAAAACGATAATACCCCGAAGAAAAAACGCGTAAGGGGTCAATAATGCTTTCATTCTGGAGAAAAAAAGTAAGTAAACATCTTTACCTCGGCCAAAAGTGTTTGCGCAGATTACATTGAAAACACATTTGTAAAAATGATACGAATGTAGCTGGAATTATGAAGCATTTATAAAGCTCCATTTACGGTTAAGCTGGTAGTATGTACCTGGTCATTCGATCATTTCGAGATATCCGAATACCTGGGTTGCCATAAAGTAAAAATCATTAAAATAATGAGCCTTACATTTTCACATTTTATTATTACGTGATTAGCCTTTAACAATTTTAAAGGTCTTACACATTTTCAAAGACCAAAAAAATCCCATGGAAAGACTTTCTTTTGCTTTTTACTATCTTTGGCTCTGCAGTTTTCCGACATAACGGCCATTTATCTTGTAATTATGAAAATAATGCTGTGCTAAAGGAACGTAAGACATACTATACCTAAGTTAACGGAACATGCGGCATATACATAAGAATACACAAGTTAACATGGGTATGTATCACAAATGCATACAAAAGTTAATCAAGATGCGTTACATAGGGGTTTTGTAACTGGTGTACTGCCGAGACCCGCAAATGGGCGCAGTTAAATAGTCAAACATGAGGAAATTATTTGACATCGATTGCTGGCAAATGAACAGGAAACCTAACTGCTTGACTGCCCGCCTAGTTGTCTCATTGTCGGATTTGTATGTGTTTGCCTGCTGTATTTTATTTATTATACTTTTTTTCTCCTTTTGAGGTGTGGGCACGCAATTTAACGTTCATCTAACCTATTGGACTGTGCGCTCGTGGTTGGTTGATGTGTACTCATAAACATGCATATTATATTGTTAATATTCAAATGCGTACATAATACTCGTAAAACACAAAAATTATTTGAATCGGATGACTGGTGAAGGCGCGCTAGCAGGCGGGAAAAGGTTATAGAGGCCGACTGCGATATGCAGGAGTGCGCACATTATCGCAACAACATGATCTGCAGCACGATGCAGGCTACCTACGATAGTATGCAGCGAAGGACTTTGTGTGCACTCGTACATACATATGTACGCAGGTAAAAGGCAGGCCCCTCGGTGCATTCACCCGCTATGCCAAAAAAAAACATTTTTTTAGCTTAAAAAGAACTCATGAAGCCATCCAAATTTTGGGATACATTAGTCCAGGATTTTCATACTGCAGAATAAGTATAACATTTGGGTTTAAAATTAACTTGGTGAATCTTTTACCAAATCGCGGTGCACAAATTTATGAGTGGCGCAAGCAATGCTGCCAGATTCACAGTTTAGCTGTAAATTACAGTTTTTTAGACAAGCATAGAGTTATTGTAAGTTACCTCATAGTACAAAGAAGAGTTTTCCCGCAACTTCAGATTTAAACAAATAAATTAAAATAGGTTTCAATCACAGTCGTGTAACAGATGTAATAAGCAATAAAGAATTTGATGGTTTTCCAACACTGGAACAGACAACATACAATTGACCATGTGATAAACATGGGGTTTCTAGATTAATAATGTTTGTCTTTTGTTATTCTTAAAATATGTTTGGATTTGTTCAGCCCTGCATGATTGTTTTTAGAATTTATTTAAATATTTTTATTTATTATTTGTGGATAAAATCATTCCGTAACTCGTTCTCAAACTAAAACAAAAGAAAGAATATTGCGAGGCCAATCAAATCTATAACTCTTACATTTTTTGACTTTTCAATTTGGTCAGGTTCACGATATTATCACTTTTGTGTAAACGTATTAGATCCTCCAACGCGAACACGCACACACACGAACGCGCAATATTTGTATGGGAAAAAGAAAAGGGCTGCTTTAGGGTTTTCCCCGGAAATTATTCGAATTTTTCTCGTCGTACAAACCATCCTTGTACTTCAGGGAACATTTAAAAAAAGAATTGTTAAGATTGGCCCATGCGTTGTTGAGTTATGCGCTTACCAACACATTTCGCGATTCATTTTTATATTATAGATTTACAGTTTTGTGAAAAACAAAATAAAAATTCGGCAAATTCTCTACAAGAAACGTTCGTTTATTTTTGGTTTTTCTTTGTTTCTCTTTGGAATAGAGGGTGTCTAAAGGCAAGAACAAATGAGTGTAGGTGCAGCAGGGGCATCAAGAAAAAAGGACGAGAGGTGTGTACGCATTTTTATAGCGGTGTACGACCACGTCTAGGCGACCAACTACAACTCTATTTCTACGAATATCACCATACATATGTACATACACAAACAGGCGTTGCAATAAAAATGGTGAGTAAATGCTTGAGTAACAGCGGTCGAGCACTGCAACTACGCGATCGCGCGCCTGCTTGTCCAACGACAGTTCCACAATTACTATGCACTTCCACTTATTAACTTGCCGTCACTGCATTTTCCTTACTTTCCGCCGCTGCCTTGAAATGACAAGCAATGAACTCCTCTACAGCTTGCGTAACATTGAATTGACTTTGCACCTGTTCGTTTGCCTGCCTGGCTGTTGGCAATGTGGCAATGGCAGGATGACTTCTCGTTCAGCGGGTGAAGGTGATTAGCGTTAGAAGAATGTGGAACGTGTTCCTTCGACGCTGACATGTTGTTAGTGTGCCACGACGTTTTGTGACTCTACAGTAAGTGGCACTTAAACCACATACTGTGCATTCACACATACATACATACGAATATATAATATATGAATTCTTGTATCCATTCGCTTGCATGTGCATATGTATGTGAGTAGCCATGCCGGCTCATTGTGCTTGGTATCAATGGTCCAGTATGAGTGCCATAATTGAGTGAAAATACCTTGACGCTCGGCCCTCAAAGATAGCGAACAGAGATGCTATTCCTGTAGCGGCATTGTGCCTTTTGCGACTTTTGTAGACCACTTTGCGAGGTTTTCAATAATTGTATTCCCATTTCTTTATAAGTGCTTAGCATGTTCGTATGTAGTGGCTTATATTGTTGTTGTTACTCGTATTATTATTTTTCTTTGTCCACTCACAAAATATATGACGCGACAGAAGAATTAATTTCAATAAGAAGTAAATTAAACTGTCATTAGTTCACCCTTTGCCTTAAGTGAACGTGGCCGTGTGGATGTGTTTTTGTTGTTTTATAACTTTTTTTTCAATTTTGCTTTAGCGTTCACAAGCATTATCTTTTCACCTTACCGCCGGCCTGTCTGCATATTCGGTTCTTTGCCTTCAATTCAAATTCTTTTCGAGCTGTCTTGCTGTGTTTATTTTTTCTTCTTTGAGAGTCTACGTCTTTTATTTATCGAAAAATTCTATCACAATCAATGCTGTCCGGCCCATCACCATCGCCAACATCATCGTGGTCGTCATTGTCATAGTTGCTGTCCGCTGGCGTGCTTGGCGGTCATGACAGGTTCTAATATTCTTTCTTTTTTCAATTTTTATATTCTAAGCGTTACTACGATTGTGACTTTGTTGCGGTTGTGGCTTTGATTGCGTTTTGAAAGACAATTAGACTTTTTGCCTTTCTGTCTTTCGGCATCTCGCCGTCTGACCGCCGTCCAGTTGTGCTTGTTGGGTTTTGGCGGCATTTGTCGCTTTGAAGTTGTTTTGTACGCGCCGCATCTAATGCGTGCCGCCGAGGAGCCACACACATACTTACATCTCTATGTACAGGTGATGAGCCGCCGCAAGCCCATTTTACACTTTCGAAGAGTGCTACTTGCTGATCACTTAAGGCGATTGTTTGCAAGTACAGCACAGAGGCTTGAGAATATTACAAAGGTGAATACCGAACGTTTACTTTATATGTATAAGAAAAATGTTGATATGTTCTTGGCCATAAATGTGGGCGTTTCTTGGTATCCGCGAATATTTCGAATAGCAAATGGCAACTCATCGCCATCCACCTCAGCAATTTATTATACTCGCGCACACTTGTGTATGAAGGTATTATGATTTTTTTCTCATAAAGGAATCGGGATAGCCCAAAGAGCTCTCTTATGAAGGAAGCTGGAACTACCCAAGTGCTAAAGGAGACGGTGTAAAAATAAATTGCCGTGGTAATAAAAATTTGTCTTCATAAAAAATTTTCGTACAAATCAGGTTAGATTTATAAAATGACAAATTTTGATTTCGAAGACGTGTTTTTCGTTAATTTTGTGAGTTTTGCAAAACAATAAATTGGCAGAGTCACCCAGTGTCAGTAGTAAATTTTATGAAGCGTGCGGAATGAAACTTTAATGATCCACACTAAATCCGTGATCATTTTAAAATACGCGCATGTTATTGTGCATGTGTGGCGTCGATCTACTGTAAAACTCTCGTATAAATAAACTCCACTGTAGGACTGTGCAGTCCCGCTTACAATTGCCATTACAACGTTCACGACCCTTCTACCCTCGAAAGAAGAGTGGGAACGGGACAGGGCGAGTCTATCCATGTATAGACAGATGGCTTAAGGCTCGAGGGCAGGGTGGGCGGATTTGTATATTCCGAACATCTGGGGATCTCTTTCAGTTTTCTGCTTCCCGACTACTATAGTGTATTTCGGGCTGAACTGATGGCAATAATGAAAGCTATGACACTGGTACAGTGTGATGCGTTACCTGCAGACGATATCTATATTTTCACTGATAGCCAGGTGGCGATAAAATTCCTGAAATAGCAGTCGACATCCTCCATGGTAGCTCTGAAATGCCTCTCATTTCTTAACGAGTAGGCGGAGTCATGATCATTGTGACATTGAGGGTAAATAAATATAAACTTATTAAATTGTATTAATTATTTTATTTATATTTTATAGGCATATGTATTATTGAAATTTTAGTATCGCGAGTATCCCATGCGTTGCAATAACGGGCTGTATAAGCTTCAAAACGTCATAGACATAGCACAGCGAATAAAGATCCAGCGGCTTCGATGGCTGGGTCATGTCGCCCGAATTGATACAAATGCTCCAGCTCTGAAAGTACATATTCGATGCGATAACAGCTGGCGGTAGCAAAGGAAGGAAAGAGGAAGGCTTCCTCTGTGTTCGAAAGATCCGGTAGCGAAAAACTTGGCTTTACTTGGTGTGCCCAACTGCTGCCGGCAAGAAATGACAAGCGCGCTTTGTTAAACTCGGGCAAAGTCTCTTAACGGTTATCGCGCCAATTAAGAAGAAGAATAATATTGAAATAGTAAAGCAATTGTTCTATTTTAATTATTTTAAGTTTTACACAATACCTATGTATATATTTTTGATCACAAAAATAAAAAAAGAACCTGATATTTTTGGTTACATTTTTGTGAAAAAAACCCTAACGTCAAGTGGTTAAGGATTATCAGATTTGAATTGTAGCTTCCTGCATTGGACAAGTTTTACTATTGATGAATGCTTGACGCTATTCTATTCCATACAGGTCTGTCAATATGAATACTCGTCATTTTGGTCATTGTGGGTATTAAGTATATGACGACTTTATTTTGCAACACAATTTTCTAAGATGGCATTATATTTCTCTCTAAAATAAACATTTTTTTAATGCTTTTAATAAAATTAATTTCAATTTAGAACTCTATACCACATTTGTTTGTTCGACGTAAGTTTTAATGAAATAAAATGCTTTATCTGATTTCTTCTAATGCTCTACGAGGACTTCAGTTTGTCATTTACTGTATATTCATATGCGCATACATACATACATATATGTGTATTATATTTTTATAAATTAGCGTTAAAAAATAATTAATCATTCACTCATGCATTATTGATTTGCTAATTACGTTTACGAGCTTAAGTTGCCTAGGCATAGGCGATCGCCGCGCCTTTCTTTTCCGTGTTTACTCAGAAAAAGATCGAGATGTTTCGGAATCTAGTATTTATGCCGATTGTGGTAAAGTAAACGAAAGTAGCTCTACCAGTAAATACATTGTTACTATATGTACCATTTGGACATTTCTGTTCGGTATACTTTAGTAAATTAGCAGGCTTACTACTGAACACCAAGTTGAAAATCTAAATCCAAAATCTTTTTTCTGGTAGGAAAATCTCATACTCGTAGAATGCCTCATCCGTAATATTATGTTCAGTGGTGACTAACTTTCAGACAAGTGGTTGTGTGAAGAAGCAAAATTTCCGTGTTTAGAGTGAGAGCGTTCCTCAAAAGACCCCCAAAGGACTATCCCGAAATATTTCTGTACGCTAAAATTGTTCACGTTTTATTAGTTCTCACGTCAATTCCAATTGCGTGCAACCAACGTCGTCAAATAAAACTTTCGATCGCTGAATAATCTGAATTACTGGATAAGTTAACTTGGAGCCAAAATCATGTTGTTTCACTGTTTTGAACTAACCACTACTGGCGTGTTAGAAGCCAGCATTCGTAGTGGTAAGGATTATAGAAAAAGTGGTACGATATTGGACAGTAGTGGTAGTCATGTGTTTAAAATGATTTAAAGGCAGTTTAAGAAAAACTTCGAGAGCCGAAATATTTGATGCTTCAATGCTTTTCTTGTGTTTTTTAAGTCCTACTTACCTTTAAGACAACGCTAATTGCTTTGCAACGGCAATGGAAATGGCACAACAGCACTCATTATTAATAAATTCAATTTTTAATTGAGTTGGAAATTATTCGACGATAATCATTGGAATTAAAATCAAATGAGATTCATTTAAAGATCTATGCATAGATATGTGCAACACAATAGCCAAGTCCCATAAAGCAGTTACTATAATGTGAAAATTTTGCTTTCTATCAAGGAAAACTGCCTTTTTTATTATTTTTAATGGGGAAAAACCAAAAATTCAAATAAACAGCAAAGCAATAAGTGTGACCATTTTATGAAAGAAGCAACAAATAATTGAGATGCCGGTCAGAAATGCCTATCGGAAGTAGTTCACAAATGATGGACTACAAGATTGCGCCTCCCAAGTGCTGTCCGTACAGAAACGAAACTAATAAAAAAAGAGGAAGAGGACACAAAAATAAGTGGAATACCAAGAATAAAATAATAAATTGTGCCCACATACCATACACAAAAATAAC
Source organism: Anastrepha ludens (assembly GCF_028408465.1). Lineage (NCBI taxonomy): Eukaryota > Metazoa > Arthropoda > Insecta > Diptera > Tephritidae > Anastrepha > Anastrepha ludens. Next base: position 70,442,273 of record NC_071500.1, read on the forward strand.
GTACAGGTTTTCGCAAGGCGTCCCTTTCTGTATTCTCTGCATCGTGGGTGTAGTCAACATTTCCAATTTAATTATTGAATTTGATATGACGATCGTGAATACATTTTCAGATACACCTATCTGAGCCATTTGATATCAGACGAGATTTCAGGCAGGGTGACTCTCTGTTTTGTGGCTTCTTTAACCTAATGCTAGAAAAGGTTGTGCGACCCGCAAAACTTAATCGCTCAGGCATAATCACTACATATTATAAAACAAAGTCCCTTTTTCTGTCCCTATGTCCCCTTATACGCTTAAATCTTTAAATCTACGCAACGGATTTTGATGCGGTTTTTTTTAAAGATAGATTGATTGAAGAGGAAGGTTTATATCTATATAATGTGAAGAAATATATAAAGGGGGCGTGGCAATCGGTCAAAACGTGGCAAAAAAACATAATTTTTTTGTTTTCACGGCCATAAATCATAAACGAATCAACCAATTAAAATGAAACTTTCTTAGAGTTTAACTTTGAAATATTTACTTTCGTTCTGCATCAAAAAAAAAAATTGATATATTTGTTATTTAACCAAAATTGTTTAAACAAAAGCAGCTCTTTTTCCAAAAAAAGCTGTTTGTGTGTTTGTTCGCTGTCAACCGAATGAAGCAACAGGCGTTAAGCGATAATCTCACCACACCTCATTAATGTTGAATTACATCGTATGGTGACGTATGTATGTATGTATTTACGAATCGCTTGCATTATTTCATTTCGGACATATGTACATATGTATCTATGTATGTACTGAATTCCATGTAATTATATGTACATACAATTTTACAGCGAAATAAAACGCTATTTTCAGGTTCTATATTAGTAAATCGCACATAATTAAAATACAGCTTTTGAATAGTTTTTATTGATTATTTTCGAAGCGATTTCAACAAATGGGTATAACATTAATCCTTATCCAATTAAATACCTTAAATACATTGTTGTTTTCATATAGATCTATGTATATGGCTCTTTACAGCATATAATTAAAAACAATATTTTTCAAGATATTACATCAGTAATTAGTAATTGAGATCTACCGGAAAAATTGCGTTAGCTGTTGCGTCATCCGGCATTGCCGCTACTCTTTTGGAAAGAGTCTTTTGGAAAGAGGCCGAACCACACACTCTACAATGAAGCACCCGCTGAAAATCGCCACCGATGATGATAACAGCGTCTGTAGTGTTTCTAGACAGAGCAATACAGGAAAATTGATGCGTGACTGCTCATTAATAGTCTGGGACGAAGCTACCATGTCAAACAAGACGTCTGTGGAAGCACTGGATAGGACAATGCGCGATTTGCGCAACAAAAATTCACCTATGGGTGGATGTACAATTCTGTTCTCAGGAGATTTCCGTCAAATCCTACCAGTTGTGACTCGAGGAATACGTGCTGACGAAATAAATGCTTCGCTAAAAAGATCCCACCTTTAGTCGTATGTCAACAAATTAGAGCTTAAAACTAATATGAAGATTTCGTCATCTTCACGTGAGAACAGGCTATTTCCAGAGATGCTGCTAAAAGTTGGCAATGGAGAATTAACACAAAGTGAGGGAAGGATTAACCTAGAAAACCTTTGTGTTTTGATAGACAACATCCAAGAGTTAGTCAACAATGTCTATCCAGACATTGATAACATAAGTTATAAGACAATATCTTGGTTTAAAGAAAGAGCTATTCTGTCACCAACTAACGAACAAGTAGATAAAGTAAATAACTTGATTATTTCAAAGATTGATGCGCCGACGAAAATATACTACTCGGTCGATACTGTTCTCGATTTGGAAGAAGCTGTTCAATTTCCTACAGAATTTCTAAATTCTTTGAAACCGTCTGGACTCCCTCCTCACAAAATGGAGCTGAAAATAGGTTGTCCTGTTATTTTATTAAGAAACCTAAGTCCACCTAAACTTTGCAATGGCACGCGTTTGATGGTAAAATCACTGAAAACTTTCATAATAGAGTGCACAATACTCACAGGATGTGGTACCGGAGAAGATGTATTGATTCCCCGAAACCCTCTGATACCATCGGACCTACCATTCCAATTTAAACGCTTACAATTTCCGGTAAAGACATCTTTTGCAATGACCATAAATAAATCTCAGGGTCAAACTTTCAACGTTGCAGGCTTAGATTTGAGTGTTGACTGTTTTTCACATGGCCAACTGTATGTCGCTCTTTCAAGAGTAACCTCTAGAGAAAACATGTTTGTATTGTCTAATGACAAGAAGGCTATGAACGTTGTATATAAAGACATTCTGTAATATAGTAATTGTTGTAAAAATAAAATAAATACATATGTAAAAATGCAAAAAGTTAATATGCAAAAATGTAGGGTATGAATTTAGATATCCCAAAGATAGCAGGAAATCTTCATGCTATAAAGAAAGAGGAATTGTTTTACTCCAAATTTAACGCGTGCGGGCCACGGGCAATAATGAATAAGCCAAAACTACTGGATCGATTTTAATCATTTTTTCAGTGAGTGACATAGGGTATATATTTTATACCCGTGCGAAGCTGGGCGGGTTGCTAGTTTATTATAAAATGGTTCAATTACTAGCGTATGTCGATAATATTGACATAATTCGCCTTAAAAACCACGCTGTAAAAAGAACCTAAGCGAATGGATGTGCTGGTGAACGAGGACAAGACGAAGTATTGATTGGATCTTTCGCCAATCAATGCCACTTTGAACTGGTAGGCAATTAAGCTGTGAAGTCCCCTCTCCATGAACAAAAATCAGTCAAGATATAAGTTTTGGAGTTTTGGAGATGAAGATTTTTGAACCTTTGTGCATTGGAGTCGGCGAATATTGCAGATGATTTCACAATGAGCTGTATGAGCTTTCCGGCCTATGAACGCTTCGGCTTTGAAAGTATTCGATGTGATACCAGCTGGTGGTGGCAGAGGAAGACGAAAATCTTCTTTGAGGTGAAAAGATCAGGAGAGAAGGGCTTGGCACGAGAAGGAAATGGCCAACGGTTGTTAAACTCAGCCAAAATCGCTTAATCGGTTATCGTGCCAATTAAAAAGAAAAAAAGTTAAGGTTTAAAATTGTGTGATCAAACTCTTGAATAATTATAAAACTACACTAATCAATTTAGTACTTAAAAAAAACAGTTTTTTTTGCCGCCTTAACGCAAAATTTATGATGTATTTAAATACCTGTTGATAATTGCTTAATCGAACATTTAAATTTATTAGACATACATACGCATATATGACAGTTCTTTGTACTTGTATTTTACAAAAAAACCTATCAAACACTCATACATGCGACACTAATTTTTAAGACCAAACGATCGTGTTAAATGAAACGATTTATTCGTACTTTTTTCGCGGCTGCCAGTTGATCAATGGTGCTTGTGTGGCCTCAGATGAATGAGAAGAAGAATGGAACAAAAGAGTCATTGAATTTAGTGTTTGTTTATGGTTTTATATTTACAGTATTTCGAGGAATTTCTTCATTGTTCCCCAAGAATGTTGACAAATGTTTTACAAATTGAAGCGAAGCATAGTAAAAGCTTTTATATGTGTGTATGTATACGCATTCATACTTATATTCATATTCGTACCTTTATTTTCGTAATGTTTATTATTATTCTTTTTTTTTGTGGTTTTACTAGCTAAATAATTCATGAAAAACTTAAAAATTCGTGTCGCGCGCACATAGCAAGAGCCAAATAATGGTAGAAAACAAAACAAAAACAAATCATTGCTTTGAAATTTCGTTGGTACATGCATACAAGGAGGGAATCGGAAAAAAATATTTATGCAAATGCCACTCCAATATAAAAGCTCATCAATTTTGCATAAAGACGAGCACGTGTTAATCTGTGCCTCTTAGTGGAACGTGAAATGCCACAAAAATAACTGCAAAAGGTGAAATAACGTCAATTTTTTTATGTTTGCCAATAAAATATAATTTCGTGGCCAGTTGGTAACTGTCGGAATGCGATAAAATATATGTAACTATAAATACCATGCATGTACATATGTATGGATGGATGGATATACATAAATATGTACGTATGAATGCATACCTTTGTGGACGACAACTATGCATTCCAGCTTCTTTTCAAACGATCAGGACAATTTGTTTTCGCATTACATCCGCACATACATACACTTATACTTATTCATGGCAGCAAATGAAGTGCTAAAAATTGCACATATGGTATGTACATTTGTATGTATGTGCATAACGTTTAAATATTTGTACACCGAAACGTTTATCTCGCTTTAAATGCCACGCCTAGTTTAGCTTTGTGATTTATCACTAGTGAAATAGCCAGTGTTGCCCGTAGTAATAAATTTGTGGAGACTTACTCACTTTATTCTCAAAGAAACTATCCAAATATCTGATCTGGCTATCTTTATGCCCCTAGTCCGCTAGGGATACTTTAGTTTAATTTTTCTGACATTTACGAGCCATAAATTACTTTAATTGTGTGTACAGACTAATGAAAACATTATTTTGCATACTGAGCAAACAAAATCCATTCATGATTTTTTTTATTTTTTATTTTTATTACAGGCTTTCCAAACTGCTTATTTGGTGGACAAACGATACAATAGGCGATAAACACATCGAAGGTAAGTGCCTAATTATTTTTTGGCACAGTCACTACTTTTTAAATGCTTATGCACGTATGTTATGCTGTTTATTTTTTGTTTTTTTCGAGCCTTAACTTCTGCTACTGAAAAGGCAGAAAAAATACGCGTTTACATATACATACATAAATATATATGTACGTATATCATTGGCTACACGTAATAATTTGGTTAGAGCGTTTAATTTCAAATTGGCAACGCTGAGCTGCTTTTGGGATGACGTCTCTATTTGTTAGAAGGACTACGGCTGCACAAACAACTTCCGTAAATTTTTAAAGTGTGAATAGATTTTACTATAATAGATAATAATAGTTGGAAAACTATTATAAAAAAAATCCTAATACGTAGGATTTTTTCACGTTGGAGAGAATACAGCAGGTGTGGCCAACATTAGATCGTTAACCGGCTCGCAACGGAAAGGAATTAACTGACAGGCGATGGGATTGTGGCTTGTATACAATAGAACTCAGAAAAAACTGAGATTGTGTTTGTGATATACGAAATAATCAAGGCAGGCACTTCTCATGTTACATCGGCTGATTGGAAGACTGATTGTTTTCAACGTACTTCACTTTTGTTTTCATTTCACTCGCCTCTCTCCCTGTCAAAACCCCCATGCGCCAAAATTTTACTTCGGATGGCCAAGCCTTGTAATTTCATCCTTGTAATTTTTTAAATATGTATACGAGCATTGATTTTTGGCCAAATAGTGCACGACTAAAGTGATTTTTATAAAAAGAAAAAATATAGTTAATTTTACCGTACAGAGCTAAAAAATACTGGTGAGTAGGAAATTTAAAATATTTATTAGGAGATGAAAAATATACTGGCTTTCAGGAAACTAAATTTATTAAAATCGCTGCGAAAGTGAAACCGCTAAATGTTTTGGCATTTTTTTAAGTTTTGTTGCTTTTCATAGAGATTTTGCTGCAAATAAGTAAATTTTTGATAAGTTTGAGTATCCTGGATGATTTTGAAGCAATTTTAACTGCAACTCTTTCATCAGAAGAGAAAACTGCAGCAACCTCCGATCCAATTGGTCATCATCAACCTTTCATTATTCAACTTCTTCGGTCTTAATCAAGCAATCGCGGACGTGAACCTCCCCATGAGCTTAGATTTGAGGATGGCGGACCTGCTTTTCTAACGAGTGGAAGAGTAAAATCAAATGAAGTGTTTATTGGCAATCCAAATAAATTAACAAATAATTCATCCACTCTCAAGTCAATTAAATGGAGGAAAAAGCCTTTGCGTCAAGGTCACAAGGAAATGCATCACGATTCAAAGTATTGAAGACATTTGACATTTTGACGCTATTTGATTGCTTCAAATATGTCTTAACAGATAAGTTTCTAAATGTACGGGTAGTGTAGTAATACTTCACTTGTTTGTAAACTTCATAAATGTTTTTTCGTCTTCAGTTCTTGGCCGAGCAAATGGATTTTTTTGCTCGCCAAAAAGTTGTTGAAATGCGGTTCGTAACAGATGAAGCTGAAATTTAAAAATTTGTAGGCATTATGTTCTTCATGTCAGTTTATCCATATCCACATATTCGCGCACATTGGGAAAACATTCGTTTGAAATAATAAGGAATACGATGACTCGAAATAGATTTGATGAACTTCGTAAACGACTACATTTTGACGATAATTCGACCGCCATTCCAAAAAATCAGGCTGGTTATGATCGATTATTTAAAGTGAGACGACTCATCAAGTACTTTAATGAAATATTTCAGGCTGTTCCCATACTTCAATTCTGTGTGTTGATGAGCAAATGCGACAAAAATACAAAGTAACCGACCCGCCAGCATATGCCAGCCAAACCTATTAAAGCTTTTATCTATAAGCGCAGGCGCTGGAGATAACGTCATACTTGAAAATACTCCTGACTCTGGCGCTGTATCAAATGTCGTTGTAAAACTTTTTCAAAAAGTTACGGACAACGTCAATCATATTAGGTTTTTTTTTGACGTCTACCTTCGCAGCCGCGGTATTTATAGTTTGAGCAGAGAATGTTAATGCAATTAACATTCTCTGGTTTGAGACTGTGCGAGTTAACCGAGTGTTAAACTGCAAGTTGTCTTTTGAACTGCACTTGCGTGATACAACAAGCTTTACAAACAGTAGAAGTAGCGTTCGGTGTTGACATCTCTAATATTTTATGGCGCGACAAAAAACAGCGCTTTTAGTATCTTCTTAGGTTGGTATTCAAAAATTCTTGTCTCGAAATACAGATACCCAATTGCAAAAAGTCACTTGACGGGATCGAAAAAATAAAGAAAATGCCGAGATAGATTGCTCAAATATTATACAAGAATATAATCGCCATACGGACGGCGTGGATTTAATGGGCGGGCCAATAGTCGACGGCCAATAAGTTACCATATATGTACGTATGAAGACTAGAAAATGAAAAAATCGCATATTCTATCATATCTTGGATATGGCTATGGTAAATGCGTATATTTTACATCGCGGCCTACATAAAGGAAACACCCACTGGCAACTGTGTAACTTTGGTAGTAGAGTCGCTGAATCAATGTGTTTGTGTCGTTCTCTCCAGTCCCATGGTTGTGGTCGTCCGTCATCCCATTCGGCGTCTTCTGTGTCAGAGCGATCGGTCTCGAAGAAAACCTATTGAATGATGTTCATTACGACTAGATTGGCTATTGGTGTAAAATGTTTTACCAATCGGTCCAAAAGCTGTTGCAAGTCTGAAACTAAGGTAGTCTGTCCAAAACTAAACATTATTTTATGCAATTCAAGTACAAAACATTATTTTCTGAGTACCACAACCCACAAAAAATTAATTAAGAATTAATATCGACTACAAAAAAAGTATTCATTTGAAAAATTGGAGCGTAAATGCCCAATCCCGCCAAAAGTCAGGGCATGATGTATCTTTACTTGTACAAGGTAAGGCAAAATTCTAATAAAAATACGAACTTAAAAATCGTGCATTTTAACAAAAAATTTGTCTAAAATGATTTTTTGTGCAAAATAGAAAAATCAGGCATTTGAGGGTTGATGTCACTGTGTATTGCGGTAAATGAAATGCTGTATCATAACAGTTATCTACCTCAAAATTCAGAAAAAGAGATGCTAAGTAAAATACTGTTACTGTGCGGTCTGCCAGGTTGATACAACTCTAAGTATTTTTTTAAATTTAAGCTCCTTATCTCATAAATAAATTATTTAAAAATAAAATTTATGGATATTTCAGTTCTTTCATTCTTATGTGACGTCACGTGTTATTATATTATACTACTTTTTCGGCAATAAAATAATTAAGAATTCTCAGGTTGAAGGCCTCATAAAAGGAATTGATAGACATATTTACAAATGCACATATATATTTTGTATCTGCTTCGACGTCGAGACACAGGACAAATAAGACAAAAAATTTAGTTAACAAAGAGAGGTAATTAAAATGATTTATAAGCACTTAATTTACAAAGTTGCAGACTAGAAAAAAATGGATGGATACACATTAGCATAACAGCATATACTTGACTTGCTTGACAATTTGTTCAATTTATTTCTTATACACAAATGCACATACATACATCCATATATTTGTATGTACCTATTTGGGATGGTAACAAAAGATTTATAGTCATCACCAGCAATAAAGTATTATTGAGAAACTAAGGAAAGAAACCTGTTTGTTAACTACGGACGGTGGAAATGCAAATAGGTTTTTATTCGTTTTCGAAAAAGGAGTGTTATCAACTCGTTTTCGATGTCGATTTTTTAATGTCTATTCGTAAATAACATTTCCAAATCCAAGCTGATTTTTATAAACTACTGATAGGTTCAGCGGTGGTGCTACTACCGCTTTCAAATTGCACACATACATATGTATAATATGTACGTAGGCAGATATGTAAATCGGCCAGCTAGCAACATTATATATTTTAGTCAAACTAAAGTCACACGAAAATCTCTGACCATATCTATGAAAAAGCCTTAAATATTGCTGTTGAAAATTTGAAAACAATTTATTTAAGTTTTTTTGTTTTGTCAAAACGTGTTTTTCAGCTAATACTTTTTGATTAATCTAAATTTCCGTTAATTATTTACTCGTGTTTATTGAAAGAATCTTTAGAAATTAGCAACATGAGTTTCGTTAATGCTTTTTGATTAATCTACATTTCCATTAATTCTGTACACGTGCTTTTACAGCAGTGGATTTATTGAAAAAAGTTTAAGAAATTAGAAATCGTCATAAATCATACCACTTTTATTATTAGTTCATGCCATACAGGGGAAAGAATACAACAGAGGCGAGAAGGGAACCTTTAAATTAAAGCAAGGTGACGACCAAATATTGGCTAATTTCATTTGCTCTAACTGCTTCAAACTACTGATGAAAGTCATTAGGTATATGACCTGCTAAACCTGCTATATCCAAAGGTATAGCAAAAAAGTGAGAGCCAAGGAGGTTGTAGAAAGTGCTCGAAGCAGGTCACACCGTGTGCCGTATGGATATCCAAAGGTATAGCAAAAAAGTGGGAGCCAAGGATGCTGTAGAAAGTGCTCGAAGCAATACCAGGTCTCACCGTGTGCCGCATGGATACCTAACGGGCCATGTCCGTTCTCTCAAGCTCCTTCGATCTACCCGTGACTAGAAGGATTTCTCGATTTTGCACGTTTCTGTACTAAACCAGCGCTCGCTTAGCTGATGTGAAACGTACCAGGAGAAGACCAGAGATTTTCGAGGCCATCTCAATTCTCTTATTACATGGAGAAACTGTATCGAGAGTCCCCTGCCGAGCTAAGTAGCTCATCCGCCCATCAAATTCCCGTTATGCCAATATGACCAGGAAACTAAATGAGCTTAATATCAAAGTATCATATTCGGATGCAGTTGGGAGAGTAGTCAGGCATGTCCCGACTAATTTTGGCGGCGCTGTATCCGGTTGCCTGTCAAAGGAAATGCTTACCCCTCTCACAGAAGTTCCTCTACTTGGAAAACACTCAAGTGCACTGGTAGCCTGAATTCAAGCTTAATCGCGAGCTCCCGGAAAATACTCCTTACCATTCCTTCCGTTTAACTTTGAGCCATGCGAAAACGTGTTTGCCATTCTTGCTTTCAAATGCTGCACCCTGCCAATTCCTTCCTTGAGGGAATATGAATGGAAAAAGTACCGCTCGGACCCAGTGAGGGTGCGCATTGATCAGTTACAATGGAAATGCACTCAAAGTTTCAACTGCTTCTATAATTTGATATTTAGTGCTCACAATAGGCTTCGAACTCGAATACAAGTCCCTTAGACTATGGCGGCCGCCGTAAATGAATTTATAATTTTATTAAAAGTTTGTATTTCTATATTCTTTGTTAAAACTTCTACTTACACACATACGTACACATGTGCAGGTTCATATGTATGTATGTATACATGTATGTATGTGGAAGTGTCCACTTCCATTTGTTCACTTTGTTGTCCGATTTCATTGGTTTTTAAGTTAGGTTTAATACGGATTAGAAATAAAATATCAATAACTCAAGCACAATTCCGAAGCTGAAAGACAAATTTCGACACGCTGTAATGAATTTGAGCCCTATGCCAAAAATTCATCGCAAATTTCGTCAGAAGCAAAGGGTCATTTGTCAAACATTGTCTTTTGCTATTCGACGAATTAAACAAATAAAAACTAAATTCAATACGCGAATTAAACATTATTGTTTTTGTGATTTTTTTTCAGAATCCATTAGATAGGCATTAGTATAAAACTACCTTCGCAAAATTTGCACTAATACATTTAGAAATCCAGCACAAGGAAACACTCTTAGTCCCAAGCTTCGGTGAATGTATTTTAACAAAGATTGAAAAAGTTAATGGAAAACTTTCAACTCCGAATATTTAGGTTTGCCTATTGGTTTAACCTATCAATGACTGACTGCGCATATCGCTAACACCAGTAGTTGTTGAAATCTCCACTTCAATTATTCACCCATATTTGCATATGTCAAAGTGTTCTTGTCTCAAGGTAGCTGACTGCTTCATCGCTACTCATTGAAATATTTCTATACCGGTCTTAGCTGCCCGTCATGTACCGCTTGCCGCAGCAAACAGTAGCTAATGCAAATATTTGATCAAAACTTTCATGACACTCATAAATGTTTTGTAATAAGCGATATGTTTGGTCAATAGGAAACGCAGCACCGAAGATACACTTGTACGTACTCAGCAACTTAGTAATTCTGAGAAGGAAGAAAATATGTGCATGCGAGGTACCTTGCCCCTACAAAAAATGAGTAAACAATAAATATGTATACATACATCAGTATTTATGAAGGACTGAAGGTGCTGACCGGAAGCTAAAACGTTGGAAAGCAAATTATGAAATGAAGTTTCAATAACTTTAGCTACCGCTTAACCATTCCATACTGCTAGCCCATGCATCCATAGGCACATACATACGAGTATGTACTTCAGCACGTACTTGCATATACTTTTCTATTACGTATGTACGAGTATCTCCTTCAATTATTCTGCTGTTTGCGCTATTGTTTACGCGGTTTTCAAATATTAAACATTCTCTCCGTCGGAGAAATTTCTTATTAAATATTTGCTCAATAAGTCTATGGCCGACGTGTCCATGCGTTTACGTATGTGCATGTACATATGTATGTAGATTGCATATGTAATGTGTATATGTAACTGCTTATGTACGTTTGTACATGTTTGCTACAACAAATCGCCGTTAGACATACGAAGGTGCCTACGTTCCTTTGAAAATATGCGGGCTTGTGCATTAAGTATGTGTTTCTTTGTGTTAGTGCTCATATTTGTGTAGTAGAATATTGGGCTTAGCTTGGCCTGGCATGTTGACTTTCGTTACAAGTTTACCCAACATACCCGTACGGCTGTCAGCCATTTGTGTACTTTTGCCATATCACGGGGAGTACGCTATGCTATTGGTTTCTGGGTATGGACATATTTGCACAGAAGTACTCGAATATTCGTACGTGGGCTTATGAATACTTGTGTATGAATGCGTGTATATATGTACGTACATATATACGAGTTAGTCTAGGAAAAAATAGTTTTGCTTATAGTTTATAAAAGCGAGGTGGTGAGTAAAGCAGGCACATACAAAATTTATAAGTAAAAGGTATTATTAATTTTACGATATCTGTGGTCCCAAGTAATAGCCGATAATTGAGTTATATGCTCTAACGTATTGTACTAGCACAGTTATAAGCATGTACATATGTATGTATGTGCATATGTACACCCATTGACAACTTATTAGATATGCCATGTTTTGACCAGTTTAGACTTCCTTTTTTTTTGTTCTTAATTTCACGCGCTGGATGTTTCGTGGACAATTTTTTTCATCGTTGATGTTCATAGCGTTCTGAATGACAAAGTATGCAATGACTCCAACTGGTCAAGGTTTTCGTCAAAATTGATGAAAATAGATCATCACGTGAAAAAATTGCGGCTAATCTCGAATGACCCCGGCAAATTATTTCATTTTCTAGATTGGGCTGCAGAAACTCGATTTTAATGCTGGCAATATCATAATTTCTATAAGACTTAAAAACGCCACACCATTCAGATTTTACTGTTGCTGTTTGTAATTGTCAATGCAGTTTCAACAACGATATTTTTTTTTCGATATAGCAACTTTTTTCGTATTTCTGCATCTGGTTTTCTCGTGGACAATCAGCCACATCTTCGGAAGAATCGCAGCGTTGACTTCACAGCTGTGCCGAAGTATGAGATCCTCGACAGATATGATACTCTGAATACTTTTATCTCTCCTCGATTTTGCGTCGATTTGCACTCAACTTTTTAAAAAATACGATCTCTGAATTGGTATCCCCACAAAACTAATACGGCTATGCAAGATGACTTTGTTCAATACCAGCAGCGCCGTCAAAATTGGGAAGGACCTCTCCGAGCCGTTTGATACTAAACGAGGTTTCAGACAGGGTGACTCGCTGTCATGTGACTTCTTTAACCTGATGTTAAAGGATCATACGAGCCGCAGAACTTAATCGCTCAGGCACTATATTTTATAAGAGCGTACAATTGTTGGCGTATACCGATGATATTGACATCATCGGTCTTAGCAACCGCGCTGTTAGTTCTGCCTTTTTCAAACTGGGTATAGAGGCAATGCGAATGGGTCTGGTGGTGAGCGAGGACAAAACGAAGTACCTCCAGTCATCAAACAAACACTTGGCGCTCTCGTATATCGGCAGCATTAACAGCGATAGCAATGTCAGCCTGGAAATCCAACGTAGAATCTTTCTTGCCAACAAATGCTACCTTGGACTAAGTAGGCAAATGAGTAGAAAAGCTCTCCCAGTTTTTTCCGAGCCATCAAAGATGTGTGTGGCCTAACGTTGTTCTGATGGAAGAGGACGCCCTTTCTGCTGATCCGTTCTGGCCGTTTATTTTCGATTGCTTGCTTCAATATCATCAGTTGTTGACAGTAAAGTGTAGAATCAATCATTCGAGCAGGCTGGAGCAGCTCATAGTGGATGATTCCTTTCCAATCCCACCAAACACACAGCATAACGTTTCGAGGCGTCAATCCTGGCTTTGCGACCATTTGTTGAGCTTCACCACCCTTGCACCATGATCTTTTTCGCACATTCTTGTCGTATTTGATCCACTTTTCGTCTCCTGTTACCATTCACTTCAGAAATGGTTCGATTTCATTTCGTTTCAGCAAAGAATCGCAGATGTTAATTCGGTCCATTAAATTTTTTACAGACAATTCACGTGGTACCCAAACATCGAGGTTCCTTTTGTAACCAGCCTTTTTTAACTGGTTCAAAACCGTTTGATGATGAATGTTTAGTGCCTTGGCGATGTCATGGCAGCTTATGTGACGGTCCTGGTCAATATTTTCCATAATTTCATCGACTTTTTCAACGATAGGTCGACCGGAGCGAGGTGCATCTTTCACATCGAAATTTCCAGAACGGAGGCGAGCGAACCATTGTTGTGCTACACGAACTGATACAGCATCGTCTCCGTAAACTTCAGAAATTTCATTGATGGCTTGCGTGGCATTCTTCCCTTTTTTATACAAAAATTTCAAAATATAGCGAATTTCTTCATTATTTTCACTGGAGATAGATGACTCCAACGACATCTATTGACAAAAAACGAAAAGACTTTTTCGACTACCTAATATAGGTATATATGTATATTAGACAGGAACTAACTTAGTTTGAATTAAAGAAATGGGTAAATTACAGTCATGACCTGCTTTTTTGAATGAGAAATTTCCTACTTGGGAAATTTTACAATTTTTCTAGCGAAAGATATAGTTAAGAACAAGAGCAGATCCGGAAACACTAAAGGGGTTTAGGTTCTCTTAAATTTTGCTCGTATTACACTTACAAATTTAGGGCATCACTTCCTCTAGTAGCACTTCCTCGTTTTTTTTCTCTCTTAATCCAGATGCCACTCGTATAATTTAAATTCACATTCGATACATAATTCAAACATAAAATTGAGGCTTAAAAGAATTAATGTGGGGGGGAAACTAAAATTAAAACTAACAAAAAATTCAATAAATGGAAATGAAAGGAAAAATATAAAAAAAATAAAAGAGTGAATAATGAACTTATATAAAAAATCAACTGTTGCCCCTAGAGGATATTTTTCTGCCCGCCACTTCAAATGGACCTTTCACTTTTACAAGGTTTGGTATTAGCTTATATGCACAAATGTATGAGTATATTAGTCTCTAGATTTCAATATTTTCGCAAGGCGCTTTTAATGGCGTTCTTTTCATATTCTTAATCCAATTCAATGGCATTGCGAATAAATAATTCATAACGGGCTTTTTGCATTGCTGATATAGCAGGGGTTGGGAGGTAGGCGCTTCATAACTTGAAGGTACAAGTAAACAGTAAAAAATCAACAAAATTTATATCGGTTGCAGCCAAATGTGGAAAGAATGCCAAAACGACAGCAAGACCAAAGCAAATTTTGCCACTTTAGGAATATCCTGATTGGTGTCAAAAAACAATCCGAAATACCTGTGTGCATGTATGTGCATACATATGTGATATAAGTGAATGGCACAAATAAACAGCGAATAACGAAATATGTATATATGTAGATGACTATATATTCCATATAAATTATCACTTCTGCTATAAAAAAGATATAAAATCTGCGATCAGAACTAAGTCTTAGTGTGCGATTCGTCCGTCCAATCGGATAAATACATATGTACCCACATAGATGCATACATTTAATAAAAATGAACAAAGATTATGAATATCAATTGCGGAACGGTACAAAAAATCGATCAGAACGCGTTTTGACTGCGGGATTGCAGGTGAGTTTCACCTATGAAAGCATTGATATGCAAATTGGTATGATTAGTGGCGGCTGCATTTTTTGCAAAAAACTTAAAAATAGAGGTTTATAAAATAAGTGGAAAGTGTAAGTATCAGGTGCTGTTTAAAAGCTTAACTTAAAATGATAATCCGAAACAGAAATATTATTAGAATCAATTCTTTTTTATTTTAATCTGGACCAATTTTCATTTCATGTCATTTATTTCCTGAATATGATATTTAGCATATGTCCATTCGATCGGTCAAATTGTTCACTACTATTTCCAACAAATCTGGCCATATGGCGTCGATGGTGGATTGAATATTGCAACAAATCGATTGTTAAGCGCGCTGCATGGAAAGTTGCCTACCTGTATGTTTTGTTAGAACCAAATGTCGTCGCTATTTAGCAGATTAATTTTTAGAAACAAAAAATTAGTGAGCATGGCACGATAGCGCTCACTACCCTAACGGCAGCTCCTTCCTCATTTTGGAAGAAATAAGTACCGATTATGTCGCCAGTGCTCTATGAACTTCGCGAGCAGATTTATTTTTTTCAAACGAAATTTCCACAATTTGGACGGATTGTTCTGGCACTGAACGAATTACAATGACATGACAAACCTTACTTTGCCACATTTTGCCATTATCAACTGTCAAACCATAGTCGATATCGATAGGTCTCATGCACTTTGAAAACACCCGATATATTATATAACAACTTTGAATAACGAATCGTTAGTAACTTCCAGTAGAACTCGAATAATTTGAAAGCAAACAAGCAAGCAAGTGCAAAATTCGGTCCGTACCGAACTGAATATGCCTGCACATATTTTACAATTAATTTGTGTAGGCAATGAAGTTGAAGTTTGTAACATCAGGCGGACCGACGTACGGTAACTTAAAAACCGCAGGTATGGAAAACCAAATAATGGAAAAAGTTTTTTCTTAAAGTGGTCGTGCCTCGGCAGGCAATGGTTAATTTCTGAGCGCGTTTCGCAATGTAAGAAAGTTTCTCTTGAAAAACCATCTGCTGTTCAAAGGCGGCATGCAACCGAAAGTCTCCCTTTATGGGAAAGCATCAAGATGCACACCACAACTATGACGAGGAGTCTAATGCAATACAGGGTGAAGGCGTCAAGTATGCACACATATTTGCACCTGAAAAGTGTTTTTTAAATTTAGTTCTCACATTTTCATATCTTCTGCTTCTTGATTGGTGCGATAACCGTTTTGGCTGAGTTTAACAAAGCGCTCTAGCCGTTTCCTTCTCGTGCTTACCGGCGTCCGGTGAAAACACCAAGCGAAGCCAAGTCCTTGTCGTCGTAAAGGTCATACAGCTTATTGGCCCATCGCATGCGATACTCGGCGTCGCCAACGTGCAAAGGTCCAAAAACATTCGGCAAAAACTTTCTCTCAAACTTTCTCTTCTGCCCTATACCATAGGACGGAGTGATGAGAGTCTCATAAAGGCTTAGTTTTGTTCGTCGAGAGAGGACTTTACTTCTCAACTGCCTACTTAGTTCAAAGTAGTAGGTACTTGATGGCAACAGAAATTCTCCGTTGGATTGCAAAGCTGACATTGTTACCGGTGTTAATGTTGATTCTTAGGTAAACGAAGTCTATTACAACTTCGAAATCTTTTCAACAGCGACTCTTTGTTGGTGACATAATACCAGACCCATTCTCTTCAATTCTTTATTCAGTTAAGAAAAGGCTGAACTAACAGCGCGGTTGTTAAGGGCAATGGTGTCAATATCATCGGCATACGCCAACAATTGTAAGCTCTTATAAAATATAGTGCCTGAGCGTCTAAGTTCTGCGGCTCGTATGATCCTTTCCAACATCAGGTTAAAGAAGTCATATGACAGCGAGTCATCCTGTCTGAAACCTCGTTTAGTATCAAACGGCTTGGAGATGTCCTTCCCAATGTTGACGGCGTTGCTGCTATTTAGCAACGTCATTTTGTATAGCCGTATTAGTTAATCGTGGGTACTGAATTCAGACATCTAGGCAAATTCTTTTCGTGCTGTCGAATGCAGCTTTAAAATCGGCAAAAAGATGACGTGTGCCGGTTCTTCTTTCATGGCTATTTTCCAGGTCTAGAGCCACACTGATAAGGACTAATCAGTTGGTTCATGATGGATAGGAGCTTATGCAAGCACCTTATCTGCTCCTCGCCGCCAGATTTCAATAGCTCAGTCGGCAGTTGGTCCGCTCTCGCGGCTTGGTTTTTCTTTAGCCGCGTTATCATTTTCTCACCTCGTCTTGGTCGAGTAGCGGAATGACCCGTCATCAACGATTTGGGAATCCGGATCTTCGCATTCTCTGTGACATACCCATTTTAATTTAAGCATCCCCTGGATATCAGTCACTAGATCGTCATCTTTGTTCTTACAGGAAAACGCCTATGTCTTGAACTCTTCTGTAGGTCGACAAGCTTTCTGGTAGAGTTTTCGGGCGTGTTGCCTAATGGCCATCATCTAAAGCCCGTCGTATTCACGTATTTCGGGTGGTCTTTCTGCCTTCCAATAATGCGTCTCTCTTCTTTTCCCTGCTCCCGGTAGCGATTCCACACGACTCGTGTTGCATCCGATCGTAGCATGACCATGCTTGGCTGAGTTTTATTCAGTCGATATCAAAATACACGCACGGGTGTACCACCTTCCATTTTGGTTGGAACGAAATAAATTAATATTTGATGGAGTTACCGTACGCGAGGACATGGATAAATTGACTCCTCACATCATTCTTCATCCATTTTTATATGACTATATCTGTTTCGATTCATTTATGCTGTTACAAACACGCAGTATGTGAATGAAATTATAATACAATTTTTTCTAAGCTGATTATAAACGAGTATAATAAATGTTAAGGCGTATTGTAAGAAAATTATATTTTAATATAAACAATTGTAAGTAACAACTTTATTAAATGTCTTGTCAACATATGACTAGAATTTGTCAAACTAATATACTCCGTGAGTTAACGATGAAAGAATATTAAAATCAATCTATTTGATGGCCTTTAAGTTGTCAGTTTAAAGCTCAACTTTAATTCATATGTTGGCGTTGCGTATGCAAACACATACACACGCAAAATATCGAACTTGAGTGATAAACAAAATGTGGCATAGTAGGTATCTATAATATGCATAAGTATTTTACATACATACATGCAGTTTAAAATAGGCAATATATCATAAAACAGACCACGCATTAAAACTATAAGGGGATCCAGTCATGCAAGTGGACTAGTTCCATACTCTCTATATATGGACTTCCTTCAATTGGTGCATAAAGTTTAATAATAATAATTTTATACAAAATAAAATCAGCAGATTCTACGTATCGGAATGTCTCCGACCAAGGGCTGCTGCCCTGTAAAATAGCTCTGTTTAGTGCCAAATTAGCTTTAAAATAGTTAAATTAACTTGAAACACTTTCGCTTCCCTTTTTATTATTACGAGCGTAAACTCTGCTACTAGTTGACATTGAAAAAACCAGGCACTTCAGAGATGGTCACCAAACTAGATACTTATAGTGAGTGAATTTCGAGATCAAACTTCCGAACAGAATTAGAATAAATCGAAAGGTGCTGCAAGATGATGTCTTCTCTTCCATATTTTTCAACTTGTGTATCCCAAAGCTCCCTCAAACAACAGAGGGAGTTTCTACGCTGACAATTGTTCGATCGTAATTAAATGGTTAACTATTCAATCATTCTTACATCTTCACTGTAGGAAATTTACAACTTGACCCAGTAAGTTCACGGCGTCCCAATTTACTGCCTGGATGAAGGTGATAAAACTCTCACTGCAAGGATACTTCACAGGCGATGGGCACATCAATTCCGCCTTTAAATAAGCTGACTTTATTGGTTGTATTTCTCGGGCGTTTTCTCACCTTCTCGACGCATAAAACCGCCATCGCCACTAAGTTCCTCAAGTAGCTTTCTGGAAGCCCTTGGTAACCTTAGTTTAGTGATATGTAAGGCATGTGAAGAAACAGACTTGCCAAAATACTGCGCTCAGGACAGCGACAGAATGCCCCCTGATGTCTCCTATCCAAGAGAGTGAGGCATCTAACTCAGCAAGCACTTGCTGCTGAAGTGTTACTTTAGGAACCGTTAACACTGGTAATAGGCAGAGAAATGTACTGAGTATGTCAGAAGACAATTTCATAATCGACTAGCAGTATATACATAGATAGGTTATCCGTGACACCGAGATTCTCTTACACCTTTATAAACTCTCGCTCTCAGGTACAATAACTACAAGTACGTTTTGGACATTGTAAATAGCAACTTAACTAAACTTAAACTTGTCCAAAATTGAGCCAGACATACTCAACATATGTCCAGCGTATGAAGGTATCCTGCATGTTACTAACCACCTCTTCAAAAGCCCATTTAATCCCACTCATCTAGCATCCCTTTCGCTTAGATGTCACCCTGTCAAAACAGCTTCTGATGTTAGTGGATGCAGATGACGATATCAACACTTAACATGTAACTTTACTGAACCTACCCAAACAAAAAACTGTATATTCCAATGAGAGAGTCGTTATGACCCGCTAAGGACTAGTGCCAAATAAATGTATTTTTCGAGTGCCACAACGCGAGCCAGCCAGTCAGATTAGGCAGCTTTCTATGTGGTGTCAACCCACATGGGGGTATGCTTGCACATATGTATATGTAGATGCGTATAAGTATGTAAGCAAAGACTTGTCAAAATGATGAATGTTCCATGGTTAATCAGTTGCAATTAGATGTTAAATTAATTGCAAATTAAAACGTCGTAATTAACAGCGAAACGCGCGTTTAAAATCGTAAACACAAAACATGTTTGAAACCACATGCTTGGTTTTGAAAAGAATTGCAAAAAATATTTCACGAAACTTGTCCATTACATTGAAAAATGTTGATTGACCAGCAACGTAGAAAAATTGTATTTAATATAATATGTGAACATACACTGTGGGCAATAAATATTCATACGAAAAATTGCATGGCGTTTAGTATGGCTTCAACGTATAGCAGCGGTATAGATCTATGTGAATAATTACTATATATAAGTCTATACTCTTAAACTAATACACTTTCAATTGCAAAGTTACAGAATTTAAAAATCAAAATGGCGTCATTACTGTGTTATGTAAAAAACGCTGAACTTGTAAATAAGCAAATATGTCCAATAATTTCTTTTTCTTTTGAATTTTTGTCGCAGATTACGAGTCCGAAGTCCGATTTTCAATTTTTCATGCGAATTCAACAAATTTTTGGACCCGTATATGCCTTTCATTTATTTATTTACTAGTATTATGGCTATAAACTTTAATATTAAAATTAAACGACACTAGGACAAGGGCCATCGGCCTATCTATTTTAGATGCTTCGAACTTTGGTCAGAGTTCTGGACCTCTTTTATGCGAAGTGTGCCATATGCCAGATTAAAAAAAATGCATCACATGTATTTGATTCGGAGCTCCAGTAGCCATGATATTGCGCTATTATTCATTCCGAGAACAGTATCGATAGTTTTGGAGTCGAGATTTAGCAAACATCATAAGCCGCACTCTGTCTCTAATAAATAGTGTCAAGTATATACCGTCGCTAATTGGTTGAATCAGATCTGCATTATTATTGATTTATCGATTGCTGAGGTGCCTTCTTTAGATTCTTCTCAAAGTAATAATTCGTTGAAAGATATGCTAAGGGCACCTTAGCAATAATGGCCAGCTAGGCATTCGACTTGTTGCCTCACTATCGCTAAAACCAGAAATTTCGAGCGCCCCACCTCCAAAACTTCTTCGCAGAGTATACCAAACAATGAGTATACGGAATGGTGTGTGTTTTTTAAATAATATGTTTGCTCCTTCGAACGTATTAAACCAACCACATGTAGAAAACAAATATTTTTTGGTGAGTGTCATTTTTCTATGCTCTAAGATCTCTTGATTCAATTGATGATTGCGGTGAATCTGCGGTGATTGCGGTAGTCTGCTAAATACCCACAAACTTTCACATACGGACGTACATGCAAATATTTATTTTTTTACCAGTAAATTGAATAAGTGAGTTTATAGATTTCAGATCCGAAGTGCCTAACAAAGTGTATGTACGAGTACATATGTTAAAAGGCATGTGTGTAGATTCATGCATCCCTAAATGGCACCACGTGCGCGTCATTGCCGTCTCCAGCTCCGCAATATGTAAATAACTAAATGCATTTTAACACATTTGCATAAATATTTAATTTAAATGCAACCCAAGGCGACTTCACTCAAACACATTTGTTCCTCCGCTCAATGCATATGTATGCATGTATAGTATGTATGTACGTACGCCAGTTTGGGAGCTCTGTGTGGGCTCCCTTCGTTTATACACCTCCTACGAGCACAAGCATACATACATACATATGTGAAGGTGCAGCTCAAGTGTCTGGCTCAACAGCAAATTTGATAAATTCCATAAGCGAAAACTGTTTTCCACACAGGTCCGTCTGACAGTGCAACGCATGCGCAAATTACGAAATTTTTTATGATAAAAAATGTATGACACTACAAATATTATTTAGTGTAAATATCGGAGAGGTAGCCAAGTAAAAATCGCCTGCAGACTCTGAAACTTATACAGCGATTATCAAGAGTGGATAATAAAGCTGCTATTTGGTTGTGCGAGGTCTCAACAGCAGCAGCCAGGCCAAAGCTGCAAACGAATTTGTTGAATTCAAATTTTGTGCACCCTCCCATGCACTCTTGCAGATCAGCGCCAAAAAAAGTGTGTGTCTTAATTCTTTGATGACGTCTGTCTGGCCAGTGCGTGAGGGTTGCCGGCTTATCAGCCCGCGCACATCAGCAACATTTCGATGTACCCATAAAAATCGGCATACATACATACACGAGTATGTGCATTTGAATTTTTGTGCCATTCATCGGCATGTGCGTGTTGTGGTCCGTACATTGCCGCTGGCATTCATCGTGGCACGCCAGCCACTTGCAACAGCAATTTTACGCAGATTCGCAACGGTAAGGTAACCAAATACTTCTTTGGCCTTGCTGACTGCCACGTTTGGTCGTGCGCGTATAATTTCGCCGAAAATCCAAATTGTCGTTAAGCGTTCGACGCTTCAGCGTGCATACTGCATACATATATGTATGTATTTGTATACCAACATACTCGTGCATATCAGCCCCTGTCTGGTTGAGCGGCAGCTGTTGGTTGCTGGTGCTCTGCCAGACATCGATGCCGCACGTCAACGTGCAAATTAAATGCAAACTAAACTCTTACATGTTGCTCACTTTGCGGTTACCTCTTGCTCTTGCCTCCTATCTGCTGCCTGTTGCCTGCTGTTGCTGCTGGTATTTTACGAGTTCTTGCCAGCTTATCAATGAAATTCGCAAATGTTTAGTGGCCGATCGAGAACCCATAATCAAGAGTGCTGTCCAAGCCGGAATTCATACGGATTACGTACTTGTGTGTACGCACGTACCAGTGGCAAATGGCTGCCGCGCAGATAAAATTGCAGCCTAGCAAATGGGCCTGGTTCACTCGCCACTTGCCATATGCAGCACGTACCATGAACTCGCGGTAAGGAGTCGAATTATTAAGAAATAAACGCATGCAAATGAAGGCGTTGAAATATTGCACGAGCAATAAAAACTACAAAGAATACAGAAATGAGAAAATATTGTGGAGTGAGTTTGAAGAGGTGCGGCAAGTATTGTAATTAATGGCGAAACAGAGATCCGCAGATCGCGTAAGAGGTCAGTTTTTAGCAAATGTTCGTTAAAGGGTGTGAAATGAGTGATTTCACACGCGCTTTTTGCAGCTGAAATTTTTAATCGTACAATCGAAAGCTGCATAAATACATCTACACACATACATTTATGTGAGTATACACATACGTACAAGTGAGGGATGTGCGAACATCAAACGAACACTTACTTAATCTATATAATTAGTGGCATATTTAGTGTTCGTTCTTCGCAGAAGGTGACCTTTTTTTCAATTTTCCAAAAACTAAGTGAAAAAATTTACTTAATTTTAGAAGCTTTGAAGTAAAATGCAAGAAAATGTACCTACATTTGAAATAATTGATTTTTTTTTTTTTAATTTATAAGACTATTTTTTCTTGGTGGGTTGAAATGAATTTCGCTAGGTTTTGGGAATATTTATCGCACAAGGTTGGGTTAGGTTGAAGCAGTTGTATTGTGGGACACACTCAGGCCGTGGGAAAATTTCCCTATCTCTTCTAAAACCAGTGTGTGCTTTTCAAAAACTTTAGAATATCTCCTATTTCTGCAGAGCTGGGATCTTCCAATTCGTTAAAAAATTGTCTGCCTAGAATAGTAAATCTCTGTCTGGATAGAGCAGGACAATGGTCTAGAAGGTAAAACATTGTCTCTTCCTCATCAAAATAACTTATACAGAAGTCATGTGCTTGCACACCCTTTGGGCGTGCCTACCTATGAGACAGTGCTCCGTTAAGACTGAAATCAGTGTGCTAAGGCTGTGTTTATTTCGACTTAGCAGAGATTCTGTTCGATTAGCATTGAGAGACGGTCACAGTTTACGGGAGATTTTGCAGGTAGCTTCATTACGCCATCTTTCGTTTGATTTCCTTTCGATTTGTTCAAGGATGAGTTGCTTACATGTCATCTATGTACTCATCGGTCAATTTGGTGCCGAGTCTCGCTAGCTCATCGGCTCTGCAGTTACCCTCAATCTCGCGATGGCCAGGAACCCAGGAAATTATCCTTAAGCGAAATGTCTCAGCCATCTCGTTAAGAAATGAGCGGCATTTCATGGCTACCTTGGAGGTTGTCGACTGTTTTTGTTAATAACGTCAGCGTCGACTGTTTTGTGACAGTACCATAGTAGAGAATAGGCCTAACCACTGCTGTGTACAGCCAGTGTATCATTCTGAATTTAGCTTCATAACATTCGCAAAGGCTTACACATGCTAAAACACTGTAAGAAGGATGAGAGTAACGAGACTCGAGGTTTTGAGGCTAGATTTAGCATTTATTTTCGTTCTCTAACCTCAGAATTTCAATTTTAGGCCGATTTGTATAGCCTTTTTAACTTTTTTTTTTACTTTGAAAACAAAACATTACAATTCATTTATTTATAAAAAGATTTGCTTCTTCAATATGAAATCATTGTGGAAAATATATATAAGATATTTACTATTGCTTTTCGTCAGCAAGATTTCTGCTTTATGCAGACGACGTTAAGATTTATTTGACGATTACTAGCTCCCTCCACTCTGAATTGAGGCAAATTGATTTAGATAATTTCAGCAACTGGTATATCAATAATCATCTATCGCTGAACATGAATAAGTGCTTCTAAATTACCTTTTCATATCAAGAACTCCCCTGTCACATGCAAGTAAAATTAAAGACTCTCACACCACGTTCGCTTTTGTTTTTTACTAATCATATAAATTTAATTATTGCCAAATCTCACGCCATGCTAACTTTTGTTAGGCGTCATAGCTCCGATTTCTCAAACCCTTATGCGCAGAAACTTTTGTAAACGGTGTTTGTGCGTTCCCCACCCGAGTATGTATCCTTCATTTGGTCTCCGTATTATATGTATGTATGTACGTGCCCTGCTGCTAGAATTGAACGAGACCAAAAAGTAGTCTCACATTTCGCGTTGCGTAATTTACGCTTTTTGATCCTATCCCTACATATGAAGCTTGAAATCATTGCAGAGCAGGAGAATAATCCTATCTTTATCTTTCATTTTTGACTTAATCCGTGGTACCGTTGACTGTCCGGTGCTTCTTAAGAGGATTTTCTTTAATATTCCGGGCAGAGCTGTGCGTAGGTCGGAGTTCTTCTATGTTGGTTTTTCAAAATCTCTAAATTTGTTGAGATAGATTTTTCATTTTCAATAGATCACCTATTAAAATGTTTAAATATTTATTATAAATAATATAGTTTAATTGCACGTTCTTTTTTTATTGTCTATTAATCTTAAAACATGTCTACCTAGCCTATAAGAATCTAGTATACCTATTCATTGGCTTGATAAATAAATAAATACATATGTATATATAAATATAATCTACTAATTTTCTGCGCGGTATCTTCATGAAGCTAACGCTAACTTTTCAAGTCATTTAGTAAAATCTAAGTTCAAAATTACATACATACATATATACATACAAGCATATATACATATGCACATAATATCTATGTATGTATATTAGCTCATGCACTTTCAATTTCGTTGGCGTGAAATGTTCGCCCGCGACCCAAATAAGCGAAATGAGCAAATTGTGTGACCGGGCGCCGGCTAACAATAACGATGACACTTGTGAAGTGCCAATTAATTAACATAGCGCATATGTTTATTTGCTTAATTTACTTAATAACGTCAGCGTCGCATCCCCATTAGCCATGACGCCTCAGCATTAACTATTTATAATCATTCTCACTGACCCTGCAGGGAAATTCGCAGGTTCTGAACTACTCCATTACAATTATGCCTAGTACTTTGCCTAATTCATACAAAGAGTGTTGTTGCAGTCTGCGTTGAACAGGATTCTTATCGACACTCAGGAAATCCCATCGACACTTTTTGTTAATTAAAACCTTCGATTATAAGCTGATTAGGCCTTTGTGACCTTCTTCTTTTTCTTCTTCATAGGCGAACTAGGTAATTGCCCAAGCGGTTTTGGCTAACTTTATTTTATCTTCCACTAAGTAAAGCCAATGCCCCGTCTTCTTGATCTTGCTTGGACCTAGTTAAACTAAATTAGGCCAAAAATTACCATCTCTTTACCGACTTATAGAATTTCGACTGTTTGAATTTGGTATCCCCGCAAAATTTATACAGAATTAGTAAGTAGTATTTAGATATTACACTATATACATTTATGCTTTTGAAGTAGTAAGAAACTTCGATTTTTTTGGGAACTATGTCAGCCTTGTAATGTAAAGAAAAATTACATTTGCCAACAAATGTTATTTTGGACTCAGGAGGAACGATGAGCGGTATAAGCCGTACAGCGATCCAAACACACATAGCTTAACTATAAAATAAGTTTGTTTTTTGTTCAAAATTAGATTTATTTATCAACGTAATTTCCATCAAGAACAACCGAATCATTCCAGCGCCGCTCTAACATTTCAAAATAGGTCTCACATTCGAGCGAAATTTCTTACCGGCGAGCATTTTTTAGGTCTGCGAACAACCAGTAGTCGTTAGGAGAAAAATTTGGCGAATGCGATGGGTGTGGGAGCAGTTCGAAGTTTAATTCATGTGGTTGTGACATTATTTTCATTGACTTATGACACGGTGCGTTGTCTTGAAAGTGAGCAAACGCGGCACCCACTTTGAACAGAGATATCTCATACTCAAATATAAAACCAGAACTTTCTTTTGCTTTATTTACCATGTTTGCTACCTCACGCAACTTCACTTTGCGATCATTCAAAACCGTTTTGTGGATTTTTTGATGTTTTCTGGTGTTACCACCACTCATTTGGACATCCACAGCTATGTGCATCATCGGTGTTTCTACGACCACGTTTGAAGTCAGCACACCATTGTTGTTTCTGATGGAGAGGAGTCCCATAACACTTATCAAGCCATTGGTTCGTTTGATTTCTTTCTATTCAAGAAACAGTGTACAATTAAAACACGAAACTATTTTTGATCCATTGTTTTGAAAATATCAAAAGTAGCGGCATTCCTAGCACAATAATTCCCGAACCAATGAATGGAATATCATGAACTTTAACATCTGTCATCATTTTTAAGATTAGTACTAACTGAAAAAGAGATGGATGCAATAAAACTAGTGCGTTCGGACTGGGACTTTTCAGCCCTTGTGTTATGTACGTAGGTCTAGCTTAGTGCGTGTACTCATATTGGGTGTTTGGCCGAGCTCTTCCTCCGATTTGTGGTGTGGACTCCGAACGGAGTGAATTAAGACTCCATTTCTTCAGGTAACCTAGGTTTGCTAACCATCTTAATGAAGATATGGATACTGTCGGACTGGTTGCCAGTTGCGAAGTAGAAATTCGTCTCACTACTTGTGTTTTGCCTGCAGGGTAGTTGCATATGTTTGTAAACACGTATGTATGCGTATATGTTTGTAAATATGTGAACTATTCATTTGACCGCCACTCTGGCAGAGTCAGTGACTGGAGCTGCCCTCTCGGTAAATGGTAAATATTATATGTATATAATTGCGAGAGCGTAGATGGAGATGGGTCATCAAGGCTGAAATGTTGAGTCCAAATTTTGAACGTGCATATGTATGTATGTATGTAGTTGCGGATAGTAATAAAATTATGTAGAAGAGAAAAAACAATTACCTACTTAATTGAAATGTATGTACATACATACATCTGTATATGTTTGCTAGGGATAACAGGCAGCGGCCGCTATGCATTCGACACGTGGCAGTGGTGGCTGATTCTGGCGGCAATGGCTGCGCTTAACATCACTTCTAAATGTCGACAAGCCCCTGGGGGCAATGCATCGTCGTTTTCAGTGGCTACTGCTCTTATTGTTGCTGCTGATGTTGTTTTTGTAAATGGGTGAGGTCATCATCATTTTAAATATTTCATATTAATTGCCACTGCAATTAAGTATGAAGCAAACATTTTTCAGTACTGTCAGCGTCAGTAGCCAGTTGGTGTACTCTATGGATGGTATCACTACGCTGCTGTTGTTGCTGTTTATCATTGTGGGACGCTGCTAGATATTAATGAACGTTTATGCTATTCCCTTAACTGTTTGTATGGATGTGCGCTGCACTCTCAATTATTTATGTAGTCACAAACATGTGCATACATTTTTACATACGTGTGCACATAATCACGTATATATACCAAATACATATGCATGTATGTGCACATAATATACAAATGTAAATAAATATCATATCGTAAGTATGTATGCAAGTAAATGTGGGAAATATTTGGAATTCCAGCAAGCGAATATGCAATGGAACAGTGGCATGTTGCACGCTCGTTGCGAAAATAAACTCACGCTGCGCGCATAGGGAAGTTTGTATGCATGCGAGTGGGTGGTTGGTTGAATTTGCGCTGATCATACGAACTTACGTACATATATACATATAAGCTATTGCAGCAGTTCGTCACGCTTATATTGCCGTTTATCGTTGCAAGTCAAAGTGCATTTAAAGTGACCCATTTACATACAAACATACATATGTACATATAAATATTTTTTGTGAAGATCAACAAAATAAAAGCAGAAATAAAGGCGGCCATCAACCATAACAAAGCAAAAATAAAGGCTGCCATCATTAACTACCATTAACTACCATAACAAATAGTATTGAGAATAAATTTAGAAAAGTTACAAATCTAATGATTTTCCACATGGGACAATTTATCAGTAACTCATGCAATGTAAAGTAATCGTGAAATTAACCCATAATTTCAGATACCGAACCTGCAGTTCAACCATCAGTATCATATTTATCTTTTTATTTGTAGATAGCAAAGTTAAACGAACCGATTTGTTACAATTTTAACTGAACAGGTGTTGTGAATCAAGCTCCAGCTTTAGCACCTGATTTCCACTCTTTTCCGAGCCATTCGACCATCTGCGTCATCCGCGGCCACACCTGTGATTTCGAAGCATCGCAAACAATAGCATTCATTTAAATGCAAATACCAACATACATATATTTCGATATACTATATGTATGTATATCAACACTAAGCGACCCTTGATTAGGAACAGTAAACTGTACGCTGTGAAAAAATCATCGCTTTGTTGCATATTGAACAAATTGGCGATTGCATCTACCTCTAAAAAAATATATTGTGTAGACCATTGTATTCGCCTGGTTTGAAGCAGGTAACCACGAATTCATTTATTATACTACTTTCATTATTAGGACTTCGTTAATTTAATCTGTATTAGTCTGTGCTGTAATTGCTTATCACAATAATATCGCAACGTCAAGAAGTCCCGGTTGACTTATATTTAAATGAAGAAACAGAGAAATGCGCAAGGCAATGGGCAGATATTCTTAACAACAGATGAGCTCGCAGCATTAATGTTTCTTCAGCATGTAATAATCGGAACATGTGGACGAATATACAATTTTTTTATTTCTGGCTGGAGTAATTCAGTAGCGAAAGGCAGTGCTGTCATCTTTAGTTTTTAAGCGATTAAAAGACTAATTCATACTAGTACTTGTGCGCTATTTTTGGTAATGCCCCAAAATCACTCTCCTTAATTAGTTTCCCATAATTGTTAGCCTGCGTCTTCAATCGCGCCTTATTATTCTTTTAATTCGGGAACGCGTTATGTGACTGGTCGCAAGCTCTGAGCGCAACTCAGACTTTCGAGGGCTAACCCTATACTCCAGGGTAGACGCTCCTGCAAAACAGATACTTCAATAATATGGTAAGCCTATAACAGAGTATATGAAATTAGACTATTTAGAGTTCACCTCTTCTTACAAGACCACCACCATTGCAAAATGGATACCCTGTAACCTCTGCAATCGAAAATGTCAAAGCTTTATTCATCAGAGCAGAGCAATGAGATAGAGCCCTACTGAGTCCTTTATAGAGGACACTTGCCCAATTTCCGAACTATTTAAACTATTGCAAAGCGATTGTTTCTGACTACTTTTAAACGCAAAGGTATCGAAAACTTTGATTACGAAATCATCCTCTGACCACTGCAAAAGCAAGAGTGGGAAACTTGGTAAAGATTCATATCTTTCTTAATATAGACCATCTTGCACAAAAAATTCTTGTAACTTTCGCCAAATGACACTCTAAATCAACTGCTTTGAGTTCTGTTTGAGTTTTTTTTTCGTTTTTCTGTGATCTGGCCGTTCCTTGACATTCGTAAATGTTACGTCGTATTGAGTAAATCTACTCTTTACGTTTTTTCGATTTTTTACAGTTCTAAAAATAGATTTACATTTTCAAAAAACGATTCAATGATGCGAAAGCATTAGAAATGTTGGGAAAGTGTTTCGGTAATCAGACTCTAAAGCCGTTTACGAGTGGCATGAATGCTTCAGAAGAGATCGTGAGTCCATCGAGGACGACGAACGGCCTACGTAGTGGCAAGCCATCGATTTTCGAAACTGATAAAACATCAATCAAGTGAAAGGAAAGTTTATCAGTTTGGTCGAGCTTCTCCTTCTTTTTGTGGTGGGGGTCTTCATGCTTCCCCACAAACGGGAGATTTAGAGATTTACGAAAACTTCAAAGGGCAGAAATACACTCGTTGACACCCACTTAACTGATTCGGTTATGGCTCTCACCTTTTCTGTATGTACTATATGTATAGTCTAAGGAAAATATATGGCCAATACTTTATCCAGCACTTTTTTGTGGTGAATCCAATATTGTACAATATTTTCCTTCGGAAGCTATAACTTTTGCTCCATTCACCTTTTTATCGATACACGTTTTGCTACCTCCAACTGAAGTTTAGCGTAATGCGGGCAAAAAATGTTGTAAAGATCAAAATAATATAGCCGTAGCCGAATGGGTTGGTGCGTGATTACCATTCGGAATTCACGGAGAGGTCGTTGGTTCGAATCTCGGTGAAAGCAAAAGTAATAAAAACATTTTTCTAATAGCGGTCGCCCCTCGGCAGGAAATGGCAAACCTCCGAGTGTAATTCTGCCATGAAAAAGCTCCTCATAAAAATATACATATATCTGCCGTTCGGAGTCGGCTTGAAACTGTAGGTCCCTCCATTTGTGGAACAACATCAAGACGCACACCACAAATCGGAGGAGGAGCTCGGCCAAACACCTAACAGAAGTGTACGCGCCAATTATTTATTTATTTTAATTACTTTCTATGCATAAAAATAAATGGTAATGGGCATTGATAGTTTCTCAGATTTCGGATTATTTTATTTATTTATAAAATTTATAAAATTTATTCCTTGCTAAAATATTGAAAAAGAAAATTTGCAAACCGTAAAGTGACCAAAAAAAAAAAAATTGTAAGTGGTCCTAAAACTTTTTCTAGAAGTGTACATGTATTGTACATTTTTCGAATTTGTTCCATTTTCTGAAAAGCATGTTAATTCGAAACAATGCCCTTTTGCGTATTTTTCTCCCTAAATAACGTATTGCATTGGCTGTGGTTAACGTTGTTGGGCCACGCTTTGCCGTCACAAAATGCAGCGATCAACTTAATCCCCCAACGACACAATGGCATTTTCTACGCATTTATTTGCATATTATTGGGAGCGCGCACAAACACACAATCCAGTTTTACTTTATTTTGTTGTTGAATTTCTCGCTGATGTTTCTGTTTTTGCTTGACTATATAATTTGTGTTGACTGTGCCAAATCGATGCGAACTCACGCAACCGCGCCAACAATGGCCGAATAAAATTTAATTCATTGCTCAGTTGGAGCTACATTCTATATATTGAAATGTATTGGATTTGGGGAAGCCAAAGTTTGTGGGGCGACACAGGCCAGCCGCTGTGCCACAAACAACATGCCACGCAAGCACAACTTGCGGCAATGTCGCGGAACGCCACATGTCACATGCCGCTATGTGCGCCAACATGTGACAACAACTAGTTCATTTGCATTTCTGCTGCGCCATCGTAGATTCATCAAATGTTCGCTGTTGCAAGAGCAAGCTTTTGTGTATGTGTGTGTGTTGACGTCTCTCTTTAATCTTTATTAATTGCAAAAGTCGCCCATAATGTGAACTGATTAATGCCAAACACAATCCTAGGGTAGTGCGCCTAGTACATAAATGCTTCGCATACTGTACATGTAGAGCTCCGATGAGGTGGACGCGCGGGGTAATAGCAGGCGTCGTGACATTCATTTCGACTGGCGTTAAGAACTGCTGCGGCATGAAAAACATAGCGCTTCTGTGAAAAGTAAAGAAAGAAGAAAGTGGTTTAATTTAAAATTTTGTTGAAGTTTTCTTGTGGTTTTTCAAATTTTTTCGGGGTAGTAAGATTTGCCTTCAAAAATTTCAATTAAGAGGGAATAAAATATGAAAAAAATAAAAAAAAAATTACGTGCGTTTTACATATGAACTCCTTGCGCAGCGTTAAGTTGGATGCCGTCAAGATGCTGGCAATGTGCGATCATGAAAAGAGTTCAGGCTGTTCCCGCGTTGAAATTAAATCCTTTCTCACCCTTTTCTATACAAACTTACTTACCCATTAAAATTTGAAAGGTAAACGCGCAGTAGTTTTAAGCGGGAAATATCAAACTCTACTTAGCATACGAACGTCGTTTATGGTGCTGAGAAAAGTCGTAAAATAATAAAAAAAAAAAATTGTAAAAAAATATTCCACCTCTCAAATTTTAAATGCTACATGCCAACTGCCAGGCATGCCTGACGTGTCCTTTGAAGCGCACACAACAGCTATTGACTTTCAGCTCTTCAGCTGTTGTTGCTAGCACCACATTAAGTAGCAACAGCAACAACAAACAATTCACAGCAGTTATGCCCGCAATGATAGCAATAACAGCGCGCATTTGGAATGCCAACCCTTTGTTGGGACGGTGGCGCAAAGGTGCGCCATGAGAACCAAATCAGCGTCAATGCCGTACCGGTTACGCCGTCGTCGTCAGCATTTCCCAATGACAGTTGTTGGTAGCGTAGCGCTTCACAATCACAGATCCCGATAAAACTTTATAGAGATACGCGTTTGATAAAGAAAAAAATTGGAAAATTGAAAAAGTGGAAAAACAGCATTTTTCAGCTGACAGTGCCGCGGTGCGAAAGCGAAAACGATATGCGCATCTTGTTAAGATCATCAGCAGTAAGCAGTGGGCAAAGCGTTCCATTGACTGCGTCCAAACGATGCACAAATAATAAAACTCAATGCAGGGAAAAGTAAAATGCTAAATAAAAAAAGATATATAAAATAAAATGGGAAAATATAATATGTAAGTGTGCATGTATTAATGGAAAATGGAAACGTAATCAAATGGGATGGGATAAAGCCGGCGCACAGACAGACATTCACTAGCATTCAAATGTAAATTGGAAAACCACCAGGAAGACAGCAACAACATCAGCGATAAGGTGGCGCGCAATTGCTGCAAGTTGGCAGATGCGCTAAAATATGCGTGTATATTCTTTTAGGGTGTATTAAGCGAAGCTAGACAAGTCGGAAAGGTACTGAGAGGCATTTTTCGGTTTCAGGAGACTTTTGGTTGGGTAGGGAGATGCCGCTGCGAATACCATGCTATAGTTCCAACAAAGAAGACCAGTACTGTGAAGAAAATGGATTCTCGGCTCACAATTTAGCAAACTTTCAAATATAAGTGTAGTTGTTCTTAAGATCCACTATAGAGGCTAAGGCATCAAGAATTAAAATACCCTCGGACAGAAGTGCGCGAATACAATCAAGTGCAAAAATAAAGGGAGTCTTTCGGAGGAAGTGCCGAGAGTGGCGCTGTTATAAAAGCCGCAGGAAATCTTTGGTGCTCACGGTATCCACTCGGCTTTCACACACAGGTCGTCGTGTGGGAAGCTAAAGAATTTTAGCGACACTCATCTCACATTGTCTTCGAAGAGGCTTCCAGTCAAGTTTAACCTCCTAGTGTTAGAACATCTGCCTTATTCACAAGATCTTGCGCCATGCAGCTTCTGCTTGCTAAGATGAAATCTGCATTCAAAGATGGAATCTGTGCAAGAGAAAGCGACACAAGTGCTGAAGGAACTCAGAGAAGAAGACTCTTAGCATTGCTTTGAACATTGGAATCTAATAGTAAGTACTTAAATATGTACGCAATTAAAATAAAATGTTTTACGTTATTTATTAGCCCAATAATTAAGGCCATGACAATGGCTCAGTATGATGTGATACCAAGAAATTGTATCTACATTTTCACTGACAGCCTTACGCCGATAAAATCTCTTTACAAAACGGTTACCTCTAAGGTAGTCATGAAATGCCGCACGTCTCCTAATGAGAGCGCTAAGTTATTTCGCTCAAATGCTTTCCTGATCATTTTAACATTGAGGGTGCTTTAGGGCTGATGAATTACCGACACTCGGTACAAAACTTTCTAATGAGAATAACGAAAATTACGCCTACAAACATGCGAACGATTTGTTTTTGAGAAACTTCTAATATTAGCGAACGAAAGATGACGTAACGAACCAACAAGCAGAATCGCCCAACAATTGTGGGCGCTGCTAAATGCTAAATGCACGGAATCCCTGCTAAGCCAAAATATGCATGAACTGAGCGCATTGATTTCTATTATAACGGGTTACTTTCCTTATAGGCAGGCACGCCCCGAGGCTAGACGGGCAGAGACATGATTTCTGCAAAAGTTGCTTGGACAAGAAGAGGAACAGATAATTTTACACCTTTTAAAAGTTGCCTAGACAAGAAGAGGAAGAGATTATTTTGCATCTTATGTGTCACTATTCAGACGAAGGTTCACCACTCAATAGTGGGATATACCCTTAAACTTAATAATTCACTTCAGAATACATCAGAACGTCTGAGAAATTTCTATTAATTTTAGCTCAGCTGCAGTTGACACACACTGGGTTGGCGGTTATGCAAAGTTTCACTCCCACTTTGATTTTTATGTTGTCTCATTAAGGCAGTGGATTTTTATGAGCTTTTCATAGCAGAAATACACTTTTGCCTACCAAACGATGACTGCTGTTAGATCATTTTTGTTTTCTTAGGTTTTTTTATAAGTTTCCCACCAGGAATTACTATTGGCTTATCCACCATAGTCGCACTGTAAGATTGGGTGAAACAAAAAATTTATTTTCGCTGTAATAACTAAGTTACGCTTTCTGTTAGCATGCAAAGAGGGAAAAACCCGCTATTCGAAAAAGCGTTCTCAAACATTTTGGTTCTTTGTGCCGCAGTGTGTTTTGAACCCGGGTCCTAATATGGATTTATGTATAATATCAGACCAACGGACAGAAATTTCAAAAATAAAAAGTAGGTATTTTTATCCAACTTAAACATTTTTTTAGTCATCGGCCGAAACTGTTGTTTAAAAATATGGAACTGAAATCATAGTTTCATTAAAACTACGCTAAAAACAATGTAAACTTCAAACAAATCTTGATATTCCTTATCTATTTCCATTATGCAGTGAAAAGTTTTATACTGGACTCTCTACTTCTTTAAAGCTGCTACCAATTCCATTTATTTATGTAGAACTTTTTTTTTTTTGCTGTAACTCCCCACGTATTCGTAGCATTTAAATCTTGCGATTGAGGTGGAGTATTAGGGGCGCACATGCGAAAAATTATAAAACAACCATCTACAGACCAGATAAAATCATTTTATAATACAAGTTCTCGAGCGTCAGCCTTTATATTTTTGCACTTTTAAAGGATTTTTGTCAATATTTGCCTCTATGTCATGCGGATTACTTGTTCAGTAGCCTATAATATTATATTACTGATAGGTAAGAAATTCATGCATGCACGCGGCTACGCGTCTGTAGCCATCTGCAGCGAATAAACATTGCAGAAATATTTTTATCACTAGAAGAAGTCTAAAAATAAGCGTCGGGTACAAAATAACTTTTTTTTAAAGGAACTCAGATTTCCGTACTTATTTCCAAATGATCCACCCTGTTTAAACGCACATACTTCGTGTGTTTGAATGGAAAAACGTTGTTTGTACTGTGCATTTGTTTGTGTATGTGTGTGCACGCACTGAGGTTTGTCTCATCATTCGCGCTATTTACAAATGTCATTTGGCATTTTGTTTACTTTCGCATTGTTTGCAGCAATGCAAACGATTTGTTTTTTGTTATTGCTGTTCTATGTGCTATACTGCCAGTAGCAGTTTGAAAATATTCAGCTTATATGGTAGCCACCAACATCAATTGTAGATTTGCATATGTCTATGCACATAAATATCCACTCGACGCCAGAAAGCAAGCACTCACTTAGAGTCTTTAAGCTAAAAAGTAAATATTTCAAAATAGTATTACAAGTTGTTCAACACTACTCTCATGGCCCCTATTAAGCAGGGTTATCCAAATACAATTTCTTGTGCATTAATTTAACTGAAGGGAGTTGGTATTTGCCGCGTGTGATTAATTGCGCGCCATATCTCAAATGTCAAAATGCCGCGCGTTTTAAGGCGGTTGCTTGTGCTCTTTAATTATTCTCAGCCAAGCAGCCATCCAAGTCAGGCAGTTAGTTATTATCGGCTTGTAATCATTTTACATGTACAGTTGTCTAAATATATATGGATGTATGTGTATACACATTTGTGTGACCAGCTGAATTCCCGTGTCCTTAATTACAACTCCACCTATGACCTTTATCCAGCAACCTTCTATCTACATTCCTAACCTTTAGATCTGCTGCTGCAATATTCCGTTTCATTTTAAATTACACAATTTTAATGTTGGTATTTGCTTTAATAGAAATTTTCTTACACTTAATTTTTTTCTAGTGAGCGGCCAACAGCTGACCCTTGTCTCGCCGATGCATCCCTTTTAAACCTGCTTTTTAGGGTCACTTTCTAAATGAGTTTACATATACAAAAGCATTCGTCAGACGAGTAGTTTAAACGCATAAATGCATGAGAAGGGTCGGCCCAATTAGTCGCATTTTAGATGCTTTAGGTTAGGCGCTGCAATGAAGTGACAGTGTGCGTCGCCTTTTTCATGCAAATTTCCAAGTTGACGCCTGGAAAATTTTTGGGTCAGTGCCCGCTTCAACTACGCACTTATTTTGTTGTGAATTCAGTTACGTTACCCTTTTAAATGTATGAATAATATTTTTTTTAATCCTTTGAAGCACCACTCAATGGGACTTACATTCGTTTCACAACTGGAAATTTGGAAATGAAATATTTTTTCAGTTCAGGCGTCTTCCCTTTAAACCAGAATACCGACAGATGGAAAACAATGTCTGTGTTAGAAGTTCTCATTATTTTTACAAAATTTGCAGCTGTGATTCCTAACGGTTGTGCGATTATTCTTCGCGTAATAGTTCGGATATTGAACACTTGTATTTACTTGATTTTTGAGATAGCTCCAAGGCGAATAACGTAAGTCACATATCCTAGGTGGCCAATGGAACCGGGAGCTGGGAACGGTTTTATAAAAATATGTAGGCTAATTTTATTAGTTATAAATCACGCCTTGTTTGCTACCGTACCAGAATGACTAGCATTTGGTTGGTCTCGAGTTGCACGCCAACTGTGGGGCATGTCTAAATCAGTTCTGTGTGGGCTTCATCAAACTCATCCCTTCTAGGGAGTATAAGGCAAGGTGTAGCACTGAGAACCAAAGTCCAGTGAATTTATATCCAACATGATGGTTGGGTTGGAGGAAGTGTATTTGTCCAGGAGCACTACAGGTATATCAGCTTTAAATTTAGGCTTGTGATTAATGTGGTGTAACTTAATTACAGAGTCACCATCAAATAGGCAGTTTACTGATCCTAATCACTAGTGCAATTTTTCCCATAGCCAAGAGTCATTCAAGGCCTTGGGTTAATTTACAAGGATTTCGAGGTGTGTGCATCATTGGATCACGCAAACTTAAGCGGGTCTACACGAGTACTCATCTCTCAGGCTCAGCTCAACTCTCCTTCCTTAAGTTCACTGACATTTTCAATATATGGTTTTTCCGGATCGAACACTTTTCTTGCCGGGACTTTCCACAAGTTTTCAATTTGAGTTAAAGTCTTGGATTGAGGCTGGCCATAACAAATTTGGGTTACAAAGTCGCTGAAAAACACTTTTCTAAAGTTTGTCATATGAAAAAGTGCGTTGTCTTCGTCTGTCTGCGTTCTTATTCGGCAAGTTTTATAAACGCAAGCAGATATTCGAACTGCGTATCGAGATAAGCCAGAGCTTGCATTCCAGCAGGCACAAAAGCATTTTCCGACCCGAATTCTTTTTTTAAAGCTGTCTAGACCATCGCAGGTGCTCCTCCTTGGGTTCGTTTGTTATTTTCCGCTTCTCCTTCTGTGGGTCACCCAGGCTATTTTTGCGAAAATTGATAACTTCCACTCACTGCACCAAATTTTGATTTTTTTCGAGAAGAGTGTTTGATCTCGCGATGTATTGCACTTTCGCACAGTCAAAATCTTAGTAAGACTTCAAGGCTTTAACTTGCTGGTCGCTGAAAGCTTTACTTTAAAAATACTATCAAAAATAACATAAAGAAAAACAACAAAATCTATCGCTGCTAAGCCCCAAAAAGCGACAAACATATTTATACGTCAAAGTCTGCATAATACTTTGCTTTAGATAAAAACTCAATAATCAAAAATAGATTTTATACTATTGTACATGTGTGTTTGTGCATGTATGTGTGAATGCATGTTAAACAAGTGCCACATACACATGTCAAGTGTCCGATTTGCTATGCCACACTTGCCTGCCATTAATTTGTTTCAAGTGTTTTGCTGTGTTAACCACCTCCCTCACGCCTGCCTAGCCATGCGCTGCCAGCTCCCATTTTCTTCCATTCGATTTGTTCTCAATTCAAGCAAATACAGCTCAATATATTTTATTTTATTTCACTTCACTTTTTACGAGTTTATCATCCATATTTATTAATATCTTTTCTCATATTCGATCATTAAATTTTGATTTCTCTAATTTTATTGCTGCTTCAATATGAGCGACTGTATGTACATATATTCGTACACGAGTATGTATGGCTGTAGTTGAGCTGTGACCGTAAAATTTAAAACTATAAAAACTTTAGAAATTAAGCGGCAAAAACAAAACAAAAACAACAATTTAAAGAACGTGTTGTCAAGAGCATAACGGCTATATCCACTTTGCCGGGCACTTGGTGAAGCAAGTCGAAGTATAATAATCACTTTTCAAGCATTTACTTACACATACACATATGTACATATTACTTCCCAAATAATTTTCCCTCGTTTTCGGAATTAATTTTCAGCTTTTCTTTTCATGATTTCGCGCTTTAATTAAAATTTGTTCACGTAGTCATACCACCAGTATTTACATATATGAAGAAATGCATATACATATAGGTATGTGCTCTTACGTATTTCTAACGTGTTGGAAAACAATTATATAGCCGGTTTATCGACTGCTTTATACACTCTTTAGAATTTGGTATTTTCGTATTGTAGCCGGTTTCCGAATTGTATCTTGCCGACAGCTTGTTGAATTAATCGTTTTTGGCTACTGTTAGTCACATATTTTGCCTTACGGCAAGCAATTTAATACTTCTTAACGGTATTCTATGCATTTTTGTGAATTTAATATCCATTTGGCTTTAGCGACTAGTTATTAGTGACGTGATAAATTATTAGCGCCAGGTATTGCTTTAATGTAGTTTTTGTACCGTTTGATTAAGGCAAAACCCTGTACCATTGTAATAGTATTTTTCCATTAGTGGTTTATGAGGCGGCGGCCGTTTGTGCTGTGGCGTGGCGAATCAGCAAAAGGCTTTTGTCTCAAAACCAGTTGCGGATAAAAAATATTTCATTATATTTACATCGCCTTACAGAGACGGCATTAAAATGTAAATAAATCGGAGTGGATGCTCGATATATAGACCTACATGCTATTGTACATATGTACTCTTTAGTTTTCAGATATCCAAACCACCGAAAACTGTTTCATAATAAAGTTCAAGCCTTCGAACGAAAAGTACTCAGAAGAATTTTCGGAGCAATCAAAGATCACGGCGAGTGGCGGATAAGATGGAACGACGTGCTAGATCAAGTGATAAAAGGCGAAAATGTTATACGTTTCATCAAAGTGCAGCGGTTAAGATGGCTGGGTCACATTACAAGAATGGACGGAACGAGGGCGCAGAAGAAAATCGCAGAAGCCAGAGCGTTCAACACTAGAGCAAGAGGAAGGCCGAGAACAAGATGGACCGACATCATGGACCTAGAGGCCGACATCAAGCAACTCAGTATAACGAACTGGAAAAAAGTCGCAAGCGTTCGAGACGTATGGAGGTCCCACGTGCAGCAGGCCAAAGCTCACAAAGAGCTGTAGAGCCAAAAGATGATGATGTTCTCTGCTGGAATATATAATAGCACAAATTGTGCAAACACAACGCAAAATCCAAGATTCTCCTCGTAAAAAGGAATTGAATAGAATTAGTCTGATTAAAATATGCCTATTAAACATGCCTTCGTCTTTTCAAACTTCTTACTATTATTGCTCAATCGATTCTTAAAGATGTGAGAAATTTTTTCAGCGGCTCATCCTAAATTTTCAAATTTTACATCAGATTTAGATGCAAGATTCGGTGAAACTATTCGATTCTACTTTATTTAGGACTCCAGTTTATGTAATGTAATTTCAGACAGATGGTAGTTACGGACTGAGGTTCATTGGCATACTTTTCGATCGCTTCGGAATAATTTTTTATTAAATTCCAAACATTTCTTCTTTCTTTTTTCGAATTTGCATACAATTGTAAAAACGATCTTTATCAGAAGATGTAAACTCTTTGCCAACTTTGAGGTCTATGCCCGTCCGTACACGTATCTATTGCTATAATTCCGTTTATGCTTTCATCAACTCTACTTATTTCCCTGTCTTATTCCCACCTGTCATATCAAGTTGCAGTCGAGTTAATAAAAATTCGTTCATTCGCTCTGATTGTTTAAATTGAATTACGGAAATAAGCAAAGTGGTCAATATACCATATCCTGATTTTAACTTCCTTAACGCGTGTGAAGAAATTTATGGTGCCGGTCACTGGACGATTGGCACACACACGGGAAAGCTGGGGTTACCATTTAACGCCCATTGCAGAAGATATGGGGACCCCTCAGTGGAGGAGACTGTTGAGTACTTTCCCTGTAAATGTCCAGGTTTGGCAGCTATACGATTAAGGTCACTGTGTGGTACTTTCTTCGACAGCCTGGGGCACTGCGCCAACCTAAATCCCATCAATCTTCTCCATTATATGAACAGCTCTGGCTGGTTGTAGACATCTGCCTATTGGAGGTCTCATAATGGTATCAAAACGGCGCTTGAGTGCTACTTTAGGAGTGCTAGACTGTCACTTCAAACATTTCACCTAACTACCTGCATTGATTCCTCACCAATACCCCATGAGACGGTAATTGCACAGTAATTCCAGCAACGGTTTGTA
Source organism: Anastrepha ludens (assembly GCF_028408465.1). Lineage (NCBI taxonomy): Eukaryota > Metazoa > Arthropoda > Insecta > Diptera > Tephritidae > Anastrepha > Anastrepha ludens. The sequence goes on from NC_071500.1 coordinate 70,483,342, forward strand.
AAAGATAGTGCCCTGCTGAGCTTAGTCTCACACCGTCCGGCAAGAAGCCATGCCGTGAAACTCAACATTTTAATAAATCCCTATTGTGGAACTGGTTAAGGAGACAATTTTGTGTAAACAATTCAACATATTCTTCCTCAACTGTTCTATTAACGCCTGGTTTGGATATGAACATCTTCCCATCACGTAATTATACTTGCATACGAGTGTATTAGATTTCCTATTTTTTTCTACTTTCTCCGCTTACTATCCTAGTGGTCTCACAGGCAACTGTTACTAGGTCCATATTTACTAATATATGTACGCACATTTGTAGTTCTTTTAAATATTCCCTAGCCAGCCTAATGTAATCGAGCTCAGATGTGATTACTTCTCTTTAGAAATCATGAAATCTTTCTTTTTTAGCGCATCTCTGCACCTCTTAAATAACTAATGAAATAGTAACTTCATTCGCAGGACTCTTTACGAGAGTGAGCCAAGCCAGAGCGCTCAATAAAATTCGGTAATCGCCGTATCACAGAGATGCTGACTGGAGCTATAAAATACAAATAAATACTCAGGTGAACTTTCCGCTCTCCTCTCTATACTCGGCATGCAACTCTTTCTATGCTCATATTCCAAAGAGCTTTATTTTTTGCCTTCGAATCCATATGAATGTCAGATTATTAGGGGCTTATGCAGTGATCCCAAATTTTCAGTTTCAAAAAGCACCAAACCTTTTTAAATCAAGTATTTTATCACATTAAAGGCAGTAAATTTTTTAGAATATTTTTTTTTTTCATAATAGTTTTTATTTAACAAAGCTAGCAGCATTCTCGGTGTTGTAATAAAAACACCTGGATTTACTTCTATCACCTTCGCACGGCAGCACCCACTTCTCCAAATCCTTCCGTGACTCCCACTGATTGCTATATTTTCTCTGATAATTCACTCTTTCCACTAAAGTTTCTCTTTATTAATATTACAAATCAGGATGAGTGGCGCCAGTTACTTTTTGCTGTTACTGCCTATTTAAAATAATCAATCGAAATATACGAACATATGCAATTAGAAATATGGATAGAAATAACTTACTTTGGCACGAGCACTTCCCACGCGAATGCGGTTAGCGGACACAAGAACGTGCATTGCCACTTGACATTTTTATCCATCATAGTTGCATTTTGGTCCTTTGTTATTAAACTTCATTTTGTATTCTGCCTATCCTTTAATTCAAAAGAAATTTTACAAATATTTTATTGCATTCAAAGATGGTTGTGATTGTATTGTTAAAGGTATATTTCCTGTGAAATATCCTTTCTAGTGAATAAATTCAATATTTGATAGGTAGCTCTAAGACGAGTCGGATCGATGTTTTTCTTGTCAACCTTAAAAAGACATATGATGGTGATATGAGGGTAGATGCCAGTTCATTTGGGTGCGCGTGAAGTCGATATCGGTATTTTCTGGTTAAATTTTGTATATCCTCTTTTATTGAAGGGATATTTAAGTACCGATGAATTTGGGAATCGGTCACGTACTACGGAGTGTATTTAAATTTTTAGATTCTGGTAAGTTCATAAGATAGAATTGTCGATATCTCGCATTCTCAACAAATAGGCAATCTTGAATCGATTGTTTGGCGTATAAATATAACCTGTAGACGTGCATATGTGCTGTAATTTTTCACATGTAATTACTAAAAGGCGTATTTTGAATAAAAATAGTGAAACCTGGAAGAATTTAAATTTTTATTTTAAAATAATATCTAGGCGCATCTTTTTAATTACCCTTAATTTATATTTACTCATTTACATATATGCTTATATTCATTTCGATCTGATCGACATTTTTATAAAACTAAGTTACCGGGTATTTTTTTCTTGGGTATTACTTTAAAAGTACACTTAAGTTTTTAATAGAAGTTCCATGTTATGGTCATGTTTTAAAATGCTTCGCCCCGTCGTGCATTTCTACTTCCGATATTTCAAGCCTTCATCAATTCTGCTGGCATTATTTGCAAGAAAATTCACTACTCCTTTTTGTCTTTGTTGTGCAACTCTGCACAATTCAAAACACACAAAATACTAAAACGAAAACTGAAAACCAAAATTGCAAAGTACATTACATTTAATAACAACTTATGGTAAATATCACTTTATCTGCTCTCATGGCATTACATTTGGGTACCCATTTGTTGCCTTCCTCGTGCTGTCCTTGCAATGGCTAACCAATAGCATCAATTAACATGTCATTATCATGTTACAATGCATTCAATATAAATAAGTAAACAAACCACCCTACAAACCAATCAAGCAAATACAAATGCAAACAAAATGTGGTGAATGGTAGCAGTAAACCGTCAAAAAGTCATTGTGCCTTTTCTGCATCGTTCGCAGAACCCCAGCAGAAACCCTGACATGCTGTTTACGGAGCAACAAATGGCAGTGATATGCGAAAATTCTATTGCAAAATTGCACCGCTGTTCAATTGTATGTATGAAAGGGAAAATACATACACATATACATGCGTTCGTTCCTTCTTACTATCAATCCACTGATTGAACGCATAGAATCCCTGTAGCTCAATTCCTAGTACACACGTACCAGTGTCAATTGAACGCACCACAGTGTTTGAAGTTAATAATGGTTTATTGTTCATAATCAGATATTCTGTGCAAGGATATACACAATAGTTGTTTTCCACGTAATCGGTTATTTATTGATGAGGCTAGGAAAATATTTCGCAGGGAATTGGTGCAGACAGATGTGTATGTGCATTTATGTATGTACTAGGGATGCATAAGTTGGCGTAAAATTTTGATCCCGGGTTTTCGAGATCGTTTTAATCTGATTGCGGGAGCAGGAAATTCACTTTGAGGACATAACATTTTTAATGTGAGTAAAAATTCAATAACTGAAAGGATTTAAACATACCATGAAATAAAGCCATTTAAAATTAAAAATAAACTGTAATTTAAAATAACATAAATGTTCTCTCATATTTAAAAGGCATGTGATTCAGGAACGTATAAATCACAAGTGAGAATGCAAATAAAAGGTACATTGGAAAGTAATAATTAATATAAAAAAACATTAAAACAAATGTAAATAAATATAAAAAAATAAATAAAAATTACAATTAAAAGTATGCAACTACAGTAGAGTTAAAAAAAAATTAATTACAATTATTGTATTGTATTTAAAATGTGTACGTAAAAACAGCAAAGCATTTATGTTAATCGGGGGTTTCCAATCGTGGACTGGATACTGCTGAAACCACTGCATACAAAAGATGTCTTGTCAATCTTTCGGACTCAACACTTGCAGGCTGAACTATCAAAATGTAGTAAAAAGCCATTTGAAGCTAATGACTCCAGCATTACAAATTTTTCTATTCTTTTCATCAGGGCATCGAACAAATTATAAGTTTTTCGATTTAAAGAATATTGTTTAGTAAATTATGCAACCTTTGCTTAAAACTTTCTGCTTCGTTTACATTAGTGTGGCTATGAGCAAATTCACTTAGATCTTCTTCGTCACAAACAGACTTAGGTTGTATGTAATTTTAGAAGTATATATAGTTTCAAGCTCTTTCTTAATTGTAGTCCCAGGTAGCATTTTTCAAAAATCATAATTAAACTCATATATATTATTAGGATTTGTTATAAAGGAGAACACGTCTGACTTAACCGTTCGATGCTGTTGAATTCTTTCAACAATTTTCGTTTAAAGACTTACTTAAAGTTACCTTAAGTTAAAGATTTAAAGATTTTTAAGGAAATTTATTATGTTTTGTTCGACAGTCCGATAGTCCCAGCTGCTTGTTGCCCACTCTTGTAATGTAATTATTAATAATTATTTTTATATAAATATGTTTTATTTCTTTGAGCACTAAGTGTAACTTATGTAAATCCATCTCCCTCGCTTCAATAAATAAAGGAAACCAAGTTGTTTGGAAATCGGAAAGCTTTTCGTAAACGAATTTTGTAATAAACAAGTTTTTACTTCTTTGAATTCGGTGTTTCATGTCTTTCGGGATCACGGGCTTATCATCAATAATATCTACATATTTGCAAAATGCAGCTCCGTTGCTTATTCATATACCTCTAATAACGGTATAAAACTTGCGTACATCCAATCAAACAATAAATCGTTTATATATTTTTATATTTGGCTATCCCAAATAATTATGCATATTAAAAAGGGTTCAATAGCTGAAATCAGTATTCGAAATCGTTCAGAGGACTTGTTTGGCTTGCACGGCTTTAACAATAGCAAATAATAGAAATAGAAATTAGGGGCTTATAATACGAAGTGAATGGATAAGTGGTATCATAACCACTCCGATCTCCAGAGTAGCGTGGAAATAGCCCAGTTTGCATACATCTATATATATAAATATGTATACGAAATCGGCATACGAGTAGCTATGCTAAAATATTTAGTACGGCTAAAGATATTGATTTTTCCATGACCGATTTACATGACACTACTCACGCATACCCTCACTAGTCGGGAATCTTCGAAATTGCAAAAATGCAATAAAGAAGAATTGCTTTGAAATTTTGTATTCAAATATTTACAAAACAAAAATTAAACACCCGTGGCAATGTAAATTTTCTTTTATACTGCTTTTAAAATAATTGGAGTCGGGCCATGCTCATATCTCAATTAAAATATTTTTAAATTTTTGTCCGATCCTTTGCCGGTACAAATTGAACGAATCAGTCAAAAACTACGCTCATACGCGCTTCCACCCAGCTTCAATAATCATGTTTTCTCAAAAGCTTCTTCAAACTAGTTTAGTGCTTATATGACATTTGCTTTCAATTATATCATAATAAGTGCGACCACATTGACTCCTCCTATTACACATTAAAGACGAAATAAGGACAATAATGTTAGTGCAGAAAAATAACGCCATAGACAACAACTCTTCATACATTTATATGTATAACTATGTAATATTGTATAAGAGCCATAGCCGAATGATTGTTGCGTGACTACCATTCAGAAGGGCACAAGTTCGAAACTGCGTGCATGAAACACCAAATGATAGAAGAAAGTTTTTTCTAATTGCTCCGCTGCAAGCAATGGCAAAGCTCAGAGTGTATTTGTGCTATGAAAAAAGCTCCTCATAAAAAACCATTTGTCGTTCAGAGGTGGCATAAAACTGTAGACCCCTCCATATGTGAAACAAGTAGCAAGACGCATACCAGAAATAGCAGAAACAGCACTGTAAAGAAAGTAGCGCCAATAATATAATACAGGGTGGCTGATGAAAGCGGCTACCAAAAAAAAATTGAATAACTTTTTTTCTTTTTAAGTTATCTGTTCCATTTTTGTTTTAATTTGCAGATTGATCTTTAAAATTTATTAAAATGGATAACTGGGACACGCAAACAAGAATTTGGATAGTCCGCCGCTATCACGCACTGGAGTCCGTAGTTTTGGTACAGAGAGAGTACAGGCGGATGTTTGGCGGCGATCCCCCGAGCAGATGGACCATAATGAGACTGGTGAATAATTTTGCTGAGCAAGGAACAGTCGCAAGAAGGCCTTATCATCGCAACCCACCAGTTCGGATGGAGGAAACGATCGCTGCTGTAGCTGCAGCTATACAAAGCAATCCAAGGGTTTCAACAAGAAGCTTATCTGCTCAACTTGGTGTCAGCCGACTGTCTTTGCAAACAATAATGCACAAAGATTTAGACTTATTTCCCTACAAAATTCAAATGGTTAACAAACTGAATGCAGCAGACTTGCCGATTCGCTTGGAATTTTGCCAGAATATCCTGCAAATGGTGGAAGAAGACCAAAACATGTTAAACTGCCTTTTCATGTCTGATGAGGCCCATTTCGATTTAAACGGCAATGTGAACAAACAAAATTGTCGAATATGGAGTACTTCTAACCCACAGATACTCCACGAGACGGAATTGCATCCTCTTCGCGTGACAGTGTGGTGTGCGGTTTCTTCACGCTGTATTGTAGGGCCTTATTTTTTTGAAGAAAATGGTCACACCGTTACGGTTACTGGAGACCGTTATTTGGAAATGCTGAAAGAATTTTTCTATCCAGAACTACGCCGAAAGAAAATTCCTTTCAACTCTGTGTGGTTTCAACAAGATGGGGCAACGTCTCACATAGCCCAGACTGTTATGACAGAGTTGCGACGAAAATTTCCCAATAAACTGATTTCAAGAAACTCCGAATTTCGTTGGCCCCCCAGGTCGCCTGACCTTACTGCACCTGACTTTTTCTTGTGGGGTTTATGTAATCAAGAAGTTTATAAAACAAAGCCAACAAATTGTGATGAACTAAAACAATCCATTCGGGCAACAATTGCGGCTGTTCCTGTCGCAACTCTCAAAGCAGCAATGAACAACTTTTTACTAAGATGCCGCACTTGTGTCAACGAGCATGGGGGGCATTTCAATTCAATTATTTTTAAAACTAGTTAAGCTACATTTAATAAAATTTAATGACCTTCAACTTGAAAAAAAAATAAATGAATTCCATACACTAAAAAAAAAGTTATTTAAGTTTCTTAATGTAGCAAAATTCATCAGCCACCCTGTATATGCTATGTAATGTCTTTAAACAACTCAGTTTTACCGGAATATAGAATCCTCTTGTTTGTAATTGATTTTATGTTATATGCAAAGTCAGTTTTTTACTTCCGATTATTAATTTTGCAACCGACACCAAACTTCCCGCCATTTTTCATAGCAAAAATCTCGTTCATCATAAGCTGAGATAAACTCAATAGCCACATGCAGAAGAACCTGTTTTTCTAAAACAATGTGGGCACAATTAATAATAATACAACTTGAGAAGAGAAATTAAAGAGAGAATAGCACAATTCAACTTGGTTATAATTTGCATAGGGAGTATAAGCCATTAAAGTTTTCTCCTGTAAAACGTCAAATACACAGTTATGCTCTAAATTATCTTTGGTTTAAAAATTCTCTGGGCAAAATGGGTCAGGAGACAATCATTACACGTGTAGTGCAGAAATAGTCCGTCTATGAGTTGTGCACTCTGAACTAGATACTCCTTAAATTAAAGTGTGTGTCATTCACGTCAACGTATACTATATTTTTTCTCAGAAACTTTGAATAATTTTTAGTCGCTTCTTGTCCCCTGTAGTGAATTAAATACAAAAACCATTTTTTCGATAATTTTTAATTTAGCAAAAAAATACTGACAGATCGAACTTTTTAACTACTTTGTAGTGTGTGCAGAATGAGAGTTTTGTCCTGATTTAATTTGCCCCATCTGTAATTGATGGGCTCAACGAAAATCAGTGTAGACCTTCTGTTCTAAGCAAGTAGCCTATGAACCAACCGTTTAATTTCTCGCTCAAGCTGGTTCAGATACAAGAAGCAAGATTCTCGTGTTAACAAGTCAGCTTAACTTTGGTTGAAAATATTGCCCTGAAGAATCAATATATACATACATTTTGCACAACTACTGCATATTTCCCTAAAGCCATGGAAAACTGAGATGCCAACCTTAACTAACTATAACAGCAAGTCTTCATACATTTGTGTGCGAAGTAAAAGAAGGAAAGTGCTTAATTACAAACCCTTCTTCAATCAATAGATGTACCACGAAATAAAACTTGCTTGATCTACATCGTACCTCAAACTCTATATGCATACGGTCACCAGTATCAATTAACTATCAAGAAATACTTGTTGCATAAAACGAAAAGTTAGTGCTGAGTGAATTTAATATACTTTGGTGTTCAGGGAAATAGAATAATGAAGCAACATAAAAAAAATCAGATGAAATTGAGATAACAACGAAAAAAAGCAGTCGAAAATAGTGAAAGACTGCCACCAGAAGCATATTTGCTCAGAAAGCATTTTTCCCATAGATATCTGCTTGAGAGAAAATGGTTTCCATTCGATCTTATCGCTTGTCCAGGTTACATTTCTAGACTTAATAAAACAAATATTGTTATAAAGAACTTCCTAGACTTCTGGAAGGAAACAACTGCTATTTGATAGGGGAATTATATTCGCAGCTGCTGGTTATTAAAATGTAGACAAATTTTTTCGTTTAATTATATTGTATTATAAATATTTTTTTAAAGCACAAATTTTCATAAAAGTAGTTTTTAAGTTACTTAATAAATTATACATTTGAATTAAATTATTATTATCTTTTTCAGATTTCTCCCAAGAGCTTAATATAAAAAGGCCAAATCAAATGGGTAAGTAAAATCTATTATAAAAAATATATTATATAAAATGCAAAATATTATACAAAATATAGGTTACTTGGTAGTTTTAATATGGAGCATCCTCGCATTTTGCGCATTACACGATACGCCAATGGAAATGATTGAGAGCATATTTTAATTCTCATTTAACTCATTTAAACTCTCTAATGACCTCAGGTCAATTCAAAACTTAATTTTTTTTAAAAAAACAAAAATTATTATAAAGTGTTAATCTCGCCTCAAATATATTTATAAATGCGTATGCACATATGTGTAACGTTAATATAAGCGCTTTTTATTCTAAATTATGAAGCGCTCTTATTGAGGTCAAATACGTACGTATTTGCATAATCAATATTTTTATACAACACACATGCCTACGTACATATGCATAGTCTTATGTGTTTGGAATGCCAAATGTGAATTTTGCAAGTATTTTCACGGTTTTATATGTATGAACATGTTTGTATAGATGTACATACATATATTGGCAATTATTTTTAGTGCCATTTCATTTCTAAAATAAATATACTACACTTTCTTGCACGTTTTTCACGCTTTAAAAATAATCGAAATTAATGCTATTTATTTTTCGCACAACCACAAAATCCATTCGTACTCGCTGCCAATGGCCATTGCCACCAATGGCAAGAACCCCATATGTATGCATGCACATACATACATACATACATATGTATGAAAGTAGCAAAGTATCAAATAACTGAAGGAAGTAAGTAGCAATGAGGGCGCAATATTTTGGTTGAAAATAAGTGCAAGGTGGCGCAAAATTAGTTGTCCAGTTATGTTGGTGAATAACTTTTTTACTAAATAATAAAAAAAAACTGATATGCAGTGACGGAAATCTTCATTTTGTCTTGTATGCGCCTGTTTGTACACTACAGTTGCCTAGTTCACAAGTGTCAAATATGATTGACGTACCACGCCATTGGCAAAAAATTTAAATCTTCCGCTAGGGTGATTAATTTTGCACCACATTGTATTACCGTATATATGTAGCGTCTATGAGTATATATGCATGTATGTATGCAAGTGCCTGCGTTCGAATGTAAATTTGCACTTATACATGCAAATACGCAGATCGTAGTTGCAACTTGACGCGAAGTAGCGGGGAGACAATAACGCGAACACCAGCTAAAATATTTAAATATATTTGATCTTCTGAGTCTTCGTCTTCGGCGGCCTGCAGTGGCCTATATCGGCATGTTGTCGTTTTCATTTGCAGCTTGCTGTATTTAGCAGTTAATGTAATGCTCAGTGCTGGCGTTGCGATATGGCAAATTAAGTTGTAGAGAAAAATTACCAAACGAAAAGTGAAGAACTGTGGACAAATGTCACGCACAAACAAACTCACTTATAAGCACATATGTATATATGTATGTATATTATTTGGAAATCTTATTGTAAATATCAAATTACACTAGGCTAACACGAAAAATTTGTATTAAAATCCATCGACCAGAAAAAATTTGACATTAGTAATTGGTTTCGAATATGCAAAGTGCTTTATTCTTGAACTTTAAAAAATATTAAGAAAATTAACAAAAATCAATTATTTTCGATATATCATTGGTTTATTCAAAATATCAAAAATCCCACTAGTTATTATATACGATTTCATTCATGTAACTGTCTCGGCTGGCTTCGCTGTAGAGCAGCCTGTTAATTCAGTTTTCCAAGGAATCAGTAATGGTTTCTGGCTTGGTCGGTATGCGCCTTGAGGGCCTAAATAGTTAATGGATTGGTCGCGTAATATCGTTCTTTCACGGCACTCTCCAATGAAAATCCAACGGTGTCACATCTCAGCTCCGAGCTCCCTCTATGTTATCGAAAATTATTGTATTTTTAAGCAGGTTAAAAATGTACCATTGAATAGATGTTCTTATTACAAAATACAATTAGAAAATTTATTATATTATATTTATACCAACATAATTTATATGAATGGTCTTACGAAATGTGAGCATTGACGACACACAGCCGCATAGTGTTGCAGCTATGCGCTCATCCTGCCGTCGTAAAAGAGCAGCATAGAAATGATCTAGAAATAAATTCAATTTTATTTACGCTTAAATATGCATTTCACACCCGCCCTAAGTGGCACAGCCACTTGGGTGTTTCTTTTTGCGTCACTCTTACGCTTGCATATACATGCACATATCTACACACATATATTCATGCACACGATATACATCGCACAGACTCATAAGCGGAAAATACAAAATTATTATTGGAAAGAAAGCATAAGAAGTCGAGCAGCACCAAGTTGCATCAAACGCATTCGGTAGTCTTCAGCAGCGGCAATTCGGTGTGCGTGCCAAGTGCCTTCCACCTGCCAAACTTTCTTGAACATCCATATGGTCGGTAATAGGCGTCAGTCACTACACTCACCCACAAAGACTCGTCGCTATAGAATGTGTGTGCAGTTGTTGGTAGTTCTTGGTTGTGATTTTCGCCACCAATGCTTAGCCAACGTTGCTGCTGTTAATGGTACTCGTTCAAAACTTATTTTACTGTGCGCTTTTTCGATCTAAAAATAATGAAATCTTAAAAATAGGAAATTTAAATTAGTTCTGAATATCATATACACATAATTTTCGAGAATCTCGAATTTAGATTTATTCTTTTTATATACATACATACGTACGTATAGCAAATGTAGATATATTTTATATGTACGAACGTGCATGCAATATTTGTGTGTACATGAAATGTATGTATGTATTTGCTTGACAAAAAATAACACATGAAGAATATTTCACACAGACATACATACATTTATACATCCACAATACAATATGAAAATTAATAAGTGCTGCATGAACTGTACACGCAAACATACATACATAAATATATAAAGACACATTTGTGGCGGACATGGAGGTCTACGAAATATTTCGAAATTACAAATTGAAATATTTTATACATTTCATTAAATGAAGAATTGAAGCCCATCGAAACTAATTATTGCTATCAAATGTGAACCGTTATGTTCAGAAAACCAGTACGCCATGTAACAATACAAACCAGCAATTTTTGGATTCACAAATGGCGAATTGCTAGTGCCATTCTTCACCAAAGGCATTTCAGTCAGGGATCACTGAAGCTGTCGTTGGCTGCAAAGGGCGGTAAAGGGTTTTAAAGAGACGAATATTTTAATGAAATCAGAAAAATTCTTCAAATGCAATCAACCGATTTCGTTTGGCTATCGATCAAGAATAACTATATCGATAATAATAAAAAAAAATCGAATCGCTAACGTTGAAACGAAATACACTCACACAAAAAACTATACTTACCCCATAAATATGAAGTTTCAGACAAACTACTTATTTCTAATCTTATCATCTGCTTAAAACAACAGTAAATATTAGTTTGAGGAAAAAGAAATCCATTGTTGTATCGGTAGATGGCTGAGTAATCGATATGTTGCAAAGTATCGATCAAACAATTGAAAGTTTATCCTCGTTGTCAAGGTGACATTTCACACTAAAACAATTCTTTCGTTGTCTTCCGCTTATTCCATTCGGTTGTGAGTTACAGGGTGTCAACAATGGAAGTCAACAAAGAGAAAATTCGGTAAATTTTATAGTTTTTCTTTGATAAAGGCGAAAATGAAAGCCAGGCCGCTGAAATTGTGAATGGTTGGTCTTTTGGTTTCGTCGATTCCGTTCAAGTATTTTTGATGTTAAAGACAATGTCGATAATGTCGATAAAATCACAGAAACAATCGAAGCTGATCGGGATGTTAGTAATCATAGCATCACCCAGGAGCTAAAGATCGACCATAAACCAGTTTTAGCCCATTTGCGTAAAAATTTTAGGAGAGTAGGAGACGTAAAGGGAGGCCCAACCATATACTAACTAAACTATTTGCATTTATTATATAATATGTAGGTATAAATAGATACACTATGCAAATCTTGCTGAGGTCCTCTATGTTTTAAGGTTTTTTAAACATGTTTGCATATTTTGAAGTTTATTGTTCCATAGTTTGTATGGAGGCACGGCACTACCAGCAAGGTGCTGTAGCTGCTTTCTATCTAGTGCGGGACATTTACACCTAATGTGTTCTGAATTTTCAGAGCCCATTTCACAGAATCGGCAGAAGATGGTCTCAGAGAGGCTAATTTAGTTTAAGTGATATCGCAGGCTACAGTGATATGTAAAGTAACCAATAAAAAGTCTTAAGTCTACTATGCTGAGTAAAAATAGCTTTTCAGAAATTCCTCTGTCCGACGTTAGGAATTGTTTCGCAGGTCGCTGGCAGATTGAGCAACACCATTTATTATAATTAGCATTAAGCATTTTTTATAGGGCACATATACTTTTTTGTGCTGTGAACTCATGTTTTTCTTGATTTATATATTGTAATTTCAATATATTTCCTTTATAAAGGATCTTTCGAAAGTGACGCCTAGATGTGAGTAGTAAATAATTCCTAGACGGCACCTTTTGTTTTGTGCCATCTTTGGCACTTGTCAAATACGAGGCGATTTAAAATTATTGAAACTTATTTTGAAAATGGTCGATCTTTAGAAATAACATATCGCAATTTGGTGGAAATAATCGTCCGAATGTGTGAACAATTCAAAGATGGGTCAACAAATTTCACGAAATTGGTTCTGTCGAGAGTAGAAAAAGGAGCGGCAAACCAAAAACTAAACGTTTTGTTGGGAATATTCCTACTGTAGCGCAAAGTGTTGCTGACCAATCTTTAACATCGATATCTCGACGTTCCCGACAGTTAAGCATTCATGAGTCGACTGTTTGGCATATTTGGAGCAACAATATTCGAAATACAGTCCAATCGTGATAGTCCGACACATACGGGACCGACTCTTTGTCGGATTATCAAATATTCCGGACTACCGAAGGTTCCATATAATGACACGAAAAGACAGAAAAAAAATCACATCAACACCGTCAGAAATCACGAGAGAACTGGCGTCGTTCAAATTTAATGACAAATACGTTGTGACCGGGAAACAAAACACAATCCCCCTCTGCTGCTCTGCTACGACTGATCAAAATAAAATAATGCCAATTGCATCCATAGACGTTATGAGGTTGTCGGATTACCGAACGTGTCGGATTAAGAAATGTCGGACTATCACGATTGTACTGTATGCAAAAAGCTCTTACAGCTCTCAATTTACTTAAAATACATAACTTAGGAATCTAAAACCTACAACGTAATATGTCGAGTAATTCCTAGACATAATTGGGGCTTGAAAAGATGATATGCTGAGTATTCCACAAATTCCTACGAGAACACATCAACGATACGAAATAAGGGAGACCTGATTTATTTTGTTCAAAACAATTATAAAATGTATTTGCTAGTTAAAAAATTAGTCATATATCTTCTATCGCATTATCGCCGAACAAGCGGCACACCAAAAAGCCTGACATTAGTGATATGATCCAGTAGAAAGGTAGACTCGTGCGAGCTGGCCTGAGAACGCGTTTCTATATATAAAGAACCAAGGATGCAAACTCATAAAGATATTTGTGTCAAATTAGTTCATACCATAAGATTTGTTTTTTTATCACCAAAGCTGAACGATAATTCATGAGCACTTTGATATTTTAAACGCTGAACTATAGTTCGCCATTATTGGTATCTGATTCTGTGCGACAACCTGGCTCATTTGGTCGGTGAAAATTACATGCGGCTGTGGTCTACTGAGCACTAGAGCCAAATATGCTGTCAACATAAGCATAAGCACTCATGCTGTATAATAGTGCGAACTTCCGAGCATTACATTTTTTCCAAAATAACATGTAATAAAGGATATAAAAACAAAAAAGCCTAAAGAATTTTTTTAAAAAAGATTTTTAACAAAAATAAATGCAGTTGCAAATTAATGTTAAATAAATAACATTTTTTGGAAATTGTATTCTTGGCGACATAAATCTTTAGATTCTTCGGGGTTCGCGGAAGCTGAGTACACGCTGACTCAGTGGCCTGGATTTAAAACCGACCTAGAACTATAATATTACTAAAACGACACTTCTCAAAAAATTGCCCCAAGTTATTTATGCTACTACAACATTAATAATTATTAGATAAATCTTTCCTCTATACTATACGAGTTTGTTGACTGCTTGCAACAACTGTGACATACATTTGTTTCCAAAGACTGGTCGAATAGTTCGATATGATCAACGAATTAAATAACCATTAAGTAAATTTAACGGTAGTTCATTACTTGGTGCATAAATATTTATATACATACATATGGTAGTACATACTATACATGTGCCGTGTGTAAGTCTGATTGTTTGCCACAAGATGCAATGAGTAGCTCTGATCAGTGATCACACATCTATTTTTAGTTGGCAGTTGTCACAAAATCATGCCAATTATATTTACTATTTATTTGAGAATGTATCATTGCCCATTGTCGGCAATAAAGAGTTAAATACTTAATTGATTGAAGCGGCAGTGAGCTTGATCAGCCGCAATTGGCGACAGGCGTAGAGTCAACAATAGCGGGTGGACATATTCTGTGTCAACCACAGCTATATGATCAACAACACCGTTTCCCTTCTAATCAATCAACTAACTAATTCTGAACAATCTTGATGATTGAAAATATCTGAGCAATAGAGATACTGATTCGTTATAAGTTGCAACACATAGAAATAATAGTTTCTATGAATTCAAAAAAAAAAAATAGATTCTTTTGTTAAAATTTTCGTTTTTATTCAATTAATATATTAGTTGCATGAGCTGTGTGGAAACTTTTATGCATATTCCTTTAAAGATTTGGATAACTCATATACTTACTTATATAGCCTTTTACTTATTTCATTTAGAACCAAAGTTCTTCACTTCCCCTTGACCTGTATTTATGTACATCTATGTGTGTATAAGCAGTTCATGTTTGATGATATGCTTCAGCCTTTCAAGTGCTCGTAAATTTCATTTTCATACTCAATTAAATGTATAACGAATCGGGAGCATTACAAGTTGGCAATTGTTGGTGCAGTTAATTATTGGTTGCAATGCGCCAAACACCATCGAGAACAACATAGAATTCTTAGCGGCGGCGAAACGGAATCATTGTACAGTGTTCTGAGCATTGTTGTTGTTATTGTTGTGGACTTAATCGCGTTGCATGATATCTGCACATTAATTAAAAATAAACTAATATTTTCATGAGTCGTGTTAATTGAATTATCGCGTTTGTACTTTGTTCCGCAACTAGTGCAACTACTACTACTACATATGCACTTGAATCTTGTTACTGTTAAAACTGGAATTTATTGTTACCATGTAGCTCATTTGTTCTCAACTCCTATTCTAATTAGAGCGCGAAATGCTAATCTGCTGTCGAGCTCAGATAACGAACGGTTAGGTTTGGGAAGCAAAAACGTATCTCAACAGAAAATTACTACTTACACATGTGTATAAGTGTATGTAGATCTGATCACACACACCAATGATTTTATCAAATTTTAGTCTTAGCACCAGAAGCACAATGGTATTGATGTTTTATACTCAAGAAGATTTAACCTAGCTAGTCGGGGGTAAAATCGTGTGGAATTTTTTCTCTTATCTTACATATTTTCTTATTTTTTCTCTCTTTTTCTCTCTTTTTCTTATATTTTTTCTTGTCTCTCTTATATGTACCCACATATCTTAGATGAATAAATAAATAAATAAATTGTAAGCGAATTGGAATATTTTATACGATCTGCGATAGTACCTTCCCGGTGCTTTTAACCCTTAAGCCCCGGGCAAAGCTACTTATAATTCTATCTTCCCTAAGAACTATGTCGCCGTCTAGGAAGGTTGCTGAGAATAAAATTTGTTGTTTCCTTTACTTTATAAGAACTTAATAAGCGCTGTAAATGCCCTCATAAACTTCATGGTTGTATTTGTGAAAATCCTAAAACTGATACTGATACTCGCGATGGAAGCGGGGCCAAGAATAGATGGACTACGGAACCCACTTCTGAGGTATATAAACAGGTCTGAGCTAGAATGAATGAATTCGGAACGAGGCCACTTATCAATCTCGACCGACCAAATGGAGAGCATTGAACCTTTTCTCTGTCACTGCTGCTGCTTACACTCTTAATTTCTGGATGTCCTGTCTGGTTTCACCGCATGGGGAAATAGAGGCGGGAACTTTGAGCCAAATGGATATGGCAATGGGCCTCACTACAAGCCATGAAGAGTGGCTACCACCGTAATCTAACCTGATCTACATTGTGGGGAAAATATTGTAATAGAATAAAATGTCGAATTATTACTAAAATCCTGAACAAGCAAACGTTCGGCAGGAAACTCTGGGCCTAGAGGAAAACCCTCCGCCGATATTAAGCTGAAACTATGGCTCTATTTTGCCGTCCTAGTCCCTTGAAAGGTAGGATATTATTCGTGCTTAAATGCTCTGGACTTTTAAGTGAAAGAGTGTAACGGACAGCTCTCATCTTTGTCATATGAGTTCATGTCTTCTATTAATACTTTTTCTAATAGCTCCCACCCGCCAAACCGAATGAAACTCGCTCAACCGAAAAAACGCTCGACGAACCTCAGATTCCGGTGCTTAAAAAAATCTAAAATTTTCCCCATAAATTTAAATATGTTAGACTTTCCTCTTCGCTTTCCTCAAGAAAAACGAGTAAAGAAACGTCTCAGGTTTGGTTTCAAGGCTCACTGTCATCTTTATTGTTGTTTAAAAGCTAAATGATATGCCAACTAGTGGAACCCTTCTATAAAGTCTTCATTTAAGTTAAATCCACACCTTTCTAGTCGGTGCAAAATCTTTTGAGCTGAATTGACAGCCGCACTTTGACTTAAAAATCAAAAATGCACTCACAATGATAAAGCCAAGCTCTGAGCGAGCAGGTTCGGGGTGCACCACAAGCTTGTGATGGGTGCCTCGTCACAATGCCATAACTGGACATTTTTTCACTGTTGAGGTAGTAAGCAAAAATAATATATAAATTTATATGCCAAGATATATGTACAAGTATTTAAACATAACATAGTTTGAGAGGTGTTTTATAAGGTATGATCCACCAATGGAGACACCTTCAAACAGCACAGAAAAGTGGTTTCTATGTTTTGATGTTTAATGCTCACTTTAATGCTTAGAACCATGGATCAACCTGTAGTCCAGCTCAAACCTACTCGGTTACTTTTTGCTAAATTTGACTTAGCGTGCGAGCGCATCACATTAACTTCGTGTAGGTATGGGCTAAGGTTGACGGAAATCGAAAGGATAGACGTAGTCATATCTGGATCATAGCTCGATATAATAGTTAACAGGGCACTATCTTGTGATGGACTCTCTCTCTTGGAGTGGAGTGTAGAGAAAATTATCGCTACTACTGTTCCGATCTTGCTAAGATGTGGCATTGTTATCTTATTCACTTAGCGCGCTTAGCTTCGCCTAAATGGAAACGAACTGTGCGTTGTAAAGCGCATTCATGGCTGAGTTTTATGTGAGTTTAAGAAAGGACGAAAGCAAGAGCACTAAAAATGGCACCACAATGACCAGTCGACCTGATGGAGCCATGTGAAACGGCAGTCCCACTTCGCTTAAGCTAACCCAGCGTATGGGTTTCAAGCTTTGCAAATCCACACATACTGCCTAAGTAAGTATTTGGGTCACTTAATGAAAAACAAAAATTTCTTCTGAAATTCAATAGCTTACCATCGTTTTTATGCGGTTTTTGCTCGAATTTTGGGCGGTCTATATTTCAATACCTGGAAATGCGAAAATTGGTCGATCGCATACTTACATTCATTCTCTTATGTACGAGTATATCTATATGGATTTATATGTGTATTTTATACCTTCGTCAAGGTCTCAGGTGGCAGCAATTGTCGCACAGATACGAATAATTGCTGTTCGGGTGTATATAAATACGCATTTTAAGTAAATAATTATAATAAGTACATACGTACTTATAGGTATATACATGTTGACAGATGATCGGCATTGAATATTTAGCCGTTCTTTCTTTGTGTATTTTCTTCATCTTTTATTAGCACTTGTCACGAGTGCGTTGATGCAATATTTTTGAGTGACAAGCACCAAAATTGATGACAACGTTGCGGTTGCATCGACCATCGAAAGTGGTAAAGAACGGAATAATGTTTTGGTACGAAGTCTTCTGCTCAGTGCAAGCTACCGCATGCCTTTGTGAGGTTTCCGCTGTTGCCCTCTCAGGTTACGAGAATTTCAAGCGAACGCAACTGAATGAAATGCAATGTGAAAAATTGATTCAATTGAATATTTTGGATTTTAATCCCTTTTTTTCTGGTTTAGTAAATCCTTTTTATTTTTATCAACTTAAGCATCATTCGCTGGTTGTGGAAAATGCCATTGCGTATTTAATACTCAACGTGTGATGTCATCAGGAACTGGCGTACTTTAGAAAAGGCTGGAAAAATGCTTATCGGTCTACAATTACAGAAATTCGTGGCACTATTCTTTTTGGCAACTAGAATAATAGCAGCCTTTTTTTAATCGTATCATGTTAGAGTTACCAGAATAAACAATACCTGCATAAAACTACGAAGGCTGATCTAGTTATCATCTCTCCTCATGCACTATTCACTGAATCAATACTCACTGTGGCTTAAATATTAATCATTCGTTGAGCGCGGGTGTGGTCAGACTTTTCTGGCCAGACTTTTTCAATTTTGGACGCGCATTTAACATATTTTTATTATAGCTAACGACATGAGTATCCAGGTACTTCTTAAAATTTAGTTTTCTATCGATTTATGGATACAACCCTTTAAAAAGAATACTCGAACAGGTCGAAAAAAGCCAGACACAAAGCCGGGTGCTCAACGGAAGGTTTAAAAAAGGGGGTCCAACGGAGAGTTAATTACGTATTTTCATATAAAAGTATATAACTAGTGTTTGAAAGACGCACCTAGATGTTGATTTGAAATCGAACTTGTAAAATAGATTTAGATTCTTTCAAGTTTCACTGTTTTTATTCACAATTATATGTGGAAAACTACATTATTTTAATGAGCACCACGGCCACGTCTACAGGTAATATCCACCAAACAATCGATTCACGAGTGCCTAATTGTTGAGAACGTTGAGATATTGATGTTGCGATGCTTTGTGCTACAGCGAAAATATTCTCAGCAGAACGTCCAATTTTTGGTTTGCCACTCCTTCTTCTAACGTCGGCAGAGCCAGAAATTTTTTACCAACCTTTGAATCGTCGACTCATTCGGACAAAAGTTACCACCAAAAAAATCACAAATTTTGCGATTTGTTTTTTCTAAAGATCGACCATTTTCATAATAAGTTGCAAAAATGTGCGTTGTTCTATCGTGTGAAAATGTATATTTGTGTGCGGGAGAAATGTCAAAGATAACATAAAACAAAAGATACCGCTACTGAAATTCAATCAATTTAAAAATACATATATACATATATACATATATATTCTTGAGTGCTTGGCCGAGCTCCTCCTCCAATTTGTGGCGTGCGTCTTGATATTTTCGCATAAATGGAGAGACTTCCAACTTTATACCGACTCCGAACGGCAAATGGTTTTTTATGAGGAGCTTTTCCATGCAGAAATACACTCCGAGGTTTGCCATTGCCTGCTGAAGGGCGACCACTATTAGAAAATACTTTTAAATATTTCGTGCTTCTTGCACGGAGATTCGAACCTGTGCACTTTTGAATGGTATTCATTTCGGTTACGGCGGCCGCCTTTAAAAAAATCACATATAAATAAGTGACTACTTATGATAATATTGTACGCCAATAAGCGAGTGAGCAAACTAGCAAATTCCAAGCATACGATTGATTTTGAATGTAGTTTTTAGTACCAAAAGAGTCAAAAATAATTCAGACGAATAATCAGTAAATGACTCGCCAGTTTTAATCAGTAGGCAAATACATTTTTAAATATTCATTTTGTTTAAATATTTGATCACTTAGCTGGTATTTAGTCACCAAAAGTATCAGTATTGATCTTAGATCTATTTAGTTAATACTAGCCCATTACGATAGACTGCTTAGCTTAGAATTACATGGTAAACGAATATTGCTTTGTTCTCATTTGAGCGCCATATTGCATGATAGCCGTCAATTTTCACTTCTCCCTCGCATTCGATTTGGTTATGTTAATGAATAATTTAGCAAAATAAATTCATAGCTTTGTGCACCTGTATTTGTGTAATATGTTAATACGTAGGTAAGCATGTAAGTATGTTAGATATTGAAAGGGGTTTGTAGTAAAATGGCTCAATGCTCATTGTGGGCCAATCGCATTAGTGCGCCAATTCACACAGAGTTAATTTCAATTTTCAGTCAATTTAAGGCCATTATCTGATGTTATATGTAATTGCCATTCCCAGTTGTCTATAACTGCATACATACAAGCATAATCATAAACATCTACATACATACGAATATTAGTACAATATTATAATAACTATAACAGATATCAACAAGGAAAACAACTCAACGTTTAACAAAAACATAATTTCACATGAGTGATGTGGTGAACCTGTGATTTGTATTTATGTTGACTGTTGTGGCTACGATGGCTTCAGAGAACATTTATAGTGAATGTACATATGTAGGCATACAAAAATATACATACATATATGCATGTGCATACTATGTGTGGCAATAGGAAAAGTCTATTTTAAAATGCTTCGCCGCTTTTTACCGTCAATTCAATTTATTGCATGCAATCAACGTTCAGGCATTCCAACAAATGTTACTTGCAAATACATACATCCATAAAAATTTATACATACATATGCACAAATATCAACAAACAGATGTGTAATAAATGAGTATGCGAGCAAAATTTCATACCCTGCATACATCCATGCACACATACATACTTAATGCATTCGTATATGTACATACACACACATTTACATGTGTGTATCTTTATTCTACATGCATGTAAATACAATTGCAAATGCTAGGCAAATTAAAAAAAAAAACATTCAACCAAACTGAGCAATTCCTGTCGAACCCTAAAGCAAATGGCAACAAGTGAAATGACTGGCAAGCCCACAGACAGACAGACAAACAGACAGTCACTAATGGACTATAACAGAAGGTAGTTAGTTAGAGACATGATTATTGACACACACACGTATGCATGTATGCTAGTATGTGCCTATGCACCTACATATGTATGCATATTGAAGATGGAATTCGGTGTAAGGGCATCAATACACGGATGGAACTTAGCTCATAAGATATGTTTCTGCTGGGGTGGCGGGGTAACTCGGTATTTATAGTATTGTACGTGCATGCATACATATATGCAGGCTAATAACAAAATAATAATTGTTTGTCAACAATCGTTTAGTGTGTGGTTGTGTGGTATTGCATGCGAAATTTTGCCTGACCATAAACGCATTCGGCATCGTGCACGTAAGAAGTTGTGAGCATGATATGCTTTTATCTAGATATATATGTTGGAACGAGGCGCACATACACATGATTTCGAACTACTCGATATTGGTATTCAAAGCTCTAATAGTTTTTGGCTTGCTTACGTTAACAAACGACTTCAAAAAGCACCACAAAAGTGGTCAATATACTAAAATATACGCTCCCTCCTGGATACACTCACATAAGCAAACACTTCCGTTGATAAATCAATGGCTTACTGGACAATATGATATGAGGCACCATCTTGCCAATGCCAAAGATCTTCCACACCAATTTTACAAACTGCTTGTGATGATTTTATGTGCATAAAATTGACCTATTCACTGTGGGTTCCCCAACGATTTCTTCTCATATCATATAACCCGATGCAAAATTATAAACACAGCAGTATTTTTTTTTTTTTTGTTTAAAAATATAGTTCATATATTTTTCAAAATTGCATTTAAACTTTCACTTTTTAAACAGAAGTTTTAGAACTTCTCTGAATGTGCAGTTATAGCCTTTTGAATTTTAGTACAACAAAGTTCATGTTTCACGTGACTTCAAAAAATCGTAGTTTTTTGACATTTTTTAGCCGGTCATTAGTTCGATGTGCTGAGGCACTTCAGGGTGCTTAATTTTTATTAGTGAGAAGGCGTTTTCAATAGACATCTCCCTGTTCACGTATTTGCTTCGACATGAACTGTCTTTTGCGCTTAACGTAGGATTTAGACGAAGATGGACAACTCGATGGATAAGACCCTCAGAAACATAAGGCTCCCTCGCAAGGGCCTCATTGATTTTGAAGGGCCCTCGTCAATGATAGCTTGCACTTGTTGAATAAGTTCTGTAAATCTGATGGTTTCAATTCATGGCGAGCCTTATGAACGGGACTTCTTAAGAAAATTAGAGATTTATAAAACGGTGTGACTTGCACATACAGCGACGATAACTGAATGTCTCTTTACTTTTTGAGTTAAGTCGTTGTACTCTATGTCATATCTCAAAAATAGCAAACAGAAAAATAATGGTTTCGGGTAGTTATAGCCACATATATGCATGCCCTAAAATATTGTAGAGACCCGTATATTGCATTTCATATAACAGAATTGTATTGTCCTAAATTCCATATCCAAAAAATTAAAAATATTCACTCTGTATAGCTTTGAAATTGCATATTTTTGCTAGATAATAATACTGACCTAGATTTTCTAGAATTCTATCTGACCCAATTTCACTAGTTTCAGATCGAGCTGGCACACTTGAAATTGTTTAAAAGTGGTAAGTCTAAATTGTAGACGTCAGCAGCCAAACGAATTGGCTCCATATACCCAGATAAGCAGCAAAATATTATTGCCATATTTTGATTAGACTAGATTTATTGGACGTTTGCACTTCGACTTCATGGTCGTTTGTGCCCTCTACACTTCACAGTACCTCATCTAGACCCAGCTCCCCTACTAAACTTATGATAGAGCTGGTTTGGACTGTGCCTTCTGGCTGCAAAATACCGAGATGGCTCAACCTTTTTAGCGCTGCATGAGAAGCAGAAGGTGCATTGGATTATCCTGGGAGTGGTCACAGACAAAAGTCAGTGGACCATATCCCGATCATGCGCAGATGACTGTTAAAAATACAATACTACCACATATGTAGGTATGTGCATACATGCATTGTCTGCATCCTTTTGAAGATTTTTTGTTTGTCAATAGTGAAATATGCCGGCATGGGATCAACGAATGAAAATTGAAAACAAAAATTATTTCACAAAAAATAACTTTCGAAAAAATTCTTTAAAAATACGAGTACAATACGGATACAATGCCGAAAATTCGAAATTAAAATAACAACATAACAAGTCAGAGAAAATTTCACGTAAATGAACATTATTGCCACCATTTTAATATTAAAATGCATGCAAACCAAGCACGCTGTGAAAGATGGATTAGAAATGGGCGTGGGTTGTGATAGTTTTTTGGGAATTAAAAAGCGTTTGCCCTTAAACATGCTAGCGGCATCAAACCCAAAAGTGCTAGCGGCATCAAACCCACCAAGTACCGTGAAAAGTTAAACAACATCAAATTTGCAATATAGATATTTTTGAAAAAACTCACACGAAACGAAGATATAATTATTTGTCTTACTTTTTTATTTCTATATTTTTATTGTATTCTTTGTTAAAATACACTGATTGTATTTGATTGAGCTCTGCATGACTTCTGCATTACTTTGAAACCAATTAAAAGTTATCCGTAAAGAGTGAGCTAAAAGGTCTATGTATATTTTAGTAGCCGACTACGAATTTCCCGGGAGGGTGATAGCTTCCCACTGCTTGAAAATATACACCCACATATGCGTGTACTATGTATAAATATGTGTGAATATACATATTGTAGTATGTACGTGTCATCATGTAGGAAAGTTTCTTAGTATACTCGTACATAGGTATAATAATACCAAATTCAAGCCAGCCAGGCTAAGCCGAGGAAGTGTAAAGCCAGTTGCGTCATCAGGTCCCTCTACCAGATTCACGCTACGCCCAACCCAACTGGAGTTTTCATGCATGTGACATTTGATGAGTGTTTTCCTTCTTAATGTTTTTCCTTTCATGGAATTTTCTGTATTTAAGCAGCGAAAACATTCTGCGGTTACCATGTTTGTCTTCAAAAAACAAAAAATTCAGAGAATGGAAAGCCAAAACCGTAAATTAAAATAATTTAAACACAAAACATACATAAATACATTTGTACATGCAAAAGCAGAAATAATGTGTCTAAAAATTTCAACACAAATGAAATGGTTAAGAATCGCCGAGGTAGTGGCAAACTTGAAATTTATGTATGGATGAGTATGCACATACATATGTT
Organism: Anastrepha ludens; assembly: GCF_028408465.1. Lineage (NCBI taxonomy): Eukaryota > Metazoa > Arthropoda > Insecta > Diptera > Tephritidae > Anastrepha > Anastrepha ludens. The sequence continues at coordinate 70,507,847 of NC_071500.1, forward strand.
CTGATACCCACTAATTCCGAAGGAAAAATAAATAGAAAAAGAATTCAGCACGTCATTTGCTTATTATTAAATTTGAAATATAGCGGACAGGCTTGCGTGTTGCAATAATTGATGATAAATGTTGTATAATTAGAAAAATACCCAAAAATTATGAAACGAAAAAAATGCTAAATACGGAGCGGATGGGGAATACAAAAAATATAATCGACCTAAAAAATAGAAAAAATATGCATTTACGTATGACATTGAAAATTATGCCTTATCGCCGCGTGTGACAGTTGTAGTTGAGTGCACTTTCGAACAAACCTGGGTATTTGTAGATATGTGCATACGAGTATTAACATGCATGTATGTGGAAGGTCTTACTGTCCTCTTTTGGGTAAAATACGTAACTAATATTGAGTCTATGGGAATGAGTCACCTCATTTGCAGAGACAACACCACCATTAATAGGCCGGATCAGAGGTCAATTTTGATTTCTTTACTAATTAGAAAAATCTCTGGAAAACTAAAAATTTTTCAGAATTATCGTCTCTTGCTTTAATGGACGAATCAGTAGGATATGCTGGCTTGAGATTCTTTAAATTTCGGCGGCAAACTTTGCAGAGACTAACTCCGAGAGCATTAAAATACAGCTCATCGTTCCATCGCCTGCAATATTCGCCGTTGCCAACGTGCAAAAGTTCAAAAGTCTCGCGCAGAATCTTTCTCTCAAAGACTCCAAGCGTCCCTTCATCGGATGTTGTCATCGTCCAAGCTTCTGCGCCATACGTTTGGACGGGCATGATGAGAGTCTTGTAGAGTATTAGTTTTGATCGTCGAGAGAGGATTTTACTACTCATTTGCCTACTTAGTCCAAAGTAGCATTTGGTGGCAAGATACGAAGTCTTTTACAACCTCGAAATTATAACTGTCAACTCTGACGTGGGTGCCGATATGCGAGTGTGCCAACTGTTTGTTTGGTGACAGGAGGTACTTCGTTTTGTCATCGTTCACCACCAGATCCATTCGCTGTGCCTCTTTATCCAGTTTGGAGAAGGCAGAACTCACAGCGCGATTGTTAAGGCCAATGATGTCAATATTATCGGCATACGACAACAGTTGCATGCTCTTATAAAAAATTGTGCCTGAGCAATTAAGTTATGCGGCTCGCAGGATCCTCTCCAACATCTGGTTGAAGAAGTCGCGCGGCAGCGAGTCACCCTGTCTGAAACCTCGTTTGGTATCAAACGGCTCGGAGAGGTATTGAGCAACGTCATCTTGCGTAGCCATATTAGTTTTGCGGGGATACCAAATTCAGACATCGCGGCATACAGACAACTCCTTTTCGTACTGTCGAATGCAGCTTTGAAGTCAACAAAAAAAAGGTGGTGTGTGTCGATTCTCCTTTCGTGGGTATTTTCCAAGATTTGGCGTATTGTAAATATTTGGTCGATGATATACTTCCCAGGTCGAAGGTAACACTGATAAGGTCCAATCAGTTGGTTGACGGTGGGCTTCAGCCTTTCACACAATACGCTCGCTAGGACCTTATAGGCGATATTTAGAAGACTAATCCCGCGGTAATTGGCACAGATTGCAGGATCACCCTTCTCATGGATTGGTCAGAGTACACTAAGATTCCAATCGGCAGGCATGCTTTCATGTTTGAATAGCTCAGCCGGCAATCCGTCGGCGCCTACGGCTTTGTTGTTCTTTAGCCGCGTTATCGCTATTCTCACCTCGTCTTGGTGGGCTGGCGGAACGACAATTCCGTCGTCAATGATTGGGGTATCGGGATCTCCCCATGCGCAGCTATCGCTATTTAACAGAACTACTCTACCGTAATTTCCTTTGGGATATTTCAGCTTTATGTGTCGGTGCAGAGTCTAGTTGAAAGGCCCAGTGTTTTCCATTAAAGTTGATTCCTGCTCAGTTCCTAAACACGCCTTTCAAGACATCTTCTTGGTACACTTTCACTAACTACTCACCAAACCATGACATATTAAAATAGTATTTTCGCTACTTTCGCTACTGTTCTTGCGCAGACTTTTTCACTTTGTTTCTTACAAACTTCTTCTACGTATAACATTTTTTCATTAGTGAAAATATAATTTTGACCGCCGTTTTTGCATGTTTCTTATCTTATTTGCTTTTTCTGGCGAGTTAAATGATGTCCAAATTACTTGCGAAAAGCTTTCGCTGGAGATCATTTTGGATTAATTGCGACATGGATCTGGAGCACATGGTCAGCTCTCTAGCCATGATTTTCTGTTTTCTCAAGGAATGTCGGCAAATTTGATTCCTCACAGCTTTTATTGCTCTACACCAATGGCCAGCAAAGCTTATCCGTAAGATCAGTGCACTCATTACACATATTTGAACGATTTTCTAATCAGTCGTTGTTCCGACAGCAACGAAACAACCTTCGTAGTGGTAGTGTTGATTTTTTTTAGACCAACAACATCATCTGAGTTACTAATCTCACTTAAAATTTTGACGACCACTGCTCTACTCGTACGAAAAACGCGCGAAAGTCCATGTTCTCCACTTCAGATGACTATTTTTGGTTTTTTTTGTTTGAAATATTCACCTAATTTGGTAATAATAATATTTTTCAACTAATTTTCAATTCTTTCACAATAAAGTTGGTTTGAAAAAGATATAAAATATTGCCCAATACCAAATTTTCCACTATAATCCTTAATGGAAAAAATGTACAGAAAACGAGCGGCTCACAAAACTGGCTGGGTAAATACTGTAGTTCTGTGTATAAAAAAAGTTTTAGTATAGCCACAATTTCTAAAATTTTGAATAAAAAGACAACCACAATATTCAATGAAATTTATAGTTAAAATAAAATTTGGAATCGCATAAAAGCGAAAACTATTAATTTGTAGGATTATTAATCTACTCAGAGCGGAAAATTCTATAGAATTCGACTTTATAATATACACACAATATCATAAATTTGAACAAATCCATTTGGAAAATAATAAAATAAAAGAAAAAATGCCAAGGCTTAGCTTTGCACTGTGGCAACTGGCGAACGAGTGCGCTACATCCCATACCGCCCCCACGCGATCTGCCACCTTGGTGTGCTTCCAACAATTTTTTCTAACTTGCCCGTTCATATATCTTGCCGTTCTGCGCTAACAAAAAGTGAATGCACACCAGCCGATTAATGTAAATATAACTTTTAGTTAAATGTAATGAAAATGAAAGCAACAACAAAAACGCAAAAGGCACACTAAAAACGCCACTAAACAAAATAAAACAAAAAACAACCTATTGGGAAGAGTCAAAACAACTTTAACCAATTCACTGCATTTATTGCAATCAAAGACTGCAGCTTATTATGAATGTGAAGTGGATGCGGCACTTGTAGTAACTGTATGACTTGCCGCAGCATACACCATTCACTTGGCAATAATAATGTCAGCAACAACAACAACAACAACAACAGCAATACCCTGTTAGAAGCGAGTGCAAAGAGGCTACAATCTGATTAAAATTTTCAATTGGAAGGCCAAAGCCGAACCGAAGCCAAAAATAAAGCAACGAGTGTGAGGTGAAGGTGGCAGCTGTGATGTGGCAAATGACGGCACGCAGTGGAGCAACGGCAGGGTATTCGCTGTGCACTTATGCAATAAACGCAAGCGGCATGGGTGCGTTCACTCCGCGCGATTGCAAAATTCAAATGAAAACTGCGAGCGAAAATAATAAAACTAAAAAATTGTGAAAAAAAAGAAAACAAATGTGAGAACAGTTAAAACGCGGCAAAAAAATAAAGAAATACCAGCCAGCAAACAATGCCTATGGGGCAAGCGGCAAGCAGAATATGTGCCGAGCGCGAGATTGTGTGCCACACGCGGCATGCCGCAACCAAAAACAAGTGATATTTTTGTTTTTTCTTTGACTTCTAACATAGTAATAGTTTATGTTCCATTTACTTTATATGCGTACACATTTTCTTAGATCGAATTAACAAGTCCACTCGAATTAACTGTATCAAAACATTCGTTCTACATCGGAAAAAACTTTAAGTCGAGTTAAAATTCTTGCGTAAATAATTTTGAAGTTGATTTAAGCCTGAAATCAACTGAATCTACCTTTAATGCTTATTAGATCCTTTCAAGTTGAACTTAAGTGAATAAACAGGAAACATGAATACAGCGAATTGATCTTTCTCGTTCTAAAATCAGCTTTACACTCCCGGATGCTGTTATCAGGTGTTCATGAGCCACTGGTAGAAGTTGTTCGACTACTATTTCAGAAAAGAACTTTTGTCTCAGAAAAAAGGGGAGTCACTATTACGAGGTACGCAGCGATTTACACTCTTCGGAGAGGGGCTTTCACCTTTACTCTGGAAAGGTGCTGCAAATAGTATACTTTTATGATTGCAAAATACTGGTTGTAATGTTATAGACTTTGTGGATGGAATTGCATTAGCAGCTTTAGAAAGTATTTCCAAATTCTGAAGGAACTGTTAAAATATGCTCCTTAAATATATTATATCTGTTCCAGTGGGAGAGTGGGCTGAATGGCAACTGCTCAGAGACCGAGATGTTGCTATTCATAAATAAATAAAAACAACCTCACTAAATTTAGGTGGTTACTTATATTAGCTATCGAGCTAAGGTACGTCGGTATTATTCTAGACCGTAAACTCAACTGGAACGGAAGCATCGAAGACGAATCTAGAAAAGCGGTCATTACTGCACAGTATACTGATTGTTCACTGATGTTGGAGGATCATACTATTCTCCGGAATCACTTCTTGGTATCCAACGTTGGAAAAGATGGTATCCAAGAGCAAATTGGAAATGGTGCGAATAGCTCCTTATCACAGGAGCGCTGCCTTCTACCTCCATCAAAGCTTTTAACACTCAATGGCTCCCGAGATATCCATGGCAAATTTCGGACTTATAGCAAATTCGGTCTGCAAGCGTGCCTACCCTGGAGAAATTTGAGGTTTGGCCGTTCGAAAATACTCGGACCTTTTCCGGGAACATGTAGTGGCTAAATTACACTGCACCATAATTATGTTTGAAAATAATTTTCCCACACGAATGGGATATTCTGAAGAACCTTGAGCCAATTGGAGTAGTTATATTGACTGACGGCTCATATTTAATATGGTCGCTAGTGGCAACCACTTGGAAGTGCTGTAGTTGAACGTAAGTGTATGGCTGTTAGACTACTGTATTGTGTTTTCAGATGACTTAATTGCTATAAAAGAAACTGCGTGTGTGTCTGGTACTCCGGCACAACCGATCACTATATACTCTGACAGTCAGGCTGCCATTAAATCTCAATATTGCAATAAAATTGCTCCAAAGTAGCAACTGATTTTAGAGATAATCTAAATATGCTGGCTAAGCGCTGCACCACGAATGATGTCTAAGTCCCTGAAACTAATCATAAAACATTCAACTCTTTCCAGTAAGTAGGCATCGCCTTAACTTGAAGCAAGCTTTGAATCAGATCGGTTTACATCGCGCAGTAGATGGACCACGGAGTCCACTCGTTAGGTAACGAAAGAGGTCTAGCCCAGAAGGAATAAACAAAGAACTAGATCCTTCACCAATTTAGGTTAGCTTTCTATTTGTATCATCACCAGGCAGTGCCTAATCGGAATACACGGGAAACGCGTGGGATTTCCCTCAAAAGCCGCAGCTGCGGAAACGAAGAGGAATTGGAGGGTGTTGAACACTTTCTGTGCCAGTGTCCTGTACTTGGCAGAACGCGACTTCGCATTCTTATTTCGATTTCTGGCAGACCTGGAATATGTAACAATCCACAAAATTTATTTGCGTATCAGGGAGAAAAAGTGGTCTCACCACCATAACATAACCTAACCCAACCTAGAAAATCGACGTACTGCAGTGAGATCAAATAATGTACGAGTACGGCCTTTAGTGAACTTTTCGAAAGTGCTCGCTGTAGCTTCTCATTGAAAATAATTTCAATTTCAGCTAGATTTACATATACATATACAGTAAGTTCTGTTTTTATGCGGTTTTGAAATAGTGCGGTTTTTTTTAATTAAAAAATGCATGTCGACCTATCGGGAATTGTACATATAAACAAGATTCTTAACCAGCTAAGCAAAAACTCATCACAGATTACATCAGAAATGCTAACCCTACAAGTATGGAACCGCCTGCATCACCATCTTGATCAGACGTGTACATTTCCTCAAGTGACGAAAGTGATTTTATGCCAAATGCTAAACGAATGCGCAACATGTGGGTATTGTCTGATTCTATTTCTGACGTAAATTTATTTTTCGATTCTGACGTTTCTTAAATAAAGATATAATTTTCAAAAATACAATATTTTGTTTATGCGATTTTATTTAATTATTACAGATTCATGCGGTCTATGGAACGTATCTATAGTTATAATATGGGACTAGTGCCCTTTTTTTATGCGATTTTATTACAATATTTCGGATTTATGCGGTTCTTAGCACTTTTGAAACGGATCTATAGTTTTACTATAGAACTGGTAGCTTTTTTTATGCTGTTTTTTTATGCTGTTTCTTGCGGAACGTATCTACCGCATAAAAACAGAATTCACTGTATAAAATTTAAATACATAAAAAATCAAAACAATCGTTCGATGCATTAAGTGATACGAATAAAAATTGTATACACAAAAATCTAAAAAGGCCGGCTCTGTTTAATTGCTCACTGCTGTATGTTTAACGCATGCGTATAACTTTGGAAAACACAGCGCAGTGTGGCAACATCCATTGTAGTGTGCGCTCGCGCAGCAACACTCCACATTGGACTCGTACGTGTAGTAATACGATGAGATTTATTGTAGTACATTTTCTGGCGTTGTTATTTCATGTTGCTGCTACATTTTGTTGTTTGCTATTTAATGTGGCCAACTTGTTCTGTTGCTCTGATGTTATGTTCTTAATAAGATTCAGTTATTTTTGCGCGTTAATACTTCTTTTTTCCTTTTTCTTGTTCTGCTATCATATTTAGTGTACCAGAGTTTTTTTGTTATTGTATTTTTTTTTTGTTGCTGTTGCTGCATACTTTTTGTTAGGCATAATTATATGCAACATATGCTGTTAATTAAAATCAGGCAGGCGACGTGTTGGCATGCTGTTAGATGCCACATAACTAAAAATATGTACTTGTACTACATACATATCTACCATTAAGTAATGCATACAAAGGCACTGGAATGAGAACGGCGAAGGTAAGTATGCTTACGCGCATATTTAAACCCAAGTTGTGGAAAATGTGCTAGCGCATGAGCTATGCAAAGTGGCAACATAAGATGGAAGAAACAACAAGACTTAAGGAACTTTTTTATGTACAAATATCATATGTAGTGATACCTTTCTGAAAGAGAAAAAAACACTGGATATTTGTTATATTTTGTTAGCAAGCTTTTAAACCATGTATGCCTCCAGAGCGCTCGAATTATGAAATAAAATAAGCGTACAGTTTAAGTGCTATACTTATTTTTTCATATGCATTCGATGGCTTTTTACTTATATATGGAATATAAGTACTCGACTATTTTATTTGACATTTGTCGACCATTTTTTTATGACACCTTTGCATAAATGGGGCTAAATTTCATGGAGAATGCGAGTTATGAAGTCATTCGGGGCGGCAGAGAAAATAATTGAGCGGCCACTCAGTGGCCAGTGAATGTCGCACAGTGTTACCGTCCCATACAAAATGCGGCCAAAAATATTGTAGTAAATGTACTCCGCTTTCCTTCAAATTTGGTATTCTTCTATTTACTTAGGCAAGAGAAAATACGAGCTATGCGAACGTTCCCTCGACTGTCGGTTTTACGTAACCGGAACAACCCGGATATATATCCGTCCAATGACTGTCACTCCAGCAGCACTCCCCGTACATGTATGTGAAATGTTTTTGCTACTACCACAACGACAACAACGAACTATGATAAAGATTTGTTCAACGCCACTCCTACCCGTGCTGGTGCGGCTACGTTGAAAATGGTCCAAGTTTGATGAAACCTCTTTCGAACATTTGTTGTACTTAGAAAAGCAAAAATCTGAAATATGGTGGGTGATTGATCCACTCATCCAATCTTTGGCACAATTGTAAAATATGATTGAATTTTGACGAAATTTTGTCTATGCATTTTTTATATGGTATTGGTAGCATCTGTGAATGGTTAATCGCAATAATACTCTGAAAATCATAAACTTCGCAAATAAGAAAAATTCAGATATTATATTCCGATTAGTTGCAATTCGTTCGGTATGGTTTTACCTAAAACATTTGTAAGTTCAAATCTCTGTGGAACACCAAAAATTAAGAAAATGTTTTTTCAAATAGCGGTTGCCCCTCGGCCGGCAGGCAATGGTATACCTCCGAGTGTATTTCTGCCATGAAAAAGCTCCTCATAAAAAATATATGCCGTTCGGAATCGACTTAAAACTGTAGGTTCCTCTACTTGTGGAATAACATCAAAAAGCACGTCAGAAATAAAGGGTGATTTTTTAGCTATTATCTTTTTGAACAGTTGGTTTAAACAGCTGACGCACGTTTCGTGTTTTGTTTCACTGTCAAATATCTTCAGTTTGGTCTATAATTTAACCATGAATCGTCTTACCAACGGACAACGCTTGCAAATCATTGAATTTTATTATAAAAATGCGTGTTCTGTTAAGAAACTTTATCGCGAGCTTCTTTCATTTTATGGTCAGTTTAATAGACCCACTGAAGCGGCTATTCGAGCTATTGTGACTAAATTTAGAACCAAATTTACATTATTGCACATCAAACCACCAACACGCTTACGTAGAGTGCGAACTGAAGAAAATATCGCAGCTGTATCGGCTAGTGTTAATGATGGCCATCAATTATCGATTCGTCGCCGTTCGCAGCAATAGGGCCTCTGTTACTCAACAAAGTGGAAATTTTTGGGAAAGGATTTAGGTGTGAAGCCTTTCAAAATACAGCTGGTGCAAGAATTGAAGCAGAACGACCTACCGCAACGCAGAATTTTTGGTGAATAGGTTCCGAAGATCCACTTTTTTATCGAAAAATTGTGTTCAGCGACGAAGCCCATTTTTGGATCAATGGGTACGTAAATAAGCAGAATTGTCGATTTTGGAGTGAGGATCAGCCAGAAGAATTGCGAGAGCTACCAATGTATCCAGAAAAGGTCACAGTTTGGTGCGGTTTATGGGCTGGAGGTATCATTCGACCGTACTTCTTCAAATATGCATCGAATCGTAACGTAACTGTGAATGGTGAGCGCTACCGTGAAATAATATCCCACTTTTTTTTGCCCAAAATGTAAGAACTTGACTTGCATGACATGTGCTTTCAGCAAGACGGTGCCACATGCCACACAGCACGCGTAACAATGGACTTGTTGAGAGGCGAGTTCGGTGAACATTTTATTTCACGTTCGGGACCTGTCAATTGGCCACCCAGATCGTGCGATATAACGCCTTTAGATTATTTTTTGAGGGGCTATGTTAAATCTCATATCTATTCAGACAAGCCTGCTTCAATTAACGCATTGGAAGACAACATTAAAGCATTTATATGTGAGATACCGGCCGAAACATTGGAAAGAGTATGCCAAAATTGCACTAAGCGGATGGGCCATTGGATGGAAGCGCAGTCGCGGTCAATATTTGCATGAAATAATCTTCAAACATTAAATTATATGGACTGTACTATCGATTTAAATAAAAATTTCATGCATTTTTCTGAATTTTACGTGTTTTTTTTAACTTTTCTATAGCTCTTAAAAAATCACCCTTTAGAAGAAGGAGCTCAGCAAAACACGTAACAGAAGTGTACGTGGTAATTATTATTTTTTGTACAAAGTCTGCGTAGCCAGTTCGTATAATTTATATATTTATTCTTCTTGTTTTAAGTAAAAAATACTTCTTGAAAATAGGAAATGTAAAATTTTACTTTTTAGTTAACACACTTGTTTTTAAAGGCTACGATTTGTAGCTTCAATATACACACCGCCAAATGATTAAGGGAAGAAAAGGTTAATTTTTGGCTTATTTAGAGTAGTTTCGGTTGTATTCATTAGTACGAATCTTAGGTTATTTTAACAGAATTAAATGTTACGACTAAGTATTATTCTAATAATAATAATACGACTAAGTAAGTATTCCCGTCTAAGTAAACATTGCCAAAATGGCCGTTGCACCCTGGCAAACTTCAAGCGCACCTATCGAAAACACGTTTATATGAATGCAAACGTACCAGACGTAAAGAAACTTAAAGGTCATCTATAAAGATACGATAGGTTACATTCACATTCACTTTATCTCTAAGAATATTCTTTGCGGATTGACTAATTTACTAAATAGAGGTGGCTTCATATTGTAGGCTCGTGTCACTTAGAGCCAAATCCCTCATGGAACTTCCTATTGGCGTGCGCTAACAATACTATACGTAGAACTCAAAGAAACACATGAACTATATCTTGCGAAGAGTTAGACAGTCTACAAATATATTAGAATTCATACGCCAATTATATTCAATTATAATAGAATGTTAACCGGTCGATTGATTTTATCATCAAGTTATCGCGTCTAGCATCGCCTTCGAATGATCCAGTTAGTTTCAACTGTCGGCTATTGCACAATTTTAACAGTATTCACTTAGTTTTATAAGGGTTTCAGAGTTTCAAGGGTGTGGCTTAGATTTACACACTGTAAGTGCTAGTGAAGTATTTAGACGAGAGGAGCTTTCTTTCGCTTTGAACCTTTCTTTCGCTTTCTCGATCATTTCAACGTTTTCTGCGCTGAAGCCACAGCCATTATGGAAGCAGCGCAGCAATTTTCATAATTAGTCATTGGCTGGCTGCAATCAGATCTCTGAGCTCCTTCTTCTTCAGTTATAAAGTAATGTGTAAAAGTATAGTGGCTGTCGCGAAGATGAAGAGACGGCACTTCACTTCTGTTTTTTGTCATAGGAATATAGGCAAGACGATCGTGCAACGCAAATGCAGAAATGTTACCAGAATATAGATACGTACTCCATAAAAAGGAAGACTTAAAGGGCATTGCCTAATAGGGAAGCATGCAGATAGATTCGGCATGACTTTTCGAAGATGCTGCAGAAGTTGTAAAAGCGACGAGAAAAAATAAACAACTTTGCATCTCCTCAGTTACTGTTCCGACTGTTCGGTCTAGTTTAAAATACCTGATGAATTTCATTATAGATACATGTCTTCGATGTCAGCCACTGTCAAATCCTTTCAGAAATGCTGCCGGTACTATGAAAATTAATGTACTATAGAGCAGTCTCCTTAAATGTGTGGATTGAGCCCTATGGTAGATGGATCAAAGCTTCTTCTTCCTCTTTTTTCTTCTTAATCGGCGCGATTTTTTTCTCTCAAACACTCCAAGCGTCCCTTCATCGGATGCTGTCATCGTCCACGCTTCTGCGCCATACGTTAGGACGGGCATGATGTGAGCCTTGTAGAGTGTTAGTTTTTTCAAAGCTTTGTTTCATTTAACCGAGAGCTGCACACTAAAAGTCGAATACCAGAGAATGAGGCGGGGATGTACTATTTGATATCTTTAGGAATATACACTTTTAAATGACATTCCATCGCTCTCACTTCCAACAGGCCTAAACAAATTGCAATATTTTAACAAAAATGTGGGAGGAATGACGAAGAACAGTTTTTTTGTACATAAAATTCCATATGATGTCTGTTTTTTCACTTTGCGCAGCTATCAGCAGCATTTCAGATACAAAGAGATTTGCAGATATACGCGACAGATATGTGCGTGTGTGTTTGTGGATACCTTTGAATTTAATTCAGATACAAATCAGTGGAGCTCATTATTTTGTTGCACAACACTGCCCACATTTGCAACTCAATTTCATATCACTTTTCAGTTGCAGAAACAATATGCATGTGTGTGTGTGTGTATATTTTTATTTAAATTTATTTTCTTGCATGCTGGTATGCATACGTATTTACATACAAAGCAGCCTACATGCTGAAAGCAATTTATTCAAATATACATAGCTCCGACCACCTTTTCTGTTGGCCATACAAATACCTGCATATCTTTCATCTGACAAGCTGCGATCTTAATTCATACGCGCAATCGCTTTGAGTTGGCAGTTGGCTGTTGGTATTTCGAAAACGGCTGGCAGTTCTCAGCTTCCACCACATATCGCCTTCGCCTTCGTCGCTCATCAGCATAAATTTAAATATATTAATAGCAAATAAAATTTACAACAAGTAAGGAGGTGCTAAATTCGGTCCGGATACTGCTTTATATACCCGCGCACATTTTAGTAAAATTTAAGTTGGCCAGGCTGGTAATTTTTTGAATCAAACAGACTCATATAATAGGAGAGTTATGGATTCTAACATCAGGTGGATGAACGTACGGAAATTTCGTCTGGCATATAAAAAGTGGGCGCGGTTTTTATCTGATCGCTATAAAGTGGGAGTCATTAAGCCATTATTGAGGATTTATTAATTTTACCAAATTAGAGTAATTTTGCTTTATTTATAAAAGAGATACAGAGTTTTTTTTCTTTTTTTGAAAATTATCGTTATATGGCAGGTCGGCGTGGTTATTGACAGATTTCGGCCAAACCCAATACCAACCTACCTTGGATAAAGAGTACTAAGTGTACCAACTTTCGTGGAAATATAATAACTCTAGCGCGAGTTATAGTGCGCACAGACGTACGGACAGGCATTACCAAATACGCTCCCCTCATCTCGGAAAGCATTTTAGCACATACCTAGATATTTGTCAATAACTATCTCGATTCCTTTACGTTATGTCACATACAGCCGTAATGTGTACAAAATTAAGATACCCTTGGATACAAGTGACCGGGGGTATAAAACAATAATAAATAGAAATGGAATGCGTGCATTTTGGACCATATAAAAAATTAGTGATTCATTGCACGCATTGGCGGAAAATTCAACTTCCGCCTGTTGCACTTTTCCAATGAAAGAAATTACGTTGTACCTGCGAGTACGTAAATACTAGGCTAGTGCTAATGGCTTTTCACGCACTCTCTTTTGATTGCCAACAGACATTAATACATTCATATGTATGTGTATCTATATGCAAGTAAATGCATGAGAGGGGAGAACAAAAAATGTACGATTCTATGGAAAGGTCTTAAAAAATTGTACTCAAATTGAAAGAACTTGATTGAGCTTAAAAGGCAGGCCATTTTAGTAACGAGCAGTCCCACATAAATTTTTTTATGGAACAGCATAGTCCCTGGTGTGAATGTTATTTACCAAATACAAGCTAGAGTCGTTACTTAAGTCTGGCTGTTTAATGATAAATCGAGAAGGTATCATAGCCGGCACTATGCTGTGGAGCAGACCTCAAAGGTTAGTTGACACGGATTTTAAATTTGTAGTTACGTTTTTCACATTTAAAAGTAAGTAAAGGCGATGTAAATAATTAATAGCTGGTTATGCTGACCGGCTAGCTAGGTCAACGAAAGAGTGGTTACTTCATCCATGTCAGGCATTTGAAACAAAGAAAATAGTTAAAGGACAATTAATAGATTGCAAATGAAAATTCGCTTCCAACTGTTTGATCTCTTCTCATTTTTCATAAGTATTTATAAAGTTCGAATGTGTTGGCGCCACTTTTTACAAGAATTTGCAGTTTATTTATTCTCCATTATTTGGCTTAGTATTAAAAAGAAATGCCTAAAATTCCGTGTTCATGGAAAGAAAAAACTGTTAGTATTCTTCTCAACTGGTGAACACCGGAAACGGTATGCTGTCAAAGAGATTGTAGAGATCTTCGACATTTTAGTCATCTGTTAGTTGAGCATTTAATTATAGATAATATTTTCATGACAGTTGCACTTCTGGTCACTACAACCTAAGACAAAGTACCTGAAAAATAGGTTTTTTACAATACGATATACATTGTTCTAGAAAAATTTATGGGGAAGTGTAGCAAAAGAAATGGAAGTATGGTTTCTTTGCCCTGCCTGGCTACTATCAGAGGCAGTTTGGTCTCAAAATAGTTCCAGCACAGCAACATCGGCAGACTGGCATTTTGTCGCCAGCCCCAGCTGGAAGCTCTTCCACAATTACTTTTGAATTTGAAATTCATGTATGAATTGTTGCCTGCTGGCTAAGTACAAAAACGTCTTACGGTTTATTCTTAATCATACCATTATTCATAAATTAAGATTGAAGTAGTTAATAAAATAACCACCGCAGGTGGCAAATAAAATGAGGGGTCCAACTCCAACAATGATTTAATAGAAGATTTAGCCAGGCGAAGCACAATTGAGAGAACAACTTTGGCAGCTACGTCATAGGGGACTTGAAAGCACAATTGTGGCCACTAATTTCAAATTTGTTCTTACGCTTTTCCAATCAGGTGTTCAGATGACTGCTAAGTAACATGGACAGTGGTTGTGGTTTCTTGTGCGATCAACACAATCTCAATCAATCTCTATTGTAAACGAACTGCTGTCATCTCACCTATTTCGCCAGCTAATCAGCTGTTTCCTTCAAATTCGCTGAGAGCCGATTAGCGATTGGTTTATTGGTTCCATATTTGCATTCGGCATTGACATGGAGGGATCTATCAATATTTATGCTCGGTCAAAAAAAGGCCTGTCTGGTTGGTTCAAACTGAACAAAGTGGCTTAGATTAGCAAAGGGTGCAGATGCGGAATATCGAAAGTTAGAGGCTTGGTTTGGTCGCTGGTCCAACGTAACTCAGTTCGTGAACTCTTTGACCACCCGTAGTATATTCGATGTAAATATGAATGCAATATTCATTCATATGTTGCTCTTGGCTTATTTAGGTATCTGCTAAGTGTTCCCGCTGCTGCTGCTGCTGCTGCTACATACTCTTGCTTATCTTGTCTGTTGAATCTTATTTATTTTTGTGTTATTTAATTAGTATTCTGTGCCAAGAAATCCGATATTGTTTATGGCTTAGCTTCACACTGACAGTGATTGACAGCAAAAAAAGCGCTGCAAACACTTAAGTATCATACAAATTTACACACACATAATTATACACATTCATACATATGCATATATACATATAAAATAATGCAGTAAGAACTCGTTAATCACAACTAAGTATTTAATTGAAATTGAGGCCAGTCAGGCTTTTGCATCGGACCAAGAAAACATTAACAAGAAATATGATAAATGAAACCCGTTTACAGAAACAGAAAGCCTATTAATTTTATTGAGAATTTCTTTGTTTACTAAGATTTTTCATAACAGTAGTCTCAACTCCCTAAGTGGTTGAATATAAAGGTTTTGTGGTGTTTGCGCATATCAAGAGTTGGGCTCATCGAGTTCGTACTGTACATACTTCTGGCTAAAAGTTGCATGAAATTGCAGATTTGTTACTTTCAAGTATGTTGCTTGTGAATGGCAGCGACTGCAGCGATTTGAAATCGTGAATTTCTGTTTGTAGATAGTTTGAATTGGATGGATTTCCATGGATCCATTCTAAGCGTTGCGGTTAGGCGGGTTTGAGTAGTGTTTTGTATAATGCCGAAAAATGCCAAAGTAAGTGAGTATGTACAAGTACACTTAACTATATGCACATAAGTGTATGGAGATATGTGTATGGACGGACGTTCATTCACACACCCACATGCCCACGTCGGATTATGCACATGTGTGTATGCATGTGTACTTCTTGTGAATTGTAGGCCAAACAATCATGAATGGTCTCGGTAAGAATGGCGCGTAAAAGTTATTCGCCTCGCATGTATCTTCAGAGCAGCCCACGTGTACACGTCCAAAAGTTTGTGTGTGTGTGTGCAAAGTACATTCAGAAAAGCACGTACACACATGTAAATATGTATGCTTTTAATATGCGTGTGCGAGTGTATGTTGTGTTGGTTATGTGCCAGCTTGCATTTACTTTTCCGTACAATCATTCGCTTGTGGAGAATAAGTTTTGTTTATTTTGCAATTATGCAATTTTTGTTGAAATTAATTTAATGGCATGTGCTGAAATGTTTGCATTCACTTTGAGAGTAGCACTCACGCACATACACAAACACACACATACATACATATCTACATACACATGAACGTGTTCACGTTTAGTATATTCAGCAATTTTTTAGCACTGCTATACGCGTTCGCTAATGACTAAGTGACTGATTGACTGCTTGTCTAATGGTCAGTTGGTATTATCAGCTTCCTTCATCGCTTTTAACATTTGAAGATTGATTGTTATTATGTATATTAATGTGTGCAACATACATATGTACGTTTGTATTATAGCGTATATTTAGCCTTCTATGTACTTTTTCAGGTAAACTTGATTATACTTTTATAAAAAAGTGTAGGCAATCGACATGCATACATTTTTGACTTAAACAAATATCCGCTATAAAAAATTTAAGAAAATATAGCTCTAAACTTAAAGATTTGTAAAAGCAGGGTTGTCAGCACAAAGTATTTAGATTTCTTTATATATTTTTAACTTTGATAAAAATAAGACATTTTTCAACCACTGAAATATAATAGTTAGCAGCTTCACAAAATATTTAGCACATTTATGGCTTTTAGATCTACATACATATATGTAAATGATCGATTGATGTGATTTTTAAAATAATTTTGGAGACGCAGCAAAAGCTCACAATTTAGTTCTACCACTAGATACTAGGTTGTTTAATACGTCTCGCGGTTCCATAAGAAAAACTAAATTTTATGGTTTGAAATAGAAATTATTGTTCTGTATAGCCTCCCTGAACATTAATACACTCGTTTCAACGAGATTTCAATTTATGAAATGAGAATCTGGAAGGGCTGCAAAATACGGTTCCACAGCTGTTATGGCCTCATAATTTGATGAAAAACGCCTTCCACGCATGAATTGTTAGGAATGGAAACAGAGAGAAACAAGTCACTAAGACCAAATCTGGTGAATACCGTGGATGCTCCAACAATTCGAACTTTAATACATGGATTTTAGCCATTGTCAAAATGCTTTCGTCACACAGAGCATTGTGCTAGTGAAAAATATTTTTTTCTTTTACAAACTGAGCCTTTTCCCCCTAATTTTTTCCTCCAACTGTTATAAAAGGTTACAGTAATATTCAGAATTTATTGTTTTACCAGTTTACAAATAATCCACAAATAAAATTCCTTTCGCATCCCAGAAAACTGATTTCTGGTTGATTTCTGGACACGAACTTGTTTCGCAGCCGAAGAGCCAGGTTCACACCACTCCTTAGCCCCACGTTTAAATCATCATGATCCTCCCAAGTTTCATCTATAATGATGAATCGATGCACCTTTCGAGAACTCCCTAAATGTTGCTGAGAATTGTTTTTTTGTTCCATTGTTAATACATTGCTTGTGTCAAAATATTGCTGACACAGTCTAAAGCTTCCAATGAATCTCTTTCAGTCACTTAACGATTTTCCAATACGAGTTCATGTATTTTCCCTACGTTTTGTGGTGTGATCGTCTTTAAGGCTTGTACGACCACGTTTAAATTCAGCAACCCATTTTTCTACTGTACGCATTGATTACGAAATGTCCTTATAAACTTTCAACATTCGTTCATAAATTTCTTTTGCTTTTAACCTTCCAAAACTAAACATTAAATCACTGCGCGATACTTGATTTTTTGCGTTGAAGAAAATTCTGTGACATGTCGATACTAAATGGCTGGTAATCAAATAATGAATTGACGGATTGAAATGAAACTTCTCATACGTTCATATGAAGAGTGTACCCACATAACAAAAATAAAAAAAACAAAATTGGGTTAGTAGCAATGGCTTCTCTTATCCAACGGCAAAACTACGGGACATTTTCCTAGTGTCTGGAAAATAAATTAAAAACAGAAACATGTTGAAAATAATATAACTTGCAATTTGTTTTCTTGGCGTTTAAAAAATCTGTAATAGAGGCTTGGTTTTTGGTTGCTTTTTTACGAAATCGCCAGAAAAATTAATATGTACTGAGTCGTGTTGCTCTGCAATTGCTCTGCACCAATTAAGGATTGTTCTTATTCTCCATTGCAAGGGAACCAGAAATATGATACTATAGATGGTTCGAACCCATAAATTTTAATGTCTTCATTAGAATTTTTTATCAGATTCCGCTTCTGCTTCAAGCTTCACTTTTACTAAGCTACATGAAACGGTTTTAGCTCATTTTACTTATTTTAATGGCACTTTGGTGTTTTGTAGACTTTGTTAGTTATGCCGAGTGTGTAGTGCCCATTTTGTATCAAATTGCTAATAATGATTTAGCCGTCTGTGCGCAGGATAACTCGAGCAAAAATGAATGTATTTCAATCAAATTGAGTGCATATATTACAAAATTATACAATAACCATGCCCACCTTCTATATAGCGGTAGTTTTCGAAAATGCAAAAATAGTAATAATTGTGTTGTCAACGCAAACAAATGCGATGTAAATAAACTTTTGAAAAATGGGCCTTGTCACACTCACTTTTGGAAAAATTTGGGGTATCTAGAAAATAACTGAATAAAACTCGCCCAATAATAGTACCCGTATTGCACTCCAACTGATTTAGATCTGCCCTGTGCGGTGTAGTATTAACTTGGTGAATCGCTACAAACTTCCTATTTCTGAACTCTGGACTTTTGTTAGATTCAATCTGGACGGTTGTTGACAGTAGATGTCCGAAGTGAGAGTTTGGATCGCAGAAGCAGTTCGCAGTAGATGATTTCCGTCCAATCCAAGCAAACACACAGCGAAATCTTCTTGGCCGGTAATCTGGGCTATTGTTCTATTTGTATGACACTCATTTTGTAATCAGTTACCAACCGCTTCAAAAAAAGGTACACTTCTACGTTCCAGTAAAGAATTGCAGGCGTCAGATTTGTCCAAACTTATTGCAAACGATTTAAATGATTTTGTGGCTACCCTTCAGACAATATTAAGGGCTTGTCTATGCCCGGGAAAAAATAATCGAGGGATGTCAAGTCAAATTATCGCGGGACTGATTGATGATTGCTCACTATAAACTTCACCCTTCACAACACCGAGATCTGTGTCACTTCTGTAGCATGTGGCGTCGTTTTTTTGAACCACAGCTCGGATATGTCAAATGAAACGCGAATGTTGCCGTATGTTGTTCTGAAAGATCCACCATTTTCATAATAAGTTTCAATAACTTTAACGCATTGTTCTTTGGAGTAAAATTGTACATCCTACTTGACAAATGTCAAAGACGACATCTAGGCTTCACAACTGGGTAAAAAATGGGCTTCGTTCGAGAAGATGATCTTGTGGCCAAAATTCGGATCTCTGGAATTTCGATAGTTTTTTTTTAATATCTGCGCGGCCGGTAAGTCTGAAATGATGCATAATAAACCTTACTTAAGTTATACATAGACAGCTGGTACGCGTTTGCAACTTTGGCAGCTGCTAAAACATAGCAATTGGAAAACTAGCATCGCTATCTGATAACCCGTTGTACGCATAATCTTCAAAGTTTCAGTTCTCGCATTGATTATTTTTTCAATTCAACAAGTCAATTTATTATGTACATACCTACATACATATTTTATTAAAATGAATTTTGCCTCGCGGGACTTACCTTCAACTCCGCCGATGACGTTTTCATTTCAAATTGTAATATAGCCTGAGATAAAGAAAATGCTACTTGAACTTACACATTTTCCCAAACATGAGCGGTTTTGGCTTCGTTTAGTTCAAGCAAGTGCGAATGCATTGTATGTATGTACATACACAAATAATTGTACATATTTTTATTGAATTTATTTACTAAATTTTTGAGCACTTAACTGTATCGTTTTGAATGCAAAATAGGTTTGCACGGCAAATGCCGCTTTAAAGCGCCTAACAATGGTCAAGGGTTGTTAAGTGCGTAAGTACGCATACATACATACATACAAATATGCATCAACGACTTACCCGATAGCGGGGGGGTTCTCTCTTCCTCGGATAAAAACCTTTTTCTGCCACAGCTATGGGTAAAATAGTTTTAGTCCAAGAACGATAAAATACAGGATTGAGCCTTCCGAATACGCCATGTCGTAAGAGCCCGTGAATAAGCAAGCAAAAGGAAGGGGAATTACTTTTTTGTGAAGAAGAAGAGTAGGCGAAAGCAATGGAAAAAATTAAGCACTAGAAATTATACGCACAACATACACTTTCTTGCCACTGCGTCTTATGCAAAAAAACCGCAAACGAACTGCATTGGAGGCTTTGTTTGTGCTTTCACAATTTAACACACGGCACTTTGCTCGCATTAGTTTGTTCAGTTTACATCTCACAAATCACAATATTACTAAGCCATTCACTGAATTTTCACACGCAAGAATTTCTTCTCCTTTCGTTTGTTTTGTATTGCGAAGGGAGTTGACGTCAGGCTTGTGAAAATTGCGAAAAATAAAATAACTGTTTTTTAATGGCGCCACCTTCGATACTCAATTCGCCTTGTGTTTAGTCAACTACTAACATTTTTATGTATGTATATGTACTTTCTCTCACACCAGCAAACCACCTATTAAATATTCCATTGAGCACTGCACTGGCCCGGACAATCTAGAGAAATACTGCTCACAAACATAATGGATTGGAAAGTTAGTCATTTGGTTGATTGAAGCCGCTCACTAATGCATAAATAAGCGTAAACAATAAGCTTTTCACAGCACATTACACGTTGTCTTATTATTAAACGCATATACCAACAGTTTACTAATCCAGGAATGAGTATATTCATGTACACATGTTGCTGCTCGCACGTTATATTTGTATGCACTTACATATTTACGTGTGTTTGAGGGCATTGCTATTACTCCATGGGTGGTTTCTTAAATTAAGTGCAAATTCATTTCTCAGTATAAATACGCGTTCGTTGCATATTAATGCAAGCTCTGTAACAGCAATATAGCTAGATCCTGTGACGAAGGGATAGCACAACATAATTTTGACTAGTTTTGACTGCATTTTTTGTTTCTTTAAGGGGTTAGGGGTAGTCTTGCTAGTCAATTGTATTATTTTACAGAAATAAGAACACTTTAGCAAAATTTCAAAAAAAAAAATAATAATTGTAGAAGTTATCGCTGTTTGTGTGGAGCCCGTTTCTCCAGAAGTGCCTTGCGGTGATCATCACAAGTCCTTGGAGACTCAACTAACACCAATCGGACAAGAGAAATTACTTTTATTTATAGATAGTCTTGTGCGTGATCGAAGCTTTTTTTTCAAAAAATCGAAATTTAAAAAAAAATATCCTTCGATCAGGCACGAGTTTTTTTATAATTTTCTAAAGCAATATACATTTTATTGAAATCTACCAAGCGGTTTTTAAGTTACAGTGATCACCAATTCAAAAAACGTAGTTTTGAGAAAACGCATTTCAAGATTTGCTATCAACTTATGTAGAGTTATACGAATTATTTAATTACTTACACTGTCCCATCTATTCCTGGGCCATATAATAGTTCTTCAGCCGTCATAGCAGTTTCCAAAATACCGATTTTCTGTTGGCTACGTAGCATTCTACCTTCTCGAGTGTTATCGTTAGCGCGCTTATCTGCCACTTTCATACGTGTTGCTGCTAGCTACTTCCTCTCGAACGCTCCGGAGCGCCCGGCCGCCCTTTGTTAATTGTTGAATAGCTCAAAAAGCATTTGTCGGATTCACTTCAAATTTTCACACAAAGTGTTTAAGATATTATACTTTAAGAAAATGCAAAAAATCCAATTTATTGAAAAATTCTGACTACCCCTAACCCCATAAAAGCAATTCCAATTCCAAATGTTTAACACTGTCATGGAAAAAATTATGAAAAATGAAAAATAGTTTTTTAGGAACTTCAAGCCACTTTATCAAGCTCCCTATCCCCATTTATTAATGTCACCGAGGAGCTTTTTTTTCAAGATTGTCTGTTACTTTAGAACTAATATTGCAGGTGCAAGCTTTTGAATGATTTTAGATACAACAATTAATGCAAATACAACAACAAAATAAATTTGTCAGAGTTCTCATATGTTTTTTTGTGTGTGTGACTACCACTCGTAAGAGTCCGGGTGCGAAACCTCTGCCACGATATACCAAATAATAGAAAAAGTTGTTTCTAATAGCTATCGCTCTTAAGTAGGCAATGTCAAATCTCCCAGTGTGCGGGGGTTGTCTTTTATATTTTGCGCGTGCGAAATGTGTCTCTGAAATATACACTAAGATCATTCAAGTTTTCTGATTCTATCCCATCTTAAACGTCCCGTTTGATATTGATCAACTTGAAGTCATTAGAAAGTATATAGAATATCGATACTTGTTTTCTTGTTGGTTTTCCGTTTTATTAAGGGGGACATTAATTGTCCATTTCTGCTTTAAGTTATTAATTTTCCTACATCTATACGAATTATTTGCAACTATTTTCCTTTTTATCTAAATAAGTTCAATACAAATTATGCTCGTAATGCTCCTGCTAATTTAATTATTATTTAGTTTTAGAACGCGCTAACTTTTAGGATGAGGAGCTCAGCCAAACATCTTACAGAAGTGTACAAGCCAACTATTTATTTTTGTTTTAGTTTTAGACTTCTTGAATAAATAAATAAATAGTAATGTAAATAGCCTTGTAGAACTGCAACTACGAATTAATAGAAAATCTTAAGAAATCCACTTGAATAAAAAAGATGGCTTGCTGCTTGTAAATGGAAGGAAGGAAATTCACAAATATTAGGCCTCTTCTATTCGCTATTTCCACGCTCGCTATCTTTATGCTCGATTAACTTAATGAAAAATTTGCATTCGAAAGCAACAGCAAAATTATCGAGCAAGATGCGCCGCTAGCGAGTATGGCTATAGCTCATTAGACTGGTATAACTCACAGTCGTACAAACTCATGTAATTTAAGGCAGCTATTCCCGCGTTGCCAATTTATACCAATTGCTTCATCAATTCGCCACTTACTGTACTCTCGCTTGGCAAAAAGACATAGGCCTCTTCTTTCTGCCAAGCGAGAGCAAATGGCGAATTGATGAGCAATGGGAAACATTGGCAACGCGTGACTTAACTTTTTCCCCCTTTATTTTGGTACATTATAAAATCACGCGAGATTTAAAATAAACGCTTCAAAATAGCATAAATTAAAATATCTCCAAAGCTGTTAGTTTGTCGACTTAAATATTTTATATCCCTTTTGTATCCCAGTAGACTGAATTGATATATACTATATATGAAACCTTTTCAGATATTTAGCCGAGCTCTTCTTCCGAATTATGGTGTACGAGTAAGTCTTCGAACGGTCGTTAGTTCTTATGAGAAGCTTTTTCATGGCAGAAACACACTCACAGGTTTACCAGTCCCGACGGGCGATAGTTATTAGAGTACAACTTTTTTCATCAATTGACCCACAGTGGGCATCGAAGCGGGCACCAGCCGCATAATAGTCACGCACAAGTCACAGGGCTAGGACGGCAGCTCGAGTTAGAAAAGAATGGCGAACAAATATCTATATATGCACATATTTATATGTACATACATATGTATGCATATTTATAACTCATACGCATGCACCTTAATGGAATTGAATACACACATTAGATAAAAGAACTGTACAGCAACTACGCCGGATGCATACACATGCAAATGTTTATAAACCAGCAAACATATAACAATGTACTTATGTGTGTATGTGTTTGCGTAATGGGCGCGACTGCACATTTACTATAATTACTATGAATGTCATGTACTTTGGCAGCACTTTATTTAAGTTTTTTGCTTAATTTCGACTATTTCTCCCGCTTCAAAATTTATTCAGCCTATTTATATTACCTATTGTTCTTTTCTATTAGTTCTTAGTTATATTACATATCAAACAGTCGTTGGTGGATGTTGGATATTGATATGTAAATTTTGCCTCTGTGCTTTGTTGCGGATGTTTCAGGATGCAGTGGCTACTGCCATGCATTTAAATCATATGCATATGTATGTATGTACTTATTTATACTTATGTATGTGTGTGGATAGTTACACTGCATTGCCATCGGGAGGACATACAAATTTTCAATAAATATTGTCTGCTTGTTTTTTATTATTCTTGTAGTGTATTTTAGTTGTTGCTATTCATATTACTCATTGTTTAAATGTAAACGCAATACAAGTGAACAAATTCATTTTCATAACGCTAAGCTCTATGGTTCATACATTTATGTTGTTGTTTTGTTGTTGTGTGAATATTAATGAACTTTCATGTGTATCGCTGCATTTGCGTGTGGAGCTGCGTGCTTAGCTTCGATTGGCCGTTGGGCAAGCGTTACAAAAGGCTTTCAAAATATACATACATACATACCTACTTACATACATACATACACACGCACGACGCACTGCGAATCAGCTATTTACAACGTTTTCATATGAGGAAAATGCATTTATTTGTAAGCAAATATGGGTAGCTACTATTAATTTTCCTCATATGAAAACGTTGTAAATAGCTGCTTCGCAGTGCGTCGTGCGTGTGTGTATGTATGTATGTATGTATGTATATTTTGAAAGCCTTTTGTAACGCTTGCCCAACGGCCAATAATGGTAATATCAATTTGATTCTATCGCTAACTGTGGCTCGGTCTAATCTACTGTGCTCTGTATGTACATATACAGGGTGAACGATATGAAGTGGTACCAACTTCACACTGCTTGTATCTGTAAAACAGCTCATGACATCAACGTCAAAATTGTTCTCATGACAGTTTAATATCTTGTTTATAAGTCATCAAAAGCATTTGTGTTTAATTTTTGTTGAATTTTTTTTCTGTGATGGAATTCCAACGTAATAGTGTGATTGCGATATATTTGGCTGGAAATCACAACCAGCCATTGTTCGTGAGCTCAGTCAACTCAAAGTGAATAAAATGTTTCGCCCTATCGCCCTATAAAGCGTTACAATGATACTGGTAGCATTGCAAAACGCTATGGAGGTGGACCAAAAAAAACCGCAACAACGCCAGAAATGGTTCGGAAAGTAAAGGCTCGACTTTAACGAAATCCACGTCGAAGTAGAAGAAAAATGGCCAAAGAACTGAAAATATCTCAAGACAGCATTCGACGCATATTGAAAAATGAGCTCAAGGTCAAGGCTTACAAGTTCCAAAAAGCACTCGATCTTTCACCCAAGCAAAAAAAAGTTCGGTGCGAAAGAGCAAAGGAGTAGTTGCGCTTGCACGAACGTGGCGAATTTCCTAACATTGTGTTTTCTGATGAAAAAAATTTCTCTATTGAGCAGTTCATAAACACTCAAAACGATCGTGTTTACTTGACCGAACGCTCATACGAGAATTTGAGCCTACGTATGGCTACTCGAAGCAATTTCACATCGCAAGTAATGGTTTAGGCCGCAGTGACCGCTGATGGATGCTCTCCAATCGTTTTTATCGAGCCTGGTGTCAAAGTAAATGCGACTTATTATCGGGAAAATGTTTTAGAAGCTGCTTTAGAGCCGTGGACACGCAAACATTTCGGTCGTAGACCAAGGACGTTCCAACAGGACTCGGCACCGTCTCAAAAAAGCTCGTGTGAACCAAGAATGGTTAAAAAATCATGTTCCATACTTCATTTCGTCCACACAATGGCTTTCGAATTCGCCAGACACAAATCCGATGGACTATTCCATCCGGCCCATTTTGGAGAGCAAGGTGAGGTCTAAAAAATATGCCAGTATGGATGCGCTGAAAAAAGTGATTATACGAGAATGGGCCAAAATACCTCAACATCGAATTCGTGCAGCATGCAACTCATTTTTTGGCCGTTTGAAGGCTATAGTCATGGCAAAAAGTGGTCATATCGAGCTAAAGTGAATATATGTTAAAAATGTAATAATTTTTGAACAATTTTGTCTTTGAAATCAATAAAAACTAATTTCACACGAAAAAGTGATGGTGTTTTGAATAGGTAACACTTCACATCGTTCACCCTGTATATGTACATATGTATAATGGTAGTATCTTGGGCCACCCTTAATAGCTGATGTGAATAATATATGTACATATATAATTAGTTAAAAGTAATCGTTTAATTTACTCTAATAAGTAAAGCAGTTATGTGTTTAATTATCTTCGCAGGGCTACTTTTCCCATAAACCTTGAGTGGAGTACAACTAATGGAATACAAATACTTTGGGCACCTATTTTTGATTTAATTGCCTGTCTTAACAACAAAAACAATAATATACGATGCCCAGGAAATGGGGAGCAACTCAACGGAATGACCATCGACATATTATTTATTTATTAATTAATTAATTTATACTTAGTAATTATGGAAATCCATGATTTCTTTCATACTACCACCCAAATGCGATAATAGTTCATACTCGTCTATATAATTCATTTAGTTTCAACTTAAAAGTTTACTTGGAAGACCAAAAATCAAAAGACAAAATATTTGAAGTTTTATTAAATTTTTTCCACGTTCTATCTCGTATATCGGAGCATAGCATAAACCGCTCTAAATTACTTCAGAAAGAATAAATCAGTACTTCGCAGGTTTTTTTGTGGAATGTAAAAATAAATGCGCTCTGTAAGAAATGTGCTATCGATCACTTCACTGATAATATCACAGAAAAAGCAAATTGAAATAACACTCCTACTTCTTAAAGACTTCCAGTTTATTAAGGCACTTCTGGCATCATACGAAGAACTCAAAAAACTTAGGCGATCTGAGAGCGAAACGAAGAAAATTCTTACGAATTCGTTTAAGTCCGTTAATTTGGCCTCCCTATAAAGGCGGTGTATTCCAACCTAGATCGTATTACACAAGCGAGATAAGTAGTAACTTTAGCAGGTATGGACAAGTAACTGTATCGTGTGTGGGTTAGTAAAGTCGGAACCAAAATGCCAGATAAAGGCAAGTGTATTATTATTATTGGGCACTGCAAGCAAAAAAGATCTATTGCGCAAGGCTTGCTAAGGTACTCTGTATTTTAAGGCTTTTTAAAAATGTTAACACCTTCTGAGGTTTATTGTTCCATAATTTATATGAATGCACTGCATGGCGCAAGGTATTCCCAAAGAATGTATTCTGATTTTTTAGTGTCCATTTCATAGAATTGACAGATTGCCAAGTTTGTTTAAGTTATATCTCAGGCTACAGGGCCTATAAAGTAACCAGTTAAAAGTCTAAGTCTACACTGCTGAGCGAAAGTAACTTATGAAAAATTCCTCTGTCCGGCATTAGGAATTGTTTCGCTTGTCGCTGGCCGATAGAATTTCGGCAGTGTTCAATGAATTTCCTCTCATTCACTTTTGATAAATTCATTAATGTGGCCTCTGTAAATCCACAGATAGGCTCACGACTAATTTTAGGCATGTTTATCCTCTTTTAGATACTTGACAATTTCATTTCCCTCATGGAACCCAACCTAATAAAAGAAACAGAAAAAACAGAGTGTCATTTTGAATATACAAGGATATAAAAAACATGAAATTTTTCTTGCTCCGAGTAGGTCGGGTAGTCTGAATTTCAATTACCCACTCGGTAGAATTATTCTAATTGTTAGAAATAATAGTGAACTTATACATATTTTTTAGGGTTTAAATTTCCTTTGAAAATAAAATTGTGAAAGCCTCAAGGGATGCATTACTTTGTTACCTACCAACAAATTTAATCTCTAATTGTAGTTTTGGCAGCTCACTGGCAGATCCAAGGAAATGGGAAGATAAATTTAACATAGCAGTAAAGAAGCCAATAACATCTCGGGCGAAAGGTGAAAATCACGACACTTCTAATTGTGAGGATTACTTACGAGTCTCCTTATGCATTCCTCTTCTGAAAAATATTTCACAGCTCTAGACACAAAAAATAATACCTTACTTTTAATTGTTAAATAACTTTCACTTCAACCACAAATTTAAACTGGAAAAATAATTAACTAATTTAAACTATGTATGGAAGTTTCCCGTAATTTAAGTAAAACCATTTTCTTAATCAGCTTTAATTGAAAATTCAATTAAAATACACTTTTTTTCGTCTCAATTCCATTAAAATCTATTAAAAGCTAATAAATAATCAAACATCTTTCCTTACAGATAAAACCGTAAAATGATTCACTTGAAAGCGCTTGCAGGCAACATGGACGACCTAAGTTCAATAGATTTTCATGCATAGACGCATACAGCGCTTCGCAAATCAACGTTGCCTTACCAATATACGAGTATGGACGGAACGATTGACGGCTACAACACGGAAACATGGTAAGAGATCTAAGCCCAAATTGAATTTACAAATTCCCCAGTTAATTTGATTATACGTAGGTATGTACATACATGTATGCATATGTGGAAGGGGAGGGTAAAAATATTTTGTTGGTGAGATTAAAAAATTGAAAAGGATGGAATATCGAAGAATATTTTTGCCTCGTAAATCACCTCTTATACCGTCAGCGTGAAAATGAAGTGCACACCACCTATTGAGAAGTTCATTGGTTTTTATAAAATATATGTACAATAGTTCACACGACAACAGAAGTCATATAATGCAAAGTTTCCAAGTTGCTATAAATTTATAAATATTCGGCATAGTTTCATCAGAATTTCAAAGTTTATAGTCGAAATTGTTAGAGAAATTCTAGGTATGCAGAATGCATGGTATATTTTTCTATATATGGAAGAAAACGGGCAACGACCCCAACAAAACAAAACAAAAATCCTATCAGTCACATGAAATTTGCACTTTATTAAATGGACCATAAAATTTCATACCCACACAAATTTTAATAATTCAGGTAAAAAAGCTGAAAGTTCTGATGAAATTATTATGAACTTTTGTCAACATTTTTAACTTTGTGTTTTTTGGTTTTTCTTGTTGTATGAGTCATATTTTTATAAGAAAATAGTTGTGTGTTTAGAATTTTTCACGGGGCTTATATGAGAAAAGATCTGAGGTATACGAAATAACAGTAATTCGGACAAGTACATATATATTTTCTAAAATTCTGACTAAAATGTTTGAGTTTTTTATGAAAATGTATAGCATTATTTTTAATTTTGTACACATTTAAAACATTGCATCATATGGCTTGTATGTTTATAAAAAATTAAAAAAAAAATATGAGATTAAAAAAAATGTCAAAATTTGTCAAAATGTGGTGTACAATTTTTTTTGATGCCGACAGTATTAAATTCGCGTTTAGACTTTAAAATACTCTGCAAACCTATAAATAAATTATGTATCTTCGCCACAAAATTGTTGATAATTACAGGATTTTGGCTGTTCATGTGTTAGAAAATGTACCGTTGGCTGTAAGATGGCATAAAATCAAATTAAAATAGAATTTTCCGATAAATTTTGTAAAAATGTGAATTTACATTTTAAAATTTCTTTCTATTATTTTTTAAATTTGTTACTGTTTTGGCATTTCATGAAAGAGTTTTTTAGATTAGCGGCAGGCTAATCACCTACACTGTCAGAGAATCAAAATAGATTAAGGAAACCAACGCAAGACTGAGTCGTGTCGAGGCCCTATGTTCCCGAGAGGAGTGAACAAGGAAAAAAAAGAAAAAAAAAATTGGGTGTGACACTCTGAATTTTTTTTTTCGCATCACCCCGTGTTCCAATACCGGCGATCTCTATTTTGGTACATCTTGCCCACCAAATGATAAATATCTTTCTTATAAATAGATATGAATAGTGATTTGAAGTGTGCAATACAAACTACATTGGCGGCCGCCGTAGCCGAATGGATTGGTGCGTGACTACCATTCGGAATTCACAGAGAGAACGTAGGTTCAAATCTCGGTGAATCACCAAAATTAAAGAAAAACATTTTTCTAATAGCGGTCGCCCCTCGGCAGGCAATGGCAAACCTCCGAGTGTATTTCTGCATATTTCGGAGTCGGCTTAAAACTGTAGGTCCCTCCATTTGTGGAACAACAACATGAGACACACCACAAATAGGAGGAGAAGTTCGGCCAAATACCCATAAAGGGTGTACGCGCCAATTATATGTTATAATCTACAAACATAAAGATAAATGTTTGATTTGTTAGTTCCAGACTCTTCGTATATTTTACTTAGTTGCGAAACGGTTAAACCAAAGTAGTTCTCATGAAAGTGATTCGTTAACGCCATTTGCTTCTCAACTTCAAATTTTCTTCTTCAATCCACCAAATTCTAATATTAATAATATGCCATATTTAAATTATTTAAAAAATATGTACATATTTTGGGAAGAAAGTAAAAAAATGTAAGTCGTTTGTTTAATTGAACCACATTTTCTCGTGAATCTGCAAATTTCTTGATCACCCCTCTCGAGTGCGATCACATTCATTAAGGCACATGTAGCCATTATGGCCTGAAGGATCACTGCGTTCATACCTATTGGCGTCAATTTGCATACGACAACACACAACACGTGCAGGCGCTGACAAATTGGTTTGTAGTCCCATCAAAATGCCATTAAAAATAAACTAAATATGTACGAACATATCGGCGGAAGCGGTATTTGTATGAGCGTACTTCTTTATTGATTTGCATATATGTAAGTAGATGTGTGCAACTTGGTGGAAGGCTTGTACAAAACAAAATCTGAGAAAGCAATAAAATGGGCAGACAACCTT
The DNA here is from genome assembly GCF_028408465.1 of Anastrepha ludens. Classification (NCBI taxonomy): domain Eukaryota; kingdom Metazoa; phylum Arthropoda; class Insecta; order Diptera; family Tephritidae; genus Anastrepha; species Anastrepha ludens. Next base: position 70,538,396 of record NC_071500.1, read on the forward strand.
TGAATTGCTGCGCATTCAGGAACAGTGAGGCAATGCCAGTGGCTAAGACAACTGAAAATGTTCACGAATTTTAATATTACGCAAAAGTAGGTAAAGAGTGAAATGACATAGGTAAACCATCTGTATGCTGGCTGTGTTCGTTTCTTCTACAGACACCGTTATGTTGTTTGACAAACATGCATCACGATCCTTTTCTTATTCATGGCGATATCCCGGGAAGTGCCTTTTGTCCACTACTTCATACTTTTTCGATAGCTCAGAACTAGTAATAAAATCTAATACAACTTTTTATATACCCAGAATCCGTTTTAGTAATGGCTAACTGAGCCGACATTTACTTAGCTTATTGAACGTATGCAAATTTTTGGAGAAAATTGAAGGTGGAACTTAGATTTTGTATTTATAATTCAAGCGGTAGATCTGATTCATAAAATCTTCATTCAGACTGCGAGAGCAGGCTTAGTATTTCATACTCCCGGCTACCATAAGCTGAGAAAACTATATCTACGCTAACCGAAAGACCTTTAGCCACCCCAACCGATTATATTTGTGCGTAAACTAATTTGAATGTGAATGCGCGTCCGAAAGTTGTGGATTTGGACTTAACTTCTGATATATCAATCATCAAAAACTTATAAAGAATAAGTGTTTTCTAGCAGCTGTTTTCTGACAGAGCCACATGCAATGACACACAGACAAATCATTCCGGCCATGAAACTTCTCATAAAAACTATTTTTTCCAAACAAATCAAAAGAAAAAATCCATTGAAAATGACACCGGTATTGGAATCGAATATTTTACGTCTTAACAATTTTTATTTCAAAAATGCATACATTCAAATAAATTCGATTTTATTTCAATCTACCGCTTACATGAACCTCAGCAGAATAAATCATTGATTGATTCGGGTGGGCGGCCGTAAAAGTTGTGACTTTTATTTAATATGTAGACTTGATTTATAACAACATGACATGATGCACAATGCGTGTATGTATACATATGTATGCCCATATACAAGGTGGCGCAAAATTGATCCCCCTATCGAAAAACTTATACTTTTTGCAAAAGGTGTCGTACGTCTATCATATTTGACACTCGCGAACTAGACAGCTGCAGTACACAACCAGACAAGTAATGGAATGGCGTAAAGGTCGAAATAAAGATTTCTATCACTCAAAATCATTTTCTTATTATTTAGTAAAAAAGTTATTCAAAAACAAACTGATGATGATTAATTTTGCGTCACCTGTTACACTTTTTTTCGGTTTTGTGCCACACAGGTGTTCAAACGTTTCGTGCAAATCTAAACATACATACATATGTGCATATGTATGTTTTTTTTATTTGACACAAGACCTTTATTCAGTAAATTATGTTGTGAAAGAAGATTAAAACTTTAAAAATGCTCGACAATTTTAGTTGAGATAATAAAAAACTTTATTTAACTGCTCATTTAACATTTCATTAAATAGCGAAAATTTATATACACATGCTCATACATGTATGTGCATATGTATGATGTATTTACATAAATGTGCTCATAAAAGGTACAAACTTCTGGTTTGCCCTAAGAAGCGGTGGTTTAAAATCCATAAATGTTTATTTACTTGGTCTTCAATGCAATGAGGTGGGATTTAGTCCATCATAAATTATGATCACACTGTGAGCACACCTTAGTTTTGGAGGCTACAGCGCAAGCTGTTCTCATACAACACATGGCAACAAAAATATAAATTTCTAAAATTTGATACTACTTATACATCTACACATTCATACTTGTGGCATTTGTGGGAATAACCGAAGTACAGCTAAGATGTACACATTCATGCATGGTAAATGCTGGGTGTATATGTATTAGCATAATACCTACGTATGTATGTATGTATGTATATAACCTACTCTTCCATCACTTCCAATGTCTGTCTCATAATAAAAACAACTCGAAAATTTGACAGGCACAAGATTTATTGACCTTTTTCAAAAATAAGCTCTTATCCAATAAAATAAAAAATACATATGTATATACACTGGTGGGAAAAATAATAGAAACAAGGCAATTTTTAGTAACAAAAAATAGTGCAGAATAGCATATACTTCTTGTTACAGAAAACAACTCTCCCGCTCTATATCCCCCAAATCCTTTTTTAGTATTCCCCATAGACGTTCTATAGGGTCAAGGTTTGGTGACTGTGAAGGCCACTGCAAAACCTTCACCCTATTCTGACTCATCCGTGCCTTAGCAAACGCTAACAAGTGGTTGGGGTCATTATCATGCATAAACTCCTACTTAATAGGCATCTCCTCTTTAGCAAATGAAAGCATGGCTTTATTTAAAATATTTATGTAGTCCGCGACACACGTCTTGCTTCAATCGAAAAAATTGGGCCTACACCGAATGCAGAAAAGCAGCTCCATAACTTTATTGATCCACCATCATATTCACCTGTTTTTTTGGTGAATTTAGGATCTCACGGTGTGTTGTTTGGGCATCGCACGTAACATTTTACATCGGATACGAACATATTTAGTTTGGTTTCATCTGACCATGGGATACTTAACTAGTGTTCGCGATGCAAATAGTTTAACGCAAATGAAATTCTCTAGTTGATGTGAGTTTTTGAAAGTAATGGTACTTTTCTTGGGCTTCTTGCCGGCAAACTAGCCTCTTTTAACCCATATCTGATTTTCCGACTGTACACTTCTAACTGCATATATTTTTTATCTCCTTTGAAGTGCTGAATGGATCCCTTTTGATCAATTTGTCCTGACAAACTGTGGTTTTCCATTTTCTGCCCCTCGTTTCTTTTTTTACATGTGCGTGATCAGCTCTGAACACTTTTTCCTAAGATCATTTCATGATTCTGGCAATTTGGTCTATGGATTTCCTTTCATTCAAAAAGTATTAGATCAATTTCTGTTCCGTATCAGTTAAATGTTTTGCGCGGCCCATTTTCATAAGTATTTGCTATTGTTTGTAGAAAGTTTTATTAAAACAACAAGAACAATTGTATTTTTTAAGTTTAAATGCACAAAAATTGGATTACGTGCATGTCAAATTAAAATTTAAAAGTTAATTTGATTTGCTTCTATTTTTTTCCACAAAATACTACCATAGTTCAGTGTTAAAAAAACACGGAGAAGATGAACAGAGAATGACAGCAATTTGTCAAGATATGCAGCGCAGGACAACGGTACTTTCCATACAGTAAAAGCAACTTCGATTGAGCGATCAGTTAAGAAATATTTACACATAAGAGTTGCTCTTGTTTCTATTATTTTTTTCACCAGTGTACATTAAACAACAAAAAACTAATGCCAACAAAAGCACATTAGAATTACAAAATTTAAGATTGCTATAAAATATGAGTATTTGCCATGGCCAACAAAGCAAAATTCAGAAATAGATTGAAAAAAGTGAATTTTAAAAATCTTGGATAAAGGAGAAAATTCATAAAAGGCATAATTTCGAGTTAGTACCAGTAGAGAGGTATGCAGGCGGAGATCGCGTTTATGCAAACAGTTTGTCCAAAAAGTGTTTTAATAGGGTGAAAGCTTGTTTTTTAAGTGTTCTTTTGCAATTAATCTGTTGATTTTTCAAATTATTTTTGTTTTCATTTATTGTTACCACGCAAAATTAATCATTCAATTTTGTTTTTGAAAAATTTTGAATGATGAAAATCTTTATTTTCACCTTTACGCAGTTCATTGCTTGTCTGTTTGTATACTGCCGCCAGTGTCAAATATCATATGATTGACGTACGACTCCATTTGCAAAAATTATAAATCTTCCGATAGGGTGATTATTTTGCGCCACCTTGTACTTATGATATTTGATAATACAAAGTATTTTTACAACGTCTTCCTACAAGGAATCAAAAAAATGACAAGGAAATTAATTCAAAAACTTATCTAGGATTTTTTTAACGTTGCGTTGTATGTTGTTGTCTCGCTAACGCTTCCACAATCATAAATCAGTTTAATTTTTATATTATGATGTGCTTTATTTGGTACCGTTATCTTGGTAGAACTTAAAAAGAGGTAAATTTTATCGCATTCCTTGTCAAATGTTACATAAATGTAGTTTAATCACATTAATTAAATGGACTTTTCCAATGCTTACGACACATTTTAGTTGTACTATGAATTGAGTAAACCATCAGATAATTCCAATAACCAGCTAGTTTATTTTTACAATATACATAAGTACAGGGCAGCGAACGATAACCATCTTCCAAAATTTTTCCCTCACAGCTCCTGATGTGTTCGTTCTATTTTAGACGACTTCTACTGTCTCATCAAAAAGAACTTCACATCACCCTTCTTTAAATCAGTTTATGTAGATATTTTTCACGACCAATGGCAACGTTGCTTTGATTCTGCATATTTTTTATTTTCAGCGCGACTTAAAATATCATTAATTGTCTGACTTCCTAAAGAAAATATAGCATCACGCATTTGAACACTTTTTTCGAATGGCTGCAACCTCGAGTAACCTTCTATTTTGACAAGCACTTTTAGTGTATCAATACTTTCTTGGCAAACTGTATGCATCTACATATAAAAACACATTGTGTGTGCGCTTACGGAACATTTCATAGATCATCGGCAATTCGTTTTAGGAATGTATAAGTATGATTATAACACATAATCTCTATGTATGTGCAACAAACAAACCGCCTGTCGAGATATAGGGCGGCCCTAATACAAGTATCTTCTTGAAAAATAAATGAAATAAATTTCATTTGACAAATTGTTGCCTTTAATAGTAAGAAAGCTACACTTCCATTACTCATTTAATCATGTGGTAGCCTGGCATTCTTTCATAGTAGTGCAACCTGTAGCTCAAATTTTCCAATCGGCCGTTTCTGGCTCTATCGCACGAATAGTTGTAACGATTCTGAGTTTTGTATAGCATCAATTTTTAACGACAACTCACAAGCATGGCTGGTAACACGATTACCGAACATAGCGGACAAAAAATCGATTTTGTTTATGAGCTGTGAGCCATCCAGAGACATTTCGGTGAATTCTTGTGTTCTTAAAATCTAATGACTTTAAATTCAGCAGAAAAAAGCCGGTTTTCAAGAATCCATAATTGAAACGGTGTTTCCAGCAGCATTTACTAAAACAATGATGTTACTACTGCATTGCAAATTCCCATATATTCGTTTTCTATTTCAAGGCGATGAATCCCACTTTGACCCATTTAGAGAGCTCCAATCGAGTCCAAATGTATGACCGACCCCCACTAACTTTGGACGGCCGATCCACTCATGCCAGTGGCACAACCCCTGGAACTCCCCTGGGGGGTTCCCCATACAATCATTTCAAAATATCACCATTTTTGGCCTTTACATGAGAAAAGAAACTAAAAAGTTCGACCCAAATTGAGGGGCATCAGAATTCATTTTAGGGGTATGGTTCCTTCGGCAAAGTTTCTTATTTTGATCCCTAGAATATGTTTTTCACAGAGCAATGGACGATTTTTTTGCCTCCACACAGATCGACCCGGCCTAATATACATCGATTTTCAGTGTATGATTTCGTGTGGGAAAGCTGTCAGAGTCTTAAGAACTTATAATATAAGGCAGCTATTATACGTTCTTATGAGTCACCCTGTATAGGCCAATAAGATGAAAAATGTTTATAGCTATCACATTTGCTACAAAAGTGAAAAATCGGCCTATTTTTATATGTGAAGGCGGTGCTGATTATAGAAACGAGACATGTAACATAATAGGCAAGTTGAACACATATTTACGTACATGCATCAAGGTATATGCATAAACTTGTTGTATGTATCTGTATGTAACTATTTACAAGTGCCAAAAAACTTCACACCAAGCGTAACTTGCATTTTTGTCAATGTAGGTTTGATTCCTATTGGAATTCCAAGTCTTTACCATTTTGGTACATTTTGTTTGCATATGACTTGAGGCGGACAGGTCAAGGCTCAATTAATGGCATAGAGAACCTGCTGTCAAGCTTTAAATGACAATTACTGGATGCTGCATGGTAGCTTTCTTGGAGAGCTTTCTTGATGAACATCTCCAATATTGATACAGTTCGGGAATATTTGTCTAATATAAATTGAGATACAAGCACTTCTTATGGCCATACACTACGATGCACTTATGACTTATGGGCAAACTAAGAAAATCTCCATCTAAAAATTTTGTTTCGTTTTAACAATAGGCTTATTTTTAGCTCTTAATTTGTCGTATAATTGGTGACGAAGTTGATTTAGGAATATTCTTCGTTGTCAGGATAATTACCAAAATTCAAAGCATTCGCTTGGGATAAAAACAGAAGTGGTTTTCGCAACCAACAATTCAAATGCCAATGTAAGTCAACCTGAAGCAATATTTCAATGGGACTAATTTTCGAAAGTTGTGCATTGATATCTCTTAAAATGGTTTTGATTTCACCCAAAAATTATGTATACCTTTTTTTGTAAAATTTTAATCACCACTTTTATCCATCATGATATGTTGGTTTTGTTGCTCCTTTTACGAAATTTTATACATATAGAGCTTAATAAATTTGATTTGGATAAACAAAGAGAAACATCACACGTTACAAAAGCATGTGGTATGAATAAAGTGTTCATAATAATCAGAAATAAATTTAAATAAAAATCTTATCAGAAATATCTCTTGGTGAATATACTTAACTTTTATATAATATTATATATAAAATTAAAATATAATTTTATATAAATATAATTTTATATGCATATAATTTTACTTATAAATATAATTTTATACAAATATATTTTTAAATTTTATTCACATTTAATATTTTGCCTGCGGCGGACGGTTTGATGTAAATGCCCATATGTGGAGGGGCAGAAGATAGCATGGCTATAGGCGCGGACACATTTCATTAATTGATGTAGATGGTTGCCCAGTGCGAGTTTAAACGTTTCTCTAAATTCTTCGAATTTTTTGTACCCTTTGTAAAACTCTTTTGTGGCATAACCTGGCAACTGAAAGACTTCTGCAACATTCTCAACGTTTCTGCAGTAGAAATCTCACTTCACGAGCAAAATTAAATATAATTTTTTACCCTATTAAATCAAATATTGTTAAAATCGCTAAAATCACATTTCATGCTTCACAAAGCACAAGTGCGAAAATGCCAATAATAGCATAAAACTTGACGCAGATGACAATGAGAGTATTACCAATGTAAAGATTCAATATAAACCCTATCCGAATTGATGACGAGGTATAAATTAGTTTTAAAGCTTCACTTTACTTTTGATTGCAGTGGCATGTGCACTCGTATACATCTGCAGAGTACAGACTGAAGTTATCAAACCTAAATGAGTCGAAAGCTCTAGACTATTTCGTTCGTTGGCATCTCAATTGCCGAAGAATTTTTAGCCATCTGAACTAAACAATTTGTATATGACACTGACCCGACTCTGTGGAGGGAAGACCCTGAAATCAGGTTTATATTTTATAAATAGTAAGCATAATCAGCACAAAATATGTAGGTATATTATTCATTCAGACGTATGTATGTATGTAAATATAGTCATATGTAAATATTCTTAGACGGCTTTGGATATACCAAAAACTTCTTCTTAAGGAGCGTCGTTCAAAACGCCTTATGGTCACCATTTTCGTGATTTGTTACCTCTAACATAAAATTGCCCAAAACAGGTTTTTTCACAAAAGCTTTTGATGGGGCATTTAGGCTCGGTATGTTTGTTTATACGTAATAAAATATTCCTATACAATGCAAATGGCTTCAAAATTATAATTATTCACATATATTAAAATTAATTTCGAATCGATGTTATACGTCTGTATATACGAGTAGGTATACATGTGTTTTGAAAAATACATACATACATATACGTACAACAATATCACTTAATGTTACTAAATCTGCGTTACTTCTATTATTATTAACATTTAATCCACTTTGAAACAGTGTTGCTTAGTAAACTTTGCTCTCTTAGAATAAATCGAATTCAGTGTTCTGGAGCAAATTATTCACATGTGCTTTCAAGCACGCAGCTGTGCTAAAGTTAATCAATTTTGTTGTAATTGTAAGTTAAGCACAAAAACAACAGTCAGGCACTGATAAGACGCTGCACATTGTCCATACAATTTTATGCACGCATACATATGTACATGTAGTACAGACTTGGTATATACATAAGTATACGCTTAAGGTGATATCATCAGCAAACGGGCGCGATGACCAGTAAAAAATGTGAAAACTCAAGTGTTTCACTAATAAATCAACAAACTGGTAATAATGGCGAGTGACGAATTATGTGCTCAGCATTTAAAAATAAATGAATGTTATCATGTATGCACTGCAGCTGGTTTGCAACGGTCAGAAAAAAATAATGATATAAAATACGAAAAGATGATTTAATTGAGCAAATGCAATGTAAATAACGGCGGAAAATATAAAATGAAGCTAGGTGGAGTATTTTATAGGAAACACTTTGCTTAAAAATGTTTAGGCAGAGGGTCTGAAGCTGGTTAATTGCATTGAAAATATACTATACTAGGTTACCGATCCTGAATATTTATTAGGCCTCTACTTTTCGCCAAGTGTTAGCAAGTGGCAAATTGATGAAGCGGCTGGTATAAATGAACATACATTGGCAGCACTGGAATAGAGTCGCCTTAAATTAAATTACATGTGTTTGTAAGATAGTTCACTGAGATAGCTAACGGCGAATCTTGTTCGATAACTTTGCTGTTGCTTTCGCTCGTACATTTTTCGTAAAGTTAGTCGAGAAGAGAGATAGCGAGCAGAGAAGTGACAAGTATAAGAGGTCTGTTATAATGTAAGCGATTTCTGGTTAATTTGGTTATATGATACGATGTGGGTTCGACATATTTAATTTCAAAGATTATTTAAACAAAATATTCTTGTTTGCTTATACGTCCACTTTTTTGAAAATGCTAGTTCAAGGGTCCACAAATGGGAGAATGAGCTCGGCCAAACACCCAAATTATGTATATACATATAAATATATAGTTAAAGGGTCCGATTTTTTTCTATTTTTAGTTAAAACAATTAATTAAAATAATGAAAGTTAAAAACGATTGCTTGATAAAGTTGTGAATGTAGCTACGATTTTCACATCATTAATTATTTGAAAAAGCTGAATGTCTCTGGTTATCTATTAATCGTAATTTATTTAAATAATGCCCTTAAATATTTCCCGGTCTTAAGACTACTTTCTCCGGTAACCCTATATACAGTCTTTGTCAAAAAAAAGGAACCGCGATTATTCATGAAGTATAAAAAATATGTATTTAAAAACTACGAGCATCAATTATTCAATAAGCTGTTAGTCTCCACCGTTGTCGAGTATAGCCTGACATCTTCTCGGCATGCTTTGAACCAGCTTTTCTGCATAGCTCGTCGATTTTGCGAACTTGACACACGAGTTGCTTTATATCGTGGACTATCTTTTCGACAAGATACGTTTTCATAACTCCCCACATATTTTCAAAGGAGTTGGCGTCTGGGGACTGGGAAGGCCATTCCAAAACTGTGACACCATTTTCTTTTTGTTGTTTCTCAATGTGTTTTTCTGAGATAGGATATATTTTCCTCCTTCAGTCGACGTTCTATTCCCTTTTTAGCAAGAATTGTGCGTTTTTGGCGTAGTCGCAAAGAAGGGCCCCGCTTAAAAAGTTGGGTGATGACTTTATCCTGCTTTTTTGTCGTCACTCACTTTAAGCCGCGATCGGAAAAGTCATCAACATTTTTGTATACTTTGTACCGCTGATACCACATCACAACAAACTTTTTTGATTTTTTAATCACTTTTGCAGCCGCGGCGTAAGATAGTTTCGACCTTTTCGAATGCGCGCATAAAAATACCGCCTCGCAACGCTTCGTGTACTTCTCACTAATTTTTGTTTGATTGCGTTTACGGGAAAGTTTCGAATGACACTAACCTGAATTAGCACTGGCGTCGTAGCTCTTGACTGGGACTATTACGCAGCAAAAAGCAGAACGAAATATATCTATAATGCGTTTAAGTTCCATTTTACGAATTACCAATTTAATACATAGTTAAATGCAGAAGATACTGCTGTGTGGTTCAAGAGTATATAGTTCTGACTCGGTTCTGATTTTCATACCCTGATCTATTCCTATCAAAACTAGAGTTAAAGAGTGTAGCCGCTCTTTCCTTTTGATATAAATAAATTCTACAAAGAACACCGTAACTTTGTATGGTTTATGATGTGGATCTTAGGGTGTTTTATTTTCGCGCAACAATGTCGCATTGATTCCACCCTGCTCCAGAAGTGTCAAATTTTCATTTTCTCTTCTCAAACTATTATACTCTGACAAGGCGAATGTGTGGGGTTTTTTATTATTCACAAAAGATGGGGGTAAGCGTTGTTCAGCGGAGAAAATGTAACTGTAAAATTTAAGAATATTCAACATACCTATAAGTATTTTATTATATTAAATATATACTTTGTGTCATAAAGTGTTGTTCCTTGTTCTATTCTCATATATAAAATACGAAACATTTTCACATGGCGAATGACAATAGTTTCGTATTGTCCACAGGCATACTTGTAATGAGGTAGCATTTCTTTTGGGAAAAGAAAACACTATTAATTTAGCCCTTCAAATGGAGGGACTTGAAAATTTTCTAAGGATGCTTCTGACAGCCTTTCGGCAAACACTCTTTAAACAATTTTATTAAATCTTTAATTTTTTCAAAAATGTCTACCTTTTCGTTCATTACCTAAGCTGTTTTATCCTGGCGACTTTCAGTTGAATGAACTCGTTCGGCAAGCATGACATGAAGTATAAATACAATATTTAAATTTCGTGCTTATATAGGACTTGCATACGTATATTTATACATATGTGTATACGTGTTTGTGTTGGCGAACACTTTGTTTAATGTTGTCTCAAATATCCTGGCATGCAAGAATTTTGAGGTATCTCATAACAGAGGATAAGCTTTTGCATGCAACTATGGCGCTGTCAATATGACTCCGGACATTATTGTGTACTCAAAAAATAAATAAAATAAAATAACACGCATGCACACATTCTTAGTGCCACATACAACGTTGTTGACTTGGTGGTGACGCCCCCACACATGAGACGACCACACAGCGGCAGGAGTCAACATCGGCATGAGCGAAGCAGACATAAAGATATATCCTGACATTTCTCTCTTATCCTGTCAACCACAACAAAAGTCACATATGAACGAATAGAAAGAAATGAGCTCATGTGAAATGAAAAAAAAAAAATACTTTCTCCCTAGTGCTACCCACATGTGTATACCCTTCTCACTCTGTGCCATCACGCGGGCTGAGCGAAAACCACTTGATACTAGGGGTAGTTTCCTATTTTTTTATTTTTGGTCTTGTGCATGTGGATGTAAATATATAAAAAAATACCATAGAAAATGCCGCTAAATAGCTTCGACTAATATAGTAACTTGTAGTTTCTATTCAAAAAGTATTTCGTAAGTATAAAAGATTTCCCTATTAAACGAAACCCGTCTAAGATTTCAATATCATACTATAGGTCTCTTCTATTCGCCACTTCTTTGCTCGCTATCTTTATGCTCGACTAACTTGACGAAACATTTGCTTGTGAAAGCAACAACAAAGTTATCGAGTCAGATTCGCCGCTAGATACCTTATTAAACTGGTATAACTCACTATCTTACAAACGCACTTAATTTAAGGCAGTTATATTCCAGCGTTGCCGAGATATGTTAATTTATACTAGTTGCTTCATCTATTCGCCACTTGCTAACGCTTGGTGAAAAGAAAAAGACTTATCATATTTTCTGAGTTAGGGCATTTTTCAGTTGTTTGCAAGGCATTTTTGACCGTAATCTGTTTGCTATTTGTAGTATGTGGTTAATAGCTTAGAAAACAGCCTTTTCCTCCGACTCATGCCATCATCTGCTTAAGCTGAATTCACGTAGTTGCAACAAAAGAAGATTTTTTTATCTTATTGCATTAAATGTAAATACTTAACTTTGGACTAATCATAAATTTCATACTTCAAATCGATTAATACGTATGATATCAGGTTATAAGCAAGGATCTAGTCAATATAATACTTACTAACTGCTAATGTGTCCATAAATAGTTAGCTATAGGAATTTTAATATTCCTTTGTATGCGGCTGACTTAAAACTAACTTTAACTTTCTAAAGCTCGATATTTTATCCATACTTGCTTTTACAATATTTTGGTGGCTCTTTGGTGCGTTTGGTTAGTGAGATATCCGATCTTAGAGTAGTTTTTGATGTCAAATATATTTTTCGTAGTCATTTTAGTCACAAAGTCTTACTCTTTGCTTGCGTTCAATCGTCTCTTTAGTTCAGATTTCACTGCGCCACATACGGTAGGTACTGTTTAGGAGCTTAGTACGTTATAAATTAGAGACTGTCATATAAACTACGCTCAAGTGTGCTCTGAGAACTCTTGTACGCGCTTTGCTCTTCGATCGCTAAGATTTCATGAACCCATACCTTCCTTGTTGTCATGGTTCTGCTTAAGGACGACTCTGAAATTTAATTTTAATACTCTTTACATTTTTCGGTAAAATTATATATACCCGTACATCTGTATGAGCGCTACGCACGACAAATAAATTGGCATATAACAAATCAAGTCATCTTTCAGTGACTCTCTCTTTATCGTTAGCGCTCTTAAATTGATAAATAATTCTTTTGGAATGAAAATGACGCTTGCATTGCAGCGTTGCCACTCCGTGGACGCCGCTTTGAGTCGATAGAGGCTATTAAGGAGAATTCGCTGAAGGAGCTGAAGAAGATCTTTTTTTTGCGTTTTATTGTACAATTCCCGGTACTTTTTTGACAGAATATATTAAGGTTAATATTAATTTAAAAGAAATGAAGCAATGTAAAATATAGTTGGCTTTAGACTTTTTTGATGAAACATACTTTATTTGCAGTATGTAATATAAATGTACGTGTACCTATAATTAAAAAAAAAAACAATTTTTTTTCATCATATATTATAAATATGATTTACAAAATTTCTACTCTTTTTAATTATAGCTTAAAAATGATACGAAATAGTTAATTAATAACAGCCCTATATTGTATTACGAACGACCTCCCGTCATTCATAGAACTTCCGTCACGAATCTGGAAAAGAAGATATTAGTAATTCCGACGTTTTCGTTGTTAGTGTTGCCAACCACTTGCCTAAGTTCGAATTAGAGCCACCAAGTTTTAAAACGAAATTTAGATGTTTTTGTTTAAATCGTTGACATACAAAGTTTTATTTTCATAAAACAAAATCACGACATACTATAAAATGAAAATGGCTTTCATTTCCGCAGCAGCTTTATTGGTAGAAGAGAAAACTAAACAAAACAAGTGTTTATAAGTAGAGCGCAAAATGTTAATGTAATCACTTTAATTTGTGCGATCAAGTGTAAGCCGCTTCAAACAAGTAACAATAACGTATTTACATTTTTTTAAGTATAATTAAGAACTTCCGACTGAACAAATGGCGTTTAAATACGTACTTGATGTTATGGAGGATGCACTTGGTCCAAGACATAAATGTGGAGTGCCAGTACTAAGCCTCAAGGTGAATATCCTGCAGAGGTGACTGTCAAACTCATCATTTCCCTTTTATGAGAAAATGTAAATAAATTCATGTATTGGCTATGGGAATAAGTTTCCCCTCTTTCTTAGTCAAAGTTACGAATTGAAGTATGTGCCATTAGAAGCTACAACTTTACTCCACCTTCCAGGCAGCATACGGTTTCCTCTGACGGAAAATTCGAGTTCTTTTGACTTTATACATTCATTGATTAACCATTTCTTAGGTTTGGATAAATGCAACCCCACACATTTTTACGAAGAGCCAATAAAAACAAAGCAAATAATTATTTTCTTAACTCACAAGTGTGCTTTGAAAATACGTACTTAGGAGTAAAATCTATATTTTTCGCATATATGAGTACCAGAAGTGATATGGAATGGGTATTGGTATCGATACTGCAAAAATTAAGTCTCTGATTTCAAATTATTTTAAAGTTAGCTTAAATTGTGCAGAGCATCCTGCTAATGTGTGTTTTCGCGTTTGCATGTATTTGTGCATATGCGAGTGGGATTAAGTGCGTTTGAAAAATCATACCCTTCACATATCCCTGTTCTTTCTGGCTTTAGTGCACTGATCCTTCATATTTTCGTCGTTTATCAGAGCCTATTGAATTTTGTATGTACATAGCATATACCTACTTTATATGTACATACCATATGTACATCCGCGCCAGCTAAAAAAAAATGTCGCATGAACGCATTTCCGTTGTTAGCCCTTAAAACAAGTCTGGTTGCTTGCCACTACCATCACCAGCATTGCTACCAACGTCGTTTCATTGTGTTATCCTTTCACTACAACTCCACTTACTGCGTTCACTCCCAGGCCTGTTTATAGGGCTTGTATTTTTCTGCTGACTGTTACATTTGTGCGTGTTCACTTATTTTCCCCCTATACATACAGTTAGCTATTTTTAAACCTTTCCCTTTTGCGACCCCTCTACTCCCACTTCAGCTGTTGTCGTTAGTAGCGTCATTCCCTTCTCTTAAAAAGATTATTGTTTTTGTTGTTGCTGTTGTTATAATTTTATTCCTGCATTCAGTTTGAAGTGCGTGTTGCGTGCGTCTTCGTCATTTACTTGCTACTGCCATGTTTGGCTTCGTTGCGTAGGGAAATGTCTAATAAAAATGATTTATGCTTAACAGCCAAGCGAATTAGTCGAATTAGAGGCCTTGTTGAACTTCTGCGAGTTTTCCATCTGCTTTTCAGATTTTAGTTTTTTAGTTAGTTTTTGTTTTTTTCCACAAACAACGCAATGCGTAAACATTTCAAGAAATCAATATTTCGAAATGGCGGACAACAAAAAACCTACGTACGTCATAATAAATTATCTTTAAGTTGAATGTTTAAAGGTTATTTGTTTATAGGGATAAAACCGTTGCAAAGTTTTCAGTTGCAAAAGTAAAAGGTTGGTAGAAAAACTTGTTCCTCACATATTTGCCAGTAAAAGCATACATACCAATTTTTATTTTAATGTCAAGTTATTAAATAAGTATTTAGATATTAATAACGTTAAGGTTTTCCAAGGCATTAGCTGGGGATAAATTCCATTTCTCCAGTTTCGAAGTTTCCATGACTTACCACTTTTCTGCAGTTAGTTTATCATCTAACGCCTTTTATTTTCGCCAGTTCTCTGCTTGCTAACTCTCTGCTTTACATTAGCACATGTGATTTGATGCAGCTCTATTCCAGTGCTGCCAATGTTTACTTATAAGTATACCAGTTGCTTTATCTATTCGCAACTTGCTAACGCTTGGCGAAAGGAAGAGGCCTCTAGTAAAGTTTCCTAATTCTACTGAGATTAAAATGCGCCAAGCAATTAAAACGAAATATTACAAATTCTTTCAACTTTTGATGTATTTAAATATTTTTAATTTATCACATATACACATATTACATATGTATATATATAAAAATGGCGCTTACACTCTTTATTCAGTTTTTGCCGAGCTCCTCCTCCTATTGGGTGTGCACGCCTTGATGTTCTTGAAGTGGAACACATGCAAAAGATTTTTATAAAGGAGCTTTTTTATGGCAGAAATATACTCGGAGGTTTGCCATCGTCTGCCGAGAAGCGGCTGCTTTTAGAAAAAAACTATTCTCTAACAATTGTTTTTTTGTGCTTAATATCCATTTAATATTGATTGTTACCACCCAGCAAAAAATTTCGGTTTTGATTTATAACTATTAAATTTCAAAATTATTTGAAATCCAAACACTGTCAATTTTTAAAGGTTTGAAAACGAAATCTTACTGACTTGGAGAGTTACAGCTTTCTTATTAAAAAGAATAATCGCTTCTCAGTTTCATTTTTTTTAAATTACACTTCTATTCAAATATTTTCTTAAACAGTGGTCTTTTTGCAGTTATTGCCAGAAAGGTACAAAAAAGCACAAAAATTTCCTATCGTTACATTCCCCCTCATTGCATTGATATAGTTTTTGTGTCAATCGGAATAATATATTGTACTTAGAGCTACAGGCATTTAAATATTAAAAAATAAAGACATTTTCAAGCCCTTTCGCAAATTGTTCATTATTTTCATAACTTTTAGCGGAAAACCTACAAAATAATTACTGATTTTTACAATTCAATTCTATATTTCAAAAATGCTTTTTTAGCAAAATTAATTAAAGTT
The DNA here is from genome assembly GCF_028408465.1 of Anastrepha ludens. NCBI lineage: Eukaryota > Metazoa > Arthropoda > Insecta > Diptera > Tephritidae > Anastrepha > Anastrepha ludens. Next base: position 70,554,654 of record NC_071500.1, read on the forward strand.
TTTGTTAAATTCAAATTACAGAAGCACTTTCTATGGAAAAATCGTTCAGGAAAAAGTGAAATTATCACAGTATTAAAGTAAATTTAAAAAAAATTACATGCATACCTATGTATGTCTGCACAAAACTGCAAACCCAAAAAAATTATTTTATTGAAGTTTTGGAAATTTTATATTTTTCAAAAGCTTGGGAAAATCCATGTCCTATATTTCTATTTTGTTAAAGCGTGTATAACATATAGTATGTATATATTTGTAATAATTTCACGAACAAAGCAAACATTGAAAATATAGAAAATATTGTAAAAACATGCCTGTATGAATTATAGTGGCACGCACTGTATGTAAATATATTTCACGCTTCATCGTCAACAGGCCCCATGCCTCTTGAGAACTGGCGCGCATTTGCGTATGGTGTAGAAGAAACACAGCTTGAATTCAATTGCCCTTTTTTCCTTACTTACGGCATTTTTCAATGTTTCGAAAAGTATGCCCTAGTCTCCTGTGATATTGATGCCTTCTGAATCTTCAAAAACAAAAAAAAAACAAAAAAAAAACAAGTACACAACATCTTTCCAGCCTAATACTTGACATTTTTTGTGCCATTGCATAGACTGCTTCTTCAACTCAAGTGCATAATTAAGAACCCAAGCTTCATCTGCAGTAACAAACCGCCTCAGTTTTCTGCTTCAAGTAAAAAAAAAATTGTATCTAAGCAAGGGTCCCCGTGAATAGATGGCATCTTCTTCACAATGGTCTGTGATTTTTTTCTTGCTTTGTGATGAAACTGAGTGATGCTAAATTTGCTTCAGAATTAATGTTTTCTTCCTGATTGACAAATCTAGGGTGGGCAAATAAGTAGATTGACCTCGAATATGCATTTTCGGATTACTAACTTCTTTTGAGGCACGTTTTTTCCCTAAAATCAAATTTGAGTTTCACGCTTCAGTTGAGTTCATGCTCATTGGAGATATATGCTCATGATAAATTATACTTCCAAATAATACGCTTAATAACATAGAAACACCATTGATTTATTTTTTAGCGAAAAAGTTGCTCAAAATCAGTAATATAATATTGCTTAAGATTCACTTTTTTCCTAAATAAAACATAAGAAAAAATATTCCGAGCGATATAAATCTTTATTTTGATCTTCACGCTCTCCTTTGCTTATCTGTGTGTATAAGTATATCGCAGCTGTTTAGTTCACGAGTGCTAAATTTGATTGACATATGACGCCATTTGCAAAAATTATAAATCTTCCGATAGGGTAAATAATTTTGCGCCACCTTGTAGTTGATATTTCCATTTGTACATTAAGTTTCCTTCCATTGAAGTGAGTACATAGAAAATCCACGGAGTGAGTCACCGTCTGATGGTAAATGAGAATTAAGTTTATGCCTAACTATTTTCGCTGCACATGCATAAAATATAAGTAAAACAATAAAATTTAGTAAATTTCACATTTTAACACTGCAATTATCTGTGACAAATTACTGCACTGGAGGGAGCTGCACCCATTTTCTTAGCTGCAACGCCTCCAAAGCGAACTGATCCTGTTGCAAGCCAATGATTCGTTTTGCCAATAGGTCGGTCAATCAGTAAGTCAATCAGACAGTTGGACGGCCACACAAGCAGTCGAAATCCACATAGAAACACAACTTTGAAGAGCAATAAATCAAATGAGTTTTATAGTATTTTCGTGTTAATTCTAATTGGCAGCACAAAATTGGTTGATTTGGTGTTTTCTTAGGTCGGTCGCGACACCAGCATGCCGCCGGTGGTCACTTGGCCACGAATCATATACAAGTGTATATGTGTGTAAGTATATTCTCTGGTGTGGGTACGAGTATACTATAAACCACACGCTAATCACAAACTCTGGAGTTCAAAAATAAAAGCGTTTATTATCATCGAGCTTGCAATTGACAACACCATAAGCAGCGACGTTGCTAATTTTAAACTGCAAGTAATATAATACATACATACATACATAGTATGGGCATGTGGTATGGACATTCATATGTAGATAGCTCAGCGAATGACCGAAGTGGACGATGCGAACAACTTTATTGACACAGCTAATTTTGATTAATTGAAGTGTGCGATTGCGAGGGAGGCAGAATGTGCGCTGTGGTTGAACGGGGCGGACTGGCAGTGAATTGCAGAAAATTTTTTAATTAACTGAGCTGGAATTTCGTTTTTTATCTACCATAATAATTGTGCAACGGGCAAAGTGACGACCAGGCTGAGTGATTGACTGCCTGTTGCTGACATTGCTGCGGCGCTGCCACCAAGAAGTCTGCACATTTGCGACTTAAGTGTGTATATGTGGACAAACTCACATATCTATACACACATTTTATTCATATACACTTACGGACAAAGTAATAGAATCGCGATATTTTGACCAGTTCTCACTACTACCCTTTTGTTTTTTTTTTAATTTGCATAATTTTGTTTTAAATACTCGTATAGCTCATTCCGCAACAAATATTATATAAATAAAATTTTCAAACTTTGTTCAAGATATATAAAAAAAAAATTTCAAAGAAAGAAGAAAAGAGTTACATTACATTTTAGTATAATAAAGTGCAAGTTTGAAGTAACTCAAAATGCTTGTAACTTTTTGAATACATTTTTCCCTGAATTTGTTGCGCATTTTCTCCTCGTAATGAATGGGTGACATATTTTTTCATAAAAAGTAAATGAAAATTTCGATAAAAAAGAAGAGAGAAGTAGTCAAAGCTGGTAAAAATACGCGATTCTATTATATTAATATATATTCTCCAAAATTGTAATTATTAATATTATATACCCAGCAGGAATTTTTTAAATTGAAATAAAACAATGAAGACTCGAATCTTTATTATTTTTGTGTAGAGCCATTCATGACATTTATTTTTTAATGCTAATCTTTTTCAAATATTGGCCGCAACTGTGCAGTAATTCGCCTATCCGTAAACACCAATTTTGAATGACTCGCTGTAGGACTTCGGTTGGTATCTCGTGAATAACTTTAATAATGTTGGCTTTGAATGCCTCAATTGAAGCTAGTTTATCCACAAAGCTTTTAGACTTTGCATACCCCCACAAATAAAAGTCCAAAGGTGTGATATTGGTGGTCAATCCACTGGTCCGAGACGAAAGATGAATTGCTCACTGAAACAACAACGCAGCAAATCCTTTGTTTCTCGAGATGTATGGATAGTAGTGCCGTTTTGTTGAAACAAAATGCTGTGAAAATCGCAGGCTCAATTTTCGATATCAAAAGTCGTTTATCATGGGATATCGTTCGCCATTCAGTGTTACATTGACGCCAGACTCGTGTTTCAAGAAATATAGGGCGAAGATTCCTCCAGCAATTTTACTTATTGACGTAACCATTAAGCCAAAAACGGGCCTCATTGCTGATCGCTTATGTATGCACATCATAAGTTGACCTGAGCGCGCGATGAAAATTTCCCACAGAGAGTCGGTTTTCCTAATACAATTGTAAACGTTGTTGAAGCGTGTCTTCACAGGATGAAATATCAATGAATACTGAAAAAATAATGCTTTTGTGAATAGGTCATAAGGCATATAAACGTATACTCTTCGATAAAAAGGTTAGTACTAAAACATGATCTCTTATAAATTCCATCAACAAAGTATGAGTAAAGACAAATAAACTTGAAATTAACAGCGATGTCTCATGTGAAAGTTGTCCTTGGAATAAAAATGTTTCAGTTGAGGAAAAAAGTCAAACTCCAGCAGGAAAGATATATGCGCATGCACATACATACATACTTACATATATGTTTGAAAATAAAATGAGCGTTGACCTCTGAAACTATTTCGCTATGCTGAAATTATCAATATTATATAATTTTTTTGTATTATTAATGCAAACTATTGCTTCATTATTGCCTTTGTCCCTGTATCTACGAACTATTTACATATTTTTTAAAGTATTTATGTATGTATATATTTACAATACATACATATATGACGCATGGAATGCGGTGGCGGCGGCCTGTCATTTAGCATTTTCAGCTCTTATCCCCAATGAGATGGCACATTAACATAAACGGCAACGAAATGGCGCGCAAATTTCCAACACAGCAATAAAACGAGTTGACGCGTATAGTTAAAAACAGAAAAGCCAATATGTATAACGTATACAAAAATGAGGCTTTCATAAAATTCACACAGTGCATCAGCGTTGGACAAAACACAAAATTTTCATCGTTGAGAAATCCACCAAATTTGAGGACTATTGCAAGGGGTTTTGATCAATTGAAAAGCCATATTTGTAAATTCCGATTTTTTTTTTTTTCCTAAAGGTTTACAGTTGCTTTATTTGTTGCCATTAGTGATAAATGAAAAATGTGAAAAACCAACAAATTTATTTTAATTTTCTATTCCAAAAAAGTTATTTTGAAAATTAATTTATTATTGAACACAATTGAACAATTAGACGCAAAGGAAACATATCGCACCCTAAATACAAAAGGGTCACAACTCAAAATTTTCCACACTCGAGCTTGACTTGTTTACAGTAGCACAGAAAACAAACTATGTGACATATCACGCTGAAATTTGTCATGTAAGCTTATAACAGTCCTACCAAAAAACAAAAAATTTATTTTTGCCATATGTCATCCGCGGACCGTTTTATTGATAACGTCTCGCTCATATTTGAGCAGAAGGAACATTTTGAGTTGTGACCCTTTTGTATTTAGGGTGCGATATGTATCTTTCATATAAAAAACTAAGATATTTTTTCATTCATCAGTGTGTTGAGTTGTAAAACTAAATTTAAGCTATAAAATTGTTGATATTTTTCAGTTTTGTATTTTGATCAGAACTTTTTCAAAGAGTAGAGAAATGGTGTGAGTCGTGTGCTAAACCTAAAGTAATTCACGCAGTTCTCAAAGTTCTGACAGCTTGTTCCTTTATTACTGAAAGTATTTTTGAATAAATCAGAGCTGCTCGCTCCATTCTGAGTCATATCTTATAAAATGGATTTAATTTCCACTAATTTTTCTTTCACGAAATTTTATTTGCCAAACAGTTGTATACCGATAGTTATTCAATGATAATAATAGGGACTGATACCTGTCATGATTTCAACAATGAAACGCATCATCGAAACTTAAAAAAAAAGAAATATTATTTGTGTATCCGAATGTAATATATGTATGAATGTTATTGAGTATGTCGCACTTGGATTTTCTTAGAAATATTCCATGGCTGTATGGGGATCGACTAAATTCGAGCTTAGGTTCTTCTTTAGTGGTTAAATTCATATGTACACACATTTTATATAAGAACTATTTGGTGTTTAGTCACACAGATTTATGATGATGTCATCAATTTATTTGGCTTTAATACAATATATGTTTTTAAATGCATCTATCAGTAGAAAAATAATAACATTCAAATAGCTATTTCTTACTTATGCTGGAAAATTTTTTATTTTTTGGACCAAATCAGGTGCATTCTACAACCACAAAAAATAGCGAAAAGGTTTAAATTTTTTGCAAAACTGTAAGTTTTTTACACCAGTACACTTATACTCATTTATTTAAAAAATTTCATTAAATCAAAACCAGTTCTTTATTTTTGCTAACAATTTGTATTGAAACGGTGAACTGTGCACAGCCAGCCATGCGTAATGGCAGAATGTTTGTATTTCAAAACAAAAGGTAAAAATTTAACATACATATGCACATATATGAGTATATTGTATGTACATCAATGAATTTAACCCTTGATTTTGACGCTCTGCACTAAAGGTTGGCTAAACACTTTTTCATCCGAGCAATTGAATATCCCAAGTGTTGGCATCAAACCCACAGAAATACAGAGGGAACAACTTTTTTACAACAAGGAAAACTTCTCATTACCTTCCAAATGTTTCAAAAGCCTCTAATTATTTTAAAAGAAATGCCAAAAGTAAATAGCTCTTCTATCAGGCTAAATACAAAATCGTACTAAGCCAAGACACTTGTAAGTAGGTATAGTACAGATATGCTAAAGATATCTATTATCTATTTTATAACTTTTGATACGGAAGAGTTTCCACTTATCAAAGAGGCTATTTTATACCAATGGTATTAAAAAATACATTTTTTTTAGAAAAGTGACGCTTAGATATCAGTAGTGAATAATTCCTAGACCGTATTTTTTTAATGTTATCTCTGACATTTCTCAAATAGGCAGATGTAGAAATTTACACGACTCGCGTTAAAGTTACTGAAAGTTATTATAAAAATGGATGATCTTTAAGAACAACATATCGCTAAATGCGCGATTTTTTTAGTGGCAATAATCATCCGAATGAGTCGACAATTCAAAGCTTGGTGAAAACATTTCAGAAAACTGATTCTGTTGAGGATAGAAAAGGACTGTCAGACCAAAAACTGGACGTTCAGAACACTGCGAAGTCTACTTGTAAGCTGAAGAAGAGCTTAATGAAAACAAGGAACTGTGCTAATCTTCCATAGAAGAAATCAACAGAGATCTGGATGATAAGAAAACAATAATTCAACTGAAAATTTGAGCTTGTCAAGAGTTAACCAATTCAAATGTTATACTTCTTCTTCTCCTTAGTTTCACAATCCGTGGTGGACCGTAGCTTCAACAACAATTTTTCTTCACTTTATTCTATTCATGACTTCATCTCCCCAGTTGTGTACGCTCCTTTCCTTAAGATCTGATTCGACGTCATCTAACCATCTCTTTCGTGGGCGATTTCTTTTTATTCTCCCAATTCTTTATCTTCCTCAAAAGTTATATATTTTCGGTAATAGTTTATGCCTATGCGAGCTTATTAAAATAAAGAGCATGCTTTTCTAAAAGAATCACAAGAAACCTGAGTGATGCAACTTAAAAAAATTTGGTTTCGACGGTCTTAATGAATCAAGACCTTTCGCGGTCAAAAGCTTTTAATTGCCAATTAATTTCAGTAAATACAATTTTTTTGTGAATACTACTTTTACAATATGTTAAGACTTATGTATATGTATTAATTTTTTTTTTTTTTTTTTTTTTAATACGAAATTTATAAAATGTTTCATTGAATAAATTTCACTTGATTCCTGTACTTTGCGAAATGTTCAACACCATGAAAATGAGAATAATAAAGTTGGGAAACACGTTGTATTCATGTTGGAAAGTGCATACTAAACTGTCGTCCAACTCGTTGTACAACTTGTTGATACAAGGGTTGGAGCGTGTCTACTCTACATAACACCGCTAATAATTTGATTTCTGTGGGTCTATGTGGACTCGAAAGATTTTCCGAAAATTGGAAATATCAATGAATATCAAAAATTGCGATTGATTTATTACGATTTTCGGCGAGAATTATCGAGACAGGAGAGCATCGACAACTTACTTCTACTTTTGGCGTTAAAACGCCACACTTAGCCACTGTGAAACGGTAACATTTTAAAGGAAATTTCATAAAGTCACTCGCACCTTAAAGCTTTTGGATCTACTTTGAAGATCAACATTATTTCTTAGATTCCGCGATTATTCAGGCATGAGCCTTATTGGCTCTGATCCCAAGTGTTTTTCTCGATATCTTTTTTTTTCTTATTTGTAGATTGTCTAAATGACGAAGTGGGTTGTTTCGAAGATGAAAGTATCGAGTGCCCATACAGATCCGATAATCGCGGCGTAACTTTCGCCACCTGGTTGAGAAAGCAAGTACATAAATGTGTCTAGTGGTGTATGATGAAATGTAAAATATGCATGCCCACTTAATTAAATAGATACTCCGAGCATACAACCTACTGCCTCCACTTCACAGCTCTCTGTAACAACGTTTAAATTGTTCCGTTGCTTGATTTTAATGTCGCTGAAATGAACTTTCAAAAATGTATGTACAGAATTCAAAAAGCAAGAACACATACGAACACAACTAGAAAGAAGAAGAAAGAAGTATGGGTGTGAAAATTGCGCTTGACCTTCAATGTACAACAATAATAAGAATACTTTGTAGACTCTATAAGGAAATTGCACCAAAAGCAAAAACATAGTCATAAGCACAAGAACCGTGCCAACAAAACTTCGACATACATATACATTTGTATACTTGGTTGTACATATATAAATATATATATAATATATATGTATATTGTACAGTACGTATGCAGGTATAAGCACGTTTATGTACATATGGAAGCACAAAACGCAGAGCACGAACAACCAATCAAGCCGCCTTCTCTTGTCGCAGAACTTGGCGAGTCCGTATTAACCACGAACTAGCTAGAAGTGATACATGAAGCAGGTTGTTGTTTTTGTAGTAATTTGTTATCTTTTTATTGTTGCTATTTATATTAATGATAGAATTTTAAGCTTTTTTCTTGCTGCTTTTTTTTACATATTTCACAAAAATCTTTTAAATACAAACATATATACGAGTATGCATGTACATATGTGGGATATTTATAAGCGCACAAACAGCAATTGGCCAAGGGTCGAAGGGGTAGTCAAACGTCATCTAGTCATTCATATAAGTCACTCACTCGGTTCACCGCTCATTTAGTTTTAGCCTTAGCTTAGCCCGTTTGAGTTGGTAGTAGCCAGTTTATGGCTCACACTTAGTTAGATATATTTATATCCACATATGTGCATATAAATGTGTAAGTCACACAAACATTATACCCGCGCACATGCGCCTAAGGGTATTATAATTTGTTCACATGACGGTATTTTGTAGCGGCGTAGAAGGAATCGATATAAAAGTATAAATAGGTTCGAATCTCCCTGCATGAAACGCCAGAATAATAGAAGAGGGTTTCTAATAGCGGCCGCCTCTCTCGCAATGGGAAACCTTCCAGGATATTTCTGCAAAGAAAAAGCTCCTCAAAAACCCATCCTCCGTTTGGAGTCGGCTTAAAACTGTAGCTCCCTCCAATTGTGGCGCAACATTAAGACGCCCAGCACAAATAAGGGGAGGAGATCGACCAAATACCTAAAAAGAATGTAAACGCCAATTATATATATGTGTATATTTATAAACATATGAATATATACTCATACAAGTATATTCCAAAATACTCAGTATGATGGGACGAGTCAATTTAGCCATGTCTGCCCATCCGTGCACAAATTATTATATTTGCATTTCAAATTTGTACAGATTATATTCTTTATCGGTAGGATAGGTGAAATCGATCAATAACCACGCTTATCTGCCAAATAATGACGAAAAATTGCGATGCCTCTGTTATAATCGAAGCAAACTTACTAAATGATAAACGCAAAAAAAAAGAAAATTCGAAGAAAGTTAAAAAAAATATGCGGTGCCACACACACTTATGGGTAAATGCATGTGTCTCGAAAACGACTTAATAAAGCCCAAACTTGGTATGCGTTTTGCTCCTCCTCCTCACTTAATTCCGGCATAAATATTATTACGAGTTTATTTGATTTCAAAATTTAACAGCCAACTCAAATTAAATTTGGCTAAAATGTTTGGCAAAGTTCGATTCGGACCGAATTTAGACTTCCTTACTTGTTTTGGTTTATTGTATCTTCATATATGTACTAAGTATCAATGTATATGTGTATGTTTGTATGAATGTTAAGCTGTGCTTACAAACGTTATTTTCTGCATTATCGCTTTTATTTGATGTTTGCTGTCCATATCAAGAAAAGTATTATTTAGTTATTTTTATTATTACTTCTCGACAATTGCTTGTTCTTATCGAAAGTAACTGGAAAAAAACTTTAGAAAAATGCATCATGGCATTGTAATCTCTACTGAAACATAATGCAAAGAAAATCTTCCACAGTCACGTCATTAGAGAGATACGTAAATAAGAATTAAGAGTCATCATATACTTCCTGTTTCCTTTTTGCCATCATTCATGGCGAGCGTATAAGAAGTAGAAATTTAGCGCGAAGCAATTTTTTCCGTTGTTGTTTTTGTTGTTTACGGTTGCTAATCATTTTTTGTTGAAACTTAGCAACACCATTAGCGTATTTTCTTGAATTATCCAGCTTCGTACCACGATCAATTCCCACTGGAACGAATCGGATAATTTTTATGGGTTTTGGCAGCACTGATGTAAAACTTCTGTTTTAGTAGTACGAAACAGAAGAAACATAAACAATTTGTTGAATTCGGGGTACTTAAACCAGGATTCAGAAGATTACCTCATTTCAAGTAAAATACAGACTCGTTAAAATAATTATATGTGGATATATTCTTTGATATTTAGAGAAGTGAAGCTGGAAATGAAAGCTAAATTAGAGTTCATATAACTTCATATTTCTGTATACATTCACCGGTACTACCAACTACAAATTGATGTGTTGCGAAATTCAAAAGGGACTTGGCGCAACACTACAAAAAGTAGTCCAAATAAGACGTATTACTCACTCAAAAAATGTGTTTAGCGCGGGCTTAGTAGCAAAGGAAAGGATTATGCGACTATTGGCACTTTTGACCTTTTTATATAGAATGAATTGTTCCTTTTTGTTTAAGCATGCCCCATGAAGAGATTACGGTACCATTTTGCACGCGAATGGGTATGAAGTGATACTAGTCGTTTCCAGAATTCGAAATTTACATCTATGTGAAACAAAAGTGTGATTTGTGACTAGGTTAGATCATTAACCTGCCATATATGGCGTACGGAGTTTATTTCTTGAAAACGGACAAACTGGCAAACAAAAAATTGTATTTATGTTTTATTTCTAATATTTACTTTTAATGTTAATTTTTTTTTTAATTCAAATATTGCAATTTGATATTTATTTAATTTTAAAAGCCAACATGTCCGAGGGAGGACTCGAAATAGCGCCCTCATAACCACAAGGTCTAGAGAGTGTCCGAGCTGCAATAAATACGACCATGCTAGTTTTTATGAAACGCCTTCATGTTATGTCACATAATTTCCTCAAAAGTGGTTCTATCAGTAAAATGTTGAAAATCTGATGGCCACCACTAGCTAATCAAGAGCAGTATAAGAGCTTTTACTGCGGAGTTTAAATGGAAGAGGAGTAGTAAAATATGGCTCGCTGCAGTTTTTTCTGTTTTTTCGGGTTTTAACAGCCGAAAGGAAATTGTTGACATATCGAAAGATCTGAGGGCTCTGACGGCTGTGTCGGAAATACAGTTCCAGAAATATATTGAGAGCTGGATCAAAAGCTGACATAAGCGTATTGCTGTTGATAGGGACAACTTTCCCAGGCACTAATATCAATTTTAGGGAATAAACTTGTATTTTGAATTTTCGGAATATATTTCCTGAATTTGTTGTTAAGGTGCTATATAACGTTTTGACGTTTCTTTTTTCAGTGAGTTGAATATCTCTCCAAAAAGATGAAATTAACTCGTGAACATTTTCATGCGATGATTTATTAGGATTTTCGCTTCTGTGCTTCTCTGAAAGGCTGATATAACGAGTTCTAACGTGGCTGCCGAACGGTTATTGTGCCAAAAACAATCGGTTTTGTACGCCAATTAATAACGCAAGATTTTCATGTGACATAATGACGATTAGATTAGTGGGATCAACATACCCGTACATTCTATATGTAGAACAAAAAAGTTTGTTCTCGTTGGATACCACATAATTTACCAGTTGCCCAAGAATGCACTCGTGTCGATAGGTGTAAAAAAAATTTTAAGGTTATTCAGTCGCACGTCTATGACATCGAACAGGAGATGAATTTTGGATTTATTCATATGAGCCGAAAATTAAATCACCTCGGAAAGTCTGATCATGTTGCAACTGCACCACTAGAGAAACATAAACGGTCAATTCTGAGTGATAGACAATCATTTGTTGCACCAATACGAGCTCCACGTTGGCCCCTAAAAAAGAGTTTTTGAGCAATCAAAAAACGTAATTAATGGGTCATCCACCATAGGTGCCAACCTAATGGTTTCTTTTGGTTCACGAACATCAAATAAAATGCGTTGACCAGAAGAAGCTATTTTGGAGGTTCTCAAAAGAATGCAAAAGTATATGGATTTCCAAGGAGAATATTTTGTAAAACATGAACACCATTTTCATTATTATTTTACTGTGTTTTCATTATTGGGCGCAAAATATGAAAGCAGCACTCTTATCCCTAAACTAATACTAGACTAACTTATTTCTAAATCTCTAACAAATGCTTCTAGATGTCTACTTCGATGAGACCCTCGTCCATGTTTTTCCCAAATTAAACCGTAGATCAAAATTCGATGATTTTTCCGAAATTTTTGCAATTTAAATATTATAATTTATAATTTTAAGTACTAGTGCCAAGAAAAGAAAATGAATATATCGTTGTAGTTTAAAAGTTTAGTCCATTCTTCTAGTATCTTGATGGTCCATTGAAGCATATGAACCATTACCATTTATGCCCTTGCATTTGAATAAGTCGTTAGAAAATTAACGCTAAAATTTGTGAGTTTTTGGACCGGTTCGCATTTATTTGATTACTGCTGTCCTGTTATGTGTGTTTTTGATATAAATCGTACTCAGCCTAAAGTTAATCTTTTATGTATATAAAAAAATATTAATGTTATTAGCAAATTATTAGTAAATTTTGTTGCACACTTGCAAACGAAAGTCAGTTTTAAAACCCATTAAAATTTTCTATTTCAGATGCTGTAACCATATAAACAATTGCTTCGTTGAAATTCCGAATTGAGCTTGGCTTACCAATTTGAAGTGGGTGTTACTGACATTCGATAGAATGACAGATTGGACAACTGATCGTTTCTCAACCGGACATTAAACTTTATAGAGTGCGGTCATTAACGAGAGGAGGCAACTGTAGTGCTGTAGTTAAAGCAACGAAGTACGAATTGAATCGCTTTTCATCGCTAGTTGGTAAGTTTTACGTTTAATTTCAAGTACTTATGTAGTATACCTTTCTAGAACAGTTTTCACTAACTATGCTATGCCTATGTCATGCTAGATTAGTACCTAAAATTTATAAATATTTCAGATGAATACAGAGTATAAATGCAAAATAAATCAATGGGAAAAGCAAGTAAGAAACTGCCAAATTCGGTTCGTATGACACTTTCTACCCCAACACACATTTTAGTCAAATTCAATTTGGACTGGCTATTAATTTTCGGAATCAAACAAACTCATAACAATGAGAGTTACAACTCGTAGAATCGGGTGAACGGACGGACCGAAAAAGTGCGCGAGGTTTTTATTCGATTTTAATAATAGTTATGCCTGAATTCAGTGAGGGGGAGGAACAGTACGTGTACCTAGTTTGGTCTTTATTAACTCCTTACCGAGACACACACTTTTACCCAAAAGCGCGGCAACGCTCATCTGCTCATTTTTAATAATTTTGCTTTCTTGGATTTCTTTTTTGCGCTCATCATGCGCTCCAGAAGTGGGTATTTTTGCATAATATATACAGGTATAGAACCGAAATATCAGGTGTTCGCTAATTTGAAAATTACCGTTATATGGAAGTTGGGCGTGGTTGTTGACCGATTCGCCCACTTTCCACGCCAGTTTATCTTTGACAAAGAGAAGGATATTTAATATTAATTTTTGCTCGAGTTATTGTAGTTTGTTATTGGTTAGCCACTTAATTGGCCTGAATCATCAAATTATAGAATTTTTTTTTGACATTCAGATGCCAGTACTGAGTAACGGTACCTTTTTTATGGTATCTTTGACATTTGTCAACTAGACAGATGTACAATTTTAGACGATAGAACAACGCACTAAAATTATTGAAACTTATTAAGGAAATGGTCATATGGCATTTACCAACTCTCAACACAAAATGAGAGAGTTTCATATAATGCCATTTTTGTTAGAAAAATTAATTCAAAATAATTGAAAATGCTAACATTTCATTAAAGAGAAGGATATTTTGAAGTGAAAATTGAATAGCATTCTCTGATAAAGCTTCTAAATCCAGTTCTAAGAGGCTTCGAAGGGCAATTGAGTTCATTAAAAGCATTCAGAGGCATATTAGGCTATGACAACTATTAAACAAAACTTTAATAGGAAATACACAATATTCGGTAAATAAAGTTTCTTTTTTTTTATTTTCACATAAAATTGGCACGTAACAAAAGTTTATTAACCCCGTATTTATGTAAATATTCCTCATATAGTAACAGAAATCAATTGATTACAACAAAAACTATCGATACTGTAATTTCTTTTTCATGCCTCAATGTTAATGGCCTCAATTGCGTGGAATTCCATCAAATTGTGGTGCGGATGACATTTTTTCCAGCTTTTGTAGCAGCAAAATGTTGTGCTTGATCAAGCACGACCAAATGTACTCCATTGATAGACGTTGAGATATTTTTATTCATCAACTTTCGATTCGATGTTAGGAATTTAGGCTACACAAAATCGAACAAACATTCTGGGTTCAGCATTAGGCAAAATGCCATTTAAAAAGTGCATAAAACACAAAAATATTTATATGAGTTTCAAAGTCCGCCGTGTTTATGTGAAACAACAATTTTGAATATTGGTTACTAGAAGAAATTGGATGTAAAAAAATTTAATGGCAACGAAATACTTGCAAAAAATAATCTCGGGTAATTAGTGAGAAATAAAATAATTTTATTGTACAAACAGTTAAGTTTAACATACAATATTATATTGTTGGCAGTTGTCCTCTGCCTGGCCCTTCTTAGGAAATTTATTGGAACTAAGTGTTGTGGAGATCACGGGCCTGAATTTCCAGTATCAAAGAGTTGTTTATTATTGGACGATAGTGTTCGTAATTCAGTTTTACACTGGCGCCAGCCTCGTCTTTGAAAAAATATAGGCCGATTATTCCTCCAGCCCTTAGACCGCACCAAGCGGTTGTTTTCAATAAATGTAATAGCTTTGCTGAATGCCTTTGGATTGTCGTAGCATTTAAGCCAAAAATGAGCCCAATATTCAATTCAATAAGTTGGACTGAGCGCGGGATGAGCACTTTTCACATAGCGCAATACGAAAATATACAATTATACGATTTGTAAACGTTGTTGAGGCGTAAGCGTTTCAATGATGAAATACAAATGAACTGAAAGAATTATGTATATATTTTCACCGTAGTCACGCGTGATCTGTCAAAAACCCTATTGGAAAAAGTACCTTCAATCTGATCACCCTTTATTTTATTAGAAATTTATAAGAAAACCCGAGTTGATATTTTACTTATTACTAGAGATGTGCGTTATTAATAGTCAAAAAGTAAAAAATTTGATTTTTACAAATATTAGGTTATGCCACTTTTAGAGGATCTGTACAATATTTTGCAATAAATTTCTTCGATTGGGCTCTGCAAAAGTCTGCATTTACAAATATATAAGACTTTTGAAATCCAAAGTTGTTGGCTGTTGACACAGTCGCCATAAATGCGAAATATCCATGTTGGTACTTTCACACCATCGTTTATGCGAGTATCGTACGTATCCCATCCAGCCCACTGCCATTCGTTATCGTCAATGTACTGGGCCGTACAAAGTGTAAATTACTGTTTACTGTTTGCTTTTCTCAGCGCTACTGTTAACGGAAAAAATATGCACGGACGACCAAATAGTAGCAAAAATAAAAGCAGAAACCATATCGCATGATGTTAAAATAAGAGAAAAATCACAAAAACAATGAAAATAACCAAAATGAGAAAGGCGTTTTTTTCTATTTTCGCTAAGTACTACGGCTGTTTTCTGCTGCTACTGTAGATACGCGGCACGAATCGATGGAAAAACTCACCAAAAAAAGCACAATGATATGAAGTTTCAGAACGCAAAAAAATGCAAGCAATGAAGCACATGCAATCAAGTCTTCATACAAGTAAACATACATACACACGTACGTACATACATATATACGTTTGATGCAGCCATGCTGTACATACATCTGTATATAAATGCATCCGTGTAAATGTATGTGTGTATTTATACTTACATATGTATATGTTTACAAATGAAACGTTGGAAATTGAAAGAAGTAGGCTCCTGCTACATTCGTACGAATAAAAAAAATCGCGCTGGACGCGACTCTGCGGGCGGATCCAGTGTTGCAGCGTTGCTGATGTGCTAGCGCGACGGCGTCCATAGCACCCTTGCTGTGGTTCCATCGATGTCTCGCGCCGCTTGCAATGCCGAAATGCCGGTTCGGCGTCTGCCCGCCAGCATGCCCGTTTGATTGCGTCTCCCATGCATGGTAAGCTGGCTGACTTGCTGACTGGCTGGTTGCTTGTTTGTTTGTCTGCTGCTGCTGCTGGTGCTGGTGCTGCTGCCGCCAGCTGCTTGGCTGAACTGTGCAGTGCTGTGCTGGATCGCCATCTCCTCCAGCAATCAACGACCAACAATGACAAAAACAACTACAATAAAACGTCAGCAATATTAAAAGCACAAGAAGCAAGTACATCAAGAGCAACAACATAAATACAGTGAAGCAAAACAGAAACTGAACGATAACCACAACAACAAAGGAAAAGGGAAAGAAAATGTCGAGAGTGAAAAAATAACGAAAAACGAAAAGCGAATAAAATCGTAAACAGATCATCGAACTCGAAATGTGGCGCTTTGCCTTTATTCGTTTTGTTTGGTTGTTATTCACTTGGTACGCTTTCATTTATTACGCGTATGCGATGTAAGTATGTATGCATCTGTGCATATGGACATACAGGTACATATATAAAAAGCCTGAAACACACGCATTTATGTGTATTCGTATATACATACATACATACATAAGGTTGTTTATTTTCCATACAATCGTAGATAGGTGAGTACATATACATATATATACAAGTACATACATATGTACAAATGTATGTATGTACATATGTGCAAACCTAGACGACTTTTGATGCGAGATTTAAAGCAGAGTAAAGTGAAAGAGGTGAAAGGAAGTGCCCATATTGTAGAGCTTCATTGTTTACAGGCATTGTTGTTATTGTCCTCCGTAGATTAAACCGCCACTCGACGCAATATACTTTGCCGGCTGGAAAAGCTCTGCGCTAGCAGCCACTACAGTCGTAATTCTCACTCGCTTTTCAACAACTTTTTTCTCCCTTTTTGGTTTTGGTTATTGTCGCTATCAGCAAAAATGCTTAGCGCGTACTTTAATAAATATCATATCTGCATGTAGATAAGTAGAATTCGCTTCGTGCGGTTCAAGTGATTTCATTCCTAGCAATATTGATAACTGTGCTAAACTAAGTAGATGTTCCCCCTTAACTGGAGGATGTTGTAAACTCTTTAAAAGCTAAACTATTCCTATGCATATGTATGTGTGTATTTGGCGGCTTGTGCATATTAGAAAATGGACATTTTTAAATCACAAAGAAGAACTTGGTGCCCAATGCTATTTCTCCCGATAGGCGAGGAAAATTTCCGAAAAATTTACTAACTCACTACCATTTTCCACAACTAGCAGCATCTAATGTTGAACTTCCTTTACCGGTATAAAAGCTCTTTTCAGTCGAAGCGAAGAGTCTCGTGACGCAAAGATAAAAGAATAGTGTTTTCTTTTCTGCAAAAAATATGTTTCCTCATTACTCGGCAACATTTGAAAAATTTGCTATACACTCTGTCAAAATGTTGCATATTTTATATGAGGGGAGTACAACAAAAATTGACCTGTCATTCTGAATAAAATGTTGCTAAAATGTGTGCAGTTCGGATTGATAGCCTATCATTGTGCTATTAAAAACATTCGATTTAGAGCCATTCACATTCCCCACAATACTTGTTATAAAGGATTTTCTAATAACAGTTGTTATTTTGAATAGGATTGCGCTATCGGGAGGTGATTAACAATTTTTTATGGTCAAAATTGGATGGTTTTGATTTGGACAACGTTTATTTTCAACAAGACGGCGCTACGTGCCACACAAGCGACGAAACCATTGATCTTTTACGGGGAAAGTTTCCGGACCGTGTTATCTCTCGAAGAGGTGATCACAATTGGCCACCGAGATCTTGTGATTTAACAGCTTGTGACTTTTTTCTTTAGGGCCACGTGAAAGAGAACCTCTACGCCAACAGCCCAGGTTCGATTCAAGACCTCGAAGATGGAATTCGTGAGGTAATCGAGGACATGGGGCAGCCACTTTGCAATTCGGTTATGGAAAATTTCATGAAAATGATATTGTCTTGTAAGCGTAGTCGTGGGGGTCATTTGCCTGATGTTATTTTCCACTATTAACGGCATACCTTCCTCTTTATAATGAAATAACATCCGATCATTTGTATTAAAAAATAGCATTTTTCTGTGAATCTCAAAATAACACCTCTTATTGTAAAACCCTTCACTTTCCTGATTTTTATACGTATATTTGTTTACACATACGGAGGTAAATAAATAAAGTATTAAAGTCTTATTTTTGGAGAACAACTGCTCTTGGGCTTCGGCCTATTGATGTGTTCGATTTCGCTTCGGCTTTGGCAAATATTTCTTTAATTTTTTTGTTAAAACCTTATATAAATTTTAAGGTTTTTTAAAAAAATTCGAATATTGGTATCAACAATTTCTGTACTGCTGCCCAATTAAGACTGCAAGTCTGCTCTACACCGATGGATGGTGCCGTTTGCAAATTGAAAATACCGATAAGTTACCACTACATTTTCTAATTAAAATATAAAAATATGAAACTATTCAACTCTGAGTACTAGTCTAGATATCCCTTTTGCCTTTTTGCTACTTAAAAAGTTAAAACTTTAATATTCAAGAAGGGTTAAATAATTACTCAAGGGTAATGCGTCTAGATGTGGTTTTAAAATAAAATATGTAAAAATTAAAATTCTTCCAGGTTTCATTATTTTTATTTAAAATATGGCTCTTAACAATTATATGTGAAAAATGGTATAATTTAAATGTCCGCCACAAACACGTCTACCGGTAAAATCGCCAAACAGTCGAATATCTAATTGACGAGAACGTCGACTTATCGATGTGGAAGGTTCATCAGCAACACTTTACGCTACAGCAGCAATATTCTCAACAGAACGTCTAGTGTGTGGCGTGCCAGTCCTTTTTCTATTTTCGGTAGCATCAGTTTCTGCAACTTTTTTCATCAACTTTTTTCACCAACTTTTAAATTGTCCAAGAACGATAATTTTCATAATAAAAAGGGTACTGTTGAGGAATTATTCACTATTGGCCTCTAGGCGTGACTTTCGAAAGGCCCTTTAATGCGTGTTAAGTTGTTTCTTTTTGTTACTTTTCTCGTTTCTACTATGAGTGTAAAATAATGTTACTGAAACCCCAGTACCTGTTTTTCTGTTCCGGTTTTTTTACTAATAAAAATACAAGAATATTATAAAGTCATGCTTGTTTTTTACAGGATCCTTGTTGTTATTGTAGCAGCATAACATTCCCCATACTTGATCAAGGAATGCCAGTGTAGTGACAACTCTTGGCCGGAAATAACTCTGGGTCGTTTCGATAGCGAAGAGCCGGCGGTCGTGGCAATGATTACAGGACTCTTGAAAATATTTAGTTCGGTTATGCCTTAAAAATCGTTGGTTTGCTCTTCTCTACTTATTCTTTCTTTGATATTTAGTTAATATGTGTATACAAAAGAAAAGCAGTTAAATAATCGCTGAAAATTAAAAGGAATTCAAAATATGTGCAGTAGAATCCGGGTAGAGTAAACTAATTCGTGCAAGGCCTGTTCCCTCAATCAAGGCTGTTCATAGAACCCAAATCCAACAATTAATGGCCATTTAAGTTAATTCGTTCGTTACATAAGCACATTTGTTTTGCCTTTAAGACACTTCTCTGTCGATAAATTTCAAAGGGCAAGTCCATTAAGAAGAGAACCTGAGTTTTCTTCGGCCCATCTGTTGGCTTTGTCAAGGGCTCTGACACATTTTGCTGCCGATATAATATCTTTTTTAATCAGTTATTAATGTTTGTTCACCCAACTCAATACAAGAAAAATTATGTTTTCACTCAATGTTGTTGTTGTTTTTTCAGTTAACTAAGCCCTGTCAGTGCGGTGTAGTCACCTATAGTTATCGTCTCACTCATCTAACGGTAGGCCTAGGAAGCGTGCTGTTTCGACGGGTTGGGTTCAGAGAGGGAGGAAGAGGGGTGTTAGGTGAGTGGGTTTGAGAGGGCTTCTGAATAGGTGGTTAGTATCGTGCGGTATTCCGTCACATGCTGGACATATGTATGTTAAGTATGCAAGCCAATCCAGAGCGCAATTTAGCCAAAGTCGCGAGGCTCTTCCTCTCCAATAGGTGGTAGTTGGCATTCGGGGGTCGGGGGTCGGGGGTTTAGAAAGGTGGTAAGAGTTTCCCGATGAATGTCGTTAAGGCTATATACGGTCCGGTCCAATAGTTGCAGCTGTACTTTATCCTGCTTCTCTGCAGTGTAGTTGAAGAGATACCTTCTGATATGCCTAGGACGTGACTCAGGCTCTAGCAAATGTCTGCAGGGGTGATTCCGTCGGTAGTACCCCAGTAGAAATTCCTTGCTGAGCGTTTTGCTATGCTCCTTCACCGGAAAGAAATTTGGTGTTCACTCGGTTATTGTTGTTGTTGTAGCAGCATAAACATTCCCCGTGTATATACGAGGAATGCTGCTGAAGTGACAGTCCTTGGCCCGATATAAATCCGGGTCGTTCCGGTTACGTAGAACCGAATGTCGTGGAGTTCAGTTAAACCGGGGTTTCATTCAACGCACACACGTTTTTTCAACGCCTAGCGCATTCTTCAGTATTATAACTATTATTTGTTATGAGTGTTGAATGTCTCCGGTTTATGCCAAAGGAATTATACGGATACAAATTAAGCAAATAACCGAAAATAACAGTAAAATTTATTATTAGAATGGCTTAGATTTATTATAAAAATTAAAATAATATTATTAAAATAATTTTAAATATGAGTAACACAAAATCGTCCGATTTGGGTAGCTTCGCCCATATATTCTTTCTCTCTCTCTCTGACTATCAATGCAAATCATTGATTTAGATAACATCAGCCTACCGTACATAACTATTTTGTGTAGAAAGTATGCACATACATATGTATGTCTATATGTGTATGCATGTGTCAACCAGCATTAAATGCATATTCAAATAGTTCTTAATAAATTCCGAAACTCAACGTTTAAACATTAAGAAACCAATAACGATTTGTAGACAGAAAATACTTTCTCTTATTTCTGGTATTATTTTTCGATTGCCTTAGACAATATCATCTATCATGACTGATATTTTGTTGTTAGTGAAAAGGCGTGAGTTGAACATACTGCCCACATCACGCATCAACACATATACGTATATGTATTTATATACATATCTGCATATACATTCATAAGTAGACATACATATCTTTATTCTCAAAATACGAAGGTGCACTCTAATGTACAAAATTTGTATGTACAAATGTATGTGCACATCCATACGCGCGTGTAGAATATGCATACATATAGCTATTTACAGACCTATACAATGCAATGCAAATATGTAAAAGTATGTGTGGTTGGCTATAGTTGTGTACTTACCAGCTACAATCACCTGCTGTAGTGGCCAGTTGCCAACAACGGAAAACACTTGTCCACTGGACATTGTTTCTTGGCAATTCCGTTGCTCGGCAGACTTTTGCCCTGTTGCATCCACATAAACGCGGCACGGCAGCTAAGCGCATGACGCAGCAGCAAAAGCGACACAAAAACAAATCCGAAGATATAACGCAAAGTGAAACAGAAGAAAAAAACAAACTACAATAAAAACTCAAAAAAATTAAATAAAAGTGAGAAACAACAGCAATGCAGCCAACCCGCAGTTACTCATACGTGCCGTTCACATTCACCTAAATATATTTACTAGCGAACATATACTCATATGCCCATACATTCATATTACACACACAAGTTTACTACAATCTAGCGCTACGTACCGCCAACCATACCACTCTGCATGCGTCAGCGATAAGTAAACACACAAGCACGCACACATACGGACATACATCCATACATATACGCCATACCACTCAGCGCGCAAAGCCTATTGCTAGTTTCCCCACCACTGCGGGCCCCAAACGTGCGCGCTCTCTTTGGCGCACTTGCTCTCTCTATCCGCTGCTGGCGACTCACGTCACTGGCTCATCGCAGTATGCGTCGCTGCAGCATCGACCGATTTTTTACTCGTGGCAATAGTAATCCAACCAGATAGTCAGTGAGCGAATCTACTCAGGCAGTTGAGTTCTGTTCTTTGTATTTCGAGTATGTGTGGCCAACGCCACGTAGATGTTGCGTACGTAGGCTACATGCGCGTTCAGTAGCTCTGCTAACGACTGAATTGCAAGTGAGTGCACTTAACACGACAGTCACCAACACGAACACAACCATCATCGGTTCAACCACCATCGCTTCCACAAATGCCTTGTGCTGCGCTGCAGCATTTCCCAGCTGCTCAGCCACTAAGTGGGCCTCAGTGCTAGCGGGCTGTCGTCTGCTTAAAACTCACAACTTCGGCCAGTCTTCTTGCGACAACCGAGTTGTGAATGACTATGTGGTGACGGTAGTTTGCTTTCTGACGGTAGAGTTTTCGATCCGTTCAAATTGCTGTTGATGCATACGTGCGCCACTCGTTCGTAATTCTAGTTCTAAGCTAATAAAGTGATCGCGACGGTAAGCGCTTCAAACCATAATACCTGGAATGCTTGGTATGGAAGTTCTACCTATAGTTCGTAAAGTTACCATACTTTATGCTGCGGCTAAAAACGGCCGAGCAAACGCTCGATCAGCCGATCATCAGTGCTACTTCGCCTTAAAATAGGCGACGCGTGGCAACCGTGGTGTCGTAGTCGCTTTCTCAGTGATAGGTTGTCAAGTTGATAGCGTTCTACTGTCGAATAAATTTCTTTGGATGTGTTTGTGATCTTAGATGAGTGTGGTTTTGTGGTTAATGGAATCGCGCGATATTTGGTCGTTTTGTCGCCAACTTCCAGGCATCGTGACAGCCCCAACAAACTACAATAGAGCGCTAGAGAGTATTCGTGGTGCTTCGGGTCTAGTGCTACACTATCATCAATTGTTTTTTGTTTGTTTCGCAGCAACAGTGGAAATTACGGTTTCTGGTTTTGTATGCTACTGGAAGTGAAATGCACTTGCTGCATCCAATCGCTGTCCGTTAGAATGTGGAACGATTGCAGCGCGACTCGCAACGCGCGTGTTAAATATGAGCATTTGGACTTTTCTGGGCAGTCGTTTCACACGAAGCAAGTCAATGGCTGGTACTGGGTTTGTTCCCCAACCGAACTCTATATCCGACTATTGCTAGCTGAGGCCAATAGTACTAGTCAGCCCACATGTTAACCGCCGATCTGAATTTTTCTGCACCGCTGTACGCTGCTCTGCTCACCGATGTTCGTTAAGTTTTTGTATGTCGCGTTCGGTTAGGCTGCTGTCCATTGCTTACAATGCAACCTGTCAATGTTGTAGAGGCATCCAGCTAACGCTTAGCGGTACGCTCTATTGGAATTTGACTGCTAGTGTCGCCACCATGTTCGACGTCGGCGCCAATGCCTATGCCGAGCGCGCATGCAACCAGAGACTGATCGATAATCCGTAGTGACTTGGTGGCGTTTAGCGCGCGGCGTTGATGTTCAGTTGTAAACTGAGCGCTTAACAATGCATTAATATTAATGGTGGCCGGAATTTGTGGAGTAGGAGGCAAGTTCATTTAGACTTTAGACTTCACATTAATCGCTTTCGATGCCCCGACTGGCTACCGTTGGAGTGAGTGTGAAGCGTTCAAAGAGCAGATGATTTCAAAATTCATAATTTTCAAAGACCTAGCTAACACAATTAAGATATTAATTGAGGCAATAGTAAGTAATAACAATAATTAGTAAAACTGCTGTCAGTTAGAGGCGGAAAACTTTCAACTGGCCAAAAATCACTACCTATGCCACCACGATCACTTGTGCTCTCAGTCAGCGCCAACGTTCGCTGAACATCGACGTGCTATTTAACGACGTGACGTTGGCGTTTTTGTCTACGCCATTCTACTGCTATGCTTGAATGGATTTTCGTTTGTATTTGAGCTTAGTCGCTGTGAAACGATCAGACGTTGCGGTTATGGATTATGAAATTTGTGGTATAATTGCGCGCATTGATTACCTATTGGATAAGTTCGCGCTAACCGCCGTTGTTCGGCTTGAATCGTAAATGGCGCGCACAACCAGCGGGAAAATGTTTCGAGTGTCTAAAAAGCGACGGAATTTTAAATAAAAAAAAAATGCGAAATGATTTCAAGTGAAAACATAGAATAAATACTTCATAATACAGAAAAAGTGAATATTGAAGGAGACAACTATAAAAGTTTTCGAGTACAATAAAAACCAAAACGTAAATTTATAAGAAGTTGAATATAAATGAACAATGAAACTTAAACCCGCGTATCGACAAGAAATGATCGAAAATTGTTTGATTTTTCAAGCCATTTCAGTAAATATGAAAGTGAATTAACAATCAAAAGCATTTGCCCGAAAAGCATTTGAAACCTACCGATCACCCAAATGTTAAAATACCGACATGCATGGTTATATTTTATATCAACTATTAGACCGGAATACTTAGTTTATTAGTTTTTTTTTTTATTATTAAGCTAATTCATTTCCTTATATTCTTAAATGCTATTTTTAAACGCTAATTTTTACAAATTCAAATTTTAACTCTTTCTATTTGTCTTCGTCGTGATCTTTTATTTTTACACCCAAACGCTTCATTCGAGCAGATTCCTTAAACAGGATGTACACATACATACATATGTATGTACAAATTTCGCCGATTGCTACAGGTTTTTGCCATCAGCGAGGTATAGAGTTCCTACGTGGTATTTAGAATTGTAGGAACTTCATACCGTGCTCTTGGAGAGCCGAAACTCAACCAATTCCACACAACAGCAACAAAAACGAATACCGTAGATAAAAAAGTAACATAAAACGTTCAAATAATAGTTTATTAGTTTGCTTGCTAGCACATAGAAAATAAAATACTTAATAACGAGAAGTTAATATACATACCTACATTTGCACCTCATGGCAAAAATGGTTATCAAATCGAATTCAATCGAAAGTGCCAGTGTGATAACAGTCGTTATAAAGTCACCGCCACAAATCAAAGAAAATGAGCCTACCTATTCAAACCTACAAAAAAATATATAACAACACCTTAACATCTACATGAAAACTAATAAAATTTTTTAAAAATACCTGAAGTGTTTGATAAGTCTGGTGCTAACAACTTCTTCTACATAGTCAATTTTTCAGGTTACTTTCCAATACCAGCTTATCTGTTTCACTTTCCTCTTTTGGCTTTAATATTTTCCGGGAATTTATAATTCATTGTTGTTTTTTATTTGTCATTCTATGAAAAAATAACCTTTCTCAAATTGCTCGTAGACGGGTGCGGTGGTATGTGCCGATGACTAAGCACACAAAAAATAAATACATAAAAAACCACAAAAACCTTACGATATGTAATAAAGTAAAATAAAAAAGCAAGTAAAGAATACAGTATTTCTCGTTTACGTGTTGTTTGCAGTGCTCTCAACAAAGTGTTTAAATATACTGGATAGAGATATGTACATACAAACACACGATAAAAAGTATAATTTACAATTACTATAAACAAAACGTAAAAAACTAAAAATTACGTAGCGAAATCGAGGATTGAAAATATACTTATATACAAATGTACATTGTACAAGTACATATGGATAAATACGAAAGTACACGTACACAAGTGAATAATTTCTGAGTAACCGCTACTAATGGTTAAATAATATGCCATGTCCAATATTATTAATAAAATCACCTATAATGAGTATATGATTAGTTGTCTGCTGCAATTGTAAAGGCAAGTCGAACACATTTCCTACTGCGTTATGTAGAGTAATATGCAAAATATCATATCATAAATGTCAGACTTAAACATTCGACATATTCTAACCAAAATGAAAGTACATTTGTTACTGCTCGGCTGAAGAAGCGAAGCGATTGGAAAAGCAGGAAAGCATTTTCTTAATGGTACATTGCAAAAACTTAAGAACATTTTGTTTACTTCAATTCCCTGTTTTCTAAAATGTTTATATCCTAAAGGAGCTATCAGCTATGGCAAGGTCTATCAAATTCTCGGAAAGCGATTCTAAGAGTGGCCATGCTTTCCAAGTAAAGTATAATCCAGTTGCAATAACGCGCAAGCTCGATGAGTTGAAAATTGTGTTAATTCATAGTCGGAAACCTCGCATAACTCGCATAAAATGTAGCCAGCCATAGTTCGGTTACAAGTTAACTCCGTTAAAAATATGAAATTATAAAATTTTTTGTAATGAACTTAGTTTTATTTAATCATGTAAATATTAAAAACACAATTCTAAATTCTCATTCGAATCATTGGTTACCATTTGCTTCTATACAAGCCTCCAAACGATTAGGTCCTTTAGCTTTTGCAATACGCACGGTTTCCATGGATATTGGCGTCGCTGCTCGAATCAAAGATAGTTCGAAACTCTCCCAATTTCTGTGAGGCCTTCGATAAGCCACGTTCTTCAATTGCGACCACAAACTGTAGTCCAATAGATGTACTTCTGCGACTATGAACGCTGGAATATGGTTTTTTAGCCACTGCTGGGTGGTTTCTGCCATACGGGCTGGAGTGGAATCTTGCTGGAAGATCCTAAAGCTTTCTATTGAGTTGCTTTAATTGCTTTACCACGCATTCTAAGACATCCTCCTGGTAAACTTTTGCCCAGGTCTTAACCCCTTTTTTTTGCATAAATGAAGAGATGTAACGCCTTTACAAAACACTCGCCACCAAACCATTACGGAAGCTGGATGGTGGCCTCACTGAACCCTTGAAACAACATTTTTAGTGTCTTTAGAAGTTTTAGCATAGATTTTGTCCTTTTGGTTATTAAAAACTTTTCAACAGTGAACATTTTCTCATCTGTGAAAATAATATTTTCATAGTCGTTGACCGCGTGCTACCGAAGAAGCTGCGTGCATCTGTCGAGTCTAATTCTCCTCAAGCGCGTTGATGACCAATTGAGCGACGGAAGGCTTTCATGTGGAGATTATCTTCAATTGGTCTTGACATGGATCTGGTCGATACACTCACTTCTCTCGACATGATTTTCTGCTTTCCAAGGGGATCTGCGAGTTCTCTCTTGAACGGCTTTTATGAGTGCACTGGTTCATATCTCGCGAGGACGATCGTTTTTTCTGTCTGTCACTTCAGACGTTTGGGGATAACGATTGATCATGCGGTAAACAAACATTCTCGAAAAAATACGTGTTTTCAGCAACTCGTTATTGGAATGACTCGGCTACCGCCCCAGTAAACTAGCCCTGTCTAGTGTACCGCACTCCAGTTAGGTGAAGTCGTTATCGCATATTTCAAGGGGATAAATATTCCAAACCTGCGTAGAAACAAATTGGTGCTTAATACTAGTAAATGTTTCCATATAACCTTCGCTAAAGTCCCAAATCCCATTGCCTCTATTTATAGCAATTCTAATTTTCTATCTTTCTGCGGTACATGAATTTCTAGGTGTTACTTTTGACACAGGATTCTCCTTTGTTAATCATATCATATTCATTACTCCTAAGGCCTATTCCTACTTGCACTTTTCTGCTTATACCAGGAAAACTCTTTGTACTTCTCTTGTGAAATCAATCATTTGGAATATGCCTATTGGAATACGTCTCAGTAAATTGAAATCAAATTTATACGTGTACTCCCAAAGAATCGAAAGAGTTCAATCCAGATTTTTCCGGTTTGCTCCATGATCACTTCATTTGGGGCCCGTTGTATGTTAACAAATTTAAAATCCGTATCCTCAAGGTGTATAATGCATTCATTAATATGTATCTATGACATTGTTTGTGGTATCATTGTTTGTCCAGATCTACTAGAGGAGATAAGCTTTAATATTCCAATAACCCAGCATTCTCCTTAGTATTCTTCTTTCCGCCGTAGCCGAATGGATTGGTGCGTGACTACCAGTCGGAATTCACAGAGAGAACGTAGGTTCGAATCTCGGTGTAGCGCACAAACCATCTCCGACTCATTGACCTTCCAACGGTATAAAAGATGTTAAAACTGAGGTTGTAGTTTTTGAGTGATGCTTTTTCGAAGAAATTTTCTACATTTTCATTCAGTTAGCACCAAAAATTACCATACCCTTGATGTTCACTTAAAACCTAAACCTTTTTAGTAAAGAAACAACTTATTTCCTTTTTGCTTTCTATATTCTCACAGTTTATAGTTTTATTCAATAAAAACCTTGATTCGTATTTTGCATTTTTTATATGCAGCGATTCGCTGGTGGTTTCACTATTAACCTCCCCACTCCTCAAGCACCAGAGCTCCTCAATTATTCGCACATTTTATTTTTCATAGCCTACTACTTACATTTCTCTCTTAATTGCTTACTATATTTTTACTTTTAATATTTGAACAAGTGTTTTTCTTGCAGTATGTATTTTTTCCTTACTCAAAAGTGCACCACCCTTGCTTCGGTCAATCGCTCCGTTATTACACATTGTGTATGTATACATAAATATGTTGAGATAAAAAATTAGTAACGTCAAAATAACACATTTTGCCCTAATCTTTTCCTTTATTTCATTATTATCAAAAATACAAAATAAATAACAAGGAGTTCAAAAAATCAAATCTTCATTTCAAATTTATCACATTTTGAACTGGACACTGAAATAGCGCTATTTTATCGACCTGCAAGAAAGACAGTAATTAATTATTTCAAATTGGTTAAATTTGTTTATTTGATTCTTAATTTGTATTTTTTTGAGTATACGTAATTCTTTAAAACTGCCTCACCCCTGGGAGGTAATCTCTCTGCTATTTTTGGCATCTCTCCACGCTTCCTGTACTCCTTGCCATAGTCCATTGGTATTTTTGAATTTTTTTGCCCAACCTTTCACAGATTTTCCATGGGGTTAAGTTTGGGGCTTTGTACTGGCCAATCCAGAACTGCAATTTTTTCTTTGAAAAACCAATTTTTCACCACTTTTTTCCTGTATACTTCGGGTGTTACCATCCATGAATAATCAGTTTAGTGTCATGGACGCAAAGGAATATGGCTCCATCGTATTTTTGAGAATATTAAGATTACTATAGATAATTATTAAATAAATTAAAATGATGAGTTAAGAAATTTATAAAATTCATTCTTTGAAACCGAAAAGTCAAGCGGAATAGAACTCGAGATCTCATTGAATTGTCTTAGAGCGCGAGCAATAGGAGCGTTACGCGCATAATTCGTGTTAAAAATTTTAAGATGAAAAGGGGTAATTATTGCGTAGAGATCTAGTGGGAATATGAAAGTGAGTGCTACGTAATTGGGATGAACAATCAATTAGACTAAAAACAACAACAGACAGTAAGAGTATATATATATATATATATATATATATATATATGTATATATACAGGGTTAGATTGAAAAGTAATGAGCCTTATTTTTTTAAGCAGTTTTATTAAACCTTTTGGCTTATACAACTAATATTCTTCAAAATAGAACCCTTGAGCGTCAATACACCGATGGTAGCGGTCCTTTCACTGCAGGAAACATTTTTTAAACTCGTCCGCCGGAATCGCGTTCAATTCGGCTGTCACAGTTTTTTGGATCGCCTCGATGGAGTCGAAACGCCTCCCCTTCAGCTTTCTTTTCAGGCGCGCGAACAAGAAGTCCGGAGGGGAGAGGTCTGGGCATGTAGACTAGGAATGTTCAAAAATTCACGAACTCGGTTCACATCTTCGTCTGTTTGCGTTGTCGAAGGCCTTCCAAATCGCTGTTCGTCTTCGACTTCCTCCCGGCCTTCCTTGAACGACTTGTGCCACCGTTTTACCTGGGCACTGGACAGAGATTGATCCCCCTCCTCGAGTAGCCCAATGGTTTCGGTACTCGTTTTGTTTAGCTTTACGCAAAATTTAATGGAGTAAAGTTGCTCCAACGATCGCTGCATTTTCGTCACTGCAAAATGCTAACACAGTTTTAAAACAGCTTTCACGCGCCGAGCGATGTTGACTGCACCGCTGTTGCCAGCGAACTGGGACCGGTTTCTAGTGGAAGGTCCAACGATCATTTTCCCTCACCAGCCGATTCAGTTGATCGCTTGGCAGACGCACCGCGCGGAAAGGCTCATTACTTTTCAATCAAACCCTGTATATAGTCAATGCTGAAAAAAACGGACTTTCCAGCAAGGCCATTACCCTCGCTAGATGGCGTCTCTCTACCGCTGAAATCCTGCACCAAGTACATTGGAGTAGTAATTTACAATAAATTGATGTGAAAATCCAATGTTGAGCTGAGAATGAAGAAGACCACGAATGCTTTTAAAAGGATGCTTGGAAGCACATGGGGGCTAACACCCGCCCTATGCACTGGTGCTATACAGCAATTGTTAGACACATATTACTATATGTTATGTTCGTGTGGTGGAAGGCGGTAAGGAAGAACACATATCTCAGCCTATTGTTAAAAGTTCAAAGACTTTCTGCGCTATGAAATCAGCTCCAACGGCAGCTCTCGAAGCTATTCTCAACCTAATACCGAAAATCGGGCTGCAAACTCAGCTGTGAGGCCACAAACAACCGAACAGCTTAGCTCTTGAAACTTCACACATATCTCTATTACTGGGAATGCCACAGTCAACTCAGATTATATGATTCCAGTTGTCTGTTTTGGAAAACCATAAGATGGTGGATGGCGCAAAGGCTAGGTTTCGACGAGTAACACCATCAATGTATTCACTGATGTATCAAAAATGGAAAAGGGGGTTGGCGTTGGCATATACCTATATACATATTGTGCGGAACCAAGCTTCAATAAGGCATTTAAACTCCCTAACTATTGTACTGTGTTTCAAGCTGAGGTATTTGATCTAAGAAAAGCAGCAGAGCTTGTATGTACAGATGCAACAATTAGCTGCGCAATAAACTTTTACGTGGATAGCCAAGCGACTATAAAAGCGATAAAATCATACTGTGTAATGTCCATGAATGCAAGGCAGCAATCAACAAGGTCGCTCTCGTAACCGCACGCTTTGTGTTTGTTGGGTTCCTGGGCATAAAGGTGTAGAGGGAAATGAGACAGTGGATGGATAAGCTAAAAAAGGCGCGAGACTTGCAGGGGATCTAAGAAGTCAGATACTTAAACCCCTGTGCGCAATTCAAAAAGAACTAGAGGAACGCATGCTAATGCAGATGGCTTAGCTTAACTAATTGCAAAGTTGTCACGATCATGTGTAAACACGTACATATATGATGACAAGTATGCTAAATCGGTTGTATCGCTCGATAGAAGGAACTGCAGACTTTTAGTTGGTATACTAACATGGCACTGACTAGTTGCAGCACACGCTTGCAAGCAAAATCTGGCCTTTAACGATGTTTGCAGAAAACGCAATGCGCCGGATACAAGAGAAACTTTGGAGCATCTTCTAAACTACTGCCCGGCTCTCTCGAAAACTAGGCTATGTTAAAACTGGGTGCTCTCAGCTTTGAAAGGCTAGAAGCTATCCCCGAACTGGAGCTTGAGCAACTCCTAAAATTCGCGTATTTTCCCTAAATAGGACCCTAGTCTGGTATGGCTATGGACAAAAATGGTCTCTGCGTGGCTTCGGCCAGCCAACATAACCTAACCTAATCACATTCATTTTAGTTTCGTCCGTAAAATAAATTTTTTTCCAGCGTTATTGCTCGAGAGAACTTACTTTTCTTAACGATGGCCCTGCCCTGCTGGATTGTAGTTTTTCGCGTAGGCGTCTTTCGGACTTCTTTTTTTAATAATATTTTTGTCTGTACCAATAAAATTGGTGATATTGTATACCATTTAACGTGAACAACTCATTATTTCTACAATTTCTTTTGCTTTGGACCTTTTATGTAAAATAATAATAATAATGTTTTTCTTTTCAACTGAGCAGTGAAGTTGGAAAAATTTGCTTCAATTATCTTAACTAATGATTGAAATAGAACTGCGCTATTTCTCCGTCCATAGCTGTCAAAGTGCCATAGCTTGCCTTTGTATCTCTCTATAATTCTTCCAAACAGCATCTAAATCGGTACAGTAGTAGTTTCTATGAGATGTGCGCACAAAAACAACGACAATAGTTTTATTGTTCAATTATAAATAATAAGAATGATAAGAAATAATAACAATGAAAATAAGTAATAGTTATGATAAATAAATAAATAGATTAAGCATCCACATAATGCACATAGATACATATATGTACAAGCGTATTCCCATACACGCAACTAAAGAGGGTTTTGGGGTTTTTAATTTACCTTAAATCACTTTATGACTCTAACAACATTTAATATTTTCCTTTGAGGCCCTATTCAAATGAATCAAAATTTATCACTTGTCGAGGTAAACTAAGTATTAATAGCAACTCTTTTTTTATAAAATAACCAAATTGTTTTGACGTCTCCGAAAAGATATTTGATACAAAAGCAAATAAAAAATATTTGGTCTCAATTAAGTGAGCGGAAGTGTATTTGTGGAGAACGAGATCACAAGAGCGGTTTAACGGGGCTTATACGAGTGTATATATATGTACAGATTCCGACTCCCACGAGAGAATGAATAAAAAAAAAAAATTACTGGAAAGAAGCGATGAGTTTAAATCAAATTATAGTTTTTTTATTCTCATGTTTTTCTTTTTTTTGTTGATTGCTGCGATAACTGCTTAAGGGGGCAGCCTGCTTTAGAGGCTTCAAAAAATTGATTTCTCCGTGGATTTTTTTGGGAAGGAAAGAAATATTCGATTGAAACGAAACTTTCTGGTTTTATTGTTATTTATTTCAACAGTCTTCTCAAATTTTTTCATTAAAATATATGTCATATTATGCCTGGTACAAGCATTTTGCCGAGGTGCCTCGAGTGAGTGTGCATGTGTCGTGCGGCGGGAAAGATGCAGGTCGCAATTTTCATCTGAAACCAAAAACCCAAAAAGTTCTTTATTTTGGTATAATATAGCTTCTAGTTAAACCAAGAAAATTGAACAAAAAGTGAGAAATTCAACAATTTTTCGCTCATAAAAAAAAAAATAATTTTTTTGGAAAAACAAATTTACTTCAGATTGTTTAAAAAGTGGGTTAATCATAACTTTCTTAAGGTTTTTTAAGTTCAACTAGAAGAGAATTTAATTCCGAATACAATCAATGTTATCTCGTTTCCATAGGACGTTTAACTTTTTCCCTATCTTTCCCGACAATTAGGAAAAATCGTAAAAATAAAAAACCGAGAAATCGCACTTCGAGCGAACCGGCCGGGCGTATACCTGCTCGACGCTTGCTCACAATTTCTTCTGTAACTCCGAATATATTTTGAATTTTCTTCTGAAATTTTGAGGACACGTTCTTGGATTGTTTGGGAAGAGATTTATGCAAAAAAAGTCGATTTTTTGAAGCCTCTAAAGCAGGCTCCCCCCTTAAGCGATTTTGGTCGAATTTAACAAAGTGCGTTAGTCATTTCTTGCTCGTGCTAAACCGCCTGTTGAATACACCAAGTGAAGCCAACTCCTTCTCCTCTTGATCTTTCCAAAGCAAAGGAGCCTTTCCGCTCCCAGCTAGTATAGAATCGAGTACTTTCAAAGCAAGAGCGTTTACATCCAATCGGACGACATGACCGAGTTAGCGGAGACGTTGGGGCTATATTCGCCGTAAAGCTCATACTGCTAATTTTCCATCGTTTGCGCTACTCGCCGTCACCAATGTGCAAAAGTCTAATAATATTCCGCAGAAGCTTTCTCTTAAACACTTCAAGGGACGACTTATCGGGTGTTGCCATCGTCTAAGCATCCGCGCCTTACAATAGAAATACCAATGATGAGAGACTTATAAGGTCCAAATTTGTTCCAGGACTTTATTCTTCAATTTCTGCCTACTTAGCCCACTTTCAGTTGCACTTTCATTAAAAAAGAGAAAATTTTAAAATAAGAGAATTTTATATAAAACAATCGCAAAAAAATTTGTCTGTGCGTGTTTCCCTGTAGTACAAGATGAAGTTTTAATATTTTCACAGACTTAATTGTTTTGTCAAAAATTGTGCAATGCAAAAGCTTTCGAAGCACAGACTTGCTTCTGTTGGTTCCATTTTTTTAACAAAAAATTATAATTTCAAAAAGCAATGCCAAGATATTCAACAACAAAAAATAGCAAATGCACGCCGTGTATTGCAATGACAAGTTAATATACAAAAAGAAAATATTTCTACCGAGGAAAAAACTATTTTACTCACTTTGTTCCATTACAACTACGATGCACTGTGTGTTTATGAAAACATGCCGCTGCTATAAAATTAAACTTGCCATAACCATTGCCAACATCGCTGTCATGAAGACAGCATCAGAGTTGAAGTCTGTAAGTACAACGTCAGCATTCTCAAAATCATGAACATGAAAACAAACTGTACTTGCAATGACTTTGGGTAGAGTTGATGTTCTGCCGCAGCAACTTTTATATTGACAAATATGCACAAATAAAACGCTTGGACAATAGCACGCAGTAATAACATAATAACAGTAGATAAATTCCACCAGAAGATAATGCTCATTTTCCACTAATCCAACCTTCATTTTGCTGGCAATTTATTTTTTTAGTTGTTTCGCACAATGAGGTAACTTAATTCGTCATTTTTGTTTTTCGATAGAACGGTTTTAAGGCTAGTATTGTATATATCCATGTGCATATGCACATATATATGCACGTATAAATTTTGTGATGAGCAGCGCTTCTCCCAGTGAACCCTCCCATAAGGGGGTGTGGCATTAAATAAGTTTGTTGCTTGCTGAGCATTAAAGTTTTGATATTATCTGTTTGAGCTGATTCTACTATGGCATCATTAGCTTTTGAATAAAAATTGCTCACAAATGGGAGTGGCATTCACATAAAAAAGTTTTGTGAATTGAGTTTATTTTCAAGACCTTGACCAAATCAAATAACAATTTTGTAAAACATTCTAATACAAAATAAATTGTTTTGGTATCTTGTGCTGAAAGATTTTCCTTCTGACGTTCCCGGTTAGTCATCAATTTTTATATTTTTCCCTTAATTTCCAAGCATTTTTGCTCTCACACATTACCCTAATCTTTCTTACATTCCCCTTGCCGAATGTTATTCTTCCAGTTGCAAGTTAAATTAATTTGTGCCCATAAATCAAAACTCTGCCTCAAATGTTTGACTTTCAGACCGATGTCTTCGCCTACCTCAGCTTCATTTTGAACCTCTTTTCCCTGCGGTCTCTTTACTTTGGCTGTCATTCTTCAACAACTTCCTTTCACCAGCTTCGCCTTTTCACGCTTACTGCCAGTTGTGTCTGCCTAAGCTGTTATTGTGTTTTTCATGGTCAGCAATCAAACAGTAGCAGTGAGAGCAACAGCAACAGCAGCAGCAACAACATAACATACATATGTGTATAAATATATAGCAATTAAATTTGTTTACCATAATACATACAAATACGTACTAAGTATATTTATGTAACTGCATACATTATTTTCCCATATAAGATATGTGCATACAAATATACCCCACAGTCATGCTCACTAGCTCTGAACCACATTACTACCAGATCGCTTGCAGCTGAAGTATTATTATTATTATGAAGGTAACATATTTAGCACCGTCACCAGAAAGATATATTGTGCGCACATCAGGGATTCAGAGTACTTCTCTGAGTCCAACTTTCTCAGTAAACTTTAGTGTTCTGTGTTCCCATGGTCTCCAAGCTGTTCCTGTACCTGTTTCGCTCAGCCTATTAGCGTTGAGTTAATGCATTGAGAATTTGTATGTAGAATGGCTAGTGCTCATAACTAACAGGCTGAAATATGTAGGCAAATTCTAACCCCCCTAATCCGCTAGAGGATGCAGCTGAAGTAGTTCATTTTCATCGGTTTCTACATTAGCTTTATACCAGTTCATGAACTGGTTGATTATAGACTTAAAAAATTTACGTCAATCTGTGGCGAAAATCACCAGTTGAGTGTTGAGAACGAGTTGGAAAGGTAAAAAAAATGGTTAAATAAAAGTTTTGAAAACATTTTATTATAAATTAAAACATTACTGCTTATCTTTAAATTTTTTGTTCGACTTAATATGAGTTTACTTTTAAAAGTTATACATTTTATGAAATTTAAATTCTGTTATTAGTTTAATCCTCATTGTGTGCATCCTAAAGGTTCAAGCATTCATGTATGTATATGGGCGGAAAAGTCACGGGCCTAATGCTGAAAACAGTGATCGACGTAAACGCAGTCCCCTGTCAGCTGTTACGATCAAACTAATGAGAACCCATGTACATGAAAAATTACTTCCTTCCGTATCGTAATATCGTAGATTTTATTTCACGATTTTTGAAAATTCCCTTAGAACCCTGTCAGCTGATTGCTCTCTCACCACACAGTGTTGCCAAGCAGTACATTTCGAAATCATTTACAAAGTAAACTTAGAAAAGCTATAATTTTTTATTAAAATAACTTAAAAACACTATTGAATAGTGTTAATTATAGATAAATGAACTATTTGCATTTATTGGTTTTTGGCTTTGGTTTATTAAACAATGAAAAATTGTAACTGATAACACCGATATGTGACAAAGTGTGTAAGCAAAAATATCAATGGCAACATTGTGTAGATACAGCCAAACACATACACACACAAACCGATGTATTGTGTAAATATGTAACTAAAAGAGCGCAGGTGTTCTCTACGGGATGAGTTTTCCTCAGTTTTGTGCTCGCTAGGGCATGCGGTAAGGGACTACGTACGTCGGTCACTGTTTTCAGCATACACATAGATGGTACTCCTTTTATTGCATTCACCTCTTTTTCTGTTAGTACGAACCTTAGAAAGGCACCTATTAAAATTTCATGATATTCCATACCTTAGTTCGGGAATTATTGTGCTAAGAGTGACGCTACTTTTGTTATTTTCAAAACAATGGACAATTCAGTGTGTTATTGTTACACTGCTTCTTGATGGGAAAAAATACCGTTTAAGCAAGGCAATGGCTATGGGGACCTCGCTCCATCAGGAACAACAATAAAGCGATGTTCTGCTGACTTCAAGCGTGGTCGTAGAGGCACCGATGATGCACAACGCAGTGGACGTCCAAATAAGGCGGTAAGACCGGAAGCTATCAAAAAAACCACAAAATCGTTTGAATGATCGCAAAGTGAAGTTGCGTGAGTTAGTAGACATCGTAAATAAAGCAAAAGAATGTGTGGCCTTCATATTTCAGTATGAGATATCTCTGTTTAAAGTGGGTGCCGCGTTTGCTCACTTTCATGACAACGCACCGTCTCATAAGTCAGTCAAAATAATGGCACAACTACATGAATTAAACTTCGAATTGCTCCCACATCCCCCATATTGGCCAGACTTAGGCTCCCAACGACTACTGGCTGTTCGCAGTCCTAAAAAATGGTCGCCGGTAAAAAATTTTGCTCGAATGAAGAGGTTATCGCTGAGGCCTGTTTTAAGGCAAAATATAATTCGTTCTAAAAAAGTGTTATTGAATTGTTGGAGCGGTGCTGGGATGATTGCGTTGTTCTTGATGGAAAATAAAGTTAATTTTGAACAACACGTGTTTTCTTTGTTAGGCCCAGGACTTTTCAGCCCATGTGTTAATAGAAGAATATTTGTTTTGCATACAGCTCTGGTTGGTAAATTTTCAGCTGGTGGAATACTAGTTATTCTCGAACGAATATAACTTCTTTCATCAAATACCAGTTCATAAACTAGAATGTTTGCTGAGTGACTTGGATTTTCTCTGCAAAGAATGTACACGCCTACATACACTAACAGAAACATATGTACACATAAGACTGTGCACACACACAAATGGATAGTTGACTAACTAAGCGCTTTTAAATATAATATTTGTCTACCTATCAGTCCGCCTCTCAATCTGTATGTATGTAATTTTTGAAGAGAACTTTCGCTGCGCATTCTTTTTAGATGATATTAAGATATAAGATATTTCTTATTCTAAAAATTATGATGACTAGGTGGAGCCGTAGTCGCGGGGTCTCTAATAATCGGTTTTTCGTCTGATTTGGCTTATATTCTAGATGTACATACGTATGTAGGTGTATATACATTAGGCCGGGTCGATTTGTGGGGAGGCAAAAAAATCGCCCATTGCTCTGTGAAAATCAAATACTAGGGATCAAAATAAGAAACTTTGCCGAAGGAACCATACCTCTAAAACCAATTCTGATGTCCCCCAATTTGGGTCGAACTTTTAGTGTATTTTGTGGGGAGGCAAAAAAATCGCCCATTGCTCTGTGAAAATCATATTCTAGGGATCAAAATAAGAAGCTTTTCCGAAGGAACCATACCTCTAAAACGAATTCTTATGTCCCCCAATTTGGGTCGAACTTTTTAGTTTCCCTTCTCATGTAAAGGCCAAAAATGGTGATATTTTGAAATGATTGTATGGGGAACCCCCCAGGGAAGTTCCAGCGGGTGTGCCACTGGCATGGGTGGATCGGCCGTCCAAAGTTAGTGGGGGTCGGTCATACATTTGGACTCGATTGGAGCACTCTAAATGGGTCAAAGTGGGATTTTTCGTTCAACAGATTTCTAATTGATCGAGTCAAAAAACTATTACGGGGAACGCGTTTTAACAACCGAAAAGAAGTAATGGAAAAATCGGAAACTCTGAAAGCTCTGAATCATCTAACGTAGATAAGGTTAAGTTTCGATAGTTGCCCCTTTCACAACGGTGCAGAGGGAGACCCGTGGTGGGACTCCAGTTTCGCCTCTAATAATTCCCAATGTCGCAAAACTGCTTCGTCTCTCGGATAAACGGTAAAATACTGTTATATGGCATAATGTGAATTTGCATTGCATGAGGACATATGCATGTATGAGTGTAGCTACATTCTTACAATCACATACACGTACATATGTTTATGTGCATGTAGTTAATTATATTTATTTGTAAATCGTAACCTTTCGGATATTATTTATATATTTTTTATGAAATAAAAACGCGCGACAGTTGGTTTACTAGGTGACTGGCAGTGAAAAGAAAATGACAAGAATACACAAATGCTCGAACAATGAGAGACAGTAGAAAAGATGGGTGTGGGTACCACAGCTACTGCCTGCACTGCCTGCAAGCGCCAAACAGTGCCAGCTCGATTGCCTACAATAGTGTGGAGTAGAATATCAAGTCGATGTGGGCTGCAAAGCGAATGCAAATGCCTTCCGCTGATCGATGGATAAACAGTAAGGGTTCCCGGGGAAAACGTAATCGCATTTTAAGCTGCGCTTTCCCAAATGCAAAACGAAAAACTCAAAATGAGCTGGCAAAAAATATACGTAACCCAAAAAGATAAATGTGACTTAAAACCAAAATGCAACGATATAAACTATTACAATAAAATTGTATAAAATATGACTGCGTTTGCCTTCGGCGCATTAAGACCACGTTTATACAGGGCAACTTTTAGTGTTTCGGTGTATAACTAGTCGGAAAAAGTCAAAGCGGAAATAGAGGGGCACTAAATTGCTCGTGCTCGGGAAACTCGTTTTCTGTTTTAAATTTTTGTTTACAATTTTGGGATTCTATTTAGTAGGTTTGTATTACAATAGGAATTGCCCTGTGTGAACTTCAACGCAAATTTTGTGGGCGGAACTTCAAAAAGTCAACGCCAATTGTGTGGACGTCAATGCAAATTTCGAAGTTGCGCTGTATGAACGCAGTCTAAGCGACCAACTAGCCGGCCTGCCTACGCTGCGCAACGCGACTAGGCAGGCAGCGAGTGATAAACTCGATAATGCCAAGAAAATAAG
This sequence comes from Anastrepha ludens, assembly GCF_028408465.1. NCBI lineage: Eukaryota > Metazoa > Arthropoda > Insecta > Diptera > Tephritidae > Anastrepha > Anastrepha ludens. The sequence continues at coordinate 70,594,448 of NC_071500.1, forward strand.
CAGCCGCATTGAATATCACTTTGAAAGCACTTGCAGCGAAAAAAGGAACAAAAAAACCAAAAAAGTTTAACGAAGACGAAATAAACAACAAAATCATTTAGGAAATAAAATGTGAACAAATTCAAATCGCAAGTATTTGAGCCGCAGGTCGTACACGTTGTTTATGTGATAGAGAAAAGTTCGAGCATCAGAGCAACAAATATTCATATTTTTCATTGTTACGTAATTTTTTTATAAATAATGGCATACGAAATGTCACACTGAAACCAAATGAATAATGCGACAACACAAATAACAGTGGAATTCCATTTGAAATATATTTCATAAATCTGAAAATACATGCAAACCTACATATAATTGTGCATATGCATATGGGTACATGTGTATGTATGTATGTGCATATAAAAATTAGGGACAACGATATTAGCGGATTTCGGGATATTTTTAAAGTAATGCGGGATATCGGACTCGCCAGTTGGGAACACAAGTTTTTCAATATGAGAAAAAACACAATAACTTAATGCATTTAAATTTGCCTACCACAAAGTAAAACCATATCGAAATTAAGATAAACTGAGTGTCGGGCTCAGTGTAATGCCGCATGAGCAATTTTAGGGAAATTATAATGATTTATTTAGTGAAATTTGGTGCAGTTGTTAGGGAGTAGCTCCTAAACAAGCTTTATAACTCCCAACATTTGGAAAATCATTATTTGCCTTCGAATTGCCTTCAGCAACTTCACTTCATATTTGCTCCAAAGCTTCACTGTAGTTCATAAAATATGCGTTTTTAGTTTTCATGCATATATTAAAAATATTTCAAAGAAAATTAATTGCAAATGCAATTCAATATCATCACTTTCCAGTTTTAAACGAGAATAACAATTCATGGAACTGACAACAATATTGTGTGTCGGATGCCTACAAATGAAAATAAAAATACGAGTAAAATGAAGTATTTCACCTCAGTGTTGATGATGGGGTGGGGCTTATTGTGACTCCATACTATACATACGCACATATGACGTTTTACTTAACCCTTTGCACTCGGAGACCATTTTCACATTTACTTCCAACAATTCACTATGAAGATTCTCATCTTCCAATAAATCTTACAATTCAGTGTCCATTTCACAGATATACTTATCAGAATCACTATCAAACTCAATATTTTTAACCACTTTCTGTTTTTTCTTATCCATTATTACAAGCACAAAAAAATAAAAATTGTAGGAAAATTAAACTGCTCACGTTTAATGAATCTCAACATCCTTTGAAATTTAACAACATCTTATTGCACCTTATTACATCTAACCTAACTAATTACCCAATTCTTAGGATCCCAAAAAGGATCTTTTTTCTTTCATTATTACGCCCTGTCTCATCTTTTTCATGCCAGCAATGTCTGCATTTCGAATTACCGAAATGAATACTCATGCCAGCAGTGCTGGTATTCCGAGTTGCCGGAATAAAACTGCATGCCTGCAGTGCTGACATTCCAAATGCAAAGGGTTAATGAGGGTTATGTTTATTGAAGCGCGGCCGAAAGCGCCGAGTTCTACACAAAAATACTGTGGATAGCGGAGAGTAATTTTTTTTAAAGGATTCCTATACAAAAATTCTACAAATTTAAAAACAACGTCTAGCCTAGTCGTTTTAGTCAACGGCTCTGTAAAATTCTACCTGCATTAGAGCTTCGTTCTTTTTTGAGATGCCTGGCAACACTAACCGTTCACTAAATTGCAAAACTTCAACAATGAATTACTTAACCCTTTCGCTATGTAATATCCATATGCATGCTCTAAACGACGGCCCGAAAAACAACTTTTCTTCAACTTTAAACTGAGAAAGATACAACATTTAAAAAAAGGGCCAACATTTTTTGTTAAAAAAAATTACGTATACAAGGAGGATTCAATAAATACCCGTGTTAGAAATGAAGAAAACATTTTTTCAAAAAATTTTGGTTTATTTTTTCACATAGGCCCCTTTTAGAAAGATACACTTCTCCCAATGCTCCGGACATTTTTTAACCCCTCAAAAAAAAAGGATTTGTCGAACTCTCCAAAATACGCCTCTGTCTCAACGGTGACTTTCTCGTTTGAACTAAATTTTTTTCTCGCCAGCCATTTCTTCATGTTAGGGAACAAAAAAAAGTCGCAGGGAGCCAGATCGGGTGAATGCAAGGGTGCGACAGCAATTCGTGCAGTCTGGCGGCGACAACTCCAGATGGTCGTTATCGTGGTGAAACAGCTCCTTATTTTTCGCCAAATACGGCCGTGTCTTCTCCCAATAACTCATTGTCCACTAATCGTCCAGAGGATGACGCCGTTCGCTTTTCCAAAAAACGTCGCCATGACCTTACTAGCCGATGGGACTGTCTTCGCCTTCTTTGAAGCAGATTCACCGGGAGATATTCATTGATTTGATTGTCGCTTAGTTTCATGTGTGTAATGATGAGTCCAGGTTTCAACTCGACGCAAAAATTCCTTCAAATCTCGCTTAAATTGATCCAAAAAATGCTTCGGGGTTAACAGCAGCATCCGCTTGTTGTTGTCCACCGTAAGCAATCGCGGCTCCCATCGGGCCGATAATTTTTTCAAGGCCAACTTATCATGTAAAAAATTAATTGCCATACCGGTCGACACACCTACGGCCTCTGTTATTTTGCGCACTTCCGTTCGTTGATCGGCGAGAATCATGTCGTGGACTTTTTGAATGATTTCCTCGGTAACCACGTCTGCCGGGTGTCCTGGTCGGTCCCCATCAAAAACTGATGTTCGCCCACGTTTAAATTCGTTGAACTGCGGTCATAGATGGTGAAGCATCCCCATAGACATCATCCAACTTTGCGTTTATCTCCTCGCATTTTTTTCCGTCCAAAAACAAAAAGCGAAATACGGAACGAAACTCCACTTTTTCCATCTTAGCGAAATGCACGAAACACGTCTTACTCGAATAGCTGCCAAATCCAAACAAACCCATTAATCAGTCTGAAATTTGTTTTGCCGTCGTTTGATAGATGGCAGCATACGATGGTAACACCAACTTCCCTCAGGAACACCCTCTGTCATCAAACACGGGTACTTATTGAACCGCCCTCCTATATGTGATCATCTATATAAATTTTTTAAATATGTCAAATATGTAAAGGGTTTTCCAATAACAGGTGTTATTTTTAATAGCCCGCTATTTCGGTAGATGTCACTTGTGAATTTTTTTTTGGTATTTGACAAGTAGGAACTACGTCATTAATAAAAATGTAACGATACACGCTTAAACAACGCATTGAAATTATTAAAATCCACTATAAAAATGATGAAAATTTGGCAGAGACGGTTCGTAAAACTCAAACATTTTTGGGGTCATCGTGAAGCACCTTGTCGGACCGCAATACAGTAATTGGTGAGAAAATTCGGGCTGTTGGAACAAGTTAGTGATCTGAAGAATAAAATCCGTGCACGTCGCTCAAGTACAGCCGAAAATATTGCTGTTGTAGCCGAAAGTCTTAAAGAAAACCCAGGTTAGTCCATTCCTCGTCGTTCTTTGGAATTAGGTATTCCACAAACGTCATTACACCATATTTTGCATAAAGATTGGGGTCTTAAGGATTATAAAGCCCATTAACACAAGAACTCTTATTGGAAAACCCTTTATAAAAACGTTTAGTTTAACATTTGCCATTATTAATATTTTAATTTAGTATCTGTAGAAGTATTACTAATTTTTCCTTGGGTGGATACAAACGTAAGTTTTGGTTGCAAACGGTGTGCGCACAAGGCAAATAAAAGCATTTTGGTCTAAGTTATTGATATCACTAAGGTGCTTAAATTCAAACAGAATTTCAGAATGGAAGTGAGCAACAAGTTCAACTGGAGTAGACCTACATTTGAAAAGAAATACCAGGACTGTACCCTGCACTTGTAGGCAGATGACTCCTATGCCGTTGTCGGAATGACTCGGGTTGTTTTCGACCAAGAGCTGCCGCCCCAGTAAACTAGCCCTGTCTAGTGTACCATACACTACAGATGGCTCGAAGACCCCAGAAAGCATAGGCAGTGGAATTAACGGCCCCAGAACTAAGCGATCTGTGCCTAGAGATAAATTCCCGGAATGAGCGAATCGCCATTCTGAGTGGCAGTCAGGCGGCACTCATGGCCTTATCGCCCTGTGAGATCAAATAATCACTGGTCCTTGAGTGTATCTAGAATCTTAATATAATAGGAACGCACAATTTCTAATTTGGACACCAGGACCCAGGGGTATAACTGGGAACGAAATAGTGGAGGCATTGGCGAGAGAGGCTGCGGTCTCGCCTTTAATAGGACCCGAGCTCTTCCTTGCTATGGGACAACACACCATCCAGGAGAAACTTAGAAATGGAGAGCTAGGGCTAATTGAGGTTCGCTGGCACCAGCTTATGGGGCTACGCCAGAGCTTTAATGCACACTGCGCAGTCATCTGCACATGATCGGGATTTGGTCTACAGACTCTTGTCGTTTCTGTGACCTATCTCAGGAGACTCCAATGCACCTTCTCCTGGAATGCAGCGCTAAAGCGCGGGGAAGTTTGAGACATCTTGGCCAACTGCATCCATTCTTAGTTCAATAAGGAAACTGGGCTTGGATGAGGTGCTATGATGAGTAGCGGGCACAAAAGACCATGAAGTCGAAGTGCAAACCTTATAAAGAATCGAATCTAATCTATCGCATTGAGTTCAGCAATCCCGGTCCGATTGTTTTGTTACAGCTCTGGGCATTTGCTTATATTGTTTGAATAAATTGTGCAGTCGCTTTTAAAACCCTCTGCTTCGTTTATAACGCATTAGCGATGATTTGAGAACATTCATCTTATTTCTGAAATCTTTATCTTAATCTTCGCACAAGTGTAAATCCATCCCTCTAGAGAATAAAGTTTCAATAAGTAAATTAACCCTTTCGCGATATTGTTGCCATATGGCAACAGTAAACTTTAAAAGGCCGTCAACCCTCTCTTGTAAAAAATATCAACTTTTTTGTTACATATTTTCAAAAATTGAAGTTTAATGGTTAAACAGAAATAAAATAAATAATAACCGCCCATTATATATCGGTAATACAACATTTTTAAAGAAAGCCTTCTGGCATATAGCACTTCACACTGAAATTTGTATTTTGCATTTTTAGATTTTTGAGGCATTTTGGGCAAATGTTTTCAACAATTTTTGAATAAAGTATATAGAAAAATGTTCAATCTGTCATTTGGCATATAAATATTTTTTTGCTAGCAGCTTTAAAAGCTGTGCTAATTTTTAAAACTAAGCTTGTTGCCATATGGCAACAAATTTCTCGTAAGGTGTTAACTTGCATTAGATTGCAGAAGAAGTTTATTTGCGATTGAAACGAATACACAACATTTGTTGCCATATGGCAACATTAAAAAAAAATCACTTAACAAAAAAAAAACAAAAAAAAAATTATTTGTATTGTTATTGGTCCTAAAATAAATACTCAGACAAAAATTTGGATTTTTTGGATGGCGCAATAAAAAGATGTACCGAAAGGGTTAAATGAAATTTCTTGGAAATTGAAATGCTTTTATTGTATCTAAATTTTGTACAAAAAAGGGTAGTTAAAATTTTTTGGGGCCGCTGGATTAATATAAGCGGATCCCGGCGTTTCTGGGAGCTGAAAAATACCGGGAACACGAGACTGGCATCCCTTATAATATACAAAAAAAGTGAAATATGTAAACGCATACATGGATATGCCAGGGGTAGCAAATAGGGTAACAATTAAGCCTGTCTTATAGCCGGTTTCGCGAAACCAATTTACATATGTATGTATTTGTGTATTTAAATTTATTTTTTTAGTTTCAACTTTTGACTTAATTTTCATTTAAATGGTCACGCTTGCCCATTTAAGTATTAATTAAATTCGATCATAAACTGCTTGTATGCTTACGTTTTTCCAACAGCTAAGTTGAAATTGGTAAAAAAAAATGAAAAAATTAAATCTATCGACGAAACTGATATGTAGTACGAGATTTTAATTAATTTCTTTATAAATCGTCGGTTTCATATAATGACGGAACGGCAAATTGCTTTACATGTTATTATGAGGTTGACTTTCGGTATGCAGACACAAAGCCCATTAAGTCTGTGTTCACCTAAATAATACAAATACAAAATGGTGCAAATATTATCTTATTTATTTATTTCTTAATTGTATTCTTAAGTTGCAAAATAAAAAAAAAAAACATCGAAACTCTTCACTTCATTTTCTACATAACGGTAGCTAATTGCAGCAACATTTAAATAAAGCCACCAAAAAGCCTGCGGTCACTTTATCTATGATATTTCACATTGAGTTTACTAACTTCTCTGTTCCTTCAGTTGTAATTTTTGCCCTTTCTGTCGAGTTTATGTTTCTTATAAATGCCAAAGAAGCTCATTTGAACTGAGTATTTTGAGCTGTTTTTAATCAACTTTAAAAATATGTGTAAGGTGATCGCAGACTTAATGGTCTATGTATGTAAATGTAGGTTTCATTTGACTTTAATGCTTAGGCAAAAAATTCAGCACAAAACTAAGAAGTAAGAAAACATGAAAGTAATTTCAATTATAAATTCTGTTATTTTTCGGTAAATATTAGGAACATAAATGGTGCGAGGTTTCCCGAAGTAAGGCTTTTGCTAAAACTGAGCCTCTTTGCAAAGAACTGGCGCTGACTTACATACAGTCCGGTTCACCTAATTAGAGGCAATCATTTTTATGGAAGAAAACTTATATTAATAGGACTATGAATAAGTTCGTTTCGGTTTTACAACAGATGGCGTAACTTGATTATTATTCCATCGATCCACATTTCCAAACATTCATTGGAGAGCTACTGTCGTAAGGCACAAACGTCAGTATAAGTTTTTTATTTGAAGCGTAAACAACAATATTTTTACCACACTTGAAAATGTCGAATTTCGTGCCAAATAATGTGTTTTTGCGGGGAATTCTTCTTCATTATTTTAATATGAAGAAAAAAGCAGCCGAAAGTCATCGTATCTTGGTGGAAGTTTATGGTGAGCATGCTCTATCTGAGCGAACGTGCCAGAAGTGGTTTGCACGCTTTAAAAGTGGTGATTTTGGCTTGGAAGACGAAGAACGCGAGGGTGCGCCGCCAAAGCTCATGGATACCGAATTGGAGGAATTGCTCGATCAAGATCCGGCTCAAACGCAAGAAGAGGTTGCAAAAACTTTGGGAGTTGATCAATCAACCATTTCCAAACGTTTAAAAGCCATGGGAATGATCCGAAAGGTAGGCCATTGGGTGCCGTATGAATTGAAGCCAAGAGACGTTGAACGCCGTTTTATGGCATGCGAACAACTGCTTCAACGGCACAAAAGAAAGGGTTTTTTGCATCGAATTGTGACTGGCGATGAAAAGTGGGTCCATTACGACAATCCAAAACGTCGGGCAACGTATGGATACCCTGGCCATGCTTCAACATCGACGTCGGCGCAGAATATTCATGGCCTGAAGGTTATGCTGTGTATCTGGTGGGACCAGCTGGGTGTTGTGTATTATGAGCTACTGAAACCGAATGAAACGATTACGGGGGATGTCTACCGACGACAATTGATGCGTTTGAGCCGAGCACTGCGAGAAAAACGGCCGCAATACGCCGATAGACACGACAAAGTTATTTTGCAACATGACAATGCTCGGCCACATGTTGCACAAGTGGTCAAAACATACTTAGAAACGCTCAAATGGGATGTCCTACCCCACCCGCCGTATAGTCCAGACCTTGCGCCATCCGATTACTATCTCTTCCGATCGATGCAACATGGCCTGGCTGACCAGCACTTCCGTAATTACGATGAAGTCAAAAAATGGATCGATTCGTGGATTGCGGCAAAACCGACCGAATTTTTCACAAAGGGAATCCGTGAATTGCCAGAAAGATGGGAAAAAGTAGTAGTAAGCGATGGACAATATTTTGAATATTAAATTTGTAACCATTTTACGTCAATCAAGTTTCAAATTTCGAAAAAAAACCGCACGAACTTATTCATAGTCCTATTAAATCAATCGATTTTGGTCTAGTAATCCAAGGTTTTCTGACAATTCAAGTGACAATGTATTTTGTCCGAAAATAAACACGCAAGAGTAAAACTTCAGCAGCTGTAATACTGTGCTTGATTTATTGGTTCAATGGAGGCACTAACTAAATAAGAATAACAATAAGTACTTGGTGTGGGAGATTGGAATTTGTTTATTTTTTATTTTTAAAAGCTTACATGGTAATAATATTCTTAGAGAACTCAAGAAAACGCGGCGCTAGCAGCAAAGGCTTTCGGGTGCCTGGTGATGTGTGTTGGATCAGATACGACGGAGTAGGTCGGTGTCTTTTAGAAATTTGTAAATTTTTTTATGTTATCTTCAGTTGCATCTTTTAAAAATTGAAGAGCAACTCTGTTGCTGAAGTGGTGATGCCTTTGAGAAGCAAGTTTTGGGCAGGATGCCAGTAGGTGATGCACACTGGCTGTTCAGTTCTTCCTGTAGTCCAATAAGGAGAGCGTGATCTACTTATAATAATGAATTGTCGAGCGAGTGCTTTATAAAAATCTCCCAGAGATTACGGTTGAGTTAATTACCCCATGCTTTCGGGTTAGTGTGTCTAAATTGGTGACCTGGTGATCCAAAAACATTTAACAAACACTTGTCAAGAGTCCAAACTTTAAACAAAATTTTAAAATTGATTTGCGCTAGTTTATTAAAAACTCTATATGTGAAATGAATTTTTCTGTAAATTGCGTTAATTCTGCCTTAAAGCAGCCAGTTAATGAACGCATTTTGATGTTCACATCCACTTAACACATTTTACTACTGCAACAGACTCTGCATCGTCGCCTGATGCTTCCAATTCACTACGAACCTTATTGAACAAATGAAAAGGTGCGCTAAAGTGAAAATTAGTGATTTCTAAATCGGTGTGATTTGCATATATAGTGACTATAACTGCATGTCTCTGCATTTCTTGAATTAAGAACAAAAAATTGGTTTCAGGAAGTTATAGGCACATATGTTCACGTCCTCAACTACCTTATGCACCCTGTATATGTATGAATAATTAAAAATAAGAATAAATCATTGGCGCTTACACTTCTGGATCCGAATGTATTTTTAGAAGTTCCTGCACAATCGAGTTTCATACGCACACACACACATATATATGTACCCAAGCACTGGGTCCGGCACTCGAAGTGTAACCAACTTCAGACCGCTCGCGCAGTTAATGCACGGCCATCAGCTGTCTGTTAGTAGGCTAAATGACAGTCCAGAGTATTGTTAACAAGCGCGCGGAAGCATTTTGCAGAGAGTAAACGCAAAACAAGAAAATCAGTAATGAATTTTAAACGTAATCGATCGAAGAGCACAACTAGCGATTGTTCGTGAGCTCGAGCATCTTAAAGTAAATAAAGTTTTGTTCATCGCAACATTTTTTGTTACAAACGCGAAACGTTATAGAGGTGGTCATCAAAAGATTGTAACGTCACGTGAAATGGTTCCAAAAGTGAAGAAGCGACTTGAGCGAAATCCACGACGAAATACTAATCAATTGGGGAAAGAACTAAAAATATCTGACCGAAGCATCCACGGCATATTGAAAAATCATCTCAAACTCAAGGCTTACAAGATCCAAACGGCGCATTATCTCACACCAAAGCAGTAACAAGTCAGATTTGAGAGAGCGAAGGAGTAGCTTCGGCCAGGCAGCACCTGGGACTGGTAATGGTTTGGACCACTGTAACCGGAGATGCGCCCATCTCCAATCGTTTTCATCGAGCCTGGTGTCAAGGTAAATGCGAAATATTATCGGGAAATTATTCTGGAGGTTGCTTTGAAGCTGTGGGCAGATAAACATTTTGGTGGTAGACCATGGACGTTTCAACAGGACTCGGCACCGTCTCGCAAAGCTGGAGTAAACCAAGAACGGCTAAAAACAACGTTCCGAACTTCAAAACGTCCACACAATGGTTCTCAAATTCATCAGTCGTGAATCCGATGGATTATTCTCTTTGAATGATTCTAATTTTGTATTATTTTCTCACATCTTCTACTTTGAATTGAATAAAAGTAATTTTCCAAACACTTGCAGTGTCGGACCCTGTATATGCGGACACTTACAGTATATGTACATATATTGCTAGGTATGCAAATATCACGGTGAGAGCGTTATTTGTGGAATGCTTAGCACCTTACTGCGGTTTCACGCCATGCCACAAATATCACCGCTCTTTGGTGAACATTTTTATGTTTGTAGTGGTCTACCGTTTTGTGTATCTATTAGCACTTCTATTATCGGTTGAAGGTTGCTAATTAAATGAATATACTTGTGATAAATGTACAACCTTATTGCAGTATATAGTATGTATGTAGTTAAATATTTTTCGCGCGTTATCTATTCAAAGAAGTCCATAGATTTTACATGAAAGAAATTCTTGAACACTACCGGATCTGCTAATGTTTGTTTTCCTTTAATAGCTTGATTTGCTATATAAGTATGTACATTATATATATATATATAGTTGGCGCGTACATCCTTATTGGGTGTTTGGCCGAGCTCCTCCTCCTACTTGTGGTATGCGTCTTGATGTTGTTCCTCAAATGGAGGGGCCTACAGTTTCAAGCCGACTCCGAACGGCAGATATTTCAATGAGGAGGTTTTTCATGGCGGAAATGCAATCGGAGGTTCGCCATTGCCTGCCGAAGTGTGACCGCTATTAGAAAAAACTTTTTCTTGCTTTTTGGTCTTTCACCAAGATTCCAACCAACGTTCTCTCTCTGAAAACCGAATGGTAGTCACGCACCAATCCATTCGGCTACAGCGGCCGGGGCAGGCTAAATTTGTTCTTTAATTTTTTCGGTGACTAAAGAGTTCTATTGGCAATTCAGAACGAAAAAGTCCATGGTCTACAAATATACTCACACAAAACAAAACAAAGTTCTGATAATATACAAGGTGGCGCAAAAGTAACCTTGCGATGATTTTTGGCTGTAATTAAAAAAAAAAAATCAAAAACTTTGATTATTCTTGTGGATTATTTTTATTTGGTCTTTTAATTTTTTTTACATCAAGTCGAGAATATGATGTCATCTAAATGGCCGCCGCCACAGTTGATTGCCATTTGAGCCCTTTTTATGGCATTTTCCATCACTTTGGCCAAAACTTAGGGCGATAGGTCCTCACATTCTTGATGGATATTGTCTTTAAGAGCTGCAAGAGTGTGAGGCTTGTTGACATAAACCCGCGACTTCAAAAAGCCCCACAAAAAGAATTCTGGAGCGGTCAAATCAGGCGATCTTGCTGACCAGTGCAAACCGCCAAAACGGGAGATTAGGCGCCCGGGAAATGCATCCTTCAGCATATCGGTTGTGGCACGGGCAGTGTATGCCGTTGCACCGTCCTGTTGGAACCACATGTTTTCCGATCAAAATTCATCAAGTTGCGGCAAAAAGAACTCGTTGATCATTGCTCTGTAGCGCTCACCATTCATAGTAACCGTTTGGTCCGCGACGTCTTCAAAGAAAAAAGGTCCGATGACTCCTCCAGCGAAAACAGCACACCATACAGTGACTTTGAGCGGGTGTAATGGCTCTTCGTGGGTTACACGTGGACTTTCAGTGCCCCAGAAGCGTAAATGCTTATTTAAGTACCCGCTAAGATAGAAATAGGCCTCACCACTCATGATTATTTTTGATGAAAAATCATCTTCCTCTTGGTGGTGATTAAGGATGGCTTGAGCGTATGTTAGACGTGATTGGCGGTCAGCAGCTAACAGCTGATGCACCGTCTGGACTTTGTACGGAAACATCTTCAAATCTTGCACCAAAATTCGCTTTAAAGACCGCCGACTGATACCCATTTGCGTGGCACGTCGTCTGGTCGATGTCGACGGCGCTTCCATGACATCCTCGGCTACAGCAGCAATATTCTCTGCAGAACGGCTACTCCGGGGTCTGCCACGCCTGGCAGCATCTCGTGTTGTGTCAGTCTCTTCGAGCCGAGCGGCTAAACGTCGCAGTGTTTCACCGGTAGGCGTTGGACGGCGCAGAAATCTGCGACGAAATTCACGTTGTGCCAAAGTCACCGACCGATTATTGGTCAAATAAATAGTCAGCAATATTCCGCGTTCTGGAGCAGTGTAGCGTAACATTGTTTATTAACGTGTATTTTGCATGTTTTTACTACACAAATGTCAAAACAGAACTGACATTATGGGCCAATCGCAAAATTTATAGCATTTTCTGATAGGAGGATTACTTTAGCGCCACCTGTTATGTAAGTAGATTCAGGTTGGCCGGAATCAAAAATGTATGTGTACCGGCGAATTGGAAATTTAAGTCTGAATTTTATTTTATGGCGTTTTATCGTACTTCTGGCGTTTAATTTGAATTTTGATCAGACGTATGATAAAGAAAAAGTGTCAAATATTTTCGCCGAGTCTCGTTAACTTATAACGTAAGTAGTAAAAGTCTGGTTCACTAGGATTTGGCGTCTAATAATGAAAATGACTTCACTGTTTATTAAAATATTTTTCTTCAAAGTCAATACATTTCTGCATTCGCTTGAACCAATTTGCAACACACTTTTACCACTCAGAAGTTGATACTTCCAAAACGAGCTATAAAGACTCCAACAGCTTTTTTATTGAATGAAATTGAAAAACGTTGACCTCGCATTTTATTCTTGATCTTCGGGAACCCAGAGGACCCATTAATTCGATATTCTGACTGCTCAAAAACTGTCTTGTGTGAGCCGATACTTAAGAGTTCACATTGACCGTTCTCACGACTGGTTCTACGTAACCGGGACAACCCAGATTTATATGTAAAGGGCTGTCACTGCAGAAACATTCCCCGTATTTGTATGGGGAATGTTTATGCTAATACAACGACAACAACAATAACAGCTCGCATTGTCTTTGTGAAGGATGATTGGCTTTGAGCGGTTGGTTTTTCTGAATTATCTGAAAACTTTTGGCAAACAAATGGTTGTGTACAACTCAGGATTGACAGTTTTAAGTTTTCCGAAATAACAGGCGACTGCTAATGCCTAAGGAGGCCTCGGTCTCTCCACAGTATTGATTATTTCTGGCACAAAAACCGGTTTTGGACGGAGTGCGGTTTTTAGATAGTCAAATTAAGTAAACATTCCAATTTTACATTATCTGGCGGAGGAACAACGAGGGGAAAAATATCAAAAATTTAATTTCTTGTGTTCAAAAATCAAATACATACATTTTCCTCCAAACAAATGAAAAACAAATTTGATTGGGTATTAATAAATAAAAGAAACAACTCAATACTCATTTTAGATCTATGCTTCCTGCTTCTAGAGCTATGCTTTTTTGTTCTGAATTGCCAATAAATTACCTCACTCCGCGAAACAAAGTCAGTTATGTATATTAGTAAGCAACAAATTGGCCCGCCCTAATGTAGGTATGTACATTTATATAGATATATAACAAGTTGAAGGAATAGCTTATTTCGATATAACGGAAATTTCATTAGGTTTCAAAAGGTTTGTATCATCAAGTAATCGAAGATAAACCAACGCAACTACTCAATAGTGAACATTTGCTATGATATCTGAGATTGTGAATAGGGCAGCATGATAAATAATTTATATGTGCATGTAGAAATGTTTTGTATTTTTTACAGGAATAGAAGAAGAAAAATCCAACACTTCTACAATTCAAAAAATTCAAAATTTTATAATGAATGGAGGAGTGAATAAAAATTTTACAATGTTTTATTTCTGCGTTTGTCGCCTCATTTTATTTTAAAAGATGAAAAAATTAACCTCGGATAACAGATGTAGCTGTCACATATTTTCTAAAAACTCACAAATTATTAAATAGTAATGAACAAAGTAAGCTGAACGACTATTTAAAAGAGAAAATTACAACAATAGATATAATTTCTGCAGCAATGAGACCAGTATGAAAACTCGGCCTTAGCTCTCTGTAAACTTTAAAATGTAATTCGCACCGGTTTCGCCCGAAAACCCGCACCACAAATCTATCCGTCTGGAATGAAACCCGTGTAACCATCAGAAAGTACCGGGAATCTTTAAATAAAACAAAACAGAACTAAATTTCAGGCAAATTTATTTTATCTCCTTCAATATATGACCCGTCTGAAGAAACACACTTGTGCCGACGTTTAACCCGGTTCTCCATGCCACCCTGGTAGGCCGACGAAAGCATGGCCTTCAGCTCCTTCCTCGCATTCTCTTTCATCTCCTCTATCGACTGAAATTTCTTTCCTCGAAGTGATAACTTCAACTTGGCGAAACTAAAAGAAGTCACACGGGGCCAAATCAGGTGAATACGGTGCTTGCACGATGGTATTTACTTGGTGTTTGGTCAAATAATCCAGCACAATTTGGGCTCGGTGCGATAGTGCGTTATCATCATGCAAAATCCGAGAATTGTTTACCCACATTTCCGGCCGTTTGCGATGTACAGCATCTCTCAAATGCTCCAAAAATCAAACACACCGAAGCGGACGAACTGAAATTTACTTTACTTGACATCTGACAAGTGAGCGTGGATTTAAATCTATCTTGAAAATATTTAAGTCGAATCTAACTGAGGAGGGAGGTAATATGTGTATTACGTTTTGGCGAGTTCTATTTAGTCGTTATCCACAAAAGTGGGCGATGGCAAACACAATTTCACTTTTGTCATATATGTATGTATATTTGTTTGGGTTCACTATTTAAAAAGCTAGCCCGTTTATGTCTTCTTTCAAAGTACCGTTATACAGTCCAATCGTGATAGTCCGACACATACGGGACCGACTCGTTGTCGGATTATCAAATATTCCGGACTACCGAAGGTTCCATTTAATCAATGTTAATTCGAAAATTATGATCAAAATGCATAATGCAAAAATAATCTTTTTATTAATATCTCTTTTAGTGGGAGAACAAAAACGTAACTGCTAAACTTAAAGAAAATAATTACACATCACTAAGTAAAACCAAATCAGAAAATAACGACACGAAAAGACAGAAAAAAATCACATCAACACCGTCAGAAATCGCGAGAAAACTGGCGTCGTTCAAATTTAATGACAACTACATTGTGACCGGGAAACAAAACACAATCCCCCTCTGCTGCTCTGCTACGACTGATTCAAATAAAATAATGCCAATTGCATCCATAGACGTTATGAGGTTGTCGGATTACCGAACGTGTCGGATTAAGAAATGTCGGACTATCGCGATTGTACTGTATTTAAAACGGGTGTGGTCAATAACCCATTTTCCCAGTTTCAAGATTAACCTACCTTGGGTATAGAGATGTTTGCCAATTTTGACGTGATAACGTCTTATAATTCGATTTAACAGGCTGCACGCACGAAAAAATGTGTCGTTACCTTGCTCATTAGTGTTACCTTGCTCATATGTAGTTACCTTGCTCATTAGTGTTACCTTGCTCTTTAGTGTTACCTTGCTCTTTAGTGTTACCTTGCTCATTAGTGTTACCTTGCTCTTTAGTGTTACCTTGCTCATTAGTGTTACCTTGCTCATTAGTGTTACCTTGCTCATATGTAGTTACCTTGCTCATTGCATTGAATGAACTGCAAATTCTTTCACCATTCGAAAGCTACATCCTCCACGAGTAACATGGATTATATTTTATTTTGGAAATAGGGCTCGAGATATAGGTCAAAACGTGGACCCGGGTAACCTTCGGATGTGTATGTACAATATGGGTATCAAATGGAAGCTGTTGGTGAATGCTTTAGTCCAGAGTATTTTTCATGCCGCTCCGTGACTAGGGTCTCGAGATAGAGACCAAAACGTGGACCCTAGAATGTGTTTGTACAATATGGATATCAAATTGAAGCTGTTGGTGAATGCTTTAGTACAGAGTATTTTTCATGCCGCTCCGTGACTGGGGTCTCGAGATATAGGTCAAAACGTGGACCCGGGTAACCTTTGGCTGTGTATGTACAATATGGGTATCAAATGAAAGCTGTTGATAAGTGCTTTAATACGGGGTAATTTGTTATGTTATGTTATGTTATGTTATGTTATGTTATGTTATGTTATGTTATGTTATGTTATGTTATGTTATGTTATCTTATGTTATGTTATGTTATGTTATGTTATGTTATGTTATGTTATATTATGTTGTGTTATGTTGTGTTATGTTGTGTTATGTTATGTTATGTTATGTTATGTTTAAGTATATTATGTTATGTTAATGTTAACTCATTCTCTATATCCATACAAAATATCTATCAAACAAATAAAATTAAAATTTTCTTTTGAAAAATGCAACCATTCAATCAGTATTTTCTTATGATGTTATCACGTTAAACTATCGTCAGTAAACCGGCTTTACAGACAACCTCTTTTTTTTTGAAATAAATAAATTTTTGCTGGAGCTATTGAATTTGGTACTACTTTGAACAAAATAAAAAAGTGCACAATGTAGGAAATCGATAGTTCTGTGGCAAAAGCCGTGTAACATTCACTAGTCTGCTTAAGACTATAAGAGTCATAGGTATTTAGTAAAGTATGAAATAAATAAATTCACCAGATAGTTGTATGGAAAAGAAAATGAACCCGAGCTCGTCATAGTTTCACGCAACTATGAGCACATTAATATAGAACTAGCATATTTTCCTAATGGGTACGCATTTATCGCCAAAACATTTCAACACCTTCATAATATATAATATATAAAACGTGCCAAAATATTGGTTCAGTCATAAAAGTGTCGACAGTGAATTGCAGACATTCGTTATACTAGTATTGTATGTAGTTGCTGACGTTGCTGACACACCAGCTGGTTGCACGCGGCAATGATTTTACCAGAGACGCGAAGAGGACCAAGCACGGAAATGTTCAACGTGGACAACAGAAATTATATGTATGTTTAACACATTAACAATAGCAGCAAACACGAGCGAGATGCTGGTCCAATGGTCCGGTAATGATTCTATTTTTCCAATGTTTATTATTTGTTGTTTCCTATGTATTTTTGTTGTATTAAATAACTAGTTTTGCTCTCACTTTGCCGTCGAAAATGAAGCGAATAACGACTATGATTACATCTAAATTGAAAAAAGCTACAGATACTAACTGTTGTACTACATTTTTCTTGGCATCTGTTATGGGAATGGTTGCCATAAGGAAAGCGTAGGTATGCTGCTGAAATAAATGGTAAGTATTAAAAAATAATTATCGTGGCGGCATGGGACAGACCTTCAGACACCAACAGTAAAATAATTGTATGCCAGATAAAACTGAGCAAACTGCATATGTATGCATGAATGTATATACATATGTATGGGTAGGTGAATGCATTAGTGCAACTTATACAGCTTTAGATGCATACGACGTAAGTTCATACCGACAAATCTGAGGACACTTTACGCTGAGTACTCATTCCAGCCAAAAGAAGTATAAGTTTAGGCGAGACTGGAATAATTACGGTCCTAAATTTAAATTATTGTAAAATAAATAAAATTGAAATAATAAAATTCAAACTAAAATTCATATTAAAGTCCAGCACTGGTTACTCAATACGAACAAACCCTAATAATTATAAAAGCTGATATCTCTCAGATTAACTTTGCCGAAGACAGTCTAATCCAGAGGGTATTTTTATTACAGTCTAATCCAGAGGATGCGCAACTAAGTTCCCGCTGTTTGTCAATAGATGCCGCCAGCATTGTATGCTAGTCGATTCTAACATAACCTAAACGTCATAAACCAAGCTTAGACATATGGTAAACACACTGCTTCGACACATTAGTGATTTTGTTTTGGCACCAATGTGTCTGATTTTGTGCCGAATAATCGTCATTTGTGGGAAGTGTCGCTTTTCCCCTTTCATTCGAAAAAAGCGGCAGCTGAGCGCATCGAGAGCTACAAAAAGTTTATGCAGATGCTGTTTTAAGTGAAACAACGTACCGAGATTGGTTCCGTCGCTTCAAAGGCGATGATTTTAATTTTGACAACCGTCCGCGAGAAGGAAGGCCAAAAACCTTCAAATACGCTGAATTGGAGGCATTGCAAGAAAAGAAAGTCATGGTGACTACCCGGTGATGTTTCTACATCGTCGCCTCGGCCGAATATTCACGCTGCGAAGGTTATGCTATGTATTTGGTGGGACCCAGGTGGTGTTATTTATTATGAACTGTTAAGATAATAGTCTAGTAACTTATTTTGAAAATTTCGAATTTCGGTTTTTTACATATTTTGAAAGTGCGATATATTGGTAGTATACTGTACAAATTTTAGACCGAAATTCGATATAGTGTCGAAATTATAGCACATACATGAGAGCGGCTCATACTTGCGCGCGTTAAGCCGCTAAAACTTTAAACGCGTCTGCTCAAAACAACGTTTTTCCGGATGGCCGTCGTGAAAACAAATTTTCTATCTAACGTATTGAGCTGAAATTTAGATATGTTATTGACTTCAATTGATGCAACTGAGCCGAGCACTGCGGAAGAAGCGGCCGCAATACGCGGAGAGGCTTGAAAAAGTGATTATTCAGCATGACAACGCTCGGCCTCACGTTGCCAAACCCGTTAAAACCTACCTGGAAACACTGAAATGGGAAATCCTACACCACCCGCCATATTCTCCAGATATTGCGCCGTCCGATTATCACTTGTTCCGATCGATGGCACATGGTCTAGCTGGCCAGCAGTTCCATTCATATTCAGACATCAAAAAACGGCTTAATTCGTGGATAGCCTCAAAAGATGAACAGTTTTACCGCGACGGTATACGAGGTCTAGCAGAATGATGGGGAAAAGTAGTAGCCAGCGATGGGCAATACTATCACTGATTCACTTGCAACCATTTTTTTCAGAATTAAGTTGTATTTTCATTAAAAAACCGCGATAACTTAGTTGCGCACCAATATATATGTATAAGGAAAGCTCATTATAAAAACAGATAGAGCTAATCTGGTAACCTGAAACTTGATTAGTACGATTTTACCAAGAACCTCCTGTAGAATCAGAATTGATTACCTTTTACTCAGATACTATATTATGTTTGCGAAAGTGCACTAAATTTTAAAAGCAGTGAGCATTTTACTATCACTATTCATTTAGTGGTAGTACAATTTGAAATGCACTATCACTAAGTGCTTTTTTCAATACCACTAAACCGTTAGTGACAGTGCATTAAAAATTTCACTTTTTTACTAAATAAAAAAAATTATTTTAGGTGATGAAAATCTTCATTTTGACCTTTACGCTTGCTATTGATTGTCTGTTTGTATGCTGCAGCTGTCACAAGAGTCAAATATGATTATCGCAAAGCGTCATTGGCAAAAATATAAACCTTCCGATAGGCACCTTGTACATTTATTAGCAGATTTGGTATATCTATTTTATTATTACCACATTTATATCACCTCGCATTCTTGTTTATCCAAGTTTTAGGTGGCACCTTTGCAGCGCTGATAATACAAAAAATATTAATACATTATATGATACTTGTACTACCACGATTTTATTTTCCGTTTGCTTTACTTAAAATTAGTTTGTTGTTGGACTCTCATTTGAAGATTGCGAAATATTCTGCATCAACCATAAATCTAGAGTCAATAATGAAGTCGTCACTTCCAAAAATATTTGCGCATGTCTCAGAGAATGTGAAGATCCCGATATCCAAATCGTTGACGACAGGATTGTTGTTCCGCTACCCGACAATACCACTATTCAAACAATATACTATTCAAACATGGCGGCAAGGAGCTGGTAAGGTGCATGCATCAGCTCCTAAGCAAAATATGGTCAGATGAAAGCATCTGCTGTCTGAAATTTAAGTCTGCTCTGGCCAATTCGTAAGAAGGGAGGTCCTGCAATATGCGCCAATTACCCTTGATTGGACCTCATCCTTGCAGCTTTAGAGCTTGAAAAACCACAATCAACTAGATATTCAAAATGCGGCAAGTCTTGGAAAACACCCATGAAAGGAGAATCGGTACACACTATCTTTTCGTCAATTTTAAATCTACTTTCGACAGCACGAAAAGGATCCTCGCAAACCTAATACGGCTATGTAAAATGGCGTTGTTTAATACCTGTAGGGCCATCAAAATTGAGAAGGATCTCTCCGAGCCGTTCGAAACTAAACGAGGTTTCAGAAAGGGTGAATCGCTGTTGTGTGACTTCTTTAACCTGATGCTGGAAAAGACCGTTCGAGCTGCAGAACTTAAACGCGTCGGCACAGTTTTTTATAAGAGCGTACAATTATTGGCGTATGCGGATGGTATTGATATCATCGGCCTAAACAACCGCGCTGTTAGTTCTGCCTTCTCCAAACTGACAACATCCGATGAAACGACGCTTGGAGTGTTTGAGAGAAAGAGGCGAATATCGTAGGCGATGGAACAATGAGCTGTATGAGCTTTACGACGACATATGTAGACATCTTCTTCTTCTTAATTGGCGCTATAACCGCTTACGCGATTTTGGCCGAGTTTAGCAAAGCGCGCCAGTCGTTTCTTTCTCGTGCTAACCGGCGCCAGTTGGACACACCAAGTGAAGCCAAGTCCTTCTCCACCTGATCTTTCCAACGCAGAGGAGGCCGCCCCCTTCCTCTGCTACCACCAGCTGGTACCGCATCGAATACTTTCAAAGCCGGAGCGTTTGTATCCATTCGGACGACATGACCCAGCCAACGTAGCCGCTGGATCTTTATTCGCTGCGCTATGTCTATGTCGTCGTAAAGCTCATACAGCTCATCGTTCCATCGTCTGCGATATTCGCCATTGCCAACGTGCAAAGGTCCAAAAATCTTACGCAGAATCTTTCTCTCCAACACTCCAAGCGTCACTTCATCGGATGTTGTCATCGTCCACGCTTCTGCGCCATACGTTAGGACGGGCATGATGAGAGTCTTGTAGAGTGTTAGTTTTGTTCGTCGAGAGAGGACTTTACTGCTCAGTTGCCTACTTAGTCCAAAGTAGCACTTGTTGGCAAGAGAGATTCTACGTTGGATTTCAAGGCTGACATTGTTATCGGTGTTAATGCTGGTTCCTAAATAGACGAAGTCTTTTACAACCTCGAAATTATAACTGTCTACAGTGACGTGGGTGCCGATACGCGAGTGCGCCGACTGTTTGTTTGAAGATAGGAGGTACTTCGTTTTGTCCTCGTTCACCACCAGACCCATTCGCTTTGCCTCTTTGTCCAGTTTGGAGAAGGCAGAACT
The DNA here is from genome assembly GCF_028408465.1 of Anastrepha ludens. Classification (NCBI taxonomy): domain Eukaryota; kingdom Metazoa; phylum Arthropoda; class Insecta; order Diptera; family Tephritidae; genus Anastrepha; species Anastrepha ludens. Next base: position 70,615,693 of record NC_071500.1, read on the forward strand.
AACAGCGCGGTTGTTAAGGCCGATGATGTCAATACCATCCGCATACGCCAATAATTGTACGCTCTTATAAAAAACTGTGCCGACGCGTTTAAGTTCTGCGGCTTGTACGATGCTCTCCAACATCAGGTTAAAGAAGTCACACGACAGCGAGTCACCCTGTCTGAAACCTCGTTTGGTATCAAACGGCTCGGAGAGGTCCTTCCCAATTCTGACGGCGCTGCTGGTGTTGAGCAACGCCATCTTACATAGCCGTATTAGTTTTGCGGGGATACCAAATTCAGACATCGCGGCATACAGGTAACTCCTTTCCGTACTGTCGAATGCAGCTTTGAAGTCGACGAAAAGATGGTGTGTGTCGATTCTCCTTTCATGGGTCTTTTCCAAGATTTGGCGTATTGAGAATATTTGGTCGATGGTAGACCTTCCAGGTCTGAAGCCACACTGATAAGGCCCAATCAGTTGGTTGACGGTGGGCTTCAGCCTTTCACACAATACGCTCGCTAGAACCTTATAGGCGATATTTAGAAGACTAATCCCGCGGTAATTGGCACAAATTGCAGGATCGCCCTTCTTATGGATTGGGCAGAGTACACTTAAATTCCAATCGGCAGGCATGCTTTCATCCGACCATATTTTGCATAGAAGCTGATGCATGCACCTTACCAGCTCCTCGCCGCCATGTTTGAATAGCTCACCCGGCAGACCGTCGGCGCCCGCGGCTTTGTTGTTCTTTAGCCGCGTTATCGCTATTCTCACCTCGTCATGATCGGGCAGCGGAACGACAATTCCGTCGTCAACGATTGGGGTATCGGGATCTTCACTTTCTCGGTGACATGCGCAGCTGTCACTGTTTAATAAGTTCGAGAAGTGTTCCCTCCATAATTTAAGATTGCTCTGTACGTCAGTCACCAGTTCGCCGTCTTTGTTCTTACAGGAAAACGCCCCGGTCTTAAAACCTTCTGTAAGCCGCCGAACTTTCTGGTAGAATTTTCGGGCGTTGTTCCTGTTGGCCAGCATCTCAAGCTCTTCGCACTCACGTATTTCGGCCTCTCGTTTCTTCTTTCGGATAATACGTCTCTCTTCCTTTTTCAGCTCTCTGTAGCGATCCCACATGGCTCGCGTTGCGCCCGATCGCAGCGTGGCTCTATAGGCGGCATCCTTTCTTTCTGCGGCAGCATGACATTCCTCGTCGTACCAATTGTTTTTTCGGGCTCGCCGGAATCCGATTTCTTCTTCGGCGGCGGTACGTAGAGAACGAGAAATGTTGCTCCATTGTTCGTGGATGCCGGTTTGTTGGGCAGTACTCTCTGAGAGCAGGAGTGAGAGTCGAGTGGCGAATCTTCTGGCTGTCTGTTGTGATTGCAGCTTTTCGATGTCGAACATTCTTTGCGTAGGTAGATGCACGTTTTTTGCTGCACAGAGGCGTGTGCGCAGTTTGGCTGCAACAAGGTAGTGATCCGAGTCGGTGTTGGGTCCTCGGATCGTACGTACATCTAATACACTAGAAGCGTGTCTTCCATCTATCACAACATGATCGATCTGGTTTCGTGTTTTTCGATCAGGAGACAGCCAGGTGGCTTGGTGAATCTTCTTATGCTGGAATCTGGTGCTGCAGACTACCATGTTTCGGGCCCCGGCGAAGTCGATCAGCCTCTGTCCGTTACCGGATGTTTCGTTGTGCAGGCTGAATTTTCCGACTGTGGGACCAAAAATTCCCTCCTTGCCCACCCTGGCGTTGAAGTCGCCAAGCACGATTTTTATGTCGTGGCGGGGGCAGCGCTCATAGGAGCGTTCCAGGCGCTCATAGAAAGAATCTTTGGTCGCATCGTCCTTCTCTTCCGTCGGGGCGTGGGCGCAAATTAGCGATATGTTAAAAAAACGGGCTTTGATGCGGATTGTTGCGAGACGCTCGTCCACCGGAGTGAACGACAGTACTTGGCGACGAAGTCTCTCTCCCACAACAAATCCGACACCGAATTGCGAATATGTAGACATAGCGCAGCGAATAAAGATCCAGCAGCTACGCTGGCTGGGTCATGTCGTCCATGAATACAAACGCTCCGGCTCTGAAAGTATTTGATGCGGTACCAGCTGGTGGTAGCAGATGAAGAGGAAGGCCTCCTCTACGTTGGAAAAATCAGGTGGAGAAGAACTTGGCATCACTTGGTGTGTCCAACTGACGCCGGTTAGCACGAGAAAGAAACGACTGGCGCACTTTGTTAAACTCGGCCAAAATCTCCGACGTCTAGGATGATAATCAGGCAATACCCTTTGGTGTCATTTAGCCAGCGGATACCGCAGAACACAAGTGTGCATTTAAACACATGTACATATGTATGTATGTATTTTACATTGCCTGTTTAAGGCACTAACGAAATGAGATTAGTACCTTCAAATCTATACATGTTGTACGAAGCAACGAGTACTATACTTATGCATTATCCACATTCTTCATTATTCACCACCGAATGTTCATCGCTGGATTGCTGCATGTTACATTCGGTTCATGTCATTGCAAAGCAATTTGACGCTCCGCATGTTAACCCATCCAATATGAAAGGTTTCATCAATGCTTTGCACTAAATAAGCGCCTTAATGCTGCTGCAATAATTAAACAAACTGGCTGCAATGAAAAGTAAATGCAAATATGTGTATGTATGTATGTACACATCATACATGGACAGAAAAGTCCACATAGATGGCACTAGTTTTGTTGCATTCATCTCCTTTTCAGTTATTAGGAACCTTAAAAAGATAGCTGGTAAAATTGCATGTTTTATATTCATTAGGTCGTGAGTTATTGTGACGCTACTTTAGCTATTTTCAAAACAATGGATCAAAAGAAATTTCGTGTTTCAATGTTATACTGCTTCTTGATGGGGAAAAATATCGTTCAAGCGAAGCAATGCATTGAAAAGTGTTATGGGGACTTCGTTCCATTAGAAAAATAAAGTGATGGTTTGTTGACTTCAATGTGGTCGTAGAGACACCGACGATGCATAACTCCAAATGAAGCGGTTACATCAGAAAATACAAAAAAAAATCCACTAAATCGTTTTGAATGATCGAAAAGTGAAGTTGCGTGAGTTATCTGACATCCTAAAGATATCAAAACGACGTGTTGGCTTTATATTGCATGATTTGACTATGAAGAATCTATGTTCATAATTAGCGCCGCATTTTCTCACTGCTTTGTTTCATTAAGGCAACGCACCGTGCCACCGAATTGCTCCCACATTTTCCGTATTCGCCCGATTTGGATCCTGGCGACTATTGGCTTTTTGTAGACCTAAAAAAAATGGTGCGGGGTAAGAAGTTTCGCTCCAATGAAGATGTTATCTCTGAAACTGAGGCAGTTTTGAGGCAAAAAATAAATCGTTCTTTAAAATTGGTATTGAAATATGATTGCGTTATTCTTAATGGAAATTACGAATTATGAATATAGCTAATTTTGAACAACAAAAAAACAAGCTTTCTTTGTTAGGCCCGAGACTTTTTTGCCCATGTGTTAGTATGCATATAGGTTTGTAGGAGAATGGGGCGACATAAAAGAGATACACCATCGTTTTGCTTCGTACAGAAAGTCACCAATTTGCTACCCTGCAGAGAACTATCCACTAAAAGAAGAGGACTAATGAAATGCATGGTTTTTGCACAGTCGGGCTTAGTTAATGAAACGTGCCGGGAATTGCACCTTCTTATCTTCATACGACCTAATATGCGCTCTAAGTTTGTTTTCACAGAAAGTAACGATTAGCGGCCAATGTATTTTTGAACATTTCCAGTTATGTTATAAAGTATATTGAATGGAGTTTTTGGAAACCAAAAACAACTAAAGAAGTTCGGTCGACACCCAAATACAAAATAAGGCAAATTTTTAAGAAGGTAGTAGCATGAACCAAATGAAGGAAACAAGTTTTACGAGTTAATAAAAATGGGCCCGCAAACCGACGGTTTTGGAGGTAAAGAAAATTATTCTCATTTGAAGTTATTTCCAATCACTTGGTTATTTATTATGTAACATACAAACAAACTAATCAAACAAATAAAATAAAACCATTAAACAATCAAAGTAAGAAGAATCAAGTAAAGAAGTGGTAAATTCGATCCCGACTGAACTTTAAATACCCGCGTACCTTTTAGCTAAATTCGATCTGGGATATGAAGCTGTAAAATCAGACAAACTCATAGAAAATGAGAGTTATAGCTTGTAACATAAGACGGTGATTATAAAACTAAATATAGTGTTCAAAGTTAATGAGGTTTCTATCTCATTTCAATAATACTCGTACTTACTTCGCACCTAAATGAGGTGAGGAGCAGCACGTCTATAAAGTTTAGGCGAGTTTTAATTTTGTTCCTTGATAGAAGCGATACAAAATTTGGTCATCTTGGTAGTTTTTTATTTAAAGATCAACTGTGTATGGTAGGTAGGGATGGGAATGGATTTTATATAATACGGTTTCGCCAATTTTTAATAAAATGGGTACTAACAAAACATTCGTTGAACCAAAGACGTCATGTGTAATAAGTTATATTACGATATATTAATTTTTGTTATCGTGCCCTGGGCGGACCGATGGATAGACATGGTTAATTTCGACTCCTTTCATTATTCGGAGCATCTCGGTATATATTTTCTTATATATGAATATGTCTACATATATCTCCTTTATGCGGTTACATAGCACGGTTGTGTGAACAAAATTCTGACACCTTTTGCACAAGTGCGCATGGGTATAAAAATTCTAGTCAATAAGTTCACAGTCGCCATAATAACGACTACCGCATTGTCGAGTTTTAGAAATTCGTCTAATTAGGCAGTTTTTTCCAGCAAGGCATTTGTATACCCAAATCACCTATTCAGCGCTATTCAACCAACACAAAACACTACAATAGTCACACACTAAATATGTAACTACATTAATACTTTGTCTGCTTATATGTATTTACATACATATGTACGTAAGTACGAATGAATGCCAACATTGCTGCTTGTTTGCACAATTAGAAATATCCAATTGGTATCGGTATTAAATTTCGTAACTAAATATTGTACTTTAGTATTTATGCATGGATCGAAGTATACCCGAACATACAAAAAGGGTGATCAGATTGGAGGTAATTTTTTCCACTAAAATACTAAATAAATACTAATGTTTTTCATTGACATTTCCGCAGGGAAAGACTTACGCCTCAACACTCTTTACATACCGTACAATTTATTTATTTATTATATTTCGTTTGACGAAAATCGACGCTCTGTGAAAAGAGTCCATCGCCCGCTCAGGCAAACTTACGGCGGTCAGGCCCATTTTTAAGCAAAATTGTCGTATTTGGGCTGTCGGCCTATGGGCTAGAGGAATCATCGGCCCATATTTCTTTAAAAACGAGGCTGACGTCAGTGTAACAGTGAATGGCCAATGCTATCGCGCCATGATAAACGACGTTTGGATGCCGGAAATTGAAGTCCAGAATCTCCACAACGTTTAGTTCCAACAGGACGACGTTACTTGCCTTACAGCCTATGAAATAATAGATTTACTGTGTCGATGGGCAATTTATCTTTCGTCTCGAAGCAATGGATTGGTATTTGTGGGGGTATGTACAGTAGAAATGCTTTGTGGATAAACCAGTTTCAATTGGGATATCGGAAGCCAACATTACTAAAGTTCTCGTTCCCACGATAGTTGGTTCCACGTAACTCGAACGACCCGGATTTATATCTGGCCAAGGTGTCACTTCAGCAGCATTCCCTGTATATGTATGGGGAATGTTTATTCTGCTACAACAACAACAACAAAGTTATTCACACGATACTGATCAAAGTCCACCAGCGAGTCATTCAAAATTGGTGCTTAGGGATGGCTGAATTACATTTGAAACGTTTTTTTTAATAAATGCAGGAATTGTTCTAAACAAAAATAATAAAAGGTGACCAAACAGTTTGGATTTTCGTTATTTTAATATATTTCAATTTAAAATTCGATACCCATAAATTGATCACCCTTCACATGCAATGCATCACAATGAAACAATTGCACATGGCAATAGCATGCAGACAAATGTGCGTCTATCTAAATGCACGTAAATATGTACGTATGAAACCTGTGTATTCACCGGACCTTGGCGATATTGCCATACCCTGTACTATACTTTTTGAAATAGTTTCGCGATAATTATAGAGCTGACTGAAGACCACGTAATTACATCGAACTTTCGCTATTAATGAAATAATAAATAAATAGACAGTAAAAAATCATTAATATGAAGAGTGCACAACTTCCTTTCAGGCAGAACTTTGAGCAAACGAAAGGAAAGAAAATACGGAACAAATTTTATTTTCCAAGTTTCTTAATTATGGTAGTTTCTTAATTAGGCTAGATAAGATTAGAGAGAAATATGTAGTAGACAATTTGGACGCTAATTATAGAAGTCGATGAAGGTGTGTTCGATACCAACAGGCAACTTTGCCCATATTTACAAAATGGTGACTGGCGTTCCAAAGAAACAGTCAAGAGCAAGTCGTCGACCGCGAGCTGTTTAATGTGAGACCTCCTGTTTCGAATGCAGCACCTCCCGCTTCTGCAAACAAATACAGGGTGGGCCATATAGCGTTTGCTTTATGAACCACCTATTTTTTTGAGAATGGTAACACAAATGACATGTCAAATGTGTTCATAATTTACTTAAAGGTTTGAAATTTACGAAATGGGACGCTATACGCTTGAACAAAATTGGGAAATATGGAAAGCCTATTTCCAAAGTGGTGAGTCTTCGTCTTCTTCCGCGGTTACAGTAAATGGCGAGCGTTACCGTGACATGCTCAACGAGTTTTTGTTTGCAAAAATTGAAGAGGATGACATGGACGACATTTGGTTTCAACAGGACGGTGCAACTTGTCACACTGCCAAAGTTACACTCGAACTTTTGGTTACCGTTTTTGAATTCCGATATCAATTGGCCGCCTCGGAGCTGTGATTTAAGCCCGTTGGACTATTTTTTGTGGGAAGCCGTTAAGGACAAATGCTATGCGAACCATCCAGAGACGATTGATGCTTTAAAACACGAAATCGAAGTTGCCATTCATGAATTGGAGCCGAAACAATCGAAAATGTGCTTAAAAATTGTGTTGATCGAATGGCCTACTGTAAAGCCTGTCGTGGCAGTCATTTGAACGATATTTTTTTTTATTCATAAATGATAATGCTCAGTCCTCAAAATAAGAATAAAAGTTTTAAAAAATATTGATTAATTTTTTTTTATAGCCGATTCAAAAAGCAAATTTTACATGGCCCACCCTATACTAAATGTAACAACAGAGCAACGAATTGTGAGGAAACTTCATATCAAATTTGGAAAAATCGTTCGGAAACCAGTAAGCAGAGCAACCCGAAATATACCACTAATAACTTGAAATATGGTATGCCATTAGAATCAAAATATGTATATGCCTCTAAAAACGCCTTTACAATCCTTGTAAACCTTAAGATACGGTTTTAAATTGTATTTACAGTGCCCTTAAAAATTATAGCACTCGAACTTATTGACCAGGGTGAACTATTTATTTGTTCTTTCTTTAATTTTAATAGTTTTTTTTATTAAAATGTAGTCTATTCTTCTACAAAAATTATACAAATCCAAGTTTAAAATTTGGGAAAATTAAAAAAAAAATGCAAGCTTTTGAATCACAGTTGGATTTTGGTGCAACTGCGAATTGGCTCAAAAATCGCATTGAGTTGACGAGCAGTCCCATACTATATATAAGTCACATTTTGTATTTTATTGTAAAAAGTGTACGTATTTGATCAGCTTGCAGCTGGCATGTGTGACAAGAAACGCGCTGGAACTTGTTTTAGGTTGCCCTTCTAATACGTTATAAACATTTATGAATGAAAGAAAAATGCTGTACAGCGTTAGTGTAGTAATTAAATACACACACCTAGTATCCTATTAAGCACATTTGTGTATAAACAGTAAAACCTCCCTGGCAGACAGTCAACTTGTGTCTGCCCAAGAGCGGTATCCGCTCAAGAGGAGGGTAGGTAGGAAGGTAGGTGGGGTGGATGTCGCAATGACACACTTAGACCTTTCGTAGGTCCATTGTGATACCCTAGTTAGTTAGAGATGTGCTATGCCCGCTACATCAGTTAAAAATGCTACATCAGTCAAGAGTGCGTAGCTTCCTTGTAGCTAAGCTTTCACACTCACATAAAAGATGCCTGACTGTTTCCTCTTCTTCTGTATTAAGACAGCTTCGACAGAAATCGAAGTACGGGAGTCCTAACCTTCTAGCGTGGATGCCTATTAAACAATGACCCATTAATACCCTTATACTTCTCTGTTAAATCTTGCGAAGCTCTTTGATTGGCCGCTGTTCCATTTTGGTTATGTCTGTCTGCTTAGTTCGCATGTTGTGAGGTTTTGCCAATTTGTAGATATTTACCTTGTTGGTGGTTTCCCTATCTATAAGTGGCTATGGACATAGGTATCAGCATCTTATCCACTTGGAGATCAAGCGTTGTATCGGTTCGAGTAAGTTCATCTGCCTTGCAGTTCCCAGCTATATTCCTGTGGCCTGGCACCCATTGTATGACTGTTTTCGACGAGTGCGTTTTAGATTCTAGCGCTTTTATTGCTGCTTGACTGTCTTCATAATATAATATTCTCGTTTTTATTAACGTAAGACCCTCATTTATGACAGTGACTTCCGCCTGAAATACACTGCAATGATCAGGTAGGCGAAATGATTGGCTAACTCCGAGTATCCTACTAAACCCCTCCACCTACTCTGTTGCCTAGTTTTGAACCATCTGTATAGAGGTTTATATCATTTTTCTTAACAATAAGACCGTTATCCCATTCCTCTTTGGAAGGAAATACTGTGACGAAAGATTTATCTAAGTTTATATCCTTGGTCATACAGAAGTCCGTTGTACAAGGAATGCAGGGAAGTTTTTCTAAAATTGAAGAGTGTCCTTTCTGATTTGTTCTGAGTAGATCGATTTCTCTTAATCTGAGCTGTTTGCTTACCGAATTGCTCTATTGGTAATAGGTTAAGCGTAATATTTAGTGCCTCTGTGGGTGTAGTCCTAAGGGCCCCGGGGATGCAAATACTGGCCATTATTTGTACATATACCATAGTTTTCTTGATATATAACTTATCTAAAGCCGGCCTCCATATTAGTATACCGTATGTTAAGATTGGTCTTACAATTGCTGTGTAAAGCCAATATACGATAGACGGGGAAAGACCCCAACTTTGTCTTATTAGCTGTTTACAAAAGTAGCTCCTTTTACAATATCTTCGACATTTGACTTCCATTTTAATTTTCTGTCTAGTAATAGACCTAAGTAGCCGGCCTTATCACTCCACCTTGAGTCGGAGTAGTAATTTTTGGAATTCTATATTTCCTAGTAAAAAGGATGAGTTCAGTTTTGTTAGGGTTGACGCTTAGCCCATTTGCTTTTGACCAGTTTTCAACCATGTTTAGTAAATCTTGATGTGTTGGGAAATTTCCCTCTTACTACCATTGCAATATCATTCCTTTAGAGAAGAGGAGGGGAGCTTCCTTCACAACTTTTTAGTTAATTGAATATTGTTGATCTTATCAGTGTGGCTTTAGAGCTATAAAATCCACAATCGATCAGATATTCACAATACGACAAGTTTTGGAAAAGTTCCGGAAGTTCCCTTTTTCCGATTAGTAAGTGCATATGTGTGTTAGTCACTGTTCACTCACATTTTTTTATATTTTGTTCACCTACCAAGAGTTCACGTCCGCTCAAGAGGTTTTTTTTGGTTTGTTATGAAAAGAAATCTTAATGTCCTTTAATACTAGGTTGGCTTCTCAACAGAGGTTTCTGTTCCAAGAGAGAGTCTGCTTGAGAGAGATTAATTTATTTCGAAATGTTAACCTTAAACTTGGTATAAGAAAAAATGTCAGCCCAAGTGAGTCACGCTCTTTGCAGCTGTTTGGCCGAGCTTTTTCTCTTATTTATGGTGCGCGTCTTGCTGTTTTCTACAAATCGGGGAATCTAGAGTTTTATATATAATAGCCTATCAAGAAATTCAAATAGTTGGTGTTGCTTAATCTAAGTCAGCTAAGGCATTGACCATGTCTGCAACATCACCAATGGGATAAAAATATAGTAAAGCTTTTGTATTCGAATTGTAACTACAAATGAATACGAGTATGATTCCCATTTTCTCCAGTAGTTCATCATTGCCAGGCGCGCTTCCCCATATACACTTTGATGAATTGGCATACAAAAAGTTTCTTCCATTCCGTCTCACATTCAAAGGTTGCCCAGTATAACAATAATTAAACAAAATAAAGAAAAAGTACATATTGAGTTTGCCGTCACTAAGTCTGCCTTGACAGTTAGGCCTGGCTGGGCTGCCGATCTGTACGTTCACTAAGTACTTCAAGTGTTGATCAAAAGCGCTAAATACTTACACCAATATACCTATGCACATACATACATACATAAATAGATACGAACGCCAACACTGGCACTAACACCAACACCAACACTCTTAACAAAAGCCAACTGATAGCTAAATGAACAACAAAAACATCGGTTATGGCAAGTTAGCTCCGACAACAAAATAGCCACAATGTCAACAGCAACAATTGTGACAGCGACAACATAAATGCCAAAAGCCAAGAACCAACAACGGAGAGTAAACAAAAAATACGACAAAAGAATAAACATAGTAATAAATGTGAAATAAAAAAAGGAAAATGAAAATAAAAAGAAAAAACTCGAAGTAAACAACGAAGTGCAAAAAATGGAAACAATGTTGGTATTCGAGTGGTTTTTAATGTTATTTCCTTGACAAGGTGTTGTTTTTGTTTGGGTCCAAAGTAATGTGCTAGCACAAGTGTGGCACTCTTCTGGACGATTAAAGGAATAGGAAAACAAACACGTGAGCACATGTATGTGCATATAAACATGATCACACAGAACCATATACTTGAATGAATGTAGAAGACGATGCTTTTTGCGATGGGGACAACAATTGCAAATTTCTTATCGACAAAGCAACGTTAAAACAACAATTGTCAACAGCATAGAAAAATTACCTGAACACTCATCTTTAGATTTGCTCAAGCATAACCTGAGAAGCTAGCCGGCAAAACATGTATATTTTTCACTTCCTGCTCTTATGAGCACATGTACATACATAAGTATGTATGTGCATGTTCTCTTAGATTGTTCTATGTGCCTATACTGAGTTTATATTTACAGTAACATAAATACTTATATTACATACATATGCACGTATGTACAGGGTGGCCAATCGAGCATTTGGGATTTACTTACTTTAAGGCAGCTATAAATAAAAGACGCATCTACATTTTGCTATCACATTCTTTATTGGAAAGAATAAACCTTGCTTTTAAGGATGGAAAATAATTGCAATAAAATGGCCTTTTCCAATACTTTTTGGGGAGTTTCGCATCTTATCTCCCTAATGGTAATATTGATTTCATGGTTTGGTTATCGAGAAGTGTCTGGATGATTGGCATAAAATTTATCCTTAGCGGCGCTCCACAAATTATAGTCTAATGGAATCAAATTGTAAGTAAATGATTGCCTTAATTTACATTACCACTTTCGCCAATTACTCTATTTTGGAATGTTTTAATATTTCCCTTTTTCAAGCGAAAGCTTTTTAAATCTCTGACATATCAGAGATGTGCCAAGTCAAAAAAATCGAGAGTTCAAATTCAAAACGCTAAATTGACGCCCTGTATATGCATGATAATTCAATAAAGGTTTAAGTTTCAGTTCAATTTTTGGTTAGGTTGATTGACAAAACATTTCTTAAATTTTTATTGTTGTATCTTGGTATCTCAACAATATCTCCAATTGAAAATCATAACATGATAAACAAAAAACTTAGTTCTCCAGCCTGCTGGAACGACTAACAAAAGGCGAAAAATAAAACACTTCTCTTAAATTTGCTGTTTAAAAATATATTTACCATATAAGAAAATATATTTAGTTTAAAATTCGTTCTATGGTCATACAATACGAGTAGATAATAAATTTTATGTGCTTGATTGGAATTATCTAATCTACTTAAAGAATAAAAGACACATGTCTGTTGTCGTCACTTTCAACCTCAACTATCAACTATCAATGAAGAAAATACCAAAAACGAGAGCGTTGGAAAATGACAAATATATTTTTTCCGAATTTTTCAACAAAAATTTCCAAAAATTACAATAAAAAAAAAATTTTAAACAGAATTAAAAGAAAAGATGTGTTTTATATACATATGTACATTGAAAAAATCTCAAAATTATGATATATTTTTAAGATTTTTTCAGTGTCTTCTTATGGTACTCAAGCCTACAAATAAACTAATTTTCAGAAAAAACAACATTTCATTTGTCTTGCTTTTAATATATTGAATTATATAATTTACAAAAAGGTTCTCAATAAAGCTAATAATAATTGTAATAATAAATTTTAAAAAATCTCGGGAGCTATTATGGAATTCTAAAAAAACTAACCCCAGTACTAGAAAATTGCACTTTTCATTGGCCAAATCGAAGCTACAACTCCGAAAGTTTCACATATACAGCCGTTGAAATATATTTAAGGACGATACCCAGTTCTGTCAATTTGGTACTGGTTTTAATAAAATCACTTAAATGTTTGCGTATGAAATATATATAAAAGGTGTTATTGCATTTTGACGTATCTGAACGGATTTGACCGCTTTCATGTTACCTTCAATACGATGAATTGGCTCGACACCGTTCCGCGAAAAGCCCACACCATTATTGAGCCACCCCTGTGATTTATGATTGGTGAGTCGTACTTCCTACAACCTGGACCAGCTTTATTTATTTTCATTTCATCTGAATAAAATATATTGCCGCTTTTTTTGAGTCCAGGATATGTGCTCTTGAGTAAACTCAATCCGGCGTTGCGATGTTGTTACCATGAAACTCTGCTTCTGCCAATCGAACCGCAACTATTATTTTTCTTTACTGGCTCTTCCAGATGAACACAAATTTATCGATTTCGGTCCAAATTATGAACCCGAAGAAATAAATGCAGGCAGTGCCACGCCTTTTTCTGGGTAAATGCGCACACACATTGCTCCCCACCTCGTTTAAGTTCAACATAATTATTGAGATCGGATAAAAATGATGACCGCTTTCGATATTATTATTATAATTATTTTCCTTTAGCTCCTTTTTTATATGTTATGGCTAAACTTCCGTCCGCCCGTCTTATTTTACAAGCTATCGTTGGCTTTGAGTTTGTTCGATTCCAAAAATTAACAGTCAGCTCAAAATAAATTTTATTACGCGCATATAAGGGTCCGCCATATAACTTTACGGAATTAAAAATGCTATAAAAAAGAAACTAAATATTTTTCCAAACTGTTTTTCTATTTTGAAGTACAATCCTTCCGGTTAATTATGGAACACAACTTCATTCATATGGCTGCCTCGGCTAGCCATGCACCATCCCATACGATCGGTCCAATTTTTCAACACATTTTCGATTGTATGCGGCTGTATTTCAGCTATGACATCGCGTATGTTGGTCTTCAGTGCATCAACTGTTGCTGGTTTGTTGGCATAACACCGGTCTTTGACGCTTCATTCGGTGCTTTTCTTCTTCCCATTGCCGTACGTAATTTTCGTACACATTCTGCAACATTACCATGATTTTCAAAGTAATGTCACAATATTTCCCAGCGTTCTTTGAGCGTATACACAACCATTTTCGTCCAGCGGAAGAATCAAGCTAATTTTCTGTCAAATCAGATGGCAGCTATGTAAGTGTTTCCATTCTTCAAATAATACCTAGTTCAAATCCGTAACGATAGATGGCGGGCCCTTTACAAGTTCGGTCCGAAGCTCGATTAATCTTTCCTTAGCTAGTTAGTAATGTTTACATATGATCAGATTGGAGGGTTATTTTGACAGATCACGGGGGATTAATGTCAAACTAAATACATATTTTTTTCAGTACTCATTGGCATTTCACCATGGAAAGACTTACGCATCAAGAACGTTTACAAATCGTGCAATTATATTTCAAAAATCGACGCTCTGTCAAAAGTGTTCATCGAGCGCTCAATTCCACTTATGGTGTACAGCGCTGAGGCCCATTTTCGGCAAAGCAAAACTGCCGTATTTGGGCTGAAGAGCAATCCGAAGCCATTCAATAGCAGACAATACATCCTTTGAAAGCAACAGTTTGGTGCGGCCTATGGGCTAGAGGAATTATCGGCCTATATTTTTTCAGAGACGAGAATGCCGCCAAGGTAACAGTGAATGACAAAAGTTATCGCGCCATAATAAACGACTTTTTGATACCAAAATTTGAAGCTCGTAATATCCACAAAATTTGGTTCCAACAAGGTGACGCTACTTTCCACACAGCACGGGAAACAATAGATTAGCTGCGTCGACGTTGTGGTGAACAATTTATCTCTCGTCTTGGAACAGTGGGTTAGCCACCAAGACCTTGTGATATCACATCACATTGGACTTTTATTTATGGAGATATATCAAGTTTAAATGCTTTTTGGATAACCTAGCTTCGATCGAGGGACTGGGTGCCAATCTTACTAAAGTTATTCACTAGATACCGACCGAAGTCCTCCAGCGAGTCACTCAAAATTGGTGTTTACAGATAACCAAATTACGCCTTGTGGCCAATATTTGAAAGAAATTATCTTTAAAAAATAAATGTCATGAATGGTTCTACAAAAAAATAATAAATATCGCCCAATCAATTTTAATTTTCGTTGTTTTGCTTCCCTTTAAAATTCAATACCTCTAAATTGATCACTTGCAACATTCCTGCATATGTTGCTATTTACTTAATCATATTTTTGATAAAAAAAGGTCTAAAATGGTTTGTGGGTGGCTACATATATCAATGCCTAGTTATTTGCTTAAACATAATATAATTGCAAGTGATTTCCCAACGTCTGGTTGATTTCCCTGTTTGTGCGATGTAGTCATCTGTCGTCTACGTCTAACTCATCTATCTCCTGTCCCTATAAAGGCTAATTCATGTTTTTGTTTTGGCATCTCGTTCGCTATTATTGCCGTTCGATTCTAAAAGCTTCCTCGAATCAATACTTTTAACCCTAGATAGCACCTCATATTTTTATATCCATCTTTGTCGATTCTACGATGCTTATTTTAATTTGATGTGGAGTGCATCCAATGTACAATAAATTAAGAAATTGTTTAAGCGTTTAATCACATCCCTTCCTTTTTGTGCATATTGGTAAGTTTTTAATTTTGTTTTTTTTTTTATTTGCATTTTTTTTAATTAAATGTATTGGGTTGAGGAATAAATTCATTATAGCTTTTACATTTTCCTTTATTTTACATCGATTTGTTTGCTGTTTGGCAGACGGTAAGTATTCATTCGATAGAATTTTCCGCTCTATAAAATTATGTTAGATGTATTTTTGAGTTATTTAATCTTTTATTAGTCTAGAGGCTTAGAAATCGAGTACCCAGGAGGCAAAAATTAACATTTTCGACATCTGCTCTTCTTTGCTTTTCATCGAGGTCATAAAGCTGCTAAAGCTGCCCGGGACACTTACGACGTGTATGGAAAAGGTGTCATAGAAGAGTCTACAGCACGGAAATGGTTTTCAAAGTTAAAAAATGATGACTTTGACGCCGATGACACGTTCCGCAGCGGAAGGCCTACTGAATTCGATAAAGATTGTCTCATATCACTTTTGAAGGAGAACGGTCGTCAAACCAGTCGTAAATCGGCGGAAAGAATGTACTGCGATCATAAAACCAATATCGATCACCTTCATTCAATGGCATTTACCGAAAAATTGGGAGCCTGAGTGCCTCTCAAGCTCAACGAAAAAAAAAAAACAAAGAAAAACGCCTTCAAATTGCTTCTCAGTATCTCGCCATCGAGCAACACGCGATCATAAACAGCGCTTTTGTACCGAATCGTCACGGGAGATGAGAAATATAGTAGTGCCTATTCATCAGTATGAAGGAAAGAAAGGAGCGGATGGCTCCAGGAAATACGCCAAAGCCGTGAGTCAAGTCGAATCTTCATCCAAAGAAGACCAGGATATGTGCTTGGTGGGACTGGGAGGGCATGGTGCACTGGGAAATGCTCGAAAAGAATGCCACGGTCAGCAGGGAGCTCTACATTGCCCAGCTACACTGCGTGAATGAGGCTATTCGGTTGAAAAACCTGATCGACATGATCAAACCATACTCCTTCACGACAACGCCAAGGAACGCTTGTTGCACAAGTCGTCAAAGCCGCACTCTAAGAGCTCGAATGGGATTCCCACGACAGTCAGTTTATATATTTTTTAAATTAAATGAGCAAATAAACCATTATTATGGTCAACTTAAATACGAAATTTTAGGCGCAATAATTTTACAACGCAAGTCTGTTTCTAAAGATGCTAGTAAATCTTACTAAAACGTGTGCCTAGCGTTGCTTACTAGTTTTCATATCATTTCAAAATGTACAGGTACACCAATTTTATTAGACACAAATTTGGAAATATTATTTTTGTTTTGTGAGAATGCGTTGTACAACTTCAGATTTCTCTGCATAAGCAAGATTTCTCTGCCTGTACATAGATACATATCAGCATAGATATGTACTTACATACGTGCCTATGTGTGTGCTTAGGTATTTCAAGTCAGTTATAGAGAAACACTTGGCGGCATGCAAGCCAATACCTTATTCGATTTCACGGGATTTGTCAGGTTTACAACTCACCTTTCGCCCTGTCCCTCGCGGCAGTTGCTTTGACACGCATATATCCATCTATGTAATGCGCTTAGCATATTTAATAAGACCGACAATGCGATACGTGCCCATAAGAAAAGAAAAAGAAAACCAGATACGACGTCTACGCTTTTACTAACACGCGCGCCTATTTAGCTCTATTGTATTTAAGTATGTACATATATATACTCGTACATAAGTATTTACGATTTTGCTAAGCTAAAGTATCTGCATACTTAAGTAAATATGTATATGCATAGCTATGCACAATCACACCAACAAATAAATGTACATAGTTTGTAATTCAAGAAAACAATTGTGCTCTTTCAAAAGAATTCACGTCCATATATGCATGTATGTATGTACAGGTATGTATGTGCAATATTCATATATACGGCTATTCGCATACGCCCACATGCGTTTCTATGTATATGTATATAGGTATGCACATATATCTAAACAATACCGCAAACAATAACTATTATTATTTATAGTGTGGGGTGCATCTAACCTTGGTAGCTTTAGATTGAGATACTCCGGATTGTGGTGGGTAGCTTGATTTTTACATCCGAATAGAAGAGCCGCAAAGTGTTTGCTGCTGCTAGCATCAGATATACGTATATGCATGTATATTTGTGTCAAAAGCGGCACTTTGATTTTTACCACAATCTTTTCGTAGCTCAAGGAGTCAGATCACAATTTCTATCATTTATGATGCTGCGATGGCAGTTAAGTAGGAATCGAACTCCTAATCTTCGGAGTAATAGCACTTGTCCATGCCCATGCAGTAAAAAATAATTACGCACCAACGTACTCACCTGTTTAAATATATCAATAGATGCCATCACCTTCGTGTTATGCAAGCGCTCAGTTATGTTTCAATTTGTTCTTGTTCTTTGCTTGTTTTTGCGACTGCTTATTAGCCAGTGTATGGTTATGAACAGCAGTCGCTTAGCCTTTGGCCGTTGGAGTCACTGAACTCTGTGATAATTCGCTTGATACTACTCGTACCAACAGACAACAACAGCAGGATCAACGGCAAGGTGAATGTTATGGTAAACAAACCAAAATAAAACAAAAGAAACATGAGGGATTCCGTCAAGTGCGTACAAGCCAACTGACGACAGTTTGACGTCGAAATGGCAATGAACTCAATGGCAGCTTGTTTGCTTAATGTATACGTATGTACATATGGATGTGCTTACATACCAGCGTGCGCACATTTGGCACCCAATGGCGGAAGTTGAAGTTTCCACAATGCCGAAGCCACCAATGCTGTAGCCGTCACTGTCACCAGTGCCCTCACAAATGGACATATGGGCGCATACATATTTATATTACCAATACAATATTGACTTTATAGCGGAATTCGCCTGATGTCATGTTTCAATCACCGGTAGTAAGCAGTCTTTCAACAGCAAATGTGCGTTAAAAAACAAATTGCATTGTCAAGGAAAGATGTATGTGGAGGAAGTTAGGCCCATTTTTCCATATTTGACAATACGCTTACAAGTATTGCAAAAAATATAGGGATTTCTAATAGGGACGGGTCAATGTTATTTATTATTTAGTCATGAAAATACGATGGCTACCAAAATGAATTTTAGCGATTTTTCCTCGCCCGCTCGTTTTCTTGTGGGATTTTCTGAAGTCGCTGGTAAATTGTTAATAAACAGCAATGGGCCAATACTCTCAACGTAGACACAATATTCAAATACAGACGCGGTAGGTATTTCAAACGGTATACCATTTCTTACAGTATCCAAATGTTTATATGGGCGCTTAAAATAAAATAAAAAATAATTTCTGTAATACCACACAACCAGATTATTTAAACAATTTTTCAATTTTGGACCGGCTCCATTGAAAAACTCCGTTTTTTTTTGTCGGAACAAACTAGCAAGTATAGCACTTAGACAAAATTCAGCCCATAGTACTGCACTCAGGTTCCCTTTTTAATTTTCTTTAAATCTACCCGACCTCCAAAGAAATCTGAGTAGACCTTGTGGTGCCAAAGAGCCAAGGTGGTCGCTTCAGTTCCAAATACATCAAGCCTGATTCGATCGAAGGCCGGACGGACGCAGCTTTGTGTCCAAAGAGATGCCCATAGCGTAGTCCCTCCTGTCGATGGCTAGCTCTACCCTGGCAACAAGGGCTTGCAGTGCCGACTCGCCGGATTTTCCACTTTGATAGGCATGCTGAAATGCAGAAACCTTCAGCGACATCTAACGTATACGCAATTCCACTAGTCGTTCGCAACTTTTCAGCATTAAAGAAGTCATACTGATGGGTCTAAAGCTTTTGGGGCTGGTGCAGTCATCTTTTCCAACTTTAAGAATGAAAGCAACCCTTACTATCCTCCGAGAGCGAGGTATATAGGCCAGTGCCAGGCATGTCGTGAAGATTTTCTTCAAGGCTGCGGACTCTGCGGACTCATGAACACGCACAACCCTCTTGTAAAAAAACATGTATTCATATCATGATAAATATTTAGTAAGACATAACAGCATTAGCATTTTTGATGTTGGCCAATCATGTTTAGCCTCACACTCTCATTTCTATTGTTCGATTTAGTTTTGTTTCCATTGAAATAAATAAGGAATAAACGAATTTAAAAAAAAAAATAATAATATATTTTCTACGCCTCAAAAGCATAAAAAAATCGTATAAAAAAATGAAAGCATTTAATTTTAGTCCTTAAATGTCAATTTGATTTAAACGGGTATGTACTTATACAGTCATAAAATCCCTCAAACGCCTCCGAAATGGCAAATTAGTTTCATTTCGAAAAACTACAATATAATATAATATTTGTCTTTTATTTAGAATTTACTCCATTGATTCACATAAATAAATTATATTTATATTCAACATTTTTATACAGAGAAATAAAAATAAACAAATCCGAAGAAGTCATGTCAAAACAAATAATCGTATCGCATAATCGCGGTTAATATGCATGTCAAATTTCATACAATTTTTGGGTTGTCACAAGTTTTGAAGTTATGAGCATAGTTCTTGTACAATGGCTAAAGAGGAACATCGGCTGATTGTTAAATTACATGAAGAGGGAAATATTTGAAAGAAATCGAAAGATAGAAAGGAGATATAAAAGCGATTCACCGATTGCAAATAAAATCCGCCTACGTCAAGGGAGCAAACTTAATAACGGCGAAGAACGCTTGATTTTAAACGAAGGTTACCAAAAAAATCTCTTTCTATAAGTCGTAGAACGTAGTAAAATGTTTAGCAAAATATAATGCAAATAAAGTGGTTTGTGGGAAAACAGTTCGACATGCGTTGAAAAAACACAACTCCCACGCGCCAATTGCGTGGAAGAAGCCCTTGTGCGAAAAACAGAAACACCCGCATACAATTTGCCTCTGAAAATATATCTAAAGGCTATATGTAGACCTATGGAAAACGGTAAAATATAACTAAATCAATACTTTTTGTACTTATTTTTTTGTTTTGATAAAAGCAAATATAATTTAAAAGGGTCAGACTGAAAGCCCTGTCCGAAGTATTAAAGATAATGTATTGAACGATTGGGTATATGCACATACTATATATATATATATATATATATATATATATATATACTACTCGAAGCGCACCTCTTTGGTTGCCAAGATGTGAGTCATCTGCAACTGTTTTGTTTACTTTAAAAACCCGCTCGATCGCCTAATCTCAATATAATCGAAGGGAGGAATCGTACAGAAAACTAAAAAATTAAGTTTTTCTGAGTTCAAATGGACTGAAGAAAACTTCGAAAAACGGTTGTAAAAACTTAGTGGTGAGGCAGCTATCTACCGAGGATCGCGCTAGTACAGGGTCTGGCACTCGAAGTGTAACCAATTAAAAAGGCCATACATTTAGTTTGAAAATTACTTTTATTCAATTCAAAGTAAAAACTGTGTAAAAATAATACAAAATTAAGAATCAATTTACTTGTGCTCCATATGACCACCTTTTGCTATGGCGCAGAGAGCGCCCATCTGCGGATACAGTGGTCCAAACCATTAGCTGTCGCGGGTGCTGAGTTCTGGTAGTCAATCACTTTAAGGTGCTCAAGTTCACGAACAATCGCTGGTTGTGATTTTTCAGCCAAATATAATGCAATCGCACTATTACGTTTGAAATCCACTACTAAATTTCTTTTTTCGCGCTTACTCTCTGCAAAACGCTTCCGGGTGCTTATAAAGAATACTCTGGACTGCCTATTAACAGACAACTGATGACCATCCATTAGTTGCGCGAGCGGTCTGAAGTTGGTTACACTTCGAGGGCCTGTATAGTAGCTTATACTGAATCTGGGGTTCGCAAAATAGTGCTGAAAGTAAATCGAAATAAAAAAAGAACTGCTGCAAGGCCTAAGATTGACGGCAGGTGTAAGAGAGAGATAAGACGGTGGACTGTCAATAAACGTTTCAGCCTTATACAAATTAGACTTGAACTTCTCTCTTTGTTTGAAGAGTGAATGAATGAATGAAGGGAAGAATACAGAGTGAAAATTTGAATTTAGAATATCAAAATAGACTGGCTAAATCGAAGTTTACACAACACTACAAAGAGCTAGACTTGGGATGATGAATGGCAATCCATCCTTTTTAGCGATGAAAAAAAATTTAATCTTGATGGGTCTGATGGTAATCTGAAATATTGCAGAGATACTCGCGAGCGACGACAAACGCATCACTCCCGAATTTTCCACAGTGGCTCTTATGGCCTGGGGTGCTGTTAACTGCCGTGGCAAGACCCAAATTTGTTTTAGTTCGCGTAAGATGAACTCAGAAAATTATGTAGCGGCCTTGGATAATGTTTTATTGGAGAATGTTCCCAAAGAGTTTCAGGGTGAATATTTGACAGTCTTGCAACTTTCAAATAGAGCCATTCAACTACAGATATTTCTCAACCAGCCAAATTATTGTAGAACCAGATCGGAACGGAAATCGATTGCTACCACGAGGAGTTTTTCCAAGTATTCGCTATTCCTGTTAGTCATCCGATAATTTTCATGGCAATGTTTCGTAATATTGTACATATGTGCATATGTATTCACATATAGAAACATATCTTAGCTTCATGGTCAAGCATGCGGTTGCAAGTGCATACATCCATACATATGTAGTATTGAGGTTGGACGGTTTATGCCACGCCAGTCCGCGGTGCATTTTTCTACCCAATTTCTTGGCCATTTTTCCATTGTATCTCTTTGTGTGTATTATTTGCTCTATTGTTATTATTTGCTGTTGTTCTCATTGGCTTTGTATTCTGAGGTGTCCATTCAGAGTAATTTGCAAATCAATTTCGTTTACTTTGTGCTCATGTTTAACAACATTTTTATGGTTTGACACACACCCTCTTCGAAAGCCGCATCTGCGTCAATTCGCCCTCTTTGACCATTCCACAATCCACATGCAAACACATATTCGTGCCTACACACATACACATTCATATATATCCGTTTTCCTCTTTGTTTATTATATTCTTAGCTGTTTGTTTATCATAACGGGCACAGCTTGTTGCCATAAAATACTGACCAATAGTTAATCAGCCAGGCAAGCGTAGTGAAGAATGAAGAGAAAGCTGGTGAAATGAATGACGCGCATGCATCGGGGTGCAACGAGCCCTAATTTTACCAGTTGGCTGTATTTGCCACGCTATCGCTAGCCAAAATCCGTCGTTCGACAACGGCCTGTCTAACTGTAAATTATACATTTCATAATTTCGAACATTTTCGCGATAATCGCATGTAATTGCATTTTATCTACACCTTTTTATCCTGACATGTGAGCAAACAAATAAGTCGACGTTACATTGCCGTCTGCGAAAATAGCCATCGAATGCAGCACTGGTGGCACGCAGTGCTAACGAAGAAAGTGATGACCACGTCGCCACATTGTGCATTGCTGCGCTTTCGCTCGATTTAGCTCCCGATTTGAGTGGCTGAGTGCGCTCGAAATTATGGCACGCGTCGCAATGTTTTTCGAAAGGAATGCGATTTTGGTCGTGTGATAGGCAAGTGTGCGAAGTAACGGTAAATTCGGTTCACTTATAGTATATGTAGGTATGTACATACGTATGGCGGGAGAATGCTTCACTGGACATGGTGAGCATACCCGGGATGCCTTTTGCAAAAGGAAATACATAGGTGCACAGGAAGACTTAAGCACAAACACATGGGCATTGTACAAACTTCCATACCCACGCGACTCATCCCTCAGTCCTTGGTGCACAGAAATGCTTGCCAAATGGACACGCAATGCATTAGGGCAAGTGCAAAAGCTTTTTCACGCATTGGGCTTGGGAATAGCGCGGTTTCTCATTTCTTGCCAATGACGGGCATTATCAGTTTGACACTTTTAAGCAGGAAAGAAAAGAGGCAGCACCCGAACGTTTAGTTCCATTTATTCCATACACATGTTTTGTGTGTGGGATGTCGCATGTTGCATATAATTCTTTGTCTTCTCCTGCGTACTAGTACTAGCACTAATTTATTATAGAATTGAAGTAAAGTAAAGATGTGTGCATGCATACATATGCACATGAATATATTTCAAAAAATTCCCAAAGGCTGCAGCTGAGAAAGAAGGTTTTTGTATATACATATGTACATTTAAAGGTGCTTATATATTATACAAGTATAAATAGTATGTTCAAATACATACATACATATGTAGGTATACTAGTGCCTATCGAGCCATTGCACGTTTTACCTCTAGGAAACAAATGTAATCACAAAGTTTGAGGGTCGAAAAATCAATCACTATTTTAATTTATATTTTCCTAATACTATTTATTATCTCAGTCACAATGTGAATAGCTTTAAACTGAAGATGGTTTGGGATGGAACTTCTAAACCTATGTACTTAGTACTGCAATAAGTTCTGTTAAAATAATTAGTAAGCTTTTAAATGTACACAGTGCGCCAGCCATCGACAACATTCTCATTTGACAATTTGTATTGTGTTAGAGTTTACTTCTATTAGCCAATAGGAAGCAAGTGGGGCAAAAGTACCTAGGAATATTTTTTGATATTTCAATTAAAAGTTTGTAAAATAATTTAAAAAATATGCTTGAAATAAAACTCACTAGCTTACTATTTATAAAGTTATTTATAATTGTTATGAAGCATAGTAATCCTCCTTCCTAAAAATAAGCTCTCCGAAAATTTTAAGAAGGTAAAGTTCAAAATAAAAACACTGACGTGAAAAAACTGTTTTCGATGGCGCCATCTTTTTAATGAATGGAAGCTTGGTAACATTCGGTGGACATTCAGTTGAAGCCAAGTTATTGCGTCTAAAGTGTCAGTATGTTTGTGTCAAAATGATACAAAAGTGAGTTTTAAACAAAGAGCTAATATCAAATTTTGTTTTAAAATCGGTAAAATATTTGCCGAAACATTTGAATTGATGAAAAAAGTTGTCTATCTGAGTGGTTTACACGTTTCAGAGATGGTTGCGAGGACATAAATGATAATGAACGCACGGGCCGCCCAAAATCGGTAATTTCTGAAAACTCCATCGAAACGTTTGGTAAATTTATCAAAAATGGATCGTAATCATCGTTGAATTTCATGGAGTCGGAGTTGAATATCTTCAAAACATCGACGGAGTTGAATATCTCAAAACATCGACTTTCGCACAAGTTAGCTGAGGTCCAAAAATTGCTCAGAATTCAACATTCGAAAGACCTCATTAAAGAGACTAGAAAAGACGAGAACTTCATTTACAACTTTGCAACTGGTGATGAAACGTGGCGTTTCCAACATGAACCTGAAACTAAGCGTTAAAGTGCCGAATGGAAGGCCCCAGACGAGTCACCACCCGAAAAATCGCGTTTGGAGAAGTCAAAAATCAAGTCGATGCCCATTTGGTTTTACGATTCCAAGGGAATTGTCCACAAGGAGTTCGCACCAATGGGCTAAACCGTCAATGGAATTTTCTATCTTGGCGTTTTGAAGTTCGATCTCATCGATCCATTCTTGTGATTTTTTGACTAGAAATCCCATTTTAACCATAAATCGCTCACCGTATTTGCCTGATATGGCTCCCTGTGACTTCTATCTATTCGGAAAATAGCATTTGGCGATGAAGGGAAAACGTTTTGCGTACGGTGAGGTCATCCAAAAGGCTTCTACTGACATCCTGAAGGGCATTTCGGTCAATGACCTGAAACACTTTTGAAAAGCTTTAAGATCGCACAAAACAATGTATCGAGGCCTGAATAAATTAACTCGAAGTTATCAGAACAAAGCTGGGGAAAAGAAATCCATTATGTTTGCATAAATGACCCCAAAAAACGTTTGGTGCCAAAAGAGAATATTAAAAAATTTCGTAGCATAGTTGAATTATTAACCAAAGTTATAGGCACAGCACCGCTGCAGTCAAATGTACCAGTTTTACTCACAACTAGTAGAGTCGCAGACCCAACTACTGAAGTAGCTAGCTGGTTTTTTTTCTATGCAAGCAACAGGTATTTTTTACATGACGATGACACACGATATATAATATAGTTAGTATATGTAGTTCAAATAAATAGAAAGATACTAGCCCAATATGAACCAAAACCACTAATTTGAGTTTAAAAAAGGTAATTAAAAATAAAACAAATTTATGACTACACAACATAAACCTTTTTATTAAATAAAATTTAAAATATTGGACAATTTTATTAGTAGCCTTAGAATTGCTGGATTATACTTATATATTACATATGTATATGCATATGGCCGCGTTTGCCGAGCGGCTCCCCCAATTTGAGGAACCTAGAGTTTTATGCCGCCTCTGAAAGACAGATGGTTTTTATGAAGATCCTTCTCAGGGTCGAAATACGCTCGGAGGCTTGCCATTACCTGCCAAATGGAGACCGTTGTTGCTGGTGTTTCATTTTTGTCGATATGTTCTATCGCGTGCTTAAATATAATCGAATATGTACTCGTTTTAGTTATTTGCAGAATACCCAAATAAAACTTAATTAAAAGGTGCAAGTCAAATAAAAAAGGCTTGAACAAAACCTTTTGTACTCAATACAAATACTTATGTTTTTTCGGGCTAGTTCGATTTCATACAGGAAATTATAGTTTGAAACTCATTAATTTGATGTTACACTGCAGGGACATTGTTTCCTCCAGGACAGGTTAGGTTAGGTGAAATGTCTGCCCATGTAAGAGCCCACTTGAATACCATACAAAAGAAAGGCAGCGAGGGGTCTCTGAATTAGAGCAGGATCACAACCAAACAGTAGCTAATTTCAATTGTGTTAATCGCTTCAGACTACTGATGAAATTCACCAGGTTTATGACACCGAAGCCTACCATATTCACAGGTGAAGAAAAAAAAATGAAAGCCTCGAAGTCTAAATCTTATCTCGGCGAGAGCACGCCAGCTGAGAAGAAGGTGCTGAGATAATTCCACCTCATACTACAGACAGCTGCTACAGAAATGACTTGAAGCTCTTCGCATGCCGCTTGGATATTTAACGGACAATGCTCGCTCCACTCATGTTCAGAAGGATCTCGCGACCTTGTACTTTTGCGCACTAGCCCAACGCTCGCTGAGTTGACGCGAATCTTGTCTTTTCAGAAGGAGATAACAGGTTTTCAAATGGAACCCTCTCACTTCGTGGAGAAACCATATCGACTGTTTCGTGCCTAGCTACCTTATCAGCCCAGCAGTTTCCCGCTACGTCACAGTGACTAGGAACCCAAATGAACCTAATATCAATATATTCGGATGCAGTCGGGCCCAGGGCCTTAATTGCCGCTTGGATGTTGGAGTAGCGTTTTTCATTTAACTTTGCGTTATTAATTCCATTCTGCTCTATTGAGAAACCGCTGAAGTAATAAAAATTATTGACGAAAATTGTACACTAAATCGAATGCATTGAACTCTATTTCCGTATGGTATGGATTGGGAATTCAAAAATACAAAGGCATTTTCAATTATTCCAATAAAAAAGTACATAGTTATATGCAAATTGCTTTGTTATTTGTCCCAAAATGTGCTGAGGCTGACAAGCGCACTTCCCCCTATTGCTGCCTGCTATTGCAATGCTCAAATACATATGTAAAAGTAGGTTGTATGAAAAGGGGTTCCTTCTTGTCACTGATAAATCACTGCATTGCATTGAAAAGTCGTTTAAATACCAACAAATATGCTTACACAATGAGGTGGGCCATTGCTTTTATGAAATGCAAAAAGTTCACACAAAACTAAAGTACATAGGGGCATTTCGGTAGTTTTTTGTAAATAAATATTTTTATAATAAGAACATGGCCTCTCACGAATATGTATGGAGCTGCATCAACATGCATACATACCGACATAAATTTATTATTGTATATGTATACTTATATATACTTTGTTTTTGTACATAAATAAACTCAAAAGAAAAGTAGATTTGAATTGAGTGCGCATTTCAGCTCTGTTGCGGCCTCTATGTATTATTATATATTTCGTTGGACTCGCTTTCATTGAAAGCAGCGGTACTGGCCACGCAGGCGCTTCAATTACTTGATAACATACATTCACTACCAAACCACTAAGTCCAACCAACTCTTGCTCAGTGCATTCAAATCAAATGTCGGAAGTAAGAAAGGCAGTGAGCAAAGGGTTAGTTGAAGCAAAACACATCCAGGCACAATACCATCAAGCTGTCTGCCTACCCGCCGAGCGGCTAGTCTTTAGTCGGGACACATCCCAATTGACGAGTTTTTACAATATATGGTATTAATGTGAACTTTTGTACAGTGCCAGGGGAAAAAGGCAAGGTATGGGAGTGTGTTTGCGTGCATTTGTATAATCGACAGCTGGTGGTTTCTGAGAAACGGCAAAGATGACGCTCCTGTCATATGTGTGTTTGTCGCCACTTATCGCAATAGCAAAAAACTTGAGTAAAAACAAAAACAACAATATTCAGAGGAATATGAATAAATAAAATAAATGCAGTGTTGACATCACAAACGAGTTCAGCGACGAGGTTTGGTGACGCCATGCGACTCGAGGTGATGCGACTCAACCCTTTCACACGCATTGAGTCGCCTTCACACCAGCCCAAGAGGCGGTGCGGCGAACGATCGCTTGTCACCGCTGTGTTTTTATTGTAGCCCGGTTGTGCCTACGTTGCTGTTGCCGCTATAATTAATAATGAAAATCCCTTTTCAATTTGACGAAGTGCATTTGTCATTGCATTTAATTTGCGCAAAGTGCTTGCGGTCGGCCGTTGCCGTCACCTGGCGTGTGTGAACAAAAGACCTCAGCTTAGGTTGAGGTTGAAGCACTATGGGGCCAAACGCGTAAAAGATGGTTATAGGCGTATGTATAATCAGTAAGGAAGTACTTAATTCGATGCGCACCAAATTTTGCTGCCCACCCACATTTAAGTAAAATTTAATTTGGGCAGGTTACTAATTTTTAAAATCACACAAATTCTAGGCAATGAGAGTTCTAGCTCGTAACATCAACCGGACGGGTGGAACGTGCGCAACTTTAGTCTTAACATATAGAAAGTGAGCGTGGTTTTTATGCGATCTGAATAATATATATGCCCATGCTATATGAGGTAGTGAGCAACACATGTACATACATTCGGGCGAGTTTTATTAGGTCGTTATCGAGATAAGTGCACATTTCCAAAAGCGGGCGTAACACAGTCCTTTTTCCTAAATTTTTTGCGAGCACTTAAGCACAAGGATATTAAAATTTCGTTCACACAACGGATCTATGTAACCACATAAATGTATCGGGACGGATATAGAAATATGTATACATACCAGAATGCTCAGTGTGATGACAGGAGTCGATTTAGGTCTGCCCATCCGTTTTTTAAATTATTTACTGCACAATCTTCATCAATGCTAGTTTCCTCAGAATCGATTTGATTTACAGCTTCGGATACTGTTTCCATCAAATCCGCTTCGTCAACTTCTCTTTCCACCAAAAAATCTTGAACGTCCTGGATAGCCATATCCACAAAACCTTCGCCTCCGATTGATTTAGCAAATTTTAATATGCCGCCAATTTCATTTTCTGACGATTTTTTTTTCAACTGAAGAGAGCCATATTTTCTTCTAAAACGCATTTAACGTATGCAGCTGTTTTCACTTCTTTTAGCGACAAAGATGTGATATCGATACAGTGCTTGACTGAAAATTTCTTCCAAGCTTCCATTACTTTACTCGTAATTGATTTTGAGTCGGTTGGAGTGTTTGAGAGAAAGATTCTGCGGAAGAATTTTGGATATTTGCATGTTGGTGACGGCGAGTATTGAAGGTGATGGATCAACGAGCTGTACGACCTTTTCGACGACACAGACATAGCGCAGCGATTAAAGATCCAGCGGCTACGTTGGCTTGTCGTCCGAATGGATACAAACGCAGAGGAAGAGGAAGGACTTCTCTGCGTTGAAAATATCAGGTGGAGAATGACTTGGCTTCACTTGATGTGTCCAACTGGCGCTGGTTAGCATGAGAAAGAAAGCTTTTAGTGCTTTTTGCAGTTAGCAATCCAAATGCTGAGTGCCTTTTCCGTTTTCTCAATTATTGACGCCCAGGGCGTGCTCCACGTTTTACGAATATCAATGATTTTGCATCTACTGCCCTTATTTCTTTTTCATTTTTCTTGATAGTTGTTGTTGTAGCAGCGTAAACATTCCCCATACTTACATACGGGGAATGCTGCTGGAGTGACAGTCCTTGGCCGGATATAAATCCGGGTCGTTCCGGTAACATAGAACCGACTATCGTGGAAACGTTTTTCGTTTCGTTTTTCTTGTTAGTCCGGCTTATTATATATAATTGGCGCGTACACCCTTTTTTGGGTGCTTAGCCGAGCTCCTCCTCCTATTTGTGGTGTGCGTCTTGATGTTGTTCCACAAATGGAGGGACCTACAGTTTCAAGCCGGCTCCGAACGGCAGATATTTTTATGGGGACCTTTTTCATGGCAGAAATACTCTCGGAGGTTTGCCATTGCCTGCCGAGGGGCAAGAAAAATGTTTTTCTTAATTTGGTGTTTCACCGAGATTCGAACCTACGTTCTCTCTGTGAATTCCGAATGGTAGTCACGCGGATGGTTCCATGTGGAGGATGGTTCCATGTGTAGAAGTCCACGCAAGTGGGGAAAGTTACTGATCGCCATTCACTTGGGAGTGGCCAGGACGATTCTTCTACATATGGTTCAAGCAGCTCACAACGGCCGGGATTAGCCCACGTATCCTCTGGGTAGCTTCCGAACACCCGTTCGGGAGTGAGCTAACGTGAGAAGGCGAAGCATTCCAGGATAGCTGGTTGTGCGCTGGGT
Source organism: Anastrepha ludens (assembly GCF_028408465.1). Classification (NCBI taxonomy): domain Eukaryota; kingdom Metazoa; phylum Arthropoda; class Insecta; order Diptera; family Tephritidae; genus Anastrepha; species Anastrepha ludens. The sequence continues at coordinate 70,645,777 of NC_071500.1, forward strand.
TTGGGACCCGCCACTTAAAAATCCCCCCCAATGAAAAGAATTAACAAGCCTCGGATGAGAACTGCCTTTACTGATGACGACCCCTGCAAACGAAATAAGGAATATGATTTGAGGGCATGCACCTGGAATGTCCGGTCCCTTAATGGGGAAGGTGCCTCTGCCCGGCTGGTTGATGTCCTCGTGAGAGTAAAGGCTGACATCACTGCCATCCAAGAGATGCGATGGACGGGGCAAGGTAAGAAAACCATGGGACCTTGCGACGTCTACTACAGCTGCCATGTAAAGGAGCGCAAATTCGGTGTCGGATTTGTTGTGGGAGAGAGACTTCGTCGCCAAGTACTGTCGTTCACTCCGGTGGACGAGCGTCTCGCAACAATCCGCATCAAAGCCAGATTTTTCAACATATCGCTAATTTGCGCCCACGCCCCGACGGAAGAGAAGGACGATGCGACCAAAGATTCCTTCTATGAGCGCTTGGAACGTTCCTATGAGCGCTGCCCCCGCCACGACATAAAAATCGTGCTTGGCGACTTCAACGCCAGGGTGGGCAAGGAGGGAATTTTTGGTCCCACAGTCGGAAAATTCAGCCTGCACAACGAAACATCCGGTAACGGTCAGAGGCTGATCGACTTCGCCGGGGCCCGAAACATGGTAGTCTGCAGCACCAGATTCCAGCATAAAAAGATACACCAAGCTACCTGGCTGTCTCCTGATCGGAAAACGCGAAACCAGATCGATCATGTTGTGATAGATGGAAGACACGCTTCTAGTGTATTAGATGTACGCACGATCCGAGGACCCAACATCGACTCGGATCATTACCTTGTTGCAGCCAAGCTGCGCACCCGCCTCTGTGCAGCAAAAAACGTACATCTACCTGCGCAAAGAATGTTCGACATCGAAAAGCTGCAATCACGACAGACAGCCAAAAGATTCGCCACTCGACTCTCACTCCTGCTCTCGGAGAGCATTGCCCAACACACCGGCATGCGCGAGCAATGGAGCAACATTTCTCGTTCCCTACGTACCGCCGCCGAAGAAGAAATCGGATTCCGGCGAGCCCGAAAAAACAATTGGTACGACGAGGAATGTCATGCTGCCGCAGAAAGAAAGGATGCCGCCTATAGAGCCACGCTGCGATCGGGCGTAACGCGAGCCATGTGGGATCGCTACAGAGAGCTGAAAAAGGAAGAGAGACGTATTATCCGACAGAAGAAACGAGAGGCCGAAATACGTGAGTGCGAGGAGCTTGAGATGCTGGCCAATAGGAACAACGCCCGAAAATTTTACCAGAAAGTTCGGCGGCTTACAGAAGGTTTTAAGACCGGGGCGTTGTCCTGTAAGAACAAAGACGGTGATCTGGTGACTGACGTACAGAGCAATCTTAAATTATGGAGGGAACAATTCTCGAACCTGTTAAACGGTGACAGCTGCGCATGCCATAGAGAATGTGAAGATCCCGATACCCCAATCGTTGACGACGGAATTGTCGTTCCGTTACCCGACCATGACGAGGTGAGAATAGCAATATCACGGCTAAAGAACAACAAAGCCGCGGGCGCCGACGGACTGCCGGCTGAGCTATTCAAACATGGCGGCGAGGAGCTGGTAAGGTGCATGCATCAGCTCCTATGCAGAATATGGTCGGATGAAAGCATGCCTGCCGATTGGAATTTAAGTGTGCTCTGCCCAATCCATAAGAAGGGCGATCCTGCAATTTGTGCCAATTACCGCGGGATTAGTCTTCTAAATATCGCCTATAAGGTTCTAGCGAGCGTATTGTGTGAAAGGCTGAAGCCCACCGTCAACCAACTGATTGGACCTTATCAGTGTGGCTTCAGACCTGGAAAGTCTACCATAGACCAAATATTCACAATACGCCAAATCTTGGAAAAGACCCATGAAAGGAGAATCGACACACACCATCTTTTCGTCGACTTCAAAGCTGCATTCGACAGTACGGAAAGGAGTTACCTGTATGCCGCGATGTCTGAATTTGGTATCCCCGCAAAACTAATACGGCTATGTAAGATGACGTTGCTCAACACCAGCAGCGCCGTCAGAATTGGGAAGGACCTCTCCGAGCCGTTTGATACCAAACGAGGTTTCAGACAGGGTGACTCGCTGTCGTGTGACTTCTTTAACCTGATGTTGGAGAGCATCGTACGAGCCGCAGAACTTAATCGCTCAGGCACAATTTTTTATAAGAGCGTACAATTGCTGGCGTACGCCGATGATATTGACATCATCGGCCTTAACAACCGCGCTGTTAGTTCTGCCTTCTCCAAACTGGATAAAGAGGCAAAGCGAATGGGTTTGGTGGTGAACGAGGACAAAACGAAGTACCTCCTGTCTTCAAACAAACAGTCGGCGCACTCGCGTATCGGCACCCACGTCACTGTTGACAGTTATAATTTTGAGGTTGTAAAAGACTTCGTGTATTTAGGAACCAGCATTAACACCGATAACAATGTCAGCCTTGAAATCCAACGTAGAATCTCTCTTGCCAACAAGTGCTACTTTGGACTAAGTAGGCAATTGAGCAGTAAAGTCCTCTCTCGTCGAACAAAACTAACACTCTACAAGACTCTCATCATGCCCGTCCTAACGTATGGCGCAGAAGCTTGGACGATGACAACATCCGATGAAGCGACGCTTGGAGTGTTCGAGAGAAAGATTCTGCGTAAGATTTTTGGACCTTTGCACGTTGGCAACGGCGAATATCGTAGACGATGGAACGATGAGCTGTATGAGCTTTACGACGACATAGACATAGCGCAGCGAATAAAGATCCAGCGGCTTCGTTGGCTGGGTCATGTCGTCCGAATGGATACAAACGCTCCGGCTTTGAAAGTATTCGATGCGGTACCAGCTGGTGGTAGCAGAGGAAGAGGGCGGCCTCCTCTGCGTTGGAAAGATCAGGTGGAGAGGGACTTGGCTTCACTTGGAGTGTCCAATTGGCGCCGGTTAGCACGAGAAAGAAACGACTGGCGCGCTTTGTTAATCTCGGCCAAAATCGCGTAAGCGGTTATCGCGCCAATTAAGAAGAAGAAGAAGTCACGCGCCAACCCATTCGCCTACGGCGGCCGCTATTATTGCTTCATTCAAATAAAGTTTTGTTTTCCACTGTGAGATACTTTTTCTCCCTAAAAAAACGATCCAAGATTTGTATCTTTACTGCTATAGAAATCTTGAACATAGTTTTTTTATCTTTCTCGGACACGGCTTGAGACTGAAACTTAATGATAAAGAGTTATTCCTTAACACACCGCGGCTCGACGCAGACTGAAAGATTAAAAGAAAAAATTTCCCCAACACTCACTGAGATAGAAATGTATGTATCGAAGATATGTTCTATGGTTACGAAAATACTACGTTTTAAAAAGAAAATTGAACAAAGTAAACATTAAAAAAAAATTATATAAAAATGTTATTACATACATACAAAAAATTAAAAAAAACGTATTCAGTTAAAACAAAATAAACTATTCAATTAATTTATGAAGAACAAAATTTAAATTAATCACTGTCTGATAGTCCATAGTGGTTATTGTCGTAAGTTGGCTTTTTTTCATAACAAATTGGTCCAATGCTTTCTAAACAGCTTTTTTTTCAACGTAAAATAAATTTCTTTGTAACTATTGATATTAGTAGCTACCGAATGTGACACTTTTAAGCTCCTTCCGCTGTCAGAATATTTTTTTTTTAATCTCCGACTTTTGATGGCATGTCGAAATTAAAAACAAAGGTGTTGCTATCTTTTAGAAAAAATAAAATTAAATTAAAAGAAGAAATAAAGACTCGAGCCCAAAGCAGCGCGACCACGAAAATCTAACGACGCACACTGAAAATGAGTAGTAATTAAGCAGCGACACAACTTCGAAAAAACGCAAAACGAAACGACCTAAAGCGAGGTATCAGTGTACAGTACTTTACAAAGGTTTGAGCAATATTCTTATCGTATTAGAGCGAAACCGTGTTATAGGATGCCGAGTTGTAGGAGGGTTCGCGCAATTTATGAATCCTGTATAGCGAGGGGAGGAGGAGGGCTACCTGTACATTTTATTTTTATTTCGCATTCTCAATTCGTTATCAATTTGTAAATTTTATTACCTATGAAATATGTGCAAGCGCTATGCCCAAATTTTACACTCACGTCCGCGCAACCGCTCCATTCAGTTGACCAAAGACTAAAGTATAACCAAATACAATATTCATCTCCGTTTTCATACACAATTTGTGAAATATGCTTCAGAAATTTCGCATACCATTTTAAGACCACTTTGGAAGTTCGCGCATATTTTCTGAAAAAAAAACTTTATTTTGTTTAACTTTAAGAATATAAACAAAATGTACTTCTTTCTCCTGCCTCAGCCATTACTTTTACTTTTGTTTTAACTTTAGAAATGTTAAAAGCAAATATGGCAACTTATTGAGTTGTTCGAATATGAACTGCTTATTTCCGGAGATTAATGTTTTGTTACAAGTCATGAAAATTTGTTTGAAATAAAATGACTGAAAATGAATAAAAATTTATACAGGGTGGGCCATATAGCGTTTGCTTTCTGAACCACCTTTTTTTTGAGAATGGTAACACAAATTACATGTCAAATGTGTTCATAATTTACTTAAAAGTTTGACATTTACGAAATGGGACGCTTGAACAAAATTGGGAAATATTGAAAACCTATTTCCGAAGTGGTGAGTCTTCTTCTTCTTTTCTGATGAAGCTCATTTTCACATCGGTGGCTACGTCAATAAGCAAAATTGTCGGATTTGGGGCTCAGAAACTCGACACGTTACTGTAGAGAACCAAATGCATCCACAACGAGTCACTGTTTGGTGCGGTTTTTGGTCTAGCGGCATCATCGGGCCATTTTTTTTCGAAAATGAGCGAGGAGCCGCGGTTACAGTAAATGGCGAGCGTTAGCGTGACATGTTCAACGAGTATTTGTTTCCAAAAATTGAAGAGGATGACATGGACGACATTTGGTTTCAACAGGATGGTGCAACTTGTGACACTGCAAAGATACACTCGAACTTTTGGCTACCGTTTTTGAAAACCGAATAATCAGCCGAAATTCCGATATCAAATGGCCGCCTCGGAGCTGTGATTTAAGCCCGTTGGACTATTTTCTGTGGGGAGCCGTTAAGGACAAATACTATGCGAACCATCCAGAGACGATTGATGCTTTAAAACACGAAATCGAGGTTGCCATTCATGAAATTGGAGTCCAAGCAATCGAAAATGTGCTTAGAAATTGGGTTGATCGAATGGCGTACTGTAAAGCCAGTCGTGGCAGTCATTTGAACGATATTATTCTTCATTCATAAATGGTAATGTTCAATCTTCAAAATAAAAAAAAAAGTTTGAAAAAATATTGATTAGTTTTTTTTTTATAGCCGATTCAAAAAGCAAATTTTACATGGCCCACCCTATACTTAGTTCATTGATCATATCAACTTGCCCTTTTTCGTATGAAATTTTTTTTCTTATACAAGGTGACACAAATTAAACACCCTACCGAATTTGCAAATGGCAATCATTTTTGAGACTTGCGAAGTAGACAGCTGCAGTATACAAACAGACAAGGAATGGACCACGTAAAGGTCAAATTAAAGATTTCCAACACTAGGAATAATTTTTTTATTTAGTAAAAAAATAGTAGTAATGCAACTTTCTTCTTTTTGGTATCAAATACTGGGTAGGCTACTCTACTAAGTATTATATAACTGGCGCTTACACCCTTTCAAGAGTATTTGGCCGACCTCTTCCTCGTATTTGTGGTGCGCGTTTTATTTTTTCCACAAATGAAGGCACTTACATATAATATTAAGTCACCTCCGAAGAGCAGATGAATTTTCATGAGGATCTTTTTCATTTCAGAAATTCGCTCGCTGTTTTGCCATTACTTGCCGAGGGACGACCGCTGTTAGAAAAAAATACAGTTTCTTTTTAATTTTTTTTTTTAATTTTTATTATTAGTATCAGTAAATTCATTAGAAACTTTCAATTATAGGCTTGCAGTCAAGCACAATAGACCAGCTCAAAGCTAAGCACTTTCTCTTCGATTCGGTCGGGTGAATATTGATCCAAAGGTTGTCCAAAGAAGTCAAAACACGAGACCTAACAGTCAACTTAGAGGCCAGTTTCATGCGATGAATCGAACACCAAATAAAAAGAAAGTATCCTGCGCTGTATGTCAGAGTGCAGCGCCGTACTGGAAACGTTTAGTATTGAGAAGGCTGGTATTGATGAGCGGCCACTGGCTTAGTGGTCCAATGTTGCCACACATAACACTACATTGCTTCAATGCTATGTCAAATGTATTTTGGTGTCGCAAGAAAATTTTTTTACCATCTCTTAATTGTGAATATTGAAAAAAATGCTTTCAGAATAGTTGTATTAAACATTGATTTTGGAAATAAACTTCTTTTTTTTTGTACAAGTAAAACCAATTAATTTACTATTTCTCATTAATGCAATTTATCTCAAAATTTTCAGAAGTTCAATCCCAACTTTGCTGCTTAAAACTAAAGCTTCTGGAATGTTGTTAAAAATTTAAAAATTCTCTTTCAAGTTAGCTTGGTAGCCTTTGATTCAATATGCAATTGAATATATCCTATCACTGCCAAAATCAGTATCGACGTTCCTGTTGGCGACGTTCAATCGCTGTTTGCCTGTTTGCCCAACAAACACAATCAAATGATTTCCGTTTGTTTTGCCAGTAGAAACGGATATTGGAGAGCTGTAGGTTTTATGCATGTTTGTGTGGCCAAAGTGCAAGTAGTAGTGCCCGGTGTATACGTTCATGTCCGCTTCAGTGGGCGCCTTTAGCTAATAATTGATTACCTCCGCGTTGCTAGTGCTTTCAGACGACGCTGCTGCGATAATAGTAAATCAGCAGCACATGCAGCAGCTGTTGCTTCTGGCAAAGTGCAAACACACACACATACACATGAGTTTGCAGTAGCAAACAATCCTTGATATAAATTTTTGTATGAGTGCGAAACTGGTGGTTGCTATTGGTGCATCAGCTTAGGCCGAGCAACGCAAAGAGACTCACCGCTCCCATTCGTGTGCAAGCAGATGAGCTGAGATTTTCAATTTGACCATTTTATTTGCGTATTAAATTTGCATGGAAATCTGTCTGTATTGACCGGTCAGAGCCAAAGCGAATGGTCACGCTGCCCCCCACACCCAGCTCTACTTATGCGATGCCTGCTGTTTGCGCTAATGTACAGTTCTTCACCCAGGTGCATTTGCACCGGTATTGCTATCGCAACTAAATTGTCCCTTTACATGATGGTCACCTGAATGCTGCTACAGATGCCGTTGACCATGGAGCGCTTTGCGCATTTTTAATTTGTTCGCCACTATACGCGCCATGCTGTTTGCCAACATTGCCATTTGAATTGGTATTCACATATTTGTATTTGCATTTGCATTTGCGCTAGTATTTGTGTTTGTTATCAATTGCCGCGTGTCGCTGTCATTGTACCCCGATACGATAAGCCATCGATATGGCATCCAAACAGGCGGCGGTAGCGTTGATGTGCCTGCGCGCGTTTGCATGCCAATTTGTGCTATCGATTGCAGTTTTCACCGAGTGCATACACTGCTTCCAGCTATGTTGATATGCCTTCAACAGCTCCAACTCAACGGCTGCAGCCAGTCGGTAATATCGTGTACTTTTAGAATGCCAAGTAAATATTTCACTTTAACTTAGTTGGCTCCTTTATCGACTTCGAGTCCTCTCCCCCCAGCTGCTGGCGTGAATGACAGGTTGTTAAGCGGCAGCAGCAGCACCAGCACCAGCACCAGCAGCCGACGGATGTCAACGTCAACAATGTGGCCATCAGACACTGGATAAATATTTTGCACAGTGTTTGTAGTCGCTGTAAGTTTAATGAAGTTATAATTAAATTAATTTTAAGTGGAAAATTCAACGCAATCTACACTGTTTGCACTTTCAAATGGCCGCCCAGAGATTATCAGAGAGCACAGTCGCTATTAGGAGGAGATTCCATTTTTGTAGTTAAAAAACATTTACTCACCTACCAACTTCGCTGATATTACATATAAAAAAGGCGATTGTCCGTAGATAAATTAATCAAGTATTCATATATGTGTTTGCTAGAAAGCAAGTCCGTTCACTATTATGAATTAGTTTCCGTAGGGTTGTCTGAAGGTTGCGTTGTTGTTATAGTATTAGCACATCCGGTGAAGGTCGGTGAAACTGGCAGGTGTTGTAATCAGTTCATTTAAAGACAGGACTGACAACACAACTTTTCCTACACGTTTGGGGCATAGAATAAAAGTTGGATTTCAATAAATTTGTAAGGAAACAAAAGAAGAGATAGTTGATATTATGAGGTATTGTCTTAACTTGAGTTATGTATTAGGTTGGAGAAGAAGTTTTTTCCTAAGAATTCTTTTAAACAAAAAAACAATAATTATACCAATAAGTTAATCAATTCGCCGTTGCTGTTTCAACCTCTTCCCACCTCTCGACAAATTTGCTGATGACAATCCGCCACAAATCGTCTGGTCTGGGGCCACAGAAATTATTGAGAAAGTTTTTAAGGACCTCTTTGTTATCGAAGGTAACACCCATCATAGGGTTTGAGAGGGAGCGGAAAATATGGTAATCGGTCGGTGCAAGGTCCGGAGAATACGGCGGATGCTGAAGCACGTCCCATTAGAGCTCTTGGAGTGCGGCTTTGACGACTTCTGCAACATGGGACCGGGCGTTGTCGTGAAGGAGTATGGTTTGATCATGCCGATCAGGTCTTCTCAGCCAAATAGTCTTATTCATGCGGTGTATCCGGGCAATGTAGAACTCCTTGCTGACCACGGCATTCTTTTCGAGCGTTTCCCAGTGCACAGCATACACATTTCATGATTTTCTTTGGATGAAGATCCGACTTGACTCTCGGCTTTTGTGTATCTCCTGGAGCCACCCACTCCTTTCTTTGCTTCATATTGATGAATAGGCACCATTTCGCATCTCCTGTGGTGATTCGGTACAAAAAGCGCTGTTGATGACGCGTGTTGCTCGATGGCGGGGGAGATGCTGGGAAGTAATTTGAAGGCGACTTTCTTTGTTTTTTTCGTTGAACTCGAGAAGCACCTAGGCCCCAAATTTTTCAGTAAGTCCCATTGAATAAAGATGATTGAGAATCGTTTTATGATAGCAATTCATTTTTTCTGCAAATTCTCGACTGGTTTAGAGATCGTTGTCATTCAAAAGTGATTTGAGACGTACTTCATCGAATTCAGGAGGCGTTTCGCTGCGAAACGTATTATCGACGTCATAGTCGACATGCTTCCACTTTGCAAACCATTTTCTCGCTGAAGACTCGCCTATGACACCTTCTCCATTCTCTATACTCGTCGCTTTTCGACCTCTATGAAAAGTAAAGAAGAGCAGATGTCGATTTTTGCTTCCTGGATATTCCATTTCTAAGCTTCAAAACTAATAAAAAATTAAATAACTCAAAAATACAATACATTTAACATTGAGCAGATCGAATTAATACCAAACAGCAAACAACATCGTTGTAAAAAAATATAGAAACTATAATGAATCTATTCCTCAATTCAATATGTGTAGCCGAAGTCCCTATGACTGTTTGAGAGAAAGATTCTGCGCAAGATTTTTGGACGTTTGTACGTTAGCGATGGAGACTATCACAAGCGATGGAACAATGAACGTATGAGTTGTACAAAGACTGTCGGGTTTTGTTGAGATCGGACAAAACCGCATAAGCCGTTATCACGCTGCGAAAGAAGACGTGTAGCCGAATGTGTTCATGAGCGTCTACCATTCGAAGGCATTCGTGCTCGAGGGTATTTCTGTCATACGAAACCAACTCATTAAAATCATCTGCCGCTCGGAGGCGTGTAGGTGTATTCATTTCTGGTACAACATGAAGAGACACACCACAAATTGGTATAACATGAAGGGACACACCACCAAACAACTGACAATGGATGTAAGCGTAAAATATATATTCATTAGTTTGGGGGAAAAGAAATCCAATATTTTTGCGTAAAACTTTTTCGCAAATGGTTCTAAACTGTTTTAAAGTCGATATTTAGCTCTTTAAATTGTTTGATCGATACTTTACGAGACGCCGATCACGCCGATTTTTCCCCCAAACTAAGATATATTTCTTTTATATGGCTCAGAGTTCCCGTGGCTGAACTATATTTTTCGTATCGGATTCAACATGCGTTTCTAAAGCGGGCCCAGATTAAAGTGAAGTTCTAATTTTCCGTCAAGGTTGTAAGGCTATTCCTGCTTTATTCAGCTTAGAGGTTGTTGTGGCCGAAACCAGAGTTGTCATACTACTTAATATATTTATTAGTTAATTTAATAAATATTTTTTTACTGTAGTTTTAGTATTGTGAGCCGAAGGCCAAGGTAACCAGCGTTTATTCTTATAAGCGGATTAGTTATTTTTTATTACAATAAGTAAATAAATAAAAATATATTTATAAACAACTCATAAGTGCATGCTTGTTAGAATATTCATATACACATATATATTTATATTTATTTATTTTGTATATTTGTATATTTAATAATTATTTTGAAGTATCGATAAAACAAATATACAATTTGCTGCAGACCATTTCTGCAACATATTGTTTACAGTCAAGTTTATAACAGTACTTATAAGTAACATTCCATTTGTAGCATTTGGTGCAGCCATTAACTTAGAATTGAAAGTAAGGTAAAAACGATAAAGTAAAGCTTAATATAAAAATAACGTTAAGCCCTCGAAAGTATTCGCCTTTCGTTCACAATTAGGAAGCGAGACATGCAAAACTGTTGCACCTATGCAGATTGCATTCAAAAATCAATGAAATTTGTTACAGAACACCCAGAGTTGCATTCTCTTTTTTAGAAACTGTATTTGCCACATTTTGTTTTGAAATTTATTTTAAATATACGAACATATTTCAAGGTAAAAGTTTTAGCATTCAAAGAATGAAATTTGAGGAAATTATTGAATATTTGGAGAGGTATGTACATTGGGCGGCCGCCGTAGCCGAATGGGTTGGTGTATGACTACCAATCGGAAGTGCGTAGGTTCAAATTTCGGTGCATGAAACAACAAAGTTATAGCAAATCTCCAGTCGTATAAAAAATATCTGCCGTTCGGAGTCGGCGCACGTCACAAATAGGAGGAGGAATTCGGCCAAACACCCAAAAGGGTATAAGCGCTAATTATATTATTATATACGAGGTGTGCTTAAAAAGTATAGCGAATTTTAAATTTTTGCAGGTTACATATATTCGAATTTTGACTTTTTTGTGGCGGTATGTTGGTACTGTATGAAATTTTGAGTGAAAAACGAAATTAAGTGCGCGCATGCATTCAGAATGTTGACTGTGTCATACGGAGAAGCAATTTCGGACCAAAGAAACGTCCAACGTCGGTGGTACCAAATGTTTTCAGAAGGCCGAGAAGATGTGAACGACGACAAGCTTGCCGGACGCCCGAGCACTTCAACAACAGACGAAAAATTTATGAAGTGAAGAAAATGGTATTGGCCAATCGTCGAATTAGAGAAATTGCTGAGGACCTAGACATATCGATTGGTTCGTGACACTCGATTTTTTTTTAATAATTTGGGCATGAGACGGGTCGCCGCAAAATTCGTACCAAAACTGCTCAATTTCGATCAAAAGCAGCATCGCATGAACATTGCTAATGAGATGTTGATATCTGAACTCTGTCCGCGACGACCCAAATTTGCTCGAGAGGGTCATATCTGGTGACGAATCGTGTGTTTATGGTTATGACGTGGAAACCAAAGCTCAATCATCTCAATGGAAGGAATATTACCTGCAAGTTATGCGGAGTTTGCGCGAAGCAATCCGCCAGAAATGCCCGGATTTGTGGAAGAACAACAATTGGCTCTTGCATCACGATAACGCCCCTGCTCACACATCGTGGCTTGTGCGCGACTTTTTGGCCAAACACAACACACTAATGATGCCACAGCCACCGTATTCCCCAGATCTGGCCCTCTGTGAATTTTTCTTGTTCCTGAAACTGAAGAGGCCCATGACGCCACTCGGAAGTACCGCATTGCCTTGCTAACGCTATTATAAAAACTGTTTCTATTAGTTACTTGTTGTTGTTGTAATAGTATAAATATTACCCATGCATATACGGGAAATGCTGCTTAAGTGACAGTCTTTGGCCGGATATAAATCCGGGTCGTTCCGGTTACGTAGAACGGACTGTCGTGGGAACGTCTATCATTTGGTGTTTCATGGTCATTCGCCTTTAGAGTTGGCAGTGGAAATGACGTTCTCCATTTTTTAAATAAAACTTAATTGAGATGCATACTATATATACTTAAGTCCCTTTTCGTTCTCAATTTCAACAAATATGTATATCATGCGTGCTATACCAAATACCACATAGGTGGGAAAGGAAAATTTAGAAGCAACCTCATTTAATGTTTCAAACCCACACTGGGTTTCAAACCCCGTCCCTACCAAAAGGTAGTCACGCACAATCCCATGCAGCTACCGTGGCGGCAGAGGAATGCAACTATTATTATGTGTGCATCTGCCTTTAGTTTCTAAATTTTCTATAATTGCAATATTATTAAGTCACAGTTTTGAATTTTCCACTAGCATTTATTTATTTTAGAAGGTCCCCAGTTCTCTATGTTAAATATTAACTCCGACTCCTTAAGCGATATGCTGCAGCTTGCCATCAGAGCTCATTATCATACAATGGCTTTTCGACAGTAATCAGATAACACACATAACAACAAATCCTAAACATGTTTTAATATGTATCTACTTATGTTGATGTGTTCGAATGCATATCTACACTAACAAAAATACCAATCAAATAATTATGTAATAAGACACTAAACCGTGAAAATCTTTTAACATGTATTACACATTTTTCATCGTTTTTATGGAAAAAATCAGCCCTTTGCTGGCATTCTTAGTCGGATAAAAATATAAAACCCCAGAAAATACCTAAAAATATTAGTTTGGTGTCTCGACTAATGGTTCTAGAATGAGAGTTAAAAACTTGGCACAAGCAGAGAAATGGTACTTAATGATAAAAGAAGAGATATAAAGTGCTGTTTACTTGAGACGAAACATTAAAGTTAACTACTGCCAGAGGAAATGAGGTAGAAAGGAACTCTGGGAACATGCAAAACAAGGGAAATTTTTTTATCCTGCGATTATATCCATTAGATCCCTTTTAATACTACATGCTATTATATTGAGTAGGAACTTAAAGCAGACAGAATTTATGCCTTATGTTGAAAGGGACCATGATTTGATCCATCCCTCAACATTATTTCTGGAGCTCTATTATAGTATAGCCATAAGAGCGTGCAGAGTCTCGATTTTTCCATTACTTCTTTTCGGCTGTTAAAACGCGTTACCCATAGTGATTTTTTGACTCAATAAAAAAAAAATTGTTGGGAGCCATATCAGGGGAATTCGATGGATGTTGGATGGTATTTGTTTCGTTCTTGGCAAAAAATTTGAGGCTTATGATACCAATGTGCGACGGCACCTTATAACGGTGCAAAATCCATGAGCTGTTTCCCGGAAATTATTTTTTGGAGGAAAACAATGGTATTTATCCATGAAAATCGTTAACATAGCTTTCTTTTTTGACTTTTGCATTTTTTTTGGTCTTGGTTTACTCTCCACTCACGCCTGATATGTGGATTATGGGTCGTATTCATATACCACATCTCACCTCCAGCAACGATGTGTTTGATGACTCTTGGATCACATTCAGCCTTGGAAATCATGTTTCGGCGATATCAGCGCCGTCCCATTTTTTCATGAAATTAAGTTTCTTTGCCGCAACATGGCGCAATTCTAAATCTTTAACTACAATGTGCTTGTTGGATCCATAAGCAATGCTCAAGTATTCTGCCAACTCTCTGATGTTTTCATCAGTTCTCGACGGCCTACCACTACGTTCGTCATCATCGATGAACTCACGATCTCTTCTGAGCCGTTAATGCCACTTGTAAATGGCATCATTGGCGAAACAGTTTCCTAACATTTCTAAGGTATTCACACTATTGATAAAAAATTGATAACACGTACAGGGTAGATTTAGTCAAAACGACGTAATTTTTACAAATGTAATGGTAGGAATGTTAATCATACTTGTAGAGGTGGCAATCTAACAAAAAACACAAAACAGAACAAAAATCGGTTGACTTACAGCGTCACCTGGCGGTTGTTCCGGGAACTTTTTGATCAAGGTAGAAACCGCAAGGCGGAAAGAATTTGACTCTAATATTGAAAAGGCCCATGGTTTTCGACACATGGGCTTATCCCACAGAATACAGGGTGCGCCATCTTTTATGTCGGTATGAAAATATTGAATAGCCTTGAAAAAAAAAACAACTGATTTGTATAAGTGAGGTACTTTTATTTGATTTGTTTATTTACAATTTATTAAAACTATTTTTTGAATACAATATCAATCAAGCGGCCACCCATATTAGCACTCGCAAGCTGCGATTTTTTTTCTGCGTTTGTCATCACCTTGTCAAGCATTTCTGGATTTATAGCGTCGATTTCGGTTGTTTCGGTGTAAAGCGATCCATGGTTGAAATTGTACTGAATTGACGTATCGAAAAGATGTACATTGAAGTCGAACGGTTGGTAAATGCCAAAGTTATACGCGACATTACATACCGACATAAAAGATGGCGAGCCATGTGAGTAGTATGCATATAAACTCGTACATCAATGATGAGTTTACCACTTATGCCACTTTGATTGTCCCAGCTGGCCCTTTTCAAATAGTGCATAAAGACATTTTCTTTGACAAGTCAAATTTTCAGTGCTCAAAAATTCGCGCCCAGATTTGTATATTGGTGTGTATCGGATAAACTCAAAAAGGGCAAGGGAATGGCCGTAAAAACAAGGATAAGGTGAAGAATTTTCGGCGGGATACAGAGATGGCATTGCAATCAGCGAAAATTTAAGTCAAGAAAGATTATAGAGAACAATTCAATCCTTTTTTAATTGAAAATTCCAATATTAAGCCGGACATTTTTACCTCATTCTCAGACATGTAATCACGTTTGAAGCGCAGATTCCAACAACCGTAATCTAAGCCTGCATAAGCTTTGCAAATGTTTGAAAGGCACACGTATTACCTAAACTTATTTTTACACCGAAACCGGTGAAGGAGTACTATGACAACCTTGTACTTCTGACAATTAAAATGTAAGAGAAGGTTCACCAGGAATCGGAACAATTGTACAATCTTGGCATTGGGCAGCAATATATTTTGGATACTATTTTAGTACCAGGCGTAACCCGATAGGAGAGGACGACTGCTCACAGGCTATTTTGCTAGTAATGCTACCTTACATTGTGCATCTGGGTCGAATTCGTTGATCTACCGGCACAGAAGCAGACTACGTTTGGTGGGCGACAAGACGCATTAACCATTTTTATGTAATATATTAGCGGGATCTATGGTCGAATTGTTTCAATGAATGTATCCTACGACTGTGGCAACTAAGGGAATGTTAGTCTTCATTGGGTAGTCTGAAACTGTTTTGGGTAGCGCGTGTTAAGGACGTGATATGAAGATACAAAAGAAGATCTTTTAGGCTTCAGCGCCCGTCCGTTTTCATATTAGCCAATATCTTACCTTTTCTTTCCGCATGTAATTTGAAGATGGTTGCAGGCAAATTCCATTTGCTACGTATCTTGCCTTGGTTGAGCGATTTGATTGTTTCGTTTTGGAGTGTTTGAACTTAACAGAGGGTTCAGGCATCCTGAGCCTATCCAACTACCGTTTTTTTTTTGTTTTTTTTTTTTTTTTTGGGTGGGTGAGGTAGGGTTCAAAATGCCTTCGCACTTACAGCGACCGTCGTCTACTGCGTCGTGTGGTGTGGGCACTAAAACAGTCCCTCCTCCTCTCCTGGGGAGACTCCCCTCCCGGAACTACTTTGTGCATTACTTCGGGAGGGCCCAGAACACTGTCCATGAAAAGGACCAATTCTATTCACCCACGTCTGGGTCCACCATATTTGTAGCCAGCATTCATGCTTTAGGCTCGTCTTCTTGTGTCTCTATCTGCGGGGCTTCATGTTTTCGGCTTATCTTCTAGTCAGGTATATTAGCATGTCGGTTAGGCATCTCTGTCCATGTCAAGGTTTTCGGCACGTAGGACTCGCTCTATATATGTGCGAATAATTTGCCAATTTTCTGCGCTTTCTATCATTTTATCAGTGATGTTGTCAGCTCTTAAGGGGCCTAGTCTGCCTTCGACAGCTTTGCGATCTAGTTTCCATCTCTCACATTTAAAGAAAGTATGATCTGCGTAGTCAATAAGTGCATCTTCGTAGATGCATTTAGTGGTTTCTGACTTGCCTATTTTGTTAAGGTATTTGTAAAAGTATCCATGTCCAGATAGCATCTGTGTAGTATAATAGTTTACCTTGCCGAACTGTCTGTTATACCATTTGTCTAGATTTGGTATAAGTCTCTTCGTCCATCGGCCTTTCGTCTCTGACTCCCATCGCTCTTGCCATATTTGCAGTGTATGTGCTCTAATTTGCTGCTTTGCGCTCGTTTTGGTGCGGGCGCGTATGTGGTCTCCTATGGCGTTTGTCTCACTCTTTTTAAAGTTACATAGTTCTTTTCGCTCTCTCGCTAGCAGATCTATAGGTATCGTCCCGCTAAAGAGGACTACTGCTTCTGCTACCGTGCGATAAGCTGAAGCAACGCGGAGGGCGGCGGTTCTTTGGGCCTTGGCCAGGATCTTGCGGCGACACTCAGTTTTAAGTGTGTCCGCCCATACTTCACATCCGTATAGTAAAATGGATACCGTCGTGTCCATGAGCAGCTTCCGCCTACTTTCGATGGGTCCTCCGATGTTAGTCATTAGTCTTGATAGCCTTGAGATTGTTTTGGTGGATTTTTCAGCAGCGTTCTGGATTTGCGCCCAGTATATCAGCTTGTTGTCGAGTTTGATGCCCAGATATTTCACCACTTTTGAGGTTGTTTTGTTCTCTGTGTAGACTGGCATTGTCACTTCTACAGATATGCGCGCTCTCGTGAATAGAATCAGTTCTGTTTTTTCCGGAGCTAAGCTAAGGTCTTGCGAATCGAGCCATGACTTGATTCTTGTCATCGTTTGTGTAAGTGTCCGCCTTGCTGCGTCTACATCCCGTGTGGTAATTACTGCTGCGACATCGTCAGCGTATCCTACTAGGTAGCAATCGTCGGGCATGTCGATGGTGACTACCCTTAGCTTGTTATTATTATTTGATATTAGTATAATATTAGCAGCGGTTTAAAAGAGAGGGTATTTATGTTTGGTTTGAGTGTGAAGCAGTCGCGCTATACCGATTGGTGGTGTATTACATTTAATTTTAAATTTGAATTTGAATTTAGTTTTAAATTGAAATAACTAGTTTTTACATAATAAAGAATTGTCGATGGTCTATACTTTCTATAACATTTTTTTAAGTGTATTGAAAATATGCTTCAGAGCTTTTCACATAACCTTATTTCATTTTCGAACTTTGTTTCCTTGTAAAGATACCGTCGGATCGATTACGAGTAGGTGAACCGTCTGGTTACGGTATTGTGAAGCTATTTGAATGGATACTTGGGATATTTTGCGCAAATTTGGTATGCATCTGATGGACAAGAGGCGATCAGGAGATCAGCTACATGTGAACAGACAGCGATTGCTAGCAGCAAATGGGAAATGTGAATGCACATAAGAAATATACATTCATACATACGTACATATGTATATGTAAGTGCACATATAGTTATTTGTATATGTATGCGTATTTGTACAATACTTGGCTACAAATGGCCTCTAGTGCATCTTTGAACTGACGTAACTGTTTTTCCAGTCGACCAAATGCACAGCTAACTTTACGGCACTCAGCCAATGACTTCACACAGAAGAATTTTCAATCTTACTTAGAACAAATTGATTATCATGGTCTTTTGTATAAGTGTTTATTTGTTTTCCCATTTCACAATGGTTTGAATTGGGCGAGGATATGTTGTGGTTACGGCTAGAAGGGGCGCCCATACTTGTAAAGTTAGTTGGTAAAACAATTGACCAGAACTGAATGGAACGGATGGATGCCGGTGGCAACAACCGTTGCAGAGAGATTTACTATATGTGCAATTGTTTTTGTAATGCAATGAAGAAGGTTATTTCGGACACGACACTGAAGGTGAAGCTAATCCACATACAGGTGACAAGGTTTTCTGACTAATATACTGACAATAAACTGCTATCTGTGGCCGTATTTTATATTAGGACAGAATTGCTTTCAGCGTCACTTGGTTTTCCGTTTAAAACTGAACTTTGCTATATTTAGGTTCATACCATATTTGCGCAAACGCACTTTCTGTCTAAATCGTCATTTATGTTTTGGATCACTCGTCAAACAGTTTCATCTAAGTCCAAACAGGTTTTGAGATATGAGTTTTTGCTCGGTTTTGGGATTGATATTGTTGGGGCTACTTTTTCTGAATGGCTTTAGATGTAACCGGTTGACTAAGATATTGGTGCTAGTGCAGATCTATGATAGCGGATTTGTACCACAGATTTTGCCAAACTAAGTAATGCAGCGACACTCAGTTGAAGAACGCGCCAAAGTTAACCAAATGTTCGAATGAAGTGCCATCAGGCACATTTTCACCTAATGCGATAACGTTAATAAGCAAAATTGTCGCATTTGGTGTACTATGCTCCCATAATGAGCCACTGTTTGGTGTGGTTTTGGGGCTTTCAGATTCATCGGACGGAATTTCTTCGGAAATGAACAGTACGGTAAACAGTGAACGATATTCTTCCATAGTAATAAACTTTTTATGACTCAATTAGACGGCATGGACTTGGACAGCATGTGATTTCAACAGGACAGTGCCTGTCCTGTACATGCCCTTAGCTTAGTGTGAAAAGATGCTAAGTGCATTTTTCTAAAAACATATATATTATTTTAATGCAAGATGCGAAACACAAAAAATGCATCCCTTTCCAAAATATCAAAATACCTCTTATTTTCTTATTTCTTATTATTAACCGTTTCTATTCTTCAGTTGCTTATCTTTGCTAAGTCCAGAAACTCTTAAGTTGTGTGGATCCATCGATCAGAAGGGTGAACCCCAAGGGATCAGAAGAAGATCTTAACTTGCCTAACTTTGCAAGGGAGAGAGCCAAACGGCTAAGGTTTGTATTTGTCTCACATGGATCCGACAAAATGTTGTAGGGTCGCATAAAAAAAGAAACTTGATTTCCATGGATGGATAAAATAATTACCATTAATAAGCTGGGAAAAAGTTGACGTCATTAGTTGTTTAATTATTATTATTATTATTGTTGAATGTTTCGTAATTTAATAATCATTTCATTTTAAAAAGTTCTACGCATTGTGCCTGAATGATTGAACCTCTCACGTGGCAGCTGCTGTACGACCGAATGCATACAATTGAAACTAAACAAAAACTTAATTGCGCTGGAAGTGTTAACCGTTTGTTTTATCCTGAATGCTCTAACAGGGCAATGATACTATTAATCCCATTGTTTCCGAGCTGTGATTGTGCTCACGAGCCTTTCTTGCTTTGCAAATAAGAGTCTGTTCAATATAGACACATAGATAATTACTTACTTACACATACTCATAGAACCATAACTCCGTTTTCTTATTACATAAATAAACCGCAAGCGAGCTACGGCTATCTAAAATATCAGATAATCTAGAAAACAGGTAGAAATGCAAGCTTTCAATGCGCAACGCAAAGCCCTCACTCATATGCGCACTGAGAAGTAGCGTCAGTCTGCATAATCGAATGTAGAATTTATGCAACATCCTTGATTGCAGATAATTGCGAAGTGGACATTTTTCGAATATTCACTCCATTACTCGTATGCAAACACTCACGCATACATATGGACGTGCATCGGACTCAGTCAGAGATATGCAGCTTTCATTGCTGCTGCTGCTGCTCTTGCGCCACAAATAACTAGCGCGTATATCAAATTTTATTCTATTTTGCAAATATTATTATAATCATAAAATCCCCATACCCGCTGTCTGGTCGTCCAGCTAGTTAACGCAATGAATGGCATTCGCGTATGCAGATGATGCTGACGATGATCCCGGACGCAGCTAAAATGAAATGCCACGTAATCTTACATGCTCGCGTGCGTGTCGTCTTTCATTCGCACTGATCTACAGCGCAGTCTATGGCCCTGTACACTGGAACTGGAACTGGCACGTAAATATCAAATTTCACTGGCAGCTTCGTCGATTGGTGACAGCGGCGGATATTTGCGTTATAAATTTGGAATTCTCTGCAAGTCTCATAAAAATGCCTAAGAAGTTGCCATTGATCGCAAATGATGATAATAAACCTGTGCAGTGCTGTGTCGACTTCGACGAGGCGAAATGTATTCGACATTCTTTTTTGTGATCAATTTTATTGGTGATTACGGCTTTTACAGGCAAATTGCATTGCAATATTAGGCAAATTAAATCGTTAGCAAATATAATTTGTGTCCATGTTAAGTTACTGTTCCCCAATTGGTGAATTTCTCGTAAATAATCGAAGTAAAGACAGGTTAATGCATTAAGAAAGAATTCCAAAGGCACGAATTTGCGGGTTTGTTTGCCTTTTGCAGAGCAAATAAAAAACATACACATACGTTTATGTATCTATATATTTGTGTGTATTTGCAACAGTTCAAACCAGAAAGGAAATCATACAGGATTTGTCAGATCTATTATTATATTTTATAGTGTCGTTGTTAATGGTAATGATTAGTGTTGTTATGAGGGGACTCAGCACCGCAACCTGAAAGGTCTATTGAGCCGAAAGTATTTCTCTGAGTCCTCACTAAACTGACGCCCCAATGACAACAGTGTTCCCGTCGCAATTTCTGTGCCCGTTTCGCACAGGCTGAGATGTGAGTCTTTGTCGCCTCTTACGACAAACATCCGTTATGGCGGGCTGAGTTTAACCCCACATGGAATAGTAATCATAAATGCATAAATATGAAAAACTAAACGCTGCCTTATCGGATTGAAATTAGAACTGCATTTTTAATTCAAGTAACTTAGCTGACTGTCTTGAAACTTTTTTTGTAAAATTCAAGATGTTTTTTCAAAGAAGACTCTTGGTGGAAGAAACAGTCCTCCCCATGCGCAAAAAAGTTAAAAATCAAGGAAAAACCCGACTTCTTTTGAAAATTCCGCGCATTGTCAGAGAGATAACACTACTGGCGCATATCGAGGTTTTGTTTAGTCAGTAACTTCTCTTGGAAGAACACACACAATGTTTCAGTCAGTTCGGTATATTTCTTTGTGTTTGTCATTCGTTTGAGTCGAGGAAGTCGGGTGATTTTCTTTTTCCAGGACGATAACGCACCAGCTCACGCAGTTATGGTCGCAAAATTAATGGAAATAGGATCCCAACTCGTTTGATATCCCCGGCGGGAAAAAGATTTTATTCAAACGAGAAGGTGATTGTAGAAGCGAATGGTTATTTTCCAGATTTGTAAAAGTGCTATTTCAATGGAATCAACGAACTAATATATAACAGCGCTGGACGAAGTGTATGACCCTACTGTGTCGAAAAATATAGAAAGTGTACCCCAAACAATGTAGAAGTTTTTTTTCCACGGACTTTTCACATCCCTCGTATAAATTAAATCAATATTCTTCTCTATACTCGTATAATCAATTCATTTACGTACTTGTAGATTTCAAGCTGAGTTTAAAGAAACCTCAAAGCTTTTTGGAGACGGACCACTTCCAAGCTTAGGCATGGATGTCGTCCTCGTATATACATACAATATATAAGTTATATATATATATACCGGGTGCTTCAAAAAAATGTATACACACTTTGAACTTCCATAGAAAATTTATTTACCGGTCTACAAAGTTAAATTTCAGGAAAATAGAAAGCTGAAAGTCCAATGTAAATGAAACATAAATAACAAATGTTAATACTGTTCAAATTGGTGACCTGCAGCATCAATACATTTTTGAGTACAAGTCAGCACAGATTCTGTACATCGTATCAAAACGTCCAATGAGATTTCTCTACACACTGCTTGAATCTCATTCCAAAGAATGTCTAGGTTACGTGGTTTACGTTTGTACACCTCATCTTTTACTGTGCCCCACAAGAAGAAATCCAGTGGTGTAAGGTAGGGAGAGCGTGCTGGAAACTCGATTGGCCCCCTGCGTCCTATCCACTGGCCCGCCAAATTTTGATCGAGGTAAGCAAAAATGTATTGATGCTGCAGGTCACCAATTTGAACAGTATTAACATTTGTTATTTATGTTTCATTTACGTTGGACTTTCAGCTTTCTATTTTCCTGAAATTTATCTTTGTAGACCGGTAAATAAATTTTCTATGGAAGTTCAAAGTGTGAATACATTTTTTTGAAGCACCCGGTATATATAATATATAGGCATCCATGCCTAAAGAACTATTTTTCCGACATCGATCCCATCAGATTTCTATTCTTCATAAAATTATAAAACATAAATTAGAGGATAGCTCTAAATTCAGTTTCGAAAATTTTAAAAGAAGCTGCATTTATGCTCACCTAATTTACTTAAAGGGTCCCGGTGGTTTAAAATTAAAAAAAAATCAATTTAGTTTTGATACTTCGAAAGTATAGTTTTCCAGTATTTTCGATTCTACAACCGTTTTAGCAGGTAGAGTCAGATTCCTTTACGCAGCCACTTTCAAAACTTTAAACTCTATAGTCTCAAAACTACTTTTTTTGGCCTGGTGTTGTCAAATAAAAAGTATTCAACCGAATCGTCTGAAATTTTAATATGTTGTTTACAACATCAATGGCTATCGCCCGTACTAGAATCATATTACAGGGTCCAGCATTCGAAGTGTAACCAATTAAAAAGCCATAAATTTAGTTTGGAAAATTACTTTTATTCAATTCAAAGTAAAAAATGTGTTAAATTAATATAATACAATACAAAATTAAGAATTAATTTACTTTTGCTCTTTCGTGGGTATTTGGAAGAAAAAGGTCAAGATATTTTTCGAAAAAAATTAATTTTAATTATTACTTAATTATTTACTTTTCATTTCAAAAATTGCAAAGGTACATTTGAGGTCCTATGTCCTACCTAGGAACTACGAAAAAAAAAATGTATACGCGTAACAATAACAACCTATTGCTTCAAACAAAATTAAAGAAGAGGAATTCAAAAATGCACACATATAAGCATTGAAGGCTTCTCTATATAAACAATTCATTCTCGTCCGCATTCTTAATGCTTTCAAAGTTTATTTGTTCCTCTGGGGTCATAATGAGAAACATCAAATATAAAGTGTGGCAGCTATTTCTGCTTAAACTTGGATGCATTTGAGCAAAGAACTTCCACCTAAGCATCTCTGGAGAATTGATTAGTAAAGCAATAAAGGGCACATTTTTCACAGAAATTCTTTGCTAGAGAAGTCCTTTCGCAAGTGTCAGTTAAAAGATAGAATGCACCCGTTGAAACATTCGTTATACAGAATATGAGTAATCTTAAAAAAAACATGTTTGTTTGTGTTTTTCATTACATTTTTCGTAACTTTTTGTTGTTTGGTTAGTTTTAACTCCACTCTTATTTGTCGGATTGGGACAAATGTTGGCCCAAGGTCTGCTCCTAACGACTGCCAGTGGTCTGATGGCAGCGCTTAGTATTCAATCTTTTTGCGGATGGGGACATATGTACAATTATGTATTACTTAGGTATATATGTAGTGAAGTATGAATATACCGTATTTTTGACGTTGCTTACGAGTGGCCCAAAGTCACTAACACTTGTAGACTGGCAGCAAGAGCGGCAGAATACCAAGAATTTTCAGCAAGTGCATTTATTTCGGTACAATAAGCGTAGCATGAAAATGCAAAGGTGCGTATACTGTGCGACACTCACCGTCCATTGGAGTTCTGGATATGGACAAATATATAGCCGTAAGGGGCGGCTTCGACTTGCATTCCGAATTATTTTTAGATTAATCGATAGGCGTGTGTTCGCCCGCTGTCTGTGCGACAATTGCCGGCCGCAGTCAAAACTGCAATGAGAGCTACTGCAATCGCCACAGGCAAAGCAAGCCACATCGGGCCACAGCAATTATGACCTTTTGCAACGCATCATAGTAATGCATACTCGTACAACGGTAAGGAGTAACAACAGAAGCTATGACAGCCGCGTTTGTTGCTGGTTTGCTGCATCACACGTTAAATGGTCGTGTATGTGCGCATATATATGTATGCAGCTGAATTGGAGTTCAACCAATATACCAGCCAAAACGTTTGGTTTGCTCTCCAAACTCTTTGCTGCTCTTATTATCCATCGAAAAATCTGCTTCCTCCACTGCTCGAAGCATGTTCTCAACTATTTTTGACGCGTTCAAACACCAGGTTTGTCAAGCATCAAACGGCACTCGCTAGGCAGCAATCACCAAATGAGTACAGCCACCGGCAAGCCAGAAGCCTCGATTACCTGAGTAGCGACCGACAGCCAAGACGATGGCAATTGTAGTGGCGCTTTTACATCGCTGGAGGACAAAGCAACAAGTGGTATTAATCTGTAGCACTGATGTGGCGCAGCTTCTTGCCACATATTACGCCACTTGGTCTGCAATCAACCGATTGTAGTCGATTTTGATACAATGCCTTGATTTATTTTTAATAGTTTGCTCTTGTACTCCTATGACCGCGCCCCTGTGCCAGCTCTGCCACTATGCGTGCCACCAGATCTATGTGTCATGCTTTGGTCTTGTGGTTACTCGTATAGTAATTACTAAAAGTGAATGGCCGTAAAATTAGTGGCTCGCTAGTTTTAGTGATATTTAAGAAGCTAAGTTAAACAAGCAATATTTGAATTGAGCTAATAAAATATATATATATTTTTATTAATAATAATAATAGAGAGCTCCAAACTAAACTAAATGATATTAAAAGCCTAACGAGGGTAATACGGAGTATCCAAACATGTTGGTAATTGATCAGTTAAAAAGTTCATTTTAAGGTATTATCAAAGTGCAAAAAACTGGTCAAACGGTAAATAATACATAAATTTGATGGAAAAATTTGTGCCCGAAGAAGACCGGATTTGTGGAAAGACTCTTTTATTTTGTTCCACCGTTGTCAGTGTGAACGACAAGAGCTCAGTAATTGTCATCGAACAACAATAGTGTTCACCCGGCATGTCTCTAGATGACTTTTTTCACAAAAACTGTAATTATAACAGGTAACTATTATCGGGGTTACCATTTTCAGTCGTTAAAAGGCATAAGAGACTAGGGTAGGAGTGTTATTTCGGAAAGTAGTACAACAAATTTGAATGAGTAATAAAAATCTTAAGCTTAGACTGGCCAAAACAAAGGTACTGATACAAAACCAAAAAAAAGGAGATAAATAATGTGGTTCTTTTTTAATACAGGGTGGCTGATGAATTTTGCTACATTAAGAAACTCAAATAACTTTGTTTTTAGTGTATGGAATTCATTTTTTTTTTTTCAAGTTGAAGGTCATTAATTTTTATTAAATGTAGCTTAACTAGTTTTAAAAATAATTGAATTTAAATGCCCCCCATGCTCGTTGGCACAAGTGCGGCATCTTAGTAAAAAGTTGTTCATTGCTGCTTTGAGAGTTGCGACAGGAATAGCCGCAATTGTTGCCCGAATGGATTGTTTTAGTTCATCACAATTTGTTGGCTTTGTTTTATAAACTTCTTGTTTACATAAACCCCACAAGAAAAAGTCAGGTGCAGTAAGGTCAGGCGACCTGGGGGGCCAACGAAATTCGGAGTTTCTTGAAATCAGTTTATTGGGAAATTTTCGTCGCAACTCTGTCATAACAGTCTGGGCTATGTGAGACGTTGCCCCATCTTGAAAGGAATTCTCTTTCGGCGTAGTTCTGGATAGAAAAATTCTTTCAGCATTTTCAAATAACGGTCTCCAGTAACCGTAACGGTGTGACCATTTTCTTCAAAAAAATAAGGCCCGACAATACAGCGTGAAGAAACCGCACACAACACTGTCACGCGAAGAGGATGCAATTCCGTCTCGTGGAGTATCTGTGGGTTAGAAGTACTCCATATTCGACAATTTTGTTTGTTCACATTGCCGTTTAAATCGAAATGGGCCTCATCAGACATGAAAAGGCAGTTTAACATGTTTTGGTCTTCTTCCACCATTTGCAGGATCTTCTGGCAAAATTCCAAGCGAATCGGCAAGTCTGCTGCATTCAGTTTGTTAACCATTTGAATTTTGTAGGGAAATAAGTCTAAATCTTTGTGCATTATTGTTTGCAAAGACTGTCGGCTGACACCAAGTTGAGCAGATAAGCTTCTTGTTGAAACCCTTGGATTGCTTTGTATAGCTGCAGCTACAGCAGCGATCGTTTCCTCCGTCCGTACTGGTGGGTTTCGCTGATAAGGCCTTCTTGCGACTGTTCCTTGCTCAGCAAAATTATTCACCAGTCTCATTATGGTCCATCTGCTCGGGGGATCGCCGCCAAACATCCGCCTGTACTCTCTCTGTACCAAAACTACGGACTCCAGTGCGTGATAGCGGCGGACTATCCAAATTCTTGTTTGCGTGTCCCAGTTATCCATTTTAATAAATTTTAAAGATCAATCTGCAAATTAAAACAAAAATGGAACAGATAACTTAAAAAGGAAAAAAGTTATTCAATTTTTTTTTGGTAGCGGCTTTCATCAGCCACCCGGTATTTAACATTTTTTTCACATTTTCTATTTAAATAATAATATAATATATATTAGTTACAATTTTTGAAATAAAACTAAAATGGACCGTTTTCAAGGAAACATATAGATCTTTTCCTCCTAAATAATATCAATCACTAAAATACTTTTTCACATTGACGGAAAAGTGCATTTTTCCCATAGAAATTCAATGGAAATTTTCAAACCGTTGACGGCATGGGTAAATATTCCAAAATGAAAAATAAAAAAAAACACGGTGTCTCATATCCTTGACCATAGCATAAATTTTGAGGGTAGTATCAAAAAGTATAACTGTATTGTACTTACATGCTACAGAGAGAAAAGTTCAACGCCTTCACCCGCTAAATCATGAGAATTAATACAAATGTTCTATTCCTGAGAGAGAGGAAAGCTCCATCTGCATTGGCAATACTAGGTGCAGGAGGACTATGCTTACCTTGATGATTGGTGTTAGGGCCGAAGCGCTTAAGAGTCACTAGAACACTCTTAGGATGAATACGAGTATGTGGTCAATGCCATCTACTCATAGTTTTGAATAAATATTATATTGCATTGTTATTCATAGAATGCGACGCCTTCTTTATCATGAGGCAACACATCATTAAGGAACGGCTTTGAAGCGAAGAGCTATGGCTACAAGGGAGCAAAAAGATTTTAACATCTCATAACCTTCCCTAAGGAGAAACTGAGAATGCTCAATTTGATTCTTACAGGTCGATACTGGTTCTGTCCTTTCTGCAACCAATCCGCGAAATCTCCAACCTACCTTCTTCCCGAATGTTATGCCACAGCGAGATGGAGGAGCAGATATCTCGGCCGGTTACGGTCGGAAGAAAGGCAAATAAGCTCAGCCCAACCCAGCGCCATCTCAGGTTTATTAGGAAAGGTGGATTTGATTTTAAGGGGGAAGTGCAAATCTCCCACCTTTTCACATTCATTCATTTTACCTTGTGTTCCTTTACTTTTCTCAGGTGCTGTTGTGCACTATACGTTTCTCAGTTGTATCGCATTTTGTAGTGAATACATTGTTTTCATAGTGACTTGCTTGATTGTTGGTTGCAGCAAGTCGATTTTGCCATTGTTGTTGTACATACATATATCTATCTGGGTATGTACCTATGTATGGTAGATACGAGTAGCTACGACTGTTGCTCGAATTATTCTTGGTTTGTTGTGTTTGATCACTTTGTGTGTAAAGTAATTGCTAGTAACACCTGCTTGAGATGCTGCCGTTGCAGCGGTTGATGATGGTGATGGTCGTCGGCTCATAGTATGCTGATGATATTATTTGCGGCAACAAAGGAAAACAATTGACTGCCAACCCACCAACCAACAAGCAAAATAAGAACAGCAATAAATACTACTTACATATAATCATGCAAACGGCAACATACATACAAACATACGTATGTATGCTCATTCATACCTACCTACATGGCTTTATATAATGCGACTAGGCACGACATGCCACACTTGCATGTGTACCTACATGCACATTGTACTTGAATGTATTTATGTATGCACATATATAAATAAATAAATATGTATATTCTATGTATGTACCTAGCTGGAGGATGGCACTTTTGGCCTTGGCACAGCTTCAAGTTGCACGTTTTGCCTTCATCTTTTACGATACAATTCCAAAGTTTCTGCAGTTTTTGCTTCGCTTCGCTATGGCTTTTAGTGCTATTATTTATATGTTGTTGATGTTGTTGTTTTGTTTATAAGTATTTGGCAAGTAGGTGGCTCATCACTTCTTTGTTCGTAGATTTTTTACATCACTCGCTGCCGATGTTGTTATTGTATGGTTGTTTATGGTGGTTTTTTGTAAAGATATTCGTAAGTTATATTGCCATCATCATTAACGGCGGCATGCACCATTTTACAGCCGCTACCATCGTTTTGCTGTTGCAATTGTTGGTGGTGTAGTAAATTGTTACCAATTGTTTATGTTGTTTGCGGCTATTATTATTGCTGTTGTTGTGCGGATACTAAGTTAAGACCCGTTTCAGCTATTATTTCGTTATTAAATTGACATCATTCTTTCCGTTCTGTTCCACGACCGGCAGCTTTGGAGCGTTGCAGCCGCCGTGCATCCGTAGGTTAATTGTTTCCTTGACGCAAAAATATTAATGTCAAAAATAGCGTCACATTTAGTAGTAACGCGGGCGTTCTATCACGTTCGCACGATATATCTGTGTGTGTACTTATAGGACTGGTGTGTGGCTGAATTTATGTATTTTTACAACACAGTGGGTCTGAAAGAGCTAATCAAACGAATTGTGACGTGGACGAACCAGCTGGGAAAGAATCAATTAGCTTTTAGAAAAATGTATCTGAGATGCGGTATCCTGATGTTAGATACATACCTAGTCCTGGCATAAGTTCTGTTACAACCGAAGTCCGTTACAGATATGACTTAATAATACTTTTTGAATGAGGTTAATTTTATTTAATCATGTACATATTAAAAAAGTTTAATTCTCATTTCAAATAGTCACCATTTACACACCTTTAAACGATTAGGCCATTTAGCTATTGCAGCACTCACGGTTTCCATGGATATCGATGTCACAGCTCGAACGAAAGTTTATTTGAGACTCTCCAAATTTCTATGAGGACTTGCACAGACTATGTTCTCCAATTCTGACCACAAACTGTAACGCAGTGGATTCAGATTTAGACTTCCAGACGGCCAATCTTTTGCGGCTGTGGCTAAAACGCAATATTGCTGGGTGGTTTTTTCCTTATGGGCTGGAGTGGAATCTTGCTGGAAGATCCAACGTTCTCCATTGAAGAGAATACTGCTCAACTGCTTCACCACGCCTTCTAAGCCTGGTAGCCTTGAATCAATTGTTAAAGAAGCTAGAGGAAAGGAGGATCCACGTAGTGGCCTACGCAGATGATGTTGCAATATTAATAAGAGGAAAATTCGCAGATACCCTCTGCAATATATGTAATGCAAAATGCTTTGAACGATGTAAGCCGGTGGGCTGTATCGAGAGGTCTTGCTGTAAATCCCAACAAAACAGAACTAATCATGTTCACGAGAAAACACAGGATACAGTACACTGGCTATATGCAGGAGTGGTAAGGCCTATCATGACATACGGTGTCTTAAGTTTGGTGGTCAACACTTGAGAAAAGAATAACAGTAACACGCTTAGAAAGTATTCAAAGGGGTGCTAGTCTCTGCATAAGCGGGGCACTAAAGACTATGACCACGTCAGCGATGAATGTTATGTTGCACTTATTACCGATTGAGGCCTACAGCAAACAGCTGGCGGCGAAATCGGAACTTAGGTTAAGAGAATATTCTAACCTAGCCACTAACAGGAGGGGTCACGCAAAAATACTAGACGAATACCCCTTCTTACATCAAACGACAGACTTTTGTAACTCAGTAGAGTTGCATTTAAACACATCCTTTACCGCAACTTTCCCAACGAGAGAAGATTGGTACAACGGGGTAATGGACAATAGAAGCGGAATCAGCATCTATACCGATGTTTCCAATCTAAATGAACAAGTAGGCGTATGCCATCACTCTGAGGAAATGAATACCAACGCCTCATTCCGGCTTCCGGATCACTGTAGTGTATTTCAAGCTGAAATTCTGGCTATCACCACAAGAGATATAAATATATATTCATATAACCAATCGGCCCTGAAACCTTTACAATCGCCTAATATTAACTCGAAGACAGTAAAAGAATGTAGCGACGTTTTGACAGAACTATCACAGTATTTTGTAATAAGCCTGCTCTGGGTGCCGAGTCACAGATACATAGAAGGCAACTGCAAAGCAGATGAACTAGCGAGATTGGCTACCACATTACCGATCCAAACAGACAACCTTTAGCAACTTGTAAGATGCTTATAGACAAACACATTATCATGTGCAACAAGAAGAATGACGTGGCCAGAATGGAACATGGGCCGCACAAACCGACTGATGAAACTGAATAGGAAAAACATGAGAAATCTTCTTGGGGTCCTAACAGGACATTGTCTGATTGGCAGGCAAGCCAGTAGACTGGGAGAACCCTATAATGACTATTGCAGAAGCTGTAACGACATTGAAGAAGAAGAGACTATAGAACACTTTCTTTGGATAAAAGAAGATTCAATATTTTAGGAAAAAGTTCCCTGAATAACTTGGCAGAAGTAGCCAATATAAAAATAACAACCTTGTTAGGTATATTAAATCCCTGATGGTATCACAATGGGCCTACAATAGGCCTAGGTGTGTCAACTGACAACCACTATACCTACTTAGAGAGACCGAGAAATGGTAACAGTTTAATCATAACCGCATTCATTATATGAAGTAATCGTGTACTACCCCTTTACAGCCTTGAAAGATACAAGAATTGAATTTTAGGGTCTTATAGCATTAATGAAGACAAGTACGAATACGAGTATTTGGGGACACTCAGACTTTGATACCTACTAGATCTCATCAATCTTAATTTCTCGTAAAGGTATTTAGGATTTTTTAATTCAATTAGCTTATACATAAATGTATCTAGCAGCCAGATAATCAAAATTGTTGCATCTTACAATTTAGTTTTTGCCCAAAGAAATGTGGTCCCATCTTCTGAGACCATTCTGAGACGTAACGCGTAGTGCAACATCAATTTTGTGAGATGAAATAGAGTCAAGCTTACTAAATATATACGAACTCAGAGTATATGATGTGTAGTACAATGGGCATAGTATCTTGTTTTCTTTACATCTCTAATGACGTAAATGAATTCAAACCAACGTTCTCTCTGTGAACTCCGAATGGCAATCACGCACCAACCCATTCGGCTACGGCGGCCGCGGTTTACAGTTTCTTAAGAAGAACATAATAATATTCTGTAACTTGAAGTCTCCATAAGTCGAGCAATTCCGATGAATAATGGTGATTTGAGTTATAGAAGTTTGACTGCATTATTAATGGACAATACAAATGACTTGGCCACACACAGGGTAAAGCAATTATCGTGGGCACATTGTGAAATTGCAGACAGGTCACTATTAATTAGAAAAAAAAACAAATCCTCAACTAGACTAATTCTACTTGATAAATACAATTTAATATCATCAGTTTGGGTATTGACAAAGGGCAAGCAAAACGGGGCTAAGAACAGAAACTTCCGGCATACGGTAGCCAAAGCAAAACAAGACTGAAGAGCTTGTAGTATGCACATTAATTTTTGAGTTTTTCCCAAAAGGTAGTTGATCACAAGCTTGGCAGAGTTATATGAAAATCCAAAAAAGGCTTAGGCTCTTTGCAACAAAGACTTTGATTTACCGAATCAAATGCCTTAGAGAAATCCAGAAGACAAAGAAAAGATGGGTCATCGTTGTCAAACTGCATCTTTATGTAATCAAGTATTTCTATCATAGCCGTAGAGCAGCTATACTTAGGTCTAAACCTAGACAGCAGTGGGGACAATAAATTATTTTTCCTGGAGAAATTATGAAATGCATATTACCAGCGATTCGCTCACCTTTGAATAAGCTAGTAAAATTCTTACAGGTTAGACGAGTAGCATTGCTCAGTAATGATGAAAGCCTTTTTCCATTCAGTTGAAAAACATGAAGTTGTGAAGCAGCAATTTATATATACGATTAGCTAGAATAACTGGTAGCACACGTTTTACATATTTCAAGGGAATAGCATATTTTCCAATGGCAATCGACTTGATACCCAAGAGAGATATCAAAATTTATGATTTCGATAACCCATCAAGTTGAAACTTGGCTTTTCAGCCAAAATTTCTAGTAAATTTGTCAGCGTCAAATCTTTGGATGAAGCAAGAAAATTGTCCATGCCAATAGTTTAGTGCTTTTATTTGTCAATCACTATTTTGTTTAACAAAACGAAGAACAGTCTGAACTCTACGAAAGTTTAGCTGACGCGCATATGAAACTATCGTCGCAACTTTTGCAGATGGCACTCGCTATAGACAAAATTAAAAATCTAGCCACATCTCACAACAAACCCTTTAATCGCAGATATAACTCTGAATCCCATCTCTTTTAACAGATGGAAGAGGAAGTCAACAATGGATTTTTTACACCAAAAAGCAAACATTTTAGGAACCACTGGGTCCTTTCCATACATGTCTAATAAAATGTCTTAGTCTTATGTTATGTACAAATATTTGTGAATATTTGTTGATTGTAATAAATAAAAGGATTCAATAAAAAAAAATTGTGCAATCGAATTCAGAGAAATTAAAGGCATATTTTATTAGAGAAAAACGTAAAAATATTATAATATAACATATGTTTTACATATACATATTATATTATTAAGCACTAGGGTTGGCTTAGTAAATACTATATATGAGCCGTTTTCTTTAAAAGTGGTTTAAGTCCATTTTGACAAAAAATTAGTTAATGATACAGGGTTTGATTGAAAAGTAATGAGCCTTCCCGCGCGGAGCGTCTGCCAAGCGACCAACCGAATCGGCTGGTGGGGGAAAATGATCGTTGGACCTTCCCCTTCCACTAGAAACCGGTCCCTGTTCGCTGGCAACAGCGGTGCAGTCAACATCGCTCCGCGCGTGAAAGCTGTTTTAAAAGTGTTTTAGGATTTTGCAGTGGCAAAAATGCAGCCATCGGTGGAGCAACGTTACTCTATCAAATTTTGCGTAAAGCTAAACAAAACGAGTACCGAAACCATTGGGTTACTCAAGGAGGCTTACGGGGACCAATGCCCAGGTAAAACGGTGGCACAAGTCGTTCAAGGAAGGTCTTCGACGACGCAAACAGACGAAGATGTGAACCGGGGTTTCGAGGCATCGTCCACAAGGAGTTTGTACCTCCAGAAAGCACTGTAAACGCGGCATTTTACAAAGAACTGCTCCTTCGGCTGAAAAACCGCGTCGCCCGGGTTCGGCCCGACCCCGTCAACAATTGGACCCTTCATCATGACAATGCGCCGGCGCACACCGCCTTCCTCTGCACCTCTGCACGGGCCAAGATGGAGGTTCCGGTGCTTACAGCCCAGATCTGTCCCCTCCGGACTTTATCTTGTTCCCACGCCTGAAAAGAAAGCTGAAGGGGAACGCGATTCCGGCGGATGAGTTTAAAAAATGTTTCCTGCAGTGGAAGGACCGCTACCAGAGGTGTAAGGTGTATTGACGCTCAAGGGTCCTATTTTGAAGAATATTAGTTGTATAAGCCAAAAGGTTTAATAAAACTGCTTAAAAAATAAGGCTCATTACTTTTCAATTAAACCCTGTAAAAATTAATACAATTTGCGATGAACTATTTATTTAAAAAAATTTTCAAAAACATCTGTTAAAATTTGCATTGTTTTTGTCATTAACTAATTTTTTATCCAAATGGGCTTACACCACTTTCAAAGAAAACGGTGTAAGTCCTTCTGAAGACATTAAAATTAAGTTGTTAATCACACTTAAAAAATGATTACATTATAAATTTCAATCAGTTTAATATATAAAAAACATAAAGTCAGTGCCTTAACATATTCCAATATTTTTCAAACCATTCAAACGCAAACCCTTAAATATCTCCATACAATATAAAAAGGACTTACACCACTTTCAAGGAAAACGGCTCATATGTTATAAATTTACGACTGTACCAAATAAAGATTGTATATTAATAGAATAGCTTTCTCGGCACCCAAATTTATTATAAATGTAAACTACTGGAGTGGTCGAGGCTAACAGCTCGAAACAGTTCAACATAATCTGGATAATTTCCCAAATAGACTCAAACAGACTATAAGAAAACCAAATGTACCGATTCCAAAGCCTCCCCGTAAAAAAACTATTCTTTTGTCTGCATTTTCATAAAACTGTTCAACATGGAAAAACCAGCGGGAATTTCAGGTAAAATGCTAAACTTGCGTAATTTTTTTTTAAATATGCTATATATGCTTTATAATTACTCTTGATGGGATTCAAATCAAGTAGGGACAACATTTTTAAAGTCGCGGAAAACTAGCACATATTTTTGTATTGTTGATATGCGTAAAAGTTATATAGCTTTTTACTCGAATTGTCTTTATATGCTAGACTTCTATGTGTGATTTCGCGCTGAGCAGAGCAAGCTTTTGTCCAGATCAAAGCGACAGATTCGCATTCATCGTACGCGTAAAAAGTGCATTAACCACATCAAATATTAAGTGAAGCTCTGGTAGCGCGAATTATCTGCAATAATGTTTCATTCATATCATCACTTTTCATATGCGGTATGCGGTAGTTGAAGAACTTTTTCGCCTGGTTCTTCTTTGACCCTGTAGCATGCCAGTTCTCATACTTTTGAGTTATATTTGCAACATATTTCAACCGAGCACAAATACTAGTGCACTACTATGCGGCATTAGTCCAACTAATATGTGAGGAAGCTTCAAATGAGTCGCAAAGGAAGTGAAAGTAAAATAGTTAGAATTTAGTAACCAGCTCCGTTACATTAAACAAGTTTTCTGCTGATCGAGCTCCCCCTCCTATTTGTAGCGTGCGTCTTGAAGTTGTTTCACACAGCCTACAGTTTTAAGCCGACTCCGAACGGCAGATGGTTTTAAAATGAGGAGCTTTTCCATGGAACATTTGGAGCTTTTTCGAGGAACAACCACTGTTTGAAAAAAAAAACGGTCTATCATTTGATGTTTTATACGCGGAGATTCCAGCCTTCGCACTTCCAAATGATAGTCACGCACCCACCCATTCGGCTACTGGCGTCGCAATTTAATATGCGATTTCTGAAATAAATAATTTTTTGACACTCAAACCCTTAAATCTTGGACAATTTGTGAAGGATGATTCGTAATCGGCGGCTTGTTTTTCTTAGTCTCCCAAAGCTTTTGACAAACAAATGGCTGTGTACCACTCAGAATTGACTGTTTTAATTTCCTAAGGTAGTACAGTTGGGATATTATCAGATTTTCTGAAAAACACGCCATCATTTTGCTGAATTTAGCTCGTCTTGGAAAACCCATACTGTCGTTGCTGCATTGGATCCAATTGCCTTCTTGACGACCAATTTAAAGAACAACAAGAAGTTGAATCTAACCCCAAAAACACCAAAATGGCAGCACTGGTTATGCAAATTAATAAAACTTCGAACGGTATAACAATTTATCCAGCAGAATAGAATACCGTATTGCTATTACTATGCGGATAATTTCCTGTTTGCTTAATGGTCACAATACTCGTCCCACTCACACGAATGTGTATTTTAATTTGGTTTTCAACATTCACAATCATTTTCCATATTCATTCATTTCATTAGAGTTCGTGATGGATTTCTTAATTTCTCAATTTCGATTTAAATTTGCCAATGAATGCGAATATATAAGCATATGCCTATACTTTCGTGTGTACATAAGTATGCGTTCAGCGAATAAGTCGCTTTTCATTCAACAATCTACGCTTATTAAGCAGCGCATTTGTTTGTTTAATTTGTATTCCTAAACGTTTCCAATAATGATTTAGTGCTGCGCCTCAGGTGGCTACTGTGAGCGCGCTCCAACATACATTTGTCCATTGATACATATGGGCACGCGGCGGTCTGTCCTCGAACACACAACTGCACATATGTATTATTGTATTAGTTGGTATTGAATAAACTATACACGTACAGACGCACTTTCGATGTGCTCGCATATTTATTTCAGCTGGCACTCGCGCGACCGGGTAGCAATCGCAATCAGCCTCACAGCGGGACTACTCCCAGCGTACGCAGTGGCCACTGCCCACTGTGCTGAAATTACATACTCCCAGTATACCAGTGATGCAGTGATACTGAAGTTGGAGTCGACGATGAGGCGCCGAATGTGCCCATAATCAAAGCAGCTGCATTGATTTTGGGTAAGATTCACTTCGGTTTGGCAATGGGCAATGGACGATACTCAAGTAGAGGAGAGCGGTGATAAGTTTAATTGGACGGAGTACACGGTAAACTTTTTAATTATGCATGGATCACAAATTCTGTCTGCTTATATTAAGATATTAATTGACGTTTCTATACGCATTTCGGCATACTCTATTGCTTACTATTTCCAATTGGAGTTAACTTAAGCGACTTCGTTCTCCGAAAAAATGTGCTCACTAGAAATTGCAATTGTAATAAAGTACACACACTAGAAGCTAATTTACAAACACAATAAATTTGAAAATATTTTTCGAATAGTAACACTTTAAAATGGGAATCATACGTGTATGCTGTCATGGGCAGGCCGCTAAATAAAACTAAATCCACGAAATTTCTTTCATCTCTTCCTAGAAAAGATAGAAGCCAGACAATGGAAGATCGCAAATGAGACCCCATTCACAGTTTCCTGGCCCGTGGTTAGCCTGTGGTTTTATTAATGGATACAATAATTATGGACTGGGCGCAATTCATATAGAAAATATTGAAAATATACATAGATCACTCAATACCAATACAGTTAATGAATAATGATTTGGAAACAGCTTAACTACTATGAAACCTTTTTAGAAATTTCATAAGTTTTGATATTTGTTTTGGCTGGCTTTTGGTTTGAGTGTTATCGCTGCAAGTAGCCCTGAAAGCAGTTGGGCTAAATATTAGTTTGGGGAAAAAGAAATCCATAAAAGTTAAAAACTTTATTTAACATATTTCGGATTCTACAAGTTGAGTCAAATATGCACGGTTTTGTTGCATAGTTTGTTGCCATTTTAAAGGTAGCTTTCTAATGCCTCTCTTAAAGACGTCTTCATCCTTATTGGCTAAAAACGTAAACGATTTTCACAATCTTCTCTTGATACCAATTTCTTATAACTCAAGAAGCTTTGCTATGAGACTAAAATGTAGTGATCGTTTGGTGCCAGGTTCCGACGGGCATCCTCCACGCTCTCAAATTTCCCAACCACGCTCAAGGTGCTTTTGGCGAGTCACTCCAGACGTATGTGGTCTGGCGTTATACTGATGGAAAACAACACCTCTTGTGTTGGCCAATTCTGGCCGTTTCTGTTTAATCGCTAGCTTCAAACGGTCCAGTTGTTGACATCAGATATCTGAATTCAATGTGTGGCAATACAGAAGTAAGTCATAATAAATTACTCCTTTCAAGTCCCACCAAATACACAGGAGAACCTGCCTGGCCATTAGTCCTGGATTGGCCACCGTTTGAGCTGCTTCATCACGCTTTGGCCGCCATCGTTCTTGCACAATATTGTCGTATGTGACTCATTCCTCATCACCAGTCACCATCCGTTTAATATGATAAATGGGTCGATTTCATTCCTTTTGGCCAAGGCTTCACAGATGAAAATTCAATCAATCATGTTTTTTGGTGTTAATTGGTGTGGCACCACAACATCGAGCTTCTTTTTGAATCCAGTTTTGTGCAAATGGTTTAAAATCGTCTTATGGTCGATCTTTAGCTCCTGGGCGATTCTACGACTACTAACATGATGGTCAACTTCGATTATTTCTGTGATTTCGACATTTTCTACATTATCGAGATTGACGAAACCAAAATTGCTCGTAATTAGCTGTTACAGTATCGGCACCATAAACCCCATTCACAATTTTAGTGGCCTGGCTTGCATTTTCGCCTTTATCAAAGAAACACTGCAAAATGTTGACTTCCATTGTTAACATCCTCTAACTCATAACTGATTGGAACAAACAAAAAACAGCAGGAGAATTTGTTTAGTATGAAATGTCGGGACGAAAACGAGAATAAGCCTTAAAGAGTTTTATCAATACTTTAAGAGTGATCGATACAGCCATTTACCGAGAAAATAATGTATTTCTTTTCCCCCAAACAATATTTTATGGGTACAATAGGATGGGTAAAGATGTATGGAACCATGTTTCTCGATATCGTTCTCAGCAGATTCGGATTCTATATATAATTCTATAATAAGAAAAAGCGATTCATTGAAAGCACAGTTCTAAAATCAATTTCGAGTCCTCCCAAAAATTGAAAAGAAGTTATTTTTATTTACTACGAAAATTGAGAGGGAGTTATGGCAAGGAAGATAGAAAGTAAATGTTTGGAAATAAAATTTAAAAATTAATTTTTGAAATATTGTAAAATTTACTTGGTTTTGGATGGATATTCCCGGTATTTTCGATTTTACAGCCGTTTTAGCAAGTAGAGTCAGTTGCGTCACGCGGCGGCATCAATGGTATTACACTCTCAAAGCTTTAACCCTTGTGTTGTCACACAAAAAAATCTACATACTGTGCCACCCGGGTACCCGACGACCATTTTTTGGGTATAAGCCCTCTATATCCCGAAATAGTTGTATACATTCGATAAATATTTATTTATTTATGTTGTAAGAACATATAAATTTCTTAATGAATACATCAATAATATTATTTATCAAGTATATATAGAACGCAGACAGCTGCACCCTAAATTTCACGATTTTGTGAAGGCCAGAGGTAAGCGAAAAGGTCGGCCTTCCTAATCTTTTATTCCTGA
This sequence comes from Anastrepha ludens, assembly GCF_028408465.1. Classification (NCBI taxonomy): domain Eukaryota; kingdom Metazoa; phylum Arthropoda; class Insecta; order Diptera; family Tephritidae; genus Anastrepha; species Anastrepha ludens. The sequence continues at coordinate 70,685,017 of NC_071500.1, forward strand.
GATATGTTCGAGAACACTTTTGAAACCAATATGGTTAAACATTTTGAAAAGCATTACAGGTATAGTTCAGTTTTCATCTTCGAAGAAGCAAGATGTAGCGGTGCGCAGTCATTACTAAGATAGTTTGGATACTTTAGCCTTGCGTCAATATTTTATGTGATTGTGTAACTTTATGTTGTGTGACGTATTTTCTAAAATTTATGTATACTTTTTTAAGGTTTCTATCTAAAATAACAAATAAAATTGCAATAAGTGCAAAAGGAGGAGTTATCGAGATTGGATTTTTTGAGGTAATGTAAAGAATTTATGTAAATAGGAAATCAAAAATATTTGTAATACATTTATTTTTTATTAAGATTGAGTGAAGCTGAAAAAGATGTGTATTGGACGCTTTCCGACAAAGCAAACGACGTAATATCTGTTTGCGCCAGCTTTCAGAATTGTTAGATATGCCGTTGATTCAAGAGCGAGCTTCCAACCAGCAGGTTATGCGAAACCACGCAACGAGGCTTGCAGTCTAAAGTTAGTTCGAAAAACCAGTAGCGGTGGTAATACTTGCTGACAACCAATGTCGAGACGTCACTGGCAGAAAAGTTGTAGTTAGCCTATTCGTAAGCGAAGAAAGACAAGGTAGTGTTGTGCCGAGTGCCCGTTTGTGAGGAGTACTTAGTAAATATCAATAAATGCTTACATTGCGATCAGTAATTTTGAACTACGCTAAAGATTAATAATTAAAATTTTATTATTTTTATGTATTTCTCTATTTATTACTTTTATTCTTGACTTTTATTAATTTTTCACGTATTACTGACTGCTAATAGTGCAATGTCGATGTTTTATTTTTCGTAGCAATCACATTGTGAAATGTAATAATTATTATTATATACAGTATATTTATTCAATAAACAGTTTAAAAAGAATATAATTTATTACTAATTACTAATAATACTTATTTACTTTTTAATTGTATAAATAGAGACATTTGAATGACATTATACATGAATCTCGTGTTTTCTGTATAGCGGTACCCGGGTGGCTTATACATGTACTATTTTCAAATGCAAAAATTTGTAAGTCACACATTTTTTCAGAAATGTTTAATCCATATTTCGATACAAAATAAGTTTAACCATGGGGATCCATGAGGAGGTTGGCCTATCTCTCATAGGAAAAAAGTTATTCAACAAAATGTACGCCGATCGGCACCCGTGTACCCGGGTGGCAACTCAGGGGTTAAACTCAATTATCTCAAAACTCCTTTTTTTGGCCTGGTGTTGTCAAAAAAAACTATTCAACCGAATCTGAAATTTTAATATTATATTTATGTTCTTCACAACATTAATGGATACCGCCCATACTAGAATCATATTAGTATTTACTCAATTATTTCGTATTTTTTTGATTAAAAACCCGATTTTTAGACTATCAAATTCAAAACGGCCCCATTTTGTCAATTTTTCTTTTTATTCTAGTAGCGGGACATGGCTACAGTCATACTGATTAATAATATTTTTGGTTTTTGTGTTTCAGATAAATAGAAGAGCCAAAATGGACAACACCTTCCAGGTCCAATTTTCCGAGAGGTTGACCTTCAGCGCCAATTTAATAATTATTACAATTAAAAAACAAAATTCATTTTTGAATGTAAAAGAAGTTAAATAAAAAGCCTAAAAAATTGAAATATCGTTTTTCATTTTTTCGAGCTCTAGACCACCGGAAATATAACGCGCCTCAAAAAGTTGCTTTGTAAAATGACGCTGTCATATATCATATACTTAATATCCACAATGACTATAGTTACGGGCATTCATATTGTCAAGTCTGTGTGGAATAGAATTCAGTAGCGTCAAACACTCAGCCATAGTAAATCTTCACCAACTTGTAATCTTTTAAGCTTATCCCAAGCAATACGCAGTCTTGAGTTTTCTTTGCGGTCTCATATGACAGGTCTGGACTTTGCGGTAGAAACTTAAAAAGGTTAATATTTTTATTTCCCAAATATTCTGGTACCATTTGGACCGTGTAGATAGTGGTAGGTTGGTATGGTTGCCCGGGGAATGGTCACACTTGGACGAAGAAAGATTCATCCTTTGTGATACCATTACGAAGTGGGTGAGGTGAGAGAGAAAGACCGATGGGATGCAGGGAGAGGGCGTGCTGGGATGGTTAGGAGCGAGCGGATTACGAACAATGACTATGCTTGCGTCAACCGTTTTATGCTGCTGATGAATTTCATCAGATTTTTAATGTCAGCGCCAGCTATATCAGCAGGCGTGGCAAAGAAGTAGGAGTCAAGATGCTTGGATCTTAGCCCCGCCAGAGCAGGGCAGCTAAGGGGAAGGTGCTGAGATGATTCCACCTCATCCTCCACACATCCAGCGCAAAACGGACTCGAGGTGATTCCAAGTCTCACAGCATGCATTCCTCGCGCATTGTGTCCTGTGAGAGAACCCACGAGATTAGAGAGCTGATATTTTGTCAGCCTCAGAAGCTCGCCCGAGCGCCTCCGGTCCACACGTGGCCAGAAGGATTTCACGACCTTACACGTTTGTGTATTTTCCCAGCGCTCGCTGAGCTGGCGCGATGCCCATCTTTCCAGGAGCAGACCGCAGGTGGTCAGGGGGATCCCAATTCTCTCCCTTCGCGGGGAAATCACCTCACATGTCCCTTGTCTGGCCAGCTCATCCACCTCACAGTTTCTCGTAATGTCGCTGTGACCAGGAACTCTGATGAGGCTGATGTCAAAGAATTCGAACACAGTCGAAAGCGAGGGCAAGCATTCCTTGACCAATTCCGAATGAACCGTCATATACCCGAGGGCCCTTATTGCCGCTTGGCTGTCGGAGTAAATATTTACTTTCTTGACTGTTAGTACGCATTTGAGCACCCCATCAGCTGCCTCCTTGATTGCGGCTACCTCTGCCTGGAACACACTGCAATGGTCCGGTAACCTGAATTTGAGTCTGATGGGGAGCTCTTCGCAAAAGACTCCTCCGCCAACTTCGATCCATCCGTGAACAAGTTCACCAGGCCCTGCCCCCAAGTGTAGCCCTCCATGCACTCTTCTCTTGACGGAATATGAGTGGGGAATGTCCCGGTTGGACTAAACGAGGGTATACACTGATCTGTTGGCAGAGGAATGAACTCGAAGTTTCTAAGGATGCTTGAGTGGCCATAAGTGAGGTTGAGCTTATAGCTCCAGCCCCTCAGTCTGATTGCGATACGTCTAGCGGCAATTCTGCCTGCGATGTCTACGGGTACCACATTTAACATTGCGTTGAGCGCCAGAGTAGGAGTCGTTCGAAGCGCCCCATTGATTTCAATGAGTGCCGACCTCTGAACTCTCTCCAGCTTCTTCACCAATGTCGTCTTCTCTAATGAGTTCCACCAGTATCCCAATAGTATTATATAGCCAGAAAACAACTCTAGGCGAAAGGCCCCATTTTTTACCAATTGCGCCCTTGCACCCATACAAGGCGATTGTTGCCTTCCTCACTCTTTCCTCAATATTGGGCTTCCATGTAAGCTTGCTGTCAAGGATAATACCTAGATAGTGGTATTTTGCCCTCAAAAATTAAAATACTGCCTGTTCCGTGAACAGACAATTAAACTCATCTCAGCCGATTTGACAGTAGTTAGAGTACATTTATGTGAAAGTTTTTCGGTAGATCGACGCCACACATATACCAAACGAGGCGAGTATTTTAATCTGGTAACAGATTTATTGACCTATGGTATAGGTCAAATACTATGAAGTTTTATTATGAAGCATCATAAAATGCACACCTTTTTCCTAGAATTTCTGGACTCTTGCAGACAATTTTTCGGGCGACTCTACCATGATTTTGGCTCACATTGCCTTCGTACTGTTGCTGCACCGTGAGCTAATATCAAATTTTCGGGACAGATTTAAATATGATATATTATTGTCGTGGTGAGCGAGGACAAAACGAAATACCTCCTGTCTTCAAACAAACAGTCGCGTATCGGCACCAACGTCACTGTTGACAGTTATAATTTCGAGGTTGTAAAAGACTTCGGTTATTTAGGAACCAGCATTAACACCGATAACAATGTCAGCCTTGAAATCCAACGTAGAATCTCTCTTGCCAACAAGAAGGCAAATGAGTAGTAAAGTCCTCTCTTGACGAACAAAACTAACACTCTACAAGTCTGGTTTTTTGAGAAACGCGTTTGGGTTTTTTGTAAGATGAGATTGCTTTCCTGGTCGCGTTTTGAGTCTTACCAAAGATAATTTGCAATATATTATTGAAAGTGGCCATCTTGATGCAAATTAACTATAGTATAGCAGAACGCTTCTAGTTCACTAACCAATGGAATTTCGGCATTATTTCTGGGCTTTAATAATAATAATTCGGACGCCGTAGCCGAATGGGTTGGTGCATGACTACCATTCGGAATTCGGAGAACGTAGGTAAGAATCTCCGTGAATCTCCAAAATAAAGAAAAAACATTTTTTATGAAAGTAATGAAAGCGCTCGCCCCCCGGCAGACCACCGCAAACCTCCTATGTACTATTTTTGTCATGAAAGGCTCATCATAAAAAATGTATGCCGTGCGAAGACAGTTTAACATTGTAGGTCCTTCCAAGAGGAGGAGCTCGACCAAACACCCAAAAAGTGTGTAAATGCCATATATATTAAGTATATTAATAAAAAAAAAAAATTAATGAAAGGTCAGTGGCTCTTTAAATTATGCTCTCCAAAACTCAGAACATTAAAAGCACCTCCGTTAAATTAAAATTTTTCAATTGATAAATCTAAGTTGATCCGCATGCCATTTTTTTTTTTAAGAAAAGCGGTTTTTATCGCAATGTTATTTTATTTTTGCTTCACCTCTGTTTCCTCTGGTTGTGTTCAAAATATCCCTAATAACATATTTTTGAATAAAAACGCGTCACCCTTGTTCCAATGCTTACGATTTAAAAACATATGTGAAAAAAAACGATATCTTCAAGTAGCGCCGAGTAATAGATTAATTTTGTTCTTGGCGCTAAAGTTGCAATTTCGTTGCAGCAAAAACTTCAAAAACTCTGTGAAGTAAATACATCCGATTTCGAATTTTGAAATTTTTGAAACAATCATGAAACTTTTGACGAACTCGAAAGTAAAAAGAATGATCTGAAAGTTATGTTGATGTTTTAAAATTTGGGAAAACCCACAAATTTGTCACTACTCAAAACAAAAAAATCCGCATGCGTGAGCTTAGCCAACGAATATGAAAAAATATGTAATATATGAATTTGCGTTGTTCTGAAAGCGTACACGCAAGCGCGCCCCTCTCTAATCCCGACTTACCCAACACATGGATTGAGACGAGAAATCGGATTAAACTACCCGTACGTACTTATAAAGAGTTTTATGATTTTCATGTTTAATGCCTATAGTGAGAATTATGCTTCTGTATTGTACGTACATATGTATGCGAGTCATATTTTTATTCATTCTTTTGAATTTGAATCGATTCCCTGTTAGTTAGTGTAGTTCCTTAATTGCATAGGATATTGTGTCGCTTCAAACAGTAGCTCAGTAGACAATAAAATATCAAGATGCAAGTGTTAAGCTCAAATGTGTACATTCATATGTACTTATATTGTGTATGATGAAGTATTGTGAATGGGATTTGTAATGGGATTTTTAGCGATGATAGTAAAAATAACTGCTACCTTGTGGACAGAATATGAAGCTAAGGTGTTAGTAATCTAGCCATCATAAAACCGCATATTTCAATTGCAACAATTTAATTACTGTTTGGTTAACACAGGCTAGGCGGTTGAGACAACAGCAGTAATAAGTAATTTTGGTCGAATGATTGCAGCCATCACCGGCAACAACAACAATTAAGGTATCTCGAATTATGCAGCAATGTGACCAAGCCCGCAAAACTCGCCTGCACAGCTGAAACGAAACTATTTAATAGCAAAATTAAAAATTCTAATACACCCACATTTGCATTAAAGAGAATTCAATATTATGGAAATAAAGCACTGCAGCAGTACCGAAGAAGCAATGCGATAGGAAAGGCCAATATATGTATATATATACAATTTATTCTCCGCATTTGCTATCTCTTTCATGTAATTTTATTGCCATACTGCACAGCATCGAGCTTATATACTCGTAATTGCCTTAAATGCTGTGCGGTTTGCTCTTTGATGTGCCGCCTACTGAAATTTGAGGCTTGTTGTAGAGTTATTGGTGGCCGTCGTAGCCGAATGGGTTGGTGTGTAACTACCATTCCGAAGTGCCCAGGTTCGAGTTTCCGGGCACGAAACATCAACGTTTTTTTTTCTAATAGCAGCAACTCTTTGGCAGGCAATGGAACACCTCTGAGTATAATTTTGCCATGAAAAAGCCCATCATAAAATATTATTTACCGTTCGGAGTCGGCTTAAAAGTGTAGGACTCTCTATTTGTGGAAAAAACATCAAGACACACACCACAAGTAGGAGGAGGAGCTCAGCCAAACATCTAATAAAGACTATAGGAGCCAATTATATATATGTATATGTTGAACTAAAGAGTTTCGCTATAATCCAACACCGTAATGCTTTGATATTCATATAAACAATTCTTTCATACAACTACATACTTATACATTCAATATACTATAAGTATATAGAAACTAATACCTCATTGGCTCGTAGATGTGATGAGATTAAATTTCGATGTAATGCGTTATTAGCTACTAAATTTACACGAGCTACTCAACTACTCAGCTAGTCAACAGTGTACAGTACTTGTAATATGTCTTTCTACAAACTATATCTTCCAAAACACGAAATACTAATAACTTTCTTTGGAGTCAGCCTAACAAATTTAATAAAACTAATATTTTCCGCGTAAATAGTTGAAGGAATTGGAGACTTTGCAACTATGGGTAATTTTTACCAAAATTTGTCAACATTCTAAACCGCTGGAAAGGGTCGACTATGCGGAAGATAGTTCTAATTTCGGTTTTTCACAAGTATGCGTTTTTCACTCGCCGTTGCTGAGTGAATTCGTTAGGTCCTGACACATGGGCTGAACAGTCCTTACTCTAACACATGTACTAGTTTTATTGCATTCACATCTTCTTCAGTTCGTACTAACCTTACAAAGATAGATATTAAAATTGCATGATATTCTTCATTAGTTTGTGAGTTCTGTGCTAAGAGTGACGCTATTTTTTTATTTTCAAAAATGGATCAAAAAAATGTTCGTGTTTTAATATTACACTGAGGTCGTAACATTAGAAAACATCAAAAAAATCCAGAAAATCGTTTTGAATATCGAAGAGTGAAGTTGCGTGAGATAGTTGACGTCGTGAAAATATCAAAAGAACGTTTTTTGCAGGAGCATTTGACTATGAGAAATCTCTGTTCAAAGTAGGTGCCGCGTTTGCTCACTTTCAAGACAATGCCCGTGCCATAGAGCAATCAAAATAAAGGCACAACTAAATGAATTAAACTTCGAATTGCTCCCACATCCACCGTATTCAACAGATTTGGCTCTCAGCGACTACTGGCTGTTTGCAGATAAAAAAAAAAATGCTCACCCGTAAGAAATTTTGCTCGAACGAAGAGGTTATCGCTGAAACTGAGGCCTACTTGAAATGTTAAGGCGGCGTTGGAATGATTGCGCTGTTCTTGATTGAAGTTACGTTGATGAATTAAGCTAATTTTGAACAGAAAAAAGCATGTTTTTTTGATAGGTTCGGGTCTTTTTACCCCACGTGTTATATCCAAGCCTACTCAAGACCTGAAAAATCAAATTATAGAGAAAGTTCTGTTCTTCAATTTCGGCAATTCTTAAATAAAGATATTATTTGTTATATTGAAAGGAAATTAAAATTCTCGTATCAAAGCAAATAACACAATTTTATTAGTATTGAGATTTTTCACGCTACTCTAATGTATTACAAAAGAGAATAACAAAACAGTAATAGTTATTTTATTGAAATATTTTATTTATTTGCAAAATTTATCGGTTTTACTCAAATCAGTATCGTAGTGTGGCAAGACTCTGCCAGCACTAGTAATCCGCTTTCTCGACGTTTCTTTATACGTAAGTTCTCGATCATCATTTGCGCGCCCAAACAGGTGACACCGAGAAAAGAACGTTTTGTTAACATCGAAAGATTTAAATGATAGCAAAATGCGAAGGAGAAGAAATTTCAAAAGAGATCGGATAGGTCAAATCGCAATTAAGCAAGCCATTTCAATGCCAACAGCAGTCAGCAAAGCAGAACAACGTCGCTCCTACAAACCAAATTGCATCAGTTTCAAGAGAGGAATTTATGAAGTTCTGCAAAAAGGACACGAAATTATCGTTTATCAGCCTGGAATCACACTTTGATGCACGAAAAATAAACTCAAACAAGTCTAAATACTTGCCCACGGTTGGAAGCCTATCGAGCAAAGGGGCATTAAAAGTTAGGGCGTTGCTTTTTGAGTTGTTCAGCGAAGATAAATACAAAAATTTCAGGTGCGACTTATCTCAATTTAATCGGAATCAGGGTTGGATTATATGAAACCCTCGCAGGCATTACATAAAATAAATTCATTTGCATCACATTACTTGTTGGGGATGTCTTCATCAAGAATCTATATATGGAAGCGTTATCACAATCAACGAGAACAGTTTTGGCAACGCCGATCGAATGTGAGAAATTTCGGATTAAATGAATTTTTCATGCGTTGGAAAAAGCTCTTCAATATAAAGAGCTCTGAAAGTAATTCGACAAAAATTGTACATAAATTGTCCATGCGGCTGAATTATATTGAAGCACAGAGCCGTCAGATACCACGAAACACGACTCCATTTCGACAACATAACCGGTCATCCATTGAAATTAGAAATAGAAATCAATTTTGTACCTATTCATCGCTAGTGGATAACAAACCAAGCTGGACCGAAAATGCTGTAATTAGGAGATATGTCCAGACCATCTGTCTGGTTTTCTTAAAATTATAAACGGTTTTTTTGTTTTGTTTTTATTAACATCTTACACAATTTATAGAGACGTTATAGTGCAACTAACAAGCAATTTTGAATTTATTAATTTTCATTTCTTTGTAACAAAGTCTATCATTAGCAACTGTTAGCTTTCTCGAGTTGTTTAGACAGGGTGGCGCAAAATTAATCAGAAAAACTTATAATTATGATAAATGTCAATAATATTTGACACTTATGGACTACAAATCTACAGCATTCAAACTGGCAAGCAATGGAGCCCGTAAAGATTGAATAAAGATTTCCATACTCAAAATTATTATATTTTATTCAATAAAAAGTGATTCAATAATCAAACTGGATGATTAATTGCACAGTACTTGTTTTCTAGTTACACGCGAAATAACTAAATTTTAAGTTAAATTAGACGTTCTAAAACGTTTTTTATCTTACACGGAAAATGTTTACTTAATATGACATTATTTTAGGAATTATTTGTTGCTTAGAAACACATTGTTTTTGTTTGAAACGAAAGCTTCGTGAAAAAATTTTTTTAGTGATCCGAGTTATTTCAAAATCATTTGAAAAGGGACTTGTTTTATTTATATACATATATTTATAATATTTATATCTACTTATTAATTATTTTCATATACTAATAAATATATATATAATATATTTAATTATTATTTATATATGCTTACATCCTCTGGTGCTTGGCCGAGCTCCTCCTCCTATTTGTGGCATGCGTCTTGGGGTTGTTCCACAAATGGAGAAACCTACAGTTTTAAGCCGACTCCGAACGGCAGATATGTTTTTTTTTTTTTTTTTTTCGAACTCCATTTATTCCATACAATCTGTCATAACAATAACAATAAGTACTATTTTTACCTACAATTTAAATAAGAATAGCTTAGAGTAAGAATTCCCAGTGGAATTCGTTACTTAATAATGAGCAACATATAACATATACATATATTATACAATTTTACAACTTTTGCATTTACGTATATTACGGTTTAAATCTTTGCATTAAATCGTTAGGCTGACATTTTTTTAATCTTGAGGAGTAGCTTATCTTGGAAAGGTTATTTGCTCGATTATTCGGATGAGTGGCAAGTCGGCTGTTGTATCTCTGGCTGAGGTTGTTTATTTCTTCGAAAACTGTCGTAACTTTTAGGTCACGGTGCAATATCTCGTTTCGTACAAACCATGGCGCATTGGCACACATGCGGAGCACCTTTGACTGAATTCTTTGCATGATTTCTAGATTTGATTTTGCTGCTGAGCCCCATAATTGAACGCCATACGGCCATATCGGTTTCAGAATAGCTTTGTAGATAAGCACCTTATTGTCTAGTGTAAGTGCTGAATTGTAGCCGATTAACCAGTGTAGTGATCGCAATTTCAGTCCAAGTTGCTTTCGCTTTAAAAATATATGCGATCGCCAAGTAAGACGCCGGTCTAATAGAATACCTAAATATTTGGCATTATCTGTTTGTGGTATTGGAACGCTGTTAAGAGATACGGCAGGACATGAGCCATTTCGAAGAGTGAATGTTATCTGCGTCGATTTGCTTTCGTTAGCTTTTATGCGCCATTTTTTCATCCAGCCGCTAACACTGTTAAGGTTTTCTTGTAGGTAATCAGAAGCAATTGAGGGAAGGGTACTCCTGGCCATGACGACTGTATCATCTGCATACGTGGCTGTATATGTGTTCTTTGATAGTGGAAGATCTGCCGTGAACAAAGTGTACAAGACGGGGCCTAGAACACTTCCTTGTGGTACACCTGCTCTGATTGCGTGAAGGTTAGTGGTTTCGTTGTTTACTTTAACAAGAAAATGTCTATTTTGCAAATACGATTTTATGAGCATATAACAGTTGTGCGGTAAGCCCTGCTTAAGCTTGTATAGCAGGCCTTCATGCCAGACTTTATCGAAGGCTTGCGTTAAATTTAAAAATGCCGCTGTACAGAACTGCCGCCTCTCAAGTGCTTGTCTAGCGAAATCATACACACAATTAACTTGCTCTATGGTGGAGTGATACTTACGAAAACCAAATTGGTGGGCTGGAATGAGATTTCTTTGCGCAATTATTGGATTTATCCTTTTTAAAAGCAGCTTTTCGAAGAGCTTGGAGGCAACAGGCAATAGACTTATTGGCCTGTAATTGGATACCACGCTCGGGGTCTTCCCTGGCTTTTGTATAAGGATGATTTCAGCAACTTTCCATTGAGTTGGGAAATACTCTTGTTTTATCATCGCGTTAAATATAATGGTGAGGAATTTGTATCCACATTTGGGCAGTTCTTTTAAAACCTTACTAGTTATTAGATCGTAACCTGGCGCCTTTTTGGTTTTGAGAGTTTTGGTTGCTGCGTATCTAACTTCTTTCCAGGTAAATCGTACAGTCGGAAAATCCATTTGAAACGGAGCTGAGAGAAATTCTGAGTCTACCTCCACACTTTGACTCGGAAATGGTTGGAAAACATTTGATAGGTGTTTGGCAAACTCTATTGCTTTTTGTTTATCAGTTTTTGCCCAATCTCCACTACACGTTTTTATCGCTGCGTTGTGAGGCGTTGGTTGTGAGATCTTTTTCGTTGCCTTCCAGAGTGAGTAGTCAGTAGCTTCCGTAGGTGACAAGTTGGATAAGTATTCATGCAGTTCTGAGTTTTTTGCGTCTCTTATAGTGTTTTTTAATTGTTTTGTGAGCTTATTTAGTTTTTTTTTGTCGTTCCTGTTTCTGGTGCTTTGCCATATGCGCCGAAGCTTGCGTTTTTCTGATATTAAAATTTTGACGTGATCGTTAATGTGCGCTTCAGCGTGAGTGTGCTTAATTTCCGGCGTAGCGGTCCACGCAGCTCTTTGAATGCAGTTGTTGAAAATCTCAACGGTCGTGTCCAGATCAGAGTTGGATTTTAGTGGAATATTTAGGCACAGTGTATCCTCGACTAGTTCTTTAAAGTATTCCCAGTTTGTCATTTTATTGTGTAGGTTTGGTGTCATTTCCTTTTTTTGAAAACAAGAGTTTATTGTTAACAGCAAAGGTGAGTGGTCTGATGAGAGATCTAGACATGTGTCTATGGAGACCTGATTTTTAGATACACCTTTGCATATGCAAAAATCTATAAGATACGGTGTTTTATTTGGGTCACTAGGCCAGTAAGTGGGTTGTCCTGTTGAGACGTGGAATAATTTATTGACCTGCATTGCTTTGAGGAGTTCGCGCCCTCTTGGAGTTATTAAGCGTGAGCCCCATTGCGGATGTTTCGCATTGTAGTCGCCACGAGCTATAAATCTAGGTCCCAACGATTTGAAATACCTTTGGTATTCAACGCTTTTTATTGATTGATTTGGAGTGCAGTACACAGAAGCAATCACAAGAGAGCTCTTTCCATCTGTGATTGTTATAGCAGTCGACTGTAGATTGTAATTTTTAGTGCTTCCATGAACCATATGCGCAATATTATTTTTGATTAAGATGGCTGTTCCTCCTCTTGCTGTACCAGCAGGATGATTTGTGTGGTATAAATCATATTTTGGAATTTTTACGTAACATTTGTCTGTCAAGTGTGTTTCAGATATTAACATTATGTCAATATTTTTATCTGCTAGAAATACTTCCACTTCATAGCGGTGTTGGATGAGCCCATTGGCATTCCAAATTGCAAGCAGCAGCGGCCTATTCATTTTGGAACATTCGGAAGCATGGCTGTAAGCAGATTGAGTACAGTACCCATCTGTTCGACTAGAGTTCTGACCATTCTTTTCAGTTCTTCTATTTCATTATTAGTTTCTTTCTGAACAGTACCTTTTTCAGTAGTTGGTTGTGGTTTTTCTTGTGCTCCATTATTGATTTTCAGAGCTTCCGCGTAGGACAGCGTGTTTTTTGTTATTGCGGGTTGCGAGATTTCGGAGTTAGGCACAACATTTGGCAGCTCTTTTTTTCGCAGCGTTGGGTACGTTCTTCGTTGCAGGTCTTTGTAAATAGTGCAACCCTTGTAATTAGCGGGATGGTTACCATCACATAGCACGCATTTAACTTCCTTTGAAATACCCCTTTTTTGGCAGTCAATGGTTAAGTGATTACCAACGCATTTAACGCATCTTGGACTACGATTGCAAAAGTGCTTTGTATGCCCGTAGCGTTGACATCTTGTGCATTGTGGAATTTCGCGCCGTTTTCTTGGTGCTTCAAATTTAATTTTTGTATAAAGCAGATTATCGCATGCATATAACTCTTTATTTTTGTTGCCTACTTTGAGGCTAATGTAGAACATTGGAAGTGGTTTTTTTGTTTTCCATTGACGCATATTGCAAATATTTACCACTTGGTGGCCGAGGTTTTCTATTGCTTCACGAATGTCGTCTGTGGGTGTCGATGAATGCATACCTTTAAGGACTATATTAAAGTTACGTTCTTGTTTTAATTTATATGTATGGAACGCTAGGGCCGCAGTTATTGCAGTGTATTGCTTTGCTGACTGCGGTTGGATTTTAACCTCGCTTCCTCCAGTAACTTTTAATACGAAGCCATCTACGGCAACATTTAAGAGTAGGTCTTGAAGTGGCTGGATGTTGCTCACTCCAGATACAAATATCGGTGGGGGCCTAGGTTCCTTGCGCGTTTGAGGTGGGGGGGTACTACGATTGATTTCCTCTTGGTCGAGTACTGCGAATCGATTTGAGTTGCTTGCAGATGGCGTTGCTAGCCAGTAGTTATCAAGCTTTGATTGTTTTGTTTTATTAGGTGTAAATTTACCTGGACTAGATCTCCCGCGCTTTGCAGGCGTAGCACCTTTATTCATGTTTTTCAAGTTATTTGTAATACCTTTCGGAGAGGTCGATTTATCTTTGGTTGTTGGTGACTCACACTGAGAGCTCCAAGATTTTTTTTGTCTGCATGTTTGATCGCTTGTTTGCGCAAACTTTTGTTTGATTGGCGACTGAGCTGCGTACATGCCTTTATAAGTTTAATGTAGTGTGTAAAGTAAATTTACGTTTTACAACACTGTATTCGAATGTCAGCTGCTTTTCAGCAACGTGAAACAGCTGTAGTGTTAAATTTGTTTGTGAGTTCACTTTCTCTTTTAGTTTTTTGAGTGTTTTTTGTTATAATAAAACGAACAAAAAAGTTTATTATTTCAATCAAAATTTGACAAATTTGCCTTCACAGCGCTATGGAGATAGCTGGTTTTTGCGACCCGATAGCAGCTACGAGAGCTGCTATTTTTTGTGGCGTTTTTCGCTTTTGGCGCGCCCGCCGTGCGTGACTCTTTTAGATTCTTCCCGGAGCCACTTCACACACGTCCGCTCGGTAAGAAAGATAACAAAGATATGTTTTTAGGAGGAGCTTTTTCATTGCAGAAATACACTCGGAGGCTTGTCATTGCTTGCCTTTTTCTTAATTTCACAGAGATTCGCGCCAACGTACAAATTTTTCGCCCAATTGCTTTTTAAAAAAAATTTAAATAAATTTTAACTGAATATTTGAAAGCTTGTCAAAACAAGCCGATTATTATGAGGCAATAATTAAAGGTGATGTAAGATGTCTCACTTCAACCCTGTGTGAGCCATCTTAAACTACTTAATAAATCCGTGATCCATTTTTTATTTCAGAGGAAATTCTAAAGAAAAAGTACTCAAAAGCTTAGAAATGAAAGCTTTTATTAAAGTGTGTACGCGCCAATTATATATATACCTATATATGCCTATCGAAATTTGTATTACTGGAATGAGCCTAGACAGAACATCCTTTAATTAACGTTTCTAGGCAAACAAAGTACATTTTTTTATTTAAACAAATTTTGATTTAGATGGCATACTTATTGCTGTGTCTTTCACCTGAAAAAAGAAATGTCCCAACTTAAGGAACGACTAGTGAAACGGGATAAATTCAAATCTCACTCGAATCATATACTTTCTAAGGGCTGATTAGAAAGTTGGCAGACCCAACCAAAAGAGTTCATAGGGCTTGGGACGAAATGGCTCAGACCATTACATGGATTAACATATGTAAGTCTTGCACTTACCTATACATACTTTTAGATGTCAATCACATATATTGTCAATATACTTATACCTATATGTGACAAATCCACGGGAAGAGTTAGGTTTAAATTTAATAAGGTACCTTCTAAATTATTAGTAAAATTATTTTATGGTTCGCATCGACCTTTTTTTTAATTTACTTTCTTAAAAATTATTTTCTTTCTCAAAAAGAATTTTCTTTCTCAAAAGGTAGTAGAAAGGGGATAAACTTATGTTCCTTTTTCCCTTACTTCCAAATTGCATCAATGGAGTAAATAACATCCTAATCTGGTTGCCAAACACTGCAGAACCTTTTATTTTTGAATCTTGCCTAAGATGAACTGAGTGACATGACAGTCATTCAAATTTATTTCCAACGTCTATGCTTTTTAGCCCAAATTGTGCGTTTATTGAAAGGAAGTCAAAATCATATTTTCTGGTGAAGCGCATTTTCACCTCGACGACTATGTTAACAAGCACAACTACCGCACCAGGGGATCGAAAAGCTCTCACGATATCATCGAGAAGCCAATATATCCTCTTAGAGTGACAGTTTAGTGCAGATTTTGCCCGTTTTTCTTTGAAAATGTTCGGACAACGACGAACACTACATACAGAAAAAGATGGTGATCGATTTTTTGTGGACGGAAATTTAAGATATGGACTTTGGTGAGCTTTGGTTTCAACAGTATAGCAGTTTATGCCACAATCGATCTTTTGCACGCCACCCAAGGCAAACGCTGTAGTGAAGTCGTATTTCATAAGTAATGGAAATATTTGCCCTTTAGACTAAATCGATTATACAATATAAATGAAAAAATTGATTTTTTGTACTTATTTTTGAATTTTTAAAATTAAACACTGTATGTACTGGAGGTCCCATGCGTTTTTTATGATCCATAACCACATAAGATATGATGCTCACAAATATACTCCTTTTTCAAGATTAAAGGTTACATCATGAAACGGTATAAAACGAATGTACTTCTCTTTTTAATTAAGATCACAATGCCAATGCTAATATTAGCTTTAAATGGATATTTTGAAAAGTTGTGGAAACTGTATATATTTGTTTGCGCTTTCCATTACGTTAAAAAGTTTAATTGACGCACCTGCAACTTCCACGCCGCATGAAAACTGAGCCATGTTACGGATGAAAGATTCGCACCGATTCGCACAAAAGTAAACTTCCGCAACGAAGTACAGAAGGCGTTTCAAACTCCCACACATTACCATCCCTTTTGTTAGGCGTATGCGATAATTACTTACTGCCCGATTGCGTGATGTATTCTTCCAACACAACCGCACGCATAATTACATTGGACGCACTTTTTTACGACTACTGTATCAGCACTTGGGTGTATGTATTATCGATATGTGTGTACATAAGTAAGAGTTCATACATCCGTGCATTCGTTTACCAAAGTCAGAAATGCATTTTCGCACTTAGGCCATTGCATCGTCTGCCTGTGCGTGCGTATTATCGCTGGTAGTGTTGGCCAAGTGGGCCTGCAATTACGCAACCGGCAGAAATACCTACTAACAACGCAGGGTACATACCGGGGAGGAAAATCAAAAAATTGAGCAAAAAAGATCCACTACAAATGCAAAATGAAGAAACAAGAAGAAGGAGAAGTAGTAGTTAATTGTGCGAAAAGCTACATATATTACACACTCGCACTTTGAGCGACGAGCAGGCATAACGGACAGACCGACATACAGACCGACAGACAAATCGCTTGTTGCCATTTGAGGCCTGAGGACCGGAAAGTTTTAGCTCAATCTGCATTTTGCTGCTGTTTGCTGCCACTTTCCTACGATGATTTGCAGCTGCTGGCTGTGCGTCGGGTGATTGAGGGGCTAGAGTTTTCCGCCTCTATGCGAATAATAACCGTCATTTGCACGGCCAACTGTGTCTGCGGAAGTGGAAATTGCAACTGTTGCGGAGCGTACTGTGTTTGGAACTGTTGTTGAAACGCACACCACAGCTGTAAGATTATTTCGCAGTTAAATGGCCAGAACACAAAAATGGCAAACACGAGTAGGTACATACATACATACAAATATAACTATATTTATAGTAACAACTTGACTTGTGCAATAAAATACAAACGTTAACTACTTTATGGTGAGTTGAATTGCTGGCCAATGAGAAAAAGACTATGCGCAATTCATTTTCAAACTTCAAATTTAAATTCTTAAGAGCACTGTAAAAATGAATTGGATTCATTCGAGGCATGTGTAAGCAAATTGAGAACCCACGTGAAAATCTTCCATTTCCTTACATGTATTAATTAATTTCAAATGCGGGTTTCAGCTCCTTCACTGGAGTGCGACAAGGTGGGGTCTTGTCCCCTTTGTTATGTATCGTTGTAGTGGACTGGCAGGTAATGCATTCATTAGGCTTCGAAATATATGGCGCTCCAACAACAACACAACTTGCACAAAGGTTAAAGTTTTCAACGCTTGCGCTAAGTCCGTGTTGCTGTACGGATCCGAAACTTGGTTGGCAACTTCGACAACGAAGGCAAAGCTGCAAGCGTTTATAAACAGGTGTCTGCGTAATACATATACTTAAGATATGGTGGCCAAGAGTTATAACAAACGAGGAGCTCTGGAGAATTACGCACCAAAATAGCATCAACAGAGAAATAAACAAAAGAAAATGCCGCCTTGACTTGGAACCCGCAACGAACGAGAAGCAGAGACAGATCACTGATGGATGACCCGGCAAAGGACTATCCGCAATGAAACTGGAAAATCGTTTAATGGACTGGGATTTATGTCTAGAAATAGAAATATTTGGAAAAATTTTGTTGAATCCTCAAGAGTACTGGCTCCTTAAGGAGTATAGACTAATAATAATAATGTAAGTAAATTGAGGGCTCACGTGAAAATCTTCCATTTCCTTACATGCACTAATTAATTTCAAATGCGCTTTTTTATACATACATACGAAAATTTTTAGTTAACAACATTTGGGAAAAGTTGCTTGCGCCAACAAAAAACTCCTTGCAGTAAGTTTTAGTTCTCAATTTAATTTTAAAGAACAGTACAACTGCAGGTCCTCGAATGCCTGTGGAAACTTAAGCGCAGAATTTGCTTCAACCGATTCAAAATTGTTGATTTTATTATGTGAGCGCCAAGGCACGTACGCGCAAATGCATATTAGGCCAAACTTATGCTTCAATTGGTAGCCTACTTCTTGATGTTAAACTACCTACAGAGTAGTTGTTCCAAGAGAAACCTACAGTTTTACGGTGAAAGGTTTTGGTATGAAGCTGTTTCATGGGAGGGGGTTTGGCATTGCCTACTCTTTTCTATTATGTCCATTTTCCATGCCCATAAGTTTTGAACAGGTTGGATTTAAGTCCATTTTTACTGAGTGAAAGTTGAATGTAACATTTGAAAAGCAAATAATGGACTTAATGTATATTTTTGTTGCTTTTGTCCAAATTTTAATAAGCATTCGCATTTCAGAATCAAGAAAACTATATTATTTTCTTTAAATACGCAGTTGTGGCTACTAATTCGCTAGTTTCGCAGACGTACTCCTCGGCTCGATTGAGCGGAGGCAAGACGTGCATTGAATTGTTATGTTTTCAGCTTTACGGAATGTCTCGTTTGCCAGCTACTGCTACTTTGTACTGATAAGGCAATGCAGGACTAAATAACACTCTTTATAACGCCCTCATCATCGCAAGCATAGTGTAAATTCCATAAGCTTGGAATATAACAATTTTCCGATGCAGCGACTCTTGGAGTTTTATAGTGAAAGAATGTACTGAAAATTTACTCGTTAGCGATAGTTAGTATTATGGCTTTACACCCACATAGATTTGAAGCAGCGATTCAAAATTTAACAGCTCCGCTGGCTAGGTTATGCCATGCGAAGGGATACAATCACTGCTGATCTGAAATAAGACGATGTGATCTTGATCGACACGCTCACCGCTTAAGCCATTATTGCCGAGCTAGTTGGATACACCAAGTGAAGCCAAGTCCTTTTCCACTTGATCTTTTCAGCACAAATGAAGTCTTCCTATTCTCCTCTTACGAATATTTTCAGAGTTGGCTAACTGGGTTAGCCGGTGGATTTTTCTTCGCTGTATCATGTTTAAACGCATACCAGTACTCTTGAGTACTTGTCCAGTACTCCCACTCCGCTTTGAAATATCCCCTTTGGATGTTGAAGCATTCTAGGAGCTCAGCTGCCTTGCACTTTCTTTCCGTACCCAAGCAAGTATATTAGGTACTTTTGTATCTTTGCCCTCCGTCAATCTTGCTGCTCCCCGGTTAAAAGTTGGTACCTTGCGATCCTGGAGATGTAACTCGACTTGATCGACCTGTTGAGACGCGGTTTGGGAACTCACCTTTTTTATTAGTTATTCCATAGTTTTTGGTACATAAATATGGGATTGTGGGTACGGGTGAAAGAAGTTCTGTTGTGTCATAGCTCCCAATAAAACACTAAGCACACAGCTACTCACTAAGGTGAGCAGACTCGTAAATCAGTGAGATGCAACGCATAAATACAGTCTGATATGACCACCTTTTAACTTGGCTATGGCCTTGAGACAGTCCAGAAACGAACCGCAAGCTGTCCGAATGTGACTCGCAAGTATTTTGGCCTACTCGCGGATAATAACTTTTTTCAGCGCCTCGAGACTGGTGAATCTTTTAGTTCGGACCTTGCTCTACAAAATGGTCTAAAGAGAATAATCCAGCGGATTCGCGTCTGTTCAATTTGAGAGCCATTGTGTGGACGTTATGAAGTTCAGGACGTTGTTTTTTAGGCATTCTTCGTTCACTCGAGCTTTGTGAGACGGTGCCGAGTTCTGTTGAAACGTCCATCAAAACCGGTGTCAAAGCAACCTCCTGAATACTTTCCCGATAATATTTCACATTTACGTTGACGCCAGGCTCCCTGAAAACGATTACAGTGGCCCAAACCATTACCTGTGCCGGGTGCTGCCTCCTGGTGGCCAATCGATGACTCAAATTATTGTATGAACGGTCGGTTAAATAAACCTTATCGTTTTGGGTGTTTACGAATTGCTCAATTTGAAAAATTTTCTGGTCATAAACACAATGTTCGGAAAATTACCGTTTTCTTACAAGTGAAGCAACTCCTTCGCTCTGTCACGTCTGACTTGTTGCTGCTATGGTTTGAGATCATTTTTCAGTATGCGGCGGATGCTACGGTCAGATATTTTCAGGTCTTTCGCCATTTGATTGACACTTCGTCGGGGGCTTCGCTCAATTCACTTCTTCACTTTTTGAACCATTTCACGTGACGTTGCAGTCTTTTGCTGACCACCTCCATTACATTTCACGGTGCTACCAGTATCATTGTAACGAGTAATGGTGCGATAAACATAAAATATATTTACTTAAAGGTGCTCGAGCTCACGAACCTTGCTGGTAGTGATTTTCCAGACAACTATAATGCAATCACACTATTAGGCTTGAATCCCCTTACTGGTTTTCTTTTTTCATATTTACTCTCGGCAAAAATCTTCCGTGCGCTTGTAAACAATACTTTGAACTGTCATTTAGCCAATTAACAGACAGCTGATGCCCGTGTATCAGTTGCGCGAACGGTCTGAAGTTGGTTACACTTCGAGTGCCGGACTCCGTCAGTACGTGCGCATGGTAACTCATATACAAATTAATATATTTCAAAGAAACTTCTTGTCCAAGATTAATTTTCATTAAACATAGGCGAAATCGGGCAATAACCACGCCCACCAGGGACGTTTTCAAAACAAAACAAAAATCATCCATCCAATCTCAACCCAAATTAAATTTTACTCAAAAGTGCGCGGGTTTATAAAGCTCGGTTTGGACCGAATTTAGCCTTCCTACTTTTTTCTGCTTATATTTATATATTTTTGATATATCGCCGCTGATAGCGTGAAACCGCGTATGAGTAGTTTTTAAATACTGTACGTTTCTGCAGAGGCTTCCTACTAACTAAATGTAGCTGCACTGTACTAGAATGACAGTTCCTTTTTACTCATTTACGTCATACTCATACACACATATTAACTCGTGCGAATTCCACATTAAAGCCTATTTAAGTACGTGAAAATTTTTTTTTAATTTGCCAAGTTTCTTGTAATTCCATTAGTAGATTAGAATAAACATGCGAGTGTTGAACATAAATACATACATACATGCATACATACATATCTAGTAAATAAGCACATAAGCATATTTTTATTCCCCCGACCAAACTACCATTCAAAGCGTCAGCTCTTCGCTTGCGTTTGCATTGCGTGGTAAAATGACCCATTCGGACAGAAAATAGACTTGAGGGAACCAGTAGCCTGCTGGTGAGCAGCGTTTGCGGTGCAATAAAGTGGCAGCGTGACTAAATCAGATAAGAAATTTGACACATTTTCACCATATATTTTGACATTTGACATTCGGGATTAGATGTACAAACATACAGAGTGATTGCAGTAGTATATTTCAACGGTGCTTTTGTATAACAGGCAGAGGTGGCTAGTAGGGGCGTTTTATGGATATGTAGAGAATGGCAAAATGCTAAATGCATTAGCTAAACAATTTTGAGCAAAACATCGTGTGGGAATCGTGGTGACTTGTACCTACGAAAGTGCGATAAATGCATACTAAACTCAAGCAGATGTTGTGCGCGTACATGCATAAAAACCAAAAAAAGCCTGGCTTCGTAAACAACTTATAAATAAACTATGTTATATCTATTGCATCTAGCTACATTATACTTAGGCGATAAATTTAAAGGCATTCAAAGTTAGGCACCCAGATAAGGACATGTCTGGCTTGCTCCTTATCAACTCGGCGCCGTTGCAGGCTTCGCTACGATACATGAGCAGGGAACAATATGTGAATTATGCTTAAGTCTTATAAGAAGAAAACTCTTCTAAACTCCTACTTTAGTCTACTGTTCAATTACGACATCGAATAGAATACAATAAAGTAGATATTATTTAGAAGTTTTGACTTTACTGGTGGTGCCTGGTGGAGCCATGGCTCCTCACAGATCAAACCCATTTCTGTTATGTATGCCTTTTTTTCATTAGTTTTAATAGTATCTACCTATCCAGTCAGAATTACTTTTATAAATAAACTACATAGCAAACCCGGCCACGCTTGCGGCTCAATCTGGTAGGAAAATAATGAAAAATAAATAAAGCATTCTAGTTACCTATATGCAGGGATGTCTGGATTTGGGATCCCCACAAAACTAATACGGCTAGGCAAGATGACGTTGCCCAATACCAACAACGCCGTTAAAATTGGGAAGGACCTCTCCGAGCCGTTTGATATCATACGAGATTTCAGAAAGGGTGACCTGCTGTCGTGTGTCTTCTTTAACATGATGTTGTAAAAGATCGTTCGAGCCGCCGAACTTAATCGCTCGGCAGAATTTTTATAAGAGCGTATTGGCGTATGCCGATAATATTGACATAATGGGCCTTAACAACCCGTCCCTTTTCCAAACTAAAAGAAGCAAAACAAATGGGTCTGGTGGTGAACGAGGACAAATGGAAGTACCTCCAGTCATCAAACAAACAGTCGGCGCACTCGTGTATCGGCACCCACGTCACTGTTGACAGTTATAATTTCGAGGTTGTTAAAGGTTTCGTATATTTAGGAACCAGCATTAACACCGATAACAATGTCAGCCTTGAAATCCAACGGAGTGTCTCTCTACCAACAAGTGTTACTTTGGACTCAATTGCCTGAGTAGTAAAGTCTTCCCTCGACGAACAAAACTAATACTCTACAATGCTCTCATCATGCCCGTCTTAACGTATGGCGCAGAAGCGTGGACGATGCCAACATCCGATGAGGCGTCGCTTGCGGAGATTTTTGGTTATTTGCACGTTGGCGACGGCGAATGTTGCAGGCGTTGGAACGATGAGCTGTATGAGCTTTACGATGACATAGAAATAGTGAAACGAATAAAGATCTAGCGGTTACGCTGGCTGGGTCATGTCGTCCGAAAGGATACAAACGCTTCTGTTCTGAAAATATTCGAAGTGGTACCAGCTGGTGGTAGTCGAGGAAGAGGAATGCCTTCTCTACGATGGAAAGGTCAGGCGGAGAAAGACTTAGCTTCACTTGGTGTATCCAACTGGTGCTGGTTAGCACGACAAAGAAACAAGTGGCGCGCTTTCTTAAACTCGGCCAACAACGCGTAAGCGGTTATCGCGCCAATTAAAAAGAAGAAGAAGTACATAACGTCGTTACGTAAAAGCTTGTTGTTATTGTTATAACAGCATTAAGCCGCCTCATAGGTTTAAAGAATACTGCTGATTTAACAGTCCTTCGCCGGATATAGATTCATGTATTTTTGTAGTTTAGTATTAGGGAGCTTGACATAACCGATGATTGAGTGAGCAGTGCTTGAGCTTCTGGATGAGCTCCTTTATGGGTTTATTTATTGAACATACGTCTGTTTGGTATAGCTAAACACTTTTGCATAAATATACTGAGCCTTTGGGCTCGGTGATTCGCGGAATCGCTGTTATGAGAAG
Organism: Anastrepha ludens; assembly: GCF_028408465.1. Lineage (NCBI taxonomy): Eukaryota > Metazoa > Arthropoda > Insecta > Diptera > Tephritidae > Anastrepha > Anastrepha ludens. Next base: position 70,708,536 of record NC_071500.1, read on the forward strand.
AGCTTGCTAGTGCGACGACTGCGCATCATGGTTATGGTAAGCACGTAGTGTACGCTTTAAGTTTACTATTTCATAAGCCTTTTGAGAAATGCAGAGATCTACTGAGCAAATGAAACGATAAACAAAACTCCACTTGCTGCATACCTACAGGTAGGAATGAATTTAAGTGGGGCTTGCTCCAACAAAAGAAATATCTTATACAATCAGGGACTAAAAAAAGAACGTCGAGTTTAGCAGGAGCGCCACGTCATTTATCACGAACGTCGGGTACTCAATTCCACCTTTTCTTCCATTTCGGTGGAATTGGGGAGTGCAACGCAATGAAATTCTTTATTGTAAAGCTAGTGGATTGACCAAATTTTTGTTGTTCGTTTTCGTCATACACATAAAGAAAAGATGCTTTACCAACTCTGGAGCATACGACGTACAGTTTTCCATGAGAGAAGCAAGTTTTTCTTAAATTCAAACCGATCACTTGCAAATATTGACTTTGAGCTTTATTGATATTCACTGGGGTTTTGGAAATCGAAGGAGTTTGAATTCGAACACCATAATAGGACGTCCTGCCTTTTATAAACCTCGATTAAAATTGTTACTTCAACTAGATTGCTCAAACCTGATTCGTTCTTACGGTTCCCGATTTATTAATTTGACTGGAGTATCTGGAGAAAAGAACAACCCTTTTATAATATTTTCCCTCACTTTCAAAGTAATCAAATGTATGATTGAATGTGCAGTGCTAAAGGAGTCTTCGTAATGTGTACCCTTTCTCTAAAACTAATATTCCTAAATTTCCTAGTAATTCGTGCACTTTGTGAACTAATTCTGATCTTGGCTTCGTCTTATTCTAATCCGATTTCTTAAAAATTCTTAATTTAATTCATTAGTATGGTATTTACATTAATCGTTAATATCTTAACTGCCCGACGACGCCTTTTTGTTTTATTTTTATAGTGCTTGAAAATCCGAATTAAATTATTGTTCTCATATATTTTCAAAGACTGAAAACAAACCTTCTTCCTCCAGTAGGCAACGTTCCTGCCATTCCAAATTTTCATCTCCGATGTAATAGATTTGGAGAAATTTCTGGCAAAAGCCAGGAACTGGATGTAAAGAACCAGCCATTGCGTGGTAACAGACCAATTTTGAAAATTTTCAATACCAAGCAATCTTGGACAATAATTATTAATTTAATTAAAGTAATGTTAATATAACACAAACTAAAACTGAATTGAGTTGGGTACGCAAATATTTGTGACAAACTTGCATAAATGTGCATATAAGTACAAATGTACAAGTCAAGCCAACATGTGTGGGCATGTACTTGTATCGGAGCTAAAGAACGGCGTACTGCAAACTATTTCATTAGGACTGGTGCCGATTGTGCAGTGAGAGTGTGTCAGTGTCATTCGTCACGCGTAGCATTTCGAGGGTAACTTTTAAGCTTGACCACTGTCGGAAATGTCACACAAGGCGAAAAGGTCGTTGATCTTTAAGGAAATATCCAACTGGACGTTCATGCAACAAACTCATTACCCAACGGTTACACACACCCATATATGTTTATATGCATTGCTTACTAGGGTAGTCTTTGAATTGAAATTTCTTTACTTACTTGTAAATTATCAACTTATTTAGTTATAGCTTTCATTTTCATTAGGTACCCACTATTAAAAAATTTGAAACGAAAAGGGTAGTATTTGTACAAGTCGTAAAGCTTCCGAAGCTACTCCAAATAGGAAACTCTTCTGAGGAAACTCTATTTGGAGTTTCTTCCGGTATATTTAAAGGTCTTATTATTTTTAATTATATTGTAATAAGAAACAAATTATATGAATAATAATACCGTTGTGATAAAAATCAGAAGCCGCTTCAGTCGCTCTATATATATTTTTTTATTTACACTATATACTCGTATAGGTAGTATAGTAAAGTGGTTTTGAACAAGAACTTTGCTTATCAAAGCAAAATAAAATAGAGAATTTAGATGAAAGTGGTTCAGATTTTACTTGCCGTAAAAAAATAAAGTTTGGCAATTATAAATAAAAAATAGAATCGAGCAGATGTTCACTATGACTACGGTAGAAATGTCGATTCTTGTATTAAAACTCTCAAAATGGCAAAATAGACTCAATCTGCTTGCGTAACATAGTCCCCGGCGGCCGCCATAGCCGTATGGGTTGGTGGTGACTACCATTCAGATTGCGTAGGTTCGAACCTCCGTTTCGTGATGATAGAAAAACTTGTTTTTAATAGCTGTCGCATCCGGCAGATAATGGCAAACCTCCGAGTTCTGCCTTGGAAAAGCTCCTCATAAAAAATATCTGACTTACAGAGTCCGATTAAAACTGTAAAGAAACAGGAGTAGGACACGGTCGAACACAAAAAATAATTCATTTGTGTTAAATCATATAATTGATGCAGTTAATTAACTGCTGAATTTCGTGAAATGCGATCAAGAAATTTGGCTTTCAATAAATACATTGTTTCGGAGCTCTGTGTGGCATGTACCACTGTGCTGTGGATATCCACATGATCTATAATAGGCAAAAATTCAATTGTTAACATTTCTCAGTTTCGAGAACTTTTGACCGCAATTGCTTATCAAGCCCCGTTTTCGAAAAATCGCACCAGACACGACACAACCCGGTCTAACACGCGTTTGTATTGGCACATTATTTACCGAATCAGTAGCCTTATCGACCAATTCTTAATAGGAACTGAAAATATCAAATTTCATTTGGACAGTGAAAGCTGTTTTTCGTTGGAAATCAACGCAGTGAAATATTGCAAACTTATTTCCAAAGTCGATGCATTTGTTGAATAAAAGTCAAAATCATCGTTGCTGAGACGAAGCGCATTTTCATCTCGTCGGCTATGTTAACAACTGCCACACTTGGGAATCGGAAAGCCCTCTCGTGACCGTCGAGAAGCCATTTCGTCCCCGAAGAGTGACAGTTTGGCGCAGATTTTGAGCCGTGACATGATTTGTCCATTTTCCTTTGAAAATGGAATTGGAAACACAATTTCAGCCAAGAATGGCCGATGTTATGCAAACAATCCATTAACTACTCAGGCTCTTACGGCAAACAGCGAGTAAGCTATTCCTGGAACCGCTACCTAGGTATTGGAAAACTGTGTTACTGTGAAGCCATCCGAGGTAGTTAGTGAATACAATATTTTAGAATTTAGGGACCATCCTGTTTGTTTCAAAAAGTGGAATCCATAATGTTTATGTTATTAGGCGTTGGCCCCAGCGAAAAAAACTTGTTCTGTTTGAAAGGATGAACAATTTAGGAGAATCGGATTTTAAATTTAATTAAAACAACGAAAATTCCAATTGATTGAATTATGTAGAACCATTCATGAAATTAATGTTTTAAAGATAATCTCTTTCAAATGTTGGCCGCAACTCGCCCATCCGTAAACACCAATTTTCAATAACTCGCTGGAGGACTTCGGTCGGTATCTCGAGAGAATAACTTTAGTAACATTAGATTTCAATGCCAACCGAAGCTGGTTTATCCACAAAGCATTTAAACTTTACATACTCCCACAAATAAAAGTTCAAAAGTTTGATATCACACGACCATATTGGTGGCCAATAATAAATAAATTTCTCACCTAAATTACGTTGCAGTAAATCTATTGTTTTACGGGCTGTATGGCAAATAGCGCCGTCTTGTTGGAAGCAAACGCTGTGGAGATTACGTTCTTCAATTTGCGGTATAAAAAAGTCAGTGGAAAACTTTTGTGATTTTTTGGCGAAAAACTGCAACTAGTAATTTTCACAGGCTTCTCTTGAAGCCAACTTTACTCCATTAAGGGAGTTCTACATGGACCGAAACAAATCGTAGTCCGATGGTGCAAGGTCAGGGCTATATGGTGGATGCATCAAAACTTCCCAGCCAAGCTCTACCAGTTTTTGCCGAGTCATCAAAGATGTGTGCGGCCCAGCATTGTCCTGATGGAAGATGACGCCCTTTCTGCTGATCAGCTCTGGCCGTTTTTGTTCGATTGCTTGCTTCAATCTCATCAGTTGGTGACAGTAAAGTGTAGAATCAATCGTTCGAGCAGGATGGAGCAGCTCATAGTGGATGATTCCTTTCCCAATCCCAGCAAACACACAGCATAACCTTTCGAGGCGTCAATCCTGGCTTTGCGACCTTTTGCTGAGCTTCACCATCCTTGCACCATGATCTTTTTCGCACATTATTGTCGTATTTGATCCATTATTCGTCTCCTGTTACCATTCGCTTCACAAATGGTTCGATTTCATTTAGTTTCAGCAAAGAATCGCAGATGTTAATTCGGTCCATTAAATTTTTCACAGACAATTCGTGTGGTACCCAAACATCGAGCTTCTTTTTGTAACCAGCCTTTTTTAAATGGTTCAAAACCATTTGATGATGGATGTTTAGTGCCTTGGCGATGTCATGGCAGCTTATGTGACGGTCCTGGTCAATATTTTCCATAATTTCATCGACTTTTTCAACGATAGGTCGACCGGAGCGAGGTGCATCTTTCACATCGAAATTTCCAGAACGGAGGCGAGCGAACCATTGTTGTGCTACACGAACTGATACAGCATCGTCTTCGTAAACTTCACAAATTTCATTGGTGGCTTGCGTGGCATTCTTCCCTTTTGTATACAAAAATTTCAAAATATAGCGAACTTCTTAATTATTTTCACTCATTTTTGAACAGCTCTAACTTTTTTTCAACTTCTCCGAATTTAATTTTTGGTTAAATGAAGCTTAAAATGTCACCTTTCTAACACCATATGATATGACACAATGTGATTGGTAGCACTGGAGATAGATGACTCCAACGACATCTATTGACAAAATACGAAAAGACTTTTCGACTACCCAATATCTGTATGCATTCAAACTTTGTTGTAAAAGTCTTTCACAAGCGTTGAATATAATAAAACAAAGCTCACGCATCCGGGTCGCATTTTATTGTGTGATTTTTCTTTTCATACATACATGCATTTGTATTGGTAAAAATAATTATATAGTAAGTGCTAGTAAAAATTTACAAGATAATTTTCAATAAACTAGCTTGTAAATTGACGCTTTGACCACTTGCTCTGACTTAATGATCCATAAAGAAAACGCCAATGACATACTCGTAAATACAAACAACGCAATTAGCATATGGCATGTAAGTACGTATGCGTTACATATGCAGAGATAAATACGGACCCAGCAGAGCATTCGATCAGCAAGTAATTAATCTCGGAGCGCTCTTTATGTGGCAAAGAAGTGCTTTAGTGCGCGCTTACAGGCAAGCACTTCCTTATGCTCAGCTTGATATGAACTTCTTTGGAATGCGCAAGAGAAAGAAAATAAAATCGTCAACTTTATATACCCGCGCAGGTGTTTTCTTTTCTCACTATAATGTCGCATTAATGCTGCTTTGCACCACAGGTTCCAAATTTTCGTTGTCGTTTCTCAGCTGTTATACTCTGAATGTGTGGCATTTTCTACCTCTACAAAAAGTGAGAGCAAACATTATTCGGCTGAATTTGGTTTATCTGTGTATTCAAGTTCGTCCAAATATTTGCACGAAAGCTTTAATTCCTACAAAAAAATGGGAGTAAATCGTTCTATTTCATTTTATTCAATACGATATATTTATATACATACATATATAATATATATGTACATAAATATATATACTTGACATTGAATTGAAATTTGAATTGGTTGAGCCAAGGAGCACCAAAAGATTTGGTGGCTCCTAAAACACTCAGGATAAAAATCCCATTGTATTTAGAGCTCTGGAAAGAGGGTAGATAGTCAAGGAGGAAAGGAGAAAAGTATCAGCGAAAGATTTAGAAAAGAATAGAGACAGAGACAGAGGAGAATTTTCCAGATTCTTTGGTAAATCTGTAAGTATCCTCCAGTTTTAGATAAGGAATATTACTTATTCTCACGACATCGGAACCCAAAACTCGTAGCCTCGCTCTAGCAAAGGCAAAGCACTCACAGATAAAGTGTTCAGTGCTATCCGCCTCCTCCAAGCAGGACAGGCATATTGGATTCTCAGTGATTCCATGTCCCTCTTTCAATTGTCTTGTTTACATCCGATCGATACACTTTTAGCAGCTGCTATCTCTGACACGATGATCTTCGAGTAAAATTTTATTCACTTTTCGAATTTTTCGTCAGTCATAGAGGTGAATTGATGCGCAAATTAGTAGCCACACTGTGATCCGAGAGTCGTCGTAGATTGCCGTTCAAATTTGCAACTTTTCGATGTCTGATATTTCATTAGAAACAAAATTCAGACAGACATTTTGCTCAACTCACTTTGCAGAATACTTCAACCTGGAAAAAAGGTTTTGACAATAACTCAAGCCTGGTTTGTTTCAGCATAAAACTCAGTGCACTTTTGATTAGACGTTTTTTGGCGCCGCTTTTCCTTACTTGGTTGAGCTCCTCCTGTAATTTGTGGTGTGCACCTTGATGTTGATCGAGGAATCTACAATTCTGGGATTAGGAACCACTTTTTCATTAATTTCATTTGTTATGTCCTCAAAAAAAACATGCAAAAAAATTGTAAAAGATTAAAGAGTTTTTGAACAGCTTCTAATTTAAACTTTATTATATAATATTAATATTTAATGGGCCATAAAATTACAAACCCAGTAGCTCTGGTTAATAAGTTGATGTTTTTACTGTTGAGTTTTTTCCAATTCAAACTCTTACATTTTGCAACGTTTACAGTCTAAGACTTTACGTACCCTGGTAACCGCTCCACACTTTCCTCCACTAAAGTTGGATTTGTTCGCACACCACGCCACTAACGGGAAAAATGACGAGAAGTACGGATAAAATAGACGAATTTTTTGGACGTTAGTGTCTACATAAAGTCATCGATCAAATAGAGCACATCAGCACTCTTTCTAAGCGTTAAATAGGAGTTATTCGAAAACCCAAATAGGTATGGTTTCATTCAAAATATACGCCCTTCCTCCTTTCTTCTTCACTTATTACAATTGCTTAAGGGCGTAAAAATTACACTAGACAATTCTGAAGGCTGCTAAGGGCCGGAGTGCAATGAGTTATTACAAAAGACATGCTGCCAAACAGCCACGACGCCAATGGAATCATTGAATGATTTCAATACTTATTGTAGTAAGATTGCAGGTGAAAAGCATATTTTGCTATTTTGGTCTTAATGGGCCATCAGTAGTGCATTAATATATGCTCAAAGTGAAGTAAATTACTGTAATTTTGGCTTCGATAATGCGGCCAACTTTAGCAGCAGCGCAGTAACAATTGTACTTTCAGTAGCAGCAACAGGATTTGGGACGACATAAACAACTCACTATTCCTAAATTTTTACTTTTATTTCCTCCTCTCTGTACCAAATCATACATATAAATCTAACAAGGCGTTCACACGAAATCACAAAAAAAATATAGATTTTCTTCTATCTATCTACTAAATGGCGTGATATTTTTCTGCATTTGGTAGGAGTGTTTTTTAGGGCGTTAAAAAGAGCCTCGAGGGTGTTAAAATTCCTCCGCGCGACCAAAGAATTAGTCACGATCACATAATGAAAAGAAAAACAAATGTTATTTGTGTAGTGTCTGAGTGAAAAGTTATTCCACTTTACAAAATGTTTCAATATTACATTTTCAGTTAGAGTGCTCACGCCAGTCCATTCCGAATCAAGCGATTGCCAGAGTTTATCAGTAGGACTTGTACGGAGTCTTGAAATATTTGGCGTTGTTGTAATTCGAACTATAACATACCTAAAGAATTTAAAGTAATAAGCGTAGCAAAGCCATCATAGTAATTTCGAGAAGCGTAATTAGCTCGCAGTACGATTTAAGAATTTAACCTTCAGTCTCTTTCTCTATAGCGGGATGGTTGAATATGTGAGCTTAGTCTCGACGACTCAAAATTTCCAAAGGTACATCTTAGTGCTTCTGCCCGTCCGTGCGCACGGTAACTAGACCAAAAAGTAATATCTTTCAATGAAACTAGCACCTATATTATGTATTCTTCAAGGTAGGTTGGCATTGAAAAATGAAGAAATCACTCAATAACGTCACCTACGTCTCATATATGCACATAGAACGCCATCTAATTTAGATCAGACATACAAATCAATAAGATGGGCTAAATATACCCCTCCCACTTTTTGGTAAATGCGTGTATCTCGATCACAATTTAATAAAACTTGTCCACTCTTAGTACACGCATTGCTCCCTATCTCATTTACATCCGACATAAGTATTATTAAGATCAGAAAAAAAACCACATTCAATTTTTATATGTTAAGACTAAAATTCCGTCTCTCTAAAGTCAAAAACCAAAAGTCTCATTTTCATTAATTTGTATAAAACCTGTATAAAATTTGTATGAAATTCGGTGGGGCTTGAATTCAGCACTGATTTAGCACATAGATATAGAAAAAATTGAGACTCGGTACTAACGTGCGCTTGCAAGTAGTGCTATATTGTAAAATGCCCTTGAAAATGTAAGTGCCCCCGCCCCCTTTAAATAATGGAATTTATCTCTCCTCAAAACCTTTCTATCTAACTATTATAGATAAAATAAGTCCAAAAACTCCAAATAAAAAATTATTAACGGATAACAATAAATAAAAGTCTAAGGTCAATACAACTAACAAAGAAAATATACAAGCCTTCATTTTTATCTGCAAGGTGGAAATATAATTCTTATATAATTTCATCCTACTAATACTTGAATCGGGGGCAAAAAGTAAGGTGAATTTGGTTGTAAAATGAAAAATCTTTATTTATTTTTGTAAATCAATTTCATCCCCTTCAAAATAATCCCCTCTCGATGAAATACAATTATGCCAACGATTTTTCCAATCCCCGAAACATTCCAAATAGTCCATTTCCGGTATAGCCATCAGCACCTTTTTCGATTCAGCTTTTATCCCCTCAATCGACTCGAAACGCGTTCCCCGGAGTGGTCTCTTGAGTTTTGGAAATAGCCAGAAGACACACGGATCCAAATCAGGCGAATACGGTGGTTGCGGAACGATATGCGTGAAATTTTTGGCGAAATGGTCACGAAGAACGAGTGCAGAGTCAGACGGTGCATTATCGTGATGCAAAAACCAAGAGTTGTGGGCCAAATTTCTGGTCTTTTTAGACGAATTGCTTCACGTAAACGACGCATAACGCTCAAATAATATTTCTTATTAACAGTTTGGCCAGATGGAAGGAATTCATAGTGCACCACACCACGAAAATGGAAAAAACTGTCATCCTGACCTTTATTTTTGAACGACTTTGACGTGCTCTTTTCAGTTTGGCCTCGCCTTTACCACAGTATTCGCTTGATTGGTCGGTTGTTTCAGGGTCGTAAGCATAAATCCAAGTCTCATCTCCCGTAATGATGCATTTGAGCTTGTCCTGATAGTCTGAAAGCATTGTTTCACACACATAAACGCGACGACTTTTTCCAAGAAATTGAGAGTTTTCGGTACCAAACGAGATTTGACTTTTCGTAGGCCCAAACGATCTTTCAAAATGGTTTTCACAGATCCTTCTGATATTCCGATCATATTAGTAAGGTCTTTAACAGTCAACAGACGATTTTTGAGCACTAACTCCTTCACTTTATTGACGTATTGGTCATCTGTTGACGTCGATGGTCGTCCGGAGCGCTCCAAGTCATCAACACGTTCTCGACCCTCTTTGAAGTCTTTGTGCCACTTATAAATATTTTTCTGCGACATGGTCGAATCACCAAATGCCTTCTGCAACATGCTAAACGTTTCCGCAGCCGAAATTTCATTCCGCAAACAAAATTTGATGGCACTTCTCTGCTCAATAAATCAGACATTGTAAAAATCGAAAAATTCACTCTTGCTGATTTGGTAAACACAAGCGTAAATATATTACTGATAATGGCATTCACATGAAAGTTTGCACAGATGTTATTAACAGTGGTGCCAACTCATGAAAAAAATAACTGGAGCGAAATTTTAATCCTGCGAAGTTTGACAAATAAATTCACCTTACTTTTTGCCCATGTATTGTAGTATACATGGTTTAGAATTCGATTCTTTCGAACTCATCTACACAATATTTTTAAATTTGTACCAAAATTTTTGCCGATTTCTTGTCCGTGAGAACGTCGTATCACCAAACTATACTAAGCTAAACGTTGTGTTGGCTAAGTGAAATCAGTAGCAACCACAGCTAAATCAGCAGCGTAAGCAACAACACCAAACTAACATCAGCATAAACATCAGCCAGCAACAAATATCCCTGATAAATGTGGCGTTCAATATGCACGATTTTTCCATCATCGTCGGCGATCTATCAAAATTGGCGAAGCCAGTGATGGTGGCACCGGAGGGTGTTCACCACCTTTTCAATATGACCATATCAACGTAGCGCGTCCCCAGCTCGCCTTCATAACGGCTTTGGATAGAATGTCGTCTACAGTTGCCGGCTAATGCAAACTTATCACTGGTTGGTTGTTGGTGGTCGGTGCAGTAGCAAAAGGCCACTTGGCTTATTTGCCTACCTGACTACCAACTCTGATGGAGGCTGTAATGGCCATGCATGAACGATTGATCCAGTAAATCTGCACATGCTCACATACATTTATCAAAATAAATGGTTGGCCTTTAATATGCATAGACATGTGCGTTAAAACATGTCGGTTGCCAGCAGCACTTCACGTCGCCGATATTCAGTAATGAGTAGTGCTGCTGACTTAATAGTATACAAAATCAAATTTGAGGCCAATAATGGTGCTGGTATATCTAAAATGAGTGAATTAAATAATAAGGAAAATATTTCACACGTTTATTTAGCTAAGTTATTTAGATTCGGTGTAAAAGGGATATGAGAAGTTGCAGATATCTCCTTAGCTTATTCCACACCAAACAAGATAAACAACTTCTGTTCACAGCCATGCCGTGTTACATTTGGGCTGAAAAGTACCGGGCCTAACGAAAAAAACACATATCTTTTCTTGTTAAAAATTAGTTTTATTCATCAACGTAATTTCTATCAAGAACAACGGAATCATTCTAGCACTGCTCTAACATTTAAATACCACTTTTATAGAACGATTTATCTTTTGTCTTAAAATAAGCCTCAGTTTCAGCGATAACCTCTTCATTCGAGCGAAATTTCTTATCGGCGAGCATATCGTGTAGGCCTGTGAACAGCTAGTAGTCGCTGGTAGCCAAATCTGGTGAATACGGTGAATGTTGGAGCAATTCGAAATTCGATTCATGTATTTTTGCCACAGCTCAGAATCATCAACTCGTTCTTCTTATATCTTCACTTTTCGATCATTCGAAACGATTTTGTGGGTTTTTTTGATGTTTTCTGGTGTTACCGGCTCATTTGGGCATCCACCGCATTGTGCATCATCGGTGTCTCCACGAGCACGTTTGAAGTCAGTAAACCATCGCTTTATTGTTGTTTCTGATGCAGCGGAGTCCCCAGAACGCTTTTCAAGCCATTGTTTCGCTTGATTTTTTTCTTTTTGACCCATTGTTTTGAAAATAATAAAAGTAGCGTCACTCTTAGCTCTGTAGCTCACGAACCGATAAGTAGAATATCCTGTAATTTTCACTGCTGTCTTTTTAAGGTTAGTACTAAAGAAAGAAAAAGAGATGAATGTAATAAAACTAGTGGGATCTATGTCTTAGGCCCGAGACTTTTCAGCCCATGTATTAAATTACTATAAAGTAAGCTTCTTTTAGTTTAAATTAAAACGATCTGCGGCTTTCCGGAGGTACAATTTTTCGTCTCATTACCAAACCACCACCTTACATGGATGAAGTGTGTCCAATATGTCTCCATTTTCAGTTACAATGTTAAATCCCAAGTTTAGTTTTCCTAACAAATTTAAATCGATATTCATCTTCATCTCCGGATCAAAATCTGCATGTATAATTCTAAGTTTCCCTTTGCGGATCTAAGTCCCCATAAAGAAAAAATGTGTAAAATTTACAACAAATAATTTTCAACGCCCGAAAAAAGAAAAAGTCTTGAGTTTTCTTGATTGTAGCTCGAAACTTACTAACGACATCGGCGACCGTAGTCGAAGACCGCGTAGCCGTATGGGTTGGTGCGTGACTACCATTCAGAAGTGTACAGGTTCGAAACCCACTGTGGGCATAAACCACCAAGTGGTAAATTTTTTTTAAGAACAGTCGTCCCTGGGCCAATAATGAAAAATCTCAGGATGTATTTCTGTCATGAACTATTTGCTCTATGGAAGTGGCGTAAACCGTAAGTTCCTCCATAAATATCAAGACGCTTACAACAAATTGAAACAGGAGCTCGGCCAAGCACTCGAAAAAGAGTGTAGGCTTATAAGAGAACATAAAATACACCTTGTACACTGCAATTGGAGTAAATATAAGAACTTGCGCCATCTATAAAAGTTTCTTCAGGGCAGTCCATTTCAGGTGAAAATACATATATGAACATACACCATATTTCTTCATGACCAGATATTTTTGAGGTTCTGAAAACTAAACATTCCGAAAACATTCCCATATCGAGCATTATGTTACGGCTGTTCTGGTTTTGCTAATGCTCTCTGCTTCTCTACTAACCAACATTAGATATCTTTTGAAAAATAACTTGAGCCAAGTTTTACCTAGTCCGTGACTTCAATGCATTCTTTTCTCTTTCGCTATCTCTGATAATCTCCTGTACATTATTAAGGAGATAATCTCTCTTCAATGGAAAACCGCATATTCACATGTGTAATATCCACTTAATAATTTTTTCTCTTTTTCTAGAGACTGCAAATATTCAGGACTTCCTTATTTTCACCCTATCACAGGTGAGCGGGCTGCTCAGTTATATAAGGTGGATTTGGCCTTTTCTTATAAATGGTGGTTAAGTTTCAAGGGCCGGTGTTGATTTTGAATAAATACAATTTTTTTAGGAAATTATTGCCATTTCTCTTTATTATGATAATATTGGTATAGCTCAATTACGTATGGAACAAAATATCCGCCGAATGGCCGCCACGCCTCGGCGGCACACCTCCATCCGATGGTCAAAATTTTCGATGACGCTGAGGCATAAGGTTCTATACCGTTAATGTGCCGAATTGTCTCATCCTTTAGCTCTTGAATTGTTGCCGGCTTATCGGCATACACCTTATCTTTCAAATAACCCCAAAGAAAGAAGTCCAAAGGTGTCAAATCACATGATCTTGGCGGCCAATTGACATCGCCGCGACGTGAAATTTTTCGGTCATCAAATTTTTCGCGCAAAAGAGCCATTGTTTCGTTAGCTGTGTGACAAGTGGCACCGTCCTGTTGAAACCACATATCGTCCACATCCATATCTTCCAATTCGGGCCATAAAAAGTTCGTTATCATCTCACAATAGCGAACACTATTCACAGTATCTGCATGACTGGCCTCATTTTGGAAAAAAATACGGACCAATGATGCCGCCGGTCCATAAACCGCACCAAACAGTCACTCTTTGTGGGTGCATTGGTTTTTCGGCAATCACTCTTGGATTATCATTCGTTCAAATGCGGTAATTCTGCTTATTGACGAATCCACTGAGGTTAAAATGAGCCTTATCACTGGAGATGATTTTCTTCGTAATGGATTTTGATTTGAACGCCCGTTTTCATAATAAGCTTGAATAACTTTAACGCGTTGCTCGATTGTGCATCTTTCCATTGTTTAAATTGAGTTAATCTGAAATTGAAAAATGTCAAATGAAGTATAGAAAAAAGCTTGACATTTAGGTGTGGTTCACATTCAACATCAGCCCACCCTTTACTTGCTTTATTGAGAAAATCTGTTATTAAAATATACATATATTCTAAGTAAAATTAAAGTTAAAAAATATGAAACTAATAGATAAAACTAAATTATTCTCTCTTTACAATAATAAATATCAAACTTTATACTTAAACTTTCGTTGTTTTGTAACTTCAAGTCTCGGTCTGGATTTAGTACTTGACCATCCATTTTAATCATCGATAACATGAAAGATTCTCCCAAACTCTCTTTTACCTCGTTTGTTAATCACTCATAAATGGCTTATAATAAATTCTTTTTCATTAAATATTGCTAAAAAATCACTTTAGCTGCATAACTTACACTAACCATAAACTTACAATTACTAAACTTGGGCACTGCTGGATCAGTGGGTGATCGAAGGGATTTCTCGTTTAAACATCCCACATAGAGACATTTCACAGAATTTGTTAACATTTTTCAAGATATTTTCATTGCAACGAATTTCTTATTTTTAGAGTGCAAAGAGAAAAGTGTCCGACCAGGGTGTGTCCAACTACTGGTATCCTATGTAGACTAGGTTTTGCGGTTCGATAAGAAAAACACAATTTTATTATTCAGTAAAGTCTCCCTGAACATCAATACATTTGTTACGAGATTCTAATTTATAAATTCCATTCCTGAAGTTAGAGTCTGGAAGTGCTGCGAAATACGCTTCCACAGCTGTTATGACCTCATCATTTAATAAAAAACGCTTTCTATACAATAATTATTTAGGTATAGAAACAAATGGAAGTCGCTAGAGGCCATTCTGGTGAATACGTTGTATGCTCCAACAATTCAAACTTTAATTTAAAGATTTTAGCCAATATCACACTGCTCTTGTGATACGGTGCATTGGCCTGATAAAAATAATTTTTTTCTTCTGCAAACTTGGTCTTTTTCAGGAATTTATTGTCTTACCAGTTTGCAAGTAATCCACATACAAAACTCTGATCGCATCCCAAAAAACCAAAACTAACTAAAAGTCTAACACCTTCTTAGTCACGAACTCATTTCAGAGCCGAAGAATCAGGTTAGTACCACTTTTAATTACTTTGTTTTGATTTAGGAACATGGCGATAGACCCAAGTCTCATCCATAGTGATGAATCGACGGACAAAATTTATTTTATACTGTAATATGTCGATACTAATTGACTTGTAATAGCGGTCGCCCCTCGGCAGGCAATGGCAAACCTCCGAGTGTATTTCTGCCATGAAAAAGCTCCTCATAAAAATATCTGCCGTTCGGAGTCGGCTTGAAACTGTAGGTCCCTCCATTTGTGGAACAACATCAACACGCACACCACAAATAGGAGGAGGAGCTCGGCCAAACACCTAACAGAAGTGTACGCGCCAATTATATATATATATAATTAACTTGTAAACAAAGAATGAATTCACAGATTGAAATGAAACTTCACATACGTTCAAATGAAGAGTGTACCAACATAACAAAACTTAGGCTAGTGGCAATGTCCTCTATTATCGAACTGCAAAACTTATTGAGCAACCAAGTGCGCTTTGAAAGCCTAAGCCTTCTTCTTTATAAGTCTGAAAATCTCAAAGCGCTCAAAAAGGAGCGAAGTTACATACTTTTTAAGGCAACAAGTTCCGAAAAACAATAAATACAGATTTCGGGGTACGTGGAAAATTTGAAATATGGTTTTGTGTTGTACTGGGCCAGATCTACAAAGTTTACTATGCCATCTTAAAAGTACATGGCATTTTCTCTATTTTGTGGCACTGCGTTCTTACTCATTTTCATCGTCACCAAAAACTTATTTTAGATTAATCAAAATTAGGCTCTGTTAACTTATTCAGTGGTAGTTAACAAATTCATGGTTAAGGATAAGTCATACTTCGATTTGGGTTATGAAATTACATATCTTACGTTCCGTAGAAAACCGATTTCCGGAGTCCTATCAATCCCATATAAGAATGGATGGCGGTACGTAGTTATAAAATCCGGTATAACTCGGAACTAAACGATCTGACTCAGAACAAGCCAGCTGTGTACAGGGCATAAGATGGCCAGGTTACGTTGCCCGTATATCTGCTGACTATACGAATGCTATATACCATGAAGAAAGCCATGACAGGAAAGCTAATGAAATCATTTGTGAATTTGTAACTACTTAGCAAATGCTAAAGATCGACCGCTTTAAAGTAGCATTGGGAAAGAAGTTTTGACGGGAACCACGTTGTAACGCTATGAATGATGATGATGAGAATCACTCTCATATCAACAAACTTGTCATCCAAGTTTCGTCACGAAAGTTCTAATACCATAACCAAAAATATTCAAATATTGGAAGGAGGAATTTACGTAACAGATGAACAATTTAATCACACGAAAGTGAAAAAGTACATACATATATAATATAATATAATATAATAATTGTGATAAGATATATGTACATACTTACACACATACATATGTATTGTATGTATACTGGCTTAAGCTGTGCCTTAAACAAAAACAAAGGAATTCATTGACTCTGAGCCTTGACGCGCTACGTATCGGTTAAGAAGAATTCAGTTGGCGCGAGCTGAATTAATTTCTAAGTATTTCCAATTTAGGCAATGGCATGGCAGTGCAGCCTGAATATAATCAGACTGCCTTCATCCATTTGCTGTTGAAGATTTGCGATAGCAATTGACGAAGCGTGTAGATAAAAAATAAGCAATAACAATAATACTAAAGTACACACAAGGGTTGGGTCTGTGTGTGGTTACAGCTGAAACGAAAACTAAAGCTGTGGTTGCTGATGTTTGAACTGCGTACCGAGGCTGAGTCCAAGTCCGAAGCATCCAAGCAGGCAACTCATTCCCGGAATTGGACGTTCCATCATCGTCATTTTAGACATGTGCTCCATTTTTCCGCGCATTATACACATATGTACGCCATAAGTGCGATTCGTGCGGGAGCTGTGACTGCGATCGCCGCCGCCGTGGCTTCAATGCCCCTCCAGCTTCTGTCGTTGCTCTAGCGAACTGGTGGCGGTCGGCTCATGGCTAAAGGCCGACGGCTGACAGCTTGTCGTCGACGGCACTGACTGACTATTGTGAGATATCAATCATATTGGCGGTGGCGCTGCTTGGTGGCGTTCTACTTCCAGATGTTCATACACCATTGCATAGTAAGAAAAAATGAGTTACAGAAAAAATTCAATGTAAAAAAACAAGCACTGCTAAACTTTTCTAAGATGTTGACACTACATACATTGAATATCAAATACGTATTCATTCTAGTGGAAACTATAAGTATGTATAGAAGCAGCAATCCAGTTCATGGGGTGGCGCAAACGCAATTGTTGTTGTTGCATCTGCTACTGCGGTACGCGCTTTCGTAATTACATTATGTGGCATGAATTATTAGACCATATTTGTAACATAGCTAATGCGTTTCTGAGAAGTTTCGTCTGGCCTGCATTTTTGACATGAAAATGATATCGCTGCACAGACATTAATGATGGTAATGACTGCTGACTGGTGTTGAATCTTGAAATTTTTGTTCACATTGTGAGTGCAGCTTTGGGCTGAAGCTATCGACAGACACGCCGCCACATATATTTTGGGGCCGCAGGAGGATGACGGGCATTGAAAACAGCGAATCGATGAGAACGTACATACATACATACACTTGTATTTAAATATGCAGCTGTGCTGAACTCCAGAATACTTGATTAAGTTGAAATTTATTAAGCCGTTTGGATGTCACTGTACTAGAGTTGAAATACACATTGGAGGGAATGGGTATAATTATTGGTTATACTATATAAGAAATGTTCGTGGGCGAATGCGTTGGTGCGTGACTACCATTCGGGAGTGTGTGGGTTCGAATCTCCGTATATTAAACACCAAATGATAGAAACAGTTTTTTCTAATAGCGGTCGCCCCTTCGCGAGCACTGGCAAATCTCGGAATGAACATCTGCCACGAAAAAGCCCCACCCAAAACACTATTTTTCATTCGGAGTCGGCTTAAAACTCAGGTGCCTCCATTTGTGGAATAACATCAGGACGCAATCTACAAATAAGAGGAGGAGCTTGGAGCTCAATAAAGGGGACCACCGCAAATTATATATACATATATACAGTCTGTGTCAGAAGAAAATAACCGGTTTTTTCTTGTAACTTCAAGATATATTTCGTTCTGCTTTTTACTGCATACAGTCCCACTCAAGGGCTATGACGACAATGCTAACTCAGGTTAGTGTCGTTCGCAACTTTCTCGTAAACGCAACCAAACAAAAATGAGTGAGTGGCGAAACGTTTCGAGGCGGTATTTTTATGCGCGCATTCGAAAGGGCCGAAATTATCTTACGCCGCGGCTGCAAAAGTGATTAAAAATTAAAAAAGTTTGTTGTGTGTGTACAAAAATATTAATGACATTTCCGAGCGCGGCCTGAAGTGAGTGACGACAAAGAAGCAGAATAAAGTGATCGCCAACTTTTTAAGCGGCACCCTTCTTTGTGACTACGCCAAGCATGATCACTTCTTTCTAAAAAGGGAATAGATGTGAGTATCTACACTATCGAACGTCGACTAAAAGAGGCGAACATATCCTATCGTCTCACATCATCAAAACCAGGGAAACACATTGGGAAACAACAAAACAAGAAAATGGCATCACAGTATTAGACTGGCCTTCCCAGTCCCCAGACGCCAACCACCTTGAAAATGTGTGGGGAACTATGAAAACACATCATGCCATGATTTAACGCAACTTGGGCGTCAAGTTCGCAAAATCTACAGGGTGATCGATATGAATTGTTATATATTCAAAACACCATCACTTGTGTGAAATTAGTTTCTATCAATTTAAAAGAAACAATATTTCAACACTGATTACAATTTTAGCATATATTCACTTTAGCTCGATATAGCCACCTTTTGCCTTTACTATAGCCTTCAAACGGTCAAAAAATTAGCTGCATGCTGCACGAATGAATGTGATCTTGAGGTATTTTGGCCCATTCTCGTATAATCGCTTTTTTCAGCGCATCCATACTGGCATATTTTTTAGTTCTCTCCTTGCTCTCCGAAATGGACCAGATGGAATAGTCCATCGGATTTGCGTCTGGCGAATTCGAAAGCCATTGTGTGGACGAAATGAAGTGTGGAACATGATTTTTTAACCATTCTTGGTTCACACGAGCTTTATGAGACGGTGCCGAGTCCTGTTGGAACGTCCTTGATCTATGACCGAAATGTTTGCGTGTCCACGGCTCTAAAGCAGCTTCTAAAACATTTTCCCGATAATAAGTCGCATTGACTTTGACACCAAGCTCGATAAAAACGGTTGGAGAGCGTCCATCAGCGGTCCCTGCGGCCCAAACCATTACTTGCGATGAGAAATTGCTTCGAGTGGCCACACGTAGGCTCAAATTCTCGTATGAGCGTTCGGTCAAGTAAACACGATCATTTTGAGTGTTTATGAACTGCTCAATTTAGACATTTTTTTCATCAGAAAACACAATGTTAGGAAATTTGCCACGTTCGTGCAAGCGCAACTACTCCTTTGCTCTTTCGCACCGAACATTTTTTTGCTGGGGTGAAAGATAGTGTGATTTTTGGAACTTGTAAGCCTTGACCTTGAGCTCATTTTTCAATATGCGTCGAATGCTGTCTTCCGATATTTTCAGTTCTTTGGCCATTTTTCTTCCACTTCGACGTGGATTTCGTTAAAGTTGAGCCTTCACTTTCCGAACTATTTCAGGCGTTGTTGCGGTTTATTTTTGGTCCACCTCCATAGCGTTTTGCAATGCTACCATTAATATCATAGTAACGCTTTATAGGGCGATACACAAACATTTTATTAACTTTGAGGTGACTGAGCTCACGAACAATGGCTGGTTGTGATTTTCTAGCCAAATATAACGCAATCACACTATTACAATCGAATTCCATCACAGAAAAGAAAATCAACAAAACTGAGACGCAAATGCTTTTGATGGCTTATAAACAATATATAGAACTGTGAAAGTGTGAAGTTGGTAACACTTCATTTCGTTCACCCAGTTCTGTTTTCGACGAGCTACGCAGAAAAGCTGGTTCAAAGCTGGCTCTATTCGACAACTTCATATAAAGACTACACGTCTCATTGAGTAATTGTAAAACAAAATTTGTTTAAATAACATAAATCAATTTTTTTTATAAAAATGTTTACTCAGTTTGCGTAGAAGCGTCAACCAAGGCATAGGCCGTCTCGGGATTATTCCAGCAATGCAAAATTTCGCTAGGCATTGGGAGTGCATTATTAGACTACTTCGCCCTTTTCTGACCGATTTCGAAGATCTATAGGATTTTTTTTAAGAGCTATAGGAAAGCTTTTCAAAAAAACACACGTAAAATTCAGGAAAATGCATGAAATTTTTATTTAAATCGATAGTACACTCCATATAATTTAATGTTTGAAGATTATTATTTTATGCTTATGTTGACCGCGACTGCGCTTTAAATGGTCCATTAGTCCAATTTTGGCATACTCTTTCCAATATTTCGGGCGGTATCTCACATATAAATGCTTTAATGTTGTCTTCCAATGCGTTAATTGAAGAAGGCTTGTCTGAATAGACATGAGCTTTAACATAGCCCCTCAAAAAATAATCTAAAGGCGTTATATCGCACGATCTTGGTGGCCAATTGACAGGTCCCGAACGTGAAATAAAATGTTCACCGAACTCGCCTCTCAACACGTCTATTGTTACGCGTGCTGTTTGGGATGTGGCACCGTCTTGCTGAAACCACATGTCGTTACGTTACGATTAGCAGCATCTTTGAAGAAGTACGGCCCAATGATACCTCCAGCCCATAAACCGCACCAGCTGTGACCTTTTCTGGATACATTGGTGGCTCTTGCAATTCTTCTGTCTGATCTTCACTCCAAAATGGACAATTCTGCTTACTTACGTACCCATAGACCCAAAAATGAGCTTCGTCGCTGAACACAGTTTTTTGATAAAAAAGTGGATCTTAAACTTTCTTAACAGAACACGCATTTTTATAATAAAATTCAATGATTTGCAAGCGTTGTTCGTTTGTAAGATGATTCATGGTTAAATTATAGACCAAACTGAAGATGTCTGACAGTGAAACGAAATCCGAAACGTGCGTCAGCTGTTTAAACCAACTGTTTAAAAAGATAATAGCTAAAAAATCACCCGTTACTTAGCGTCTGATTGTTTCAACTTGTGGGCATCAGGAGATATTCTGCGCAAAATAGAAACCTCCGGTCATATTTGTTAAGTTGAGTTTGGTTAGCGTTTATCCAAGCCTGAATAAGCTGTATTCATTTGCAGACACGATCATGAGTTTCATATATGGCAAATCGACTTGAGCGTATTCAAACAATTTTCGGACGTTTTGCTCTCCGTTCTTGGCATTTCACGGAGCCTATTCCCTGTTGCTTGTATAATGCCAGGGGCATGTTCTCTTCTGTTGATCGTAAAGAAGAAGTAAAGCAATTAAGGTAAAAACGCAAATAACGGTACTTTTCTAGTTGAAGAACCTATTGATTGTGTGAATTGATGTCTATTGTTTTATTGTTCATTTTATTTATATAAATTAAATTCTTCATTTTATTAAATTATTTATTAAATTTTTTCTTACTTATTAAAGGGTCACATGTAGGTACATATTGTGTAAGTCTAAACAGGATTAACTCTTTTTTTTGGCCAGCTTTGCCAACCGTAACAATTACACAATTAACCGTTGGATGGATATGCAAGCCTAATAATAAGGAAAAATTCATCAAATTTGCAACTGTTTTTATGCTCTATTAATTATCAGCTTATCTCAGAGTCATTATGCACATGTGCATAAACTTTACATACATATCATATGTATGTATGTTTACATATTATGTGCCAATGTGTAAACATTATAAGCCAATTACTCATGCAATCCCGTCTTCGCATTCCACTATTTCATCAAAACCGAAAGCAAGCCAAATATCATCATACTCACATACATACATACATACATACATACGCATATGCATATCATAACGGTATATACATACATACCTATGTATGTGTGTATAGTTACATAATTGCAGTTTGCTACTTTACGCTTCAAGGATATGGCAATAGCGGGTTAGTGGCTTCCATAGCCGGACGTGTTTTAGTATTGAATTTATAATTCCAATAGATACCCCTCAAGTGTGTCGATATACTCAAGTAAACACATTCGTACTACATATGTGTAGATATACTCGTACATAGTTACTTGCAAAATAAAAGGTGCGTTTGTAATTACCTTATGGCTGCACGTGCAAAAATAATTAATTAAAATCGATTGAACCCGTCTTTATATTGGTTGTATTCATAAAAAATAACTGTATCGTGTTAACACTACAAAGTAATTATATTATACATGAATGCATATATGTATGTAAATAAATATATGCATTATTCAAGCACTCCTCATCTTTAAGCGAGATCTGACTTTTCGATGTTCTATCCCTTGTAATAAGAATTTAAATGTTAGAAAAGTATTTAGAATGGAAGAAATTAAAGACACAATTTTGAACTGCGAACCTCAAGTATGGTACGCCCATGCTACAAGCCGCCGGCTATTGAATTGCTAATAGATAAGTGAGTCATAGATATAAATTTCGAACTTCCAGACCAACTAGTCTCTCTGCATACCCGTTCGGATACATCCAGTCTCCGCATTGGACAACCTCAAACGAAAGAGAAGAGTTCACTCCATAAATAGTCTTGGCTATACCAATTGTGATAGAATGACAATTAGGCATCATTCTTTTGAGAAAAAGGGACTCCATTACTTTAGAGGCAGTAGGCAATAGGCTGATGGGCCGATATGATTTGACTTGTTCAGCGCCTTTTCCTGGTTTGAGGATCAGGCGCTACTTTCCATTCAGGGGGAACAAAATCAGATAATGTAATATTTGTAGAATTATACTTGTATTTGTATGTAAGCAAAGTGAGTCCTTCTTCTGGGAGTTTTTTCAGTATTTCTCCTCTTATGAGATCATATCCAGAGGCTTTCTTTTTTTAAGACTTTTTATCACTTCTTTAACTTCATTTTTCGAGAACTTTTTTATGGGTATGTCCATATGGTGTGTGTGTTCTAGCGTATTTATTACTTTTTGAACAGTACTTGGTTCTCCCATTTGTTAGTTTCCATTTTAATGGATGATTGTGCTAAGGCTGGCCTTTTTACATTTTTTGTTGCTCTCCATAAGAGAGTAGTCAGTGGCAGAGGTTGCATCAAGTTTTCTGATGTCCCCCAATTTGGGTCGAACGAAAAATCCCACTTTGACCCATTTAGAGTGCTCGAGTCGAGTCCAAATGTATGACCGACCCCCACTAACTTTGGATGGCCGATCCACCCATGCCAGTGGCAACCCCCTACAATCATTTCAAAATATCACCATTTTTGGCCTTTACATGAGAAAAGAAACTAAAAAGTTCGACCCAAATTGGGGGACATCAGAATTCGTTTTAGAGGTATGGTTCCTTCGGCAAAGTTTCTTATTTTGATCCCTAGAATATGATTTTGACAGAGCAATGGGCGATTTTTTTGCCTCCCCACAAAATACACTAAAAGTTCGACCCAAATTGGGGGACATCAGAATTCGTTTTAGAGGTATGGTTCCCTCGGCAAAGTTTATTATTTTGATCCCTAGAAAATTATTTTCACAGAGCAATGGGCGAATTTTTTGCCTCCCCACAAATCGACCCGGCCTAATACATATACAGAGTCCGGCACTCGAAGTCTAACCAGTTAGTTTGGAAAATTACTTTTATTCAATTCAAAGTAAAAAATGTGTAAAAATAATACAAAATTAAGAATTAATTTACTTTTGCTCGATATGACCACCGTTTGTCTTGTGACGGTTCAGAAATGAATTGCAGATACTTTGGCTCACTCGCGGACAATGACTTTGTTCAGCGTCTCGAGACTGGTGAATCTTTTAGTTCGGACCTAAAGAGAATAATCCATCGGATTCGCATCTAGTGAATTTGAGAGCCATTGTGTGGGCGTTATGAAGTTTGGAACGTTGTTTTTTAGCAATTCTTGGTTCACTTGAGCTTTGTGACACGGTGCCAAGCCCTGTTGAAACGTCCATCAAAACGTGATGTGCCACCGAAATGTTTGTCTGCCCAACCTTTGTCAAAGCAACCTCCTGAATACTTTCCCGATTGATAAAAACGATTGGAGAGCTCCCATCTGCGGTTATAGCGGGCCAAACCATTACCTGTGCCGGTTGCTGCCTCATGGTGGGCAATCGATGACTCATATTCTCGTATGAACGGTCGGTCAAATACACCCTACCGGTATGGGAGTTTACGAATTTCTCAATTTGAAAAATTTTCTCGTTAGAAAACAAAATGTTTGGAAATTGAACGCTTTCGGTCAAGCGAAGCAACTCCTTCGCTCTCGCAAGTCTGACTTATTGCTGCTTTGGTGTGAGATCATACGCCTTTTGGATCTTGTAAGGCTTCACTTAGAGATAATTTTTCATACGGTCAGATCTTTTCAGTTCTTTTGCCATTTCATTGGCACTTCGTCGGGGATTTCGATCAAATTGCTTCTTCACTTTTTGATCCGTTTCAGTCTTTTGATGAGCACCTCTATGACGTTTTGCGATTTGTAATAAATTGTTGTAATATTCCAGCCAAATGTAAAACAATAACACTATTTCGCTTGAAAACCATTATTGATTTTATTTAGGCATCAGCTGCGCGAGTGGTCTAAAATTGGTTACATTTTGAGTACTGAACCCTGTATGACACGCAATTTCACAATTACACCTTTCGCACATCATAAACGTAATTCTATACAAAATTTATGTAAATCCTTTAATATGAATTCGAGTGTTGCTAATGAGCGTAAACAAAAGCATCACAATTAAAGTTTTTGATTTTATTCATAATTTGAGTTAACAATGGAAGGCACTTCAGAGAACAATAACGTAAAACAATTAAAACTCTTGATGCCGGCCTATTTTCGAACTGCACCACCTACTCATTGAAAGGCTTCACTGAAGGACTCGATTACTCGCTTTATTGCAGCGATCCATTACCATCACCGCTGTTGCCAAATGGCATATGTTTGCATGTACATACATATGTATGTATATAAACGCAGATTGTAATTATTATTTGAAGTCAAAACTCCCTGCAAGGAAAGCCAGACGTAGTGAGACATATTTCTAGTACAGTAATCGTAATCTTTCGGCTGAAATTTATTTATTTTTCTAATTCTCCTATATTTCCAGTTTTGGCTATAAATTCAGTTATCGTGAATGAAAGAAATGCCCGTTATTTCTATGCAGTCTAAAGAAACTTCTGTATCTGACTGGTAGGCCAGAGTGAGTTTCACCTTTTGGCATCGATAATTTCAGAACTAAATCCAGCAAACAATTTTTCAGTTCTTCTTGTGTAGTTACAACAGCTTGCCTCTAAGCATTGCAAAAATATGAAAATATTTCTTGAGGTATCAGCACATATTGCATATTTTAGAGCGCGTTATTCGCTCTCTTCGATCGAAAGTGATACAGGGTGGCTCAAAATTAATCATCCGTAGGTGATTTTTAGTTTTTTACTTATTTTATATTTTTTTATCATATTTTTCTGAAAAGGAAAAAAATATGTGCTTTGTTTCTTCTAATTTTTGCAGATGTGCTTAGCTCTGCCTATTTTCCAATTAATTAATCAATAGTTTGGGTATATCTGTGAAATTTCTTAATCAAACATTACCAAATTTTGTACTCAAATACATTTGAATTTATCAATATAATTTTGAAAATTATTGAAATCTAATAAAACCACGCTCATATTACAGAAACATAAAGTGTGGATTTTTATAGGTCAGGGTAGCCTGTGCAAGAAATAACTCGAGTGCTAACTAAGATATGCTAACGAAACTTGGTATACATTAGAGATCGGCCGAATATTGATTTATAAAGAAGAAGCGAACTCCGGAACCGAATACTTGTGGGTCCACGTAATAAACAAGCAATTAGGTTTTGAAATTCGGGCATATTCATTACTGTGTACATATGTTTTTACACCAAAAACCTTTATTTAGATGGGGGCATGTAGTCGTTAATTATTTTATACTCATCATCGTCATCATTAGCTTTAGATTTTTGTGCAGACCATTGCTTCTGAAACTACAGCTCTCCGCCTCGATCGATCGTCTACTACGTTTTCCCAGCTAGTGATTCGCAACTTCCGGAGGTCAGGTGTCACCTCATCAATCCAGCGTTTACGCGTCCTTTACATATTGGTAGCCCATTATTGAATGCTATACTGGCATTCTGTACATATGCCCTAATCAACTTACTCTTTGTCTTTTAATGAAGCGTATCGCATTTTCATGATGCATCAATGCACCGAGTTCGTCGTTATATCTGATTCGATTTGTTCCGTCAACCAGTTACAAGGAACCATATATTGTATTTTTCATAACGTAGGTGTCTGCTGCTGTATGTTAGTAAGGGCTTCAATATCGCTTCATACATTTTCATCTTTTGAGCTTTGAATAGTTTTAATTGAGCGAAAAAAGCTTTAATTGCCGTGTTTACTCACTCGATTATTGCTACAGATAGGTTGGTTCGAGGTTATCATTGTTGTTTGATAGCATCATTTTTTAATATTCGTTATTTTTTTCTATGGTCAGAAGGTCATACAATAGTATTCTTGAAATTTATTTAATATATTGTTTCCTTTCGGTTAATATTTCACTCCTTTTGCTTTTGCATACATTTTTTCGTGGTTGAGATGTTTTTGCTTGACTTCTAAGTGATCTAAAAATATCTCTTATCTTATATCTTTTGTTTTATGATTTTCTTTTCTTATTTAATGCTCTTAGTTCAATAAATTTATATTGTAATGCAAAAATAGTAACTTACCGGCATTTTTACCTTCAGTTTACCGGAATAGAGCTGGCCTGCAGCACTGAACAGCCGAACAGAAGTAGATAGACAAAACAATAAAATATGTGGACTTTGATACCGGTATTACAAAATGCTACAAAAAAATGTAAAGCAATGTTTAGCTCTTTTTTGACCGAAGCTGAACTAAAATTTTGAGCCTAAACTAAAATCATTTATTTATACATTTATATTTATTTTGTCCCCTTCAAAGTAAACCCCATGAGATATTATGCACTTGTGCCAAAGTTTTTTCCAATCGTCGAAGCACTTCCAAAATCATTTTTTTTATCTTGTTCAGCTCCTCCTGTGGCATCATTAGTTTGTCGTTTTTGGTCAAAGTTGGGCACAAGCAACGATGTGTGAGCAGGGGCGTTATCGTGATGCAAGAGCCAATTGTTGTTCTTCCACAAATCCGGGCATTTCTGACAGATTGCTTTGCGCAAATTCCGCATAACTTCCAGGTAATATTCCTTATTGACCGTTTTACCCTGTGGTCACGCCCCTGCAATCGACGAAAACGGTAAGCAAAACTTATACATTCGACCGAACTTGGCGCGCTTTTCTCGTTCTTGGCTCACGCGGCAGCTTCCATTGAGATGATTGAGCTTTGGTTTCCACGTCATAACCATAAACCCACGATTCGTCACCAGTTATGACCCTCTGGAGCAAATTTGGGTCGTCGCGGACAGAGTTCAGATATCAACATCTCGTTAGCAATGTTCATGCGATGCTGCTTTTGATCGAAATTGAGCAGTTTTGGTACGAATTTTGCGGCAACCCGTCTCATGCCCAAATTATTGAAAAAAAATCGAATGGCACGAACCAATCGATATATCTAGGTTCTCAGCAATTTCTCTAACGGTGATTCGACGAATGCCATTTTCTTCACTTCATACATTTTTTCGTCTGTTGTTGAAGTGCTCGGGCACCTGGGCGTACGCTTTTCATCGTTCACATCTTCTCGGCCTTCTGAGAACATTTTGTACCACCGATAAACGTTGCTTTGGTCCAAAGTAGCTTCTCCGTATGACACAGTCAGCATTCGGAATGCATACGGAGCACTTACAGGTTATTTGATCCATCTTTTTGAATAGGTAAAAATCGAAGGCGAGCCGAAACACGTGCAAGCATAGCAGCTGTCAACAATTTACTGAACATTCAGAATGGCTGAACTCGTCGGCATGAGTGAGAGACATGAGTACCAACATATCGCCACAAAAAAATCGAAATTCGAATATACGTAACCTGCGAAAATTCAAAATTCGCGATACTTTTTGAACACATCTCGTATACTACTCTTAGTAAAAGTGATGTTGACGCTAACAGGTACAAAATTGGGTAATAACCACGTCCTTCCATCGTTTATTTGTAATTTGTATTCGTAAAAAAGTTTGAATTCAATTGGAAGCATCAGGCACCGAGGCAGAATTTGTTACAAACGAAAAAAATATGGAAAACGTTCTGATATTGTACGATCTACAGAATGTATTCAACAAGTGCAAACGATAATTGACGAGAACCCTTCAACATCTATGAGGGCCCTTGCAAACACGAGAACAGCGAGTTAGCCAATCTGAACGCCTTCTAAACAGAATTAAAATCCTTGAAGTGCCGACAACATCGAACTTAAGGCCGTTTAACTCCCCAGACCTTAATCTCATGGATTACTTCGTGTGGAACGTAGCTTAACGCGAAACCAATAAGCATCCTAATAACACCATTTCTCTAAGGGCTGAAATTCATACCGTTATGGTCAATATAAACAAGGACAATTTGATTCGGGGAAGCAATAATTTTTGGAGCCAGATTAGGAAGGTTAATGCAGCTAATGCAGATTTTATTGAATGATTTTATAGAAATGTAATTAGTCAATGCTGTGTAAGAAACTCTTGAAGTTTCATAAAATATTTTTCAAAATGAAAGCTAATTAGATTTACTCTCAAGTTGTGCTGAAATGCCGTACTTGAATGTAACTCCATTGCGGAACTGTCGAAAAAGAGGTACGTTGGAAGACTTAGTGCTTTCTGTGGCAGCGGTGTGCTCATATGAAGAAATTATGAGATTTGAAACAGGCTTGGTTTCAAATTCACTAGAAGCGCACCAGCTCCAAACTAACCAGTGCTTCTTCTGATGGATAAGATATAAGATAACTTATATGAACTTGCAAACGTATGTACATACGTATTTGCATTAAATAGGACTTGCATATCTTCACCGCATCAAAATCATTTTCAATATGTAAGTGCGTTTTCATATAATGATTTTTTACAGTTGTTAAACGTTTTGGTATTTTCTTTCGAGTCGGAACAACCACTTCATGGTCAGCTGTGTCAACCCAGTGAATTGCTGCAATTTTTTAAGATAGTGAATTTTCTCTGATAGCCCATCAGCATTCCAGCCAGATACACTGTCCATTCACTATGTTCTACCACAGCCCCATTGAATTGTGTGCTGCACCGTTGTACACAGGCTACTTGTATGTTACATAAATAATGCAAGCCGCAATTAAGCCACGGCCTCGCCGTTGAAAAAGAACTGTTTACCTTAATGTACAAGTAAACACTTACACGTAGCCACAAGCTGGGGATCGCAAAAATTCTGCTAGCTACTTCTGCGGCTCAAAAGAATTTTCATGAATTTTAAATTGCGTTCCAAATTGCGAAAAGATTGATATCCAATCACACGCGGCCACATTTGTGCAAGTATCAAGTAAGCGGTAAGTGGCAAGTGGCAGGGTGGTAAGTGGTAAACAGCACTCGAACGCGAATGCATCTCTTCAGAGTTCGAATCTACTTCAACACACCACCAAGCTTTCTGCAAATTCTGCACGCAACTTCTTGGTGTATTTTGCTTTTGATGAGGTGATGGCGACCACATGCGACATTGAATCTGGTTGGCCTCTTTAGCAGATACATTGATTGGTTTGATAGATATTTTGCCAAAAGGCAAGTGGAGGGCACAGGGGTGAGTCTGCTTAAATACTGTAAACGTACAATCTTTTATACATACATATATATGTAAGTATGTGTGTGCATGTTTTTCCAGTTACGATTGTCACTTCCCACCTCCGGCCAATTGGACATAGATCAGAGTAAGCAGTTATTTGTTGTGACCGCGAGATTCTACAGCCGTATGATTTTGTGCCCGTAACTACTAGCTACTACAGTTGCTTTCATTTGTTTTTGTCTGCTCTTTCCTCTTTACACTTTGGTTTGCGAACTTGTTTATATTAGCGTGTTGGTCTTTTTGCTTTCAATCCTTTGTGGATTCCACAAACGGAAAATTGTGATTTGTCTGACTTGATGCTGTTTTTATCCATTGATGAGCATTTTTTGTTCTGCCCGATGATGTGCGGAGTAGTAGACATGATCAGCTCATGCCAATAAAAATTAATTGAATGTGAGTGGTAAAATATTAACAAAATTTACAGGTTCTTTTAAATTTATTATAAGTTGTGGGTTATCGGAAGAGAAAAGTACAGCCACGCCCGGAGGGTGGGGTGCAAACACTTGACTTTTGTAGAAGTGTCTAGATGAGGAAGAGAAAAAGATAATTTTGCACCTCCTGTGCCATTGTCCTGCTCCATCCATACGTAGATTTATCATTTCTGGTAAGGTTAATGAGTTAGAAGAGTTCAGTACTGTGGTAGTCAAAGATCTTCTAAAACTACACACTGGCTTTAGGAGAGATAGGGCAAGTTCTCCACGCGACAACACAATGGGCTATGTGTCCCATAGTGGACAACCGCTTCATCCTAACCTAACCTAGGAGTTATCGTCTTATTGCGTTGTACAACTAAAAAATTCATTTCTGGATCTAGCAAGTAGGGAAGAGCTAAATGCGGTGCGGATCAAGTCCTCACAAATTTTTAATAAAATTTAATTTGGCCTGGCTGTTAATCTATACTATAAAGGTGAATGTCTGTACGTTGTCCGCGCATCACTACGAAACGACAACACCAAATGACGTAACAATTTTTATACATTCATATTTTCACCCATTGAAGGTTATAGGCATGTTTTTATGATGGAACTCCATTCCCACAGCCCCCAGGCCGCGCCTCCACTCACATTCGTCACTAATTATCGAATATTTGCTTAAATTTAATCTAAAAAATCTTAGTTTTTCCTATTTCCCACTATTTATAGCACACTCTAGACTTCATAATCCACATAAGCTGTTCAACTATGACTCAAATGCAAAGTTCAAAAATGGTTTGAGATAGAAAATTAATAAAAATAATTTTGCTTGATATTTTTCTGATTAGTTGTTTTGATTTTATTCAACGAGGCATAGCAACGGATGCCGGGTATTGTAATATTATGGTTATTGATAAAAAATTATTTTCTATGAAATTATTGCTTGTAATTCTTTTATATACATATCCTAAATCCCTCAAAACTACTCCTACGAAAGCGGGGCCGCGCGTTAAAGCTAGTTTTCTTATAAATTAGAATTATGGCTTGTAACGTCAGATAACGGCCACCGTAGCCGAATGTGTTGGTACGTGACTAGTGTTCGGGAGTGCTTAGGTTCGCATCTCCATGCATGAACATCAAATAAAAGAAAACGTTTTTCTAATAGCGGTCGTCTCAGGCAATGGCAATCCTCCGAGTGTAGGGTGCGCCATATGGAGCTTTAGTTTATTTACTTATAGTTACAGAAAAACAATATATTTTTGAAGTGAAACTTCTTAGGCGTCGATAGAAGAGCGAGAATGGAGAGTACATTTTCAAGGCCATGCAATATTTTGGACATTTTCGTTCCGCGAGAGAGAAAAAGATATAACGTAGAGGAAAAGGAGAGAGAGAGCTATACCTTATATACATATATCTTAGATACACTTTAGGCTATTTTTCCTGAGGTTTTGCTTGTGGTTGCTAATTTCTAGTGAGAAATAACACTGCCTATTTTTTGGCTTTGTCTGTTGGTGCAAACTTGTAGGAAATATATTTTTGGTGCCTACTTTTTGGCGTTATATTTCCTTGGTGCCTACTGTTTGGGGCGTTTTTGGCCCAAATTTTTTTGGCGTTTTTTTTTTTTTGCCTTCATTTTGGCGCTTACTTCCGTTTCCTGGCTAGTGCTTGTGCGTACTATAAAGTGCTATCCATTCCAGCGTCGGATTTATTGGTATTGCCTTGCGGTAATTTGTGCCGTTGTTGCGGTCCTGGAATCGCTGCGTTTGTGCGGGTGATAAAGGCTCGGAATAGTGTGCACTGTTGCCACGCTTTGTGTCCGCCTATTGTAAACTTTGTCCATTTGTATTCTCTGCATATGTTGTGAATTTATTTAGATATATATTCTTTCTCTCTCTCTCTCATTCTCTCTCGGGTCTTTCCCTCTTTCTTTGTCTGCTTGGAAAGTTTCACTTCTGATATGTGTACTACGCTGCAAACACTTTTTTTTTTAATTTGGAACTTCACACGTGTTGTGATGTGTGTTTTAACAGACTATAATTTTATTTTAAAATGTGAAGTAAAGCTCAGCCGCCATAGCCGAATGGGTTGGTGCGTGACACCCGCCAAAATGATAGAAAATGTTTATTTCTAATAGCGTTCGCCCCTCGGCAGGCAGTGGCAAGCCTCCGAGTGTATTTCTGCCATGAAAAAGCTTCTCATAAAAACCATTTGTCCCTCCGTTTGCGGAACAACGTCCAGACGCCACAAATAGGAAGAGGCGCTCGACCAAACATTTTTTAATAATAATATATTAATTTTATTCAACATCAGACGAATGGACGGAAATTTAGTCTGCACATATAAAAATCAATGCGATGTCAATATAGATTAATACCAATTGTTATATATGCATGAGTATTGGTATATTTTCATATTAGAAATGAGTGGAAGGTATATTCTCCATTTTTTTATTTTTTCCATTTATATATAATATATATATATATAATACATAATTGGCGCGTACACCCTTTTTGGGTGTTTGGCCGAGCTCCTCCTCCTATGTTCTTCCTTGATGTTGTTCCACAAATGGAGGGACCTACAGTTTCAAGCCGACTCCAAACGGCAGATATTTTTATGAGGCGCTTTTTCATGGCAGAAATACACTCGAAGGCTTGCCATTGCCTGCCGGGGGGCGACCGCTATTAAAAAAAATGTTTTTTTTTTTATTAATTTTGGTTTCACCGAGATTCGAACCAACGTTCTCTCTGTGAATTCCGAATGGTAATCACGCACCTACCCATTCGGCTACGGCGGCCGAATAGCAGTAGTATTTTTTCCTAAAAGTTAATTGCAGAGATGCAAACAAAAATATTTTATAATTTTTTTGGGTAAATTTAATTTGAATAAAACAACAACGCTACGAGTCAAATGGATTTCAAGGATTTCAGTGAATTTTTCTTAACATTTTTTCTACATATTTGGCAAGCGTGAAAAGATCCATGAGAAATGGTAGCAATATTGCAGATGAATAGACATGGAATTGGCAAAGCTTTCATTCCACCTCCGTATGACATCAAATTAATATCTGAAAATATATTGCATAAGGCTTACTTCCAATAAACTCGCAGTTGTGTATGCATACGTCGAGTTCCAAAGTATTCATTAAACATCTGAAATCCTTCATACTTAGAAATATTTGAATCGCATAATATCAGACACATCCCAATTGTTCTAATACCTGTATTAAGCCACACACATAGGGATGGTCATATTTATTAAAGTGCTTAGAAAGTGATTTAATATCAATATTACCTTCCCATAGATATTTGCATTTCCACATGTGAGTAAATATGGCATATGAGAAATAGACTGGCATCAGTGTCGTAATCCAAAAAGCGCCAAAGTTTTCAATTTACTACTTGTGCCTCTCTAAGTTAATGTAAATACATATTTTATTATAAAGAAATGCTGTTAATCGACATTGCCGTGAATTTTTAACATTAGCATTACAGAAGGGCTTGTGGATACTCTTGCGGCAAATGTGTGACAAATGCTCATAGGTATAAATATTTGAATAATCATACATCACAAGTAAGTTGTTGGTTAGTAGTAAAAGTAATAAAATATAAGTAAGTACTCTCGTTTAATAAAAAATTCTCATATCCAAATCTATTTTGCAATATTTTAGTAGCTACTTAATATAATATAATACAAAACTGAAAATTAGGCAAAGACGGTTCGTAAAACTCCAACATTTTTGGGTCATCGTGAAGCACCTTGTCGGACCGCAATACAGAAATTGGTGAACAAATTCGAGCAGTTGGGACAAGTTAGTGATGCGAAAAATAAAACCCGTGCACGTCGCTCAAGAACAGCCGAAAATATTGCTGTTGTAGCCGAAAGTGTTAAACAAAACCCAGGTTTGTCCATTCCTCGTCGTTCTTTGGAATTAGGCATTCCACAAACGTCATTACACCGTATTTTGCAAAAAGGTTTGGGTCTTAAGGCTTATAAAGTCCAGTTAACACAAGAACTCAAGCCGGCCGATCATCAACAACGTCGTGTCTTTGCTGATTGGGTCGTTGAAATGCATGAAAATGATCCGGAATTCAATCGAAAAATCATCTTGAGTGATGATGCCCTTTTCCACCCCGGTGGCTTCGTCAAAAAGCAAAATTGTCCGATCTGGGGCTCAGAAAAACCAAGAGTTATTGTTGAAAAGCCTCTCTATCCTCAACGTGTGACTGCTTGGTGCGGCTTATGGTTCGGCGAAATTATTGGACCTTAAAAATGAAGCTGGAGCAACAGTTACGGGGAATGGATTGTGCTATTGAGGGATGATTAACGATTTTTTATGGCCGGAATTGGATGGTATTGATCTGGACAACGTTTATTTTCAACAAGACGGCGCTACGTGCGACACAAGCAACGAATCCATTCATCTTTTACGGGACTAACACATCTTATTGGAAAACCTTTTATTTTTTTTTATTTTTTTTTGTATTATCCATTTATTTATTGCGACCTGTTGAAGAGCATTTAACAATATTTATACATAAAGCTAAGATACTCTACGATACAGGCATGCAGCAATCAGTGGTGCAATAATTCCTCAATTTTAAGCACATAAGTTCTATTATTGATTTCCTCTTCAATCTGTTGATGGAAATGGGATTGGTGGTATATTCTGTAATTAGTGGATTTGGGTGCGATTGAAGTCTTATCTTGAGACATAATTGCCGATTGTAATCTTTGAAGTATTTCGATGTTTGAGTTAGCTTCGGTGCCCCAGAGTTGTATGCCAAATGTCCATAATGGTTTTAGGATAGCTGAATAGAGTGAGAGCTTGCTTTCGAGGGATACATGGGAATTTCGATTTAGCAGCCAATAAATACTTCCAAGTTTATGTTCATATCGGCACCATAAACACCATTCACAATTTCAGCGGCCTGGCTTGCATTTTCGCCTTTATCAAAGAAAAATTGTAATTGTAATGTACCGAATTTTCTCTTTGGTGACTTTCATTGTTAACAACTTGTAACTCACAACTGAATGGAGCAAACAAAAAAACAGCAAATGCATTTTTTAGTGTGAAGTGTTACTTAGACAAGGAGCATAAATATTAAATTCAATTGATCGGTACTTTACGAGATATCGACATCTGCAGCCATCTACCGAGAAAATAACGGAATTCGTTTTCTCCAAAATATTTATTACGATAATTTATTTAAGAACATCGCGACTTAACCCTGTTTCGTGTAAACTCTTGATATCACTTTTGCAGTGTTCCGTCGTTTACTGTTTTTTGTTAAACAGTATTTTTTGATAACTTTCGCAGGACTTTACTACTGGTTTTTTTAATATTTATTATATGAAAAGTTGTCTCCATGTATTATTTTACAATAAATTTTATGGAATGATATTACACCTTTTATTTTACACCTTCATTCTAAGTCGAAAAATTCTACGAAGGACTTCTTATGGAATTTCTCAAGCGCGAAATTCCTCAAGCATGAAGTGGTGATATATGTACATACTTACATTTACAATTTGTATGGAACTGTTTCTCCAATATCGTTTCCAGCGAATTTGGGTTCTACATAAAACGATAAGAAATAAGTTCATTAGAGCCTTACTTTAAACCAATTTCGAGACTACCAAATTTTATAAGAAGCTGTTTTTCTCTCCCACATAGTTAAACATAAAATATTCCACTGGTAAGAATTTTCAACAAAACCAATGATTAAACATAAAACTGGAAAATATGCAAAAACCGCATTTCTCTATGTTGGCCCATTGCAGTAGCTTTCAATCCGACCAGGAATTAATATAGAAAGCTGCCAATCAGCTTTCAAACTACTATTGTCACAATAAAGTATATACATATATGTACATATAAACAGTGGTTCAATTTCAGGGAGGGAGTCACTTGCGAGTAAGGCGGTGCTATCTGCAAAAGTCCCGACGATAGTTTCCTCAGTAACTGGTAGATCGTGAGTGTAAAGCAAGAATAAGATGGGACTCATAATACTACTTTCATTAAATGTAAACCACACCTAAACGTCAAGTTTTTTTCTGCATTTCATTTAACACTTTTCAATTCCCGATTAACTCAGTTTGAACCATGGAAAGATGCACAATCGAGCAACGCGTTAAAGTTATTCAGGCGTATTATGAAAACGGGCGTTCAAATCAAAATGCATATCGCGCACTTCGTGACTTTTTCGGTCAATTTAATCGTCCAAATGTGCGTACGACCGGAAAAATTGTGCAAAAGTTTGAGCAAACCGCGATAGTGTGGTTGAAGAGCCGTCCACCTCAACTCGTCGTCGTGCCCAACAATTGCACCTCTCACGCTCGTCGTTGATGAACATTATGCACAAAGACTTGCATTTACACGCTTACAAGGTGCAACTGAATGTGGACGATAATGTGCCACTTGTCACACAGCTAACGAAACAATGGCTCTTTTGCCCGAAAAATTTGATAACCGAATAATCTCACGTCGCGGCGATGTCAATTGGTCGCCAAGATCATGTGATTTGACACCTTTGGACTTCTTTCTTTGGGGTTATTTGAAAGAAAAGGTGTACGTCGATAAGCCGGCAACAATTCAAGAGCTAAAGGATGAGATAATTCGGCACATTAACGGACTAGAACCTTATGCCTCAGCGTCATCGAAAATTTGGACCATCGGATGGAGGTGGCGGCCATTTGGCCGATATTTTACTCCATATGTAATTGAGTAACACCAGTATTATCATAATAAAGAGAAATGACAATAATTTCCTAAACAAAATTGTATTTTATTCAAAAGCAACACCGGCCCTTGAAACTTAACCACCCTTTATAAATACAAGTACTTAGAGACCATTTCAAAAATAGTGGACAACTGATGCAAATCACTTAACGCGATAGCAGAGTAGTAAATTTATCATGATATGCACAACATATCTTAAGGTAGGAATGTGTATGTATTTTTCACATCTTTTTTTCATGTGTTTCGGATACCGTGGCACTATAACATGTCAGGAGATACTGGGAAAGTATCACTTTCAGCAAGAAGAGGTTAGACATACCACTTGCATCCTACAACCTCAATATGGATTTTTTTCCCAAGAAAGCAGGCGCGAAATAGAAATATATACGTCATCCAAATCATGTGGTCAGTGTGCATGGAGAGACACGCAGAAGGACAAATAGTCCCCACAATCACTACTATAGAAGACGATATGACAAAGATGAGTACGAAAAAGAAAATAATTTTCCGCTACATGATTTTTAAATGATTGAGCTTAGTGGCAGTTCCTTAGAGTGGTTGACTCCAAAGACTAGTTTAAATAGTAGTAAAGCTTCGCATCCGTATGTGCCATGAGTTTTGAAAGAATTGCACACAGCCATACGGCAGCTAACTCACATATTATGATAAATACGTCTGTTCTATTAAAAATTTCCAATACCGTCTTTGGTTAAGACCAAATGCACACCTCTCTAAATGAAAGGTTTCCGGTTAATTCTCATCTCTGAAATTTGTGTATTTTGTTCTGCTGCTCCACCGCATGTGCAGGCAAGAATTTCGTAAATCGCTCCGTTTGGACAATTGGAAAATGCTTTCTGTAATGTTTACATAGGCAAGTAGGTATGTGCGCCTGTGCAAATACAATCATATTGGAGAGCGATGTACTTAAGTAAGTCCTGTTAGATAGACGCAAAGTCAAATCAAAATCAATATGGATTGCAGCTGCTGCATATGCCTGCGCACATGCATATATGAATATATACATTTGAGTATACCATACATACATACAAACATACAAGCATACAACTATGACCATATTATCTCTTTTTCGCCTGGTATCCATTACAGTTCTAAGGAGGGAAAAATGCATTTTTAAGTGGACGACACGCAAAGTGAGCTGGGCAATTATAAGCATAAATCAGCATCGCTAGTATCTACTTGCATTAGTATCCAACATCCACAAACACCTATAAATTCACCGAGCACTTAGCTAATAATGCAAGTAAACCTTGTTTGGTATCTGGTATTTTATACGAGGGTTGCTATTTATATTTTTGAAAACGATTTTTTTTTATTCAAAATATTCTCCGTGATCATCAATACATCCTTTCATTCGTCTGAACTAGTTTTCTAAGTACTTTGTCCAGTCGGCATTTTTTAAAGCCGCTGTAAACAGTACTAACATGGCTCACAAATTGAAAAGATCTCAGTGGGTTAATGGTAAAATACGAAAACAATTTCCAGTGGAAACGGCAGATAGCGCCTGGTAATACTAGAAGAGTTTAGGACCAGAAATGTAATACTCCGTTTTGTCTGATCGATTATTTTCAATGTAAAGACACACCAATTCGGCGCGTTCTTTCTCTAATTATGGTTGCAAAAATATTAATAATATGTACTTCATATAATACCAATAAAAATATATGACATTCTCTTACGAATTAAGTTAAAGACCTCAATTCGCATAGTAGAAAATATTAGGCGGACATTTTCGGTTCCATATCTATTTATAACGATCTAACCCTGATATATAGCATATTAGGTATTGAAAAAAATTGTACCTGTATTAGTAAATCGTAGCACATAGCAAGGTGGCGCAAAATTATTCATCCTATCGAAAGGTTCATAATTTTTATAATGGCGTCGTACGCCGATCATATTTGACCCTTGTGAACTAGACAGCTGCAGTATACAAACAAAGAACAATGGAGCGCGTAAAGGTCAGAATAGATAGATATCCATCACTTAAACGATATTTTTTATGTAGTAAAAAAGTATTCAAAATAAAGCGATTAATTTTGCGCAATATTTTTATCGCCTAACAAAAACATATAAATCCAATTTTAAATTTTATATAAAAATGTGAAATTCCATACGTTACAATTCCGCGATTTTTAATTGGAATTTCTAGAAAGATATTTGGTATGCAATTCTATAGCTTATTAGATTTGAGCAAAATATGTTAAAGTACAAGTTCGCAGTTGCTGAAAAATCAGTTTGATTTTGATAATTTTTTTCTGTGACGGTGCTCCACTTTTCCTCCATACAAAAGAAATTATCGTAATTTTTTATTTAAGCGTCAAAAATTATTGTGTTTAATACAATTGTTTAAATCATTTCAGGATTATCTGAATAGCATTGATAACACGGTGCTGCAGTGAATCAGAACTTTTGAAGTGACATGATGAGCACTGTAGATCTTGCCGAGAACGACGAGGCACCGTGTTCAAACAATTTTTAACACCCTCAAATTTTTTATTTATCGTTAAAACCCCGATTTTGGGTCTTTTCCGAAACTTAAAAATCGTAGCTCGTCTGCATTTTATCCGATTTCCAATCTTGGAACAGTTTTGCTGAGGTAAATGTTAGTCCTTCTGACGTATGTCTTCTATTTTTCACGCTAAGCAAAAATAACCACTGATTTTTCAACAACTCAATTTTTCCAATTTTTGCGAGCTTAACGAGATGTTGTCGATAATATTGAAATGAAAGGTTTCTTTATTAAAAGAAAGTCTTATAGCTGTGTCTACCCCGAAAGTAAAAAGCATTTAATTTCAAAAATCGATCAAAATGTGTCGAAGTAACGGATTTTTTTGTAAAACATTAAAATCAGTAAATTGAAAGTTTTGTTCACTACTTTCATATTTGCAAATTTAACGAGGTTCTCCGTTATTATTCGCGAAATACGAGTATAATTAAGTATATTTACTCATACCTGTGTCCATTCCGAATCTAGCAAGCATTATTTCATCAAAATTGATCAGAAACTTTCTAAGTGAAGAACGTTTTTGTAGAAATGAAATACAAACAGAAGATTCTCGAGTTGAACAGAGGCCGTGGAAGAATATTATAACGTTAATTTAATTAATTATTTACGTCTGTAATTTTCTGAGTTACCCGGACGTAGTATTACCTAACTAAACCTCACCTAACCTAATGTTATCGAAATCAATCCAACACACAATGTGAGACAATCGAACCCATTGTGCTGCTTTTCTGCATTGCAAAAGGAAGTCAATTTGGTTAGTTTGCAATACCAACTTAACTAAACGTAACGTATAACATAACCTAACCAAACTCTATTAACCTGAACGAATCTAACGCAGCCTGAGCTGAGTAATATAAGAGTGGTAATAGGTATAATGAGTGGCTAATTTGAACATAAAATACTGTTAAAAAATTCTGATTTATGTTTACTTAATACACTTCGGTAAGGTTAGGTTAGATGCACTTATGCTAAGTTTTAATAGGTCTTGATCATTCAAGAGTGATAATTTTTCACACTCATTAAATTGTACATCTTACCAGCAAATTGCAAACGGTTCTGCTGTGTCAAGCAAGCTTCCGTTGGTCAGTTTGGATTAGGTAAGCTTGGGTTATAATGAGTTTTGATATGTTAGATGTATTCATAGTTATGTAAATTAGCCACAATGAGCAGTAAAGCACTATCGATCATGCGGTATTCTCTCGCAGTCTCGGTTCAGCTAGATTTTTAAAAATGTGGAAAAAAACTTCAAAAAAAAAATCGTAGCTTTTACAGTTTTCAATGTATGAAGATGAAAAAAAGCTTATTTCGAGCACATTTTATTGCAGTTTAAAAATATGTATATGTTTGTGGTCCTCGTTGGAGAATAGTGGCCGAAAAATTGCATTACATAGAAAAAAACGTGGAAAAATTGCAAAAAACAGAGCTTGTTACTGAAAATTTCTTTTGAACGTCAATCGTATGCACCATATCACTTGAAGAGTTCTTTCGATGTTTTTTATTTTGTAGCACCGTGTAATTAACGGCATTTCAAAAAGAGGCCACCGGTATCAATCAAACAGTTGGTTGAATGACTTGTATAATATGAAGAACTATCTTTCCGAAGCCAGAGATCGCACAAAAAATTCGTTTTCAAATTACCAGTTTCAGATTACATAAATAATATACTCCGTAAAAGGATCCACTCTAATGTAAATATATATATACCATGTGTGCATACACACACATGAACATTCCTTCTAAACATATACATATACTTACGAATGGTCGAGCAGTGCTTACACAATGTAATGTTAAGGATAAGTGTTTCTACGTGCTCGAAAGCCACACAGCTCTAGCCCCATTGAGGCCCAGTCAATATGAGCTCGCATGATTGCTAAGATAAAGTAGCAAGCCGGCTAATGAGTACTCGTATTCATTAAGTAAAGTACATACACATATATAGGAGCATGCATATAAGCTGGGGTCATTGGCTTCTGTGCATCGCAATAAAGGGTGTCATATTTGTCTTTTTCACAATAGTACTCTTTATACCTTTTTTTAAATCATCTTGAAAGGGATGAGTATATTTGCAGCGGGGTATATGATAAAGTAATTAAGTAAATAACTTTGCTATGGGGCAAAAACGAAATAGAATGGACTTTAAACATTTTGCTTCTAACCAAAATCGGGAAATTTTGCACGTAACGTACAAGGATAATCTCTTACAGAAATAGACATTAAGTGAAAGAGATAGAGTGCGAGGGAGAGTGAAAGGGAGAGAGCATTACTCGTCAGGCCACTAGCGGTAAGCAATGGAAAGGTGGCTCGAAGATATATTTTTTTTAACATGGACCGCGTACTTCGATAGAAATGTGAGAGTTAGTTTTAGAAATTCGAAAAATACTGAAGGAAGCAAATTTAAATAGTATCATGGAACAGTCCTTAATAAACGTTTCGTAAGTGCAAAGAGTAGAAGTAAGAGATTGCAGTTTGCGCGTGACAATCCAATTAAGGGGGACCGTAATTTTTGCAGGCGAGGTAAAAATAAACTTATTTGGACCAGATGTCAGACCTTTATATGGCGCGAAGCTAATACTGACCTCAAACCACAAAATTTGCGGAAAATCGATTTGGAAATTTGATCTTTATCTTTATTTATTTAAATCTTCTACAACAAAATTCGGTTCAAAGCGCTAGAAAATTAGGAATTGAAGATGGCTTTTACTTTTATTAAGATAACGTCCGTAAGAACAAGCCACAAAAATACGGACATAGTTAATATAAAAAAGTCCCGACATTATTGAAACTCCTGCACAATCAGAGGATTTGAACGTCATAGTAAATTTGTGGACGGTTTTGAAAACAAATATAAGTAAATACTACATCCATAACAAATGTGATCTGAAAAATGTGATACTTGAAAGTGGTCCAAAATACACAAAAACCTTGGTTGAAATCCAAAAACTTGAAAAGGATACCCAACAACGTACTAAATACCTTAAATTTTAAAAAATTATAAATAAATATTGGGTTGGGAACTAAGTAATTGCGGACTTCACTCATATATGGCTTCAGTTGAATTTTTAGGCTTGCAGACGTACTACAAGCAGGCTAGGTGAACCAACTCAAACAACATCAAAAGCTGATATTCATCAAAAGAAAGTTTTGCTATCAGTTTGGTGGGATCACAAAGGAATTGTCGACTTTGAACTCTTACCACCAAACTGAACGATCAGCTGTGATGTCTACATTGAACAACTAACGAAATTAAACAATGCAGATGAAGAAAAGCGGCCCGCATTAACAAATCGAAAAGGTATTGTATTCCATCAGGACAACGCAAGGCCACACACATCTTTGGCCAGTCGTTAAAATTATTGGAGCTTGGTTGGGATGTTTTGCCACATCCCCCATATAGTCCTGACCTTGCACCATCTGATTACTTATTATTTCGATCTCTACAAAACTCCTTGAAATCGTACCTGATTCATCTTTTTGTTAATAAAAACTAGAAGTTTTATGAACGTGGGATTATGATGCTGCCTGAAAGATAGCCAAAGGTCATTGATCAAAATGGGCAATACATTACAGAATAAAGTTATTTAGTTCCATGAAAAAATTGTCTTTGATTTTTTTTTTTAAATTCGCATTTACTTATTTGCTTAGATCGTGCACAAATTGATCGCTGTAAATTCAACTGTACATGTGGAATTTCATATGAAAATCGAATGTTGCGTGATCGTATTATCACTGGTGTTTATGAAATAAAGTTGCAACTTAAATTACTCGATGGACGGGATGAAACACTTGACCGAGTTGTTGAAATTTGCAAAACATTTGATTGCGTTGATTCAATCAACAACAGTAATCGTCGTTTCTACTTCAATTGCGGTAATTGAAAACCAGATCACAAATCAAATTGTCCAGCAAGGGATTTCACATGTCAATGTAGAAAAAAAGGTGACTTTCGTCGTATGTGCCGCAAGAGAAATGACAACAACAACAACAGCGCTGGCAACAACAACCCAAAGTCGATATCATCGGATTCAAAACCTGGAAAGCGCATTAATGATGTTAGCTGAACTAACATGTCAGGTAAAATTCAGGGATTAGAAAATAATTTGAAAAAATATCTGATTTTAACAAATTAAATTTAAACTTTTATAGAATAAATTCAATTCGAAACAAAAGAGATCGATGGACTAAGACGTACCTAATACACAATCAATTAGTTAAACTCAAAATCGATACGGGAGCCGAAGACAATTGTGTTCCATTACGGATTATCAAAAATTTGAATATTGAAATGGAAAATAAAAACAACGACTTCCCTGTTTACGATTATAGTAGTAATAAAGTTAAGATATTCGGTATCGCTAAATTAAATCTATTTGATTTACAAGCAAAGTAAACCAAATTAGCGGAATTTCTGGTAGTTAACAATAACTATGAACCGATACTGGGAAGAGAATCTTGCACGGAATTTGAATTAATCAAACAACGGAATATTGACTCAGGTAATTTGTCACCGGATAAAGAAAGGTTTGTGAATGATAACAGGGATGTTTTCGCGGATGTTGGAAAAATTCCAGTGGAAATTACTATTAATTTAAAGGAAAATTCTTACATTACCTTACATTACCAGTCTTACGTTACAAAAAACGTTTCCCGAACACTATAATTAAAAAACTCGAATCAAAGTTGGATGCAATAGCTCAATCTGGAATAATTTCACCCATTACAGATCCAAATAGTTGGAAAATCGAATGGTGAGTTAAGGACTTGCTTGGATCCGAAACC
Organism: Anastrepha ludens; assembly: GCF_028408465.1. Taxonomy (NCBI): domain Eukaryota; kingdom Metazoa; phylum Arthropoda; class Insecta; order Diptera; family Tephritidae; genus Anastrepha; species Anastrepha ludens. Next base: position 70,752,708 of record NC_071500.1, read on the forward strand.
TTTAAATGAATGTATTAAACGGGAACATTTCTTAATTCCAACAATTGATAATTTTTCTTCGGGACTGTCAAATAAAAGAATATTTACAGTGCTTGATTGCTCCAATGGGTTTTGGGAAACACAACTTGATGAAAAGAGTTCTGAATTTACCACATCCATGACACCTTTCGGTCGATACAAATTCAATCGACTTCCATTTGGGTTCAATTGTGCACCGGAAATTTTTCAAAGAATTATGATTCGCATATTTGGTGATGTTCCTGGCGTGCTTGTCTATTTTGATGATATCGCTATTCTTGCGGAAAACGAAATTGAACATGACAAAATTCTGTCAAGGGTTCTAGAGCGCGCACGCACTAATAATGTCAAATTTAATCCGGAAAAAATTCAATATCGCAAATCGCAAGTAAAATTCTTCGGTCATATTCTCTTAAATGGTATATACAATCAAATCGGGAAATAAACACATTCAGGCCATTTTAGATATGAAAAGACCAACTGATAAACATGGTGTTATGAGATTATTGGGGCTTTTTAAATATCTCAGCAGATTTATCCCAAATCTGTCAAAAACTAACGTCGGAATTAAGAAATTTAACCATGAAAAATGTGGAATTTGTGTGAAAGATTTCATTACTTCATTTATGGACGTGAATTCACAGTCGAAAGAGATCACAAACCATTGGAAACACTTGTCAAACGTGATATCAATGACGTATCTATGTGTTTACAAAAGATGTTCATGCTCTTATTAAAATATCCATTAATAGATGTGATCTATAAACCTGGAGAAAGGATGTTAGTTGCGGATTGTCTGTTGCGTGCACAATTGAATGTTGCATCGGAATTAGACGGAATGTCTGGGGTAATTCATGTTGTTACAAGAGCTGCCTGTGTGCCGGAAGACAATTATAATTGTTACAGACAGTTATTGGAATCAGATAATGATCTTAAAGGGATTTGTTATTTTATTGTTAATGGGTGGCCGGGGTATCATCATTTGAAGGATTATTGCAAAAAAATTCACAAACTAAAATCTGAATTGCATTTTTAAAATGGATTAGTGTTTCTGAATCACAGATTGGTAATTCCAAAACAATTACAGGCCAAGGATGCACCACATCTTGGAATAGAAAAAACGCTTGCACGTGCAAGAATGGTTGCAAGTTTGCAAACAACTCCATCGGAATTATTCTTTGGGCGGTTAATTAAAACAAGTCTTCCAGTATCGGAAGAAATTCTTGTCAGAAACAATATCGCAGAAAAACAAGTTCAGAAGAAAATTGAGGATAAAAAAATGAGACAAAAATACTACTATGATCGGAATGCGAAGTCATTACCAGCACTAAACATTGGTTATTTGGTAATCTTCAAAAATAAAAAAGGAAAACAATGGCGTTATGGCGGAATAGTTGGCAATGTTAATGGTAAATCATACATTATTAGTGATCCATTTGATAATCATTTTAGACGTAATCGAAGATTTATAGCTAAGACTTGGAATGAGGATTTTGATGCTAGTGATTTAATGTTTGATTAAAATATAAGACCTAATCACACAGAAAATTTGCCTGAAATTAACATTGTAACACCTCCAGTGGGTGAAACCAAAATTACACGGAATGACTCAAGCATTTTTCAATGGGGTTGGCATCTGGAGACTGGGAAGGCTAGTCCATTACTATGACGCCATTTTCTGGTTTTGTTGTTTTTCAACGTGTTTTTCTGACGGCAGTGGTTTTGATGATGTGGGACGGTAGGATATGTTCGCCTCCTACAGTCGTCGTTCGATGGTGTTGATACTCACATCTATTCTCTTTTTAGTAAGAATTGTGTTTGTTTGGCGTAGTCACAAAGAAGGGTCCCGCTTAAAAAGTTGGATGATCACTTTATTCTACTTTTTTTGTCGTCACTCGCTTCAAGCCGCGCTCGGAAAAGTCATCGACATTTCTGTATACCTTGTACCGCTGATTCCACATCACAACAAACTTTTTTGATTTTTAATCACTTTTGCAGCCGCGACGTAAGATAATTTCGCCCTTTCGAATGCGTGCATAAAAATACCGCCTCGAAACGCTTCGTGTACTTCGCACTCATTTTTGTTTGGTTGCGTTTACGGGAAAGTTTCGAACGACATTAACGTGAGTTAGCGCTGGCGTCCGGTTATTTTCTTCTGACACAGACCGTGTACAGGTATATGTTTTCCCGTGGGTCCTAACTGGAACATAGGGCCTCAGAAAACAGATTAAAATTTGATTTATTTGTAGCTAGAAATTTTATTTGCTTCCACAAATAGCCTGCTTTCTGCGCTTCTGTATCCACCTGTCGCCTACAGGAGCTAACTGGTCTTCCGCATCTACGAATTGGGAATTTCAATCCAACGCATCTTTTGTGACGTCGTACAGGGGTTTACGCAGTGTTGAAGGTTTTGCGAGTGTTTGTGCTCCATCAGGCATATATCATTCGCGTAGTCCAGGTCAACCAAGTCTGATCGCGGTTTGTAAAAAATACTGGCACTCAATGCATTTTCATGATTAACACAGCAGCAAGCGCCTGTGTACAAATTCTTTAAAAGGCTGATTATTTTTTCGGGCACTCCTTTGCTCGAGAGAACACTCCAGATTGCGTCATGCCTTAAAGTGTTGAACAATTTCTCTAAATCGATGAAGCAAAGATATAGAGGAGAGTGCCACTCCACCGAGTGCTCAACAATCATTCTTAGGGTGTTTATTTGATCGACGCATGAGCGACGTGGGTGAAAGCCGACTTGTTCATTGCGTAAATCCTGTATCAGCGAGATGAACAGTCTTTTGTAAATTTATTATAATATTTTGTTTAACGTGCTGAGTAGTTCTGGGCTGATGTTTTTTTTAACGATCCGATGGCATTGATTAATTTGCACTCATCAAACATATGGTGGGCACATCGTAAGTATAGTCCATAGCGTTCGGTTATTCGAATATCGCCTACCATATTATTTTATTCGACTAATATGGTTATTCGAATGCCTCATTTGCTCGATTAACCGAATAGTAGGAGCAGTAGCAGGAACGTTTCCACAACAGTTGACTATGCAATTTCTATAAATTATATTTTTACTTCGAAGTTGTTTACAGATTAAGATCCAAAATAAGTGACATCCTTAAGACCAGCATTTTTTTTTTTCAAATTATATTTAAAAAGCTTCATAAGATTTCAGATTTTGCTCAGCTCGAATATATAAAGTATTTCAAGAGAGAAGTCTCGATGATGTTTTAGAATAAAGCACACACACATTTCAGATTTCACTATTGTTATTAAAAATATGGCTCTTAGCAATTATGTGTGAAGAATTGCATCATTTAAGTATCTACCATGGACACGCCTACAGATAAATTCCACCACACTCGAGTCATGAATGCCTGATTGTTGAAAGCGTTGCGATATTGTTCAGCAACACTTTGCACTACAGCGGCAACATTCTCAACAGAACGTCCAGTTTTCGGTTGCTTGCCTTTTTTAATTCTCGACAGAAATTTTTTTCACCAACCTTTTAATTGCCGACTCATTCGAACGATTATTTCCACCAAAATATCACGAATTATTGTTTTTAAATACCGACCATTTTCTTAATAAGTTTAAATTATTTTGCTGCTTTGTAAATTATACATCTGTCTACTTGACAAATATCAAAGATGACATTAAATATTGTTCATTAGTCACCAGTTTTGAAACACCCTTTATTTAAAAAATTTAGCAAGAACTTCGATGGTGAACTACAAATTACCGTAATATTACTTTTATATGTATATGTACAATTAACTGACGCATACAAAGCTCGCTGGGTATTTGGCCGAGCTCCTTCTTCAATCTGTGGGCCGTGCTTTGATGATGGTCCACAAACGAAGGCACCTACGGCAGCCGGTTTGTTATGAGGAACTTTTTCATGGCAGAAATACACTTAAAAGTTTTCCATTGCCCGCCTAAGGGCGATCGCTTTTAGAAAGATCCGTTTTGAACACAGGCTATAGCGAATGGTAGTCGTGCACATACCCATTCGACTACGGCGGCCGCCGTATGAATGTGTAATAATGAATAGACATGTGTTAAGCCAAACCAACATAGCAATAAACGCTATGCAGTTAAAGTAATTTGAGGTAACAGGACTGTCTTCGAAGATGGTCAGCTAGTGTGAGTGCACATTGCGCTTTCGCACCCATCCCACATATTAGCCAATTGCTATTGCAAAATTTCTGGTAACGCCCCGCTGTTCGGTATGCAGTAAGTTCGGTAAGTAATCCCGGCTGAAAGCGCTTGAGAAGACAAACGGCAAGACGTTGGGGCGCGCCATTTGTTCACATTCTCTACTCTTCTGCATTGCTTTATCTTTGGGATTTTCTATTACTCTCCCTTTTTGAAGGGTGTTGCATAGCTGTTTCTTCAAACTTGCATGCATAAGCATGTGTACATTTCTTAACTGCCTTTAATGCCGGGCGGTTTACAGGGCGGTCGCTGGCATTTAATGTTAAAATGAACGAAAAGCTAAATATCTTTTTTTTTTAATTGCTCACGAGAAATGTGTGCATTCGCTACTTAGTTTAATACCATTTATGTACATACGAATATGCATATGTATGTATACCAGTTGCGACGCATGTAGCATATTTTTCGCCAACCCACATCTTTGGCGGGCTCACTCTAAAGTGCTCAATTTATTCGCCATTAGAATGGAGGGTTTATGGCTAATAAATAGTAAAACAACTATTAACTACAATGGATGTGTGTATGTGTATGAGGGTATGTAGGCGGCTAAGTGTGTATGTGCGACCGTCGGCAAATAAGTAGAAATAAGTATGAACCCTTGCACTTTCTAGCACTGTATCATGCCACGAGTGCACGAATCTTGTTGCATGTTTGTTGGGTATTCATGTCGGTTTTATGTAACAAATTCCTTATCTCCATCCACGGAGGTTCGCTTAAGAAAAGTCAAAAGTTTCGACTTTGCGGATTAATCTGATTAATTTGTTTGATAAAATTGCAGTGGATTAGTAAGTGGTAACTGCTATACGGGCGGCACGGCATGATTTCAACTTTAATGCAACAAAAAGTACGAATTTCCTGTCTGGCCAATTGTGAAATTTCCCCCAGCTGAAAACGTTTACTGTCTAGTTAGTTTACTAATCGGCAAATCCTATTTTGGATATCTAATTTTTTCTTTTTTCACAACCAGCATTTATTTGTTGTAAATTTAATGCAACAAACTTCAGAAATGAAAATGAAGAAATAAAATGAAACGATAAAATCTAAATTAAATTTGAGGTTACACACATAATAATAGTTTTTTGGCTGAATATTTTCTGATTATAAAAATACATACACAAATATTCGCTTTCTAAGTAAATTCATAAAGAGAAAACTAATGCCAATAGAAGAATATATTTGTTCACGCGAGATGCACTGGCTAATATTTTAGAGTATTATCAGTTCAATTACTATTTAATTAAGATAGGTATAACATAAAATAATATTGAATTATTTTTCCTGAACCAACGAAATTTAGAAGATTTAAATTTATGATGAAATGGCACATGAAATCGCAAGATCCTTACATATTATATGTATGAAGGTTAATATACATACTATATATTCAATAATTGTATGGGGTATAGATCGGAGATAACTTCTTTAAAAAATATTAACCCTACGCTCCTTGACATACTATATACATAAGTATGTAGTATATTCCAAGTAGTATAGATCGACCGAGCTTAAGCTCAGGTCATGGCCACAAACGTTCGCAATGCGAATTCACTTAACAAAAACAAAAGTAAAAAAGCATTAAACAAAAGTATTTCTCTCAAGGCGAAATTCAATAAATATCTAAGTGGAAGTTGTTTTAGAAGTGGTAGAACCGTAAATAAGCAGTTCAAGACGCGTCATATGGTCTTATTTCGTAATGTCTTTAAGCTTAAATAATTGTTCAGAGGGCTTGAAACCATGAACTTTTTGTTAGCTGTGTGAAAATTCTTAACGTGAGTTTTACAATACCACCTAAATATACCGTTTTGTAAACGGTTTTCCAGGTGCTATTGGTGAATGGATTGCGCTATCGAAAGATGATCAACGATTTTTTATGACCGAAATTGGATGGTACGAGTATTGATCTGGACAACGTTTATTTTCAACAAGACGGCGCTACGTGCCACACATGCAACGGAACCATTGATGTTTTACGGGAAAAGTTTCCGGACCGTGTTATCTTTCGAAGAGGTGATCACAATTCGCCACCGAGATGTTGTGATTTAACACCTTGTGACTTATTTCTTTGGGGCCACGTGAAAGAGAAAGTCTACGCCAACAGCCCAGGGTCAGTTCAAGACTTCAAAGATGGAATTCGTGAGGCTATCGAGGACATAAGGCATAGGGCCACTTTGCAATTCAGTTATGGAAAATTTCTTAAAAAGGATATTGTCCTGTAAGCGTGGTCGTGGTGGTCATTTGCTTGATGTTCTTTTTCACTATTAACGACATTCCTTCCTCTCTATAATGAAATAAACATCCGATCATTTATATTCAATAATAGCATTTTTCTTTGCATATCAAAATAACACCTCTTATTGGAAAACCCTATATATTATAATATTGTCGATCACCGTAGCCGAGTGCATTGGTGCGTGACTAGCATTCGGAAGTATACAGGTTGGAAACCCCGGGAATGAATCACCAATTGATAGAAAAAGTTTGTCTGTAATGGCAGACCTCCGGGAATATTACACACATAATGGGTTATTCAATAGGTGCGCTTCAAATTTTTCTGATAGGGAGGGCGAACGACGCAATATTTTTTATTTTTCGCTTGTCATTTGTAAACTTCATTAGTATACATTTCATCATGGAACGCTACACACTTGAGCAACGATTGCAAATCGTGCAAATTTTTTATGAAAATAATCGTTCTGTTGCTGCTACTTTAAGAGCATTACGGCCATTTTACGGTCCATTTAACAAGTCGTCCCGTTTTGGGGTTATGTGAAGTCATTGGTCTAAAGTAAGAAGCCGGTGACGATTTGTGATCTCAGAGCCAATATTGAACGCGAAATTGCTGGAATTTCGGCCGATTTATGCAAAAGAGTGGTCGAAAATTGGGTTCAACGATTGGACTTCGTAAAACGTGCACGCGGTGGTCATGCAAAAGAAATCGAATTTCATACTTAAATGTATATGTTTAAACTCGATAATAAAGAAAAAGTTAGTTAAAAAGGTCAAACCGTTTGTGTTTTATTCAAAAAAGTTCAAAAGTTGAAGCGCTCTTACTGAAAAATCCTATATTATTGCAGAGTTGTGTGTGGTATACTGGTTTCTTCGAATATGGCAACAATTGAGGTTGGCCTCAGAGGTAGAGTGGTTAATTTCTGTGAATCCCGAAGTTTTAAGACATCTCTCGCACTCCGATCTTAACAACTTTATAATCATCGTTGCTTGCCGAGCTGTATGAGTACTCATGGCACCCCACGCATTGGCTGGTGGGTTGGTTAGTTGGTTAAAGTGGTGATTCTTCCAGAATCCAACTAGCGCTTCCATATCATTTTGTTGCCACAACATCGCTACCAACTTGTTTAGCGTTTATATACAGCAAGACTATGTCCAGTCCGTGCAGTATAGGAAACTTATTAGGTTGTTAACGCCTAAGTCAGACAGTTTGCCCTGGGTTGACATTCTCTCCTTCCATAGGGCAGGGCATTCACAAAGGACCCTACGCATACTGTTCAAATCTCCCCAATTTAATCTTTTTTAATATACAGTTATTTTGCTAGTTGCCAAAATTGTATTCTTTCATCGGTTAGTACTAATTTTTCTACTCTTGGACATTTTCGCCTGTCACAAATTCTTTGTTAAACTTACTTTACATTTCTATGTGAAGATACAGAGAGAACCAATATCATTTGTTCAACAATTATATTATATAATCACTGGACGGTGCTCTGAATTGCAGGAATTTCCAGATTGTCCCAGAGATACAATTTGTTACACCAGCAATGAGTCACACAGTTATTGCTTTCAGTATATCACCACTCCGAGATCTGCACCAAACTATTATTACCTGCGAATGCATTCGCTTTTCGATAATCCCCTTTGGAGAATTTTGGCCATCTCCAGCTTCTCTAAAGCCCAAACTGGGAAGCGGAAGCGAAATTTGGAGCAACTCCCATCAGGCTGTTAAAGCTATGAATTCAAATAAGCTTGGAATATTCCACAAAGATGCATGTACATACGAGTATGTATAAGCATTCATACGCCTTAATGCACAAATGTAGGCCTGTATGTATACACGCATTTAATTAACAGAAAATAATATCCCTTTGCGGTGCAAAATTGCAAGACTTATGCATGTGTGCACATGTGTATATGTACATATATCTCAAATGCATTAATGTAAATTTTATTAAATCAGTTTTGGTCGCATTATCAAGTGCACTCAAGACATTCGATATTTTAACATGGTGCACTACGATAAAAGGGTAAGCGCGTTTTAAATTTCCATTTAGAGAATACAAATATGCAAAAAAGGTGAGCACGTATTTAGGGTTGCCAAAAATAATGATGTTCAAAATTGAAGTGCCAAAAGATTTCACTTTTGCGTTTAATTCTTCAACTTTTTCTAAGTGTCAAATATAATAACGCTTTCCAATATTGCTATGAGTTTAGGACCCCATAATCCATAATATGCATAATGCCTTCGGTCCTTCCCTTTGGGTGAATGCCAAGCCCATGAGTGTTTTAAAAGTCAGGATGTTCTATAATGGGCTTTAATAAAGCAAAATGATATTTTTGCGCTTTGGTATTAAACAACAAAAGTTTGCCTGGTTAGTGATTAAAACAATTATGCATTTAAGAATAAGCAATTTATACCTGACCTTTCCAACGTAGAGGAGGCCTTCCTCTTCCTCTGCTACCACCAGTTGGTACCGCATCGAATACTTTCAAAGCCGGGCACTTGTATCCATTCGGGCGGCATGACCCAGCCAACGTAGCCGCTGGATCTTTATTCGCTGCACTATGTCTATGTCATCGTAAAGCTCATATTGGTCCAAAAATCTTGCGCACAATTTTTCTCTCAAACACTCCAAGGGACGCCTCATCGGATTTTGTCATGGTAAATATGCTTTTAAAGTTTGATTTAAGGGGTTATACGCAGTTATGACATTCAAAAAAATCGATTTTCTTTTATTGCATTTTTGTAATGTACATATATTCAAAAGTATACGCACGAAATTTGAAGTAGATCTAAGCAATACTTTCGGAGTTATACCTAAATATGTAGAGATGCCTCGGCACGTTTTAAGGTAGGTATTGAAACTTTAAACGTGTTTTTTTCAAAACGGCATTTTTCAAGTCGGTGTACACGATATCTCGAAAACGGCTTGTTGGATCGGTCAACCGTTTTAACTCAATCTTTAAAGATACATTTTCTAGTAATTAATCGTTCCTTTTGTAAATCTGATACTTATTTTCCATTTTATAATCAATTTACGGCCAAATTTTAACGTAAAAATCGAAATCATTTCTTTTAAAAGCTGCCATTTTGTGAAAATTCACTATTTTGATTAGCCGAACTATAAATTACTAGATAATCTAATATATTAACAAAATTTGTTTGGTTTTTTGATTTCAGATAATCCAATCCTGAGTTACGATGTACACCGTAAATCGTCTTTTTTTAAAGGAGGTTCCAGAAATCGCCTGCAGCGCGCTCTATAATCAACATTTTCATAAATAAAAAATTTTGTTACGTTCTTGAAGGATGCTTTTATAACCGCCAAAAATTTTCAAATTAAAATATTCTGAAGTTTCTTCAGGATAAATCCTTGACAACCCGTCTTTTATTTGCTTCATAACTGCGCATAACCCCTTAAAAGATGTTTTCAATCCCTGTTTAACTAATCATGTCTCCAGAAAAAAGGCGAACGATATGTGGGAGTGCGCACTGCAGTTTCTAGAGAATCACTGGTTCACAAGTATATATAAATCAGCTCTTAGCAATGCTCGGCCTGAGTAGAATTACCTTGGAATGCTTGATGGGCTATTTAAGGATGCAGCCGTACAGTCAATTCTTCATCAGCGTATTTCAGATCGCCCCTCACCAGTTGATTTTATTGACTATAATTTACTAAATGACATGAGCAGGGATGCTCTATAAGAAAAAGCAATCATTTCTCCAACAAACGAGTTCGGTACTTCCACGATTTCCAACTCCAGAATGAACTTTATTTGTTATTTTTTCAGGGACACCACCACCGATTTTCGACACCACCGTGCAAAAACGGTTTTTGTGCCAGAAACAATCTATGCTGTGCGCCAATTGACAACGAAAGATCGTCAGCGTGAGACCACAACACCTGTACATTCAATATGGCATGAATTAGATACCGCATAGTTTGACAATTGCCCAAAAAAAGACTCGTATCGATTTGGTGCAAAGAAAACTTGAAGAAATTCATCTGCGGTGGTCCAAAGCACGTCTATGATATCGTAACAAGAGACGAATATTGGATACATGCAAATGGGCTGAAACAAAATAGCAAACGACAGTATGGGTGTTCCGAGAGGAACTTAATCCAACAAAAGTGGTTCATGGAAAAAGCACCTCGATGCAAGTGGTCGCCTTATTTTCGAAAAAACTGTTCATGCCACAACTGTATCAGTAGAGAAACTAAAACCCGTTGATTCTGAGCGGTATAAAACCATTTATTGTCCTTTTTTGCGGTGAACTAAATTCAACCGCCCATCATCCTTCGCAGAGCGAGGTTTCACGCATCGGATTATACAAAAGGATTGAACACCCGAAAGGTGAAATTAATAAGTCATCCGCTCTACAGCCCAGAATTTGGCAACTAATGATTTCTGTTTGTTCCCAAATATTAAAAACAAAATACGAGGTCACCATCTATGGAAGTGGAAGTATCCACTTTCGAGTGCCAAATGTGGTTTGAAAATTGTCTTATGCCATTGCAAAATGGCCGGGTGCAGTAGTTATGGTTAAGCTCGATAAAGACTCCGTTGTAATGCTTGTCTGTATATAACAGTTATACAATTTTAATGCAGTACAAGATTTTATTAATGGTACAAGTTTAAAATTAATTAATCTTCGTAATAATCCAATCGATTGCATGACTCTTACAGGTGCAAGTATCGGTGGGAGAATTATTATACCAAAGTGACAAAGGAAAAATTCATACAAAATTCAACTCTACCTGTATCCAATATCGTTTGCATTCACTAAGTATTCGGAAATATTTTTTCTTGCTTATAAAATACCAGAAACTCCTTTCACTTTTAATTTATTACTCAAAAACTAATACAGTCATTTTATTGTGGTCTAAGTTTTAATTTAAATATAAAAACATTATATTTTTCTGCACTATAAGCAAATAATGTATTAACTCAAAACATATGTGAATTCATGTCACAAAAGTATTCCGAAAAATAATTCCAGATATTTAAGGTTTTATCACTACAAATATAGTTTTTACAGAAATAATACAATATATTAATGTAATGTAATATCTGTAAATATGCGAAAAATGTATTAACCATGCATATAATTCATCATGGTATTGATAATAAATATAGTAATGTTTTGCCAAAAGGATGCAGTTTTGATTGATTAGCCGCCTCTTCTCTGCTCGCTATGTTTGGGCTCTGCTCGATCAAGATGCGCCACAAGCTAGTATGGTTAAACCATATAAAACTGGTATTAAAAATAAGCCAGTAAGCAAATAAGTTAACCAAGTTTCAGTTTTAATACTATTTTAGTGCTTCCAAACAAATGCCATTTTTGGCAACTCTTTTCCAATGCGGCAAATTTATGACTATTTATGTTAGTTACTTTATCTACTCGTTAATGCTTGATAAATCGAAGACGACGAACAAAATTAACTACTAATTTTTACGTTTAATGAAGAAACAACTTGAATGTGATTTTTAATATTATAATTATATTTATAACTACATATTTTTTCTTAAAGCCTTATAATTAGGATGTAAAACAGGTAAATGTGTAACTCTTATACCTGGTAAATAAAAACTCTTTCAATAATTTTTTGGTTTTTGTGTTTCGAATAAGTAGAAGAGCCAAAATAGATAACAACAATTTTTCGGGAGGGTCAACTTCAACGCCATTTTTAAATTATTAAAATTAAAAAGAAATGTTGTTTTTTCATTTTTGTATGCAAAAGAAGTTAAATAAAAAGCCCTAAAAATTTAAACATAGTTTTTCATTTTTTTTATTGCAAAAAAAATTCAACTATTTACACTAAATTTTCAAGGTCCGGGACCCAGCTACAAGCATGGTTGATTTGAGTGATTCGCCTTATTAAGCTATATAGGTATAACGAATAAGAAGTTCTGAAATCTGGTAAAAAGTGCGCATTGAAAATGTTTCGAAGCATAATATCTATTCTAGGAGCCAACGAAATTGTCGTCACTTCACATCTTCACACATTCGGAATTCGTAGAACGTAGATTCGAATCTCCGTGAAACACCAAATGAAGAAAACGTTTTTTTCTAATAGCGGTCGCCCTCGGCTGGCAATGGCAACCCTTCCAGTGTGATTCTGCCATGAAAAAGCTTCTCATAAAAAATATCTGCCGTTTGGAATCGGCTGAAACCTGTAGGTCCCTCCATTTGTGGAACAACAGCAAGACATCTTACATAGCTCGGCCAAACACCTAAAAAGGGTGTAAGCGCCAAAAATATATAAAATATGTTTATCGAACCGGTTAACTCTATTGCGCCTTGGATGAAAATGCTGATGGGTCGGGATTTAAATGTCTGATTTAAGAATTTAAAATCGGAATGAATAAATACTAGTAAGTTTATTGATTTTAAAAAGATAGAACATTTTCTAGTGGCAAACAAGATTTATGTCGTTTGATATCCCTTGCATAAATACAATCACGTGGTTTGGTCGTCCTTTGAGGGAAACTTAACATGCTTTCCATTTAATCAGAAACAAAAAATGGAACCAAACAAAAACAATGGATTGTTGAGCCATAAATGCCTAAGACAACAGCAACAATAACTTCCAAGCTCCTTGTAATATGAAGACATGAACATAATTTGCTGTTTACGCCAATCAATGCACACATACATGCACATACAAAGGAATGACTCCCGCGGGCGGACCGGTAGTCGTGTTTTTATTGCTTTGGTCAAAAACTGATTGAATGCTTGAGCTTTAACTAATAAACAAAGTTAATAGGCTGCCACCACAACGAAGGCAATGTATGTGAATAAATGCACAAGACGTACAACAACAAAGTATGTACAAAAATGTAAGCAACCGAAATAACGACAGCATAAAATTGTAAAATGTGTTAAGTAAATACTTTAATGCGTTTGCCACAATACGAAAATAAGACATCAGGTTATAGAAACTAAAACCAAAAATGTTTTCATAGGCGCAGCGCGAGAGGGCTGAGACAACAGAGAACCGCAGACAGCGACATTGGCCCGTTGTCGACTCGACACCAGTAGCCAGCAACGATACCAGCAATACAAGCATCAGCAGCAAAATAGCAACAGCCGCTGCTGACCAACCGAAAAGCAACCATTTCTGCTCACAAATTCCGCCCAAGTAAGCATATACATACACCTATACACCATTAAGCAGCAATGGAGGCGCAACAATCTGTCTGCCTACAAGTAATCAACATGCATGCGCAACATGCTCGCCACCACGCCTATTTATGCAAACCACAGTACGTTTTTGGAAAGGTGTGCACAGTCAGGCTTCCGCTTTTAGATAATTTCCTGCATACTAGCGTGGCAAAATGTGGCTATACGCCATTGTTGCAGCAGCCACCTAAACCTGCATACATCTTGATCGGCTTTAAATAAAAAAACACAAGTAAGGAAGTGCTGAATTCGATCCGGACCGAACTTCATATGCACACGCATATTTTAGTGAAATCTTATTTGGATTGGCAGTTAATTTTTGGAATCAAACAAACTCATAGTTAACGAGAGTTATAGTCTGTTACATCAGATGGACGGGAGGCCGGAAATTCAGTCTTTACACATAAAAAGTGGGCGTGGTTTTTGTTTGATCTCTACAATATGGTATTTATATCAGATCGAAATGAAGTAAAGTGCAATGCATGTTTCAAATTAAAATTAAAAATATTCAAAAATGGATGTGGCACCGCATACTTTCACAAATTTTAATTGGTTTAAGTTTTACCAAATTTTGATAATTTTCTTTACTTATAACAGAGATATCACGATTTTGTTCTTTATTAAAAATCACCATTACACAAGTATGGCAGGTAAGCGTAGTTGTTGATAGATTTCGCCCATTTTTAATGTCAACCTAACTTTGACAGAGAGGAATAAGTGCACCAAGTTTCATTCAATCACATTAATTTTTGTTCGAGATATCGTGCTCTCGGACGGGTAGACATTGCAAAATTGACTTCTCTCCTCATTTTGAACGTCTCTGTATATTTGTATGTATATGTCTATATCTATCTCGATATCTTTATACTGTTATGTGAATAAAATTGTGCGATATAGAAAAGTATTTATTTATTATTCAAACACCCAACTATAAGTGATTTTACAGTGTTTGAGTTTAATTCTAAAACATTAAAGATAGAGGTGATTTACCGAAAAGGATTGGAGAAGAGGAAATAGTAGGCTGTAAAAAGTGGATATAGGAGGAGAAGAACAAGGAAGCACTAGCGGTACCTATATGCGAGTTGTACATGCATCTTAGCACTTTAGTGGGAAAAATAGTAGGTGAGTTTATTTTAAACCGCAATGTGCTACGAATGGTTTTGATATTTTTTGGTAGAGCGTTCCCATAACGAAGCACTGACATTCAGATACAAGACAAATGTATTTCTTACTAAACAGATTAAGTGATCGGGACAATCTACTGAACTGAATTCGTTCAGCTCACTAGAGTTAATGACCTTGTGAAGCAACATCAGGATTTTTACTTTTCATAAATCATCAAGTTTTACACAAAATGTTTTTGAGGCAAAAACTGATATGTGATTACGACATTTTACACAATACACATACGAGTATTTGGCGATGTTGTTGCAGAGCACATTAAGCTTACTACTACACAGACTATCACAGTTGGCATACAATTCACATCCATACAATAAGGTAGGTAACAGATATGTTTTAGCTAAAAACAGTCGTATTTCCATTGGAGTCATGTGTCATTCAGCCCATAATGAGCGGATCATACCATAGACCTTGCCTGTTGCACTGAAAACGTGGCTATTCTTTCTTCTATTAAAAATTACTCCTAGATTTCTGACAGTATCAACAAATTTTATAAGAGAAATGTTCAGTTTCATTTCATTGCAGTCCTCAAGTTTAAATGTGTTTTTGTAAATAACAATGCACTGTTATTTGCTTGGAGCAACCCGTTGTCACAGGCCCATTTGCTGAAAGCGACTGCTATTAAGCTGTAAAGATTCCAAACTTATACGCCGTTTTAATATCTCATCTTTTATGTGAACACACAAATAATTGTATTTTGATCTTCCAATTTCAGCGAAACCTCAATAAAACGGGTCTTAATAAAACAAATAAACTCATTACAACAACATTTTTTTGGGTACCCTGAAAAAACTTAATTGTTGCCACAATTTGCGTGCAAAAATTATCGATAGATACAACATAGACACGAGCTGGAAAACCTTTAGAATATGTTGTTGGCTAGAGCCCCCTTAGTAAAAGCCTGTATTTACTCGTAATGAAGTCTAGTGCGTTGAGCGCACATTTCTGGCTTGTTTTAATTGTTGTAAAAATGAGTTATTCAATGCAAAGCGAGTCGATTTGTCTAAGCTGCAAAATTATCGGGCTCGAAACACCAATTGACATAAAAGGTTTTTTTAAAAGCTATCGCTCCTCGGCAGACAATGGCAAACCTCCGAGAGTATTTCTGCGATGAGAAAGCTCTTCTTGAAAAAATATCTGCCGTTCAGAGTCGGCTTAAAACTAAATATATACAATATATATATATATACTAGGCCGGGCCGATTTGTGGTGAGGCAAAAAAATCACCCATTGCTCTGTGAAAATCATATTCTAGGGATCAAAATAAGAAACTTTGCCGAAGGAACCATACCTCTAAAACGAATTCTGATGTCCCCCGAGAGATGATTAACAATTTTTTATGGCCGACATTGGATGGTATTGATCTTGTCAACGTTTATTTTCAACAAAACGGTGCTAGGGAAAAGATTCCGGACCGTGTTATCTCTAGAAGAGGTGATCACAATTGGCCCCCGAGATCTTGTTATTTAACACTTTGTGACTTTGTTTGAGGCCACGTGAAAGAGAAGGTCGATTCAAGACTTCAAAGATGGAATTCGTGAGGTTATCGATGACATAGAGCAGCCACTTTGCAATTCGTTTATGGAAAATTTCATGCAATATGGATATTGACCTGTAAGCGTGGTCGTGGTGGTCATTTGCCTGATGTTATTTTCCACTATTAACGGCATACCTTCCTCTTTATAATGAAATAAACATCCCATCATTTATATTAAAAAATAGCATTTTTCTTTGAATATCAAAATAACACCTCTATTTGGAAAGCCTTATATAAACGCAACTAAATATTCCAATGGCAACAACTGAAAAATTCTAATATTAATATATTAATTCATATCCGTTTATTTATAAAAGTTCGAAGCAGTTGACTACATATTTGAAATAAAATGTTTGTTGTTCGAAGTCATGGCGAAATAGGAAATATGAAATGAAGCCCGCATCTTCAGCCCATGTTTTGTTTTTGCAAATTGCACAGTTTGACTTAGGCATTTTTGGTTTTTTATTTACAAAGACAAACAAAAAGCAAAAGCAAAATTGCTCTCTAAATATGTGTAAATGCTTCAAAACAAGCAACGAATAAAAGCGGAATTGTAAAGGTGTTCCAATAAGAGGTGTTATTCCCGTAAAATATTAATGGTTTCGTTGCTTGTGTGGCACGTAGCGCCGTCTTGTTGAAAATGAACGTTGTCCAGATCAATACCACCAATTCCGGCCATAAAAAATCGATAATCATCTCTCGATAGCGCAATCCATTCACCGTAACTGTTGCTCCAACTTCATTTTCGAAAAGTAAGGTCGAATGACTCCGCCGGACCATAAACCGCAATAAACAGTCACACGTTGAGGATAGAGAGACTTTTCAAGAATAACTCTTGGATTTTCTGAGAACCAGATCCGACAATTTTGCTTGTTGACGAAGCCACCGATATGGAAATGGGCCTCATCACTCAAATTGATTTTTCGATTTTTAACGACCCAATCAGCAAAACACGACGTTGTTGATGATCGGCCGGTTTGAGTTCTTGTGTTAACTGGACTTTATAAGCCTTAAGACCCAAACCTTTTTGCAAAACACGGTGTAGTAACGCTTGTGGAATGCCTAATTCCAAAGAACGACGAGGAATGGACAAACCTGGGTTTTGTTCAACACTTTCGGCTACCACAGCAATATTTTCGGCTATTCTTGAGCGACGTGCATGGGTTTTATTCTTCAGATCACTATCTTGCCCTAACAGCTCGAATTTTCTCACCAATTTCTGTATTGCGGTCCGACAAGGTGCTTCACGATGACCCAAAAATGTTGGAGTTTTACGAAACGTCTCTGCCAAATTTTCATCATTTTTATAGTGGATTTTAATCATTTCAATGCGTTGTTTAAGCGTGTATCGTTCCATTTTTATTAATACCGTAGTTTTCTACTTGTCAAATATCACAAAATTACAGCTTCAAAAGTGACATCTACCGAAATAGCGGGCTATTCAAAATAACACCTGTTATTGGAAACCATTTATAAGATTCGGCATTCGGCTGCCTAATGAGCAAAAACTGAGCAGAGAAAGCTACCATATTACTTCACCTTTATTATTCCGCCATGGCTTGAAGTGAAAAAAAAATGTAATTTGAACAGCCTTCACTTTTCGAATAATAACTGCTAATCAATAGCCCGAATAGTCGGAGCAGATTTTTCGATTTGCTACTCGCTTATTCGAATAATCGGATAGGGGGATAATCGAGCCAGAGCGCTAATGAACTTTTTCATTCCCAACAACACCATTTAGAAACTGTAGCAAAATCTAGCAATCTATAATTCAGTCTAATATAAAAATTGAAAATAAATTAGCTTTTAATATGTATGAAGTTCTTGTAGTCACTTAAAACAAACACGAATCAAGGTACCTTTTGCTATTCTACTTTGCCATTTGCTCATTGCAAGTTGACTGTCGCGATAGTAGGTTGGTGATTGCTGATTGTTGATCGCTGACAACCACTGCGTCAGCGATTAACAATGACAACTCTAAGTTCTGTAATAAAATTAATTTGCAGAGTAAAATATGGCATTAGTTTCAAATGAAAATAATACATGTAGATAAACATGTACACAGATATGCATGCATTTATTTGTAGCCATGAATGTGTGTTTGCATTTCATGTTCAAATGACATTAATTCAATTCGTTAATTCAAGCCTGTCACGCTTACCAGCAACAGTAGCCATTGGCGTCCGGGCCGTTCCGGCCGCGGCGCTACTCTGGACTGGTGGGTTTATACTATGGATGCCAATATTAGCGGACAATTTTGATCCCGGCTTGGCTTCGGGATATTTTTAAAGTATTTCTGAGATACCGGGAAGTAGTACATTTTGTTAATTTCTATTTAAAGTACCATCTGATTCAGGAAAGCATACTCCATTAAAGAGAATGAAAATGCAAGGTGTTTTTGAAAGGAATCATTCATATAAAGGCAATTTTAAACAAAAATTAACAAAACTGTAAAAGAACAAAACTTCTAAATATATTTATTTTACACCATGAAACTTTATTATTCAATTAATGGGGTTTCTGCTGGTATTTAAATTGGCAAAGTTGTACACTCATGGGCTTTAGCAGGTCAAAAATGGGAAATTTTATATTCTAGCAAATGTTAGCCATATAATGTCAATATCGATTCATTAACGCTTTTGAGCTAATTATAAAAATATGCACACACATACAGTGTTTCGTATAAATAAGTTTCCACTGTTCAAGTTTATGTCCAAGGCAATATGTTTTTGTAATGAGGGTATTGATATTGAACACAACAATTTGTAATCCAAATAAATCCAAAGAATTAATATACAAGGTTTTTTTTATTGAAATGTTATAAATTTTTATTTACATTCCATAAAGATTACACCTAGTATAAAACTAATAAGTAATTTTCATTTCACAATTTGAAGTAGCTTAAACATTATTGACAACTAAGTCTTGATGTTTCTTTCTTTTTAATCTTATTTTTACAGTTGCTTCATCGCTTAGTACGAAAGCTTCTGCGTTAATGTGTTTTTTTAATTCTTCAGTATGCTTAACTGCACAGAGATTGGCTGTGTCTGAGACGGTTTTTAAATTTAAATCCTTGTGCAGATCTTCATTACGCACGTACCAGGGAGCTTTAACGATTCCCCTGATTACTCTATTTTGGAGGCGCTGTATAATGTCGATGTTGGTCTTTGCAGTACATCCCCATAATTGAAAACCATAGGTCCACACCGGCTTTAACACTTGGTTGTAAATGAGGAGTTTATTTTGAGTTGATAGCTCAGAGTTTCTGCCAATTAGCTATAGGAGTTTTTGCGTCTTTAGATTCAGCTCAGCAGCTACAAGGTAACAAATAATAAATTTTGATATTGTACATAAAGACGAAATACGTGTCAGAGGCTACAAAGGTAAGTTTCCACTAACATTACTAGCCACAATGGCCGCCGTTCGGAGAAGGCATTTTGTCTTAACGATCACTTAGCGTATTGACAAGCATTGATTATGCATTCCTCCGAAGTAATTTTAATACAAGTTTCCTAAATAAATTGTTTCTCAATTCGTTGATCTTGTGAGGTGTGTGTTACGATACTCTCAACTTCAATATTGCCCAAGCATTTTCAATGAGGAATACGCCCAAGATTTGAGGTAGTCATTTCAAAATGTCTATATTGTGCCTCCTCGAAGTATTTCGTTACTGTTTTTGCAGTGTGGATCGAAATATTATCTTGCTGTAGTACGCAATTGTTACCAATCAGCTTCACCTTTCAGGTATCACAACTATTTTAAGTTTGTTTAAGTATGTATACTAAAAATTATCATTTACTTTTCCTCTAGCATTATTATTTTCTATGGTCCACTTGTGCAAATGGTTTCCCAAAACCATAAGTCTTTTTTAGGCGCCTTAAATGTGTGTTTAGTGCAATTATAAGACCGCGTTTCTCCTTTCTTCCCCCATACATAAACTCTACCATGGCATATTTCAAGTGGATGATAGATTCATCTGTCCAAAGCGCTTTGTTCAACCCTTTTTTCATATTAAGTTTGCTAACATACGGTAATTTGTATATAGAATAGTTTGTGTTGAAGGGGATCCATGTTCTTCATTCTGCATTTGGGCACGAATTTTCGGAGCTAAAATTAATGTATTTGAATTTTCCGCAGTCTCGATTTATGTGTGAATGATTTTTTTACACTGCAAGGGCTTTCCTGATAGTCGTATTCGATTTTATAAAAATATTTACAATTGGTTGGTTGGAATCACTATTTTCATATGTTCTTTTTTATAGTCTTTTTCCATCCTAGTATCTGAGAAAATGAAAATACTATTTTTTTTATTTTAATTTTTTTAATAATCTTTTAAACTTATTAAATCGTGATATCTTATTGTGATCCTTGTGAGTGCTACTACCCAGTTTTATGGATTTCAAGACAACATTTCCTTGGGAAACTTAATTGTGTAGCGCCAGGAGCTGCACTGCTAGCAATAAATGGGAAATGTGTGAATAGAAAATAATACGACCATAGGTAACCATCAGCATGGAATAGCTTTACTTCTAACCCAAGTCATATTAGCATTTATTAAACAAAATTTTGTTTGTAGCGGCTGCTGTAGCCGAATGGGCTGGTGCGTGACTACCATTCGGAACTGCGTAGGTTCGAATCTCCGTGTGTGAAACATCAAATGCCCTCCGGCAGGCAACGGCAAACCTCTGAGTGTATTTATGCCATGGAAAAGCTCCTCATAAAAATATCTGCTGTTAATAACAACAAACAAATTTTTTATTTCAAAATAAATAAGGAAGGCCAAACTCGTTCCGAATTGAACTTTGTGCTTACGTAAATGTTTGTGATTAAATTCACAGCTTATGCACTAGTAAATGTTTTTCCAGCCTGATTTGTAAAAATTTGCAATCAACAAAAGATTACTCAGTTCGTCTGAATAATTTGATTTATTTCTCTATAAATATTAATGATGCTGCTTTCAATTCAAATCATACGTCATACGTAGGTTACCCTTTAACGCCTTTGCAAACACAACTTTATTTGCTCTTTTTACAGTGAGTTCAAAAACTCATCTCGCCCAAATGATGGAATTAACTCGTTAAAATTTGGCTTATATGATATCTTACGATTTTCGACGTGGATTCTCGAGCAAGACTACATTGATCAACTTATTAGAACTTTTAACGTTCAAGCACCACACCAGTATCATTAGGAAATGCTTCTACAACGAGTTCCAAACTGCATGTCGATCCTTGCAGGATGAGTTTCGTCGAATCATCCAAATATGGCTCTCGGGCTAGAAACAATTGATATTTTGCGTCAATTAACAATGTCATGTAACATACGCGCATCGCGATATAGAGGCATCCTTGGACATTAGTGGGACCATCATACTCCTAAATTCAATATAGCATAAAGATTTGGCCGGATAATTCATCAAACGCATAAAAAAGAATTCGTGTCAAATGGGGTAAAGGAATGTTGAAGAAATTCAGCCGCCGTGGTTCACAGCACATCGATGACATCGTAACAGATGACGAATCTTGGATCTATCTATATAAGCTGGAAACTAACGGACGAGCTTAATCCAACAAACGTTAATTCAAATAGTTGCAAATGGTCGCCTGGTTTCTCGGAAAATCTAGTCATGTGGTAGCTTTACCATTAGAGAAATTTGAAACGGTAATTCTTAGTGGTATAGAATTATTTGTTTGCCAGAAGTTTTCTAAAAGTTAAGAAAAAACCAGCCTCCGAAGACAATGCTCAAAGTCTCACGTATCGGCTAACACTACAGAGATTTTTTAGCACTCGAAAGGTCGAATTAATTTGGCACCTAATGATTTATTTTTGTTGCCGACCATAAAAATACAATGCGAAATCAAAGTCTGTAGAAGCTCTTAAAGCGTTTAAACAGCTCATTATGGAGATATCCACTTCTGAGTGGTAAAAGTGCTTTGAAAATTTGTTGAAGGGACTTGCTGACTTCCAAGGAGAATATTTTTGAAAAATATAAATCCATTTTCATTATTATTTTTCTGTATTTTCATTATTGGTTGCAAAGTATAAAAAGCAATTCTCGTCAGAATCCCGCAATTTCGTTATACCGGGATTGGCATTCCTGGTTTATATTGTCCAAGTGTCTGGTCTGTTTGACGGAATTTGTCGTTCATTTTAGTTTTTTCTCCTTTTTACTTGGTACGCAAAGGTATTGATTGTGCTAAGAATTAATCCAGTTCAGCGAATTGTCTCAGCTCAAGTCGGTATGAAAAAAGTGCTTTGGGAGTAATACAAAGCGTTAACGCTGTTCTAATAGTGTTGGTGGATACAAGCCTATTACGTGCCACAACACCACAGGCAACGTACTGATGCAAATACATTTGGTTTTTTTGTGTCGATGTGCTACGAGACCATAAAGCCGGTTGCTGGCGCTAAGTCAATAAGACGTTAATTTAATTATGCGACTCCAACTTAATTAGTAACCGGCGTTTGTAGATTTTGATTTTGTTTTTTTTTTTCATTTTGTTGCACGTGTATAACAATTTTTTTTTTCTTGCTTAAATATATGTGAATACCTACTAATTTAAACGCTTAATATAAACTCTTTTGCCGTATGCACTCGGTAACTACAATAGTTTAAGCTGGTTTACAATTATTGAAGTTAAGGTTGAAGTTTTCCAATGAATTAAAAGTTAACAATAGATTTAATATGGTGTCTTGACGAAAATTAATGTGAAAAATGTGCTAGGGTGAGCGAGAGACCAGCTCCAGTGAGATCTTTGGATGCTATTTTAACCTCTCATTTGGGACAAAATTTGTAAATCATGCACATAAATCACGACAAAACCCTAAAATAACGCTAAATTATGGTTGACTTGTACTGGTATGCGCAACCAGCCATCGCTGAGGTGGTTACTACGCCACAAAAGAAGAAGAAGAGAAATTAAAACTAATCATGTTTTTATAGTGGTGGATTAGAAAACAATTTTGAGAAAGTTCAAATGGAATAAAATGTTTGGCGTAATATAATTTGCAATATTAAGTCCTAAGAAAAAGCAAAAACAGTTTCCGAAGCCTAATCTTAACAATTGCCATTTTTCGAGGTAAAATAGGCTTTAATTCATAACTACCATTTAGAAAAGAAGATTTTTAGCAATCACTTTTCTCAGGGTAAAATTAAAATGTTGGCAAAACCAATTACTTTATACATGTGTATGCGGTGGCAGAGGATATGCATATATCCCGAAACCATTATTCTTATTTTCCAGATAATACGTGGAGAACTGCAACTTAAGTCAAGAAATGAAGCGACTTGCAGTTATACGCGCTATATGTGCAAACCAAATCGATAAATCTTTACTTTTAAGTCTCTAATAAGTGCGCCCGTTTCTTCGATCATAGGGTCCGCCGTGAATTGGAAGCATCAGACAATGATGCAGAATCTGTTATAAAACGCAAGATATTTCCCATACAATCCGACACTGTACAATCTGCAGATTTTATTCAACAAGTGCAACTGATCATTGATAAGGACCGTTCAAAATCAATAAAGATCCTCGCGAGGGATCTTAATGTTTCTGATGGTCCTGTCCATCGAGTTGCCCATGCAGGTCTCTGGTATAAATCTTACGTTATGCGCAGAAGAGAGTCGGATAAAACACGATAACAGGAAGTTATCCGACCATTACAAAATTAAACACCCTGGAGCGACTGAGATGTTGATTTTTTTTCTGACAAAACAAATCTTGTCTAAGACCAAAAGACCAACCATAGAAATGGCAGATGGCTATGTTACAATCCTACAGAGGTTACTTTTGTCAGGCACACGAAGTTTCCAGCCACTGTTATGATTCTAGGAGTTGTACCATCACATTTTTTTTACTCAAGGGTTTCGAGTGTGCCATATATCGAGGTTCTTGTGCCAGTAGCGAAAACTTGGATTGACAGTGTACGCGGTGACAGCCCACACATTTTTCAGTAAGACTCTGCTCCTTCACACATAGCGATGGTGAAAGAAAATTGAATGGCTGAAAATTTCCATTACCACATGACACCGAACTTATAGCCCAACTGCCCAAACCTTAACCCCTGGATTACTACGTATGGGGAGTAATTGAGCGTGAAACCAATAAGAGTCCTTTTAACACTATTTCTTCTCTGAAGGCTGCAATTAGTGCAATCGTTTCTGGACTCGGATCGAGGAGGTAACTGGGGGTAACAGCTAATAAATAGTTTATTGAATGATTTTATAGAAAAATAATGCATTAAGTTTGGGTAAAAAATTCGTAAAGCTTCATTTCATTTTGTTAAAAATAAAAGTTAATTAGTTTTGCTTTCAAGTTGACTTCAAATACAGTACACACCCTGTACAATTGGCGCTTATACCCGTTTTGGGTGCTTGTTTCCTCCTCCGCTATGTGTGTGCATCTTGATGTTATCCACAAATGAAAGTGCCTACTTTTATACAGCCTTTACAAAAATCGTTTTCTATCAGTTGGTGTTTCGTGCCTGGTGTTTCGAACATGTAGTCACGCCCCAACCCATTCAGCTCCGGTGAGCGCTTATTGCATTTAGTATTTGTAAATAATTTAAAGTCATATTTAACCTGTTTAGTGATTATGTCGTATATATGCTCCAATTTCTAAAGTTCATTCTTTAGTTAATGTCGTATATGTGCGTTATGCCGAAAAAGGAAATTGCATTTGCTATGAAGTTTAAAGTTAAGCAAAAAACGAAAATTTTCCTGTTATTTTGACATTATAAAGTAAGAATGGACACTGAATTTCCTGATAATCGTTATCATAATCGTTCAGCCAACGCGCACGGTGAATCCAATATTTGGCTGAAAACCGACAGTCTTCGCAACAAATTAATTCAGCACAGTAAATCGAGCTGTCTAAGAAAAACTAATCGCTTAACAGGTTAAAGCTATCTGTAATCTGTCTTATGAAGACAAACCAACTTTCGCTGAACGTTGGCTTCCAAATCCCTAATTCTTGCTGGCTATCTTATGATCAGTTGATTCTTATGATCAGTTACGCTCTTTGAAAAGTAAACAAATGCAGTTAAAACGTATAGCCTGACCCTTCATTCAGATGAGTTGACAGTAAAAATGCAGCAGAACTTCCAGTTTGTTTCATCTCATTTACCGAAGTACGAGACAAGCGATGACCCAATGGCTTCAATTGTGGCAGGCTTCAATTGTATGCAGAAAAAATGCTCAAAGTGTCAGTTCGGCGCACAGAATGTGAAATTTCGAAATTAATTTCCACTCTAAAAACAATCCGAGCCATTAGCTTGCTTCAATTTACAAAAATTTCGGAGATTAAGCATGCGTAATATGCTAATAGTTGATGATATTTAATATCAAAAGAAATGTGGTTAGGCTGGTTAGGTACCGATCACAACAAATATTGTAATACTAAAACTAAATTTATTTGTAATATTTATTGCTATTTAATCATGATCTCTTATTATGCAAATATTGTCGAATAAATTTTCCATTTTCTCTGTATAATATGAATTTCAAATGAAATTTCATCCAAAATAAAAAATATTTATTTAATTGATGCAATCTGGCACGATTATTGCATTGCGCAGACTCTTTTGGCCACTTATATATATGAAACTTAAACTCGTGTGAATACAAAAATCAAATACTTACGTATGTACATATGGACACACATATGCATGTATTTGTGAGCTTTGAACAATAAAAAGGTAAAATCGACAAGTGGCTGGCAGTCTGACTTGCTCTGGCTAGTTGATTTGCATTTTGCT
This sequence comes from Anastrepha ludens, assembly GCF_028408465.1. NCBI lineage: Eukaryota > Metazoa > Arthropoda > Insecta > Diptera > Tephritidae > Anastrepha > Anastrepha ludens. Next base: position 70,778,840 of record NC_071500.1, read on the forward strand.
GCAGTTAACTAAAAACATAAATTTATGATTTTGCCTACATTTTTATTCATGATATTTTGTTGCACGTATTTACCTTTTATTTCATCTCAGATAAACTGGCAAGAGAACTAACAACTTAATTGCACTTTATCGCCATAGCCACTCAATGCACTTGAATGCAGCGGTTCGTAGACACATTTGTAGTACGGGCATGCCCATTGAAAGGCTCCTACAAAGCTTTACCTGCTGTGGAATTCATTTGTTCCGAACAAATGTCCTTCTAGTGAATTCAGTGGCATGACTAGTTTTCGATTCTTCTTTTTTTTTTTGCCAACCTCCAATCAACTGGCTTATTTAAACGGCTATGTCTTTGAAAGTATAAATTGGCCCTTATTCGATATACCAGAACTGGCAATATGCGCTTACTGCAATTAGAGTTAGTTCTTGCAGTATTATATCCTACTTAGCGCAAAATCTTTCAATTAAAAAATCGTATGTCGACTTTCGGGTTCGATCACGTTCGTCCACAAAACTTCAGTTCGATCTTGGTATGGCTTAGGCAAAAAGACCGAACTTTAGTCGATAATTTCCTTAAATTTGTTGCCTTCAAAATTGGATAAACTTTTAGTTTTTGTAAAAATTTTAGAATACTGGTATCAAAGCTCACATTTTCTGTTGAAAAAATTTGCTTTGAAGTATCTACTTGCTCCTCCGCCGAATAGGGCTAGTGGGCAATTGTTCTGTGCTGCAGGCGACTCTGGCACAGTCAAGGTGGGTATTGAAAATATTCGGTCCGGCTTCGGTCCAAATTGGCTGAAGTTCGGTTCGGACTTGATATTCGTTCGTTCAAACTATTGAAATTAAATCAAATAAAGATCTGTATTTTTCCAATGATTTTTTTAGCGAAATACAAATTTATAAATTTTATTTCGAATTCTAACGTAACGATTAATAAGTCGAAGATTCATCGTCAGCAGGGTGTGGAATGAACCCAGAGATGCCTTGTTTTGATCATGGGCGTTCAAGCATTCGTTAAACCATCGGAGGCTTTTGGTTACTTTTTAAACTTAAAAAGACACATGATGGTGACATGAGGTAGAGGCCAGAGGATATCTAAGTTTGAACTTTAGGCAGTGTCCCACAGTTGAATTCCATAAGTCCACACTTGTTTTATCACAGGTTTGTAAAGTATTAGCTTGTTGTCCATTGAAAGGGTGGATTTACGGCTTAACAGCCAGTATATATTTCGAGTTATTAATCCTTGAGATTTCTTTTTGGCAAAGGTATGCGTTTTCCATGTAAGCCGTTTATCCCCAAATGAATGCCTGGATATTTAGTGGTTTTACATAGCGCTGTTTACATAGATCATTTGTTGGTTTAGATATGATTTAAGGAGCAAATATGCGTTTAGTGGTAATTTCTTTTTTATTTTAAGGCAGTAGTCTGGTCAAATACTAATTTTTTATAAATATGCATTGGTGGTGCCACACTAGGTCGAAAACTTTTAATATGTCCAAGAAAAATGCTGAACAGATTTGTTTTTGGTCAAGCGCTGTTTGCATATTTTCGACAAGTAGATATATGGACCAGCTCAATTGTTGAAGGCTATTTCTGAAGCCAAACTGATATTTCGGAACTATTTGTTTGCGTTCAATAAGAATCATTATAGGTTTAAAAAAAAACTTTTCAAAAACTTTTTACAATATTTTTAGAAGGCTGATGGGAGCCATGATTTCACTTCATCGCCTAAATTTCCCGTCTTGAGCTCCATTTTAATTTCTGCCACTTTAAGCTGAAAAGATGTTTCTGGTTAAGTAAGCATTGAACAAATGAGCTATGAAATTATAGAGTTGTGGAGGTAGTTTTTTGAGAATATCGGCCGTGATGCGATCATACCCTGGTGCCTTGTGATCTTTTAGCTTTTTAATAGTTCTAACTATTTCGGCAGCTCCGTTTGGTAGGGTTCGTTTAAAAAGGCAGCGACAGAGATGTCAAAACAAGGATCAGCTTCAGTGTCATTTCGTGTAAAAATATGTTTTAGGTGTTCGGGAAAAAGCTCCTATTTTTCGATCGCGCTTTTCGCCCATGAATCACCTTTTTCACGAATTCAAAATCGCATTGAAATTATTTCATTTAAAGTCTCGCACAATTTAGAAATGATAAGTCTGAAGGAATACTTTCTCGATGAAAGGACTGTGTATAGAGATGCATGATGAATTAAGAGTCAGAGATAAAAATTACATTCACGGGCAATACCGGGAATGAGTATATATAATATATATAATTGACGCGTACACCCTTTTTGGGTGTTTAGCCGAGCTCCTCCTCCTATTTGTGGTGTGCGTCTTGATGTTGTTCCACAAATGGAGGGACCTACAGTTTTCAGCTTACTCCAAACGGCAGATATTTTTATGAGGATCTTTTTCATGGCAGAAATACACTCGGAGGTTTGCCATTGCCTGCCGGGGGGCGACCGCTATTAGAAAAATGTTTTTCTTAATTTGGTGTTTCACCGAGATTCGAACCTACGTTCTCTCTGCGAATTCCGAATGGTAGTCACGCACCAACCCATTCGGCTACGGCGGCCGAATGAGTAACTAGTTGAATATTGAAAAATATACACAGCCAGCCAGAGCTGTTGATATAATGGAGGAGATTGGTTGGATTGGCAGTGTGCCAACCTACACTGCCCCAGGCTGTCGAAGAAAGGAGCACCCAGTGATCTTAGTCGTCTAGCTTCCACAGCTTCAATGGGGGTTAAATAGTAACCCAAGTCTTTCCGCGTGAGTGCCGTGGCCGGTAAACACAGCTACGAGTTTGGAAATTGAATGGCGTAGAGTCCAAAGAACTTTCTGAGTCCTTCGTACATTGTATTGGGTTTTCGAAATATTATATGAAGAAATGGAGCTTCATCTTTTCTGCGCTTTCCTGAGAAATAATTTGTGCAGTTCCCCTTTAACAACTGTCAGGGGGATGCTAATGACCGGGTAGGAGGTCCCAATCCAGTCTCCGTCCTGGCAATCTCATCAGCAAATTCATTTCCCTCTATGTTCCTTTGTCCTGGAACCCAGATCAGAGAAATGTTACCTGCACACTTAAGAGATTTGATCTCCTCCTTACAGGAGTTTACTAGTTTCCTTCTGCACCATTGCATCGTCAGAGCCTTAATCGCGGCTTGAATATTGGAGAAAATGTTAATATCTCCCTCGCTCCCACGTTTACTAAGCATTTTGCATGTCTGCAGGATCGCAAAGACTTCTGCTTGAAAAACACTAGCAGTATGCGGCAGTTTAAAGGAGATATATAAATTGGCTGCCTTAGAGAAAATCCCTGCTCTGACTCCCGATTCCATCTTGGAACCGTCAGTGAAGACAGAGGTGCAAGTTTCGGTGCAGATTTTCCCCTCGATCCAATCCTCCCTATTTGGAAAGGTTATTTCTATTTCTAATAATTTGTTGTTTGTTTATACTACCAGCTTTGGCAAGGTTTGAAAGAGGAGTGTAAAGCGAACTTGACGAAAATCTTCGCAGGAGCGTACAAAGATTTTTTGTTAAAAAGCGGTATGAATAATTGGGGTTGGGGAATAATTTCATAGCGTTTTTATATTTTCTTTTTTTTACAACGATTTGTGTGTTCTTTGGCAAAGGATAAGTATTCATTCGATAGAACTCTTTCTGCTCTATATAACTATGTTAATACTATTTTTGAGTGGTATAATTTTGTATTAATTTTGAAGCTTAGAAATGAAGGCAAAAATCACCTGCCCTTTTTTTGCATTTCAACGAGGTCAAAAAGCTGCCGAAGAAGACCGGGTAATTTGCGACGTGTATGGAGAAGGTGTCACAGGCGAGTCTACAGCACGGAAATGGTTTGCAAGGTTCAAAAATCGCGACTTTGATATCGATGACAAGCCCTGCAGGGGAAGACCTTTTGAGTTCGAATTCTCATTCCAAAGGAGATTATGATATGTGTTTGGTGGGACTGGGAGGGCATGGTGCACTGGAAAATGCTCAAAAGAAATGCCACGATCAACAAAGAGCTCTATATTGCCCGCTTTATCGCGTGAATGAGGCTATTAGACTAAAAATACTTGATCGACATGGTCAAATCATACGCCTTCACTACAACGTCAGGCCCCATGTTGCACAAGTCCTCAATGCCGCACTGCAAGAGTTCGAATGGGAGGTCCTTCAGCATCCGCCATATTCTCCGAACCTTGCGCAGACCCATTACCATCTATTCTGCTCCTTGTCAAACCAAACTGGCTCAACGACTTCTTTGACACCAGACTAAGCGATTTTTGGCGGAACAGCATCAACAAATTGGGAAGAGGTTGTAAACAGCAACGGCGAATATATAATTGATTAAGTTATTGATATTATTATTTGCCATGAAAAAGCTCATCATAAAAAGTACTAATATGTAAATCTGCCACATTGTTTTGGAATATACTAAAATGTTTAAAGCTTAACTACCACTAAACAAATATTACAATCCGCACTCTGGTAGTTATGGGGTAGTTGAAGCAGTTCGATTTTTTTCGAATTTAAAATTTCTTCGTGAAATTTGATTCTTCGATTTGAAATTCGGTATAAAAAGTTCGATTCGCTGAATTATTTAATGTTCCACAATTTTCACAATTTTTCCCAATTTTAGTAACTTATTACCTTTCAAATCTATTAATTAAAAGTAGCTTGTTTGAAGCATATTATTTAACGCGAAAAAATATTAAAAAAATATCTAAAAATTTTGGTCCTGACCGAAGAAGAATTTCTCGCGCTATCAAGTGATTTAAGGAAGATTTGTTCATTAATCGAAAAAAGGTACTGGAAAGAAAATCGAAGAATGGGTACCACAACTGAAAAATATTCAGGCATTTCGGGGAAAAAAATGTTGGCGATAGTTAGTTGCTCCGAAACTTGGGGACCACAAAGAGGAAACTCATTCTTTAAGCCTGGCCAGGTTGCTAATGTTTTTCTATTTAACTGACCTTAATAAATATGCCCGCAATTGGTTGATCTGATTTCCAAAATATTGTTTGTGACACTTTGGTTGATAGAAAGTTTTTGATCAAAGTTTGATCAGTGTTTAAATTGGAAGCACGTATTTATTTGTGCTCATTTGTAGTTGTAAAATTACTTCTCCAACCCTTCCATTGTCCATTGGCACAAAGTGTTCTAACATTTCAAAATAAGAGTTCAAACTTGTCCTTATTTTTTGGATTTTGGCTGATCAATGTCATTTAAATACCCCCATACTCCGCTTCCTTCATTTAATCTTCCTCATCTAAACAAACACCGCTCGGCTAACGCTATTTGTTGTGTGGCCGAAGCAAGTTAAGTGTTTGCAGTATCAAAACTCTTGCTGCTGCTTAAATATTTGCTTTCCTGATACCCGAGCCGTTAATTCCTTCTCGGGGTTTTCCCGGTGGTCTAGAATTTTCAAAAATTCGTTTTTTTTTTATATTTCGATATTTGATAATTTTGGAAGGATATTCCCAGTATTTTCGATTGTACAGCCGTTTTAGCAGGTAGAGTCAGATCAATTTTTTTTAAATTTATTATAGTACTGCTGTACTACTCATACTGATCAATAATTTGTTTGGGTTTTGTGTTTCAGAGCCGAAATGAACAACACTTTCCAGTTCCAATTTTCGCGAGGGTTAACTTCAGCGCCATTTGCAAAGTTATTAAAATTAAAAAAAAAAATTGTTTTTTCATTTTTGTATGTGAAACAAGTTAAATAAAAAGCCAAAATTTGAATATCGGTTTTCATTTTTTTATTGCAAAAAAAATTCCTGAAAATACCTTAAATTTTCGAGCCCTAGACCACCGGAACTCCTTAAGGTTTGCTATGTATTTTTGGAAATCAGACTACGAAGTTCCAAGTTCCATAGAAACCATGTTGCTTTCTGTTTAATTATCAAATGTTGTTTTCTGTCACACTCTTCTTCTTCTTCTTCTTCTTCTTCTTCTTCTTAATTGGCGCTGTAACCGCTTACGCGATTTTGGCCGAGTTTAACAAAGCGCGCCAGTCGTTTCTTTCTCGTGCTAACCGGCGCCAGTTGGACACACCAAGTGAAGCCAAGTCCTTCTCCACCTGATCTTTCCAACGCAGAGGAGGCCGCCCCCTTCCTCTGCTACCACCAGCTGGTACCGCATCGAATACTTTCAAAGCCGGAGCGTTTGTATCCATTCGGACGACATGACCCAGCCAACGTAGCCGCTGGATCTTTATTCGCTGCGCTATGTCTATGTCGTCGTAAAGCTCATACAGCTCATCGTTCCATCGTCTGCGATATTCGCCGTTGCCAACGTACAAAGGTCCAAAAATCTTACGCAGAATCATTCTCTCGAACACTCCAAGCGTCGCTTCATCGGATGTTGTCATCGTCCACGCTTCTGCGCCATACGTTAGGACGGGCATGATGAGAGTCTTGTAGAGTGTTAGTTTTGTTCGTCGGGAGAGGACTTTACTGCTCAGTTGCCTACTTAGTCCAAAGTAGCACTTGTTGGCAAGAGAGATACTTCGTTTTGTCCTCGTTCACCACCAGACCCATTCGCTTTGCCTCTTTGTCCAGTTTGGAGAAGGCAGAACTAACAGCGCGGTTGTTAAGGCCGATGATGTCAATATCATCGGCATACGCCAACAATTGTACGCTCTTATAAAAAATTGTGCCTGAGCGATTAAGTTCTGCGGCTCGTACGATGCTCTCCAACATCAGGTTAAAGAAGTCACACGACAGCGAGTCACCCTGTCTGAAACCTCGTTTGGTATCAAACGGCTCGGAGAGGTCCTTCCCAATTCTGACGGCGCTGCTGGTGTTGAGCAACGTCATCTTACATAGCCGTATTAGTTTTGCGGGGATACCAAATTCAGACATCGCGGCATACAGGTAACTCCTCTCTGTCACATTACATCTTCAAAATGAACAAAAACAATCAACAATCAATGAAAATGAAGAATTAATTTTTTAACAGATAGGTCAATAAAATGTATGATAAAGAATTTCTAAAAATTATTTACTGATATGTAAAAAAACAGAACAAAAAGTAAATTATCTCTTTTCGGCATAGACGAAATTCATATTAGTACCATATATTCATATGTATATATTTTTAAAAAATTTCTTTAAATAAGAGAAGCTTTCAAGAAGCTAATATTTTGAAAAATATCCCCGTTATTTTAAAAAGTTGTTTCTCGTCTTTATTTTTTATAATTTAATTCGCAATAAATATTGTAGGGCACGACAAACTACAACTTTCCTTTTTTTGAAGATTATTAGAAATTAGTGAAGACACAATGAATTTAAAATTTCTTTTTTATTTGAAATGAAGCAGGAATTAAAATGTAACTATTTATTTAATTTTCTTGAAATATATTCAGATGTACGAGTATACATTAAAAAAGCAAACTTTCATCCAGCTGTCTTAAATTATGCTTGCACTTTTTACTGCTTTCCGGATAAATGCCCAATAAGAGCTCCAATAATTACGACAATGTTAGTTTTTAGGGTATAGCAGGGAGACCGTACTTTTCACTGTAAAACACTTTTTTAAGCTTGTTTTTTTGATATTTGCCTTGGTAAAGGAAAATTTTGAATCGTCATGAATCGCGATTTTGGCCGGAAAGGATTAAGTTAAAATACAGGGTCCGCCATATAACTTTACGGAATTAAAAATGCTATAAAAAAGAAACTACTCAATATTTTTCCAAACTGTTTTTTTTTTATTTTGAAGTACAATCCTTCCGGTTAATGATGGAACTCAACTTCATTCATATGGACTTTGTACGACGTCATACCAAGGTTTTTACGCAAAATTCGTCTCAATGATGTCTCCGAAATGTCCAATTGTTGAGAACGACGGTGAACTGATGTTCCTGGTGATTCACGAACACTCTCGGCCACAGCAGCAATATTTTCGGGTGTACGCACGGTTTTTGGTCGGTCACTCGACGGTTTGTCAATAAGCAACCCAGTTTCTTTTCCCAGCGTTATTTGAGCGTATACACAACCATTTTCGTTCAGCGGAAGAATAAAACTAATTTTCTGTCAAATCAGATGGCAGCCAAGTGTTACCATTCTTCAAATAATACCTAGTTCAAATCCGCAACGATAGATGGCGGGCCCTATATATTGATAATACATTCTCAAAAGTCACAGACAATCAACCTTTAGCTCCAATGCTTGGTGGTAGTTACCTCGGGTGTTGTGAAGTTTGATGTGAAGCCTTGAAGCCTACTTCACAGCTCATTCGCGCTGTAGTATTTTCCTAATAAAGCAGGATGTTTTCTTCTTAGTAGAAAAAGGGTGCACAACGGGAAGGCGAAGGCTTGACGGTTGAGCAAGAAAAACTGTATATGACGCATCAATGCTTCTTATACACCAGGGTTAAGCCCGATTTTAAAAAATAAAAAAACAAAAAAAAAGCAATTTTTTTCAACAAACTGAGGACTGCACAATTGCATGAAATGCTGGTCAATTGAATTCAGCGCTGGAAAATAGCCTAAATTCTGGCTGGCCTTTACACAGTTTATTTTTAGATTCCATCATTTAAATTTTATTTATATGTATATTATTAAGTTTTTTTATAATATATATATTTATATATAAATAATTGGCGCTTACATCCTTTTTTGGTGCTTAACCGTTCGTTTGGAAGTTGTTCCCCGAATGGAGAGACCTAAAGACCGACTCCGAACAGCAAATGTTTTTTATGAGGAGCTGTTTTTATGGCAGAAATACTCTCGGAAACTTTCCATTACCTACCGAGAGGCGACCGCTATTAAAAAAAACTTTTTCTATGATTTTGGTGTTTTGTTTTGGTGGGTGTAGTCACACACCCATCCATTCGATTATGGTGGTCAGTTCTATTTTTTTTATTTTAAATATTCTATTGTATACAGGTATCCCTTGTATAACGCGGTCTTATACAACGCGGTTTCGATATAACGCGATTTGGAAAAATTAGGGTTCAGTACAACGGGAAATTTAGGCTTATATAATGCGAAGGGGAAAATACATAATTATAAAATCTGGTAACACTAATTTGCGTACCACATATTTATAATATGTAATGTATTTTTAATGTAAACCGGGAATTACCCTTTTTTGCCTTAGATAGATAGAATAGATATTAATCTAGCACCTTATTACGAAATTGAAAAGGAGCTTAAAAAAACCACCCACCAAAAACTGATAACAGATTTTGCAATTATAAAACCAGTAGAAGAACCACAAGGTCCCAGAACGAGTTCCTTATCCAATAGCGAAAACTATGTTGAAGAAATATCTTCTGATGAAGCTATTGCTCCCCCAAAACGCCCACGTGCAAATATCTTTGAAGACAGTGAAACAGATTAATTACCATATGAAGTTTGAAGAATAACAATAAAGTTTTTAATAAACCTTTAATTTGTTTTAGTTTGTTTTCAAATTTTTTGTTTTGTGTTTTTAATTGTATTATAAAGTCTGAACTTTAGTATTGAGTTGAAATATATGTGCATCTGTTATTTTGTATGTATTTTATTTAAAAAAAAACCTATTGGAACATAACCCCCAAATTTATATGAAAACTATGTTTTAGATAACGCGGAATTACATAACGCGCAATTCTTCTGGAACGTAACTATCGCGTTATACGAGGGATACCTGTATTTTATAGCTGCTAAATTTCAGTTCATATTTTAAAATAAAATTTTATTCTGCTGAAAAATACATAACAACACGAGTGAAGTTTCAAATTAAATAAAAATATATTCTTTTTTCTGTAACTATAAATAAATGAAGCAAAACTCGATATAGCGCACCCTATACGAGAGGTGTCTTTTATATGTCGGGATTAGAGAACAAAAACAAATTTTAATCATCGAAAATCACTTTATTGTTTTTCAAAATATTCTCCATGAAGATCTATACACTTTTGCATGCGTTTAAATCAATTGTCGAAGCACTTTTGCCACTCTGAATGAGGTACCTCCAAAACATGCATTCTGAATGCCACAACCGCTTCTTCAGGTGTCGAAAAACGTTGACCTCTCAGTTTGTTTTTACGTACGGGAATAAAAAGAAGTTATTCGGTGCCAAGTCAGGACTATACGGCGGATGAATGGGTGCTCAAAAATGCAGTTGTTTGAGCCGATGTGTGATTGGCGATTGGTTTTCCTAATTTCTTGGAAGACAACTGGCAAACAAATTGTTGTGTACTACTCAGAATTTACTGCTCTGCGTTGTTCTAGTGGTACGGTTGCGACATGTCCAGTTTTTCCGAAAAAACAGGCGAACATTTGCTTGGAAGTGGATTTTGTTGAATTTGGCTCATCTTGAAACACCCATACAGTCGACTGCTGTTTACTTTGGGGCTCATACGCGTAAATCCATGATGTCATAGACGTGTTTCGAAGCCCCGCGATCCTATTTTTTGAGCATTTCCTTCGACCAATCGACACGAGCCTTTTTTTGAGCGATTGACAAATTGTGTGGGATCCAACGCGAACAAATTTTTTTGACAGTCAAATGTATATGCAATATTGAATGTATGCTGGTCTCACTAATGTCTCAATCTCACGATAGGTCACATGACGATCTTGCAATATCAGTTCGCGCATAGCATCAATGGTTTTCGGAACAACAACTTATTTTGGACGACCTTCACGAAATTCGTCTTGGAGTGAACTACGACCACGATTGAATTCACCATACCATCGATAAACACTGGTCCTTGATGGAGCTTCATCGCCAAAAAATGAATTAAGTTCATCCATGCAATTTTGCTGAGTTAATCCACGTCGAAAGTTGTAAAAAATAATCGCACGAAAATGTTCACGATTCAATTCCATTTTTGGACCGAGATAAATCTTTTAAGTTACTGTAAACAACACATAGCGCTGGTATTTCAAAACGTTCTGAGTACGTAAAAGCCAAAAAATGTCAAACTTTGCGATACAGCTGTCAGTTGCCAGATTGCAACACCAGGGTTGCCAAATCCCGAAATATAAAAGGCACCCCTCGTTTACTGAAACACATTAGATGCGGCTTGCTGCTGCGCACCGAATTTTAGCATCGCAAAGTTCGATTAAGGCTCGAATCTCAAATTTACTCATCACTAGTCTATAGTGGAATCTGTAATAAAATATATGCATGCCATATTTTAGTGTCCACGAGGTCTGCAGTTATTGAAATGAGTTTGATTTATCATGAATATGCCTTCTTAATGCTTTCTCCTTGTTGTCTAAAGCTGGAACTCAGCAGTTTCTTCCCCTGCCATCCCATATTAGTCATAGTTTAATAATTTTATATACTTTTCTTCCTCTTTTTAAAACTTAATTTTTCAAGTAATTCACATCCGTCAAACTATGAAAAATTAAGATTCTAACTGTTTCGAAGCTCAAATTTCCTACTTTCAATAATTTGACGAAAAATCTTTCCCTTGCAGTTTAGAATTTGAAAATACAATTCCCTGGACACATTTATTTGCTTAATTAGACAATTTTATGTTATATTAACATGACCGTAGAAGGTTTTAAGATTTTTGATTTTAAATTATTAAAACTTTACGAAAATTGGCTATGTATTTACGATCAAACAATCAGTTTTATGAAATTTATTATGTGTAATTTCAATTTCCATTGACTCAATTAGCTTAACAATTCCGGCAATCCATATTCAATACAGCTTTCAATAAAAAATCGACTGGAATTCGACATACAAAAATAATTATTAATGTTCACAGTATGATGCCAAAATAGCAGCAAAAATACGTTTGACAGATGATATAAACAAACTTAATTAAATTTACAGCAAGTAAGAAGTGCGGCGGCCGCCATAGTGGAATGGCATGGTACGTAAGTGCCCTTCGAAAGTGCTCACGTTCGAATCTCCGGGCATAAAACATCAATTGATAGAAAAAGTTTTTCTAATAGATGTCGGGTCTCGGCAGGCATGAAAAATCTCCCCATAAGAAATCTGCCATTCAGGGTAGGCTTAGAACTGTATGTCCCTCCATTTGGAGGAGCTCGGCCTAACACCAAATAAAAGTGTGTAAACGCACATTTTATATATGTATTGGGCATGGGAATAAGTTTCCGTCCTTTCTAAGCCAAAGTTACGAATGATTTAAACAGTTCAATAATACATGATATTATGTGAAGTATGTGCATTGGAAGCTACAACTTATCTCTACCTTCCAAGCAGCTTACGGATTCCTCTGACGAAAAATTACGAATTCTTTTGAATTGATCCATTCATCGAGTCAGTTTGCGATGTTCTCAAGTGAACCGCTCTCTAATAAGGACTGACTGCATTGATAGGAACAAATGGTAATCCGAAGGTGCAATGTCTGGGGAATACGGCGGGTGGAGCAATATTTCCCAATTCATTCCCTCTAAATATTTCTGGATCGACTTAGCAACATGTGGCCTATCGTTGTCATGCAACAAAATCAGTTTGTCATGTCAGCGTCTAGTTTCGGGCGCTTTTCTTTGAGAGTTCGATTCAAAAGCTTTAGCTGCAGTCGGTAACGATCGCGAGTGATGGTTTCAGATAGTTTAAGGAGTTCATAATAGATGAGACCCTTCTGATCGCACCAAATACCCAGCATAACATTCTCACTGTAGATGGACCTCGTTCACCTGGCAGACTCTAATATTTCTCTTCTTCTCATCTTCGCGAACTTTATCACTGACGTCGAAACCACTCTTTAAGAGCTGTATTTGATGGTTCGTGATTACCGTAAATATTGATCAATACACGATAGGTTTTAGCTGCACTTTTCTTTAGAAGGTAATAGTGAAGCATGACCTTCCGCAAATGCTGTTTTTTCGGGACGAGCGTAGATTTTTTTGACGTCAGATAAAAAAGGATCTTTACGCTTTAAACGAATGTCAACTACTGCGATCAATACCTTACATATACACCTTCAAATCACCAGTATAGAGCAAACGCAAAAATAGTATCAGCAGCGATACTTCTTTTACGAGGGCGGAAACTAATTCCCATATTCAATATATAAGGATGTGCTAAATTCGATCCGAACCGAACTTTATAAACTTGCGCACATTTTGTTAAAATTTCATTTGGACTGGCTATTTTTTTCGATTAATATCTGAGGTGTGGACTTAATCCAATCTCTGGGCGTGTCACCGCCCATTTTCAGCATTTCTCTTCGTCGCATTTCGCAGCATTGTTTTTATTAGAAGTGCTTTTATCTATGTCGGGATAGCTTTCGTTAGACTAGTCACTATGCGACCGGTTCATTTTCAGCTTATTTGCTGTAATTCTGAACTACAAAACATGTATCAGGCGGTTAAGGTTATTCTGTGGGCTATTTGCATACATTTGCAAGAATGTGATTGTGTGTGAGATTTTAGTATGCAACAGCAAACTGCAAGTCCACAAAAATTAGAATTAATAATAAGTCTTAAAACACATAATGACAGGCTCTGAGTTTATAACTACATATGAAAATGAATGGTAAATAATTTGCAGCACTTGTTTTCAACTTGACATTGGTATAATAAACGCGCGGTATTGCTTTAATTTTTTATGCAGTGAGGTGTTAAATTGGATGCAAACTGGCAAATAACGGAAAAGTTATACTTGAAGTGAACTGTGTACTTTTGAAAATTCAAATGCATTTAAATATGCTTAAATCAATTATTTATTAACTTAACTGGCATCTAGTAATTAACCGGACCAATCTGATTTCCAAATTTCAGAACTTGAGGAAAGTCAACCACTTAAAAAGTTTTCAATATTTTTAATATATGTGCATAAGCTGTGATTATCTATTCGACGTGATGAAGTAAATTTTTAAAAGTGGTTTTCGTCTAATGAGCCTGGAAAAATGGTTCACAATTTGTAAGTACATATATTGTACGTATTGCAATTTTGCAGGCAAAGTGATGAAATATAGTGGTTTTCGTCTAATACAGCTTCAAAATTTATTTTATAAATCAACTCCAATACTTTTTGAATTAAACAATAAGTGGCAACGCCACTAATTTAATTTTTATTACAACTTTCTAATCCGAGTCCGCTTTTGGGTAAATGCGAGTGCCTTCATGACGATTTATTAAAACTCGGCTAAGCTTATTACACGAATATCTTTCGGCCTCACACATATGTTAAGACTAAATTTACGTTCATCTCTCTGATATTGAAAGGTATAACTCTAACTGGCTATGAGTTTTGTGGATTCCAAAATTTAACAACCAGCCCAATTTATATGTTATTTAAATGAGCGCGGAAAGAACTTAGTGCATCATTGCTGGCTTTGTAGAGGGGTTGTAGCTTCCAAAAAATAGGTGCCAACATCACCTAAAATATTTTTTATTCAAGTTTTTTTTAAGCAGCTACAGTTGTATGCCGCCTCCAAACGGCAGATTATTTTATGAGGAGATCTTTCATGGCAGAAATGCCCACGGAGGTTTATTATTGCCTGCCAAAGTGCAACCGCTTTAGAAATATTGTATAATTTAGTGTTTCATGCTCGTTCTTTCGTAACCGGTGGAGAAGGAGGTGGGCCAAATATCCAAAAAGGGTGTAAGCGCCAATTATATAAGTATATATAGCATGTGAGCTTTTATTATTAAACACTTCGAATTCATTCGGACTCTCTAATTATTTTCGGATTGCCCCCTTTTTATCTGCTCCCGGTTTTCCTTTTGCACAGCTCGAATTTTGCTCGATGGTAGGGTTCGTCTGTATGTAGCGCCTTTTCATTACTCGGAATCAACAAAAGCGTTGCTATATTCGCGTTGTACTTTTATAATGCAAAGTTTACTCGTATCCTTAATTTCTCACGTAGCTCAAAGCGTCACAATGCCCTTTCATGTTTGATCGTTGACTGCTTTTCTGCTCGAAGCACAGTGCCGCGAACTTAAGGGGTTCCGGTGGTGTAGAGCTCGAAAATTTAGGATATTTTCAGAAATTTTTTCAGAACACAAAAAAAAGGAAAAACGATATTTAAATTTTTTAGGTATTTTACATACAAAACTTATTTTACATACAAAAATGAAAAAAATTTCTTAAATCTAATAATTTTAAAAATGGTGCTGAAGTTAACCCTCCCGAAAAATTGGACCTGGACGGTGTTGCCCATTTTGCCTCTTCTATTTATCTGAAACACAAAAACCAAAAAACATTATTAATCAGTATGACTGTACCTTGTCTCGTACTAGAATAAAAAAAAAAAAAAACAAACAAAAAATTTGACAAAATGGCCTTTTTGAATTTAACACTCTAAAATGGGGTTTTATTCAGTTTTTCAATCACAAACATACGAAATAGTTCAATAAAACAGTAGTTTGAGATAATTGAGTTTAGAGTTTTGAGAGTGGAGTGCGACCATTCATGTCACCGCGTGACTCTACCTGCTAAAACGTCTGTAAAAACGAAAATACTGGGAATATCCTTCCAAAAATTTGTATACTTTTGAAATATCAAAAAAAAAATCGATTTTTTGAAAATTCTAGACCACCGGGGTCCCGGTATGAATGTATCTATACATACATTAACGTTCTCTGCACAGTGTGTACTTAAATCCATCATACCATGCCCTTTTAAGCTTTTTTTCATCATCACAATTTTTAAATCATATTTAATGGTTTCTGCAGTAGAACTCAATACGTTTAGTAAACGATATCTGCTGCTATTTATTGCCTATCGTGGGTGATGACTGATCGCTAATTTGGCACCGAGTTACACACAATTCATCGATCGGATCGACCAGATGCTATCTAAAACAGTAATTACCTCGAACTTAGGTATCACTAGTCCAGGAAAAACAGTTACACAAAGTAGAGTCATCTCCCCGTTGCTGCGGAATCTAGTCTTAAATGAATTGCTTATTACAATTAGCAAGAAAAGGATCGTGATAGTCGCTTATGCGGATGATGTAGTCATCCGGATGAAAGACTCTTGGCTATCAGTGGGTTCATGCTATCAGCGTTAAGGGAACTCTCTAAGTGAGCGACCTCAAATGGTCTAATGGTTAACCCAGCCAAGACCAAACTAGTTCTGTTAACTAGAAGATATAAAATACTGAGGTTTCAGTTACTGTCTATTAATGGATTAACACTCACCCTATCACACGAAGCCAAGTATCTTGGCATAATTCTGGACTTAAAGCTTGATTGGAAAAGGAACACCGCGGAAAGAATGAAGAAAGCTTTAAATGCCTTCTTTATCTGTAAGAGTATATTTGTCAAAAAATGGGGTCTGAAACCGTATATGAACCACTGGGCGTACAATACCATCATCAGACCCATTTTGACTTATGAAACTTTTGTGTGGTATTCCACCCATTGGTATATGTGTTAAAGGGATAGCACCCAAATCTGCTTCAAGGATCAAAGCAAAAGGCGTGATAAAGGAAATACGCACAGTCATGCATCAGTTCTACTATCTGTGGAGTACTTGCAAGACGCATAGAAAACAGACTATCTGATTCCCAAGATAGATCTGAAAAAAGACTGTAGAATAAGAATACACGACAGAAGGGATTGTCAGATCAGAATCATATCTGATGATAGCGGTCACCCTATTTATACTGACGGCTCAAATATAGACAATGGTACTGGATCGGAAGTGTACTCGGAGCAATTATATATAATTTGTTTCTCTAGACTCCCAGACTGGTGTAGCGTCTTCCAAGCTGATAGCTATGCTACAGACAAAGCAGCAAAGACGATAAGACTAATTTACTTACCATTTTTTTTTACAGTCAAACAATGATCATGGCACTGGTCTCAGCGCAATGAACTCAAAATGTTTTAAAGAATGCAGGAGGAAGACCCCGTTTATCCAACAACACAACACCACTCTTCTTTGGGTCCCCGGTCACTCTGAAGTGGAGGGAAATGAAAGAACGGATGAGTGTGCAAGGAAAGGCTCTGAGCTTGACCTTCAACGAGTAGTAGAGGACATAAGCATTCCTCTAAAGGAACTGTATACTGCGAGTGACGTGAGCGCTATCCCGGAAACCAATAAAAGGTGGTATCTGACTACTCACTATAGGGTATCCAAAGCGCTCTGGGCCAAGCTGAATCTTAAAAGGACAAAATGTCCGCTTGGATTCAACAGATCAACTACCAGCTAATACCAACTACTATCCTCACAGGTGATATAGCGGGCCACTGCACTATTGCCACCTTAACCAGTGAATGGGTGTATCTCACAATGACTTCAGCAGAAATTGTGGAGATGAAGTAGAAATTGAGTCGGTACAACACCTCCTCAAAGAAGCCGTACCAAATATGTTGGTGATTATTCCTTCGAGGACCTGTGAAATTTACAAAATGTCTCATTAGAGGGACTAGATCAAATTGTTTTAAGCAACTTAGTTAGTGGATGGAAACCCTATGCAGGTATCACAATCACCGAATGTCTTGTCTTAGACAAGCAACCTGGCTAATCTGACCTACACAGAAAACAATCACCGATCTGTTAAGTCGTGAAGCTATGGATGTTAGCAAGAATAGCAGCGGGCAAAGAGTTATGGGGTAAATTATCAATTTTACTTTTGTTTGTTTATTCGCTCATAAATATCGTATTATTATCTATGTATTTAATCTTGACTTCCGCTTACCAATAGTGATCAACACATGTTCACATAACGATATGCATTACTAATAAAAACAATCAAACTGATTACTGGTAGATGAGGTTTGTCTCGTAATTAGATTTTTATGCGTTTTTATATGGCACCTCAACACAACCTAATCCCTGGCACCATTCACAATCTTCTTGTTTGCGGCAGCAGTTTGTTGATGTGGATAAGTGGCAATTACATGGCTTGTGGCTGATGTCGCCTTCATCCGCAGGAAGTGTCGCATGTGGCACGTTATACATGCGTCGCGCGTTATGGGACACATGGCCCAAGTGGCGGCACAATCACAAATCGGGGAAAGGATTTCTGCGGCTCGTTGCATTAGATTGCTGCACATGTTGAGTGCCGGCTGTTCGAAGCGAATGTTCAAGAATCAAAATTAATACTTCCAATGTGAACGGCATAAAGTTATTGCCTAGCCACAATGAGAATCAATTTAGGAAAATTATCACGTTCGATCGATATCGTCAGGTGACGCCATAAGACGAAACTCATTGTTGCTTGGTTTGTCTTACAAGCAGTTGCTTATGGTGGTACACACACACACACACGCATGCTATAAGGAAGTGACGGGGTTGCTTGTGAGAATTTAAATTGGCAGCATTGCATTTCAGAAGAAGTCATATACAAGCAATATATATATATATATACATGTAGTTGTGTATGCGTGTATATGTACGAAGTATGCCTGTATATGTGTATGTATGCACAAATTGTTTGTGGATATGAATGCATATAAACATTTATTTAATTTCATTAGCAGTGGCTAAACAACCAACGCTGTCTTTTTGGCTACTATTGCCTTGTTCAGTTGGTAGTAGACAATAGCTGCTCACTATCAGTGTGCACATCCAAGAAAACCTGGCTACCTGCCAGTCAAGACCGCTTATACTCACAAGTGAAAATGAAAGTTTCGCTTTCCGTTCCAGGAATTTGCATTAGTCAGCACAGCGGGCGGCCTCATTCACTTCGGCTTCGATGTCATTTGGCGCTGTTGGTCAACCGAGCGAGGAAAAACTTAAGGTTCATACCACAAAATAACAACAACGATTGTTGCCTTTGCATTTCCTAAGTGACATTTTCGCTTTTATTTGGCTTCCTGCCGGCGACTTCTTCGCCATTCCGCTCCCATTTGGCATTGTTTTTCTTCGCCTTCTAACCATTACACGACTTCTTAATTTTATGCTGTTTATTTTGCTTTATTTTATGCTTTGAAATCTAAACTGGACGTTTTACCGACTTTGTAGTAAACAATGGAAATTAAAAGAATGTTATCCACCTCATACTCCTCACCGGGCACACAGACAAGCATTTATTGAGTTGTTTCTGCTTTTTTTGTTGTAAAGCGGTGTGTTTTTCTGTGCCAGACTGGGGCGAATTCGAGCCAAGGGCGCGATGGAATGTATTGGGTGGCTTGGAACGGTGCACTTGGCATTTGTCACGACAATTTTTGTTAACGACATTTTCGAGTGAAAGGTTTTTGAAATATTTCGCGTGTGAATTTGACATTAACGTATGTTGACATGCCGTCCTTCATAAGCTTATCTTCCTGTTTTACTTTCACTTGAATGTATTAAAATTCTTAAATATGGATTAACTAGACTGCATCTAACATTTTTTAAACTAATGCTCCTTAACTTTGAATGGGTAATTGTCGTCGATTGGAGGAACACGGTTGCTCTTTTTAATTTTTTCGAAAAGTTTCTCGAAATGCGCACTTCGTTGCTGTAAAATATCGGGTGTTTTTTAAGAGTTTGAGAACTGAAATTCATAATATGTATGTAAATGTATGTATAATTGGCGCCTTAACCCTTTTTGGATATTTCGCCGAGCTCGCCTATTTGTGGTATGCGTCTTGATGCTATTCAACAAATGCAGGGACATACACTTTTAAGTCGGCTCCTACCGGTTGTTCATGATGAGCTTTTTTATGGTAGAAATACGCTCGTTGGCTTGCCATTGTCTGCCGAAGGCGACCGCTTGCTTTTAGAACAACTTTTGCTATTATTTGATGCTTCATGCATGGAGAAGGAGTCACGTACCTAGCTATTCGGCTATGGTGGCCGATCATAGTACAAAATCAAGAAATATTGTTGGAATGAATTTTTTTATTATAAAACTGGTAGATAAAATTGGTACATAATTTCATTTCATTTAGTTTTTGAATATGATGCCCGGCATATGTCCGCCGCAACTAAGAGTTACTTAGTTCATTCAATCAGTCCAAATTTTGACTACTTTTTACCATAAATCTGACCGTATGGCGTCAATGGTGGCTTGAATAATGCAATAAATGGCAATTGCAAGTTGCGCCGTCTTGGTGGAACACAATGCCGCCGATGTTTAGCTGATTAATTTTTGGAAACAAAAATTCAGTCAGCATGGCTCGATAGTGCTCGCCACGAGGCGACGGTTCCTTCCAACTTTCGAAAGAAATAAGCACCGATAATACCACCAATGCTCTATGAACTTCGCGAACAGATTTTTTTCAAAGTAAATTTCCCTAAGCGTTGTTTGAAGCGGCGCCGATATAATGTTAAACGAACCTTACTGAACAACACAGTGGCCATTCTACATATTACGAGAAGTAAAATATTTTCAACATTTCCTCGGTTTTTTTTCACGATGAAATGAACATACATAGCCAAAATTATATTTATGCTAAAGCTTTGAGTTTTCTGACTAATCTGAAATTCCTGGGCAATGGTGCGCATGTGCCGTTTCGACTCGAAAATTTTTATGATTAAAATGAACCTAACTATGCGCATTTGCGACATGGCGAACAGAAGTTTACAAATAAAATTTACATAATTTTCATTAATCATTAACCGGTCAAAACCGGTGATATATCAAATTAAAATTTTATAACTATATAATTCAATTTTCAATAATTACGTGGTTTAATATATATATATTTTTTTTTGGCAAATATTACGAAAAAGAATGTATCCAATTTATCACGAAAACTTTAATTTATCAAGAAAACTTTAATATATAAATGAAAAATATCTTCAAATAAATTTAAAAAAGTATGCGTATGAAAACATAAGTACACATTTTTTCTTTGCAAATTTTTAAGTAAAGTTTAACAACAGGTCGACTCAAAACCTTTTTTTGATATCTTTATTTGGTTTGCTTTCATAGTAACAAATTACTCAGGGTAAGAAATTTGAATTATAAAACTCCCTATTAGTATCATGCACACGAACTGGAATAACAACTCTGTAGGGAAGGTTCACACGCCACGCAAAGCCGAGCTGATTCTTTCTTGCGCTCCAATAGGTCGCCATTTGCCCTTTTGAGGAAATGTTCCTCAACTGGTGAATGACTGCATCCAATTTGAGAAGATGAATGTCGAAAATATAGTATTTCTTTAAACTCTTTTTTCTTTTTTAAACTTTAATAAATATTTATTTAATTTTTTTATATTTAATAAAAATAATAATCAATTTAGGTGTTTTGTGTTCTCTGAAAATATTTTTTTGTTTTTTAATTTATCACCGTCGTAGCCGAATGGGTTGGTGCATGATCACCATTCGGAATTCAGAGAGAACGTAGGTTCGAATCTCGGTGAAACACCAAAATTAAGAAAAAACAGTTTTCTAATAGCGGTAGCCCCTCGGCGGGCAATAGCAAACCTCCGAGTGTATTTCTGCCATGAAAAAGCTCCTTATAAGAATATCTGCCGTTCGAAGTCGGCTTGAAACTGTAGCTCTCCCCATTTGTGGAACAACTTCAAGACGCACACCACAAATAGGAGGAGGAGCTTGGTCAAACACCCAAAAAGGGTGTACGCGCCAATTATATATATGTATATATATGGCTGAATAATAAAGGCGAAGTAAAACGCAGCTTTCTTTGTTCATTTTCTAACATTCGGCTGCCTTTTTTTCCAATGTTGTTTTCGTTGGACGTTTCATTTACATATATTAAGGGGGAAATTTTGTTACTATCTTCCAAATATTATTTCCTTGCACCTTTACTTTTTCTTTAATTTTCCATTCGAAACATGCGGTAAAACTGTGCATGTCATTTATTTGTGAATAAAAAATGAAAAATGCCTAAGTCAACTTGTACAATTAGCAGAGAAGCATCGGCTGATGAAACCGTAGGTTCAAGGAAATTACTTTACCATGGCCATATTATATCACATATCTTATTTGAGTAAAAAAATAGTTTCATGTGCTTGAAATTAGTTAATTGACATGGATTTTCCATAGCGGGGAATATCCCCAGGAGTAATTTTTTATCGTATATTTATTACAACAAATTAAGTATTTGTGTCTTTAATAGTGAAAATCGGTAACAACATTTTATATTTCTCTCCGTTGCAGTTTTAGAAAATCTAGGAGGCATAAGGCAGTTTCAAATCTTTCTCACTGATCTCGTCACTTTACATGCCACCATGATCGCTATAAAGCTTCCATTTTAGTTGTATGAGAGGTTGAGCATTTGAACTGACTCGAAAAACGATACT
Source organism: Anastrepha ludens (assembly GCF_028408465.1). Lineage (NCBI taxonomy): Eukaryota > Metazoa > Arthropoda > Insecta > Diptera > Tephritidae > Anastrepha > Anastrepha ludens. The sequence continues at coordinate 70,800,905 of NC_071500.1, forward strand.
TTTTAATATTTTAATTAATTAATTTAATACTTTAATATCTTTTATTATTATTTTTAAATATTGTTAATTAGTGACTTTCTCCTGAAGAGAGCAAATGGTTTGTATAAGAAATTTTGCCCACCGAAAGGTGACCCGAAGTAGAAAAGAATTTTGCTATCATTTAATTGGTCCTGTTTGTAGTACAATATATTTCAAGGAGAAATCTATGCCACAGCAAAAGCTATGAATTCTCTCTGGAAATAACTTTTCTACTGAAACAAACATTTTCATCGATAGCCAAGTGGCTATTTAAGTAGCTATGGTCCCTTGGATTAACTTGGAATGTGTTCAACAATGCAGATTTAAAATGGATGAACTCTGCTGAAATGGGCAGGTAATTGGGTACCAGGACACAAAGGAAGGGAAGGAAATGAGAGAGCTTATGAGCCCGCTAAGGCAAATAATCCCTTGCCGAGATTGAGCACGTCCGACTGAATGAGATATGAGATATGAGCGGTAGAAACGCAGTCGATCTGGGAACACTCAACCTCGTACAAAACTGTCAAAATTACGCTAAGAACTTGGAATATGAAAACTACAAACTTTATTTTATCACTCTTTAGAAAGAACTGCAAAATATTTGTTGGAGTATTGACCGGACACTATCTCACCCCACATTACGCAGCCAAAATGGGACGATGCGTGTAACACTTACTTTGGAACATTTACTTTGCCACCGCTCTGCTCTTTCTAAGACTCGACATATGTGCCTAGGATCAACATATTTTTCATCCTTGAAGGACATTGTTGAGAAAACTCGCAACGACGTGTATTAAGAATTACATATATTGTAATAAAATATTCGACTCCAAATAACATGCAAGCATTGGTAACACAATAGATCCCAGTGGCCGAAGTGAGAGCTTTTTACAGATTCGACAGCATATCCTAAAATATACTTAGTTTCATTAATATGATCTTATATCTACATATTAAGTTTAAACGAATGAATGCCGGTATGCAAATTCGCGTACATGGAATTGTATTTTTACACTTACATATTCACATCCACACGTACAACGCACTTATAGTATTTCCGTATATAAAGGGTGTTTTTGTTAGAGGTTAGGTTTTCAAGTTGGCACTACTTTTTTCGTAGATGGTCGTTTTGACAGCTGTCACTTGACTTATGCTCAGTTTGGTTTGCCATTTCATAATGAATAGACTTACACCTGAACAACGTTTGCAAATCGTGCAAATTTATTACGAAAATAATGGTTCGGTTCGCGCGGCGGTTCACAAGAAAATTTTGTTCAGCGATGAAGCTCACTTTTGGTTGAATGGGTATGTCAATAAGCAAAATTGTCGCATTTGGAGTGAACATAATCCACAAGCCATTGCTGAGACGCCGTTACATCCTCAAAAAGTCACTGTTTGGTGTGCTCTATGGGCAGAGGGAATCATTGGTCCATATTTCTTTAAAAATGAAGCCGGCCATAATGTTACAGTCAATGGAGAGCGCTATAGAGCCATGATTAATGACTTTTTCGTGCCTGAATTGGACGATGTTGATGTGGACGACCTTTGGTTCCAACAAGACGGCGCTACATACCATACAGCCAACGCAACAATCGATTTATTGAAGGAAACTTTTGGTGAGCGCATTATCTCGCACCGTGGACCTGTGGCGTGGCCTCCAAGATCGTGCGATATAACACCGCTGCACTATTTCTTGTGGGGATATGTGAAGTCGCTTGTCTACGCAGATAAGCCCGAGACGATTGACGTCTTGGAAGAGAATATTCGGCGCGTTATTGCTGACATACGGCCCCAATTGCTGTAAAAAGTGGTCGAAAATTGGGCCTCTCGGCTGGAATTTATTCGAGCCAGCCGCGGCGGCCATTTGCCCGAAATCATTTTTAAAACATTATGGCAAACCCTTATCTTTATAATAAAGCTAAATTCTTGGCCATAACATTAAATTATATACGTTTTATTTCATCTTGAAAACCTAACCTCTAAAAAAAACACCCTTTACCTTATGTATGCACCTACATCAAAGTGATATGCCGCAAGTGTGAAGAGTTTATGAAATGTTTTCACTCTTGCCTTTTTGGTTTCCTTTGAAGTCCCGCTGTATGCAAAAGTGTTCATATCCAGTGTCGTGCCGCTTAAATAAAAACTTCAAAAGAAAGCTAAGAACTTGAAAAGTAGCTTTTGTGCATGGTAGAATTTCTCCTGTAATCAAAATCTTACGCACATTCATGTAAATGTGTATTTTTGTATATATGCATGCATATTTACATATTGTATTTGTAAGGTGTCATAAGTACCTTGAAGAGGGCCAATAGAGCGCTCAAAGTGGTTGTAAATATTTATTGTACTTAAATTCTGCGGATTACTTGGTAATGCCAGCTTTTAAGTTTTAAATATATGAATTGCTATATAAAAAATTATTTATAAATTAGGAATCAACCAAGCAAAATGTATATGTATTTGTATTTCATGCATCATAAAACCTCGCGAGTTCAGAACTGGTTATTTTCTGGAAGAAAAACGGGATAAAAATCGTTTATGATGGATGTTTACAAATCGAATGTTTTTATGCTCGGGTATCATAAACGATCGATTTAAGATTAAAGAAACGAACCTTTTCCACTGATTTATTTACTATTTTTGAACACGAAAAGTAATGCCAATTCATACTAATAGTTCAGATTATTTTAAGGAAATCAATGTTAAATATAATTAATGTACTTGAAAGTTGTTATTTACATACATTTCTGGCCTAAGGATGAAAGAATGATCATAGGAGGTTGAAAACGTTTTCATTGTTTTTCGAAATATTCTTTATTATTCTTAAAATATTCTTTAAATTGTGTGTGATCCAATGGAAACATACTTTTTTTAGCACAAAGTGATCACGCAAAACCTTACTGATGTTCATCATACCTACTATAACCCAAGGATGCCTCATTCTCTCAATATGCGGTATGACATGACGTTCTTGCTCAATCATTTCGCGCACAGCCTTGATATTTTCTGGGACATTAGATGTCCTCCTCGGGATTCATTGGTCGGCGAACAGCGACCACGAGAAAATTCATTTCACCTTTTATTTACGGTGCTAAAGGATGTTTGCACATTGTACAATGATTTTGGCTAACGATGCATTAACGATGAAAAATAGTCCCAATAGTTCCCTGTTTAATTCCATTTTCTTGCCGAGATGAACTTATACTACTTACCAACTTGCCACTATAAACATCACGAATAGGCTAACACATAAAAACGTTCGGTGTGCGTTTGTGTAAAATTTCAAATAGAAGCATCAGATGACGCCAGATAATGCTATAAGTGCACAAGGTCAGAAATATGAAAAGCAACCCTCGTAAAGATATTTTTATGCTGTAGGTATTAACAAAGTTTTCGTTGAACAAGTAGAAAAATTTACAATCAAATTTACAAGGTAAATGTGATTGAATTAACTTTTTAATCTTTTGTCAATAGCTACTAATTTTTTTTACCGGTCGTAAGTATATCGGAAGTTTTCCTTTGATACAAAATTTTCAATTACTGGCCCCAGTAAAACTTTTTACGAAACGCACCTCTCTATCCAGTTTGATTTAAATCAGCTAATAAGTTCAAGTTTAAAAAATAAATGATCATTTTATATAAAGATGCTTCCACATGCCCATTTCCAGGTCACCAAATGTATTTCTTTCGCCTTACAATATCTTTGACTAAAGTTTACATTTTTTACATCATGTAAGAAACCCTTACTAGGAAAATTCTTTTTAACTCACTAGTACATTCAAAATAGGGATAAGAGTCAATCATCACACCTCATTTACAAAATATGATTCGATAATCGAACGGATCCAAAGAAAAAACTGAAATAACTACAAGTTATTTGAAACAAAATAAAGTGAAGGATTAAACTTTATAGAAAATCGGAAGACTTAATTGTGGAACAACATCAAGACGCACACCACAAATAGGAGGAGGAGCTCGGCCAAACACCTAACAGAAGTGTACGCGCCAATTATTTATTTATTTTATTTAATTAAGTAAAAAATGTAAATTGTATTAGCGGCAAAGATATGAGGTTGGAGAAGTGGCTGCAAACGAGATCACTGTAAATGTTTCGCCGTTACCTAATGAAAATTGCCCAGCACTAATACATTGGTAAACTTATTTTACTAGAGGATGAAATAAAACTCAATAAAATAGGGCAAATATTAAAATATATCGAGGAACTGGAGCTCAGAGAAAGTCTGAATCCTTGAGAAGCAGACAAGAGATAATTCAGGATGCAACGTTAAATCCCGTCAAATATTAATTATTATTATTAATATAATAATATATAATAATATTAATAATAGGACTATGAATAAGTTCGTGCGGTTTTACAACAGATGGCGTAACTTGATTATTATTCCATCGATCCACATTTCCAAACATTCATTGGAGAGCTACTGTCGTAAGGCACAAACGTCAGTATAAGTTTTTTATTTGAAGCGTAAACAACAATATTTTTACCACACTTGAAAATGTCGAATTTCGTGCCAAATAATGTGTTTTTGCGGGGAATTCTTCTTCATTATTTTAATATGAAGAAAAAAGCAGCCGAAAGTCATCGTATCTTGGTGGAAGTTTATGGTGAGCATGCTCTATCTGAGCGAACGTGCCAGAAGTGGTTTGCACGCTTTAAAAGTGGTGATTTTGGCTTGGAAGACGAAGAACGCGAGGGTGCGCCGCCAAAGTTCATGGATACCGAATTGGAGGAATTGCTCGATCAAGATCCGGCTCAAACGCAAGAAGAGGTTGCAAAAACTTTGGGAGTTGATCAATCAACCATTTCCAAACGTTTAAAAGCCATGGGAATGATCCGAAAGGTAGGCCATTGGGTGCCGTATGAATTGAAGCCAAGAGACGTTGAACGCCGTTTTATGGCATGCGAACAACTGCTTCAACGGCACAAAAGAATGGGTTTTTTGCATCGAATTGTGACTGGCGATGAAAAGTGGGTCCATTACGACAATCCAAAACGTCGGGCAACGTATGGATACCCTTGCCATGCTTCAACATCGACGTCGGCGCAGAATATTCATGGCCTGAAGGTTATGCTGTGTATCTGGTGGGACCAGCTGGGTGTTGTGTATTATGAGCTACTGAAACCGAATGAAACGATTACGGGGGATGTCTACCGACGACAATTGATGCGTTTGAGCCGAGCACTGCGAGAAAAACGGCCGCAATACGCCGATAGACACGACAAAGTTATTTTGCAACATGACAATGCTCGGCCACATGTTGCACAAGTGGTCAAAACATACTTAGAAACGCTCAAATGGGATGTCCTACCCCACCCGCCGTATAGTCCAGACCTTGCGCCATCCGATTACTATCTCTTCCGATCGATGCAACATGGCCTGGCTGACCAGCACTTCCGTAATTACGATGAAGTCAAAAAATGGATCGATTCGTGGATTGCGGCAAAACCGACCGAATTTTTCACAAAGGGAATCCGTGAATTGCCAGAAAGATGGGAAAAAGTAGTAGTAAGCGATGGACAATATTTTGAATATTAAATTTGTAACCATTTTACGTCAATAAAGTTTCAAATTTCGAAAAAAAACCGCACGAACTTATTCATAGTCCTATTATAATAATATAATAATAATAATTATCCTTACTTCTTTTTACCGCCATCGATTCCAAACCAATAAACAATGAAAAAAATTCTCATCTATTAAACATTTTTGCTAGCAAGTTCTTAAATATTTATCTGAACTCGAAATATCTGGTTAGGAAGTGAACGGAAGTAACATCTGGCTAACCTCACTTTATTTTGTCGGAAACGACACAGGTCCACTGCCGTCGCCGCTAATAAGAACGCTTGTGGGAGACTGCAAAGCACACAGTCGTGAATTAGTCCTAGGAGGTGACGCCAATGCCCACCATGCCGTATGGGGGAGCTCGGATACCAACGAACGTGGTGAGTCTCTCATCAATTATATTATATGTAGTAAGCTGTGTGTATAACAAAGGCAATGAACCCATATTTATTACACGTAATAGACAAGAAGTTATTGGTATTACGCTAGAATGTCACACTCTCTACGGAGAGATGACTCAGTGAAGGGTTCTGAAAGACCACTCATACTCCGATCATCACTATATAGAAAGAAGATTTGAGAGGAGTAGCTCACGGGCCCCTCCTGCCAACAGCAACTTAAAAAAGGCGAAATTGCACGTATATAAACGGGAACTTAAGGAAAGACTTCCTTATTCCCAAAAGATCACTATTCAAAACAGAGAACCACTGAATGAACACGTACAAATCCTTACGAAGGTTTGTAGAACTACGCTAAATAAGGCCTGCCCTATAATTAAGAATAATGGGAAGAAAAAACCGCCATGGGGGTCTGAAGACCTGACAACATAAAAAAATGACAGCAGAAGACTGTTTAATAGAGTGCAAATGACACGGGAGCGTAAAGACTGGGTCTGCTATTACAGTAAGCTAAAAATTTATAAAAAGGAGGTTAGGAAAGCGAAAAGGTCTGGTTGGAGAGCGTTCTGTGGAGAAATCGAAGAACCACATGGCCTTCTAAACTGCGTAGAATCCTCTCAAAAAGTCAATATTCCTCCGGATACCTCCAAAAACCTGATAAGAGTTGGACTATTGCTAGTGGGCACACACTTTCCCAGCTAATGTATTAATCAATAATCGAATAGAAAAATCTAATTCTGACATGGAAGATATAATATAATCACTGAAACTAGGATAACCTGGGTAGTGAACACCTTTAACCTATTTAAATCACCGTGTCCAGATAGATTATTCCCGGCCCAAATACAACATTCACTCAAGTATATTGTGGAGTGATTAACGGCTATATTCAAGGCTGCTCTGAAGCTTAAAAGTGTTCCATCAGTATGAAAAGCAGAAAAAGTTGTCTTTATTCTTAAAGCAGGAAGAAATTCACACATAAGGATTTTAGGCCAATCAACCTATCCTCTTTTTTGCTAAGCCCTAATAAGCTCAGTATCTCACAACATGCGTATTGTAAAGGGAAATCTACTGAAACAGCACTTAACTCACTTGTTACAGAAATCGAGAAGTCAATGTATAATAAAGAATTCACACTGGTAACCTTTCTAGATATCGAGGGCGCGTTTAACAACATCCTACCGGATACCATAATAAAGGCTTTGACTGATTTCGGGATCTCCGGGGCTCTGGCTGAGCTCATCAAAAACATCCTCAAGAGCAGATTTGTGATCGCAACTCTAGGGGCCTCAAAGATCAGGAAAAGAGTTAGTAGAGGAACACCTCAAGGCGGAGTCCTATCCCCTCTCCTCTGGGTGCTGGGAATAAACTTCTTGCTAAAGAGCCTAGAGGAGAGAGGACAGCAGCTCGTAGCATATGCGGATGATGTTGCAATGGTAGTAAGAGGGAAATTTCCCAATACACTTTATGAAATCATGCATTTACTAAACATGGTTGAAAACTGGTTAAAAGCAAATGGGCTAAGTGTCAACCCCAACAAAACTGAACAGATCTTATTTACTAGGAAACATGGAATTCCAAAAATAACTCCTTCGACTGTAGGTGGAGTGATAAGGCCCGCTACTTAGGTCTAATACTACACAGAAAACTAAGATGGAACGACATTTGACGAAGATAGAATAAAGCTACTCTTGTAAATAGCTAATAGGACTAAGTTGAGGTCGTTACCCATCTATCGTATATTGGCTTTGCACAGCTTTTGTAAGACCAATCTTAACATACGGTAAACTACTATGATGGCCGGCTTTAGATAAGTTATATATCAAGAAAACATGTACAAGGAATGGCCATTCCTTGCATCTGCGTGGTCCTTAGGACTACACCCACAGAGGCACTAAATATTATGCTTAACCTATTACAAATAGAGCCATTCGGCAAGCATACAGCTGCCAAGGCAGCTCTGAGATTAAGAGAAAACAATCTACTCAGAACGAACCAGAGAGGGCACTCTTCAATTTTAGAAAAATTCTCCTGCATTCCTGGTCCAACAGATTTCTGTAAGACCAAGGATATAAACTTAGATAAATTCTTCGTCACAGTATTTCCGTCCAAAGAGGAATAGGATGAGTATTATCCACAAATGAAGACTTCAAGCGCTAGAATCTAAAACACACTCGTCAAAAACAGTCATAGAATGTTTTAGACTTCTAAATGGCCACCCCTTATTTGGGTGCCAGGCCACAGGAATATAGCAGGGAACTGCAAGGCAGGTGAACTTGCTCGAACTGGTACAACGCTCGAACTCCAAGTAGATAAGCCGCTGACACCTTTGCCAATAGCCACTTGTAAGCTACTTGTAGAAAGGCAAACCATCAACAAGGTAAATACAAGTTGGCAAAACCTCCCCACATGCGAACTAAGCAGACAGACATGGCCGAAATGGAACAGCGGTCGATCAAAAAGCTTGTTAAGATTTAACAGAGAAGTTAGAAGAAAGATTGTAGGGGTATTAACTGGTCTTTGTCTAATAGGCAGCCACGCTAGAAGATTACGACTCCCGTACTTCGATTTCTGTCGAAGCTGTCTTAATACAGGAAGCAGTCAGACACCTTTTATGTGAGTGTGAAAGCTTAGCTATGAGGAAGCTCCGCACTCTTGATAAGGCATTTTTAACTGATGCATAGCGCATCTTAAACTAACGAAGCTTTGCTAGTTTATTAAAGCTACCGGATGGTTTCAAAAGGAACCCATAGGGTAAAAGAAAGCTCCAGTGGTATCACCATAAACCTACGAAAGGTCTAAGTATGTCATCGCGACAGCCACCCTACCCACCTAACTACCTACACTACAGCAGCCATTGTTACAAGTTCAAAAGAAATAAATAAACTGAATAAATTGGCCCAGTGATTATGATTGAGTTGGATATTATTAAATTACAATAGCCAAGCTTATACAAGCTTATCGGCGGTTTTGAATTCGCTGATTAGAAATCCAACTACAGCTTCTTTTACAGTTGAAACTGGCGAAAATAATGACGTGACGGCTACTTTTGGATGACATAAGTGTGCTCAGCTCACTGCAAATACAAGTATTCAAAATTTGGTATAGAGTTCATAAAAGTTAAATATCTTCGGTTCTTTTGAAGGTTTTTTGTTTTTAGCAATGTTTTTTTAACATTTTAGTATAAAATATACTTAAACAATATTTATTTTGAGAAAAAAATTATATATATTATTTTGTTCAAAACTTTTAGGAAAAAATTCTGGTTTTTTGTCATATCTGAACAACACCTCGCTCAGATTTTTTTGTTTGTTTTTATTACTATAATAATTACTAATTTTTGTCTTATTAAAATGCCGTGTATCTGCTTATTAATATACGCAGCGACTCTTCGATTAATTTGCAATGCTAGCATTTCAGTAGAACAGTATTTTTCACTGACTTGCGGTGTATTTGAATATAACTCTAATATTTATTTATACCTACATCCTCAAATTAATCAATTTTTTGAAGAATTTACGAAAAGCCCATAATACCTGAATCAATTGTCATACAATCGTTTTATTACCGATTGCTGATCAATTCTTTTTAAAACCATATTTCCATTTCCGGCATAGTCGACTGATGTCTTCAAACGATTGTTTACCACACTTTCGTATATTTTGGCGATGGTATCCAATTTTTAGTAAGTTTTGTGTAATTATATATGTTAGTACATCTTCTAGATTTAGCCTGAAAATTTCTGCTTTTCAATCACTGTATTACTGTGAAGTCACTGTGTAGATAGATAGATATGGTGAGTGCAGACAGATAGATATAGTGGGAATATCCCGTGTCAAAAAATATGATTTCCCACTGAATTCAACATTAAATTCAAGCTGATCTAAAACCCAAACTGAAAGAGAGATATATAATTGGATGGTAGTTTGCCATTAATTGCTGACTTAAGTGGATCTTGTAAACGAATAAAGCGAGATATTTATGCATAATTCTTTTTGCGCTGGTGAGTGTTGTTAAGATAATTAAGTATATGACGTAGATGGTTTTAGAAGGATGGCATGTTCTATGTCTCAGCAGATGGCTTCTATTTTTGAAACTAACAATCTGGTCTTATGAACTTCTTGCATACGATTGTAGTAGATATAAGGAACGCTGTAGGGATTTCATTTTGGCCAAACTTCGTCTCATCACTTCAACACAAAACTCACATTAGATAAAACTTAACAAAATAATAGCAATGAATAATGAAAGTAACCTCTTCGGGTTAGGTTAGGTTAGGTTAGGTTAGGTTAGGTTAGGTTAGGTTAGGTTAGGTTAGGTTTGGATGAAATGGTTGCCCATCGAGAGAGCACGCTTGGACGAAAATTAAAAGGTCGTCCTTTGTGATACTATTAAAGAGGAGATAAGAAGGCTGGGAAGAAAGAAAAGAGGAATAGGGGATGCGTATTTGCTGAAGACAACCGAACGATGACTGATTTACGGTGGTTTTAGCCTCTTCGTACTACTTATTAAAGTGCTGAGATGATTCCTCCTCATCCTCCATGCAAGTGGACCATGTGAAGGACTCGAAGGACTGTAATGCCAAGCCTTACAGCATATATACCACGTGGTCAATGTCTTGTAAGAGCACCAATGAAATTTGAAAGCTGAGAACCGCTGGAGATCCTTCGAGCGCCTTCGATCCATTCGTGGCCAAATTTGTGTACTTTCCCAGCACTCGCTGAGTTGACACGAAGCCCACCTCTCCAAAAACACACCGCAGGTAGTCAACGGATTCCCAATCCTCTCGCTTTTTCGGTGCGATGTCCCTATGTTCTGGTACCCAGATGAGCTTTATATTAGAAAAATTCGGATACAACCGAAAGTGAAGTGGGGTATTCTCCAACCAGTTTCGAGTACACCATCATCGAGCCCAGGGCACGGATTGCCGCCGGAGTAGATATTAATATCCGTGACAATTATTACACAAGTGAACAGCCTATCAGCAGCTTCTTTAATTGCCGCTACCTCTGCTTGGAATACTCTGATGGGAAGCTCCTTGCAGAATACTCCTTCGCTAACCATTCCATCTAATTTTGAGCCGTCCGTGAACAGGTTCACCAGGCCGTGCCTCCAAATACTGCGCCCCGCCCATTCTTTCCATGAAGAGTGGAGAATATTCTGCTTGGACTAAGCAGGGATGCGCATTGATAGTCGCCAAAGGGATGAACCCAAAGTTCCTAAGAATACTAGAGTGTCCGTAATCGACAGCGACACCTTACAACAGAATTGGCTTTATAATAGATTATAGAGCCAAAAAACAACTTTAGTCGAGAAGCCTCATACAAGGCCATTGTTGTCTTTCTTATCCTCTCCTCAATGTTGGTCTTCCGCGTTAGCTAGCTAACCCTTTTCGGATTAAAACGACTTATTTATTTTTTATATTGAGATAATTTTGAAATTATAATCCAGCTATGCAAACATTAAGACCATGCAAGAGATATCGACAGTTCTCGTTTTTCAATTTTAATCATGTTTATTTACTCCTCAGGCGTTGTCTCTCATTTAGCGACAGCCGAAATGCCATATCCCAGAGAGAAATTACAAAGGGCGATTTTTTGCCAACAGGCAAAGTGCAAAGGAAGCGTAAAACACAAGTGACGAGATTTTTAATCTTACTTAAGCCCATAGACGACTAACGAGGCGTTTGTTTTGTATGCGGCACAAAACAAAAAAATGTATATGAAGTTCTTTTGAATAAATCCATATGAACGAACACTCACCAGCGCCAGCGTGTAGCGCCAAACAGAGATGAATAGCTGAACGAGAATTGCGAAGTGTGAGTAAGTAAATGCATGTGCCAAGGACATGCGAATAATTGTGCTGAAAAATAAAGCTGGAAAAAGGCGTGGCATGAGAAGGGCGCGAAAGTTGCACTGCAATTAATTTTACACTTGAAGTAAAAACAAAACGCTTCCAAAAAGCAAAATAAAACAAAAAATTAAAAATGAATGAGTACCTATGTATGTATGTATTTACATAAAAACATGAAAAAACATAATATATCCATAGTTGGTCGAGCCGACGGCAGAGTGCAATTCAAAATGCTCTTGCTTACATATTTACATACATACACATGCACATAAATGTATATTTTTTGTTTGGAAATGGAAGTCAAGCGGCAAACGTTCAAAATCACTTTTTGATAAATTTTAATAAACTCTCAGGAATCCTTTTTGTTGTTCATGTTAAAAAATTCAACTTTTCCGCACTAAAAACACGAAAAATTGCGGTAAGCGCGTCAGCAATGCATTGCCACTGCCACCACCACTGCATGCAGAGTTCCAAACCACTAGCCCACTCCTCATCTCTCTCCCGCCCACTTGGCAATGCAGCTGCTATTACTGCAACGCCACAAAGCAATAAAACAAAAGAACGTCTCAAGTGGAATACATGCAAATGTACACATACATTCACAGTTATGCATATGTATGAGAGTGCACACCGAGAGAATAGGAATGAATGAGTGAGTGAGTATAATGGCCGTTGCAATGACTTTATGATGGCGAAAAAATGAAGGTCGAGCGGGCGGACGTTGTATCCAAGTAATGAGTGCACACAAAAAGCAAAGGCACTGGCAAGGGTTTCCAGAATGAGAATAGGTGGCGGAGGTTAAGGCATAGAGCGTTGTTGTTGCAGGATGCATGCCTAAGGCTCAATGGTGTGGAACTCACTACACCCGCTTTGTTGTAAAAATGCATAAAATAAAATGAAAAAATCAGTCAGAAAAAAATGTACGCTTGAAAGCAATGCACGACAAAATGTGAAGTGAAAGAAAGAAGTTGAAAAAATGCAGAAACAGGGATGAGCTTTGAACAAGCCAACACTGAAGGAAACTGGTTGAGTATATGCATGTGTATGTAAGTGTGTAGGTAGCACAAAAAAGCAAAGACCGATGAAACGCAGAGAGGTATAAATGCGGGCAGTAAAATCCAAAAAAATCCTTTTTATTCCTGGCAACGCTTTACCACGATGCTTCGCTAAATTACAAGAAATCCTTTCGGTGCGCATGAATGCTCCTGCCCCAGTCGACAAGCCAGGAACAATAAGAAACGCAAAGCAATAAGAGCATGTATCCCATCCAGGCGAAGCTAGCACAACAAATGGTACAAATGTGCTGCTTAAGTTCGGAAAAGGAAATAATTTGACCATTTGCGAACGGAAAACAAGGCAAACATATTTAGATGTGTGTAGAAACGGGTGCTGGTACACCGTAAGTCATACCTTAATCGTAATACTTACTCCACTCCTTCTTCTTTCTTATCCCTCTCAACTTTGTATCCCCTTAAAGAATTTCGCTATCGCCATTTCCTACCTAGATCAAAGCCGCAGAAAGCAAAGTATTCAATTGTAGTTGTGAAAAAATACTGCCTCATATTATATTATGCATATGGATGAGTATTTATATATACGAGTTCTACGAGTATATTCGATGGGAGCACTTTGAAAAAACGGGTATTGGTCAATAAACTTGATTCTGTGTAAAAGAAACCTCCATAAAAACTGTACTCCTCGAAAAAGCAACTTAAAACCTTGAATTTCTGAAATATCACTATTGGTGGATTAATGATAAAGTGACCTCTGAAACGCTAATAAGACTGACATATAATTAATAATTTTTTGTTACCAGCAATCAGACCATCCAATTCCTTTGTAAAATCGGTGCCTGAGTCCGAAAACTCACATTTTTTTCCTGTCATGTATTTTTCGAGATATCGCTAAATAACGAATATCGAAATTAAGAAAATTGTCCTTAAATATCTAAATAATCTGCTGCCCTTTCTAACACTCTGACAAAGTTTTAATTAGCCCACATTTTATAGTAAGCGAAGGTAATTATGTTTTCTTTTTTAAGCAAAGGTTCAGCTTTGGCATTAATTTCTCTAATTATAACAGCATTTGCTTTTGGCAATTTTTTCATAATGTAGCGGATATGGGAGTTTTCAGAATGGGCCACAGGATTCAGAGAAAGGTACTCCAATTAATGCGTCTCCTCATTCACTACTACTCCTTTCTTTTCGGCTTCTTTTCCTATGTAGCAGAAGCTTTCACGAAATATAAAGGGTCTTCCAAAAGAGAGGCCTAGATCTCAGAAGTGACTAATTCCTAGACTGTACTTTTTTTATATAATCTTTGGCATTTGTCAAGTAGACAAATGTACAATTTTACAGGATAGAACAACGAAATAAACTTATTGAAATTTATTATGAACATGATGCTGGTTTTCATGCAAAATTATCTTTAGTGAAGCTCATTTCCCACGGGATGGATTTATCAGGAAATAAAATTGCCGTATCTGGATAGAAGGAAACCCTCGTTTTTTTTTCAAAAAAAATCATCCACTAAAATGTACTGTTTGGTGCGGTTTTTGGGCCGGTGGAATAATTGACGTTTTTCTTCGATGATCGGAAAATTTCTGTGCCATGACCTTGAAGGAATAAACATAGACGATCTTTATTTTCAACACGATGAAAGTCACTCAACACGGAAAAACATTGCGTTCTAAGTTTCTAGCCGATTAGTTTCACGTTCTGCCTAATCCACAAGAAGGGTGATACTGCAATCTGCTTCCGAATTAGCCTTCTAAATATCGCCTATAAGGTCTTAGCGAGCGTATTGTGACCTTATCAGTGTGTCTTTAGACCTGGAAAGTCTACCATCGACCAAATATTCCCAATACGAAAAATCTTGAAAAAGACCCATGAAAGGAGAATCGACACCCATAATCTTTTCGTCGACTTCAAAGCTGCATTCGGCAGTACGAAATGTCTGCGCATGTTTTTTCGACCTTTGCACGTTGGCAACAGCGAACATTGCAGGCGATGGTCTTGCCAATTTGAGCTGAATGAGCTTTCCGACTACATAGACATAGCGCAGCGAATAAAGATCCGCCGGCTACGGTGGCTGGGTCATGCCGTCCGAATGAATACAAACGCTTCGGCTCTGAAAGTATTCGATCCGGTTCCAGCTGGTGGTAGTAGAGGAAAGGTCTTCCCTCTATGTTGGAAAGATAGGGTGGAGAAGGACTTGACTTCTCTTGGTGTATCCAACTGGCGCCGGTTAGCACGAGAAACAACCGACTGGCGCGCTTTGTTAAGCTCGGCCAAAATCGCGTAAGCGGTTATCGCGCCAATTAAGAAGAAGGTGGCATATATTGAATCATGTGTTTGAATTCAACTTGATTCCCTTTTGAGCGGTTTTTTGTTTAAATCTCTCTTGGGGCACATTTAAATGATATCGACTAAAATACCCATAAACAAAAAAAAAAGATGACTGATTTCAGAAAACGGAAGCACTTCCTCAAAGTAAAAAAATTCTTTGCATCCGTATAATAAAGAATTTGAATAAAAAGAGTTAAACCTGAATTAATCTTAATCATCTGTTGCGTCGGAGCTTTTCCGACTACTTCAGGCTCCGCATTAGATGCTCTGATTAGTCTACCACCACTTGATGCTTTCATTCCAGAAGAGGCCTTGATGGCTATCTGCAGGCTGAAACACAATGGGAACAGAGTAGGCAAGAGATACAGTGTGGTGCTGCCAGAGGCTCAATTGTGGTAAAACCCAGAAAAAGAACCTGGCAAACACTATTCTCCCATTTTCACGGATGACTCCAGGACCGAGCACGGCTCCGGCTCTGGTGTCTACGTAGAGTTCAGCAGGACAAAACTGCACTTTGCCGTTAGAATGCATGCATCTGTGTTTCGAGCGGAGGCGTATGCTGTTCAAGAAGCGATGAACTTTGTTGTGGAAAACAGATGCAGATGCAGATCTACATATATGTGTCTGCAGCGACAGCCAAGCTGCGCTAATGGCTTTAGACAGCCCCCATCCTCTTCAAGGGTAGTCGAGTGCTATAAATCCAGGTTGAACTACGTCGCTAGACATAATAGTCTGATGCCAACATAAGTCCCGGGAAACGTGGGTAGCACGGGTAACGAGACCTCTGACTGCTTAGCTTCCTTGGCCCGGAGCCCGTTCTGCCACTCGCTTCTGCAGCCATCAAAGCCACAGTTAGCTAACGGATTACTCTAACCCACAAGCGAGCGCGGCACGCTGAAAGAGGCTACAGATGGACAAAACTAATGTTACCTGCCATGTCCGACCGACTGTCGCAGTTCCTCCTGTCACTAAGCAGAGCGAACTGTACGAGGCTGGTTGGACTGATGACGGACCACTTTCTATGGGCAAAGCACATGGACGAGGTGGGCATCTCCGACAGTGCACTCTGCCCAGCATATGGAGAAGAGGATGAGACGGCGGAACACTTTCTGTGCGCCTGTCCCGTCGTCGCTTGAATTAGGCTTGAGGTCTTGGGCACTGATGTGTTAAGAAGCGACCACCTTGGCTCCTTGGCACCACAAGATCTACCCAGATTTCTTTGGAGGTCGAGTAGATTTAAAGAGAATTAAAAAGGGAACCGAAGTGCAATACAATGGACTTAATTGTGTAGCGGTGCTGTACTTGCTAGTCTGTCCCAAAAAAAACACAAAAAAAAAAATGCGACGGAAAGGTTTTATGTGAAGATCATCTCTAATTAGTCTTACCATAAATCTGGTAGATACATTAATTTCCCTCAACATGATTGTTTGCTTTTTAAGGGGATTCCTCTCGAACGGCTTTTATGGCTGCATTGGTTGCAACCACGCGAGGAGAACCACTTCTTTGTTTATCTGTCAGTTCAGACGTTTGAAAAAGCGATTGATCGTGCTAGCCGCACCAAACGTTCTCGAAATATTATGTTTTTTCAGCAATCCGTAAATTTTACTTGCACTTTAACCACATTTATGGAATGCAATCAATGCAATGCAATTTTCCTTATGTCCCATTCCATTGTTAACAAGCGACATTTGCCATGAAACTGAGTATGATTTATGCGTAGACAATGCATCCGAACAAAAGCAAAGATAACGGAACTTTTTTCCGCGAATTCATTGACCAACTATTTTATCAGATATCGACTAATTTAATGACTTTTTGCCAAAAATTGAAAACTTTTACCCACTGTAAAAATATGCGTGGGGACCTATAGCCTTGTTGCACAGAAATGGTCTACTTATTACATACTTGTATATTCAAAATTATTTAGCCGCTTTTCTTATCCAAAAATTTTATCAGTGTAATTATTCTTAGAAAATATGATTTTCTCTATTGAAAGCTATTTCTCTTCGTGTTCACTGTCGTATGTATGATCGAGTACTTTGAATATGGATTTTTGCGACATACTGTACATACTTAATATGCCCAACAATTTGCCACTTCCATTTTCCCCGCCACTGTGGCATTCCGTACAGGTGTACCGTGTGTGTGGCCTGGTTACTTAGTATGAATACCTCTTTGCCGACCAGACCAGTGTGCAACATGAAATGTTTTGCAACGCCCAATACTACACTCGTATGCAATGTGAATACAAACATACATACGTGGTCTTGCTGCACGGAACCATTTTTGCGTTGGCGTTACATGAAGTGCACACCTGTCTCTGATTCTCCCCATGTTAGGACTTGCCTTTCCATGTAATTCTTGTTGTGGTAGTGGTCATAACTTTGTCCACTCTCAAGTCTTCCACAGCCTTCTTCACCCACCCTACCACTTCTTGCAACACTAAAGACGTACATGCATACATATGTATGTGTTTATGTATTCAGTTATGTTTATATACACGTATGTATGTACATAACCATATGATGCATCGTTTCTTATTTAGAAAAAATACTGAAATTTCACAATACTAAATTTGCTTAATGTGCGTGCCATTATTTTCCACTATTTTCTACGCCAACTTTGCGAATGACTTTGCTAAGTGCGGGAAAACCACATGGTAGACCATATGCTACGGATGCAACTAGAAAACAGCTTACAAGATGCTTACCGTTGTGCTGATGATGACGCCGATGACCATATGACCACTTGGCCTCAAAACGGTCAAAAACCGCAAAGCAACATTTTTTCCTAAAATTAAGAATGCGAAGAGTCAATGAAGGCTACACCGGAGAAAAGCTAGTCTTATTGCACAAATACATACACATGCACATACATGAGTGCATATAAGTGTAAATATTCTAACGAAGCACAGTTGTACTCACATGGAGTCTCAGTTGGGTGTGCATTTTTATCATGGCGCAACATCTTTACTTCCAATATATTTGTAAACAAAGTTGAAGATACTTGCGGTGCCACAGACATCACAGATATGGTGAAATGATACGCATCCAAGCCATGCCTTGAAAGAAGCAAAGCGACGTATTGGCCTAGCACCAAGCCAATTCGGACCGAGCGTAGTCTAGACAGCCACTTTGGCTCCAATGGAAAATTTTCTTTTTCTTTGACTCCAGCTTTGGCTGTAACTTTGGCTTCACACATTCACACACACTCATTATGTGTACGTATGTACATATATGTAGGTATTTATGTGTGCATAACGTTTTCAAGAATTTCCGCATGCTTCTTGAGAAAACAATAAATTCTTTTCACTGAATTTGTTATCGTTGTATGGCGCATGCGTGTGCAGATCTAACGCATTTGTAGTTATGTTATGTATGTACGTGACTTCCGAGAAGCAACTACGGGTACGTACTTACTTACATATATGTATATGTACAATATGTCTGTCTATATTGGCCAATAAAAAATAACGGAATTGTTGACTACTTAAAATAAAGCCAAGAACGTATAAAATATCAAACAGGTATGTGATCAAGGCCGTACTTGTGCAAAGGGTAGTACAATTTTTTTTGTATTACATCATCAAATAATCGACATAGATTGATATGTATAGGGTTGTTCAATAGATGCGCTTCAACTTTTTTCCGATAGGGAGGGCGAACGATGCAATATTTTTTATTTTTCGCTTGTCATTTGTAAACTTCATTAGTATACATTTCATCATGGAACGCTACACACTTGAGCAACGATTGCAAATCGTGCAAATTTTTTATGAAAATAATCGTTCTGTTGCTGCTACTTTAAGAGCATTACGGCCATTTTACGGTCAATTTAACATAAAGCTCACTTTTGGCTCAATGGCTTTGTCAACAAGCAAAATATGCGTTACTGGGCAGAAAGCAATCCACACGTGATTCATGAAGCACCGTTGCATCCCGAAAAAATCACTGTTTGGTGCGGTTTACATGCCGGCTGCGAAATTGGCCCATATTTTTTCGTTGACGAGAACGATCGCCACGTTACTGTGAATGGAAATCGATACCGCGACATGATAAACGATTATTTTTGGCCGCAATTGAATGGTATGGACTTAGACGACATGTGGTTTCAACAGGACGGGACCACAAGCCACACAGCACACGCTACAATTGATTTGTTGAAGAGTAAGTTCGATGAGCGCATTATTTCCAGAAATGGACCGGTCGAATGGCCGCCGCGCTCGTGTGATTTGACGCCTCTAGACTATCCTCTTTGGGGTTATGTGAAGTCATTGGTCTACAGTAATAAGCCGGCGACGATTTGTGAGCTCAGAGCCAATATTGAACGCGAAATTGCTGGAATTTCGGCCGATTTATGCAAAAGAGTGGTCGAAAATTGGGTTCAACGATTGGACTTCGTAAATCGTGCACGCGGTGGTCATGTAAAAGAAATCGAATTTCATACTTAAATGCATATGTTCAAACTCGATAATAAAAAAAAAATTAGTTAAAAAAGTCAAACCGTTTGTGTTTTATTCAAAAAAGTTCAAAAGTTGAAGCGCTCTTACTGAAAAACCCTACATAAATATAAATATTTATACACATTTACTAAAATGCTTAGCATGATGAGCCACGTCTGTCCATCTTTCCATCCGTACACGCGCATGATCAACATTTCAACAAAAAAAAGTTACATACATATATCTGTTATAAAGAAAAATTCCTCCCCGTTGGTACAAATGATAAAACCAAAAAAATAAGTACCTTGTTCTTCTTTCTTAGCGTGACAGTCCTGGGTGGACCACTGCTTGGCGACCTTTAACTTTTGCGTTGGTCTGCAGCGTTAGGTTCGATTATCAATCCGAGGCTGTTGTTGCGGTTTCGCGACAATTAGTTTCGGGTAGCACGATGTCGGCCTCGAGACCCTAGTCCGTCTTCGAACGGTGTTCATCTTGATTTATTTGCGCACTTAGTATCCGCTGAGATTTTCTATGCGATGATTGCCTACTCAGCCTCGAGTAAAGATTAAGAGCACCACCAACGTGAAGGAAAAGCAAGAAGATCGATAGTGAGTGGTGAGAAGCATCATTTCGTAGGTATCAAGTTGCATATCACTACTCTTTCGTGGTATATCGTGGCATAAGTACCATGTGTGCAAAATTTCGAAAAGGGACGGGGAGACGCCTACTTTAAGGTAGCGATAACGACTTCATATAATTTGGTACACGCATTACTCCGTAGCTCATTTTGATCTACAGGGTCCGGCACTTGAAGTGTAACCAATTAAAAAGGCCACAAATTTAGTTTGGAAAATTACTTTTATTCAATTCACAGTAAAAAATGTGTGAAAATAATACAAAATTAGGAATCAATTTACTTTACCCTTGCCTCGACATGACCACCTTATGCCTTGGCTATGGAATCTCTTGGTCGCTTTGGGAACTAAAAGATTCACCAGTCTCGAGGCGCTGAAAAAAGCCATAATCCGCGAGTGGGCCAAAATACCTGCAAGTCACATTCGGGTAGCTTGCGATTCGTTTGTGGACCATCTCAATGCCATAGTCAAGGAAAAAGTTGGTCATATCGAGCAAAAGTAAATTGATTCTTAATTTTATATTATTTGCACATATTTTTTACTTTGAATGGAATGAAAGTAATTGCTCAAACTAAATTTATGACTTTTTAATAGGTTACACTTCGAGTGCGGGACCCTGTGCAACATGTGATAGAATATACTAAGTCATTTGTAAAACTTTGTCAGTCTGCGTGAACATACTATTCCCGGAACGGTTAAACCGATAGGCTAGGAAATTATTTCTAAAAATTCTACTTTTGGTCCAATGTGACTCATATTCAAGACGTATAGTATATTGTCTAAGTGTTCAAGGAAATGTATCCCAGGACATTACCTGCCATGTAGGTGCCTGGAATAAATATATGTTGTTTAAATGGGATTAAAAAAAAAAAAATAATAATGGGCGCGTACACTTCTGTTAGGTGTTTGGCCGAGCTCCTCCTCATATTTGTGGTGTGCGTCTTGATGTTGTTCCACAAATGGAGGGACCTACAGTTTCAAGCCGACTCCGAACGGCAGATATTTTTATGAGGAGCTTTTTCATGGCAGAAATACACTCGGAGGTTTGCCATTGTCTGCCGAGGGGCGACCGCTAATAGAAAAATGTTTTTATTAATTTTGCTTTCACCGAGATTCGAACCAACGACCTCTCTGTGAACTCCGAATGGTAATCACGCACCAACCCATTCGGCTACGGCGACCGCCAGGGATTAAATGGGATTACCTCTACTAAAATGAGCTCGGAGGCGGCAACTCGCAGAAACTTTACAAAATGGCATCGAAAAAACAGAAATTCTGTGCCTGAATGCTCCTTGTGAGACAGAAAATACATTTATTTCTAAAATGGTGGCAACTCAATTCGAACAACAAAACCGAACAATAATAATTATTGAATAGCAATTAAATTTATACTTGGTAGTATAACTGATCACACTCTGTGAACTGGAAGGATTTAGATATCTGGGAACATCAGTATGTAACAAGCCCAGACATCAGACATAGAAATAAACCACCAGCGCACCATAAACTTAACACAGAGCAGTAGCGACGGTTAATGCAAACCTAAAATTTATTCGACAAGGTGATCAATCCACACCCCAAAATACGATCCTTTTAGCCGTATTAGCCGGTTGGTCTTGCGCGTGACCGCCATTCAGTGATTCAAGTTCAAGGCCTATAGCAGTCATAGAACATCAAATTATAGAACAAGTTGTTCTAATAGCGATCACCTCGGCGGGCAAGGGCAAGCCCTCGAGTATATTTTTGCTTTGAAAAAAACTCCTCATAAAAGCCAAATAATAATGAAAAATCGTAAATTCAAAACTTTTTTAAGCAATAATTTTTAACAGTATTGATGACTTTTATTAATTGACTCGCATTTTACCTAAAATCAAAAAAAAAAAAAATATCCTTCCGAATTTAAATAAAAATTCCACTCACAAAAAAAGTCAATTTTGAGTGACGGAAATCTCTATTTTTGACCTCTATTATTTGTAAAGAGTGATTATATTGGAGGTACTTAGGCTGGCTGGCGCCAGTGTAACAGTGAATGGCGAATGCTATCGCGCCATGATAAACGGCTTTTTAATTGAAGCCCGTGATATCCACAATGTTTGGCGGCAAGGCAAGCGCTACTTGTTATATAGCCCACAAAACAATGGATTTATTGCGTCACCGTTCCAGTGAGCAATTTATCTCTCGTCGCGGACCAGTAAATTGGCCACGAAGATCGTGTAATATCACACCTTTCGACCTTCATTTGTGGGGGATGTAAAGTCTAAATACTTTGTGGGTAAACCAGCTTCGCGTGAGGTATTGGGAGCCAATCTTTCTAAAGTTATTCACGAGATACCAACCGAAGTCCTTCAGCGAGTCATTCAAAATTGGTATTTATGAATGAACAACTTAAAACTCTTTAAAAAATAAATGTCATGAATGGTTCTATAAAAACATAATAAAGATTGCACCACCAAATTGAATTTTCATTGTTTTATTTCAATTTAAAATCCGATACCTCTTAATTGATCAAAGTTTATGTTTGCCAAATACGATAGACGTACGATGTCATTTGAAAAAATTATAAAGCTTCCTATAGGGTGACTCATTTTGTGCTAACTTTTAGATAAGTATGTAATATTTGAGTAGTAAAATTTTGGAACCTTCGCCATGCACGCTGGATACTCTTACTGATTAAATATTTTATTTCTAAAAGTTTGCCCTTACATAATGTGGTTTTTAACACCTGGGAAATACCTGGTTAAAATTTTTTTATATTTGAAATTAACCCTTGAATGCGTGCGAAGTTAGGAGTAAATAGTATAATGAGTACATTTTCACATATTTGCACAAATATATGTATAAATATATGTATGGATTTGTACTTAAAATTCGAAGCTCATATTGACTCAATCACGTACAAACAACCATATTTATGTATATATGTCTACCCGTAAGCATCAACGTGGTTTAAACAGTTGCCAGCCTTTGATTGGTGTAATTTCGTCGTAACATGCAACGGTGGCTGCGACTGATCTGATTAGAGCCCTAGCAAGACACCATACTTAGACGCTTGGACTGAGACAGCGAGAAAGTGATTATGCAGCCTTGTAAATCAAGTTTAGTTTATGATGTGCAACCTGGTAGACAAAATCAGCAGCTGAGGAATTGAGCTTTGTTGCACTGTTGAAATTTTAATGGCAATGAAAATGAACACACATCAACTGGACGAGCGCTGGAGGTAGTGTAAATATGAAAAATGCCTAACTATATTTGTAGATGTACATTGAAATTCGTGAGGATCGCTCTAAGTCATGCATAGATGCTGAATTGAAACTGCACAACCATCTTGCGCAATCCACTCAAGCTGTCCCATGCGCGGTCAAGCAATTATGGAACGTTGGTATCAGGATTGGCTCAACGTGACATGGAGAGTAGTGGTTTGGTTGGATGGAGTCGCGCCAAATCAACTGGGGAATGAATCAGGTGTACAACTTTTTGCCTTCGCCTGCCTTTGTGTTAGCGGACGCGCGCCCAAATGGCTATATTTTATATCTGAAGCGGCTGATCAGTCCGTCCGTTCAAGTTGAGGCGCGCATTAGCGGCTGCCAGGTCAGAGTAGCCTAACTGTCGCGTAGGCAGTTGGCAACTCCGAATCCCATGTTGCAAGAAACACATGAGCGAACTTTAGTTGACGGGAATTGGCGGCAGGCAATAGCGCAGTTAAGTGTGAATTTTCGCACCCGTGATGAAGTTTCCAATTAAATTTTATTGGCCTTTGAAATTGAGCAATGCACGCGTGCGGCGCTGTCGGCAGAAAAATAAAGTTAAGACAGCGCATGAGCGCACTAGTATTCACAGTTAATTTTGCTACAGCGGGCGGTATATCTACTAAGTATGTAGGTACTGCAGTTGCAACGTTTGTTGTGGCATGTTGCAAGCTGTGGTAGTCAAGATGATCTTGTTGTAAATATTTGCGCACACTATCCGCTGTAGTCAGCCTGTGCGACTGCACGAGTCGTATTATTCGCAACTATATTGCCACGTTGCCACACTACACTGGGTGGCGGAGGCAGCCTGCTGTTGTTGGTTACTGTGTGTATATGTAAACACCAGTTGTACCTAAGTGTTAAGTGGTAAGTGCTGAAAGGAGGCGTGTTAGCACGTTCATGCCATTGTTTGTTGCTGCTGCCGTCTTCGGTTTCATGCAATACGCCGCGCAAGTGTGTGGCTATTAGAGGTCAAATTGGATATTGTTCAAGGGTCAAATGTGCGCCTTCGGGCAAATGATAGATTCGCATTAATCAACTGGCAAATTGGCTGCTCGCTGCTGACTGCCCACAACCTACTCATAGAAGTACGCTTTCAAAGGAGCTTGTTTGCATCGAAGTGTAGTAGTAATTCCTTTGTTTATTTTCGGATTGAAGGAAATCAATTTTCCCACCTTTCAATTAGGTGAGAAATAATTTGCCGACGTTTGTTGTGTTTTTATACGTAAATATAAAAGTGCAGAAAATGCACTTACAAAATAAAAAAAAAAACAAAAATAAATATTTACACTCAGAAGATAAACCATTCAGGAAGAGATTAGTGCTTGCGAGCAGTTTGGAAAGAGTTCAGGGAAAATGTGAATTTAGCAGTATTTTTAAGTGCATTAGGGCCTGCAACTTGCATTAGAAAAATAAATTCAAAAATAAGTATACCGGCAATGGTTTATAGGTAAAGGAAATTTTCCATGCTTTTTTTTTTTAATGGCCACAGAACTTTGAGACTTCTTCAATTATTAATTTGTTAAATAAATATGTTCATGTACATATCTACTAGGTCCTGCCATAAGTTCTGTTACAAGTTAAGTCCATTATAGATATCAAATTATTGTACCTTTTTTTAATGAAATTATTTCATTTATGTATGCAAATATTAAATATTAAAAAAAATTAGTTTGCCATTGAAATGGTCAGCATTTGCTTTACACAAGCCTTCAAGCGAGTAAGCAATTCAGCTATTGCAGCACGCACGGTTCCCAGGGATATTGGCATCGCTGCTCGAACCAAAGATTGTTTGAGACTCATCACCAGAACTCTATGAGGTCTTCGACCGGCCATTTCTACAATTCTGGCTACAAACTGTAGGCCAATGCATTCAGATCTGGACTTCCAGACGGTTTGTTTGAGCCGATTCTTTTAGAGTTCATTTTCTGAAAGTACGTTGTACATCTCTAAACAAATATACAAAAATTTTCTATATCGTACTCATAAAACATCTATTCAAGCAGTTTCAACAGTAACTTATTGCAATTAACACAGCCATCACCAGCGTGCAAAGGTCTAAAAATCTTCCGCGGAATCTTTCTCTCAAACACTCCAATAAACGTTGAAACTTCTGTGCCATACACTAGGACGGGTATGATGAGAGCCTTATAAAGTATTAGTTTTGTTCGTCGAGAGAGTGCTTTACTATTCAATTGCCTACTTAGTCCATAGTAGCACTTTTTGGTAACAGAGATTCTACGTTGGATTTCAAGACTGACATTATATCGGTGTTAGTGCTGGTTCCTAAATAAACGAAGTACTTTACAACCTCGAAGTGTCAACAGTGACGTGAGTGCCGAAACGCGAGTACCCCGACTATTTGTTTGATGACAGAGGGGTACTTCGCTTTCTCCTCGTTCACCATTCGCTTTTCCTCTTTATTTAGTTTGGAAAAGGCAGAGCTAAAAGCGCGGTTATTATGGCCGATTATGTCAGTATCATCGGCATACGCCAACAATTGTAAATATTGTGTTTGAGATATTAAGTTCTGCGGCTCGTACGATACTTTTCAACATCAGCTTGAAGAAATCACCCGGCTGAGAGTCACCCTGTCTGTATTTGTTTTGTGGGGATACCAACTTCAGAAATTGCTGCATCTGTGCAACTTCTTTTCGTACTGTCGAGTGCAGCTTTGAAATCCGCAAAAAGATGGTGTGTCGATTCTCTTTTCTTGGGTCTTTTACAATATTTGCTGAATTGTGAATATCTGATCGATGGATTTTTCATGTCGCCACGCTGATACGGATACGCTGACGGATCACTCTTCACCTGGACAATGCGAGCTCTCACACATCGGCTCAAACAACTGCATTTTTGAGCACCCAAAACATCGAATTAATGGGTCATCCGCCGTATAGTCCTGACTTGGTACCGAATGACTTCTTTTTATTCCCGTACGTAAAAAACAAACTGAGAGGTCAACGTTTTTCGACACCTGAAGAAGCGGTTGCGGCATTCAGAATGCATGTTTTGGAGGTACCTCATTCAGAGTGGCAAAAGTGCTTCGACAATTGGTTCAAACGCATGCAAAAGTGTATAGATCTTCATGGAGAATATTTTGAAAAACATTAAAGTGATTTTCGATGATTAAAATTTGTTTTTGTTCTCTAATCCCGACATATAAAACGCACCCCTCGTAATAACCAATCATTTGGCTGATTGTGGGTTTCAGCCTTTCACACAATACACTCGCTAGAACCTTATACGCGATATTTAGAAGGCTAATCCAGATACAGATTGTAGTATCAGCCTTCCTGTGGATTGGGCAAAGCAGACTTCTATTCCAGTCGGCAAACATGCTTTCATCCGACCATATTATGCAAAGGAGCTGATGCATACACCTTATCAGCTCCTCGCCGCGTCTTTGTTGTTCTTTATCCTCGTTATCGCTATTCTCACATCGTCATGGTCGTCATGGGGACATGCGCAGTTGTCACTATTAAGCGCGCCGCCAGATCGCCGTCTTTGTTCTAACAGGAAACAGAGGGTATTAAAAACAAAAATTATAATATTAGAAAGTTGAGCAGGAAATTGGAGGAAATAAGCAAGCAGAAAAATTATAAAAAGAAAAAGGGCAAACAGCAGGGGTTGAACCAGATGAGGGCAAGACATCGTACTCCTAACGTATCAAGTTGTGGTTTCAGTACCGGGCAGCACAGCGCTGCGAGGATAATTTTTTCTTATTGCCAATTATTGCTTCCCATTTTCCTCCTTGTTTAGCATCCCGCTAGCAGAGCCCAGCCATACGGCGCGGTTAAGTTGTCCCCGAAAGCTTGGGAACTGTGCTGACCACTCTAATAATGGCAATTTTTGAAATAGAAAAGCAAATTAAGCAAATTTTGAAGAAATAATGAACCCAGGAAAAAAATACGAAGCAATATTACAAGTAGATTTTCGCACTTAATACGAATTGAATTTAAATTTATTCGACCTTACTACAAATGACTTTGGTATCACAATCGATCGGCAACGGTCTAAGTAAGTTGGTTTAAAGACCGACTGCCACTTCTATTTGCCAAGTACACGCATGCACTTCACCTCGATAAGCGACGGAAAATTATTGAGATAGAATAAAACCACGCCTATTTTTTATATATTAAGATTAAATGTCCGTCGGTCCGTTTGATGTTATACTCTCCAACTCACATTGTCTATGAGTATACTTAATTTAAAAAATTAGCTGTGAGCCAAATTGAATTTTACTAAAATGTGCGCGGGTATACCATTTAATATTCGGTCCGGACTCAAATTAGCACCTCCTCACTAATTTTTATCAATTTTTATTTTATTTATTAGGAACTGCTTTGTCAAAAATTGCTTTTAAAAAAGAAAATGATATATTGTAATAAAAATTGATATAATGCAGGTAAACTTATAATTGTGGATTATAAATTATTTATTAAAAAAAAAATCCTTTAAGAATCAATATTTAAAATAATAAATATCGTGTGATTAAATAATTTCACGTATTCGTCGTTGTTGTTCTTTTTGAGGTGGTTGAGTATTTGTACTTAAATAACATTAATTAGCGACTAGCGCCGTTTTATCACCAATGTTTTCGTGTGATGTCGTTTTTTTTTAGTCAGATCCATTTCGTGAGATGCAGATATAACAGCAATTTTTTATCTCTATGTCTGGGATTTCATTAATTTGCTTTAGGAAATGAAGGAAAGGCTTACCGAAAGAGCGAATTATTGTTCTGGTTAAATCTGGACATTCGCATAAATAGCGGAAACGATTTTCTTTTACCCACTCCGCCTGACAGCTTCTGCAGATGGGATTAAAAAGAAGGTTGAGTCTGGCTACATGATCCCCTACCTTCCAGTGACCTGTAAGTTGTGCAGTAATACGTGAAATGTTTGAGCGAGATCATCCTAACAGGTAATTCGACCTCTGGATGCTGTACGATGGCCATGTTTTTCCTGTTCTAGTACATCTAGTTAATTTCTTCCACCGTCTTCCGGCTAAAGCAAAGTAGTGTGACGCAGTGAATGTTTTTATTATGTTGAATGGGGTAGCAACTGCCAGCGTCTCTGCTATGTCTAGTGTCGAACTTTTTCTTGCTATAGGTCTTACAATGGTTGTGTAGGACCAATTGGATAACTTTGGTTGAAGACCCCATTTTTTACCCAACATTCTCTTACACGCGTAAAGTGCTATCTTAGCTTTCTTCACCCTTTATTCTACATTGGGCCTCCAGCTGACTTTGGAATCAAGAATAAAGCCTAAGTATTTTGCTTGTTGGCCATTTAATTTTGGGACATCAATGTATGGTATCTTGGTTTTTTTAGTGAATAGCATCAGTTCTGTTTTGTTCGGGTTTACCCTTAAACCGCAATCTGTAGTCCAATTGCTGAGTAATCCCAAAGCTCCTTCCGTAATCTCGCTGATTATTGTTGGAAACATTCCTGAAACCATAATCACTAAGTCATGCGCATACGCCACTGCTTTACTTCGCCATCGGTCGGACTTGGTAGTGCTCGTAGTGTGTTCTAGAATTGGAAAAATTGAAAAAAGTATATCCATTTCCGCCATGACCCTTTTTTACAGCCGAATGACATTTTTCTGAAGTTCCTATTAGAATAAGCTGGATATATTTTAAATATTATAACTGTTTTCTCAAAAGTTTGTATCCGAACCTGAAATCCGAAAGAAAAATCATATATTAAAAGCAACACAGAACTTTGGAATCGGCTTAGCAGCTTCTCGAGGCAACGACTTTGTAAAGTTTCCATAACCTAAAGACTCCATATAGCCGCTTCGACACCAAAGACTGCAACGTTTGTGGATTTATATTTATGAGAATGGCTATAAGCAAAAAATTGCGCTTTAAGCTCTCTACGAAAACGTTAATTTGTCACGAATGGCACGACATAACAGGACACAAAAATAATACCTAGGGATTGGGTCCAAAGTGAAAGTGGAATAAGGCGTACTTATCGTAAGAAAAGTACTGCTGAAAGCAGTCAGATTAAAATGCAAGATGACAAAAAACAAACGAGTGTGTATGCTTTAGGAAGCCCTCAGGATTTTTGGTTAATTTTTTAATTGAAAAAAAAATGTTTATTAGAGTGAAAACATTAATGTATTTAAAAAGAAAATGTACTCCAGCAATGCTGATTACGAAGTTAAAACATAGATACTCTTATTTAATTGCTCCCTATCCCCAGATCAATAGAAGGCGCTGTGGAATGAACAAAACGTAATGTTACGGTGCCTAATTTAAACTCGTATTAGCATAGATTGGCACTTTGCAGTACCAGAAAACTTGCAGTAAAAATTATAAATTAAAGTTGTATGCCACCTCTGAACGAATGAATAACTTTTTCATGGCAGAAATATGATTGGAGGTTTATCATTGCCGTCCGTAGCCGGTGGAAATTCCTGCCAAAACTTTTACTGCTAATGAAATTTTATTCTGCTGCTTATAATGCACTTAATGTATTTATAATGCAGTTTGCCCATGCAAGATATTATACTGCAACTACCGAATCTTCTTATTACAGATTTTAACTCCGTTTGTCAACACGCAAACAATCCTTCTATATAACACTGTGACGAAATTGAGTATTACTCAGTAATACACAGTAATACGACACAAATATTATTTAGAAGATCTTCTGGGTATTTTACAAAAAGTCCGGATGTCCAGCGGGTCTATTAGGTAGGTCATATAGTATATTGCAGGACCCAGGTTCCAACTCACGAATTATATAAAGCTTCCCCCTTCGTTGGAAAGACCAAGTGAGGACTACATAGAAGAGTACTCGACTCGAATGAATTTATTTGATAATTTGTATTTATACTCAATACTTATACGTTTTCACAGGCCTTACTTATTTGCCTATACACAGGTGTGCATTATATGTTATAAATATGTAATAAATTCCTATCTGGCTAATGAAACGAATGACTTCCCAGGTCCATATCGATCCATTGTATGAGTACGAGTTCAACTCGTTGCCACCGAAAATATTTCACACCGCAGATAACCCACTTTCATTACAAAACAAACAACTATGCGCTGTGAACTGAAAAATGCAGCAGCATTTAATTATTGCATGTACCTGTTGCGGCGTTTAGTGATTTGCGATTATTACATGTGGCCACCACTGGCCACTATTTCACTTGTGAAGGAGCTACGCGGAATGCCGCTAGGCCTGTACGCCGAACAAGCAAGTGGCTAGGCATCAATGGAGGAGACCTTTTGACATGTTGTGTGTAATTTTGAAAGTACAACAGCAAATAAATCGCAACAACAACTACCAAATAAACGAGCTTAGGCAATGGAGCTGAGACCTGAGAAGGCGATGTTTATGACTATGGCGTTGCTGATTTGAATCGTAAGAGTGTGCTCGGTGTGGCTAATTCATTGGAATCTGAAGTATGCACAGCTGCCAACCAAAAGCATACGTTTTTCTAGTGCCAAACACATCCAGATACATATGCGATCAATCGAGCATAAACTTACTCTATCTTATATACTCGTATGTATGCATGTGGGTGAATGTAAGCGCATATGGGGTACAACTTTGCTTTCTATCTCTTTTGGAAATAATATTCAAATATTCATGTTTGTCTGTCATATCGGCTGAATAAACTCCGCCCAGAAAATTTGGAGTAGTGCAACGAAATTTTGGTTCAGAAGCTTTGTCCCACTCGCTGTGAGTCTATTTTTAATACCAAACTACACTGGGCAAAGAGTAAAAGATGTACCAAATTTCATTGATATATTTTTTTTTTTTTGCTCGGGTTATCCCGGACAGACAGATGGACAGCAGACTAAAACTTTATCGTAAAACTAATTAGCTTTAATTTTGAACAGAATTTAACAAATATTTTACATAACGTTAACTTATTACAGGGTTTGATTGAAAAGTAAAGAGCCTTCCCGCGCGGAGCGTCTGCCTACCGATCCACCGAATCGGCTGGTGGAGGAAAATGTTCGTTGGACCTTCCCCTTCCACTAGAAACCGGTCCCAGTTCGCTGGCAACAGCGGTGCAGTCAACATCGCTCCGCGCGTGAAAGCTGTTTTAAAAGTGTGTTAGGATTTTGCAGTAGCGAAAATGCAGCGATCGTTGGAGCAACTTTACTCGATCAAAATTTGCGTAAAGCTAAACAGTTTGTACCTCCAGGAAGCACTGTAAACGCGGCATTTTACAAAGAAGTACTCCTTCGGCTGAAAAACCGCATCGCCCGGGTTTGGCCCGACCTCGTCAACAATTGGACCCTTCATCACGACAATGCGCCGGCGCAAAACACCTTCCTCTGCCCCTCTGCATTGGCCAAGATGGGGGTTCCGGTGCTTCCCCACCCTCCCTACAGCCCAGACCTGTCCCCTCCGGACTTCTTCTTGTTCCCGCACCTGAAAAGAAAGCTGAAGGGGAGGCGTTACGATTCCATCGAGGCGATCCTAAAAACTGTGACAGCCGAATTGAACGCGATTCCGGCGGATGAGTTTAAAAAATGTTTCCTGCAGTGGAAGGACCGCTACCAGCGGTGTTTTGACGCTCAAGGGTCCTATTTTGAAGAATATTAGTTGTACTATATAAGCCAAAAGGTTTAATAAAACTGCTTAAAATAAATTAGGTTCATTACTTTTCAATCAAACCCTGTATATATATACTCAGCTTTGCCATAAATTTTGTGACAAATTTTACAATGCATACAGCGAGAACGAATTCGTATGCTTTTTTTCGCACGCATTGTTCACTCCTGAGTTATACTCAGTTTGGTGGCAAATTTCGCTTGTTAACATTGGAGTGGAGGGCAAAGGAAAATCTAATAGCAGTGATTTCATTACAAAGTTGTGGTAAAAAAGCAAGTGAGATTTACGAATTGCTGACGAAACTTAATATTATATTTCGTGAATGTTTGTTCACCGCATGGTCAATCGTTTTCCCAAGCACCTGAATTGACAGATAAAAAAGAAGTAGTCGTCCTCACGTGGTTAGAACCAGTGCAGCCATAAAACACGTTCGAGAAAGAATTCGCCCAAATCCCCTTAGAAAGTAGAAAATCATGTCCAGCGAAATGAATGTATCGACCAGATCCATGTCAAGACTAATCAGAGATGATCTCCACATGAAAGCCTTCCGTCGCTCTACTGTAATGGTTTGGTGGGAAGTGTCATGTAAAGGCGTTAGATTTTTTTGGAAAATGGGGTCAATACCGGGGCAAAAGTGCACCAGGAGGATGTCTTAGAAAGCGTGGTGTAGCGGTTGAGCAGTACTCTCTTCAAAGGAGAGCGTTGAATCTTCCAGCAAAACTCCGCTCCAGCCCATTGGACAAAAACCACCCAGCAGTGACTAAAACCTATATTCCTGGGTTCATAGTTCCAGAAGATTGGCCGTCTGGAAGTCCAAATCTGGATTCATTGGATTACAGTTTGCGCTAAGAATTGGAGAACATGGCCTGTCTGAGGTCTTCGACACTTGGGCAGTCTAAAACACAATTTGGTTCGAGCAGTGACGTCAATATCCATAGAAACCGTGCGTGCTGCAAAGCTGAAGGGCTTGTATAAATTCAAATGATGACTATTTTGAATGAAAATTAAATTTTTTTTAATATTTACATGATTAAATAAAACTCACTTCATTAAAAAGGTATTATAATTTGATATCTATAACGGACTTCACTTGTAACAGAACTTATGGCAGAACTAAGTACATAATTTATGTATTCCAAGTCCCGCAACAAATATTTCATTGAGGAAGAAGAAATATCAATTGCGACTAAACTTTGAAGTAAATAGAAATACAGTTATCATTTTTGAGGGTAAATTTGAAAGATCAAAGAATATAGAAATACTTGGAGTTGTTTTGCATACAACGATTTCCAAGCTTAAGTTAATAAATGAGTGAGTCGTCTTCATGATATAAAAACACCCCACTAAAATATTATATTTAAAGCCCTCTTTTGAGTTCACCGTTCGCCCGATTTGAAGGCCATAATTTTTTTAAGTTTTTCTTTCTGTTAGCTCCGATATGCAGCAGGCGGATTTCAGACACATACATAGAGCAAAATATGAAGACCAATAAATCTCTAAAATCAATTAAGCTAGGGAACTGAAACTTAGCATAATTTGTGTGGTGTTGCTTCTCCCATAAAAACTGAAGCCTTCATATAGCTTTTCTCTGGACTTGATTCTGCTAAGGTATTGAAATTTCATACAGTTACATAAATTACGAATGCCGTACCTAAGGCGAAAATAATTAGGCATCGGAAAAGGCACCGCCTATCCAAACTCAAATCTTGTATCGTGTATACAAAATAAATCATAATAAATAAAAAAATTTTATGTATGGGGAGCAGCGTTTCAAACTAAAATTACATATTTTTCGACATGAAAAATTAAAAAAATGCATTTTGAGCTCAGGAATCGCAAACAAACTTTATCCTAGACAAAGGTTCCCGGTATTTGACAATACATATAATCATTTTATTCATTGTATACGTATGGCTTACAAAAACACAAATAAACTGCTTAGGTTCTGCATCATTTTCAGCATTAGAAAATGTGGCCGATCAAAAAATTAGCACCCTACTTAAATTATCCAAACTTTATATTAAAGAAAAAATATAAAACAAACTCTCCATACTAACACTTGGTATCACTACGGGTCGATTTCTCGTCTCTGTGCGATATAGAGGATCAACCAAGTCTAACCTAACCTAACCTAAGACGTACAGTGAGAATTATTATTGATGGAATTTTCGACCCCGAGCGATGGTGGTAATAGTTAAAAAACATGTGCATCAATTTTAGTTTGTCTACGACAACACAAATTTAAAACAATATAAGGTTTTTTAGTTAAATTAAATTTCAGTAATTCTTCAAGATTTCCATTCTGTCACAACAGGCAAACTTGATGCTGGAAAAAGTCATACCCCTAAATGCCATACACATAAACGTATTTGTATGCATGCTTAAATATGTGTGCATGGAAAAACTACCATAAATACAAGTGCACATACAGAAAAAATATTCATCTGCAAATCAAAATGACTTTAAAATGCAAAGAAGGTGCGGTCGCGGTCTTTGAGGTTAAGGATGGTCATCCAGCTACAGCGTTTTATTGTTGCAAAGACATCGAACTGCAGCTGCAAGTGCCAGCTACTGACACAGTGCACATCAGCAACACATAAAACAACAACAATAACAAGACGTGTCTGAAAGCGTTTGTAGCGCAATTAAATTCAATTGAGTTGAGTGAAAAAAGCGCGTTGGCATTTGGCATTTGGCAGCTGGCAACCGGTGGCTCGCAGTGGCTCGAGGTGGCTAGAGGTAGGCAGCCGACAAGCGCAACGCGTCGCAGTTAACGCCCGCACGCTCCATCAACGATAATTTACTTGCGCCGCTGGCAGTAAACGTTGTTGTTGCTACTATCTTCATTGCCTGTTGCTGCAGTGCAGTTTGCTGTAATTGTTGTCGCCGCATTCCAAAGTATCGCAACTATGATCACCACATTGCGAAAACAACACGCGCTTGCAGTCCCGCAATTCATTTAACGTAAAATGCGATACAACTATACTTATTTGTTATATGTATGTATAAATTATATAAATTACAATGAGACGATCTGGGCTAAAGTTTGATTTGAACAAGAAGCGCGCAAACGTATTTACATATATACATATGTACGTACGTACTTAATTACAACATGTTCGCTCGCATATGTGTGCGTGCGTAGGAGTGTAACTGAGAATGGCGGCGTCTACATTCCCAAAGCAATCAGCCGACCACAACCTTCGTCCACACGCTGCCAGCTTTGGCGTCTTCTCGGCATTTGTGCGCATCGAGGAAGCATTCGCCCAGACAACTGCACTTATAAACCGTCACTTATCGTCAGCTCTCAGTATGACAAAGCTATGAAATGAACCATCAACGCTGCTACTCTTGCAATCTCTTACTGCTATTTGCAAGTCGTTCCTTAGCTAGCCGCGCGCACTCAGCCGATGGCGATTGCGAGATGTGCAAATGCGAACAGAATAGCGTTCATGTGCAGCTGATCGGCGTGCGCGTTTGTTTTGTATTTGTGTAGTACAGGAAAAGAAAAGAGTGTCATAAATTCGTGACGTTGATTGGAACATTCGCCGGTGAAGGGGAGAGACGCGCTATCAACCCATCGCCAAGTGTGATCTGCGATAGTTGTCAGTACATGACCATCGCGCGATTCCACATTGCTGTTGACCTGTCGCCACGTTGCACTCTTTGCACGCAAGCGCAGACAAGTCAGGTTGTAAATAGTTTTAAAAATAAATGGCGCGTTGATTTAAATAATGGTCAGGAAGACGTATTTATTTATAGGCAATTAAATCATTTATGTGGCGTTTTATATATAGAAATACCGGTTGTCAGGACAGATATATTTACTAGAATTTACATGTGAAATATTTACAAATGGTAATTTTATTTCGCACTTACACAAATTCAGCTCTTCAAAGTAGGCAAGAAACCCTTTAGCTTAAGCTATCGTACATTACTGGCATATTTTGGCTCAAAAATCAAAACATCATATACATCTATGTAAACCAATAAATTCAGATTATAAAATTGTTTCCCTGCAGCGGAGTCAGGAAAATCTCACATTAAGCAGCTTTCGCAGAGCTTGAGTTATGAGTATCAAATTCTTAATAAAAAAGAAAAAACCAACAATCCACTAAGTGAAATGAGTAATACCAAAAACATAAAATATATAATACCTATACCAGAGGGCTTCCTGCACACACTGCAGAGCCCAAAATTTCCACCATCTTTTTGTATTTGACGATAAAACTATCAAAGCACCTCTAGAAATTTCTTCGATGGTTGGTGGTTGGGGCCTATCTTTTCGTAGCATCATTTCGCATACGTAAGAAATAACAAACCTCAGAGCGCGTTTCTACTTTAAAAACCTATTCTTAAAATTTTAAAATGGCTAATAAAAATTAAGAGAAGTTGATTCGAACTTTGATCCCTGTAATCCAACTACACCGCTAAGCATGTAGTTAGTGGCCCCAATCAGCCATTTTAGGCACCTATGTGATGCGCAAATGCTTCCTTGGTGAGCTCTGCACATGTATCGAGAGGATCTGATGGCACACTTCGGAAAAGTGTCTGATGTATTTTTATTTGTAAAACTTCCAAAGGGCAAAAAAGTCAGTGAAGTGGTAAATATTTTGAAATTTAGGACTTATAGTATATAATATGGGACATATGACCACCTCGGCTATGTTTCACGAAGTTCATCTCGTCTAATTTTGTATCACCTTTTTAGCAGAACAAACCCTGACTAAATACGTGTCAAACGTTGGCTATTTGACCGTTTGGCTATTTCTTAAGATGATCTGGTCACCAAGAGTTCGCATTAAAAAGTTATATGTTGCCTCGTGTATGAATGTATTGAGAATCCAGGTGGTAGAGTGCTAAATGAGACCTTCGACAAGCAAATCACACCAAACATTTTTTTTTTTTCGGAAAATAACGGAGTCAAAGAATCACATGAAGATTGTTCGCAATCCAAGCTTGAGCATTTGTCTGCTCCTGGGTATTACATAGAATATGTTGTATTAGGCACAGGAGGAATTGAACAGCTCCTGCTGGGTTAAACCGGTCACCCGTGGCGAAGAGACTCACTGAACACGAAGTGTGTGCACAGCGCGATGAAACCCTTAATTCCGAGTGTTACCCGCACTGTACTCATGGGGTGAATGGCACTACGTTTATAGGTCTTATAGCAATGGCCTCTGGATATCTGGCGACCTCCGGTTGTAATTATGCATTGCTGAGATGTTGCGGGCTATGCCACGGTAGTCCTGCTGATCCCTGGACTCGTTGGAAAAAAATATGTATAGTAAACGTAACAGTAGGTAGTACGCCAACTAAAGCTGCACAGCTCCAACAAGCAGCACGGGTCAATTTTGATTTTTCATCAACCGCTGAACGTGCTATCTCTGCAGATATTTAAGGGACATGCAGTTCTCTGCTCAATGTAGAGGTGACCCATTTGAATGTTCCAAGGCCTGCAAGTCCCGCGATAGGTCGATGGGGAATATCGGCGTTAAAAGAGCAGAAACTTTTCCCTCCCTAGCGAAAGCGACGCTACGCCTTAAGAGTTATCTGCCCTTGGTCCACCGCAGACGGTTCCAAAGAAAAGAGGCCGCTCTTTGAATGCGGCGTCAAGAAAAAATAGAAAAACGTCTAAGGCCAGATGTAGGCAGCAAAAGCAAATCAGCGTGGAGCAACGTTGTGTCCTGTATGGAATTACCAAAGCCTCGCCATGAAGTCGAAGGCGCCCAGCAGCCAATTTATTTTCGGAACGCATTCAGTGGCGACAAACTGTGTATAACACCTCAGGACAATCCAGCTCCGGAAAATAAACTAAAGCCGTCTAAAATTTCATGTCTGAGTTTTAGTACTTACATATATAACAAAACTCTTCGTAGAGCAAATTCAGCGTCACTTAATTGAAAGGATGTGGCGGTATTATACAAAATATTATACTATACTTTACAGCAAATGTCACGCTTATACAAATGAAATGTCGTCATCTATTTCATCGTCGGCATCGTCATGCATTCAATCAATCAGTCGCTAGGGAACAAAGGCAATTCCAACACACGTCTTTGTAGACTGAAGGGAGAGATTGATAATTTCGATTCAGCCCACCCGCAATCCGCGAACTTTTCACACAGCCAGTGAGCAGTTGCGTTCGAAGAGATATTCTATGACAGACTAAAAGTCTATACAACGACATGATCGGTGTTTTTATGCGCGACAGGTAACTAAAGAACATTTACTTACCATTTAAAAGTAGATTAAAAAGTATTCAAAGAAATAAGAAATATCACCTATACGATTATACAAGTGCTTATGTACATACATAACCACATATTTCGCATTAGAGCCGAAGGCGCCAAAAATCGTGAATTTCATTGACTCGCAATGATTTTTCACTTCAGCACAAAAATAACAAATAATAGTCGGGCACGACAATGCAATTAATCATTTCCATCGCTTCGAACGATTTGTTCAACTCACCAAACAAGCAACCAACTAACTGGACACAGCCAGAAAACATCGGACCGTCACTGATAGATTATGAAATGCTGGATTGTAGTGTAATCGTACATAGCTGCGGGGTAACGGTGATTTAGAGATGAATGAATGTTTGAGTGAATGACAGTAAAAGGCCGCCAGAATCACGAGCCAAATGACAGTTAAGTGTGGCAATTTGCTAAAGCGTCACATTGAAACAACTGAAAATAAATTAGCCAGATAAAAAAAGAACAAAAGTATAAATGAAGGCGAAAATTCGAAGCGAATTTGGGGAAAACTCTCAACCAATCGCTCTACAGCCGCACGATTGCACTTTGCCTAAGCAGCTGAGCGCGCTCATTATGAGAGATTACCATCTACCCCGCTGCCATCACGAAGCAGTGACGGAGTTAAATCGAAATTAGAACTATAGCTCGAAAAGCAAATACAGGAAAACCAATAAGACAGTATAAATAAAGGGTGATGAGATTGGAGTACTTTTTCCAATAGAGTTTTTTGAACATATACTCGTGACTACTGTCAAACAAAATAAATATTTTTTAAGGATTCATTGACAGTTCAACATGGAAATACTTACGCCTCAACAACGTCTACAAATAAAGGGGTTTTCAATAAGGGCGGGTAGATGTAGAGAAATGGAATAAAATGGCGTTTGCTGTGTGGCACGTAGCGCCGTCCTGCTGGAACCACATGTCGTCTAGGTCCACATGATTCAATATGGGCCATAAGAAATTGGAAGAGCCACCACGTCTACCGAAAAATGGGCGCAATGCGCGCAACGTTTGCGTTAATGAACACTCATTTTGATAATAAAGTTTTATCATTTGAACGTGCTGTTCAATCGTGTAACTTGCCGTGATGATTTGGCATAAACAACTGAATAATAAGCAAAAGATTTGACAGATGTCACCAAAACAAAATGGCTGCCAATTGAAAAACCCTATAGTACAACTTTATTACGCAAATCGGCGCTCTGTCAAAAGTGTTTATCGTGCGCTCAGGCCCACTTATGGTGTTTAGCGATAAGACCCATTTTTGGTTTAATGATTACTTCAATTAACAAAATTACCGTATTTGGGCTGAAGAGCAACTCGAAACCATTCAATAATACCCATTACATCTATAGAAATCAACCGTTTCGTGCGGCCTATGGGCTGAAGGAATCAATCATCGGCACATATTTCTTCAAAAACGAGGCTGTCGCTAATTTAACAGAGAATGGCGAACGCTATCGCGCCGTGATAAATGGCCTTTTCATACCGCAAATTAAAGCCCATGATCTTCACAGCATTTGGTTCCGACTAGACGACGCTACTTGCCATACAGCCCATGAAACAATGGATTTACTGCGTCACCGTTTCAGTGAGCAATTTATCTCTCGTCTTGTACTAGTAGATTGGCCACCACGATCGTATGATATCACACCTTTGGTTTTTTATTTGTATGTAAAGCCTAAATGCTTTGTTGATAAACCAGATTCACTTAAGAGACTGGAATCCAACATTACAAAAGTTATTCACGATATACCGACCGAAGTCCTCATGCGAGTCCTTCAAAATTGGTGTCGACGGATGACCAAATTACGGCGCAATTGCGGCCAACATTTGCAAGAGATTATTTTCAAAAAAAATAAATGTCATGAATGGTTCTGCACAAATGGTTCTGCAATTAGAATTTTCTTGTTTTATTTCAATGTAAAACCCGAAACCCCTTAATTGATCACTCTTTAGTTTGCATAAAGACAAATAGGAAAAAAGACCCATTTTATTCGGCAAGTTCTCAAAGCAAAGCAATTCTATGCAAATAATCGAACTTGCCACACTAATGTCAGTTGCTGCTGCTGCGTCAAGTCATGGGCGATTGCTCGACAGCCGTTGGTGCTGGTGCCACTGCAAAATCGCTACACAATTGTGACAATAAGTAACCGTTGCGACACAGCAGCTGAGCAATGGGCGACTACAATTGATTTGCTTCATTCTGATTGCATTGTAAAGCGTAATTTCTGGCTAGTTTTTGTTTTTGTTTATTGCAGTTGCAATGTTCGCACGAAAAGTGACACTTTGACTTGAAATGTGACGACGCAGTGCTACGAGGCCACTCAATTGTATTTCATGCCACCCACTCCTCTGCAACCACGAGCCCCTCGATACTTCCCGCGCCAGCGTTCAGTCACATTACGGCCTACTTGCTTTTAGCTAAATTGGCTTTTTAGTTACATACCTTATTTCATTTTGTTTTAGGTAGTGTATTAGCCAATTGTTGTGATTTGTGCCGATTATTGGCCCTGCTGCAGTGTTGTGACTGCTTTTGACGTGGTTATTGTTGTTGCTGTTGGCGTTTCAGCGACCCCGCAGCGATTTAGCTGCGATCACGTTTTTAGAGGAAATCGTTACCAGCCACCAAGAAATCGGTATAGAGAGATGTTGGCGCTATATAAATACATACATAGATATCTTCGAAAATCTTCGAAAAGCAAAAAGGTTTGGCTCAGATCATGCGCTCGTTCTGCACCAGCCCAGCAATACCGCCAGCATTGTCGCTGATTTTGATTGATCTGCTGCCAGTGAACTGTGCCGCCATAATCGAAATTTGTACTTGCAACACGTACATGAGCGAGTGGCGCACTTGTGCGCTTACGAAAACGATTTCATGTTGCAACATTTACCAAATTTGAAGAATGTAGGCAGGACGTCAAAAGTCGAGGGGCGAAAGAAGAGAAAAGGAACGGAAAGGCTAGTTCAGAAGGTGCCACTGATGTCGGTGTAATTTGGCACTAATGAACGATGCCCGCCGATTGATACGGGTCACAAACACACAAAGCCACTCATACAGTTGTAATTACAATCACAGTAATTACAGACTAATTATCAGTGTGTAACAAGTACGGGGTGATATATATAGTGGTATTTTTGAAAACCCCCATAAATTAACAAAAATCACTCATTTTTGATATTTTATTGGCATTGTCGTAAGAGCAAACATTCCCATTATTTATGAAATACGATTTTATTCATGCCTCCGCTGGCCTCGCAGCAGCGAAACATTTTTATTAAAAAAGCACAACGTCTGGTTTTTATCTCATAAGAAAATCAAAATTTTTTTGTGTCCACCCACTATTGTACTTCCCAACCTTTTTGCACCGTGATTCCCTTAAGGGGTAGGGGTAGTCAGAGGTCCGAAAAAATTATGATTTTCGACAACATTTTCTTTGCAAGTAAATTGCTTTATTTTACAAAAATTAAGACATAGCATTTATACATCATGTTTCAATTTGACTTAACAAATTTTCAAAAAAAATTAATAATTGTAAAAGTTATCGCTGTTTGTGTGGAACCCGTTTCTCCAGAAGTCCCTTGCGGTGATCATCACAAATCCTTGGAGATTCATCTAAAATCAACCGGACAAGAAAAATTAGTTTTATTAATAGATAATCTTGTGCCTGATCAAAGCTTTTTTCAAAATTAACAATATGGCAGCCTCAGGAAATATTTTTCAGATTTTCGAGAAAAAACCAACAATTAATTGCTTAAAAAAATCGAAATTTTTGAAAGACAAAAATCGCCCTTTGTTAATTGTTGAATAACTCGAAATGTATTTGTCGGATTCACTTCAAATTGTCACAGTGATTCTAAGATATTATATTGTACTTTAAGAAAAAAATCCAAATTTAGGAAAATTCTGACTACCGCTAACCGCTTATAGAGCTAAATGGTAAACAAATCTTAAAATAAATCTATACTGCAGCCGTATTGACCGAGTTTCTCTGGAAAGGGTTCATCAAAATGAATCCAGTTTTCGAGCAGATTTCTTGTTTAAGATGTCTTTTAAAACACAAATACTCGCACTTACTTGATATTATATTTTCCTCCACATTAGGCACTTCACTCTAAGCACTTCAAGGAAGCTGGACAACAAGATCGTATGGTCACAGCAAGATCCTGCTACAGGGACCCTCGATGCCCAAAAACAAATCAGACTACACTCTCCCCGATCTTAACTTCAAGAAAGACTTTACGATATTGAAATCTAGACTGACGGGTCTTAGATGAATTGTAATTTTCATTCGGAACCGCTCAACCTATCTCAGTCAATTCGACTTCCTGACTATGCTAGCGTTTTCCGGGCAGAACTCTTAGCGATTAGAGAACTCTACAAGGAAGTTGGTGCAAGAGTAGCTATCTTTTCAGACAGTCAAACAGCTATCAAGGCATTAAACTCCAACTCTATTTCATCCAAACTAGTCTTACAGTGTAGAGAGGAACTAGAATTGCATAATCATTGGCTTGAAATTACTCTGATATGGGTTCCCGGTCATAGGAGCATACGGGTTAATGAGATAGCAGATGAGCTAGCTAAGAAAGGTTCGACACTAGACATAGCCGAGGCGGTGGCAGTCGCCACCCTATTCAACACAATAAAAACGTACATTCCTTCATACTATCATGCTTCAGCCGAAAGAAGGTGGAAGCAATTAACTATTACAATAACAATACAATTACAACAATAAACACATGGCCGTCGTACAAAATCCGAAGGCCGAATTACTTGTTAGGATGCTCTCGGCCAAACATTTCACGCATCACTGCAACCCTTACAGGTCATTGGAAGGTAGGGGATCATGCAGGCTGACTAAACCTCCCTTTCAATCCCATATGCAGAAGCTGTCAAGCGGAAGGGGTGGAGGAAAGTCTTCTCCACTACTTATGTGAATGTCCAGGGCTAGCTAGGGCACGACTTCACTCTTTCGGTAAGCCTTCTGAAATCTCAGACATCGAGATAAAGAATTTACTGTTATACCTGGATCTCACTAAATGGATCTGACTTTGGCCAAAAAAAAAACGAAAAAAAGCAAAACAAACAGGGCATCATCACACGAGAACAGTGGTAGTAAAATGGCGCTGGTCGCTAATTAGGATTATTTCAGTAGAAATACTCAACCACTTCAACAACAACAACAACAAGCATTTTTTCGCAACTTTATGACACCTCTGAACGTTAC
This sequence comes from Anastrepha ludens, assembly GCF_028408465.1. NCBI lineage: Eukaryota > Metazoa > Arthropoda > Insecta > Diptera > Tephritidae > Anastrepha > Anastrepha ludens. Next base: position 70,844,506 of record NC_071500.1, read on the forward strand.
GCGGCTGATTGGTATGAAAGGTTTTCAATAGTCATGGGTTTTGTCAAAGAGCAATGGCTGTTCCAAAAAACTTTTGGTTACCAATTCTGGTCACCAATGGCTTTGCTTCCTTAATTCTGCATATTCCCGAGAGTGTTCGCTCCCCACTTTAAATAATCGAGGGACATACAAATGGTATATAATATTTCTCAAAGGAGTGAGATTAAAACCTCCAATATCAAAAATGAGGAGCCAACTTAGGGCATATTCGTTTGCATAATAGTGCATTATGAACACGCATCTGTGTCACATCTTTACTTGTGTATGTATGCACCAAAATATGTTTGTATTGCTATGCAGCGCAGTTAGCCGCACACTTTCAAGGTAGACCTTTCCCTGTAGGGAAAAGCCGAGCTAGCATGGACACATTCTAGTTCAGATACTGGTATTTAAAAGAAGAAATCATACTAGTTGATCATCAATTCGAATATTACCAGTAGTAGTAAAATGATAAATTGGCCCTGAAATTAGTTGATTTTTCTTCAGAAAAGAAAGCTTAAGACTTATCTATAGATGTGCCAATGCCTTGCGGTGAGTAGAGGATTTTATATAAATAAATACGATTGGGTTGATTAAATGAACTCTACAAATAACTTAGTTAAGCTGAATGAAAGTCTAGTGCCGGAAAACCGTACTACGATGGTATGTATTACCTTCGATCACAAAAAAATTAGGTTTGGCAGATTTATGCAATTAAGAGCACTGTTGCCAACGCCAATAAATCTGAGTCGCTAGGGCCAATATCAAAAGTCGCTAGAAAGTCGCTAACTCCATCAGGTGCGGATCCTACATTTCATTCTGAGAGGTGCACAAGAGGCCATCTGCGGGCTTAAAATTTTTATATGAATAATAATTAAACCAGTAATACCAACTCTACTGAATTTCGAGATCAACGGAAGTTAGTTTCAATCTCCTGAAATACTGGTTTTTTTTATGATGATTAGATAAATCTACAAAATTTTCTAACGCTTTGTTAATTTGTGTCTGAAAAACATTTGTGTCTTTAAAATATCATTGGAAAGCATGAGTGATTCAAGAAATGTTGAAAAAGTTATTTACGAAGTTGATCCAGTACTGGATTCAAATGGAAATTTGAAAATTTATAAAATTAATAATATTAACTATTACGCTTTTATAATAAAACCAGGCAAATCATATAATAATTTACTATATTATTATTAATTAAATCTTGAAATGGATTTATAAAATATATTTAAGCATAGTAAAGAAAAAGTGGCATATAAAAGCTACGATGTCACCACTGTGACAGCCAAAGAAATAAGTGATTTTTTTTAGGGGGAAAATGAAGGAATTTGTGGATCGGATTTTTTTTATTTTATTAAGTGTCCATTAGAGACTGTCATCCTAAATTTTTATGGAAAAATATTAATTAAAAAAAAAGTTATAAACAATCTGGTGGAGCATTTCCTCCTCCATGGACGCATCGATTACGCGAAAACGGATAATCTGGAATTAAAAATTCAAATTGCTTGTTAATTTGTATAAATGTAGTTATCGCTGTACGTACGGAATTTCGAAAATTTTCATTTGAAAAAAAATGGCGACGGATTGAAAATCAAAATTCTCAACCAATAGGTAGTGCGTTATTTTATCTATAGTCAGTAAATTGTTACTCTAGAGTATGCAAGGTAAAGGGCATTCACGGGTAATCAAGTTGACAGAAAAGTATCTATTGCCTAAAATGGTTTTGATTTGCTCTCCAAAAGTCGCCAGATAAGTCGCTAAAGCATTTTTGTCGTAAAAACTTTTTTTTTGTCGCCAAGACTCAAGCAAAAGTCGTCAATTCTAGCGACAAAGTCGCTAAATTGGCAACACTGATTAAGAGCATTCTATCAACTCAACATTCTGTCGAAATCTGAAAAACGTGAAAAAGAGCTCGAGATACCGTAAAAATTGAGGACCAAAAATTGCTCAGAATTCAACATTCAACAGACCTCAAGAGGAGAATTTTTTTTTACAACATTGTAACTGGTGATGAAACGTGGTGTTTGCAACATGAGCCTGGATTGAAGTGTCAAAGTGCCGCGTTTGGCGAAGTCAAAAATGAACTCGATGCTCATTTGTTTTCACGATTCCAAGGGAATTTTCCACAAGGAGTTCGTGCCGATGAGGCAAACCGTCAACGGAATTTGTGTTTTGAAGCGTTTGTTGAATCGCATTCGTCGAATTCGCCCTGAATACCGCAAAGGAGGAAGCTGGCGCTTATTTCATGATAATGTAGCATCTCATCGATCAACTCCTGAGACTGATTTTTTAACTAGAAATCGCATTTTAACCATCAACCACTCATCGTATTCGCCTGATATGGCTCCCTGTGACTTCTAGCTATTCGGAAAATAGCGTTTGGCCATGAAGGGAAAACGTTTGGCGGACGTAGAGATATCCTGTACCGATATCCTGATGGACATTCCGGTCAATGACCTGAAACACTCTTTCGAAAAGCTTTTAGATCGCGCAAAACAGTGTATCGGGGCTAGAGGGGACTATCTTGAATAAATAAACTCGAAAATATCAGAAAAAAGCTCCTGTAGTTTCTATTTTAGCTCAGCCTTGTTTATTTTATAATAAACTTAACCACCGCCCATTGGCGTCCACTTCACATAAATTAAATTCAAAAAGTGTCATCGCAGAAAAATTCTAGCAACAACCGAAAATATGAAATACATACATATATGTTTCTTTTTAAATACTTTTTTTCACCAAAATTTTCCAATTACTTCTGGCAATCGCTCATCACGAACTTGTTGAGCCGAAAAGTGAACTGGCGGTATTCTAGTTCCCAACTAGTATTTTTCTGGCAGGGTTCTTACTTACCGATACATGCATGCATGTATTACTTCTATGGATGTGTATGTACATATTTGAATCGTATTTGAGCTCACTCTTCAGTCCGTCTCCAATACTTCCTGACACTCATTTATATATGCGCGTGTGTTTTTTGCATGAGACTTGCAACATTTTCAACCATGTTTTTGCATACTTCAGCATACGCGTCATGCTTTCTAGTGGTTTCGCTAACATGTAAAGGACACTTGTGAACGGCCTCAAGAGGATCCTTGAAAAGCATTTTCGTTGAGTGTCTCAGCATCCGAGCGGCACTGCTTTTCCGTTGTTGCTGAGATTTTTGCCGTGATATTAAATGCAAGTGAATGTATGTGTGTATGTACATTGTGGGCTTGCCTGTTTTTAGCATTTATTCTACGTATTACTGCTTTTCGCCGATTAATGTGAATAAGATTGAAAAGAATTTAACATAGAATCTTTTTTCTTTTTATTTTGAAGGAAACAAAATAAATCTTTCATAACTGTAAACACAAATATTTGATCACACATCATCTGCGCTTGAAAGAGTTATTTGGACGGACGGAAACCTCCAGTTTGCTGTTATATATGTCCATTGTAGAATAGCGCAAAAGCATATCCGACGATTAGAAGATTATTAACTTCCTTTCAAATCTGATCACATCGATTCCTTGATTTTTTGAAGCAACATATAGTTGAGCAAACAATGATTTATTTTGCATTGAATGGGGTTTTTTAACTTGATTTACATAAGTTACGCAAATTTATTGGTATTTTATTTAACATGCCTTACTTCAATCTAACAAGTTCTAAAGGTTACTGGTTTGAAAAAAATTGGGCAGCATCCCATCGTACACAATGGATATCTTTTGAAAGGTTAAACGTGTGATAAGCTTGGAGGGGATTTGGTAAGAGTAAGAAAACCTGGCAAGGTTAACTTTGGCATCGGAACGAGTGTCCATTTTTTGCGGCGGCAGCTTTTTCAACCTAAGGGAGTCGAGATATTTATGCAAAACAATGAGTAGAATTGATTTAGCCATATCGGAATGTTCGTTCAAATTAACTGTGGAAACGACAACTAGACGATTAGAGCTACAGCTGATAAAAATGTTACCTTTTAAACCATTTTACCAAGTTGGTATATATGGATGTACGTGCGAAACTTAGTAGTCATGTACACATACACCTACTTTTAAAATTAAAGATACGATTTTCGTATGAAAATGACATAGCCATGCGATGGAGTTCCGGCGGCACTTTGTTATTTCTTACAAATTTTCTTATAAAATATAATATTAAAATCAAATTAAATAAAATTTTAGCTATTTTGAACCCCACAATAAATGAAAAAAGTGAAGATTTCAAATGTTTAAGGCGTAATCAAATAATATTAATATTAATAAATTCATACATAGTGCTCATGAGCTATACTCTTACTACGTATATATGGAATGTAATTATGTAAAATTAGAATATTCACAATTCATCATACTCGGCCCCTTAAGCTATGATTTATTATATTTTTAGTTTTATATTTCAAACAACTGGTTTGACACGACGCTACTCACTTTCATTCAATAAAAAAATAAAAGAAAAAATTCTATTGAACAAACTAAAATAAAAATAAATTCGTAAGGTAAATAAAAGAGTTTATTTTACTCCATTAATTATTGTGGCCGCCGTAGCCAAATGGGTTGATGCGTGGCTGCCATTCAGTAGTGCCAGGGTTCGAAACTGGGGATTTACTAAAAAATGATTTAAAATAAGTGTGTGTAAGCAATTAAAAAAATAAAAATATGATCGTTATCAGACGGTTCCACCTATTTAAATACTATAAACACTCTTTGCGCAAAATTATATTATAAATGGTATTAAAGGTCTAGATCACATATCCGAAAAATTAAAAACCTTATATTTAAAAAAAATTTTAACCGATTTGTTGTAAAGGTGATTAAGCGCCGGTAATAAAATCAAAATGCACGGTGTGTGTATTTCTAATAAGCCATTGACTTTTTTGTACATGTAGAGTGGGTCCCTTATTTCTAAGATCACTAAATATTTGCAAGGTTTAAAATTTCTTTTTCCATTTAATTAATGTTAGTTAACTTTTAATAAAAATAAAGTTACTTCTTAGGAAATGATAGAAGCAGTTTGTTCTAATAGCGCTCGTTCTCGCAATGGCAAACCTTCGAGGGTACTTCTGCCATGAAAAAATTCTTCATGGAGGCTACATAAAGCTGTAGGCCTATTCATTTGTGCAACAACATAAAGACGCACAATATATTAATACTACCACACAACCTAAAAATTTTTAAGCGTAATTTAACCACTGTTTTTATACATAGTAAGTATATTAAGTCAACGAACGTCGTATATACTGAAAGTACGAGTACAGTTCACTCAATCATTCCGCAATAATTCATTTACTTAATCATTTACCCGATTCCCTTACTTGCACACTTATACAAATTTTCCCATGACCTTCTTTGACATTCCAAACCAATGGAAAATGGCAAGTGTTCCAATTACCGAAAGTAATATACGAATTGGTACGATTCAAACATATTTTTCAAGAGCTTAGAGAAAATAACTGAAGGAACTCAAAGAAGTTACTTAAAAGTGTGTAAGTGAAACCCGAGTTCTAATCTTTGCCTAAACGAACGTTTTTTCAATCCTTTTTCATAAACTACAATAAATTCTCACAACTCAATATCGAAATATATCAATGATGCATACTAACTTGTTCAATAAGTTTTGGGGTTGAATTGGTATACTTTTCATATAATGCTATGTGAAGTTTCATTTTAATCTGTCAATTTATATTTTGTGTATAAGCCATTTACTATCGACATGTCACAGTACTTGCTACAATGCATAAAATCAAGTGATTGAGTTTTTAATTTTGTAAGGTTTCAAACCAAATGAAATTTATGAACGAATGTTGAAATGTACAAGGGTTTGAATCTGGTTCTTCCGCTCCGCAACGAGTTCGTGTCCAGAAATCAGCTAAGAAGGTCTTAGCATCAGTTTTTTGGTATGCGAAAGGAATTTTGTGATGATGAGTCCATAACAGCTGTGGAAGAGTATTTTGCAACCCTTCCAAATTCTCACTTCAGATAATAGTCTGGTCAAATACTTATTTTTTATAGATATTTTTTAGGAATTTTTTTTAAGAAAATTATATGCGGTCGTTTTGATTTTATAGTATGTCATGATTGACGTCAAATAGTATACCAAAGCATCAAAGTACGCGTCTTTAAAAAAATGATAGGTGGCTTGTCAGCAGGATTTTGGCTGTTTAGGGCATCTGAAACGATTTGATGTGAATAATAACATACTATAAAATCGTTTTCATCGCATTTTATTTTCTTAAAAACCCAAATCCTAAAAAATATCTATAAAAAATTAGTATTTGACCAGACTACTACCTTCAGGGATGGAATTCATAAATTGGAATACCTTTGAAATGCGTCTATTTAGGGGGAACGCCACTGTGAAAATTCAAAACAATCGATTTTTTTTGCATAAATTGTTAGTCTACTCAAGAAAATGTGGTAAAAAATTTTAAAGCGAAATTCGCTTTGTTCCCGATTCTATGTGCACTTAAGTGAGCGCCCGTCAGTTCGGCCCCGTAGCGCTTACGATACGATGCTTTATTTCAAACGCGTTTTTCTCGAAACGACTTTTTTTGATACGGTGGCAACGATTTCTCGAAGACTAGTGAACATATTTTAATATTCTTTTTTCCAAAATTTTTGTTATCGCATTGGCTATCGTTGTACGTAGCCGATTTTTTGGAAATAACTATTTTTTGGGACTGTTGAAAATCGAAAAAATGGTGAAAACCACACATCAAAATTCAAATCACCACCATTTGGTCAAAAAAAAAAAAAAAACGGCTACGTACAACGATAGCCACTATTGTGTAGATTAATAAAATTTTTGTTTTTTTGATTTCAGATGATTATTCATTGCTGTATCGCTGCCACCGATGACGCCATTTTTTTTAACTCGTTACGTTTATTTACAAATTTATCAATTTTCAATATTTTTTAATAAAAATTTACATCAACATGGCTTAATACATATATAATAAAATTCCTTTTGTCCGATCCTCGCATAATCATTCCTACTTACAAAAAAAACTACCAAACATCGACTATTTTTTGACTATATTGAGTACTAAACTATAAAGTTTGGTTTTTCTTATCCAACTGCAAAACTTATTAAAAAACCTAGTATATGGTGCTTACACCCTTTATTAATTATTTGGCTGAGTCACTTCTCCTATTTATGATGTTCGTCTTTATCGCTCACGACGCAATGGTGAAATATGTGCTCAAGATTTTCGAGCTTTTGAACAATTCCAACAGCTGAAAAAGAATTATAAATTTTATTTTTTTAAATTTTATTTCTTCAGTTTTCAAATGACTATTTGGCACTGTGTATCAATAATTTGTAAAACTCGGAACAATAAGGGCTGAAAGGCAAAATAATCAAAAGTATTGCTCGAACTACTCATTCGAAAATTGTCGAGTAATGAGCATCAAGCAGATGTGCGCGTATTTGTTACTCATTTGCCCGGGCTGTTCGAAAATGTACAAACATAATGTCAGCTAGCTAATATGGCGACTGAAAAATGGCGCTAGGTCGTTCTGATTTGTTCAATTTTCACTTTTGATTTCAAATTAAATAGGAGCTTCGACGTACAACATTGAATTCTTGTTTTTTTTTTTTTATTTTCCTTTTTGCAACTCTTTTTTCGATTGCCAATAAATTGCATTGTTTAATTAATTCGTTCTTCACATGTTTAACATAACATAGAGGAGTATACCTCGAAACGAATAAATGCTCATTTCCAAATAGGTACATATTCATAACCAGCTCTCGATATTGATTCATTATGCGTATGTATGTATGTGCGCAAGTACAATTATTCCGCACATACAAGAGAACGTCCTCATCCACTTCCACTTCCGCTTCCGCTTCCTCATCCGACTTTGTTTGTTTACGCACATCCGTCGTCCGGCCGCACAAATATCATAGCTTTCAACGCATTCGACACTTAATAATCTGCAACCGACAAACTGCCTCCACACACTACTTACAATCTCAATTTTAAAATCATATTGGAATTACGGCGTACATAACATCAAAATTACCAACGCCATAATCGATGTGGTCCACATCGGCTCAACACAAATGCTCCTTTAATTTTGACGTTGGGCTCACGTCCATGGCTCCTTTCAATTGCTTGCTTAAATTTCCAGCCTTGCTCAGATTCTGCGGTCATTTTAATAAAATAATTAATGTATACATAAATATTTAATATATTGAATGTTGAAAAGCAAATACTCGTATGTACAAATGTTCAGCAGTGTACGTGATTCGATTGAAAGTGTGTGCGAAATAATTGAATTGTATCAAAATATTTATTAAAATAATGAATGAAATAAATGCGATAATTGAATTCATGTTATTGGGTCGATGGAAACGAAATATTGGGAGTGAGTTGAACAATTGAAATTGAGCACTCAACGATGGTTGAGTAATGAATCTGTGGTCAATGACGATATGGTAGGCAATGCGTGAAATTACGCGGTTGCCTGAGCATTTAATTTGATTATTTCACAGATGATAACTGCGAAATGCTATATATGTACATATTATACATATGAGGTGGGATAACCAAACGAAGTTAAAAGATTGGCCGTTAACAGCACCTGGCACCGAAAGGAGTGTTCGAGAGAAAAATTCTGCGGATGATTAATAGACCTTTGCACCATCAGCTGTATGGACGTATGTAAATACTATATGTAAAGATATCCATTATTCTTCCATAAAATTCAAAACTTTATTTGAGACGCTTCGGATGGCCCGATTTGAGTCAAGTATGCACCACTTTCTTGCATAATTTGTTGCCATTTTAAAAGTAACTTCACATAAGTCTCACTCATAGAAGTCTTGATCCTTATCGGCGAAAAACTATAGTAATCGATTTTCACAATCTTCTCTTGATGCCAATTTCTTATAAATCAGGAAGTTTTGCTATTTGAGAAAAATGGGGTGATCACTTGGTGTCAGGTGCGTCTGTGTGGTGGCTGCATTCAAACTTCTCAATCAATTTTTGGAGTCACTACAGACGCGTGAGGCCTTGTGAACACAACACTTCCTCTGTTGGCCAGTTCTTGCTGTTCAATCAATCGCTAACTTCAGTTGGTCTAGTTGTTGACAGCAAAGATCTGAATTCAGTGTTTGGCCATACAGAAGCAACGCATAATAAATGATTCCTTTCAAGTCCCACCAAATACACAGTAGAACCATCCCGGGCGTTAGTCCTGGTTTGACCACTGCTTGAGCTGCTTTATCAGGCTTTGACCAGGATCGTATGTGCACAATATTTTCATATGTGACCCATTTCTCTTCCCCAGTCATCATCTGTTTAAGATATGGATCGACTTCATTTTGTTTGACCACGCATTCGCAGATGGGAATTCAGAATGGGAGATTCTTTTTGAATCCAGCTTTGCGCTAATGGCTTAAAACCATTCTATGATCGATATTTAGCTCCTGGGCGATGTACTATGGAAAATAGTAGAACAACGGCATATCAAAAATGATTTTTGCAAATGTCGCTTTTGTCATCTTTGTTTTATTTTTTCCCCATAGTTTAATTATAGTCGAATTAAGCTGTCGTAAAAAAATTATTAATTAATTATAGGAAATTAATTTTTTATCATTCGGCAATCTTTGTTATTTTAGGAAACGTCCAGGTGAAGCCACGTCACCTTACTACAATTAAAGTGATTTTAAGGTCATACTTTGTAAAAGTAAATATTAAGTGTTATATATTTTCGGAAAGCTTATTTTTTGCAGATTAGTATTAAAAAAATAATATGTCTTCAAATTTGTTTTAAAATTAGTACAAAAAGCAATTTCAAATAACATAAAAAAGGTTTTTTAAGTTTATCGAAACTTTCAACTGTTACCCACGCCTCCCTACGTTTAAAACTTAAGTGGGATTTGTAACTTTATTATTAGTAAGAATAATTAAGAATAAATAAGAAAATTGGCTGCGGATCTTTGCGATTTTCAAAATTATTGATAAAAATGTAAAAAGTCAAAACATGGAAATCCAATTTCAATTGGGATTGCAGAGGCAATCTATTTACCGTTTTATCTTTTGAGTTGCCTTACTGCGTGAGACGAAATTAGTGAAATCTTTGGAATCTGTGACTTCCTGAAACCGAAAACTTTTTATGCGCGCCTCTTGTGCCATGTAAACATAAAATTATTTGTACATTCGCGGCACGTTAAATGCAACAAATTTAATAAAATGATTTGCTTCAAGTGTTCTAAGCGTGAAATAATAATAAATTATATTGAAGGAGGAAAACCTTTTAATGGTTTATCCAATGTTTTTAAAAATAACTACAAAGTCTCTGAAGACAACTTACGTCTTATCATCAGTGATATTCAAAGACATATAATTCCAGCTTTTAATAAAAGATGGATGGAAGTATCCCGTAAAAAAGACATATTAAAAAAAAAACAGTAATTGATTGGATTCCGAATATTCAGTTATTTTACCGAAAGACAATACACCCGTTTCTGGTAAATATGGAAGACCGTGCTTAGCCTGTACAGACTCACCAGAATCCAGCAAGAAAAGAAGAAACACAATGTTACTCCATGAATACGGATTTGAACACACTTACAATGCTCATCTTCAGGGACTACGTTCGATAGGAGAAGGAACAGAAGCAAATCTTGTGGAAACAATAAGAGCAGCAGACCGTAAAACTAAGACCTTATACTTTTGAGAGTAGATTCCGTCTTCAAAGATGAGTTGAAACATCTAGTTCTCCACAGTAAATGGGAATGTGATGGTTCATCTGGACAAAGCCAGTATAAACAAAAACTTCCAGAAGAGTCTGCAAGCATTACTGACGCAAATTTGTTTATCACTTCTAGGGTGCCTATTAAATTGATTAACAACCTAACAGAGGTTGTAGTGTGGGAAAATCCAGTACCTTCATATGTTCGATTTTGTCGTCCAATATCTCTTCAACTTAGCAAAGAAACCCCGGGAAAAAACTAAAGCTGTTATGGATAAAGTGCCAAATAAATTCTTAAAAACCAACATTTATTATTAAAGAAGATAAGAACTACAAGTAAAGCATGAACTCTTTCTAACAATGATAGATGGCAAAGTAGCTCAAGTATTGACGGATACTTCATCAGCTTCCACATGTACAATATGTGGGGCTACTCCCCTTGAAATGAACGATCTAACTAAAGTGATTGCTAGGCCTGAAAATGAAGATTCTGATCAATACGGACTATCTACATTACATGCCTGGATTCGTTGCATGGAAATGATGATTGATGATATTTCCCACAATCTTTCCTTCAAAACATGGTCAACTCACAGTGAAGAAAATAATCTGCTAAAGCAAGGGAAGAAATCCTGGTACAAAAACGATATCGTGATGAGCAAGGATTGATAATCGACAAATCCCGACAAGGGAGTGGCAATACCAATGTCGGTAATATTGCCAGCAGTTTTTTTAAATTGCGAAATTGCTAGCTGTTCAGCTGAAATTACTGGAGTCGACATTCATTTGATTAAGCGCCTTCATATGTATACATAGTTCTACAGACTCTTTCATCGATAATGATGATAAATTCAGAGAAATTTTGTAGTTATGCTATGGAAATTGCTCAGATCTATATGACTAATTATAAATATAGCGTTTTTCAATAGGTGCGCTTCAACTTTTTTCCGATAGGGAGGGCGAACGACGCAATATTTTTTATTTTTCGCTTGTCATTTGTAAACTTCATTAGTATACATTTCATCATGGAACGCTACACACTTGAGCAACGCTTGCAAATCATTGAATTTTATTATACAAATGCGTGTTCTGTTAAGAAAGTTTAAAGTCGAAAAATCATCTTCAGTGATGAAGCTCACTTTTGGCTCAATGGCTTTGTCAACAAGCAAAATATGCGTTACTGTGCAGAAAGCAATCCACACGTGATTCATGAGGCACCGTTGCATCCCGAAAAAATCACTGTTTAGTGCGGTTTACATGCCGGCGGCGTAATTGGCCCATATTTTTTCGTTGACAAGAACAATCGCCACGTTACTGTGAATGGAAATCGATACCGCGACATGATAAACGATTATTTTTGGCCGCAATTGAATGGTATGGACTTAAACGACATGTGGTTTCAACAGGACGGGGCCACAAGCCACACAGCACACGCTACAATTGATTTGTTGAAGAGTAAGTTCGATGAGCGCATTATTTCCAGAAAAGGACCGGTCGAATGGCCGCCGCGCTCGTGTGATTTGACGCCTCTAGACTATTTCCTTTGGGGTTATGTGAAGTCATTGGTCTACAGTAAGAAGCCGGCGACGATTTGTGAGCTCAGAGCCAATATTGAACGCGAAATTGCTGGAATTTCGGCCGATTTATGCAAAAGAGTGGTCGAAAATTGGGTTCAACGATTGGACTTCGTAAAACGTGCACGCGGTGGTCATGCAAAAGAAATCGAATTTCATACTTAAATGTATATGTTCAAACTCGATAATAAAAAAAAAAATAGTTAAAAAAGTCAAACCGTTTGTGTTTTATTCAAAAAAAAGTTGAAGCGCTCTTACTGAAAAACGCTTTAGTATTACATGCCATCTTCGGTCCACAAATTTTTAATACATGGAGAAAGTATTATAAAACATTTTGCAGTGCTTCCTATTGGTCAACTTTCTGAAGACACACAAGAGTCTCGTAATAAGGATTATAAAAAATTTCGTTTACATCATGTTCGGTAATGCTCTCGATCAGCTACAAATGAGGGTGTATTCTAAACTCTTCTTTAAACATCTTCTCCATTTATAACAAGTTTAAGAAAACCCTATAAAAGAATTGTAAAGGAACTTGAAGAGGAACCCCCAACATTAATTAATTTTTTTTTAATCCTTATTTTCCGTAAGTGTATAAATAATTAAAATAAATTTGTTACAAAAAAGTGTTACGAAAAATAACTTTTATAATGTTTATTATTTCTATTCTTTTAATACGTAGATATTATTATTATTATTATTATTATTAAATTTGTATAATAACAAGTTATACAAATATAAGAAGGCAGCAGCACTAGCAGCATGGGCCATTTTTTTGTATTTGTGGAAATTTTCGCAACTTAATCTTTAAAAATCAGTGGCGGATCTACCTAATGGCTTTTTGGGCTTCAGCCCAGGGCCCCGTGGTTGCAAAGGGCCCCCAGCCACCAATAAAAATAAAATACGAATGCTCTACAAGACGCACTGATATTTTACTACCACACTCACATTAGTTTTCTACTAAACACACTAGACGGCCAGAACCGTTTAAACGGTTAAGTGCCAACTAATTAAGTACTCACACTTTTTGACAGTGCTGATCCTGCGCTGACATAAACATTGATACTTGACTTTATATATGTTCTTTTGTTTGCACACGTGTGCGAACGTTATTGTACTTGCAACGAAAAAAAAAATCGTAAGTTTGGCAACTAAAATCGATCAACTCGTGTGCGCGCCCATGAAACGAATCGGTAATTCATCTGCCACTTCGCTTGTCTATAGACGGTGTATTTTATAGCGTGCGTGTGTATTGCGTATATTTTGGGGACTCCCCGTAGATCAAGAATTTAGTTCATACTTGTCTTCGAAGTGCAAAAATAAACAAAAACTAGCTGTGTGCTGCTAATAAAGTTACTATATAGGTATCTGTAGTGCATAAAAAAGTGTTGGTGCGATAATACGTCTCGAATTTTGAAAAGAGACAGTGAAGCTCCATGAAATATTCAGAACAAAGCAAAGGCAATTGCATCAACTTCGAAAGTAAATCTAGTTATAAGTGTTCTCTGTAATTTCTGTAAGGGTGGAAGGGAATTCGAATTATGGCCAGCTCTACATGGAACCAAAAATCTGTAGAGGCTAGCGATTTATGATTTGTGAAATAATCGGTAGCGCCAATCGGCTTCAACAAATTAAGTTTACCGGTGGCTTCAACCAAACAAATCGACAGGAGTTGTTAAGAAAATTATTCCTCATCCAGCGGTCGGGTTCATCCACTCAAAAATTTATTCGCATGTTTTTTCTAATAAATTGCGTTACTTGTACAAAATATTAGTACCTATTAGATTATCTCAACGATTATAGGTTAATCCTGTTCTTTGATTATTTTTAGAATACCAAAATCATATCAATGTCTACAAGAAAATACAAAAGTGGAGCCGAAAAACGAAAATTACAGTTAAGCCGAGAAAAAGAAAAAAGTAAATGTGCAAAACTACATACATACTTTTTTTAAAATAGAACATAAAAATGACAATGAAAGATCTAAAAATCTATTATCAAGCGAAAAGGAAGGATCCTTATCCAAAGAGAACATATCTACAGAGAGTAAGGGACCCAACACCAAAAAAAAAATATTAGTGATGCAAATGAACAATTATCTGACTACCAACAACCCTCTGATCCAACTGAAAACAATATTAATGCTCAACATAAGGAAGCTTATATTGAGACTGAACGAAATTCAGAAAACATTAACTTTGAGTTTGGGAAATATCTTGACGTAGGATCGTGGCCAGTGTCACTAAATAATTACTTCATTAATCACATCCTCTCTCATGAAATAACAGGTCTTCAAAATAAAAATCCAGAAAATAAATATCCAGCTTCAACAAAAATATATAAAGATCAAAATAGATCATTCTCAGACAGATATTTCATTAAGAAAATGAAAAACGGCCAATTACTGGAACGACCTTGGTTGTGCTATTCACCCAGCCTTGGAACTATTTTTTGTTCGACTTGCAAACTTTTTTCTAAAACACTTTCTCAATACACAACGGGATTTTCTGATTGGAAACACATAGGAACGTCTTTAGAAAATCACTAAAATTAGAGGTTCCGAAGAAGTATTTGGTACACCACATAATGGTAATTTCATGGGAGCTCTGGATCTATTGGCAGAGTTTGACCCATTCATTCGGGAACATATTGAACAACGAGAGCTGCGACCGAAACCAACAATATCGTACTTATCAAAAACAGTATATGAGGAAGTTATTGATATTATGGGCAAACAGATAGTAAAACAAATTATAAATCAAATAAATAACGACGACACAAAGTATTATTCAATTGTGATGGATTCAACTCCAGATCTGTCTCACAATTACCAACTTGCTATTGTATTACGATACTGTTTTTAGGGAAATGTGTACGGGAGATGTGTCTCATTCATCAAAATTAGTAGTCATACCGGGCTGGTACTGGATAACTGTAGGGGGCAGTCTTATGACAACGCAACCAATATGTCGGGTCAGTACAAAGGTGTCCAAGCATTAATTAAACAAAAAAATAAAAGTGCGGATTATGTACCATGTGCTGCGCATTCCCTTAACCTAGTTGGTGAAGAATGTGTTAAAGCTGCAACCGAAATTGTAAATTTTTTTGGAGTGGTGCAAAAAATATATGTTTTTTTCCATCATCAACCCACAGGTGGGAATTGTTACATCGTGAAATGCAACTAAAATTTACGTTAAAAAGGTTAAGCCAAACCAGATGGTGTTGTCAATATGAGGCTGTCAAATCATTATTGTGAAATTATGAAAATTTTAAATACTTTAAGCGAAAATGAGGATGAGAAAGCTGATTTCAGAAAAGAGGCACGAAGTTTATTTAATAAACTGGCGAAACTCTCATTTGCAATTTTGATCACATTTTGCGAAGAAATTTTGGAGAGGTTTCATGTAGTAAATAAAAAAATACAGAGCCCTGGCTTAAATATTTGCGAAGGCACTAAATTAATTGTTTCGTTAAAAGAGTTCGTGTACAACATACGATAGCATTCGGACCAGAAGCTAAAAGAGTACGAAGGGAAAGCTAAAAAATTAAGTACTAGTGTGGAAACAAATTACAGACACGTTTACAAGAGACAAATTACTTCAAAATTTGCCGATAAGTCTACTGCTAAAGTCTCAGTGTGCGGCGCAGAAAAACTTAAAAGAGACACGCTAAACGTTGCATTGGATAAGCTGATTATGGATTTAAATGAAAGGGGTCAGGTCTATGAGACAACCAGCAAAAAATTTAATTTATTATCCATTAATTTTAATGGATTTGCAGAATAAAAACCAGGAAAGCGTGGATCTGGAAAGTGTACGTAATATTGTAAAATATTATTCAGATGACGTAGATGAAAATTTAGTAAATGAATGCATTCAATTAAAATCATATTTACTACAATCTAAATCAGGCTGCTACACCTCTTGCAGTGAAATTTATAAGCTTATCTATCAAAGGGAACTTGTTGGTGTATTTCCTAATTGTTACACCATCTTAAACATTTTTTTGACGTTGCCCATCACCAGCTGCGAAGCGGAGCGCTCTTTCTCCAGGATGTCATATATTGAAAATAAGTATAGGACAACAATGTCGAACGATCGACTTAATCATTTATCTCTTCTTTCGATAAATTGTGATCTAACAAAGGATTTAGCAGTTGATCAGCAAATAATGGAATTCGCTGCACGAAAATGCAGAAAGATTGATTTGTAATTTAATATTCTTCATTGTCATTATAAATAAATGTTTTTATAAGATGACTTTTTTCTGATAACTATATACTGCATCACCATAGAAAACAGGGCCCCCGAGTAACATTAGCCCAGGGCCCCACAATGTCACGATCCGCCCCTGTTAAAAATGTAACAATTGTCGACTTTTGGTCCGTAAAACTCCTCGATTTTCCATAGTGCGATGCTACCACTACTAACATGCCGGTCAATTCCGATTATTTCTGTGATTTTATCGACACTTTCGATAACGGGCTTGCCTGTGCGAGGTACATCATTAGCATTAAAAATGCTTGAACGGAGTCAACGAAAGCAAAATTGCACGAATCCCGATTTTGTAATATCGGCACCATAAACACAATTCACAATTTCAGCGGCCTGGCTTGCATTTTCACTTTTATTAAAGAAAAACTGCAAAATGTACCGAATTTTCTCTTTGTCGACTTCCATTGTTAACACCCTGTAACTCACAGCTGAATGTCACCTTGACAACGAGCATAAACTTCAAAATGTTTCTCGATACTTTACGAGACATCGATCACTACCTGGAAAATAATGGATTTCTTTTTCCTCAATCTAATATACATACATAAGAGCCAATTTAACGCCCTTTATGGGGTGTTTAACCGAGCTTCCCTCCTATTTGTGGTGTGCGTTTTGATGTTGCTCCCCAAATGGAGTGACTTACAGTCAAAACCGACGCCAAACAGCAAATGGATTGTTTTTATGAGGAGATTTTCATTAACAAAAATACACTCAGAGGTTTGCCATTGCCTGCCGAGCGACAGCCGCTATTAGGAGAACAATTTTCTGTCATTTGGTGTTTCATGCATGGAGATTCGAATGAATTCCGAATAGTAGTCACGAATCTACCCATTCGGCTACGGCGGCTGAACAGACAGAACGTTTGAGATTGGGAAGGAACTCTGCTGCAATGAATGTTTTATTTATCCTATCCACATATTCAAAATCCGACGACATTAGCACATTGTAGGTATATTTTTAGGGATGAAGAGAAGTTATCAGCTACCAGTTTCATTATTCCATTGTAGCCCTTGCTTTTTCTCTAGGCGAATTGGTAATTCGCAAAAGAGTACGGGAGGTTTAGCGAGTTTCGACAGATTTTACCTAGTCTTAATATCTTTTCCCAATGGAGTACTGGAAGCTCAGCCAAAATTTTGTCCGCTAAATTTTCTTCGATATTGTAGAGAATTAATTCCCATAACATTCATATTCTTGAAGCTATTTGAGGACAAAACATATCCAAAATCCTAATACTACAGAAGGCTTAGTGCTATCTGTTATAAATACAGAGTTATAGAGGACCAGACCACTTGAAACTGAAAACTTCAAACCTAAAATTGCAAAATATTGACTTTAAAATCAAAATCGACGGCTGTATAAGCGATCACCGTTATATCTAAGAAGAAGAAAAGTGGTTTTGCGCATTTGCTGACCACAAGAAAACATTTTCTTACTATCTTGACAGAGTTTTTCGTACTCGCATCCGCCTCTGATTACATTTTCACATTTTGCTTTCAATATTTGTTATCTAAGCATTTATAGCAAACAAATTAAAATTGTTCCTTAGTATCAATATATAAATATCATATATTTATATAAAAGATCTTATATATTAAAATCAATAATAAACAGCACACAGCTTTTCAAAGCTTTTCAATATTATAACCTTATATTTAATTAATTAATCTGTAGCGCTTTGTTTATACGTGCACGCGTATCATAATGATTAAATGAAAACTCCTTCATATACAGTACGTAATGTGAAGGTAACTAAAGCCTTGCGACGCACGTCCACAACTCACGCCCTTCTTCAACTTGATATAGCCCACTCAATGCCACTTTTAATTAACACCAACATCACCAAACAAATCTACCAAACTGATACCGGCATTATATAAAAATGAAAGTTAAACACGTCGGCATAATTTTAATAGTGTTGTGACATCGGTGGCATTAGCCCAACGCATCACAAGTGGCCAAAGGCACGTCTGTGCGCAAGCACACTCTCTCACTTGGCAATGAAGAAACAAAATCTGAGAGCTATGCAGCGTCACATGATTACTTCGTCATATTGCAATTTCTGGCAAAAAAACTTTCAACTTTTGTTATTTGACGAGCTCACTTATCCTTATTCATTATCAAGTGACATGACATGACACCGGCTGGTGCAGCACCAACCATACCAATTTATTTGCACCGGTTTCAGAGGACTTGAAGACAGTGGGCCTCAAAGATGTTTATGTATAGGAAAATTTTAAATTCAGGTATATTCGATTCAATCATAAAAATCGCGCCTCGTAGCCAAGTGTGTGGTATATAAAATTTAAAAATTTTAATATTTTAGCTAGGGTCCTGAAAATTACAGCTGAGATGTTTTTTTGAGCAGTTTCTAAGTCAGGGTTTGAGAAAAGTGAGAACAAAATCCAAAAAAAAATTTCTTAGGGATGTTTATCATAACTTTTCTTAAAAAGCTGACCTAAGAAAACCTTTAAATTAATTAGAGATTGAGTTAACCTTATTTTATTCAAATCTGTTTTCTTTCTTCTCAAAACTAAAGCGCGAGAAGCTCTTTTGAGCACCAAAATCGTGTTTATTGCACAAATACAACGGAAAATAGGCTCACACAAAAAACCACATTTACACCAGTGTTATCGAAGAAGTGCCTTTCTAACACAGAAAACGTTCTAACGTTCTCCTGGATAAAGAAAGACACTGAGCAAAAAGTTCAGAATCATACCCTTTTCTCTTCCACTTGAAAACTTCTGCACAAGATGCGTGCTCGCAGATTTATGCGGTTTTAGCATTTGAAACGTATCTATAGTTTTACTATAGAACTGGTAGCTTTTTTTATGCTGTTTCTTGCGGAACGTATCTACCGCATAAAAACAGAACCTACTGTACTTGGTGCTTGAACAACGTTGGGATATACGAAACATACCATATACATATATACGTATTAGTTTTGTTTTGTGTGAAGTATTTAAGGATCCTAAAACTAGCAAATATTATCCGAGTCGGTCGTGGGAGAGATACGGAAACTATCAATAAGATCTTCGAAAGTTTACGCCGCTGCGAATAAAGTCGACGCAGCTAAATGACTGCAAAATTGTACCGAATATAATTTTAATATTTGTTCTTTTGATTAAAATCAAAATATATTGGAGGTTGAATTAGTTTTAAAGGTGACACACAGATGGCGCTATTTATCACTTTATCGCGTTGGCAATACTGAATATATATTCATGAGAAAGCCTCATCCCTAGGCTTTATTTATCAGTATCTGTCATTTCGCTGAAGTATAAACAACGCAGTGTTTTCGTGCTCCGAGTATGTCAACTTTCGTGCCGTCGAAACGCAATTTGCGGGAAGCTTTGCTTTTCTGCTTCAATTTGAAAAAAAATACAGCCCAAGCCCGTGAATTGCTGCAGGAGGCCTACCCAGACCATACTCCGTCGATTTCAACATGTGAGTACCACCACGATTTCAAAGTGGTGATTTTCACACCGAAGACAAGGAGCGTCTTGGCCAGCCCAAAAAGTTCGAGGACGCGGAATTGGGGGAATTGGTAAACGAGGACTCGTGCCAAACCCAAGAAGAGCTTGCTGAATCATTGGGTGTTGATAAATCAACCATTTGCAAGCGTCTAAAAGCGATGGGAATGATCCAAAAGCAAGGACATTGGGTCCCGTACGAGTTGAAGCTGCGCAACGTCGAACGGCGATTTTTTACGTGCGAATTGCTGATCGAGCGACAAAATCGGAAGGGTTTTTTGCATCGGGTGGTGACTGGCGACGAAAAATGGATCCACTACGATAACCCAAAACGCAAAAAATCATGGGGTTTGCCCGGCCACGCATCAACGTCGACGGCCAAGCAGAATATTCACGGCAAGAAAATCATGCTCTGCATTTGGTGGAATCAGGTCGGCGTCGTATATTTTGAGCTGCTCCAACCGGGCGAAACAATCACGGGGGATCGTTACCGACTGCAATTGATGCGTTTAAGCCGGGCATTGAAAGAAAAACGGCCGGAAACGGTAAAAAGGCACGACAAGGTTATTTTGCAACATGACAACGCTCGGCCGCATGTTGCTCAACCTGTCAAAAAATACCTTGGAACGCTTGGCTGGGAAGTGTTACCCCACCCGCCGTATAGTCCAGACATAGCTCCCTCCGATTATCATTTGTTCCGGCATATGAGTCTCGATTTGGCGGACCAGCGGTTCTCCTCGTACGAGGCTACCAAAATATGGGTTGAGTCATGGATAGCCAAGCAGCGGCCAGAATTTTGGAGAAACGGCATCCGGAAATTGCCCGAAAGATGGGCGAAAGTTGTAGCTAGTGATGGCCAATACTTCGAATAAAATATTTTGTACCGTTTTTTCACAATAAAGCCCCAAATCTTCGAAAAAAACCTTTAAAACTAATTCAACCTCCAATACCAAAGATAATTTGTGTTATTTAAAAAAACAAAAACGTATACTTGAACACAGCACATTTTGAACGAATAACTCGAATAAGAACCAATCGGCGTGAATCCTTAGTGAGTCGTTATGAAACCCCATCGTTCTATTCCATGAAACTGCCTGCATTTTTTTCATTCAGCGAGTCTATTTTTTAAATATATGCATTAGAAAGAGTATTCACTAAGTGATAGTTTAAGTCCAATTTTAAACATTTTAGTGCTTAATCGAAAGCTTTCAAATCAAAAGGAAAAGTAATTTAATGAATTGACGCATGCAAATATAGTTTCTTAGACGCCGGGTGGAATACCAATAGAGAACAGGGATTAAAAAATAATAGTTTTGGCGTTTTTTTTTTATTTTCACGAAAGAAAGGTAACTGACCTGGTAAAAAAACAGAAATTAAAAAAATCGAGTTATTGTTTTTTCGATATTTCGAAAGTATGGTATCTTAAAAATATACTGTGAAATTTTCACGCGGAAATTCTCAGCATTATAGCATCTACAGGCCACTAACTAGGTAGAGAGCGGTCTGCGCGCTCCTCTGCCTCGAACTTAAACTCATTTATCGATTTGTTTCGGCGTGGTGTTGTCAAGAAAAAAAACTATTCAACGGAATCGTCTGGCATTTTAATATGTGGGTCATAACCACAATGGCTATCGCCCGTACTAGAAGCATTTTATTATTTCAATTATTTCGTATTTTTTCGATTAAAAAACTGAACAAATTCCCAATTTTTAGAGTGTCAAATTCAAACCCGCGCCTTTTGTCAAATTTTTTTTCTTATTCTAGTATGGGACATACATATCTGCAGTCATACTCATAAATATTTTTTTTTGGTTTTTGTGTTTCAGATAAATAGACGAGCCAAAATATACAGCACCGTCCAGGTCCAATTTTTCAGAAGGGTCAACTTCAGCGCCATTTTTAAAATTATTAAAATTTAAAAAAAAAAAATTTTCATTTTTGTATTGTATGTAAAAGAAGTTAAATAAAAAGGCTAAAAAATTTAAATAAATTTTTTCATTTTTTTTATTGTAAAAAAATTCCTGAAAATACGCTAAATTTTCGTGCTCTGACCACCTTAATGCTTTTATTACCTGCTGCCATCTGGTTTTGGTATCTGCAGAATTCCCTCACGGAACAGAAGTCGAATTCCATAGGATCAATGAAATGAGTTTTTTTTTTTGTAACTCTTAGAAATACTAATCGTAGACGAATGGGTTGGTGCGTGATTACCATTCGGAAGAGCACAGGCTCGAATCTCCGGACATGAAAGACCAAATGATAGAAAAAGTTTTTGTAATAGCGGCCACCTCTAGGCCAAAGTCATATCTGTAAGAGTATTATTACCACAAAAAAGCTGCTCATAAAAAACCATCTGCCCTTCGCGTCGGCATAGAAAAATTGTAGGTGGAACAGTATGAAAACGCGCCACCACAAACGTCCCTCGGTATATATATATATATATGCATATATAAAGCGTATGTTTCTTAAAAGCTTGAGAACAAAAAATTATGCTACAAACCAAAAATGCTGTTGGAATGATTTTTTTTATTATAAACTGGTAGATTTCACGGGATTTATTTTTTGAATATGATATTCGGACTAATCCAATAAATCGATTGTTGTTGTATGGCATGTTACGCCGTCTTTTTGGAACCAAGTGTCGTGGATGTTTAGCTGATTAATTTTTGGAAAAAAAAATTCTGCCAACATGGCATCTTAGTGGTCGCTCCTTCCTCATTTCAAAAGAAATGAAGATCAATGATGCCGCTAGCATGTAAACGATATTTCTCATGCAGCTAACGAAAATACCCATTATTATATAGAAAAAAGTTTCCCTTCAATTCGCGTACACTTTTTGTAAGCTTTAAATGACAGAAAGTCCTTAGGAGGTTTCGAAATACTTATTTTTTTAATTATTTAATTGATTAATGATATGAAATGAATAGACATGAAATATAATTATAAATGATTATATTACACAAATAGGGTACCAGTTCTGAGCAAAATTATAGAATAGCAATATTTTGACTAGTTTTTACTACTTTTTTTTTGTTTGAATTTCCATTACTTTTTCATAAGAATACTGTAAAGTTCATTCTACAACAAATATCATATGAACCCAATAATTCGCGAATTTTGTTTTTCAAAATTTCAAACCTTTTAATCAGTAAAAAAAGCTTTATAGCTCAATAAAGTGTAGTACAATGAAGGGGAAGTTTGAAGCGGATCAAAAATGTATGGTATTTTGCGGCATAATTTCGAATATTCTTTGTTACACATTAACTGCACCACTGTATCAGGTGAAGGCAGAAATCGTTAGGTTGCTTACCGGGAACGGTACCATCACGGCAGAGTGCTTTGTAGGATGTTTGAAAGAAAATCAATGGCATCACGGTAAGGGAAGTGTGATTTGGGAATAAAAGCTGTCGCATTGTGTGGCGTCAGTGAGCTGGAAATCCGCTCACTTCGCATGTTCACATCAACATTGCCATAGACGCCTCCATACATATGCAAAATTTTACCCTACACTAGTTCAGAAAGTTTTGTCAAAAAATTACAAATGACGGAGCGCTGACAACAATAACTTCAAAGCAAACACATCTTAAGCCAACGATAATCAAAATACCAACAACTACAACGCCATCGACAGCGATATGAATTCAAAGCACCAACACTAAAGTACATATATACACCACTTGCGACACAGCTGCTTTGCTTAAGAACGTATACACATGCCAGAATGGCTAGATACTTGAGACGCAAGTACACACACACACACTCGCTTTCTCGAATGCGCGCTCGCGAGTTCCAAGCACCCACCCACCACATCGATGCACCAATACATTCAGGTGCATCCACTTTACTTGTCTTTCCCATCGTAATCGCAATCACAATCGAGCAATTCAACCAGGTCTACCGCCATACCAACCAGTCAGAGCGATTCGGCTGAAAGACTGCTGCTAAGCAAAGCAGCAAGCGAGCAGGCGAGCAGACGGGCCCACATGGGAAGTGTCACGTTCGCAACTTGCAATCGCGTTAATTAACAAGGTGCAAATGTAAACGCGTCATAAGTGCTCACGTTGACAGCGTAATGAATGCAACGCGATGCGATTAGATGAGCTCAAACGCGCAAATGCTGAGGTGTTAAGGTGTTATGGTGCTGTGCTGTTGCGTATGAGGCTCACTGTCGCAGAGAGGAGGAGCAAAGGCAAAATATGCTGTATTGTCGCTGAGTTCATCACACACATCTCACAATCACAATGATCCGCTGATTTATGCATGGATCGTTCACCTCCATTTCACCCCGCGGCGATTACTTGCTTTAGGTACATTTTGACTTCGCCGCAATTCACATGGAAATTATTTTAATAAACTATTTATAATATTTCTTATCTTAATCAAATTGCGGAATTAAAAATTGTTTACGTTTGTTGAATCATTATTTATTTATTTTCTCTAGCCATTTAAGTAGATTAAAAATGTTTGAAAGCCCATTATGCACATGATGACAACAGAAATCTCCATATAAATTTTTGTATTATAAATAAAAATATATTACCAAAAGTGATAAATTAAATTTATAGAAAACAGTCAGCAATAGGAGAGCATTAATTTTGCTATATTAGTTTTCTGTTTACTTAGGAAAGCAAATAATTTGTATGTATCTTAGATTAACTGATTGAAATAATAATTAAAATAAAATAGTAATTAAAAATCTTAATTAAGCTTAATCGTAAGCAGGTAAACAACTGAGGAAAGCAAGTTAAGAACGGTCCAAGCTCGAGTGAAACCGAGATTTATATAAAATACAGCTTTATTCAGATAAATAGAGTCAAGGCTCTGTCGAGTTTGCTAAGCTGTATTTGAATTGAATTGCGAATGTGGCGAAACGAATAGACTTCATCACTGCCAAAATATTCTGAATGTTTTCCGCGCAAACCTTCTTTATTAGTTTGGCTAATAATAACTACATTATTTTCTCGGTGAATGGCTGTAGTGAACGGTATGTCGTAAAGTATCGAGCTTATGCTCGTTGTCAAGGTGACATTGAACACTAAGAAAATTCCTTCGCGGGTTTTTGTTTGTTTTATTCAATAGAAGTCAACAAAGAGTAAATTCGGTACATTTTACAATTTTTCTTTAATAAAGGCGAAAATGTAAAGATGAACTCCTAAAAGATGGAATTAACCTGTGAAAATTTTAGTCTGATGATTTGTTAAAATATACAATACTACGTTTTTTTTCAGATGAGGGAGTTTAAAATATCTAATGCAACATCAAAGCAGCCGTCGCAATGATATATCCGGAAATAAAAGACTCCCCCACTCTGGAACCGTGAAACGTGACCCACTCTGGAATCGCTTTCGCATTACTGCAGAGTGGCATTCCCTCTCCCTCATTACAAAGGAGGCACTTTTTTATATGGAAAATTCTTTCCGCGGAACCACTGGTAATTTCCCACGCGTTTGAAGAGATCTTCTTCAGCTCCTTCAGCGAATACTCCTTAATTGCTTCTATCGACTCAAAGCGGCGTCCGCGGATGGCAATTTAAGTTTTCGGAAAGGAGAAAGTCATTGGGGACTAAATCTGGTGCATACGGCGGTTATTCGATGATATTTGTCGAGTTTTTGGTCATAAAAGTGCTCACAATATAGCGTCCCATTTCGTAAATGTCAAACCTTTGAGTAAATTATGAACACATTTGACATGTCATTTGTGTTACCATTATCAAAAAATAGGTGGCTCGAAAGCAAACGCTATATGGCCCACCCTATTATAGATCGTCAACCGTGACGACTCTATTCTTTGCGTTCGAGCGCTGGAAGAGGTATAGTTACGTTGCCGACTTTAGACGCGTTTTTTTTTTTCAAAACTATATTTTTCGAATTGGCGTACACGATAACTCGAAAAGTTATTGACCGATCTCCCTGAAATTTTGCACACATATTTTTTATGATATTATTTTCTATGTGTTTCAAGTTTTCGAAAATTTTTCGAAAAAATAATTTTTTCGAAGCAAAAATAGTAGGAAAATTCGCCCCAAAACTCATTTTTTTTATTCTGCGATTTTTTTCCATTTATGTTTAATTTATATAGAAATTATGACATTAATAAATAAAAAAATGTCGGGTTTTTGTATTCAGGTCACTGACGCCGATTACAATGCCCGCCGATTGAGAAGCCCCGCTGCGAACTTCCTGGAAAAATTGAGTGCACATCCGCCATTTTAAATGATTAAAATAAAAGAAAAAAAATTATTTTATTGTCATGTATAAATACAGGTAATCTGTATGCCAATTTTGAAAAAAGTCAATAACTTCTTCATTTTAAATAATTTTAATGAAAATCAGGGAAAATATGGCCGTTTACAGTTATCTGTCCCCTTGAAAGATTTAATTTAATTATTTACACCTGATATGCCTCGAATAAAATATGCAACCAACACTTCAGACTAAAAATATGTTCAATGGATTACATATACACATACGGCAATCTGTCACATTCTTCCGCAACTTTAAGGAATTCTTCACCCAAGACTTTCTCTGGCTTCACGTTGAACTGTTGTAGTCTACCCTCTATATGTTCAATTGCACCTTCACGGACAGCCAAGCTGCACCAATAGCCCTTGCTAACCCACGCTGTTCTGCGAAATTTGTCGGTGAGTGTAAGACAAAACTGAACAGTGTTGCAAAATACAACAAAGTTTGTCTTATGTGGGTGCCTGGACATTGTGGTACTACAGGCAACGAGTTGGCTGATAAAAACTGGCTAATGAAGGATCTGCAAGCATGCCACTATGCTCTGAACCCTTTCTAGGTGTTAATTCTGCATGGATTCATTTATGGATTGACGACTTCATGGAGTCTTCCCATAGAAGACGTTGATATATTCATTTATTCATTGAATTCAATTAATAGTCTAAAAATACAGTATTTCTTATAGACTATGAAAACAGATTAATGCTAAATTAATTAATCAAAGTAAAATTAAACTTAGAGTTAACTAGCTTCAATTTTAATGAGTAAAAAGAAAAAAAGAAAATTTCTTATATATTAACTTACAGAGAGGATTAATTCATTTTAGAAAGTCAAGAAATACAAAGTTTCTTACTGACTACAATAGAACTAAGAGTATTTATATAGAAGTAGTTGACAAAATTAAAGCTTATTAAACTAAATTAACAAAATATATTAGGTAGTTATTTAGAATTCTTACAAAGGAAGAAATTTTTTTAATTGGGTATTAAATACATGTTTCGCTCTGGAAAAGTCTAGATCCAAAAATGAGGCGAGATAGTTAATGTCAGACAGCGTTTTAACAAGAGGTGCTTTGGAACTAATATATATAATGTCCTCCTAACGCCAACATGAAAAATTTTGACACGGCGAAAATTCCTGCAAGGAACATTAAAATGTATTCTTTCAAGAAGAAACGGGCAGTCAATTAGTCCATTAACCGAGACAAGCCAATTTAGTTATTAAAATCGTATGGGAGATTTTATCAAAGGCTTTAGAAAAATCCGTGTATATCACGTCAGTTTGGAAACCATTCTGGAAGCCAGCGTGGCAATCATCAGAAAAAACGGATAAGTTAGTTAAGGTAGATCTTGCAGCTACAAAACCATGCTGGCGTGGACTAATGAGACGTTTAACACTAAAATATAACTTGTCTTTAACAACGCATTCAAAGAGTTTAGATACCGCAGATAATTTGGAAATTGGTCGGTAATTTACAATATCACTTTTATTACCGCTTTTGAAGATAGGAGTGACTGAAGTCAGCTTCCAATCATCGATAAATATTCCTCCGGCCAAGGATTTGTTAAAAATTAGTTTAAGAGGTTGAACCAAAGAGCGACAATTTTTAAACAAAGTTACAGAAAGCCCGTCTACATCCGAATGGGCCGAGTTTTTAATCTTTAACAATCCCTCAATGACATCATCATCTGATAGAACAAGCGAACCAAAGTCAACTGAAGAAGACACTTTCCCCACGAAATTATGGCGAATGGCTGCCAAATGTTCTTCCTGTATATCATCATCAGACACGAAGTTAGATGAAAAGAAATCAGCAAATAAATTCGCTGCATCGCTGACAGAGCAGGCAGTTACGTCCCTATAAAAAACAGAATTAGGAATAGAAGAGGCCTTTTTGATCGATTTAATATATCGCCAAAAATTCTTCGGATTACTTTTTATATTAAGCTCAGATTTGTGAATGAATTCCTTATACAAAGACTTATTTAAAGTACGAAACTTATTCCTGTGGAGGATAAAAAAATCATAATAGCGGGTTTCGTTAGTTAAATTGAACTTCTTAAAAAACTTATTTCTCAAGTTTTTATGATGTTTAAGTTCTTTCGTGCACCAAGGAATCTTATAATTTACACGCTTAAAAATTGGAACATGTTGAGAGCATATATCAAGGACTAAAGTTTTAAATATCTTGAAGCACTCAGCAACTTCAATATTGCCTAGAGATACTTCCTAATCAATTTCACGTAAGGCATTATCGAGAGTTTGGAAATCACAATTAGCAAAGTTAAAGGAGGGATGAGCACTATCGGGCCTGGATTCAAAAAATTCTAAAAATTCCAAGTCTAGCTTTTAAGGAATATGGTGAACGCTGATCGGCGATATAGAAGAAAAAGACTGCGATAGAACAGATCTAATGTTGTCACTTATAAAAATCAAATCTAATAAACGACTCATACTATTAGTTAACCCATTAATCTGAGTTAGACCCATGCCCAGTAAATTATCAATAAAAAAAGATTCAGTAGGACTATTGACATTTGAAGGCGTTAGATATACGTTATTGTCTAAATATACCCAATTTATATTGCTTAAGTTAAAATCCCCTAAGACACATAATTGGTTATTCCCAATAACATCTTGAAGGGCTAATATGTTGTTCACATGCGACTTATACAAGTACTCATTACTTAAGGGTGGAATATAAGACACACAAATATAAAGAAAACTATGCGCACCACGTATTCGCACGCATAGCTGGTCTAATACAGTATCAGTCTCCTGTAATTGAATGAGTGATGCGTGACGATTACAGCGAACTGCAATCATGACTCCGCCTCCTCTGCTACATCCAGTTTTGACAGCATCTCTGTCTTTACGAAAAAGAACGTAAATGTTTGGATCGAAAAATTCAGCATCAAAAAAGTTTGAGTTGAGCCAAGTCTCGGTTACAACCACCACATCATACTCACAACATGAACTAAGCAATCGTACTTCATCTGACTTACTTCTTAGTCCGGACGCATTTTCATAATAAATTTTTAATCGATTATTAGGCCTGGCACAGGCAACTAATTCTGAGGCGGTTGAATTATTTGCTTGGTAAGGTACAGTTCCTAAGTAGTCACTTCTTTGTTTACTCGCTCTTGAAAAAACTTGAAGGGGCGTACTTTTACGCCAGCTGGCCAGAGCTCTGAATTTAGTAGGCTGTCATAATGATTTGAGAAGACCCCTAGTTTAAAGTTAACTCGCTTTAGAGAATCAACAGCCACATCCTTCTTTACAAGGCTATAGCAAGATATCATTTCGGAACTAATAGATGAATGCTTAGATACGTAGGCGATAATATTACTTGTTGTTACAGATGGCTTAAATGAAGATATATGTTGGACTCCTGCAGAGTAGCCAAGTACTTTGTGAAAGAACCAAACAGGAGACTAGCTACCTTTCTCCTAAAACTTAATAGAAAGGATCTGAGATACTGCAGATCATTTTCTCTGTAGCTGTCCTATTGGAGTAAGATGTACTGAGTATGGATAAAGTTTATACTCTTCTTCTTCCGAACCTAATCAATGAATCCAAAACATTCGCAGAAGGATGACCTCACGCCATCTTATCATCCATATAATATCTATCCTGTCTCTCTATTTCATCCATTGTACTCTATCCGGGTGTAGTACAATTGCCTTCCTGACTGAGTACTTTGACCTGTCCAACCCCTCACTAATCTAATATAATCTAATCTAACCTTTACGGTAAAGCGCAGTCACCAGAAATTTGAACAAATGTTTACAGGGTAAAAAGATGTTTACCCTTGTGGCAATATTAGGCCGTTAACCGGCTCCCTGCGAATTTGACAGAATGAGCTTATCGTCGTATGTTGAGGTAACAGGGGATGTGAGAAAAATATAAAAAATTACGTGGCTTCTTTGCCGATTGCTAATTGGGTGTGATTACGTGTGAAACATGTGCCGAGGGCCCTTTGACGTGGCTGCCGAAGTTACTCGCACAATTTTGTTTTTTACTGTGGGTTATGGCCAAACGGCCGCCGTAGCCGAATGGGTTGGTGCGCGACTACCATTCGGAATTCACAGAGAGAACGTCGGTTCGAATCTCGGTGAAAGCAAAATTAATAAAAAACATTTTTCTAATAGCGGTCGCCCTCGGCAGGCAATGGCAAACCTCCAAGTGTATTTCTGCCATGTAAAAGCTCTCATAAAAATATCTGCCGTTCGGAGTCGGCTTGAAACTGTAGGTCCCTCCATTTGTGGAACATCATCAAGGCGCACACCACAAATACGAGGAGGAGCTCGGCCAAACACCCAAAAAGGGTGTACGCGCCAATTATATTATATACTAGCAAACCCGACCCCCTTCGCTGGGCACACTAAAATAGAATAGATATGGTTTAGAACAGAAAATATATGGTTTTCATATTATTTATTTCTTTATTCTTTATTCAAGCGCTTTGGCATAAACAATATATTTTGTTTTTCTATTTGTTTTTGAGTAAATATAAAATATAAATTCAAAATCAGAAAAAAAAAAGATTGTTTTTAAATTTCAAATCAACGCATATGAATAAACAATCGTCTTTTTTCCTGATCATCCATGAATTTTTCGTTTCAATTTATATGTTTTATTAAGCATTGGAGCTTTTTTAACCATTATCCATTTATATTTTTCAAAAAAAAAAAAAACGAAAAAAATTGTTTTTTCCACGAACACACAATTTCATTCGGATTTCACATTAAATTCTCAAATTTCGTAAGAAATTATTCACTGTTCCAAAATCCACTCCAAAAACATTCACAAACAATTTTTACATGTTGCACTTACGTTTTTTCCTTATGGCATCCAAATCAGAAAGAAATATTGACACATTGTAACTCACACTGTCAATTTGACAGTTCAGTTCCGCCCCAAGCGTTAAAAAAGTAAGCGACATTATGGCTGGCTCAAAAGAACGCTGTACCCGTTGCCACTGCTCCGAATTACAACCAAACTTTACGAAACCCATTTTCAATACTGTGCATAAGTTTGGTTTAATTCGGTGCAAAGACACGGCGGGTCCACGTTTTGGCATATATTTCGAGACCCTAGTCATCAATAGGTATGAAAATTACCCCGTATTAAAGCACTTATCAACAGCTTTCATTTGATACCCATATTGTACATACACAACCAAAGGTTACCCGGGCCCACCTTTTGACCTATATCTCGAGACCCTATCTACCAATAGGTATCCAAACTATACGGAAACCATCTTCAATACCTCCTTAACAATGTGTGTAAGTTTGGTTTAATTCGGTGCAAAGACACGGCGAGTCCACGTTTTGGCATATATTTCCAGACCCTAGTCATCAATAGGTATGAAAATTACCCCGTATTAAAGCACTTATCAACAGCTTTCATTTGATACCCATATTGTACATACACAACCAAAGGTTACCCGGGTCCACCTTTTGACCTATATCTCGAGACCCCAGTCACGGAGCGGCATGAAAAATACTCTGTACTAAAGCATTCACCAACAGCTTCAATTCGATATCCATATTGTACAAACACATTCTAGGGTCCACGTTTTGGTCTCTATCTCGAGACCCTAGCCACGGAGCGGCATGAAAAATACTCTGAACTAAAGCATTCACCAACAGCTTCCATTTGATACCCATATTGTACATACGCATCCGAAGGTTACCCGGGTCCACGTTTTGACCTATATCTCGAGCCCTATCCACCAATAGGTATCCAAACTATACAGAAACCATCTTCAATACCTTCTTAACATTGTGTGTAAGTTTGGTTTAATTCGGTGCAGACACGGCCGGTTAGCGAACACACACAAAAAGTTGACTTTATTTTAAATATAAGATTTTTTTCAGTTTGTGTCCGAAAAATCCAAATATCTTACGGAACCCTATTTTTTTCCAAAATAAAATGCAATCCATGTTACTCTTGGATAATGTAGTTTTCGAATGGTGAAAGAATTTTTAAAATCGGTCCAGTAGTTTTTGAGCCTATTCGTTACAAACAAACAAACAAACAAACAAAGTTTTCCTCTTTATAATATTAGTATAGATATATAATGACCAAACCTGGTAAATCTATCATCCTTGAATAGTTCACCTTTCAATGTTTTCCATTCTCCAGTCCGATGTTTGCTTCGAAACCAGAAATCGTTTATTTCTATCGCTCTGAACAGTATTTAATTCACAATTTTTTGCAAACTTCGATATCAAGTGGAACGTCAAACAATATCTACGATGTGTGTGATTTACTTATCCAAGCTGCAAAATGCACACTCGAAAGCGGTTATATTTTACATTTAATTACAGTTGCTCCGTTTTGTTTCATTTGATTTTACAAAACCCAAATGTTTAATTTTTCTCTTTTGCAAATATTTTAGTTTTGTAACTCTTGTAATCCTTGAAGTCACCAAATCGTTAGGAAAAACACATTGATTGATTCCAACAGTTTGACGTTTAGCTGAAATTTACCAAGTACTTTCCAGAAACACATTCCCAATAGTATCTTTTCCCCATTTCAGCACTATGAATCAGCTCTCATAGAGGGAGATCAGATTAAAGATACTTTTTCCAATAAGATTTTTTTGACAGATCACGCAGGACTACTGTCAAACTAAATACATGGTGCGCCATCTTTTATATCGGCATGTAAACGTTGAATAACTTTGTCATTTACCAACCGATCGACTTCAAAATACATGTTTTAGATACGTCAATTCAGTACAATTTCAACCAAGGATCGCTTTACACCGAAATCGACGCTATAAAACCCGAAATGGTTGACAAGGTAATGACAAATGCAGGTGGCCACTTGATTAATATTTCATTCAAAAAATAGTTTTAATAAATGGTAAATAACCAAACCAAATAAAAATAGCTCACTTATAAAAATCAGTTTTTTTTTTAAGTTATTCAATGTTTTCATCATAAAAGATGGCGCACCCTGTACACAATTTTTCTCAGTATTCATTTCATTCATTGACTCCTCAACAATGTTCACAAATCATATAATTTTATCACAAAAATCGACGCTCTGTGAAAAGTGTTCATCGCGCGCTCATGCCAATTATGGCTTAATGGCTACGTCAATTAGCAAAATTACAGTATTTGGGCTGAAGAGCAACCCCAAGCTATTCAAGAACATTAAATCGACTGAAAGCAACCGTTTGGTGCGGGCTATGGGCTAGGGGAATCATCGGCACATATTTCTTCAAAAACGAGGTTGTCACCAATTCAAGAGTGAATGGCAAACACTATGGAGCCATGATAAACAACCTTTCGATACCAGAAATTGAAGCCCGTGGTCTCCACAGCATTTGCCTCCAACTAGGCGAAGCTACTTGACATACAGCTTGTGAAACAATGGACTTACTGCGTCCCTGTTCCAGTGAGAAATTTATCTCTCGTCTCGGATCAGTAGATTGGTTTGGTTTTTAATTTGTGGGTGTAAGTAAAGTCTAAATGCTTTGTGGATAAACCAAATGAAGTCCTCCAGCGAGTCATTCAAAATTGGTGTCGACGGATGACCGAATTACGGCGCAATTGCGGCCAACATTTGAAAGAGATTATTTTTAACCCTAGAACACACACCCGGGTACAAATGTATCCACTTCAACTTTGAAGTGTTGTAACTTTTGAACCGCTATACCTCTATACCGCTAACTTCGGATCTAGGAAGATTATTTAGTATTGAGTTCAAATTCAAAATTTGAACCAGATCGGACCATTGGTTCAGGAGCTACAGCCTTCCAAACACATTATATACGTAAACACACACCCGGGATACGTTTGTACCCCAATAGTAAAAATCCTCATAATAATCAAAAAAAAAACATTTTTTATATTATTTTTTTATTTGAAAAATTAAAAATATTCAGTTCACACATTATATTATTGACTTTTATTATAAAAATTATAAAAATGCATCTTATATCTAAGGAAAATCATGGCAAATAGAGCAATTTGTTGATATGACCGAATGCTCAAGACACATTGGCTTCTTACATTTGGCGCACAGCTTTCTGGTTTTTCTACGGCGTTTTTCCTCTTGTACGTAACATAAATAGCAAGATCCGGACACAGGTTTTGGCGTGCGCGCTGCGACAGATGTTGATGCTGCTGTTGACACCATTGATTCCAGCGGTCGGTTGAAATATGCTTCAATAGCAATTTTAGTCGAAAAATTTCGCGTCACTTGACGATTTATGGCTCTGGCTTCAATAATGGGCATACACAATGCTTCAGCCAAGCTGCGCAGGATCTGCTTACGCTTGTTGTTTGTTCTCCAAGGCAACATAGGGTTATTCAAATCGTAGACAATGTAGGCTGCAAGAGCTGTAATGTCCAACATGTTGAAGAACATCGCTAGTGGCCATCGTTTTGTTTGTCTTTATGTTGGATATTCCGCAAACATTTGGTCCATTCGATCAACACCACCTTTGGTACGATTATAATATTCAATTATTTCAGGTTTCCCACTGTCAGCTATTTCAGCATCGTTATGCATGGTCGAAAGCAAAATTACTGCTTTATTTTTTTTTGGGAACATAAGAGCACATTGTCACATTATTTTTGAAGACAAATGTCGTTGAACCAATTATCCTGTTTTTGTTCTGCTTCATTTCTTGAGGAATATATGATTTGTTTTTGCGCAAAGTTCCAACGATCGTGAGTTTCCAGGTGAGAAGCAGTTCTGCAACTGGCAAGGTCGTAAAAAAATTGTCCATTGTAATGTTTCGGCCACTTCCTTGGTATTTGGCAGACAAATCCTTCACCACTCGTTCGCCTTGGATCGTTTCCCTACCAGTTTCTGCTTGGCCAGTATATATTTGTCTATGCAGTGGATATGCAATTGTGGCATCGCAAATCCACCAAACCTTGACACCATATTTAGCAGGTTTTGACGGTATGTACTGCGTAAACCGTGTGCGTCCACGGTAAGGAAATAATTGTCCATCAATCGTCAAGCATGAGCTGGGCTTGTAATGTGCAGCAAGATTATTGTTCATCATCGTCCACAACTCACTGATCGGTGCTGCTTTATCAGTTAGTAAGCGTGTTGCACGAGTGTTTTTATCGTCAAATCTTAGGAACCGCAATATCGAACAGAAACGGTTGGCTCCCATTGTGGCGCGATATAAAAGATAGTTTTTGACGCTACATAAATCTCGAACATGTTCTCCATTGCTATGGTTCGCACCAGTCATAATAAGTATGCCAAAAAATGCATACAGCTCTGTTATTGACACAGGCGTCCATGACTTAGGAGTTGTGTTTGGATGCGCATTGTTGTAAGCATTATAAGTTTCTTTTGCTAACTTATTTGTGTGGCGCATAATGATATCAGCCATTTCATCGTTCATGAAACATTTGAATGTTTGCTCTATTGACAACATTTCAGTGCATCTAGCTGGTCCAGAACGTTCCCTTATAATATTTTGTCTGAGTACATGACGACTTACATTTGGTTCTTTCATCCACTCAGTACCATCACGTGCAACAAATTTTTCGCCACTAGCAGGTAATCCATTATTTTCTTCTCTTCTTCTTCTTCATCGTCTTCTTCATCATCCTCATAGTCCGCATAATCAGGTAATACTTCTGCGGCACTTTGCGAAACTTCAGCATCGTCATCAGCAATTTCAATGTCATTGAATTGAATTTCTTCTTCATCTTCTGAGTCAAAGTCATAGGGAGCGTCATCGTCACAAATTTCATCAAATAAAGATTGTATATATGATTCTCGCTGTTCCTCAGTTAGCCTGCATAATAAAAAAAATTAGTACATGTTTACATTGCTGCTTATTTAACATTTTTTACCTTCTAAATATATGCTGCACTTGATAAATATTCGTTTCTTCTTGAAGTCATTTCGTATCCAGTTATTTATAGTTTCAGTTATATTTATTTTCACTTATATTTTCACTTCTTACACTTTCGAGCACCAAAACAATAATGAAAATATCTACAGGCAGCATTTATAACAACACCTCGTGTGAAAACAACCCTTGCAGCTGCATATAAAATACAAAAACCAGTTATACCAGTGTATTTGCTACCTACGTACCCATACCTTGCGCGACCTTTTTGCACATATCTTTTGAACCAAGTAGAATATTTCAATGAAATAAAAACCAAAATGTGTATTCGTTGTTACTCTACAAGTATATTATTATAAATTATATTATTTTGTTTTGCATTTATCAGGACAACAACAAAAACAAAAATCCACTGTTGCATGTCCTGGCTTTATTTGCCCATATCGCTGGAACCAGTAGGAATATTCGCATGAAACAAAAGACAAAATACTTGCTATATATTAAAAAATACATTTCAAAAAAAAAAAAATCATAGAAATCGGTTGAATAAGCATTAAAAAAAACCGCAAAATAAGGTCCCGGGTGTGTGTTTACGTGGTATTTTCTGGGTGTGTGTTCTAGGGTTAAAAAATAAATGCCATGAATGGTTCTACACAAAAATTAAAAAGATTGCCCAATAAATTTGAATTTTCGTTGTTTTACTTCAATTTCATCAGCCTTCATAGTGTACTTAAAGGCATTCAACTGAAACCGGCTATATCAACTCACGTAGGATATTTTAACTTATCGTTAAATTGTTGGTAAAATTCTTAGTGTTCTTTTACAGGTCGCATGCACAAAAAATACAGCTTATGTAACTATTTCCAATGCATCAAATATCCGACACAACAATAAAAATAAATAACAGGTGATCTACAAAAAATGCGAACTACTTAGAAGACGGTATGCAGCAAGACAAGGGCTACCCGAGCCTACTAATATTTCATAAATAAAGTGACAACTCAACTTATCCATCTAACTCACCATTATTCAAGGATGATAGAATACCAGGTTACGCCTTCCAAATTCGCTGTGTTGTCAAAGCTTATGAATAGACAAACAAAAGGAAGGTGAATCATTTGTTTGTGAAGAGGAAGAGCAGGCGAAAGCAATGGAAACAGCCAAACACAAAAAATTATAAGCGCACGCACACACTTTCTTGCCACGGCGTCTTCCGCGTTAAAACGCAGAGAAACTACATTTGGAGGTTTGATATTAATTTGTGCCTTCACAATTTAACACGCGACACTTAGTTTTCATTAGTTGGTCTAGTTTAAATCTCACAATATTACCAAGGCATTCACTGCATTTTCACAAACATGCAATTCCTCCTCCTTTTGTTCGTTGGTTTTATATTAATAATGCACCTGACCTCAGACTTGTCAAAATTACGAAAAAAAGTAACTGTTTTGGGAAGACGCCACCTCTCGTTCACAATTCGTTTTGATAATTATCATTTATATCCAACTGATTTTTTTTTAAGTACGTCCCCGAGATCTGATTTTCATTAAATAAATAAAATTATTTATAAAGGAAATAAAATTAGATAGAATTGACTTTCTTTTTTTCTAAGAGTAGCATTACTCTGTGTCTATATTTACTTATTATATTTGATTGAGCCCTGCATAGCTTTGAAACCAATTAAAAGTTAACCTAAAGAGTGAACTAAAAGTTGGCTATTTTAGTAGTCGGCAACTAAATTCCCACCGGGGGAACGTGAGCATTCACATATATGCAAACATATAGGTTATGTATTTTGCCCATGGTTCGACATACTACGCTGATATGTAATTAACATTTCATAAATTTCCAATCAGATAAGTGTATTTCCATTAAAAATCAATTAAAATGCAACGTATGTACAAAGGCGAGCAGCACTTGTTGACCCAGTCGCCGATGCGGTTGCTGTGAAAAAATACGAACCACCGCAACAACGGAGGCAACAGATGAAGTTATCGCGATTGAGCCACTTTTCGCCGATAACGTCAAGTGGTAATAAAAGAAAAATGAATTCGCATTCAAATCACATAATTTACATAAAAATACTAATAAATTTGCCAAACGAGTGGACAGCGTAGAGATACTCATACTATAGGATATACTGCAACCGCAGTGTAGCGTACATGCGGGTATGTACATACATAATACATTATTAGGATGGTTCAACAAGAAAACCATGCTTTATTCTCGAGCTACCCCTTAAATTTGGCTCTGGGTTAAAGAAGGTTCTATATTTTAGGAAAAAGTTGTTTGAATAGCTTGGCATACGTAGGCAATTTAAAACTAACAAGGATTGTTAGATGCATTAAAGCCACAGTTTGGTTCAATGAGGAACGTGTAGAAAGAGGAGAGAGTACAGTCCTGGTGGTATCACAATGGGCCTACAGCAGACCTAGGTGTGTCAATTGGCAACCACTATACCTACCTACCTACCAACCCCTTAAATTTGTTCCATGGTCAAAAAATTAGATAAGTATTTTTTATTTCTTTTTTATTCTTTCTTCACATTTATTAAAAAAAAAAATACCTTTGAAGGGCCCCTAAAAAATAGTTTAAATAATTTTGTTTTAATAAGGCATATGACACTTTTTTAAATTTAAAGCGGCCGCCATAGCCGAATGGAAGGTGCGTGACTAGCATTTAGTAGTTTCCGGGCTTGAAACTCTACTCATGAAACACAAAGTGATAGAAGAAGTTTTGTCAAATAGTGGTTACCCCGCGGCAGGCAATGACAAACAACCGAGTACATTTCGGCCATGAAAAATCTCCTCATAAAAAGCACCATTTGCTGTTCGAAGGCGACATAAGGCTGTAGGCCTAACCATTTGTGGAACAACATCAAGACGCACAACACAAATTGGAGAAGGAGTTCGGGCACGCACGGAATTCAGGTCTATTCGCCAAGTACATATATAAACAAAGTGGCGCAAAATTAATCATCATCAGTCGCTTTTGTTTTCGAACAACCTTTTCACTAAAGCAAAAAAATGTATTTTGAATGAAGGGAGTCTTTATTGCTTGTCTGTTTGTATACTGCGGATGCCTAGCTCACATGTGTCAAATACGATTGACGTACGACGCCATTTGCAAAAATATAAATCTCCCGATAAGGTGAATATATTTATATATACTCGGTGAACGATATGAAGTGTTACCTATTCAAAACACCGTAACTTTTTTATATGAAATTAGTTTGTATTGATTTCAAAGACAAAATTGTTCAAAAATGATTACAATTTTAACATATATTCACTTTAGCTCGATATGACCACCTTTTCCCTTGACTTTAGTCTTCAAAGGGTCAAAAAATTAGTTGCATGCTGCACGAATGTGATCTTGAGGTATTTTGGCCCATTCTCGTGTAATCGTTTTTTTCAGCGCATCCATACTGGCATATTTTTTAGTTCTCACCTTGCTTTCTAAAATGGACCAGATAGAATAGTCCATCGTGTAGGCCATTGTGTGGGCGAAATGAAGTGTGGAAGATGATTTTTTAACCATTCTTGGTTCACACGAGCTTTTTGAGACGGTGCCGAGTCCTGTTGAAACGTCCATGGCCTACGACCGAAATATTTGCGTGTCCACGGCTCTAAATCAGCTTCTAAAACATTTTCCCGATAATAAATCGCATTCACTTTGGCATCAGGCTCGATAAACACGATT
This sequence comes from Anastrepha ludens, assembly GCF_028408465.1. NCBI lineage: Eukaryota > Metazoa > Arthropoda > Insecta > Diptera > Tephritidae > Anastrepha > Anastrepha ludens. The sequence goes on from NC_071500.1 coordinate 70,884,306, forward strand.
GAAGAGCGTCCATCAGCGGTCACTGTGGCCCAAACCATTACTTGCGATGGGAAATTGCTTCGAGTGGCCATACGTAGCCTCAAATCCTCGTATGAGCGTTCAGTCAAGTAAACACGATCGTTTTGAGTGTTTATGAACTGCTCAATTGGGAAATTTTGTTCATCAGAAAACACATTGTTAGGAAATTCGCCACGTTCGTGCAAGCGCAACAACTCCTTTGCTCTTTCGCATCGCACTTTTTTTTGTTGGGGTGAAAGATCGTGTGCTTTTTGGAACTTGTAAGCCTTGACCTCGAGCTCATTTTTCAATATGCGTCGAATGCTGTCTTGCGATATTTTCAGTTCTTTGGCCATTTTTCTTCCACTTCGACGTGGATTTCGTTAAAGTCGAGCCTTCACTTTCCGAACCATTTCTGGCGTTGTTGCGGTTTTTTTTTTTTTGGGTCCACCTCCATAGCGTCTTGCAATGCTACTAGTATCATTGTAACATTTTATAGTACGATACACCAACATTTTATTCACTTTGAGGATACTGAGCTCACGAACAATGGCTGGTTGTGATTTTCCAGCCAAACATAACGCAATCACACTATTACGTTTGGATTCCATAACAGAAAAAAATATTCAACAAAACTGAGGCGCAAATGCTTTTGACGGCTTATGAACAATATATTGAACTGTGAAAGTGTGAAGTTGGAAACACTTCATATCGTTCACCCTGTATACATACATATACATATATATGGGAAACTTTCAATTTTCCGTAAATTTGGTATAAACTGATTAAAGATCGATATTAATTTATCTCCCTTTTAATTTTCCTTCACATTTATTTAACAATGGCTCTTCGTGCCAGAAAAACCATACATATATATATATTTTAGGAGAAGCATCAAGAAAACAATGAGTTTTGGACCATCCTAATGTACATAGACACAGATAAGGCGCTTGGTCCTTAGTCTTGCTCTAGCTTTGAAACATTTAAACCGCCAATATGACAACCGGAGACTTCGTATTGGATTTAATCTACTTGTGTAAGTATGTATTATATGTATGTGAGTCTGAACATAAATGTATTTATGTATTGAAAGCAAATGGCTTTGCTTCACTCATCGACATTAAAATCTGTGAAATATGAGTAGCGATACTTCGGCGACTTGACAGCCGTCTTTAAAATCAGCAGGTGTTATCCTTGAAAGCATTTGGCTACGGAACTTGTAAATTATTGGTGGACTTTTTAATTGTCGGGTTTCATGTGGATAAAATCTGTGTTTGCTTAAAAATTTAGACCAAAGCTTAAATGTGTAGCTATTATGTGAAACTAATTGAATATTTTAATTTGAACCACCAGGCAAATATTGTAGTCGGAGAGGTAGTAAAAATTAAACACTTAAAATGCATAGGTTAAACTTGGGTAGAACAATACTTTTAAAAATGTCCTAGAAAGGAAATTACAAACACACGTATTTACCAGATTCCGATCATCACTGCAGATTTGGTTCAACAAAACAAAAAATGTGAAAGAAACGCTCTTGGCTTCGATTAACTTGATTTACATATTTCAAGATTGAAATGCCAAATTTTTATTGAGAAGTCTCTCATCCAAAGTTCTATAAATAATACCATTCACTATTTTCTAGTGAGTTTTATTTCATGAGGAATAATAATTATCAATTAAATATAATTCCATTCAAATAACTGCCTTTACTGTACCTTCGTACCCCATTCTGTCATGCAGTTTTGCGTAACGTTTCATGCCTGCTAAAATAGGCGCTAGCAATAGGGCTAAATATTCTCCACCCTCACCTTATTTTTCAATGATCTTCCAATGAAATTTAATCAGCATGTCTCTGCAGCGCTCTTATTTAACCGTAAATTTCCTGCTGTTTTCGTTTCCGACGAAAAATATTTCCTAATTGGAAAAACTTCATTTCCAGCTACTCCTACTACTCGTATAATGTGTTGGAGATTAGCAGAAGGATGCCGACTTTCACTATCGCATATACGTCGAAAAAGGAAAATGTGGGTTCCCTTTACGATTTGCGAAGCTGCTCTTAGAGCTGCTAGTTAGGAACTTTTTGAACTACTTAAGCCGCAACTCTCGATTTTGATAGATCATAGTATGATAACATTTTCAAGTCCATGATGTCTGTTCAATGAATTATAATGAAAATTTCCTTGGCCTTCTTACTATCACGAACCTTGGATTTAAATACCTTGACTTTCTTTTTCTCTAGGATACATAAACATTTATCTGGGATGGATATTAGTCGCCCTCGAACTATCTTATCCGCACTCATCGTTTTCTTATTAACGTTAATCAGTTATTCTATTTCAACGAACTGATCTTATTTATGTCGAAGTGTTTTCTGATAATTACATAAACCCAGCCGTAACCGTGAGTTGGTAAGCTAACAGGTTTTAATAGCTGCCTGACCATCCACAACAAAAAATAACTGGTTAAAATCAAATCACACAAAAACATAAACACCCAGCAACTCAACCCGGAGTATATTTCAATATTGCTGGGATTTCTTCATTGATCATTGCAGTTTTTATGGATTTATTAATGAACGAACAGGACAGTGCCTCAATTTCGGGAATTGCTTTTTCGGGAATAAAATCGACCAAAAACCATTATGTAAAACGTTTTTAATTGTTTTGACACGCACTGATAAAGTCGTCCAGGGGCTTTTCATTTTTATCTCCATTTTCATAATATTCCAGAAGTTCTCTATGGAGTTTAGATAAGGATTATTCACAGGCCAGACCAATGATAGAACACCCACTTCTGCTAAAGATTTTTTTAATTAAATAAAGAAAATTATTTCGGGAATAAATATTTTGTAAGAAAAAAAATGTCAATAGTCATAAAGTTATGTAATAGCTGAAAATATTACTTACGTGACGTCGCCCATATGGGGAAAATGCTCTTCAATTAAACGAATCAGGTTCGCTTGTAAAAGTTTTAGGAATTACTTGTATTTATATTTCCATATATCAAGACCAGCTTTCCAACCCTATGACAGGAAAATATTTTCTAAATCATCCGGCTCTCCCCTGCCTAACGACGGTATGTCTGACACATTCATTACGTTCATCGGATCTTCTTAAAAATGTACACCATTCCATCTGACTCTTCGGACCATTTTATGTGCAGTTAAGTCAATTGGAGACGTTTTCATCGTGGTGGGCTTTTGGCTGTACGTCGGGTAGCTATTCCGTTCCTCTGGGCAACTTTTCCGCTACTCCTGATGTGCTCAACTTTTTTAAACCGGTCCTAATTGTTAATCCGATTAATGTCATAGTCATCACTAAAGGGATCCGGTCTTTTCATATTTTTGAACAAAATTGCTGACAGCAGTTTTGTGAAACTAGTTTTTCCACCAAGTTTGCGTGTACCTATTTTTGAGATCGCAAAGCCAAAATTATGGTCTTATAAACTTCAGTCAATTTGGCATTTTTCACACTTCTTATTTAACTAGTAGATGTGGGTCACCTCAAGAAAATAATAAGAAGTGTTTGATTACATACGCTGTTTTTTATCCGCTGAATCTGGCATACTTTTTTATTGCCTACCTTTATAGAAAACTAAGCTTTGGTCAAAACTCGCATACTCGTAATATTGTCTTCAAATACAATATAATATACAAAATTAACGCCCTCTCGACTGTTTTCTGTTATTACTATCAGATTGTATATTTTTATTAAAAGGAGTACCTACTTAATTTAATTTACTTACATATCTTACAGGTATTTTATAGTAAACTACACCTATGTTTAAAACAATAGCCTAGAGACGATTTACCAAGTTGTAACAACTATTTATTTTTTTGTTACTCATTTAATTTTTTTTTCTTTGTACAGTAGAACGGTATAACTCAAAGTATCAAGCTTTGAACAAAATTCAAAAAACTCAGCTGATTTACTGATGTGAAAGGGGTTTGTTTACGACAAAACTGAGATTGTGTTGGTGATACAAGAAAAAATTAGTGCAGACTTAACTCATGCTACTTAGTTGCCATCTAAACCACAGATGACTAAATGCGAAGCTGTACTGTTGAGTACTTGGCAGTATTACCAGTCAGACGAAATGATGGGCTACCGGAAATTCTTTAAAGCGCCAAAAATAACAGACGAAAACAATTTGTTTTTACGTTAATGCCGCGTTACACATGTTTTGCAGGAACTTATATTCAATAAGAGCGAAAAATATAAATGAAGAAAGTAAATATTTAACTTAGTTCAAGGTTGATACTTTAAGATGTCAAAAAATGGTCTATGAATGCACAGGGGGACTATAAGCTTTCTACCCCCCCAAATCAGAAGACAGTGATATGTACTTGAATTGTGATTTCTTTATTTTATTATATTTAAATAATAAAACAAAATTTTTTCTAAGAAACAAATTAAAGCTATCTGTTTTAATTTGTTTGTTGTTTTACAAATACGTTTTTGTTAGCCACTTTTTATTATATTAACAAAATACAATACCTTTTATATATCTCTAAAATAATGCTATTCACCTCCTTTTTAGTATTTTGGCCTTTCAATGTTTGATAATTTCATTAATTTTTGAATTTTCTATCATTTATGTGTTTTATACTGATTGTAAATTTTATTTTTATGTATGCGTACATATGTATATATGTATGTGTAGTGTGGCATTTGGAAGCTGCAAAAATTCCCAATTTTTGTTTAAGAAATATCCTATTAATATCGAGCAACTGTCTGGCTTAGACGTGAACAACTTAATAAGGTTCTGGATAAAGTCAGACTGGATATAGTCAGGCCATAATTAACCCTTAAACTAGTTGGTATCGAGGATGTGGCAACAAAATGGTTCGCTAGGAATACTTTTTAAGAATTTAAAACCTTGGGGTCAGTTTTATTGATATCCTGTTTTTATGGGATGTGAACTAATATAATTTTAGCAAAGGTGCAATATACGAGTACATACTTAAGTGTATGCTCGTATGCAGTAACACCCGTTACTTACTTCATATACCTGGTATAATCAACCAGGTAATCCAAAACCTTCGATCCCCAATCATAAGCAGCAACCAACGTACTATGCGCTAATATTTTGATACTACTAATATATAATATACAAGTAAGTGGGTAAGTTTCGAGGAATAGGCATGCAATTACACAAATTATCGATAATGATACTACTCCAACAGTACCACCCTTCTTAAATACACAACAACAATTTACACTCAATGAGTTTTAATGGATTATGTGTTCGATGACTCTGATCGAATTTTCTAGTTATTAAATCATTTACAACTTGAGCATTTTCCTATTATATTATATTTATAAAGGGTCTTTCAAAAGACGAGCCTAGATTTTGTTTTAAAATAAAGTTGATACAAATTTAGATTCGTCGAGGTTTCGCTATTTTTATTCGAAATACGGATATTAACAATTATATGTGAAAACTGCCATTATTTCAATGTCCACCACGGGTATGTCTACAGGTAAATTCCGCCAAGCAGTCGATTCAGAAACGCCACTTGTTGAGAACGTCGACATAACTTTGCACTACAGCAGCAATATTTTCAACAGAACGTTCCGTTTGTGGTCTGCCAATCCCTTTTCTATCCTGACCAAAACCAGTTTCTTCAAATTATTTCACCAACCTTTGAACTGTAGACTCATTCAAAGTATTATTTCCACCAAAATAATAACGAAATTTGCGATATTTTGTTCTGAAAGATCGACCATTTTCATAATAAGTTTCAATAATTTTTACGCGTTATTCTATCGTGTAAAATTATGAATCTGGCATTAATAAAAGTAGTTATTCACTACTGACATCTAGTCGTCACTTTTGAAAGACCCTTGATATAAGTACTTGTGTTTTTTATGGAGGCTAGTCGCTCTTCTACCCACCGTTATAAGTATTTACATAAATTAATCACTTACTTAATAAGTATTTCGTAAACGGTAATGAGTTACCAATTGCCGATGACAAAGTTAGAATAAAAACGTAGTTGATAGCATAATTTCTTTATTCTTTATTTTACTCCTCAGTCAAATTTTGGTGCTTTTGGTCACTGGTGTATTTAATTGTTACGTGTACGTCTACTACGAAAGGAGAATGCAACTAATATTTTCTTTCCTAATCTTACAAATATTCGTACGACATATTGGAATAGTGAACTCTGAAAAACTTTTTAATATCGTTAATAATTTGACGAAGGACTTGGAATTGGAGCTAAATTTATTTATCAACAGCAACGAAGAATTCATCAGCGAACTTCCTCTGCAGAATGTATTGACGCCAAAAATGATTCTCAATTACAATAGTGCAGATTTCAAGATCCACGGTCGGGAAACCGAAAAGGTTTTAACAGTCGCATTTGTTGGCTTGAATGAAACAGCTCGTATGGTAAATTTGCTGGTCAATGTTTTGTGGGAATTCCATTATACTAACGTACTTTTCGTATACAAAACCGCCTCTGAGACTCCGAACGCATACGGGCTTTTCCAGCTTTGTTGGCAGCACGGGTTCGTCAACGTACTAGCTTTAATCAATCAAACAATGTATACATATCATCCATTTCGCTACATCAAAGTTGTTCGATTGCACGCTCTCAGTGAATACTACAATAAATCCCATTTGCACAACTTTCAAGGATATCCACTTCGCGGGATCATCAGCAACAATTCGCCACGAGTATACCGCTTCAAAGATGATAATGGCAACATCGTCAATGGCGGCTACCTTTACGCATTGATAATATCCTTCATAAAACATCATAACGGTACATTCCAAGAGGTCGTAATGCCTACATATGCAATAAACCTAACAGATCTCATTGAAGCATTCAAAAATAGGCAACTCGATATTCTTGCCGATATGCTCTACATGTACTCGGATTATTCGCACAGCAATGTAATTTGCAACTATCGGACGTACCTAATGGTACCCTATGCCAAGCCAATACCGAGATACTTGTACATTTTCAAGCCCATGGATTACTTGATGTGGTTACTCTTACTATTCATCATTTTCTATGCGACCGCTGTACAAATGTTCTTATCCTGGCTACACGTAAATATACTTCACTTTGGTGTGGCTCTACTACGAACCCTTAGTTCGGTTCTGTATATACCGAGCTCCTATTATCGTAATTGTACGCGCGCACAAATATTCTGCTCAGCCATATTATTGCTAAGTGGTTTTCTTTTGACAAACCTCTATCAGACATTTTTGGCCAGCTTCATTATTTCCCACCTATATGAGCCACAGATTAATAGCATAGCTGATATCGCACATACAAATTATCGCATACCACAAACACAAATGGATGCCACCTATTTGCGTAGCTTGTCAGGTGTGCCGCAAATTGTTTATGATCGCTTATTGAACACTACTGCTGACGAAGTATACAAGTGGCGCCGTGAAATGAACACATCATTTATACACTCGACTGTTGAAGACAAACTTGAATTCTTCATGTATCAACAAAAGTTTTTGCGTATACCACTTTTTAAGCTGATCGATGAGGCGGTCATGCAGTTGCCACTGTTCATTACAATAGCTCATGGCTCACCATTTGTACAGCAGTTGAATAGTTTCCTGCGGAAAAACTTTGATACAGGAATTTTTGAGAAAATGTTTTCCGACAGCGCAGAAGAGGGTATTTTAAGTGGTGAGATAGAGTTCTATCGAGTAGACTCAAAGGAGTTTGAGCCAATTGATGTTGCGCATTTTTCACTAATATTTGCCGCATGGGCAGTGGGCCTGTTGGGTGCTTTGATTTGTTTTTTAATTGAGTTGAAAGGGTTTAACCTTCATGTGCCCGGGATATAAAACTTACGTACCCGGTCGGCTTACTACATTTGTAGTAACTACGTAATTGCATGCAAAACCAATGTAATGTAAAGAAAAAAAGACTTGTATGGTGTTTTTTTTTACTTGTACGTGTGTAATAACCTTTTTATTTAAAAATATTGAATTCAGATGATAATTTTAATACAAAAAATGTTTTAATTTTCCGGAGTTGAACAGCATTTTCCCAAAATATATGTTTCGGCTTGTGCATTACACACTGCTTTTTTGCACCAACTACAGATTTTTCGTGTGTTGTTACGACTTCCTATTTCACAGTATTGACAAGGTACAGGATATTTTGGTTGTTTATCGTTGGAAATATCAGCTAAAATAGATGAATCAACATTAGATGTAGCAGAAAGGGATCGATCCAGTGCCATTTCGATAGCTTTACGTGTTTGATGGAATCCCAGCACCTGGGGAACTTGAGAGCGCTGTTCAATTGCTGGCATAAAAAGCTGCTTAGACAAGCTCCGCAAGAAATCGCGCGTCTGTGCGACGGTTATATGGATTGTTTTCCGAGTAAATGATGGATGATGCAAGTGCACTTATGTCCAGCATGTTATAAAACATGGCCAAGGGCCAACGCAATGTTTTGCGTTTCGTTGAATATGCAGAAAGCATGTTATCCATTGCGTCGACGCCTCCTTTGTTTGCATTGTAATCAAGGATGTATTGCGGCTTGTTTTTCTTTTCAGCTACAATTGAATTTGTCAAAGGTGTGCTGGCAAGTATTATAACTGATCGGCCTCTTTTTGGAACATAAGATACCAAAGAAAACTTTCCATCGAGAAACCCGAAAATGGAAGATTCTTCAGCACGATTGCGGTCAGCCTTCATTTCATATGGTACAAACGTTTTATTTTGACGAACAGTACCAAGAATAGCTAGACCTTTGGCCATTAAATACTTGCCTAAGTTTAGCGATGTCAAAAAATTATCACAAATAATAGTCCTTCTGTTGTTCTCCCAATGGCATACTAACCTTTGCACAACACCTTCACCTACGTTATTTGCTCGACCAGCATTTGAGTTTTTTCCAGTATATATTTCACTTTTGAGTGGGTAGAACGACTTAGGATCGCATGCAAACCAAACCTTTATCCCATACTTGGCAGGCTTAGAGGGTATGTACTGAGTAAACCTAGTTCGACTGCGCAAAGCAAATAATTGTTCATCCACAGTTGGTTGGTAATATTTGCACAGATTTGCGTTCATTTGTCCACAATTCAGATATTGGAGCAGCCTTATCGGCTTCTAGCCTAAATGCTCTTGTACGCTCGCTGTCAAATCTAATGAATCGAACAATTTCTTTGAAGCGTGACTTAGGCATTACTGCTCGATAAAAGCAAATGCATTCTTGGCTCCACCTGCTAGTAACACAAGACCTATAAATGCTCTTAGTTCAATTAAGGTTAATTTCTCCCAGATTATTTTATCTCCCTTTCGCCCTTTTTCATTCGTATCTACTAGAATTTGTTGAAGCATTGATGGCTGAAGTCAACTATAAAATTCTATTTTGCATACATTTTATATGGTTACTACAAATGTAGTAAGCCGGCCGCAAGATGATGTTTTTTTCAAGTAGGGTCTAGAGGTCAGGAAAATAATAGTTCGAGTGTTATTATACTCTTAATTGACTTTGATTTGATAATCAGGAAGCTACTAAAAAATTCGGAAAATTTTTTTTTATCTCACTTTTTTTCACAATTTACTACAAATGTAGTAAGCCGGGCACATGAAGGTTAAAAAGTGATACGGAAATGTATTTGTACTTTTTAGGTGCTTGTGACTATATAAATATGTTGATAAATGATATGGCAAATGATGGTTCAAATGAATAAATGAAAAAAAAAAAACAAAAAAAAACAACCTGTTCAGCAAATGTGGGTGACGCTTAGTTTTGTACCCTAAACTTGTTAATAGTTATTTTGAATCATATAATATGTTGTGCACAATCTATTGAGTCTGAATCTTTCGTAGATTGAGAAATTCATAAATAAACTTGTGGAATACATTGACATATATACAGACATGCAATGTTCCTTTGAGGAATGTCACGACCCACTTTCGCACTCCGCCCTATACTCGAATCACGTTCCTTTTTAATTAAAATTTGGTACTCACTCTAAAATCTACAGCTTTAAGAACAGTAATTTTGATGCTACAAATGATATACAACTATTAAAATGTATAATTTTCAGTAATGGATCATACGCCAAACATATTTGACACTTGTAAACAGACATCTTTTTTTACTTTTTTATCGAAAAATTGTGTTCAGCGACGAAGCTCATTTTTGGGTCAATGGGTACGTAAATAAGCAGAATTGTCGATTTTGGAGTGAAGATCAGCCAGAAGAATTGCAAGAGCTACCAATGTATCCAGAAAAGGTCACAGTTTGGTGCGGTTTATGGGCTGGAGGTATCATTGGACCGTACTTCTTGAAAGATGCTGCGAATCGTAACGTAGCTGTGAATGCTGAGCGCTATCGTGAAATTATATCCAACTTTTTTTTGCCCAAAATGCAAGATCTTGCAAATGCATGACAAGTGGTTTCAGCAAGATGGTGCCACATGCCACACAGCACGCGTAACAATGGACTTGTTGAGGGGCGAGTTCGGTGAACATTTTATTTCACGTTCGGGGCATGTCAATTGGTCTGGGTAGCCGTGCGTGGTGCGATATAACGCCTTTAGATTATTTTTTGTGGGGTTATGTTAAAGCTCATATCTATTCAGACAAGCCTGCTTCAATTAACGCATTGGAAGACGACATTAAAGCGAAACATTGGAAAGAGTATGCCAAAATTGGACTAAGCGGATGGACCATTTGAAGCGCAGTCCCGGTCAACATTTGCATGAAATAAACTTCAAACATTAATGATTAATTTTGTGCCACCCTGTAGTGGATATGCTTAACTGTAGCTCCTGATGGGGTTGATGTTGCTGGTTTGATTCGTTATTTTAAACGCAAAGTCAATGAAATTTGTTGAAATTTTATCCCGCTAATGAATCGGAATCGTTACCAAATCCATTGGTAAACAAGGTTTTATAAAAAGTTCAAATTGAAAGGTCTTTACATAAAATAAATATACATATATGTATGTATACTGTAAGGTCTCGTTTTGTGCGGTGGATACGTTCTACAGAGGAGCGCTTATATGAAAGTCGCATAAAAAAGGTTTTTCTTGGCTCGAAAAAGTAGGAATATGTACGTTCCATAATTTTCTAAAATCGCATAAAACCAAAACAACGAGTTAAAATTAATTTAAGACCGCATAAAAAAGTTTTGCAAAAATTATAAGAAATAGGCTGCCTAATTAAGTACTTCGAACGTTGAAAAAAATTCACATGAAAGCTTAAAATAAACGTGTTTCAAACTTAATTCATTTTATTTTACTACTGTGGGCAAAAAGTAAGGCGAATTTATTTGTCAAACTTCGCGGGATTAAAATTTCGCTCTAGTTATTTTTTTCATGTGTTGGCAGCACTGTTAATAACATCTGGGCAAACTTTCATGTGAATGCCATTATCAGTAATATATTTACGCTTGTGTTTACCAAACGAGCAAGAGTGAATTTTTCGATTTTTACAATGTCTGATTTATTGAGCAGAGAAGTGCCATCAAACTTTGTTTGCGGAATGAAATTTCGGCTCCGGAAACGTTTAGCATGTTGCAGAAGGCATTTGGTGATTCGACCATGTCGCAGAAAAATGTTTATAAGTGGTACAAAGACTTCAAAGAGGGTCGAGAACGTGTTGATGACTTGGAGCGCTCCGGACGACCATCGACGTCAACAGATGACCAACACGTCAATAAAGTGAAGGAGTTAGTGCTCAAAAATCGTCGGTTGACTGTTAAAGACCTTACTGATATAATCGGAATATCAGAAGGATCTGTGAAAACCATTTTGAAAGATCGTTTGGGCCTACGAAAAGTCAAATCTCGTTTGGTACCGAAAACTCTCAATTTCTTGGAAAAAGTCGTTGCGTTGATGTGTGTGAAACAATGCTTTCAGACTATCAGGACAAGCTCAAATGCATCATTACGGGAGATGAGACTTGGATTTATGCTTACGACCCTGAAACAACCGACCAATCAAGCGAATATCGTGCTAAAGGCGAGGCCAGACCGAAAAGAGCACGTCAAAGTCGTTCAAAAATAAAGGTAATGATGACAGTTTTTTTCGATTTTCGTGGTGTGGTGTACTATGAAGTCCTTCCACCTGGCTAAACTGTTAATAAGGAATATTATTTGAACGTTATGCGTCGTTTACGTGAAGCAATTCGTCTAAAAAGACCAGAATTATGGGCCAACAACTCTTGGTTTTTGCATCACGATAATGCACCGTCTCACACTGCACTCGTTCTTCGTGTGCATTTCGACAAAAATTCCACGCATATCGTTCCGCAACCACCGTATTCACCTGATTTGGCTCGTGTGACTTCTGGCTATTCCCAAAACTCAAGAGACCACTCCGGGGAACGCGTTTCGAGTCGATTGAGGAGATAAAAGCTGAATCGAAGAAGGTGCTGATGGCCATACCGGAAATGGACTATTTGGCATGTTTCGGGGATTGGAAAAATCGTTGGCATAAGTGTATTTCATCGATAGGGGATTATTTTGAAGGGGATGAAATTGATTTACAAGAATAAATAAAGCTTTTTCATTTTACAACCAAATTCACCTTACTTTTTGCCCACAATAGTATTTTAAAGAAATAAAGTTTTAAATTTTGTAATCTTTATCAATACCTGGTAATGGATTGCATCGTCAAAGAGACTGTCTCTGTAATAGATATTTGCGGTAAAGGCGATTGATTTTCACAAACTTCATTCTCGTTCTGTGTAGCTCTTTCTTTTCTGTCAGTGTAATTAGTAAAATTTAAACTCGCTACTTATTATAAAAATACACAAAATAACGCTAAAGCAAAATTTAATTTCAAAACAATTACAGTTTACACCTTTCAGTGCGAAACTCAGAATAATGCAATAGCTACTTCTCGATGGTAAGTCTCATATATGTACATACAAGGGGAGTCCCCGAATTGCAGAAGAGTTAACGTAGAATTAGCTGTCCTTTACATCTATAAACCTTATGTCAGTAAAACAAATGGTGTGAGCTTTGAACGTTCCATGATTTTTGGAGACTGTCTATACGCGGGCTTCCTACTATACAAGTCTATATGTATGTTTGTCCTAGAAATTTTTGGATGAAATACGAACCGCACAAGTTCAAGATGACATAAAAATAATCCGCTTAAAACGAGACCTTACAGTATTTTATTGCTCCGAAAATTCGTTCAAAAGTATTCAAAAACGTATTAGTCTTATATTCATAGACAATGTTTTGAGGAATAATAATAATGGATTATAAACACAAAAGTTACTAATAATGGTGCAAAAGTAGTCAATAAGCCCCTTAAAATTAAAACAGACTGCTTTATAATACCAAATCTAACATTTTCCACGAAGTCTCTGTGAAGAGAACACACCCTAATTTCATGGCTGTTCAATCAAATCAAAGTGTGTTAATAAAGTGCGCTATATACAGTTTGTCTAATAGAAGCAAAACTGGCGAAATTCAAAAAAAAAATAAAAAAATTCAATTATGCTAAAGAGGTGTTCCCTTCCGCAATACGCAGTGTTGAAGCAGTTCCTATGTACACCCGCTAAAGGTCCTTAAATTTCAGATGTTCTACAACAAAATATTTGAGCAAGAGCTCTATATATAAAAAAAAAGTCATAAATAAAAGGGTGCAATTTATATATATCGAAGTTAAAAATGTAGACTAGTTCGCCGGACGAGTCCTAAAAAAATATCCCTCCAAAACAAGATCAGAAGATTATTGATTTGTTTGTGACAAGGCCGAACCTATCGTTGTGTGAAGCTGAAGCAATTTTAAGAAAAAGTGGTGTTAATGTATCTAAATTCACGATTCGAGGGCATTTACTACAGAAAGGCTCAAATCGCGGAGCACATTGGAAAAAAACTTGCATAGGCTAAGACAAATTCAGAATGGACTTGGCTAAAGGTAATAATCACGATGAATCTTCTTTTTGGCCGATTAGTTGTATACGTCAGTCCTGGCGTACTGCTGATAATCTTCAACTTCAACGGACTGTTAAGCAGCCAGTTAAGATTCATGGTTGCTGTTTCTCCAAAAAGAATTTGGCCGTTTATTTATATTCACCACCAATTTGAATGCAGTTTTTAGGGATAAAATTTACTTCCATCAGCTGCGAAGATGTTTCCAACCTTGGATTTTACAAGAAAACAACGACCCAAAACATCAAAGACAAAGGTGTGTTGAGCAGAAATGGCAAAAAGGGATTGGCTTTCACAGTCGCCTAAGGCCAGCCCAAGTAAAACTTTTTAAGAGAATAAATAGTTACGCAAAAACTCAAAGGGAAAATAACTATGGACGATCAACCAAGTGAAATTCGGCTGATTGAAGCTGATTTCCTCTACAATTTCTCTAGAAATTAGCACGTAGTAAGACTCCTCATAAAAATATCTGCCGTTCGAAGTCGGCTTGAAACTGTAGGTCCCTCCATTTGTGGAACAACATCAAGACGCACACCACAAATAGGAGGAGGAGCTCGGCCAAACACCCAAAACGGGTGTACGCGCCAATTATATATATATAATATATATAAGACTCAAATATGTTAAACCATTACTGCTAATGATGGTGACATTTTATGGTGGTTTACATTTTATTGAAAATTTGCTTCTAATAGATATAATATAATATTAACATACAACGCAGATAGTGCAAATACAATAGTTTCTGAATTATGACCGTCACGCTTCTATTAGACAGACTGCATGTATGTGAACATGTGTGTATTAGTGTAAGTGTAAAATTAAATATTTGAACTTAGCAGCAAAAATTTATGAAGTTTTTATTTCATAGATCTTGCAAAGAGATTTATTAAAGCAATGACGCCGGTTTTTGCAAGTAAAGAAAAGAAGAAAAAGAAAGGAAAATAATTTCACTTTTATATAGCGAATTTAACTTTACTTTAAGATTGTTAAAATCAGTTAAACTAGCATTAAAAAACCAATCTATTAGACGACAGAAGATACTGCTTCTTGTCCGTGGCTTGCAACTTCGTGTCAAAAGTTTGCAAAATATCCTGCGGTAAAATTCTCATTCAAAATATATCAACTATGTATTTGGTTGCTGTTCTAAATAAACTTCACAATCATAAACAAGAACCCGAAAGAGAAGGTGGAATTGACAAATAGTCCTTTACCGTCCTTCTATGCAGCACTCGCATCAAAAAACAACCCTTAAGTATTTCCCCACGTTGAGTAAAAGTTTTGAAATTGGTTGGTGTCCTCGTTAAAATTCACGCACGCGCTGAAATGGAACACATGGGTATAATAACTTTCTAGCCTGTAAATGGTAAATTTTGATAGCAATTTGTTCATAGGTGGAATCTACAATACATGAATTGAGCTCACCTAAATGTCACCAAAAGTTAAGCATTGAATATTCCTTCATCAAATTAATTTTGCTACCGCTTTTGTTGACTAGAACTTCCGAGTATGTTGTATTAGGAGTATTCACACCGAACTCGTTGCTTTGTTACTCGGTACTCAGTATTTTGCCCGATTGTATTGCTTTTGGATTTACTAAATAGCAAATTTTCGTGTTGACAAGTTTGACAATTTTTGTAGTAGTGGCCACAATCAGCAGTTCGCTGTACTTGAAATGATTCCCTCTCTGATATAAAGTACAACTCAGACGAATAAATAAATTTTAACTAAATATTTTATTATTTCTATTTTTCAGTAGCAGAGAAAAAGAAAATTTATTCTTAAGAATGCTGTGAGTATTCCCATGCGACTGTTGTGCAATTCGTGACAAAACAAGAAATTATGGGCAATAGTAATCTTCATTTCAGCTACATAAAGCGCGCGCAAGTGACAAGATCTGGCACGTTAAGACACAAGGAAAATGTTATTATCTTAATCATTTCACCAGATAACACATTCTCAATGGAGGTAGTATATTGCTTATCGAAAGCAATATTTATCAGAGGTGTTAATTTGATATATATAAAGAGGTGTTCAAATAAAAATATCATTTACGATATGTCTTTAGATACAAAATAACACATTTCCTACAACTTTTTTAACACATTTGCGCTCCAATGCAAACAACAAACTGTTTGAAGTCAGCTCTCAAATGTCCACAATAGTCCTCTCATTTTGTGAGGTGCCAATTAAAACGAATTTAATGCATAGTCTGGGTCATACCTAGCAAAACGCTTATAAACACCCGGGCAAATTTACAGAAGCGGTTGTACTGCTCGCAATCTACCAAACCGACAGAGGAACTCTAACAAGCAGAACATTCTAAATACTTCGATAGCTGAATGGCAATTAAAATGGGTCCACTCCAAGTGTGGATCTGTCGAAAACACGGATACGTTGATTTCTTTCTAACGCAGCTATTAAGTGGATGCGAATGCTTTCAAAAATATCTGCATCGCCTAAACTTGGCTGGTAGTCCTTATTATCTAGAATGCTTGGACGAAGAGGAGATGGTCCAGCATGTGGCCTTATATTGCAGCAAGTTCGCCAAGGAACGCGATAACCTAGCAATAACAATTCGTGTGTTTCTGACACCCAATAACTTAGTTCCACAAATGCTTGAGTCGAAAGAAAAGTGGAGGGCGGTACAAGGTTTAGCAACACGAATTATCGTGGAACTTCGCGACATTCATTGGAGGCGAAGGAATAATGCGAGACGAACGCGGCAGCAACAACTACTGTCGCTTCAATAAAATGCAGCAAAACGAATGTACAGTGCGCTCGGGAAAACGTCAACTAATTAAAACCACGAGTGTTGACGTTTAACAAATTGTTGACGTTTATGAATGTAGAAACGTTTAATAAAAAAACATATTGATAGTGTGCTTTGAACGTTTTTATTGACTATAACCTTAAACCAAACATAAACAAATACAAAAAAAGAACAAAAAAGTCTTTCAGCCTAACTAAAACTAAAGGAACGCATTTCAAAAGAGATCATATTTCACATACATACTTATGCATCTAAAAAAAATCGGTTATTTTTTTCTGTTGTTTTTTCCTTTCCAATACTTGGAGGAGAGCTTTCTCTCGTAAACGTCTTAATACATTTAGGTCATTTTGCTCAACATTCTCGCATTGAGCCCAATCCAAAGCCCGGTTAAATATTTCGACAGCTTCGTTTGGTTTTATTGTCTGTACATTTGTTCTCTTATCTAAATCGTTGTCATCATCATCGGTCACTTCTAACTCCTCAGCTTCACACGAATTAGAAACATTTCCCAGTAGAAAATCTTCATTCCACTTTTGAATGGATGATACTGTATAGTCAACCTTAAAAAATGTATAAAGTTACTGGTCGTGTCGTTAAAATAATTTTATAAAGCGACAAACCTGAGGGTTTATTTCATAAAGCAGATCAACTGCGAGCTCCATTTGTTGTTGCAGTTCCGAGTTTATTTTTTCTTTCAATATGCTTAACGGAATATCTTCCTCCGGATCTATCTCATTCTCCGTGAAACGCAAAACATTTTGCCATTGTATCTTTGCTAACTTTATTCCATGCGGCTTCTAAAAGCATAACACAATCCCTTAATGTAACAGCTTTCATAGAATCTACTATATTAGATCTGATTTTTTTGCTGTTACCATGGCTAGAAGACTGTTTCTATAATACAGCTTCGTTATTTTAATTGCGTTTTGATCCATTGGTTGGATAAGTGGGGTTACATTCGGAGGAAAGAACATTGCAACTATGTTTCCATCTTATGTTTTAAGCTCTAATTCACTTGGATGAGATGGAGCATTGTCTATCAGAAGGAGTGATTTAACTGGCAAGTCCTTTTTTAAAAGAAAATCTGTTACCTAAAATTAGAAAATCTTAGCTATTAAAAGCGATATTTTTTCTGTAGCAGAACAAATATTAACCTGTGGCACAAAGGATTTGTGAAACCAATCGTAGAAAATAGCTGATGTCATCCATGAGGACTTGGAACTCTTGTACTCAGTTGGGCAGTTAAAGTTTTTGAAAATGCGTGGATTTTTTGCCTTCCCAATCACCAACAATTTAAACTTATGATTTCCGGAAGCATTAGCACAACATAAAAAAGTAACGCGTTGTTTTTCTGTCTTTACGCCCGGAGCAGTTTTTTCGGCACTTGATACGTAAGACTTTTCTGGCAAAATTTTCCAAAATAAGCCAGACTCATCAGCATTGTACAATTGATCATGGCAAAGACCCATTTCTTCAATTTTTTGTTTAAGTTTGATTTTAAATGGTTCGACCAGCAAAGGCTGTGAAGATAACTTTTCTCCAGTTATTTTAAGCAGGCAAACTCCATATCTTTTTTTAAAACCTTGCAACCTTGCAATCCATCACTTGCGTTAAAAGAACATTCCTTTTCTTTTATTTTTAGATGAATCTCTTTAGCCTTTTGTTTGAGCGCTAATGCATTACCCGGATAATGCTTTTCTCTCTGCTTTACAAACCATTGATACAGGCGCTTTTCCATTTTCGAATTCTGAACTAATTTCATGAAATAAATGTGTGTGTGTGATCAAAACTGTGTATTTTAACTGTTGCTTAATTCAAAATTTTGATTTATTTAAAGTTGACGTTTTAGAGCTTTGTGGTTTGGTTGACGTTTTAGAGTAGACAATGTAAAAAATTAAGGGTTGACGTTTTGGGATGTTGACGTAAACTAGTGTTGACTTTTTCCCGAGTGCACTGTAACTGACGATTAGGCTTATTGCTCACGACGGCCTCCAGACGTAATTACCAAAACGGTATCGCTGTGCGATGTACCGTCGGACTTGAGATGATTTTAGTGGCGTTAAAGTCCCTGTCTGACTAAGGCTTTCAATTGCTTTTATACCTCGTTAAAAAAAGGTTGACATGGATGAATGCGTGTAAAATGTGCGGAGAGTATTCTGCTGCCAATTCCCCGATGACCAGGCATCCGAAGTTACTCTGACAATTTTGCATTTCACCATAGCTCATGGCCAAGCCTGATAATCTATCATCCTTGGAACTTCCGACATGGTTGATAAATTGTAAATTACATATACATACATATATTTCAACAAGATTGGTGTGAATGAGTATTTTCACCACGAGGTGTGCTTTGGCGATGTTCAGCAATGGCAGTTTCAGAAAATGCGTATAGCAAAACTTACTCCGAAAATTGTGGTGTGTTGTTCTGAACTTACAATGACAAATTCAACACGAAATTACAAAAATATATTTATATTTGCAAGTAAACTGCGTTTCGCTCAAGCTTCTTTTATAATTTGCTCCTGATAGCAGGAGGTGCAATTGATTTTTGTATGGTAATAGTCTGCACAACGCGAATTGTTTCAGGAATCTATTGTTCGCGTTGTAGAAGGGTTACCTGTACTACAATCGCAATAGAGGTACTATTCTTTGGGAATCAACGCCAGTGATTAGGGAGGATATTTAAGCAACTCGTACTTTATTTCATTACATTTAACTAACGAGAAAACACTTGTTGGAATGGGAATACTTACGAGCATTGCCTTGATGAAAGCTTATTTTTTCTTCTGTTTATTCACAAGAAGTTTTTCATTCAACTATTCGAAAAGGTTCCAATAATATTCAGAACTATCTGTTTAGCCTTTCCTTTTACGTTCCCAAAAAACTGATGGCATAATCTTTTTTGCCGGTCATTCTGACTTCACCAAAATTACCCATAAGGAGCGTCGCTGGACAGTATATAACCTCCACATAAATAATAGATTCCTAATATTCAATATAATTTCTTAATATTATTTTTCTAAAATTATTGCTTTGTAAAGCCGCATAGAAAATAGTGTAGGAATTTAGATAAGGGAAAAATCTTAGTGCTTTATTTCATTTCTCGCACCGTTGAAAAATCTTAGTGCTTTATTTCACTTCTTGCGCCGTTGTTATCATACACTTAATGCTAAGTAGCATTTTATAGCGCCTTTTACCAAACTATTTTCGTCTGTTTCACTATTGCTGTAAGATTAGCTCTGCAACCAAGTAAAGTTCTCACGGCTTTTTTGTGACCAAAAGTGTCGCGCAGCAAAGACAATTAAGTAATTTATGACGCTATGTGCCTATGCCTCGCCATGATCGCTTGGCGGCCCGCCAGCAACGCTCCTTGGCGCACCAAACAGAAAAATGTTGCCGTTAATTCATGTATTAACCTTTCGACATTTGGTCGAAGCAACATCTGCGAACCGCTGCATTTTCAATCAAGGAACAGTTTTTTATCCATCTCTTAAAAGCAATCAGCCAAACTCTGGCACAGAATTCCGCGGTAGGCGGCCTACCATAAATGCAACCATCCGAAATGGAGGGTGTTGCATGACGTCGCCGCTACGCTTGCGAAAGGTGTCCGCTTGACTGCCGGTGAGTGTGGCAAGTGGCTGCTTTTGTGATTGTCTGCAAAGGCGCCGCTCATTCGCAACGTCGCCATCACAGCGTTGGGCAATAAAATTTCTGATATCTATGCCACAAGCCAAATGGTCAGAAGTTAGATAATGCATTTTTTATTCAACACTGATGCCATACTGCGTAGTGCGGTAAGTTTTGGAAGCGAAAATATTTATTTACGTAGCGATAGGCTTCAACTCTATGCAACAGCTAAAAGCGTCTTAAAAGAATTGATGTCAAAGTAAAAAATGTAGTTATATAGTTATTAGGGTTTACACTTTTCATCACAAACCCACATTTATAATTTCGATTTTTTTGCTGAAAAAGCAAAACAAAAATAACAATTCTGAATGGATTGTGCGCCTTGTGGAAAATCATTTAAAAATGAAGTAATTAATCTTTTAAAATTTGTATTTAATGTAAATAAATTTCAATAACGGCTCAGGTAATACATTTCCTCTCAAATTTACTTGTATTACAATAAATTCTTAGAATTTCCTACATTTGTTTACTTCATCGGCAACTTATGTTCGCAGACAGATCCAACGAGAAAGAATTCGGAGAGGTCCAGTTCTAAAGAGTAAAGTTTTCGATTCACTGTTGCCATCGGGTTGAGTATCAGGGTCAGTAAATTTTTGTTTGTAATTTGATATTCCTGGAAAATTAGCTTTTAGAGAAATCATAGAGGCATTTACTTAGGTAAAGAAAGAAAAGCAAGTTTCAAAGTCAGCGCAATTTTTATACAAATTATTAATTCACATTTCTTAAACGTAATAAAATATATTTATAATTTCCTAAAGTCTTTTATCGACTTGCTACTCAAATACATTGGACCATAATTTAATCCTTCAAAGGGTCGAGAAGCAATGCTAGGATTTACACAGTATGGTAACGCAATGAATATTCATTTATTTATTCTTAGTAAACTAGAAATACACGATTCCGTTCAGACCACCACAAAAATACTAAACGATATAGTTCATACCTATCTATATAATTGACAATTTAAAAGTTTGCCTAGAATACGAAAAATTAAAAATTTTCCAATGTTCTACGTATCGGATTATCAGAGGCAGAGCTGTTGAAACCATAAATACACAATTATTTATTACTTTGACTGCACATGCGTAGATATTAAAGTTATGTTTTTATGTCAATCAAATCTCATTTAATTCTGTTTTTTTGTAAAACGCATTAATGCATCAACGGCTTTAAGCTTCATGTTTGCCCGCAGGTCCCTTATAATTAAGCCACCCTTGCTGTACATTCATTCAGACTCAACTAACGACGGGGGTATACAAAAAAAAATCTTATTTTTCTTGATTGGCGCAATAACCACTTACCCCAGTTTAACAAAGCGTGCCAGCCGTTTCTTTCTTGTGCTAACCGTCGCCAGTTGGACACACCAAGTGAAGCCAAGTCCTTCTTCACCCGATCTTTCCTTCCTCTGATACCACCAGCTGGTACCGCATCGAATACTTTCAAAGCCGGAGCGTTTGTATCCATTCGGACGACATGACCCAGCCAACGAAGCCGCTGGATCTTTATTCGCTGCGCTATGTCTATGTCGTCGTAATGCTCATACAGCTTATCGTTCCATCACCTGCGACACTCGCCGTCACCAACGTGCAAAGGTCCAAAAATCTTCCGCCGAATTTCTCTCTAACACTCCAATAGACGCCTCATCGGATGTTGTCGTCGTCCAAGCTTCTGCGCCATTCAATAGGACGGGTTTGATGAGAGCCTTATGTGTTAATTTTGTTCGTCGAGATAGGGGTTTTCTACTCATTTGCCTACTTAGTCCAAAGTAGCACTTGTCCAAAGTAGCCAATTCATTATTTCCATGCCTAAAGTGAGAATCTAGAAGAGCACAAATTAAATTCATTCAATTCATAAAATACTAAACTTAAAATTACTCCACATATTCAGTTACTTTTTATTTAATTTTCATTAGCTGTGGTTGTTAATTCTATACCTATATTTTGCATTTAAGGTCCAGCTGCTTTTGCTACATTTCCACCTTTTCTTTATATCACTTCTTTTTCTAAATTTTCTTCCCTTTTCCTTTCTAATTTTATTTCCAATAATTTTAGTTCCTGCTTTTAGCTCGTACACTTTTCTCTATATCTAGCCTTATTTACGTCGCTTTTATTTTGTTAATGCGAATCGAGTAAGCAAGCAGTAGCCAAATTTTTACAGGAATGGCGGAGCGAATATAGTTTTTTCGCCAATGGCAATACAAAAGATTCATTTTCGACACACATTCGCTATTTTGTGACGAATTCGCTGGCGATTCGCATCTCACAATTCAAGACTGCTAAATTCGCCTATATTTTCATTCGCTTCGCAAGTGACAATACTAGCCTTGATGCATTTAACCCTCGACACAATATACAACTAACAAATACAAATCTAATTTATGATGCTTTCTACCAACGGATTTTTCAATTATTTTATCATTTTTGTTTATTCCTACTTCATTCCACCACCCACCACTTTCCATACATATATGTATACTTACATGCATAGGACCATATTATTAAATTTTATCATTTATCATCCATTAGTAACTAAGCGAAATATAGTAGAGCTGATCGCTAATAACAATAACATTTGTCAAATAATGAAATACTTGAATTTATTTGTCATCAGCCAGTTTAACATAAATGTTCACTTCGCTTAACTAGAGTTGTAAACGCTATTTGTGAAGGCGTTGTTGTATTCCGCTTCATATTTGTCGAAATAATTTACTGGGAATGACCCAGTTATGAGGTGCCCCTTTGTTGTGCTTGTGTTAGTGGCAAATGTGTGGTTATCATATTTCCCCTCGACTTCTATCTCACAGTATTGCTTACGTACAAATTACATCGAAGAGGTTGGCATAACTCATCGCGCGGATATGTCTGAAGGGGACGAAGTAAATTGAACACAGTCAGGGTTGCCACTCAAAAACTTATTTTATACCCAACTATCTACAAAAATAGATCAGACAGAGTTCTTCAAGCTTAGATTTCGGTAATGGGAGAGTTTTGCTTTGGCAACTATCAAAAATCGATGCAATGCGAGAGCCGTATAAAAATGACGAAAATCCACTATAAGAATTACAGATCTGTGAAAAGTGCGTTTAGAAAATTGCGTATAATAATTCGAATAATTTGACATAAAAATTTAACTGAAGAAAGTGAGTTGGCTGTCTCGGTATAAGGCATAAAATCCCCACGTTCAATTGAAAATAATGCTGCTGTAAGAAAAAGCATTGAAAAAGTACAAAATGCAGTTAGAAAAGTACTTACCGTCAAGGTGTTGTGATATGGAGATATGTTAACTACGTTTTTATGACTTATTGTTAGTTATATGAATGTTACGTGGTTTCAACATGAAATTCTTGTGAAATTTACAAATAAATTTAGGGTGATTTACAGAAATTTTACCACCGAGATCGTCCGATTTGTCGTCTCTGGTCTACTGTATAAGCTGTCATCTCAAAGATAGAGTAGATGTGTATAAACAGAAAGGTGTAGAAGCTTTGAAGGATAACATGCATGCAAAATTGCTGATGCCAAAATAATCGAAATGAGAATCAGTAAGGAAATAAGAAAAATAGTTCTGTACTAAAAGTATTTTTCTAACAAAAATATATACTAGGCATTGCCCTGTTAGTAACCAACTCAAGTTCTACAGTTTCTTCTATCGAACGATATAACCAATTTAGTAAACTTGTCATCATATGCGCGTTTACACATGGTCCTGGCAACATTGCAATTGGTTAGGCTTAGCCATCTGCCTTTTGCCTTTCTCAACGTGCGTTCCTCTAGTTATTTTTGAATTCTGCGTAGGGGTTTTAATATCTGACTTGTTAGATCCCTTGCAAGGCTCGTGCTTTCTTTAGCTATTCCATCCACTGCTTCGTTTCCCTCTATGCCTTATGCCCAGGAACCCAATAAACACAAAGCCTGCGGTTACGAGCAAGCTTATTGATTGCTTCCTTGCCTTCAAGGACATTTTTGGATGATACACAGTATGATTTTATCGCTTTTATTGTCGTTTGGCTACCCACGTAGAGGTTTATTGCGCAGTTAATTGCTGCATCTGTACATTCAAGCTCTGCTGCTTTCTTCGGTATTGCTTACGTCAACACAGCCTGGAAAGTGGGTGATAATGAGATCCTCTAGAGATTGTACGCCGTCCATGTACCATCCTCCTTCCTGGCTAGGTTAGCTTCAGAACGAAGCTTTGGCAATAGCTTTCTAAGCCTCGACGCTTTCAACCGTTTCTTTTGTCAACACGGATTTCCTTTTTAAAGAGCTTAAGTACATCTCTATATTCTTTACAAATAACCTCACATTCTGCCAGCCTCGCTAACTTGTGGGTCTCGCGAACATATTGCCTTCTAGCGCTCAGCTCCTTGTTCCACCAAGGAGGCTGAGGTTTGTGTTTTGTTCGTCTTGTGGGACAAGAGATATTGTACGCTTTAGTTAAGGCCTTTGTAAGCCTGGTAAGCAAAACTTCGATGTCTTCATGCGAATTTATCGGTGCATTGCTTCCTATTTTGTTTGTCAGAAACTTTTCACAAAGGTCCCAGTTAGAGTTTCTGGGATTCCTCAGAGCATTACTGGTTTTTGTGAAATAGAAATCGATATTAAAGCTGTTGTAATTATGATCTGAGAATGAGGGTTCTTCCAGAACCTTCCAGTCAAACTCATTGAAAATGAGATTTACAGCTCGTAACATCAGAGGAACGCACTATGGAAAATCGAGGAGTTTTACGGACCAAAAATCGACAGTTGTAACATTTTTAAAAATTAAGTTGCGAAAATTTGCACAAATACAAAAAAATGTGTAAAGATTTAAATAAAATATATTTTAGTGTCATTTATTTTTAAATACCGTGTGAAAAAAGTTAAATTTAAAAATTATCCAATCTAAAATGATCTTATTCCATTTTAAGTAGCTAATGGTCTTGAATATGTAAAAACAAACTTATAACTCATAACTTTTAACAAAACAAAATATTTAAATTAATGTCAAACAATTAAGTAAAGCAAGTATAAAAATCAGTTAGAAGAAGTAGTACATTACAATACGTATTAAAGGAATAGAAATAATAAACATTATAAAAGTTATTTTTTGTAACACTTTGTATTTACAAAAATGTATTTTAATTATTTATTTATTATTTATGGAAAATAAGGATTAAAAACAAATTAATTAATGTTTAGTAAGTCCAGGGTGTCCTCTTCAAGTTCCTTTACAATTCTTTTATAGGGGTTTCTTAAACTTGTTATAAATGGATTAAATGTACAAAGAAGAGTGTGGAATACGTTCTCATTTGTAGCTGATCGAGAGCATTTCCGAAACAAAATTTTTTATAATCCTTATTACGGGACTCTTGTGTGTCTTCAGAAAGTTGACCAATAGGAAGCACTGCAAAATGTTTTATAATACTTTCTCCATATATTAAAATTTTGTGGACCGAAGATGGCATGTAATACCATTTATAATTAGACATATAGATCTGAGCAGTTTCCATAGCATAACTACCAAATTTCTCTGAATGTATCTTCATTCCCGATGAAAGGTCTGTAGAACTATATGAAGGCGCTTAATCAAATGATATAGGGCTTTTGTTAAATTTAAATCAATTAAAACACTTAATGCTTCTTCATGCGTTAGAATGGGTTTCTGTTCTGATTTTTCATCTGTTCCTTCTTCTATCGAACGTAGTCCCTGAAGATAAGCATTGTAAATGTGTTCAAATCCGTATTCATGGAGTAACATTGTGTTTTTTCTTTTCTTCCTGGATTCTGATGAGTCTGTATAGGCCAAGCATTGTCTTCCATGTTTATCGGAAACGGGTGTATTGTCTTTCGGTAAAATAACTGAATATTCGGAATCCAACCAATTATTGATTTTTTTTAATATGTCTTTTTTACGGGATACTTCCATCCATCTTTTATTAAAAGCTGGAATTATATGTCTTTGAATATCACTGATGATAAGACATATGTTGTCTTCAGAGACTTTGTAATTATTTTTCAGAATAATTTATTATATATTTATTTATTTATATAATTTATTATTATTTTACGCTTAGAACACTTGAAACAAATCATTTTATTAAATTTGTTGCATTTAACGTGCCGCGAATGTACAAATAATTTTATGTTTACATGACACAAGAGGCGCGCATAAAAAGTTTTCGGATTCAGGAAGTCACAGATTCCAAAGAATTTCACTAATTTCGTCTCACGCAGTAAGACAACTCAAAAGATAGAACGGTAAATAGATTGCCTCTGCAAACCCAATAGAAATTGGATTTCCATGTTTTGACTTTTTACATTTTTATCTATAACTTTGAAAATCGCAAAAATCCGCCACCAATTTTCTTATTTATTCTTAATTATTCTTACTTATAATAAAGTTACAAACCCCACTTAAGTTTTAAACGTAGGGAGGCGTGGGTAACAGTTGAAAGTTTCAATAAACTTAAAAACCCTTTTTTCAACTTATGTTATTTGAAACGCTTTTTGTACTAATTTTAAAACAAATTGCAAGACATATTATTTTTTTAATAATCTGCAAAAAATAAGCTTTCGGAAAACATATAGCACTTTATATTTATTAATACAAAGTATGGCCTTAAAATCATTTTAAATGTAGTAAGGTGAAGGGGCTTCACCTGGACGTTTCCAAAAATAACAAAGATTGCCGAATGCTAAAAAATTTATTTCATATAATTTATTAATAATTTTTTTACGATAGTTTAATTCAATCCTTAAGCTATGGGAAAAAAATAAAAAAGATGGCAATAGCGGCATTTGTAAAAATCATTTTTGATATGCCGTTGTTCTACTCTTAATATTATATATAAAAGATAGATGGATTTTATACGAATTACGTATATTAGTGAGATATATCCGTTTACCCAAATGATACCGCCCATTTTTCAAAATTTGAATTGCTTAACAAATTTTGTTTAATTTATAACAAAGATATCATGTTTTTGCATTTTAGGAAAATTATGTGGGAGGCAGGCGTTGTTGTTAAACTAGTACGCCCATTTTCAATACCAAACCTCCTTCGACAAAGAGTAGTACGAGCGTACAAAATTTCCTTGCAACATTTTAATTTTTGCTCGACTTTTCATGCGCACCTACAGATGGTCAGACAAGACATAATCTCTCTCATCTTTCTGAGCATTTTAGTACACATATATGTATATGCCTATATCTATCTTATTCCCTAGTCTCGTTTACTTATACGCGTTTATATTTCCGAAAACCTATCAAAATTCATTCTAATCTACAAACTATTAAGAGGAAAAAATCTTACCTTTTCGGTTAGAAAATACCGAAAAACGGCAACACTGAGCACAATATGATTTTCACGTACTTACATGTGCATATACTCGTACACGCGCCTAGACTACCAACCATTAGAGCTTGGCTTGTGTGCTGCTGTGTTCATCAAATAATCAATGTGTGGGTGTCAATCGCATCACAATGAATGCTTCGCCTACTCCATCGATTGGTAGCTGTGCTCGTATGCATCTCTAACCCTCTTCCCTCGCATCATCATCATCATCAGCACCATCACAATACGCCGCATCATTTGGGATCGTAAAACATTGCGTCGCCAAGCGCAGCGTTATGACCGTCCAACGCTGGGTTAGTGGATATTGCCGCACATTCACGCTGACTCAATTGAATCAAACGATCGATGGGTGATAAATTATTTCCCGCAATTTACATAAATGGTTTGAATGCATTAATTAAAGTCAAATCGCGCTGTGGGATGTTGAGTCACACGATCAGATTCGTTCGCTTGCTTAGCTTCTCGCTCCGCCTTAGATGCAGTTTCTACTACTACATACATGCCTAAGTTTGAGCTTGGCTGCATGTTGATGGCAGCCGCCCAAGTTTATTATTTAGTCAAATCAGTAACAAATCGAATCGTTTATTTGCGAAGACGGCAACGAGGGCGGTGGCGTTGTACTGTGAAGTGGCTTGCTGGCGAACCATTCACGTTGGCATTGGCACAGAATAGTATATGTGAATGTTTTAGCAATATTACTTACAATAAGTCCAACAAAGCTACAATTCAATATGCGAAAAATGCTGTAGTGCTGACATACACACACTCAGCTAGTAGAATGCCTTCTATAAGCGCCAATCAAGCGACAGCTCTGCGGCGTCGAAGTGTCGGATGCACTGTTACACGCTCAGATGCGGCGTGGGGTGTGCAATGCCTTTGCTGGCAATAGGGCGCGGAACACGTATGCACCAGTAAGTATATGGGTATGTAGTATGTTTGTAAGCTCTTATGTACACTATGTCAACTAAGTTCCGAAACAAAATTTGTTGAATAGGTGGAGTTAATAGTACTTTTTCCTTTAATATTTTAATTTTTCAGGGAATGTTGACGAGAAATTTACAAAAAAGTCGAAAAAATGAATAAAGATGTTGCATTAGTTTTTCATTTAGTTTTAAATCTGGTGCCTTCTCTCAACAACTCTCAAGAAGGAAAACTTCTAAAATTCTAGGGGGCTGCAACTTCTCACGGTATCCCTGAAGGTGCTGATTGAACTTATAAAAATCCCATCCCTGTAGGCTTCATGAATGCTAAAAGTTGGATACTATGGCCAATTTTTTGAAAGAGTAGTTCTGGATTCTCAATTTTTCGTGGTAAAATTTTTCATCGAAGTATACCCAAAGCTTAAAGTTCGAGCAGCTGCCCAATTATTCTAAATGTAGATTTGCTAAAACCTGTAAAAGAGGCCACTGAATACTGAATACACGGCTGGTTCTTTCTTTATCTTTTGGAGGAGTACATCGCTTCAAGGTGTGCGAGTTCGTTTTAATAGTAATTAATAAGCCTCAAATGTTGACGCCATCTTGTCATCTTTTTTTCTGCTGATGTGTGGACAGGTTTTAATCATTTAGAAGCTCCGCCTATTGCCCCTAGGTCTCAAAACAGAACATTTGTTATATAATTTTTCCAAAATTTTTAGTTTTTTTGGAACTTATGTAATGTTTTAGTAAATTTAAGGTATTTTTTGTAGTTTCACTTAACTTTTTAAAATATATGATATTTGCTACTTTCCTTCCAAGCTTCTGTAAAATTTTTTCAATTTAATATTTCAATGATTGTTAAGTGTTTTCCAACGCTGTTGAAAAAATAAAGAACAAATACGATAAGACTGATAGAAATCGATCGATTATTTCAAACTCTAAAAAATGTGTATGAAGGCCCGACAGAGAGAAGATGTACAAGATGAATCAAGTGTTAGCAACCTGGACTTAATGTGGGTTCTTTATGGGTGCGCCTCTTGTCAGTGCTGATGTAGAAAGCAGTATTTTATACTTGTATATGTTGTAACCGATAAACGGCATTCTTCTAAATTCCACTAAGCGAGACAAAGAAGCGAAGGGCTCTGGTAGGGAAAGAGGAGCAGATCAAGTACCTCCTTTCATCAAACAAACATGCGACGCACTAAGTATCATCACCCACGTGACTGTTGACAGTTATGACTTTGAAGTTGTACAAAACTTCGTTTATCTAAGAATCAGCATTGACATCGACGATAATAATGTCGTGCCAACATGTGCTACTTCGGAATAAGGAGATAATTGAGTAGTAAAGTCCTCTCTCGGCGAATTACGCCTTATAAGTCCCTTATCATGCCCGGTCTTATGCATGGCGCAGAAACTTAAACGAGTGGTGTTCGTGAGCAAGATTCTTTGGAAGATCCACGTTGATGACAGCGAATATCGCAGCAAGTAAAGATTGAGCGGCTACGTTGGCTGGGTCATGTCGTCCGAATGGATACAAACGCCCCGGCTATGAAAATATTCGATGCGGTACCAGCTGATGGTGACAGAGAGAAAAAGGGCTTCCTCTGCGTTGGAAAGATCGAGTGGGAAAGGACTTGTCTTCACTTGGTATGTCCAACTGGCGCCGTTTAGCATGAAAAAGAAACAACTGGGCGTTTTATTAATTCAACCATCAAGAAGAAGAGATCTTGATCATTTACTGTAACGCCTCGTTTTTGCTTTGTATGGACTTTTTTATGGCTAAAAAGCGAAGAAAATGCGTTTTTTATATTATTTTAAGAATTTTTTTTTAATTTCATGCTTTGGCGACGTTTTTGGTCAGCAAAATCCGAGCACTGGTAATAAAGCGTTTTTCAGTAAGAGCGCTTCAACTTTTTTTTTAAATAAACCACAAACGGTTTGACTTTTTTAACTAATTTTTTTTTATCGAGTTTGAACATATACATTTAAGTATGAAATTCGATTTCTTTTGCATGACCACCGCGTTCACGTTTTACGAAGTCCAATCGTTGAACCCAATTTTCGACCACTCTTTTGCATAAATCGGCCGAAATTCCAGCAATTTAGCGTTCAATATTGGCTCTGAGCTCACAAATCGTCGCCGGCTCGTTACTCTAGACCAATGACTTCACATAACCCCAAAGAAAATAGTCTAGAGGCGTCAAGTCACACAAGCGCGGCGGCCATTCGACCGGTCCATTTCTGGAAATAATGCGCTCATCGAACTTACTCTTCAACAAATCAATTGTAGCGTGTGCTGTGTGGCTTGTGGCCCCGTCCTGTTGAAACCACATGTCGTCTAAGTCCATACCATTCAATTGCGGCCAAAAATAATCGTTTATCAAGTCCCGGTATCGATTTCTATTCACAGTAACGTGGCGATCGTTCTCGTCAACGAAAAAATACCAAACGGTGATTTTTTCGGGATGCAACGGTGCCTCATGAATCACGTGTGGATTGCTTTCTGCCCAGTAACGCATATTTTGCTTGTTTACAAAGCCATTGAGCCAAAAGTGAGCTTCATCACTGAAGATGACGTAAAATGGCCGTAATGCTCTTAAAGTAGCAGCAACAGAACGATTATTTTCATAAAAAATTTGCACGATTTGCTCGAGTGTGTAGCGTTCCATGATCAAATGTATACTAATGAAGTTTACAAATGACTAGCGAAAAATAAAAAATATTGCGTCGTTCGCCCTCCCTATTGGAAAAAAGTTGAAGCGCACCTATTGAAAAACGCCTTAGTTATTCGTTGATCAATTCAGAGACTTACTTAACATAGTATATTTCATATATGGAAGTATATTCTGTCACTTAACCGCTTTTTGCAGCTCGGCGGTCGATCGTTGATTTCCGATGCAATCTATTGAGGTTTATTGTTATTTAAGTTATTCTACTCAGTGCACTTTCTGACGCACATATATACGTACAACTTGTAGATGTCATTCGCTATTTTGTTGTTGGGCCGTTGATTTCAACTAATGGTAGATTAATTTAGTCACTGCAACTTCAAGTGTTAACGTTAATTCGCGCTACAATGCATTGTCACATTTGGAGTTGTCTTTGTTGTAGTTATCCTTGTTGTTGCTCTTATGGTGAATGGTTGTGGCAGCAAGTGTCAGTAGTTCATTGAATTACACTTGCAAGTCTCTTTCGTATGTTACTAAGGCGAATGCATTCGAAAGTTAGTTTTTTCTAACGAAGCAGAAATATTTATAATAAATTTCGTTTTTGTTTTATATTTAATTTCCTCCATGAATGGAGTGGCATTCGGTTGATGCAACAACAGTCATGTCGCTTGTTCGCATGATGGAAAGAATAATGAGATGGCGCCTATCGCGATACCGTTACTTTGCTCTCAGCGAATTCGACAATGAGTGACCTCATATTAGCACAATTGGTGACCAGAATGGCCAGATTACCATTTTCGAAACATTTTTTTTTTGTTTTTTAGTTTCGGAGTTTTAGTTCTTTCTTCTTCACAATTTTCTAAGCTGTTCAAATTAAAAAGTAATGTTTATAATTTTGTAAAATATAATTTTTTTTTAAATTAGGACAATTATTCACTCAGTTTTATTTAGATTTACTTTTTTTAGCATCTGGTCGTATTGCCCACGATTGCAGTTGTTGTTGGTTTTCTTCTGTTTTCAACAGCTACTACAGTGTTGCCTACCTTTGGATATAACAACGCACTCTAATACCCGTTTAAAGAAAATAAAATACCAAATTTCTATTGACCTACTTAAAGAACTTTGTATGCATGACCAATTGTCTTTAAAATGTACGTTTTTTTAAATAAATGTGTTATGGTTATGTAGATTTTAATCTTTGAGTTTTTTGTTAAAATAACGACTTTTTTGCTATATTTGGGGTTATGTAACAAAATATGGTACCCCTATGTCCCACTAGGGATTGAATACTGAAAGAAACGATTACACCTCAATGGTTTTAATTCGCATTCAGTAAACGCTCAACGTTTCAAACGCTTTTTAAAATGTGTAAAAAGGTTTTCAATGTTTAGAAGAGCTGAGAGGAGAAAATTTAATATTCTTGCATAACCTTAAATGGAGCAAAAAATAATAATTTGCACTTTCTTTAGCACTAAAATATTCTCAGAATTACCTCTTAACCTTCTTTTATTTAATAACAGAGTTTTTTTAACTTACAGTTTCGGTAGCTTTGAATTAAAAAAACGAAACTTTAAAATTTTCGGAGTTTGGGTATAAAAAAGCACTAAATTTATTGCGAAGAGCAAATGGTTGACAACACTATACAACTCAGCTATTATGACGTCGCGCACTCTCTGAAGGGGGCATTCTTGCTTCTATCATTCTTGGCTAGTCGATTGTTTATTTTTTTGTTCGAGTATTTTTTCATATTTGCTATATATACTTACAGCGTCATGCCAAATAAATAAGAGCCCTCCTTTTTTCATATGCGTTTCTTCTCAGTTTCATTAAAAGCAATAAAGGCTGCTAACAGAAAATAAATTTAGATTGTATACGTGTCCATTATATGCTTTATTTTCTTAACATATTAGTTGTTAGTTTATAGATTAAATAAAGTTGACATTTTTATGCTTAAGAGAAACTCAATCACTAAGAAGTGTCATCTAGCATTATATAAGTGCACATTTCGTTCATAGTTAGCCTGGATCTAATAACTTTACGAAATACTACTTATGAAGTTTTGAAAACGCCACGCAAATGTATTTATGGAAAAAATTAGAATCGCATACACATTTAAACCTTATTAAATAAAAAAGAAATTAATCATATGGAAACATGATTCTCTTCTCGCACTTAATTTGCATAGTGCACGTAACTTAAAGTCGTTCACATTTACATTAATTACCAATAAATCCACAAAATTAATCGACCCGTTAACATATGAAAGATTACCTGCAAAATTGACAATCAGCTGTAAATAATTTTATTAAAGGTGTTCTTCATTAATTTGGTGGAATGTTTCGGTGTTTTTAGTATGTTTAGTTATTATTAACTTTAGCTAATTTAGAAGCAGGGTTGTATGTCAAAAAGTATGGTAATTATCTAGGATTATTTTACAATCTCAGATTTTCGGTGAGAAATTTTGTATGGAAAATCTCGATTTTTAGTTACGGACTGGGAGTTTAGCATGAAAAAGTAGATCATCTCCTGATATGTAAACGTATTATTAAGAGCTCTGTTAGCCAATAGATTTTACTTAGTTTTCACAGAAACTTACCCAACACGTTAACGAGATGGCACCAATGATATTTTTCATCCTTCATGCTTACAATGTTGTGTTTTGCTTATTTGTTTATCTGCTGTGGGAACACAGCTGAAAGTGTCGTACGGGAACACACCTATACCTATCCTTTTGGCCACACTGAATTCATTATTCATTTTTATTCATTATTCAATTTAATTTTAACGTCGTTATTCGTTCTAAGAAAGAGATCATTCGAGAAGCGTTCTTGCAAACGACAAGACATATAAAAATTAGAGTTCCTTTATAAGTTATTAGTTTTATTTTAACTGCCTTGAATTAAACATCACAAATAAAGAGTGTTAATATAAAATAAAAAGCATATGTGGGGGTTTTAGTCCCCCACACTACTTTGTCTCTATTTTCGCTTTGACCTATGTATTTTCATACAAAATGAAGTCCAAATAAAACAAGAGTGAGGTAAAATAGAAACGACAGGAGCTTTGTTCTCACAACTTCGAGTTTATTTATTCAAAATAGTCCCCTCTGGCTTCGATACATTGTTTTGCGCGGTCGCAAAGCTTTTCGAAAAAGTGTTTCAGGTATTTGACCGGAATGTCTTTCAGGATGTCGGTAAAAGCTTTTTGGGTGGCCTGTACGAAGGCAAGTTTTTTTCCTTTAATGACCAAATGCAATTTCCCGAATAGGTAGAAGTCACAGGGAGCCGTATCAGGCGAATACGGTGAGTGATTAATGGTTAAAATGCGATTTCTAGGTGAAAAATCAGCCACAAGAGTGAATCGAAGAGGTGGTGCATTATCATGCAATAAGCGCCAGCTTCCTCCTTTGCGGTATACAGGGCGAATTCGACGAATGCGATGCAACAAACACTTCAAAACGCCAAGATAGAAAATTTTATTGAAGCGAACTCCTTGTGGACAATTCCCTTGGAATCGTAAAAACAAATGAGCATCGACTTGATTTTTGGATTCTCAAAACGCGTATATTTGGGGGAACATTAATAAGTAAAAAATTATATGGCAGCTAACCAGAAATATGTACGTGATGCTGGCATAGCAGGTTGGCCTAAGTTATGTGAAATTAAGTCTTAGGTTTGGCTAATAGGTTCCAAGTTTTTATGGCTGTCTTCCATTTCGCAGACTGCCCTTGGATTTGTTAAGTTACTTTTATGTGCGTCTAGAGTAATTACAGTATTAGTGCTATCTGTTTGCCGATATGTAATAAATTGTGTATTGCTTACAAATGCAATTGATAATCACATTCTTTGACATGATTGGTAATCGAAAGTGATGAATTCACGGCACTTGCGCCGTCTTACTGGAGCAATTCAGTATTTTGATGAACAACCTCGAATTGTATGCCTATAGAGCTCACCATTTTGAGTTACGTTGGGTTCATCTTCAGTTATGAAAAAATAGCTACTACCATATATACATTGATATATCCAAAGTAGTCTCACCAAATATTAGGTCAATTGTTTTTTTTTGAAGTTTTCTTCACGAGCTTCCACTTCATACGTCAATATTGGCCTTACAATTGTTGTGTAGATTCATGTTTTATTTTCCATGTTCATATACTTGTTTTTCCAACGATGTCTCCAATTTGAAACTACGGTTCGTCCAATGCTTGTGATACACGTCATTGGGAAGAGCTACTGCACTCCATGGATGATGGGCTGTACTTGCTGCATGAGGGGGAATAGATATGTTTGGCTACTACCTTGTTTTATCAACAAAAATAGGACGTCAGGGTCATATTATTGCGCTAGAGCAATCGCATGAACGCACTTAGTAGCGTATCTGCCAAATTTCGCCAAGGTTAAGGAGCACAAAAAAAAAAATTCAAAAATAAAAACCTCACTGGCTACCTCTTTAGGGCGTATACACTATGAAATTTTACTTAAAAGACTTACGATAATACCCACATAGCGCCAGCCCAAAGAAGTTTGAAATCCAATTCAATTAACTATAATCAACCTCCATATTTGTTGCTAAAAAATCTGTGTTTCTTTATTGGTTTACTGTTTTTCAAACAGACAGCAAACAAATAACACTTTTAAAACCACTTTAGAGTACAACGCACCAAAATATATAAAAAATTTACAATTATGAGTTTTGGTTGGCATTCGAAAAACTTTGTTTCACCTGTTGTGCCATTGAGGTATTTCAGCGACGGAAAAGCTTACCGGCTAACAACGTGTATGCGCAGTCAATACAGGTGAATAAAGTGAAACGATGACATTTTTATTGATATTACCATGATTGTTTAATCCGAATGGCTGACAATTGCCAAGCTGAGTGTGCAAATGGAATAAGCACATTGGCCATTTCCTCATTATACGAGTACACAGCTGGTTGTGAGTTTTTAGATCTTACTTATATTTTGCACCGTTACAGCAGGGTCCGAGAGTTGTGCGAATTGCGTATGAACGGCGATGTAAAGCGGTGACAATTCATTAAAGCGATTGCCAATTTTAAAATTACATAGCGATCGTCGGTTGCAACACAGCTGGATAACCAACTTAACAACAATTTGATTTAAATTGCACACATTTAAGCCATTGATGCACTAGCGGTGCCCATGCGGCTATATGGCGATCGCACTGGAACTAACACTTGATTAACGATAATTGTGCATAGGTATGGGTATTTGGTCAACGAAACTAGTAAACTGATGCTGCATTGCTCATAATAATAATTTTTTTCTTTTTTCATTCGCAGTCATTGATTCAATGCGTATAATTTTTTGGCAAAGGCCTGCTTGCATACATACAGGCACAGGTATGTATGCCATTTATTATTTCTGGGTAAAAATTTAGCTTTTCAAGATAAACTTACAAATTGAAGGTTTTCGGAAAATATTATTATGGCCACAGAACCGGTTCCCTGTGAAATAAGAAAGAGATTTGAACTAAAAGGATATTGCTCGGCAATCTTTCTCGACGTTGCTCAAGCAATTCACAAGTAACGGCACGAAGGGGTTTTACACAAGACTACCTCGCTGAAAGACAGTTCACTGTATGGG
The DNA here is from genome assembly GCF_028408465.1 of Anastrepha ludens. NCBI lineage: Eukaryota > Metazoa > Arthropoda > Insecta > Diptera > Tephritidae > Anastrepha > Anastrepha ludens. The sequence goes on from NC_071500.1 coordinate 70,921,185, forward strand.
TAATTTTTTTTATTACTGAAGAATTTCCGATATCGGCATACTATATACTCGTTGACGAAATAAAAAATAGCAGAGAAAAATATCTAAAAAAACATTGCAGGCTAACTCGTACCCTCTTGCTACTCACCGCCGGCATAGCACGAAGTTCGCCCGCGTTAGATGGATACGTAACCAAACAAGCCTAGGCAACGAGGTAATTGGAATTTAAATTGGATTGAGATTAAAATGTGAGGGTTAAATATAGTTAAAAAGAATTCAGTAAATAAAGCCATGTTGCTAAAAAAAAGCCGGTTACTTATATATTTCGCCACATTTATATATGTATTGTACAATATATCATATATAATTGGCGCGTAGACCCTTTTTGGGTGGTCGGCCGAGCTCCTCCTCCTATTTTGGTGTGCGTCTTAATGGCGTTGCACACAAATAGAGAGACCTACAGTTAAGCTGACTCCGAATGGCAGATATTTTTTCTTTATGAGGAGCTTTTTCATGGCATAAATACACTCGGAGGTTTGCCATTGCCTTCCGAAAGGCGACCGCTACTAGAAAAATCTTTTTCTTTATTTTGGTGTTTCACCGAGATTTGAACCTACGTTCTCTTTGAATTCCGAATGGTAATCACGCACCAACCCATTCGGCTACAGCGGCCGTCATAATTAAATTAAATAATTTATTATAATCTGAAAATCTAATGATATTCATACGATAAATATTTAATATTACGGCGGCCGCCGTAGCCGGATGTGCAGGTGGGTCGCTATCATTTGGTAGAACCCAGGTTCGAGGCTACGTACATATTACAATAAGGATAGAAACAGATTTTTCTAAAAGCGGTAGCCTTTTGGCAGGCAATGGATAAACTCCGAGTGTATTTTGCTACCATGAAAAAGTCCTCGTAAAAAACTATCTGCCGTTCGGAGCCGGCAGATCCCTCCATTTGTGGGCCAACCACCAAATAGGTGGTGTAAGCGTCAGTTATATATGTGACATATTTTTTTGTAACCTTGTATTCAATGATCAATCAAAGTGCGACTGCAGTCAGGACCCTGCCGAAGCCTCTGGTGCTAGCGCTACATTGAATTATATAAGTTAAATATCCGCCTCACAGCGTTTACTCAACAAGAACAAACGCTAATAATTATAAAAGAGTATGTTTCCCATACTAATTTTCCCGCAGACAGTACTGGCCCAGAGCAACGGAGGTGTTTTCCCCGGACGGTTCAAATTTTAGCATTTAGGCTGAAAGAGCAAGTAATTTATCGAAACCACAAATCATGCATAAAACGACTTCAAAAAAATAGTTCTGTTCTTAGACTTCTACAGTAGAATTGAACAAGGATTTTTTTGCAAATTTTACAACTCAAACTCCTATTTAAATGGGCATTTTAGACATGTTACCAAAACTGCTGTAATGAAATGTTGTAAAAAAGGCAATTAGAAGGATAAAGTATTCCACGAAAACTTTAAGCAAGCTTTAAGCTGTTAAAACAATAGAAGGGAAGGGGTAGAGATAGTGTACCAAAAAAATACTGCGCTGTAAACTCACTGGACGTCAAAAACGCCTTTAATTCGGCCAGTTGCTCGCATATCTTAGATAGCCTTTACGAAATCGGCATCCCGTCGTATCTTTCCAGGATGCTATGAAGAAGGGAAATCATATCTAAGATGAAAGCACTGAAAGAACAAAATTTTACCATGTTACTGCTGGCGTATCGCAGGGATCGGCCCTGGGTCCTGTTTCATGGAACACCACGTACGACAAGGTCCTTCGCTTACCAGTACCCAGAAAAGTAAAAATAATAGGCTTTGCGGATGACTGAGCAATAGTGATGGTGGCTAAGCACTTACAGGAAATAGAACATATAACAAACGAAGCGATAAAACAGGGGAATGAATGGTTGGAGCAGGCGGGGTTGGAACTGGCAAAGGTCAAAATAGAGACGGTTCTGATAACAAGCCGCAAAAAAGTTGAAGATTTGAGAATCAGAGTGGGAGAGCAAATTATACGTTCTCAATCCGCACTGAAATACGTAGGCGTAATGATCGACTTCAGAATAAAGTCTAGGGCACATATTGGTTACACGATAGAGAAAACGGCTGGCATCCAAGCGGCACTGTCAAGGATCCTACCTAACATAGGTAGTCCAAAATCAACTAGGCGAAACGAATACTGGCGAACGAATGCAGCCCCAGTTTGGGAAAATGCGGCGAAAATGAAAGGGAAACAAAAGAAAATTATAGCCAATATTAACGCAAAGTGATCTAAGGGCATGTTGCGGCTACAGAACCATAACGGATGATGCGGCGTATGTGATAGCTGGCATGACATCAGCGGATATACTCTCGAGCGAGATGAAACGAGTCTGCGACAGATGTGCAACTGATACCGAAATAAATCAAAAACGGTGAGAGAAGAGGAAAAATTTGTGGCAAGATCGATGAAACACCTCCAGTTAAGAGCGATGGATCTATAAACTGGTTCCTGAGTTACGACGGTGGGTCAACCGTAGTTTTGGTGATACAGCCTATCACATGACACTGTTCGTTTTTGGACAGGAGGTTTTTAGAAAATATCTATATAAGTTTGGGCCCTATGAGCAGCAAAATTGAAGAAGACGCGGAACAAGTCAGCTTCCACTGTTCACGGCTTACGGCAGAAAGTATACTTTCAAATGCAACCGACATAGTTCAAGAACTCAAAGAGACCTAAGATATATTGAGCAGCGGTTAGATATTGACTGCCATATAATAAGCTGAAGCAGTACCGCAGGCCGTGGTCCCGAATGAGGTATACCTTTAGCAAGCAGTATGAATCGTGCATGCGGTCTATGTGACGGCATCTATCGAAGATTGCCCCTTCGATAATGAAAAATAATTCTAAATAATAGCATAATCTAAGACTGCTAACGCACTTATCTTAACCCATACAAGTTTTCCATTTTAAGTGACCCTCGGAAAATTTTTTGGCGAATCGAACCGCCTTCGGAGCCATTACTAGCAAAACGAAAACGACTGCATGAAGTTTGTGAGCTCGTAAAAAATCGGTTAGACAAAGGGCTATCCGCAAGGGAAATATTGAAAATATTCGTTTTTTTTAATTTCAATAAAATGTTTGCATCGATAGGATTTGAAATTCCACATTCGGGCTTTATTATAACTACATTTCGCTCCTTTCAATTCTATCCAGTTCTGGTCAAGAGTGTTACGATGGCGAACTCCAATCATTCTCCCAATAACAAAATAAAGCAATACTCACACCTTCAGCATAAAGTCCATAGCTCACGGCTACGTTTTATAGACACATAGAGTCTCTCGAAGTACATGAAGATCCAATAAAGCACATTTTTCTTACTGAAGCTGATTTTTTAAAACCTCCACTTTTGAAATTGCAGCCCAGGACACATAATTTCGGCAGTAGTTTTAATAACTACGACATGTTGATCATTCCGCCATAGATGAATTTGCTAAATCAAAAAAAAAAACTTAAGGGTGCGTTTGTATTATATTCGTGTACGCGTTTGTTATGTATCTATTGGAAACTTGGTTGCAAATATACTAAAAAAAATTAAAAATATCATTCAAAGTAGTTATACACAATCGAAATAAATTTGATAAAACTTATTACTTGACCTTGAGATTTATGGAACACCACCTCTGAGCAACTGTATTAAGTTTATAAAATACCGAAAATATTGCAGCTAAAAGGATCAGAATGCAGAAAAGCATTAAAACATGATTAAGTATAAATTAATTTGCCCAGAAGCAACCTGCTCGTCCGTGGTTGTTTATACACAAAGAAACCAAAAGATTAATGAACAGATGAATTGCGTTGAAATATCGGTAAATGCCATGCAATTAAGTTCTACAACAACCAGCATTTGTTGAGCGTAGACCCAACTTGCAATCAAAGCAACGTTCCGAGGGACAGACACAAATATGTGGTGCCAGCGATTATCCACGCTTCGCGTTCCAAGTATGCGGAATGTGTCATGCGGTAGCAAGAATAACAAAGCAAGCCCGATTGCATCGATTTCGGCACGGAAGCGATGAGCCAATGAAGCAAAAAATTACATAGCGTCCAATATTGTAATACTTAATTTTACATCCTCCAAGAAATTGACTGTCGGCCGTTGAGCGATGGGACGCGAGCCTACTGTTTGTATTGTTTGTTCTCGTCCTTGGATGCCTGCAGTGATGGCTACCGCGCTGCCATATGTGCTACTGTGCATAGCCAGTGGTGGGCCAAGTGTACTGGCTGGCGAGTGGAGCGAGCGCAACTTGTGCTTCTGTTCGATTATCGTTCTTGTAATAATAGCCTGAACGCAACAATGCCACCGAATCGCGTCCAATAATCAATAGAGTTAGTCCGAACTATGGAGCAGCGAGCACTCAGGAATGTGAATGAGCTTGACTTGGCTCGCAATGATGGCTTCATGACCACATAGGAGGGCATAAGCTGTAATTACTTATAAGAGCACCTACATAAAACCATTTAAGTCTGTGTATGAGTACAAGAATGTAAGTGCACATATATGAATGTGTATAAAAGTGTGTGAACAAAGTATAGTAGACGAGTTGATGTGGTCGCAGGTAGAAGATAGAAGGCAAATACATATCAGTTTGACTTCTACAATGTGCCAGAAAGTTGTGTAATGCATAGTTTCGTTAGTGTTGTTGGCTACTGGCAGCTATTGTTAATGCACACGATGCTGGTGGCAGTGGCATTTTAATTTAGAGCGCACAAATTTGTTGGCCAAGCGAATAACTAGTCAACTATACCATCAATGGACAAGTGAACGTACATAAATACACACACACACATTCCACATATAAGGCAATAAGGCAATAAAGCAGCAAGCTCGTTTAGCGCATTCTCCAATCTAGCTTCTGCGGCTCCGCATTTTGGTCTGCAAGCTAAATCCATTATCGCTTAGCTGTGAGGCGTCATTAGAAAGTGTTGTGCTAAATTACAATCGCCGACATTTGGCAACAGCCGCATACATACATACCCTCCACTGCTGTTGCTCATACGCCGGCGGGGACCGAGTGCGGGTACGTGATCATTGTGGCTCTGAGCTTATGATTGAAATGCATTTTTAATTCATAGATTGACTCTAGAATGGAGAGTTTGTAGTACATTGTAGTACAATTGTATGTTGCAAATAGTTCTATCCAAAGGCCAGCCATTCACATGCTAGCATACATACGTATACACACAAATAAATTGGCGCTCAATTTTAGCACTCGACTCGCGCCATTCACCACTTGGCTAAATTTAATTATCGTCCGTTAAGTGAAATCATACAATTGACGCTTTGAGAATAAAATAAGAAAAATAAAAAAACCTCTATTAAATCGAATCTAATATTATAGTTGAATAGTTGCTCCAACTACGTAGGTATTCGACTGAAATCTTGTATTGAGTGCATTCACCTAACACAACTACACTCTATCTTAAATTGACTTAAGTTTGTTTGCTCATAATGGTGGATGCACATTAGTTTTATAAAAAAATTTAAGACTTAATTTCATTAAAAAAAAGTAGTAATTTAAAATATATCAGCTAATACCACTCTAAAATGCCTTCCACATCGTAAAAAATACCAAAAACGAAAATTAGTGGTTTAACGAATACTGACTCGATAGCATCGAGTAAAGAATGCAAATAACTCCTGTCCCACCCAGTACTAGTTTCAAAATATATAAAAAAGCATGGAAAAGGGTTAATTGACAGTTGATAAGGCATAACCATGAAAAATTCACTAATAGGAAAAAAGAATAAATACGAACCAAACTTGGATATATAAATGTACGCTGGCTGAATTTAGGAAGTTTGATAAATCTTACATTCGGATTTTTCAAAAAGCGCCCGAGAGTTTTCATTTTATTACATTCAAAAAATTTACTCCAAGTTTACGAACCTCTATATGTTATAGCGACAAATATGCCAACTCCGTTAAAAAAAAAGTTAAATATTTTTGCAGAATTTTTTAGTGCTAATTTTGTGTGTGATTAAGATATTGATCTTAGCTATTCGAATTTCTCACAATTCCTCTTCGCGCTTTAAGGCATTATCCGTCACGGAAGATTACGTTCAAGAAGCGATTGCAATGCTAACACCCCCAACCGTAGCCGATGATGATGGTATGGGAATGGGAATACTTTTCCGTCCTTTCAAGCCAAAGTTACGAACTATTTAAACAGTTAAACAATGCATGATATTATGTGAAGTATGTGGCATTAGAAACTACAACTTTACTGCATCTTTCAGGCAGAGTACGGATTCTTCTAACGAAAACTTCGAGTTCTTTTGACTTCATCCATCCATTGAGCCAGTTTGCGATGCTCTCGTAAGAAGTGAACCGCTCTCCAATAAGGACTGACTGTATTGATCGGAACAGTTGGTAATCTGAAGGTGCACTGTCTGGGCAATATGGTGGGTGGGGCAAGATTACCCAATTCAATAATGAATATTTTTTTCGCTGTCGATGGACCTGGTGCACCTGGCAGGCTCCAACACTTTCGACGCATAGGGTTATCAGAATAGATCCATTTTTGATCGCCAGTGACGATGCGATGAAGAAAACCTTTTCTTTTCTGCCGTTCAAGAAGCATCTCACAGATCACCAGACGTCTCTCGGTATCCCTCTCCTTCAATTGATGTGGCATTCAGTTACCTGCTTTCTGGAACATGTGCATCGCGTGCAAACGTCTACCGACGATTGATCTGTCAACATCCAACTCTTTGGACATATCATTATGCGTCTTCATCCAATAAATGTTGTAATTGAATATCTTCGAATTTGTTCGGTGCCCCTTCGCGATCTTTATCACTCACATCGAAATTGCCACTTTGGAAGCATCGAAACCACACTTTCAAAGTTGTATTTGATGGAGCGTTATTACCGTAAATATTGATTAATACACGACACGTTTCAGGTGCACTTTTTTTTAAAAGGTAATAATGAGGGAAGTCATGCAAATGCTGTTTTTCGGGATGAACATAGAAATTTTTGGTGTCAGATAAAGAGGGATCTTTACGCTTCAAACGAATGCCAACTAGTGTGATCGAGATCTCACACATACACCTTCAAATCACCAGTATATTATTAGATCGAACACAAAAATAGTATCAGCACCGACACCTCTTTTACGAGGGCGGAAACTTATTCCCATGCCTAATATATCACCTGTTCTCCTTAGAAACTGGTTCTCGCTCATGAAGCCATTAATACTAATTTTTAGTAAGTCGCTCTCTGCTGGACTATTTCTACACAATTGGAAAAAGTCGCATATAACTTCAATAAGCATGGCGTCACAAACTATGAACAAATTACAAAATTAACAACAATTTCGAAATTATTTGAGACTATTATTAAGAGAAAGTCGATTTTTGCTGTATCTTACCTTATAAGCCCGAATAAAAATGTTTTGTTTGTGGAAAGTTTACGGTGTCTAGCTTTGCTGGCTATCAAGTAGTGACTTTCCTTATTCTTTTAATAGGGTTTCTCATAAAATATTGGTAAGTAAATTAGCTTTATTTGTTTGTACAGCATCATATTTATCTGGTGGAACCTGCACAGTCGAACTGGAAAACATAACTTCTCGTCCTTTTCAGCCATCGTCTGGTGTTTCAAAAGATAGTTTTATCGGCGCACTTCTATTTATAATTTTTATTAATGATACAAGTTCATGTTTGACTTTTCAAAATTTCTCCTCTACACTGATAATCTTAAAATTCACGCTGCCATATCAAATATAGAAGATTCAGTTTTATTGTAAACTGACATAGGCAAAGTTTATTCCTGGTGAGAAGAAAGTCGAACAGACAAAGAAAAGTAAATACCATATTTTTTCAAAAAAGGAAATACCATTTATAAGTATTATCAAAATGCCTATCAAATTTCGAGGTAAATTCCATATATTATACCTATCTCAAAATAACGAGTTAATGGGTCATCCGCCTTACAGCCATGATTTGGCATCTAATTATTTATTTTTGTTCCCGAACATCAAAACTAAAATGCGAGGTCAACGTTTTTCAACGCCTGAAGAAGCTGTTGAAGCCTCTAAATAGCTTATTTTGGGGGTATTCACTTCTGAGTAACAAACGGGCTTTGAAAATTGGCTCAAGCGAATGCAGAAGTGTATTGAATTCCAATGAAAAATAATAAATCCATTTTAAGGTGTTTTTATTATTGGGCGCAAACTATAAACGGCATCCCTCGTATAAGGCATCGAAATACTAATTTGCATTCTCTACATTATCCATTCACCGAAGTGGATTGCCGCTTATCCGCAATTGCTTTCCTTACATAGCAGCTGAGATCGAGGCACTTGCTGCCTGTATCTTAATGACCTGCAGAGAGATAAATAACGATATTACGGCTCATTGGGTGCATTCAAAATACGAAATTCTTACTTTGTGAATTAAGGTTAAAATGCCTTTATGAATGCACAAAGCTTCGACGACATCGCAGACACTCGTAAATTAATGGTTATTAGTTTGGAACACACAAATGGCTCCATAGCTAACAAACCCACGTTTTAGTGGTAAATTAACTGTTGTTTTCTATTTGCCTCAAAAATAATATTTTAGATAATTACGGTACTTAGATTCGTTAACATTTTTAATTAAGCAATTTGACCAAATAAAACAATAAATATTTAACTATCGACAATGTGAAATTAATGTACAAATACATGCATGACAACATATAACGGTGTATTTTTTATGAAAATATATTTTTGTGCTACTGACAGAAATTGCGTTAGCGTTACGAAACAACCATTTGACCGCATTTTTATTCGCTGTTACTCCAAGTGATAAGTTAAAGGTGAGGAATTCGTTATTAACCCCTTGTGATCCAATGCGATTACATTTAACCGCTACATAAGCAACGACCCAGCATCGATAAGCCAAATTTCTACCCAAATAGTTGCGCATCAATGTACGCAAAGTACAACGCCGCCAACGCCGCTGGCCACAGTTTGGTTTAGTGCAACATCGAGGAGGGATAATAAATCGCGACGATGCATTAACGAATTTTACCAGCTGGAATTGGAGCCGTTTCTGTTAGTGCCAAAATTATAGTTGTTTTTGTTGTCAAAATTTCACCCGCATTATGCACTTGCACATACATGTATACGTAGAAAACACTGCTGATGAAATTAACCCATTATCGCGGGCTGCTGATCTAGGCGACCAGCAAGCAAGCAAGTAACCGCCAGCCTTTCGGACAGTTAACCAACCAAGCGGCTAGATTATCTTACAGATTCGCCATGGACGACTGATTGCCTACACGAACAACAACAACGACCAACTGCCGACTATCATAAATCGTAGAACTCACGTGACTGTGCGGTAACCTCGTTAAGGTTAGGTGCCGTGCAGCGTCCACTGGCCACTTAAATTGGCCACATTTTATGGATTTTTGGCAGGCTGACGCCCCATTTTGGACTAATCCCTGGTATTAGCTGAAAGCATTGATGCGAAAATTGTTGGTCTTAGCCAGGCGCGCCAATTGATGAGATGTTACATCTGTCTGCACTTTTATTGCACCGGCGAGCCTCCAAAATTGTGGGCGGTCTAGGTGATTGGTTCACTTAGTACTTAGGCGTTACAGCTGAAAATCGCATTATTTTCGGTTGGGCGGCTTTTGGTCAGCTTGTTAAGCTTTGTAGTTGCATTTATGCCGTTGCGGCCTCACAAAATTGTAAACTTCAGGCGTAATGCAAGATGTGTGGCGTGTGTATGTGTGTGTTTGTGTAGATTTTGGCTGGAAGTAGTTGTAACTGCGTTGAGCAAAACAAATTAAATAAAAATAATAAAATAATGCAATGTACATACGTATGTGTGGGTATGTATATATCACAACATGTTTTTTGCAACTTTCTAAATTTTAAATGCACTTAATCGTTGTAGTTGAAGTGTCAATTAAAGCAAGAACCAGTTCAGGTTCTGGTTCCAGTTCTAGCGTTGCTCTACCACCAAGTGGTGCCAATTCATTCCCAACAGTCGTACGTGCACACATGCGCTCGTCAATATACAGATGTACGTGTAGCATATTTGTATGGTAGGGCGGGTCAAGTTTTTTTCGACAGCAGATTCGGATACTACATTACTACAGATTCGGATACTACAAAACTACTAAAAACAGTCCTCTAGAGCAGTCAATGTTGTGACCACCAAATTTTAAAAGAAGCTATATTTGATTAGTACGAAGTTCATCTCAAGATTAATATTGGGCAAGGTATTAGGAAAGTATTGTAATTTCTTTTGTATTTGGATATTTTAGGTACATAACTTGCACTTAGCGTCACAGAGCTACAAAGCAAATGATATGAATATTTTCATTTTTGTAATGAGATAAGTGACTGTATGTAAGTTTTTACTATCTGTAAATCAAAAATTTATTTTTACAATATTTTTTCTAAAAATTTATTAATTTTTTTTAAATTAACAACATACGAGGTGTGTTCAAAAATAAGGCGAATTTTAAAATTTTGCGGGCTACGTACATTCGACCTTCAAATATTATTATTTTTTATGTTGGTGCACTCGTCTCCAAGATATGTTCACGGTTTTAGCCATACGAGGTGTGTTCAAAAAATTAGGGGAATTTTAATTTTTCTCGAAAAATATTTGTTTATTCATCAATTTCTATTTTATCTCCTTCAAAGTAGTCCGTTCAGATATAATATCCTTGTGACAGAGTTGTTTCTAATCCTCGAAGCAATTCTGATATGCACTTTTTGGTAAGTCCTGGAGCTCCGTCAGCGATTCGATTTTTATCTCCTCAGTCGTCAAAAAACGCAGTCCTGTTATGGGTCTCTTCAATCTTGAGAACAGGAAAAAGCCGCAGGGGGTCAAATCTGACGAATACGGTGGCTGAGGTATGATAACGGTGTTGTTTTTTGCCAAATAATCTCTCAAAAGCAAAGATGAGTGAGCAGGTGCATTATCATGTTGCAAAACTCATGAATTTTTTTTTCTGCAATTCCTGGCGTTTTTTTGTATTGCTCCACGCAATTGGCACATAATTTAAAGGTAATACTCCTTATTTAGCGTACGACCTTGCGGTAAAAACTCCGCGTCCTTTTTTTGGTCTTGGCTCTCCTGGACTCTCCCATTGGGACGATTGGGCTTTAGCCAAAATTTCCAAAGAAGTTGCATGACATGAGCCAACTGATATGCCATTGACATTGTCAGCAACTGCTCTAATTGTGTTTCGACGATTCCCCATAACAATTTTCTTCACCTTCTCAATATTTTCATCGGTTATTGATGTCCTGGGGCGTCCAGAGCGAGCATCGTCATTCACATCTTCTTGACCTTCTGTCAAAAGCTTGTACCTCTTGTAAACATTTTTTTAGCTCAGAATACTCTCACCGTATGCCGCTATTAACATTTCAAGTATTTTTGAGAACTTTATTTCATTTTTTACACAAAATTTGATGCAACTTCTTATCCATTTTTTCCGATAGCAGAAAATCGCCGAACACGCAAAACACTTGCCTTAATGCTAAAACCGTGAACACATCATCGAGACGAGTGTACCAACATAAAAAAAATAATAATCGAAAGTCGAATGTACGTAGCGCGCGAAATTTGTAAATTCGCTTTATTTTTTGAACACACCTCGTATGGAATGTTTAGTTTGTTTGTGAGAAACATAAATAAGGCAAGTGTTTTGCGTGTTCGGCTATTTTCTGCTATCGACTTCTGGCTGTCCTGAAACCTTTCTTTAGGACGATTTGGCTTTGGTGAGATTTTAGATTGACGTTTTTTTATTAGAATTATCTGTACTTATAGAATCCGTGTATGCTGGTATCGCAGTCAAGAAAAATCGTTCAAAACAAATTGGCCCACCCTATTATATAGGTATGTACATATTTACTTATGTTTTCTCTGTAATTATTTCTTATTTCATGACGATCATAATTCATGGACTACTCTGCACCATTCCTAAACTAGTCATTTCTGTTAAGTATGCGGATAGTAAACATAAAGAGAAATGCTTTATTGAGAGATAAAAATGATAAACGGCAAAGTGAAATTATTATGGTCAAAGGCGGGCGCATCCAAAAGCAAAGCAAAAATCACAGCCGCTCTGCCGGCGGGTGGAATTCAAACTCACACCAAACCATTGCGCATTAGAGGGACTACTCTGCGCTAACAACACCGTTGCCAATGTGGTTGACCAGGTCGCACCGGATAGAGTTGTAAACATTCGCCAAATTGATTTTCTACTAAACAATTTCTAGCCTTTAGGCAAACAACCAAATACACACATTGGCATGCATGTACATATGTATGTATGTATGCATACGGTCGCATATAATAAACCCACTGATTTTTTTAGTTGTTCGAGCTTTGTTCAACTAAAAGCTGTAGTGGGCGTTTAGTTGTCCATTCCGTTTTTCCCTTTTTGTTTACAAATAAAAGAGCACCGAACGAACACGTTAACAATTGACTGCAAATGTATTGTATTAGGAGGTCATTCGGTTATCTGCGTAAATTGTGGGAGTTTTGCAAAATTTTATTGAAAGGAATGTGAACAAAAAGTGTTTATAAAAAATTTAACATTAAATTCAGTTAATTTAAAAATAATCTTCTCATCGTCTGATGGTAGTCTATACATAACGATATAGTTATGTCTATACAAAATTATTGGTTAAAAACATGCAAAGGAATTCTGAATATTAAGAGGACCTAGTGGTAGAGAAATTTCAAACAATCGATTTTTTTCGATACTATAGTATCTTCGAGTATCTATAGTATCTTAAGAATTTACTGTGAAATTTTCATGCGGAAACTCCCAATATTATAGCTTCTACAGCCCATTAACTAGGTAGAGAGCGGTCCGCGCGCTCCTGTACATCAAACTTTAAACTCATTTATCTGGAAACGACTTTTTTCGGCCTGGTTTGTAAAAAAAAAACACTATTCAATTGATTCGAAAATTAAAAAAACCCGATTTTTAGAGTGTAAAATTCAAAACCCCGCCATTTTGTCACGTTTTTTTTATAGTACGGGACATAACTACAGTCATACTGATTAATAATTATTTTGGTTTTGTGTTTCAGATTAATGGGTCCTGTCACTATGCCCTGGCCCCCATATCAAATGGATACAGAAATATTCCGCCAACTCGTTAAGATACGGCCGGCATTTGTGAGACTAATTCCATATTAGTGACAATCCCACCAAGCGATTTAATCGCCGCCTGATTATCGGAGCGTTATCATTAATGGCAAGAATTTCAGCCTGAAATACGCTTCTTCTTATAGTAGACACCAAAGCCAACTTTATCGTCAAGCTTTGAGCTATTAATTAATTAATTAAAGAACCATAGACAGTGTTTCCTGCATTCTGTTTATTAACTAAATCTAGGAAAGGTAAAAAGAAAATAATTTTCAAAGCATCAGAGGTTGTAGTTTCAAGAGCGCCTCTGTACAAATAAGCGGCGTACCCTCTAAAGCCTGTTTCTAATTGTTGTCTTGTCGTCCGTTGTTGTCTCTAATTCCGTTAAGAAGGATGGGTCTGATAATGGTCATATACAGCCGGTGAGTGTTCTTCGAAGAAAGACCCCAACAGTAGCTTTCTTTACTCTGCCCTCTACATTCATGTTGCAAGTTAGTTTATTGTCGAGGATTACTCCTAAATATTTGGCGCTATCTCCTATTTCTAGCCTTGCTCCATTTAATGTTGGCTTCACAAATTGTGAAAGACTATATTTTCTCGAAAACAGCACTATTTCTGTTTTGTGAGGGTTAAAAATCAAATCGCCATTGAGAGCCCATCTAGACAGCTTATTAAGAGTGGTATGCATTAGATCCCTTAGAGTTGAAAGATATTTGCCACATGTGGCAATAACTATGTCATCTACATAAGCAATTATTTTACAGCCCAGACCATCGATTACCAAACACAAATCGTTGACGGCCAGGTTCCACAGAAGAGCAGAGAGAACTCGTCCTAGAGGAGTTTCTCTACAGACTGTGCGAGCGGTACAAGAAGCACCTAATTTCGGAATTATTTTCCGACTAACTAGCAAGTTTCGTATTAGTTGTCTAATTGACTTATCAACTCCAACCTTGCAAAGGGCCCACAGTATTTTCTCTAGAGAAATATTATTAAATGCACCTTCAATGTCTCTTTAACCGAGAAAGAGTTCTCAATAGTATCCCAGTGAGTAGTGAGTGCAGGGCAGTACGGGTTGACCTACCCTTAGTGTAAACATGTTGAGCTGCCGAGAAGTTAGCATTGTTAAGTAATGTGTAATTTTGCGAAAAGTCAGTGCTGCTAGAAGTTCGTACACAGGTAGTCAAGCACGAAGTTCGTACGCGGGTCGAATTTTATAGAGACGTTGACCAGAGGTGTGTTTGATAATTTGTAGAGCTTTTGCGTAGAACTTCTTTCCGCGTAGGCGTCCTTCGGTCGCGCTTCAAAGAAATTATGCTCATAAATTAAAACGTCATATGTATGTGCGTGATATGGAGGTACAATAGCCCCCTTCCCAGTCATCAACACTGAACTGAAATACATTTTTTTGTGTTTTTATTTTAATTTTGTTTTTTTGCTCGTTTTTTTATTTATATTTTCCTTGTTTCCAGAATGTTGGGAATTATAAATAAATCATTATACTATGCTTAAAATTGTTCAGGCGGTATTACACCAAACATTAAATAGATAACTTAGGTGTGGAAGGTCAACTCCCCGTAGGAAAATTATTATAAAATTATCGATTCTTTAAATCAATTTGCTTATATTAACAAATAGATTCGAGCATTTGATACACATCTTCTTCAGATAATAGGTTACATGTATTGCCTGGTTCCAGGTGGTCCTTAAAATGATATCCGAAGTTTTTATAATATAGTTGCATGAGAATTGTCGATACCGATAACTATGGTTTTACAGCTGATAAAAGCAAAACTGTGTTGACACGTCTTTTCAGTAAGGTTGAGCAAGTCATCATGAATGCCATTATTTAAAGCTATAATAAGGCTTCCAAATTATTGAAATTTTCTTTGAAAACAAAATCTGTGCACAAAGTTCATAGAGCACTGGATGCATCACCGGCCTTTATTTCTTTCAAAATGAGGAAGGAACTAAGGTGAAAAAGAGTCCGGTATTTATGCCAGCGGCTTTCGTCATACTTGTAATTTTGCATGCAGTGACGAGTATGACTAGGTGAACTATGATTATATTTTTATATTTACAATGTTTGCTGGTTAAAATTTTATTGTTATTTTTTTTTTACTTAGTCATTCATTCTTTAGCCAAAGCAATAAAAATCAAACTTCCCAATTTTACTATACAAAATTTAGAAAAATTCAACAAATTTTCATCTAACTTTTGAATTTCAATCTGAAAAATTTGGAGTATACAGTTTTATAGCCCATTGAATTTTTATACAATGAAGGGGAAGTTTGAAGTTTTTTTAAAAAAGTGCAATTTTTAAAAACTCATGGAAAAATTGTATCCCTAAAATTGTGAATTTATGTCTGAATGGCACAGGTACAAAATCTCTTATCCTTCCTCTGCTCCTGTAGACGTGTTTTTTATATATTTTATTTGTAATCGGTCTTGCACATTTCTTTTTACCACATACTTATATACTTAGAATAAATTGCGAAATTCCATCTGCAGAATTTCCGGACAATTTTAGCCGACTATCAATGCTAAACGCTCAGAAACTGTGCCACTACTTCTAAAGAAGTGGCCTCGACATTCAAAGGCGATTATCCCACTGTCCTTTAGACGGAGATTAACTACTTTAACGACTCGACAATTGCTATTTTTATCTTCAATATTTGCCGCTTGCACTAACGATTGGGCTATTCACAAAACTTAAGTTAACTGACACAAAACAGCTGTCAACTTCAATTTATGCAAACTGTTCGAGAATATAAAATTGATAAGTTTTGAAGACTTCCGCCAAAACAATTCAAAAATATATAAAGATTTAGGTGAATTGGACAGATTTGAAAGTACCTCTGAAAGTGCCATGAGTACAACCTCTGGTGATGCCTTAAATGCTATGCTTGATTTGCTCACCTTCGATCTTAAGATACAAGAGGAAGCAATAAAAGCAATGTGTAGACTCCATAAATATGGTTTCTGGCACGAAGACGGAACTTCGGGACACAGTTAAGTTTCTATCTGAGCAGTATCCACTGTTTTTCGCACTTAAAGACGACCTGATTCCCACAGTTTCATTTGAAGGAAATTTGATGTCACGCAATGGAGCAATCCAGAATGCATTCAGGGAGGTTTGATGGATATTTTATTTACCGATGGGTCCAAGAATGAAATAGAGTCTGGAGCCGGATGGTACTTAAACGATAGTAATAAGTATCACTATGCTATTGGGGAAAGGGCAACTGTTTTCCAAATGAAAGTTTTTGGAATCCTGAAAGTAGCCGAAGGGATAATCGAGAGGAGATGGAGCGGGAAATAGATAGGAGTTTTCAGTGACAGTCAGGCTGCACTGAAGGCCCTGGAGAACGCGAAGCAAACCTCAAGGATTGTTCAATAATATAAAAAAAGCTTAATTCTGTCGCAAGGCAAAACAGGCTTGTACTAATATAGGTTCCTGGACACTCTGGTGTTCAAGGAAACGAAATTGCCGATGAATTGGCTAACCGTGGGTCAGCGGTTCCCCCACAAGAGCCAAAGCCAATAATCGGAATCAGTTCCACAGGAATCATCAATTGGATCAGCGATTATGTATGCAATTTACATAAAGAGCGATGGTCCGGTCTAGAGAGCTGCAGAACTGCAAAGTGTTTTGTGACAAGTCTCAACAGAAAACTGTCAAACTTTCTACTATAACTTGAAAGAAAAGACGTACGGTTGATGGTCGGTATTATTACAGGACACAACCCATGGGGTCAGCATATGACCACCATTGGAATCATTGAGGACTAAATGTGCCTGTCGTGCATGGAGGAGGCAGATAGCACTGAGCCCTTTCTCTGTGAGTGCTCTGCCTTTGCTAGAGCGAGGCTACGAATTTTGGGTTCCGATGTCGTGAGAATGAGTAAATTCGTTCTCTAAAACTGGAGGATATTTACAGATTTGCCAAATAATCTGTAAAGTTCTCACAGGACTAACTATCTCTATCTCTATCTCTGTCTCTATTCTTTCCTATCCCTTTCTCTGATACTTTTCTCCTTCCCTCCTTGAATATCTACCCTCTTTCCAGAGCTCTAAATATAGCTGGATTTTTAGCCACCAAATCCCTTGGTGCTCTTTGGCTCGACCTTTTCAAATTTCAAATTCACCTCCGAAAGTCGAGTTTTTAGAAATAAAATATTTAAAAAAAAATCTTTTTCAAACAACTCAGCTCAGATGATAAAAGTGATAAAACTTCAAACGTCTGCATAAAAGTATTTAAATATTTTAACAAGAAAGTTTACTTAAATACCTTAAATTTTCTTTTGCCAGCAGTAATTCACATTAAAATTCCGGCTTTGACTGGCACTCGCCCATTGACAGAGCACTGATATCTGGTTGGTGAAGTGTGAAAGCGACACCGGCGTCAGGCTGAACTGCAAAACGGCACTTTGTTGCAATTGATGGCTAAGCAAGTGCCGTAGGCGACACAGTCAACTATCATACCGTCAGCAACATCAACATCAGCACCATCGACCAACTGAACAACAGCAACAGCATAGCAACGAAAACAAACAATAACACCAACATCAGCACCGGCAGCATCAACTCATTGGGTTGACTGGTGTTAATTTATGCGCAGCGCTCAATTTTTCTCAGCTGCTGCGAATAAGTTGCTGCTGATTGGCGATCACCGATTGTCGATAGAATCAATCGCTTGAATTTGCATATTTGAGCCAAGGGGCAAATTTATTTGCGTAGTGCCACCACCACAGTATGATTTTGGATTTTTTCTGCATCAATTTTAGTGCGACATTCATGGAATGTGTAAAGTTTTAATGCAAATTAATGGCAAATAACAAACCTCAAATGCCGAACTGTAAACATTTCAAACTTTTGTGCAATCACAGCAAAACTTTATGGCTTGCAATTCCGATTGGCTGCTAAGATCCCGCATGAATGGTAAACCATAAATATCAGGCAAAGTGTGAGAAAGTGAAAATGAACGAAGATAGTAGGTTTCATGATACGGTAAATAGTGTAGAATAACTTAAAATAATATCAACCTTAAAGATTCATTCAGGACATTTACCATATTCGTTTTAAATGTTAGTGGATTAATAGTAATAATAATCATTGGTGCTTACACTTTTGATAAGGTATTGCCGCTTTATTTAAATTTATAAAATTCAGCCCCAGAAAACTCCAGGCCCGCATAGAATACCAAATAGGGCCTGAAAAAAAGAAAATGGCGATTTCTAAACGTCTGGATATCTTGTGTTTTTACCAAATGGAAATAAAATGGCTGGTAAAGCCGCATGATATCGATCGGTATGCTTACAGACTATCATCATTCGCAGAAGATAAAGGTATTTTATACCCATACCAGTTCAGCTTCAGGAAATCCCACTCAACAGTGGATGCAATCAAATGCGTGGTGGAATTAGCAACAGAAGCCATTGAGGACAAGAGATGGTGTGGCGGGAAAAAATAATACTGCACTGTGGTAACCCTCGATGTTAAAAACGCTTTTAATACAGCTAGCAGGAAGCGTATAATAGAAGCTATAGTAAAAATAGGGACTTTCAGTTATATTATCAGAATAATTGGGAGCTATTTTCGGGACCGTATATTGACCGTATGCTAGTATTCGGGGATGATATCGCGGTGGTTACAGTGACATCCAAGATATTGAGAGGATCACCAGATCATTAGCTAGAATCAAGGCTTAGTTAAACCATGAACCTGGACTTAGTAGAGGACAAAACTGATGTAGTTCTAGTAAATAGCAAGAAGTCAGCAAAATTTATGAAGGTAAGTGTTGGAACTGTAACTATATATATGTAGGATATATATTAGGGCGGCTCGATTTAAAAATCGCTCATTGGACATCAGAATTCGTTTTAGAGGTATGGTTCCTTCGGCAAAGTTTCTTATTTTGATTCCTAGAATATGATTTTCACAGAGCAATGGGCGATTTTTTTGCCTCCCCACAAAAGACTCTAAAAGGTCGACCCAAATTGGGGGACATCAGAATTCGTTTTAGAGGTATGGTTCCTTCGGCAAAGTTTCTTATTTTGATCCCTAGAATATGATTTTTACAGAGCAATGGGCGATTTTTTTGCCTCCCCATAAATCGACCCGGCCTAATCTATATATACATAATTGGTGCGTACACCCTCTTTGTGGTGTGCGTCTTAATGTTGTTCCACAAATGGAAGGACCTACTGTTTCAAGCCGACTCCGAACGGCAGATGTTTTTTATGAGGAACTTTTTCATGGCAGAAATACACTCGCTGCCTGCCGAGGCGCGACCGCTATTAGAAAAAATGTTTTCTTAATTTTGAGCTTTCACCGAGATTCTCTCTGAATTCCGAATGGTAGTCACGCACCAACTCATTCGGTCACGGCGGAACTGTAACTATAAATTCAAAACCCGCTTTTAAATACTTGGTGGCTATGATTTATAGTCATTTAAACTTTAAAACACACCTAGAATATGAAATATTGCCAAGCAACGGAGGCACTAGTCATAGCAAAACAATTTTATATAAGGTTGTCAACTCGGTTCCCTTCTACGCGAACCGATCTGAGCTGATATATTGAATATACATAAATAACTATGCGAAAAAACTAATAGCCGTCTATCTGCTGATTCCGGACAATTTCCGATGACGCATCCTTCGTCTTTGTAAGACTACTCCCGATAGACATTCTGGCAAAAGGCTATCCGAACAAAACGATAGAGCAAGGCGTAAAGAAATTGCAGCAGAGGAAAGGCGTCGTTCGATCGTCCTTAGGCAGGACCGTTGGAACAGGTAGCCTAAGGGTAGATGGACGCATGAGGAAAGGAACCACAGGGGGACAAACTACCACCTATCTCAATTCCATCCAGAACATGGAGTATTTAGAATATACCTCCATACATTTGGCCATGACGGTTCACCAAATTGCCCGAAACCCTCAAAATTTAAAGCGACGAAAATATTCTGGATTTTATGCTGAAATCATCTAATAACTGGGAGAGAATCTGCGTGCATCTAACACACACTTATAACGATCAAAGACGCGCGGAACTTCATAGGTGTCAACAATAGCTCGGAGCCTTTTAGCTATACAACCCCGTGAGGTAATACCTTTTTGGCAGTTCCGCGGGGAGATTGGCAGATAGTGGATAGTTATTTGGTACGTGGGTGTAGCTGTAAAGCTATTAAAATTCGTGAATACTGCTATGCCGGTATAGCAGCGCTCATGAGAGTTTCCTCTTCACGGGCGTCATTCCAGAAAAAAGGGCACGATGAACCCAAAGTTTCTATGAATACTTGAGTGTCCTTTGTTAACAACGCACTATGGAAAGAACAACCTGGTTATCACTTGGCGTATTCATGTATTCACTATATTGTTTCATTAAAAGTCAATTGAACAATTTAATGAAGTTCAGCAGCCTTTCTGTATGACGTTCGTGCATATTTCAGGGTATATTCAGCGCGCTTTGACGCAATGGTATACCAAAAAAATGTTTCAATCTTTAAGTATAAGATATCCTATCAATGTAGCTGCGGGCGTCAGGCAAGGATGCATACTTCCCCCCCTATTGTTCCTGATTGGAATTGTCGAAATTGTATACAACGTAATTGACAAAAATCCCAGCAGAGGCATCGTGTGGAATCCCTTACCCTGGGCCATTTACGACATTGTAAGTAAGCAGCCCCATTTGCAAACAAATCAGAATGGTTTACGCAAGCAATTTTTAAAATACGAAAACCAAATCTATGACTATCAATCCCACCCAGCCCAATACTATGTATCACCATTGCTGGCCCACATATTGACGAGGTTCAGAAGTTTACATAGGTATGCATATGTACAGATGGTGACACCCTGGCCGATATATCAGCTAGAGTAAAGAAAGCAAAAGCAGTTTTTGCTATGCTTGAAAACATATAGTGCTGAAGGCTATTTGCCGAAAAAAATTAAAAATAAAATACGTATTTTAACTCAACAGTGATGGAAATGTAAAATATGCTTTATTGAATGGTTGCGAATACTGGCGGACATTAATTCGCATAGAAGATGCAATCAATATTGAAATCGGTAAGAGGAAGAGAGCCTTAGAGTGGAATCCTCAAGGTTACAGGCGTAGGCAGCCTTCACGAGGATACATCCAGCAACAATCTCACCAGGAAGCAAGCTATAAGCAAACAGCCAACAATAGAAGAAAGTGGAAATTCATGACTTTGGCACTATGCGCCTCATAATCGGTGCTTAAACAAACTGTAATAAAAATGTGCAAGCAATCAGCTCGGTGGCCTACAGACAATCTTCAAAACGTTGGGGGAAGCTTTAAAAGCAAATATGGTATGATCGTGAAGCGAGCGGGAGTGAAAAACACTGCTAATTAAATTCACAAAAAATGGAGTTCTGTGTCTTTTGTTAAATTAGATTTTAAATTTTTTTGATATCGAACTGGTAGAAAAAGCTCAAAACTAATTAAAAGCTGCGAAGTCATAAAAAACTTCATTAAAAGTTCTACTATTTTACTATTGTTTTTCAGTTCAGCTCCATATTTCTACTCTAATTATTGTTGACGTAACCAACCACGTTGTATAACTAATTCAATAAAATCAAATCATATCATCCTACAGATATATGTATGAACATACATACATATACAGTTGAATGTAATGTAATGGCAAATTTACTCTGCTTGTCATAGTGGAAGCGATAGCAGCAGGTCAAATGGAACTAATGATTTTCTCCATGGTCACTAATCGCCAACACAAATTTGGAAACGTATGCGCTTGGTATGTTGGATGACGTGTGATCAGTGATCACCACCACTGATTACCATCAGTGCCATCATTATTTCACCTTTGAAAGCTTTGCTTCGTCACACTAGTCAAGCTAGTCACTTACCAATCACATGACATGTGCCGAAACTACTTACACGCTACACTCCATTCACTCTGTGCAAAATTTATCAAAGAAGTCAATCACAACAAATCCAACGACTAAGCTACCAGTCAACCGGCCAATCGGACCGCCACCTCAGCACACGACGGATTGGTCATCGCTCGAATACTAACCACGGGAGTGAAGTGAAAAATGTCGATTTTCACTTTAAAATGAGCTGTAGCGAACCAAATTAATATATTATCAAATAATATTACATAATCGAATCAAGCGAGAATTGTTGATCCTCGCAGACGACGGCAATGATGATGACAATAGTGATGGTGCTGCTGTTGCTGATGCTGGTTGCCATTGATGTTGATCTTGATGTGTTATTTGCTGAAAGGCAGAACACGATCTTGAAATAGACAATAATGGCCAAGATTAAGATGACGCTGGCACACAGCTGCCATAGCTGAAGATGGTGATGACGACTTATTGCCACGGGTAGCAATCAACTCCAGCGATACTGAAACA
Source organism: Anastrepha ludens (assembly GCF_028408465.1). Lineage (NCBI taxonomy): Eukaryota > Metazoa > Arthropoda > Insecta > Diptera > Tephritidae > Anastrepha > Anastrepha ludens. The sequence continues at coordinate 70,943,743 of NC_071500.1, forward strand.
CCAACACCGACATCAAGGATTAGCAGCGGCAACGACAGCAGCAATAATAAACCAGACGCTTTGTTGCTTTGCAAGTAAATTACATGCGACGAGACAGATGACAGATTGGACTAAACACCAAATGAATGCAGCCTGTTTTGAACAATGACGGACGAAATGAGACACAGTGCCACTGCACTAGGTGGTGGTAGTATTTAATACAACAGTCAGGAAATCTTTTACGCCGATTGTATCGCATCGGGTTGTATCACTCCCGAGTGGTTGCAGCCTTTGTGTGACGAGTGATGATGGCTTTATTACAATATCAGTTAATTGGAAAATAGCACAATGCTTCCACTTCAAAGCCATTGATCGGCCAAGCTATCTTTTAATTGCCGTGAAAAGTTTCTGATGAAGTTTTAATCACCGCCGATTGTGTATGTAGGTATGTATATCTATGGTATGAAGGTAACTGATACAGTTGTTGATTGCTGATCAGTGCGGTAGAGACGATTTTAATCGCAATGTATTCTGTAACTCTCCAATTTTACTATTCGATTCTTGAAAGTAATGGATCAAGCTAAGATAATTGAATGTAAAATTTCAGTGTTAATTGCTTACATAAACGTTTAATTAAGTTGTTTAAGTTATTATTTTTCATTTAATGTGGATTTCAATAGCAAAGTAGGATGATAAAATATAATTATAAACATCCATACATACATACATATGTTCTTATATATACGCAGCTATTAAAATATTACTATGAACGCTAAGGAAAGCTTTTAAATGCAAGAATTTTATTATTCTAAACAGAATAAAGAAAATGTAGATTATTAAAATTTGTATTGCTTTAGAGAGAGTAAGGTTTAGCAATTATAAATGAAAAATGATAGCGGAGAGATATCCACCACGACCGCAGGTAGAGATGTCGATTGTGTTATCAAAATTTTCAATCACTTTTTGGAAAAATTACGGGCCTATTTCGTTAATCACGTCATAGAAATTTCGTCATCCGTGAAATTTCGTTTTTTTCAGAGGCCCAAATACCCAAACAAATGGGCTACGTATAGCAAAATTACTTTCCATAGTAGATTTTTATTATTTCAATACGATTTTCTACTGCTAACTACCATTCGGTAGCGCACAGGTTCAAAACCACGGGCATGAAAATCCAAACCTCCAAGTGTATTACTGCCATGAAAAGCCTCCTCATGAAAACAACATCTAGATTTCGGAGTCGGCTTACAACTGTAGCTCCTTCCATTTGTGGGAAAACAACAAGATGTTCACTTCAAATCGTTGGCGGCGCTCGGCCAAATACCCAATAAAGGCTGTAAGCTCCAATTATATATAAGCCGAGCAGGCGAACAGTACATCATAAAACGGTACAAAGGGGATATAAGTGTTAGAAATAGATTAAAAGTTGCAAATAACAAACTTTTCTCTCCGCGTGATGAACAATATGTTCTACGGCAAGTCAAAAAGGATCCATTTTTATGTGCACTGAAACTCGCGACATTCCCCGAAAATGATTTAGGGAAAAACTGTTGCGCACAGGTAATTACAAATATACTCAATGAGGCTGATATCAACGGCAGAAGAGCAAGGCGTAAACCCCATATCAACAAACGTAATCGTAAAGCGAGGATGCGATTTTTATTATTTTGGCGGAACGTACTATTCACTGATGAAAGCAGGTTCAAACTGTTTGGTTCAGATGGCAGATCCTACAGAAGCCTACAGTAAATCACGGTGGTGGGTCAGTAATGATGTGGCGTTCACTTTCTGCATCTGGGCCGGGAGAATTGCATTTTAGTGAGGGTATTATAAATCAGGCTGTTTATTTTAACATTTTAAAAGAAAAAATGCTACTTTGTAAAGAAAAACTTGGTTAACGGGAAGATTTGCATTTTTTTTTTCAGGACAATGGCCCGAAGCATAAAACGTATAATGTGCGATCGTGGTTGCTATATAATAATGCGTATGTCATATATACACCAGCCCAGAGTTCAGATTTAAGCCCCATTGAAAACTTGTGGATCTACCTCGATGGGAAAGTTCGTCAGCATAGCATAAGTTGAAGAGGATTCTTCAGGACAAATGACAAAACACTGGGTTTTCTTGAAAATGCTTAACAGTTTTATGAGGTTTTCTATGAAAAACTTAACTACTTCGTTGGTTCCGGGTTGAAAAATCAAATAATATATTAGAAATATATATTTGTTTCCAACCTTGCTTGCCTTGGTTGGTCGGCAGTTAATATACATTCTGTCAAAAAACTATCGGAAATTGTTCATTTAAAAAAACCCGTGACTAAATTTTTTTTGCTGGAATGTTGGTACAACTGCCCTCTATAGTGTCGCAGAGTTTGAGCGCGATCTGTCAATTAGCTTGTTTTTGGGATTTAATTATATCAGTCAACCCCAGGTGTGCTCTGCGATTTTCACTATAGATAAAAATATCGAACAAAGCATTTGTCTTAGATTTTGTGTTTTGAACGGGATTTTGTGTGCCGGATCGTTGAAAATTGTGCAGAAAGCCTATGATGAGTGGTATGAGACTTTTGCAGAGGGCCGAGAGGTCGTGGAAGATTTGTCCCGATCTAGTCGCCCATCAACGTCTTCAACGGGTGAAAATGGCGACAAAGTCAAGGAAATTGTACTAGAAAACCATTATTTAAGGGGGAAGTCTACTGTGACAAGGGAAAAAACAGGCTTATTTTCCGGATTTTATTTCTAACAAAATATTGCTCGTACATAAAATCTATTTAAACTCTTATCTTTATTATATATTTAAGTTTTTGAAAAAAAAATTTTAAGTCAAAATATTCAAAATGGCCGCTGTGGCACTTCTGCAAGCGCAGGTCCGCTTTTCTTAGGTGCCTAAACGGTGTACATGAAATCTTACGTTTCGGTGAACTAAAACAAAAAAACAAAATATTGTTATCATATACATAGTATTGACTCTCGTCTGACGTAGGATTATGTCGATAAAAAATTTTGGCGTTGAAAAAAAAATTTTTGAAATTTTTTTCTTTTTTTTTGCCTAAAATTGATGTTACTATTGTTTATAACAATTTAACAAATAACGATATCAAAAAAATCCTATGTCAGACGAGAGACACTATTACAGAGAATATATAATTAAATTTTTAAGCTGATTCATTTATCAGAACTCGAGATATCGTGTACACCGTATACAAAAACTTAGTTTCGAGAAAAATGCGTTTAAAGTTTCAGTATAGCAGGTACGCGCTTTGGAGCGCTTCGGGAAAAGGTCGAAATTTCAACGAAGAAAAATTTAGCCAGCTGTAACACATATTGTACCTTATTTAAGAGGGTTCAAAGTATTTTTTAAGCTAATAAAAAAAAAATCGATTTTTTGAAAAATTCACAGTAGACTTCCCCCTTAAACAAAACTCGCCCAACTTGCATAAATTGCTTTCCACCTCATTAAGTATCGACATAAATATTATTGAGATCGAATAAAAATCACGCCCGCCTTTTACATCCTCATCATTAGCTTCACAGTCTTTGGCAGACCATAGCTTCCGCAGCTGCAATTCTCCATTTAACCCCATCATTAGTCAGTTCTTTCCAATTGGTAACGCTTATTGCCCTTTGATTATTTACGACAGAATCCAGCCACATTTTCCCCGGTCTTCTCCTGCTTCTTTTCCCCACCGGTCTTCTATGATATGCTATGCTAGTAGCTCTACTTTTTGGCATTCTGCTAATATAACCCAGCTATCTTATTCGTTGACTCTTTATATATCTTACTGCTTTTTCTCTTTCTATAAGTATCTATATCGAGCGCTTCGTTATATTTTACCCGATACGCGCCATCTGCCATGCAGAGTGCACCATATATTTTTCTGGGTACTTTCCATTCGAAAGTTAATAATATTTCTCTGATGTTTGATGCTTTAAAGGTCCATACCTCGCAAGCGTACGTAAGGATTGGCCTGATAAGTGGCTTATATATGCAAAGTTTTCCTGTTTAAAAGTTGCGATTTAAAGAATTTCATATACATGTACATAGAATGCATTGTTCGCAGAGTATATTCGATCACTTATGGCCACAGAGGTATCGGCATTGCTGTTATCGATTATGACTTCGTATTTAAATTGATACTAAGGCAAACTTTAACTCTCGCTGTCCATGAATTTCTTTGATTACAGCACAGCTATCCAAAGTAAAATTTTATTAAAATACGAGTATGCGCAGGTATTCAACTTAGTACTTACTCACTTATTCAAATGAATAATATGGTAAATAACTGTTTCTCAAAATGTTCATTTAACCCCTTTGGAGACGGAGCCGCTCGGAGTGCGAGCGTCGCTTAGGGTGAGAGGTATTGGAGCGCCCAGTAAAAAAAATAAATACGTTGAACGTTATAAAAACGAATGCTTTATTTAAAGCAAGAAAAATTTTCATAAAATCAAAAACGGATTTCACTTCTACTTGACGAAGTAATGCCGTCATCTTCCGTCTTATCAGATTCAAAGTAATATTCGTCAGAGCTGTCACATCTATCGTATCGTTGATAGCCATCGTGCATAAGATAAAATATTATATAAAATATTATATATATAAAGGTTCCTCTGACAGTGAAATTCGTTCTGCCTACGGTCGCCTCGCATCGTAAGTTTACATTATAAGGAAGATAAGACTTCATCGCAGATGGCCCCTAATGTATAATATTTAAATGAAAGCGTGACTCTTTTACTGTACCTATGCGCATCTTATCGCTCAGAATGACAGACGTCGCGAGCTTTGCAGCTACGAACTAATTTGGACGGCTATATGCCGACACTCGTCCCAAAGGGTTAGTAACACCTCAGATTACTTTGGATTATTTTAATCTTTCAAAATTGATACTGAGGCAGTCTGTCAGTTCCGGGGAACTCTAGAACACCTAACTAACGCTCATCTAATAATGGACGGCAGGATGAATCGCAAAGCTTTAGGCTCAATTCTAAAGTTTCTCTTGGGTGCTATTTATATTTTAAGAAAGTCAACTTTTAACGATATAGTTTAAGAAAGTATATTTACTTAGACGAAAACGTCGAACAATTGCTATTATTTACTAATGTACGAGGACGTTTTATATGGGTGGGCATGCATAAAAATGCAAGCATTCAATAACAAATATTTTTATTTCCCACTAAATAACTTATCAATCTTAGACTAACTTAACATTTGATTGCCAAAATAGTTGCAAATAATCCACAGATTTATCAACTCGACGGCGATGTGAAACTTAACGAAAAAATCGAAAAAGCAAAAACGAGATCACAAGTCACGATAATGATAAATCGCGACCGGGGGCAAATTTTATTTTAATTTTTTTCTGAAAAAGGTCGAGGGTAGGCCAAGTAAGCTTAACGCCACTCATGTTTTTATTCAACAGACTAACAACTAGCCCATTCGTGCATGAATACATATGTACATATATGTATAAATATAAAAACAACAATCGAATAAGATATAAACAAAAAGCGAAAAAAACCTACCTCAGTTCGTGAAATAACAATAGTTCACCACTAACTACAAGCGCCAACAACTGGAAGCTGCCGGATCCGATCATCATTTCTGCGGCAGTAAGTTCATGGTACTCTTTTCTGCTAAAAACACTGGCGTGTGCAGAAGTTTCTTAGAGGGGAATAATTTGGTTAAGCAATTTTCATCACTACTATTCCATGGTGAAGACTACATACGAACGACATTCAAAATAATAAAATTAGCGCTATAAAAATAACTAACGCCAGCTTCGAAATGTCCCGGGTTACTAGAACAAAACCGAAATGGTTATATTTACTAGGAAACACAATAATCGGGATGTAGTTCCTCCGTCAATAAGTGGCGCTGCAATCTCGATTAGGGAGGAAACCAGCTACTTGTGATTAATACTAGACAGAAAACTCGATTCGAAGTCAAATGTCGAAAATAAAGCAGGGAAAGCCCCTATAGCACTTTACTGCTGTAGAAAACTAATAGGATCAACTTGGGGACTTTCCCCTTATATTGCTAATGGGGTTTACACAGCAAGAGTAAGACCAATCTTAACTTACGGCGTAGTGGTATTGTGGCCGGCTTTGAAAAGAGGGTAAATCAAAAAAACTATGGATCATATACAAAGGATGGCCAGTCTTTGTATTTGCGGAGCCCTTAGAACTACACCTACGGACGCATTAAATATTATGCCAATCGAATTATTCGGTGAGCAGGTAGCTGTCAAATCAGCTTTTAAATTAAGGAAAATAAACTCATTCAGAACGACCCGTAAAGGTCGTTGGTCCATATTGTAGAAATAGGTCTGTATTCATTGTAAAACAGATTTTTCTAATACCAATTACATTAACTTTAATAAATCCTTTGACACAATGTTTCCTTCCAGAGAAGATTGGAATAACCCCCTTATTGAACAAGAAAATGAGATAACTGTCTATACAGATGGCTCAAATTAGATAATGAAGTAGGTGGAGGGGCCTACTCCGAGAAACTGGAGATAAAGCAACCATTCTGCCTACCCGATCACTGTAGTGCATTTCAAGTGGAAGTCATTGCTTTTAAGGAAAGACTTCAGCGATATCCACAACTGAAGTCTTCATGTACTCAGGCAGTCAAGCAGCTATAAAAGCGCTAGAATCCAAAACGCGCTCGTCAAAAACAGTCATAGAATGTTTCAAACTTCTAAATGACGTGTCATAATATTACAAAATACACCTTATTTGGATACCAGGCCAAAGGAATATAACAGGCAACTGTAAAACAGATGAACTCTGCTCGAATTGGTACAACTATTGGTATCCAAATGGATAAAACGTTGATAACTATGCCCGTTGCCACTGGTAAATTACTGATAAACAGAGGAACTATTAAAATTGTAAATACAAAATGGCAAAACCTAACAACACGTGAATTAAGCTAACTGAAATGACCGAAACTCAACATTGGTTTTTAAAATGTCTGCTAAAACTCAATAGAGAGAGTAGAAGAACGTTGATAGGTGGATCTGTCTAATAAGTAACCAAGCCAGAAGGCTGGGAGTTCCATACTATAATGATTGTAGAAGCTGCTACAATACATAAGAAGAGGAAACTATTAAACACCTCCTTTGTGAGTGTTAAGGATTAGCTAGAAGAAGACTTTACACACTTGGTAGTGCATGTTTTGCAGGTGTAGCGGAAGTAGCGCATCTTAAACTAACGAAGGTAGGCCACAGTATGATTTAAAAGGAATCCCATAGTGTAAGCAAAAAGTTCTAGTGGTATCGCAATGGATCTATAGTACGACAGCCCTAAATGTATGTATTGGCAGCCACCAGACCTACCTATCAGAATGACTATTACTTCGTTGTGGTTATAAGTCACATATTTATAAATATTTATTCTTTTTATAAACCTATTTATTTTTAGCTGCACTAAACTGCAACTGTCAAGAGAACTGTAGTTTGCCGCGATGTCAAGTACTCGTTAGCAATTAAAGTATTTATTAGGGACAGACCGCACTTCGGTCTCGGCCTTGTGATACCAAAAAAATCTGTTCGGTTTCAGTTCAACTTCGTCAAAAGAAGCCGAACTATGTCCGAACATTTCTTAACTTTTATTCCTTTACAAATAATTCCTAATTATTTTTCATTAAATAACGAGTTGACCTCTCATTTTAATGGATATCTGTAGTCAAGAATCTGTAACATTTTTGAATACTGGTGTCTAGACCCACATTTTCTGTTGAAAAAATTGCTTTAAAAACCCTGTCTATAGTACACCCCCATAGAGCGTGATTGGTGAGCAACTGCTTAGTGCTGCAGCCTGCAGGTCAGCTCTTTACTGAAAGCCCGTGCCGCTTGTAGGGTAAAAATATCGATTTTACATTGCAGTACAAAATTATTCAACTATGAGTATTAAGTAATTAATTAATTTACTTACCACACTTTTAAAAAGTAATTATTTGTTTAATACTTGAGCCCTTGATAAAGGTAGTTTCGGTTTCAGCCTAAAAACTTGATGCTCGATCATTCTTCTTCTTCTTAATTGGCGCGATAACCGCTTACGCGATTTTGGCCGAGTTTAACAAAGCGCGCCAGTCGTTTCTTTCTCGTGCTAACAAGCGCCAGTTGGGCACACCAAGTGAAGTCAAGTCCTTCTCCACCTGATCTTTCCAACGCAAAGGAGGCCTTCCTCTTTCTCAGTTACCACCAGCTGGTACCGCATCGAATACTTTCAGAGCCGGAGCGTTTGCATCCATTCGACGACATGACCCAGCGCCATCGTAGTCGCTGCGCTATGTCTATGCCGTCGTACAGGTAAAGCTCATACAGCTCATCGTTCCATCGCCTGCGATATTTGCCGTTGCCAACGTGCAAAGGTCCAAAACTCTTGCGCAGAATCTTTCTCTCAAACACTCCAAGCGTCGCTTCATCGGATGTTGTCATCGTCCATGCTTCTGCGCCATACAATAGGACGGGTATGATGAGAACCTTATGTGTTACTTTTGCTCGATCATTCACTACCGTTTATTAATGAGACATTATGTAACCACCTACGTTAAATATTAAATTACTTTATTCAATGCACTAATTTACAGCAAACAAGAACCTCAAAAGCTACACCATTCAATCCCTATGTAAAGTTGGTCGCTGAGTTCAAAAATCTATGTAATTTGTTTCTGTTAAAGAAAAGATAATAACAGGTGGCGCTAAAGTAATCCTCCTATCAGAAAATGCTATAAATTTTGCGATTGGCCGCTAATGTCAGTTCTGTTTTGACATTTGTGTAGTAAACACATGCGAAATACACGTTAATATACAATGTTACGCTACACTGCTCCAAAACGCGGAATATTGCTGACTATTTATTTGACCAATAATCGGTCGGTGACTTTGGCATAACGTGAATTTCGTCGCAGATTTCCTCGCCGTCCAACGCCTACTGGTGAAACACTGCGACGTTTAGCCGCTCGCCTCGAAGAGACTGGCACAACACGAGATGCTGCCAGGCGTGGCAGACCCCGGAGTAGCCGTTCTGCAGAGAATATTGCTGCTGTAGCCGAGGATGTCATGGAAGCGCCGTCGGCATGGACCAGACGACATGCCACGCAAATGGGTATCAGTCGGCGGTCTTTACAGCGAATTTTGGTGCAAGATTTGAAGATGTTTCCGTACAAAGTCCAGACGGTGCATCAGCTGTTAGCTGCTGACCGCCAATCGCGTCTAACATACGCTCAAGCCATCCTTAATCACCACCAAGAGGAAGATGATTTTTCATCAAAAATAATCATGAGTGATGAGGCCCATTTCCATCTTAGCGGGTACATAAATAAGCAAAATTTACGCTTCTGGGGCACTGAAAATCTGCGTGTAACCCACGAAGAGCCATTACACCCGCTCAAAGTCACTGTATGGTGTGCTGTTTTCGCTGGAGGAGTCATCGGACCTTTTTTCTTTGAAGACGTCGCGGACCAAACGGTTACTGTGAATGGTGAGCGCTACAGAGCAATGATCAACGAGTTCTTTTTGCCGCAACTTGATAAATTGGGATTGGAAAACATGTGGTTCCAACAGGACGGTGCAACGGCACACACTGCACGTGCCACAACCGATATGCTGAAGGATGCATTTCCCGGGCGCCTAATCTCCCGTTTTGGCGATTTGCACTGGCCAGCAAGATCGCCTGATTTGACCGCTCCAAACTTCTTTTTGCGGGGCTTTTTGAAGTCGCGGGCTTATGTCAACAAGCCTCAGACTCTTGCAGCTCTTAAAGACAATATCCGTCAAGAATGTGAGGACCTATCGCCGGAAGTTTTGGCCAAAGTGATGGAAAATGCCATTAAAAGGGCTCAAATGGCAATCAACTGTGGCGGCGACCATTCACATGACATCATATTCTCGACTTGATGTAGAAAAAATTAAAAGTCCAAATAAAAATAATCCGCAAGAAGAAACAAAGATTTTCATTTTTTTTTTTTAAATTACAGCCAAAAATCAAAGTTTATGATATCTACTTAAGATGGCAGTTGCATATCCAACTATTGGTTCCAATATTATAGCTTCTACGAACCCAGTAACTCGCGCGGACCGCTCTGATCCTCTACCTCAAATTTTAAACTCATTTATCTCGAAACGAATTTTTTCGGCCTATTCAACCGAATCGTCTGAAATTTTAATATGTTGTTCACAACATCAATGGCTATCGCTCGTACTAGGATCATTTAATTATTTTAATTATTTCGTTTTTTTTTTATTAAAAAACTGAAAAACCCCGATTTTTAGAGTGTCAAATTCACAAAGGCGCGATAAATAATTTTTTGGTTTTTGTGTTTCAGATAAATAGAAGAGCCAAAATGGACAACACCGTCCAGGTGCAATTTTTCGGGAGGTGAAATTGCGCCATTTTTTAAGTTATTAAAATAATTTTTTTTTTCATTTTTGTGTTAAAAGAAGTTAAGTAAAAAGCCTAAAAAAATGGAATACCGTTCTTTATTTTTTATTTTAAAAAAGATTCCTGAAAATACCCTCAATTTTCGAGCTCTAGACCACCGGGATCCCTTAAATCACTCCCCTTAACGAGCTGTCTATGTCTAAGGTAGTTGTTTATCTAGTTTATTTTTTGCTATGCTAGTTTTAGACAAATGAAGCTACTGTTCTTTTAAATGTCGAACATTGAAAAATAAACAAAGAAGTACAAAAATATTTGCGTAAACAAATTTTACTAAAAAATATATTATTTAATGTGGACGTTGTAGGCGAAGCAACTGGCAATATTTTAATGTTTTTTATATGAGATGAAAGATAGAAATATTGTTATGCGCCCATTTTCTATCCAATTTATATGTATAATATGTATTTTGTTCAATAATATAAGGCAAAAATATGTCTAAGCGAATCTAACAGGGCAACTCTTAATTTTATCACAATAACTCGTAAACCAAGGGATCACTAAAATATTAAACGATTGTTATTAGCGGAATTACGAGTTACTCAAGAGAGATATGTATACGTTATAAATCAGTATTGCAAAACCAAAAGCAAAAGTAACGGATTAAAGATCAATACGTCAGGCACGAACCATTAGAAAAAAATTAACAAAGTCATTCAGCTGGAAAAAATTCAAGTTGTCGCGAGAACCAATTTACATAGATTTTACACGAGGACCAATACATCAAAAGGACCAAACAGACGAATTATCACGATTTATCTATCGAGCTTTTGAATTATTGCGACTAAAAACTGTTCATTATTCATCACAAATACCTCCGCGTATAAAGTACTCAGCCCTGTATTGTAGGGGCCCTAGGACCGCAAACCAAACAGATTGCCTATTGGGAAAAGGTAAAAAGTGAATGGTTTTATAAATTTGATATCCGCGTGCACCCTTTTAACTTTTTAAAAAGCATAGACCAAACAAAACATGTCGACTGGAAGTCATAAGTGAAGCGTAAACTTGCTGAAAACAAAAACAAAAAACCGGTGGAAGGTGAAATATGTAGCTCTCTGGAAGAACGGGTTATAAAATTAAATTGTCGGACAAACTTCACACGAAGAAGAGAGCAGTAAAACGATTGCGGTGAGCCCGTCACAAGACAGACGTATTCCGACGCTTTAAAAATTAGCTGAATCAAGCGCTTTAGGTGGTTTAAAAGCATGAAGCAAAGAACGAAGAAACTAAAAAGAAATATTAAAGGACACCCTTTAAGCTTTGCGTCGACTATGTCGGCCGACGAAAAAAAAAGAAATAAAGACGATAGAACTACTAGGAAGTTTTCTTAAGCGTGCCGACCATAGAAACGGTTCTGTCCAAAAAAATGAATATAAGTTTTAATAAAGACATGTACAAGACCCGCCATCTATCGTTACGGATTTGAACTAGGTATTATTTGAAGAATGGTAATACTTAGCTGTCATCTGATTTGACAGAAAATTAGTTTTATTCTTCCGCTGAACGAAAATGGTTGTGTATACACTCAAAGAACGCTAGGAAATATTGCGACATTACTTTGAAAATCATGGTAATGTTGCAGAATGTGTACGAAAATTACTTACGGCAATGGGAAGAAGAAAAGAGTATGTGCCTTACTTTGCGAAAAAAGTAAGAGATTCTGGGTTGCTTATTGACAAACCAACGCGTGACCGACCAAAAACCGTGCGTACACCCGAAAATATTGCTGCTGTGGCCGAGAGTGTTCGTGAATCACCAGGAACATCAGTTCACCGTTGTTGTGAACAATTGGACATTTCGGAGGCATCATTGAGACGAATTTTACGTAAAGACCTTGGTATGACGCCGTACAAGGTCCAATTGGTTCGGGAGCTGAAGCAAACCGACCACCCAATGCGTTTTCGCTTCGCTTCATGGGCTTGGGATCGACTTGAAGAAGATGAAGACTTTTACCGAAAAATTATCTTTTCGGATGAAGCTCATTTCCATCTCGGTGGGTATGTTAACAAGCAAAATTGCCGCATTTGGGGCTCAGAAAACCTGCACGCACTCGAAGAAAAGCAGATGCATTCACCTCGAGTCACTGTTTGGTGCGGATTTTGGTCGAGAGGCATCATTGGTCCATTTTTCTTCGAAAATGAGCGAGAAGTGGCCGTAACCATCAATGGAGAGCGTTACCGGGCCATGTTGAACGAATTTTTGTTCCGAGAAATTGAAGAGGAGGATATTGGTGGCATTTGGTTGCAACAAGATGGCATTACTTGCTACACAGCGAATGCTACGATCAATCTTTTGGGCACTGTCTTCGAAGATCGCATTATCAGCCGAAATTCTGATATCGTTTGGCCGCCTCGGAGCTGCGATTTGACGCCGTTGGATTATTATCTTTAGGGTGCCGTCAAAGACTAGTGGTATGCCAACAAACCAGCAACAATTGATGCACTGAAGACCAACATACGCGATGTCAAAGCTGAAATACAGCCGCATACAATCGAAAATGTGTTGAAAAATTGGACCGATCGCATGGGATGGTGCATGGCTAGCCGAGACAGCCATATGAATGAAGTTGTGTTCCATCATTAACCGGAAGGATTGTACTTCAAAATAAAAAAAACAGTTTGGAAAAATATTGAGTAGTTTCTTTTTTATAGCATTTTTAATTCCATAAAGTTATATGGCGGACCCTGTACATACCGTAATTTGTATTATATTTCGGAAAAAAATTTTAAAATTAAAACAAGTAACGGTAGCGAATTTTAAAAATAGTGGCAGCATAAAAAGTGTAGAGCATAAACTAAAAAAATGTTCAATAAAGCATTGACACAAAGGTGTTAACACTAGAGCTCCATCCTACTCTAAGAACGATTTACAAAGGGCAAATGTCTACGTCATTCCTCAAACAAAGTGTTTAACACCATATTCAACCTTGTTCAAAAAATTGTAGGAATATACAGGGTGGCTGATGAATTTTGCTACATTAAGAAACTCAAATAACTTTTTTTTTAGTGTATGCAATTCATTTATTTTTTTTCAAGTTGAGGGGCATTAAATTTTATTAAATGTAGCTTAACTAGTTTTAAAAATAATTGAATTTAAATGCCCCCCATGCTCGTTGACACAAGTGCGGCATCTTAGTAAAAAGTTGTTCATTGCTGCTTTGAGAGTTGCGACAGGAATAGCCGCAATTGTTGCCCGAATGGATTGTTTTAGTTCATCCAACTTTCATCCAAAATCAATCTGCAATTAAAAAAAAAATGGAACAGATAACTTAAAAAGAAAAAAAGTTATTCAATTTTTTTTTGGTAGCGGCTTTCATCAGCCACCCTGTATTAACTTCAACGCACTTCAACTTCAACGCACTTGATCCAGTGCTAGAAATATTTCTGGAACTCTATTTTCGGTATAGCCATTAGATATGTCTTCGATTTTTCGATTACTTCCTTTCGGCTGTTAAAACGAATTCCTCGTAGTGGTTTTTTTGACTCGATCAAACAGAAAAAATTGTAGGGAGATATATCAGGCGGGTTAATTTCTTACAAATCCTTTCTATTTTGATGAATTGCTTCACCTAAGCATCTCACAACGCTCAAATAATAATCCGGTCTGTCTTTGGCAAAAATTTGTTGTGCACGATACCGTTGTAATCCATAAACACCATAAGCATCGCTTTCTTTTAACTGAAAATGACGTGATTTTTTTGGTTTTGGTTCATTCAGAGTTCTCCACTCACTCGCTTGATGCCAGCATTCCATGCCGTACTCACAAACCCATGTCTAGTCCAGTAATATTCAATATTAACTCGGATTCAGCCTAGAAAATGTTTTTGGGGAAATCATGGCGGTCCTTTTTTCATGAAATTCAGGTTCTTTGGCACCAAGTTAGCAGCAACACGGCGCAAACCCTATTCGTTAACCAAATACAATGTCCAGAATGGATACATAAACAATGTTCAAGTCCTCTGCCAGCTCTCTGATGGTTAATTTGCGGTTGGTTATTAATCAACTTTTCTTTCACTTTCTGCATGTTTTCAGCAGTTTTCAATATCCGCGGCCTGCCACTGTTTCCGAATATTTCTAAGGCTTTCGCAACATTGAATCCATTATTAACGCAAAATTTAATAGAAACTCGTTGTTGAAAATTCAAATCCGTTTAACAAATGGCGATATAATTTTTTTTAAATGTTAATCACAGATGAGGCAGAAGAAAAAGAGGGCGCCCACGAAAGAGTTGGTTAGATGACGTCGAATCAGATCTTAAGGAAATGAACTTACATAACTGGAGAGATGAAGCCATCGATAGAATAAAGTGGAGAAAAATGTTTGGCGAAGCTATGTTCCTCCACGGACTGTGAATCTAAGAAGAAGAAGGTGGTAGCTTGTCTAATCTGCGAAGCTTCGCTATAGTAGTTCGACGAAAGTGTAAGCAAAAAGTGTAATGCTGCACAAACGTTTACGAGTTGTGATGCCCTCCAAGGCTTGGAATAAAGTTCACTCACTCTCAGAAAACCTCTAAATCAAAAATACCAGTTATGCACCACATAATTTATGTTAAAGAACTTTTGTAAACCTGCAATTAATTCTACTAAAGTCAGTAGTCATTAGTGGCGGCACTCTTAAATACTACAGCAGAACACAATAAACAAAAACCTCGACGACATTCTGCTAAACCAAGAGTACAAGCCCTCAGCCATTCAGTCCTACAGCAAACGAGCTACTGTCAGTATTTTAGTTAAGCATGAACCATTTTCGCCTATAATGGTACAGAAAACAAAAAAAAATCTAAACCACAAACCGATTATCGTTAACATCATCCCAACCTCTCCATATGCCAGTGCTCGCACACACAAAAATATATGTATTTGTATATGTTTTCCTGTGCATACAAATGTATGTACAACTAAAAGTAAACACATTAACCCTACTCAGTTCGTCTCGCTGTACTGTTACAAATTCAGTCAATTTACATATTTCATCCACGATGTATCCGAGCTAATTTTCGATGCAGCAGTTCAACTAAGGTTAGTTTCTCACGAACTACATTTGGTCACATTCCCTACCGACCAGCATTTCAAATTGACTTCTTTACTTTGCTGCATTTTCGAAAAAAAAACAAATACAAATAAAAGTTATAAATGAGAAACATTTCAGTTGAATAGTTTTGTTACAGTGAAATAGTTTTTGGTGGAATTTCCGTAGCGATTGCCAAACGTGATTGCCGTGCAGTGACCATAGTGCAAAGGTACTATTTGTCCCGCATGCGGAAATGTCATACAGGTACACCAGCATCTAGAAAAGCACAAACATATATGGATGTACGTACATATATAAAAAGATATATATGTATTTTTATGTATATGATATGCATTTTGAACTCAGCATACAATGCACAAGTCTCTTTGCAGCTCAACTGGTTCGACGCACATCTTTAAATACACCCAAAACTGACCGATTTAAAAGTTGAGAGGAGACATGACGTAGTTAATTTCAACTTGATTCAATTTATCAGAGACCACAGATATTTTACATCGTACCTCCATAAATTCAAGCCTGAGGGGAAACTACTTTGCGACTACTGCGGAAACGGAATATTTGGAGACGTTTGTCATGCCTTTTAAGTGTTGCCGCTTTATGGCGAATAGAATAGCAGACTACAAAAACATGCTGGGAGAAGTTCTGGTGATGGTGCATCCTGTCCTAGAGGTCCTGATACGTACCATGATCGCAGAAGAAATGAAATGACGGGCAGCGAACGATATTATCGCTGGCACTTAGTTGTTGAAGAGCCTTGAAAAAGTTAAACGAAGCGGCAGCGATTAACGAAGCGTCATCCCACCCACGGAATAATGCCTGGCGGCGGTCCTGTAAAGTGAGGAATTCATTGTAAAACATGTTTACACTTGTTTCTGAAGAGCACTTGAGAGTAGAGCGCTACTACAATGTCTTAAAAAAACAGGAACCTAAAACTAGTAGGTTTTACAACGTGATGTCAAATGTCTAGTAACAAACTTGATTTAACCTAATCAAACCCACTAATAACATAATTTTTAAGGAAAAGTACATTAATTTTATAAATAAATTCAATGAACTTAATAAATTACTGTATAAATTAATGAGGTCAAGCCCTGAAGCTTTTCAAAAGTACATTCGGTCCTGAAAAGGGTGCTGAAATATCCCAACCTGTTTGAGTTACTATGACAAATGCTTTGCTAGCTTGCCTTTTCCTTAGACCATTGCCATTTCCTTTATTTAATTTCTGATGGAACGACTACCTGATTAGCTTGCGCCAACAACTCGGCATTGGTTATTGTCCGGGCCAGAAAATTGGCAAAATCCGGCGAAGGCAACGGTTTATGGAAGTTCGCAGCCACTTCGTGATCTTTCCAGATGGTACAACCATATAATAGAACGGATTTGACGTTCGAATTGAAGATGGGCAGTTTGGTGTAAAGGCTGATATTGTTGTTTTGTCACAATGGAGCGAGAATGCCGAAAGATGATTTAGCTCTGCCAATTCTATATTTGACATCCACCTCAGAACCGCCATCCGCGATGGCCACGCAGCCAAGGTTGCTTAACTTTGAGGCCAGTAGATTTCAACTTCTCCTGCAAAACTAGTATGGACAATCTGGGGTCACACAGCTTGTGTGCGAGCAGGCAGATATAACGCGCATATGCCAGGTATCTGAGGAATGTGCCAATGTGTGAATTTGATGCCACTCTGTTGGTCTTCGTTGCTAAAGACAGCGCTCAACACGTCTTCCCTGGCAAGAAGGAAGAGAATTTGCCTTGTCATATACCACTTAGCACGTAACAAGGGTCCGACAGTTTTCCTTTAAGAAGGACGTAACAACTTGCGTCACTGTAGCTCTTCCTTATAAGTGCAACAAGTTTTTCATAGATACCTCTTCTCCTCAGCGCAGCCCAGATGGTCTCCCGCTTCACACTGTCAAAGGCTTTTTTCAAAGTCGATAAACAGTAGATGTAGGTTAAACTTAAATTCCCCACAGTGCTCAATGACAATTCTGAGGGTATTTATTTGGTCGGCACAGGAGGCGCCACTACGAAAACTGGCTTAGCAGGAGCTAATAGTTGCTTACAGGTGGTGTTTTAACCGGTTGAGAATTATACGCGCAATAAGTTTAGCTACTGCGGGGAGCACACAATTGTTGCAGTTTTTAAGGTCGCCTTTTTTTGCTAGCTTTACTACAATTCCCACTTTCCATTTTCGCAGAAAAGATTCTTGTTCCCAGACAACTGTCAGAATGAGAGATGGAATTTTAGCGGAGAGGGCTATGCCATGTATGCCGGCAGCCTTGCCATTCAGTAATTTTTTTATTGCGGCAGAGATTTCAGTCAGATTTGCTGGTGATGTTTCTCGAATTTATTCCGATATTATTATTGCAATAGGCGGACTGGTCGGTAGAGGGATCGAGTGCGTTGTTGAGTACTGCCGAGAAATGCTCTTTCCACCGCCGAAGTTGTTGTTCCGCGTCAGTAATTAGGATGCTAAACTTGACTTCTTTTACAGGCTGCTCAACAGGAAGGCTTCTGTAAACCAACTTTTTGGTAATACTAAATAGCGAACGTGAGTCAATGCGTTCATCGTCGCAGGCGAGCTTGTTGATATGGCGTCTCTTTTCTTTTGTATTACGATATTTGGAAACCAGTAGAATTTTCGTAAATTTTTTACAAAGTTTGGAAGTTCGACTTATAAAGTTTTTGTTACACCAAGACCCATATTGTTATAAAAAAATAACGAAAAAATTTTGATTTAGAAATATTGCAAACATTATAAAAAAACAGTGACTTAAATATGTGAGCACAAGTGTATGTAACATACAGGTATGTGTGGCTATAACTTTTATAATATTATTTGTGTTCATTTTTGCTTTTTTTACGGACTTGGGCGTGTTGAGTACTAAACGAAAATAGTAGTTAAAAGCTAAACGCATTTGAGATATTAAGCACAAGTTCGTCTCATCCCAAAATGGACTAATTACCGCGCTTGTGCGGAGACAATCCGATTTATTACAGGGTACACCAATATGCATTGCGGCATTAACACATAAACATACTAACATACATATTTTATGAAGGTTGTGGATATGTGGTACCCACAATTTTCCATTTCACCTCAACTTGGCCCATAACGGTTACTCATATGCCAATAAACTCAAATATTCCCGTTAGGCAGCATGTGCATACAAATAAATATTAGTGTAACAACTACAATTTATGTACGGCAGTTATTGCAATTATGTACATGTGAATAGTGTTTTTTTAACTTTTCAAAGTGGTTCATCAACACCGGGTCATCGCTGATTCCTCAGCAATTTGTCAAATTCATAATTCACGCTGCATGTGTGATTTCACTTACATGAGTCCAGGCCAGGTCGTATCGAAATTACTTGCTGCCACATAAACATTCCATGATCCCGCTGCTTGACGATATTACTATTGGCATAGTATTACAAAAGCGTATTAATGCACTGAAAAAGGTAAAGTTGGCTTTTAAATAAATAGTAAAATAAATTGTTCAAACAATAGTAAATATTGACTAAGAATTTCCCTAGTGAAAAGCAAAGAAAGTAAAATTTAATGGGTCGATTATCAATAGCAACCAAACCTTAGTTGTGTTGCCAGTCGCTGACATGATATTTTAGATGGCGGCTAGCTGCTGACAGCAGTCAACTGAAGTTGCTACATAATGTTGATGCATGGTTGAAATATCTGCGTAAATGAAAATGCAGCTATTCCAAAATAAACATAACAAGCTTCTGTAATATGCTCTTCGATTTCGCATCAATTTTGCACTTCATGATGTACTTGACGGAAATAAGAAAATGCTGAATTTTGCTCCACAGAAGCCTGTAGGACTCCATATAATATCTTATTTAAAAGGTAGTCAAATAATGTTTAGATATATGGAACGAGATTTTTAAAATTAAAGGTGTGGGAAAATTGTTTAAAATAATCAAATTGGAATACTGTATGACCTATAACCTTTCCAACGATACCTCATCTATACAAGTCGGAGGACTTTTTGATTTTTACCATCTAAATAACTTCAGTTAAAAATGTCAGTTGAGCATAAATGGAGCCGAAGTACAAAAATTTGAGCAATATTGAAAACCATGTTTCAGAAAATCATCACTTTGCGCACAGTTAATAAGGAATGACTGAATGATGAAAATTACTGCCAGGCAATAATTTTCGGCACTAGTCCAGAAAATGAAGCTGAATCCGTCAATAGCAAGGAGAGTGTTTTGAGAAACAACGCAAATGCTGAAGGTAGGTATGTGGAAATAAATTTCGGAGATGTGGGATTAATGCAAATGGAACTGTCAGTGAATACGCCAAGTCTGACATTTGGTGTAGACCTACCGGAAATTTTACATCAATTACAAAATACTGCTCAACCTGAACAACTACAGTAACGGGAAGATACTGCGCAAAATCAGCAAATTGAGCAATCCCAGCAAGACCAAAGAAAGACTGATCAGGAGATAGAAACAAACCTTTTCCAGTACCAAACTTCGACGCGAATTGAACTTTTATCAGTTTTAAAAAGAATTTGGAAAAATCTTCAAACTTAGTTTCGAATGATAAAAGAAGATTGTGATATGAAAAAGAAGAAATATGAAATATTTTTGGAAAAAACGGGAATCCAAATAAACTAATTTTTGAAAAACAGTTCTCGAACTCGAATGAAATCGGATCTTAAATTATTTTATGTGCAATAAAATAAATAAATAAATAAATAATTTGCGCGTACACTTCTGTTAGGTGTTTGGCCGAGCTCCTCCTCCTATTTGTGGTGTGCGTGTTGATGTTGTTCCACAAATGGAGGGACCTACAGTTTCAAGCCGACTCCGAACGGCAGATATTTTTATGAGGAGCTTTTTCATGGCAGAAATACACTCGGAGGTTTGCCATTGCCTGCCGAGGGGCGACCGCTATTAGAAAAATGTTTTTTGACGTGATAACGTCTTATAATTCGATTTAACAGGCTGCACGCACGAAAAAATGTGTCGTTACCTTGCTCATTAGTGTTACCTTGCTCTTTAGTGTTACCTTGCTCATTAGTGTTACCTTGCTCATTTGTCGTTACCTTGCTCATTGCATTGAATGAACTGCAAGCGAAAGCACGGAACGAACGACAAAGCAAACAAAGCAAACGAACGGCAACGTTCGACATCTTGCTCTCTCCTACTTAAGTGAGCATATATATGTATGTATATGCGCATATGTACATATATAAATTCACGTAATATATTTGTATTTGCATATGCCTTCTTATTGATTATTATTAATTTGATTCACTTGAAGAATTTAAAATAAAACCAAGTTTGTTAATAATACCTGTTGTTTTAATGTTATTATTATTAATTTTTTTATTATATATGAAGGAAAAAATTTATGGTAATATTTACCATATACCTTATAATATAAGATATGTTGTCTATACTAATATTATAAAGAGGAAAACTTTGTTTGTTTGTAATGAAGAGGCTCAAAAACTACTTGACCGATTTTAAAAATTCTTTCACCATTCGAAAGCTACATCCTCCACGAGTAACATGGATTATATTTTATTTTGGAAATAGGGCTCGAGATATAGGTCAAAACGTGGACCCGGGTAACCTTCGGATGTGTATGTACAATATGGGTATCAAATGGAAGCTGTTGGTGAATGCTTTAGTTCAGAGTATTTCCATCCGCTCCGTGACTAGGGTCTCGAGATAGAGACCAAAACGTGGACCCTAGAATGTGTTTGTACAATATGGATATCAAATGAAAGCTGTTGATAAGTGCTTTAATACGGGGTAATTTTTATACCTATTGATGACTAGGGTATCGAAATATATGCCAAAACGTGGACCCGCCGTGTCTTTGAACCGAATTAAACCAAACTTACACACATTGTTAAGTAGGTATTGAAGATGAGATCCGTATAGTTTGAATACCTATTGGTAGATAGGGTCTCAAGATATAGGTCAAAACGTGGACCCGGGTAACCTTCGGACGTGTATGTACAATATGGGTATCAAATGAAAGCTGTTGATAAGTGCTTTAATACGGGGTAATTTGTTATGTTATGTTATGTTATGTTATGTTATGTTATGTTATGTTATGTTATGTTATGTTATGTTATGTTATGTTATGTTATGTTATGTTATGTTATGTTATGTTATGTTATGTTATGTTATGTTGTGTTGTGTTGTGTTATGTTGTGTTATGTTATGTTAAAGTATATTAATGTTAACTCATTCTCTATATCCATACAAAATATCTATCAAACAAATAAAATTAAAATTTTCTTTTGAAAAATGCAACCATTCAATCAGTATTTTCTTATGACGTTATCACGTTAAACTATCGTCGGTAAACCGACTTTACAGACAACCTCTTTTTTTTTATTAATTTTGCTTTCACCGAGATTCGTACCAACGACCTCTCTGTGAATTCCGAATGGTAATTACGCACCAGCCCATTCGGCTACGGCGGCCGCCATGTGCAATAGTAAGAATTGAAATAACTGATTGAACCAAATACCACCTTGATCAAAAAGTTCTCGAAGCAACTGCCAGGTGGCACTCTGAGTGAAGTGGTTTGAGTTCTATTTGTTTTTTTTCTTTTTTGTTAAGTTGCCACATCTGTGGTTAACATTCCTACAATTGCTTGGCATTTCTAAAAGTTACACCGTCTTGAGTAAATCTACCTCTGCACGTGTCACAGTTTTAAAACTAAATTTGAATTTGCAGGCCGTCGACATTGAAAACTTATGAAAACATCAATAAAGTGAAAAAAGAGTTGATCAATAAACGCAAAGTAACCACCAGAGAGAGGGTGGAGGATTTGAAAATTACACAGCTTACTGCAAATTTGCGCCCAAAAGACCAGAATTTTATGCTATAAAGGGGCCATATTTATATCACCATTTTCAAGACTGAATACGATCCAATATTCAGCAAACGCCTCATTACTGGGTTGAACAGCAAAAGACTTCAAGTGCGTAGACGCCTGATTGGAGAGATCAGAATGAACCAAGACCAAAAAACCACGCCGTATTCTGGCAAAATAGATTTTATGGATTACAACGGTATTGTACACCACGCATTTTTTTCCAAAATGCCAGACAGTAAAGAACTATTATTTGGGCGTTATGAGATGTTTATGTGGAGCGATTCGCCATGAGTATAGACTGAATACCTGACGCCAACGTACCTTATTCTCGTTTATCCGTCGCACTTCTACATAAAAAGTTATCGTTACGGATACGAATATTTTAAGTTCTGGGTTGTGCCATGCCCAGATTCAAGTCATTGCCGTGGGACTTCTAATGACTTCCTTAGCCAAAATCAAAGAGCTGCGCGTATTCGACGAGCATTGTTTTTTAGGACTTCCAGCATAGATTACGTCACCGCATATTTTGGAAAGTGAAAATAAGATTTAAATTTAAACACAAAACTTTTATGAAAATTCTCTGAACAATAACTTACAGTGCAACCTATGCTCCATTGGATTGGAATTGTCCTTCAAGTGCCGTCTGACAGATGCAGTGTGTGCGCACTGCTCTTCTTTAACACCGATGGCATGGAGGCGTTACATATAGATCCTATTCGTGACGCACTGGTTTTATGCCCAGCGGCATAGGTTAGCCGAGGCAACTTTAGCTCAGCGATCATTACAAGAAGTGTATATTTCATCTTACACCAGCTTTTTCCGTGTAAGATAGGATAATCTGAAGCATGATTTTGGCATTGTTGCAAGACCCTAATGCATCTCTTTAATCTCAGGGCTATGCCTAACTTAACTCTTACAGGAACTGACGGAGCGGGGTAGATGCATGACAGTGGATAAGCTTGCACCGATTTTGGCTGGCACATTTCCAGTTTTCCTTTGGTCAGTAGATGGCAACTCGTCTATTAATGCAAAGTTCTCCAAATTTGTCTTACATTTTCATATAGAAGACGAATTTCCCATCACATCAATTACATGGGCTATCGAGCAGATCTTCCTTAAATCATTTCTGATACATCTGTTAAGAATTGATTGATATGGTGATTGAACCACTTAGTCTGCGCTGACATTGAAACCTTGTATAGTCAAATTAACGTTGTAACAAACGTCCTGTAATCCGCAACGCCAACTCATATAGTCAGTTCTTGACGCCTAGGTTTATCGGGAGCAGGTTTATTACCTTTCCAGGTGTTCATATAGGAGTGTACGTCTCTTTATCTACCGCCGTCCACCATACTACAATACTATAGAGCCTTACCACAATACCTGGAGCGGATGTGTTGATCCAATGTAAGATTCAACCTCTTTATCAACTTACTAAAGGGTAGACCAAGACATAATGTTGTATTTCTTTTTGAAGAAAGTACAACGTGCATCTTAAGTACATCTTGCCTCAATTCACCTTCGATCACACCTTCATTGCTCTCTTGCAGATAACTTTTCGTGTGCCCTCAAGTATTCCACTCAGCAAGTTTAGGTATCTGCCTGAGATGGTTTAAGCAAGATCATCCGCAAATGTCATGGTACCTCTGATTTGGAGTACAACTGGGAAGAAAATTTTATTTTTTGAGCAAACTTTAAAAAATTTATTTAATGTTTTTTTTATTACTTTACTCTATTACAGTAAAAATCAACCATTTGGATCAATGATCTTTTGATGGTGGGAGCCCCGGAGGGTATAGCCATTATTTCATGGATGTAGAACTTTTGAGTTTTCCGAGCGACAAACAGGCTCAAGTCCATTTTGCAGTTCTCTGCTGAACTCAACTATATTTCTTTGAAGGGGCTCCGCAGTTATCGAAACCGTTGATAGTTTAAGTGCAAGAACCTGCTGTTTAGCATTATCATCACATCAATCATTAACAGTAGATATCATAAAAATAATTTAGCTGTAGTGAACGTCAAAACTTGTATGAAGGTTTAGTTTATCAGATTTAAACAATTAGTAAGTCTCACACAATTAAAATTTGTTTACAAATTTTTTCAGTGTATGAAAACTTCACACATGCGAGTATGCCACATTTTGATGGTCCAACACTAAAAATTAGGTAGTTAAGCCCGAGTCCATTAGCACTTACGTGCACACGTATGTATGCAAATATATTCCTAAGCATAATCATACGGTATGTACTCATATATGTGCATAAGTACGCTCACATTTCATATTAGCAAACGAGCAGCCTCTATGCATAAATTTTCGACTTATGGATACTTGGAGTTCATTCCAGAGGTGGCTCATTATCAAATTTGAGTTATGTTTTATTATCATAATGGTAATATTCACTTTTCTGATTTCCGTTTACTCCACACCAGCCCTCCCACTGCTATGTTATGACCTTTTTGGGGCCACTTTACCACCAACATCGCCATTCGTGTCATCGCAGCTTCACCAGGCAACAACATTAGACCACCAGTTACCAGTTACCAGCTTCGCAGTCACTCCTTAGCAGATGCCTCTACAAGTCTATGCAAACAAATCATCGCCACTAATCGTCGAGCGTGCATCTGCATTTCTGCTGGCCGCATCATATATGTACATACATACATACGAATAAGTAAAAACGCCATGCATACATACATTTCCGTAAGTATGCTCGTTACTGTACCGCGGATGGCTTGCACCAACCTTTTTTTCAGCATAGAAGATATTATATGCCCATGTGTTTGTTGTTTTGTATATGGTTTGCTGTTGAAATATACTTCTTCTTCGGTACCACTCACGGGAGTTTTAACAGCAACAAAAACAGAACAAAGACAAGGTGATAAATTTAATGTCACCTGTCGCTAAAATTATCGATTGCGGTTTCGAAGGCCAGAACCAAGTGATGGCGCACAGGGCTAGAAGGTGAAACGTTTAGGGTTTTAGTTAAGGTATTGAGTATTTACTTGGCATTTATAGAGACAGACATGCCACATTTTTCTACATATCCCAAAATAAAGCAAGTCTATTTACAGAAGCTGGTAGAACAAAGAGGAAACCAATACAAGTTAATGACTTTGAACTGACGCAGAAGGCGGCTGCTTGACTTACTGTGAAAGAAAAGAAAGTTAAAATTCAAGGTATATGAAGCTACTACTAAGTTGCAAAGTTAATTATCAGCATAAGGGAAGAAACGTTGCCTTCCAATGCCTCAATCGAAACTGGTTTATCCACAAAGTATTTAGGCTTCACATACCCCACAAATAAAAGTCCCAAGGTGGCCAATCTGCTGGTGCGAGACAAGGGATAAATTGCTCACCGAAAGGACGATTCAGTAAATTCATTGTTTCACGTGCTGTATGACAAGTAAGGCCGTCTTGTTGGAACCATATGTTGTGGATATCACTGACATAAATTTTCGGCATAAAAAAGTCGTTTATAATGGGGCGATAGCTTTCGGCATTCCCTGCTATATGGGCGCCAGCCTCATCTTTGAAGAAATATTGGCCGATGATTCCTTTCGCCCATAGGTAGCATAGGTGTTCTTGAATGACGTCGGGTTGCTCTTCAGCCCAAATATGCCAATTTTACTTATTGACGTAGACAATAGTGAGTTCGGTAGGACGGTTATAAGTTAGCCTGAGCGGGCGATCAACCCTTTTCACAGAGTGTCGATTTTCGTAATACAATTATATTGTTCTGTGTTTAAGCCGTTTGTGTTTTTTGGAAGGAAGTTGAAATCAAAATGACAGAAACATCTCAGAGGTGCTATCACATCAGTGGTAGGTGGGGCACGCTCCCACTAATACTATAACAATCCTCCACCTCGCTGATTTGTCAAAACAACCCTATTTGATAAAGTACCACCAATCTGATCACCCTTTACCAAAATGCTCAGAATAATTATAGGAGTCGAGTCGAGTTAGTCATGTCCGTCCGCCTGTTGATTCAAGGAATGAAATTTGGTATACATACTTCTACTTTATTCAAGGTAGTTTGGTATTGAAAATGGGTGAAATCGGTCAATAATCACGTCCATCTGTCATATAACAGTAATTTTCTAAAAGGTAAAAAGCGCGATATCTATAAATAAATCTGTTATAAATCTAGCACAATTAATCCAGTTTGTTGCGAATGATGAAACCCAAAACAGACGACGCAGATAAATATTTGAAGCATTGTATAATTTATATTAATGTATCAGTTTTTTGGCAAAGACAAATAAAGATTAAAGGAAATGCGTCTGAATGTAGTGTAGATATACTAAGTCAGAGTGCCCAATGGCCGAGTGCATTAGCTTTAAGTGACTTATAATCAATTTTTAAAATCGTTAGACAATGCAAAGAAGAACTTAATGTTCTATCGGGCACGACAGACATCACTCTCATCTGGGAACCTGGCCATAGAAACATAGGAGGAAATGGGAAAGCTGATGAACTGTAGCAGGTTGTTGACAGATGAACTAACATGGATATCTAAAAAATTACTAAACAAACGTGGCCCAATTTCAACAAATCCAGAACTGACGAATTATTAAGAAAGCCACGACATATTCAGAATTACGTCAACGATAACTGATCATCATGCAGATGGTGTGGCCGTACAATGATAGATGTAGAAGCTGTGTGAGTGCCTAAGTCTGGGTGCTCTATGACATAGAATGCTGGGGGAATTCTCGATGGATAGATTGAAAGAAATTGTAGAAAAGAATATTGACGACATAGGCAGATTAATAGGCAAATCAAGATGACTCGACTAACAAAAACCAGTGATTCTAAAAGTGGTGTTTCAAAATCGCATCTTTTATGCTAATTGATCTGGGTTGTGTCACTCAGACAACATTTCTACCACTACAACCAGATATCTCTACTCTCCAAATAGGGTAGAGTTAAATAAAATAGTTTTTGAGTTAAACACTTTTGCTTACCATGCCCTGCCTTTTTTGGAAAATTAAAAAAAGTGTATGTTATTATCCCTTGCATCAAAATTGTGGAAACTATGCTCACTCAGAAATATATCCTGGCCAAAGCCATATTGAAGGGAAATAAAGAGCAAGTGAGGCACTACTGTGAAATGCAAACCAGCGAAGTCAGTGTATCTAAACAACAACCCATTTATGACCTGCTGAAAAGTACAAGTAGAAGTACAAAATTGCCTATAAAGGAGGAGGAGTTTTCACTAGTGGTACCTATGTTCCGACGATTACGATCGGTGACAACTTTTCCTCCATAGGATAAAGAAGAAAAATCGATTTATCAATGTCGGAAGCTGTACTCAACCCGACTCGAAAATTTGCGTTCACGATTTGCTTCTCATTTAATTTGGTACAGATTATGAAGTGGATAAATATCGGAAGATTCGGCATATCTCTGCTCGCTTGACATAAATTTGCCTGTACAAGCAACAATAAAGTTATCGAGCAAGACTCATTACTAATGATATTGTTATACCTTATAAAACACACATACATATATCCAATGTTTCAACTCTCTTTTCTGATATTTGGCAAGTTTCGTTAGACCGCGTTCATACAGAGAAACTTTTGATGCATTAACTTTTACAAAAGGAAACTCCGCTGCTTAAAATTGTAAACTTCTTCTCTACAATCAACAGCAACATTGCAAAGAAAGAGAAAACAAAGCACCAGCAACACAAGTAACGAGTTGAAACACCAAAAGTTGCTCCGTATGAATACGGTCTTACTAATACCCATTAAGTGATTTCAATTAATGTAATTTTTGAAAGCCCTTTTCCAACGTTTTCTCGTTTTAGTTGATCATAAAATCTCACATTTACCTTATGAAAATGGTTTCAAGCAGTTTTCTGAATAATCTTCAATTCATGGGCAATGGAAAATGTTAAGTACTCACCTGCGGGTTCATATGAACACTTTCGACTTTTGGCCAACCAGATTTAAAGAAAATTAAAAAAGGAACCCAATGGACTTAATGTTGTCTGAGTGCTGTACTTGCCAGTCTGTCCCGACAAAAAAAGAAAAGAGCCGCGTGAAAGAATACTCGGTTTATTTTGTAACGACTTTAAATTGTTAAGGCACATCTTGCATACGAAGGAATCGGATCAACAAAATTATGCGATCTGAAAGCGAAACGAAGAAAATTCTTTGAACTCGTTCCAGTCTCTTAACATGGCAAAGGTGATGCGCCCTCTATAGAAAGACAGCTTATTCCAACTTAGATCGTACAGGTATAATATATACATCGCGAGATATGACTCAATAAAGATATCCAGTGGAAACCATTCAGAACGTTTTACTCCGCCTAATAGTCGAGTCAAACAATTGTTCCTGCCATTAGTAATTTTTCACAAAAACAAAATATATATATATTATATATACCTGCTTGGCTTACAAACAGATTTCAATTACTTTACAGACATAAATGTATTGATCCACACATACAGGCAAGCATAAATAGTTCCAACAATGTTCGTTACATTTGACGCAGTCGATTCGAAATCAAATAAAATCGCACTGCCATGTAAATTGCCCACATCATATCTGCAATTTCTGTCTACTACTCGTACTTTCCCCTCCTATTTGCCCATTTGCATGTGTATAATTGAATTGTTTTTACTTTGTTGCTTAAACATTAATGTTGGCAATAAATTATACAACTCTGACAGCGTTACGGCAACTGTGGCAAACCACGGCGGCCACAGTCAATAAGGTCCCACCGTCAACCGCCATCCGCCATCCGAATTCCGCCAACAATCAACCGGTGCCAATGACAGTGTTCGTACAGCGGGACGGTGACACTTTTACGAAAATGACTGCCGCCGTCGATTGCCAACAAATGAAATCAATGAAACAGCCAGCATTACTGTTTTTGTTTTCGTTGTCTCATTGACAAACAAAATAGGCTAAAACCCTCCTGCCAAATGGCCAAATACTCACAACTTAACGAGCAGTTGTCATTACTCCAACACGACACATGCACACCCGGACAACCGGACTACCAAACTTCAACAGGCGGAGGCTAAAATCGTACAAGCAGTAGTTGTTATTTTTTGTTTTTATTATTACTTGAGGTGTGCGAAAGTGTGCAAGTGTTCGCGCTGGCGATGGTGCAACAACATTGGATTGCATCGTGAAAACGTGTGTTGGTTCGCGCGCCTAATCGTACATACAATGTGCGAGAGATGTCGCAACAACAACCAGCTGCACTGCGGACGGACGATGAATGGTAAAGGCCGTGTGACAACCATTTATACACATTGCGCCAATGCTGCTTCCCTAACAGTCGCTAAAATTACTACTGCTGCCAGCAATTAGCCGCGTGGGCGCATGCGGCGCCGAAAAATGTAGTTGCGCCACCAGCTGTGCGCTGAAGGGGGATCGTCTATCGCTTTGGCGTTGCCTTCTCAATGTTGTTGTGAAAAGATTTATGTTAATTTTTACCATTTCTGGTGCATTATTAAATGAAGATAGTGAGTGACGTGTGAGCCAACTATGCGGGAAGTAGCTTTGGTGGCGCCACTCTTTCCACTAAATTGGTATTTACAAGTATTTTACGATTAATGATTATACAATAAAGACAAAATTCACACAAATTAAGTTTACCAAACTCACACTCAAAAATCGATAGATTAAAATAACTTTTATCAACATTAAATGCACTACTCCCAACAGTGAGTGGGTCATGGCGAGAGTAGACTTTAAGATCTGGCAGCCAAGTAAACTCAGAACAGCTATTTGCGGTTGAAACTAAATTTCTGAAGGAGCCCAAACCAAGTTAGTGATCCAACTTGGTGCTTAAGTAAGTGTCATCATCTACATAATTCATTTAAAAGTTGGCTTGGAAGAATTTCGATTGAGGGTGACCACAGCGGGAGAGGTATGACATACATTTTTTACTTCTATCAGTCCACCTTGAGAAAATTATTAGTTGTATTTTCACATTTATTTACATTTAGTAATTATAATGTGCTTCAAAACACACATGAACTGATCTCTGATTACGGCATCCATAGGGGAAAAATTGAAGTGGTGCCACATATTACTGAACTTCATATTTTAGTTGCAGGAAGTAGCTTTTAATGGGTGTGCTGTGGAGACCTCTGCAGGAATATTACTTCCAGAGCATTGTATTATGATTCGCTCACTGTGGAGTTTATGTTTGGGCGGCATTAGAATATCCTAACATTTTTGGAATTTTTACAGTCGGTATTGGTTTCACATCGACCTGCATGCTCAAATTTGTATCGTTCGTTTATGCTATGAATAATTTCGTAGGAGAGAATGTGAGGCACCTAATAACGAAGCTAGAAAGTTCAAATAACTAACTATTTATTTTCGAATACAAATAATCAATGTCATTGTCATTGTGAGTTCGAATGGTGGAACCATTTTGTCTTGCCATGAATAAATATAGCCTTGGGTCAAGAGTTGGGTCAAGGTTAAGTCAATCACAACTTCTGGGATTCGCGTGGAAAAACTCTTTTCAAAACAGAATTCGCGGAACAATGTAATTTAGCTACCTACATATGTACGAGTATTCCCGACAGAGCATTACGTACTAAGTATTTCCAATAGAATCTCAAGAGCCTTGTTGATATTAGAAGGTAGCACTCCTGTGATAAATTCAACGTTGCTCTTTCCATCGCTGGCCAAGCAGTAACTCTCAACCTGATGATGTGCCTGACAACCTTAGTGCACAACCAGTGCGGCTTTAACCCCATTTTTTTACCAATAGCCACTTTGCATGCAGTGTACACTTTTCTGAACCTGGCCTCGATATTTCGTTTCCAGTTGACTTTACCATAAGGAATAATTCAAAGGTATTTTATGTCGGTATTAAGTGCAAGTCCTATCCCATTAAGCGAAAGCGGGTATTTTATATTTGTTTGTCAAAAGTGCCATTCCAGTTTCGATTTTATAGACGCTTATATCGTGGTCATCGGGCCATCGGGTAAGTCCCATATCGATTCCCATTGAATATTGCGTCACTTTCCAAAGCGAAGGTATTTTTTATTTGGAGGCTCGGCGCTTATTAAAGTGTCTTATATGCATGCATACATTCATCATTTCGATTGGCTACATCTCTCGGCTAATTCTTACTTTTTAGCTGAGCGTTTCACTTTCATTTATTCCTCCTCATTTAGTATCAAGGTTTGACCTTAAAGATTTTATGTGGTTTACGTACACAATATGAGTATTCTTCCTTAAATTTGTTATATGATTCATAAAATTTGAAAGTTCTGTTCTTATCCATGCATCTCTTCTTAATCTGATAAATTTACAATCTTTGCAGAATCGCTCAACAATTGCGGCCGACTCTCAATGCTAAACGCACGGAACTAATGCTGATCCAAAATAAGCACAGCTTTAGCACACTGATTTCTATTATAACGAGGCGTGGTCTTGTAGGCAGACACGCCCAGAAGCTATGCGCACAGACAGATGATTTCGGATGAAGGGTTCTAGGTGAAAAAAAGAAGGAAGTGACGATTTTGCACCTTTTGCGTCACTGTTCTGTTCTTATTTAATGAGCTGAAAGATCTCAGTACTGTGGACATCAGGATCTATTAAACTTTTTGAATTGTTCATATTCGTTTTAGGGATGTCGGGAAAAGTTCCCCATGCGACATAATTATGGCTGTGAGCCTAAGGTGTGTTTCAGAAGGCATAACCGCTACATCCTAACCTAACTTAACCTTGGAAAGCCGTAGACCTTTCTTATTGTTAACATTCGCTTAAAGGAGAAGTTTCAATGATCCGCAGCTACAAATACTCCCTTGAGATTTATGCAAAAATTTAATATTTTATTCAATCTTTTCTAGCTTTTTAAATCTTCTTTACACGACTTTGTATTGAAAATATCTGTAACAAGGTTAATAAAGCTATCTCTCAACCAACCTCAACCAGTAAGAATTATTGTTTATAAACTGAAATAAATAAATAATATATAATTAAGTTTACTAAATATTTGTATTCATTATTACATATTATAAATACATGAAAACTGCTCTAGTCAAATATTTTTCGTCAAATGTACGGAATGCTATTAAAATAAATGAAATACTCGCTCACTGAATTAACATTCGATTAATGCAATGCATAATTGGGTCATTGATAAACAGAACTATTTCAAAAATGTCAGCCCACTTACCACTGACGCAGTGGCCATAGCAATCAATAAATACTCAGGGCACGTGGAGCCAAACAACACTCACGCCATTGCAATATTTCGGAATGTGCAATGGCCAATTGGCTAAAACATTTCCTATCGCATAACATAATTAATATAGAATTCGTTGAAAAATTAAAGAATAAAAATAAAAAGTAACAAACGCAAAAAGCGAAAACCGCGGAATGTGGCATAAATAAAAAGTCATTCTAATCGAAGGCAATCCACCAATTCAATTCCAATTTCTGCATTTGTGCTACAGTGACGCAATTTCAATAAAGGTAGGATGTTTCTATTAAAAGTGAATCAAACGTGATCGATATCGATCTACGTATACAAACTTATTGGATAAGCAATTTTGGATTGAAATTCGCAGTACTACTTTGGTTCGAATCTCTGTGAAACACCAAAATAAACAAAAAGTTTTTTTTTTCTAATAGCGGTCGCCTTTCGGCAGGCAATGGCAAATCTTCGAGTGTATTTCTGCCATGAAACAGTCTTTCATAAAAAAAATAGGAGTCGGCTTAAAACTGTAGATCCTTCTATTGATGAAACAACATCAAACATCTTTCCTGAGCCTCATTTGAGTAGAAATGAAACTAACCTGACTTCTCCTTCGGCCGTTTCCTATCGAACTGATATGAGTACCAGATCAGATATAAGTAGAATATCCCCTTCGAATTAGTATTTCTGAACAAGGATAATGTAGCAGCACCTTGGGCTATTTGCGACCTACTACTGGACCGGACCGGTTTGTACAACTAGGCCAAATACAAGGCCGATATGAAAGGCATAAGGCCTCTTTACCCTGGTAAGTAATCTGCGATCGAAGTAGCTGCTTAGTCAAACGAACTTGCCTATAACTATTGGATAAATAGCATTCGCGTGTTAGATTGTTGTATTTGTAGACTTAGGGTATTTACATAATTTCGTGCAAACGTATATTGAGTGTATATATTTATTTGCGCTTCTGTCAATGTTTTGTCTGTATTATGCTCCTATCTGTCTGCAGCCACAAACCTAAAAATTAAAATCTGAGCAGGAAGGCGATAAGAACGGATTCTATTTATAAGGTTTTCAAATGAAGACATTTTTCTTTTTGAATCAAAATATACCCCTAAATTCCATTATGATACGAGAATATCAAAACTCGTTAGCAACTTCTGGAAACTATTAAAATTTACTAAAAAAATTTGGAATCATAAGCCAAACTTTAAATCGTTTAATTCGGTCGTAATGGTCGTCCCACAAGACTCCAGACATCAGAGTACTATACTGAGTACAATGAGTCAGCCAGAAGGTATCGAAAATACCGCAGCCCCCAGTACTTCAAAATTAAATTAGTCGTTCTGAAGATAAATTAATCGATGCACAGAAATACAGAATTTCTCGGATCACATTGTGGGTAATTTTGCATACTACAATACATAATCTTGACCTTCACTTTTACAAGCTCGTACTAACCCAAACTCTTTGAAACGCCTTTTTATGTACTAAAAATACTTGTATGAAATAAAAAGCAAAGAACATTAACAACCTAAATTTTTGTTCAATTTTAGAATTTTTCGTAATATGAATAAAAGATTTACTGTAATTTAGACTGCTTCCAATAGCTTATGAACATATCTAAAAGCACATGGAGTCTGCTCTTTTACAATTTCGTACCATCCCGAGAAGGTATTTATGAAAAAAGTACTGATGAGAAATTTCTTCGAAAAAAAATCTTTCTGTAATTTTGGTTTACACTTATTTCTATCATTTTGAGGCTTTTGAAGCAAAGCACGGTAGTAATGGCGATAACTGCGAGTGCTAGTGATTGACTACTATAGGGTTTTTCAGTAAGAGCGCTTCAACTTTTGAACTTTTTTGAATAAAACACAAACGGTTTGACTTTTTTAACTAATTTTTTTTTTTATTATCGAGTTTGAACATATACATTTAAGTATGAAATTCGATTTTTTTTTTGCATGACCACCGCGTGCACGTTTTACGAAGTCCAACCGTTGAAGCCAATTTTCGACCGCTCTTTTGCATAAATCGGCCGAAATTCCAGCAATTTCGCGTTCAATATTGACTCTGAGCTCACAAATCGTCGCCGGCTTGTTACTGTAGACCAATGACTTCACATAACCGCAAAACGGGACGGCTTGTTAAATGGACCGTAAAATAGCCGTAATGCTCTTAAAGTAGCAGCAACAGAACGATTATTTTCATAAAAAATTTACACGATTTGCAATCGTTGCTCAAGTGTGTAGCGTTCCATGATGAAATGTATACTAATGAAGTTTACAAATGACAAGCGAAAAATAAAAAATATTGCGTCGTTCGCCCTCCCTATCGGAAAAAAGTTGAAGCGCACCTATTGAATAACCCTATATTTGCAGGGCTCCCTGCTCGATGTCCACTAGGACTGATGGAACATTGTTTTAACAGCGAACGCCTCTCGGAATTCAATGGCAAACCCACGAGTGTCTTCATATGGGGTTATCGGGTAAGAAGAGCTAGATATTTAAGGACATTTCAGATTAATTTTGTAATATGGAAAGATGTCCAAAACTCAACAAATATCGAGATATTCGATTTTAATGATCGGTTGCAAAACGTTCACTTTTTTTAAATGTTAGGTTAAGCGTGTAATTCTTTTATTTTTATTTTTTGTTTGTTTTTAGTTAAAGCGTACAGAAATTTATAAAAATCATCAATAAAATGATAAATAAATAAAAATGCCCTAACGGTTGAAAATGGGTGCTTGATAAACTTTAGAATCTAGGTTTTTTCAAGTGTTTCCTACTTCAAATCATTAATAAAAAAAATTGTGTATGGAAATCATTCGGCAAATTATTTAAAAAAATAATATGCCTTTTCAAGTAGACAAAAAGTTAGTAAGTATTTAGGATTAGTAACCCTGTATACTGAATCTTTTTTCCTGTAAATGGACATTGAGTCGCCCTTAACTCCGGCATAATTTAGATATTGGAACTCTTCGCGGAGTTCCATCCAACTTTCTATTCCTACGGGATGAGTACACTCTCATTAATATTTTTTTATCAACATTTATAATACTTAATACTTTTAATGTGCTTGAGCTTTTCTTCCTATAAATAAAGATATTTTCCGTTTTTCGTTGCCTCCTGACAGTAGTTACCTTTTATCATTTCAGTGAACGTCATAAATTGAATTCGAAAAATTACTGCATTAATTCTAAAATGAACTACAGTCAGACGCCTTCTGAAGCACATCCGCCTCGGCCTTCCTAAACATGGACGTAGACTTTAAAAATAAACCAATACTTGCATAATAAAAACTTAGAACTGAAAATGGAGCAGCAGCAACAAACGTTGGTGTGACACCGCCGGGAAATGACAAACAACCGCACAGCTAGCGTTTGGAAGGGCGGTAAACGCTACAGCGCGCATATTGTGAATAAGTATTTCATTTAACCTTATTTATACGAGTATGTCCAGTATATTTCTCCCCACAAAAAACAACTGCAAGCACAAACTGAGCAAATTTTGGCATTAATCGACTGACTGCTGGAGCAGGCAGCCGGGCAATCAGCAAGCAGGCGACCGGCAAGGCTGTTCAAACGACCCAGCGTGTCACACGGGTATCCGGAAAATACTCCAGTTTCACTTTTTTCTTGCCGTGCCATTGTCCAATGGACTGGCAACGACTTTTGTTGAATGTTGAATTGTGACAGCACATGTGGCCGTTGACGTTGGTGCAACAAAGCTCATTGCGCACTTAAGTGCACACATAACTACATATCTACCATGCGCCATACATACCGCTACGATTCATGGAACATGCACACATACACACATGCATATTGGCTGCAGCGGCTCGCATAAAAAATAGTTTTGAGTATTGATGGTTATGCGTGGAATTGCTGAATTCTTGTAAAGCATAATTGGACCAGATTTAACTACACTCAAGTGGAAATACTATTGACGGCTTTCAAATATGTATGTAGTTTATTTTATATGGCTAAAATTAATTACGTTTACAACTAAAAATGAATGTGTGTGTGTTGTTGCTTTCCCATTGCTGATGTCGTTGCTGCAATTTTGTAGCTGTCATTTGTAGCTGTCGCTCACATCACTTTTGTGGTTATTGTTGGATTATGAAATACAAGCACACAGGCAAATATATTGCATTTGGTACGTACTTAAGTATGCGACGTAGGCTAAGCACTCAATGGCATACAAAGACTGCAGCAGCAAACTTGTTGCGAGTCCGGTGGCAAGTGACAGGTCAGCTGGTCGTCATATTATGTCTATGCAACTGAGATTGTTTTATACCTTGCAAATACATTTAGAAAATTGAACACGTGCCTACGTATAGAATGAGGTGCATACACTGAGGTATACCGGCTTACCGTGAAAACCAGCCTAGATACTTAAGGACATTTCTGATTAATTTGCCGTTTTCGCCGTTGCTGTTTACAACCCCTTCCCACCTCTCGATCAATTTGTTGATGCCGTTCCGCCAAAAATCGCCCGGTTTGGTGTCAAAGAAGTTGTTGAGCCAGTTTCTAAGGACCTCGTTGTTATCGAAGGTAACACCCATCATAGGGTTTGACAGGAAGCAGAAAAGATGGTAGTCGGTCGGTGCAAGGTCCGGAGAATACGACGGATGCTGAAGGACCTCCGATTCGAGCTCTTGGAGTGTGGCTTTGACGACTTGTGCAACACGGGGCCTGGCGTTGTCCTGAAGGAGTATTGTTTGACCATGTCGATCAGGTTTTTTCATCCGAATAGTCTCATTCAGCGGCCGCCGTACCCGAATGGGTTGGTGCGTGACTACGATTCGGAATTCACAGAGAGAACTTAGGTTCGAATCTCGGTGAAACACCAAAACATGGTGTCATGAAAAAGTTCCTCATAAAAAATATCTGCCCCTCGGAGTCGGCTTAAAACTGTAGATCCCTCCATTTTCTGGAACAATATCAAGACGCACACCACAAATACGAGGAGGAGCTCGGCCAAACACCCAAAAAAGGGTGTACGCGCCAATTATAAATATATATGTATATATAGTTTCATTCACGCGGTATAGCTGGGCAATGTAAAGCTCCTCGTTGACAATGGCAGTCTCTCAGTCCCGCCAAACACATATCATGATCTTCTTTGGATGAAGATCGGGCTTGACTATCGGCTTTAGCGTATCTCCTGGAGCCACCCACTCTTTGTTTGCTTCATTTTTA
Source organism: Anastrepha ludens (assembly GCF_028408465.1). Lineage (NCBI taxonomy): Eukaryota > Metazoa > Arthropoda > Insecta > Diptera > Tephritidae > Anastrepha > Anastrepha ludens. Next base: position 70,981,461 of record NC_071500.1, read on the forward strand.
TGTATAGGAACCATTTCTCATCTCCCGTGACGATTCGGTGCAAAAAGCGTTGTTTATGACCGCGTGTCGCTCGATGGTCGGCGAGATGCTGAGAAAAAATTGGAAGGTGACTTTCTTTGTTTTTTTCGTTGAGTCAGTCTCCCAATTTATCGGTAAATCCCATTGAATGAAGGTGATTGAGAATCGTTTTATGATCGAACTTAATTTTTTTCGAAAATTCACGACTTTTTTGGCGACCGTTCTCCTTCAAAAGTGATTGGAGATGTTCTTCATCGAATTCAAAAGGCCTTCCGCTGCGGAACGTGTCAACGACATCAAAGTTGCGATTTTTGAAATTTGCAAACCATTTCCGTGCTGTAGACTCACCTATGGCACCTTCTCCATACACCTCACAAATGTCCCGAGCTGGTATCGATACTTTTTTGCATAATTTGCTATATGGCAACGCTATAACTATCACCCATCATAAATTCAATAGGGGTCTTCACACCGAGCACATTACTTTGTTACCGAGCACATATTCTTGTTACATATATTTTGTTTTTGTAAATTTAGCGCCCAACGCCAAATAACGATGCGTTGAGCTGGCAAGCTTAGAAAGTTCATCGGTAGTTGTCAGGCGAAAAATTTAATTTTAAAATATTGAAAAGTGCCAGAAAAAAGTAATTAAGCAACGAAAAAAAAATTCTTGTGCTTTAGTTATGGAAGGCCTGCAAAAAATTCGATAACGCAGTTATGCACTAACCCCCTCTAAGGACTAGGGAAACTCTTGGGCGAAAACACCAAAAGAAAAAGCAAAAATACTCGCTGATGATTTAAAAAAAAACATTTACAAATCAACATAATAACCAAGACGTTGACAATTCTGAATTTCATGCTCACCTCACAAATAACATAAATATACCAATCACTAAAATAACTTCGAAAGACTACAAATAGCAATTGAGACGAAAATCGACGTAAATAAATCCCCAGGATATGACGGAATCACAGGAAGGATTCTAAATGAGTTACCTGACGAAGCCACTCTCTACTTAAGAAATATATTTAACTCAGCATTACGAATGAAGTATTTTCCACTGCCTTGGAAGGTTGCTGAAATCATCGCAATACCCAAACCTAATAAAGACGCCTCTGAAGTTTCTTCATTCAGACCAATTAGTTTATTACCATCATTATCCAAACTTTTTGAGAAGCTTATACTTGACCGACTTGACCCAATACTACAGGCGCGAAACTTATTTCCTTCGCACCAATTCGGATTTCGTAGAAAACATTCAACAATAGAACAGGTACATAGAGTAACAAATAAAATATTGTCAGAAATCGATAAAAGAAATACATGCGTTGCTGTGTATCTTGATGTAGCGAAAGCTTTCGACAGCGTGTGGCACAAAGGTTTAATATTTAACCTTAAACAGTATCTTCCACTCGACTACTATTTGTTAATGAAAAGCTATTTAGCAAATAGATACACTTACGTGAAATATAGAGACGAATACTCTAACATTCAACTCATGGTAGCCGATGTACCTCAGGGCAGTGTACTAGGGCCTCTACTATATGTGCTTTACACAGCTGATATTCCCTTGCCTGCAAGTATCGATATGATAGCAACCTTTGCAGATGACACCTATTGGTCCTATTGGCAACTCATAAGCCTGTAGAAGCAGCAACAAACAAGTTACAACAGATTTAGAACAAAACACTAACATGGTTTAATGCTTGGGGTATACAAATCAATAGTGGCAAAACAATCATGTACAGTAGGTTCTGTTTTTATGCGGTAGATACGTTCCGCAAGAAACAGCATAAAAAAAGCTACTAGTTCTATAGTAAAACTATAGATACGTTTCAAATGCCAAAACCGCATAAATCTGAAATAATGTAATAAAATCGCATAAAAAAGGGCACTAGTCCCATATTATAACTATAGATACGTTCCATAGACCGCATGAATCTGTGATGAGTTTTTGCTTAGGTGGTTTAGAATCTTGTTTATATGTACAATTCCCGATAGGTCGACATGCATTCTGTAATTTAAAAAAAAACCGCACTATTTCAAAACCGCATAAAAAAAAGCCGCATAAAAACAGAACCTACTGTAGTTTATTCTAACAAGAAAGTAAGTAGGACACAAGAATCTGACAATAAACAATTCACAAATCCCGATAGACACCCAAGCAAGATACCTTGGAATGACTATTGACTCTAAACTTCTCTGGAAAGAACATATCATGTTGAAAGGAAACGAGGTAAAAAACAGATTCCGACAAGTATACTGGCTACTTGGCTGGCGTTCGAAACTGTCATTGCTGAACAAAACCCTTATATACAAAACTGTGATTGTGCCAATCTGGCCATACGGCATAGAAATCTGGGGAACTGCAAGTAAAAGTAACATTGACATTATTCAACGACTACAATCAAAAATATTTAGAACTAAAGGGTGATTTTTTAAGAGCTATAGAAAAGTCTTTCAAAAAAACACACGTAAAATTCAGAAAATACATGAAATTTTTATTTAAATCGATACTCGTAGTACAGTCCATATAATTCAATGTTTGATGATTATTTCATGCAAATGTTGACCGCGACTGCACTTCCATCCAATAGTCCATCCGCTTAGTCCAATTTTGGCATACTCTTTCCAATGTTTCGGCCGGTATCTCACATATAAATACTTTAATGTTGTCTTCCAATGCGTTAATTGAAGCAGGCTTGTCTGAATAGACATAAGCTTTAGCGTAGCCCCACAAAAAATAATCTAAAGGCGTTATATCGCACGATCTGGGTGGCCAATTGACAGGTCCCGAACGTGAAATAAAATGTTCACCGAACTCGCCTCTCAACAAGTCCATTGTTACGCGTTCTGTGTGGCATGTGGCACCGTCTTGCTGAAACCACATGTCATGCAAGTCAAGCTCTTGCATTTTGGGCAAAAAAAAGTTGGATACGAGTATCATTACACGGTAGCGCTTATGTTACGATTCGCAGCATCTTTGAAGAAGTGCGCTCCAATGATACCTCCAGCCCATAAAACGCACCAAACTGTGACCTTTTCTGTATACATTGGTTGCTCTCGCAATTCTTCTGACTGATCTTCACTCCAAAATCAACAATTATGCTTATTTACGTAGGTACCCATTGATCCAAAAACGAGCTTCGTCGCTGAACACAATTTTTCGATAAAAAAGTGGATCTTAAACTTTCTTAACAGAACACGCTTTTTTATAATAAAACTCAATGGTTTGCAAGCGTTGTTCGTTTGTAAGACGATTCATGGTTAAATTATACACCAAACTGAAGATGTTTGACAGTGAAACAAAACACGAAACGTGCGTCAGCTGTTTAAAACAACTGTTTAAAAAGAGAATAGCTAAAAAAACACCCGTTATAACCAATGCACCTTGGTAAATCCCAAACGAAGATATTCATCGCGACCTCAACATCGATACAGTAGCAGAAATCATCCGCAAACGCAGCACAAATCATATTGCCCGTTTAATGAACCATACAAATACTGGCATGCGACAACTCCCATCAGCAGAAAGGGCAAACTCCAGGCAGCTCAAACGACCAACCCCAACTCAGCTGATAACTAGAATAAAAATTAACCAAAATGTAATATTGATAATGATTAATGTTATGAAATCCAAGCTGTAGAAAGAATTACTTCGTGCCATACGACAGGTGGTCTAGAATTTTCACAAAATCGATTTTTTGTTTTTTCGATATTTCGAAAGTATAGTATCTTAAGAATATACTATGAAACTTTGATGTGGAAATTCCTAATATTATAGCTTCTACAGCCCATTAACTAGGCTGCGGTCTGCGCGCTCCTGTACCTCAAATTTTAAACTCATTTATTTCGAAACGACTTTTTTCGGCACGGAGGGGATGAAAACAAAAAAACTATTCAACCGAATCATTTGAAATTTGTATATGTTGTTCACAACATGTATCACTATCGTCTGAACTAGAATCACAATTTTATGTAAATAATTTCCTATTTTTTAAACTAAAAAACTAGTGAAAAAAACCCGATTTTACGAACTTTTTTTTCAAAAGTGCGCCATTTTGTCAATTTTTCATTTTTTCGATTTGTTCTAGTTCCGACCATAACTGCACTCTTTCTGATTAAGAATCTACTTGAATTTTGTGTTTCAGATGAGTAGAAGTCTCGAAATCATTTACGCCGTCCGGGTTCGATTTTTCAGCGGCATTTTTATAATAATAAATATTATTTCAAAAGTAAAAAAAAAAATTTTTGTATGCTCAATAAACATACTAATAAGCCCGAAAAGTTCAAACATCGTTTTTTTAAATTTTTAATGGCAAACAAAAAAATCGTGAAAATAGGTGAAAGTTTCGTGCTCTAGACCATTGGGTACCCTTAATAAAGGAGGGAAAAAAAAAAATTTAGTTATCGTGGCATCCTCTGTCTCTTGCGGAAGAAATTGGCTGTCAGGCAAAAAATTGTGCATAGAGAAATTCTGTTTTTTACTTCAGTTAGTCAGGACTATTTTTTGCTTGATGTGTTAAGCTAAACATAAAAATGTCGATTTTTGTGTACTTCCCTTTGTAAAACTCAAACATAACATGACAAAGTTAATTTCTGTTCAATAATAAAAATTAAAAAAAAAATCTGATTCTTATAATTTAAATTCTGTACAAGATATTTTAGTATATGGGATATTTTTACCAACATCTATGAAGTACTCAGTAATTCATTCTGCTCGTTTAGTAATTTAATAAGTAATGGAAATTCCATTAAAAGAATACATACCGGTAGCTTTTGGAAGAACCGGGGTAGTGTTTTCTTTCTATTTCACAATATTCAATAAGTTTATTCAGCCAAGAAGTAATGGGAATTTTTTTAGTGTTGGTTAAATTGTTTCATATTTTTGTGAACTCAATTATACTACAAATATCGAAACTTGAAGCTTGTGGTGTGGTATATACCTACATACATGCATACATACATATAATATGCATGCGTACACAAAAACAATTATGGACAACAATAAGTATAAGTGTTGCCACTTGTGTACGTACAAATTCTTGAAATCCTCCAGTTCTTTCGGTTGCAGCTGCAATACTGCGATACTGTATGTATACAGGAATATAAAGCAAAATGTAGTTATATAAAATAAGTGTTACTGCCTGATTGGTATGCTGCCGGTGTTAGCCTTGCGGCTCATTGCCTGTCCGGCTAAGTAACAATCTTTTCAGTTGCAGTTGCAATTTCAATGAGAAATTATGATACTTTTCTGAGGTTACAAGCAAATATTGCCTTTTAACTCAGCTTGTGGCAGAAAAGTTTCGAAATTATTTGAATTGCTACACGTTTGCGACAATGATACGTAGGTCGATTCAATTACATACTTACACAATTCTTGTATGGTAAAGTCCGGTGGCTTTGAAAATCTACAAAATGCCGACAAATTCAGAGAGAATAAAAACGTCACGAAACTGTAGCATTATTTATATGTACACCTACTTCTCTTTTTACACGAATTTGACTTAACACGAGTTAAAAAGAAAAAAATCTTTTTTTACACGAATTGTTTTGTTTTAACACGATTTTCAATATTTTATGAATTTTTCTTGAATCGCGTAGAGCAAATAGATGGAGCCTTTTCGCTTGTTAACAGTGGAGTGGGAAGCTAACGAAAATCGCATTACAAAAGTGTTGTAAAAGTGCAAGTGGGATGTATAAATTACTGAAAAAACTTAATATTTCGAGATTGTTTGTTTATCGCACGATCAATCGTTTTTCTCAAAGTGGCAGACGTCTGAAGTAACAGACTGAAAAAGAAGTGGTCGTCCTCGCATGATTCGAACCAGTGCAGCCATAAAAGCCGTTCGAGAAGATTTTGCAGAAATCCCTTTAGACAGCAGCAAATAATGTCCAGGGAAATTAATGTATCGACCACATTCATGTCAAGACTAATTAAAGATGATCTCCACATGACAGCCTTCCGTTTCTCAACTGGTCGTCTTTTGACAACGCGCTTGAAGAAAATTAGACTCGACAGATGCAAGCAGCTTCTTCGGTGGCACGCGGTCAACGGCTATGAAAATATTATTTCACAGATCACAAAATTTTCACTGTTGAAGAAGTTTTTAATAAGCAAAACGACAAAACTCAAAAAATTTGGTCTCAAGGGTTCAGCTTGGCCACCATCCAGTTGATTAGCTGCTCACTTATGTAACAACTGTCAACAAAGTAAACATTTAGTTCGATGCCGAAGTGGCAATTGGAATACTATGCTCGCTAAAAGTAAGCTCAAATGTCTGGCATCCGCATTCAAATACTTTAAAATGAAGCTCATATGGGTACGAGAACACAGAAGTATTGTAGGAAACTGTTCGGATGATGAGTTTACTCAAGGGATGGCCCGTTAGGAGGTTTTACCTCGAAATAAAAGGACTACCTGTGCGCTGGGTCACTTAAACGGCCGCGAAATCCTTGTTGACGCGTGTAGATCGGAAGCACTCAAGTGAACTTCTATGCCCAATAAAACCGCAGCTCTCGAATTTTGTGGGTAGCATTGTGCGGTAAGCGGTCATTCACATTTTATAAACAGATACACTTAATACTTAGCACGATGTATACAAACGAACAAAATTTTGACATATTCGTAAAGAATAACATTTTTATTATAAAGAACAAAAACTTTCAATTTCATTTCACGAATTAGAGAGCTTAAGGAAATAACGAAATAAGGCACAATTCTATGCACAAATATTATTCACACATAGCCAAATAAGGAATATTTTATTAAAAAAATAATGAAAAAACGAGTATTTAGTACTTTGTTGGGTCTCCTTTAGCTTTAATAACTGCTTCCAAACGTCGTTGCATACTTTTTGACAATACCTTGGTTTCATTAGCTGCAATTTTCTGCCACTCAATACTTAAAGCTGTCTTTAATGACGCCTTTGATGTTATTTTGTGCTTTCTGATTCTCCTTTCTAAGAGCTCCTAGGCATGCTCAATTGGGTTCAGATCCTGTGATTGAGGTGAATATTTAAGCTGCTTACAGTGGTAAATAAGCCATTCTTACACGAGATAAGGTAAGTATTTTGGGTCAGTGCCTTGTTGGAACAAGAACCCTCTAGCATTCAGTCAAGGTTTAACGGCACTATCATGCAAATTATTCTTCAAAATGACCATTTTATCATCAATAAAAATCATTTTTCCTATTCCAGATGCAACTACGAACCCCCAAACCATTGCATTTCCTCCTCTATGCTTAACGATAGGAATATGATTTTTTTCATTATGTTCTGTATTTTCTTTTCGCCAAACTTTTGAAGGCCAATCTGATCCGGAAACATTAAATTTCAGCGTTTTGCAGACAATTAAAAAACTAAAAAAAAACCTACAATATATTATTTCGTTTTCAGCAATATTATTATAGTAGGTTAGGTTAGGTTGATATGGTTGCCCAGGGAATGGGCACACTTGGACGAAGAAGGATTCGTCCTTTGTGATGCCATTATGGAGGGGTGAGGCGGGAGAGAAAGACCGATGGGATACAGGAAGAGGGCGGGGAGAGATGGTGCTGGGATGGTTAGGAGCGTGTGGATTACGAACGATGGCTATATTTGCGTCGACCGTTTAATGGTGCTGATGAAATTCATCAGATTTTTAATGTCAGCACCAGCTATATCAGCAGGCGGGGCAAAAAAGTAGGAGCCAAGATGCCTAGATCTTAGCCCCGCCAGAGCAGGGCAGCTAAGGAGAAGGTGCTGAGGTGATTCCACCTCATCCTCCACACATCCAGCGCAGAAAGGAGTCGAGGCGATTCCAAGACTCACAGCATGCATTCCTCGCGCATTGTATCCTGTGAGAGAGCCCACGAGATTAGAGAGCTGATATTTTGTCAGCCTCAGAAGCTCGCCCGGGCGCCTCCGGTCCACACGTGGCCAGAAGGATTTCGCGACCTTACACTTTTGTGTACTTGCCCAGCGCTCGCTGAGTTGGTGCGATGTCCATCTTTCCAGAAGCAGACCGCAGGTAGTCAGGGGGATCCCGATTCTCTCCCTTCGCGGGGAAATCACCTCGCATGTCCCTTGTCTGGCCAGCTCATCTGCCTCACAGTTTCCAGCAATGTCGCTGTGACCAGGAACCCAGATGAAGCTGATGTTAAAGAATTCGGACGCAGTCGAAAGCGAGGTCAAGCATTCCTTGACCAGTTCCGAATGCACCGTCATAGACCCGAGGGCCCTTATTGCCGCTTGGCTGTCGGAGTAAATATCTACTTTCTTGACTGTTAATACGCATTTGAGCAGCCAATCGGCTGCCTCCTTGATTGCGGCTACCTCTGCCTGGAACACACTGCAGTGGTCCGGTAGCCTGAATTTGAGTCTGATGGGGAACTCCTCGCAAAAGACCCCTCCGCCAACCTTTCCTTCCAACTTCGATCCATCCGTGAACAATTATATTATAGTAAAAACACAAACACTTTTTACTGTTACTTTTGTAGCAACAATATCATGAACTGAAAAAATCGCCCATTGCTCTGTGAAAATCAAATACTAGGGATCAAAATAAGAAACTTTGCCGAAGGAACCATACCTCTAAAACCAATTCTGATGTCCCCCAATTTGGGTCGAACTTTTAGTGTATTTTGTGGGGAGGCAAAAAAATCGCCCATTGCTCTGTGAAAATCATATTCTAGGGATCAAAATAAGAAGCTTTTCCGAAGGAACCATACCTCTAAAACGAATTCTTATGTCCCCCAATTTGGGTCGAACTTTTTAGTTTCTTTTCTCATGTAAAGGCCAAAAATGGTGATAGAAATGATTGTATGGGGAACCCCCCAGGGGAGTTCCAGGGGGTGTGCCACTGGCATGGGTGGATCGGCCGTCCAAAGTTAGTGGGGGTCGGTCATACATTTGGACTCGATTGGAGCAATCTAAATGGGTCAAAGTGGGATTTTTCGTTCGACCCAAATTGGGGGACATCAGAATTCGTTTTAGAGGTATGGTTCCTTCGGCAAAGTTTCTTATTTTGATCCCTAGAATACGATTTTCACAGAGCAATGAGCGATTTTTAAATCGACCTGCCCTAGTATACACATACATAAGTATATTGGTTTGGGGAAAAAGAAATCCATTCTTTTCTCCGTAGATGGCTGTAGTGATCGATATCTCGTAAAGTATTGATCGAACGATTTAAACTTTACGCTCGTCGTCAACGTGACACTATACACTAAAAATTTGCTCTTTTTTATTTGTTCCATTCAGTTGTGAGTTACAGGGTGTCAACAAAAAGATACTTCGGTATATTTTTAGGCTTTCTTTGATAAAGCCGAAAGTTTGTGTTGGTGTTTATGGTGCCTCTATTGTAACAGCTAATTACGTACAATTTTGGTGTCGTCGATTCCGTTCAGGCAGTTTTGATGTTAAAAAAATTTCGATAATATCGAAAATTTGTTAGAAGAGCTTTGTATTTGGAAGAGCTACTCCTCCTATATGTGGTGGGCGTCTTGATGTTATTTCGCAAATGGAGAGAACTACAGCTTTATGCCGTTTCCGAATGCCGGACGGTTTTGCACCCTTTATGTTGAAGTATTCGCATTTATTTTGAGAGCCAAAAGCGAAATATTTTCAAGAATGTTGATTTTTGTACTCCATAATAAAATAGAAATAAATCGAGTTAAGAGCTTCAAATAAAATCGCACTCTCTTTTGCTCTAAAAAAAGCAATCAATGGCAGCTATCAGCTGTCAAAAGGGGATATATGTAGATACATATTACATAATAATATCATAACCCATGATCATAAAATACAAAGTTACTTTACCAATCACAGGAAAAACACCACGCTAAGTAACTACTGAATTTTGATATAATAAAATGCAAGTTTCGATTGGCTCAAGCATCGCATAGATTTTTGGCAGCTTTTTGTTTTCTTGGCGGCCTTGAGCATTTTCTTCATATAGTGACTGCTCGACAATTTTTTTATATCGAAGAAAACAAAAACAGTATCAAGAATCAACCTTGGTCAGATTTTGAAAGAATATAAAAGAGGAGGATTTTTACCAGCGAAGCGCGTCAGGCCCAAGTGTAAAACAAATGGACTGCAATGAAAGCTAAAACAAATATTTTCCCGAACATGAAAATTCAACAGTATCAAACTGATACTGACAATAAATAATAATAGAGTAGCAATATAAACAGCAACAGCAATAGCAATAGCAATAGAAATAACAACAACAATAGCAATATAAACAGCAATAGTAATAGCAATAGCAATGGCAGTAGTATTGGCAATAGCAGTAGCAACAGGAAGAGCAGTAGCATTAGCAATACGAGTAGCAATGGCAATAGTAATAGCAATAGCAATAGCAATAGCAGTAGTATTAGTAGTAGCAATTGCAGTAGCAATAGCTCGGTAGTCTAGCGTAAGTGCGCTAGCCTGGCATCCCAGAGGTTGTGGGTTTGAATCCCAAGTAAAGCACGCCCTCGCACTTTTCTTAACTTACCTACTTTCCTAGTTTCTAAAAACAAAAAAAACTTACAAACGCCTTACTTGCATTGTGGCTGCGAAAACAAGCAAAACAACAAAGAAAAAGACACAGTTACACATTCCATCACTGGTGTCAGCAAGAGGAAGCGGGCAATCGCGGTAATAGCGCAGACATACGAAGGTTTAGCGAAGTCCTCAACCATCTGTATGATCCTTCTGACAGAAAAATGTGAAACACAGATGGCGCTCTAACCAGTTAGAAGGCGTTGTTCCTAAGCAACGACAGGTGAGCACTCCCACTACTTAGGACTGGTAGCGCCAGTATAATCACCTACCCTGCCAGAAAGCAAAAAAAATAGATTGACGAAACCAACGCAAGACCAAGTCTTGTCAAGGTCCCATGCTCCCGAGTGGAGTGAACGAGGAAAAAAAAAATGCAATAAAAAAATGTGTTCTAATCTAATTTCTGTTTCCTACATTTTTATAAAGCAGTTATGGTAAGCTATTACTATTATTGTTGTAGTCGAATTGCTAGTCCACTTCCAATCAAATTATAACTTTGTTTCTAGCAACGGCGTCATAAAGTTAAAGTATGTACATAGAATGTAACAAATACGACAATATTAAAATCTTACCCGCATGTACACTTACAAATAAACTGGTAGGTGCTAACCATGTGCTAGGCGAATGATTTGGCTTATGTGGCCACCGAGGGAGGCCGTAAAAAGGAGCAGTAGCTGTTATGGTAAAAACATGAAATAGGAGCGACTAGCCGCAAGCCTTTTGAAAAAACAAGAAACAAAAACTAAAATGCAGCCCATTTTGCTACGAAATGTCTAAGCGCATGTACTGCCTTGAAGTTTAACTCCTGCATACTTTAAAGATTTTTCTCCCTTTTGGTCATAAATATATAGCACCGTCATTTGTCATGCTCGCCCTCCTCTCTGGCACTTTTGCAAAGATATGAAACCATGAATATATCTCGCTGAAAATGCCCGCTATACATATTCGCAGACATTAAATAATTGAGCGATATCATTCATTCAATCGCTTCATACAAATATCCGCACCGCAAGCGTGGCACTCATTTACGAGGACACTGAGGTGGGTAAGCCGCCAGTGGGTCAATTGATTGGTTATTCGGTTAGTTGGTTGGGTGATTGTTTATCGTACTGCGGTGAGCAAAATTGCTCAATCGGATGCTGTCTGTTGTACTGCATTCCCAATTGTTGACCGCTTAACACATAAAAAATTATAGCATATGCTATATACTGATGTGAGACCAAAGTTTGACTACGGCATATTGCGATATGAATGCACAAATTTCAAAAGCAGGTGGCCTATCGCATTAAGGCACCAAGAGTGCAAATGCTATTAATGATTCACGTGCTGCATTAATTTCAATATAAATTGAAGATTTTCATACCCGCACTAATGTGCACAAAGGTATACACATTTTATTCACTTAATGGTTGTATGTACCGTGAATATCGATCAGTCAATTTGATCCAGCACTTAGTCATCCCGGTCTCCATCCACAAGCCTGCAGTAAATGGACCTCAGAGCGCGCTTGTGAAGAACACCGAACTAGCCCTCTCATCAGTCTGAAACGGCCTTCCATTAGTACAGTGATTGGTATTAGCACCGGGTACTACTTAATCGGAGCACATATACGATTCGCCTCTAATGGCTGCTACCGCTAAGTCTTTGCCAAAAGGCCTTGTCGCTGCCTAAACTCTTATTTCTTTTAATATCTGGCGTACTCAGAATCCGTAGCCATTCCGACATTGAGAATTAGTGGGGGAACTTGAGCACAAACACGTGGTATCGCAATGAGCCTCTAGGCCTAAATGACGCTCACCCTCATTGAGAATGGTAACCACCGTAACCTAACCTATATATACATAGTAGAACTCTCGATTTTATTCGCACATTATCGAATGATCCGAACATATACGCAAACCTGTTCGATGCGCATTACTCGCAAGTTTTCAAGTGTGAGTCGAGCATAACGAGTTTTTTTTTTTTAATAATTTGAGCGATGCTTGTTTCGATTATTTCGAGCAAACATTTGAGCAATACCTAGGTAGCTCTAATCTAAAACTCAAGAATGATGAGAGGAGTCGATTTATCCAAGTCGGCCGCTCCGTCCGTGCTCACGATAACTCGAGAAAAATTAATATAAAGCATTTTTTTAAGAGCTTGAGAGTTTAAAATACCAATACAAAACAGAAGTATTGTTGGAATGCATTTTATTTTAATAGAATCTGGTAGACAATTTCAATTCATTTAATTTTTTGAATATGATATCCGGCACACTTCCACCTCGGATATGATTTATATGGTCCATTTGATCAGCCTAATAAATCGATTTTAAATCGCGCTGTATGACAAGTTGTGTCACCTTGTTGGAACCACTTGTCGTTGATATTTAGCTGATTAATTTTGGGAAACAAAAATGCATGCAGCATGGCTCGGTAGTGCTCGCCATTCACCGTAACGGCAGCTCCTTCCTCATTTCGAATCGATAACGACTTAATATCCTACATCGATATCGATAACAACTTAATAAAATTCGTCCAAATATGGTACATGTATTTCGCCTCTCCTCGTTTCGATCAGACTTGAATATTACAGAGATCGGACAAACCCCATGCCTCTTGTTACAAATATTACAAGTTATAACTCCCATTGAATCTGGTTTTGATTTTTTGATTCCAAAAATAAACAGTCCGCCCAAATTAAATTTTACTAGAATATGCGTGAGTATATAAACCTCCATCGGAACTGCTTTTATTTAATACAAACCTCTTCAGGCTCATGTTGCGTTTACTGTGCTCTACAAATTTATTCGAAAACACATAATTTTTAATTTAACACCCAGATAAGATCATTGCTGGTATACTTTGCAGCAGCAAATAGAAGGACCACCCATGAACTGAAACTCTCATGGCCGCTGGACTTGCTCCAATTAGGTGCGCACACACAGCCACAGAAACTTTCAACACACTTGTAAAAAATGCATTGTTTAGCTTATTTTTGCCTCCGGAAAGAATGTTAAACTCAAAATACGCGCCAGCTAAAAGACAAGGGAGTCGCATTCCATCAACCGGCTTCTGTGCATGCAAGCTATTTAAGTAGGTACAGGATCGGCGGAAAGTGGTAAACAGAGTAACTGTGGCGAATAGTTTGCGGCACGAGGAAAAATATTAAATTCTGATATTTATGCCCAGCAATGCATTGTGGCTGCATTTTCGAAAACCTTAGCCAAAATGCAAAAAGTAGTTAGGTAGAACTCGATATTTATATCGGAGAATTTAATTCGGGAATCTTTTGCTACTTTTTTGTAGAAAGACGATGACTATTTCTTTTTCCATAAGCTTTGCCACGCGTCGTACCTAAAATCTTCGGTTTTGTTAAATTTTTATTGAATACCGGCTTGTTAAGACTCAGTTATTTCTGATAAAAATTATTAAGACTTAAGACTTTATGGAGGGGTACACTATAGGTAAATGTGAATTAAATAGGCTGTGTATTAATGTAATTATATTATTTAGTAGTGGATGGCCATAGTCACCTGAAAACTTTTGTAAATTCTTTGTTCTACTTTTTTTATTAATGTGTAATCGGTTAATTCATTTACATATACATATACATTTGTAGTTAGAGATAAATTTCTAATGTTATCTTCATCAGAAAATAAATTATCTTATATTTCTGATGAATACTTTTTCTTCGTTCGTGCATTAACTTAAAAAATGATTGGCTCTCTTATGAAGCACCAGTGAATAATTGCGAATCCTATCTATAACTAATTATAATACGACAATTCTCAAACAAAAAATATTTCACCATTTTGCATACGCTATTTTGAATATTTTATATTATTTTTAAGAGCATTTTTTAAATCAGGAAATCCTTAGCGGCCGCCTTAACCGAATATGTTGATGAGAGAAATTCGGCGAAACACCAAAATGAAGAAAGAGTTTTTTCAAATGTTCGCTTCTCGACAGGCAATGGCAAACCTCCGAGTGTATTTCTGCCATGAAAAACCTTGTTATAAAAAATATCTGCCGTTCGAAGTCGGGGTAAAACCGTAGGTCCCTCTATTTGTTGAAAAATTTCAAGACGTACACCACAAATAGGAGGAGGAGCTCGGCCAAACACCCAAAAAGGGGGTAAGCGTTAATTATATATTGGGTCTGGGAATAAGTTTCCGCCCTCGTAAAAGAGGTGTCGGTGCTGATACTATTTTTGTGGTCGATCTAATAATATACCGGTGATTTCAAGGTGTATATGTGAGCCCTCGATCGCAGTAGTCGACATCCGTTTGAAGCGTAAAGATGATTTTATATCTGACGTCAAAAATGTCTACATTCGTCGCGAAAAAACAGCATTTGCGGGAAGGCATGCTTCACTATTACCTCTTAAAGAAAAATGCAGCTGAAACGTCTCGTATATTGATCAATTTTTACGGTAATCACGCTCCATCAAATACAACTTGTAAAGAGCGGTTTCGATGCTTCCAAAGCGGCGATTTCGACGTGAGTGATAAAGATCGCGAAGGGGCACAGAAAAAATTCGAGGATACTCAACTACAACAATAATTGGATGAAGAAGCATGTCGAACCCTTGATGATATGCCTAAAGAGTTGGGTGTTGAGAGATCAATCGTTGGTAGATGTTTTCACGCAGAAAGTAGGTAACTGGGTGTCACATCAATTGAAGGAGCGGGATATCGAGAGACGTCTGGTGACGTGTGAGATGCTTCTTGAACGGCAGAAACGAAAAGGTTTTCTGCATCACATCGTCACTGGCGACGAAAAATGGATCTATTATGATAACCCTAATCGTCGACAAAGTTAGAGCCTGCCAGGTGAATCGCTGGCAGATCCAACGACAGCGAAAAAAAATATTCATGCTTCAAAGATTATGTTGTGCATCTGATGGGATCAGAAGTGTGTCATCTATGAACTTCTTAAACCATCAGAAACCATCACTGGCGATCGTTACCGACTAAAACTAATGCGCTAGTCCGTTTGAATCGAGCTCCCAAAGAAAAGCCGCCGGAATAGGACGGTAGACATGACGAACTGAATTTGCTGCACTTTGCTAAATAGGTCCAGAAACATTTAGGGGGTCTGAATTGGGAAATCTTGCCCCGCCCTCCCAGACATTGCAGCTTCGGATTACCATCTGTGCCGGTCAATGAAGTCAGCCCTTATTGGAGAGCAATAGACTTCTTACTAGAGCACCAGTGAATGGATTAAGTCAAAAGAACTCGAATTTTTTGCCAGAGGAATCTGTATGCTGCAGCTTCTAAAGGCACATACTTCACCTAATATAATGTATTATTGAATTATTTAAATAACTAGTAGCTTCGGCTAAGAAAGGACGGAAGCTTATTCCCATACCCAATACATATATATATATGTACATATATACATACATATATGTATATACATATATATGTAATATAGGTTGTCAAAAAAGTCTTGCGGTATTTCCGGAAGCTTGTCTTTGCAAGCGCGTAGTTCTAGTTGTATTCGTCGCATCGGTTCACGCTAGAGCTTTTTGGAAAGCTCTTTTCACGTGCTAACACGTGTTTGATTAATTGTTGTTTGCTTTTAGTCGTTCGTGAGTTATAGCGTCGCAAACATGGAGCAAAATAAAGAGAAAATACGGCATATTTTACAGTACTACTACGATAAAGGCAAAAATGCATCTCATGCTGCCAATAAAATTTGTGCAGTTTATTAACCCAATAGAGTTTCCATTTCCTCCGCACAACGATGGTTTCAACGTTTTCGTTCTGGTGCAGAGGTGATCGAAGATGCGCCACGGTCCGGAAGGCCTGTCGTCGAAAATTGCGATAAAATCGCTGAATTGATCGAAAGAGACCGGCATAGTAGCAGCCGTAGCATCGACCAAGAGCTGGGCATGAGTCATCAAACCGTTATAAACCATTTGAAGAAGCTTGGATTCAAAAAGAAGCTCGATGTATGGGTGCCACACGACTTGACGCAAAAAAACATTTTTGCCCGTATGGATGCACGCGAATCGCTTCTGAATCGCAACAAAATCGACCCGTTTTTGAAGCGGATGGTGACTGGCGATGAAAAGTGGGTCACTTACGACAACGTGAAGCGCAAACGGTCGTGGTCGAAAAACGGTGAAGCTGCCCAGACGGTGGCCAAGCCTGGATTGACGGCCAGGAAGGTTCTTCTGTGTGTTTGGTGGAATTGGCAGGGAATCATCCACTATGAGCTGCTCCCCTATGGCCAAACGCTCAATTCGGACCTGTACTGCCAACAACTGAACCGCTTGAAAGCAGCACTCATGCAGAAGCGGCCATCTTTGATCGACAGAGGCCGAATTGTCTTCCATCAGGACAACGCCAGGCCACACACATCTTTGGTGACGCGCCAGAAGCTCCGGGAGCGCGGATGGGAGGTTCTTTTGAATCCACCGTATAGTCCGGATCTCGCACCAAGTGATTACCACCTATTTCTGTCCATGGCGAACGAGCTTGGTAGTCGGAAGTTGCCCACAAGAGAGTCCTGTGAAAATTGGCTCTCCGAGTTGTTTGACAATAGGGAAGCGAGTTTCTATAAGAGGGGCATTATGAAGTTGGCATCTCGTTGGGAACTCGTCATCGAACAAAACGGCGCATATTTGACTTAAATCGCATTATTGTAACCAATTTTATGAACAATTGAAAATTCAATAAAAATACCGCAAGACTTTTTTGAGAACCTATAAATATACCTTCCTACTTCTATTTCTATTGATTAAAATTCAACTCAATGCTCTTAGGTTTTTCTTTTTGGGTTTTTTCTGATTTACCAACCTTATTTTGCCGACCGATTTATCAACTGGTGGATATAGCTGATAATCAAAGCTTGACGTCGGTATCGCCCCCGAAGGGAAGGATTACTTTTTAAAGCGTTTTATCTAATTTTGACATAATCTTTGCTGTGTATTACTGTTGTAGGCTATGCTTTTTTTTTTGCTATATTTTGTTGTCCACTTTGTTTTCTAAGCGCATTTAGAGCACGTGCCACACGAAGTAAATTGATTTCGCCAGTAGGTGGAAATAAAATTAACTCTCGCCTCGCTCTAGCCTACATAACCACAAACACACACACAGACATACATATATACTCAGATATTGCAAAAAAAAATCGAATTGCTATACATATATATTTGTGGTAGTGTCTGGAGCGATATCAACGTTCAACACAACACTGACTTATCCGCTACTGCTGCTGACTCGCCTCTGTGGAATTCGCTACCAGCGCAGGCGGAGTCACCTACACCGTCAATAGCTTTCAGTGCGGAAATGTAGCCGCTTTATCGTAGTTCGAACAAAAAGCTTTGTTTCCAAAATTACATTCATTAAAATTGACGGATAATTTTGATCGAGTTTGTTATGCGAGTATTTCCATTTGTTCATTAGAGCTGTCCGTCAAATCACTCAAGTGTACATGCCCCCTGGCTCCTTTGGCAATAGGAGTACTATAACAGATTACCGGTTTTCTTGGTTAGCTGTTCGAGTAGCCGTTAAAATTGTCATTACTATGCTGTTATTCTTATTATTATGATTGTTATTATTTTTTTATTTTCACGTAACAATCAACAGATTTTTGCAGTTTTCGTTTGCTGCGAAATACGATTTGCAGCATTAGTCATTAATTTTATATTTCACTTTAATATTCTCAATTAAATTGGTTTGCATCCAAGTAAAGCATTAAATGCATTAAAGTATTTTCTTACAATAAACTGATACAAATTCGTGTGGTAAACAAAAATGCTGCTATGCGACAGATGTATGTATGTAGGTATGGTGCCACTTGTTAGTTGCTACCCAAATGTGATTTACAAAAATTGAGTGGTTAGCAACTTTTGTTTGCAATGTTACAAATCATTATTATTTAATTAGCCTTCCATTTTAATTTATTCGTAGGTGTTCGCCAGAATCATTTCAAAGTAAACACTTAACATCTTTCTTTAGCGAACTTTCACCAGTGAGCCGTCCAAAGTTCAGTCTCAGATATTTGATGACGATCTTGGCAAAGTCGTGAAAGTATAGAATTTAAAAGCACGCACTTGGGAGGCCCTATATTTTAATCGGAGAGGTACTGCTGCCCGACTAATTGATATCCTCGTGAAAATTTAGCCTGCAAGGGAAGAAAGCTTTTGAAGTTTCTATTGCATAATCCATAGCATACAATCTATAGTTTCAGCAAACAACACGCCTCTCCTGAGACAAAGAAAACGTGTACTCCCTGAAAACACTTTTTAACAAGTCTATACATTTTGTACCACAGTTGCAGTCTACTGGCGTTTCATAAACGAAACTGGACATTTAAACGATTCTCTGTTTGCCGCGATTCGAGCTATGTGGCACATTACTTATATTACTAACGAGCTTAATTGAGGTCATTATTGGGTCAATGGCACATCGAACAAGCAGAGAACATGCTTGGTGTGACTCTGTTATGTCTAGGCTTTCCAACCCCCCAGTAAAATTGAAGACCTTCGTTACTAACATAACTAGTGAACCTCTGGACTCCCTTCAACAAAACGTGAAGCGTCGTGTATCATTAAAAGACAATTCACAAGACTGTGTTTCACGAAGAATGTCAGCTGTTGCGCTAACCAATTTTGAGTTATGGTGGAAAGGACCATGCTGGTTAAACAGCTCCTGGTGGAAAAACTCAGCAATATTTTAAATAATTTTATAATAATATTAAAAAAACGTTTGTTTCGCTTCAAACACGCATCCAGACACTGTTGCCGTCTTATCTACAACGGTAGCCGAAGACAACATATTGAACAGACTAATTAAAAACATAACACATTTGCTGAAAAGTCCCGCGCCTAACAGATATGTCACTAGTCCTATTGCATTCACCTCTTTTTCAGTTAGTACTAACCTTAAAATAACAGCTGTTAAGATTTCATGATATTCCATGCATTAGTTTGTGAGTTTTTGTGCTAAGAGTGACGCTGCTTTTGTTATTTTCAAAAGAATGGTTCAAAAGGAATTTCGTGTTTTAATTTTACCCTAATTCTTGATTCTTTGCCTACCAGCGACTACTGGCCTGTAGACCTAAAATAAATGCTCGCCGATAAGAAATTTCGCTCGAAAGAAGGTGTTATCGGGGAAACTGAGGCCAACTTTGAGGCAAAAGATAAGTCGTTCTACAAAAGTGATATTGAAATGTTAAAGCGGCTCCAGAATCATTGCGTTGCTTGTCAATAAAGTTAATTTTGAACAATTTTTATTTATTTAATATAATGAAATATACTTATAAATAAATATATTACATATTTGTGGCAGCACTAGCAACAATGCCTTCAGCTGCTTAGTGTATATAATAGATGCTACTATATTAGTATTAGTATAAATAATTATAATTTGTATAACCAAAATTAAATTTGATAGTTTAAGTTCATTAAATTTTGTTACTTAATTTAGCTTTGCTTATATATAATATTTGTATATTATTGAAATATTTTCTGCAGTAGGAGCTTTTAAAAGCTCTGATGGCGTGTTCGATGAAAATATTTCTCCCCTAATCTTGCTGAGTGCTGGGCATGTATCCAGGATGTGTAGCGTAGATGTTGATGTGCTGTTACAATAAACGCAACCTGGATCGTAGCTTCTATTGAGAAGATGTTGGTGTGAAAGTGCACAATGTCCGAGGCGTAGTCTTGAGAAAACTTTGAGCGCTGGAATACTACATGTTGTAGGGTAGGTTGTTTTAGTTTTGTTAAGATTAATAAGGCGATACCGGTTATTGTAAGTGCTCCATAACTCTTTTTGTTGATTTTCTTTCATTTTGTAAATATAGCGTAATATATCATTTTTCTCGTTTTTCTCTACGTAGTAGCAGGGCATATGTGGTATCAGGGTATCTCGAATACATGCAATTAGCGGGCTTACGTTATTTGGGTTCTGAATCGCCATTATTGTTGAGAGGCTATCGGTGCATATGGTATATTTTCCTTTTGACGTTACCGCCCATTTTGCTGCTGATTTCACAGCATAGGCTTCAGCTGAGAAAATGGAGCAGTAAGGTAATAGCAACCCTTTGCTTATAATGCAAGAATCGTCAGAAATGACTGCATACGCGGTATTAGCATAATCTTTTCATCCGTCAGTGTATACGAAGATCCAACCGTTGGAGTGAAGTTGGCGTTTTCGACTCGTAAAAACTTGTCTGAAAGTATCTGCACAGGTGTTGTGCTTTGGAAAACACATTAATTCGTCTACCAAAAAAGAGGAATGTAGAGCCCATGGGGGATGTTTGCTGATTTTTAAGCACCTTGGTTTTATGTCAGGATCAAGATGCGCTGTCTTTTGAACAACCCGATGGATAGCTGATTGCTTTTTTATATGCCGCTTTCGCGTAACCGCTTGTTTTACTTTGTTGTGTAATATAGGATTATGGGTATAAAAAAGTTTAGGTATCAGTCGTAATATGCTCAATTCAAGTTTTTCTTGGATATGTGGCATGCCAGTTTCTGCAAGTATATTCTTTGTATTCGTCGTGGGAAAAAACTTGTTTTCTTTGTTAGGCCCGGGACTTTTCAGCCCAAGTATTAGCTATTGAATATATATATATTCTCCGCCTGACTGGCAAGGCCTCCTTTAACAGAAACAAGCTCGTAAATTACAAATATGGAATTCGAATTAATTAATTATAAAAATTATGCAAACACACAAACACATATGCGACGCATAACGCCATTGGGCCGAAAGAAACGCATTATTTGGGGAAAGATTTCACCAACTATCGTAATGGTGCAACAGCAATACACCACATCCACGGCAACTGACGCAAATGAGTGCGAACGAGTGAACAGCAAATGATGTGTGTGCAATTATAATGAATTATTAGTCTTTTTGAGATTTTATGAGGTTGGAACCGTTTCAAAATGGAAATTTATGTGGTGTTGCTGTCGACATAAAGTACGTTTTATCGCCATTTAAATATGATAAATAAGCATCATTGTTGGTTGCAATATGCGCATACACATACCGCAATATATGAATTTTTGGCACAGTGAAACAGCAGTTTGCGCATAATTTACGAGCTATTTTCACAACGCAATGCGTCGATGCAGCCGGCCACTAATTTCCAAGAGTCACTGCATCAAAACGGCCAAAGCAGCAACAAGTGCAAGACACCACCGAAAGAATAATAATTTCAGCAACGCCAAAAAGTAGTAACGCAATCTAAAACCAACACATATTCTTGCTGGTTTGCTACGCCAAGCTGCATTTTTCACTCACTGCAACATCAATAGTAGCGACTGCTAAAAATGCGTAGCATTTACTTTTAATTGGTGAAAAATAGCAGGCATTTCATTGCCGCCACCGCGCTAAGCACTCTGAACACACACGTACAACACATACATATAAGTACATCTATATTGCATATACATACATACATTTGTAAGTTAGCACTCAGCTACGACTGCGCGTGAGCTAACATAACCAACAGCATTCAGCGTGGCAACACTAACCGCGAACGTAGGCGCGTTAAGCGTAAATGCGGAGGCAGTAAACGCTTAAGTGCGACCTCGAAGGGTTTTGAGCTTTAACTAGCTACATACTTGGCCCACAGCAGCTTGGCAACAACAAGCATTACTAACAAATTTCGTAAAACAAAAGAAAAGGTAACGAAGCATGGCATCCGTGTGAGTACTTCTGTGAGCGCTAAGTAAAAATTTGAGTTCGATAAGCATCGCTAAAGGATTAGCGCTGCTAATAAATTTTCAAGATTATGTTGGCCATTTATGTATGTGCATGTACATGTACAGCCGGCGGTGTTGCATGCATGCTGTTGTTGCAATTGGCGCTACTTCTGATTAGTTGATAGTTGACCGTAAACGTAAACGTAAACACTCTACCTTCGACATGACCAACAAAGATACACAAAGGCGATGCTTTGGTAATGCGCCACTGGCATTGGACGCTACCGCTTGGCTACGTGCACTTGTGTACCCTTGTGATATGGATACCGATTTTGGACACTTTGCATGCACTATCCATTCGCTATTGCTGTCACTGTCCACCGGCAAAGTGACATTGCATGCTTTGAGGTATGCAGGAATGTGCTGCAAGCTCAGTCAGTAAGACGAGGTGTCGCATGGTAATTACGCGAATCCGCACGCCGCGTTCATATAAACGCAAGACAAATCTAGTTGAAATTACCATGCAGGAATCGCAAATCGTTTCCGTGTATGAGTGCAGTGTGGGGGCCATTTATAACTCAAAATTTTCAAATTCTTGACCGGGTGGATTAAATGGCCGCTAAGAACTAATGACATGAAAGTTAAAGAAATTTAAAATATCCTAATTTATTTAAAATCCTTATTTTCACATTAATCTTTATGTAATCAGATTCAGATAAGATCTTCGACAGAAGGCAAGACAGAGGCCGACCGAGGAAACGATGGAGAGATGACAGTGAAGGCGACTTGGGATCTATTGGCATACTCGTATCTGATATCAGACGAAAAACTGATGATTAAGTGACGTTGAGACGAATTGTAACGGCAACAATGGTTCACACCGAACTGTGATGCTATGCTAATGATGAATCAGATTTCAAGGCACCTGAAGTAATGAAAATATGAACAATTTACATGACCTTAGGTTAGGTTCCGTTGGGTTAAATGGCTGCCCTTGCGAGGGGCCCACTTGGACAAATATTCAAAGCTCATTCGTTGTGATACCATACAGGGAAAGGAGAAGAGAGGGGCGAAGGGCCTTGGAATTAGAGGATGACTACCATGCACTCACGACGATGACCAACGGTTGCTTATTGACGTTCGTAATTAACCGCTTCAAACTACTGACGAACTTCGCCAGATGTGTGATATCTAAACCCGCAATATCCGCAGGTGTAGCACAAAAATTAAAAGCCCGGATGTCTAAATCTTTGCCCGAAGAAAGCAGCGCAGATGAAAAAAAGTGCTGAGATGATTCCACCTCGTCGTCCAGACAGCTTCTGCAGAACGGACTAGAGGCATGCATTCCATGTTGCATTTTGACTTGACTGTGACTGTTTGGCGTGCACTATTAATCAATGGAATAATTGGACCATATCGAAGGCAAACGTTTTTTATTTTCTGCTAAAAATGGGAGAACATCTTTTCTTCAGTACACACACATGGTTTCAGCAAGACGGTGCCACGCCTCGAACAGCCAAAAAGGCCATGGCAATATTGCGCGATTTCTTCCCTAACGACCTGATAGGCCGTTTCGGTGATATATGATGGCTACCCAGGCCATCCGATCTTACTCCTAATGGCACCCTGACATCACATCTGTGGCACGAAGTGTGGAGGCCAGATTTCAGAAGTGTAAGAGACCTACGTAAAGGTGAACATTTGGCAAAAATAATTTAAAAAAATAATAAAGTCAGCACTTGTCTGCCTTTTAATAATTACAGAAATACATTTTTATCATTTTTCATTTTTTCTTAATTTAGCTTTTAATTCCTGATTCTGCCACCGGACACCCTGTAACGTCGTACGCTTTGTTTTTGCGAATTCTGCGAACTTGGCTATATCAAATATTGTTTTTCTAAAAAAAATAGTACGAGGTGTGTCCAACAAATAAGGGGAAGCATAAGATAATTTAGGCCCTTTCGAATGCTTACATAAAAATACCGCCTCAAAAAGCTTCGCGTACTTTTCACTCATTTTTGATTGGTTGCGTTTACGGGAAAGTTTCGAACGTCGACTAACCTCAGTGGGACTATTACGCAGCAAAAAGCAGAACGAAAATATCTACAAGAAAAACCCCGGTTATTTTCTTCGGACACAGACTGTATATTGCTGAAACGATGAACATATCTTCGAGACGAGTGTACCAAAAAAAAAAATAATAATATTAATCGAAAGCGGAATGTACGTCGCCTGCGAAATTTGAAAATTCACCTTAGTTTTTGCACACCTTGTATACTGGAGCTCAAAAAACAACAGCCAAAATATAGGCTGAATGTCCAAAATATCCAAAATACCTATACAAAAATATAAGAGTTTAAGGTGGCTGAATTGTGGTTGATGAGTGTTCCTGTTCTTCTGCAACTGACTAAAACAACGAAAAGTTCCTTTGTGCTCATCCGTACCATCCGCGGTATTAAAAACCATTAGCAGAGAAACTGAGATATCCCCTTATTAGAAACATAGGCACGCACGAGGTAGGCCTGCTTCTTTTTCAAAGCTTTTTCTCTCGGGGAAGCGGGATCACGCTCTAGTGGCTCAGCACAAAAGCGACAAGAGCTTTTGAATGAAATATTTATTTTATGTCTCTTATCGGTTTTAAAGGGACTCGATGGTTCAGTTGTTCCTTTGGCTACAGTCAAGAAAGAGACCCCGTCGTTGTTCAAATTGATTTATATATCTCGTCCAAGTCCGCCACGGTCGAATACTCATGAAACTACGAGAGAACTCGTTTTACAGCAGTCCATGCTATCCGAGATGGGCCAGCGCCTGGTTTAGTGACTTTTGTTCGCCATAAGATAAATTACAGTTATATACTGAACAATTTATGTAAACTTTTTTTCTGTTGTATGAATTACTTGAAGAGTGAGAACTGAGTGACGCATACAGAGAATTGGTTTTAGGAGAATTTTCATTTATATATCATTACACCTTTTTAGAATGTTCCCGCTGATATTATTTTGTGAGTGAACTTTCCTCCAGCATTCCAGTAACTTTGACCGCAAGCATTCACATCACAGTGAACAAATGCATCAGGACATTACTCCGACAGTCTTCTTCTTGGTTGGTGCGATAACAGCTTATGTGATTTTGGCCGAGTTTAACAAAACCGTTTCCTCGTCATACTAACTAATGCCGTTTGAGCACACCAAGTGAGACCAAGTCATTTCGACCTTTCTTTTCCTCTGCAGGTCCGCAGCAAATACTTTTAGAGTTGGAACATTTATATCCATTCGGGCGACATTACCTTTCCAATGAAGCCGCTGGATCTTCATTTGCTGCACTATGTCAATGTCGCCCTAAAACCCATACAACTCATTTTTCCTTCGTTTGCGATGTTCGTTGTACACCAACTCATAAGGCTCACAAATTTACCGAAGAACCTTTCCCTCGAACACCCCAAACCCACCGCATTGGTTCATCGTATAAGCTTTTTCGTCATATATATGTAAGAACGGGCATAATGAGAGACTTAAATTGTGTTAGTTTTGTTCGTCGAGAGGGCCTTACTACTCAATTGCCTACTTAATCCAAAGTAGCACTTGTTGGCAAGAGAGATTTCACGTTGGATTTCAAGGATGTTATTATTGTTCGGTGTCAATGCTGGTTCTCAAATAAAGGAAGTCACTTACTACCTCAAGATTATAACTGCCAACAGCGACGTGGGTATTTAGGTGCGAGTGCGCTAACTGCTTGTTTAATGGTAGGAGAAACGGCGTCTTGTCCGCTTTCTTCACCAGACCCATTTTCTTCGCTTCTTTATGAAGCTTAAAAAAGGCAGAACTAATACCCGGATTGTTAATGGAAATATGACTTTCCTCCGACTGTAGTAATTATATCTGCATCCCTTCCCCCTGACCCGAGAAGGTCAAGCAATTCGCATTATAAACGTCCTGCTTCTTAAAGGTATAGTTACACTTTTTGTACGGATATATACATATATATTTTTTTATTTAGATTTTATAAACTATTCACATATACTTAAACATATTTCACATTACTATGCGAACACATTACGTCACTTTTAATTGGGTAACCTTGATAACAACACCGCCACCACAATCACTCAGCAACGTTCATATTTAGCTGTCAAGGGAATAAGCAAACATTTTAGCCAACAGCAGGGGATTTTACTGAAACAGCACGTTCGCAATACAAACACAACAACAGCGTCAAAGCATATATAGCCACACGATCTCAAGGCCATTTTGCAGCTTAGAATTGCACCGCAATGTATTTGCTATGTGTCACAACAAAAAGAACTCGTACAACAACTTGATGGTAGTGGCAACTGAAAGTCCTCCATAAAGAGTATGACATGCAAAGGTCGATTGCAAAAGGTTTTTTTTTTGTAATAAACTGAATTGACAATATTATGAAATCGTATATATTTTTACAATATTCTTTTACTAATTAGAAAACATATAAAAACAAAAACAAATACCGTTTACTCTCTCTTAAGCGGACACCTAAGGGACTGAAAAACTTGTCCTCTTATGGGAGGTGTCCGCTTATGAGAAAAGTTGGTAATACGTTATGGGAGGGTTAAGATGCTATGGAAGGGTTGTTCACTCAAGAGAAAAAAATTTAAAAAAAAGTCTTAAAGGTTTGTGGTAAGTAATAAAAATAAAGTTCGCTTATGGGTGGTGTCCGTTTAAGAGAGGTGTCCATTAGAAAAGAGTACACTGTATTTGAGATACTCTAACGGGTCATTCAAAAATTTAATTCTCCCTATCACTAAAAATTTCAGCAAAGAGTTGGCTTATGTATCCAATGGCTAATGTACAATAGCTTTTGATAAATATCGGTAATCAAGAGCGTAGACAATTTTTCACGTTGGAAGGGAATAGGATTCATATTTTATATACATACATACCTATATATGTACTATGATAAAACCGTAGATCTGTCGTTCTATTTTCAAAATGATTGTGGATGATATAGAAAATGTATTGAAATTAATAAGACCATTTTTAAAAGTTTGTTTGCCGGTCTGTTCATCATTTTCCGTTTACCCTCTGTGTCTGTGCCCACTTGTCACAATTTTGTTAACATAACGGTTATATTCAACAGCATAAATGAATCGAGATAGATTATAATATATATTTATACACCCTTTATTGAGTGCCGAGCACCTCCTCTTTACCGCCATTTTAGAATACTTTTCATACAGTACTCTTGCATTACAAATGGATGTTGTTTCTATGCCAAACCTTTCCCAGCAAAATTTAGTGATGCATGTTAAAGGTGCTGAAGTTTTCATTAGTTTCTACTTTCTGCTTTCACTGATAAACCTCTGAAACTCGTTCTGATCATTCGCTTTATTTCTTCCCTCAGTACCTTGGTTTCTTCTGCTAATGCATTAACTTGCTCCCACAGGTCCTCAAGCTTAGATGTAACCGAGGAAAGATCGTTTTTTTTTTTGCCTATGTACTGCATCTTTTCGTCTAATAAGCCATGCATTAATTTTATGACTTCGGACACATCCAAGCTACCAACACATTCTTTATTGGAAGCAATTGGGCTTGATTCTGGTGAAATTTCCACAAGTAATCTTTTTGAGTAGCTGAGGCAGCTATCTTCTCTCAGTTATTTTCAAATCTAGGGGCGTTCATGACATTTTGTTTAGTGGCAACTGACTATTTTGTTTTTAGTTGAAAGTGTAAAGAACGAAGTCAGAACACTTTATGAGTAAATCTCAATTTGGATTCAATTATTTTCAGATCCTTTTATGTTGTTACACTAGTTGCGATTTCAATTCCGCTGCTGTCACTCCATCTGTTACTTTATCCTATTCAAAAAATTATATATAGTATGTATTATATTTCAATGAAACTTAGTACACCTTTTACTCTTTATCCAAGGTAGTTTGGTATTGAAAATGGGTATATCGGGGAATAACTACACCCGCCAGCCATATGATGTTATTTTCCTAAAAAGAAAACTGGTGTGGTAACTCTGTTATAACTACAATACAATTAGTGAATACAAAACAAGAAATACCACGGATGTATTTTTTTTTTAAATCAGTCCAGTCAGTGCCAGTCAATAATGCAATCTCAGTAATCTCAATAATGGCTTAATAAAACTCGCCCAAATATGAAAAATCGTAGTTCTGGTATATTATAATTGAAATTCAGAATATGTGTTTGTTATTTAGGTAAATATAATTGACGCTTATATGCTTTATTGGGTGCTTGGCCGAGCTCCTCCTCCTGTTTGTTGTCTGCGTCTTGATGCTTTCCCACAAACGGCCGAATCGCCGAACATGTTTTATGAGGAGTTTTTTCAGATACTCGGAGGTTTGCGATAACTATTAGAAAAACCTTTTTCGATCATTCGGTATTTCATGCCCGGAGTTACGAAACCATGCGCTTCTGAATGGTAGTCATGCACCATTCGATTAGGGCGGCCGCCTTTACTTGAACACGGCCTTAAATTCAATAAATTCTGTTTCTGTATATTCCAACAAGTACAAGAAAAACAATGCTCACTAAGAAGATTTTGGCGCTAAGACGGACCCAAAAAAATATTGGTTTGGGGAATAAGTTCATAGCTTTTTATATTTTCTCTTTTTTTTATATATTTTTTCTAACGATTTGTTTGCTGTTTGGCAAAAGGTAAGTATTCATTCGATAGAACTCTTTCCGCTCTACCAAACTCTTTTAATTGTATTTTAGAATTATTTAGTTTTTTATTACTTTTGAGGCTTAGAAATGGGACATTTGCGACATATGTGGAGAGCTCTCATAGGCGAGTCTACAGCACGGAAATGGTTTGCAACGTCCAGCAGCGGAAGGCCTCCTGGATTCAATGAAAAACGTCTTAAATCACTTTTGATGGAGAACGGTCACCAAACCAGTCGTGAATTCACGGAAAATGAAACTGCGATCATAAAACGGAATTTACCGAAATTGGGATTCTGAGTGTCTCTCCAAAAACAAAGAAAATACCCTTCAGATTGCTTCTCAGCATCTCGCCCGCCATCGAGCATCACGCAGCCATCAACAGCGCTTTTTGTACCAAATCGTCACTGAGGATGAGAAAATCATATATGAAGTAAGGAAATACATCAATATGAAGGAAAGAAAGAAGTGGGTAGCTCCAAGGGACACGTCAAAGCTGATAGTCAAGCCGAACCTTCATCCAAAGAAGATCATAATTTTTGTTTGGTAGGACTGGGAGGGCATGGCCAGCTACACCGTGTGAATGAGACTACTCGACTAAAAAGATCTGATCGGCATGGTCAAACCATACTCCTTCAGGGCAACGCCAGGTTCGTTGTTGCACAAATGGTCAAAGCCACACTCCAAGAGCTCGAATGGGACGTCCTTCAGCATCTGTCGTATTCTCCAGACCTTGCGCCGACCGATTACCACTTTTCCACTCCCTGTCAAACCATATGAAGGGCGTTACCTTCGATAACAAACAGGTCCTTAAAAACTGGCTCAACAGCTTCTTTGACACCAGACCAGGCGATTTCGGGCGGAACGGCATCAACAAATTGGTCGAGAGACGGGAAGAGGTTGTAAACAGCAAAGGCGAATATACAATTCATTAGCTTTTTGATATAGTTATTGGTTTTTGTTTAAATAAAAGCCTTCGGTAAAAATGCTACGCATTTATTCTCTAGAGCTATTAGAGCTTTTGCTGTGGCTTTGCCGGCCAACACTTATAAAATGATACAAGTCCAGGCCACGTGATAAAGTCAGGATCCTATACGATTACCGCATAGGACGAGTGCGGCATGACTAAATGAGAATCAATACTAACAATTAATAGAACCAGCCAAGGTATATATCTTTTTGAGTTTTCAGGGAATTTTAGCAGTTACACCAAAGCGGATGAAATAAAAACGTGCTTGAAGGGCTCAAGTTTGTGGTGATTTTCTGGAATAATAGAACGTGTTAAAATATCAAACACTTGGCCTTCAAATAAAGGCCAACACAATAATAATAAGTAATCTGCAAAGTCAATCTGTCATTTTACTAAACCCTTTTTGTATCGACTTCAGATTTCTGTGCAAAGTTTTTCACAAATTTTATTATACGTTCACGGAACTAAATGAATCGCTTTACGCTTGAACATAAGAGGAAAATATTACCACTAAAAGCAAATATGTCCCGATAATCAACTGTACTTTTGTGAGAGACCGACGAGAAAGAAGCTGCGCGGCCGTGAGCGTGCAACTCAATCCTGAAACAGCCCAACAGCTCAATATTACACACACCAACTTGATGAGTTATTTGTATAAGAATCGCGAATTATTTAATTTATCTAAGATTCGGCATTTAAAAGGGTCAGAAATTGCAGGCAAAGGATAAAATGACGTTATTGCATCAAAAACTGCTAGAAACACTATTTCGTAAAACGCTGAGCCACGATTCCTGACTTTTGGGCTTGAATAGTCGGTGGTTTTAGTAGGCACTATGCCACATAATCTATCCAACAGTAAACATATTACGCGCTAATGGTTATAAAAAAATTCAATTAATGGCTTATAGCATGTATTGGCACAAGCGGATATACCCGTATGCTAGAATTTACCTACTCGTACATATGTACACAGGCTGTGCCATATAGTCTTTTTTTCTCATACATGATTTTGACAGTGACAACCTTTTCCCGCTGGAAGCCTTGTCAGAAAGTCAGTATCATGTGTACGGAAAAGGAAATTAATCGCATTACGCTCGTACAACGTTGGGGAAATATTTATATGTATATATTGGGAAAATCCACATGTGACCGTCGAGAAGCCAATGCATTTTTCCTTTAGAGAGTTTGTATCATTGGTCCTTTTTCTTTGACAGTACTGTGAGAAACCCCTTTTCGATCAACGGTTCAACGATCAATGTTCTAAAAACAAAGAAACACCCGTTCCTTCAATTCACTCACAACACAGAGAAATGTGTAGTTAAACGTTATGAGTGAAATCACTTCACTGTAGTGTTATATGGTAATAAATGCAGAAAGGAGTGTGGCATTGACGACGAAGCTACTACTGAACATTGGGGTGGTAAGCGTAGATACCCCAGATGTGTTGCAATTAGCAATTCTCACATAATTTCTTGTTTACTTGCAGTTTTTACTGATTTACTTATATTGTTACTAGATCGATCAAATTCAATCCACTCCAATTTTGCTGAAATCAAGTCGAGCCGCTCTAATGCACCGCCACCACTAACACCAATCAACGGCAGATAAAGCGGGAGGTGGGCCGAATGATGTAGGCAAGTCACTTCACTTCCAATCGCCATCGACGATATAAATCAATCATTTCGCAGTTCATGCCACTGCTATTCAAGGTGGTTAGTTGTCCTCTTCGCCCTTCCCCAGCCAACGAGCAGCTGCTGAACAATTGAGTGGCAGTGTGGCGCTCGCCATCAGCTTAAATGATATCGGAAGAAAAAAAAGAGAAAAAGCCATCTCTGTGCATTAGAATGTTTGTGTGTGTTCGTAATACTGTCTGAGTATGTCACCTTGAAACCTGCAAGAACGAATGTCGTGCAAGCAGCGATTTGCTACGCGGCTATAAATCGTCCAGTGCACCACTTTATAATTTGTTTCTACTTAGTAATAGAATATGAAAACATGTGTATGTCTTCGCAGTTCCAACGATCTCGCGCTTCCTTCCCTGCGCAACGTTTAACGAATCTACAAGATATATATTTACTTCATATACACACACATCCAGATGGACTAAATATGTAATATAATATAATGTTTAAAAATATTGGTGGGTATTGCGCCTTTTTTGTTCATGCGACTCTGACTTTTTTATATCTAGCCGCTTAATAAAAGCTACCGACATTTTGTAACTCGTGCTGAAGAAATATATCGATATACATGTGATCAGGGAGCTCTGTAGTTCACTGTTTAATTCTAGTAAGGTGTTTAAAGCACTTTTATTGAGCCGGTAGCTGTATATCAGCCTATTAAACATTTTTGTTCAAATAATGGCATTAATTTCGAACACATAAGTGCTTGCACTAATACAAGCACATTCTACAAGCATTCTACAAAATAACCTCAAACGGAGAATCAAAAATGAACAAATATTTCCTTTAGGTTAATTTTCATATTCACTATCACTCCAATTATTATAAATTAATCCGAATTCAGAAAATGGATAGGTGGAGTGTTAGTGAATAGGCGGAAACAAGTGCTTATCACTAAAACTCGTGGTGTGCGTCTTGATGTTGTTCCACAAATGGAGGGACCTACAGTTTCAAGCCGACTCCGAACGGCAAATATTTTTTGTGAGGTGCAGCCATGGCCTCTTAATCTATAGGTAGCATCACGAGATTGGCACTGGACTGCAACCCGCAAGCGAGCAGGGGTCGCGGTTGGCCAAAGATTACTTGGCGAAGATAGATGTTGCGCGAGATAGCAGATGCCGAAATCACATGGGAAGAACAGCCCAGAAGCATGTACGATGAAAGAGTCTTGTCGATGCCCTATGCTCCCGAGAGGAGTGAACAAGGCTATAAAAAATAGGAGTAGATATTCTTATGTTTGAATAATCGAACACATTACGAAAGAGATCGAGATAATAAAAAAGTGGGAGAAAAGATGTAAAAATATAAGAAACATTATCAACGAGTGTTATCGAGTAAAATGAAAAAATCATCTGCTGTCTCAGCAATGTCAAAAACTCGAGCTTTAATGAAAGAAGAAAAATACAGAATTTACACGTACAAAGGAAGATAATACCTTGCTGAAGTGGTTGAAGCTCAGCTAAAATCCAATTATAAGGAATTGAAAACCAACAAGGAAAAGCTAATTTTTACCAATGTGGTATCAGGAAAAATAATTAAAAAATACAAAAAGCAAAGATATGGTCGAAAATATTAAACAGAAAGACGTACGAAATCTAGATCTAATTAATGTGCTTGAAATGTATTGGGGCCATTTGAAGCGCTATTTGTTTATAATGATTCATAAACAAAGTATGCCTTAAAAGAAAAATATTCACATCACAACTTTTCTTGTAGAATCAATTGACATTCAAAGTTTTGGAAAAGTTGTAATTTTTTCATAATTCGTTTAAACAATTACTGTTAAATTAAAAATTGAAAAATACAATATAAGAGTAAGTCTTATTAAATTCTCCTACAAATCCAACAGCTTACTTTGGTAAAGAATGGTTGCTCCATAGCTATGTAGTACACACCAGCGTTTATAATTAAAT
Organism: Anastrepha ludens; assembly: GCF_028408465.1. Classification (NCBI taxonomy): domain Eukaryota; kingdom Metazoa; phylum Arthropoda; class Insecta; order Diptera; family Tephritidae; genus Anastrepha; species Anastrepha ludens. Next base: position 71,014,885 of record NC_071500.1, read on the forward strand.
TGTTAAAAAAACACAAAAATTATAAACATTTTGTCCGGCCCATTATGCATATTTCATTTTTGACCCGTAACCTTGATAATTACGTTTTGATTTTATTTAATTGTAAAAAAAAAACCAATAATAATATGAACTGAATTCTGCGCTACGCGGAGAATCTCCCATTTTACTATTTTTGATCTGATCAAAATATCTCTGCCCATTTACCAAAATACATTTTGAAAAATCGTTTATATTAATTTTTTTTTGCACACCAAAATAAGAAATTTTATCATAAAAAAAAAAACAATTCAACTAATTGAGTTTATATCTCGTTTGCAAATAAATTTAAATATTTAATAAAACTTGATTTTTTCCATTAGCAAGAAATTTACGCAACTATCTTGAATGCGCAATAAAGTGTTGGAGTAATTAAATGTATTGTACTGCAATGCTTGTAGAGCCTAATAAAATTCACGTCATGAAAACTTTCAGTTTTAAATAAAATTTTAGTACCTGTGTATATTTACACATCAAAATGTGCGCGTAAGTGAGCAGGATTATCTGCTGTTAATGTTGATGGCACAGCTACCTGTTTGACTTTTGACTTATGACCTTAATGGTTTATTGGTGTTTGTGAAGCATTTAAAGCTTACTATAATATTTTATTGGTGCTTCACGCCTCTTTGTGATGAGAGCACTTAATATGCAAAAAGCCAAAGGCCAATTCATGTGCAAAGTGTGAAGCTTAAGATTAGCTTTGAAATATGTAAGAGCGCAGTAACTGTTATTGAAAAACGATTAAACATATATATTTTTATTAACCATTTGATTTTTGCAATTCTGCAAATCGAAATATTTGTCTATTTTTTAACCCGTTCACCCCCATATGAATTTTAGAGCTCAAAATTTTTAACTTTAGAAATTATTAGATAAGAACTGAGAGAGAACTGTAAACTGAATCTGCTAACCGCGTTGCTCTTCGTCAGAAGTGTCAAAGTAGGCTCAGAGTTCATCGCATTACTCGTTACAATGATACTGGTAGCTTCGCGAAAAAGTCACAGAGGTGGACAGCAAGTCACGTGAAACGATTCAAAAAGTGAAGAAGTTACTTGAGCGAAATCCCCGACGAAGTGCCAATCAAATGGCTAAAAAACTGAAAATATTTGAACGTAGCATCCGCCGCATACTGAAAAATGATCTCAAAGTCAAGCCTTACAAGATCCAAAAGGCGCATGATCTCACACCAAAGCAGCAACAAGTCAGACTTGAGAGAGCGAAGGAGTTGCTTCGATTGACCGCAAGCGGTCAATTGACCACCATGAGTCAACACCCGCCACAAGTAATGGTTTGGGCCGCTATAACCGCAGATGGGCGCTCTCCATTCGTTGTCAAGTTTTTGCTGAAGCAGTCGAGACATGACTATTTCTAGCCATTACTACAGTGTCTACATATGCATCTTTATGTGTGCTTACTGTTAGAGATAGATCGGCAGCAAGGTGAATTGAGTACTGAAGATGGGGCCATTAAAACACAGTTACTTTACTCTGATGTCAGATCCCTTCGCAATATAAAACAAACGAACACAACAAACAGGAGTAGGAGAAATTGCATGTTGGCGAAAATTCAGTAATTTCTTAGTAATATTGTGATTTGTGACATTAAAACTAAGGAAACTAATGCACACGAAGTGCCGCGTGTTAAATTGTTAAAGCACAAATGAATGTAACGCCTCAAAATGCAGTTGTTGCGTTTCTTGTGTTTGGTTGTTTCCGTTGCTTTCGCCTACTATTCTTCTTCACAAACAAGCAATTCCCCTTGTTTTTGTTTGATTATTGATGGTGTCATAGAGACGGCGACTTCGGAAGGCGCAATATTATTCTCTATCATTCTTGGGCCGGCAGTGAAAAGCGTATAACGTATGCAGCACACCTGCATTGATTTCATAGAGATTGGTAACTTCTTCATTTAACTCGAAAGTGTCTGCTTTGTAAGTATGATTTTAGCAGCGTAAAGAAATTAAGGAAGAATCATTTGGCTAGCAGGTCCTCGTGCCATACCTTGTCAAATTCTTGTGCTATGTTTTGGAAGGCGGCAAGATTATATCGTCCCCTTAGTATAAATAGCCTATGTGCTCATAGGCTATTATTTTTTTATTGAATTTTTGGATTCTCCATCGTCGATTTTATATGTGGTCAAAATTTTGTCAAATTCTAGTTCCACAAAGTGGGTCAAAACGTCAGTCAAAAAATAATAAATATTTACAGACATAACGAAATTTGAGTGAGAGCTACTTTCGACAAAAAGTTTGAAATTCATTTTCTCAAAACATCAAAAAATTTATAGGCTATTTTAATACTAAGGGGACGATATACAGAGTTGGCCTGCTCGATGGAAGAATGATCATATTAGGGATAAGATTTCTTTGTACAGTTGAGGATTATGTCCGATGCTTTTCATTGCATTAGAAAATGCGCTGTTCGAATCATCGCCCCTAATACAAGATACATGTATGTGGCAAACTTAAATTGGAAGTAGGTATTTTGCTCGTTATGACATCGTATCCCAATGCTTTGCCTATGTGCCTTTTCTTTCCTTCCAAGTTAATTTGGGACTCGAAAAATCCATTTGAAAAGAGGTTGAGAGAAACTCGTAAAATTTTGTATCACCTAAAAAAGGTTTGGATAAAGTCTGAAAGATATTTAACGAATTCAGATGCTTTTGCTTTGTCGGTGTTTGCCCACTGTGCGCTAGAAGTTGTCACAGTTTGTGGTTTTGTTGTTCCACATTTTTTTGGTTGTTGCTTATATTTAAATCTAGGAACACACAACTAAAAATAAAAAAATGGATAAAAATCGTTGCTGTTTTAAAATTCTTTTAGTAATACAAAAGTCAATAATATCCGACATCTTTTTGTGATCGTTTGGCCAGTATATGGGATGCCATGTAGAGATATCCTTCAGGCTCATAGCTTTAAATAATTCGCGCCTTCTTGGTGTTATAACACCGGAATCACGTGTTTTGCATTGTAGTCACTGCCTACCAAGAATCTGGGACCAAATGTTTGAAACTATGCCGTCACTTCTCACGGGTAGGTTCGGGGGGCAATAAATTGATTCAATTACTAGAGGACCCCTGTGATTTTTTATTGGTATAGCTGCTGGTTGTATTGGGTTGGCAACTAAGTAATTGCGGATTTTTTTAGAAAATGAAAGACAATTTTTCCATGGAACTAAATAAATTTATTCTGTAATGTATTGCCCATTTTGATCAATGACCTTTTGCTATCTTTCAGGCAGCATCATAATCCCACATTCATAAAACTTCTGGTTTTTATTAGCAGAAAACTGAATCAGGTACGATTTGACATCATCACCATTATTGAAATTTTTACCATTCAAGGAGTTTTTTAAAGATCAAAACAAAAAGTAATCAGATAGTGCAAGGTCAGGACTCTATGGTGGATGTGGCAAAACATCCCAACAAAGCTCCAATAATTTTTGCCGAGTGGCCAAAGATGTGTGTGGCCTTGCATTGTCCTGATGGAATACAATAATTTTTCTATTTGTCAATTCGGGCGGCTTTTCTTCAACTTCTTTGTTTAATTTCGTTAGTTATTCAATGTAGACATCAGAATTGATCGTTCGGTTGGTGGTATGAGTTCAAAGTTAACTTCGTTTGAAGAATATCAGCTTTTGATGTTGTTTGAGTTGGTTCACCTAGCCTGCTCCACGATCTTTTCCGTTCGATATTGTTGTAAACAGCCCATTTTTCATCGCCAGTTATCAGTCGTTTTAAAAATGGATAATTTTCATTACATTTCTTTGCAAATCGCAGCTGTTAATGGGTTGCGTTAAATCCGTTTCTTTCAGTGCGTGAGGAACCCATGTTTTTGAACATAGCCAAGTTGTTTTAAGTAATTTTCAATGCATGTATGTGATACATAAAGTATCTCTGCAATCTCACGTATTGTACTGTGATGGTCCGAAGCGATTATTGCTTTGATTAGTGCGTCATCGACTTCAACTGGACGTCCCGAGCGTCTTTCATCTTTGAATGAAAATTCACTAGAACGAAATTTGGCAAACCAATTTTGACACAGACATAGATGATACCCTTCTGATCCCATCAGATGCCCAGCATAACCTTTTCGCTGTCGATAGAACTCGTTCACCTGGCAGGCGATGCAGAAAACCTTTTCTTTTTTGACGTTCAAGAAGCATCTCACACGTCAGCTCTCGATTTCTGAACCATGCCCATCGAATGCAAACGTTTACCGATTGTTAATCTATCAACATCGAACTCTTCAACAACCTTCATCTCGGAGAAACACCAAAATGAAGAAAAAGTTTTTTTTAATAGCGTTCGCCCCTCGGAGGGCAACGGCAAGCCTCCGCGTGTATATATGCTATGAAAAAGCCCCTCATAAAAAATATCTGCCGTTCGAAGTCGGCTTGAAACTGTAGGCCCCTCCATTTGTGGAACAACATCAAGACGCACGCCCCAAATAAAAGGAGGAGCTTGGCCAAACATGCGCCATATATTAAAATTAATTATTTCCCAAAAAAAGAAGCGGTCAATACTGCCGTTGATGATACTATAAGCAAATGAAAATGATGGCGAAAATGAAATGATCGGTTGTCTCGATAATTATGGTATAATTTTTAGGTTAAGAAAAAGAAAATACGACTGATGTGTTGGATTTGTAAGTAAAAATTATTGGACCCATTCAGTTCTGTTTAAATAGGTTTTATCGCTTGATCTACGAATTTGACTTATATGTCTATTAAATGATCTTTAATTTCATTCAAACCTTGCAACATATAATGGAAAATGTTTTAAGACGTCCTTAAGATATTGCGTGTTTTCCAAGACGTGACTTTCAAGCATTTTTTAATGTTTGAAGAAAGTCGAGAACTAATACACCATAATTTCAAGCTGTCTAAGTCATTTTGAAGCTCAATGTCTCAACTGGTTTCGTAATTTTAGAATAGAATATCTAGTGAATTATTTCCACACGATATTTATCGATAACATGCACGAGACAACGGCATCTTCGAATCGTCTCCGAAAATCTCCCACACTCCCGAAATTGCTGCTCCTATGAATTATCCGACTATTCAATAATCATTCATTATACATGGCAACTGTGGTTCTTTCACAGTTCTTCTTATTCTTGATTGGCGCCAAAAACCGCTACAGGTGGCAGAGTTTAACAAAGCGTGTCAGTCGTTTTTTTTTCTTGTGTCAAGCCCTTCTCTACCTGATCCTTCCTGCGCAAAGGAGCCATTCCTCTTCCTCTGCTCCCACCAGCTGGTATCGCATCGAGCCGGAGCGTTTGTAATTGCCACAGATTGCAGGATCACCCTTCTTATGGATTGGGCACAATGCGCTTAAATTCCTATCGGCAGGCATGCTTTCATCTGACCATAATTTGCATAGGAGCTGATGCATGCATTTTACCAATTCCTCGCCGCAATGCTTGAATAGTTCAGCCGGCCATTCGTCGGCTCCCGCGGCTTTGTTATTATTTAGCCGAGTTATCGATATTCTAATATCGTCATGGTCGAGTAGCGGATCGACGGTCTCGTTGTCAACTATTGGGGCATGGGGATCTTCACATTCTCTGTGACATGCGCAGTTGTCACTATTTAATAAATTCGATCCCACATAGCTCGCGTTGCGCCCAATCGCAGCGTGGCACTATTGGCAGCGCCCTTTCTTTGCGCGGCAGCGTGACACTCTAAATATTTTGATATTTTATTTGACCGCGTTGTGATCGGGTTATCTTGAAACCATTCAAAAATATATTTTTCAAAATAGAATATTTTCTGCCAAAACCCACAATTTGTAATATATAAATTTCGTAAATAGCTTTTAGTGCAGCTACACTTACATGCATATTAAATTATATATTCCATATACCTACATACATTACTAATTAAGTTTTCTGAAACAAAGTATCTCTGCTCAATTATTTGCATTTGTATGGAATGTGAACGGCACAGGCACAACAGTGCCAACACCAGCCCAAACGCCAGCTGCGCTTTGTGATTTGTTTGTGATTTATATGCATTTAAAAATGGAATTGATTTGAATTAAACTCCAGCTAGCGACTGCCTGTAGACGTGTCAAAATGCATCAATCAAAGTGTGGCAGTCGGCGACCAGATTTACTCAAACATGCTATTTGTTGTCATATTTTATTTTCATATATCCCTAGAGGAAAATTCACTAATCACAAACAAAAGAAGTATTCAACCATTCTATAAATTTTACATAATGAAGTTACTCATAATGGGACACATAATATCTATACCATAGATGTAATTGGTGTTTGGCTGAGCTTCTCCTCTAATTTTACACCGACTCCGAACGGCAGATGATTTTTTATGAGGAGTTTTTCAAAGCAGAAATACACTCGGATGCCAAATGCCAAGGATCGACCGCTGTTAGAAAAAACTTTTTCTGTAATTTGGTGTTTTATATTCGGAGATTCGAACCTGTGCACTTCCGAATGGCAGTCACGCACCAAGCATTGGGCCACGGCTGTTGATTATGACAGAATATAATAAATTTTCTCGGTACAAGTAAATCTGAAAAGAAATAATTACAGAAATAAAAAGAAAATCATCTGTACTGAAACTTAGTAGATAGTTTATTTAAGGAAAATATCCTGAAAACGCCATCCTAGTTCTGTATAAGGTCGGAAAAGTCAAAAGAGAATATAACAAGGCTTTAATGCTCTTTAATAAACCCAGATAAACCTTATATACTGCATGTACTGCTAAATTTGCTAACCCATTTGTTGTTGCCTTACAGGACATATTCATCAGCATGGTTTTGTAACACATTTTGTCAGTGCGAAGGAGTCCATGAAAACCAATAAATATCTTTCACTTGTAAACTCGTCGACACATCTGGGTTAAGCCCTTGTTAAAACTGTGCTCAGTATAGACATGTGTGCGAAATAAGCCGGAGCAAACCGAGGCCGCCGTTGACGAATGGGTTGGTGGAATTAATTCGAAATTCACAGAGGAATGTAGGTTCGAATCTCGGTGAAGCACCAAAATTAAGAAAAACTTTTTTCTAATAGTGGTCGCCCCTCGGCAGGCAACGGCAAGCCACCGCGTGTATATCTGCCATGAAAAGGCTCCTCATAAAAATATCTGCCGTTCGGAGTCGGCTTGAAACTGTAGGTCCCTCCATTTGTGGAACAACAATGGCCGCCATGCTTGGCCAAACACCCAAAAAGGGCGCACGTTTCAATTATATATATAGGGTTTTCCAAACAGAGGTGTTATTTTGATACTCAAAGAAAAATGCTATTTTTTAATATAAATAATCGGATGCTAATTTTATTATAAAGAGGAAAATAACATCAGGCAAATGGCCACCACGACCACGCTTACAGGACAATATCCTTTTCATGAAAATTTCCATAACCGAATTGCAAAGTGGTTGCCCTATGTCCTCAATAGCCTCACGAATTCCATCTTTGAAGTCTTGAATCGACCCTGGGCTGTTGGCGTAGACTTTCTCTTTTACGTGGCCCCAAAGAAAAAAGTCACAAGGTGTTAAATCACAAGATCTCGGGGGCCAATTGTGATCACCTCTTCGAGAGATAACACGGTCCGGAAACTTTTCCCGTAAAAGATCAATGGATTCGTGTGGCACCTAGCGACATATTTTTGAAAATAAGCGTTGTCCAGATCAATAGCATCCAATTCCGACCATAAAAAATCGTTAATCATCTCTCGGTAGCGCAATCCATTCACCAATAACACCTGTTGTTGGAAAACCCTTTATATATATTGAAACCGTGAAGGATTAATGTTCGTTCCAGCTACGATTTATCATGCTTAACTAATAATGAGAATGCGAATCTTGAAAAAATTGAGTATCCAAAACTTCCTCCTCTAAAATATTAATCGATAACTTCATTACCTTGAATATGTCGATGTCGTGTCACTTGTGCTCTCTTTACGCTTCTAAAATGTTCGATTCGACAAATTTTTAAGAAATGAAACACGGTTGATTGAGTCAGGTGCCATCACACACCCAATTCTATATTGAACCGCTTAGTAGATGTAGCGCAAATACGGCGAGTTGTAGTATATTCGTATAGTTCTTTCTACGTTAGAAAACTTCTTCTAAGTAGGTATTTATGGAAAATGTTTGTTGAAATTGCATAGCCTCTAATAATGCTTGGAATACCGAAAAATCTATGTATCTGCCCCTTTCCGAGTACCAACTTCCACAGTCGCAAAACATTATGAAATCTTCCTACTTCTATTCACAGAACTATTGATGGCGATTTGATATCTCAGTGAGGTACAACCTTGTTGCCATTACCTCTATATAAGCGTCTGCGTGGTCAAACGCTTTAAATAAAAATTCTAGAGCTACATATGTATGCCTTACGGAGGAAAATCGCAGATACTTGTAATTACCTCTTTTCAATTGATTTCAAACTGAACCCTGAGACATTTACATTTTGCGCAAATGTATTTCACTTCCTCATATTTTCCTTACTTACTTACTGCTGTCCTGATCTCTTCTGGGAGCATAGGGCCTGTTTTCCTACGGGGTATGTATTCCAATACAAGTAAACTGTCAACTCTCACACCGACACCCACCCACAAATGCTAACAAGAGCTACGTGCAACTATTATTGTACCAATGCAAGAAAAATTGCACACATTTAAGGTATCTACGGAGCCTACGTACATATAGTTTTTGGGCTTCATGGCGTCTTGGTTAAAATTGTAGTTTTTAGTATACAAGAAGCGGGCTAAGGTATGTATGACGGAAAATAATTATAAGTGCTTTTCCTCATTTGTATTTATTTATGTATTGAAAAATAGAATAAATAAAATTTATTGGCAATAATAAAAGAATTAGAATAAAAATGTCAAGATGAAATTCTAATAAAAATTTCAACAATTCACAAAATGCAATTACCACATTGAGCAATGTGGTCACAATGTTGCAAAAAGGTAATTTCGTTCGCAGCATGTTGGTGTCATTTGCATTTGTTGGCCGTCGCTTCGTCGCAATGGGCCGTAACAGTTAGCAATTGGTAGTTGGCAATTGGAAGTTAGTTATGGTTGATGTTGGTGCTGCAGCATGCGTTGCTGTGGTTGTTATTGCTAGTCTATGCTGCCGCCAGCACTCGTACAGATATTGGCGTTACGCCTGCGTTGTCGAGGCTAGCCGTCTGTGGCGATTGTTTTTTCTATTATTATGTATTTAATGTTGTTTTGTTTTTGGTTTAGCAAGGATCGAAAAAGCAAAATTAAAATGCTGCGCGTAATTTATACTTTTAACGTATGCAAGTGGGTGGCATATTAAATGCTGCGAAAGAAACAAAGTACATACTTATATGTACGTATAGCTAATGCCTGTGGCAATTCGCAGTGGCATTCAGACGGCAATACAAAAGTGATTGCAAAATTAGCTGCAGGCAAACAAAAAATTTAAAGAGAATACATTCACACATATATTAAATAAATAATTAAAATTAAAATGGCAACAATTTTGTTGAACAAGCTTAAGTCATATATATCGCACCCTAAATACAAAAGGGGCACAACTCAAAATGTACTTCTGCTCAAATATGAACGAGACATTATCAATAAAACGGTCCGTGGATGACATATGGCAAAAATAATTTTTTTGTTTTTTGGTAGGACTGTTATAAGCTTACATGGCAAATTTTAGCGTGATACGTCACATAGTTTGTTTTCTGTGCTACTATAAACAAGTCAAGCTCGAGTGTGGAAAATTTTGAGTTGTGCCCCTTTTGTATTTAGGGTGCGATATGTAATTAGAAAAATTGTCGAAGGAAACAAATCGCATAATCATTTGATGTTTTATTATTTTTTTAATTAAGTGGTGCCGATATCGCAGTAAACGGATCGAATGCGAAGAGATTGTTCTATTTAGGCTGTGTACGAGTTTGTCTAAATTTTAGTAGATAGATAAATAACACATGGGCTAAAAAGTCGCGGGCCTAACAAAAAACAAGTTTTTTTTCTCCAAAATTAGGTGCCCATCAACGTAATTTCTATCAAATATAACTCAATCATTCCAGTGTCGCTTTAACAATGCAATACTATTTTTGTAGAACGAAGGTCTGCGAACAGGCAATAGTTGCTCTCAGCCAAGTCTCGCGAATAAAGTGGATGCAACAATAATTCGAAGTTAAATTCATGTAGTTTTGCCATTGTTTTGATTGAATTGGGACACGGTGCGTCGGCTTGAAAGTGAGCAAACGCGGCACCCACTTTGAACAGAGATTTCTTATAGCCAAAGGGTCATACAATATAAAGCCATTTCATTATTTTGGTATCTTCATGATGTCAACTAACTCACGCAACGGGAAAACTTTAGTATAATGTATATCGCTTTGAAAAAAACGGTTAAAAGGGGGTGATAGAGGGGTGTATCCCCATCTTAAAACTGAAAACAGAACCTGCCGGAAGCTTATAGTTTTTAAGTAATTTAATGTTAAAGTTCTCTAATTTAGCGAAAAGTTGGTGTTGCCATACACCTGAAATGAAAACGAAGTTCGCACGCAGGGATGTTCAGTGGAAGGTTCATTGTAAAACTGCAGTATTTTTTGCTGTAATTTAAAGTTGAGAAATAATTTTGCAAATTAAAACATACAACTCATTTAAACTTAAAAACAATGATATTAAGCGTATCACAAAAAATAATAAAGTAATTTAAAATTAAATTAATTAACACAGTATTTTTGCGGCTCCGCAATCCACAGTACTTTTGCATATAACTTCTTTTCGCGTGGGCGCCCTTCGGCTGCGCTTCAAAAAAATAACCCTCATCAGTCCAACTCCGGCTACGCAATCCACAGTATTTTTAAAACCATTGAACCCAAAATTAAAACGTCATATGTATGCGAGTATGTAGTAAGGAGGCACAATAACCCCCATCCCCATCATTAACACTAAACTCAAGTACTTAATTTTTGTTTTCATTTGCAGGCATCCGGCAACACCATACTGTTGTCATTCCAATCTTCTTCTTATTCGCGTTTAAAATTGGAAAGTGATTGCATGGGCAAATGAATTTGCATTTAATTTTAATAGAAATAATTAGAATATTAGCATAAAAATCAGTAAAAACACGCGTGTGAGTGTATATTTGGTGAATTTTAGTGAATTTTAGCTAAAAAATATAGAGTGTAATGTGGCAAATTATAGTGAAGTTTCTGAGGGCATTTTGAATGCAAATAATTAAAAAATTATTATTTGCCGAATAATTTAAAGTTATAAAGAGTGTTCCTTAACACCTCACTAACATCTCCACCAAGTTTCATTAAAAACAACATTATAGTTTGCCAAAAATTCCCAAATATACATTGTTCTAAATTCCAGCCCACGCAACTTCGCTTTTCGGTCATTCAAAACGATTTTGTTTACCGCCTAATTTGACCGTCCACTTCGTGGTGCATCATCGGTGTCTCTTCGACTACGATTGAAGTCAGCAAGCCATCGTTTTATTGTTGTTTCAGACAGAGCGGAGTCCCATAACACTTTTCAAGCCATTGCTTCGCTTGATCTTTTTCTTTTCAAGAAGCAGTGCACAATTAAAACATGAAACTATTATTGATCCATTGTTTTGAAAATAACAAACGTAGCGTCACTGCTCTTTGAACTCCTGGTCGTTTGTGCCCTCTACCCATCACAGTACCTCATCCCAACCCAGTTCCATTATTAAACTTAGGATTGAGCTAGATTGGGCTAAACGTATCTGCATTTCTTCTGGTTGCATTTGGTTAAGATGTTCCAGCCGTCTCCGCTCTACAGCACTGCGTTCAAGGAGAAGGTATATTGGGGTCTACGGGGATTTGTCGCAGAAACGACAAGAGTTAGTGGATCATATCCCAATCCTGTGCAAATTACTGCGCAATCTGCAATGGCCTGTGAGAAGCCTCGTGAGCATTCTCAGTTTATCCTTAGGGAGGGTTATGAATTTTCTAAAACTCTTTTGACTGTACTCCCCCAGTAGCTAAGCTAATATTCCACTGGAAACAAAAGCTAAACTGTGCGACTTAATTTAACTACCAAAATTAATTATTTTCAAACTTTTCATTTATCAAATATATAGTCTATAACTTCGTGGTGGACTTGGTACCATTTAACACTATAATAAATTTTGTGTCATAGCTACTGTAAAAAATCTTCGCACAGTTAAGGGGTCCCGGTAGTCTAGAATTTTCAAGAAATCGACTTTTTGATATTTCGAAAGTATAGGCTTTTAAGAATATATTCTCAAATTTTTGGAAGGATAGTCAGATTCGTCACGCGGCGACATCAATGGAAAATATCCACTCTCAAAACTTTAAGCTCAATTATCTCAAAACTACTTTTTTCGGCATTGAAATTCGAAAAGAGCATCCCAAAATCTATAAAAATTATCCAGTTTCAAAACTCCCGCAATTTCCAAGTCCTCGAAGGAGTGACGACCCAGAATATGACGCAGATTTTTCGAAGTGAGGAACTTTCACGCAGAAACTGCTGAATTTAAATACGCAACCTCTTCCGGGGTTCCGCACCTCGTGGACTTATGGCTACTAGTCCGTTAGTATTTCCGTGAAAACTTGTCGTAGTAAATCAAGAATATTGATTTTAAAAATAAAACTGATGGATATTTAGTCAAATGGTAGTAAAAATGATAATAGTTGAAAAATATTCACCCAAACTCACTACTCCTGTTCGGAACTTTTTCACGGCAGAAATAAACTGGGAGGTTTGCCATTGCCAGCCGAGGGGCGACAGTTCGTAGAAAATACTTTTTCTACGTTTTTGGTGTTGGATGCCTGAAATTTCGAACCCGGGCACTACCGAATGGCGACCACCACATAAAGAACGTAACCGTAAATAAAATTTGTTTGCGATCACACCATGCACCAAAGAGAAAATCAGTAAAATTAGAGTAAGTCAAGGAGAGTTAAATTTGGTCCTTTCGCTTACAAGATTTTAGAAAACTTAAAATTATTTGAATGTTGTCTTTATTAGTTTTTTTAATAAATCTACTGTAGATTTGTTGGTGAAATACGAGAAATTCTGCCTATGCTGTTAAAAGTTGGGGCATGAAGTTGAAATATGGCCAATGTCGATTGGCTGCAATCAATAAAAAAAAACAATAATTTTATAATTACATTCTCTATCAACGTTCTTATTTATGAGGATGCTATGCGCATGCTTGTTATCACTATTTGAGCCTTTCTGAGAACTATTGCTTACTTGATATATTTACTATTTCAAACATGATTGTATATAATATACAAACTTCTACATATACGTATACATATATTGTATATATTTTTGGCAATAACTAGATTTGAAATTTTTCCTCTTTGAGAATCATTTAAATAATTGGCACTCAATCACCCCATTGGACACAAAAGTCTTAATTTATTAGACAAAACCATCATTTTCACAATTCACACATTAATATGAATTTATGGACTTCTTTTGCATTAATTTATACATACATATGTATAGAGCTAGTTATACATGAGCACCATAAAACGTCTTCATTACCACTCCAATGGCAGTTGGAGTTAAAGTACGAGTAATAAAGATTCCCAATTATGTGAAGTTTCGTCCAATTTTCAGCTTTTTCGGCGACACAAACTACCATTTATGGCTGCTGCGCTGATTGAATAGAGCAGCGACCCATTCAACTCATAACTTCATTTACAGCAGCGGTGTTCCGAGATGATGGTGCCAAATGCCAAACTTGGATTTATTGCTGCAAATTTCAAATCCGCAAAAAGCGATACCTTTCATCGGCACAGTAATTGAAAATGGAGTTCCTTTTTTGCGACGCCAGGTGATTTTACCGCCACTGAAGTAGCGTAGCACAAAAAAGAAAAACGTAAACAAAAACAAATTGTGGACGTCCACAAATTTGTAAGATTATTATAATATTATAAAATTAACACCTGCAACTGGGTTGCGTCATTTAAGGTAAACAAGTCGACTTTTAATGTTGGGCAATATATTATTGCACACTCGTAGCCAATTGAGCAGTACAGCAGCCAGCAGCCAGCAGTCAGCAGCACAACAATGGGCCATCTGTGTGGCTGATTCGCACCTTTCCAATGGTTCTCTATACCTCTCTACTAAGCTAAATATTTTGTATGCTCAGTTGTTGTTTGGTTCATTGGTTGGACGGTTGCACTTGCGCATGCGCTTCAATTGATTTTCTCACGCTCCCCATTGGATTTGGGACACGGCGAGGCGAATGCACGCGATTTGTTTACAAGCTCACGCTCGTAAACTGCCGCTTCTCGCCCCACATGGCCATCAGTACCCATATCAGCAGAATTAAGCATAAATATACCCTTCTCCTTTGAATAATATTGTCTTGCGTTTCGACGAATTCAAGAAGCGCGATTTCACATATTTCGTGGCACAATTGAAGTAAATCGACTGAACTCCTCGATCAACAGCATAATAGCATATTTATTAATGAGATCGGATGCGACTTTTAGTTTGGACTACGGAAATTGTATTAACCTTCTGTTGGACACCTTTTTTAAAACCTTCGGTTGGGCACCATTTGACGACTTTATCGAACACATTGGTGCTTGCAAACATCGAAAATCGTATAATTATCCAACTGTTATTTCTTAATTCACTGCTCATTTGGCTATGGAATCATTTCTCAACAAATCAATTACTATCCCCGAGAATATTGTAGTCAACCAATCAACCGGAGCCTCACTCACACCGAAGAGAGATTCTCTTCTTTATCTACAATGAGGCGAAAAGATTCTTCGAAAAGTTTCTAGTTTCTATTATATTGTATGCAAGAATCTAGTATGTCAACAGCACTCAAAAATCTCTTATACATTTTTTACTTGCCTTCCACCGAATCCGTAAGTATATATCATTTCATATTTTACCATAAATTTCATTGTAAGCAACTTTTTTTCAACCTTCTTCGAATTGAGGCAAAATAAAGAACAAACCAAAAAAAACTCTCTTTTTTCGTAAATCAAAATATTTTCAGCGATTATTTTTTCTTCTGTATGTAGTTCAATGCAGGCTAAAACCGATGAAACCGGTAAGAAATTAAAAATGTATTCCTGCGATACTTAAAAATGCATTATAAATGTGGCGCATTCGCCAGGAATTATTCCTAGCCACAGCAATGGGCCTCAGCGGCCACAGAGTTGAATCGTTTTAAAAACAGCTCGTTTAACTTAATTTAACCAAAGGGAGTGGTACTTAACAGTTTGGTCCTCAAGGTTCTTAACCTTCTTAAGAGGTCTGATTGATGGTAAAACCTGCCGCTTTCTAAGTTTGTATTTTCGAAGCTGTAATATATAGAACCTGCTAATCGATCAGGCCAAATAGTTCATTCTCTAAAATAAGAAATGCTATCCGTATTGTAGAGAAACCCAAAAGTTACTCTCGTTCTTCAATTGTGTATCACCCTAATACAAAAGCCAAATATTCGAATAGCATTATGGAAAGCTGGGAGTGAGCGCTAGACTATGCGACGAGCAACAAGTTACATATGTATGTGTGCATATTTACATACGTGCTATATGTAAATAGTATTACTTATACTTACATTCCAGTTATTTATGTATGTTCATATATAAGTATGCTACACGTCAGAATGTGGCATGCAACATGATTTATCATCGTGAAAACTTTGATTTAAAAAAATTTCATTGAAGGCTTTGTTTAAATCTGCTGGAAATAAATGTATTGTGGCACGCAGGCTAGCTTACGAGGGTCCATTAACACAAGCAGGGGAATTTCCCCATGTGGATACCCGGTACCAGTAACTGAAAGTTCTAGCAATACGGAACCACGCGCTATGATTAACTTCCTCGCTGAAAAAAAGAAATACGCATAAAAAATTCTTTAACAAAATATCAACGGTTATTGAGGATCCTGCACCTTCATAAATAATGGTAAAACATGAGTTGGTTATTTCAACAAATAAGAGAGAACTGTGAATGAAAAAAACGTCCAACAAGTCAAAAAATTAGTAGGTAGTGGCCAATTAAGGTTGCGGCAGGTACCAGATAAACTATTTATTAGAAAGAAGGAATTGGAAAGATTTTAGCTGAAAATTTGCACACAAAAAAAATCAAATTGTAAAGGTTTTTTGAGTTGTGGTAGTATGATCCGGAATTCCGAGATAGGCCACCAAAGAAACTCAAAGTTCACACCACTCGTATTGCGAGAAATGCCTTGAAGGCTATGGGATTCACACAAATTGACCACCAAAACCGGAGCTACGGGTACGAAAATTTCCGCATTACAGTAGATCGAAGGCGGCTGTAGAACCTGCTTTGAAAAAAATAATAATAATATGCATAAAAATATTTAGATGAAATTCAATTCTTATTACCAATGTAATTTTCTCCAATAGCAATCGCATTCAGCAGGCAATGCAAGCCTTATTGTACTTCTGCCATGAAAAATCCCCCCCATAAAAAACTATTTGCCGTTCGGAGGCGGCTTAAAACTGTATAAGTAGTAACAACTTCTAAGGAAGCGCATCACAAATTGAAGGAGGAGCTAGGTAATGCCAATACAACATATGTGCATATAAATCGAAGAAAAAAGGTTTCAAATTCCACTCAAGAAGCTCCTCATAAAATTTAAAACAGGCATTAATATTAAGGCAGGCAAGAAGTTACTCGTCTATATAAAAAGTAATACGTAAAAGTCGTTTTATCGAAGGATAGCATGGGATACAGGTTGGTTAAAAATATTGAAAGCGAAACCTATTAACGAGCAAAGGAATCAAAATTGATACGCCTTTTTAATATTTCTTCTTTCATTTGAACACACAAAAAACTTCATTTCCACTCTATACATTTATTTTTTTCTAAGCCATTTGACACGTCAGTGTAGATTTCTTGCAGTGGAAGGAACCGAATATGGTGCAGTGATAAAGTTCTTTGTTTTAAAGGATTTAATAGCAACAGAAATTCATGCACAAATGGTGAAAGCATTAAAGAAATCTGTTTCTTCATTTGCAGCTGTACATCGATGGATTTTTGAGCTTAAATGTGACCGCATTAGCGTGGATGTCCAACAAGTGCAAGAAACTATTGAACAAATGTATGATATTGTTTATGAAAATCTAAAACGGGGAGGTGCCGGGATATTCGTGCGGGATATTTAGTCACTATGTGGCAGTGGACGGGTGAAAAACGTGCGTTCGGAATAGAAGCGTATTTCAAGGCCAATGATTCGTGCGCAACTCCTCGTCGTAGATTTTGTTCACATTATATTGTAATATTCGACGTTTATGTGATGCCCGAAATGAAAGTTTGATTCGTTCATGGGTACAAAAGTTTTGGGCAACAAGTTCGATGGCAAATAGCCCACGGTCAGCGCCTAGCCTGGCATTGAAAACAAATGAAAATATTGTACTCGTCGCTATAAGTTTGCACGATAATCCGCGTCAGTCCAAGGGCAAGAGAGTGGCTGTCTATTGACTTCCAAAAACTGATGTACATGAAATATAGAGGAAGAATCTTAAACTTCCCCTTCAAAATTCGTATCGCACAAGCGCTTAAGCCTAACCATTGCAGTTTGCTTAAAAATTTGTGCGAGGCAATGTTGGAGCGATTTTGTGCAGTTAACACTATATTTTGGAGTGACCAAGCCCATTTTCTTTTAGATGGAAATGTAAATAAGCCAAATTGCGTTATTGATAACCTTAAGCACGGAACTCACTATTAAACATTAACAGCCACTTCAGACAAAGTGACAATTTGGTTTGTACTATCAGGCGAAGTAATTGTACCATAGTATTTTTTCTTAATCGTCGAGGGCAAGCAGTTTCTGGAAACCACGTCTCTTATCGGCGGATGCTGAACGATTATTTTCTGCCAACAATGAGAGAAGATGTTTCCTTTAGTACATACACATGGTTTGAAGAAGATGGCGCCAAGCCGCAAACACGGCCAAAAAGACTCTGGCGATACTGCGTGAATTCTTCCCAAGCAAACTGATAACCTTTTCGGTCCCCTATGGACTTTTTTCTGTATGGGTACCTCAAAAGTAAAATCTGTGAAACATACCTAGTGATCATTTCAGTACTAAAAGAAAATATCGGTCGCGAGATTAGTGGCATCCTGACATAACTTCTCCAGTGAATGGCACGAAGTACGCGGACCAGATTTCAAGAGTGTAAGAGACCGACGTAACGGTGAACATTTAGAAGAAATAATTACAAAAAAAAAGAATAAAATCCGAACTTGTCTTCTTTGTAATAATTAATGAAATAAACTTTTATCTTTTATGGCCAGCAATTGGGCCACAGACTGTGGTTTAAGTGTAAACCTGAGCAAAACTGAACTGAACTAAGATACCAAACTTGAATCTCCCAAAATTAAACGACGTGAGTCTTATGCTAACCCAACGGGCAAAATACTTAGGTGTCATCTTAGATCCCAAACTCAGCTGGAGGTCCAACGTAGAGTACAGGTTAAAGAAAGCGAATATAACACTTTACATGTGTAAGAGGATGTTGAGTAAAAAATAGGGTCTGCAACCAAAACTATACAATTGGTCCTACACAGCGATTGTAAGGCCCGTACTAACATATGCGGCACTAGTCTGGTGGCCCGCAATAGAAAAGAAATACAACAAAAATAAGCTGAACAAGATACAAAGGACAGCGTGTATCTTAACAACAGGAGCGCTTAGCACCAGTCCCACTGAAGCGCTTAATATACTAAGACATTACCACAAGACTTACATATAAAAACGGTTGCTACTTGCAGCGCGGTGAGAATCAGAGATATAGGAAGCTGGACAACAAGATCGTACGGTCACAGCAAGATCCTCCTACAGGGACCCTCATTGCTCAAAAACAAATCAAACTACACAGTCCCCGACCTCAACTTCAAGAAAGTCTTTACGGTACGTTTTCCACCGAGGTCCGAATGGGGCAAAGGGAAGATGATTAAAAAATACGATATTGAAATCTACACTGACGGTTCTAAGATGAACTGTGGTGTGGGAGCTGGCTTCCATTCGGAGCCGCTCAAACTATCTCAGTCAATTCGACTTCCTGACTACGCCAACGTGTTCCAGGTAGAACTATTAGCGATCAGAGAAGCATGAAAATCACTAAAACTCTACAAGGAAGTTGGAGCAAGAGTAGCTATCTTTTCAGACAGTCGAGCAGCTATCAAGGCCTTAGATTTCAATTCCACATCATCTAAACTAGTCTTACAGTGTAGAGAGGAACTAGAATTGCTTAGTCGTTGGCTTGATATGGATAGCGGATGAGCTAGCAAGAAAAGGTTCGGCTCTAGACATAGCAGAGGTGGCGGCAGTCGCCACCCCACTAAACACAATAAAAACATCCATTGCTTCACACGATCATGCTTTAGCCGAAAGAAGGTAGAAGCAATGAACTATATGTACTACAACAAGAAAAGCATGGCCGTCATAGCAGAAGGGTTGAAGGAAAGTCTTTTCCACTATTTACATATGTAAATGTCAGGACTAACTAGGGCAAGACTTCGCTCTTTCGGTAAGCCTTCCTTACAGCAAATTAATGAGATCTGAGACATCGAGATAAAGAATTTGCTGCTATACTTGAATCTCACAAAATGGATCTGACTTAAAAAACAAAAACACACAAGACATCATTATACGAAAACAATGGTAGTCGGTTCTGGTCGCTAATTAGGATTATTTCAGTAGAAATATTCAACCACTTCAACAAAAACTTTATGTTTTACAAATATATAAAAAGCTGTGAAGCAGAATCCAGAAAATCCTTACAGATACGGTATAAAATTAAAATAAAAATATTATTTATTATTATAAAATATTACTGGTTTTCCATTATGGCTTCAATTTACATTGTCGAAGTTACACTACCGAGGCCAGATCGACGCAACCATTAGCAGAAATACAAGTAAAAACTCTCCTCTTCGTCCCATTTTTCTCACAGGCTCTAGACGTGTGTTGGTATGAGTGCATTGGTGTTTTTGCTTTGGATCTGTACAATGAATTAATTGCACTCACTGTACTGCTATGGTTGGTGCAGGGTGCCGCCTCAGTTGCGGGTGCGTATGTGGTACTCCTGCGCACACGCACTGTCAGACCAATCTGTATTGGCCTGTTTGATATTTCTAACTGATAGCCACTGCATATGTCGTTTTAGTAGTGGCAACAATGTCCGCTGATAGAAATCTACATTTCAACTAAACATCGATCGACTAATTTCTGATAAAACTTTTATCGACATTGTCAGTGTGCATGCGTATATAAATATATGAGGTATGTACGAGTATATAAATTTGTGACACAAATGGAAATTTGAGCTGCGATCATAAAACGATTCTCAATCACCTTCATTCAATGGGATTTACCGAAAAATTGGGAGCCTGTGTGCTTCACGAGCTCACCAAAAAAAAAAAAGGAGCCTTCAAATTTTTTTTCAGCACCTCGTCCCCCATCGAGCGGTCATCAACAGCGTTTTTTGTTCCGAATAGTCACAGGAGATAAGAAATGGTGTCTATACATCAAAATGAAGCAAAGAGAGGAGTGGGTGGCCCCAGGATAGACGACAAAACCGAGAGTCGAGCCGGATCTTCATGCAAAGAGGAACATGATATGTGTTTGGTGGGACAAGGAGGGCATGGTGCACTGCGACATGCTCGAAAAGAATGCCACCATTAACAAGGAGATCTACATTGCCCAGCTACATCACGTGAATGAGGCTGTTCGACTGAAAATACCTGATCGACATGGTCAAACCATACTCCTTCACGACAACGCTAGGCCCCATGTTGTACAAGTCGTCAAAGCCGCACTCCAAGAGCTCGAATGAGAGGTCCTTCAGCATCCGCCGTATTCTCCGGACCTTGCACCGACCCATTACCATCTTTTCCGATCCCTGCCCAGCCATATGAAGGGCATTACCTTCGATAAGAAAGAATTCCTTAAAAACTGGCACAACAATTTCATTGACACAAGACCAGGCGATTCTTGGAGGAACGCCATCAACAAATTGGTCGAGAGGTGGGAAGAGGTTGTAAACAGCAAAAGCGAATATATAATTGATTAACTTATTGATATATTATAATTTTTATTTTTTGTTTAAATAAAAGTCTTCGGTAAAAACGCCACGAACTTATTCCCCAACCTAATAAATACGATTTATGGGATTATTTATTAAAAATACTTAAATGTCAGCGAGATTTAGAGAGCGAGAAAGAGGGGAACAAAATGTTCGTTCAGGCTTAGAATATTTACAAAGTTGCCAATTTTTAACATTACCGAGCTTGTTCTGAAAATGCGCTGCAAGGAATAGGTATGGGAAATTGTAACTGGAGGAATATCAGCCCCAGCAGATTATAAGCTTTCGGCCAATTGTTGCACACTGATTCAAGTTTTTGTTAAATTATAAACAAAATTGGAGTATTTACGTGTTTAACACTTTCCCGCTCCACCAAAAACCTCAAAGAACGCAAAGATATCAAACTACCAGTTTATCATCATTCCCCAAACGTTCGATTCGACGTTGCCGGAACGACTTCGACTTACAAGTATTCTTTTTAAAAATTCAAAAAAATTAACAAAAATATTTTTTTCTGCGATATATTATTAGTTTATTCGAAAGTGCAAACATTCCCATTATTTATGGGAAGTCCATTAATGGGGCTACCTGATCTGCTTCTTAGTAGCGCATCCTGTTTACCCATTTTTCCAAGGCCTTGGTGACGGCTGCTGCCTCTTTCTCACGAAAGGCTTATTCGATATTCGCTTCAAGGGGTGAATCGTTAATGAATTGTTTGCATAATATCGGTGCTTCACGGCACTTCACAAAGTAAGTCGCACGGTTTCAAATGGCAGCTCGGATGTTGTCAGTTGATAACGCCGAAATAGCTGATAACACTAATGCCATACCGGGGTTTCAAAAGCTCGATTGTGGCATGGGGTCCCATCCTTCAGAATCCAAATAATATCCAAGTGCATGTCTTCAATTTCTGGCAAAAACAAATTTTTTTCTCATATCTCTGCAACGCTTTTCGCTGACCGAAATCGGGTTTCCAACAGCATTTCCAAAGTAAAGTGGGCTATGATGTCAGGGCTCTAAAATCCGTACCAAATTGTCACTCTCTGGAAATACGTTGTCTTCTCGACGGTCACGTGTGGGGGTTTCGATCCCCAGAATCAGCAGCCGATATGAAATTACCCTTCGTCAGAAAATGTATGATAATTTTGACTTATTTTCTTATGTTGACGAAAATACTTTACAATAGGACGATATAACTCTTGACATTGATTTCGAATCTGTGTATCTCTAATCATGCCCGTTCTATTGTAAAGGGTTTTCCAATAAGAGGGGTTATTTTGATAAAAGATCAATGATTTCGTTGGTTGTGTGGCACATAACGCCGTCTTGTTGAAAATAAACGTTGTCCAGGTCAATATCATTCAATTCCGGCCATGAAAAATCGTTAATCATCTCTCAATAGCGCAATTCATTTACCTTAACTGTTACTCCTGCCTCATTTTCTAAAAAGTAAGGTTCAATGACTCCGCCGAACCATAAACCGCACCAAACAGTCAAACGATGAGGACAGAGAGGCTTTTCAACAATAACTCTTGGATTTTCTGAGAGCCTGGTCCGACAATTTTGCTTGTTGACGAAGCCAACGGGGTGGAAATGGGCCTCAACACTCAAGATGATTTTTCAATGGAATTCCGGATCATTTTCACGCACTTCAACGACCCAATCAGCAAAGACACGACGTTGTTGATGATTGGCCGGCTTGAGTTCTTGTGTTAACTGGACTTTATAAGCCTTAAGACCCGAATTTTTATGCAAAATACGGTGTAATGACGTTTGTGGAATGCCTAATTCCAAACAACGACGAGGAATGGACAAATCTGGGTTTTCTTCAACACTTTCGGCTACAACAGCAATATTTTCGGCTGTTCTTAAGCGACGTGCACGGGTTTTATTATTCACATCACTAACCTGTCCCAACAGCTCGAATTTTTTCACACATTTCTGTATTCGGTCCGACAAGGTGCTTCACGATGACCCAAAATGTTCAAGTTTTGCGAACCATTTCTGCCAAATTTTCACCATTTTTATAGTGAATTTCAATAATTTCAATGCGAGTATCGATCCATTTTTATTAATGGCGTAGTTTCTACTTGTCAAATATCAAAAAATGACAGCTTCAGAAGTGACATCTACCGAAATAGCAGACTATTCAATATAACACCTGTTATAGGAAACCCCTTTATATCGCGACACGTATTAAACGTAGAGAAAAGGAATACTCAAGAGAAAGACTCTGCAGGAAAACGTTTTGCGACACCAGAAGGAATTTCATTGATCTTTAAAACTGATGATTGCTCGATATTGATATCATTTCCCATAACTCCCCGATGATATCCCAAAGGCACGAAAAACAACATTAATTCAAAAGCGCATTATATGTGCATACGATGGGGTTCAATAAGTACCCATGTTTGATGAAAGAGGGCGTTGTTGGTGTCAGCATCGTGTGCTGCCATCTATCAAATGACGACAAAACAAATTTCAGACTGATTCATGGGCTAGTTTGGATTTGGCAGCAATTCCAGTAAGACCTGTTGCGTCAGATTTACTTATTTTTATCCGGATCTTACCGAACAGAAATGTCAAAACGGTTTGCCATTCTCAGCTGTGAAACCATAGTTATCGATATCGATAGTGCTAATGCATCTGGAAAACACCCGATACATTTAAATAAATATATCATTGGCGCATGCATTCTTTATTGGATGTTTGTCTGAGCTCCTCCTCGGTCCTTGTTGTTCCACAACGATCTACAGTTTTATCCCCCCTCCAAATATCGGCGTCATCATTAAAAAAGCACTGAACGCCATTGAAATTAAATGTCAAATGAAAACACAAAATATAATTACAGTCGACTCTCGTTAATTCGAAATTCGTGGGGCTCTAAAAATATTACGAATTGTCGAGTGCTTGAAATATTATATTAAGTGGTTTGCAAGTTTTGAGGGAAAATAAATAAAACTTCGAATTATCAATTGTTTTTATTTAACTGCTAATGTTCTACATATTCATAATGTAAACTAATTAATATTTTAAATGAGCTCATTTATAATTTTTTTAAGGAAAAAAGAGGTTGTCTGTAAAGTCGGTTTACTGACGATAGTTTAACGTGACAACCTCATAAGAAAATACTGATGTAAGGGTTGCAATTTTCAAAACAAAATTTTAATTTTATTTGTTTGATAGATATTTTGTATGGATATAGAGGAGGAGGTAAATGGTCAAGTTACATTTACACAAACGTGAAAAATGACGAAACATTTATCAAATTCATGAAAGATATCTTCAGTTTCGATTGTGCATCAGACGTTAATAAGTCAACAACACTTAGAGGCATCATCATCGATTTGACTTTCTCAAGACACATTACACTTGAAACACTCCCTTTCATTTCCTATTTTTCCTATCATCGTTTATTCTCAACAGAGAATAGGTTCATTACCATGCACGCAGGAAGAAGGCATATGCAAATACAAGTAAGTGTATTTATATACAAATGCGCATATACATACATATACATACATATATATGCTCACTCAAGTAGGACAGAGCCAGATGTCGAACGTTGCCGAACGCGGGGACCGATTGTGCTCTTTGTCGTTCGTTCCGCGCTCTCGCTTGCAGTTCATTCAGTTAGTTTATGCGGCCTCCAAGCGCATTCTTTTCATTTAAAGGGTATGACATTCACGTCACATATCGTCTGGAGTCAAGATAATAATGCAGCAATGCTTAATACGACCAATAAAGTAACGACAATGAGCAAGGTAACGACGAATGAGCAAGGTAACGACAAATGCGCAAGGTAACGACGAATGAGCAAGGTAACGACACATTTTTTCGTGCGTGCAGACGGCTAACTCGAATTATAAGACGTTATCACGTCAAAAAAGTGCATGATATGCTCTTTCATCAGCTTCATTTTGTAGACAAAAGCTTTGTAAGTTATCGAATGAGGCTCTTGCTACCTTAACTGACACCTCTGTTGTTGTTGTTGTAGCGGTAACTTTGCCCTCTCAGTGTAGTGTAATCACCGGTCGTCTTCGTCTAGCTCATCTAACTAGCTGTTTCGACAGGTTGGGTCCAGAGGGGAGGGGTGTTAGATGAGTGAGTTTGATGGGGCATGTGAAAAGGTGGTTAGTTTCGTGCGGGGTGTCTTCACATGCCGGACCTCTGTCAAAGGTTCTGATGTATCGTCTTCATCTTCACCGCTGCTCTTTTCATTCGTATCTATCGCAGATATAATTTCGCCATCAGTTAGTGATCACGAGACAGTAACATCTTCATCCACTTGAACATAGTCAGAAAAACTCGTATCGCTTTTCTTCTCACCTCCTTCTACTTCTTCAATTAATTTCTTCTTTTCAGCAATCGCTAAACATTTATACTTTTTAAGACTCATATTTAATACATTTTTTTAATCTGTATACCAACGAAACGATTCGTGGGGAAGCGTGCGTCAAAATGTGCCTATGTTTTATGCGTAACACGCGACCACACACAGTAAAGGTATTTTCAGGGGAGTCCCAAAATTCAAAGTTCTTACTAACACACCAAGAAACTTTGCAAATTTGGATTGTCGAGAGTTTGACTATATGAGTTGGAATCACCGCGTCGTAGCAATTTTTTCGTTCGAATTACCGAGTGCATAAAAATGTATGAACATAATTCGAAATATAAAGATATTTTGTAGGGGACTCGTGATAACTTTGAATTAATGAGAGGTGCGAAATATCGTAGGTTTGAATTAACGAGAATCGACTGTAGTTAACTCTAATATAGTATGTACATATGTACTGAAGAGCAAACACTCGTTTCTAATTGTATCGATTTTTTAATTCATTTCAATTGCAAGAAAACAAAAATTTAATTCATTTCATGAAATACTTGAATAAAATAAACATTAAATTTAAGAGCTAATCTCATATTGTACTTATATGTAGCTACTAGAAAAAGAAAAGCTTGCATACATATAAAGCAATTACTTTTCATTTCTCGACGTTCCTGCTTCAAGTGTCATTTGTACATAATCATTTATTTGTTTTAACTGTGTCCGGTACATTTCCATCCACAAAGCATATGCTGCTTCGTAGTTGCTGCCATAGGCACTACACTGCGACGAATGCGTATCGTTTTGTGCTTCTCTGGCTTTTTGTGAATGCGTTTTTTTGCCACGACCCCTAGAATGCGTTGGCTTAATGCTTGCTTTCGCACTATTCTTTTCTTGTGATCTATTTTCCTCATTATCTTTGTTTGTTGCAGTTCCACTTTCCGTACTAACTGTGTTTGGTGTTTGTTCGTTACAATGTTCGCTGTCATTTCGTTCTTTGTCGTCGCCATCATCTAATTCGTCATTTTCATCTCCAGCTTCATCACTTTCTACTTCAACTTCCACATTAACCTCATTATCGTCCTCTTCATCTTCCTCTTCTTCTCCAGATTCCTCATATGTTTCCGCATATGGAAATAACAATTCTGGATCAACTTCGTAACTTGAAGCTGTTTCAGTGTCTGGGGAAGAATAATACCCATTTTCAACATAGCGTTCTGGTTCCGTATCAGATGTCACAATTCCAGAAGAAACGCTAGTAGTATTGTGTTCGTCAAAACCACTACTACCTCCACGTTCTGAATTTGATCGCGAATTTAAGGAAGCACTGCCACTAATAGAGGGAGAATGATCTTCGTCTTGGGAATGTACAATGGAATCGTTTAGAGCCGGAGAATTCGCAGGCGATGGTTGATGAGGCGGAATTTCAATCTACAAAAGTATATCAATTCTTAATAAACGATTGATTTTTGCATTGCTTTTAAAGACTTACGTGTGCGCCAATATTGACTGATAAATTATGATATTGTTGAGAATTATACGGCATACCCATAAGCCGTTGACAAGCGGGGATAACGTCAGGTATTGCATTGTTCGTTTGATTATGAGCTGGTGAGGTAAAATGCTTTACTTTAGAAACTTCTAGGCTGTCAGATATAGATCGAGAATTTTTCAAATCACTAGTTGTCGTAGTATTGACGAATTCTTCAATAGAATCCTGTACTTTTGAAGGAGTTGCAACCGATAATATAAAAGTCCCTTCATCAATTTTGTTGGAACCAGTTTCTTGACTCAAACTACTAGAGTTTTCCTCGGTATTAAAATTAGCGTAGTCGGAGTATATATCATGTTTACTTTCGACTAACTTAGACGGAACTGGCTGGTCGATAAGCATAGATTTATAAGTAGCTATTTTGTGGGATATGACCGGTATTTCCATATTTTTCTCTTCAGTCTGCAGAAAATGGTACGTTGAAAATTGTCAAATGAAAATAAGTCTACGAATTGAACTTACCTCTTTCAAGGAACTATTTGAATTGGTAAGAACTGTTCTCTTGTAGTCGTCAAACAAATCTAATTGGGGCTTCTTTTTAGTTTCACCTTCCTTAGCGTCCATTTTGCTTTCGCTGCTATTCGGATCGACAAGGAATTCAAATAACGTAGGAATTGCGGCTTTTTGCATTAGCACAGATTGGTATCGAGATATATCTTGCTGGCTACTACGAAGACTGTCTGCGGCAATACTACTAGCATCATCAATAGTATTTGAAGACGGCAGTTGCTGTGAAGAGCCCTGTCGTGAATCTATGGTTAACTTATGTGAAGGAGAGAGTGCTTGCTGATTATATTCCGGACGTTCCAATAAGTTTTCCTGTATATTTAGTGCACTATCTTTAGAGTCTACGCGAAAGGTATTTGTATCGATTGATGAGCTCGAGTTCAAAAAATTATCAGTTTGATTCTCTATATACTCTTGTGTATCGGAAAATGAACTACGATCCTGCGAAGCTAGTGGTGCTAATGGCTCGCATCCAAATTGACCAAAGTATTCCTTATCTTTTTCTAAATTTGTAAAGTCCCAAAAGTCCACTTCGCCCTCCTGAAATAATTGCTTCTGGGGGAATTTTAATACACTCATACCATTGCCAATTCGGGAAATAAGACGGGAGAGTATGCAACGTTCTTTCTCAGTAGCAACGAAATTAATAGCAATGCCATGTGAGCCAAAACGTCCGGCACGTCCAATACGATGCAAATAAGTAACCATATCTGTTGGTAATTCCAGATTGATAACCAAGTTCACATGCTCCGAGTCTACGCCGCGTGACATAAGATCAGTAGTAATTATAACTCTTGATTTGAATTCCCGAAATTTGTGAAACATTTCCAGCCGCGTTTTCTGGTCCTGTGCTCCAGAAATTAATTCACAAGGCCAACCCTCTTTTTCCAAATAATTGCAATAAGAATTAGCTCGTGACTGTGAGCCAGCAAATATCAAACATTGTTTGAATGCTATGCGTCCAAATATAAATCGAAGACCTTCTAACTTTGACTGCATTTCAAGTATACTCGTTTTTTGATCAGGAAGTTCATAGACAAATTGTTTTATTCCAATCAGCAGAGTAGCTCTTTCCTCAGTGGAAATCAATAGGGGATTGCGCATTATCTTGGCCAACTCGACGTCTAAACCATCACAGAATGTAGCGCTGCAAGCTACGGTCTGTCGCTTTGCCGGCAGAGCATTTTGAATACGTCGCAGATCTTGCCTAAAAGATTGAGTATACATTTTATCAGCTTCATCCAGCACCAACAAACGCATCTTTGAGGTATTAAGAACATTGTTTTGGATCAAATGTAGCAACCGGCCTGGAGTGCCCACGACTGCTTTAGCACCTTGCAACCGCTTTCTATCCTCAGCTACATCTAAACCCCCGATGACACTGACAGCTCGGAACCCATTACAGCAACTCCCAATTTGATTCAGTACCATTTCGATTTGAACGGCTATTTCACGTGTTGGTGCCACAATCAAAGATTGTGGTTCTGACAAATCCGCTCGATAAGCTTCCAGTATTATCACGCAAAATATAAGCGTTTTCCCTGTACCGGACTTCGACTGTATAAGTAAATCTAGCAAAGAGCGAATATGAATTCATTATATTCAATCAGGCAATTTTTATTTACCTTGTCCAGATTTTCCCATCGGAATTGACATAGCTTGAATAGCTGTGGGATATATAAATCCCGTTTTCTGCAATCCTTTGCGTATCGATTCTGACAAAAGCATTTTACTAAAGGGTGATAATTCTTTAAGTTGTATGTCCTCTGTTCGTTCTTTGCCGTCCAGGCTGTGCGCAACACATTCTCCTTCCATATTTTTTACCTCACACAAATTTTCACTTTATTTGAGAATGCTGGCAAATAAGACCCGGCTACTAATTTATTCGTCAACCCAACATTTAGATGGCCTTGCGCCAAACATTGCAAATAAAATCAGCTGTTCACTGCGTTGCATTTTGATACTATAGCTTACATAGGCATTGCCATCTAATAATTTTTTTGAACATATTCTGTAACAACTGCGGCTCTGTTTAGCTGGCATTAAGTTAGTTCAAATGGTTTAAAAAAATTGTAAATCAACATTCTCTGCCATCAATTAAGTATTAATTACCACCCCATCACTTGGTTATTTAACCTACCGGTTTGATTGCTTATCTATGGAATGCAGTATGTTTTTGCTAAAAGTTTAATTCAATTCCATAATACGAGTAAGTAAAAGATCGGTTACCGCGATACACCATTGCTATTAAAAGTGAGAGAAGAGATGCGGTTGCTCAGCAGAAGAATTGAAATAATTTTAATCAAATCCTTTAATGCGTTTTCTACTTTATTATTATGCGGTTTGTGGCAGCTAAGCTGTATAGGTAAAATAATTAAATCGTCTAACATAAATTAAATTATAAAGTGAATCTCGGCCCAATTTTTCTCTTATTGAAAACAAACCCTTTGTAAACTTGTAAAACTTTTGCGAAACAAAAGTTGTTTGATTATTTTCACTGATATCAGTTGCTGGTTTATGTTTTGGTTAGCAGCTTAACGGCAGCTCATCTTTCAAACATCTTTAGTTCATTGGCAGATGAAAAATGTCATTTAGACATTTTGTTCTAAGCCAACTCCGAGCGGCAAATGGTTTTTATGTGGGGCTTTTTCGTGGAAGAAATGCACTCGGAGGTTCGCCATTGCTTGCCGAGGGCGACCGCTATTAGAAACAACTTTTTCTATTATTTGATATCCATGCAACGAGTTTTGAACCTACGGCTTTCCGAATGGTAGTTACGCTCCAATCCATTCGGCTACGAATTTCATTGTTATTCATTATTAGTTATTTCAGCAAACTTGTTTATTTAAATTTCTACTGGGTACCCTCAGAAACAAATACAAGGGCCTAAAGTTTTATAGAGGTGATTTTCGTGATTGGTGGTTTCATGGTACATACCTATATACTCAGAAAGTTGTCATTCTCTGCCGAGAAGCAATCGCTATTACAGAAAAATTATTTCTAAACGTTCATATTTCATTTATCCAGTGGGTCTCGAAACTGTCCTGAACAGCAATGTATGTAAGTGCAAATAAACTTAAGTATGCATTTAAAAGTGAGACAACCAAAGGACGCATAAATCAAAGAAGTTACATTCGTGATCGATCCTTGAACAGAAATCGCCGCCGTCATTTAACATACTAAAAGCTAAATATTCTTTGACATAACTTCTGAAATAAATATTTATTTTTATAAAACCCATTCTCAGTAGTCAACTTTTTTATGATACGGCTATCTTGTGTCGGATAAAATTACATAAAACATAAGTTAAGCTAAAATATATGCCGATGACAAAGTCATAATAAAATTAGTACTTGATTTACAAGAAAATGTATATAAAAAGAATTTCACAGCGCATCTCAATGATGGCAGAACTCGAGGTGTGGCGTCACAGGAATGCAGGAATGAAGCATTTGAACAAACAAAAAGTAAATTGCACAAGTGTGACGTCACAAGCTCATCGATTCTATCAAATTAACTCAAAATTAACATTTATATTAGTAGAAGATAAATGCCACCTTTGTATTCCGTACATCATGAGTTATTAATGTTTATCTGATCTCACATATACTTGTTATATTCATTATTATTACAAATGTTCGCGAACAAGTTATGTACCTTTTTTTTGATCTGGCAACTATGGCAATGATTAAAACATTATATTACATTTTTTGCTAAAAACGCAAGTATTTTAAAGAAATATTAAGTTTGTTCGGATATAAAGGCTTATCAACAGTACCAATTTATAACAACATTATGGGGGATATACAAACTCTTGTTGATATGGGATTTGCTAAGGAAAAGGCGTAAGTATGCTTTAAAATAGATCCGGCTTTGTCATACAACATTATATACATAAAGTTCTTTTAATTTGCCTAAATTTTTCGCCACAGGGAATATGCCATGAAAGTGACTAATAACAAGGGTGTAGAGCCGGCTATGGAATGGTTGTTGGCTCATGCTGATGAAGATATTCCAGTAGAGCCAGCCGCGGCAGTCACAGCAGTCGCGGTTGATAACAGTGGTGCCGTGGGTGATAATGTTGATCCCTCCACATCGGCTGGAGCTGAAGCGAAGTCGTTAAAATGTGACGATTGTGGAAAACTGTGCAAAGATCAAACGGAAGTAGAATTTCATGCGGCTAAGACAGGACATAGCAATTTCTCAGAATCGACAGAAGAGAAAAAGCCACTTACTGAAGAGGAGAAGAAAGCCCAACTCGCTTTGATTGAGGAAAAGTTAAAGCAAAAGCGGCGAGAACGTGAAGAACGCGAAAAAGCCGATGCATTGGAGCGAGAGA
This sequence comes from Anastrepha ludens, assembly GCF_028408465.1. Taxonomy (NCBI): domain Eukaryota; kingdom Metazoa; phylum Arthropoda; class Insecta; order Diptera; family Tephritidae; genus Anastrepha; species Anastrepha ludens. Next base: position 71,046,699 of record NC_071500.1, read on the forward strand.
AAAATCGCATAAAATCAGGGAAGGATATGACCGAAGCACGGAAACGTATGGAAGAGCTAGAAATGAAGAAAATTGTGGATCAACGTAAGCGCGAGAAAGCTGAGGAAAAAGCAGCAAGAGAACGAGTTCGATCTCAAATTGAGGCGGACAAAGCTGCTCGCAAAGCAAGGTATTTTATTCAAGCGCACATATATTCCAAAACCATACAAGTAATAAATACCTCTTTAAATTTAGGGAGCAAAATCAAACTGAACAACCTTCGCCGGCTACTTCCCCCACTTTGCCGGCTGCGACATCAACAACCACTGCCCGATCAGCGCCAAAAGATTACACTCAAACTCGCATACAAGTTCGTTTGCGAGATGGTTCCACACTTACTGAAACATTCAACGTGAAAGAACAGTTGTCCGCCGTACGCGTTTTTATCCAGTTGAAAACCGGCGAAGAAACACCTTTTAATTTAATGACGACATTTCCACGAAAGGTCTTCACAGGCGAAGATTTCGAAAAACCTCTAGATGTTCTCGGTTTGGTGCCGTCTGCTGTGCTCATTATGACCAAATAAAGCAATCTCTTGGTATGGGAAATTCATAAGTCTTCACTTGGGTGTGAGTCGACATAAATTTACTGCTGTAATTCATGTAGCGTTTTATATTCAACTTATTGTAGAATTAATGAGGCATGCTCAAATAAAAGAGCCAGTATAATTATAAAACAACACACAGGTGACTTATCTATGGAAACATAGGCATATGGTGAATATTCGCATATACGTATATACGACGTCATACATACCATTGTAATTGCCTGCTTTATATTCCTTTAATTAAAAGAAGAAAAAAAGAATTTCAAAAAAATTAAAAATTTATCTAAGTGACAAAAGAATATTGGACATTTTGCTTCTGTTTTACATAAAATGTCTTAGCTGAAGTGTATATAGGCTGGCTTAGAAAGTTCATATTAAAGTGTGGAGCCTGGTTTTTATTATAAAGTTTTATGCGCAGTATTCTGTGGAATCGAAAAGCTCAGTAGAATACAAACTACTAAAGCAGATAGCTTCTCCTATTTTGTTTTCTAGTAGCAATTACACTTTTGATAATTTTGGCTGCAGCGTTTCAAATGAAGATCTTTTAGTTTTTTTATTATATGTTATTTTTATTGAACATAATTGGACCCTACATTATACAGTAAAATGTTAAACAGAAAAAATTTACATAATTCATTACATTATTTTGTGGCAATATAAGATTGCTAATATAGCGTCGGTAATATGTACTAAACATGATACAGCATTTGTCCCTCTCAATTATCTATAATACGAATATATATATGTACGTTACCTTATGATGTATGTATATAAATTGTGGGAAATCTTAATAGTTTTCTGCCTTCATTAAAAAACTTCTATTTTCATTATTAAAAATATATGTAAATTTCTCTCATCTACCTACGAACATACATACATTCTTAAATACTTATCAAGTCATGTATAAATTTTTAGGCATACTTTTCGTTTTCCAATTACAATAATTTACTTTTTAAGAAATATCTTTCGTTTTAAGATGACCTTGTCGATGTGAAACGTAAACCGATCCAAGAAATGTTCCCATTTTACAGCGTAAACCACATAATGAACTGTAATAACTTGTAAGTATTTACCACAGGAAATTTCCAATGCTCTTCTCGCTTTCTTAGCAATGGCGGCACATTGCTGGGATAGTGTATAGGTTTTGATATATGACAATTGGTGATGACTGTTCCTCCCGGATAATTTATTGAAACAGCATCGCCTGGCAGCACTCCGTCGCAGTCGGTAAGCTCGAACTGTTTAGTAAAACAAATACGTATTTCTTCGAGGTAACTCACATCCCGTTTGTTGTCATATACACAATGTATGGATGGGTTCTTTCCCAATATCTTTAATAGAGCTGTTTGCAAAGCAACTACTGTGTTATTTGAATCCGGATGTATACCTGCATTTCCCAATATGTTAGACATTAAGAACTGCTCGCGCCATGCTAACCCCTGTTTAAAATATTTCAACTCGCTGTCCAGCTCTTCCAATGATGCAGCACAAGTGCCATGTTTTAACCATTCGTGCTTCCAAAAATAACCTAATTTTTGCTCGCCGTCAATTGTTGGCCAATATGTCTTTAGATTAGTTAGGATCTGGTCTAGCTGGTCCAAGTCAAAATCAGCAGTTTTATTGCAAAAACTGGGGCCCATATGACCCAATTTTGTTGGCCACACACCATGTATAGTCCAAAATTCTTTCTTATTAGGCAAAATGCATGCGTGATTCTTGTCCTCTTCCCGCCAGTGGTAGCACGTGGTGACGGGCCACTGTTGAGTAAAGATCAATACATCCCAATCAATGTTATTCTCCTCACTCTCAGTGCTCAAATCGTCATCAGAAATATCATCAAATAAAGGTGTCAGTTCATTACTTAGAAGATCGCTGTCGTTGTATTGATCGGTATGTGATGTTTTCGTATTATCGAACGATTCCCCTGAGTGTTTGTCAATTGTGGAGCTGAAACGAGTATTTGAAACTATTCAGAAACAGTTTACCCAATATTGGTTTATTCTAATATAATATAATATAATATAATTATTTTTTATAAACAGTATTTTTGCTCATGTCATAGTTTTAGTATATTTTCTTCGAATGAGTTAATGTTAACAAATCTCGCCATTAATTTTTTACACAGTATAAAAAAGTATACAGTTGGTAGTTATTTCTGCATATTTATTAAAAAGAATCTTGCAGCAAATGAGAAATTAAGAAATATATATAAACTTTGAGATTTTCCCTTTGTTTAGTACCGTTATTATTATACCCAGTGCAATTAATGTATTAGGGCATTATAGCTTTGTTCAAGTAACTATTATTGCTAAAGCCTAACGTGCACATAAGGGCGTTTGAACGTTCAGGACACAGTAGCAGGTTAAACTCCTACCTAACCAAAATTGACCCCGACATACGAAACATATGTTCAGCATGTGCAGGCACCACGCACGACACTAACCACCCACGTTCCCACGACAGTCGGTTCTACGGTACCGGAACGACCCGGATTTATATTCGGGCAAGGACTGTCACTTTAGTATTCTGCTGCAACAACAACAACTGCAGAAAGTTTAAAAATTTATAAAACCAGAAAATAACCACCACCTTCTAAATAATTGTAATTTCGAAAAATAGAAAAGAGCGGTACTTCACTTCAGACTCTGAGCAGTAGCTTTGAAAAATGAAAAAAGGTTAAAAAACACATACACTTGCATTTGTGACGTATCTAATGCCAACAAAGTGACAGTACTCAAATTTAATATATCAAACGACATTTAAGCCATGTTTTATGTTTCTTTGTACCGGCAATATAACGCTCGTTACTTTTATTATAATTTTATTTTTTTTATGGGAGGGTTTTATATTTTGCCATTAATATCTTTTTATTGGAACAAAAATATACAAAAAATACGCACCGTTTCACTAAAACGAGGTTAGAACTTAGATATATACATATATATATCGAAGATCAAACGTCACCTTTACGCATTTTAAAACCTCAATATCTCGAAAACTACTTGACTATTTACAAAACTGTATATCATAGATAATATAATTAAAACAACTTTCTCTTGATGCATATACTTTTTAAGGTCTTGAGTAAATTTTTGAATAGAATTTAAATTAAAGTAATATAAATATGAATGTATTAAAAAATATATTCAATTACTTTTCCAATAACGCAATTGGCGGTTGACGGTTGATATAGCTTTAGAGATATTACGGTTTTAATGTGCAATATTGATCTTTGACATTCGATATCTACTCAATTTTTAATTAGCGCATACAACTTTTAGTTCCGTTATAATTAGTATAAAAATTTTCATCGAAAGTCATAATCGGTTTTTTTGTAACAAAAATATGCATATCTTTACTTCTACTTCGTGGTATTATTATTTAGTTGATTATTAAAAGTAATCTTATTAATTAACAACGTTATTTCGATAATCTGGCTTCATATTCACCTAAGCGCGACTTGAAATACGCAAAACAATATTTTGCTTTAGGTGGCCACGTTGGTTGATAACTATAAATACCTGTTTGACAGCTCACCAATTCTGACTAAGCCGGAATTTCCCATCGTGAATATAAGTTTTGATCATAATTCACTCATAAACAATTAGGCACTGTGTATTGTATTGAATATTCGTATCAATGATAAGTTCAAGGTGTTTTGTCCTAGCAATTTGCATACAATGGTGCATTTTCGCCAACGGTACTGCAAATGACTTGGAGAATAATTCTGCGAATAAGGCATCAAAAAATGACGTAAACAAAGCAAGAGCGGATTTTGTATCTTCAAGCGTTTTGAATTTTGCACATGATGTTGGCGTGCTATTGAATGAGGATTTGCAAATTGGGAAAACCTCAATTTTTTCACCTGTAAGCATTATGTCTTCTATGGCTTTGTTAATGTTGGGATCACGAGGTAAACATTATGAAGATTTAAGACATGCTTTGCGTTTGGATGTTCCACCAACGGGGGATGCCTCTAACGCATTCCATGCCGAATTCGGAGCTATGATGCATGAAATGCAGGACAATTCAGTTTCTCTCCAGTTACGTAATCGCGACAACTGGCGCAACACGAATGTAGCGTACAGTATTCGAGATAATCCCAAAGTAAGCGAACTAAATGGGACTGCCGTTAATAGCATTATAAAGATTGTAAATGGACTTTTTGTTAAAAATGGCTACGAATTGAATCCGATGTATAGGTAAGTTATATTTTACTTTGTAAATTCACTTAATTTGCGTGTATTTATATATACATATGTATGATGTACGTTATATGTAATATTTCAGGGACGTTATCAGTTCAGTTTACAAGAGTGACGTAATTCCATTGGATTTCAATACACCTTTAGCACGTGACTACATTAATGATTGGATTTACAAAAGTACGTTTGGAAAAATCGCCGGCATCATAACAGACAACATACCTTCAGATACTAATGCAATAATCGCAAGCGCATTGTATTTTAGAGGCTTTTGGGAAAATCCCTTTATTAAAGGCGCTACAGTAATCGACAATTTCTATCCAGACGGCTTGCAAAATCCTCCAATAAAAATCCAAATGATGGCTACAGCAGGTGCATATCCCTACTACTTTTCAGTTGAGCATGATTGCAAAATAATCGGCATACCGTATATAAATAACTTTACCACAATGTATGTAATACACCCCAACAATTCGAGTCGTAGCAAATTACGAAATCTATTAAATAAATTAGATTCGGAAGAAATTGAATCAATGATATCGAAAATGGTTTACCAAAATGCCATATTCGCATTGCCGAAAATGCATTTCACCCAAAATATAAATATGAAATATGTATTCCGTGCACTCGGTATCAAAGATATATTTGCAAGAAATCGGGGTACTATTCCGCCTATAAGCGATTTAGCTAATAGAGCGTGGCCACGTGCAAGGCGTGGTGTAACATTTCCCACTGATAACCCTGCAATGGTTGTGCGTGCACCCTATACTTCGACAGAAGAACTGCTGGAGCAATGGAGTTTCAATAGAAATGCAAGTAATAATTTACTATCGGATCTATTCGTGGGGGACATTGTACACAAAGTTGATTTTATGGTTGATGAAAAAGGAACAGAAGGTGCAGCCGCAACTGTGACTTACCTTAAACGCTCGGGTGGAAACGTTCTATTTCGCGCTGAAACACCATTTATACTATTAGTTCGCCACGATCCTACGAAGTTACCGCTATTTTATGGCATCATTAATATTCCTTCACCTATCTTCAGTTAAAATTAAAATTTCGAACAAATAAGTTTTAAAACCTACAAAACACACAAAAAGTGGGTACGCCCACTGCTGCCAATTTACTCTACTAAGAGCATCCATATTACTGTTGATACAACTTTCTCTATATTTTTAGGAGTTTAAACACATCTGAGATATATTTATATACATTTGTATGTACAAACAAATGAGCTTGTTAAATGTAATATTTTATTGCGAACAAAAGTAGAGTTGAACAAATTTAAAATATTTTAAGTTTAAGTTGAAAGTAAATCCATTTGCCTAAGAACAAGGAATTTGATTCTAAAACAACATGTCTATAAGTTTATACAAATACTAAATATCTAAGTGTTGTTCTATTTTGTTTTGATACCATATTTTTGCTCGACTGATATTTGTACGTGTATACGTAACTACTTTGCTGGAAGAAAGTAATATTTTGCAAAAAAAACCTGAATGTCGAAAACGCAAGCTTTAAAGTTTTTAATTTACTATGCCTCGCTAAATAAATAAATATAAATTTTCTTTTAATGAAATACTTTTAATTTTTTTTATTTTATTATTATTATTTTTTTTTTAATTTTGTTTTATTTTTGTTTTTCTTTTTCTATTACGGCAAAATAAAATACATGTACATACATAGTTACATTATCCAACATTTTTGAAGAATAAAATTTGATGTTCTTTTTAACGTATGTATTTAAATGAGTTTCGTTTAAATTAAAAAAAGGAAAAAAATCCATATAAGCCGCAGAAAATGAGATCCAATATGTGCCAAGTTTGTTTTTGTTAATATTTTTGGTTTCGTAAAAAAAACCATATTTATTTTTTAATTTCAATTCAATTGCAGTTAATATTTTTTGTTAATCACTCACAGCGGTAAATTCGTGTGTTTGTGATTTTTTTGTTATGAACATACATATGTATGTATGTACATAGAAACTGCTGCTAAATCAGCGGCACACAACACAAAAATGTGTATAATTATGCAAGAAGGGTACGATCAAAAATTATAGATCGATTTCACATGAAATCTATGCAGAAGCTCAATTCGCTCATTGGCCACTTGGTCACTGTGAAGCTAAATTTTTATCAGCATAAAAACATTTAATTGAGGTCCCTCCCTCGACTATATTCATAGTTATAAACAATAGAATTATGGCGTAAACAACTTTTACAAACGTAATTTAAATATGATTCTAAAACTTGTTTTGCTATTCTCGCCGATTCCTCATATTTGAGGATTGATAATTCTCATTATCAAAAGGGAATGTAAACTATTTATTTATACATCTATGGATATGTATGGAGCGTGTATGTTTATGTACATATGAGTACATATATATGTATGTAAATATATTGGTTTTGCTGGTGAAAACCCTGAAAAGCCTCATTGCGAGAATTCTTTATAATAACAATGCGTAATAGCATTTTTAGCACAAGCGGTCGTTGATATTTTGAAAGCGATAAGTTCGCTGGCTTATTATTTACATATTTACCTACATATGCAACTGTATGTGTGTTCTGTGTTCTACTGATTATCGGCGAATCACGCTACTGAATTGAATGCACGTGAAACTGAGATTTGTTAATTTTGTTTTTAAACTCTACTTTACGAGTCATAAAAAAGAATCATATTGCCCAACAATGACAGGTACAGTGAAACGGCGCTAAGCCAAACCATAATTTCAATAATTTATCACTGATTTTTTTGATAATTTTCCAATGCAAGCACGATACGTTGTTGTTGTAGCAGCATACAAATTCCCCATATATAATATGTATGTGGAATGGTGCTGGAGTGACAAGTCCTTAGCCAGATATAAGTCTGAGTCATTCCGGTAACGTAGAACCGACTGTCGTGGAAATGGCCGACTGCCCGTTAACGTTGGTGTTGTTGTAGCAGCAATACTAATACTAATACCCGGTAACGTATTTTTTATTAGTTTAAAAATACGAGTAAAGCAGGGACTTTTTTTTACGCGCACTACTATTTATTTATGAATGAATAGTATGGAATGCCGTCGTAGCCGAATGCGTTGGTGCGTGATTACCATTCGGAATTCACAGGGAGGTCGTTGGTTCGAATCTCGGTGAAAGCAAAATTAATAAAAACATTTTTCTTATAGCGGTCGCCCCTCGGCAGGCATGGGCAAACCTCCGAGTGAATTTCTGCCATGAAAAAGCTCCTCATAAAAATATCTGCCGTTCGGAGTCGGCTTGAAACTGTAGGTCCCTCCATTTGTGGAACAACGTCAAGACGCACACCACAAATAGGAGGAGGAGCTCGGCCAAACACCTAACAGAAGTGTACGCGCCAATTATTTTTTTTTTTTTTAGTATGGAACAATTCGAATTTTATAAGTTCTTCATGACTTATATATGTATGTAAAGGATGTTTTTCTAAGAGCTTGAGAACTTAAAATGACAATACAGAACAGAAATATTGTTGGAATGAATTACTTTTATTATAATCTAGTAGATAATTTCATGGCATTTATTCTTTGAATAGGATATCCGGCAAATGTCCGCCGCGGCTACGAGTCGATCAGTCTAATTTTTGACTATTTTTTCCAAGAAATCTTAATAATAAATGTAAATGAGTTCATTAAGCAAAACTACTACGCAAACGATGGTCATTTGGCCTCAAGTCTGGTACGAGCTGTATTTTATAATGTATTGAAATTTTCTACATAGTCGAAGAGCAAAGACCAATAAGTTGAGACGACGACGAAGCTACATTTCGGTGTCTTTTCAACACTACAATCGCTCTATGAACTTTGCGAACAGGTTTATTTTTTTTTTTTTCAAAGTAAATTTCCATAATTTGGAAGCGTTGTTCTGGCGTTAAACGATTCATGATGAAATGTCAACACATTTGCCGTTATGATGCAGGTAAGAAAACACCCGATATTTAGATTGGTTAACCTTTTTGAAAAATTTCGCTTAAGCGGGTATACGTCAAAAAAGAAAAATAGGTGGCCTAAGTCCCCAAAACCCACTACTGTCAATAAATTCTATCGATGCCCATATTTACCTTTATTATCTGAGAAATGTAGGTAGACACTTAAGTCTAGATGCAAATTTTGCGTTTAACCAAATATAATATTTTTTGAGCAAAACTTATGGTCAACTTAAGTCAGCGCGTGGAAAGAAATTTGTACTGAGCCTATATAACTCTTTTACAAAACGTTCCTCGTCGATTATTGAAATGGTCGGTCTACTAAAAAATGGGCAAACATTATTTTCAGTTTATAATTTCATTATGCTCGGATTTTTTACTTTTTTCTAAGAAATGCTTTTGGTTGTTGCTGTTGTTGTTGCAATAACTTTACCCTGTCAGTGTAGTGTAATCACCGGTCGTCTTCGTCTAGCTCATCTAGGGGTAGGCCCAGGAAACATGCTGTTTCGACGGATTGGGTCTAGAGGGAGAGGGGTGTTAGATGAGTGGGTTTGATGGGGCATGTGAAAAGGCGGTTAGTGTCGTGCGGGGGGCCTTTACATGCCGGACATATGTATGTGTAGTATGTCGAGGTCGATTCTGGATAAGTAGGAGTTTAACCTGCTACAGTATCCATAATGTATGCTTCGATTCTGTATTTTAGTTGCATGCGCTGAGAAGGAGAGCAAGCTGTCAAAGGTGACTCCCAATATTTTGGGGTTGTTAACCGGCGGAATTTGTGTGTCGTCGACTTTTACCTTGACCTCCTTTGACCAGGTGGTGAAAAGGGTCGCCGTGGATTTAGTGGGAGAGAGTTGTAAGTTCCTCGCAGTGAAGAAGCGAGAAAGGCTGTGAGAAAGTTATTTAATGAGAAGCAAAATTTAAGCAAGTTTGTTGGAAAAAAATCTACGAAAATTAGAAAAAAAATAAACTAAAATTAATTGCAAATTGTTTTTTGCATCGTACGCTATTTATATATGTATATTGTAGCATACGACTTGGTCTTTATTCATCGGCTGTTAAATTACGAATGAATATTGTCTATTCAGCACCTCCAGATTAGGCATCCATTTTTATCTATTTTCAGCGGCGTTAAGGCAAATTTTCTAATAGCGTTTTTCGAAAAGTGAAGACAATCTAACAACATGCCCCCCCCATTCAATTAAAAAATGACCAATTATGTAAGATCAACTATCAAAGACCTTGCCCAGATTTTGAGCTTGCACAGTGTCACTCGCAAGTTCGCATGCGTATTGAATTGCATTGAAAATATAATTGAATTTTTATTAAGGTACTAGAGGGTAAATTTTTTAATCGTTCTCCCCACAGTCGGTTCCATGTTTTTACGGAACAAACAGGAGTGATGATATCCGGCCAAGGATTGGCACTCCAGCAGCATTCCCGAACATGCCTGGGCAATGTTTATGTTGCTACAATAACAACAACGTGGTATATATATACATATATATGTATATGTATATATGTATAATTGGCGCTTACACCATTGTTGGGTGTTTGGCTGAATTCCTCCTTGTACTTGTGGTGTACGTATTGATGTTGTTTCACAAATGGAGGGACCTACAATTTTAAGCCGACTCCGTACGGCAATTATTTTTTTATGAAGAGCTTTTTCATGTCAGAAATACACTCGGAAGTTTGCATTGCCTGCCGAGAAGCAGTCGCTATTAGGAAAAACGTTCTATCATTTTGGTGATTCAGGCACGGAGATTCGAACCTACGCACTCCCGAATGGTAGTCACGCATCACCCATTCGACTACGGCGACCGCAGGGATTCACTTATTTTACCATTTTTCCATATATGTATATGCATACATAGTAGAGTAGCCACTTAATATTACTTCTATAAAAGAATTTAGCAGCATTTATTGTTATATTATTCGCGGCACTATGTGCACTGTAAAGACGCGTACACATAATATTTGCTGACATTACTATTTATTCATAATGCCTTTATAAGCACATAGGTGTACGTATATATGTGTGTACATTTTTTGCTTATTACATGAGTGTGATTCAATTTGTTCAGTTTTGTGAGGTCACTATACATCTACCCTCTTCTGTACATACATTTGCCTCCTTGTTAACCCAATTGATTTTGCAAATGTTCACACTGTGATTGTAAATGCCGACATTAATCCATTATTTGTTTTTAGTTTTAGTACCTCTTTTCGGTTGCTTCTTTTTATTATCGATCGTTTTGTTGTTAGTATCGTCACTTACCTAATCACGGTCAGCCATTGTGTGGCAAGTATGAATATGCCGAAAGTGGCCCATAATATTCGTTTTTCTCCCATATTCGGTATTATAAAGGTACCAGAGAAAGATACCCTTATTTTTATTTTACCTAATAACTTCCAGTTAATTCGCACTTTGTCTGCTTATTGAATTTGGTTATATTTTCAAGGTGTTTTATTGAAATTTCGTTTTCTGCTGAGCACTGCTCGGCACTTGTTTGGCAATCTATTATATTTGTGCTCAATAAAGTAGCTCTTCTCTTTTTTTTTGTATTTTGACTTTTTACTTGTCTATTTAACTTATTTTTATTTTTGTCACGTTCTTTTTGATGCGACTATTTGTTGTCGATTTAGTTTAACCATTGTCATTGGACTAATAAATGCGTTCTTCTCTTAATGTTCACACAGCTTTTTAAGAGCTATGGTCTTCCGGCCATTTTCCATTTCTCGTATTTCCTTTTTCATTTTACTAAATTTCACTACGCGCTTGCTGTACCTTTTTCGTATTTTTTCGCAGCAAATTGTCGAAATGACTGTAACTTTTTTCAATTGCATTAAATTACTAGTGTGATATTTGTATGAACAAATTTTTACAAATGACTAAGGTTATACACGTTCTCTGGTTAAACAAGTTCGTATGTACGTACATATGTATATCTGTTACGTACTTGCTTCTCTCGCTTCATCTTGGTGGTGCTCTAATGAGGCATTACGCGAGTAGGTACATTTTCTACTCAACTGTGGTGCTTTTGGTATTCTTCAGTTAAGCAACAAACAAACAAAATACAAAAGACGTTTCCAAAGAGACACGACAATGAGTGTGCAAAGAGAATTGGTCTAATTACGCATTTAAGGGGTGACTAAGAGAAAACGCTTGTACAGTATTATAATGGGTGTTAATATAAATAGACAATAATATTGCTATAGATTCAGAATTGATATAGATATAGACTATTATATGTGTAAGAAAATACTCTACATACTATAGGAACTGATTGAGCCATCCTGCCTGTACGCATATCCTTGCACCCGATAACATAAGTAAAAGTTATGTAAAATTGGTCTAAGGTAGGTTGGTAAATTAAAACAAAGAAATCGGAAAATAGCCTCGCCATTTTCAAATATCGGTAATTAAAAAAAAAACGATATTGTAGTAAAAAATTATGACTGTGCAAAATTTGTGTAAATGGACATGGCGCCGTTTACTTTTAGATAAATCTTTGTATTAAAACATGATATATAGGGTTATTCAATAGGTGCGCTTCAACTTCTTTCCGAAAGGGAAACTTCATTAGTATACATTTCATCATGGAACGCTACACACTTGAGCAACGATTGCAAATCGTGCAAATTTTTTATGAAAATAATCGTTCTGTTGCTGCTACTTTAAGAGCATTACGGCCATTTTACGGTCCATTTAACAAGCCGTCCCGTTTTGGGGTTATGTGAAGTCATTGGTCTACAGTAACAAGCCGACGACGATTTGTGAGCTCAGAGCCAATATTGAACGCGAAATTGCTAGAATTTCGGCCGATTTATGCAAAAGAGTGGTCGAAAATTGGGTTCAACGATTGGACTTCGTAAAACGTGCACGCGGTGGTCATGCAAAAGAAATCGAATTTCATACTTAAATGTATATGTTCAAACTCGATAATAAAAAAAAAATTAGTTAAAAAAGTCAAACCGTTTGTGTTTTATTCAAAAAAGTTCAAAAGTTGAAGCGCTCTTACTGAAAAACCTTATATGTATATGTATTTAATAATGTAACATAATAATGCAAAAAAATAACGAAATAGTACAAGAACTGCGCTCACCTGCCATACGCACATTCTTTTTATGCCTGTTCTTCCGTTTTCCTTTAGAATGAGTAACTTGCTAAAATTTTACTCCTCGTCGAGCATCTTGAAGAAAAATACTTACACTTGGCATGAGGGAATCTCAAGAAAAATAGTGAGATTCTTAAAAAACTTTTGAAAGTAGTCATGTCTCCGTACGTTTTGTTTCAAATAGACATATGCCTATAAAATACTACCCAGGCGACTATGGTATTTTGTAAACTTTCTTAAGTTATTATTATTAATTTTGGTACAAACTTCAAATTATTCTCAATTAGTATGAATTAAGTTTTGTAAAGCAATAAATTCGGCTTTGAGACCTCACTGTTTGTATTTCTGCTCCGATTTAATATGCAAACCTTTTACTTCAGGTAAAAATAAAGCTAGTTTTGTATTATAATTATGTGTAATGTAAAGGTCGCCGTAGCCCAATGGGTTGATGTGTGGCTACCATTGGAAAGTGTGCAGGTTCGAATCTCCGTGCAAGAAACACAAAACGATAGAAATATTTCTCTAATAGCGGTCGCCCCTCGGCAGGCAATGGCAAACCTCCGAGTGTATTTCTGCCATGAAAATTTTTCTCATAAAAACTCATTTGCCGTTCGGAGTCGGGTTAAAACTGTAGCTCCCTCCATTTGTGGAAAAACATCGAGATACGCAACATAAGTAGCAGAAGGAGCTCGGCCAAGTACCCAACAAGGTTTATTAATACTTCAAGGTTTTTAAAATATTGCCTAAGACAACGTAGTTCCACTCGAGTGGCATAAGCAATTTCGTAAAAACATACGCAGCCTAATAATGACCTTATGATAAAACAAAATTATTGCCCTTTAAGTTATCCGATCGAAAACTTATCAGTAAGGTCTTGAGAATATATTCTCATTAAAAAATATTATTCATTTCATTTTAAATAAAAGTTCTTACTCATTGAAAAGCTCACTTATAATGTTTAATTTTTTTCACTAAAAAATGCCATCTCATTAATGACAACAACTGAGAATAAAACAAGGAAACTGCAATACTTTCACAAATTATAAATTTCATATGATAACTCATAGATACATATATTGAATATTACATAGGGTCTTTCAAAACACGTGTTGTTTTAAAATTACACATTAACAAAAATTTCGATTCTTTCAGGTTTCACAATTTTCATTCAAAATACGTCTCTTAATAGTTATGTGAAAAATGACATCATTTAAATGACCACCGTGAGAAGTGTGTGAGTGTGTTCGTTTGTAAGAATTTCCAAGCCCAACTTAATCAAGTACCAAGTTTGGTAGTGCTCGATTAACTAGTTATAAGGCTACAAACATTTCTTTAAGGCTGGGCCCATTTCCAAGTAACAAAATAAAATAAAACGGAACAGAAAGGAAAGCTTAACTCGCTTCGGACCGAATTTTATATCGGTTTAATATCGGCCTAGTTTGCAAGCTTACTTTGAGAGGAACACAACAATTTTCGTCCTTGGCGTATTCTAAAAATAGATAAATCGAGTTTTGTTCATAACTCTTTTATTTATAATCCAATCCCAAAGTATGGATACATGGTTAAAAAGATAATTTTAAACACTAGGAATAAATGCATTATTACAATTCCAGAGACAGAAATACGGTTATAAATAGTAAAGTTATATTTAATGTGGTCGAAATTTAGTTATTGGAACTTATTAGGTTAAGGTGGCATTCAAAATTATGCTACGTTGTACTATGGAACCGAGTAATAAATGAAAGTGTTATGCGAAGATTTTGGCTGTTTTTAGGACTGGTCAAGAATGAAAGTAATCTTCCAATCTAGGGGAAGTAATTGCAAACTCATTTTAGCGACTCACTCTTTTATACCTATATAAGTATAAATGTATATCTGTGCACCGTTTAGTCAAATTTTATTTGGGATAGCTCTTAAGTTTTGGAATCAAACTCGAGTTGTATCTAGCTTTTAACATCGGAGGACGGACGGAAATTTAACTTTAACACACAAAAATATACGCCTGGTTATATCTGATCTAGTTAACATTAATGTCGTCGCATATGAATGAGGTGGGGAGCAATACTTGCAAGTTTGGGCGAGTTTTATCAAGTCGAGTCGCGAGTTTTATTAAGATATCCGTATTTACCGAAAAGCGGTTGCTGTTTTTGTTTTTATTGCTCTAACAGCATAAACACGCCCCATGAAAGCTTGGTGCATGCGGTTGGAGTGACAGTGCTTGGTCGGATAGAAGTCTTGGTCATTCAGATAATGAAGAACCGATTATCGTGGCTCCGCTAACTTTTCAAAGCTTTATTTGTGTCGTATGTATTTTTTTGGGCACATTAATTCTATCAAATTCGCTTCATTTAAAACAAAGATACTTTTTTTTCCTTTTTGAAAATTACAGCTACATATGCGGCAGGCAGATCTCACTAATTCTCAATACCAAACTACCTTACCTTGGAAAATACGTATTCGCTGTTAGAAAAGAGAAAAAGTGTTTGCGTCCAGACAGTCATAAAGATGATTCACTTTTACGCCACCGCCGTTAGTGCCATTTCGTAGAAATTTTTTTTTCTGACTTCGATTATTTCGCGAATTGAAACGAAGCATCACCGAATTGGCTAGCAACGTGAAATCATTTGCCAAATTTACTGTCTCCGGCAAGACAAAGAGAATTTTGAATGCTGTAGCAAAAGTGTGAAAGATTTACAATTGTCCTTGCAAAACTATCCAGCGTATTATGTGTACCAGGTTGCATTGAAATATAATATTATATAATATATAAATTTTGCTTGACAGATAGGCATGGCTAAATCGACTTCTCTTATCATTTTGAGCACTTTGGT
The DNA here is from genome assembly GCF_028408465.1 of Anastrepha ludens. Classification (NCBI taxonomy): domain Eukaryota; kingdom Metazoa; phylum Arthropoda; class Insecta; order Diptera; family Tephritidae; genus Anastrepha; species Anastrepha ludens. Next base: position 71,062,387 of record NC_071500.1, read on the forward strand.
ATACATATGTCGGCATTCAAAACTATCTTGTTAATATTAAAGTAATTATTACAAAATTACTTGTGCACAAGGCGGGGGTACAAAAACTAAAATTGAATAAAATCACCACCCTTAATGAAGTGTTGTGTGTTTGTATGAAATATTAGAATTCATAGCTATACGGAAGAGAGAATATGTTAAGAGAATGCAAGAATGATTTTAGGAACATATTATTTCCACAACAGGCTACAGCGCCATCTATACTTGAAGCTTATAGCAAAGACTGCTGGCATAAACCGGAAACGGTGTTTCTTCTTCTAATATTAATAGTAACCACCGAAGCATTCAAAGAGGAAAATTAAGTAAACAAATATTTCGTATTATATTATACAAACACGCGCACATAAGAACAGAGTCACGTATATGTACATACACATATAATACAATACGTAAATATATACAGTTTGTTATAAGAGTGGCGTATCCGGAATACTTTCAGTTCTGTGAATACTTAACACAGTTAAACTACAAATCTATTAAGCAATTGTAGATTATAGTGAATTATGAACCTACCACCCATGCAGTCATCTTAAATCCAATTAAAAAAGGTTAAAAAGTTTTCTTCTACAAGTCTGTACTTATTACGTCGCATATTTACACTATAACAGCATCGCAATGTCTTGAAAAATAGGTACACACATATGTACATGCATACATACATACATACTTCGCATTATGTCAGCTACGAATGATTGGCGCGAAGTTGCTACTCTTTTGAGAAACCAATTTTGTTCAGTAATTAATAACAACGCGGTTACACACAAATTTTAAAGGTTTTTATCATTCCTAATATAACACACATTTCTACATGTACATACGTATGTACACATTTATGATTATTTTTATTATGATATTTAAAAAACAACGATTTAAATATGTATAACTGCTACAACGAAAGTTGGATTTTATACAAAAATGATATGTAGAAAAAGGATTGCGCCCTTCAGAGAGTGCGTGACGTCACTTTTGCCAAGTTGGGCAGTGTTGCTAACCATTTGCTCTTCACAATAAATTTAGTGCTTTTTAATACCCAAAATGCGAAAATTTTTATGTTTGGTGTTTGTTTCTTTTTGTTTCTAATTTAAAGCTACCGAAACTGTAAGTTAAAAAAAACTGTATTATTAAACAATGTTGAAAAAGGTCACTCTGGGAAGATTTTAGTGCTAATGCAAACTTGTTGATTCTTATAAAGTTTGATATTTTGAAAGTGAAAATTTAATTTTTTGCTCCTTTTGAGGTTATGTTAGAATATTAAATCTTCTTCTTTCAACTCTTCTTAACACTGAAAACCTTTTTACACATTTTAAAAAGCGTTTGAATTTACTGAATGCGAATTAAAACCATAGAGGTGTAATCGTTTCTTCCGGTCCTTTATCCTTAGTGGAGCATAGGGCATCAAGAGGTGTATTCATAATAATAATAATAATAAGTAAAAATAAGCAACAAAATACCGGAAAATTCTGAAGATATTTTTACAAAAAGAGTACCTTATCTTGTTACATAACCTCAAATATAGCAAAAAAGTCGTTCTCTTAACGCAAGAGTTTCTCTTAACAAAAAACTCATAAATTAAATTGTACATAATCATAACACATTTATTTAAAAAAACGCACGTTTTAAAGACAATTGGTCACGCATACAAAGTACTTTAAGCAGTGCCGGACTTACACAAAATGCCGCCCTGTGCACCATGAAGAATGCCATCCTAATTTTTTAAATTTGTGTGTGCGTGTTTGTATTATAGTACAAAAAATAGTCGTTACACAATAAACAGGTGTAACAAAACAAATTTTGGGTAGTTTTATGCATCAATTAACAGACTATAGAATAATATTTGATATATTTCAATTTTTATTGTTGAGCAAAATTTTTATTCTTCTTCTTCTTAATTGGCGCTATAACCGCTTACGCGATTTTGGCCGAGTTTAACAAAGCGCGCCAGTCGTTTCTTTCTCGTGCTAACCGGCGCCAATTGGACACACCAAGTGAAGCCAAGTCCTTCTCCACCTGATCTTTCCAACGCAGAGGAGGCCGCCCTCTTCCTCTGCTACCACCAGCTGGTACCGCATCGAATACTTTCAAAGCCGGAGCGTTTGTATCCATTCGGACGACATGACCCAGCCAACGTAGCCGCTGGATCTTTATTCGCTGCGCTATGTCTATGTCGTCGTAAAGCTCATACAGCTCATCGTTCCATCGTCTGCGATATTCGCTGTTGCCAACGTGCAAAGGTCCAAAAATCTTACGCAGAATCTTTCTCTCGAACACTCCAAGCGTCGCTTCATCGGATGTTGTCATCGTCCAAGCTTCTGCGCCATACGTTAGGACGGGCATGATGAGAGTCTTGTAGAGTGTTAGTTTTGTTCGTCGAGAGAGGACTTTACTACTCAATTGCCTACTTAGTCCAAAGTAGCACTTGTTGGCAAGAGAGATTCTACGTTGGATTTCAAGGCTGACATTGTTATCGGTGTTAATGCTGGTTCCTAAATAGACGAAGTCTTTTACAACCTCAAAATTATAACTGTCAACAGTGACGTGGGTGCCGATACGCGAGTGCGCCGACTGTTTGTTTGAAGACAGGAGGTACTTCGTTTTGTCCTCGTTCACCACCAGACCCATTCGCTTTGCCTCTTTATCCAGTTTGGAGAAGGCAGAACTAACAGCGCGGTTGTTAAGGCCGATGATGTCAATATCATCGGCATACGCCAGCAATTGTACGCTCTTATAAAAAATTGTGCCTGAGCGATTAAGTTCTGCGGCTCGTACGATGCTCTCCAACATCAGGTTAAAGAAGTCACACGACAGGGAGTCACCCTGTCTGAAACCTCGTTTGGTATCAAACGGCTCGGAGAGGTCCTTTCCAATTCTGACGGCGCTGTTGGTGTTGAGCAACGTCATCTTACATAGCCGTATTAGTTTTGCGGGGATACCAAATTCAGACATCGCGGCATACAGGTAACTCCTTTCCGTACTGTCGAATGCAGCTTTGAAGTCGACGAAAAGATGGTGTGTGTCGATTCTCCTTTCATGGGTCTTTTCCAAGATTTGGCGTATTGAGAATATTTGGTCGATGGTAGACTTTCCAGGTCTGAAGCCACACTGATAAGGTCCAATCAGTTGGTTGACGGTGGGCTTCAGCCTTTCACACAATACGCTCGCTAGAACCTTATAGGCGATATTTAGAAGACTAATCCCGCGGTAATTGGCACAAATTGCAGGATCGCCCTTCTTATGGATTGGGCAGAGCACACTTAAATTCCAATCGGCAGGCATGCTTTCATCCGACCATATTTTGCATAGGAGCTGATGCATGCACCTTACCAGCTCCTCGCCGCCATGTTTGAATAGCTCAGCCGGCAGTCCGTCGGCGCCCGCGGCTTTGTTGTTCTTTAGCCGCGTTATCGCTATTCTCACCTCGTCATGATCGGGTAGCGGAACGACAATTCCGTCGTCAACGATTGGGGTATCGGGATCTTCACTTTCTCGGTGACATGCGCAGCTGTCACTGTTTAATAGGTTCGAGAAGTGTTCCCTCCATAATTTAAGATTGCTCTGTACGTCGGTCACCAGTTCGCCGTCTTTGTTCTTACAGGAAAACGCCCCGGTCTTAAAACCTTCTGTAAGCCGCCGAACTTTCTGGTAGAATTTTCGGGCGTTGTTCCTGTTGGCCAGCATCTCAAGCTCTTCGCACTCACGTATTTCGGCCTCTCGTTTCTTCTGTCGGATAATACGTCTCTCTTCCTTTTTCAGCTCTCTGTAGCGATCCCACATGGCTCGCGTTGCGCCCGATCGCAGCGTGGCTCTATAGGCGGCATCCTTTCTTTCTGCGGCAGCATGACATTCCTCGTCGTACCAATTGTTTTTTCGGGCTCGCCGGAATCCGATTTCTTCTTCGGCGGCGGTACGTAGAGAACGAGAAATGTTGCTCCATTGTTCGTGGATGCCGGTTTGCTGGGCAGTACTCTCTGAGAGCAGGAGTGAGAGTCGAGTGGCGAATCTTCTGGCTGTCTGTTGTGATTGCAGCTTTTCGAGGTCGAACATTCTTTGCGTAGGTAGATGCACGTTTTTTGCTGCACAGAGGCGCGTGCGCAGTTTGGCTGCAACAAGGTAGTGATCCGAGTCAATGTTGGGTCCTCGGATCGTACGTACATCTAATACACTAGAAGCGTGTCTTCCATCTATCACAACATGATCGATCTGGTTTCGCGTTTTTCGATCAGGGGACAGCCAGGTAGCTTGGTGTATCTTTTTATGCTGGAATCTGGTGCTGCAGACTACCATGTTTCGGGCCCCGGCGAAGTCGATCAGCCTCTGTCCGTTACCGGATGTTTCGTTGTGTAGGCTGAATTTTCCGACTGTGTGACCAAAAATTCCCTCCTTGCCCACCCTGGCGTTGAAGTCGCCAAGCACGATTTTTATGTCGTGGCGGGGGCAGCGCTCATAGGAACGTTCCAGGCGCTCATAGAAAGAATCTTTGGTCGCATCGTCCTTCTCTTCCGTCGGGGCGTGGGCGCAAATTAGCGATATGTTAAAAAAACGAGCTTTGATGCGGATTGTTGCGAGACGCTCGTCCACCGGAGTGAACGACAGTACTTGGCGACGAAGTCTCTCTCCCACAACAAATCCGACACCGAATTTGCGCTCCTTTACATGGCAGCTGTAGTAGACGTCGCAAGGTCCTATGGTTTTCTTTCCTTGCCCCGTCCATCGCATCTCTTGGATGGCAGTGATGTCAGCCTTTACTCTCACGAGGACATCAACCAGCCGGGCAGAGGCACCCTCCCCATTAAGGGACCGGACATTCCAGGTGCATGCCCTCAAATCATAGTCCTTAGTTCGTTTGCAGGGGTCGTCATCAGTATAGGGAGGTCTCATCCGAGGCTTTTTTAAAGTTTTCATTGGGGGCGATTTTTAAGTGGCGGGTCCCAAACCCAACGCACAACCAGCTATCCTGGAATGTTTCGCCTTCTCACTTTAGCTCACTCCCGAACGGGTGTTCGGAAGCTACCCAGAGGATACGTGGGCTAATCCCGGCCGTTGTGAGCTGCTTGAACCATATGTAGAAGAATCGTCCTGGCCACTCCCAAGTGAATGGCGATCAGTAACTTTCCCCACTTGCGTGGACTTCTACACATGGAACCATCCTCCAAAAATTTTTATTGCTTAATTATAAATTAAGTGCCAGGAAAATGTAATAAATAGCATAAAATATAGTAGTACATCTTAAAAAATAGAATCCAATTGAATCTACATAACAGCATATTTACTTAAACATATTATCAATATTTATTAGATGAGTAAAAAAAAGGAATGATTGCTTTTATGAGATCAAATTTTTACACATCACCTTAAATGCGAACACGTCTGACTTTTCGTACTGCAAACTGGTGTATTAAATTGTCACAATTCAAGCGTTCAAGTAAATCAGACTCAATGCACAGAAGAGCCAGACTATTCAGGCGGTTTTCAGACATTGTTGAACGCAAATGATTTTTTGCTCTATTCAGACATGAAAATGAACGTTCTGCGCTGCAGTTTGTTGACGCTAATGTGTTAAATATTCGATATGCTATCTCCACATTTGGAAACTCAGTGTATAACTCGTTCGTCCGCAGAAGTTTCAGAAGGTCAGATGGCGCGTTACGTTCTATTTTTCGTTCAGAACAGTACGCGTGAAAATGAATCATTTCGACAGTGAATGAAATCTCAAGGTCTGAAGTATAAGCTTTTCTCAAATATTCCGATCTTTCACGAAGCTCTTTGAAATTCAAACCTCCAAAATTAGTAATCACTAAAAATTTCTCGTATAACCGTTCATATGCTTGGTTTCTCTTTCTCAATTCTGAATCCACGTTGTCTAGTATGATATTGAAGGTATTTATCTCTTGATTCGTCAGCTTGTAACTTTCTTCTTTTTCTCGAAACAGTCGTCTGATATTCTTGTATCTGCTGCTACTTTTATTAGTCCACGATAGTCATTAACTACATCAGTAATGTTGATTTCAACTTTCTGTAATCTTTTACTAACCGCGTGGAATCGTGATAGTAAAAATGCCAAAGAATGTGCATGAATGTTATCTCAAGTCTCTCTAGTTGAATCCACAGTACTCTAGCTTCTTGTCTCGTTATAGCATTCTCAGTTACATCTTCCTCGAATAAGATCGGAGTTTCAATGATTTTGCCATAGTAGACAAAATATTTTGTTACATCAATACGGTTATCTATGCATTATTAAGAACATTTGTCAATAAAAAAGTATTTGAATGCTTTTACTGTATGCACCTGCTTTTTAACCTTGCTTTAGAAGGACTGTTGGTTTTTAGCAATTTAATATACAAAATCGAATGAGTGATGTATTTTTTCCTGCGCCACATTTGCGCTAACCGAACTCTCTCCAACTTCGAAGTATTTTTGTTATTGCGAATAAAATCAATTTTTATGCCCTAAAGAAGTCAATGAATAAAATCGCTCTGGCGGCTATTGTGGGCCACGTATTTCATAACCATAGATAACGATTATTTCTGTGTGTACGAAGGTTTCTGAAGATGGAATTGCAAACAAACTACTAATTACAACAATTATCATGAATCAACATTGTTTGATTAAGTAATTCTCAAAAAAACAGTTTTTGTCACTCGAATCATATTTATTTATAATATGTGAAAAGAAATACTTCATTTTTTCATACACACTAATGTATTCGAGAGATTTTACGTAATTTAAGTAAAAATGCTATTTTATACATTAAAACCATAACGTTTTTCAATAAAAGGCTTGGTTTCCCACAATTTCCGACACTGTCGGATAATGTGGGCCAAAACACTTTTTTTAGGAACGTATAATTAACGTTCAGAAATTAGCTTTTATATTCTTACAATTATTTCTCGCATAGATGAATGACTAAACTTTCACTAACTGTTAGAAACTAATCCGAGATCAGCTTCTTATTTTCTCCATAAGCGTTTTCCCTAAGGTGCCCCCTAATACCCGCCGCTCCTCGAGTATAATTTTTTTTTTTTCAATTTTCTTCTCCTAGTTTTGCCGCCCTTCTAGAATCTGCCGTCCTGTGCGCAGGCACCGTTGGCACTTAGTGTAAATCCGCCACTGACTTTAAGTAGATTAATAGAAATTTGGTATTTTATTTTCTTTAAACGGGAATTAGAGTGCGTTGTTATATCCAAAGCTAGGCAACACTGTAGTAGCGAGAGAGAGATTTGTCTGCTGAAAGCAGAAGAACACCAACAACAACTGCAATTGCGGGCAATGCGACCAGATGTTAAAAAAAGTGAAGCTAAATAAAAGTGAGTGAGTTATTGAACTAATTTAAAAAAAATAAATATTTTACAAAATTATAAACATTACAAAAATGTCACGGAGAAAGAACTAAACCTCCGAGGTTAAATAACAAAAAAAAATGCTAAATCAAGTTACGAAAATGGTAATCTGGCCATACTGGTGCTAAACCGACACGATAGGCACCACCTCATTATTCTTTCCATCATGGATTTTATATACAATCTCAATTTCCGTTAGTTTGACAAACAATATGATTTAGAAGCTGTCGTGAACAATGCATTGAGAAATGGGAGAGCGAGAGAACGTTGTAAAACTAAAATTAATGCTGCTAATGCTGAAAACAGTGACCGACGTTCGCAGTCCCTTAACGCAGCCCCTAACGAGCACAAAACTGAGCAAAACTCATCCCGTGGGGAACAACTGCGTTCTTTTAGTTACATATTTGCACAATACATCGGTTTGTGTGTTTGGTTGTATCTACACAATGTTGCCACTGATATTTTTGCTTACACACTTCCGCGTTATCAGTTACAATTTTTCACTGTTTAATAAAATAAAGCCAAAGACTAACAAATGCAAATAGTTCATTTATCTATAATTAACATTATTCAACATTGTTTTTAAGTTATTTTATATTAACAAAAATTAAAATTTTTCCAAGTTTATTTTGTAATGTCTGTAATGTGAAATGTAATGTTTGGCAACACTGTTTGGTGAGAGAGCAACCAGCGGACAGGATTCTACGGGATTTTCCAAAATCCTGCGATAAAATCTAGGAGCCTACGATACGGAAGGGAAGTAATTTTTCATTTACATGGGGTTCTCATAAGTTTGATCGTAACAGCTGACAGGGGACTGCGTTTGCGTTGGTAACTGTTTGCAGCATAAGAGTGCGTTTATTCGAATATATTATTGGTCACTGGAGTTCCAAGTTGACCATACTAAGTTCTTCCTGTTAAAGTTCTATATCTACGTAAGATTTCCTTCCCCCCTATTCGCCTAAAACGAAGATTCGTCCGTAAATATCAAGCTTGCTCGATTTGATTCTGAGCTTCCTTATCCCATGAAAGTCTTTTTTCAATGTGTGGTTTTTCAATGCGCTCCGGAATTTGATGGTAGATCAGGAAGAGGAAGATCAGGTGGAGAGGGACTTGGCTTCACTGGATGTGCTCAACTGGTGCCGGCCAGCCCGAGAAAAAAAGGACTTTGCTAAACTCTCTTAAGCGGTTATTGCGCCAATCCAGAAGAAGAAGACAATCCTATGACTACGATTAATATAACGTTTGCATGTAATCGCAAATATCCAGCGTGGATGTGCCTACCAAGCCGAAAAAGATTAACTCTTTTAAAGTAAACTTTCCATTGCTATGCCAATACAAAAAAAAGAAAAAAATTGTACATGCGATTGTAAAAAACTAAATAGAATTAATAGGACTATGAATAAGTTCGTGCGGTTTTACAACTTGATTATTATTCCATCGATCCACATTTCCAAACATTCATTGGAGAGCTACTGTCGTAAGGCACAAACGTCAGTATAAGTTTTTTATTTGAAGCGTAAACAACAATATTTTTACCACACTTGAAAATGTCGAATTTCGTGCCAAATAATGTGCTTTTTCGCGGGGAATTCTTCTTCATTATTTTAATATGAAGAAAAAAGCAGCCGAAAGTCATCGTATCTTGGTGGAAGTTTATGGTGAGCATGCTCTATCTGAGCGAACGTGCCAGAAGTGGTTTGCACGCTTTAAAAGTGGTGATTTTGGCTTGGAAGACGAAGAACGCGAGGGTGCGCCGCCAAAGTTCATGGATACCGAATTGGAGGAATTGCTCGATCAAGATCCGGCTCAAACGCAAGAAGAGGTTGCAAAAACTTTGGGAGTTGATCAATCAACCATTTCCAAACGTTTAAAAGCCATGGGAATGATCCGAAAGGTAGGCCATTGGGTGCCGTATGAATTGAAGCCAAGAGACGTTGAACGCCGTTTTATGGCATGCGAACAACTGCTTCAACGGCACAAAAGAAAGGGTTTTTTGCATCGAATTGTGACTGGCGATGAAAAGTGGGTCCATTACGACAATCCAAAACGTCGGGCAACGTATGGATACCCTGGCCATGCTTCAACATCGACGTCGGCGCAGAATATTCATGGCCTGAAGGTTATGCTGTGTATCTGGTGGGACCAGCTGGGTGTTGTGTATTATGAGCTACTGAAACCGAATGAAACGATTACGGGGGATGTCTACCGACGACAATTGATGCGTTTGAGCCGAGCACTGCGAGAAAAACGGCCGCAATACGCCGATAGACACGACAAAGTTATTTTGCAACATGACAATGCTCGGCCACATGTTGCACAAGTGGTCAAAACATACTTAGAAACGCTCAAATGGGATGTCCTACCCCACCCGCCGTATAGTCCAGACCTTGCGCCATCCGATTACTATCTCTTCCGATCGATGCAACATGGCCTGTCTGACCAGCACTTCCGTAATTACGATGAAGTCAAAAAATGGATCGATTCGTGGATTGCGGCAAAACCGACCGAATTTTTCACAAAGGGAATCCGTGAATTGCCAGAAAGATGGGAAAAAGTAGTAGTAAGCGATGGACAATATTTTGAATATTAAATTTGTAACCATTTTACGTCAATAAAGTTTCAAATTTCGAAAAAAAACCGCACGAACTTATTCATAGAAAAATTTCATTCCTTTAATTTATGAGTATGAGCACATCTAGTACATACAAATATATATAAGGGCATAACTAAAACATATAAAGTTCGGCTTTAGACTCTTCTCAATGTGGATTTTCTGATTCTACATATGCCCCAATGATTCATCGATACACAGTAATCTCTTCTATGACACGGTGGATTGGTTCCGCGTTGTAGGAAAACACGTTGTAGGAGTATTCTCGTATTACTCGTTCTTTTGGTCCCATACTATATAACGCGTTTTACAAATGATTTACAGTTTTTACACTGTTGTATATTTCTTACCATTGTTTATCAAATATATTATTTATATAAAATATCAAGTTTTTGTTGTAGAGAAATAAATTTCATTTTCAACTTAGATCTTGTTTCCTTTTCACTTGACATGGCTGAGAAATAAATGTAAAAAAAAAAAAAAAAATCTTAAAACTCACACAACTCTTTTAATTTTAATTCAATTACAGTCAAATATAGCTCATTCGACGCAAAATTAAATTTACTATAACAGTAGTGTACTAAAAAAAATATCGGATAATATCGTAAAAATTATGTCAAAGTTGAAAAAATAAAAAAATTCCAAATACTTCCGCCTACAGTCTCGTCAGTTGTCATTTCCGAAAAATTGTCAACACACTGTCCAAAAGGCTTGCTTTTGTTCTTTCAAACTAAAAAAACAAATTCGAAATCGGATGGAAATTGGCGAAGTTAGGAGTGATTCTTCACATCAACCTACTGAAAAACGGTTTTATGGCCATAAAATGAGATTTTGGGGGTGTATTGGAAATTTCTCCTATACCATTTTGTTTAGTTTTTCTATAGCCACAAGTTGTACTAGGTCTTCATAAAAGTATATTCAATTTTTTTTTTTTTGTGTCGCAATGTAATCAAAGAGAATTTGTCAGGAGATGATAGAGGTTATGCACAGTTTCGGCCAAAAAACCCACTACTTTAGAAAACTGTATAGCCTCAAAAATGTTACGATTTTATATCCACGCATAGTGGCCGCTGTTCTAATAGTGGTTGACCAGCTTAAATGATCTATGACGACCTCCAAATAAATTTCGACCATTAAATAGCCATTAATTGAGGGGAGAGCTCGGTTTAAACTCTTGTCGAAGATGTATCCTATTGCTACCATAAACATTTATACCCACTTGAGTAGCTCTTAATTTGAGTTTCAAACATTTAACGTAAAAGGTATGTAGTTAAAAAATATATATGTACATATGTATGTATATTTCGACAATTCTCAATTATAACTAGGCATTTCTTCAAATCAAATAAATATGCATACAGAGAAAAATTTCCGTAATTTTAAGACGGCACTTAAGTATGCACATATGGTATGTACTTGAAGACAAATGCAAGTATGGTATACCACAAGCAGATATGTCCAAAATTTGTAAATATCAGCATATCCACGAACAAAAAATAAAAACTATTAACAGAGAGTCGCAACGATCATTAACTGCAGAAGGTGACGAATGATGATGCCAACACAAATATTGATTATTTGCACAACTCCATATGGACAAGCCTGGCCTCACGCAATCCAAGTCCATAAAGCCAAGTAGATATGGAGTTGGATTGGTGCATTTAAGAGATGCTACCGTAGTAGCCCTTCAGGTGGAGGGGCAAACGCGTAATCAAATCAAGACATGAGGTAAGAGGCATGAGACACTTACATATACAACGAATAAGTACTCTATTGTAAATATGCATGTCCGTATGTGTGCGCACTATGCACACTGGCGTGCAAGTTGGGAGGATCGTTAGTTTGTTTTAAGAAAGTTATAAGCTAATTTCAGATTATTTTCATAAAATTGATCACTAAAAGGTTAGGTTAAGTACTAAAATAAAATTAGCAATAAATTTCGCACCTTTGGTAAAAGTTTGATAACACTTTTAAATTCTGTTTATAAAAGAAATGCTAAAAAAACTACTCATGAACGGCGTCGGTGTAAATCGTTGGTTAGCAGCATAGTGGGAAGGCTTGGATAGTCTCCACTGCAGACTAATATTCACTAAATAGAAATATTTTTATAGAATTCTTAATACTCGTAATAACCTCGAACTAGGCCGCAAATATCCACTTTTCGCACCAAGCTCATTTTAGAATGAGAACTAATTCTTGCAGCAACTGTTTGCCCCGTTGTCTTCGTGAGAGCTTTGTAAAGCATGGAATCGGACATTGCGGCATCAACATTTGCCACGTCAGCAGCGGCAAACTCATGAATCAGAAACAATAGTAAAGTTCAACACCATAGTCGAAAAAGTCTTTTCGTATTTCTAATCAAACTTCAACTAATTTTTTTTTATATTTATAATGAACTTTATTAAACCAAATGTGTACCATTTTGGTCGACCACCTTTTGCCATTTTTTTCTAGAGACATTATTCCATGAGTGTAAAACTTTTGTGGTTTCTCGGCGAAAAACTGCGGCAAGTAATTTTCACAGGCTTCTCTTGAAGCCAACTTTACTCCATTAAGGGAGTTCTGCATTGACCGAAACAAATGGTAGTCCGATGGTGCAAGGTCAGGGCTATATGGTGGATGCATCAAAACTTCCCAGCCAAGCTTTCCCAGTTTTTGCCGAGTCTTTAAAGATGTGTGTGGCCTAGCGTTGTCCTGATGGAAGACGACGCCCTTTCTGCTGATCAGTTCTGGCCGTTTTTTTCGATTGCTTGCTTCAATCTCATCAGTTGTTGACAGTGAAATGTAGAATCAATCGTTCGAGCGGGCTGGAGCAGCTCATAGTGGACGATTCCTTTCCCAATCCCACCAAACGCACAGCATAACCTTTCGAGGCGTCAATCCTGGCTTTGCGACCATCTGTTGAGCTTCACCACCCTTGCACCATGATCTTTTTCGCACATTATTGTCGTATTTGATCCACTTTTCGTCTCTTGTTACCATTCGCTTCAGAAATGGTTCGATTTCATTTCGCTTCAGCAAAGAATAAAATATGTTAATTCGGTTCATTAAATTTTTCACAGACAATTCATGTGGTACCCAAACATCGAGCTTCTTTTTGTAACGGAAGCGAGCGGACCATTGTTGTGCTACACGAACTGATACAGCATCGTCTCCGTAAACTTCACAAATTTCATTGGTGGCTTGCGTGGCATTCTTCCCTTTTTTATACAAAAATTTCAAAATATACCGAATTTCCTGATTATTTTCACTCATTTTTGAACAGCTATAACTTTTTTTCAACTTCTTCGAATATAATTTTTTTTTGTTTAAATGAAGCTTAAAATGTCACCTTTTTAACACCATATGATATGACACAATGTGATTGGTAGCACTGGAGATAGATGACTCCAAAGACATCTATTGACAAAATACGAAAAGACTTTTTCGACTACCCAATGCATGGTCAAATGCCCAAATTATCGGATACTTTTTACCCCGGGGCCGGAGTTCTCAGAGGGGTCCGGACTCGAGAGTAATTCGAATTATATGAATAAGACATAATTGGAAAGGGCCCGGTATTTGCAATTTTCCCCCGGGGCCCCAATGCAAATTTGCTCTGAGGAAGTAATAAGTGACCTTATAAAAGTCGCTCGACGTTAGATAAGGAATATATCATATTTTCAATATCATTCGAAAAAACTCTGAAGGAGGCTCTGTTATCATAAAGCAACTACCCCACCCTCTCGTGGACCCGCTTTTGCACATGTATATGTAGATATACTCATATACTTGTATAATTATAAGCCATACCTACATATTTAGGTGAATATGTGCACGCTTGAAAATGCAAATTGCAAGTGTGGGATGATAAACGGTTGGCTGGCGAGTTGATTGAATGACAGCCGGTTAGGCACTTTGATCATGATACTCGTACTAAGCGTTAATTTCATCCTTTGGAAGCGGTGTCTTCTATTTGACCATGCGACTGGATCTCAAGATCCAGCCCATGCGGAACAATCTTTATCTTGGCGGCATCACCGGAAGCGACTTACTCTTTGTTTGTGGGTTTTGTGTTCAAAGCGGTCACATCAATGAGCTTTTCTACAATTGTTTCTATCGCTATGCTATCGTTTCTTAATTTCTTTCAAACCTCATTTTCTCTCTTTTGTGAGACAGCTAAAATAAGAGAATCTACTTATTTATTATACTCTTACACATAGAGCTCGTACATATAACGATGGTTTGGCTACAAAGTCAGTAATTGGCAAGGAACTATTATGTTAATGCTTTGTTTGTGTGCATTCGACGGATGTTTACTATTTGCTTCTGATTTTTATTCGTTTTAGATGGACTTTTCGAAATTTGTAATTAAAGGTAAGAAATGTTTACCGTACATTGAGTTTTGCGAGCAAAACGCAAAAAAGAAGAATTATTTTCGCAAATTTTTGTGCAGCAGAAAAAAAAGGACAAGTATGCGGTATCAGTAGCATTTAAGTATCGGTGACATTTAAAAAATAAGTATTTTTAGTACATTCTTGGGTGGAAAAATAACCTACTACAATTTATAAGTTTTTAGTACGTTTTCGCTCAATTTAATCTTTATAACTTCCACTGTAGTGAAGGCTAATTATTAAAAATGTATTTAACCACATTCGATAATGGCTACCCCGTGAGGGGCCACTTGGCCATAGATTCAAGTTCGTCCAGTGCGGTGCCACATAGAAGAAAAACGGAGGGAGAAAAAGGGCTTTAGATTGGAGGATGACAACTAAACTGTGACTAATTGCTGCACTAACCGCTTCAAGCTGCTGATGAAATACACCAGCTGTGTGATATTTAAACCGGCTATATCCGCAGGTGCAGCAAAATTGTTGAGGAGAAGGTGTTGAGATGATTCCACTTCATTCTCCAGACAACTTCTACAGAAAGGACTTGAAGCAATCCCAAGTCTCACAGCATGGAAAGTAAAGACATCCACAATATTCGAGGATATTTTGTTAACCTCAAAAGTTCCCTCGAGTGCCCGTGATCTACCCGTGGCCATTATTACTTATTGTTGTACTCTTTCAGAATTCGTCGGGCTTTACATTTTAGGCAGTATGGTTAGGTTAGGTTGTAGCGGTTATCCACTACAGCAGGTGACACACTCAGGCCATTCGGATACCGCATGGGGAATTTGCTTCGATTTCCCTAAAACCAATATGAATTTTTAAAAAATTTTGGAACAACCCTGATGTCCACAGCGCGGAGATCTTCTAACTCATTAAAAAAATGTCTACCTAAGGTGGTGAACCTTCGGCTGGGTAGAGCAAGACCACGGCACCGTCATGTGCCTGCAAGTCTCGCCTCAGAGCGAGTCTGCCTATAAGGTATTATCCCGTTATAACACAAATCGGTGTGGTAAGGGTACGCTTATTTTCGTTTAGCAGCAATGCTTTGAATTCACCATTCGACTTCAATTGCTCGGGGATTCTGCAGGAGGGTTCGTTGCACCATCTTTCATTCGCTATTCTTAAAAATTTCTCAAAAGTACGTAGCTTGTTTGTAGGGGTATAACAATACCATTTTCTATGCACTCGTTCGGAGGTGTGGTGCCGAGTCTTGTTACTTAAACGACCTTTCAATTCCTCTCGATGTTTCAAAGGCTGGGCACCCATGTTACATTTAGGCGAAATGATTCAGCCAAATCGTTAAGAGATGTGCTGCATTTCATGGCTACCTTGGAGGTTGTCGACTGCCCTGCGTCTGATTTTATCGCCGACTGGATGTCAGGGACACGGCCTTAATTTTAGCAATCTTTTCAGCCTGGAAAAACACTGTAATAGTTTGAGAGCCAAAAACTAAAGAAGATCCTCAGATGTTCGGGATATATTCCTCCGCGTACCTTGTCATCGATTTTTAAGCTATCTGGGCATACATGGAAACCGGCGTAGCCAAATGGATTTGTGCGTGATTACAATTCGAAAGTCCGCAGGTTCCAATCTTCGGGAACGAAATATCAAATGATAAACAAATTTTTTCAAACAGTGATCACCCTTCGGCAGCCAATGGCAAACCTCCGAATGTATTGCTGCCACGAAAAAGCTCCTCATAAAAAACCGAGCTTGAAGGCGGCACAAAACTGTTGGTCCCCCATTTATGAAACAACATCAAGACCCACGTCACAGATTGAAGGAGGTGAAATGTCCAGCAAAGGGTGTTTATATATACTCGTACTCGAATGTGTGTATGGGTATATGTGTTTGTCAATACCTTCTAATTCCAGATACATATTCCTACCTTTTGTTTGATACCAGTCGAGACAGCAATTTTCCGAATCTCGTAGTTATTTGGGTAAAAATAATATAATATAATAATATAAGTAAGAATTGGAAAGCTGGTATTCCAACAATCCTCGCTGGTTTCTTTTTAATTATAATTGCCTGTAGGATCTCCTCTGAGATCCACACTTCTTTTTTTGCTGCACAGAGTCGTATACACATCTTAACTGGAATGAAATACAAATCCAAGTGCATCCGTCTTTTCAACTCAACCAGTAGAAAGTTAGATCTCTTTACGCTTGTGCTACAAGCATCGTCTCTCAGCCGAAATCAATAACGTGGAAGCAGTTATTGCTGAATTCCCTTTTTGCCCTACCAGTAAATTCTCCAGGTATGATTTTCAAATCATTCGAAATTCTATGCATACTCGCTTCAGTCGCTTGACACTTGGTGGCGACTGGGTTTCCTAATCGAATACCGCGTTCTCTCTATTTGATAAGATCAAATAAATTACCCTATGTCTTATATCTTTTGGTTGGCAGTGAGGGCAACGCTCATGTTATCCTGGTTTTATAATAGCAGAAGTGTGATCCGACTCTAGTTCTATTCCTAAGGTTTAAATATGTATAAGCTGTACAGAAATAATATCAGTAGAATTCAAAATTATCGATGGTTTCCCGATACACTTAACGCTCCCTAATAACAATGGAATAGAGTCAACAATGATTTTGGACCTCTACGAAATATCTAATTTGTTCAGGTACGCGACAAAGTCGCTAACCTCTACCATCGTACTGGTCACTCTGGTCTAAGATATGAGTGTGTAAGTGTGTAAGATATGAATACACGAAATTAACTTCGTTCCATTTCTACGAAAATAATCGTGCCGTAGTTATCAAAATATGTTATCGAAACTTCAGCTCGATTGTAAATATGCATATCCTGACTTGGCCTAAAAATCATCTTCTCAGACGTGGCTTATTTAGGGTCAGTGTGAACGGCACATAATTATGTATAATCATTATAATCCACTATTGTTCAACCACACAGGCATCAATGTACCTACAATAATTGACTGCTTGGTGCGGTTTGTGGTACGGCGGCATCGCCATTCTTATTTCCTTCGAAATTTTGATGGAGTCCTATCGTCAATGGTTCTAAGTATAGACCAATGATAATTGACCAGAGTTTAACAACATCGATATACACTTGCTGTGGTACCAACCTGATGGCCACATAAGCGATGCAAAGTTTGAAAGTGTGAAGGAGAAATTTTATGATTGTGCCAACTCACGTCTATCAATTGGCCGCCGCGATTGTGTGACTTAACACCTCTCGATTATTTGCTCTGGTGGTACGTCAAGTTCTTAGTATGCGTTAACAAGCCAACCGATTTGCTCGAGCTACGAGGGGTGCCTTTTATATGTCGGGATTAGAGAACAAAAACAAATTTTAATCATCGAGAATCACTTTATTGTTTTTCAAAATATTCTCCATGAAGATCTATACACTTTTGCATGCGTTTGAACCAATTGTCGAAGCACTTTTGCCACTCTGAATGAGGTACCTCCAAAACATGCATTCTGAATGCCGCAACCGCTTCTTCAGGTGTCGAAAAACGTTGATATCTCAGTTAGTTTTTTACGTACGGGAATAAAAAGAAGTCATTCGATGCCAAATCAGGACTATACGGCGGATGACCCATTAATTTAATGTTTTGGGTGCTCAAAAATGCAGTTGTTTGAGCCGATGTGTGAGAGCTCGCATTGTCCTGGTGAAGAGTGATCCGTCTTTGGCGATTGGTTTTCCTAATTTCTTGGAAGACAACTGGCAAACAAATGGTTGTGTACCACTCAGAATTTACTGTTCTGCGTTATTCTAGTGGTACGGTTGCGACATATCCAGTTTTTCCGAAAAAACAGTCGACCATTTGCTTGGAAGTGCTTCGTGCGCGAACAACTTTTGTTGGATTTGGCTCATCTTGAAACATCAGAAACACCCATACAGTCGACTGCTGTTTACTTTCGGGCTAATACGCATAAATCCGTGAATCATCACCTGTCCCGATGTCATAGACGTGTTTCGAAGCCCCGCGATCGTATTTTTTGAGCATTTCCTTCGACCAATCGACACGAGCCTTTTTTGAGCGATTGACAAATTGTGTGGGATCCAACGCGAACAAATTTTTTTGACAGTCAAATGTTTATGCAATATTGAATGTATGCTGGTCCCACTAATGTCTAAGATTGTCTCAATCTCACGATGATGCAATATCAGTTCGCGCACAGCATCAATGGTTTTCGGAACAACAACTGATTTTGGACGACCTTCACGAAATTCGTCTTGGAGTGAACTACGACCACGATTGAATTCACCATACCATCGATAAGCACTGGTCCTTGATGGAGCTTCATCGCTAAAAAATGAATTAAGTTCATCCATGCAATGTTGCTGAGTTAATCCACGTCGAAAGTTGTAAAAAATAGTCGCACGAAAATGTTCACGATTTAATTCCATTTGTAGACCGAGATGAATCTTTTAAGTTACTGCAAACAACACAAATAGCGCTGGTATTTCAAAACGTTCTGAGTACGTAAAAGCCAAAAAATGTCAAACTTTGCCATACAGCTAGTTGCCAGATTGCAACACCAGGGTTGCCAAATCCCGAAATATAAAAGGCACCCCTCGTATGCCTCACACCGTTATTGTTTTAATTAAATTTTCTCCTAGCGCTCTTACCTGGTCACCCTATGTTAGGCATTTTAGTCGGACAATAATGCTGCGTTTCAAATGAAAGATGTTTCTTGACAAGTAAATTTTTGGTTTTGAGGTGGCAGCGTGACCTACTCTCGTACTAAAGCTGTCCAATGCTTGATAAATATTCCACTCCCAAATGCTTGGAAACGTGCCCGTCAATCGTATTTTACAACAACATATATCAAAAATGTATTTATTTTACATATTTATGTTATATTAGCTCAGCATACAGGCATATTGGATACATATAGTATGTATGTATATATGTACTTCTAGCTACTATATCGTACATTCGGTCTATGCTTCACTCGAGTCAAACCATTGCAGTTCTTGTTATTCACGCAGTCTTGTGTTCGTTTATTGCTTGATAAAAAATTTCAATTATCAATAAAGGAATTAATTATCGTCAATCTAATAACACAGTTAATCTATTAGATGCTTGTAGCCATTGGTGCCTTGTAGCTATATTATATGGCTAGTCCACAATTACATGCCATGAAAACTTTAGGCATTAATATGTGACCAGTATAAAACAAATATGAAAAACGAACAATTTTATTGAGGGTGGCTAAACTGATTTCAAATATTGACATAGGTATTTCCACTAAACTAAGCTTATCATTGGTTGAAGGAGCCTTATTTATGTAGATGTTTGGTATGCCGAGGGAGCGGCGCTGCAGTTGAGTAAGTAAATAGCTGACTACTAGTATTACGTACGGTGCGACGAATATACAATGAATTTGTTGTTGTATTTTTTTATAATATTTTATCGCGGGAAATATTGATGTGGGTGTTATAAATAGTGAAGCTCATTAAAAAGAACTCGTCAACGATGTCACCAATGTGTAGGTGAATGTTGTCAACAATTATAAATATATTTAAGCACAGTTATTATTCAATTACTACTTATACTCGCGAAAGTATTAATTATATCACACTCAGAAACTGAACAAATGGTGCTATCGAGGAGCAGCCGCTAACGCTTGTCGCGCCAATAAAACGCGCGATACTCCTTCACCTTCCTCACATCAGTGGTTGGCTACACTTGAGGAGTTGAGCTGTGCACGTTGGTTTGCACTTCACAATACTGCATGATCCCAGTCACATTAACAATGAGTTTACTAAAATTGATTACAACTACGTATGCACTACCTATGCATGTAAGTATGCACTTAAGTACCTTTACTAAGTAGTGTGTTTAATTGTGGTCATATGACAATTAGTTATAAATTAAGTCGGAGAGATTTCCAAGTCATTACTTGTACATTTTCTTTATTGCGGATATTTTCTGGAAGGCTTTGATTTTTTAGTTGCTTTCTGCGTTGTGCATACCTATGTATGTAAGTATGTTTTGTACGTATGGTTAGCAAACAAACACCAGTAAAAGTAAGAAGGCGAGAAAGTTACCAATTACCCGATTTACACGAGGAGACATCTGGAAGGGAAACATTTTGTTCGGGGGCGAAGGACGGTCGGGGAAGAGAGAAGGGATTTTGTCTCCCGTACTCGGCGACACGCTTTGCTCTTCTTATTCGTATTTCTTATCTTAAAGCAATTTTTGACAGTTGCTTCATTCGTTTTATTCTTTTGTGGAAGAAAGTTCTAAGTTATGTGTTGGTTTTCATACAAACGGAAGATAACAACGATGACAAACATCCGAACGCTGCTTGGGAAATGCACGATTATTTTTGCTAGTAAATTAGGTATAATTTAAAATAGTTATGGGACATGTTTATGTTGATTTCTAATTTTTCCCTGCATTTCTAGATACTCAAGTTAATTTTAAGTTAATTATTTACATATGAAGTATTTTTAATTTAATTTTTTTTATTCAAGTATAAGAATTTATAAATATATTTCAATAAAAAAAACAACAAATTATTTATTATTTAACCAGTTTGTATTTTTCATTCATATACAATATTTAAGAAACTGTTGTCGAACGCTCTCTGCTTTACATGTAAGCGCGTGCTAAAATACATCCGAACCAGACGATGCTAAAGTATTAAATGTCAAAATGTCGCGGTAATAATTTTGCCCGTGTGTACGCGAATGAAACATCAAAAGAGAATTTCCAGTGTCTCCCTTCCAGATGTCTCCTCGTGTAAATCGGGTCAATGTAAGCACATCTGCAAGCGGGCATCTGTTTTGGAGTAAGCGGCTCCCTTTTCAGAATGTTCTTAAATCAGTGACCACAGGATTTAGCTATGTGACCCATCCTTGGTGCCCCCCACTTAAAAATAACTACTCATGAAAATTCCAACAAAACCATTGACAGATTTAGCACTTTACACTGTTAAGATCGCATCAGTTCATTGACGGTGGACAGGGAATGAAAGTTCTTTGTTAGTTACATTTTGAGGTTCTAGGTTTTAGTATAAATCGTCATTAAAAATATGATTTCTTTATCTTTTCCATGAAAATAAATGCAAACTAAACCACAAAATTTCCACCTCCACGTGAATTTTTTTATAAAACTCACAAAAAAATTTTTCCAATGGTTTTTGCGGCAGTTAACGCGTAAAAGTGTATAATTACTTTGGAACACATTTTTTTTATATACACAGTCTGTCTAATATAAGCGTGACCGGCTAAATTTAAACTTAGAGTTCAGTTATTAACAAAATTTTGTGCAATTTGTTGGTTGTTTTTTAAAAATGTTGGCGCATGCAAAACGATTCGAAGCGATGTTCCTATGTACCTACCCTAAAGGTTCAAAAGTGACACGTTCATCTGCAGCAAAATATTTGAAGAAGACGAAGATACTCATAAATAAATAAACGGTATACCGAAGTTAAAAACATTAACGATTTCCCCGACCTCTGCAAAGCAAGTGCAAGGCTATTCATTTGTTTGTGACAAAGCCGAACTTAAAGTTGCGTGAAGGTGAAACAGGCTTAAGGAAAAGTGGTGTTAATGTATCCAAAGACACAATTCGCGGACGTTTACGTGCAGAAAACGTCAAATTCTGGAGCATATTCAAAAAATGCTTGCATGGGATAAGACAAATTCAAAACGGAATTGAGCAAAAGTAATATTTAAGGATAAAGCTTTCCTTCGGGCGAATAGTTGCACACGTCGGTCCCGAAGTACTGCTGGTAATCGACAACTTTAACGTACTGTTAAGGTTCATGTTTCGGGCTGCTTCTCCGAAAACGGAATTACGCGCTTATTTTTATTTACCACCAATTTGAATGCAGTTTTAATGAATAAAATTTATCAAAAAGCTTTATTACTGTCAGCTGCACAGACCACTACTTGCTCATAAATTAATTCATAGTACGACTCATAGATATGAAGCTATTATTGCAAATGTTGGTGAATATACATTTTATTTTTTATTTAAAAAATATGATAAGCCTTTGCAATGCAGTTTGTTAGAATCGATATGGTCGAATAGTTTCTAAGCTATAGTAGTCACGCTCCCATTTGGAAGCCTGTATCTGTAAATATTTTCATAATTTTCAAAGTAGGTATGCATTTTCAGTTCAAAAGAAAAGAAAGCACATCAGGAACTCCTAATAGAAAGGACTAATTAAGTAACACTTCGTGGGTATATCGTCATGTTAATCTCTCTAATTGCCTATAAACGTATACATCCAACAGAGAAATCTACTTGTGCGGTGGGGGAGGTGTTGTCTGAGTGACACAGCCCAGATCCAATTTGCACGAAAATGGCCATTTGATACACCACTTCTAGAACCACTGCTTTTTATTAGTCGAAATATCTTGATTTGACTATGAATCTGCCTGTGTCGTCTATACTCTTTTCTGCAATTTCTTTCAAGTTAACCATTGGGAATTCGCCCAGCATTCTGTGTCGTAGACTTGGGCCCTCACACAAGTAGTGAAAGATTCTTGATTGCAGCTTCTGCATCTATCATCGTACGGCTACCCCATCTTCTTGGCATGGTCTCCCAATGGCCAGTGGCCGGTTATTTTTCACGCAATTTTGAATATGTCTGCTCGTGGCTTTCTTAACAATTCGTCAATTCTGGATTTGTTGAAATTGGGCCACGTTTGTTTAGTTATTTTGCAGGTGTCCATGTTAGTCCAACTGCCGACGGCCTGCTTCTGGTATAGCAAGAAATTGTGCCTTTTGCGCAGTCCTTGGGGAAAGCATATTTCTACTGCTTCTAATTCGTTATAAGAAACCACTGTCTTGCCAGTTCATCAGCTTTCTCATTTCCCTCTATGTTCCTATGGCTAGATACCCAGATGAGAATGATGTCTGTCGCGCGCGCTAAAGTATTAAGTTCTTCTTTGCATTATCAGACGATTTTGGAATAGGTTATAGATGACTTTAAAGATGATGAATTTTAAAATGTCACCCGCTTCATCGCCTTTTAGATAATTCAGAACTTGTATCTGCGAACGTCTAAAGCAGAGACCAGTCCAATTTGGTTTTTTTATGCCTGATGAAGTGAGCCGCGTGCGTTTTTAGAGAACGGAACGGACCGGAAGTCCAGTTTCTTTTATTAATACGTTTTGCTAGTACTAAAGTACTAAAAGTAACATTGATTAATTCTGAATTATTCTGAAAAGCAAAAAAACATTTGAAGTTTTCATTTCTTTTATTTTAATTTTTCAGTAGAGTCTGCCGCCAACTCACTAATGTCAATGTACAAAATGTGCGAGAAGTATAACTTCTGCCTTTATTTTCCCATTTTCACGGTAATACTCTAAAGGGGTATGTAACGGCCGTAATAGAGCTGGTGTTGAACCGGAAATTTCTTTCACTTAAAGAAGTTAACCCTATACATACTTACAAGTAGTATGGTTATGTGTGTCCGCACAAGTTTGACAATAGCATTAAATAATACTCCGCATTTTCAAAATGTTTGTAAATCATTTTAAAATCTGAAATGCAAACAAAAATCAAATTTCACCTCTTTTATGTAAATAAGCATCGCTTAATTATACCATTAGCAACTGTTAAGCTACCGTTTAAAGTAAACTCAACAATGGACGACAAGTACATCTCCGCCATAATGGGGATGCCAGAGTCATTGCCTTTGACGCCGCTGCTTATAACATACATACATATACGAGTTTATGTATTTACATAAATGTCTTTTTATTGACATGGGAAACGGTATTGATAGTTTGATCTTTGCCGATGTGACCATCATCGCTGAAGCTTAAACAGAAATATATAAATATACCTATATAAATACCTCAGCATGTAAATAATAAATCGTCGTGCATACAATGAACGTAATACCTACATACATGCATACATACCTACTTTGGGGTAAAAGGAAATCCATAAAGAATTTTGGAAGACGTTGGAGAATCCAAAAATTCAATAAAAAAATAATAGCCTATGAGCACATAGGCTATTGTTATACTAAGGGGACGATATATTGGGTTGAGGAATAAGTTCGTAGCGTTTTTACCGAAGACTTTTATTTAAACAAAAAACAAAAATTATGTCAAAAAGTTAATGAATTATATATTCGCCGTTGCTGTTTACAACCTCTTCCCACCTCTCAACCAATTTATTGATACCGTTCCGCCAAAAATCGCGTGGTCTGCTGTCAAAGAAGTTGTTGAGCCAATTTTTAAGGACTTCTGCGTTATCGAAGGTAACACCCTTCATATGGTTTGGCACGGAGCGGAAAAGATGGTAATCGGTAAGTGCAAAGCTCGGAGAAAACGGCGGAAGGAGCTCCCATTCGAGCTCATGGAGTGCGGCTTTGAGAATTTGTTCAACATGGGACCTAACGTTGTCGTGAGGACTATGGTTGGACCATGTCGATCAGGTCTTTTCAGTCGAATAGCCTGATTCCAAGTGTTCACCGTGGTATTCTTTTCGAGCATTTCCCAGTGCACCTCTCAGTCACACATATCATGATCTTCCTTGGATGAAGATGAGGATTGACTCTCGACTTTGGTGTAGCTCCTGGTGCCCCCACTCCTTTCTTTGCTTCAAATTAATTTCTCATCTGACGATTCGGTACAAAAAGCGCTGTTTATGGCCGCGTGTTGCTCGGTGACGGGCGAGATGCTGAGCAGTAATTTGAGCGTGACTTCCTTTGTTATTTTTTCATCGAGCTCGTGAGGCAGCCAGGCTCCCTATTTTTCGGTAAATCCCCTTGAATGAAGGAATTTCTCCTTCAAATGTGATTTGATACGTGCTTCATCGAATTTAGGAGGCCTTCCGCTGCGGGGTGTGTCATCGACGTCAAAGTCGGCATTTTTTAACTTTGCAAAACATTTCCGTGCTGTAGACTTGCCTATGACACCTTCTCCATACACATCTCAAATGTCCTGGGCTGCTTCAACAGCTTTTTGACCTCGATGAAGAGCAAAGAAGAGCAGATGTCGAAAATATTGATTTTGCCTCTTAGGTATTCTAAGCCTTTAAACTAATAAAAAATTAAATAACTCAAAAATACATAGCATTAACATAGTTTTGTAGATCAGAAAGAGTTCTATCGAATGAATACTTATCCTTTGCCAAAGAGCAAACAAATCGTTGTAAAATAAAAGAAAATATAAAAGCGCTATGAACTTATTCCCCAACACAATACATTGGAAACTGCAAACTAATTTCTTATCTTGTTTTCATTTAATATATCGACAAGTGGTCACAATGATTTTATCCACGAATCAGAGGTTACAAAGCAAGCAATTATATCCATAGGTAAGCTAGGAGAGAAAAAATAAGGATTTTAAATTCTTAAGGGGTTCAGAAGTACAAAATTGGACAAAGAATCTAAAGCATATATATTAATATCGATATTTTAAACTCTTTTTTCCTATCGTCAGATTTAATAAAATCTGAAAATGCTATAAAAAGAAAAAGTTGGAGATACAAAGTCAACGAAAATTGCCAACGAAATGAAACAAACGTGTATTTTTAGTAAGGACGAGCAATGTTTTAACTGTTTTTGAGTAAATTTTTTATTTTATTATTAAATTGTATACACCGATTTCACAAATCTTGCTAGAACAGGTGAGAGTGAGATTGAGTGTGATTATCTTTGATGTACGATGTATATGTGTGCGTGTGTATATATCGGGCGTTTTTTAAGAGCTTGAGAACTTAAAATAATAATAGAAATATTGTCCGAATGATTTTTGTTATTATCATCTGATATATTGGAATCTCATGGCATTTGTTTTTTGGATATAATATCTGGCATCCTTATTTCTGAACAGAAATGTTCACACAATTTGACATTCTTAGCTGTAAAGCCATAATTATCGGTGTCGATAGTTCTCATGCAGCTAAAAAAACATGCGACACAATAGTTAGTGAATGCTCGTTAGATTTGTAATTTTCATACACCGTAAGTGAAAATAAAATTAACTACAAATGTATTAGTTTGTAAAATATGTAATGTTCGTTTTTCACATCACGAATGCGGGCAAAATGAAAGAGTCTGCTTTATTTTACTACGAGTACTACTCCAAGATAATCACAATGATGTGCCTTTTCATATTAGCATTTCAGTTCGGCACAAGTAAACCGATCATTTTTTATTGAACAGCTCAGTACAAAACTTATTTATTCATCAAGCTGTTTGTTATAAGGAAGTGCCTGATTCCAGCCACTTGTAATCACAGTTCTTGTAGCCAGGGTTGGGCATAATGCACTCAAAAATAAATGCACTAAGCGTCTCACTACCACTACTTCTTCAAAGGTAGGTAAAAGACGAATTTCATTATCAATGAATATTTAGTGATAGTGAAAAAAAATTAATTAAAATTAATCATTAAACTTTAAGTGATAGGGAGAAAAAACTGCATTATCACTAAACAGTCCGTGATAGTGAAACAAAATTGCAGTACCACTAAATATTTAGAGACAGTGAAAATCTTTAGTGATAACGCTTTTTCAATAACATAACACTGTTTCTTGTTCAATAAAAGTAAGACTAATGAGCAGAAGAAGGAAATGTTTTCAAAATAAACCATAATTTTGAATGGAAGCTTCTAAATATACCTCATCAAAAATAGGAATATATTTTTAATTTTTATTAACATTTTTTCTAAAACTAATTTTTCAAAATTACAGTCAGTGAGAGTTTGCTGTATCGATCGATTGACGATTTCGCCAAAGAAAAGTCTTTCCACTGGCACAGAGGTGTGTTATATTTTAAAAATATTTTGTTTTAGCTTAGGAAAGCGGTGCAAACCATTACTACTCTTTTATCGTCATTCAAGTACAAAATTATATACTATACTATATACAATATACTATATTAATTTTCATCTAAAAACAGAAAGTTGTTTACAAAAATTTCACAGGTTGGTTTCATTTAATTTAAGTCTTCGCCTGCTGTAGCATATGCCTCCAATTGTCTCGGTTTCGTGCATGTGTCCTCCATGCCCGAAATACCAATAAGCGTCTTCCTGCGTATTCTTCTATGCCGTCTATCCAACTAGCGCTTTAGTTTTGGTTAGTTAGTTTTTATTTCTAAACCCATACATTTTGCTGCTCTCTCAATACTTGTGAAGGCTTCTTTCAAACTCGGCAGCGAGGATGCGATTATGTCTATGTCGACCGCGTAAGCCAGCAATTGAACCGATTTAAACAAAATAGTTCGCTTTGTGTTTACGGCAAAGCCTCTGATAACGGGTGTGTTCGAGCCGCTCAATAATTACCGCAATACTGCAACCCTGTTGCTTTATTGATACTCTGTTGCTGATACTCAGCTGATAGTGTGCAGCAATATTGCAGACTTTATTTTGCGTCGAACGTGTTATTTAAAAAAATGGAATTTTTAACATTTTTGATAGCAGATGAGCTAATGGAAACTGATCTCTTGTAGCGCTAAGATCTGGAGCATCGGTTTTCATTTTGTCCAGTACTTTGCCCCAAAGGACCGATTTCTTCCTCCTCCCGCTACCAAATGCATTTTCCATGTCTAATCGAGTTCTGACCAGTAATTTGGTTTCCACAACGCTTAATTTTATGCTAAAAACAAATAATTAACAATATTACAACATAAAAATAACATATAACACAAAATTTACTTACTTTTCCTCCTCCATCTCGATTGCGCATTGAAAATTTGTATGTTGCGCTTGATTAGCTAGTGATGAGCAACAGATTGTCAACATTTCGCTAAACGAACGCGTGACGTTGCCAGTGTTGTCGAAATTGTATCGAAGAACGTGATGCTCTGTCATAAAAAGTAACACTGCCGCAACATTTGTGGCTCGAACACACCCAACCTTTTCAAGGGCAAAATCAAAGAGGAGACATGAGAGCCCATCCCCTTGCCGAAATCCGTTCATGGCGGCGAACTCTCGCGACGGATTGTTCTGAACTCTTACTACGTTCCTTACATTCTGTATGGTCGAGCGTGTTAAACGTATTACTTATCAGAAATACCGAACTCTGCCATCGCTAAGAAGAGCTGGTTCATAATTGTGCTGTCGAAAGCTGCTTTAAAGTCTCAGGTTTTCATTATATATATATATAATTGGCGCGTACACCCTTTTTCGGTGTTTGGCCGAGCTCCTCCTCCTATTTGTGGTGTGCGTCTTGATGTTGTTCCACAAATGGAGGGAGCTACAGTTTCAAGACGACTCCGAACGGCAGATATTTTCTTTTTTGTGAGGAGATTTTTCATGGCAGAAAAACACTCGGAGGTTTGCCATTGCCTGCCGAGGGACGACCGCTATTAGAAAAATGTTTTTCTTAATTTTGGTGTTTCACCGAGATTCGCTCCAACGTTCTCTCTGTGAATTCCGAATGGTAATCACGCACCAACCCATTCGGCTACGGCGGCCGCAGGTTTTCATTACTCTTGCATATATTTCCTAGTGGAAATTTCGAGCTTGTAGCATAGTTCAGCTAACCTGTTTTTGCTTCTTCAGTGCCAAATGTCATGGCTTAATGACATCGTTTAATTACACCGCCTACACCAAGAAGCATTTATATCAACAAACTAGTTGATACTAATATCGCGCATAAAATATAAATTCAAATGTACAGGTATCCCTTGTATAACGCGGTCTTATACAACGCGGTTTCGATATAACGCGATTTGGAAAAATTATTTTTCAGTACAACGCGAAATTTAGGCTTATATAACGCGGAGGGGAAAATACATAATTATAAAATCTGGTAACACTTATTTGCGTACCACATGCCGGGAATTACCCTTTTTTGCCTTAGATAGATAGAATAGATATTAATCTAGCACCTTATTACGAAATTGAAAAGGAGCTTAAAAAACCACCCACCAAAAACTGATAACAGATTTTGCAATTATAAAACCAGTAGAAGAACCACAAGGTCCCACAACTAGTTT
This sequence comes from Anastrepha ludens, assembly GCF_028408465.1. Classification (NCBI taxonomy): domain Eukaryota; kingdom Metazoa; phylum Arthropoda; class Insecta; order Diptera; family Tephritidae; genus Anastrepha; species Anastrepha ludens. The sequence continues at coordinate 71,091,647 of NC_071500.1, forward strand.
CTTATCCAATAGCGCAAACTATGTTGGAGAAATATCTTCTGATGAAGCTATTGCTCCCCCAAAACGCCCACGTGCAAAGATCTTTGAAGACAGTGAAACAGATTAATTACCATATGAAGTTTGAAGAATAACAATAAAGTTTTTAATAAACCTTTAATTTGTTTTAGTTTGTTTTTAAATTTTTTAATGTGCACATAATTATTTAAATTTTGTTTTTTGAATTTTGAAATATGTATGTACATATGTATTATTATTCATATCTTGTGTTTTTAATTGTAAAAGAAATTCTGAACTTTAGTATTGAGTTGAAATATATGTGCATCTGTTATTTTGTATGTATTTTATTTAAAAAAAAACCTATTGGAACATAACCCCCAAATTTATATGAAAACTATGTTTTAGATAACGCGGAATTACATAACGCGCAATTCTGCTGGAACGTAACTATCGCGTTATACGAGGGATACCTGTATTTAGTTAAAGATCATATTTCACTGAAAATGAAGTGATAGTGAAAAAAAAAAATTAACTGTCTCTAAAAGTTTAGTGTGACACTGATAATTGATTTTGCATTTTAACTAATACTGAATCGACTCTGGCAGTGCAATTTAGTGGTACTGCAAAAATGCCCAACCCTGCATGAAGCGAATATTTTGTTCCAACAAAATTCTTTCGTTTTTACTCTTGCTCCAAAGTTTCATACTAGCTGACTTAACAAAGTCTTGAAACTGTGATTTAAAGTCGTATTCATTTAAGAAAAATAAAAAAATGCCTGAAATGCCAATTACCAAATACCAGAAATGCTTACAAACACCGAAAAACCACGCTTATGTATACAAAATTTCTACTACTTAGCGGTGAAATATTTGTGCTAGTAGCTCTCTAAAGTAAAAATAAAAGAACCACCAGTTAAAACAGAATGTGTATGTATGTATGCATTTAAGTTACAGCAGCTCGTGTTTACCCATTAGTGTTTAGATTGTGATGGTGTGGTATTGTAAATCCGGTAGGGACTTACAATTTAACTTCGCCAAAAGGTGTAGAATCGTCGTACGAATATACTGACATCTACGCAGCCCTACAAACTGCGATAAAAGCGTCGCCTGTGTTTTGCGCTGAAATGTTTACACGACATTTATAGAGCTGCTTCCTTGGCAAAGTAAATTGCGGTAGAGGTTATGGTGGATTTCGCTGCGAATGTTTAACTGTTCGCGGCTTTCAAGAAGATGGTGGGAGCAGAGCTTATGCCTCTATGATTATTTACATTGCGGACTGCCACATTGAGTGCGCATTGGTTTCACGTGAGTGTCGTCGTGGAGTGTGAAAACGCTCAGTAGCCCAATCACTCAAAATTACAGCCTGTAAATAGCACAACAATTAAACAACATTTCAATAAAATATTAAAATAATAAAATTCTTCATTTTTATTTATTTTCAAATTATTGCTAAGTGAAGTGCGAATGTGAATAAAGGCAAAATAAAATCACCAATTACAGGAGGGCCAAATGGTCTTCTCGCACTCTGTGTCAAGGCATCTTACAGAATTTAATGTAAACACCATAAATTGTTTGTATGTATATATGTATCTAGATAAGTATGTATGTAAGTGAGCGAAAGTAAGTAGCTTGGCGCCACAAAGACGTGGTTCAATAATAAATTCAATGAAATTCCATTTTAATGAAGATTAATATTGTTTATTGTGTTGATTTTGCTAAATGATTTTTACGTGTGTGCTCATATTTTCGTCAAGCTCTTTGTTTGCTATTGTTTTTTTATATTTTTATTGCATTTGTGGTTTGTTTGTTTGAATTGATTCTGAATTATTGACTAATGGCTGATGGGAGATAACTTGAATGAACCGACTTACTACTATTAAAAAGCTTTGAAGTTCTAAACGAATATTACTTAAATATTCTTCTTCTAAGTTTTAAATAATTTGTAAAAATATTTGAAATTTTCATGCCACATGCCGAATGCGTCAATCTAAGTACTGGGCTATAATAAGGATCTGTTGTATCGTTTTGCTCAAAGTTCGGTTACTTTTTTTCTTTGTAATTCTTACATTAAAGTGGGCCGCCTTGCTTTTAAAGGCTTGGAGAAGTACAATCTAACTGCCTAACTTAATTCTATGTACTAATATTTGTTTCGTACAAAATCCTAATTAGGCATGAGCTATCGAAAATGGCTCAAAAGTCACCACTCGGTTGGGACCCATTTTATTCAAAAATTCTTATAAGTAATACTTATTTACTCAGTACTATAGGTAGGAAGTGGTATTCTTCGTCCATCTTAATTTGATGTGCAGTGCTTCTAGGCTGCCAGAAGCCATCTAAGGTTGAGGGTTATTTATGGTATATTGACTGGGAATGAATGAATAAAACGTGTCTTACGCATTCCATGTTTGCCGGACAAGTCGGGCAGTATGTACCAAAGTCCTGGTGGAATCTAAAAATGCAACCTTTAAAATTCTGTGCCTAGAAGGATCTATGTTAAGTGGAAGTTGAGATCCGAATGTGTTCTGTCTAACCACTCGCCAACATTCGGCATACATCTTTAGGGCCACCATCCTTAAAAGATATGCTGCTGCCCAATTAAGAGGATTCGTTAGTTTTCGTCTGATAGTTTTATATATGGAATGACTGACATTGTTGTTTCGCTTTAAAAATTAAAAAAAGTAAAAAATTGTTTTCAGAATATTATGGGATTGGTTGAAATATAAAACATTTCCATTATTTATGAACGCAAAGTATCATGGACTGAACGGCTTGGTGGGCCGCCCTGCTGGAGCTCAATATCGTCCAAGTTCTTGTCTTCAATTAGCGGTTCTAAAAATCGTGTATATGTCTCTGCAGTATTCACCAGATGCGGCAGTTTTGCTTGTTAACATAGTCGTCGGACTTACGCCTTCTTTCCATATCTCCAGTGAAGCTTAGAAGTCTGTCAGCAGATGTGCATCGATGTATTTGTTAGAATTAGGTCCAGTGTTGGAGTCGTTCGCTTGCTACCATATTTTTGACACAATTTTTGAAATATTGCCGCACATAGCATCATTGTTTAAATCAGCCACCAATTCTTAAAAGTGTTTATGTATTTCAAACACAATCGAAGTATTCGGTTCTGAAGTCTGTTGCGGTACAACATAAAGCTACGCTCACTAGCTCATTCATATTGTTTGGAGTATTGTCATGAAAGCTTACATTTTTAATACTAAATTTGCTTTACTAGCATTGAAATTGACAGTCTCATATTTCTTCTTCGTCGTGACGTGTGCAACCCATGGGTAATTTGAATGGAGTATTATTTGTGTTATGCCTCATATTCCTAGTTAATAGGTTTCAGTAATTTATGCTGTTAGATGGTATTCGTTTCGTTCTTATTCACTGATGGCAACTCCTTTTTTTCTTGGCGAATTGCCTCACGTAAACGTCTTACAACGCCCAAATAATAATCCTTATTAACTCTATGACTTTCTGTTAAAAATGTGTGGTATACGATACGTTGTAATCCATAAAAACAGGCATCGCTTTTTTTACTGAAAACAAAATGGGGTTTTTTAGTCTCGGTCCATTCGGAGCTTTCCACTCACTTGTCGGATAGCTGGATTGTGTGTAGTACTCATGAGCCCACGTCTCGTCTCCAGTAATGATTCGCTTGATAAATGTTGGGTCAGATTCAGCCTTGAAAATCATTTCTTTGGCAATATCAGCACGTTACGTTTTTTGCAAAACCATCAGGTCCTTTGGGGCTCACTTTACAGCAACACGGAGTAAGACCAAACAATTAACTACAATGTCCTGAACGGATCTGTAAGTGATGTTCAAATCCTCTGCCAGCCTTGATGTTTAATTTGCGTTTATTGATGAACTTTTCTTTGACTTCAGTGATGTTTTTATCAGCTTTCTATGTCTATGGCCTGCCATCACATTCGTTATCGTCGATGGGCTCACGATCTCTTCTGAATCGTTTATAAGACTCGTAAATGGATGTTTTCTTAAGAGTATCATTAGCAAAACAGTTGCTCAACATTTCTAAAGTTTTCGCACCATTGAATCTGCATCGCATTTTTAACGGAAAATTTAATACAAACTCGTTGTAGCAAATTCAAATCCATTTTTTAAATTGTAAAAACTCGAAAACACGTGCAGATGATTTACTCAAGATGGCGTAAGTTTTACAAATCAAGCAATGGCGGTAAAATTTTGGTAGGAATGTTAATCACAGATGTGATAACCTAACAAAAAACCAGAACTCAATTCAGTTCACTCAGAGCGTCAACATTAGCATTACATCCTCTTGGTCAACATTTCAACGGAATATTTGAACCTTGTTGACCAAGAGGATGTAGTTCTATGATTGAGGTCTCTTGAAAATATTACTGAGTAAGACTAGTAAGTAAGTAATTTTTTTTCATAATTACAATTATAATTCTCAAGTATTGCAGCTCCAGGGTCCTCTATTCAAGTACAACAAAGGTATACTCTTTGCCTTTTCGTAATCTGATTCGCCTCTTCTCAAAAACGAATTTGCGACCATATCTAATCATTATTGGAAAAGGGAGTAGAGGCCGAGAGGAACCGCAAACAAACATTCAGTTGTTTATGTTGGTAAACGAGTGTGTAGAAAAATAATTAAAAATTGCTATTTAATTGATTTGTTGATTTGGCAATTATATTTCACAAATTTAAATAACTTTTTCAACTTGATTGCGCCTCAAATTGATTTTTCCACTAATGACCCCTCTTTGTAGATAAGGATTGCCAAGTACTGTACTTAAATTCCAAAATTAGTAGCTACATGCGAAAAAATTAGACTAAATTAATAGGGGAAAGTGAAGTGAAGCTTGACATGGGATTTGTAAACTACGTGAAACGTCAAATTCGGTATTTTTGGCAGTTATCGAGCAGTATCTACTTATAAGTACATAAGATGTAGGTTACATTTGTGCTCATTGTGAATCGGAATGATTATAAAATTAGGAATTTTTCAATTTTTTTAAAATAAAATTTGGTTTTTTTTCTACCATTTTTCCGACTTAAATATATAATATTAAGTGCACAACTAAGTTCTCGCTGTTTGTTTTTTTGGTGAAAATAAAACTTTATTCTGAAAAAATGGTTACAAGCGAATCATTGAAAGTATTGCCCATCGCTGGCTACCGTCGCGGTAAAATTGTTCATCTTTTGAGGCTATCCACGGACCATTGATGTCTTCATATGAATGGAACTGCTGGTCAGCTAGACTATGTGCCATGGATTGGAACAGGTGATAATCGGACGGGGCAATATTTCCCATTTCAGTGTTTCCAGGTAGGTTTTAACGGGCTTGGCAACGTGAGTCCGAGCGTTGTCATGCTGCAGAATCACTTTTTCATGTCTCTTCGCGTATTGCGGCCGCTTCTCGCGCAGTGCTCGGCTCAATCGCATCAATTGGAGTCAATACCGATCCCCAGTGATGGTTTCGCTTGGTTTTAACAGTTCATAATAAATAACACCAACTTGGTCCCACTAAACACATAGCATAACCTTCGCAGCGTGAATATTCAGCCTTTTTTGCCGCTGGAGCAGTTGTTCCCAGGCGAAAAAACGACGATCAACATCCCTTGGTTTTAACTCATACGGAACTCAAGTCCCCTGTTTCTGAATCATACCCAAAGCATGCAATCGCTTGGAAATGGATTGGCGGGTAACTCCTAATACTGAAGCAAGCTCATCTTGCGTTTAACATGGATCCTCGTTGAGCAATACCTCCAATTCACCGCCTTCGAAGGTTTTTGGCCTTCCTTCATGCGGACAGTCGTCAACGTTAAAATCACCGTCTTTGAAGCGACGGACCCAATCTCGGGACTTAAAGCAGCATCTCCATAAACTTTCTGTAGCTCTCGATGCGCTTCAGCCCCCATTTTTTTTTCGAATGAAAGAGGAAAATCAACTCTTCTCGCAAATGACGATTATTCGGCACAAAATCAGACATTTTCACAATACCAAAAGTTATGATACCAAAAAAATCACTAATGTGTCGAAGCAGTTTGTTTACCATATGTCTAAGCATGACTTATGACGTTTAGGTTATGTTAGAATCTAATAGCACGCACTGCTGGCGGCATCTATTGACAAACAGCAGGAACTTAGTTCCGCACCTAATAATTTTTCATCGAAACTCGTATTGTTCAACGACATGAATAACAAAAATGTATCAAACTATGTCTTAATATTCAATTAATATTCTTTTTAGAGAATTCCGAGAACCAGGGCTTTTTTCAAGCAGGAACAATTTTTTGGTCATTTCGGAGAATAACAAAATCTTTAAAACCAGAAACGTGTTTGGAGGCATACTAGAGATTACATTCAAACATATGCAAACGAAAGTAATTTTTATTTTAAATTTACCCTACAACAAAGCCTAGCACTCCGCTTTTCGCTACGTTACCTAATAAATGAGTATACATTTAATAAATTCGTTTACAGTTTTTTTTATTCTGGCCAAGTAAGTGCTACTCATTTTATTAAATCTAGAAGAATAAAATACGAAAAAAAATAAAATAAAAATTGAATTAAATATTTCAACTTCACCGAAAATCGGCCAATTTCGGCAATACAAATCTCTGCGCCTGATAGCTGGTGTAGGTTTCTCAAGCAGTCTATCGCGTTGAACGCAATTTGAAGTGATGAAGCAAATATTTTAATATTTTTTAATTATGAAAACACTACCATTATATAAATGAAATCGTTTGCGATAAGATTACTTGCTTGCGACAGTATCGTTTTAAGTGCAATTTGCGCTTGATTTATAATTAATATATCTGTCATAATTTTCAATTTTGAATTTAGGATTTCCCTCGAAATTAGTCGAGGAAAAAGTACAAACAAATAAAAACAACAATATAAGCTGATGTACTAACCAACTGCCTACCTACCAACGATTAACTAATCATCAATCAGCGAAGCAAGAACACTAAACACTTGAGAATTCACCGGATAAGGCGAACTAATTGAAATTTGATTGTTGACGATATCGAACGTGAGTTGGCGATAATAACCGATAAGGCAACGAACTGCTCCTTCCTGCCGCACAACTGTTGAATGAATACTGGCTCATCGTATATAAAAGCAATCCAAGTCAAAGTCAATCCAAAAAATCTAAGAAGTACAGAAGCACATGCGCTGCGTTCACTGCTATCGTTATCGACGTAAATACCATAATTGAAAATTAATCCATCATAATAACCGTCAAAAATAAGTGAGCATATTGATCTGCGTCTTGAGGTAGAGGTGACGACAGCAAATATCCGTCCCGAATTCATTAGCCTGTAAATATTATAGAGCTATGTGTATATTTATCCGCAATAAGAATGTCAACCCTGCCAGGAAAGTCGAAAGTCAGTGATAAGATTTGCTTAACTGTAGTGAGGCCAATAAATACCGCGCAGGAAATTCATCAATACTAGCTGATGCGCTTTCAGAAATTTAGAGCCATGAAAAATTCCTGTTCCATATTATTTTCTTTGTAAGCAATTGGTATACTTTTCATGAAACGCAATGCATAGTTCAAAATTAGTACTAAAGTGGGCAGATGAGATCTGAATCGACGTGCCCACCGACAAAGTGTATCAAAAGGAAAGAAAACTGTATTCTAGCTCGGCCTAATAGTACTATCATTTTAATTTCAGTATATGAAAGTAGGTATTTATATTTCTGACCGTGTGTATTCCTAGTCTTGTCAAGAGCTTTCCATTGAAAAGTTTGACATATTTTACCATAAACGCTTGCAGAACATTTTCATGTATGAGCCAAGTGCTCGAAATAAATAATGGAATTAAGCCCCGAAAATTTTCGTGCGATTATTTTTCATAATTTTCGACGTGGTCTAACAAGACAATAATGCATCGTTGAAATACAATCGGCGCAAGCACCATATTTTATCATTACAAAAAGCTGGTGAAATGCATATTCCCGTGGTCGCTGTTCGATCACCAACGAATTTCGGGAAGGTTGTCGAAAACCAGCGGCCGCCGTAGACGAATGGGTTGGTGCGTGATTACCATTCGGAATTTGTGGAACAACATCAAGACGCACACCACAAATAGGAGGAGGAGCTCGGCCAAACACCTAACTGAAGTGTACGCGCCAATTATTTATTTTTTTTGTCGAAAACCAGCTGTGGTGTCAGAAAATTTCGATGCTATGAGCAAGATCGGCATGTCGCCTGCTGTGAGATTAGGGTATCCTTGAGCAATAGCATTACAACCATCTATAAGATTTTGCATGAACACAACACTTTGTGGTAAAAAAGTTGTATTCGCGTTGGGTTCCATATAATTTAAAAGCGCCCTGGAAACGCAGCTGGACAAGTGTTGGAAAATTGGTTCAAACGAATTCAAAGGTGTATTACTCATAATGGAGAATATTTTGAAAAACAATAAAACCATTGTTAATCACTAATTTTCATTTTTCCATTATTAGGCCAGAAATATATGTAAATAGCAATAAGGTGACCTAGGATCAATTATCGATAGGAAAATGTTTAGTTTTTTTGTTAACTTGGGAGTAATAAAATTCGGGAGACTCTTAATGTATATTTAAGCGAAATTGGAAATTAGAATGTGGCTTTATAAAGGGTCTTCCAGATTAATTTCTAGACGGCCCTTTTTTTATGTCACGTTTTGACATTTGTCAGATATACAAATTTTACACGATAGAACAACGCGTTAAAATGATTGAAACTAATTATTAAAATGGTCGATCATTAAGAACAATATATCGCCCAAGTCGTGATTTTTTTGTGTAAATAATCGTGCGAAGGTGTCGACATTTCAAAGGTTGGTGAAAAAATTTCAAGAAATTGGTTGTGTTGAGGATAGAACTGGCAAGCATAGAAAGGACTGGCAGAGCAAAACCTAAGCGTTCGGTTGAGAATATTGCTGCTGTAGCGCCGACCTACTCAACAATTAGACATTCATGAATCGACTGTTAGACAGATTTTACCTGTAGACGTGCTAATGGTGGACATTTAAATGATTGACTTTTCACATATGGTTTTTAAGAGCCAAATTATGAATAAAAATAGTTAAGCCTGAAAGAATCTAAATTTTTACATGTTTCATTTTAAAGCTAGCTGACCCGTCGAACTTTGTTTCGCCCTAGAGGCCATAAAAAATCAGATTTTTGATTTTATTCAGTTAATTTTTTTATTAGTCAAGTATTTCTATGAAGCTTTAATAGATTGCACTCTTCAGTTAAGCACCTTGTGATACACGACATTTTTTGTTTTATTATCAGGTGCAAGAAAAAACAACGAAGATGGTTTTCTGACCCGTGAACATGCCGCATATAATTGACCATGTGAGAAACATTGATTTTCTAGATTCAGACCACAAACTTTCAAGGATTGGCCTTGTGATTTGTTAATGGTCATTACGAATGCAAGACGGATCGGAAATTGAAGACTTTTAAACTCAAGCGAAAGATCGGTTGGGTTCATCGGGATCCTCGGAATGAGAACTTCTTCACCTTCGATTTTTCCTTTGGGTATCGTCGCGTAAATCACATTGTTCATCAATTTATTTACCACCAAGCGCATACCGTTGCAAAGTTTTGGTGGGCTTATGTTTCGAAGCATGATTACTAGTAGTAGTAATTTAGTACGAAGCCAACTTTTAGGCGTTAATTGTGCGGTGGTAAGCTAGGCACGTCCAAGGAGTTTAAAAATTCAATTGGATAGTTCGTGGCTTTATTCTCATTTGTTACACAGTCAATGGATTTGAATGAATGCATTGTTCGAATGATATCATTTTGAATTAGGCAGTTTAGGCCATCTACATCTTTATTCTTAGCCGCTAAAATTGCTCGCTCACTCAACCATTCCTTATTTTTGTAGTTATTAATGATGTTTGGGAATACTTTATTGTCAAGTTCGTCTTTAGATGAGACAAAGTTACAGAAATTCTGAGGAAATGAAATCAATCCGCTCGATTCATAGACAGGTATTCGACCATTACCGATAGTCAGTAAATGCTCAGAGAAATCTTCAGTAGATGTATCATAAAGTAATGCAACTCTCATGTTTGTTGTCAGCTGAAGTCTCTTCACATATCGCCATAGATTGGATGATTTGAGGCAAGCGTTTATTTCGTCAGCAGCCGTTGATCTTGGAATTACTGGCAGTGTTTGGCGGAAGTCGCCAGACAGTAAAATCATTGCGCCTCCAAAAAAGTCAATAATGACAATTTCAGCAGCAGCACAATCCGGGCGTTTCCCCGGAAAACTTCAATGCGTCACAATACTCGCAAACAACGTTCATTGGCCCAATGCAAACGCTGGATGCAAGCAGTAATCTGCTAGGTTCGAATCAGCACTTGATAATTCTCTTCTTGTGCGTCGAAAATTATCTACTTGTTGATCTGTGTTATTTGCTCGACAATTTCGCATTGCCAGCCGAGCCGATTGAGAATCACGAAGTCGAGCCATACTAACGCGGTGCTCTTCACGGGCAATTCTTTGTGCTGCTTCAGTCGTTTCAGTCGTTTCATTCGCAATGTTTCGTATCCTTCTTGCATTACGGCTTTGTCGGGAATTACTGTGATTATATATTTCTGACAAAATTTATATTATCAAATTTTCTACTTAACCATACACAAAATTACGTTTAGCTGTCATTTGCGTTTTGTTATTCCATATCAGATGCGTTTTTGTTATACCACATTTTATACTGACTTCACGGAAACGCGTTCGAATGGGATAAAAAGTATCCTATGTCCGTCTCCTGGTTCTAAGCTACCTCTCCACCAATTTTCAGCCAAATCGGCTTAGCCGTTCTCGAGTTATAAATAGCGTAACTAACATGACTTTCTTTTATATATATAGATAACATCTTGGCGCGTCTTTTGAATATATTGCATGCATATATACAATACATATATTAGTATAATTGGCGCTTACTCCCCCTATTGGGTATTTGGCTGAACTCGTCTAATGTGCATTTCGATGTCTACAGTTACACGGCAGATAGTTTTTGGTGGCTATCTAGAGTGCCTAGAGTGGTACATTAACATATATATTAATATATTATATTTATTCCAATATTTACTGCCTCGGAGTCAGAGATGCCAATCTTAATATGCGAGAAACGAAATTATTTTTCCGAACTTTTCGGCTTTCGCATTGTTCTGAGCTACATGACTAGCATGTTTGACTAGTTCACGGTTTTCCTGCGGGGGTTTAATAAGAGTATTTTGTTCAACAGTTAAGGATGTGCTTGTATTGGGACGCTATGGAGTAAACGATTCATCGGTTAAGCTGAAAGTAAGCAACTGCACAAATTAAATATTATTAAAGTGTCTCTTATCTTTTAACAACACAGCCCGATTAGACCCTCATTTAGGGCTACTGTTGATCATCAAGACGCTATCATTTGGTAAATTATAACTATGGATGTGGATTTCACACATGCACGTGGGTCGGACTTTACCACTTATTTATGATCACGATTACAGTAATATCGGTTTGTGAGCACGGTCGCGGCAGTATTAGATTATATGGCTATTGAACGATTTATTGCCCATCGAAAATTATGATTTATTTTTAATTTCGTAAAATCGTGGCTTATGAATTGGATTGTGAATGCATAAATCTAAAATAAGTAAGGTTATTTGCTCAATTAGCAAATTTATTAGTCAAGATTAGAATATTTTTAGATATCGTAGTCTTATCGTTTAAACAATTTAAAATTTTCATTATTAGTTTGCTTTATTTCCTTTTATAGACATTTGTGTTTATGAATTTTAAATTTAAGAAATATTTATTCGCATCTGGGCGGATAAGAAAAACGCTTTGTTGTTTTTTCTAAAATAGTGTTAATTTATGCAGTCATCGTAAGTGGTTAGGTTAAATTTAAAGGTTGGCGAAGAGATAATATTGTGGAGGTTTGTGGTCTGAGGCTTAGAAAGGGAAACACAGAAGGAAAAAATCAACATTTTCGACATCTGCTCTTTTTTGCTTTTCATTGAGATCAAAAAGCTGTCGAAGCAGCTCGGGACACTTGCGAAGGTGTCATAAGCGACTCCACAGCATAGAAATGGTTTGCAAAGTTCAAAAATGACGTTAAAGTCGTTGATACGTTCAGCAGAGGAACACCATCTGAATTCGATGAAGAACGTCTGAAATCACTTTTGAAGGAGAACGGTCCCCAAACCAGTCGTGAATTGGCAGAAATAATGAACTGTGATCATAAAACAATTATCAATCACTTTCATTCAATAGGATTCACCGAAAAATTGGGAGCCCGGGTGTCAAAAACCCGAAGGTCGACAAAACAAGCGAAGGCGCCTTCAAATTGCCTTTCAGTACCTAGTCCGCCATCGAGCGACAGCGCTTTTTATACCGAATCGTCACGGGAGATGAGAAATCGCGGCTATACATCAATATAAAGCAAAGAAAGGAGTGGGTAAAGTGATTTCAGACGTTCTTCACCGAATTCAGAAGGCCTTCCACTGCGGAACGTGTCATCGACGTCAAAATCGCCATTTTTGAACTTTGCAAACTATTTCCGTGCAAACGAGATTCCTTTGATAGGCCCCGGACTTTTCAATCGATGTGTTAGAATTAAATGCGCTCACTTCACTTCGTGTACGAAAAGTATAAAGCTTTGTTGTTGTATTTATTCCCGTACTCCCCATAGCCGAATTCATTCGAACAAAGTAAAATCCACTCCAAAAAAAGGCTTAAGGTAAATTTTTCAGATGACGCAAACCGTGATAATCGCAAATTCCATCGAAACTTACTCAAATTCATGAAATGAAAAGTATTGCCTCTAACCAAGTGAACCGGACTGTAGTAATACACTGTGGAACAAATTCAGGTTAGCAAAAATTAGGTCCATTCTGAGAGTGGCGGGTGAAAATAGAGGCGAAATTAGAAGACCCGTGTCGCGCCGTTTTTTTATGTTAGTTCGAATTTTTTTTTAATCGGCCTTCGAAGTTTGCAGTCAAATGCCGAGTTAGCCGCGGGTTAAAGCTGGTTTTGAATAAAATAAAACATTTTTTTTTTTTTTTGTAAGTATTTTATTTGCAATCTATCTTAATATAATGATATTCAGCAAATTAGGTCTTATAATCTAATAGCAGCGGTAGTATTTGCACAAATGCAATACTACTTATAAGATTACGATATTTGTTCTAATATTTGATCTTAAATGTATTAAATTTCAATTGTACTAATGAGTTGCTTATCTTCTATAGGAACTTATGTATTTTGTTTTTTATTTAGTGTTGAATAAATAATTTAATTCAGCAAAATTAGAGAAATGGCAAGTCTAAGATATGATTACGCTTCAGTCGTATTGTTTCATTACTTGAGTCTAATAAGCATATAGCATTCGTATTTACATGGTTTGACAGCCGTGCAAGATATCTGTTAGAAAAGTTTGGAATTTCACTCTTTACAAATGGGATATCTAAGTCCTTGTGTATTGCTTCATTTGTGACAAACCAAGGGGCGTTAACAAGTGCACGCAAAGTTTTTGATTGGTAGCGTTGCAGGATTTCTATATTCGATTTGCTAGCAGTTCCCCAAAGCTGTATACCGTAGGTCCATACAGGCTTTAAAATAGCTTTATATAGTCTCATTTTGTTTTCAAAACTAAGCTGAGATTTACGACCAAGCAGCCAGTGCATTCGCTTGGTTTTATTTTTAAGCTGCTCTTGTTTGGCCTTAATATGGGATTTCCAAGTAAGGCGTCGATCTAAATGCATTCCTAAATATGTTACCTTGGTATTCATTGGTATTACAGCATTATTTAAAAATATTCTAGGGCAGTTATCTTTTCTTAACGTAAAGGTGACATGGGTAGACTTGTCGGAGTTAACTTTGATCCTCCATTTATCAAGCCAAATTTCTAATATATTTAATTGGTTTTGCAGCAAAGAGGATGCTGTTGCAGGTGAATCGCTAGAAGCTATGAAGGCTGTATCGTCAGCGTAAGTAGCCACTTCCACTTCTTCTGTTATTGGCATGTCGGAAGTAAATATTGTGAATAGGACGGGGCCCAACACACTACCCTGGGGCACACCAGCGCTAATATTATATATTTCTGAAGACGCATCTCGGTGTCTAACATAAAAGTGCCTTTCACTCAGATAGGATTTAAGGATCAAATAGAAATGTGCTGGCAGGAGTTTTTTAATTTTGTATAGAAGTCCCACATGCCATACTCTGTCGAATGCCTGTTGAACATCTAAAAAAGCTGCAGAACAGTATTGCTTCCTTTCTAGTGCATCCCTAATTACATTTACAACCCTGTGGCATTGTTCTGGTGTGCCATGTCTTGCCCTGAACCCAAACTGATGTTCGGGAATGATGTTGTGGTCCCTAACTACTGGTAACATTCTCTTCAAAAATATTCGTTCGAATATTTTCGAGAACGTTACAAGCAAACTAATGGGGCGATAAGACTTAAGAAAGTTTTCGGGTTTATTTGGTTTTGGCACCTTAACAACAACAGCACATTTCCATTGTGTTGCGTAGTGATTTACATTGAGAATGGCATTGTAGATTATTTTAAGGAATAAAACATGAAAAAATTAAAAAAGCCTATGCTTGGTCTTATTTTTTAAAAAAGTCCTGCTCTATGAAACGGTTCTTGTGCACTATTTACCACTCACTGTACTTTTTCCTGCCAATACATGTTTACACGATATTTGTAAGTGTTCTTTTATAAAATTTGTAGCATTTTGCTTGTAGTTAAGTAAGTGCCATAATAATATGTTAAAATGTAAAATATGAGTTAAAACTTTTCTCTTTTATATGCCATAATTATCGGTTTAAAAGTGCATTGGAAAATAGAAAATATCTTAAGCAGCCGCATAAGCTAAGAGTAAGCGTTCAAACGTATGCAGAAGCCAACAGGAAATTGTATTTTTTCTTATACGCTTGCATTATATGCTTGCAATTTGTATACAGGGTTTGATTGAAAAGTAATGACCCTTCCCGCGCGGAGCGTCTGCCAAGCGATCAACCGAATCGGCTGGTGGGGGAAAGTCATCGTTGGACCTTCCCCTTCCACTAGAAACCAGTCTCAGTTCGCTGGCAACAGCGCACAGTGCGGCCGATTCCCAAAACGCTGGCCAAAAGTCGAAAAAAAAGTTTCTAGATAGAGTTTCTTTGTCTTTGGGTTGGCTACAGTAATGCCTTGAGTAGTGAAAACCGTTCATAGTAACGTCCTGTACCCTAAGTATCCTCTGTATTTTCAGTCGCAACGTGGCCTTCGTTTGAGCATCGTATTACTGTCGATGAATAGTGAAAGTTGTACACATTTGAAATATTTTGTAATGGAGAAAATTGAACAAAACCAAATGGAATCATCTTCGGAAGGTTAGTAAAATACGAGAAATCTTTAGTACATATCAATACCTCGACACAAAATTTTTAGCTGCAGCAATACGTAGATACATTTTTTGCAATTTTTTTTATAAAATTTGAGTTTTCAAACTGTATAGTAATACAACGCCGTCATATGCTGCTTTGAAACCTATTAAAGGTCACTCAAAAAGTAATAGTTACTGAATAAAACAAGATATAAATAATACATATACATTTACATGCATCTTGATTATGTTCTTGAATATACGCTATTTCACGTGAGGGGGTGGCCAATAGGGGTGGAAAGGGGTGGATTTTCAAAATTTTAAGATCAAATTCGTAATCAGCGACCCCGACAACCCCCGAGTAAGAAATTTTGAATCAATTACTTAATTTTTTGAGTTTTGACCAGCTTTTCGGGAATCGGCCGCACTGTGCAGCGGTGCAGTCAACATCGCTCCGCGCGTGAAAGCTGTTTTAAAATTGTGTTAGGATTTTGCAGTGGCGAAAATGCAGCTGATCATCTTTTTCGACTCTCGAGGCATCTTCCACAAGGAGTTTGTACCTCCAGGAAGCACTGTAAACGCGGCATTTTACAAAGAAGTGCTCTTTCGGCTAAAAAACCGCGTCGCCCGGGCTCGGCCCGACCTCGTCAACAATTGGACCCTTCATCACGACAATGCGCCGGCGCACACCGCCTTCCCCTGCACCTCTGCATTGGTCAAGATGGGGGTTCCGGTGCTTCCCCACCCTCCCTACAGCCCAGACCTGTCCCCTCCGGACTTCTTCTTGTTCCCGCGCCTGAAAAGAAAGCTGAAGGGAGGCGTTTCGACTCCATCGAGGCGATCCAAAAAACTGTGACAGCCGAATTGAACGCGATTCCGGTGGATGAGTTTAAAAAATGTTTCCTGCAGTGGAATGACCGCTACCAGCGGTGTATTGACGCTCAAGAGTCCTATTTTGAAGAAGGTTAGTTGTATTATATAAGCCAAAACGTTTAATAAAACTGCTTAAAAAAATAAGGCTCATTACTTTTCAATCAAACCCTGTACACACCTCCTTTCGTCGTTCTATATGTAAATATCCCACTTTTTATGATAATCTCTATTTTTTATTATTTAAGTCAATAAAATTCCCTACTTTCAAAACAACTGATTAATCGCTGCAAATAATAATTTGATTGATCGACGATGGTGAATGAATTCCTACAAGCAAGTGGGACAATGACAATGATTTATACAATAAATTTAACATGATTACCAATTTTCTCAAGAACAATATAATATATTGAGCTCTAAATGGTGAAACTATTTTTAATCATGATTTTTATTACCGATAAGTAGCCTCCTGAGCAATTCAATAACAACATCGCGCATACATTTTTGCGTCATCAGCACCTGCTTCTTCACAACATATGATACCACATATTATGTCAAATTATTTTCTCGAGAAAAATTGCTCACCCGCACTACACTTCCGTGTTTTTATACGATAAGCTGAAGTGCACTATTACACTCGACTTACAATGCTTTGAATTAGATGTACAATATTTATCGCTATTACTCTAAAAGTCGTTTAAAAATGGCAATGACTACACAAGTGGTAAGTCATCACATTCTGATTAAAATTTATAAAACTTATGTATACTGTATGTCGCCGAAATCTAAGCAGGTGCTTCCGAGTATACAGTGATAATTAGACTTACCGTTAAAGAAGTGTGAGCAATGTAGGCTTTCGAGGTATATCTACTATAGTCACATTCACAATTGACTCAGTGACATTACGAATTGCGGCTTTCAAGGTGAAATACTCACACCAGACATTGTGTCACCGAAAAATCGATTACAAGTGCATTTGATTACTAATTAAAAACAAGACATAAAAACTCATGGTACTAACAACCAATTTCAACCCCAAGCGAAAATAGGTGTTATGAGTGAATGATCTTTTAGAAAATTATCGAAATTTCTTTATTAAATAAAAGCTGCTGAACGTACTAACGAAACAAAAATGTAGTACAATCGATTTGTTTGCCATAATTTCTGGAATATTTATGTACGTAATATGCGGTGACTGGCGCGCTTTGTTAAACTCGACCAAAATCACGTAGGCGGTTATCGCGCCAATTAAGAAGAAGAAGAATAAGCGGTGACAGGTATAAAATTGATAAGCCCAGTTTTGGCAAATATTTCCTTGATTCATTAATGCAAATTATATTTATCTATACTCAAGATCAAAAGCTCTTAGATCACTAGAATCCGTATTAATAAAGCTCCAAAGTTCTGCAAATATAAATTGTTACAATTATCACTTTTATGGGGATAGATACCTGTAAAATTTCGAAAAAAAAAATTTTTTTCATAAAATGTTAATGAAATCCTTTAAGAATATGTAAACAATTTTAGAACGTAAATTTAAGTATATCTTATATTATAGATCGCCAACCGTGACGACTCTATTCTTTGCGTTCGAGCGCTGGGAGAGGAATTTTCATGTATTCAAACTTCAGACGCGTTTTTCTCAAAAATATATTTTTCGAATTGGCGTACACGATAACTCGAAAAGTTATTGACCGACCTGTCTTTGCACACAACGTTTTTATGATATTACTCTTTATGTGAATTTACAAGTTTTCGAAAAAATAATTTTTTCGAAGCAAAAATAGTAGGAAAATTCATTTTTTTAAGCATTTTAATTCATATAGAAATTATGACATTAATAAACAAAAAAATTTTGGTTTTTTGTATTCGGGTCACTGACGCCGATGCTACAATGCCCGCCAATGCCTGCCAATGACAATTGGTGCTTCTGCTCTTGATAATGACGATGAACGAAACAAGTTCAGAAATAAAATAAAGGTGGATATGACTACCGCTTCGCACTCAATTCGATTGTATTCTGGAAAAAATATATATGTATAAATATTAGGCGATTTGTGGGGAGGCAAAAAAATCGCCCATTCCTCTTTGAAAATCGTATTCTAGGGATCAAAATAAGAAACTTTGCCGAAGGAACCATACCTCTAAAACGAATTCTGATGTCCCCCAATTTAGGTCGAACTTTTTAGTTTCTTTTCTCATGTAAAGCCCAAAAATGGTGATTTTTTGAAATGATTGTATGGGGAACCCCCCAGGAGAGTTCCAGGGGGGTGCCACTGGCATGGGTGGATCGGCCGTCCAAAGTTAGTGGGGGTCGGTCATACATTTGGACTCGAATGGAGCACTCTAAATGGGTCAAAGTGGGATTTTTCGTTCGACCCAAATTGGGCGACATCAGAATTCGTTTTAGAGGTATGGTTCCTTCGGCAAAGTTTGTTATTTTGAACCTTAGAATACGATTTTAACAGAGCAATGAGCGATATTTAAATCGACCCGCCCTAATAAGTATATATGTATATGTGATAAATATAAATTATTACAAGTTTCAACGATGAGTATAATTGGAATTACCGTGCATGTTTCCTTGAAATCGGCTATCATAAATGACAAACAGGGAATATTTTTGGACTTTCATTTACAACTTGAGATAGAAAAAGGATTGGTTTTGCATCTAAAAAGTGGTACCGAAATGGAAGAAGGCATAGAAATAGATACGCATACATATATCTTTCTCCTAAATTACCTACGTAAGCAAAGTCGAAAATTTTGATAGCATCCCTTTGTCCACTAGTTTTCGCCAGCCATATATGCCCTGCTGGCTGCAGTTCTTATTGCAATAATTGGGAGTTAATAAGTAGTTCAAGTACTTGTATGAAATTCTCATAGCCGGACTACACATAGGAGGAAATATTATATGAACGAAAGTAGAGGTGAATATTCTCTTGTTTACTTTCGTTAACATACACATCATTACAAAGCAAACAAAAGTATGGTACATCATTGACCAGAGAAGTTTCTTATCAATGTTGGCATCTTGAAAATTAAAGCACTTCGCGTGGTTAAAAATCAGACGCACAAATGAAAAATCCAAACTGAAAGCCTACACCACGCTGTGCTTCTCGTAAATTGCTGCCGATGATGGTTGGCAGATATGAATAAAACTCAAAATGTACTTCTATATCTGTGTGTATGTCTACACAAATTTCATTTCACCTGTTGTCAAATTGCATTTAATAAAGATCTTGAACACTTTGTTATTATATATGCTGCAGCTTCTTGCTCAGGAGTAAATATGAATCTCCAAGAGTTAATAAACTTCAAGAGTTAATAATTTTCCTATTAATATCAAAAATTTACTTAAAACAATTCAACGCGACACTCGAAAGACTTTGCTTACGTTTCGTTATTATTTATTACCCAATTCGCCTTAGAAATAAATATTTTGACAACTGTCCCCAAAAACAAAAACAAAATACATGTAACTTTTTGTTTTTGCACTACTGCTATCCCCACAATGGTGCTGAAGCGCCGCACAGTGCGGCCGATTCCCGAAAAGCTGGCCAAAACTCAAAAAATTAAGTAATTGATTCAAAATTTCTTACTCGGGGGTTGTCGGGGTCGCTGATTACGAATTTGATCTTAAAATTTTGAAAATCCACCCCCTTCTACCCCTATTGGCCACCCCCTCACGTGAAATAGCGTATATTCAAGAACATAATCAAGATGCATGTAAATTTATATGTTTTCGGGGTCGCAAGGTAGCAAGTGGTAGCAGCTGAATCTTGTTTTATTCAGTAACCATTACTTTTTTGAGTAACTTTTAATAGCAGCATATGACGGCGTTGTATTACTATACAGTTTGAAAACTCAAATTTTATAAAAAAAATTGCAAAAAATGTATCTACGTATTGCTGCAGCTAAAAATTTTGTGTCGAGGTATTGATATGTACTAAAGATTTCTCGTATTTTACTAACCTTCCGAAGATGATTCCATTTGGTTTTGTTCAATTTACTCCATTACAAAATATTTCAAATGTGTACAACTTTCACTATTCATCGACAGTAATACGATGCTCAAACGAAGGCCACGTTGCGACTGAAAATACAGAGGATACTTAGGGTACAGGACGTTGCTATGAACGGTTTTCACTACTCAAGGCATTACTGTAGCCAACCCAAAGACAAAAAAACTCTATCTAGAAACTTTTTTTTTCGACTTTTGGCCAGCTTTTTGGGAATCGGCCGCACTGTGCGCCGGTTGGTTTCTGAATGAATCACCACTTTAACCAATTGCTATCACCTGGAATAGATTCGCCTTGCATTCCGCCTGGATTTTAGCTAATTAAAAAAAAATATTTTGTAAAATGAAAATAACGAAACCTCAAATGTGCGTACATTAAACTGGCTTTTTTGTATTGTTGCGCTATCATTTTTTTTACCAGGGATTGATATTTATTAAATTTGTACTACGAACTACGCTCAAAAGTAATTTCAAACCAACAGCTCAATAAATATTTATGTGTGTATGTGTTTCATTTAAATACAAAATTGTTATACCTCTATTGAGAAGCGCTCTCGTGAAGTTACATGCATACAGTCACTCACACCTTTTGTACTTAAGTAAAAACACTCTATGCTGATTGCCAAAAAATGCTCACAGCTGAGATCCCCTGGTTGCAAAATGCTCTGTTATGTAACATGGTTGCATAAAAAATGATTACATTTCACATGAAATCGTACCGAGAAGTCGACGTAAGTTATATATTAAAAACATTTGTATTGTAGAAGATGTTATTTAGCATTTGTTTTTTTTGTTATATTATATTGCTGTTAATGTTACCATAGAAACTCTAATTTGGCATAGCAACCCCGCCAATACGCTGAAACAAAAATACCAGGCACTCACACCACCACACACTTGACTACCTACCAAATACACACCAAGGGTGCCTGTCAAGGAAGAAAAAGAGTGTTCTTACTTTAATTTTTGATGCAGATACGATTTTTTTTGTCAAGTGTTCTATAGTTCATAATATTTTGCGAAAATGAAAATTCAAAGTGTGCAGATATTTATTTCATAAAATCATAAAGTCCACATATAATACAAAACAGTGTCTACTCATTTCAATGTTATGCAAAAAAAAACTAAAAACAAAAATACAGAGATTTAAGCAGCAGCTTAAATGATACAGTTAAAAAATAGCAACTATATATTATTAATTTTTAAAATTTGAAGGAATTTATTACTTTGTTGGGTATCCTTTATTATCAATAACAGCTTGAAGTATATGTACGTGTCGCGCAGCCAATAAATTGTTTGTGTATTCTGGGCTAATATGGTTCAAGTATTGCTTTTCTGATCTGATCTTAAATTTGTTTATATATTTAGGTTCGTTATCTTGATAAAAGTGAAAATCACCTTCAATTTGTAATTTTCTACCGCATAAAACGAAATTTTCTTGCAGAAGTGTTAATATGTCTATTTGTCCAGTGTTTTTTCGACAAAGGTCAAATTTGCAACTCCATTTGAAGATCTCCATGCCAAAACCATAATCTTGCTACCGCCGTATTTTATAGTGCACATTTTGGAGCTGAGGTCCGTATTGCCCTCGCCATCTGGTCCAAATAAGTTTATTTTTACCTCGTGTGCAAAACGTACGAGCCTCCAAAATGCTGGGCCCTTATTTAGATGGGCATGTGCAAACTTCAATCTCTTACTTCTATTCTTTGCACTTACCAAAGGTTTATTATTTATTAAAGGCCATTTGAGTAGTAGCCATTAGCCAATACATAATTTTCATGTGAGGAAAATGACTTTTTAGGATAATATGGCAAGAGGAGCGCAGCTATCTACCAAGGAGCGTGCTTGTATTCTGGGTATAGTGAATCGGGAGTCTGAGTTCGCAAAATGACGTTGAAAGTAAATAAAAATAACTTTTTGATAAATCGGCTTATGCATCCACTAAAGTAAGTAACGTTGCTTCATTAAGAGGAGCGTTAGTCTGTCGCTAAGTAAAGTAGAGATTTTTCGTCCAATAGTCGGACAATTCGGCCTGCATATCCGAGACATGTGAAGAAAAAATCGGATTAAGGCGAGCCCTAAGAAGCAACCGGTAAGGCAAGGAAAGCCACGCTACCGCAAAAGGAAGACTCCCTGTGATTGAGCAAAATGCATGTTTATCGCTACTGATAAAAGAAGTTTTCAGATGTAGGAAACAAGAGGTGCAAATATGTTCGTGCGAAGAGCTTGAAGCCTGAGGTGCTAGTCCATAGGAGAAGAGTTCAAACATTTTACAGTAGTTTTTAAGTGTGTTTTCCCAAAAGAACCAAGATGGTGGATTTGGTGACTGACTTAGGTGATGGTGGAAACATTTCTCTCACCTGCTGAATGGTGACAGCGGTGGATGTCACAGAGAAGATGAAGTCTATAATCTCCCAATAAGATGCTGAAACAAATCCTTTACTATGCTTTATTCTTACTTTTGTTTTCTTTCTGAAGGATAAACAGATTTAACCTCTGATTATTTTATTACCAAAAAATTGTTTGTTCAGAGTCCGACATAGCCACTTCGCTTGGTGTACATGTGTTCTTATTTAGCAACTACCAATCACCTTAAAACTCCTAATATTTTTCAACATTTTAACACATCACTTCCTTTATGTGCAGGTACCTAGTAACGCCAATATTATTATAGTTGCAATGCTTAGTTATAAAAAACCATGAGCTGTTATTGTGCAAGCCATCCGACCCCTTATCAAAATATCTTCACGGTAATGTGGATGCATATTTATTATCGATGCAGGCATATACCTATACTTATACATTTTTGTGTCTACTATATATGTACATTTGTATGCAGATAACTAACTACTACTTACGTAAGTAATTTATCAGTTAAACAACAATTTGTTATGTCAACATTTGGACATGTTAAATTTATTAATGCATTAATGAAATCATGTACATACATGGTTGTTGTTGTTATATGTATAGAAATTACATATTTTTGTCATTGGCAAAATGTGTTATGCTGCTTTTTGAATTTACATGCATACATACCTCGTAAGCCAAATATTTACTATAAAGATAAGTATATACATACACATGCATGTATGCAAAAAAAAAAGAAGTCAGTAGATAATTGCTGACAGATAAAAGAGAGATTAAATCAAATATGCATTAAAACAAAGAGTAAATGTGTAAATCAGTATCGATTACATAATGTAACCACTTGATTTTAAAATTGTTTATCATTACAGTAATTTAATTGCAATTATTCATTAAATTATATTCATTATGTTATTGACTGTTCGATTGAAATTGAAATGATAGCCTGCAATAATGAATTTAATGTGGAATCCAGAAATTTTTTTTAACAAAATAGTTTCTAATGAAAAATGTATTATTAGGTATGTATAAGTGAAAATTTAACCCTAAATATTATGGTTCGCTCCACGAAAAAATAATAGTGTAATATAACAAAACCAAAAAAATATTAAAACCATGGACGCTTTCCCTCATTTTTCATTATGAGGGTCAGTAATTTAAATTTGGTGAGGTGCTAAGCTGCTGGAGGCAATAGAATAAGCTAATTGCTCAACCCATCATAATTTTAGTGAACCCATCAAATTAAATTAAATGTTAATTTAATTAAAAACCAGAATTAATAGTTAATGTAATTAAAAATCTTAAAAATCAAAGTAAAAAAAGAAGTTAATGTAGATTTGTATCATATATGTTTGGGATAATTATGTACATACTTATATAAAGCATACTAACTACTTAAAAAACTACCTGTACTTATTTAAATTAACTATTCTTATATTTAAAAGGCTTTTTTAATAATTATTTTACTTTCGAATTGATCTGTGCAAATTAATATTAATTTAAATATTTTAGTTATTATTTTAATTAATTGATAAAGTTTTATTCTGAAACAAAAATCTTCTTGACGCTGTCGCTGGCATTTACGTGCTCCGAACGCGCAGGATGGATGGTTCCATGTGTAGAAGTCCACGCTAGTGAACCTGCAATTACATGGCAGGTAAGTGTTGTTAAGTAAATTAGTACCGAATAAAAAGTGGATAGGTTAGGAAAAAATCTTAAAATTTAATATAATAGTTAATAAAAATTGACAAATATTTATAATCATTGATTTATCGATAGTTCATCAACTACATATGTATATATGGCGCGTTTTCGATCGCAGGCACCGGTTGATCTGAAGTGATCCGGTGACCGCGCGCTCTCCGCCCTCTATCTCGAAAATGGTTCACCGTATAAACAATTTTCTTTCAACAAAATTTGTAAGCTTAAATGACTGGACTATGTCGCAGTGGCGAATAATTCCACTGCTAAAACTTTCGAACTTTCTATTTCCAATGTTTTAACAGTTTTCAAAAGCTGGTGCTGGGCTTTGTTAAGCCTTGTCTGGACACTCCATCCACCCATTTGAAGGTAGGCTCATTAGAAGCATATTTTGTCTGTTCCAAAATTCGAATGAAGAAACCTGCAATATATTTGATCGCGTCCTCGTAACGATTATCCAACTCGTCTCCGTGTTGTTACTCGTTCGGAAATGCTAGCTGCAAAAAGTTAGTTTTTTCAAAATCACTTCATAATCAGGAAATGAGTTTTTTAAATTCGCCACTGATGTATAGGCCTGTCGCAATGGATCATGGAAAGCAAAAATAGATCATTTGTATTTGAGTCGAAGGCGCCACATATGTACGTGTTTTACATGAAGTAACGCATGATCACACATAACAGCCCTTTTACTTAGGCGAAGCCACTCACCTTCATCAGTTTGTACGTTTTCGCAGAAGTTGGGGGCTGCGATTGAAATTGAAATGAAATTTGAAAAGTTGAGCCAAGAAGCACCGAAAAATTTGGTAACTCCTAAAATACTCAGGCTAAAAAGCCCATTGTATTTAAAGCACTGGAAAGTGAATAGGTACATAGATAGCCAAGGAGGAAAGGAGAGAAGCAGCAGAAAGAAAAAGATAGGATAGAATAGAGAAATAGAGGTAGTTAGACCTGTGAGAATTTTCCACATTCTTTGGTAAGTCTGAAAATATCCTCCAGTTCGAGAGAATGAATTTTTCTCGTTCTCATGACATCAGAACCTAAAATTCGCAGCCTTGCTCCAGCAAATGCAGGATATTCACAGAGAAAATGCTCAGTGCTATTCGCCTCCTCAAAGCAAGACAGGCAAATCGGGGCCTCAAAGATTCCGAATGGATTGTGTCCTGTAATAATACCGACCATCAACCGAACGTCTTTTCTTCCAAGTTTTAGAAGAGAGTCCGACAGTTTTCTGTACGGGCTTGCCCCAAAATACTTTGCAATTCTACAGCGTTCTAAACCGGACCTCCGCCTCTTATGTAAATCGCATACATAATCGCTGATCCACTCATGATTCCTGCAGAACTGATCCCGATTATTGGCTTTGATCTCTGTGGGAAACCGCGGATTAACAGTTGGTCAATTCATAAAAATTTTATTTTTTTTCATTTTTACTCAAAATTTCTGGTGTTGCTAAGACAATCTCTTGCTAAGGAAGCCAATTTGTTATTAAGACAACCGATGTCACTCATACCACAGTCCCGAATAATTTTCCACTACTCTTCCAATGGGTTCCTTGGGTTCGATTTTATTTCTGGGGCCATGAGACGTTGTTGGCTTATTGACATCGGAATGACCTTTCTCTCAAGGCTACCAAACTTATCCTTATATATGTACGTCAATTGTTTGACCAGCTATGCGGCATCTGACACCATCTGGCTAAAACCTAATATCACTGATGTCCAGTCCATCTAATTATTTTCAAGTATAGGCTTCTAACATAGCACAATGGCGAAAACTCTGAACATAACTGTCCAGCTTCAGCCACGAATACCCTTTATAAGGTGTGGACATTCCGCTCTGAGAAACTTTATTATTTACCGCCCAGATTACGAAAGGTTCCGAAAGAATTGCTGTGTTAACTTTTGCCCGAGTAAGTCCTGAGCAGCTGTGTAGTCGCGGTTATTGAGTTGCAGGATTCTTATTGCCTGAGTTTACGTACCGCCTCTTGGTAGCCCGGGCATTTTGATCTGCCAGCCTTGTATGCTTCGTCGCATAGTGCGTATTTTTCTGCAATTCTACAGTTTACAGATAGGTGACTGTCCTCAACATAACGACAGCAGAGCTTCAGATGACTTACGTACCATATGATCGTATGATCAACATCCGTAACATCTCTTTGGATATACTCCTCCAATATCCGGCAACGTACCCGTCCTACCTTAAGGGGAACTGAGTGCTCGAATTGTTTTAGGATCCACAGTGTGCAGCGAAATATAGGCTGATTGGATACCGCTGTACGTAGCACGCATACTTTTGATGGCAGACTTATCTGGCTTCTTTACCTGCGCTTGCTCTGCTATCGCGTCCAGCATCTTTTATTCCGAATCCAAGTCTGTTACGATGCCCTTACATTACAGTGTGATGCAATGAGTCTTTAGGTTGACTGTTGCAATACCTTCCAGGGCTTTTTCGAAAACAGATTGGCAAGTAAGTGCCTCACTTTATCACCGATTTTGATTAGCACGACGTTGGATTTAACAGTGCGAAGCATTCCCGTGTATGTTATTTCTTCAGCCATTTTTCGATTATGATCGCATTGGATATCAGGCACAATGAGCCGCAGGGCTTCCTATCCTTTGCGAACTTCTTTTTACTCTGAACTCTCTGCCATTTTTCTTTACAATCCGCCTTCTTAATTGGCCCGATAACCGCTTACGCGGTTTTGATCGAGTTTAACAAACCACCCAAGTCGTTTCTTTCATGAGTTAACCGGTGCCAGTTGGGCACACCAAGTGAAGTCAAGTCCTTCTCCACCTGACGCAGAGGAGGACTTCCACTTTTTCTGCTACCACCAGATGGTACCGTAGCGAATACTTTCAGAGCCAGAGCATTTGTATCCATTCGGTCGACATGACACAACCAACGTAGCCGCTGGATCTTTATTCGCTGCGCTATCTCTTTGTCGTCGTAAAACTCATACAGTTCATCGCTCCATCGCCTGCGATATTCGCCGTCGTGAACGTGCAAAGGTCCAAAAATCTTGCGCATAATCTTTCTCTCAAGCACTCCAAGTCACACCTCATCGTCAGAAGGAGCATGATAAGAGCCTTGTAGAGTGTATGTAAGTGTTGTTCGTCGAGAGAGGACTTTACTACTCAATTACTACTTAGTACAAAGTAGCACTTGTTGGCAAGAGCAATTCTACGTTCGACTTCAAGGCTGACATTCTTATCGGTGTTAATGCTGGTTCCTAAATAAACGAAGTCTTTAACAACCTCGAAAACATAACTATCAACAGTGACGTGGGTGTTGATATGCGAGTGCGCCAACTGTTTGTTTGATGACAGGAGGTACTTCGTTTTGCCCTCGTACTTCACCAGACCCATTCGCTTTGCTTCTTTATCCAGTTTGGAAAAGGAAGAACTAATAGCTCGGTTTTTAAGGCTGATGATGTCAATATCATCGGCAAAGGCCAACAATTGTACACTGTTATAAAAAGATTTCGATCTACTCTTCTTGGGGTCAGGCGATATTTCTTTTCCATGAGCTACCTTAGTAATAGCTTTAGTTCTCACTCTTTTAGCGAAGAGTTACAGTTTTTTCAACCAGCGCTATGCTTCAAGATACTGACAGCAGATTGTCGATATCCCTTCCCATGCGCTCAATCAATTCTGCTAACACCCAGGTTTTGGGCGCAAAGTTGGTGTTTGCCGGTGTTTGCATACTGTTTTGCTGTCCACTTTTCACCCTCGGGGTAATCACTAGGTGCTGCTGGTGGCTGGTCGGGGTAGCTGACAAGGTGCTTATTCGCCTGGTCACAGAGGATTCAACAGAAAGTGCTCCTCTCCTGCCGCTCATTGTCGGGGATTGATTATTTGTCAAAGACTTATTCGCAACTGACCTGGTACTACAGGCCGTCCGGTTGTCTGCAACCTGCCGATCCCCTTGGTAGCTTAGAGCCCAGCTGACTTCTGAAGGGAGAGGGCCTCAATTGTAATAGGGACATATTTTCATATGCACATTAGCCCAGGCATACATGCATACATACATATGTATATATACAGAAATATGAGTTGTTGGTCTGAGTTTGAATGCCTATCATTTGTTTACACATTGAAGGTACATCAATTTGATTGCGGTCGCACATCCTTAAAATCGATTATTGACAGAGTGCAAAGGTGCTATAAGTAGCTGCTCGTAAACCTGCCGGAACGTGTGATTTATGACTATAGCTAACCATTCCAACTGACGGCGTACAAATAAACATATCAACTGATTAGCTATTGATATACTTACAATGTTTATTCATAAACCTACATGCGTTTACACTTCATACGGAGTATATGAATATCGTATGTGCATTTGACTGAGCGCTATTTCCTGCCTACCTGTTGTCTCACAAGCCCTGAAATCTATCGCTTCGAATGCAAAAAGAAAGTGAACTTTCTGACACAAAAATATTTCATTCGTGAGCTCAGCGATATTCACGTAAGATTATATTTTCCTACTTTTTATGTTTTAATGGTTAAAATTTTTTTTTTTAAATGCGCATGTTTCTCTAGCTCGAACATGAATTGAATCGATTCTATTTATTAATTATTTTCAAAAATTTGTTGTACCATGAGAATCTGTGCAATTATATGATAGTTGACTATGTCGATCAGATCCGCACCGCCTGATATGATTAACTCACTTGTCGTCTATTGAAATTTTGCCACAGTAGGGTAATAGAAGGTTAATTTCGTTGTCCATGAATTCTGTGCTTAGGCTTTTTATCTGCTTAGTTGTCTGCTCTGTACCGTACGAAATGGAGTTAAAGTGCTCTCTCCACATCGGCACCTTCTACTATTTAAATGTCATTTGTCAAATTTGTGTTTTGATTTTGTCGCGTTTTCTCATATGGCAAAAAACAAACTATTGCTGTATTCGCGCATGCAAAGGCGCGGTGAAATGAAAATTGTTATGCCAAACTTCGAAATGAAAGTTCATGCTAAGGGCGTGATGCAGGAGATTCGGTTAAACAGATATGTTTTAACAGCCGAAATTCGCGGTCTCCACCTGATATTTCCGTTTTATCAAAGCTTTTAAATATAATATATAAAAGGTGTAGATGTAGGGTAATGTCTTTTCTATTTCCACCTTCTTCAATTAATATTTTTTTTTTTTGGATTTTCCATTCGAGAATAGGCGTCATACATTAAGTTCGGTAGATTTTTTCTTCCTACATCGTATGGTATTTTCGAATGCGATTTGGGCCTGCGCATTTTTAAATAAAAAATTACCTTTAGACAAAAAAAGTTTTTCATTCCTTGTCTGTGTTACCATGAATACAATTTTTTCTAAAATTTTGCGTATAAAATGTCGCATTTCCGACCTATGGTTTCTTCTACACTTTCTTTAAGAAATATCTTCAGAAACCGAAAATACCATACGATTTGTCGACAACTTTCCGTCCGACAATTGTATCCACCCTAACGTACATATGCCAGGCGCCGTAGCGGAATGGATTGGTGCGTGACTACCATTCGGAATTCAGAGAGAATGTAGGTTCAAATCTCCGTGAAACACTAAAGTGGTACAAATTCAAGGCGCACACCACAAATAGGAGGAAGAAACGGCCAAACACACAAGCAGGGTGTTAGCGCCAGTTATATTATATATATATATATATATATGACGTACATATGGGGATGCAAAATGTGTATAGATTAAATTTCGCATTGGCGGCTCAGCTTCGGACCGTAAATACTTATTTTAAGATCTGAGCTTCAATGGCACTCAGTGGGTTCATTTTATGCAAAAATACTATACCTAACTGAAATACTGAATATGTATATATGTTTGTCTGTCCGGTATACCGTTCATCCGATTACGATTGTTACGGATATGCCAGGGATGGTTTATAAGTTTATTTTACTTAAAAAACAACAAGCATGCAAGCCAGAAGATTATACAAAATTTTGTTAATTTGTGCAAGATCTATGATTCTAGATTTCTGATAGAAATCACTTGTTGGGTTTCTGTAAACAAAAGTGATCGAATTGTTCGACAACCATGGTGGTCAGGTGACGCGATCCATTGCATTTCAGTACGAATACTCGAAAAGGTTTCTGCAACCAAATGAAAGAAATATTGTCGATCATTATTCTCACTTGGATTTTAGGTGGTGACGACCCACATTTCGTATACATATGTGAATACTCTGTCGTTCCGCTACCTGACCATGACGAGATTAGAAGGGATAGCGCGGCTAAGAAACAACACAGCCAGGGGATTCGACGGACTACTGACTGAGCTATTCAAACATGGCGGAGAGGAGGATACGAAAAGGAGTTACCTACACGTCGCGATGTCTGAATTTGGTATCCCGAAAAAACTAAGACGGATGGTATTGACATCATCGGCCTTAACAACCGCGCTGTCAGTTCTGCCTTTTTCAAACTGGGTGAAGAAGCAAAACGAATGAGTCTAGTGGTGAACGCGACATCTCGTTTCATTAAACAAACAGTTGCTGCCCTCACGTATCGGCACCCACGTCACTGTTGACAGTTATGATTTTGAAGTTGTAAGAGACTTTGTTTATTTAGGAAGCGCTATTAACACCGACAACAATGTTAGCCTTGAAATCCAACATAGAATCTATCTTTCCAGAAGCATGGACGATCACAAAATCCGATAAGGCGTCCCTTGGAAGGATTTGCGGATGATTTCTGCATCTTTGCACGTTGGTGACGACGAATATCGTAGGTGATGAAACGATGAGCTGTATGAGCTTTACGACACATATACACAGCGCAGCGTATAAAGATGCAGCTTCATGCTATGCGCTCGTCTTCTTAAGTTTCTATCCGTGCCGCGTTTGTGTCTATTGACTAAAATTAGTTCCTACATCCAGAGTCCTCTGCTTTAGACATATGGGAGGTTTATGTCATCAATAGTCTCCATTGCTCCGCTTTTTGGAGTAAAAGGAGCATCGGAAGAATGCAATATCAAATTTATCTCTGATATCGACCTGAGTGTTAGGGATGTTCGTCAATCAAAGAGTTAGTGCTTCCTTACTCAAGAGTTCCTACTCTTCAGCCGCCCACTCCGCGTATCGGAGGATTACTTCGCATGGTTGGTTAGCTATGTATACTCGTATACAGTATGTAGCTTCGCTAATTTCTATCGGACTCTCATTTACTTTATGTATCTACGCTCTTTTTGAATTTTCGTAACATACACAGGCACCTTCCCCATATCTCTTTTGACTCCAACACGAACTCAACTACATCGGTTGCATTTGGAAATTGACAGGTTCCGCGTGTTTTCTGCTTTGTTGCAGACAGAGCAGTAAGGGCGGACATCGTGCCCAACTTATGTAGGTATTTTCTCAATTCCCCGCGTTCATATAGGAACTGAGTCAGGCGATATCTTGCACCTCCGAAACTCCGATTTTACCACGCACGTAAGTCAGAAATAAGTTTATAGGCCAATCGTCCTTTGTTTGGTGGGTTCCATTGATTTTGCCACTTTGTTAGTGAAACAAGTTCTTTCTCTTCTTTAACCGACTTTTTATTTATTTCCAGCTCTACTTATTTCCAACTATGTGCATGCGCTCGTATCGCGAATGTATTGCGAGCCTACGTGCAACGTGACGCAGTAAGAAAAGTCGCTACACTTGAGTGCTGTTGCGGCACTACTGTCTTCGAGATGATTGCTCTATAATGTGCCGCGAGAAAATCGTATTTTGATTTGTTTTCGCTTATATTTACTTGTATTTAGCCGCATGTACATAAATATAAGTGTGCATGTGTGTTGACTCAGGAATTTAAAATGCATTTGCTTGTGTTTGCATCATTTGTTGCTTCAGTGTGCAATTTTCCAACTCAATGGCACAAGCACCTAGTTGTTTATTTATTTGTTTATCAGTTTGTATGATGATGATCTATACATAAATAACTATATAAGTATGCAAGGGCATTAAAAACACACCTACTTGTATGTGTTGTATGAAGATACCATCACATCCGTGCTGATATGCACCTACATGGATATGCACATATGTATCAGTATCAATTTGTTTTTGATTTCTCATACGTATTTACTAACGAGTATTTGCCGTGTCAACTCAATTGCTGAGATAATGATGTTTGCAATCGATGACAAATCGCTGCTGAACTTCAAGCCCTCTCTGTTGCACCTTTCGCCGTTCCCATGCAAAATTCATACTTACATACATACATATGTACGCGTGCATCCTTACACACCATTCTGGTCATTCCTATTACTTATCTGGCTCTACACGTTTCCGCATTGCACGCGCACTAAGGTATCTGAATGCTCGTGCATATATACGTACACATATACATTCAAATTAGCATATACATATACATACAAATATGTATGTATGTATGTAAATAATTGTATCGATACTTAACGTTTCAAGAGTATTTGCTTTCATGTAGCAATTTACTATATTTAAATGCACTCACTCGCGTCAATTTGCATTACCTACAGTATTTTAATTAATTTATAACGTTATCTGTACCCGATGTTATCAAATGATTCGCCTAAAGCAAACTCACAAGCAAAAACGAACGTTGGCTACTACCTGCTTTCGATTCAACACTTCCTTGCTCGCTAGAGAATTCCGCTGCTCGCCAAGCGAAAAAGTTGTATCTGAAGGCAAAACAGCTTAACGATGGGCAAGCTACTTTGCTATTTGCCTTTTAGCTCACAAGCAACAAGCTTAGGCCAGTGCTTCCTAGTATAAGCAGAGATTTTTTTATTATATGTTCGTAATTTTAAATTCAATTAATTATTGTACATTTAGATGTATTTTGCCTCTTTTGCTCTTATTTGATAAACAAAAAAATATTTAAAGGGCCGAAGATAATTATTTTTTGTTTGGGCGGGACCGACTAGAAAGTACAGCACTCAAACAGTCCATTGTACTGCACTCGGGTTCCCTTTTTAATTTTATTTAAATCTATCGGACCTCAGTGGAAATTTGAGTAGATCCTTTGGTGCTAAGGAGTCAAGGTGGTCGCTACTTAACACATCAGTGCCAAAGACCTGACACCTGATTTGAGCGAAAGCGGGGCAGACGCACAGAAAGTGGTCCGCCGTCTTATTCTCCTCTCCATTAGCTAAGCAGGGTGCACTGTCTGTGATGTCTAGAAAGTGGTCCATTATCAGTCTGCCTATAGTCCCTTCTGCTTAATTACAGGAGGATCTGCCACAGTCGGTCGGAAATGACAGGTATCATCAGTTTTGTTCATCTGCAGCCTCTCGCCCTACCAAGCTCGCTTTTGGGTTGATGTAACCCGTTTGCTAACCGTGGCTTTGATGGCTGCGGAAGGAAGTGGCAGAACGGGCTATGGGCTAAGGAAGTTGCCATTCTGATGCTCTGACTCATCCTAGCTAAAGAGTTAGAGATCACATTACCCGCGATAATATGTCTACCGACATAGTTCAGCCTGGATTTAGAGGATTCAACTACTCGTGAAATGGTTGGAGGGCAGTCTAAGGCCATGAGCGTAGCTTTGCTGTCTCTGCAGACACAAACAGATCTGTATCTCCATCTGTTTTACACAACAAAGTTCATTGTTTCTTGAATACCATACACATCCGCTTGAAACACAGTTCCGCAAAAATATTGCAGAGTTGCAAAATCATACACAACTTTGGTTTGAAGGGGAATTTTCGCTAGATAATTTGTGAATTGAAAACAAATTTTTATAGCGCAAAATTAATCGCAAATAAAGTTGAATGACTAATTTTGCGGTACCTTGTATTTATTAATTTTTACAAAGAATATTGGGCAATTATGTTATCATTCCGTGAAAAGAAGCAAAACCTACACCTGCAAACATGGCTTCTAAGTACAATAGCACTATCACATATTCTACACACATACTTACATCCATATAACCATAAACTAATTTCCTTGATATACCCACTTAAGCTATAAATACTTAAAAATAAAGTACGGAAAGAGTTAATGAAATTAATTTCCCACTTCAACAACATTTGTGCAAGTGCCTACATACATATTATACATATGTACTTATGTAAGCTAGCACTGCATACGCTACAAGCGGTCGAATTATGCTGACACTATGTCTGCATTGCACGTGCGAATTACTTAAGTAACAAAAATTTCAGGAAGGATGTCACGTGGTAATGCAGGTAAACATCTGGCAATACAGGCATCATCGCCGTTTCAGGTTCAGTTTAAAATTAAGTTCATTTTTGTATTCAGTTCATAAGTCAGCCTAATAAAGGAAGGACGGAGTTTGCTCAACAGTTTTTCTTAAAAAATGATTTCAATTCCTAGAGTTTTAATATGTATAAGTACATACATAGTACATGAGCTAAAAAGTCCCGGGCCTAGCAAAAAAACACGTTTTGCCTTTGTGCAAAATTAGTTTTATTAATCGACGTCATTTCCATCCAGACAACGCAATCATTCCAGCGCCGCTCTATCATTTCAACTCCACTTTTGTAGAACGATTTATCTTTCGCCTCAAAATAAGTCAAAATAGGTTTCCATTATAACCTCTTCATTCGAGCGAAATTTCTTAACTGCGAGCATTTTGATTTAGGTTCGCGAACAGCTAGTAGTCACTGGGAGCCAACTTTTGCGCATGCGGAGTAATTCGAAGTTCAATTCCAGTAGTTTTGCCACTACTCAGAATCATCAGCAAGTTCTTGTTTTTGGTCAACAGTGAGCAAACGCGGCACCCACTTTGAAGAGAGCTTTCTCATAGTCCATTTCTCATGCAATATAAAGCCAACACGTTGGTCTGATATCTTTACGATGTCAGCTAACTCACGCAACTTCACTTTTCGACCATTCAAAACGATTTTGTGGACTTTGTTTTATGTTTTCGGGTGTTACCGTCTCATTTGTACGTCCATTGTGTTGTGCATCATCGGTGTCTCTACCATCGTTGTATTGTATTTTCTGATGGAGAGGAGTCCCATATCACTTTTCAAGCCATTGCTTCGCTTGACTTTTTTTCTATTCAAGAAGCAGTGTAAAACTAAAACACGAAATTCTATTTGATCCATTATTTTGAAAATAACAAAAGTAGCGTCACTCTTAGCACAACAACTCACGAACTAATGAATGGAATATCATGAAATTTTAACAGCTGTCCTTCCAAGGTTAGAGCCAACTGAAAAAGGGGTGAATGTAATAAAACTAGTGCCAGCTATGTGATAAGCCCGGGACTTTTCAACCCATGTGTTGTATGATTTTGATCGCAGCCAAGTATGGAAACAACCTTTTGAATTTTGTATAAATAAAGGCACAACGAAAATGCTTTCAGAAAAATCTCATATTTATTATTGACTAGAAATTCGCACCATGCTGAGCGCTATAAATAAAAAATTTATTATAATTAATGAAATATTGTATAATAAAAAATAGTTTTATGGAGTATTTTTCGATGGCCCAAAGAAATGAAAAACAAATGTACTTCAAATGAAATTTTATACAATAAAATTACAGTGTATAAATTAACTTATTATAAGTTTTTTTTTTGGAAAAAAACAAACAAAAGCAACTGTCCGAATACTATGATAAAACTCCTCATAAAAAATATCTGACGTTCGGAGTCAACTTGAAACTGTAGGTCCCTCCATTTGTGGAACAACACCAAGACGCACTCCACAAATAGGAGCAGCAGCTCGGCCAAACACCCAAAAAGGGTGTGTGCGTCAACTTTATTTATTACACGGGATAGAGCTATAAAAAATTGGCCTTGCGTAAAACATTGAGATCTAAGGTCTAAGGTCTAGATATTTGTCATTGAACTTCATTTATTGTCACTGCAAAACATTATTTGATTGGAGTCAAAATGTAAGTCAGTAAAATCTGAGTGTGCAGAGTAAGCGGTTGGAACTCATTTCCATTCCACACTGTTAGAGGATTTATATGGCGTAGTGATATTACCTAATTCGTTTATGTGGTCGCGTTCCGGGAGGGTTGAGGGAATTTAAATATTCTATTTGGTGAGCGCTGGCTCGTTAATATCTATTATTGTGTATGTATATCGATCAGCCGTTACCCCCGATGGGAATGGTCCACAAAGCGGGTAACTGGGTGCCACATCAATTGAAGGAGAGGGGTATCGGGAGACGTTTGGTGATTTGTGTTATGCTTCTTGAACGGCAGAAGAAAAGGTTTTCTGCATCGCACCTTTACTGGCGATGAAAAATGGATATATTATGAAAACCCTAAGCGTCGAAAATGTTGCAGCCTGCCAGGTGAATCGCTGCTAGGTCCATCGACAGCGAAAAAAAATATTCATGCTTGAAAGGTTATGATGTGAATCTGGTGGCAATCGGTACCGACTGCAGCGAGTGCGTTTGAATCGAGCTCTCAAAGGAAAGCGGTGTGGGATGGTAGACATGACAAACTAATTTTGCTGCATGACAACGCCAGACCACACGTTGCTAAATCGGTCCAGAAATATTTAGAGGTTCTGAATTGGGAAATCTTGCCCCACCCACCGTATTTTCTAGACTTTGTACCTTCAGATTACTATCTGTTCCGATCAATGCAGTCAGCCCTTATTGTAGAGCAGTTCTCTTCTTACGAGAGCATCGCAAACTGGTTCAATGGTTGGATGAAGTCAATAGAACTCGAATTTTTTGTCAGAGGAATCCGAATTCTGCCTGAAAGATGGAGTAAATTGTAGCTTCCAATGGCACATACTTTACATAATATCATTTATTATTTAATTGTTTAAATAGGTTATAACTTTGGCTAAGAAAGGACGGAAACTTATTCTCACATGTGAATATCGCTTTCTTCTTTGACTGAAAATGACGGGTGTTTTATCTTGGTTCACTTGGTACTCTCCACTCACTCGCCATGTCTGGATTGCGAGTCGTATTTACAAACCCACGTTTTGTGTCTACTAATAATGCGTTTGATGAATGCTGTGTCAAGTTGAGTTTGGAAATCATGTTTTTGGCGATATCAAAGTGATCCCTTTTTTTGCATGAAAACCAAGTCCTTAGAGAAAAATTTTGCAAACCCAAGCTTTTACTACAATATACTGAACGGATTCATAAGCAATGTTCATGCGCTTTGATGAATACTTTGTGGTTATTGATCAACTTTTCTTTCACTTTATTGAAATTTTTGATGACTCGGTTCAATATGTACGGCGTTACTCCTGCAATAGCGTTTCATAGGTACCACAGCGCGAATATATCGATGTTATTTAGCTCTGGCTACAGAGAACCACAAACGGTAACAATGTCTCATTCCTCATTTTGAAAGAAATGTGGTCCGATGATGCTGCCAAGCCAAAACTGCACGGAACAATTAATAATGAAATTTACGCTTTGTTGAACGTTGTGGATTGTGTTCTGTTTTGCCAAAAATGCGCATCTATTCACTGGAGGTCATTGGTAATTTTTACAGCAAAGTTACTAAAACTATCATTGCTACCTGATCATCCGCTTGTTGTCCACCATGAGCAATCGCGGCACTCATCGGGCCGACAATTTTTCATCGCCAACTTATCATGTAAAATATTAATTGGCGTTCCGGTTGACCCACCTATAGTCTCTGTTACTTCATGCACTTTCATTCGTCGATCAGCGAGAATCATGTCGAGGAATTTTTGAATGATTTCCTCGGTAGTAACGTCCGCCGACCGTCCTATTCGCTCTTCCTCAAAAATGCCCACTTTGCTTTTATCTCCCCGCATTTTTTCCCATCCAAAAACAAAAAGCGAATTACCGAACGGTACTGCTCTTTTTCCATGTTAGTCAAAATCACGAAACACGTCTTACTCGAATAGCTGCCAAATCCAATCAACATATCAATCAGTTTGGAATTTGTTTTGCCGTCGTTTGATTGATGGCAGCACAGGATGCTAATACCAAATTCCTTCAGAAACACCATCTGTCATCAAACGCGGGTACTTATTGAAGCGACCTCGTATATGATGTAATATATGTACATACTCTTATATGATATAATATCATTGTTTATCTTTGT
Organism: Anastrepha ludens; assembly: GCF_028408465.1. Lineage (NCBI taxonomy): Eukaryota > Metazoa > Arthropoda > Insecta > Diptera > Tephritidae > Anastrepha > Anastrepha ludens. Next base: position 71,129,951 of record NC_071500.1, read on the forward strand.
GGTGGAGCGTCTTCCCAATTATTGGTATTTGTCTCGATTTTCTTCTACAAATGGAGGAAAGCAGAAAAAGAAAACCTTTAATAGACGTCAATTGATGTATTTTATTGTGTACTAATTCAATATGTTTGTATGCAATGGATAGACTTAATATTTAATGCATATTTCGAATTACAATTTCGCTTTTTAAATGAAAATTTAGAAATTATCCTCAATTTTGCTGAATGTAAGTTAAAATTGGCACTGCAGTGGGAGCAATAAATAAATTACCACATATGTTCCAGTAATTTATATTAATTTTCACTAACAAAATAGAACACCAACAATTAAGATACAAATGACAACAACAAATGCGTTGTGATAAAATACCAAAAGTAAACTAAACTACGCCCCCTTCGTTACGAAAATGTTAACGGAAGAATACGGACAAATACGATAAAAGCGCCTTCAACTGCTCTTACTTCACAAGCTCGTAACGTACAGGGATGTGGTTAGATTATAATAGGGAAAAGTACGTGATGGCAAGACGCATAGCAAATCGACATAATCCAGCGCCCTTTTGCCAATTTCCGAATAAAATCCTAAATACACATCCGATAGATTGGAAGAGGGTGAGTATTTATTAGCGTGCTAATTCATGCGCTAAGTGAACAATAATAACTCACACTTGTCGATTGAGCGAAGATGACAGGATGACAGCCGGCAGCGACGTAAATACTAGTAAAAATGGCATGGCCGAAAGGGATTTGCAAAAGGGATTAGTGTTTAGATAAATATCTCTTCTTCTTCTTAATTGGCGCGATAACCGCTTATGCGATTTTGGCCGAGTTTAACAAAGTGCGCCAGTCGTTTCTTTCTCGTGCTAACCGGCGCCAATTGGACACACCAAGTCGTTCTCCACCTGATCTTTCCAACGCAGAGGAGGCCGCCCTCTTCCAGCTGGTACCGCATCGAATACTTTCAGAGCCGGAGCGTTTGTATCCATTCGGACGACATGACTCAGCCAACGTAGCCGCTGGATCTTCATTCGCTGCGCTATGTCTATGTCGTCGTAAAGCTCATACAGCTCATCGTTCCATCGCCTGCGATATTCCCCGTTGCCAACGTGCGAAGGTCCAAAAATCTTACGCAGAATCTTTCTCTCAAACACTCCAAGCGTGAATCGGTCGCTTGTCATCGTCCAAACTTCTGCGCCATGCGTTAGGACGGGCATGATGAGAGCCTTGTAGAGTGTTAGTTTTGTTCGTCGAGAGAGGACTTTACTGCTCAGTTGCCTACTTAGTCCAAGGATGGTTCCATGTGCACGCAAGTGGGGAAAGTTACTGATCGCCATTCACTTAGGAGTGGCCAGGTCGAGGCCATGGTTCAAGCAGCTCACAACGTCCGGGATTAGCCCACGTATCCTCTGGGTACCTTCCGATTACCCGTTCGGGAGTGAGCTAACGTGAGAAGGCGAAGCATTCAGGATAGCTGGTTGTGCGCTGGGTTTGGGACACGCCACTTAAAAATCTTAAAATGGATATATTTCTGTAGGTGAAATCTAGGGGGGGAATTGTAATAAATCAATCATCACTGAGGTGATCTAAATGGTAGCTGATAAACCAACTATCATAAACAACTTATTTTTGTTATAATATTTAAAAAGCAACAACAACGAAACTTGAACTTTACATGCAATCTGAATTTCCGTTAATTTGACAAACAGTATGAGTGAGAAGTTGTTATGAGCAATGCATTGAGAAGAAGAGAGAACCTACACTGTATATATGCATATTTAAGGGTATGTGTACTATATATGTATGTGTATTTGGCACTTACATCTTTTGAGTTTGGCCAAACTGCTCCAATTTGTGTTGTGTGGCTTGATATTATTCCAGAGTTGGAGAAACTTACAGTTTTACGCCGCTTTCGAAATGCAGATGGCTTTTTATGAGGAACTTTTTCATGGCAAAAATGCATTCAGAGGTTTGCCATTGCCTTCCGAGAGGCTATCATTTGGTATTTTATACGCACAGTAGCATTCGAACCTGAGCTCCATCGAATGGTAGTCCCGCTCAAATGCATTCGGCTACGGCAGCAGATTTCCCATTGCTCCATGCAATACGACCAAGAATAAATGAAAATTTGAGTGTAATAGAATTAATCATTGCATTATCCGTTGCTCAACGTACGTGCTGGAGTATGTTTTATTTAGAAGTTTACATTTCCACATGTGAAGACAAGAAATGTGTTGTGCTTCTTTTTGTTTTGTGTTCAGCCGAAATTCATTTTATTAAATCATCCCAGACATAATAACAAATTGTGCTCGTAGAATACATTTAGGTGCATGCACTTATATTCTATTTATTTATTCATCCACGTGCATTTAACCAACATTTACCGAACGAAAGGCGAACTTAAGCACTGAGAATGTTTGCTTCTAGTCCAGTGCTCGTGCTTCCCAAACCATGTGTCCCTGCTTTCGTCGACGCTGCCTGATTACGTTTACACAGTGATTCTTTTTCTGTCGTAATGCTGGGCAACAGCAAACAATCTAAAATAACAATACCAAGCGGGCGACTAATACATACATAGGTATGTATCTATGTTTGTACGTCGATAAGAATGTTTGGTTGTTGGAAATTTTCCAAAAAAAAGTTCAAACGAGTAGCACAATACCTTGATTTTCCTGATCTTCGTAAATGGTTACGTAAACACACAATTAAGTTTTTAGATTGTGATGAAAAAACTTTTAAGCACTGGACAGACCACGTACAAAAGCTGAATAACAGCTTCAAATATATGTGCGCTTCTTTTATAGAATTGGACATTTAAATACATTTATTCCTCATACGTGACTTGATGTAGAAAATTGCTTATTAACTTATTACGAAGTTATGATGGATAATACCCGTATTAGATATACATATTTTTATAGGTCATTAGTTTAATAATATCCTTTTAATGCGATTTTCATCATTTTATAGTAATATCATGAAAAATAACTTTTCGATGACTTTGTTTTTAAACCGAAACCAGTGTTTCTATTGGCAGTTGATTTTTGGTGTCGCGTATATTTGCTCCCAGTAGCGTTTTTTAACAAACATACTCACACATGGGAGTCATTCTTACGATATACATAATTATCGATCGGAATAAGTTATTTGAATTGGCATCCCCGATCGTCATCACATAGCCCGTTAAAATGAAACAAATATAGGGTTTTCCAATAAGTGGTGTTATTTTAATATTCAAAGAAAAATTGTGAGGCTAGCATTTTTCATCTTTGAGGTCTTGAATCGACTCTGGGCTGTTTGCGTAGACCTTCTCTTTCACGAGGCCTCAAAAAAAGAGTTATCAGGTGTTAAATCACAAGATCTCGGTCTCCAATTGTGATGACCTCTTCGAGAGATAACACGGTATTGTTGAAAAAAAATGTTGTCCAGATCAATACCATCCAATTCCGGCCATAAAAAATCGTTAATCATCTCTCGATAGCGCAATCCATTCACCAATAACACCTGTTATTGGAAAACCCTTTACTTTGCAGTTTGCAATTAGGGAAATATGTATGTATGTGCTCTGAGCTATCAATAGTTAAATGTATTGGAGGTTGAATTAGTTTTAAAGGTAACACACAGATGGCGCTATTTATCACTTTATCGCGTTGGCAATACTGAATATATATGCATGACAAAGCCTCATCCCTAGGCTTTGTTTATCAGTATCTGTCATTTCGCTGAAGTATAAACAACGCAGTGTTTTCGTGCTCCGAGTATGTCAACTTTCGTGCCGTCGAAACGCAATTTGCGGGAAGCTTTGCTTTTCTGCTTCAATTTGAAAAAAAATACAGCCCAAGCCTGTGAATTGCTGCAGGAGGCCTACCCAGACCATACTCCGTCGATTTCAACATGTGAGTACTGGTTTCGACGATTCAAAAGTGGTGATTTTCACACCGAAGACAAGGAGCGTCTTGGCCAGCCCAAAAAGTTCGAGGACGCGGAATTGGGGGAATTGGTAAACGAGGACTCGTGCCAAACCCAAGAAGAGCTTGCTGAATCATTGGGCGTTGATAAATCAATAATAACATAAATTCTGATATTTGCCAAGTTTTTGGCCAAAAAAGTGTTCACAATATGAGCCTTATGAGACGGTCCAGCAAAAAAAATTTAGACGCGCGCTTTTCAATGAACAATTCCCGATATTTTTTAACATAATGTAAGTAATATTTTCAATAAAGCGCACAAAAGCGCCATGAGTAAGGACTTATGTTTAACTTCTACTACATTCCAAAAACATTTTACACATAAATACAAATTTATTCTACACACCTCCATATCTTTGCACTCTGGTCGGGAATGCTACGATTGGGGTATTAATTAGACATATACTTTATAGGGATTTTTAATAGAATTGGATCGATGTTAACAGGCTGTGGCGGCTGCGTTCTTTTCACAGCATATGTCAAATTTATTAAGCACTACGGGCAAATTGTAAAACTTTATTAAGAACGATTTTTGGTTACGGTTATTTCTCGCGAAGGTGACGTGATCGTGCAATTTAATGTCGCCTGACATTTTCTTGGTGGGTTCCTGAGGTCCCAAGTCCACACCAATTAACGGCAATCGGACGATGTCCTCAAAGTCAAAATTACATTCCGCCAGGTCTATGCAACAGAGTTATTAAAAATTTAACCTCTCGGGTGCGAAACCGCGGCGAACATTTTAATAGTACCATATCATATCATATATTACCATATGCAATCATTCCAGCTCGAAAGATATCCAGGAGGAGTTCATCAAAACAAATTCAACCCCCAGATTCACCCAAATTGTTATTTGCATCGATATAGCTCTGTTTTAGACATAATAGTAGTCGATATTTTTTAGTAGCCACAACGGCATAAAATGAGTTTTTCGTAAGTAACTATTCTTAAAAAAGTTTTTTAAATTTTTACTGGTATTTTTTGGGAAGTTTAAACAACAATAATTGATTTTTAGTGAAATATTATTTAACAAACGAAATTATCGTAACAAAACGCTTTCACCATTTTCTAAATTTCTAAAGTCGAAAAATGTGGCATGTAGTAGAGCCTTCCACGATTAAATTACCACCTACAACATCTGAATGACTCGGACGATGCGAAAGTAGTATCATACAGGTACATCGCAATCGTTACATCATTTGGTTACTAACTGGCATAGTGGATTTTGCATTGACTCCACGTTTTTTTAGAAAAAAGGTTTCTTAAAAATGGAATTCCAGGATTTTCAAAATAAAAACTTCAATATATTACCGTCCAACATACACGTATGTCACGCCGAAACTACTTGACCGATTTTAAGACAGTCGTCGGTAATTAGCACGCAACTTTTTTAATTACTCAAAAAATTGTCCAATCCCAACAATATTTATGTCGAGTTCAAACGTGATGGGGAGAAATACGTGTGCTATGTTTGGTGAGTTTTACTATGTCGGCATTTTTCAAAATTTTATTTGTCGCATTTATGTTTGGATTCATTACTGGCATGAAATTTTAGTTACTTTGCTTTATTTATACAGAGATATCACGTTTTGTTTTGGCGGCCGCCGTAGCCGAACGGGTTAGTGCGTGACTACCATTCGGAATTCAGGCAGAACGTAGGTTAGATTCTCGGTGAAACACCAAAATGAAGAAAAAGTTTTTTCTAATAGCGATCGCCCCTCGACAGGCAATCGCAAACCTCCGAGTGTATTTCTGCCATAAAAAAGGTCCTCCTAAAAAATATCTGCCGTTCGGAGTCGGCTTGAAACTGTAGGTCCCTCCATTTGTGGAACAACATCAAGACGCACGCCAAAAAAAGGAGAAGGAGCTCGGCCAAACACCCAGAAAGGGTGTACGCACCAATTATATATATGTATATACCACTTTTTTTGTGGAAAAGTACCATTATATGGCAGGTGACGTGGATATTAGCTGATTTATCCCATATTTATTACCGAACTTCCTTGGACAAAAAGAAATGAATATGTGTACCGAATTTCATTGAAATATATTATTTTTTACCCGATTTATCGTACACATGGACTCCAGCACAGACGGACGGACATAGCTAATGTGACTCCTCTCATCAATATGAGCATTTTGGTATACTTATATAAAGTGTATGCCTATATCCATATCGACTCCTTTGCACTCTTACATACAACCATGATATGAACAAATCAATAGAGTCCTATTCTGCATTTCGACTCTATTTGAAAATGTAAATATTAAACAAAAAATTTAAATTTTCATTCGAAATGCTCTCCATTTGCTTTGATACAAGCCTTCAAACGATTAGGCCATTCACCTATTGCAACTCGCACGATTTCCATGGATATTGACGTCGCTGCTCGAGCCAAAGATTGTTTGAGACACTTGTTCTCCAATTCTGACCACAAACTGTAGTCAAATGCATTCAGATCTAGACTTCCAGATAGCTAATATTCTGCGGCTATGAACCCAGGAATATTGTTTTTTAGCCATTGGTTTTTGCCTTATGACCTGGAATGGAATCTTGCTGGAAGATCCAACGCTCTGCATTGAAGAGAGTACTGCTCAACTGCTTCACCTCGCCTTCTAAGACATTCTCCTTGTACACTTTTGCCCCGGTCTTAACATCTTTTTCGCAGAAATGAGGAAACGTAACGCCTTTACAAGACACAGCCCACCAAATCATTATGGAGGCTAAATGGTGACCACGCTGAACAACATTTTTCGTGTCTTTGGAACAACATTTTTTGTGTCTTTAGAAGTTTTAGCATAGATTTTGTCGTGTTGCTTATTAAAAACTTCTTCATCTGTGAAAAGAATATTTTCATTTCCGTTGAACGCGAGCCTCCGAAGAAGCTGCTTGCTGCTGTCGAGCCTAATTTTCTTCAAGAGTGTTGTCAAAAGATGACCAGTTGAGCGATGAAAATCTTTCATGTGGAGATAACCTTTGTATCTGGTCGATGCATTCACTTCCATGGACGTGATTTTCTGCTTTCTAAGGGGACTTCTGCGAATTCAGTTTTCATGGCTGTGCTGGTTTGAACCAGACGTTTGGAAAAAACGATTGATCGTGCTGTAAAGAAACATTCTCGAAATATTAAGTTTTTTCAGCAATAATCTCACTTGCACTTTTACCACAATTCTGTAATGCAATCACTGCAATCATGCAATCTTTAGCTCACCACTCCATTATTAACATGTGATTCGATTTTTTATAGCGTGATCAGCGATTCTCTGCATTGTCGAATGGTGTATACGAAGATGCTCTTTACCCTCACTCGCCAATGGTTTTTCTTCAGCAATAAGATGACATAATTTGACAACAATTGCTTTCTTTTAAAATATTTGCAAACTGTGAAGGGTCTACCTCAAAGTTCTTGATGTATTGTCAACAGCATCGGCTTCTGTTGCCAAGTGTTGCATCATGTAATATTGCATGGAGTTATGCCTCGTTCATTGCCGCGGAGTTACTAAATTTGTAGTTAAACTTTGCGCCGTATTTTCCTCGTCGGAATTCCTTCCACGCTAGTATACAATATCACACAAGTATATAGCTTCCACCACCCCCACTAGCTTCTGTATCCAATTTATTGTGCGCAATTTTTTCCTTCATTCAGCCCTTCCAATCTGATCTTCAAAAGCTGATTAAAACAAAAATATTACCAATGCTTACTACACCAATAGTACCAATACTTGCAGCCATTCACATCTTTTTACGGTAGAATTTTGCAGTTTAGCTGCTTTGATAGATCTCTCCACAGATTCTCCATTGCAATTGGATCACCCTTAACAAAATTCTTAACTACATTAGTGTGCTGCTTGCTAGAGCTTATTAAAGTTTTTTCTTGCTCTTGTGTTTAATGCCCAAAAACATGCCGATTTCGAATTCCAGCACATGCAAAATCGTTGCGATTTTATTTTCGAAAATGTGTTCGGAAAGGCGATGTGCCGCGTAGTTCAAGCCATTTTTAGCCGTAATATCATACGACAACGAATTGCAGCACATGACCCTTAATATGCCCTTTCCATTTCCCTTCACAGATGTCCAAAAAAACAATTTGTCAATCGCTCAAAAAAAGGCTCGTGTCGATTGGTCGAAGGAAATGCTCAAAAAATACGATCGCGGGGCTTCGAAACACGTCTATGACATCGTGACAGGTGATGAATAATGGATTTACGCATATGAGCCCGAAAGTAAACAGCAGTCGACTGTATGGGTGTTTCAAGAGGAGCCAAATCCAACAAAAGTTGTTCGCGCACGAAGCACTTCCAAGCAAATGGTCGCCTGTTTTTTCGGAAAAACTGGATATGTCGCAACCGTACCACTAGAATAACGCAGAACAGTAAATTCTGAGTGGTACACAACCATTTGTTTTCCAGTTGTCTTCCAAGAAATTAGGAAAACCAATCGCCAAAGACGGATCCCTCTTCACCAGGACAATGCGAGCTCTCACACATCGGCTCAAACAACTGCATTTTTGAGCACCCAAAACATCGAATTAATGGGTCATCCGCCGTATAGTCCTGACTTGGTACCGAATGACTTCTTTTTATTCCCATACGTAAAAACAAACTGAGAGGTCAACGTTTTTCGACACCTGAAGAAGCGGTTGCGGCATTCAGAATGCATGTTTTGGAGGTACCTCATTCAGAGTGGCAAAAGTGCTTCGACAATTGGTTCAAACGCATGCAAAAGTGTATAGATCTTCATGGAGAATATTTTGAAAAACAATAAAGTGATTTTCGATGATTAAAATTTGTTTTTGTTCGCTAATCCCGACGCATAAAAGGCACCCCTCGTATCTATGTTCTATAAAAAAAAATGTTTTAATTATTTTTTTAAGCGAACCCCGAGAAGCCCCCAAAATTTATAAAAAAGTTTAAAAATTAAAAAAAGCAAATATATTTGTCTCGTGTTTTTGTTTTTGGTATGTTTTTGTTTTCAGTTACATTTATTACAATCAGTAGTTTAGTGGAAAATAAACTGTGAAACTAACATAGCTTTTTAAATCACAAATTTCTTAAAAAAAAATATACCCATATCAGAGCCTACATATACTCGTACAAATGTTTCCATCTTAAGAAGTTAAATAAGAAGAACCAGTGGCGGATTTACACTAAGTGCCAACGGTGCTTGCGCACAGGGCGGCAAAACTAGGCGAAGAAAATTGAAAAAAAAAAAAAAAATATACTCGAGGAGCGGCGGATATTAGGGGCCACCTTAGGGAAAACGCTTATGGAGAAAATAAGAAGCTGATCTCGGATTAGTTTCTAACAGTTAGTGAAAGTTTAGACATTCATCTATGAGAAAAATAATTGTAAGAATAGAAAAGTTTATTTCTGAACGTTAATTAATCGTGCACACAGAAATAATCGTTATCTATTGTTATACAGTACGTGGCCCACAATACCCGCCAGGCATAGGAGCGATTTTATTCATTGTCTTCTCTAGGGCATACAAATTGATTTTATTCGCAATAACAAAAATATTTCGAAGTTGGAGAGAGTCCGGTTAGCGCAAATGTGGCGCAAGATGTAACTGAGAATGCTATAACGAGACAAAAAGCTAGAGTACTGAGGATTCAATTAGAGAGACTTGAGATAACATTCATGCACATTCTTTGGCATTTTTTACTATCACGACTCCACGCGGTTAGTAAACGATTACAGAAAGTTGAAATCAACATTACTAATGTAGTTAATGACTATCGTGGACTAATAAAAGTAGTAGCAGATACAAGAATGCAATTTGAAGTTTATGAAAAAGAAGCGTTGGACATGTCAGAGAGTCAAGAATATCAGACGACTGTTTCGAGAAAAAGAAGAAGAAAGTTACAAGCTGACGAATCAAGAGATGGGAAGCGATAATTTTCGAGTAAATACCTTCAATGTCATACTAGACAACGTTGATTCAGAATTGAGAAAGACAAGCCAAGCAGGGCAAAGAGGGCAAAAAGTAAGGTGAATTTATTTGTCAAACTTTGCGGGATTAAAATTTCGCTCTAGCTATTTTTTTCATAAGTTGGCAGCACTGTTAGTAACATCTGGGCCAACTTTCATGCGAATGTCATTATCAGTAATATATTTACGCTTGTGTTTACCAAACGACCAAGAGTGCATTTTTCGATTTTTACAATGTCTGATTTGATTGAGCAGAGAAGTGCCATCAAACTTTGTTTGCGGAATGAAATTTCGGCTGCGGAAACGTTTAGCATGTTGCAGAAGGCATTTGGTGATTCGACCATGTCGCAGAAGAATGTTTATAAGTGGCACAAAGACTTCAAAGAGGGTCGAGACTTGGAGAGCTCCGGACGACCATCGACGTCAACAGATGACCAACACGTCAATAAAGTGAAGGAGTTAGTGCTCAAAAATCGTCGGTTGACTGTTAAAGACCATACTGATATGATCGGAATATCAGAAGGATCTGTGAAAACCATTTTGAAACACCATTTGTGCCTACGAAAAGTCAAATCTCGTTTGGTACCGAAAACTCTCAATTTCTTAGAAAAAAGTCGTCGCGTTGATGTGTGTGAAACAATGCTTTCAGACTATCAGGACAAGCTCAAATGCATCATTACGGGAGATGAGACTTGGATTTATGCTTTCGACCCTGAAACAACCGACCAATCAAGCGAATATCGTGCTAAAGCCGAGGCCAGACCGAAAAGAGCACGTCAAAGTCGTTCAAACATAAAGGTCATGATGACAGTTTTTTTCGATTTTCGTGGTGTGGTGCACTATGAATTCCTTCCATCTGGCCAAACTGTTAATAAGGAATATTATTTGAGCGTTATGCGTCGCTTATGTGAAGCAATTCGTCTAAAAAGATCAGAATTATGGGTCAACAACTCTTGGTTTTTGCATCACGATAATGCACCGTCTCACACTGCACTCGTTCTTCGTGACCATTTCGCCAAAAATTCCACGCATATCGTTCCGCAACCACCGTATTTGCCTGATTTGGCTCCGTGTGATTTCTGGCTATTCCCAAAACTCAAGAGACCATTCCGGGGAATGTGTTTCGAGTCGATTGAGGAGATAAAAGCTGAATCGAAGAAGGTGCTGATGGCTATACCGGAAGTGGACTATTTGGCATGTTTCGGGGATTGGAAAAATTGTTGGCATAAGTGTATTTCATCGAGATTGGATTATAAATAAAGATTTTTCATTTTACAACCAAATTCACCTTACTTTTTGCCCACATGTGTATGAAAGGTTATACGAGAAATTTTCAATGATTACTAATTTTGGAGATTTGAATTTCAAAGAACTTCGTGAAAGATCGGAATATTTGAGAAAAGCTTATACTTCAGACCTTGAGATTTCATTCACTGACGAAATGATTCATTTTCACGCGTACTGTTCTGAACGAAAAATAGAACGTAACTCGCCATTTGATCTTCTGATTCTTCTGCGGACGAACGAGTTATATACTGAGTTTCCAAATGTGGAGATAGCATATCGAATATTTAACACATTAGCGTCAACAAACTGCAGTGCAGAACGTTCATTTTCATGTCTGAATAGAGTAAAAAATCATTTGCGTTCAACAAGTCTGAAAACCGTCTGAATAGTCTGGCTCTACTGTGCATTGAGTCTGATTTACTTGAACGCTTGAATTGTGACAATTTAATACATCAGTTTGCAGTACGAAAAGTCAGACGTGTTCGCATTTAAGGTGATGTGTCAAAACTTGATCTCATAAAAGCAATCATTCCTTTTTTTGCTCATCTAATAAAGATTGATAATATGTTTAAGCAAGTATGCTGTTCTATAGTTTCAATTGGATTCTATTTTTTAAGATGCACTACTATATTTTATGGTATTTATTACATTTTCTTGGCACTTAATTTATAATTAAACAATAAAAATTTTGCTCAACAATAAAGGTTGAAATATATCAAATATTATTCTATAGTCTGTTAATTGATGGATAAAACTACCCAAAATTTGTTTTGTTACACCTGTTTATTGTGTAACGACGATTTTCTGTACTACAGTACAAATACGCACACACAAATTTAAAAAATTAGGGCGGCATTCTTCATGGTGCACAGGGCGGCATTTTGTGTAAATCCGGCACTGAGAAGAACAATGCTTTAAAGTGCGTATAAATACGAATTTAATTCCACTTAATCGCAAATTTTATTGATTTGCTTTATCGATTTACAAGGTTTCCAATTCACTTATTTTTATTCTTCTACTAAACGAAAAGTAAAAGCTTCATTATATCTCACATACAAACATACATACATATGTAGCATTTACGAACGTGCGTAGTAAACGTATATATAATGGGTGTCTAATTACGGCAGTTTATTTGTAATTTAATCCTCTTAATACTATTATGGGGCGATTTAGCACGCCGGCCTGAAAGATGTATTGTGAATCATTCATGGATCACGAGTTTTTCTCTAAGCCCAACTTTCTTAATAAATTTTAGTAATTGCCCTATTTTATTGAGTTTTATTTCCTTCTCTGGTAAAATATATTGTATTTACCCAAGGTGTGATGTCAGCATGGCAGTTTCATTTTCCTCCCTACTGAACCTGTGAAGACAGTTTAAATTGAAAAGTTAGTATTTCCTTTTTTGACGATTTTTGAAGGGACACGCGTTGGTGTTATGCCAAAATATGATTGAAAATTTCGTCAAAAGAACTTATGTCACGAGGCGTCCTTATCTGTCCTCATTGCGAGGGCTGTTGTTAACATTTCTGGCCACTTCTCGTGTTGTCAGGCATCTTGTCATGTTTCCATTGGAAATTTTGACATATTTTACCATAAACGTGGTAAGAATGTGTAGCTTACAGTCGCTTTAAAAATTCATTTCGGCAAAAAAATGGAGTTAAACCTTCAACATTTCCGCGCCATTATTTTTCAAAATTTTCGGCGTGGACTAACAACTCAAGAATGCACCCGGTGGATTAAAATGCGGATAGCAAACCTCATCCTTTACCATAAAAAACTGGTACAATGAATTTTCTCATGGTCGCTGTTTTCTCACCGCAGAGTTCCGGGGAATTAGTTGTTGTGTGAGGAAATATCGGTAATAAAAGGAAACCTGAAACTGGAAAAATGCTTTGAAAATGGTTCAAACGAATGCAAAATTTATTGAGTGTTTGGCTGAGCTCTTTCTCCTATTTGAGTTGTGCGACTTGATGTTTTTCCACAAATAGAGGTACAGTTTTATGCTACCTCCGAACGACGGATGGTTTCTTTTACTGGAATGGGTTGGTGCGTGACCACGGAACTCGGAGTACGTAGGTTCGAATCTCCATGACACAAACGCACTAGGAGGCTTGCCATTGCCTGGCGAGGTTTGACCGTTATGAGAAAAAATGTTGACAGGATGCTTCAGGCTTGCGGTTTTGAACAAGGGCACTACCGAATGCTAGTCACGCATCAACCCATTGGGCTAAGATAGGCGGCTGTTTTTTTTTTAAATTTCAAAATAAGTAGTTTGAATGGGACACCCTTTACTTTAACTTTGCTCAAACAAATGGAAACAAAGCTTATACATACATACATGCATACATACTTACTTTAGGTTGTATCAAAAGCCAGTTAATGAAATTCCATCAGCTTCAGTAAGGAATGGTTCTATGCTACCGATTGTTTTCAAAGCAAATGGATATGAGGTGCGACAGTCATGAGTCAGATATTGCTGCTTAGGACGGATAGTTTTAGTTTTCCTATTTCTATGCTTACTGTTACCATTATACTATAACTGCGGGCATCTGCTTCAAATAGATAAGGTCAGTGACTTCAAGGCTGAGTTGAAATATTAACGTTTAAATGTCGACAACTACCTTACCGAAATGGGCTAGTTCTGCATTAATCTTGAATAAGTTCAATTTACTATATGCCGATTGGCATATTTATACAAATGTGCTGTATACATAGTGTAGGAAGAGATATCGGTTTTCACAATTTCCAATGCAAAGTTGATGGATTCAATTAAAGTTCAACAACCCACGAGAGTGGTATTGAATGTCTCCCATTTATTAAGAAATGTTGTAACAGTAGCAAATACTGAAATGGAAATAGTGTTTTGCAATGATGTTTTGCTACGGTTATAGGCAAAATGTTATCGGACACCTGTAGTAAATTTAAAAGTTATTGGTTATTGAGAGGTTCAGTTGACCGTACAGTGGTTCACCTTATTTTATCGATGTTACACTGAGATTTATTCGCCTCTGAAGGACAAATAGTTTTTATGAGAATTTTGCTTACCAACGGGAGAAACATTTCTTTTTGTCATCTCAGTGTTACAAGAGGCTCTAAAGTGGGAGCCATGCCCGGATGTCACGCACAAACACACTAGACTAAAAGACTCAATTTACTTTATACTTAAAAAGAAATCAATTATTGGTATTAAGTGTACAATCCCTCCAAATATTTGAAGTTTTTTTGAATCAGCTTTCATGGCTTATGATTGATCTTTGAAAATTGGTGATATATGCAATTTATTCAAATTTTACACACAAAATTTTTAACACAGAATGTGTCGGAACATCTCCCTATTGTATGATAATTTCTGAGAATTACGAATAAAATACTTCTTTAAAATAATTCAACGAACTTTTTACGGAAAATGTCTAAATAAAATGTAATAAGATTATATTCGCGTAATCAAAGGCAAACTACCAAAATCATTTATAAATTTCGGAAATTTCATAAAACTGTAGAGCACTCCATTTTTGTACATTTATACTTATATACAGTTGACGCTTACACCTTTTTTTGGTTTGTTTTTGCTGTCGGGACAGACTAGCAAGTACAGCACGCAGACACAATTAAGTCCATTGACACTCGGTTTCCCTTTTAATTTTCTTTAGATCTACCCGATCTCCGAAGAAATCTGAGTAGATCTTGTGGTGCCAAGGAGTCAAGGTGGTCGCTTCTTAACACATCCGTGCCAAAGAACTCAAGCCTGATTCGAGCGAAGGCCGGGCAGACGCACAGAAAGAGGTTGGCCGTATCATCCTCCGCTTTCCATGTGCTTCGGCCATAGAAAGTGGCCCGCCGTCAGTCCAACCAGCTGCCTGCAGTCCCTTCTGCTTAATAACAGGAAGATCTATGACAGTTGGTCGGACATGACAGGTAACATCAGTTTTGTCCATCTGCCAATGATAGTCTTCCGAATGATAGTCACGTATCAACCATTCGGCTACGGCGGTCGCTATTTGGATGAAAAAATTAATCCGCACACTGCTTATTACCGCATAAACTGCCTAGGTTAGTAAATTTACATACATTCTTTGCATATTTTCATCAGCAAAGGGGCTTAAAAAATACATATCTTTATGATTTTAAGACAAGAAATAGCCTTTTTAATTTAAGAAGCGTTATTTTTTCAATAAAATCAATAAGAAATCGCAGAATCTCTGATTGTTTTTTACATTTTTGTTAGAACATTTTTCAGTTTTTATAAGTATCTAATAAAAACTACGATACGAGGGACAGTTGATTCGACCACGACCTAAGCTATTTAGCGATACCCATCATCCCGTTACTGATCAAATAAATTGCGGGACTCATTGTTAGTATGAATAGTTGTTAAATTTATAAAATTTGCTGAAAGAGTAAATCTTACAAGCAAAATAAAGCAATAGCAACGAGACCTTACACTTAATTATTATATTTATATTTTAAGCAAAGGATCTTTTAAAAGACGCGTCTACTATTTTTCTTCAAAATACGGCTGTTGGCAATTATATGCCAAAAATAAAATCCCTTAAATGTCCACCACGAGCACATCTACAGGTAAAATCCCCCAAACAGTCAATTCATGAAAGCCTAATTGTTGGGAACTTCGAGTTATGAATGTTGAAGGTTGTTCACCAACACTTTGCGCTGCATCAAAAATATTCCTGACAGAACGTCCAGTTTTTTAGTCCCCAGTCATTTTTCTATCCTCGCCAGAACCAGTTTCTTGAAATTTTTTCAGCAAGCTTTAAATTGTCAACTCATTCGGGCGATTATTTCCACCAAAAAACTACGAATTCTGCGATGTTGTTCTTAAAGATCGACCAATATTATAACATGTTTCAATAATTTTAAAGCGTTGTTCTATCATATCATATAAAATTGTGCATCTGTCTACTTGACAAACGTGAAAGATGATAAAAAAGTTACCAACATTTAGGTGTCACTTTTGAAAGGGTCTTTACTATGGTAAATATTTCATAATTAATTCTATCAAAAATTTTATCAATGAGTTTTTCAATGTTTAAATGTTATATCACTATAACATAATACGCATTTTGATAAATAAAAAAAAATTTGAAGGGGCCCGCAACTCAAGTTTCCCCCGGGGCCCGAATACTCTCTCCACGGCCCTGGATTGGTTATTTTATGGAATTTGGTGATTAACACTTGAAAGACTAAATTTTGGTTTGTACCTTTATTGCGAAAAGCCCGTTGTGCGCGTTAATGGAAACTGGTTCCTTCAGTATGATCCGGAGCCTAAGGAAAAGTCGATGTAGTGAATAAAAGGCGGGAAAGGCCACCAAAGAAATTCAAAGTGTGGAAAAGGGGGAAATCCGCTACGAAGTTTATAGCTACCACTTTTTTTATAGCGTGGCACTTTTTTTTCAATAACTAATGACTTGCTTAAAGGTACCCCAATGAACGAACAATACTATCAGGAACATGAGAATGTTGCAATGGAGAGATGGTGCAATAAATGCCTTAAATCTACGGCATTGACAGGAATCGAAAGACGGAGATTGTTCGGACAACAATGAAATAAAGGCGAAGTTTGACAAGATTTTGTCAGATGTGAATTCGTTGATTTACTGAAATTAATAGAAAAAGTTGCAAATAAAATAAAGAACAGCAAGCGTTTTCGTCGTAAATCTCCTCTAATGGAAGACTCAAGAAACGGGTTGCTTCGAAAGGGTGGGACCAAATAGGGAGAAGTGTTAGATGAGTAGACTTTAATGGGTATGTGAAGAGGTGGTTATTTCCGTGCCGTGAACCTTTACACGCTTCACATACGTGTGTTAAGAATGACGGGATCAATTCTGGATAAGTAAGAGTGTAACCTGCCACAGAATCCAGGACGCCAGTGTTACGCTGAAGTTTTTCATCTGCTATGGATTGTGTTGGTGGGTTGAGGGTTCGTAAATTTTATATACTAATAGATTTTCGTTTAATGTCTGTCTGTATTCCGTCGATCATGTCCATATATATTTTTTTTTAAATTTTGCTGTGCTTTTTTGGGTAGAACCTCTTCATAGATACAATATTTTAAATTTAAGTTTTAGAAGGTATGCATATTATTTTCTGTTTATTTGTATAACTGAGTCGTTATTTTTTTAAGGAAATATTTTGTTACGTTTTTTATCTGAAAATTTGGAAATAAGAAATGGATTGTATTTTACCTTAAAGTTTTTACATACTTTTAGTATGAAATATGAAATAATCTCTTAGATCGCCAAAGAAATTTCAATTTTTTTTTTGTTTCGGTTTTTTATTTTGGGATACCGTTTCTAAATATCGGGCTACCGTTCTAAATTTCTTTTATTTTCGTTAATATAAAATAGATTACTACTCTACATTTCGATAATTGCAATTGCTACGTCCTCAGTTAAACAAATTAATTTAAAATATCCATGAAATTATATTTGATTATGTAATATTTTCTACAACTGTAAGAAAGCATACCTAATTCAGTCAATTTAGAACGAACACACACTAAATACGCTCTTGCCTCACTCTACTAGATATCAAATGTAGCAAATTGCAGTGCTTAAAGACACATTTCACCCTCAAAATAAGTTGGTAATTGTCAAGAACTTACTGCAGAACAAATACAATGATTTCTCAAAATTACTTCCCCGCAGCACTGCTGCACTTTTTCTCTGTTGCGAAATTGCCGAAGTGATACACGTTTGTTTCGCTGTGCCGAACTAATGATGACGATGAGAAGCTTAATGATGGTGATAAAGCTCACACTAGACAAACTCCAAAGAACGACTAGCTGAAAAAGGAGGCAGTTGTACCTCACCGCTAGCGAAAATGTTTCACCACTTTCTCACAGCGCTGCCATTTCATCTGCGGCTACACTCCATAATGATGGTAATTATCCCTCGTTTTTCCAACAATTCCGACAATTTGCAATGTGTTACGCAAAACAAAAAAATAAAAAAAACAAATAAACGTTACAACTCAACCCCATACTGCATTCTGGCCCAAAGCATGGTGGATTGCACAACGAAGCGCGATGTTATAAACAACCACGCCCACACAATAAAATTTCATACAAGTCGACATTTTAACCGCAACAAACACGCCCAACGACAGCGTGCTCTCACTCTCGCCCAACACTGAGCAGAGCGAGATGGCAAATAATTGGAAGTCTCCATCTTTGAATTAGTAAACGAATATAGGCTTTAGTTCGGTGAATGCTGCGTGGGCTTTGTGTGTGTGTATGTTACGTTAGAGAGCAGCCAGAGAGTAAGCGTAAAAAGAGCGCAAATACGCAAATGGTTGAACGCTGTAACAAGGGTGCAAGGTGTGGTGCGACTCAATTGTGGACGCGTTGCAGCAGTCAGCAGAGAACCAGTCGTTAAGTGATTACGTTCAATTATCACGTCGAGGTATATGACACGCAATCGAAGAGCGCCTTCGCGCAGTTGGTAACTTACACTCGCCACGGTTAAACGTTAAAATGGTCTAAATTTGCCGATAAACGACCTTTAATAATAAATACGAAAACAGCGAAGTATTTAATTGATCAATTAGGTACTGATAAGCTCAATTAAATTTTTGCACAAAAAAAAAAAAATCAAAAATACAAACACTAACAATACTTTTCAAAAGTGATAACGAATTTTTAAGTGACTGTGAAATAAAAACACGGAAGCTATTTGAAAGTGTTACGTTCTGTTCAGTTTAGTGAATTTAAGAAAAATGTCTAGCGCACAAGTGTCTCAGCCGCCAACACTGCAGCAGCAGCAACATCAACAGCAACAGCAAATTTCGCATTTCCTAAATCACATTGCAGCCGCACAACAGCAACAGCATCACCAACAGCAAAGCTCGTCGCCACAACGCAGTGATTACCAAAACGATAATAACACTAGTTCCACTTTGTCGCCTCGATCACCTACCCATTCCAGTCCTATACGTTCACCTCACTCACCACGCTCGGCCACGAATTCGCCACCAAGTCCCCAACCCGAAAGCAATCATCCCGTCTTGCACCTGCCACCCACTTCCAACGCAGGCTTGCCGCTAATAGTGGCTCCTATACCCGCTTTGCCACACCTTGCCTCTATGGCGCCCACTTCCGTGTCCAACAGTTTGCGTGATCAGCGCATCTTTCCACCGTCAGTCACACAAGCACCGCCACCACCACCAACCATTGCAGCGCCACGTTTATACGATGCATTCGCGCCGAATGCGTTACCCGTCGGCCATCCCGCCTTGGCAAATGGCTGCTATCCCATGCCTCGCCTGCCGCTGAGTAACGTCATGTTAGCGCAGCAAAACGCATCCACTTCACCTCCAGTAGCTACCGCGACCGCTCAAAGTCAACCGAAGAAATCTTTTTGTATCGATGCGTTGTTGGCGAAAAATCAGAACAACGACGATGTACTGGAAAATACTGCTTTGAAACCGTTGACGGACGATCGGATAGCTGCATTTCATTATGCGCGCGATAATACAGAACTGAATCAAGCCATTGCCGCCGGCATTAGTGAACAGGAGGCCCTACAACGGATAAGAGACTCCCGCGAGTATGGCACACCAAGCCCCGATGGCATGTCGAGGTGAGTACGAAAGTTAGGCGGTATTGGTGTAGGTATTTAAAGGTTCATCACAAATAATTCAATACGGAGAGATGTGAAAGGAAATTAGTTACTTTTTATTAAAAATGGGCGGTGGCATGCAAATAAATAGCAATACAAGCTTTGTGAAAAAAATGTTTATTCGAATTTAATCGTAGCGAAAAAATCCAATTATATGGGAGGTAGTTGTGGTTATTATTAGAGTTTACTTATTTTCAGGCCAATAGTGACATGTATAGGAATTTTCATTGAAATATGTGAAGGACGGATGTACAGAAATATAAACGTTGAGTGCACGTAATTCACGCAATACAAAACAAAATATTGTATCCTTTGTATTCTTATTCTGCAGCCTTCGTAATAAAAAAGTTCATACCCACAAGAATAAAATATATCTTAAAAATCAACAATTTCTTGTAAAAAAAAATTAACTATATGTTTTAGAAAAAGTAAGGGAGTTTTCAGTAGGGTCAGAAAAATGTTGTGTTCAAATACCAAGGCATGAAGCTTATGAACGAGCATTGCAAACTATTAAACGTTACTACCGAAATTCTAAGCCGGCGGTCGCAACTTTAAGAGGCTCCTACTCTTAGTCATAATAATTGTCTCATCAGATAATCAGTTTTTATTAAGTGAAGTATAATTTAACAAGTCAACTGAGAGAGTGCGTAAATCGCTTATAGAACTGACTGAGGTCCCTTGACGTATTCGTGTTTGCAACAGCATTAAGCGTGAGGGAAACGATCAGAAACATATTTTTGGACTTGGCAACACTAATTCAAAATAACAAATAAATGTCAACAGGCAGATAAGCCAAGGCATGAACTTCTCATTACATTTTCTGAATGTCATGTAGAAGTGGTTTAAATAGTGTTTATTTATTTTTGCCTAATTTTCGGCTAACTATATAGTAGGTGCGAAATTGAATTTTGAATATTACTAACTCTTTCGATAAGCTGAATGAAAACCAAGCATATGTAATTTGAGAAAATAATACCGAATTAATATTTACCGCTTTGGAATACATAAAGTCTGCTATATCCGCAGGCCTCGCAAATGTGAGAATCAAGCTTACTAAATTTTGCACCGCGAGAGCAGAACAGCTGAGGGGAAAAGGCTGAAATGATTCCACCACATCGTCTAGCCAAGCTTCACACGTGGCTAGAACGACCTCGCGACCTTCACGTGAAGCTTAGCCTTCCACGGGTAATTAGGAGAATCTCAATTCTTTAGTTTTCGGGAGAATTATCTATATAACTCATCCGCAATTTCTCGCAATGCCTCTGTGACCAGGTACCAAGATGACCTTAATTTCAAAATATTTCGTTGTAGTCAAAAGGAAGTCAGGAGTCTTCCGGACTAGTTTCGAGCACAACTGGGTACCTAATTGCCCTTCAATGACAGTTGTTGCCCAAGTGAGTAGTGAATTAACTGCTTTTTTGATTGTAGCTACCTCCGCGATAAACGCACAGCAGAGGTTAGGTTGCTTTACTTTGGGCTTGATAAGGAGTTTTTCACAAGATACACACGAACCTTTCCGTCCAACTGTGAGCCATTTGTGGGCAGGTCAATCACGTTCTCATCTGAAAATGCTCCAACTTTCCCACTCTTCCCTTGGGGGGAGATGGATGGAGAAGGTCCCACTGGGTTCAGCGAGAATGCACTTAACATTGATCAGTCTTACGGGGATGAACTAAAAGTTTCTACAAGAGTGCTCGTAGCTAAATTCAAGTTTGTAGCCTGAGCCTCTCAGTTTTATTGCGACACGCAAAGTGGCAGCTTTGCTTGTGACGCCCATGGGAACCACGTTTAGCCTAGCTTTAAGCGCTAGAGCTAGAGCGGGTCGGACCACCTCACTGACTTCAATGAAGGCAAAACTTTGCACTCTTTCCAAATTCTTAACCGACGTTATTCCCCAACGAGTTCCACCAGACCAGAGCTTCATTCAACATAATTGGCTTAATAATACTATTGCAGAGCGAAAAGGAAACCAGGACGGAGGGCCTACATCCTTTGGAAATATCGTTGTTTCGGTCATATAAAATAACTATTGCCCTCTTAAATTTCCCCTCAACATAGAGCTTTCATTTTTGCTTTCTGTCAAGGAATAGCCCTACGAACTGTACCGGTAGGCAACCCATTTGACAACTGCATTTATGAAACCCTGCATCAGGTTCTATAGAATATCCAGAATCTTATTGTAAAGTAAAATAAGTGCCATGACATGGGCGGTTCCTTAAAAGCAGACGGTTACTCTGTCAATGCTATTATTTTGTAATTCTTATGACTATTATTAGTGAAGTTCTCGAGAAAAGGAAGGCAGCATGTCTTAAGCACGTGCTTCGGATGTTTGAAATCTAGAAGCAATACTCTGGGGTGTATTTATTGCCTTCAACCGGAATGAAAGAATAAACTGAAGCAAACCAGTCCTGCGCAGAGGGAACAGTAAAGTCTGCTTTTCAGAAGCTGATGGTACCATTTTTTCACTTTCAATATTTAAGGGTGATAAATTACAAGATTTAGATGAATCAAATTTGCGAAGGCAACTTTGGTTGTTACGTCATAAGGGATTTGGCAGAGACGGACAAATGAAGTGAAAATAAAGTGCGTAAAGAGAGCGTAGTTGAATACAATCCGTCTTCCAGTCAGTCGTTGTTTAGATGGCAACGAAGTAACATTGGCAGTGGCTGGATTTTTCGTATATTACCATCACAATCTCAATTCTTGCTAACTTCTGTTGTAAATGAACCGCTTTCATATCCCCTATTACGTCACTTAATAAGCTGATTCCATCTAAATCGCTAAGAGACAGGAATGGTCTGATGTTGGCCACACCTTTGCGATCCACCCACCGTGCATCTGTAGTATACTTTTTAATAGACTTGCCATTGACTGTAAAGGCATTGGCTAATTTTCAATAGTATTTTGTTGCAAAATCCACAATTAATTTTTTTCATTTAGCATGAACTTTTCTGATTTGTAGATGACATTTTCATCCAAACTCGAGTTTTCTTTCATACGAATTTCGACACTCGCAATTCTTACTTATTTTATAAATAAATCTTGTTTTGAAGTCCGTTTGAGAAAAAATAGTAAAATTTCCCATATTCCGTTGTGAGTGCATTGCTTTCACAAAATGTGCAAGTAAATTCTTGGTACTGTATGTTTGTTGTTGCATGTTTTGTTATACAAATAACGATTATAGCTGAAAAAGAATCTATATTAGTGGTTCTATATTATTATCGCGCATGTAAGTAGCCCATTTACCGCCAGAGTTAAACCTAAATTAGAATCAAATCAATAACTGATGCACAAATGGGAATCATTACTTTACAAGAGTATCCTTATAAAGGGTATTTCAAATGGGATGCCTAGAAGTAACTTTTTTATGTAATCTTTGACATTTGTCAAGTAAGTCGAGTACAATTACATGATAGAAAAAAATTTATTATGAAAATGGTCGATCTTTAAGAAAAATATCTCGCCAAATTTGTGTTCTTTCTTTGGTGGAAATAATCGTACGAATGGCTTGATAAATGGTAGGTTGGTGAACAAATTTCAAGAAACTGGTTCTGTGGAATATAGAAAAAGGGCTTGCAGACCAAAAACTGGACGTTTTGTTGAAAATATTGCTGCTGCAGCGCAAAGTGTTGCTGAACAACTTTCAATATTAATATCTCGACGATCTCAACAATTAGGCAGACGTGCTCATGGTGAACATTTAAATTATGTAATCTTTTGAAATTCGCTTTACTCTTAGCTAGTTTAAGCCTTTAAGAATCATCGACCGCAGCATTTCGGCTGCTCGATCAAGTTGCGAAACAGAAAAAATAAAAAAGAAGAAGTTTTTTCAAAAGTCGCGAAATGAATATGCTGCTAAGAATTATCACCAGGTTAAGAAAAAGTTATACTAAACCTGACAACACTTGTAATAGGCTATTAATAAAGGGTGTTTTTTTAGCTATTATCTTTTAAAACAGTTGATTTTAACAGCTGACGCACATTTCGTGTTTTGTTTCACTGTCAAACATCTTCAGTTTGGTCTATAAAAATGCGTGTTCTGTTAAGAAAGTTTATCGCGCGCTTCTTCCATTTTATGGTCAGTTTAATCGACCCACTGAAGCGGCTATTCGAGCTTTGTTAATGATGATCATCAATTATCGATTCGTCGCCGTTCGCAGCAATTGGGCCTCTGTTACTCAACAACGT
The DNA here is from genome assembly GCF_028408465.1 of Anastrepha ludens. Taxonomy (NCBI): domain Eukaryota; kingdom Metazoa; phylum Arthropoda; class Insecta; order Diptera; family Tephritidae; genus Anastrepha; species Anastrepha ludens. The sequence goes on from NC_071500.1 coordinate 71,153,954, forward strand.
GGAAAATTTTGCGAAAGGATTTAGGTGTGAAGCTGGTGCAAGAATTGAAGTTGGAAAGTTGGCCGAAGATCCACTTTTTTATCGAAAAATTGTGTTCAGCGACGAAGCTCATTTTTGGATCAATGGGTACGTAAATAAGCAGAATTGTCGATTTTGGAGTGAAGATCAGCCAGAAGAATTGCGAGAGCAACCAATGTATACAGAAAAGGTCACAGTTTGGTGCGCTTTATTGGATGGGGTCTTCAAAGATGCTGCGAATCATAACGTAACTGTGAACGGTGAGCACTATCGTGAAGTGATATCCAACATTTTTTTGCCCAAAATGCAAGAGCTTGACTTGCATGACATGTGGTTTCAGCAAGACGGTGCCACATGCCACACAGCATGCGTAACAATGGACTTGTTGAGAGGCGAGTTCGGTGAACATTTTATTTCATGTTCGAGACCTGTCAATTGGCCACCCAGATCGTGCGATATAACGGCTTTAGATTATTTTTTGTGGGGCTATGTCAAAGCTCATGTCTATTCAGACAAGCCTGCTTCAATTAACGCATTGGAAGACAACATCAAAGCATTTATATGTGAGATACCGGCCGAAACATTGGAAAGAGTATGCCAAAATTGGACTAAGCGGATGGACCATTTGAAGCGCAGTCGCGGTCAACATTTGTATGAAATTATCTTCAAACCTTAAATTATATGCACTGTACTATCGATTTAAATAAAAATTTCATGCATCTATTTTCTGAATTTTACGTGTGTTTTTTTGAAAAACTTTCCTATAGCTCATAAAAAATCACCCTTTATTACACCACTATTAATATCCATATTATTATTCTACCTACTGGGATACCTATCCCTAGATACGGAGTTGCTGCTACTATAAATTGGTCACAGAAAGGTTTATGATTACGCCCGCATAGCATCAAGCACCGATCCCAGTTTGAATGGTTAACAGGAGTTTTTTCCACCATCTTCAACACTTTAGTGGCCATTGGGAACTTGATTTATTAACTAATTCGCCGCGGTACGATCTTTACCGAACTTTTCCTAGTACGTCAGCTATGCTACTACATTTATATGCATAATAATAAAAGAAAACAAAGAATTTTAAAGTTAAATAAGCTGTTTCCCCATTGCCCGTGGAACATCAAGACGCACACCACAAATAGGAGGAGAAGCTCGGCCAAACACCCGAAAAGGGTGTATGGGCCAATTATATATATATATATAAGCTGTTCGCCCCAAAGTCTCAAACTTCTATAATTTTTAGGTTTAATTTATATTTTTTTCCACTATCAAATAAAAGTTGTTAAGATAATATAGGAAGCGAATAATACGTTTTTTAGATTTACTTTGAAGCCTTTTTCACAGTCCCATTTTGCAGAGTTGTTGTTAATTAGCACTATTTTTAGACTCGTTGTCGGCCAATAAATCCCAAGTGGGTTACGGGTACTAATTACTGACATAACACTAAAGTAGTCCGCATGACGTCGCAGCTGATTGAATTCTTACAAATATTTACAAAACTAATTCAGCAATTGAAAATTGCTTTAATATCGCTTAAAGTTGACAATACGTTATTTAACAGCCAATAAGCTTTCAATTCACCCGCAAATAAAGTCTGACAAGTGTCATACCCAATATAGCTGGTGACAGTCTCAAATATTCAGGCTATGCTTGTGTAACTGTGTTCAAATTGGAGTTGCATATATTTTCGCAGAAACCTATATGTGTATGCCTACACATACATTTTTAATATATATGATATTTGTATATACATACATATGTAGGTATTTACATGGGTATACATATGCATTTGTAAACCATGCCTTTGGTTTTTTGCTTGTTGTTATTTCACTGTTAGGCGCTAATTTTAGTGCTTTTATTTAATATATTTTTAATGCCAATCATTTTACGCGGATGTTACTCACAGCTGCTGTCAAAGCACCTTCGAAAGAAGGTCAGAAAAGGAGAAAGAGGTTTAAACAAAGAAAGCGTGAGAAATTAGGTGTTTACTTTTGAATTTAGATAATTGACGTGACAAGGCTAGACATCGCCTGTTATTTCGGGAGTTTAATTAGCAAATATTGTTGTCGATTGGACATTAAGCTTAGTGTGCAGATTATACGAAAAATGATCACATATGTATATGTGCCTACATATGTATGTGTCTGTATATATACTGGAGATCTTTCCCTGCCTGCCAAAAGTAGTGAAGAAACTAGTTAAAAAATGGGTATCATCAACTTTAAAAGCGGGTACAAAAGTGGTTAAAAAGGGTCTTTCAAAAGTGACACTTAGATGTTAGTAGCAAATGAAATGAACAAAAAATGAAGAAAAAAGTGGTTCTGTCGTGTATAGCAAAAAGAATAAAAACTGGGCGTTCTGTTGAAAATATTGCTGCCGTTATCAACAATTAGGCATTCACGAATTAACTGTTTGGCGGAGCATTACAATGTTATCTTTCTTTCCCTGACCTTTTTGAAGGAATGTAATAATTACTAATACAATTGTTATTATAATACAGAATTCGATCTATATTTGTTTATTTAACTTAAGGCTTTTATAAATATTATTATTGTTAAGTTAGAAATCCCATAAAAAAGCGTGCTGCTTTCATATTAGTTGAATATTTAACAGACCAAAAATGTAATTTGTGGGCAATAAATGAACAAAAAACTGTTTGAGGCATTTTACCTGTAGATGCGCTCGTAGTGGACATTTAAAGGATGCTGTTTTTGACATATAATTTTTAAAAGTCGTATTTTGAATAAAAATAGTGAAACCTGAAAGAGTCTAAAATTTTGAATGTTTTATTTTAAGGGGGAACGCCTTTGAGAAAATTAAAAAAAAATCGATTTTTTTCTTTTGCATAAATTTTTACTATAACTACTCAAGAAAATGTGATAAAAATTTTAAAGCGAAATTCGCTTTATTCCCGATCTTATGTGTACTTAAGTGAACGCCCGTCGGTTCGGCCTCGTAGCGCTTACGATACGATGCTTTATTTCAAACGCGTTTTTCTCGAAACGACTTTTTTTGATACGGTGGCAACGATTTCTCGAAGACTAATGAACCGATTTTAGTTTTCTTTTTTTCAAAAATTTTTTTATCGCACTGGCTATCGTTGTGCGTAGTCGATTTTCAAAATTTTGAAAATAATTATTTTTTTGGGCCTATTGAAAATCAAAAAAATGGTGAAAAACACACATCGAAATTCAAATCTCCACCATTTGGTCAAAGAAAAAAAAAAGGCTACGTACAAGGACATCCACTATTATATAGATTAATAACTTGTGGTTTTTTGATTTCAGACGGTTATTCATTGCTGTATCGCTGCCACCAGATGACGTGATTTTTTTTAACTCGTTACGTTCATGTACATAAATTTGTCAATTTTCAAAATATTTTTTAATAAAAATTCACATCAACATAGTTTAATACATATGTAATAAATTCCTTTTTGTGCGATTCTCGAATAATTATTCCTACTTACAAAAAAAATTCTCAAAAATCGACCCCTTAAAGCAACATCGGGGCCCGGCTTTTGAAATACTCTTTATTTCTGAAGGGGTCCTACAGAAAATATTGAGTTGCCCCTTGTGTGTTTGAGTGTCAAATGACTACGCTTATAGCATGTGCACTATTATTTATTAATATATAAAACTAAAACCAACAAATTATTTGATTCAGCTCAATTCTGTTTTAAACTAGCTGCTGTTTTTTGTGATAAACTTTTTCAAAGCTAAAATATAATATATTTGCCCGTTTTCATAAATAAATTTTTCTATCATTTAATGCTTCATGCTTACTGCGGGGTTCGAACCCGAGGTAGCTGTGGTAAAGTCCACACTAATTCAGCTAAGGTCACTGATAATTTAAGTGTGACTTTAGTTGCTTTTCACATAAAATCAATTAGTTTGATTAATTTCTCATATGTAGAATATTTTCTTGACTTTTTACTCATACGTGAAAGATAGAAAGCATGAGAAAAAAGTGTGTGCTTGTATTGCAATTCTGAGGAGGAGTGGTTAGTCATGGTTGGCAGGGACCATAGGTAAATGAGTAGCATCACCCCAATCACACATTATGGTGCCAGCACTCACCGACGTCAACGCAGGCTGTCAGCTGTTACGATGAAACTAATGAGAGCCCCACGTAAATGAAAATGTACCACCCTTTCCTTTAGACCAAAACGCGAAATCGCGGTCGTGCATCAAAAATTACGCCGGGTAATTTATGCATTTGTCTTCCCTCATTAAGGAGAACCGAAGAAGCTCGGTCAGAAATTTGACAGGGTTGGCAAAACCCCTCCACCTAACCTAACCTGTGGTCTGACAGGATCGTAAAACAAGTGGACCGCGTTTCCACTTTCCAGGTAAAACCTACAAGAAATTTGTTATAATATTCATAAGGTACGATTGTTGTGATTGTATGGTTATTGTCGGTTTCAGCTTCATTCAATTTATTTTTTTGTTTGGGCTAAAAAGAAGCCTTTGCTTACTGTTTCACAAAACACAAAGGGGTTAATATGGGCGAAAAACGGACAAACCTGGATTTGAGGACAGCGGGATGCAATAATTTTTAGCAACGAACCGAAATTCTATGTTTACACCTAGATCCAGAGTCATGCGTAGGAAAAACAACCCTTACCATAGGACTTGCCTGCGGACGGCAAAGTTTGCCGGTTTTAGGGAGGCTTGTCGGCAAAGGGTTTTAGTAAATCGCACTTCATAAATGGCACAAAACGAACTCACTTCCAGCTGAGCAAATGTTTCGTATGAATGCATTTATCTTCCATCAAGACAGTGCCTCATCCTTTACAGACAAAATCACAAAAAATTGATTCCAGACAAACAATATTGGTACTTTGGACTAGTCTCCGTCAAATCCTGACCCTAGCTCCATCGAATCTTTATGAGTGCTCATGAAAGTAAGGCTAACAACTCAGCCGTCAAAAACTATTTTTGAATTAAGAGCAACAAGTTAAGAAAGTTGGAACTCCATTACATTGGAAGAGTGCGGCCAACTGGTATAGTTCCTGAAAAATAAATATAGAGCAATAACTGCCAATCTTTGCAGCGTATCCCAAGCCGGTCAGGCAATCTCAGCAAGCCTTTTAGTGCTAAATAAAAGCGTAGTCACAGTAAAAGAAATCATTTACTGCGATAGACAGGCAGTCTAAGACAGTAAAAATGTGTTAGAAATTATAAAAAATACCTGCATAGTATTTTTTTATTAATCTACTCTGGGTGTAAGAACATACATAGTAACATTAAAGGTAGATGAGCTAACTAAATTGGACTAATTAGTAAGGACAAGGACGACATGGTCGACGCCTCCTATGCGGGTGCATGACTTTGTTTAGAAGACCGGTTGAGATTGCTTTGTCTCTCTTTTCTGGAAAACACTGTGAATGACCCAAACTAGCAACTTTTTAAAGGCCATACAATGGTTTAGAGCGGACCAAGTAGAGTAAGGATAGGATAGTTCCGCTGACTTAGCTGCGTCGAAAGACAGCCACCTCCCCTAACCTAAACTAATATTCGAAGAGCTACATACACATAGAGAGTTTGAATACATTTTTTCTTAATGTACATTGCACCTCCTTTCAAGCACAGTTTGTCTAAAGGAAGTGTGACCGGTCAAATTCAAACTTAGGCGTATCCTTTTCGAAGTACGCGTTTGGAAATTTGTTTGTTTTGTGAGAAATTTAGGAAGCGCATGTCGTTTGTTCAAAATAAGTTTCGCCTATGAAAAAGGATTTGAAGCATGGCTCGAAGATGTGATGGCATTATAAAGTGGCTAATAGACTATATATTTTATTGAATATATTGCGTATAATAAATAAATCTTATAAATCCAATGCAGTTTTTTGGAATAGAATAGGCCAAATATGAAAGTTCCCTAGTTATGACGGCTTCAGTTACTTTTTTTCAAAATGTATGTTTTGGTTCAGTGGTGGTATTTTTTGTGGTATTCTTCCATTGCACTTAGAGGGAACGGCCACTCTGATATTTTCCAATCATCTATTGTTTTACTTTACTTAATAAGAAAGTGCATATTCTTAGGATTTCTTTTAATTAACGGTTTTAACAACAAAAAAACAAAAATAAATAAATGAAATATAAGAAAGCAATTTTAACTTGCTTCCATATACCTATGTAGTAACTTTTTTTCAAAAACGACTGTAAATAAAACTGTAAATTGAAAAGTTAGGAGACAGTTTTGATAGTTGAACTAACTTAATTGGCGCTTTCTACGTTCAATGGGTTGCCCCCATTCTAGGGGCGTTATATTTTGAAATGATCTCAGATTGGATGCTTTTCAGAAATAAATTATGATGTAATAAAAAAAGTCTTGGATAGAATTCAGCAGAATAACTTTAAAAAGTTAAAGCTCAAGAGAATTTGTTAAACAAAAGATTTTAAATAATAATATAAGAGACATTAAAATGTATTCAACATTATTTTTTTTATCGCATATTATATTCACATTACGATTTATATGGTTTTCGCATTTAAAAATTTATGTGATATATGAGATCTCAGCGGTTCCAAGAAAAACTTTCAAATACCATTGCCTCTAAAATTAGAGCCAATCTGACTAAGCGGGGAACGTCATTGGATTTGGAACGCCTCAATTAAAATGAATCAACTATCAAAACTTTTCCAAAAAATAAAGTTAAAAATTCAAGCAAACTTAAAAAGAAAATTCTTCAGATCAAAATTTCGGTGCCTAGCACGCGCACAATGAAGGAGTGTACTGAAAAAACCGCCGCATGGAGAGCCATGTAACTTCGCCATTTAAAATTATGTATTTTGTTGTACTCATAATCCTCGTATAAGTGTTTTGAAGTTTTACGTCTAAAAGTGACGTCAAAAAAAAAAAACCAAAAAAAATCAATTTTTCGTAACCGTCTAATTTATATGCCGCTAGAGTGGTTATATCCCATAAGCTAAGTGCAGCATGTTCTCCTATAAACTTGCAGCCGCAGTAAATCACTTCGTTCAAAAGCATTACTATCTAATATTACTCTAGCAATCTAGCCTGCATACTCTATATTTTATAACAAAACAAAGTTTTTCGATAATTCCAAGTAGTATAAAGATATAAGCGTTCCAAAAAGTTATGCGTCTTACAGGGAAAAACTGAATAGTTATGTTTGATAGTTTGATAATTGTTTCTAAAAATTACTCACACTTTCTCTCTTATATTTGTATGTTCCAGATCAGAATCTCCCACATCTTCGCATCGATCCAGTCCGCCCATTAGTCCAGGTTGTGAAGATCAACACCATATAGGCATTCCAATGGACTTTCACGATGAATTTAAAAAACCTATCCCTCCACACAGTCCCATCAGACCGCAAGACTTTCCGCTTTATACCGGCGGCCATCCGTACCAATTGTTGGCACAAGGAGGGTCTGCGTTTCATCGTCCATTGGATCCAACAGGCAAACCTATTCCTGTAAGTATTGAATTAAAACAGTGATGAATCATTATTATAATAATTATAAGAAATCAAAATTGTTGTATAAGAATCTGTGTAAGGTATAAGTATTAGTAAATAGTAAATAGGGAGAGTGGGGGAAAAATTTGATAAGCCGAACTTAATTTGTATGGATTGACTTCCTAAATGTACTTTGCTTTGCAATCGAACAATGCCACGCGTTCTTAAATGTAACTTTTGTAACTTTGACAACGCAGTTTGCTCCTAATAGCAGCCATTGCGAAGTTGATGCACAAATAAAAGTAGGTTGCCGAATTCGAAGAGTAATTATTTTTTGTCGCATATTTTATAATAAATTGATCGATCCACTTAGAGTTTCATATTACAGTGAACTAAAGTGCGTATTTAGTTATGGTTTTCATAAAAGTTTTGTTCTTTGGGATTTCTCTTCTCAACGCCCTTTTTTCCAATAAATCCTTAATATCATTTTGGCAACTGCCAATCCATTTGAAGGTTTTCTTCTTCTTCTTCTTAATTGGCGCGATAACCGCTTACGCGATTTTGGCCGAGTTTAACAAAGCGCGCCAGTCGTTTCTTTCTCGTGCTAACCGGCGCCAATTGGACACACCAAGTGAAGCCAAGTCCTTCTCCACCTGATCTTTCCAACGCAGAGGAGGCCTTCCTCTTCCTCTACTACCACCAGCTGATACCGCATCGAATACTTTCAAAGCCGGAGCGTTTGTATTCATTCGGACGACATGACCCAGCCAACGTAGCCGCTGGATCTTTATTCGCAGCGCTATGTCTATGTTGTCGTAAAGCTCATACAGCTCATCGTTCCATCGTCAGCGATATTCGCCGTTGCCAACGTGCAAAGGCCCAAAAATCTTTCGCGGAATCTTTCTCTCGAACACTCCAAGCGTCCCTTCATCATTTGAAGGTTTTACATCTATTAAATCCAAACATTCTTTCAATAAAACGCTACCATTTAAGGAGTCAGCCATGTTTATCTTGGAGTTGCAAAGCCGTAAAAAAGTATTTACAATGGAAAATGAAGCCATCGATGTTTCTGTAGTTGTTCTTCTAACACCATAAACCTTCCCCATACATTTTTGTGAAGAGTCTTTGGTGGATATGAGTCCAGTTCGTTCCGGTAAAGTAGATCCGAAGGTGTGGTCATCCGAATCAATATTGTGAGAGTATGCCATGCCGCCGGAGATTCGGAGATTTGGCAGCAGAATTCTGCCCGCTCATTTTACACGTATTCTTACGCTCTCCCAATCAGTTGTTGTTCAGGCGGCAATAACAGTTTTTGTCAACTTGTATCGTAAACGAAAAGCTATTATAACCCCTACTCTACCAACAACGGCAAAGTAGGTAGGTAGGTAGGTGAAATGGTCGAAGTACTACTCTGACACTCCTCAATTAGCACTAAAGCGCCGTTTTGATACCATTATGAGACCTCCAATAGGCAGATATCTACAGCCAGCCAGAGCTGTTGATGTAATGGAAAAGATTGATGGGATTTACGTTGGCGCACTGCCCACACAGTAACCTCCCATCGTTTAGCTGCCAATCCCGGACATTTACAGAGAAAGTATTCAACGGACTCCTTTTCTGAACGGTCTCCAGCAGCTTCTGCAAGGATGGGTAAATGGCAAACCTAGCTTTTCCGCGTGTGTCCCCGCAAACACAGCTACGGGTTTGGTTTGAATAGTTTATTGTATTGGGGTCAAAAGGTTTTCGAAATGGCACATGAAGAAATGGAGTTCCATCTTTTCTGCGCTTTCCTGAGAAATAATTTATGCAGCTCCCATTTAAAACCTGTCAGAGGGATGCCGATGACCAGGTAGGAGGTCTCTGAGGCCGATTCAGTCCCCTTCTTGGCAAGCTCATCAGCAATTTTATTTCCCTCTATGCTCCTATGTCCTGGATCCAAGATCAGAGAAATGTTACCTGCAAACCCAAGAGGTTTAATCTCCTCCTTACAGGAGTTGACTAGTTTGGATTTGCACCATAGCGTCGTCAGAGCCTTGACGTTGGCCTAATAAGTCGGAAAAGTTAATTTACTTTCAAATTCATCTGCAGTTTGACAGAGTTGATATATTTACATACATACAAATTACAAAACTACAAATATCGTGATGCGGTTTTCCTTTTATTCGCTGGATTTCATTTGCAAAATATACAGAAAGAAGGCAAAAACTCACTTCAGCATTTTATATACAATAATTCGAATACAGGCAGGCAGTTCGCTCTGGCCGTGAAGTTTTAAATTTGCGATGTTGTTGATTCTTCAATTTGATTGTTTTTATATATACTTGTCACATAAATATGTATAGTTTAGTGAACATTTTTTTCATTTCGATTATCTGAGATGCTTGACGCTTATTAGTGCACAACTTTCTCTCCTGTTTGCTGGAAACAGTCCGGCACTGGCGAATCTGGCGAGGGAGCAGATTAGTCGAAGTCACCTTTTTTGTAGTTGAGTCAGAGAGGGAACATTGTCTTGAGTTAAGTTCATTGCCTGCCAATCCGTATAATATAATATGTTGAACCATCGTGCTGGAACTAGTTTTTCTGCAGCAGTAATGAGTCAGTAATGACTGAAAATTCGGTGTTCATGGAGCATTATCCATCACCATATAATTCCTTCGTCATCCTCGTAAAATATTGATCCAATAATGTCCCTAGCGCACATAACATAAAACATCTAACAGAGACTTTAAGATTATGCAGAGGTGGTTCGTGTACGATTCGAAGATTTGTAATGCTCCAAAACCGACAATTTGGTTATTTATCTTTCCACTGAGAGTCAAATATGGCTCATCACTTTCTTCTCAAGGACATATTTACAGGCAATCTCCATGTTATTCAAACTCGATGTACGTATTCGCTACACAGCCCTAACCCCTAGAAACCACCCCTACCATACCGCAAGCAGGCTAACCCAGGGTTAGATAGTGTAGGAGTTTGGTGAGTTAGCACACTTATGGTGTGAGACAAAATTTTACGAAAAATAAGACTCAATTCAAGAAAATTATTGTAGTAATCGACTATATCATGTCTATGTTATCTTAATCGATTTCCAGGTGTAGGAAAACTTAGAAACATGTCAAAATGCGATATCTCTGCGAAAAAAAAATGATATTTGAGCAAACAAAACGCCATTTGAAAGAAGAAGACTTGTACTTAAAGATGCCCGCCTATTTTTTTGGTGAAAGAAAACATCTGTAAGGCTGCATAACCTCAAATATGGGCAAAACGGTGTTTTTTGCACTTTTAGGTTAGGATATCTCGAAAACCAGAGCTGATAGAGCAATTCTGAGGCCAGATTTGGATTCAGCACATAAACCTTCGGAAATATATAGTCTGGTTTCTGGGTCTAAATGTTGGTTAAATTTTGTCGGCTTGTGTTATCCTTTTTTTCGTGTGAATACCTAAACTGCCTTGACCATTGTTATTTTTACCTATATGTAGTATATTTTTTTGAAGAATTTTTGAAAATTCTGCGCATCATAATTAATATACAGCTTTACTTCTGTCCCTCTTTGCAGCTATCCATGGGCCACACTTTCATGCCATCTCACCTTCAATTCGAATTTTTGGCTCGTGCCGGTATGCTTCACCATCGTATACCCGAACTGGCAGCCTATCCACACCATGCCATTCTGGGTAAAACACGCCGGCCACGTACGGCATTCACTTCCCAACAGCTACTCGAACTCGAAAAACAATTCAAACAAAACAAATATTTATCCCGCCCTAAACGTTTCGAAGTGGCCAGTGGCCTGATGCTTTCCGAAACGCAGGTGAAAATCTGGTTTCAGAACAGGCGTATGAAGTGGAAACGTTCGAAGAAGGCGCAACAGGAGGCAAAGGAACGTGCCAAACAACAACAGCAACAGCAACAACAGAGTACAAACAACACCAGTTAGTTGCAGACCGACGAGGTAATTTTACGAAATGGGACACACGAATTGACTCATTATCCCAAATATTCATCCAACGGATCAAACGTTCGCACTGCCACCAACAACAGCCCCAACAGCTATGGCAATAATTATAATTCTAGTCAAACACTTACGACGGACAACGAACTTGGAGCATAGCATTGTATCCAGATGATTTGCTGCCTCCTACTCGTATGTTGGTGGGTAAATGCTGACGGGCGTTTGCTGAGGAAGCTACGCTTGATGCCGCTGCTTCTGGCGCCAATTGCACTTTTCGTACGTGCATTGGCACTAGGCGTTGCCTTTTTGTTTGCTTTGTAATTAGTTCAATTGCGTTAAGATGCGTCCATGTGAAACTACAGGAATTTGAAACTACAACAAGTAGATATGTATGTGTACATGGAATGGGTATTGATTTCTGCTCAAAATTCAACGTTTGGGGGAGCAAAAGTGGCGAAGAAATTATTCAAAGGGTACGTGTAGAGGATTTTATTGATTTCTAGGGAAGTTCTAAGCAGACACTTCAATGATTCCATTAACAACAAATTGCATTGTGTGATACGACAAATTATAGTATTTATTGAGAAGAGTTGTATTATGTAAATAAGTAGATGTATATTGTATTGTAATTGTAATTATGTACATGTAGAAAATTTTACTAAAAACTGAAATACATAATTTACAAACTAATTTCAAGCAAAAGCTTTAATGGTTTTAGTTCATGTTGTTCGAAAATTTTATATTTTAGATTTATCGATTTGAATTTGCTGAAAAAATTTGCATCTCATTATTTGGCAGTATTACGAAAATATTACCAAATGCCCTGCGGAAATGTTGCGTGTTTATATAAGAATGGAACAAAGCAATTCTACAAACTCATTTTATGTATTGAATGTAGTGAAACTTAAACGATTCAGCTCGAACGTTGACGAACGTTCGTATGTATGCGAACAGATAAAGTAAATTCAGCTAAGCAACGCAGCTTTTTTAGAGGGAAGAGATTCCACATATTTGCCTTGTGAGACCGCAACAGAAATCCAAGCCCAGGGTGGAGATAATACAGACCTGGTGCCATCCGCGAACTGCTTGCTGATTTGCTGACGTAATAATATAAGTTATGTATGCATTTTACTGTCTTATTAGATTTTGATTTTTATAGTTACTTATTTACCACGATGTACAGAATACAAAGGTACCGTACCGCAATACCGCTCGCAGTGAATTTGGCGAAATCGCCGTGTGTGTTACGTCACAATTGTGCAATTTATTCATGTGTTGTTGGTGTATTTCTTCTTTTTCTTGCTATCCTGTTGGCATTTTCACATTTCTCTCACGCAATTTCACCTATAAGACGTCACGCCTCTCTGATGGGCGAAATCTAGTATTCTATCCTTCTTGGTTATTCACGAGCGAAATTCCCCTACAACAACACTCTCATCCTTATTTATTTATTGTTATCTCATTGTTGTTGCAATCCTATAATCTATTCATTTTGACGCAAACCTATCAATACGTTGAGAAAAGAGTACGAAGAGTAGTGTAGTCAATTTAATCAAGTACTGGTAAGCCATGCCCCTCTTCCTAAACTCTCTCTAAATAAGAATTGTCTCTTGATGTTTTGTTGAGAAAATTGAAAGTTGTAAACGCCAGCAAATGAGTATGAATTCCATGGCCTAAAACCTATTTATTTCATCTCTGGTTTGGAGGAGAAGCAACCAAATTTATTTATTTATCATCACTGAATAAAAAAGCTTTTTACTGACTACACTAAAACTAAATATCCGTTATTCTTACTTTTAGAATGCATAATACGGATTAATATCCTTCCAGAATTTAAAAAGTAAGTATCAATAATCTGACTAATTTGATTAATATCTGTAAGAGCTCGACTGAACCCCAAAAAGTTCCCGGAAAATACTCAGAGAATTCAAAATACAAAGTGATATTATCGCCTTCAAGGTATTCCCCACCAACAGCAACGCACTCATCCCACTGTTTGATCCAGCTGTCGAAATATTTCTTGAAGTCTATTTTCTGTATAGCCATAGAGCCGTCATCGATTTTCCATTACTTCCTTTCGACTGCTAAAACGCGTTCCCCGTAGTGTTTTTTTTTTTTGACTCTGTGAAAAAGAAAAAAGTCATCAAGAGCCATGTCAGGTGAATACAATGCCTGTTGGATGGTATTCGTTTGGTGAAAAATTCACGGATAATGATGACATTGTCCGACGGTGCGTTTTCATGGTGCAAAATCCACGGGTTGTTTTCCCACACTTAATTTTTTTTTTGTGACGGATGATTTCACGTAAACGTTTCATAACGCCCAAATAATTGCTTTTTTTTAACTGTCCGATCTTCTGGCAACAATAAAAAGTTGCGGTATCTACAATACCGTAAACGTCGCTTTCATTTTTGACTGAAAAGGACGTAGTTTTTTAGTTTATGTTCATGTGGAGCTCTCCACTCACTTCCCTGATGTATGAACTGCATGACATACTCATAAACCCACATCTCGCCTCCTGTAATGATGTGTTCGCTTATGATTTGATAATGATGTATTGGGTCAGATTCAGCCTTCGTAATCATGTATTTGGCTATATCAACGCGATCCCATTTTGAAAGAAATCAGTTGCTTTGGGACTAACAACACGCCACAAACCAAATCATTAACTTCAATGTCCTGAGCGGATCGGTAAGCAGCAATGCTCAAGTCCTTTGCCTGCTCTTTGATGGTTAATTTGTGGTTATTGATCAACTTTTCTTTTACTTTATTGATGTTCTCATCAGTATTCGATGTCAAGGCCCTACGTTCGTTATCCTCGATGGATTCATGATATCTTCCGAAGCGTTCGGTCAGTCGTAAATGGCTGTTTCAAACCGAAACTCGCCGCAACAGTTTCCCAACATTTTTAAGGTTTTCGTACTATTGAATCCATTTTTAACGCAAAATTTTATATAAACTCGTTGTTGCAAATTCAAATCCATTTGTAAAACTGTGAAAAATCGAAAACACGTGCGGTGGTAAACGGCGTAACTTTTACAAATGTCAAGTAATGGCGATAAAGCAGGATTGTTAATCACAGAAGAGTCAACCTAACAAAAAAAAAAGGACTCACATCAATTGACTTTGAGAGTCACTTGCCAAGTCCGAGCTTGCTTGATCCGAGAATTTTTTAATGTAGGTGGTGATTTAACTATGAATAAGTAGAATAAGTCATGGTGGCGCAAGTCCCTGGTAGAGATATTGAGTGGTATCTTTTCTGAACACACAGGACATTTCTTTCTGTGATTCTAAACTCAAGAGTAAATACCGGGAGTTGTAAGATGCCTCAGGTTGTGACAAATTTAGAAACCTCAATGAAAATCTTATAAAAAATAATTTGTATGTCTCTCTAACATTTTTATATATGACACCTGCGCGGGTCTCCAAATAATAGAAGCATATTCCAAACGAGGCCTAGCAAAAGCGATAAATTATTTCTTAAGAGCAGTAAGAACATTTATTGATGTTAAGAGAAAGTCTATCCTTCACTCACCAGGCCTGAAGCCTGTCAAAATCAGACAAAAAGGAAAGGAATTAGTCATTATTGCTTTTACGAAATAGATCTTCAGGACATGTCCATACTAGAGAAATCTTGAATATAGGAAGCAAGATGATAAATAATAGAAGCATGCCTACTAGCATGCCCTGGGTAGGGGTGTTCTTTTACTTGGTAAAAATATCACCTTTATAACGACCATACATACTTGAGATAAGATTTTACGTTAGGGACAAATTCACATACATGGTTTTCAAGAGGATCAACAACCCCTTTTATCTTTATGAGAGCAATAAAGGAGATGGTAATTGCTAGAATATCGCGATCCAAAATGTATGGCATTTGCTTTGAGCAATGAGATGTAATTAGTGCATTCTCTAAAAAACGAAAAGCAGAAAACTGGTAATTTTGCCAATTTTTTTGGCAATATAGCTTGTTTAGTTTGTTTGTGAGAGGCATAAATAGGGCAAGTGCTCGACGATTTTCTGCTATCGTCTCTTGACTGTCCCGGACTCTTCCTTTGGAACGATTGGGCTTTGGTTTCGATGTCATAACCATATACCCATCATTTGTCACCAGTTATGATCCTTTTATGCAAATCTGCATCGTTGACGTCATTCAACAGTTCCTGAGCGATACTAATGCGACGTTGTTTTTGGTCAAAATTCATTAATTTTGGAACGAGCTTCGCTGTTACAAGCTTCATGCTCGAATTTCCGAAAAGGTTGCATGGCATAAGCCAACCGATTTGCCGATATGTCAACCTCAGCAACTTCTCTAATTGCGATTCGACGATTTTCTCTAACAATTTTTTCACTTTCTCAACATTTCATCGTTTGTTGATGTGCTGGGGCGTCCAGAGCGAGTGTCATATTTCACATTTTCTCGACCTTGTGTGAAAAGCTTGTACCAATTGTAACAATTTTTTTGACTTAGAGAACTCCGTACCGTATACCAGTGTCAATATTTCAAGTGTTTTTGAGCACTTAATTCCATTTTTACACAAATTACCAATTTAATCCTACTTCTATGATCCATTTTCTTCGATGGCAGAAAATTGCCAAACACAAAACACTTGTCTTATGTATGCCTCTCGCAAAGAAACGAAACAGGCCATATTGCTAAAACCGTGAACATATCTTCGAGACGAGTGTACCAAAAAATTAAAATAAAAATAATAATAATTTAAAGTCGAATATAAGTAGGCAGCGAAATTTGAAAATTCATCTTATTTTTTGAAGACACCTCGTATCGCAAGCAATCAGGATGAAAAAGAAGCCGCACTTCTTGGTGAGTAGATATTTCCCACTCAAATTGCAAACTGTGTTGCTGGTTAATCGGCAACAAAAGCATTCTGATGCTATACGAAGTTTGTTTGAAGAAGCCTCTGAAGAAGCAGTCCTGTTATCACTTTCTGGTGAGTATTGTTTAATTCTTAATTTTGGTTTAGCAAGTTGACTTTTTTATGATATTGGTAGTGTAGGAGCTTCACTTGCAAAAAGTATCTGTTGAAAAAATTTTAAGAGTGCATTTTTGGTCTATACCAAGTTTCATTGAAATATACTAATTTTTGCTCGCTACTATCATGCGAACTGGAGAGGCTTGGCTAAATGAACTCTTGCCATCATTCCGAGCATGGGTATGTATGTGTCGATTTCTATCTCCATTCCTTTGTACTGTTACATGCAACCGTTATGTGAACCCTTCATACGTGCTAAGTTGTTAGCTTCAAAATTGAAAAAGAGTACCTGTCCCCGATTAGAACATTTCTACGTATCGAATTGAGAACTGGCATAAGTCATGACGTATACCTTTTTTTCTGCTAACGAAATGTATTAACTATATTGCAGTGATACAGTTGGATAACTAAAGTTCTACGATTGGAAACTTGTCAGACAGAGGGCTGACGTTTATTTATGTGTTAATCTAAAGATGTTAGAGAGAACGGATAGCGTTTTCCGCAGCATATAGAAGTAATGAAAAAAAAAACACCAACAGAGGCGGGGATCTAAAATGATAATAATAATTTCATTAGAGTATATAAAACGAATATTTCTTGTACAATGTGTCGGTATTTTACTCTAAAATAAGACCAGTACTACTGATTTTTCGTACGGCGAAAATACACAAAGGTTTGCTATTGCCTGCCGAGAGGTGATTACTGTAGGGAGGGTTTCGATGTAGTCTTCTACAATGTGAATACACTTCCCATATTTTTTGTAAAGCTTACCTGTATCAGAAAAAAAATATCGTCATCATCATACATTTTTAGAGTTCCAGTGAGGAGCATAGGGTCATAAAAATAACAATATGAAGGGACTAAATTAAAACGATCCTCTCTGGTCAAGTGTCTCAAAGATAGACTTGAGCGTAAGGTAATTATCGTAACATGATGTACATATTAAACGGACATATTGACGACCATTTGTGGAACAACATCTAGAAGCACACCGCATGGGAGAAGGCGTTCGGCCAAAGACTTAACTGAAGTGTACGCGCCAATTATTTAGTTATTTCATTATCGCCCGAAAGAGGTACACCTCGAATATATTTTCTTATTTTTCATCTTTCCTTAGTGGCATCTTCGAGTATTTTTAAAAGTGCAGCCTTGTATTCTGCTGTAATACTGACACCCTTTTGATTATAATCAAGCTTACTGAACATCCAAAAAACGGAAGGAAGGTACGTACCGCACCTTATTTATAATATATCATTACGAGTATATAGACTATTTTGGCCGCCGCAGCCGGACGGGTTGGAGCTTGACTATCATTTAGAAGTGCATGGGTTCGTAATCCCTGATACAAAACACAAATTGATAGAACGAATTGTTTGTAATAGCAACCGCTCCTCGGCAGACAATGGAAAATCTTCGAGTTTATTTCTGCCATGATAAAAACTCCTCATAAAAAACCGTTTGCCGTTCGAAGGTGGCGTAAAACTGTTGGTCCTCTATTTGTGCAAAACATCACGACACACACCACAAATCAGAAGAGGAGCTCGACCAAACACCAAACATAAGCGTACGCACCAATTACATATAATTTGGCTTCGACACGGTTTCATAGCGACATAATCAGGTTTCGTCTCCAACGAAATTCGGTTCATAAAATTGTACCTGTTCTCATTACATAGATTCAAAAGATCTCCAGATTTGTTTTTTGCATTTGAAGTGGTGTCAGCTTGTGCTGGTCTTAGACATAAAGAACATTCATAGATGATTATGAGGGGATTTAGTACTGCGACCTGGAAGATCTACAGTGCACTTGATAGATTTTTTTTTTTTTTTATTTCAAACATAATAAGTAAATTACAATGTTTAATTACACTACAACTAGTTCAGAAACTAACGAGCAGTTTGATTCGAAAATAAATTACAATTGATAAAAAGAAATTACAAACAATATTTCTTATTTTCTGTTAATAGCCAGCAAGTTCATGTGGTTTTTTCCTCTTTAATCTTCGAACTGGGCACGGGTTACTAAGGATGCTCCTAGCTTCTTCGTTTACATGCCCTTGAAGTCGAATTTGGTGCGCTTCTACTATTTTCTTAATTTCTTCAGTTACAGTGTTAACTTTAAGGTCCCGATGAATATCAGCATTTTGATAGATGATATTCAAATTAATACAGTGATTTTTTCATTTTGCATCTTCTAGAACAAGTTTTTCATATTTTTCAATGAAGTCGGAGTACGTCGCTCAATAGGCCGGCCTGAACGCTAACTGCTTTCAATCTGATTGTGTGACTTTCGTGAATGTACTATGCCACTTATAAATCATTGTTTCTAGTGTGAAAGAGTCCCTTTAAACACAGTACATCTCTCTATATAAATATTATAAAAATTTGCTTAGTAAATAACTTAATAAATGCTCACATCTCAGTTTCTTTCATAGTTGCTACTTTCTAACCGATTGGCATGTTTATTTGGCGATACCTAAGGTTAACGGATAGGTTTTGCGATTTGGCGAGTGAGAGTTTTGGTGGCTAGACATGTTAAATAAAAACAAGTCTGCCTTCTCTCTCTATTTTTTCGATTCCATCAAATGTTTGACCTCTTCTCATATGAAAAACATTTTTCTATGTGGACCAATCATTCTAACTTAAGAAGATGTGTCAGGCCTCTAATATATTCTTTCTCTGACATTGTATGGATTTGCAAAAAATAAGTGTCTTTCTGATATGAAATTCTATGAACTATTTTACCAAAGTTTTTGAAAATTATACTTTGTATACTGACTAATATTTCAAAACACCAGAGTCTTAATTCCCATCAGTTCCTGCGAATGTCAAATTGAACAAAATCATCATTCTGCCGAGAAGAACCCAAATTGTTATTGTTGTCACCAGTCATATGGCCACTTTAGCACGTAATTCATGCGATAACCTTAAGTGGCACTCGGATGGCGTTTAAATGCGGATGAGAGCAGAAGAATATAGAACAACAATAAACATAGGAAAACGAGCGCAACAGCACGCAAAGAAAATATATTGCAGGCATTTTTTCTGATTGAGCGTAGATGAAAAGGGAATAACAATATGACGACCGGTGATGTTGATGATGGGGGTTATGTTTAGTTGTATTTGGGCAATAACAATGATGGACAATTTTGTTTGAGCACAATTCCATTTCACACACATACAGGCATACCACACTCAGCCAAGTATGCTATCGTCCTGGTCTCGTTTGCTTACATAGAAACTATTATTTGGAATTATTGTCATCATTATAAGAGGCCTATGTGTGATTGGTATTGAATTTTACGCGCAACATTTGTTGTATGGAATCATTCTTTACTGTGATTTGTGTATTTTTAAGCCCTGAGGTGAGATTGCGAACACAAACTGAACAGAATGGAATGATGGAATGCCGTTCACCGATAATGACAGTTTAAATAGTTATAATAATGATTAATTTCATTGTTTCGATAATGTTGAAATCAAAGCTTCTTTTGCCAGGTAATTTGCCACAATTACCTATAGTCACGAGCAATGCAAGGGTTGACGCAGAACGCTGCAACACACATACATACATAAAACGAAATGAAACAAATTTTATGTCGATTGAAAGCATTGCAGCGCAGAGGCCAACTATTACGTTGACGAGCATGAAAGTGCGCCCGATAAATGTGGCATACGCCGTTTACATACATACATCTCCACGCAAATGCAAGCGAATGATGATGATAAGAGTGTGTGTGTTTGTATGCGTCTGATGTATGTTTTATTTTATTATTGTTGATGACAAATGTTATTTGCCGCATCTGT
Source organism: Anastrepha ludens (assembly GCF_028408465.1). Taxonomy (NCBI): domain Eukaryota; kingdom Metazoa; phylum Arthropoda; class Insecta; order Diptera; family Tephritidae; genus Anastrepha; species Anastrepha ludens. The sequence continues at coordinate 71,174,167 of NC_071500.1, forward strand.
TGCAAATTAAATTGAGGTTAGCGTTCACTGCTCCGGGGACTCTGCATTATCCTGCTGCTGCCCACTTTCCGCTTTCCACACCCAACAAATTTGAATCAATTGCGACTTCTAACACCAGCAGCACTAGCAACAGCAACAGCAGCAGCAGCAGCATGGAATCACCACCACCGTCGACTGGTTCTGTGTAAACGGATTAGTTTTGTGTGATCGCGCTTGCCAAGGGTTGTTGAGGGGTGTTATTCCACTTTTGGTAAGTGAACTGGTGCGTGTTGACATGAAAGCAGCAAAAAATCACTTTTATTCTATATTTATTGTGTTTATTGAGCGCGTTAAACATCAACGGCAATTATGAAATTTATTTTTGTTATTGTTTTTTTGCCAATACCCAGCAACATGGTCTGGTGCGGCCCGATAAACTGGGCAGATTTGAATAGGCGACATGCGCTGATCTCCATGTCAACACAGATGATCACATTCGGCTCACAACTGCCATGCACAACTCTTCGCCCTCGTATTCAATTCGAAATATTCATATGGGGATTGAATTGATGACGTGCTAAACTGCTTTATTTACATTTGTGATTGCCGCTTTGTGCCTTTGAATAATAATAAATTGGCCACCGGCATTTTAAAACGTTGCGTTTTGATAATTTTATTGTTATTCGCCAATTTATAGTTTATTAGAAATATTTGCAGATGGTGGGTGCAGTGCACTATTTACATGCGATTAGACTTATCTGTACCTTTATATACTCGTGTGTATGTATGTATGAAAGTAGATGTGCGTGCCTTATCCTTTTAAATTTGTTAGTAATTTTCAAGTGAACGCCCTAATTAATTTTCAGTTGAAAGGTGATTTTGCGGAATTACTCGCAGCAGTAGCTGCTTTTGTAGAAATAAAGGGTGATCAGATTGGACGTAAATTTGCCAATAGGGTTTCACACGTGACAATGAATTTACTGGGTCGTCGTTTTTATTAGCACTTTATCCCTCGTCATCGGATCAGAGGATTGACCACCTTTGGACTTTTATTTGTGGGGTATGTAAAGTTTAAATGATTTATAGATAAATCAGCTTCGATTGAGGAATTAGAAGCCTACATCACTAAAGTTATTTACGAAATACCGAGCGAATTCCTCCAGCGAGTTATTCAAAATTGGTGTTTACGGATGGCCGAATGACGGATCAATTGTGGCCAATATTTGAAAGGAATTATCTTTAAAAATACATATCATGAATGATTCAACACAAAAGTAATAAAGATTGCCCAATCACTTTGAATTTTTGTTGTTTTATTTCAATTTGAAATCCGATACCTCTAAATTGATCACCCTTTAAATGGGACAGATTTTCGAAATTTACGTACGAGAACAATGGATTGCTTGGGAAAGGACGAATAGCTTTCCAAATTGTTTACAATCACATATTTTTAATTTGAACTTCTTAATAATTTTTATAAGAAAAGGGCGATTATCACCTTATCAAATTTATAAAAGGCAGCATTTTATTACAATGTAAAAATTTTATATTTATTTATAATATTATATTTTGAATCGTCGCATGTCTGTTTTTTTGTTTTATTAATTACTCTTTTATTTTTTAATAAAAATTCACGAGGGCAGTAGCCGAAGCTGAATGGATTTGTGTGGGTAATCAACATTTGATGAGGCCCGTTCCGAAAGCCTGTATGGGCATCAAACACCGAACTATAGCAAAGGTTTTATCTAATAATAAATGGTAAATGATAAATAGCCCGCACCGCCATATGCTTCTCGTCTCTTACTAATAAACTTTAAATCTCACTAAAATCGTAAGTATTCCTTTTACTAACAAAATATCTGTAGAGAAATTGGTAGTCCGTCTTTGTTAGAACGAATCAGATTTATTGTTACCCAAAGTCCTTTTCGCATAAAATCTCTCACAAAACAGTTGACAAGGTAGCCCGGAAATGTTGCACATCGAGATGGCTGAGCTATTTCGCGAAAGAGTAACGTGGGCTCCTGGCCATTGCGACATTGAGGCTAACTGCAGAGCCAATGAACTAGCGAGGCTCGACATCAAATTGACAGATGTGCACATAGACAATGACATAGGCATACCGTTAGAAACATGTAAGCTACTTATCCTTGAAGCAATCTTAAGAACAGCGAACGAAAGACGGAGTAATAAAACTACCTCCAAAATCGACCGAATTGTGGCCGAGACTCAATGCTGAAAGCACAGAATCTCTGCTAAGCCAAGATAAGCACAGTCTGCGCACACTGATTTCAGTCAGCACGGGGCACTGCCTAAAAGGTAGGCACGCCCAAAAGGTGGATGTGCAAACACATGATTTTTGTAGAAGTTGTCCACATAAGGAGGAGGAAGAGACGGTCTCCCACATTCTGTGCCATTGTCCTGCTCTATCCAGTCGTAGATTTACCATTCTAGGTGAATTTTTTAGTGAATTGGCGGATTTCAGTTTTGCAGAAATCAGGGATATTCTAAAATGTTTGAAAAGCACACTCTGGTTTTAGGAGAGATAGAAAAAGGCTCCCCACACGGAGTCACAACGGTCTATGAGTCTAAGTAGATCTCACAAGACAACCGCTTCAACCTAAGCTAACGTTCTTTTCGTAACTTCGTAACGAACTATAGGGATAACGTGAAAACTGATTATACATTTAATGCTTCTATCGCTCGATCTATATAATAGTGAATTCGATGTTATTAGTCATATTGTCTTCCTTGACTGTTCTGCTTCATGGGCAGCTTTTGTCAATCTTGGAATTCTATTTTCTAGTTTTTGAAATTATTAGGTACATACAATGAGTTTTAAGTTACTTTGTGCTATCCGTAGTCTGTAAGATTGTAATTTCTTAGGCTAAATAAATAAAGAAATAAATAAATAAATATATAAATAAGTAATAACTGTCACCTGACGGCAGGCAAAAGCAAATCTCCGAGTGTATTTCGGCCATGAAAAGGCTTATCATAAAAAAACCACCTGCCGTTTGAAGGCAGCATAAAACCCTCTATTTTTGAAACAACACCAAAATGCACATCACAAATAGGAGGAGGAGCTCGATGAAACACCCAAGAAAGGATGTACGCGCCAATTATTCACCAAAATGTCTTTCATAAAAAAAATTGTTACGTTTTATTAACCAAACAAGTGTGCAAATGAATTTTCATCATATTTCACAAAAAATTATCTGTGTTTAAAGGAATAAGTATTACAGGGTATACATCCTGACTTTGGTCTTGACGCCAAATATTCAAGGTAATCAAGACACAGTTGGCGGGACATCGGAATATTCAAGGTAAAGAACTGGCCGATGAGCTTATTATTGATTGGCTGTTTGTACACTGCGAACTGAAGAGATCTATTGTGCAGCCATATAGCCTACTCAAACAGTTTTAGGCTGTTAATAAATCCTAAAAGTGCTGTAGGCTGAATTTTTACCAGGAGGTTTGGATATACAGCCCCATTTCCCAAGTAATTTGATTTGCGTCGTACCACTGCTGGGCAGTCGCATAGAATATGTTCTGCTGTTTCTTGTGCCTCTTTGCAGAGTCTACAGGAATCGTTATTTATCGCACCTATCTTTTTTATGTGACAATTAAGTTTACACTGTCCTGTTAGTAGTTCAGTGTAAAGTTTTTGTCCTTTCTGCTAAGGTTAAGGATTGCTTCTGCCCTTATCCGTTCTGGATCTATGAGTCTTTTCGACTGCCGCATGGACGATTAGGTTGTTCCTGCTCACGTAGAAAAGCACTATTGAAGCTGTTATTTACCACGCAGAGAGGTTCAGGATCTATGAAGGGAGTATTTGCCTTTTTTTCGCTAAAGTATCCGCAATTTCGTTCCCTTCGTGCCCCTCATGTCACAGAGCCCACATCAAGGTAACAAAGTTTCTTGATGCTAGGGTGTTGAGAATTTTAAAACATTCCTAGACCAACTTTGATTGAGATGAGAAGCATCTGGAATATATCAACGTTATAAGATAAAGTTTTTATTTTTAATATTTTTCTTCTTTCTCTTTCTAAAACTGTTCCCGAATTTCTATCATCGAGGGTTAATTGGAAATGTTTTCACCGTTTTAACCTACTTAGAATGTCATGTGAATGCGTAATTTTTGTACAGTTCCATATCTACTGGGTGGGTGCCTGGCCGAGATTACAAAATGTAATTGGCTTGTCTTTTGACGCACAGAACAGCATACCTATATATAATACGTCCAAAACACTTATGGTGTGCCCAATCCCAATCCATTTACGTTCTCGTATTCAAATAGAAATGGGTTTTGGTCCGCTTCATGCGAGGAGTTGTTCGTTCGAAACGCTTAAAAATTATTGTAAACTTTGTGTGGTACATGTTGATACCAGCCAAGTTTCACCACCGTATAGATGAATTATTTCAGATTTTAATTAAAAATCCTTACTTTTGTGCGTTTTGTCAGTTGCTTCGAGTACCATGTCATCGCTCCGCCAACTGGTGTAATCTGGCTTCCTCCACAAACCAGCTAACAAAATAAGTATAGCCTTAGACTGGAACACTCAAGCACATCGCCGGATCAGGGCGATATTGCATTTCTGGTTAGTTTTTAGGAGTCGACGAAACCTAACGTGGCCTCAGATCAAGGCAAAAGCGAATAATCGACAGCATTGGCAATCTTTTGTTTTGGCACTATATGCCTCTAATCGGCGCGACAGCAACAAATTATAATAATTATAATGAAACACTTCTGCAGTGAAATAAATGAGCACATGGAAGTATAAATTAGGATAAAATGGAGGGGTTTAGCCCCCTGCAAAATAGATTTTCAAAGGTAGCGATGCAGCAAGAATGGTTTATTACGAGATTATGACATCCATGAGAGCAAGAGAGAGAACGGCATAGTACAATAAATTCGCTCGATTTATTCACTCCACTTAAGACTAGAATGGAAATAAATGTACTTCGACAAATCTGGTGATTGTGCCGAATTCACTAGGAGCGGGATAGCGATTCTCAATGACGGCACCTAACATCTTACATCATAGATGACATCATAAAAGCACACCTTGAAGAATTGCTGAAATTACGATAATAGTTGATATACTAAAATATTCCTACTTCTACCCATAAAGAATCAGACTAGTTCTGTTAGAACTAGGGTTCGCATGGACCATGTATGGCTTTGAGCCAGCCAGAGTAACCTAACCTAACCCTTGCACAGAAGCACATAATTGCGTGCATATGAGTAAGAATAAACAGTGTTTCTCTCAATATTCCATTGAATTATTTTATTTAGCAAATCGAACTAATTCATCACAATTCATATTTCGTTTCAACTCCACAATTTGCTTGTTTACACAATCCATCTGTCGCATTTTGCCAGCGCTTAAATTTATCAACCCCAGTCTGCACACTACATTCCACGTTAGCCGATTCAGAAGCGATTTAATAAATTCGATTGAAAATGAAGGCAAACGACTTAAACGAAAAGCTGCAAGTGCCAGTGGATTGATTCCGATTTAATCGTTATGAGATTCTACAATCAAATTTCTCTAATATCCTCGCTAATTATCAAATGTATGCACCATCTACATGCATACATACACGCATACAACGTACGAGAGTGCATACTGTGAGTATAAGCACATTAGTCAGCCTCAGCTAAAGCTAGAGATGGACCGAAATTCAGCAGCTACATATACAGAAGATATACAAGCGGAAAGGGTATGCAGAAATTGTCACCATATGCGTCAACACGCAATAATTCACCAGCAAATAATCCAAACAATTGACCACGTCGCTAATGCGGAGGGTGTTAAACACTCTAATTCCACCGATACCATATACCGTCACTAATGTTGCTGGCATAAGCGGAAACGTTAATTTTTTGTATGATGTTGTTGGAGTTGCGGTGGCAACAGGGTTGTTGCCCGATAGCCTACAGTCAGACAAGAACGCGTACACTTGTATGAGCGTCCTTCCCAGTTGACTGCACTAATTGAATTTATTCTACCGATCAAGTGTTTTTCCGCCCATATCGAAAAGTGCGCCCATTGTTGTTGTCGATAGTATAGAATTTGGAGATAAATAGAAATTAGAGAACCTTATGTTTGTGTAATTAATGAAATGATGACAAACATTAGTAATGAATGGGTAACAATATCGTGAAAGCGGTGCACTTCGAGTAAATTCACGAAAATAAACCAGAGGGTTGATGTAGACGAAATTATAAGAAATTTTTAGCAAGCCAATGTGCCATTTAGATCTCACTAAATTGTTTCATATAATATAACGTCTTTTCTCTTCACATCAATTTTTTACTTTCTGAGAGGCTCGACCAACTGTGCGGCTGGCTATTTCTATAAAACAATCCTGAAAGCTGTGCCAATTAAAGAGGAATCGGCGCTACCAGAGCATAACAAAATTTATCCACAAACACAGGGCGTGGCGAATAAATAAAGCAACTGGGATAAATAAATATATATTGGTAGCACTGGAAGGAGCTGCCAAAAATTACATTTGTTTGGAAGCACTTAGTGAGTATTAAGGGGGGGGTAGGGTTTAGCGCTAAAAAAAAACACTTTTTTTTTGAATTTTTTACAGAAATATGGCTTAAAATACTTTAATAAAATCAGTTGCATGTTATTGTACATCTTTTCAATAAGTTTTTAAAAAATATTAATAATAAAATATTGACAAATAAGCCCATGACAGAGTTTTTTTGGAGATATGTTTTTCGAGAGGTGGTCTGCGGTGCCAATCGGCATTCGTCGTAGAATCATCTGAAACTAAAAAAGTCGAATTTTTCAGTTAAAGTATGACGTAATGCTCCCCCCTACATTAATAAAATTTTTTTTTTTCATTTTTGTAGTTTTGGTGGCAAAAAAACGTAAAACGAGCATTTTTGGCGAAAAATTTCGCCATATTTGTAAGTGAAAAACAACCTTAAAAAAAAAAAAATAAAAAAAAAACAGTGTAGGGGGGAGGTATTTTTGATTTAGAAAACGTGTGCCAAATTTGAAAAGAATCGGTTGAATAGTTTCGGAGTTGTGATTGGCACCGACTTTTAAGAAGTCGTTTCGGGAAAAACGCGTTTGAAAAAATGACTCTGAGAAATTATCGATGCTCCGCATTCGAGGTAGAGTGCCTACAAAGGCTATAACTTTGAGAGTTGTGCTCCGATCCACTTAAAATTTTGACACAACATTCTTGAAATGATTTACTATAAGATGAGTGAAGAAAAAAATTTCGATTTTGTGACCCCTGTGAGCTTTTGATCTCAACTCAAACTCAACAACTTTTTTTGTATCCGCTTTGTGCTATTTATATGTGGAAGTGATTTGGAAGGGACGCTATGCGTAGGAGGCAAATCCAGACGATACCCAACCAAGCCTATCTACAGCGTCTTGAATGTATAGAGATCAGAAAAGTAGGTACTATTTCGGCGTAAGAAAGTAAGTATAGCATACCCTGTAAGCACCAACGTGGTACGGCGAGTTTATGGTGTTACTCTTAAAAAAACATCGTTGGTAACATTTTTCCATGTTCAAATATAGCCGATTATTCAAATACCAAGGGTACACCCTATCAACTTAGTCCTCAGCCTTAGAATGCGCCGATTTGAATGTTACATTTTTAATGTACAATGAACAACAACGGAGTTGAAATCTAATGGGAATTAGAAAATGGAGTTACAACGAACCTTCAAAAGTCGCTTCTAAAGCCTGTTTCAATATACCGCGGATGCCGTAGCCGAATGGGTTGGTGCGTGATAACCATTTGGAAGTGCGTAAGTTCGAATCTCCGTTCATGAAACAGCCATTTAGGAATGGTTTTTCCTAATAGAGGTCGCCCCTCGGCAGGCAAAGGCAAACCTCCGAGTGTACATCTGCCATGAAAAAAGCTCCTCAGAAAAACCACTTGCCGTTTGGAGTCGGCTTAAAACTGCGGACTTCCCCAGTACTCACACCACAAGTAGAAAGAGGAGCTCGGCCAAACACATAATAGAAGGGTAGGCGTCAAATATTACTTTTTTTCAAGATGTTTTGACTAGATTAATATTTAGCAATGGCCAGAGCGACCGTTTCGACATAACTAACTTGTGATTTTTAGTTTTGCTTCAGATCCACCGACAATGAAGGAATGGCTTGTGTGCTTCATTTAACTATGATAAAACCGCTTGAACGCGCCAAAGAAGAAGAAGATACAGAAGATCTAAAAACTATTGTTAAACTTCATTTTTGACCAGTTTCTTTGTAGTCAGGAATAACAAACGTAAATGTAATGTTTTCAGAACTTTTCACCAAATTGTCGCGACAAATGAATTCAGTTTGAGAGGGTGCATTATCGTGGTGCAGTAAATGAGAATTGTTTTTGGTCTAATGGTATTTCAAAATTATTTGAATTGACATACATATATTATATGCCAATAAAATCAACAAGGTCTCTAAAGAACCATCCCCAAATTTTGACCACCAAATTTTTATTTTTTCACTTTTCACTGGTTGATATATTTGGTCGATTAGAAACCACATTTTTTCAACGCTTTTCCTGCCTTCTCAGATTGTTTGTATGATACCAGCTGCAAACATTTTTTTCAGTAAGAGCTGGCCATAAAAAATTTTCGGCAAATCTCTAATATTTCGGTATCAAAAAATTTATTCCGAAAACCAAATTGAATGCGATTCCTCAATTTGAGTTGCTCACAAAACACAAGCGTATGAATAACTACAAATCCAAAAGAGAGATTCACATGGCGATATACCCACGAAATTTTAATTGAGAATTCATCCTTCTTATTACAGGCTTTTAATTTTTTCTTTTACACTTAAAATAATGCCTAAGTCTTTAAAGTATTTCAAACTTTGATGCGTTTCAGATCTTTAAAAATCATGGAAATATTTACAATTACTATATATAGGCAGGTTAGGTGTTCTTTTACCGGTAAAATTACTGGGTAAGCTTTTAGTGCCCGTTTGCATCGCCCAATTATTGGGTGTTTTTTTAAGATTATGTGATCTTAAAGTGATAATACAAAACAAAAATATTGTTGCAAAGCATTTTTTTATTGTAATCTGGTAGATAGTTTCGAGGCATTTATTTTTCGAATATGATATGCGGCATATGTTCGACGCGGCTGCCAATTACATGGCCCATTCAATCAGACCAATTATTGACTACTTTTTTCAATACATCTAGCCGCATCGTGGTGGCTTTCTTCTTTTTCTGGTGGCTTTAGCATTGCATTAAATAGATTTTTAAGCGCGCTGTATGGAAAATTGCGCCGTCTTGTTGGAACCAAATGCTGTCGATTTTTAACTGATTAATTTTTTGAAACAAAAATTCAGTCAGCATGGCTTGATAGTGCTCTCCATTCGCCGTAACGGCAGCTCCTTCCTTGTTTCGAAAGAATATTTTTTTTTCCAAAGTAAATTTCCACAATTTGAAAGCATTGGTCTGGCGTTAAACTTGCTAAACTTTAGTGAACAGAAATTTCTTTTGCCATTATCAGCTGCCAAACCATAGTTATCGATATCGACAGTTCTTATGCAGCTAAAAAAACACCCTATACAAACTCATTTACGGTTTCTTACTGAACTTTCTCGAAGAATTTTTTACAGTCTTGCCGATTGCGAGGACAGCAAGTTTATATAAGTAATACCATTTGAGAAAAGTGTTTCGGTGCAGAAAATGAAAACTTAAAGGATTTTCTGCTACTCAATCCAATCGTTTTTTACTTTTCATGTATGTATGTATGTATGTATATAAATATAATGAAACATTAAACAAATAAAGAACAGTAACATGGTGGGAAACAAGAGCGGAGGTAACGGGTGTTTTTTAGAAGATGCTGAAAAGGCTTTTTTCGGAATGAAGCGAAAAAACAATGAAATAGCCAATATTTTGGATTTATTAGCTTGTAAAGGGTGGCGGCGTCGGCGATACACCTCCATCCGATGGTCCAAATATTCGATGACGCTGAGGCATAATCTATGCCCTTAATGCCCTTAATGCCCTTTCAAAGAAAGAAGTCCAACGGTATCGTTGACGTTTAGGTGTCGTTCACATTCAACATCGGCCCTTGAAATTTAACCACCCTTTATATATGTGCATATTAGGTGCGCAACTAAGTTCCCGCTGTTTGTCAATAGATTCCGCCAGCAGAGTGTGCTAGTCGATTCTAACATAACCTAAACGTCATAAACCAATCTTAGACATACGGTAAACAAACTATTTCGACACTTTAGTGGTTTGGTTTTGGTATCATATACTTTTAGTTTTCTGAAAATATCTGATTTTGTGCCGAATCATCGTCATTTGCGGGAAGTGTTAATTTTCCTCTTTTGTTCGAAAAAAACTCCGGCTGAAGCGTAGTATTAGGAGTTACCCACCAATCCATTTCCAAGCAATTGCATGCTTTGGGAATGATTCAGAAACAGGGGACTTGGGTTCCTTATGAGTTAAAACCAAGGGATGCTGAACGTCGTTTTTTCGCCTATGAACAACTGCTCCAACGGCAAAAAAGGAGGTTTTCTTCATCGCATCGTGGCGGGTGATGAAAAATGGATTAATTACAGCAATCCAAAGAAAAGAAAGTCATGGGGACAGCCCGGTCATGCTTCTACGTCGTCGTCTCGACCAATATTTACGCACCGCAGGTTATGCTATGTATTTGGTGGGACCAAGTTGGTGTTATTTAATATGAATTGTTAAGACTAAGCGAAAGCGTCTCTGGGGATTGGTATCGACTTCAATTGATGCGATTGAGCGGAGAACTGCGCGAGAAGCGGCCGAAATACGCGGAGAGGCATGACAACGCTCGGCCTCACATTGCCAAACCCGTGAAAACCTACCTGAAAACACTGAAATGGGAAACCCTACCCACCCGCCATATTCTCTAGATATTGCGCCGTCCGATTATCACCTGTTGATCGATGGCACATGGTATATGAAGACATAAAAAAATGGCTTGATCCGTGGATAGCTTAAAAAGATGAACAGTTTTACCGCGACGTTATACGAGATCGACCAGAAAGATGGGAAATAGTAGTAACCAGCGATGGGCAATACTTTCAATGATTCACTTGTAACCATTTTTTCAGAATAAAGTTGTATTTTCATCAGAAAAACAGCGAGAACCTAGTTGCGCACCTAATATTAAGGAAAGTTTGTTATATATATAAGTATATATTAGGTGGGCAAAATGAAATTTGAAGTTACTCGTAGTGACATATTTCAAAAGTTTATTGTTGTTGGAAGCCAATCTATACAAGCTCTATAAAAGATTAAAATTTGTATAAAAATGTAATTGGTCCAGTCCAAGTTCGCATTATTATAAAGTATGAGTAAGCTCCATGCCAGAGGTTCTTTGAATTGGTAAGCCATATCCCACATCGGGTCATACTATGTGCCGATTAAAAAGTGGCATGGCATCTTAAATAAAATTTATTCATCGTGTAGTCGGACCAGTATGTGAACATTTTTTCTAATGCTGCGGATTAGCCAGAAAACCGTTTGCATAAAGATTGCCTCAAGACAGACCTTGGCACACGAATTCATGCAAAAAACCTTTTGAACCGAATTGACGCCTGTAATTCTTTGCTGAAATGTAATGAACATCAATCCGTTTTTTAAGCCGACACGCAACGGCACTGAAATATAGGTCACATAAGAGAACAAACGCCGAAAAAGATCGTAGTCAAATTGCAGTGAGCTAGCCCAAACGAATGTCAGGCTCAAGGGTTAAGAAAGTTTCTTGCGTGTTTAGTAAGCTGGGAAGGAACAACTATCATCAACAACCGACTATATTATAGCAGGCCATTAACGTGCAGAAACGGTCAATAACACATCGGTCAATAAGTCCCGGGCCTGACTTCTAGATCGCGCCACTAATACTATATCGATTTTATTATTTAATAGTGTTAACCTCTAAAGGTATACTGCCACAATTTCAAGGCATTCGGTTTATTATTTACCAACTTACATTGCTTTAAGTGACGCTACTTTTGCTATTTTTAAAAACAATGAATTCAAAGCAATTTCGTGTGTTGATTTTTCATTTTTTTCTTATGAACAAAAAAAAATACCGTTGAAGCAAAGCAATGGCTCGATAAACGTTATACGTACTCTGCTCCATCGGAAACAATCATCAAACGATGGTATGCTGACCTTAAACGTGGCCGTACAGACACCGATGATGCTGTACGTACTGGCCGTCCAAATGAGGCCAGAAAATATTGAAAAAACTCTCAAAATCATCATGGGCAATCGCAAAGTGAAGTTGCAAGAGATAGCTGACGTCCTGAAGATATGAAAAGGCAGTGCGTTCACTATTTTGCGCGAACGTTTGGGCATAAAAAAGCTGGTTGTCAAAATAGGTGCCGCGTTTGCTTATGCCGGAACAAAAACAACAACTAATTGATGATTCAAATCGCTGTTTGGACATTATTAAGCGAGATAAGTCTGAGTTTTTTTGTCGATATGTGACAATGGATGAAACATGGATTCACCACTAGACACCAGAGTCGAAACGGTAGTCATCTGAGTGGGCTGGACCCGGCGAAAGCCGTCTAAAGCGACCAAAGACGCAACAGTCAGCTGGAAAGGTTATGACGCCGGTATTTTGGGATACCATGCGAATTTTCATAAATTATTTGGAAGGCGAAACAATTAATTCTGATTATTACTGTGAGTTATTGGAACAGTTGAAGGAGAAAATCGCAGACAATCGGACCCATATGAAGAAGAAAAAAATCCTCTTTCACCAAGACAATGCACCGTGTCACAAATCGATGAAAACGACGTTTTCACGACAGTCGGTTCTACGTTACCAAAACGACCCGGATTTTTAGCCGGCCAAGGACTGTCACTCCAGCAACATTCCCCGTATGTACAATAAGTATAGGGAATGTTTATGCTGCTTCAACAACAAAAACAACATGGTCAAATTGAACGAATTACGTTTCGAATTGCTTCCCCACTCACTGTATAGTCCAGATCTGGCCCCCAGCGACTATTGGCTGTTTTCAGACCTCAAAAAAATACTCCAGGGAATGAAATTTCAATAAAATAAGAAAGTTATCACTAAAACTGAAACGTATTTTGAGGCCAAAGAGAAATGTTCTACAAAACAGGCATAGAAAAGCTACAAACTCGTTGGAATGATTGTATCATCGCCAAAGGGGACGACATTGATGAATAAAAAAGAATTTTTGAAAAAAAAGTTATTTTCTTATCCAGGCCCAGGACTTATTGACCGATGTGTTATTATTCATAGAAAAGGTATACAAGAAGAAGGTATAAAGAAGAATGGTATAAAAGAAGCTCCGAGAGTGAAGATGGGTACTGTATTACATCTACGGTATACGGGCTAAAAGTACTCGTATGTTCCTAAAAATCATATCATAGACCAATGCCTTGACGTAACTATAACGTGGAAGTTTGTAAAAGATGTTTGGGCGTAAGCGCGACGTCTAAAGTACACACCCGTTAGATGTGCGAACATCTCCAAGGTTGCATTTCTGTATGTTAGTACAAGCATGTATTTGTATATGTGAATGTACATATGTATGTGTGGTATGTACTTAAACATAACTAAGCATTTATTTACAATGTACTTTCATACATACAAGGCACGTATACTTGTAAAAGTTTGCCTGGCCGCAAGCATTTCAGCCAATTAGAGGCGATAAGGCAATAATAAATTGAAATTCACGCTCTCGGCCCTAGGGACGCACCGATCAAGCGGCCAACACTTGGATTCACACCTCGTTTAAGCAAAACAATACAATGCCGGCGGCCACCGAGGTATGTGATAAAATCTAGCAGTTGGCTTTTATTTACGTTGTGGTTAAGAATGTGGGGCGAGGATGAGGTGAGGTGAGGTTTCGCTGTGAATTTGCTTTATTTAAGGGTTGATTAAGCACGTCAATTGGTGGCAGCGGTGCCTAATTTTCATGAGTACCCCAGAATAACTTGAAAACTTTTGTGTTGCTCATCGAAAGAGTCGCGGTGCTTTGGGAATATTTTGCTGTTGTAGTTCTACTGCGTTTATTCAACGTGCAAGGGTCTATTTATCTTCCTTCACATTAATTATGTTAAACAATTTTAAATATTGTCATCACGTGCTGAATGTAGATATTTCTCGCAATACCCCATTTAGCGCCGCCAGAGGTTCGAGCAACTTTGAAGGGTTTGTTTACTTGGATTTTTTTGTTGGTTTCCGGTTCGTCAAGGCAATTATGCAAATTAGGGCTAATACGTTTTAATTTAAGCGGATTACAATGTAATATTTTTATTTGTTTGTCATTCGCCTTTTTTATGATTTTGCATATTAAATAGATTTGAAACGTGTTGACGAGGGATTATAACATATGACTTTAGAGGAGTGTTAACGAGTTTATTAGATAGAGTTGCGAAATATAGCATTGAGTTTTGGAACGAGCTATTCAAATAATTGGCTACTGGACTTAAATTCCAACTGGTAAATACAGTCTTATTCTTACGAAATAGTTTGCTATTAAAAAACAAAAAATTAAAAAAAAATGTTCCTTCATATTTTAGCTAAAAGGTCAATGTTTATGAAAGGGAGTTATGTAAAATGTTGTCTGATGAACTAAGTTTCGATCTCGTGACGAAACTCTACTTCTAATAAAACGTTCAAATAAAGGAGTATATTTCGGCGGTCGCCGTAGCCGAATGGGTTGGTGCGTGACTACCATTCGGAATTCACAGAGAGAAAGTTGGTTCGAATCTCGGTGAAACATCAAAATTATGAAAAACATTTATCTCATAGCGGTCGCCCCTCGGCAGACAATGGCAAACCTCCGAGTGTATTTCTGCCATGAAAAAGCTCCTCATAAAAAATATCTGCCGTTCGGAATCGGCTTAAGGTCCCTCCATTTGTGGAACAAAATCAAGATGTACACCACTAATAGGAGGAGGAGCTCGGCCAAACACCCAAAAAGGGTGTACGCACCAATTATATATATATATTTATATATATATATATTTCGGCGTTTGATTTGGAGTGTACACATTTAGATTTTCAGTCAACCAATCCGCAAACTCTTATCTTACTGCCGCTTGCGAGCTTTAAATCTACAAATATAACCTTTCAATATACCTACATCGAATGGAATCGCTATTACTCGCACACGCGTTAAGTTAGGTTAGGTTAGGTTGACTTGGCTGATTGAAAGTCATACATAGACCTATTGATCCTTAGTGTTACCAGATGGAGCTAGACCTTTACGTTTCTTTGTAGTAGACATCTTGTAATACGTCTGCGTCTTTTGCGAATCTAAGTAAACTTTGGAGCTCTATCCCCGTGAGGCATTCTAACTTCTCATATTGTAAAGCTCCTAAGCATTTTAATCTTATTCTAGCTAATGCAGGGCAAGAACAAAGAAGGTTTCCCTCTCTTCTAGTTCATTGCAAAATCTGCAGATATCGTTGTTTGTAATTCCCATCTTGTATGCGTGCGCCGCTAGCAAATTGTGGCCTGTCAATATACCTACGATAGTTCTGCTTTCTTTTCTAGACAGAGCTCGTACGAATCGGATGTATTTATCTGCACTCTGTATACACATGCTTTTTCCGTTAGTTTTGCGAATTAAATTGTGCGTGGCGGAATGTTTCGATAACAGTTTCCTGAGCCTAGCCGCTTCGTTTGTACTTTCTATACTGCCACAGAAGTCTTTTCATGATTCTCTTTTGGCCCTATGTTTCTCTTTCTTATATGTTCGACGTAGATCGTTATATTCCTCTCAGCAGTATTCATTGGCGGCTGCCCGTGGCAACTTATAGATTTCTAATACACTTCGCCTTTTTGATTCCAGCTCCTTGTTTCACTTAGCTGACTTTGATCTGCGTGTCAAGCGTAGTTGAATTTCGTGAAATTCGAAGCAAAATTCGGTCTGTTGGATAATTAGTACAAAATGTTTGCATACGATTTCTCGTTAATGTTTTGCTAGTCGCTCGAGTCTGACAGAAATGCTCTCTATCTTATACTTAACTATTACTTACTTACTTTTTTAACTATTACTTATTATTATATTACTCTATAAATCGTAATTGAAGAAATAGTAAAAAATAGGTAATTGATTCTAACTTTTACTTTTGCTTTTGGTTTCGAAAAAGTGCTTTATAACTCGTAACCTCAGCTGATAGTGTCTTATAACTCGCAGTTTCGCTAACTTGAAAACCGTGACAACTCCTACCTACTTGTAAAATTTGGGCGGTCGCTTTGATTACGAGTTCCACTGCACATTTTTTCAAGATGTGACGAACAGCGAAAGCCTCGACCCAACCAATACCAAACATTAGTATCTATGTATGGCAGTCAAACCCCTAATTAATTTCATTCCATCTCATCTGAATTTTTTACTGTGGGAGAAAGTGTCAATTTTGTTGTCAAAAAAGCGATAACTGATTAACTTCAAATATTTTTTATAATTAATTTCAATTATAATTCCTGTCACCGAGCTTCTACTCCTATTTGTAGTGTGCGTCTTGATGTTTTCCACAAATGGTGAGACCTACAGTTTTAAGGAAGAGGTTTTTTTATGAGAAGCTTTTTCATAGCAGAAAGAGTAACCGTGTCTAATAAAGTGTGGTTTCATGCACGGATACTCGAACCTGTGCACTTCCGAATGGTAGTCACGCACCAATCCATTCGGCTATAGCGACCGCGTCTGTCTTTAGATACCAAAATTAAGTATCGGGCAATTTTTTAGTAGAATATTTTACTAGAGCATTACATGAATGAGCAGTTTCGAGATTTGTAAAAGTTCATTAAAATAGTCGTTAGACAGCTATAGAAATTTAAAATAATAGTACAGTATTTAAATTATTAGTAGTAGTAATTAGATACTGTAACAGCTATTTATCTGTATTTTTAATACTATTAAAGATGCACCTTGCACAGATAGGCCCGTCATCGAAAATGTCGATAAAATAACAGAAATAATCGAAGTTGACCGGCATGTTAGAAGTGGTAGCATCGCCCAGGAGCTAAAAATCGGCCATAAAATAGGTTTAAAACAATTCCGCCAATTTAAATAATGGATTTCTTTTTTTTTTTTTGAAACAAATATTTTAAAAAATCTTAGTAGGTACTACCATAGATGAAATACAATGAAATGGCAGTGCAATGGAAAATACAAAGACGTTTGCTAAGTCTGGCGTGCTTAAGGCTTTGACTTTTATTTTTCTAATAAAAAAAAAAAAAGATTTAACTTTTTATAATAGAAAATAACTTATGATGCCAACTTTAGGAAAAATTTCACATTCGAAATGATGGAGCAGCATTGCCGTACTGTTAAATAATAATACCACTGTACAACAAAATAGAAAATTTTCCAAAATAAGAAGTTTCCGAGAGTGAATTCTGGTAGATCACAAAAAATAAAAGTAAAATGGCGATTTCAAAGCTTACGCTTTTATACATTCTTTGGGTAAATCGTCATAGAAAACTAAGTAATCCATACATTTTAGATTTATGATGCGTTCAGAAGTTTTATGGGGCATAACGGATTAAAATATACCACACAAATATTTCCCTTAAAATGCTAATGCATTAAGTCGCTTAATACAGCAGAGCTCAAAATTCAACCTGATACATGGGCTGAAAAGTCTATGTTTCGTCAAAGAAATATGTGTTTTTTGTTTTTGTTCTAAATTAGCTTTATTCATCAACGTAATTTCCATTAAGGGGCAGATACCTGTAAACTGCCATATTTTCCCTAATTTTCATTAAAATTATTTAAAATGAAGAAGTCAATACATTTTTTTCAAAATTGGCATACAGTTTATTTATACATTAAAATAATATAATTTTTTTTTATTTTAATCATTTAAAATAGCGGATGCCCACTCAATTCTTCCAGGAAGGTTGCAGCTGAGTTGAGAAGCCCCAAAATGGGGTGACCTGAATTAAAAAAACCAAAATTTTTTTTGCTTATTAATGTCATAATTTCTATATGAATTAAACAAAAATGGAAAAAATTTCGTGGAATAGAAACCTAGCCGGCTGCCCGCACGAAAAAATGTGTCGTTACCTTGCCCATTCGTCGTTACCTTGCTCATGGTCGTTACCTTGAATGAACTGCAAGCGAAAGCGCGGAACGAACGACAAAGAGCACAATCGGCCCCCGCATTCGGCAACGTTCGACATCTGGCTCTGTCCTACTTGAGTGAGCATATATATGTATGTATATGTATGTATATGCGCATTTGTATATAAATACACTTACTTGTATTTGCATATGCCTTCTTCCTGTGTGCATGGTAATGAACCATTTCTCTGTTGAGAATAGGACGATGAGAGGAAAAGTAGGAAATATGAAAGGGAGTGTTTCGAGTGTAATGTTTCTTGAAAAAGTCAAATCGATGATGGTGCCTCTTAGTGTTGTTGACTTATTAACGTCTGATGCACAATCGAAATTGAAGATATCTTTCATGAATTTGATAAATGTTTCGTCATTTTTCACGTTTGTGTAAATGTAGCTTGACCTATTCCATTGCGATTCGATTTACCTCCTTCTCTATATCCATAAAAAATATCTATCAAACAAATAAAATTGAAATTTTGTTTTGAAAATTGCAACCATTACATCAGTATTTTCTTATGACGTTGTCACGTTAAACTATCGTCAGTAAACCGACTTTACACACAACCTCTTTTTTTAGGCCGGCCAGTAGTCGCTGGAAGCCAAACCTGGCAAATACGGTGGGTGTGGGAGCAATTTGAAATTCAATTCACGTAGTTTTGCCATTGTTTTGATGTATGACACTATGCGCTGTCTTTAACAGGGAGCAAACTCGGCACCTACTTTGAAGAGTCAATTGCTCATGCAGTGTAAAGCCAACACTTTCTTTTGATATCATTACGATGTCAGCTAATTCACGCAACTTCACTTTTCGATCATTCAAAACAATTTTACGAATTTTTTTGATATTTTCTGGTGTTACCGTCTCATTTACACCTCCGCTGCGTTGAGCATCATCGGTGTTTCTACGACCATGTTTGAAGTCAGCAAACCATCGTTTTATTGCTGTTTACAATGGAGCGGGGTCCCTATAACACTTTTTAAGCCATTGCTTTGCGTGAACGATATTTTCTCACTTGAAGGAGCAGTGTAAAATTAAAACACGAAACTCTTTTTGATCCATTGTTTTGAAAATAACAAAAGTAGCGCCACTCTTAACACAATAACTCATGAACTAATGAATAAAATATCATGAAATTTTGACACCTGTCTTTTTAAGGTTAGAACTAGCTGAAAAAGAGGTGAATGTAATAAAATTAGTGTCAGCTATAGGGCTCGGGACATTCAGCCCATGTGTTAAACGCGAGCAATAAGTCAAAACAGAATCTGCCTGAAATTTTACCAAAACAATTTCTTCAATACTTTATGTTTCGGACTTTAATAAGCATGAGTTATATCGCCTTTATATTTCTTTACTTAAAATATTCTTCACTTCATTTTTAAGGTGAGTTGAATCGTCACTTCCGCGTATAGCGTGACCGTTCAGAACTCGCGTCGTGGCAAAAGAACCAATGCTGTTGGTTACTGTTGTTTCTAGTCATTGATCTATTAAGCCAACCGAGTTCTTCAGACACGTCCCACAAACGTCAATAGATAATATATAATTTGAGTGAGTATGCCAATCAATAATCCGCCATCCATATTATTTATTCAGCGCATATTTATAATTTTTGCTCAAAACTTTTAGTGAGGAAATCCATAGTATGAAATCCATATGTACCTACCTATGCGTTATTATAATTCCAACATTTCCCAATCACAGACATTCATTATAGTCATTACAGCAATTCCCACCGCCTTACATATAACACATAAAAATGGCAAATCTAAAAGGCTTACCTTACCATTGGATACGTGTGGGAGAACATTTCACGAATATCATTTGCAAAAGTCATGCCAAATCGCATCAACTCACTTTTTTATCTTCTTTCACATAAGAACTCACTGCAAAAGTTATATTAGCATATTTTTGCAATAACTGAAATGGATTATAAAATATCTTTGTACGTATGTATGTATGTAAATATGTCTAGAAGAATAATGTACAACTTTCAACAGTATTTTCAACTTTCGCTACTCACAAAAACATTCCTACATACGGGTATATGCATACATTTGTAAAAGAGAGAAGGGTGCCACTTGCGCCTGCATCCACCCGCTAACGGCTTTCAACCGTTCAAGTGAATCAACCTTCGTCAATCCAGTGACACCCTCTCATTTAGTCGAGAGTTGCTGCCTCGCTCTTAATTCCCAAGATGATAATAAAAAGGCGCCAAACAACAACAACAAACTTACCCTTGACATAGCTGTTGCAGTGAAAACAGTAATAATAACAAAAACAACAAGCAGCGCCATTGTTGCTTCACCTTCACTGACTTAGATGGCGATGGCATTGCGCATTTTGGTCACCACTATTATTACTGTTGTTGTAGTTGTCATTTAACGGTTGATTGCCGGCAGCTCCATTGTCTGCTCATCGGGCTTTTATTGTGGGACAGGCGGCATTGTTGGTACTTATGATGATGGTGATGATTGTACTAAACGCTGCCATTTGCCATTTTTGGGTTTTGCCACTTGCCCTCGTTGTGGGTGCATTTGTCTTTATCCTTAGAACTTTTATCTAAACACCCACCAAAATCAATTTGCAGGATTAAACTGCACTTCCAGGGGAAACGACCGAATGAACATACATTTGTAGCAGTGAATCGGCATAAGTATGTAATTTCAAAGGGTTGCCAAGCCAATTAAATTCAAATAAATATTTATACATTTATTTTAGATTATTATGAGGAGATTTTCCACTGCGACCTGAAAGATCCATTGTGCCTTCTTCAGAGAATCAAAGTATTTCTCTCTGCCCAACTTTCTGAATAAATTTTTGTGGACACTCCAATGGTGTCAGGGCTCTCATCGTCGACAAGTGGTTTCTGTACCCGTTTCGCTCAGCCTATTAGCGTTGAGTCTTTGAGTAAATAACAACATAGAGTCACAATCTGGAATAAAAATTACTTTGTATGTGCGTCTCTTTTTCATAAAGAAAGAAATATGAAAAGAAAGGATAGTCAAATTATTGTGTCAAGGTATAGAGATAAGACCGTGTCTTTGCTTGCATACCGAATAAAAAGAGAGAGTAAAAGAAGCACAGTAGTACGACTCCAAATTTAAAGTGGGCAAAATAGGGAAATGGATGGAGTTTGCTAAACGGATGGATTTTGCAAAATAGGGTAACGCAGGAATTTTCCTTATTGGATTAGAGCATGCTGAACCCGAAATTCAAATTTGTTTTTTTATAGATTTTATATTTTTGATGAAATTAAGACTAAGACGAAGATTAAGTGGTATAGAAAGTTAAAAAATCTATATTTTGTTTTTCGATATTTTGAATGTATAGTGTCTTAAGAATATACTCTGAAATTTTCATGCAGAAATTGCAAATATTATAGCTTCTACAGCCTACTAACTAGGTTGAGAGCGGTCCGCTCCTTTACCTCAAACTTTAAACTGATTTATCTCGAAACTACTTTTTTCGGTCTGGAGTTGTCAAAAAAGATTTTCTAATACAAAATCCTGTACTTTTTCTACGATTTCTGGAGTTGTTGTTATTTTTGGAAGCCTATGACGTCTTGAAAGCTTGTATTTTTGTACTTTTAAATTCAGCAACCCATCTTTTCACTCTATTAATTGATGGTGAAAAGTCCTCACACGCTTCCAACATTCGTTCATAAATTTCCTTTGCTTTTACACCTTGCAAATACAAAAATGCAATCACTGCACGATATTGATTTTTTCCTTTGTAGAAAATACTATGATAAGTCGATACTAAATGGCTTGTAAACAGAGAATGAGTTTATAGCTTGAAATGAAACTTCACATACGTTCGTATGAAAAGTACCAACATAAAAAAAAATAGGTTAGTAGCAACGCCCTCTCTTATCGAACCGCAAAACTTATTGAAGAATCTGGAAAACCATTTCGATGTAGACAGTCGATTTTTTTCGACGCGAAAAGGCAATAGATCTACTGAAATTGCAGGAAAGTCCGAGTACTGCACCACAATCGTGATAAGCGAGAGGATCGTTGGTGTGTTTTAACTTATCAGTGTTTTTTAGATAAATATGCAGAAATGACCATAAGCTTTTCTTTTACCACACATCTATACCTTTTATTAAATGTGTCTTAACATTTAAATTTCTATTTAGACTTTGTCTTCTTTAGTCATCTGGGCACCTTGCTATCTTAAAATTTCATTTTCAAAATGACATCCAGCAAATTGGAACGCTGTGAAATGACATTGAGCTGTCAAGCTACGAAATGACAGCTGATGTAAGGGCAGTGATAGTACGAAATTCGGTAAGACAAATATGTTTTAACAGTGGAAATTCGCGATCTTCACCTAACATTTCTCTTTTGACAGAGCTTTTCTAACATAATCTCTAAACGGTGTAGATGTAGGGTTATGATATGAAAAGAATGCATGGCAAAATCTATTAGCACTATCTCTATTAGATGGAAATATTTCTTTATTTTTACATAGTCAGAAGCATAGTAAATTGAAAACTTTAAAGCTGCTTTTCTCGAAATTTTAGATTTTTGAGTTATGACACTATTGAAGTCAACGGATAGCCAAGAATTTCGAAGTACAACTCTTACACCAGCTCAATCAGGCCACTACTCAATTCGACGACGTAACCACGCGCTGCATGCGCGCCGCTGCTGAGACGGTAGTTGTCTTTCATCGCCAACGGAGCAACAATTGGCACCACGAAGAGTGCCGTTCCGTCACTATTGCAAACGACTCTGCATACCGCTATACTGCGATCGGCTGCAACGCGCGCTACAACAGAGCAATACCGCAGCGAGGAGGGAAGAGCGGCGTGTTTTCAGGCCCAAGAAACGGGGAATAAAAAAAACGAAAAGTTAGGATCTTGAGCGACAGGAACGTGACCCGAAAATTTTTCCAAAAAGTTAAGCGCCACCTGAAGGTTTCATCATCTGGGGCAGTTCCTGCAAAGGCGACAATGGCAATCTAATAACAGATGCCCATGGAATACTTGTATTATGGAGGTATGACTTCGCACAACTACTAAACGGTGGCAGTAGCAGTGTGGACAACGCAGTTGAGACCGATACCACAGTCGAGGACGACAGAATAGTCGTAACACCACTCGACTTTAAAGAGGTTCGAATAGCGAAATCAAGGCTAAAAACAATAAATTCGCAGGAGCTGATGGATTACCGGCAGAGCTATTCAAAGCAGGAGGCGAAAAGCTAGCGCACCGCATGCACCAACTGCTCTGCAAAATATGGTCGGATGACAGGTGATCCTACGCATACAAGGTATTATCGAGCGTAATATGTGAGAGACTGAAGTCCATCGTCAAAGAACTGATTTAACTTTATCAGTGCAGCTTCAGGCCTGGTAAGTCTACTATTGTCCAGGTCTTCACGATACGCCAAATCCTGGAGAAAGCTCACCAATCACATATCGACGCAAACCACCACTTTGTCGATTTCAAAGCTGCTTTCGGTAGCATAAACAGGAACGGCCTCTATGCTGCTATGTCTGACTTTGGTATCCCCGCAAAACGTATACGGCTGTGTAAAATGGCGTTGAGAACTACAGTAAGCTCCGTCAGGATCAGAAGGGACCTCTCCGAGCTGATTTCTTTAATCTCTCACTGGAAACAGTTACACGTGCTGTTGAGTTAAACCGTTTGGTCACTATTTACCACAAAGGTGGCATGCTATTGGCGCATGCTGGCGATATTGATATTGCAGTCCTGAACAAACGCGCCGTATGTTCAGCGTACGCCAGTCTGGAGAAGGAAGCAGAAAAAGTGGGTATTGCAGTGAACAAGAGTAAAACAAAGTACCTGCTGTCAACATGCAAAGAGTCCTCGCGTCTTAGACAACACCGAATTTGATGTGGTGATGAACTTTGTTTATTTAGGAACCAGTGTAAACAGACAGAACTACGTCAGCGTAGAGAATAAACGAAGGATAACTCTTGCCAGCAGGTGTTACTTTGGTCTCAGTAGGCAATTTAGAAGTAAAACCCTCTCTCGAAAAACGAAAATAACGCTGTACAAAAGCCTAATCATCCCCGTCCTTGCGTTTGGCACACAGGCTTGGACGATGACGACAACTGGTGAGAGAGAACTGGGAGCGTTCAAGAGAAAAATTCTCCAAAAAATCTTTGGCCATCTTCGCGTAAATGAGCTGTATGAGCTATACCGAGATGTGGGCATAGTTAAGCGTATTCAAATACAGCGGCTGCGCTGGCTTGACCATGTTTCGAGGGTGAACGAAAGTGCTCCAGCACGGTAGTTCTTCGAGAGTGGACGACAAGGAAGAGTAGGGTCCAATCTGCGTTGGGGAGATCAAGTGCGGCATAACCTAACAGCACTCCATGTCGCCAACTGACCCCAGCAAGCAGCGAACCGAGCTCGATGGCGCAATATTTTAGATTCGGTCAAAACCGACATACAGTTGGAGTGCCATTTAAGTAAGTAAGTAGTATTGAGGTATATGAGCGATATGGTGGTAATCGCGATTTAGCTCGAAATTGGCAAAATCACACTTGATCTCTTAGCACTAATAGATAAATATGTGAGTAAGAAAATATGGCATGGCAACCCTAAATCAATGTTTTCATATGTAGTTTGTAATTTTTTGGGTGGATCAGAAAACCTCTAGAGTTTGTTGCCTGTCTCTCTATGCTGTGAATATCTAAATATTGTATACTAATTTTTTGTGCTCTATGTGCGAGAGTGTGCTTGTATACCATATATGTACAAATGCACGCACCATGAAAATATAATCTGGCATAATGTTACGGCAATTTGTAACTGTAAAAAAACAACAAAACACCACCTACTATGTGGGACCATTTTGTGTTACTCTAATATCGCATCTTTTTCTTATTTCAAAGCTTTTACACAATCAGATCTTATTCTTATAAATGGCTTGTCTTGTCGTAAATCACTTAACAATTTGCAAATTGTTTAACTTGACTTCACAGTTTCCCCTTGTATAGTTTTGCATTTACATATACGAGTACATAGGGATACGCTCTTGCGTATGTATGCATAGATGGCAGGACCTCTCTGTATGTGTGCATGTAGAAAACTGTTATTTGCGTTACTTAAAGATTTTGTGATACTTACATGTGTTCGCATAAATGGCCGTAAATCGCATTCGTATTACCATGTATTTTTTATGTGATGCTATTTTTTATGATTTAATTTCATGCTTTACATGGACACACATAAATACGCACTTATCCATGCATGTATGTATATTACTGAAATTATAAATGTCATATGTTTAAGAGGAGAGAAACGCACAGTTGGTTGTGGTAAGTGCGAAGGTAATTTCGGTTGTAAGCAATAAAGTAGTAACGCAAGCAAATCCCACAATTGTTGGCAGCACTGAAAGGACATTGAGTTCAAGTTTTGTTTGACACTCAGAAGCTTTCGGAGTGATTTATATTGACTCGTACGTGATTTTACTTGGAATTATAGTTTATCAAATAACTGGTTTCTTTTGGGAAAATTGATACTCCATCTCCATATACATATTTATGTATATAAAACGTACGTAAGGCCGCGCAAACTTAAGAATCAATCGTTCGATTTAAGTGGCTTTTTTTAAGTTGTGTTCCTAAGAAAAAATGATGCGGCGAGAAAAATTTAAAGATTTCCCGATACATATGCAATTCCGGAAAAATCAGTTTCCCATGCATTTTGTATGATAAGTTTTATCATTCGATTGCAACCAAAAATTTGAGGGAATTATCGTGGTTATACTCTCACGGGGAGCCGTTTTAGGTTTAAACTACTAGATGTTATCCTACTGAAAAGTTCCACAACATGTAAGGCAATACCACCTCAGCAAGGATAATGGTATCCATATCTCTGATATACTGCATAACAACAACTCTCTATAGCATAGATAATATGTATGATAGAAAGATTGCCCAACACGCAGGAGCGCTACTTCGTTCTAGGCGAATATGAAATAATCGGTTAAATTGAAACTGAAATCAGCCAAAAGTCCTCCAAGTTAACAAGTTATATATATATATATATATATATATATACATATATATATTTTGAGTTCGTTTTTGTTAATATACCATAAAAATTGTATTGTTATGTACGATTTTCTTCTCTCGAAGGTCGTGGCATGTATCATATACCCGGCCATTGGGTGTTTGACAGGCATTTCTTGAGACAGGAAACTTTCTCCCATGAATATTGTAGAAGTTGTAGAGATGAGGATAAGGAAGAAACAGTTGCTAAAATCAGAGCAGGTTTTCCAGGTAGGCTTTCTCTTAGGGAACTGTCTGACATGGGAATGGGACCAATCCTGCTCTTCATGAGAGCCACGAAGTGGTTCCACGAAAAAAAATAAGGTTTCCGACCAACTGTCACAAATCCTCTTGTCATTAAGCAGAAGGCAGCTGGTTGGACTGATAATGGACCACTTTCTATGGGCGAAGCACATGGAAAAGGTAGGCATCTCAGACAGTGCACGCTGCACAGCATGTGGAGAGGAGGATGAGACGGCGGACCACTTTCTGTGCATCTGCCCGTCCTTCGCTCGAATCAGGTCCGATTGAGGTCTTTGGCTGCGATGTGTTAATAAACGACCACCTTGGCTCCTTGGCACCACCAGAACTACTTAAATTTCTTCGGAGACCAGCTAGGTTTAAAGAAAAATAAAAAGGGAATCCGAGTGCAGTATAATGGACTTAATTGTGTTTAAGTACTATAAAAAATTAATCAATCAGTAAAAAAAATTTAAATTAAACAAAATAATAAAAATTAAATGTCACGTGTTGAATTGTGGAAGCACGAATATTAATAAAGGTTCCAAATGCAGGTTTTTTTATTGCTTTCGACTTGATTTCTCTTGTTCTTTCTCTTAAATTCGTTTGTTGCTAACGTCACTGCCTGGAATGTCACAATTTGCTTTCCATCAATATTGGCTATTCGTTAATAAAATACCTGCTCTCATTGCAAAATTATTGAAACCACAAATAATAGTAAATTCTAGAAAAATATTAATTTTCGAATACTGTTCTCAATATCATTGCACAGTTAACAAGAATAAACGTATGCACACAATTAGCAATAATAATCAAGTCAATACATTTACACATAAAAAAACTCGTCCATACGAGGAAATATGCACAAACTAAGTGCCCAATAAACTTACTTTTTATGATGGCCAATTACATTGGCAAATAGATTAAATTAATTTTTTATCTATTCAATAATTCGATAGTTAAACTCATAATAAAATGGTTGATGAGACCGGAAGGACGCTACTCGCCACTACCACCCACGCGCACTGCAACTGAGCTCCCACTCTGTGCCGATATCAATTGACGCTTGTATTAATTTTATGGATTTATGGCAGATCATAAACAGTAAAAAGCACAATTTGCATGCAATTAGTGACACAAATTGCTTCGCAATCCATTGCCATGCACTTAAGGTGTTTCACACGGGACAACCGAGTTCACGCTGTGTGGTATCGCAGCCCAGCGAAAGGTTTTGGATGTCGCGTCCCCCAAAAACATATACACAGGACGTGTGTGTGTGCGTGATAGCGCAACTAGTTAATTTATTACCCGCTATCGAACCATTGCTAATTGCCAACAGAAATGTGCAACCCTTTGCCACACATTAACATATCCATTCTGTTACATACAAATGATAATAATAAGGTAATATTTTATGGTAGTGTGGCGCATGCAGCCTTGAAAGACTTCAGCTTAACTAGTTTGTGTTCCTCTGAATGGGACATTTTTTGGGAAATGTGTTTTTTTATTGGTTGAAGTCATTGAGTAAGTTCCCTATCCGTCCAGTTTCCTATTTTTGCCCACTTTTTATATTGAGTCATAGCACTGTATGCTTTTTCTTTCTACTTCGTATGCCAGCAAATCCATGATTTGTATTGTATATCCCCTTCTTTTCATATTTCTTAAAAAAGATATGTATATATAATTGGCGCGTACAATTCTGTTAGTTGTTTGGCTGAGCTCTTCTTCCTATTTGTGGTGTGCGTATTGATGTTGTTTCACAAATGAAGGCACCTACAGTTTTAATCCCACTCCGAATGGCAAATGGTTTTTATGAGGCAGAAATACACTCGGAGGTGTACCTGCCGAGGGGTGACCGCTATTAAAAAAAACTGTTCCTATTATTTGATATTCATGCACGAAGATTCGAACCTACGCATTCCCGAATTGTAGTCACGCACCATTTCACTCGGCTACAGCGGAATACTTACGTATTCATACTTCTTACTTTACAGAGGTGGAAAACAATATAATTTTTGTTCGAGATTGTGACTAAGTTATTACTTACTAAAAGCTGAAATGCACTCGAAAGTTTAATGCTTTGGCACACGCTGTATACCAGGAAAAATTAAGTATTTTCCTTTTATCTACTTAAACATGAAGTAATTTTTTTTTTATTTCAACACACACATACAGTTTTAAATCAATAAATTTTCGCAGAAATTTCTTTACACACCGGCACTGTCAGTAATACCATTTATCTTATTATCTAGATTTGTTGCGCAGTGGGGGTTACAGTTATAGGCTGATTTACATAATCACTATCAATCATGGTACCGATTTGTAACCCCTTCTAATAGAATCGCATAAATCATTCCCATTTACTTATACAGGGTGCGCCAACTTTAATGTCGGTACGAAAACATTGTATGACTTTGAAAAAAGAAACTGATTTGTATAAGTGCAGTATTTTTATTTGGTTTGGTTATTTACAATTTATTAAAATTACTTTTTAAATACAAATTCAATCAAGTGGCCACCTTTATCTTTCTTCTGCATTTGGCACCACCTTGTCAATCATATCCAGTTTTATAGCGTCGATTTCGGTACGAATGTTTGCCTTAAGCTGGTCAATAGTCTGCGGCTTGTTGGCGTAAACCTTACTTTTCAGATAATCCCACAAAAAGAAGTACGGGGGGGCTAAGTCTTGTTTAAACCAGTAACCGTCTAAACCTTTCTCACACATTTGCGGGCACACATACTGAGGCAACATCCATTGATATCGGTTTCCATCGACCGTTTCGTTTTCTCGGTAAAAATATGGCCCAATGATGGCTTTGGCGCAAATACTGGCCCAAAACAGCTACTTTCCGATCATGCAATGGCATTCCATGGATTTCGTGTGGATTCTCAGTTCCCAAAAGGCGGCAATTTTATTTATACACGCTGCCAGACAGGTTAAAATGTGCCCGTCAGTCATTAAAATTTGCTTCCAAAAATTGGATTCAGTGTCAACCATTCGAGCGACTGTTTGGCCGTATTCCAAGCTACGTGAATGGTCTGTCGACAATATTCTTTGTCATTTGCACTTTCAACGGAAACAAATTTAAATCATCCTTTAAATTGCGCCGCATTGTGGTTCCACTGACGCCAAAAAGCTGAGCGCGACGACGGTACGACACTGTTGGCTCCTGGGCAACGCTCTCCCTCACTGCTTCAACAAGTTCATTGAAACGTCTTGGTCGTTGATGAACGGCATGTTGACGATCTCCTACTGTCGCGTGCTCAAAAAAATTCGACACCAAACGACGAATAGTATTGTCAGATGGTGCCTGTTTGCCGCGATACTTTTTGCGATATACGCGTTGAGTTAGAACAATGGAACGACTATTTTCATTGTATAGCGTCACTATTTCAGCGCGTTGTTTCGGTGTAAAGCGATCCATGGCTGAAATCGTACTGAATGGACATATCAAAAACATGTATGTTGAAGTCAATCGGTTGGTAAATGAGAAAGTTATTCAGCATTTACATACCGACATAAAAGATGGCGCACCCTGTACTTATATACATGTGTGTGTACATCTCATGCCTCTTTCTGAAAATTTGCCTCCAGTGCAGAGCTCTTGACACTTAAGGTGAAGTACAACACACAAAAAGTGATTCGAAAATACCTATCCCTTCAACATTTCGGTAGTTAATTGTTAAAAGTGAATTTGCGTGACCTAAATTATCATTTGATGTCAAACGATTACAATACTGCCGATTTTTGACAAATAGATGTGGAACATTATAAGTTTGGGGAAAAAGAAAAATGCCTTATTTTTGCGTAAATTTTCTGCACAAATGGTTTAAAACTGTTTTATGGTCGATCTTTAGCTCCCGGGCGATGCTTCTACTACTGACAAGCCGGTCAACTTTGATTATTTCTGTGATTTTATCGTCATTATCGACATTTTCTTTAAGGGGGTCCTCTAGTTTCTTGGGTCGAAAATATCGAATCGCCAAAAGGGAAGAAGGAGCAGCTCTGCGTGACTTCCAAGAAGAAGAGGAAGGCCTATTGTATGGTCCAGGCATAGCAGATTGACGGTAAGATGAAATTTTTACTATAAATCACATGCGCGAACTTTGAAACGCGTTTTTCTCGAAACACTATTTTTCAAAATAGTGACCACGATATTTCAAAAACTACTGAACCGATCTTGTTCAAATATATACCTCATCTTTAATATATTATAAGCCAGCGATTGAACTAGGATTATCATGATTGCTTCGATAGTTTTTTTCCTATGAGCGAAAAAATTAAGAAAAAATAAGTAAAAAATAGAATTTAATTTTCAAAAGTGTATACAAAAATTAATTTTTGTAATTAAGAATTCATTCTAGTTCAATCGCTAGTCTAAAATATAAAGATTAAAATGTCGTTTGGTTTTTCGATTTCAGATAAGCCAAACAGCCGCAATCTTGGTCACCGTCAAGCACCTCTTTTACTTTATGTCTTCTTGTCGGCCACTATAACTTTTATTCTATTATATATTTTGTCTTCAAAAAATTTGTAAAGCTCATTTAAATGTTACTAAAGATTATGTGAACACAATGAGATTTATTATTTTGATCGTTTGCCCGTTAAAAATTATTGAAAAACCCGAAAAAAAACAGACGAGAAACTAGAGGACCCCCTTAACATCAAAATTGTGTGAACAGAATCGACGAAGCCAAAATTGCATGTAATTAGCTGCTACAGATTATGTGCTTCAATACCACAGAGCCCAGCCTTTAACAATATGCGATACAAAGATCGAAGAAGTAGAAGAATATTGTTATCTCAGGTGTATCATCAATAATGACGGCGTCTCAGCAGCCGATATATGATACTTAGCCGAATATCAAAAGACAGTGCAGTGTTTGGCATGTTGGACAAGGTGTGGAGGTCATCACATATATCTAGACGCACGGAACTCTGAATATTCTAGTCCAATGTCAAGTTTTTATTAACCTCAGCCTTTGTAGGATCGTGCGCTTTTTTTGGCTTAACATTGTCTCCGACAAAAATCTCTGGCCTATGACAATACAAACCTTGCCTGAGGTGTCGGAAGGGCAATGGATTGATCATGCTCTACGGGAATTAAATGGGGATATCCCCAAGACAGCTTTAGGCTGGAACCCGCAAGGAAGTCGCAGATGTGGCAGACCCTCAAACAGGTGGATGCGACTAGTCGAAGCAGAAGCGGTAAAAGTAGGCGGCTCTTGGAGGCAAGTGAAATTCCCAGCTTTAAACAAAATATTATTTTAAATTGTTTATTGAGGCCCTATGTTCTACCTAGAAATTATGGCAAAATATATGTAAAAAGTGATTAATTTAAAGATATCCGATTTTAAATTGAAATGAAACAACAAAAATTCAAATTGATTGGGCAATATTTATTATTTTGTATAGAAGCATTAATGGCATTTATCTTTCGGGCCATTTTGGGGCCCGAATATCATTCAGCGATGAAGCGCATTTTTTGCTTAATGGCTAAATTGCCATATTTGGGCTGAAAAGCAACCCAAAGTCACTCAAGAACAGCCATTACATCCATCGAAAACAAGCGTTTATTGCGGCCAATGAGCTGGAGGCATCATCGGTCCATATTTCTTCAAAGACCAGACTGGCGCCAATGTACGAGTGAATGGCGAACTCTATCACGCTATGGGAAACTACTTTTTGATGCCGGAAAATGAAGCCCGTGATCTCCGCAACATTTCGTTTCAACAAAATGGTCCTACTTGCCATACAGCCCGTGAAATAATATCAGGTCAGTCCATAAGTTCGTGCGTATTTTACCCATAATTTCACTTTTGTACGATTTTTGCATACAAGAAATTATTCGCGGAAAATAACGGAACTATTTATATTTTCGTTGATATATTGTGCATTCAACAAGTGATTTTAATCGCGGATAGAAGCACGTGTTGTTAAAAAATAAAAAATCTTCAAACGCCTGTAAGAGGCACATTTTCTATTTTTTTTATAAAAGTGGTAAAAATGCAACAACTGCTGCTACAGAAATAAACAATGTTCACGGAGAGGATACCGTGAGTGTAAGGACTGCGCAAAAGTGGTTTTCAAAATTCCGAAGTGGTAACTGCACCGTGGAGGATGCCCCGCGCGCTAGTCGTCCTGAAGTCTTTAACTCCGACGCCTTGCTCGAACTCATGGAAGCTGAACCAAATTTGACAGTCGATATGATAGCTCAGAGGTTAAATTCATCACATGGAACAGTTCACAGGCACCTGGTTTAGTTGGGAAAGGTTTCAAAGCTGGGAAAATGGGTTCCGCATAGATTTTCCGTCGCCAACCTTCAGCAGAGAGTGAATGTGTGTTCTCAGCTGCTGCAACGGCTTGAATGAAAGTATTTTGAACCCTATCGTTACTGCTGATGAAAAATGGGCCCTTTACAATAATCCCGTTTGCAAACGCCAATGGTTAGATAAAGATGAAATAGTAGAACCGACCCCTAGAGATGGCCTTCACCCCAAGAAGATTATATTTGGTGGAATATGGCCGGTATTGTTTATTATGAACTTCTGGAACCAAACCAGACGATAACTGCGGATTATTATTCCCATCAGCTATCAAACCTGAATGAGGCACTTGAAAAAAATCGACCGTCTTTAGTGAATAGACGCAAAGTTTTGTTTCATCATGACAACGCAAGACCTCATAGCCCAAGGCAAACATTAGGCAAGCTGCAAGAGCTCGGATGGGAGCTAATGCCGCATCCACCATACGCTCCGGATATTGCACCTTGTGATTATCACCTTTTCCGTGGACTTCAATCCCATATGAGTAACAAGAACTACTCCTCAAAAGTAGCTATAAAAAGAGATATCGAAGCGTATTTTGGCTCTAAGGACCAAAAAAACGCACGAACTTATGGACTGACCTGATACATAGTTGTAGGTCGTGTAAAGATCGTGTTAAGTGACCACCAAGATAAGTGACGTCTAAATGCTTTGTGGAGAAACCAGCTTCGATTGAGGGTTTAAAAACTAACATTACTAAATTTATTCACGTGATACCGACAGGAGTTTTCAAACGAGTCATTCAAAATTCGGATGGCGTTTGCGGCCACTATTTGAAGGGGACTATCTTTAAAAAATAACATTTATGAATGGTTCTACACAAATATAGTAAAGATTGTCCAATCAATTTGAGTTTTCGTTGTTTTATTTCAATTTCAAATCCGATGTCTCCAAATTGATCATCCTTTAGAAATCAATTTTACCAGGAGTGAAGGGTAGAACGCAGATCATAAATCGATATTAGCTTTACACTATAGTGAATTTTGTATGCACACCTGATAAAAATTATATTTATTACTAAAAGACTTTTCTTCATTGGTGTCTTTTTTAATGATGAAATAGAGATGGTGCAAAATAGAAAAATCTATAAAATAATTCAACAATATATCAACTCACCCTTCCCAATTCCGCAGTATTCAGGAGAGATGGCAATTTGCTTGAGTAATTGAACACTGAAATGCCACCAAAAACAATCTGACATGCAATGAAAAGCTGGTAAGGGTGCATGGCAGTGTCTAAAAGTTCGGGGCGGGATGTTTATTTTGTTGGAATCTGTGGCGCTTGCAAACGGATTCATTTCTATTGATTTTGAAATTATGAAAACAAACAATGAAAGCGAATGAAACAATTTGTTACTGTTGTTCCTTTTTTCAAACTGCTGATTGCTGGCATTCGCAGTGGATGCCAATGTTGGCTCCAATCGACAAAAAGTCACGTCAATCAGCGTCGGCACATCACTTGCCGGGCTGCTCGTCACTCCTAATGGTCCGCCCCACTAAATGGCATGAAATGAGACGCCACAGCGTGCTTATGAGGTTGACTTCCGTATTTGCATATTGGTGTTGACGTTTGTTGTTTAGATTTTCAATTAAATTTTGCGTTCGTGTTGCGATTGCATTGCAAATTCGCAAATAAAACATTGAACCAGCATTTAATTTTCGATTTATTGAAATGGGAATTGAGATTGAAATCAATATGGAAATATATATACCAGGCGCTCATATTAATTTATATATATGTAAGTAAGTATAAGTACGTATAATGCGTCCCGCACCGCTTGCCATTCGTTTACGGACGCCTTGTCGCAGGCCTAGATGTTTACACAGTGTTGTGTGTTGTTGCAGTTGTTGTTATTGTTATTTTGTTAGAATTTAATTAAATCGGTGGGCCGGTGATGACATGGCTCATTACTCAGGTACTCCACCAATTTCATGCTGATAACAAGAAGCGCGCGAGACATTTTATCAATTAACATCTGTTTATAATTGGAATGCAGCTACTGGGTTCGTTCGCTTACGCTTTGTTGTTGGCTCAGTGTCAATCAGTTTATTTCTTCATCACTGTTACGTTGATTCGTCAACGAATCGAACATGAAAATTGACGCCAATCACGTTATTAATGTCAATAATGCATGTCTGGCACGTCGACGTTGTTTTGGGTGGCCGAGCGACGTGAAATTGCTGCATAATCGTAGCTATGCTTTTACATACATATCATATGTACAGATGTGTGAGTGGCAGCATAGGTAAATTTGTAAGTTAGTAAGGTGAGGTGTGTAATGTAAAGAGTTCTTATCTATAAGTTTATAGAGTAGAGTTATATGAATTTTTTGACTGGCATTGTTCAGAATCATTTACTTTTTATGGTTTGGTTTTAGTTTTTTATTAAATTTTTGATAACGAAATATGGTTTGGATTTGGTTGCAGGCTTATTGTTTACTTAGAAAACTAGAAGCGTATGCTCTAATTTAAACAGCAGCAGCGTAAATATTTCTTTAATTATTTCAATTGAAAGACAAGTAATAAATTTGTGGCTTAATTAAATATAGGCCTTAATAAATATGTATTTCGAATCCGTAATAACACTGTGCAATTTAAAAAAATTCGGGTAAAAGTTTTGATGGTTGATCTGACTTAATTGAGGCCATTTAATGCAATGGCGTCTCCAGTTCTGTCAGATTAGCTTCAGTTAGATAACGGTATTTGAGAATCCCCTTAGGCCGCTGAGAGTTATACTCGTATGTATGCTAAAGTGATCCAAACTCGATGATTTTCAGAATTAACTGAGATTATGCAAAAGGTAAGCCATATAGTTGTAAAATTGAAAGTGAA
The DNA here is from genome assembly GCF_028408465.1 of Anastrepha ludens. Taxonomy (NCBI): domain Eukaryota; kingdom Metazoa; phylum Arthropoda; class Insecta; order Diptera; family Tephritidae; genus Anastrepha; species Anastrepha ludens. The sequence goes on from NC_071500.1 coordinate 71,209,686, forward strand.
ACGGTTTTCCGTTTCAAAATTTATGTAAGACTCTTTCTAAAAGAGCTGTAAAACAGCCCAAAGGAAATTTTCAAATACCGTTACCTCTAAAACTTGAGGCAATGTGACAAAACGGCGACCGCGACTGAATTTGGAAGGTGCCAATTAACTACAGTCAACTATTAAGACCTTTGCCCAAATTCAAATTGAAAATCCGAGCACTATAAACATTTTATAATATTTATTCACGATGGGCTTTCACACAAGACGGTCACTAAAATTTTATTTGCCATTTTACGGAGACTTATTAAGAGTAGCAATGGCAAACCTCCGAATGTATTTCTGCTATGAAAAAGCTGCTCATAAAAACCATTTGCCATACGGAGCCGACTTTCAACTGCTGGTGCCCCCATTTATGAAAGAACATCAAGACGCACACTAATCAATTATTTATAATTTTTTTTATTTTTTGTCAAGAGCAATCCCAATGAGTTCAATCCCTATTTTCTATATTATCAACTGATTTTCACTTTTCCTCGATATTAGACTTTCTAATTTCACAACGATGACATTCCTGTAAAACTACAAATACAATTCACAGCCTTGCGTGCCATCATTCGGCAGGGCACGATATCGAAATCCACTGTGAGCATGAAACATAAAATGCTAGAAAAACTTGTCCCTTATAGAGAGAAAAACTGCTTATCACAAAACATCTTATCAAAAAACATCGCCATGAAAGTGTCCCTTCATTTGTGGAGAAACATCAAGACGCACACAAATTGGATGTATGCGCCAATTATATACAGTGCATTTAAAAGCTATATTACAGGGCCTTATTGCAATTTGACCATTTATTTGTTTTCTACTATATTTTTATAAACTTTTTTATAGAAATACAGTTCTTTTTTTAACCAAAACGCTAAGCTAATATAAGCATAATCTTAGCACATTTATTTCCATTATAACGGGACATTGCCTAATAGGCAGAGACACCAAGAGGGTGAGCGTACAGTTACATGACTTCTCCGAAAACTGTTCAAATGAGGAAAAGGCAAAGACGATTTTTCATCTTGTATGCTGACTATCCTGCTCTATTCCGACGCAGATTTACAATTTTAGTTAGACAATTTTTTAATGATTTAGAAGATCTCAGCTCGGTGGAAATTAAAGACGTGTTAAAGTTTCTGTACGGTTCACATTAGTTTTAGGAGAGATAAGAACAAATTCCCCAACCTACAAAAACTCTAAGTTACAAATTTTGTGCAAATTTTTTAAATAATTCAACAAATTCTCATTAAATCTTCAATTCTTATAAACTCTTTGTAACCGGAATTTTTAAACAAATTTTGAATTTGCAGTTGTGCAGCCCATTAAAAGTGAAGTGTCTTTACCTCAAACGCACAGAAATTCAAATTACCACTGCTATCGCAAAGGGCGAATTTGATTTTCTCGTCCAAGCGGTCCCACTCCCCGGGCAACCATTTAACCTACCGCTATCCTAATTGGCAAGGAATTAATAATATATTCAATCATTAATGTCATGACCAAACTTTCAATCGAAATAAAAATTAACCCTTTTCAATACAATTTTGTTGCATCCATTTACATAAAGTGATATTCTTAAATTTTTATTCACAATATCCCCAAGTAACCGTTTCATAAATCTCCTCAATTTCCACTTTGTGTATATTTATGTTAAAGCATTTATGTGCTCAATGGCCTCCGAACTTGTTCTATACTAAAAATAAGAACTACCAACTCGCAAACCGCAAAAGCTACTCAACTGCAAATTTTCCCTCCAGTTTATTTGTAAAATATCCTGGCAATAAAAACAGAAAAGCAACTGATTTCTTTATCCACCCGTTCCCCCGCTCCGAGTTAACTGTCTCAGTCACAGTACGTACGTAGAACCTTCCCAGTGGTTGCATTGTGTCGATCCCAAGCAATTTACTTTACTGGTGTACTCAATTTATAGCAATACAAACACGATAACATGTCCAGCCAGCAAACGAAAAGGATCTTCATTTAATTTTTGGTTATTTAGCAATTTTTCACTTCATTACACATTTAACGCTATCAGCTTACGTTACAATAAAAAAAACCGAATTTGTTTTTATTGCCCTTTCTTAGAGCAAATAAACAAACTAGAAATCCTGTAACCAGCAATAAAAATTGAAAGCACAGCAAACGGCAAATAGCAAGCGGTTAAGACTGTAAAAAATGCTTGACATCGTTGAATATTTAGTCTACGAAAGGATTACGACAAATTAGGGTAAACAAATCCAATCGCAAACTAGCAGCAGTAGAGTAAATAATTTCGATACAATAATGAATTCTGTCAATGCCAAAATTACATGCGATACATTTGGTATATATATAACGGGTGTTTTTTTTTTGGCTGCATGAGAACTATCGATATCGATAACTATGGTTGGCAGCTGAGAATGCCAAACGGTGTTGACATTTATGTTCAGTGAGACTTCTGTTCATGAATCGTTTAACGCCAGAACAACGCTTCCAAATTGTGGAAATTTACTTTGAAAAAATTAGTCTGTTCGCGCAGTTCATAAAGTGAAGTGTTGAAGAAGGCACCGAAATGTCGATTCGTCGTCGTTATTAATTTGTTGGTATTTCTCCTTCGACTACGTGGAAAATTTTACGTGAGGATCTTGGGTTACGTGCCTCTCAATTGCAGCTCGTGCAAGAATTTAGGCTAAATGACAGTTTGCGTCACATTTTTGCTGATTGAGCTGATTTAGATTTATTATTCGGATTTATTGGAAAAGTAGTCAAAAATTGGACTGATCGAATGGGCTATGTAACTCGTAGCCACGGCGGGCATATGCCAAATATCATATTCGAAGAATAAAGGCAAAGCTAGACTATTATAAAAAAATTATAAAAAAAATATTAAAAAAAAAAAATAAATAAAATAATTCATTCCAACACTGTTCCTGTTCTGTATTATCATTTGTAATTTCTCAAGTTTTTAAAAAAGTACCCGTTATACGTATGTATGTGTGTAGCCATTCTATTTATGCATTGTCGGTTTAAGTAAACAACTAAAATTCTAAATTGATGTCATACAACAAATTTGACTGAAGCCAAAAAATCGGAGAAAGGAGCAAAAGTTATTGGAATCCTTACCATTTTTTACATGTACATACATACATATATGTATGTACAGTTATATAGTTGTATGGCAGCACTGAGATCTTTGCATATTACTACCACATGATGTCACTCAACAACGACCCTTGCCAATGCAAATACCAGTATTATAATATTTATCAAGAAACGTCAACAATAATGTGATGACTGTCATCATTATTTACAGGAGCAACGGCGTTAGCAACGATTTCATTTTTACAGCCATCATCAAGATAAGTGCAAACGACACTCAAAATGTTTGTGCCGAATATATGGAATATAGGAATGTTGTTGTTGGTATATCAAAATCAACCAGCAAATATTCTTGTTACAACATAAGAAAACCAAATAAAGGTTATAAAACAACAAAGCCTACATATACGTACATAAATATCCATATGTATTTAGATGGATGAATATCTCACAGACAAATCTGTAGAAAAATGTCGCCTGTCAAAAACAAAGTCAAAGTCAAATTTCTTAAGAAGGATAAAAAATGGCGTTGTTGCTTATGACGAAGACAAGGAGCTCCGCTTTCCTATCATCTTGGCATCTTAAGCACAAACGCAAACAAATCATAATCATAAAAGTGTGAAGCATACACAATCGGATAGATTCCCACATGCGGGAAATCAAATTTCTTTGGATACTTATAAATCTAAATACACGATTGTGCATGACTTATTTATGCGCATATGTATGTAATTATGTTTGTATATACCCTGCAGGGAAACCCACTAGTCCCGAGTCGGAGGATACGAAATTTGCTTTCCTTCTATTTTCCATAAAAGCAATTGGTGAATTTTATATAACTATCATTCGGGAGTGCGTAGGTTCAAATCTCTGTGCATGAAAAAGAAAAATGATAGAAAACGTTTTTCTAATAGCGATCGCCCTTCGACAGGCAATGGTGTGTATTTCTGCCATGAAAAAGCTCCTCATAAAAAATCACTTGGCGTTCGGAGTCTGCTTAAAACGATAGGTCCTTCCATTTGTGGGACAACATCTAGATGCACGCAACAAAATGGGAGCTCAGCTAAGCACCTACCAGAAGTGTACGGGCCAATTATTTATTTGTTTACCATATATCTCGAAAGTGGTAGTTGTCCACCGTTGTATGCCTATACTATTATTTCCTTATCAGTTGTTCAATTTGATAAATTATTAACATTTAATTCAGTAGCAAAAGAAATTAAACTATAAGGTAATTGATGCTGATATCTCTTGTTGCAATACTCGTTAAGCGATTTACGTAACATTCAGTATAACTCAGATTTCGCCCTTGTACAGGCGTAATAATCTTCGAAATGATCGAAAACATTTTTTTTAATATCCATATCTCCTCGGCAGATAAGAAGGCCTCTGCTACGAAAAGCCTTCCTTCCTTCCTTCATGTGAAGGCGGTTCTACAATCTGATTCCAGTTTGTTTCCAAGTACGATCGATTTTGAAGTCACAAAACAATTAATTCAAGTCGGAATACCGACCATTTTAATCCCAAACAAATTTTCGGTATTCGATATGTAAAACAAGATTTCTTCTTCTTGGTAAACGGAATTACCACTTAAGCGATTTAGACCGAGTTTAACAAAAGCGCGCAGTAGATTCTTTTCCGTGATAAACGGCACCAGTAGGAAACCAAATCCTTCTCCACTTGATCTTTCTCTTCCCCGCTACCGCTAGCTGGCAGCGCACTAAATACGTTCAGAGCTGAACCGTTTATATCCATTCGGATCCTAATGGATCCATGTGATATTTGCAGTCGCCAATATTTTTTGTCTGAATATATCTACCCCATTGAATGATGATGACCACATCCAAAACTGCGAAATGTGAGTGCTCCCACTACTTGTTTGATGGCAGAAAGATCTTGGTCTTGTCCTCGTTTACCGACAGATCTATTTGCTTCGCTTCTTTATGCAGCTTAGAAAATGCAGAACTAACGGTGCTATTGTTAATACTGATGACGGTATTATCATCGGTACACGCCAGCAATTGGATGTTCTTATAAAAAATTGTGACTGAGCGATTAAGTTCTGTGGCTTGCACAATATTTTCCGGCATCAAGTTATAGAAGTCACATGACCGGAAGCTACCTTCCTGAAACCAAATGAGGTTTGAAGCGGCTTGTAGAGATCTTGCTCAATTCTAGTGAAGCTTTAGTTTTGCAAGGATACCAATTCAGTCATTGCGAAACATAGACAACTCCCTTTCTCGATGTCGAAAGCGCTTTTAAAATCTACGGTGCGATGATCTGAGTCAACTCTTCTCTCCTAGGTATTTTCTTATACCTGAAGTATTGTGAATATCTGTGCTATTATTAATTTTCTAGAAATGAAGCTACACTGATAAAGTCCAGTCAGTTGGTTGATGATGAGCTTTAGCTTTTCGCACAATACGCTCGATAGGACCTTGTACGGTGTCATACGCGATGTTTAGAGCATTAATTCCACGGTAGTTAGCTCAGAGCAGCCCCAACTATATGTTAGTAGTTTAAATTCATTGTGAGAAATTCAAGCTTTCCCTACAGGGTAGATATACTTAACATACCCCTGTGTGTGCGTATGTGTGCTTATATGAGTATGAGATCTTTCAATTTATGAGTAAATACACGCGCGTGCTATTTGCTTGTTTATATGCTTGTGGAATTTGCTGCTGAAATGCAATAAAGTTACAAAAGTCCCAAATGTAGCCAATTTTTCATCGTATTAGCTTTATTTTCAGTTTCCTTGAGGAAAATGCGGATGGAAAATGTGGCTTTAATTTTGACATCCTCAACGTGTGTAATAGCATAATTAAATAATCCAAGTAGTCTGCAAGACTCACTCGGCAGGAGAATAAAAATAAATGAATAAATAAAAAATAAATAATTGAATAAAGCTCTGATTCATGCGGGGAGCGGATTTTGCCATTTTATATATTTCAGTGAAATATGGCAGATATGTACATGTGTTGCTCTTTGCCCAAGGTACTTTAGTACATATTGAAAATAGGTGAAGTACCTGTAGTTCAATAACTTAGGATTTCTTCTGGGGCAACGAGAGGAAATTTAGTAAAAATTATGAACTCAAAAAAAACGAAAGTAAAATTTTGAAAAACTCGCTGCTTCATACCACATTTAGCCACGAATAAATATCATTGCCTCGAGCTTGTTTGATTCCAAAAATTAACAACCAACCCAAATTAAATTGTGCTAAAATGTGCGCGGGTATATAAAATTCGGTCCAGACCAAATTCAGCCTTCCTTAATTGTTTTATTTAAACTCCACTCCATTTTACTTTTTGAGCAGACTTCTTCTGAACACGCGGGTATTTCACATCTCCATATTTCCATGTTTAATTTCTATTTTATTCTGCCTTGTGCTTCGACTCAGAGAGGATGTTTTGGTGTAGTGGCTCAAAGTTATCTGTCTAAAGAGCGCGGTTATATGTCCAGCATTTACTAAGTGGGTGCTTAGAATATTCTTACGTGAATTGGGGCTTAGTCCGAAAATTTGGGAATAGTCCTAAAAATGGTTATATATTTTTAGGCAAAATATATAATAACCGATAACTTATTATCAACTACTATTCCAAGACCTGCATTCACAAAATTAGTAGTAGCAAAAGATTCTGGAAAATTAGGTAATTTTGCCTCATCCAAACGAATAGAGGGCCAATAAAATAGTAAATCTAAATAATAAGTGGAGAATAGCTTGCGAGGTATATATTGGCATGCAGTTTCCCTTCCCCCTGCTATCTACGGCAGATGTGGTAATCCTACTATCGAAATAATGTTCACTATTAAAAATATGCATCTAAAAAATACGTATTCCTTCCAAGTTCTAGTAGGTGGCAGCCAAAAGAATTGTTCACCCTTAATCAAAAGAGTCATGAAAATGATGGAAGGAAGTGGAATAATATTGTTAGCAGCAAAGAAATTCAAACACGCTCGACAATAGGTGGCAACGCAATTAATTCTGATGCACTATAAAAAGAATACCAACGAATAATAAACTTATAATTGGACACAGTACTTGCAGAAAAGAAAAACTGCAGATAACGATTTGCGGATGCATCTAAAGAGCACTGAAGAAGTTGAACGGGGAAAGGGTAACACAAAATCTTATAGTATTTTTACAAGTTTACAGATCCACACCAAATAAGCGGAACGAAGACAATAATTCACCTGCCGAAGTGTTATTCGGAAGGCAAATACGACTAAAACCTACCTACTGAGGCTTCAATTTATGGGAACGGACACCTTAAACTGAAAATCTAGTTCGATAAAAAGCACGGTGCTTTGCAGTTGCGTTATAAGATCCAAGACTTTGTTTTTATTAGTGTGCACAAAATCAAAGACAGTTTCCTATGGCTGGAAGGGACAGTCATTAAACGCATAGGGAAAGATTTGTACAATATACGATTACGGTATGGTAAGATGATTCCATGTCATGAATGCAAAAATGTTTCTAAGCAACCTCGACTTATACATATATACATTGTGTAAAATAAGTACCCGGAATTTATAATTTAAACTCTCCCGGGAATACCTGACACTTCAAATTTGGTTTTTTCATGTTGGTACACATGTCCTTGAATGCACAAGCCTTATTAGAACGGGATCTATTACTTAGTGTGTTTTATTCTGCAGTCAAAGTGAGTTGATCTTTTGTTTACTTGGCGAATTTTACTATGGATAAACTTGTGGAGCAGAGGGTTTGCATTAAATTTTGCGTTGCGAACAAAATTACGTGTGCCAATACATTAAATATGTTGCGGGAAGCCTATGGTGACTCGTGTTTATCCAAAACTCAAACCTACGAGTGGTACAAGACGTTCAAAGAGGGCCGTGAAGTGGTAGAAGATTTGCCTCGCTCCGGACGACCATCGATCGTTACGACCGACGAAAACGTCGAAGAAATTAAGAAAATTATATTTGAAAATCGTCGTTTGAGTACCAGAGAGATCGGTCGTGAGCTTAACATCTCTCACTGGTGTGTTGGGCATGCGCCGCGTCGCCGCTCGGCTTGTTCCGAAAGAGCTCAATTTTTTGCAAAAAGAGCATCGGAAGGAGGTCTCTGAAGACATGGTTTCCCGAGCTAATACGGACCCTACGTTCATGAAACGCATAATAACTGGTGATGAGACATGGGTCTACGAGTACGATATGCAAACCAGTCAGCAATCGTCTTCGGGGAAGGCGTTTTGAGTCGATTGAAGACATTAAAAAAAATTCGCTAAAGGAGCTGAAGGCCATCCCGGCGCCGGCCTACCAGCGGGCCATGGATGACTGGGTTGTTCGTTGGAATATTTGTATCGGCTCAAAAGGAGCCTATTTTGAAGGCGATCCAACAAATAATGATGAATAATATGAAAAAATGTGTTTTTTTTTTTAAATTCCGGGTACTTATTTTACACAATGTATAACAGTGACGAACTAATTACCGTCCAGGCCAAGCAATGATGCCGCCAAAGGGTGTTCTTTCTCCGCTGGTGTGGTGCTTCGTCGCAGACTCTATGCTAACGGAGATACAGGAACTGGGATTTCATGTCCAAGCATATGCGGATAGTATCTCCGCGATATATCTCTAAGAATTCCTTTCTAGACTCGAATGGCTTGAAGAAGATCCAACATCCAACACACTCGTTAAGATCTACACGGACGGATCTAAAATGGTCACCGGTGTAGGATCAGGGTTTTTTTGCGGAGAGCTTTCAAGCAGGAGTTTTTCAAGCGGAAATAAACGCTATTCATGAAGCCTTAAAATGGTTAAAGATGAACAGAATATCATCAACGGATATCTGCATTCTATCGGACAGCCAAGCTGCCCTACGAGCCCTGGATGCATTCCAAACAACATCAAGGAGTGTCTTACGTTGCCGTCAATCTCTAAATAGGATGGTCAAACAATATCGTATAATCTTATGCTGGGTTCCAGGCCACAGAGATATACCAGGGAACTGTAGGGCAGATCAATTTGCAAGAGAAGGTACCTGTATGCCAGACCTAAGTAATTTTATGGAGATACCTCCCCCAACTTGTAAGCTTCTCATTAAGGACGCACTAATCACTTCTGCAAATCAAAGATGGATTAGCGTTAACACCTGTGAAATTGCTAGGCAAACATGGTCAAGGCAAAACCTACGTCTGTCCAAGAGTATTATAAAACTGAGTAGACTTCAAATCAGGACCTTAGTAGGGGCCCTCACAGGACATTGTCTCATAGGAAATCATGCATAAGGCGTTTATTCCCATGATTTCTGTCGTAGCTGCAGATATGAGGAGGAGTTGGAAACAATTCAACACCTTTTTCGCACATTTTTAAAATCCTACTTCTTAACGAATGAAGATAATCTATACACTTTAGGTATCTACAACCTTTTACGCTTTGTCAAAAGCTCAGGATGGTTCAATATGGAGAGGGAAATGTAGCCCAGCCCCCGCGGCTCACAACGGACCCATTTCGTGGTCTAAGTGGCATCGTTGTCTCTATGTGCGATGCGGCTGCCAAACCTAACCTAACCTAGATCTCTAAGAAAGCTTTTCATGAAAGTGCAGGGAATTCTGAATAAAATCGACGACTGGTGACCGAGATAATGTCTTTCCTTCAATTCGTACAAAACTACTTCAGTATTCTCCACGAGAAAACGGAAATTGGATGGACTTAGTTTTCCAGCACTGAAAAGTGTGACACTTAGTCTTTCCGATGAAGTTAAATATCTAGAAGTAATCTTGGTTAAGAAACTGACTCGGAAAACACATGTTTCGCTTAAGGATCTTTCAACAATGCCGTAGAGTCTTTGGCAAAACCTGGGGTCTGAAACTTGCTGTGGTCTGCTGGATATAGACAGCACTTATCAGACCAATCATCACTTATGCCTCCGTGGTTTAGTGGTTAAGTACACACTCCGGGAGCTATACAGGCTGCCAAGAGGTGTATGTTTATGCACTACGAGTGACAAGAGTACAACCTCCGGCGACGCCCTAAATGCTGTGCTTGATTTGCTCCCCTTGGATCCAAAGATAAGGCAAAAAGCAATAAAGGCAATGTGTAGACATCAGAAATATGGTTTCTGGTACGAAGACGGAACTTCGGGATACAGAGAAATCTTCGAGAGCTTTATCTATTGCGTTTGGTACCTCCTAAGGACGACCTGATACCCATAGTTTCATGTGGAAGGAAATTTGATGTCAAATTTCCATTACGTGAGCAATGGAGTAATCCAGGGCGCATTCAAAGAGGATTGACGGATATTTTCTTTACCGATGGGTCCAAGAATGACAAAGGTTCTGGAGTCGGATGTTACTGAAACGAGAGTAATAAGTATCATTACGGAAAGGGAGGAATGTCAACTGTTTTCCAAATGCAAACTTTTTTCCATTCTGAAAATAGCAGAGTGGATAATTGAGACGAGATGGAGCGGGAAACAGAGTCTTTAGTCACAGTCAGGCTACACTAAAGGCTCTGGAGAATGCGAAGCGAAGGGCTCTGAAGAATGTAAGAAGAAACTTAATTCTGTTGCAAGACGGAATAAGTCCATACTTATAAGGGTTCCAGTACACTACGGGGTTCAAGAGAATGAAATAGCCGATGAATTGGCCCACTGTGCATCAGCGGTTCCCCACAGCGAACTGAGCTAATAATTGGAATCAGTTCTACAGTAATCCGGTCCATAACGCTTCAGAACTGCTCGGTATTTTGTGACAAGTCCGAATAGAAAACTATCGTAACTTCTAAAACTTGGAAGAAAAGGCGTTCGGTTGATGGTCGATACAATCCATGGACGTCCTGCATTTGCCAGATGATGGCTGCGATTTTTTGTGCCGGATGTAATGAGAACAAGTAAAATTCTTTCTCTCAAACTGAACGATATTTTCAGATTTATCAAAGAATCTGGAAAATTCTCACAGGTCTAACTATCTCTACTTCCCTATTCTATCCTATGTTTTTCCTTCTGTTACTTCTCTACTTCTCCACTTTTCTTCTTGACTATCTATCCTTTCACTTTCCAGAGCTTTAAGTACAGTGAGATTTTTAGCCTGACTGTTCTAGGTATTACCAAATCGACTCGACTTTTCAAACTTCAATGTCAAGTTCATCATTAAAGAAAAATGGGGCTGTATGCTATGACAAACGAATGGTGGAAACGTTTCAATTATATCATGTCGCATCACGGCCTGTTTTGAACCATGTTCATACACCAGCTAAAATTTAAAACGAAGCGTCTAAACAGATGTCATTATCATCACAATCTGGGACTCAAACAACGCTACTGCACGCTACTCAACGACGATAATATAAGTACAGAGCTTGCGCGCTGAAAACCGAATCACATCAGTACAGCCGTATGTACGTGTAGCGGATTCGTAAACCAGTCGACCGTTTCAAACCAACTTGAGAAAAAGTTAATCGATAAACTTATTAAAAAAGAAGGTGGTAACGCCGGAATAGGGAGATTGACACTTCGTTTTCAGAGTCCCGGGCGACGTTACGAATTTCATCTTTATTGTAAAGATATTTCCTACTTTGTTTAATGAATTAAGGATAATGAAGACGAAAACGTACTTATTTTTACCAGAATCCGGAAAGCCAACAGTTATAAATACTCGTATAACTTTATCGATAAAAATAAAATATTTTTTTGATTAATTATATGTTATCTAAGAGAAACACGTAATGTTTATGAAACAATAAGAGCAATTGCGTACATTTGTTTTAGAAATTTTGTAACGCTTTGAAAATTCTACATTATAGCCTAGTATACAGACCCTTGCCTTTAGTTATTGTATAAGGAACATTCTATTTCAGCAATAGTACCAAGAATCGAAGGCTTAGATTCTCAATTTGTGTAGTGTGTATCGTGATATAGTTCCTTGGCAAATAAAGGTTGATTACAGGAAATATTTTGGTGAATTATATTTTCATGCAGACAGAGTTTTCCGAAGCCAGCAAATACTGGTGATGATTATCCGCGTATATGAAGATAATAAGCGAGTTTCGTTCGACGTTATGGTCGGTTCATCTTCTCATTTATTAAGGTTCTTTCAAGTGCCCTCTACTTCTATGTTTTCACAACACTCTTGGAGACTATGACTTCAAGTTAAGTTGTATATATGAATAAATGCTGCTTGCTACAATCACCACTTTTATATTTACTAAAATACTCTTATTTACGTAAAATGACGCCACTCGTACCAATGACACCAAAATAAAACAATCCACTTCAACATCATTGCCCTGGCACATGCTCGTACTTCTTGTGTTCCGTCAATTAACATTTACAAAACGTATTAAAGCATCCCATCATTGCCTTAATTAAGAACGATAAAAGGACATTTATTTGCTGCTCAGCTCACTTGCGCATTGTCAACTTGTTGGGTGGCGTTCTATGTACATATTTGCAAGCTCAACTCCAATGCGACAACCCTCCGACGACCCTCAGAGGTTTAATATTTACTCGTTTTCCACAATATTCCCTCGTTCGGCTAACGTCCATTTTTCGTACGTAATTCATGGCTAAAGTTGGAATTAAGTGAATTTTACGTTCATTAAGCGCTTAGGCGAATGTGAAATTGGATTGTGCCAAGTTGTTTTGGGGAGGACAAACACTTGTGTATGTTTGTGTGCTGATACTCGTAACTGGCTAAATTCACGGCGTATATACTGGATACGGGTAAAAATGGATGTGAATGGTGTGAGGATTTGATTGTTATACATAGTACATTTCAGGGTGATAGAATGAGACTAGATTGGCAATTAGCAGAACGTTTAATGTTGCTGTGATAAGGGTTATTTGCGGCTGAATTAGAGTTGGTGAAAGGAACCTACTTTGATTAGCGGCTGAATAGATATAATTTTAGTGATTATGACTTCTTCCCCGTTATTCAGTGATAATCATCACTCTGATGATCTTATGCTGGCATAATGCCAATATCGAAAAAAATATACCTGCCATGATGCGTATGTTACTATGTAAGGGATTCCCCCATCCCCCATTCCTTTATGGATTTCTTAAGTTAAACATTCTGGAGTTACGTTAGCTTAAGAAGTTAAAAGTCAAAAAGGAAGAATATTAGTATTTGGCATATTTTGGAGAGTTGTTCAATTTGCATGTATCCATCTGACTGTAGTTCTGAGCAGAAGTATAGACTTGTGCGGAAGTAGCATCTTAAGACGCCAGATTTCACAGAACTGGTGATGAGTGTAAAGGGATACAACAGCACGGAATGTGCTCGATAACTAAAGAGTAAGCGAAACAATTTCACCTGAAGAGAGTATAGTAAAATGTGCAGAAGTACGCGAATAAAAAAATTACATTTTGTGATTGAAATTTTAGAATTTAAGAATTACGAATTCATGTTTTTCTGTGTTTACCATATTTGACATTTGAAAATAAAAACCACGCGTTTTTCTTCAATACGTAGTTTTATCGTCTTACCAATACTCATTAAGTACTTCCAAACAATTGTAATTTTTGGCAGCTCTTTTCCAGCGATACAAACATATATGTAAGTATATATATATATATAGGGTTGGAGAGTAAGTTCAAAGAGTTTTTATACAATATATTCTTTTATTTTACAATGATTTGTTTGCTGTTTGATGAAGGGTAAGTATTCATTCGATTGAACTCTGTCTGCTCTACAAAACTATGTTAATTGTATATTTTTCAGTTATTTAATGTTTTATTAGTTTTGAGGCTTAGAAATGGAAATGGTAATTTTGCCCAGTATGCAAAAATCAACATTTTTGAACCCTGTTCTTCTTTAATCCAGGTCAAAAAGCTGCCGAAGCAGCCCTGGACATTTGCGATGTGTAAGGAGAAGTTGCCATAGGCGAGTCTACACCATGAAAATAGTTTTCAAAGATCAAAAATGGCGACTTTGACGTCGATGACACGTTCCGTAGCGGAAGGGCGCCTGAATTCGATGGAGAACGTCTAAAATACCTTTTGAAGAAGAACGGTCACCAACCAGTCGTGAATTGGTGGAAACAATGAACTGTGATCATAAAACGATTATCAATCACCTTCATTCAATGACATTTACTAAAAAAGTGGGGAGCCTGAGTGCCTCACGAGCTCAACGAAGAAAACAAACAAAGTCGCCTTAAAGTTGCTTCCACGTATCTCGCCCGTCATCGAGCAACGCGCGGTCATAAACAGCGCCTTTTGTACCGAATCGTCACGGGAGATGAGAAATGGTGCCTATACATCAAAATAAAGCAAAGCAGGAGATACGCCAAAGCCGAGAGTGGAGCCGGATATTCAAAGAAGATCATGATGTGGGTGGTGAGTCTAGGGGGCCGTGGTGCAATGGGAAAAGCTCAAAAAGAATGCCCCGGTCAACAAGGAGCTCTACATTACCACGCTATACCGTTTGCATGAGGGTATTCGACTGAAAAGACCTGATCGACATGGTTAAACCATACTCCTTCACGACAATGCCGGACACCATGTTGCACAAGTCGTCAACTCCACAATCCACGAGCTTAAAGAGGTCCTTAAAAACTGGTTCAACAACTTCTTTAATAGCAGATCAGGCGATTTTTTGCGAAATGACATCAACAAATTGGTCGAGAGGTGGGAAGGGGTTTTAAACAGCAACGGCGGATGTATAGTTGATTAACTTATTGATGTTATTATTGTTTTTGTTTAAACAAAAGTATTCGGTAAAAACGCTACGAACTTATCGCCCAACCTAATATATTTTTATTCGGCGCTCGCCGGTGATTCGAAGAGGGATTATATAATTGATAACAAAAACTGGGGCAAATTGCAATATTAAATTATATTATTCGCCGGACACTTGTGCCTGCGTTGAAAATGGTATCTAGGAAATGAAATTACTGTAGCAAAAATTTGATAAGAGCACCTTTTCGGATCTGAATTACTGGAAGAGTTTAACCTCGCAAGCAACATTCAAATACGGTATTGGCTGCGATGGCATTTTTTTCGCACAGACGGTACCGGAGGAAATATGTAACAATTCAGTTGCTTTATTGTCCGGAAATAATGGTTTAGCCTTTACAACCAAATCGAAATAATCCTTACCCCTTCGCACACGACGGAATCTTCTTCTACATAATTTGATGTAACATACTTATGCTTGCATTTCTGAGCTGAATAAAAAAAGATAACAATGTTTGCATATAAAATAAGAAAATGTATTTACATTTTCAGAAATTTGATAGCTATTCTCTAAATACTAAATACTAAATACTCACTAAATTTTGCTTTCCACTCGCTTGTATGCATGTAAATACAAAGCAGCTGATATGCACTTTATACATTTTTACTCGGAGAAAAAGTCTAGTATATTTCAGGCTTAAAGAAGAAGACACTTAGGATCCAACACGTTCTTATTTTCGCTCTCTGCCTCCCCTTTTCTGACCTACTTTAGGATCCTGCGAGGTTGTGAATTGAGTTGTGAAAAGAACCTAGTATTAACACAAACATTTTTTTTAAATCCCCTTTTCATCTAACCCTACCTTTATTGCAATTAGTTTTCTATAGAAGTCCTTCATTAGGTAAGTTTTCGTTATTTCTATGAACAGTGCTTAAAATAAAACTTGAAAATTTAGAAGCTCAAAATATGATGCTGTGTGAATATAACTAATTAAGTATATTTTTAAGCGAACAGTTGTTTATTGAAAAGCAAAGATTTCTTAATTTAGAAATTTTTCTCTGTACCAAAATAGTCATAATAATACTTAAAGTTCTGCCATTAATAACGATAAGTAGTTGGGTTAAGTTAGGTTATGGTCGTAGTCGGTCTGTACGACCATCTCACTCAGACCTTACAGGTCGGCTGTGATACCACTGTGCATCACGGCAATCTCATTTATTTTTCTTCGTGGAACGATTTTCTGGCTCCCATTCCCATCCCCACGCCACACAATATTTATGGAAAAAACTCCTAGTGTCAAGGAATGCCTGCCAAACAGCCAATGACCGGTTATACAGCCTCGACCTTCGAGATATCCTTTCTTGAAAGGCTAAGTAGTCCTTTGTATTTGTCTTGTTTAGTTGCGGTCATAACAACCTAGCTGTTACGCATGTGTCTTCATCTCTCCATGCCCTATTGACCTCTTGTTTAATGTTATTCTTAATTATTAATTTGCTCATGGTCATAGGTATCCCAATGGTACTTCTATCATTGACTAGTTGAAGAGAAGTACCTTTCCTGGCGAGCTCATCAACGTTACAATTTCCTCAATATCTCTGTTCCTCGGAACCCAAATAAGGCTGACCTTGAATACTAATACTAATATCATTTAGGGCTGTTCCTGTACTGCCTCTGATCTTAGTATAGCCGCATTCATTTATCTAATGGCCGCCCGCCAATCCGAGAATATATTTATAGTAGGTTTTGTTACGACATGCGACAACGCAAGCACTTCTTTTATAGTAGCACCTGCCTGATATACACTGCAGTAGTCTGGTAGTCGACCGCTTGAAACCATCTGCATAGAAATTTAGTTCCCAGCTTCTCCATGACCTTATTGTCTGCCACTCTATTCTTGACGGTATGCTCGTCTTGAAGAGTTTATCGAAGGTGAGTCTAGGAATAGAATAGTCTATTTCTTGTTTGTGACTAGAGTGTGCAAAATGAAGGCATGGCACCACCGGTCTTCCCATAGCGCCATACTTTCGAGTCTAGCGCCGAGGCAGCAGCTACGAGTTTCCCCACAAGATTTAGCGCAGACAAATAGATTAGTACTTCCAGCGCTTTGTTTGGGTAGAGATTGCAAAAAAAACTGTTCTTTGGACGTTACTCATGATTTTAGTGCACCTTTTAAGCAGCTGGCCACCATGCAAGTATTCCATATATTAAGATTGACCTAACAGAAGTATAGAGCCAATGTGTAACACGAGATATTAACCCCCATTAATATCGGCTGTTTCTTTGCAGGTATATAATGACACGTTGGCCTTCCTTTTGTTATATCCTTGTTCACTCCGCTCGGGAGCATAGGGCCTCGACAAGACTCTTCCATCGTACACAGTTCTGGGCTGTTGTTTTTACGCCGTCCCCAAAGAACACGTTGCTGCTGGTGTTCGGCCGGAAAATTCTACAGATAATGCGGATGTATTTGTTGAGGAAAGATTGTAACCTCTGTATGATGCTGTTGGAGGCCAGTCATGTTTCACTTCCGTATAACCATACAGACTTCTCACATGAACTAATTATTCGCAATACCTGGAGATTTGCGAACTAGCCCATACTGCCGCACTTGCCTTGTTTAGCCTGCAGTTGACATCTTCATCTGCTCCACTGTCTAACGTTATAGCGCAGCCGAGGTAGTGGAAGCCTTCGACAAATTCCACCGGACACTCTCATAGCCTTGGTCTTGGCAGTCATGACCTCCAGTCCGACAGTGCGTACCAGCGTGACTAGTCTGTCCTTCGCTTGCATGCCAGTGAGTTTGTAAGAGAGGAGGCAGATTTCATCGGCGAAGTCCAGGTTCTCAAGATGTCTGGTGAAACTCTATATCTTGTCTTGTTCGTGCAAGATCAATTGGCTCATAACGTCGTGTAGGACGATGGCGAAGAGAAGAGACGACAGAGGACAACCTTGCCTTACGCCTGCGTTGTGAGTAAGAAAGTAGAAGGGCATCTTGCTAATGTTAAATATGGAGCCTCTTACTGCTTTTACTTCTGAGTTGTTGTCTGCAATTTTACCTTCGTTTTTAGACATTCTTAAGAAGAAACAACTTTCGATTTTTCTGGACTCTGCTGTTAAATCAGAATCACACGATTTGTATGGGAAATGATTTTAAATGAATGATTTAAAACGAAAAATAACTATACGTTTTAGTTTCAATAATAATATTATATATTATGCATACTAAAGTTGGATTAAAAATGAAGAAAAAGGGACATCATTATTTTTAATTATTCCGACTGACAACATATCAATGTTGCATGTAGTCATTGTATATACATAGAAATTTTCAAGCTCCCATGGTCGATGACGAAATAAAAAATAAGATAGAATATTGTCAAAAAGCATTGGAGACACACACGAACCCTTTTGCTATTGCTCTGACTCACACAATCGACCTACCACCACGTCTAGAAAGTAGAGATCGCCCTGCGTTAGATGGAGGTACACAGATCCAAAAGAGCTCACGCTCAGATTAAATAAATTAAAATCTTACTGTTAGTTTTAAATATAGTTAAATCGATATAAATAAATAAAACCACCTAAAAAAATTAAATTTAAAAAGAAATGAAGTTATATGTAGCTTTAAGGAGAGTAATAAGTATCATTACGCAATGGAAGGAATGGCAACTGTTTTCCAAACGAAAATTATTTTCCATTCTGAAGGTAGCAGAATGGATAATTGAGAGGAAATGGAGCGGGAAACAGATTGGAGTCTTTAGTAGCAATCAGGCAGCATTGATGGCTCTGGAAAACGCGAAGTAAACCTCCAAGAATGTAAGAAGTGGCTTAATTCTGTGGCAAAGCGCAATGAATTGGCCAACTGTGGATCAACGTTTCCCCCACAGGGGCCAGAGCCAATAACCGGAATCAATTATGCAGGAATCAAGAAGTGGAGCAGCGATTATGGAACGCCGTAGAACTGCCCCAACAGCCCGAATAGAAAACTGTCGCATTTTCTTCTTCCGGTGTTTCTTGACTCGACCTTTCAAATTTCATTTCATTCAAATGTAGTCACGCAGCGATAATCGGTTGAACGACGCGTAAAAATGATTCAAGCGTTTTATGGAAATGGTCTGAGGCAATGGAAATTCAGATGTCAATCACGAAAAAACAATTCACTCACAACGTGTCACTACTAGGTGGGATTTTTGGGCTCCCGGCATCATCGGGCCGTATTTCTTCGAAAATGATGTCGGTAACGATGTTACGGTGAACGGGGAAACGACATGTCAATACACCTTTTAAGGACTTGGAGAATATGTTATTTCAAGAGCATATTGATATTTATCACACAGCGCATGAAGCAATAGCGCTATACAAACGAATTTCACAGGGCTCACGAAACAATGAGGTCAAAAGGCCGCCTAGATTTTGTGAATTGACGCCATACCTCCGGCTACATGAAAGGTATGTTACATTTCAAGATTCCGAGATAATTCTAAATGATATATATGGGCGGAACTATGCCATAAAGTAATACAATAGAGTAGATGCCAGTGTAGTCATGGTGTTTCATACACAAATTCCAGAGACTAAAAACATGATGCAATAAAAAAAACATTCAATATTAAATCACTCTAAACATAGCTATTTAGCAGTATTCAAATCAGAAGTTGCCGTAAGAATACCAATCAGACTACCCAATGCCGCAGTAACTTCCAAAGCCGAAATGCAGTGCAAAGTTCAAAGGATTTGTAAGTGCAAGTACTTAACTTCTATTTGAATTTTGAATAATAGATTGCCCTAGGCATAAAAGGAAGGGTAGAGAGATGCAAGTGACAAGTCAGGAATCAGGTTGAAGATTTTACAAACACTTTTGACTAACAATTGCATTACGACATGCACACGAGTGGGGTGACGATGTCCCAAGGAGCATTGTTCGTTTTTGGAGAAACTCACATTTGCTCCATTGTTGCGAAATATTCCAGAGAATGGCCGCAATTGCTTTGTGGAGGCTTACGATTGCTACGAACTCGATAGCAGATAGGCAAATGTGTGCATGGAAGACGAGTATAAAGTTGAAAGCATTTCCAGCTCGCATTTTGTGAGTTGACACCAGTTCGTGCATAAAATTTGCAGCTGGCGAATATGTGTTAAACGAAGCATTTCACGTGATACCAGCATAAATTTGAATACTTACTTGAAGAGATGCCCTCACATATGCAAATGTTATGAGATGTGAGTATGATATATTGACATCCTTTGAGGCAAAGCGTTTGTGTTAGTGTGAGCACACTGCGTTAACACCTATTGCAATTAGGAACTAAAGTGGTGGTGTACAAGTGGTATTTGGAAGTATACAAACCAGCTAACGCTGTACGACCGCAGATTAACTCAGAAAGAGTACTCACATCACAACCGAACCCTACACTCCTGTCCAAATAGTCGAAACATTAGTAGTTAACCAAGTTTCAGAGCTGCAGTCTTCTACTAGCCGTTGCACTCCTTTACTCTGTTTATGTATGTATGTGCTAGTACATATAATTACGACTCAACTCATGCCGGAGCATATTATCAACTGGTCAGCTGGTTAGTGATAGCCGAGTAATGAAGTGACTTGTTGTTTGTATTGACTGAGCAAAAGTGTCAACAACAACACCGACCAAATGCAGTCAAATTGGAAACAAATATTTCCTTGCCACTAAAACTGTATTGTGATACATATGTATATGTGAGTACAAATATGGAGGATGAGTGCCATTGGAAAGGTGCAATTAAAAATCTCTTCGAATCTGGAACTAATATTCAAGAAAGGTTGGCGAGCTCCCTGCCCATTCATTTATCCTAATGTACATAGAAAACATCATCTTGATGTTGGGCAATACTAGCAGCTCCGTCAGAATTGCTCTCTAAGCAATTGATACCAAACAGCGTGACTCTCTGTTGTGTGATTTTTTTAACCCGATGCTGAAAATTAGTATGCGAGCCACAGAACTTAATTGCTCCCGCACTATATATAATATTAATATTTGGATTTGCGCGTACACCCTTTTTGGGTGTTTGGCCGAGCTCCTTCTCCTATTTGTGGTGTGCGTCTTGATGCGTCAAAATGGAGGGACCTACAGTTTTAATCCGATATTAATATTATAAGAGCTTAAAATTGGTAGTGTATGCTGATGGTGTTGATATCAACGGTCTTAAGCACTCCGCCGTTAATTCTGTATTTTCTAAGTAGAGTAAAGAAGCGAAACAAATGGGTATGTTGCTAAACAAGAATAAGACCAAGACCCACGTCACTGTGGAAAACGATCATTTTGAAGTAGTAAGAGACTTCGTTTATTAGCACCGACAATAATGTCAGCCATGAGATCCAACTCTGGATTGCACTTGCCAACAAGTGCTACTTGGCCTAAGTAGGCAATTAAGTAGGAAGGCCCTCTTTCGAACAAAAATCCCCCTTACATATATGTAAGTCTCTCATCATCCCGTCCTTTTGTATGGCGTAGAAGTTGGAGGATGACAACATTCGATCAGACGCCGCTTGGAGGGTTCAAGAGACAAATTCTACGGAAGATTTTTGGATCTTTGCACCTTGGAGGCGGCAAATATCGCAGTCGATGAAGCACTGAACCGAATATGTTTTACGGCGACATGGCAGCGAATAAAGATCGAGCGACTTCTCTGGCTATGACACGTAGCCCAAATGGTATAAAAACTCCCTGAAATCATTTACTGGTGGTGGCAGTGAAAGGTTTCCATTACATTGGAAAGATCAGGTGCAGAAGAACATGGATTCATGTGGTGTGCCCACCTGACGTCCATTGTCACTTTCAGTTATCACACCAATCAAGAATAACAGAAACCGCGACCGGCAGATAACAAAGCTGAACCAATAGGGTTAGTGCTTCTAATTTATGGTAGGCATGTCTAAATCATACTTTCGTCACCAAGAGCCACAAGTCTAAGCTAAACTTCAGCGAATGTTGCCTGCGCACAAGTGGTTTCTTTTGGATTTAAGCTTTATATGCTGTACACATTATCGATCAAGTTCGACTGTTTTGCTTAAATTTCTTCTGCTTCACAGTGTGAACGCTAAAGATTTTTGTTGACTGGTAATCAGTCAGAATATTGAAAGATCTGAAACTTGACTGCAATTGTGTTCAAAATATTTGGAATGTTATCATTCGTGTAATAGAACTAAATCTTCCAGAAAAATAGAGCAAAAGGAAAAATTCAATTCCCCTGCAGTTCTGACAAAGACTTATTTTCTGTTACCTCAACCAAAGACAAATTTTGTGTGATATGTTCAAAATGTTTTCATGTTTTGGAAACGTCTGAAACGTCAGACATTCATTAAAGATATTCAATACTTTACTAGACATCATCGGCGCACAATACAACCTCGACGAATTGAAATGGGCATACCATATTTTACGGGTGATGGATATTTATAACTACTTGGGAAAATAAATTTGGTAATTTTTTGCGTCGTTAACTCCATCCCTTACATCCATCATAAGTGACGCTAAACATCGATATTGCTTTTGTTAAACACTTTGTTAAGTTCATTTAGGGAATTTTCACAAATTTGGTGCACTCTTCTCTTTTCGTTTTACGATTTGTAAATGTTTATATTTTGGCGTTGTATTTTGGCTATGAAAAAGGCGCTTAAATCAATTCATTTTATTTATGGGCTGCTGGAGCCGGAAAGTGCTGGTGCTTTTTATAGTATGTACATACAAATATATGCTAGTATGCATGTATATACTATGCCTCGGAATAGGATGGAGAATTTTATAGCGTCATTTTGCTTCACACAAACAGCACAATTTGCGGCAGAGTACTACATAAAATGGTCGTGGTGTGTGCAGAATCCCATATGTATGTCAGTATGAAGAATAAGTCAGCAGCTGGAAGGATGGACGGTTACGAGTAGTGGAATTAGTAAGTACTTACGCGTATATGCGGTCATATATACATACATACTTATGTATATCCGCAACCGAAAGCCCAGCATCTCTTAAATGTTAAGTGTAATCGGTGGTAGTTATCGTAAAATATTATGCTCCATTTCGAGACGCATTTGTGACACCTTGACGTTTTACAAGGAACTACTTTTAATCTGTACATTCGAGTTTGAGTGCGTGTATTGGATTTATTAAAGCATAGTAGCAATGGCAATGTCAGATACATTTTAGTATGGAATGATTAGTATATCTAACACGTAAAAATCATAACATATTGACTATGATACTATACACATTTATGCACTCAATTGTATAAAAATTTTGGGCAGATTAAAATTTGAAATACCAAAGTCGCACATTGTTGCAAGTAAATTTTTATAGATTAACTGTAATATGCTGTAACTTAAAATTGCTCAAAACTTGCATTGTGCTTTAAAAACGGAAAAAATGTGAAATTTCTCTGCCTAATGCAGCAATAGAAATTGACCTTTTATTCAAAAACTACCAGAAAATTGTCAGTCAATCAAAAACGGCTTCATATTGATTTTATCTCTCCATAATATTTTTTATTTACTTCTTGAACTGGCGGAAGGAATTTGGAGAGGACAACCTTCTAACATTAAATAAACCAGTAGTGCGATTTAGTAATACATTTTAACGATATTCGTATTGTTATCTTTCATTAACCACAATTTTAACGATTTTGCTATTCGGTAACGCATTTCATAACGAAAATCGATAAGACAAAATCAGCTGTTTGGTTGACATGTCGATTATCGCAAACTAAACGACAACAATTTCGCTGTGGTTAAATTAAACGAGAATACAAGAAGTTGTAGTTTGGAATAAAACTGTGACTTTATATTAACAAAAACTTATTAAAACAACGCGAATATGTCTTTCGAGTATATGGCTTATGAGTTATCGCGTCGAGAGGAGGTATAGAGCCCTTAAACAGTGAATCGACGATTGCTCCGGGATGTGGGCAATCCTTTCCATTTGGCTGCAGGGAAGTTCAAAAAACTATTTGGGTTAACTCCAGACTTTACTGAGGACCTAATTTCTTAGCCTAATTCTATCTTCATCTTCGTAGTTCCAGAATAACAACGATTTTGACTGAATGGGGAATATCTATGAGTCGTCCGGTAGCCGTAGCATACATTGCGTGCAGATGCAATCATGTTTTGAGGACGATGAGGTTTCCCGTGACTCAAGTGGAGCGTCAAAAGACATTTTTGACGAATTGCTTGTCTTTTAAAAGCTGTAGATGGTATCCTAAAACTTTAAATATATATATATACAAAAAGTATTACATAAACTTTAATTTTAAATAAACAATTATTTTATTTTACTTACTTTGGGCAAATATAATCGAATAACCACTTAAAATTTAATTTAACAACTTGGCTGGTATGTCTTTTTGCTATTCTTCTTTGCGTTACTCGCTCATTTAGATACTTAATTTGACAAAGATGCCAATCTCTTCCAGTTTGAATAAAAATAAGAAGACAATTGTTTAGTGTTAGTTAACATAAGTTTATGAATATCACAATCGTTAGTGCAAACGGCAAATACTGCAGGCAAAGAGAACAATTGTCGAATCGTTGAAAGTTAGTGAATCGCGCTACAGTTAAACAAAGCCTGGACTTTGAATAGACTTATCTTGATTTTTTGGGCTTTGGCACGTCAATTCGATGAGTGTTAGTTCGATGGTGTATTCATAGACCCATGGCCCGAAACATTTATGTATGTATATAATATTTTCAACTCTTACGCATAAAATAATTTGTTAGAAACTTAAAATTTCAAAAATACTCTTTGTTTAACTAACTTTGATATAGCGAAAATCGCAAGATACTCCAAACAATTAATTTTACACCAAACCATTTCCGCACAATCTATGGGATAGATGTTCCTAGGAACCACGGAAAAATATATGTATCTGATAGATTACGTTCGAAACTGGCAACCAACTGACTAGAATTAAAATTATTTTAACAATATATCGAGCACGAAACATTTAAATGAGAAATTCCAATTACTTTTTGAACATAAGCTAATTTCTATGCGATTCGGCTCACCTACTCATAGAAATTTCTGTTAAATTAGTGACAGAAATAACCGAAAATATGAAAAAATTATAAAAGCCAATAATTAATATTAGGACTTCCCTCAAATTAACGATACATTCAGATATTGTTTGTGTTACTTCGTTCTGGAAACTGGCGGTTTTGAAAAATTTTGTTTGTCGTTCAGGTCAGGAAATTTTTTTTTCACATCCTTTAATGCTAGCCAATTGTTTTTATTTTATTTCTTCGATATTGCCGAAATTATTGATATTGTGGTAAAAATTATTACTTAGAAAATTCGAACTTAATCATTAATAAATACAAACAAAGATTATATTTTAGGAGCATAACGAAAAAAATTAAAAAAAGATATATACATACAAATAAGAAGTAAGATTAAAACAGACAATACATATTAATTTGTGGAACAACCACAAATACGAGGAAGAGCTCGGCCAAACACCCAAAAAGGGTGTACGCGCCAATTATATATATATATATATATTAGGCCGGGTCGATTTGTGGGGAGGCAAAAAAATCGCCTATTGCTCTGTGAAAATCATATTCTAGGGATCAAAATAAGAAACTTTGCCAAAGGAACCATACCTCTAAAATGAATTCTGATGTCGCCCAATTTGGGTCGAACTTTTAGTGTATTTTGTGGGGAGGCAAAAAAATCGCTCACTGCTCTGTGAAAATCATATTCTAGGGATCAAAATAAGAAACTTTGCCGAAGGAACCATACCTCTAAATGTAGGTTGTCAAAAAAGTCTTGCGGTATTTCCGCAAGCTTGTCTTTGGAAGCGCGTAGTTCTAGTTGTATTCGTCGCATCGGTTCACGCTAGAGCTTTTTGGAAAGCTCTTTTCACGTGCTGACACGTGTTTGATTAATTGTTGTTTGCTTTTAGTCGTTCGTGAGTTATAGCGTCGCAAACATGGAGCAAAATAAAGAGAAAATACGGCATATTTTACAGTACTACTACGATAAAGGCAAAAATGCATCTCATGCTGCCAATAAAATTTGTGCAGTTTATGGACCCGATACAGCTTCCATTTCCACCGCACAACGATGGTTTCAACGTTTTCGTTCTGGTGCAGAGGTGATCGAAGATGCGCCACGGTCCGGAAGGCCTGTCGTCAAAAATTGCGATAAAATCGCTGAATTGATCGAAAGAGACCGGCATACTACCAGCCGTAGCATCGGCCAAGAGCTGGGCATGAGTCAACCGTTATAAACCATTTGAAGAAGCTGAAGTATGGATGCATGCGAATCGCTTCTGAATCGCAACAAAATCGACCCGTTTTTGAAGCGGATGGTGACTGGCGATGAAAAGTGAGTCACTTACGACAACGTGAAGCGCAAACGGTCGTGGTCGAAAAGCGGTGAAGCTGCCCAGACGGTGGCTAAGCCTGGATTGACGGCCAGGAAGGCTCTTCTGTGTGTTTGGTGGGATTGGCAGGGAATCATCCACTATGAGCTGCTCCCCTATGGCCAAACGCTCAATTCAGACCTGTACTGCCAACAACTGGACCGCTTGAATGCAACACTCATGCAGAAGAGGCCATCTTTGATCAACAGAGGCCGAATTGTCTTCCATCAGGACAACGCCAGGCCACAGACATCTTTGGTGACGCGCCAGAAGCTCCGGGAGCTCGGATGGGAGGTTCTTTTGCATCCACCGTATAGTCCGGATCTCGCACCAAGTGATTACCACCTATTTCTGTCCATGGCGAACGAGCTTGGTAGTCGGAAATTGTCCACAAGAGAGTCCTGTGAAAATTGGCTCTCCGAGTTTTTTGACAATAGGGAAGCGAGCTTCTATAAGAGGGGCATCATGAAGTTGGCATTTCGTTGGGAACTCGTCATCGCACAAAACGGCGCATATTTGACTTAAATCGCATTATTATAACGAATTTTATGAACAATTGAAAATTCAAAAAAAATACCGCAAGACTGTTTTGACAACCTTAATTATGTATACATATTAAAAAAATTATAAACTGGCTCAACAACTTCTTTGACACTAGGCCAGGCGATTTTTGGCGGAACGGCATCAACAAATTGGTCGAGAGATGGGAAGAGATTGTAAACCACAACGGCGAATATATAATTGATTTACTTATTGATATAATTTAATTTATTATTATTTTATTATAATTTAATTTTGTTTAAATAAAAATCTTCGGCAAAAACGCTGCGAACTTATTCCCCAACCCAATATTTATCGGCAGAGCCCCATGATTTTGCACCTATTTGCTTTTGTCAAAAAAACCTTGTGCTGGATTTCGTTGAGATGACTATTATAATAATATTTTGTACTTATACGAGTACTTATATAATCTCTTTTTGGGGTTCTGTACGGTGAAGTGCATGCTCTGAGATATGTGCGTTCAAAAACCCAAATTTTTTCTATGTAAGATAGAGATATGTTGAACCATATGAAATCGGTTTTTGAATTTATTGGTCGTATTAAGCATTGCTGCATTATTATCTTGACTCCAGACGATATGTGACGTGAATATTATACCCTTTAAATGAAAAGAATGCGCTTGGAGGCCGCATAAACTATTTATGTATGTTATTATTGAAGTATAAAACTAGTGCATATTTGCTCCTAACTATTTCACTGTGTACCGGGCAGAAAGACTTGAGCTATTTATTGTATATTTGATATTAATCCGAAAATTTTCCAATTTTTCCGTTTATCACAACTACATACATATTTTGCAAGAGGTCTGCACAAGCTCGGGTTTATTTTTGAGTGTAAATTTTTTGTATATATCTCGATCTTATTGAAGATTTCTTGACTACTTAAAAGGTTTGTAATAAGTAGAAGGAGTGCCAGACAAAGATGCATACTTGCAGTGTGTGAGTAGGTGAAAACCGTGCCCTTCTATGGTACAGAGTTGTGTGCCACTTTGAAGAATTTGTACACCATGGAAGGTAACATTTTTTTGTAGAAATGAAAACCATATAAGAGTTAACCCCAACTCTGGTATTTTTTTATATACTTAGTCCGGCCATAAGTTCTGTTACAAGTTAAGTGCGTTATAGATATGAAGTTATAATACTTTTTTAATGAAGTTAGCTTTACTTAATTATGTAAATATAAAACAAAAACTAATTTGGCCACCATTTACTTTTACACAAGCCTTCAAACGATTAGGCCATTCGCGTATTGCACCACGCACGGTTTCCATGGATATTGACGTCGCTGCTCTAGCCAAAAATTGTTTTATACACTTCAAATTTCTGTGAGGTCTTCGACAGGTCATGTTCTCCAAATTTGACCACAAACTCTAATCCAATGCATTCAGATCTGGACTTCCAGATGGCCAATCTTCTGCAGCTATGAACCGAGGAATATTGTTTTTAGCTACTGCTGAGTGGTTATTGTCTTATGGCCTGGCGTGGCATCCCGCTGGAACATCCAACACTCTGCATTGAAGAGAGTACTGCTCAACTGCTTCACCTCGCCTTCTAAGTCATCAACCTGGTACACTTTTGCCCTAGTCGTAACCTCTTTTTCGCAGAAATGTAACGCCTTTATAAGAGACTCCTCCCCAAACCATTACGGACGCTGGATTTTGTTGTTGTGCTCATTAAATACTTCTTCAACAGTGAAAATTTTCTCAACTGTAAAAATAATATTTTCCTGGCCGTTAACCGCGTGCCACCGAAGAAGCTACTTGCATCTGTCTAGTCTAATTTACTTCGCGACCAGTGGCCAGAGGAGGATGACCAGTCGAGAAAAGGCTTTCATGTGGAGATCATCTCTAATTAGTCTTGACATGGATCTGGTCGATTCATTAACTTCCATGGATATGATATTATATTAAGTTTTTTCAGCAATAATCCTCCTTACACCTTTACCACACTTATGAAATGCAATCACTGCTATGCGGTTTTCCTTAGCTACCCACTCCATTGTTAACAAGTGAAATTTGTCACGAAACTGAGTATGATTTATGAGTAGACAATGCATTCGAACAAAAGCAAAAATAACGGAACTTGTTTCTGCGAATTTTGGTTTCATCGTATGTATTGTAAAATTTGTCACAGAATTCATGGCCAGACTAAGTTTATTATGTTAGCCGGGTGGAAGGAATTACATACGAGGAATTCTTTGCATACAACCAAACAGGATAAAATATATCCGATTTCCAAATGAAGCATATAAGTTCGGGACTAAGGTGATTTGACGTGTTGCCTACTAAAAATTATTTAAGTCTGAAAACCATGATTTTATTTATATTTAATTTGCATGAGAAATATATGCACTTTAATTATTTAGTTGTTTCGATGGAAACCAAAATCTCATTTTACATTCAATGAATTTATATTTAAAGTTTATTTAATATATCCAATATATACGTATTCCTATGTACCTACTTACATTATGCAAATGATTTATATTCAAATTGAATTCGACGGCTTAGTTTACAGCTTTGCTTCCCCGCTCAACTCATCAGTGCCACAAATTCCCCATTTCCACATTGCTACAAATTGCGAATTGCCTGTTAATTAGTCTCACTTTGGAAATAAACTGCAGTAATTAAGCGCACTTCATCGTTCCCTGTCCAACACTCCCCACCTACTGTCATAGGCTAATGCAAAGCCACCCAGCAATCAGGCAAACGTACACACACACACACATTCTTAAATATACCAATAGAAGCTTTTATGTAGATATTCATGCCCACACCCGAATGTATTCCCAGGAAAGAGCTTCATAGATTTTACGCAACCTGCTCATTTGGTGAATTATTTGAATGTCTACAGATCACTTGCAGAGGCATAAAAATTATATAGGCTCGCAGTGGTGCATAAAGCTATGGAAGTTTAATTTCGACTTTGGAATTCTAATTAACAAACGAATCGAAGCATACAAAGTAGTTGACAATCCGTCAGATACTGGCAAAGGCAATGGAGCAATTAGTACAGGTGCGTAAATAATGCATTATAAACAAGTACATAGACGAGTACGTAAGTGCAGGTGGCACAAAATTAATCATCCAATTTTGTTTTTGGCAAACTTCTTTTACTAAAAAAAATTTGATTTGGAGCGCTGGAAATCTTTATGATTGACGTACGACCCCATTAGCAAAAATTATAAATCCACCGTTAGGGTATTTAATTTTGCGCCACCTTGCAGTATTCATATGAACTTAGTTTGTAGGTATGCACACATACATACTATTAGGGATGCCAATATTATTAGTCTTTGCCTCGGGATTCACCTGGTGCATAACTTTTAAAAAATATGAAAAAAAATTCAATAATTGAAAACATCTATGCTTAAATAAAATGAAATAAAGGCATTTAGAGTTTAAGATAAACTGATTATAAATATCGCAAACATATTTACGCCTCCGTTGGATTTTTAAAACCTTCGTTTGGGCATCCGGGTCGAGCCTTTTTTCGCCCTGTTCGAGGATCTTTTTTAAAAGGTTATAACCCTAAATCGATAGTAAATTAAATTTTAGGAAGCTACCTGGAAGCTCAAATCGTTAGCTATAATAGAAATATGCTAAACTCAAATCAAAAAAACCAGTCTGACCAGACCCAGTCTCAACGGAGAGCTATTAATATAGACAAATCTTAAAAACCATGTGATTCGGAAACGCATACATCACAAATAAGAATGGAAATAAAGGTGCTTCTGAAAATATTAAAATTAATTTTTACAAATTTGTAAAGAACAGAAGGTTACTGAAGCTTAAAAGCTATACTTACAATTTACACCATATTGTATAAATAAATTAAAACCAGTTTCTTCCATTCGTAATCAATTTTTTATTGTAATAAAATTATTTAGTCAAAAAAGTTTTTACAGCTTTCAAATCGATATTTTAAAATGTTCGGGATCCCGAAATTAACGTAAGCTATTCCCGGGATTTCCGGGTTCTGAAAAACACCGAGATGCCTAATAAATATGTACACATATACAAATTCATGTATGCCGTAGAAGTTAGCAAGTGAGAAATAGAGAAAAAATGTGCAAATCTAATCCAATGCCATGTTTACTTACAATGCCTCTCCCCAACGTAACGGCAATTCGACAGAGTCTGCACATATACAACGAACAATGCGCATACGCCCAGTGGACCCTCAGCGCTATGATCCCCCAATTTAATATTATAATTGCCACAATTATCGTTCTCATACCATTTACAGTGCAATTGCAATGGCACCAACAAAAAACTCGAACAACGGGCAAACAATGAATGATTCAAAGATTCAAAAAGTATGCACATTTGCTCACACAAAAATGAGCTTACATATAAAA
Organism: Anastrepha ludens; assembly: GCF_028408465.1. Lineage (NCBI taxonomy): Eukaryota > Metazoa > Arthropoda > Insecta > Diptera > Tephritidae > Anastrepha > Anastrepha ludens. Next base: position 71,240,736 of record NC_071500.1, read on the forward strand.
CCTCGAGGAAAAAAACAACAGAACTATGGGAATACGGCAATTTAATGTAATTACCACTGCGGAAGCGCCGATGACAACATCAACTTCAGCAACCACGTCGCTATTGCTTTTTTCGCCCGATGAGAAGAGTGCGAATGCAAGGGACTACAAATTTAGCTCCTCCTTGTGATGGAAATTTAACGTTTCTGCTGCGCACTCTCTCTCTCTCTCTCACTCTCTTGAAAGTTGTATGCTATATAAGGAGACCACCACTCGGTGTGTCGTTGAGCGCCTGCGCGCAAATTAAACTTCTCCTCGAATTCCTTCATTTTTGCTCTGCTATTGTAGCAGCTCCAGTGTGCCACTGGTGCGGTGTTTGGTGCACGTTGTGCAAGAATGGTGGTGCACAATAGCCATTACACAATTATGTCTGAAATTTTATGGCTACCACATTCACATGCACTCAATATCAGTACCAGCGCTGTAAAAGACAGGAGTAGCAGTAGCAGCAGCAGCAGCAGCAGCAGCAACAACCCCATCACCGTTAACGTCGCAATAGTCCAAGCACCCCCACTCATCCCATCCACCCGTCGATGAGTGCCTGTATTTTCCATCTGTCTGTCTGAAAGTGCAATTCTAATGGCGCTGCTGATGACCGTAATGCCGCTGATGACGATAATGATCACTTTTCGAAATTAATGGCACAAGTTTTTTCGTTTCAACTCCATTTGCTTGCAACAGAAGCATGTAAATCCACGAAAACCGTAAAGGGTTATTCATTCGGCGTTCGTAAAAATTACATTTATGTAAATACATACATGAATACATATAGTACATATGACATGTACGTTCCGTATCGACAGTATTACGTTCTTTCATTGATTGAACTCCACTTACGTATGTACTGTTATGTACTACAGTACTTTTTTGTTAATTAATTCTGCTTCACAACGCATGGTAATGAGGATAATCCGATACTTGTTATAAACAAGAAGTTTGCGGATTTTTATATATGTATAGGTGTTCATAGAGTGATACAGCAATATTTTACGAATTAGGGATGTAAAGGGTGGTTAAATTTTAAGGGCCGATGATGAATGTAAACCACACCTAAACGTTAAGCTTTTTCTGCATTTCATTTGACATTTTTCAATTTCAGACTAACTCAATTTGAACCATGGAAAGATACACAATCGAGCAACGCGTTAAAGTTATTCAGGCTTATTATGAAAACGGGCGTTCAAATCAAAATGCATATCGCGCACTTCGTAATTTTTTCGGTCAATTTAATCGTTCAAATGTGCGTACAATCGGAAAAATTGTACAAAAGTTTGAGCAAACCGGGTCTGTAGGAGATGTGAAAGCACTAGTGCATGCTCGCACAGCTCGTACTGCAGAAAATATTGCTGCTGTTCGCGATAGTGTGGTTGAAGAGCCGTCCACTTCAACTCGTCGTCGTGCCCAACAATTGCACTTCTCACGCTCGTCGTTGATGAACATTATGCATAAAGACTTGCATTTACACGCTTACAAGGAAATGGCAACACTGAATGACCAATTTAGTAGAAAATCATCTTCAGTGTGAGGCACATTTTCACCTCAGTAGATTCGTCAATAAGCAGAATTGCCGCATTTGGGCGAATGATAACCCAAGAGTGATTGCCGAAAAACCAATGCACCCACAAAGAGTGACTGTTTGGTGCGGTTTATGGGCCGGCGCCATCATTGGGCCGTATTTTTTCCAAAATGAGGCCGGTCAGGCATTTCCTGTGAATAGTGTTCGCTATCATGAGGTGATAACGAACTTTTTATGGCCCGAATTGGAAGATATGGATGTGGACGATATGTGGTTTCAACAGGACGGTGCCACTTGTCACACAGCTAACGAAACAATGGCTCTTTTGCGCGAAAAATTTGATTGCCGAATAATCTCACGTCGCGGCGATGTCAATTGGCCGGCAAGAGATTGTGATTTGACACCGTTGGACGTCTTTCTTTGAGGTTATTTGAAAGAAAAGGTGTACGTCAATAAGCCAGCAACAATTCAAGAGCTAAAGGATGAGATAATTCGGCACATTAAAGGCATAGAACCTCAATTATACCTTGGCGTCATCGAAAATTTGTACCATCGGATGGATATTTGATCCATACGTAATTGAACCATACCAATATTATCATAACAAAGAGAAATGACAATAATTTTCTTAAAAAGTTTGTATTTTATTCAAAATCAACACCGGCCCTTGAAACTTAACCACCCTTTATTTGAATTAGCGATATTTCGATTTAGCGAATTCTATAGCTGTATTCTTTTGCATCCCACCTGCAAAAGAACATTACTCTCGATGATCATTCGCAATTTCCTTCTTCAAATTGAGCCTCTTAACAGTATATCCAGAGATTATTTAATTATGTATATCGTGTGATTAAAAATATTATATATTTCGCTAAAATTCCTTTAATGGAGTGTTGAAGATAGTACCATTGCCAAGTACGTGCTTTTCATTCAGCATTTTTATAATATTCTTTGGTTTTTAGGTCTGTCGATCCCTGACTACCAAACACATCAATTGATTAGCTAAAGTTAATGGCACTGCAGAGTTCAGCAATCGCCAGCCTGACTCTTCGAGAGAGCGGTCAAAACACTGGTGCGTCATTAGTCTGGCAACTAATCAGTCTGACTGACGAGCATGACATCAAGGTCTACTCTTCAAAAGAATAAAATACAGACTACCTCCTTAAATCGTATCTAATCCAACGACTGTTCTATTTAAGTTACAAAAATGAATTCTCCAATATCCAACAAATTAAAGCGGGGATCCCACAAGACAGCATATTAAGTTTAATCCTGTACCTAATATTTACACATGATCTGCCAACCACAAATGGTGTTCTAACCGGTATTTTTGCCGATAACACCGCTATTATGACAATAGCAGCAGATCCCACAAAAGAATCCTCTAAGCTCCAAATTTGCATAAATAAAGTCTCCAAAGGGCTCCAGTGCTGGCGCTTAAAACTGAACGAAAGCAAATCTTCACTTGCAACCTTTACAACTAGATTAATGTACTTACCTCCGACAAATCTTACCACTTTTGTTGATACTCAAACAGCGATCAAGGCACTGTCCTCAGCGCACATCAATTTAAGATGTGTTAAAGAGTGCAGGAGGTCGCTCTCGCGTATCCAACAACACAGCACCACACTTTGTTGAGTCCCCGGCCACTCTGGAGTGGATGGAAATGAAAGAGCGGATGAGTGCTCAAGGACTCACCTTCCTCGAGTGGTAGAGCACATTATCATTCCTCTAAACGAATTGACCTGAGTGTAATCGCAGAAACTAATAGAAGATGACCTCTAACTACTAACTGCAGGGTTTCCAAAGCGCTCTGGTCAAAACTGAATATTCAAAGGATAAAATGCTTTCTTCGACTCAACAAATCAACTACCAGCGTCCTCACAGCTGTTATAACGGGCACTGCACTATTAGCACTCTAGCCAGTAGAATGGGTGTACCTAACAATGACTTCTGCAGGAGCTGTGGGAATGAAGAACAAATTGTGTGGTTTACGGGGATGGAAATCAAATGCATGTATCACAGGTGGCTGGCCTTAGACATGCAATATGGCTAACCTAATCTAACCTTAACACCAATGAGAATCACCTGCCCAGAAATCAACATAGGCCTTACCTTAATTCTGCAATGTGATATCTCTAAATACCTAGACATTCATTTGGATAAACGCCTTACGTGGAAAAGGCATATCTTTGCCCAAATAAAAGACCTAGGATTGATACTCGGAACATTTATTGGTTTTTAAACCATAAATCTCACCAATCAATGGGCAACAAGCTTATCCTTTACAAATCTTTGCTCGAACCAGTAAGGACTTAAAGAATCTAACTGTGGGGCACAGCATCAAATACAAGCCTGGAAATTCTGCATTGTTTTCAGTCCAAGACTCGACGCACCCTGGTAAACATTCCGTGGTACGTAACGAATGCCCAAATTTATCGGGCTTCTTTAATAAAATAATTTCTCTACTCTCATGTCACCATTGCATGTCTTTTTAGGATTGAAAAGCAAAACATCTAGAATGGCAATATCACAGGAAATATACCTTTAATACTTAAACTCAATGCCATTCTTTAAATGAATTCAAATATTTGTAAAAGGTCAGCTTACTTGAGTTTAAATTATTTTGCTCATCGCTTCATTTGAGACCTTGACAAAACGGCCCATATTCGGTATGATCTACGACCACGCGAAGTTAGGAGCTGATTAATTTACATATTTCCTTATATTTACAACAGGCTAAATATTCGAATTCTGATCCGAGGCTTTGTTCGTGTTTTCATAGGGGATTTCTTCGCCTTCTCACATTAGCTCGCCCTAGAATGGATGTTTGGAAGCCACCCAGAGGATACTTGGGCTATGTAGAAGAATCGTTCTGGCCATTCCCAAGTGAATGGAAATCAGTGACTTCACCACTTCTACATATAGAACAATCCTCCATCAGCCTTCAAAGCCAACGAAAAGTCTCTCTTGCCAAAAAGCGGTACTTTGGAATAAGTAGGCAATTGAGTAGTAAACTAACACTATACAAGGCTCTTATCATGCCCGTCCTAACGTATGACGCAGAAGCGTGGACGATGACAATATCCGGTGAGGCATCTCTTGGACTGTTTGAGCGAAATTTCTGGGGAAGATTTTTAGACCTTTGCCTTGGTAACGGCGAATATGGTGGGCGATGGAACAATGAGTTGTATGAGCTTTACGACGACATAGACATAGCGCACCGAATAAAGATCCAGTGGCTACGTTGGCTGGGTCAAGTCGTCCGAATGGATACAAATGCTCTGGTTCTAAAAGTATTCGATACAGTACTAGTTGTGGGTGGCAGAGGAAGACGGCGACCTCCTCTGCTTTAGAAAGATCAGGTGGAGAAGAACGTGGCTTCATTTGGTGTGTCCAACTGGTTCCGGTTAACACGAGGAATAAACGACTGGCAACTCGACCAAAATCGCGTAAGCGGTTATCGCGCCAATTAAGAACCACCATTACACCATTCAATTTACCAAGGTTCGAAGCCCACTGCGATCAGAAAACATCAAATTAACTATTTCTGACATGAAAAAAGGCCTCTCACAAAAACCGTCTGCCCGCCAGAGTTGGCATAAAAATGTAAACAATGAACATATAAGGAGTAGAAGCTGGTAACAACGAAACTCTGCTAAGATTATTACCATACAACTAGCGCGACACGTTAAGTTAGGTAATTAAAGTTGGTAATATGGAAATCCTTACGAAGTTTGAAGAACTCAAAGAAATCACAAAGGTAAGAAAGAATTTCAATTAGAATTTTGTACCTAATTGTAATTAGTAATCCATCTCAAATTAAATACCATTATAGAAAAAGCGGTGATTTCCAATCCTCGAATGAACTCTGATAAATGGTTTTTGGTGTGGCCTTAAGCTTTTCCATGGGATCTTTATCTTCAATCATGACAAATTAGTACCCTTTCATAGGTCTCTTAGATTTTTTAGGCAGTAAAAAGTCCCAGGATGCCAAGCCCAGTGCTTTTTTAGTCTGAGCTCTTCTGGCAAATTTTATTGGGATCATTGGACTTTGATTTCGATGCCATAACCATATGCTTCAGTTTTTACGCCAGTTATGACACCTTTGAACAAGTTTGAATGATCGTTGACATCATATAATGGCTCCCGAGCAATGAAACGTTCAAAATTTGTTACTTAGTCAAAATTTAGCAAAACATTGTCAGACACTGCAAAACATAACTAACTTTTATATCTGTCAAAAGTCGAACTAAACGTTCAAAGTGGCTGATAATGTCAGCGTACATATCTTTGTCATCATTTCAAAGCTATTAGTAACTGAGGATTTTTTAGTTAACGTGAATAAATGGAAATTCATATAAATTAGCTTTATGTACATACATATGACAAGTCTGAGTAAAAGAAAAAAAGCATTATGAAATGCTGTTGGCACTCATGTATGAGCATGTAAATGGATTGATTGATAACGTTTACCCTTTGTTTAATATCACAAAACGCAGTTGGTCTTAATCAAATTATTTATTATTTGCGTATGTGAGAAAATGAAAGCATATGTTAAATTATTGTCAACACTAAACTGTAATGCATTTGTAATCGAGAAAGATTACATTACAATTTTGGGATCTAGAACCCACCAGCCAATAGATAGACCCGGCAGGAAAAACGTGAGCTGGGGAGGAGAAAGCCTAATTTACGCTTTTTGTCTTCTAGATATACGAATACTAAATCGAGTGGAACTCGATAATAACGATTAGATAATTGATTAGATAACTGATAGGCAATATATAAGTGGGTTTATTCATCCATTTGCCATAAACAAAAGTTGCCCCAGCAAAGCTGCTCTAAGTTTAGATACCTGCTCTAAATAGTTCCAACTCTTACCAACTCATCAGTCAGTTTCTTGCCTGCACCTTCCCAGTTTCTAACGTTTCTAACGTCATTTAAATCTGTCCAATAATACTTTCAATGTTCTAAAAAAAATAAACAATAAAACACAAAGTAAAAACAAAATTTGTTTGATTAAAAAGAAAATTAAATTTAAATTACATTGGAAGAAATGAAGTCACATGAACATAAAAACAAACATTAATTAATTTCGACTCGTCGCTTGTTTTCGGCAAATTTTGCTAAAGTTCTTGCAACCTTGGGAGTTTGATTCTCTATATGTACTATAGATATAAATATGTGCTGCTCCTTTCAACCGCTCTTATGACATCCTGCTTCTTAAATATACTCTGTTTCACTTGATAAACCCAAATATTTGCTTCCTGTTTTGGATTCAAGCTTCACAGTCGTAAAAAAGGTTTGTTTTGCCGATAATTTAACTTTGTTCTTAGACAAGTGATTGCTACAATGGATCCTCTTCTCTGATGGTAGTTGTAAATTAAAACCTGTTTAATAACTTCGATTCAAATAATTAAAGCATCAGAGCCAAATTTTAAGATAAAACAACGTTTTGGTTGCACATGTTGTTTATTTTATTTAATCATGTACAGTACTATCTCGATAATCCGGACACGCGGTAGTCCGGTCACATCTATAATCCGGACAACTGCATAATTCGGACAGTTTAACATTTTTTACTCTATAATCCGGACATTTTTCAAATTTGCCTCGCAATATGTACATACATATGTATTTTAATTTTTAGTTTGCTTTGTGAGTTTTTCGTAAAATAGCGGTACTTTAACAACAATATATGTATACGAAATGCAACAGCATAAATCACGCGTTGTGTTTATTCTTTAGTGACAAACTGAATTGAGTGGACATTATTATTATGAGCAGTGGAAAATTTAATAAAAGGGCTCATAAAACACTTACTCTTCAGAAAAAATGTGAAATTTTAGATCTCCTTGATAAAGGAAAATCATTAAGATGGTTTGAAACAGAATTTGGTGTCAACAAATCTACTGTTTTTGACATAGAAAAGAAACGTGATGACATTAGAAAATTCGCGACTAAATGTGAAATGAAATAGTACATACTAAATAAAAAAATGTTTGATTATGTGCAGATGTACATATTATTATGTAAGTATGATTGTACTGTATTTAATAAAACTATTTATGTACATACATATATCTGAATTACGTTATGTTCATTTCAAAAAAACAACGTTTAGTTGAAAAACAAAAATCATCTATAATCCGGGCACCCCCATAATCCGGACGACCCCTAACATTAAGGGTGTCCGGATTATCGAGATAGTACTGTATGTGATCACCATTCTTTACAATTTCTTAAAAAATTGCGATTTGGCATAGAAGTAGAACCATTAAGTGATTTAAGGTGGCTTACAGAAATCGGGCACCAGCCTGTTTTATTGGCATGAATGAATGAAATTTTATCCTCAAATTGTTTTCCGTTCTCATACACTTTTTATTTCATATTCACAGGTTGTTATGAGAAGAGTTGCTATTAAATTTCATATTTTCGGAACAGTTTAGTGGCTTTGAAAACTCTTTTCGGCTTTTCCTAGGACTTCATATTGCCAATACAAAGATTTAATTCCATCTGAACTTCCTGAAGATCTTCTTCTAAGACATCACTCAAAAAGGTGTGCCTTTTTTTAATTTAGTATAGCATTATCGTCAAGACTTGAAGGAATTTTCGGAAACAGAGTATATAACGGATTTATATATTAAAAAGCTATCTGTTTAAACCCCAAAAGCGCCCCTCTTGGTTGCGATTTTTTAACATAAATATGAATTCAGGGACTGCAGGTATTTCAAATTCACCAATTGGTGGCTTGGAAGAGTGAATGATACTAGTTTACTACACTAATACTAGTTTAGTGGCAGTGGATTTCCTTTTGGGATAATGTACCTCTCTCAAAATTGATGCGTCCCCTATCACATACGCACTTCTACATATATATGCGTATGTGTTTTGATGTGGGTGCGTATGTTTTATGTGTAAAATTATTTGTTAAGTGCTCTTAATGTATAATGCTTACAAAATAACAACAAAATATTTATTGTAACAAATATGCCGCTAATAACCTATAAATGTTGTCGCCGCACGCCAATTTATCGCAACGCATTAAGTGCGATATGTCGACTGATATGTATGTAAATGGAATTTATCAGTTAATTGACAAGTAGTAATTGACAAGGAATATATTTATTTATTATGTATCTTGAACACCCTTAAGTAGTGTAAGTACACTTTGTTAACACCGTAATATTCACTAAACATCTGTTCAAATAAATAAAAAAAATTCCATAATGCAAATGTATTATATAAAAAGTTATGATTGTAATAATAATATTATTACTAGCAATACTAGCCCCACAAAAGCATCCTCAATAGGGGGATGACGGGTATTACAACGCCGCGGGCCGTAGTAAACCACCGCAAGGACACCCCTACATAGGAACTATGGGTCTGACAAACCCACGGCACCTGAATCTGAGTGATTTACAAACAATTTCGCCCAAAATGCTAGTAAAATACATGTCTGAAGGAAAACTGTGAACTCAGAAAGAAACTGTAAACCAATAATAGCACAAAAAATTGAAGAACATATCATAGAACATAACATACTAACATAAGAATAAAAAAGGGTGCAGAAAGAATAGTAAAGGATGTAAGAAGGAACTTATAATTGATAGTGTTATAATGAAGCAAACTGAAAACTCACAAAGGAACCTCATGACCTATTACATAGATTGCATAACAGCTATTGATTCAGTGCCTCTCTCATGGCTACTTAAATTCTTGAAATATATAAAATATATTGAAACATACATAGGAATCTGTCACAAATAAGAGATTCTGGAAATAGTTAAAACAACCGCAGCAAACCAAGAATGATAGAAAGAAGATTGCGCCCATCAGAGCGTACGTGACATCACGTTTGCTGTGTTGTGCAGTATTGCCAACCATTTGCTCTTCGCAATAAATTTAGTGCTTTTTTATACCCAAAATGCAAAAATTTTTAAGTTTCGTGTTCGTTTCTTTTTTTTAATTTAAAGCTATCGAAACTTTAAGTTAAAAAACAAATTATAATATACAATATTTTTAAACAAAAAAAGGTTGAAAAAGGTCACTCTGAGAAGATTTTAGTGCTAATGAAAATTTGTTTACTCTTATAAAATTTGATAATTTGAAAGTGCAAATTTAATTTTTGGCTCCATTTAAGGTTATGCAAAAATATTAAATGCCCCTCTCTCAACTCTTCTTAAGATTGAAACCCGTTTTACACATTTTAAAAAGCCTTTGAATTTATTGAATGCGAATTAAAACCATAGAGGTGTAATCGTTTCTTCCGGTCATCATTCCTTAGTGAGACATAGGACATTAAGAGTTATATTCATTGTAAAAATAAGCTAGAAAATACCAGAAAAAAACTAAAGAAACCATACTGACATTTTTACAAAAAGAGTACCTTATCTAGTTACATAACTTCAAATATAGCAAAAAAGTCGTTCTCTTAACAAAAGAGTCAAAAAGTCAAAAGAGACAAAAAAATCTCATAAATTAAATTGTACATAAGCATAACACATTTATTTAAAAAAACGCACATTTTAAAGACAATTTGTCACGCATACAAAGTTCTTTAAGTGATTCAATAAAAATTTGTTGGGTTATTTTCTTTGAATTGGCATTTTAGTGCGTTTTTATATCCAAAGCTAGGCAACACTGCAGTAGCGAGAGAGAGATTTGACTGCAGAAAGCAGAAGAACACCAACAACACCTGCAATCGCGCGCAATGCCACCAGATGTAAAAAAAAGAAAAGCTATATAAAACTGAGTGAATTATTGAACTAATTTTTAAAAAATGTATATTTTACAAAATTATAAACATTATTTTTAATTGGAACAGGCTAGAAAAATTTCACGAAGAAAGAACTAAAACTTCGAGACTAAATAACAAAAAAAAAATGCTAAATCAAGTAACGAAAATGGTAATCTGGCCATACTGGGGCTAAAATCACGTAACTAGTTGTCAAATTCTCTGAGCGCAAAGTAACGGGACCACGATAGGCGCCATCTCATTATTCTTTCCATCATGCAGCAAACCATGAAATGGAATTTGGGATTGAAAAATGCAAACTCGTACACATAGAACGAGAAAAATTAGCACACAAAATACAGACCGAGACTCAGAGAGAAAGTAGGTTCAAATCTCGGTGAAACACCAAAATTAAAGAAAAAATGTTCTAATAGCGGTCGCCCCTCGGCAGGCAATGGCAAACCTCCGAGTGTATTTCTGCCATGAAAAAGCTCCTCATAAAAATATCTGCCGTTCGGAGTCGGCTTGAAACTGTAGGTCCCTCCATTTGTGGAACAACATCAAGACGCACACCACAAATAGGAGGAGAAGCTCGGCCAAACAGCCAAAAAGGGTGTACGCGTCAATTATATATTATATGTATATATATAATTGTATTGTTTTCTAATTTATATAAGTGTATTCAGAAATACTCTTTATAACTTCATAAAGGATCTTTAAAACTTAGAAAAAGGATTTTACATATTTTCATATTTATACTCACGCAGTTTTTCCCAAACCTTAGCTTGTGCTGATTTTGTGTGTGAAGAAAGTAAATAATAGTGAACGGACCATTTTTTCAGTACTAAAAAATTCTTAAGCGTTTTTGAAAATTTGTCCCGCTTGAGTTGACAACCCATCAAAGGTACCATATTTGATTGAAGGATATGATTCGCGAAACATTTATAATGCAGATGAGACTGGCTTGTTTTTCCGAGCATTACCCGATAAATCATTTGCATTGAAAGGTGAAAAATGAATGCATCAAATGCAAAATTTGTACAATTTACCCGTAACGTGGCGGGTCCAAAAAAATAAAGCTTAGATGACGTCTGATTTAATGACAGATTTTCTCGTACACTTCGATAAAAAAAATGCAACTTCAGGAGCGCAGCGTCGTTCTCTTTCTAGATAATACGGCTTACCATCCTCGCGATCTAAAATTGGAAAATGTTAAAGTTATTTTTCTCGCAGCAAACACAACAGGATATTGCCAGCCCCGTAATGTTATACAGAAATATAAGTTCATGTATAAATCGTTATTTTTAGAACACATTTTGTTTCGGATGGCAGAGAAAAATTCTGCTATGGAGTTGTCAAATCACTCAATTTATCAGATGCTGTTCATTTCATTCACTAAACGTAGGAGCAAGTGAGTCCACAGATAATACAAAATTGTTACATTAAAGCTTCAATATCAATACTGAAGTGTTAACTGGTTCCCAAGAAGCGTTGACCATATCGTCTGAAGATGAACCAGAAAATGATATTGAAGACAAGTTAACTTCCTATAAAGAGGCTTATTTAGCTATAAGAAAACTAAAAGCTTTTTCTCTAAGCCACAAAGACATTAAAGGTGTTGAACTATATTACATAATACATACTACTAATAACAAATACATCTTCAAAATATTGAAATTAAAGGAAAAACTCGCCAAGCTTAAATTTCTGACTTTTCTAAATCAATTTGAATATCTTGTACATGATTCAATAATAAAAGGTTTGCTCAATAAGCAGCTTTCTCGTTCCCTCTTGACAAATCAGCTCCCTTAGCAAGACACTGGGTTGCTAGCTCTAGAAATTTTGAGTAAAAGCGGAGGAAAAGTAAAATTTATATATTACAAAAACATTTCATTTTCAAAATAGTCTGCTTACGAGCAACAACCCGCTAAAGAGTTGTTATCGGTATGTCAAGGACTATGGTAGTATGACATGGAATACATACCGCTTAAGTCAGGACATGATAGAGTAATTGAGGCAATCCAAGATCGATAAAAGGAGAATTTAAAAAGCTTTATTTCTTATTATGTGGTGATTTAGAAGGAATTCATGTTTTGAAAAGAGCATTTCCCAAAGAGCTACGACAGGGAGAATAATGGGATAGTGCCGACGGAATCGATAACATTAGAGACCTGATTATAAGAAAGTTGATATTGACGGAACTTGTTTTCAATGGATGGATGAAGTGTCCAGAAGAGGCTTAGCGTAGTACTGCCGTTCGGATTCAGCTTAAAACGCATGTCACAAATAGGAGGAGGATCTCGGCCAAACCCCTGACAGAATTGAACACGCCAATTATTTATTTCTTTTTAATGAAATAGTTTCATATTGGCGAAACTTTACAACTTCGCTATCGGTTTTAAATTTAAAAATTAATTCACAAAATAAAATCTTGGATTTAGTGAAATAATTTCTTGTTTTAATATCAGATTTGGCAATTTCCGCTAATGGCTTCTATTTGTAATATACCATTATGTAAATTCAAATACTAATTAAAATTTATTTTTTAAGCCGTTCGTTGTTTGCTTCCATTAAAGTAAAAAAATACTTTTTTGCTACCATTTTTACCAAAAAGGATTTAATTTGTTCCCCTTTATTCACCTTCTTAAATACAACCTTTTGTAAGGGAGTGTCAAAAATCGAATGTCACTAGTGAGCAAACCTTTAATAATTGAATCATGTATCTTGTATAATAAATTTGGTTTTGTAATTCTTGAAAAAATTTTGATGAAAATCCTTTCTTTATTTATGTATTGATGTTCTTGTTTTGAAAATAAAACTGTTTAAACTCTTTTCATATTTTTCTCATAAGCGGACATCTTTCACAAGCGGACAAATTTGTCAGTCTCACTGTATATGCAGGAATGTGTGTATATTTCAATTAGGGAAGCGTTAAAATTTGTGTGTAACTGCGTTGTTATGAATTACTGAACCAAATTGGTTTCTCAAAAGAGTAGCAGCTTCACGCCAACAACGCCGGCATAACGCAAAGTATGTATGCATATACACACGTGCTTATTTTCCAAGCCATTGCCACGCTGTTATAGTGTAGATATGCGACGTAAGTATGTACATACTTGTAGAAGAAAAGTTGTTAACATTTCTTTGATTGAACTTTAGACGCTTGCAGGGGTGGTTGGTCTGTAATTCAAAAATTCTAAAATTGTTCAATAAATTTGTAATTTCATTTTTTTAAGCATTCCCATTAATAAAGTATTCACAGAAGTGAAGAAATACCTGATACGCCACTTTTATAAATAACTGTATATATGTATTTATATATTATATGTATAGTATGTATGTATTAATAGTAAAAAACATTTGTTTACTTAATTTAACTTTTCGATTGCTTCGTTGATTACTTATAAATATATGAGGAGGAAGCCCCGTTTCCGGTTTATGCAGGGAATTATTGCTAAAAGCTTCAAGTATAGATGGCGCTGGAGCCGGTCGTGAAAAAGTATGCTTCTAAATTCATTCCTGCATTCTCTTAACATATTCTCTCTTCCGAATAGCTATGAATTCTTATATTTCCTTCAAGCACAAACAAATATGATAATTTCATTCAACTCTAGTTTTTGTACCCGCGCTCTTGTACACAATAATTTTGTAATAATTGCTTTAATATTTACAGGAATATACAGTTTGTGTCAAAAGAAAAGAACCGGGTTTTTCCTTGTAACTTGATATACTTCATTCTGCTTTTTGCTGCGTAATAGTCCTACTCAAGGGCTACGACGCTGGTGCTAACTCAGGTTATTGTCCTTCGAGACTTTCCCGTAAACGCAACCAAACAAAAATGAGTGAGCAGGACGCAAAGCGTTTCGAGGCGGTATTTTTATGCACGCAAAGGACCGAAGTTATCTTACGCCACTGCTGCAAATGTGACTAAAAAATTCAAAAAAGTTTGTTGTAATGTTTAATCAGCGGTATCAAGTGTACAAAAATGTTGACGACTTTTCCGAGCGAGTTAAAGACTTGGTTGATAGTTAAAGATTTGCTTGTCTTTGAAGAAATACAAAAAATTTTTTTTATGAATTTAATTTTAGGGTAGTTCTTAAGACTATGTTAACACTGGACTGACTGTCAACATATTTGACAGTCATATTTATACTTATACCTCATCTTACTGTTTTAGGTACACGACTTGTATATTAGTTTCCTTGTTTGCTGTTTAGGAAAACCATGTTTATCTTTTGTTATTCTTAAAATACATATGTTTCGATTTGTTCAGCTCTGCATGATTACTTAAAATTTACTTAATTATTTTTTATTTATTATTTGTGAATGAAGTAATTTCTTAACTAGCGTGACTTGAAACGAGTGACGACAAAAAAGCAGGATAAAGTGATGGTCCAACTTTTTAAGCGGGACCCTTCTTTGCGACTACGCCAATTTTTGTACGCACAATTCTACACTACATACAATATCAACTCCATCGAACGACTACTGAAGGAGGCGAAAATATCCTACCGTCCCATATTATCAAAACCACTGCTCTCAGAAAAACACATTGAGAGACAAGAAAACAAGAAAATGGCGTCATGATAATGGACTGACCTTCCCAGTCCCCAGACGCCAATGCCGTTGAAAATGTGTGGGGGAATTATGAAAACGCAACTTGCCAGAAAGTCAGCCCACGATTTAATGCAACAAGTCCGTCAAGTTCGCAAAATCGAGTTCTCTTTGTCGGCGAGCTACGAAGAAAAGCTAGTCCAAAGCATGCCGATAAGATGAAGACTGTGACTCGTAGTTTTGTACATATTTTCATGTAAAAAATTCTAAATCTATATCTTTTATACTTCATGCATAATCGTGGTTCCTTTTTTCTGACACACACTGTATATATACATACGGCCGCATTTGGTGAAAAAGAAGGTGCACATTCATCCGGAGTTGTCGCCGCCAAACTGCATGCATTGCGTTATAAATTGCTGCCACACCCCCCGTATTCGCCCGACCTGACTCCCTGCGACCTTTTCTTGTTCCTAACATAAAGAAATGGCTCGCGGAGAGAGCGATAAATCCTATTTTTTGGAGCAGTTAAAAAATGGCCGGAGCGTTGGGAGAAGTGTATCTTTCTAAAAAGGGGACTCTGTTGAAAAAAAAAAAATTAAATTATTGAAAAAAATAAAGTCTTAATTTCTAACACGAGTACTTATTAAACCCCCCTCGTACATATGTATACCAAACTGCTCAACCCGATGAAAGCAGTCGTTTTTTAAATATAATTTTTTTATTAAATATAAATTCACATATTTCTGACTCTGGTTGTAACAATACCTTCACAATAAGGTCGTAGTACCTAAAATTTTCTTTATTTATTTACTAATTATCTTTTCTTTTTAACCATGTTTCATACTTTGGGATCGAGTTATAAATGAAAGAGTTATGCACAAAACTCGATGCTGGTTATTTTTAGAGCACGCCAAAAACGAAAATTTTCGTGATCTTCTCAAAGTAAGCTTTCGAACTAATATATGAAGTTCGGTCTGGAGCGAGCTTAGTTTTCCTTACTTGTTTTATTTTATTTTGCTACTTGGAAATGGCCCCAACCTTAAAGAAATGTTTGTATCCTTATAACCACTTTAAATGTAGCTTGGATTGATTAAGTACGGCTTAGAAATTGTTACAAACGAACACACGCACATACTTCACCTAATAATCAAGATGATGCAAAACAACTCAAGATATGCAACGAGAATTTGGTACATACATATTGCCCTTGGTCACGCTAGGTTTGTAACGATAATTTCCTAGTTTAGTTATCTCGAAAATTTCTATATAGGCGATATTATAAAAGGGTGAAATATGATTGTTAAATAGTTAAAGAAATGGGCGTGGTGGTAACAAAATATTTGTATTTCCAAAATAGTTTTACCAACTCAGTTTGTATTATCAAACGCAATGCATCCGAGGTAAATAAAAAAATTTTAATTTTAAACAAACTTCTTTACTGGTTTTATTTGAGTTTAATGGTTTCCTTTTTCCGCTATAATGTCGCATTTGCTTTGCTCTGCGCCAGGACTTTCACATTTGCGCTTGTTTTTTATGTCAGCTTTAACATTTTTCAAGTAGACAGATGTACAATTTTACACGATAAACAACGCATTAAAATTGGTTGCCCTTTAAGAACAACATATCGCGAAATTCGTGACATTTTTGGTGGAAATAATCGTCCGAATGGGTTGACAATATAAAGGTTGGGTATCAAATTTCAAGAAACTGATTCTGTCGAGGTATACCAAAAAACTGCACGTTCTGTTGAGAATATTGCTGCTGTAGCGCAAAGTGTTGTTGAACAACATTCAACATCGATATCTCGTCACATCTGTCACTTTTTAGCGCCATCGGATTATTAGTGTCTGTATGGCCAGAAGGAAATGTGGACAAACAATTCTTAGATTTTGCATGATGATAACGCGCCATCGCATCGAGCCCAAATTGTGCTGGAATATTTGACCAAACACCAAGTATCTAAATACGAGTACTATCTAGCAAGCACCGTATTCACCTGATATGGCCCCGTGTGACTTCTTTTTGTTTCCCAAGTTGAAGTTACCACTTTGTTGAAGAAGATTTCAGTCGATAGAAGAGATAAAAAAGAATGCGACGAAAGAGCTGAAGGCCATCCCTTCGTCGGCCTACCAGAGGTGCATGGAGGACTGGGCTAAACGTTGCTTCAGACGGGTCATATTTTGAAGGAGATAAAATAAATTTGGCTGAAATTAACTCTGTTTTGTTTTATTTAAACATTCCCGGTACTTTCTGATCATAAGGTATTCTCAAGACCTTACTGATAACTTTTCGATCGGATCACTTAAAGGGCAATAATTTTGTTTTATCGCAAAATCATTGTTAGGCTGCTTATATTTTTACCAAATTGTTAATTCCACTCGAATGGAGTCAAGTTGTGTTAGAGCATATTTTAAAAACAGAATTTTTAAAAAACCTTTTTGGGTGTTTGTCCGAGCTCCACCTCCTATTTGTGGCATGCATCTTGATGTTTTTCCACAAACGGAGGACCTTCGGTTTTAACCCGACTCCGAATGGCAAATGGTTTTTTATGAGGAGATTTTTCATATTAGAAAGGTTTGCCATTGCCTGCCGAGGGGCGGCCGCTATTAAAAAAACTATTTCTATCATTTGGTGTTTCTTTTGGCTACGGCGACCTTTACATTGCACGCAATAATAATAAAAAACTAGTTTTATTTATATCTGAAGTAAAAGGAGCGGGGATACAAGCATTGATGTCTTCAGTCTCAAAGCCGATTTTATTGCATACTATTTGAGAATAATTTGAAGTTTGTACCAAAATTAATGATAATAACTTAAGAAAGTTTAAAAACGAGCATAGTCGCCTTGGGTAGTTTGAAGTGTATTTGATAGGTATATGTCTATTTGAAACAAAACGTACGGAGACATGACTATTTTCAAAAGTTTTTAATGAATCCCACTATTTTCCTTAAGATTACGTCTCAGGCCAAATTTAAGTGATTTTTCTGCAAGATACTCGTTTCACCTAAGAGGTGTAAAATTTTAACCGAGTTACTCATTCTAAAGGAAGATGGACGGACGAGCATAAAGAGAATGTGCATATGGCAGGTGAGCGCAGTTCCTGTACGATTTCGTTATTTTTTGCATTATTATGTTACATTATCAAATACATACATATATATCAAGTATTAATACAAATTTTTATCTAGAAGTAAATGTCACCATGTCCGTCTACACAAATTTTTGCTCAGTTATATATTTTTACTACCATATCGAATTTTTATTAAATTACCGATGTGTGGAAGATGGCGAAGCTATTGTCCGATTTCTTTATTTTAATTTACCGACCTACCCTAAACCAATTTTACATAACTTTTACTTAAGTTATCGGGTGTCATATAGAGAATTTTCATACACATATAGCAGTCTATAAATATTTGTAATATATAAAATAATATAGTTAAATTTATAAACAGTTTATAAATTTTCTTATCACCTGAGCTTGAGTTCATTAAAAACATTTGTAACTTTTAAATACTTTTATTTATCATAATTTTATATTAACACCCATTATAATACTGTACAAGCGTTTTCTCTTGGCCACCCCTTAAATACGTTATTAGACTAATTCTCTTTGCAATTTCATTGTCGTTTCTCTTTGGAAACGTCTTTTGTATTTTGTTTGTTTGTTGCTTAACTGAAGAATACCAAAATCACCTCAGTTGAGTAGAAAATGTCCTACTCGCATAATGCCTCATTAAAGCACCACCAAGACGAAACGAGAGAAGCAAGTAGGTAATCAGATATATGTGTGTACGTACTTGTACGACCATTATCCGGCTCTGAGCGAATTTGACAGAATCAGCTGATGGGCTGGCGTCACTTGAGATGTGTTTACAAAAAAACAGAGATTTATTTTCCACACGTTATACCATTATTTATAATTTATTCAATAAAATGATAAACGGGTCTTACCATACCGAGCGGGTATGTCAAAATCGGGCTCTGGTGTTTGAGGAAAAGGGAGTACGCAAGCACATAATAAGAACAAAGTTTACACCAATATCGCTTTCGCAGGTTTTTTGTTAATTGGGTTACAGTCATCGTGCTGATAATCCAAAATCGAAAGATAAACTTTTTGTAATTATTGCCTGAAATTAGCGCCCCTTTTTACATAAAATCACCACAAATAAAAGTGGAAATTAAATTCACTACAGCTGTTTCACGTTGTTGAAAAGCAGCTGCTTTCTGAAAACAGCACTGTAAAGCTCAAGCTTACAAATTTATAAAAAGCCTGTACTCTGCATAAAGGCATGAACACAATGGTAGCATCAAGGAACTACGTCGCAGCATCACCAGAAAATAAACAAATACTCAGGCTCAGCAATTTATTATGGAACAATCAATGCACAAACTGCACCAAACCCGCCTGGCGGTTTATTCACATTATGCAATGCAGCGAATACAACACGCTCAAATAAGAACTGAAAGTCATCAAAACGAGGAAGAAATAGCCCAGGTAATACCTCAAATTACTAAACAAAGCAGTCAAAACTTGATAGCTGGATAAAGAGGAAATCCCTCTGGATAAAGAGGAGATCCCTATGGAAATACCCAAAACACAAAAAGAGCTCAGACCTCCAAAAATCTTTGTATCTGAGCCAGTTCCATTGAACCACTCAAAGAGCTACTCTTTAAAATCGCTGAAGAAAGCTTTGAACTAGAAATTATGAATGAAAATATACTGACTCTGATATAACTAATGCTCTTGCTGAAAGAAATACCGAATTTCAAGCCTGCAAATTAAAGAAAAATAGAAGCTTTAATGTTGTGTATGCATTCGTAAACATCCGAAAATGGCATCCGTGCAGCACTTGAAAATCTAGGCCGCAAAGTTGTCAATGTTTGCAATATAAGACACAGATCTACAAAAAATCCACTACGAATATTCCTCAGAAGCCTTAAGACAGACACCAATTATAAAGAAACATATAGTTGTGAAAGTTTGCTGTTCACCAAAACAAAATTTGAAGCACGTAGGATAAAACGTGAAAATCAGCTGTGTACCAGGTACCAACGATATGGGCATACGAAGCCCTTCTGTGATCGCAGTCAACGATGGGGAAAATTCACGTAACAAAACCAATCATCCTGCCAACTACAAAGATGTTACCTTTTTAAAGAACTACAACAGAAATTATATCCGGCATTGAAAAGAATCAGACAAGTACTGCCGTCCATACTATGCCACAATCCACGCTTTCTTAAACCAGCCGTCCTATGCAAGTGTCCTAGAAAACAATATACCTGCTCTACAGCTACCCCAACCCGCTGCAAAAAATATATCTTTAGACGAACAGAAAAACGGAAACTGCCAAACTAAAGTGCATGATGAAACCCCTTTGGGAAAACTACTTTGGCTATTTTCAAATAATTGTGACAATGCACTTAATATCACTACAATTCAGCCAATTAGATACTTAAAAAATCACATTTATCCATTCAAACTAATATATTTATAAAAAATTTATTCATTTCCATTTGTAAATGCAAAATGCCAACGGCAAATAAACAATAAGGAAAAATGCACAAGTCAAAAACTGAGCCTGCTGATTTTTAATTTTGCCTAACACCAAATAATGGTAATTTAAATTTTAATACAAACGCCATCTATAATTATCTTGACTACGCTTAGCAATGCTAACTCTTGTATATTAACTTTTCTCCTGTTGTGTTCGAATTAAGAATATTTGGTAGCCGCGTTTTGCTGGATTTTGAAATTTAACCTGGCCATTCGATCCTAAAGTTTCCCTATAAATTCATCGTTCTCTGCTTTGAGAACATTTTACTGATTTTTTCCAACCGTTTTCTCAAATTTGTGTCAGCGTTTAAAGCAAATCAAAGGAAAAATTACGGAGATATACTTATACAATTTTAACTAAAGAAATTCAGTTAGGACAACTAGGAACTAAAGCCTAAAGACTAACTAGATCCTAACGACTCGCTAGTACCAAGATGCTCTTGCTAAATTCTTTCAATCGAAGTTTTACAAATCCCCCAGTTTCCCTCTGATTTGCTTGAAATTTTCAGTCAAGGCTACGAAAGCTTCAAGGTTTAGAAAGATGCAAAAAATATATTACAAAAATCGGGGTTTGAAAAAGAATTAGTGAAATTAGCCTAAATTCCCGATAGGGCAACTTGGATCCTTACAAATTCTTTCAGTCAAAGTTCTAAAGTTCTTTTGCTCTAATTTGCTTGAAAGTGGAAAGAATGTGCATATCCAATTTAGAACAAAAAATTGATTGTGTAACCTCACAGATAGCAAAAATAATGCAGCATTTGTTAAAATTCCAGTGAATATGCCAGAAAAAGCGAGCTATCACAATAGCGTTAGAAAAAGAAGTGGCTGATATAGCTTAAGCAGACTGCGGCGTTAATCATAATTGCCGGTAGAATTAATTCTGATTAAAATTGTAATGTGACAGACGGTTGTTACGCGGATTAGGGTCCAGCTTATTGCTTATTGGATAGTTTTGTCAGTAAGACATGCACCGCAGGCAACAAATACGAGTATGAACTACTCGATACTAAAAAATAATTATTTATTTATAAAAAATCGTATATTCCAATTTCTCAAACTGCTCCAAAATACATAAACAAATAAAAGCATTGCATCCAGTCTTTCTTGTTCTTCTCTTTAAAAGTTTAATTATTTTTCATTCTCATTCTGGTCTAGAAATTTCAATAATCGATATTTTGTTTTTTCGATATTTTGAATGTATAGTGCCTTAAGAACATACTCTGAAATTTTCATGCAGAAATCGCCAATATTATAGCTTCTACTGCCTACCAACTAGGTTGAGAGCGGTCCGCTCCTGTACCTCAAACTTTAAACTCATTTATCTCGAAAGTACTTTTTCGGCCTGGAGTTGTCAAAAAAAACTATTCAACCGAATCGTTTGAAATTTTCATATATTTTTCACAACATCAATGGTTATTGCCCGTGCTAGAATCATATTATTATTTAAATTATTTCAAATTTTTTTGATTAAAACTGAAAAAAAAACGATTTTTAGAGTGTCAAATTCAAAACCGCGCCATTTTGTTAATTTCTTTTTTATTCTAGTACGGTACATAGCTACTGTCATACTGATTAATAATTATTTTGGGTTTTGCGTTTCAAATAAATAGAAGAGTCAAAATGGACGACACCGTACAGGTCTAATTTTTCGGGAAGGTCACCTTCAGCGCCATTTTTTAAATTATGAAAAAAAAAAACAAATTCATTTGAATAAGGTATTTAATTTAGATCTCAAAAGTAATTAAAGTATTAATGTTCTAAAATATGCGAAGTTGATTACCTTACTTCATATAGAATATACAGACAATTTCATTTCAATACATAGTTTGGTATGCCTCGAGGCGTATTTATTACAGGTGACAGCAAACACATATAAGTAAAACCCTACATGTATTTGTTGTTGCGTTTGGTGCAACCATCACGTCAAAATCAGCAAGCAAATGTAAACATACGAATGTAAACATACCAATACATACAAACAAAGCATATCATTTTGACAAAAGCCATACCTACGGTGAAAAATTCAGCTGGGTGAATGCTGTCACCTTAATAAATTCGCCTTGGTATGCCTACATACACCCCTGTCAGTTTACATGTTTTATATTCTATTACTATATTCCGTTCTATTACACTTTGGTGAAGTAAAAACAGCTGATTGCGATTTGACAGCTATTAGTGCAGCGCCGCATTGCACTGTTTACGTAAAAATTACAATCTTTCTGCGGCTTTTAAGGTTTTTTATTTTCTTTTAGTGAATATATTCTAACATAGCATTTGAAATAAGTACTGCACTAAAATGAATCAAGCCGATGTGAGTAAGCTGATGTCGCAATTGCGTATAGCTATCAAGCCGCACCGTAATCTTAGAAATCCTGATGGCCCCGAGGGCCGCTTGTTAAAACTACGCAAGACAGTAACGGCACTCGTGAAGCATGAACGCATTGAATTGTATTACAACCGGGCCGATGAAGCGCGCGGTTATGCGGAACTGGTTAGTAAATATGAAACTCTACATATAGCGAAAGTGGCTTAATCAAAGCTTATAATTATAGTTAATTTCCAATGCCATACGTTATGGCGATCGACACATAGCCACAATGGAGTTGGCGGACTACTGGCTGCTCGAAAAACAATTGGTACATAAACTTTTTAAGGTGCTAGTGCCACGATTTGAAAAATGCAACCTGTCATACACCCGCATGTACAAAGCACCGCGTGATTATCCCGGCATGTATTACAAGAAGTCGGTACTGGAGTTGCGTGGCAATCCTTATCCAACATTATTGCCTGATTTTTCGAAGAATCGTAGTTTGCTACACAACATTTTGCTTGATGAGGCGCGAAAAGATCACAGACGAGAACGGCTAGCGGAAATAGCTGAAAAAATAGCGGCAGATTCTGCAGAAAATATAAAGGAAGTAGATAATGAGCCCGGAGCGAAAGGTGATGAGAAGGTGGAGAAAGTTTAAATGTTTTGACGTTTTGCATTCACTATCTATGTGCTAAAAATTATTGAGCGCAATTACTGAGTGTTTTAGTTAATTTGTATTTTAATAAAAGTAATTGACTGTTAAATCCAAGTCGCGAGTGTGAAACTCTTTGAATTCTTTTTGTGTTAAATCAATTCGATGCACGAAATATTTGTACGTTTCATGCAGTCTATGATCTTACAGAATACACCTTTTTCAGTTTTAGTTCAGAAAATTGCAATCGATCTTTTTTTTTTTGTTTTCCTTGATCACTCCACTCGGGAGCATAGGGCCTCGACAAGACTCAGTCTTGCGTTGGTTTCGTTAATCAATTTTGCTTTCTGTCAGGGTAGGTGATTAGGTTATAATTTAAATTCAGAATTTTCATTTCGAAATCAGAATTTCTACTTCAAATTCAGTAATCTTCCTTAAAATTAAAAATTTAGTAATAGGAAAGGAAACATTATAAAAGTGTTTTTGCTAATAACTTTTAAGCAGAGAGAAAAAATCTTCGCTACTTCAGATTACTGGGGCCAATATGAATCGATTGGCATCCCCCTCAACTTTTTTTGATAAATATTTTCATGTGCCCCTTAAACTGGATAATTACAATACCTTCAAACAATTTTAGCTTAAAGTTCAGAAATTTGCAATATGAGTTAAATAAAGTCAAGTTCAGAAAACATTTTATACCTTGCAATTCTACAAATCCTAAAAAGGGATGATAACTCTGTTCCCATCCTTCTGATGATTGTTGATGAAACGAAAATCCAGGTTTGTTGCTTGCAGATTCGGTACTGTAGATAATGATTTGTTTTAATAAGTTCAAAAAAATAAATTCACCCGGCCTGTGACAACTTGACATTGATCAGTAAATGTTCCGGAGCAGTACACAGCAAATCGCCACAAAAATGAATTAGTTTCCTCTAAACATTTCAAAAACTCTGCATACACTCTATTTTTCACTTCGGAGATTAGATTTACATGCCTAGTTTATTTTTTATTGCACAGACATAATATATGTATCTTTAATTTCAGACGTTGTTGGTTCCAAATGTGAAAAATATGTGCACATCAGGCATGTAAAAAACGGACACTTCGTACTTTTTAAGTACATTTTTGAGTGAAAAAATGTCCGAGAACAATTTATGAGTGAAAACTTTAGTATAATGTGACACGCTTGGAAAAAAGGATATATGTAAAGGGGGGATAGAGAGGTGTATCCCCATATTAAAACGGAAAACCGTACGCTCCGGATGTTTATAGTTTTTAAGTAATTTATTGTTAAAGTGCAATTTTGCGAAAAGTTGGTGTAGCAAGACACCTCAAATAAGAAAGAAATGCGCATACCGAGACGTTTACGGGAATGTTGTTTATAAATCTGCAGTATTTTTTACTTAAGTTCAGAATTGAGAAACATTTTCGAAAATATAAACATATAAACTTGAATTTTACAGGAGCGTCGACTAGAAGGTTTTTTGCAAATTTGTACAATTTTTCCGCCTTCGACTGCGCTGCAAAAAATAACCCTCATCAGTCCAACTCCGGCTACGTCATCCATAGTATTTTTGGGTAGAACTTCTTTCCGCGTTAAAACCAAGAAAACAAAAATTAAAACGTTATATGCTTGTGTGTAGTAAGGAGGCACAATAACCATCAACACTACCCGTTTCCACGACAGTCGGTTCTACGTTACCGAAACGACCCGGATTTATATCCGGTCAAGGACTGTCACTCCAGCAGCACTCTCCGTATGTAGGAAGGGGGAATGTTTATGCTGCTACAACAACAACAACAACAACCATCAACCAATTTGCTTAATATTTTTATTTTCATTTGCAGGTATCTGGCAGCACTATACTGTTTAAAATTGGAAAGCGATGATATGGGTAAATGCATTTGCATTTAATTTTCAATAAGAAATTTTTTGAATACAAGTATAAAAATACTCGTGTGAGTATATATTAAGTGAAGTGTATTATAATTATTCTGTGGGCGATTGCAACAGATGATTTAATAGATTACAGGTATGGACAAAATACTACATGAAGATCCATAGTTCATCTACATTAACTTAACACTGTAAGGTATTTCGATGAGAATAATATGTAAGCCACGTAAATATATTTTTCTTATATGAAACCTGTCAGTTAACAAATTTTGTTGCTATTGCTAACCAACCAAGGTGAATCTATTAAATGCCATCTATGTATTAAATGTAGTGTTACAAGTCCAACAACACTACACATTTCCAAATTAACGTCTCTGTTCGCCAAGACTGAAATAGTAGATACAACAGTTTAGTAGATGAGGCAGTTCAGGAACGGTAATGAAGCAGTGCTGCCGTTTTTACTTCGTTTGGAAGATTTTACTTCGCTTTTTTCCAAATATTCCATCACTTCCTCTTTCGAAAAAATACTTCACTTTTTGCCTCGTTCAAAAAAAACTTCCCTTTTTGCCTGTTTCAACAAAAAAACACTTCACTTTTTAAATACTTTGTTATTTCAATATCCCAATTCATAAATATTTCTATTTCAAATTAATTACCACATAGGGTAAACATGAATTTGCTGAGTATTGGTTTGGAGTATTTATTTCTCGGAAAACAAGTGCCTCATAGTTTTACAAAAGTTTTCATTCAAATTATTGTATTTTCGTTTCAAAAAGTGTGCTTTAACTTTAATAGCAAAGCATATCGTAACTCTCGTTTTCTTGGGTGTAAAATCATGGATCGGTAAGAAAGAACATTGTTTAAATGTACGTGTGATACAAATATCTTAAATTGTACGCATTAGTTTTTTAGTCAAAGCAGATGGCACGCAATATGGTGCAATAAGAAAGGAGCCAACAATTCCAGTGTCTAGTAAATCAGTGTAAGTTGTTAATAATTTTTTGCAAAAACTAATATTTCTAAATTATATTAGTATCAGCTCTTCTGACGAATCAGATGGATCAGACTCCGAAGATGTGCCCAAAAATTGTTAACAAAAATTCCGTCCACATTGGAAAAATTTACATAGATGGCTTGATACTAAAGAAGGTAAATCGTACTGCGTGATTTGCAAACCAATATTAAAAGACACGGAGAAGGAGAAAGTCATAAAAAAAGGCAAGCAGCTTTGCGAAATCAAATTAAGCTGAGCGACGTTAAAGAAAGGTGTTATGCTACCAAAAATGCAATCAAGATAGCTGAATTAAAAATTATACTTTTTTGTGCATTTACGATTTACCACTCATATCGCCTTTAATAGAACTAATTAAAAGTGTTGCAGCCAATACAAATGTAATAAAAGGCCTGAAATGTGGTAGAAAATGTGAAAATTCTAAGCCCTCTTTCTTTAGGCTCTAGTTTAATGCCGTTAACCACTTTACTCCCAAATCTTGTAGAAAATGATGAACATCTTGAACTTTTGGAAAGTGAATGGAGGTTACTTATTCTACAAAATCGGTCCGAAGAAGGTCTTGAGAGTTTCTGGAAACAAATGTTTTGCATGAAAAACAGCTTAGGAGATTTAATGTACCCTAATTTAAAAGATTTTGTTGGTGCTATCCTAAGCCTTCCACAAAGTAGCGCATCCCCTGAGCGTGTGTTTTCAAGAATGAATAGTATTAAATCGTTTAGAAGAAATTGTTTGGATGTGGGTACAGTGGACTCCTTACTTTTAGTAAGAGAAATGGTGGCTGCAAACGAAATCAATAAATGGGTTCCATCCCATAATATTCTAAGGGAATACAAAAAATCTTAACAATGCTATATCCTTTTTCAGTATAAAATAATCACCATTTAAATGTTTATTTTTTTACTTGAATAGTCATTAGACAAAATCTAATATAAAAATTAAAAATTATTTGTACGTCCATTTTATTTCAGTAGTAATATGAAGTCGAGGGCTTTATTCATGTGAATTTATTGGTCTTAAAATTACCTATTTTATATGTATATATAAATGCAATTTTTTATAAACTGAATTTGTAAGCCTTTAGTTTAATCAAATGCCAATAAAATTCATTATATCTAACTATAACTGTAACATTGTCCATAAAAAGTTGTAAACACTTCGAAAATTTCGAAAATACTTCACTTTTTTCGACCTTTCACTTCACTTTTTTTTGGTCGTCCGGCAGCACTGCCTTGTATATATTAGTATTTACGGGAACAGTTTTTCGTCTCTACTGAAAATGTTAGATTTTGAGTTGTTACGCTTTAATGTAAAAAGTGCGATTATTCCTCGTCGTCTCTCTATCCTAAATGCCGTAGCATGATGCAAAGAATAATGAGATGGCGCCCATCGTGGTCCCGTTACTTTGGGCTCAGCGAATTTGACAACTAGTTACGTGATTTTAGCTCCAGTATGGCCAGATTACCATTTGCGTAACTTGATTTAGCATTTTTTTTTTGTTATTTTTATTATTTTTTGTCTCGGAGTTTTAGTTCATTCCACATGACATTTTTCTAGCCTATTCTAATTAAAAGTAATGTTTATAATTTTGTAAAATATACATTTTTTAATAATTATTTAAATAATTCACTCAGTTTTATTTAGCTTTGCTTTTTTTTAACATCTGGTGGCATTGCCCGCGATTGCCGGTGTTGTTGGTGTTCTTCTGCTTTCGGCAGTCAAATCTCTCTCTCGCTACTGCAGAGTTGCCTAAATGTGCGTTTTTTTAAATAAATGTGTTATACTTACATATGTACAATTTAATTTATGAGTTTTTTTTGTTAAGCGAAACTCTTTTGTTAAGGGAACGACTTTTTTGCTATATTTGAAGTTATGTAACTAAATAGATAAGGTACTCTTTTTGTAACAATGTCAGTATGGTTTCTTTAGTATTTTCTGCTATTTTGTTGCTTATTTTTACTATGAATATACCTCTTGATGCTCTATGACTCACTAAGGATTGATGACCGGAAGAAACGATTACACCTCTATGGTTTCGATTCGCATTCAATAAATTCAAAGGCTTTTTAAAATGTGTTAAAAGAATTTCACTCTTAAGAGGAGTTGAGAGAGGGGCATTTAATATTTTTGCATAGCCTTAAATGGAGCCAAAAATTAAATTTGCACTTTCAAATTATCAAATTTTATAAGAGTAAAAAAATTTTCATTAGCACTAAAATCTTCTCAGAGTGGCCTTTTTTAAACTTCTTTTGAATAATAATACAGTTTTTTTTCAACCTAAAGTCTCGGTAGCCTTAAATTAAAAACAAAAAGAAACAAACACCAAACTTAAAAATTGTCGCATTTTCGGTATAAAAAAGCACTAAATTTATTGCGAAGAGCAAAGGTTGGCAATACTGCACAACTCTGCAAACGCGACGTCACGTACGCTCTGATGGACGCAATCTTCTCTCTCTCATTCTTGATGCCGTAGTACAAAAAACTATAGGACTTTTTTACCAGTGAATGTATTCAAAATTTGGGCCGAAATCCCGGCGGTACTGCAATACCGGGCCAACCCGTGACAGAGGTGGAGCAAGCCCCTAAAACACTCCGTCCATTTCCAAAAATCAGTTTAACATTTGTTGTCCTCCGATGGAGGATCTATCAGATGTTAAGCTGATAAGAACAGATACTACACTTTGATCTTAGCCATAAGGCCGAGAAGCGATAACTTTCGACGTCTAAATAAAACAATTTGTTCACAGAACGTCACAAACCTGATGAGAATTGCCATGAAGTGGCTATTACGTTCCATAGTGAAACGAAAATTCTACCTACCCTAAAGTAAAAGCAAAATACAAAGTCATAATTGAAAGGCAAATATATACATACATACACACAAATGTATGTACATTTAAAGTAAAAGACGCCGTGCGGGGTTGCTACTAACCGATGATATTCCTACTTTGTTGAGGAAGAAAAATTACAACTCGAAAGGTCGCGGTTAACAGCGTGGCGGAATTAAAACGACGATTAACTTGTTTGAAGCTAAATAAAATTTACTTAAGAAATTAGTAAAAAGAAATTACTATAAATTTCATATATAAAAAATATTTTAATCAAAACAATCAAATATGAATACATTAATGAAATTATAACTGCGTAATAGGGCAATCAGAGTCCTTTAAATACCAAATAAAATCATTCATTAATATTTCAAAGAATGAAAAAATCGAAATACATACATAATAAGAATAACAAATAAGAAAATAAAGAAATAATTCACATGGTTCCATCTAGGGTCGAACTGTAAACCTTTTGCGTGTAAAGCAGACGTGATAACCGCTACACTATGGAACCAATTAGTAATTGAATGGCCAAAAACTGTTATAAGTAAATACACAAGTAATGATGGCGAGCGTATTTGTGTGAATACAGTAGGTTCTGTTTTTATGCGGTAGATACGTTCCGCAAGAAACAGCATAAAAAAAACAGCATAAAAAAAGCTACTAGTTCTATATATCCAATAACATATTTTATTTTCATAACGTTGGAAAATATAGAGATGTGCTGAGTTGACTGTTTTAGTAATCGAGTATTTTAATACCTTCACAAAAAGGCAAAATCGAGTCAGATACATATATCGAGTATATGAGTGTAAAGTTTCGTATTCAAATACTTTGTAAATTCGAATGCACCAGATCAAAGTGCTAATTTTTTAAATATATTGTTGTTGACGAAATTTTTACTAACCTATATTAGCTTCAATATATATTATTATGGTAGCCTCAAAATAGTATATTCGATATGTCTATATTCGATTTATGTCTATCGAAAGCATACATACTTTAAAATAATAATTAAAATTAAGTAAATAGTTAAATGAGGGTTTTACATCATGTTTTATTATCTTTAGATAAGAAATGACAAATACTTGATAGAATATGATAGAACTTTCCCCAAGCTAATCGAGAACTGCATATATACAGATCATTAGGCATTATGAAACTAGCCTTCACCAAAAGATTTCGGTGGCTGTGGCACATGCTTGAGGTATTGGGTATATCGGTGTACTTTCATATGCATGGACATTACAAATTTGGGAGCTGAATGTAACCTGTATTGTAAAGTTATATGCAATAAAATGTAGGTAGTCCTAAACAAGATTGATTATTGGTGCGAATTGTATGGTCTTTCGGTGAATCGTATAAAAAGTACTTTGGTAATTTTCTCTAGGAAACGCAATGCGGAAGACTTATTACAATCCATCTTGAAAGAAATAACACTGCAACTGTCTTCTGAGGTCAAATACTAGATTGTAAGTTGACCTGAAAGACGCAGGTCGAGCAGAAGATCTCTCGAACACTAAAAGTCTTCTGGCAGTGTAAGAAAACCTTTGTCATGGGGTCTAAGACTGGGGATAGTGCACTGGTTGCACATCACCTTGATTAGACCTATTATCACATTCGCCTCCGTAGTCTGGTGGAAGGCTACTATGGTTAACTCCAGAGCAAAACCCCAGAGTGTATGATTGGATATCACATGTGCTCTGAGTACGACAATTGTAGACTTAATGCCATTCTGAAATTGGAACCTCTAGATCTGCAAATACGGAAGGAAACAATGAAGGCGGCGTATAGACTCAAGTCAAACAGAGTCTGGGGAAACAAAGAAAATACTTGAATAACCGCTAGCGGCGAATCGTGTTTGATCACTTTGTTGTTGATTTCGCATGTAAGTTTGTCACCAAGTTAATCGAGCATAGAGAGCGGGGAAATAGCAAATAGAAGAGGCCTTACTTCAAACATTAACATACGTCGTTTTATGTTTTCCTTATTAAGGAAAAATTAAAAGCAAAATCGTAGAAGCACATACCATATATCCAATAATTATTAAAATGAATCTCGTGTTTTTTACTAACCAACACATATTTTCTTTTTTTTTTTGCTTCCTCAGAATTATTATATAGATTCCCCTTCTCTCTTATACAAATTGTTTGCAGGTACAAATAAAATTGGGACGAGCAATAGGCTACCGAAGGTATAACACCTGCAGACAATTATTAGAATCTGAGCCACCTTCCAGGCACGTCCGCTGACATCTCTCTTCAACTACACCGACGAAATCCAGTACAAAACACAACTACAACTACTAGATTGGACAGTATACAGACAGACATTAAACGGCCTTCATCTTGAGACTATTACCACCTTCCTAAACTTCCGATCCCCGAATGCCGTTATCGGAGTCCAATCACCACCTATTGCTGACGATGAGCTTCAGCTGTCTCACGAGACCTACGTAACTTTGGCCCAATTACGTTCTGGATGTTGTAGTAGGTTAAACTTCTACTTACCCCAAATCGACCCTGACATACCCAATATATGTTCAGAATGTGGAGGTACACTGCACGACACTAACCACGTATTAACATCAAATCCACTCACCTAATACCCCTCTCCCTCCAGACTCAACACGTTGAAATAGCACCAGACGTTGTTCAGTCGGTAACACTCATGTTAGAGTGAAGGTTGTGTTAATTTCTTTCCTATATCACCAACTCAATATCAGTTTTTTCGTAAATCAAACTTTATTTTGACAGATTTCCTTCTCAAAATTTTGCATGGCGAATTATTTAATTTCGAATTTTCGAAAATTCGGATAATAAGGCAATTATTTACGAATGAGAGAGCGAATTACGTGCCAAGGGAACATACCATAAGAATAACAATTCGTGACTGGCAATTTGTTACAAATTTATCGAGAGCTATCGAGACAATCGACTAAAACATCCCTGTCTTACCCAACCCTATAATATTTATACAGCTGATTTGCCATTAGTTTGATATCCCACTTTATTTGTGTGATATTTTCGCCAATAATTCAATTTCTACAATCAGTTGTAATTTTGTTAAGTTAAAATGAGTGAATCGCATAGTGGAGAGGAGGATAATGGATTTTACTTTGAAAGCGATCATTTAGCACTGCGTGGTAATGCAGATTACACAAAAATGCTGCGCACAATAACAATACTGGAAGTGCAAAGAATGCGGGTGCTCCAACAGGTTGGCAGGAATATGCACTATTATTTGTTAGATTATATAAATTTATTTTAGTTAGAAGAGTTGGAGCTGGCGAAACAGCGATACCTAAGCGATCCTGAACTATTGCTCCAAAAGCTGCAAAATAATGAAGAATTAATTTCGCCAAACTACATGACAATTGAAAAAGTAAGTATCAGCTTAAATAAATGAAGCTATCATTCTTATTATAAATTTCCGAAAAGATACCAGAAATAACTACAAACTTGGACCTTCTGCCAAACACAGACGTGAAGTTGAAGGAAGAACCAGATACCGAAAAGAAGTCAACTGTGCGCGGACGCATTGCGGATGAGTCCAAGCCGGAAACTTTCAATCAGGTTTGTGGCAAATGCATGCCTTAAATTTATTTATTTATACATAAAAGTTATTATTTTCACAGCTCTGGTCTTGTGAAGAACAACGTCGCCTAGAGGAACTGTTAATTGAATACCCAGCAGAAGCGATTGAAAGTCGTCGATACGTGAAAATCGCCAAAGCATTGGGTAACCGTACGACACAGCAGGTATGCAGTCGTGTGCAAAAATATTTTCAAAAATTGCACGACGCCGGTTTGCCTATACCGGGACGGCGCCCGAAAAGTCGGCGCGCTGGTCAAGCAAAAACAAAACACTTCTTTCGTCCGACGACCTTTTTCCCCGCATATAATGTTCCTGTACACATGCCAGAGGATGATTTTCTACTATCCGATTTGCGCGTTGAAAGCTCACCGGCACCAACAGATGTAGGTAACGCATCCACTGCAAAGCCACCTGAAGAGGGAAACGATGGTATTGAGGTGCAAAGTGAAGAGGATCGTGATCGCATGTTGAAAATATTAGGCATCATAAAAGAGGAGAAAATGAATACACCTGAAGGATACAATCCAGATCCATTGGCTCCACTGTGCGATACATGTCGCGTCACCGCTATTTCACGTTTACATTGGCGTTGCAACACCTGTTACGTATACCTTAACCAATGCTCCGATTGTATCGTGACCCAGTTGATATCACAAAGCTTTGAGCACCTGGCACATGATGTGGTTGCAGAGAATGATTTGTGACATTGGGCTGCATTATAGTCTGAAAGCTGCTTTGATTTCTAATTTACAAGGCTCAAATACGAAGAAGTCTGAAGTACCTAAGAAATTAATGCTTGGGAAATATTTAGTATGATGCAACATGTTTCAAAAAAAAAAAAATAATAATGTAAAGAGGTGATAGAGGGCAGTCATCTTAAAACTGAAAACCGCACGCTCCGGATGTCTATAGTTTTTAAGTAATTTATTATTAAAGTATAACATTGCGATAAGTTTGTGTTGCCAGACACCTTAAATAAAAGTACGTTACATATGCATTAATTACCAATTAATCCACAAAATTAATCTACCCGTTCACATATGGCAGATTACCTGCAAAATTGAGAGTCAGCTGTCAATACTGTTGTGAAAGACTAAATGAATTGTCTAAGGATGTTGCTGAGTTAAAAACACGAAACGAATGCCTGACGCTTGAAGTTGATAAAATTAAAGCAGAAAAAGATATGGTTAAAAGAAGACTTGCACAACTAGAAGACCAATTTAAAAAACAAAATTTAATATTCAAAGGTTTAAATTTGAGCGATATGGAAAAATGTCAGTGCTGTCAGAAATGAGGTTTGAACAGGATATTGGAATGGTTTTCAAAAATTCAAATAAGTTAGCGAACACCACAATCTACATAGAGAGAGATCTTAACCTAGAGCGGCTGCAAGACAAAAAAGTTATCATGGAGCTGAAAAAGAAGATTATGACGATTACCACTAAGCACCGAATAGGCGTCAAAGATGACAAGATGAAAATTACGAACAAATGGTGTAGGTGGAACAAGGAACAAAAGTTGGTTTGTGGCCAGGAAGATGCAAGTATAACCTTAAAAATGTTGTATGATGATAGGTTTCAACATGTAAACATAGATTATAATGTATTACTAAGTAAAATTAATGCAAAAAATTAGATAGAGTCTGTCATAGCAAATTAGTTAATAAAGATAAACTTAAAAGTAGTATAACTGCAAATGATTTGAAATGTACACAATTTAAACTAAATATCATTTCCTATAATGTCAATGGCCTTGAGAACAAATATATTTTCCCGGCATTTTTCCAGTACATTGTAAAGCAGCATGTGTTTGTACTCATAGAAACCCATCTAACTGAGGAGAAAGAAATACTTCCCAGATCATGACACTTTTTGGAAAGCAGCAAGTCAAGTAGCAAATTTGGAAGAGCTTCTGGAGGACGTGTATATGGCGTTAGGAAGGAATTACAAAAAAAGGGCATAAAATGTAGCTTTAAAACTGAAAACGGAATAATGTAATAAGATTTCACGAAAAGGGCGAATTGCAGTTGTTATGGGTGACTTGAATGTCAGAATTGGAAATATACAACAAGAGATCGAAGGCATGTACATAACCACTTTCAAAGCAGACATCGACAAAAGGACCTCTAGAGATGATGTACTAAATAATAAAGGTAAACATTTCTTGGAATTTTGTAACGATTATGGCCTTATAATCTTGAATGGCAGAACAGTTGGTGATGAGGAAGGCAATTTTACGTTTATTAGTGCAGTAGGCAACTCTGTAAATGACATCTGTGCAGTTTCGCATGAAGGATTGAGCTATGTTGAAAGATTTGAAATCGAATCAAAAGTATGGTCTGATCATATGCCAATTAAACTGACACTAAACATAGATAGAGCGCCGAACGAAATGGAAAATATAAGTCTACTCAAAGAAAAAGATGTATCAAAATATCAATTAAACCTAAACAAAAATCTGATTAAGGTGGCAAATCGAGGTGAAATGATAAATCTTGAAAGTGTAATAAAAATTTCTGTGCCGAAGACAACAGCGAAAAACACTGAAGCCGTTTTCAAAAGCGCTTGGTTTAATATGAGATGCTTGAATGCAAGGAAGCTTTCCTTTAAATAATTATTTGAATGAACTCAGAAAATCCAACAAAAGAGACGACAAGCAAAAATATTTGCAGGCAAAGCATTTGTTTAGGAACACATGCGAGAAAGCGAAGAAGGATTATTATGAAGAACTGGAAAAGAGAATCAATAAAACCGCAAATTCAAAAGAATGGTGAAGCCTTGCCAAAGAAATAAGAGGAGAATCATTTAAAGTTGGTGTAGATATTACACCATCGGAGTTTAAAAACTATTTTCAAGACTTACCAAATCAGCCTCAATAAACAAAAGATATTCATTATGCCCCTGCTTTGCATACAGATACCTTGATAAAGATGTAACAATAATCGAAGTCCAATAAGTAATTAAAAATACTAAAACAAAGCACCTGGAGGAGACAGAATACCCTCGTTCCAACGATAGTCGGCTCTACCGTACCGAAACGACCCGGATTTATATCCGGTCAAGGACTGTCACTCCAGCAGCATTCCTCGTATGTAAATATGGATAATGCTTATGCTGCTACAACAACAACAACAGAATACTCTATGAGCTATTAAAGGCTACCTCAACAGAATTTATCATGGAGCCAACGAAAGTATACAACATCATCTTTGAGACCGGAAGAATCGACGAACCAAGTAACTATCGGGGAATATCCTTTATGAACTGTATCGCAAAAGTTTTAATGGGATTGATAAATGAAAGACTTACAAACTGGATAGAAAACATTATCATGCTCACTGAATTTCAAGCCGGCTTTAGAAAAAACTACTCAACGGTGGATAACATACATATATAATCTTGCATCTATAGTGCATTCAAAGTTCAACGAAAACAAAAAAGTTTACGCATAGTTTGTGGATTTCAAAGCGGCTTTCGAAAGGGTACCCAGGAGGCCATTAATTTACAAACTTCGACAGATGGGATTATCCAACAAAATAACAAATCTGATTGAAAATATATATTCATATACAGTAGGTTCTGTTTTTATGCGGCTTTTTTTTATGCGGTTTTGAAATAGTGCGGTTGTTTTTTAAATTACAAAATGCATGTCGACCTATCGGGAATTGTACATATAAACAAGATTCTAAACCAGCTAAGCAAAAACTCATCACAGATTCATGCGGTCTATGGAACGTATCTATAGTTATAATATGGGACTAGTGCCCTTTTTTATGCGATTTTATTACATTATTTCAGATTTATGCGGTTTTAGCATTTGAAACGTATCTATAGTTTTACTATAGAACTAGTAGCTTTTTTTATGCTGTTTTTTTTTATGCTGTTTCTTGCGGAACGTATCTACCGCATAAAAACAGAACCTACTGTATTCGAATACGAGAACAGCAGTTTGGGCAGGAAGGGAAGTATCAGATTATTTTGAAACCGGTACAGGGGTGAAACAAGGTTGTCCGTTATCACCTTTGCTCTTCACATTATACCTGAATGATCTACATGACTGTTTCTATATGCTGATGATATTGTTCTCTTAGCTGGTAGTCCTAATGTCACGCAATCTATGATTAAAGAACTAGAAATATATTGCGCTGAGTGGAACATGGAAGTAAATTTAATGAAATCTGAGATGATGGTCTTTAGAAAAGGTGGTCAACAACCCAAGGCAGAAAAATTGTGGTACAAAGGTGAGGAAATAAAAGTGGTAGCAGAATATAAATATTTTGGTGTCATTCTCACGTCCAAAATGACGTTTTTCTTAGCTAAGCCATACATCTCATACAAAGCCAAATGGAAGCTGTTTCAGACTGTGTGCAGAGCCATACAAACATACGTCGCTCAAATCTGGGGTTATACGCTGTTCGAAGAAGTAAATAAACTTCAGCGTTATTTTATTAAAATAATTTTCAGCGTAGGTACAGCGATTTTGCCAGTCCGTAGCAGTTATGTTTTCTTCAAGCTTTAGGGCAAACTCCATACCTAAGTCATTGATTTGTTTGAGCCAAAACACGTTTTTTCGTAATATGCACTGTGTAAGTTTGTGCGGGAGTCTACTGCTGTTGTATTTATAGATAGTTTTCCAAATATATTTCATATGTACATAGTTCTAACGAATATATGTAAGTAGCTATCTTCTACGTTAGTTTCTAGCGTTATTGCATAATTCGGGGTGAAGCCAGGTAATTTGAAAATATATATATATATATATATAATTGGCGCGTACACCCTTTTTGGGTGTTTGGCCGAGCTCCTCCTCCCATTTGTGGTGTGCGTCTTGATGTTGTTCCACAAATGGGGGGACCTACACTATCAGGCCGACTCCAAACGGCAGATATTTTTATGAGGAGCTTTTTCATGGTAGAAATACACTCGGAGGTTTGCTATTGCCTGCCGAGGGGCGACCGCTATTAGAAAAATATTTTTCTTAATTTGGTGCTTCACCGAGATTCGAACCTACGTTCTCTCTGTGAATTCCAAATGGTAATCACGCACCAACCCATTCGGCTACGGCGGCCGCCTATCTATGTATATACATACCTATGTACAAATGTGCCAATTTTGCATTCAGCGTCCGTTCGCTGGGCACCAGTGCGTATGCTCAGTTTAAATTCTCTCCATTCATATCAGGTTACGTATACGCCATGGCATGGAGAGAAACCGAAAGCACAGCAAAGTGTAAACAACAAATATGTCAACAAGAATATAACTGTAACTGTTGCTAGGAAAATAAACATAATAAACATCTTTCAACTGATGGTGTTGTCGTATCTGCGCTACGTTAGCTACAGCCATTGTTGTTGCCGATTTCGACAGTCAAATTGAATTGAAAATTAATCTCATGACTAATTTTCATGTTTAAATCTGATTAAAAACAAGTTGACGTGCCGTTATCAGATATTTAAGGGGAGGGGGGTACATGCAAACTGAACAAATGCTGCTGCAAAGCAAATGTAATTGTGGTAATTAGTTTAACGGAGCAACGGCAAACTGTAAAATTCTTTTAGAAAACGAACTTTTTATATATAAAAGAACCTAAAAAATCATACGGTAAAAACTGTTTATGCTCTAAGTAATTTTACACGTGCCACAAGGGATTTCAATAGGATAGATAAAAGCTTAGTGATGATGAAATGCCAGGCCATCGCATTATGAAAAACGCTAGCGCAAAGCCTGATCACGAAAGCATTTTTTAAACATTACAAATAACACGTTTTTAGTATCATTCTTTGAGGAATAATGCGCACTTTAATAACCTGATATTTTTTATATTTAGAAATTTAGTGAAAAGAAACGAAAATTGCGTTAGAAATTATAAAACTAAAAGTTTTTACTCGCAACGCAATGATTTTCAAAGCAAAACTTAGAGAATTTTTTAATACAGATTTGGGTTACATATTATGTACAATAAATAGGTTATTTTGAAGTAGCAGGCTGGAGCAATAGCTTCTGTAATGAATTGCTATTGTTTTTGGATTTTGTTTTTATTTTTAGCGATTTTGGTCGTCGCTTTATATTTGGCTTCATCACACGTACATGAAAAAAATGTTCTGCGTAGATTTGCACCTTGTGAAATTATGATGTTTTATATAACAATTCGGCACATTACGGCACTTCGTGCGCCACTGATTTCACTGGGTTTTGAAAGCTACAATTATAATTTTTTTTAAGTCTAACCACGAATTGTTTATGTATTCTTAAACTAGACATCAGCAACTTAAACCTCAAGCTTTAATTTTTGCAATCCTAAAAATTAGAATAATAAATAGAGAATGCTAGCACATCAACTTTTAAGCCCATTGGCCAATTTCAGCAGAAGCCGAACTTTCTCTAGAAATAAGTATAAAAAAATTGCATGCTGATACAGGCAGTTTACTGTAAACTCCCAATAGCTCGAAGCTACATATGTATCTGGAATGGAGATGTACCGAATGCTTTTTATGGAGAAAGGGAGAATTCTATTGATTGACGCTGTGCATAAGTCAGTACTGAAAAACCTAGTTTTGCATAGCAAAGGGGAAGTGACGGCTCATCTGGACAAATTGAGTATTAGCAACAACATCCAGAGGAGACTGAGTTGATTTTAGATTCACATGCGTTTATTGCTTCCTGTATTTAATTGACATTAATTGATAAAGAATCTGACTCTATTGCCTGCAAAGTTCCGTGCCTTTATCTGTTAGATTTTGTAGGCAGATTTCAATTGAGTTTTCAAAGGAAAGCAAAATGAAAACGAAATCTGTT
This sequence comes from Anastrepha ludens, assembly GCF_028408465.1. Lineage (NCBI taxonomy): Eukaryota > Metazoa > Arthropoda > Insecta > Diptera > Tephritidae > Anastrepha > Anastrepha ludens. Next base: position 71,280,238 of record NC_071500.1, read on the forward strand.
GTGGATAACACACAGCTCCCAATTGATCAAGTGGTAAAGATAGTAGATGTATTAACTTTTCTTTACAATGGTCAATAGGAAAGTTACTCAGCTTTCCGCTCTGTGTGCATTATATGTGATCACAATCAGACTTGAAGGCGAAAACTGTTTCCGTTATGGCTTATCTTATACTGCATGCCCGTATTATATGCATGATGATTTTGCTTAGGTCATATAACCTTTAAAAAATGGTCCAAATTAAGAACAAATAGAGGCAAAAGAAGAAAAGAAAAATGCAGTTAAACGACTTTTTCGAGAAGAAGTAGGAAGAATTAAGAATTGTAATTGCACGTGCAACCTGCCGATTCATTAATCCAGCGACGAATTTAATATACACATCAAACTCCAGATTTTGCATGCTTCATTTATGCTTTTCATTTTTGCACCAATTTAGCTTTTTAAAGGAGTTTAAAGCTTTAAAGCGGAAAACATAAACAGAGGTGCAATTATCCATTTTTTATAATTAAACCATTTTCTGAAAATCCTGTCCTATAATAAACTAAGTTGATAAGAGTTGTTAGTTTGAGCTGGGGTGCATACCAGAGAACTGCAGCGGTGTACTGCTACTGCTTGCACACCGCTTCAATACTCTGTTTTTCTGTAACTGAAACGCAAAAATTCCACAAATAAAATTTCAAGACCACTACTCATACTCAAACGGCAAGTGATTTGAGCTGAAGCATTCATTTCCATGACGGTCAAATGCAAAAACTGCTCTCTTTTTGTTCGATCTTCACAGTACATTTTCAGAAAAACTTCACGCATTTGAGCGGAAAGCAAAAGAGCGGTGTGTGTGCTGATCAATACCGCTATTACCGCGATTGCTGAGTGTATGAATGTCTCGTATACTCGGGTGTTAGATTTGAAAGCAATCGTATATTCAACTTCGGCTAAGCGGTGTGACGTGTGATCTCTGTCAAATGAGGAAAACACCGCAAACACCGCGTCGTCATCCCTTGCAAATAGTGAGATTGTCTGCAGTATAATTCATAGCAGCGCACGGAAAAAAAGGATTTTTATAAATACATATGTACATATGTAGCAGTATTTTTAAATGAAAAGTTTTTTCTTTATTGAAGCAGTGATATTATTTTATTATATTATTGTATATTACTATTAATTATGACAGAAAATAAAATGAACTTTAAAATAAAAATTGAAAACCAAATTCATTCTTTTACAAATTACTTATCGTACAAAAACAAATAATAATTTTTCTTCTTCTACTTCTAAAGATACTTACATATATATAAAGATATAAAGAAATTTTCTCAGCAATAAAATTTGAATTCTCCGCCATTATAAATCTTTTAAAAATAAACATATAATCACATGCACATTTATATATACATATCTGCAAGTAGAGTGATAATGTACTGCCGACGAAAACAAAGATAAAAAAACGTAAATAAGAAAGTGGACTCTTTCGAGTGCTAATCATTTATGTATTGGGTGAACGCGCGATGGCATAGATATTTTTTAGCGGCACTCTTTTGCTTGTGTGTTATGATCTATTTGTGCAGGCGGTGTTTTCAGTATTTTTGTCATTCGGTAGCGGTCATATGCAGCACCGCATAGCCGAAGTGATCACACAAGCGGTAGTTATAAACGAAGCAAAGACTGAACAAAGAAAGACTTGGATGTACAAACGATATACATAGAACATTTACTGCTCTGTTGCGGTTCTGCTCAGCGCAAACACCGCTTAGTTTGCGTTGGTCGTACATATTGATACCGCTTTTTTTGTGAGTGGATCGCAAGTCAGAAAAATACCACCGCTTGCAGTTCTCTGGTGCATACACTTAAAACTGACAAATATACACAGAATTTCGACATGAATATTTAAATTTCAATAAACGCATTTATGGCGCTGATTTCGACGCAATCACACTGATTTGTTGTGGCACCAAGGAGTAGTGGCAAAGCATAGTTGCTGAAAATAAAAGAAAGTAGCAACGCAAAACAGAATCGGAAGACATTGCGGCGACAGTGAGAACAGCGGAAAATTAAATACTACATGTGTTGTACATGAATGTACGCAAATACATACATACATAAATATATTATATATATATAACATATATACAATTCTCGTATATGTTTATTTGCGTGTCTAAGCATGCGAATGAACGAATTCGAGCTGGTATTTATGAATGCATAAATAGTTGGTTGCTTTGGCTGTTATTTGCAATATACTGCGAAAGTGTGTGAAAGCCAACGTAGCTGGTTTGGTTTGCTGACCTTTAGCAGCCATAATTGGGAGAAAGCTCTACTTTCTCCCAATAAGAGAAATGAGCGTTAGGAGTTGAAAGCTTGCGACTTGGCTGAATATATGGGAGGTTCACAGAGAGAGAGAGGCAGCGAACGATTGGATGGAAAGGGATATGCCGAAACCCAAAACCGAAAATTAAAAAAAAAAAAATAATTAAATAAAAGCAAAATAAAAATGAAGTGAAAGCAAAATAGAACAAAAATTAAATAAAATTAAAGTAAAAAGAAAATAAATAAATATGAATTAAATTTAAAAAAAAATTATAATTATTATTAGTATATTTACTAAAATTAAATTAGTTAATTTATGCTGAAAGAACGTAAATAGTGAAATGAAATTGAATTATGTATATTAAATAAATCAACAGTTAGAAGGCGACAGGTAGACATTTCCACTATTTAGGACTGGTAACGGCAGGCTAATCACCTACCCTGCCAGAACGCAAAATAGATTAACAAAACCAACGCAAGGTTGAGTCTTGTCAAGGCTCTATGCTTCCAAGTGGACCAAAAAAAAAAAAGCAAAAGTAAAAAATTAAACTCAGCTAAATTAAATTAACCCAAAATACAAAATAATATATTTTGTCTAATATTAAAAAAAATTAAATTTAAGAAATAAAATAAAAATAAATAAATTGAATTAAAATAAAATAAAATATTAATAAATACTTTAAATTAAATTAAACTAGCTGAACTATATTAAATAAATAATTAATTAATAAGAAATTAAATACAAAATTAAAAATAAAAAGAATTAAAAAAAAATCAGTGACTAAAAACAAATTAAAATAAAAAAAATTATGAATATACTTAAATGCAATTAAAGTAGGCAAATTGTCGTAAATATATAAAATAAAACTAAACTGAATTAAATGAAAAACAAATTTAAAAATTAAAAGTAAATAATTTAAAACATAATAAAAAGATTTATAAAAAAATATATAAAAATGATATTAAATAAGACACATTATAATTAATAAATAAAAAAAATTTAAATTAATCAAATTAACAAGACAGTAAATTTATTAAAATGAAATTCAAATTAGGTAAATTGTCTTAAATAAATAAAATAAAATTAAACTAAACTAAACAAAAAAGAAATAACATAATTATGACAATATTAAAAATCACGTAAATAAAAATCAATAATTGAAAACAAATAAAAAAAGATATATACATATATTTAAATATTATTAAATTAGGTGAATTGTCTTAAATAAATGAAATTGAATTAAACTGAATTAAATAAAATAAAAAGTAAAAATAAAATAAATAAAAATAAATAATTAAATCATATTTAAATAAAATAGAAAAAGGTATATTAAAATTATATTAAATAGGATAAACTATATTGAATAATTAAAATAAAATTAAACTTCTCTTTATCTTAATTGGCGCTATAAACGCTTACGCGATTTTGGCCGAGTTTAACAAATCGCTTCAGTCGTTTCTTTCTCGTGCTAACCGGCGGCAGTTGGACACACCAAGTGAAACCAAATCCTTCTCCACCTGATCTTTCCAACGCAGAGGAGGCCTTCTTCTTCCTTTGCCTGCACCAGCTGGTACCGCATCGAATACTTTCAAAGCCGGAGCGATTGTATCCATTCGGAAGACATGACCCAGCCAACGTAGCTGCTGGATCTTTATTCGCTGCGCTATGTTCATGTCATCGTAAAGCTCATACAGCTCAACGTTCCGACGCCTGTAATATTCGCCGTTGCCAACGTGCAAAGGTCCAAAAATCTAGCGCAGAATCTTTCTCTCGAACACTCCAAGAAGCGTCGCTTCATCGGATGTTGTCACCGTCCACGCTTCTGCGCCTTACGTTAGCACGGGCATAATGAGAGCCTTGTAGTATCAGTTTTGTTCGTCGAGAGAGGACTTAACTGCTCAGTTGTCTACTTGGTCCAAAGTAGCACTTGTTGGCAAGAGAGATTCTGCGTTGGCTTTAAAGGCTGACATTGTTATCGGTGTTAATGCTGTTTCCTAAATACACGAAGTCTTTTACAACCTCACCTGTCACACGACAGCGAGTCACCCTGTCTGAAACCTCGTTTGGTATCAAACGGCTCGAATAGGTCCTTCCCAATTCTGACGGCGCTGCTAGTGTTGAGCAACGTCATTTGGCATAGTTGGGGTATCAGTTGTGCGGGGATACCAAATTCAGACATCGCGGCACACAAGTAACTCCCTTCCCTACTGTCGAATGCAGCTTTGAAATCGACGAAAAGATGGTGTGTGTCGATTTTCCTTTGTAGGTATTTTCCAAGATTTGGCGTATTGTGAATATTTGGTCGATGGTAGACTTTCCAGGTCTGAAGCCACACTGATAAGGTCCAATCAGTTGGTTGACGGTGGGCTTCAGCCTTTCACACAATGCGCTCGCTAGAACCTTATAGGCGATATTTAGAAGACTAATCCCGCGGTAATTGGCACAGATTGCAGAATCGCCCTTCTTATGGATTGGGCAAAGCACACTTAAATTCCAATCGGCAGGCATGCTTTCATCCGACCATATTTTGCATAGGAGCTGATGCATGCACCTTACCAGCTCCTCGCCGCCATGTTTGAATAGCTCAGCCGGCAGTCCGTCGGCGCCCGCGGCTTTGTTGTTCTTTAGATGCGTTATCGCTATTTTCACCTCGTCATGATCGGGTAGCGGAACATCAATTCTGTCGTCAACGTTTGGGGTATCGGGATCTTCACATTCTCTGTGACATGCGCAGCTATCTCTGTTTAACAGGTTCGAGAAGTGTTCCCTCCATAATTTAAGATTGCTCTGTACGTCATTCACCAGATCGCCGTCTTTGTTCTTACAGGAAAACGCCCCGGTCCTAAAACCTTCTGAAAGCCGCCGAACTTTATGGTAGAATTTTCGGGCGTTGTTCCTATTGGCCAGCATCTCAAGCTCCTCGCACTCACGCATTTCAGCCTCTCGTTTCTTCTTTCGCATAATACGTTTCTCTTCCTTTTTCAGCTCTCTGTAGCGATCCCACATGGCTCGCGTTGAGCCTGAACGCAGCGTGGCTCTATAGGCGGCATCCTTTCTTTCTACGGCGGTATGACATTCCTCGTCGTACCAACTGTTTTTTCGGGCTCGCCGGAATCCGATTTCTTGTTCGGCGGCGGTACGTAGGGAACGAGAAATGTTGCTCCATTGTTCGTGCATGCCGGTTTGACGGGCAATGCTCTCTGAGAGCAGGAGTGAGAGTCGAGTGGCGAATCTTCTGGCTGTCTGTTGTGATTGCAGCTCTTCGATGTCGAACATTCTTTGCGTAGGTAGATGTACGTTTTTCGTTGCACAGAGGCGTATGCGCAGTTTGGCTGCAACAATTTAGTGATCCGAGTCGATGTTGGGTCCTCGGATCGTACGTACATCTAATACACTAGAAGCGTGTCTTCCATCTATCACAACATGATCAATCTGGTTTCGCGTTTTTCATTCAGGAGACAGCCAGGTAGCTTGGTGTATCTTGTTATGCTGGAATCTGGTGCTGCAGACTACCATGTTTCGGGCCCCGGTAAAATCGATCAGCCTCTGTCCGTTACCGGATGTTTTGTTGTGCAGGCTGAATTTTCCGACTGTGGGACCAAAAATTCCCTCCTTGCCCAACCTGGCGTTGAGGTCGCCAGCACGATTTTTATGTAGTGGTGGGGGCAGCGCTCATAGGAACGTTCCAAGCGCTCATAGAAAGAATCTTTGGTCGCATCGTCCTTCTCTTCCCTCGGGGCGTGGGCGCAAATTAGCGATATGTTAAAAAAACGGGCTTTGATGCGGATTGTTGCGAGACGCTCGTCCAACGGAGTGCACGACAGTACTTGGCGATGAAGTCTCTTTCCCACAACAAATCCAACACCGAATTCGCACTCCTTTACATGGCAGCTGAAGTAGACGCCACAAGGTCCTACGCTTTTCTTGCCTTGTCCCGTCCATCGCATCCCTTGAATGGCAGTGATGTCAGCCTTTACTCTCACGTGGACATTAACCAGGCGAGCAGTGGCACCTTCCCTATTAAGGCTTTGTGTATGTTTTCATTGGGGGGATTTTTAAGTGGCGGGTTCCAAACATAGCGCACCAGCTATCCTGGAATGCTTCGCCTTCTCACTTTAGGTCACCCCCGAACGGGTATTCGGAATCTACCCAGAGGATACTTGGGTTAATCCCGGGAGTTGTGAGCTGCTTGAACCATATGCAGAAGAATCGTCCTGGTCACTCCCCAGGGAATGGCGATCTGTAACTTTCCACACTTGCATGGACTTCTAAAAAAATAATGAATATACAAAAACTAAATTAAATTAGCATAAATCAAATTGCAATAAAATAAATGAAACGAAATAGAATTAGGTAAACTTTATTATAATATTAAATTAAATAAATTAAATTAATTAAAAATAATAATAAATTTAAATAAAACAGTGAAAAATTAAATTGAATTAAACAAAAATTAATAGATATTTTGAAATTAAATTATGTTAAGTAAATAAAAAATAAAATGAAATCATAAAAATTAAAAACTAAAAATAAAAAAAAAAAAAAAAAATAAAAATATGAAAAATTAAAAACAAAAATAACTAAACTTAAACAAAACGAAATAAACAGGATAATATGATTGCAAAATATGAATTGAAGCTAATTGAATTCAACAGCATCTAAATTAATTTATATCTGTAAAGGTGGGTAAGAGGCGGGTGAGTAACTGGGCATAAGGCCAAAAATGATTAGAAACATTCAAAATAGAAAAAATTAGGTGAATTTAGATACTAGACGATATTTTGCATCTTAAAAAGAATCTGCTAATACCCTGCAACTGTAAAAACTATCCAGGAAAAACTTCACATGTACATGAAATTATTGATTTTTTATAGTAATGCTGCATACTCAGTTCTTACTTTCCTTACTAATTTAATATTTAAAGTTAAAAGATTTGCAGACATTACTCAAAAATGACTCGTGTCTTGCGAAAAAAGAACTTTCAAACCGTTTGGAGCACTTTCCATGCATCCACTTGAACGCATCAAATCAAGAAACCAAGTGCGGCAAAAATTGAAGCTTCGAGACGTCGCAAGGCAGTTTCAAACGAAATATTAACAAACTGCATAGAATCACAGAAGAATAGATGGTGATCTTTATGTAGTCTTCCTTGTTTACTTTCTATTCTAAGAAAAATGTCAATAATATATTTCTCGAAACGCACATGTTTTTATTGCTCGCTGAGAAAACGCAAAGAGAATCGTAAAAATTATGAACAAGGGAATCATAAGTCCCACCACTGAGTGAGTCACAGGGAGAGGGAGAGAGAGAGAGAGAGAGAGAGAGAGTAAAACAATAACGGTACTTCTTGCCATGTTCCCGACCTGTGCGCGCTTTAGAGAACACACCCATCGGTTAACCGACTTTTGACAGCTCTTTGAAGGAACACAATAATGAAAGAAAATATAATAACAACAACATCTACACGAAGGGATGCTGCGTTAGGCGCGCCCCCAACCCGGATTCCAGATATGCCACAGCTAGCGGCTTCCAACTGACAAGCATGACACGAATGCCGCCGGAACAACACAAAATAGTGGTAAACAAAAAAGTAGAAAAAATACCACAGAAATGGCAAACTATACACACATACCCCTACATACAATTAACTGTGAATGAATTGTAAGAGAAACTGATAAAAGTGTTGCTGAAAGTGGATTTCAGAAATTTGCTGGCTGCTGTGTGCGAAAAGCTTCGCAGGATGAATCAGTTGATTTGGAAGCATCGTATACATCGCTCGTTTAACGCGACGGGAAAATGCTATTCTACCGTTTAGCTTTTTTGGGTGAATCAAATCGAATCAAAAAAACGCAATCACATAAAACCCAAAGCACCTATGTAGGTGTATATGTACATATGTACAAGTTATTGCAGTAGTATTTGTGCGTGCCATGTGGCTTGAATGTGAATACTGAAAAATGAAAATAGTGCTTTGAGTAGCGGTGGCGGTTGCCTAAATACTATAGCCATCCTCGAATAGTGTATGCGAGAATATACTGAAAAAAGGTGTATAAAGAACGAAGTGAAAGGAAGGAATGCCCTTCAGTGTTAGTCAAAAAAAAAAAAAAAAAAAATACGCCCAAAAGGCAGTGAATAGAGTTAAAAATGTGGTTCATTATCCGTGAATTTCTCCAAAATGCACATGTGCATGACACACATATATAAATACAAATACGTAAATACTTATTGTATATAAGTGTATGTAAATATGTGCGTGATGTAGAAATGCGTTTCACAGCTTGCTTTCCAAACGCGAGTTACGCCCGCAAATACGCGAACGCATACATACATACAATGAAATAGTTTGTAGTTATGTATACACAAATATACGTTTTTGCGTGTCGGGTAGACTGCAGAAAGTGTTGAACATGTGCCAGACAATGTGTGTGCGTGTGTAGGTGCTTGTGCGTTGGCAGTTGTGGCGTGCTTTAAATGTGTGTCGTGGCAGGCAACAGCAGTAGCAGCAACTGAATGCGGCCGCAATATTACCAGACTGCCATAGTAAATAAATGTGGCGAGTAGAAAATTTCGTATATGCAGACAGCGTAAATGGGTAGCGCGTAGAATTTGAGTGGATCAAGGTACAAAACAGCCGCGAAGAGCTCTGCGCTCATTGATAATAAGGTTAGCACGCTAACTATAATATTTCATTGTTTTTTAAGCTACTTTGAAGCAAAGGGTATATATTTCAAAGTTAAATTTTCATTTTAAGATAATCTTCAATCACTTATCGATTCCATATAAGAGCCAATGACCAATTTGATGTTTTAGAGTAAACGAATGAGGCGTGCATTTAGGCGCGTTAAAGCGTATGCTTGTTGGAGTTTGTTTTCGTTTTTTAGCATGGCGTCAATTGCGGTATTGCGTTGCCATGGTTGACGCCCAAATGTATGCAATGCAAGTTTTGAAACCGATATACACAATTTGTGCTTTTGTAAAGGCGAAATATCAAGGCGCAGGAAAACAAAACAAACAGAAAATAATTTGTTATATTATTATGAGAGAATTTTGCATTGCATTACTCTCTACTCAAAAAAATTGTTACATATTTCCGAAAAATATTATGTTTTACGTTTGTTGGACCGGTGTGAAAGTATTGGCTGGTCTATATTGTGATTTCTTCTTTCGTATGAGCAAATATTTCTATTATTTACGGAATGCAACTTCATTTATGTGGCGGTCTCTACTGGCTTTGGTGACGGTTTCTGGCTCTATCTCATGAATCGCTCACTCGATAATCGCCTTAAGAACCTTAATCGTTAATGCATTGTGCACAATATCTGTTCTCCATGGGGAATCGTGCATGCCGTATATGTCACGGCATCTTTCATAGATGATTCCCCCGTCGATAATATAAACAAAAAAAAAAAAACCGTGAAACACAAAAATAGCGTAAGTACATCAAATTGCAGCTTCGATTTCGCTAATAACACGATCGATTCGCGCGCTAAAGATTGATTGTGGCTTAAGCTGTGTGACATGGCGCGCCATCCTGCTGAAATAAAGGATCGTGAAAACCCATCTCTTCGATTTCTGGCACAAACAAAAAAAAATCGTTTATCACGCCTCTCTAACGTTCATTGTTGACCGAAATGACGTTCCAGCAGCATTTTCAAAGAAGAATGGCCAATGATGCCACCGCTTTAAAATCGAACTCCAAATTGCCATTCCATGAAGATGCTGTGGCTTCTCGACGGCCATGTGTGGGGTACCGATCTGCAGATGCGGTAGTTTCACTTGTTAACATATCCGCTAAGGCGAAAATATGCTTCGCTAGAAAATATGATTTTGAATTATTTTCATAAACGCACATTTTGGGCTTCACAGCATTGACTTTGGAAGTAAAGGGTCTTTCAAAAGTGACGCCTGTGGTGTCAGAGTAATTCCTAGACGGTACCCGTATTATGGCATCTTTGATATTTGTAAAGGAGCCAGATGTACAATTTTAGCCCTGGATGGAACGAGTTAAAATTACTCAAAATTCAAAGATTGGTGAACAAATTTCAAGAAACTTGTTCGTTTGAGGATAGAAAAAGGATTGGCAGATTAAAAACTGTATGTTGCTGAACAATCTTCAACCTCCATATCTCAAAGTTTTTAATAATTAGGCTTTCATCAAGAGTGTAGCGGATTTTACCTGTAGACATGGACATTTTTCATGGGACCATTTTTCAAATATAATTGCTAAAAGTCGTATTTTAAATAAAAATAGTAAGCCCTGAAAGAATCAATGTTTTATTTTAAAACAATATCTTGGCCCGCCGTTTGAAAGACTCTTTACTTGAGTCTGGAATATTTCCCGAGTCATTCAAAAGTAAGGCGCATCATTTCGGTCTGTGAAGATATGATACTGAGCAGGAAATAGCTGTCACTGTCAAAATATCATGTGATTAAAAAAACCTCTATGTGAACCACTTTGTAAAAGTATTACAATATTCAAAAGCTCTAAAGTGAAGCTATGATTATGTGAAGCTTTTTAGTTCTTGATGTTCAATAAATGAAAGACGACTCTATTGATAGATTAAATGGTATAGAGCTAATGGATTGAAGAAATGTAAGCTGATGCGTTTTTAAAGACATTATTTTCAAGCTATACCTTTAACATTCTTAACTATCAGTCTCTGATAATTTTTTTTTTGTTTCTTTGTCGGGACAACTAGCAAGTGCAGCACCCAGACACAATCAAGTCCATTGCACTATGTATACTCGGATTCTCTTTTAATTTTCGTTAAATCTACCCGATCTCCAAAGAAATTTGAGTAGATTTGTGGTGCTAGGGAGCCAAGATGGTCGTTTCTTAACACATCAGTGCCAAAGACCTCAAACTTGGTTCGAGCGATGGCCGGGCAGACGCACAGAAAGTGGTCTCATCCTCCTCTTCACAAGCAGAGTACACTGTTTGAGATACCTTTTCCATGTGCTTCGCCCACAGAAAGTGCCCTGTCATCAGTCCAACCAGCTGTCCGCAGTCCCTTCTGCTTAATGACAGGAGGATTTGCGACAGTCGATCGGACAAGTCAGGTAACATCAGTTTAGTGACTCTGCAGTCTCTTTCAGCCTGCTAAGCTCGCTTGTAGGTTGAAGTAACCCATTTGCTAACCGTGGATTTGATGGCTGGCAGAAGGGAGTGGTAGAACAGGCTCCGGACCAAAGAAGCTAACGTCAGAGCGCGTCCTACCTAAAGAGTCATAGATCTCGTAACCCACGATACCCACGTGTCCCGGGACCCATGTTAGCATCAGGCTATTATGTCTACCGACATAGTTCAGCCTGGACTTACAGGAATCGACTACCACGTAGACACCAGAGCAGGAGCCGTACTCGGTCCTGGAGTTATCCGTAAAAATGCTAAAACAGTTCTGGGCCTATTTCAGAGTTTGACCACAATTGAGCCTCTGGCAGCACCCCACTGTATCTCTTTTCAAGTACGACTCTGGATGGCATGGAGTCATGGGGCATGTAGAGAATTGTTGAATTGAAGTCCATGCCTTCTCTGTTTTCCAATGCTGATAACTTAGAGGCTTTTAACTAAGTTTTGATCAGACTAAAAGGCTTGCTCTGAGATACTACAAAAACTATAATACTGATCTTATAAAGGTTGCATTGCGGAAGACAGATTTATGTTTATAGTCATATTCCTGAGTTCATTAGTTGACGTTAATTTTTACTCAGCGAAATTGAAATATTTTTATTTGTTCTATAACAATAAAGCTCTTTAAAATCTTCAAATGAAATGTTTTACGATGTTTTTGTCAGTAACTTAATATTTTTCACCCTTAAATAGATAGAGCTAACTAATGAACTATTATGAACCAATCTTTATGTCAAGGTTTCAATGCTCATTACAGCACCTTTCATATATCCGACCCGATTTGCACTGAGAATAAAACGATACTATCCTCTAACTCTAAGTTTTATTTTTTTTCTCCAAGCAAAAATTGTACGTACCTATGTCACATGAACTTCACCACTCGTGTCTTTTGGGTGGGAAGAAAGTAATTAATTGAGTTTGTTATACCTCAGCTTTTTCATGACGCTAATGCAAAGTCTCCTTTTCGCAAGTGCGACCGCGAGGTTGAATAACAGTGTGGGCGAAAATGAAACGCAAATTGGGTCTCGTAAAATAAATAAAATAAAAAATATGAATATTGAGCTCAATCTGTTATATGAATTGATTTAATAAACGAAAAAGATGTTTACAGATTATATGAAAAATTTACATCGGGTGTGTTTTTTAGGAGGTTGCGAATGTAAACTGATAATAAAAAAGAGAAATATTGTTGAAATGATTTTTTTATTATTTCATGGCATTTATTTTTTGATTATGGTCGATTATGATGTCCGGAATATGTTCGACTCTGCACCTTGCAACTAGGGTCCAATCGATCAGTCCAACTTTAGACTACTTTCTCTAATAAATCTGGTAATATTGCGTCAATAAATCGATTGGAATCAAATGCCATCGATGGTTAGTTGATTAGGTTTTGGAAACAAAAATTCAGCCAGCATGGCTTGATCGCACTAGCCCTTCCCCGTAACGGCAGTTCCTTCCTTATTTCGAAAGAATTAAGAACAATTGATGCCACCATCGTGGAAACCGCACGTAAAATGGATGAGGAGCTCTATGAACTTCACGAACAGATTTACTTTTTTTTAAAGTAATTTCTACCGTTAAACAATTCATGACGAACCATACTGAACTCAAATGTCAACACAGGTTGCTTTTCTCAGGTGTCAAACCATAGTTATCGATATCAATAATTCCCATATAGCTAAAAAACAAACAAATACAGGGTGGGCCATGTAAAATTTGCTTTTTGAAGCGGCTATAAAAAAAAACTAATCAATATTTTTTTAAACTGTTTTTTTATTTTGAAGATTAACAATTGTGATTTATGAATAAAAAATAATATCGTTCAAATGACTGCCACGACTGGCTTTACAGTAGGCCATTCGATCAACCCAATTTTTAAACAAATTTTCGATTGTTTGGGCTCCAATTTCATGAATAGCAACTTCGATTTCGTGTTTTAAAGAATCAATCGTCTCTGGATGGTTCACATATCCTTTGTCCTTAACGGCTCCGCAAAATAGTCCAACGGGCTTAAATAACAGATCCGAGGCGGCCAATTCGGCTGATTATTCGGATTTCAAAAACGGTAGCCAAAAGTTCGAGTGTAACTTTGGCAGTGTCACAAGTTGCACCGTCCTGTTGAAACCAAATGTCGTCCATGTCATCCTCTTAAATTTTTGGAAACAACTCGTTGAGCATGTCACGGTAACGCTCGCCTCGGTCATTTTCGAAAAAAATGGCCCGATGATGCCGCCAGACCAAAAACCGCACCAAAAAGTGACTCGTTGTGGATGCATTTGCTTCTCTACAGTAACGTGTGGATTTTCTGTGCCCCAAATCCGACAAGTTTGCTTATTGACGTAGCCACCGATGTGAAAATTAGAAAAGAAGAAGAAGACTCACCACTTTGGATATAGGTTTTCAATATTTCCCAATTTTGTTCAAGCGTATAGCGTCCCATTTCGTAAATGTCAAGCCTTTAAGTAAATTATGAACACATTTGACATGCCATTTGTGTTATCATTCTCGAAAAAATAGGTGGTTCAAAAAGCAAACGCTATATGGCCCACCCTGTACATATATAAGATAACGAAAAATAAGGAAAAGCTTGTTAATAGCTAGACTACACAGTTGAGCAATCCCATGTCAAGTTATTCCAATATTTTGCACATTTTTTCTGAAAATTGAAAAAATTGTGAACAAAAAATATTTTGAGATTTGTTCAAATTTATTCAACGGTAAAAGCTTTTATTTTTGAAAGAGAAATATCTTCTGTTCTCATTAACATTCATAATGTTTTTTTTTAATTTCTGGGATAATATATATTTGAAGAATGTCTTTATTAAAATTTATTTTAAATGAGACAAGAAATGAGAGAACATTTGGTTTTCTGCAGAAAAAGTTTTTTTGTGTTAGAAGAAGCTCCTCATAAAAAAACGTTCGAGAGGCACACCGCAAATAGGGAGAGGAGCTTGGCCAAACACCCAAAAAAGGTGTAAACACCAATTCTTTATTTGTTATAGCTGAGACTATGCTCCGTAGTTCCTGAGTGTTTTATAAAGAGATTTCATTAACTTTCTGAGTTGTACTCAAATATGCACAACGAACCCGTGAAAATTTAGTGCAAAGTACTGCTCTAGCGATGCATTAGTATGCGTGAATTTACAAAGCATGTGGTATTTCTTAATGGCGAAGTGTTTCTGAAAAAATTTTGAACAGAACAAAACAAATTTTTTCCGAACCAATATTATTTTAAGTAAAGGTTAAAAACAAAAATTAAAAAAAAAGTTATAACATAACTTCACTTATTGAAACCATGTTTTAAAACCTCTATACCAAAATTTTCAACATTGAATAAATCTCAATATTGTTTTACTTGTTATTATATCCGCCCATGGTTCGACTAGTATCGTTACACAAATTATTTTTAAGATTTTATTTTACTAATTCTTAAAAACGTCTTCTAAAAGTATCTTTGTATTATCAAGGGGGATAAACAAATAAACCAATATTCAATGTCCAAAATACTTGGATTACTTGACATAGAATCGTTCAGCTGCATAGAGACTCCTCTCTGTTTTAGTCAGAAAAATGCTAGAAAATGCAAAACACATCTTTTCCATTAA
The DNA here is from genome assembly GCF_028408465.1 of Anastrepha ludens. Taxonomy (NCBI): domain Eukaryota; kingdom Metazoa; phylum Arthropoda; class Insecta; order Diptera; family Tephritidae; genus Anastrepha; species Anastrepha ludens. The sequence goes on from NC_071500.1 coordinate 71,295,278, forward strand.
TTCCATAAACAATGGAATTCTTTGTTTCAGTAAATGTCCAGCTTCCAGTGGCATTAAACTTTCAAGCAGACGAACGTAATGGTATGCAAAAGTAATACCTACAACAGAATAAAAACAATAGCAAAACAGGTAACAGTTATGTCGGCGAAATTGAGTCTTAGACCAAATACACATTCTAACTCTCTTTGCTGGCAGGGCGAATTTAGGCAAATCATTTGGCTAAGGGTGTAAAAGACAAAGAAAAGTTGTGAAAAAAGTTTTTCAGCCGCAAATGCTTAAGCCATGAACCGAAAACGAAGAATATTTGTAACAATATGTATGCACATTTTATATTTCGTTAATTTTTAATGTGACGATTTGTATTAAGTATGTATACTGCATAGCTTATGGCACTAAATCCTTTGCAAAAAATTGCTTTAACGACAGCCCTTGGCAAGTACGTTGATATGCGACACGATCAGAGGGAGCTTCTCGCCATCGAAAATAGGAAGAGAAAAACGGAAATACAGAGAGGTTTTAAGTAAATGAAATACCGATTTCTTTATGCCACTGTTAACACGAGAAAATTTCATCAAAATATGTTAAAGAAACGTCACTTAGTCGTTACTGTAGTTGTTAAGGGGACAGATACCTGTAAACGGCCATATTTTCCACGACTTTCATTCAAATTATTTAAAATGAAGAAGTCAATGTATTTTTTTCGAAATTGGCATACAGTTTACTTATACATTGAAATCATATAATTTTTTTTTTTTCATTTTAATCATTTAAAATGGCGGATGTACACTCAATTCTTCCAGGAAGGTCGCAGTGGGGCTTCTCAATCGGCGGGCATTGTAGCATCGGTGTCAGTGACCTGAATACAAAAAACAAAAAATTTTTTTGTTTATTAATGTCATAATTTCTACATGAGTTAAAAAAAATGGAAAAAGAAATTCGCGGAATAAAATGCTTAAAAAAAATGAATTTCGGGGCAAAGTTTCCTACTACTTTTGCTTCGAAAAAATTATTTTTAATTTTCGAAAACTTGTAAATTCACATAGAAAGTAATATCGTAATAATGAAGTGTGCAAACTTTCAGGGAGATCGGTCAATAACTTTTCGAGTTATCGTGTACGCCAATTCGAAAAATATAGTTTTGTGAAAAACGCGTCTAAAGCTTGAATACAACGTAACTATACCTCTCCCTGCGTTCGAACGCAAAGAATAGAGTCGTCACGGTTGACGATCTATAATATAAGATATACTTAAATTTACGTTTTAAACATTTTTTTGACGTATTCTTAAAGGATTATATTAACATTTTAGGAAAACAAAGTTTTTTTTTTGAAATTTTACAGGTATCTGTCCTCTTAATTTAAATGCTGAAAACGTAGAAACTTAGCACAGAAATATGAATGAAAGTTTTTTCTTAAGTATACTCGAACATAAATGCATAAAGTTTAGTAGATGAAAAATTAACATCGATCAAAAGAAAACTATCGGGCGTTTTTTTAAGAGTTTGAGGACTTTAAATGAGTGTACAAAAGAGAAATATTGTTGAAATGAATTTTTTATTTTATTTTGATGGTACATATTTATTTTGTTTATTATGTATTTTTGTATATTTGTATGTATTATTATATATCCGCCGCGGCTACGAGTTACATTGTCCTTCGATCAGTCCGTCAATGGTGGCTTGAATATTGTAATAAGTCAATTGGTAATCGCACTGCATGGCAAGTTACGTCATCTCGTTGGAACCAAAGGTCGGAAAGTTTAGCTGATTAATTTTGGAAATCAAAGGTTAGTCAGCATGTTGATGATGCCCTCATGTAAACCGCACCAAACAGTCAATAACAGCTAGAGGATTGTCTTTGCTTCGTATACGGAAAATTTGCTCATTTTCGTAGCCATATAGCCATGATGTAGCCAGAAGTGAACTTCATCACTATTTCGGCAAAAATGCTCATCTTCGGCCAGTTCCAAATGAGCCCAATCACCAAAAATGCATAACATTCGATGGTCATTTGGCTACAATTCTCTCGCGAGCCTAATTTTATAGTCACGTAATCCAAGAATCTTACGTAAACTGTTTAATTAAAGGCAACCACGAAAGGAGCATAAAAGACTTAATGCAGGATGCCTTAAATATAACCTGGGAGTGGTGTAGAAAAGAGCGACTATCAATCAACCCTTCCAAAACCACTATTACCCCATTTACGAGGAAAAGGGTTCTAAATATACCTACTCTACTGTATGGGGCTATTGCTATATCAAAACTGTGTAAACTACAAAGGCTGGCGTTCCTAAGCATAACAGGGGCCATGAGAACTACCCCAATGCTGGCATGGAAGCTACTATGCAAGCACTCTCTTCATATGAAAGATAAACTTAAACCTCAAAACCTTGAATAGCTTCACATTCAAGTCAAAAGTCCTGATAGAGTGTAACAATGCACTCCACAAACTGGCCACTCATAATCAGGTCTCACTGATTTGGGTACCAAGACATGAGGGACACGAAGGAAACAATATATAATAGGCGCGTACACCCTCTTTGGGTGTTTGGCCGAGCTCCTCCTCCTATTTGTGGTGTGCGTCTTGATGTTGTTCCACAAATGGAGGGACCTACAGTTTTAAGCCGACTCCGAACGGCAGATATTTTTTTTTTATGAGGAGCTTTTTCATGACAGAGATACCCTCGGAGGTGCTCCATTGCCAGCCGAGGGGTAACCGCTATTAGAAAGAAAACGGTTTCTTAATTTTGAACTGTCGCCGAAATTCGAACCGACGTTCTCTCTCTGAAATCCGAAAGAGAGTCACGTACCAACTCATAAGGCCGCCGAAGGAAACGATAAGGCCCACTTTTATCCCAAAAAAAGGGCCAACCCCATTTTTCGACCCAAGGAAACCAAAAAATGGATCCAAACTAAAACATTGGAACGAAACTTTTCCTGTAATAAACAATTTAACACAATAGGATCATCTGGTACTAGATCATACAGATTTTGCTGTGATGAAGAGGAGTCTATGGAACACTTAATCATTAACTGTGAGGCATTAGGTCGCAGAAGACACTGAATCCTGGGCTCGCACCTACTAAAGGAGGAAGACCTACAATTGCTCCCTCCTAAGTAACTGGTTCGATTCCTCGGTATATTATTAATTATAATTAGGTAATTAGGGGTGCACAATAGATCAATCTGGTCGCAGTGCATAAAGGCCTTAGCCTAACCCGTTCAACCATTACCATTACCATTACCAAACTGTTCCACGTAATCGAAGGATAAAGGCCAATAAGTCAAAAACGACGTGTCGATTCGTCCTCTTCTTGAACTTTTCACACTGCAGCAATATTTTCTTTGGTTCACACATTTCTTTGGATTTTTTGATGGTTTTGAAATTAGTGTGAAAACTATCAATATGAAGTGTTTGAATTGCTTGCTCATTAAAGATTATATTCACTGTAAAATGGATAAAAAGCTCTATGAACTTCGCGAACAGATTTTTTTTTTTTTTCAAAGTAAATTTCCACAATTTGGAAGTGTTTTTCTGGCGTTAAAAGATTCATGATGACTTGCCAAACCTAACTCAATATAAACTTCCCATTTTTAGCTGAAAAACCATAGTTAGATAGTTCTCTTGCAGCTAAAATACACGCAATAATGTACTGCGTTTTCTTTCAGGAGCAAAAATCTGTCCAGCATGTTGGCTTAGAATTAAGCGTAGAATTTGAAGACGACATACATATTGCAATAGATTTTTCTAAAAATTAGTTTATATGTGCATTAAAAAAAGTAAAAAAAAAACAATAATTTATTTTTAGATTCATTCAATGTTGAAGATTTTGTTATTGAGTTTTTAAATGAAATAGTTGAATTTTTTTTTAATAATTAAACTTTGTTCTCAATTTTTAGGATAAAATATAAAATTAAAATTGAAAATATGAAAAAGAAAAAATGCCAACGAAATTAATCGATTCAGGCTAATTCTCCTATTGGAAGTTTTTCTAATTTTCGCAAATAGTGTCATACGTCAATCACATTGACACTTGCGAACTAGACCGCAGCGGAAGGCTTTTTGAATTCGATTAAGAACGTCTATAATCACTTTTGAAGGAGAACGGTCGCCAAACCAGTCGCGAATTGACGAAAAAAATGAACTGCGGTCATACAACGATTCTCAGCCACCTTCATTCAATGGGATTTACCGAAAAATTGGGAGAATGAGTGCCTAACAAGCTCAATGAAAAACAAAAACATAGAAAGTCGCCTTCAAATTGTTTCTCAGCATCTCAACCGCCATCAAGCAACACGCTGTCATAAACAGCGCTTTTTGTACCGAATCGTCACGGGAGATGTGAAATGGTGCCTATACATCAATATGAAGCAAAGAAAGGAGTGGGTGGCTCCAGGAGATACGCGTTTAATGAGATATGTGTTTAATGAGACTGGGAGGGCATGGTGCGCTGGGAAGAGCTTGAAAAGAATGCCATGAAAAACAAGGAGCTCTACATTGTCTAGCTACACCGCATGAATGACGCTATTTGACAGAAAAGATTTGATCGACATGGTCAAAGCATACTGCTTCACGACAACGCCAGGCTCCATGCCGCACAAGTCGTCACTCCAAGAGCTCGAATGTAAGGTCCTTCTCCGAAACTTGCACCGACCGATAACCATATGAGGGGCGTTCCTTTCGGTAACAAAGAGTTAAGGACAACAACTTATTTGACATCAGACAAGGCGATTTTTGACGGAACGGCATCAATAAATTGGTTGAGGGGAGGGAAAAGGTTGTAAACATTAAGTTATTGATATAATTATTGGTTTTTGTTTAAATAAAAGTCTTCGGTAAAAACGCTACGAACTTATTCCCCAATTCAATAAAAATTTCTATGAAAATCAAGTTTTTCTTTATTTAGTAATGAAGTTATTCAAAAACATTAGATGACTAATTTTGCACCAATAGAACTAGTTCAGAAGCAATTCGGTGAACCGAATGATCCAAGAAAATTATTTTGTCACAGGTTGTCCAAAACAAAGCCATCTTAATGTAATTTAAAAGCTCTATCCAGCTCTATTAGTCAGAAGCTCAGTGGGGAAATCGACCCAAACCAATATCTAAACCTGGCAGATTATCTAGCCTAAAGATCGACCATAAAACAGTTTTAAACCATTTACGCAAAAATGTTGCGCAAAAATAATGGATTTCGTTTTTGCCAGCCTAATATTTGTGACTACTTACTTTAATCAGCCCGCATTTAGTAGATTAGCTATTTCTCAGAAGTTCACCCTGTTGGTTGGTGATAAATAAATCCTAGTAAAGAGGTAAAAGCAAGTTACCTCTTAATTCTTCTTCTTACCAACATAATACCCTCTCTCTTTAATCCAAACATGCGAACTTTGATCAGTAAACCAGTAAGTACAAGTGGAAAAGAAGAGATTAAGTAATAGTGTGTACTTTAATTATGAGAAAATACAAGGTGGCGCAAAATTAATTATGCAATTATGTTTTTAAATATTTTTTTTTTGTTTAAATACAAAAAGAAAATGATAAGAAATGTGAGTCATGGCAATCTTTATTTTGACTATGCGCACGACGCCACTTGCAAAAATTATAACATCTTCCGATATAATAGGACTATGAATAAGTTCGTGCGGTTTTTTTTCGAAATTTGAAACTTTATTGACGTAAAATGGTTACAAATTTAATATTCAAAATATTGTCCATCGCTTACTACTACTTTTTCCCATCTTTCTGGCAATTCACGGATTCCCTTTGTGAAAAATTCGGTCGGTTTTGCCGCAATCCACGAATCGATCCATTTTTTGACTTCATCGTAATTACGGAAGTGCTGGTCAGCCAGGCCATGTTGCATCGATCGGAAGAGATAGTAATCGGATGGCGCAAGGTCTGGACTATACGGCGGGTGGGGTAGGACATCCCATTTGAGCGTTTCTAAGTATGTTTTGACCACTTGTGCAACATGTGGCCGAGCATTGTCATGTTGCAAAATAACTTTGTCGTGTCTATCGGCGTATTGCGGCCGTTTTTCTCGCAGTGCTCGGCTCAAACGCATCAATTGTCGTCGGTAGACATCCCCCGTAATCGTTTCATTCGGTTTCAGTAGCTCATAATACACAACACCCAGCTGGTCCCACCAGATACACAGCATAACCTTCAGGCCATGAATATTCTGCGCCGACGTCGATGTTGAAGCATGGCCAGGGTATCCATACGTTGCCCGACGTTTTGGATTGTCGTAATGGACCCACTTTTCATTGCCAGTCACAATTCGATGCAAAAAACCCTTTCTTTTGTGCCGTTGAAGCAGTTGTTCGCATGCCATAAAACGGCAAAGGGCCATTCAACGTCTCTTGGCTTCAATTCGTACGGCACCCAATGGCCTACCTTTCGGATCATTCCCATGGCTTTTAAACGTTTGGAAATGGTTGATTGATCAACTCCCAAAGTTTTTGCAACCTCTTCTTGCGTTTGAGCCGGATCTTGATCGAGCAATTCCTCCAATTCGGTATCCATGAACTTTGGCGGCGCACCCTCGCGTTCTTCGTCTTCCAAGCCAAAATCACCACTTTTAAAGCGTGCAAACCACTTCTGGCACGTTCGCTCAGATAGAGCATGCTCACCATAAACTTCCACCAAGATACGATGACTTTCGGCTGCTTTTTTCTTCATATTAAAATAATGAAGAAGAATTCCCCGCAAAAACACATTATTTGGCACGAAATTCGACATTTTCAAGTGTGGTAAAAATATTGTTGTTTACGCTTCAAATAAAAAACTTATACTGACGTTTGTGCCTTACGACAGTAGCTCTCCAATGAATGTTTGGAAATGTGGATCGATGGAATAATAATCAAGTTACGCCATCTGTTGTAAAACCGCACGAACTTATTCATAGTCCTATTATATACATATATAATTGGCGCGTACACCTTTTTTGGGTGTTTGGTCCAGCTCTTCCTCCTATTTGTGATGTGCGTCTTGATGTTGTTCCACAAATGGAGGGACCTACAGTTTCAAGCCGACTCCGAACGGCAAATATTTTTTATGAGCCGCTTTTTCATGGCAGAAATACACTCGGAGGTTTGCCATTGCGTGCCGAGGGGTGACCGCTATTAGAAAAAACTTTTCCTTAATTTTGGTGTTTCGCCGAGATTCGAACCAACGTTCTCTATCTGAATTTCGAGTGTTACTTGCGCACAAGCCTATTCGGCTACGGCGGCCGCCATCTTCCGATAGGCTGATTAATTTTCCGCCACCTTGTATACCATATTATACCTACTAGATTCCACTAACGGCCATACCTAAGCTTAACGCTACGTCGAACACACTTGTCGCTGAAATGCTAATCGAGTTGGCTTAGCTTTACAATATCCTGCCAGAACTGTACAAGAAAAATTTAGGTTCATTCACAAAAAAAACTTTGCTTACTCCAATCAGAACCACTACTACACGATTGGTCTTGTTTAGCACATTGCACATTTCTCTCAGCAGACCGAAAGCCTATGACTATGGCTGTCATATTGTTATATCCAATTTCTACAAATTTTCTTTGAGTGCCTTCTCGTGGTGTTCGTAGGACCATATTCTGAGCTCTTGCGCTCCAGTGGTAATAAGAAGTAGCATAATTTATTCTACAAGCCTTTACGAAGTTCTATGTATGTATATGTAGGGTGTTTTTTTAGCTGCATGAGAACTATCGATATCGATAAGTATGGTGTGATAGCTGAGAAAGGCAAATTGTGTTGACTTTTCTGTCCAGACAAGTTTGGTAAGTTGTCGTCGTCATGAATTGTATAACGCCAGAACAACCCTTCCAATTGTGGAAGTTCACTTTGAAAAAAAAAAAAAAAATCTGTTCGTAAATTTCTTGGAGCACTGGTGGCATCATCGGTCCTTATTTTTTTCCAAATGAGGAAGGAGCCTCCGTTATGATGAATGATATGGCGCAACTTGCATTACTGGGTGCTTAACAATAGATGTTTTGCAATATTCAAGGCCCATTGAAAAAAGTAGTTAAAAATTTTACCTACCAGATTATAATAAAAAAAATTCAGTTCAACAATTTGTATGCTTTGAATTATCGTTTTAAGTTCTCAAGCTCTTAAAAAATACCCGCTACATAGGCATATAAATGGTTGCTTAGCATTAAGCTAACGTTTTCCTTACTAATTCTTTAACTTCTCTTTCCCTTAATAGATTCACATTACTGTTTCATTCGCCCATACACATACATATGTATGTGTAGATTCACATACACAAACATGCCTTATTACGTTTTAATTTGGTCGAGGCTCTTCAACTTTAATGTCAACCATTCTGTCGCAATATTTTTACTTATTTGCAAATATAAAAGGAAAATAAAAAAGCCGCAATGAAAAAAAATATATTTAATTACACGCTGAACATAGCAAATCGTAGTAGCATTGGGAAAATATACGCGAAAGTATAAAAGCTAAAATGAAAAACGCGCGATATAAAAACGAGAATTCATCAAAAAAATCAGAGCGGTGACCAAGGTGGTGGCAGTAAAAGCCAACAAAAAGTATAAAAAAGTAATTGGTATGACGATGGAAAATCCTAACCGCATTGCCGAAAAGCGAGTCAACCGAGACAAAAATATATATGTACTACGGGTGTATACTTATATACATCACCTACAAATCTGTACTGCAATATTGTGTTGTACTTATTAAGGGCACAGTAAGTTACATGCAGATTTTTTTTCGGGACAGACCAGCAAGTACAGCACTCAGACAACACTAAGCCCATTGTACTGCACGCGAATTTCCTTTTTAATTTTCTTTAACTCTACCCGACCTCTGAGGAAATCTGAGCAGATCTTGTGGTGCCAAGCAGCCAAGGGGGTCACTTCTTAACACATCAGTGCCAAAGGCCTCAAGCCTGATGCATGCGAAGGCCAGGCAGATGTATAGAAAATCGTCCGCCGTCTCATCCTCCTCTTCACAAGCTGGGCAGAGTACACTGTCGACATGCTTCGCCTCTAGAAGGTGCCCACCGTCAGTCCATCCAGCTACCTACAGTTCTTTCTGCTTAATGACAGGAGGATCTGCGACAGTCGGTCGGACGTGGCAGGTAACATCAGTTTTGTCCATCTGCAGCCTCTCTCCCTGCCAAGCTCGCTTGTGAGTTGAAGTAAACCATTTGCTAACCGTGGCTTTGATGTCTGCAGAAGGGAGTGGCTCTGGGCCAAAGAAGTTAGCCTCAGAGCGCATCCTACCTAAAAAGTCATAGATCTCATTACCTGCGATACCAACGTGCCCCGAGACCCATGCTAGCATCAGGATATTGTGTCTAGCGACATAGTTTTACCTGGATTTATCGAACTCAACTATCCTTGAAGTGGTTGGAGGGCAGCTTTGCTGTCGTTGCAGACACACACAGCTCTGCCTTTCCATCTGTTTTCCACAACAAAGTTCATCGCTTCTTGAATAGCATACACCTCCGCTTGAAACACTGATGCGTGCATTCCAAGAGCAAATTGTAGTTTTGTCCCGCTGAATTCCACGCAGACGCCAAAGCCGAAACCGTACTTGGTCCTGCAGTCATTCGTGAAGATGCAAGAACAATGTTTCCCGGGCTCATTTTCAGGTACGACTCTTGATGTCATGGAGTCAAGGGGCATGAAGAGGTTCGTTGAATCGAAGTCCATGCCTTCTCTCTTGTCCTATTCCGGACAGGTATCGTACCAATTCCCATTGTCTTTCAGTCTGCAGATGGCCGTCAAGGCCTCTCCTTGGATGAAAATATCAAGTGATGGTATACTAACCGGAGCATCTAATGCCGGACCTGAGGTTTAAATTATTTTATGGAGATGTAAATTATTATTTTTTGTTTTAATCATATTTATTATTTTATGCTATATATATCCTTAGTTGTTTCTTTACCTTCCCTTATTTATTATTGAAAAGGATTCTCTGAAGTAAATTTTCAAATAACTTATTTAAAATATTTTTCCAGTTGTTATGATAGAAAACATAAATCTTTGTCCAAATTCCGTATTTTCAAAACAAATTCGGCGGTGAAAAAAATTTGGTACAAACCAAAGTAAAATTCTTGGGTAGAAAAATTGACCAAAAACTACTATGGCAAGAAAGGCCGTTCGAGTAATCTCCTCATGCAAAGTGATTGCAGCAAAAAATTGGGTATGCACATCAAAAATACCTCGTTGGATCTACACGGCCATTGTTAGACCTATAATTTCCTAGGGGGCAGTAGTCTGCGAGAATTGCACAGTAAAACAAGATTACAAAAACTTGTGTGTGTATGCATAACAGGAGTCAAGGGGGTGCATCTAGAACTCCCACTACACCACATTCATATCCAATCGCAAGCGAGGAGGGCTATCCTATGAATAAGTAAAGCTACCATTGGCTCACGTGCTCATCAAAATCGCAGGAAGCTTGGTATTCTTGCTCAACTAATTCCTGAGATCACAAGGTTATGGGACATGATGCTACCGAAGTTCAGTTTTGTCAAACGCTTCAAAACTAAACTAGCCAATAAAAAGGCTTGGGAAGGGTTATCTAAAACCAAGAGGATAAACTAAATAATGATAACATGGTACACGGATAGATTCCTCACCGAAAACTTGTAAATTCACATGGAAAGTAATATTGTAATAAAGATGTGTGCAAAATTTCAGGGAGATCGGTCAATAACTTTTCGAGTTATCGTGTACGCCAATTCGAAAAATATAGTTTTGAGAAAAAAGCGTCTAAAGTTTGAATACTTCGCTCGAACGCAAAGAATAGAGTCGTCACGGTTGACGATCTATAATATAAGAAATACTTAAACTTACGTTCTAAAATTTTTTTGACATATTCTTAAAGGATTATATTATACTAGCAACCCGCCCAGCTTCGCACGGGTATAAAATATATACCCTATGTCACTCACTGAAAAAATGATTAAAATCGATCCAGTAGTTTTGGCTTATTCATTATTGCCCGTGGCCCGCACGCGTTAAATTTGGAGTAAAACAATTCCCCTTTCTTTAAAGCATGAAGATTTCCTGCTATCTTTGCATATTAACTTTTTGCATTTTTACATAGGTATTTATTTTATTTTTACAACAATTACTATATTACAGAATGTCTTTATATACAACGTTCATAGCCTTCTTGTCATTAGACAATACAAACATGTTTTCTCTAGAGGTTACTCTTGAAAGAGCGACATACAGTTGGCCATGTGAAAAACAGTCAACACTCAAATCTAAGCCTGCAACGTTGAAGGTTTGACCCTGAGATTTATTAATGGTCATTGCAAAAGATGTCTTTACCGGAAATTGTAAGCGTTTAAATTGGAATGGTAGATCCGATGGTATCAGAGGGATTCGGGGAATCAATACATCTTCTCCGGTACCACATCCTGAGAGTATTGTGCACTCTATTATGAAAGTTTTCAGTGATTATACCAGCAAACGCGTGTCATTGCAAAGTTTAGGTGGACTTAGGTTTCTTAATAAAATAACAGGACAACCTATTTTCAGCTCCATTTTGTGAGGAGGGAGTCCAGACGGTTTCAAAGAATTTAGAAATTCTGTAGGAAATTGAACAGCTTCTTCCAAATCGAGAACAGTATCGACCAAGTAGTATATTTTCGTCGGCGCATCAATCTTTGAAATAATCAAGTTATTTACTTTATCTACTTGTTCGTTAGTTGGTGACAGAATAGCTCTTTCTTTAAACCAAGATATTGTCTTATAACTTATGTTATCAATGTCTGGATAGACATTGTTGACTAACTCTTGGATGTTGTCTATCAAAACACAAAGGTTTTCTAGGTTAATCCTTCCCTCACTTTGTGTTAATTCTCCATTGCCAACTTTTAGCAGCATCTCTGGAAATAGCCTGTTCTCACGTGAAGATGACGAAATCCTCATATTAGTTTTAAGCTCTAATTTATTGACATACGACTAAAGGTGGGCTCTTTTTAGCGAAGCATTTATTTCGTCAGCACGTGTTCCTCGAGTCACAACTGGTAGGATTTGACGGAAATCTCCTGAGAACAGAATTGTACATCCACCCATAGGTGCATTTTTGTTGCGCAAATCGCGCATTGTCTTATCCAGTGCTTCCACAGACGTCTTGTTTGACATGGTAGCTTCGTCCCAGACTATTAATGAGCAGTCACGCATCAGTTTTCCTGTATTGCTCTGTCTAGAAACACTACAGACGCTGTTATCATCATCGGTGGCGATTTTCAGCGGGTGCTTCATTGTAGAGTGTGTGGTTCGGCCTCTTTCCAAAAGACTCTTTCCAAAAGAGTAGCGGCAATGCCGGATGACGCAACAGCTAACGCAATTTTTCCGGTAGATCTCAATTACTAATTACTGTTGTAATATCTTGAAAAATATTGTTTTTAATTATATGCTGTAAAGAGCCATATACATAGATCTATATGAAAACTACAATGTATTTAAGGTATTTAATTGGATAAGGATTAATGCTGTACCTATTTGTTGAAATAGCTTCGAAAATAAGCTATTAGTTGTCGTAAAAAGTAAATGACAAAAAATGTTATTGTATGGAATTGATAGCAAACTAAACGCGCTCCGAATCAATAAAAACTATTCAAAAACTGTATTTTACAATAATTATGTGCGATTTACTAATATAGAACCTGAAAATAGCGTTTTATTTCGCTGTAAAATTGTATGTACATATAATTACATGGAATTCAGTACATACATAGGTACATATGTACATATGTCCGAAATGAAATAATGCGAGCGATTCGTAAATACTACATACATACATACGTCACCATACGATGTAATTCAACATTAATGAGGTGTGGTGAGATTATCGCTTAACGCCTGTTGCTTCATTCGGTTGACAGCGAACACACACACAAACAGCTTTTTTGGAAAAAGAGCTGCTTTTGTTTAAACAATTTTGGTTAAATAACAAATAAATCAATTATTTTTTTTGATGCAGAACGAAAGTAAATATTTCAAAGTTAAGCTTCAAGAAAGTTTCATTTTAATTGGTTCATTCGTTTATGATTTATGGCCGTGAAAACAAAAAAATTATGTTTTTTTGCCACATTTTGACCGATTGCCACGCCCCCTTTATATATTTCTTCACATTATATAGATATAAACCTTCCACTTCAATCAATCTATCTTTAAAAAAAAACCGCATCAAAATCCGTTGCGTAGTTTTAAAGATTTAAGCGTATAAGGGGACATAGGGACAGAAAAAGCGACTTTGATTTATAATATGTAGTGATAATTGGTGCGTACACCCTTTTTGGGTGTTTGGCCGAGCTCATCCTCCTATTTGTGGTTTGCGTCTTGCTGTTGTTCCACAAATGGAGGGACCTACAGTTTCAAGCCGACTCCGAAAGGCAAATATTTTTTATGAGCACCTTTTTCATGGCAGAAATACACTCGGAGGTTTGCCATTGCCTGCCGAGGAGCGATCGCTATTAGAAAAAAACTTTTTCTTAATTTTGGTGTTTCGCCGAGATTCGAACCAACGTTCTCTTTCTGAATTCCGAATGGTACTCACGCACAAACCCATTCCGCTACGGCGGCCGCCAAAAGAAGTTAAATAAGAGGTCTAAAAAATACAAATATCGTTTTTAAATTTTTTATTATAAAAAAAAAATTAATGAAAATACCCTAAATTTTCGATCTTCAGACCACCGGGACCCCTTAGTTAAATAGATTGTATGCATACAAAACGCACCTTATCCTTAAAAAATCGAGTTCACATTTTACACAGGTCAAGAATAGTTAAAAATTTTATACATAACTTTACCTGCCTATTTGCGACTGCTGTCAGAAAGATTTTTTTCGATCATTCGATGTTTCATCCATCAGTGACTCGGTTATAGCGATCACCACAGCCTAAACAACTAGAATAACCCAAATACAGCTAAATTTAGCACCAAATATTATTTTTGTTGGGTTAAATTATTTATTAAAATTTGATATAATTATTTAAAGTTTTAATTTGGAACAAGAAACTTTTAAATTCATTTTGAAGCCAAAATCTAAAATTGCTATGAAGGCCGCTGTGAAATTGAATTGCGAAATAATTGGAAATGCTTCATTCTAATTTTGTATTTATGAAATCAGAATTCTGTTAGAATTTCGATTACCATCGATTTTAGCTACTTTGGTCTGGTGGCTGAGTGCACTGAATCGTGACAAATGAAAAGGAAGGAGTAGTGGATACAAGGAATGCAAAAAATGCAGATGCCAATGTATATGCACTTGAAACTTTCGTGCAGCCAGAACTAGGCAAAAAAAAAACGAAATAAAAGTAAAAAAATGTTATTGCCCCCACTACACAGCTGCTTTGCCATCAGTTTCCCCCCTCGTTTAAATATGTATATGCAATAGCCTCATACTTACGTAGATCTGCAGTCAAACCTACTGCCTTGTGAACTGGCTTACTACCAGTTTGCTGGCAGCTCAAGTAGTTCGTCGTTTATCATTTTTCACTGCGGCAATTGGTATTTTATGTAGTTGCATAGGGATGTTCTGCGGAATGTCAATTTTTTGCCTATGTATAAGAATTACACCAGTTAAAAAAATAGTTCATAACAGGCACAAGAAATTCTAGTCCAATTTGAGGTAGAAAAAAATTAATAAAAATTGATAAATGAAAGTTTTTAAAATATGTTATTTATTATCAACCCTGTTCTGCATTTCGACTTGATTTGAAAAGTAAAACGAAACACATTGCGACTCGTTTTCGTGGTGATGTTCTCAATTTCAAGTGAGATCTAAAAGTTTGTAAAATTTTTTATTTAGATTCGACAATCAGCTGGTTCCAGATAAGCTTTCGTTAGGGGCTGTCATTAGTGGCGGGTTATTGGTAGAAATTCGAAAAAAAGTAAAATATTTTCACACATTTCTGTAAAAAACCTTAATTCTACAAATTCAACGTATTTTTATAAATTTTTATAAGTATTTCTGATGACTGAAACTCAAATAAAACTGCAAACTAAAGTTTCGAACCCAAAAATGTATATTCAAGTATTATCTTTGAATGTATCAAATATGAATTTTTTCCAAGGCGCATTCATTACAGGTGGTGGCGCTAGATCAGCAAAAATCGTTTGTACGTTTGATGGTCCAAACCAAGTATCAACAAAGTATGAAACAAAGAAAGAATTTGCCTTTTTACATCCCGGGCATGGAAATGGCGAAAGAAAAAAAAAACCAAATCAGCTGATTTACCGGTACCACCCAAGGCGGTTTGAGTACCAGAAGTGGTGCCTACCGAAAACAGTTACTTTAAGTTTAAGCCTGAAAACAGTAAGACGTAGAAAGTAAACGAAGAAAACAACAAATTCGGTGAGTGGCTTGCAAATATTGTGATTTGTGAGATTTAAACTACACAAACTAATGAAAACGAAGTGCCAGTTATAGTTTTATACGGAAGATTCCGTAGCAAGAAAGTGTGTGTGTGTGCGTATAGTTTCTATTGCATTCGCCTACTCTTTCTGTTCACAAACAAGTAATTCGTCTTTCTTTTTGATAGGGTTTTCATGGACTCTAACGAATTCGGAAGGCGCAACCATTTATTCTATCACCCTTGGATACCACCTTGAATTTATTCGATCAGTACTGCGCATGCGCTGAAGCCGAATCTATTTTCTCAAGAGATCAGAAGATTAAAAACAAAATGGTTGGTGAACATACAACTTATACTTTTAGGGATAATAAGTCAATTACTTTTCATTTCGACTACATATAAGTAAAGTTTTTCAAAATTCAAATTCCAGGAAAATTTGATGAAACCGAAATACCAATCCGATCCTTTATGAATTGAATTATTACACAAAATTTATTACATAAATCTTATCTTTACATTTGTTCTGCGACTTATTTAATTTTCTTTTTAAAAATGATATTTTACCAAAATTTCATTTACTGCCAAACTAACAACAGCACCAAGAAACATAATAGAAGAACATTATTTGACCTACACTTCAAATTGGTCATTTTACAATTAGTATAATTCTAGTCGCTTTGGAACTACTACAGGACGACTTCTTCCATCAAATATCTACTGATGAATCTGAATTAGTATGCTTACTGAGCAGTTTGTCCTTTTATTGCCAGGAAGTTGTTGTTGCGTGTTTTGGGAAATGTGCATGCATTTGTTGGCTTTTTTTTCTTTATATGAACGCAGAACTTTTCTGCAATTTCAGTGCAATGGCACTGGTGAGGAACACTACGTCGGCCTCAAAATTTCATTGCTATGCTGCAGTGTCTGCCAATTAGATGTGCGTTGATTTATATCCTGCCAAAGTTTGCCCACTTTGTCAAGAAATGTTGCGCAAAACTTTACGCTAAGGGTCTTAGATTTTCCGCCTACATGTACTTATATATCAGCGCTAATTATATTGGCTTGTGTAGTTGCACAAATACTTTGATATTAAACTACATGCATACATGCATATGTACATATGTGTGGGTTATTATCTTACAGCTTACGTACATATACGCATATTACCACATATTTTATAGGATTATCATTCACGTGTTTTAATGCTGCGCAATTTCAAGTAATCTCATTTGACATCACGCCCCTGGTACTTAAGTTGGCTTATGAGCCTGAAAGTATGCGGAACCTTCGCATTAAAAATTAAATTCACCATTTCGTGGATATTCATATGTACATACATGTAAATACATGCAATGCCTGAGTATACCACACTTATGAGAATTAAGTAACATTTTTCTAGCACTTTTCACATTTGCGACCAGGTCATTGCCTTATGTGGGAAGGAGTATTTTGATAGTAAGTTGAGGTATGATTAAATTTTGCATATTTGTAAAATTGTCTTTACTTTATTTTTCTGAGATATGATTTCATTTAAAAATAAGTCATTTGATAGGTCTCGGTATAAAAAGCCGTATAAATACAGAAACTATGCAATTTGCCAAATCTTCTTTCAAATATATAAAAACTTAAATATTTTTAAAGTCAGCAGCATCCACCCAACTGGCGATACGGATTAGAGCGGACGTTAATATTGGAGTAAGCGGCTTGCTATGGCGACCGCTGTAGTGGAGTTGAATTTGTGTGTGCGATTACTAATCAGTTGGTTCAGGGTTCAGATGGTATACGATGTAAAGACTAAAGAAGATGGTGCCTTCTGAAAGCAGCAAATGTGTTCTTGGCGAATTTGACAATTGAATGACTTTAGCACAAAAAATAAAAAACCTTTGTGTGCAAATGGGTGCACGTGTAGATACATGTGTGTGTGTGATTTATTCTGTATTCTTGGCTTTCGCCTCACTCTTACTTATTCTGCGCCTCATTTTCGTTTGTTTATTTTATCTACTTATGTCGTGGCTTTTGGGAAGGCGCAACCATGTATTCTATCATTCTTGAGGTATAACGACTGAAATCCTAACATGTTCTTAAAGATTAAAAAGTTTGATGACAATTTTTTGAAATTTGTTAAATTTTTGACATATTTTTAATAATATTTTTAAAAATATGCTTACGT
The DNA here is from genome assembly GCF_028408465.1 of Anastrepha ludens. Classification (NCBI taxonomy): domain Eukaryota; kingdom Metazoa; phylum Arthropoda; class Insecta; order Diptera; family Tephritidae; genus Anastrepha; species Anastrepha ludens. The sequence goes on from NC_071500.1 coordinate 71,312,794, forward strand.
TCAATAATTTTTTGTAATATAAGTTTTAGCATAAAGAAGTTTCCTAAAAAGTTGAATTATTTAAAGGGACAGACACCTGTAAAATTTGGAAAAAAAAATTTTTTGTTTTTCATAAAATGTTAATATAATCCTTTAAGAATATGTCAACAAATTTTTAGACCGTAAATTTAAGTATTGCTTATATTATAGATCGTCAACCGTGACGACTTCATTCTTTGCGTTCGAGTGCTGGGAGAGGTATAGTTACGTTGTATTCAAACTTTAGACGCATTTTTCTCAAAAGTATATTTTTCGAATTGGCGTACACGATAAGTCAAAAAGTTATTGACTGATTTCCCTGAAATTTTGCACACATTTTTTTTATGATATTACTTTCAATGTGAATTTACAATTCGAAAATTTTTAGAAAAAATAATTTTTTCGCAGCAAAAATAGTAGGAAAACTCGCCCCAAAATTCATTTTCTGGTTTTTGAAGCATTTTATTCCGCGATTTTTTTTTTCATTTTTGTTTAATTCATATAGAAATGATGACATTAATAAACAAAAAAGTTTTTGGTTTTTTGTATTCAGGCCACTGACGCCGATGCTACAATGCCCGCCGATTGAGAAGCCCCCCTGCGACCTTCCTGGAAGAATTGAATGTACATCCGCCATTTTAAATGATTAAAATAAAAAAATAAAGTTTCTATTATTTTAATGTATAAATAAACTGTATGCCAATTTAAAAAAAATATATTGACTTCATCATTTTAAATAATTTTAATGAAAATCAGGGAAAATATGGCCGCTTACAGGTATCTGTCCCCTTAAATAAAAATGTGAATTAGATAGTTTTTGAATTGTAACTTTGCTAAGCTTTTGGGAATTTTGTAAAAATGTATTTGCTATATGAGGATCTACTATATATTTCTATAAAAAACTTACGCAAAATTTTTCAACATGAAAAATATTGCTAAATTATTTAACCCTTGCCGTAGGAGTAAATCTCATCTAAATTTAGTGCAGTTCGAAGTTTAGAATTATCACAAAATAAAACTTACATATTACGGTCTTTATTTAACATATTTGTATTATAGTTGGTGACCGCCGTAGCCGAGTGGGTTGAAGTGTGACTACCATTCGAAACACCAAATGATAGAAAAAGTTTTTTCAAATAGCAGTCACCCTTCGGCACACAGTGGCAAACCACCGAATATATTTCTGTCATGAAAAGGCTCCTCTTAAAAATATCCATCTTTCATACGGGGGCGCATGAAACTGTTGGCTTCCCCATTTGTGGAACAAAATCAGTACGCGCACCGCAAATAGAAAAATGAGCTCGGCCAAACTTCCAATATACCCCCTTTATTGGGCCAATAAATATTTCATTTGTACTACAAAGGGCTTACAAAGTAATGATAATATTAACTACAAGTTTTAAAGTACAAATTTGAAGCTGTCATGGGTGATGCACGACATCGGCACCGCTGGGATTTATCACATTCGAATATTATAAATACATTACCCACCTCTGATTTTCGAGATTAAATCCTTTTTACTTTTTACTATCCTTTCATCCTTACGTATGTGCAAAATTCGTAATATGTGTCATTATGTGTATACAATATATATATATATATATATGTATATGCATGCATGTATGCGTCTACTTGCAAAACTATATACAAACATACGCATATCCACACACACATACAATACTTGTTTATGAATATAAAAAAATCTGAAAATAAAGAGGCTTACTGCGAGTATCATGAATATATATGTTTGTATGTGTATTTAGCCCTGCTATAAATTCTGTTATAAACGTAGTCCGTTATAGATATGAAGTTATAATACTTTTCTCAGTGAAGTTAGTTTTATTAAATCATGCAAATATTAAAAAAAATTAAATTTTCATTCGAAATGGTCACCATTTGCCTTTACACAAACCTTCAAACGATTAAGCCTTCAGCTACTGCAGCACGCACGGTCCCATGAATATTGACGTCGCTGCTCGAACCAAAAATTGTTTGAGACATTCCAAAGTTCTGTGAAATCTTCTAAAGGCCAGTTTCTCAAATTCTGACCACAAACTGTAATCTAGCGCATTCAGATCTGGACTTCCAGATGGCCAATCTTCTGCGGCTATGAGCCCAGGAATATTGTTATTTAGCCAGTGCTGGGTGGTTTTTGTCTTATGGCCTGGAATGGAATCTTTCTGAAAGATCCAACGCTCTGCATTGAATATACTGCTCAACTGCTTCATCTCCCTTTGTAAGACTTTCTCCTGGTACACTTTTGCCCCGGTCTTAACCTCTTTTTCGCAGAAATGAAGAGTTGTAACGCCTTTACAAGACACTCGCCGTCACACCATTACGGAGGCTGGATGGTGGCCACGCTGAGCCCTTGGCACATTTGGCAACATTTTTTACGTCTTTAGAAGTTTTAGCATAAATTTTGCGATTAAAAACTTCTTTAGCAGTGAAAATTTTCTCATCTGTGAAAAGTATATCTTCATTGCCGTTGACTGCGTACCACCGAAGAAGCTGCTTGAATCAATCGAGTCTAATTTTCTTCAAACGCGTTGTTAAAAGATGACCAGTTGAGCGATGCAAATCTTTCATGTGGAGATCATCTCTAATTAGTCTCGACATGGATCTGGTCGTTACATTAATTTCCCTGGACACGATTTTCTGCTTTCTAAGGGCGACTTTCTAAGGTGATTCCTGGAACCACGCGAGGACGACTTCTTCTTTTTCTGTCTATCACTTCATACGTTTGGGAGAAACGATTGATCCTACGAAATATCAAGTTTTTCAGCAAATCGTAAATCTCACTTCCACTTTTACCACTTTTATGAAATGCAATCACAGGTGAAATTTTCCACGAAACTGAGTATGATTTATGGGTAAACAATGCACAAAAACGAAAACAAAAATAGCGGAACATTTTTCTGCGGATTTGTTCTCGCCGTATGCATTGTAAAATTTATCACCGAATTTATGGCAAGACTAAGTGCATTTGTTTTGCTTTCCTGATAAATAAAGAAAAATTAGTTTGTTGGAGTACGGCATTTGAGGACTAGTTGAGAGCAAACCTAATTAGATTTTATTTTGCACAAAATTTAATGAAAATTCACGAAGTTTTCACACAACATTAACTTATTATGCAGCAATAGAATCAGTCAATAAACTTTCCATTAATCGCAGTAACCGTCTCGATCAGGGTCTGGAAACGACTGCATGCCCGCATCAAATGCTCTTTATTCATATTCACCATAACGGTATTAATAGCAGCCTTCAGGGAAGAAATGGTGTTATGAAGATGTTTATTGGTTTCACGCTTAACTACCCCCATCTAGGGGAGTTAGATGGCCATGGTGTTAAGTTAGGCGGTTTGGTGTTAAGTGGTCATGGAAATATGCAGCCATCAAATATATCTGGTATTCAACTCTTTGTGTGAAGGAACAGAGTTTTGTTGAAAGCTCTATAGGCTGCCACCGCGCACGCTATCAATCCACGGTATCGCTACTGTCTCTAGAACCTCGATAATGCAGCAGAATTCACTCGAAATCATTGTGTAAAGAAGTGTGGTGGCATGAAATGTTGTTTGTTGTTCATCACTCTTAAAACCATAAAATTGGCTGGAAAACTTTATCACTTTTGTGGTTGGTCTTTTGGTCTTGGTAAACCTGTTTGTCGTCAGAAAAAAACCATAACATCTCAGGCTCTTCAGGTTGTTTCATTTTGTTTAGAAGTCGTTTTGAACGGATAACTCGCTGTTCTCAAGTTTGCTCCAACATAAACTGTCTTCTGCATATAACTTAGCACCTATACCGGAGATATTTATGGACAGCTCGACGAATAAGACCCTTGGCAACATTAAGCTCTCTCACAAGGGATCTCATGAATTTGGAAGGGGCTTCGACAATGATCGCTCGCACTTGTTGAATAAATTCTGCAGACGGGCGCACTGATGAATATTACAGATTTCTAAACCGGTGCGACTTGCGCATCAAGCGACGGCCACTGCATGTCTCTTTATTTATTGAGGTAAGTTCTAGTCCTCTATGTCTTATCTGGAGAAAAGCAAAAATTAATAAAAGTATATGCATGTCCTCAACTACATCAACTACCCGTTCAAAACCTAAATAAGTAAGTAGGTGAGAAAAGATCTATTTTCATATTCACAAGGATCATATACGTCATCGATCGGTCGCGTTTAATTACGTTGATGAGAGACCAAAAGCGAAGATTTTTTGTAGTAGCACCTACCCCCAGCGACTGCTTTTCTGCGCCCGTTATTTTCCCAATGAAAACGAAGGCAGGTTTTTCACACGGTGAAGATAATTTATATACATATATACCGCTTTGTGTATGAATAATTTCTACGCCTTCGCGTACGCTTCTTGTATAAATACATTGACCACGGCACTTTGCGACGCACAGTGCGGCCGATTCTCAAAAAGCTGGCCAAAAGTCGAAAAAAAAAGTTTCTAAATAGAGTTTTTTTGTCTTTGGGTTGGCTACAGTAATGCCTTGAGTGATGAAAACCGTTCATAGCAACGTCCTGTACCCTAAGTATCCTCTGTATTTTCAGTCGCAACGTGGCCTTCGTTTGAGCATCGTATTACTGTCGATGAAAAGTGAAAGTTGTACACATTTGAAAGATTTTGTAATGGAGTAAATTGAACAAAACCAAATGGAATCATCTTCGGAAGGTTAGTAAAATACGAGAAATCTTTAGTACATATCAATACCTCGGCACAAAATTTTTAGCTGCAGCAATACGTAGATACATTTTTTGCAATTTTTTTTATAAAATTTGAGTTTTCAAACTGTATAGTAAAACAACGCCGTTATATGCTGCTTTGAAACCTATTAAAGGTTACTCAAAAAAGTAATGGTTACTGAATAAAACAAGCTTCAGCTGCTACCACTTGCTAATCAGCGACCCCGAAAACATATAAATTAACATGCATCTTGATTATGTTCTAGAATATACGCTATTTCACGTGAGGGGGTGGCCAATAGGGGTGAAAGGGGGTGGATTTTCAAAATTTTAAGATCAAATTCGTAATCAGCGACCCTGAAAACATATAAATTAACATGCATCTTGATTATGTTCTAGAATATACGCTATTTCACGTGAGGGGGTGGCCAATAGGGGTGGAAGGGGGTGGATTTTCAAAATTTTAAGATCAAATTCGTAATCAGCGACCCCGACAACCCCCGAGTAAGAAATTTTGAATCAATTACTTAATTTTTTGAGTTTTGGCCAGCTTTTCGGGAATCGGCCGCACTGTGCGACGTGGCGACAGCCAAATTCTTCGTGTCTGCAAATGTCGTGAAGCCAGCTACGTAAATATTTTGAAAGCGCCTGCAACAATCAAAACAGCAGATTTAGAGGTTTTGCGTTTTTTTTTTCATTTAAAGTTTGTGTCGCTAGCATTTGTGTTTGGATAAGAAGAAATTAAACATAAACGACCAGGAACTTCTTATCAATTGCGCTTACTTACCAGAATAGAATAAGGCGCCCAAGCGAATGAAGACATTTTAATAAAACCAACATTTATTTTTATGGCGTACACATTTTCATTCCAGTCACATAACAACATTTTCAAAATTTCCACTCTACAATTATAATAATCCATTTTTTAGCCAATTTCATATTCAAAATTAGTAAACAAAAATTACTCTCGTTTATGCATCGCTGAGAGGCGCCGTGTTTAATCTGCTAAAAAGTGACATTAAGTATGGCACATTAAAATTCGCGGTTCAAAAATACCAAATACAAGACCTTGACGCATACGTCATACAACTTTTCAGCGACTTCTACATCTCAGAAGCTGAACGTGGGCTAAATTTCACTGAACGAAAACGTGACTGGCAAGCAAAGTGGATAAGTTATTTATATATATATTATAAGTCGGTGTGAGATTGCCAGTGAAAAAGTCTAAGCCTGTTCTAAGTACATATCTATTTTCAAAAATAAATTAATACTTATACGAAGATTTAATCATTGACTAAATACAAATGTGCACCATAGAGCAAAATAAACGATTAAAATATTACTTCCATAGTTCCAAGTTCCCTATACCATATTTTGATTGAATAATTATAATCTCTCATTTAGTAGGAGTTTTCGATGAGTTTGTAATCTGGAGTGAGTGGGTTTTTTCCAAGTATTTATTATCTGCTTTTTATTATTTCAGTCTGAAGATCTGCGGTGGTACAGCAAAACAAGAAAAATGTCAATTGAGCAACGCAAGTGGTGAGGATGCACACGTTTTTGCTCGTGGTTTCTTCTCATTTGTCAGTGATGATGGCCAGGCCAAGGCTTTCAACTGCATCGCTGATGAGCACGGTTCCAACCACCAAGTGCTCATTTGCCCGTCGCCCAAATTAATACTTTTATATATGGAAACTACAAAAAAGTATATTTTTTAGTTCTGTCCGTATGTTTGAATCTTCTAAACGATAGTTTCTACACAAAGAACTTAGCCTTGTAATAAATGATGAAGGCGTTCAACATTATCAAAGCAGACGCAATATTACTGGTACTGAGTAAAAAGGGAGTTCTAGCCAAGATAACTCGCCTCATCAAAACCCTCTACGAGAACTCCGACCTGGCAGTGCTTCACAAAGGCGATATCAGCGATCCATTCGCTACCAACGCAGCCGTAAGGCAAGGTTGTCCCTTGTCGCCCCTTCTCTTCGCCATCTTCCTTGACGACTCGTCTCTGGCATGCAAACGAAAGCGGACAAACTAGTCGCGCTGGTACGCACTGACGGACTGGAGGTCAACATCGCCAAGACCAAGGCTATAGGAGTTAACCACAATAACGCAAGGCAGATATTGGTTGACGGGTGCCCGGTGGAATTCGCCGAAAGCTTCTGCTACCTTGGCTGCATCATCAACGCAGATGGTGGACCAGATGAAGATGTCAACTGCAGGCTAAGTGGCGATGGATAGTTCACACATTGAGAAAACCACCAGATAGCTCCATGAGAATGACACTGGACTGGAACCCGCAAGGGAGCAGAGGTCGCGGGCAACCAAAAAATACTTGGAGAAGGTCGATGTTGCGCAAACTAGCAGATGCGGACATCTCATGGGACGGTACAATAACAACAGAATAGAACCGTGTACGATGGAAAAGTCTTGTCGAGGCCCTATGCTCCCGAGAGGAGTGAACAAAGAAAAAAAGATAAAATGATGAACAAAGAACAAGTAGCATGCGTGTTGGGTCTTACTTATACCATTGCTCGACTATAGATAAAGGAGAACTACAGGTACAATAGTTGTGGCATGATATCATGCTACAAAAGTATGTTGTACTGTTGTTGAGCCAGTGACTGGGATGGTGTTATTATGTTTGCGGTTAGGGTATTAGCTTCCGTCAAACTTCAGTCGATATTCGTCAGTTTATTTTTTTTTATGTATTAATCAACAAACAGAGGCCTAGAACGCATTGGCTTCAATTTACTCTGATATGGGTTTCCTGACACAGGAATATAGAAAGTAATGAAAAAACAGACGAGCTAGCAAGAAAAGGTTTGACACTAGACATAGCAGAGGCGGTGACAGTCGCCACCCACTCAACACAATAAAAGCATCCATTGATTCACACTATCATTTAGCCGAAAGAAGGTGGAAGCAATTAACTTCATGTACTAGAAAAAGAAAAAGCATGGCCGTTGTATCAGTCCAAAATCCAAACATTTCACATATTACTTCAACCCTTGCAAGTGGCTGGAGTCAGAAAACGAAGAAGAATTTCAACGAATAAAGGGCAACAATGCGAACCATATAAGATATTCAACTCACACTGGACAATAGATGAATCTTCTGAATATTTAAATTCCTAATAGATTTTCAGGCCGTCTGCGTATAGAAGAAAATGGCAGTTGGAAAACAGGATAAAACATTGTTAATGAAGATAGCAAGTAGTAACAGTAACGGGCCTAGTACGCTACCTGGGGGACACCAGAGGTAAACAACAAAAAATAAGGCTACACATTATCGAGTCGAACGACACAGTATCCTTTATTAAGATAAGAAGCTATCCATTTTAGAACTTGAGAGTGAAAGTTGAAACCACCAAGCTTACCAATCGATAAATAATAAAAGCTGTGTAAATAGCATCCTGTGTAAATTGCATGCCCGGAACAAATCCTTAACATCTGAGACATAACATATGCTAAATGCGAAGTATATTTTTTATCTTGGATGATGCACTTAAACCGTTAAGAATCTGCTTGGAAATCAGTCTATACTTCTCAACATCATTTTCATTGCCGCTTTTAAGGTCAGTCCATAAGTTCGTGCGTTTTTTAAAGGTGGTCTTAAAATAAAAAAAAAATAGTTTAAAGTATTTATTAATCAATAATATATTTTCCTTCATTATTTACAATGTCTTCCCAATGTTTAGGCAAATTTTTAATTCCCTGCTCAAAAAATTGTTTCGCCTTGGAGCCAAAATACGCGTCGATATCCCCTTTAATAGCTCTTTTGAGGAGTAGTTCTTGTTACTCATATGGGATTAAAGTCCTCGGAAAAGGTGATAATCAAAAGATGCAATATCCGTAGAGTACGGTGGATGCGGCATTAGCTCCCATCCGAGCTTGTTCAGCTTGCCTAATGTTTGCCTTGCGGTCTTGCGTTGTCGAGGTGAAACAAAACTTTGCGTCTATTCACTAAAGACGGTCGAGTTTTTTTAAGTGCCTCATTGAGATTTGATAGCTGATGGGAATGATACTCAGCAGTTATCGCCTGGTTTGGTTCCTGAAGTTCATAGTAAACAATACCGGCCAAATCCCACCAAATTGACAGCAGAATCTCCTTGGGGTGAAGGCCATCCCTAGGGGTCGGTTCTGGTGTTTCATCTTTATCTAACCATTGGCGTTTGCGAACAGGATTATTGTAAAGGACCTATTTTTCATCACCAGTAACGATACGGTTCAAAAAGCTTTCATTTTCAAGCCGTTGCAGCAGCTGAGAACACACATTCACTCTCTGCTGAAGGTTGGCGACGGAAAGTTTATGCGGACCCCATTTTCCCAGCTTTGAAACCTTTCCCAACTGAACCAGGTGCCTGTGAGTTGTTCAATGCGATGAACAATTTTGCACAGTCCTTACACTCACGGTATCCTCTCCGTTAACAGTGTTTATTTCTGCAGCAGCAGTTGTTGCATTTTTACCACTTTTATAAAAAAAAATACAAAATATGCCTCTTATACGCATTCGGAGATGTCATTTTATTTTTTAACAACACGTGCTTCTAGCCGCGATTAAAATCACTTGTTGAATGCACAATATACCAAAGAAAATATAAATAGTTCCGTTATATTCCACGAATAATTTTTTGTATGCAAAAATCGTACAAAAGTGAAATTATGGGTAAAATACACACGAATTTATGGACTGACGAATATAAATTCGGTTTAAAGATTTAATGAATTTGTTGAATATCCTTCTATAAAACACGTCATCACATTCAAGTTCCTTATTCATTTAATTTCTTTTTGAACGTTTCGCTTTGAACGTTAACACTTAACATTTGGGTGTGACTCACAAAAGTGTCAAATATTACAGATTTAAAAATATCGCAACAGCCAGTCACATCCGCAGCTTGGGGGAAAAGAAATCCTATATTTTTGCAAATATGGTTAAAAACAGCTTTATGGTCGATATTTAGCTCCTGCGCGATGCTACGACTCCTAAAATGCCGATTAACTTCGAATATTCCTGTCATTTTATCGACATTTTCTTTAACATGAAAAATGCCTGAACGGAATCAACCAAAACTGTTACACTCGCAATTTTAGCGGACTGGCTTGCATTTTCGCTTTTATCAAAGAAAAACTGTAAAAAGAGACTGAATTTTTTCTTTGTTGACTTCCATTGTTAACACCCGTTAACTCACAACTGAATAGAAGAAACAAAAATCATCAAAAGATGTCACCTTGCCAAGGAGCATAAACTTTAAATTGTTTGATCGATACTTCACGAGATATGGATCATTACAGCTACAGAGAAAATAATGAACTTCTTTTTCCGCAAACTTATATTGTTGTTTTTTTATTTATCTGAGCTACTTGTTGTATTTGTGAGATTTTTGTGTTTTGTTTCGAGCGTGACCCCTTTAGCAGTTGTTGTTTGCATACGGCAAAGTTAAAAATGATCAATTATTTCCATTTTCGTAGCGTAGAGTAGCCATGCGATGCTGTCATGTACATACCTATAATTTCGAATCAGGCTTTCACACTTAGGGCTGCACATAAGATAGTTATCGTGTTGGTAGACCTTTTTTCTCGCAACATTAAAAAAATCGATCAATTATTCAATTTAATCATGCAAAGTGGCACAAAAGTAATCATCAAGTTTTGATTTTGAATAACATTTTTACTAAAGAAAAAAAAATGTGTACTGGCCAGTCAAATGTGCGGCATTTTCAACCGTCTACGAACGGTGAGTTTTGTCCAGTTGATTTTAGTTTATCTGTGTACATGTCATAATTATGTTATATATATTAATATTTTTAACAATAATTATAATATATAATTTGTGGAACTGTTGAATTTTTCTTTTTCTACTCTCTTATGAAATACTCTATATTTTGGTATGGCGTATATTTTCGTAGTGTTGTCAAATAATGCGATGAAATTTTTTTAAATAATTAAGTCTACATACTTTGTTCTCTGCAATGCCACACCCTCACAGTATGCACCAAAAAATTTCATAAATTCCCTCATAACCTACTATACAAGCATACTTACAGGAGCACGTCGACGCCTTTTACAAATATGTGCACGTAAATGTGAGTACAAAATACCGCTTGAAGCATCTTGGCAGTGTAATGAAATGCCTGTGAGAGTTTAGAGCGCATAACAAAACAAATAAATAATATCAAAGCTACACAATAACAATAGCAAAAACAAATTCACATTGTTACTATAATAGTGATGAGTGCCAAACAAGCGCAGCCAAATAAAAATATGAGAGCCAAAATCAAAGAGAAATAAAAACAAGGAATACAAAAAACAAAATATAACAAATAAATTGAAGTTATGAAAATGAAGAGCAAATAAATATAGTTATGTAGTGGAATCTGGGAAGCTTTTATCACTGTGAGTTTTTGCTAAAATACGGTTGTTTATGTTTAAATCTATTGTATGTATGTAGTTCTCTCATTTACCACGAAAAACAACTTACGCAAAATATAATATTTACTACAAAAAGTAGCATTTACATTTGCAGCACATTTCCATTGATATGTATCTACATATGTGTTTACATGTGCATGTCTATTCACATATATACTACAGGGTGGCGCACGAATCGTGCTACAAAAACAAAACGTAATAACTTTTTTTCTGTGTGAGTAATCGGTTTTTTTTTTTATTTTGCAGATTAGTATTTAGATTTACAAAAAATGGAGGCTTGGGATACCGAAAAGAGGATTTGGATAGTGCAGCGGTACCATGCTTTGCAGTCCATCATTTCCGTCCAAAGGGAATTTAGGCGGGAGTTTGGCGGCACTCCCCCGAGCAGATGGACCATTATGAGGCTGGTGAACATGTTTGCTGAATCTGGAAGCATCGCACGCAGACCGTACCATCGAGATCCCCATGTTCGGGTCGAAGCCACAATCGCGGCTGTAGCATCGTCAATTCAGGCAAATCCAAGAGTTTCGACTCGTAACTTGTCGGCGCAAATTGGAGTTAGCAGACGGTCATTGCAGCGGATAGTTCATGATGACTTAAACTTGTTTCCGTACAAAGTTCAAATCACAAGCAAATTAAACCCTCTGGATTTGCCTATTCGCCTGGAATTTTGCCAAAAAATTATTGAAATGGCCGAAGAAGACAACAACTTCATAAATTGCTTGTTTATGTCTGATGAGGCCCATTTTGATCTAAACGGCAATGTAAACAAGCAAAATTGCCGTATATGGAGTCAATCAAATCCGCAAATACTCCATGAGATGGAACTGCACCCAGAACGAGTCACAGTGTGGTGCGCAGTTTCATCAAGGTGCATTGTCGGGTCATACTTCTTCGAAGAAAACGGTGTAACAGCGACTGCAAATGGGGACCGTTATTTAAACATGTTGAAGGAGTTTTTTTATCCAGAGCTGCGGCGAAGACGTATCCCTTTTAACAGCATTTGGTTCCAGCAAGATGGAGCAACTGCACATATAGCCAGACCGGTTATGGAGGAGCTCCAACGAAAATTTAGAAATAAATTGATATCCAGAAATTCCACTTTCCGCTGGCCCCCAAGGTCACCTGACCTCACTGCACCAGATTTTTTTTTATGGGGTTATCTCAAACAAGAGGCGTGTAAAACAAAACCAAGTAATTTGACTGAATTGAAGCAGTCCATCACAACAATAATTGAGGCGATCCCGACTTCAACCCTTCAGTGCGCAATGAACAATTTTCTCAGGTGTCGCATATGCGTGAATGAGCATGGAGGTCATTTATGTTCTATTATTTTCAAAACTAATTAGTTACATAAAATAAAATTGAATTATCTATACAATAAAAAAACAAAAAGTTAAATACATTGATTAGAAAAAAAATTATTACGTTTTGTTTTTGTAGCACGATTCGTGCGCCACCCTGTACATAGTATGTGTGTTTGTAAGCCGTCGCTTTCGAGTGCATAAAATCTGAGTTGTGCTACATTTCTTTGGGCCAGTGTCAATGTAGTGTGGCAATATCAGCGCGAATCGTGTTAAAATCTTGCCTGTAGCAAAGCTTTGTTAGTTCGCAAAACATAAACCTTTGTAATCTTCTTACTTTTATACATCTTTCTGCATACGCGCACTCCTTTTCTCTCTCACTTTCTCTTTCACTGACTCTCATCGACATTTTTTTAAGCAAAATAACTTCATTCTTTTCGGCGTCAGCAGGAGAGAGCAGTGCTCTCACTTAAAAGATAAATGCAAAATGTGTCGTTAGTCCCTTTTGGCGCTCTCTCGTACTCGCATGTTGTTGGGTACATGATGTACTTATATACATATACATTCTTATGCGCGCACTTAAATGAGTAAAAGCCAACAGCTTTCTTGGCTTCTACAAGTACGTTAGCACGTGCTCTCCCATTTCTATCTATTTCTACTTTCCACAACTTCATAATTAATGCTTTAGCTTACATATTTCGTTTTTCATTAAATTCCTTGAAAGTGTGTTGTTCGAAGCGGGCGGTATAAATTATGGAGATTTGTTAATGTTCAATGCAATGAGGAAAAGGGCAATTGAAAATAGTGCAAATTTTCCTTGACAGAGTCCTTGCTTACTCTCTTGTACAATGTCCTTCTGAATCAGTATATGAATCACTACTTGCTCACAGGAAGGCATCCTCGCATATATTTATCACTTTTCGAAAATTGCATGACATGAATTTTGTTTGGAGACATGAAAAGGATTATTTGTGCGCTTAACTTCCTTATACGCTCTTTGCGATGTGAACATTTGTAAAACGTGAACATCTGTTGCAAGTATATTACATAAATGAATGGTGTGAGGATTTGCCTCCTTAATTTGTAAACAAATTATAGAAAAGTTTATAATTTCTTCTAATTTTCATCTTCAGCGTAAAAATGTTACTAAATGGCCGCCGTAGCCGAATGGGTTGGTGCGTGACTACCATTCGGGAGTGCGTAGATTCAAATCTCCGTGGAAGAAACACCAAAATTAGGAAAAACGTTTTTCTAATTGCGGTAGTCCCTCGGCAGGACCTTCGAATGTATTTTTGCTCATAAAAAATCATTGCCGTTCGAAGTCGGCTTGAAACGGTAGGTTCCTCCATTTGTGGAACAACATCAAGACGCGCGACACAAATTGTTTTTTATTTAGAAGTTTCTAAACAGTCAGAAAAAACGTTTGTCGAGGGAAAGGTAGTGGTAGAGTTAATGGCGCGCAGGGACAGATGTGGTCAGCATCAGAGGCAGCGCAAAAGGAGTGGAGACAGTGTAGGGAGCATAACAGAATATATTAAAACAATTCAATACCCTGCCGTCTGTTGTTCTCTTCAATGGGGCCGTCCCTTTTTTTCAAATATCGCATCTATAACATGGTTACAATGTGGGTAAAGCGATTTTTTTATTATTGGAAGTGATTAGAGAGCGTGGTTATGGGAGTGAGAAAGGAAGGAGTTCGACTACCCCGTTGAACAAACTTGGATTTTTGACTTGAGCGGTATCTCTCAAACGTATAGGGCATATTCCGCAGATGTAAGGACATAGCGCGAAATGGAATATTCGTGTTGTTGAATATGATAAAAAAGACACAAAAAATCACACTTCTTCGGAAAATAAAATTTCAATCCCGTGTACAAAATTGTAATAGGACTATGAATAAGTTCGTGCGGTTTTACAACAGATGGCGTAACTTGATTATTATTCCATCGATCCACATTTCCAAACATTCATTGGAGAGCTACTGTCGTAAGGCACAAACGTCAGTATAAGTTTTTTATTTGAAGCGTAAACAACAATATTTTTACCACACTTGAAAATGTCGAATTTCGTGCCAAATAATGTGTTTTTGCGGGGAATTCTTCTTCATTATTTTAATATGAAGAAAAAAGCAGCCGAAAGTCATCGTATCTTGGTGGAAGTTTATGGTGAGCATGCTCTATCTGAGCGAACGTGCCAGAAGTGGTTTGCACGCTTTAAAAGTGGTGATTTTGGCTTGGAAGACGAAGAACGCGAGGGTGCGCCGCCAAAGTTCATGGATACCGAATTGGAGGAATTGCTCGATCAAGATCCGGCTCAAACGCAAGAAGAGGTTGCAAAAACTTTGGGAGTTGATCAATCAACCATTTCCAAACGTTTAAAAGCCATGGGAATGATCCGAAAGGTAGGCCATTGGGTGCCGTATGAATTGAAGCCAAGAGACGTTGAATGGCCCTTTGCCGTTTTATGGCATGCGAACAACTGCTTCAACGGCACAAAAGAAAGGGTTTTTTGCATCGAATTGTGACTGGCGATGAAAAGTGGGTCCATTACGACAATCCAAAACGTCGGGCAACGTATGGATACCCTGGCCATGCTTCAACATCGACGTCGGCGCAGAATATTCATGGCCTGAAGGTTATGCTGTGTATCTGGTGGGACCAGCTGGGTGTTGTGTATTATGAGCTACTGAAACCGAATGAAACGATTACGGGGGATGTCTACCGACGACAATTGATGCGTTTGAGCCGAGCACTGCGAGAAAAACGGCCGCAATACGCCGATAGACACGACAAAGTTATTTTGCAACATGACAATGCTCGGCCACATGTTGCACAAGTGGTCAAAACATACTTAGAAACGCTCAAATGGGATGTCCTACCCCACCCGCCGTATAGTCCAGACCTTGCGCCATCCGATTACTATCTCTTCCGATCGATGCAACATGGCCTGGCTGACCAGCACTTCCGTAATTACGATGAAGTCAAAAAATGGATCGATTCGTGGATTGCGGCAAAACCGACCGAATTTTTCACAAAGGGAATCCGTGAATTGCCAGAAAGATGGGAAAAAGTAGTAGTAAGCGATGGACAATATTTTGAATATTAAATTTGTAACCATTTTACGTCAATAAAGTTTCAAATTTCGAAAAAAAACCGCACGAACTTATTCATAGTCCTATTACTTTCAATATTTTCAAATAATCATAGCTTTGGCGATAGCTAAAGTTCTACCAATTAAAATTCGTTTTAGGTTTTTGATTTTATATTAGCCAATCTGCGGGAACCGTGGTTCCTAACGGGTAACTTTTTTATCATCACATTCGCTCTCGTGAAAGTTGAAGTATTTGCAATTAAAAAAACTTGTACTTGTAGTTGAAATGTCACTAAATATATGGTGAACAGTTTCAAGTTCTAAGTTTTCATTTTTCATAAAAACAAAATCTCCGAACATGGTAAAAAGACCTCAACTATCTCCGAAGTGGATGAACCGAATTTAATGGGCTGTTAGCAAAAAGTGTAGAAATTTTCCGAAAGGGTTATATTCTACTTTTTATTTAAAACATACCTTCTTGGCGGGAGTGATACTTATTTGAAGATCAAGCACTGGAAGCTTTGGCTGAAGCATGCGGTAGTGACAGTCTACATCGCCCGATAGCTTCTCGTCAATGCCATAAGGTGTAGAAATTAGTGTGTTACGTAAATAAATTATGATCCTGCAGAACGGGGGAAAAAACAGATTGCTCACTAAATTCATGCTTTCACAATTATACGAACTCGAGACAAAATATATATGTATTACTTCGGCTTCATTTCAGGAGAAGCACTCATTTTACTTCTCGGTTACTGCTCTTAGGATATTAAGAATACCACGCCCCACGGTTACCAGTGAGCTCCCAGTAAGAAGCGTCAACAAGAACTGTGATGGTCAGTATTCCATGCTATAGCTATGGGGTCCCCAGGCATTTTAAACGCGTTTTTAATAATGCCGCACAAACGCACAGAAGGTGTTCTAAAGTTTCCTCAACATCCTCTCTGCATTTCCTGCATTTGTCCGTGTTAGCAATCCTTATCTTGTACGCATGTGCAGCCAATAGATTATGATCTGTTAGCATACCTATGATAGTTCTGCAGTCCTCGAGAGCGTAAGTACGAATTGAGTCAGTATTTTGCCGTTAGTTCTACACATAACTTTTGCTGTTTTGCATGTGGTCAAATTAGTCCACCTAGCTTTCCCTAGTTTTATCATGTAGTCGTCCATTTCGCTGTATGGTATGTAGTATTTAGCGGTTTTGGTATGTCCTTCTCTTGTTCAAATGGTAGTCTATCAGCACTTTTTGCTATCTCATCTACCATTTCGTTCCCCATATTGGCTTTCTGACTAGGTACCCAATAGATATCTCTTCTCTTCTTCTTCTTAATTGGCGCGATAACCGCTTACGCGATTTTGGCCGAGTTTAACAAAGCGCGCCAGTCGTTTCTTTCTCATGCTAACCGGCGCCAATTGGACACCCCAAGTGAAGACAAGTCCTTCTCCATCTGACCTTTCCAACGCAGAGGAGGCCTTCCCCTTCCTCTGCTACCACCAGCTGGTACCGCATCGAATACTTTCAGAGCCGGAGCGTTTGTATCCATTCGGACAACATGACCCAGCCAGCGTAGCCGCTGAATCTTTATTCGCTGCGCTTTGTCTATATCGTCGTAAAGCTCATACAGCTCATCGTTCCATCGCCTGCGATATTCGCCGCTGCCAACGTGCAAAGGTCCAAAAATCTTGCGCAGAATCTTTCTCTCAAACACTCCAAGCGTCGCTTCATCGGATGTTGTCATCGTCCAAGATTCGACGCCATACGTTAGGACGGGCATGATGAGAGTCTTGTAGAGTGTTAGTTTTGTTCGTCGAGAGAGGACTTTACTGCTCAGTTGCCTACTTAGTCCAAAGTAGCACTTGTTGACAAGAGAGATTCTGCGTTGGATTTCAAGGCTGTCATTATTATCGGTGTTAATGCTGGTTCCTAAATACACGAAGTCTTTTATAACCTCAAAATTATAACTGTCAACAGTGACGTGGGTGCCGATACGCGATTGCGCAGACTATTTGTTTGAAGACAGGAGGTACTTCGTTTTGTCCTCGTTCACCACCAAACCCATTCGCTTTGCCTCTTTATCCAGTTTGGAGAAGGCAGAACTAACAGAGCGGTTGTTAAGGCCGATAATGTCAATATCATCGGCATACGCCAACAATTGTACGCTCTTATGCAATAGATATGCAGCCTAATACTTGCGCTTAGCCTTTCTATGGCCTCCCTGCTCCGTCGAACATTTTTGGACTTAAAACAATATGAGCTTATTGCTTTTAATGCTGCTTGGCTATCAACGTACTATATATATTACAATAATTGTTGGGTTCTTTCTTGTTATAGTGTAGGCTAGCTCTGCGGCTTTCCCCACTGCAACGACTTCCGCTTGGAAAATACTGCTGTAGTCTGGCAGCTTGATAGGCTGCTTTAGCCCTAGTTTTGAGCAGTAAATGCTGTCTTAAGTTTTAAGTTTAAAGTTATGGCCAAGCTTCATGCCTTTGTGACATCCCTCCTCTTCAATTGTAGTACGAAACCTTCTCTCCCGATTAAAGTACGGAGTCATGTAGTCACTGCAACCTGAGCTCCACTTTCCTATTGAGCTGTGTCCGAAGGTTTTACAGGTGAACACTCCAGCAGCCACTAACCTCCTCGCGGATTTCGCTGCCGGGTTTTCCGCCATAAAGTCAATAGGCAAGCTGAATATAATTTCCAGTGCCTCCGTTAGAGTGGTTTTCATCGCCTCTGTTATGCACAGCGGCAAGTCGCTGAATCCTTTCCAGTGGCATTAAGTTTGTCAGTTTTGCACCAGCCGCAGTCCACCATACTAAGGCCCCATACAGTAATATCGGTCTAACTACTGCCGTGTAGCACCAATGCATCAGAGAGGGTGATAGACCCCAAGTATCGCCTAGCATTCTTTTACATGCGTACAGTACATTACTGGCCTTTTTCACCCTTTCCTCAACATAGTGCTTCCACAGCAACTTACTATCTAGTATTACTTCGAGGTATCTCGCATGATCTTTGAGAAGTAGTGCGTTGTTGCCTAGCTTCGCGAGGTTCCACGTCGGGACCTTGTACTTCCTGGTAAAAAGTACCATGCTCGTTTTTCCGGCTTTTGGTGTATAGTTTTAAGTGTGTTATTCAACTATTATAGCCATGTCATCTGCAAATGTCATTCGTTTTGGTGCTCCTCCGTCAAATTTCTTGATTTGCTACAAGTAACCATAATAGCGGCGATAGTACTTCACCTTGCGGAGTGCCTCTGCATGCATATTTGGTGACGCTCACATCGTTTCATTCCGCTATTATCTTCCTGCTAGCTTATCCTTATCCATAGACAAATCTCAGGTTGCACATTAAGTGACTCTATGCTATTTAAAATAACATTGTGGCCCCATAAATAAGCCACTTAAATATTTTAAAAAATTTCCTATATATAGGTTTTTCAATTAGAGGTGTTATCTTGATATTAAAAAAAATGCTATTTTTTTAATATATTGTAAATGATCGGATGTTTATTTCATTATGAAGAGGAAGGTATGCCGTTAATAGTGGAAAATAACATCAGGCAAATGATCACCACGACCATGCTTACAGGAAATTTTTCATGAAATTTTCCATAACCGAATTGCAAAGTGGCTGCCCTATGTCCTCGATAGCCTCACGAATTCCATCTTTGAGGTCTTGAATCGACCCTGTACTGTTGGTGTAAGCCTTCTCTTTCACGTGGCCCCAAAGAAAAAAGTCACAAGGTGTTAAATCACAAGATCGCGGTGGCCAATTGTGATCACATCTTCGAGAGATATCGCGGTCCGGAAACTTTTCCGGTAAAAGATCAATGGTTTCGTTGCTTGTATGGCACGTAGCGCCATCTTGTTGAGAGTAAATGTTGATCAGATCAATACCATCCAATTCCGACCATAAAAAATTGTTAATCATCTTTCGATAGCGCAATCCATTCACCTGTAACACCTGTTATTAAAAAACCCTTATTTCACTCTAAATTTATTTCGTAATTTTTTTTTATAAAAATATAGCTTATTTTACAATGAAAACTTTGTAAATCAGCTTGTTGGAAAATTTACAATAACTTAACGAATTTCAAATAAATTAACATTAAAAGTTTCGACTTCTTAACCAGAACCTTTAAACAATTTTTAGATAAGCAGTGTTATAGCTCCATGAAAAAGCTCCTCATAAAAATATCTGCCGTTCGGAGTCGGCTTGAAACTGTAGGTCCCTCCATTTGTGGAACAACATCAAGACGCACACCACAAATAGGAGGAGGAGCTCGGCCAAACTCCTAACAGAAGTGTACGTGCCAATTATTTATTTTTTTATTATCCCTGACGGAATGTAGTAAGGGATTCTCATTAAGCAACTTCGACACTGCAGTTTATACAGATGGCAGTAAAAAGGATTGTGGTGTTGGAGCTCTCATAGACTTAAAATTGAAAAATATATGCATCTCTCTAATACCAGCAGTGCCTTCCAGGTGGAAGTACTGCCAATTGGGGAAGCTTGTGACCCTCTAATCGCAGATTTCTATTTTAAGGGCAATATTGCTATTCTTTCGGGTAGCCAAACTGCAATCTGGATTCGACTACAACAACCTCTAAAATGGTGGAACAAAGTAGAAATAGCCTTACCACCTTGAGTGATAAGCATAAAGTTGCCTTAATTTGGGTCCCGAAACATCGGAATATTGGATAACGACGAACTTGCAAGAGGGGCATCTGCCATGAATAACATTCTTGCAGAATCGGAACACCACAGGTTGCGGTCAGGAATTTCCGTAAAATACCTCCGAATCGCAGATTGTAGATGGAGACACCGCACGACATGTAAAATTAGCAGTACGTTATGGCCCACCTACAGCCTCAAACTAACGCCAACATTGATAAACATGAAACAACGGGACGCCTGCATACACGCGGCAGTCATAACGGGCTTTTGGTCTGTCGAGGAATAAGCAATCAAAATAGGCATCCCAACACACATGGTCACAGTTGTAAACCACTAGAGAAAAGGAACCGATCTCCCATTTTCTTTGTAAATGCCCTGCCTTATGGAAGGAGGCTTCCCAACCTTTGGAAAGCCACATCTCGAGAGTCTCGAACAACAGTCTCGCTTAGGCATTCACAACCGAATAAGGTTCTTAAACCACACAGACTGAATATAGAAATGCTGTAAATAACCATTAAACAAGCTTATAGCAAGGATGTCGCAACAAAATGTTGCAGAAGCGCTAGTTGGATTCTAGATGAATCACCACTTTAACCAACCAATCAACCAATGCGCTCGGAGGTTTACCATTGACTGTCGAGGGGCGAATGCTTTTAGAAAAACCCTCTCGGTCAATTGATGTGTAGTGCATCGGGTTGACAACCGTGCACTTCCAAGTGGTAGAATAAAAACATTATTTTATCAATTTTAATTCAAAGTCTGCTGTATTCTGTATAAAAATAAAACCAATCTATAGGCGAACAATTATTTTAGGATTTCGTTATGGGAGCTGCGTGCTTTCATAAAATTTTGGTTTCATAGAATCTTGTCGAATAATAATAAGTAATAAGGCTAAATTCTGCCGGTACAGACCGAACTGACCTAGCGAACATTTTACTAAATTTAATTTTTTACGAAATAAATCAAAATAATTTAAATTAAATGTACGAGTAGATACATACAAATTAATCTACAGTTTCAAGATCGATTATTCTTCAGTGCGGCGGTTACATGAGAGATATCGAAATCCATTTTAATTCTTAATACTGCACTACAGTTACTTGAAATAAATATTAGCTACTGATTATTCACTCATATCTATGCTGCCGACACCATTCGTATTTATCTCACAGTTGAAGATATGAAAATAATCAAGTAAATCGTCCTTAATTAGCATAATACGCTCGTGTATTGTTCATGAAATTTAAAAAGAAAATAATAGTAATTCAATGGTTGGAAAGTTAGGAAAGTAATGAAAAAAAAACAAAAATTATTTTCGTGCATAGTTGCTAAATGTCCGCCATTCTTCGATTATTTCACAATACTTTTACATAAGCCATGCTTGTCTACTAATCAAAGGCAATCAGAACACAAAACTAGTTATCTAAATCCACATTTTCATTTTTTAATTTCAGTATATTTCATTTTATTTTGGCGCAAACAATTTAATTTATTTCTCTTTCCCTCGCCCTAAAGCCCTTTTGCACAATTGTCAAATTTTCCTTTTTGTAGGCTTTTATGTTATAAAGGTAAAACTTTTTGACTACAAAACGTCAATTCCAGCATTTTCATAAACAGAAATTCAAATTTTATTGGTGCTGAATTAAGTCTTAATGCAAATTGCTTATTGCCTTTCGTTGCCACACTATGGACAAACTGGCATACAAATAAGCTTAAGTTTATGCACCACCCCAAAAACTTTTTGCCGCATCGTAGTAAAGAAATTAGAATTCGTAAGCGGATTTGATAGCACCAACAAGCAACAAATGAAAATATACAAACAACGACTAAAAATTAGGCTGATGGGAAGCCGCTTTGTGCAAAAAACTTAAGTCGAGTCTAAAGCCAAAGAGAGTTGCCTGCGGGAATACAGTTTTATCTGTTTTCCTTTCTCTGTTTTCTATTGTTTAGCAAAACAATTTTGAATATTTCCAAGTAAATATCTTTAGGTCCAGAGGTATTTCATTTACTCTGGAACTTATTCAGGGCTGCGCTTAAAATAAAAAATATTGTAAATATATTGAAAAACATTGACCAGCGTTACATTCTTGAGACGAAAAGGCAAAATTTTAAATTTAATTAATATAATATTTGGTTTTTTCTTACTACGTAATACAAATATATTTAATGGAGTGCTTCACTGTAGGCCATATTTTTTATGGGTTGCTTATGCTTCTCGATAGATGGCATCTATGTGTAAATTCATTTACCTTGAATATTAACAACACGGCATTGTTTCACATTTAATGTGCATAATATGCTAATTTGAAAATGAGAAATTAACCTCGGATATAATTATTTTTTTGTTTTTGTATTTTAATTTTTATTTTTTTTAATGATTACAAAGGTAAAGAGTTAAATAAATCTTTAAAATAGAAAAAATAGTTTGAAAATCTAAAATGTTTCGTATTAAAAATTTGGTGGCAACGTCATCAACAAATATATTTTTCATTAAAGCGCTCTTAACAACGCTTTATCTGATATGCACATCTGAACTTTTAGTTGAACTCATTAATTAGTTACTACTTTGAATTAAAGCTAGGTGGCAGCACCATTATTTTGTTTTATCAAAGTATAAAACAATATTTTAATTTGGTATTTTTGGAAAAAAAGAACACGTGGCAACGCTATGAAAAAATTGGGTTTGCCTTAAAGTTTTCATAGATACCTTCACCTTCTTTTTTAGTAAATTTACATTTTTGAATTGCAGATAGATGGCAATGCTGTACCAAAACGAATATTAGGCAGAAACCATCTACTACAAATAACCTTTGAAATGAAGTAAAACATTAAAGTTGGTTCCGTTCATATTCCATCTGCTTCTTTATCATATCAGTAAATGTGCACATCCGGAACATTTCTATAATATCAATACAACCATCGATTATGCTTTAAAACACAAGTGAAAATCCCATATAAGCACAGATGTATAAATATATACGAGGTGTGTTCAAAAATTATCGCGAATTTTGAATTTTCGCAGGATACGTATATTCGAATTTCGATTATTTTGAGGCGATATGTTGGTACTCATGCCGACGAGTTTGGCCATTTTGAATATTCAGTTAATTGTTGACAGCTGCTTTGCTTGCACGTGTTAAGTGCGCGGATGCATTCCGCATGTTGACTGTCTCATACGGAGAAGCTACTTTGGACCAAAGCAACGTTTACCGGTGGAACAAAATGTTCTCAGAGGGCCGAGAAGATGTGAATGACGAAAAGTGTGCCGCACGCTGGCATGCCGAGTACTTCAACAACAGACGAAAAAATTGATGAAAATTGACTCGCGCCATTCGATGATTTCAATGATTTGGGCATGAAACGGGTCGCCGAAAAATTCGTACCAAAACTGCTCAATTTCGACCAAAAGCAGCATCGTATGGAAATTGCTAATGAGATGTTGGACTCTGTCCGTCACGACCCAAATTTGCTCCAGAGTGTCATAACTAGTGAGGAATCGTAGGTTTATGGTTATGACGTAGAAACCAAAGCTCAATCATCTCAATGGAAGCTGCCGCACGAACCAAGACCGAAGAAAGCACGCCAAGTTCGATCGAATGTAAAAGTTTTGCTTACCGTTTTCTTCGATTGCAGGGGCGTCCTGCATCAAGAGTTCTTGCCACAGGGTACAACGGTCAATATGGAATATTACCTGCAAGTTATGCGCAATTTGCGTGAAGCAATTCGCCAGAAACGCTCGGATTTGTGGAAGAACAAAAATTGGCTTTTGCATCACGATAACGCCCTACTACTCACACACCGTTGCTTTTGCGCGACTTTTTGACCAAAAACAATACACTAAAGATGCCACAGCCACCGTATTCCCCGGATCTGGCCCCCTGTGACTTTTTCTGGTTCCCGAAACTGAAAAGGCCCATGAAAGGACGACGCTACGCTACGATTAACGAGATAAAGACGGCATCGAAGGAGGAGCTGAACAAGATAAAAAAATGATATTTTCAAGTGCTTCGAAGATTGGAAAAAACGTTGGCACAAGCGCATAATATCTCAAGGGGATTACTTTGATGGGAACAAAATAGATATTAATGAATAAATAAATAATTTCTGAAAAACACAAAACTCGCTATACTTTTTGAGCACACCTCGTATATGTATATAATTGACGTTAATACCCTTTATTGGGTCCTTCCTTTTATTTGTCGTGTGCGCCTTGATGTTGTGACACAAAGGAAGGCCCTACAGTTTTATGTCGCCTCTGAATGGATTTTTATGAGTTGCTTTTTCTTGGTAGAAATGCAATCGGAGGTTTGCCATTGTTTGTCGAGAGGCCACCGCTGTTGGAAAAAACTTATTCTATCATTTGGTATTTCACACATGGAGATTCGAGCTGGACCTCTTTTACGAATTACAAAGCGCAAACAGTCCCAATCCAATCCAAAACATTAAAACGGCACTAAATACTCATAAAAAAATTATTATTTTTTTAAATCATTTTCTTTTATTGTGGAAGAAACTCGTATAATAGTACAATATAATAGGCTATTATTTTCCCCCCTATAAATTACATAAAATAGATTGATTTTACTTTAACGGTGGAATAAGCTCAATTTCAAATGAAATTTAATAGGGAAGTTCAATCGTCGGCCAATTGATACAGTTCAACATAACGTACGTACGTATATATAATACAAGTATGTACATATGTGTATAATACAAACGTCCAAATACAAGCATTATTATATTTTCCAATTGAAAACTGCAGATAGAATTTCAATGAGTTATTGTTAATAGAAATTTATCCGCTTAGCAACATCAGATTTTGTAGGTGTTGCTTGTTTACTACAGGTTGAGTTTGAGCGAAATTTGATATAGTTTCTATAGAAAGCAAATCTCTTTACTAGATTTAGTAGTATTGTAACGATATAGGACATAACAACAGAAGCAGAATCAGTAAATGAGCTCACCCAGAAGCTTGGAAGGTGTTATTGCTCGGCTACCCATCCTTCCCAAGCTAATTGCAAATAATATACAATATATAGCTATGTAATATAATTGGCGTGTACACCCTTTTTGGGTGTTTGACCGAGCTCCTCCTCCTATTTGTGGCGTGCGCCCTGATGTTGTTTCCATAGTTATAAGCCGACTCCGAATGGTAAATATATTTTAATGAGGAACTTTTTCATGGCACAAATACACTCGGAGGTTTGTCATTGCCTGCCGAGGGTCGACCGCTATTAGAAAAAACTTTTTCTTCATTTTTGGGGTTTCACGGAGATTCGAATCTATGCACTTAGTCCCGCACCAACGCATTCGGCAACGGCGGCCGCTTCACTAACAATAACAAGTTACATTATTAAATTAATTTTTTTATTATATCATGAGACTATCTCTCTTCTCGTAGAAGTTTAGAAGAAGCGAAAGCGAAGGGTAGGGTTAATTCCACTAAAAATATGCACTTATTTATGCATTTTTTTGGAAAGATGATTCATGTAAATTTATTTATCCAATTAGTATACTGTAAACTCATATTTCAAAAATATTTTCAAAAATTTTCACAAGAAAATATACAAAATTGAGCCGTTGACAGCAGATCTACGCAGACGTCTCGAAAAAAAAGCAATTTGCCGTGGACAGTTTTTCTCAGCATTTGATCATCTGAAATCAAAAAATCAAAGAGTTTTCATTAGGTAATCAATTGTCCGAGGTAACCCTGTTGAATTTTTATTAAAACAAAATTTTTTTTCAATTTTTTTTAACATTTGAAGTAGAAGTGCGATTTTTGGACGATAAATCGCACAATATTGTTTATTGTAAAATAAATAAAAATTGAAAAAAAACCTCCCAGGGTTACCTCGGTAATTATGTAGAGAAAGTGTGTATAAAATTTCAGGAAGATCGGTCGAGTAGATTCAGAGGAAAAGTGTCCACCGACTTGAAAAACGTAGTTTTCCAGAAAACCGATTTAAAGTTTTCTATAGCAGGTAGCCGAGTCGGAGCGGCCAACGGTTATAATGCTCTAACTTTGTGAGTTTTGCACCGATTGACTTAAAATTTGGACACAACATTCTTGAGAGTATGGACATTCATTTTCTCAAATAAACCAAAATCGATTTTTTTTGACCCTAAAAACCCTACCCCCCCTTAAATATTCTGCTTTTACATCTGCTTTGAAACGTTATACAACTGATCTCAGCAAGCACAAAACTGTCAAAGATTTGTTGTTTTTATTTTTTGTGCGTCATGCCACCTTGGAATCGCTTTGAATTGTCCTATCTAATATAAACATCGTGAAATATGGCTAACTAAAGAGATCTAGTGATCTAATGAAAAACATTTAGAGTTTTAATTTCGGAAAATATTTGCATGACGGTGGACCCAACATTTTGAGTTTTGCAGTTACATTCCAATTCATTTATAGACTAGAGGTACAAAATGACTTAAAGATAACACTTAAAAGTTGTCATCCATCAGACCAGAGATATATAATTTTACTTAAAACTAAAGTATATGTAAATAAACGGCAATAGAATCTAACAGTATAAGTATAGAGCATCAATGAAAGACTTAAAGGTAGATCTTGGAGATGTGAAATCAAATTTATTTTTTTTCTAGATTTAACTATACTTAAAATGTGCAAATTTGGGTTTAAAAAAATTGTTCCTGAAAGAGTTGATTAACTTTTGAGACCATGCAACTCTTTTGTCTTTACAGCTCAAATTACTACAAATTCGATTGCTGTTTTTTCTAGCCCATTAACGGAACTCATATTACTGCTTAACATTATTTTTGTATTACTGATAGCAGCAAAAATTGGTGAAGCTTTGGTCACGGAGGATAGATTACCAGGTTTGGCCATCCGCTATGGTGAAAAGCAAACTTGTTAGAGTAACTTCGGTTGCAATCAAGGATTATGGTGAAAATATGTTTAATGGTGTGGTAAACATCAGACAGTTAGCCGGCTCTCAATGAATTTGACAGAATCAGCGATTGGGCTGACGTAGCATGAGTTATGAATTGGTTTGCTTACGAAAAAAAGTTATGAATGTGTTAGTAATATTCGAAAAAAATTAGCACAATGTCACTTCGTTGCAGTCTGAACAATGACAGATTTGACGAGTGCGTGAAATTATCGTGCAGATTTCGGCTGGCGAATACTCCCGTGACGTGGCAGCCGAATTTCTCTTACATTTTTTTCTTTCATCGTAGTTATTGGACAAACCTTGGTCAAGGATGATGGATTACTAATTCTGCATAACTAACTCGGCAGCTGAGCGAAAGGACTTTTAAACAAAGACTGCTCTAAAGACATACATATTCGCTTTTGTGATTCATTGTGCTCATAACTCGAAAGGAAATTGAATAGGAAGTACATAAATTACAAAGTTTTGCTAATATTAACTTTGTTTCTGACGAGTGAATGCGATCAAGAGCTTCCGAAGGACATTTTTGCGCTGTACACAAATACAAAGCATTTTTATGAAAAATTAAATCTTAAAGTACGCGCTTTCAGATGAGTCATAGACGAGCGCATCAATCCTTAAAGCAGTGGGTATGTTTTTCTCTAACGGCCTTTTGAAAGTAACGGGTGTTTTTAATAGCTTGAGATCTTAAAATGATAATACAAAATAGAGACATTGTTGGAATGAATTATGTTTTTAAAAATACTTTTTATACACTTTTTTATTATCATCTGGTAGATAATTTCAGGGATTTTTGTTTTGAATATTACGTCTGATGATGAATATGCCTGTTTTGTTCGCCGTGGCTAGGGGTTTCATGGTCTATTCCAACCAGTCTACTTTGACTACTTAAAAAAAACTGAATAATACATCTAAATGAGCCCAATAATCAAAAATGCGGCGCAAACCATGGTTATTAGGCTTCAATTCTTGCATAAGTTGTATTTTTTATTTACGCAGTCGAAGGATAAAATCCAACAAGCTGATAACGACGACGAATCGACATTTCGGTACCTTCTTTAACACTTCACTCTATGAACTTTGTCCACCGATTTATATTTTTGTAAGAAAATTTTCACAATTTGGCAGCGTTGTTCAGGCGTTAAACGATTCGTAATGACTTGTGAAACTTTGCTGCACAGAAATGTCAACCCAGCTCGGCTGCCAAACCATAGTTTTCGATAGTTCTCTTGCGGTTAAAAAACACGTGATATGTGACTTACACAGTTGGTGCTGGTTGTTCCTAAATAATTTCTTTATTTTCAGATATCCTTTATATAGCGCTTTTTTCCTTAAAGTATCATGTGTACGTATGAAACTGCTTTGCTTTCTTTTAATTTACAAAGGAAGAAGATTTTTTAATTTATATTTTTATATTGTACATAAGTACGTACAATTTGAGTCAAAAAATATGCAAAATGTCACGAATGGTCTCCCACGTGGCTATGATATTTTTTTTGCGGGCAATGTTGTCAGTCAAAAAAAAAGAAACGCAAGGTGTTTTTTAACATTTGCTTCCAGAGTTGGATAAAAAGTTGTCATAAGTGCATTTTGCGGCAGTTTGAATTACTTTGATGGTAACGAAATAGATTCAAAGTAATGAGTTTTCTTCTCATTCGGCAGTGTAAACGTTCGTCGATTTAGACTGATACCAAAAAACTCGTAATTGCATCTTTACTTTGCGAAGTTCTGCCAGTTTCTTTTATCAAGTGCCGACAGACTCTCCTGCACCTGGAACTTCTATTGTTTTCAGGCTTCCGCTGCACCCGAGTCGAAGAATATTTTCATGGGAGCTTCATTGTCAATACGTATGAGATATTCAGGTCAGCGCAGTCATCCACGCAAAATAGCTTCCTTAAAAACATTCAAAGCATTCTTATCTTTGTAAAATACTCTTCACATTTCTGGATGGATGCGCGACTAAGGAAGAGGAGAATCAACTCTGCATTGAAAAGACGAAGTGGTATTTTTTGGCTCCAGCCAACATGAGAAGGAAGCGACCGGCGCACATTGTGACACATCTATCCCTTAGCGCGAGGGTTGCTAGAAAAGCTTTAAGTTGGATAAGTAAAAAAAATAAAAAGTAAATGTTTATAACTGAAAATGGCTTTACTGCTATCCACAATTTATTACATTACATGAGTAGCAATACACTTTTGTATGTATTCGAAACAATCAACAACAAAACATGTGATTTGAGCACATCATCAGTCGAAAAAGTTCACATCGTATTTTATGTATGATTTGAAGGTAGAGGAAAAAATCAAGACAATGATCATCAGACGATGATCCATCAATTCGACGTTTCACTTGACAGTTGAGAATGGCAAACTGTGTTGATATTTCGGTTCAGTCAAGTTTGGCAAGTCATCATGAAGCGTTTAACGTCAGAACAACTCATCCAAATTGTGGAAATTTACTGTGAAAATTATAAAACTGTTCCCGAAGTTCATAGAGCTCTGGTGGCATCATCGTCCTTTATTTATTTCGACATGAATTTTATTCCCAAAAATTAATCACCTAAACATCGACGAAATTTGGATTCAAGAAGGCGGCGCAACTTGCCTTAAGGCACGCTTAACAATCGATTTGTTGCAATATTCAAGACACCATCGACGCCCTATGGCTAGAGTTATTGAAAAAGGTAGTCGAAAATTGGACTGGTCGAATGTTTGGTGACGTGTGAGATGCTACTTGAACGGCAGAAAAGAAAAGGTTTTCTGCATCGCATCGTCACTGGCAAAGAAAAGCTTCCGGAATGGGGCGGTGGGAATGACAAACTGATTTTGCTGCATGACAACGCCACACGTTGTTAAATCGGTCCAGAAATATTTAGAGGGACTGAGAGGTATTGGGAAGCCTTGCTCCACCCGCCGTATTCCCCAGACATTGTACATTCGGATTACCATCTGTTCCGATCAATGCAGTCAGCCCTTATTGGAGAGCAGTTCACTTCTTGCGAGAGCATCGCAAACTGTTTCAATGAATAGATCAAGTCAAAAGAACTCGAATTTTTCGTCAGAGGAATCCGTATGCTGCCTGATAGATGGTGTAAAATTGTAGCTTCCAATGGCACATACTTCATATAATATCGTGTATTATTTAATTGTTTAAATAATTCGTAGCTGTGGCTAAAAAATGCAAAAACTTATTCGCGTACCTAATATTAGGCGTCATCTGACATTTCCATTGAAAAGTTTGACTTATTTTATTATAAGCGCTCTCAGAACATGTTGATGTATTGTCTTTTTTCGAAAATAAGACTTCCTCCGACAATAAGCCCTGTCGTGATTTTCGGACCTTCTTGTAAAATAAGTCATCCCCCGAAAATAATCCCTAGTTAAAATAATGGCACAAAAAGAATTTGTTAAAAATTCTGTTGATTTAAGTATCACATAAGTAATAATATGTTTAGTTTTCTTAGTACTCGTATTTCAGAGAAACGCAATATTCCGCAAAATTAATTGGTTACCACTACAGTTCGTTTCAAATTAATTCTTGGAATTTATCTTAAAAATACAACATAAGACAGCAGTATACATTGAGCGACAGTGTAAGTGTACAACGTTCAATAATTTCAGTCTTGTAATTCTCATTATTTCCTCATACGTAATTTTATTTAAACATAAAGTGAATAATTTTTAACCCCAATTAAAATAAGTACAAAACAAAAGAGCTATTCCGTCGAGTACAAAAAGGGAATCGTGGAAGAGTCCAGGGGTGTAAATCTTGTAGCATTCTGTAAAGAAAAGATGCGGGATCTCCGTGTGCTTCGTAAATGGCGTGCAGACTACGATTACCTGTGTCAACTGGTGGCATCGTCACACTGGTTGGACAACTTCCTTAAACGATATGAACAGTCTCTTAGGAGATTAACATCATTGTTTGAGCTGGATGACAATGAAGTCGTTAAGCGTACACTTCCGTTTAAGCCTTTTGTTGATGACATCGATTTTTCGAAATACCAACTCCACAACATGATTGCTATGGATGAGACCGCGGTATTCCTAGGCAAAGGAGCTCAAATGACAGTTCACCACAAGGCTTCTTCTCCCGGTTACGATAGTGCACGTCTAGATGGCAAGAAAGTATCGCCATTTTTAATCACTAAAGGTAAAAAAGCCCAGATTCAACGTGTTTCAGGAATTTATGTCATTGAAAGGGGAAAAGCCTGGTGCACCTAAGTAGTTATAAGAAAGTAGGTTGATTTTGTGCTGCCACCTCTGTTGAGGGGTCAAAATAGAGGCTTACTAGTTTGGGATTCAGCCAGTACTCACCGCGCTAAAGACATGAACAACTTTCTTGCTAAAGAGATCAAATAATGATTCCGGCAGGAATGACTGGTTACCTCCAGACACTTAACACTGCAATAAACAGAAAATTCAAAGATCATTTGCGGATGGAAATCAAGGAATCATCGAGGTAATCGAGGTAAAACCCGGCTTACAAGAAGTTGTGAATTAGGTAAAAAATTCGTGGTACAATGCACTACGAACAGGCTACTTAGCTAGCTATATCGCAAGACATGATAGATTCGGAACAATGATTAAACAGGAAATGGATTTGGAAGAAAATCGGAATATAATTCAGAATTTTACTTATGACGATGATCCAGAAGAAGATGACATGACTGTAATGGCACAAATCTAAATTTCTGAATTCTGTGTAAAATAAATATTAAATAAAAATATGTAAATATGCTTTTATTTTTGCCCCTCCCCCCGAAAATAAGTACTAGCGCGCATTTGGACCAAAAAGGACAGTGTTTTATTTTCGGGGAAAAACGGTATAAGCCAATTAGTATTATTTACAGTCGCTGAAAAATTCAGCGCGTCGAAAATTGGAAATAAGCCTTGATTTATTTTTGACAACTTTTAACGTAGAATCAAATTATGAGAGAAAACCGTGAAAACAATAAAACCCTTTTCAACCACCAATGTTAGATTTTCTATTTTTTGGCCAAAAATATAGAAAGCAACCCTATTATGTATTACGATAGCTTAAAACTTATATAAATATCAACCTTTGTAGAAACGTAAATCCATGAAAAAAAGGTCTCAACTAATTTTTAACAAAATAACGCTTCTACTTGCGAACACTGATTCTTTCCTATTTGCAATTCACCTACAAATAAAAATCTGTCAATTTAGAACAAATTGTTGAACTTGTAAAGTTTTTTGACTCCGTCTTCCCTGCATTTTTCTACAGATAAGCCTTGTGACATGCTGTAGATCCTACAGTTAGAATCATTCCTACTTCTGATAAGCCAATATGAAATGGGCAATCGGATACTTTTAGTTGCTATTTCCAAATAAATACAATTTGATACTACAAACAGACATACATACATATACAAAAAACAGTTGATGCTAAATCCAGTTCCTCTAGCTAGCTGTGTAGTTGTTGTTCCTTTTGGTGCCTTTCCTGGCAAATTTGTCTTCTTTCTTTCCGACCGCCGCTCTACTGCAGTTTTCAAACTTCCTCAGGTTTTTTTGCGGTGTTATCTGGATATGGAAGCGTTAACTTTAAATAGATTAAGTCGCTTAATGCCAATGGCCATTGGTATTGGCTGCATGGCTGGCAAGCTGTGGTTGGCAAACAGCGACAGAGAGCCGGCAATTTTAGTGTTGTTGACAGTAATTGACAAGCGTTCGGATGTGCGAATATGCACACAGATTGGAAGACAAATTTGAAAATTTTGTTTTTGGCCATAGATGGTTTTATGAATAAGTACTTTCGTAAATTGGAGAAGTTGAAATATTTGGCAAATTGTACGATATACATATTTAGATTAAATAGAATTGAATATGGAAGTAAGTAAGCTATTTTCAAGCTCATTTATTTTACAGTATTACAATTGGAAAGATGAATTTGTTAGATAAAATTTTGAGTGTAGCAAATCCAGCGAAAGAAAGGAAGAAACTTTGAAAACTCTTGGGAAACGTTGTATCTTCCTTCTAGCATCGCATATTAAGAAGACAAAAGAGTTAAAGGGCTGGTATAAGATAAAATTTTGTATAATGCCTGATAAGACCAAAATTTTGTTATGTCTTTTCTCATACCTTGGCTCAGATCACACACACTAGCTGTGCTTGGGAGCGAGCTCTTGTGATGGTTTAATCATATTTTAACTACTGGTAATATTTAGGTGAGGTAAAAGTTGAGTTAAAATGTTGTCAATGTTTTTCCGCTTTATTTTGACGATTAAATTGACTTATTTTCTTATTATAGTAGTTGAAAAATTTGCATTTTCTAAATAAACAGGAGAGCTAACTTATAAGCCTTTTAGTTCGTAATCGAACACTTTTCGGACTATCTTCATTTCCTGCTTGACGATTTCCAAAGAATTGTCAATATTTTCGACGATTTGTCCAACATAATGGAATCAATGAAATTATCTTTTGGCTGCTGTATTTGGTCCATAAGCAGTCCACATATTTTTGGATGTCTGATCTGGCTTTTTCGTCATTGACTTACTGAAATAT
This sequence comes from Anastrepha ludens, assembly GCF_028408465.1. Taxonomy (NCBI): domain Eukaryota; kingdom Metazoa; phylum Arthropoda; class Insecta; order Diptera; family Tephritidae; genus Anastrepha; species Anastrepha ludens. The sequence continues at coordinate 71,346,455 of NC_071500.1, forward strand.
GCACTAAATTTTCTTTTGGTTTACCTCTATTTGGAACGCAAAAATTTTCTTCGTTCATGGGGGCGTAGGTTTCGATGAACAGGTTGAATGGCAAATATCCCTCGCCCCAGTTTCGAGGCCCATCAAGACATCGTGATCAAATGAAAATATTGAACTCATCGCTACAGGTTTGCACGATAATTCGCATTAGCCCGTTCGCGAGAGAGTGGCTGCACTACGATTTCTAAAAACTATTGTGGATGAAAACACCTTTTGTACACGTTTAAGTCTCTTTTTAGCAGACTTAGAATCAGTGGTGAATAATCCAGTTTAAAGATGAAAATAAAGAGATTAAAGAGGTTGAAAAAATTTTAGCCGTTACGATGCACAAATCTCAAAACGGAGGATGATTTTGAAGTAATGGGATTAAAGTGAAAAATGAGAAAAGATGAAAATTAATAATACTACAGCGAAAAATAAGTCTTCCTCTACAAACTGAAGTAGTTTGAACAAGGTCGTGTACGAAGTAAAGGCTTTTGAAAAGCAAATACTCGTATGACAACTCTTTTTCATATTCAAAGGCAGTCGAGCCTTCTCACATCAAAAATACAGTGATTTCTACCTTATTTGAAGGTTCGCTGGATCAGTCGCATTATTTATTACAAAAAATAGTTTTAAATCCTCGGCGAAAAATAATAAAAAAAAAAATCGAAGAAAAGGCATCTTTGTGGTATGTATTTTCTGAAACATTCCTAGGTTTCTTTCTTTCTATTCTATTTTTCGGGTTTATATCCTCACCTTTACAACTAAGCACATTTGTGTAGATGCAAGTTATTATTTTTTTTTTCATTATAGTCCGGTCAAAAGAGAATACAAAATATAAATTTTTATACACCTTTTTTTCCATTCTTAATTGTTAGTAGTTACTGCCCCCCTGCATATACAAATATCTCTTAAAGAAGTCACAAAAGACGGTCGAATTGTAATGCAGATTTGTCGACTGTCCGCCTTCATATATTTTGCAATCTACTTGTAATGCTACGGTGTCAATGGCGTCCTGCCAAGGATATGTATATTTTAATTTTATTTAATATTTTAATAACTTTCTTTTTGCTAGTGCGTGATTACCATTCAGAAGTGCGTAGTTTGAGGCCACTGCCACGAAACACCAATTTTTTTTTTTTTTTTTTTTTTTTTTTTTTTTTGTCGTTTATTTGCAATCTATTTTTAAAATAATAAGCAAATTATCTAACTATTAACAATTTGACTTATATTATTGAGCTCCATTGAGGTCAATAATGATATACAGTCGAACTTCTTTACAGTGAACTTCCATATAATGAAGCTCTCCTTATAATGAACTGGTTTCGAAGACACTGCTTTTTCGTTCTTCTTTCGGTGTATTTTTGTCTCCTTATAATGAACTTCTATATAGTGAATTTTTCTATATAATGAACAAATTTTACAGCTGGAAATTCAAGCGTCCTAAGTTTTTGTCTCCATATAGTGAATTTTTTCAAAAGTTTTCTGTTGCAAAAAATTACAGTTAGATGTGGACAAACTGTAATGAGGGGAATCCCAAAATTAAAACAGAACGAGCTGAGCTATTACAGTTTTATTCAGTGATTGAAGTTAAAATGACGCATCGAAGCAGCATTTCGCTTGAAAAAAAGTTATTAATGATTAACAAAGTTAATGAAGGAAAGAAAAAAAAAAGATATTGCCAATGAATTCGGAGTTCTTCCCAGCACTTTATCAAATATTTTAAAAAATAAGGAAGTGATTTTAAAAAATGCGGAGGATTTGGCAGTAAATACCAAACGCAAAAGACTTCGACCTTGTCATTTTGAGGATATTGAAGAAACAATGCTGAAATGGTTACTCGTTGCACGTGGTAAGAATCTCCCTTTATCTGGACCATTATTGAAGCAAAAGGCCAAAGATTTTGCGGAAGCACTAGGACACCACGAATTTGAGGCAAGTACAGGTTGGTTAGACAAGTTCAAAAGTCGGCATGGCGTTATTCAAAAGACATTATGTGGGGAAAGTGCTGACGCCAACATAGAAAACCTTGATGAATGGGTAACGAACGTCTTACCGAAATTAATTGAAAATTACAACATTAACTACATTTTTAATGCCGACGAGACCGCTTTGTTTTTCAAATGCTTGCCAACTAAAACACTGGCATTCAAAAATGAAAAATGCTTTGGTGGGAAGCAAAGCAAGGAGAGAATAACTGTCCTGGTGGGAAGCAATATGACTGGATCAGAAAAGCTAAAATTGCTGGTAATCGGAAAGGCCAAAAATCCGAGGTGCTTCAAGGGAATAAAATCTTTAGGTGTCGATTATGAGTTTAACAAAAAAGCATGGATGACCAGTGAGATTTTTACGAAATGGATTGTAAAACTCGACAAAAAATTTTGTGATCAAAACAGAAAGGTGTTGTTTTTTGTTGATAACTGCACTGCCCACCCTAAAGATGTAAGAGACAAGTTGAGAAACATTCATCTCGCTTATTTTCCTCCCAACATGACTTCGTTACTGCAACCAATGGACCAAGGCATTATCTACAACATGAAACAACATTACAGAAAACGAATTTTAACGAATATATTGACTCAAGTGGATGAGGGAAATTCTGTTATGGCCATAGACTTGCTGCAAGCAGTTCGAAATCTTAGCAATGTATGGAATGTCTATGTTAAACCAGAAATAATTGCCAACTGTTTTAAAAAGGCTGGATTTTCAAAAGATTCTATGCAGATTCCATTTGAGCATTGGGATGAAGAGGACCTTCTTTCAATATCGGATTTGGCTGCTTTACAGTCTTCATTTAAAAAAGTAGCAAATATCGAAGCATCGTTTGATGACTACGTAAATGTTGATAATGGTGTGCAAACTTGGGAAAACCCATCCGAAGAAGATATTCTCAACAGCATTTTTGAAAGTCGCGGAGTTCCAGCTGAACCTGGTAAGCATTTATCTTTTTATAGTCAAACAAAAATTTAATATGTAAATATTATTTCAGATAACGATGAATACGATTTGACCGTTGAAGAATTGGCAGAAACTGAGGAGGTATTACCTACGTTGATACAAGCTGCTTCATCCATTAGCGTAATTAGAACCTTTGTGGAAATGAGGAGTGACGTGCCGATTAATGTTTTCAACTCTCTACATGATTTGGAAGCTTTTATTGAAAATGAAAAATGGAAGACTGTAATTCAAACCAAACTCACTGATTATTTTAAATAAAGTTACATAAAAAATCAATGTTTCTTTATAATGAAGTTTCTATATAGTGAAGGGATTTTCAGGTCCCGTGCGAATTCACTATGTGGAAGTTCGACTGTATATGTATACTACGTTTAATGTACACTTATATTCAGACTTATGTGTTAGATTTTAATACATTTTAATATTAGATTTATCTATTAGGTTCTGAATGGAATGTCTAATACATGATGTCTTTTAAGTCTATTAATTTCATTAGTTTCATCAAGTAATGCAATTGCTAGCGGGTTATCGTGATAACTTAATCTCTGTAAATATTTTGTGGTAATTTTTTTAATTTCATCTTTTATAAAGGGAATTTTTAGATCAGTATGTATGGCTTTATTTGTGACGAACCAGGGTGCACTTGTGATAAGCCTTAAAGTTTGCGCTTGGTAATTCGTAAAAGAGGTCCCAGTTCGAATCTCCATGTGTGAAATACCAATTGATAGAAGGTTTTTTCTAATAGCGGGCATATCTCGGCAAGCAATGGCAAGCCTCCGAAAGTAGCTCTGCCATGAACAAGCTTCTTATTAAAAGGGTGCGCCAATCACCCAGAAAGGACGTAATCGCCAATTATATATACACATAAATATATATAACCTCCTTTTTGCAATTCTCTTCTATAATCTAATATCCATTTCACCCACAAACAAAAAAAAATAATGCAGGATTTACCATTTGCAACTTGTAAGAAGATTTTAAGGATAACGCGCATGAAGTAAAATAGTAGAACGTAAACACGCGGCACATGTCTCCATGTATGCTTTTAAAATACATTCCCATATATGCACGTAGAAATTGACACATTTTTATGTACATACGCATACAATTGCAATGCACACACATACATATACATACATAGCTGAGCACAAATGTGTGCAGTAGTATTTGCTTTAGAAATCCCTGACTGGTGCTTGCATGCTCACATGCTTTCGCTTATCTTCGGGGAATTCAAGGATGTAAGGCGGAAAGACATGTACATACACATGTACATATATATATCCGCAAAATGTTCAGCAAGCTTTTGAGTGTATCTGTATATTCCGATCGATTTTGTGATTTAAAAATTTTTATTTTTCCCAGTCGTAAGATAACTCTTGAAGCAGCTGCACATACATGGCTACGTAGGAGACTATTTCATGTGCACCTTCCTTTTTCCTGTTTTATATACCTTTTTTATTATATTAAGCTATGTCTAGTTATATCTATCGATATGAAAGAGAATGTATTTTGTGCTTATACTTTTCTCATCAATTTAATATTTTAAATGACCTTAAAGTTCCAGAGGGAAAAGGTAAAGTGAGGTATCCATTGCGTATACTTTATTCCATAGAGGATTAAAGTCCAACCAATTTTGTTTTTACGTTTATACAAAACAGCAAGAAGAACGGAATTTAGGTATGTATTAATACAAACCTTTCATAGGTGTACCTATATTTTTTTTTCAAAATGATTCATTTAGAAATTTCACGGGCACTTAAGGATACATTTTTCAAAGGTCATTGTTGAACTATATTTGTCTTGGCGAAAAGAAACAAAAATATGTTTTGATTGCTGGCTATTGATTTTTCGTTTCATATCATCCTTGTGTAAATACGCCACACTAAATACATGCTCCCAATACAAACTGAAACCTCTGTAAAGCTTTTTTCTGATGCAGTTAATATCCAAAATACTGAAATTTCATACAGTTACATAAATTACAAGTTCCGCACTTATTGTGAGAAGTGGTACGTATTGGAAAAGGTGGCGTGGCACCTCCCATATAAACTGAAATTTCCAAATGGCTTTGCTCCAGAAGCACAAAAGCTAAGAGAATGTAATTTGATCCAATTACACAAATTGCTAATATCAGTCTTACAGTGAAACGTGGTAGGTATTAGAAAAGGGGATGTAGCACTTGCCATACAAACTTAAATCTCATATCGCGTATACAAAAAAATGAATCAGCGGCAATTTCAGAATCTGAAAATACTTTGTGAAAAGAAAAAAAATTTCTCACATTTTATTACATTGAAGTACAGTTCAATTGAAATTAGATAAAACCTCCCGCTTAAAGTAAGAATTTTTATTGGTCGAATTTTCAACTACGGTACTATGATTTTCAACTATGTATATGTAAGTATTTGAAACCATTTTTCGAAAATTGAGTCCTTAGCATCTTTAAAGTCCTTAAAATAATTCAAATAATAAGAAAATTAAAAACTGAGTATGCAGCATTACTATATAAAATTTACAGTTTTACTTACATATGCAATTTTTCTTGAATAATTTTTATTATCACACGGTGTTTTACATACATACATATGTATGTATAATATATGTTCATATATTATACCTTCTGAAAACTGCTACTTCATTTTGGGTGAACTAGACAACTGAGTGTAGCCGGTGGAGAAAATGAACAAACCTTTGTGTGGGCACCTGCAGATATATATAATATGTGTACGAATTATTCTACCATCTATTCATCAGAACTAACTTCCATTAACTTTCGCATATTCCTCCTCCTATTTTCGTTTGTTTACTTTCTTTGCTGACGTCACGGTACTTGGAGAGGCGCAATCTTGTATTCCATCCTTCCTAAATATATTTTAAAGAAGAACATGTTTTCAATTTCTTTTTTTGTGCGCATTAATCGATGCCGCTGTTCAAATTTTAAACAGAGTGTAATACAAAAACAATTTCCAAATTAGTAATTTTAAAACATTGTTGATGATGATGCAGTTTCATTTTCCATGAAACTTGTTTTATTCCTTAATGATTTTCAATAGGATAATAATAAATGTGGGCAAAAAGTAAGTTGAATTTATTTGTCAAAGTTCGCGGGATTAAAATTTCGCTCTAGTTATTTTTTTCATGAGTTTGCAGCACTGCTAATAACATCTGGGCCAACTTTCATGTGAGTGTCATTATCAGTAATATATTTACGCTTGTGTTTACCAAACGACCAAGAGTGCATTTTTCGATTTTTACAATGTCCGATTTGATTGAGCAGAGAAGTGCCATCAAATTTTGTTTGCGGAATGAAATTTCGGCTGCGGAAACGCTTAGCATGTTGCAGAAGGCATTTGGTGATTCGACCATGTCGCAGAAAAATGTTTATAAATGGTACAAAGACTTCAAAGAGGTTCGAGAACGTGTTGATGACTTGGAGCGCTCCGGACGACCATCGACGTCAACAGATGACCAACACGTCAATAAAGTGAAGGAGTTAGTGCGCAAAAATCGTCGATTGACTGTTAAAGACCTTACTGATATGATCGGAATATCAGAAGGATCTGTGAAAACCATTTTGAAAGACCATTGTGCCTACGAAAAGTCAATTCTCGTTTGGTACCGAAAACTCTGAATTTCTTGGAAAAAAGTCGTCGCGTTGATGTGTGTGAAACAATGCTTTCAGACTATCAGGACAAGCTCAAACGCATCATTACGGGAGATGAGACTTGGATTTATGCTTACGACCCTGAAACAACCGACCAATCAAGCGAATATCGTGCTAAAGACGAGCCCAGACCGAAAAGAGCACGTCAAAGTCGTTCAAAAATAAAGGTCATGATGACATTTTTTTTCGATTTTCGTGGTGTGGTGCACTATGAATTCCTTTCACCTGGCCAAACTGTTAATAAGGAATATTATCTGAGCGTTATGCGTCGTTTACGTGAAGCAATTCGTCTAAAAAGACCAGAATTATGGGCCAACAACTCTTGGTTTTTGCATCACGATAATGCACTGTCTCACACTGCACTCGTTCTTCGTGACCATTTCGCCAAAAATTCCACGCATATCGTTCCGCAACCACCGTATTCGCCTGATTTGGTTCCGTGTGACTTCTGACTATTCCCAAAACTCAAGAGACCACTCCGGGGAACGCGTTTCGAGTCGATTGAGGAGATAAAAGCTGAATCGAAGAAGGTGCTGATGGCTATACCGGAAATGGACTATTTGACATGTTTCGGGGATCAGAAAAATCGTTGGCATAAGTGTATTTCATCGAGAGGGGATTATTCTGAAGGGGATGAAATTGGTTTACAAGAATAAATAAAGATTTATCATTTTACAACAAAATTCACCTTACCTTTTGCCCATAGTAGTAAATGATCAACAAATCACTTGAACGGGGAGAGTTCATAGATGCCTGGAAAATAACAATCATTAATTTAGTATTCAATACTGGCAGTAAAAGTAATATGGCCAATTATAGACCTATCGCCAAATTATCCACAGTTTGAAAATTATTTGAACTTATAGTGAAACCAACACCGTTTCATGAAAGGTAGATCCACTGTTTCAAATCTTGCAGTGTTTTCTGAATCATTATCATCATAACATCTTTAAAAAAAGCACAAGTTGACACTATGTACACAGGCTTTTCAAAAGTAATTGATAATGTTAATCACAGGGTTTTAAGTTCCTAACTGAAGGCTGATTTAGATAACGTCGTTGCTAGGTGTAAAATAAATAAGTTAGATTTAAGTGCAAACAAGTGTTTTTCATGTTTCTTCTTCTAAATTTTGATCTGCTATACCCACTTCCTATCACATTGGTGGTTCTAACACTCGGACTGAAAAGTCCCGGGCCTAACAAAGAAGCCAAGTTTTTTTTGTTTAAAACTAGATTAATTTATCTACTTAATTTTCTTCAAGAACAACGCAATCATTCCTGCGCCGCTGTAACTTTTCAATATCACTTTTCTGGAACGATTTATCTTTTGCCTCAAAATTTGCCTCAGTTTCAACTATAACCTCTTCATTCGAGCGAAATTTCTTACCGGTGAGCATTTTATAGGTCTGCGAACAGCCAGTAGTCACTGGGAGCCAAATCTGGCGAATACGGTGGATTTGGGATCAATCCGAAGATCAATTCATGCAGTTTTGTCATTGTTTTGATGTGTGACACGATGTGTTGACTTGAAAGTGAGCAAACGTGGCATCCACTGTGCCTTGTCAGAGTCCATTGCTCCTGTAATATAAAGCCGATACGTTCTTTTGATATCTTTACGATGCCATTTAACTCACGCAACCTCACTTTTCAATTATTCAAAACGATTTAGTGGATTTTTTTGATATTTTTTGGTGTTACCGCCTCATTTGGACAGCGCCGTGGACTATGCATCATCGATGTCTCTACGACCATATGTTAGTTTACCCAATCGGTCGATCTTTGTATGGTATTTGACTCTAAATTCTCTTTTAAAAGTTATTTGAATTACACCATTGTAAAGTCATATGCTGTACTTTATTAGTAGGTTTGAATGTACCAAGAAAGCTTTTTTGCGTTATGCTTTGCGTTCTTTGATTTTCACGGATTCAATTCCGTCCTACGAAAGTCAGTACTTGCTCATTATTCTAAAAATAGTAGATATTAGAAATACTATTATTTTCCTCACTTTCCTTTTGGATTTGATAAGAGGCGCGATTGACTCTCCACCGCTACCCGAGAAAATTAATTTGAATATTCCTCAGCGAAGCTAACGGAATCATAATATTATCTGGTTTGGGATGGTTAGAACCAATTATGCTTCCAATGCTCCAAATCGTAGAACTTTGGGAGAAATCAATTCGGTTTCAAATCATATTGTCCTAGATATTTCTTCAACAAATACCCACTTCAAATTGTTACTACATGAATTGTTGAACTAAATTCTTAGTATTTTCTAAAATTTTTTCTCTGTGTTAATTATAAGAAATGTTACTTTCTTTCATTCATTACAATGAAACTAGTATTAGGTGCGCAACTAAGTTCTCGCTGTTTTTTTGATGAAAATACAAGTTTATTCTGAAAAAATGGTTACAAGTGAATCATTGAAAGTATTGCCCATCGCTGGTTACTATTTTTCCCATCTTTCTGGTAGATCTCGTATACCGTCATGGTAAAACTGTTCATCTTTTGAGGCTATCCACAGGTGATAATCGGACGGCGCAATATCAGGAGAACATGGCGGGTGGGTAGGATTTCCCATTTCAGTGTTTCCAGGTAGATTTTAACGGGTTTGGCAACGTAAAGCCGAGCGTTGTGATGCTGTAGAATCACTTTTTCATGCCTCTCCGCGTATTGCGGCCGCTTCTCGCGCAGTGCTCGGCTCAATCGCATCAATTAAAGTCGATACCAATCCCCTAAGACGCTTTCGCTTGATTATAACAGTTCATAATAAATAACACCAACTTGGTCCCACCAAATACATAGCATAACTTTCGCAGCGTGAATATTCGGCCGAGGCGATGACGTAGTAGCATGATCGGATTGTCTCCATGACTTTCTTTTCTTTGGATTGCTGTAATGAATCCATTTTTCATCACCCGTCACGATGACACATTGAGCAATGTCTCCAATCAATGTCTTCGAAGGTTTTTGGCCTTCCTTCACGCGGATGGTCGTCAACATTAAAATCACTGTCTTTGAAGCGACGGAACCAATCTCGGCACATTGTTTCACTTAAAGCAGCATCTCCATAAACTTTTTGTAGCTCTCGATGCCCTTCAGCCACCGTTTTTTTCGAATGAAAGAGGAAAATCAACACTTCTCACAAATGACGATTATTCGGCACAAAATCAGACATTTTCACAAAACCAAAGGTATATGATACCAAAACCAAATCACTAATGTGTCGAAATAGTTTGTTTACCATATGTCTAAGCTTTGTTTATGACGTTTAGGTTATGTTAGAATCGACTAGCACACACTGCTGGTGGCATCTATTGACAAACAGCGGTAACTTAGTTGCGCTCCTCTTACAGTGATCCATATAGCGGTTTATTTTTAAGAACTCAAAAAAATTAATCCTTTTTGTATAGTATTTGCTTATTCGCAAGAGTAGACACTCTCATTATTTATGGATCGTTGATGTGGTTGCATCGGCTGGCTTCCCAGTAACGCATCCTGTTAACCAAGTTTCCAGTGACGGTTTCATTCTCTATCTCATGAATGGCTTGCTCGATATTTGCCCTACGTGAACCGCCAATGGATTGTGCGCATAAAATCGGTATCTCACGGCACCCTGCAAAAGAAAGTCTAACCGGGCCAAATTGCAGATACGAAGTGACCAAACGTGCAAAAGATCAACTGTGACATGTGGAGTGCCTCTCGGCGTGACATTCGTCCAAGTGCTTGTCTTCGATTTCCGGCAAAAAAATGTTTATTATGCCACTGTAGCGCCCACTGTTGACCAAAATAACGTTGCGTGAAGTATTTTCAAACAAAAATGAGCCCGGATGCGCCAAATGAAAATAGCCTTCATCATAAAAGACTTTGACTTTTGCCCCCTTTAAATAAGCGCGTTGTTAAGGCTACAAGAAATTGACTTTCGAAATATTTAAGTTTGCAATATTTCCCATCGTTATTTAATCGCTTAGAGCATCCCCTCTGACATCAACCTTACAGCGGTTTGTCGTTTGCAAGCAAATTAAAAAATAGTACAATACAAAAACAAAATATTAAAAAGAGTATGAACTGGCCTCTAAGTAAATCGCCTCGAGAATTTAAAAAGCGCTTAAGGGAACGAAAATGCGTTTATATCATACACACATATATACATGAAGGTGGAGCAATAATATATGGACATTTGATTAAATATATACTTTTTTATAACAACATGGCCATGAAAATTTGTTTGTGTAAGAGTTATTACAAATCATAAAATATAACTTCCTTAGGATAACAAAAGTAAACGAAATGTTACACAGCTATTAATAAGCTTCAAGTAACAAAGAATTAACGTTTTTTGGTTGCCCCTTGTTTTTAAGTGCAGAACTAAGGCAAAATAATAATAATAATAATTTAAATAATAACAGACTAGTATGTAACCCCCGAAAATCGGGTGGGCTTTTTTCCTACGGAAAGTAAACAGCATATGTGACACCTTATATATTAAAAGTTATGATGATTAGAAAAGTGTATATTTTTATTCATATGTAACATGTAAGAACTTATGCATATAACATTTTTAAAATTTTTTCCAGTTAATTTTTTTTAAATTATTTCATTATAAACTACATTCAACGTCAAGTTTTCGTTATTGCCCATTTGAACTCGTATATTTTCCCAGGATCTAACCCGGCTTAACGCAACATAAAGTTGGCCGTGAGCAAATCAATCCTCCTTTAAATGAAGGCCCACCTTTGATAATGTTTGCCCCTGGGCCTTATTTATTGTTATGACGAAGGCTATTGTAGTGGGAAATTGGCGGCGCTTCAACCTAAAAGGAAGTATGGTTTCGCTCGGCTGCAAATTTATACGAGGCAATAGAAATCGCCTTCCCTGAACCTCTCCGCATAACACTTCCGCGTGCAAACAATTCGGATGCATTTGTTTTATGATCAGTCGCGTGCCATTCACCAACACAGTTATACATTTTTTTTTTGCCATTCGTAAAATTTCTTGGATTTGCAAAAGTAAAAATATATTTTTTCACAGATCTTTACGTTTTAAAAAATTTTAAGAAGAATGGTAAACAAAATTTTCAAAGTTCATAATCATATATGATTTGATAATGGCTGCATACATAAAAATATACTTGTACACACATAGAATACAATACAAAGAAACAAAAAAATCACTTAAAAATGTATATCTGTGTCAAAAAGCTCTATGATTTGATGGGTAATACTGATCTTTTAAATGGCGTTGGGCATTACTATAAAATTTTTCTGAGAATAGCCCAAATACAGTTTACCTTTGAAATAGTATCAAATAAATAACTAATTTGTCTCTCTCTCCTCATTTTTTAAAACTATTTAAAATTTTGAGTTTTGCAAAAAGGATCAAACGCACACAACATTTTTAAATACATACATACGTTTATATATTGTAGTTCAATTGTACCATATATGAACGAAAACAAAAGTGGATGCTTCTACCAATCATATCCAATACGTGACGTTTCATACATTTTTCACTTACTTACCTCCTCTATTCCTCCACTTAAAGTAGGAACACTTCTACGAACTCTTCTTGGTCGTCCGCTAGGCATATTTTAAAATTAAATATGGATGTACCCTTTTCTTAAAATAAATTCTATTTTGCGTCTGTCCAAAACTCTTTCTAATTTGCACTGTTACCGTTGTTTTAAGTGAATTGACAAATTTCAAGTTAATTGTCAATTCATACCAATTATTGCCATCACTACAAAATTTTGAAAAAAATTCGCAGCAACCGTTGGGACTATGTTCATGAATACATATTTATTAGTAAAGAGAACAAAACAAACAAATTATTGAGAATCCAAATGTATACAATGTTGTGCTCATTAGAAAGAGAGCTAAACAAAGCAAACGAACGTACACATATATATGCGTATATTTGTGTGTCATCCCGCTTTGCATAGACATCGCTGTTATCAATATGAAAATTTTGATAACTTTACACGCAAATATTTCATGAACAAATTAACCAATTTTAATTTTTATAATTTTCCGGAAATATGCTCATCAAAACCTTTCTCTTGATATATATTTCATATCTGTACATATTGTGGTTTAGTCAGAATAAGCGCCATGTTTTAAATTAATAATAACAGATAATAAAAACCTCCACAACTTATCACCGATGAATTTAACATTTTTCCAAAAACTTGTGTCGGGGGAGTCTCTTAACATCCGATGAGGCAAATAATATTTTGCACTTTTTCTTCTTTCATAACGTTACAACGCGGGGTTCGTCAAATCTGCCTTCAAAATGCTTCTTCAAAGTGGCCTATCTTGAGCTGTTGCTTCATAGTTACGTATTCCCAACTTCTTAAGATCGTGTTCCACTGCGTCTATCTAACGGTTCCTCGGTTTTCCTTTGGCCTCCACCGCCCATTATCTGTTCTGTCGAAGCATTCTTCACGGTACGGCATACGGATCACATGACCTAGCCATCTTATGCGCTGCGCTTTAATAAAATGTACGACTCTCTCGTTCTGAGTTATATCGTACAGTTCAGAGTTCAATCGAGTTCTATAGGTGCCATTCTTGTTGGGCCAAATATCTTTATTAAAATTTTTCTTTCCATCTTAGCAATCTTTCATCAACCTTAAGAGTCCATACCTCACAATCATACGTTCGGATTGGTCGAATAAGGGTCTTGCACATAGTTAACTTTGTAGCTTTGGACAAAAGTTGCGACTTGTCCCTGACTGCGGATGTTGAATCACCACTACATGCGAACATAACTCTTGGTAGTACTTAAAATGCTGCATTATTTCAAAAATATATGCTCCCACATGGAAATTTTGAACTCATTTACAAAAAGGCCAATACCGCTCCAAATTTTGTTAATTTTTAAGAAGGTTAGGTTGATATGGTTGCCCAGGGAATGGGCACACTTGGGCGAAGAAAGATTCGTCCTTTGTGATGCCATTATGGAGGGGTGAGACGGGATAGAAAGACCGAAGGGATACAGGGAGAGGGCGGGGAGAGATGGTGCTGGGATGGTTAGGAGCGTGTGGATTACGAACGATGACTATGTTTGCGTCGACCGCTTAATGCTGCTGTTGAAATTCATCAGATTTTTAATGTCAGCACCAGCTATATCAGCAGGCGTGGCAAAGAAGTATGAGCCAAGATGCCTAGATCTTAGCCCCGCCAGAGCAGGGCAGCTAAGGAGAAGGTGCTGAGATTATTCTACCTCATCCTCCATACATCCAGCGCAAAAAGGACTCGAGTGATTCCAAGTCTCACAGCATGCATTCCTCGCGCATTGTGTCTTGTGAGAGAACCCACGAAAATTTCTTTTAAATCATTCTTATTTCCTGAGAGAATAGCGATGTCATCTGCATAAGCACATATTTGGGTTGTTTTAGTTAATATATCAATGTACCACCTTTGTTAACATCCCTTACCACAAAGTGCAGCATCAAATTGAATATGACTGTTGATGTGATGCCTTATTTTGCTTTACACCTGATTTAATAGAGAACAACTCTGTGAGCTTTGCTTGATTGAATTCTTTTGCTTGTGTATTTGTGAGCGTTACGCTAACGAGCCATATTAGTTTGGCAGGTATTCCAAGAATAAGCAGCATGTGCTGGATCCTATCTCTTTGAATACTGTGGAAGGCTTGTGAAATCAACGAACAGGCAGTGAACATCTAGCCCGTATTCATAGTGTTTTTCAAACATTTGGCTAAGAACAAAACATTCGTCGATTGCAGATTTGCCTCTACGATATCCGCATTGGTAGTCTTCAATTATTATTTCGGCATATTTGTTGATTCGTTCATTGAGAACATTTGTGTAGGGCTTGTAGGCCGTGTTAAGCAGTGAGATACCACGGTAGTTATCGCATACTTTCTTATCACCTTTCTTGTGTACTGGGAAGATTATGCAGCTTAGCCAATCAACTGGTATGGATTCTTTTTCCCAACGTCAATTATTAAATGGTGGAGGCACTTATGTAACTCCTCACCACCTTATTGGAGGAGCTTAGCCGCTATAGAATCTTCGCCGCTTGCCTTTCCATTTCGAAGTGTTTTAAGGGCTACGATAAATTCGTCAAATTTTGGTGGAGGGATGATGTTTTCAGCTGTAGTTATAGATCCCCAAGGTGAATGCTCGTCTTAATGCTTATTATTTAAAAGATTGTCAAAATGTTTGCCGCTTTCTTTGCACTATTAATTCTAAAACAGAAAGTCAACTTTGTGTCAAAAGCGATTTAAAACAAAAAAATTCATTCCATCCTAATATATAAGTACATAAAATGAGTAAATTATTAGTGTGTACACTACGACTCATTAAAAGTCAATTGAGAATTTATATATCTGCATACATACGTATATATACCTATGATCGCCAATATGGAATGCGGTAATGAAATTATGTAAACCCATTTCCGCATTTAACTTCATAAGAACTTTAATTTTAATCACATCCATGGCATTTGTCTTTCACGGCCTAGTTTCTTCGAATTGACCTTGTTCTGTTTTGTGCTGCATTTCCTATTGCAATGGACGTGGCGGATGTGTAAGCACTTTCATTTCTCAGATTTTCTTTTACTCTGATTTGTTTGTACTCTGCAATTTAACTTAGCGTTTTGTAATTAAATGTTAAATCCCATTCTGTTCCCTCTTGCTATTTGTGTATTATTCAAGCAAAGATTTTATTCGTTTTGCTCTCTTGCATATGTCATTCTAGTACTAAGGGCTTTAATTACTATGATGAGCAATACGAATACTGTAAGTAAAAAGAGCCACATGTTCGCATTATTATTTTATCCTTTAATTAGTAAAAGGCTCAGACGAAATTTTATATACCCGCTGTTATTTTTTAGAATCAAACAAACTCACAGACAATGAGAGTTATAAAAGCTAGTAACATCAGACGGACGGATGAAAATTTTGCCTTAACATATAAGAAGTGGCAGTGGTTTTATCCGATCTAAATAATATTTGTTGCTGTGCCTAACTGGGTCAAGCAGCCATACTAAGTTTGGGGAGGTTTTATTAAGTCGTTAGCTCATTTTCCAAAATTTTACTTGTGTCATATTTTCGTTTTTTGAGTTCATCATTTATTACTTAATTTTTTTCGGCAAATCGTGCGTTCAACGGTGCCTATTGCGTCAAGGGCTTGAGAAAATCAGTGGTAAAATCCCATAAAATGTTTGAGTGTTTTTACCTATTACTTACTTATTTACTCCTGATCTCCTCATGGGAAATAGAGCCTGTACAATATATCTAAATCGCGCTCTATTAGGTGATGCATGGCAAATATCACAACTGTTATAGTTTGCGTCGTCGAGTTCCCTAGCCATGGTTCTGCGCGAAGTGTTTGCTGGAGCTCCAGGTTTCCATCTTAGCGCTTGCCTTTCGATATGATTCACAAGTTTGTGGAGTGTGTGAGGCATTTGCAAGAAGTATATAAATCTCAAACCACATTTAAGTGAAGAAAATTCCTCAACAACATTTAAAGTGCGATTAGCACAAATTTTTCTTTACAGAAAGTATAGACCAAAATTATTGAAAGGGTAATTCAGCAAACAGTTAAGCATATGGCAAAGGTCTAGGTATAGGGATGCTTCTCAGCAAACTAGTTTGAGGAATTCATAATACGTCGTTCATGGTGCAATTCTACCAGATTAGCTCACTAAATCTTGTGAAAATGCTGTTCGCTGATCCGTAGCGAGCGATTGTATTTTACAAGGTGCGAAGGATCTTAAACACTCCGCCAAGTTGCAAATATTCCATTGCTAAATGTTTGTGTACTGTAGGTGTCTAGTTCGTATGTGTCAAATATGATTGACGAATGACGATAATTGCGAAAATTATACATATTCTAATAGGTTGATTGGTTTTTGGGCCACTTGTTACTTGCTCCCATGTTACGGTGCAGATTTTGTTATAACGAAGAAATTGGTAACCCCAAAGCCTAAACATTTTACGTAAATCTTACTCAACATGGGGCAAATTCTAATAATTATGAAAGACGATGTCTTCTGCATCAACTAAGCCGAATACAGTACTAGTGACGAGGCCCTGAGCTTAAAAGTTTTGGCGAAAATGGGGCTAGCTCATAAAAAATATTTTATACAATATAAAGCGACTGCAAATATTATATAATTTCTTTCTCTCTTCTGGAGGGAAGGACGAACTGTTTAGCCTACCTCTTTGCTGGACTCTCTATTCAGGGTTGCGTGAATTCTCCTTCTTCGCTGTTTTTGAGGTATTCCTTTATGTGGGCTTTTATGAGCCACTTCCGCGGGAACATGGTATTCGCCAAGTTTCGCTAAGCAGGAAGTATTCTCAGAAGTGCGCTAAATTCATCATTGGCTCAGGTTCTCTTTGATCCAGTTACCCCGATGCACACCAGTCGAACAAATTAACTTAATTTAGTTCTTGCATTGATTTCTCTAGTTTTAGGCCAGGGGATGCTAAGGAAGCACAGGGGATTACTGTTTTTGCAGCAGTGGTAAATTACCAGTAAGTCATTTTGGAGGTAGACCCGATGTTTTATCGAAAATAGCATTCCAAATGAAGATTCTGTCAAGCACCTAACCAAAATATGGCTGATGTGCAGAGCTCACTGCAAGCGTTTCGATATTGGTTCCTCATATCTCCCTGATATATAGATCCCCAAATCATCTGCGTAACGTTGTGTAATCGCCGCCTGTCATTCAGTGTGTAAAGAAGTTCATCTAACATATACCCAATGCCAATGCAAGTGATTATTGATTTATGCATTCCTTCTTGCGTTCGAATCTCTGTGAAACACCAAAATGAAGAAAAAGTTTTTTCTAAGAGCGGCCGCCCCTCGGCAGGCAATGGCAAACCTCCGAGTGTATTTCTGCCATGAAAAAGCTCCTCATAAAAGAAAGGAGTCTGCTTCAAACGTTAGGTCCCTCCATTTGTGAAACAACATCACGACACACATCACAAAAATGAGTAGGAGCTTGGCCAAACATCCAAAACGGGTGTAAGTACCAATTAATAAAGATATATATATATATTCCTGCTTTTTCCATGCCGATTTATCTGCATAAAGAAGAAGTTTTAACTTCCGCCCGGACATTCATCGCCTTTTATGACTATGAGAAGGCCATTTTATTGAAAATATGTTTTAGATGTATAAAGTTCCGTTCTTACCGAACTAGACACGCCATCCTGTTGCCTAATGCTCATCGATTTTGATGTCAGCATAGTGCCGTAGTGAACTAAAGCCGTTGAAGCATAGTGGCTGAGATTTTAGAAAACATCCTCCTGTGAACAACAGACACAGTAACACATTAAATCGCGAATACAAAAGCCAATGAGCAGGAGAAAGGACGAATATGGAAACATACACACATATATAATATTATATGTGTTTGCACGTATGGATGTTGTATACAGGCAATTGTCACGTTTTATCTCTCCACTCCTTGGAAATGTCAAAATTACAGAATCCATCAGCAAATGAGAACAACTGATTATTACAACCATTTCGAATGACACGAAAGCTACAGGGAACTTCTGAGGGGTCGATGCCATGGCTTGGCGACATTTGTAGTTGTCGCCACATTTCATTGAATAAGCAACTGCTGGTACCATAGTAACTATGACAACAGCATTGCCAACCAAAACCGGATATTAGTATCCTATGTAAATATGTGTTAACACAAACATCCATGCACACACACCCACACACATAAGATATAACCTTTTATTTGCTAAGCAATATTGGAGGCACACGAGTATAGAGTGTGGACATGCAAAGAAATGCCCCTCAGTGAATGTACTTAGTGATTCCACTAAAGTTCGGTGACCGTCACTAGTCCCGCACCAATTTACTTTGTAATCAATCGGCGAATTTAATGCTACCATGGGCCAGCCGCATGAGATGCCGCCATAGCGGAATGGGTTGGTGCGTGGTTACCATTCGGGAGCAAGTAGGTTTTCTAATAGCGGTTGCCCCTCGGCAAGCAATGGGGAACTCCGAGTGTATTTCTGCCATGAAAAAGCTCCTCATAACAAACAATTTGCAGTTTGATGCCAGTTTTGAGCTGTAGGTCCCTCCAAACACCTAACAGAAGTGTACGCGCCAAATCTTAACGATGCCATTAGTGCTAGTGTACTAACAACGTAGATGGTGACGCTAGTAGCTTTGGTAGTATTTCAGACCAACCTCAATAGTACCATTTATTAGATCTAAACTAGCTCCGAAGGGACTCCACTCGGGCTACCTCAAATGGCTCACCTCATCATCAGAATGGCAGGTACAGTGGCAGCAATCCGAGAAAGGTAGGTGGACCTTTAAACTGATTCCAAGCATCGTGAGGTGGATTGAGCAAAAACACAGAAAAATCGATTTTAGTATCACGCAGTGGCTTACTGGCATGCTTTCTTCAAAGCATACCTACACAGGTTCCATCTTCAGAACGACCCGTACTGCCCGCAGTGCCCAAAAAACAAGAAACGGCGAAAGCATATCTTTTTTCAATGCCCGCGGTTCATTAATGACCGAAGTATGCTTAAGAGCGCGTTTGGTGAAAACATAAGAGGGACAAATCTTATCCCATATACACGCAAAAATGAAAAAAACTGAAAAACTACATGTGCAAAGGCCGCAAATAGCATGAGGAAACTTCAATAAGCGGAATACGCTCGTAGATCCCTAGAAAGCGCTCCGTAGCGGAAACGTAATGTACAGAACAGAATGACAATAACAGAAGATTGAGAGATAATATACTCACAACGGATTCCTGACGCACAACTTAATGGTGAAGTTCCGGGAGGACGTACCATAGGACACGAGGGGGGGCTAAGTTGGGTAAAAGTCCCACACCACGGCTTCTACCGTAGGTTTTGATGCTTCCTCTCCTCCACAAAAAAAATTGTTCACCTCGTAACTGACATACAGAACGCAGTTCACATAAATCAGGTAATTAGTAACTAATGAGATGAATGACATTCTTAAATTCATCATATGTAATGTTTGCAGGTGATTTGAAAATACATACTGCGAAACATAAAATCGATATTGGACTGCGTTACACTCCAGCTGAATTTGTCAAAGGTACAACCTTGGCGCGCCATCAAATGGCGGGTTATGCCATTCAGTACACGCATAGACATTTTTAACTATAAATGTACGATTAGAAATTCTTATCTCTCATGAGTTAACGAAAAAGCGGATCTAGCTGTTACATTCGGCAACAATAAACTCTTACTTCTGTAGATGTTTGGCAGATTTAGAATCGGCAGCCAACCACAGCATTTTATCGATTATTGGAGAAACGACATTGGGAATTAGAGAGTGAATTTGAATCCAAATTGAGTCCATTGACTTTGCGATTACCAAACCTAAGCCGATGCTAAGGTTTAAATAAGAATTTCCAATGAATCTCATAATTTGCAGCTGAGGGAGTGGGAAAATTGCAGTTTATTGATTCAACAATGCACAAGCTTGTTTATGGTATATTTTTAAACAAATTTTTAAGCAAGAAGCTGCCAAATAAATATTGCTTTCAGGAAGACTTCAATTATACGGCTCATACAATAAAATTATTGCTTCTCTAGAATGTAACCAAGCTTTTGCCACTTCCTCTGCAATCGCATGATTCAAACTCTATTGACCACTTATGGGCGCTTCTGGAAAGAAATATAAGGAAACACCAAATTGTAAGGCAAGAGGTCTTAAGAAATGTTACTTGGGAGGAGTGACGTAAGGAAGTTTAGAAACGTCATGTATATCGAAATAAGGCGGATATATTTTGAAAGTTTTTTTAATATTGGGTAGTCGAAAAAGTCTTTTCGTATTTTGTCAATAGATGTCGTTGGAGTCATCTATCTCCAGTGCTACCAATCACATTGTGTCATATCATACGGTGTTAGAAAGGTGACATTTTAAGCTTCATTTAACCAAAAAAAATTAAATTCGGAGAAGTTGAAAAAAGTTACAGCTGTTCAAAAATGAGTGAAAATAATGAAGAAATTCGCTATATTTTGAAATTTTTATTTAAAAAAGGGAAGAATGCCACGCAAGCCACCAATGAAATTTGTGAAGTTTACGGAGACGATGCTGTATCAGTTCGTGTAGCACAACAATGGTTCGCTCGCTTCCGTTGGAAATTTCGATGTGAAAGTTGCACCTCGCTCCGGTCGACCTATCGTTGAAAAAGTCGATGAAATTATGGAAAACATTGACCAGGACCGTCACATAAGCTGCCATGACATCGCCAAGGCACTAAACATTCATCATCAAACGGTTTTGAACTATTTAAAAAAGGCTGGTTACAAAAAGAAGTTCGATGTTCGGGTACCACATGAATTGTCTGTGAAAAATTGAATGGACCGAATTAACATCTGCGATTCTTTGCTGAAACGAAATGAAATCGAACCATTTCTGAAGCGAATGGTAACAGGAGACGAAAAGTGAAGCTCAACAAATGGTCGCAAAACCTGCATTGACGCGTCGAAAGGTTATGCTGTGTGTTTGGTGGGATTGGAAAGGAATCATCCACTATGAGTTGCTCCAGCCTGCTCGAACGATTCGTTCTACACTTTACTGTCAACAACTGATCAGATTGAAGCAAGCAATCGAAAAAAACGGCCAGAACTGATCAGCAGAAAGGGCGTCGTCTTCCATCAGACAACGCTAGGCCACACACATCTTTGATGACTCGGCAAAAACTGGGAGAGCTTGGCTGGGAAGGTTTGATGCATCCACCATATAGCCCTGACCTTGCACCATCGGACTACAATTTGTTTCGGTCAATGCAGAACTCCCTTAATGGAGTAAAGTTGACTTGAAGAGAAGCCAGTGAAAATTACTTGTCGCAGTTTTTCACCGAGAAACCACAAAACTCTTACACTGATGGAATAATGTCTCTAGAAGAAAAATGGCAAAAGGTGGTCGACCAAAATGGTACATATAATATTTGGTTTAATAAAGTTAATTATAAATATAAAAAAAAATTTGTTGAAGTTTGATTAGAAATACGAAAAGACTTTTTCGACTACCCAATGTTTTAATTTTTTTAAAGACGAAAATAATTATAAATAATTATTGTACTTAAACGCTGAAGCACTGGCAACTGTGGCCTTCGGCTTTACATTGTGCTACTTATCTATGTATACATATTATATTGCTGTATATAGTAATAGTAGGTATGTAAGTATATGGTATGTAAAAATGTGAATTTTCGAGGCAATAAAAGAGAAAAAGTAGTAAGATTATAAACTAGAAAGGAGAACATTGAAGAGAAATACTTATTACATTATTATTTTACTGGCTGGCATAAATTTCAAAATCATATCCAAATAACTGTCATCTGTTTTGCGAAGCTAATCCGAAGGTTTGTAGCTTTTAAATCTGATAAAGATTTGTCTTAATACGGTGCATAAACCCAAAAAGTGTGATGTTGTAAAATCGATAGACCTACAAATTGGGCAGACTGCCATACCTTTACCGCTTAGAAGATGGAAATGGTTGAATAACGTATGGCCAATTCTTGGGCGAATAAAAGTCTTGGTTTTGTGATACGCTGAAAGCGGCGAATATAAGGGTTTGTAGCCCCAAGGGCTAGAGTCCTTGTAATGATGTTGGTAGTTACTCCAATTGTTACGAAAAATGTAAATAATTACTTTACACAAACTAAGGCAACTAGTAGCTGGATCATACAAAACTTAGCTGCGGCAATAGTACGAAATCAGTTAAACTGCCCTCGCCTTACATTACCTCGGGCTAGAAAAGTGCTTGGTTGCTCTACATCGTTGATGATACAGAAGCAATTGTGGCATGTGTGCGACTGGCGGGTGGGAATAAATAGAACTACCGCTAAACCTGTGTGGAGAAAATTAAAGATTCTTGTGATAGAAGCATAAATATTGAAGCAACATCGGTCAAAGCATTCTGATTAGAGATGCACTGAGATATGAAAATATTGTTGAATTAGAAGGAATAAAGCGCCAGTGAAACGTATGTAGTCCTGTGTGAATAAAACACGCGTACGCTTACAAATAATGGGTAGTATACAAACAAAGTTTACGAGGAGAGAATCGCCATTTTCTAGTAAGTTGAAAAAAGAGACTTACTTTGCCAATACATACTCACTTACCTACGAAAGTACAAAACGAAATGTGAAAAAAATTAAATCAACAAAAAAATAGATACACTCATACATACATATCTATATATATAAGGAAATACATTGAATATCGGGCGCGCAGATAACTAAAAATTACTTGCTCAAGGACAGCGTGGAGTAAAGCAAAGGTTTTGGTTTACAAACCGACTGTAGGAGGCATGCAATGCGCAAATGAACTCTGAATACGGGGTGGGGTGCTGTGTGATGCTGTCATAGCTGCTGATAGATGGACTGAATACTTAGATGGAGAGCAGCTGCAATAACAGTTGTTGACTTGGTGTTGTGATGACTCGAGTTTATTGTTTATCCTGAATTAGTTTTTCCTTGTGGCCCAGACGAACACTTTTATCTTTATTACTGTTGAAGTTGCTGAATTATATCATATTTTTGCTATTCTTTTGATTTATGTTGAACGCAGAAATAAGAAAATGTTGGCTTACAAATTACCTTACAAAATGTTGGCTTAATTTTTTTGCAACCATTTCCTTCTGGTAGCTAATGAATGAATGAACTTTCATGCTAATAAATTTTCGAAATTTTACTTGGTGAGACATGTTACAATGTTTATAATTTTTTTTTTTTTAAACATAATAAAATATAAGAAATATGGGCTCCTACGAGTACTACTAACATTGGGAAAAGAAATGAATTAAACACGGGGCGAAAAATGATACTAGTTTACAGCCGAAGGAGAAACCAAGAACCAGACCAACTAATGCCTATGCAAAATCGGTCGCTGAGTCAAAAAATTCATATAATTTCCCCCTTATCTAATTTTCCGAATTCGCCAAATAACAGTTTTGGATTAAAGAAAAACAACTAGGTTACAAAAATTTGTAATAACTTCTTAATTAAAAGTTTTATAATAAAAATTTATTTTATCAAGTAATTTGTTGCTAAGAAAAGCAACTAGTGACGCGAGGATCGTCTTTGCAACACTATGTGTGGAGGGCTGTAATTCGATATTTTAAACGAAAAATAAGCATAAACTTAAAACTTATGTATATGTAAAGGGTGATCAATTCAGAGGCATCAGATTTTAAATTGAAATTAAACAACGAAAATGCGAATTGATTGAACCTTTAATGACATTTAATTTTTAAAGATAGTCCCTCCCAAATGTTGCCCGCAACTGCGCCGTAATTTGGTCATCCGTAAACACCAATTTTGATGGAGGAATTCGGTCAGTATGTCGTGAATAACTTTAGTAATTTTGGCATCCAATACCTCAGTCGAAGCTGGTTTATCCATTTAAGCATTTAGACTTTACATATCCCCACAAATAAATGTTCAAAGGTGTGATATCACACAATCTTGGTAAGCAATCTACTAGTCCGAGACGAGAGATAAATCGCTCAGCGAAACGACGATTCAGTAAATCCATTGTTTCCCGGCCTTTATGCCAAGTAGCGCCGTCTTGTTGGAAAGGAATGTTGTGGAGATCACGGGCTTAAATTTCCAGTATCAAAAAGTAGTTTATCATAGCGCGATAGCGTTCGTTAAATTGGCGCCAGCCTCGTCTTTGAAGAAATATGGGCCGATGATTCCTCCAGCCCATAGACCGCACCAAACGGTTGTTTTCAATGGATGTAATCGCTGTTCTGGAATGACATCGAGTTGCTCTTCAGCTTAAGTATGGAAATTTTGTTTTACTGACGTAGCCGTTAAGGCAAAAGTGGGTCTCTTTGCTGAACACCATAAGTTGGCCAGAGCGCGCGATGAACAGTTTTCACAGAGCGTCGATTTTTGTAATATAATTGTACGATTGTTCGATAAATGTTGTTGAGGAATAAGTATTTCCTTTATAAAATGTCAATGAATATTTAAAGATATTGAATTAAATTTTAGTTACTTTGACAGTAGTCACGCGTCATCTGTAAAAAAAAGCCCTATAGGAAAAAGTACCTCCAATCTGATCAATCTGTAAAACGATTTCACTTGAGACCATTATTATTATTTTTTTCAATGAGTTGAGAGATTCTCTCGCTCCAAAGATGGAATTAACTCCTGAATTTGATTTCATACTATTGTATTTTCGATGTGAATAATCGAGACAGGAACGCATTGATCATTTTAATTTGATTTATTAGCTACTGTGAAACGCTGATACAACGAGCTCTAACGTGGCCGCCGATCCTTGCAGGATAAATTTCATTTGGCCATGTAGCATATCGCGAGATAGGGTCTTCTTTGTTCATTAGTGGATCCAGCTTGCATTTAACTCTACGTGAGCACTTGTTCTCGTTAGATACTTCATAATTTGATGATTCAACTGGTGCAAAGAAATGTTGAAAGCATTCGTCGGCTTTGGTTCAAAGCACATCTATGGCATCGCAAAAGGTGACGAATCTTGGGTTTATGCATATGAGCTGGAAACATAATTAAAATTGACAGTAACGGTGTTCCAAGACTAGCTTAATCCAACAAAATTAGTTCGCCGAGTAGGTACTTCAAAGCAAATGGTCGCTTGTTTTCTCGGAAAATCGGGTCATGTCGCAACTGTACGACTAGAGAAATTTAAAATAGTCAATACTGAGGGGCTTTCATCTATGTGCTTGTGAAAAGTTAAGGAACTCCAACCGCCGGAAACGAATCACACCCTACACCAGGATAATTCGAGCTTTCACGGCTCGTACAAGACAGTTTCTCAACACTCAAAAGATCGCAATAAATAGTCATCCCCCTTACAACCCTGATTTGGCACCTAATGATTACTTTATCTTCTCGAACAACAAATATAAAATGCGAGGGTAACGTTTTTCAACTCTTGAACTCTTATTTGGCGATAGCTTGAAAATTACAGAAAATCCTGGTCCCTGAGAGAAAAATTATTAATTATCTGTAAACCTGTAAGTTTTTGCTCATTACGCTGGGCTGGAGTGCAAAGCTGTTATCTCAGTTTCACGAAAGTCAGTGAACCCCGAAATAAATGCTGTATGGGAATCACTTGTGAAAGAAAGAAAAGTCTTATTAAACATTACGTGAGAGTCTCGAATAAAATAGAAGATTCTTTCAAACTGAGTGACTCCAAGTTAGAAGCTGACAGGAAGTGGTAAGGAGACTTGCACGTTACCTACTTACTGAATATAAATGGTTGAAAACTTTCGGTTCTTTTTATAACATCAGCATTAAGTTACATTTTCTGGACTTCCATCCTAATATATTCGATGATTTCAAAGAGGAGCAAGGAAAATGATCCCATAGAGACATGAAGGATTTTGATAAGCCATACCAAGGAATACGAAGTGCGAGATAACAATCTAGTACTGGAATAGATGGAGAAATGGATGGTGATTCGTAAGCGGCGTCCACTTCGCAGATAATTTGAGGAAAGAAAAGGAAGAATTATCGTAGAGTTATTGGGCATTGTAGTTCAGTATTGCAGAGCTTCAGATTATAATTTAAAGTCATGGGTTGACAGAATTCGGGTGTTTTGTGATAGGATATTGGAGTTATTTTTTGAAGTTAGAAAAAAGGCTGACGTGTTGCAATTAAGGAACATTGTTTTGTGTTCTTACACCACTCGTAGAATATTCTCGCACAATTCCAAATGAGAAAATTTGATCATTATAGAGAAATAAATATAATTCTTTGTGCAAACTTGTTTATGATGAGTATCAGTTTATAAACATTTGAGCAGATAAAATCTCGTTTGAAATGTCCAGTATGACAGCAGCTATAACAGTAATTGTTTCCTGAGTAAGAACTGAAGGTAAGCCCTGCGAGCAATCGTTTACTGCGCCGAAGAGGTTTATAATTGTCATTATAGTCCAACTGCTTGAAGACGTGGCACACCATTACTCTCCCACCTTAATTCGTTTTGGGCGGAAGTTTTTGACTCCAGTGCGTGATAGCGTGGCATATGTACGTGTTTCACCAGTCAATGGTGAATTTTAAAATGTATTTAAAATTAAATTGGTTTTTACTAAAAAAAGTTATACATTTTTTGTTTGTAGAGAGTGTCATAAGCCAACTTACTTGAAAAAGCCTTTTTCTATAATACATACATACATACATACATACATACATACATATATTGGTATAGAAAAAAATCAGATACGAATACACATTTTCCAAAGCTGCAATAATTTATTGGATTTAACTGTTAAATTGATTAAAATCAGTACTGATTTTTTATAATTTTTGATTGGCTTATTCCAATATTCGTACTTTAATATTCGAAACATCGCCCCGATTAGCGAGTAATTAATAATTATAAGTTTTTAGGAATAAAAAATAATGTTTATAATGACGCACATAAATTCATTTAAAATATTTATTATATACGCATCTTTTAAGTTGAAAAAAGTTCACAAATTTTAATAATGGAAAAATGTTTTATAAGCATAAATCAGACACGTTTTCTCACTCTGCTTAACAGCTTTGCTGATTATAGGTTTTGACGCTATTCGCGACAATGATTAAAACTGTGTTAAGTTAAATCTACGGCAACTTTTCAGATATATTTATTTCATTATTGTTGTTATCATTTTGTTATTTTTTCTTTTTTTTCTATTTTACTGCTTCCTATTGATCGCCAAATACTCCAACTCGTTGCCTGTTTTTGACCTAAAGTGCACGTACGCGGCGTATACGTAATATTTGTGAGCCTTTGGCCGTGTATGAAAAATGGATGCTGAGTGAGAGGGTGGATATGGAGATATGTATGTATGTGCTTATTTCCAATGCATACTATTGTAAATTTAATGAACGTTTCTAAAGTGGAGTTGCAGAATAGGTAAAATTGTTACATACAAAGGGGTTTTATTATTTGCAACAGTGGCTGCCTTTGTTCTGTGGATTCGCTTTAATATTATTCACCCCAAGTGATGCATGAAAAAAGACCATAATAAATGAACGTATAAAGAAATGAAAATATGCTTTACACTAACAAGCAACAATGAATAATATATATTAGCAGCTCCATGATATTCGAAGACGACGATTGGTAGTTATGGTCGAAGGGCTAGTGGGTGTTTGTATAAAATAATAAATGAGTAATTGTAAGAGCTTTAAATAGCTAAAGTGCCGTCCATATTATTTGTTTTTAAAATATATACAGCTAAATATATTCGTGTAAGAACATTCGTTTCGATTATTTTATGAATACTGCCACTCAATACTTACCTAAGAAGAGCAAGGAGTTTCATGGTAGGACACAAAAATAATTAAAGGTAGACAAAAAATAGATTGTTTTTCCATAATGATAGATAGACATTATTTATTACATTTAAATGTGTGCATATCTATTAGGATGACCCAAAAAAAAAAGCTTTTAGGAGAATGTTATTTGACCAAACGAATTAGACACCTATTAATTTTTTTTATTTAACATTTACTCACCAACGGCTTAAAAATTACCATTGAAATCCCTTGCGAAAAATAAACTGTTCCTTAAATTTGGTATGAAATATTCGATATTATTTAATCTCCGTTTTTAATTTCCCTTCACAAAATGTCCAAAAAATTAAATAGGATTTGCTGCATTTTTGGGAACCTCTAATAAATTTTAATTACTTTTAAGATCCTTTATAAGTTTATGGGCTTGGAGGTTAACATAGAGAAATACATTTTCTTTTCGGGTGTTTTTTGGCTCGTCCTAGTATACAAATCCTGGTATATTGACTTGAATGTTAGAAATATTGGCCTAGAAACAAAACAAATCTTTCACACACAAAAATTAGTTCCAAAGTCGCATGGAATGAATGTTTTTTCTTAAGTATAACGTTACTAAATTTTTTTTTAATCAGTAAATATTTCCTTTCAAACCCAAATTGAGTGCTTCGCTGAGAAAATGCACAATTCCGAAGGAACTTTGGAACGCAGGCTCAAGTTCAAATAACAGTATTTCCTAAAATATAAAAAATAAAGCTTACAAATGATTGCTGTTTCTAGAATTTGGTAACTTATAATGATAAATGCCATAACAGTTACAGGTTCATTTTATAAATTTTTATTTTTGTGTCAGTAAACAGCGAAAGAGGGAACACCTTTTTTACTTTGCTTGCTCGTTCCAAGAGCCTGATAAAAAAGAGCAAAAACAATTTTGGGCGTTACATAGCAGTTAATTTTTTTGACTGAATGCACCTATTTTCGTTGGCGTAAGGCTCCTGCACGAAAAGATATAATACTTTTTGGCCACAAGGTTTTAGTCAGGTTAAAATAGAAATAAAAATAAAAATAAAAATGGGTATCATTCCTAGAGCGTTCGAGATATACTCCAACTTTTAAGTCTCTTTGGTTACGTAATTAACGACAGAATGTAACTCTAAGACCTACAATATCTGAGGACGTGGTTCCACGAATACCTCCTCTAATACTGAGTCAGGCTGTGGGAGCAGTCTGTTTTAGCGCGAAATTGTATCATTCTGACGTCAACTTTCGGGACCCGAACGCAAAGCAGCCGCGCGGTATTTAGATTGCTAAAGCCGTGTATTGGATAATAAATGGTTTTCTTAATACACTATTTATGTAACGGGCCTTTGAAGTTCGCGTTTCCATTGACATCTTTTTTGGCATATGTTGATTATTAAATCGAAATTCATTTTATTGAAATGAGGTCGATTCCGTTTGCGAACCCTACACAAATAATTTGAGTCCACTAATGGATGGATAACACTGTGATGGATCCATCAAAATTGTATTTCGCAAAATTATAAACATGTTCGCCTAATGGAATTGTGGAACAGAGCATGTAAAATATGGTGTACCCAACAATATTTTAGTTAACCGAGGTATCAACAGAAGTTCATATCAGCTGTTGTTGTGAGGGAAAGCATTGCAGAAGATATAAGTTTGGCTCCTGAACGGCGTTTATAGCAATTTGACCTATTAGCAACAACAACAACTAGAAAGTCTGGACTATTGTTGGTGATATGGTACGTAATAAAGTCGAAGACGCAATAAACTTCTCACGAAGCCAAACGTTACGTAATTCTGTTTGTGTGAATAAAACGTAAGCAATTGAATCAATAAAAACTTTGGCGAGAAGTTGTCGATATAGTGTCCCAACCATGCCGAAATACCATCGACCAATTCACAAAGATAATCGGCTTTCACGCTGGAGAGATACGGCTAATATTATTCGTTATTTAGAAATTTTTGACTTTTTACTACATACTCGCATTTGAATAAACAGGTAGTGTATTCTCTTTCAAAAAACATACAAAATGTGCGCTTAATTTGAATTTGAAAACGAAAAATTTGGATTTTGGAAGACCCTCTAATTTCACAAGAGATCCCATATTCAGAAATATAAGGAGTATCGTGTTGGGCGCGTCCAACCAGGTTAGGTTAGGTTAGGTTGAAGCGGTTGTCCTGTGGGACACACTCAGGCTCATAATCCATTGTGACGCCGCGTGGGGAGCTTGTCTGATTTCTGTAGAACTGAGATCTTCCAAGTCATTAAAAAATTGTCTACCCAAAATAGTAAGCCTATGTCTGGATAAAGCAGGACAGTGGCACAGTAGGTGCGAGATTGTCTCTTCCTCGTCCTCATCTAGACAACTTCTACAGAAGTCATGTGTGTGCACACCCATCCTTTGGGCGTGTTTACCTATTAGGCAGTGCCCCGTTATGACTGAGATCAATGTGCTAAGACTGTGTTTATTTTGGCTTAGCAGAGATTCTGTGCGTTAAGCATTTAGAGTCGGCCACAGTTGACGGGCGATTTTGCAGGTGGCTTCATTACGCCATCTTTCGTTTGCTTTCTTTACAATTCCTTCAAGGATGAGTAGTTAACATGATTGTAAGTCTATCCCTATGCCATTATCTATGTACTCATCAGTCAATTTAGTGCCGAGTGTCGCTAGTTCATCGGCTCTACAGATACCCTTAATGTCGCGATGGCCAGGAACCCATGTTACCTTTAGGTGAAATGACTCAGCCATCTCGTTAAGAGGTATGCGGAATTTCATGGCTACCTTGGAGGTTGTCGACTGTTTTGTGAGGGATTTTATCGCCGCTTGGCTATCAGTGAAAATGTAGATACCATTTCCGGATATCGCATCACACTGTATCAGTGCCGCGGCTTTTATTATTGCCATCAGTTCAGCCTGAATGACACTACAGTAGTCGGGGAGCCGAAAACTGAAGGAGATCCCCAGATGTTCGGAATATACACCTCCGCCCACCATGCCCTCGAGCTTTGAGCCATCTGTGCATACATGGATGGACTCGCCCTGTCTCACATCGCCCGTTGCCACTCTTCTCTTGAGGGTAGGAGCAAGTATAGGCGGGAGTGCATAGTCCACCAGTCCGGTAAGCCCCAAAGTGCCAGCCAGGATTTTACCGTGACCATAATCCGTGTTTGACCACTTATTTAGAGTTTCAGACTTATTGCCGTACTGCGTGCATTATATATTGCCTGCA
This sequence comes from Anastrepha ludens, assembly GCF_028408465.1. NCBI lineage: Eukaryota > Metazoa > Arthropoda > Insecta > Diptera > Tephritidae > Anastrepha > Anastrepha ludens. Next base: position 71,377,618 of record NC_071500.1, read on the forward strand.
GATCTACCGGAAGGAAGTTTGGTGTCGCATATAATGCTTTCGATGGTGTGGTTGACATGGCGCCGGTTATCAGAATAGATGCTAGTCTTTGAACCTTGTCAAGTTTCTTGATGTTTACACCCTTTTGAAGGGCATCTCACCGTGCTCTGTCTGCGACTGCGAGCCCCAATTTAGCTTCCAATCTAGTACAAGTCCTAGATATTTTGACCTTTCTGTTACTCTAAGTGGTTTCCCTCCTAGGAATATTTGTTGAAGAGCAGGTGTTTTGTGTTTCCTACAAAAAAAGTATCAGATCCGATTTTTCCAGATTTTCTTCTAGTGCTCGACTCTTACACCAAAGTGATAATCTGTTGAGAGATCTTTGTTGGAGATCACATAATGTTGGAAGGTGTTTCCCCGAGATTGATATTACAATATCATCGGGATATGATATTATTTTACCTCCCATTTTTTCAAGTTCTTGTAGAAGATTATTGACAGTTAGGTTTCACAGAAGTGGTTCCCTTCGGGTGTGTCCCTGATCGGAAATTTTTTAATGGATGTGTCACCCAATTTGCGCTTATCGTTCGCCCAGTTAGAATTCGTTCTATAAATGAGACTAGTGCATTGCTTACTCCCATTTCCGTTAGCGAATTGGTAATTGCTTCCGGATATATATAATTGAAGGCACCCTAGATGTCTAGAAAGGCAGCGAGGGTTTGCTTTTTGTAGTGAAGTGATTTCTCGACTGTGTGAACTAGCTCATGGACCGCTATTTCCACTGATTTGCCTTTGCTGTATGCATGTTGGGAAGATGATAGTTTGTCGCAAATCCTTCCTTTGATATGCACTTCTAGCAACCGCTCTAAAGATTTTAACAAAAAGGATTATATAGTAGGCTAATTGGCCTGAAGTCCTTCGGTTTCGTATCTGTGGTTTTCCCTCCTTTGGAAATGAATACCACTTTTACTTCCGCCCATTCCGTATCGCTGCCTCAAAAATTAAGGCGAGTGTAGGTGCAATCATATCTTTTGTGTGTTGCAAATCAGCGGGGATGATTCCATCAGGTCGCGGCAATTTGTAACTGCCAATGGCAAATTTTATGTAATCCCCCATAACATCTCGTCTATTGGGGGATTCTCGTAGTGAACTTTAGGGTGGGTTCTACTGTCTTCGTTGCAGAGACAACCCGGAAAGTGCGTCTGCATTAATAATTCTTCACTCCTGGTTGTCCAATTGCCATTCTCTTTTATGAGGTAGCTGGGGTTACTGGGACTTTTGATACTACTTTCCGGAGTCTACTGGTCTCCGAAACACTTTCTATATTTTGACACAGGTCTCTCCAAGACGCCGTTTTTGCTACCCTTATGGCATACTTCAATCTACGCTAGCATTATTTGTATCTGTCTCACGAGTTGGTTCTCCTCGCTTCGTTATACATAGTTATGCATTCCCTTCTAAGGTTTGCTATATCAGTGGACCACCATGGAGGTTTCGGTTTCCCTCTTCTCGTTCTCTGAGAACATGCTGCTTTCGCAGCTTGTTGAAATGCTGAAGTCAGCTCATCAACCACTGAGTCGAGCTGTGGCTCGGAGTTAATTTGCTATGTCGCGGCAGGGAGATTGCTGGACAATGTGGTTTCAAACATCCCCCAGTTTGTGCGTCTGCGGTTTATAACCGGCTTGCACTGTTAAGTTGGCAATGAAATACTGTACATTAAGTACCTATGATCTGAGAAGGAGTTGTCTGTAGACACTCTCCAGTCCTTTAAAATTTGGGTCCCTCGTTCATTGACTCACGTGATGTGTCCAACGTCCAACCAGATCTGCGCTGTTTTTTCCTATCACTGATGAGCCTACTCAAGTGAACTGAAGTGAAATTAATGTCGCTTCGCAACCTGCTTTGCTTCCTGTTACCCAGCCTGGGTGGTTGCTAAATTGAACAGCAGGAAGTTAAAAATGAATTAACGGTCGACTTCATAAATGACTGCCGCTTAGGTGAATAAGACTATCAGGTGTAATAAGAGGAGACCGACAGTGTAATTATTGAGATACTCTTTCTTGTATTTTAAAGCTATTATATGCGGACGCTTTTTAAGCAGAAAGAAAAAAAGTTGTTTGTTTTTGTTTGGCTTTTTGCAGTTAACTTTACATTGCTCCCCTTTACGTGTGTTTGTACATATATGTAAATATGTTTGCACGTCAGCAATTATGTATGCATATTCCGCATGCAGATAATTGGGTGTCTTTGGTGTGTACCACTGACAACCAAGGCCAGAGGTAGGCGGCCCTCTAACCACTGCCGGGTTTTCCCTTGACAGGTGAAAGGTAACAATTGACCTTGACTGTCGTTCCTCGAATCACAATGCTTGTTTACAAATGATGGCCTCCGCTGGCCGACAGCTTTGTGATAACCACATCAACTGAAAGCATTGTGGCTGTTGCTCAAATATTTGCTTACTTTACTCTGCTTGACTACTCTTTTGAAGTAGATATGAACGAGCTATGGCTAATTATTAATGTGGAAAATGTGGTGACAGTGATTGCTTATATTCTCCGCAAAGTCCTTGTGATGTGGTTATTCTTTCAAATAATGGGCAATTAGTTGAAAATTTGCAAAGGTAATAAGTAAATTTAGTTCAAATAACGGCTGTATGTAGCAGTTTAAGGAATCGAGATAGGTGTAGACATACTTGTATCTACATACATATTTATACTTCAGAATGATGAGTGAAATCGATCTGGCCATTAACATACGTCAGTGAAGCCTTGCACACATATGACTCTTTGTCCAAGGATGGTATTAAAGAGTATTCAATCAACAAATACGCCCGCAACCCTTATAATCGTAATTTTCAAAAATATAATAAAATGATACCTCTGTTACAAATGAGTCACAATTATTCACATTTACTAGAAGTGATGAGCCCAAGAAATAATACAAGTAAAATTTTGCAAAATACGGTGCCACGCCCTCTTTTGGGGCTACCGAAACTTTGTGCACATACTGCTCATCACCTCATTTAAGTCTACAAAGTATGCCAATATTGACTATTGAAGAAAATAAATGCGCTACTACCCAAGCAGTACTTCATTATCATACGTTCATTTTTACCCGACCGCTATTTCAGAGTAAAGAAAGAAGATTCATGCATAAAAAAAATTTAAGCAGGGCTCCCAAAGAAGCGTACTTGGTCCTTTATTATATTTGCTCTTTACGTGTAATCTGCCATGCAATCCATACTGCGTAACAGCTACTTTTGCTGACAGTACAGCTATTCTTTCGATAGGAAACACGGAAAATGCATCGACATCACAATTACAATTAGCCATAAATGAAATGTACGCCTAGACCAACAAATCGCATATTAAATTAAACGAAAGCTATATAAACTTCAACCAGAAAGCTGCATATAGACTTCACCCAGAGCAAAGTCGAATATGTTCCAATATATTTATATAATTGGAAGAAAGCTTCAAAATATTTTGGATCGGCTTCGCAATGAAGTAGATTTCCCTCCAGTTGTCGATCGTGAATTTAGTGTTCATGTCCTTTCTTCGGTAAGCACTGATTTAAATTTATAGGACTCTCTCAAACAATAATATCAACTTCTATGCTACTATTAAGATGCTTAAACTGTTTTCCATAATTTCAGTGGAAGTATTATTTTTCTTGGTTCAAAGTCTTAATATTAAGCAAACATCGCATTTCACAAGATAAATTAAATTTACTAATTTATTTATTTGTAGGTGGTGAAGCTGGTGCTAGAAAGAATCGTTTGATGTTTACAATAACAGTCGCTTTAATTCTAAATCTGGATCTCATCCAAGCACATTGAATGTTTAACTTTGTATGCCTATAGGAACAGCTGCATTTGGCATTGGCAGTCTTACTCTACAAACAGTTTTTTCTTTTCCAGTAAATTAGCCCAATGTAGTTTTACGACAACTTAGCAATGACGTTATAAACTCTCCTTATTCTGGATTGAATAATTTAGATAGGCAGACAGGTCTGGTCAATATGACACACTTAGGCCTGTCGTAGGTCCGTTGTGATGCCACTGGAACTTTTCCGTACACTATGGGATCCCTTTTAAGTCATGCTGTGGCTTTTATAAACGAGTTTAACTTCGTTAGTTTAAGATGCTACAGCTACATCTGTAAAACTTCAGAGCGTGTAAGTCTTCCTCTAGTTAATCCCTTACACCCACAAAGGAGGCATCTAATAGTTTCCTTTTCTTCTTGAATGTGCTTGAGCTCAATTGCTTAGCCCTTTTGATCCTAGATTTAATCAAATTTAAGCAAATATCAACCCTTTTGGAACTACTTTTATTATTGCTTTGCGGAGTCAAAGTTCCAGTTCCTGCATATTCATATGCTACACCGTCATAGGAAACCATTTTACGTCGGAATTTTATTTTATCTTTTTTAGTTTTTACCGTTTTGCACATTCATATGGAATGTTGGCGTACGGGACTATGTAATTCTTACATTTTAGATGCATGAAGTGTTCAAAAGTTCTTTGTAAAAAACAACATGGACAATTTTTACTGTCTAACTCCTCAATGGATGTGTAGTTTCTATGTTTCTCCGGGAAGAACCTAGAATATTCATTGTAGCATTTGTGCCAAGGTCGGGTAAAAAGGAGAGAGCCATTAAATTTAGCAAACGTTGACGTGTAATAAAAATTATTGCAGTGGATTTATATCCTGTATACAGGGCGTCCGGTGGCAGAATTAGAAATTAAAAAAGAAATAATAATTATAATGGTTTATTTTAGTAACTGTTACAAAAGATAATTGTGGATTTTATTTTTTTTAATTATTTCTTCTAAATTTTGATCATTTTGTCGCATGTAACGATCATGTCGCATTGCAATCTGGTCTCCGCATTCCCTGCCACTCGCCAGAAGTTATATCGGATGACCGTGACCTCTGAACGATATTTTCTTTTGACATCACAGAAAGAAGTCCGTAGGGGTAAGATCGGGTGATCTGTGTGGTCAGGCTATGTCACCGAAACGGCTTATCAGTTTGTCAGGAAGAAACAGAAAATAATGATTCAGCATGCGGTAATAAGAGTCGATTGCGTGCCCTCGACCATTTAAAAAAAAAAAAAAAAAAAAAAAAATATGGTCCAATTATTCCGCCGCTTGACAATTTGCACCAAACCGTCTCTTTGGGATTGTAATGTAGCTGTTATTTTTTAATAGTGGGTTCTGTATTTTAGGTAACCAACAATCACAATTTTGCTTATTTAAACTTTCATATAAAAGAAAATGGCCAGCCCCGCCCAGTTTTCTAAAGCCACAAATATTAGTGGTGAAAAAAAAAATCAATGCGAAATCGATAACAGCTGGATGGAAGCAGTTTCAACCATCTGAGAATATTTTCAGTGATAGTAAAATGCCATAATTTCCTGCAGCAAATTAATTCATATAACTTTGAAATTGCATTTTCCACATTAACAAGTCATAAGTACATATGCACATATGAACATTTGTGCTCACCACATACCATACATATGGGCTAAACGTGCGTTTGATAACATACTGCTTCCGACTACCAAAAGTAAAGTGGAATAATAATAGAGCATGTTTGAGATATATCCTTGTGCGTGAAACATATTACAAAGCTGAAAGCGTAAAAACAAAAATTGGAGCCGAGCACGTAAATCAGTTACAAGTTGCATGTTATTTATTCAACTTTTGCTAGTGTTTGCCCATCACAATACCCTGCTAACCCTGCCATGTAAATGAATTTTATTATATATCATATCTACATGTTTGTTATTTCACTGTAAGGCAGCAAAACTAACAAGCTCCAAAGTTCCAGTAAAATCTTGTTTGTGTATTTCTGTGCAAAAAAATTGAAATATATTGTACAAATATTTATTAGGGATGCCGGATATTTTTGATCACAGGGTCTGAAAGTGGATGAATATAAAAATTTAATTGTCTTCAACTTTGTTTCTAATAATATAAATATATATAAACATAATTTCCATTAACTCCAGTTGGAGCGCAGGCCCAGAATAACATATAAAAAAAGAAAAACAAAATATTACTCAGGCTGCCATAAATTCTGTTATATCAGGTTGGGGAATAAGTTCGTAGCGTTTTTACCGAAGAACGAAACACAATAATTACATCAATAAGTTAATCAATTACATATTTGCCGTTGCTGTTTACAACCTCTTCCCACCTACCGACCGTGTGGTGCCGTTCCGCCAAAAATCGCCTGGTCGGGTGTCAAAGAAGTTTTGAGCCAGTTTTTAGGGACCTATTTATTATCGAAGGCAACGCCCGCCATGCAGTTTGACACGGAGCGGAGGAGATGGTAATCGGTACAAGATACAGAGATTACGGGTGTGCTGAAGGACCTCTCATTCGAGATTTTGGAGTGCGGCTTTGGCGACTTGTGCAACATGGGGCCTGGCGTTGTCGTGAAGGAGTGTGGTTTGACCATTTCGATCAGGGAATTTCAGTCGAATAGGCTCATTCACCCGGTGCAGCTAGGCAATGTAGAACTCCTTGTTGACCGCGGCATTCTTTTCGACCATTCCTCCGTGCACCATGCCCTCCCAGTCCCACCAAACACATATCATGACCTTCTTTAAATGAAGATCCGGCTTGACTCTCGGCTTTGGCGTATCTCCTGGAGCCACCCACTCCTTTCTTTGCTTCATATTAATTTCTCATCTCCCGTGACGATTCGGTACAAGAAACGCTGTTTATGACCGCATGTTGCTCGATTTAATTCTCAATCGAAATTGTCACCATTTGCTTTTACAAAAGCCTTCAAACGATTAGGCCATTCAGTTATTACAGCACACACGGACTATGGAATATGTTTTTAGCCACTGCTGGATAGTTTTTGTCTTATGGGCTGGAGCGGAATTTTGCTAGGAGATCCAATCTTTGAAGTACTCCTCAACTGCTTTACCACGCTTTCTAAGTCATCCTCCTGGTACATATTTGCCCTGGTCTCAAAATCTTTTTCGCAGAAATGCAGAGATGTAAGATTTTACAAGACAATCCCCACCAAATCATTACGGAGGCTGGATGGTTGCCCGCTGAACCTTAGAACAACATTTTTTGCGTCTTTAGAAGTTTTAGCATAGATTTTGTCATTTTGCTTATTAAAATCTTATGTAACAGCAAACATTTTCTCATCTGTGAAAAGAATATTTTCATGACCATTGACTGGGTACTACCGGAGAACATGCTTGCATCTGTCGAGTCTACTTTTCTTCAAGCGCGTTGTCAAAAGATGACTAGTTGAGCGACGGAAAGTTTTCATGTGGAGATCATCTCTCATTAGTCTTGACATGGATCTGGTCGATACATTCATTTGGACACGATTTTCCGCTTTCTGAGGGGTTTTCTGCGAATTCTTTCTCGAACTGTTTTTATGGCTGCCTCGAACCCCGCGAGGTCGACCACTTCAGACGTTTGGGAAAAACGATTGATCGTGCGGTAAAGACACATTCTCAAAATATTAAGTTTTTTCAGCAATTTGTACATCTCACTTTCACTTTTACCACTTTTATGAAATGCAATCAGTGCAATGCGATTTCCTTTAGCTCCCCACTCCATTGTTAACAAACGAAATTTGCTACGAAACTGAGTATAATTTATGAGTAGGCAATGCATACAAACAAAAGCAAAAATAACGGAACTCTTTCCGCGAATTTGTTCTCGCCGTATGCATTGCTAAATTTGCCACAGAATTTATGGCAGGTCTAAGTATACTATTTCGATTTTTGTTTATATCAAATATTAATAAATAATATGTCAGCTGTCAGTTGCATGCAATTTGTTAAAGTAACCCGATCTAACCGATTTTCACACTTAACTTTCCGTTTATGATAAGGGGGCGCAAAATTATTGATTTATATTCTTAAGCAAAATAATATTATATATGTAAAAGATACTAGTTTTTTTTCCACTGCTTGTCTGTTTGTATATTGCAGCTGTCAAGTTCACAAGTGTTAAATATGCTTGATGTCATTTGCAAAAAGGAATTATAACACAAAACTCCATATCTGAACAACAAGGTGTATGGGATCCATATATTTTAGAGAACCGATTTCTACAACTTTCAGAGATAGCACCGACCCAAAAAACGGGCACGTGCAAAATTTTAGTAAAGTACATAATTTTAAAACTGAGGGAGTTATCTACAACAAGAGCCAATTTAAGGGAATATCCAAAAACTGTTATCTCGAAAATTGGAGATTTTCATATGGCAAAACTGGGGCACCTTTTCAATTAAGAGACCACAATTGAGTACAGGCAAATATCGAAATCTTTATCGAAAAAATGGCAAACTTCGATCATAGTGTTTCCTGCGAGAATTTCATGAAAGCAAAGCAAATAGATAACAATTTTTTACAAATATGTACAAATACAAACACTTTCAATATTTTTGCTTTTAATATGCATAAACTGGTGCAAAAGAGACAATACGACTCTTTTTCACATTGAGAAAAGTATATGGAAAAGTTATACCAAGCACGACCTATAATGGTTGTCAGGTGTCCGGTGGAATTTGCCGGAAGCTTCTGCTACCTCGGCTGCACAATCACCACAGACGACAGATCAGATGAAGATGTCAACTGCAAAGCAAGGGCGGCGTTCGGGCGAATGCATACAATATGGGCGAGTTCGCAAATCTAGAGGCGCACTAAACTGCGAATATTCAGCTTATATGTGAAGCCTGTATTGTTGTACGGAAGTAAAATTTGGCCAGTCTCCAACACCATAACACAGAGGCTACAATCTTTTGTCAAAAAATGCCTCTGCATCATTTGTAGAATATTTTGGCCGAACACCAATCAGCAACGACGCGCTGTGAAGATCAACGAATAAGAAGCCTAAATAAATCAAACGCAGAAAGTGACAATGAGAAAACCGCCAGATAGCACCACGAGAAAGGAACCGGGAACCCTCAAGGCAGCAGAGGTGAAAGATCACTTCGAAGGTCTATGTTGCGCGAACTAGCAGATGCCGACATCACTAATTGCTTTGTGCAACTTAAAAGCTCGCGCGCAACTTAAAAACGAAATTTTTCAGATCGCTGATAAATCGGGAATAATGAACCGATCAAATTAATACGAGGACGTACGCAAGTGCAAGTTGGTGAAAAGTGGAGCACGCAGTTTGTCAGTTGGCGGATGACGGTTGACAGCTGAGAATGACAAACTGTGGTGGCATTTCTGTTCAGTAAGGTCCTCAGTAAGCTCCTCATAAAAATATCTGCCGTTCGGAGTCGGCTTGAAACTGTAGGTCCCTCCATTTGTGGGACAACATCAAGACGCACACTACAAATAGGAGGAGGAGCTCGGCCAAACACCCAAAAAGGGTGTTGGCGCCAATTATATATATACAAATATAAGATCTGGCAAGTCATCATGGATCGTTTAACGTCAGAACAACGCTTCCAAATTGATGAAATTTACTTTATTTCTTTAGAAATGAGGAAGGAGCTGCTGTACAGTTAATGGTGAGTGCTATGGAGCCATGCTAACTAAATTTTTGTTATTGAAAATTAATCAGCTAAACATCGACGACATTTTGTTCAAACAAGATGAAACAACTTGCCATATAGCGCGCTTCACAATCGATTTATTGCAATATGCAAGCAACATTGACGCTACAAAGCCAGATTTATTGGATAAAGCAATCACAAATTAGACTAATTGAATGGACTATATAACTTACACCGCAGCGGATATATGCTGGCTATCCCATTAAAAAAATTTATGATTATTCAACTGTGACTGAAACTTATATCAATTTATGATTTATCATACCTGATTAATACCATATTTACTTCATCATTAACCGCAGTTAAGCATTAGAATAAGCGGTATATCTATATGCTAAATTTTTTAGACAAAATCCATAAATTAGAAAAAGATGAAACCATATCTTAAAATGTGTGCAGAAGAACAGCAAATCATTCAAAATGTTGTCGACTGATCTTGACCTGAGATTGTTATATGCAAACTCTGCTGATGAAAAACATCTTTCGGCTGAAATTTTAAAAAGTAGTTAATAGTGGATCTATTTGAAAACATTATACAGTTCCCAATTGAAATCAATTGTCACCATATTTTATTAGTAAATTGTCACAAGTTTCTTGGAAATTGAAAATCTTTTATTGCAATACAATTTTGCGTTAAACAAGTTTTTAAGTGCTTTTTTCAATTTAAGTTTTTTGTGCGTGCACTTCCGCTAGATGTTTGGCCTAACTCCTTCTCCTATTTGTGGTATGTATGCGTCTTGATATTGTTTCGCAAAGTGAAAGGACCTACAGTCTCAAGCCAACTCCGAACGGCAAATGGTTTTTATGAGAAGATTTTTCATGCTACAAATGCACTCGGAGGTTTCCCTATTTTCCGCTGTTAGAGATTTTGTATTTTCTGTTTATGCTAGGAAATTCGAACCTACGCACTCCCGAACGGTAGTCACAAACAACTCTTTCGGCTACGGCGGCCGCTATATGGCTTTAGCTACGCAACCCATTATTATTGAAGTTGAATAAAAATGCATATTTTTTCTACTAATGACTATGTAAATAGAATAGCAGTCGGCACTATTTTTTCGCATTTTAAAATTCAATGCCAATGAAAGTTTCATAAAATTAAACTAAATTTTAAATCTCTGTATAGTAAATGTAGAACGAATATTTTGCTATTTTAATTACTTCTGGCAGTTGACATGGAAATTTGTTTTTACTAAAATGTCTAACAGCAATCAGGTCAAAAGGTCAAAATAGAACACAACCACTGATTTTATTAAGGTTGGAAAAGCAAAGACACAAAGGATTTGAACGCGAAATTTAACTGGTTCCTTTTGTATGTGAGTGCATATAATTTAATATAATTGTGTATCGTTATCATTGCATTTTATGCTAAAAATGAAATGGATTATACACTAAAAATAGTTTTTTAGTGAACAGTCTGAGGAGATTCTTCAGTTGAGCGAACAGATTTTATTTTTAATGAAAATAAGCTGACTTTCCTACCTAGCCAGGTGGAGTGCACATGAGGTGGTTTCCCAGCGCAATGAGAAGTTAGGGGTACCAATTGACTAACAGTGGTCTGCTTTGGCTAAAAAGGTACTGCTAAGCGGCGAGATTCTTCTGACGCGCAAGGGAACTTCTAAGCCTAGCAAAACCTCTCCTCTCAACTTTTGTCCTACCCGGCCATAGTCCGTTACGAAACAATGCGAGAGATTTTACTTTACTTTCAAAGCCTTTTTCGGCAGTTGTCTGCAAGATAAGATGGAATCATCTCGGTAACTTCTTCTTACCTACCCTGATTTTGTTTAATTCTTATTATTATTAATATAATTATTATTATAACCGGGGATAGCATATGTTCCGGATATCGATATCAAGGGGCAGTGCTCTGTTGTTTTGTGTTATTATGTACTAATGGTTCTGATTCAAAAATTACCTTGCGAAATTACACGTTTTCGGTATGACTGCTTTTTGTAGTTTTTCGTCGAAATTCATTGATTTTAAGTTTTGTTTCCAGATGTTTTCAATTTCTTAAGCAAGCTCTATGTATTTTTAAATTTTTTCTACTTATTTGCATTAGGGACACTTACTTTAAGGGCCTAGTGGGAGCAAGAATTTTCCAAAAATTTGATTTTTTTACATTTTCTTAAAGTATAATATCTAAGAAATATTGTATGAAAATTTGAAAGGAATCCGTCAAATACTTTTCGAGTTATTCAACAATTAAAAAAGGATGCTCGGGCATATCGGCAATCGATAGCAAAAGTTTAAACGCGTTTTTCTCAAAACTATGTTTTTTCAACTGGTCATCACTGTAACTCAAAAACTGCATGGTAGATTTCAAGGATTTTTTTTCAAAAATTTCGATTTTTCTTAATAATTAAATGTCGGTTTTTTTCTCGAATATTTGAAAAATATTTCCTGAGGTCACCATATTGTTAAAATTAAAAAAAGCTTCAATCGGGCACAAGATTATCTATTAATAAAACAAATTTTTCCTCTCCGATTGATTTTAGATAAATCTCCAAGGACTTGTGATGATCACCGCACGGCTCTTCTGAAGAAAGGGCGATAATTTTTCTCTCTTTCTCTTAACTTCCCAGTCTGTGGTGGACCATAGATTCATCAACAATCCTCCTCCGATTCAGTCTCTCTTTTGCCTCATTTCTCCAATTACGAACCTTCATCGCTTTTAAGTCTGCTTCTACGACATCAATCCATATCTTTCTTGGTCGGCCTCTCTTTCTTCCTCCAATTGCGCGCAAAGTAAACACCTTTTTTGGATTCTTTCATTGGGAATTTTTATATTGTTGCCAATCCATCTAATCCGCTGCGCTTTAATAAAACGTATTAGATTTTCACCACCAATAAGATTTTCAATTTCGTTGTTGTAACGAATGCGTTAAGTGCCGTTTTCAAGCCGAATAGGATCGTAGAATTTTCTCATTATGGTCCTTCAATCGCAATCGCTTGTTCATATCATTACCTTTCAGTGTCCAAATTTCAGCACCATAAGTAAGAACCGGACGTATCGAAGTTTTATACATTTTGATTTTCTGCATTCGTGATGAAACCTTTGATCTGAACAATTTTATATTTGCATAGTACGTCTTATTAGCTGATTTAATTCTTTCATATTTTGCAATTTATGTGACTTTACTCGCTGATAGAACGAATCCTAAGTATTTTAATTGATTTACACTTTCAAAAACAAAATCATCTATAGCTAGATTGTTGGCATCCATATTACGTGCTGAGCGAAGCATAAACTTAGTTTTTTCGGCGTTGACATTCAGACCTATAACTTTTGCTTTTGTTTCTAGCAGCTTGAATATGCGAATTAGTTTGTTTTTGTTTTTTGCCATGATGAGAACGTCTTTAGCATAAGCATATATTTGAAATTAGCGATAACTTTTAGAATTATAAATTTTTTTGTTTTAATTTTGCTAAAGTCTAGTCGAAACATAATGTATTAATGCCTTGTTTTTATTTTTGTAAAATAAAGCAATTGACTAGCAAAAAAAGTTATCCATATTCATCATTTTTTCGGTCCTTTGACTATCACTAACCCCTTAAGTAGTTATGTATTTTTTTTCGTTCTTGCCTATTATTGTCTGTTGCAAATTATTGTCTTATTAGTGCATATAGTTCTGTCCCAATGTATTTTGAAATTTCCGTTTTCTAGTATAGCTTCGTGTGTATATTGATAATATGGTGTTGTGTCAAGGAAGATAGAAACAAGATTGCGCCCATCAGAGAGTGCGTGACGTCACGTTTGCCGAGTTGTGCAGTGTTGCCAACCATTTTCTCTAAATTGTACATAACCATAACACATTTATATAAAGAAGCGCACATTTTAAGACAAATGTATGTCACGCATACAAAGTTCTTTAGGTAAATCATAAAAAATTTGGTGTTTTATTTTCTTTAAATGGGCATTTTAGTGCTTTTTATATCCAAAGTAAGCAGACGAACATCACCAACAACTGCAATCGCGGGCAATGCTACCAGAGGTTAAGAAAGTAAAGCTAAATAAAACTGAGTGAATTATTGAACTAATTAAAAAAAATGTATATTTTACAAAATTATAAACATTACTTTTAATTAGAACAGGCTAGAAAAATGTCATGAAGAAAGAACTAAAACTCCGAGACTAAATAACAAAAAATAAATGCTAAATCAAGCTACGAAAATGGTAATCTGGCCATACTGGTGATAAAACGACGTAACTCATTGTCAAATTCGCTGAGCGCAAAGTAATGGTACCACGATAGGCGCCATCTCATTATTCTTTCCATCATTGTGTTGTGTTATTTGCTAGATTGAAAATTGTGGGTTTTTCTTTGAGAATCATTTTGGCTACTTTACCATGTCTTTGCGTGTATTTTGCCCCCCGCGAGCATTGGGCATCCTGACTTTATGTGATCTATTATTTCTGTGTGTATCATTTGCCGCAGCTGTGGGATGTGATGTTTAAATCTTTTATTATATATTTTCTGTAGTTTCTTGTTGTTATAATTCGGTCCTGTATAGCAATAATGAATTCTCCTGTTTGCGCTTGTAGATCTCCTTTTCTTAGCCACGTGTATGGATTTTGCTGATTTATGTTGTCATTGTTAATTATATGCGGATGTTTTCCGTGTATTTGTTTTTGTTTCCATGTTGCTAGGGTTTCTTCTATTGTACGTTTTGGTAGGGTTAAGTTTTGGTTGTGGATGTTAAGGGGTTTTAGTTCTTTGTCTGCTAGTATTTTTGCTTTAAGAAGTGCTATGTTTTGGTTGTAGTAGTACGTTCTTAAGTTAGAAGAAGTCTTTAAGTTATTTGGTCGTTGTATAGATGATCATTATCAATAAGTCCCTTCCTCCATTTTCCTGGGGATTGTTATTCGCTCCTTACATTAATGTGGTTGGTGTTTGTTATATTTTCTGTTCTTATTGCTATCTTTAGGTTTTCTATATCTGTATTACTCCACTTGATTATTCCAAAGGAATATGTGAGCAACGGTATCGCATATGTCTTTATGGTTTTAAAAAGGTTTTTCGGGTTTAGGTAGCCTTTTAATTATTTTTATGTTTTGTTTAAAACGTAGCTATTTATAAAACTCTTTTTTTCCATGTTTAGGGGTGTTTCATTGCTTAGTGTTTCTATTGTGTTTTTGTCCGCATTCTGTATAATTGGTTTTGCATTTGCTTATTCCGGACCCATTTTTTCAATTATTCTTATTAATCTTTGTAATTCTTGCTGATTTTTCGCATACAACTTTATGCCATCCATATACAATATAATAAGTGATTTATTTTGTGAATGTTTTGTTTTTGATTTTTTTTATTGAATCCATATTCTGTTTTATTGAGTATATTTGAGTGTGGACTCAGACATATACAGAACCACAACGCACTTAATGCATTTCATTGAAATATTCCGGTTATTATTTTAGTTCTATCTGTTGTTAAAACTGTGTATGGGGCTTGTAGAAATATTTTTGTTGTCCCTTTTTTTCATATTTATTTTAAGGAAATGTTTACATTTCGGGTGTATTTTATATACATATTTCTAGCTGTTTTAACAGCCAGCTAGTTATGTGATATTTTGTCGAACCCTTTTTTGTAGTTAATATAACACGCGTGTAGATTTCGTTGCGCATTAATGGCTTGTTGCGTGACCGTTTGGTCTATTATTACTTGTTGTTGACAGCCTTGACTTTGTTTTCTACATCTTTTGTTTATTTGTTAAAATTTTGTTGTCTATGAGGTGAGGGTACATATATTTTTTGTGCCATTGTGTTAATGAGATGATGTGTTAATCTTGTGAAGAGTGGGTAAGTAAGTGATAGGGCTGTAATTTGCTGACTTTTTGGTATGATCATTCTTTGGTTTAATGAATGTTATTCCTTGAGTAAGACAAGATGGTAAAGTGTTTGGGTGGTTTAGTGCCTCGTTTATTAGTTTTAGCAGTCAATTGCGTGTTGATGTTACTGTTTTGTACTAGTAGTTGTGGATGTGGTCTGTTCCGGGATATTTCCAATTGTATGTATTTTTGATGGTTGTTACAAGTTCTTTTAGGGTTGTTGTGATGTTTTCTTGGGTTGGTAAAGATTTATTATTGTTTCCCACACCACTTTCCCTCCACATATCGTTCGGGCTGCAAGTCGTATTGACACTTTCGCGTTTATTTTTTATTTATTTTTTGTTATTTATATTATATATTGGGTTTTCCGGAAAGAAATTGCCGATTTTTTAAAAGAAAGTAAATACATTTGTATCAAAAGTTCCCAGCCAAGCTCTCTCAGTTTTTGGCGAGTGACCAAAGATGTATGCGGTCTAGCGTTGTCCTGTTGAAATATGACATCTTTACGATTGATCAATTCTGGCCGTTTCTCGTTGATGGCTATATTTAATTTGTCCAATAGTTGGCAGACATCCGAATTAATCGTTGGATTCCTCTGAAGCAGCTCAAAATATACCACACCCTTTCAGTCCCACCAAACAGACAGAATAATTTTCTTTAGGCGAGTATCAGCCTTTGACGTGGTTTGTGGCGCTTCATCATGCTTGGACCATGATCGTTTTCGATTGACGTTATTGTAAATAATCCATTTTCCATCACCAGGGATAATCCGCTTCAAAAACGGATTGATTTCATTGCATTTAAGATGCATATCACAAGCGTTGATTCGGTTTGTTAAATGAGTTTCTTTCAGTTCATGTGGTACCAAAATATAAAGCTTTTTTACCAGTCCAAGACTCTTTATATGCTCACGAACGGTTGATTTTGGTATATTTAACTTCTCTCCAATCTCACGCAAAGTTACAAGATGATCCAATTCGATTAAAGCCTTGATAACGTCTTCATCGACATCACTTGGCCGACCTGAACGTGGCTCATCTTTGCATTTTTTTTAAATCGCTGTATCTTGTGATGTATAATTGGTTCGATGTTGAGTTCTTTTAAGTTTTTAATAAATGTTTTGAGGAGTAATCCAGTCACTGAAATCACAAATGGGATTGTTTTTATAGTATTTTGTTCCATATTCGTTTTACTTCTTGAGTTAGTTCACTATGCGTTTAAATTTTTTCTAGATATTTTCTGTGTGTGTTGGTATCATTTGGGCTGCTGATTTCTATAAAGTTTGTAATTTTGCTTATTTTGTTTATTAAAGTAATAACCGGTATATTTCTCATTTGAGTTTAATCGGTGTGTTGCAATGTTCCAGTATAGGTTGTATTATTCACTGTCTAAGAGGTATATTTGTAATTTGGATATTTGTTTTCTGGTAATGTTGTTTATTGGCTGTTTTTTTATGTATTTTTTTGCAACTTTGTTGTGCCTATGTGTATACTCTGTGTGCTATATTATAATTTGGCGTCCTGCAGTTATGTGGTCTATAGTTTCTAGGTGCATTTGGCATCTACGGCATTTGTCGTTAGTTATAATCGGGAATTTTTTATTATTAATTTTTGATAGTTTTTGGTGTGGATTCTTTGATCTTGAACTGCGATTATAAATCCTTCTGTATTGGCACCTGTCTTCATAGAGGGGAGCTTCATCCTGAAACAGAAGGATTTATAAGATTTCAAGATCAAGGAATCCTCCCCAAAAACTATTCATTTTGTCAATATTTGGGTCTTCCAAAATGTGTAGGTGTTTGCCATGTAGCTATTTCTGTGCTCAAGCTGTCTTCGTTTCTTTAACTGTTGTTTAGGTTATTGTTATTTCAGTGTTCTGTAGACTTACTGATCTTTTAACATTCGCCCAAAAGGCACTTCCCCCAGTCTTATAATCCGCAAGCTTTCAACCCATTTGCATACCAGGTTTCCAGAAAAATTCAACGTACGGGTTACCTGTCGGATCTAAAAGTATTGTCTTGAAATTCAAAGAATTCTTCCGCACAGGAGTTATTTTATCACCCATTTTCCCATTAGAGGATTGCGTATGAATTCCATTGCACTATATTATTAAGAGTAATTGTTCCCAAGACAACTTCCTTCTCTGTCATAATAGGAGCCCCCTTCCCTCGGAAGTTCACTGAGTACATCTGTGGCATTGGTTCTCATTGCCCTAGTTAACACATGCCGACTCACACCTGTCGTAGCAAATTACTTAATTTAGTATTGTTGATCTATGCGTTTACATAAATAATAGCGTTATCGGATTTTTTGCTATGATATTTTCTGGGATTTATTCCATTCGTTCACAACCAAGTCACCATTTTCGCACTTACAATGTAAAGTCTTTCAAAATAGAAATTTCCCTACGCTGTTCCCAAGTTCCTGCGCAAATTTAAAATGCAAAAACCAATTTCGCGCTATTCAACAACAATAAATTTCAACCATACCAATGCATGCCGATTATGTCTAGTACTAAATAATGCACACCAACCAATCTGTCGAGTACGTGCCGCGAAATAGCAAATATGAAAAACATTCACATTACGTATGCATGTAATCGTGCAGTTTGGATACGCTCCATTTTCCTCTTAAACTACAATACATCTCCTTAACAAATTTGCAACTTTTCCAATTAAATATTATGAGTTCTATGGTAATTTTTTATTGAATTTCCGCTTGCTAATTTACAAAGAGATCGATAATGCAAAATGCCATGAAGGCGAGAGAAAAATAATAAAAATGAAGGCGAGAGAAAAATAATAAATAACTGTATGCGGAGGAATAAGATATACAACAACACCTACACATACATATATTATACACTCGTGCATCAACATCTGACAATTTGTGCTCTCCACAATTATATGGCGTCTCGCCCTGTTCCCGTCCGCTTGCTGATGGCTTTCGTGTCGCTAGCTCACACACACATAGGTACAAGGCGTTGTTGTCAATTTACGACTATAGAACATCAATGATGCTTTAGCACGTACAACACTTTTACAGCTTGTCTTTTGCCACTTGCGGCGTTACTTATCTTTTTTTGTGTGGCTGTAGTTGTTGTTTTGTTACAGTGTTGCCAGACAAATAAATTGTCAAAAATCTGTCCAGTGAAGTTACAATTTTCACACAAAATGAAAAACGGAAACACAACACAGAAACTATAAAAAATGATTTTTTAACCGCAAAATATCTCTCTGAATATTTTAATACAAAAAGCCTTTTTTTAGTATTTGTAGTGTAAAAACATTAACTTTATAAATCGTAGTGGTAGAAATTATTACAGGTTGGCGCAAATTGTCGTAACTTCGCATTTTCAAGAGATTTTTGTTTTCGCCTTAAGGCCGGCGGGCCAATTAGATGTCCTAAATTCAGTAGTTTTCGCGAAGCGTTGTAGGATGAGAAAAAAAAAACTAGGGTCTGTCAGACTCACGCACGGTAGAAGTGAAACTTCTAAGTTGGTTGTTCCATGCATGGGAGCCCCGGTTTAGATCTCTCCCCCCTCTCTCGTGTTAAATTCAGGTTTTCATATTTTTTTTTCTATATCACTCCACATAAATTTGTACTATTTATTTTTGTCCTTATTAGCTTCAAATTTGACACTTGGGTGCAGTGCTGCACTTGACGCTGACATTTCTTTGCACTTCCAATGGTATTTTTTTGCCTACTTTTGGCGCGTTAATCAATTTGCTTTGATCACCGAAACGGTTGAAATGCCATTTTACAACCTTCTACTTCAACTATCGTCACTCGTTTGGCAAACGCACTCATTGTATCGCTTCGTCTCCTCCATACCTACCATCTATTTACTTCACAGCAGTTTCTTATTGCTTTCCCGCTTACACACATTCAATCGGCGCTTTATTTGATACTCACACACAGCCCTCATTTGCACGGGCTATGGCTATCTATAATACCCGTTGTCGGTTGTCGATTGTCGGTTGCCTGCATGTCGCCAGCGCTTGCGATGCGAGAGAGCGAATAGGCGAGAGTGGGAAGGAGCAGCTGCTCCTTGGCCCCGCCCATTTGACGGATTTCGGTAACGCTCCGAACTTACCGTTTCACTCGCCTATTTTCAATCTGCCTTGGGGCCCCCGACGCGCCTAAAGAAGTTTCACTTCAAAAACAATTTGCCAAATGAAGTTTTGGGGATAGTTTAATATATATTTGAACTAAAAAAAAAAATTTGTACAATCTCCAACAATATATTGTAAGCCGAGTTATCAATAGATTCCCAGAGCGCCTGTATCCAACTTCTGTACAAGATACAACTTGCAATTTTCATCTGAAAACAAAAAAAAAAAAGGATTATTAATTTTGATATAATTATCTTCTATGTGAACTAAAAAACATCCCAAAACTTTTTTAAGCGACTTTTTTACCCAGTTGAAGAGTTTTTTTTTCCCTTGAAAAACCACTTTTTTTTCTACCTTCCCCAAAAATTCGAATTTTACGTGTTTCTTAGTTCACATCGAAGATAATTACATCAAAATTAATAATCTTTTTTTTTTTTTGTTTTCAGATGAAAATTGCAAGTTGTACTTTGTACAGAAGTTGGATACAGGCGCTCTGGGAATCTATTGATAACTCGGCTTACAATATATTGTTGGACATTGTACCAATTTTTTTTTTAGTTCAAATATATATTAAACTATCCCCAAAACTTCATTTGGCTAATTGTTTTTTTTCTCATCCTACAACGCTTCGCGAAAACTACTGAATTTAGGACATCTAATTGGCCCGCCGGCCTTAATATCTTCATTTTGAGATTTTTTGATTCTTTATAGAATAAATTTTAATTCTGAAGATGAATCTTCACTTCTGGCAACATTGCCCTGTTGTATGGAAGTAACTTTGTTGTTACCGACTTTACTTATGCTGACAGCATGCTAACCTAGTTTTGCACCAACAACAATTCAAGTAATTTTCATTTTTGTTTTTGTTCAAAAGCAACGAGAAAAAACAGTTTGGAGAGAAAGCAGTAAGTGTAGATGTCGAAGTGCAGGAAAAACGCTGAAAATTGCTTGCAAAATGCAACGCGCTCTATTAACTGCTGACTTAGCTGCTTCTGCGGAGGTTTTTAACAATACAACACTTCAACAAACTGCCCCCGTAGCGGTGCTTGAGTGTTGCCTTAAATACTGAAAAAATAAAGCACAGTAAAAGATGTTAAGGCTTAATAGCAGCTACAGCTGCAAAAAATTACTAAATTGAATTCACAATAAATATTAAATGCGTAGCTGTTGTCCGTTCTTTAAATTTCTCACTTATCTGCCGTTGATTAAAATTTTTTGCCTCTGTCTTTGTACACAAATTACTCATTCATTCTTCTTAAACTTGTCTATCTCTAGAAATGGAGCTGTTCGTTGTCTTATCTACATGCAAGCAGGTTGATCACTTAGCGCAGTGAGTCCTCTTATATTGCATGTAAAGTTTTATTGGTCTTATATGGAATAGGTCTTAAACCCGTGGCTCATGACCCAATTGTATCTTGTGCGACCTCAGGATAGGCGAATTGCACCGAAAGACTCGATTAAGTAGTTTTACCACTACACTAATTACCTATAATTAGTGTGAAATACTCCCCACCTCCTCACTTCTACAGCTACAACTTGAAGACATTTAATACTCCTATTTCCACAAGCTCAAGTTTACTACAAATTTAGAAATATTGGCAAACAGATTGCCGTACTTCTATGCTGGTGGAACTTGCCTATTCTTTTTCAATAGCTCTGTCTGTCTTGCCCGCGTGAATCTTAATATTTTTTCCAAAATAGTTTGGCGCCCTAATGTACGTATTTGTCACTGTCTCATTCCGTTTTAGTGGCAGGAAAGAGCTCATGTCTCAAAACCCAAAATCTTTTTGGTCATTAAAAGTTTACTCGCACCCTTAATTGGTAGGGCGTGCACAGAAACCTACATACCATATACTTTCACTCGGAGACTTAATTACTCATTGTAAGATATTTTATCCTAACTTAACGTTTTCCTTTTTCTAGTTACGCATTCAACAACAATATTTTTCGTTAGCAGAGTTTAGTGACAGCAGTGCAGGAAGCAGACACTGTTTTTGTTCCTAGTTATTAACTGTCGCTTTCTTTTTTAATTTTTTTTATTGCAGTCTGAAAGCAAGCCTTTAGGTAATGTGCACCCACTGCCATTAACATTTTGGCCTCGTTAATGAGACATAAGAACAAAGACATAGTAAAAAAAAAGCGAAGAACGTGGCAAAATTGTTATAGAAAGAAAAAAAGAGTTTATGTATGTGCAGTTATTCAGGCAATTCCAAGTGTTTGTATTTTCAAAATGTTTTGGATAAATAACCGAAGATGCATGAAAGAGCTGAAGAGATCATAAGAGCATTGAGAGCTGACTGGCTTACGTGCGCAAAAATAAAGAAGTGTTCTCCGTATTTTATACAGGAAATTGCTTCTCGGGAGGATAGATGTGATGTGATATCCCTCGTATTAAGTTCATTCTCCTAATTTAGTCGACATATGGTTGAATAGTGTTTTTTTTTTTGACAACACCAGGCCGAAAAAAGTAGTTGTGAGATAATTGCGTTCAAAGCTCTACCTGCTAAAAGGGGTGTAACATCGAAAATACTGAGAATATTCTTCCAAAAATTTGACAGTGTATTCTTAAAAGCCTATACTTTCGAAATATCGAAGAGGATGGGGTCGAACATGTGGCCTTTTATTACAGCAGGTTCGCTAAGGAACGCAATGACCTATCAAGAACAACTGGTGTGTTGCTGGCGCCCAATAACCTAGGGAGGATAGATGTGATGTGATATCCCTCGTATTAAGTTCATTCTCCTAATTTAGTCGACATATGGTTGAATAGTGTTTTTTTTTTTTTTGACAACACCAGGCCGAAAAAAGTAGTTGTGAGATAATTGCGTTCAAAGCTCTACCTGCTAAAAGGGGTGTAACATCGAAAATACTGAGAATATTCTTCCAAAAATTTGACAGTGTATTCTTAAAAGCCTATACTTTCGAAATATCTAAGAGGATGGGGTCGAACATGTGGCCTTTTATTGCATCAGGTTCGCTAAGGAACGCGATGACCTAGCAAGAACAACTGGTGTGTTGCTGACGCCCAATAACCTAGTTCCGTAAATGCTTGAGTCGAATGAAAAGTGGAGAGCGGTAGAAGCTTTTGTAACACGAATTGTCCTGGAGCTTTGCAACATTGATTGGAGGTGAAGGAATGATGACAGACGAACGCGGCAGCAACAACAACTGTCGCATTGATAAAATGTAGCAAGACGAACAGCAGACGAATTTAAATGACAATTGAGCTTATTGCTCACGACGGCCTCCAGACGTAATTAGCAAAACGATACCCCTGTAGGATGAACCGTCGGGTTTGAGGTGCTTTTAGTGGCGATAAAGTCCCACATCGACTAAGGCTTTCGATTGCTTTTACAGCGCGTTAAAAAAAAACTCTAACTCTTACATAGTTTTATCTTTAACTTAACTTTACTAAATCACTCAGATCATCTACAAGCTCCAAGCTCTGCAATTTTTGTCTTCTCTTCGTCGAGCCACATGCGGAGTAGGCAACTTATGGTTTATGTCTGTCGTTCTTCCTGTAGCTTCTTCCGAAATGGGTTCGTGTTTTCCCTTCGTATGTATAAGTAATTCACCTCTCCCATAGCATGCGGATTCCTCCAAACTTTTTATGCTCACGTATATAACTGACACATACATACTTGTTTGTCTTGGCTTCTTCTGCAGTTTGTGGTGTGTGTAATGCTGTTGTTGCACAGTTGTATACCGTCTCCATACGGAGAATGGTTTTTATGAGAAGCTTTGTCGTGAGAGAAATACACTCGGAGGTCTGCCATTGCCTGTCGAGAGAAACTCAACTGATGATCTTATTAACAGTCATGCACATATACTTGACGCCACCTTTGCTACAATAAGCGGATTCGCGCTCTACATCTCGTCTTGCAGGTAATTATCACTTTTGTTTAAGACTGTATGGCGCATTTCACCAGTTCACAAACAAAATAGTTGAAGAACAGTTGCATCGTGGTAAGTGAGCAAGCGAAAAATTATAACTCATAGAGTTAAATAAAATGGATAAGGCTAAGAAAGCTTTGCGCGCGGAGTTTCGAAAAAGGAAAACACCGACTGTGTCAGAGAAGCGTCAACTGGCGTGCCTTGAATATGTAATTACTTCTTACAGACTTTAGTAAAAACACATACATGCACACATGTATGCAAGCTATTGTGTATATGAATGAGAATGTACCACTTAAAGTGCCCTCCGGTTTAGGTTTTGTTATTTCTTCTCTTGCGTCCTTAAGTATTACTATTTGTTCCTGTGACGTCCGCTATTATCAACCATTAATGTCTGTCGGTACCAGAATGCACGTGTGTTTGTCGTCGCCGTTACTCGGTCAGCTCGGTCTTTCACTCGTCTTTTATTTAATAGCTGAGCACATTTTTGTAATTGCCTTTCCTCCTATCCTTCTTCTTTCATTTCAACGCAGGTGTTCATCAGCCATTGTTCTTCATTTGCTTTCACCGCTTCCTGATCAAAAAGTGGGTTAGTAAATGTTGACTCATTCATATGCTTCCTTTAACATCCTGCCACAACACGTTCACTTTTCCACACCTTCTCTTGGCACTCTTCGCTTTTATTCACTTGGTCTAGCATTGCAACCACGCTTGGCGTTGACCAACTTTTGCAGTCCTTCTCCTTTTATTAGCCGCGTCTTATAACGGCAATTTGCAGTTGACTTTCATTGCGATGTAAGAGCAAACTTAACTCTCTGGTATTTGTTCTAGGTACAGCTGCAATTGTTTTGAAAATGTTATCGTTTCCAACATCCCGCTTTCTCCGCTTGAGGGGCAATTTAGCAGCATGCACGACTGAGGTTGACGACGCGGCGTTGCATTCCTTTTAATTAGTTATTCTAATGTTTTTACCTATTCAATTTAAGCTCCTGCGGTGTAGCACGTAACTGGCACAATTATTTTTAATTTAATAACACTGAACCGGCTGTAACTATATGCTTACTAGTTCAAAATAAACCAATTTGTATCAATTCAAAAGAAAAATTAATGGTGGATTTGCTAATACCACATGCACCTTAGATAAATGATTACTCTATACTTTAAAAGAAAAATCACATATGGAAAAGCTGTTGAAAAAGTTATTGGGGCATTCGTTAAGAATTCAACATTAACTGAGGCAAGAAGAAATGTCTCGGTGTGTTTTGACTATTGAATTAATTAAATTACGAATTGATGGAACATCCACCTTGTTTACTATATTTGACACCAGCAACTATTCCCTCTTTAGAAGTTTTCTTTCGAGAGCAGGTGAACACCAGTAAAGATATTTTAGAGGTTTTCTTGATAGGGTATTGTCTGATGTATGCAGATGACTTGAAAATTTACAGTCGTATAAAAGAATGAGTTGGTGCTTGACTTCCATTAAAGGAGAACGTAGGTTCGAATCTCGGTGAAAGCTCAAAATGAAGAAAAAAGTTTTTCTAGTATCGGTCGCCCCCCGGCAGGCAATGGCAAACCTCCGAGTGTATTTCTGCCATGAAAAAGCTCCTCATAAAAAAAATTTGCCGTTCGGAGTCGGCTTAAAACTGTAGGTTCCTTCATTTGTGGAACAAGACGCACACCACAAATAGGAGAAGAAGCTTGGCCAAACACTCAAAAAAGGTGTGCGCGCCAGTTATATATATAGATAAAGGACGTAATGAAGCGTTGTTTGTTGGAAGTATCTCATCTCCCGTTTTGGTGTCATGTTGTGGTCTTTTGGTCCTCACGGTCAACAAGCAGAATACCTGGCCTGAAGTATCCCGGAAGACCAGAGGATGAGCCCAACCTTTGAAGGCTTAGTCCACTATGGCTTCTTGCAGCACAGTAAGCGAGGTAGTTCCTGCGCATCACCGCCAAATTAATGTCTTTGAGGGCCTTCATATAACAGGTATGCTGGCCATATTTATCCCACGGGGCTGCTGGGGTACTTTTCACTCCCGGAGCCATATTGCAGTAGGCCACCGTTCACTGTCTCTGCCGCTGGGGGCTGTGGGATAATCTATCTATCTATGGTTCAGTTGCCCAAGGCGCCAGCATATCCGGGCAGTTGCTCCTCCTCAATCTACCGTTCCCTTTGTCTGAGTCTCAGGTGGTTTGTGACTCCTGCTGCTGGTAGCTGTAACGCACGGCTGGTAGTTGAATACGTCTCATCGGTGACTACTTCGACCAATATCAGATTCTGTCCTCCTTGACAAAGTATGTTCCTTGTTTCGTAGCAACAGTATTGGTAATCGCTGGTGAAAACTGTTGGAACGGTTACTAGCCCGGCAGATGATAGCTGTTGCTGCTCTTCGAGGGACTCGTCGCTCTCTTGTGTTGGATGCTGAGTCCATGGTGACTAGCCTACTCGAGCACAAAGCAACTTGGGCTGGTTAGTTGTGAACTCCTCGGCTGGTGGAGAGTTCATCATCATCGCAGGCGTGTTACTCGAAGAATGGCACTTCCGCTTCCCCACCCTCGAGTGCCGCGAAGTGGTAATTACCCTGCTTCCTCCCTTTACTCTTCTTAATATTGTTGCTATTGTTATTTTCATTTTTTCTTGTACTTGTACTTGTATTTATCTTGTTCATATTACTTCCTACTCGACAAGGCAAGCTAAGAAATTTGTAAATTTTACAGGCGATCTCATTTGGCCCACCGCGCCAGCGCCTTGTCACTGTAAGGCCACTGTTATTTTCCAACTCGGCCCGGTGTTTAGAAATTACCGTTATAATACGGCCGAATAAACCTTCTTGTAGAGTCACGGTGATGCGTAACACTCAGGCCTAAGAGGTGGCAGCTCATGATCATTGTTCTCAAACGGTACCAATCATCAGGGTGGAGCATCACCCAAAGACAATGCCTCCTGGTGACTAAATCAGGTTTTGGTCCCTGCACTGCGTCAAGGTGCCTTTACACAATCATTTCTTACAGATTACCAATCTAGAATAACTGTATATCATATAGCTACGAGTTACACACGTATTTCATTTAATAATAATTTCAATCTAAGTTTGGAGAATGGAAAACCGAAAGGCAAAAAAATTTGAGGATGAGTTAGCTGCTTGCAAACTCTTTAATACCTTAGCTTCATTTTTCATTTTTAATTACTACTAACCTTCAATTATATAAAAACAGTTTTAAGTTGCGGTAAGTTTTAAATTAACCCCTTTTGCAAAGTTTATGATATACTAATATACAACTACATATTCTAATTAGAATGAAGTACTTTTAGCTATTTTTGAATGTTCTCGTATTTGCATTCCACTTATAATTACCATTAATTATTGGTTTCCTGCCATCACGAATCTCAATTACATTCCAATAAGGGAATATTTTCAAATATAGGTACGCGGATGACTATGAAAACATTTTTGTGGTTGAATATATGTACACACGAGTATATAAGTATATAATAAACATTGCATAAATGTAGGTATATGTGTCTATTAGGGTGATGCTTATGTAACTTAAATTTTTTATCTTTTATCGCGTGCCATATTTGTATTCTATTCTAAGGCATAAAAAAGTTAAGAACCTTTTTTCGCATCTATATAGTTATATTGAGGGGTCGTTGCCAGTGAACTAAAAATCTTTATAAGATATTATTTTCAGGATTTTATTAATTGCAAACAAATAAATCAAACCATTATTGCACGAAAAGACATGTATGATACTTTATGCTAATAATGTACTTAGTCCTGCCATAAGTTCTGTTACAAGTTAAGTCCGTTATAGATATTAAATAGTAATACTTTTTTCAATGAAGTTAGTTTTAATTAATCATGTAAATATAAACATCTGCCACCCCTAGATCTCTTCTGCAAGTACTTCCTACACGGATATACCCAGTGACTGTGATTATCACCCTCCCATTCGTTGCTTCGAAAGGAATTTCCTAATGAAAATCCCTTCTAGACTGGAATGGCTTGAAGAAGATCCAACACCCAACACACCCGTTAAGATCTACACGGACGGATCTAAAATGGACACCGGTGCGGGATCAGGGTTATTTTTCGAAGTGAATCCTTTAAACTACCGAATCACTGTAGAGTTTTTCAAGCGGAAATAAATGCTTGAAAATGGTTAAAGATAAACAGAATATCATCAACAGATATCTGCATTCTATCAGACAGCCAAGCTGCCCTACGAGCCCTGGATGCATTCCAAATAACATCAAGGAGTGTCTTACGTTGTCGCCAATCTCTAAATGAGATGGCCAAACAATATCGTATAATCTTATGCTGGGTCCCAGGCCACAGAGATATACCAGGGAACTGTAGGGCAGATCAACTTGCAAGAGAAGGTACCTGGATGCCAGACATAAGTAATTTTAAGGAGATACCTCTCGCACCTTGTAAGCTTCTCATTAAGGACGCACTAATCACTTCTACACATCAAAGATGGATTAGCGTTAACATCTGTGAAATTGCTAGGCAAAAATGGCCAAGGCTAAATCTACGTCTGTCCAAGAGTATTATAAAATAGAGTAGATTTAAAAGCAGGACCTTAGGAGGGGTCCTCACAAGACATTATCTCATAGGAAATCATGCAAGGAGATTAGGCCTTTTTACACGCATGACTTCTGTCGTAGCTGCAGAAATGAGGAGGAGTTGAAAACAATTCAACACCTTTTTTGCACATGTCCAGCTCTAGCCAGAAGCAGGAACCGATTTTTAAAATCCTACTTCTTAACGAATATAGATAATCTATACACTTTAGGTATCAACAACCTTTTACGCTTTGTCAAAAGCTCAGGATGGTTCAATATGGAAAGCCCAGCACCCGCGGCTCACAACGGACCCATTTCGTGGTCTAAATGGCATCGTTGTCTCTATGTACTATGCGGCTGCCAAACCTAACCTAACCTAAATATAAACAAAAAATTAATTTTCATTCGAAATGGTCACCATTTGTTTTTTGCACAAGCCTTCAAGCGATTAGGCCACGTTCTCCAATTCTGACAACCAACTGTAGCCCAATGGATTCAGATCTGGACTTCTAGACGGCCAATCTTTTGCGGCTATGAACCCAGGAATATTGTTTTTTAACCACTGCTAGGTGGGCTTTGCCTTATGGGCTGGAGCGGAATCTGGCTCGAAGATCCAATGTTCTCCATTAAAGATAATATTGCTCAACTGCTTCAACACACCTTCTAGCACATTCTCCTGGTACACTTTTGCCCCAGTCTTAACCCCTTTTTCGCTGAAATGAAGATATGTAACGCATTTACGAGACACTCCCCACCTAACCATTAAGGAGGTTAGATGGGGACCACGCTATTATTTATTTACGTGATAAAACCGCATGGCGAGTTGACCCGGCTACTTTAAGAGAGTTGAAAAATAGGAACCCTCTTAATACATATGTATGTGTTTGTTTGTACAACGAAAATTTGTATGAAACCATACACTGATAATGGTTGTTGTCAATAAAGCAACAAAACAGGTACGCTACTATGTACTAATACCCAAAAGCAGATTAAAGTTTTCCAAATTAATTAATTTCACTATTAGGCACAAATGATGTGGCATAAATTCTGGGTTTTAACGGATATTTTGGCCTTTCGAGCGCAATTTTATGCGATTGGTCGGATTTCAATTAATATGCATGCATGTGTGTTCTAATATAGGGTTGTTCAATAGGTGCGCTTCAACATGTTTCCGATAGGGAGGGCGAACGGCGCAATATTTTTTATTTTTCGCTTGTCATTTGTAAACTTCATTAGTATACATTTCATCATGGAACGCTACACACTTGAGCAACGATTGCAAATCGTGCAAATTTTTTATGAAAATAATCGTTCTGTTGCTGCTACTTTAAGAGCATTACGGCCATTTTACGGTCCATTTAACAAGCCGTCCCGTTTTGGGGTTATGTGAAGTCATTGGTCTACAGTAACAAGCCGGCGACGATTTGTGAGCTCAGAGCCAATATTGAACGGGAAATTGCTGGAATTTCGGCCGATTTATGCAAAAGAGTGGTCGAAAATTGGGTTCAACGATTAGACTTTGTAAAACGTGCACGCGGTGGTCATGCAAAACAAATCGAATTTCATACTTAAATGTATATGTTCAAACTCGATAATAAAAAAAAATTAGTTAAAAAAGTCAAACCGTTTGTGTTTTATTCAAAAAAGTTCAAAAGTTGAAGCGCTCTTACTGAAAAACCCTATATTAGAATTTTACCTCAATGCTTTTAGTTAAACAGATGTTGGAAATAAAGTTTTTAGAGTAGTGCATTTGCAAAATGAACAAAATACGCACTATCCCGGTGTAAAATACTCACTAATGGTGTAGTTCACATCTTGGCCCAACCAAACACATTGGGTAAATCAAACAATTTATTCTCTGTATGTTGATAATATTAATATATTAAAATGCCGCAATTAAAAGAATTTTGAAAAACTTACCCTTTTGCACACTCTTCAACTCATGCCGCTAAAACTATATGGCAAGTTTTAGAAATTTATTTCGATATTACGTACAGAGATGGAAATCTCTTTTATCGTGTGTTTTCAAAAACACTTTGGCCTCAGTACAATAGAAGCAGGACTCTTAAAGTGCTGGGAATCCCCAACCATTCAATTTTCAAACTCATAGCGGTGGTCACCGCTCCCTAGGCGATCGGAACGCATGCAAAGAAGCTTGGACTTCCGTAGAACAAATGTCCAGGTTTGGCGGTTTCTTAGTGTGCCTTGGGATAACTTGAGGCAGTTCTCCAGCTTTGGTTCACTCTATCCTCACTACATCAACAGCACTGGATGGTTTTTCTTCCTGTAAGTTTTGCAATCTTTCGGAGGTAGTGTTCTATATTATGGTATCAAAACGGTACTCTTTTGCTACTTGTAGTGTACCCATGGTATTTTTACCTATGTTATGTTCCTACCTTAGGCGCACATGGCAGGCGAGTTCATACGTCGATAACATGAGATACATAAAGTACAAATCATAAAGAATGCTATTAGTCCGGGAGCCAGGGGTCATTTTGACCTTATCATTTAATGCCGACTGATTTTAATACTGAAGGCAGACGCCATCTGGTGGATGACGAAACCAGTAGCGCTGGGTAGGTGCGTGAGATGCTGCGAAACGTGTCGAAAAAAAATTTTTAACAACTCATTTAATACCGGCTGAAATGTTTGTTGTGTATTGTTGACATTTAGTAGTGTAAAATCTTAAGCATTTTGAAGATGAAAATTATTTTATTTTAGTAGGTAGGAAAGTGCGCGAACCAATAAAATGCCTTTCGACTACTTTCGCGTGATATGAAATGAAATGCGAGCGCGTTCGGTGTAACTTTACAAGTGATTTATTTATTCTTGAGTTCAAGTGTTTATAGAGTCTTAGCCTAGCGGTTTGTTGCTTGTTGAAAGTTTGAAATGTTTTCCAGTAAGCCATTTAATTTTTTGGTATTTTATATTTAACTCTTTTGCTTTTATTTGTATGCGTTCTTTCTATTTCAGCTTTGTGTCAAGTGTAATTCCCAAATATACGCATTTTTTAGATTGCGAATAAACGAATTGAACATATATAGCTTTTTTATAGAAACATATAAGCAGCAAGAATTAACAATAGTTTTGGGTGGTTTTTGTGAGAGGAATTTTAAAATCCCTCTTTATATTAACAATCAAGAAGACCGTATGTTTTAAAAACATTTTAGAACTTTTCACCATTGATTGTATTTTTTTAATGTTTTTTATCGCGCTCAGTATGATGCAAAATGACATAAAAATCGATTTGTTGAAGTTTCTACAGTGACCAAAAACTTCAAAGTAATCACACCGTCGATGATCCACCAACTTTCATAAAGTGTCCGGATTTTTACATCATTATAATTTTTCAAATTCAGCAAACTAAAAGTGAGTTGCATCACCAAGAAGCAAAAAACAAAAAAAAAACAAAAAATTAAAAAAAATTTGGAATTCGTTTACATCTGTCCATTATATCTACACGCTATCAAAAAAGTATTTTTCCTATTTTAGGCACTAAACTCGAACTTTGTTATTAACTTTCTTTTGTTGTTTGTTTAGTTGTAAATTTTTAATTTAAGTTTTCGTCTTTATTTTCTACTTCTACAATTGAAGTTTGGTAACCATATTCTAATATTAAAATTACAAATATTTGCAATTAATTTCCATTTATCCCCAAAATATGTCAAAAAATTTGGTATCACCTTTGAAAAATATTTTTGGGTTATAGCCCCTCTTAATCCCCTTTAAAACATAATGAAAGTTTGAAATTGAAAATTAGGCCGCACTGCCTTTCAAAAATTTTGTTTTTAATTTAAGTTGAAAGGTGGTTAACATTTTCTTCAATGTTTATATCATTGCATGCAATTCAAATGTGTCCTACATTCGTATTTCTTCAATATATAATATATTAAAATCAAATAAGGGGTTTGGATTAAAGTTTGTATTAACACATTTATTCGGATACCCATTTTGAAACATTTATTTGTGTTTTTTAATAAATTTATTGATTGTAATATTAATTATTTATAATCAAATCATTACAAAAAGGGGACAGCGCTCTATAGAAATAAGGATTGCATTCACAGCATTTACAACCAAAGCAGCTTTAAATTAAATAAAAAAATATGAAAATCGGACTAGAGTTTTGGCAAAATTTGCTATCTCTGCATTTGTATGCATATTTCATATATCTTACTAATATTATATATTTAATGTGAAAGTTTGTGTATATGTGTGTGTTTGGATGTTTGCAGCTCAATCACGTAAAAACGACTAAACGGATTTGCACGAAATTTTTTCCACAAATAGTTTATGAGGTGGGTTGAAAAAAAATAACTTTTCTAAGAGAGTTGCCACCTGTTAAAAATTTATTTAATCAAAATTAATGTATTCAATCATCAAGCATTAAAAAATAGGGTCAAAAGATTAAGAGAGCCTATTATCGAATATGACTTTGAATAGGGTTACCATTTGGAAAATTACGTTGCAGTAAAAATAAGAAAATAAATGAAACAGAACAATATAAGCATTAAGGAAGATATTTGAATATCTTAATTTCGAATATGTTTTTGAATAGGGTTGCCACCTACAAAATTCCATCTTTCCAACCACTCGGAACTCTTTTATCATACTTGATAACGTGCTAAACCTTATGAACTGAAATATCGACACTGTTTGCCATTCTCATCTGTCAAGCCATAATTATCGCTATGGATATTTCTAATGATTTTCTCACTGCTTAAATTTTTGTTATCAGCTATTGTATTATTTCGTCATATCGTTGTGCGTTTGTGTGAATTTCTAAATTTCTTTTCTGTTTTATTACGTGAGTCCATTTTGCATTTTTT
The DNA here is from genome assembly GCF_028408465.1 of Anastrepha ludens. Classification (NCBI taxonomy): domain Eukaryota; kingdom Metazoa; phylum Arthropoda; class Insecta; order Diptera; family Tephritidae; genus Anastrepha; species Anastrepha ludens. The sequence goes on from NC_071500.1 coordinate 71,410,383, forward strand.
AATCTTAAATATCCCTGATAGAGTAAGAAGAGAGTAGGAAGAAAACAAATACATATATTAGAATCTTATTATATACAGTCTGTGTCAGAAGAAAAGAACTGGTTTTTTTCTCGTAACTTTAAGATAAATTTCGTTCTGCTTTTTGCTGTGTAATAGTCCCACTTAAGGGCTACGACGCTAGTGCTAACTCAGGTTAGTGTCGTTCGAAACTTTCTCGTCAACGCAACCAAACAAAAATTAGTGAGAAGTACGCGAAGCATTTTGAGGCGGTATTTTTATGCGCACTTTCGAAATGGTCGAAATTATCTTACGCCGCGGTTGCAAAAGTGATTAAAAATCAAAACAATTTGTTGTGATGTGGAATCAGCGGTATAAGGTATACAAAAATGTTGATGACTTTTCCGCGCGAAATAAGCCAATGCGAAAGTCGTGGCTTAAAAAAAATCAACTGGCGTCGAAACGCGTCTTTATTGATTAAATGGTAAATTTCAATTACAATTTTGATATGCTTACAGCTAGTATTTATAATATTTCCTATTGCTAATAGTTGATTCACTTACAATACAATATTTGGTGAATCAATGAAATACGAATATTGCTTATTCTAAGTTTCCTAAATTATTTGCATAAGTGTCGTTGCACTCATTTCTTTACAAGCTAATTGTGTCGCTTGCGAAATGCGTTAGTGCAATGGCACTTATTTGGTTGGGTATCGAGTTACGATGACCAGTCCACTTCAATTGTATTTTCTTTTGGAGTAGAATGGTTGAGTGACGTAACTCCCCTTTCCTTTGATTGAAAACACTCCTGGGTTTTTGCATTTACGTTAAGTTCAATGGCTTTGTGCTTGTTTGTGAAATGAATAAAAATTACAGATAAGGCTAATGTGCTTACTGCGATGAATGAAATTGTTAGCCAAATATTAATTTGATATGATTTTTTGTGGAAGGTTAGTTCTTCGATTTTTTGAGCGTTTTCAATTTGGTTGATAATTAATTCGTCAAATGTAGGTTCGAGTTGTGTGTTATTTATATTTGATTCAAGGTGACGTATTACATATTTTTGTGTAAATGATTTATTTATATTTTTATAAGTTTCGTTTTTTACATAAAGTTCACAATCATTGAATAAAATAAGTTGAGTTCCTATGGAATTTAAAGTTCTTTCGTTACATGTACTTTTTATTTCAATTCCTTTTGAATTTTTTACAATTATTAAGCCTTTTTCGATTTCCATAATTTCTTCTTTATAATTTTTGATTTTCTTACAATTTTTCTTTATTACACATGATTTTGAGGCTTTTAGGCTTTTTTGATATAAATTTCTTGAAAAAGTGAATCTTGTTTTATTTATTTCCAAAAGATGTTCGCTTTTGAATTGTAATTCTTCCGAGTTCTTGTTTGCACATGGAGTTATGAATATATGTTTTGCTATAGTTGTATTTGTTGGGATTTTTAATGAAAATATAATATTATCTGCGGCGGTTGCTGCTCCTAATTCTATGTTTTCTAGTTTAAATATATCTATATTGTACGTATTTATTTCCTCAGGGGTAAGAATGTTGCTGGACATTAAGTTTAGTCTAGCTGATGCTAAGTTATTTTGGATGTGCTCTATACTATTGCTAAGCGATCTAATTCTCAAAAGAATGTCAAGATGTAGAAGTTCTTTATGTATGTCTTGATTTTGATGTTGTACTGAATTTAATTTTAAAGAGATTTGTCTTCTATCTGATTCTATAGCTTTCTGAATATTTTGGAATGTTTTGTTAAAGTTATCATTTATCTTTATATTCTTATTTAAAGTGTCTATGGCAATATGGTTATTCGTGTCAATAACTTTAAAATGTTCTTCTATATTTTGTCTATCGTCGTCGTCCATACTTCCATATAGCCATTTCATTGTTGTACCTAATATGTTAATTAGTCCTCTTTTCTGTCTGTGAGGTAGTAATGTGTAAAGTTTGCTTCGTAGTATTGCAAATTCCTGTGTTAGAATTTGTCCCTTTTCGGTCAGTTTCGAGTCTTTTGCTAAATTCTCAAGTGCGTCAATAATATTTTCTATTTCCTTTGGTTTGATTATGTGGAGGATGATGTCAAAATCTGTGATCACCTGTATGTTGTCGAGTTTTATTTCAGCAAACCCGTCTTCACTTTTGATGTCTTCAGTTATTATCGTTGCGGTCGATCCTATTATCAGTGTTATTAACATCATTGATGTCAAGAGTACATTATAATTTTTCGTTGTGATCGCCTGGTGGTAGAGATTGTGGTATGTTTCTTTTACGCCGAAATTCCTGATCAGCTCTTTTTTTATATCGTCCCAAGTAGGTGATTGTCCCAGTGTTCTGATTGTGTTTAATGCCTGTCCCTGGATCTTCGTCCTGATGTGACGCTGGAATATGAATTCTTGCAGCGGTAGGTTTTGATTAAATAGCGGAAGGATGATTTCAACTTCCCGTATAAACGCCGATAAGTCATAAGATCTGTCGCCTCTGAACTCTTTAATGCGGGACGCCTCCTTGATGAGTTCGGTTACCGCTATTGCTGGTTGTGGTTGGTCGTTCATTTTGTAAACTTTTGCTTTTGTTTAAATATGTAGGAGCAATTTAAATCACTTGTACGAGTATACAAACGTTTTTAGTGTCTTTTGATCACTGTTCACTATTAGTTTGTAAACTTTTGCTTTTGTTTAAATATGTAGGAGCAATTTAAATCACTTGTACGAGTATACAAACGTCTTTAGTGTCTTTTGATCACTGTTCACTATTATTTTTCGGTTTACCGATCTGCCAGTGTTCAAGTAGCCTTTTATCACTATTTCTTGACTTTAGTCAGAAATTTTTGTTTTTCGGTCCTTTGGGATACCGACGTTCTTTTAATCACTAATTCTTGACTTTAGTCAGGAATTTTATTTTTCGGTCCTTCGGGATACCGACGTTCTTGTAATCACTAATTCTTGACTTTAGTCAGGAATTTTACTTTTCGGTCCTTAAGGATGCCGATGGTTCTTTTAATCACTAATTCTTGACTTTAGTCAGGAATTTTATTTTTCGGTCCTTCGGGATACCGACGTTCTTGTAATCACTAATTCTTGACTTTAGTCAGGAATTTTACTTTTCGGTCCTTAAGGATGCCGATGGTTCTTTTAATCACTAATTCTTGACTTTAGTCAGGAATTTTATTTTTCGGTCCTTAAGGATGCCGATGTTCTTGTAATCACTAATTCTTGACTTTAGTCAGGAATTTTACTTTTCGGTCCTTAAGGATGCCGATGGTTCTTTTAATCAATTCTTCAGAATTGATTTCCGGTGACTGCGCCAAATAAGCCAATGCGAAAGTCGTGGCTTAAAAAAAATCAACTGGCGTCGAAACGCGTCTTTATTGATTAAATGGTAAATTTCAATTACAATTTTGATATGCTTACAGCTAGTATTTATAATATTTCCTATTGCTAATAGTTGATTCACTTACAATACAATATTTGGTGAATCAATGAAATACGAATATTGCTTATTCTAAGTTTCCTAAATTATTTGCATAAGTGTCGTTGCACTCATTTCTTTACAAGCTAATTGTGTCGCTTGCGAAATGCGTTAGTGCAATGGCACTTATTTGGTTGGGTATCGAGTTACGATGACCAGTCCACTTCAATTGTATTTTCTTTTGGAGTAGAATGGTTGAGTGACGTAACTCGCGCGGCTTGAAGCGAGTGACGACAAAGAAGCGGGATAAAGTGATGGTCCAACTTTTTAAGCGTCCTTCTTTGTGATTACGCCAAGCACGATCAGTTCTTGCTAAAAGGGAATAGATGTGAGTATAAGCACCATCGAACGACGACTGAAGGAGGCGAACATATCCTACCGTTCCACATCATCAGAACCACTACACTCAGAAAAACACATTGAGAAACAACAAAACAAGAAAACGGCGTCATAGTATAGGACTGGCCTTCCCAGTCCCCAGACGCCAACCCCATTGAAAATGTGTGGGGAACTATGAAGACACATCTTGCCGGAAGGCTAGTCCATGATTTAAAGCACCTCATGCGTCAAGTTCGCAAAATCTAGCTCTGTTTGTCGACGAGCTACGCAGAAAATCTTCCAAGCATGCTGAGAAGATGGTAGGCTATACTCGACAACGATGGATACTACACAGCTTATTGAGTAATTGCGACTGGAAGTTTTGTACATACTTTCTTGTAAAAAAAATAAATATATATCTTTTATACTTCATGAATAATCGTATATATGTATATGTATTGGGAGGTTGAATTAGTTTTAAAGGTTTTTTTCGAAGATTTGGGGCTTTATTGTGAAAAAACGGTACAAAATATTTTTGAAGTATTGGCCATCGCTAGCTACAACTTTCGCCCATCTTTCGGGCAATTTCCGGATGCCGTTTCTCCAAAATTCTGGCCGCTGCTTGGCTATCCATGACTCAACCCGACCTGATCCCACCAAATGCAGAGTATGATTTTCTTGCCGTGAATATTCTGCTTGGCCGTCGACGTTGATGCGTGGCCGGGCAAACCCCATGATTTTTTGCGTTTTGGGTTATCGTAGTGGATCCATTTTTCGTCGCCAGTCACCACCCGATGCAAAAAACCCTTCCGATTTTGTCGCTCGATCAGCAATTCGCACGTAAAAAATCGCCGTTCGACGTCGCGTAGCTTCAACTCGTACGGGACCCAATGCCCTTGCTTTTGGATAATTCCCATCGCTTTTAGACGCTTGCAAACGGTTGATTTATCAACGCCCAATGATTCAGCGAGCTCTTCTTGGGTTTGGCACGAGTCCTCGTCTACCAATTCCCCCAATTCCGCGTCCTCGAACTTTTTGGGCTGGCCAAGACGCTCCTTGTCTTCGGTGTGAAAATCACCACTTTTGAATAGTCGAAACCAGTACTCACATGTTGAAATCGACGGAGTATGGTCTGGGTAGGCCTCCTGCAGCAATTCACGGGCTTGGGCTGTATTTTTTTTCAAATTGAAGCAGAAAAGCAAAGCTTCCCGCAAATTGCGTTTCGACGGCACGAAAGTTGACATACTCGGAGCACGAAAACACTGCGTTGTTTATACTTCAGCGAAATGACAGATACTGATAAACAAAGCCTAGGGATGAGGCTTTGTCATGAATATATATTCAGTATTGCCAACGCGATAAAGTGATAAATAGCGCCATCTGTGTGTCACCTTTAAAACTAATTCAACCTCCCAATATATTCTAAAAATGATTGATTTTTAAGAGCAATATATCGCAAAATTTGGGATTTCTCGGAAGGTGGAAATAATCATTGAATGAGTCGAAAATTCAAAGGTTGGTGAAAAAATTTCGGAAAACTGTTTCTGTCGAGGATATAAAAAAAACTGGCAGACCAAGAACTGGACATTCAGGTGAAAATATTGCCGCGAAGTTTTGCAAAACAACCAACAACATCGATATCTCGGCGTTCTGAATAATTAGGCATTCATGAATCGTCTGTTTCGCGGAGATTACATACTTGTAGACGTGCTCACGGTGTACATTTAAGTGATGTAATTTTTCACACACTATATAATTGTTAGAAGCTGTATTTTGAATAAAAATAGTGAAATCTAAAAGAATGTACATTTTTAATTTTTTTTTTTCGTTTTAAAACAACATCTAGACACGTCTTTTGAATAGCCTTTATGTAACTAATGTATACCCGTCGTTTAGTTAAGGCACATTTGCTTTGAGAAGTAGATTCTAATGGACCTCTTCGAACTCAATCTAACGAATCTTCTTTGCTCTAATAAAGCGACGCTTCGCTTAATTCAGCTTCACTGGCTCGGGAATCTTAGGAACAACAATTGTTCAGTGATGCGAATCATCATCTAATCTGGCTTACTTGATACTTTGCTGCGGGCAAGCGTTTAAGCGCCTTCGACTGTGAGTCGCTCCCAATCCCCAAATAAAAGAATAAAAAAATACATACCTACGATATATGCTGCATATGTGCACAAATGGTATATCAAATACATATGTACAAATGTAATAATGCCAACATACGCTGACAATCAAGCTGATAACAAACAGCTGCTGAACTGAAGAAAGCGAAGGAATGGCAAAGTTGGGGCAGCAGGGAATTATTAGCATGTCAATAATACGCTTACACAAGCTTACCGGCCTTACAGAAATTGAAAGACAATTCAATTGAATTCGAAGACAATGGTAATGAACGGGGAGGTAAAATAGTGAAGATGCAATATGGCTACTCGATATGCGGCAGGGCTTATATACAGTGAACATTTAAGGAAAAGGACAGGTATGGTATATCAAAATGCATCGTCTGAGAGTTCGAACGTTTCGACAGTGCTCTTGATTGACGGTGGTGTGCTATTTAAGGCATGGGAATAGGCTGCATGAACGCGTAGATATATACCGAATAAAAATCCAGATGCTTCGCTCGGATATGTCATACGAATGGTTACAAACACTTCTATTCTCAAATATCCGGTGAGGGCCGCACAGTGCTGTCAAAAGAAGAAAAAAGTCTTCTTTGCGTTGAAGTTGTAGTAAAAAAGGACTTGGATTAATTTTGCTGTGTTTCATTAGCGCCAGGTAGCACGAGGTAGAAACGACAGGCTCACATTGCTGAACTCAGTCAATATCGCTTAAGTGTTTAAAGCACCAATCGAGATGAAGGAGCGCCATGTTTCTAGGAGCATTAAAATTTTAATTTTATTTATTTATGAATCTGCAAAGGGTATGTATTTGAGTACGATTACTTGGTGATCATAAATGTCGCTTCCTTTATGTGGTTTGGACTACCAGCGAGAACTCAGAAATTCGGGAATGCGAATGCAGTGAAGCAAATTTTCACCTTTTTTTTGGAAAACTGCAGTGCAGCTCCCTTAGTTGGCGGACACAGATGTGCTAAGACTTTTTTGCTTCGTTTGGTCCATTTAACTACTTGTTTATATACCTTTATCAAAAGACATTACAATTACCTTGGCTCTCCTTAAGTTTTAATTTTGTAATTCGCAAAACTTACTTGTTGTTGTTTCGTATCAACTCTGCGTTGATACAATCATGCGCTCGTACTCGAGCGTCATACGTTCATTGTCTTTGTTGCCAATCAATTATTGGTTTTTCCCTTTTCCTTTGTGTTCAAATATTGTATTCTCTCTAAGTAACAACGAACGCGTTTATTTTGCAAGCTGCTAACAAAACTTGGAATTTTGCTAATAATAATAATAAAGTTTCCATTTCAAAGTCGTTATTGAATTAGTCGACAAAATCCATATGTTGGAGGAAGATACAAAATCAGACGTATACAAATGTCTTGGGGAAGTTTTTCACATTGGCATTAAGAATAAGACAGAAACTTTGCCGAATATTTCGATCGACAGTGACCATCATATGAGCGGTCAATTTTTGTGATCAGCGAGGATATACGGTTCGATGAGATCGAGTGGATGCGTGAGACTCTAGGAAAAAATACGACACCACTAACGCCGCGGAACGGAGTTGCCAAACCATGCAGCGGTGGCAAAGCCGATGGGACACTGAATCGAGTGTCAGATGGATGGCATAGCTCCTTCCTACAATAGATAAAGGGGTTCATAGGAATTTCGGGAAAGTGGGCAGTTTCATGACTCAGTTCCTCTCGGGCCACGGATACTTCTGAAAATACCTATACCGGATGGGTAAGGTAAGGAATCCCAGGTGCATGTGCTGTGAAGCTCCGAGCGATGACGCGGAACACGTTCTTCAATTGCGACAGATAGCTCGTGGAAAGAACTGCCCTGAAGGAGCAGTTTGAAGACATCGCCCCGATCAATGTGATCAGTAAGATGTTTGATAAGGATAACTGGAATGCGGTTAAAATATATGTGGAAGACGTATTACGAAGAAAAAAGATCTCGACGCAGTACAACAAAGCGAAGCCTCACAGACAGAGACATAAGGAGACGAGATTATACCATGAAGCTGGCTACAATCATGGTGGACCCAGACGTGGGTAATATAATTTGGTATAATTACTGTACAGTAAAAGTTCAATCCATAAGTACAAAATATATTAACATTCAAATTTAAATAGGGGGAAAAAATTAATTTCGCAACAATGCATTTAAGAACAAGCGTGCTCGTTTATTATGGTCCGGACTAGAAATGCTATCATTAATCAGATAGCATCAGATACTACATATGTCAGTTATATCAGGCCCATCTGTCGGGTTCCATTCAAATTACAATTAACGGCTTTTGTTGGTTTCTTCTTTGTAAAAGTCTGTTATTAGTCTTTCTTTTTTGCTTTCGCGAGCTGTTGATACAAGGTGGTGCACAATTAATCACCCTGTAGGAAAATTTATAAATGACTGCCACATATTTGCCACTTGTGAGCCAGACAAACGTAGTATAATCTTGCAAATAGACAAGCAATGGATCATGTAAAGGTCTAATAAAGACTTCTATCACTCAAAATTATTTCTCGCCTGAAATCCTTCATAATAAAGTTATATTATTTGCTCTATCCTGTAACTTATCATTGAATTTTGACATTAGTAACTAAATAATAAGCAACAGAATTGACAGCGCCAATTGTTAGCACCAAAAAACATGGTTGTCACTGCCTGTCAACATCAACCCGTCCCTCTTAGGAAACCCTATATAAAATTTTTGATTCAACCGATTTTCATCTTTCTTCTCTTTTCATTTCAGTAATGCCACATAGAAAAGTGTATTCAATATTTTGGATTCATTATACCAAGTGAAAACATAGAAACAAAATGACTTCAGAAACATATTTGGATTTGACATTTGAGCGTAGTGGAAAGAGTGGCAAACGCCCAATTAGACCGAAGTTGCTGAAATTAACTGATGTCACCATGCCACATCGCAGCAGAAAAAAGACCAAAGTTAAGGTGAGTTAAAATAGAAAATTTTGGAATTTTATTTGCACTGAGCTGTTTATTGCTTTACCACTCATTCTTGAGTAACTTCGTGCATCTCCATAATGGTTTAATAATGTAAAACCCGTCCAAAACTGATACATGGATCTCTTCTCATTTCATTTAGATCAGACTTTTTATAAGTTCTAAATTTCCTTTTGTTTGATTGAGCTGACGAGTTATAAATAAAAGTTGTATATGTGCGCAGGTATATAAAGATAGGTCCGGACCGAATATAGTACCTCCGTACTTGTTTTATTTATATAGATAAAAGGATGTGATCTGCTGCACTCATTTTAAATCTCATATAATTTTGGCAATGAAACCTATTCACCTATTCATGTATCAACCGCTCCGTTAAAAAAAAAACTATTATATGTAGAGATCGGAGAACGCATTTGCTATAATACATCAATATGCCCACAGACAGTTTGTTCTGGATTGCCGACGCTATATGCGCCATGCCTCCCATTAGAAAGTTTGTTTTTTCGCACTAAGTGGGATAATTGTCTAATAAACCTTTTGTTGCTGTTACACTGTTTTTTTGTGTTTTTGTAAAGTGTCATTATAAGTAGACTTCGATCAATCCAAAGCATTGTTTTTGTCACTTACTCGGAAGCTAGGAGAATACAGCACTGTTTGTAAGTCAGTAGTCTAGGGAATTGAAAGGGATCGTAGAATAACTAAGGTTCTTTTGGTGTTATAAGAAAAAATCAGCATAACCGATATCCACGTTACTTCGGTACTGCCTGAATAACGCCTGGATGAAAGAGCGTAAGAATTCGTGTGATTAAAGCACTGTTCGTACACGACTAGCAGCCAAAGCTGAGATGTGGTTTATAGTAGTAATCTTCTTATATATAAAAATGGAGACTTTTTTTGTGTTCGTTAGTCGCCGATTCACGCCTAAACGCATTTACCGATTTCAATCAAACTTTAATAGATCATTGGTATACGTCCATAGATGGTTTATGTGAAGTTTTAAAGAAATCGGTAAAAGTATGCGTGCGTTGTGTAAGTGTGAAAAATACAATATTTGCGTGTTTCCCTTATACGGACATTACGTATACGGAATGAGAATACACGCAAATGAATAGAATATACACAGGCATGAATAACATTGTATCGATGTCGAGTGACGTATGCGACTGTATTATTCGTAACGCAATAGTTGTCCTCTCTTTTTTTCCTTTTTATGCATGCGTGACACGGCATCAAAGCACATTGCTTTTTTTAAACTGGAAAAATATTTTGAGCTTCATTTGAACGTTTTATGATTTAGATAAAATAAAAATTCGTTAAATATATTTGATTCCATTAATTCCTGTATTTTTCGAAGTTCAAAGTTTTTGGACAAATATTGAAACGTGTACTTAAATTAAATGTTAAATACATATATATAAATTCGCAAATGTAAAAGTTCAGATGGATTTAAAATATACAAAATTATTCAGCGGTTGAATCCATACATAACTTTGTTCATGGGTTTGAGTAATTTTTTTGTGGTGAAAGTCTAAAACCAAGAAAAGAAAACGCGAAAGCCGACGAGCAAATTAATTGTGTGGGATGAATGTACAATCGGACATAAAAAATCAGTAGAAGCATTGGATAGAACTTTGAAAGATTTACGTAATAATCAAGAAATATTTGGTGGCGCTTTAATAATATTGTCTGGTAATTTTCTTCAAACTTTGCCAGTAATTCCCCGTTCAACACCAGCAGATGAATTAAAAGCATGTTTAAAGACATCCCATTTATAGAGGCACGTAAAAACTTTGACTTTGAAAACAAATCTGCGAGTTTATTTGCAAAATTATGCATCGGCTGACAAATTTTCAAGACAACTTCTGAAGATAGGAAATGGACAAATTCCTATTGATGCTGCTACTGGCTTAATCACTTTGCCAGATAATTTTTGTAATTTCGCACACACAAAACAAGAATTAGTTTTAAGTGTTTTTCCAAATATTGCGCAAAATTATCAAAATCACAATTGGTTAGCTGAAAGGCAATACTGGCTGCGAAAAATAAGGATGTTGGTCAATTGAATGCGAATATTTTAAATGATGTGCTAGTGAGATTGTAACATTTAAATCAATTGATACAGTTAAAAATCAAGATGACGCTGTAAATTATCCAACAGAATTTTTAAATTTCTTGGATTTACCTGGACTGCCCGCTCATCGCTTACAATTGAAAGTTGGTGCACCAATTATTTTACTTAGAAATTTAAATCAGCCTCGATTGTGTAACGGAACAAGATTAGCAGTCAAAAAGGTCATGAAGAATCTTATTGAAGCAACAATTTTAAAAGGAAAATTCAAAGGTGAAGACGTATTGATTCCGCGTATTCCGCTGACTCCACCAGATTTAGCTTTTGACTTCATAAGATTGCAATTTTCAATACGTCTTGCATTTGCAATGACAATAAACAAAACACAAGGAATTGACTTAGAATATCCATGCTTCTCCCACGGACAATTATATGTATCATGTTCACGCGTAGGTAAGCCATCAGTTCTGTTTATTTATACCACAACTCAGGGCAAAAAATGTAGTTTACGCAAAGGCTTTGTGTTAGTTTGAGTTTAAAATTGACATTAATTTTATATTGTATAAAAAGAATAAATACACATAGAGTGAATTTAAATCGAGTGTGCATTATTCATTTCTAATTTTGAAATGCCTAGCGAAGCAGGCAGAGGGTCCGCTAGTAGTTAATAAAATTTAATGCAAATAAAAGTAAAATATACAACATTTTGATAACTTTTTATTATAATATCAAGAAAAAAATATATTTGCAATAATTTAACGACAATGGCATGAGCCGTCTGTCGATTTATTTTTCGTGCAAAACAATTATCAGGTTTTCGGTTTTTATAACCAGTTAAACTCTTCTATTAAGAAATCTCTGTATCTAAAGTCTTATTTCATAATACGCAAAATTTTATCCCTATGATCATTTTACTCATTGAGAATCTCAATCAGTTGTGAATCATTTAAAGTAAAATTTCCGAAAAAGACTTTTTTGAATTCTCTTAATATTATTAGGCAGTGTGCCAGGAAATGCACTATGTTTTCAAGCTCGCCTATATTACACATTGAGCGAATTTTATTTCCTGTGTCAAATCTGTTGTCAGTTCTAGACCTCATTATCCACATGCTTGATTCTAAGTCATATTTTTTTTAAGTAAACCAGGCCTTTTGACTCAAGGCTTTTTGTATGTACAAATTCACCCTAGCCTCGTTAGGGTTTGTCAAAAGCAATTTTGCATCTCCTATCCAGCTTTCTAATTCCATATTATCTATTCGTTTTCACTATTGTAAATAGGTTCTTAAAATCTCTAATCCAATGTTTAATGTAGCACACGCTATAATTACTTCATAAGCCCGTGGAAAACCGCAGATATGAGTATTAGGTGAATGAAATATTGAGTAAATAAACTTGTGTGTGTAAAAATAGTTCAAATAAAACCTCAAGTGTGGCCCATAGAAGATCTACACTCCTTAAATACTAGTTCCATAATTATTTTTTATGGATTTTAGGTGTCAACGATATAGAGAAAAGCTGATTACTTTTTGTACTCAAGCCCTTCATGCAAGTACGCAGAGGATATCGAATATGGCGTTAAAGTATTTCCTTTCTTTTCTTTATGGAATATATTTTTGCTATAACAGTTTGTCAATACATGTACATCGGAGCTGGAAAAATGATTCGACGAAGTGGAGTTCCATAGTATCATTATTAAAGCTACAACTTGGGTCCCCAGGTTCAAACTTTTTCCCATATTTTTAGCATTAATAAGTAACATTGAATTGAATGTTTCCCTTATTTGAAAGGAACTAAGCGAATCAAATATATAAAACTGGCGGTTTGACTTCTTTATATAACAAGGCATACATTCTTGATAGCCATTTGTTCAAATTAAATATGAAATGTCAATAAAAATCAGCTGCTTAAATTATCGGTCGGTATGTCTTAAACTTAGCAGAGCAGATTTATGTACCTTTACCTTTCCTATTAGAAAAACTGTTTCTAAGAGATTTTTTTTTAATATCTTATTGAATGCTCCGCTGCAAACAAATGTGTGCATGTATATATATGTATATATATATATAGGGTGCCCAGTAGCAGAATTGGTTTGAAATTTAAAGTTTCTCTTTAACCGCTGAGCGTAGTATGAAAGGATAGGGTGACGCGCTAGCTTCGTACGGCTTATTTAGTCACGATATCGCAATGGACGAACAACGTGCGTTCGCTATCGAAGCATAATATAGTTCAAGACTAATGATTCGTGTGCAGCTGCTTGTCGTAGATTTTGTTCACGTTACATTATTCAGAACTACAGAACTGAAGATTTGATTCATTCATATGTGCGAGGGCTGCGGGAAATTAGCTCGAGGGCAAACAGCCCGCGGCCATGATCCAGACGGGTACCGAGGACAAATGAAAATATTGAGCTCGTCGCAACAAGTTTACATTATGGTCCGCGTCAGACCGCATGCAAAGGAGTGGGTACTCTGGCACTTTTAAAAATTATTGTTGATGAAACATGGGTTGGTACATGTCTACCAATCGGAAGTGCACAAGTTTGAATCTCCGTGCATGAAATGATAGAAAAGATTTTTGTGATAGCGTTGGCCCCTCGGTAGGCAATGGCAATCCTGCGAGTGCATTTCTGACTTGAAAAAACTGCTCATAAAAACCATTTGCCTTTCGCAGTCGGCTTAAAGTGTAGATTTCTCCATTTGCGGTACAACATCAAGATGCACAACACAATTAAGAAAGATCATATAATTCAGCCCGTCAAAATTCAAATCGTGCAAGCGCTTAAGCTTACCGATTACAATTTACGTAAACATTTTCTGCTAGAGCGATTTAGTAGGGTAAACAGTATCTTTTGGAGTTTTTGGACTGTTGGAGTACATTTCCATTTAAATGGTAAGTATGCAAAATTGCCGTTATTGGCTACCTAAATTATAGCTGCCTCAGAAATAAAGTCTATGAAGTAAATCCAGCGACCATCTCAGCTCTAAGAGGCAATATCGTGCGTCGGGTGAATTACATCCCGACATCACTTCTCAAGGAGTAGGAGGCCAGATTCTAAGAATGTATCCCACGTAACTGCCAACATTAGAGAAAAAAATTAAGTCCGCACTTGTCTTTTTTGTAATAGTTAGTGAAATAAACTTTTATCATTAGTTGCTTTTTAATTTAATTCCTAATCCTGCCGTCAGACACCCTGTAAGTATATCGAGGAAAAGCACTACTCTTCGTACTGTGGTTGCTTGGATTCATTACAAATTAATTAACACACAATCGTTGGGACTAGTTAGTTCAGTAAGTGAAAGAGATATTTCACAGCATAATTAAAAGCATGAGCTCTCTTCTAAGAATTGCACAAAAAACAGAGAAGAAGTAATAAAGGTTAAGAGTCTTAAAAGTTTCCCATTACTAGCTGCAACACAGCGTTAATACGTTTGCAGCATGTTAACAGAAAAACTAAAAAAAAGGTTTATTTTTATATTTCTACTAGCGGACCCTCTGCCTGCTTCGCTAGGCATATCAAAATTAGAAATGAATAATGAACACTCGATTTAAATTCACTCTATGTGTATTTATTCTTTTTTTACAATATACAATTAATGTTAAGTTTAAACTTAAACTAACAAAGGCTTTTCGTAAACTACATTTTTTGATTTGCCCTGAGTTGTGGTATAAATAAACAGAACTGATGGCTTTCCTACACGTGAACATGATACATATAATTGTCTGTGGTAGAAGCATGGATATTCTAAGTAAATTCCGCATACTTCCAGCGATTGTCCTTGTGCTTTGTTTATTGTCATTGCAAATGCAAGACGTATTGGAAATTGCAATATTTTGAAGTCAAAAGCTAAATCTGGTGGAGTCAGCGGAATACGCGGAATCAATACGTCTTCACCTTTGAATTTTCCTTTTAAAATTGTTGCTTCAATAAGATTCTTCATGACCTTTTTGACTGCTAATCTTGTTCCGTTACACAATCGTGGCTGATTTAAATTTCTAAGTAAAATAATTGGTGCACAAACTTTCAATTGTAAGCGATGAGCAAGGAATTAAAAAATTCTGTTGGATAATTTACAGCGGCATCTTGATTTATAACTGCATCAATTGATTTAAATGTTACAATCTCACCAGGCACATCATTTAAAATATTCGCATTCAATTGACCAACATCCTTATTTTTCGCAGCCAGTATTGCTCTTTCAGCTAACCAATTGTGATTTTGATAATTTTGCGCAATATTTAGAAAAACACTTCAAACTAATTCTTCACCACAAAAAAATTACGCAAACCCATGAACAAAGTTATATTAATAGAAACCTGATCTTAATACTCGAGCTACCATCAAATTAACACATTTTATTTTTTAAAAGAACATTTATGGCGACTGTCGATCCATATTGATGGATTTCAAAAAATGTATGGATTCAAGCTCTGAATAATTTCGTATATTTTAAATCCATCTTTAACATTTGATTTAAGTAAACGTTTCAATATTTGTCCAAAAACTTTGAACTTCGAAAAGTACAGGCTTATAGTTATTAATGGAATCAAATATATTTAACGAATTTTTTATTTTATCTAAATCATAAAAAGTTCAAATGAAGCTCAAAATATTTTTCCAGTTTAAAAAAAAGCAATGTGCTTTGATGCCGTGTCACGCATGCATAAAAAAGGAAAGAAAAGAGAGGACAACTATTGCGTTACGACTAATACAGTCGCATACGTCACTCGATATCGAAACAATGTTATTCATGTCTGTGAATATTCTATTCATTTGCGTGTATTCTCATTCCGTATACGTAATGTCCGTATAAGGGAAACACGCAAATATTGTAGTTTTCACACTTACACAACGCACGCATACTTTTACCGATTTCTTTAAAACTTCACATAAACCATCTATGGACCAATACCAATGATCTGTGAAAGTTTGATTGAAATCGGTGAATGCGTTTAGGCGTGAATCGGCGACTAACGAACACAAAAAAACGTCTCCATTTTTATATATAAGATTCAGGTTATTAATTTTAATTAAAACTTTCAGCAGTTTGCTATAAATTGAAAACCTTTGGAATTTAACTGGAAAAACAGCCAAGCCGTTTAAAATTTGCTTTGCAGAAATAAGGTGAGCCGGTACGCGTCACCTGGCAGTGTGAGCTCGAGCACTCACACGTCTTCACAATAAACGACGTAACTATTTGCTCATTCAAAGGTGCAGTAGCCCCAAAATGCTCCAAATGAATCGAATGAATTGTCGGTGAAACCTTGTAAAAAGTAAAAAATGCGTAAAAATTTGTTTACAAATAACTCATGAAAAAACTAATTGCATATAGAGAATCGAGAAGTTAACTTTGGGCCACTTTGGAAAACTTAACTCATATTAAACGCAGTCGTAAATATTCCAAACCACGGTGCCAAAAATGTAGTGAAAATATTTTTTTATGAAAATAATTCACTCCAACGAACTGTGGGAAATTTTACCTTTTTTCAGTTGGACTTTAACAAAAGATTTATTTATAAAATAAGCAAGCATTTTAGAGTGGAAATTCGAAACTCGACTTTGGACAGAAATGTCCTCTACTACCAAGCAGCAAACGCTAATTCCAAATTAAAATGTGAAATTTTAAAGGGAAAAATTCCAAAATATTGCTTAAGCCTTCCAAACATCGGCTCACCTGCGAAAGTAACCGGGGTTGTATAAATCAAGACCCATAAAAAGTTTAGACGGTGAGCATAGCATAAGCGAGCTCATCTCTAAAAAATCGGGTTTCGCATAACATGGTATGTTGATATGTACCTCGAAAAATATCTTCCTGTTATTAAGAATTTCAATACTGGCATAATGACCGAAATGAGACCAAAGACGATAATGACAGAAGTTGAGAATTTAAATATAGAATTTTCACGGATTAGATAATTTTCCTGGAATTTTTCATTTAGAATGCGAGCCAATGATTCTTGCGAGTGATTTCACAGAAGAGCTGGAATGCAACATAGCTCAGCGCTTCGAGAAGGCTTTTACAACTCTTTTACTTAAAAAGAATAGGTATACGTAAGAAATTATGGCTGGATTTACACTGCGCTCTCCTATGGAATGTTTGTGTGGTGACCTGGCTTGGGTAAGGTGGCTAACCATGAGCATGAGACACTAGGGCACTCATACATACAAACACAAATTGTTTAGCTTCCTTCCGAGTGGCATACACATATTTCGCTTTGCTCCGATACTGCTACCTAAGAGTAATTGTGCTCACAATTATGAAAGTGGTCTAAGTCAAAATTTCAAAATAATTAGTTGATCACTTATTTCACATCCACATGCTCTTAAACTATATGTATTTAATGTAATTTCCAAGATATTGTCAAAAATTAACCTTTCGATAGTGGATGTAATTTCAACGTTATACAGAGTTCATTTAGTGTTAATTATGAAAGTGGTCTAAGTAAAAAATTTAAAGAAATTACATACAGACATAACTTCAAAATAAAGTGTGACCCTCTTCGATGTATGTATGGGATGAAACTACAGGACCAAGAGGTGCACAGGAAATTGCATCATGCATTTTAGCGCATGTGGAGGAAATTATAATTACTCAAAAACACGTAATAGATTGCAGTGATGCGCCAAAGGCCAAAATCGTAACATTAAAATATCATTGATTTGAATTAAAATTGCTTAGGTATCAAATAATAATAATAACGAGACCACAAATTTTTGCTATTGAGTCATTCGTTTCTATCGAACGACCGTGATTTTGGGTTGATAGAAATGAAAATCAAAAAAACGAATGACTTATACAACCTCAGCACTATTATGAATTGAAAGAAAAGTGTTGATTTTCGTCTTTCATTTGAAAAAAAATGGGGGCTGAAGCGCATTGAGAGGTACAAAAAGTTTGCGGATATGCTGTTTTAAGTGAAACAACGTGCTGAGATTGGTTCCGTCGCTTCAAAGACGGTGATTTTAACGTTGACGACCGTCCGCGTGAAGGAAGGCCAAAAACCTTCGAAGACGTTGAATTGGAGGTATTGCTCAATGAGGATCCGTGTCAAACGCAAGAAGAAGTTGCTTAAGTATTAGGGGTTACCCGCCAATCCATTTCCATTGCATGCTGTGTGAATAATTCAGAAACCGGGGACTTGGGTTCCTTATGAGTTAAAACCAAGGGATGTTGAACGGCCTTGTTTTCGCCTATGAAGAACTGCTCCAGCGACAAAAGGAAGGATTTTCTTCATCCCATCGTGATGGGAATGAAAAATGGACTCATTACAGCAATCCAAAGAAAAGAAAGTCATGGGGACTGCCCGGTCATGCTTCTACGTCGTCGAATCGACCGAATATTCACGCTCCGCAGGTTATGCTATGTATTTGGTGGGACCAAGTTGGTGTTATTTTTTTATGAACTATTCAAATCAAGCAAAACCATCACTGGGGATTGGTATTGATGCGATTGAGCGGATCACTACGCGAGAAGCGGCCGAAATACGCCGAGAGGGATGACAACGCTCGGCCTCACATTGCCAAACCCGTGAAAACCTACCTGAAAACACTGAAATGGGAAATCCTACCCACCCGCCATATTCTCTAGATATTGCGCCGTCCGATTATTACCTGTTCCGATCGATGGCACATGGTCTATGAAGACATCAAACAATGGCTTTATCCGTGGATAGCCTCAAAAGATGAACAGTTTTACCGCGACGTTATACGAGATCTACCAGAAAGATGGGAAAAAGTAGTAACCAGCGATGGGTAATACTTTCAATGATTCACTTGTAACCATTTTTTCAGAATAAACTTGTATTTTCATCAAAAGAACAGCGAGCACTTAGTTGCGCACCTAATACATTTTCTATAAAACGAATGTCTCAGCCGGATTTTACTTCGAGTAAGTCATTAGAAGGATCAATAACAAAGTGAGTAAAAAATACCTCGAGCAGATCTGTCTCTTCACTGAAAATTCATTGGATGCATTTCTTGAAAAATTAACCTTATAAAATGTTCTACAAAACTTCTTTAGATTATTCTAAATTCCACGTTTCGGATCCCTAAAAGAGGAAGACCAAAAATATACGAAAATATTATATTACTTCCATTATACACCAGCCCTAGATCAGTAACGGAAGAAAAATATAAAGATATTATGTTTTTACTAACGTATATCCCACCATGAACATTTTAAGAATCTTAAAAACAGGAAAAAGTGATAAAAATGAGTTAATTTTTAAATTAAATTAATAAATGTTCATGAATTACTTCGGTAAAGTTATAGTCTCAAATAAAACTCAACGTCTTTATCGCACTAAGTCATTTATAGGGCATCCAATTAATTTTGAAAATGGTCTAAGTCCATTAGAGCGTTAAAAACAACACTTGCGTATAAAATTCATACAAAATTTCATATTGATAATAAATTTTCATTAATCAAGTCTAAGAAAATTATAAATTACAATATCGCAAAATATAAAAATATTTTTTAACTCATTCAAACGCAATTAATTTAATATCTCGAAACAAGAAAAATGTATATGACTTAGACCACTTTCAGAATTACTGGCACAATTAAGCACTAAAATGTCAAGTAATGAATAGTGTGGAAAAAATTACCGTGCACCACTTTTTTAACTTTATTATCGATCGGTCGATCATTTAAAGCTGCACAGCAGCTCGAAGCCTGGTCGCTAAGAAGGTGTGGCTTCATATTTAGTGATAGTCAGCCTGTTACTAAACATCTGGGCTCATTATAGTTCAGTTATAAAATTGCGCTGCCGATTATTTTTCGAGAAATTTGGTTTAACTTTAACTACTGCTTAAAAACTTTTTTAAAATGTTTCCAAAATCGTGCTAGATACTTAAAAACATTATTATTTAGGTCATTGCTGATTAATTTGGTTACAAGGTATGCTGCTCAAAACTTAACCTTATAGTCCAGTCAAAAGAGACAAAAAAAATAGCCAACTAAGTAATTTTAGGAGTATGCGAGTTTATGGTTTATTACAATATGTAAAACCCATCACTGTGAACTTAAATTTGAGTTTTCGGGGTCGGGGGTTGTGTCCCAAAATCGAGATTCTCGTAATAGTCCAGTCAAAAGAAGATTTAACTTAGTAATTTTAGGAGTATGCGAGCTTATGGTTTTATTATGTAAAGCCCATCACTGTGAACTTAAGTTTGAAATAAGGGTGCAACTGGTTTTTTGCGATTATCTCGTGAATTTCGAAAGTTACGAAAATTTTTTAAAATACTTTTTTGTAGATAATAATATTATCTATCACTTTCAATCAAAACTTTGTATTGTAAAATTAATCATAAAGAAGTTATAAACAAAATTACGCGAAAAATTAAGGGATGAAATTTTTTCAAGCGGAATAACTTTTTTTTTATTGATTTTATGGAAAATATACATCAGAGCTTTTTTATAGAGCATTCTTTTGTGAACATTTTTGTCCATAATTTTTTTTCGCTATCTTTATTTAGTCTTATGATTTTGAGCTGCTAAGCGGAGCAACCATTACATTAGCGAAGCGCGTACATGATTACACAGGCCGACAAAATTTAACCAACATTCAGACCCAGAAACACTATATATTTCCGAAGGTCTATGATGCGCTGAATTCAAATCTGGCCTCAGAATTGCTCTATCAGCTCTGGTTTTCGAGATATCCTAACCTAAAAGTGCAAAAGACACCGTTGTTGCCCATATTTGAGGTTATGTAGCCTTGCAGATGTTTTCTTTCACCAAAATTAAAGGATGGCATCTTTAAATACAAGCCTTCTTTTTTCAAATGGCGTTAAGTTTGCTCAAATATCCTTTTTTTTCGCTGAGATATCGCATTTAGAAAATTTCATGTTTCTAAATTTTCCTACACCTGAAAATCGATTGAGATAACATAGACATGATATAGTCGATTACTAATTTTCTTGAATTGAGTCTTATTTTTCTTAAAATTTTGTCTCACACCATAAGTAAGTAAGCAGCTCAAAATCATAAGACTAAATAAAGATAGCGAAAAAAACTTATGGACAAAAATGTTCACAAAAGAATGCTCTATAAAAAAGCTCTGATGTATATTTTCCATAAAATCAATAAAAAAAAAGTTATTCCGCTTGAAAAAAATTCATCCCTTAATTTTTCGCGTAATTTTGTTTATAACTTCTTTATGATTAATTTTACAATAAAAAGTTTTGAATGAAAGTGATAGATAATATTATTATCTACAAAAAAGTATTTTACAAAATTTTCGTAACTTTCGAAATTCACGAGATAATCGCAAAAAACCAGTTGCACCCTTATTTCCAAGATGCCGGCCGCGGGACACAACCCCCGACCCCGAAAACTCAAACTTAAGTTCACAGTGATGGGCTTTACATAATAAAACGATAAACTCGCATACTCCTAAAATTACTAAGTTAAATCTTCTTTTGACTGGACTATTACGAGAATCTCGATTTTGGAGATTATTAAAAAAATCCTTTTTGTTTTTGTTTGGACGTCCATACAAATCTACTATTGAATTGGTGTTCATAACAGAGTCATACATACATAGTTACGCATACAACTTCCATTCTGCTTGCTGGAATATCATTCACGCTTCAATTAGAATTTTTAATTAAAGTTAGTTTCGCCCGTTCTCCGCTTTCCCTCGAGCAGCAGCAGAGCGTAGGGAGGACAACAGGCGATTGCCTTCGTACTCTCATTTTACTGTTTCATTTTCAGCGTGAATTTACGTTTATTTGTTATGTACGCATATGTATATACATATATGTATATGAGGTATATTCGTGTATGAGCACGTATATTAGAGCGTCCAAATTTTTTATTTATTATCAAGAAAATTTCTGGAAAACGAACGAAGATACTCATGTGCTCGTGCTATAGTGTAGGAAAGAGACGCGCGGAAGCGATCAACGTTGATCTCGTTTCAACGTTTAATTTTCAAGCAGGGTTCAGCAACAGCACGGACATTTCGTGATAAGATAACTAGGATCACATTTTAATGTATCTTCTTGTGTACAATCTTAAGTTTGTATGCCTAAATCTTTCCGAAGGATGCCTGAACAATCCCATTCGCCACTGGTCTCAAATGATTCCACGGTCTCTGCTATTGGAGAAATCCTAAATCACTTTGCGGAGGTATGGTCCAAAATTTATAAACTGATGGCTCCAAGATGGAAACTAGAACTGGTGAATGGAGCAAACACATGCAGGAATACTTCACACCATTTAATGATGATGGCGCACACTCAAGAAAGTGGAAAATTGAAATTTGAAAATTCCTCTTCTTCAACTTTATTTAGGACTTGGTCCGGTGAAGTTGCAACACATATGTAGTGAGATATACAACCAATTTGCATAAAGACTTAAAGCTATATTATTTATGTATATAGTTAAGTGTTGAATTGAAAGAAGTCTTCCTTCTTCGGTAGTTTTCTTCAACTGCTTCAAAAAAATTTTTAAGCTAAACTAACATTAGAAAATATATAAAAACACAATATATGTTTTTTGTTGGCATTTCGTGAGAAGGCTTTTTGTGATCCGTTCACATGCCGAATTTGAAGCTTTAATAACATACACCTGCATTTTGTTTACGTTTATGTTATGTCACGGCTTCAGAACTCGCGTGTAAAGTGTCTTCATATGTATGTACGTATGTGTGTTTATTTAGATTTATGTATTTATATATTTATATATTTATGTATGCAAGTATGTCTTTATGTTAATGCATGTAAGTATGTCTTTATGGAGGTGTCTCAAGTGGCCCATATATGACTATATACAAGTAGTATATATTCTATATTGTGTTAATGCCCTTAGCTTTCAACTTATTCTCAGGCCCAACACTCATTCCACCTTTTTGGTCGACGTCCCTAATGCCTGGCGTAGTCTAAGGCCATTTTTGTCATTCCGCTGTTGGGGATTCTACGCACATAGTCCCTCCATCCTCTTATTCCTATTGTTGACCAATGGACTATGTTAGCAATTCGGCAAATCTCTCGGACTAAATAGACAAACCTCCAAGTGTATCTCTGCTATGAAAAAGCTCCTCATCTGCATTTGTATGTCCACAAATGGAGGGACGCACACCAAAAATAGGAGCAGTAGCTATATCCAAACACCCAAAAAGGTGTAAGCGGCCTGGCGCAAAAAACCAAATGATAGAAAAACATTTTATTGAACAGCAGACTCCCCATGACAGGCACTGACAAGCCCCTGAATATATTTCTGTCATCAAAAATATCTTCATAAAAAAAAACCATCTACCATTCGGAAACAGCGTAAAAATATAGGTCCCTGCATTTGTGGAACGAAATCAAGAAGCGCAACACAAATTGGAGGAGGAGCTGGGCCTCTTCCTTAATTGGGTACTAAATGAAATAATATTTCATCAATATTGTAATATTGTAGGTGTGGTAATTAAATTCTGGGATATTAGCTATAGTTTGAGAACTGCTACGACTGCTTGACGGAGGGGATCTTGCTTCATGATTCACATAACAAGCAACGTTTTGGGTTGTAAGCCTTAGTGAAATCTGTTGAGAATGACTCCATAATCGAAGTCAGTAGCGACTGAACAAGAAAGGAATGAAAGCAAAGTTTATTATTTTGTCTTCAATATCTGCGACGTCATTCATCGTAAATATATTCTCGCTGGACAGACCGTGACTGCATAATGGTACGTTGGCATCCTGAGTCGGATGCGGGAAAACATATCCCCTATTTGACCCAAAATCGTCGAGGCTTGATATTACTTGTCATGTCGTCCGAATGGATACAAACGCTCCGGCTTTGAAAGTATTCGATGCGGTACCAGCTGGTGGTAGCAGAGGAAGAGGAAGGCTTCCTTTGCGTTGGAAAGATCAGGTGGAAAAGGACTTGGCTTCACTTGCTGTGTCCAATTGGCGCCGGTTAGCACGAGAAAGAAACGACTGGCGCGCTTTGTTAAGCTCGGCCAAAATCGCGTAAGCGGTTATCGCGCCAATTAAGAAGAAGAAGAACACGTCGGTTGTTTCTTCGTTCATTATGAAAAAAGGTGTCCCAATGTTGCTACGCTTACCTTAGTGAGTGCTATCACCTCTTATGACTTTCCCAATTTTCGAATCTTAAGGAGTTTATCATGACGGCGTATAGAAAGCCAAGGGAACTGTAATCGCGGTGCTGAACTGATTAATTTAGAAAAATTACCAAGAGTGCTTCCAATCGGGCGAGCAAAGATGTGTAGAGTTAATGAGAGGCTGTTGTAAATGCCGACAATAAGATTTTGCTCGTTATATACATTGTGTAAAATAAGTACCCGGAATTTATAATTTAAACTCTCCCGGGAATACCTGACACTTCAAATTTGGTTTTTTCATGTTGGTACACATGTCCTTGAATGCACAAGCCTTATTAGAACGGGATCTATTACTTAGTGTGTTTTATTCTGCAGTCAAAGTGAGTTGATCTTTTGTTTACTTGGCGAATTTTACTATGGATTTTTGCAAAAAGAGCATCGGAAGGAGGTCTCTGAAGACATGGTTTCCCGAGCTAATACGGACCCTACGTTCATGAAACGCATAATAACTGGTGATGAGACATGGGTCTACGAGTACGATATGCAAACCAGTCAGCAATCGTCTGAATGGCGCTTCGAGAACGAACCGTATCCAAAAAAACCAAAGTGAAGGTTATGCTCACGGTTTTCTTTGATTACCAAGGCGTGGTGCACTCTGAGTTCCTTCCAGAGGGCCAAACGGTTAATAAGGAATATTATTTATCCGTTTTAAGGCGTTTACGTGAAGCCATTCGCCGTAAACGGCCCGAATTGTGGAAGGACAATTCGTGGATTCTGCACGACGACAACGCGCCATCGCACCGAGCCTTGATTGTACGCGAATACATGACCAAAAACTTAATAAATACTATCGAACAGCCACCGTATTCGCCAGATCTCGCACCCTGTGACTTTTTTCTCTTCCCAAAACTAAAATTGCCACTTCGGGGAAGGCGTTTTGAGTCGATTGAAGACATTAAAAAAAATTCGCTAAAGGAGCTGAAGGCCATCCCGGCGCCGGCCTACCAGCGGGCCATGGATGACTGGGTTGTTCGTTGGAATATTTGTATCGGCTCAAAAGGAGCCTATTTTGAAGGCGATCCAACAAGTAATGATGAATAGTATGAAAAAATGTGTTTTTTTTTTTAAATTCCGGGTACTTATTTTACACAATGTAATTTGCTTGATTTTTGTTATCACATTGACGGAGCTCAAAAATATTAGTCAGAAAGTTCCACTTCTTTAAACAAATTTTCTTTGCTCCTTGGGCAGCCAATTCCTACACCTTTTATGCATGTACGAGTATGTGTTGAGGTGAGTAAAATGTGAGTCAAATAAAGGAAATACTCTTCCCTTCTCTTCATTTTATGTAATAAATTTGTATACTCGTATATGTGCCGCATTAACACACACTCACGGAGTCATACATATGTACCATGCATACACATAGCTTTTCATATATTGTCTACTAGTACAATCGTATACACAAATGTGTGTGCTTGTGACTTTATATACTAAATTATGCGACACCGCTGATTTAATTTAAAATGTATTCGCTGCCGCCAAATTTGGGCCAACGATAATTAATCACTGTAGTGAGTAGGTATTTATTGCTGAATGGAAAATAAAACATTCAATACCCTTGTGCCTAAGTGGGCGCGGGCATAAAAATTAATAAGTTGCGTGAAGCCTCTGCGGTTGCAAGCACATATTGTTGAAAATGTTTCAAGTGGCATATTAATGTGGCGATTAAGTAATTATTGGCATTGGATTGGCCCATTCCTGAATGAACAAAGGATTTCAACGAATCTCAGTACTTTTGCAAGTGCGTATATAATTAGGACTATTGGCTGAGTCAGGAATTTATAATTAATTATAATTAATAAAATCAATAAAAAGTTGATAGGAAAGAATGTGTGCTTTAAATTAATAAATTATTAATTAAACAAAATGATTTTAAAATACTTATTTAGATTTTGCTTTACCTTTATTTTTGTTTTAAATGTACACTCACATGTGGAATTACTTTTTGAAATAATGTATGAAAAGTTTAAGGAAAAGAAAACGGTCAAGACGAAGTTGTAAAGGTAAATATTTTAATTTATTTCAACTTTTAAAGGGGTGAGGGGTAGTCAGAGGCCCGAAAAAGGATGATTTTCAATAATTTTTTTTTTGCTAGTCAGTTGCTTTATTTTACAAAAATAAAAATATAGCATTAATACATCATGTTTCGACGTGACTTAAGGAAATTTTCAACCAAACAAATTTATAATTGTAAAAGTTATCGCTGGTTGTGTGGATCCCGTTTCTCCAGAAGTCCCTTGCGGTGATCGTCACAAGTCCTTGGAGACTCATCTAAAATTAATCGGACAGGAAAAAATAGTTTTATTAATAGATAATCTTGTGCCTTATGGAAAAATTTTTTTTTTTCAAAATTAACAATATGGCGGCCTCAAGAAATATTTTTCCAATTTTCGAGAAAAAAACCCACAATTAATTGTTTAAAAAAATCGAAATTTAAAAAAAAAAAATTCTTCGACCAGGCACGAGTTTTTTTTTTCAAAATCAGTATACATTTTATAGAAATCTACCAAGTGGTTTTTAAGATTCAGTGATCATCAGTTCAAAAACATGGTTTTGAGAAAAACGTATTTAAAGTTTTGCTATCGATTTATGTAGAGTTAAACGAATTACTTAATTACTTACAATGTGTCATCTATTCCTGGGCCATATAATAGTTTGCTATTGCCTACGTAGATTCAACTTTACTTTAAGCACACACAAAACAAAATCAAATTTATTAATAATTCTGATTACCCCTAACTCCTTAATTAATTTTAGGAAATGCTAATTTATTCTATTTTAGTTACTTTATTTTATGTAAATTTCTTTTATTTTAGTTAGCTTTATTTTTACTTATTTATCTTATTTTAATTGAAAAACATTTTATTTATTTATTTATATTAGTGAAATAGAGGGTTCCAGGAATAAAACTCACGACCATCGAGGTGGATGAGATAATTCGGCACATTAACGGCATAGAACCTCAACTATGCCTCAGCGTCATCGAAAATTTGGACCATCGGATGGAGGTGTGCCGCCGAGGCCACGGCGGTTATTTGGCCAATATTTTATTCCATATGTAATTGAGCCATACCAATATTATCATAATAAAAAGAAATGATAATAAGTTCTTAAAAAAATTTTATTTTATTCAAAATCAACACCGGCCCTTGAAACTTAACCACCCTTCATATAAGCTCATGTTATTTTCTCCATTCTCAAGTTGTTAGACCAATCAAATGGTGGCTAGGGGTGGGATTATTTTCGAATAATATTCGAATAAACATTATTCGAATAAAACGAATAATACTATTCGTTTCAAATAATTCGAATAGTTCATTATTCGAATACCTTACTATTCGAATACCTCACTATTCGAATAGTTTACTATTCGAATACCTCACTATTCGAATACCTTACTATTCGAATACCTCACTATTCGAATACCTTACTATTCGAATACCTTACTATTCGAATACCTCACTATATATTCATTAACATCAGGGAGAAAATGCTTTTAAAAATATAAAAATTACATTGTCCCTTCTCATGGTGCATGCACTTGTACATAAACCGATTAGTAGTCCGCTAATTTAAATAAATATTTACCAAAAATATTCGAATAGTGAAGTATTCGAATAGTGATGTATTCGAATAGTAAGGTATTCGAATAGTAAGGTATTCGAATAGTAAGGTATTCGAATAGTGAGGTATTCGAATAGCATTATTCGAATAAACGAATAAAAAATTCGAATAAATATTATTCGAATTACGAATACCTCTCGAATAAAAGATTTTATTATTCGAATAATTTTTATTCGAATAGTCCCACCCCTAATGGTGGCTATGAACTGAGTAAATATTGTTCTTTATAGGAGAATTAAAATCAAGCTAGTGAAAACCCTATTAGTACCAATACTACCCAATCAAGAGTGTATGCAGGTCTACTCTTACAAATCATGGATGAAGAAATTCTAGCCATTAATTAACAATACCGTTGGACATTTCAGAGGTTTTGCTAAAAAATGGTGCCTGCAGTGTATCCTCCAAATTATCCGTTTTTCAAACTCATCTTTCGCTGTCAAACCGTCCTTGTAACCTCTTGATCAAAAAGTTACCAGAACAAACGCCAAGTGACGCCCTAAGTTAATTGATTTGAGATCTACTTTTTTTTGTTGGGTTGCCATACCTGTGATTAACATCTTTAGCATAATTTGTTTTCGATATTTTCCAGTTTTAAAAATGAATTTGAATTTGAAACAATAGGGTTTGCATTAAATTTTACATTAAGAATTAATAATGAGGTGTGAAAACATTAGAAATATTACTAAGCTGTTTCTGTAATGATATTTTAAAAAAAACAGTCGTTTACGATTGGCATGAACGCTTCAGAAGAGATCGTGTATCCATCAAGGAGGGCGAACTTACTAGTCGGCCGTTGATATCAAAAACTAATAAAAACATCAGTAAAGTGAAAGAAAAGTTGATCAATAATCACTTAACCAATAGAGAGCTGGCGTACTCTGCCATGGATCTATTCGTAGTTAATGATTTGGGTAAACGTCATGTTGCAGCAAAGTTGGTCGCAATGGATCTGTATTCCATGCAAACAAGGACCGCGTTGATATTGCCAAAGCACCAATGACTTGATCTCGAAAACTGAATCCTTCCAAGCATTCTTTAAACACATCTTTATTGGAGACGAGGCGTGTGTTTATGAGTACGACCCCCAATCGAGACATTAGGCAAGTTTGTTATAAGGTCAAATAGTTTTAGTCGGGACAACTATCACTCAGACACAATTAAGTCCATTGTACTACACTCGGATTCCCTTTTATTTTCTTTAAATCTACCCGATCTCCGAAGAAATCTGAGTAGATTTGTGGTGCCGAGCCAAATGGTCACTTTCTAACACATCAGTGCCAGAGACCTCAAGCCTGAGTCGAGCGAAGGCCTGGCATACGCACAGAAAGTAGTGCGCCGTCTCATCCTCCTCTTCACAAGCTGGGAAGAATACACTGTCTGAGATGCGTACCTTTTCAATGTGCTTCACCCACAGAAAGTCGCCCGTCATCAGTCCAATCAGCTGCCTTGTGGGTTAAATTAACCCATTTGCTAACCGCGACTTTGATGGCTGCAGAAGGGAGGGGCAGAACGGGCTTTGGGCCAAAGAAGTTGCCCTCAGAGCCCATCCTAAGTCAAATAGTTAATAAGGACTAGACTTTTGGGCGTTATGAGACGTTTATGCGAAGCAATTCGTAAATTTTGCACCATGCTAACGCACCGTCGCATTATCCGTGAATTTTTTACCAAGAACGAAGCGAATACCATCCAACAGGCATCGAATTCACTAGACATGGCTCCCTGCGAATTAAAAAACGAATTGAAAACGGCTCTGAAAATAGAGTTGATTCAACGCTGGAATAAGCGCGTTGCAGTTGATGGGGAGCACTTTAAAGACGACAATTTTACTTTTGGGAAATACCATAATTGTGTATTTTGAACTTTTTGAGCAATGTGGTATTGTGCCATGCTTCAAGTATTCTGCTACATCAAAAGTGTTTTATTAGGGCTACACAGTTGTGGAATTTTCTATCTAACAATTTAAAACTGGCTGCTGACTTTATACTTTTTCCTGAGACTTAACAATTGTTCAACTCTCTCAACTCTTTTATAAATATCTCTTTATTTTATTTAATTTATCTTTATTTTATTTTGTTTAATCTTATTTTGTTATCAGAGTAATATTTTTTATGTCTTATTTGTGTATAAATAAATAAATAAAATTTACAAACCACTACCGGTGCCATTTGGTCATGCAGGGCATCCGATTGCAGCAACGATATGCTCACCGTTCCAACCAATATGGTATGCTACAAATCTGCAATACATTCAAATCAATCTATATTTTTGTTTAGATTGAAATTATTAGTGGTTCAAGCTATGCTATTCTGCGAATACGAGAAGTGGCAAAAACAAATTACCTTGCATAAGTTAATAAAAGAAATTATTAAAAAATATAAATCTCCTTATTTCATTACCTTATTTTATTATAAACGTACTCAGAGCGCAGTATGTATGTTTTCTCAACATTCCATATTCTATCTCTCCGGGCTATGGCAAATAAGTATTTAAAACTTTTAAACCGAAGCAGCTCCCTTAGGAAGTTTTAGCCTTAGCCTGTGTACGTATGTATGTATGTAAGTTTATTTAAAATTATTATTGGAAAAAAGTTGAGTGCTACCTGTTATTGAATTCCTGCCACTTTGTATATCCTAGGAGTATTTGGAAATTGTTTTTAAATAAAATCTGTTATCGTGCACATTCCCACTGAAAGTAGGTTACTTATACGCCGGGGTGAGCATTGTACCAGCTAATGCAATAGAAGGCAATTGAAATAGAAATATATCGTATAAATAGTCACAATTGAAAATAGCTCAACAGATAAAAGATGTGGTATGTATGTGTATGTGTGTGTGTGCTTGTGAGCATTTCGATCACCCATAGAAGTTCGAAAACAATACACGCCATGTGGCAGGTGGTTTTTATAATATTTTGCTCTTCAATACAAATACTTTTAACGCTAAGCTGATTTTGCTTTGCTGTTGTTGTTAGTGTGCCTTTATTCCATTGAACTGCATATACACACATCTACACTCATGCATTCATATGAGTCCAAGTATTCACTACTCTCATATTGCATCTACGCATCAACTGCGGTTTTTAGCGACAACGGGAAACTTTTCAATCAGATTTCCGTTTCCAGCAACATTTCCGTAATGCCGGTTATACAGCGCACAATAAATCCATTGAAAAAAACACACGCACACATATCTACACGCATATCACGTATTGCGAAATGCGATATGTCACCGCATGCGGTGCGCATTTAACGGTTGAGAATTTAACGCTTGTGCAAAATAGTGATACGGTTTGATTATGCAAGCATGCCACAATTCACCATACCAATATGAATTTTCTGCATTTGATGACACTCATTTTGCATATTTTCAAAACTAACTGGCAATGCATAGCTTAGTTTAGTTTAGCTGAATTGTATTTCGATTTACATATTTTAACTCATTGTCTCTTTGTTTTTTCCGCTTTTCAGGCTAAAGACCGATCAGTATCCTCAGTGCGGGACCGCATTTATGATGATCCAGCCTACACAGATGACATAAGTCACCTAGCGAATCCTCTGCGTCGTAACAGCTGCTCGGGAAAATCCGATGGGAAGGCGAAAAGTTTGCTTGGCGTCAATACAGCTAGCAATGTAGCAGCTGGTGGCAGCAGCTCGTTGGGAAAACGTAGTAAATTGACAAAGGAATTTCTTCAACAAGGTAAATTGCATGATAGAGGAACTGCTTATGAGCATGACGTTTCGAGCAGCTCAGATGAACCGCTACGCTCGGAGAGTCAATCAAAGAGCGCCACAGGTAGTGTGGGACGTCGTGGGCGCAGTCTAGAACGTAGCGCAGCTTATACGGAGGGGAAGAGTGCGGTTAAAAAACATGAGAAACGTGAACGTAGTAACAAACAAAAAGGCAGTCCTTGCTTGGATAGTACATTAACGCAAGACGTGCAAGTGAACGAAGATCTAAGTGTAGAGCCCGCATCAACCGGCGCCGCCAGTAACAGCAATCGCCGTTCGAAAACGCAATCAGCTGTAATGACCAAACAGTATAGCGATGGCATGGCAGTGGATTTGCAGTGTATGGCAGAGCAGGCGCGCGAGGAGGTCGCCTCAGTGCATAGTGGCGCATCGACCACAAAGGCAGCTGCCACAAGTACGCTAACGCCTACCACCTCCACCTCGGGTGGCAGCACAAAAATGCAGATCGGTCGTCGCTTTCTACGCGGTGAGATTGGCATTAAAAGTTTCAACTATTATCTACTGAAGGAGGGTATTAAGAGCTCAAAACGATTCGTGGAGAGACAGCGCAACTCTTTCACAAGCGGTTTGGCTGGCATGGCAGGCGTTAACAAGAAATCGCACTCACGCAGCGAGGAGAATATATACGAAGAGATTTTCTTCAAAGACGCGCCACCGTCCGATGAAGAGCAGCATCAGCAGCAGGAAAGCAGCTTACCGCCCCAAGCATCAACACAGCTGCAACAAAAACAACAACAACATCATGTGCAACATGCACAACAACACACAACTCAGTCACATTCGGCCAGAAGTGCAGGCACGCCCATATCACAGTGTAGTGGCAGAGAGGAGGGTATTTACGCTGATTGCGAGCTTTGCCTGCAACAGTGCACTAAAGAGGATTGTGAATACTGTTATGCGCAGCAGGCAACGGCAACAGCAGATAGTCAGAGGTCGGTCAAGGCGCAGCGTGAATTGGTAAAACCATATGCCGTTGTTCCACTGCAGCAGCAGCAACAACAACCACTCAACAAATTGCAACATCAATTCGATAGTTCCGGGGGTCCATTAATCACGCACGCACTGAATAGCAACATACATGTCAGTGACAACTTCAATGAGGCAGCATTGGGGGGAAGCAGCAAAACTTCTGGAAACGGCTCTGTCGGCGGACAACTGCCTGCCTCGCATATTCTTGAATTCCAATCATACAATCCGAATAATCCGGGCGTATTCAAAATAGAGACCACACCTGTGGCAATCACCGGCGATTACAATCCGATTTTACAATTTCAACAGTCTTCGCCTTCGTCTGGCACGGCAACAACAACAACGCCAAGTGTAGAGCTACAACCACAACAGCAGCTGGGTCTTGCGCATCATGCAACTCCATTGGTGCACCACCAGCAGTTGCCACAGCAGCAACACCAACACCAACAACAACACTCACAATTAGTGCAACAATACAATTATCAGCCGACACAACATCAGCAGCAACAATTTAAGCACTCGGGACATAGTTATTTACTGCACGGCGGTGCCACCCTACCGCATCACCACTATCATCAATCGCCTGGTTTTGGTGGTGTCCCGTCTAGCAGCGCCGGCATACTTATAACACAGCAACGCGTGCGCGGCAGCCATCGTGGTGGCAATCAACAACAACAGTCTCATTATATGCTCACTTACAATACGCCGCCAATGGCTACAGCTCCGCCAACGGCAGGCGGTGGAAATCAGCGCTTGACCACAAAATCCTCTTCATCCAGCGATTCGTTGCAACATCAGCATATGCATAAATACAACACTATGTCGCGCCTGGAGGCACAACAAATGCTAATGGGGGACCCCTTTTATGGCGGCTCCAATATGGGACCCTCAAATTCGCTCTTGTTCGCTACAAGTCGTCCTATTGGCGGTTCGCAGATCCTCGTCGATCCATACGAATTACCACAAATGTACAAGAGCGATTCCCGCGCTTCTATATTAAGCGAATACTCATTGCGTAGCAGCGATAATTCGCATCGGTACAATCGTTTTCGCTACGCTGGCAGCGGTGGTAGTTTCAGTGGTGTGGCTGGTGGCGGCGGACAGGTGAGTGATTCTAGTCTGGGTGACTCGCTTTTTTCGTGCACTTCCGCACAGCGACGTTACTTTGGCAGTTCAGAAAGCTGTCGCTTCGGTTTCGAATGTCGACGCTGCAGTCTTGATGGCGGCGAAAAGTGTAGCTATTCGGATACTTGCCGCTATGAGTGCCGTAATTGTGATTGCTCGTCTAGCTACTTCTCCTCGGATTTTGATGACATGTACGGCAGTGTGCCTGGTGCTGGTGGTTCTGCAGCAGCGCTGGCTGCTCAGCGAAACAGCGGTATCCCACGTAAAACGGCAGCAGGCACCCTGCCGGCGAGTGCCGGTTCGAATGAGCTTGAGCGTCAACAGGACCAACTCGAGTTGAAGCAAAACAAGTATGCGCAAGATTTCTTCAAGCATGTTAATGATGTAAAGCGTAGCATATATCAGTCGGAGATGAAACGCAACGTGAGTGGTACGGGAGAGTGTGATGTGACTGACGCAAGGGGTAAATTTGAAAACAGCTACGTAAAAGATGAACACGGTAATGTTATAGCGCAGGCAGCGGAGGTGAGTCCGAGGCGTCGTGCGGCCAAGGAGGGGCCACAAATCACAACCTTACCGCTTACTAAGGAACGGTCGCACGGACAACGCGCCATCAATTCATCGCATACAGACATCTCGGTCACGCCTACTCCGGCGCCCAGAACAAGCTTACAGCACGCACAGTCAACAATGCCGCCACAACCTATAAAACGTGCACGTCATGCTCACGGGCAAGCATCTTACAAACACCACCATGAATATCCCTCACTGGATCGTTTAGTGGCAAGCGCCACCGGCGCTATACCCAAAACGGCAACTACTTTTTTACCCAGTGCCGCCGGTAAGATAAAAACGAATGCACCCAACTCAAGGCCACATCCAGCAGAATCTAACTGTGACAAAAACAGCAACAGTGTATATCGTACGGACCGCCAAAGTCCATGTCACAGTCCAAAGGGTTTGAAAATTATCGACTGCCCACTCGGCTTGCCAGCTGCGCTGCCGCACGTTGCTAACATGGATGCGATTAAGGTCAGCTGCCGTGAGACACTTGTCGCCACTGAAGCAGTTGCTAATAACAACAATAATAATCTTGTATTGGAGTCCGCCGATGCGAAACAAAATGATGCGACTAAGGTTGTTGGGGGCGCTAAGATAGTAAGTGGAGGCGCGGTTTGTGGCTCAACAAAGCATGAAGCGCGATATTTAAGTGTTGAACAGACCGGAAACGCACCTGCAACACAGTCTGGCAAACGCCACCATCGCAGCACATCTGTCTCGAAGCAAGCTGCATTGTCAGCTGCGCGCCGAAGCAAGGACATACCAGCTCCACCACCGCCATCGCCAGCCACGCACTCCGACATGCAAGAGCTAAGTGCAAACTTAAAGAACGCCCAGCAACAGCAGAGCGATGAAAATGAAGGTGATGCCAAAAAATCATCAGTCGAAAGGCGTAAGGAAAAACTGCCAAAAGAAGGTGGCGAACGGCAAGAAAAACTCGAAGAAGGTCATTTTAAAGGGGAAAAAGAAGCGGCATTGAAGCGTAAAAAGGAAAAGCAGGCGGCAGAGCAGAATTTGACACAAGACAGTAGTTGGGGTGGCAAAAATACCACAATGAGGTCGTCAAAGTCGAAAGTTAATGCATCCGCGATGGAGAAAATAAACACAGCATTAGCGACAACAATAACGCAATACGCTGGCACTTCTGGCGGTAAAGAATTATGTGAGACACCGACAAAGTCTCTGGCCGTCGCAAAGTCATGTGTGGCTGCTGCCGTAGCAGTTGCAGGTGCTAATTACATGCCAGATACCAGCGCAGCTATGCAGCAAGAACTACAGCACCAACAGCAACAACAACAAAATGAAATGCCACGAGAACGCGCCCATGCCAAGCCAAATAATGAAAATAGCTCCAGTAAAAATTCTTCGGAAGCAGTCAAGCAACTAGAAGTGTGCACCAGCGCACACGCCACCGACGACGACGATGTCTTCTACGATGCACGCAGTGAGGACTCGGGTGGCACAGCGCCCAGCGCAGCGTCAAGCTGTCTACTAAGCCAACAAATAGCAGCGACAGGCAAAAACAGAAGTGAGCAGCGTTCGCAATGTTTGCAACTTCGAGGCAAGGTGAGCGAGTTCGCGAACACTTGTGTGTACGTGTGTGTGGTAGTGTTCTTAGTTTGCTCTTATAACAGCGCGCTGAGAATATTCTGTGTCACAGTGCATAGACATTTCGGATAACGCTAGTTTTAGCATACCTACAGGCGCCGCAGCACGTGTTTGCATTCAACTTCAACGTGCCTTTACTTGCATGGTTGCTTGCAACTGCGACACGTCTAACTTGCCACTGTATTTAACTTTCTCCACATTGTTGTCGCCATTCTTTGTAGGGTTTTTGTTTGTTTTATTTTTCTATGAAATTTGTTAGTGCAATGATTTTGCAGCAAAGTTTTACAACTTTGTAAGTTTTCTGCGTTTTGAAAGTGTATTCGTTGAACAGAGTACGCTGACATATCTTTGTCTACCTGTACTCTACGACTTTGTTTTTCGGTTTTGGTGTGTGCTAATTTATGCAACCGTTGTCTGGATTTATACTTCGCTCAAGTCGCACGTCAAGTCGTGCCTTCTAGTTTTGTTTTTGGCTTGAGAAACTTTGTGGTACATATGAGCGGTAGCGGGGGTGGTAGATATGCAGTAGCTTAGGTGGCTAATGCATAATAATTCCGAAGCCCTGCAGCAATACATTTCATTGCATGGCATTGTTGAGATGTTTCATTAATGAAACAATTTATATTAAATGAACGAATCCTCAACAGTCAGCACAATGGCACTGCTCCCAGACACCTACAAGCTGCAAACTGTGGCATGCTAGGCATCTTGAATAAATTTGCGGATAGAAGGAAGTGCACCTTAAAATATGGAATGTGTAAATGTACGGGTTAAATAATATCACTCTGCGAAAATATGTAAAGGATTGCGAGTAGGAAAAACAATATAGTTTACAGCAACTAGTAAATATAGTAGTTAGCAAGCAAACTTTAGACAGCCAAAGTTTTAATATTGAACCGATTTTTTTTATATAATAAGTAAGCCATCCTTTGGAACATTTTTAAATTCATAATATTATTAGGCCATGACATTTCCATACTGTGAGGTTTCGCCCGATTATATATTTTACAAAATTTAAAATCATCCAAAGTTGGTATGTGGCGAACTAGCCTTGTGTATCATTTTATATGCCGGGTAGATCGCTACATTTCTCAAAGAGTTCATGAATTAGTAAATCGAAAGCGTACATTACGTGCTCACTACATGCCATGTTCACTTATGCCATGCGCCTTATTGCAGTGTCCAGCTCTTCCCATAAGAGCGACTTTCCCCAAGAACCACAGCACCATAAAGTTTAACAAATTTATTAAAAGGTATTTAGCCACACCATACGAGTGTGCACTAACAAATGTAGTTTTGCGAATGGAAACCCAAAGAGTGGCACCTAAATTCAAAATGGAAGAATTTAGACATTTTTATTCACCGTTTTCCTATGAATATGCCAATTTTAAGGTATTAGAGCATTTCTTAAGCAGCAAAAAAATATATATGGTTTTGAAATTTCTACAGTAACCAAAATGGAAGTATACGCATACACAAATATGTGTATGTAACACCCAGTTTAGTTTGAGACCGAACGGACATTCACTCGAAAAATGTACCTTTATAAACTTTTCATGTTTTAGGTTTAAGAAGTGTGGAAGAGCACGAAATTATACCATATTTTTATGGAGCACAATTCTAAGTCTTATGCCTCACCAAAGATAATCTTTGTTGCAGACAATATCTCATGTAAAAATCAGCGGTGGGAAATTCACATTTAATGTTATCCCTTTTTATCCATGTATGAGATTTGTCACGCTCGCGAATGTTTCATACTTATTTAAGCGTTCTTTTATCGCGTATGAAAAACTAAAACAAGTTTAATCTCTCTCACATTCGGAATACGAGTAATAAGCAAAAAAAAGCTAAAAATTAAATATTCTTACTCAAATATGTGAAGACCGAACATTGCCAAAGTCGGCCGCTCAGTAATAAAAATATTGCAGCTGGTGCATTCGACAAATGCAGAAAATGCAGAGAGGATGTTGACGAGACTTTAGAACACCTTCTGTGCGTTTGTCCGGCATTATTAAAAACGCGACTAAGATGTCTGGGAGCCCCATTGTTTGAGGGTCTGGAAGACGTCTCAAAAGCGGAGCTCCCAGCCCTACTTAGATTCGCCAAAAGCGCTGACATCCTACATGATGTCTACTTCAGGTATTCATAGAGGTCGGTCTCCATCTGGTATCGCTAGGGACCAAAAGGTCTATGCGTGGCTTATTGCCAACTAGGTTAACCTAACCTTCGAGATCACAGCTTATCGAGAAAAATGTTGAAGAAAATTGTAGGCGAGATGTTTTTTCGCGTTTTTTTTTCGTTAAGTGTTTTGCTGTAAAAATGCAGAAATAAGTATTATGTACCCTTGGTTCCGAATGTGGGAGAATGTGAGTCGAAGCTTCTGAATCCTAGTAAAAATACTTGGAATAAATAGCAGTTACTAAAGCAAAACAAGTCAAGATTTAAGTTTAAATTGCTATGGAATAAAATCGATTTACAGCAAGTGAACGAAACAATAAAATAAAATATGATTAGAGTAGAAAGGGTAACAGAAACTGTCTTTTTTCGCCTGTTTTATTTGGCTTAAGCTCGTTAGTCTGCTGCGTAACTCAGCGCATATCTAACTATTCCTTAGAAGAAGAAAATAAATATTCCACTAGGCTGACAACGGGTAAGGTGAATGAATCAAACAAACAAAGCAACAATTAATACGGAAGTATAACACTGTGCAATAAAAATATTTTTTTTTGTCATGCAGTAGAAATCTCATTACACATGGAACTATAGATTTGATGCAGTAAAGCTGCATACTCAGTTTTTTTATTTTCTCAAGAATTTAATTTTTTAAAGGGCTTCAAAGTTTCAATAATTTTGTATTATTTTCACACATTTTTTACTTAAAAGTAATTTTCCAGGCTATTGAATATAAAATACCAGCTTTTTTATGTTTTATCGATCTGACAAAAGCATTTGATAAGGTTTTGATTAAAGATTTAATTGAAATTCTCAAAAAATGGAATATTGACAACAATGTCCTTGCAATTGTTAGGAATCTCAACACCGAAAACGCCAATTCCGTCAACACTAATTATGAAGTATCAATACCGGTGGCAACAGGGATAAGACAAGGATGCAGCTTAAGTCCTATACTATTAAATTTGATTATGGACGGCTGTAAAACCACATGGGCAAGAGAATATTTGCTGGGAAATGAAATCAAGATAATGTGCACTGCTGCAGTTGTAGGGTCTGACAGCGAAGACGACCTTCAGCAGAAGTTAAATGCCTTCCGAAAAAGCTGCTT
Source organism: Anastrepha ludens (assembly GCF_028408465.1). NCBI lineage: Eukaryota > Metazoa > Arthropoda > Insecta > Diptera > Tephritidae > Anastrepha > Anastrepha ludens. The sequence goes on from NC_071500.1 coordinate 71,449,383, forward strand.
CTGCATTTAACATATAGATATCGGTAGCCAAAACGAAGACCATAACAATATCTAAGCAACCGCTCAGGTGTAAGCTCGTAATTTTTGGAAAGACTATCGAGCAGGTTATGCAAATCTGCTACCGGCATACCATAATTATCTACATCAGCGAAAGAATCAACAGCAGAGGTAAGCAACCACATGAATAAAGCAGCATGAATTTCTGGATGCTTACGCAATGTTATATGGCGAAATAAGCATCTAAGCTTAAAAGGCAAAGTCCGAATCTACAAAACATGCGTTCGACCAGTACTCACCTATGCAGTTGAAACCCGAGCAAATACAATTGCAATACAACAAGCAATGACCAAGGTTGAGATGGCTACATTGCGATTAGAGGACAGATCGTATTCGAAGCGAGGATATTAGAGATATATGTGACACGCAAGACATTGTCTGGTAGAGCCGAAGACGAAGAAGGGAGTAAAAAAATTAAATGCTACGTATGTGTGACAATAGGTTGGCTAAATCTGCAATGAAGGGAAAATCGAGGACTACGAGGCCATCCGGACCCCCACCGAAACGCTGGAATGAGTGCTCGACTATCCGCTTTATCGATAATTGATATTTATTTACTTATTTTTTGTTTATAATTGTAAAAATTTTATTTATTGTATAAAATTGCTGATGAACAGGAGTGAATCCCATAATGGAGAGAAAAAATATTTTTTTAATAATCCATTCGTAAATTTCAAGGAATTTCAAAGATACATTTTTCAAAGGAAATCAGTCATCATTCATATCACTACAGCTGGTTGTGAGCCTTAGCTTCCTTCATAAAGGTTGGCAAAAAAGTCTTGCGGTATTTTTATTGAATTTTCAATTGTTCATAAAATTGGTTATAATAATGCGATTTAAGTCAAATATGCGCCGTTTTGTTCGATGACGAGTTCCCAACGAGATGCCAACTTCATAATGCCCCTCTTATAGAAGCTCGCTTCCCTATTGTCAAAAAACTCGGAGAGCCAATTTTCACAGGACTCTCTTGAGGACAACTTCCGACTACCAAGCTCGTTCGCCATGGACAGAAATAGGTGGTAATCCCTTGGTGCGAGATCCGGACTATACGGTGGATGCAAAAGAACCTCCCATTCGAGCTCCCGGATCTTCTGGCGCGTCACCAAAGATGTGTGTGGCCTGGCGTTGTCCTGATGGAAGACAATTCGGCCTCTGTTGATCAAAGATGGCCTCTTCTGCATGAGTGCTGCATTCAAGCGGTCCAGTTGTTGGCAGTACAGGTCCGAATTGTGCGTTTGGCCATAGGGGAGCAGCTCATAGTGGATGATTCCCTGCCAATCCCACCAAACACACAGAAGAACCTTCCTGGCCGTCAATCCAGGCTTGGCCACCGTCTGGGCAGCTTCACCGCTTTTCGACCACGACCGTTTGCGCTTCACGTTGTCGTAAGTAACCCACTTTTCATCGCCAGTCACCATCCGCTTCAAAAACGGGTCGATTTTGTTGCGATTCAGAAGCGATTCGCATGCATCCATACGGGCAAAAATGTTTTTTGCGTTAAGTCGTGTGGCACCTATACATCGAGCTTCTTTTTGAATCCAAGCTTCTTCAAATTGTTTATAACGGTTTGATGACTCATGCCCAGCTCTTGGCCGATGCTACGGCTGCTACTATGCCGGTCTCTTTCGATCAATTCAGCGATTTTATCGCAATTTTCGACGACAGGCCTTCCGGACCGTGGCACATCTTCGATCACCTCTGCACCAGAACGAAAACGTTGAAACCATCGTTGTGCGGTGGAAATGGAAACTGTATCGGGTCCATAAACTGCACAAATTTTATTGGCAGCATGAGATGCATTTTAGCCTTTTTCGTAGTAGTACTGTAAAATATGCCGTATTTTCTCTTTATTTTGCTCCATGTTTGCGACGCTATAACTCACGAACGACTAAAAGCAAACAACAATTAATCAAACACGTGTTAGCACGTGAAAAGAGCTTTCCAAAAAGCTTTAGCGTGAACCGATGCGACGAATACAACTAGAACTACGCGCTTGCAAAGACAAGCTTGCGGAAATACCGCAAGACTTTTTTGCCAACCTTTAATTATTTCCCATGCATCTCAATCCATAGCCATACTACAATAGGTGGTCGCTCCAATGGTTTTTATATCGTCCTCAGCATCTTCTAACTATCGCCTACGCAGATGGCCTCCTCGATTTTCACCAAGCATGCGCGCATCTAGCGCTTTGCGAGGGATTCTTTCTTCTGGCTTTCTGAAACGTGACCTGACAAACTGTATAACGTTTTCATCTTGGAAAATACATCTAGCTCGCTGCATCGTGTATTTTTCCTTTCTTTATAGATTGGTCTAGCATAATTGGACAACCTCTGCCACTCTTTTGGTATACTCACAGATTTCCAGGTCTATTTTATACGACTTAAGGAGGCATTTAGCAATTACGTTGATTCATTTTGATGAGTTCGGCTACTCCCACTTGCTTTTATATTTCCTAACTTTTCAATCGCAAGTATTTTATCATCAGTTGTAGCTGGCTCGAACATAATTTCTTCAAATTTAATTGCATTACACGGAATGATGTTGCGCTCAATGACTTCGTTTTGTTTTTTTAGGAGGTGTTAAAGGTAGCTTTTCCAATTTGTGAGAAGTTTTTCGTTTTCTTTTCAAAGGAAATTATTGTACTATATTTCTCCTGTCGTGAAGTCAGCAAAAGTTTAGAGTAAAAATTTAATAAAATAATATTAGAAAATGAGTATAAATAATTAAAACTATTTTATCAAAATTTAATTATATATATATATATATATATATATATTATGTGTATATACCCTTTTTGGGCAGAAATACACTCGGGAGATTTTCCATTGCCTGCCGAGGTGGCACCGCTATTAGAAAAAACGTTTCTTTATTTTGGTGTTTTACCGAGATTCGAACCTACATTCTCTCTGAATTCCGAATGGTAGTCACGCACCAATCCATTCGGCTATGGCGGCCGAAAAATCCTAAATTCAAAACTTTATTATCATCAGTCATTTGGTTCAGGCTGGTTTAAAATTCATTAACAATTTTTTTTAATATTTTTATTAATATTTTTATTAATTGAAATTTTTCCTGGACATAATTTACTGTCGCATGGTGTAATAGAAAAGTCAGTAGAACTAAGTAGGAATTTATTTTATAATCTCTGCGCGAAGTAATGCAGCAAGAACGAATAGACTGCGATTGGATAAAAAGTCAAACGTCAAGTATTAAATTGTATGTACTTATCTAAGTATATGCATATATACACAGGCACGGCAAGCAAAGCAATAAACAGGTGTGGTGCAAATGGTGGTTTAGGCGCGGAAAACCTGTGTGGCAATGAATTTGAACTAAACAGCCCCACTAGGTTCTTCGTCACATGAAGAAGGAAAGCTATATGTACGCAGGGCAATGAAGATACTATTGTTGTTCAAGGGTAGCAGCAATGACATTTAAAAGTGCGACGTGCCACATACAAAGAAAATGGGTAGTGACGTGAAAACGACGGCAGCAGGTGAGCTGCTCTTTCAAATCTGTTTGCTCGACAATGACAATACCCAGACGTTTGAGTTTCGAAAGACTTAAGCCAACGTAAAAGTTTTTCAATTAATTGAACAAATTTGCTTAATGTCATATTTCGCGAAGGAATAATGGAACGTACAGATTAGGCGGCACGAATGACGCCAACAATGCGTCTAACAAAAGGATTCAAGAGGTGAACAAACTGATGGCTACACTGAGGAAGTATCTGTGTGTGTGTATATGGACGATTGATGGAATACAGTTACCGGAAGACCGGTAAACTTTTGTGAATGCTTGAAATGTATTGTATTGAGAAGAAAGTACACCAGAGGTTTGATAGAACGTTGAAATTTCGTTTTGTTGTTTTGTTTTGAGGAAAACTGTTTTAAAATGTGTTAGAATATTATTAAGCATTCAGAAGTTAAACAGTTAAGTGAATAATTAAACAAGTTTCGTTCTACAATGAAAATCAATAGTTTCTATTAGAAAATTTTATTAATTATTTTAAAAATGCTTAAAGTTCGGCTATTTCTCAGCCGCTTTAGTTGAAGTTAAGATCTTGGATTGGAAATTTGGAGGCTTATAGGATTGCTGAAAGTCAAACTCTTTGAGTAATTTTAGATCCACCTGTGAATAAGTGATTGATGTGTGAGCACGTAATATATTTGATCTGTTATCTTTGATTACTTTGAAAAATACCGTAGCATGAATAGTTTACGTTCCATATATCACTGCAGTTTAATTTCCATTGTATCAATTGCCCTGCTACTCTTAGTCCCAAAACCGATTTCGTCTCGTCTTTGCGCAGGAATTGCTTAAGGTCTTGTAATTGATTGGATGCGCCAACGAAATTAACCAAAGGTGGAGATATAACAAAAAATGTCGCACAAAATTTGGATGATGATGTTTTTTCTTGAATTTACAGATAGATTTCGATCGGGGCACAAAAGTCGATTCCACTCCATTAAATGGTTATATAGGTACGATCCATGTTGTGGAAATCAGTGCCATAACCTGCTGAAATGGAAGCAGCGAACGTAATTGCTCCTTCTAGAGTTGAATATATCTGATGATGCTATATGAAGCGCATAGTGGTCGTTAGGTCCACGATGACGCGATTGTAGGTGGCGGTTTCTTTCTACAAGTATCACTGAATCAAAATATCCCAATGAAAGGGCGCAGGCAATAGAAGTACAAGCTGATATTACTGGTGTTCTCGATGATGTAACTCATATCCGTGATTGCTCTAAACAGCTACTTGCGAGGACGTCGGTCGCGATCGGATTGTAGTAGCTATTTTTGCTAGACTCGGATTTATGCTCTAATGAAGATACAGACGATTGCTAGGATTATAAGTGGCGCTCTAACATCTAGATGCATCTTGAACAGGTTGGATGTGATTCGGAATCGACCGATTTATTCAAGTATTTATTGACCAGTGCGTTTACACATTCCAATACAAGGTAGGGCTCGTTCCCAGTAAATCCAATGAGCGACGGCCATACCTTTACTTCCAAAAATATTATCGAATTGTTATTTAAGGCTCCATAAAGATAGCTCAACTGCCGTGACCGTCGCCAGAGCGGAAGCCTTTAAGAAAAATTCTCAAAAATGTAACATCTCGTCCAGACATTTAAAAAAACCCATAGTTTTCTGAAAAGTATTATGCCGGTGATGGACCCACTACAAAAACCAGCAAGCAGTCCTTTTACAAAACACTTTTATTATACAAGGTTGTTCAATAAGCTTTGCGGTTCATCCTATTTTGCAGCCCTTCCAGATTTTCACTTCAGGGATGCAATTCATAAACTAGAATCTCATTGGAATAAGAATATTGATGTTCAGGGACCTAATAATAAAGTGTATTTCAAGCTCTAAAATTGTGCAAACCGCAAAACTTTAATAAGTAGTTTAGTACGCAGTCCACTCTTCGCCATTAACTAAACTCCACTTATCCAAAGAAAATAAAACCAACAAGAAATGAGTGGAAAATATAAATAAAAGTAACTAATTTCATATGTATTTACATATGAGTCCCTCAGTCCCTATGGTACCTCTCGATAAAATCGGAACACCTGATATCTGTCTTTACCCACATTACCATTGGTTTTGGTTGCACCTGATTGCAACTAAAATCCCGAATTTTGCTTTATTTTAGCGCTTCATGATTTAATTTATATTACACCACACAATTTATTAGATTTAGATTTCTTCTTATAATACAATTTTTCTTTTATTAAACGCGCACAATTATTTCTATTTTACTTACCTAAGAGCAAAGGAAACATCTTATAATTTTAAACAAGTTAGTACAAAGAAACGCATTAAAAAAGCTTCTGTTAAATTTTATCCAGCAAGACAAAATTCATTTTCACTTCCAAAAAATCGTTTGCCCTAAGTTACATATATGTATAATTGGCAGGTACTCCCTTTTTGGGTGTTTGGCCGAACTCCTGCTCCTTTTTGTGGTGTGCGTCTTGATGTTGTTCCACAAATGGAGGGACTTACAGTTTTAAGCCGACCCCGAACGACAGATATTTTTTATGAGGAGCTTTTACATGGCAGAAATGCACTCGGAGGTTTGCCATTGCCCGCCGAGAGGCGACCGCCTATTAGAAAAACTTTTTCATCATTTCGGTGTTTCACCAAGACTCAAACCTACGATCTCTCTGAATTCCGAATGGTAGTCAAGCACCAACCCATTCGGCTATGGCGGCCAAGTTAGTCTTAGTAAAAAATCGCATGATATTTTGCTCCTAAATAAGATTCAATTTATCTTGTAATCAACGTGAAACGATTGCAGTTTAATTAGTTGGTTCTTCAACACCGAGTCCTTCGTCCCATATGCGTGAATTTGTCAACAAAATATATAGAACCATGCATATATACAGGCATATTAGAAGTTATTGTTGTCGGTAAGAATGTATACGGTCCAACACGAAAATCGATTCGTAAGACGTAAGCAAAAACAGTTAGTACGAATTTAGCACAGCAATCACAGTGCGATGATATTAAACGCAGCAACAATAGCACGCAAACCGAAAACAAATGCACAATGATGCATAAAAGAAAACAAAAAACAACCAACAACAGCGCTTTCACCTTCGAACTATTTACATATGTAAAGATTAAATAGCTGTCTCTATCTTTAAATGTCTGGAAGAAAATTAATTTTTGTTATTTGTTTTGTGCAATTTTTGTTCGCTTTTTTACCTAATCCTGGCACTATAAATATTTACATTTGTAAACATACGAATATTTTAGGAAAAAGGAGGACTGAATTAAAAAGTTTTTGCCATTAAGAAGTAAATAAGGAGTATATTTGAATAATTATTTTATTTATTTATTTTTCATTTTTTCGTTTTTTTTAGCAATTCTTTCATTTTGACTGATTCGTTTTTAATGCAGAAATACCTTTCCCAGTCAAATATTTTTCGCTGGTTCGCAGTTCGCGCAAGAAAGTCTGAAACAAATCTGGATATTCTTGCCCACACACATATATATGATATATCTGGAATCGCTGAAAGGTAGGTAGGTAGATAGGAGTGTCACTCGGTTTTTAAACCAACTCACTAAAACCATTGCCTATCCATTGTGATGCTAAAGTAGCAGTTTACCAACAGTTGAACCATTTTGTTTAAAGTGCAAATCCACTTAGCCAAAGTATCCAAACCTACTGGCATGCCACTTGGAACGGTGATAAAGGAGTTGTCTGAGAAACTCCTCCTCATTTTTGCAGCTTCTGCAATAGTCGAAATGAGTATACGAGTATTTTTGGTCTGAAATGCCATTCGTTGATCTTACTGAAAGGTTGGTATTATAGATGAGCATTGTTTTTGTTATTGTACTTACAAATTTATAAAGAATAATATTTTTCGGAGCAATTTTTCATAAACATTTTCGTTTACGCACTTTTACATATTTATTACGTTTAGCAGTTTCTGATTATTTAATTATCTCTTTAAGTACATAAGTATACATGTACTTCCACACATAAACAGGGAAGTCGCATAGTTTGAGCGTGATCTGTCAATTAGCTTGTTTTTGGCATTTAATTATATAGTCAATCGTAGGTGTGGTTCCGAGAACTCGTGGAGGATTTGCTCCGATCTGGTCGCCCACCAACGTCTTCAACGGATAAAACCGTCGACAAAGTCAAGGAAAATGTGCTCGAAAACCATCATTTAAGTTTGAGAGAGGTTACTCGTGACCTCGTGACCTTAGCGTGTCTCACGAATCTATTCGAAACATTTTACACCATTAATTGGGCATGAGACGCGTGACTGCTCGACTCGTTCCAAGAGAGTTGAACTTCTTTCAAAAAATTCATCGGAAGAAGGGGACTGAAGACATGCTTGAGCAAGTGAATTCGGACACAACATTAATCCCGCGCATTATAACAGGTGATGAGACGTGGGTATGTATATGAGTTTTATATGCAAACCAGTCAGCAGGCATCTGAATGGCGCTATCCATATGAGCCGAAACTCAGACAAAAGTGAAAGTCTTGCTACTCGTAAAAAAAAACTATTATTTGGAAGTTATGCGACGCTTGAGAGAGAATGTGTGTAGGAAACGGCCCAATTTGTGGAAAGAAAACTCATGGATCTTGCACCATGATAACGTATCGTCTCACAAAGCTCATATTGTGAATACTTTTTTGACGAAAAACTCGACAAACATCTTCGAGCAACCACCGTATTCACCGGACTTAGCTCCCTGTAACTTTTTCCTTCCCCCAAAACTTAAATTGCTACTTCGCGGACGCCACTTTAAGTCGATACAGGCCTTTAAGGAGAATTCTTTGAAAGAGCTGAACAAGATCTGTTCAAATGCATTTAAACGGTGCTTTGATGACGGGCTAACCGTTGGCACATATGTATTGCTTCGAATGTATATAGAGTGTTTTTGTATAGCTGCATGACAACTATCTATATCCATAGCTACTAACCTGAGAATGGCAAACTGTGTTGACAATTCTGTTCAATAAGGTTTAGCAAGTCATCATGAATCGTTCTATACGAGACTAACGTTTTTGAATTTTGGAAATTTACTTAAAAAAAAAATAAATCTGTGAGCGAAGTTCATAGAATATTTCGCCCATTTTTCGTGCCGTTTACACGCTGGAGGCATCGAGGGTTTCTTATTCCTTTTGAAGTGAGGAAGGAGCTGCCGTTACGTTGAATGTCGAGCGTTTCCAAATATTAATCAGCTATATATCTCGTTCCAACAAGGTGGCTCAATTTGGCAAATAATAACAATAAACAATAATCGATTTATTGCAGTATTCAAGCCGTCATTGATCGAGTAGAATATGTAACTCATAGCCCTGGCGGATACACTCGCATGCCGGAAATCATATTCAAAAAATTAATGACAGGTTATAATAAAAAAAGGCTTTGCCTACAATATATGCGTTTTTTAGTGTAATTGTAAATTCTCAAGCTCTTAAAAAGCACCCGATATGTGTACTTAAATGTGTCCTAACTTTGTCATACTTTCATGGACATTATCGCACTTCTGAGGCTTTTAGGCCTCCACTTCGAAATAAAGTTCAGTTACTTATCCCGCAAAAGCACATCTCTTATAAAGTTTTAACTTTTTCGCTAGAAAAAGATGTAAGGCAAATAACGTTTTTAGAAATAGTGTGGGATGTTGCTTGCTAACAAATTGGCTATGTAATAGCTGAGATTGATTAGTTGAGGAGCTCCTTAGCCCCTATATGTGGTAGCGAATTTTAATAAAAAAAAGGAAAACAATGCAGCAATGGAATTTAAACAATTTTCACTTGTTATAAATAACTGGCGCTTACACTGGCGAGCTCCTCCTCCTATTTGTGGCGTGCGTCTTGATATTGCTCCACTTATTAAGCTAACGTAGCTGATTCCGTCGAATCCAATGAGAGCAAGATAGCGGTTGGCGGATGTGGAGACTTTCTATATCCTCTCCACCGATTAGTATTTGCTACGCCAATGGTATAAAGTGAACTATGAGCCAGGAATCATGACAACGATTGCTACCTTTGTCTGACTCAGTTAAAAGTGTTTTGTGGTGGGACCGAAAAACTGTAAATTAGAATTTTTGGCCGAATCAGATATAATTATTTTGCCGGCTTTGAATATAAAATTGGGACTAATAAAAATATTGTAGAACACTTAAACAAAGATGGATCTGCCTTCCATTATCGCAACCAAAAATTCGCAAACTTATAGAGACAAAAATTGAATAGATTGCTTCCATCGATTAATTTATTAATAAACTAATGGAACGTTTTCACCGAGGTGTTGCAATATATGAAAGCCGTTAGCAAGGAAAATGGGAGTCCATTAGGCTCGCAAAGTACTGCTGGGATATTGTGAAAACTGCCACATGCAATTTTTATATATAAAACTTGTTAAAATTGACTACCAGTCCGTCCATCTAATGTTACATGAGAGTTACAGTATTGTGTACAGTGTTTGTTTGATTCCAAAAAGGTACAGTATGCTCAAATTATATTTGGCTAAAATGTATGGGGGTATATAAAGCTCGATTCGAACCGAATTTAGCACTTCCTTACTTGTTCATACTAGGGTTTTATTCCAATGGAAATTCCATGTAACTAAAATATTTCAAGTGCACGAGTTACATTATTTAATGGTTTGTTTCGCTTTAACATAATTTAGTAAGATGTCTTTAATTGAAAAAACGTCAGAAATGTGGCGAAATTCATTTATAATGTTTTTACTGTGAAGTACCAAAAAGAGTCTATTGTAATAATTTTGCAGATTTTATGAATAAAAAGTAAAGTGAAATTATGCAATGTTAGTGTAGAAATGTTCAAATGAGAATTTTTTCGATTATTCAGTAATTTTAATAATTTTAATGATTAAATGATAGACAAAAAATACCCTATTTCTTCCACCGTCCTAGACCGAAAAAGTGAAAAATATATATGTAATAAATTACTCACATCACCTTATTCTCATTATACCCTGAATTTGTGCATATAAGGGGTAATACTGAAGAAGAAAAAACCAATAAAATTCCCAAATTGCTTTGAAAACGGGCAGAACATTTATATAAATGTTTATATATTACAGACTGCATCGAGCCCTGAATTCAGCCGAGAGCCGCGGAAACCCCAACAAAGTCACCAACAACAATATGAACAACAGCTTATCGTCAGCAGCAGCGACATGCAACTGAACACAGACAGCTCTGCCCCAGTGCAGGCGGTCACTGTGAACGTCGAGGACAATGCGACCGCAATACAAACGAAATCCAAGGACACGCTAGCGGCTACCAGTGAGAGCGTAAAAACTGAACGAACGAAAAGCGACGAAGTAACTGTAGCTGCGAAAAGTGCACAAGCTAAAGATGTCACAAATGTTGCTACAAATGGAGCAACAGGGTCCTCGATGATGGCATTGAACCTGGTCGAGGCAACTGCGGCAACAGTGGCTACTGCTGCTCAAGAAAAAGAGCAGCATAAAGATGTGGGCGGCGATGGCGGTGCCAACAACAGTCACACGCGCAGAGAGAAGAAGCGTCGCGGCACCAGCAGTAGCAACCGAGATTCGTCAAGCAGGCAGCATAAAGTTGCTGCAAAGTCGACAACGACTATAAGTTGTGATACATGTTGCCAAGTCGAATGCGAACAATACCATCAGCAGCAGCAGCAGAAGCAGCAGAAACAGCAACAACAAAAACCACCACAACAGCTAACGCAGTACACACAACCAAGTCACCGCCATGAATCGCGTGCTGAGTCAAAAACCAAAACAAGTAAGGAAAGAGCGAACAAAATAAAAGGCGAAAAAAGCAGAGCTATCGTTGAAACAGCAACCACACCAGAGAGTTGTGTTGAGCAATCAACAATTACAACAACAATACTAACAACAAAAGCAATAGACTTTACGAAAGTGGACGATTCGTTGACATGCGCAGCAGCTATGTTGCCAAATTCGAGAGCAACAGCCGCCCACCAAAGTAATGAACTGCAAACTAAATCCACAACAACGAGCACAACTACTGTTCACACCACGGTCTCTCAGACAAAACTGGTGACCACAACGACGATTATAAATCAAATTGGCGCGCAAACTGACGACATATCGAAGAGCAACGAAAATACCATGGCTGGCAAAGGCATGAGCCCACAACATGCTCCTGAAGCTGTTGCCTGCAGCGCTGCTGCAGCTGAGCAGACTGCTAAATCTGGTTTGCCGAGCGAACGAAATGAAACAACAGCTACGACAGTCGGAAGAGGAATAGTAGCTGGTGAACTGTCAACAACAAATACAACAACGCCGACAGAAGCAACAATCATTATAACACCAGCTGAGCCAACACCAACAACAATAACAGTAACAACAATCACAACAAAGTTAACAACAGTCAACGACACAGCAGCAGTAGAATGTACTACAGTGCCTGCTAAACTGTTAACAGAAACGGCACCGTCAACGTCCACGTCGACGCCAATAACAGCGTCCGATGCAACAACCATAGCAACTACTTCGCCAACAACCAGTGCGGCCAACTCTATAGCCAGTTGTATTTCGGATATCGCAGGTGTCACTACGCATTCGTACAGGTATGTCGCACGCGCGTGGTTTATTTATTTCATTTACTGTTTTTTTTTATTTAGTTTTATCGGTTGATGTAATTGAAAAATTGCATATTTACAATCGTTAATAATTCGCTGTGTGAGTGTGTAATAAAATGGTGCAGTGTGAAAAATGAAGCTGGTAGAATTAAAACAAAAACAAATACAAAAAAAAAACATTTTACTAGTTTTTTATGTGCAATAGCAAAAGCAAAACCAAAAAAACGTACAAAATAAAGATTTTATTGCATGCATTTGCACGAAGTGCCTCGCGGCAATGTTTTGATGCTGTGTTATTTTCGCGCATTGGCTCACTTGGGATTTCCTTGCAGCAGCGACTTTGCTTTTTCTGTTACTTTCTGGCAATTAATTGTTGCTGCTTGCTACTTTTTATCGGTTTCCCAGATAAGTGTGTATGAAAGTATCATACTCGTATGTATGTATATACCTATAATCATGTTTGTCGCGCACCTATCCCAAGTTGACTTGATTTCCTTGTTTTAATTGCAATTTGGGCTTCAGGAGACACGCAACACGTAATCTACTCGCGGATATGCCCGTAGTTTATACCGATTTAATCCGGCTTGATGTTTTACGCACCATCTAAGAGACGACCGAAGTACAACACGCTTATATAGTACAATTAAGTACTCACCACATAAACCTATATACACGCGGATTCAGCACTCACATTTGCGGTGTGAGCTAATGCAGCTAATGGGGGGTGCCTAAGGCCTTGTGCGTGAGTGTCCTTCTGCTCGGGGTACACGTGTGTGCATAAATTTTGTTTTTCTTTTTACAATAGATAGAAATCGAGTTTTTAAAGTGAACAGTTTTAAATGTGGTATACAGCGGTCAATTGTGCAGCGGGAATAAAAAGTGAAAGATAATGTTAGCGTTGAAAGTGATTCAAATGAGTTATTGCTCTTATATCGGTGCATTAATTTAAGTATAAATAAGTGTTTTATGAGCCAAAGGTTAATTGATAGTTTTCTATTAATGAAAAATTACAAAGGCAACAATAATCCAAAGCAATACAAAATTTTATTAAATTCAATGTAACATATAAATTAAAAGATTATGAAAAATCAATTAAAATTAAATGAAAATGAAAGAAATAAAATTCATTTTAAAGGGTATAAAATAAAGAAATAAAAAAAATTAATACAAATGAATTTGAATCAAAATAGTTATTCCCTAAAATAGTATAAAATTAAATTACACTAAATTATATTATATAAAATTAAATTTAAAAAGGTTTAATTAAATTGAATAAATGAAAAAAATTCAATTAATTCAAAAAAAAAAATTAAAAAGAAAATTAAATTCAAAATAAAATTAAATTAAAAATAAATAGAATGAATGAAATAAAACAAATTAATTTAAATTGAAATATTTAATCTGAAATAATAAAATAAAATTAAACTAAATTACTATAAATAATACAAAACTAAATTAAATCAAACTAAATTAAATTAAATTTAAAAAATAAAATTTAAATTTAGCAAATGAAATAGAAAAAAATGTCGTTAATTAAAAATTAAATAAAATAAAAAATAAAACTAAATTAATTTAAATAGTATTTCAGTCATTCAATGAAGTAATGAAAATATAAATAGTTCATGTCAAATTAAATTATAAATTAATAACTATATTTAATAGCACAAAAATATTTACAATAATATTTAAGTAGAATTACACTGAACTAATGAGAGAAATGAAATTTAAAAAATAAAAATAAAAATAATTAAAACAAATGAAATAAAGTGACATATAATTAATTCATATCAAATAAATATGAACTTACTTGAAATTCAACTTAATAATACGAAAGTAATTAAAAAAATGTTAAAATTAGTTATACTTTAAAATATTAATATATGTAATTTAAAATAAATAAAAAAATAAAAACTACATTGAACAAACGAAATTTACATAAAATTCAATTAATTGAAAATAAAATTAAATTGAGCAAGGGAAATAAAATAAATTAAAATAAAATATAAATATAAATATATATTTAATTTTAAATAGTTAATCTGAAATAATAAAACCAAATTAAATTAAACTTAAATACAATTAAGTATAATAATCACAAAATAATTTAAAAAATGTTAAAATTAAATTATACTAAGCTGAATTAAATAAGTGAAATAAAACTAAAGATATCGAAAAATAAATTGATCTAATGAAATAAAATAAATTAAAATAAAATATAAAGATAAAAATATATTTAAGTTAAAATAGTTAATCTTATTACATTAAAATAAAATTCAATCAAACTTAAATAAAATTAAATATAATAATTTGAAAATAGTTTTAAATAATATTAAAAAAATATTATATTATTTAATTTTCATTAACCTAATCTTAACTCTATTGAACCTAAATTAAATTAAATTAAGGAAATAAAAAATAAATTGAACAAATTAAATTAAATTAAACAGAATTAAAAATAAAATGAACATAATGTAAATAAATAAATAATAAATTTTTTGATTATTAATCTAAAATGTATAAAATAAAATTAAATTAAACTTATTTAAAGGAATGAAAAATAAATTGAACAAATTAAATAAAAGAGACCAGTTTTTCAATAATGCCTGAGACTAACTTTTACTCACTATGCGCAATTCTCCTTATATAATACTTGTGTAGTTGCTTCGAATGTTGTAACAAATATCAATAAGTCTTGTTTATATTTGCAATTTAGCATTAAACAATAAATAATTGACCGAGCTCCTCCTTTGCCTTCATGCTGCTGAACAAATTGAACAAATGGAGGGCTCACAGTTTTAAGCCGACTTCAAACGGCAAATGGAGGAGCTTTTTCATGACAGAAATCCATTGGGAGGAGGGGCGACCACTATTAGAAAAAACAATTAAGCCTTAATATAGCATATTTTGCACAATCTGTTTACATTTGGCGAGCCACTTGCAACTGGTTCACATCCATGAGTAGCAATACGACAATGCCGGAATATGTCGCTATGAGATTATATTATATATAAATTTGTCGACTTGGTAACGAACTAACCCTCACGACATTCTGAAAAAAATTGTATGCCTCGGCTGCGTTGCTTTTCTCAATTTGATATTTCACATGCGCACGGAGCTGTAGATTTTATATAGTGATGCTGCGTACTCAGTTTTTAATTTTCTCATTAAAATTATAAAGGACTAAAGTTTCAAAAAAATTGTTTTAAACTGGCTTACTGAGTTACTTGTCTGTTGCTACACTAATACACCCCTCAGAATAATATTAACTATTTGTATCATAGTAAAGATGTATCTCATTTTCGTCTATCGACTTATATTGAGTTCACATGTTAGATTAGCCTCATTTGATGCTTAATTACCGCTTCTACTTCCCACGTTTTTTACAAGCGTATGCAATAATTTTTTTTTTAACCTAATCATAGACTTCAGCAGACTGAACTTCGTCAATGTACTCGTGTTCAAGTTATTTTTTTTCGATTTCGAGCTCATTACCAATGTCACAAGTTTCTGCTTTAGTAACATAAATATAAGCCACTTCATCAACACTGTCGATGGCATATGAATCCTCTTCTTCTCTCCGCTGCTATAAATTCGCTCCATACTATCCGTGAGCACGAATTTGTTCACTTGTCAGGCGATTACCGCTTCGACCGCTAGCCAAACGAACGTTACCTTTGTTGTTTAAGGATGATACATTTCTATGCACGTCCAACACATAACGCAATACAAATACACCTTTGAAAATCGATATGACCTTTGTAGGCTCTATCACACAAGGGGAGGGTTAATATATTTGTTGAGGGTATCATAAAATCTTAAATTTATAGACTAATCATTTCTATAAAGAAATTAAATTAAG
Source organism: Anastrepha ludens (assembly GCF_028408465.1). Classification (NCBI taxonomy): domain Eukaryota; kingdom Metazoa; phylum Arthropoda; class Insecta; order Diptera; family Tephritidae; genus Anastrepha; species Anastrepha ludens. Next base: position 71,465,393 of record NC_071500.1, read on the forward strand.
GTTGGTATAGGTCTGGCTAGGACTTGGCTAAATAGTTTCCATGACATTTGATTCAGCTTACATACAAGAATTGTAAATATACGTTTATGTATTTGTGAGGCGTATGCGGCATCTTTGATTCGACCGATGTCACTACTGCGTTCTTTTTCCACGAAATATTTGAGTTTATTTCTTTTTTATTCAAATAATACAGTGGAACTATAGATGTTTACAATTTATAAATTAATAATAAAAAATAATAAGAAATCAAATAATTTGGCATGTAATGGAAATGAGTTGAGTAGCATTAAAAAAAAATGGCGAAAAAAGTGTGCACAAAGTAATTGCAATATCAACAAGGAAGCAGTAAATGCGATTTGCTGCAACAACTACAAAATTAGCAACTGAGGAGTTTAATTCATTGCAGTGATTTTAAGGAAGTGAATTTCAGGCTTCCGGCACGTACGTAGCTCCTTACATTCTTTACATATACCCATACATTTGTATATTCAATACATAATTCCTTATTCACTGAGGAATGCAACGCAACACAAATGCATTCACACAAATATATAGTAGAAAGTACTGTGGGGTACTGTGCCGGTCGGAGGTTGAGTTCGGCACCAGACGCGGTTAGGCTTTCGCCGCTTACTCCTTGCAAAAAACAAGAACAAAAATGTATTTTTTATAGTATAGGTTGGTTCGTGGGATGCCTTTCCTGCCGGGGCTGTGTGTGTGTGCTATTATTGGAATTTCGCGTATGTATACGTTTCTGTATGTGAAAGGCTTGTTATTTTTCCTGTGCGAAAAACTGTGTCACATGCGGTAATTATGAAGTACCGTTACAGCTACATACTTACCTCAATATCCTGTGTGCTGTGTTTGCTTACTGGCTGCCGTCTGTATACTAACAGTGGGTGTGTTCGACTAATCCTTATACCTACTTGTTTCTGTGAGTATTTCTGGAACTGTGTGGTTTTGTGTGTGTGAATATGTGTATGTGTGTTTTGATGTTTTCTTTAAGTTTGAATTGCACTTAAGAAATTGCAGTAGTACTTCTTGTAACTTATACTCACATACTTACATGGCGCGAACTTCCGGGGGCATACATATACATTTCTTCATAAGAGTGTTTACACCAGATATTGGTGATTGACCTACTGTCGCCCACTGCATTCCATGCCGCTTGCTTACACAAACAGTTCTGCATGCAAGCTTTATCAATTGCTACTTTGCAAAAGATTTTGAAATGTACTTAGTTTCCATAGTTACATAGCTGCACGGCTGATTTGAGAAAATCCTTGAATTCACCAAGCGAAAAGCAAATGCATATCTCGTTGCAAACGGAACCGAATTTTACTTTTTTACCGCCGCATTTTTTTGAAAAAAGTCAGTGTATCTTATATCGCGGTTTGCCTTTAATATTTTGCGCCCAATCATGAGTTGAAAAAATTGGGTGGGAGAATAAGTAGTTAAATCAATAAGTTAATCAACTTTATATTCATCGTTGGTGTCTACAACCTCTTCCCACCTCTCGCCAATTTATTGATGTCGTTCTCCCAAAAATCGCCTGATCGCGTGTTAAAGCAGTTGTTGAGACACGACTGGTTTGGCGACCGTTTCCCTTCAAAAGTGATTTGAGACGTTCTTCATCGAATTCAGAAGGGCTTCCGCTGCGGGGCGTGGCACTGACCTCAAAGTCACCATTTTTGAACTTTGAAAACCATTTCCGTGCCGTAGACTCACCTATGAAACCTTCTCCATACTTGTCGCTAATGTCCCGGGCTGTTTCGGCAACCATTTTTGGACCGCGATGAAAAGCAAAGAAAAGCAGGTGTCGAAAATGTTAAGATTTGCCTCCTGGGTATTCCGTTTCTTAGTCTCAGTCTAATAACAAATTACATAACTCAAAATTACAATTAACATAGAGCAGATAGAGTGTTGTCGAATGAATACTTACCCTTTGCTCAACAGCTCAGAAATCTTTGTAAAATAAAAAGCGCTATGAACTTATTCCCCAATCTAATATATTCACCTTACATTAGTAGTTTTCCCACTGGTGCAATTGAAGTCTCTCTCTTCCACCGAACACCAGTTTGTGGAACATAAATAAAGTATGTGCAGCTGTCTGCCCTATAATTAGTTGTGTCCTAACCCTTCAACCTGCATAAGAGAGTTTAACTTATGTAGATCTGAACTTCAGTATCTACCATTAAAACACCAGCAACCGATAAGGAAAGGACCTCCTAATACGGATTTGCCAACAATTTTAATAAAACAAATTAGCAACAATCTTCAAGTTTTTCGAAGTCTCGAAATTTTTCTTTTGAATTTTCATATGTTCCTGTAATCTTTTGCCACTCAGCTTTATGACGTTTCATCAAAAATATAGCATTCACATAGTAAGTTCATAGTGAGGTCATTAATCTGCGCTTTGAAATTCCATTCAACTATTCACTCGTTCACTAATTTGGGTTTGTATTCTGTGCTGTGTGCACATACGAGTGCTTACTTACATATCTTAACGTGGGCATGATGTGTGCAAATGTTTGTATATTTATCTGGTGGGCGAGTGCCATTAGTGTCGAATTGGTTTGAATCATTTGACTATCGAATGCGAACTGAATGTGCGTCTTTGCAACTTTACCAACAGCAATCAAGCAAATTGACGATTGTAAATGCCCAGTGCACTGAAATGAAAGAAGATACTTATACATATACATATCCACGCATTCATGCACACGTATGGTGTGTAGCTGATAATGAGTAGACGAAATCTAAATAAAGTTTCGAAAATCTCTATAATTTCAAACAATTGAGACATCAAAGGGATTTCTTTGTTTAGTAACTCCTTTTCAGTGGAATCGCACATTGACCCTTGCAAGGGATTTAATATTTAACTCTTTCGCACAAATTGTGCGGCGCAATAAACAAATTGTGTAACAAAACAAGGGAATACAAAAATGTAACAAAATAATCAGGTTTCGTTCCATATCTCTCTATAAAAGCCTAATCCTTCTCCAACTGAATGCAAAGGAGGTCTTCTTCCGCCTCTGCTACCACCAAGTGATACCGCACGGAATACTTTCAGAGCGTTTGCATCGATTCGGACGACATAACCTACTCAGCGGAGCCACTAGATCTTTATTCGCTGAACTATACGAACTACATTGTTCCATCGCCTGCGATGCTCGCCGTCGCTAACGTGCAAAGGTCCAAAGATCAACAGGCCGATAAGTCTATATTAGTCACACGACAGCGAGCCCCCTGTCCGAAACCTCGTTTGGTAAAACTTGGGTTTTTCTCGTAGAGGTCTTTCTCAGTTCTGACGGAGTTGCTGATTTTGTTCACTGTCACGTTGCTCAACTGTATTAGTTTTGTGGGAATACTAAATTCAGACATCGCAGCATATAGGCAACGCTTTGTCGTGCTATCTAAAAAAGGCTCCAAAGGCATCTTGGGTGTAAATCTTTTCAAAGCTTACCATCTTATCTCAAATTATTGAATGCCTAGCTTATGTGATTCAACCCTATTGAATGGTCTATGCGGACAGCTACAATTGACAATTTAGAAGATAATATCCCCTGTGTTATCTGCGAGATAGAGCTGGTTTTGCTGAAAATAAAGCGGAAGAAAATTGGACCTCCGGATATATTTGTACGACGCAGTGAAGATAAGCATAAAATTATTGTTCATAATTTTCTATTTATAATTTCCGTGGTTTATTATTTTCAAGTTGCCCATAAAGGTATGTACAGAGAAAGCTTAGTGAGGTTCGAGCGCTTAAGTATGCATGTGTGGAAGGCATAGCTGACCCATGTAGCTGATAAGGTTCTTCTTTGTAGTAGACATTTCCAAAGAAGTCGATATTGGTTTGGAATACAAGACCAAACATTTCCAAGGCGTAAAATTTCAAGCCGTCGACCACTTGAACAATGGAATGAGTTCCACAACATATAGAAATATAGCCATTCTGCTGAAACCATATAGCAATAAAGACGGATCTCGAGGTTGGTTGGTTGGTTTAAGTGGTGAATCATCCGTTTTTCAGGTTTTTGACATCTAAGCCAGACAGTTGTTTGAGACTCTCAGGTTTGTCCAGAGTTAACATTCTATCCTTCCATAGGGCAGAGCATTCACAGAGGAAATGGAAGATTGCTTCCTTTTTCTCTCGTTCTTTACAACTGTGACAATGAATGTCCATGCCGTATTGTGATGGATGCCCATTTTAGCTGCTTGTTCTCCGACAGACCAAAGGCCAGTTATGACTGACGTGAGTCTCCAGGCGTTCCGTCGTTGCATGTTTATCAACGTTGACGATTGTTTGAGGGTGGAGGTGGTCCATAACATCCTGCTAATTTTGCATTTCGTCTGGTTTTTCCATCTTCAATCCGCTATTCGGGAAATTATATTCTTAACTGCACCTAATGGCGTGAATACCAATTCTACAAGAGCGTTATTCATGTCAGATCCCCCTCTTTCCAGCTCATCTGTTTCTTCGTTTTCTTCAATGCTCCGATGTCCCGGGGCCCAGATTAACTTAACTTTATGCTTATTACTCAAGGTGGAGAGGCTTTTCTTACTTTGCTCCACCTCTTTAGAAGCTGTTGTAGTCGAATTCAATGCCTGTACTATAGCTTGTCTATCCGAAAGAACAGCGATATTGCCTTTTAAAGAGACATCTCCAATGGTATCTATCATTCATCAATTGCCACTACTTCCGTCTGAAAGACACTGTAGGCATAAGGAAGATGTGCAGATTTTTCAATTTTAAGTCTGTGAGAATGTATATCTGCTCTAACACCACAATCCATTTTGGAGCCATCTGTATAGGCTATATTGGCGAAGTTGTTAAGTGAGAATCCCCTACTCCAATCCTTCTGAGATGGAATGAGAGTGGCAAAGTTTCTATTGAATGTTACCGTCGGGATGATATAATCGGTCCTCTTCGAGGTATACTGAGCTTGTCGCAGTAATAGACTGGCAAAGCCATACGTTTTTTCCTAACCTAAATGAGGACAGTAGGCAAAAATTAGTACAACCTATTTTAGTCAATTATCTCTTGTGTATTTTCTCTTTTAATTTCAAACTTTATTCCTTTGAAAGGAGCATTAATAAGCTTCAGTCATTGTATTAATTGTATGGAAAATGTCAAGCATAATGGAACTTTCATTACATTTAGTATTTATTTCTTAGTAGTTTTAGTTTTATTTTATTTTGCCGCCGTATAGTCCAGACCTTGCGCCATCCGATTACTATCTCTTCCGATCGATGCAACATGGCCTGGCTGACCAGCACTTCCGTAATTACGATGAAGTCAAAAAATGGATCGATTCGTGGATTGCGGCAAAACCGACCGAATTTTTCACAAAGGGAATCCGTGAATTGCCAGAAAGATGGGAAAAAGTAGTAGTAAGCGATGGACAATATTTTGAATATTAAATTTGTAACCATTTTACGTCAATAAAGTTTCAAATTTCGAAAAAAAACCGCACGAACTTATTCATAGTCCTATTATTTATAAATATCCCGACTTGCCTTAGTTTTCCGTTTTATTTTTTTTTTCCGTTTTTTATTTTTTATAAAACAAGTAATAATAATAGGCTTATAAAATAAATGAATAAATTTCTAGGCTATTCAATAAACACAAAAAAATTAGAGACTAACCATAGCAGAAAGAGCTCAATGCCATGCCAAAAAGCGCTTATCAGAAGAGCATCGGGCACTATTTCAGCAATCTATTGATGCTCGTACAAATATTTTGTACATTAGTCAATGATAGGAACATAATCTTAACTACTAATCCTCCAATAAAAAGTGTTATTAATTAAATTCAAATTTAAATTGGGTCGTGGTAAAGCGTTAACAGCTGAAGAGAAGGAAGTATCTACTTGGAAAACAAAGAAGTGTTTTAAAAAAATACGAAAGAAAATAAACTACGAAGAAGGAAAAACTGTATGAATAGATTCCAGTTACAAGTGTAACTAAGTCCTTCTCCACCAGATCTTTCCGACGCAGAGGAGGTCTTTTTCTTCCTCTGCTACCACCAGCTGGTATCGCATCGAATACTTCCACAGCCAAAATATTTATATCCATTCTTTATTCGCTGCCTATGTTGCCGTAAAGTTCATACAGCTCATTATTCCATCGCCTCAGAGTTTATGCATCATTAAGCGAATAATAAATAAAGCAGAAAATTGAGAGCAAAAACAAAAAACGACAGTAAACCCAAAATGCAAAGCACTATGGCTGTGTGTATTTGAATATGGTAAATACATATATTAAATATATTAAAAATATTTTAATTAATTTTAATATTGTATATTTTATTTTATTAAAACAATTTTTTTTGGTTAACATTTCACTTTACAACAAGTTTTGTTTTACAACATTTAAAAATAAACATTTTAAAAATAATATATTTTTATTGGGTATGGGAATAAGTTCCGTCCATTCTTAGTCAAAGTATGTGCAATTGGAAGCTACAACTTTACTCCATCTTTCAGGCAGCATACGAATCCCTTTGACGAAAAGTTCGAGTTCTTTTGACTTGATCTATTCATTGAACTAGTTTGCGATGGTCTCGTAAGAAGTTAACTGCTCTCCAATAAGGGCTGACTGCATTGTCCGGAACAGATAGTTATCCGAAGGTGCAATGTCTGGGGAATACGGCGGGTGGGGCAAGATTCCCCAATTCAGTTCCTCTAAATATTTCTGGACCGATTTAGCAATATGTGGCCTGGCGCTGTAATGCAGCAAAATCAGTTTGTCATGCCCACCGTCCCATTCCGGAAGCTTTTCTTTGAGAGCTCGATTCAAACGCATTAGCTGCAGACGGTAACGATCGCCAGTGATGTTTTCAGATGGTTTAAGGAGATCATAACAGATGACACCCTTCTAATCCCACCAGATGCACAACATAGCATTTGAAGTATGAATATTTTTTCTCGCTGTCGATGGACCAGGTTCACCTGGCGACGCTTAGGGTTATCATAATAAATACATTTTTCATCGCCAGTGACGATGCGATGCGATGCCTTTTCTTTTCTGCCGCTCAAGAAGCATCTCACACGTCACCAAACGTCTTTCGACATCCCTCTCCTTCAATTGATGTGGCATTCAGTTACCTGCTTTCTGGACCATTCATATCGCGTGCAAAGGTTTACCGACGGTTGATCTGTCAACATCCAACTCTTTAGACATATCATCAATAATTGTTGTAGTTGAGTATCTTCGAACTTTTTCGGTGCCCATTCGCGATCTTTATCGCTCACGTCGAAATTGCCGCTTTGAAAGCATCGAAACCGCTCTTTACAAGTTGTATTTGATGGAGCGTGATTACCGTAAATATTGATTAATATCCGAGACGTTTCAGCTGCACTTTTCTTTTAGACCTTTTGACGTCAGATAAAAAAGGATCTTTACGCTTCAAATGAATGCCAACTACTACGATCGAGACCTCACTTATACGCATTCAAATCATTACTATATTACTAGAACGAACACAAAAATAGTATCAGCAGCGAAACTCTTTTACGAGGGCGGAAACTTATTCCCATACCAAATATGTATTTAATTAAAGACTTTCGGGCACTTGCTTCATTCGAAATGGTGTTTCTTTAAGACCGTGTAGAACGGAAACGAAAAAAATTTTATTTTTGTTTCGAGTATTTTATTTTTTAATCCATTGTTAAAAATATTTTTGTTTTTGGTCATACGAGGTGCGTTCAAAAAGTTGCCAGTCTTCAAAAAATGGCCTTCCAAAAAAAAGGTGTGTCGCGGCGACACGGATTCTGGGACTCACAGATGTCTTAAACCAAAAAGACGAAAATGTCGACGCTGAAATATCGATGACGAAATGTCGATAGCGTGTAAGCTACAATCTTTGAAAACAAAAAAAAATTACAAAATGAAGGACGTTCAAAGATACAAAACCGTTTTTCAACCCGTTTTTTGACTTTAAAGGTCCAAAAAATATTAAAAATTTTTTTTCTGAACGATCGTAACTCACACGATAACGGCTACGCCATTTAAATTGTATTTCATCAAACCCGGTTCAGTAAAACCGGCTTTATCTGTGTCCATTGCCCATTTGAAGACCGTTTTTTTAAAGACTGGCAACTTTTTGAACGATCCTCCTAAAAAAAAAAATTATGTTTTTTTAGCGGTAGATCAAAAAATAAAATATTGAAAAAAAAAAAGTTTTTTTCGTGTCCGTCACCCAAAGAAAACACGATTTCAAATGAGGCGAGGTCCTTATTGCTATTTGCTTTAGTTTCATATCTAATGAATTATATTTATGTGAATTTTGAGCCAACGCAGTCGAATCATTTTTAAATGGTACGTCAAGACAACTTGAAAAATAAAAGCATCAAAAAGTAAAGTTTATGGATATGGGCGACGCAGTCCGTGATGGATCTCACTCATAGGCTTTCGTTCTTATAGCATTTTGAATTTCGATTTTAAACATTTATACGATATTATTGAAGGTATAGCAAAGTTATGTATGAAAAAATTACACATTTTCACTAGCACAGGTTGATGAATTTCGTAAGCTAAATACTTTGAACAAACTTTAAGTTTAAATGAAAGGTTCGCCAAAATGTGCGTCATCTTCTAGAACTTAGTAGCTTTAAGTTAATATGTACCCACGTACATGCCCAAAAAAGCGTATGTCCACTTCGTTAAGAACAAGAACTTTAAGAACTATTAAACGAGAAGTAAGCTGATATTTAAGACAACAATAAGCATGCAGACGATTAAAGTTATAGACATATATACATATGTACATATTTATTCCAAAATGTGGCAGTGTCACTTTCGTTTGCATTTGTGCGTGTACGCATTATGTACAAAAATGTATGCGTATGTTTGTATGTATGCATATGAAAATGAAATAAAATGGTGAGCTGCCCGCCCACATACCGATTAAAGTCAGAAAAGAGCAGACTTGGCCTAAAAGCAATGAACTTGTTTGTTGATCTTCTAATGCTGTCGTTGGTTGGTCTTTGAAACGTACCTACACCCATGGCTAAATGTACATATAGGTGTGCATACCATACATAGTTTGTGGCTTTGCAAAATATTCAAAAGATTGCTGGTCATCGATTTCCTATTTCAAATTGTCGTTAACTGCCCACTTGGAATACTCGCTCATGAGAATTATAAGTTTCAAAAACTCGTTTGATGTACAATCCAAAATTTCTAGTACAATAAATACTTTTACATTTGTGCGTAAGGTGTGCAAGCATAAAAAGTGTAGTACCTACTTATTATTTTACATAGGCATACATACTTACACCTAACATACTCGTATATGCACCCATGTGAATTCAGGTGCACTCAAGTGCATATTTTGGGTTTCTCATAAATGAAAATTAAAAATTAAATAATTGTTTAGAATTCTGAATTTTGAAGTATACAAAATGATGAAATGGTAAACTTCGGTTAGTTTATTTTTAGTAATAAAACCACAGATGATAACTGTTTTGTCTTTTAAGTTTTTGTAAAGCATTTATTTTTGTCATGCTTACTTACTGCATTAATTTGACTTTTAAATTATAAATTAAACATCCTCAGATATTAAAACAATGAAGTTTTGCCGCAAAACTGTTTAATTTTTTTCATTTTAATTAAATTATATTAATTTCATTCTTCAAAATATCTATTCCACTCCCAAGTATTTAGGTACTTCAAAAACATAAATCTTGAATGTTTCGACAGCCTCTTAAGGTGTAAAAATGCGCTCACCACGTATTTTATTTTTAAGCAACGGAAACGGAATATCATTAGGCGATCATCTGATTTAAGCTGCAATTCGTGGTGTCATACTTTAGCCATAACCGTAACCATAGTAATCAGCTGTTCTGATCAAATATAAGCGATTATATAGGTAGGTGCTTCACCATGACGTAACCGTTAGCAGCTGTGATTACATTTACTTTGATATATTGTATTGGAATAAGTATAAAGAGGAAAGTATGAGAAATATTTGTAAATTACACCGGATGATGAAAATATAATGTAAATAATTCTTATATTCCTACAGATATTTGCGATAAATTTTGAATATTAGAAATGAACGTCGAAAAATTAATTAACTAAGTGGAAACTTATCCGTATTTTTATGACCAAATGCCAATGTTGTTATTAACTCTACTTCAATATCAGCTGTTTATGGCTACGACATAACTAATCGACCAATGCTGTAATACTGCGGCTACGGTTTTGGTTAGGGCTATGGCATTACGGCTACGGCAACAATAATTAAAGCTTTAGATCGGGAGTAATTAGTCTGTAATTCGAACATTTTCTTGTTCAAATAATCAATTCTGTGAGTGCTATATGAGAGCTAGCGTTGCGATGGTGAAGAATGATTCGAAATTTTTTATTGTTTATTATTTATTGTAAGTTTTCCATTAAGCACTTAATGTTCTGCAAACCTTAAGAGCAGCTTCAGCCATGTTTTAAGAAAGAAATCATTTTCTTTGAAGTGCTTCATGAGGTGTTCAGTTTTATGGAATTCAGCTCACTTTGAAACATTCAATCAGTTGATGAGTGCTTTATTTCGCGCTTCGCGAGCATCGTGAACATCGCGGTTGAATTTTTTGAGCGCTTGTTTATACTTTTTCTTAGGGCTTCCTTCAAATTATCGCACGTGAGTTAAGCCGAACTGATTTCCGGCCACCTACATTAAATGAGTCTGCTCTCTGTTGCCTGACAACTAGCGAATATCGTCAACATAAAATTACAGCAAAGGTAATATCTGAACATCGCGGTTGCAATGCAAGCGTGCGCTGACTGCAGTGAGAGCGATCACTGTAGTTAACAGCGAAAAGTGGTATGTAAGCGCGAAGTTCAGCAAACCCATTTGGGTCTGTAGTTAACAGCGAGGGACGAATAAACGCGAAGTTCAGCTTATTATAATTAGAATTAGGCTAATAAGGAATATGTTGCTGCATGCTGTTTTGGGTCAAACTACGGTTACTAATGTTAGGCATAATTAAGTTCACAATTTGTAAAATAGAATTATAGAAATTTGACTTTGTATGCGGAATGCAATGACTGCAAATCTCGTCTTCACAACTAAATGTTAATGCAAAGGATTTTGCTTGACCTTTTTGAATGCGGAAGATAGCCTCTATGTCACGGTTGGTTACATACCGATAATAATTTCTCCCACAGCATCGATGTTTGCTGGTACAAAAGCAACTGATAGACGACCATTATGAAATCTTCTGCTTGAATTCTGAAAACCGCTCGAGTATGGTAGTCTTGGACGGTGTTTCATTACTTACAGGAGGAAGAACCCGATCGATGCTTAGTTTTTGAATTGGGCCACATTTAAAATCGTACAAAATTATCACTCGAGAAATATAAATGTTTTCACAAAATGAACTTAAAGGGGTCCCGATGGTCTAGAACTCGAAAATTTAGGGTATTTTCGAGAAGTTTTTTTTTACAAAAAAAAAAATGCAAAACGATATTTACATGTTTAAGGCTTTTTATTTAACTTCTTTTATAATTTTAAAAATGGCGCTTAAGTTGACCATACCGAACAATTGGGCCTGGGTGGTGCCATACAAAATGGCGCGGTTTTGAATTTGGCACTCTAAAAATCGGTTTTGTTTTTGTTTTCTAATGAAAAAAATGCAAAATAATTGAAATAATAATATGATTCTAGTACGGGCGATGTTTTGAACAACATATTAAAATTTTAGACGATTCGGTTGAATAGTTTTTTGTTTTTTTGACAACATCAGGTCAAAGAATAGTTTTGAGTTAATTGAGTTTAAATGCGACCGTTGATGTCGCCGCGTAACAAATTTGACTCCACCTCCTAAAACGGCTATAGAATCGAAAATACAGGGAATATCCTTCACAATTTGACAGTATATTCTTAAAAGCCTATACTCTCGAAATATCGAAAAAAGTTTTGATTTTTTAAAAATTCTAGACCAGGGTTCTGCGGTTAACCACATATTGGGTATAGTAAAAAGTTGTGACACTTGTACGTTTGACAGTGAGATGAAGATAGTTAGGATAACTCGATTTAAAAGAAATATATGCCATTTTACTTAATAGCTTTTCATTCGTTTTCAAGATAGCTTCATAATTATGGAATTGGAGAAGTCGTTGCCTCTATTAGTATAAAACTTGACCTGTCCATTGGCACATGGCTCTCTTGAGGCCAACATTGACAAATTCTTAAAAATTTGGTGCGATAGTTGGACTATATGCGGATGCAACAGAGCGTCCCAACCAAGCTTTCGGTGCTTCTGGTGCGGCGTTGAAACGCGTGCGGTCTGATACTGTCATGCTATAACATAATATTCTTTTCATTCTAAAATTTTAGCTAAATTGAGTGATTGGCTCCATTGATGCAGTTGATAATAGATAATTTCCTTGGCGATCAATTGAAACGGCTCATAGCGGTTTGACTACGTTATTTGATGTCTATGATCTGTCTTGCATCACCACCTACCAATCGCCTAAAGTCGACATCGATAGGTTGCAGAAAGAGTCGCAACCGTAAACTCGACCTAAACGGTACTTTTTTGTATCAACCTGTGTGCCACTTATAAAGGGTGGTTAAATTTCAAGGGCCGATGTTGAATCTGAACCACACCTAAACGTCATCAACACCGTTGAACTTCTTTATTGAAAGAAAAGGTGTACGTCGATAAGCCAGCAACAATTCAAGAGCTAAAGGATGAGGTAATTCGGCACGTTAACGGCATAGAACCTCAATTATGCCTCAGCGTCATCGAAAATTGGGACCGTCGGATGGAGGTGTGCCGCCGAGGCCGCAGCGGCCATTTAGCCAATATTTTGTTCTATACGTAATTGAGCCATACGAATATTATCATAATAATGAGAAACGATAATAATTTTCTAAAAAAATTGTATCTTATTCAGAATCAATACCAGCCCTTGAAACTTAACCAGCCTTTACATATATATGCCTAGAGCTTTTTCTTGAGAACAACCTCATTCAAATAGCTGTCTGGTTAATCTTGGATGCTAATATGCTGGTCTGATTCTACGATTTAAATGATTTTGTCAACAATTTCGACAATTGGCCTACCAGAAGAAGTCCCATTGTAGCTATGCTCTGCTATTAAAAAAAAAATAATAGGCGCGTACACTTCAGTTAGGTGTTTGGCCGAGGTCCTCCTCCTATTTGTCATATGCGTCCGGATGTTGTTCCACAAATGGATGGACCTACAGTTTTAAGACGACGCCGAACGGCAATGGTTTTTATGGGGAGCTTTTTCATGGCAGAAATACACTCGAAGGCTTACTTGCCTGCCGACGGGCGACCGCTATCAGAAAAAGCTTTTCTATTATTTCACGTTCATGCTCGGATATTCGAACCGAATGGTGATTGCGCACCAAACAATTCGGCTACGGTTGCCGCTATTATTCTGCTCATGCTAAGCTAATATTTTCTGCATTCTTATAAACACAGATTTGAATTCTTGTAAGAGGCTTTTAGATGAACCGAATCACTGAATACATACAAATATATACAAGGTGAAGTCCAAAATAACCAACACCGGCGTCATGAAAATGCTTTTGATGGCGCAATCTTTTTAATGAATTATTGCATTGCAAGTTACATCTCTAGCTGACTTCCAGTGAAAGCTTGGTGCCATTTGGTACAGTGGAAAGGATGTTATTGCGTCTAAAGTGTCAGTATGCTTGCGTCATCAGTACAAAAAGGAGTTTCGAACAAAGAGCTAATATTAAATTTTGTTTTAAAATCGGTAATACGTTTACCGAAACATTTGAATTGATGAAAAAAGTTTATGGCGATGATTGTATATCTCGTAGCAGAGTTCATGAGTGGTTTACACGTTTCAGAGATGGTTGTGAGAATCAGTAATCAGCGAAAACTCCATCGAAATTGTTCGTGAATTTATCAAAAAGTTACCAAATAGTTGAATATCTCCAAAACATCAATTTATAGCAATTTAACAGATCATTTTCGCTTCCGAAAGGTCTGTGCACGTTTCATTCCGCACAAATTAACTGAGGAACAAAAATTGCTTAGAATTCAACTTTCGAAAGATCTCATTAAAGCGGTGAGAAAAGACGAGAGCTCTCTTTACAACATAGTAACTGGTGATGAAACGTGGTGTTTCCAACATGAACCTGAAAGTAAGCGTCAAAGTTCCGAATTGAAGGAGAAGTCACAATTCAAGTCGATGCTAATTTGTTTTAACGATTCCAAGAGAATTGTGCGTAAGGAGCTCGTGCGAATGGGCCAAACCGTCAATGCAATTTTCTATCTTGGCATATTGAAGCATTTGTGGCATCGCATTCGTCGAATTTTCCCTGAATACCAAAGGAGGAAGCTGACGCTGATTGTATGATGATGCACCATCTCATCGATCCACTCTTGTGACTGATTTTTTGACTAGAAATCGCATTTTAACCATCAATCCCTCACCGTATTTGCCTAACATGGCTATCCGTGACTTCTACCTATTCGAAAAATTGCATTTTACCATGAAAGGAAAACGTTTTGCGTACGTATAGGCCATCTAAAATGTTTGTACCGACATCCTGAAGGACATTCCGGCCAATGACCTGAAACACTCTTTCGAAAAGCTCTTAGATCGAGCAGAATAGTGTACAGAGGCTTGAGGAGACTACTTTGAATAAATAAACTCGAAGTTATTAGAACAAAGCCCCTGCCGTTTCTATTTTAGCTCAGACTTGTTTATTTTGGACTTCACCTTGTATTTTTGTATGTTTCAATGCTTTTGAAGCGGGGAAATAATTACGTAAATTATACCAAATATTCTGTATACATAATTTAGATGATGTAAATATTGCTTTGATTGATTAAATTTTGTATATATTTTGCCTTTATGATCTCGCCTCGTATTTATAAACTTTGATTGATAGGTTAAGTAAAATTGCTGCAGCTAAATTTATCACAAATTTCATGGGGCACAATACATTTTTAATATCAACACGCGCAAGCAAACCCACATCAAAATGCTGCTACATGCATAATTACATATATTTATATATAATATATATATATATACAATATATGTACGTGAACGGCTCTATTCCTGCATTCATTCTGATTGTAATGCAAAATATAAGCGACTAATTATTGGTATCCCTGTTGGCGTCTCCGAAATTTACCGAAAATAAATGTATATTCTTCATTTTGTAATGAATATATGTTATTAGAACTAGAAAACTGTTCATCACACCTGTTTTTAAAAGCGGAAGAAAAAACTATGTTCGCAATTAGAGGCCGATTTCCAAGCCACCAAGCATCTCTAAACTGTTGGAATGTATTGTAAAGGACACAATTTATTTTGGGCTTAAGTCTTTAATTAACCCAAATCAACATGGCTATGTAACTGGTCGCTTTACTACTCCTATGCCAATCTTACTGTTTTTAGTGAATTCTGCATGCCATCGTTTTTCAAAGGACTTCAAGTTGATTTACACTGACTTCTCTACGGCATTTGACAAAGTTTCGCATGCGATTCTATTAAACAAGTTAGCTCATTTGGGCTTTCACTACACCTTTCTGCAATTGCTTAGGTCCGTTTGTGATGGACAAGCGGTAAAAATACATTGTGTAAAATAAGTACCCGGAATTTAAAAAAAAAACACATTTTTTCATATTATTCATCATTATTTGTTGGATCGCCTTCAAAATAGGCTCCTTTTGAGCCGATACAAATATTCCAACGAACAACCCAGTCATCCATGGCCCGCTGGTAGGCCGGCGTCGGGATGGCCTTCAGCTCCTTTAGCGAATTTTTTTTAATGTCTTCAATCGACTCAAAACGCCTTCCCCGAAGTGGCAATTTTAGTTTTGGGAAGAGAAAAAAGTCACAGGGTGCGAGATCTGGCGAATACGGTGGCTGTTCGATAGTATTTATTAAGTTTTTGGTCTTGTATTCGTGTACAATCAAGGCTCGGTGCGATGGCGCGTTGTCGTCGTGCAGAATCCACGAATTGTCCTTCCACAATTCGGGCCGTTTACGGCGAATGGCTTCACGTAAACGCCTTAAAACGAAAAAATAATATTCCTTATTAACCGTTTGGCCCTCTGGAAGGAACTCAGAGTGCACCACGCCTTGGTAATCAAAGAAAACCGTGAGCATAACCTTCACTTTTGACCGGCTTTGGCGTGGTTTTTTTGGATACGGCTCGTTCTCGAAGCGCCATTCAGACGATTGCTGACTGGTTTGCATATCGTACTCGTAGACCCATGTCTCATCACCAGTTATTATGCGTTTCATGAACGTAGGGTCCGTATTAGCTCGGGAAACCATGTCTTCAGAGACCTCCTTCCGATGCTCTTTTTGCAAAAATCCATAGTAAAATTCGCCAAGTAAACAAAAGATCAACTCACTTTGACTGCAGAATAAAACACACTAAGTAATAGATCCCGTTCTAATAAGGCTTGTGCATTCAAGGACATGTGTACCAACATGAAAAAACCAAATTTGAAGTGTCAGGTATTCTCGGGAGAGTTTAAATTATAAATTCCGGGTACTTATTTTACACAATGTATATAGAGTTTTATCGAACGACTTTGTTGCTGCTTCAGGTGTCCACGAAGGGATTGTCTGAGGGCCACTTCCGGTAGTCAGTTTTATCAATGGCATATGAAAATGTTTTTACTTTTCGATAATGCTTGCTCTCCATGGATGATTTAAAAATGTTCTCATCTGTTAAGGACCCAATGGATGTTGACAAGCTTCAATTCGACTTGAGGTACTCGCCTCATTTGAGGTGGACAATCTTTTGAAGGCTGACAACTTTTTGAACGAATCTTATATGGCCAAAAAAAAAATTATTTTTTAACAATGGATCAAGCAAATTAAGTACTGAAAACAAAAATAAAAATCTTTTTTCGTTTCCATTTTACATGATTTTAAAGAAACACACAAAAGGCGCGATTTCAAATGTGGCGAGGCCTTGAAGAATCTTCATAGGTGATGCATGAGGTGGCGTCAGTCTTTCAATACAAAAAAAATGTTTTCATTTAATATTTTCCAGGCATCAGTTGATTGCTACCATTTCTTATGATGTACTACAAAGTATAACAGAGTTGAAGGATCTTGGAATTTTATTCGATACGAGCTTTTTTTCAGACACATTAATTTTATTCTCTCAAAATTGTACTCGGTTCTAGGCTTCATGCGTCGATATACATCTGAATTTTCTGATCCGACGGACTTTCGGAAGCGTGTTCCAAAAATATTTAATGTGCAGACATTACGTTCCCTATGACTAGAGGCCCCTTCATCGTAAAATTCTCGGCTAAAGCTAATTAATTTAGAATATTAAGAAATGAAAAGAGTAATTCTTTCACTTTCGTTTATTTTCAGTGTTGTTAATGGCTATCGACTATCCAGTTATACTTGAACCGATAAGCCTTAATGTTCCACAAAGAAATCTTCGCAATTTTTAACCTTTTTATGGGGAACATTTTGAGACTAAATCTGCAAAAATTACACCTATTGCGAGTGAACTTCGAGACTAGAATTTATTATCCGATTCCAGCTTACTTTATTTCGCTTTATCGAGATTTAATTTTGCAAAAAATTAAATTTTAGTCGCTTAACTTTGCGTTTACTTATATCATATCGTCCCCTTAGTATAACAATAGCCTATGTGCTCATAGGCTATTATTTTTTTATTGAATTTTTGGATTCTCCATCGTCGATTTTATATGTGGTCAAAATTTTCTCAAATTCTAGTTCCACAAAGTGGGTCAAAACGTCAGTCAAAAAATAATAAATATTTACAGACATAACGAAATTTGAGTGAGAGCTACTTTCGACAAAAAGTTTGAAATTCATTTTCTCAAAATATCAAAAAATTTATAGGCTATTTTAATACTAAGGGGACGATATATTGGTTAAAAATATTTTAGTTGATGAACTGAAATTTTTCGAGTCATATTTTACAAAGATGAATTGCAATTTTGTACCCTTACTTCACAAGCCTTCATCCACTTACACCTGTTGCAATATCCACGTAAGCAGCAGCTTCTTCAAATATAATGGAAATCATTGCCAATTTTTCAACTGATATATTTTATTTATTTGTTTTATATTTCCAATATCAGAAAGAAAGATTTTGTTTTGAATAAATTGGTACCACAAAATATACGATTTCTGTGAGATAGCTTACGTGGCGACTAAGAAGAAAAAATGAAACTACCTTCTGGAATTATTGTGTCTTGGTTTTCAATTTCTTCAGAAGGCATTTCATTTTTGTCGTCGCGAAGGTTTGCATTATAGTAAACACAAATATTGTTTAGATCAGCACAGGAATTAACGATTTCAGGAACTTTCTAGGAGTCATACTTTAGGTCAGTTGTAAGATGTCATAAGAAATAATTCTTTAAAAAAATTAATTAATTAAATTTAAAACCGAAATAAAATTAAATTAATTTTGTATTTAAAGAGGTCGAGCCCAGAGCATCTACAAATCTAAGTTGCGGTTTCTATGTACACTCATAGGTTTGCTAAAAAATCTTTACCGTTTTTCCAAAAAAGGCGACAAAACTATTAAAAAATATTAAAAAAAGGAATCAACAAAAAAAAATTTGTTTTTTAAATTTTAAATATTTTTTTCCTTATTTTTATTTTTAATATATTTCATCATAAAAATTAAAAGAATACTTTTTTAATTTATTTTTTTGCATTATTTTTATTTATTTATTTTTTTAACATGTTTTATCATACAAATTAAAAAGATATTTAGTTTGAATAATTCAATACCAAAATTTTCAGAATTAAATAAATCCCAAAACAATATTTACTTTTCAAAATTGTTTCAGTTCGCTTCTCACTATATTCCAGCCTGCAAATAAACCAATTTCTTACAGAACTAAATCAAAGTCCACAATACTTGAATCACTTGAGATGGAATTGTTCTGGTGATAATTTTGTTCTTCGCTTGCTATGCTTAAATTTTAGATTAATGGGTTCCAAATCGAATTGAAAATCTGTTTTGTTAAATCTGAGTGTGATTTCGAGCTTTAAATATGAGTAGATTCATTTAATTATACATAGACATTTTTCAACAAAACAAAACATAAATTGCTTACATTCTGTCAAGAATTTTTCTGAAAACGTCCCTAACTAAATTAACCGGAAGAGTCAGCTGTCTACTTGCGTCTAAGCTTTGTTAAACGCGATGACCAAGAATATAAAAGCACTAAGGATTTCTGTAAAAGATGAGCAGAATTTGTAGGCCGCAGTGCGAATGGATTGAATGTATTAAAATGAATATCTTGCTTTTACGTTAGTATTGCAGTTATATTTAGTACAAATTAGTTTAGAAAATAATGAAATAAAATTAGATTAAAAATGTTATTTTAATATAACATGACAAAGATAACATACTACCTATTCTAAAAAGTTCCCGGCATATATTCAGAAAATTCAAAATACAAGTTGATTCCTCAAAGTGATATTATCGCCTTGAAAGTACTACCTTATGGCACTTATGACAGCGTTTGATCCAGCACTCTAAACCCTTCTGTAACTCTATTTTCGGTATAGCCATCAGAGCCGTGTTCGATTTTTTCATTACTTTCTTTCGGCTATTGGTAAATTTTTGACCCTATCAAACAGAAAAACAAATCGCAGGGACTCATATCGGCTGTTGGTTGGTTTTCGTTTGGTGTCTGGTCGTTTGGCACTGTGCGACGGTTATCATGTCTCATACACATACACAACATAAATGTCTCATAACGCCCAAATAATAGTCCGTATTAACTGTCTAAACTTCTGGCAAAAATTCGTGTTGTAATCCAAAAAAAACGTCACTTTCTTTTTTGACTAAAAACGACGTAATTTTTTTTAGTCTTGGTTCATTCGTCTCTCTCTGCGTGTCATACTCATAAACCCACATCTCGTCTCCAGTTATGATGCGTTTGATGAATGTTGGGCCAGATTCGGTCTTGGAAATCATACCTTGTTGTTCGTGATATCAACGCGATATCCTTTCTTGTATTAATATATATTCAGGTCTTTTGGGACCAACTTTGCAGCAACACGGCGCAAGCACATATCATTACCTGCAATGTCCTGAACGGATCCATATGAAATGTTCAAGTCCTCTGTCAGCTCCCTGTTGGTTAATTTGCGGTTATTGATCAACTTTTCTTTCACTTTATTAATGTTATTATCAGCTTTCAATCTCAACGATCCTCCAGTACGTTCGCCATCCCTCGATGAATTCACCATCTCTTCTGAACGATTTCAAGTATTCATGCCGCTGTTTTCTTTGGAGTAACATTACTGAAACAATTTCCAAACATTCTTAAGGTTTTCGCACCAATGAATCCATTATTAACGCAAAATTTAATACAAACTCGTTGTTACAAATTCAAATCCATGTTGAAAACCGTAAAAACTCGAAAACACGCTCAGAGGTAGATTTACTGAATGTGGCGTAACTTTTACAATTGTCAAGCAATGGCAATACGATTCTGGTATAACTGTTAATCATAGATATGACAACCTACCAAAAAAGGAAACAGAACTCAAATAAGTTGACTTAGATCATCACCTGACGGCTGTTTCGGGAATTCTTTCATCAAAGTGGCGCTAATAAAAATAATTTAAAAAAACTCGTATTTCACGCAATGACACAAATAACAACGTCTTTTTTTTAAATGGCGATAACTTTTCTTTATAGGATTGCGGAACGAGGTAACAATAAACACGACAACGACAATAGTAATTGGGCCGAATATGAATAAATGCGTTGAAGCATAAATACACAAACACACCTACATACATCTTTACATGCGTAGTTCGAAAGGGAGTAGGAAGCAGATTAATACTTTCAGATCAAAACCACAATTTCATAAGCCGCTACTTCACAAATATACCTACATATGTAGTTTAATTGTCTTTTCGCGCAAAGTCAACGCCAATGACAATAACAACAACAGCAACAACAAAATATTTGTAAAGTGTCACAAAAGCACACAACTATTAAACGTTAATGCAAGGCATTTGTCTGCGGCCAAACCATAAGAAATATGTCTTTCAAATGCTGCAGTATCGGCCTACGTTGTTTCGTTGGCCTTTTTTGAAAATTTACCAATTTTTCTTTCTTCATATTTACATATGCATTTACATACATGGCATACATCAGCGGGAGTGTTGAAACCATGAAACCATGCAAGTTGCGGAAGACCATTTCCAATGCGGGCGATAAACAGCGAAGCTCTGAATATGATTACCAACAGTTTGTAGCTGCATAGTTGAATGATTAAATAGTTGTTCTCCAGCTCTGTTGATGGATCCATTGTTGAGGTTGATTAATGGAACAAAGCACAAATTGTGTTGATGTTGCTGACAACTGCACGAACCTAGGAGCATTTTAAAGTATAGTCCAAAATATGAGGGCAATAGTACAAGTATGTGAGTGAATGTGGGTGAGTGAGGAAATGTCATCAATCGTCTCTCTGCGGTTTAACAGTTGGTTTTTAAGTAATATGACATTACTTTACATAATCACTGAATTAAAGGAGGTTTGGAGTACATTCCACTTTTCTTAAATTTATTATATTTTTTAATGGGGCTTGGGATGTAATATCTAATTTGAATTCGAGATTATATGTAAAGTTTTTACATAATGGAAGTGTTCACCATAGTTGTGACAGCTGTAGAGCAAGGCTCTCTGTTGACTGATTGTGGTTGCCAGCTATAGGACTTTGAGCTTTATATGTATTTTCGACAACTCGGCCATTTGTAGCCTGAAGAAATACAAATTTCTGTCTTAAGCTTATAAAAGGAACTGTGACTAGATGAAGTAATTTGATGAGTAGAGGGCACAAAAGGCTATGAGCTCGAAATACAAGCCTCCAATAAATCTAAGCTAATCGAATGTCTTTTCGAGCACAGCGATGTTGAGGGCAGCGGAAAGACTAATGCACTAGCAACAGCGGGCACAGTGGAAATATTTAAGGGACTTTAACTGGCTATGGGCTTGAGCTCAGACAAGTGCGACACTATAAGCTAGAAAGTGGCGCAAAAGTAAAGGTAGGACGGAAAATGCTACCAAATTTGCAAATGACGGCAAACGCCAATTCTGCCTTAACATTTGTGAAGTAAGAGTGAACAAGCACGAAAGCCAAGCTTAGATCGCTATACTTCTCAAGAATGTGCAATGATTGTTTCGATTTTTTTGTGGAATAATTTGTTAGAGGTGATGGCATAGTTTGAGTATCGGTGCAGGTTGTGCGATCGTCTAATGCCAACTACGCAAACATTACGGCATTTAATAGCTCACCTCGTAAATTATGCAATAACATGAGATACTGCCAGGTATGGTCGACCTCGAAGCAGCTGTTCTGCTGAGAATATCATAGTTTCGGCTGACGATGTCGTAGAAGGTTCTAGAGTGTTGATGAGATGACATGTCGCGCAATTGGTCACCTATCAGCAGCATTTCTTTTACAGTAAATGTAGGTAAAAGACTTGATGATGTTCCCTTACAAAGTGGAGTTAGTACAGTTAGTGGTCTTAGCTGTTCTAGCATTGGCCGGTAAGATCGCCCCATTTACCCGTTCCAAACTTCTTTTTGTGCCTTTTGAATTATCCTACGAGCCCACTCCTACAAGACTTAGACTCTTGAAGTACTCACAGAAAAGATCCGTTAAGAATAACTCGGCTGAAGCTTGATCATAGGTTTTGGAAAATGCTCTACATAGAGCCTGTATGGCCAGCAGCTCTAGTGACGAAGACTTGGCCGAGATAATTAAGTTATAACGGGTGGTTAAGTGTTAAGGGCCGGTATTGATTTTGAATAAAATACAATTTTTTTAGGAAATTATTGCCATTTCTCTTTATTGTGATAATATTGGTATGGTTCAATTACGTATAGAACAAAATATTGGCCAAATAGCCGCCGCGGCCTCGGCGGCACACCTCCATCCGATGGTCCAAATTTTCGATGTCGCTGAGGCATAATTGAGGTTCTATGCCGTTAATATGCCGATTTATCTCATCTTTTAGCTCTTAAATTGTTGCTGGCTTATCGACGTACACCTTTTCTTTCAAATAACCCCAAAGAAAGAAGTCCAACGGTGTCAAATCACATGATCTTGGCGGCCAATTGACATCGCCGCGACGTCAGATTATTCGCCCATCAAATTTTTCCCGCAAAAGAGCCATTGTTTCGTTACGAGTAGCTGTGTGACAAGTGGCACCGTCCTGTTGAAACCACATATCGTCCACATCCATATCTTCCATTTCGGGACATAAAAAGTTCGTTGTCATCAACTGACCGGCCTCATTTTGGAAAAAATATGGCCCAATGATGCCGCCAGCTCATAAACCGCGCCAAATAGTCACTCTTTGTGGGTGCATTGGTTTTTCGGCATTCACTCTTGGATTATCATTCGCCCAAATGCGGAAATTCTGCTTATTGACGAGTGCACTGAGGTGAAAATGTGCCTCATCACTGAAGTCACGAAGTGCGCGATATACATTTTCATTTGAACGCCCGTTTTCATAATAAGCCTGAATAACTTTAACGCGGTGCTCGATTGTGTTTTTTTCCATGGTTCAAATTGAATTAGTCTGAGATTGAAAAATGTTAAATGAAATGGAGAGAATATCCTGACGTTTAGGTGTGGCTCACATTCAACATCGGCGCTTAAAATTTAACCACCCTTTATATATTATATAATGATGCTTACATTCGATTGATGATAATTGATGCTATGCTTGGGTTTCTGGCCAAGCTCCTCTTCCTATTTGTGGTGTGCGTCTTGATGTTGTTCCACAAATGGAGAGGCCGACAGTTTTAAGCCTACTTCGAACGGCAAATGGCTTTTAGGAGAAGTTTTTTCAAAGCAGAAATATACTCGGAGGCTTGCCATTCACCACCGAAGGGCGACCGCCATTAGAAAAAAACTCAGCTTACCGGAAAAAATCAGGACATCAAACAAACCCATTTCAAGGCAGAACCAAAGTTTTTCATTTATAATAAAATAAAGAAAAAGATCATTGTATCTGATGTAAATGAAAAAAATATGTTTTCGAGCAACGCAGGAGCTCTAAGGTAGTTTTTAATCCCCCAGACGTAGGCAAAACCAAACCCTGTTATGTTAAGGCTAATGAGATTTAAAAAAGTTGTCGGCTTAGTAATAGAGTTTTTTTTTTAAGTAGGTACCTACTCATAACTCAACTTAGAGTTTATGGGCGAAATTTAAAATATTTCTTTCTTGCAAATTAATGAAATTCTCGAAATGTATTGCGAATATTAAATATCAAACTGGTTTCCTGCAGAAAATCGTTCTGAAGGTGCCAGTCTTTGATTCAGGCCCTTCAAAATCTCTTAGCAGGAGCTTAATAGGCAAATTATTGCAGTGATAGCTTTGTCAAAACTTGATTTGAAATACACATATTAGATAGGTGAATGGAAAACGGATGAAGGAGTAGAGGAAAGTATGCATATATGAACCTGGCACTGAACTCTATAAAGCGCTAAACAAATGGTATCTCGTGTTTCTCGCTGATGTCCTGCAAAGGAAACCTTAGCACCGACAAGCATGTATAAATATTAGCTTTACCTTATCCATTATCTTTATCTTATTCTATTACTGGTAGCTTTAACTAATAGCAAATAAGTAATCAATAATCTTTCTATTATCTGGCAATCCAATAATTTTCTATTGTGGTCAACAATATCGCCGATGGGTTGGCAAGAAGAGGGAGTTAAAAAATGCAAATAAGGCTGAGCATCAGTCTGAAACCTTAGTTGATCGTCATCCAAAATATGAACCGCTTAATCACCGGCTTAGCGTTGAGATTTTATAGGAGACCTATAACTACTCTTTAATTTTCTAAGATGAGCAACTAAACTCACTAACTACCTAAAAAATCACTTAACTAGTCCACGGCATGACTGGGTGACGATTTCATTTAGGACAATGTATAAATAATATTTTAAGTGAATTTTCAGCCTTGTTCAGACAAATCTTGAAACACTTGCGGAAATATTACAAAGTCAAAATAAGTAAGTTCTGGCGTTCATTAGGGTATCTGAAGCTATCTAAAAGATTTCCAAGTTTAAGGATATGTTACTGAGGTATAACAGATCTCTGCGGTGTTTGTGTCTCACAGCTCTGTTTAACTGTACACAGGGCTTATTTATATGTTTTCTACCTTTGCTAAGTAGATAACTGAATAATTAAATAATTCTGGCCACTTAACTAACGTCAATAAATCATTTTAATGCCTCAATTCGATTTTAATAGCTTCGGTACACAAATTGTCGATATCGAATGCCACATTTTGGTCATCGCAATTTCTGTTAAGCGGAGTCTGCCTGTATTTTTGTCATTTGCGAGCGTGAAAACATAATGAGTAAGCAAGTAAATGTAGTAAGCAAGTAGTAAATCCGGACCGGACTGAACTTTATATAGCAGCGCACGTTTTAGTAAAATTTAATTGAGATTCACCATTATTTTTGGAATAAAACAAGTTATAGCTTTTAACATAAGATGGATGAACGGAAATTTAGTGCTAGTAGATAAAGAGTGGGCATGGTATTTATCCGATAACATTAATATGCATGTAGGCATCGAACCTAAATGAGGGGCAACAATAAATCTACCAAGTGTAGGTAGATTTTATCAAGTCATTATCGACATGTACGCATTTAACAAATAATGGGTCTGGCACTGCCCTCTACTCAAAATTTAACGGACGAACGGAGAGTCATGAGTAAATCGATTGCTATCACCACTCCGAACCTTTTGGTCTATACGCCCATCTCTATCACGATGCATTTATGATGTGGATAAAATTATAATACCCTTATGCAAAAGTGCGCGTTGATATAAAAATGTATGCCTATACTATGATATATGGCAGTGCAAACAGCCAATGGCCGAAGAAGAAAAAAACACACAAGAACCGCAGTCTGGGATTGTGGCAGCATATTTTAAATCAGATCATAAAAATGGCAGACAGTAAGCAACATTGTAGATGGATAGCAAAGTGTAGGATGGAAGGAAGCAAGATACCTACATACTTATATAGTGTGTGAGTGTGTGCGGGTGGGTGGATTGGTAGTAAAGCTGAAGTAGAAAATGCGACGAAATAAGGAAGTAATTGCAAATGATGGCACTGTTGAACAATCAGCAATGTGATGGAGAAATTCGAGCACACGTATATGTATGTGTATGTATATATGTACGTTTGTATGTACCCTGCAGTCCAACGCACTAGTTGTGTACCGCCTTACTAGCAGCTTGCTTTGCCACTGAATTAGTTCGCTTTCTATGTTTATTCAATGCTAGCAACTGATATTTTGAACATGGCATTAGCATCAGTATTACAATACTTAATAAACTTGTCCAAAATTGACAGTTCAGTTCCAGTCCCATGTGGGGCGACTGTTAATAGTTTTGCACAAGTTAAAAAAGGTCAATAATAATCTTATCTAACATTTTAAATTATTTTTTCTTATCTTAACCGACCTAATATAATTCTATTTTTAAAAATGTCATAAAATTTGTTTTTAGTTTATTCTGGAACTAAATGGCATCTACTTTGAGTAAAATTTATTAAATATTGCGATTTAAAAATATTAACACAATATTTCACAATTTCACCAAAAACCGAAAGCTAGCCTCAGCATAGTACAGAGATATGAACCTCTGCCAACAAAGAGGTCGATCTCTTCAAAACTCATACCTTTTGCGTCTAAACAGACTGGAAATCACAAAACTCGAATGCTAAAGGCACTTGCATACATCAAATTAACACACGAATACTTGACGAACAAAAATTCCCCTTCCTCAGGCACACACTCTAACTCACCTACTTCTATCACCACATCTCATATCATATCCCGTTGCGAAAATTTCAACACAATCAACACACAAATATTCCCGAATGCCGAACAGCGATGTTTTCCCATAGCAGCGATCTCCTCTCCTACATTAGCCAACATTCACAGAGTTACAGAATACCTTAAGGAAACAAATGTATACCAACATATCTAAACACAATCACATGGTTAAGCTACAATACACGAAATAACACACGTACGAGTATAAATGTACTATATCAAAATGTTATCTCACCAAAATTTAAGCTTAAGGCCGAATATACCAAAGCTGAATACAAAAACCCTAGGTTTTAGCTTACGGTAAATAAATAAACATAATCCAGGAATGTTTTGTTTGAATAGAGCTCTAAACTGCCTTATTGCAACTGGTGCAATACTGTTCACTCTGGAACTAGTATGACTTCTAAACTGTTCATTGGCTAGATTATTGGTTGAGTATTTTCTTTAGAGGCTATACATATGTATATAAGTATATTTACTGGCGCACACAAGCAAACGATAAGTGAATGAACCGTTAAGGCTGAGATTTAAGAAATATAGTGTCGGCAATACCAAGGAGCTTTCACCTCCAGCAGCAAGTATTCGTATACTCTAGAAGATGAGCTGGGTGGGTATTATTTACTATGGGAATGGCTGAGTTTCGAAGTAGCGACAGTATTACAGTACATTTACCTCGCAAAGGGAAGAGAAAATTGCTGTGGTAAACAACGGCGACTCGCAACGGCACACCAGTTGAAATACAATTAATCATAAGGCTCCTCTGGGTGGGATTAGGTGCAGAGCACGAAAATAAGAGTGTGTAGGAAAGAAACGGCAAACGAAGTCACAAGGAACGGTAATCGGTTTTTGGGGGAAAAACGCGCAATGTAGAACATCAGCAAATTGTCTACCGCTGCATTTTTACTATTGCAATTTTTTCTATATCAATATGTCATACAAAAGCAGGAAGACAGCACTCATATAATTCGAAACTGAAGCAACGCAACAGCATCAATTTGCGTTCAAGTTGGCATTGACAAAAGGAAAAAATGCGCAAGTGCAGAAATGCGGAAATATGAATGGAAAGATAGAAAATTAACAGTACGCGCGCGAAATGCTTTATGCATGCAAATTGAGATATGGTTTTGTATGTGTATCGTAGATGCTTGCATATACAGGGTACGTACGGTATTTGAGGACAACTTGAAAATGAAACCAATTAGCCTTTGTTTTGCAGAAAATTTAATGAAAATTCACGAATGTTTTACAAAACATTAATATTTTATGTAGCTATAAATTCATTCAATAAAATTGACTATGACGGTATTAATTGCAACCTTCATATAAGAAATGGTGTTATGGGGATGCTTATTGGTTTCACTTCAACTACGCTCCATACATGGTAGTCCAGGAGATATTCGGAGGGGAGTTAGGCGGCCATAAGTCCCGTGTTATGAGCTCATTAAAATTTTCAGCCATCCAATCTTATGTCGCCATCGCTATGTGTGAAGAAGCAGAGTCTTGCTGAAAGTTGAATGGGCTGCCACCGCGTGCACTATCAATCCAGGGTCTTACCATTATCCCTAGAACCGCGATATTTGCAGCAGAACTCATTTGAAATACTGTCATTCATAGGTCCAATTTTTTTTCATCAAATCATAACAAGTCAGGGGCTTCAGGGTGTTTAATTCGTTTAGTAGGCGTTTGGAACGCATAACTCGCTGTTCTCATGTTCGCTTCGACATAAACTGTCTTCTGCATATAACGTAGGATTCATACCGAAGATCTTCATGGACAAATCGACGAATAAGACCCTCAGAAACATTAAGCCCCCTCGCAAGGACTGTGTTTGATTTTGAAGGGTCTCCGTCAATGATCGTTTACTTTTATTTAATAAATTCTGCTGATCAGACAATGCCAGAACACTTCTCGTGTTTTTTGCGTTTTGCAATAGATTCTGCCGCCTAATGCTTCAAATTCGCGGGGAATCTCATGAACAAACCAACGGGTGCACTTAAGGAAATTCGACATTTCTAAACCAGTATGATTTGCACATATAGCGACGAAGTTATCGTGTCTCTTCATTTTTTGTACATCTGTCATGTCTTACCTGAAAACATGAAAAAAGAAAACTAATGGTTTCGGAAAGTTATAGCCACATATATACATTCACTCAAATACTGTATGCACCCTGTATGTGTACATATACTTATAAGTATATGCTGGAGAAGTCTTAGGAAGCCTTTTGGCCATCCACCGAGGGCCACAGGTGAGCGCACAAATGAGCAAGTCGCACAGTTGTACGTAGCTTTAATGATAGGCTCAAAGGCTCTGCGCTGGCAAGTCCTTACCATTGCTGTTGTAGGTAGTTTTTGTTGATATTGTTGGCGTCAACGAACTGTCAACTGCGAACGGCGAATTGCGACCAACGACAAATATGCTGAGATGTGTCTTTATAAAAAAATATACAAAATTTAAGTTTTTATACTATAATCCCATGTCTTTACAGAAATGTAAAAGTATGTAGCATATGTATGTACTTATATATAAATATGCCCTCTTATTTATTTAATTTATTGCTTAATTTATTAAAGCATTTATTTCCCTAATAAAAAGCAAAATAACTTCTTATTTCGCTATCGGTTTAAATTATATGCACAAATTTTAAATTATTTAAGCAGTTGAATTTCAAACATACGAAAAATTTAAATTAAATAAAGTGAGAAGTATATAAATATAAAATACGGTAATCACGAGGTCATGGTGCAAATTGAAGCAAAAGGAAACAGGTGAAATCATCTCTACTTTGAAACGACACCTTTCATCTATCTTGAGCCCTAGAATTCTAACATTTCTTAATTCTTAAAACTAGAAAATATCTGAAGCAAATAATATACAAGACACTTTATTTAATTTTTACAGTATACTTTAATTTATGTGTGCTCGTTCCAGTCCATAAGAAGAGAGATTCTGCAATCTGTGCCAATTACCGCGGGATCAGGTTTTTAAAGTCTATATACCGGAATATCTGAATTTGACATCCCCACAAAACTAATACGGCTATGCAAAAAGACGTTGCTCAATACCAACAGTACCGTCAGAATTGGGAAGGACCTCGCCGAGCCATTTGATACCAAACGAGGTTTCAGGCAGAGTCACTCGCTGAGGTGTGATTTCTTTAACCTGAACCTGGAGAAGATTGTGCGAGCCGCAGAACTTAATCGCTCAAGCACAATTTTTTATAAGAGCGCACAATTGTTGGCGTATGCCGATGATATTGACATCATCGGCCTTAACAACCGCGCTGTTAGTTCTGCCTTCTCTAAGCTGGTTTGAAGTGGCAAAGCGAATGGGTCTGGTGGTGCACGTGGAGAAAGCGAAGTACTTCCTGTCATCAAACAAACAGTCGGCGCCCTCGCGCATTGGTGCCCACATCGAAGATATTATGATGACTTTCTATAACGAGTTGCAGCAGTAAGGCGCTGCCACTGTTAGAATAAAATATGGTTAAAAAAAATAAAATAAACTCCTCCTACTTGCGCACCACAAAATCTTTCTATTGTTCCACAAATGGACGGACCTACAGTTTAAAGCCTACTCCGAACGACAAATGGTTTTTATGAGGAGCTTTTTCATGGCAGAAATACACTCGGTATTTTGCTATTGTCTGTCCAGACGCGACCGCTATTAGAACAAACTTTTTCTATAATTTTGCAGTTTCAGGCACGGAAATTCGAACCTATGTGCTGCCGAATGGTAGTCACGCACTAACACATTCGGCTACGGCGGCCGCCTGTACAGTCAGAAATTGATGAGCAACGTCAAAATTCAAAAAAACAATATCCGTGCTAGTTATCTTGCTGCAGCGGTGGGCGGTTTTCATAGAAATAGGATAAATGCACCTCAACGAAGTGCACTGCTCCACAATCTCAACCAAGTTCTTATGTATGCGTTTTCCACCTTTTGTGTGTACGATTCGCACCTGCGAGCATCTGTTTGTCCCTGGATTATTGCAGTTTGCTTGGTTTGCCGTCAACTCCTTATTTTTGCATTTCTCAATTTTTTCGAACTGAATCGCTTTGTGACCAGCATTTTAATTGAAACGAATTCAACTCACCCACCGTTAACGCTTAACCAACACTAATAGGAAAGACCGAAAATACCTTATAACATTCTTAAGTTTTTCAAGGTAGTTTTTTTGCTGTTTTTTATTACATTTTTTTTTTAATATAAATTATTGTTTTATAAAAGGTTTTCCAAGAAGAGGTGTTAATTTGATATTCAAAGAAAAATGCTATTTTTTAATATAAATGATCGGATGTTTATTTCATTATGAAGAGGAAAGTATGCCGTTAATAGTGGAAAATAACATCAGGCAAATGACCACCACGACCACGCTTGCAGGACAATATCCTTTTCATGAAATTTTCCATAACCGAATTGCAAAGTGGCTGCCCTATATCCTCGATAGTCTCCCGAATTCCATCTTCGAGGTCTTGAATCGACCCTGGGCTGTTGGCGTATACCTTCTCTTTCACGTGGCTCCAAAGAAAAAAGTCACAAGGTGTTAAATCACAAGATCTCGGTGGTCAATTGTGATCACCTCTTCGAGAGATAACACGGTCCGGAAACTTTTCCCGTAAAAGAGATCAATGGTTGTTGCTTGTGTGGCACGTAGTGCCGTCTTGTTGAAAATAAACGTTATCTCCATCAATACCATTCAATTCCGGCCATAAAAAATCGTTAATCATCTCCCGGTAGCGAAAGATAACACCTGTTATTGGAAAACCGTTTCTTATATATATACAACAAGCGTATGCGGCTGTTAACTTCCAAGCAGGTTTTGGAGCAATTTAAGCGAGAACCGAAAGAATTTTTAAGTCGAGTTGTCACCGTTGATGAAACCTGGATACATCATTACCCACCAAAACTAGGCAACAATCAAAACAATGGATTTCTCCCGGTGAATCTGCTCCAAAGAAGACGAAGACAGTCCCATCGGCCGGAAAGGTTATGGCGACGAGTTTTTGGGGTGCGAACGGCGTCAACATCATGGATTTTTTAAAACGGGGAAGAACGAGCACTGGGCAATACTACAGTGAATAAGTGGGCCGCTTTCACTAAAACTTGAAGAGGACACGCCCGCATTTGGCGAAAAAGAGCACTTTTTCAAAGCACATTTGCGTTATGAAGTGCTGTTGCACCCCCCGTATTCACCCGGACTGGCTCTGTGTGACTTTTTCTTGTTCCCTGAAAGAACAAATGGCTCGCTGGAAAAAAATTTGGTTCAAACGAGGAACTTAAAAATAAGTAAATAAATATCAATTATCGATAGAGCTGATAGTCGAGCACTCATTCCAGCGCTTGGGAGGCGCTCGGATGGCCTCGTAGTCCTCGGTTTTCCCGTCATTGCAGATTTATCCAACCTATTGTTAAGCATGCGTAGCAAGTGAGTTTTTCCCCACTCAAACAATTAGTTTTATTTTTTATAACTCGATGTATGATTATATTTTCTGAACAACGCAATACAACTCAGGAAGATAAGTATACTATTATTATTGATCGGGAATTTTAAAATATATCGAAGTAATTATTAAATAAATTTTTTGCTAAAATGCATAATTATTTTTTAGAATATGATAAGAAATTGATATCGCAAGTACGACTATTATCGTATCGCCTTCTGGCTAGTAAAGTTTTTGTAATAATTTTTATCCAGTCAAGGTGCAGATAACCCTGAAGGTCTTGTTGCTTTCTTTAACATCAAAGTAGGCGCTGCTTTTTTGAAAATTGGAAAGTCAAGCGATTTTAAAGGACATTTGTCATATTGTTATCTTTCATATTATTTTCTCATAAGATCCTACTGCATACCATATAAGTATGTACATATATAGGTAGGTGGCACTCCACAAGTAGCACTAACATAAGGTTTTGATACCATTATGAGACCTCCAACGGGCAGATATCTACAGTCAAACAGATCTGTTGATGAAATGGAAAAGGTAGATGGCGCAAAGGTAGATAGAGCACGCAGTGACCTTATTCATAAAGCTGCCAAACGCGTATATTTACAGAAAATGTGCACAACAGTCTCCTTCCTTGAAAAGTCCCCACGGCTTCTGCAATGGGAATTAAATGGCAAACCTAGCTTTTCTGCGTGGGGAAATTGAATAGCGTGGAGACCCCAGAGCTTTATGCGTTCTACGTCTATTATACGGTGTAGAAAAGGTTATCGAAATAGCACTCGAAAAAATGGAACTCCATATGTTCTGCTCCTTTCTGGGTATTAAGTTGTGCAATTCCCCTTCAACAACAGTCAGGGTGATGCTGATGGCCGAGTAGGAGACCTCTGAGACTAATTTAATCAAGGTGCATTTCCGATTGCAGGGTGCTTAGTAACCATTCCTTCTCGGACCATAGGTATATTAAATTTTCCCTTACTGAGAAGAACAGACTGCTGTACATATGGCAGAAATCTGCTGAACCTTCTCCCCGAAGCACCAAGGAAAAATCTAGATCTTTCGGAGGGAGCGATCGATAATCTGATGGAGATGTTCATTTCAGCTTGTAATAAGGCTCTCCAAAGCTCCTGCCCGTTTAGATCGTTCCCTAAGAGGCTGGACAACTGAGCTTTCTGCTCATCGTGCAGACGCCTTATTAATAGGGCGAAAAGAATTAAATCTCACCCAGGATAGGAACTGTATAAAGTAGGAGTAGGAATCTATAAATACGAAATTAGGAAGGCCAAGAGGCACTCATGGCCAGCTCCACTCCCTTGGACCGCTTAGGGACGAGGGCTGCTGGATAAGCGCCGCGTGGCTTGGGCCATTGGCTCCTTCGGACTCTTCAAGTCGCCTGGTCCTGATGTCATCATACCTGCCCAACTGCAGAAATCTGCGGAGATGTCATGCCGTTGGTTGAGCGAGCGTATGCGAGCTGCATAGCCAGGGGCCATATACGCAATCTTGGATGAATGTGAGGGTTGTATTCATACCCAAGGCAGGCAAGAGGTCACATGTCTTCTCGCGGAAAACCATTGAGAGACTAATAGACCTGCACATAAGAAGCGAAATTCCCCGGGTCGCTTGTCGCATACCCAACATGCTTACTGTAAAGGCAGATCAGTAGAATCTGCCCGCAACACAATTGTTAAAAATATTGAGTAGTCTCTATATCAGAAAGAACTTGCAGTTGGTGCCTTTCTCGACATAGAGGGGGCTTTTAAAAAACGTCCTTCCGGGGCGTACACTGGTGGTTGGAGGCGACCTTACCAGATTTATATACAGAATGCTTAGCGAGAAAACGGTCGTAACAGAGTGGAGCTGTGTTTCTCTCCGTCGGCATGTGAGCAGTGGCCCTCCACATGACGGTGTTCTCTCACCATTATGATTGCCTACGCGATCGACGTGACACTAATTGTTAGAGGAGAGTTTGTAGATACACTGTACGATTTGATGGAGCGATGCGGCTTGTTGGTGAATCCTCTTAAGACAGAGCTCGTCCTATTTACGAGGAAATATAAGATACCCAGGGCTCAACTTCCTTTAATAAGGGCGCTTTCTGACAAGGTGAAGTGCCTAGGCCTAATCCTTGACAGTAAGTTAACGTGGAAGCCTAACATTGAGGAAAGAGTAAGGAAGGCAACAATAGCCCTGTACGGATGCCAGGGCGCCATTGGCAAAAGATGGGTCTCTCTCGCCTAGAGGCTAACACAAGCGCAAATTAGTCACCGTTCGTAATCCACGAATACTCAACCCCCTCCTCTTCCAATAGCAAAAAATCGCACTACAGGCAAGTAGCATGAATCATTTAATCACGTACAGCACTTGCGCACATGAACCTAGCCATTTACGCATGTCTGAAAGTTAAAATTGGAATGTGCAAATATGCACTTAAAAAAGTCATCCTGAAGCTTTTAGCAACTAAAACGTAACGCATACAAAGCGAAGATATGTTCCATTAGTTAACAAAAACGAAAAAAAAATACATTTCTAGGACGTTATATTTATGAGTGGCATTAAAAATTAAATTACATCTCTTCTTATATTAGTTTTTGATTACTTTTCACTCCTTTTCATTCAAGACATCAATGTATTTTTAATCAAAATGGGAACGTGATCATACAACTGCGGTTTCTGATTCTCGTCACATTAGAATTTTTAATTTTTCCAAATTGTCATCTCAATTTCTTTCTTGTAGCTTAAGTACAAGTGAATGGAATAATGAATTTTGACATGAGTATGGATGGACATAACTACAAGATGGCGAAAAATTAATCTCCATATCAGAAGATTTATGAGTTTTGTTGATTTTCGCACGTCGATCATATTTGTCACTTGTGGACTAGTCGGTTGTAGTATACAAACAGACAAGCAATGGAGCGCGTAAAGGTCAAAATAAAGATTTATTTAGATATCATTTTTTAATTTTTTTCTGGTAAAAAAATGACTCGAAAGCACACTAGAATGATATTTAAAAAAATCAACAAATTTTGATTAAAATTTCACACTTTTTAATCAAAATTTGTAGGAACGTTACGTGTATGTAGTTTTATAGTTATTTCAATTTTATCATTGCCAGTTTCGTCTATTTTTATAATTTTTTTCTAGCGGTCTTGCGCATTTCATCCCATTTCCCATATTTGAACCTACACCGTGTTTGATACACTTAGTTTTTAATTTCTTTTCATCCAGAAAATCTTCATTCTTTGCTCGCCAAATGCTTCAAAATTATTCTCTTCGATATATCAATTTTTTTTTTCAAAGTCTAAAGTCACGTTTTTACAATTTTTACGAACTCCTTATGCTTTTATTTTGATTCTTGAGTGGTGCTCTGCCATGTGCCACCTCTTCTTGCGAAGTGCTCTTCTAATTGTACTAGCAATCACAGGAAAGCACTTGAAATTGGATCGGCCGTTTTTTCGCCCAAGCCGCGAATAATTCTTTACTGTATGATGCTATACAAACACATGCTTAACTATAATAATTTTTAGAGTGCAGTGACTCTTTCTGACAATTTCTCCACTTTCGTACAGCACTACATTTGTTTTATGTATTTACATCTAAAGTTATTTTGCGCGTTTCATTGGTGGTCTGCTAACTCATTGATTAAAAGTAGCTCGTCTTGCATTGTTTGTACCTAAAACTGTGGAAGAATATTTTCGCTACTTATACCTCTCTAATAGTTGCTTTTAATGATATTTGAGTGCTTAAGTCATAAAATCCTCAGTATTTTAAGATGGAATGATTTATTTTTGAGGGTATTTTGTTTTATATATATATGTATCCTTTAATCTGCAATAAAAAAATTTAAGTTTTAGTCGATATCTGCACTGTGATAAAAGCTTTACTACATGCAAATAAAGTAACTGTATTTTTTTTGTTTTTTTTACGCTTACAGAATGCACAATTTCCGCACATTTAATTTCTCAACTTCATGCTGTCCCCTAAAAGAAGACTATAAAATTCTTCTTATTTCGGTTGTTGCTTCGCTGGCAAAGTTTTTTACGGCTTCCATGCACTTTTAAAGTGCATAGAGAGCAGAAATGTATTGACCAAGTTTTATGAGTAGAATGGATAGGAAAGTGCAACATAAAATCAACGAAATTTCAAGAAATCTAACAGCTGCACAACATTTGGTAACGCCATTTTAGGAATATATGCATATACTAAGTACTTGAGTACATACTTAGGTACTTGAAATGTAGGGATACTTTGCGCAGCAGTGCACGAGGGTATAATGACATTTCTTACATAACATTAATTGAAACGCATAAGGGAATTCGGATGTATATACTTATACTGTTTAAGTATAATGTAACAAAATGCTCAGAAAGAAATGTCGAATCGATTTAGTTATGTCTGTAGTACATCCGTCCGTCTGACTGTGCAACGGGTAACTTGGTAAAACTGTGAAATTAGATAAAAATGTCAAGCTTCATACAGTTTAACAATAATTGCTTGCACATTCCATTTCTCGACAATTTTCAAACATACAAAAAAATCATCATTTCAGTTCTAATGGAGTTACTTCGCTCAAATATGGTTTGACTAGGAGTATAAATTGGAAATTCAATTAAAGAATGGACACGAAAAAACCGGCGATTGTATTTACTCATCACTTGCTAACGTCACTAACTGTAGTTAAAAAATAATTCATTGTGTTTGCTGTCCTTATTAATTTGGCGCATTCACTTTTTGTAACTTCTGCGTATTCTTCAAATTGTATTCGGTTAAGTGTGAACTTGCGGAGAAAACTGTGTGCAAAATGCAAGTAAACGGTAATTTGTCGCACAATACCAAGGCAAACAATTTGAATTGTCCGAAAGGTACGGTAATTTATGTGACAAAAAGTCTAATGAAACCTTGTCGGTGGAATGAAAGCCTGGCGGTGAAAGAAAAAAATGATTTGCGTCGGAAACAAAAGCCAAAGAATGATGTCGTTATTTTGAACAAAAGTTGGTCTTGCACTTCACTCTCATGCTGCAAATCAGACCCGTATGCCAGAAGAAAATGTTCAAGAAGTATGCGAGAGTGAAGATTTACGATCATGTCAAAAGATTGTAGGAACCAGTCGAAGTGATAAACAAAATAAGAGTTATCAAACATGCGTGCGAAAATTATGCAGTCAAGATGTTGACAAATTTTGCCAGGTGGTAATGGACGATGAAACATACGTCAAAGCAGACTTTAAATAAATTCTGGATACTTAGTTTTATATTGCAGCGAAGAGAGGAGGAGTTCCAGGTGCCTTTAAGCTATAAATATTGGACAAGTGCCCTAAAACATGTTCCGTTTGCCAAGCAATCTGCCAGTGTGGTATGAAAAGCAAAATGTTCATGTCCGTGAAGAAACGTATATGAAGAAGTTTTTAAGAAAACGGTTGCTACCATTCATTAAACAACAACAAAGTTGAGTTCTGTTCTGGTCCGCTGGTTCACAGCGTAAATATATATATATATAACATATATATAATTGGTTTCGTACACCCTTTTTGGGTCTTTGGCCGAGCTCCTCCTCCTATTTGTGGTGTATCTCGTGATGTTGTTCCACAAATGGAGGGACTTACAGTTTCAAGACTCCGAACGGCAGATATTTTTATGAGGAGCTTTTTCATGGCAGAAATACACTCGGAGGTTTGCCATTGCCTGCCAAGGGGCGATCGCTATTAGAGAAATATTGTTTAAAAATGACCACAACCCACCAAACTGCCCACAATTGTGATGAATTGGAAAATATCGGGCAATTGCTAAAAGAAATTTACTAAAACTGACAAAAAAATATATTAAAAATGAGCAGCATATACCGTGACAAGAACTGAATCCATCAACTAATGAGAGGAGTCAAATCAAAATTGCGCCATTGGGTTCATAAAAACGAGTTTGTTTATAGCCACTTCGTTGTGTCGGTAAGGAAACGAAGGTGCCTAAATTTTAATCCCGAAATTTTATCAATGTTGTTGAGAAATGGTTTTTCGAAATCCCATAACATTTCTCTTGACATCTCCAGACAATGGCAAAGGTAGTGAAAAGGAGTTTCCTTTCTCTCACTTCTCCACAACTACTACTCATATGTTGGTTGTATGGTATTTTTAACTTCACCACCTGCTATCCTACATTCTAGAGTCTGTGAGAAGCGCGGTTAGCCTTGAAATGACGGGTTTCCCATACTCAAGCAGTTGTTTGGTCTCCGATGCCCATATCTTCCCCGGTATAGCATGGGCCGGCAGGCCCTTCCATTTTCTATGTGCAAAGCTGTAGTAGTGAAACTCTAGTTCCTGTTGAACGGAACTTCTACTGGTTCCGCTTTGGTCGATCTTAAGAACGATTTTAGTCTACAAAGCTTATCCACTTTCTCCTTACCCTCAATGTTATTTTGCCCTAGAAATCATACTAAAGTCGAGCCATTGTCGGAGATGACTTTGCAGGCCTCTCTGATTTCAAGCGATTCTGCTTGAAATACGATAGCTTCGTTTGAAAACTCATCGACTTGGATAGTTGTAGGCATTTAGAGTACAATTCACGCACGACACCGCAACCCATCTTGGATGTAGATTTCTGCATAAAAATTTAGAGAGTTCGCCTCCTTCTCGAATCTGCTCTTGAGGAAAATACTACAGAAAAATTTTTTGTGAAGTGAAAGCTCGGTAATGATGCTAGCAAACGGATAGTCGGTGATGATGCTAGCAAATGATCGTCCTTGCCGAAGGTCTTGTTGTGATCTCTTCTTTGTGAATGGTAATCGAGTGTCTTCAGCGTGTACACAATATCCGAACTTTCAAGTCAAATGTATTGTCGGTACTCTTGGATGGCTCAGAAAGCTCGCTTACAAACATCTGGATTGTGAACAACATTCAAAGCTGCGTAAACAGATGTCTGCGCAGGAGATATGGTGACCCAACACCATAGCAATGACGGGCTGTACAAAAGCTACAAAATTCAAACGATAGCTGACTTGATAAAACGAGGAAAGTGGAGATGGATTGGCCATACGCTTTGCAAAGGCACAAGTAAAATTTGTCGCCAAACCCTGGATTGGAACCCACAAGGTGCTCGCAAGGTTCGTCGCCAAAAACTGTCATGGAAGAGAACGGTTCAGAAGGAAGTCGAAGAGTCTGGAAAGGCGTGGAACGAAATTAAGCTACTGGCTAAGAACAAAACAAGATGGAGATGTTTTATTGAGGCGCTATGCGAGAAAGAGGAACTAATGACGATGATGATGATGGACCAAATGCAATATTGAATGCATTACCTAAACTATGACTCCATCGATCCCGTTCTGATAGGCTAATTGTCGAATATGTTGGTACATAAAAATATGCAAATCGTCGATTCGGGCCGTCTTACGAGCATTTATTTCATTGCTCAAGAATTCGAGATTAATTGAATGATTATTAAAACCATATACATTCATTGAGGGATTAAGGCAAAAAACATTGAGACCTTTTTAATTCTCCAAATATATAGGATTAGGCTATCAATGAGAGGATTTTTTCTACAAGCTTTCGAATTGACATTTTGGCATTGAAATCGACAATCATTGCACTCATCTACATATTAGAGTCTATTTATAATTTGTGCATTACTTTGACTATACTGCTCTTCTGCTGCAACACTCCAAACGTGAACCGCCTTAAGACAATTTCTTATACTAACCTCATTTCAATTGCCTACTTTGCACGAATTTTCCTAAGCAGTTCAACTTAAGTATCTGCATTGTTGCGCGAGCCAACTGACAGTTGACAGCTGTTGACAGCTCAAGGTGGCCATTTCAAACCTACTAAAGTGTGCCTTAAAGTGGCAATTCTACTACTACTCATACGGCTATTGTTCATAAGCAGCCAAGTTACAGTGTAAGTGTATGTATGTAAGAATGTGCTATAATTCAGTGTTATATGTGAATTTTAAATGACTTGGCGGCTAGTACCGTTTTCTTGGCCGCAACGATGGCCTGCCCACTGCAGGGTCTTCTAGGCTAGTAGTAACTTTAAAGCAAAATATGATACGTACATACTTAAATACGAACACATTCAAAGCGTGATTCTTGTGCTAAATTGCACCTACAGCCTAGACATAATGAGGACACATTTATGTACATACAAGTACTTACAAGTATCTGCAATTTCTTTAATGTACCAGTGTGTACTTGTATGTATGTGCCATTGCAAATGATTCTACTTACGTTAATTTGTTGGCAGCAAAGCTGCTGACATCCAACGAGAGTAGTATGCACAATATGATGTGACAGAACAAGGGACAAGTGCACTGGGGCAAGGACGAGTATACATGCACGAGTGTGAACGCAGAAAAAAAAAGAAATTAATGAACAACAAAAAATATGAATCTGTAAGTAAAGAAATGTTGAAAGGGCTGTATCTTAGACGATGCTTTCTGTATAAAAAAAAACATTTAGTGATGCGCTGGAAGGCAAAATACTTCAGTCTGTGAAATTTTATTTTTACACATCTGTGGGTGCCAGTGCATGTGTAGCGTTTAAGAAAAAGTGAAGCAATGGTTAATCTAAGAGGTAAGGTATAATTTTGGTACG
The DNA here is from genome assembly GCF_028408465.1 of Anastrepha ludens. Classification (NCBI taxonomy): domain Eukaryota; kingdom Metazoa; phylum Arthropoda; class Insecta; order Diptera; family Tephritidae; genus Anastrepha; species Anastrepha ludens. Next base: position 71,506,282 of record NC_071500.1, read on the forward strand.
TTTTGGTGGGTTCTCTTTTTTGGAGAAAAATCTCTAACGCGGATATTTTCAAAATTAGTGCAAGCGAAAAGCATTCTGTGACTTTGCTTTTGGAGAATTCTTCAAGTTGTGCATACAAGTACTGTGTAGTAGCATATTTTAAATGAAAAATTTGAAAAAAAAATCCTGAATAATTATGAGATTACAACTGATAAGTGCGCGGCATAATATACTTAATGAAAAAAAAAGTTCATCTTTGGCGGGTATTTTTTCTCAAGAACTTCCAATTGCATTACTCTTTCTTCCAGCGGTAACTCTTAATGAATCAAATAAAATAAAAGAGTGTCATTTATCGCTAAGTATCTTCCGATCTAGGATTATCAGCTGCCCGTCGTATTTCATATTTAGAGTTATTTACCAAGTCATAGAATTGTTCTTTATAATTATGAATATACAACTATTCATAAATGATGCATTCATAATTCATTAAATTAAAGAATTACTAATGTATATTTTTTTATTTTTCTACTTTCAGGTAAGTTCATATCCTTTGGCTAATTTAATTGGGTGAGTCTACTCATACTAATGCCATCTGGTACCCGTGGCCCCATTTGCCTATAAAATGTAATATTCAGATAAAGCTTTCAATGTTTTTAAAACACTGAACAACAATACAATTTAAAAAGGAGAGACAAAGAATTTATATTTTTTGTTTGAATTTCGGATACAAAAAATTTTAATAATACGTCCTCAGTTATAATTTGCTTGCTGCATACATCCTAAGCTTTATTTATTCTCTTGAGCTCATTTTATTTGGTACATGTAGAGTAGCCACTAATTAAATTTTTTTAAATAGGGTTAAATAGGATTAGGTTGTAGTAGTTGTGCAGGGCCGGGTTGTCTCTGGTCCCCAGCCTATCTCTTCTAAAACCAATGTGAACCGTTCAGCGACTTTTGAAGATCCTTGATTTTTACCGCGCTAAAATTTTCTAATTCATTGAAAACTTGTCTACCTACTTAAGAAGCTGGGTTCAATTGGTCTTCATTCCAACTTACTTAATTGGCTTGCATCTTATCTCGTTCGTATAGCCAATGTAAAACCTGATGACATCATAGTCACCTCAGATGAACGTCAAGGTAGCCATTTTGTTCTTAATACTTGTTAATGCCATTTCAGACGTTTCGGTGACATCGCTTTGTCTGATGTATGCAGATTGCCTGAAAATTTACAGTCGCGTAGAGGACGTAACTTAGAACGTCATAAGACTCCAAGGGGACTTAACAAGATTGGAAGCTTGGTGTGCTGAAAACTCTTTACCTCTTAATGCTGGTAAATGCCAGCACTTGTCCTTTAGTAGACGAAAAGTTGCGAGTGATTTCGATTACAAGTTGTGCAATACCACTCTCACAAAAATTTATGAAAAGGAGGACTTGGGGGTCATATTTACATCGAAAATGTCGTTTTCTTAAAATATGGACTTTATGATTGCCAAGTCTAGATCTGTGCTCGGCTTTGTAATAAGGAATTCAAAGGAGTTCCAGATTATTTAGATATTTTCTTTTTCAACTAGCGAATAAACTTGCCATTGAACATGTCGATGAAAATGTAAAATCACGCGAATCTAATGGACCGACAACTTCAAATACCTTACTTTGTTTACGCAAATGGTGTCAAATACGGTACTGCAACAATAATAAGACTACTATCGTTTGTAATACCACACGTTAGGAAACCTCAACATAGTAACACTAGGCTGGATTCCGGGACATGAAGGACATGAGGGAAATGAAATGGCTGATGACCTTGCAAAACAAGGAGCAAATATGCAACTTACTGGTCCTGGGCCTTTCTGTGGACTCACAAAAGGTCACATTAATGAATTCCTTAGGAAATGGGAAGAAAGAAAACTTGCCGCACACTGGCTAAACTATGCCAGCCAGCGTCAAGCCAAACTATTCCTGAGTCGCAACAAAGGAATATCTGACAAGCTTCTCTCACTAAGCAGAGTAGATCTGCGTATTTTAACAGGATATCTTACAGGTCACTGCAGCCTGAGGTATCATCTAAATAATATTGGTCTACCTGAGACCAATGTCTGCCGCTTTTGCAAAATGGACATAGAAAGCTCAGAACATGTGCTTTCTGAATGTTCGCGTTGGGCAGACAGAGACTTCATCACCTTGGTGGTATCGTAGTACCTTCATGCAATCTTTGGAACAACAAACTCAAAATTGTGCTAAAACTTTTAAAAAGCCTAAAACTCTAGGGCTACAAAAATAGGCCTTTCACAATAGATCAGCTCTGGTGGCAGTGCGTAATGGCCTTCTAATAATAATAATCGTTTGTAATATCTGTAAAAAATATGTATGTGGAAAACGCATTCAAAAGAAAAATTATGTTTGTATACTAAATAAATTACTTTATACTATAAGAATAACTAAACTTTGAAATGAAAATTCATTTTAATTTTTCGTTAACCAAAATGTATTAATGGAAACTAATTTTTGAATAAATAAAAAAAATACTATTGTTACGTATTTTTTAAAGACCAGTCTTTTTGACTGGTTTTGGTAGAAATTGCTTAGTCTTAACTCTCGGTAGTGTTAATAACAGATTTATTGGGCTGATAGTAGCACCGAACATCATATTCAAAAAATAAATGCCATGAAATTATCTACGAAATAATAAAAGAAAAAAATTTATTTCAGCAATATTTCTGTTTTGAATTTTCATTTCAAGTTCTCTTAAAACATTCTTGAAACACTCCCGATACTTTGGAGTACATCATACAAAGCGTTTAATACTTTTCGGCTATAATTAAATGACGCCCAAACATTTTTCAATCACTTTAAACACAACATACGGGCTGAAAAAACCTTTGCCTAACACATAGATGTCACTAGTTTTGTTGCATTCACCTCTTTTTCAGTTAGTACTAACCTTTAAAGGACTGTTGTTGAAATTTCATGATATTCTATTCATTAGTTAATAAGTATAGCTACTTTTGTTATTTTTATAGTTATTTTCAAAAAGAATTTCGTGTTTTAATTTTTCACTGCTTCATGATGAAAAAAATACCGCTCAAGCGAAGCAATGACTTGAAAAGTGTTATGGTGACTACGCTCCATCAGAAACAACAATAAAATGATGGTTTGCTGGCTTCAAACGTGGTCGTAGATACCCGAGAATGCACAACGCAGTGAACGTCAAAATTAGCCTGAAACACCAGAAAACATTAAAAAAAATGCACAAAATCATTTTGAATTCTCGTGACTTAGCTGACATCGTAAAAATATCAAATGGAATGTATTGGTTTCATACTACATGAGCATTTGACTATAAGAAATCTTTGTTCAAAGTATATTAGGTGCCGCGTTTGCTCACTGTTTTGTTTCATCAAGACAATGCACCGTCTCACAAGTCAATCAAAGCAATGGCAAAACTACATGAGTTGAGCTCCGAATTTCTCTCACATCCATAGTGTTCGCAAGATTTGGCTCTCGGCGATTACTGGCTATTTGCAGATCTAGAAAAAATTTCGCTCGAACGAAGAGGTTATCGCTGACTCTGCGACCTACAAAATGTTAGAGCGGCGCTGGAATGATTGCATTGTTCTCGATGGAAATTACGTTGATGAATAAAGCTAATTTTGAACAAAAAAAGTGTTTTATTTGTTAGGCCCGGGACTTTTCCACCCATGTGTTAATTTCACTGAAACGCCAGGCTTTACTAGCAGGCCATTCTATCAACCCTATCAGTATATTTTTACGAGTTTCGAATTTTATCTCACTAAGGGCAACTTCGATTTCATATTTATACTCTTAAGTCGTCTCTTGATGTTGGCGTAATATTTATCCTTCACGGCGCTCCGCAAAAAATTGTCTAATGATGGCAACTCATACTTTCTGGGCGAGTAATTGGCATCACTTTTTTTGGTTATTCTTCGATTTTAAATATTTGTAAGTTTGTTCTAGCGCAATGTTATCTATCCATTTTGTAAATTTCTAAATTTTCTTCTGACCACCCTGTATACTGTAAAAACTAAAATCAGCCCCCTCCTACAACCAAGAGAAATATAAATTATAATTGCAAATTTAGTACGGTATGAACTTATTTTTACATATTCGCTATAAAAGGATCGCCCACTGTCTTCTATTATTGTGCTAGTCCTTAAAAGATATAATTTCTTATTGTAATTGAATAAAAATAAATAAGCTGTTATGTTACAGAAACACATACCACACACACGCACGTATTTATACATAGGTATACGTACTCTTATACGAGTATTAATTCGCACGAGCCTGTCGATGGTCTTATTTTATCACTTACTCTTCTATATTTATATAAAAATATACTGGCACACAACCAAATATAAATACGGCTTGACGTGATTTTAATTGGGCATGTTGACCGACACGTTTGCTTGCATATGTATGTGTGCGTGAACAAAGAGCATCACATTACAGAGGAAACTTGAACCAAGGAGAACCAAACTCTATTTCACAGCTAGTGATGTTTTGGTAAGTAACTGAGTATATGAATATCATAAATAAAAGGCATCAAAATGGAATACTGCACATAAAATGTTCATATATATTGTATGTACAAATATATGATACATTATGCTTGTAAGTATGCCCAGCTCGGCATCTGAGAAGTGTATTTTTGTAATAAGTTCCGATATGTGGGCTGTGAAAAACCCCGCTGAGATATTGACTTTAGCTGTTTCTCTTTGCTTTCCACTAAATACCGTCTTAAAATTTTAAAAGCAATCTTTATTTCAGTAAATCGAAGGAAAAAATATTGAAAAAAATGAACACTTATGTAATCACTACTCGTAAGTCTAACTAAGATACTACAAACGCTTGTAAAATTAGTCATGAAGTGTTTTATTATTGTTATTGATTGTGCTATGAAAATAGACTAGAAAGAAAGGAAAAGTAGCGCAATTCAACCATCAGATGGCTCTTGAAGAGGTTTTCATCTGAAGCCATTAACTTGGTTCCTTCCTTTTGATGCCAAAAATACTTGAATTTCCGCATCACGTAGGTTTTGCAGTAACAAGCAAGGCAAACTACAGGAATATTCCCCGAGCTAAAAATAAGTATGACTTTTCTATTTATGCACTGAATTATAAAACTAATAACAAAGTTTTTTTTTTGGAGCTAAACAAAAAGGGCGAACCTACTTGTCGACAAGTGGAAAGTGTCGACAAATTAATTGCCATGCTTCTAACACATTTTTCGTTTTGCTATTTAAATTACGAGCTAATGAATATGCCTAAATACTTTCGCTTTGAATTTTGGTGCAGCAGCTCTCATTCTCATTCACTCTCATAACTCGAACAAATTTGACTTGAAATCTTAATTGTATGGCATATATTCACGATATGGCAAAAAAGTGCCACTCACTTCTATAGCTATTTACATGCATAATTGAAAAAAAAAAAAACATTTGTTTGCTCATCATAAACTAAAAATTGCTGGTGCAGTTGTTTCTGCCGCGTACTCTTTACAAAAATTCTAACCCGAGGAAAAGCCGGACGCCATTTTATTTGAAATTACTCTTAGAAAAATAATATATTGCAATAAAATAAAAATAAAAATTAATACCTACAGTCTCGCCTTATTTTTCTGAAAGAAAATAAAGAATATAAATATTTTACCAAATATTTGTATCAGCAACTTTTTTTTAATTGTATGCCTTCTTAAAGTTTGCAATATTACAATCTTTATGGTAAAAACCAGATCTGAAATCATTCAAAACTATTTTAGATATTTACTATTGTATATAAATCTTATTTCAAATGTTGCTTATGCCTCGAACTTTCACTTGAGCTACAGAACTTTAAAATCTCAATAGTTTTTGTTTTATAAGCAAATTTGAAATCAAATCAAATACCGATTCATACTCATCGAGAAAGAAATATATTAATTTGTTATTTATTATATTTTGAATTAAAATGTGATATCGGACGTGGCAGACGTTGTAACTAACATTAATTTAAGAATTTGCAAGTATGGTAAGCTGAGGATGCGTCTGCCTAAGAAAGTTTGGGAGCTCTACTCCTATGCATGAGCCATAAAGAAGCGTTAAAGTGTTTTAATTAGCAGTGGGTGACATATTCATTGAAATGTCGATATGTAAGTACCATCTGGTTGATTCGTTAAAATTTGGTAATAATTCATAATTTTGTATCTTTAATTTCTTATAACATCAAATGATCCTGTGAAAAAACTTTTATTTGCATTTAATAGTTTTGTAATGGATCTATTAAGCTCAGATGGCGATTTGGTAACATTTTTTGTAAGCAGATGCAACTCTACAATGGAAAAGTAGTTCGTACCTTGCGATCAATTGTGTTTGCTGCGGATAGCTTTTTTCCACAGCGTACCGCATCACTTGGGCGCCCCTACAAACCAAACTTGCCGCATGTGTACGATTACATATCGGAAATTTTTTCGTTTGAAGGCGCTTAAGCCTTGAGCGACTGAAGTATAATTGGAGCTCTTATTTAAGTTTCTAGGAGTAGTCCATGCTAATCTGCTTCGGTTTTGTCATATCCCTGTACATAAGTGTGAAAAGACAGTTAATACTCATGTTGCAATAATAATATAGAGCCACAGGAAATAACTCCCGATGAAGGCCGCTTTACCTATCATATTTGATGCATTGATCACCTACGAAAATACGCCACGATGATCATCTTACATTTGCTGACGCAAAAACTCTACAATGCCTATACGTACGTCTTTAGCTGTTCAGATAAATCCATATGCAATTTTACGAGCTTCTGAAATTCCGGTCTAGTTTTTCTACATGGCATAGTTTCAGGATTTTTAGGCACAACCATCAACTTCATCAAAATTATATCTCTACATATATGTATCATAAAATATATATATTAATATATATTTATCTACATACTTATATAATAATCTGTGGTAGTGTTTGAGATACCTGATTCAGTTCAATCGAATGAAACACACGAAAAGTGATAAATATGTTTTTTATATTATAATTTCTCCACTTTTCTTTGAAAACTCCGGCATTAGAAATTAGTCGAAAGCTACCCCATCTATGTACTTCCAAATTTTTTTACTGCAATAGTTAATCACAATTTTCCCACTGACTTTTCGACTGAAATCCTTTTGGTGACAAAACTTGGTATCCCCTGCATTTAAATACTCAAATTCTTTGCATTTATTGCTATCGCAAACCCTAGTAAACACTCTTTCAACTCAACTGACATAACAGAAAATGTTGTGCTTACAGAGATCACCGTATTATAAGCATTATCCAGCGCTGCTAGACCCACAACAATACAAACAAAAGAGTAGTCATTAATTAAGTTTCTTCTGCTAGAATTTGCGGACAGAAATTGATTTTTTTCATTTATTTAAATCTGCCATAAGTCGGGTTAAGAGAGGCAATGTGCAACGTTGTTGGGTTTTGTTCGACACATCGGCATTTAACAGAACCGCAGTTTTATTAGCACTACCGAGCTTTGTTTTTTATCTAACTACTCATGTACTAGCATCAAGTGAAGTTTTTCGAGCTCAACATTTTTATTCTATCTCATATTCATAAATAGGGTTATTTACATCAGATGAGGAATGATTTTTTGATTGTTGTTAGATATTTTTCATTAATTTCTGAACGTTAACAAAATACGAAATCGTAGAAACATGATTATTCTTAGGATTTTCAATTTTATTAAGAGCCCAATTCAGTTATAAAAAAAAATTGTTTTCCAATTGTTTTCTAGGAAAATTCAATTAATTTTTTAAGTTTTATAATAATGTACTATAATAATGAAAAAAGTGCTGCACATCCATCACCTTTCGACACTCAATACGAAAAAGTGTAGTTAGCCCGCTTTGCAAAAAAAGAAATTTGCAGTTAACCTGCTTTCTGGTGCAATCAACATCACTCCGCGCGTGAAAGCTGTTTTGAAAGTGTGTTAGGATTTTGCAGTGGCGAAAATGCAGCGATCGTTGGAGTAACGTAACTCGATCAAATTGTGCGTAAAGCTAAACAAAACGAGTACTGAAACCATTGGGCTACTCAAGGAGGCTTACGGGGACTAATCTCTCTCCCGTGAAACGCATGTCGAAATCCAAGGTCAAAACCATGCTGATCATCTTTTTCGACTCTCGAGGCATCGAGGAGTTTGTACCTACAGGAAGCACTGTAAGCGCGGCATTTTACAAAGAAGTGCTCCTTCGGGTGAAAACCCTCCTCGCCCGGGTTCGGCCCGACCTCGTCAACAATTGGACCCTTCATCACGACAATGCGCCGGCGCACACTGCCTTTCTCTGCACCTCTGCATTGGTCAAGATGGGGGTTCCGGTGCTTCCGCACCCTCCCTACAGCCCAAACCTGTCCCCTCCGGACGTCTTCTTGTTCCTGCGCCTGAAAAGAAAGCTGAAGGGGAGGCGTTTCGACGCCATCGAGGCGATCCAAAAACTATGACAGCCGAATTGAACGCGATTCCGGCGGATGAGTTAAAAAAATGTTTCCTGCAGTGGAAGGACCGCTACCAGCGGTGTATTGACGCTCAAGGGTCCTATTTTGAAGAATATTAGTTGTATAAACCAAAAGGTTTAATAAAATTGCTTAAAAAAATAAGGCTCATTACTTTTCAATCAAACCCTATATTGCATTAATGGAAACAAACGAAAATTCACAAACTAGTCATGTAACCAAGTACATCTGAGTGATACCAGTTCGCAACCAGCACTTTTCCTTTCAGTATACTCTGCTTCATAAGCTCGCCTTATTTTTGTGTGCAATTAGTTATTCGCTTACAAAGATGGCCATACTCGTACTTATACATACTTGTACATGTGTATGTTAGTAAATGCTCAGCATAGCTGCTGTTTTACTTCGTGCTTATCTGTGCTGCCTTTATCTCTTTTATCCTTTTATAACAATGTACACACACGTGAAATAATAATTCGATGACCTCACGCAACCTACGTACGAGTGCATGCAACACTTTTTTATATAAATACTATTAAAATACCATGTGCTCGTTAGGGTGCCTCTCCCAATTTTTCCAGTGGAATTATAAAATTTATTATATTTTAAGATTATCACCACAATATTTCGGAGGAATGCTAAGACTTACGTGAGCTGGACCCATTTGAAAATATCTTCAAAAGTCGTATTTTTTATAAGCAGTTTTAGTTCTTAAAAATACTTTTTTTTTGTTTTAAACAACCTCAGATAATGAATGAGTTTAAGTTTAAAAGGTTTGTATTTAAATAAATAAATAATAAATTTGTAAATATTTAAGCCTTTCATCGTGCTATCTTTCATTTCTTCTGAAAGAAAGATTTAAGGAAAACTTAACTCAACTTAACTCAACTTGAACTCAGCCAAATCTTGAACGATTCAGCCTTCTAATTTTTTTTGCAAATATCACTATTTTGATTTTGTTGATAACACTTTTAAACCTTTATAAGCAGATCTTTTAAGCTAAACTCTTCTATTAATTGAAGTGATTTTTTAAAAAAAATTATTTTTACTTATAAAAAACCAAATTTGAGGAGATACGTTAATCACTGAATCTCGCTTAAACCTTAATATTTTTTTGAAATATTTTGAAGGATGTTAATTTTATACATTTTTTTCTGTAAGGTGAGTGGTGCCCCCTAATGTCTCTACAAAGTATTTTCACACGTTGCGCTAATGTCGTGCGTACTTTACTGGATCGTGTGTTCTACTTAGATGAGTTATAAAAAGATAAATATACACACACTGTACGCACATCTACATATAAGTATTGTATATGTACGAGCTAAAATAGTGATACTTTTAGAACAAACTGATAGTAAATGTCATTATAAGGCTATGAAACGGATGTGGTGAGGAAATGGTGTAGATGTGGTGCTTAAATGTTCTTGTATTGCATAGGAATTGCTTGGACAGCTGTGCGCAGTGGTACTGCAATAACAACAATCTCAACTATAGCAAAACTTTGTAACAGTGAACACTGCAAAATTACAAATTAACATAAAATCACCTCGAAGCAAAACAAATTGTCCAGCTGTGCATCTAACAAGAAGGAAAATATTCATGTATTTGTATGTCCAAACATTTATACTTATCTCTTTTGTTGGGAAATTCGTTTCAGGTCAAGAAAAGTACATGAATATTTTGAGCTATGTACGTTTTTGGACTCATACTTAAATTTCCGTGTGTACATAAAAGCATTGGTATTGCTGCAATTGAGAAAATTTTCAACTTGACCGCTTTCAATTATGTTAAATGGGATATTTTTAAAACTTTTTAATAGACTAATTACTACTCGCCTCGCTTTGCTACTCCTCCTAGTCGGTTCATAATTTTTCTTCAAGGAAAAGACCGGCTTCAGTCAGCCAGAACCAAAAACGAAAAATCTGGCTTTATTTTTAGCGTTGTCATAGTATGTATGTTTAGAATATGCGTAAGAGTCATAACGCTGTAAAAAAAACGATGTCCTTTTAGTGGAAAAAATATTCTAATTAGTCCAATTTTGTATTGTTAACGATTTTGTGCGATTTTAACAATGCGTGCTAGTCGGTTTTACATCGTGCTAACACACCAAGTGAAGCCAAGTCCTTCTCCACTTGATCTTTCTAACTTCTGTTACCACGAGTAGGTATCAGATTTTATTTTATTTATTTAATGTCAAATTAAATACTTAATTTTCGTAGTATTCATTGACATTTCATCATGGAAATTCTTACGCTTCAACAACGTCTACAAATCGTACTATTGTATTACGAAAATTAACTCTCTGTGGAAAGTGTTCATCATGCGTCCAGCCCAGCTTATGGTGTACATACCCGGCCTACGGCTTAATGGCTACGTCAATAAACAAGATTGACGTATTTGAGCTGAAGAGCAACCCGAGGCCATTCAAAAACGGCCACTACATCCATTGAAAGCAATCGTATGATGCCGCCTATGGTGTGAAGGAGTCATCGGTACATATTTCTTCAAAAGAGGATGTCACCAATTGATTGCCCAAAAGATTGCCCAATCAACTTGAATTTTCGTTGTTTTATTTCTATTTAAAATCCGATACCTCTAAATTTATCCGCTGGATTTTTATTCGCTGCATTATGTCTAAGATGTCTTAAAGCTCGTATAGCTCAACGCTCTATTGTCTGCGATATTTGCTATTGCCAACCTGCATATACATGTAAAATCTTTCCCATAACCTTTTTCAGAAACACTCAAATGCTGCCTCATCGGATGATATTATCCTCAGAGCTTCTGAAAAAAAAAAAAATAATAAAAATAAATAATTGGCGCGTACACTTCTGTTAGGTGTTTGACCGAGCTCCTCAGAGCTTCTGAGTTATACATTTAATGGAATGGGCATTATTAAAAAATATGGCTGTGGTTTTTATTCGTCGGGAGAGGACTTTATTTTTCAATTGCTTGATATGTTCAAAGCACCACTTGCTGGCAAAGGATATTACTAGAGGAAAAATAATTTGTAATAAATTGGAAACTGTTAGAAAAGGGCAGTTTTCACATTAAGATTGGTATCTTGCTTTAACGAGAACTGTCTCAAAAAATGTACAAATTTCGTGGCTGCTGAAAAGTTGTAGGCTCGAAAATTTTGCATACGGATTTTCTATTTGTTTTTAATTATATCTGCTTAAAAGCGAATTTACGAGTGACTAAAGGACGCTAAAAATGATGTTTGTTCATTCCTCTTGAATAGCTTTTTTAAGAATGCTGCAGAGGTCCTCTATTGGAGACTAAATGATTTGTACGCTCCATAAAATTCTTCGGCAAAGTTCAATAAAATATTACCCGAGATACCTACGTCATTTTCTGCATTCGTTTTCTAAGCTAAAAGCACCCCAGATCATAAGAGAGCCATCGTGGGAATTTCAGAATACTTCTGACAGCCTGATGACAGCCATTGAGATACATTTTTTTTTTCAGTGTTAAAAATGATGAATTGCCATTCACCATCCCAGAACTTATGATTATCAGCGAATTCGAGTATCCGGTTTAGCCAGCCTAGTTTGAAATATTAAATTCGAATCTTCACTAAAAATTTGCTGTATTATTTTCTTCGTAAAATTGAGATAAAGTTCACAACTAATTTGGTTAGGGCTGATGGTTTATTGAACACCAACCGCCTTAGCTCCCTCTTACATCTGTCGTAAATCTTAGGCTTTGCAGCAGTTCTTTTAATTTTTTCATATCTATCACGGTTTTTCGAATAATTGTGGATGGTATTTTTATTTCGATATGAAGTTAGCGCTATTTTGAGAACTGAAACTCCCGACTCACTGTAAGTTAGAATATCAGCACACTCCTCGATAGATAGCTGCGTTCCTCTTGGCATAGTATCCTACAACGTTACTTTCCTCTCATTAAAATTATTTATTTATTAATGGAAACTACTCAACTTATCTTAAGGACTCGTTTAAATTGTGAAATGTTAAAAAAAATATCACGTAATCGCCGCAGCAAGGCATAAAATCTTAACAAAAGTACTTCTCCCTTACAATAATTTCCTTCAGTAGTGTAGTTCAGCGAGGAAACCGTATACTTCTTGGATATTGGCCCCTCTGAATTACACTACTCTGTTCGGGATAGTTCTGCACATAAATCCCAAGGAGATCCCAAATGTTATATGAAGTTTCACCATTCCGCTTTTTAGTGCGTAATAATGCTGTTGTTGGTGTTGTTGTAACAGCATAAACATTCCCCATACATACATGGGGTATGCTGCTGAAGTGACGTTCTTTGGACGGATATAAATCCAGGCGATTCGGGTTACGTAGGACAAATTGCCCTGGGTAGGATGAATTCATAATATTTCCTTCTGAGTATCCCTAGATAAATAGATAGCCTTTATCCATTAGTCCAATCGTGGAAAAGACTGCGCCAGTTTCTTTTCAGCGCCACAGTCGTGGTAGGTTGAAAAACGTCTTTGTATAAACAGTAAAAGTGGGTTATGCCCTCACAATTAGACAAGGCAATAACAGAGTTTACTGCTCTATGTGGTTATATATTATTTTATGTTTTATTATACTTTTCTAAAGTCAACCAATTACTTAAAGCGAGATATTTCAGTATATGCCAATAGAATTTAAGTAAGTCAAATGAATATGTCCAAATATGCGGCCTAGGTAGTCTAGCGTAAGTGCACTAGTCTGCCATTCCAGAGGTTGTGGGTTCGCATCCCACGTAAAGCACGGTCCTCGCACTTTTCCAAAATTACCAACTTTCCCGGTTCTTAAAAAAATCTCATTCCTCAAACCCAAACACTTATCCTTTCCATCCTTACTCCCGCGCAATAGACAGCGCATTATTTGCATTGCGGCTGCTAAAACAAGCAAAAACAAAGAAAAACACACAGTTACACATTGCATCAGTGGCGCCAGCAAGAGGAAGCACACGACCGCGGTAATAGCGCAGACACACGAGATTTAGCGAAGTCCTCAATCATCTGTGCGATCATTCTGACAGAAAAATGTGAAACACAGATGGCGCTCTAAACAGTTAGAAAGCGTTATTCCTAAGCAACGACAGGTGGCCATACCCACTATTTAGGACTGGTAGCGGCAAACTAATCACATATCCTGCGAGAAAGCAAAATAGATTAACGAAACCAACGCAATACAAGTCTGGTCTGCTATGCTCCCGAGTGGAATGAACAAGGAAAAAAAGTCCATAAGATAAGAAAATATAGGTATTGGGTGTCACAGAAACAAAAAAAAAACTACTCACTGGAAGAACTTTTGTATCTCGATAGCACATCCCTGACCTCATTCAATGACAAAAGGTCTTGATTTAGATCCCATCAAGACCAGGAGCTCATCATCCAATATTCAAGATGAGCAAATGGCGAAAATGACGCGAATACATAGCCTCTCCCTCCCAAATGTCAACCTCTCCTTCACGTGGCATCCCCTGTTTTTGAAACGAACGAGGCCCTGACGACCAAGCAAAGGCGGGATAACCTTTCTACAACCGAAGAGGAAGTCCCTACGCCACGGCAGCCTGGAGAGCGTCCCGTATCCAGGATCGGATGCAGAAGGCCAACCCCCGACTCATATTAAAATAACGGATTATAGAAACCAACATAAACAAAGAAAAAAGAGGTCCTATGTGTCATCTAGGAACTATGGGAAAATATATATATAAGACCAAGAATTCATATAAGATGCTCCTTGTTTTAAATACATAATCAGCATTATCTCTTTGTAGATCGTCCCATCCAGTGCAGGTGGGAATGTGGTGGATTATGACCGCTGCAATTACCTGTGAGCAACTACGGCAACAGTTTAGTCATTCCTGCTTAATTTCCCACACGCACACATAACTCACACCGGGCTTTACATATACTTTAGCCGCTAAGCAAACGTATAAGTGTTTAGAAAGCAAACATACTACACGTGTGCATGCTTGAAAGAGATAAAGTTACGACAAATTTCGTAAACGAAAAAAGAAATGAAGAAGAAACTGACAGATGTGACAATATTTGTGTAATCAATCTTGGCTTCTGTCTGTGTTCGGTTGAAGGTTGAGTAAAAATTGTGAAAAGTACTCAATTGAGTGCTTTAAATTACATAAAATATGTTCAACATAGGTGCATAAATCAGTGTTGCATAATTCACTTAATTTTCATCCGGGTAAAAATTATGTAAATGAGTGCGATCTCTGTGAAAATCGCCATATACGCACAGCATTTACATATTGCATAATTATTAACAAATCATTAAAAATATGATTTATTATTTGATCGAGTCAATTAAATTTATCAAATTCTTGTATCATATTTCAGTGTTTTCCATTTCAATTAAAATTAATTATTTTGCTATACGAGTTGCTTGTAGTTGCAATTCGTCGGAAACTCTCACCATTAGTGGAGTGGATGTTGATAACTCACTTTCGGTGAGGTAACTAACCTCAACTCCTTAATATAGGGTTTTTCAATAAGGGCGGGTAGATGTTGAAATGGAATAAAATGGCGTTTGCTGTGTGGCACGTAGCGCAGTCCTGCTGGAACCACATGTCGTCTAGGTCCATATGGTTCAATATCGGCCATAAGAAATTGGAAGGGCCACCACGCCTACCGAAAAATGGGCGCTATGCGCGCAACGTTTGCGTTAATGAACACTCATTTTGATAATAAAGTTTTATCATTTGAACGTGCTGTTCAACCGTGTAACTTGCCATGATGATTTGTCATACACAACTGCCACAGGGCGCCAAAATCGACCCGCGCCAATTGAAAAACCCTTTACGTATTTATTATATTTTATTCTATCCGGCCCTCTAACTAAACGCACAAACTGAAACAAACATTCTCAATAATCCCTTTCTCGTCATATGTCATAATTCCAACAGGGCGTCTTCATACATTTTCAATGCTACTCCTTGAAGCGCGAATCGTTACAGCTGCTGCAACGCTTGAGCAAACACTTTGAAAACTGCAGAAACAAAATTAAATTCACACATACACATTCACATTCGCACAAAGAAAAACTCAGTTTTTTTTTTTTTTTTTTTTTTTGTTTTTGCAGGAAGCAAAATAATTTCTTTTCACGGTCTGGTAATTGAAATGTAAAGGCTACTCGTGAAGTTAAACTATCACGGAACTAAGAAATTTATGATTTAAGAGGTGTCAACATGATTAAAAATGCGGTAAACAAATCATTAATTTTCTTGACTCCTACAAATTGCATATATCTTTAATGACAAAAGTTTTGCGAGTTGAGGATAATTTTAGAAGGAGTTGAATAACTCTTGAATTTAAACATAATACAATATTATATTTATCTTCTAGGAGAAAACTACTACGAATTCTGATAAATCGCTTTGCATCTTACATCTGCAAGTCTTTCAACTTTAGTAGCTCACTTTTTTGGCTAACATCTAGGTGAGCATCTCAAATTGTAGAAGAAGCTCAGCCAAATTTCTAAGGAAGGAAGTATGCGAGATGAGAGGTGTGTGCTCCAGGCCCTAAAGGGTATTTTAAAATTGTTTGAATTAATACATACGATACTCCGACAATAGCTATGAAGACTGTCTTAAAGGGTCAATTGATGATTTTTGAGTACCTAATCTGGTTTATTTGCTACCTGAAATATAATTTAACATCTTTTCTAATTCTACTGATAGAAACCTCAATGGAATCAGGCATGGCAAGAAGCATTGAGAAATTCAGTGTTGTGTTCACAAGCCATAAAACTAATTATAAAATCAAGCATTGGCAGTACTAGGTAGGTAGGTAGGTATATTGGTTGTCGGTTGACACACCTAGGCCTGCTGTAGGCCCATTGTGATACCACCAGGGCTTCCCCTTCCTCACTCTACATTGGCCTCATTGAACCAACCTTGTGGCTTTAAGAGGACGGATATCTGTAAAATTTTGAAAAAAAAAATTTTTTTTTCATAAAATGTTAATATAACACTGTGGAACAAATTCAGGTTAGCAAAAATTAGGTCCATTCTGAGAGTGGCGGGTGAAAATAGAGGCGAAATTAGAAGACCCGTATCGCGCCGTTTTTTTATGTTAGTTCGAATTTTTTTTTAATCGGCGTTCGAAGTTCGAAATCGGAGCCGATTTTCGGTATATTGTTTCATAAGTACCACAAAAATTTTCGAAATCAATTTTTTCAAAAATTGTAATTGTTGCACAGGTCTCTAGCAATAATTTGGCTTTTACAGATTGAAAAAATATCAATTAGTCGATGAGTTATAGCCAAAAAACCATATAAACAATTTTGCTCCGATTTCGAACTTCGAAGGCCGATTAAAAAAAAATTCGAACTAACATAAAAAAACGGCGCGATACGGGTCTTCTAATTTCGCCTCTATTTTCACCCGCCACTCTCAGAATAGACCTAATTTTTGCTAACCTGAATTTGTAGTGTAATCCTTTAAGAATATATAAAAAAAATTTTAGAACGTAAATTTAAATATTTCTTACATTATAGATCGTCAACCGTGACGACTCTATTCTTTGCGTTCGAGCGCTTGCAGAGGTATAGTTACGTTATATTCAAACTTTAGACGCGTTTTTCTCAAAACTATAAATTTCGAACTGACATACACGATAACTCGAAAAGTTATTGACCGATCTCCCTGAAATTTTGCACACATCTTTTTTATGGTATTGCTGTCTATGTGTTTCAAGCTTTTGAAAATTTTTGGAAACATAATTTTTCGAAGCAAAAATAGTGGATAATTCGCCCCAAAATTCATTTTTTTTAAGCATTTTATTCCACGAAAATTTTTGGTTTTTGTATTCAGGTCACTGACGCCGACGCTACAATGCCCGCCGATTGAGAAGCCCCGCTGCCACCTTCCTGAAAGAGTTGAGTGTACATCAGCCATTTTAAATGATTAAAATAAAAAACAAATGTTATATTATTTTAATGTACATATAAGTAAACTATATGCTAATTTTGAAAAAAAATATAGACTTCTTCATTTTAAATAGTTTTAATGAAAATCAGAATGAAGGCCTCCGCCTACTTGATCACTTAGCTTGGAACCATCAGTATAGATGCTGATTCCGCTTCTATTGTCCATTACCCCATTGTCCCAATCTTCTCTCGTTGGGGAAGTTAGGGTAAAGGATGTGTTTAAATGCAACTCTACTGAGCTACAAACGTCTGTCTTCTGTTAGTGACTAAATTAGAAGATTCTCTTAACCTAAGTGCCGATTTCGCCGCCAGCTGTGTGCTGTAGGCCTCAATTGGTAATAAGTGCAGCATGACATTCATCGCTGCAGTACTTATAATCGGAAAAAACAATTCTCTTAATCAACGTATCCACTAAAATATTATTAGGTCACAACTTTTACTACTTTTTAACAGCTGAAGTAATGTTAAAAAAATTTAAAACTTTCTTTTTTACAAAAATCCTCATCATTTCATAATTTCCTATCGATTTTAAGACATTATAAAATACTCGCTAACTCTAACGATTTGTAGGAAAATGGGAAAGGTTTCATATGAACAATCGTACCTTGGAACTTTTTATTATTATTTTTTTTTTTTGACTGAAAGCATTCGCCTAGTCCTTGCTTTTTCGTAACTGACATCGAGTATAGACCCAACCCGAAGGTCCAAAAATTGTATAAGAAAAAATAATTTTTGGGTTTATTTACATCCTCCACCAGGGGGAGCTAGTGAAGTAATACAAAATAGCATAATACACCGTGCAACAAAAATCAACTTTTTTGTTATCCAGGAAAAGTTTTATATGCACGTGAAACGGCAGATCTAATACTGCCCTCTCTTATCGAACCGCAAAGCTTACTGAACAACCAAATAGTAATGCTGCATACTCCGCTCTTTATTATCTCGTCAATTTAATACTTCAGAGGGCTTCAAATTTCACAGGGGAGACCTAAACGGTGGCATACCGTTGCGTATACTTGATTTCATAGGAGGAAACTAACTATTTTTTTAAGTTTTTATAAAACAGCAATCAGAACGAAGTTCAGGTATGTTTTAATACATAATCATACCACTAACAAATATTTTTTTTCAAAGAATTCGTCGTGATATTTCAAAAAGGTCTTAATTGTACTAATTTTTTCCTTGCGAAAAGTAAAAAAACTTATAATAGCTGGTATTTTATTTAATAGCAATATCAAATTAATATTAATGTCAGAGTATAAGTATTTAAAACATTTTTATAGATTTAGTTCTTTAAAATTTAAAGTCCTTTAAAAAATTAAATTGATGAGAATATGAAAAACTGGTATGCAGCATTACTATAAAAAAGCCGTACTTTCACGTGCATATGAATTTTTTCGTAGATAACTTTCAATGTCGCACGGCAGCTATTCGGTATCTACAAATATTCGGTTAGTACAAGAAAAAGGTGTGTTCGAAGCTGTCTATTGGTTAGCAAAATATTGATTCTGTGACTCACTAACTTCTATCTAAAGCCCCTGTATTTACAGTTACTTATTTAATACAAATTACTTATCTGTGCAGCTATTTCTTTAATACAAGTTATTATTTATGAAACAAATTAAGTGAAACAAATTAGAACAAGAAATACGAACCGCATAGTAGCACTTTAAAATAGAATGGGCAGACCCCAGAAAAACTTTTGGGATACAAGCATTCAAGCAGCATGAAAGAGCTTTCATATGACGAAGTGAGGCATTTTAATCGCTATCTAACTAAAATGAGGTAAAGCACTTTATAAGTATAAGGATCGGGAAGCCGAGATTCACGCACCATTACTTACATAAGCTGGCATTGATTACGCATTGAAAACTATGCAGTTAGTTTCATAAATAAACTGTCAAAAGTTATTGTGAATAGCAATAGTGCACATCACTATACCCTTACTTAAATATGATTTATTCCAAATTAGAAAATTTCAATGAACACCCATACTGGCCATCTCAGATAATGCTACTTTTTGGAACAACTTGTCAAAAGCTTTAACCAAATCGGTTTGCATGATATACACTAGCAGACCTGACTTAAAGCCTGCACTACAATCCTCAGCAAAGAAGGCAACTAAGTCACGTTTTCTTAACATAGTTTTTAAACATATTTCCACTCAAGTGACCCAAGTATTTTGGACATTGTCGTACATTTCTTTGAAAATTGTAAGTATGGTAGGAAAATTGTAAGTATTGTAAGTATGGAAAAATTTTGAAATAAATTTAATAATTTTGAGATTTATTTTATGTGTAAAATTTTGGTATGAAGTTTTTTAAAGCTAAATGTCGTCATTTCCTCAGACATTTTTATACTGAATAATAAAAACTATTTAAAAAACCTATTTATTCTATTTTTTAGAATAAAAAAAATGTTTTGGAACAAAGAAACTAGACATTTTTCTTATTTTTTAATTCTTTCATTAATAGCTTTGCTCAGTGACACTTAAAAGTTTCATAATTGAAGATCATTAACTTTTCGAGTTATATTCAAATGCGTACCACGAAGTAATGAGAGCAGATACTTGTACTATTATAAGTAGCGGCGCTTTCATCGAATTAAAAATAGATTTAATATACGAGTACGCAAGCTAACGCTGCGCTAGAAAAATATTTTCCACGGATTTCTCACTGATCAGCTACTGATTAAATAGATAAGAAAACAATCAGTGGAGAAGTGGTTTTCAAAAATAACAAAAAAATAAATTTTTTTTCCGAATCATTTTTTACAAAAGAGTAAAAATTTTTTCAAAAAACAATAGATTTTTAAAAATTGGATTAAAAAAAAAAAAAACAAAATAATACAAAAATTTATAAAAATGTCTAAAAAAACTAGATAATTCACTTTAAAAAACTCTATACCAAAATTTTCAGCACTGAATAAATCGGAAAATTAAAAAAAAATTTCAAAACTTTTTCGCTTCAATTCTTATTATACTCAAGCCTACAAATAAACCAATTGACGGCAATATCCAAAATACTTGAATGACTTGTTATGGAATCGCTCGAGTGCGTTGAAGCCCAGCAGCAAATTTTATGAAGTTGAAAATGCTGAAAAGATTGAGATTGGCCTAATCCTGAGAAAAAATTATTTTTATTTATTTTTTTATTTATTAAAAGAGTAACAATTATAAATAATTATTCCACTTAAAGAGCTAAAGCACTGGCTACTATGGCCTTCGGCTATTGAGAAAAATTTTAATTGCTGTTTCTTTGGGGTTCTCTCTCTCTTTCTGCAATAAAGCTGAGTAATATTTTATCGCACCAGTGGTAACCTTGATTGTAATCACCTTGAGCGCATTTAATATTTGATGCCTTTAAAGAAATAAAAATAAGAATAAAATTAAAAAATACATAAGCCTCTTCACGAATTTTAATTTAACCACTTTATTTTTATCACATTTGTCAGGCTTTGACGAATGCCCCTACCAAAAAAAAAATTTGGGATTATTAAATTGTTGACGCAGCAGTGAGCAAGTGTCTGTTTCTTTCTTTTTTTTTTTTTGTTTGCAAATATTTGCGTTCGCCATCAACATCAAAGCAAATACTACAGATATGCATATGTATACGTCTTTATGCCAATGTAGGTACATTAGGGTGGCTATGATTCGGCGTTTTCTTAGTTTGTGATAATTTTCTTTTAGTTGAACACCAATTTGATCCCATTCGGTTACAAAATGCGCTGTCAGTCAAAGGAAATACATAGATGATCATGAGTCTTTAACGGTTTCCCATTTTCGAGACGCATACTTCAATAAATAACATAACTTTTCAGATGTAGAATAAAACACGTATCGTACTGTGTCTGAAAGTTCTTTTTTATTCAAAATAGTCTCCATTTAACTCGATACAACGTTCAGAACGATCAACCAATTTTTGCATGGACTTTTTTAAGTCATCTAAGGGAATGTTCTTTAACACCTGTGTCACGGCTGCTTGAATGGCTGGAATATCATCATAAAATGCACCTTTCATGGCAGTTTTCAATTTAGGGAACAGAAAGTAGTCGCGTGGTGATAGATCAGGGGAGGGTGGTCAATGACACAAATATGTTTTTGCATCAAAAATTCACGAACAGTTTTGGTTTTGTGAGGTGGTGCATTATCATGCAATAAAAACAGCTGTTTCCCCTCTGGATATTCAGGTCTTACACGAGCAATTCTTGACCACAAACGATGAAAAACTTGTAAATAGTATTCTCCATTAATAGTTTGACCTTCTGCAACAAATTCCTTGTGTACAATACCCTTGGAGTCGTAGAACGTGATCAACATTGTTTTGATTCTTGACTTCTGAAAACGCAATTTCTTTGCTTTCGTCTTCAATTCTGCAGATTGACGCTTAGTTTCAGGGTCATATTTGAAGCACCATGTTTCGTCACCAGTTGTGATCGAATCAAGAAAATCTTGATCGTTTTCAGCTGTTGAAATGATGTCTTTACAATGCTCTACACGAGCGATTTTTTGATCTTCATTTAATTGGTGTGGAACAAAGCGTGCACAAACCTTTCTTTTACCCAAATCGTCACTTAAAATTTTCCAAATAGTACCAGTAGATGAATTTAATTCTTCAGCCAACATTCTTATAGTGAAATTTCCGTCGACAGCAATGATTTCGCGGACTTTTTCCACCAATTCAGCACGATTACTTGCTTCTGGTCGACCAGGTCTTTCATCATCATTCAAATCTTCACGACCATTTTTAAATCGTTTAAACCAATTATATACATTTGAACGAGCTAAGCCATCATCACCATAAACTTTTTACATCAATTCGTACGTCTCACTAAATGTTTTTCCAAGTTTAACACAGAATTTAATATTTGCTCTTTGCTCCATTGTATTTTTACGACACAAGCACGAAACATACTGTCAATAAAAGGCGCGTAACTTTTTAACCTGTCAAACGATTTACATGAAGTTGGCTGCGGTTGAAAGCTGACGCTTGTACCTTTTCAGTATGATCAAAGTTTAATAGATAGCTCTTCGTGTTCCATGATTTAAATAAAAAGTTCTGTTATTTATTGAACATACTGTGTATAATGTGATGCTAAAAAATTTAAGTTTATTCACAACTGGACGTAAAATTTTCAATTAAACTGAGTTGCCATTGAACTCAACATTGAGCACAAAGATTGCTAGCCTACAAAATGATTTTCAGCCCATCCTGAATACGATATTATAAAATCTACTAATCCCAATGCAGATCTCCCAAAAAACTTGAAAACAAATTTGAAAGAGCATAAGAAAAATCATATGTTTTTTCAATATTAAAATACGACTATAAGAAATATTTCGACTTCAGTGCCACCAATCGGGCTTGTAAGCAAACCTACACACATTCACAGGTGTCTCACAATAACATCTGAAAATTTCATCAAATTCGGATGTACTATGGATGTATGTATTTTTTTTAATGTTGGCTACCAGGTAGTGACTCTATAGCAAGGACTCGGTGCGCCCATCCTGTGCACAACCAGCGTAGTATGTGCGACTTCAAACTCCAGGATATTTGAGGTTTGTTTGCTTCCCTGATATGGTGGTCACTGTTTTGTTTCTAGTTTCGTTTTCTATCGAGAACCACACTAACCCAAATCATTTAGATCCCTCCTGTATAACGGTTAATTTAACAATGCACACCGAAAATCGTTTGGCCGACTTACGCCTGTATGTGTATAACCCTCTATCGAGTTTAGTTTGCAGAATATTATGAATCTAATGCTATATGCCGTTCAATTTTCATACTTTTTTGTCCACTCTAAAGTCTTTTTACCTATTACCCTTTGTTTAATGATTCGCGTGCTTAATTTTGCTCCATTTTTATCCTCTAGCATTCTTCACTTTTTTTACGACCCTACCCGTTAAAACTTTTTACGTATATTTGAAAAAAATGTTTCTTGTTATAAT
The DNA here is from genome assembly GCF_028408465.1 of Anastrepha ludens. Lineage (NCBI taxonomy): Eukaryota > Metazoa > Arthropoda > Insecta > Diptera > Tephritidae > Anastrepha > Anastrepha ludens. Next base: position 71,529,614 of record NC_071500.1, read on the forward strand.
TTTACTTTTTGCAATAAATTTTGGAATGGGCTCGGTATTTTATGTGAGCTTACCATTAATATCTTTCTTCCTCTTATCCAATTGCATCCAGTTCGCCATAGAAGTACATAAAAGAGTAAAATCGAAACAATATCCCACCCTAGTGTACGTGCATATGCCCTTCAGCATTAACAAACGGTCGCAGACAGATCCAATTCCTTTCACTGCTTAAAATTAAATTCTGTGAACTTTTGCACAATCCAATGCGCTCGCTCTTTTTTTGCTAGTCGCCGGTTTCATTGAGTGCAGGGTAGTGAATTTTTGTAAAATAATTAAAAACCAAACGTTGCAAAAGAATAAACCGTTTAATGACCTTGGCATGCGAAGGTTAATGCCAAGACTGCAAGCGATTTGCAAGCAAATAAAGGCACAAACAATCGTATTACCCTGAAGCGTTTTAGGCGCAAAACTGCAACTGCAGATTGCACAAATTTCTGCTGATTACTACTGGGACCCAACGCAGTGCGCTCATTTACTATTGTTGTATTTTCGCAAGTGGTGCGCTCTATCGACTCTGACTGTACGAGAAACTATTTTGCACTTAGATTACTCATACGCCACGTTGTGCGGTGGCTTTTCTCTGTGCATATAAGTGCATATACATACTTATGTGCGGAACTAAGCTGTGTGTGGAATTGCGTACATTCATAGTTAAAAGCCTTTTTTTACATACGCAAATTTTGGCGTCTCCATTCATGCCAAAACGAAAAGTCGTATGTACTAGTTATGTACATATGTCAAGTGTTGCACAAGTTTTCGGGCGGGTGGCCTAAGCAAGCGACCAATTGCGCACAACTGCTGCCACTTTGCTACTGCCATTGCCGGTGGAACTTCCTGCACTTCACTATTGTGGTTGACTTATCAACATATTCCAGTCACATCACACCGCACCACCCTATGCTTAACGCTCGTGCGCCACTTTTCTAAATAAAACTAAAACCCAGCACTGTTTATCGCATTTAGCCTTGGAAGAGAGATGTGTGTCGGCAGCTTGAGTGCCGTTTACTGCCACTAGTCAGCCGCTTGCATTTCTATTGCCTCTGTCTACTGCCTCTGTATTTGCTTTTCCATTCAACGCAGTAGCTTTTTGGCGAATTCACACCAGGGGCAAGCGTTTTTGTGCTTTGTTATTATAAACGTGCTGGCAATGCAATTAAATGGATACAATTATATATTATATAGATGCACTCAGACACCTACACCTTCAATTGCATCCATCCGTATAATGAACATTAAATTATATAAAACAGAAGTCGCTTAGGGTAAAATAGCTCAACACTTTAAAATAATTTGCGTTTCTTCTGCATGCATTCTTATTCAAGTTGATGCCTCAAATCCGATTCGCTTTCCTCTTCTATCACTCTTGCATACGCAAATACATACGATTTGCTTACCTGTTTTCCCACTCTCTCATTCACACATGCCAACGGAATCCAGAAATGATACAAAATCAGTGCCAAGCTGAAGCAACTGAAAAAGCAGAACAGAAAAAAACAAAACAAATAATTGCTCTGTATGGGAGTGGAAATTCATATTTATTTGGTGGCAATGGCTTTTGAATTATCCTTCCGACTGTTTTATGTATTTCTTTCTGTTGCTGAATTTGTGCCTTTAGTAAAGTTGGCAAATATTGTTTCACAACGCTATGAATAATTTAATATTTTTGAACTAACTACCTTTTGTGAAGGAGGAATACAGCAAAGTTATATACACACACCGACATGCATACAAATTATCAAATTTCAAATTTCGCAGGCACAATAGAAATTTTAATATTTTAGTATTTTTCTACCGAGTGCATAAATGAATAAAGATTCCCTTTTTACGTTTATCATCTGCATGGCTTACAACAAAAAAACTTATATTTATCTACATAATTTTCCTAAAACCGATGATGTTTAACTTCTTACCATCTATGGTGAGGTGAAGCATAAATTTGTAATCGCTTTTTCGCTTTATTTCGAATTTCCAAGTAAGTTGCAGATCAGGTCGGTCTTCATTGACCTCATCAATCTCAAATGACCTACTAATACCATACGATTTTTGTTGGTATCTTTATCGGGCACTACCTAGTGGGAGCATATGAGGATCATATGAGTTTCTTGCAGTAATTTCTGTCACAGCAGCAGGAACGAGTAGGAAGTGTTCCGCTTTTGACAAAAACTATTATTTCTTGGAATGTCTGGCGGTGTAAGGAAAAATATTTCATTTTTTATTAGATGGACGAAATGACTGCACTACATAGCGAATTTGTGATGAAACTTTGAGTCCAAGAAAATCGTAACACAATAGGATTCCAGGTGTGTTTTCTTAAAAGTGTGTAAAATAGAAACGAAAAAAGAGTTTATATTTTTGTTTTCAGTGTTTTATTTTTTTTTTTTTTTTTTTGTCGTATGAGGTTCGTTCAAAAAGTTGTTAACCTTCAATTCAAAAAATGGTCTTCCAAAAAAAGGTATGTCGCTGGCGATATGGATTACGGAACTCAGACAGGTGTCTGAAATCGAACAGACAAAAAGGTTCTTGTTCAGTATGAATGTCGTTATCGTATGAACTACGATTTAAAAAAAAAAAAATTTCACAAAATTGCGGACGTTCAACGATGAAAAGCCGTTTTTTTACCCTTTTTTTACTTTAAAGATCTGAAAAAAATGCTAAACAAGTTTGTTTTCCAAATGATCGTAATTCACACGATAATGATATCAATTCTACGTCATTTAAATTTTATTTCATCAAAATTGGATCTCTAGAACCGGCTATATCTGTGTCCATTGTTCATGTGAAGACAATGTTTTGAAGGTTGACAACTGTTTGCACAAACTTCGTATGGTAAAACAAAAATTTTTATTTTTTAATAATGGATCACAAAATGAAACCCTGAAAACAAAACTAAAAAATGTATTATATTAAAGAAACACTCAAACACGCCATTTTGAATGCGGCGTAGGCCTTAATTATGACAATCCACACACTCATAGAGAGCAACCTAACGTAACCTAATCTTAAAATATCAGATTTACATGAAACTTGTTTATCTGACAGCAGTTATTCAGCGCCGGTTACCACGAGAAAGAAACGACTGGCGCACTTCGTTAAACTCGGCCAAAATCGAGTAAGCGGTTATCTCGCCAATTAAGAAGAAGAAGTTATTCTATATTGAATGGAGTGGTCTGACTCTTACCACGATATCTATAGTTTTATCGTCATTTCCAGGGACTGACCTGCCAGAGCATGTCTTATATTCCACATCCGTATCAGCCGACTTACTTTATTTTCATTATTTTATTTTATATTATTTTCATATTTTTTTTTAATTAATGTATTTTTTTTCGGTATAAAGTAATAAAAAATACACTCGCTGTAGTCTATGGTATTACACTGTTATTAGCTGAGTTACTTATTTTAGAAAAGTACAGATATTGACTTTTGCCTAGTAGCAAAAATCGATAAGTGTTCACTGTTCTTTAGTAAAGTGGAATGTGAAAAGCGCAGATTTTTCTGGTACGTCCCATTGCCGGAGTGGCAGTTTGAAAATAAAATGTTCTTGTATTAGTGCAAGCGCCATTCACTGCAGTTGTGGTATCACAAATAATTTATTAAGGTTGATCTAGGCGCAGAGGTTCGCATTCAAATCCCGCCATGCTGGGATTGGTTTGTTTGGCTATGCAGCAGGATAGGCGTCATGATGAGGTAAAATGCTGAACTGGTATAAAAGGCAAACAATTACAGTTGGTGTACAATTTTTTATGTAATAATAAATTATTTTTGCCTGTGGTTGTGTGAGCTTTATGTAAATAATATAATAAAATGACCTTTTTTGATGAAGAGGGGTTTTTTATTATTTATTTTTATATAAGTATGTGAAGTATTTGTCATTAAGAAATATTATAAATTCTTTCAGATTTTTTTTTCGACTCATTTGGTTTGTGTAATGTGTAACCACAAAAGTTAACTGAATAATATGTAATTAATATAAATTCTAGGATGATTACACAATTTTCAGTGAAATATGATTTGGTTGAAAATTTGTTAAGTTGTTTTTGCTTAAAATTCATTCATGTGCATTTTACTTTGAATAATCAGTGATAATTAAATAGTAGAAAATATGAAAGAATGAGTGCCACAGTGGGTGTGGTCCTGTGCGGTGTAGTCTGCCTAGCATTTAGGACAAAGCTTTGCGCACCTCAACGCAAAGTGAAACATCCAAGGCACTGGTCTAAGTTTTTTTTAATATATATTAATAAAGGTGAAATTTTAAGGAATGTTTTTGTAACATGGAGGAAAGTCAAAGTTGGTCCGAAGTAACCAAAAATTAATGTTGTTCCACAATTCGAGGGACCAACAGTTTTATGTCGCCTCCGAAAGGCAGATGGTTTTTTATGAGTACATTTTTCATGGCAGAAAGACACTCACAGGGTTTTCATTGCGTGCTGAGGGGCGACCGCTATTAGGAAGAAATTGTTCTATTATTAGGCGTTTAATGGTATATATTTAGGCGTTATTTCCGAACCTATGGACTACCAAATACTAGTTATATACCAACCCAGACGATAAATCAAAAAAAAACACGAAGCAAGTAAAATTTTCAAAAATGGGATTCAGTTGCCTCTCCCACTGAAGCTCGCACAAACTTTATACGCGTATTGCTCCTTATCTTATTTAGGTACGAAATAAATAAATGATTTTCCAATAAGAGGTTTTATTTTGAAATTCAATAGAAATAATCGGATGTTTATTTCATTCATAAATAGTCGTTAATCATCTCTCGATAGCGATAGATAACACCTGTTATTGGAAAACCCTTTATTATCGGATAACAACCACAATAAACGAAATTTTTTTCCACTTGGCGGATGTTACAAGCTATCTGGCTGTCTGTGAGTTTGCTTGGTTGCAAAAAAAAAACTATCAGTTTATATTAAAAATTTGATACCGACCGAATTTAGCACTTTTTAAATTGCTTTTTCATACCTACGTTTCTAAAAGCAATTGAGGTTTCCTGCTTAAGTTTTAAGCAAGCCAAAAAAAAGAAGAAATATTAATAATCCAAAAAGTCTTCATTGTTCTTCAAAATATATTCCATAACGATAAACACATTTTCGCATGCAGCTCAAACAGTATCGCAGCACTCTTCGGTCTTCGATTGAGGTAGCCAATTACAAAACATGCGATTCGAATGCAATAATTGCTTTTTAGAGCGTCGAAAAACTTTGGACTTAATTTTTATTATAGACTGGGAGAATAAGAAGAGATCATTGACAACCTTGTGTGGCACGCTTTATAGTTGACCGTTCTACGCATAGGAGCACGAGTCGTCACACGTTACTTTTTTTATCGACGCCTTTTACCTATCCAAAGTTGAATTTTGGCAACATTTCCCTACACAAATCGACCCGATAAAAAGTTATTGAAAAGCTTTATGTCTTGAGGAGCTGTCCCCCTTTAAAAAATCATAGAAAATCAACGCATGAAAGGTTCATAATTCATGTTTAGTTTTTATGCAAGATAAATATTACAAGTACCAGCGAAAACCACAAAAACCACTCCTGCGACAAAATATTCTGAGTACGATTGCTATTAAATGTCAAACTTTAAATAGATTTGGCATATTCGCACTAGTGTTGTGCTGTCTCCAAACCAATTTAACAACTCGCCGATGTTAGTAGAATTTTCCCTCGAACTAGGTAACTCCCATCAATTGTTTAAAAATTTAACTAAAGGGTGGCTGATGAATTTTGCTACATTAAGAAACTCAAATAACTTTTTTTTAGTGTATGGAATTCATTTATTTTTTTTTTCAAGTTGAAGGTCATTAAATTTTATTAAATGTAGCTTAACTAGTTTTAAAAATAATTGAATTTAAATGCCCCCCATGCTCGTTGACACAAGTGCGGCATCTTAGTAAAAAGTTGTTCATTGCTGCTTTGAGAGTTGCGACAGGAATAGCCGCAATTGTTGCCCGAATGGATTGTTTTAGTTCATCCAAATTTGTTGGCTTTGTTTTATAAACTTCTTGTTTACATAAACCCCACAAGAAAAAGTCAGGTGCAGTAAGGTCAGGCGACCTGGGGCGCCAACGGAATTCGGAGTTTCTTGAAATCAGTTTATTGGGAAATTTTCGTCGCAACTCTGTCATAACAGTCTGGGCTATGTGAGACGTTGCCCCATCTTGTTGAAACCACACAGAGTTGAAAGGAATTCTCTTTCGGCGTAGTTCTGGATAGAAAAATTCTTTCAGCATTTTCAAATAACGGTCTCCAGTAACCGTAACGGTGAGACCATTTTCTTCAAAAAAGTAAGGCCCGACAATACAGCGTGAAGAAACCGCACACCACACTGTCACGCGAAGAGGATGCAATTCCGTCTCGTGGAGTATCTGTGGGTTAGAAGTACTCCATATTCGACAATTTTGTTTGTTCACATTGCCGTTTAAATCGAAATGGGCCTCATCAGACATGAAAAGGCAGTTTAACATGTTTTGGTCTTCTTCCACCATTTGCAGGATCTTCTGGCAAAATTCCAAGCGAATCGGCAAGTCTGCTGCATTCAGTTTGTTAACCATTTGAATTTGGTAGGGAAATAAGTCTAAATCTTTGTGCATTATTGTTTGCAAAGACTGTCGGCTGACACCAAGTTGAGCAGATAAGCTTCTTGTTGAAACCCTTGGATTGCTTTGTATAGCTGCAGCTACAGCAGCGATCGTTTCCTCCGTCCGAACTGGTGGGTTTCGATGATAAGGCCTTCTTGCGACTGTTCCTTGCTCAGCAAAATTATTCACCAGTCTCATTATGGTCCATCTGCTCGGGGGATCGCCGCCAAACATCCGCCTGTACTCTCTCTGTACCAAAACTACGGACTCCAGTGCGTGACAGCGGCGGACTATCCAAATTCTTGTTCGCGTGTCCCAGTTATCCATTTTAATAAATTTTAAAGATCAATCTGCAAATTAAAACAAAAATGGAACAGATAACCTAAAAAGAAAAAAAGTTATTCAATTTTTTTTTGGTAGCGGCTTTCATCAGCCACCCTGTATTTCGTATTATAAAGCAGTTTCTAAAATTAATTAGAAATCAAAGCTCAATTTTGTGAAGCACTGCAAGTATTCACAGACAAAGCTCTGCTCTTAACCTTACATTAAATCTACAGCAAAAGAGTAAAGTAAATACGCTTACATATAATATTTTGTATCTCAATCCTTGCTTAGCTGTGATAGCAAAGAGTTTCACACGCTTTAAAAAATTTCATTCTGAATATTCGAAAAGCGTTAAGCAAATTCGTTGAGTGTAAGAAAGCCCGACGGCAAAAGCACTTAACAACTCAGCAAAAATGTGAATCAGCAAAGAAAAAAATGCAATGAAAGAGCTATAATCCCTTTAAACCCTTCACATTTCAGGATTTTTTATAAAATGGCGGCAGTGATTTCAGCAAAACAAAACCAACAAAAAAAATAAATAAAAAATAAAAATTCTCCAGAGTGGCAAAAGCCAGTGTTTTGAAGTTGAGAATAGTTGTTTCTTCTGCTTGTCTGCAGCATTTGCGGTTACAAAATTCACATTGTGCTTTATGTGCGCGCATGTGTGTTCACATTGGCACCACTCGCACGCATGCATGCACACATACGAACACATTAGATTTTCAACCGAACATATGCTGAACTTTGGGGCCATGCGGTGGCATTATCGGAGCGATGTTTACGCCATATTCAACCTTTCCATTCCTATACAAGCACACGTGGCATATGCAATTGTGCCCTTACAAATATGGCGCCTGGAAACACTTTTGTTCCGTGGGCTAGCGTAAGTTTAGTAAACAGCAACTTAACTGCTTGGCAACAGAATTGTCGGTGAAAATCCCATCGGATTTCCTGGAATGACATTGATATTCCCAACACTTGATAGTCACCAGTAGGTTAACCAACAAAAAATATAACATTCACGTTGCGCTCGCAAGTGTCAGTCATGACGCAGTTATTGGCGGAAAGTATCTACAATCCGCACATATATTTACACATAAGAGTATGCATGATACACCTGTAGGAAAAAGTTTCATTAGTTAGACAAATTTATGTTTCAGAATTGGTTACGGTAATGGTAATGGCGGTTGCCCCTCGGCAGGCAATAGCAAACCTCCGAGTGTATTTCTGCCATGAAAAAGCACCTCATAAAAATTCCTGCCGTTCGAAGTCGGCTTGAAACTGTAGGTCCCTCCATTTGTGGAAGAACATCTAAACGCACGCCACAAATAGGAGGAGGAGCTCGGCCAAACACCCAAAAATGGTGTACGCGCCAATTATATACATATATATAATGGTAATGCTTGTACGGGTTAGACTAAGATCTTTATTCACTGCGACCAGATTGATCTTTTGTGCGCCCTTAAGTGGTTAATTTCAATAATTTAATATTGCGATTAATTGAACCAGCTTGTTAGGAGGGAGAATTTGTAAGTCTTCATCTTCTAGTAAGTACGAGTCCAGGATTCTGTGTCTCCTGCAACTTAATGCTTCACAGTTGGTGATTAAGTGTTCCATGGACTTTTCTTCACCACAGCAGAGCCTGCATAATCTAGTGCTAGATAGCCCTATTGTATTGAAATGTTTATTGCAGGCAAAGTAACCTGTAAGTGCTTCCTTTTTGTCTAGGATTAGAGCTGATTTTGCTCTCCTGGCATTCAAATTCAGGAATTATTTAGAATGATTAAGACCATTTGTGCCATTCCAGTGTTCCTTGGTGTTTATTTGGGTCCATTACTCAGTTTCCTATTTTAAGTTGTATGTTTCAGAATTATTACGATTTTATTAATAGCGAATTTTTTAGTACTCCTGTGAAAAGTAACGAATTCGGTGCCCAAAATGTGACACCAACAGAGTACAAAACATGTAAAAATTGTAAAATCGTTACCGAAGAGCACAAAAATGGCTCGATATCATGATTTTAGAATCGAACTTGGGTTTCCTAATCAGTAGCGCCAAAATAAAAAATAGCTTTCAATACCTATTACGCACGAAATAGAAAAAGCATTCGAAAACAAAAAAAGTATGTTCCTGCGTATTCCTCGATGTGGCAAAGGCATAGGTAAAGTTTGTCACACAGGTTTACTTGTTAAATTGAAATGAATACCTCCTAAGCAATACTCGAACATCAAAATCTTGGAGTCATATTTATCATATCGCTACTTTCGAACCAAACAAGGTGATCTTCAATAAAATCTTCGACAAATAAAGACATGAGTACCTCAAGGTACTTACTTCTTGGGCCTCTACTGTACCTTCTCTTCGCACATGACCTACCATCTGATCCTAATTACGTCACAGCGGCGTTTGCAGATGACACTGCGTGATTGCAGTTGGTAAAACTGAAAAGGAATCGACAGCCACATTGCAAACCGCTTTATGAAAGGACTACCAGTGGACTAATAAATAGAAAATTAAACTAAACCAAACAAATCTGTGCACGTAGTTTTCACAAGCATTAATATAGCATATACCACTATACATAGATGATGAACAGGTACCATACTCAAACTCTGTGAAGTACCTATGTACGACACCTGATTGTGAACTTCGATGGAATGAACAGAAGTTAAGAAAAATAAGGAAGAATTGGAATCAAAAAAATTAAAAACAGGCAAAATGGCTCATGGATAGCAGATCCGCTCTAACTACAGAAACTTACTTTACTTGCTTTTGTGGCGCCACAACCGTGTGTCGGTTTTGGCCGAATCCAAAATGGCACGCCAATTGTTTCTGTCCTTTGCCCGTTGCTGCCAGTTGGGAATCTCGAGTGAAAACAGGTCCTGCAACTCTTGGCCCTTCCAGTGGAGATGTGGTATTCCTCTTCCAGACCTTCCTTTTTGGGGTACCGTGTCGCACATTCGCCTTACTGGAGCGTCTTCTTTATATGGGTGACATGACCAAGCTAGCCTAGCCGCTGTATTTTTACACGCTTATCTACCCTATGATCCGAAAGTACCGGTAATTTAAACGAATCGCGAACATGGGAACAGGTCCATATTTTTTTCTTATGTTCGTAGGACTGTAAGACACACATCTGTCATTTTTTAGCGCCATCGGATCATTAGTGTCTGCTCAGCCGGCTGGTAATGTGGGCAAACAATTCGTGGATTTTGCATGGTGATAACGCACCATCGCACCGAATCCAAGTTATGCTGGATTATTTGACCAAACACGAAGGAAATACCATCGTGCAAGCACCGTATTTACCTGATATGGCCCCGTGTAACTTCTTTTTGTTTCCCAAGTTGAAGTTACCACTTCGTGGACGGAAATTTCAGTCGGTAGAGGAAATCAAAGAAAATGCGACGAATGAGCTGAAGGCCATCCCATTGTCGGCCCACCAGGGGTGCAACGTAGGCACATGTGTGTTACTTCAGACGGGTCATATTTTGAAGGAGATAAAATAATTTTACCTGAAATTTAACTCTGTTTTGTTTTATTTAAACATTCCCGGTACTTTCAGATCATAGGGTATGTCGATATCCCTATATAGCTCATGGAGCTCGCTGTTCCATTGTACGCAGTACTCCTCACTAACGCGGAGGGCGCCAAAGATCTTACGTAGAACTTTTCTCTCGAAGACTTCCAAAACTTTTTCATCTGCTGTTGGCATCGTCCATGCTTATGCGCCATACTTCTCAATTGCCTACTGAGCCCTACTACCTGTTGGCAAGACTTGACGTCATTTCTGTTGTTGGTCCCAAAGTAGACAAAGTCCTGCACAACATCGAATTGTTGGTTGTCAACACTGACATATTATCCAAGATGCGAAGACTTCTTGTGTGTTGACAGCAGATACTTTGTTTTGCCCTCATTCACCGAAAGACCCACATTGATCTTTTTAAACTGGAGTATAGAAAACTTTAACTGTTGGAAACAAACTATTAATCTACAACCAGTAAGAGCTATGGGGTCATGCCAGTCAAAGTACGAAAAACCAAATCCAACAGTGTCAACATAAGGTCCTACATAGGTTATTGTCTAGAAGTTCCGACATTGAGAGCGACCTTAAAGTAAACTCCGTCAACACTGAAATCGAAAAAATTGCAGTGTCCCATAAGGAAAGAGTAATAAACCACATCAATGAAGAAGCACATAATTTAAGTGGAACGGATGGATTAATAAGAAGGCTCAGACGCACTAAACCCAGTGCTCTCATTCATCCATTAGAATGCTTTATGTTATGTATAATGGAAATTGGATATGTAGTATGTCCAAGCAAACCCCCATTTCAGAAGCTGTGGGGACCTTTCAGAGAAGGAAACTGTTGAGCACTTTCTCTGTAATTGTCATTGCTAGACATTTAAGGTCTCTAAGTGCTCCTTTCTTCGGCAGCCTGGGGCAGTGCGCCAACTTAAATTACATCAATCTTCTCCATTATATCAACAGCCCTGGCTGGCTGTATATATCTGCCTGTTGGAGTTCTCATAATGGTATCAAAACGGTGCTTTAGTGCTACTTGAGGAGTGCCAAACTGGCAGTTCAACCATTTCACCTATCTATGTCTAAGCCTTTCATATGGCATGCCAAAACTCCCCTCTATCTAGGTAAAAACAATGCAAAACATAATAGATCGCATCTATCGATATTTGAGCTAAGTAGAACAAACTATCGAAAAATGCTCCCAGTAGTGGATAACAAGCACTTCTTAAAACATTGCCGCGTGAGATTCATCAATTGCTCATTTAAAAAACAGAAAAAGTATGTACGAATAAGAAATTATTCCAAATTCAATAAAACGAACCAGTTTGCTATTACTGCTGTTTTCTGCAGATTTGTGACTCTTCGTGCAGATTATTTTTCAATATTCATATGTATCGGTTTAAGAGCGTGAATGTAGTGCTGCTGGTGGCATTTATAGTAGTATTGTTGATTAAGTTGATGGTGGTAATGCTACAGGTATTCAATGCACCCCCCCGTTTACTGCCTGCAACAACTGTTCCATATACAGGGTGAACGATATGAAGTGTTGCCGACTTCACACTGCTTGTATCTGTAATGATACTGGTAGCATTGCAAAACGCTATGGAGGTGGACCAAAAAAACCGCAACAACGCCAGAAATGGTTCGGAAAGTGAAGGCTCGACTTGAACGAAATCCACGTCGAAGTGGAAGAAAAATGGCCAAAGAACTGAAAATATCGCAAGACAGCATTCGACGCATATTGAAAAATGAGCTCAAGGTCAGGACTTACAAGTTCCAAAAAGCACACGATCTTTCACCCCAGCAAAAAAAGTTCGGTGCGAAAGAGCAAAGGAGTTTTTGCGCTTGCACGAACGTGGCGAATTTCCTAACATTGTGTTTTCTGATGAAAAAAATTTCTCAATTGAGCAATTCATAAACACTCAAAACGATCGTGTTTACTTGACCGAACGCTCATACGAGAATTTGAGTCTACGTATGGCCACTTGAAGCAATTCCCCATCGCAACGAATGGTTTGGTGTCTGGTGTCAAAATGAATGCGGCTTATTATCGGGAAAATGTTTTAGAAGCTGCTTTAGAGCCGTGGACACGAAAACATTTCGGTCGTAGACCATGGACGTTCCAACAGGACTCGGCAACGTCTCATAAAGCTCGTGTGAACCAAGAATGGTTAAAAAATCATGTTCCACATTTCATTCGTCCACACAATGGCTTTCGAATTCACCAGACGCAAATCCTATTCCATCTAGTCCATTTTGGAGAGCAAGGTGAGGACTAAAAAATATGCAAGTATGGATGCGCTGAATAAAGCGATTATACGAGAATGGGCCAAAATACCTCAAGATCACATTCGTGCAGCATGCAACTCATTTTTTGACCGTTTGAAGGCTGTAGTCAAGGCAAAAGGTGTTCATATCGAGCTTAAGTGAATACGTGTTAAAATTGTAGTAATTTTTGAACAATTTCGCATTTGAAATCACTTCACACTTCACATCGTTCATCCTCTGATGGCACACCTGGCATCACAAACGACACTCATGCGCACTTGCTTTTCGGTTCATAAATTAGATACAAATTTTAGTTGAATAAGGAAAATGTAATATCCCTTTCATAGAGTAGTCTTGTCGTATACGGATACACAGCATCACCTTGAGTAGAGCCCCCAATCTCAATAAATTGCGATGGACAACAGCCATATTCTACCAGGATATCGCATCGTTTACGTTCTATTGTATGACAGGGAATTCCGCAGAGGATAGAAGAAAGAGCTGTATGAGCTCCCGCAGATGCATCACTGCCTTGATCAAGTAATCCGGTTTCGTCCGTTGGTCTAATCAAAAGGGCTGCTGAATTTAAAATAATAAAAAAACAAAAAAAACAATTAATAAATAAAACAAACAAAATAAAATATAATTTCATTAAATTAAACAGCGCTGTAAGTAAGCATTTAATATATAAAAAGTAGTAACTTAAATAGGATCCCAAAGAAAAGGCAAAGTGTTTGAATTGTTTCAGAACCATTTTAAGAACGATTCCGGAGGTGGTGGTTTAACTTTTAAGGAGTAGAATGGAATGAAATTATAAATGGTGGGAATTTTCCAAGCACTCAGGTAATATTGCACTTTATACTTAAATTTTGTAGGAGCATTTAAAGCAATGAATCTATAGTCGCATGCAAATAAAAAAAATGATTTCGACCTGTCGCTTGCTTTCACAAATTTATTCAATAATTCTTTCCACCGCGGGTGCTTGAGTCTCTACAGATACGAGTGTATACTTGTATATGTGTTGCCCCATTCAACAGCTTTTGTGACTTCGTACTTTTCAACTACACTTCCTCGCACTCGTTCAGGAGCGAACACTTTCCTTTTGCTTTTATGTCAAGCTTCAGAGTCGTCAAAAAAAAAATCGTTTTGTCAATGTTTAATAAAAGGCGTGAGCTCAACTTTTTTGCGCATCCAGTTTATTCGAAACCCCAATTACAAAGAATGAAAAATGGAAAAACAGTTTGCAGAAAAATAGAGAAGAATAAAGAATGGCAAACTTTTAAGGTAGTTCCAATGGCACAGTTGAAAATAATTTCATAATTTTAGACAGTCAATAATTTAATTAAAAAATAGTTGCTAAAAAATGCTTTTCCCTCACTGGTTGTAAAATAACACCTATTTGTACTACGGCAATTCAAAACTTTTGAATACCTCGACAAGTGGTCGATTTAAATTCATTAAGGAAAATGTTGAAATTAGCGACCTCTTGATTGTAAACTGTTAGTTTTCTTATTTAATAATAATTTTTTTAATAAAAATGTCTACAACTACTTTAAAAATAGGAATTAAAATAGAACTACAAAGTAATTCAGGTACTTTACAGAAAACGTGGCCCAAGCATGAGGGCTGCATGAGTTAATGCAATCCATTTGCCTCCCCCATTTTATTATACTTTTTCCTTCATCTCCGCAGGTGGTTATGGGAAGAGCTGCTAGAATAGTTAATAAATAGTATAAATTCGACAGCATATCTTTTCGTCACACTCCAATGGCTTTGAAATTTGTTTTTGGCCTTTCTTTGGCCAGACTTCATATTACAAATTATTTTATGCCAAAGATTCAATTCCATTCGTACTTCCTCAAAATATACTTATAAATTAATGTCCACGATAAGAACTATGACATTTATTACCCATTCGACTTTGGCCGAGTTCAATAAAGCGTCTCAGTCGTTTATTTCATGTGCTAATCGACGCAAAGTAAAGCCAAGTCCTTCTCCACTTGGTTTTCCCAACGCAGTGGAGGCCAGCTGGTACCGCACTGAATACTTTCAGAGCCGGTGCGTTTGCATTCGGCCGGATCCGCTTGATTCGGTTCAGTATGCACGTGTCTGCTTATAGCGTGTACAGCTCATAGCTCCATAGCCTTCGATATTCGTTATCGCCAACACACAAAGGTCCATAAATCCAGCGCAGAATATTTTTCTCCATCACTCCGTGGGCCGTCGTATCGTTGTTTAAACTTCTACGCCATACGGGTACAATACGACCAGCATGGTTGTAAAGAATGATTTTTATTCTTTGAGACAAGGACGATAGATTACCAGGTTTGGCCAATCTGCTATGGTGAAAACCGCAATTGAGCTAGTAACTTCGGCGATCACGTCACCGAGTACTTGACAGCGTTCGCCCACTTTACAAGTATTTACACACACTCGCGTCCGTTATACAGACGACAATGAAGCAATATGAGGGGATGCTGTGCTAATTTTTTTTCGTATATCACGTGCACAACCTCAGTTTTTTCGTAATCAAAACTCTGTCTCTTCCCCCGTGACTGCAGCCAATCAGTTGAATCTTTCAAATTCGCTGAGAGCCGGATCTGATCTTGGCCACACATTCTTAAATATTTTCGCCATGCGGTGAGGCATTATTTTACAACGCAGTTGTCTACTTAGTTCAAAGTAGTACTTGTTGGCACAGATATTCATCCTATTTTGAATAATTTTTTTACTAAATAAAAAAAAGTGATTCGGTGTGATGAGAATGTCTATTTTCATCTTTGGGCGCATCATTAAATGCCTATTTGTATACTGCAGCTCTCTTTTTCATAAGTATCAAATATGATTGGCATATGACGCCATTCGCAAAAATTATAAATTTCTCGATAGCCCGATTAATTTTGCGCCACTTTGTACACATATTTTTTAACTTTTTTCATAGTTCGCAAGATATTGTGATTTTCATTTCTGGCCTTTAATATCACATTTAATTGATATCACCATCCAAATTTGGTTTCTTATTAAGTGAAGGGGTACTCTGCCCGCTGCAAATTATTTACTAGCTTATAGCAAGACGTGGGTGTTCATTTTGTTTACAAATTTTTAATTTGTAAAACTCTGTACTTACAAATACAGCGCTACACGACTGGTTTCCTGGCTTCCAGCATCGATAACCGGAAGTTTAGCATTTGATTGCCTATTTACTAGTTAATACGAGTGCATGTGGATATGTGTATATGTATATATTGATTTTCAATTATTCATTCTTCACTTTTAATGTGATAATTTCCTCGTTGGCTGCCTGCCTAATGAAGCTGAACAAAAGAGAATGACCAAATCTAAGCATTCAATTAGCTGGAAACGACGACAAATTAGGCCAATGCAAATCAAAACCAAATCATTTCATATATTTTCGTTTCACTGATTATTTTGCACGCCTCTGCAGCTCCAACCGCTCGACTTGCCTACTTATTTCGCACTTTAATTTGTTACTTAGTTGCTTATGTGCTTAAGAAGGTAATTTTATGAGATCTTATGTGTACAAATGTTACAATGCACATACCTACATGTATTTGTGGTACATGCACATCCACATACACATATGTATCTGTACATATTACACTCTTGCAATTCAATACTAATCAGCCATATAATGGAAAATAAACAGGTTGGCACTTGAAGCAAAAAAGAAAAAGCCACTCACGAATAAAGAGAAAAATAAAAAAATTCAAATGTTATATTGAAGTCAACTTGCGCAAGACGTCATCGACACACCGTGAACCGCATATAATAAGCTGATTAAGAAAAGGTTTGTAATTCTTTCAAATGGAGAAACAATTTTTTTTATATAAGAATAACTAAAGTGACTTATTTTTGTATATAATAACACAAACAAAAATAGGATTTTATGCTCGGTGAATAGGACAAAGGATGGAAACAAACAGGAATGAATTTGTTGTAGATATGGGAATTGAAAACTAAAAACAGTAAACCTTTCGGATTCCAGTTAAATATTGCCGAATACACTGCTATAAAATTTCGTGTAAACCCAGTTCCCGACGATATTTCATTGGAATCAGTACTACGAGTATTATTGCAGAAAGTGTTGTTGTTTTGTAGTTATGGAGCTAACATGAGCTCGACCAAAAATTTACTTTTGTTGAGAAATGATATCACTAAAAATATTAAATTTGAGAGCGAGTTATGGACCAAACTTTTCGACAAAGTAAGCCGGCGTTCTGCTCCTCTCCAAAAAAAAAAAAAACAAAAATTCAAAAGTGTACCATATACTCTGGTATACAGATATAGCAACGATACCTGAAGGCATAGAAGCAGGATTATATGATCCCAAAACAACCAGCAGTATGTGCTGATGCGTAGTTTTCCCAGCATCGAATGCAGCGAATAACTTAAATAAAAGCTTTGAGGCTAGGTCCTCATTAGTCCTTGAGTGCACCAAGAAACTGAGTTTCCTAGGTATTCACAATTCGCCCCATTTAAACGTCCACTACGTTGTGCATCATCGGTGTCTCCACGACCACGCTCAAAGTCCGTAAACCATCGTTTTATTGTTTTTTTCTGATGGAGCGGAGTCCTCATAATACTTTTCAAACCATTGCTTCGCTTGAAGGGATTTTCATGAAGCAGTTTCAAATTAAAGCACCAAATTCTTTTTGCTAGCATCACTCAATAACTCATGAACTAATGAATAGGATATCATGAAATTTTAACAGCTGTCTTTTTACGGCTAGCAGTAACTGAAAAAAGGTGAATGCAATAAGGCTAGTGAACTCTCTGAGTTATACCCGGGACTTTTCAGCCGATGTGTGATTTATCTGCCACTGAATGCCTCTGTGATGAATTTCGTTGCCGACAGCCTCAGTCAGCACATCTTCGATGACGAAGAGAAACAGGACTGGGCGCCGAATGCCAACTTGCCGCACAACACTCAGCACTTGGAAAGGATCCAAGGATACTTTCTGGTATAAGTAATACAACTTTTTCAGCCTAAGTGGGCTCTTGCTTTACGCTATCAAAGGCTTTTTCAAAATCAATAAATACCAGGTGTAGTTCTGAACTAAATTCGATTATAATCCTGAGTGGGTTAATTTGATCGGTTTAGGATTATCCGAGCTTTCTTTGCTATCGTTGGAGGCACACAGATACCCCTCCAATTCTTGCAGTTTTTCCGATCACCTTTTTTAGCAAAGTTGAATAGGATGCCCTCCTTTCATTCTTGCGGGAATGTTTTTGTCTCATGCGAATGCTATCATAGGAGATAGAATTTCCGCAGAAAGCATGGGGTCGTTTTTGTATAGCTCAGCAGGTATGCCATCTATACCAGCCGACTCTCCATTTGAAAAATGTTTAATAACGGCATTGATTTCAGCCAAACTTGATGCAGGTGTTTTTATCCTAGAGTTTATATCGACGCTATCGTTACATATGACCAGCTGGTCAACAGCAACAACAATTCATTGTTAAGTACAGCCGAGAAGTGCTCCTTCAACCGCCTTAGTTGTTTTTTCCATCTGCTTCCTTCCAACAACAATGCTTCTGGCAACGAGCTTTTTGGTAATATTGAAGGGCTTGCGAGAGTCACCACTTCTGGACGCATATTCAACCTCGTCAATTTTGAAATTTTCTAAAAATTTTGAAACTTTCTAAAAATTTGTTTATTATTATAATATAATAATATTTTGAAATTCTCTAAAAATTGTAAGACATTCTAAAAGTGTTAATATTTTCTAGAAATTTTGTAATTTTCTAAAATTTTTGAAAAGTTAAAAAAATATTAAAATTTTGTACAGCTTTTAGAATTTTTAAAAATTTTGGCATTTCCTAGAAATTTTGAAAGTTTCTAAAACTTTTGAAATGTTCTAAAAATGTATCATTTCAATTCTATTACATTCATTTTAAGAAATTTTTAAATTTTCTAAAACTTTGGACACATTATAAAACTTTTAAAATGTTATAAAAATTAAGAAGTTTTCTAAAAATTTATAAATTTGAAATTTTCTAAAAATTTTGAAATTTTCGAGAAAAATTTCCAGTTAACAATTTTCTCAAAACATCTTTAGTTGACCCGAAACTTGTACAAGACGATCCACTGTTCGATAGCCGGCTGAAGCAAAGAAACAAGAATATTAAAATACCCATCTAAGTATGTACTCGTATAGCTGTATGAGTACGCACCACACAAAGGCTGCAAAACAAAGTAATAAAAGCGAGTTATGTGTGCACTTTTGCAGTAAATGGCAAAACGACTTAAGCTTTACTAGACTGGCGTGCGGTGGGTATTAGTTAGTGCGCAGGCGCAGGCGCAGACGCAGACGCAGACGCAAATGTAAACTCCAAACTGGTTTGCTTTACGCCAATAGCCAACTGCGGTAGTAGGGGCTGTTGTCCACTTCACTTCCAATTCCACATGCCTCATCTACTACAAAGGTTTTTGTTTTTCACTGCCAGTGTGCTTGCCACTCTACTCGTTATAGAGCTTTACCTGTTGCAAGTGGCATTTCCACTTGCACTTTCAAGTGGCCGTAACAACGGTAGCATGCAGCAATACAAACACAAACATGTTGTAAGTATTTGTACGCAAGTAAATACATACATAAACATACTGTATATACATACATATGTATAAGCAATGGTGCAAGCGGTAGCTGGCAATATTGCCATGTTAAGCACCGACGGACAGCAGCAACCGGCGGATTGACGTAATTGCACCGCAACTCAAGGCAATAGTGCCCACAAAACGTTCGCTGGCCGCGCCATTGGTCGCACTCAAATGGCTAGTTGTACTCTTAGTTTTGAGTAAACTCGTTTGTCATTCCTTGTGCACATTTTTTGCTAAACTATCGATCGATTTGTTCAACCTTTCCCACTTGCTGCCTCGATTTATTTTATCGCTAAGCGTTTTTGCATTCCTCGCATGCCTTTTTCAATCCCGCATATTTTGTTTTATGCTGTGTGTATTAAGCTTTTCTGCAAACCTTGGCTTCTTTGTTAGGCTACCAACTATTGTTGACTTCGAAGTTGCCTGTGCGACTTTTCTGGCCTTTTTTGTTAGTTGCTGTTTGTTGTTTGTTAGCCACTCTATTGTTGCTGCTGCAATTGGGTGTACACATTGCAATACATAGATTTGTTTTTCCCCTCTTACTTTCGCTTTCCGCATACCAGTTCAATCTGTGGATAAACAAGAATGCACGAATATATTTTATATGAACCACAGAGCGCCAAGAGGCTGCCAAAATCGGTCAGAAGTCAACTTTGGTATTTCAAAGTTTGAGTATAAGAATGAGAATAAATAATATTTAAGGTAACTTTCATAATAATATTTGTAAATTTGGTAATAACTAAAACTGACTTCGTAATTATCGGAATGCCAAAAAGCTGTTCAGCACGAGTTCGGTCGAAAATATGTGCTAGTAATTGGACAATAGAAGGGTATCATTATAATATGGCATGTAGTTGTATGCTGCTTTGAATTTTAATTTTAATTTTGTAATACAACAAAATTCAACCGGAAAGATTCTAGTGAATTTCGTTTTTGTTCGGCAGATTTTGAGAAAGCCCACGTAATTATCTCGTAGGAACTTAGACGATGGATCATTAATTAAGTAAATGGGAAGAATTATTAACATATATAAGTCCAAATGTTCAAAGGATCGACGGGGATTCATATAAATATCGCATAATGTTATGAATGCCAAATTTTACTGAGAATTTTTTATTATTAGAAGGTTTTATTATTGTTTTGTTAAACTCCACAGTGAATGCATCAAGTTTAGTATATTGCCGAGGAGATGGAAGCGGCAGTGTCTAGTGCTACTGCTAAAACCGGGCAAATTGCCATATGATCCATCAGTATACCGATGCTATGTGTTTTAGATACAATGGGGAAGGTACAGGAACGAATCATCTGTAAGCGTTTTCAGAAATACCTAGAGGGGTCAACAGGATTATCCAGAGCTACTTCGATGGCAGGATCCTTGTATACGACACCGATGACGGACCTCAGAAGTACACAGTGACAGGCGGAGCACCGCAAGGCTCGATTTTTGGTCCTGCTTTGTGGAACAAGGTGCAAGGAGGAAGCTTCTATCTACTGTGACAGACCCCATCCTGTTATATGCCGTTCCCATTTGGTCCCAAGCCAGGAAAACACACTTACGAGAGACCAGGCAGGTTTTTACGGTGAGTGCTTTGCGAGTAGCCTATGCTGACCGGACAGTATCGTATGACGCGATTTGCGTGAATGCGGGAAAAATTCCGCTGCATATCCGAGCATGTGAACTAAACCGTCTCTATCCAAGGCAAAGTGCGAAACCCACAAGCCATGAAAAATCTCTTCAAAACTAACGATTTGCAATTCGGAGCCGGTTTAAAACGGTAGATCCCTTCATTTGTGGAGCAACATCAAGACGTACGCTAGAAATAGGAGGAAGAGCTCGGCAAAGCACCCAAAAATGGTGTAAATGCCAGTTATTTATATAAATATATAAATTCCCATTAATTTTTTGTTAAGTTAGGGCTCTGCACAATATAAAAATAGTCGAGCGACCAATAGCAGAAAAGATGGCAGCTCGAAAAATATGATTGAATGAAAAGGCATAGAAAGATATTCATTTGTTTAGCAACTAAATGTGGCACTTTCGTTCTCTTTGAGGTTGAAGCTTGATCTTAAAAGAAATTAAAAAAAGAGGTTGTCTGTAAATTCGGTTTACTGACGATAGTTTAACGTGATAACGTCATACTGATTGAATGGTTTCATTTTTCAAACGAAAATTTTAATATTATTTGTTTGATAGATATTTTGTATGGATATAGAGAATGAGTTAACATTAACATAACATAATATATTGTACTTTAACATAACATATATTAACATAACATAACATAACATAACATGACATAACATAACATAACATAACATAACATAACATAACATAACATAACATAACATAACATAACATAACATAACATAACATAACATAACATAACATAACATAACAGAACATAACATAACATAACATAACATAACATAACATAACATAACATAACATAACATAACATAACATAACATAACATAACATAACATAACATAACATAACATAACATAACATAACATAACATAACATAACATAACATAACATAACATAACATAACATAACATAACATAACATAACATAACATAACATAACATAACATAACATAACATAACATAACATAACATAACATAACATAACATAACATAACATAACATAACATAACATAACATAACATAACATACCATAACATAACATAACATAACATAACATAACATAACATAACATAACATAACATAACATAACATAACATAACATAACATAACATAACATAACATAGCATAACATAACATAACATAACATAACATAACATAAGTGTGTAAGTTTGGTTTAAATCAGTGCAAAGACACGGCGGGTCCACGTTTTGGCATATATTTCCAGACCCTAGTCATCAATAGGTATGAAAATTACCCCGTATTAAAGCACTTATCAACAGCTTTCATTTGATACCCATATTGTACATACACAACCAAAGGTTACGCGGGTCCACGTTTTGACCTATATCTCGAGACCCCAGTCACGGAGCGGCATGAAAAATACTCTGCACTAAAGCATTCACCAACAGCTTCAATTTGATATCCATATTGTACAAACACATTCTAGGGTCCACGTTTTGGTCTCTATCTCGAGACCCTAGTCACGGAGCGGCATGAAAAATACTCTGGACTAAAGCATTCACCAACAGCTTCCATTTGATACCCATATTGTACATACACATCCGAAGGTTACCCGGGTCCACGTTTTGACCTATATCTCGAACCCTATTTCCAAAATAAAATATAATCCATGTTACTCGTGGAGGATGTAGCTTTCGAATGGTGAAAGAATTTTTAAAATCGGTCCAGTAGTTTTTGAGCCTCTTCATTACAAACAAACAAAGTTTTCCTCTTTATAATATTAGTATTGACAACATATCTTATAAGGTATATGGTAAATATTACCATACATTTTTTCCTTCATATATAATAAAAAAATTAATAATAACATTAAAACAACAGGTATTATTAACAAACTTGGTTTTATTTTAAATTCTTCAAGTGAATAAAATTAATAATAATCAATAAGAAGGCATATGCAAATACAAATACGTGAATTTATATATGTACATTTGCGCTTTCGCTTGCAGTTCATGCAATGCAATGAGCAAGGTAACGACAAATGAGCAAGGTAACACTAATGAGCAAGGTAACACTAATGAGCAAGGTAACACTAATGAGCAAGGTAACACTAAAGAGCAAGGTAACACTAATGAGCAAGGTAACACTAAAGAGCAAGGTAACACTAAAGAGCAAGGTAACACTAATGAGCAAGGTAACGACACATTTTTTCGTGCGTGCAGCCTGTTAAATCGAATTATAAGACGTTATCACGTCAATAAAGTGCTCTAACTCTTTAAAATTAATTCAATGCTGGCAAAAGTCAAAATTATATATCTGCAAGAATACAGAAGACTCATTGTGATATCATTAGTTTGCACCCAAGTTCCACATGCAATTCCCAATGTGATGAAATCGCTTAGTATGTAGTGTATGTCTGCCGAGTCCAAGTCTGCTAGATACTCAAAGAAATAAGAGTTCTGATAAGAATATCGTGTTCTGGGAAGAGTAGAGTAGTGGTAGCGGAAGTGTTCAAAGTTCTTCGCCTGCTCTTCGTTTCTGAAGCTGTGACAGAAATCATTTGGAGGAAATTCCATACAGGCCCAGATTGTCGAGGAATCTAGTTATGTGCTCGTTCCTTCTAGACCAAACCTGTCTAGTCACAAGTGGGTCCGCACTCCGTCTACTGATCTGAGAAGGGTGTGAAATTGAAAAGCTTAACAAGGTTCAAATACTCGTATATGTTCTGATAACTTGTACAGTGTAAACCAAGCCATTGAAAGACTTATATGGGACGCTAAACAACCATCCAGTATATTTGCAGACGAAATATATCGCTAGCAAATAAGTAGTCAAAAATGGGCTACAGTCACAGTATGTAAGATCCTAGCCAGTATTTCGCAGCTTTCAGGAGAGTTGGACTGTGCACTCTTATCTACAACTGCCGCCACAACGTTCCCGGCCCTCCTATCCTCAAGTGATGAGTGGGAAGGATGGAGGAGGAGAGGATGAGTCCATCCATATACATACAGATGACTCAAAGCTCGAGGATGAGGTGGGCGGAGGTGCATATTCCGAATATCTGAGGATCTCTTCCAGCTTTCCGTGCCCCAACTAATGTAGTGTTTTTCAAGACGAAATGATTGCAATGATAAAGGCTGTACAGTCTTATGCGATACCTGGAGAGGATATTTACATTTTTACATGAAATCCATCACAAATCAGAAGACAACTACTAATTTTGCCATGAAAAGGCTGATATCTTTTAACGAAATAGCTGTGCCATTTCACACAAAAGCACCAAGGGTTCTTAGACCTTGCGTCGATGGAAAAAAACAGCACTTGATGAACTAGCGAGACTTGGCATCAAACTGATTGATGAATACACAAACATCGACATAGGCATGCCCTTGCATATAAGGCATGTAAGCTTCTCATTTTTGAGATAATTGTGAGAACAGCGAACGAAAGATGGAGTAGCGAGCCCACCTGCAGGATCGCCTCACAATTGTGGCTATTTATTAATGCTAACCGCAAATAATCTTTGCTAAGCCAAAAAAAGCATTGTCTTAGCATACTGGTTTCCGTCATAACGAGGTGCTGTCTAAAGACAGACACAACCAGAGGATGTGCGTATGAACACAAAAGCTGTTTAATTAAGGAAGAGACGATTAGGCACCTTCTGTGCCAATGTTCTGCTCTATGTAGAAGCAGATTTACCGTTTTTGGTAGACAATTTTTCGAAAGTTTCTTTCAGCTCACCTTGATTTTAGGAGGGATAAGTGCAAGTTCCCTAATCGGCTTCTGAATGGGTTATGAGTCTGAGTGTGTCTCAAAGTGGATAACCACTACAACTAAACCCAATCTCAGTTGAGCGGCATTTGTTGTAGTTTTGGTAATTGGATTCGACCAAATAATTTAATTATTTTTATACGGGTCGCACTGTTATTTCTTTAGAATATCGTCATATCTCAAGTTTTGTCATCAAGCTTGATATGTGACTACAAAAAGTCTAAATTCATATTTAAGCTCAATAAAATGAAGTAAAATAATAATAAATTCCCTGACTAGGGATTCTAATCACTGCCCTTCTCCACCCACCCTGAAATTTATTTTACTTAACTCATGATATAAATAAAAACTAAATAATAAAAAACTGCGCTCCAACTAAATCTTTATTCGAAAAATTTCCTTTAATACTTTTCCAACATTTTACTAAGTTGAAGATAAGCTTTTGAAGATGGCTTATCCGCAACGGTCCGTTTACTGGTTCCAGAGTCAGAGATGTATGCACAGAAAATTACTGATAAGGCTTAAATACCACTACAGCACTACTTAGCAACAAATTATTTTGGTGAAAGCTTCCTGTGCATAAGTTTGAATCAAACAAATGTTACTCATACGCCATGACAATTCCTTCATTTGCTTAACGCATGAAGTGATAATATACTTTATGTTTGTGCATATGCATGCTAAGTATATTCTAGTCGTATACACACATTAAACTCTTATATGGGTACAAATTCTTACCTAAGGTTGTCTAATAGAAATGCAAAATCCTAATCCGCTTAACAGCTAATCGAAAATCAATCAAATTCTTAACCTCCGGGAGGCTTTTTATGTAGGCATCTTATGTCGGTATACGAATGTGTGTGACCACACGCAAATGCCGAATCTGCTACTTTAAGTTTGCTATGTCTTTTCTAGGAAATGTGAAATTTGAGAGGCTTCTTTGATCGCTAATGCGTTGCTATAAATAAGAGCTTCATCACTGTTTGCCATTGTCAACATGTAATTAACTTTACGTAATAGCAAAAGGTTTCAAGACCGGGGCGTTTTCCTGTAAGAACAAAGACGGCGATCTGGTGACTGACGTACAGAGCAATCTTAAATTATGGAGGGAACACTTCTCGAACCTGTTAAACGGTGACAGCTGCGCATGTCATAGAGAATGTGAAGATCCCGATACCCCAATCGTTGACGACGGAATTGTCGTTCCGTTACCCGACCATGACGAGGTGAGGATAGCAATATCACGGCTAAAAAACAACAAAGCCGCGGGCGCCGACGGACTGCCGGGTGAGCTATTCAAACATGGCGGCGAGGAGCTGGTAAGGTGCATGCATCAGCTCCTATGCAAAATATGGTCGGATGAAAGCATGCCTGCCGATTGGAATTTAAGTGTGCTCTGCCCAATCCATAAGAAGGGCGATCCTGCAATTTGTGCCACTTACCGCGGGATTAGTCTTCTAAATATCGCCTATAAGGTTCTAGCGAGCGTATTGTGTGAAAGGCTGAAGCCCACCGTCAACCAACTGATTGGACCTTATCAGTGTGGCTTCAGACCTGGAAAGTCCACCATTGACCAAATATTCTCAATACGCCAAATCCTGGAAAAGACCCATGAAAGGAGAATCGACACACACCATCTTTTCGTCGACTTCAAAGCTGCATTCGACAGTACGGAAAGGAGTTACCTGTATGCCGCGATGTCTGAATTTGGTATCCCCGCAAAACTAATACGGCTATGTAAGATGACGTTGCTCAACACCAGCAGCGCCGTCAGAATTGGGAAGGACCTCTCCGAGCCGTTTGATACCAAACGAGGTTTCAGACAGGGTGACTCGCTGTCGTGTGACTTCTTTAACCTGATGTTGGAGAGCATCGTACGAGCCGCAGAACTTAATCGCTCAGGCACAATTTTTTATAAGAGCGTACAATTGCTGGCGTATGCCGATGATATTGACATCATCGGCCTTAACAACCGCGCTGTTAGTTCTGCCTTCTCCAAACTGGATAAAGAGGCAAAGCGAATGGGTTTGGTGGTGAACGAGGACAAAACGAAGTACCTCCTGTCTTCAAACAAACAGTCGGCGCACTCGCGTATCGGCACCCACGTCACTGTTGACAGTTATAATTTTGAGGTTGTAAAAGACTTCGTGTATTTAGGAACCAGCATTAACACCGATAACAATGCCAGCCTTGAAATCCAACGTAGAATCTCTCTTGCCAACAAGTGCTACTTTGGACTAAGTAGGCAATTGAGCAGTAAAGTCCTCTCTCGACGAACAAAACTAACACTCTACAAGACTCTCATCATGCCCGTCCTAACGTATGGCGCAGAAGCTTGGACGATGACAACATCCGATGAAGCGACGCTTGGAGTGTTCGAGAGAAAGATTCTGCGTAAGATTTTTGGACCTTTGCACGTTGGCAATGGCGAATATCGTAGACGATGGAACGATGAGCTGTATGAGCTTTACGACGACATAGACATAGCGCAGCGAATAAAGATCCAGCGGCTTCGTTGGCTGGGTCATGTCGTCCGAATGGATACAAACGCTCCGGCTTTGAAAGTATTCGATGCGGTACCAGCTGGTGGTAGCAGAGGAAGAGGAAGGCCTCCTCTGCGTTGGAAAGATCAGGTGGAGAAGGACTTGGCTTCACTTGGTGTGTCCAATTGGCGCCGGTTAGCACGAGAGAGAAACGACTGGCGCGCTTTGTTAATCTCGGCCAAAATCGCGTAAGCGGTTATCGCGCCAATTAAGAAGAAGAAGAAGAATAGCAAAAGTATGAGAATACTCATGCTAATTTTATATTTATGTGATTCTGCTTTCATGTCATATTACTCACGTCTCTCGTCTCTCATTTCGCTTTGAACATATGTAGATCTAAGTAATACAAAATTTTGCTAACAACGCACGTGCCTACATATGAGGAGTGGCTGATAATTTGTCTCCTTTTTTAAATTTGGAAAAAAGATAAAAATTTACTGGGAGTCAGGTCTGAATTGCTTATTAATTACTTTTAGATTTCAGGGCAATCTTTACAACGCATGCCAACTTGTCACATCTCCTCTGTAAGACTACCTCAGTAGTGGCATACCCAGCAAATTTGTATAGTAGTCGGTACTGTATAATACATTGAGCAAAGTGAAATATGCGAGAAATCAAGTAAATCTGTATAGTGCTGGGTGTCATAGTACAATGACTAGGCGAATAATCAGCTAGCAAAACTTGAAATAGCCGATAGCTCTGTTTTTGACGTATTCCCTTTTTGAACTAGGAATTAATCAAAGTGGATTACTCCAAATTGTGAGCTTTATCAATTCTCGTTGAAATGATATTGATGCTTGTTCTAGGAGTAACTGTTAATGAAGAAAATAAAGGTACTAAAATAGATTAGTAGTCGCTTTTCTTAATTGCACCTTTTGATTTCGCTTTATACTGACTCATGTCTGCAGCTTCATTTGAGTATAAAATGAGATACATTAAGTTAAATGCATAAAAAATGTAAAATGTTTTTATATTTGCTGTTATTATTATTATTATTATTATTAATTAACCATGAGTCAAACGCAGATCACTACCTGCTTTTTTCGAATTCTGCACTGGTATCTTCTTAATTGTCAGTAAAAGGCAAAAAATAATTGGAAATTGTAGTTGCTTGAATTTGCTGAGATAATTTGTTGGAATAATTAAAATCTGGGTTAGAATTGGAATTCTGTCAAAATAGTTGATTCAATGGTATTCTTTTGCATTTTATTAACTTTTAAATGTGTGCCATTGTACAGTACAATTTTGAATGTGATTTGATTTGTTGGGTTTTCTAAGCCTTTTAGGATATTCAAGAGTTAACATCACCCGCAAAAAATTAAAGAAGTACACCAGACGTGGCATCAAAATAATTAGACTCGTAATTTTTGACTTTCACAAATGTACAAGTGAAGGGGCGTGCTTATAAATAAATCGCTCTGTTAAGTAGTTACCAAATTCCGGTCAAACATCGTGAACGTTTGGTAAATTTACCCGATAGTGGTTAAAGTGGAAGTGTTAAATTATTTCGCCCAAACTACAAATAAAAGCCAAAAAAATATATATGTATATCAGTGACTCACAGCTTATTATACTTTTTAGATAAAAGAAAATGACTCGATGTTTATTAAATTAAAAAAAAATGTATACGACTTGTAATGAGATATGAATGCCCTGTTTACCACTGCAGAAAGAACAATAACAAAAACAAAGCTTACTGAAAATATATACGAACAAATAGTTCTCTCATCAATATATGCTCACAGCTTAAATGATGCAGTGTATTTTATATTTTCTTGGAGAATAAAATAACGGTTAAATGTATTTTTTTCTATGTAGCTTAGCGTCTTAAGTCATGCTAAATAAATTTTTGTAAAGAAAAGTTGAAAAAAATTAAATATTTTAAAATAAGAAAACGGACTTTACTTGAAAAAAGGAAGACCTTATTCGTCATTATAAAGAGGGCAAAAGCCAACGAAAAATTGCAGAAGTTGTTGCTATTAGTTCCTCAACTGTCCAGCATATTATAGAAAGGTTTCGTCACGAAAACAGATTCGAAGATAGTGGAAGATCTGCGCCAAATAAAATATTTTATGATGCAGATAAGAGGTGGATTGTTCGCAAAATTAAAGAAAAATCCGATTTAAGCGCTCCAAAATTAACGAACGAAGTCGAAAACATTTAGGCAAGATCTGTAACCCTGAAACTGTTCGTACAGTCCTGCACGAAGAAAATTTTCATGGAAGGA
This sequence comes from Anastrepha ludens, assembly GCF_028408465.1. Classification (NCBI taxonomy): domain Eukaryota; kingdom Metazoa; phylum Arthropoda; class Insecta; order Diptera; family Tephritidae; genus Anastrepha; species Anastrepha ludens. Next base: position 71,559,124 of record NC_071500.1, read on the forward strand.
CTGCCCGAAATTAAGGGCAAAGCAAACAAAGAAAAGAGTTTTGCTGACAACATTCAAACAAAGCAGTGTTATTTCTCACAAGAAAAAACTCAGGAAAAATAGCCTAAAGTGTATCTAAGATATATATAAGGTATAGCTTTCTCTCTTCTTTTCCTCTACGTTACATCTTTTTTCGCTCTCGCGGAACGAAAATGCCTAAAACATTGCATGGCCTTGAAATTTCACTCTCCATTCTCACTCGTCCATCGACGACTAAGAAGTTTCACTTCAAAAATCCAACAACTGACAGAAAAGCCAAACACCCAAACGAATACGCAGCCCTCCAGAAAAAGCAGAACGCAATGTAAATAAGAAAACAAAGAAATTGTTCTCACACAGCTCACATTGAGAGAACAAATTCGATATACAGGTTCAAGGGAGCAAATTAGAAGAGACTGAAAATGAAGAGACGCAAACTATTAATTCAAATACAACAAAGCCCAAATACGTACCAAAGCCGTTTCCACGACAGTCGGTTCTACATTACCGAAACGACCCGGATTTATATCCGGCCAAGGACTGTCACTCCAGCAGCATTCCCCGTATGTAAGTATGGGGAATGTTTATGCTGCTACAACAACAACAACGTACCAAAGCCACTGCCTATCTATACATACAAAAAATTCACGTTTAAGCACTCTTATCAGCGCTCTCAACAAATGTATACAAATTAACTACGAAAGGTAAAGGTACTTAACAACAATAAAATGAGGATACAAACGAAGTATAATGCGTAGGTTATACAACAACAATAAAACTACTTAAAGAACGAAATAAAATTTAAAAAAAAATAAATAAATAATTGGCGCGTCAACTTCTGTTAGGCGTTTGGCCGAAATACTCAATATTAAACATTCTGACCAAAGGAAGAGAAAGAGTTTGAATTAATTTCGCACAATATGCAACATCATTCTGCAGATATTATAAATGATATTAAATCTGGAGTTGCTGAATACGGTAATAAGGTAATTAATATACAATTACAATGCATTGTAAGGTAAAATTCAAGCCCCACGTCAAACAAGGTCACTTCCACAGTATCTCAACTGCTCAAAATATGGGCATATTAAAAACAACTGCATAGAAAATCCAATCTACTTTAAATGAAAATAGTAACAATATTAAATGTGCACTCTGTGGAGCAAACACACGGCCAATTATATACGTAAAGGATTTATAGTGTACAAAATACCAAGAGTGCAACGTTTTCCATCCCTACACAAAAATGTACTGCAGATTCCGTTACTGAGCCAGCCGCAGTCGAATCGTCTAGAGCCAGCTTATCAGTTTATGCGCAAGTAGCAGCACAAACTACAAATAATTATACACTAGTATGTGACCCCCGAAAATCGGGTGGGCTTTTTTCCCACGCAAAGTAAACAGCATATGTGACACTTTTATATATTATATAAAAAGTTATGATGATTAGAAAAGTGTATATTTTTATTCATATGTAATATGTAAGAACTTATGCATATAACATTCATTGTCAAAACAATAGAAAGAGAGCTAAACAAAGCAAACGTACTCCTATATATGCGTATATTTGTGTGTCATCTCGCTTTGCATAGACATCGCTGTTATCAATATGAAAATTTTGATAACTTTACACGCAAATATTTCATGAAAAAATTAACCAATTTTAATTTTTATAATTTTCCGGAAATATGCTCATCAAAACCTTTCTTTTGATATATATTTCATATCTGTACGTGTTGTAGTTTAGTCAGAATAAGCGCCATGTTTTAAAATAATAATTATACATGCTCAAAACGAAGGTAGACAGGAACTTAAAAATAATGTGAGTCAGCTTGTCAATCGAATGCCTAACATGATGAGTATCATCACACTACTGCTCACTAAAATCGATAGACAAGCAAAGTAAAATGACAACAGCCTTATGGAATGTGATTGGACTAAATCAGCTCATCCTTGAAACAAAAACTTTTATTGACCAATACGACACTGATAAACTGTTCGCATCAGGAACTTATTTTTGTAAAAAAGGTGCGCCTTCCCAGCTACAAAATAATAAGTACGAATCACCCTGACACAACAAAGCACACGGCGTTACAGCTATTACAACTGAAGCGAAATGGATAACCAAATGGACCATCTTCACGCAACGATGATTCAAGTAAATTACACTTTAGGCCGGCTGACCATGTCAGCTGCTTACCGCCCTTCGAAACATAACAACAAAATAACACAATGGTTTCAACGATTATACCTATAAATATCTTAGGATGGCATTAGCATAATAGGAATATGCCAATTTCGCCCGGAAAATAGTTTTATCGCTTTTATGGTATTTGTTAGTAAATTTCTAATGTTCAGTGAAACATCTCTCTACATACGTTGATGATTCATACACTCCAAATATTTCCTTACAATATTTTTATCAATTTTGAATTGTTGTCCCAACTGACAGAATGTTTTTGCTCTTCACTGCATTTGTTTTTAATTTTCACGTACTTTGCTGTCTTGAAAAGCTCATTTTATGCCGTAATCTTTTTTCTTAATATACTTTTCTTATCTCTGGTAATCTGAATTTGCTTTTATTATATATGGTTATGACTTAAGTTTCAGTATTCTCAAGTGATCAACTAATTTATTTTTGCTTTCGCCGGGATTATTTTCGCAAAACTTGCAAAACAATTCGCAACGCAAAAACATTTTGAGGACTAAATGTTTTAGCAGTGAAATAATTTGTATGCAAAAACATCATGAAGATGTCAGGAAGCTGTTGTTGTAAGTTAAGCGGTAATTTGTGTTTTTGTTCAAAACACGTGTTCAAATTTCATTCAAGTAGAGAGTTAGAGATTATACTTCATTGCCTTTTGGTATGGGTCACATAAATTTACTAGCTGGTTGAAAGCTTTCAAAAATCAACACTCTACTTAATTATATGTACAAATACTTTTTGGCAGTAGTAAAAAAAATTTTGCTATTCCTGCGGTTTCCTTCACTCGATGTGGCTGCCTCTAAGGTTGTGAGAAAATTACAATTCATCACTCACGAAAAGTCGTTGAATTATTAAATACTCAAGTCACTACCACGCAAAGTATTTCAAAACAGCTACAAAGCGTTTATTATGGTTTAACGAAAACCGCACACAGACTTGGCACGATTAAGGGACGTATGCAAATATCTACATAGACGTGAATGAGTGAGTGAGTGAGTGCAAATAATTTGTTTTATTAGTGAAGCGCATAGCAGATTGACAGTTTTAGGTCAAGTCAATATCTTAAAATTCAATTATGTAATACCCTCAGAGTACGCAAAAATGCAGCGTTAAAGGCATACTAGGTTGTTAAATAAGTTTTTCGGTTGGATAAGAAAACACAATTTTATGATTTGAAATACACTTTATTATTCAGCATAGTCTCCCTGAACATCAATACACTTGTTCCAACGGGATTCCAATTTATGAATTCCATACCTGAGATAAGAATCTGGAAGGGCTGCAAAGTTGTGACCTTTTGATGAAAAACGCTTTCCACGCGTGAATTTTTTTAGGTCTGGAAACAGGTGGGAGACGTTCAAGGCCAAACCTGTTGAAAACGATGGATCCTCCAACAATTCAAACTTCAATTCATGGATTTTAGTCATTGTCAAAATGCTCTCGTGACATTTCCCTGATGAAAAATCTTTCTTTTTTTTTTGCAACCTGGGTACTATTTCAAAATTTTTTTATTCAGCTGGTCAAAAAGGTTAAAATTACTTATATATTCAGAATCTATTGTTTTACCAGTTTCCAATAAACCAGAAATATAAATATAAATAATAAACAAAATTTCTTTCGCATCCCAAGAAACTGATGCTAACACCTTCTCGGCCGATTTCTGTACACAAACTCGTTTCGCAGTCAAATACTCAGGTTCACACCACTCTTTAGCCCCTTATTTTGATTTAAAATCATTGTGATAAACCCAAATTTCACCCATAGTGAGGAATCGATGCACAAAACTCACTTTATCTTTTCGAAAACGCTCTAAATGTTGAAAAAAATGTAAAAAAGTCGCATTCGAATGTGTTTTTGTTGCATTATTACTAGCGAATGAGACACCCATTGTGCACACAGTCAGCTTTCTGAAATGCAATACTTCAGTCAAAATATAAGGTACACTGCCCAATGAGATGTCTAAGGCCTCAACTAAATCTCTTTCAGACACTCGACAATTTTCCAATACGATAACCAACTTCACATATGTACGTTCATATGCAGAGTTTACCAATATAACAAAACAATATGTAAGCTAGTAGCAACGCCCTCTTTTAACCTTATACTTATAAATCATGATGTACAGGACGCAAAGATGTCACCAACATCAAACCGCTAATCCGCTATAGCAGATATATATATATACATATAATTGGCGCGTACATCCTTTTTTACATCCAATATTAAAGTTTTACTCTCCGCACTACTTGCCTAAAATAGAACGCAAAAATTTCCATCGAAAAAAACGGTAAATTCCTCGCATAAATGTAAGCTTAATAACGGTAAGAAATGTAAACAAAGAAATTTATTTGATCAAAGCAGAGTTTGTACTAAAAACTTAACATATAAGGTTCACATTTGTGCTATTTATCTGTCCATGGCTGTATATATAGTTAGTAGAAAATGTCCGTTGAGATCAGTAGTATGGAAGATACAAAAGGAAAAATGCTGTTCTGAATTTGGTCAACTGCTATCAAGGCAAGGTCAACCCCAGCAATTTCCTTGCAATGACTTGAAAATATAAATAAATATAAATATATATAATTGGCGCATACACCCTTTTTGGCTGTTTGGTCGAGCTCCTCCTCCTATTTGTGGTGTGCGTCTTGATGTTGTTCCACAAATGGAGGGACCTACAGTTTCAAGCCGACTCCGAACGGCAAATATTTTTATGAGGAGCTTTTTCATGGCAGAAATACACTCGGAGGTTTGCCATTGCCTCATTGCCTGCCGAGGGGCGACCGCTATTAGAAAAAACTTTTTCTTAATTTTTGATCTTTCACCGAGATTCGAACCGACGTTCTCTCTCTAAATTCCGAATGGTAGTCACGCACCAACTCATTCGGCCACAGCGGCCGCAAAATACTCAAACGAAAAACTGAAAATAATTATTGAGCACTACAACAACATGAAAGGAGGGGCAGATACAATTGGTCAATAAGTAAGAACTTACTCTTCTAAAGCGCAAAATAAGCCATGGCCTGTGACTTTTTCGACCAAAGCAAATAAGCGACGACCTTACTCAAAAAATCCTAGATTAGTTCTTGGCCGAGACCGAATAACTTAACACCTCCACGGCTGAACCTGCCCATAAACAGAAGCGAATCCATGTATCAAGTATCATTTGTCCTACTGGAAATTGTCGAAAAGTTTTAGAGCTTTGTGTGGCATGTGAATTTGTGGTATACCCTTTGGTTTCAGCCTGTGACTGCCATAAAAATTCCCAAAATCTTGAGTAGCAGAAATTTTTGCTTTTTTATATTATCGACATTCTTGATCGGATAATTATTAAACAAATCTTTTCGTTATTCCTTTAATCACACCGTAAAATCTTTGAACTGAGTGGTTATTTTTTGACCTTAACAGGTAATGGGAAAGTTCCTCTTACCGGTGCAGAAGGATTAAATGGCCACCACCGTCATTGGGGGAAACACTGAAATTATAAAGATTACAAAACAAAAGCAAAACATTTAAATACTTTAATTTCGAGTCAATAAAATTATATTCAATATTTATTTTCGTGTGCTTAAACTTCGAAATTTTTTTTAAATATCACTTTCACTAAAAAAATGAGTTTGCTTTCAAACAGCGAAAACTGCTCAAACTGATCAAGCAAGTTTTTCCTTTTACAAAACAATTTTTAATAAATGATAAACAGATTTACAAATAAGTAGCTTAATCGCTTTTGATTAATTAATATAATTTCAACCTGATTTTAGTGTATTAAATTGTTTACCTATAGCAGCTATCATTTTGGGGTCTGTATAGAACCATTCCTCCATATTTTATATTTTACATTTCCAAATCCCTTTAAAGCTTACTATTTGTGTGCCACTATTTAGTATATTCTGATTATTATTTTATAGTAATATTTGAACAACGTACGCATTTAATCTTCTCGCCATACTGAGTGTCAAATTAAAAGCTTAAATAAAATTTGTAAAATATTTGATTTTCATAACTTCTCTCTAATTTTATTTACTTATGAATTCGTGCAAAGTAACTCTTTGCATGCGGTTTTTAGTTTAATGTGAATAATTTGTTGAATATTTCATAAGCCACAAAAACCCACATACAAACATACACAAAATAAAATTACACTGTAAATATTGACTAACGAATTTTCGCTGAGTTGGCTGTCTACTCGTACACAGGCTCCTATTTGATGTGAAGAGGTGGATTCCTTAAATTTGTCTGGTGGCCACAAAAACGAAGCAATGTCAAAGTAGGTAAAAGGGAGGGATTTCTAAGTTACATTACTTGTCATGTAGAAAATTTCTTTTCTAGAATTTTGAATAAAACATAAACTAGGCAAAGAAGAAAGAAAAAACAATTTAAATTTTCACCACGGGCTGCAGAAAATTATAGATACATGCCAATATACCTATATTCTCAAAGTGTGCTAATGAATGTAAATGCGGTTATGCGCAGAGGAGGAAAACTTCAGTTGACTCGTACTAAGGTGTTTCGTACTTAGGAGCGCCAATGTAAGTGCATCAATCGCTATATGCAATCGAGTATGTGAATGATTGGCAAATTATTTGCAAATCAAATCATAATCATATAGTACATCGCACCTTATTTCCCTGAAGCAGCTGACAGAGCTTCTCTAATAGTACCTTTTTCTAGGCAATTATGATTGAATCAATTAAAAAACAAACTGGCAACACGCTGGGGAATACCATAAGATGCCCAGGAGCGGGGCACACAAACATGCTGAAGCAATGCCCAAAAAACAAAAAATAAAAAAATCAATGGTCAAAGTTTCCCACTGTGGCTTCCAGCACGCTTTCGTTCTTTTCTGAGCCCCAATTTAAAAGCCTGTACTGCCAGTATGCAGTGCCCACGATAAGAAGTTCAAGTCTACTCCTTAAAGAGCGAGTAAAAAGTAATTTATGTACAATATTTATGTGTTTTTTTAAGAGCGCGGAAACTGAAAATGATATTACAAAACACAAATTTTATGAACATTTTTTTTTTGAGTATCTGGTAGATAATTTCATGGCATTTATTTTGCAAATATGATATCCGGCATATGTCCGCCATGGCTTATTGAATCTATTTTTGACTACTTCTTCCAATAAATCTAAATTAGCCTAATGTACGAACTGCGTTTTATAGGCACGTAAGCCAAGATCCTTACGTAAAATTTTCCAAGTAGTCGGCGAACAAAGGCCAACTAATTAAGAACGACGATAAAACGTAATTTCTACGTCTTGTCCAACACTTCGCGTTATAAATTTCGCAAACAGATTTGTCTTTTTCAAAGTAAATTTCTACTAATTGGAACCGTTGTTCTGACGTTAAACGGTTCATTATGACTTGCCAAACCTAACTGAGCAGAAATGTGAACGCAGTTTACCACTCTCAGTTCCAAACCATAGTTATTGATCTCGATAGTCCTCATGCAGTTAAAAAGCACCCTATATGTAATTCATACAACTGTTTACCTGCTAAGTGATCGATGCTTCGAAAGGACAACTGTTCGCTTGAATTTTTTAGCAGCCTGATATATTTTCATGCTTTGGAACCCAGCATACACACAGTGTCCTGGTCATGGCCACCTTACAGATTTGTTTGTGTCTCGAAATGGTCATTAGAGAAATAGTAAATGAAACCAATGCTTGTATGGCTACCTGAAAAGGTTTACCCGTCTGCTTCAGCATCAAATGTCAGTGATGCCCAGCCCATTATTACAATTTTCAAATGCGCGTCCTACCTCCGCCCAACTATACCATGGGTCAAACTGTTTTTAATATCAGAACACAACTATGTTATGATATATGAAATTCTATAGGAGACACAATAAGCTAGATAAGGTATCCTCTGCTGGCTGCTGTGGCTAGCTGCAGGCTACTCTTGAGCAGGTGGGCTTGAAATCATTTTTAATCTTATTCTAGCCAGAGATTAATAAGAGATGGTCGAGGCATAAGTAGAGTTGGGTATTTCCCGAGAAAATCCCAATCTCGAGAATCGGGATTTCCCGAAATAACGAAAATTTCAATTCTCGAGATGCGAGATTTCCCGAAAATAATTTTTGAGATTTCTCGAGAATTCTCGAAAATTCGGGAAAAATTCCGAAAAATTGAAAAAAAAAATCTAAAACCAGTGTAAGAGCAATGAATTTCATAAAATATTATTTTTATTTATTTTTAGTAAAGCATAAATTGCATAAAAAAATATTTGAAAATATTACTATTTCAATAATTGCAAACAAAAAAGTGAAACAAAAATAATTACAAAAAAATTCAAAACAAAAATAATTCAAGATTATACTTATTAAAATAGGGGAAAAAAGTGATTGTAAACATTACTTCCCAAAATGGTGTTTTAAAAAAAACAGACTGTCAATGGCTTCGTCTGACAATCGCGTACGCTTTTTGGACACAAAATTACCCGCTGTAGAAAAATTCCTCTCATTTTGAGTCGATGTTGGTTTAACAGTGTTAAAAGCCCCGATCAGTCTTTCAACATTTTGTGTTTTCTCTCCAGTTTTTTCATATAGTTTTAGCTCGTTTCTAAGCGACGAAAACATCTGGTTCGCCGCATGTTGCGCAATGTCTGCTTTCGGTTTTGAGCATTGCTGAACGTATTTTTCAAGCTCTTTCGCCATATCTTCTTCATCGACGTTGTTGGTTGCAAATACGTCATCATCGTCAGAACTAGACACTGCTTGGCCTTCTTGAATGCTCGTAGAAAATAGACGAACCAAGTAGTTTTCGGCTTCTTTTATCAATTCTGTTTTAGAACAGGTGTGGAAAAATTCAGATTTGTCACTAGAGCTGTTAACTGGATCGTGTAAATATTTAAAGGCCGATAACAAACGGCTAGATCTACGAGCTGTTAAGTTTTTTTTTAGGCTGGATAAGAATTCATTGCCCAATTCGGTGTGCTGATTCTCCAATTTTGTGAACAAAAATTTGAGAATAGAATCCGCAGCAAGTAAGTTCACATTTTGGCGACTAAGTGATTCTACAGCAACACGATAGGTTTAGGAGCATTTATGATATCCTCGCAATACTTTTCTTCTGCGTCAGTAGTGGCCATAAAATTTAAATTAAGAGTGTCGAGCGCCTTACGAACATGCTTGCTGATGCAAATGTATCTGGCCAGCATAGTTTCCAGGCTATTCCAACGTGTTTTGCAATCCAACAGCAAGAAAAGCTCTTTCCTCTCGACCTCTTTAACATAATTCTGCAAGATGGCATTTCGTACAGGCGAGTTCTTCAATTTCAAAACTATCTTGCGAACCTTTTCTACGATTTCAAATGCAGACTTTATAGTGACCGTCTTGTCAGCAACAAATACGATATTGTCGTCCTCGTCATCGGAAGCGTTTTCCGCATTAATGTCGGAAAATGAAGTACTGGCTGCATTGTTTTCATTTTCATCGGAACCTCTATCATCCGATTCGTCTCCATCGCTTACGTCACTATCGTATATCCTGTTTGCGACTTTTCGTTTCTGGTACATTACCTCCATGACCGCCAAATGTATGCCGTGATTGTAGCAAATCTGTTGATGCGCTGGTGATAGTCTCCCAAATTTGATCATGACACTGGCACCATCACTTGTAATAGCCACGATGTCGGACTGTAGTTTTATGTTGAAGTCTGAAAGCTTTGCATTTACGAGCTCATATACTTTTTCAGCGGGACATGATTCCTGAATGCGAACCAGGCCAAGGTTGTCAGATTGTCCATCGTCATAATATATATGGATGTTCATGTAACGTCGGTTTCGCACGCTTGTCCACTCGTCGATGCTCAAGCTGAACTTACGCTGTGCAGATTTAAAATTTTCAATTTTGATCTTCAAATCGCTTTTTATTTTCGTGCAGTACTTCATAACCAAACCCAGAACAGCTTTGTGACACTTTGGAAGATGAAATCCTAAGCGGCTGATACTATTACGAATGAACTCACTTTTTGTTATCGCGTTTATTGGAATTCCATCTTTTGCAGCCAATTTTGCAACAATTTGTTCAAGCGATTCAGGCGAGGAAGAAGTATTGAAAAAGTTGTGAAGAGTTCGGGTCTTCTTGGCCGGTGGCTGTTCTTTTGGAGCCTCATGTTCCCTTCGTTTCATGTTGTGTATCCTCTCCATGTGACGGTGAAGTCCAGATGTTGACGATGACTTGCATTTAATGATTTTATTGCATTTCAAACATGTTGCTTCGTCGTCAAATCGCTTGAAAAGCTGCCACACTTGGTCGTATTCGTATTCTGAACTCATGATTTTTAATGCTAAAAATTCAAAATTTGTTTTAAATTTTGTTTTTTAAAGGAAGTAACTAACCGGTACTCACAGTCAACGATACGTCGATTCAAAACTTAAAAATAAGTAATATTTGGACCACAAATTATTTTATTATACGGTGTATAATTTATACTTAATCAGGTACCACAAAATGAAATGCACCCGCTCACTACAAAAAATAAATTTACAAACGTCGTCTGTGCAGTCTGCGAACAAATTGAAATTGCTTGACTATTTTCAAAGCATTTCTAATTGCTTAACTGCTGCTACATATAAGAAACACATAAAACTAAACTTCATTAGCTTGATATTACAGCGCTTTCCCTCGATATAGCATAGCAACGCATCTAGCATTTACTCTGTAGTCACCCTAAAACAAAAAAAAAAAAAAAAACAAATAAACAAACGGAACAGTTATACTGTTGTGGCTTTTCGCATAGCAATTGAAACTATGGTGTGAATTGTATGTGATTCTGCGAAACAGTATGTAGTGTGCGATTCTTTGTAACATAATGGCCGTTACAGTTTGGTGTTTCCAGGTATTAATCATATGTATGTGTATTCTTTTACTTTTGAAAGAATTGTTTTTTCTCTTAATATTTGACAACAAAAATTAAAAAAAAAATGGATTTCTCGAAAAATCTTGAAACATTCTCGAGATTCGGGATTTCCCGATATGCTAAAAATTTCAATTCTCGAGATTCGGGATGGAAAAATATCGAGAATTTTTCGAGAATTCCCGTCGGGAAATTCCCGAAACCCAACTCTAGGCATAAGTGACTGCTTGATAAGCCGCAAGTTTCCATACTGTCCAATAGCATCTATGCCGTGGGGGTCAACATCATTTCTGGTCACCAATATGATGACTGTCTGAGAAAGTGCGAGAGGAAATTAATTAAACTATGATACACTATATACACTTCGTTAGCCGCTCTGCTTTCGCTACTCTAAGTTCAAACTCCTTGGCTACCAAGAAGACAACCAACACCACTGTCCTTTTGAAAGTGTATAGCGAAAATTACTTGAATATATACAACGGTTTAATTCCGTCTCCCTATAAGAAAGTAAACAACTAGCTTCGCAAGAATAATACAGTTTTGCACAAAAGATTAAGGTCACCGGAATTTTTGGCAGGTAAACGTTTTTGTGTAAGTTTGGTTGTTTCCGAAGTGATGATTGGCCGATCTCTAACAGTTGTGGAACACAAATGGAGGGACCTACAGCTTTAAGCCGACTCCGAACGGCAGATATTTCTTATGAAGAGCTTTTTCATGGCAGAAACACACTCATAGGTTTGCAATTGCCTGCCGAGGAGCGACCGCTATTAGAAAACGGTTTTTCTTAATTTTGGTGTTTCACCGAGATTGGAACCGACGTTCTCTCTGTGAATTCCGAATGGTAGTCACGCACCATCCCATTCTGCTACGGCAATATATATCTGAAGAGGCGAAAGCGAAATAACTTCAAATAAGTAAGACGTGAATGAAACGAGCCATGAAATAACACCAGGAAGCCGTGTCACTGAGTCAACATTCGAGCTCGAAATTTGTTGGATTTTTTATATTATGAAAAGCTAGACTTACTTCTTAGAGGCAACTTCGAAGGATTCTCTGTAGCATGGGCTATAGATATTATTCTATCACTTAAATGGCACCGAGCTTCATGTCCCGTGCGTGATTGCATCGTGGCGTGCGTCATGCGTTCTTAACGGAATACATAAATGAATAATACCAGCCGAACTGCGTACAAACACAAGTCCAAGGAGCCCAAGCCCTTGTAATGGGTTTTCCTGCCTATGCATTGCTGCCGATACCAATAACAGGGAAAACTACATAAAAGGTGTTATGTAGTGTTAATTACCTTTTCTTGAAGACAGAAAAATTACGAAATATTCCAATAAGACCACGGAAGGCTTCAAAAATCGCTAAAATACTCTTGTACTCCTCAAATATTAACCGCGAATATAAAATGGAGCTAACTTGCCTCGCGAAGTAGACTAAGCTAATAAATTAGCGAACTGTGCGAGGGTGGTTCTCATCCAATGAGACCAGAGTGAATTACTCATGAACCATTGGGTGTAACTTGGAGTGTATTTTCGAATGGCAAAGCAGTAACGGAATTCCTTACCACGGAATGAAAATGAGTCACGACTGCTGGTTGGATTTATCAAGGGTCACAATCCAAGGTGTCAATATAGGTACGTATCTCTACAATAGACAACAGCGACAACGCAATACTTATGTACTCTTAGGAGCAAGATACATTTGAAATGCAGGGCGTATTCTCTATTTTTTTCTGGTAGTCACTAGACCAAAAAGACACAATTTTTGTTCAAATGTAATGGGGATGGATCAGCTACAAACTTCTCAGCTATTACAAGGCGGTCAAAAAGTTCGAAAAGTGAATATATCCCCACTCTCTCCCAGTTTTCCTTATTCATATTTCATGTTTTTCTATTTAGGTCTTAAGTACAATTGACAACCACGCCTGAGAGCTCGTTTGATCTACTATACTTCACGGCTTCCTCAAATCTATCCAATACAGTACCCTTACCGCACGAGCTGTCTATAGAGGTTTTAATGCGATTTGATATCGAGCTTGACAGGACCTTAGACGCTATTGACAACAGCACAATTCCTCTGTAGTTTTAGCATAGCGATAGAGCTCCTTTTTTTTGGCAGGACGAAATGAAATGAAATTTGAAAAGGTCGAGCCAAGGAGCACCAGGAGATTTGGTGGCTCCTAAAACACTCAGGCTAAAAAGCCCATTGCATTTAAAGCTCTGAAAAGAGTGTAGATAGTCAAGGAGGGAAGGAGAAAAGTATCAGTGAAAGAGATAGGAAAGAATAGAGACAGAGATAGAGATAGTTAGTTCTGTGAGAATTTTCCAGATTCTTTGGCAAATCTGTAAATATTCTCCAGTTTTAGAGAACGAGTATTACTCATTCTCATGACATCGGAACCCAAAGCTCGTAGCCGTGCTCTAGCAAAGGCATGACTTTCACAGAGAAAGCAGGACGACTATATACCTTGTAACAAGTCATCGGGGAGGTCTTCTTCATCAAAAAGTGCATTGAAAAACCTTAAAAACTTCAGCAAGTGGACCGTCACAGCCGACAGCTTTATTGTGTCTGAGAGCTTTCATTGCAGCTTGTATCTACTGTTTCGATGGTGGGGAAGAAGATATTTTTGCAAAGCAGTATCTCGCAGGATGTACCACGCTTTTCTGACTACCACATATTATAAGATTTAGACGAACCGCTTGTCACAAGACCGACGCCCGTTTGCAGCCGCACCTAACATGGTGAATAGATGCTGCAATCATGATAAGCCCTTAAACCGAATATGTCGGAGTGGCCTGTCCAGGACTCTCTTGTTATGCCTTCGTACGTTAGCTCGCTGTCGAACGGATGTTCGGAAGCTACCCGGAGGATATTTGGGCAAAGCCCGAAAGTTGTAAGCTGCTTAGACCATATGCAGAACAATCGTCCTGGCCGCTCCAAAGAGAATAATCCACTTGCGTCGACTTCTACACATGGAACCATTCTCCTCCATACGTAGATTAAATGAAGTGAAAAGTTTTCCACATGCCTTCTCTTTAAAATTATAATCATGACTAAAGACATCTAACTAGTGGAGTAACTTCACTTAAATTTCTCTAGTGATTTTAGATTTTTGGGCAAGACTGTATATCGTCATAGAACTGTTTTTCCTAATAAGTGTACGCATATTTTATTTTATTTTTCAACAATTTGTTTTGCATTTATATTCTACTTCCCCGCATACTGCATTGGCCACAGCAGTAATCCGCCCTCTCATTAAGAAAATGCTATACTAAGCGAAAAATAAATAAAAACCTCCAACTAAGAACAACAAAATAGGCGCAAACAAAACATAAGAAATGCGGCGCATAGGCTTCGCCGTTTCCGCATTATTTGGTTTGTGCGAAAAGTCTACGTTACGTTTACACATAACGAAATTTTGTTTATTGCATTGTACAGACACACAAATAATAGAAAAAGCCTGGCATGGCACGGAAAAGGAACCCCACATTTAGCATACAATTAGGCGCTACAGTCAGTCGGTGGAGGCCATGGCGTTTGTGGCGTGGGAGAAAATGAAAGCGATGATATTGGCAACGGTAGTGGACTTATACCGTTATTTATTTATCCTCGTGCAGAATGAATGAATTAAGTGAATTTCAGCGCTTACGTCTATCCTGCATTATTATCTTTTCAATTTATGTAGTTTTTCTCACTTTGCGTACTTATTTTGTTTATTTTTCTTTTCACTAGCAAACCGTTATATTACTTGTACGTTTTACTCTTGCCACTTGCCTGCTATTTTTGTTTTGTTTTTTGCTTTGTTTTTACTTTCGTTTTTCCTATCTGAAGAACAGATTTTAATTTCCTGCAGCAGCTGGGCGAGCAAAACAACAATACAAAACAAGTCACAACAACAACAGCAAAATAGTGTAAAAATAAGCAAAAACAACAAGTTGCAAAGGGAACTACCCGCATAATAATATGATAAATAAGAAAATCGCTTTTGATAAGGAAAATATTAGAGGCGAGCAAAAACCTCAGAGCTTTCAATGCTGCACGCGGAAGGAAGGTTTAACAGCTTGGGAAAAGTGTTGGCAACGCAAATGACAACCATAACGTACGATGAACAAATGATGTACGTAGGAAGAAAAGTGTAAGTGCTTTCCACCCAAGTATTTTACGGTTCGCGTACTTCTTTTGTATGAATGTACGCGTGTAGGTGTTTACGAGTACTTAGAATTAATTTTTATTGAGTGGCCACTTTCCTTGTTTTTCTGTTGTTTCAAAAAGCCAACAATTCAATTATGAAGCAATACTTGCACTTTTCATGAAAGTTTCAATGGCTTACTGCCATTGTAAACAGGTGGGTTCCCTAGGAGCTTACAGCACCGAGTTCAGTTTAGACTCTATTTTTCGCTAAGTTGTGTCGTGCTCGTAATTTTTACGCACTTGAAAGTTTACAGTTATCTAACGATGTGATTGTTATTCGCAAACAAAACGTTTTCAAATTATTTACAGGAAATGAAGATTATTTGGTTGGAATGAAGATCCTTCAAAGCAAAAGGCTATATGTCAGGCACCAATGCACTCGTCTACTCGGACCCCTTATTTACATTAAATATATCTATATATACGACGAATGGTATAGCATCAGCGACGAAGCTTTCACAAGAAGAAACTCACACATTTTCAAACGTTTTCGAATATTTCTTTCTTTCGTGAGCGTCGCCTACCAATATGGGCTACTTAACCACTATGCAGCTCCAGATGGGCGAAACTATGAGTTAATTGTTCACACAATCACGATTAATGCTGAATCATTACTAAATTCATGCTTTGCGATGATGCTTCGATGTTTTCCTAATAATTAAATACTGGTATTCGTATGCCTCGAATTGCTATGTACCACACAAAGTAATACTTGTGCACTTACCACAACAATTTAAAATTAATATATTTGCCACTAACTTCAAATGTCTGTAGGTGCTACTTTTGCCATTTGCAGGCTCAGACATTAGATTTCCATTTATATGCATGAAGTCTATAATTATTATTTGTGCATCGACTGTAATGCGTTCACTGGCTTTCTGCTAAATTTTGATCTCAGTTTCTGCATTTGCGTTGTGTAGCTATTAATTTTCACGTGTCATGTACAAATTAGTAGATTGCAGACAATCGCTTTGAAGGCGCTCGAAATGTGTTGGAGGAGATTAATAGCATAATAGGTTTATTGAGCTAGTTTTACAGTAAATTTCTAATGATATTCTGGCAATTCGCTCTATCGTCGTTCTCAAAGAGAAGGCCGTAAACTATTATTCAAAGCAGTAAACGAAGCCAATGAATACTTATAAATTTCGCGAGCAGTTCGTAGTTTGCTTACATTAAAAATTAAAAGTGAAATAAGAAAAACCTGACACATTCCTTAGAGTCCAAAATATATTGTATCTACTTACTTTTTTCGTATAAAAATTCTATGACCTGTAGTCATGGTTCAACGATAAAACACATTTTAGTTAAAACCAAATTCCAAATTAAAATCAGTTTTTAAAATTAACACTAAAATTAGTTTAATGTTAACATCCATTTCTAGCTAAAAATAGCTTTAAATATGAGTATTTTAAATAATTGTTAAACTCGGCTAAAATCGCGTAAACGGGCCTATCAAGAAAAAGAACTGTGTAGCACTCGATCTAATTTTTCGTTAATATGGTCGGTGTTGTACCATCACAGTTTTTGTTATAGAATAAATTTTAAGTTGACTATGGAATGGGAAAAAACCTTTACTAAATTAAATAATATAAAGCAAAAGCATATAATAAGAAACAAAATTAAAAACAATTAAATAAAAGAGAAGAAGAATAAAATAAAACAAACAAAAAATAATAGAAAGGAAAAGTAAAATAAAATAATATAAAGCATAATAAACTGAAAAAATGAAGAAACTAAAAAATAAAATTAAAAAAATAAAACTCTTAAATATAAATAAATAGAGAAATACAAATTAATAAAGGATTATATTAAAAATTCATAAAAAATTAAATTAAAACACACAATAAAAAAATAAAAAATAAATAATAAAAAATCGAACCAAAACCAAAATCACTCCGAATTAAATAAAAATAAAACAAATAACAACAATAAATGATAAAAACTTTCAGTAAAACCAAATAAAATACATACGAAGTAATAAAGTCCCATGTCGATGGTCGTTAGTGTCCGGCCCGTTTTTTATGAAACTACTGCACGGTGCTTGTTTCATGCTTTTTTTGTTTTGATAAAATATCACAAAATACAACATTTAAATAAAAAAATCTATCCGGATATGTTAAGTTAAAGCTTAGAAGATACCTGCTGGCGAAATATATAATATGATAGATAAAGCGCCGACCCATCGACATGGGATTAGGGTATAAAATCAAATTTCATTTAGCAAACATAAAATAAAGTAAAAAATCAAAACATAAATTTAAAAATAAAAAAAAAATGTTGTACATAAATGTTAATAAACAAATAAACAAAATTAATAAAATTGAAGAAGATATAAAATAAAATAATATAAAACATAAAAAAAAATTTTTAAAGAAATAAAAAAAAGAATAAAAAAAGAAAATAAAAATAAGAATGGAAAGGTCAAAAATAAAGTAAAAAAATAAAATAAATGTATGTGAAGCAAAATAAAATGATATTAAACAAATTACAACTGAAAAATGGTTAATAAACTAAAATACAAAACCAAAAAAAAAATAAAGAAATAAAATCAAATAATTAAATACTGTATAATAAAGCAAAGTAAGTTCGACCACCGTAGCCGAATCGGTTGGTGCGTGATTACCATTCGGAATTCACAGAGAGGTGATTCGGAATTCGAATCTCGGTGAAAGCAAAATTAATAAAAAATTTGTCTAATAGCGGTCGCCCCTCGGCAGGCAATGGCAAACCTCCGAGTGTATTTCTGCCATGAAAAAGCTTCTCATAAAAATATCTCCCGTTCGGAGTCGGCTTGAAACTGTAGGTTCCTCCATTTGTGGAACAACATCAAGACGCACATCACAAATAGGAGGAAGAGCTCGGCCAAACACCTAACAGAAGTGTGCGCGCCAATTATTTATTTTTTTTTTTAAGGTTAAATTTAAAAAGTAAGGTAGCCCACAAAAAAATGAACAAAATAAAGAAATCGAAACACAAAAACAAAAAAAAAAAAACATAAATATAAAACACAAATAGAAAACTAAAATAAAAATTAAAAAATTAAAAAATTTAACAATAATTACTTTTAATAAAAACAAATAAAATAAAAATTAATAAAGTTAAAAAGCAAATTTAATGAATTCAAACAAATAAATTAAAAATTAAAAATATAAACTTAGCAAACATACTAACACAAACTTAAAACTAAAAAACTATTGAAAATATGTATTGAATCGCAGAGTCTTGTTGAAACGTTTTCTCGTTTATTCGATTAAACAGGAAGTGAAAAAATGGCATTTAGTTTGTATAATATAGGCGATTTGGTGACTGACATCCAGAGCAATCTTAAATTATGGAGGGAACACTTCTCGAACCTGTTAAAAAGTGATAGCTGTGCATGTCACGGAGAATGTGAAGATCCCGATACTATCGACCAAATATTTAAAATACGCCAAATCTTGGAAAAGACCCACGAAAGGAGAATCGACACACAGCTGCGTGTCTGAATTTGGTATCCCCACAAAACTAATACGGTTATGCAAGATGACGTTGCTCAACACCAGCAGCGCCGTCAGAATTGGGAAGGACCACTCCGAGCCGTTTGATACCAAATGGGGTTTCAAACAGAGTGATTCGCTGCCATGTGACTTCTTTAACCTGTTGTTGGAGAGCATCGTACGAGCCACAGAACTTAATCGCTCAGGCACAATTTTTTATAAGAGCGCACAATTGTTGGCATATGCCGATGATATTGACATCATCGGCCTTAACAACCGCGCTGTTAGTTCTGCCTTCTCCAAACTGGATAAAGAGGCAACGAGAATGGGTCTGGTGGTGAACGAGGACAAAACGAAGTACCTCCTGTCTTCAAACAAACAGTCGACGCACTCGCGTATCGGTACCCTCGTCACTGTAGACAGTTATAATTTCGAGGTTGTGAAAGACTTCGTGTATTTAGGAACCAGCATTAACACCGATAATAATGTTAGCCTTGAAATCCAACGTAGAATCTCTCTTGCCAAGAAGTGCTACTTTGGACTAAGTAGGCAACTGAGCAGTAAAGTCCTTTACCGACGAACAAAACTAACACTCTACAAGACTCTCATCATGCCCGTCCTAACGTATGGCGCAGACGTTTGGACGATGACAACATCCGATGAAGCGACGCTTGGAGTGTTTGAGAGAAAGATTCTGCGTAAGATTTTTGGATCTTTGCACGTTGGGAACGGCGAATATCGCAGGCGATGGAACGATGAGCTGTATGAGCTTTACGACGACATAGACATAGCGCAGTGAATAAAGATCCAGCGGAATGGATACAAACGCTCCGGCTTTGAAAGTATTCGATGCGGTACCAGCCTGTGGTGGTAGCAGAGGAAGAGGAAGGCTTCCTCTGCGTTGGAAAGATCAGGAGGAGAAGGACTTGGCTTCACTTGATGTGTCCAATTGGCGCCGGTTAGCACGAGAAAGAAACGACTGGTGCTCTTTTTAACATACTTTTATTAGGTCGGGTTGTATGTATGTATGTATGTATGTATGTATGTAACGGAATCTTTGAGCTTAATTTTCACTGGCTTCTAAAAATCTGATCGACTTGAAATCTTGCACACCTATCAAGGACCGATGACAATGCAATAATTTGATAAAAGTTTTCCATTATCCTTATTAGGATTGCCAGGATTAATATTTTCTTTTTTTACCTGTGGGCAAAAAATAAGGTGAATTTGGTTGTAAAATGAAAAATCTTTATTTATTCTTGTAAATCAATTTCATCCTCTTCAAAACAATCCCCTCTCGATGAAATACACCTATGCCAACAATTTTTCCAATCCCCGAAACATGCCAAATAGTCCATTTCCGGTATAGCCATCAGCACCTTCTTCGATTCAGCTTTTATCTCCTCAATCGACTCGAAACGCGTTCCCCGGAGTGGTCTCTTGAGTTTTGGCCAGTAGCCAGAATTCACACGGAGCCAAATCAGGCGAATACGGTGGTTGCGGAACGATGTGCGTGGAATTTTTGGCGAAATGGTCACGAAGAACGAGTGCAGTGTGAGACGGTGCATTATCGTGATGCAAAAACCAAGAGTTGTTGGCCCATAATTCTGGTCTTTTTAAACGAATTGCTTCACGTAAACGTCGCATAACGCTCAAATAATAGTCCTTATTAACAGTTTGGCCAGGTGGAAGGAATTCATAGTGCACCATACCACGAAAATCGAAAAAAACTGGCCAATGGAGTGGGGTAGTCGTTTCTCAGGCTCCCTCCACGAAATAAGTTCTTCATCCCGATTACTTCTTTATCACGGCCGATAACTGCATAGCTTTAGACTCACAGTCGATAAGAAAGGAATTAAGTACAACACGAATATATCGAATCATTAATTCACTGACTGCAATGATAACAATAATTTTCATTCATAATAAAAAATAGTTTAAAAAAGAAACTAAAAAACACGCTTGTTTGCTAATCGAACTAAAAAGTAGAAAATAAAAAATAGTTTAAAAAAACTATTGTAAAAAACACGCTTTTATTGCCAATCGAACTAAAAAGTATAAAATAAATTTTAATGACAAAGAGACCTTTAATGAAGTAATAGCACTTGAAGGATCAGTCATAGTCAACTACCTCAGAACAGAATTATAACAAAAGTTAAGATACAAATAGAATAATTCAAATTCGAGTTTAAAGCGTGGGATGCATTTTGCTTCACTTTCATAACCCTCTGTACATAGGTAGTGGCCAATAGAATGATTGTAGATAATATTTACTATATCAAGCATCCCACGCTTTTAACTCTAATTTGAATTATTCTATTTGTATCTTAATTTTTGTTATAATTCTGTTCTGAGGTAGTTGACTATGACTGATCGTTCGACTTGCTATTACTTCATTATAGGTCTCTTTGTCATTAAAATTTATTTTATACTTTTTAGTTCGATTGGCAATAAAAGCGTGTTTTTTAGTTTTTTTTAAACTATTTTTTATTTAAACTCGGCCACAATCGCGTAAGTGGTTATCGCGCCAATTAAAAAGAAGAATAATATAGGTGATGACAGATTTGTGATATATTATCCATTTCAACAAAAACAATTAGCAAAAAATTTAACTAAACTAACTAAATCGAATAAGACAAAACCAATTATATACACAACAAATTAAATTAAATTAGAAGAACTTGCATAAAAAAATTAAAAACAAAATAAAATATTGGGTTGGAGAATAAGTTCGTAGCGTTTTACTTTTATTTAAACAAAAAACAATAAATATATCAAGAAGTTAATCAATTATATATTCGCCGTTGCTGTTTCCAATCTAAAATAAAAACATAAATTCAAATAAATTCAAGTTTAAAAAATAAAATAAAATAAAATAAAATGAATAACGAAGCATAACGAACAATATAAAATATAAAACTAAACAAAGGGAAGAAAATAAAACTAACTGAAATAAAGTACCGTGCGACTAGCAAGTTTTTGCAACTACGCAGAGTATTACAGTTCCTGCGAAAAAATAAAAACTATTCGCAAGAAACTTCATTTTCCTCATATCCACTCGCATATTTCACGTTAATGGAAATCTGGGGATTGTAAACGAAAAACTCATAAAGAAATACGCGCCAAAAGACAGCAACGTGCAATCATTCATTACTTCATCGACGTCACATAAATACTGGAATTTCAGGTTGGCGTCGACACTGGCGCAAAGTGATTGAACTGAAATAAAACTCGAAATGAAGTAGTGAACGTAGAGTAGATTTTAATATCGCAGCAAGTGGTACGTGCATGCAGCTGAGATTATTGCTAAAAGAGCACTACATCAATTGGCAAGCGGGCAGCATACACACACAACGCTCATATACTAGGTATGTCCATGCATCCATTAGATTGCGTAACATAAGAGGAGAGGAACGGTAGGCTTATGTACTCAAGCTGTATTGTCAACAGTTGGGTATCAAAAAATACTAGTAAATATATACAAAAGAGGTTCGATATTCCTCCGTAGGAAGAAGGCGCTCTTGGATGATGGTTTTAACCTCTTAATTGTAGTTTCATTAAACGAAACCGAAGGAATGAAAAGGTGGAGAATGAATGATAGCGGCAATTTTTAGGAGGATAAGGAAGATATTTTAAGGAGGACTTGCAGATAATTCGGACAGAGAAATGCTTTATGGAAATGAGAGAATTTCGCAATTTGTAGGGAGGCAAGATGCCTAAATGTTAGCCTAGCAAAAGCAAACCAGTTGATTTGTGGGTCATTATAGCATCCATCCTCCGCATCCTCGATACCATCTCATCATCCTCCAGACATCTGCCATATAAAGGGTTCGAAGTTATATCGAGTCTCATAAGATGGATACCTATCAGACAGTGTCCGATAAAGATCCGCTCAACTACCGAAAGTTTCCCTCTGGAGTACCAGTGATCCACATATCCTTGTTGAAGTATAATTAAAGTACAGCAAAATTATTAGTGACTTACATACATTTCGTATGTGAATTATCAATTTAAATTAAATCGTTTTTTGCGCAAATTATTGACTGTTTTCTATACTAAGAATGTTAATGTTCAGTTGGCGCTGCAGTCGAAACATTTTTAAACATCCTAGTACTTAGCCGGTCATAGAGATGGATTTTTATAACGCCCTGCCGGAGGCAGTCTTTACATTCCTGACTAAACTGGCAGTCGTAATCATTTTGGTCAGGTTTACCTATCAAATGCTTAGCGAAGAAATTGGTGGAGCGGGCGGCATCCTTCTCCAGTGGCAGTTAAATTTGGGCACTACGTCCTTTTTTCTTTACGTCCTTTTTTCTTTCTCTAGTAACGTATTGTAGCTAATAACTTGTTGGAGGAGCTGTGGAGAAGGGGCTGGAGGGTGATTGCCTGCTCAGATAACTAAGAGTTTACTGGAAGTGTACTATATACATATGAGCTGATGTAAGGACACTTACACTAAGATGAAAAGTGTTCCGCTGACTCTGGTCTCTCTGTAACTTTCATCAAAATGGAGCTCTTCGTATTTAACAGCAGATACAGGATGCCCAGAACTCGACCTCTATAACTGGCTCTGGTTATTAACAGAAAGTTAACGTAAAAGCTCAATATGGAGAGAATCAAATAAGCATCAGTTGCTTTGTAAGGTAGTTAGGGTACATAGCAAGACAAATGGTGGTGACAGTTTATGAAGTTATGATTCTCTCAAAGCAATTAACTCATAGTTATGTTCTCTTATGTGCTTATTTGCATCATTTTTCTTTTAAAGAATGCCTGCATGAACTGCAACATAAATTACAACTTTTGCTTCACTTTAAACATCGATGTATGTATACCACAAACTACATATATGATTTTCGTAATTGAAACCCTTTAGGTGCATCGAATCTTGTATATGGGCATATATTTCTGGTTTTTGCTATCCGAACACCCTTGACAGCTTCTTGTCACCCGTGTTCTAATTCAGTTTTCGACCACGTTAGATTATTTCCAATTTTCCCAACCAAACGTTTATAGTTGCGTTTCATTAACCAAACGGATTGTTTTACTTTTTACTATCAGGAGCAGATTTATTGTAATAATGAATATGTATGCATATTTTACTACCCTCGTAAATATCTATGGGATACATGACAGCATTTTGCTTAATTCAGTCATTTGGGAATTCGCTTCCGCTTGTATCTTTTACAGGAAACCCTTTCTATTAGCCGCAACACGTGCCACAGAGGTCCCTGTTGTGCTGTTATTCTTAACAACTCGAATTATTTAGTTCAAACTTTATATTTCCAATTTCTCTCCACGCCTAATTTGGGATTGTGAAAAACCACCTTTCATCCTAATATTGTGCTCGTGTGGAAACTGTTGTGCAATCCTTCTAAGGCAAATGTTTTACATACAGGGCGTTCCGAATATAAGTACGCTTAAAAATTAAATAAAATGAAAAAGTTCAATGTGTTCCGGTATTCTTGGTTTTTTTAAATTAAAATATAATGTAATTAGTTGTAATGTGATTGCTTTCGGCAGTGCACAGGTTCGAAACCCGGGAGCGAAATACCAGTTGATTGAAATAGTTGTTTCACAGCGGTCGCTCCTCGGCAGATAATGGAAACCCTCCGAGTATAGGAAGAAAATATCAAAACGCGCTGCATAAATAAATAAAAGAGGTGGCCAAACACACAAAAAATTTCGGCCAAAAATTATTGGGAGGTTGAATTAGTTTTAAAGGTAACACACAGATGGCGCTATTTATCACTTTATCGCGTTGGCAATACTGAATATATATTCATGACAAAGCCTCATCCCTAGGCTTTGTTTATCAGTATCTGTCATTTCGCTGAAGTATAAACAACGCAGTGTTTTCGTGCTCCGAGTATGTCAACTTTCGTGCCGTCGAAACGCAATTTGCGGGAAGCTTTGCTTTTCTGCTTCAATTTGAAAAAAAAATACAGCCCAAGCCCGTGAATTGCTGCAGGAGGCCTACCCAGACCATACTCCGTCGATTTCAACATGTGAGTACTGGTTTCGACGATTCAAAAGTGGTGATTTTCACACCGAAGACAAGGAGCGTCTTGGCCAGCCCAAAAAGTTCGAGGACGCGGAATTGGGGGAATTGGTAAACGAGGACTCGTGCCAAACCCAAGAAGAGCTTGCTGAATCATTGGGCGTTGATAAATCAACCGTTTGCAAGCGTCTAAAAGCGATGGGAATGATCCAAAAGCAAGGACATTGGGTCCCGTACGAGTTGAAGCTGCGCGACGTCGAACGGCGACTTTTTGCGTGCGAATTGCTGATCGAGCAACAAAATCGGAAGGGTTTTTTGCATCGGGCGGTGACTGGCGACGAAAAATGGATCCACTACGATAACCCAAAACGCAAAAAATCATGGGGTTTGCCCGGCCACGCATCAATGTCGACGGCCAAGCAGAATATTCACGGCAAGAAAATCATGCTCTGCATTTGGTGGGATCAGGTCGGCGTCGTATATTTTGAGCTGCTCCAACCGGGCGAAACAATCACGGGGGATCGTTACCGACTGCAATTGATGCGTTTAAGCCGGGCATTGAAAGAAAAACGGCCGGAAACGGTAAAAAGGCACGACAAGGTTATTTTGCAACATGACAACGCTCGGCCGCATGTTGCTCAACCTGTCAAAAAATACCTTGGAACGCTTGGCTGGGAAGTGTTACCCCACCCGCCGTATAGTCCAGACATAGCTCCCTCCGATTATCATTTGTTCCGGCATATGAGTCTCGATTTGGCGGACCAGCGGTTCTCCTCGTACGAGGCTACCAAAATATGGGTTGAGTCATGGATAGCCAAGCAGCGGCCAGAATTTTGGAGAAACGGCATCCGGAAATTGCCCGAAAGATGGGCGAAAGTTGTAGCTAGCGATGGCCAATACTTCGAATAAAATATTTTGTACCGTTTTTTCACAATAAAGCCCCAAATCTTCGAAAAAAACTTTTAAAACTAATTCAACCTCCCAATAATTCCATAGTCTTGCCATAAATTCCGTGACAATTTTTTCAATGCATACGGCGAGAACAAATTCACAGAAAAAAGTTTCGATATGTTTGCTATTGTGCATATATATTGGCTACTCATAAATTATACTCAGTTTTGTGGCAAATGTCGCTTGTTAACAATGGAGTGGGGAGCTTGTGGTAAAAGTGCAAGTAAGCTGTACGAATTGCTGAAAAAACTTAATATTTTGAGAATGTTTGTTCGTTTCTCCCAAACGTCTGTAGTGGCAGACAGAAAAAGAAGTGATCGTCCGCACGAGTTTCAAGCCAGTGCAGTCATAAAAGCCGTTCGAGGAAGAACTCGCAAAAATCTCCTTAGAAAGCAGAAAATCAGGTCCAGGGAAATGAATGTATTGACCAGATCCATGTCAAGACTAATTAAAGATGATCTCCACATGAAAGCCTTCCGTCGCTCAACTGGTCATCTTTTGACAACGCACGTAGGTAAAATAAGTTTTTAATAAGCAAAATGAAAAAATCTATGCTAAAGCTTCTAAAGACACAAAAAATATTGTTCAAATGGTTCTGCATGTCCATCACTCAGCCTCCGTAATGGTTTGTTGGAGAGTGAGTGTCTTGTAAAGGCGTTACATCTCTTAATTTCTGCGAAAAAGATGATAAGACCGGACCAAAAGTGTACCAGGACGATGTCTTAGAAGGCGTGGTGAAGCAGTTAAGCAGTATTCTCTTCAATAGAGAGCAATGGATCTTTCGCTCTAGGCAAAAACCACCCAGCTGTGGCTGAAAAACAATATTCCTGGGTTGATTGCTGCAGAAGATTGGCTCTCTGGAAGCGCATATCTGAATCTGTTGGACTACAGTTTGTGCTCAAACAATCTTTGGTCCGAGCAGCAACGTCAATATCCATGGAAACCGGGCGTGCGGCAATAGCTGAATGGCCTAATCTTTTAAAGGTTTGTGTAAAAGCAAGTGGTGACCATTTCGAATGAAAATTTGAAATTTGTTTTTTTAATATTTACATAATTAAGTAAAACTAACTTCATTAAAAAAGGTATTCTAAGTATATCTATCACAAACTTAACTTGTAACAGAACTTATGGCAGGTCTAAGTACAATCGTTGACGCCAATCGTTTGAGAATTGTTCACTATTCTAAAAAATTCAATTTGCCTGATAGTGATTATAGGTACACCCATTTTTTTCGTATTTGTATGTGCATATATAATATATGTATATGTGTTTACTGTCTTTAACAACACACATATGTACATATATACGCTTAGACATATATACCTACATACATTTCCTTCCTGACCTAGACATCTGAGCATCTGAGCAGGAGTAGCTACGAGCCTGAAAAGCTCACTTGTACATACATAGGATAAAATGTCGTTTCGTATGTATGTATGCGCATATGAGATGGGCACAACAACACAACAAGGTATGTACGGGCTAGCAATTATACACTCTTGCCAATTATTGCTAAGTATAAATCAATGTAACCGCTTACAAAACATTTTCGTGACAAGTTCACAGATTGTCGGTGGGAATTGCACTACAGCGCCATTGATTGTTTATTTACATAAGTTCGAGCGTGCGTACATGCATACGCATATATCCGTAGAGAAGAACGATGCAATAAATATTTGGTTAACTTTGCTAAAAATCCAACCCCATATTAAACAAGGTAAACATGTCGTTAAGAGACACAGATGAATCCGAAGGAGTGGAAGGTATTTGTAGTAAAATTAGCAGATGAAGAGAAAACTAATGTGATAGTGACTGAATCCATACCAATAAATAATAATAATTTTGCATCCGTAGTGCGCGCAAAGACAGATACGTCGACCTAAACGACCCCCTATGGTCTACTATATGCTTTAGAAATAGTTATTAATAGTCCTATAGACTGGCACTACTTCCTCAGGTTCCATTTAATCTATATTAGATGTTCCAGCCTCAGGTTGCGAATTGGTTGAAAGCCAAGATATTTCAGTAAAATTTCCGCCTTGTGCACAAATTTTAGAACATCTATAACAAGAACATTCTTGATTTCATTCGGATGCAATTGATGTCGATGAAAGATGCGCAGTCCTCTCTTTGCACAAGATATGCACAAGATATCCTCCAGACAGAGTATGCACTCTGTTTCATTCCGAATGTGCATTTTGTTGAGATAGTAATTTATTTAATAGCGACCTGTCAGAAAACCAACTATTTTCCTTTTGTCTACTTCACAGTTCCCTGTTGTAGGTAATAGCATAGACAGACGGTGGTATCAATCGGAATTAACGGCCTAATTCCAAATTATAGGAGAAATTAAGTGCAACTAATCCGGATGAACTATTAGACTTAATTCCCATAATTTAAGCAGAAGAGGGAAATTTTCAATGGGTAAGATTTATTTTCTTTTAAAAAGAAGAACGAGAAAGAGAGAGACAGAGAGAAAGAACAAGAGAAAGGATGAAATGCTAGCTTGCACTAACCCGTTCGAAATTACATAAATTGTTTTTATATTTCAGAGCAGTTTGAGAAATTGCAATTTAAGATTTTTTTAATAAATATTTACTTATTAGTATCACGTGAGGTAATATAATAACCATATTTGTTGCTTGGGGTCCATTTTTTACTGAAAAACTATCCAATAAACAAATTAGCTGTTCACTAATCCGCCTAAAAACCGTCTGTCACATCACGGCAATTCGGATTAATACCTCCGTCTGCCATAAAAGATTTTAAGGCATGACGGAGCTCTTGTTTGACTTACCAATAGCTAATTCTTTAAGTATTCTCCCAACTATTTACTCTGACTTTAGCTTCTGCTCAGTTGATACCGCAGTAGGCCCTGCCCTAGCGAGTTCAACAGCAATTTCATTACCTTTTATTCCAGAGTGACCCGAAACCTAGCAAAGTGCAATTTTATTTGTTGCACTAAGTTGGTTTAGTGTATCAAGGCATTCATATACAAGTTTTGATCCCAAAAAATGTGAAGTTAGTGCTTACTGTCAGTCAGCTTTACTATTCGAATATATACTTACAGCTACGTGAGCACTCTTATTGTCCACACCAATTAAAGAGCAAGAAATATGTGGCATCATATGCGCTTGTCTAAAAAATTTCAAACTTTGTAAGAAATTTGGCCAACTTCTAGCAAAAATTTCCATTTTTTAACCACAATTTTTTTGAGTATGCAGTTTTATAGCCCATTGAATTTTAATATAACAAAGTGCACGTTTCAAGTGACTACAAAACGCTATGGATTTTTAACAATTTTTTTCGCTGAGTGTCACACCTTTCTTGCGATATTTAGTACATGCTCGAATTTTTTTATAAAGGATTTTTCAGGGCAGCCGCCATGGCCGAATGGGTTGGTGCGTGACTACCATTCGGAATTCAGAGAGCGTCGGTTTGAATCTCGGTGAACGATCAAAAAATTAAGAAAAGGTTTTTTCTAATAGTGGTCGCTCCTCGGCAGCCAATGGCAAACCTCCGAGTGTATTTCTGCCATGAAAAAGCTCCTCATAAAAATATCTGCGGTTCGGAGTCGGCTTGAAACTGTAAGTCCCTCCATTTGTGGAACAACATCAAGACGTACACCACAAATAGGAGGAAGAGCTCGGCCAAACACCCAAAACGGGTGTACGCGCCAATTATATATATATATCTTCAGACGCGCCTAGATGTTGTTTTAAAATAAAACATATAAGAATTCAGATTATTTGAGATTTCGCTATTTTTATTCCAAATGTAGTTCCTAAATAGCTCCCATTTAAATGCCTACCATGAGCATGTCTACAGACTGTCACAGAAGAATTAAAATTATCAAGGGCGCACTCAAACATTATCGCCACATCATTGCATTGAGTTCAGCAATCTTGATCCAAATGTTGTGTTTCAGCTCTGAAATCATTGTAGGCTTATTCACATAAACTTTACTTTTCAAAAAACTCCACAAAAAGTAGTCTAGTGGAGTTAGATCGCACGATCTACGTAGACAGTTTATGCCACCATTACGTGAAATTAATCGAGCGCGAAACGAAAATCACAATAATGCAACACTTTAAATATATACGTAATTATGAAAGTATCCATGGTTAAAGTAGTCTAATTGACAAATGGCAAAGATGACATAAAAAAAGTTCCGTCCGGAAATTATTCACTACTGGCGTCATTATTTTGTGACATTATTTTAACAACATCACTTCATTTTTTGGTGAAGAATGTGAAGCTCAATGAATATGATTTTTATTTTGTTTTTATTTTTCAATGTTTTTTGATTTGTTTTATAAGATTTATAGTTTTGGCAAATGGCGTCGTACGTTATCACATCTCACACTTGTGAACTACACAGCTGCAGTATACACACAGACAAGCAATAGAGCGCGTGAAGGATTTCCCTCGCTCTAAATAATTTGTTGAACACGTCACTATAACACGAAATGGTGTTCGAATTATTTTGTCGCCTTCATAATAGGCTCCATTCGCAGCAATACACAAATGCCAACGGTGCGATCCATGAGTTTTCTTTCCACAAATTGCGTTCGTAGAATCATTTGGAACGCGTTCCGAGATTTCGAGTGCACAACACCATGATAATAAAAAAAAAACGAGTAGCATGACTTTCACTTTTGACCGACTTCGGGCTCGGATAGTGCCTTTCAGCCGCCTGTTAACTGATTTGCATGTCAAACTCATATACCCACGTCTCATCACCTATTGTGATGCGTTGGATAAACTTTTTGTCCGAATTCACTTATTCGCTTGCTCAAGTATGCCTTCAGTCACCTTCTTTCGATGAATTTTTGGAAAGAAATTCAACTCTCTTGGAACGAGTCGAGCAGCCACGCGGCTCATGCCCAATTGGTGGTGTAAAATGTTGCAAATTGATTCGATTCTCTTTGGGTAATATGGACGTCAAATGACGGTGCATGCTGTGGTAAGGAAGTTTGGCTCTATAGCCCCATTTGCCAGGTAATTTAGTCTGCGTTGTGCTGAACAGTCGTAGAGAATATGTTCTGCTGTTTCTTGTTCTTCTTTGC
Source organism: Anastrepha ludens (assembly GCF_028408465.1). Classification (NCBI taxonomy): domain Eukaryota; kingdom Metazoa; phylum Arthropoda; class Insecta; order Diptera; family Tephritidae; genus Anastrepha; species Anastrepha ludens. Next base: position 71,589,894 of record NC_071500.1, read on the forward strand.
AAATTCTACAGTAATCGTTTTCTATCGCATCTATTTTTTTCATGTGATAATTAAGTTGACAGTGTCCTGTTCGTAGTTCAGTGTAAAGTTATATGTCCTTTCTGCTTAGGTTAAACATTGCTTCTGCCTTTATCCGTTCAGGATCTATAAATCTTTTCGACTACCGCATGCCCGATTGGGCTCTCCAGTAGTTGATGAGGTCTCGTTGTTTCTTCTCACGTAGAAAGGCACTTTTGGCACAAGCTGTTATTTTCCCCGCAGAAAGGTACAGACGTTATGAAGGGAGTGTTTGCCCGCTATTTCCCTAAAGTGTCCGCAATTCCATTTCCTTCGTGTCCCTCATGTCCTGGAACCCAAATCAAGGTAACAAAGTTTCTTGATGCTAGGGTTTTGAGGATTTTAAGACATTCTTGCGATTTTGGAGCTTCTTGAATGTCAGAGAGAATGTTAATATGTAAACATTATCTGGCACACAGCTCTAAGACGTCGACCTTCGCCTGGAAAAGGGAAGTGCTTTTTCTCATTGCTCTCTGCTTTTTTGAAATGTGGTCTGACAATTCCAGCCCCGGAACTACCGTCCTCTGTGCGCTCTGTTTTAAGGATATTTCATTGTTCTCCACACTGAGCGGTCACTAACAACCACTTTGAATTTCTTGTAGAATTCTAGTTTCCTTTCCATCTTGTAGTGAACTAGCCACGGATAGTTCAGGATTGAAATTCCTATATGTCCTTTAAGATTGCCTTCTTTCTGATGGAATAGATTAGGATGCCTTAAAGCTGGACTGACTGCCGAGCCTTTGGCTACAAGATAGAGTGGATAGAGTTTGCCCTTATTCCATTGGCAAAGAATTTTAGATTACTAATAAAATTAAAAGCTTAATCAGAAAATATAAGGATTATTATAACTTTATTAATTCCACCGTCAACATAAGACTTGAAAAAGAGAGGAACTTTTTTTTTTTACTTTACTCAATATTACAATTATTTGGATATTTGCACTACATAGGAAAATGTGAGACTTTTGGAATTTTCTATCTAGCCAGGAAAACATATTTGAATATTTCATTCATATTTCAATATTTCATATAATTTCAGAACACCATATATTTCATACATATATTATTTGCAACCCTTTGTTGAGTGCTTGGCCGAGCTCCAAGTTGGAAGTTCTTATAAGTTGTATGCCGCTTCCAAATAGCACATGGACTTTTTTAAAAGCTTTTTCATAGCAAAAATACACTCGGGGACTTGCAGTACCTGTCAAGGGACACCTTTATTATAAAAACATGTTCTTCATTTGGTGTTTCGTACCTGGTGACTCTAAAACATCTGCAAAAATTTCGCAGTCTGCTACTCACATCCCAACTAAGCTTTAAGATCTAACTATCGCATCTTCAATATTATAAAAATTTTAGCTTTTCCTACACCATTCAGCCGAGTTTGTCAAATTTCATAGGCAGAGATACTCATATAATATACCACAGCAGTAAGCAAATGACCTTCTCTCACCTACATTTGATTTTATATAATATGGTAACTCGCTATCAAAGAAATTAATAGGGCCCACGAGTCCTTGATGAAAAAGTGATGCCCAACATTCGCCGTAATGAATAGCAGAAAGCATATCAAGAATTGTAATTTTTTTCTCTTTCATCCGCTGGGTAACAATGGTAGTTCATTAACTTCTAATTATCTACTTATGTAGCTAATCTAAACTTTGATTTTCAAAGGAAATGAAGTTAATGAATTTGGGAACTGAATTAGTGCACATAGTTAATGGTATTTCATATATGTACGTTAGGGTGCGTCAATTTGTTTTTTTTTTCGATATAGTTCTTAGCATTTTCGTATTATGCATAAAATTATAAAAAAGAGTCGGTTAGAGCTTGAGTCTGAAGTCCATTTTGAGCCCCCAAAATTAAAAAAAAACTGTCATTAATTAACAAAAATTATTATAAAGGGTAATATTTAATACAACTAACGTGAGCTTTTTGATTAAAAAACTGCTAGCTGGCGCTACAAAACAGGTTACAGTGGAATCGCGATAATTTTTTTTTTTTACATTATTATACCTAAAGTGACTGTATAGGTATATATTTTTGCTTTTTTTGATATTTTTTGTTTAATTTATAAGGTTTCGGACCCTTTTTGCGTCCAACATAGGCTGTATTTTTATCTATTTTGTATTTTCGAAGCCATAACTTTCCTCTATATTTTCGTAATAATTAATGTTAGCTTCTTTTAAAATTTGGAAGGCTCGAAATTGACTTTAGAGCTACGTTCTACTAAATTTTTTTTTTAGAATTATGTGTAGAATCTGAATATGCTAGAAACGATGTACCAAAAAAATAATTACTTAGAAATTGCGCCACCTTAATTTACATATGCAGATATGCAAGTATGTATGTATACTTCATTATTTTAATTCACAAACTAAGAAAAACCCACAAAATAAGCCGGGTATGTTTGTGTGGCACTAGCTAAGAATTATCCTTCAATTAACTCTGCTTTATTAGAGTATCACAACGGGTTATAAATTTTACTAACTCGACATAAGTATTGCTTAACACGACATACCTATGTATGTAATCCAAGCAATCGGTTAAAACTCATTTCGCACACACGTGTGGATTTTTGATGATTTTAGTTTCTTGCTGTTTATTACTGAGTAAACATGGAAGCGGAAAATATGATTATCTTGTATGGTATCTTTTTGTGCCTGTGCTCTATATTTTCTAATATTTCAGCGAGGGCAATTCTCAGTTGGTATTTCGTGCCCAAAATAGCTTTCCGAATGGCACAAACTTATTCAGTTACGACGGCCGCCTTTACAGTTTATTGCTCTATGAATGTTACCATGTTCGCTTTTTGATACAAACAATTTTTTGTGGTTTCTGTTGACGCTTGATATACTACTATATATATATTTATTATTTTTTTTTTTTGTTAGGCGGTGAGGCTGGGTTAAAACCAGATTCGCACCATATAGTAACCATCGTAACCACTTTCGGCTCAATATGTTCTTCTGCCGAACGACACGGAGTTAATCAAACCATTGTAAAATGGATATATTCCATGCTCTCTGAGAGGCTGTTAACCGCGGGTGAGAACAGCGACCAACTAATCACCGTGAGGGGGTGTTTTTTCTACGCAGCTGTGGTGCTTGGTCGTAGACCCTTTACTTGCGGAGATGCAGGAACTCGGTTTTCATGTCCAAGCATATGCGGACGATGTCTGTGCGCTAACATCGGATAAATCCCTAAGGAGGCTTTGCACGAAAGTGCAGAGGATTCTGGAAAAAATCGATGACTGGTGCATGAGACAAGGTCTTTCCGTTAATCCGAACAAAACCACCATAGTCTTGTTTACGAGAAAACGGAAATTGGATGGACTCAGTCTTCCAACACTGAAAGGTGTGACACTTGGTTTTTCCGATGAAGTCAAATATCTTGGAGTGATCTTGGATAAGAAGCTGACTTGGGAGACACACGTTTCACTGAAGGTGAATAGCGCGTTAAGCATTTTTCAGCAATGCCGCAAACCCTTTGTGAAACCTGCTGTGGTCCTATGGATATACACAACACTTATCAGACCAATCATCACTTACGCCTCTGTGGTCTGGTCGCGACGGAACATGGTTAAGTCCACACTCCGGGAACTATACAGGCTACAAAGAAGCGTATGTTTATGCATTACGGGTGCCATGAGTACAACCTCTGACGATGCCCCAAATGCTACGCTTGATCTGCTCGCCTTGGATCTTAAGATACAACAGGCAACAATAAAATCAATATGTAGACTCCATAAATATAGTTTCTGGTACAAAGACGGAACTTCGGAACACAGAGAAATCTTTAAGTTGCTATCTGAGCAGTATCCACTATTTTTGGCACCTAAAGACAACCTGATACCCACAGTTTCATGAGGAAGGAAATTTGATGTCAGCGTGAGCAGTGGAGCAATCCAGAATGCAGGCAGGGAGGTTTGACGGATATTTTCTTTACCAATGGGTCCAAGCATGAAATAGGGTCTGGAGCCGGATGGTACTTAAACGATAGTATCATAATAAGTATCACTATGCTATGGGGGAAATAGCAACTGTTTTCCAAACGGAAATTTTTGCCATTCTGAAAGTAGCCGAATGGATAATCGAGGTGAGATGGAGCGGGAAACAGATTGGAGTTTTCAGTGACAGCCAGGCTGTACTGAAGGCCCTGGAAAACCCGAAGCAAACCTCAAAGATTGTTCAAGAATGTAAGAAGAAGCTTAATTCTGTCGCAAGACAGAACAAACTTGTACTTATATGGGTTCCAGGGCACCCCGGTGTTCAAGGAAACGAAATTGCCGATGAATTGGACAACCGTGGTTCAGTGGTTCTCCCACAAGGGCCAGAGCCAATAATTGGAATCAGTTCCGCAGGAATCCTGAATTGGATCAGCGATTATGTAGGCAATCTACATAAAGAGCGATGGTCATGGTCCGGTCTAGAACGCTGCAGAACTGCAAAGTGCTTTGTGACAAGCCCGAACAGAAAATGGTCAAACTTTCTACTGAAACTTAAAAGGAAAGGCATTCGGTCGATAGTTGGTATTATTACAGGACACAACCCATGGGATCAGCATATAACCACCATTGGAATAATTGAGGACCCAATGTGCCTGTCGTGCTTGGAGGAGGCAGATAGCACTGAGCACTTTATCTGTGAGTGTCCTACCTTTGCTAGACCAACGCTACGAGTTTTGGGTGCCGATATCATGAGAATGAGTAATATTCGTTCTCTAAAACTAGAGGATATTTACAGATTTGTCAAAGAATCTGGAAAGTTCTCACAGGACTAACTATCTCTATCTCTGTCTATATTCTTACCTATCTCTTCTCTGATACTATTACATGCATATCTCTGATACGCATACATACATATGTACTCGTACTTGTATATACATAATATTTCACGTTCCAGCAGAGCATAAGAGTTGGGGAGAAAATTTACTGCAAGCATTTTCTGAAATCGTTTGTCTCTTGCGAAATAAATGCGGAATTAACGAAGCGCGTTATTCCAAGTGGTTTGCTCTAAGAATGTGAAAAAATTGTTGGTTCTATGAATTTAGCTAGTGATACACGCAACATATTCAATTATAAAGCCTTTGTATAAATGCCCAACTATCTGTGTATGTAGACAGCACGTGTGTGTATTGTATGCAGTATCTTACACATCTTCATTTAAAAAAAAATGCCAACAATTTCATCTGCGCACTGATTGATGTTTACACAATGCCTGTCCATGCCGTGTTCGTCATTTTGACTGCATTCAAGTAATTTCTCCTTCACAAAAACAACACTTTCCAGCAGCCGAAATGTACTATATGTATTAGAAATGTTTTGGCACACATTCTTCACTACACCCTAATCCCTCATGTCATAGCATATCAACAAATACTCATATTTCCCCTAAATCATTTCCATTTCCTTTCCTTCTCCCTTTCTGAATTCATTTATGCTTTTGACAAAGACAGATACCTTAAAATTAATTTTTTTTTTTACAATATGGACGCATGAGTATGTATTTCATCATTTCCACCCACTTAAGTGTGTGTGTATGTATGCATTTATATATGTATGCTCGTACAAATTTTTGTAAGCATGTATGCATGTAAATATGGATGTATGTACGTACGTTTTTACCGCCAGCAGCTTGTAAGTTATGAATTCATGTTGCTGACATGCTGCCACATGATTCGGCATGGTTCTCCTTTATTGTTGTTGTTGCTTTTTGGTAATGCCATTTCAATTTCGGCACTGCTTTTCGCCTAAAATTATTTGTGCATGTGGGTTGAAGCAACTAAGTGAAATTTCTGCAAGCTCTGAAATTTCCACATTTTTTGTAGTTCAACGACACATCTCTACCTACCCACCCACAGTCTTCTGTGCCAAACCTATTGCCAACTATGGTTTGCTCTAATTTAATTTAAAATTCAATGAAATTATTATTATTACTGAAAAGTTTTTGAAAACAACATAGCGTTTGTATGTGTGGGTGCAAGAGCAAGCTGCCGTCGCTTTGTTTATTTGATTATTGCCATTTCCGTTTAGGCGTGTGGTGTTGTAGAATACTTTTGACATTTTTAGGTCAAGAAACGTCATAACTAGTTCAATATAATAGAAAGAATAAATCGATTTACTCATGAGCAATTACATAGGAAAGTTTTGGCTACTTGTGTTCGAATTTAACATTTTCATGTGCCTACTGCTACGTGTTTTATACTTCGTTTCGTGTTATGTTTAACTGACTATATTTCTACTTTGAAGAGGTGCCTAACTCCACCCGAAAATCGTTTATGCAAAACTTTTAGCTTGAGTTAAGATTTCTAGTGATATAGAAAAAGTTTGAGCAAGGAGGGAATTTTTGGTCCACCAGGCGGAAAACTCAGCCTGCATAACGAAACATCCGGTAACGGACAGAGGCTGATCGACCCCGCCGGGGCCCGAAACATGGGAGTCTGCAGCACCAGATTCCAGCATAACAAGATACACCAAGCTACCTGGCTGTCTCCTGATTGAAAAACGCGAAACCAGCTCGATCATGTTGTGATAGACGGAAGACACCTTTCTAGTGTATTAGATGTACGTACGATCCGAGGACCCAACATCGACTCGGATCACTACCTTGTTACAGCCAAACTGCGCACACTCCTCTGTGCAGCGAAAAACGTACATCTACGCAAAGAATGTTCAACATCGAAAAGCTGTAATCACAACAGACAGCCAAAAGCTTCACCACTCGACTCTCACTCCTGCTCTCAGAGAGCACTGCCCAACAAACCGGCATGCACGAGCAATGCAGCAACATTTCTCGGATTCCGGCGAGACCGAAAAAACAGTTGGGACGACGAGGGATGTCGTCTGCTGCCGCAAAAAGAAAAGATGCTGCCTATAGAGCCATGCTACGGTCGGGCTCAACGCGAGCCATGTGAGATTGCTACAGAGAGTTAAGAAACGAAGAGAGATGTATTATCAGAAAGAAGAAACGAGAGGCCGAAATACGTGAGTGCGAGGAGCTTGAGATGCTGGCCAATAGGAGCGACGCCCTACCAGTAAGTTCGGCGGCTTACAGAAGGTTTTAAGACCGGTCGTTTTCCTTTAGGAACAAAGACGGCGGCCTGGTGACTGACGCCCAGAGCATTCTTAAATTATGGAGGGAACACTTCTCGAACCTGTTAAATAGTGATAGCTGCGCATGTCACAGAGAATGTGAAGATCCCGATACCCCAATCGTTGATGACGGAATTGTCGTTCCGCTACCGGACGATGACGAGATGAGAATAGCAATAACACGGCTAAAGAACAACAAAGCCGCGAGCGCCGACGGACTGCCGGCTGAGCTATTCAAACATGGCGGCGAGGAGCTGGTAAGGTGCATGCATCATGCCTGCTGATTGGAACTTAAGGAGAAGGACTTAGCTTCACTTGGTGTGTCCAACTGGCGCCTGTTAGCACGAGAAAACGAAACGACTGGCGCGAAGAAGCAAAAAAAGTGTGCTCATTCAACTCAAGTAGACTCGATCTAAGAAAGTAGAGGGTTTCCCAATAAGAGGTGTTATGATCAATGGTTTCGATACTTGTGTGGCACGTAGCGCCGTATTGCTGAAAATAAACGTTGTTCAGATCAGTATCATCCACGTCCGGCCATAAAAAATCGTTAATCATCTCTCGATAGCGCAATCCATTCACCGTAACTGTTGCTCCAGCTTCATTTTTCGAAAAAGTAAGATCCAATGAGTCCGCCGGACCATAAACCGCACCAAAAAGTCACAAATTGAGGATAGAGAGGCTTTTCAATAATAACTCTTGGATTATCTGAGAAACAAATTATAGGTCTGATTTTATTTGTTGTTCTGGAGTACGTCATGCCAGCATCTTCGGATCCGTTTTGACATTTTTCGGGCGTTTAAGTTGAGCTTTGAATTTTGGTGTATTAAGAGACTTATGGAAGAATTGTATGGCACATATTTTTGTGGTACCTTTCAACTCGGTTTATCCCTTCGTTATAAGTATTTTTAGCCTCGATCTATCTATCTGTTGAGAAGTGAGAAGGTTGAAAATTTGCACAAAGATGTTCCTCAATGGTTTTTTATAGTATCCTATGCTGATTTACTATCAGAATATGCAAATGAATGAAAGCCTTGCTCCCCTCCTCAACTAAGTTTGAAACGCAAACTTTCCAGCTTCTGTGTGAACTCATCGGAAGAAATGAAAGTAACAACAATTAAAGTACGAAGAGGAACAAAATTTCCGAGTAACTTTACAACAACGCTTGACCCGATCTTACACTCAATGACGTGTATCAAATTTTACGTAAAACAACTAGTAAGCAAATGGCGAAATTAGCCTGAAATTGGAATATTTACGAAAGTAAAGTAGTGAGAATGTGTGCAATAATGAAAATAAAGTACCCCGATATAGAGTAGAACTTAATGATATACCAAGTGAAACCGTGAGAAACTATACCCGCAAAGATGGAATAATTGGATTTGCTCACAACACAAACATAGCTGCAAAAAATTTACGAGTAGGTTTCGGCAACAATATTGCCTAGCATGTTTTCCCATGTGCCAAAAAAAAGAAACCAGTTATGGTCGTTTCCACAATGCATTACACAACTGAGGTAGTTAAAAGATCTAAAGAAAAATACACCTAAGGGCTTCTACAAACTGGTGTGTGATCTTTCCTTATTAGTTTAGAGAGCAACTGACGAAATCGGAAACAAAAGTAAGCGCTAATGGAATAAAAAAAATAATAATAAAATAGTAAAATATTCAAAATATTATGCAACACCATAAAGAGGTGGCCGCCGAATGGGTTGGTGCGTGACTACCACTCGCAATTCACAGAGAGAACGTCGGTTCGAATCTCGGTTAAACACCAAAATTAAGAAAAACATTTTTCTAATAGCGGTCGCCCCTCGGCAAGCAATGGCAAACCTCCGAGTGTATTTCTCCCATGAAAAAGCTCTTCATAAAAATATCTGCCATTCGGAGTCGGCTGTAGGTCCCTCCATTTGTGGAACAACATCAAGACGCACACCACAAATAGGAGGAGGAGCTCGGCCACACACCCAAAAAGGGTGTACGCGCCAATTATACCTATATATATTATATTATATATACATTGAAGAGGTGAACGTTAGTCTTTTAAGTGTATTGCATGATAACTCTAGCGATTTGAAAATGCGAAACATACCCGGCATGACATGACATATTAAATGGTGTTAAATCGATTTCCGATCATTTAATAATTACTATCGCAGTTTAGAAAAATCTATTTATAATTTTTTTTTTCAAATCTCTAGGAAAGACTTCAAACTAACAACCCCAAGATTTTGTTTTTTTATGAAAATCCTGTCATTAATTGCGAAAAAAACTCGGGAATTTCGAGATTTGCAATTTCTTACGAAGCAAAGAAAGCAACATTGACTTCAACTTGTTAGCAAATAAGGATTTATTTAAGCGGTTCTGATTTTGTGTTCTTTTTTCTACGAGGGTTGCCTCATGAGAATGGCTTTATTGTTGTTCAAATTGTTTTCCTGCATACACTTGAACCAAAGCAAAGCACTTTTGCAACTCAGAGTGTATACCTCCAAAAGGTTTAAGGCCTTCAACAACTTCTTCAAACATTGAAAAACGTTGGCCTCGCTGGGAACAAAAGAAAATCGTTAGGTGCCTAATCAGGGCTGAAAGGCGGATGTCCCATTAGTTTTGAGTGCCCTAAAACTCTCTTGTGTAAGCCGATTCGTGAGAGCTCGTTTTAACTTGATGAAGTATGGTTTGTTTTCGCTAGTTGGTTTTGCTTAACTTTTCGAAAACTTCTGGCAAACTAATGATTGTGTACCATTCAGAATTGACTATTTTATGTTTCTCTAGTGGTACATTTGTAACATGAATCAGCTTTCCGAAAAAACAGGTCATTATTTCATCGGAGGTGATTCTTCCGCGAATTACTTTTGTTGGATTAAGCTCATCTTGAAACACATTGCACTGTTTACTGCTGTTTTATTTCCACCTCATATGCAAAGATCCAAGATTCGCCACTTGTTATGATGTCATAGACATGCTTTGAACCACTGTGGTTGATTTTCTTTTTTCAACATTCCTTTACTCCAATCGACACGAATCCTTTTTTTGAATTGTCGAATTACGCAGTATTCGACAAAAACAATTCTTCTTGGTGGCCAAATGTTCATGTAATATTGAATGTGGGCAGGTCATGATAAACCATCGCACGAAAATTTTCCTTTTGATTCCATCTTTTGAGTGAGATAAATTTTTCAACTCGCCAAAGAAAGAACAAATGAAGTGAACAAATTAAGTGAAAACATTAGATGTAAGTTTATGCTAAAAAATACCAAACTTTTTGATAAAAATATCGAATTACAACTCATCACAAGTAGTGTTTCATAGGCAGAAAATGCAAGGGCAACCCTCGTGTAGAAGGCAGTGCATACATATTGCACCCTAAATACAAAAGGGGCACAACTCAAAATTTTCCACACTCGAGCTTGACTTGTTTACAGTAGCACAGAAAACAAACTATGTGATATATCACGCTGAAATTTGCCATGTAAGCTTATAACAGTCCTACCAAAAAGCAAAAAATTTATTTTTGCCATATGGGCATTTTCACGGTAACGGACGCGACATTTGTACGCTTTTAAGTGCGTCCAAAACAATGAAGTCAAAGTAAAAGTTTATATATATTGATATTGTTTTAAAGGGCTGACGGAGTGCTAGATTTTAATATATACGGGAAAGATCTTTTACAAATAAGTACGTAGTTATAAGCAATTATAAAGTGATACGGACGCGACAAAAAATAGAAGTTTTTTTGAGGCGCATTCAGAAATATACAAAATTCAGCAAATTAAGGATTTTTATATATATACAATATATATGTTAATAAATGCGAACAGATGACTGTTATTCGTAGGTTTATGAAATATGATAATTTTCTCTTCGTTTTTTTTAATTGAGTATAGAAGAAATACTGACGCAACATAGCGGACGCGACCAAATTTTCCATGAGCTAGGAAATAGAATTTTTTTCATTATAACACTTCAATTTTATTGAAAATAATCACTCAAGTAATATTACAGTTAAAACGACTTAAAAAATTAAGAAAAAAGTTATTAGTTTTTAGGGTGGTCTATTTTAATTATTTTCTTTAATGAATAGGCCGTCCGAGCAACTTCAATACATTTAATGTCGAAATATGAAAACCAATGCATACTTTTAACACCTTTGATATTTGGAACATTTTGCCATAACTCTGACATTTGATTAGAAAAACTATCAATTTGTGTTCCAGAGATATACAAAATTTTAACTCCATCAATGTTGTTCTTAGCACATTCATAGAAGCATAAGGCATCACCGAGAATGACATTTCTTGCTTTAACGATTTACCAGACTTTTCGTTTAACTACGGCACCTATTCCGTCTACAGCACCTTTGCCATGTGAAGTGGCGAAAAAATTCTACTCTAAGATTCCGTAATGAAATTCAGCTGCAAGTCTTGGAATACTAGAAAGAATAAATTTATTTTTGAATTGGGAAGTGCTTCCATCAGAGAAAATATAAATGCTGGTAACTCTTTTGTACTGGTTTTGTAAGATATTGATAATTTTGGAAATAAAGCAGTAAACGTCGAATTTACTGTGAGTCAATCTATCACTGATAACAGCATAGGACTTTGTTTCGCCAAGAACCCAAGCTACGCACATAAACACTGTTACTTGGTTATAACTAAAGTGGGCATCTTGAATTTCGTTTTGGCATGTCAAGCGATAATTTTCAGCAAAATCAACTTGAATAACAATTTCATTAGCTGCTAAATTTTTCTTTTTAATTTCAAAGTAATTTTGTTGGTGACGTTTAATAAAACAATGCATTTTAAAAGCTGGTAGCTGAATCTTTACATCATGAACTAAGTCGCTTAAAGGACCAATAGTGTAGTTTAAAGTTATGCGATCGTCTACTTTTCTCCACTGTTTCCATTTGATTTGCGTATCAAATTGATTAATAAACTGTATTGAAACTAGATCGTCTTTAATATCGCGTACACAGCTGTCACAAGTATTAGCCATGCACTTTTCATTCATAGCGTCGCTGCAAACTGATGTAAGAAATAAATCAGCTTCTTTCTTCTTGTCTTCCTGCCATTTCTCGACGTTTTCTTTCATTTTCTCTCTATATTTCGTTGTTATTGCCTTTCTTGTTTCTTTTGCCGTTTTTGCCATCTATAAAATTTTAATCTTGTGCAATCTCTACGACTTTATTTAAAATTTAAGGTTCGCGGTAACGGACGCGACGAATTTCAAACACCAATAAATTTTATTAATCGTTTTTGTCGAGAGTCAATGGCTACTTTTCTTAAGTGAAATAAGTTATTTGCTTAAAGTCTGAAAGCATTTTATACTTCAACACTTTTTGCACTAATGAGAACAATAAATGCTATTTTTCGGTAACGGACGCGACATACGAATATAAACAGAAGTAATCAAAAAAAAACTACCGTTATTCGATCTCCACTAAGTCCCTCTGCTTGTTAAACATTATGTTAATATACTATCAGTAGAAGATTTTTAAATTATAAAAACATCATAGTATTGCTTTGAATAAGGGAATATTACAAGGAAAAAAGTTGGTATATTTGGTCAAAAGAGTTATATGTATTAGATTTTTGTAAATTTTGTATATTCGTTGTATATTTCGGCTCAAAATTAAAAGAAAAGAAAAATTCTTTTATATTTATAAAGTAAACACTTTTGAGATTTATTATTCATCAACAAAAAGTTCTCAGGAACAGTTTGAGTTTTGCACTCGTGGTTGACCTTTTTGTGAAAATGGCCAAATGGCATCCGCGGACCGTTTTATTGATAACGTCTCGTTCATATTTGAGCAGAAGTACATTTTGAGTTGTGACCCTTTTGTATTTAGGGTGCGATATATATGTATGCCTTAGTTGTAAAAAGTTACACTGATTTACTTGATGTTTTATTTTAGCAAAAATTAATATGTATTTAAGCATGGAAAGCAGCAACTTCTTGTTTATTCCGCTTAAAGTTTACGATATTAAAAAATATATGAACCACAAAATATGTATATTTGTCCACTTTTTCATTTTTTTTGTATCGATCTTTTTTCAGCATACCTTAAGCTACTGTAATGGACAGCGTCTCAACTTATGCCAAACTGTATAAACTTTTTACCTTTGTGTTAATGATGTGACTCAATTAACCTTTAGATATTCTAAGTTATGCCAACATGAGTTCCATCCGTATAATCATCAGAAACTATGCCTTTTAATTTTAAGAGTGCAATTATCTTTTAAACTCGATTTCCCAAGTATTTTAATTTTTACCCATTTATGTTTTCTGGCACAAGAGGCATGATATGTACACACTTCAGTATTATTAAATGCTTATAAATTTAGATGTTGCCTTTTGTTTGTTACTCTTGTTTTGAAATTATATTAGCTTTATTAAAATTCATTTATTTGTTATTTATTATGCGATATGAGAGCTCCACAAGTAATTTTTATAAAATTGTTTTGAGTTTTTATAAGAAGAATTGTAAATACGATAAAGGTCTCGATCGACTTGAATAAGTGCTTTCCAGTTCTAGAATGACAATCCGCGAACAGTTACTAATCATGGAAATCAGCTGAACAATGCTAGAAATATTTCGCAACTATCCGATAAACTGATGATGGAAGCTTTAGTGAAGCTCAAATATACTAAGTTGATGAAGTAGAAACTCTAAATCGCAACTGGGCCAGCGCTGATGGGATTAGAAGAAGAATATAAAATCTCGAGGCAGTTAATATTAATGGCACTCTGCGCAGAAATTGACTTACTACTACTCCTTCCTATTATCCAGTTAAAAATATGTCGTTGAAAACATAATTTCAAGTTAATAGATAACAAAGCTAAAATTGGAATTAGAGCAGTGCAGTTTCCCAGTAAATGAATGACGTGCAATATAATTCCACAGGGCTCTTAGCCAAAGTTCTTTTTCATTAGCTAAATACAATTATGAGCCATTTGGGTTAAACATTCAATATATGACAAATATCAAAAAAGAATAAAAAGAAACACCCCTTTGACTCTCAATACCTAAGCTTCCAATGAGATATATGCTCAAATCCATCCCTGCGTATATGTACATATGTATGGGTAAATACACTAACGAACACTTCGCAAGGGTATTATCCGTTCCAGCATGAGAATATATTTTCCATGCATTTGTTTGTGCTCGTATATCCATAGCTCACACGTACATACTCATACATGCATACATACATAGGTAGGCAAAAGGCCAGTGTGGCTCGTATACGAAAATGAATTTCGCTTGTAATGGCTGTTGGCCGCTGATGATATTATGAGAGAATTGCATTACAAGTATGCAAAAAATATATACAAGAATATGCACTTAAATTGGACAATCCTGTAGAATACATACATGCTACGGAATTTGAAGTGGGCATGCGGGAGTTTTATAATTAAAAATATGGCCAATATCCGCACATAGCTGATTGGAAGTAGGGCAGCTGAATATGGTATTTAGCAAAGGAAATAGTAAAAAAGAAATAGTTGAAAGTATGCAAGTTATTTCGAATAAAAAAGAAATAAAAAACGAGCGAATCATTGTTTCGAAGATATGTAGAAAAATTAAATTCTTTGCATTGCATTTATGACATAATAAAGGGTTGGCCATTTAAAATAGAAAATAGGCCAGATCTATAACTTTGATAACTTTGCTAGTCCTGCGAGACCAACTAATGCCGTATGGCGTTGGAAGTGTAGTGACATAAAGAACCTTATACGATGGACAGCACACACCGTAAGAACGCGCCAAAAATATTCAGTTGATGATAGAAATTATTTTTCAACCAAAAAAAAAAACACAAGGCACATGAAAATCCGCAACTAACAGCTTTCTTGCTTCCGAAAATTTGCGGCTTTTTGCCGTATCTACGCGTGTATACATAATCATTGGGGCGTATTATTTTGCTCATGAAAATGACAAAACGGCACTATCTGCCACGCAAATTGACCAGCAATCAATGAATTTCGACCATCATGCCGACGCCGGTTGGGATGAAAATATGAGTATTTCGATCGACCACCCAGAACACCTCATTTAACGTTGGCATACTTTTATTTATGGGGTTCCTTTAAACCAAGGTATATATATCCCAACAAAGCAAGGGCCCTAGCCCTCTTAGAAGCCAATATGTGACGTAAATTGCTGCCATATCGCCCGAAATTTCGGCAGACATGATGGAAAACGCCAAAAGTACAGCATATTTGACTGTTAAGACCCCCCGTCATAGGTGGCCAATACAGAACTAGTTGAAACCAATTCTCTGAAACTAAAATAAATAACTATCCATATGAAAAACGAAAAAATTTTGTTTTTAAGTTGTTTCTCTAAATAGTCAACCTTGTACTTGGGTACGTGACCGCCAGGACGTATACGTAACTTCAAATACAAGTATATCAGGCGTTAAATTTTCATTTCGAGATGGATTTTAAATTATAGAACGTGTATACATATTGCGGTTACCGTAGCCGTATGGATTGATGCGTGGCTACCATTTGGAAGAGTCTCAGTGAAACGCCAAAATGAAGAAAAAGTTTTTCTAATAGCGGTCGCCCTCGGCAGGCAATGGCAAACCTCCGTGTGTATTTCTGCCACGAAAAAGCTCCTCATAAAGTTGCAGAAGAATTCGAACTCGAAATTGAAGAGAAAAGTCCGCATATGGCAAAGAAAATAATTCTGTTTCATCAGGACAACATATTTTTTTTTTGTTTTTTTGTTGTTTTTTGCCGGAACAGACTGGCAAGTGTAGCACTCCGACAACACTAAGCCCATTGTGCTGCACGCGGGTTCCCTTTTTAATTTTCTTCAAATCTACCCGCCCTCCGAAGAAATCTGAGTAGATCTTGTGGTGCCAAAGAGCCAAGGTGGTCGCTTCTCAACACATCAGTGCCAAATACCTTAAGCCTGATTCGAGCGAAGGCGGGGCAGACGCACAGTAAATGGTCCGCCGACTCATCCTCCTCCCCACATGCTGGGCAAAGTGCACTGTCTGAGATACCCACCTTTTCCATGTGCTTTGCCCATAGAAAGTGGCCCGTTATCAGTCCAACCAGCCTCCTACATTCCCCTCTGCTTAGTGACAGGAGGAACTGCGACAGTTGGGCGGATATGACAGGTAACATCAGTTTTGTCCATCTGCAGCCTCTCTCAGCCTGCCTAGCCCGCTTGTGGGTTAGAGTAACCCGTTTGTTAACCGCGGCTTTGATGGCTGCAGAAGGGAGTGGCAGGACAACTTACTGTGTCACAAGTCAATCAAAACATTGGCAAAACTACATGAATAGCTGCCACATCTACCGAATTTGTCAGTTTTCTGACCGAAATCAGCAACTTCTGTCTATTTGTAGATCTAAAAAAATGCTCGCCGGTAAGAAATTTTGCTTCAATGAATAGGTTGCCACTGAAACTGAGTCCTATTTTGAGGCAAAAGATAAATCGTTCTATTAAATACATGTTACAATGGCGCTGGAATGACTGCGTTATTCCTGGTGGAAATTACGTTGATGAATAAAGCTAATTAAAAAAAACAACGTTTTTGTTAGTCCCGGCACTTTTCAGCCCATGTATTACGTATGTTTAGTAACTATCGTATCTACTAATTGCAAAATATTTTTCCTAGCTTTTATCGATTTATTTTAAATGGTAACTCTATCCCGTAAAACACCGGTGTTTCTCGTGTTTACGAAGAGAGTTAAGCACCGTAAATCTTCTTACGGTTCTCTTTATTTTTTATACTTTCTCTCTTCTTTGTGACGCCGTCAGCATCGGTACTACGCCCGTATTTTCTTGTGATTGGACAAATAAGAACTTAAACCTATATTTTGCATTAACTTAATACTGTGATAATTAATAATATGAAGAATATTTGACGTAGCTGGTTACATAGTTTTTCGTTGATAAATATTATAGCCTACTTCCTGCATATATATATATGTACAGGCGCCCCTCGTATAACACGGTTAATTCGTACCGTGTTATATCGAAACCAAATCTTACGGTGTAAAATTTTATGATAACTGAAATAGAAATACTACATAAATGAAAAAGGAAGTTACCTTGAAGTTTTTATTAAGAAAAATAAATTAAATTCAATTTTATGATGAGATACAAAAATACAACAAAAAATATATTCAAAGACTAATAATTATAATTACATAGGGGGTATTCCCCTTATTGAACGGAAAAAAGTTCAAATTAAAATGCATATTTTTCAAACTCGTGTTATACCTATTAATATGAATTCTTGTACCGTGTAATATCGAAACCGTGTTTTACAAGTACCGTATTATCTGAAAGACGCCTGTACACACACAAAAGCATTTAAAATCCGTATTACATATCTACACACATTACCTATGTATATATTATATAAGGATTGCAGTATCGCCATGGTCCCTCTGGCCGTGTGCAATGTGGTGCCATCTTGCTGAAATCCTATGTAGGCACTAATCGTTGAGCATGTGTCGAAATAATTCTTCACAGAAATTGCTTTCCCTCGACGTTTTTCAAAAAGCGATGGTCCAATGAATTCACATTTTAACAATGCACTCCAAACCGTTACTTTGGGACTGTGAAGTGGCCATTGATGTTTTAGTAGTAACGACAATTTTTATCATTTACACTTCCATTGAAATGAAAATATGCTTCATCACTCCAAATTGTAATCGTTAGGCTGAAACGTTTGCTCGATTTGAATTTTGAAAGGGTGAAGTCTAAGACTCTTTCCCACTATTTTGTGCACAATAGTTTTTGGGAGTCCCAGGGTAGCCGCTTTCTTACGCACGGGCTATCGTGGATTATTGTGCAAACTCGTTCTCGATGTCCAGCTGAATCCCGGTCGTACGCTATTTGCCACCGAATTTGTTGCCCGAAAACTTCGCACCCATAAACGAAGCAAATTTTTACTTGGCATCACATAAACGTGGAATATTTTAACGTGAGCAAAACTACAATGAGTAGTTCCACACGAATCATTAACCTTGAAATACACTTCAACAGCGAGCGCACGTTGTTCCCCCGTCCACTCCGACAGCGCGACTAAATAACCCGCACGAATAACGAAGCTAACACGGTCTCTTCTTCACTTATACGCTCAGCGGTTAGGGAGAAACTTTAATTAATTGTAAGTCCTAATTCGGCCCTCGGATGCCCTGCATAAGTATATCTTATTTGCCCTGGGACTGAAAGGGAGCCACTGAGCTAGAAAAGGGCTGGGCCGCGTCTACCCGGCGGTTGCATGCGTAAGGCGATGCTATCGTCGAGTCGACATTGCTGAACGGAGTACACGTGACGGACGTGGATAAATCCGTAGGATCGCGTTATTAGTATCTACCCGTTTATTCAGTTCGTGCTTACTTCTAAGGCCCACGATGCAGCACTTTCAATTCCCGACACGGATTTCTACTAGGTCGTACTTGTCGCAGCAGGTCCACAGACAGAAGGGAAGTGAAACAAAAGATATATAAGTGACAAGAAAATGGATTTACTCGATGCAAGCTTAACAAGGCATCATGCAGCACAAAGGCGATTTTAATCTTAAACATTTATAAATAAGTTTTTATTTAACTTTACTACGAATTCGAACTTAGTTCCGGCTTTATAATTTCTTGGATGAAGCTTTCCGTACTCAGCTGGCTGCATTTTTCACTCACATGTCTGAGGCATGCCAAATCGATGCCAATCAAATCAAAGTTATCATGAACTTTATTATTTCTAAAATAATTGTTTGATTAATTTTTTCTTTTTTTTTTCTTTTCAGCTCTGCTAAAGTACCCACCATTACCACAACAGCACAATCATCGCAGGACTCCGATCAACCAGCACAAGTCAAAGCGGTACGAGATGAAGTGAAACGTCCATCTCTTTACCGCCAAGACTACTCGATCTGTGTGGACTCGAGCGAGGCACAGTCGGACGACAGCCGTTTAACGCGCGACTCTGTGACTCGTGAGTCGCAGAACGACGAACTATCCTCATCCACACACGACAAACTCGACGTCAGCACTCTACCACTACCCGCCCTACCACCGAAGAAGCGACGTACACGCTTACGCGCCAGCCCATCCCGACATCACAACAATAATCGACGTGGATGCGAGCATGACTTGGCTATCATTAGTGGGGGCGACGAAACACGACTCAAAACCGTCGCAGTTGGCCATCTAAGTCCGCAAATTGTAGCCACAGGCAGTGCTAGTGGTGGTAGTGGAGGCAGTGGTGGCAGCTGTGGTGAAGCAACGCCTCACCTTTCGGCCTTTCAGCGATACGTGGCAAAACGACGTGAAAGCCTCGAAGCATCATCGCGCAGCTTCAACGAAAAACTGGAAGCGCGTAGAATGCATTACCACATGAGTGGTGGTGGTTGCGATAGCGGTATTGGCGGCAGTACGGCTGGTGGACCAGTGACCGGTAGTAGCACACATATGCCTACCTATCTTTTTGGCGAACATTATTATGGAATGCCCACCAAGGTAACGAGCGCTCGCAAGTCGCCACATTTAAACAAAGAGGAAATTTTTTTGAATAAGTCTGGTTGGGTGCAAGTGAACACAAAACGCAATAGCGATGAGAATCGGTGCGCTGGCAGTTACAGAGGTGCAAACTACGCGCATCAAAATGGTGGCAGTATAGATGGTGAACGTGATCGAGATTTGCGACGTACAGTGCGAGTTATACAGATAGATAATACACGGCGCTCTGATAGAGCACGCCATGCACTACAGCAACAGCATCAATATTCACTGGATCCCGCGTTCGGCATGGGCAAGTATCCGGCAAGCAAAGTGGAAGAACTAATACAACGTAATCAGACGCGGACAGGTAATGCTGGCGATTCGGTGTTTGTAACATCACGGGACAATGCTCTGCGACCAGGTTATCGAATCGTAGACCCGCAATTGGCGAGCATACTGAACGAGCGCCCTGGTTTCCTGCCTGTGCGGAATTTGCATGACGCCGACTCCCCGCCTCCCATTACGCCCATACTGTCCCCGCCACCCGCCTTCCAAGACAGCAGCAAGTCCAAATATATCGAGCGACGTAAAAACATACCCAGTAGACAAAACCAAACAGCGCTAACCGTGAATAATCTGCATGCAGCGAACAGCAATAGCAGCGCCGTAAAAGGAATGGTATTCTCCCGTAGCTTTGAGTATGATACACGTCGCAATGTGCCAGCCGACAGTTATGTTGAAACGTTTTCGCGCAGTTTTGATGGCAACCTCTCTGAACGACCAACGCTGCAGCGGGAACGCGAGCGTTCGCCTAACTTCAGCTCACTTACTGGTAATTCCCCTAACTATCTGACAAAGAAAGATTCTGGTGGTGGCAGCAGCGGTAGTTTACGAAGTCGTGATAATTCACCTAAATACCAGCATCCCCAGACCACTGCCTATCTGAATGCTTCCATAAAAGAAGCGCCACCCGCGTATAGTTTGGCCAGCGCGAATCCAAATACAAGTGCAGGCAGTCGCTTTTCGCCACGAATCCGACACGAACGTTCCTTTGAGCGCTCAAAGAGTCATAATGTATTGGTACGTTCAAGGAAGTCACAATTCAATCGAGTGGCTAGCGGTGGTGCCATAGTGGGTGCAGCTGTTAGCAGCCAACAGCCGATGGTTAGCGTTGGTATGTCGCGTTTTCGCAGTTTCGATACGGCGACGAGTCAGCGACTGAATTCATGCGACAGTGGAGCAAGATCAGGTGAGTTAGAAGGAGGTATGTGTAGCATATGACTTTACTTATTTACTTACAAGCAAGGACTTGGCTTTTCGAATTGGAACCCGCCTTGCTTCAACTGAAGACGGGGGTATATAAAAAAGTGCTTGTCAAACTTGGCAGCGGTTGCAGCTAACTTTTCGTTACGTTGAATAAAAAATCTCACCAAATAAGAAATAATGGTGTTTTCGCATCTACAACAAAATTGTATGCTTTCACGATGTATAAATTGTTCAATGGTGTACTTAATCCTATAAAAAGATATGTTTTTTCCTACTTAGAATAGAGCAAAAAACACTGTGAATATATAACTATCTTTGTGTGACACACGCATTTCTTAATATTAAAGTCTGAAACAGTCAGCTGATTTTTAGGGCAACCAACTCCCCTGGCATCGTTTCTCAAGGTAGAAAATTTGCCTCCTTTGCCTTCGATGAGTGTGGCATTTTTAGTTTTCTTCTTATTTCCATTTTTAAATTTTGGATTGGGAAATAAGTTCATAGCGTTTTTATATTTTCTTTCATTTTACAACAATTTGTTTGCTATTTGGCAAAGTGTAAGTACTCATTCGATACAACTCTTTCTGCTCTATAAAACCATGTTAACAGGTTTTTTGAGTTATTTAATTTTTGTATTAGTTTTGAGGCTTAGAAATGGAATACTCAGGAGAGACCTTCTCTTATTTGCTTTTTATCGAAGTCAAAAAGTTGTTATTTAATGGGATTTATCGAAAACTGGCAGCCTGGGTGCCTCACGAGCTCAGCGAAAAAACAAAGGTAGGCGCCTTCAAATTGTCTCTCAGCGTCTTGGCCGCTATCAAGCAACGCGCAATCATAAACAGCGCTTTTTGTACCGAATCATCACGGGAGATGAGAAATGGTGCCTATACATCAAAATGAAGCAAAGAAAGGAGTAAGTGTCTCCAGGAGATACGCCAAAGTCAAGAGTCAAGCGTAATCTTCATCCAACGAAGATCATGATATGTATTTTGTGGAACTGAGAAGAGTTCCACGGTCAACAAGGAGCTCGACATTGTCCAGCTGAAAAGACCTGATCGACATGGTCAAACCATTATCCTTCACGACAACGCTAGGCCCTGCACAAGCGTCAGAGCCGCACTCAAAGGAAGGTTATTCAGCATTCGCCGTATTCTCCGGACCTTGCACCGACCGATTACTACCTTTTCCGGCCCCTGTCAAACCATATGAAGGGCGTTACTTTCGATAACAAAGAGGTCCTTAAAAACTGGCTCAACAACACCAGACCAGGCGATTTATAGCGGAACGGAATTAACTATTTGGTCGAGACGCGGAAGGAGATAGTAAACAGCAACGGCGAATATATAATTGATTAAATTATTGAGGTAATTTTTGTTTAAATAAAAGTCTTCGGTAAAAACGCTACGAACTTATTCCCCAGCCTAATATGATCTGTTGAATTTAAGAAATAAGTAATTGTCTTTAAAATAGTACTGGAATTATTTGTTCTCTAACCAAGATTAGATAAATATTTCATTTTGCTTCAGATTAAATTCAATTTAAATCACATTATCCTAATTTCTAAGTGCTATAGTTATTATTTTTTTATATTGTGAGTTCTGTTTGAGTGAATCGTTTTAATCCCCATTTGCCTACTTTCTCCAATTGTGGTAGTTTGCGCATTTTGTTCGTTTTGATAATTTGTATAGATTGATGGTGTATTTAATTGTGTCAGCTATTGTGGTGCCAGCTATTGTGCCGTTATTGGATCACGTCGTTTGGTATATACCAGCATTTTTCGAAGTATTTTAGATTGGGCCCTTTGAATTATTTGGTTATTGGTTCTTTTTGCTGTGTTTTTTTAGAATTGAGCACAGAATTATCTCGCCGGACTACACTTATTAAAAAAAAAGCCAAAACGAAATCGCCATGAGATATTTCATAACTGCCACATATTCACATTAGAATTTTAATGTTGTAGGTGTATAGCTTCCAATAAAGAAGCGGGTCATCATCTGGCATACATCTGGAATGCATGGATTGAAAAATTTGTGCCAGCATCCATGAAAATTGGCGCGATAGTATCTATAGCTACAAAATCACCAATATATAATAAAGTGGCACTCTAGACTAACACAAAGATGCTATTGGCAATAGTTTGACAGCTCAGCCTACCAGAGTATTTCTGCCCTGAAAAAGCTGTTGACCTCGGAGAGGCGACCGCTATTAGAAGAAACCTTTTATATCATTTGTTATTTCATGCCCATAGTGGGTTTCGAACCCGGACTCCTGCTAAGGCGGCCATTTTTTATACGGTATGACTAAATCTCCATTCATCTCTCTAGCTAGTTTGATTCTAGAAATTAACAGCCAACCCAAATAAAATTTACTAGAATGTGTGCCACCCTTTGTTACAGTTATTTCAATCGCCTTGCAAAAATTACTGCAATTTTCAACTGGTTTATGAAGTGACTTATTTAAAACAACAATACAACTTTCACCAGGCCTATAAAATAATAAAGACAACTCTGAGCTTAGCTTTTTTATACTTATGACCTACAACTAATCGGGTTATCCATGGCTTTAATACAAAATAGTATATGGAGAAGTAATCCTCTTAAGAAACCAATACAATCAAAGGCACACGACAAAAGTGTATTTCTACTTTGTAGTGATATTTAATTCAAAAGTAGTCGTAACGCAAATTTTATTAAAACTTTTTGCAAACGCTCAATTCTTTTTGTGTAAGTGACTTGGACGACCCACCAGATAAAAGCGGCACATTATAAACGGGTTCTAATAAATGCCATGTACAACTTTTTGAGAGTACAAAGATCTGGGTATAATTACGCCGGACAAAGGCTAACGTAGCGTAAGTGTTCGGAATTAAATAATCTATATGGTTACTGAATGTGAGTTTAGAGTCAAAAAATACCCCTAAATATTTATTGTAATTGTGTCTACAGTTTACAGTTTAGACTTCGAAATATTATTGGTATAATCTATGATATTTGATTTTCTTAAAAAACTACTTGAAAGCATATGTTTGTATTCAAATATAAAAGATTTTTCGCACATCGAGAATAACCTCTGTAAAATTCAAATTTCAATAAAACTGAATCTTCAGTTCTCGATATGGCGGAATAAATTGTAAGACCATCAACGTAAAGAAGAAATTTCGAAAGGTGAACATTTTACGCTTAGTTCTGCCATAAATTCTGTTACAAGTTTAGTCCGTTGTAGATATGAAATTATAATACTTTTTCAATGAAGATAGTTTTATTTAATCATGTAAATATAAAAAATGTATTTATAAAGTTTCATTCGAAATGGTCACCGTTAAACCTCATTGCTCGACAAAGATGGTTTGAGACTCTCAAAATTTCTGTAGGGCCTTTGACAGATCATGTTCTCCAATTCTGGCCACAAATTGTAGTCCGATGGATTCAGATCGGCACTTCCTGATGGCCAATGTTCTGCAGCTATGAACCCAGGAATATCGTTTTTTAGCCAGTGCTGGATGGCTTTTGCCTTATGGGCTGGAGCAGAAACTTTCTGGAAGACTCAACGTTCTCCATTGAAGAGATACGGCTCAAATGCTTCACCACGTCTTCGAAAATATCCTCTTGGTACACTTTTGTCCCGGTCTTAACTCCTTTTTCGCAGAAATGAAGAGATGTAACGCCTTTATAAGATACTCCCCACCAAACCCTTACGGTGGCTGGATGGTGGCCACACTGAGCCCTTGGCACATTTGGCACCATTTTTTGCGTCCTGAAAAGTTTTGGCGTAGATTTTGCAGTTTTGCTCATTAAAAACTTCTTCAACAGTGAACATTTTTTTAATCTGTGAGAAAAAAAATGCATGCCCGTTGACTACGTCTCACCGCGGGAACTTTTTCTTTGTGTGCCAAGGTGCGATCGGTATTAGAAAGAACTGTTTCTATCGTTTGGTATTTCATGTAGAGAGATTTGAACCTGCACACTTTCATATGGCAGTCACGCACGAACCCTTTCGGCTACGGCGGCCGCCTAACATGAACTGATATCATTAACAAACATTCTAAAGAGAAATGGACCAAGAATACTATCATACCTTGAGGAATATCGGACGACGCCTGGAAAGCACGAGAAGCTATGTTTTCCAGTGCCACTGAGCAGGTTCTACCAGATAAATATGAAGCTATCCAAGTGAGGAGGCTGGAATGGAATACGAAATACAATAAAATATTAATAAGTGGATCGGCGCAGATTCGAGATGAGTTAAGAGGCAATTGGTAAAGCATTGGTCCCTGCAGTCAATTTGGAGTCCGTGAGAAATAATTTTATTTGGGTGGCATAAATAAAGTTTTTCTCATTTGAATTTTTAAGAGCTTAAGTGGGTGAGTACCCTCTTTTTCGAGATTCTGATGAATTCAAAACTAATTACTGGCGTCCAATGAAAATTCACAAAAATTTTCAGTTCTAATAGTGATACCAGAAATTATCGTGCATATTTAGCAGTTACAGTCTGTGTCAGAAAAAAGGAACCGCGATTGTTCATGAAGTATAAAGGATATATGTATATTTAAAATTTTTTTTTTAAGAATCGTATGCACAAAACTACGAGTCGCAATTACTCAATAAGCCGAATAGTCTTCATCGTTGTCGAGTATAGCCTGACATCTTCTCGGCATGCTTTGAAGTTTTTCTACGTAGATCGTCGACAAAGAGGTCCAGATTTTGCGAAATTTACGCCCGAGTTGCTTTAAATCGCGGACTATCTTTTCAACAAGATGCGTTTTCATAATTCCCCACACATTTACACATTTCGAACGACACTAACCTGAGTTAGCATTGGCGTCGTACCCCTTGAGTGGGACTATTACGCAGCAAAAGCGGAATGAAGCATATCTAAGTTACAAGAAACAACCCGGTTCTTTTTTTCTGACAGTCTGTGTCAATATAACTGGCGCGTACACCCTTTTTGGGTGTTTGGCCGAGCTCCTCCTCCTATTTTTCGTGTGCGTCTTGATGTTATTCCACAAATGGAGGGGCCTGCAGTTTTAAACCGACTCCGAACGGCAGATATTTTTATGAGGAGCTTTTTCATGGCAGAAATACACTCAGAGGTTTGCCGTTGCCTCATTGCCTGCCGAGGGGCGACCGCTATTAGAAAAATGTTTTTTTTTCTCTCTGTGAATTGCGAATGGTAGTCACGCACCAACCCATTCGGCTACGGCGGCCTGGACATTGCAAAGCCATAAATTTGGATACTGCGAGGACAGTTTAGTTAAAAGCGCTTAATAATGTATGAAGTGGTAAAGATTCAGATTCAGATCTATTTAGGCTAAAACTTCGAAGAGAGAATTTCTCAGATTGGCTATAAAGTTATTTTCACAAAGTCGGTAATGCTTAGAAAAAGCTGGACGGACTCCTTCTCTCGACTATGGAGATAGCTGATATGACTAGTTCCATGAGAATGGACACTTCAATTTAGGTTTAGTAATAAAAAACTTCGATTTCAATGGTAAAATTTTACTTTTCAGGCAAATCATTCATTAAATTATCCAATTCTATTAATTGACTTCCAACTTTAATCCCAAACTGCCATCCATGCACGTTTAAATTTGTCTCCATATCAAAACTCAATGCAATGATTTAATGTGAGAAAAGTTGTACTCCTCACACCTGTATTTATGATATGTGTATGTGCATATATAATATTTAGGAGTCCAAAGTTCTTTCCGCACTTAAAATCCCTTCTTCTGCCATCTATACTTACTCGTACATTAATGACAAGAGTTTTGCATTTGTGAAAGCATCTATGGCGCTTTGACATCCAGCTCGCATTCATTCCGTACTTGTGCTTCATTGCACATACACAAAAAGGATTTGACTTCAGCCAACGATGAATGACTGAAGCCAACATACACACCTATATATGTACGTGTATGCTTGTATTTATGTATGTATGCATGTATGGATCTACATACATGCGAATGAGTGAATCCTTGAAACTTGCATGGATTTTTGCAAATGTGGGCACAGTTGAGCGAACAAGCACATCTGACGCAGTTTCACCGAATGCATTTCGAATAATTTTTTAAAGTTGAATTTATAACTTTTTCAATTGCCTTGCAAGCTATAGTACGTAAGCTGAGTTATAAAAGAGCAACGAAGTATTGATTTTTGCGTGCAAATCATAGATATATTGATGGCCAAACAGTAATGGTGATGTATCCAGAATTTGGCGTCTCATTCGGTGCTTCAGAATCGGTTACCTTACCCATAAAGTATAGGTAATTCCGGAAGTATCCGTGGCCCGAGAGGAACTGAGCTAAGAAGTAGTTCACTTCCCCGAAGTTCCTTTGAACCCATTTGCCAATTTACGGAATAAGTTTCGCCGTCCATCTGCCACTCGGTTTAGTGTCCCATCGGCTTTGCCACCGCAGCATGCATTGGCGTCTCCGTTCTGGGAAGCTAGTAATGACGTGTTTCTTCTTGGAGTGGCACGCATCCATTCGTTCCCGGACCATGAGGTCTATGGGTATCTGACTGCTGATCACGAAAATTGCAGCACCTGAGACAGTGCGGTAGGCTGAGGCAACTCTGAGTGCCGCTGTTCGTTGCACAGCCTCCAGTGCTTTGCGCTTGGCTTTGCAGTTTAGCACAATTTCCCATACTTCGCTAATGTACAGGCTAATTGAGCTTAGCATAATTAGCTTTCTTTTGCTCTGTATTAGTCCACCGACGATTGCCATTAATCTACTTAGCATACCCGTGACCTTTGCTGCTTTGGTAGACACATGCCGTATCTGGGCCCAGAAAGTAAGCCTGCAGTCAAGTTGGTGGTGGTCATCTGGTGTGTCGTACAGCAGATTGCGCTCGCTCAAGTAGCTCTGGAGAATCCTTAGCAAGGTGTGCAGGCATTCGAAACCTTTCTCTTAGTGCTTTTATAATGCCTGTCCATCGTAAGCTGTTAAATGCGTTTCGTACATCAAGCGCTGCCAAGACGGTGATGTGGTTCGGGTAGTGACGTATGCGTTGAGCGCTGCTTACTACCTCCTCTATTGCGGCAAGGGTTGATTTTCCGCGTCGGAAACAATATTGCCTTGATGACAATTCTCCTGTTCTCTCAACAGACTCTGCAAGTCTACACTGTATGAGTTTCTCAAACAATTTCCCGCCGTTGTCCAGCATGCAAAGCGGACGCCAAGCTGACGGTTGTGCTGGGTCACCCTTAGCCTTACTGATCAGCATCAGTTTCTGTACTTTCCACAGCTTAGGGAAGATACTTTGAGCAATGCATGCATTGTAAACGTCGAGCATCACATCTGGTCGACTTTCAGCCACAAGTGCTTCAGCTGGGATGCCATCTGGGTCTGGAGCTTTGTTTCTTTTGAGGCTTCTTGCCGCGGTTTTAAGCTCTACCTCGGTGAAGGGTGGGATCATCTCGTCCCCTTGGGGGTATCGGTCTCCGCACAGCATAGGGTGCGTGGGGAACAGTCTGTCCACTATTTTGCTGATAACATTACTGTCTAGATGTATGGATGTGGGATTGGCGTTTAGTTTCCCCGTTACAAATTTGTAGCCCATACCCCAAGGGTTGCTATTTAGATCCCTTCGAAGTTCCTCCTATTTTGCCTTCTTACTGGCGATGATTGCTTGCTTCAGCGCTTTTCGAGATTGTCTGAAATCAGCAGCTTCCGCCTCTGCTTCTTTGTTTCGTCTGGCTCTGGTGTACCTTCTTCTATTACGGAAGCAGGTTCTTCTGAGATCTGCAATTTCTGACGTCCACCGGTACACAGGTCGTCTTTTTTCTCATTTCTCTTGTTGTTTCTCATTTTTATAAATAAATACAATAAATAAAATAAACTTTGATGTTGATTTCGCATGCAAATTTTTCGTTAAGTTAATATGTTAAACATCAGGACGAATGCTCGGAGGTATTAAAAATGGATGCCGAAGTACCACAAGACAGCGTACTTGGACCATTGTTGTATATAATTTACACATTTGACATTCCCTATCCAAATGACGACAGCATGATTACTACTTTCGCCGACGACACAGTATTAATTACGTCTGATAGAAATATAAATGTCGCTTCATTGACGCTACAAAATTTAATTGACAAAATATAAATCTGGTTTGCAAAATGGGGAATCCAAAAAAAACGAGACAAAACGGTCCATGTAATATATACCAACCGCAAACATGACCATCGTACGACAACAATTAATAACACAGTCATCACTCAAAACACAAAAGAACGGGTTTGAGTCAATTTTGCGCTGTCTGTAACAGTAATGAGGTGAATTCAGATACTCCTCAGCTCCTCGGCTTTTATGAGTCTTGATTCTAAACGAAAAGTTATCAAGCTAAGATATTAGCTGCCTGAGAAATTTTCTTACTGGCGTGTAAGGTTTCTCCATCCGCAGTTTCTAATCGTCATTGGTGCAAGAGATATTTTTCTTCTTTTTAATAGTTCAATATGAAGTACATTAAGTTTTGAGTAGTCTTGGCACGTTTTTAATTGTTCTCTTCTTTTATTCCACAGATCTTTCGAACGATGAGTTAGATTGCGATGAAGACGAAGGCTCCAGCGAATTTCTTACCGCCAATTATCACCACAGCATATCACCTTTAAAAACGCAACGTCAGCGATCACTAACACCTGATCGTAACGAATCGCATAGCTCGTCAAGCAGCATACGGAAGCAACGTTCTCTAACACCCGAATCACGATCGCTTACGCCGGAGGACCGTAGACGAAAGGCCGGTTCACAGGCATCACTCATGGGATCGCGACAGAATTCAAGTTCACGCAGTAATACGCTCGAACGCAAGCAGCGACTAACTGATGTGCAATCAATTGCGAATATCTCACGTAGCTCCTCGAGCTCAAGCTACAGTGGTGGTGGTGCTGGCGAGCACGATGTAGGAAATGGAGCGGCAGCTAATGCCGCAGCTTTGCCAACTACTGCTGTAGTGGGTGTTGTTAGTGTTGTTGGTGGAGCCGCAGGAAGTGGGGTCGTAACGGCAATGTCAGGCAGTGGTGGACGCTCACAACATCGACGGTCCCTTGGTCGAAATGCCAAACAAGTGGACGAGCATCGTATACGGAGATCGAGGTGCGTTTAAAAATAAGAATAGCCACTGGCTTTATTTAGAGTGACAGTATTTCATTGAATATATATTTAATTTTAAGAATGTCAGTAACTACACTTTTTATCCTCTATTTCGCATGTCTCACAGATCTTTACAGCTAAGCGAACGTTCACCAAACCGCGCACACAAGGTTATTGTGTCTATGGGTCAAACGCAAGGTGCCGGCGTCTCCTATCATACAACAAATGTTCAGCCAATTTACCAGCAAACCGGTGTGCGCATCAACAACGGCAGCAATGTACAAACGCGCCCACCTATACGCATCAGCAGTAAGTCCCAGTCGGTGCTTTTGCCCAGCAATAACTCGAGTGCCGGACGCACACGCAATAATGATATCGACAAAAGCCGCTCTTTCGACTTCGACTACTGCAATTACAATAGTCAAGTCGGGCTGAAGGGGCATAGTCACGTGGGTGGCAGTGGTGGCAACGGCAGTGCCAACAATCAGAATGCACCTTTGCGCTTGGACTTTGACAAGAGTCGTTCGTTTGACGATGACTACAGGGAGCCACTAAATGGGGTCAGCAATAATTTGGCGGCAGTAAATGGCATGCGATATCTGCACGCGATCGCCGATGGCTGCGGCAGTGGCAGCAACAGCAACAAAACCAGTCGGCTACGACGTTCATCACCTGTCGGCACAGGAAGCGGTGAACGCAATTCACGTTCGCCACAATCATCCGGCTCATCGTGCAATAATCTCAATTTACCGCGACAATCAACAAGTCCCCAAAATTACGGTACACGACTTTGCGATCACGAACTAACCTACGATATGTTGCGCAAATCACTCGATCGTTCGCCGATTATGGACTTTCGCCGTGGCGACAGTGGTGAGTACGATTTGCCACCAACGTTGTTGCGCACCCGTGAGACAATCAACAGTGGCGGCAACAGTGAGCTGAATTTTTTCAATAATGACCCGACACACATTTACGAGCAACCGACGATAAAGGGTACAACGAGTACAACAACCGGCTCCTTAAAACAGCAACGCTCGTTGGGACATACACATAGCCCGAGCGATTCACAATACTCATTGGAACGACAGCACGGTAACGCTTCGGGGCGTGAGAGCATGACACCCGAAGCTGCAGGTGGTGAATATCGCGGCGAGCACGGCTACCGGCATCCGCCCACGCGTGAATCATCGCGCGAAGGAGCACGTGGCAGCGGCAGCAGTCGCAACAGGTATTGAAGGTTTGAAGCGATGGAAAAGTGGGATGTGCACATATTATAAAGCGCGAGGTCAAAATGCATGCAGACCTGCGAGATCACTAACATAGACTTTGACTGCCTTACCCTGCCTGCCTGCCTGCCTATCTGCCCGACTGAGTAGCTGCACGTGGTTCTATTAAAAAAAGACTAAAAGAAATGATTTTAATTACTAACACTACGTAGATAGCAATAGTTGTTGCTACCGATTAATCAATGTTAATATGTGTGTGTGTGTGTGAATATAGTAAATGAAATTACTAAAACTTACTAACCACAGCTGTGCAGCTGAATTTACAAACAATTATATCGCCATTCCCACATTCTCTCTCTCTCTCCTTCACGTTATTTCATTGAACTGCTCGTTGACGCATTCAGCGTGCAAATTAACTATTCTGCGCACCCAGTATAACATCTCACCACCGACACAACCACTTCAACTTAATAAATATGCACGAAATTCATCATACTAGCCGAAATGCAAAGCTACAGAAAAAAATGAATTCAATATAGTGAAACATTAACCGTCACATTTCCCCATACCCAATAATTAACCAAAAACGAGTACCAAAATGGTTACAGGAAAATTTGAGAGATACTAGTGTTGGTGTAAAGTGCGTGAAAAGTTTGTAAAATCTAATATAAATGAGAATATAATTAAACAAGTTAGCGTGATGAATATAAAACAAAATATAAATAATCTGTTAGAACAAAACACTTGGAATATCTTTACGGTTGAGTATTGGAAGTAAGTGTTTAATAATAAGTGCGATGAATGTCAGGTGCAGTGTAAACAAAAGCCAGCCTACCTACATGTACATGTGCTGCATAAAGACTGCTTTAAATGAATGAAATTACATTTTTAATACGAAAACCAAAAATATTATAATACCCTTACCTTTAAACGTCACCTGAACTCCTTGTATATATATAAGTGAAAAAGTTGTACGCGAAAGTTATGCGTGAAGTAATATGAGAAATAGAATCATAAAACAACTCGCAAAAAGTGCACCGCAATACTTTCATAGAAACTAAAAAACAAAGAAATGATCTTGGGCTTACAGTAAACTTCACTAAACGCAGCATCGCTAAACCACACCTACATTTCTTGTTTTATATCAAACAAAAACACTAAAAAGTGTATTACCTTCCGAATTCCAGTATTTTTTAAATATTTTCCCGAATGCACTAGATATGCTATTTAAAAATCACCTGACCGCCTATGAAACTCACCACTAACAAACCAGCGCTTGTATTTACATATTTATGTCGCACTTAAATGCATTGATAAAAGCTCACCACTCACTGCTCACTGCTCTCACTAACAAAAACATTGTATGTAGATGGGCCCACAAAGGAATATGGAAAGTGTTTTAACACCTTCTTAGAAATCACGACCACGATCACCACCACAATTACCACCATCAACACCTCTACCACCAACTCCACTACTAAAAACCACCAAGTCCATTCAATAACTGTACTCACTGCATATGTACGTTCTAATACTCTACAAAACTCTTCTTCTTCACATTCTTCTACTTTACATCTAAATTGTGTGACTGTCACAAATTGGCCAAACCGAAAACACCCATGACAGCCGCACACTTAGCAGCAGGAACAACAATAAAGACAAATAAAAACGCTTTGAAACGTCAAGAGGCATTGCTGAAATCTCCAACCACCTGTTCGTTTTGGCCACACTGTGGCGCATGCACCGCAAATGATGCAACACGCCCACACGTCACATCCAAACGTCAAATGTCGCTACAGGAGCCGCAACAATTGCCATTCAATTGTCCGCACACAGCACAAGGTAACGTTCCACTGCAACGTTTTCATTCCACTCGCGCAGCTAACAATTTAAGCGATTCAGTCAAACGCCACAACTCATATTCTTCTTCACACAATCCGAACATTTCCACTGTCAGTGTCAATACTAAATTCAATGACGTGGCTAATAAAGCCAGTGGCCGCGGTAGTGCTGTTGAGACGCAAAATAACTGTGCTCTGACAGGTATTGCTCGCAGTAAAACTCAATGGACGCTTTTGTGCAGTGGTGCCACACTTATGGATAGCATAGACGAGTCGAATACTGCGGCAACGCCATCAACAATAAAACTGGCCGCAAGCTGCCCCAACAGCTCCGCCATGGTCGCAATCAGAAATGACACCTCGATAGCCAACGCTGCGTCCATGGTTGCAGTCAAATCTACCACGTTACCGTTGGCTAGCACCTCATCGATATTTTTAGGCGAATGCGAAATGCCGATAACGCGTGAACGTGAATCGTTAAAGAAATCTGGTCGTGGAAGGGAAGCAAAACGAAAAGAGAAACAACCCACTCGAAGGGAAATTTCGAGCATAGACGATAATCGAACTATAGCTGAAATGCACAGCAAAGAAACTACCTTCGAAGCTAATATACGCAATCTGGAAAATAATTCCAGATATGAAAAACTTCCAGATGCTATAGAGATAAATAGGTAAGTGGTATACTGAACTACTTATATATTTAAAATAAGCATATGCCTAAAGAAAAGTAAACAAATGATTAAGGAAAGCAAATACTTAAAAAAACAAGTAATTGCTTAAAATGTAAAGTTTTTATCACACGCCAATTTAGGACGCGCTTTGTGGCACTTCATAAGTGGGAGATTTAAATGTTACTTCATTTGGACTAAATTAACCAAACTGAATGTGAAGTGCACACAATTTTAGACAGATAAAAACAAAAACTTCAGTTCATTTTTTCTAAGTCCATGGGAGTTTATTTTTAAACAACAAAATAAAAATAATAATAAAACAATAATAAAATAACAAAAATTAAATCTTTTTTGATTGGTCTTGATGGTGAAATATGTATGTGCAATTTTATTCAGAACGACGAAAAACTGTAAAAATGGGATTTTATTGGGTTGGCAACTAAGTAATTGCGAATTTGGCACTTCAGCTGTCAATCAGTATAGAAGTTGCTTGATCGGTTGCGTCGTTTTCATTTGGCGTACGTTGGAAAATGGAAAATCAATAGGAACATTTTCGACATATTTTGCTTTTTCATTTCCGCAAAGGGTACACCTCATCGCAAGTTCATAAAAAGTGATGTGCTGTTTATGGTGACGAAGCCTTAAAAGAACGGCAGTGTCAAAATTGGTTTGCCAAATTTCGTTCTGGTGAGTTTTCACTCAAAGATGAAAAACGCTCTGGTCGTCCAGTTGAAGTTGATGATGCCCTAATCAAAGCAATAATCGATTCGGATCGTCACAGTACAACACGTGAGATTGCAAAGAAGCTTGATGTATCACATACATGTATTGAAAATCACTTAAAACAACTTGGCTATGTTCAAAAACCCGATTCATGGGTTCCTCACGAACTGAAAGAAATGCATTTAACGCAACGCATTAACAGCTACGATTTGGTAAAGAAACGTAATGAAAATGATCCATTTTTAAAGCGAGTTATAACTGGCGATGAAAAATGGGTTGTTTACAATAATATCAAGCGGAAAAGATCGGGGAGCAGGTCAGGTGAACCAACTCAAACAACAGCAAAAGCTGATATTCATCAAAATAAGCTTTTGTTATCAGTTTGGTGGGATTACAAAGGAGTTGTCTACTTTGAACTCACCCAACCGAACGATCAATTCTAATGTCTACATTGAACAACTAACGAATTAAACAATGCAGTGGAAGAAACGCGGCCCAAATTGACAAATCGAAAAAGTATTGTATTCCTCTATGACAATGGCAAATCTTGCACCTTCTGATTACTTTTTATTCAATCTTTACAAAACAAACAACGGATTCAGTTTTTTGCTAATAAAAACCAGAAGTTTTATGAAGGTGGAATTATGATGCTGCTTGAAAGATGGCAAAAGGTCATTGATCAAAATTGGCAATACATTATGGAATTAAATTATTTAGTTCCATGAAAAAATTGTCTTTGATTTTCTAAAAAAAATCTGCAATTACTTAGATGCCAACCCAATAAATAATCAGATCTCACTTGTATGTATCAGGTCAGTCCATAAGTTCGTGCATTTTTTAAAGGTGGCTTTAAAATTAATAAAAAAGATGTTTAAAGCATTTATTAATCAATAATATGTTTTCCTTCATTATTTACAATGTCTTCCCAACGGTTAGGCAAATTTTTAATTCCCTGCTCAAAAAAGGTGTTGCCCTTGGAGCCAAAATACGCTTCGATATCCTTTTTTATAGCTTCTTTTGAGAAGTAGTTCTGGTTACTCATATGGCATTGAAGTTCACAAAAAAGGTGATAGTCACAAGGTGCAATATCCGGAGAGTACGGTGGATGCGGCATAAGCTCCCATCCGAGCTCGTTCAGCTTGCCTAATGTTTGCCTTGCGGTATGAAGTCTTGCGTTGTTGTGGTGAAACAAAACTTTGCGTCTATTCACTAAAGACGGTCGATTTTTTTTAAGTGCCTCATTCAGATTTGATAGCTGATGGGAATAATAATCAGCAGTTATCGTCTGGTTTGGTTCCAGAAGTTCATAATAAACAATACCGGCCATATCCCACCAAATAGATAGGAGAATCTTCTTGGGGTGAAGGCCATCTCTAGGGGTCGGTTCTGATGTTTCATCTTTATCTAACCATTGGCGTTTGCGAACAGGAGTATTGTAAAGGAACCATTTTTCATAACCGGTAACGATACGGTTCAAAAAACTTTCATTTTCAAGCCGTTGCAGCAGCTGAGAACACAAATTCACTCTCTGCTGAAGGTTGGCGACGGAACGTCTATGCGGAACCCATTTGCCCAGCTTTGAAACCTTTCCCAACTGAACTAGGTGCCTGTGAACTGTCTCATGCGATGAATTTAACCTCGGACTGTCAAATTTTGCTCAGCTTCCACTAGTTCGAGCAAGGCGTCGGAGTTAAAGACTTCAGGACGACCAGCGCGCGGGGCATCCTCCACGTTGCAGCTACCACTTCGGAATTTCGAAAACCACTTTTGCGCAGTCCTTACACTCACGGTGCCCTCTCCGTGAGCAGTGTTTATTTCTGCAGCAGCAGTTGTTGCATTTTTACCACTTTTATAAAAAAAATACAAAATATGCCTCTTATACGCGTTCGAAGATTCCATTTTATTTCCATTTTAACAACACGTGCTTCTATTCACGATTAAAATCACTTGTTGAATGCACAATATATCAAATAAAATATAAATAGTTCCGTTATATTCCGGGAAATTATGTTATTATTAGTGAAATTATGGGTAAAATACGGATGGACTGACCTGATACTTATTGTACCTCATCCTTATTTAAGACAGCAGACCGACTTTTAAATTATTTCAAGATATGGACACCTTAATAAAATCCCTTTAGGTTACAATCTGATTGTTTTATAGTTGTGGAAAATTATCGAGACATCAGTACAGAACTTTAGCATGAAGTGAATAGAAAACATGTGGCGCCATTTTCGAACAAAAAAAGGAGCAAAATGGATACCAAAAATTTCATCAATTGATTGAATTGACAATTTGGTTTGTGGCGGTCTTGTGCATTTTATACGTATAACGATTACTAGACATTATTTTTTAAACAGAGGAAAGCACGCAACAAAGTCAGCACACAAATGTAAAGGTGGCGCAAAATTAATTATCCAATTTTTTTTCTGAATAATTTTTTTACAAATTTTATAAATTTTTTTACATGAACAAAAAAATTATTTTGAGTGATGGAAATCTTTATTTTTTTCTTTACGCGCTCCATTGTTCGTATGTTTGCATACAACAGTCTAGTTCAGAAATGTCAAATATGATTGACGTACGACACCATTTGCAAAAATTATAAATCTTCCGGTAGGCGTTTGGATTTCAATGTGTCTGTAAATAAAAGATACGTAAATATTTTTCATTGATTTTTTTTCATTGGAAAGCGTAAACCTTAAAAGTCTAAAAGAGGTAAATTCTCTCAAATCAATTTTTCAGTATATTTTCACGAATTTCGCCTTTTATCCCACAAATGGCAACTTGGATATCATGTTTCAAAACTTAAACCGTCTTCGGATGGTTGGTCTAGCATTTTCCCTCAACGGCCGCCTACAAAAAATAACCGCTGGTTTTAGGCAGCCAATTCATGTTCATGAGACACAGCGTCATCCTGTTGAAACTAAATGCATTCTATGTCACCATCTTTAACTTTGGAAAACAAAAAATCGTTTAACATTCAGTGAGCTCGGCGACTTCTAGCTAATTTTTGAAAAAAGAAAATCCAGTAATACCGTCTGACCCAAATACGCATCGGTATCTGCATTATGGCGAACCTCAAAGCCAACCGGCACGAAGCTGAACTTCATTTTAATAAATAATTGTTACGCTAAAAATGCTCATTTTCAACCAAACGTTCTGCAGTCCATTGGGCGAACCGACAAGCGAAGCTACGAGGGCGGGTCAATAAGTCTGTGACTTTTTGTATTTCTGACCTCTTTACTGAAAAAGAAATACTGCTCCTGTCAACAGGCGTCTGTCAGTTGACTCCTGTCAAAATTTGAACGTGCTGCGTCAGTTAGTTTGTGTTTTACAGCTACCTTTATCAGACTACCTTACTGGGACTTATTGATCCGCCCTCGTAAATTGAAATACATTTCATTTCCTTAAATTTCAAACACATCACGGATATCGTTTTAGCTCTCAAAGGGAATAAAATCGAGAATTCTAATTCCAAACGCTAGATGGATCACCCTGTACGTAACCATATTTATCTATATACAATACGTATTTGTGCATACTAAAGTATATACAAAAAGTCAACCACAATTGTTTCATTCAAATAATGGTACGTTAAAAGAATCCGCAAAACCTCAATAAAACATTCATGCACCACACACATACACACAAATATACCCAGTTTTACTAGCATTGTGGCACAAAACTCAAAAATCGATTTGTAAAATCGCCCACATTTCATTTTTCAGCCTCACTTGCCAATAAATAAACACACACAAGAAATAAATGACGTGTATGCCCTTGTCTATTGATTTTAACGAAATTCCAATTTATATTTTTACTTGCAACAAATGCACCCATATGCAGCAGCAGCATGGGGGCAAATAGAACCAAAACCAAATATGGACTAACAGCTGCAAAGGTAATGCAAACAGCAACAAAAACCACAACATCAGCATTTACCGTCGATGCAAAACCATTGCCAACAAAGCTTGCAACTTCTACTACTACTGCTGCAGAGCGTGGCATGCCACATTTACGAACAAACGATTGGCGTAGCATCTCCCTGCCGAATATTTTATTATCGAGCCATGGGTGAGTAGATCGAATATTTACGTATACATTTTTAGACTCACACACAGATGTGCAAATCGAAATATTTTAGACATAACTACGTTAACATAACGTCTTGCTTCCAAACCTGCGTAAATGCTTTGGAATAAAAGCCCATGTGAGTGGTTTCGCTCTTCAAGTCAAGACAGTCTATCTTCGTTTGCTTTTAGCCATAGTGAAAATAATTGAGAAGGCGTGGCCAATATCTGATTGTTAACCGGCTCTCAGCGCATTTGACAGTATCAGCTGATAGACTGACGTAACAAGATATGTGTGATTGTGTTAATGATATACGAAAAATATCAACACAACTTTAGTTCGTTGCCGTCTGAACGACAGATTTTAATTTAAGACTCAGGTCATAAATAAGATTTTTAGAAATACCACCGGCGCCATCTAGAGACTAATATTTTCAAAATAAAAGGTAGCTTATAATCTGTTTCATCTGTCTTCGAAAATCCTTGCTCGGAGGTGAGCGCATTCAAATAGACAAAGTTTACGAAAATTATCTTAAAATATTCTATTGTAGTCTCCACATCATCCACAACTAATTTCGGCTTGGCGGAATGGGTTGTTGCGTGACTACTATTCGTAACTGCCAGGTTCATTAAATCAGGGAGGCATCGAATGATAGAAGGAAATGATGAAAAAAGCAATGGCTGAGTAGCCTCTGAGTGTATTTCTGCCATGAAAAAGCTCCCCATAAAAAACCATCTGCGTTCGGAGCCAGTCCTGTAGGTTCCTCCATTTGTGGAACAACATCAACGCACACCACAAATAGGAGGAGAAGATCGGCCGAACACCCAGTAAAGAATGCTAAGCGCCAATACGCGTTGTACCGGGTGTTCCATCCATACGAAGTACATGAAAATTATAAAAAACTTTGTTGTTTCCTAACCTGATTCTTCTAATATAGCGGTTTAGAAACTTCAGCAAATATAACATACTACATTTTTAGCCATGGTTCGGTACAAAGCCACAGTTATCGAACAATTGTTTTTCAGATATGAGATAGGCCGTACCATAATCGTAAACGACGACTGAGTTTTTTCAGTCATTCATGAAGTATGAGCCATGGTTGGTTGGTTGGTTGAAGTGATCATTCATTAAGAAACCAACTAGCGCTTCGGCACCATTTTGTTGCAACATTCTCGATACCAACTTGATTAGTGGTTATTTACAGTATGACTATTATATCCAGTCTGAGGGGGATAAGAACCTTGTTAGGTTGTTGACGTCTAAGTTGTGACAGTTGTTTAAGATTCTCGAACAGTGACTTGACAAGGGTTGACATTATCTTCCTTCATAAGGTAGGGCGTTCACAGAGGAAATGGAACATCGTTTCTTTTTTCGCAGATTGTTTACAACTATGACCAGAAGCCAGTTATCACCGTCGTGACTCTGCAGGCATCCCTTCGTTCCATGCTTATCTGCATTGACGTTGACCATCTGTGTAATGTCGAAGTTGTTTAGTAAAAGTCCCTTACTCCATTCCTTCCGAAATGGAAAATGCGTGACAAAATTTCTGTTGAATGTCACCGTTAGGATGATGTAATCGGTCCTCCCCAAAGCTTAGAGCCATAATTTAGACAAATATTGTCCTGTTCAGAATATATATTTTGACACGTAATGTTAAAAAAATTGATGAAATGTACGCTTAAAAACCTCAAACACTCGCCTGTCATAAGACCAAAATTCCTAGACGAATCGGCGCCATACCCCCAAAAATGACACATAATGTTATGAAAACTGCACTCTGTAATTCGATATGCAAAACAATGCGATTCGAAAACTAAATGCGATGCGAGAGGTACACGGCAATCCCTGTTGCTTTCGTATCCCAATTACAGAAACGTCTCAGAAATAGTGAGCAAAACAAACATTTTCATCATAAAAAATTTATTATAAAAAAATGTATGGGATGATTTTTAATAACTAAGAGAGGGTTGAGAAGAGAATCATACGAAATAACTCGAAAATAATGATACTCAGTGATAAAGGTGACTTCCAGTGTTGAAGTTTAATACTCTGCAACAAAGTTTGAATTTTTTACTCTCAGTTTTGTCCAAAATTTTTGGCAGAGTAAGGAAGTATTTATATACGTGCATGAGAAGTGAATGGAAATGCTTTCACAGATCTACTGGTATAGGGAAACTTTCGCCCACCTTACAATTTCTTGACCAAGAATATCAACAATATATTGGACTAGGTCGACATACACATCTGGCGCAAACAATCCTATCAACTTGCATTTTAGAAGTTTGCAACGCTTTTGGACTGCTTAGTATTAGTACCCTAAAATTTTTTGAAATAAACGAGTATTTATATAAGTAATTTATAATTTATATTTTTCATTTTACTTACATTTTTATTTGTGAATGTCGCAGCCGTTTAACAGCTAAATACATTCGAATGACAGAGTGGTACGAGTCTCTCTACCTCCTATTGGAGCATTTTACGTCAACTACGCCTTTTGGTTTCACGTAAGACCAAGAGGTTCCATCGCAGGGCCTACCTGGCGACATTGTTATCTAGTTTTAGTAGGTCCGGTTGACAAACGTTTGCAAGTTTTTCGTGATTCCCGCTGTTACTTTCCATGTGGTAGAACCATATAAATATCCGCAATTTGATACGAAGCCTGACATTGTTGTTTTGCCACAAAGACGCATCCTCGCGTAAGATGAAATAACTTCGCTAAATCTACACTGATCATTAACCTCAGAGCCGTCTTCGGGGATGGCCATGCAACCAAAGTAGCAAAATTTCTCTACACATTCATACTGTTGTACGCTCCCTGCAACCGACTCAGATGTGGCTTCATTTAGATGAATCGTTTTTAGTTCTCTAGCGTTGATCTTGAGACCGTTATCTTGAAGTTTTTCCTGCATAACTTGAGCAAGCAGATTTAGGTCGGAAAGTTTATAAGCTAGAAAGCAGATGTCATTTGGGTATGAAAAATTGAACCGAATGACTTTCTGCTGATTTCCATTACTGATAGCAGCACAAATTACATCCTCGATGGCAATAATAAACAGCATTGGAGACCTGAGAAGGCTCAGAAAGTAATCTTTTGAGGGGGCGCAGCAGCTCGCGTCTCTGTAGCTTTCTTATAAGAGCAATTAGCTTATCTGGGATACCTCTTCTTCGCAGAGCAAACCAAATGGTTTCCCTATTGATGCTATCGAAGACTTTTTCAAAGTCAATAGAAAACAAATGCAACTTAGACTTATACTCAACACATTGCTCGACGATAATTCTAAGGTTGGTTATTTAATCAGGGCAAGAGAATCCACTGTGAAAACTGGCCTGACAGGAGCTTACAAATTGTTCCAGATGGATTTTCAGGCGGTTGAAAAATATGCGTGCTATTATTTTAGCAATTACAGGAAGCACGCAGATGCGCCTCCAGTTGTTGCAGTCCCTGAGTTGCAGTCACTTTCTATTCTTGTGGGAGATAACATTTGCGCAAAAAACGCGCTATCGCTTTTATACAGCTGAGTAGGCACACCATCTATTCGGGCAGCTTTGCCGTGAGGCATCTGGTTTAGTGTAGTGGAGATTTCAATGAGACAGATGTTTCTATTCGAGAGTTGACATTAAAGGCTTCAGTGGTAAAGACGAAAAGAAAAGTATAGGGGTCGAGTATGCTCGGTACATCGTATTAAGGTTATCTTTCTTGATGCCTGACGACAATATTTCATTTGCATCGCGTTATTAAGTGCCTTGAAATTGGATGTTGCTTAGGCTCAATGAATCGCAAATTTTAAATAAATCAAATAAAACTTTAGCAAATAAACTTGTGACCAATTGAAATCGAAATCTATACATTTTTCAGTATTTTATTCATAGCTCGCAGGTGTCAAGTTTAGATGGCACACCTTGCATAACGACGCCATTATTCGGTTATACGAGTACAAATCGATGATTTGTGTTTTCCGGCGCTGTTTCCCAAAGATCGTTGAAGCTCTTTTTTCTTGAAACAAATGAGCAAAATGTTATGTGAATAAAAATTTGCGAATATTATTTAGAATACTTTGTAAGAATACTCATATAAGAACGTAAAAAATTTTATCTAAAAGCAATTTGCTTCTAAAACTTGTTGAGCCAATAACATTTTGCAAGAATTTGGCTCACATTTTTTTTATTTTTATTTATGTTAATATAAGAGTGAGTGTGTAAAGTCTGGTTTTTTAATTAGATCGGGTTTTTAAACATGGTTAAAAAATAAATGTTAGAATTCAAAACCTATTTTTTTGTTAATATCCTATAGCTTTAAATAAACCATTTTACTGTTCAAGACCAAATAAACAATACACTGTAAAGAATATTGATAATTTCGTTCAAAATATTTTCTTAAAAAAGAAGACCCATAAAAATATTGAATAATAACTTAATAATATTATAATTAAATGACAAGCGAAAACTTCCCAATTTCTATATATTTGACAAACATAAGAAGATTATTATTAAGTTACTACCCACTACGCCCAAAAGAGATTTAGTTATTTTGCAAAGTCTACTGAGGTACCCTATATTTTAAGTCTGTTTAATTAATTTTAGCCCATTCCCGCTTATTGTTCCATAATTTATTTGAATGCACGGCAATACCACAAACGTGATGTAGCCTTTATCTGCCTAGTGCTGGACATTCACGAAGAATATGTTCTGAATTTTTAGTCTCCATTTCACAGAATCGGCAGATGATGG
Source organism: Anastrepha ludens (assembly GCF_028408465.1). Classification (NCBI taxonomy): domain Eukaryota; kingdom Metazoa; phylum Arthropoda; class Insecta; order Diptera; family Tephritidae; genus Anastrepha; species Anastrepha ludens. The sequence continues at coordinate 71,633,124 of NC_071500.1, forward strand.
TCTCATAAAGACCAAATTTGTTCAAGTGGTATCTCAGTCCACAATCGCCTGTTAAGTAACCAGTTAAAAGTCTTAAGTCTACTCTGCTGAGTGAAAGTAGCTCTTCGGAAATTCCGCTTGGCGTTAGAAGTTGTTTGGCTGCTCACTGACCAATAGAAATTCGCCAGTGTTCAAAGAATTTATTTTTCTCCCACTTTCTGAGAAATTGGTTAATGTAACTCTTTGTAAGTCCACGGAAAAGCCAAAGACCAATGTCCTTTGCCCCTTTTTAGCTAGATAGTTCGATATTTCATTTCCCGCATGTTCCTCGTGCCCAGGAATCCAACCTAATAATACTGTTTTGAAATTTCCTATCATTTTGAGTAGGTTCAGACAGGCATATATTATTTTTGAGCTGATTATAGTTGATAGAAGGGCTTTAAAGCCGCCTGACTATCAGAAGGTATGTATCTCACTTTTCTACAGAGACGTTCCCTCATACATATCTCAATAACGTGTATTTCTGTCTGGAATAATGTTAGATAAAAACCCGTTGGAATCGATGTTTTTAACACACTTTTAATAGCTCGGGTTGTATGTATGTATGTATGTAACGGAATCTTTGCTTCACTTTCATAACCCACTGTACATAGGTAGTGGCCAATAGAATGATTGTAATATTTACTATATCAAGCATCCCACGCTTTTAACTCTAATTTGAATTACTCTATTTGTATCTTAATTTTTGTTATAATTCTGTTCTGAGGTAGTTGACTATGACTGATCGTTCGATTTGCTATTACTTCATTATAGGTCCCTTTGTCATTAAAATTTATTTTCTACTTTTTAGTTCGATTAGCAATAAAAGCGTGTTTTTTTAGTTTTTTAAACTATTTTTTTATTTTAACTCAGACCCATTAATTCCCGCCCCTCCCCTACCACCTTCTAATTTCGACCTAGCAAAGAACCATATCTCGAATCCAGGTTTAAAAGTGATACAATTTTACCTCTTAACATAAGCCAAGGACTGAAATATGAATGCTGCCATGATAATGTTAATTATTGTCTTATCTCTCTCTATTAAATTACAATGAAATGTTAAGGAACGAGGTAAAAACTCGACGTTGACCCGCAATAGATTTTTTTTATTTTCGCACCTGCACATTTTTGGTGGGACTGTAATTTCTCTTTTATGTACTAGTACATAAAGTTTGGTTTAAATTAAAAGGTATTTTATTCATTTATTTAACTCTTTATTTATTACACAGTGCTACAAAAAAAAAAAAACGAAATACACCTGACATATTACACACTGTAGGTTGTTTATATGGTCGAATAATGCATAAAAATATTTTTGTTATTTTTGTTGTACCCTCCAATTTTTATTTACTTATAAAAAACCGTTTTTTCAGACTTTGCGCGGTAATCTACGGATATCTCGGTCATTTTTTCACCGATTTTCAATATTTTATATGTTTTGAAAATGATATTGTCAGACCTTTCAAATGATGTACAACAAGTAATTATTCAAACTAGTTAGTTCTGATTTTTATTTGATTAAACCTGGAGAAAGTGTTTCTTTTATCATTTTTTTAATTTTAACAATTTTTTATTGCATAATTTTACAACAAAATTAAAGATGTTTGTTAATATTCTTTGAGTGCATTTATTAACGAAGAAATTAATGTATTACTTTCAATAATCGGACAAAAATTGCGTAAACTACGCTAGTTTTTCGTTAATAGAAAATATGGTTTCGTAGCAGTTAGCACTTCGGGATACTTTACGTGTTTTGAAGCGCTGACCTTGGAGGTTGGTTTGGCAAAAGTTAATTAATTAATTAGTTGGATTTCATATTAACTTATTAACTTTCACGTTCCATGGAATTGTCTTTGCTTTCTTTCAAACATATTCACCTTTAAAAATTCATTGTCTCAACTCTCGCTTGGCTTCTCGCACATAATAATGTACTCAAGGTTCACTTATTTTCAAACGCATATAGACATTCATTCTTATTAGTAACCTGCTTCCATTCCAACGTTGCTTTGTTTTATAAGCAAGTTATTTATACTTTTATACTTACCGCCATATTCTGCGTATATACGAAACAAATATTTTTAATAGAATGCGCTAAAAATTGAGAGAAAAATGTTAAACAACACAAATTCTCTGAAAAGAAAAAATCGACAAAAATAAAACTTTTAACAATGCAAACTTTTGTAAAGTGTTGAACGCTTTTAATTTTTGTGCTATGGACAGACAATAAACGCCACACCTGTCATCTTCAGTGGCAAACGTCGCTCCTGCTGACCTTAGGTAATGTTGGTGCTGCAAGCGAGAGGCAAGTTGGGAATGCCATGCTTTTGTTTTGCCAGCAAAGTTTTTCGGTGGAGATGTTCATACATATGCATGAAACTCAATTCTATTGAAAGTTCAAACCCATTTGGGGTTCGTAAGTTTCATAAATTTAAATTTAAATCTACTATATTTTCTAGAACTGTCTTAAATATAAAAAGAATTGAGTTGGAAGCAGACGAGTTGCAGAGCATACAAGTATCGCATCGATTTCCAAGCTAAATATTTCAAAATAAGCAGGAGGAATTTTTTCTGCACAAATAGGAAGATTTATAGTTTTTGCGAATGGCGCCGTAGGTCAATCATATTTGACACTTGCGAACTAGACAGCTGCTGTATTCAAACGGACAAGCAATGAACCCAAAATAAATATCTGCATCACTCAGAATAATTTTTGTTTTCTATTTAGTAAAAACGTTATTCAAAAACGAAATCGAATGATTAATTTTGCGGCACCTGTTACTTGTAATAAATAAATAATTGGCGCCTACACTTCTGTTAGATATTTGGCTGAGCGCATCCTCCTATTTGTGGTGTGCGTCTTGATGTTGTTCCACAAATGGAGGGACCTACAGTTTTAAGCCGATTAAAGTTTCAATCACTGTACAAAATTTTGCAAAACTTCATCAATGCTTTCAACTTTTTAACCAGAATTTTTTCTGGGAAAAAGGGGAGTGTGTGTAAATCAAATACAGGAAAAAGGCAAAAGCTTTTGCTGGCAAAGAGTGACAAGTGAACTAGTTAACGAAGGAATAAACTGATTGACTTACAGGATTGTACATCAACAATGTGAAAATAGCAGCATATTCAAACAACAAAAACGGCCTCACAACGAAGAGCAAGAACAACATTTTCATGTTTTTTATTGTTGCAAATTTGGACTTGGCAAATCAGTGTTGGCCACATTTTGGCTCACAAAACAATCAAAGAGCCACTGAGTGCTAGGAAAAGGATAAAAAAGTTCTCAGAAGACAAGGAAGAAAAACACGAAGAAATACATTCAAGACATCGCATACTGCCACTTACGTGATGTTCATCGCAGGATAGTTGTATATGGCACTAAAGTTGCGGAAAAACAGTCGCAAAAAAAAAACAATCAGCAAGAAAACTAACGGGTGGGTCATGTAAAATTTGCTTTTTGAATCGGCTATAAAAAAAAAAAAACTTATCAATACTTTTTCAAACTTTTTTTTTATTTTGAAGATTGAACATTATCTTTTATGAATGAAAAATAATATCGTTCAAATGACTGCCACGACTGGCTTTACAGTAGGCCATTCGATCAAGGTTTTTCAAGGTTTTCAATATTTTCCAATTTTGTTGAAGCGTAAATTATGAACACATTTACATGTCATTTGTGTTACCATTCTCAAAAAAATATGTGGTTCAAAAAGCAAACGCTATATGACCCACCCTGTAATTATCAAGCAGAGCTGCATAGACGTAAACGAAAATAATGAAAATAGGAGAGCCAAGTATGAATACACGATATTATACAATCATATGGAAGCGCAACCCTTATAATCATGTGTTGGTATGAATCATGGTAAAAAGAATTCAGAAAGTATGGTCACATCACACCGTTAACTAGCTCTCAACGCTTTTGAAGGAATCAGCTGATTTGCTGACATAATCGGAGGTGCTAATATTACTTCGGTGTTGTCTGAACAATGACTGATTGGACGCGTGAATGAGCCAGCACAATTCGGTTGCCGAGTCCCCGGTGACGTGACTGCCGAAGTAAGTCTGTCAATTTTGCTTCGGATGACCAAACTTTCTTGATTAATCATCCTTGGGTATGAGTGGCACGAACACAAGTGACGGTGTTCAGAAAATGTATTCCTTAGTTAAAATCTCACGATGTATACAAAGGTAGCGCCCATATCGCACCACTATTCAATTATCAATGCATTTTACAGGGTCGTTGTGAAAGTGCCGCCACACTTGATCAATTTCTTCCTGCACTTTTCACATATCCCTCCCTTATGTTTTCAGGGTCGCTGATTACGAATTTGATCTTAAAATTTTGAAAATCCACCCCCTTCCACCCCTATTGGCCACCCCCTCACGTGAAATAGCGTATATTCTAGAACATAATGAAGATGCATGTTAATTTATATGTTTTCGGGGTCGCAAGGCAGCAAGTGGTAGCAGCTGAATCTTGTTTTATTCAGTAACCATTACTTTTTTGAGTAACCTTTAATAGGCAGCATATGACGGCGTTGTTTTACTATACAGTTTGAAAACTCAAATTTTATTAAAAAAAATGCAAAAAATTTATCTACGTATTGCTGCAGCTAAAAATTTTGTGTCGAGGTATTGATATGTACTAAAGATTTCTCGTATTTTACTAACCTTCCGAAGATGATTCCATTTGGTTTTGTTCAATTTACTCCATTACAAAATCTTTCAAATGTGTACAACTTTCACTATTCATCGACAGTAATACGATGCTCAAACGAAAGCCACGTTGCGACTGAAAATACAGAGGATATTTAGGGTACAGGACGTTGCTATGAACGGTTTTCACTACTCAAGGCATTACTGTAGCCAACCCAAAGACAAAAAAACTCTATCTAGAAACTTTTTTTTCGACTTTTGGCCAGCTTTTTGGGAATCGGCCGCACTGTGCGACGTGCAGAACAAAATTGACGATCTGTTCTCAACTTCATTGAAAGCGGGACTAAACGATAAAACGAAAACCATGAAAATTCGATTCGCAAGAAGCCGCCATGGGGGTGAACACTTGAATACAGGAAATCTAATCCCTTCTACCAATTAAGAACAATCAACAACGCTGTTAATAACATCCTAAGTAAAATATATGTAGACACAACACGGATATTTGGCTATCAAGATACTTAGAATTTAAGAGTATTAGAGGAGAACAATACAGCGGTAAGGGATTAGAAAAGTTTAAAGAGCATGGTGCAAATTTGGGAAAAAATTCTGAACGCGTTCTACTCTATCTGAGGTCATCTGATTTGACGATCTTCAAATAAACGATGCTTACTCCAAATGAAACCGCTTAAGCGATTTTGGCCGAGTTTAACAAAGCGCGCCAGTCTTTTCTTTTTCATACCAACCGGCGCCAGTTGGACACACCTAGTGAAGCCAAGTAATTCTCCACCTGATTTTTCCAATAAAGAGGAGGCATTCCTCTTCCTCTGTTACGCCCAGTTGGTACCCCATCGAATACTTTAAAAGCCTTGGAGCATGTTACCTGAAAACATTTGCGAATATTCAAAGAGAGGTAAAATATATGAATCTGAAAAAAATATTATAACTACATCTGAAATGTTTTTAATTACAGAGACTGTCCATGAAGCCGAGACTATTAATTTTACAATCGAATAGGTCAAATAGTTTCTAGATTATGGCGGACACGCTTCCATTAGATATACTGTATAACTCGTACGGGAGCTATTAGTGAATCCAATTTGAGCGGAATTAAGAAGTTGCAGACTACCGACGAAAGTTAACAGCGGCATCTCACCACTTCTATGGTTTACCATAATCTAAATACTGCTGAATCTCAACCAAGGGAAAGTAAGCTCAGTTATTACTCATGCTGATGATATAGTAACTAAGTTAACTGGATTATTTTCGTTGAAACCTTTGTGCATAATATGGTAGTCTCTGTTGATCTTATATCAGCTATAAGAAGAATGGAGGATTCTTATAGCTGAAGTGTTTTTAATTACAGACACAACTTTTAAACCATTCGCATAAAGCAGAACATTTCAAATTGAAAAACAATTAGTAGCATCATTAAAGTAAAATATAAACACAATTGCGCCCGTCATTTTTGAAGCTACCAAAATTGTAAGCTAAAAGAGGAAATAAGTATAACATAAAAAAAGGCTAAAAATGGCACTCTGAGAAGCTTTTAGTGCTCTGCCCAATTTCTTGATTCTAAATTAAAAAAAAAACCAAAAAAAGGAGTTCCGCGTATAAAAAATCCGTGTTCCTAAGCACACGCCCTAAAGGTAAAAAAATTTCACATGCACCAAAGTAGATGTTCATAAATAAATGAATGCAACGGTATACCGAAGTTACTCGTAAAAACGTTGCCGACTTCCTCGGACGAGGCCAAGAATTCCTCTCCAAAGCAAGACTATTAATTTTTTTGTGACAATGCGGAAACCATCGGTGCGTGGGACTGAAGCAATTTTAGGAAAAATGGTGCTAATGTATCCAAAGACACCATGCGAGGACTTTTACGTACAGAAGACCTCAAATTCCGAAGTACACTGAAAATCGATGAAGTTCATACTCTTCCTCTTACGTATCTCTTAAGATTCATCAATAAATCCAAAAGATTTGCGGATGAGTGAACTGATTTTTCCGTCTTACCATCCATACTGTTTCTATCGTGTCTCTCTATTTTTTTCCACTGTAATCCTTCCGGGTGTAGTACAATGGTTTCTTGATTGAGTGCTTGCTCTTGGTTATCTAAAAACACCATCCACAGCAACAGTACAACGTCATTCCGCCATGACAAGAAGCTAAAATGAAGGCAAAGATCAGCTATTTTAGGCACTCAGAGTGATTTTCTTTGTCCAAAATTTGAGCTCTATTAATAAAGACAGAAAAACAAAATTCAGAAAAAACTGTAACCAATAGTTGACCTCCATGGCATAAAGCCATGCTGATTAGTAACTAAACTCCTAACTGCAAAAATTATTTTTGCTTTAACTATAATTTCGAACAACTTTGAAATCGTAGTAGTTTAAAAATTCGTAGAAAGTTCAAAAATTGGAAGGTGGTTGGGGATTTTTTTTAATTTCCTCTTCTAAAAATAAGAGCAATGTCGCTGTCCAGATTTCAATGAACTTATACATGTGAAGAGACTTATTGAATATTAGTAAAATTGGGTAAGCAATTTCTATAGCATTCTTCAGCATGAAAGAGCAAAATCTATCTACATCTGTTTGAAATGATCATTTGGTCACTGAAATACCTTGAATGGCGTCACCAATGATTATGGAGAGCTGCAATGCTTGAGCTGAAAAAATCCGCAAAGAGATTAGCAGCTTCTAAAGAATAATATGCATAGGTTTGATTATAAAACACTTGGGACGGGCCGCATGAACACGAGTTCTTTGATTTGTCGTAGCGCCAAAAATATTTAAGTTTCAATTTAATGTCAGATTCATATTTCGCGACATCGTTTTTATGGAACGTAGTTTCCGAAATTTCGACTTATTAGAGTAGTGTAAATATCTTTCCTTGAAGAAGTTTCGTTGACTTTCTCATTTCTTTTTTGAAAATTACAGTTATATGGGAGATGGTCGTGAATATTAACCGTTTTTGATCACTTTTTGTTACCAACTTACCTTGGATAGAGAATAATATGGGCACTCGAACCAAGTTTCCTTGAAATAATAGTTTTTTTTCGAATTATCGTGCAACCGGATGAAGAGACGGTCATGGCTCAATCGACGCTTCTCATCATTTTGGAAATGTTGGTGTATACTTATATATGTCTATATCTAGCCATTAATGAGATAGCTGTCTTTAGAGAAATTTATATTTATTCCCATTGCCAATGGCGATGGGGTTGTCACTAATTCCATCATTGCTCGCAAATGCCGAGCATCAATTAACGAGATGGCGGGATATTTCCACATCCGTTTGATATAGGTAGCAGGGAATAGTGACATACAAGAGAATTATTAGGCAGACGAATTGGCGAGAGAGCGCACTGCCACTCGCCTCCCTCTTGGTATGGAGATTGTAGGTATACCCTCTCAACCTACAAACTGCGTGATGCTAGTAGCGTTGTCACTTCAGCCAACATGAGATAGGTTGATAGCCTGACATGTAACGTTACAAAGAGAATTTGGCCGAAATGGGACGTCAGGCGATGACAGAGGCTCCTTAATCATCCAAGGAAATACGTCTCTATGTTAGTTGCTTTGGTGATAGGCCACTGCCTCGCTCTCGACAAGCTCACAAATTGAATGTACCTCATTTCGATTATCGCAGAAGCTGCAAGAATGAGGAAGAGGAAGAACCTGTCTGGCATCTTCTTTGACACTGTCCTCCGTAGCATGCCACTAGGACGATGCCAGCATCCGCGCCACAAATAGGACGAGGAACTCAGCCAAACACAAAGGGCGTAGTTCAGTATTTGTGTACATGTCTACATGCAATCCCCCCATTGCCATTTATAGGAATTCTGCTCGTTTAGCTGTGCTTTGTTATTCTTATATTCTTTACTTTTCAGATACCTATTCCAAGCGAATCGATTTATTTCGGGCTATTGAAACACGCCCATTATAAACATGTTTGCTCTGCCGAAATTTGGGTGAAATTTCATAATTCGATGCCGACCGAATATCCTCTGGCTCCTTTTATGCATACGTTTATTTTTGCACTAGTATATATATTTTTACAATACATTTCTCGATATGTTTTGATATGCCACTAAATCGCATTTGTATGCTGGCTTCCAATCTAATGCGAAGTATGTCAATTTAATTGCCATTACCTTAGTAGGTATTATTTTATTGAGTACAAAAAATACATACATATATAAAAACAGATGTGTTCAATAATCTGATTTTCCCTTCTCTAATTTCATAAGCACTTTTTTCTTCCCGCCCTTCCTTAACGGAAGATGGGTTAATAAGTATCCAACAATAAGTGGTGGCTAATTAATTCTTGTTGTGAAAATAGATTTCCTGCGCCCATTAAACAATAATTTTTAAGTGAAATAGCCATTACGCAAACCATAAAGGTTCCAATCGACGATGTAGAGTTCCCTTGATACTCATAAGCTTCTGTTTGTTGTTGTGGTAGTTTTAGCAGCATAAACATCAAATCGGTCCTGTTCACGTAAATCTTAATATTTTTCAAAAATATTTTGGCGGATGTCTGGAACTGTAATAAGTTTAATAATTCTTGTGAAAATGTCGAAATGTTTTTGGTGGGGCACCCTAATAAAGGGCGATTTTTTAATAGCTATAGGAAAGTTTTTCAAAAAACATACGTAAAATTCAGAAAAATGCATGAAATTTTTATTTAAATCGATAGTAGAGTACATCTAATTTAATGTTTGAAGATTATGTCATGCAAATGTTGACCGCGACTGCGCTTCAAATGGTCCATCCGCTTAGTGCAATTTTGGCATACTCTTTCCAATGTTTCGGCCGGTATCTCACATATAAATGCTTTAATGTTGTCTTCCAATGCATGAATTGAAGCAGGCTTGTATGAATAGATATGAGCTTTAACATAGCCCCAGAAAAAATAATCTAAAGGCGTATAACGCACGATCTGGGTGGACAATTGACAGGTCCCGAACGTGAAATAAAATGTTCACCGAACTCGCCTCTCAACAAGTCCATTGTTACGCGTGCTGTGTGGCATGTGGCACCGTCTTGCTGAAACCACATGTCATGCAAGTCAAAATTCTTGCATTTTGGGCAAAAAAAAGTTGGATATCATTTCACGGTAGCGCTCACCATTCACAGTTACGTTACGATTCGCAGCATTTTTGAAAAAGTACGGTCCAATGATACATCCAGCCCATAAACCGCACCAAACTGTGACCTTTTGGTAGCTCTTGCAATTCTTCTGGCTGATCTTCACTCCAAAATCGACAATTCTGCTTATTTGCGTACCCATTGATCCAAAAATGAGCTTCGTCGCTGAACACAATTTTTCGATAAAAAAGTGGATCTTAAACTTTTTTAACAGGACACGCATTTTTATAATAAAATTCAATGATTTGCAAGCATTGTTCGATTGTAAGACTATTCATCGTTCAACTATAGACCAAACTGAAGATTATTTTTGACAGTGAAACAAAACACGAAACGTGCGTCAGCTGTTTAAACCAACTGTTTAAAAAGATAATAGCTAAAAAATCACCCGTTATATATGTATTGGGTCACAGCTTATTTGATGCAGTACCCGATATAAAATTCAAATCACAACATTTTTTAACTAAAATAAATACTGAGAAATTTTAAATCCAAAACTTAAACCCCATTTATTTATTTATTTAAGTATTTTTATTTTTTATTTATTTGTTTAAGTCTATGATTACAAGAATCATGCAGACCACGTACGCAAGCTTTGAAGTACAAAATATTCTTACAGACTACAAGTTAACATTAATTTAAATGTAGAACAATTTCAAAATTAAGCCAAAGATCAAATAGTAGTGATGTGGCGCAGAGAAAAATATTCGCAAATATTTAACTAAAGGATGTGTTGATTGCGTGAAATCAAAATCTTAAGCATTGTTCACTTACTTTAGTTCAATACAAGTTTTTAGATATAGAAGCGTTGACACCATAATTTTAATTTAAAAACAGGGGTTGCAAACGTTTGTTTCCAATCATCAACAAATATATCTGAAGCCAGAGAGTAATTGAAGAGAAGGTAAAAGACACAGCTAGGTATAATCAGTTTTTTAGCATAAAAGCTGAGAGAATGTAGATGTTTGGAGAAAGTAGATCGGTTAGAGACGAGGTTTTAAGATCACCAATACTTTTAGCTACATGCTCAATTGAAATGGTCAATGGACCAAAGATTAACGCAGAGTCACTAGAGGAAGCAGAACCCGCTAAATTGTAATTCAGGTCATTGATAAAATTAACGCAGACAAATTCGGCGAAAAAGTTTGCCATGATAGAGGCAAAATTCGCAGAATGACCATTGTAGAACACATTAATTAAAAATGAGAAGCAAACTTTCCTGGAGTCAGTGAAACACCTGAAAGACTTCAGATTCTATATAATATTGGCTTCGAAGCTTAAAATATTATTTCAGTATAGAAATTTGTTTAAACAGTTAAAACCTTTCATAAAGTATTGAAATTTAAGAAGATTCGTGGAGTCAGTGGATGTTTTATACAAATTGCAAGTTTGTTTTTCAAATTCTTAAGGGGTTAAGTGGGTTTCAAAAGCTCAAAATAGGTACATTTTTATGAATTTTTTTTTTATTTAATCAACAGAATATTTCATTCCATCAATTTAACACATAAAAGATACATATTTTATAAGTAGTTTGTGAAATTTTCATTGAAAAATTTTGAAAATTAAGGCGTGGACACGTCGTCTCCTATGACCCTTCAAAAAAAAGTTCTCTCGGCGTAGTCAGGATAACTCCTGACAGATTCATCTGAAATTCAAAAACAAAAAATTTTCTGTTAGTAGATGTTTCAAACTCGTGCTTGGACGAAGGAAAAAAAAAAAAAAAATTACATTTTTGGCGGCGTTGAAAACAAAAAACCCTTATTTTGAGTAGAATTTGCACCCTTCATGCCCTTGAAAAATTACTTGGAATAGAAAAAAAAAAATTCCTTCGTTCAAGCACGAGATAATGTTATTTTGAAGAAGTGTGCAAAATTTGAAAGAGATCGGTTCATAAGTTTTCGAGAAATCGTGACTACCGATTTCAAAAATGTAGTTTCAAGAAAAACGCGATTGAAGATTGCTAATAGCTAAGCAGCTGCCTCGATATACCTGCCAATCCAAAGGCTATATCTCTTAGAATATGACTCGGATCGTTTTAAAATTTTAAAGGAATATTCTCAACATATTCAATTATGAGATAAGCAAAAAAAAAAAATTCGATTTTTTGAATTTTTGAAAGGGGTTAGCCCTTAAGATACTTCAAACGCTTGGTTTTCCACTATAATTTATGCACTCTCTTTTTAAAAGTACGGATATACTCTAAATTTAAAGCTTTTAGAACTGTTTAATGTTTTAATTAATTGAAAATTATTTCTTATTTGAATAAAAAATATTGATATTTTATCTTTCAAACAAAAATATGTACGTATTTTTTCAAAAGTGCATATTTCATATTTCGGTCGACGTGTTCTTATCTATTGTAATGAATGCATCAACATTTGAATTGCAATCCCCAAAGATTTTTTATAACTTAAAACAACGATGCCAGCCCTGCTAGTGGCAAGTCATCTTCCGGCCCGAATTCAGTTAACACTTTTCTATTTTTGTCAAGGCCCACCCTTTAGAAACAGTTTTTTATGATTTCCGTTTGAACCTTTGTCCAAGCTCCTTTTACGAAATGCATTTCCTCTAAGGCATTAATATTTTTTTTAGTCAAGCCATTCTCTGAGTACACTAAGATACGATTAACTTAAGCAACAACAAAACTAAATGTATACAAACAACGTCACACTATATCCGGGGAACGGGCAAATAAAACTTTTTATGTTTTTTGTTAAAAGGCATGTAGGCGCGTCTTTTTACAAACTCCTTATTTGAAAACTTCAAACTTCTACTGAGTAGACCAACCAAAGCTTGAAACTTGAAGTAGATTTAAGTAAGAAACGAATGATTTTTCTGGGGTTTTATTTATATGGGTTTTTTATTTGAAAATACAATCTTTTCAGGTAATTATGGCGAACAAGTTGGTGCATGACTATTATTGCGTAGCTCAAGTTTCATACATACATATGCACCTGCATAACTAAGTAAATTTGCAAAAATTGCGCTTCTGTCTAGAAATAAATTATTGAAAATGCAAGGTCACGTATACAAATAATTGAATGCATTATCAACATATTTGCTATAACAAAAACTCTTAAATCTAACTGATTAACAAGTGAATACCTTGAAAATTTAGCCAAAATTATGGAAGCAACGAAGTACTGAATTCATTCCGAACCGAGCTTTATATACCAGCACATGTCTTAGTAAAATTTAATTTTAGCTGGTTTTTAATTTCCGAGTCACAAATATTTATTGACATTAAGGTTTACAACTTGCATCATCAGATGGACGCACAGAAATTTGATCTTAATATATAGGGTGGAAGTAGTTTTTTTTCGATCTAAAGCAAAGCTGGGCGTAGATAGCCCTCCAACCACTTCAAGGGTAATTGAGTCCTGTAAATCCAGATTGAGCTGTGTCGGTAGATATAATATCTTGATGCTAACATGGGTTCCGGGGCACGTGGCTTTAGCCGGTAACGAGTTCTCTGGCTCATGGGCTGCGGACCAAAGGAGTTGATCTCATTCTACCTCTCCCTTCTGCAGCCATCAAAGCCATGGTTAACAAACGAGTTACTTTAACCCACAAGCAAGCTTGGCAAGCTGAGAGATACTGCAAATGGGTAAAACTGATGTTACCTGTCATATCCGATCGACTGTCGCAGATCCTTCTGTCATTAAGCAGAAGGGACTGACGGGCCACGGACGAAGTGCATGTAAAAGGTATCCATTTCAGACAGTGCACTCTACCCAGCATTTGGAGAGGAGGATGAGACGCAGGACCATTTTCTGTGCGTCTGCCCGGCCTTCGCTCGAATCAGGCTTGAGGTCTTTGGCACTGATGTGCTAAGAAGCGACAACCAAATTTCATTGAAATATGTCGTATTTTGATCGAGTGTACACAGACAGACAGACGGACAGACAAAGCCTTTCCTTATTTTAAGCACTTTGGCGCAAAATTAATCATCCAAATTGTTTGTTGGAAAAATTTGCTTACTAAATAAAAAATATAATTTCGAGTAATGGAAATCTTTATTTTAACAATTTACTCACTCCATTGTTGTCTGTTTGTATACGGCAGCGCTCTATTTCATAAGTATCCAATATTATATAACTGACGAACGACGTCATTTGCAAAAACTATAAATCTTCCGATAGGATGGTTCATTTTGCGCCACCTAATTAATGCATTTATCTACCTCGATTACTTTATAACTTTACCGGTACATACAATCGTTATATGGACCAAATATGTGTGTGGTAATATTTAAATACATAAAGAAAAAAATAAAAGCAAGAAAAAAATGCAATTCCCAATTGAAATATTCCAATACTACTTTTCGGAACGATTTCCAGGAATATTCCTGTTGCACTGCATTCACTCGTTTTCCTTACTCCCACTCGGCCATTTAGCAAATGAAACATAAATTACAAACAAAAATTGCAAAACAAAATTTTAAGTGAGAGAGAGAAGTGATGATGAATTATAGCGGAAAGCAAGAGTTATAGAGGACGGACCTGTGAGCAGACGGCATTTCTGTTGTTCCACCTTCTTTACTTCCATGCGCTCTTTTTGTAGTCACCAGCTGTACAATTTCCTACGAGTAAGCCCATCAATCTGCAACTTGTTGTGGGCGTACAGAGATGATAATGTTTTACAGTTTGTGGTGAAAGGCTAAATTTCCTTGGGAGAAAAGTGAATAAAACGCGTTGGCAAGAAGGAGTACTCATCCTTGCGAAAATGTTTGTGCTATTTCTATAGAAAAGCCTTCGAAAGTTAAGGGGGTAGTATGGTATTTTTTTTTTTTCATTTTTTTTTTTTTTTTTTATAAATTATTCTATAACATCTTAAGATTATTGTGTGAAAGTTTGAAGTGCATTAGAGTAAAATTGACAAAGACACAAAGGATTAAGTATCTACCTCTCCAACCGGATTTCACGCTGTAAAAATCTTCACAAATCTTTAAACGCGTTTTTCTCACACTTGCCTTTTTTACGGTCGGTGTCCACTGTAGATTCATATCTACTGCACCGATTCTTTTCAAATTTGGTTTTTTTGTTTCTTTACTTTATTCACGAGGTAATGACGTCGAGTTTTTTTTTTTTTAAATTTTGTCATATTTTAAAACAACAAAGTTTTCAAGTTTTTTTATGAAAAATCGGTGTTTTGACTTCAAAGCGCTTTAACAAATTTAAAAAAAAAAAAAAAAAAATTCGACGTTGTTACCTGCGAAACTTTATTAGCTGATGAAATCAATTTGGTTTTTTGATTTTAGTTGATCCAGTAATGAGTTCTGAGGGACACCGCAAAATAAAACTTTTTTATGAGACGTCCGCGAAGATTCGCTGCCACCAACTCATTTCTTCATAAAAATCAATGAAAATTTCACACAATATTCTTTAAATATGACTTTATAATGAAGTAATTTTAAAATTTTGAATAAATCAACTGTGTCGACAAAAAAAATTTCGAAAAATATGCTTGTTTTACACCGAATTAACCATACTACCCCCTTAAAGGCAGAAGGATCATTTCCCATGCTGGTATATATACTTTCTTGATGCATGTATGTATGTATGTATGTATACGTACTGATTTTTGATGTCGGTATTTCTGAATATTTTTAAAGCCATTTTGGGCTTCACTGAATGTGTGCAAAACTTCAATAACTGAAATCATATGAACGCACTATGAAATAAAATAATTTCTGAGATAAATTTATTTTAAAAATCACCTATTTATTCATAAAGAAGAATCTTATAGTAATATAGTTTTTAAATTGTATTTAAAAAAAAATTTATGAAAATATACAAAAACCAAACCTCTACATATAATATAATTATTCCGATGCGGCTTTCAATTCATACGAAGCTTGCGTTTTATATTTTGCGCCCAATAATGAAAACACAGAAAAATAATAATAAGAATGACTTTAATGTTTTTCGAAGTTCAATTTAATCCTACGTCTGCGAATTTTTTTGTTGACTTTGGCTCTTTCTTATTATCGTCGATGATATTGCCAAAGTTATTGCTAAACTAAACAACATTTCCTAAACAGATGGCGATGGTCTGTCGACTTTCCTGCTTAAAAATTTTATTGATAAACGCATATTGGCTTTTATAACACCAGAAATAATAATTATGTGTGCAATTATAGACCTATTTCCAAGCTTTTGACAACGTCTAAGTTGTTTGAGTGCATTGTAAAAGATCAGATGTTTTTTGTAGTCCAAGGCTTAATATGTCCCAACAAGTACGACTTCATCTCTTCACCCAAATTTGGCTGTTTTCTCGGAAAATTTCATATCAGCTTTTCCAAAAGGTTTCCAGGTTAATGTTTATATATGGATTTCTCTAAGACTTTTGACAAAGGTTCGCATTCAATCCTTGGCTTCCATTCCGTATTTCTCCATTGAGTGCAGTCATATCTCTTGAATCGTAGATGTGTGTTTCTTGTGGGCAATCATCTATCATATTCTTTTATTGTGTCAGTTGAAGCCCCACAAGGTAGTACATATTTTGGGTTCTTTGTCATTTGTCTTGTTTTTCAATGACATAAAAACACTGCCTTGATTTGCCAAGTTTTTACTTCATGCTGACGACATTAAAACATATCATATTATAAAAATTCCATTCAATTCACAAATGTTCCAAAAAGAGATGGTTGCAATGAAATATTTTTAAATATTTCGTAATGCTACCACATAACTTTCGCCAAGGGTTTTTCTCGTTTCAAAAGCACTTATTTTACTTCTAATTGTTGACTGAGAACGGTCAATGAAATATTTTACTTTGAAATTATTTTTGATGCAAAGTTCACTTTTACTAAACACATTCTTCTTCTTAACTGGGGCGAAAACCGCTTACGCGATTTTGGTCGAGTTTAACAAAACGCGCCAGTCGTTTTATTCTCCTGCGCCAGTTGAACACACCAAGTGAAGCTAAGCACTTCTCCACCTCATCTTTCCAACGCAGAGAAGGCCTTCCTCTCCTTCTGCTACCGCCAACTGGTACCGCATCGAACACTTTCAGAGCCTGAGTGTTTGTATCCATTCACGACGACATTGACGACATGACCCAGCCATCGTAGCCGCTGTATCTTTATTCGCTGCTAGACATATTGATAAGATGATTTAGAAATCTTCTGCTATATTAGCGTTTGGAAGGCGCAACAGTACAGTAAATTTCTCTACTTATCATTTGTTTGTCCTAAAATGAAATATGCATCTTTCATCTCGGGACCTTATTATGCATTTCACATAACTTTAATTGGACGTATCCAAAAGGTTTTCATTGGCTTTGCTCAACATTCCCTTCGTTTTCATGACGCCATACCCTCATTCTATTCTAGATGCCTGCTTATCAATTTGAAATCTCTGCAGTCTGGGCGATCTATTTTGTATTTATCTTTTGTGTTTGAGATTATTCAAGATGTTTTGGATTGTCTCTCCCTTCTTAAGCGAATCTATCTTAATACCACTTCTAAAGAGCTTTGTTGTTTAGAGTTTTTTTATACTGGCTTCATAAGAACTCCGCATGCAAGGAATGCACCCGCCATGAGAGCTCTGATCGAATTCAATACTATTTACAGATCTTTTTCGGATTGACTTTGCTTTTTGTACACATTCTTTCATTAAAACAAAGTTAAAACTAATTACATTCAACTTTTTAATTATGCCTAATAAACAATTTCATTTTGTATGTTTTTTTTTACATTTTTTCTCACTGATGAAGATTATTATTCTGTTATCTGTTAAAATATCTACATTAGCCTGCAAGATAATTTTTTTTTTGTTGAACAATTTTTACTTCAATAAATAAATAAAAATGTTTTCTTGCAAGTCAATATATGTACTTCTGCTTTCGCTTGAACCAATTTTTAAGCACTTTTGTCACTGAAATGGATACCTCCAAAAAGAGCTGTTTTAATGCTTCAACAACTTCTTTAGGTTTTGAAAAACGAATAGGGAATAAAAGAAATCATTAAATTCCAAATCAGGACTGTAAGGAGGATGACCTCCTAAAACTCTTTTGCGTGAGGGATCGCATTGTCTTGGTGAAAAATTATACATTTTTCAAATCACTAAAAAAAACAAATAAAGCTCGTAAGTGAAAACATTATACACTTAATCTCCTTTTACACGATAGATACGTTCCAAAAAAATTCATGCAAAAAAAATTCGTTGTTCACTTAAGAATTTATTTCGCACTTACACATTTTAATTCATTAAATATATTATAAGAAATAAATTATAAAACGGCGAGAGCAAAACCTACCAAGTCTCGGAGACTTTTCCTTTCGTGTAAAAAAAGATTCGTGTAGATAGGGGATTAGGTGTATGTATGTAAGTTAACGCTAAAAAAATCGAACTTTTCGAAAAAGATATCGAAAAACAGATGGTGTTGCAAAATGTAAAAGGAAACCCTCGTAATACAAAAAAAAAAATTGTTTAATTACAAAAATATACAAAGCCAGAACCTCTGATAGTATTGTATTATATATATACTGATGCAGTTTTCAATTGATATCAGGTAAATTTATAAAAAATATTATATACATAAGTAAATTAAAACAAGTCTAATAGAAATTGTCGATTGTCACCGCCATGATTGGCAGTTTTTTGATTACACGCTTTGATTAAAGCGAAAGCGGTCGTGATTGAATCGCGGCAGTCAAACTTTATTAAGGGAAGTTGTAGTCAAACTACTATAGGTATATTGAGGTAGTGCGTTCGCAAGCTTGGTTTTCAGGCTTCTATGTACTCACCTTTTTGTCCGGATCTGAAACCAAGTAATTAATATACATATGTTCTTGTCTATAGTGAATGATTTTGCTGTTGAAAAATTCGTTTAAAGAAAGCTTCTCCAAATCTACTATCGCAGCTTTTTGTCAATAAGGACGAGAGTTTCTGTGAGAGATTGCGATAACTTTAAAATGATAGTAAAGCAACGAACAAACCAGTGCATATTTGATCTAAATCAGATAATTCTAACTATGCTAAATAAGGCCTTCAACTCATGCAAAACTAATGGATTTCGTTTCACATCACTGATCACATTCAGTCAGTATTCTGCAAAGAATTTCTGAATAAAATGCACAACTTACATTAGGCATTAAAATTTATTTTATAGCTTTCAAAGTAACGCTACATCCGAAATGTTTTTGCTAAACAATTTTTCAATTCTGTTAAACATTTTATATAAGCATCAGTGCAATAATTTTCGTTCATGGCTTCAAGAGCCTTAAGGCTTTTATCACTTATCACTTAATTTCATTTTAAATTTTGGTGAAACGACTCATAAACTCGTAGGATGCCATATCTTGGGAATATTTGGGGCAGATCGTTCATATTTACATAATTTTTACTTTAAATTCAGTCAGAACTCACCCAACTGTTTTCCACTATTTCATGCATTTCTTGAGGATGTTCACTAGCAGATGTCTCACGACGGCATAACAGCAGTTGTTGTTGTTGTAGCGGCATAAACATTCCCCATAGATGTACGGAGAATGCTGCTGAGGTGATAGTCCTTGGTCGGATATAAAGTCATGTACGTGGAACCGACTATCGTGGAAACGAAACAAGAGTTTTTGTTAAACGTTGAATTATTTTTGGTGCATAGCGGAATAAAGAATTTTGGGTAGAAATTTAATTGGACGCAATTAAATTTAAGTATTTAAAGATTTCGAGGTTTGAAATATTTATAAAGTGCAAAAATCTTTACTTTGGGTTTATTTCACATTCCATTCTCTTTGTCCGTAAATCATCTGTAAACGTGGTTCTGCCTCTCTATTTTCAAATGTAAACTTTGCATGAGCACGCCCAGCCGAATACATGTACACTTGCATTTATACCTACCCTGCAGGGAAAAATACAAGTTGTGCACTAGAATACTACCTTCTCACTTTTCAGCCCAACCAGTTCGTGTTTTATCTTATTCCCATGTTAGCAAACGCCATTTTAAACCGACGATGCGCTTTGAAATGCCCAAAATACCAGTTAAAGTACCAGTTCATACTAGCTGAAAAAAATCTAGTTCAGTACGTTTCTAAAATACACAGTTTTAGACCAGTGAAAATTAAAAACAATGTCCAATTTATGTCAATATTTTTAAATATTCTACTACAAATTAAAAGTGTACACAGAGTTTGTTTTTTTCCTTAAATTAAATATTCAAAATTGATTAAATATTCAAAGATTGATTAAAATTTACATTACAAATAAATCCTAAAAAAAAATTATTTAAAAAAAACTAATAAAGAAATAAAATGTAATTAGTGTTAGTTAAATTTCGGATAAATAATTTATGCCTCCGGTTGCTGCGTGCATTTTCTACGATACCTCTTTTTTACAAAAACCCTTTTTTATACAATTGAATTGATTTTCGTAATTGAATTTTTGTTCATCGGCGCTGGTAAAGATTATTAAAGATTCGAAAACCAAATGCCTTATTTATTTTGATATTATGTGAAAGTCTATGTTGTACTTCATTATTATATCGATTTTGGACTTTTGCTGAATACTAAAACAGACTCCTTATTGTGAAACGTGTCAAAAGTAAATTTAATTTTTGTCAACGACCATCCCACGCTGAAAACTTCGATTCTCCTCCGATCACCAAAATTAAGCGGCGTCGGACGCAGCTAGTACTTGGATGGGGGACCGCTTTGGAACAACGTGTGTTGTTGACCTTTTACTTTTTACATATCAGCCAGCACTACCTAAACTTAACTCTTACACCCTGTATTTGTCATGTGGTTAAAAAAAAGAATACTCATGATAGTGTATTAGTGCATGGATCATCAGTACCACCTTTTCATTCATTGTAGTTAAGTCTTCGTAGAGTTCGACCCTGTTGTATGTGTCTATGGACCAGTATGAAACTTTCTTATTTAAAATGAATCAACTAATTTCCAAACAAATTAGTTATTTTACTATGGATATTTTTCTAGGCAATTACGAACTGTTATGCTTTCATTTTGTTTTTTTTTTTAATTTATTTATTTAAGGAAAAATAAGAAAACATGATTTCAAATTGAGTACTAAAACTAAAGAATAAAGAAATTATATGTATAAATGAACTACGAACTGACGTCTAACTAAACTAAAAGATAAATTAGAATTGGAGACCTCAATAAAAGCTCGAAGTGTAAGTTCAATAGGGGTATTACGAGCATAATTTATGTATATTGAACTTATTAAGATAGGAAAGAAGAGTGTTACGCCTAATTCTTGGAGATAAAAGAAAATTAATACTGTGAAGCGAAAATATGTAAGCAATCAATGTCACCCTTAATAACATTGAAAACAAACGAGACAGCAAGAATCGCTCTACTTTCTAGAGGCTTCAAGTTGTTCAATAGCAAACGGCATGTATGAGTTGAGATAGGATCAGAAAAATTTAATGATTTTGGTACACATTTCAGAAACACCTTTTACACACTTTCGAATCTGTCAGTTAAAAATTCGGGTTATGGCCCCAACTAAACTCGGCATATTCCAACCTGGATCGCACGAATGCAGTAAACTGCAATTTCTGGGTATTAGGTTCCGTACAATTGAGAATGTGATGTTGACAAGTTGAAAATAATGTGACTATTAAATAAAAAACCACTAGTAAAAATTACTTTCGATTCTTTAAGAGATTTAATTATAATATCAGATATAGTATAAAAAATATGAAAATCAATAGGGATATTCAAATAAGTGGCATAATAGCACCTTTTGATATTTAAAGAATGTCGTGATTTTTGACCTCACATAATAAATTTGTCTATACCTGCTTGAAGTCTACATAAGTCAGTTATGTTATTTATAACTGAAAATATTATTAAGCCGTCAGCATATAGCAGAAAATTTGCCAACGGGAAGTAATGGCAAATGTCGTTGATAAAGAACACAAAGGGTAAGGGATCTGAAACACTTCATTGAGGCTCTCCAAAGGAGGCAGTTAATTTTTCAGAGGATATACCATCAATTGTGATCACACAACTACAATAAAAATAAATTAAAAAAGATTATTGGTTCTGTTATTTGCTTGGCCGAGCTCCCCCTCCTCTTTGTGATGTGCGTCATGATGTTGTTCCACAAATGGAGGGACCTTTTCAAACCGACTTCGAAAGTTTCTTTTGTTTTTTATAAAGGGCTTTTTCATGTCGAGGGGCGGCCGCTATTAGAAAAAAAAACTGTTTCTATCCTATTGTTCTTTCATGCTCAGAGATACGAACCTACTCACCCCTGAATGCTAGTCATGCACCAAAGCACTCGGCTACGGAGACCGCCACACAACAGCTTCCGAATAAATACGATTTAACCCACTGTTGAAAATGGAGTGAAATCCTGGTGAAGATAATTTTATGAGAGACCCTGTCAAAAGCCTTGAAAAAATCCGTATAACTGCAGTTGACTTGTTGACTTGCTGAGAGGGCTCACGGTTGCCCCACAGGAGGGAAGCGGAGCTGGGGTGGGTTTTAAGTGGGTGAGACGAAAGGCAAGACTCACACTTTTCGGCTTTCAATGCTTTGTGTCACCTCCATAAAAAAAGGACACTCTGGACCGTCCAGTGATGAATACTACAGTGACTATAAAATACCAATATCTGAACTAGAATGTTTCCATACTTGTTTGGCTTTTCCTTGCAGGGTGCATGCTTTAGTTACACGCATGTTGATGTTTATGTACATTTTCTGTACAACTCGTGCCACTTATGAAGCACCCAACAAAGGAGACTCATTCCAAAGTACTTCTATTAACTGAACACTCATCACTAAACAGCATTACAGCTGCATACATGCAGACATATGTATGTATAGGCTGACTGAAAAACCTACTATCCAGAATCCGCCATATTTTTACCATTTCAATTTTTGTGGGTCGCATGTGAAATGTATAGGGGAATCGTAAGCAAGCTCCTGAGTGGACAATCAACAAATACACATATTTGCAGACGCACAGGCCCATCGCAATCACATAAACTTCCAGGTAAATGTGCACATTAGGATGGAGAAATGTTTCTTTTATCGCTTTTAAAATTTTCTACCCCAGAAATTTGGTGTCAACTTTATTAATTACACCTGTCTTATGACACTAAGTAATTCGGATTTTATGTATGTTTTTCATGTGTACGTAACTTCAAATTTTTCTAGTTATTACGAGTATATCAGCTGAGTTGGTCGTTTGAACCGCCTGGAATATGCGCTTTCTTTTAACGGGAGTAGCCCACCTTTTAATTTTCGTCACCCAAAAGTTTGTTCTCACTTACGAGTATTTATTACTTGCATTACATACTTCTTGTTGTTGTCGTTTTTATTGTAGCAGCAATGCATTCCCCATACATGCACCGCAAATCCTGCTGGAGTGATAGTCGTTAGCCGGATATAAATCCGCGTCGCTCCAGTAACGTGGAACCGACTGTCGTAGGAACGGGCTATTGTTGGTTGTTGTTAGTGTTTAGATCGATTTCAAATCATTTCCATATCCTTCTAAGGTAACTTATTACGCTATTTAGTGTTATTGATGCATTTTGGGACATCAAATAACTTCCGAGCCATTGCCAGCTTGCATTGTGTACTATAAATTGTGTCGGTTTTATTATCTATTATTTAAATTATTATTATTATTAATTTTTTTAATATTTTCCTTTAGTCCTACAGGTAAAACCCAGTAACAAATCTAAAACTTTTTAAATCTTATCTTTGTTACATGAAGTGGGCTGAGCACCTTTAGACATTATCCTAAGTAGGTAATAATATCTGATTTTAATTAGTTTTAATTAAAGGCAGCAAATTAGTTTTTATGCCATTAAAAAAAAATACTAAAAACTTCTCATATACTACCGCACAACCTTAACGTACATACATTCTTTTGGATGGCATTTTATTGTTTTTGCTGTGTGGCTGTGTTTGCTTTTGTCTCGTCGCTTGCAAAAATGAAATGCATACAAATGTACCCATTAAGCAAAATAAAAATGTAAAATTTCGCCACCAATGATGCAGCGTTTTTCGTCTGAGAACGTTTGGAGCACAACAACGAAAAGTGCAGGTGGCCTGTTGGTGAGTTGATTGTTGTGCTGGGCGCGCAGACAAAAAAAGTTATCCAATTCAGGTGCTAGGTGGTAGTAAATTTTAATTGTACATGCAGGGAAATCCACTGTACCAAAGAAGAATCACTCTCCTCAAGAAGGTTCGCTGTGGACTGAATTTTACCCCCTGACCAACAAAAACTGTGCTTTCGAGTTCACTCCTTGTTTTCAGTATGGCGCAGACGCTTGGCCGATGAGGCAGGCTATGAAATGTTCAAAAGAAAGATTTTCCTTAAAGTGGCATGCAGTGGGTAAATGATAGCAGTGAGTAGTATCGGGGCATCTCTATATTCAATATGCACTCGTGCTTCGAATCGGGATATCACCATAAGCTAAATAGCAGACTGGAAAATATTCTATGTGGTAGCTGCTGGTACTATGGTAAAAGCTAGAGGTGAGGTCTTGTTGACTAGAGTAGCTGAAATGCAAATATACTCACATCCATTTAGGCACTTTTGAGCGGACTTTTTAATTCCAGCAGCTCGAGCAAGTGGTATACCAGCGGTTAGCAGGCCTGAGTGTCGCTCACAACCGTTTTTGAAGCACGGCAGCCATGATTGATACAACCGAGTTAAAATGCTGTCAGCGCGGACCATTCGAGTAGAAAATTATTTAGGCTTCAAATTTATTCATCCGTTTAGTAAGGCAAATTCGTCGATGGTGACTTCGCTAGAGCGCCAATAATATTTGCATGTATTTTGTTTTTGCAATTTGGTTGTTCTAATGTCAAAATTTCAGTGAGAATGTAAACAAACGATTAAGGCAACAACAAATAAGCACAGGACTTTGACATTCTAACCAGCAAATCGCAAGAAACTTACCTTGTGTAGATTTGCCTTGGATACACAATAAATTACATAGAAAACATTTAAAAAGCGCGAGGCAAAGGGTATGCCTGTGTGCCAATTTTAAATCTGTATGCTTACTAAGATGATCCAAAAATACATGGAGCAGAAAGTTTAAAATGCTATGCCATCATCTACTCGGACTTTTCTAAATCCAACAAAAGCACGATGGCCAGGACCTGTGAAGTATTATTACGTTCGGTCGCGTAAATATTACTGTCAGGTCAGCACTGCCAGGACTTAGTGTTCCTTCATCACCTGACTGAAAAGCTTTGTTAGAATAAGGCTGGCGAGTTGAGTAACCTTTTGGATTCACTTGAAGGGTCATTCAGAGATCTCTGCTTATGAAGGACTATTTGGTTCAGCACGGGGCGTTTTTCTTTTCGTTCTTTCTATTCTTTAGAAATTGCTTCTTACCAGCGACGAAAACTTTCCAATACTGAGACGGCTCTTCTTTCTAGCCATGGAGCTGGTCTAGCCAGTTTTAGAAATTTCGGGCTGATACAGATCATTTGCTTTTGTTGTTGTCGAAAGATACGCAGGTGATATAGCTTAAGCTGGCCCTATAGATTCTGCTTTTTTTTTTTAAAGAGTATGGCTTTTTCAGCTTCTGGTGCGGAAGATCAAAGAGATGAATTAGTGGGGACCAATTGCACTTTTATCCTTGCTAGTATCGGGGTTGCTTTTTTGTTTAATAAACAGTAAAACGAAAGTCTCCTTTGGGATACTGCGACTTGATGCTTTCTAAACACTTTATGACCGTTTCATTTCTGGGCTACAACTAAGTCTAAGTCTAATCAATTTGAGCCACTTTTAAATTATTTAGTACATTATGCAATTATCTGAATTGTTACTTAAAAAATTCCCGAAATAATGGCGTTCTTGAAAAAGCTTAAAAACTTCAAAATTTTACTTGACACTACCAATAGTGAACATGCCCCGTATTTTTCATCTTCCTCCTTCAAATTTATATTAATTTGCCTTCATTCCAACCACGTCGAAACAATTCATTTATTGAGCAACCCGTTGGATGACATCGAAAACGCCAACTGATGAGAGACTACAACAAAGGGTCGGTTTTTTAAAAAATGTTCCACGATTATTTAAGGAGGTCTTTGAAGATGAAAATTTCGTATGGGTTGAGACAAGGGCACAACAAAGTTTAGTTCAAGCTAATGTTTACTTATTTGGCATAGATGCATTGCGAACAACTACTGTTGGACATGCATTTAATCTGGCTGACATTGTGAGAAAACAATTTCATCGTCACGTAGAGACACTGATTACTCAAAAATCATTAAACCGAATGCTTTTAAATTTAAAATGCTTTCTCTACTCAAACTAATCAATGTAAACAAGTCGAAGAATTTTTTTTTATGCAAAACTTGTTTTCTTTTCTATTCAGAAAATGTGCAAGATGCGAGCAAAACCAATTTTTGAAAATAAACGCGATTTTCGAGCTACTTCAAACTTACATTTTATAATACCAAAATTAAGTGGGCTAAACTGAGTATTTTTCCAAAAACAAAGGTATTAAAAAGTGTGAAATTTTGAAGAAAATTTGCTGAAAAGATTTGCATTTATTTTTTTAATTTGCACAAAATTTGACCACCTTTTTAGGGGAATGAACAACATTTGTATGAAAAACATTTTTAAGTTAACGAAGAAGCAAATAAACTGTCAGAACTTATCAATAAGCGTCTGTGCAATAGTGATTCATATTCTAGAAGGTGAAGTCCAAAATAAATAAGACTGAGCTTTGTTTTGATAACTTCGAGTTTATGTATTCAAAATAGTTCCCTCTGCCCTCGATACATTGTTTTGCGCGATCTAAAAGTTTTTCGAAAGAGTGTCCGGAATGTCCTTCAGGATGTCGATGCACGCCTTTTAAGTGACCTCTACGGACGCAAAACGTTTTCCGAATAGGTAGAAGTCACAGGGAGCCATATCAGGCGAATAAGTGAGCGGTGAGTGATTTATGGTCAAAATGCGATTTCTAGTCAAAAAATCTGTCACAAGAGTGGATCAATGAGATGGTGCATTAACATGCAATAAGCGACAGCTTCCTCCTTCGCGGTATTCAGGGCGAATTTGGCGAATGCGATGCAGCAAACGTTTCAAAACGTCATGATAGAAAATTGCATTGACGGTTAGACCCGTTGGCGTGAACTCCTTGTGGACAATTCCCTTGTAATCGTAACAACAAATGAGCATCAACTTGATTTTTCACTTCTCCAAACGCGATTTTTTGGGTAGTCACTTGTCTGGGGCCTTCCATTCGGCACTTTAACGCCCAGTTTTAGGTTCATGTTGGAAACGCCACATTTTATCAATTAAAATGTTGTAAAGGAAGTTCTCGTCTTTTCTCGCCTCTTTAATGAGGCCTGTCGAATGTTGAATTCTGAGCAATTTTTGGTCCTCAATTAACTTGTGCCATTCCATGAATTTCAACGATGAATTTGGTTCATTTTTGATAAATTTACGAACAATTTCGATGGAGTTTTCGGTGATTACTAATTTTGGGCGGCCCGTATGTTCATTGTCATTTATTTCCTCACAACCATCTCTGAAACATGTAAACCACTCATGAACTCTGCCACGAGATAGACAATTATCGCCATAAGCTTTTTTCATCAATTCAAATGTTTCGGTAAACGTTTTACCGATTTTAAAACAAAATTTGATAAGAGCTCTTTGTTCGAAACTCATTTTTGTACCGATGACACGAACATACTGACACTTTAGACGCAATAATTTCGCTTCCACTGCACCGAGTGGCACCCAGATTTCATTGGAAGTCAGCTAGGGATATAACTTAAACCGCACTAACTCATTAAAAATATGGCGCCCTCGCAAACATTTTATGATGCCAGCCTTGTTTATTTTGGGCTTCGCCTTGTAAATATGTGCCCATAATTGTGAAAGTGGTCTAAACATAACTTGAAAATAGCGCATGACCCTCTTCGATGCATTTCTGAACTACATATATTAGTAGGCTGGTAAAATAAATGATAATGAAAACGCCTTTACATTCCGGTTTATGCCAAAATATAATTCAGTTTGGCTCGTCGGAACTTATTATTGGTAGCAAAATAATTTTGATATTTTACCACTATGTCAAAGTGCCAAAATATTTGAAAGTAAGGAATGCTTTTGCTCAAAGAAATGTTTGGATCGCTTAGAATGTAATGAAAGAAAATTTAATTTTGACCATTTCTGAAAACAAAAAGATTTTGATATTTGTGTACTGCAGTTCATCAACGATTAATAAAACAAAGGAGGCCTAAAATTTTTGAGAGACCTGTGTCAAGTTTGCAGAAACTTTTTTTTAGACACTTATGTATAACATTTCAGTAGAGCGGTTAACTCGTGCTCTCAATGCTGAAGCACCTGGAACTGATCGTCGTCGGTAGATGCCTGGATTTCCACGAAAAACAGATGAAATTAAGATAAAAGCTGTACGAGAACATATTTTAAGTTTTCCGGCATATGAGACCCACTATACCAGAGCTCGCCAGACTCCTGGTCGAAAATATTTCAGTCGAGTAGAGGAATGTGAGGAAAAGAATCGATCCTTTGTTAAGGAAAGGATCTACAGGAAAATATTTAATGCTAAATTTAACTTAAGGAGTTTAACTTCCATGCTCCTCGAAGAGACACCTGCCAAAAATGCGATTTACTGAATGGAAAAATCCAAGCGTGCAATAATAATGCCAAAAGAGCTAAGAACTGTCTTGTAAAGGGACAGAAAAAAGCCAAAGAAAATTTCAGCGAATTCTATGGATTCTCGTTTGATTTACAAGAAGCACTTCCGTACCCTAAACTGTCTATTTCGTTAGCCTTTTATAAGTGACATATGTACGTTTATAACTTTGGCTTTCATAATTTCCATAATGACAATGTCAATATGTATGTATGGGATGAAGTAACAGCATCAAGAGGTGCACAGGGAGTAACATCATGCATTTTAGCGCATATGGGGGATATTATAACTACTCAAAAACACGTAATAGCTTACAGTGATGCGTGTTCAGGCCAAAATCGTAACATTAAAGTAGCATTAACATGGACGAAAATTGCTCAATCAAATAATAGTAATATTGAAACAGTAGACCAAACATTTTTGGTATCGGGGCATTCCTTTCTACCGAATGACCTCGATTTCGGTTTGACGGAATTGAAAAAAAGCAGCTTACCTAAATAACCCTGAGTATTATTATGAATTAATAGAAAGGTGCAGAAGAAAACCGTCATTTTCGGTAAAAAGAAAGTCGTAGCCGCATTTTATTTCGACGAAGTCACTAGAAGAGTCAATAACAAAAAGGATAAAAAATACCGCGGGCGAATCTGTCTCTTGACTGAAAATTCAATGGATACGTTTCTTGGAAAATGAACCTTATAAAATGTTCTACAAAACTTCTTTTGATGATTATAAATTCCACTTCAATCATACACCACCCCTAAACCAGTAACGGAAGAAAAACATAAAGATATTATTTATTTACTACCATATGTACATCCCTCCAGTTTATCATGAACATTTTAAGAATCTTAAAAACTATTGTAGAAAAAGTGATAAAAATGTACTACTTTTAAAAAATAATTAATAAATGTTCATGAATTATTTCATTAAAGTTATTGTTTCAAATAAAATTCATAGTCTTTTATTTCATTAAATCATTTATAGGACATTCCATTAATTTTGAAAATGGTCCAAGTCAATTAGAGCTTTAAAAACAACATTTACGCATGAAATTCGTACAAAATTTCATAATGATAATAAATTTCCATTAATCAAGACTAAAAAAAGTTACACATTAAAATGTCGCATAATATAAAAATATTTTTTAACTCGTAAATATCTCGAAACAAGAAATATATGACTTAGACCACTTTCATAATTATGGGCACGTATATAAACCAAACTGAAGCAAAAAAATATAACTCTTCAGAATAACTTGACTGCAGCATCATTAGCAATGTTTTTTTTTTTTTATAAATCATATATTTTTAAATAGAAAACTCGGAAATCTTTCCTATCGGACAGACGCTTAGGAGTGTGAAAACCACAAAAAAAAATGTATATGTATTTATGACATATTGACGCCGCAGGCTAAATGTGTTTATCTTTTAAAGCAGCTGTTCGTATTTTTTCTCTAACTCCAAAAATGAAACTCTACAGCCGTGGTTTTTCCGGTGTTACCGCCTCATTTGGACGTGCACTGCGTTGTGCGTCATCGGCGTCTATACGGCACTCTACGCTCTCTATCGAAGCCAAGTCCCCATAAGACCTTTCAAGCCATTCCTTTGCTTCAACGGTATTTCCCCCCATCAAGAGATAGTGTCAAATTAAAACACAAATCTTTTTTTGATCCATTGTTTTGAAAACAACAAAAGTAGCATCACTCTTAGCACAATAACTGACGAACTAATGAATAGAATATCATTAAATTTTAACAGCTGTCTTTTTACGGTTAGCAATAAAACTAGTGCCATCTTTCTCTTAGTTCCGGGACATGTGTTGGTATGGCGGTAACTCAATTCTTTCACTTTGATAATCATTCAGAAAAAGGTATGAAAACAATGCTCGGAGTTTGCGAGTACTGCTTTGAGGCGGGTCTACTATATTTCTAAGTGGAAAAAACGACCGCCTATTACGAAAATTAATTTGTAAAACCGAAATATAAAATAGCTTACAAATTACAGCCGTAATTATTTAATGAAGTAAAGCTCAATATTAGCTAATCCAATTATCTCTTAAAATTCATAAAGGAATACATTTTTCAAATCGGTAAATTCGTTAAAATAATTTAGATGTGGTAAGCAATTTTAAAATTAATTTTTCAATTACTTCTAATTCAATTTTATCAATTGGTAACACTAGCAGAGTGCCATCGTTTGCAGCGCACTAACCGTTTTGTGCAAATGTATGTGTGCGCTGTTTATTCTATCATTCTTGGTTTTCAACATAATTTTGCTTACTCTCGCTTTTCTATTTGTTTGTTTATTTCCTGATGAGAAGTCACGACCCTTGGGAAGGCCTAATCTTTTATGCTATCAGTGCCGCGCGATTTTGTAGATTTTTCAAAGAATTTGTTACCACGTGATTTAGTTATCGGAGAAAAGTTGCAAAACAAAATTCAGAAGTTGTACCACCTTGAACAAAAAGTTCCTGGAACAACGGCCAATTTACGCTCTAAGTCAATTGATTTCAGAGAAGATTTTATTTGTTAGGTTGCTACATCTGTGTTTGGAATTCTTATTAAAATGTAATCGCCATTGTTTGGCATTTGTTAAAGTTCCGCCGTCTTGAGTAAATCTACCTCTGCACGTGTTTTCGATTTTTTACAACTTAAAAACGGGTTTATTTATTTTTTTATTTTTAAAGGCTTACATAATAATAAAATTATTAGTAAACTCAAGCAAACGCAGCGCTTTCGGCTGGCTGGGATGTGTGGTGGATCAGATACGACGGAGTAGGTCGGCGTCCTTTAGAAATGTGTAAATTTTTTGTATGTTATCTTCAGTGGCATCTTCTAAAAGTTGAAGAGGATCTCTGTTGCTGAAGTGGTGATGCTTTTGAGAAACAAGTTCTGGGCAGGATACCAGTAGGTGATGCACACTGGATGTGGCTTGACAGAAGAGGCAGATGTTGGATATACTAACCTGTAATAGGGGTAATACATATGAATATGGGGTAATATGGTTGCTGGGTACCGATGATGGATAGGCAGATTTTGTACGATTGGGGTTAACGTTTCAATAATGGTGTTTATACGACCATTCACGAAGTAACTTTGTTTGCCTCTGTGCATGAATAAGTCGGCATATGTCGCCGGGTAGGAGTAAATGTAACGGAAATGTCCTTGGCAATTGTATCTACCAGTGTGTTACCCTGGATGCCGGAGTGCCCAGGAATTTTATACTGCTGCGATGGGGAATGAGTATGTTTTTAATACAGTCGATGATTTTGCTTGACTTGTTGTGGTTTTGGATGGCTTGGAATCAGGGCAAACTGTCTGAGCAAATTATGTATTTACTCTTGCTTGTGGCGCAGTAATGAACAACTTGGAATATAGCGGTTGCTTCAGCGGTGAAAACCGAGCAGAATGAAAATAGAAGGCCGCACGCGATAACTTCATGATTTTCCTTTACCACTGCGTAAGAAGTGTGGGAACTTTTTGACCCGTCAGTAAAAACCAATTGCCAAACGTTAAATTCTGCGATTGTTTCGGAGAGCTTGGCCCCGTTTAAAGGGAGAGAGTTTGGAGTATTATCTGTCCGTAAAGAAGCTAGGGCATTGATGAAGGATTTTTTGCTAACCGCCCGCGGTGAGCTTTGGATAGAATCTGAATACTTTACCCTCCATGTGATCGTATAGAGGCGGAAGGCCCGATTCGGCAAGAATAGCTTTTATGGGTGATTTCGGAAATGCGCGTATGGATCTGCGCACTGCGGCAACAACGAATTTGTATGAAATTTGACGCTTATAACGGATTTAATGGTGCGAGAACCTTAGAAATATTGGGAAACTTTGTAAGAAAACAGCCGTCTACGAGTGGTATGAACTCTTCAGAAGAGATCGTGAGTCCATCAAAGAGGACGAACGTAGTGGCAGGGCGTTGGCATCGCAAACTAATGAAAACATCAAAAAGTGAAAGAAAAGTTGATCAGTGGTCGCAAATTAAGCATCCGAAATCTGGCAAAAGACTGGAATATTGCTTATGGATCCATTCAGGACATTGTAATTTGGGTTTGCGCCTTGTTGCTGCAAAGTAGGTCCCAAAAGACCTGAAGCAAAAATAAAGACAACAACAACCGTGCCGTTCACACGACAGTCGGTTCTTCGTAACCGGAGCGACCCGGATTTATATCCGCCCAAGGTCTGTCACTTTAGCAGCATTCCCCGTAATTGGATGGGGAATGTTTATGCTGCTACAATAACAATAACTGTGTTGATATCACAAAAGAAATGATTTCCAAAGCTGAATCCGACCCAAAGTTCATCAAACGCATCATTACAGGGGACGAGACGTGGATTTATGAGTACGATACGCAATCCAAAGATCAGGCGAGTGAGAGGAAAGCTCCGAATGAACGAAGACCAAAAAACACGTCGTTTTTGGTCAAAAATAGAAAGCAATGCTCACGGTTTTATGGATTAATCCATACCATTGTACGCCACGAATTTTTGCTAGAAAGTTAGACAGTTAACAAGGACTATTATGTGGGCGTTATGAGACTTTTACGTCAAGCAGTTTGAAGCGTTTGTGGGAAAACAACTCGTGTATTTTGCACCTTGATAACGCTCCGTAGCCGAGTGCCATCATTATTCGTGAATTTGTTTACCAAAAATGAAACGAATACCAAACTGCAGCCATCGAATTCACCTGGTATGGCTTCCTGCGATTTTTTTTGTTTTGTTTGATAGAGTCAGAGAACTACTACAGGGAACGCATTTTAAGAGCCGAAAGGAAGTAATAAAAAAACGGAAGATGGCTCTCTATACAGAAAGTAGAGTTCCAGCAATGTTTCGAGAGCTGGATCAAATGTATGGCAGCGTTGCAGTTGATGGGAAGTACTTTGAAGGCGATAATATCACTTTTGAGGAAAAAACTTGTATTTTGTACTTTCTGAATGCATTCCGGGAACTTTTTGATCAAGGTGATATTTCTGCATTATTTGACTAATGTATAGAAAAACGGTAAACTGGTGAAATGTTAGTCTTCAATTTAGTAAAATGTTTTTTTTAAGAAATTTGCTTCTATGTGGTTTTTTATATGAGGCAATCAGGACAGCCGTTGGATGACTTCCCTGCAATAAATCCACAGCAAGGTTATTATGTTACCAGTTTAGGAGTATAGTAAGATGTTCGGTGAGTAATTCCTGCAGTGTTGTTATCGTAGGAACTGCCCCTGCAGTTTTGAGCCGCTTTCCAGGCAAGTCAGAAGGAATCTCTTCAACTACACTAACAAAATCCAGGACCAAACAAAACTACTGGATCATACAGAATGGAATCAGGCATTGAACGACATTCATCGGGAGCATCTTACGACCTTCCTAAACTTCCATCCCCCAAATGCCGTCACCACCCATGGGAGACAAAGAGCTTCAGCTGCTTCGTGAAGCCCGCTTTTCTTGACAAATTGCATTCAGTATAGTGTATTAAGTTAAACACCGACCGATCCAAAGTTGACCCCGATATACTCAACAAATGTCCGGCATGAAAAAGCATCCCGCACGATACTAACCACCTATTCACATGCCCCCTCAAAACCCACTCAGCTAACACCCCACTCACATTAGGCCCAAATTGTCGAAACGGTGTGCTTTTTAAGTCCACCGTTACATGAGATAGACGTTGATAACCGGCGACTACACTTTACTGACAAGGTTTGATGAGCTGCTACAGCGACAACAACAACATTGTGTCAGCAATATTCTCGGTTGCTGGAATTATTACAATATTTGGGCGGGGTTACACCAAATGTAAACAGAATTTAGAAAGATATTGCAGAAGAGCTTAAAAGCCTACGATTGTCAATTTTCCTTACAA
Source organism: Anastrepha ludens (assembly GCF_028408465.1). Classification (NCBI taxonomy): domain Eukaryota; kingdom Metazoa; phylum Arthropoda; class Insecta; order Diptera; family Tephritidae; genus Anastrepha; species Anastrepha ludens. Next base: position 71,667,419 of record NC_071500.1, read on the forward strand.
ATAACTAAAGGCATTTTTCAATGCATTCCGTTGCATTTGAAGTATTCTTAAATTTTTCTGTTTTTCTTCATTCAAAAGTATTATTACCGCACTTCTAATTGAATTTATTTTATTAGCAAGAAACATAAGACAAAAAAATCATACTAACGTTTTGCCTTGTGCCAGATGGTTCGACACATGAAAGTTTGGTAGCCCTTTACGAAATTTTATTGGAAAACTGGTTAATTAATGATCTCTTTAAAGCAATAGGTACATTTACAATAATAGCATGGCGACCTGCATCAAAGTTTTTACTTTTAATTTATTTTATATTATAGTTTACACTTCAACAAAAACCAAAAACTTTAAGAGTCAAACTTTACAAAATTTTAAAAAATCCAACAAAAATTTCCAGTGCTAATTTCGAACTTTTTATAAAATTTCTGGGTATGCAGCTTTAAGACCGATTGAGTTTTCATATCATAAATAATTTTTGATAATTTTTTTTGGTGACGCTGTTAGGTATTTTCTTCCATAAAGCGAATGTTCGATTTTTTTTAAATAGATTAAATGCACAGGGCAACCATTTAAAACTTGTTATTATACCAAAATGAATGAGAGTAAAACTATATATGCAAAATTTTTCTAAAAGTTCTTGATAAAAAGTGAAGAAAGAATTTTTTTAAGCTTTGTACATATGTAGGTACATATATACAACAGGTATATGTATAGTTTATGTTGTAGTACACCCTCTTATTAAAAAAAAAATTAAAAATTAAAACATAAACAAGTATCAAACCTTTGCAATAAAAAAATAAAAATTTATTAAATATAAACAAGTATCAAACCTTTGCAATGGGTGCGCTGCTATTATTATGAGCAATACATATTTGATTGTTGATTTATATAAACTTCACATCATATCCAGTATGAACTATTTAATATCGAAAAGAAATTTCTAAATATCAAATTCAAAAAAACCTAAAACGCTATTTTAAAGTAATTATAATTAAAATAAACTCAAAAATTTTACCAAACTTTCCTGGTTTGGATTGTAAAACAAAAATTTTGCAAGGATAAAAGTATGATTTCGAACTTGAACCTGAATTAAATACGTGCCATAAAAACCAATATAATAATTCTGCCGTATTTAGCTTCTGCACTACAAATTATTTATTATTAGCATTCGCTTCGCTGTGAGCAAGGAAACCGACGAATCACTTACTAGTGTGTTGAATCCCCTACTACTGTGGTGAAAACTCATATGAAATCCTCTACTAGCGTGGTAAATATGTGCAATATTCCACTAGTGTGATAAGTTGAATTTGAAAATCCCTTAATATGAATCTACAAATTAGTACTCGAAGAAAGTTTAACATTTGCGCCTTCTTATTCCATTAACATTCTGTAATTCCATTAACATTCTCTGATTCCATTAACATTCTCTGATTCCATTAACATTCTATGGTAAAAACTCATCATGCCATTTGGCCATCACTGTGTGGCGTGTTACGCTATCACAAATCTTACAGATATGCTGCATACTTGTAAGCGCAACAGCATTTTGTAAAATGTACGCTGAAAGCATACAAGTTTGAGGTAAACATTGTGGTTCAAACTATTTTGTCTAAGGTCCTACACAATTCGCAATCCACAAACAGAAAATGCCGATAAGCGTTAAAGTATGAAAGCGCATACCCGACAATTTTACCTTTTTAGCTAAATTTGTTTTATGGACTTTGTCTGTAGACGAAACCTGCCACGACTTGCTTCGCGCACAAACAAATATTTAAATATATATATATGTGTGTATATGTGTTTACTTTTGTGTGTGCATTTAATTTTGTATTGCACTGAGCGAACCTGTTCGGTCGAGCTTGTTGGGTGAAACATGTTCCATTGCCAAGCCAACAACAATCTCGCTGCATAGATGTAAACTTTTGGTATGTTTTGCAGTTTGGTTCTTGTTGTTTTTAACTTATGACGCCTGAATTGAATGCGCGGCGGTTAGCGGATATATTTTTTTTGTGTTTGGTGATGCTGAAGAAGAATAGGAGTGAAATAAATAAATTAAAATAAAGGAAAACCAGTATTTGCGCGAATTGTGATTTAGCAGAGGCAGCAATACTGCAAATAGGCGAAAGAACGCGACAAAATTTTGAAATGGTTATGTACCTACAGTTGTGCATACATACATACGTGCTTATAGTGAGTAATAAAGCCAGGCACCAAACGAATGGATTTTGACATAAAAATTATTTAACCAAAAGTAGTGCAAACTTCACAAGCCAAAGTCAATTAGTAAAAAGAATGATCTATGTATATACATATATATACACTGCAACAAATTTTATATAACGCGTTTTTGTAGCCAAGAAAGGCCTGTATGTATAACTACCACCTACACATTTTTTGTATCCTAATAAATAAAGATAAAAAACAACGAAAGTCACTGTTACGTCGATTTGCACGGAAATGTTAAAGTGCATAGCTCTTTCCGACGTTGTACCCGATTGTGTCAAGTGCATAGGTTTGTGTCAATTTGTTTACCACGAGCAGCAAAAACAAAAAAACACGAAAACAAATAGGTACCTACCCGCAGTGTCAGTGAATTTGGGGCTAGTGGTGCAGAACTCTGTTGCACAACAGTGTGAAATGTTGCAAAATCAATAGATTGCAAAACAAACCCCATTCTTCCACCCTTGTGCTATATATTGTACATACATACATTTTGCGAAAGTCGCACCTAACCCAACCGACCCCGCCTCCATAGTGCATATCTGTCAAGGGGCTTTGCGTGGCAGCCTTGTTATGCTGCTACAATTATAAGTTAAGCTGTCGCACTTGTTATAATAAACGCAAAAATCTATTGTAAAACAACAACTATAACTACTGAACTTAAATATGTCTACAACAACGCAGCCGAGTCCGAATGGCACAGACACATCGCGCCCACTTCACATATTCTTCCAACCCAACAGCAATAGCAGCACCACGGCGAAGAATGCCGCCGACCTCAGTAACGCCGCCAACGTGATACTGTTCGATGGCAACAACAGTGTTGCTGACGGCGCTTGTGCGCCAGAACAACCCGAAAAGGCAAGTCAGATACTAATTATTAACTCGCATCAACAGTTACACGAGCAACAGCAGGATATTCCAGCAACGGACAGTGGGCGCGCTTCGGTAAATGAATTCGACACAAATTTGGAGGAATCCGTGCCGGCGACTGTGTTAGAAATCTCAGCCACAAACGGCGCGGACACCAGGGCTGTAGTAGCTACAGCAACGACCACAAATTCGAAGGATATGGAAATTCCAGCAACTATATTATCAGTTGTTGCTGAAGGCAATGCACCACAAGACCAAAGTAAAAAGCATTGCAGTGCACCGAATTTCTATGCCAGTAGCGGTTCCCAAACCAAATGGTATTTACCGCCCGCCGAAATTTGTACTGATGCTTCAGGTTACGTTGTTACATCGACGCAGCCAAGCGTTGCTGTCAACAATATTGTTATCATTTCTACCTCTAGCGTTGCGGATGCAAGTAAAGTTTCGCCTCAGGTACACGCAGCATCAGGGGATGCAGCAAATGCAATTGTGGAAATCGGTGGCGCTGGTGATGAAACGTAAGTGGCTTAAACTTTAATTTCAACTTGCTACATATTTTTGACTTGTGTTGCGTTGTGGGTGCAGGGTGATTGAAAGTAATAGAGCTAAAATAAAAGCGTGTGAATTTTTAAATGAAATTTGTTGGTTTGCTCAATACAATCTCGCACAACTTCAATACATTTATTCCATTCATCCTTCACTAATTTTGTACCTTATCTGAAATGGTTTTCTCTGCAAAATACCCGTTCAACGCTTTTTGTTGTATTAACAAATACGGCATTAAATTTCCACCTTTTTCATATGGAATTCCTCGTGTAAAATAAAGGGTTTTCCAATAAGAGGAGTTTTTTTTTGTTTGATATTCAAAGCAAAATGCTATTTTTTATTGTAATATAAATTATCGGATGTTTATTTCATTATAAAGAGGAAAGTATGCCATTAATAGTGGAATGATGTTATTTTCAAATGGCCACCAAATGACCACCAAGACCACGCTTACAAGACAATATCCTTATCATGAAATTTTCCATAACCGAATTGCAAAGGAAGTGGCTGCCCTATGTCCTCCATAGCCTCACGAATTCCATCTTTGAGGTCTTGAATCGACCCTGTGCTATTAGCGTAGACCTTCTCTTTCATGTGGCCCCAAAGGAAGAAGTCACAAGGTGTTAAATCACAAGATCTCGGTGGTCAATTGTGATCACCTCTTCGAGAGATAACACGGTCCGGAAACTTTTCCCGAAAAAGATCAATGGTTTCGTTGCTTGTATGGCACGTAGCGTCGTCTTCTTGACAATAAACGTTGTCCAGATCAATACCATTCAATTTCAGCCATAAAAAATCATTAATCATCTTTCGATAGCGCAATCCATTCCAAAATAACATCAGTTATTGGAAAACCCCTTATGTACTGCTCGCTGTTGTAGTTAGTGCTGTTGTTGTATATGTTCTTGCTGTTATGTTTGTTGTTGTTGGCGTTGTGTTTGTTGATTTTCGTGTTGTTATATTTGTTGTTGTTTTTTTGGTATTGTTTTTTCTGTTGTTGGAGTCATTGTTGTTGATGTAGCAGAATAAAATATTCCCCATACATGTAAGGGGAATGCTGCTACAGTGGCAGTCCTTAACCAGATATAAATCCGGGCCCTTCCTGTAACGTGGCACCGAACCGTGGGAACGTTTGGTGTTATTATTGTTGTTGTTAGTGTTATTGTTGTTGGCAGAGTTTATATACGTGCATATAATTGGCGCGTGCGCTCTTTTTGGGTGTTTGGCCGAGCTCCTCCTCCTATTTGTGGTGTGCGTGTTGATGTTGTTCCACGAATGGAGGGACTTACAGTTTCAAGCCGACTCCGAACGGCAGATATTTTTGTGAGGAGTTTTTTTATGGCAAAAATACACTCGGAGGCTTGCCATTGCCTGCCCAGGGGCCACCGCTATTAGAAAAATGTTTTTCTTAATTTTGGTGTTTCACCGAGATTCGAACCTACGTTCTCTCTGTGAACTCCGAATGGTAGTCACGCACCAACTCATTCGGCTACGACGGCCGACGATAAATTAATAATTCGATAAAATTTTGATGTCCATTAATTAATTAATGGGAAGGAAGAATATTTAAGTCCGACAGAGCATCGCGAAGTATTCAAAAAAGCTACTTTTAAAATGAATACATTTTTTTAAGCTGTGAACTTTATACATGTCGACTTTTGTCATACCCGCTTTTCTGTTGTTTTGTTAATTTTTTTGTTATAATATAAAACAAGTGAAATAATTTATTTTTATAAATTTATGAATAAATATGAGTTCCAAAAAAACTACATCAATATTTTGTTCAGTTATTGCATAACTTCTGGGGAAATAAGAAAATATGCTGCTGTATGTAGACTTTAGTCCTTCACTGTATGTATAAGTACATGATAATGGATGATGCCACTTATCAAAATTTTTTTCAATTAGCTTAATTTGTATAAGGAATGGGACTTTTCCCTTATCCATTAACTTTACTCGCTGAAGTGCTTCTCTCGAATTTAATCTGTTTTAACATTTTCTGCTTGACGTAAAATGTTTGTCGAGCTTTAAAGAAGTCAACAAAGAGTAGTGTCTCTGTGAAGCATTTATTAGAAATTTAAAGTAAGTGAATCTTAGAAATTTTATTTTGTAATGTCAATGTAAGTCTATGCAACTACTGCCTGTTATTCGTTCTTTTTTTTAACAATTTCTCAACAGGGTTAATCTGTAAAGCTCTCAGATCGCTCCTTTGCTGCTCTCTTCTAGGAAATCTTAATTTATCCAAGGCATAGACATCATAAACACTTTATGAAATCATTACTTGCAGTGCCATTGCAAATTTATATTTTTTGTTGGTTGCTTAAGTTTTATGCTGCTCAGATCATAAAATGTGTGTGTGCACGAGTATATTAAGAGGGAGAGGCATTCCTTTCTGAGTATTTCAATTTTGTGGATAAAAACAAAAAAAAAAAAAAATCAAAAATCATCAATTTCTCTCATCCAGTTCAGCTCATGTTAATTAACTTGATTCATTTCGCTCTATTTGAATACCTTAAATTAAGAGGAGCCATCTCCTATCAACATGTAAAGAACTTTCAACTCTGTGTGACATTAAGCGAATAATTTTCATAACAAATGTTCTTACTCACTTTGTATATTCACACATCTATACACATATATAAGTACATATGTATTCTGATGCTGTCAACCACAAAATTGCATAACCGTTGAAAATTCAAAATTACTTTTTTCCTGTCTACTTCCCATCCCAGCTCGCCATGCACAAACTGAGTCCGGCAACAGAAGCCAACCCTGATAATAGTTGATATTGCATCGCAACGAATGACGCGATAACGATCGAAAAGTCGACGTCATTATCATTAGCACTGATGCCTGGCTGTCCTCTGCCCTTCTGTATGCATATGTATGTATGTAAATAGGATGGCGCTTGAAAATGTCGTGGTTGTTTTTATTTTATTTTCCTTCTTATGCTTCCTTTGTGACAGCGGTAAGTTTGTGCCGCACATAGTATTTGCTCTGTAGTATAGAAGAGACGGACATTCATCGAATTCGGATCACTGCCTTGCTTGCTATCAAAACGGCATCAATATGAAACTAGGTTGTTTTATTATATACACATATGTACGAGTATGTACATAAAGTGGAGGTAAATGTGGACATGTGTATGTTAGTCGTATGTTGCAGCAGTTGCTCGTCAACGTTACCACTGCCCTTGCTCTGTTTTTAAGCTTTCCATGAGTGATTTCATTACATAAATTTTAATTATTTCCTTACCAAGTTTTGCCTTCTGTCAGTATTGCGACCAGCCCTTTCTTGTATGCCGCACTTTTGCATCAGTTTGTGCTTAATTTATTTTTTTATTCTGTTTATATTCCCTCATTCATATGCGGAGCGCATACAATTTTCTCTCGAGCCACTAAACGAGCTTTGAACATCCTTGAGTTGTTTTGAGTGGCAACTGTTGCCTTTTGAGCTGTTTGATTATACGTAATGATATTCAGCTTGAATCATATTCGTTTCAGGGATAATTTCTTTACAATGGCATTGCCTTGCATAACGACCATTCGCCTCGGGTTCTACAGGATTCCTGGGAATGAAATAATTTTTTAAGTGGCATAAAGTGTTTGTGGTGTTAATCAGTTTTAAATGTTAACCATCCGCAACCATTTCTTGTTTTATTTCTGTGGTTGCGCAGGTGGCGTATGTACATTCCATCTCGCCCTTTTAATTGAAGCATATGAAGTGGATTTTTTGTCCTGATGTGCCACTCATCCTTTCATTTTAAGCAGAACATTTTTCCACTGGCTGCCGTTCGTTGTATCAATCAGCCGTAACTGTATGATAACTTGATGCCCACCTTCATATGTTCTCTGAAGACGGAGGCTATAAACGTTGACAGTTGATTGAACCTCCCTTTTTCAAACTAACTATGTACCATTGTTTGGCGCTCCCGCTGTGTAGACGATGGATGTGAACATCTGGCAAAATAAAGCCTTTATCAGTGAACGTTTTCTATTCCTTTTTGTGCTCCACTTATTATGTTTCTATCGCAAAGTGATATGCTTTCAAAGATATCGCTAAAATTTAATCAAAAAACTACTCTCGCACATGAACAAAAAAAGCAGGAACGTATTTCTTGAAATATAGGGACAAATTAAAAAATCGATCAGCTCTTCACAATTGTCAAAAATGATTGACGGTAGGTAGACTAATTTTGCGCCACTGTGTACATAATTGGAAGTACTAATTTTAGCAAGTTGTTTAAGCTCCAAGCTGCTATCATCAAAATCGCCACATCAAATCGCCAAATTGAGAAAAGTTTTCTCATTGAAATAAATTTCTTGTAATGTAAAAAATATGAATTTATTTTTATTTAAACGTAAAGACAAATTTTTAGATTGTACACCACATTTTTATTCATAAAGTAGCTGAACAGTATTTTTATTAAATATTCTTTATTCGCTTCGTTAAATGTCCTGTTAGAAAAAAACAGAAAAAGCAGTAACTGTGGCTACATTTCTTTTTTTTTTTTTTTTTTTTTTTTTTATGCGTATTGTTTTCCGAGGCAACAGGTTATTGCCAGGTAGGCCTTATATTGTGGAATTTTTAGAAAAGACTCAGAATTTGAAAATAAAATTTGCCCAATAGACTGATAATAATTACACGCTCAAATTTAATAGGCAAAATTAATGGATAGGCAAGAAACATAGAATGTATAGCCAATATTTGAAGTAAGTCTAGAATAACTTTAACTTAATAAATGTATTTTTTTTTTAATTCTCGTCTCTGTGGGTGACACTGGGAAAATCGAAAAAAACCACTAAAAGTATGCAAACTATGAACGACACGAATAATTTCAATTATAGAAGACCATCAGAAGAATGCGACTCAAGAAGCTTTGAAGATAGCAATTCAGATGGTCGCTATGAAACCATTAATCGACAGAAGTTGCATATGGCATACCAGCAACCGCCGCAAGAATTCAGGATGATGGAGCTGTTCACTAATGCGAATGATGTGAGCAATTTTTGTATATTGTATGCCCATAGAGAAAGCAGCTTATGTGGAGCAAGCGGCGCGCAGCTATTCCAAGTGACAATTACATAGATGTGATGAAAGTGCTATCACTCCACAGGTTTGGTGGTATAGGTTCTCTTACATACGCTTACATAATTAAGTTCCCTTATCACATTAAAATACTCGTAATCTTTTTACCAAAATATAATTTATTGAACAAAATAAAAAAAAAAAATTCATAGATCAAAATTTCAAACTTCGTACAAATATCGTAACAATTCACAAAATTTCAAAAAATTGTAGTCAAAATTGCTTACTTTTTGAACAAAACCGTTAGAAAACTTCTGGTATGTGGGTTTTTATGCCCATTCAATTTTAGTCTATTGAAGTGTAAGTTTAAAGTCGCTCCAAACTCCCATTAATTTTAGCTTTTTTTTCTTTTTTTTTTTGCATACGATGTTGAAAACTTTGCTGTATTTTTTTGTTTTTATGTTTTTCTTTGTTTATATTTTGTTTATTCTTTCTTTTCCGCAGCAAATTTCTTCACATTGGGAACGACTCATTTCAGTGCTTCCAAATTGATGTAGTACATAAGCAATAAGTATTTTGTTGGATTATTCGCAACTCGTTAAGGGGGTCCTCTAGTTTCTTGGGTCGAAAATATCGATTTTTTTTTTTTCATAAATCACATTTACAACATGTGTTAAAAGTATATGCTGAAGGATTTTTCGATATTCGAAGTGGCTCACAAGTTACGGCCTTGAACGGAGCAGGTATACTTAGCGCGCTCAACGCTATAAATCACATGCGCGAACTTTGAAACGCGTTTTTCTCGAAACACTATTTTTCAAAATAGTGACCACGATATTTCAAAAACTACTGAACCGATCTTGTTCAAATATATACCTCATCTTTAATATATTATAAGCCAGCGATTGAACTAGGATTATCATGATTGCTTCGATAGTTTTTTTCCTATGAGCGAAAAAATTAAGAAAAAATAAGTAAAAAATAGAATTTAATTTTCAAAAGTGTATACAAAAATTAATTTTTGTAATTAAGAATTCATTCTAGTTCAATCGCTAGTCTTAAATATGAAGATTAAAATGTCGTTTGGTTTTTCGATTTCAGATAAGCCAAACAGCCGCAATCTTGGTCACCGTCAAGCACCTCTTTTACTTTATGTCTTCTTGTCGGCCACTATAACTTTTATTCTATTATATATTTTGTCTTCAAAAAATTTGTAAAGCTCATTTAAATGTTACTAAAGATTATGTGAACACAATGAGATTTATTATTTTGCTCGTTTGCCCGTTAAAAATTATTGAAAAACCCGAAAAAAAACAGACGAGAAACTAGAGGACCCCCTTAAATGGTTAGCAAATTGAAATTGGGGTAGGAGTATTTTTTTTCTTCTTCTCCAATTTAAATTCACTTTCGTTCCATGCAGATTCTCACAATATTACTAAGGTAATCAAAAACAAAGTAAACTTGCAAGCTTGCACATTCCTTGTACTTACGCAGAGTTTAGCGAGATGCGTTAAATTTTCGCCCTCAAGTATACAGCAAGTTGCTCTTTTTATTTGCCTTTTCATTTGTGGGGCAAATCGACGTATTTCTCTAATGGTTTATGAAATGATAAATTGAAAGCAAAGAGCGGGTCTGTCCTAGTTGTCACTCGTGCCACAAGACTCGATTAATTATTAAAAGGCAATTAGTGGGGCTCCCGCAATCTTCGATAGGGATATAAACGGTGAGTGATCGGCTGATTTATTTTAAAAACACTACATAAAATCACTGTCCAACATTTTTCAGTTGCGTTGTGCCCGTTTCTGTTTTATCTATGCGAACCGAATTTTCTTAGATCATGTTGGCGTTTTCTGGCTTTATCTATCGTATGGCTATGCCGGTTTTCGCTTAAGGTTCTAGAATCCATTTCATTTCGAATTATCTTCGTAGCATACATAGATATTTGTCGCAACTCATTCAGTACTCAACTTTCTATATTTTTGAACCTGAAATAGCTGTCAGTGTCAGAACAAGAATGATAGAAACAAGTTTGCGCCCATCAGAGAGTGCGTGATGTCACATTAGCTGAGTTGTTGTCAACCATTTGCTCTGCGCAATAAATTTAGTGCTTTTTTATATCCAAAATGCGAAAATTTTTAAGTTTGGTGTTTGTTTCGGTTTTCTAGTTTAAAGCTACCGAAACTGTAAGCTAAAAAAAAACTGTATTATTAAGCAAAATATTATTAAAAAGGTCACTCTGAGAAGATTTTAGTGTTAATGAAAATTTGTTGGTTCTTATAAAATGTTATATTTTGAAAGTGCAGATTTAATTTTTTGCTTCTTTAAGGTTATGCAAGAAAATATTAAATCTTCTATCGACTCTTATTAACATTGAAAACCTTTTTACACATTTTAAAACACGTTTGAATTTACTGAATGTGAATTAAAACCATAGAGGTGTAATAGTTTTTTCCGGTCCTCAATCCTTAGTGGGACATAAGGCATCGAGAGGTGTATTCATAGTAATTCTCTTAAGGAAAAACTCATAGATTAAATTGTACATAACCAGAACACATTTATTTAAAAAACGCACATTTTTTTAAAGACAATTTGTCACGCTTACAAAGTTCTTAAAGTACAATAATTCAATAAAATTTGGTATTTTATTTTTTTTAAATGAGCATTTTAGTGCGTTTTTTATCCAAAGCTAGACAACACTGCAGTGGCAAGAGAGAGATATTTGACTGCTGGAGGGAGAAGAACACCAACAATAACCGCAATCGAGAGCAATGTGACCAAATGTAAGAAACAGTAATGCTAAATAAACCTGAGTGAATTATTGAACTAAATTTAAAAAAATGTATATTTTACAAAATTATAAACATTACATTTTAATTTGAAAAGGCTAGAAAAATTTCATGAAGAAAGAACTAAAGCTCCGAGACTAAATAACAAAAAACAAAAATGCTAAATCAAGTTACGAAAATGGTAATCTGGCCATACTGGCTGTTGTTTTTGTTGCTGTAGAAGTATAAACGTTCCCCATACATGGACGGGGAATGCTGCTAGAGGGACAGTCCTAGGCCGGATATAAATCCGGGTCGCTCCGGTAACGTAGAACCGACTGTCATGGGAACGTAGCCATACTAGTCATCAATCGTGCTAATATGACGTCACTCATTGTCAAATTCGCTAAGAACAAAGTAACAGTACCACGTTAGGCGCCATCTCATTATTATTTTCATCATGTCGGAATAGTGTCTAAGACAAACAAATGCCCGCCAATGACCCGCGCAATATGTCTAAAACTTTTCGAGCATTTCATTTTATTATCAATATTATTATTGTTTTCAGCTTTATTATCATATAATTAATTTTACAACAAGATACAGAGAAGCACTAGCAGCCATGGCTGTCGGCTTAGATTTCTTTTTTCGTACACAAATTGCTTTACAAATATTTTTGAATAGGTGGCGCGCAGATTTTTGTTTAGAAGTGCGTATATTTTTAATATTCGATGAGCAACACAACATTTTTTTATTATTTAGAGTACACTATGATAAGTAATTCAAATGTCCATAGCTTTTGAAAGCTCCTACCACCTTACATATTTATTGTAGAAAGTGTCGCCGTGCGTCGAGAGAGTATGAAACAAACGAAAAATTTTAAATTAAGCAAAGCGAAAAAACTCATCAATGAAATACCATATCATTTGACAAATTCTTCACGAAAGCAGGGAGTCGACAATCGTCAGCCACACCACCAAAATCTGCATCAACTCGTTCCGGCTTTCGAGGCTCTGTAAATTACACGCAGCGTTGGCTAACTACGTGCCTTGCATCGGCCATTAGACTGTCAGCGACAACATGCCATTTGGTGGCAGTTACTTCGTAATTTTGTATGTCATCTGCTGTTTGTTTTTTCCTTGCAAGTACAACATGTACTTTTACAGTAGGCCGCGACTGATATGGCAACTTTTACTTTCGTTTTACACATGCGAAGAAGAAAATAACGTAAATTTTTCACAAAAGGAAGTTCTACGTCAGAGTATTACGGAATACGTTTTTTAATATTATTTAATGAGTCAAATGCCATACTTTGAATATGGAACAACTTAAAAACTGCATAATAATGACAGCCGCGTTGCTAAACTTCTACCACACAGATGGTTGGTGCTGAGCTCAACCTCTATTGTGTAAATGAATATCTAACTTATAAAATCACAGAATAGATATTTATATTTCCATATAGATTTCTCCCTTTATCATATCTAACTGAAGGGAAAGCTCGGCCTAAAGACATGTCAAGCACTGGGTATGTGTTTACCATAACAAAGACAAATAACCGTAAAACTGCTGGCATGGCTTTCGCATATTGAAGTAGTGATTCCCCAACACCTGCACTTGCAAATAAATGAACTATTTATTTACTTTACTCGAGCTTGAAACTTGATATCGATACTTCTTTCCAGTATTTGTTATATGGCAACGCTATAACTTTCACTTACCATAAATTTCTATATGCAGTTATTTTTTCTTGTTTACTTTTCTTGTAACTTCTGCATGTAATTGGCTTTGAAAAGTTGAGATTTTGCATTTGCTTCAATATCTTCCGCTAGGGAAAACCAAACCTGGTATTCCTTGTGTACTTTTTTGCAATTGATTAAAGGAGCAAAACGAGTCGGCCTGGTAGCGAACAAAAGCAAAACAAATTATCTAAATTCTCCAAGAAGTTTGCACCTACGCGCTACTTAATCGGTCAAGGCAAAATGTCTGTAAGCTTTTTGATTGATCACTGGTCACTGTCTCTCGGGTCGACATACTCAAAGATTGAGCGTACCCCATTTCGACTATTGCAGAAGCTGCAAGAATGAGGAGAAGTCTAACAGACATCTTCTCTATCACTGTCCTGAATGGCATGCCACAATGTTTTATATTTTGACTCTTAAACTGAGCAAAATAATATGTGTATACTGGCGCTCAACTGAACCACAAAGCGATAATGCTAATGAATATGCGATGACGGGACTTTGATCAAATTCACTCTTACGGCCACCGGACAAACGAAAAATGGTGAGTTTTCTATTGCTGAATGCTGAACCATGGAAGCTGGATACTGAACCATGGGTTCTGTTGAGTTTAAGTTGAAGTTTAGTTGAAGGAATGAGAAAGTGGAAAAAAGTATTCAAAATTTCTTGTACGAATTTCCAACAGTACGAAAAACACATTTCCATTTCTTTGAGCAGATGGAGAGGCACCATAGTTGGATTCTATTCACCACAAAATTCAAATGGTTTGTAGAATATAAATAGGAGCAGGTTGTGCCTCCGTACATTTCTCCATGGCTAAACGTCAGTGCCCACACATGACGGCTGTCAAATAACAACGTAATGTGCCTGGCACAAAAAATTGTATTAAATTAAAAGTAGACGGAAAACCCTTTATTACCATACTATAAAAGATTTTTGTCACAATACCTCCATAAATATAATATGTATTTCTGCAATTATTTTCTAGCGTCACTAACTACAAACAGAATGCTCGTTTTCACGCCGGATAGATTACTTTTAATGAATTTCTACTATTGTCATTCTTTGTCATATGCTGAGTTCTAAAGTTACAAACGCTTTTCGAAAATTGTTATTGTTTTCAACCTAGTCGTTTGTGTGAATGTACATATGTAGATAAAAGCTCCAAACTACCGCACTTCCCTCAAGGACTTGGCAATACTTTTTTATACCCTTTCAAGTTCCAGTCACTGCTTGCTAAAATAGTTGATTATAATGAGCTAAGTATGGATTTCATATGTATATATTTACTTACAAATATGGCGGTATAGTCATTTAAAACTTCAAGATATAGTATACTCTCATGAACACGTGCAAAATTTTATATGATTTGACTAGGTGTGAGTGCAAAAACAAAGTGTGTTAAGTAGCAGCAACTTCAATGGCGTTACATGATATGTACCTGAGCGAAAAAAGAAACTCAAAAGCCACCACAAAAGATTGCAATGGGGCGAACAAGAGCCAAACAATGGGATTAGCCCAGCTGGAAATGCATAGCATCAATAGGAGCTGCATTTATAGCAATTTCTATGTACATAGTTATGCCATCATACTTGAAAATTTTGAATGCATCCCCGATTATTGATTCAAAAATTGTTTTCTTATAGTCTCCGATCGTGAAAAATTAGCAGTTGAAATCACTACACAATTAATAAAGCCAATACCGTTATTTCCATTTCATCTGAAATGAAAAGTGGTAGGAGTTTAGCAATAAATCTCTGATTGTCAAGAAACTATCATAATAAGTCGAGTAGGTAAACGCAAAAATTGTTCGAGTGGCAAAATAAAATCAGCAGATGCAGTAACTGCGGCCGCCGTAGCCGAATGGGTTGGTGCGTGATTACCATTCGGAATTAACAGAGAGAACCTTCGTTCGAATCTCGGTGAAATACCAAAATTAAGAAAAACATTTTTCAAATAGCGGTCGCCCCTCGGCAGGCAATGGCAAACCTCCGAGTGTATTTCTGCCATGAAAAAGCTCATAAAAATGTCTGCCGTTCGGAGTCGCCTTGAAACTGTAGGTCCCTCCATTTGTGGAACAACATCAACACGCACACCACAAATAGGAGGAGGAGCTCGGCCAAGCACCCAAAAAAGGGTGTACGTGCCAATTATATATACACATATATATATATAGATGCAGTAACTTTGCCCTGTTATTGTAGTGTAATCACTACTAAACCAGGAAACTAGCTGTTTCGACAGGTTGGGTCCAGAGGGGTGTTAGAAGAGTGGGTTTGATGGGGCATGTGAAAAGGTGATTAGTGTTGTGCGGAGTGCCTTCACATGCTGGGCATATGTTTAGTATGTCGGGGTCGATTCTGGATAGGTAGGAGTTTAACCTGCTACAGTATCCAAAACGTAATTGTGCCAAGGTTACGCGGGACTTTCGGAGAAGTTGGAGCTTAGGAAGGTGGTGATGATCTCCTGATGAATGTCGTTTATGATCTGAAGGAAGTGCCTCCTGACGTGCCTGGGAGGCGGCTCGGGCTCAAGCAGGTGTCTGCATGGGTGAGGCCTGCGGTAACACCCTAGCAGAAACTGCTTGCTGAGCAGTTTATTATGCTCCTTAACAGGCAGCATAAGGGCCTCATCGTATAGGTGTTGTATCGGCGACATTTTGAGACATCTTGTCGCGGCCCTTATTGCAGTGTTTTAGCAGGTCTGAAGCTTCGTTCACTGCGAATCACGGAATTGGTGTGTCATCGACTTTTACCTTAAGTTGCATCTTGACCTCCTTTGTTCAGGTGGTGAAAAGGTTCGCCGTGGTTTTAGTGGGGGAAAGTTGTAAGTTCCTCGCAGTGAAGAAGCGTGATGGGCAGGCGAGGTAGTCGTTTACCTTGAAGCATAGGCCATCAATGTCATTGCCATTATCGTGCAGCCTTCGGCGTAGGAGACCAGGGAGACTCCCTCAGGTGGCTGGGGGAGTTTCAAAATATAGAAATTGAAAAGCAGGGGTGAAAGTACACCACCCTGCGGTACTCCTTGCTTTATTTTCCTCTGTTTAGATGTTTGGTCTCGAAATATCACCGACTAATCACGACCACTCAGGTAGTTCGCGGTCCCCCTCTTCAGCCCTGGCGGGAGTGTCGACTGTAAAATGTCATAAAATGTAGTAGCGTAGAATGGCTGACTGTGTCGAAAGTTTTTTTTAGATCCAACGCTACTAGGACAGTCCCCTCGCAGGGGCGGTTTTGGTTATATGGTTACTCTTATGAGATGATGCCGTGTACCGTCACAAAACGGTGGTGGAACAGTTTGGGTAAGAAACTCAGTTTTGTGTAACATTCAAATAAAAATAAATAAATAATTGGCGCGTACACTTCTCTTAAGTGTTTGGCCGAGCTCCTCCTCCTCTTTGTGGTGTGCGTCTTGATATTGTTCCATAAATGACTCTGAACAGCAAATGATTTTTTATGAGGAGCTTTTCATGGCATTTTGTGAAACATTTACCAGAAGAAATAAGTGACTGCATTCTATTACATATTTGTGCGCCCAATTTTCGCATTATTAAGCGAATATTATTCGTTTTACTAAAATGGTTCCCCGTTTAGCCTGTTTTCTCACCCAACTAATCGGTAGGACTTCCACCGTATCTTAATATAGTAAGTATAAGCTTTTAAATGCCTGCGACTTCAAAATTGCTCCCAATATCCAAGTAAAAATAATAATAATATCCATAACTATAGATCTTTCTACGGAAAGCTCAATCTGTACATGCGTACATACACAATTAAAAAAAAATATTGAGTAAGCTGATGAACTTTTTTTTGTTTTAATGCCTTGATCCTTAAAATTCGGATCTAATTGTTGTTGGTTGTTGTTTTTGTATCAGCATAAACATTCCCCATACATGTTTGGGGAATGCTGTTGGAGTGACAGTCTTTGGCCGGATATAAATCCCGGTTGTTCTGGTAACGTAGAACCAACTGTCGTGGGGAAAATTGATGTTATTTTTTACACCAGTTTACTCTAAGAGGTTAACAGCTTTGTGATCTTAGAGTCATTTCCAAACATAGACGGATTACCTGCCAAATAATTGGGGAATACATTCTACAGGTGTCTGCCCAATCTTTTCCTCTCGTTTATAGCTTTTTATCTTTATGTTGTCCCACAAATAGATAGACCTAAAATTTCTTGCCGTCTCCGATCTGGTGATTCTTTTTATGAGATGCTTTTTCCACAATAGAAATGCACTCAGAGGCTTGCTATTGCCTGTAATTGTTTTATAACTTAATATTTCAAGGGCTTCGCACATCACAGTGGGATTCGAATCTGGAGAAACTGAATGGTATTTACTGATAAATTAACTCGTCTTTGGTTGCCCCATTGTAGTTTTTGTAAGTCGCTCAATCTAATAATACCAGACAGGAAGCATGCTCTTTCGACGAATTGGGTCCAGAGGGAGAGGGGTGTTAGATGAGTGGGTTTGGTGAGCCATATGAATAGTTGGTAATATAGTTTCGTGCGGGGTACCTCTACATGCCGGACATATATTGAGTATGTCGGCTTTAATTTTAGACAGGTAGGAGTTTTTTGAGGGTCACCATTAACAGTTTGTTCTCCTCTTCAGCACATAGTTAGAACCGCAATTGCCACTAAAGTCCAAAACCGCATCAAGGTTCTCAAAAGTGTTGGGGCAAAGACAAAGAAATGTTGCTGACGACATTTAATGCAATTGTGGCCGGTCGGTTCGGAATTACTCTGCGCCATTCGCCTGGTCTCCTGGTACTAGTGATTCGCCGTGGACAAAGCTTCAGATCTGTCAAAATACTGCCACATGATGCCTCCTAATTTCTCCCCTGCAACAACTTCACAAAGAAGTTTCCGTGCTACCGGTCAAACTGCTCAGCCAGCAATTCCTGCTGGAGTTTTACCGCAGGAATCACCCTTACAGACACTTTCTAGAGCTTGAGAAACCTCATCTACTACACCGACGAGATCCAGAACCAAACACTACTGCAACTACTGGATGGGCAATATATAGACACCCATAAAATGACATCCATTGAGAGACTCCTGCCACTTTTCTAAACTAGCGACCTTCGAATGCCGTTATAGCAGTCCATTTGCAGACGAAAAGCTTCTGCTGCCTCAGGAGACCCGCGTAACTTTGGCTCAATTACGGTCTGGATATTGTAGCTGGTTAAACTTTTACTTATCTAGAATTGATAATATGCCACCTAACCACCAATTCGCATGCCCTCGCAAACCCTCTCCTCTAACACCCCTTTAAGAAATCGTTATGTTAAGTAATTCCTACAGGGTGTGTATGCATTTTGTACTTGAATGTATGTAGATTAAATAAACGTGTGGGAAAGTATGCATATGTATGTATTCAAGTGCTCATTGGTGTCTATGTGTGTCTAAAGATAAGTTGCAATTTGTGGCAAGAACAAGCGCTTAAAATCACAACAATAACGGTCATCTGCAATATGCCCACTTTGTTATTTCCGGGCTCCCGGTCTATGTTAAGTCCCGGAAAAATCGGGATTATTTGGGTTTATCAGGGTTATCATAATTGATCCACTTTTTACCGCCAGCGACGATGCGATGCAGAAAACCTTTTCTTTTCTGCCGTTCAAGAAGCATCTCACACGTCACCAAACGTCTCTCGATATCCCTCTCCTTCAATTGATGTGGCACCCAGTTGCCTGCTTTCTGGACTATTCCCATCGCGTGCAAACGTTTACCGACGGTTGAACTGTCAACATCCAACTCTTTAGACACATCATCAAGGGTTCGACATGCGTCTTCATCCAATAATTGTTGTAGTTGAGTATCTTCGAATTTTTTCGGTGCCCCTTCGCGATCATCAGTATATTACTAGAGCGACCCCCATACTCAATATACATATACAATATATTTATAAGTATCATAGTATAAACCCCATTTATGTACATACATACTTGAATATACATGGTAGGAGAGCTTCTCGAACAGTTTTGATATCAGTTTTTTCGAGTTAAGTTATTGCAAAATATTAAGTACCAAAATCTCGGGCCTATTGTAATAAGTTCGAGATCTCGAATAGCCCGGGATCGTAAAAATTGAAGAAATTCGCATCCTTAACTCACACACACAGGTGCAAGTAGACAAATAAAAAAAGATGTTGTAGCAAGATGCATCAGCAACCTACTTTTGTTGCAAACAACTCTACACGTACCACCGGCAGCAAGTAACATGAGTGCTAGGGGCCTTTGCCTGATTGCCACACGTTGGACTATAACGTGCATATGTATGAATGTATGTAAGTGGATACCAGAAAGTAATCACAAACACACAGCCACGTCACTGTCCTTATTTTCTTTCCATAGGCAAGTGTGTATATGAAATGCTATTCTTTGCTTGCATGCAGCACACACCTGGCTGCCAGCATAAGCAACGCTGCGTATTGTTGCATATCGCCATAGTGGATACTCGTCGCTTGCGTTGTGCGCTGTAGCAAATGGATTCATGAAGGTTTTTGCGCTACATTTCATTTATTCATTCATTCACCCATTTGCAGACTGACTAACCGTTCAGGCGAGAAGATAACTCACTCCTTCAGTTATCACTCATTCACGGCAAAATTCAATGTTTTGCTACAAGGCGCATGTTTGCATTTGTATGTGTATATTTGTATTTGTATTTTTTTACCATCATAACTATATTTTTTTAGCTGCGGATCTACAATCCTCTTTGTAGTATTTACTTTTTAAACGAGTAGTGAAAATGTAATGGCATTGTGTGCCATTGTTTCAATAATCCTTGACAACTATTTTTTTCATTATAATTTTATACGCAGCATGTGTGTTGTCAATGCGTGCTTTTAATTGAAAAAATGTTTCACCCAAAGCCATTTAAGTGATTTGTTTAACTGGCTTTAATCCCATTAGGCGCTTGCCTTTTGCATATCGCAAATTAATTTATATGCATTAATATACATTTTAACTACTTTTTTTTTTTACTTAGCAAGGCTTTTTTTAATTATTTTTTATGAAGTTTGTTTTTTACATTGTCACTGTTTCATTATATATTTGTATTATAATATCTACATATTTTGCGCTTATTTGATTTCAAAATGTACTAAAATAAAACTGCGCAGTATAAAAAAAAAACACGAAAGCAATAATAAATCTGTCCACGAGCACTTTTGGAACAGAAAAGTGACATTTTTTTTTTAACATAGCAGTCGTGGGTGAAACTCTGCTTCCGCAACTATCTTTCTTCAGATTTCTCGACCAATCGCCAACAGTTTTGTATGTTCTTTCTTTCAAGTCATCTTTTCTTAGTTCGCTTCTCGTACGGTTGCTTCTTCAAGGCTCGTTTTGGTGCTCTTTGCTCTGGCATTCCTTCTACGGGTCCAAGCCAGCGTGTTTGTTAAACTTTTATGTATTTTATGATGTTTCGCCTCTTTATAAGTTGTTCAAGTTCTAGGTTGTATTGAACACGATATGTGTCATCTGCCAACTTGATATGACCATATATTTTGCTCACAATTTTTCTTTCGAAAGTTGAACCATGTCATTCATTTTCATCGTCCATACTTCACAGCCCTTATTCAGGAATGGGCGTAGAAGGGCGTGATACATACGTAGATTTTGGTCTCTCGACAAGAGTTTGGACTTAAATATATAGCTTTATACTTGCGAAGTATGCCCTATTTGTTGCTTGTAGTCTATCTTGTATAGCAAGATTGCAAGATATTTAAATTCTTCTACAGCTTCTACACTATTGCCAATAACAAGACCAGCTGGTTTGTTTTTTGATTTGGACTGGAGCATATACTTGGTTTTGTCGTGACTAATTTGTAGTCCAACTTGCAGGATCTCCTTTTCTAGGTCGTTGAATGCTTTTTTTAGTGTTGCTACGTCTCTCGTAATTATGGCTATGGCGAACGGCATACGCAGATATTTTCATACTGCTGTTGAAGACGTCTTTTTGTGAATCGAAACGATGACCTTCCTCATTCAGCACTAGGTTGAAAACCAAGGATCACAGGGCATCTCCTTGCATAACTCCTGGGATCACTTCACAGAAAAGTGACCATATAACCATAAATTAATATCTTCAGAAAACTACTTTTATAGAACAAAGTTATAGTCGAGCACTTCTAAATTTTTGTCCTAGAAAGCCTTATACGGAAAAATCAAACTTTTTCCACAAAAAAAAAGATTCCAGCAATGGATTCTGAAGCAAAACAAACATATGTATAAGCGCATATTCAAAGTTCTCACCCTTTTGCATATTCTTTTGGTAAAAGTACATATATGGGAGACTATACATGTATAATCTTTACATTAGCCGTATTCTTTTGCACACGAGTTAGGAAAAAACACTCGTCTAAATGTCGATTTACAAGCAATGCAACAAAACAACTCATACCTATATACCTATAATAACCCAGAAGAATTCAACCCGTATAAGGCTATACGACTTGGTGTCGAGAGTTTAATTATGACAATATTGTGATTGATCATACAAGAGGTTGGAATGAATCAATGACAGATTATTTCAGTACTGCCACAGCTGAGTTAACGGAAATGGAAGGTTCCTTGGCAACTCGTATACACAAAAATGCAGGTATTTTGGATATGAGATGTGTTCAGCAATTCTAGGTATGTACTTTTGTAGAACATTTTAACCCCCTAACTCTTTAATACACTCGTGTTTCTTGTCTCTTTTGTGGAAAAGTATTTATAACAGATTATAATGTCCCACATAAATATTTGCCATAAAATTTGACTTCCTTCGAACAAGTTGAGGAGAAAGCTTAAATTCGAATGCACGCCCTCAAGCTGAACTATAGAGCGTATAAGCGATGAGTTTGGAACTCCGCATACCACTAATTTCTGGAGGGGCCGTAGTGTTGAGAAAGTGACTGTGCGAATACCTCGCACTTTAGATTAGTGAAGAATAACTTCTCTCAGGTTCTTTACAGTTTAAGTACATTTCCGCCCAAGAAGCTGATTGGAGTCCCCTAAAAATCAAAATTTTAAGCACAAATATGGGTATAACTAGAATTGTCCGTGACGTAGCCTGTAGCTCTGCGGCTACCGATTCAATTATTGACTTAAGCAGGAATATGTAGGAAGTAATTCTGACTAATACATAGCTTGACCTTCAGCAACCACTGATTTCATTGTCCATAAGTTTGTTTGATTCCAAAAGTCAGTCCAAATTCAATTTTACTAAAATGTACGGGGACCGAATTTATAACTTTCTTCCTTAGCTTTTTTTAATGTAAATTAAATGCCCATTTTAAGAAAACAAGATGCTGTGCCTCTTTACTCCAAGCATTACTGCCGTACACAATTCAACTAGCATTTCAGATTAATTGAAAGAAAGAAGAAGACACTTGCCAAACCACAAACCATTTCCAAAAGCAATAACGAATACTTAATGATAATTTTGTCGAATATGGGAAAAGAGTAGTGTAATGCCATTAAATGTCAGCACATAAATGATGGAGAAAAGTAAAAGGTATTTAAAGCAATTAAAGTAGATTTTTCCTTTGGCTATTTTTATAGATGGAGTCTGTAGATTAATCGGCGCGAAATTAAGTGAATGTAGATTGGTTTTTTGTTATGAAAGTAATACCAAGAAGTCCTACTATTTTGCTTTCCCAAGCAATCAAAGAAAATTCAAAACAAACGCATAATTTAACTACCAGCTGGTTTACTTAGTTGGAACTCGACTCGCAATTCTCTGAAAGGTAAT
The DNA here is from genome assembly GCF_028408465.1 of Anastrepha ludens. Classification (NCBI taxonomy): domain Eukaryota; kingdom Metazoa; phylum Arthropoda; class Insecta; order Diptera; family Tephritidae; genus Anastrepha; species Anastrepha ludens. Next base: position 71,690,331 of record NC_071500.1, read on the forward strand.
TACATAGTGAACTTTCATTGGTATTCCGGTAACTAGACTTGAAAACTTTTATATAATCAATGGACAATTGTATATAATAAGTACATATATAAGACTGTTTGCTAAGATTTGAAATAGTCTTATATTTTTAATTCCTTTTAAACCACACTTACCTCATGGTACGTAACTGGTATAAAAATGGTATAATACAAATATGATGATAATGGTCTGTGCTGAATGAATTTCGCTTCAATACGTACCTCATTTGTGGTACGCTCTTATTGAATGTATGTGTTCAAAGTAACTACGAACTAAAAGTAGTTATGAACAATGAAATAAAGACACAAACGAAGGAGTCTTAAAGAACGAAATACTCAGTACTACACATTCAGGCCAAAGCAAGAGAAAGGTTTTAAAGTCATTTTAAGCAATATGCAACATTCAACAGACCTAAATGATATCAAATCTAAACTCGCTGAATACGGTTATAAAGTAATTAATATCTTCATTAGAAGCGGCATGGTTATTACCACGAAACCAAAGTCCAATCGTCCCAATGGAAGAGTCCAGGAGTTAACTAGAAGGAGTCAACCAAGAGTCGAAACCAGAAACTCTAGTATCATTTATGCCTCTCACAAACAATCTAAACATACTTTATTGCTAAAACCGTGAACATATCTCCGAGACGAGTGTACCAACATAAAATCAAAATAGTAATCGAAAGTCGAATGTACGTAGCCCGCCAAATTTGAAAATTCGCCTTATTTTTTTAACAAACCTCGTATGTCCCCTTTGCAAGGCGTTTAGGTTAAAAAATTATCGTGTTGTCCACTATACAACGGAGTTTTCAAATACGCGGGAATTGGCCGAGTTACTCCCCTTAAACTGCAATTAAAATTCGGATTTCTAATCGTTAAATTGCGACACATAACCCAACCACGTTTTTGTAATGACAACCGGTTTGCGATGAAGAAATCAATGAACAACGTTACCGAAGCTATTATTTCAAAATAATTACAATCAAGGCGCATTTATTAAAGGTGATGGCACTAGACCAACAACAATATGTTGTGCGTTTGATTGTCAAATAAAAGTATTGGCAAAGTAGAGAAACAAATGAATTCGCCCTGTTTCACTCTGGGCTGACAGCCACATAGACACGGCGAAAGAAAAAACATAAATCAGCTGGTTTAGCGCTACAACCTTCAATAGATTCGCCTTGGTTAGGATTTCCAGTTCAGCTTTCTTTTTCAATGTCGATAAATAAATCGCAAGGGAAGTTTTAAGTTTTTGTGGCATCAATCTTGAAAATCTACGTTTTTCACATGGCGAATAGTATGTCGTCTGTTCTCGTGTCGGAAAATCATGAACAATATTTATTTACGCGTCGGAAAAAAAATTTAATGTTTTACATCAAAAATCATTGCAATAAACATTGATCTTAAATAATTACTTTTTTATTATTTATTCCAGTTCGAAATAATATTTTTTGCTAAGACAGAACGATAACTGACGGGTCAGCTAGTAGCAAATCAGACATTTTTGTGTTCCAGGACTTGCAGTTTACAAGAAATCCTTCACTTATTGCAGAGTTTTAAAGAAAAACATTTTCGGAGACCATCTTCGAATGTCTTTTTGTCATACTCCAAAATGTATTCAATAAACTTTCGAAAGGAAAAAAAAATAGTTTCTCTCCATATTTCCAAAATAATGCATCAGTTGAACATGCGAGTGGTGGTAGCTCTTAATAAGCGTGCAAAGTTGCACAAAGAGGCCGATGCTACCGATAATATTATATTTCTTCAGGCCATATGTATGTATGTACATTAGGGTGGTCGTTAAAAAATTAAAATCTTTGCGACGCCCGATCAAATCCTTCCTTTTGATGAGAAACTACGAGGAAAATTTTGCTTTTTAAATTTAAACAAAAAGGCAAAGAAAATAAGACATGAAGGAATGGAGCTCCATCTTTTCTGCGCTTTCCTGAGAAATAATTGGTGTAGATTCCCTTTAACTACTGTCAGGGGGATGCCGATGCCCGGGTAGGAGATCTCTGAGGCCAATTCAGTCCCCTTCCTGGCAAGCTCATCAGCAATTTCATTTCCCTCTGTGTTCCTATGTTCTGGAACCTAGATTAGAGAAATAATACCTGCACACCCAAAACATCTGAGGAGTTTACTAGTTTCGTTCTGCACCATGGCGTCGTCAGAGCCTTGATCGCGGCTTGACTATCGGAGAAAATGTTAATCTCCCTCGCTCCTGCGTTCCCTAAGCACTTTGCATGCCTGCAGGTTCGCAAAGACTTCTGCTTAAAAAACACTAGCAGTATTCGGTAGTTTAAAGGAGATAGATAAATCCACTAATTTAGAAAAAACACCTTCTCCGACTCCCGATTCCATCTTGGAACCGTCAGTGAAAGCAGTGGTGCAGATTTTCTCTCGATCTGGAATGATTGCCCTAGCTCGACCCTCAAACTCTAGTTTGTGGATAGAGGGATCTGTTAAAAGTTCGGAGAAATACGGTGTTAACTGTCCAAAAATGCTGCCATGTCCTAGAGAGATTGCCTCCAGAGAGGATTGCACCTTGAGCTGCAATGGAAATAACGTAAAAGCGATGGGAAGTAAGTGCAAAACGACATTCAGGGCAGCGCTGGGGATGCCAATGCATGTAGTCGCACTCTCCCCAGTTTAGTGATATTATACCCCTTCCGAAGAGCTTCCTGCCAAACTAGGCATCCATACGTTAAAATTGGCAAAACCACTCGGATGTACATCCACAGGCTTGAGTCCCCTTTTTTTACCGAACATAGTAGATTTGCAGAAGTAGAAGGCTAAACTGGCCTTTACCCCATTTTCAATGTGTAGCTTCCAATGGAGTTTGGAGGCAAGCATCACGCCAAGATACCTAATACCGATTAGAGCGGGAGAACGTGTTTGTTTGGGTTTGGGTAGTCGAAAGGATGGAGGTTTATATTTTCTAGTAACTAGCACCAGCTCAGTTTTTTCAGAGTTGACTCGGAGGCCGCAAGTGGCAGCTCAGCGACTGAGTACAGCCAGTGACCTTTCCAAAATCTCAGCCATGACTGAGGGAAAAGGTCCCGATACCATCAGAACCAAGTCATCGGCGTATGCCACTACCTTAACCCCACCCTTATTTAGCATTATCAGAACTTCGTCAATAGCAACTAGCCAAAGTAGGGGCGAAAAGACACCACCCTGCGGCGTCCCCCTGTGAACGAATCTAGTGACATATTTACATACGCAGTACGCCTACATACTTACATTTAATTTCCTACCATCAACCACACCATCCACTTGTTACAGAATTTTGTCTGTAGCTGTGGCTAGTTGCCAAGCATATCGCCACTGCTTTAGGAAGCTGTAATAATGCACTTCAGCGCGTTTGTCGGGTGCAAATAATCACATTACCTGTCGCTGTGCCATTTAACCCTGAATGTATATATGTATGAGTTTGTAGTGTTTCTCTTATCGGTGCTTTCTGAAGTTGCTCCTAACAGCTTTATTTTTTAATTTTCTTTTTTTCTTTTTGTTTATGATTTGCCATGTTTAGTGGCTGACATCATCGGCTTGCAAAGTTTCCCTAGCATCCAGTGATGTGGGGCTCTCGCACTGCTCTCGTACTGCCTGCCAATTTGCCTATCTTTAATTTTTCGCTCCAACCCACTCGATCTAACTAGTGTAAGTAAGTGCCACTCTGCCATTGGCAACCATCATACACAAGGTAAAGCCGGCAATAATGTTGCTAATAATGCTGTTAACGTTCTTAATGTTATTGGTGATTACAGTCATAATGAAGATTTTGCTGTGGCTGTTGAGACTGTTCTGCAGTTACGTGCCTTTATATGCGCAGACATACCTACATAATTATAAGTTTGTACAAAGCGTTGCGCTGCTTTGAGCACTTGCAATTAATTTTCTTTCCATTCAACTCTTTCTAACTAAGCTGACTATAACTTTAAGCAGCTGGTAAACTATTTATAAAAGTGTGTTTGTAAATTATGTCAGTTTTCCAGCTTTGCTCCAGCATTTCAACATCATTTTTAATAGCCGGAGAGAGGTTGAATATATTTATACGTTGTATGTACAGCCGTTGAAAAATAATAGTCAAAGCATAAAAATGCAGGCAAAAAGAAAAAGTATGCATTAGTATTTTGCTGAAAATCCTTTTTGATTTATTATTACTGCACAACGCATTTGCATTGATATTATTAAACCTCTACAACAATCAACAGGAATAGATTTCCATTCTGCCTTGGCCTTTTCAAATAACTGATCCAAATTTCTAATATTCTTTGTATTGAGTGCATTTTTTATGTCGGTCCAAAGATGTTCTACTGGATTTAATTCAGTGATCAAATTGTCGTCGAAAAACTTTTTTGCCACACGAGAAATGTGCTTCGGGTTATTATTGTCTCCTTGAAATTTCCAAATCAGCGGTAAACTCTCTTCGGCATAAGGTAACATTACATATTCAAGTAACTGAACGTATTTGACCACATGCACCACATGCACCACATGCACCAATGCTGAACGCTTTGACCGCCGCACGCACTTCCTACCATCTGAATAAACTATGTTTATTTTCGTTTCATCGCTGAATAAAATATAACGACACTGATTTTGAGTCGAGGCACATCTGCTCTTTTCGGTATTAGCTTTTCCAGGTGAACATCAATTTCTCGATGGGCGATCATCCTTTGCATCAATTTTCTCCTTTTTTGTACCCAGGAATATATTTCAAAGCATTAAAAACCTTCGGTTTTGAAAAATTTAATTATGTGTAGGTTAATCCGGTTTTTTTTGCAACTCTATGTTTGCTTTTCGAAGAGCTGAGGTTCAGGCACCGTTATGGCACCCTGCTCGATAAGACATGTGCTTATATGGTTGCCAACCCATCATTCTTAAGTATTTTTCAACGACTGCATGCATGTATTTCTGTCATGAAAAAGCTCCTCATAAAAGACCATTTGCCGTTCGAAAGTCCCTCCATTTGTGAAACCATACCAAGACACACGCCACAAATAGGAGGATAAGCTCAGCCAAACACCCAAAAAGGGTATAAGCGCCAATTATACATACATACATGTGCGCATATATGTACATATGTATATGACTAATTTACCTTGAGTCCCAGTAAACCCCGTATACCCCATTGTCCTCTACACTTCTGGATATTCACTACACTTCTACACCGATATTCTCTCATTCAAGAACGGAGTACCTTAACATGTCGCTTACGCGATTTTGGCCGAGTTTAACAAAGCGCGCCTGTCGTTTCTTTCTCGTGCTAACCGGCGCCAATTGGACATACCAAGTGAAACCAAGTCCTTCTCCACCTGATCTTTCCAACACAGAGGAGGCCTTCCTCTTCTTCTGCTACCACCAGCTGGTACCGCATCGAATACTTTCAGAGCCGGAGCGTTTGTATCCATTCGGACGGCATGAAGCAGCCAACGTAGCCGCTGGATCTTTATTCGCTGCGCTATGTCTATGTCGTCATAAAGCTCATACAGCTCATCGTTCCATCGCCTGCGATATTCGCCGTTGCCAAAGTGTAAAGGTCCAAAAATCTTGCGCAGAATTTTTCTCTCAAACATTCCAAGCTTCGCCTCATTGGATGTAGTCATCGTCCACGCTTCTGCGCTATACGTGAGGACGGGTCGTTCAATTAATGGCTGTGTGTAAGCTGTCTGATACAGTAGTTGTAGTTGTGTTCGATGCTGGATCTCGTCAATAAAGTTGAAGAGATGTATCCAGAAAGTGCCTGAGAGGTGGTTCAGTCTCCAGGAAGTGCCTGTAGAGATGTTTCCTGTGGTAGCAACCCAGCGGGAGTTACTTTCTGAGCCAATTAGCCTGGCATGGAGATGTTGCCGGAGGGATATCAAGAGACATCCCGTGGCTGTTATGATGTCTGTATTCCGACAGGTCTGAAGCTTAGTACACTGCGAATCATTAGTACAGGGTGTTCGGTGGCAGAATTAGATTTTAAATTTAAAGCTTCTCCCTAACCACAAAGCGTATGACTGGAGAAGGGACCTCATTAGCTTCGGTATTCGTGCGGGTTATATAGTAAATACCTATGTCGCAGTAGGCGAGTGAACTAGATGTATTCGCAATAGAAGCGTATTTCAAAGCCATTGATTTGTGTGCAACTGCTCGTCGTAAATTCTGTTCACTTGACAGTATTCGACGTTTACGTAATTCCCCAAGTGAAGATTTGCTCATGAGTCCCAAGTTCCGGACATCGAGAACAAATGAGGATATTGAACTCGTCGCTATAAGTTTGAACGATAAGTCCGGTCAGTCCGTACCGTTTTCACTATGGATAAAAATATCGAACCAAGAATTTGTCTTAAATTTTGTATGTTTGAACGGGATTTCGTTTGCCGAATCGTTGAAAATGTTGTAGAAAGCCTATGGCGAGTGTGATTTATCAAAAAACCGGTCTACCAGTGGTATAAGGCTTTTGCAGAGGGCCGAGAAGCGTGAAAGATTTTCCCCCGATTTAGGAAAAAAAAGAAAATTGCATTAATGAAATTAATTGACCACAAGCTGGAAAAATTATATTTATTGGTATTAGATCAAAAAATTAATCCGACATTTTTATATGCAAAAACTCCATATAAGTGTTGCTGTTGCGGTGTTAATGTGGCCACACTTTCTTTTCGTTGTGAAATCGAACGGTCGTTTTATACTGAGTAAGAAATATTCGACGATGATTTCTAGTAAATAGAAAGCTGATTCTGGTATTCTGATGAATACCATAGTGGTGGCAATGCAGAATAAAGAAGAAATGCATTCAGTTCTATGCAGAAAAGTTTTAAAAAGTGGTTCTGAACCATACTAAGCAAGGCTGATGAGAGGTTTGCGAACCGATGGCGATTATTTTTCCCAATTTTTTTTAAATATTCCTCAAGAGCAAATGCATTTTTTTAGTATCAAGGTGCGATCGCTAATTCCCGGCAGAACACAAAGTCGCACTAATCCTGTTGTTGTTGTAGCAGTTTACTAAATCCTGCCAGTGCGGTGTAGTCCCCGATCGTCTTCGTCTAACTCATCCAACTGTAGGCCCAGAGAGATAGTTGTGTTAGGTGAGTAGGTTTGACAGGGCATGTGAATAGGTGGTTAGTGTCGTGCGGTGTGCCGCGCAATATGTGAACACATATTGGGTATGTCGGAGTCGATTCTCGGGAGGCAGTTGAAGCCCTTCGCTATAATAGGTGGTGGTTGAACTCTGGTAACGGCATTGACCGTTTTGAGGGTCTCCCGATGAATGTCGTTCAATGTCTGTTTCCATACTGTCCGGTCGAGTGGTTGTAGTTGGCTTTCGTCAGTGTAATTGAACCCAAGGAACCTTGCTTCCGCTACAATACATTAATCGCCATGATTCCCATTCCGTGGCCATTCATAGTGGAAATCAATTAAGACGAATTCCAAGCAGATTAGCAGAATAAAGTTTGCGAAATTGTTTGTCGAAAAGCTGAATTGGAATTTTCCAATTTACTTTTCGGGGGCTCACAAGGGACTTTTTTTATAAGTTCAAGAATAATGTTGGGCATTTTTCGGTATATTTTTAGTTGAATGAAAGCAGAAAAATTTAAAATTTTATATAAACTGGCGCTCAGTTTACTTGCAGCTGCTTGACCTTTTGATATTTTACATACGGCAATGGGCATCGAAAATTTGAATCTACTACCGGTATGTCATGCACAATCACACTCGGATAAGCCAATAGCTCGGTGTTACATGTTCCTATAAGTTTACGCCACTTTATTGTTGGCTTCGGTAATATTTCTTCATTAATTGAACTTCCTTATTTGATGTCAACAATGGTTTGTCAAACTTTGTAGCAAAAAAAAAAAACTCGAATCATTGACACCAAATGGCACCGATTACATAAAGTCTAAGTATGAGTATTGCATGCACGTACATGTATACTATATTCATATACATATATCTATACCTACTTCATGATTTACTTCCTGACGATTGTGCATTTAAACTTTCGATTTCAAGCACCCAGCCAAATCAATAATAAAAATAATAAAATTATCAATGTGTTTGGTTAGGAAAAGTAAAAGCGTTATAAAATTCAAAACGAAAATAGAAAAATGTTATCAAAGAGTCATTGTCGTTTAGAGACAGAATATTGGGGGCGCTCTATGTGGAATGTCAGGCTTGTCAATATCAATGACAACTTTACGATGTGACACTGAGTGCACATTTTATTGTTTTCTTATTTTTTCGCTTTCAGTTGTGTCTCTTTTAACGCAGAACTTACCACGTTAATGGCTTTATTTCGATCGAATTTTATGTGCATGCATGCATGCATACATACATACACACACATTAAAATGAAAACTTTTCGTGCAATAAAAAGCTTGAAAGGTTTTTAAAGTTGTACGTATTTGGCTTTATTTTTGTGGAAATCTTGGGTCAGTTTTTACTACTGGTGCTACTGACGTTTTGACTTTTAATGCTTAGATGTGCAGTGATCATGGAATTCTTGCCAAAATGAAAAATGTGGTAAAATCTGCTATATTAAGTTATATTTAAACATTTTTATTTTTTCGATTTAATTGTTCCGTCTATTTTGCTTGATGGTACATATATGTATGAATGTATGTACAACTATGGCCAGAGAAATAGCGCGCTTATATGTAGTTCATGTGAATTGTCCTTTTTTATAGGATTAACTGATATTCGTATATATTTTTATGCGAATTTCATGCTGTGGACCTCTTCTCTCTAATATCGAAAAAAACGTCCTATAAATTTTTTTTTTTAATATTTCTTTTTGCCAATTTTCTCTGGAAATGCATATTATTGGGCTTGACGACGAAATATCGCAAGGCTCATTTGTCTTTCGCAAATGCCCATGGAAGCAAAGACGTAAAATTTTAGAAAACTAAAATTTTTAGAAAACTTTTTGACGAAAACTAAAATTAATAAGATTGGTCATGATGGGAAGACTTATGTTCATCGTGAAAAAAGCAAGAATTCATTCTTCGGTACACAACAAAGACCTTAAATCACGGTGAAGGTAACTTGAAAGATAAGGAATCATTTTCTTGGAATAGAGTTGGACGAATAATAAGAATAAATGATAATAGGGATAAGTTTAACTATCTTGACATTCTCAAAAATACGATGGAGGCATAATCATTCATGCCACTAAAATGGTTATTCATAGATAATAACACCTTATGATAACTACCCCCAAAAGTGGTTAAAATTTAGCTTTCCAAAGAAACAATTGCAGTTCCGGAATAGTCAGCACAAAGTCCCGAACTTAAACTTAATGAAAATCTGTGGAACTATATTAAGATTAAAGCTGGTTAAAAAAAATAAAAGTGCCAATAAACAATGAACAACGGCAAGAAGTATAGAAAGTGTGGAGCTCTATTACTTTGGAAAGACGCCAAAAGTTAATAGAAAGTTTACCTCGCAGGTGTGAAGCAGTTTTAAAAAATATTCAATACTCAACAAAGCATTTGACAAGGTCTCGCACAAAATTCTCCTCTGGTAACTTGAAAATCTAGGCTTCCACTCGGCTTTCCTGTTATGGCTGAAATCATGTGTGCCAAATAGAATCTCATTTGTTCAAATTGGGAATACTAAATCCCATACATTTGTGCCCACTTTTGGAGTCCCACAAGGTAGTATTCTTGGTCCTATCTTGTTAATACTTTCCATTAATGAGGTTGGTCGGTGATTCAAGTATCCGAAATATTTACTCTATGCAGATGATTTGAAACTTTCTCACAAAATCTCTTCTCTATCGGGTACATTGTTATTGCAGGAATACTTAAATGTTCTGAAGAACTGGGCTCTGCAAAATAAACTATGTCTTAATACGAGTATGTAATGTCTTAATACGAGTACGAGTGTTACCACATCACGTTTTCCAAGTCCATGAATCCCCTATCGGCAACTTATTATGTTTCAAATGTAACTCTTGTATCAGTCAATGAAATTTGTGATCTTGGTGTTATTTTTGATTCGTTGTTGTTATTGTTGTAGCACTAACCTTTGCCCTGTGAGTGTAGTGGAAATCACCGGTCGTCTCCGTCTAGCTCATTTAACGGTAGGCCCAAGAAACCTGCTGTTTCGACAGGTTGGGTCCAGCGGGAGAGGAGTGTTAGATGAGTGGGTTTGATGGGGCATATGAAAGGGTGGTTAATGTCGTGCGGGGTGCTTTCACATGGCGGACATATTTTAGTATGTCGGGGTCAATTCCGTATAGGTAGGAGTTTAACCTGCTACGTCTGCAATGGGTGGTTGTTTGACTCAGATAACGGCATTCGGGGGTCGGGAGCTTAAGAAGGTGGTGAGAGTCTCTCGATGAATGCCCTTTGATTGGTATTTGTACACTGTGCGATCCAGTAATTTGTCTTTTACGTTCATTATCAATATTAACTCTGTTATACCGAAGTGCACTAGGAAAACCGTATATAATGGTTTAGGCCGTCCGACGTTGCAGTAAGGCCTCCGTCATCTGGAATTCGATATATTCCTCACATTCTCTTAGAATTGAAAGAGCTCAATGCAAGTTTGTACGTTTTGCTCTTCAACCTTTACTCTTCGATAGTCCCTTGCCACCCTAGAGTGCTAGGTGCATGCTTATCAACGTTTTAACACTTAAGATCCGTCGACTTGTTCACCGCTTAATGCTTACGATATAATATCTGATACCATTGATTGTTCAGATCTTCTCGGCCAAATAAATTTCAATGTTCCTAAGAGAGTACTTCGCTCTAATGGCCTTAATTTCGCTCCTCTTACAAATCTAGGACTTGAAGAGTTTAATCGGCTTCTTAGAAGTCTTGATCTTGATTTTGCGATGCCAAGGCCCTCCATTTAAGTCACATTGTGTGTTATTATTTGTCAAATAAACTATCTATTTAATTTTAATTCTTAAATTTTTTTTTTACCTGGAAATCTAGTCAGTAAGGTTGTTACCATTGACTTAGATTAAAAAAATTAAATACTAATCAGATAAATTTATTTACTGAACAAATTTGAAACTAAATTTTATTATTATTTTTTTTTGTAAGAAGTAAAAGTGCGCTATTCCAGTGTCCAGTTCAAAATAGACACATTTTTCTACGAAAAACTGATTGCAAACATTGAACTACATTTTAAAATGAATAATTTCGATAGATTTATTCATATGTACAATATATACACATGTATGGTACATTCATATATACATAAGTATATCGATTTCAATAAGTTTTTCTAATATATTTTATGTATATATATACATACACACACATCCGCATGCACATCAATATGCAAATAGCTCGAAATAATATAATAAAAAATAATAATAATATTTTGCCTGGCACAACTAAATTTCAAAATTAATTGCAATGCTATGCCATCACATTTCATAATGGGCATAACAAATATAGCAATAGCTGTGCCTAACTATTCATTAAAACCATTCGCATTTTTGCTGCAGCTTCAAGCTCTGCCAGCGATAATTTAACTATCGCTTTTTCAACATATTTTGACCTGTTTCAAACGAATTGCAGAAATGCGTAGCAAAAATATCTCATACCGACAGAAAACTGAAAATGACCCAGGTTTAGCTGTTTGGTAACTATTGACAGATGACGATTAAACAACATTAAAAAAAATAATAATTTAAACAAATTATTTGTTAAGAAAGATGTTAGCGAAACCTGCTAATTTTAATAAATGCAATTAACGAATATTACAATTAATTAAATAACTCAGCTACATTACATAAAACCAAATATCAATTCCGCTGCAGTCAAAAAAATGCTATTGAAAGAGTCTTGTCATTTCTATTCCATATTATTATTAGTCGACCAAAAAGTTCAAAATTTACAAATAAATTTGCATCCGTCATTGTCGAATGGCTTGGTATGTGACTGCTATTCGATAGTGCACGGGTTCGAAGCCCGTAGTCGGCATACAACAAAATCATCAAATGAGAGAAAAAGGTGTTTTAATAGCAGTCTCCCCACGACAGGCAATGGCAAACCTCCGAGTGTGCATATTTCTGCCATAAAAAAGTTCTTCATAAAAACCATCTGCCGTTCAGAGGCGACTTAAAACTGTAGGTCGCTCTATTAGGCGCACCACAAATATAAGGAGGAACTCCGCCTGTTGCGCGTTTGGCCAATAGTGTTTATTCTATATCTATAGCCTGTCTAATGGAAGCATGCCCGTCAAAATTTGAAATTAGAGTTCCGTTAAAAAAAAAATTTACTGCTAAATAGGCGTATCCTTTTGAACACTCCTTGAGTAATGTGTTAGTTTTGTCCAAAATTTAGAAAGCGTACGTTGTTTTCACAAAATGAGTTCCGCATATAAAAAACGATTTGAAGCAGTGCTCCTATATTGTGCACGAAATTAGTAAACTGTGTAAACAATGTTTTGACTGAAGTACGAGTATAGGGTTTCAGAAAGCTGTATGCACAATGGGTGGCGCCTTCGCTAACAATGAAACAAAAACACGTTCAAATGAGACTTTCTCAGCAACATTCAGAGGTTTTCGAAAGGATAAAGTGGATTTTGTGCGTCGATTTATCACTATGGATGAGACTTGGGTCCATCACCATGATCCTAAATTAAAACAGGCGTGGTGTTTAAAGAGTGGTGTCAACCTGGCGCTTCGAGTTCGTGTCCAGAAATCGGCCAAGAAGGTTTGAGCATCAGTTTTTGGAATACAAAATGAATTTAGACCTCCTGAAGGAAAAAATTCGTGAAAAAAGACAGTTTTCAAAAGAAAAATATTATTTTTCATCAGGACAATGCACCGTGTCACAAGAGCATTTTGACAACGTTTCCACGACAGTCGGTTCTACGTTAGCGAAACGACCTGGATTTATATCCGGTCAAGGACTGTCACTCCAGCAGCATTCCCCGTATGTAAATATGGGGAATGTTTATGCTGCTACAACAACACAAACAGCATTTTGACAATAGCTGAAATTCATGAATTAAAGTTCGAATTGTTGGAGCAGCCAACGTATTCACTAGATTTGGCCTCTAGCAACACCCATCTGTTTCTAGACCTAAGAAATGCATGCGTGAAAAGCGTTTTAGATCAAATTATAAGGTCATAACAGCTGTGGCATCCTATTTTGCCGCCCTTCCAAATTCTCACTGGAATGGGATGGAAATCATGAATTGGAATTGAACAGCTTAGTATCAGTGGCATTGTTTGGAAGCGCCTAAGACCGCGTTCACAAATGGAAATATTTGTTGTTTCAACACGTTACTTGTGATGTTTGCGTTCTCGTTCTTCTCAATGTTGTTGTAGACTACACACTAAAACTAAAAATTGAAAGGTGTCTGAAAGCGAAAGGCAGCGTCAAAAGAGAATTTGCAATGTTGAAGCAACCCTGTTGAACACCTTCTAAGGAAACTCTCTTGAAAGAGAGTGGGCAACATTTAAAATAGTGAGGTATAACCCTTCTCGCTAATGGCGAATCTTGCTCGGTAACTTTGTTGTTGTTTTAACATGCAAATTGTTCGTCAAGCGAGCAAAGAAGTAGGCACCTTCTAATGTACTTATACATACTCGTATATTGTACATATTTGCACATACTTTGTTTGACTTGGCGTTTCAACTATGAACATGTGAATGCGTGCATATCAAGTTTTATTGCTTGACGCCGCATATCTATAAAATATTAAATTTTCTTTTGGGTGCATATGTAAGTACGTTTGTGTGAAGTGCAACAAAATAAGGAAAGAAAACAATAGGCCTCAAACAAAAGAAAACTACTTGCTGGGCTGTGAAAAGGGGTTCGTTATTTTATAAATGAAGCCGGCTTCATTATTTTATGAAAGTTATCTCTTCCTTGATAAACTTTCGTGGGTAGGTACATATTCGATGGCATTTAACAACAACGACAACTAATTCACTTTCTTGGAAACTTCTCCGGAAATTGGTAAACTGGTGTTACTAAATAGAAATAGGCAACTAGGCTGTGTAAGTAGAATCATGGACATTTAGAAGCATGGACATTTTGAAAAAAAGGATTTTATTTGTAAAGTTTCTTATGTCTCTGCTGCTGTGAGGAATGGAAAAATAGATATTTATTATACATCTATAGAACACAATATTCCATTGATATCCCATGTATTTATCTTCACGATTGGCATTTTTAATGAAATTTTTGAAATTTTGCATTACACCGTCAATAAAACACTTGCCCCCGTTAAGCTGGATGTGTAAAACCATTGAAGATCCAAGACAGAATATTTTTGAAAGCTGAAAAAATGATTTAATAAATGGATAATGGGTTTATAAATAGTTCTTAGCTCACACACTGACTGGACAAGTCCAAGCACTCAGTCAGAAAGACCATTGTACTACACCCGGGTAGATATCAGTAGAAAGAATAGAGATAGGAAAGATAAAAAGTGGATGGTAAGACGGATAAATTAGTTTGAAGTCACTCTTCCATAAATCTCTTAGATTCCTCGATGAATTTTAAGAGATCCGGAAGAGGAAGAGTATGAACTTTATCCATACTCAGTATTACCGCAACCCAATATTCTAAGTCTGATTCTGGAAAATGCAGGACAGCTACAAAGAAAATGCTCTGCAGTGTCGTCATTCTCAAGACAGGATATGCATATCGGGCTGTCTACGCCCATGATAGCCATATGCTGACCACAGACGTTGTGCCCTGTGATTACACCCACCAGTACTCTCAGGTCCTTCCTGCTGAGTTTTAGAAGAAAGGTCGCTGTTTTCCTGCATGAGTTCAACTCAGACCAACGACCTCTGTGGGTAGCCCTCATGAAGTCCTCAATCCATAGTTGAATCGATGCGGAATTGACACCTAGAAAGTGTTCAAGGCCTAGTGGCATACTTGCAGAGCCTTCACTTGCCAATTTATCAGCTAACTCGTTTCCTGCATTACCACAATATCCAGGCACCCCAATAAGACTAACTTTGTTGTGTTTTGCAACACTGTTCAGTTTTGTCTTACATTCACCGACTAACTTCGGAGAGCAGCGTGGGTTAGCAAGGTCTTTTAGTGCACCTTGACTACAAATTCCAATACTGTTGCCCCGCCACTTTTTCTCATGTAGCCAGTACGCTACATTCAAGATAGCATAGACTTCCGTAAGAAACACCGTGACCTGTGGCATGGGAGTACTTAGTGTCTTCGTCTAAGTACCATCCAGATCCGCTTCCATCACTGGTTTAGGATCCGTCGGTGTAGAAAGTGAGCTGATATCCCGTTAATAGGTTCGCTGAACTTACCCATTGATCTCTATCTGGGATCAAAACATCATACTTCCTACCGAAGCTAACGACAGGCACCCGATTGTCCACCGGCATTGAGAACAGTGTGCACCGCTCCGACAACTGGTCGTATATCTGACAGTGGCCAATGCTTACTCCGTTTAACTTGAGCCTGTACGCAGCCTTCATTGCTTCCTTTCGAATTTGAAGATCTAGAGGTTGCAAGCTCAGAATGGCATTAAGGGCATCACCAGATGTCGTACTCATGTTACCTGTGATACCCAAGCACACACTTCTCTGTCGCCTGTTTAGGGGTTTTACTCTGGAATTAACCATTGTGGCTTTCCACCATACTATAGAGGCGTATGTAATAATGGGTCTAATCAGGGTGATGTACAGCCAGTGTACTATAGCGGGTCTTAGACCCCATGTCTTGCCAAAGGTTCTCTTACACTGCCAGAAGACTTTTAGTGTTCGAGAGACCTTCACCTCGACGTGCTTCGTCCAGGTAAGCTTACTATCTAGGATAACTCCTAAATATTTAACCTCAGAAGAGAGTTGCAGTGTTACCCCTTTCAATGTGGGTAGTAAAAGGCCTTCCATATTGCGTTTCCTAGTGAAAAGCACTAAGGTACTTTTTGTAGGATTCACCGAAAGACCATGCAATTCGCACCAATACTCAATCTTATTTAGAGCTACCTGCATTTTACTGCATATAACTTCAAGCGATCGCCCTGAGATTAATACGCACACATCGTCTGCGTAGGCTTGGATGTGTCCAATTTCCTGCAGATCATTAAGAAGAGAGTCCACCACGAAGCAGCAAAAGTAGGGGAGAGACTACACCGCCTTGTTGGCAACCCCTCTTAACCTCAACCTTACTCCTTCATCGCTTTCTCTATCCATGGTAAGCAACCTTTTGGATAGCATAGAGTGGCCCATCTGACAATAATGTCTTCCACTCCATAACTTCTGATAGAAGAGCACATAGAGTCAAAGGTAGCAATGTCGAAAACCCTTTAATGTCCACAGACGCACCAAGAGTGTACTCTCTTGTTTCCAGCCTCTTTTCGATTATGCTAACGCACTCGTGCAGAATCGATGTGGAACATTTCTCACTTTGACGTTGAGAGGGTTTCGACTTAGAACCCTCGTCCTAATATGCTCCTCCACCATACGTTCCAGATCCTTAAGCATAAACGATGTCAGGCTTATAGGTTGAAACTTTTTGGTAAAGCGTAGCTGTCCTTGCCTGGCTTTGGGACAAATACAACTTTCACCAAACGCCACAATTGTAGAACATAAGCGTGCGCAAAGCACTAAACATTTAAATCACATTCAGTCTCAGAGTAGAGTTCCACATTACCTTGTTTCGGTAAAGTTCCATTGAAAGAACTGTAGTTCGCTTCTAGTATTACGAACCAGTTTGGATTTACTGGAGCCGCTGCAGCGGCGTAGGAACTTACTAAGTAATCTCTGTAGAAGATTATGATTGGTTTACTGTCATTGTGACTGCTGGTAAACATTGTGAGTCTTCAGCTAGAAAGAAATTAACAACATTTTTTTTCAAACCATTTTGTAAATTCTGGGCTTCTGAGCCCTAGCCAAGCAATACAATCTTAGGAAAGAAGAATGGAATAGAAAAATTGTTGTTTTTTTGCTCCACAGTAAAAATAGCAAATCCGTAAACATGTATACCACATAATTCTTAAGTAACCAGCAATGCGCCAAAACTACATTACCGTTTTACCATCACAAAATGTATTTATTTATTTTACTTTTCAGTCTTTATCATTACTAAGACATGCAAATAACCAGAGCAATTGTGGTTGCATCAGCATGTAAATATGATGGTCCATACAGGGTGGTCCATATAGTGGTTTCTTTTTAGAAATTAAACAAAATCAGTTGTTATTAGCTTATTCGAAAGGTCAAACATTCCATTCCCATTATCTATAGAATCCGATTTCATTCATCAGCTGGCTTCACAGTAGCCCCTCCTAGTTTTCCAAGGCCTTGGTGACGGCTGAGAACTTGGCGCGCAAAAAATCGGTTATGGCATGAGATGTATAGCATGTTGTGCCATCCTGCTCAAACCAAAGATCGTTCAAGTACATGTCTTCAATTTCCGGTAAAAAAAAAAAAACAAAAACCCTTTTATAACGCCTCTTTAGCGCTCATCGTTGACCGAAATTGTGTTTCCTGCAGCATTTTCAAAGAAAAATAGGCCAATATTGCTACTGCTCCGAACCCCCTCCAAATCGTCACTCTCTGCGGAAGCATTTTCTTCCCGATGGTCACGTGTGAGGTTATCGATCTCCAGATGCGGCAGTTTTCCTTACTACCATCTCATAACATTGGAGCTGAAAATGTACTTCGTCAGGAAATATGATTTTAAATAAATTTGAAATATTTCTCCTACGCTGTTCCCGTAATGCCATTCATTTCATTATTTCTTGGCTTTCTGTCAGGATTTACAACAGGAAAAAGCTGTCACTGTCAAAATAACATATGATTAAAACAGAAATCACTTTCTGGAATACCCTGTAATTGTGCTTAGTTGCAGCATAACTTGTAAACCAACCAACATCCAACTACGTAACTAAAAACCGACAATTCAATCAGTCACCCAGTAGGTCGGTCGGCTGGTTGGCTGGTTTGGCACATTTGCTGTGCCCCCGCGGCTTCTCGGTCAGTGCATGCAACGGCAATGTAATTTGTGCTACAACAATCATCCCAGACTAGCTATCAGCCAGTGCGATTCACAGTTGGCATTGCTCCAATTTGTCGGTCAATTTTATTGGCTTCTGCTATTTGCGCACGCTGCACTATGGGCTGGCATCAAGGAAAAGCGGCCATAAATCGAAATCAAAACATTTTTTCGTGAAACTTGGTATATAAATGTTTTTGGGGTCGCTGATGTCGAATCTGAAATCAGATTTTAGAAATTCAATATGGCGGATCCAATATGGCGACCGAAAATTTAAAAAATCCATATTTTTATACAAATATTTGCATACATGGGTTTTCGAGGTCGCTGATTTCGAATCTGGACTCAGGATTTAAAAATTCAATATGGCGGATCCAATATGGCGACCGAAATTTTAAAAAATCAATTTTTTTATACAAATATTTGCATACAGGGGTTTTCGAGGTCGCTGATTTCGAATCTGGACTCAGAATTTAAAAATTCAATATGGCGGATCCAATATGGCGGCCGAAATTAAAAAAAATCAATTTTTTATACAAATATTTGCATAAAGGGGTTTTCGAGGTCGCTGATTTCGAATCTGGACTCAGAATTTGAAAAATCTTTATACCAAGCGCCTAAGTTGAAAATTCCAGCACTTTCATAAGCCTGTTATTAGCCTGCAAAGTTTGGTGAACATTTGCAGTTTCCAGAGCCTACCACGAGGAGGTTACAGGTTTAGAAGACTCCACTTTTATTTTTTTTTTATTTTTTTAAATTTTTTTTTTATTTTTTTTTTATTTTTTCTTTATTTTTTAAATTTTTTTTTACGGTTTTTTGGTTTTTTTTTATTAAAACGATTTTTTTTTAAGATTTTTTTATTTTATATTTTTCTTAATTTGAAAATTAAAGATATTTTAGGAAAATAAAATTGATTTCAACTGAAAATATTTTTTTTTGCTTTTTTAAGATTTTTTTTTTTTAATTTTTTTATATTTTTATATTTTTTTTATGATTTACTTTTTTTTTATCTCTTTTGAGGAGTGGCCGTTACTCTTCACTTTGCGGAACCTCTGGTAATGCGAGTAATGCAATTACTGCAGATGGAAGAGGCAATTTTTTTCGTTTTTGTAGTCGTGAACTCAAGCTATGAGACGCTATTAGTGGATCTGAGGAATCCATAGAACGCAAGAACATATCTTGCATTGTAGCTTCTCGACTACATTTCCGACTGTGCCGCTCACGGTAACACTTATAATTTTTATTGCGGGCTTCAGAAGCTTCTTCTGCAAACATTCCTACAGGTAAAATACTATTTTCTATAATCGCAGAGCCGTGAATTAATATTTTATGAACCGTCGCAGGCATAAAATACCAATTGTAGTTCGCAACATAAATTCTTGCAGTCTGATGGCACAGTATATTGAATTTATTAGGATCTATCGGCAGATGGCAGGATAAAGCCATTAATATTATTGAAAAGTTGGTTACTAATTCTGTATTCAACTCTAAACAATTTGCAAAGACTTCTGAATTTTGAAAAGCCCGACGAGCTGAATTGCCATCATTACTGTTTCCGCAACCTCTATCCTTGGGCATGTCCACTTTCAATCCCAATTTCTTCCACAAAATATCTTGTATTTCTGCTTTTCTGCGCGAATATTCTTTTTTATCAACTTCGTTTGAGACTCTCCACTTTCTTATATTTTTCCTGTATGAAATATTTAAACAGCATTCCAAAATTTTAATCCAAGCGTGCAATGGACTTATGCCATGCTGCAGGGAGCCAGTAATTGGTAAGAAAACATCTGTCGCAATATTGGAAAGATCATTGAATTGTTTTGGTGTCGCGTGGCAAATTGGACATGACTGTGATGATGTTGTGTCAGTAAGTGCATTTAAAACTTTACCATCTATTAGAGTCATATGCAAAGAAAAATGTAAACGTATACGAAAATGTTGTACCTCAATTTCCAAGCACTCGAGCTTATTAATTTGTTCGTCCATTATTTGCTTTTGTGATTTAATAATTTCAGTAGTTTCTTTTATCCATTTAAGTGAAATTGGGCGACAAAATTTTTCAGATTGAGAAATAGCGTTGTTCCACAAAATGGTCCCATTTGACGTTACTAATCTTAAAGGAATGCATGTACAAGCAAGTAAATTTGTATCAACTTTTTCTACACTTGATTCAGAATAAGGTTGTTTGAATGATGGAAATCCACTGGTTCCATCAAACCCCCAAGAAAAAATAAAAACAGCTTCAATGTCGCAAAAATTAGACTTCTGTGCATATAAAAGTACTACTTCTTGCTGCAACTCGGCAATTCTTCTGGCAGTATGATTTAAAAGCGCTTGAAGATCGCACTTAGCTTCATTCTCATTTATTTGAATGAATTCTTTTAGAGGTCTACATTGCTCTTTAGCTTCCTTTAATCGATCGTAAGGAGGCCAAACATCAGCTCCGCTTAATTTTGTTGCTAACCTTATATTTGTATAAACTGATTTTGAAAGCCCATTATCGATCAAAAAAGCCAGAGCTTCTTCAGGAGATTTCACAATAAGTGAAAGCGTGGCTTTACTGGATTGCTTTATTTTCACGCAATACTCTGGGTTTTCTATGATTTTCTTCAAAACCGAACTTAATTCGCACTCCTGAGACTTTATTGCAGCTTGTCGTGCCGCCAATAATATTTTTAGAGGATCGTTTTCACATTGCTGGCTTATTTTTGCAATTGCCCGCCGCTTCGATCGATCTGACATTTTTTCAAATTCAACACATGGGCGACCACGTTTCAAGGAAGAAGAATCGGAACTAGACTTTATTCTTAATTCTGGAATGAGAAACTGTGAATTAATCCATTCGACATTTTTCTCTGTAAATGATTTATTATTTTTTTTGGTTTTTTTGTATTTAACCTTTCTTTTAGAAATAAGAGACGCAACCATCTTAACTAAACGCTTAAGATCCTCAGAATGTACCTTATTTTCTTCAATTAGTAATTTATTTAAAATATATTTTACACCGCTTCCTTTTTCAGCATCATTGGCATCTAAAATTTCCTTCTTCGTGAATGTCGCCATTATAATGAAACAGCTTTGATTAAATTGCATTTAACAATGAGCCGACCAACTAAGTTTCGAATTTTCTGAAATTTATTTTTGATTTAATGCCTACTATGTTGTTAGAAGCAAAATTCTAGACATTTAAAAAAACCTTCCCCCAATCAGAATTACGTTCTCCCAACGATTTTTTTAATTTATCATGGCTACTTTGTTACTTTTGTAATGTAAACAAAAAAAACATTTCTATTGGCTGTGTAACGATTTTTTAAAAATATTTTTAATATATCAAAAATGACTCAAATCTGTCAATTCAGTAAAACGTTATGGGCATTTGAACATAGACACAGTACAAAAGCTGTTCAGAGCGCACATACGTTTTTACCGTTATCTCTGAAAATACTAAAAAGCGCACATTTGCGCATTAATAGGTAATAATAGATACTTCAAAGAATATTTTCATATTGAAATTTTGTTAATATCATGGAGTGCCAAAAGTTGCCAGCATTCGACGGCTAAAACTTTTTGGTAAAAAACAACATTTTAAGAATAAAATTAATTTTTTTTCGTCAAGTTCCTTTATTTCAAAGCTTTTTCAGTATAATCTGTGTTGGAATATTCTAACTGAATACAAAAACGTAAAATTTACCAAAAATATTTTGAGCGATATTCGAATTTCGCACTGTTTTTAACTATATGACCAAGTGCAAAAAAAGCCGAAGTATGAATGGTTATCGCCCTTTAATGGCAAAACTACTAAACGAAATTCTCTGAAATTTTGCTCATAGCTGCTCTAAAGTGTATAGATATCAAAAATATACTCCATTGGTCCCAGTTCCAAAACCGACTTTTGGCCACCTTTCTTGATGCCAGCCCATAGTGCGCTGCTATCTGCTCATGTCTTCCCCAACTGTTGTGGGTTCTTTTACACATCAAGTTTCTTTCTAATTCTCGTACTTCTTTTCTGTTTTTTGTTAAGCAAGTATGCGTACAAAAATGTTTGCCCCTTTATCTGCCAAGTGTTTTAGATTATTTTTAGCTGAGTTTGCTATTATTTTCTGACTCTGATTCTGGCGCTTGTTTTGCGCTCGAATGGCAAATAATGGCAATCATTCGGGGTCCATTTATTGATACACTTCTACTCATCGATGCGTATTTAATGCCAGCTATTATTTGTTCATTTAGTTGTGGTAATTGTTGGTATTCTCTGACTTACAATTCATTTTTGTTTCATCTGCCGTCATTCATTTTCTACGACTCACCCCATTCTTTATATGCAATCAGCCTAATCACTTCAAGAATTGTAGAATGGTCATTATTATAAGTGTGATGGAATTAGATGTTGTCGTTATTGATTTGTGTATTCTTTTTGTTGTTTTTGTTCGTTTACATGTGTTCTTTTCAGTTCGCGTTTTATTTTGGGTGATTGCTTTACGCTTATGGCGATTTTTCTTTCTTGTGTGGCAGATGCTCATAGATCTCGAGCAATTCGAATTCTCGTAATCCTTCAATTCGCGTTTTTTCTTCTTTGATTAAAAAATATTAATTATTTGTTTTTGGAGCCTATTTGGTACACCAATAATAATAATAAAATCAAAAACATTTGACCTGTTTTGGAGTATTATTTAGACGACTAATAGTAAGGACAACAATGAAAAATAGTATTAAAATACCTCAAAAGGTTAGCTTATCTTTGAAATTATTAGCGCGTTAGTAAATTAGAAGTGTTTTGCAATAAAAAAGAATATGTTTAAGAATGTACGTGTAAAAAATATAAATAGTTGAATCACTACTTTTGGAAATTGATCAGCAATAGCAGTGAAGATAAATGTTGTCAACTTAAAAAAGGGTCTTCCAGAAAACTCGGCTAGAAGTTGTTTTAAAATAAAATATGTAAAAATTTAGATTCTTTCTGGTTTCACTGCTTTTATTAAAAATACCACTCATAACAAACATATGTATATGTGAAAAACAACATATTTTAAATGTCTACTATGAACTCATCCACAGGCTCTCATACGAGAATTAAAATTTTTCGAGATCCACTCACACATTATCGCCACAGTATTGCATTGAGTTCAGTAATATGAATCCGAATGTTGTGTTTCAGCTACGAAATTTTTGTTGTGCTATTCACATAGACTTTATTTTCAAAAAAACCCCACAAAATGTAGTCTAGAGGAGTTAGATCGCATGATCTAGATGACCAGTTGATATCACCATTACGTCAAATTAATTGAACGGGAAACTTAGATCGCAATAATGCAATGCCGTGATGTGTGACTTGTGGCTCCATCCTGTTGAAAAAAATGTCTATGCCTTCAATTTAAGGCCACAATAAATCGCCAAGCAGTTATCTATAGCAATGTCCATTAACAGTAACAGCTCTTTCATTTTCATCTTCAAAGAAGAACGGTCCAATTATTCCACCAGCCTAAAAACTACACCAAATAGTCCATTTTAGTGAATGTAATAATTTTTCTGAAATTACTCGAGCGTTTTCTTCTCCCCAGAGGCGGCAATTATGTTTGTTAGCAAATGAGCTTAATCACTGTTGATGGAATTTCTGCGTTGATAATGATCTGTTAACTTCAATTTTTAAGTTAATTAAATGTCAAGAACGTCGAGGTATCGATGTTGAAGGTTGTTCAGCAACACTTTGCGCTACAGCAGCAATATTCTCAACAGAATGCACCATTTTTGGTCTGTCAGTCCTTTTTTATCCTTCGGAACCAGTTTCTTGAGATTTGTTCACCAACCTTCGTATTGTCGACTCATTCGGACAATTATTCCCCCAAAAAATATCATGCATTTCGTGATATATATTGTAATATTATTCTTAAAGATCGGTCATTTTCTTAAAAAGTTTCAGTAATTTAAACGCGTTGTTCTAACGACTAAAATTATGCACCTGTCTACTCACAAATGTCAAAGGAATTATTCACTACTGCCATCTAGGCGTTACTTTCGAAAACCCCTCTATGTTCAGATTAAGAAGAAGAAAACTAAACCAAGTAGCGGCAAAAGCGAGTTTGCACTTCGTTGCTTATAAGCAATAAGTTTAGTTCTTAAAACTTTGTAAGCGCTTATTGAAAAAATTATTTTTTTTAGTGATTGCTCATAAACATAAACAATCCGGGATGCTTTTTATATGTATGTATACTAAATATCAACTTCAGTGACAAATTACCATCCAAGCAATTTCTATTTTCTAATCATCTATTTATTGATTATAATTGTTTTCGAACCACTCCGATTGGTGGATGGTTTTTATGAGGATTTTTCCTCCCATTGCCTGCCAAGGAGCGACCGTTATTGGGAAAACCTGTTTTGGGCCCGAGCTTTCGAACTTGCTTCGGCTACGGTCGCAACTTCTTCGGCTACGTTCCCAGTCAATTCTACGTTACCGGAACGATCCGGATTTATATCTGCTCAAGCACTGTCACCTCAGCACCATAAATAGAGATTATTCAGATCACACTGAAGTTTTTCTGCGTCTTCTGCGATCTTGCCAATAAAAAAACTTTCAAATTATCGACTTAAAGCAATTAATTTGAAAGCGGAAGCCAGTTGCTAATGCCATTTATAAAAATAATAAATAATTAGTGTACACCTTTTATTTTACGTTGCCTCATAGTAAAAAGTCAGCGAGGAAGCCAGTCGAATTCGCTGTGTTTGGATATGAACCACCGAGGAAGTATTGTATTGAGCAAATTCATCGTCTGCCACACCTAATGGTCTAATGCGCAATCGTGCTGGCTGCAAAACTTCAGAGATCATAGATCGATATCGGCCATCCACCATTGACTTACGGTACGACCTTCGTCTTTCTCGAAAAAGAATGGCCCGATAATGTTCGTAGCGCACACATAACACCAAACAGTGACTTTAACTCACGTAAAGATTGTTTATGCACGTTTCGAAGATTTCCTATGCTGCAGAGCTGACAATGAAATGTAGGCACGCTGAGTTAAGATACGCGAATAGCTTTTTAAAAAAAAAAAAAAAAATTAACGATTTCTACGCGTTCTGCGGCTGTTGACCGCCCCATGGTTAAAATTGCACTGCATGTACTGTAATAAATACTGCATAAATGTTTATAAAACTCTATAAAAGAAGCAAGTTGAGCAACAACTGTTAACGTCATTGAAAGTTCTCGTATATCAAATGTAGATGGAACACCCTACAGAAACACCTGCAGTTAGAGAGACTTGTCTTATGTCGACCGACTAGTAAATAATAAAAGTATGCAGAAGGTAGCTCAAATATGAACGAGACGTTATCAATAAAACGGTCCGCGGATGACATATGGCAAATATAAATTTTTTGTTTTTTGACTTGTTTTTTGAGCTTGACTTGTTTACAGTAGCACAGAAAACAAACTATGTGACATATCACGCTGAAATTTGCCATGTAAGCTTATAACAGTCCTACCAAAAAACAAAAAATTTATTTTTGCCATATGTCATCCGCGGACCGTTTTATTGATAACGTCTCGTTCATATTTGAGCAGAAGGTATCTCTCATTTTCCGAAACCATCCATTTGACTTATTTTGAATAAATTTATTTATGAGGCACTGATTTACCACAGACTTTGATTTTAAGATGCGCCAATGATCTCCCATACGTACTAAAATATTGTAACATTCATGTTTATGTCGATGATGTACAATTGTACGTTAGTTTATTTATTATTATTTATATTTATTATTACTCTGAACACTGACTTAGAGAATATTAACAAGTGGGTCTGCGATAATGGTTTGCTCTTAAATCCAAGCAAATTACAGCGCATCGTTATTTACAAAACGACATTGAAACTGAACAATTCTATTATAAAATTTGTGGATGCTGCAAAGAACCTAGGAATAACTTTTAATAAAAATCGGACTACAAATAGCCACATCTATAGCGCAATAGGCAAAGTCTGTGGATTACTACCAACGTTACTTTATGGTTGTGAACTGTATGCTGATTGTGATAGTCTATGGCGTAGCAGGCTTAAAGTCCTTTACAACAATATTGCGGGATACGTTTATTGTATAAAACGCCACGTGCACATATCCGCTTTTTTAAACTAGTATTTTCCATACGATTTAATGGCTTGCTAAAGTTAAAATGCTTAACGTCTTTCCACAAAGTCAATACTTTTCAGGAGCCCAAACACATTATAGAGCGACTTCAATGTGCTAAATCGTCTCGATCTCTTAACTTACTTAGTATGAACTACAGTTGCCTATTAACACAACGTCAGTTTTTTGGCCTTGCTGTCCGTCTTTGGAACCTGCTACCACTAAAAATCCAATTAAGAAGCACACCGCGCTTAAGAAGTAAACTGTTGCCATTCTTTGTATTTTATATTCTTCTGAATCCCTCTGCTAACTCCGGAAGCAAGCCATTATTATTTCCTTATTTTTTATCGATTTGCAATACCTATCATCTAGATTCTAGAGTACCGAGTATTGCGAGATATGTATGTCATATATGTATATCGCATAAAACAACAGATAAACAGACGCACTATATAGGTTAGTCGATTATATCTCTCTATACCTGTATCGATTCAAACCACTACAGAATGAAATAAGCTAAGCTAAGCAGCCTGACCATTTAGTTTCGGAAGACTTTCTATTAGTTTCAATATTTCCACACTGTGTGCACTCTACCCACAAATTAAATTTGTTCAATTAAATGATTAGCACTCAGTATAACGAAAGCTATTTTTACGAGTGAGTTTTGTTAAAAAAAATTAAAAAATCAGGAAACGCGTAAAGCCTTGCGAGCCATAGGAAATGTGCAGGTGCTAAGGAAATTAAAGAAATTGCAAAATCAATTTGAAATGTCAGGTGGCTATGAAATAAAAACGAAAAATTGATTTGAATAAAAACACCAACAAGAAAAACATAAGTGCTATGAAGTAAACTACTAAACTAAATCACAAAGTCAGCACAAGTTCGTATAAAACTTTTGTATAAAAAAATTAATTTTATTTTATTTTAATCAACAGATGTGCGCAGCTGTTAAAAATGATCTATCGCATGCTTATGTACATCCTCTGTTCACAATAATAGCAGCTCAACATATTGCGAAGTTCTGATTGTTTATTTATTTTTCATTTAACTTTTTAATTTTTTTTTTTATAAAAATATAGTTCATACTAAAACAAAACCCATATACTCGTACGTATGTATGTAAGTCAAAGTTCCAAACCTTGCACAAAATTTAAAAAGTTCGACAAATTTTCTTTAAAATTTCCAACTTTTTAGTTCGAATTTTTAAACAATTTCTAAGCATCCCAGAAAAGTACCAATTTAAAGTGGCTGGAAATTCGTGTTAATTTTTGTGTTTTGATAATTTTTTTGTTGACGTCGTTGTTTATTTCCTTCGATATAACGAACGCTCGAAATTTTTTTAGATGGAGAAAATAGACAAGCCCGCGAACATTGTTAAGAATGAAGGCGATTTTTGAGCCAGTTCCATTTTGCACTTTATTGTATTGTAACAAAATTAAATATACTGTAAAACTACAAATTCAAAGTTTTTATATAAATTCTGATTATTTTATACCTAAAGTTTGAAACTTAGAGTTATACAGCTTTTGTTGTAGTAAAGGGGCTTTGAAAAGTGGTACCTAGATGTTAAGTAGGTACATAGGGTAGTAGGTAGGGTGGCTGTTGCAATGACACATATAGTTCTGTAGTATATCCCTTGTGATACCACTAGAACTTATTCTTCTGTAGCTTTTATAAACGAGCAAAGCTTTGTTGCTTTTAGATGCCCTATAATCTACACCTTTTAAGAATGCAAAACCAAAAGTGCGAAGCTTCCTTCTGGTAAGTCTTTACACTCTCATAGGAGGTGTCTGATTGTTTCCTCTTCTTCTGCGATAAAACAGTTCCTACAAAAATCATAGTATGGAAGTCCTACCCTTCTGCCGTGGCTACCTATTAAACACTGACCAGTTAATACCCCTATCATGTTTCTTATAACTTCTCTGTTAAATTTTAACAAGGCTTTTGGTCGACCGCTGTTACATTTCAGCCATGTCTGTCTGCTTAGTTCGCATGTTGTGAGGTTTTGCCAAATTGTATTTGATTGTACGTTTTCCCTTTCTACAAGTAGTTTACAAGTGGCTATAGGCATAGGTATCAGGGCCTTATCCACTTGAATATCAATAGTTGTACCGATTCGAGCAAGTCCATCTGCCCTGCAGTTGTCTGCTATATTCCTGTGGTCTGACACCCAAATAAGGAGTACTTTATAGTATTGAGACTCGTCATTTAAAAGTTTAAAGCATTCTATGACTCTTTTTTACGAGTCCATTTTGGATCAAGCACTTTTATCCCTGCTTGACTGACTGAGTAAATGAAGACTTCATTTGTGGATAATACTCTCATTTTTATCAAGGTACCATTCCGGCTACTTTGTGATCTAATTTTCAGCCATCTGTATAAATGTTTATGTAATTTTCCTTAATAATAAGTCCGTTATCCCATTTAGAAGGATTTATTAACGTTAATATCCTAGGCCTCACAGAAATTCATTGTACCAGGAATGCAGGAGTTTTTTTCTAAAATTGACAAGTGCCCTCTTCGGTTCGTTCTGAGTAGATCGATTTCTCTTAATCTGAGAGCTGGGTTGGCAGCTGTTTGCTTGCCGGATTGCTATACTGGTAATAAGTTGTGCATACTGTTTAGTGCCTCTGTAAATTACATCTGAGGTCCCCGCAGATGCAAAGATTGGCCATTCTTTGTACATGTTCCATGGTCCTTTAGGTATATTTCTCATCTAAAGCCGGTCACCATACTAGTAGACCGTATGTTAGAATTGGTCTTACTATCGCTGTGTAAAGTCTGTATTCGGTAGAGGAGGAAACGCCCCAACTTAATCCAATTAACTTTTTACAAGAGCTCAGCGCTATTGCCGCTCTTTTTACTCTATCTTCGACACTTAGAAAAAGGGCTAGCAGACCAAAACCTGGACGTTCTGTTGAGAATATTGCTGCTGCACCGCAAAGTGTTGTTGAAAAACCTTGAGCATCGATATCTTGACGTTCGCAACAATTAGGCATTCTTGAATCGACTGTTTGGCGAACTTTACCCGTAGTCGTGGTCATTGTGAACATTTAAATGATGTTATTTTTCACATATAATTGTTAAAAGCCGTATTTTGAATACAAGTGAAACATGAATCTGAATTGTATTTTGTTTTAAAATAACATCTAGACGCGTCTTGTATATTACACTTTCCTAGATCAAAAATAAATAAATACTCAAAACTGTCCAATATGTAATGTTTTTATTGTTGCATGGGTGCTTATATTTTTAAGTATTTAATGTTAAATGTTTTCGGTTTTCGGCTTTGTATAAAGTAATTATCTCGATTGGTTTGTAGCTGGTACTAAAGCCCGTAAGTGAAAACTGCTTTTGTACAAATGGGCACACGAAAGTGAAATAAGTTTAGATGAACTAATGATTGCCTCATAAAATTTGTAAAATTATTTTAGCAATGGCAAACATCGTAGTATCAATATACGTATATAAAACCTCCTACGTGTTCCCAGCACATGGAGAGTAGCTTGGCGGGATTGGAGGTGACGCCTTGCCAAGAATTAATGAGATTGAAACAAGCAATTCAATTGAAGCGCCCAGAATTGATCAACAGAAAGTGAGTGTGGTAGTGGCAGAGCTCGTGCATCTTCGTCGGCCAGACAGAAATTAAAACATGCAGAAGTGCTAAACTGATGAAAAATAACAAACAATCATCGCTTAAAGTATCACATAGAAAATCTATGTTATTCAATGGCCAATAAATAAATATATAAATAGATCCCCATTTCTAATATATGTATACTCATACATATATATATATGTACGTATGAGGCAGGCAATGGCAAACCTCGGAGTGTATTTCTGCCATGAAAAAGCTCCTCATAAAAAATATCTGCCGTTCGGATTCGGCTTGAGACTGTAGGTCCCACCATTTATGGAACACCATCAAGACGCACACCACAAATAGGAGGAGAAGCTCGGCCAAACACCCAATAAGGGTGTGTATATATATATGAGTACAGTTTATTTATGTAGAAACTAATTATCTAGTCTAAAGGCGTGTGAAAAAATGAAAGTCTGGCCACATATTAGCAATTGGCATTCGAAAATAGCAATAAAATACGAGCAAGTGTGAATAATTGCTTACCTTGCACCAAATACCAAAGAGTAAAAACAAAAAAAGGCATGCATAAAAACGTGATTATTTGTCGAATTATTTTAGAATACCAAATGTTTTATTCAGGAAACAAAATTAGCGTTTTTCAAACATATTTTACCAAAGTACAATAAAAATAGCGCGCAAATGTACAAGCAAAAAAAATTGGAAAATTCTTATAGTAGAACGCAAGTAAAATGGAATGGTCGGGCTCCTTGAAACCTTGCAACGAAAACCAAATATTATACATTAATTCGAAAGTCATTTCAAACAAAACGTGTGACAAAAATATTTAAATTTATAAATATACCTATATACATATAGATAAATATAAAAAGCGCTTTGTGCACACATACATATGTATAAATTTATTTACATACACCGATTGGTTGAAATTGGCTCTTGAACAAATTCATACACTTATAAAGGGTTTTCCAATAACAGGTGTTATCTATCGCTATCGAGAGATGATTAACGGTTTTTTATGATCGGAAGTGGATGGTATCGATCTGGACAACGTTTATTTTCAACAAGGCGGTGATACGTGCCACAAAAGCAACAAAACCATTGATCTTTTATGGGAAAAATTTCCGGACCGGTTTATCTCAATTGGCCAGCGAGATCTTGTGATTTCACACTTTGTCACTTTTTTCTTAAAGGCCACGTGAAAGAGAAGGTCTACGCCAACAGCACAGGGTCGATTCAAGACCTCAAAGATGGAATTTGGACATAGGGCAGCCACTTTGCAATTCGATTATGAAAAATTTCATGAAAAGGATATTGTCCTGTAAGCGTAGTCTTCGTGGTCATTTGCCTGATCTTATTTTCCACTATTAACGACATTCCTTCCTCTTTATAATGAAATAAACAACATATTAAAAAATATCATTTTTCTTTGAATATAAGAATTACACCTCTTATTGGAAAACCCTTTACATGCATACTATATTATACAAGGTGACGCAAAATTAGTCACCTTATAGGAAGACTTATAATTTTTGCAAATATACACCTTTATTCCCCCAATTATTTTTGACACTTGTGGGCTAGACAGCTACAGTATTCAATCAGACAAGCCAAATAAAGTTTTAAAAAATTTATTCAATAACAATATTAATGAATCATTTTGCGCCACCTTGTATGTAAATACTCTAGGATAGCCCAACAATTTTTTTTTTGATGCCTATCAAAAACAGTTTAAATTATTATTTTTTTTGTTTAACAAGTAGGGTATTATTTTTTGGGCCGTTTGTGAAGGGAAATTAAAAGAAGAGATTAAGTAATGTTCATCTGTACTTATTATAAGCGTTTTATACCAAATTAATGGGAAAGTGCATTACTCCATGGGAATACTTAGATAATTTTCTAAGTGTTCAAATTAACAAATAATTGAATACAAAAAAAAAAAATTAAGTAGGTGTAATTTGTTTGGGCTACAGAAAAAATGTAGGGGATTGCATCAAAAAAGAAAAATTGTATTTTCTGTGCCATCCTAAAATATGTGTTCAGAATAATAGATGGGCGGCATATTACAAAGTTTCATTTCTTTTTTTTTAATATAACTCTTTATATAATGTATATATATATATATAATTGGCGCGTACACCCTTTTTGGGTGTTTGGCCGAGCTCCTTCTACTATTTGTGGTGTGCGTCTTGATGTTGTTCCACAAATGGAGGGACCTACAGTTTCAAGCCGACTCCGAACGGCAGATATTTTTATGAGGAGCTTTTTCATGGCAGAAATACACTCGGAGGTTTGCCATTGCCTGCCGAGTGGCGATCGCTATTAGAGAAACTTTTTTGTTAATTTTGGTGTTTCACCGAGATTCGAGCTTACGTTTTCTCTGTGAATTCCGAATGGTAATCACGCACCAACCCATTCGGCTACGGCGGCCGACTCTTTATACTACGATAAAAAAACATATAACTCGAAGTTGATAAGTTTGTACAAAATTTAAAAAAATGCAACAAATTTTCTTGAACATTTCAAACTTTTAAGTAAAAATTGTTAGAACAATTTCGAGCATGCAGTTTTATAGATCATTGTATTCTAGTATAATGAAGTGTAAAAAATTTCGAGCATTCTTTATATAGAAGCAAAGCATAACACCTTCAAAAAAATCTTCAAAAATCAACACGAATTTTGACCCACTTCAAACTAGCAAAATTGAATCGGTACCAACTTGCATACACAGAATTTCTCTAAAAATTCTGACCGAAAAGTTTAATAAATATTTTTAAATAATAAAGTACAACACTTCCAGCTTCAAGTTGTATGGTTTCTGTCGTAGTATGAATTATATTTTTATAAAAATAAATAGTCAAGATTTTACCATAGGTCAAAGGTCATTGTTACTAGTATTTCATTATAAAAGAGTATTTATGGTGACTCTGGAAAAAATGCACCAAGAAATATGAAAAATTGGTTTTTCAGGCCTAAACCCATATTTAAATTTTTTGTTCTACATTGACCATAAATCTGTAGCCGTTTAATTTTCCATGTAAAAATACAGCCAATATTGTCTATTGTAGTTTCCAAAAACTACACCAAACAGTAAAACTCGTAGGATGCACTGGCTTGTGGTTATTACTGTTGTAACAGTTCCCCAAGTCCTGTCAGTGCGGTGTCATTTTCATCTAACAGTAGGCCCAGCAAACACGCTGTTTTGACGGATTGGATCCAAAGGAGTGTTAGGTGAGTGGTTTTAAGCGGGCGTGCCAGCCGGTTCTCCATAGAGTCTACTGCGTTGCACCTCATTCCTCACGGCAGATGCATTGGATTCTCTACCATTACTAAGAAAAAAGTTTAAAAGGCGAAGAATTCTAATATGATACTTTGTGGTAACACAGTGGGTTTTGAAGAAGGATCCACCGAAAGCTAGTCATGCGCAAATATACTCGGCTATGGCTGCTGTTTTTTTTTATGTAAAAAACTCTCTTCATATAAGCCTTTTGCCGTTCGGAGTCGGCTAAAACAGTAGGTCAAGATACACACCACAAATAGGAGGAGCTCTGCCAAAAACCTAACAGAATTATACGCACCAATTATTTATTTTCTATTCTAACAAGACTTAAATTCACTAAAATTGAGATATGTTTGTGTGGGGAAAATTATTCTAAAAATGCCACAATTTGTAACTGAAACAATTCGAAAACTGAACTTTCAATTAATGGAATCGGACATTTTTACATTTTAAGAGCACTCTTTACACTTTCTTCTATTACAAATATGATTTATGTATATGAAATTATCTGATTAGTGTCAAGTCTTACTCATGTGCTTAAGACGTCACGTTGACTTATCTCAAGAACTCATATTCATCTTTCTCGAACGCCTCCCCTATGGCATTCGTCTAAGATATTAAATATGTCCACATGTGTGTATGTCTGTATGTGTGTTGATTATTGTTAAGATTTACAAAGAAATTTTGAATGGCATTTAATTTGAATTTTCCTTACTTTCTCTCTTTCCAGGTAAGTTGCATGCATTATAACTGAAAAAAGAAGTATTGAAACAAGAGATTACACGATTAACTCATCAGTATGGAGCGCCTACTTAAAAGAAATCTGAAACAAAATATTCCAAAAATATCAGATGCAGAAGATATGGTGGGTAAGCAAGCACGTATCAGGCAGAGCTTCCTACTTGCATACATAAACATGTGTATGTATGTATGTTGTTGCATTTGAATGTCATGAACACCGCTTCAGCAGCAGCAACTGACAATGTGTAGACAAAACAAAAAAATGTGCTGATTGAATAATGCCACTTAGTTGGCAGATCATGTTGCCGTGACACACGCAGAGCGGGTGGAGAGGGGGTAAAGATGAGAAACCAGACAAAAAAATACTTGAGTTGTTTACAAATTCCAAACTACGAATGCTCCACCTTTTGTTTGCTACAGTCGCCTTTTTGGAGACATTTGGCTAGACATGTGCAGAGGGAGCATTTGGAGGCACTGTTGTTTGTCAATTGAAATACTCTTACAATACATAATTTTATGTACATACATATGTAATTTGTGGCAACTTCTTCATCAACAACACTTAGCGATAATGATGAGAAGCGATAGGCCCAGAGTTGAAAAATACTCGTAAATGTTTGGCTGGAAAAAAGTGTGAAGACAGAAAGTGGTTTGAACTTTTGTGGTGGATTTAGTTTATTGTTTCCCTTTTTATTTACTCTTCGACCAGGGGTTTCTGTTTTTCTTTTGCTACAACTTACAAGTTGTTCAATGCTGGTGCAATTACTCATTACTCATTCACTCAATGAATTTTTGCTTGTTACTGTTTCTTGTAAACTTGAGAAATTTATGGGTTACGAACATATACTATATGTATGTATGTGTTGTATGCACACCTTCTATTCCAAAAGAAAACGAAAGCAAAAAAGTATGCCATCATCTTTTGAAAGTTTATTTCTTTAATTCGATATATAAATAATGAAAATGTGATGTTAAATTTTCAATAATACGCCAGCTTAAAATCCAGTAACTGTTTCGCAGTATATGTAGAGGTAGCTGTGGAACTCTCCGTACATTTTTATCGCTCCGAATACGGCAATTTTGGTTGTTTACGGAGCCACTTAACCAGAAATGAGGCTCTTCGCAGAAGTTGATATGCTCCCTACGGCCCTGAGCTCGACCAAACACAAAAAAAGGGTGCAAGCGCCAATTACATATGTATGTATACGAGTACAACTAGTCCCTCCAGTGAGACATTTTGCAAATTTCCCAAATCTTGTAAGAAATAATCGCCAAGATAAAGTATTAAGTAAGTATTCCCGCTAAATTTGGTTGAGATTTACGTTAAAATTGGTAAATCTTTTATCAAAACGCACCAAATACGATTGCCAGGCCCTCCACACAAAATGAAGTACCTTAGAAAACATCGAAGAAATTCTAAACTTGAGTAAAAAAATCATAGTAAGGAACTGGTTTGAAAATCATTGAAATAGATTTGAATGTGGGTTCCTCAAGCCTCTAAGTCTTTGTAAGTTTAAATGAAGATCTGTGTGACGCGGGCTCCAATATGTGGTCGGTGAAGAGTTGTGAGGTTATAACAAAAGGTGCATTATTTTTTGTTTCTGATTCCATGACAACATGAAACATTCCTCATAAAATTTTGAGAAGTTGAAGTCAGAATACATCCGGAAACGTGGAACCAACTATAGAGGGAACGAAAGTCTCAGTATCAACTATTTCCGGTACCCTGTAATTTACATCTATTCCGAAAGCTTCATTTGGCGATAAAAAGAAAGCGCCACGAATCCATTGAAGCCATTCAACCCACAAGTAACGTTCCTAAAAAGGTTGTATATGTTGAACTCCTTTAAAAACCTTGAAAGCGTTTAAGAGTGTATCGAAGCAGAAGTATATTACCATGTACCATATATGGTTGTGCCACACATTTTGCTTAAGTATTTGCTACGGCGGCCGCCGTCCACAAATCCGACACAGGATTTGTGTTTCTTTAGATAGCCGCTGTGGTAGATGTTGGATGTTCCAATGATGTTCTACTTTATGCAGTGCGTCGAGTTTCTTGCGTTTCAGTGCGTGGAGTTTCGGCTGAAAACAACAATTATGTACATGGACCAAATTGAAGGACCAAACATTCTGGTTGAATGACCCCAAATCTAATCGTCATCTAAAGCGATTTATCCACCAGAGACGTTGCCCAACTTTTAATTTCTTAAATGGCGAGTTCCAGAACCAGTCCATTTTAATAGAGGGAGGCACTGAGACCATGTTGACTCCACCCTGTTTTACTTTCTCAATTTAGCTTGTCTCCAAATGCGTATTTGCTATGAGTTGCTTAAATCGTTTACCAGTCGTTTCTGGCCCCTCTGCGTGGATTACAGTCAAAATCTTTCTTATGGATTTCTGCACACGGAACCACTCTCGATGCTTAACTGGAGCCACTAAAGTTCATAAATGGATTTCTTTCACTGAAAATTATTTAAACATATACAAAATCGAGATATTGTGTATATAGTTTTTATGCACTTACACCACTGTATTTTTTTAATCCTTGTTCTAAGCTTATGAATCGTGTTATTTAGAGGATTACGGCATTTTGAAGAAACCTTAGAAGAATACTATTTGAAAATATTACATTTTTTCCTGATGTTCCTTTTACCTCCTTTACGGTGCTTATTGAGCAGAATATTGAGAAGAATAGGGCCCAAATTTTGACTTATTTTCGAAAGTATTCTGTTCATCTTCTGAATACTATTCATTTCGTTTTGAATAAATTGCTTCAATTCTACTATCTTTATTGATGTAGAACTTTAAGAAAAAATTGTTAGGACTATTCATTCAGATTTTTCATATTCCTCTTAAAATGTGATGGAATGATTGATGACAAAAGCCTATGGAAGTCCATACATTTTATAATATGATACATAGATTTGCATGTACAGGGTGCTCCATATGCTGTTTGTTTTAATCGTATGCTATTTTGACAGTGGGGGCTCTTTCCCGCTGTAAATTTCGACAAAGAGTCAAGAAAGAAGTAAATAAATCGCACTTTACACTTGAACAACATTAGAAAATATTGAGAATTTATTTGCAAAGTCAATATTGTGCAGCCCAATCAGTGCGTTTATTGAGAAGGAGTCAAAATCGTATTTTTTGATGAAGCACAAAGACGATCTGCGGATCGAAAAACCCACGTGTGATCGACGAGAAGCCAATGCATTCTCAAAGAGTTAAAGTTTGGTTCAGATTTTGGAGCGGTAGCATCATTGGCCCATTTTTCTTTGAAAACGCAGACCATTTCGGTCAAGGCTGAGCATGCTTTTTTGTCGAAAATGAGGACAAGAACTTGAATAATTTTTGATTTCAGCAGGATGGATGCCGCGCTATGCCAGAACCAATCTTAAGCGAACAATCCATTTACGATATGGATCATTAAATCGAATACCAAACACACCATTCTTGAGATAGGGGAAGCCCCTACTACAAAGCCAATCAAGGCAGTGTCGTGAATAAAATGATGTTCCTTAAATAATGGAAATATTTGTTAAATCTTTTGAATTAAAAAACAAACCACTAGACGGACCACCCTTTATATGTACAATATATTAATATTTGCACACATATGCAATAAATTTGGGCTCATTAAACAACCATAACCTAGGTATTATTTTATTTTCTTCAGCGCACTTTTGTGAAACAAAAGAAATGCAATTAAAAAAAAAAAAGAAAACCTCACAATTGAACAGGAAGTCCAATACGGTAAAAATATGAAAGAAATAAAATTGCATTCACTTGGCCCGAGGCAAATGCTCATAATGCAGCATTTCCCGTTCAACTGTAACCTCTTGTTTGCAGAGCATGACCGATGAAAAGGTTGATTGTTTAGTGTTTTCTCTGTTGAACTTTTGTTGATTTTACTCAGTAAGCGAATAAAAAAAGGAAATGCGTAAACTCAGCTTGAAGCTGGAAATTATGCAAACTCATAATTTCGAATGCACCACGCTAAGCACTCATTGAGCGTAATTTAAAATTTACGTTGTGTGATTTTACGATTCATTGATTGCATTGTTATTGTATGCTTACAGTGCTGTGCGAAAAAAACGGTTATAAAAGTTATATTCTTTGAAACTTATGCAATGTATAAGTATTTCGCGCATGGCCTGCATACAAACAAATAATACATAAAGTAAAAATAGAATAGTCTGATAGCTATTAATATTTGGCATATGAAACTTTTTTCTTATTACATCTGAACATCTGCGAGATATTGATCCACTCTAGTGTTAGCGGATTTTTAGGCCGAGCTTCTCCTTATTTATAAGGATGAATGGTTTAATAAATCAAGAATCCACAGTTTTATGACTTCGAAGGGAAAATATAATAGTTTTTATGGTAACCCTTTTCATCACAGAACTGCACTCGAAGGTACAAGCAGAAATAGTGTGGTGAACTGAAATGGCTCTCAGATTAAAACCATATTATCCGAGTAAGTACACCAAACGCCTATTGTGATTGTTGTCCAGATGAAGGCTTTTTAAAAAGGGTCTTTCAAAAGTGATGCCTAGATATAATCAACATCATCATCAGGCTTCCGTTATAATTCGCCTCCACGTCACCTTTCGTTTGATATCAGCTATGCCCATAGCTCCAAAGTCGCGTTCAATGTCATCTCTCCATCTATCTTTTTTATAGCTCTATCATTGCTTATTCGTAGAATGTTACCGTATCATTGAATTCTTGGCGCTTTGATGTACTTGATTACATTTGAACCTCTAAGTGTGTCTAACTCGAATTTCTACCGAATGTGTCAAGTCGTACAGGTCCATATATTTTTCTTAGAATCTTTCTTTCAAAGCAATTTTACTGATCAGTTTCGCTGGATTTCAGCACCCATACCTCGCACCCGTATGTGAATGTAGGTCGTAGGACGCCTAATAGTTCCTAGATGACACCTTTTTGACAACTTTGACATTTGCTTATAGACACGTTCAGGACATTGTCGTTAATGATTTGGGTTTGCCCCATGTTGTTGCAAAGTAGATCCCAAAGGAACAAGCAAAAAAATATACCGTGTTGATATCATAAAAGTCATAATTCAAAGGCTGAATCCGACCCAACATTCATCGAACGCATCCTAACATGAGACGAGACGTGAATTTATGAGTACGACACGCAATCCAGACTTCAGGCGAGTGAGTGTAGAGCTCCGAATGAACCAAGACCAAAACAAAACACGTCGCTTTCAGTAAAAAAAAAAAAAAAAAAAGCAAAAAAACGATGCCCACTGTTTTTATGTATTGTACCATGAATTTTTGCCAGAAGGCCAGGCAGTTAATAAGGACTATTATTTGGAGTTATGAGATGTTTACGTGAAAAAATAATCAAAAAAGATAGGATTTGCAAAAATACAATACAACTCGTGGATTTTATCTCATTATAACGGACCGTCGCACAGTGCCATCACTATCCGTGAATGTTTCACCAATAACGAAATGAATACCATCCAACAGCCATTGAATTCACCTGATATGGCTCCTTGCAATTCCTTTCTGTTTGATCGAGTCACAAAACCACTACAGGGAACACGTTTTAACAGCAAAAGTAACAGGAAGTAATGGAAAAATTGAAGACGGCTCTGATGGCAACACTGAAAATAAAGTAGCAAAAATGCTTCGAGCTGGATCAAATGTATGACAGCGTTGCAGTTGATGGGGATTACTTTAAAGGCGATAATTTCACTTTTGAGGAAAAAAAACTTGTATTTTGTATTTTCTAAACATATTCCGGGAACATTTTGATCAGGGTGGTATTGTTTTCATACTATTTAAACGACTGCATTTTGCGTTTTTCCCTAAGGTGTTTAACTATGAAAAGAGTTAGTAAAAGGCATTTGTCGCAATATGTAAGACCCACTTATATACGAGTGCATATTTATCCCCACTACTAAAGCCATATTCATAAGCAGAAACCCCAAAAATATCGGCACTACTTCTGAGAACGCACCGGCTG
This sequence comes from Anastrepha ludens, assembly GCF_028408465.1. Lineage (NCBI taxonomy): Eukaryota > Metazoa > Arthropoda > Insecta > Diptera > Tephritidae > Anastrepha > Anastrepha ludens. The sequence continues at coordinate 71,730,024 of NC_071500.1, forward strand.
CTTTTACTGCATATTGGAGAGTGTAATTTCAGTTGCAATTTTTGTTTGTTGCACATTAGCAATGCTTCGGCTTATGTACTTGTCCATGCATATGCGAGTCATGCGATTTACAATTTGTTTTCATTTCCTTTCGCCAACTAATTAGCTTTTGTATAATTTATTTATGCATGCATGTATGTACATGTATAATACATAAAATTAACTTGCATACATACGTACGTTTGTAATTAAAAATAAATGTAATTAAACAGCTGTAAATTTAATCTCACAGTGGCACCTATGGGTCTAATAGCTTATGCATAGGCGTACTAACAACTAGGTTGCGTTTCCAAAAACCATAACAAAGATTGTAATTCATTTACGATTTTTATGGTCTTAGATAGTTTGAGAAATGTTTAGTGCATTCCAGCCAAAAGGCCAGGAGTTTTTATGATCTACATACATATTTATGTAATAGAATGGCGCGGAAACTCGCTGACTACTGAACCGGACCGGACCCAAAATCTAAAAGTAGACGATATAAGCAGTAACGAAAATTTTTGCCCAATTTTGAAATAAGCTTACGAATAAAAACTGAATTAAATTTGTATATTAGTTAACTTACATACATATGTACTTATATACGGAAGCAGTACAAAGCGAACACAAATGCCATCTCTTGGCTTGCGTTAGAGCTTGAGCACACTATCTCAATTCTAGAGACTTGGAACCGATTTTTGGAGTAAAAACCCCCGTACCCACCTGATTTGGTATCCAGAGGCTTTTATTTTTATTTTTTTTTTGTCCTTTTGGAAAAAACGTTTGCCAATGAACAAAGCGCTTTGTTGGCGTGGAAGGCAGCCAATGGGCTTACGCGGTGTGTTCAAAAAATAAGGTGAGGGTTTCGAATTTCGCGGGCTACGCACATTCGACTTTCGATTATTATTTTTTATGTTGGTACACTCGTCTCAAAGATCAGTTCACGGTTTCAGCAATATAGCCAGTTTAATTTGTTTGTGAGAGGCATAAATAAGACAAGTGTATTGCGTGATCGACGATTTTCTGCTATCGAAAGAATGGATCAAAGAAGATGTATCAAACTTTGTGGAAATGGAATTAAGTGCTCAAAAACACTTGAAATGTTGACAGGGGTATACGGTGAAAGTACTATGAGCCAAAAAAATGTTAACAAGTGGTAAAAGCTTTTCACAGAAGGTCGAGAAGATGTGGATGACGGCGCTGTCGATGCACTTTTTATATGTTAAGACAAAATTTTCTTCCGTCCATCCGAGCTTGTCTATGAATACCTTTGATTTCAAAAGTTAACAGCTGCCTCAAATAAAATGTTACTAAAATGTGTGTGTGTATATAAAGCTCGACGCGAAGAAAATTGGGCCTTCCTTACTTATTTTATAAAATTTTTTTTTTTTCAAATTTATTTTAGAAAATGTTTATATTTCATTAATTTAATTAACTTTATTTTATCACGCTTTATTTTATTTTATTTTTTAACTCATTTAGTTTAACTTAATTTAATATTATTTTATTTTAGTTTACTTATTTTGTCATTATTATTGTTTTCATCTAATTCTTTTAATTTAAAACTTAATTTTATCTAACTTTATTTAATTTTCATTCATAACATAAATGTATGTATAGGCATATTAATAGTAATATATTTCACAACTTGATTTCATCCCAACTTTCTATACTGTTTTCTCATCATCACCACGCACTTGCACAGTAAGTAAAGGCAAGTTCAACTACGATTTTACCCTCTTCATCTTTTCTGATCTTTTGCTTGCATATATTCATCTACACATACATATGCACTCATATGTCAGTCGCCGGTTAACAAACTCACTGTGCTTTAACACCTTACGTCAGTCGATGGATCGTACTTTATTTATGGGTCAAGTTAACTTCTGTTTTCCTCTTGAGCTATTTATATGAATTCTATAAAGTTCTTCATATATGCACTTGTATGTACATACATATGTATGCATGTACCAACAATTAACCTGCTTACTCATATTACAATATTTATATAATTCACAGAATGCTTTTCAACTCCTCTTGTTTTCTTTTTTCTTACTCTTCGACCTCACATCGTTTGCACTTACATACTTAATCTACATCTTATAATATATACACTTACATACATAGGCACATGTACATACATACATATGTAAGTAAGTACGTAAATATCCGTAGCTATCATTTTACTGTTTTCTTCTACGAGCTTGTAATATTCTTTGAAGCTTCTCGCTTTGCTTTTGTTTTAAATTCAATTACCGTACAAGTACCTTTCTTCTCCATACACACATATACATAAATATTTACATACGTGTAAGTATATAAACACATTTTGTGGTTGCTTACATTATCGTTATTTTGTTGATTACCTGTGGCCTGGCGCCAAGACAAGGTGTTCGGCACTATTTTGTTAGTCTCTGGGTTATTTCATTGTTATGTAAAGAAGTATTTTACAGTTAAGGTAATTTTCTACTGTCATGACGGTAGACTTCTAATATACTGTGAGCCATTGTGTTTAGTCAACTTGCTGAATTTTAAAATCTCAGGTCATTCACCTTTAAATGAAAAGCTTTGAAAGCTTACATACATAAGCATTTATACACATATGAGACATGCACATACATGCACATAAAAAAGTGATGTGCCTATAATTTCACTCGTCCGTAGATGGGCCTAGGAAGCAATTGATGTAGTCACATTTCCGTCGATTGGTTTACTATAGAGTACCTCATTTGCAATACTCATATTACCAGAACTGGAACCACTGCTTTGATGTTGCGACAACATTTGATGGCCATCGCTTCCCCTTTTTACTTTGGTCATGGTGGTACTGAAGAATACATTGAATTTTGTCTATTTCACATCCATTTCGGAACGTTATAACCCTAACTGGCTACACCAAGCACAAAAATATCGGAAAAATAATTTTTGAAGTAATATCCTCTTGCAATCTCCGTAGCTCTATGTAATGTATCGTGAGATTAGTTTTATTAATTATGTATGGCTCACAGCGCTACGTTAAAAATTGCCCATTGCAGCAAAATTTCTCGCTTTATTACCTTGCATTTTGCTGGTTGCAGGATAAAGAGCTATTAACTGCAGAAAATTCAGAGTGGATAGATTTACATCAGGATCTTTTGAGACGCCCTCGTCCGCGTGAGCCTAGACGGTTCTATTCGAACGCTCTCCTACTAAGAAAATATTCCGGCTTTCAGAGGGTGTGTCCCAGCCTTCTGCACTTTATATCTCTGATTTCCACATTAACCGGTTTTTGCTTGCTCCACTTAACAGTTTCTGGTTAGGAATCCTAAGTTCTGGCCAACCGACTTTGAAAACACAGTTCCAAGAAAAACGCGTTTAAAGTTTTGAGTTACAATAAAAGTGGCTTGGAGCGTACACATTCCAAAGGATGTATCTCCGAATTTATTATTCGGATCGACTTGAAAATTTAGGATAATATTCCTGAGATGTTGTAGAAATTAATAAGCCAAAACAAAAAAATAAATCGATTTTTTGAACCAACGAAACCCATGTAACCCCTTAAACTAAGCTTTTTAAAGAACCAAATATGATTGAAGCTAGCGATGTAACGTGAGTTTTTGCTTCTCCTTACTTGTACGGTAGATGTTATCAAACTACCCTAGTATTCGCTTCTCTTTTTTTCAAATAGTTTCTCATAAACTGGCTCACTAAGAACATCTTGCGAAAAGCACTCAGAACTTTTTTCTTCACGTAATATAGCAAAATTTACAGAAAAATCAGCTGCCCCTATGTCGTACCTCCATGATAACTTTGTCATGAAAAAGTTTATAATAATAAACCTTATTTGCCTCAAATGCTTTAGCATTGTCATACATCCCCCAGATTTAAGGAGATCAAAATATACCAATCCGAGTTTCCAAATTTCAAATTTTTTGTGTTTTTGAATTCTTGTTCCAGTTATGACACTAATTTGCCCATTGTTTTAAAACGCGATTTGTCTTCCATTCGAAAGCACGACCTTTGTAACTTGGAAATAAGTAACAAAAGCCTCAATGGGAACTTCCACAAACATTTGACGGGCCGTACCCACTTTATATTTTTTTGCAGAGTACTTTATTTGCGGCAGCTTTATAGAGGATGAATTGGAATCATCTCAACTCTTATTCCTCAGCCGGTCTGCAAACAACAACAATTCATATCGTATGAATATGGCTTCAATCGGTCAAGTCGTTCACCTGTTACGCTTTCAGTTGCCAACCAGCCAAGATTTCCATAAAAATATATTTTAAATACATATCTACAAATGTATGCAAACGTAGTAGAACATTTTGCTTAGACAGTAACACATTATGAAAGAAACAATCAGACAATCATTTAAACCCTTTGCTTTTTGCTTCTCCTCTTTGAAAGCATTGCGCTTCATTGTCTTCACAAAGAAAAGAGTCCGTCAGTTTGTCAGTTCGTTGTTCAGTTATTTTCTCAGTTTGTTGACATCATGGAGTGTTTTCATTCATTGTCTAACTTTTACTATCTTTTAAACGCCACCAACACCAACAGCAATAACTAACTATGCAGTAACTCATCAAGTCACTGAAAGCATGAATGAATACGCGGCGGCAGTTCTTCCTCTCCGTTGTAAATCATAAGGTTTTTTTACCTTTTTTCTTTTAACTTGATTCTCATTTTAGTATCTCCTGCGATTGTCATTAACATTGAGCAACAACCACAAAGCACGCGTTTTCAAAACACTTCTTCATATTAAATTTCACAATAGTCAAAAATCGAAAAATAATTATTTTTGTGCGAAATTTCGAAATTTTGAGTTTTTGAGGGCGCTGTTTACCAATTTGACATGTTTTTTTCTCAAAACTCGAAATTGCGAATAATTTTTTCACAATGACGGTTATTTATATTAGAAAACTACATCGCCTCAGCCGCAAATTTGTGTAGTTAGATTTTCAAGATTGCTGATGTCGAATAGCCCAAGATTTTCTTTTTTTATTCATTGATTAGGCTGAAATTTTTATAAATAAGTGAAAAACCACTTAGCAATATAAAATCGGAAATGATGAACACCAATCGTGAATAAGCTTTGTAAAAATCTTCGAAAAAAAACTGGCGCTCGGAGGCGGCATAAAACTCTGGGTTTTTGGGTTATTTCACAACATATCTCAAATTGGATGAAAAGCTCGGATAAACATGTAACAACTTTTTTCTTTACTGAAAATCAACGGTATTTTTTTGTCAAATACAACTTATAACATAACAAAGTGATACTAAAATTCAATGGGCTGTAAAACTGCATACCCACAAGAAGTCTAATACATATATTAGTATACAACTTAGTCATCTATTTTGCGGAAACTGTGAGAGGTGGTGAATATAACATCAAAAATATAGCATGGATAGAAGAACAAGGTATAAAATACCATAACATAGCATAACGAAACATTAGTACTAAATAAACACACAAATGATCTCGATTGTCGAATTAGTTGAAGGCATCAGTCTTGGAACGTACTTCGGACTCTGGGTTACTTACCGTCAGTTCATTAAATTCCGAACGCAAAAATTCTAGTGTCTCTGCCCTTTTTGAATATTCAATGATCCCAAAAACGTTTAGTAATGGTATGATATTTTGATGAAAAAACCACTTTACTTCTCAACTTTTGCTGATAAATTTCATGAAATTGGGCCAATATTACCACATTTGATGACAAAGTACTGAAAAAGTAATAAAAACGAGCCAGATATCCTAAGCTTCAAACCCGTCAGAATACTGTGATCAGGGCAGCCATAGTAAGACGTTCAGCAAGAATTTCTATTGAGTTCCTATCGTAAAACATTTCCCCTACAGGCACTTGCTAGGCGGATCAGGACACATCTCTTCAACTACACTGACGAAATCCAGAACCGAACCCAACTGCAACTACTGGGCCAGACAGTTTAAGCTCAGGCATTAAACCACATTAATCGGAAGTCTCTTACCACCTTCTTAAACTGCCGGCCCAGAATGCCGATTTCGGGTAAACTACAACAATAACAATAACAGATATCTTAAATTGCATGATTGGTACGTGAGTACCATTCGGAATTCAGAGAGAAGGTAGGTTCGAATCTCGGTGAAAGACCAAAATGGAGAAAGAGATTTTTCTCATAGCGGTCGTTCCTCGGCTGGCAATGCCAAACCTCAGAGAGTATTCCTGTCATCAAAAAACTTCTCATAAAAAATATCTCCCGCTGAAATCGAAAAAAAAAACCTTTAAAACTTAGTTGCACACCCAATATATATATATATACATATACATGTATATACAATTTCAAGCACTCTCAATTTTTTTCTATAATTAAGCGCAAAAAAAGAATGTCGATAAGTAAAGCTTTTTAAATCACTCTCTATAAGCTCCAACAACTAATTACGACCACACACGATTACGCCACTTACCAATGATTCTAACATCAGACTTTGAGAAACATTAACTATGTAAAAATTTGCTTCTGAATTTATGTAGAAAAAGTAGAACAGTTTTGAGTTCTAAAACAAATAGATCACTAAATCTCCATTTTCTCTAGATGTAGATAGCCCATTTTCAAATACATATTTAAAGGGGAATACATTTTATTGAAAATGTATGCAACACTTAATTTGTCTAGAATTTTGCATCATCTTCGACAAGTTTTGAGTTTTTCTGTTTACTTCCGTTTATTTTTTAGATATGAAATTTTATAGTAGGAAAATGAAACCTTGCCTTTTGGCCGTTTCTTATTTAATAAAAATTTTAAGTCTACCAAAACACAGAGGAAGCTACTCTACTTAATTTATTCGAAATAAATATTACGAATTCTACAATACCATTTTTCTAATTTTGGGCAAGATTTTCAAAAAATCGCCAACTGTGCATTCTGCCCAACTTAATTGGAAAAGTTTCTCTATAAATGTCCACAACAGTGCGCTTCCATTTGGCTAGGCTTTTGAATATAGCAGACAACAATCAATGGAGTGGCTGTTAATGGCTCGAAACTTAATCATCATTTGCGGTGAGGAGAACACCATTAATTATTCACATAGGAATCGACAGAAATTTGTATTATGATAGACGTATGCATACATACATACATATGTATAAATATATATTTAATATATCGCACCCTAAATACAAAAGGGTCACAACTCAAAATGTATCTTCTGCTCAAATATGAACGAGACGTTATCAATAAAACGGTCCGCGGATGACATATGGCAAAAATAATTTTTTTGTTTTTTGGTAGGACAGTTAAAAAAAAAAAAAAAAAAAAATAAAACCCTGAATACACTGCACGTAATTAAGGCAAGATAATGTGGGTCTCACGAGACAACTAAATCCCTAAGACTGCGATGAGTGGTGACTGGACTGTGATGACGGCATTCGGAAGTTGCTATTTTTGGCAGGTATTACAAGACTGCCGATAAATGTCTATCTATAAGCTGTCTGGTCTAGTAGTTGGTGATCTACACTACACTTACAGGGCTTAGTATTGCTGCTACAACAACAACAATAGTTTTAGATTATTTGCGGTCGGTATCGGTGAATCTTCGACTTTCCCCTCAACTGTAAATAGTTTGACCTCCATCGTCCATATGGCGGTGATCATTCAGCTCGGCCTTGATACTTCGACTCACTGTTGGTTTTCAGAGCACTCTTAATTCCTGCTAGGAGCAGATTACTTTTAGAAGTGATTAGAGCGTCTGTATTCCGCGTAAGGCCAAGTAGTCATAATAAAGGAACACTCGTATGTCGTATCCAAGCAGCGAAAGAGTAACTTTTCCCTGGCAGATGTGCACTTGAAGGTTTGTTTTACTGGTTTATGGTTGCAAAACTCACTGCCAATCTCCATAAAAAATGTATTTAAATTAAAAAAAAATATATTTTTGGAATTCTTTGAAGTAACATAAAAACACAAACATATTTTCTATTAACGTCTTTAGTGGGATTTATCTCAAAATGTCTTGTGTACATTGCATCGGGTCCTACCTAAATGCAGTGAGCGTAGTGGAAAAGTTCTTTGACAGTTCTGTTTTTTGTTTTTTTATAAAGCGTTGTGTGTTACATAGAAATAGGAAATTCAGTACCTTTAAGGTCAGGGTGAAATGGCCCGAGTAGGCGGGCAAAAGAATGTGTGATGTTGTGATGTTTATAGTATGTACTCAATATAGTAATAATTGGAATAGCAAGCGGTGGTATCAATGGTTTTTGTAAAAAGAACGTCGAAAATGAGGCGCATTCTGGTAGGTTAATTATCGATAATGTCGGTAAAGCATATTATGGACATTTTGGAGTCAGGCCGGAATGTGAGCAATTATTCCATTACCCAGGAACCGAAAAATAGCGTAAAAAAGGTTTTGAATAATTTGCATATGTTTGATCTCCTGAAGTAGCTCTGTGTATATAAGCCTATTTATTCACATATATGCATATACATATTTTTTTCTTTCCACAATATGACTTCGCAATTATTATTATGGTGTAGGGAGTATCTTTTACCATGTAAATGAAAATTTCACTTGCAGCCTTTTAATAAAAAGCCAAATGAATGCATAAATTCAAGCATTGTAAACGAAAATGCCTTGCAACCCCTTTGTGCACATCCGATTATATGGAACTGAGAAAAATTAATTAATGGAAGGCACATAATGCAGGCGGTGTTGTTAACACAAACAAAAAAATGATATTGTTAATGGTGTGTGTATGCCATTTGGACCTACCCCTTTTTTGTTGAGTGTCGGTGTCAGTTGTAGGGTGGTATTGCATGTGAATGATATGAATCCCGAGATGAGGGTACGATGATTAAAAAAATACAAAGGAAAATTTTAAAGAATGTTCATATTACGTGACCCCAATGCTGGATGAATTTGTGCGTAACTACTATTCAGTAGGGCTCGGGTTCGAAACCCACGGTAAGCCAGAAACCCTAAACTATAGAAACATTGCGAATGGCTCGGAGGGAACCACTCATCAGCAAAGTCAATAAAAATGAGAGGATATAGTTCGCAAAGAAATATAAAAGTAAGCCACTTTATTTCCGGATCAACATTATTTTTAGCGACGAGAGTTGGTTTAACATTTTTCCATCGGATGGAAGGATTCGAGTTTGGAGAAAACCCAATACCGAATTCGAAAAAAGCACTACGAAAAGAAATCAAATGAATCGTGGTAGTAGGGGTGTAATGGTGTGGGGATATATGTCAACGGCAGGCGTCTGTAATCTTGTATTTATTGACGGTATTATGGATAAATCACTTTACCTTGATATTTTAAAAGAAAACCTGCATGAAAGTGCGCAAAACCTGTGTATTGTAAATCATTTTTATTTTCAAAAATATAATGATCTCGGGCATACTGCCCGCGATGTGCGTGTGAGGATCATACATCATGTGCCCCACATTTTTCCAAAACCACCACAGCCTACAGGCTTGAATCCCATCCAAAATTTGGGCTATGAACTCGGTAAATGTGTCGCTAATAATAATTACATAACTAGCAAAACCCAACTAAAGCTCAATGTAGAAGTGGCATAACCATAACGCCATATCCTTAGCCATAATATTGGCCATAAATATTTATGTTATCAATTATTGGTGCAGCTGATATTTACATATACTATCACATTTGTGCAGTTCGAAGTGCAGAAACTAAAGAAAAGATAACAATAAGTATACCACAATGCAACACAACGCGACACCATGCAGCGGACTATGGTTACGGCGAAAAACCAAACCAACAGATGGCTCGAAATTACAAAAAGAGTTCCGAGCAGGAATCTTCTGCAAAGAGCTCCCACTAAGCTTTAACTATGCTTACGGCAGTATTCTCCCAGATTGACGTTTGAAAACAGACTGCTCATCCGTGCAATTCTCTTTAAGAATATTACCCTTCGCAAAAAACTCTCCTCACTTACTTATGCAAGACGTATTTCTAATAATAGCCATCTACAGTATTTTTTCAAACCTCCATAATTCTGCAGGGCAAAACATTCGTACAAGAAGTGTTGAACATACACATACTGCCTCATACTCATCTTCACGGCTGCTACGGTGACTGACACCGGCAGCTATGCGAGTATAATCAAGTACCACCCAGTCAATGGTCAAGTACCACTTTAGTATTCACGTGCGGCTAATAAATTCCGCACATTGTTCGTTCATCAAAGCGAACTCAATACTCTGCAGGTATATACCTATGTATATCTCTTAGTACTAGCTCTTCTAGCTTTCACAGATTGATACTGTGCCTCCCGATGAGCTTATAGGAACTTGTGTCATTCTTGAACGTACTTCAAATTTAGCGTCGCTAGGGATGCCAATATTAGCGTAAACTTTTGATCGTATGATTTCGAAATATTTTTAAAGTAACCGCGGGAGCCCGATATTCGTACCGGAACTCACCTTGATACAAATCTTTTCGAACATGAGTAAAAATTCAGTAACAGAAGGCATTCATATATATGTACATATTTGTTAATATAGACAAATCTATTTCCAATTTCCAATCTTAAATCAAATTTTGTAATAAACAAGTTTTCACATCTTTGATTTCGATATTTAAAGTTATTTGTGATCCCGGAATTTCAGGATCTCAGGATTGGCATTCCTAATAGTCACGGACCTAAAGCCTCGAACACAGCCTTATTGTAAGAACAAAAGAGAGGAGTCCATCACGCTCATAAGCCTTATTGCCATGTCTATTGAATAGGCCTCTGGTTAAAAGCAAAACACTACGGTATGTAAAAGAACGTTTTTGGGAAAAAATGCCAGCTTCAAATCCGATTCCATTGCTGATGCGTTTGTGAAGAATAAAATGTCGTAATCGCTAAAAACTGAAAAATTAGGGTTCGGAGCTCATGTTCTATATATGAAAAATTCGTCTGAGTGCTCTGAACTCCTCAAATCCCTCGAAACCATAAAGAAAAATGCCTAATGAGCTACCGGAGCGACTCGGACTTATGTCAGATCAGGGTCTATCATCTAGGCTATTCACTGTAAAACGGCCGAATCACAAAGATGAACAAAAATAATAATTTTGAAAAGAATCTAAAGATGTTTATAGCAGAATCATATCACACTTGCTGTATTCACCGGCTCACCGGTATTCATTGGCGACCGCCGTAGCCGAATGGGTTGGTGCGTTACTACCATTCGGAAATCAGAAAGAACGTAGGTTCGACTCTCGATGAAAGACAAAAACGAAGAAAACGTTTTTTCTAACCGCCCCTCGGTAGACAATGGCAAACCTCCGATTGTATTTCTGCCACGAAAAAGCTCCTCATAAAAAATATCTGCCGTTTGGAGTCAGCTTAAAACTGTAGCTCCCTCCAAAAGGGTGTACGCGCCAATTATATATATTGTATATATATACATATATTCACTTGTAGTCTGATGTGCACTTCCAACAAATAAGTCTATTTGGGTTGCTTCAAAAAATTACTCGTTACCTTAACCAACTGTTGAATTGCTGGCATCAAAATAGGATAAAGTAATGACTAACGATAAACAAATCGTTTAATAGGATTTTCATGGGAAAGTAGTGAAAATGGGTTCAACTGACCCAAGAAAACCATTAAACTTAAAAGTTTCCAGCGGACTCCCAAAGAAGTAAAACAGAGGTTGATAATTTTTTATGCTTTATGGAAAATGCAGTATTTTTCAACTGCGCCCAATAAAATGTTAGCCATGCCATATTGAAGTGCTTATGATGCCACCAAGTGCAGGCACAATTGAAATACAGTCATGCTCCATTTTGGTAAATGCTTCTATGAATAGACCAAATTTTTTTATACTCTTATAAAAGTGTCTGCAATGCATTTTGTTATGGACAACTTAAAATATAATACTTTCTGCTGCAACTTTAACAAAACCCTAACTCATTAACCCTGAAACATGGCACAGAAAATATGGAAGCGCTAGAGTGCTTTATTTTCACCTTAAAATAAATGGAACGCTGTTGCTCGCCACATTTTAACATTACATTTGTATGTGTGTGTGTGTGTGTGCATTTCTGTACCTACGTGCATAAGTATGAAGATATGTTTCAATGCTTTTGAAAAATCGCCGACTCCCATCGTTGCTTCGAACAGCAGCATCGACAGCTCCTCCGCTACCCAACCACGCCTTCAGCTCAGCTACCGCCACTACCACCCTCAACACACAGCCTACTGTAGAAAGCGCATATAATGCATAGAAGTTAAAACTCGTACTAGCAGAATGAGAATAACGAACGGCGAGACACGTGCAATCGTCAATTTGTGGCATATGCGCATACCATGCAAGCAACCACTCCAATGGAGAAGTGCATGCGTCTTGCACTCCATTCCATGCACTGGCATAAGGTGAATATGTTTGTACATGCAAGTATGAATATACATATACATATGCATGTATGTATATATGTACGTGCGAAGTAGGTTTCTGATATGTTGTATGAATTATTAAAAGATTACAACGGTGGCATAAATTATGCCTGAAAGCGTCTGAGCAAAGACAATGCGATGCGATTTGAAAGAGGCGCAGGAAATAGACTGGCAGCTTAATAGTGAAGTGCTATCAAATCCAAAGTTGGACAAGCATACATACATACATTCTTACTTAATGTAGACATAATGCATAGCATCAGCGAACTTGAAATATATCGCAGTGCGGAGCGTTCATCGCGTGTTTAGCAGTTCTCCATATGAAACATGAAAGTAATTGGACCAAAAAAGTTTTAGAATTGTGCATTTATTCAAGTAAAGAAATAAGTGGGAAATGAAACTTACCGGAAATCATTCTTAATGCATTAATTGCATTTTATTTTGTCTACACTATTCGTTGCAATATAGAATAAGTACATCTTAGAAAATTAACTAAGGGAGAGTGGGGATACCGAGTACGCTGCCACTATTATTACTTTAGATTCGGGGGGAATTAATTTTTGTAACCTTTTTTTTGTTTTTTTGTATAGACTCCATTATTGATTATTAAATTTAAAATATTTGAAAAATTATTTTAAAATAATATTAATTCAATCGTTACAAAAAAAAACCAAAAAAAACTTATTTGCGGTTTTTTTTTTTGCTCTTTCTGACTCGTTAGGCTGGTCAGCGCACACCAATGTGATTTAGCTAATTCATAATAAATAATTCATAAGCCATTTCAGACGAGCAGCGATTTTTTTAACAAATAAAAAGAAAGGCAAAAGATAGAACTTTGTGCATACTTACAGGCGAGAAGAAAATTTAACGCAACTCGCTTAAGGGGGTAGTATGGTTAATTCGGTGTAAAACAAGCATATTTTTCGAAATTTTTTTTGTCGACACAGTTGATTTATTCAAAATTTTAAAATTACTTCATTATAAAGTCATATTTAAAGAATATTGTGTGAAATTTTCATTGATTTTTATGAAGAAATGAGTTGGTGGCAGCGAATCTTCGCGGACGTCTCATAAAAAAGTTTTATTGCGGTGTCCCTCAGAACTCATTACTGGATCAACTAAAATCAAAAAACCAAATTGATTTCATCAGCTAATAAAGTTTCGCAGGTAACAACGTCGAATTTTTTTTTTTTTTTTTTTAATTTTTTAAAGCGCTTTGAAGTCAAAACACCGATTTTTCATAAAAAAAACTTGAAAACTTTGTTGTTTTATATTAAAATATGACAAAATTTAAAAAAAAAAAAACTCGACGTCATTACCTCGTGAATAAAGTAAAGAAACAAAAAAACCAAATTTGAAAAGAATCGGTGCAGTAGATATGAATCTACAGTGGACACCGACCGTAAAAAAGGCAAGTGTGAGAAAAACGCGTTTAAAGATTTGTGAAGATTTTTACAGCGTGAAATCCGGTTGGAGAGGTAGATACTTACTCCTTTGTGTCTTTGTCAATTTTTCTCTAATGCACTTCAAACTTTCACACAATAATCTTAAGATGTTATAGAATAATTTAAAAAAAAAAAAAAAAAAATGACAAAAAAAAAAAATACCATACTACCCCCTTAATGATTAAACTTGTAGCAACCCTCTATTAGAGTATAGGTTTTAATGTATCCATATATAATTAAGGATGCTTGCAAGTTCCCTCGGCGCGATCCCATAGAGTAATGTACTTCTTTGTACGGTGATTGTAAGAAGGAAAGCCGGTGCTAGCTAAGAGCTTTTTCTTTTTCAGTTGTTTCCTTCCAGCACTAACCGGCTCCAAGTGAAGTCAAGCTCTTCTCCACCTGATCTTTCCAACGCCACGCCGACCTTTTTTTTCTTCTCTGCTACCATGGGCTGATACCGCATTAAATACCTGTAGAGCAAGAGTATTTTTATTCATTCGGACAGCCTGGCTTAGCCAGCGGAGCCGCTGCATCTTTATTCGCTGCACTATTTCCATGTCGCAGTAAGGCTTTAAGGATCATATGTCTTGCAGTTTCTTTCTCAAATACAACAATTGCTTTATTCTTCTGCAATGACCAGTGAAAAAACCTGTGACTACTAACCCGTATAGGATTGGAGAGGTTTTTAAGATCTTTATCTTTGAATCCTCTGAAATTGAAACCTTCCCTTTTCTGTGCTCCGTTCTGAATTCGTCCAGTTATGTTTACCTTCCGTTTACTGGCGAATATAATAGTTTTGCTTAAACAGAGTTCTGTGCCTATAGGACTCCGGACTATCGTGGAAAGGTAATCGTAAATTGAAAGAGCCAGTTCCGTTGCCATTACCTAAACACCTTTATACTTTCTGATCCATGGAGAGTGGCCACCTAATGAAATTCATCCTGCTACCAATCAGCAAACAGCCGAAGTTTTATACAAGTATTTAGCTCGCTCCGAATTATGCAACTGTGACGAATGGGGACCATGCACTTGTTAACGGACGCGTCTAAATTGGTTGACTGGGTTGAAAGTGTTTCAGATATTCCATCTTACCCTAGTGTGCTGAAGCCGCCATAAAATAGATAATCAAAATGGTTGTAATGTAATACCGTTTACAGTAGTTCAAATACAATGAGTTTGAAATTAATCGGGGAATAGCCGACTGCTACTTCAGCCGCTTCTAAATAATTCCTTAACATACAGGGTGGGCCAAATAAGACCTACTAATGTAAAACACAAATAATTTTTGCAATAATCATTTCTTTTGGTTAATTGTTTTTATAACTACATTGAATATACATATCTGGAAACACCATTTTTCTCGATACAAACATTGGCTCTTTTTAAAGCGTTTTCCATTACACCACATAATGTTTCTGGTTGAGGGCTCATTTCGTCTAGAATATTTTGCTTCAGCTGTCTAATAGTCTCTCGTTTATTAAGATACACTTTGTCTTTTAAATATCCCCATAAAAAGGAGTCGGCCGCAGTCAAATCTGGCGAACGAGGTGGCTAAGGGAAATCTGAATTTTTGGAAATCAGACGTTCGCCAAAAATTTCACGGAGCAGGCCCATAGATTGCCTAGAAGTATGCGCAGTTGCTCCATCTTGTTGAAACCACAAATTAGGATTCTGTTCCGCCATTGGCCGCAAAAAGTTTTCAATCAATGTTCTGTAAAAAGCTCCTGAAATCGAATCCGGCGTTTCATCCTCATTTTCGAAGAAATATGGACCAATAACTCTAGTGGCCATAACACCGCACCAAACAGTACATTTAGATGGGTGCAACTGATGTTGGTGTGTTGCCCTTGGACTTTCAGGGCCCAACAATTTTGTTTGTTGACATAACCATTTAAATGGAAATGCGCTTCATCCGACATAAAAAAATGTTGCCGATATTTACGCTGCGTTAAAACAATTGATCGTTGACAAGAATAGAAAAACTCGATAATTTTAACGTGTTGTGTTGTACTGTAGGGTTCCATAATAAAATTCCAATAATTCAATTATAACCTACAAAAAGAGAAAAATAAATATGTCAAAAAATTTTAAAGTTATTTGTGCTCAACATTAGTAGGTCTTTTTTTCTGTAATGGAACTCAAACGTAATAGTGTGTTTGCGTTATATTTGGCTGGAAAATCACAACCAGCCATTGTTGTGTATCGCACTATAAAACGTTACACGCAACAACGCCTGAAATGGTTCGGAAAGTGAAGGCTCGACTTGAACGAAATCCACGTCGAAGTGGAAAAAATGGCCAAAGAACTGAAAATATCGCAAGACAGCATTCGACGCATATTGAAATATGAGCTCAAGGTCCAGACTTACAAGTTCCAAAAAGCACACGATCTTTCACCCTAGCAAAACAAAGTTCGGTGTGAAAGAGCAAAGGAGTTGTTGCGCTTGAACGAACGTGGCGAGTTTCTTAACATTGTGTTTTTTGATGAAAAAAATTTCCCAATTGAGCAGTTCATAAACACTCAAAGCGATCGTGTTTACTTGACGGAACGCTCATACGAGAATTTGAGCCTACGTATAGCCACTCGAAGCAATTTCCCATCGCAAGTAATGGTTTGGGCCGCAGTGACCGCTGATGGACGCTCTCCAATCGTTTTTATCGAGCCTGGTGTCAAAGTGAATGCGACTTACTATCGGGAAAATGTTTTAGAAGCTGCTTTAATGCCGTGGACACGCAAACATTTCGGTCGTAGACCATGGACGTTCCAACAGGACTCGACACCGTCTCATAAAACTCGTGTGAACCAAGAAGGGTTAAAAAATCATGTTCCACACTTCATTTCGTCCAAATGGCTTTCGAATTCGCCAGACGCAAATCCGATGGACTATTCCATCTGGTTCATTTTGGAAAGCAAGGTGAGGACTAAAAAATATGCCAGTATGGATGCGCTGAAAAAAGCGATTATACGAGAATGGGCCAAAATACCTCAAGATCACATTCGTGCAGCATACAACTCATTTTTTGACCGTTTTAAGACCATAAGCAAGGCAAAAGGTGGTCATATCGAGCTAAAGTAAATATATGTTAAAATTGTAATCATTTTTGAACAATTTTGTCTTTGAAATCAATAAAACCTAATTTCACACAAAAAAGTTATGGTGGTTTGAATAGGTAACACTTCATATCGTTCACCCTGTATGTGCATTTGTTAATACTGGTAGGTTTCTCTTAGGGCTTATCTCAGCTCAAAAAGCTGTCGGCAGGCTAGCAAAATCGTAAATTCAAATGTCGATAAAGTGATAATAATCGAATTTTATCTGATAATAATTTATATGCTAGAACTCATGATTAATTCATATCCATAACCCCTGTTACGTCAGCAAATCAGCTGATTCCCTCAAATTCACTGAGAACCAAGTAACGGCTTAATGTTGACCAAACCTTTGGGCTCTGCACATCGTGCTTACCGGCATGCAGCGTTTCTTCTATTTCTCTCTTACTTTATATCTCACATTCCTCATCCAGTGGTATTACATCAGCTTGTACCTCGGTGTGCTCCCTTCTGTTAAAGCCACATAAACCAAACTTTACCTATCGTTTTTAGAAGATTGCCAAATAAACTTCTGGAGGTATTCCAAAAGGCATTTTCATTGAATGGACGCATAATTCATAGATTGCCGAGCTTGTAATATTATAACGCCTCCAAGTGGTAGATAGTTTCTAATGAGAAATACACTCGGAGGCTTGCCATTGGCTGCTGAACGATCGCTATTAGAAAAACCTTTTACTATCATTTGATTTTTCATGTCTATAATGGGCTTCGAACTAGGACCGACTGGATGTTAGTCACTCACAAATGAACTCGGCTACGGTCGTCGCCTGTGTAACTTCTATTAATAGCGGTTTTCAGTTTCATTCCTATTTTCAGGGTTGCTTTTTTAATCACTTGTGATGTGACTTGTGACGAAAAGGTGTCACTACAAAACTAATTTTATTCTAAGCACAAAATGTCAACTGAAAGCCATTCCGCCGCAATAGTGCTTTCCGTCCCCGTCACGGTTGTGTTTAACCGACAGAAATGGATCAGCTGTCACCCGTCAACCCATTACCCGCTGTCTGCTCCAATTCTGTTTCAGACGTAAACGTCGTTTTGTAAAATATGGAGAGATTCATTCGGTTTATTACAACCAAGCAGAGTGGCCGTGTGTACTCTTCTATTCCAACGTACTGCAATGCTTACATATCCTTTGTTGTAAGAATTGTGGCACTGAATTACATACTTGATTTTTTATTTGATCATATTCATTGTTTTATTCCGCTTAAATCGTTGCGGCAAAATAATGAATATACGAGTATAAATCCTGATACTAGTCCCGGGCTCGCTGGATTTCAATAACTAGCCCCGAAAATTTCATAATCGTGATAGTCAAAAAAATGGGCATCGACTGAGTCTAACTAAAAGTAAATCAGCAGCGACTGTCAGTCAACTCTCCAACCCACATGAATGCAACGTCTATGCGCTAACAAGCACGGGTTCATCCGGCAAGTTACACGAACATAGAAATACATAAAATAAACAAGAATATTTGGTGAATACGCAAATTAACTGCAATCAAATAAAAAAAACAACAAAACACATTTAATTCTATAGGATTGAGTTGGAGTTGAATGCAAATGAATAGATAGAAATTAGGAGTGTGGAAGTGGGCGCCTTCGTGGAGGCTGTCTGGTCTTTGACAGATACTCGAAATAATAAGCAACATCTGCAACGAACAACGAACAAAAGTGAGCTGACAAAAATCTTCACGCAACAGCAAATCATAACAGCTAACGACCGTTCTTGACAGTTGTCTTTCCAGTCATACAAAATTAACCAAAAAAGACACAAAAACAAATACAAATAAAAACGAACAAGTAGATAAAAAAAATACTGTGGGAGCTCAGATTTTTTTTTTATTTGTGAACCAGCTACTAAGCTCAACTTCAATTCGAATGGGGCTAAAGTGAGGAGTGTAGTTTGTGCGGATGGACTGTCTAACTGGTTAACTTTGTTAAATGAAAACATATGTACTTACAAATATCAACTCCAAGACACAGCAACTCCAACAAAATGAAAATAAATAAAAGAAAAATAATTCTAAAAGAGTTGATGACGTCTTTCCTGTCACAACTATTTTCTGACGAGCGCCAACCGAACGCTTGACTGAGTAGACAAGCCAAGTTGGCTGCATTTATGCCAAAGCAAATATTTTCAAATATGTAAGCAAATGCTGCTTTAGCATTTCATAGTAGAAGGGATAGTCTGTAGATAAGCACCAATTGCGCACAGATAATGGCGGATGGCAACGACCCTCTAGAGCAACTTTCAAATACTAATACATACATACATACATATGTACATACATACATACATACATACATACATACATACATACATACATACATAGTGTACAATGGAAAAGATAAAATTCCAAAGATTTAAAAGGGAAAAGCGCTCATACTTTTGTCAGCTAAAGACTAAAATAAGGTGACTTCGGGACTATTGACGGTAGGCAAAACTATGGCAGCTGTTTGCATAATTATTAAGCTACACGTCAGACATTGGCAGGCAATTAAAACTAGCTAAGTAAATTGTAACTAAATAATGATGGGAATAGACGACAATAGTTGGAATAAAGGACAAACAAAATTGTGCAATTGAGGAAGCTATGTGCATTAAATTTAAAAAGGAGGTTGAAAGGCATAATATACATGCATATGTACTAGGTGAAGTCCAAAATAAACAAGAAAACTGAGCTAAAATAGAAACGGCAGGAGGTTTGTTCTGATAACTTCGAGTTTATTTATTAAAAAATAGTCCCCTCTGACCTCGGTACACTGTTTCGCGCGATTTAAATGCTTTTCGAAAGAGTGTTTCAGGTCATTGGCCGGAATGTCCTTCAGAATGTCGGTACAAACCTTATGGATGGCCCTTACGGACGCAAAACGTTTTCCTTTCATGGTCAAATGCAATTTTCCGAATAGGTGGAAGTAACAGGGAGCCATATCAGGCAAACACGGTGAGTGATTGATGGTTAAAATGCGATTTCTGGTCAAAAAATCCGTCACTGAGATGGTGCATTATCATTCGATGAGCACCAGCTTCCTCTTTCGCGGTATTCAGGGCGAATTCGATGAATGCGATGCAACAAATGCTTCAAAATGCCAAGATGGAAAATTGCATTGACGGTTTGGCCCGTTCGCACGAGCTCCTCGTGGACAATTCCCTTGGAATCGTAAAAACAAATGAGCATCGACTTGATTTTTGACTTCTCCAAACGCGATTTTTTGGGTGATGGCACGTCTGAGCTCTTCCACTCAGCACTTTGACGTTTAGTTTCAGGTTCAGGTTAGAATGTTTTCATAATCACCAGTTACAATGTTTTAAAGGAAGTTCTCGTCTTTTCTCGCTCCTTTAATGAGGTGTTTCGAATGTTGAATTATAAGCAATTTTTGGTCCTCAGTTAACTTGTGGCCAAATGATCAGTTCAAATGCGATAAATCGATGTTTTGGAAATATTCAACTCCGATTTCATAAATTTCAACTATGATTTCGGTTCATTTTTGATAAATTTACGAACAATTTCGTTGGAGTTTTCATCGTATGTTCATTGTCATTTATGTCCTCACAACCATATCTGAAACATGTATGTAAACCACTCATGAGCTCTGGCACGAGACAAACAATCATCGCTATAAACCTTTTTCATCAATTCGAATGGTCGGTAAAGGTTTTACCGATTTTAAAGCAAAATTTCATAATAGCTCTTTGTTCGAAACTAATTTTTGTACCGATAACACAAACATACTAACACTTTAGACGCCATAACTTCGCTTCGACTGAACCGAATGTCTCCAAGCTTTCACAGGGAGTCAGCTAGGGATGTAACTTCCAACGCTTTAGCTCATTAAAAAGATGGCGCCATCAAAAACATTTTTATGGCGCCAGCCTTGTTTATATTGAACTTCACCTTGTGTATCACTGAAATATTTTGCCTTGCTTTTATAAATATTTACTTATGATTAGGTGCCCTCTATTCAACACAGTGTCTCATTCAAACACAATTCACTTAATAAAATTAATTCTCCTAGATGCATCCGAAAGGTCCCAACCTTCCTCGGGCTATAGTGTCACATACGAGAAGAAGATGTCAGACAAAAGTCAGTGGACCATATCCCAATTATGTGCAAATGACTGCGTAATCTGCGTTGATCTGTAAGAACCTGCCTGTGAACATTCTCAGTTTAGCTTTTGGGGAGGATTGTAAGTTGCCTGAACCTCCTTTGAATATATCCCCCTACTTCCCCTGGCGTAGCCCTATCAATAGCAACTTCAATTTATCGATGCACTCAAAGACCAATGAGGACTTAACCTCACAGAACGAGCATGCTTTGAGTGCCGCCCGACTGGTGCTCAGAATAGCTATTCCCTCATTCCGGAGGTTTCTGTCAGACACAGACCGCTTTGTTTTGAGCGTCTATGCCTTCTGGGGTCTTCGAGCGATCTATATACCAATGCATTGTATATTCTCTTCAAGTGCAGGTGCACTCCAGTCTTCTTTATAGTCTAGTTGAAGCTGCAGGATCAGCGATGACATGTTCTTAGATGGCATCACTTCTTCTTTACCAAAACCTTCCCTAGTAATCTTCAACAGAGCACGCTTGACTGATTGCTGAAAAAATATATGTAACGGTGCCAGCTCGAACATCTTCTCCATCGCAACTGTAAGGCAGGTTCGTATCACAACCCATGAGAGCCTTCATTTTTCTATTTTTGATAAGAAAACCACTTATATTCTTCTCCAAATCGTTGTTCCAACGGGCACGAAGTAACAAGAGCAATGATTGCTTTACTTTGTTTCCTATATCACTAATACAATCTCAGTTTTGTCGTAAACTAAACACAGTCACATCCCCGGTTACGTCAGCAAATCAGCTGATTCCTTCAGAATTGCTAAGAGCCACACCTTCTGAATTCTCTGTACCACGTATATAATAATGTTGGCTAAGTCGGTCAAACAAAGTAAACAATAATTACAATTCTAGAGTTGCTGTCTCGAACATAGCGCCACTTTAAAAAAAAAGTGCGTGTAGGGTAGTACACATAACATAAGTGAATTTTTCAAGGCACACAAAGAAAGAGGGAGAGACCCGCGAGAGAAAGAATATATATCCAAACAAATTCACAACATTTACAAAGCATACAAATAGACCAAATTTACAAAAAACGCAGAAGGGTCGACCGGAGTAGGTAAACTCCGGACACAAACCGTGGCAACAACGCGCACTAATTTGAGCTTTTTTCACACGCACAAACGCAGCGATTCCAGGACTGCAGCAACGGCACAAGGGATGTATAGCACTTTATAGTACGCACAAGCACTAGCCAGGAAACGGAAATAAGCGCCAAAAAGTAGGCACCAAAAAAAAACGGAAAGGAAATTGGGACCAAAAAGCGCCTCAAACAGTAGGCACCAAAATATATTTCCTACCAGTTTGCACCAACGAACAAGTGCCAAAAAGTAGGTAGTGTTATTTCTCACTAGAAATTAGCAACCACAAGGAAAAACTCAGGAATATAGCCTAAAGTGTATCTAAGACATATAAAAGGTATATCTCTCTCTCTCCTTTTCCTCTACGTTATATCTTTTTTCTCTCTCGCGGAACGAAAATACCTAAAACATTGCATGGCCTTGAAATTTTACTCTCCATTCTCGCTCGTCCATCGACGCCTAAGAAGTTTCACTTCAAAAATTTGCCTGCTACCAGTTTTTATAATTTCGAAGAATTTATTTTTAAAGTACAGGTGAAAAATTCTTGTTCTTCTCGTTGTTTCTTCATTCTTTCGAAGTGAACTATTCCGTGATATAAATCTCCTTCACCTGGTGTCTCCAACTCGGTATGTCATTAGTCTATCCAAGTGAGCTGTCAAAAGTTATAGGGTTGCCCGACGCTTTCACTTTAAATAGCTAACCCGGTAGAAGATGCACGGCGCAAAGTTCCTCGAGTAAGGCGAAGGGTGCTACACTTAGACTTAAATGACGTAATGTCATGTTCGAGAACCCTAGATCTTGGAAAGCTTGGACATTGGCCCACCTGAATTTAAGAACTATTTCGGTATACTTTTAGGAACAAAAGTTCTAAATTCTAAATATTCGCTCTTGAATAAAGATTGGGGCCTTCTTATTTTAGGCTTAATTTTTTCTTAAATATTGATTGATCTATCTTGATTTTAGTCTGTCCACATTGTTCTTATTTATTTAGGTTTGAATTTCTTTCACTTCTCTCAATTTTAAGATTTTTCAAATTTAATTTAAGTTTAGCTCAAGAGCACAAGTCATGGTGTGGACCAGAGGATATGAAAACAAATATATGTACATAATATACATAAACTTATTTGGAAATGTTGCTGGGCGAAATATGAGGCATTTTAAAGGACAAGAGTTCTCAATGGAGTTCATAAAAAAAACAGTCTAGCACGGCGGTGGCAACATAATAATTTGGGGATGCTTCTCTTGGTATGGACTAGGACCTATTCACCTCATAACAAATAAAATAGACAAATTTTTGTTTACAATATTTTATTATATGTGAATTTATTTCCATACTCAAGAAGTGATGCTGCCATTTGCTAAGAAGAGTTTGCCACTTTTTATGCAAGATAATGACCCTAAGAACTCCTCAATGTTAGTACGTGAATGTTTTTTACAAAATAATGTTAAAGTCACGGATTAGCCAAGCGAGTCACCCGACCTGAACCTCATTAAAAACCTTTAGGAAGATTCAAAGAAGCGAATCGGGAAGGAAGCATTCAAAAATAAGTGGGATTTATGGCAAAAATCAAAGATCTTTGGTGTTCTAATCCCACAGAAACCTGCCGTAGGATTATCAATTCTATGCCATATCGAAAACTAAAAATCATTGACGATAATGGTGGACATAGTGTTTATTGATTATTCTTCGATTGTTTAAATAACATTTTTAATAAAATTACTAAATTCTTTTTGTATCGTACCTGCCCTTCCCATTTTAATGGTCACATGAATATTTTCCTTGTAATCCTATTGACATCAGTTTAAGTTTTAAAAGATCCTTTAAATATTATTTATATTTGTTATATTCATCTGGGAAATAAGAAATACGTACAATTGAATATTTTTCATTATTAATTTTAAGAACTTACATTTTCCATGTGAACGTGGGGGGTACCTATTTTAATGACCATATGTGTATGTATGCATTGCTTAGAAACGCGTATGAGTTAGGTACGTCTAAGCCAGATGTATTACGTTATAAAGGAAACAAACAACACCAAATACTTCAGTTAAAGACTTTATCAGCAGCTTTATAGCCAAATGTGCACCGCAACTTAAATTATGAACGTAATTCGTCGCATGTAGGCGGATGAGCAGTGCAGTATAGAAGGATCTAAAGATTGAAGCTGTACATCCATCCACACCTGTGCTCACAATAATTGCGCTATTTAACACATTTGTGCTATATATATTTTTTTTTTTTCATAAAATTTTTTATTCCAAAAATATATAAGTAATTAATACTAAAAAAAAGTATATAACTTTGCATAAAATTAAAAAAAAAAAAAATTCGCTTAAAATTTTTGGTCATTTAAAAAAAGTAGAATATGTTGTTCTTAGCCCATTGCCTTTTTGTATAATAAAAAGCAAGTTGGAAGCGGCTCAAATATCGGGTTGATTTTTGACAATTTGCTTGCTTGCACAACGCCGCCCATTTTCTCCATACAAAGTGCCACTTCGACAATTCGTTTTAGTAAAAATAATAGGACTATGAATAAGTTCGTGCGGTTTTTTTCGAAATTTGAAACTTTATTGACGTAAAATGGTTACAAATTTAATATTCAAAATATTGTCCATCGCTTACTACTACTTTTTCCCATCTTTCTGGCAATTCACGGATTCCCTTTGTGAAAAATTCGGTCGGTTTTGCCGCAATCCACGAATCGATCCATTTTTTGACTTCATCGTAATTACGGAAGTGCTGGTCAGCCAGGCCATGTTGCATCGATCGGAAGAGATAGTGATCGGATGGCGCAAGGTCTGGACTATACGGCGGGTGGGGTAGGACATCCCATTTGAGCGTTTCTAAGTATGTTTTGACCACTTGTGCAACATGTGGCCGAGCATTGTCATGTTGCAAAATAACTTTGTCGTGTCTATCGGCGTATTGCGGCCGTTTTTCTCGCAGTGCTCGGCTCAAACGCATCAATTGTCGTCGGTAGACATCCCCCGTAATCGTTTCATTCGGTTTCAGTAGCTCATAATACACAACACCCAGCTGGTCCCACCAGATACACAGCATAACCTTCAGGCCATGAATATTCTGCGCCGACGTCGATGTTGAAGCATGGCCAGGGTATCCATACGTTGCCCGACGTTTTGGATTGTCGTAATGGACCCACTTTTCATCGCCAGTCACAATTCGATGCAAAAAACCCTTTCTTTTGTGCCGTTGAAGCAGTTGTTCGCATGCCATAAAACGGCGTTCAACGTCTCTTGGCTTCAATTCATACGGCACCCAATGGCCTACCTTTCGGATCATTCCCATGGCTTTTAAACGTTTGGAAATGGTTGATTGATCAACTCCCAAAGTTTTTGCAACCTCTTCTTGCGTTTGAGCCGGATCTTGATCGAGCAATTCCTCCAATTCGGTATCCATGAACTTTGGCGGCGCACCCTCGCGTTCTTCGTCTTCCAAGCCAAAATCACCACTTTTAAAGCGTGCAAACCACTTCTGGCACGTTCGCTCAGATAGAGCATGCTCACCATAAACTTCCACCAAGATACGATGACTTTCGGCTGCTTTTTTCTTCATATTAAAATAATGAAGAAGAATTCCCCGCAAAAACACATTATTTGGCACGAAATTCGACATTTTCAAGTGTGGTAAAAATATTGTTGTTTACGCTTCAAATAAAAAACTTATACTGACGTTTGTGCCTTACGACAGTAGCTCTCCAATGAATGTTTGGAAATGTGGATCGATGGAATAATAATCAAGTTACGCCATCTGTTGTAAAACCGCACGAACTTATAAATAGACCTATTAATAATAAATAAAAAATAAAAATAAATAAAAGAATAAAATAATGCAAACCATCGTCAATAAAAGAAATAAATATATAAATTTTGAGTCACTTTCAACTGTAATTCTGCATAAAAAGCTTAAAATGTTGAAGAGATGTATTGAATATTTTCAAATAATACTCGATAATAGATTGAAGTACTATTTATTATTATTATTTGGCTGCTAGTGCATTCGGCATCAAGTTTTATTTATTATGTAATAATTTAGCAAAATGTTATTGGAATTTACCCTTAAGCGCGTTATGTTTCCTAATGTCTGTACCATTTAACTCGATTCATATGTTAAATAAATAAATTTTGTACAAAGTTTGAAACTTTACTTATATGTATAAGTATATGAGTTTTGTTGTAGTACGAACTTTTTTTCTATACAAAAATCAAAACATTTAATCAGACATAAATAAATGTCTACTGCTGTGAACGCCGGTGTATGTGTATGTAAGTATAACGAGCGCACACATACTCGTAATTTTCCTTCGCAGTAATGCTGTAGGCGACATTTGATGTGGTGGCTTTAAGGCGTTGTGTGCCACCAACCAGTCACACATATGCAAGAATGGTTTCAATCCATTTGCATAATCTTTCTTAAATCGTGCTGTGTTGTGTGTGCTTTTATGTTGTTGTTTTTTTATGCGAATTTTGCATTACTTTTGGCTTGTTCACACAATTTTTGTGTAGGCTTTTTTTTTGGTTTGGCTTCTTGTCTATGTTGTTGCCACCATTTTAACATTTTTATAGCAACGGCTGTCATTTGATGTTGTGCCGCACTTGTGCCAATCTAATTTATTGTGTGCTATCTGCTTGTTGATTTTTGTATGGCAGTTAGGCATGGCTGAGACTAGAATGAATAAAATGAAAAACGATATTAAAAGTTTTAGGCTTTTTATTTAACTTCTTTCACATACAAAAATAAAAAAAAAATTTTAATTTTAATAATTTTAAAAATCCCAAAAATTGGTCCTGAACGGTGTGCCCATTTTGGCTCTTCTATTTATCTGATACACAAAAGCCAAAACAGTTATTAATCAGTATAACTGTAGCTATATCCCGTACTAGAATAAAAAAAATTAACAATTTGGCTCGGTTTTGAATTTGACACTTTAAAAATCTTTAATAAAAAAAAAAAACGAAATAATTGAAATAATATTAGGTGCGCAACTAAGTTCTCGCTGTTTGTCAATAAATGCCGCCAGCAGTGTGTGCTAGTCGATTCTAACATTGCCTAAACGTCATAAACCAAGCTTAGACATATGGTAAACAAACTGTTTCGACACATTAGTAATTTTGTTTCGGTATCATATACTTTTGGTTTTGTAAAAATGTCTGATTTTGTGCCGAATAATCGTCATTTGCGCGAAGTGTTGATTTTCCTCTTTCTTTCGAAAAAAAACGGCGGCTGAAGCGCATCGAGAGCTACAGAAAGTTTATGGAGATACTGCTTTAAGTGCAACAACGTGCCGAGATTGGTTCCGTCGCTTCAAAGACGGTGATTTTAATGTTGAAGACGCTGAATTGGAGGCATTGCTTAATGAGGATCCGTGTCAAACACAAGAAGAGCTTGCTTCAGTATTAGGAGTTACCCGCCGATCCATTTCGAAGCGATTGCATGCTTTTGGAATGATTCAGAAACAGGAGACTTGGATTCCTTATGAGTTAAAGCCAAGCGATGTTGAACGTCGTTTTTCGGCAAAAAAAAATGGCGAGAACTTAGTTGCGCACCTAATAAATGAAATGATCTTTGTAACATTATTCATCATAAGCTTGAAAATTAAAAATGCTTCAAAAACAGCAACTTTGAATACTTATATGCCAAAATTTCTTTGGGCATGTTTTTTTGGAGTTATGGAAACTTCGGCGGCCGCCGTAGCCGAATGGTTGGTGCGTAACTACTCTTCGGTAGTGGCAACTGGCATGAAACCCCAAAAAGTGTTAGAAGAGGTTTTTTTCTAATAGCAATCGCCCCTCGACTAACAATGACAAAACCTCCCAGACTTTTTTGCCATGAAAAAGTTGCACAAAAAACCATCTGCCGTTCTGAGGCGGCATAAAACTCTAGGTCTCTCTATTTGTGGAAAACATCAAGACACGCACTATAAATAAGAGGAGCTCAACCAAACCCGAAAAGTGTGTTTATTTAAGGTTGACTTTATTTAAATTTAAATTAATTTATAAGATTTGTAATGGTTGATGATAAAAAAGAAGGAGCTGGCCAAGTCAGTAGTAGTACATTTTATTTTTGTATATGGCTAAGAATTTATGAGCGCTTAGGAGAAAATATTTCACAATTTTTAGTCCATTTCTAAAATTTTAAATTTCAAAAATGTTTTTAATTTAAATAATTGTTTTCTTTTTTTTTTAACAAACGAATATGCTCTAAAGGACAACAGAAATTGAGAAAACACCTACAGCATACATATTTCACATAAATCAAATTCTGCGAAAAATTTAGTGGTTGTTGCTTTTGTTGTAGTTCATTGTTACCACTGCATTTTAGCATGGAATAAAAATATTTGTGCTCCATGGAAATAAAATTAAGTGAAAGGAAGAGCTGGAAAATTGGTACGCAGCAGGACTTTGGTAACAAGCAAGAAATTACCCTAACAAAGGCTCAGAATGAGGAATTCCCTGCAACTTTTGAGCATTGATTTTTCAAAACACAGTAGGCCGCCTGTCACGGAATTTTTTTTACAACGGACACACTATCATTAATTGACATGCCACCCCGCATCGGTCAGCAAATCAGCAGCAGTTCTGAAATGTCAATATTGTATAGGCACGTATGCATATGTGCGTACGTGTGACTAACAAAGTGTTGCGAGGAAAGTATGGAATGGTCAAACAGTAGGTGCACTACCGAGAATGCCACACAGATGCGTATTTTTGTTGATTGTTTTTGTAAGCAAATACCTTTGCAAAGCAAAATCGGACGAGGTGGCCTGAGAATTTCCGCGAATGCCGTAAAGTTAAGTGGGAGTCATACCATCATTCCGTATTCAACTTTTGGAAAAGACATGCCGCCTTGTAGAGATCAAAAGATACCGAGACTTATGCATGTAAGCATAATTAAATAATGGATATAATGCATAATAGATGAAGCGTAGGGCAAAAAAACAAACGAAACAATTGAACAATTCCATGTGAAGTGATTAAAGTATTTTGTATATTGTCGTAAATGTTTGGAAAATTGGTTTATTTGTAGGTTTGAGAGTGAAAGTAAACGGAAAAAATTCCAGAAAATCCTTATTTTGAAATTTATTCAATGCTGAAAATTCTTCGATTCTGTTTAACACTAAATTTTTTTTTAAATGTGAGAATAAAAAATAAAACGAATTTTTTGGAAAAGAACATAAACGTTTTTCTGAGAGTTTTTGACAACTTTTTTTATAGTTTTGAAAACCACCTCACTCAAAAACAAAAATTTTTTTGCAAAATTACAAAAAAAATTTAATTGTTCTAAGCAAATTCTCCAAAAAAGTTTACGAGTTTGTTTTCCAAGAAACTTAAAAGTAAATTAAAATATAAATTTTAAAAACAACCGAAGCTATTTCACTTTAATTAATACTATTCCAAACATTTCATTTATTTATTTAATCAACAAACAAAAGGCTTACAGACTATTACATAGGTATATACAAATTAAGTCCTTATGACAAGATTCTTATAAGTAACTACTTAAATCTAAACTTAGAGTAAGAGAAATCCAAGATTAAGGCAGAAGAATAAGCGCGCTGGCATCCTTCTAAAAGGAGCATTCATTCCATAAACATTTTTAGCAATACCTACAAAAAACAGTTCATTGCAACGGAAAATGCGTGAGAGCACATTAAAATTAATTTTATTGAAAATATGCAGACAATCTATTGAGCCCGCACAAATATCAAAGACAAAACAGAACACGCCTAGACTGTAAGGAGATTAGATTTATTAATAAGCAACGACCCCGATAAGACGAGATGGGATCAACGAATTTCATCGAACGCAAAGCAAAACGCAGAAAAGCTCTCTGAACAGACTCTAATCTATTAATATCGACTGCATGAAACGGTCTCCAAACGAATACCGCGTATTCTAACCTGGACCGAACTAAGATCAGAAAACGAAGAACTATTTCGACGAATAAAGGCTAACATTGCGAACGATTTAGAAAGAATAAAGTTCATGTGGATAGTGAAAATGAGCTTGGAGTCAAAATAAACACCCATGTCCTTTAATTCACTAATTGATTTTAGCGGCGAGTTCGAGATGCAGTAATCTGTTGGAACAACATTAAAAACTATAGTGACATTTACTAATGTTTAGGAACAAACGATTACGCACCAGAGAACTGCACCGGCTCAGTGTAAAACATTCATACGCTTCGCTTGAACAAAAAAAACAGGCCTTTGCGTTCAAACGATCGAACTTGTTCAAATAAGTTATTGTTATTGTTTATTTCAGCTCAATCAAATCATGTGCTGCGTTTTAGCTCTCCGATGTTATCACCAATCGTCTTCATAGCAGCCGTTTCGGGTATTTGCTCGTTCGGCTATACATTCATTTTTTTGAGCAAGAATAAAAGGGCTATAGAGCCAAATGAGCCGGTTTGAACACGTATGATCCCGCTTGAGTTTTTGCTTGTAACTAACGATAGCAAAGTAAAAGCAAAGTTTTAAAGCAAAAACACTATATTTTCATATTTGTTTTTTTTCTTACAACTTATAATAAAACACGAAAGAAAATAATGTTAATAAGGAAACATTGCTGAAACCAACTAATCCTTTCAAATACGAAACGCAATTTACAGCGTACATTGTACGCCAACGCTCGTTTGGTCGAACATGTGCTATTTACAATAATGACAATTACTTCTTTGAACAAGTTTGGTCGTTTGAACGCAAAGGCCGATGCTAATTTCATTCAATGCTGCTTTTTGTTCAATGATTAGATTTGAGCCGAAGACATTAGATCATACATGTTGACTGAGCTGAACTACGCGTTCGCCTGCATGAGCTGACTGCACTTGACCAAATATTTTGGTTCAATTGACTGAATGTGAGCAAGAAATTTAGCGTATGAACAACTCAAGAAAACAGTGAGCCATGCAGGTCTCTGTTACGCACACACCAACTATATAAGTTATTCAACTCACACTGGAGAATGGATGAATCTTCTGGACATTTAATTTCATAATAGATTTTTAGATCATTTTAAATCATCCACAGAAGAATTCCACAATGAAAAACAGGAAGAAACATAGTTAATGAAGAGGATAAATAGTAGTGGTCCTAGGACACTTCCAGATGAAGCAATAAAAGAAGAAGTCGATACATTATCAAGTCGAACGACACAGAACCTATTATTGAGATGGGAAATTAACCACTTAAGAAATTAAGAGTGAAAGCCGAAACGCTCAAGTTTTGCAATTAATATTGGGTGAGATACTCTATCAAAAGCCGTAGAGAAATCTGTATAGATTGCATCCATTTAGAAACCTCTTTGAATTGTTTCCAAACAGTCCTCCGTAACGACAGCTAAATTTGTTAATGTAGATCTGCCCGGAATAAACCCATGTTGATTGGGACATAACAAATGTTTACCAGCAAAGTATATTTTGTCTTTGACGATATACTCAAATAATTTTGAAAATGTAGATAGTTTGGAAATCGGCCTATAATTTTCAATATTATTTTTATTGCCGCTTTTAAAGATAGGCAAGACGCCTAGTTAATTTCCAGTCTTCAAAACTCCGGCGGAAAGTAACATGTTAAAAATGAACTTTAAAGGCGTAATCAAAGCTGGGCAACTTTTTATTAGAATAACCGATAGATCATAAAAATCAGTACTACTACAAATTTAATTTCCCAAAGTTGATGGAAGTATCTAAATTAGACAGGATATCTTGAGCAAACTCAAAATCCGTATTGTCTGAAACAAAATTCGGAGGAAAAAAATTAGCAAAGAGATCGACAGCATCAGCAATGGAATTAGCTGAGACCTCTTTAAGATGAACCTATTAAGAGACCTCGATGAATGAACGTATATTTGAACAGCTTTTCTTAGATTTTATGTAATTCCAAAAGGATTTTGGATTACATTTAATATTGCTCTCTACATTGCGGATTTGCACGGTACAAAGATTTATTGAGCTTATTGAATTTAGTTCTGTAAAACACATACCGCTTACGAAAATCGGCATCATTATAACGCTTTAGTTTTTTATAAAATTTGTTCCTTGAGTTCGTTTGAGTTCTTTAGAGACCCACGGCCGTTTCGAAGGCTTAGTCAATTAGATTTTCTTTTTAAATCGTTAAGGTTTAACTATCTTTTTCGCAACTTTTTTTGTTTGTTTTTGCTTTAAAAAAAATAGGAGGAGGTGCTCGGCCCAACACACAATAAAGGGTGTAAGCGCCAAAGACCTTGATGGCAATCTGACTGTATACGAAGAAGGTGAGTTATGAAGGAACGGTCTCATAGATTTTAGCCTGAAATACATTAGAGTACTCTGCAAGTCAGTTAGCTTGCCTCAATACGCCAAATCCTACTGTCCGTTTTTGTACCGCTCAGAACGACAACAGTTTTGTAGTCACTTCTGTCGACGAAATGAAGGCCGAAGTTGTTAGAAGCCCTAAGCTTTGGGACACTGTCGGATGTCTTATGAATACTTACCAAACGTACAAGTATATATGTATGCACTCGTATAAGGTCAGCACATTAAAAGTCTGTGGCTCATGCACAAAGTACTACGCAATGAGTCATTACCGCAACTTTTAGACACGGAATAGTCCTTTCACCATTATTTTATATGCAACTGTTAGCTCACCATTCTCTATGTGTGTATGTACATTAGGGTGCCTCACCAAAGCAGGTTGTTGCTTTTCCAGCGGAGTTATAAAATTGATTATATGCATTTAAGACTTCCGCCAACATGTTGTATTTCGAAAAAATATCGAGATTTACGTGAACTGGTCCGTAAAGTACTTGAAAGTTCTTCAAAAATCGAATTTTTTATAAACACTATATGTATATAAAAAATAGCCCCAAATAACAGCAGAGTTTAAGCTTCGGCGTAAAAATTTCGAGCCTGCCAGTTGTCCATCGACAGCGACAAACATATTCATGCTTCAAAGGTTATATTGCGCATCTCCTTAAACCATCTGAAATCATCACTGGCAATCGTTACCGACTGCAGCTAATGCGTTTGAATCGAGCTCTCAAAGAAAAGCGGCCGGAATGGGACGGTAGACATGACAAACTGATTTTGCTGCATGAAAACGCCATGCCACACGTTGCTAAATCGGTCCACAAATATTTAGAGGGACTGAATTGGGAAATCTTTCCCCACCCGCCGTATTCCCTAGGCATTGCACCTTCGGATTTCCATCTGTTCTAATCAATACAATTAGCCCTTATTGGGGAGCGATCCACTTCTTATGAGAGCATCGCAAACTGGCTCAATGAATGGATCAAGTCAAAAGAGCTCTAATTTTTCGTCAGAGGAATCCGTAGTCTGCCTGAAAGATGGAGTTTTAAAGTTGTTGCTTCCAATGACACATACTTCACGTAATATCATGTATTATTTAGGTGTGTAAATAATTCGTAACTTTGGTTAAGAGAGAACAACTACTTATTCCCATACCCAATGTTTAAAAATTAATTTTATTTATAAGAAATCCGATTTTTTTAGATACTTTCATATCGGTTCAGCTCACGTAATTCTCAATATTTTTCCGAAATATTTTGGCGAAAGTCTTAAAATATTAGTTTGGGAAAAAAAGAAATTTTATAATTCCGAGGAATAGTTCAAATTTGTTGTTTTTGTTTTTTTGTTGTAGAGGGGGTATTGCACCCTAATGTAAAAATGTACTGACAAAACCTATTTCGCACGTTCATCCAGCACCAGTTTAATAGCAAAAAACACAAGGTAGACGATCGTGTGTAGGTATATAGATACATACATATGTACGCATGTAGAGGTGCAACGCGCTACAAAATATAGCATGAATTAGGCGCCTGCTATGTATTTATATGGATCCACATACGGTTTGTTGCAACAGTCATTCTGGCGTTCAATTGTACCAAAGTAGTGCATACGCATGCGTATGTTTGTGTGTATATGGTATATAGCTGATGTTGGTTGGTTTTGTGGCAATCTATATCGTGTAGATAATAGATATGAGCAACAAATGAATGTGGAATCGGTGTGTTGCATGCCACACTAGAATACTCAATGAGGTGTTGAGGCAGATATACACATGTACTCGTATGTATGTATGATAATAGAACGCATTGCATATGATTGTTGCCACAGTTATTGTACTGGAAATCGTTGAAGCAAAATAGCTGTAACTACGTGTATGCACTTAGAAGCATGTGGAAGAGCGAATTGGTGTTTAGAAATTCAACGGATTGATTATGCAGTTAATACAACGGAATTTGAAGTCAGGACATAGTATAAAATAAAACCAGTATTTGTTTGAAAGAGGTGAACTCGAAAACTACTCTTTTTATTATTATCTGTGGTTATAGGGGAATGATCATTAATAAGTCTATCGTTTCTATAGTCCGATTTGAGGGTTAAGGCTACAACTGTTTGCAAACGAAGTAACACTAAATTTTATTTATAGTACCCTGGAATTTCACAATCCTACCGAATTCCCGAAGTATCACTACTATTCACGAACAGGAGGATGGTTCCATGTGTAGAAGTCCACTTAAATAAGGAAAGTCCCTGATTGCCATTCACTTGGAAATAGTCAACGATTCTTCTACATATTGTCCAAACAGCTTTTAACTTCTGGGCTTCGCCCAAATATCATCTGGGTAACTTCAGAACATCCGTTCGAAATCAAGCTAATTTGAAAGCCAACCCAATGAAAACCAAACAAAGCCTGTGCCGATTATCAGGAAAGAGAAACGACTGTCGGATATAGCGCTAATCAAGAAGAAGATGATGAAGTTCATGAACTTATCAAACGATTGATTGCTGTATGAAAATATATTAGATATCTATGTAATTAGCGCTTACGCCCTTTATTGGATCTTGAGTCTTGATGTTGTTCTACAATTAGATTAGGCCTACAGTTTTAAGCCGACTCCGAACTTTTTCGTGGCACAAATACTTTCGGAGGTTTGCTGATTAGACATTGAAGTAGAGAGAACACCTCCTGTGTTCATGTATGGCTCTAGACAGAAAAAAGCTTTTCACGCTCGGATTCGCCTTTCTTGACAGAATTGAAGGGGTCTCACAAATAGCTTTGCTCAAATGTATTAAATTCACAGGTTGCTTCAGAGATGGCTTAAGTGTACAACGGATGAGGCCTTAGTGTGTCGGATGATAGCCACTCAACCTAATCTAACCTAACTTTGTTATTGCCTGTCGAGGGGCGACCGCTATTAGAAAAACTTTTTCTATCCATCTTGGTGATTCATGCAAGAAGATTCGAATCTATTCTCTTGCGTGGTAATCACGCACCAACCCATTCGGCTACGGCGGCTGAATATATAGTAGCTAAGCAAATTTTAGCCCTATGGGTATGTGTCATAATTCATTCACCATTAAATAACACAAAGACTGCAACATGCCATAGAACAATAATTGAGTGCATATTCTGTATTTATTGACATACCGTTAACTGAAAGACATTCCTCAGCTCAAAATTGCAGTCATGTTTGTTTGCAGAAGGAGTACTTCTCTTAATTTGTGTTAGTAGTTGCACGAAATAGCTACCAACCAGTGAAAACTAATGTCGTTGTGTTGCATTAAATGGTTAACGGCTGTTAGTATCTTTATAAATGATAAATTTACGACTGACTTTTATGTAATGTATATGATATTTAAGCGTTTATATTTATTTAAGTACAACCATCCGTAAATTTACTCTTTAACCCGTTAATGCCTGTTGGGTATTTACATAGCCGAAGAATAGTGCGCATGCAAAATACTGATTCCAAAAGCTGATAACAGATTTGAGTTTTTTTTGCAAAATATAATATTTTAACTGAATATATTAACAAAGCGGGTCCAAATTACTGGTTGTTTTTGTTTTCAATACAAAAATTTAAGAATTGCAAAATAAAAAACAATATGGAGTCAGAAGTTATTAAAAAATTTGAAAAAATTATACACGAATTGCTTCAAATGTCCACGGAGCTTATCACAGCCAAGTGCGCGAAAGTCTTTATGTAAGGATTTTCCAATAACTGCCGCGCCACCCGTTGATAAAGAATTCATTTTCATAAAAAAGCCATTTGCTGTTCTGAGAAATTCGCATTTGAATTTCTTTTTGTTTCGTTGTTAGCGAATGCGCCACCCATTGTGCACACAACTTTCTGAAACCCAATACTTCAGTAAAAATATTGCTTACACTGCCCATTGAGATGCCTAGAACTTCTACTAAATCTCTTTCAATCACTCGACGATTTTTCAATACGATTTCCTTTATTCTTCCTACGATTTCTGGTGTTGTTAGGTTTTTGAACGACCGTGACGTGGTTCGTCTTCAAAGCTTGTACGACATCGTTTAAATTCAGCAGCCCATCTTTCTACTGCACTAATTGATGGCGAAAAACCCTTATCCTCTTTCAACATTCATTCATAAATTTCCTTTGCTTTTAAACCTTTCAAAAATAAAAATTCAATCAGTGCACGATACTCGATATCTTCCTTTGTTGAAAATGCTATGACAAGTCGCTACTAAATGGCTTGTAAACAAAGAATGAATTGACAGATAGAAGTGAAACTCCACGTACGTTCATATGAAGAGTGTACCAATATAACAGAAGAAATGGGCTTGTAGCAACGCCTTCTTTCATCGAACCGCAAAACTTATTGAACAACCTAGTATACTAATTAATAGCCAAGCTGCGCTCATGACCTTAGACAGCCCCCAACCACTTCAGTAGTAGTCGAGTCCTCTAAATCTAGGCTGAACTATGTCGGCCCGATGCTATCATGGATCCCGGGACACATGGGTATCGTGAGTAACGGGACCTCCGACTTCTTAGCTAGGATGGGTTCTGAGGCCACCTTCTTTGGCCCGAAACCCGTTCTACCACTTCCTTCTGCAGCCATCAAAGAGACGGTTAGCAAATGCGTTACTTCAACCCACCATCAAGCTTGGCAGGCTGAGAGGGGCTGCAGACAGCTGGTTGGACTGGTGACATGCCACTTTCTGT
Organism: Anastrepha ludens; assembly: GCF_028408465.1. Taxonomy (NCBI): domain Eukaryota; kingdom Metazoa; phylum Arthropoda; class Insecta; order Diptera; family Tephritidae; genus Anastrepha; species Anastrepha ludens. The sequence goes on from NC_071500.1 coordinate 71,767,164, forward strand.
GGGCGAAGCACATGGAAAAAGGTGGGCATCTCAGACAGTGTCCTCTGCCCAGCTTGTGAAGAGGAGGATGAGACGGCGGACCACTTCCTGTGCGCCTGCCCCGCCTTCGCTCGAATCAGGTTTGAGGTCTTTGGCACTGATGTGTTAAGAAGCGACCACCTTGGCTCCCAGGCACCTCAAAATCTACTCAGATTTCTTCGGAGATCGGATAGATTTAAAGAAAATTTAAAAGGGAATCCGAGTGTCAATGGACTTAATTGTGTCTGCGTGCTGCACTTGGTAGTTGTCCCGACAAAAAAAAAACAAATACTAATTAATGGCGTGTCTTCAATTCCAAGGGAGCCAAGGGAGGCTTTAAGACACAATAACAGTTACTAAGATAATAAAACCATCATTCATATTTACGAATTTATTAAACCAAAAATATTTTAAAGTATTTTTCTTTCTTTTTTACTTTCAGGTAAGTTCCTTTCCCTTTGCTAATTCAGTTCGGTGAGTATATATGGCTATAAATGGTCTGCAATTAAAAAATGGCATAGCTACGGTTTATTAACGGTTCTTAATTTAATACTTTAATAATTTTTATATATATAAATATATTTTATATAATTTTTTAAACAATTTTTCTTATATAAGTATAGTGCATTCTACAGCAAAACCCCTATATATGAAAACTCCAAATTTGTACAAAATTCACAAAATATTAACAATCTTACAAAAATTACCGGCAAAAGTTTTTAGTCCGAATATTTAGAAAACTTCAAGGTATGCAATTTTCTATCACATTAATTATAGTATTATTAAAATTTCTTTTCGCCAAGGAGTTAAGCATTTTCTTCTATAAAAAAAGGATATTCTTTAATCGTATGTCAAAAAAGTTGTCAGAAATAAACGTGATTTTTGCGCTCTACTTTTGTAAAAATATAAAAAAAAACATTAAATAAAAAAGGAGTTAGAACTTGGAAGTTCATCGCGCTACTATTATTTTGAACATAGGTGTATATAATAGAAACTCGAACATCTGTCAGTATTGCAACAACTTGTGAATCTGCAAAATCTGCTTTATGCATATCTGCGTATCATGTCCAACAGATGCTCTGAAGGGGTACTTCTGCAATCAAAGAATTTGCTTCTGAAGCTAAAGGAACAGAAGCTGTGGAAATAAGTAGCCAACCCCTAGTAATTGTTTTTGTTTTTTTTTTTTTTGTTCAAACTATTTCACATTATCACATCGAAAACACAGAAAAATTATTATCCAAATTACTTGAAATTTACAAAACTATAAAAAATCATTTAACACAGAATTACAAAGGTTGCCTTTTATACAATATTTTGCACCCAATAATGAAAACACAGCGAAATAATAATGAAAATGGCTTTATTGTCTTTCCAAATTTTCTCCTTGGAAGTCAATACACTTTTGCATACACCTGACCCAATTTTCAAACTACTTTTGCCACTCAGAAGTGGATACCTCCAAAACGAACTGTTTCAGCATTGGAAACCATTGGCCTCACATTTTATTGTTGTTCGGGAACAAAAAGAAATCATGAGGTGCCAAATCAAGACTGTTAGTCGGATCATCGTTTAATTCTATCTTTTGAGAGTTCAAAAACTCTCTAGTGTCAGTCGATTTGTAAGAGCTCGCATTGGCTTGGTGAAGGATGATTCGTCTTCGGCGGTTAGTTTTCCTTTATTCTTCGAAAACTTCTCGTTAACAAATATTTTTGTACCACTCAGAATTTACTTAAGTTTGTTTAGTAGAACAGTTGCGACATGACCAGATTTTCCGAGACAACAAGTGATCATTTGCTCTGAGGTCCTTTTTCCGTAACATTTTTTGTTGGGTTATGCTTGCCTTAGAATCCCATACTTTCTATTCCTGTTTCGTTTCCGGCTCATCTTTCGTCGCCTATTATGAAATCATCGATGTACTTTGAGCCACGGCGGTAGAATTCCTTCAACATTTCTTTACACCAATCGTCACGAGTCCATTTTTGGGCAATTTTCAAATTATGCGGTATCCAATGAGAACAACTCTTCTTGGGCGCCAAATGTTCATGCAATATTGAATGTATGCTGGTCCCTCTAATGCCTAAAGATACCTATACCTAGCGATATGACATATGCGATCTTGTGTTATCATTTGACACACAGCATCGATTTTTTCTGACACAACAACCGTTTTTGGAACTCACACTAAGAGTGGTACTTAAATGCCAAAGTCGAAGTAAGTTTATCGATTTACTTCTGTCAATTTTCCCCGTGGATTTTTCTGTCTACATCTTGGATGTGGCAAAACATCCCAATCAGCTCCAATAATTTCTGCCGAGTGGCCAAAGATGTGTGTGGTCTTGCATTGTCATGATGGAATACAATACTTTTTCGATTTGTCAATTGGGGCCGCTTTTCTTCAACTGCATTGTTCAATTTCGTTAGTTCTTCAATGTAGACATAAGAATTTATCGTTCTGTTGGGTGGTAAGGGTTCAAAGTAGACGATTCCTTTGTAATCCCCCCAAACTGATAACTTTTGATGAATATTAGCTTTTGATGTTGTTTGATTCGCGATCTTTTCCGCTTGATATTGTTGTAAACAACCCCTTTTTTCATCGCCAGTTATCAGTCGTTTTAAAAATTGATCATTTTCATTACGTTTATTTACCAAATCGCAGCTGTTAATGCGTTGCGATAAATGCATTGCTTTCAGTTCGTGAGGAACCCATGTATCGGGTTTTTGAACATAGCCAAGTTGTTTTAAGTGATTTTCAATACATGTATGTGATACATCAAGTTTCTTTGCAATCTCACGTGTTGTACTGTGACGATCCGAATCGATTATTGCTTTGATTAGGGCGTCATCAACTTCAATTGGACGACAGACGTTTTTCATCTTTGAAAAATCACCAGAACGAAATTTGGCAAACCAATTTTGACACTGCCGTTCTTTTAAGGCTTCGTCACCATAAACACCACTTAACTTTTTATGAACTTGCGATGCGGTTTTCCCTTTGCGGAAAAAAGCAAAATACGACGAAAATGTTCCTTTTGATTTACCATTTTTCAACGAACGCCAAACGAAAACTTCGCAACCGATCAAAAAACTTTTTTTTACTGATTGACAGCAGAATTGCCAACTATCAAATAACAAAATGTGTTTTACATTTGTACTGCGTCTGCAAGCCTAAAAACTCAACCGAAGCCATCTATAAATGAAATCCGCAATTACTTAGTTGCCAACCCAATAGAATGTCAGCGCATGTACATGCATATGTGCGCATATGTATTTGTATGCATGCAAATATTTCGCTAGTTAAGGCTTCAATTATCCAGCGACATAGCCGCCACCCATACAGGCTTTCCGTAGTACCCCAAATTTAATGACACAAGATGCAAGTACAAGACATTGAAACTCCTTCTTTACTTTGCTAAAGCAATTAATTTTTCGCCCTTCATGTATTTTTTTTTTTAATACATAAACATGACAAGTGGTGAATAGATAGAGTAGAAGCAACAAAAATTACATTCGTTTGGAAGCACTTAATAAGTATAAGCAAGCCCACTTTCATAGAGGACAGCTTTTGTTGCTTCAACTCGTTACTTGTAATGCTCGTGCTTTGTCAATACGCTTTGTGTTCTCAGTCTTCTCAAAGTTTTGTTATTATTGTATTATTTATATATCTGGCACTTCTAGCGTTGTCACCAAAGTTTGGCATAATTTGCCATAACCATCTGAACGTTTTCATGCGCAACAAAAATATTGAATTAAACCCTGAACATTTTCGTGCGATTTTTTTTTACAATTTTCGTCGTGGATTAATAAGACAAGAATGCATCGATGAACTAGAATCCTTATATGACGAAGAAGCAAAATCCTTTAGTATCGTAAAAACTTGGCACAACCAATTTTCGTGTGTCCTGGCGAATTCTTGGAAGGTCGTCCAAAATCAGTTGTTGTGCCAGGAAATATCGATGATGCGCCAAATGATTGAGCTACTTACATATAAACATGTGAGATTAAGGCATCCTTGGTCATGAATATGACGAGCATCAATAAGATTTTGCCTTGTGGTAAAAAAGGTGAGTTCGCCTTGGATCCCGCACAATTTAAAAAGCGCGTTGAAAACCCACCTAAACAAAGTGCTTCGAAAATTTATTTAATGCAAAAGTGTATTTATCATCAGATGAGTACTTTGGAAAATTTTTTCCAAAAAGTGCAAAAGTGTATTTATCATCATGGAGAATACTGTGAAAAACGTTTTCCAACCACCAATGTTCATTTTGCCATTTTTAGGACATAAATAAAAATAGCAGCCCTCGTAACCCGTTATATTCAATAGTAATTTGCATTATTTTAAAAATATGTTGAAAATTTCTGTGGTAGTGTTTTAGTAAATTTAAGAAAATGTATACTGGCAACCCTAGAGAGAGGGAGTAGTCAGCTGATATGAATTTACGTGAAAAATCCACTCGGCGCAGATTTCAGCGGGCACGTGTACAACAGCAGATGCGTTACGCGGTGATGAGTTTTCACTTACATGGGACTTCCCAAGACTCATTAAACAGGTAGCAGCAGTAGAACAAAAACAACAGGAGCCATGTATTTTGTTTTTGCTTTTGGTCAATAAAATGTCAAAATCTATTACCAAAAATTAATAGTTTAGAGTAATTTAAAAAAGTAATTTCCAGTTTTTCTTAAATTACAATTGCAACCCTGTTGTTGCTACCTGTTTAATGCGCTTTGGGATGTCCATAAATCTGTTTGCGCCAGCTAAGAGCTTGTGCGGGTTGACGTTGGTGGGTAACCGGGCTATTAGTCTGTGTATGCGCTGCAGCTGTTTACTGTCTGTCTGGATGTGCGCAGTTGCTAACGTTTTGGAGAATTAAGCAATTTTCATTGGCGCGCCACATGCAGCAACACCAAATTGTCACGTTCACAACAACAGCCTTGAGGAAATTGTTTCTGCGTAGAAGGATACCTACCATAGAGTATTATGAATATATAAGTATGTGCATATGCTTGTTATTGTTGAACATTTAATACATATTGTGTACCAGAACGTCCCTGGTTACGTTGTTGTTTTATTTATTTATTTACTTTTTTTTTTTTGTCTTTTACCTGTTTCAGTGGTCACTACAGCCAGTGACTATTGCACATTTGCTGTCGACTGCCTCTGTGCGTAGTTCCTAAATTAATTTATGTACGACTGCATGTGCATAAATTCCTCTGTAAATACGTATTATATATTTATTTATGTATGTATTGTATATATGCGAGTATAGTGGCGCGTAATTGGCAAAACCTGTTCTTTGACTCTTCGCGTCGATGCTGTTGTTGTGCGACTGTCGATTGTCACCAATAGTTTACAACTTCTCTCATACCTCCCCTGGGTTAACTCATTGGCAATGTTTTTCAAAGAATGCCAAAATGACTAAAATGGTTTTCTTTCCATGTTCAACAAATACCAAGCTCATTTATCGGATTTGTCTGCCTTACTCTGCGTAAGATTTCAGTAGGCTGCATTTATTTGTGACGCATAGAGTCATCGGGTATACGATTATCTGCGTTTTTTAAGCAAAATGTTAAGATTTTCGGACTTCAAAAAGGTACCGCTACTCATACCACATACACTTATTGTGGGTATTGCGGCTTAAGAGATTTAATGGCAATTAAATAAATGACTGCGACTCAAGCGCATTGGCAATGTACAGAGACTTCCAAGAGACATCCAAAGGTTACTTTACAGAAAAATCAAGAAAATTGTAGGAATTTCCATTTGATTTTTATCTAGGCAATTGAGTAGTAAAGTCCTCTCTCGACGAACAAAACTAACACTCTACAAGGCTCTCATTATGCTCGTCCTAACATATGGCGCAGAAGCGTGGACGATGGCAACCACCGATGATGCGACGCTTGGAGTGGTTGAGAGAAAGATTCTGCGTAAGATTTTTGGACCTTTGTACGTTGGCAACAACAGAAGACAAGACGTTGACAACAAACAGAAATTGTATATTAAACTACGCACCGCCGTAGCCGAATGGATTAGTACGTAATAACCATTCGGGAGTGCATAGGTTCAAATCTCCGTGCATGAAACAGCAATTGAAACAAAATTTGAAATTTGGAAAAAATTGAAAAATATTCTAATAGCGGTCGTCCCTCCACATGTATTTCTGCCATGAAAAAGCACCTTATAAAAAACATTTTCCATTCGGAGTCTGCTTAGAATTGTAGGTCCCTCCATTTGTTCAACAACATCAAGACGCACGCCACAAATAGGAGGAGGAGCTCGACCAAACACCTAAAACGGGCTCGCCATCTATCGTTACGGATTTGAACAAGGCATTACGAGATTAACAAGCTCACAATGCATTAGTTTATAATAATAAGCTCCCCCCAAAGCCAGACTCTGGGTTTGCAAGTTTTAAATTTAAGAGACTTGTCAAAAATTCCTAAAAATTTTGTTTAAACTGTAATTCGTTTGCTTAGGTATACCTAAGTTCATAAGAAGTTAAGAACTTAAAATGATAATGAAAAACAAAAATATTGTTGGAATATTGTGTTTTTCTTTTGTGTATAATCTGTTACATAAGTTCATGGCAATTATTTTTTTTAATATGACGTCCGGTATATGTCCACCATGGCTATGAGTCACATGGTCCATTCGATCAGCCCAATTTTTGACTTCCTTTTTCAATTAATTTGGCGTCAATGGTGACTTGAATATTGCAATAAATCGTTTGTTAGAACCGAATATCCTTGATGTTTAGCTGAATAATTTTTGGAAACAAAAATTCAATCATCATGGCTCGATTCACCGTACCGGCAGTTTCTTCTTCATTTCGAAAGAAATAAAGGCCGATGATGCCACCAGTTCTCTATAAACGTTGCGAATAGACTTTTTTTGTTTTGTTGTTTTTTTTTTCAAAGAAAATTTCCGCAATTGGGAGGGTTGTTCTGACGTTAAACGATTCATAATGACTTTTGAAGCCTTACTGAGCAGAGTATATCGGTATCGATAGATCTAATGCAGCTAAAAAAAACATCCTAAATAAGATGTTCACGGATCGATCAGTGCGAGATACCAATGGGAAACTTCAAATGTCAGATGACGAGCAGTTGGAAAGATTAACAACCTTCTAATCGAAGGGAACGGACCTCCCAGCAACACTTTACTTCAACTGCAGGCGAATTCTCGCAATGAAGCCGATGTGCCCAACAGTGAAAAATTAAGGATGTCATCAAGGTGTTACTAAACAACTGTCGGCATTGACGGAATTCCCGCCGACTTTTATAAATGCCTGTCCGCACAATCTGCCTCACTTTTTTGCCCTTTTATTCAAGCTGTTTAGAATAACAAACACTTCCCGAAGGAGTAGAATGAGGCCATAATCGTTAAGATCTCATAAAAAGGCGATTTGCAGATCTGCGACAACTGGCGTGATATTTGTGTGCTCCCCACTCTGGCAAAAATCATAGCAAGAGTGATCCTTGCAGAACAGGCGAGTTTTCGATCGGGTTCCTCGCGTACTGAGCACATTAATACGCTACGAAATATCGTCGAGCAGATTTGCATGGGGTATTTGTAGATTTTATGAAAGTTTTTGACAGCGTTAAGCTGAACTTGATTTGGGCGGCTTTACGACGAAGAAATGTGCCTGATAAAATTATATCTTTAATACGGGCAACATACGAAAGTGCTTTCTGCATAAAGGGATGTCCGTTTTGATATACAAAGCGTTGTTCGCCAAGGATGTATTCTATCACCTTTACTGCATTCCCATATTATTGGCGATGGCTTGGAAGCTGCAAAACCAAAAGTAAGCCCCGATGGATATAAGAGGGCAGGCTTTCAGTGAAATTTAATGGGCGAAGAGCAAATTTACCAAAAACTTTTTAGAATAGTCTTTGACCGACTTCCTACTTGCCTCATTAGATAGTGTAAATTGAAATACTATCCGTACAAAAAGTGAGGGTGAGCATTGTCCAGCTGATTTTCATTTATCTGTTCGAAACATTAACTACAAAAATAAAAGAAAGTAAATCGTAGAATCCTTGTCCTGATTTGTGACTAGAAAACACCGCGGCTGTCTTAAAATGCATTCATTGTTCGTGACGATTTGGCCAGATCCAATAGTTTTCGTATTCGGCCGCTTTCCGTTAAAAATATCTCCGTTTCGCGTTAGAAGATGCATACATATGTAGGTAAGTCTTTGTTATCAACGACGTCAATCAGTTTTCTATTATTTTCTATTTTCTATAAAGAAATCGACATAAGCATTTCCTTTTCTCCCAAACTTAAATAAATTCTAATATATGTATTCAAGGAAATGATTTGAAATACATTTAATATAATATGTATGTATGTGTATGTATGTGTGTATGTAAGTAGTTTCAACAAAGAACACCTGCCATAAAAGCGGATACAAGCTGAAAATTTCCCTCACTCAAATGTAGATTGTATCCTGTGCAAGCACACATGTGCTAGTCCTTACAAACATACAAGCCACCTATGTATGTACATATGTATGTACATACTTAGAGGCACAAGTAAGCAGATTTTGCTCTTCTTGTGTATCTGGTTCCGCTTATTCTGACTCAGTTTTTTTCATTACTTGAGAGTAATCATTTTAAAGTATTTCACATATCAAATAACTAGTGGGAGGAAGGAAGGAAATATTCTATAAACACACAAATATGAATCTTGAATAGTAAATATTTAAACGGAACCATCTGCTTCATAAGAGAATCGTAGTTGTTTTTTGTTTAACAAAGTAAAAGGTGACCAGATAGCAATGATAGTTTTTTCAATTGTTATGTTTTGGTAGCTAGCAAAATTACCATTGGCGTCCCTCTGTTGGCAAAATTACGAATGGCATTTGTAAAAGAAATTGCCGTTGTTGCAGCGAGCACGACCCCCGAGTGTTCGACAAAGCATCACTACCCTATGCTCAGAAGGTACCGGGAATGTTTAATTTAAACGAACCGCGCACGTGGGAACCGGTCCATATTTTTTTCTTATATTGGTGGAACTGTTAGACACACATCTTCACTTTTTAGCGCCATCGGATCATTAGTGTCTGCCCAGCCGGCCGGAAATGTGGGCAAACAATTCTTGGATTTTGCATGATGATAACGCGCCACCGCACCGAGCCCAAATTGTGCTGGCTTGTTTGACCAAACACCAAGTAAATACCATCGTGCGAGCACCGTATTCACCTGATATGGCCCCGTGTGACTTCTTTTTGTTTCCCAAGTTTAAGGTACCACTTCGAGAAAGGAGATTTCAGTCGGTAGAGGACATCAAAGAGAATGCGATGAAGGATCTGAAGGCCATCACTTTGTCGGCCCACCAGGGGTGCATAAAGGACTGAGTTAAACGTAGGCACATTTGTGTTGCTTCATACGGGTCATATTTTGAACGAGATAAAATAAATTTGCCTGATATTTAACTCTGTTTTATTTTATTTAAACATTCCCGGTACTTTCAGATCATAGGGTATATTCCCAAAGATTGACTGTTTAGTGCAATTTATGGCATGGCATCATTAGAGCTTATTTCTTTCTTTTATGAGAACGGAGGCACCGCCAATGGTGCTCTGCAAAGAGTAATAGATCCCAGCTATGATTTTAAGAAGACGACGCTACATTTCATACAAGCCACGCTTCAAGCTGTGTTATTCCAAATATAATGGCATGTCTACACAAGAGTACGGTAACGACCTAATGCACTTGGTACACTTATTCTTCTTGGTACACTACCCGCCTCATCCAGATCCGACATACATAAATATTATTGTGATCGGATAAAGGCCACGCCGACTTTTTATATTTTAAAACTAAATTTCCGGCCGTCCGTTTGATATTACTTGTTACACTTATAGTATCTCCCATTATGAGTTCGTTTAATTTCAAAAATTAACAAGTAGCCCAAATTAAATTTTACTAATATATATAAAAGAAGCGCGGGTATATAAAGTTGGCTCTACACCGAATATCTTCTATCTTGTTCTATCCCTTATTTACTTGTTCTATTTACATTTATTTTTCTATCGTTCCTATCTGGTCATCCTATACTAGGTTAGGTTAAGTTTTTGTGGCAGTCGGCTTATAGTAGCCCACTCAGGCCATGTAGGTCCATTGTGGTAATACGTGTAACACGGAAACCTTACTGTTTATTTTTCATGGAACCAGTTAGACTCTCTTATGAAGCGTAGGATAGTTCCGAATAGTTCCGCAAGAGAGTCAAAATGGTATTTTCCCAACAACCCTGCTCTACTCTTAGCTAAAACTGGACAATTACAGAGGAAGTTTCCTACTATTTTTTCCTCTTCCTCGGCTCTACAACTTCTGCAGTATTCATGCGATAATACTCCTAGTCTAGAGCAGCACCTACCTAACAGCCATTGACCAGTGACACAAGCCACGAGCTTCGAGATGTTCTCTCTTGAGAGGTTAAATAATTCTCCTGACCTTTTCTTATCTATTTGCAGCCAAATTAGCCTGATTCCAAAAAACACGTAATTTCTTCTCTGCATGACCTATTGACCTCCCGGAGGATATTAATTTGTATACTTAATTTGCAAGTTGCCATAGGAATTCCAATATTACCTCTGTTTTCAAGCAGTGGACGATTAGTACCCTTTCTGGCTAGAAATTTCCTTCAATATCTCTATGACCCGGAACCCATATAAGGCTGGCCTCGAAGACGGTGCTAACATCATTTAGAGCTACCAGGCATTCCTGAGCAGCCTTTAATCTTAGTATAACGGCCTTCCTTAATTTGATGACCGCCTGGCGGTCCGAGAAGATATTTATCGGGGAGATAATTCTAATCTAAATTCTCTTGAAACAAGCTCCATAGCCTACTTTGTTTTCTAGCACGGATACATCCAAGTAAAAATTGGTTTTCCCTCGTCTCCATGGCCTTTGAGTTTGCCACTCTCTTCCTGACGGGATGCTAGTCTCAGAAAACCTGTCGAAAGTAAATTTAGGGAAAGAGTAATCGATTTTTTAATTATAACTACTCATAGTATGTAGTATAGAAGCGTGGCCGAACCGCCCCGTATTCCAAAGCGCCATACTATTAAAACTAAACTCTGAAACGGCAGCCACGTGTTTTCCTACCACATTTAGAGCAGGCAAGTTGAAGAGCACCTAGAGCGCTCTATTAGGGGTGCTATTTAAAGCAGCGGTGATGCATGAAAACATAGTTCTTTGGACCTTGCTAAACAGTTATGAATGACTTGCCTTTTGACTTGATGGCCACCACACAAGTATTCCATATAGTAAACTAGGCCAAACTACCGAAGTGTAAAGCCAGTACAAGCTGTTCATCCCCATTTGATTCCGACTGCTTTTTTGCATGAGTGCAATGTAATGTTGGCCTTTCGAACCCTATTCGCAATATTAGATATCCACGTAATTTTCCTGTCTAATATGAGTCCTAAGTATTTAACATTCTCCTTCAAAGGAATCTCCACACCCTTGAAAGTTAGTGGGGAGATTGTAGGCAGTCCATGTTTCCTTGTAAAGTGAATTAGTTCAGTTTTATCGGGCTTTATCCCGAGTCCCCTACTCAGTCTAGTTACTAAGCGTATTCATGAGTGTGTTGGAAAACTTATCTTTAACCGCGATTGCCAAATCATCAATCGTAAGCTGTCGCGGAGCAAGTGCCTCTCTTTAGGGTCAGCAGCAAGGATTTCACTGCCAAAATCTACTAACGTAGATTCATATTTTGAAGATCATTTTGCGTATTTGGAAGGCACGACTTCTACGGACCTTTCAGACCTTGCAGGATTTTATGTAGATCCTTCTATCTATAAATAACCTAAAATTAGGCGTTATTATTATTTCACTTATTTCGCAGCTCATTTTGAAACATCCATGTAAGTGATCTGAAAGGCTTAGTACATATTGAAATCTTGTTAAATCCATTTGGAATTTTGGAACCCGCTCAACGGCTTCCCGCCTAACTAGCGAATTGCAAAAAATAATGGAGCAAATCACCAGCTGTAGATTCACGCCATGAATTCGGATTGCATTAATAGATTTGTTGCTCTTTTAACACTATCCATATTCTACTTCCAATTTAACTTAGATGTCCATATGACCGTCAAATTAAGTACATACATATATTCGATCCTGCTCAAGGCGATTTTGCAGAAGTTGAGTAATGCAATCGCCTTCTGTCTGGCAGAGTAGATAGTCAATGATTGCCGGTTAAGAATAGAATTGTTCAGTCAATAGGTTCACTGATGCCTCGCTCTGTATCAAAAATTTCTAAACACAAATAAATTATTTCGTGGAATAATAAAGCAATAAATGTGCCAGCCAAATGCTACACATACCGATGAGTGTTTTGTTTGTCTGTGTGCAAGGCAGGCAACAGCTGCGCTTTGATTCAATCGCATTACTTACGATCAAATAACAGAGATTTGAAAACAATTACTGCTGACAGTGCTATTGAAGAATCCACCGAAATACTCAGAAATCACTTGCGCTTGTTTAAGGCTGTGTGTGTGGATGTACGTGATATTCAGTAAAGATTACTCATTGCCACTGCCACTACACTACCATATGTACATGCCACAAGCACTTCCACCTCCGCCACCTACACATCTTCAATACATACATACATACTCGTAGTGCAGTGTCATTGCCAATGCCGCATCAGCAGCCTCAAACTTGCGCCTATAAAATTCATGCTTTAATTACATTTACACAAAACTATCCACATTTTCTTTACATATACATATGTACATATGTATGTATGTATGCATGTATGTATATAGTTTTACGTGTGCAACCGCAATTATTTTTGTAGAATTCGAGAAGAGATACCGCTCGTTCGATGGCTTCTCCATAACTCAGTTGTTGTAAGAGCATAAATACATTTGTTGCATTGAAAAAGATTAATGGACCAACACACATTGATTCAATTTCGTAAATGTAGTAAATATATGGATATGCATCACGCATATGTTTGTATGCAACCCTGCTGGAAAATATTGAATTATGACCGTTAGCTTAAAGTTTACTGCCCAATATTCGCGAGTTAACCTCTGAGCGAATGAATTTATGCGTTGAAATCAACTACAAATTCAAAGATAAAATCTATTTTCAAATGATGCAAGTAATTTGGACATAAGAGAGAATTGAAAATTGTAGGTTTAAGTATAATAAGTAACAAACAACAAATAATTTTGAGACTTATAATATTGAATATTAGGTATTGAGTTTTTTAAAGTAAAATATCTTCCGTCGTTTTCAATATTTTTATAATTTAATTTTAATTTTTAGGATTTAAAAAATAAAAAAATTTTTGAATGTAACAAAAAACTTTCAAGAAAAAAATTTCGAAGAAAAGAATTTGGAAAAAAAATTTTTTTTCGAAAATTATGTTCTTTTCGAAATTTTTTTTTTAAGTTTTTATGAGAAAAAAACTTTTTTTCTTGAAATTCGTTTTTTTTGTAATTATCGAAGAATACTAACGATCAGATATGTTTCTTATTCTTTCCATCAATAACCAAAAAAAAAATTTGAAAAATAAAAATGGGAAAATTTTGAAAACAAATTTTTTTTTTTGTTTTTGGAATTATTGAAGAATACCATCGCTCATATCCATCAATAAACGAGACTCAGCTTAGGTAGGTAGGTAGGTTTGGCAGCCGCATCGCACATAGAGACAACGATGCCACTTAGACCACGGAATGGGTCCGTTGTGAGCCGCGGGGGCTGGGCTACATTTCCCTTTCCATATTGAACCATCCTGAGCTTTTGACAAAGCGTAAAAGGTTGTTGATACCTAAAGTGTATAGATTATCTATATTCGTTAAGAAGTAGGATTTTAAAAACCGGTTTCTGCTTCTGGCTAGAGCCGGGCATGTGCAAAAAAGGTGTTGAATTGTTTCCAATTCCTCCTCATTTCTGCAGCTACGACAGAAATCATGCGTGTATATTCTTAATCTCCTTGCATGATTCCCTATGAGACAATGTCCTGTGAGGGCCCCTACTAAGGTCCTGATTTGAAGTCTACTCAGTTTTATAATACTCTTGGACAGACGTAAATTTAGCCTTGGCCATGTTTGCCTAGCAATTTCGCAGGTGTTAGCGCTAATCCATCTCTGATTTGCAGAATTGATTAGTGCGTCCTTAATGAGAAGCTTACAAGTTGCGAGAGCTATCTCCATAAAATTACTTATGTCTGGCATACAGGTACCTTCTCTTGCAAGTTGGTCTGCCCTACAGTTCCCTGGTATATCTCTGTGGCCTGGGACCCAGCATAATATTATACGATATTGTTTGGCCATCTCATTTAGAGATTGGCGACAACGTAAGACACTCCTTGATGTTGTTTGGAATGCATCCAGGGCTCGTAGGGCAGCTTGGCTGTCTGATAGAATGCAGATATCCGTTGATGATATTCTGTTTATCTTTAACCATTTTAAGGCTTCATGAATAGCGTTTATTTCTGCTTGAAAAACGCTACAGTGATCCGGTAATTTAAAGGATTCACTAATAGAAAGCTGAGACTCAGCTTAGTAATCCCTGAAAGTTTGTGGGGTTGTGAAAGAAATTGTGGAATTCCCTTAACCTTTCAAATACGTAAAGGGAACCCGGATATTACGCCCGTTTGCAAAGCGATCATCGCATCACCACGTAAATTATTACACATTTACCTGGTATTTTAAACACCTCCTATACAGTGAGGTGCTATCACTGGCACTGAGGTCATATAACCACGAGTAAAGGACCATCTGAGATGCAACAACCAGACGAAGACTGGAATTGCTCAATAGATGTCATAATTATGTTCGGGATGCTTCTAAAACTACTTGTTTTTCAAGCAAACATATGTATTTACTAATCTACTCTTACAGTACACATTCGCATCAATACATTTGACACCGAATTTCCCTTTGATCCTATCACGGCGGTACAAGAAGCTTCCTCGATACCAAGGCCGAACTGTCATACACTAATTTAGACTTTAAATTTTCGGGACGCAATAGCAGAAATAAAAAAATTGGCAATAAACGGCATTTTCTGAAATATTATTTTGCCAAGTTTACGTGCTGCTTAAGCGAAAAAGAGAAGGATCGCGACATCACTAGGAGTGCGGTTCGATATCAGTGGATTTTCCTACAGGGTAGGCCGTAAAAAATAAGTTCCTATAAGTTCGTCTGTTAAGTTTTTTCTGGCGCACGCCACAAAATTATACCAGACAATACATTTGAGTAAGCCGCGCGCTCTGCCATGCCTTACTTGCTTCTATGGCTAAGCCATGTATGTATGTACGAGGACAGATGGAGCAGCTGGCAATCATACCGTATGCATCTACATACATATAGCACACACACATACGAGTATAGATGTTGAAATGTACCAAACTCCCAATAGCGTCTTCGCCGTCAGCTTGGATTCTGCTTATTCTTATTCTGATTTTTTTTACTTTTTTTGTAATTTTTAATCCATAGACATATGCCCCTTATTGTTTTTGTAGCAGTGCCTGTGTGCGCGTTTTTGCATTTTTTTAAGTAGCAGATGTGTGAAAAATTTTCGTTTCGCATGTCAGCATTTACAACAAAAGCAATACAGGACTAGAAGTGGATATATTGGAATTTAGTGTATTTGGCATCACTGGCACCAGAGGAATGTTGAAACATACATTTTTGCATACGAAATTTTCAATTCTTAATGCCATATTATTTTCCTACACTTTGCGCCTTTGTTTTAAATGCAACATTTTCAGGGCATATATTAACGTTTATTAATGAATTACAAAACTGTTGGTTACTACCAACACATACATACATATGTATGTGTAACGAAGGTCAGAAGAGGTTAAACACCTTATAACCAGCTTCATCTGCTGCCATGGGTTTCATCGACGCATCAACGAAATATTAAATCCCAGCGCTCAATTCACGTATAGAGAAGTGCTCCATTGGTGCTTTCGGAGAAGTTGAAATACTTAAGTCTAGATCTCGATGGATGACTAACCTGGCAGCCCAACAAAGGAGAAGATAAGGAATTCAATAGACGCCTTACATGGGTGTAGGGTTGATATTGGCAAAAGATAAAAACTTCCGCCTAGAGTAGTATTTGGCTTTATAGTACTATTATTGTTATCTTGGCTGACAAATCGGTTAAGTGTGACTACCATTCGATAGTGCCCGGTTCGGAACATCGGGTATAAAGCACAAACCAACAACAGTTTTCATCTTTTGGTGGTTATTATTTTCCGAATTCAATGTGTAACGCACAACGCTACAGATCGAATTTCTTGAAGGTCGTCCAATCGCTTTCTGTGGCAAAACAAATGCGTGGCGCGCGCGAATTTATATCGAAAGAGTTTCTTTACGACGACATAGACATAGCGCAGCGAATAAAGATCCAGCGGCTTCGTTGGCTGGGTCATGTCGTCCGAATGGATACAAACGCTCCGGCTTTGAAAGTATTCGATGCGGTACCAGCTGGTGGTAGCAGAGGAAGAGGGCGGCCTCCTCTGCGTTGGAAAGATCAGGTGGAGAAGGACTTGGCTTCACTTGGTGTGTGCAACTGGCGCCGGTTAGAACGAGAAAGAAACGACTGGCGCGCTTTGTTAAACTCGGCCAAAATCGCGTAAGCGGTTATAGCGCCAATTAAGAAGAAGAAGAAGAAGAAGAGTTTCTTCATTGGTTTCACTCTTATATTATTGAGTATTGAGTATTTATTCGAATTGGATACCTTACCAAAGATATGTTAAACAAAATTATTAACCTGTTTATCGAAATTCTTCTAAAAGATCGTAACTGGCAACAAATCATGAGCCTATGCGAAACTAAACAGCAGTCGGCTGAATGGGTTTTTGGAGACGAGCCAGGCACGACAAAAATTGTTCTAGTTTGAAGCACAGCGAATAAAATTATCGCCTAATGAATTTATGAGCATTACTTTTGCAGATCAAAAATAGTTTTCGACGCCCGAATAAGTCGTTAATGCGTTCAATTTACTTGTTTCGAAATTACCTCAATCGAAGTGGAAAAAGTGCTTCGAAAATTAGTTCAAGTCGTCATCAATGCGTTCAATTACTTGTATATCGCAAAAAATAACTAGCAACCCTCGTTTAAATCCCCAGCCGTCTTTATAGTACTGAAAATTGTCCTTAACTCCCAATTTTTCAGCACATTGGTCCAAATTTTCTTTCATAACATAAGTATTGTCTGCGGTCCTATCCACCGTTCTTTTGCATCCGAAAACAGTTTGATCGTCCCGTATTATTCTTATTTTTCACGAATTTTGCTTCTTTGAAACGATTTATCAGTCAAACAGGGTCTATTCACTATTTCTGTGATTTTCCGAATGGCTTTACACCTTTCCTGATAACTAATAATTAAATTTCTGATTTCAATTGAGCTTTGTCCACGCTGTCTACCCAAAACACGACTGAATTTTTCTTTTAACTTATTACGTTTGATTCATTATTTGCACTGTTCCACCGAGAGCAAATTAATTGTGGGATTCCTCATTTTAAAGTGCCAAATAATTGACCGATGTCCGACTTCTTTTTTGACACCGATTTTGCGAATGCTCCATGATACATTTTTTATAGCAAGGAGGTAATGGATTTGTAAATTATTTTACTAAATAAATAAATTTTTGCTAAAAATAAAAATATTTAATTGTTCTTTATTGAGCCACTGTAAGTGCAATAATATGAAGTGTTTTTATTATTTTAATGTTTCAATAAAATAAAAAAATAAAAACAAATACGAATTAACATGGGGACTAAAGCACGTATATCGAAATTTTGCGAATTAACAGATTTTACGATTTTTATTGAGATTCCACTGCATATAGAACGTACCCCTGACGTGGAATCCAAAGTTCCCCTCAAAAAAAAATTTTTTTTTCACAATACCTATCAAGCAACCTTTGAATCTATGATCCTTGTATCCAGCCAAGGACTGTCACTCCAGCAACATTCCTCGTACATGTATGGGGAATGTTTATGCTGCTACAACAACAACAACTGCATATATATTAGAAAAATTGCATCCTCTCTCTGCACTATCTTTGGGGAGAAAGATATTTGTACCCTTACAGTAATAAAGAAAGCGTTTACTTTTGTCCGGTTTTGTAAGCACAGCTGGAGTCAGCTGCAACTTTAAACGAAAGAAATGAGAAAACTGATTATTTCAGCTAAGAAAGCAACAGATTACCACTGAGAATGTGTATTGCTCAGTAGCAGCTGTTATCAATGTATTGAGTAGGACGCCAATACGTAAAGTTGTATGTAAACTTGCATTTGGAGTGCGGATTTAATAAAGGAAAACCTAACAAAATCCCGAATGCTCGCGGTAAAATAAAATAATAATAATATAAAATTAATTAGATTAAATTAAAATATAATAAAATAAAACAATCTTGAATTATTGGCAACTGTCTAGGCAACAATTGTGTACTTCATACTTTTAAATTTATTTTTCTTAATTTTTTTATTTTGATTTTTAAAATTGATTAAATAAAATAAAAAAAAAATGCTTTTAAAATTTTGTGAGTACGAAGCAGAGAATACTATTTATTGTAGAATTAAAATAATAGAAATAGAAATAGCAACATTTTACATTTTTACAGTTTTGCTTGTAAAATAAAAACGTAAGCGTATTTACTAGTTCTACGGCTCAAAGACATTTATAAATATTTAAAGCATATTTGTGTTCCTTCAGATACGATTTTTGCCAAAATATGTCAAAATTTCATATAACTTTACGGAATTAAAAATGCTATAAAAAAGGAACTACTCAATATTTTTCCAAACTGTTTTTTGTATTTTGAAGTACAATCCTTCCGGTTAATGATGGAATACAACTTCATTCTTATGGCTGCCTCGGCTAGCCAAGCACCATCCCATACGATCGGTCCAATTTTTCAACACATTTTCGATTGTATGCGGCTGTATTTCAGCTATGTGATCGCGTATGTTGGTCTTCAGTGCATCAATTGTTGCTGGTTCGTTGGCATAACACTGGTCTTTGACGGCACCCCAAAGGTAATAATCCAACGGCGTCAAATCATCTCAAATCATCAAATCGCTTCATTCGGTGCTTTTCTTCTTCCCATTGCCGTACGTAATTTTCGTACGCATTCTGCAACATTACCATGATTTTCAAAGTAATGTCGCAATATTTCCCAGCGTTCTTTGAGCGTATACACAACCATTTTCGTTCAGCGGAAGAATAAAACTAATTTTTTGTCAAATCCGATGAGAGCTAAGTGCTACCATTCTTCAAATAATACCTAGTTCAAATCCGTAACGATAGATGGCGGGCCCTGTATAAATTGAGTACTGCAAACTTTGAGACGGCATAACATTAAAAAAATACTTATAGAAAGAAAGATATCAGAAAGGTACTATTAAGACCCCAGGATAGAAGACTTTTTTTATTTTCTTTTTTTTGCATTATCTAATTTAATCGATAGCCTTGTAAGAGAACCCCAGTAGTGAAAATTTAATGTATTTGTTTCCTTTTTTCCAATTTATTACATCTGTCAACTTTCGACACTTAGTAATTTTTATAACAATTATAGAAATATAAACGTAACATTAAATCATTATTTAAAGTACATTTCTTTTTACAACATAAGAGGGATAATGCAAATAAGAATTATATGGCATAAAACGTAGAACTGGTTGATATTTATTTTAGTGATGAAGTATCTGCTAGGGCTGTCGGAGTTATTCGTTCTAGTCTGCATTTTTGCAGTTCTGAATGTGGAATTTGTCATTGGTTATGTACCAGCTTGCGCTTGTGATAGTCCTTAGAATTTTTGATTGTAGTCGTTGCATTATTTTAAGGTTTGATTTGCTTGCTGTTCCCTATAGTTCGATGCCATATTTCCAGACTAAATGTTAAGACTAAATTTCCGTCCGTCCGTCTATAACTCTCATTGCCCAAGAGTTTGTTTCATTCCAAAAATTAACAACCAGCCCAAATTAAATTTTACTAAAATGTACGCTAGTATATAAAAATCGGCCCGAACCGAATTTAGCATTTCTTACTTGTTTATTCTTTAATTACTTTTATGTTCTCTTCTTATTCTTCACTGGTCTCGCTCAGCTCGGCAGCACATTTAGGGTGTCTTCTTAGTTGCGGCAGGATAGCACGCACGAGTACATTTTAAACAATGACCTTTGTAAATTAGGGTGCGCCTTCGCTTTTGGTTCATAAGAAAGTTAGAAAAGTTAGTTTGCAATGAATATTTACAATTTCAGCGAATTTTGTTGAGCAATACGGTTTGGAGGTTGAGTTAAAATAGTGTATACTTGGAAACCATATGCTTAGCTTAGAAAGCATTGATAAGTATGATTTCGGTGATATCTGAAGAGTAACGTGAAGAATGTCATACTTTCTAAATAAAGTTTTTTTATAAAGAAAACTTCCAAAGCCTTTCTTTAATGCCCATGGATTTTTAAAATATATTTAACAAAACATACTTAGGTCAAATAGAAATTCCCATTTCAAACAATGGTTTCCTTGTCAGTCGCCTTTAAATTACATCTTTCTATACGGAACTATCCCAAAAGAGAGTATTTCAGTCCTTCAAGAATTTTAAAAATAATTATTTCTTTCTCGTAGGCCTCACAGCTCTTACGCATTTTAGTAAAATCAATGTACAGTTTTAATGAATCTTGGGCTAGCAAGCAATATACACACAGAGGTCCGTCGACAGTTGTTATATCCTCTCTAATTATTTTGTCAGGTTAGTTTTTTTTTGTTTTTTTGTTCAGAGATTAGTTGTTTCAAATGTCAGAAACATTTTGATTGATGCCGTCGCACCAATGATATGTAAGGCATGGTCCCACTAAAACAAGCCTCTCCTCTTCGGTTCACTTTCACCCCGGAACCGCTTTTACACTACATCGAGGGTAGAGCCGTAATTGTGTCTATCAACCACAAACCGTATGGAGGTTATGCGTCACTAATAGTCTCCATTACTTCAGTCATGAAGCAGATGACACTTCGGAAGGATGCGATAATGTCATTTACATTACCGTCTTGTCTGCGTATGATATGGTCGTGAGTCGTTCACTCAAGCGTCTGTAATTGTCGTCGGTGCGTCAGAGTTGACCTATTCTGCTCAGCAAGTTCGGTGTGATAAGACGCGGCACTAGGCGTTGATATTTTTTTAGCTCTAGCTACCGCTGCTGAAACAGCTCTGTTGTTCGCCTTTCTTCGTCCTGCTTGCGTGGCAAACTTGCATGTAGCATCATAGCAATTTTTTGAGTTCCACATTTTTGATATCATTGTTCACCCCTCTCGGGAGAATAGGGCCTCGACAAGATTCTTCCATCGTACACGGTTCTGGACTGTTGCTTTTTCGCTGACCCATGTGATATCGGTATCTGGTAGTTCGCGCAACATCGACCTTCGCCAAGTGATATTTGGTCGGCCGCGAACTCTGCGAGTTCCAGCCCAGTGCCATTCTCGTGGTGCTAGTGGTTTTTCAAGCGTGTGACCTATCCATCGCCATATTCTGCGTTTGCTTTGCCATAGGATTCGCTGCCCATTCGTTGCTCTCCACAACGCGTCGTTGCAGATGGTGTTCGGCAAGAATATTCGACAGATGGTGCGGAGGCGCAATTGCACATACAAGGTGTGTTCAAAAAATAAAATTATCAACAACCGATGAATATGTTGAGAAAGTAAAAAAAATTGTTATGTCGATTCGCAATCAGAGAAGTTGCTGAGGATGTCGGCATATCGACACTTCGGTTGGCTCATGCCATGCAATCTTTTCGAAGTTTTGGGCTTGAAGCGTGTGGCAGCGAAGTTCAGTCCAAAATTGCTAAATTTGAAATAAAAGCAACGTTGCATGAGCATCGTTTAGGAATTGTTGAACGACGCCAACGAAGATCTCGATTTGCTTAAAAGGGTCATAACTAGTGACGAGTCATGAAGTGAGGAAGAGTCTAGGAGAGCCAAGACCAAAAACAACACGGCAAGTTCGATCAAATGTCACGGTTTTGGACCGATTGAGGAGATAAAAACCGAATCGGTGAGAGAGCTCAAGGTCATACCAAAAAGTGCATATCAGACCTGCTTCGAGGATTGGAAAAAACGTTGGTGCAAGTATATTATATCTGAGCGGGACTACTTTGAAAGAGATAAAATATAAGTTGATCAAAATTCATCTTATTTTTTGAACACACCTCGTACTGTTAGTTAAATTTGTCTCACTTGGCTGTTTTCCAAAAATCGTAGCTAACTCCTCACGTTATCTTGCGAGCCTTGGACGGTAGAAGAGCGCGTGTCGAGCATCTTCTAACTTCTCTGGGCATTGTGGTGAAGCGGAGGTTTGGTCTATGCAGGTAATACTGGAAGCAGACGTGCCCGCTCAACATCTGAGGGAGGGAGTAGTCCACTTCTCCGTGTCTTTGTCGTAACCATGGCGCAAGGTTAGGAATGAGCTTGTGTGTCCAGCGACAATTAGGAGATCCCATTCGTTAAGTTAAGTTTCAAGTATCTAAAATATATGTTTATATTATGGTTATGTATGACTCTTCTCAGGAAGAGTCTACTTAGTCGTACTAGTGCATCTGCAATACTTTCGACGCAAAGAATATGCAGTATGGCCTGTTAAACGATTATCAACAATTTAACCCAACGAAATCGAGTGTAAAAAACTATAAAAGCGCGCTTTTACCACAACTTTGATTTTTCGTGTTTTATGGGTATTTTTGTTCCCGGTTTTCTCATAACCCGAATGTGGCAGGCATTTCTGGACCTGAGAATTGTATGCAGCGCACAAAAATACATTGGTGATCATCCTCATATAAAAAGTCTTGATGCAAATTTAGGCTACAATCATCAGTTTAAATCAAATAGGGATATTTGCGCCGCGCTCGGTGCTTCATACGCGTATTTTGTTTTTGTATTAGGACTATGAATAAGTTCGTGCGGTTTTACAACAGATGGCGTAACTTGATTATTATTCCATCGATCCACATTTCCAAACATTCATTGGAGAGCTACTGTCGTAAGGCACAAACGTCAGTATAAGTTTTTTATTTGAAGCGTAAACAACAATATTTTTACCTCACTTGAAAATGTCGAATTTCGTGCCAAATAATGTGTTTTTGCGGGGAATTCTTCTTCATTATTTTAATATGAAGAAAAAAGCAGCCGAAAGTCATCGTATCTTGGTGGAAG
Source organism: Anastrepha ludens (assembly GCF_028408465.1). NCBI lineage: Eukaryota > Metazoa > Arthropoda > Insecta > Diptera > Tephritidae > Anastrepha > Anastrepha ludens. Next base: position 71,790,362 of record NC_071500.1, read on the forward strand.
TTTATGGTGAGCATGCTCTATCTGAGCGAACGTGCCAGAAGTGGTTTGCACGCTTTAAAAGTGGTGATTTTGGCTTGGAAGACGAAGAACGCGAGGGTGCGCCGCCAAAGTTCATGGATACCGAATTGGAGGAATTGCTCGATCAAGATCCGGCTCAAACGCAAGAAGAGGTTGCAAAAACTTTGGGAGTTGATCAATCAACCATTTCCAAACGTTTAAAAGCCATGGGAATGATCCGAAAGGTAGGCCATTGGGTGCCGTATGAATTGAAGCCAAGAGACGTTGAACGCCGTTTTATGGCATGCGAACAACTGCTTCAACGGCACAAAAGAAAGGGTTTTTTGCATCGAATTGTGACTGGCGATGAAAAGTGGGTCCATTACGACAATCCAAAACGTCGGGCAACGTATGGATACCCTGGCCATGCTTCAACATCGACGTCGGCGCAGAATATTCATGGCCTGAAGGTTATGCTGTGTATCTGGTGGGACCAGCTGGGTGTTGTGTATTATGAGCTACTGAAACCGAATGAAACGATTACGGGGGATGTCTACCGACGACAATTGATGCGTTTGAGCCGAGCACTGCGAGAAAAACGGCCGCAATACGCCGATAGACACGACAAAGTTATTTTGCAACATGACAATGCTCGGCCACATGTTGCACAAGTGGTCAAAACATACTTAGAAACGCTCAAATGGGATGTCCTACCCCACCCGCCGTATAGTCCAGACCTTGCGCCATCCGATTACTATCTCTTCCGATCGATGCAACATGGCCTGGCTGACCAGCACTTCCGTAATTACGATGAAGTCAAAAAATGGATCGATTCGTGGATTGCGGCAAAACCGACCGAATTTTTCACAAAGGGAATCCGTGAATTGCCAGAAAGATGGGAAAAAGTAGTAGTAAGCGATGGACAATATTTTGAATATTAAATTTGTAACCATTTTACGTCAATAAAGTTTCAAATTTCGAAAAAAAACCGCACGAACTTATTCATAGTCCATTAAATCCAACGAAAGCCCCAAGTAATGTAGTGCAGCGGTGACAACTTTTGCAATTTCATCAGTAGTTGGCAAAATAAAAATCTGCCGTTCGCCAATTGGTATTTGATGGTCACGCGCAAAGTTCAACTTTAAGATATTAAAACGCTCAAGGAAACAAATAATCACGTTAATTTCATACAACCAAGTTTGGTATTTCAAAAATATCTTCTTCCTGTAGAAGAAACAATTCGCAAGCACCAAAACCCCCAATAAATGAGAAACAGATTCTTATTTGAGATTTTTTGGCTGAGAACGTCGAAACTGAAGTACAATGTATAGGTCGCGGCCTTTTTTATTAACTGATTAATAATTTTGCTTTCTCATTATATTGCGGCATTTTTAGTTTTTCTTTTAAATTGTATTTGTATATAATGAAATTGCTATAAATCTGCTGGTGGGGAAGCGCATTACCAAACTGACAGAAATAATTCAAAAATGTCATCGACAACAAACTGCCAAAGTAAGTAAATTCGCGTGAGTACCACTAATAAAATTATTGAACATATTTCAGGGTCACTAAAAAAAAATAAAAAAAATTAACTGAAAAAAGTTGTCATAAAATAGGGACACCCTAATGAACTTTCATATCCCTGCACATACTTGTATGTATGTATGTGTTCCGAAAATTCTCGCTCAACTACAAAAATAAATTTAATGCGCTGACGAGCGAACGTTGCAGCTGTTACTTACTGATGTTGTTGCATTCTACCAACCAGTGACAGAGGGATGGACCGCATGTCTACAATAAGTTCTTTGGTTGTATTTTTGTTGCATTTCTGGTGTTATTGTCTGTTGTCTGCCTCTTGGCGGCATCGTTGGTGCCTTTCAAAACAATAGACTTCAACGAATCGAGTTCAAAAAGAAATCGAAATCTGCCTTTGGCTTTGGCTGACTTGCAAGTGAGTCAGTTGCATTTTAAACACCGGTCGGGGTGTACGCATTCGACGTGCATTAAATTCATTCATACCAATGAAGCGTGTGGTAAATTAAAAAAAAAATAGTAAACACATAAAAATAATCAATCAAATTTGTGGTAAAGCTTGGAGCAACTTGCAAACATATACACATACACAAATATTTGATCTCCTTTGTTTGTTTTGTGAGAACACCTATTTCGCGCTTTTCCCTACTGGGTTAATTGTTAATTAGTTGTTGCTTATGCAGTTATGAGAAAATTATCTAAACTGGCTTCAGTCTATGCATTCTGCGTTAGCTCTAATTTCCTATAGCCTCAACGTTTTTCAGTGTCAAGGTGTAAGTGCTTGAATACTAAAGCAAAGTAAAGGTGTTCGTTGTGAATGATAATAAAAAACTAAAAGAATATAAAAACCAAAAAAAATTAACCTCACTCATTCAAAGTGTCAGTGCGCTATTAAAAATTTACTGAAACAGTCGCTGCTGCTAGTAGACTCCTTTCCCCAAACGTGGTCAGTGTCAAATGCAGCTGCGCGAATCTTATGCCAGCTGTTGCTCTGCCATGGTCAGTCAGAGGTCAACAACTACAACTGCTACTACAGTTGCAGAATTACAGCTTACAGCGCGGGAAATTGCAAAAGAAACAAAGCCAAAGAGAGCCTCAACGAGTTGGTTGTATAGAGTGCACACTTTGCGAAGGCGGTGAGTTTTTTATTCAGGCCACTCGGTTTTATTACCTAATAACGTTTTCTTTTCTCGTAAAAATGTTGCATTTAGTCTGTTATGCGCCATTGTTGTTAAATTTTTCCGTTCTTTATTCACCATATTCATTGGGTTGCGTGTTCTCTTCTCACATTTTGGCACTCGGACCAGTCAAATTTGTGGCACCTTCTACTCCATACAAAAAGTGAGAGTCAGCGTTGGCCAGGTGGTTTTAATTTTTCTGTGTACACAAATTCGTCGAAATAGTTGTGCGAAAACTTAGCTTCAATTTTATTATAGTCAGTATTTAATTTGTGAAAAGTTTGCATGTTTTTTTGTTCTTTTCTCAAACGAAGTGTGCAACATTTTCTCAGAGCGTATGAAAACATTGTGGTAATGTGTGCGTGAAGTGAAGTGACATTTTTCTCGAGAAAAGAAAAGACTATAAAAGTAAGGGTCGGTGAGATGAGGCATTGTTTTGAGCTGAAAATTTTGTTTATTATTTTTAAACTACATCAAAGAAGTGCATAGCAACTAGACATACTTTTGAATGGAATTTTGAGAGTTTCTTTGGAAGAGGATGGCTCCTGTAAGAGTAAGGAAGTGGGTCAAAGTATGGCAAAATTGCAGTTTGTGAAAATTTTATTTGTCGGAACCTTTGTTTTTTATTTTTATTTCATTTTGTTGGGGATGAATTCTATTTAATAATTAAAAAACATGAACAAAAATCATTTTGTTTATCTGTATTATTAGATTTTTCGAATATTCCATTATATATAAATGAGCTCGTATTTATGTGGCTGTCTCAACTAGTTTGAGGTAGCGTATCCGATTAACCAAGAATAGACTGTTCGCTCAACATCGGGTTTTCACGCCCCACGACAGAAAAAGGCTAGCCGCGTCTAGCAGCCCCGCGGTAGCCAATTGAGGTCAAATTTGGAATGGGCCGTGAAGCTATTTGATGTGACCAAAGATCTTGCAAGCCCATCCCTTCGATTTGCGACCACTAAAAATCAGTAGCATTTGCAAAGAAAAATGAACCAATAATGCAACCGCTCCAAAATCGGCGCCAAGCTGTCACTGTCTGCGGGTGCATTGGTTTTTCAACAATCACGTGCAGATCTCCCTATCCCCAGATGCGGCAGTTTTACTTGTTAAATAGCCCTCAAGATGAAAGTGCTTCGGCGGAAAAAATAATTTGTCGAGAAAAATTGTTGTTCAATCTTTCCCAATGTTGTTCAAGCGTAAATCGATTCATTTCGTTCAACGGGGATATGATACACTGACTTTTTGTCGAGATTTGTAGCGGGGAAGATAAATAACTTATGACTAAAGAAAACTCCCTGAATAAATCTTCTACTCGTCCTTCCTATGAGACTGCTCACCTACACATGTCTCTACCAGAAAACAAATCATCCAAAATGGGGCCACAACAACCGGCTACGGCAATGAGGCTATGACAAAATAACCTGACTTCAGCTCTTTCATTTTAGATTAAAAATTCACGATCTTTCACAGAGAAATTTTATTTTTTACTCGTATTATACTATTTTCGATCTAAAAGCTTTTATGAGAACTAAGAAAATTCTTGCACTGTAAGCTCGGCCAGTTATTCATGTATGTATTTTTAAAATTTTGATGGAAAATTTTCTGTCTCAGAGCCAGCCAATAAATCAGATTGTTCAAACTACAAAAGAAAACAGATCCAAGCAGTATGGGCTATGGATTATTATTATTAATATCACTGTATTTCAACCCCCTCAATGGACTTAGTGTATTTCTTTAAGCCAAACTCACTTAATAAATTTTAGTATTCCCATCATCAACAAGCCGTTTCCGTGCCTGATAGCGTTAAGTTAAGGCTCACAACCCTTCCTAAGGATAAACTAAGAACGCTCACGGGCATTCTCATATGTAACTACAGAATGCGCAGTCATCTGCACAGGACTGCGATATGGTCCACTGACTTCTGTCGTTTCCACGACCAGTCCCCGGAGACTTTCTTCTCGAATGTGGCGCTATAGTGTGAAGAAGGTTAAAGCATCTCAGCCCGAAGAAAGGCATATGCAATCAGCCCAGCCCAGCTCTTTCTTAAGCTTATTAAGATTTTAATGGTTGTATTATTAAAGTTTGGCTGAAGTACTGTGATGAGTGGAAGACTATGAGGTCGGAGTGCATCACTTTCATTAATTCATTTATTTATGCTCACAGCTGACAGTTGCCTTTTACGAGAGCTATCCGTTGCAGTAGGCAAATTCCCTAACCCGCTGAGAATATGAGCTGTGGATACTCCTTTCTAGACTTTAACGTCGGTTTAGCCTAGATCTTTTCGCACCATTCCATTTAGCTCAGTGATGTAATTCTACGAAAAAGAGATAGGCGCCTTTCAGTCAACAAAAAAAGACATATTGCGACCCGTTTGCTTATAACTCGAGATCTCGTCACTCTAATGAGCGTCACCACAATATTTGTACACTCATATGTATGCATATATGTGCTTATGTACATATGTATGTTACATATATGAATTTGTGTTTGCATTAATATGCAGCCATGTGTTTAGTGTTGAATTTGTGCTCCTTGCACCATTCTCGAAAGAGCTAAGGTGTATTTTCTAAGTAAATATTAATTTAACCAGCCACACCTTGGACCTGTGTTCATACATACTTGAGCACACATACACATTTATATATGTACATACGTGTCGCTTAGATGTTTCAGGGATTTGATGGAATGGATTTTCCAATTCTAGGAAATTAAGCAAATCATAAAAATAACAAAGGATATCCGATCCACAACCACCTCAGCTTGCACTCCTTGTCCTGCTTCTCGATTTCTCCTTCTCCTTCTTCCCATGAATTACTGGTTTTATTTGCTCTTTGTGCAACGCCTCACTTGTCAATGCAAACGTAGTTTTTCTCACAAATGTCCTTTGATGTTGCACGCCTGCACGTAGGAATATATTACCCATTACACACAAGCATATGCACGGATGTGCATACAACCATCACTAGTTTCACGTTTTTCTGCTGCCAGATTATTTTCTAATTTGTTTTCGTATCTACATACCTGGCAGTCGATTGCGCCATTCGGACCCAATGCATTCCTGTACTTATATATGCATATATACATATGTACTTATATGTATGTATGTATGGATATATTATATCCATACGGCAATTTGCTTTCAACGCAGCAATTGCATAGCAGTAGAAATTCCTCATTGTACTAATATTTACAATGCAGCATGTCCTGCCACGGCATTAAAATGTAAGGAATGTTGGAATTTTACAACTATTACTATCCCCTGTATTAGGGTATGTCGGTTCGTTGGCGGGTCAAATATCAATCAAGTAGGTTGCTAGCCGGCCTGCCCTAGCTTCGTGATAGAATTCCAGCCGTACCTCTAAGCAGGAGTTTAGCTTCTTTGGCGCGCGAGGTGTATTTTATTTCCCACCTACCCCGCATATCTGCCTAGCATTTCCCGATCCGTCACCAGGGGATGCGATAGGAGACAAGCAGCTATGCACGGAAAAGCGCCCCATGCTCCAAATAGGAGTTAAAGGAAGCTATTCATATATTTTGTGCAATTTATACATGTGTAATTGCATATAGACGTTTCACGCCAACCAACTCTGTCTTCATTTTGAATTTGAAAAATCGGGTTCGTATCTGTAGTCTCAAGACCCCTATGTAATATTTTTAAGTAAATCCATGGATTTTTTAAACTCTCTTCTTTAGTATTGGATGAGCAATTTCAAATTTTTAAAATTGCGCTACGGTTTCGAAATCCCCTGAGTATCAAGTTTCAAGAGAACTAAAAGAATTACTTAATATTCCTCCGCCATATTGGATCCGCTATTTTGAGTTTCAAAAATCGTATCCTATCCTATTCCTAATCAGCGATCCCAAATATATTAATATATTTCGCGAACCAACATTTTTGCAAAATTTGTTCTTATAAATAAAAGTGACTTGATTCATGAATGTATTCAACATTTAAACTTTGGAATAAATTGATCTTTTTTTTGCGGAATTTGTGATTATAAGGACAAGGTTTGTATGAAAAAAAATCCGTCAAGAGGCGCCAGAGCCGAACTATTATTGTAAATCATATTTATGGGCCCTTTTCGCATTTACTCGAAATATATACTGTTAACGCGAGAAAACTTAGCCGCTAAGTGGCGCCAAGATCGAGTTGCTACTAAAACATTTTTTGTGATCCGATTTGAGTCATATTCGAAATATACCACCTTGGTCAAAAAGTTCCCGAAATATAATCAGAAAACTCAAAATACGTCGTGGTTTTTTGGCTTGATCATACAGAAAAGGAGCAGGACTTGTACGTGACGTGCTCAAGAGTCGGTGAGCCATCTACGGTATTTGTTTTCTCTCCCGATAGAAATATAATTTATCATTAAGCGTTACGATGAAAGTATTAGAAACAGCAGTAAATATTTTTGAAATATTTAGAAAAGAGCGGGAAGGCAGGATGCCTTCTGATACCCTCCTGCAATACCAACACAAAGAGGCATCAATGATCCAATTAAGGAGCTCAACAAAATGCCTGCAAGGTGTTTCTTCTAGGATCCTAGTGAACGTATCACCCATGCCGACATTTGCTAAAACTTGAGCCACCTCCCGGCCACGTCAGGAGGTACATAGGTAGACACCTGATGTTATCTAGCTAATATTTTTCCTACACACCATTTTAATTTTGGATATTATTACAGCCCGAAAGGATTATGTACATGAGCAAATAAATATTTGCACGAAAATACACATAGGTAAAATAGTCAAAGTCAAAGTCTTAAAAGCCTTGCAATAAAATTTTCTGATGATTTGACTACACAATTTTCTGCTCATAAATTTTATGACCTTTCCTCGACAACGAAAATATCTTCGCAAGCAGTATTGTGTCTATTATTATATTGGGGAGAGGGGAGTTTCCGGGTAAATGCCAAACATTTATTTTTTGTTTTAAGACTCTTCATCAAAATTACTTTGTATTTCTTCTTCTTTTTTTGTGCATAATTGGCGCGCATAAATAAGTACGTACGAAAATTTAATCAGTGAAATTGAATACTCTGTTGCATTTCATACTTCATTTACTTAATCTGTTTCGCATGGACTGAACGAATTTTAAGCCCCATTTACTTGTATATCATTTTTGTGGGAGTACATACTTTTTGGATTTAAAGATTTGCTGGTTGAATAATATTAATTTTAGCGATATTATTTTTACCTCTTAAGCTGGGCCTTTGGAATTTTTTAGGTAACTCAATTTCTATGAACCGTGCTCATATTTCAAGACTTTTTCCCCCCTCTTAAATATTCGTATTCGTGAATGTCATGATTTAACGATAGGAGTAGAACTTCATACAAAGATAAAGTGGCTGAAGGATACGGATTTTCAATTGTAAATGCATGATGAACTATCAAAAACCAGAGAGAGTTGCCAAGGTTTCTTTCTGAATGTGTCTTTTTCAATTCCATTCAATTCGGTATCGATAACTATGGTTCAGTAAAGTTTGGCAAGTCATCGTGAATCGTTTAAGGTCAAAGAAACGCTTCCAAATTGTAGAAGTTTGCTTCGAAAACAATAAATCTGTTCGCGAAGTTCATAGAGCACTGGCGGCATCATCGGACCTTATTTCTTAAAAAATGAGGAAGGACTTGCTGTTACGGTGAATGGGCAGCGCGTCTGATAAACATCGATAATGTTGGTTCTAATTTGCCACATAGGGCCCTACAATCGATTTATTGCAATATTCAAGCCAAAGAAAAGAAAAGAACGAGGTGCGTTGAACAGTCGAGATGCAGTTAAAGCTAGAAACACACGACGATGGTGCAAATGGAATGGCTTTCCGTCATTTCATATTGTGTTAGCATCCGAATGTACACAGCGAAAGAAAAAAAGCAAATCAACTGGTCTACTGATATTTCTTTTAATAAATTTGCATTGGTTCCACTTGTGGTACGCGGCCCCCATCTCGACATGCAGAAATTATCTCATACTATATAATGCAAATGGAGACCGCTCAGTAAACCTCAGTCAATGGAAACCGATGCAATAAATCTCAAAGCTTATGGCATGAAATGTATCGTATGCAATAAACTGTCACTTTGCTGCTTAGATAGCTACATTTTCATTTACACGAAATCTTTGTAGTGGCAACGCTATAAATCAAAAGAGAAATATAAAAATGGCATGATGGAAAGAATAATGAGATGGCGCCTATCGCGGTCCCGTTACTTTGTCCTCAGCGAATTTGACAACGAGTTACGTGATTTTAGCACCAGTATGGCCAGATTACCATTTTCGTAACTCGATTTAGCATTTTTTTTTGTTATTTAGCAGTCAAATCTCTCTCACTACTGCAGTGTTGCCTAGCTTTGGATATAAAAAAACACTAAAATGCCCATTTAAAGAAAATAAAACACCAAATTTTTATTGAATCACTTAAAGAACTTTGTATGCGTGACAAATTGTGTTAAAAACGTGCTTTTTTAATAAATGTGTTTTGCTTATGTACAATTTAATTTATGAGTTCTTTTTTGTTAAGCGAAACTCTTTTGTTAAGGGAACGACTTATTTTCTATATTTGAGGTTATGTAACTATGTAGATAAGGTACTCTTTTTGTAAAAACGTCAGTATGGTTTCTTTAGTATTTTCTGGTATTTTGTGGCTTATTTTAAAATGAATACACATGAGAGAGGGACAATTAATAATCTTACATAACCTTAAATGGAGCAAAAAATTAAATTCACACTTTCAAAATATCAAATTTTATAAGAACCAACAAATTTTCATTAGCACTAAAATCTTCTCAGAGTGGCCTTTTTTAACCTTCTTTTGTATAATAATGCAGTTTTTTTTTTAACTCTAAGTTTCGGTAGCTTTAAATTAAAAACAAAAAGAAACAAACACGAAACTTCAACATTTTCGCATTTTGGGTATAAAAAAGCACTAAATTTATTGTGAAGAGCAAATGGTTGGCAATACTGCACAACTCGGAAAAACGTGACGTCACGCACTCTCTGATGGGCGCAATCTTCTTTCTATCATTCTTGTAAAAATGAGGCCGAACGCTTTTTTATGATCGAAATATGCGAGGAGTGCTTTAATGGGATTTTTTTTAATAAAAGGTTTTGTGTTGAAATGCCCACGTAGGAATATATGTACGTACAGCTGTGAACTTGAAAATGGCAGTAGGTACTCTTAAAATTTCAATGCCAAATGTCTATGAAGGGTTCAGGGATTTCATATGCGTAGAGTTTATCTGAATAAATCTTGCAACTACGTAAATAACGGTTCTTTATTGACATCGTTACGTAATTAAGTGCAACAAAGTTTCACATCAATGCAAATTAAAAACACCAATATATGAGTGGAACCTAGTAATATTCCAGAACACATGCAACCTTTCTTGCAAGTTCGTGTTTTCGTTTATTTCGCATATTGCTCCCATTTCCCATTTGTTAGATTCGTACGAGCATTAGTCGTTTTAGCAACAACAACAATTTAAGAAATTTGTTACTTTTTTTAAATTTTTTTTTTCATCTAGGCTAGGCTTTAAATATACATACATTAATATAAGCTATTTTAAAGGTCAATCATTGTTTATGGAAAGTTTAAATGCTTTAATTTTTTATAAAAAAAGACGATGAATCCTGACTTTTCAGGATTATTATTGTTAATATTCGCTTTTCTATTACATATGCACATACATACATATGTATATATTTCACAAAAATAGCAGTGCGATATTTCAAAGTTTTAACTATTTTTTTTCCTTTATTGTGAAATATTCCTTATAACACAAAGTTTCAAACTGCATAAAATTAAAAAAAAATTACAGACTTTAATCCAAATTTCAAACCTTTAGTCAGAATAGAAAAATTCTGAGTACCTATGCAGTTTAAATTTTCCCCATTAAATTTTAATAAAATATTGTGGCAAAATTCGCCCTGATATCTCATAATTTTTTTACATGATGCTATGCATTTTCTTCCATATAACGAATGCTCAAACCTTTTGGTATATGGAGAAAATGCACAAAATATCCCGTATAAACCAAAAAAAAAACTATTAAAAATCAGCTCAATTTTTGAGCCACTTCAAAAATTCTAATCAAAAAGTCTGAAATTTTTATGAAAATTTGTTAGTTTTTTTTTTTTAAATTTTGTACAAAATTTTATACTTTTTTAGTTAATATGTAAATAGTTTATATGTTAAAATAAAATTAAAAATAAATAAATAGTCAAATCTTTGCATTAAGTCGACTTGCTATTATTGTGAACACAGGTGCACGCATATTTTCCTAAAAACCACAATTCTGTTTTTACATTGCTCTTCATATCCTTTATGCATTACTTTCCGCTTTTAAAATCTTATCTTTAAAGTTTTCAGGAACTCAAACTTTGTATCATTAATTTCAAACTGCCTCCCTTTAATATGTAGATATGTATGTACATATATACTTTATTCCTCAGAGTAGTTAGTTCGAAAAAGCTCTGTCTTCCCTCTGCTGTGCATTTTCAAAACCAGTTTTCTTCTTTTAATACATTTTGTTAAATTCAACCATTTTCCTCCTATTTCCAGTTCACCCAGAGCCACAAATCCCTCTACATTAGCAACGGTTAATGATGTGAAAAGCAATTACTCAACGAATTTGGTAAGTCTGGTTTTTTTATACGATACTTCTGCGCATTTATCCACACTCGCTGTGCCAACTATTTTCCTGCAAAATTAATTAGCTAAATTCCACACTAAAAAGCGACGTATTTATGTAAAAATATTTTACTAAAAGAAAAGCAGCACACACATTTTTGTGTGCAAATGAAGAAAATTATTCAAGCGTAATGGCATTTAATTATGAAATTCATAATGTAATGGTTTGCGAATCAGTTTGGGTTTTGCTTGTAATAACTGCATATCAATGTATGTATGTCCATATGTAAATGCTTGCCTGCATGTCGGCAGTATATAGGTATGTATGTATGTATATACGTCCCATTGGGAATTTTGTATGTATGCATGTGTAACATGAAAAAAAGAGCAAGAGGGCACTTGATCTAGCATAAATGAGAAAGTTATCTTAGAATCTATATATTTCTGATCTGGTCACGTCAACGTCAAGTCGTCAGAAACTCCTGGTATATATGTACTGTGAAGCCCCTCTTGGGCGGACATACTTCGTCAATCAACTTTTGTCCATCTAGGAGAAGGGTCTGCTAGTTAGAAGTAGAAGCAGAAGCTAGTTATTTCCGAACATTTTAATTTTTGTTTCACAGTGCATATTCCATTTATGTGCATAAATGAATAAAAAGTAATAACGAAAATAAAAATAAATATTGCAATCAACAAACTACATAAAACTAGATGCTTATTCATTACATAAATAACTTGTAAATTGTCGATTGACTTAAGGTTTTTTTTTTTCAAAAGGAAACTATTTTGCATATGCTTCTTCAATTTTTTTTTAACAATTCGAAAACAGTAAAGGCATGGACCCCACTCATCCATTTTGACCGAGTTTGTCCGATTATTTATTTTTGACGATTTTGACGAAATTATGATGATATTATATCAAATGTACTGAATTTATTTATTTGTATCTTAAAAAGTTTTGTTCGCAAGATTTAATTAGTAAAACTTGCCTACTAGCCAATGCTCTAACAGACGTATTGTTTTCCTCGTAAACTTTAATAAAATCACGGCACAAACTAAAGAAAAAGACATAAAGAAACATCACACTATTTGTTATGAAAAGAAATCTTTATGTTCCTTGATAAGAGGTTCGCGTGCGCTTAGTAGAGGTTTTTGTGTCAATTTTATAAAAAATAACTGTTCGCGTCCGGTCAAAAGAGTGTCCGCTTTAGAGAGTAATTTATTCCAAAATGTTTACTTCAAACTTAGTATAGGAAAAATGTCCGCCCAATTGAGATGTCTATCTAATAGAGGTACCCGTTAGGAGAGGTTTTACTGTAATGGGTATAATTTCGTGAGTGCTTGGATCTTCACTCATGATCTCTCAGCCTATTCAAATCCAAATCCATATAACTTCAATAATCGTACACCCATATTATAATATGCTTAACAACAAGCATGAACTCTATAATAATACAACCAGAGGCAATCTCTTGCATTAATACATAACATACACTGCCCCTTATACGAGTAGCATTGTTGTACTCGTTTGGCAACTCGTTGCTTCAAATAGCTACATAACACGTGGATTGCTGGGGTAATTTCTTATTTTATTTCCAAATGTGTGTTCATGTATGTATTGTCATTGCTATTGTAAATTAGTTAACAGGCATATGTGTGTACATATCAACTTCCATATTACTCGAATGAGCACCATTTGTAACAATAGCTTCTTAGCGCTGTTACTCTCATTGCTGTTGCTATAAGACAGCCAAGATGAGTAAGTTAAGTGAGCGATGTCACATAACTGTAATGCGCAAACAATTTATTTATTCATGTATTGCGCTCCCAAACGCATTGGCTCTATTTATTTAAATCTCACAAACCTGTTATGTTATTTATGGGTCAAAGGAATTAATAGTGTTACTACAATTATTTGCTTGCATAAGTGATATGTGCCAATAATTGGGGAATTGATATATGCATACATACATATGTTAAATGTGTTGTCTTGATTGTACATATTTACATAAGATGAGAACAAATGGGGTCTGCTTTAATCTGGGTATTGACTGCGGCCGCCGTAGCCGAATGGGTTGGTGCGTGACTACCATTCGGAATTCACAGACAGAACGTATGTTCGAATCTCGGTGAAACACCAAAAAAACAAAAAATTAAGAAAAACATTTTTCTAATAGCGGTCGCCCCTCGGCAGGCAATGGCACACCTCTGAGTGTATTTCTGCCATGAAAAAGCTCCTCATAAGAGAGCTCTTATATTACCATTACCATAAAATATTAATGGATTTCGATTACTTATGCGTTAGCAGATTATGCAAAGAGATATATACAGTAGATTCTGTTTTATGCAGTAGATACGTTCCGCAAGAAGCAGCATAAAAAAAGCTACCAGTTCTATAGTAAAACTATACATAGATACGTTTCAAAAGTGCTAAGAACCGCATAAATCTAATAAATCGCATAAAAAAGGGCACTAGTCCTATATTATTACTATAGATACGTTCCATAGACCGCATGAATCTGAAATAATTAAATAAAATCACACAAACAAAATATTATATTTTTTAAAATTATATCTTTATTTAAGAAACGTCAGAATCGAAAAATACATTTACGTCAGAAATAGAATCAGACAATACCCACATGTTGCGCATTCGTTTAGGATTTGGCGAAAAATCACTTCCGTCACTTGAGGAAATGTACACGTCTGATCTAGATGGTTATGCAGGCGGTTCCATACTTGTAGGGTTAGCATTTCTGATGTAATCTGTGATGAGTTTTTGCTTAGCTGGTTTAGAATCTTGTTTATATGTACAATTCCCGATAGGTCGACATGCATTTTTTAATTTAAAAAAAACCGCACTATTTCAAAACCGCATAAAAAAAGCCGCATAAAAACAGAACCTACTGTACATACATACATACATAATCGGGAAAATAATTTCTCATGTGACTAACTTGATTTTTCTTTTCTCTAATTAATTTAAGTGCTTCTGTAGCGATCCTTGATCTCTGCCTGAAATAAATAATAAACAAATGCCTCACAAGTGATAACCTCATTTTTCCTTCAGTCAAATCTCTTCTCACATATTCAAGTACAACTCATGCATAACCACTCAAACAAATGTACTCTGTAGCAGCATTCTGCGTGAACATATGTTTCCAACATTTCAACGCCGACATGACAGCCGCAACAGTTTTGTATTAACATTGTACTCTTAGCATCTCCTTCCTCTTTCGCTGAATGCAATAAAAGAGTTCTAAAATAGATTAAAAAGTTCATTGCCACACTGCGAGTATTTCAAGTATAGAATAGTATTGAAAAGGATTTTTCCCCTCTGCACACTTTCTGACTGAACTCGATTTAGTTGCACTTTTCTTGTATTCTAAATTTGCGCTATTTACGAGTACTTGAGAAGTGCTCGGAAGTCATTCGCCTGTTAAGTTTTTTTAAAATGTGCATACATACATATATAGGAGGGGAGGGAAAAGGCGTACAACAATGTAAAATAAGATGCTTCCGCTGTAACGGAAGTTTTTTGAGCACACATATTGTATATTTATTGCTACTGATGTGAGTTAGTATCTGACTTGTATATCCCTCGTTGTTCGAATTACCTACGCTTGTACATATGTACGTATGTATCTATGTGCACATATGAATTCAGCTGGAACAAACTAGAAAAGTCTCATATTTCAATGTGAAAATTTTCATTCATAAATAAATTTCAATGCAGTGTATGAAGTAAGGTGCGTATGGTAATCTACATACATACATACATACAGTCGTTCACATAATTGAGTATACTCCTTATTTTCAATGAAGCTACCAATGTAACTAAAGATTTTTCGACTATAAACGAAGACTCATTAAACAGGTAGCAGTTACCAGAAGGGTTGAAATTTGGATTTTTTTCTGTTGTATTTATTTGTTCTCTTAATTATCAGTCTTTGTTTAAAGGTTTTGGCATTTTGTGGACCCAAAGCAAGAAGAAATAACATCGGTCTTGGTTTTTTTTTTTTTTTGCTCAAGAAATTTCACTTTCAGAATTCCAAACAAAATTGCGAAATACAAGCAAAACGAAGGGGAATTACATGTTTGTGAATAGGAAGAGGTTTCGCCTCCTCAATAAAAACTATCAAACACAAAAGGTGAGGTTCAGCGCACTAAACTGGGTGGCAGCCCTTAGTCGAGGAAAATGCCATAGGAATGCACTCCCACAGCTACACATCAGCATGGCTTCCGTAGAGTGCACAGTACCACCACAGCACTCACTGCCATAGACACTCAGATCAAGCGCGGGCTTAACCAAAACCGCCTCTGCGCAAGGACTGGCCTAGTAGCGTTGGACCTGCCAAAGGCTTTCGATACAGTCAGTCATCTCACACTACTAGATGATATTCAACAGTCGACCCTTCCACCGGGACTAAAGAAGTGGTCCGCGAACTATTTGTGTGGTCAGCAATCGTCTTGTCATTTTTCGAGACCAAAGCTCAAATCGGAGGATGATAAAGAAATATAGTTCGTAAAGTACGGATAAATCCTATTATAAGCATTCTTAAATTAGCTGCAAAGACATCAAGTAACACCAAGTAACCACTGTCTACTGAAACTGTCAGTTGTGTGCTCCGAAAACATAACTTGCACGGTTGAATCTCAAAAAAGAAACCATTTCTTTATTCAATGAATCAAACTAAGTGTTTGAAGTTCGCTCGAGCTCATCTGAATAACTTTTGGTAGAGGGTGTAATTTAAGTATAGAATAAAAATGAATTTTTGGAGATCAGATGGAAAGCAAGTTCTTAAAAACAAAGCAGTATTCTCAGCTTCAAAACAAAAATATTTTAAAAGTCATATGATACAGTTGGTGCGTTATATTTAAAACATCCATTAAAGCCAGTGGAGCCGGATCCAAAATATTTATTGAGGAAAAATGTGAACCTGCAATTTACATCGTAGCGACGCAAAATTAAAGCTTCTATCAAAATACGTAGGTCGGGAATGGCTGCTGAACAAAGCCCCTAAACAACTCAAAACACCACCACAGTCACCTGATTTGAACTCATTAGAGAATCTGTGGGCAAAAATCAAGTTAAAATTTCTTTTCAGAAATCAAGTTAAAAATGTTCACCCGGGCAATAAGGAGGACCAAAAACGAAAATAAATGCGTCCCACAAAAATTATTTACACACAAAAATAATTTGTGGTCCTACATACTACCACTTTTTCTATATTTTTTCGTACTTACAATTTCCATGACATTTATCTGGACTTTAACTCAATTTAGTAAAACGAATTTCGTTTTTGTTTTTGAGTTATTAATACAACTTCGTTTTAGCCAATTGAAATGGTGCGTGACAATCATTAGGAAATGCCCGCGTTCTAATCTCCGTGTTTGAATAATGTTTTTTAACAGAGGTCGCCCCTTGTCAGGCAATTACAAACCTTGCCTTACTAGGCAAAACCTCCAAGTGTATGGCAAACCTCCGAGTGTACTTCTGCCGCTCGGAGTCGGCTTAAAACTGCATTTGTGGAAAATAGCACGACGCACATAAAAAATAGAAGGGGGATCTCGGCCAAGTACCCAAAAAAAGTGTAAGCGCCAATTATACTCGTATATGTATTTATGTATATCATACAACTTTCTTGTGTTTGCAAAAAATCAAATTTAATTTCCATTATATTTATTTTAAGGCCTGATAACTGAAAAAGTTAATAAAAATAAAAGTAAAAACATAATATCGATTCAATACATAGGCTGACATTTATGTATTTCCCATTAGCTTCTGAGTATACTCTATTTTATGAGCAACTGTATGTACATACATATATGGTATATTGGTAAATGCATTCAAGGAAGCATTCTCGTTCCACGATTGCTTCAAACTTGCATTTAATTCAAACTTCTTGTAAAAAATTATTTTTATCCGCAATATATTTCACTGAAGTTACGTTCCTTTTCTCTGTTTGGTTTTTCTAACTCGTCAGTTCCGTACTTTAGTGGCAATTTACGCTATCATAAAATTTATGAACAAAAAAGGAAAACACTTGAACTGCCTTTGCATTTCTTGCAACACAGCACCAACATTCTTACTCATACATAGGTCTTTCTTCCTTGCTTCCATTACATTTTTTTCTCTCGATACAAAACAATATTACACCTTAACTACCTACCCTTTGGGGTAGTCCGCATCCGGAACTGTTTGTTTTACATTTCTTCACACATTTGCTCTTACGTTTATTTACATATACACATACATACATACATATGTATGTATTCGTATGATATTGGTCCCACGCTGTGCCTACTTCAGTAGTATAATTATTACTGCCACGAAAATTCTCTGCAGAGAAAATCTATGTACATACATACATACATATATTAGTGAACGAACAAATTGGTACGATTTCACAAATATTGGTCTCCTTGCTACTGACAGTGAGACATTTGGTCAATTCACAAGGTGTTGTGAAATTATAATTTTTTAATAAAAGTTGCATGAAAATACGATGGTTTTGAATACCTTGTTACGATTGCCTTTTCCTCTTTTGTCTCACACATTTTTATTAGGTCCTAACGCGTGCGCTTTTGCTTAATCTGCAATATAAATAATTAAGTTTGTAAATATGAGTAAAGGATGAAAAAAAATATAAACAGACACAGCTGATTATACAACACAAATAAACTATGCGTGTACTAAAGTACTAAACATTCCTCGTTCGTTCCGCGAAACTATGTTACATATGCAGGTATTAACAATAAATCCACAAAAATTAATCTGCCCGATCGCGTATGGCGAATTAGCTGGAAAAATAGCAATCAGCTGTCAAGACTGTTTTAAAAGATTTTTCTTAAAGAAATTGCTTTGGTGGAATATTTTATTGTTTTCGGTTTGTTTAGTTATTATTATTGATGTGAAGAAAAGGCAAATAGAAGCATTATTTAATTTGATTGCGCAATTTGCAGCTAACTAGTAATAGACAGTTGAAGGAAATCTGTAAACGACGTCTACTGAGGTTGCAAAAAATTATGGCAGCAATACGCTTGAGAAATTCGATATTACTTTTATAATAGGCAATAACAGGCCAAAGCGTCCTTTTTCTATAATATGAATGAATAATAATTAATAGTTTTAACAAAAATGCTACTAGAATTATGTCCACAACCTTCTTTTCTGTACGGCATCCACTTTATTTAGACTTTAGTTTCTCGTTGCATTTGTTGTACAGGGTTGTACAGCAAAAAGTATATTTTATAATATCATTTTATGATCTCGGATTTTGGGAGAGAAATTGTGTATGGGTAACTTCGCTTTTTAATTACGTATTGGGAGTTAAGCTTGAAAAAGTAGACGATTTAGTATATTAATATGTGATCCAATCATAACTAGGAACTAAACACTCGGAGAATCTGTAAAGCACTGGCAAGCAAGTTTTTTTTTTCAAATAATCAAGTACAGTACTATCTCGATAATCCGGACACCCTTAATTTTAGGGGTCGTCCGGATTATGGGGGTGCCCGGATTATAAATGATTTTTGTTTTTCAACTAAACGTTGTTTTTTTGAAATGAACATAACGCAATTCAGATATATGTATGTACATAAATAGTTTTATTAAATACAGTACAATCATACTTACATAATAAAATGTACATCTGTACATAATCAAACATTTTTTTATTTAGTATGTACTATTTCATTTCACATTTAGTCGCGAATTTTCTAATGGCATCACGTTTCTTTTTTATGTCAAAAACAGTAGATTTGTTGACACCAAATTCTGTTTCAAACCATCTTAATGATTTTCCTTTATCAAGGAGATCTAAAATTTCACATTTTTTCTGAAGAGTAAGGGTTTTATGAGCCCCTTTATTAAATTTTCCACTGCTCATAATAATAATGTCCACTCAATTCAGTTTGTCACTAAAGAATAAACACAACGCGTGATTTATGCTGTTGCATTTCGTATACATATATTGTTGTTAAAGTACTGCTATTTTACGAAAAACTCACAAAGCAAACTAAAAATTAAAATACATGTATGTACATATTGCGAAGCAAATTTGAAAAATGTCCGGATTATAGAGTAAAAAATGTTAAACTGTCCGAATTATGCAGTTGTCCGGATTATAGATGTGACCGGACTACCGCGTGTCCGGATTATCGAGATAGTACTGTACTACTTTATCACCAACGACAAATTCTAGAATATTCGGGTATCGCAAGCCAATGTTGAAATCGACAGCCGCCGAATCAATAGGAGCTCGTATGAGTTCCCAGTCATAGAAACATACACGTAATGAGATGGCTGAAAAATTTGCTAGAGTAGGAGCTTCTCTTAATAAAGCTGCACACTGGGAGCAAACTACACATTCAATATACACAAACGTCCGATTCAAGATGGAATAAGATAAGCGTCTGCAAAATTACAAAGAAGATTTTATTCAACTATGACAAGTCGAAAAACAAAAGGACTTTTTTTTAAGTTCGAGCGTTATAGATCTTTTCCTTTGAATTTAGTAACATTTTTAAGCTACCGAAGCAAAGATGTAGTAAGGTAAGATTGCTACTTCCTAGGACATCGGCATGTTAAAATTCATCATTTTTAAATACGGAAAAGAGACAGAGCGCAGACTAAAAACGTTTCTAAATATACTTGAAGCGTACCAGTTCAGTACTAGTCGTTTTCCCTGCAGGGTTTTTATAGAAATGTACATACATACGTACATAAGCACTTTCAATATACAATTTGTACGTTTGTAGGTAATGGTTTTATTTGCGGTTTCCACTTGAGGTAGTACTTGCTTATTTGAAGTAACGTTGCCAGAACGGTTGTGCATTATTTACATATATGTATCAAACTAAAATATGTATGTATGTATGTACCTTATAAGTATGTTGCGTACAAGAGCAGATCTAAAGGGGAATACGTTCAATCGCTCACCGTCGCATTCTGATGTTCTGTACATTTGTGAAGAGCTGGGAAAAAATTGGGCTCATTTTAGATTAGGTTAGACTTAATATTTTCGGAGAAATAGTTATCGAGATAGCAATCAAAGTATTTTTGAGAAACCCTAAATGGTATTTCCTATAGGCGTGTAAACATATCTAAATCACCAATAAGATTCTCTTGGCGATCCGAAATGAAAAATAGTTTGATAATTTTTTTTTTCATTTTTGAACTGATATTATTTCATTTAATAACAGTTTATTTTCTGAAACACTTTGCGTAATTGTTGATATCAGGTGGAGCTATAAACTTACCAATCTTCAAGCAAGAAGCTAAGGTTATGGTTTTTCTTTCTGACCAATTTTTTTTTCAGGACACCGTTTACGAAAATGATCAAATTGTGCTCTTTTCTCAATTGTGCTCTTGCTGCCAGATTACTATTTTGAAATGAGTATCAATTTTTTACCTTATTTGAACTATTCATTGAAGTGGTAGCAGGGACCTTGGAACGACTCGGTTATAGAGAAGATATTTTAATCTAAAGCATTGATGACCCAGGTGCTATCGAATGGTAGTCACCCACCAAACCATTCGACTATGGCGCTTACACTTAGCACTTTGTCTCTCAAAAAAGCTTTAACAGTAACGGCATATCTTATATCTTGGATCATTTAACAATTCCTCAGTTCAAGTGTTATTCCTGCCCTGCTCCTTTGCAAGTTTCTGGGTAGACCAGTGTACATGTACGTACACACATACTCATATGTGTGTATGTGCTTATGAATAACCCTGAACAATCGTAAGAAATGAAATGTAAGAGTATTTATTTTAACTGCATCATTTACTTCGGTGTGGCTTCATTTTTCCCTAATTTGCTGGCGGCAACCAACTTACATACATACATATCAGAGCTTGTGTGCTCATAAGCACCATTGTATGGACAAGTATGAATTTTTGTTGTTTTATAGTACTTTTTGCTGGAATGGAAAAGGAATTGGTTTAGTTACTGCGTTTGAGAGATGCTGTACGTCGCAAACGGCCGGAAATGGGGGCAAGCAATTCTTGGCTTTTGCATGATGATAACGCGCCATAGCACCGAGCCCAAATTGTGCTGGATTGTTTGACCAAACACCAAGTAAATACCATCGGGCAAGCACCGTATTCACCTGACATGGCTCCGCGCGACTTCTTTTTGTTTCCTAAGTTGAAGTTACCACTTCGTGGAAGGAGATTTCAGTCGATAGAGGAGATCAAAGAGAATGCGACGAAGGAGCTGAAGGCCATCCCTTCGTCGGCCCACCAGGGGTGCATGTAGGACTGGGTTAAACGTAGGTACAAGTGTGTTGCTTCAGGCGGGAGATAAAATAAATTTGGTGGAAATTTAACTCTGTTTTGTTTTATTTAAACATTGCCTGTACTTTCTGGTCATAGGGTATGTACATATATGTACAAATTGAGTGAAAAGTAAGGAAAACTGAATTGAAATATTGGAAATTTTTAAGTGAAATTAGTTTTTTTTTTACTTAATACTAATAAATCGGTCACGCTTCGCTGCGGGATAAAATATTTATTTTCTTGTAGATAATATATGTATGTATATAAGTATGTATGTTTTTTGAATTTGAGCAAAATCGGGTGATAAATACGATTTAAAGAGATATCTCAACCCCAGCGACACCTATAGAAAAATTCTTCGATTTTCTGCTAATTGGTTGGAATGCAAACTCATCTTGTGAATTTGAGCTCAACCGGCTAGCTACTTTTTTCAGTCACAAACTCACGTGGAAAAAATGCCAAATGTTTATACATATACTCGTACAATAACCTAGCTCAACTCAATTCATTTATTCCCAGGACCCCCCTCGGTTGCACGAGAAGGAAACGACTGGCGCGCTTTGTTAAATTCGCCCGAAATCGCTAAAACGGTTATCTCACCAATCAAGAAGAAGAAATTTATAAATTTATTTATTTATATAGTAGCGAATATTTTTGTTGGCAATAATT
Organism: Anastrepha ludens; assembly: GCF_028408465.1. Classification (NCBI taxonomy): domain Eukaryota; kingdom Metazoa; phylum Arthropoda; class Insecta; order Diptera; family Tephritidae; genus Anastrepha; species Anastrepha ludens. The sequence goes on from NC_071500.1 coordinate 71,812,657, forward strand.
AATTTTTGTTGTCCAAACTTTTTTAATTTAGCCTTAACACGCTGCATTGCTTATCTGTTTATATACCGCAGTTGTTTAGCTCAAAAGTGTCAGGGGGATTACTTTTGTGTCACCTTTTATTTTCAAATATTTTAATAGTCACTCGTATTGCACATAATTCTATAATATGTCCTATAATCTTTGAGCGATACATATTTATTAGAATTCTCGAAAACCTCCACATCATTAAATTCAATTAATGCAAATTTTCAATGCTGAAAAGAATCGTTTAACCTTATTCAGCATACAAATTATAAATAAAGCAAAATAAGATAATTTTTCAATTTATGTATGGCTCATAGAAACATTTCCTCGAACTAATTACTGAAATAACAGATAACAGAAAAATAATTCTTAATCTGCAAGAGAAACGCTAGCGTAATCGCACTTTGCATAAGAGCATTCGATTTTCAGTTGAATGTACATCATATGCAAACGTAACTATATATGCATGTATGTATGTACATCGAATATCTACATCAGATTCAAATGTAATTCAAACGAGCTGTCCTACATTTTGTATTTCGTGTTGCTCCTTTGCTCGAAATTGTGCTAGACTAAATGATAGAGATTATGTTGCGCTTTTTCTGATAGAGCCACTTGTAAGCCCCTATTATTATTATTTGCTGGAATCGTACTTCGCTTAAAGTGGCAATGGAGCATATGTATACCAGAACTAGGAACGAGAGGTGAGCAGCATTAGAGATAGCCATTACTCGTATGAAACCCAGTAAATGCAATTAGTATCAACAGCGGTTGCAATCAATTGCTCATTTGGAAGAATATGCATATGTTTGTATGTAGGTATGTGTACACATACTCGCAAATTATGGATGTATGTGCGTGCACATGGAGAACAAAACGCAAGTGATGCCGCTAATTCGTCCCGCAGCCGAACGGGATGGTGCGTGGCTACCATTCTCCGTGCGTTAACACCAAATAATAGAAGAAGTGTTTTCTAATAGCGGTCGCCCCTCGGCAGGCGTCGGCAAACCTCCGAGTGTGTTTCTGCAATGAAAAAAGCTTCTCATAAAAACCCATTTGCCTCTCGGAATCGGCTTAAAACTGCAGTTCCCTCCATTTGTGGAACAACATTAAGACGCACACCACAAATAGGAGGAGAAGCTCGGCAAAACATCTAACAGAAGTGTGCCAATTATTTAATTAGTTATATGGAATAGTTGGGAGCAAAATTGAAATTTCATATTTAGTTTCAATATTAGACATAAGAAGTAAAGCAATTCAGCTAGCCAAATTCAATTTCATATATTAGCCATATTTTACTTTTTCAAATTTTCGCTCGAGCTAAGCCAATGATTTGCTTCCAAAAATCAATAGATATGATAATAATCTTGTCTTAGTTATGCACCTATTATTCGTCAGCATACGACTGCCGTTCTCAATAGGCTTAAGAAATATTTGATGCGCATAATTGGCGTTGGCACACTGAACTTCAGCCCTTGTCAAAGGCTATCTACATACGAGTATACTAAAGCTGCACCTCGCATTTGATAGCAGGCCGTTGAGAGGCATCCATACAGCATATTAATTACACATCGCAGACCTCAAAGGTTTCAGTTCAACTGATTATTAGTTATTCCATTCTTAATGGTCTACTTGTACAACGCAGTTATTACACTACAAAATGTGAGAATTAAAGCTAAGTATACAAATTTTCATATTAAATGCCATATTGGGAGAAAAGGAAGTAGAAGCCAAAAATCAAACCGATTTTTGAGCCACCTAAAATTTAAACCTGAAAAAATGCTTCATTTTGATGAAAATTTAATTTTTTTTTTTTAATTTTCACATACTTTGAAACGTTGACTGGTTTTCGTAGAGGTATAAACTATATTTTTATAAAAAAAAATTGTCAAAATTAAATAAGAAATAAATAAATGGTAAAGGCATGCCCACAAGTGTATAGTAGAGCTATAGTTCTTTACCCTAGTTTAGAATATGTATGAGTATATTATATGAAATATATAAAATGTGAACTTAACATCTAAAATTGATTAAATTATTCGAAAATTGGCAGATTGAAGAAAAAAAGGAAATATATAAAATTTTATTGAAGTAAAGTTTAGGTGACTGACGCGTGCCCAGCAGTTGCAAACTATATTTGACTCAGTATATCTAATTTAAAGTGAAATGCGGCTGTAATTGCAGCCCTGAGTTTAAGGGGTCCCGGTGGTCTAGAGCTCGAAAATTTAGAATATTTTGAGGATTTTGTTTTTACAATAAAAAAAAAAATTAAACACGATATTCAAATTTTTTATGCCTTTTATTTAACCTCTTTACATATAAAAATGAAAACTTTTTTTTTTTTTTAATTACAATCATTTAAAAACTGGCGCTGTAGTTGGCCCTCCCAAAAAATTTCACCTAGACGGTGTTGTTCATTTTGGCTCTTCTATGTATTTAACTGAAACACAAAAAAAAAATGACAAAATGGCGCGGTTTGGAATTTAACACTCTGACTCGTTTTTTTTTAGTTTTTTAATCAAACGAATACGAAATAATTGAAATAATAATATGATTCTAGTACGGGCTAGAGCCATTGACGTTGTGAACAACATATTAAATTTTCAGACGATTCGGTTGAATAGTTTTTTTTTTTTTTTTTGACAACACCAGGCCGAAAAAAGTCGTTTCGAGACAAATTAATTTAAAGTTTGAGGTGCAGGAGCGCGCGGACCGCTCTCTACCTAGTTAATGTGCTGTAGAAGCCGTAATATTGGGAATTTCACCATGAAAGTTTCACAGTATTTTCTTAAGATACTATATTTTTGAAATATCGAAAAAACAAAAATCGATGAATCCAATTTCTCGAAAATACTTGTTAAGTCCTGGCAGCCCATTTCGCGCCATCCGTAAGATCGACATCAACTTAGCACACCAAATGTTTAGTGAAAAGTAAATTGAAATTGATAATAAATTTTAACACGTTGTTGTTGAACAAGGTGGCGTCCCATAGTTAAATATCAAGACTAAATAACTACACCTGCTAAATTTGGCAGCTGTAGCTTAACCAAGGTGACCGCTATACTTGTATACTTATACTCGTACTATTAAAGTACGAAAGCTCCTAATGAAAACTCCTTTGCGCGAATAACTGCAATTTTTTAGTAAATAATAGATATTTCCTTAATATTACGAAGCCTTTCTGCTGCCATAGAAGAATCAGGGCATCCAATTTCATTTATTTCTTTTATATTTATGCACATATGTATGCATGTAGGTAGATGCAATCACAGCGTGACATAGCCTGTCATGTGATATCACACAGAGCAAAGTCATGGAACTTCTGTGTGCGCATTGATGACAGTTAATAAATCAAAGGCGTTGACATTTTTAAATGTCAATGGCTTTATTACAACACATACACAGCAGTGTTGTATGTATTACAGGTTTCTTGTGAAACATTCACACTTCACTCAGTTTCGGCCTTTACAAGTACCTATATGTATATCGAACTCGATGCAATTAATATATCAATTACAAATACACACCTATGCAATTGTATTGATAAAACCGCAAGTCATTCAACTGTAGCGAAGGGAATATAGGCATGCCTCCTTGTGCATTTTTTCTTTTATAACTATGGTATATTTGATTTTTTGGTTACTCTATGCATTTCTTACAAATAATACAAATGCGCTCGATACATGTTAGCCTATGAATATGTACATATGTATACATATACATACATACACAAAAAAATATGATTATGTGAATACACCTCAATATAACCAACTCTCTACGTAATTCGAGCATTCGTATAGAGCAAATCAAACGACAAATGCAACCAACTACTACGCTTTTCAAACTACATTTTTTATTCCCGCGCGCATTTGTTAACAAGGAAACTATGATATAATTTTGTTTACATAATGGTTGTATCTAACAGCACAAAGGAATCGAGATAGATATAGACATATATATATATACATATATATATATATTCATGTATGCATCTATATATCAAAGCTCTGAGACAATGGGAGGAGTCGATTTAGCCTACTGTCCGCACCCCGTGCGTGCGATAATGCTAAAAATATTTACTATACAAGTATTTCAATGAAATTTGGTACACATTTTACTCCTTATCCAAGGTCTTTCGGTTAAGAAAATTAGCGAAATCTGTCATCAACCACGCCCACCTCCCTCCCTTTGGCACCTCTATGTCTGTTATGAATGAAGCACAATTCCTCAAATTTGGTACAAATGAGGAACTCAAACAAATAAATGCGACGCATGTAAAATTTAAAAAAAAAAAAAAAAAAAAAAAAAAAATAGATGCGGGTATCTGGATAACGACTTAATAAAACTCTCTCAAACTCGGTACATTTATTGCCTCCAACATTATCATGTAGACCACTAACCGACTAATTCTTGTGGAGATTGAACAAAAGCCACGCCTAGTTTTTTATATTTTAAGACTGAATTTCCGCCCGTTTCTCCGTGGGTACAAGCTATAATTCCCATTGTCTGTGCCACAGCCAGTTCAAATTAAGTTTCATTAAAATATGTGCGGATATATAATATAAAGTTCGTCTTGGACCGAATTCAGCACTTCCTAACTTTCTTATTTGCTTTCTTTTACTTTTCAAAATTCTAACTCATTTTATTTTTGATTATAAATTTTGTTCATATTCCTTTTGCTTCCCACTCCATGGAAGTAAATTCCATGGCTCACTGGCTGCATAACTGCACAACGAGCCCGCATTACTCACAAGTTTCAATTTTTCTACAACATAATTTTATTTCATTTTTTGTTGTTGTTGATTTTTCGTTTGCCTTTCACGTTTTCCGCCGTTTTCTCTTAGTATGTATATTTGTGTATACAACCATACATACGTACGTGTATATAGTTGTACGAGTAGTACTCAATTCACTACGAGTGTGCCAACAGAGATATACTCGTACATAAATACTTATCATCATCTTCTCAGTCATTCACGACATTCTCTGTAGTAGTTTTTCCAACTACGTCCATTAAGGCCAATTATAAGTATATTGGTCCTTAGTGAAGTTTAGAGCTCTCTCTCCATCTACCTTCTTACCCTAATTTATATGTAGTTTGTCTGCCATATTTTGCCTACCTTTGCTTAAATGTACATAAAGTGGCTTTAATGGACATTTTTTACACCTCGTCTTATTGAAATTGTTTTTCACTCTGGTTTTACTTTTCATCTCTGTGTTGAATTTTTCTGCCCACATACCTACTATATTCACTTTATATACGTGCATACAATTATATTTGTATGTTGATAAAATTTGTTTGTGGCAAAATACGAGAGGGAAATGGAAGAAAGTGTACAAATTTTACAGCGGTTTTCCGGTCAACCGAACAATTACCAAAATGAAAATTTCTCACATCAAAACACCAAATACATAGTTTCATTCAGAGACATATTTACATATATGATGGAAATCTTTAATTTGCCCTTTTCGCACCCCATTGCTTTTCAGTTGGTATACTGCGGCTGTGTAGTCAGTAGTGTGTCATAAGTGTCAAATTTGATTGATGTACGACGCCATTTGCAAAAATTATAAATCTTCCTATAGGATGATTAACTTTGTGCGACCTGGTATAAATTAAAAAATAAAGGCTATCGGTCTGAATATAGGCATTTAAAAATATTTTGTAGAAAGGGGTTTTGATCAAATTTCTTCAAAAATTCATGGCTTATATCCTGGCGTTGTCCTACAAATGGAGGAAGCTGAAGTTTTATACCACCCCCAATGGCAGTTGAGTTTTATAAGAAGCTTTTTCATAGCAGAAATACATATGTATATAAATAAATAGATTGATTCGAGGTTTGCACTTCGACCTCTTGATCTTTTGTGCCTTCTGCTCATCACGGTACCTCACCCAGACTCAGGTTCCTTATTAAGCTCAGGATAAAGCTGGGTTCGATTGAGCGTCTGTGCGTTTCTTCTGACTACAGTTAGCCGGGATATCTCAACCTTTTCCGCGCTATAGCGCTATATTCAAGAAGAAAGTGCATTGGAGTCTCGTAAGATTAGTCACAGAAACGACAAGAAACAGTGGACTTTATCCCATATCCCATACATATGTATATACATATATGATCAAACCCTTAGCTTTTTCGCGGACACAAACTTTTTGTAAACGTTCGCAGTAATGCCAGTAGTGAAAAGAAAATTGATAGAGTATCGGCATTTATTAATTTTTCGTTTATAAAAGTAGGCTTACAACATAAATCTTAAAAGCTAATTGTGTTAGGAGTTATAGCAATTACTTACTCCATCACCTGTCTGTGGAGTGTAACCTACAGTCGCCTCCAAATGGCAAAGGTTTTTATGAGTTCCTTTTTTATCGCAGAAATACAACCGGAGGTTTGCCATTGGCTGCCGAAGAGCGACCACTATTAGACAAAACTTCTTCTGCCGCTTTGACGGTGTTTGGCTTTTCCCTCTATATGAGAAATTTAAGCATGTACTTTGCATGGGACTCCTGAGTGAAAAAAATTATCCAAAACAGTACTTTGCGTTCATTCGAAACTTGCACTTTTTTATACTAAAGTTCAATGGGCTGCAATTCTAAAAATTCTGTTTAAAAAAATTAACGTTTTGATGAAATTTTGAAACATTTTGTAAAATGTGTGAAATTTGTGTCATGTCGTTTTTGGTGTACATTTGGGTTTACGTTTCTAAAGCCCTCGAGAGATTTTCTAAACAGAATTAAGGAGTTTGAACAAGTTTTTGCATTCGATTAGTGGGACGTTGCTAAAATGAGTATGAGCTTCTTGTTAAAACTAACGAAACAAATAATCTCGTAAAAAAACAAAGCCGGATGCATTTGCATATGAAGTCACCTAATAAGTCGTTAAAACATTACTTTAATCGGGTAGGTAGGTGAAATGGTTGAAGTGCAAGTCTGGCACTCCTCAAGTAGCACCAAAGAGCCGTTTTGATACCATTATGAGACCTCCAACAGGCAGATATGTACAGCCAGCCAGAACTGTTGATATAATGGAGAAGATTGATGGAATTTGGGTTGGCGCACTCCCCCAGGCTGTCGGAGAAAGGAGCATTGAGTTATCTTAATTGTTTTGCTGCCAAACCCGGGCATTTGCAGAGAAAGTACTCAACAGTATCCTTCTCTGAAAGGTCCCCACAACTTCTACAATGGGGGTTAAATGGTAACCCTAGCCTTTTCGCGTGTGTGTCAATCGACCAGTGACAGGTAAACAAAGCTACGAGTTTGGAAATGGATTGGCAAGGAGTCCAAAGGACTTTCTGAGTCCTTCGTGTATTGTACTGAGGCCAAAGGGTTTTCGAAATAGCACATGAAGAAATGGAGTCAGTCGAATGGCAAAAGATTATGTTATTCAATGCATGCATAAAAAAATTTTCATTTTCTACTGTAGTATACGTTCCATAAGGTTACGAAGTTATGAAGGTTACAACTACCTACTTCCTAAAGTGGGCTTCATTTTTGCTCCGATTCATTCGTACCTCCCAAATACTACATTGAGCTAAGGTCGTATCAAACGGCGCTTTCACAACGCACAACACGTTTAGTTATGACATCATGAGGCATTCTCGTGTAGTAAGTTGGGTGCGTACTCCCAGTCTAATTCAAATCACATTTCTCAAAAACCCAAGGAGAGCACCAAAGTGGCCACCGAGTTCGAAATGTGTGCTGTATATGAACCTACAATATATACAATTTCAAATGAAATATGTATAATGAACATTGCAGTTCCTATAAATATTGTATGAAACGCAATAATGCAAGGCTATCAATATCAATATTACAATGGTCAATAGAAAATATGTACAAGAGAGCACATTTTATCTATCATAAATACATATCTGCACTCGTCCTTATGCGCGAACAATGTTAGATACAATAGGTTAAATACAGCCAATTGACATCTACTTGAAATGATCATATCCCATAAATATACTTAATATAAAACAGTAAATTGCTTGTAAGAGCATACATACATACATACATTTGTCTGTACAAATGATTGTTGTTATAGATGTTTTATGGATAAAAGTTAAGTTAATGGCATTGAAACTGTCAGAGTCATTGTGGGAGGTCAGTTTATAAAAAACTTATAGTGATTTATAAAAGGTATTTATGGATTCTGTTGAATTTCTATAGCTTGAGTGCTCAGTGAAAAGAATTATTTCAACTTTTACATTTGATTGAACATTTATGGATGTATGTACATAAAGGGGTTTCCAATAAGAGGTGTTATTTTGATATTCAAAGAAAAATGATATTTTTTAATATAAATGATCGGATATTTATTTCATTATAATTGTGAAAAATAACACCAGGCAAATGACCACCACGTCCACGCTTACAGGACAATATCCTTTTCGTGAAATTTTCCACAACCGAATTGGAAAGTGGCTGCCCTATGTCACCCTGTGCTGTTGACGTAGACCTTCTCTTTCACGTGTCCCCAAAGAAAAACGCCACAAGGTGTTAAATCACTAGATCTCGATGGCCACCATGAGAACGTCTACAGGCTGTCAGACTAGAATTAAAATTAATCAACTGGGAAATTTAGATCCCAATAATGCAATTTTTTCCCATATTGTGTGACTTGTGGCTCCATCCTATTGAAAAGAGATATTGGCAATACCTATTCCTTCAAGCTCAGGCCACAAAAAGTCTTGAATCAATTATCCATAGCAATGTCCATTGGCAGTAACAGCTCTTTCATTTTGGCCTTTTGGCCTGGTGGCCTTTATTGTTGAATTAATTGAATTTTGTAAGCATGCAAATTCAAATCTTTCTGTAAAGTCCGCCAAACAGTCGATTCCTGTTGAGTACGTCGAGATATCCACGTTGACGGTTGTTCAATAACACTGCGCTACAGCAACAATGTTCTCAATAAAAGTTCAGTTTTTGGTCTGCTAGTCTGACTTTTTCTATACTCGACAGAACCAGTTTCTTGAAATTGTTTTACCAACCTTTGAATTTTCGACTCGTTCTGGCGATTATTTGCACCTAAAAATCGGAAATTCTGCGACCGCCAAACAGTCGATTCCTGTTGAGTACGTCGAGATATCCACGTTGACGGTTGTTCAATAACACTGCGCTACAGCAACAATGTTCTCAATAAAAGTTCAGTTTTTGGTCTGCTAGTCTGACTTTTTCTATACTCGACAGAACCAGTTTCTTGAAATTGTTTTACCAACCTTTGAATTTTCGACTCGTTCTGGCGATTATTTGCACCTAAAAATCGGAAATTCTGCGATATGTTGCTCTTAAAGATCTGTATATAATTAAAGTCAGATATAAAAAGATAAGATTAATAATTATTATTGTCATTACAAGGTGTATGTAAGAACAGAAAAGCATTTAAAGAAAACTCTAATCTTGACCAGAGCATATTACAAAGAAAGCAATTCCCATAAATTTACTATATTTTCAATTCGGCTAATAAAATTTTTCGGTATCCCGGGATTGGGATTGGATCTGGCATGCCTAGTACACAGACATCATTGCGCCCCTGCAACTAGGCAACGATGTTAGCAATAGCCAGTTTGAGCAAATCACTGTGTGTTGGTCGCAGATAAGGAATTGACCGTACATTTTGTTTGGACTCAACCACCTGTCAACTGCCAACATGTGGCTAAAGTAAATGACCAGCAACATGTTGCTAGTGCGAATGCAGAAACATCAACTTAATTTTGCTCTCTGGAAAACAAAATATTCTTGTGCCATGCACAGGTTATCAGCTGTTAGCACCCTTGGTTGTGTGGTTCGTTGCTGATAATATTTTTCTAATCAATATTTGCTCTTATTGATAGCACCAGGAATTTGTTATACACCTTCACAGAGAGAGAGTTCTTCAGCATTTTATTATTGGTGTGAGCTTATTTCACAAATCAGCAAATCACCTGTATTAAAATTGTTATGCCACAGGTGTGTTTAGAATTAGTTGAGGTTTATCAGCGCGACGGTGTTGACATTGTCGGCAAATCTAACGACTGCTAACGTTAATTGGCTATAAAATGTGAAAGTGAAGTGGAGTAGAAGTGGATCGGGCAATTCTAGGGTCTTAATATTTATTGCGATAAGAAAATTGAAATGAACATATCATTCGAAAATATTATCTCACATCCGCCCTTATCAATGTTATGCATATAATTGGGAGCTGAGAAGCTACATACAATGAAACGTCTCATCATACCAACATTGATTGATACGTATGGATTGATTAAGTTTTGGGATTTTGATACTGGACCACCTGGTGGAGATCAACAACTCAAGCATGGGCATGAAGCCAATTGTAGGCGGCATGGTCGGAAATTTATGCGGAGTGAAAAGGTGGAGTAGTCGACGATATTTTAAGTTGAAATTACTTTTTTTTAGTTTCTTAATTACAAAAGCAAAAATATTTTTTTCTGTTTTTTTCATATGTAAATTGAATCATTGGCAGCAGTGAGAGAAATGCAGTAAATATAAATACATATATGTATTTATGGAGCATAAAAAGTGTTAACTGTAAAATTAAGTCAAACAATTGGCGCCAATTAGCAATCAACAATGGCAATTCAATTTGTCTTCACAAATACATCGTTTACATATACGTGTACGTATGTATGTATGTACACGGAGAGGCAATGAATTGCAACTTTTCAGAACTCCGTTTTTGAAGTTAAAGTTTAAAATTTTAAACGAAAAACATAAAGATATGCATTGTGTCTACTTCATTTCTATATGAGAGCAAAATTAAAGGTTTTTTTTTTCTTTTTATAAAACAGCGAGAAAAACGTGGGTGAGGTATGCACATACATATTACTGCATATCTATTAGGTTGGGGAAGAAGTTCGTACCGTTTTTATTTTTACTTTTTATTTAAACAAAAAGCAATAATTATATAAAAAAAACAACAATCAGATATAAATATATTCGCGGTTCCGCCAAAAATGGCCTGGTCTGTTGTCAAAGAAGTTGTTGAGCCAGTTTTTAAGAACCTCTTTGTTATCGAAGTTAACGCCCATCTGGTTTGACAGTGAGTGGAAAGGATGGTAATCGGTAGGTGCAAGGCCGGAGAATACGGCGGATGCTGAAGCACCTCCCATTCGAGCGCTTGGAGTGCGCCTTTGACGACTTGTGCAACATGGCGTTGTCGTGAAGAAGTATGGTTTGACCAGTCGAATAGCTTTATTCACGCGGTGTAGCTAGACAACGTAGAGTTCCTAGTTGACCGTCGCATTCTTTTCGAGCATACTCAGTGTACCATGCCCTCTTTGCCCTTCTTTGGATGAAGATCCGGCTTGACTCTCGGTGTATCTCCTGCAGCCACCCACTCCTTTCGTTGCTTCATATTGATGTATAGGCACCATTTCTCATCTCCCGTGACGATTCGTGACAAAAAGCGCTGCTTATGATTGCGTATTGCTCGATGACGGGCGAGATGCTGAGAAGCAATTTGAAGGTGACTTTCTTTGTTTTTTTCGTTGAGCTCAAGAAGCACCCAGGCTCCCAAGTTTTCGGGAAACCCCATTGAATGAAGGTGATTGAGAATCGTTTTATAATCGGAGTTTCATTCACGACTGGTTTGGAGGCCGGTCTCCTTCAAAAGTGATTTGAGACGTTCTTCATCGATTTCAGAAGGCCTTCCGTTGCGGGGCGTGTCATCGACATCAAAATCATCATTTTTGAATTTTGCAAACCATTTCCGTGCTGTAGACTCGCCTATGAGAGCTTCTCCATATACGTCGCAAACGTCCCGGGCTGCTTCGGTAGCTTCTTGACCTCGATGAAAAGCAAAGAAGAGCAGGTGTCGAAAATATTGATTTTTCCCTCCTGGGTATTCCATTTCAAAAAATTAGATAACTCAAAAAACCAATTAACATGGTTTTGTCGAGCAGAAAGAGTTCTATCGAATGCCATACAGCAAACAAATCGTTGTAAAATAAAAGAGGATATAAAAACGCTATGAACTTATTCTCCGACCCAATATTTAAAACTATTTTTCGAAAGTTTGCTCCATTGAAACTTTAGAATCCTGTAAAAAATTTAATTCATGAGAAAATGAAAAATTGAGTATGCGAATATAATCCATAACTTCACGTATTTAGTTTAGCGCATATTTTTGATACTCGCAAACTTTCATAATTCATTGCATTTATTTACTTTAAGATTACAATTAAAATGAGAAGATTTTTAAGCGGAAAAATGAGTAACGCATCAAGTAGCAACTTTGTGACTCTTAGCCATTTAAGTTTTAACAGAGAAAATAGCGATCTCTTGAGCATTTTGTTCGCATACATATGTACATATATATGTGGAGGCACTTGGATACTTATTTTTGCATAAAGAAATACAAGTGAAAACGTTTGAATAGTTTTTTACGTACCTTTCTGTGTGCTCCTTGCCTCATGTTGAGCTGTTCCAAATAAAGAGCTATCAATCATTCTTTAATGTAAGACATATGCAGAGGATATACGAACAATTTTGGCGTACGTATGTACAAAACTGAATCGAATATTCAGAGCGTGTAATCGAATTCACATTCATCAAATTCATATACTCGTATATAGCTATGGACAGAGGAATAGCGCACTTCCCCCCAGTAATATTTTATAAAATGATGTTGATTTTTACTGGATTACCTAGTAAAACAGTTATTATTGCACAACTCTATTCTTTTATTATCAAAAAATTAATAAAAAAAACGCGAAATAAATAACATTTCAATATCTACAATTATAAAGAGTTCGAAAAATCGGAATTTATCACATTTTGTACTAGACACTGAAGTAGTGAACTTTTACCGATCTGCAAGAAAAAAGAAATTGGTTATGTCAAATGGATTAAATTTGTTTTTTAATTACTTGCTTGATTAGTATTTTGTTGAGTATACATACATTTTAAATTAATTTATTTTTTAAAACCGCATCGCACCTGCGAAGTAAATTTTCTATTAACTTTTGCAATCGCTCCAAAGGAATAGTATTCCACGCTTCCTGTTCTCCTTGCCATAGTTCATTGGCATTTTTAAATTTTTTCGACGTTCCACTGATTTTCAATGTGCTTTGTGCTCGGTGTTGAGTGCTTTGTTCTGGCCAACCCAGAATTGTAATTTTTTCTTTGGAAAACCAACTTTTAAGTAATTTTTCTATATGCATGAATAACCAGTTTAGTGGCATCGAGTCGCAGGAATATGGCTTCATCATATTTTTCAGATTTATCTTGAAAACTTATCCATACTGCCATTTATTCTCAACTCCATTCCAAGAAAATGATTCCCAAACTTTCAAGCTACCCCCACCGTGCCTTACGGTCTTTGTTGTGTACCGGGGATTGAACTCTTGGTTATTTTCACCACGAGGCTACATTCCTCATTTATTGTACAATACTTCCAGCGTTATTGCTTTTCTTAATGATGATCTCATCCTGCAGAACTGTGTAAGTAGTCCTTCGCGCAGGTGTCTTTCGAACCATACTTTTTGACTCGACTAATACATTTCGTAGTATTGTATACCATTTTACGTGAACTCCGCATTATTTCTATTCTATTTTCCAGGGTTGTAGAGGTCCCAAGTAATTTTTATTTATTTCCAAGTGAGCAGTGACGTCCCATTTCCGTGCCCAATTATGATTTTAAAGGAAACAATTATATTTGCAATAACGCACAAGAATTTACCGAAAGAACTGGCTTTAATTATCTTACGGCGGCCGCCATAGCCGAATGAGTTGGTGCGTGATTACCATTCGGAATTCACAGAGAGAACGTAGGTTCGAATCTCGGGGAAACACCAAAATTAAGGAAAACATTTTTCTAACAGCGGTCGCCTCTCCCCAGGCAATGACAAACCTCCGAGTGTATTTCTGTGAAAAAGCTCCTTATAAAAACATTTGCCGTTCGGAGTCGGCTTAGAATTGTAGGTCCATCCATTTGTTTAACAACATAAAGACGCACACCACAAATAGGAGGAGGAGCTCGGCCAAACACCCAAACAGGCTGTACGCGCCAAATTATAAATATATATATTATATATATATAGATATATATATATATATAGATATATATATATATATAGATATATATATATAATAATTGAAAACATAGCCGCGCTATTTCTTTGTCCAACGCAATAATTTGCATTTCGAATAAAACATGGCAAAATGAAACAAAAAACAAGTTAATGAGACTTATTTTCCAATATTAGAAAGAACCGATTAACAGTATAACGTTGGCATACAAATATGTACGAATATCACAAAATCTTCTAAGAGATAATAATTCGCATAAATAATAATAAATAATAATTAGTTGCTATAGGGCTGCCCTGGCGCATGGTAAGCTATTTCACTGTCCATAGTTCGCTATTTCACTGTCGATAGCTGTATGTATTTTTGTACATTTTTTTGTTTTGCTCTCCGCCCATTTGCGAATAGGTTACGTTTGACATGATTTGCTCTAGTCGAAAAAAGTCAGTTTAAATAATTTAAAAGCTCAAAACATGGTTCGAAAACGACCCAGTTAATTTTCGTTCTATAGCCCTAAACTATCAATTTTTGGAGGTTGGTGAAAATATGTCTTCTTTTCAATCTAGTTACGAATATTTTTTATACATATATTTGGAGCCCCAGTGTTTTTAATTTTGTTTGAAGCAATAAGAAGTAGAATTTTTTGAAAATTCTTATATCAAAATAAAAATGCTCCCGACACATCATGGGATAGAGTATGCAACATAGTTTTTGTTTATTTTTTTAATATGAATTGAATTTCCATAGAGTACAGCTGATCAAGAGAAAGAAAATTTTTGCTTTTATTACCTTTAATGAAGAAGGAGAAGGGCGTACAAATTTTACCAAACTGATCATGACGACGATCTGAGTCGATTCAGCTGCATCCCTCTGCCTAGAATCGTGAAGTTTTCTAAGCTTTTTACGACCTAATATTCGATATTTTTTATTAGTACAGTGGCCATCTGACCTCCAAAGAAACACTAGGAATATTAACGAATTACGTGGAGCGCAACAAAAAAAAATATGCCCTACTTGAGTTGATATAACCGGTTCGAGTTGAAAGCACATGAAGCCATGAAAAAGCTTAAAAAGCCATGTGGCGTTCGGAGGCGGAGTTAAATTGTAGGACCCTCTGTTTGTGGAAGTAAACATCATGTGCATACATACATAAAATAAAAAATAGATACTTTAGATACTTTTGTGAATGGGTACTTGGGGAAACTCTGGCTAAACATAAAACTGCGCAATATACAAATAAAAGGAAACAAAAATAGGGCAACTTTAAGTCGAATATAAGCGCTTTCCGGGTGTTCTTTTGCTGGTGGGATGCACAAAAATAAAGCACACATACGGTCATACATATATCTGTTATCTATTAACACAAATATGCTTACTTGCATACGTTAGGATTTAATCAATTTTATCAGCATTCATCTGCTTTAAATGCGATTATGTTTTAACAGAATGGCACAAAAATTCATGCATTTGTTTCTTCTTTTTTATGGTCTCATCGATATACAAATATAGTGCATGTGTAAATGTGCGTCGCAATGGGAACTTTTGGCTTAATTTTGTTGGTATTTATTACATCCTCACAGCTGATAGGTAAACATATTGCTTCACAAACACTACCCAGTAGGAATGACAAACTGTTTGCTTCGGCGAAATTTAAATGCAAGCCACTCTCAGTGTATATACCAATTTACGAGTATACATACATACAAATATGTATTTTATGATGCACACATCCCGTGAAAATATAGAGCACCTCATCATTTTGTTTTTATAAAACTGTAGTTCAGTGTCTAACGAAAATTCGAAAAATCGGACAAATTTTCATGAAAATTTAAAATTTTCGAATTAGAAAAATATAGATACGCAGTTTTATAGTCTAATAAATTTTAGTATAATGAAGTGCAAGTTTAAATCAGTCAGAGAATTCCGTTTATTTTTTATAAGTTTTTTCCTTGACCGTGTTGCGCATTTTTCCATACAAACAACCCCCATTTTTTTTTTATATAAAGAAAGCACGCAAGAGGAAAAAAATGTATCGAGGATCAACGAGAATTTTGAACCGCTTCGAACTGTCGCTTTATTATACTTAAATTTAATGGTCTATAAAATTTGGGTACACAGTTGCTTTTTTAAATTCTCATTAAAAATGTTGAAATTTTGTCGAATTTTTTAAGGCTTTGTAAAAAGCCCAAAACGTTTTGACTAATATGGTATTTATTAGAAAATTTCTATATTTCAAAATAATAATAATTTAGATAAATAAAAATAATTGAATAAATAGTCAAAATGTCAAAATGTTCCTCTAGACACCTTCATCCCTTCCCTTACATCCACCCACAGTTCAACTAATTTATTTAATACAATTTTGTGTATGTCTCACCACTTATTTACATCACCACTTCATCTTTGCAGACGCATCAAGTGCGCGCAGTGTCGAGTCCCTCGCTCACAGACGCCTTACAAGAGGAAGAAAACGAGGCTTCTACCACCACCGCTGCTCCAACTACATTAAAGTGTTTCAGTCAGATTTCAACTTCGGCTTATGCATCCAGCGAATCTACGCCGACGATGGTCACTGTGACAACGAAGAATAGCAATGTGAGTGGCAAGCCAATGGGACTGCCAAATAGCCAGAGTGTAGGTGTATTGCAGAAGTTCAAACGCACGCTAACCAATTTTAATAAGCCATCACAACAACAACTACCACCACATATTGCAAACAGTAGCAGCACACAGACGCTTGTATTGAGCAATGCAGCATCCGCATCATCCACAACAATCGCAACCGGTGGTGGTGCTAGCGCTGGTAGTAACAACTCCATGACAACTGAAAATCATTCAGAATCCACATCAAACCTTGTGCTGGACGGTGCTACGGGTAAATACCGTTTCGGTCCACTTATTTGGCGTTCGTCAAAGGAACGCCGCAAGACAAAGTACAATCGGCGTGACAAGTGCAATAGTGGTGATTCAGGCATACAAATTGAGTTAGATAATGACGAGCAATTCTCGCGTATTTTAGTCATAGCGAATGGTGGGGACAACAGTATGCCACCAAGTACGAGTGCAGCGGCAGCAAGGCAACGCCATGCTAATGAGAAGGTAAGTTTCAAGCGATGATATTACTGTAAGGGATTGTAGTTCCCTTACGCGTATTGTGAATTAGTTACCATCAAAAATGAGAACGGTTCCCTGTATACCTACAGCCTCCTCAGTGGCTGATAATTTTGTCTAAAAGAGGCTAAAACTTAGCGAAAGTTGGACTCTTTCCGATTTTAGATTTAGGTTAAGCTAAGTTGAGGAGGCTGCTTCTGTGACAACCAAACCCACCAAAAACCCACTTGAGCTCTGCGAAATCACTCAGTTTGTTACAAAGATTGTAACCAGAAACTCAAGATATAACCAGAAACTCATAGTTCAAAGCTATGATTTTTGTCAGTTTTTTTATTACAAAATATCCACTGTATGGACTACCCTGTATTATATTACATAGTAGACTGGTGGATATAAAACACAAGCCAATGGACCAACCTTCTCATACACACATTTATACCAACTTACGCATGAAATGGTTCAAGCCTTTTTGTTCCCTTGTGATTTCTCTGCAATCAATAATAATGCCACTTGTGAACTTTAATTAGTATTTAATTAACTGGGTTTTTCTTTCAAGGTCCCACTAAAAATGCATTCAGTGCGTCGCGCCAACTCGGCTAAAGCCACAAGCATCACAGATAAGTCAACCATGGCGACACTTAGTGCCAAAGCAAAGATACTCAAACGCATGGATATTCATGGTGGCAGCATGGAACGCGAAGCACCCGAATCACTACCCGCGCGTTCATTAAGCCAACCCAATGGCTTAGATATGTGCGGCATCGGTCGAACTGGTGGTAAGTCCCTAAAGGCAACCTCATCGAGCAACTCTTGACGTGAAATTTATGGTAACGCTTTCGGTTTTATTTGTATCTTCCAGATTTGGACGACAGTGACAGTGATAGTGTAAATTCACATGAGGAAGGTAAGTTGCCGTGAACGGCTTGTTGGATGGCAATTGATGGTGACTTAACGCGGCGTAATTAAATTTAACTAACCCATAGTAGCTTTTCGAATGTCTGCATTTTAATTGCCGTTTGTCCTACTCAATCTACTTGTGTATATATAAATATATGCATGCGAGTATGTATCACATGGTATGTTTAATAATTTCTTACTTCTCTTGCAGCGCCAAACTACTACCCCATTTACGCTGAAGTGTTGTATAGCTTCACCGCCGCTGGTCAGCAAGAGCTCGGCCTCGAACGTGGCACACTAATCGAAATTCTACGCAAAGAAGTCGGTCCATGGTGGTTTGGACGCATTCGCAAAGAAGAGAATAATACACTAGTCGAAGAAATACTTGACCCTGAGCTAGGTTGGTTCCCCAAGGAGTTCGTGCGCGTCATACATAACCCAAAGACTGATGTGTTTTTCCTTTCTCGAATGGCAAATATCGCGATGTCTGGAGAATTAACGCCAACAGCAAAACGTAGCAGCTTCAAAAGAAATGCTGCAACATCGAAAACTGCGATACACTCTAGTACAACCACAATGCCGTCATTGACGACAGCAATGACTGCCTCCGAAGCAGAATCAACGGTTGCTTGTGACTTGGATGCCACCATAGTTGATGAGAATAATGTGACAACAATTGTAATTGAATCGCCCTCGTATGCTAGTCTCCCGAATGCGCCTTCGAATTCCGGTGGTGGTGGTGGTGGTGGCGTGTGTGGGGACTCGTCAAACGCTTTGGCACCATCACGCAGCATTAATGTGATACTCGATAGTGCGGATATGTTGCGACGCAGTGCGGTCAAAGAGTTGCTTGACACTGAGGTTAACTATGTGAAACTTTTGGCCGCCATATGTGAGGGGTAAGAAATGCGAAGATTTATTTTTAATATTTTTTTTACTAAACTTGTTTGCATGTAATCTTTCCATTAACAGCTATTTGCCGGCAATGAGTAAGCGTATTGACATATTCTCGCCGAATAGTATTCGTTTGATTTTCTCAAATATAACTGCGATCTATAAATTTCAACGCAAGTTTTTGGAGGCCTTACGCAAGGGCATCGAGCAGAATCAAGTTGCCAAAGTTTTTTTGAAAATGGTGAGCTAGATAAACTTAGTGGTACCAATTAACATATTAACTGTGGATTTTACTCGCTTTCCAGCATAAGGGATTCCTCTGCTACTCAACCTATTGCAATGCATATCCACGCGCACTAATCGAATTGGAGACATATGATCGTATCAAAGATGCCAGAACTATTTTAGACAAGTAAGTAGAAAAAATATCAATATCTGCCACTGTTTAGTTTTTTCACTTCCTCGACATTCGGTTTTTCGTTACCGGAACGAGCGTTTTTATCTCCAGCCAAGAACTGCCACACAAGCAGCATTTCTGGGGAATTTTTCTGCTGTTGAATAATTTAAAATCGTTAAGTGTAAACGAATATTTTTTGCACACTATGAAATTTATTTACAACATTAAGAATGGGGTTAGGCACTATATACTAGTGATACTCACACTTACAAAACAAGAGTTAGCGATAATTTAGACTTCCATTTTGCCAAACAGAAAAACTAAAGCAAGATTTGTAGTATAAATAAATAAATAATTGGCGCGTGCACTTCTGTCAGGTGTTTGGTCGAGCTCCTCCTCCTAATTGTGGTGTGTGTCTTGATGTTGTTCCGCAAATGGAGCGACCTACAGTTTTTAACCGGCTCCGAACGGCAAATGGTTTCTATGAAGAGCTTTTTCATGGCAGAAATATACTCAGATCTTTGCCATTGCCTGCCGAGTAGCGACCGCTATAAGAAAAACCTGTTTCTATTATTTGATTTTCATGCACGGAGATTCGAACCTACGCACTGCTGAATGGTAGTCACGCACCAAACCATTCGGCTACGGCTACGAGGTACTATAAAGGTATGCAAATACACAGCGAACTGCCAGCAGGTATAAGAAGCTCCAATAGCATACAAAAATTTAAAAGCAAATTATATCACCACTGCAAAATATCAGTCTGCAACCTAAATTGGAGCAAAATTGCTATTTCAATAGATAGTGTTTGATCAGTGAAAGAACACTGCCGGAAATCGACATTAAAACTAGTTCTTTCCATACGTCCAAGCAGTGCGACTCTGGAACTCGCCCTTTCAGACCGCAAGTAAACTGTCATTAGGCTGCTCGGGAGCATGTCCATTCCGTCATTATTATAGGTGCAATATAATGTATATATTAAGATGTATGATAGATGTTTCTACTCTGTACGGCTCTGTGCTGTTGAAAACATGCGAGTACACATAAATATAGGTGAAAATTGTGTTATTGGTTGGTCTTATGAAGCTGTAAATAAATAAATAAAATGAACAATGCTACAACAACAAAAACATCTCTCCCTAAAGGTTCAGTTCTGCGCTGCCCCACAGGCTTCCTGATCGCTGCAACTTCCAAGTCAAGAATTTTTTTTCAATGCAGAAATTCACTTAGGGGTTAGTCATTGCCAGCCGAGGAGCGACCGCTATTGGAAAAATCTTTCAATGTTTTGATGCCCCGTTTGACCCACTGAGTAATATACTTTACACATGTGTCAGCAGTGTGACATATTGCAAAATTTTGACTATTTATTTAATTTTTGTAATTAGAAAATAGTATAATTCATTTTTTCATAATTTTGAATACCTATAACGTTAACTTTGTGTGGAGCGCGTTTCTCCAGAAGTCCCTTGCGGTGATCATCACAAGTCCTTGGAGATTCATCAAAAATCAATCGGACAAGAGAAATGAGTTTTATTCATATATAATCTGAATCAAAGCTTTTTTTCAAAATTAACAATATGACGGCCTCAGGAAATAATTTTCAGATTTTCGAGAAAAAAACCGACAATTAATTCTTAAAAAAAATCGAAATTAAAAAAAAAAATCCCTTGATCACTCATGAGTTGTTTATGTTTTTCAAAAGCAGTATACATTTTATTGAAATCTACCAAGGGGTTTTTAAGTTACATTGATCACAAGTTCAAAAAACATAGTTTTAAGAAAAACGCATTAAAAGTTTTGCGAACGCTCCGGAACGCCCGAGCGTCCTTTGTTAATAGTTGAATAACTCGAAAAGTATTTGTCGGATTGACTTCAAATATTTTCAAGATATTATACTTTAAGAAAATGCCAAAAAAAATCCATTTTTTTTAATTCTGACTACCACTAAATTCTGACTAAAATATAAAAAGTCAACAAATTTTCATTAAAATTTCAAACTTTTAGGCAGAATATTTAGGAAAATTTCGGGTACGCATTTTCTTGTTTTCGAGCATTCGAAATGCACAACATTGCCAACAAAAACAGCTATAAAAAATTAAGCAATTTCAAACTTTCAATTTTTTATACCGAAATTCAATGAGACTCCATGCTCGAAATTTTCCAAAAATCTTGACTAAAACGTTTAAAATTTTGATGCAAATTTTGTTGAATTTTTTTTATATTTTGTAAATTCAATATTTGAAACTTTGAGCTATGTGGTTTTTACAGTATAAACTTTACTTAAAATTAAATAAAAACAAATAAATATTAAAAACTTTTTGCGGTATTAAAAACAATGCGCTGCTATTAAACACACTACTACTTATACTATACTATATATACATAAGTAAGTATATACATATACCTGTCCCGTACATTCTTTGCTGGTTGTTTGGCCGAGCCGCTCCTTCAATTCGTGGTGTAAGTCTTGAAGTTGTTCCATAAATCGTGAGGCCTGCCAATTAATGCCAACTCCGTATGGCAGATGGTGAGGAGCTTTTTCAAGGCGGCCCCCGTAGCCGAATGGGTTGGTGCGTGACTACCATTCGGAATTTACAGAGAGAACGTGGGTTCTAATCTCGGTGAAACACCAAAACTAAGAAAAAAATTTTCTAATAGCGGCCGCCCCTCGGTAGGCAATGGCAAACATCCAAGTGTATTCCTGCCATGAAAAAGCTCCTCATAAAAATATCTGCCGTTCGGAGTCGGCGGGAAACTGTAGGTTCCTCCATTTGTGGAACAACATCAAGACGCACGCCACAAATAGGAGAAGGAGCTCGGCCAAACACCCAAAAAGGGTGTACGCGCCAATTATATATATAAATACATAAATATATATTTTTCAAGGTAGAAATACACTCAGTGGTTTTCCATTGCTGCCGCAGGGCACCACTATTAGAAAAAACTTCTTCCATCACTTGGTGTTTCATGCTCACTGTGGATTTTGACCCCGGGCACTACCGAAGTGCTAGTTACGAATAAATTCCCTCGACTACGACAATGTAGGGAATAAAAAGTTTGGAGGCGTGTTGTGCCCCAAAGTTACATTCCGATATTTAAAAAAAATAGTATAACATCACTGATAAACCATCTGAGCGTTGCAGATTGTAATTTTCGAATTTCCTGTATTGTTTCCGTTTTCGTAATAATTAATACCTCATATCGATAAATATTTTGTCCGAAATATAACAGCAGATCAGAAGAATGAAAATATGGATGTAGTAACCTCAATTTTAAATGCGTTCTGATATTGCTGCAAATTTTAATACTTGACTTGGAGATTTACAAGGAGTCACTTGATATATTCATTAACACGTACATATGCACATACTATACTTCTAACTTTGTACATTCATACAATGAATGGAGAGCGTTTCTGGATTTCAACGTACCACGGCGAACACAACCCCAAGAAGCCACACTGAATAAATTTGCCATATTTAAAAGCTTACGATTTCATTCACTTAACATCCGAAATTTTCTAAAAATTTTATGAAACATTTACATCACTTGGGATGTACTTAAAAAGTCACCTCAATAAGACCTCACTATTCCGTTGAATGCCTCCACATTAGCTCTACGACAATCATTAAGAGCTATGAAACTCTAAGATACGCATTTAGGCGTGGCGTATACCGAGTATAGCAATGTTAAATATAAAATCAACAGACACAATAAACGAACAACGAAATGAAATTTTTCAAAAAAACTCCTAAGTTTTCAGTCAGATTTCCGATTATGCGGCCTTGACGGAACACCCCGTATTTTCATATTTTATACATATAATATATTTTATATAGAAGTTTAAATGTATTTTCATAATATTTTAGTTGCCGCGAATCGGAGAATCTCGCTGAGCTCCCACTGTCGGCACATCTGTTGGCGCCTGTGCAACGCATCTGTCGCTATCCACTGCATCTTAGCGAAATACTTAAAGGAGTTGGCAAATGTGGCGAAGCGCCGGAATATGAATTAGCACAGTATGAGCAACTTGATGTAAGCCAAATGGACATACCTGATACCCACGAAAAAATCGACTTAGCATTAGAGGCAATGCGCGGCATAACAGAAGCGGTAAATGAAGGTATTTATAAAGAAAGAATCTTGAATTTCTTTTTGAAAATTATTTAATTGCGTCTTTTGTCTTCATACCACCACAGGTAAACGTCACAGTGAGACAATTGCACGTCATCAAGCGAGTTTCCAGAACTTCAAAGGACCGCCACTCCATCTTCATAGCACACGCTTCTTCTTGCAAATTGACGCCACTCGACAAAAGCAAAATCTCTGGAACAGTAGTTGCACATTGTTTCTATTCGACAACCAGTTGATCTATTGCAAACGAGACATCATTAAACGCAGCCATTTCATTTACAAGGGACGCATCTTTCTCGATCGCTGTCGCGTGGTAAATGTGCGCGATGGCAAAATGTTTGGACACAATATACGAAATTCACTGCGCATCTATTGTGAAGCGCGTGACAAGTGGTTCGATTTTAGTTTCCGTTCAGCAAATCGCAAGCATCGCTTTCTCAGCACCCTAGCACTGGAACGACAATTTGGCGGTAAGGCATTTTACATCTCGGAAATGACCGGTTTCGAGTATGCCTACGATGAGCGCGACTACTCCGATCAGTCAGACGCCGACTACGAGCTGCCCGATTATGAAAACAGCAACAGTAGTGGTGGCGGTGTTAGTTTTGTTAGCGCAACGCGTCACTGGTCCATGGCTGACGTTAGCACTGCAAATACTGGCGTCAATTTGGCCACCAGTGGTGGGGATAGTTCGTTGCCCGAGTCGCCAGTAAAATACAAATACTGTGATACGCTGCCGAAGAAATCACAAACACGTGATCCTAGCTGTAGTAGCGGAGCGGTGACTGAGTGCCAAACTGGTTCGCTAGGTCGTAGGCGTCTTGGTAATTGGTTCCGTAAACCGAAAAGTAGTAACTCAACACCAAATCATTCGCCAACGCATAAGGCCAGCGAGCTATCGGCCGGACTGGTGGGCGGAAGTGAGAATAATATATCAATTAATGTGGGCGGAGCAAATTATATTTCATCAGGCTCATCGGCGTAAGGTGGAGGGACAATGACTATGAAAACTTGAGGCATGGGTTTCTAGCACATACAAGCGAAAATATATTAAGAGTTTCACAAAAATTTTTAAAATGAATCTCCATAAAAATACTTCAAAAGATATGACATTGTTTTGCAGTTAGACGAAAAGGGGCATATACGCCTTCAAAGTCAACGCCTTACTTGAAGAATATACTTGCATACTTGCATACATATTGTATAAAGAATACGAAGAAATACACTGAAAAGATATACCTATGAGCAAAAATTTTCAACGACTGAGTGATTTGTTCTCTATGAGTCAATTATAAATGCGAATGCAGGTGATTATGTCTTTTTATCATGTCTGCATTCTTTTATCCTACACGCGAAACAGAAATTCTCGATGTTCAAGAGATTATGTAATAGTATAAGAACTTTCGGTGATAAACCCCAACTTATTCCAATATGTGGTCGTGATTTTTAATAATTCTAAAAATAAAGGAAGGAATTATTCATTGCAATGTAACATGAAGACATACTTCTACCAAGTAAATAGTCAGTTGATGTAATAGTCTTTAAAAAAATAAATATTAGTAAGAAATGTAGGTTTCCTTTTATGGTGATTATATGAAAATGGGCGTATAAATATACGAGCACACTTTGCATCTTCTGTAGAGTAAATGTAACCCATTTTCAAGTATCCTACCTTCAAACTGACTTCTTCTAATACTTTTACCTTTCCAACGAAAAAAACAAAAAAATGAGCGAAAAAACAATAAACAATTAATGTTAACGTCAGAAAAGCAATTGTGTAACGAAAAATTATATTATTTACATACATACGATACATATATGAATATAGATAAGTGCACCCATATGCTATAAATGCACGCATACATACAATAAATATTATATATACTATAGTATGTATGAGCAAGTGAAGTAAAGGTTAAAATATAACAACAACACAACATCACGCACGATGCCAGAGCGAATTGCAATAACTTTGATTTAGGGTTTGTTATTAAAAGTGTTTGATTAAAGTTGATTGAATTTAAAACCGAACATGCATACATACATACATACATATATAACATGTGGGTATTTTATAAATACATTTATATTTTATAAATTGATTTATGAAATATTGTTAACAAAATCAAATATGTTTACATATGTGAAGCGTTGTTTGTATATTTACTTATGTGTAAGTTATACATACGTGCATATGTAATAGTTATTGTACAAACAGAAAACAAAAAAGAGGAAACAAAAAATTAATTAGAAAATCTGTACTCGAACCGATTTCGAAAACTGTATAACTGCAACTGTAAAATAATAAGTAACATATTAAATCACTTATTTATTTATTATTTTACGTAACCAATTTAATTTAACATTTCGCTGATCTATTTTGTTTAATATTTAAGTTTTTAATTAATTTAAATTGCTATTAATAAAAATGATATTCTACTCATACAAAGAAACTCTTGGCTTTTATTTATTTAATTATTTTTTGTCTCTTACTTTAATTCATTTAAGGTTCTCCAAATTGCATTGGTAAACTAAATAAATATAATATAAAAAGCAAATTAACCATGGCAAACAATACAAAATAATAACTTATAATTAACGCAAATAAAGGGTGTTTTTTTAGAGGTTAGGTTTTCAAGTTGGCACTACTTTTTTCGTAGATGGTCTTTTTGACAGCTGTCACTTGATTTATGCTCAGTTTGGTTTGCCATTTCATAATGAATAGACTTACACCTGAAAAACGTTTGCAAATCGTGCAAATTTATTACGAAAATAATGGTTCGGTTCGCGCGACGCTTCGCGCGCTGCGTCCAATATTCGGTCGACATAATCGTCCATCAGAGTCACTAATTCGATTAACCATGGATCGGTTTCGCACCACGTTTGCTCTGGTGGATAATACGCATCCTCAGAGACGTCGTACAGTGCGCACCGAAGACGCTACTGCTGCTGTGAAGCAGAGTATCGAAGAAGACCCGAATGAGTCCATCCGCCATCGCGCGCAGCAATTGGAGATATGCCCATCCACTTTGTGGAAGATTTTGCGGAAGGATCTTGGTTTGCGGGCTTACAAAATCCAACTCGTGCAAGAATTGAAGCCGAACGACCATCAAGCGCGTCGTACGTTCGGTGAATGGGCCCAAAACGAGATGGCCACCGATCCCGATTTTCACAAGAAAATTTTGTTCAGCGATGAAGCTCACCTTTGGTTGAATGGGTATGTCAATAAGCAAAATTGTCGCATTTGGAGTGAACATAATCCACAAGCCATTGCTGAGACGCCGTTACATCCTGAAAAAGTCACTGTTTGGTGTGCTCTATGGGCAGAGGGAATCATTGGTCCATATTTCTTTAAAAATGAAGCCAGCCATAATGTTACAGTCAATGGAGAGCGCTATAGAGCCATGATTAATGACTTTTTCATGCCTGAATTGGACGATGTTGATGTGGACGACCTTTGGTTCCAACAAGACGGCGCTACATGCCATACAGCCAACGCAACAATCGATTTATTGAAGGAAACTTTTGGTGAGCGCATTATCTCGCGCCGTGGACCTGTGGCGTGGCCTCCAAGATCGTGCGATATAACACCGCTGGACTATTTCTTGTGGGGCTATATGAAGTCGCTTGTCTACGCAGATAAGCCCGAGACGATTGACGTCTTGGAGGAAAATATTCGGCGCGTTATTGCTGACATACGGCCCCAATTGCTGCAAAAAGTGGTCGAAAATTGGGCCTCTCGGCTGGAATTTATTCGAGCCAGCCGCGGCGGCCACTTGCCGGAAATCATTTTTAAAACATAATGGCAAACCCTTATCTTTATAATAAAGCTAAATTCTTGGCCATAACATTAAATTATATACGTTTTATTTCATCTTGAAAACCTAACCTCTAAAAAAAAACACCCTTTATGTTGCACTGCGTACATTTTTCTTTGTGTTGCATAGTGCACGCACAGAAAAAAGTATGTCGGCTTTTTTGTTTTTCAGAAACGAAAGTAGTAAATAAAACTCATTGAAAAATACAAAATATTTACAGCAATGATAAAATATACAATAGCAAACACAAAACGCAACACGGTAACCTACCCACAGTATTTACCTAATATACAATAAATATGTAGAATATAAGCGCATGCACAGACACAAACATGCCTATAATAATATATGAAATATTAAAGGAATGCTTACAATCCCAAGTGACACGAAAATCTCTTTTGAAAATCCATTTTACAAAAATCCCTCTTCACATAGTTTAATTTTCAAGTCGTATAAAATAAGTGAACACCTCTAACACCTGCCTGCAAAAACCATATAACAAAGGTCGTTGAATAATCTGAATTAAGTTAAATATGTACCGTTTTGCTCGCAACTGGCAGCCATTTTTACTGTAATTTCCATATACCACTTTCATAAAAACACTCACCCCGGTTGGCATAAAACTGGGGTAATCAATGTTCGTAAGCTTCTCTGGAGGCAAATTTTCCAACAGCAAAATAAGCAGGAAAATATTACAAATCTCCCTCTCCGAGCTATTCGGTGATCTATTAATTGCGATTATTATAATCTAACTTCTGCGTTACTGACACTGGCACACAAGAATCCCGGTGGAAGGATCTTGGTGGAATTATTCTCTCAAACAATATTACAGATTTAAATTCTTTTCTTAGTTTTGCGTAAAATCTTTGCGCAAGTGGCTTAAAACTGTTGGTCGAACTTTAGCTCCTGGGCGATGCTACGACTACGACTTCGATTATTTCTGTGAAAATATCGGCATTTTCTTTAACATCGAAAATGCCTGAACGACTGTTACAGTGTCGGCACCACAAACACTATTCACAATTTCAGCGGCCTGGTTTGCATTTTTGCCTTTATCAAAGAAAAACTGTAAAATGTACCGAATTTTCTATTTGTTGACTTCTATTATTAACACCCTGGAACTCCCAACTGAATGGAACAAACAAACAACAGCAAAATAATTGTTTAATGTTAAATGTCACCTTGCCAAGGAGCATAAACTTTAAACTGTTTTATCGATACTTTACGAGGCATCGATCACTACAGTCATCTACCGAGAAAATGATGGATTTCCTTTTCCCCAAACCGTGATAATATTGGTTCTTACTGAGTTTGTAAAACAGTTCAGCTGTTTCTAGTTATTTAGTTCGATTTAACATTCTTCGATATCATTAGGGGCGTATGATTCTATTAGAATTAAAAAATCATATTGCCAGCTATCAGCTATAACTTCATTTCGATTGTTCATGTTCCGTCCGTGTGTTTTTGTTTTCTTTTTGCGTTAACTACTGTGGGAACCATATTTCAAACTTTGTTTTGTAAAGTGATCGCCAACGGATTTTGTGCAAGGTTTAGCTTGTGAATAATCGAAAAAGGGCTTATACGACGGTCGAACGTGAGGATTTTAATTATTTTATCGACATCTTTGGCAATTGAGCTTCCAAAGCATCTTAAAACATCCAAATTACTGGTATGAAAACGGCGAAACAAAACTGGCGAATTCAGTCCCTGCTTGTATCCATATTTTAAAGGCATATACTGAATAAACAATCAGAAAACTGTTTCAGAAGTTTAATACAAAATCATATCCGATAGTATTTATCAAACGGAGCACTGTCTTATAGGCAGACACGTTCAGAGGCTAGGCGTGCAGACATATGACTTCTTCAGAAGCTGTCTAAACGAAGAAGGGGAAAAGACGATCTCGTACCCTCTGTGTCACTTTAGAGAGACAACTGTTTGATGAGTTGAATGAGTTGATGAGATCCCATCCCTATTTTTAGGGAGATCAGGACGGTATCGCAAATGGCTATGAGCCTAAGTGTATCTCGAGGGGCGAGATACAGATTAATAAAGCCAACTATTGGTAAAATAATGGATTTTTTTTTACTATATATACCTGGCACTAACATCTTTTTGGATGTTTGGGTGAGCTCCTCCTCTACTTTGTGTTGTGCGTCTTGATGTTTTTTGCGAATAGAGATGCCAACAGTTTTCTGTCGTTTCTGAACGGCAGATGGTTTTTTATGAAGAGCTTTTTCATGGCAGAAATAAACTAAAAAACTATTTCTATCAAGTGGTGTTTCGTGTCCAGAGTCTTTAACCTGTGCACTTCCGGATTGTAGTCCCGCACCAACCCATGCGGCTACGACGACCGCTCACATTAATTTCACTTCCATAGCAGAATATTGACGTCGATGTCTTGTAACTCGAAATATTTTTGATCTACGAATGAAAATGCAATGATTGTGCATGTTGCCAAAATGAGTTACTTAAGCGACACAACTGCAATCACATAGCCCCAAGAATTTTTCGAGTCGAAGTGTTCTATACCGCATTACATACCTAAGGGTATATATCAGACATCTGTAGTAAAATCGATGGATGTGTGCAGTAAAGTAAAATTAAAATAGTTTATTTTCTTCTTTATTGATTGATCTGGAAATAAAAACTAAAAAAACTATACTTATAAAGATACAAAAAATGTTCTATCTTTCGTTGTATCAAGATTTCAATATTCCACAGACATAACGAAATTATGTAAGTAAATATAACGAAGCAACTCTTTCAACTTTAGACCTCTTACATTTCCCATTTCCCCGCTCACTATCCTATGCTCGATAAACTTAACGAAAATTTTGCATGCGAAAGCAACAACAAAGTTATCGACCAAGATTCGCCACTAGCGAGCATGGTTGTCCTCATTAGACTGGTATAACCCATTGCCTTACAAACACATGTAATTTAAGGCAGCTCTATTCCCGCGTTGTCAATATACAATATTTTGATTTATACCAATTGCTTCATATATGCGCCACTTGCTAACGCTTGGTTTTGACTATCCGATCGTTCCTCTGCTAACGCCAGATATTTCCGCATCGAATATTTTCAGAGCCGGAGTGTTTGCATCCATTCGGATGACATGACCTAACCAGCGGAGCCCTCGATCTTTATTCGCGGCACGATGTCAATTTATTTAGGTATTATTTTTTATTCTAAATATAAACACAAGCTTCTTACAGACTGATTACAACGATAAGTAGCATAACTATCACCGTAAAGCTCTTACAGCTCTCTGTTCTATCGCCTGTGGCGCCAACGTGCAAAGATCCAAAAGCACTTCCGCAGAATCTTTCTCTCAAACACTCCAATGGATATCTCATCGGATGTTGTTATTGCCCAAGCTTCTGTGCCATACGATATTATGGGCATGATGAGAGACTTACAGGTATAGTCTTAGTTTTGTTTGTTGTGAGAGGACTTTACCACTCAATTGCCTACGCCTACATAGTCCAAAGTAGCACTTGTTGGCAACAGAGATTCTCTCCTCTCTGGTTCCAAGGCTGACAGTATTATCGATGTAAATAAACAAAGTTTCTAACAAATTCTGACAACCGATTGGCGAGTAGGCCAACAGTTTGTTTGATGACAGGAGGTACTTCGTCCTCTACTCGTTCATTCGCTTTGCTTCTTTATCCAGCTTAGAAAAGGCAGAACTACCAGCGCGATTATTAAGGCCGATGATATGAATATCATCAGCATTTGTACGCTCTTATAATAATTACTGTTATAAATCGTGTGCTCACATACAAAGTTTATCAGAAACCGAAAATAAACTTACCCGTTTACATAATCAAATTATGGAAGAAAGACTAAGAAGCGCAGTAATTCATTTCAACGCACAATTGGCCGGCAGTAGTGAGCCTTTGACAGAAATCCGAAATACTTATTCTTAATTGTTTTGTTCAAACATCCCATTCTTTGGGAGGCACTTACACAATTTGGTTCTTATTCTTAATTATTAATATTATTACAATATTATTTTATTGAAAATATTATATATTTTCTAGTCAGTACTCTCCTTCCTTGTCAGCATCCATTTTTGTTCACTTTCACTACTTCCATTCACATTGCTTCTTCCTTTCGACGTTTCTCCACTAATTAACAAATCAGAGGCACAGAGCAACACATCAATTGTTGTCGCTGCAATCTAAGATTAATTTTTAATCCTGGATTGGTTGCTTGGCTAAAGAGGTGATTCATCCAGAAGTCGCCCCATCCTCACTACCAACTTGCTTAACGGTTATTTACAGCATGACTATATCCAGTCCGAGCGGGATAAGAACCTTATTAGGTTGTCCACGTCTAAGCTAGATAGTTGTGCGCGACTTCGAACAGTGGTTTGCCCAAGGTTGCCATTCTCTCCTTCCATAAGGCATTCCTCTGTGAATGAGGAAATGGAAAATCGTTTCCTTTTTCTCAGATAGTTCACAACTGTGGCAGGGTCCTGACTTACTTAGGGATACATTTTGTATGGCTAAAACTTTTCATAAAAATCCAACTGCCGATGGAGGCATAAAACTGTAGGCCGCTCCATTTGTGGAAGAACATCAAGACACACACCACAAAAAGCACAGGAGGAGGAACGCGGCCAAGCACCCAACAAAGCTTGGAATATATACAAGGTGACGCAAAATTAGTAATTTTGTTTTTAAATAATTTGTTTATGAAAATAAATATTCAATTGAAAAATAAAATTTTTATTAGAAAAAAATTTTGACATTTAAGTACTCCATTACTTACTGTTTGTATATCGCAGTTGTCTAGTTCCCAAGTGTCAAATATGAGTGACGTATGGCATTTGCAAAAATTATAAATCTTCTGCGCCATCTTGTATATATGTATATATAAACATGTATATACCTATAATACCTTATTTAATTAGAATTAGCGAACTAAGCTCTGAAATGGAAATAATACGCATATGTGAACAGAAAAATCAACGTTTTTGTTTTTGGTTACACGGGGCATTGAGTATCAGTAAATAAATAAAAAGAGCAATTATTGCGAAACAAAATTAAACATATTTGTGCAAATCTGGCGATGTACACGCATATATATGTATGGTATATGAAACCAACAACAAAAATTAATTCATAAAAATCGTTGAAATTGCAAACACACAATGAACGTACGAGTACATATAAGTATTTAGTCCATCACGGCATAAATTAGCTTAGTTTGCAAATGTAGTTGATAATTTGGTTTAATTTTTAGTATAAGTTTTTAATTTTTATTCTTAAAAGTATTAGTAAATAAAATCACCAATTACACGTGGCATGAATATTATTTAAAAACGGTATAAAACATAGGTTTCTTCCATTTGTGGAAAAACATCAAGACGCACACCACAAATAGGAGGAGGAGGTCCGCCAAACACCCAAAACGGGTCTAAGAGCCACTTATTATAGTTATAACATAAAACATACGAAATGAGCGAATTTAATTAAAAAATACCCTAACTTAATTATGCAGAAATAAAAAATCAACTAATTTGAGCTGCATTTCAAGTATTGTACACATGTTTATCACTTTTTGTGTCACTGAAAAAAAAATTAATAAATTCTAAATTCTAAAGATTTATATAATATATGTAAGTATGTAGTGATTATAATTTATTATATTAAATGTTGTTAAACTTAATTTTTAAGGAAACGCTAATAAGAAATGACAAACACGCCAAAATATTATAATAATTTATGTAAGCAATTTACTATATGATAGTACTCATACATAGACATACAAAATTTACTTATTATAGTATAACTAAGCAGTAAATTCTAGTTGAAGTATTATAATAAATGGATCTCAAAAGAGGCTGCTTATTTTTTAGTTATGCCGCTTTTTGAAGTGAAATTAAATACAGTGCACTCGCGATAACTCGAACTAATTAAAACAGGCGCTGTTCGATTTATCGAATTTGTTCGACTTATCAATTGAGTGTGCTATGTTAAAAAAACAGTCATCGATATCGATTTTTCGATCGATTGTTGAAAATGGAAGCCAGTAGAAAATTTCTGTGGTATAGTTTCGTTATACGAATTACATTTTGGTCCATTGGCTGGATCAATGGTGTCACATTCGGCGGCATAAACATAGTTAAAATTAAACCATTCTCGGACTTTAATTCGATTTCGTTGGGATGTGATGGGGCATTATCAATTAGAAGAAGAGCCTTCTCAGGTAATCCCCATCTTTCAAATTTTTTCTTACCTAAATATTAAAGTCATTTAACTTGGTTAAAAAAATTGTTTTAATGAATCTGGATTTTACCTGCGGCACGAACGAATTATGAAACCAGTCTTTGAAAATCGCCGAAGTCATCCAGGCTGATTTGGAATTTTTGTACTCCACCGGACAGTTAAAATTTTTGAAAACACGAGGATTTCTTGCTTTGTCAATAACGAGAAGTTTAAGCTTATGGTTGCCGGTAGCGTTAGTGCAAGCCATAAATTGCCTTATCTTTCTTTTTTATAAGACTTATGGTGGACTTGGCTACCCCATATTCCTTCGCTAGAGAAGTAACACTACGTCCACGTTTAATTTTGTTAAGGACTTCAGCCCTCTCTTTTAATGTTAAACACTTCAACCTTTTACGATCCATTACTCACGTGCACTGATATACTACAAATGACAAATTTAAAGCAATTTGGTCAATGCAAGATGTTGTTCCCAGAAAACTAACGGGATATTAACGCCGAAATATTCATATGGACAATACACTAGTATACATATAATTTATATACATATACTATTACATATGTATCTATGTACAAATTGTACATGTTTGAAAAGAATGTGTGTACAAATAAATTTGTTTTTTTGTTCGAGTTATAGCGCTTTTTTATTGTTCGAGTTACAAAGAAGTCAATAGGGGAAAAAATGTGTTCGAGTTAGCACGTCGTTCGACTTAGCGGCTATTCGAGTTACCGCGAGTGCACTGTAACTCACTTCGGTAGGAAACCAAATATTCTTTTTAAATTAACTAACACAGTCCAATAATTTTACAAAAAGGTTACTCAACACGATCAAACAGCGATTGATATGAAAGAGCATATCTGCCGGACCAACTTTCCCGAAAAAAGTACTACCCCAGAGGGTCGAATATTTTTTTCGCGGGCTGTTTAAGTTTTAACATTTTGGCGGAAAATGCAATTAATTTATCGAAAATATCAAGTAAAAAACGTTTAAAACAGTAGAAATTGACGAGGAATTTTCTTGCAGTTATTAACTCAAGACAGCTATACTGAAAGACGGCTAAAATGGCAGTTAATGGCTTAAATTGTTCCTCCTCATAAAAAACAACCAACGGCCGTACGTAGGCGTCATAAAACTGGATGGTCTTTCCATTTGTAGAACAACATCGAGGCGAATACTACAAATATGAGGAACTCGGCCGAACACCCAAAAAGGCTGAAAGAGCCAATTATATATTATATATTCATATAAAAGGGATTTAAAACGACAAAGACATAGTGCAGTGAATTGGCCATTTCGTGCAACTGGAACGCTTAAGGGGTTATACGCAGTTATGAAGCAAATAAAAGACGGGTTGTCAAGGATTTATCCTGAAGAAACTTCAGAATATTTTAATTTGAAAATTTTTGGCGGTTATAAAAGCATCCTTCAAGAACGTAACAAAATTTTTTATTTATGAAAATGTTGATTATATATAGAGCGCGCTGCAGGCGATTTCTGGAACCTCCTTTAAAAAAAGACGATTTACGGTGTACATCGTAACTCAGGATTGGATTATCTGAAATCAAAAAACCAAACAAATTTTGTTAATATATTAGATTATCTAGTAATTAATCGTTCGGCTAATCAAAATAGTGAATTTTCACAAAATGACAGCTTTTAAAAGAAATGATTTCGATTTTTACGTTAAAATTTGGACGTAAATTGATTATAAAATGGAAAATAAGTATCAGATTTACAAAAGGAACGACTAATTACTAGAAAATGTATCTTTAAAGATTGAGTTAAAACGGTTGACCGATCAAACAAGCCGTTTTCGAGATATCGTGTACACCGACTTGAAAAAGTTTCAATACCTACCTTAAAACGTGCCGAGGCATCTCTACATATTTAGGTATAACTCCGAAAGTATTGCTTAGATCTACTTCAAATTTCGTGCGTATACTTTTGAATATATGTACATTACAAAAATGCAATAAAAAAAATCGATTTTTTTGAAAGTCATAACTGCGTATAACCCCTTAAGAGCTGACAGTAATTGATACGGTGCCTACTGGTGTTGACCACGGAGAGACGAAAGACAAAATGAAATAAATTTAACTCCACTGGATATTTCAAACAGACCGTGCAGCCACATAAAAAACTACAGGCACACTGCTTGTTCAGATTATTTATGTGAATTGTGATGAAGTAGTTTAACAGAAAATCGCTGCAAGAGGTTCTTGTTATATCTCCTGCTGAAATACCTTTCCATAAAAGAATTATTAATGTAATCAATTCTAATCGCGCTATTTAATCGAACGTTTAACGAACCTAAGTCTTTTGCCAGTTCACTTTGAAATAAATTTGAACCTTCTTACAAATTCTTCCAACACCAAATATTTCCTTGTCGGTAGCTATTTATGCCAGAAATATACCAGAGCGGTTAGTGAGCTTAAATTTCACTTCATAATTGCAGTTCTGTACATAAGAAAAAATATTTCGTATGGCGCATACAACCTTTTCTAGCTTCCGCTGAGTATACTCCTCAACTTTTTGAAGCGCGTATTGACTTCTTTACACAAATGAAGGAAGGGTCTTACAAATAATGGCGCCTCCGAATTTGTGTCTCTCTTCAAATCGTACGGTACGCTTACCCTTTCTTCGCGATATGGCATCGTACTCGAGAAGCTAGTGTAATGGTGTATCTGGAGGCAAGGCGAAGAATGGACAGGAGTCTATAGACCGTATCCCGAGCCTATGCAGATGAGCAGTGCGCAGTCTATGAGCATTTTTAATTTCTTTTTAAGCAGGTTCATAAGTCGTTTGATCATTTTAAGATTTGCCCCCTTACATTAAGGACTTTTGTTGACTTAGTGTGATATGGCACACGCATAACTTTTTTTATTATGAACTTATTATGGCATCTATATATATCTTCCAATTCATTAAAGAATTGTTTACTTAAAATCGTAAATCTGGATAGAGCAGGACAATGGAAAGCTACATAGAAATCTTCTGCAGAAATCATGTGTTTGCACGCCCATCCACTGGGCATGCTGCCTTTTAGGCAATGTACTAAAACTTATTTTTTCAGAGATTCTATGCGTTTAGCATTGAGAGTCGTCCATAATTGCCGGGCGATTCTGCAGGTGGTTTCATCACAACATAATTCATTCGCTGCTTTTACCACTTCTTCAAAGATAAGTATCTTACATGAGTGTAAGGGTAGGCCTATATCATTGTCTGTGTACTCATCGGTCAACTTGGTGACGAGTTCCGCTAATTCATCGGCTTATGCCCCTCAATGTCATAATGGCCGGGTACTCATTAGGTGAAATGTCTCAGCTACCTCATTACATATATGCGGCATTTAATAGCTCACTTGGAGGTTGTCGCCTGTTTTGTGAGGGATTTAATCGGCACCTGGCTATCAGTGAAAGGGCCTAATTACCGAGCTCTTTACATACTATACCATATTTCATGGAAGTTTTCTTTGTAAAGCTTTGATTTAGTAATGTTTTTATTTGACAAACAATTGTGATAACCAAAGCAATACAGAAACAAAATATATAAATATATTTTTTTCCTTGTTCACTCCTCTCGGGAGCATAGAGCCGCGACAAGACTCTTCCATCGTACACAGTTCTGTACTGTTGTTTTTGCACCGTCCCGTGAGATGTCGGCATCTGCTAGTTCGGACAGCATCGACCTTCTCCAAGTGTCTTTTGGTCGACCGCGGCCTCTACCATTCTCGAGATGGTATCTGGTGGTTTTCTCAATATGTGACCTATCCATCGCCACTTTCTGATATAAAAGTATATGTACGAATTTTAAAATTGCCTGTGCCATATTGTTCCAAGTCCAATGAATTGTTTTGGGTGGATCTTCCAATTTTTTAATCTGTCCCTCAGAAAGTATTTAACTGGCGTTAAATTTGAATTTATCCCATTTCACAAGTCGTTTCTCAAGGTGAGCCAATTTTTTTTTCAAAGTAAAACACAGGACAATCAATATAAGATCTACAAAAATTCAAATTCGTTTAAATAAAGCTACACTTTTTAAATAAAACAAAGTGCGTGTAGCGTTGTACACATAACAGAAGTGAAACTTTCAAGGCAGACAAAGAAAGAGGGAGAGACACGAGAGAGAATGAGAGAGAGAGAGAGAGAGAGAGAAAGAATATATATCTAAATAAATTCACTACATTTGCAGAGAATACAAATAAACAAAATTTACAAAGCACGGGGAAGGGTCGACCGGTGTAGGTAAACGCCGGACACAAATCGTGGCAACAACGCGCACTACTCCGAGCGTTTATCACCCGCACAAACGCAGATATTCTAGGACCGCAGCAACGGCACAATTACCGCAAGGCAATACCAATAAATCCGACGCCGGTGGGATAGGAAATAAGTGCCAAAAAGTAGGCACCAAAAAAACGGGGAAAAAATTGGGACAAAAAAACGCCCCAAACCGTAGGGGCGTTATATCTTTTGCCTCGAAATTTAACTCTCCATTCTCGCTCCTCCATCGACGCCTAAGAAGTTTCACTTCAAAAAGGATTTACTCTGTTTACGTAGAAGCGGCAACCAAAATATGGGTATTCTCAAGCTCACGCCAGCAATGCAAAAATTCGATAGGCATAGGAAGGGTGTAACTATACCACTTCGCCCTCTTCTGATCTTCCCGAATATTGAAATCCGTTGCCGAAATGCGACGCATACAACTTTTTTGCCCAGCTTCGACGAATTGCCACACGAATTTAGACAATATTTTCTTTTCCATCTGTCTTCTGAGACATGAATAAACTTAACGCATTTTGTGGCACAAAAGGAAAGGAAAAAGTTTCGTTGTCGTAACTGCTATTTGCTTGGTGTTGTTTAGGTCAAGTAGGTATTGGCGAATTCCAAGGTATCTTTGTTTTAAAGTTTTGCTGTGTTGTTCTGTTGATCTTCCGTAGCTAAAGCCCCAATATATACATACGAGTAAAAATCTGGAGCTCTAAATGGACTGACTTAATTTTAATAAAAAACGTACATGACGAATTTTTGTAGCACATTATTTTTTTACTTTGGTTTTAATATTTTCTTCAAAATTTCATTATGATATATCATTTTATTTACCGTAAGATATAACTTCATGCGTACATATGCATAGCACGACTGATTGTAGGCAACTCTTAAAAATCAGTTTGAAATTAGTTTAAAAAAAATTCACTCTCACATAGACCGCTGCAGATGTTTATTACCGTAAATAAATAAATATAAGTATATGAATATATGTATACCTTAAAGTTAGGTAACTAAAACTTCTGTATGGAACTAGTACCCACATATATGCGAGTGTATATACATACATATAAAATATATACTGAAAGATATGCCAAATAAACCAATACAAATAACAAATTATTCAGCCTTTGGTGTTGTTTTTAACAAGGATCAACTGCTTATTTGAATTTTAAACCGAGACACTTTGCAAAGCAATATTCGAAATTCTGTCAAGATTAAGAAAGTGTCTGTTATTCGTGAGTATACTATACAATATATATCTCTAACTTTTAGTGAAATCCACAGTAAGACCCGAATTCGAAGCTTCCCGGACTGGTGGACTCTGTATGTACATATATTCGGCCACAGAAAACTTTTCCGAATATCAGGATATACAATATTTTCTATCTTTCAGATTTCCGACTACTGCAGTGTTTCCTAGGCTGAATTATTAAAACCATGATACTAGTAAGACCATAGTACTAGTACAGTGTGATGAGATACTCTGAGATAATATCAGCATACATTTTGGCACACAACCAGGCATCTAAAAGATACCTCCCAAACCAGTCGAATGGTAGCCATAATATACCGCACATCTCTTAACGATAAGCTAAATCATTTCACCCAAATGTAACTGGGGTTCCGTGCCATTGTGATATCGAGGGGAGTGGATTTATAGGGCCGATAAACTAGCCGCACATGGCACCGAACTTCTGTACCTGCCCATAGCCATAGATATAGGTATAAACATGCGAGCTGCTTATTCCTCAGAAATTCGTAAGAAGAGCGAACGAAAGGTAGCATGACAAGCCTACTTGCGAAACAGCTCGGCAATTGAGACCGACAGTCAATATTAAACCCACAGAATACCTGCGGAGCCGAACTAAGTGTAGCCATTAATTCATTCAAGTTTAGTTTTAACTAACGAATGTCTATTATAATGACGTAGACATTCAGTCCGATGATTTCACGGAAACTGTCTAGATGAAGAGACGATTTTGCAGCTTCTGTTCTACTCTCCTGCTTTATCTAGAGGGGGACTTACCGTTGCGGATAGATAATTCTTTGATGAGTTGGAACATCTTAGCACTTTCAAATCAGAAATCTTCTACAGTTTTTGATCAGCTCACATTATTTTATAAGAAATCGGGACAGGACGCTCATTGCCGCATCACAATTGGCTAAGAACCTAAGTAAAGCGTTTTTCAGTAAGAGCGCTTCAACTTTTTATTTGAATAAAACACAAACGGTTTGACTTTTTTAACTAATTTTTTTTATTATCGAGTTTTAACATATACATTTAAGTATGAAATTCGATTTCTTTTGCATGACCCCCGCGTGCACGTTTTACGAAGTCCAATCGTTGAACCCAATTTTCGACCACTCTTTTGCATAAATCGGCCGAAATTCCAGCAATTTCGCGTTCAATATTGGCTCTGAGCTCACAAATCGTCGCCGGCTTGTTACTGTAGATCAATGACTTCACATAACCCCAAAGAAAATAGTCTAGAGGCGTGAAATCACACGAGCGCGGCGGCCATTCGACCGGTCCATTTCTGAAAATAATGCGCTCATCGAACTTACTCTTCGTCTAAGTCCATACCATTCAATTGCGGCCAAAAATAATCGTTTATCATGTCGCGGTATCGATTTCCATTCATAGTAACGTGGCGATCGTTCTCGTCAACGAAAAAATATGGGCCAATTACGCCGCCGGCATGTAAACCGCACCAAACAGTGATTTTTTCGGGATGGAACGGTGCCTCATGAATCACGTGTGGATTGCTTTCTGCCCAGTAACGCATATTTTGCTTGTTGACAAAGCCATTGAGCCAAAAGTGAGCTTCGTCACTGAAGATGATTTTTCGACTTTAAACTTTCTTAACAGAACACGCATTTTTATAATAAAATTCAATGATTTGCAAGCGTTGCTCAAGTGTGTAGCGTTCCATGATGAAAGGTATACTAATGAAGTTTACAAATGACAAGTGAAAAATAAAAAATATTGCGTCGTTCGCCCTCCCTATCGAAAAAAAGTTGAAGCGCACCTATTGAAAAACCCCTTATATCCTAGCCTAAACTAAAACTAACACCTTAAAAAGCTCTCATCAAGCATGTATGGCGCATAAGCTTGGACGATGACCACATCCGATTAGGCGTCATTGGAGTATTTGAGAGAAAGATTCTGCGGAAGATTTTTTGACCTTTGCACGTTAGCAAGGGTGAGTATCGCAGGCGTTGGAGCAATGAGCTTAGTGCAGCGAATAAAGAACCAGCGACTTCGCTAGCTGGGTCATGTCGTCCGAATGAATACAAACGTTTCGGCTCTGAAAGTGTTCAATGCGGTAACAGTTGATGGTGGCAGTGGAAGAGGAAGACCTTCTCTGTGTTGGAAGGATCAGGTGCAGAAGGACTTGGCTTCACTGGGTGTGTTTAACTGACGCCGGTTAGCACGAGAAAGAAACGACTGGCGCGCTTTGTTAAACTCGGCCAAAATCACTTAAGCAGTTATCGCGCCAATCAAGCAATCGTGGGCGATCAAATCCACATGATTGTTAGTTACGAAGGAGGTCACACGTGTATTCTAATGAAATTTAGAAATATACTGTGGAAAATGGGATGGTTGCTAAGAGAATAACAAACCAAAAACCGAAATATAAAAAAATTAAGATCTACGATGTTTTCTCCTGTTAAAAAAATGTAGTAATATAATATTTATAAGAAAAACTTGGCTATTTATATTGTTATATTTTTGGCTTTATATTAGAAAATTTTTTTAATAGAAGTGGAATTCCGTATAAAGGCTGTGCAGAAGCCCCCTTATGTATTTAACAAGAATGCAATGAATGCCGAAAAAGACTAGATATGGATACATATGCAGCGACAGATTTGCCACCAATTGAAAACAATACAAACGAGCACGTTTAAGTTAGATAAGCGTCGATAATTGCTAATTGGGGCTCTAGAGAATAACAGCCTATGTGAGCTAAAGGCCTCGCTGGTGTGCTCTAGAGCCCCCTTGAGGTTTTCAATGAATTACTAATCCGCAGGAGATGATATAAGACAATGTGACGTAAGTATATCAACGATCACATTACTCTCTATCTTTAAAACCGTAGAAATGGGTCGGCTTGCCTTGAATAGCATGAGTAGAGCATGATTTAAACAGCCCTTTAAGATGTTAATACATACCTACATTTCGAAAGGATTCGCTTTCTGATTATGACTGAAAGTTAGGTGCATGTGTGGCGCTTTGAATGGTGCAGGGCTTTCACCAGTTTCGGCCCACTCAACTATTCAAAACCCATTAAAAAATGTTAGTAATTATTAACAAATTTTTATTATTAACTGCATATATCCTTCGTTTTTTATCTGCCGAACCACTTCGTCGACGAACTATTCATGGAGATAAAGCCTACAATTTATGTAATTTTTTACTTCCTATGCACTTTCTAACTAAATTCTCACAAATATGTGTCTATTTTCTATAAAAATGTCAGCAATAGAAAACAAAAGTAGCTTTTCTATAAGAATCTGTCACTCTCGAACAGTATTTAGCAAATATTCAATCGCTCTGTGTAAGACGATGGTCAGAAAACTATGCGAGTATAAACAATTTCCGAAACAAGAACAAGTTAAGCGTAGAAGGAAGACTTTCGACTAGAAAACAATCGTATCAGTTGATCTATACCGCGCAATTATGCAATTATTGTGCAAGCATAAAGCAAGCGATATAGATATACTCGTAAGTATACGATATAGGTATATGTATGTATACTTGTGAAGCCACTTGAATTGATGCGAGGATTTAGTCGAATCGCTAATTAGACCTATTTCAGGGATGTTGGTTTAACTGAGAAAGTAAGATTTTGCTTCTTTTCTAACGGTGACGAAGATTGAGCGGTGAACCTAGGTTGCATCCCGCATGGAATCCTGAATCGAGAATTAGGAGAATGACGAGAATAATACCCTCTGGAATCCCCACATCTTGGCAGTAATTTTTGAAAGAGTCTCACCCTCCGGTTGGAGTTGGTACCCCCAACTGTTAGTTTTCCTACAAGAAAGCATCCTGACATCCTCTTGGGAGCTCGGTAAGAGCTTTTTACACCAACGGCTCCAATAGTGAAAAGCGTACAGAGGTGGAATATTTAAAGTAGCAGACTGGATAATTGGTGTAATGTGGCTAAGCCGCTCGCACTTCTTGTAAATTGTTCAGGAATGTGAGTTGAGAATAAACTCTGTTGTAAGACGAAATGAGATTGAAATTTTGTGTGTGACGGAATACTGTGGTGTTCAAAGCAACAATATGGCTGATAAATTGGCAAACTGCGATTCCTTAGAGTGTCAATTTGGTCTGGAACCAATTTAAGATCAAATATAGCGAAAGCCGAATAGGTTATTGCGTGACTTCCTTTCGGAAGTGCGTAAGTTCGAATATCCGTGCATCACACCAAAATGAAAATAAAGTAGTTTCTAATGACGCTCGCACCTTGATAGGAAATGGCAAACATCCAAGTGTATTTCTCATAAAAAATAGGGGGCATTAATAGTCGGTTTAAAATTGTACGTCCCTCCATGTGTGGAACAACATCAGTAGGGTGCATCAAAACTTTTATTAATAATGCGATGCTAAGGCCTGGAAAACCACTAAGTGTACAGTTGGGACCTATAGGGATCACCAAAGATCTACTGTTTACATTTTGTTTGGAAGATGAAGATGGTATAAAGCGCTTTCACTCACTTAGATGAATAAGCTGCATTCTGTTTCCATCAGCAAACTGCTTAAAAAATGTGGAAAGTTTGCTTAAAATTATTGAATCCTTACCCCACCTGACGTGTGGAACGCCAAGAATTATAGAATAGATGGTGCTCACATACTAAACATATGTACGTGCACACATTTGCACTCAAATATTTGTTTATTTTCCACTAAATTGTCTAATTCGCCAAAAGTAAAATAACAATTTTCGAATGGACTATAATTAATGAAAAGGTGTTTTCATAGAAGGTGACTTCGCTAAAGCTACAAAAACATTTAAATGTTTTCTGTTTTTGCATTTGTTTAGTTTAATTGCCAAAATTTCAATGAGAATCTAAACAAACAAAGCAAAGAAGCAGGGCATTTTGAATAAAAGCACAAGCTAATGTGTAACTTTTGTGCAGTAAAATTTTCTTATTCTCTACTTAACGACTTGGGCACCTGTGGAACTTCATGATGAGCAAATTACCGACAAAAGTATACAATTACTTCCGGTGTGATTCAATTTGTTTTTCTTATTTGCCCCGTATACGCTTCGCCACATAAACGGATATGAATAAACTGCCATGCACATACATATGTAAATATACCAAAGAATATATGTATATATGTACACATACACTTTGTTATACATATACATGTT
Organism: Anastrepha ludens; assembly: GCF_028408465.1. Taxonomy (NCBI): domain Eukaryota; kingdom Metazoa; phylum Arthropoda; class Insecta; order Diptera; family Tephritidae; genus Anastrepha; species Anastrepha ludens. The sequence goes on from NC_071500.1 coordinate 71,856,846, forward strand.
TATACAAACGGACATCACACAAAAGCCTAAGTGCAAAAGATAAATCAGATTAACGTTGGCGAAATAGCAGGAAAAAGAAGAACGGAAACATTGAAAGTGACCAAGCCAGTTTGTGCACTAACAATAAAGTAGAAACCAAATTTTGTTAAACTATGCTTTACAGTTAAGAGGTTCAAAAAGCAAGTTTAGAATCCTCGAATCATTGTTTGGAATGATTTGTGTTAAATAATTTGTAAGTAAGTAACAAGAAAAGTGGCGCTTGGAAGTGGATTTTAGCAAAATACGTTTCTTTGCCATTTCCGTACTATGCGACATTTGCAAAGCATTCGTTATTTCCATGATGCAGGGTTGTACTTGATGGTATGCGACGCCACCAGTTGCACTTCCGTTAATAATCTAGAAATGTCGACATCAATTAAAATTTAGTACCCCAATTTATTTACTAAAGTATGTTTTTAACTTTACTTTTAAATTAATGCGTAACCAACGAAAATGTGTATTTATATCTTTCAGTTTCTAAGATTATGATGTCAAACTGTCGATAAATAAATAATAGCAACTGTGTTTAATTTGGCATTTATTGTTTATCTGGCCTTGAGCTCATATAATTAAAAGTACGAAAAATACACGTTTTTATATAAAAAGTTTTTGTGTATTTACTTGTGTGTGTATCAATCTGGTGTGCAGAAACATTCCCTACCACACACATACATATTTAAAAAACAGTATTACATATAATATTCAACAATAATAAATACGCGAATAGGTATTTTTATTTAATTTTTTTTTTTTTTTTGGTGTTTTAATTTTGTTAAGCCGGTTTTGAGCGCACAAAGAAAAATTGGAAAACTTTATATTTTGTCATCATTAAAGTAAGCTAATGTCATTAATCATAAGTTTAAACTAACTGAAAAGTTATATAATTGAAATTTTCTTCACATTCCGTTCTAAAAGGTAGCTGCGCGTTCAAACTTTCGCATGCAACCCTACCATTTCTCCTTTTATTTCTGCTTTTTTTTTTGTTTTTATCTACATTTGGTCAACGAAACAGCACCACAAAACGGATTGACGCGACTGAAGTGACGGAAAAGAAAAAGCTTGCTATTTTGTACGTGCGTCTTGTTTCCTTTTCCTCTAATTTTAATTTCGTTTTTGAGAAACTAAACAATTTCCAAATGCATTTCCAGATTTCATTACTGCAGTGCTACCTTTCACGAATTACACAAAGTTAAAACAATAGAGGCAACCATATATTGAAGCAAAGGTAGAAAATGGTAGGCGGCGGTGGCGGTGTTGACAATAAAGTGGTGGCTACTTTGCGAGCGGATGGAAGTGTTTATCCTGCAAGCGGAACTTCAATTGGACAATTAGTGAATTTAATGAATTATAAGATTGTGAGTTTCTCTAGTGATACTCCTTAAAAATGTGTACTCAATTTCTTTCTATTTGTCTCGTTTTTAATTTGCACGGGCTGATCAGCGCACGGAAGTGGATGTCAGCAACAAGGCGCTGAACACATTTAACGTTCCCACAACTGTTGTAGATTTGGGAAAGCAATTATTACAATACGCCCGTGACGGTGATTTGAAAGGAGTAAAAAATATGTTGTCGCGAGGTGCTCCATTCACTTCGGACTGGGTAAGTGTATTGCACCTGTTCATCTGTCAATCTTTTCAGCATACATACAACCAGGAGAAATATATTGAGCCCGCTGCTGGAGTGAAAGCCCTTGACCAGACATAAATTTGAGTCGGACTGGGTTGTTATTTGCTGTTTCAACAGCATATAACTGCCCAAAAATGTTGAAAAATGTTGCTATATTGACAGTCTTTGGCCGGATATAAAAGCATGTCAATTCGGTACCGCATATGCGACTATCGGCTGTCGTTACTGTTGTGCAAATAAAAAAAATACAAATTGGCCAAAGGCTATGATATCTTAACTGGATTCTCGTATTACTGTGACTGAGGCAGTAGCATTGTAAAGATGGGTTCTGCTCACCAACACTCCAGCAGAAACTCCACCATTCTTTCGATTATTAATACTTATCATTCTTAAACTTTAGTTGGGTATGTCCGCGCTACACTTCGCAGCTATGAACAACCAGTACGAAATTTGCGATGCACTATTGAAAGGCGGCATTAATAGGGATTCCAAAACAAAAGTAGATCGTACGCCTCTGCATATGGCTTGTTTCTACGGCAATGATCGCATAGTGGAGCTTTTATTATCTAAAAAATGCTTAGTGAATCCTCGAGATATGGTATGTTGAGCATAAAACTCCACATATGTATATGTGCTTATGTTCATATGCGAAACAATTTCTGTGTTTTAGCTACGAATGACACCATTACACTGGGCAGTAGAGAAAGGTCACAAATCCATTGCTCGTTTGCTGCTTAAGCACAATGCCGATGTGACCATAACATCCAAGTTCGGAAAAACCCCCATCGCCCTTGCGGTAATGACAGAACAAGCAGATTTGCTGGAGGAATTGGAGTCGGCACGCCAATCGCAAATAAACCGCAAATATAATGAAGAGCATGAGGTGAGAATAAAGTATTTTTAAATTTCGACTAAGGCGGGAACATGCATGGTTAGAGTTTTTGCTGCAACATCTGGTAGTGTTAAATGCAGTTAACAAATAATCTTCATAATTACATGCTTAAAGTTTTAATTTTATTTGTGCTTTTCTATTTGTGTTTCTATAATAAATATGCGTGCATTCAAACAAACTTATGTTCAAAAAATCGTAAAAATGCGCGCAGGTGCGGTCCAAGCGATTCAAAGTAGGTACCCAAGTTAGCTTGCATTGATATAATCCATTTCGCTTTAAATTTCTTTCTGTGCATACTATTAATAATTTGGCGAAACGAGTATTCCAAATTATATTCTAATATTTCTTAGTAGTCTGCTTTCCCAAAGTTATCTAATTTTTTTAAATTAAAAATATTACCGAATTATAATGTAATTCAACATTACAGAAGGAAACTTCGGATGCGGTGAACTCTATCATGGGACTGACAAACTTTATCACCGAGGACGTTGGGAGTTCAACAAAAATTACATTGGATGCGGAGGATGATCTTACAAATAATAGCGATTTTACAGAAGCTAAATTTTCAGATTTGGCAAATATCAAAGGTAAATTTTGTTCATTAAAAGTGGAAGTAATTTTTTTTAAACAATTACCACATTTTGCCGCTTCTTGTTTTAAATAGAAACGGGTGTTTTAGATAAAACAACAATAAATATGCTTAAGGATCATGGTATTTCTATGATGCCAGAGGACGAAGACACGTCTAAAGAGTTACTCGCAACTGCCTTGCAAAACGGTCGTCAGCTGGTGCTGTCGGAAGGTGGAAAATTGCTACTTAATGAAACAAAAAACCTACATAATAATAACAATAACAATAATACGAGCAAAACTAACTCGATTAGCAGTGGAAAACCTAATTCAAATACCAGTAATATGAATTATACTGTCCTACCCGTACGTGGAACATTGGCATCGAGAACACAAAACTATAAAGCGCGAGCCAGTATCATTTCAAAAGCGAAAGATAATCTCAATATGTACAAGGTTTGTAAAGCATATATGCATATATATGTGTATTCGTTGAATAAGAAAATAATTTAAGAGCAAAATTTTATAATCTAATAATAATGTGTATAATATTTTGTTATAGAACGTACGCATTATTTCGCTGAATGACTTTAAAAAATTTTATGGCAACACAAGTATAAAAGGAGTGCAAAAGATTCCTGCTTCAATTGCGAGGTGAGTTAAATTCCAAACACAAAATCATTGCTATTAGTTGGACCTTCTAATTTCTTTAGCGAACGAATGGCGCGTATGAAGCAAATTAGTGATGAACAACGAATACTTAATCCTGGTAACCGGCAAGTTTACATGAATCCACGTCTTCTACCCCAGCGACAGGTATTTTTAGATGCAATGTTAAAAATTGTCAAGTGCTGACTAAATAAATATCCCTTTTACGTCTGTCAACGTTTTTTGTTTATTTGGTTTACTAACTGAGGTCTAATTATTAAGTATCTAAGTTTATTTATAAATAATATTATCTGTCTAATTAATTGAAATTATAACAAAAGCTTTATTTTCTCACTTGTGCAGTTAAAATCTGACCAAACCGTTGCGAAACCCGAGCAAACAACACCTATCATTGCGGAGGAGGATGATATTGACTCGATCATACAATTGGCTCCAACTGATAGTGACAACGAGATGTCGGACACTGATCAATTACAACAGCTACAAGTGCAAAAGCAAAATCAGCAGCCACATAAAACGAGTACAGTTAGTGTTCAAGGGACAAAACAATTGCTCAACATTGCTGCTCCTCCGCTAGTGCGTCAACCTTCTACAAATGTGATGAAACCAGGCACTTTCAATACTAGTAAAAATAACACGACTGGGAGTGAGACTGCCAAGCAACAACCTGCTCACCAATCGAATGTAATTTCTCTATTATCTGTGCCGGAAATATGCCGTCAACTATATGAGTTACGTCGTCACAATGATGAATTACGACGTAAATTTGAGACAGCACAGAAAGAGAAGGAAGAAATGCGTCAGCGTTTGGATAGGCTGGAAGAGTTATTGTTGGTGGAGAAGACGGATGATGGCTACATTGATACCTAGTTACAGCCGTTGAAAACACAGTGCATTCTAATTTTCTTTTCATATTTGTTGCAAATCACGTGAAAAATGTGAATTAACGCCTTTGGTTGGTATCGAAACAATAATTAAAACCCGATATCTAACATATTTAGTTAAATAGTAATTTATAGTCGTATGTAGTTGAGTAATGTGCATTGCAATCGTTCTTGAATAAGTTGAAATATAAATTATTTTTATTTTAAACTGTAAATAATTAATTTTTAAACATTTCATTACATGAGGCATTTGAATGTCCTGTGGCACTGAATTAGGCAGGTTTAAAAGTTTCATTCTACAAATATAAACTACATTTACTTTCAATATTTTTCAGTGTCTTACATTTTAGCGTTTGTGTCTTACACTCACCATACTAACATCAGGATAATAAATTTAATCAACATAGTGCGTACATATCCTTTCGGATTTTTTTTTTCATTCAAAGTAAAGAAAAATTTGTATTTATTAACTCACGAAAAAAAATTGTTAATTCGTTAGGATTTTTGTATTTTTCTAATGTCAATGTGGAACACAAATGAATACCAAACGCATAGACGCAAATGAACAACTTCAGAAATTATATGCTACTTATATAATATATATTACATATGTACATAAAAAGATGTATATGTTTAAAAAATGATGTAACTAATGCAATAATATTGTACAGACTATGGAGTAAGCATAATTTGAAGTCAAAAAGCGGAAAATTAACTTTTGTTTCTATTATTCGTATAAGAAAACTATTAAAAAAAAAGTAACAAAATAAATTGTTTTAAATAATAAGAAAGTTAATGTTATCTCGTAAGGTTTAATGAATAAAAGAAGTTTCTAAAAAGTAAAATAAGTTACTCAAATTTTTATGGAAATAATGATACACATATCTGCTTACACAATCAAAAGAGTAAGCCAGATATTAATTTCACATAGTTCTTTGTTGTAAGAGTATAAATTACTCCCCAATAAATTTTGTGGATTTTTGCGGCAGACTTGAAGTACTCAATTAGCAATGTCCGCTTGACGCAGGTTTATGGATTAATAAAGAAGCGAATGGTTGATTTCAATGCAAAATGGCTACAGAAATAAAAGCACAATGACAATGTATACGGATCCCCAGAATCTTATACACACGTACATTCTTTCTGCTGGTGTCAATACTAAATATTTACTTCATACAAATTCGATTAGATGTCATAATTTCGTTTTATAAATGTGCATCTATGCACCTTTGCTGCTCGGCCTAATCCCACGGCCCCCTTGACCTCCATTTACAATGTTAAGGTTTACGGGTGTGAATCAGAGACCTACATGGCTCACTGTTTTCTTGAGTTGTTCATACGCTAAATTTCTTGCTCACATTCAGTCAATTGAACCAAAATATTTGGTCAAGTGCAGTCAGCTCATGCAGGCGAACGCGTAGTTCAGCTCAGTCAACACGTATGATCTAATGTCTTCGGCTCAAATCTAATCATTGAACAAAAAGCAGCATTGAATGAAATTAGCATCGGCCTTTGCGTTCAAACGATCAAACTTGTTCAAAGAAGTAATTGTCATTATTGTAAATAGCACATGTTCGAGCAAACGAGCGTTGGCGTACAATGTACGCTGTAAATTGCGTTTCGTATTTGAAAGGATTAGTTGGTTTCAGCAATGTTTCCTTATTAACATTATTTTCTTTCGTGTTTTATTATAAGTTGTAAGAAAAAAAACAAATATGAAAATATAGTGTTTTTGCTTTAAAACTTTGCTTTTACTTTGCTATCGTTAGTTACAAGCAAAAACTCAAGCGGGATCATACGTGTTCAAACCGGCTCATTTGGCTCTATAGCCCTTTATTCTTGCTCAAAAAAATGAATGTATAGCCGAACGAGCAAATACCCGAAACGGCTGTATGAAGACGATTGGTGATAACATCGGAGAGCTAAAACGCAGCACATGATTTGATTGAGCTGAAATAAACAATGATAATAACTTATTTGAACAAGTTCGATCGTTTGAACGAAAAGGCCTGTTTTTTTATTCAAGCGAAGCGTATGAATGTTTTACACTGAGCCGGTGCAGTTCTCTGGTGTGAATACCGAAATAAAACTTCCTTCTAGTGCTATTGAGACCTTATTATATGTACACTCTTGTTAGCATCCTACAAATGGCATAATTATAAAGATGATTATTATAGATAAAGGCTTTCATGCACAACTTCCATCCCCAATATACTATATAGGTATGCATTAAGTTGTTCAAAATTGCTTCTAGGCTAAACTCTCGAAATAGTAAACAAAATTAAATTTCTTTTGTTGTTCTATAGGTTTTATTTGTACTCTATCGGAAAGTGTACGTTTTATATTGCACAACAAAATGCAGCTTCTAATACGTTCACACATAAGTAGATGATCCACTTTTTCGCGCTTACCTCTCCCAAAATTTGAGATTATAAAATAATCCTAGATAATAACGATACGTTTTGACATACAACCCTGTGTTTTCTGTGATCGATAATTATTATTACGAATGTAAGGAGAAACATCAAAATAAAAACTATATGAAATGGATGCCGGCAAAGAAAACAGGTCTGTAGATATAATTCTAATAAAATTTTTTTTAGGTATTACTAATTATGCATTCGGTGGTCTGGTGACTGACGTAGAGAGCAATCTTAAATTATGGAGGGAACACTTCTCGAACCTGTTAAACGGTGACAGCTGCGCATGTCATAGAGAATGTGAAGATCCCGATACCCCAATCGTTGACGACGGAATTGTCGTTCCGTTACCCGACCATGACGAGGTGAGAATAGCAATATCACGGCTAAAGAACAACAAAGCCGCGGGCGCCGACGGACTGCCGGCTGAGCTATTCAAACATGGCGGCGAGGAGCTGGTAAGGTGCATGCATCAGCTCCTATGCAGAATATGGTCGGATGAAAGCATGCCTGTCGATTGGAATTTAAGTGTGCTCTGCCCAATCCATAAGAAGGGCGATCCTGCAATTTGTGCCAATTACCGCGGGATTAGTCTTCTAAATATCGCCTATAAGGTTCTAGCGAGCGTATTGTGTGAAAGGCTGAAGCCCACCGTCAACCAACTGATTGGACCTTATCAGTGTGGCTTCAGACCTGGAAAGTCTACCATAGACCAAATATTCACAATACGCCAAATCTTGGAAAAGACCCATGAAAGGAGAATCGACACACACCATCTTTTCGTCGACTTCAAGGCTGCATTCGACAGTACGGAAAGGAGTTACCTGTATGCCGCGATGTCTGAATTTGGTATCCCCGCAAAACTAATACGGCTATGTAAGATGACGTTGCTCAACACCAGCAGCGCCGTCAGAATTGGGAAGGACCTCTCCGAGCCGTTTGATACCAAACGAGGTTTCAGACAGGGTGACTCGCTGTCGTGTGACTTCTTTAACCTGATGTTGGAGAGCATCGTACGAGCCGCAGAACTTAATCGCTCAGGCACAATTTTTTATAAGAGCGTACAATTGCTGGCGTACGCCGATGATATTGACATCATCGGCCTTAACAACCGCGCTGTTAGTTCTGCCTTCTCCAAACTGGATAAAGAGGCAAAGCGAATGGGTTTGGTGGTGAACGAGGACAAAACGAAGTACCTCCTGTCTTCAAACAAACAGTCGGCGCACTCGCGTATCGGCACCCACGTCACTGTTGACAGTTATAATTTTGAGGTTGTAAAAGACTTCGTGTATTTAGGAACCAGCATTAACACCGATAACAATGTCAGCCTTGAAATCCAACGTAGAATCTCTCTTGCCAACAAGTGCTACTTTGGACTAAGTAGGCAATTGAGCAGTAAAGTCCTCTCTCGTCGAACAAAACTAACACTCTACAAGACTCTCATCATGCCCGTCCTAACGTATGGCGCAGAAGCTTGGACGATGACAACATCCGATGAAGCGACGCTTGGAGTGTTCGAGAGAAAGATTCTGCGTAAGATTTTTGGACCTTTGCACGTTGGCAACGGCGAATATCGTAGACGATGGAACGATGAGCTGTATGAGCTTTACGACGACATAGACATAGCGCAGCGAATAAAGATCCAGCGGCTTCGTTGGCTGGGTCATGTCGTCCGAAAGGATACAAACGCTCCGGCTTTGAAAGTATTCGATGCGGTACCAGCTGGTGGTAGCAGAGGAAGAGGGCGGCCTCCTCTGCGTTGGAAAGATCAGGTGGAGAGGGACTTGGCTTCACTTGGAGTGTCCAATTGGCGCCGGTTAGCACGAGAAAGAAACGACTGGCGCGCTTTGTTAATCTCGGCCAAAATCGCGTAAGCGGTTATCGCGCCAATTAAGAAGAAGAAGAATTATGCATTCATATAACAGAAAAAAGCGTGTGCCCATAGTCGCTTGGGCCTGTTATTGCTTATTATAAAATGTAATATCGAATTTCGAATGCGTATTGCTGCCATAATTTTTTGAAACCTCAGTAAACGTTGTTTACGGATTTGCTCCAACTTTTTTTTATTAGCAGCCAATTGCGCAATTAAATTAGCTAATCATTTTCCTTATATTTTCTTCATATCTTTAATAATAATTAAACAAACCAAAAACACCGAAATATTCCATCAAAATAATTTCTATAAAGAAAAACCTTTCACAGCAGTATTGACTGCTGATTGTCAATTTTACAGATAATCTGCCAGATGTGAACGGGAAGATTAATTTTGTGGATTTTTTTGGTAATTAATGTATATGTGAACGTACTTTTACTTTATCATGTTGTTGTAACATCATAAAATCAAAGTTTAAAAAAACTTTTTATCCATTGGTGTTTCGAGCACGGAGATTAGAGCCTGAATTATCAACGTTACGTTATAATAAAAGTGTTCTTGATTTCCATAATAAAATGTAGGTTAAAAACGAGGAAGATAAAATGTATTCTGTGTACAGTGGCTTAAAAAGGGTTAGCGGTAAACTGCCTTATCGACCAAATCAATCAGCTGTGTGTTGTTAAACCTCTTTGCTGTTTTTTCATTCCTTGACCGCCGCCAAAACAAACCAAGTCACACGTGTTCTCAAAACTTGATCTTGCTTTATACCGTATAATTCTAGTAAAATCATAAATTTATTTATCTCTAAGTGCGAAAATGGTTAGTTGTGATATCCCTTGCAATTCTTTCATTAACAATAGAAATCGTCTTCAATTTATAGGCTAAAAGAAAAACTGATGTTGATTTGCCAGGTTTCCCTTCGCTTGAAAACGTCGATGGCGGTGATGGTGAGAACACAAAGAATAAAAGTTCAGGCAAAGCTAAGAAAAGCGGCGGATTTCAATCAATGGGTATTTCTTACGAAGTACTTAAGGGTATAACGAAAAGAGGATACAAAATACCTACACCCATTCAACGAAAGGTAACTGGAAAACAGCTACGCAGCAAATTGCTAAGCATTATAATTTTTTCGTTTAGACTATACCTTTGATACTGGAAGGACGTGATGTAGTGGCTATGGCTAAAACTGGCTCCGGCAAAACAGCATGTTTTCTCATACCCATGTTTGAGAAATTGAAGAACCGCGAACCCACAAAAGGAGCGCGTGCATTGATTCTCTCTCCCACAAGAGAGTTGGCTGTACAAACTTACAAATTTATCAAAGATTTGGGTCGTTTTATGGACCTAAAAACTATTTTAGTACTTGGTGGCGATTCCATGGACTCGCAGTTTTCTGCCATACACACTTGTCCGGATATAATTGTAGCAACACCTGGCCGTTTTCTGCATTTATGTGTCGAAATGGACCTTAAGCTGAATTCAGTAGGTCAGATAAATGTTTGAACGTATTTGTACACATTTCTCAATGGTTTTTATTTTTTATTTATTTATATTGCATAGAATATGTGGTGTTCGATGAAGCAGATCGGTTATTTGAAATGGGTTTCGGTGAACAACTGAATGAAACATTGCATCGTCTGCCTACAACGAGGCAAACAGTTCTGTTTTCGGCGACGCTTCCTAAGCTGTTGGTAAATTTTGCTCGAGCTGGTTTGAATGACCCCATTTTGTTGCGTTTAGGTACATGATTAGGCTTATTTTGGTTAAGAATTGTCTTATTTTTACAAACATTGCTTACAGATGTTGATTCGAAATTACCAGAGGGGTTAATGCTTAAATTCTTATACTGCCGCCCGGACGAGCGATATACGGCTTTAGTAGTGCTGCTCAAATACGTAATACCACCAAATGCTCAAACTGTAGTATTTGCTGGTACACAGCATCATGTTGAATTAATATGCTTTGTAAGTAAATATGCCAACATTCAAATTGAAACTATAACTAAATCAACTTTTCTGCGCATAGATTCTATCAAAGTGCGGAATATCCAACACGGCAGTGTATTCTAGTTTAGATCCTACGGCACGGAAAATTAATACTGCAAAATTTGTCAATAAGAAGGTGTCTGTGCTAACTGTAACCGACGTAGCAGCACGCGGTATTGACATACCAAGTTTAGACTATGTGGTAAATTTACATTTTCCTGGAAAGCCAAAACTGTTCGTACATCGTGTAGGTCGCTGTGCACGTGCTGGACGAACCGGTACCGCCTATTCGATATTCTCTACTGATGATGCTGCTCATGTTCTTGATTTACATTTGTTTCTTAATCGTTCATTCAATATAAATGACAACAAAGTGGTTGGTGTTACGCCCCAGGATTTGTTGGAAGAAGAGCATCTGTCTGTGACAGAAATTAAGAAAAGTCATGATATTGTAAGTAATTCACTTATGCCACAACTTTCTATATTTATACTAAATACAAATCCTTACAATTTTGCATAAGGCTGGAGTACTAAGAACAAGTGAAAATGCGTACAAAAAATATTTGTCATCACGTCCCGTAGCCTCGACGGAGTCAAATGCGCGCATAAAAAATATTAAGTTTTACAGTTGCAAACCCTTAGACGATTTTCTATCAGCAGCGCTAACCCTCGAAAAATCAGAAGATTTGAATGGCGAAAACAATAAGAAATCGGCAGAAGTTCAGGCGTCAGAAGCACGCAAACAACAGGAAGATAAACATGATTTAATGATAAAAATGCGCAACTTTAAGCCATCTACAGTAAGTAGGAATAACAAAAAAAAAAAAAGGAATGCCTAAACTCTTTTGAAACATTTTATTTATTGTACTTTAGACGATTTTCGAACTGAACCGTAGCCAAAGATCTCTACCGTTTACTATAATGAAAGAAAAACGCACAAAACATACCGATGTTATTGAGAAATATAGGAATAAAATGGATGAAATTGATAAGGAGGAGGCTAATAAACAATTCGCAGAAACCGAAAAGGAAGAGGTGTGTTTAAAATACAATATATGATTGTGCTCTTATATGTACATTCTAACACACGTTCACTTTTCCGATACCGTTATTTTAGATGGATGAAGCGGATGCAGATGATATTAATTCAGCTTTTGATACAATCGTCGCTCCAAAGAAGCGCAAGAATCTAGAAGATTTATACAAGAACAAGAAGAAAAAGAAGAAGACAAATACGAAAGACACTGAGAACTATATCCCTTACCAGTCGGCGGATAAACACACCGAAGATGGCCTTGCGATTAACTCTTTCGACCGTCAAGCCATGAATGCTGAATTCTCAGTGGTCGATCGTGATAACTCTGCAGATATGCGCCATAAGCCGGGTATGAAGAAATGGGATCGCATCAAAAAGAAAATGGTATCAGTGCAGGATCCGCGCGCTGGCAAAATACGTACCGAATCTGGAGCCTGGATTCCGGCTTCGTTTAAGACCGGTCGGTACAATGACTGGAAAGAAAAGTCTAAAATCGAAGAACAATTGCAGCGTGAAGCCGGCAGTGACGATGATGGTTTTAAGCCACTTTCTCATTCGCAACGTTACCCTGTGAGCCGACATGCGCGTCACAATGCGAAGGTAGCGGCTAAGAAGCGCGAAGGTGGTGGTGATAAAGAATTGCGACATCCAGAGCAAATCGTTAAAGCACGTATGCGCTTGGAGTTCATTAAGAAGCGTAATACTGAAAATGCGTTGCGTAAAGCGGAGAATAGGAAGCGCAGCATGCGGAAGAATCAGCGTACTAAGTTGAAGAAGGGTGGTAAAAAATAGGGACATAACAGATAAAGGTTCAGTGCGGTATTTTCGTTTTTTTTATTACATATAGGGATATGTATATAATATATTCTCCATTTACTTACAAAAATGATCAAACTGTGTTTTTTTTTTGTTTTTGTTAAATTTAAGTAAATACGAAGATCTTTCAATATGTGCAAATAGGCTGAAACCACTACGTCATTACCCTATGATCAAAAAGTACCGGGAATGTTTAATTCAAACGAATCGCGGACGTGGGAACCGACCCAAATTGTTTTCTTATGTTGGTAGGACTGTAAGACACACATCTGCCACTTTTTAGCGCCATCGGATCATTAATGTCTGCCTGGCTGGCCGGAAATGTGGGCAAACAGTTCCTGGATTTTGCATGATGATAACGTGCCATCGCACCGAGCAGAAATTGTGCTGGATTATTTGCCCAAACACCATGTAAATACCATCGTGCAAGCACCGTATTCAGTTGATATGGCCCCGTGCGACTTGTTTCTCAAGTTTAGCGACGAATCGAAATTTGAATTTTGGACTGATGACACTAGATCAAGAGTCATACGCAGAAAAAACGAAGCTTACCCTAGGGTCTGCGACAGACGATAAAGTTTCCAGTAAGCGTCATGTTCTAGGGATACTTGTCAGCAAAGGGTGTTGGTAAATTACACTTCGTAAACGACACAGTAGGTAACAGCACCACATCAATTTTTCGGAAACTATGTAACTTACTTCTATCTGCGCAAATGCTTCGTATGAATGAGATCTGCAACTCCTTGTCAAAATTTTTTATAAAAGTAGATGGTTGTCGCACGTTTTATATTGGGTTTCATGCTTGCATAAACGAAAATGTTCTCGAAAATCTTTTTAATAATCTTCGTCACTGTTAATATTTTCCCCGCTCATTTTAATTCACAAAAAAGAACTTCAATATTTCTTTCTCATTAAAATAACTCTTGTGAAACTCGTTTTCCCTCTTTTCAAATATATTAAATCACCAAAAACAGCTATTGGATGTAAGGCAAATTGAATACCTTATTTCGCGCCATTAAAAAAGAGATACTTTTTTCACGATTTTGACAAGTCCTGACGCCAATTCCCTTCGCAATACAAAAGTCATCTATGATACAAAATACAGAGAACGTTAATGTGGCGTGCGTCTTATGTTGTTCCACAAATGGAGAGATCTACAGTTTCAAGCCGAACGGAAGATATTTTTATGAGGAGCTTTTTCATGGCAGAAATACATTCGGAGGTTTGCCATTGCCTGTCGAGGGGCGCATGCTATTAGAAAAAAGTTTTGCTTAATTTTGGTGTTTCACCTAAACTCGAACCTACATTCTCCCTGTGAATTCTGAATGTTAGTCACGCACCAACCTTTCGCCCAGTAATTCTTCTCCCTTTTGTTTGTTTATACATGGACACGTATGACACGACGAATTCGAAAGGCGCAATCCAAGGTGGATTTAATAAGGTGACAGCATTCACCCAGCTGAATTTTTCGCCGTAGGTATGGCTTACGTCAAAATGATATGCTTTGTTTGTATGTATTGGTATGTTTTCATTCGTATGTTTACATTTGCTTGCTGATTTTGACATGATGCTTGCACCAAACGCAACAACAAATACATGTAGGGTTTTACTTATATGTGTTTGCTGTCACCTGTAATAAATTCGCCTTGGCGCAATCGTTTCTCTATCATTATTGTGAATGAATTTTCATTAACATGTAATTTCTCCTTAGTTTTGTTCGTTTTGTTCGTCTATTTTAATGTTAATGTATAATGTATACATTAACGTTCTCTAGAAGAAGAGTAGGCGAGAGCAATGGAAACAACCAAACAGAAAAAAATATATACACCTACACACATACTTTCTAACCACGGCGCCACAATATTACCAAACCATTAACTGAATTTTCACAAACATATAAGTTTCATTACTTTTGTTTATTTTGTTCGTTTGTCAAAATCACGAAAAATAAAGTAACTGTTTTTTAATGGCGCATACGCTCTTACGACACAGCGAATTTGGAAGGCGTAATCTGTTTCTCTATCATACTTGTATTGGATGAATATTGGCAAAGTGAAATGAAAAGTGGTTGGATATCATTCACAGTAGTAGTTAACTAATGACTGTGAAAGCATCAATTTTTGTATACAGTTCTCGCTAGCAAATTATTTGAACAAAACACAAAACTGTGTTTGTGAAATGTCCCATCTATGAATTTGATGGCGCCTTGATAATATATCAAAGATCCATCAAATTTGATGGTTGTTTTCCTTGTATCGCTGTGTGGGGGCCCTATTATGTTTAATCTTGTTTCTAATCGTTAAAATTGTCGTGCTTCTGGCAGCTCTGAACAACCAGCTGTTGATAAAACTACCCCTAGATGTCGCAAGTACTTATTTCTTAAAAAAAAATTATTTTGACATTATATGGCTGTATGATGGTGTATTCTTTTGTTATTTGTTCCTAAGTTTTACTGGCTTAGTATGTGCATAAATTAATCAAATTCGGTAAAAATATGTCCAAAGCACGCTGTAACTCTCCGCAGTGATAACGTAACGCTCCGTGCAATATTATTAACGCGCGGGTGCTGTTCTTAGCAAAACAGATCCATTAAAATTGTGAAGTTTCTGGTAGTGTAAAAAATTGCATATAGAAGAAAAACAAAACATTGTTACGAGGTCAAACAAATACACCGCGACGTAAATATAATATACAAGCTACGCTACTTTCGATTTTTTGCAACCGAAAATAAAATACACCATGTCTACGTAAAGCGAAATATTCTCAACTGTATGCCGTTCGGTGATTTCACTGAAATCTGCATACAAGTAATAAAGCGGATGGGCGAGAACAACCCCAATTTGCAAGCATAGTCGCTGCGCTCAGAGCCAAGGGCAACTGAAAAACCCAGACACAAAGCTTCGAAAAAACAATAAATTGTTTGATTTACAACGCGATATGTGACTAAATAACCCATAACATGAATGCTGCTGATAATATTAATTTTGTGTGCCTATATTTCAATATAATTGCAAATTAAAGTTGGAAATATACCGGAAAAATTTTGCAACATTTTTTTATGAAAAGAATATATAAGCGCAATTGGTGCCGTGTTATTCAAAATCAACAATAATGGATAGTTCAATGGCGTTGGGCGTATTTCGCAACGCCAACATTGAAAGTGTCGATTCAGATAACGACATGGATATGGATGATATTGACTCGATGTTTCGAGCTTCTACACTATCCACAGTTTTGACCACCACAACGACATCTGCACCGGACAGCGGACAGTCAGTGTCGATGAATAATTTTTATCCTGCTTTAGTACAATGTTTCGGCATAATCATTTGTGGGTAAGTAGATACTTAGTGGTAATTGTCAAAAATGTATAAATGTTAAAAATTGATTGGCCAACCATTATGGCCGCGGAAGTTTTGCCTCTATTGTCGAAGTGGTTGGACCTAATTTAAAAATTAGAGAATTATTCAGCTTATGGCGAATTGATAAAGAGAAGTGAAGGGATGCTCCAATATATGCGTATTGGCCCCAGAATTGAAAACCTGAAGAGACCGAAATGATTTTTTGTCTTCGTTCAAAAGTTATTAACAAAAACCACTTTTAAAGTGTTGCTCTCTTCAATCACTAAATACACTTCACATTCTTTTTACACGTGGTAATATATTTCAACATGCAAAAACATACTCACTCAAACCCTTTACTCGTATTGATTGAACATTTGATTTACATTTAAATAATTTTTTATATTTGACGAAAATGCTGTTAATTTTAATTAATATATAATAGTTTAATTATATTTCGAACGTTTGTAATACCGTACAAAATAAATGTGCTGGATGAACTGTCTAAGGAACAATATTAAGAAAAGAATAAAATGAACATTAAAGAACCCAGACAATCAATGGGAATAATTGTTGTAATTTTATTTATTTTATAATTAGTTATTTTAATAATTATTAATCACCCGAATTTTGGCCAGCGTTCCTTTTTATATAAACTAATAAAATTGAAAATTGCGCAATATTTTCTGTTGCGTCTGTACTTATACATAATTGCCTGAAGGTCTCCGTTCTAAAGCGTTCGCTTCATTTTTTCCAAAATACACAAAAACTTTCTTATTTCAAACTTTTTTTTTATTTATTATGAATTATTCTTTGTTATAAATTTGGTAATATATTTGCTGGTCTAATAAATAGGTTATAAAGCTCTCTTCAATGTTATTTCAGTACATTAAGGAAATATAGTCCTAAAAAATCGTAATTTTTTAAGCTTCCTCTGGGGAAACCCTAGCGTTGCCAGGGAGAACCTTACGTTCCCACGATAGTCGGTTCTACGTAACCGGCTACTACGTAGCCCAAAAATCGTTATATTGATCAGTACAAATTTATTGAGAGGCGTTCAATATACTATGTATATGTTTAAATGTATTCCTACATCTCATATGCGCATTCATATAAAAACCTGGGACCGAATTACGGCACAATAAAAATATAAAATAAAATACCGGCTGTTTATTCACGTAACTCATTTTGCATAATTTAAAGAAACTTGTTATCGAGTACCGCAGTCCAAAAGTGGCATTTCCAATCGATACGTATGTAAAGATTTGGCTCCATATTAAACAAATGCGCTAATACGCTAAACTGTTATGAGTTCTAATTAATCGTGCACGTAACTTTAATTTCCTTTGCTTACTCTAATTACCAGATACTTTCAAAAAGAAGAGATTTTCTATTATTTTCAAAGTTTTTTCGACCCAGAATTGAGCAGAGAACTGCTAACTAAAACCTTATATCTAATCTTTGATCTACGAACATAGATCTTTCGTTATACTAATATGTATTGGACTGATCCTGCCCACTAGTCACAGTTGCATTTCAACTATTCATTATAAATCAATTAATTTATAACCCATATCCTGAATGGATATCCTTTTTTGGGTGTTTGTCCAAGCACCACCTCACCTCTAATTTGTGGTGTTGGACTTGATGTAGTTTCTCGAAATAGAGTGGCCTTTTGTTTTACGTCGCTTCCGAACAGAAATTGTATCGGAAGTTTGTTACTGTTTTCCGACCGCTATTACATACCTTTTCTATCATTTTTGAGTTTCCTGCGTATTAAGCGTTTCGAACCCAAATGACAGTCACGCACAAACGCATTCGGCTACGGCCTTCGCTTATGTCGACTTAATTTTTTTAAAACAGAAGGTTTTATGTATGTATTTATGCACACTACTGATAAGCATATGGTGTCCTACGTGAATGTTACTTTCATATTCAATAATAGATAAGGCACATTTCTGCGCAGAGAATGATAAAGTGCTTAAGTCTATTTAACAGAAAGTTTTAAAATGGAGCTCGATACTGACCCTCCTCGTAAGTGTTTTAGCTTCATGGAGACGATACTGTGACGTCATGAAAAGTGAAATACACCGCACCAAGTGGTTTTTGTTGTTGTAGCAGAATAAACATTTCCAAAGTATATACAGGGAATGCTTCTGAAGTGACAGTCCTTGGCCGGGCATAACTCTGGGCCGTTCAAGTTGCGTAGAAAAACCGATCGTGGGAACGCACTAAACGGTCAAATGTTTTGCTGGAACGAACTCTAACTAGTCTAGCGCGTGATATAAATTTTATTAAGTTGAATATTATACAATTAATTGGAAAGGGTCCAATATGTATAACTTGCTAAACAAAGGAGGACGATATACTTTATTTGAAAACTGTGGAGAATAACTGAGCTCCTGAGAAGCCCATTATATTATATATAAACCAATTTTTTTTATTTCGCTTTTTGTTTAGAATCCTGCATAAATATGTATACCTCGTTGCTCACGTTCTAGTCCGAATGTGCGTAGAGCTCTATTATAATATAGCTAAAAAGTTCTCAAACTGCGATAAACGAATACAATATATTTGCATAATTTCTTTGTAGTAAACTTAAAATTTAAATACATTTTTCAAAAAGTCGTATGTATGTATATTGTTTTTTTACATTTTCGATCCCACAAAATATGTCGCTAACTCGTACATTCATAATTTGCAATAAAAAAGCTATCTGGCAATCTTTCATGGTTTATATATGAAATATATAGGGAAGTAGATGTCTCATATTTGTGTTATATTATGAGTCATGAGTGAAGAAGTGAAAATGTAAAAAAAAAACACTGTTTAATTTTAAACACCAATCTTCAATGCCTCGCAGTAAAGTCCTCTCTCGACGAACAAAACTAACACTCTAAAAGGCTCTCATTATGCCCGTCCTAACGTATGGCGCATAAGCGTGGACGATGACAACATCCGATGAAGCGACGCTTGGAGTTGAGAGAAAGATTCTGCGTAAGATTTTTTTACCTTTGCACGTTGGCCATGGCGAATATCGCAGGCGATGGAACGATGAGCTGTATGAGCTTTACGACGACATAGACATAGCCCAGCGAATAAAGATCCAGCGGCTACGTTGGCTGGGTCATGTCATTCGAATGGATACAAACGCTCCGGATTTGAGAGTATTCGATGTGGTACCAGCCGGTGGTACCAGAGGAAGAGGGAGGTCTCCTCTACGTTGGAAAGATCAGGTGGAGAAGAACTTGGCTTCACTTGGTGTGCCCGATTGGCGCCGGTGAGCACAAATAAACGACTGGCGTGCTTTGTTAAACTCGGCCAAAATCGCGTTAGCGGTTATCTCGCCAATTAAGAGGAAGAAGAATCTTCAATGCCATTGCTGAACGTCTTTATTGAAAAGCCAGCAGCCTATGAGGAAACTCTTGGAGTTGGTTGCAGAAATTTCAAAGTGTAGAAGCCAGGCAAGGCGGGGGAACAGCGTATCATGTTGGCTTCTTTAGACTTAGAGCTTTGGTTTTATTATGTAAGTGCCGACCTGCTTATAATCAGTCAAATAAAAGTTCACTGATCCCCACTCCGATTCCAATTTGATTCAGATTTGCTCGTCTTTTTCTGAGACATGGTCTCAAACATTGTTGTTGTTGATATTGTTGTAACAACATACAAATTGATGTCTGAGCAATGCTATTGAAATGAGAGTTTTTGCAGTAATCTACGTCGTTCCGGTAATGTAAAACCGACGACGGACTGTGGTGGATATGAAGGCGACAAGCCGGAAGGTTTTAATCGAGGAGCATACCTTCCATTTGGTGATTTATACACATATACGGTATATACTATTTATAAATTTCCCTTGTTTTATTAACAAAAATCATTCCAACGGCGTATGTGTCTTAATATGGTGGATTTGCTGTCGCTTCTCTTTCATAACTATGTTGTTGTAATTGCGACTTATATCTTGATTTAAAATCAAATCAAATTATAACTTCAATCATCACAAGATTGGGGTATGCCGTACAACATTTCAAATTATAGAGGCTTTTAATTTACTTTCATACAAACACACATATAAATAAACAGCGCAAATTCTGTTTCGCTTGCATGTTGATATTCAGTTACAGGATTTGTAAATCATTTTAATTAGTTTATTTGTTTTAATAATTCGCAAAAAACATATGTACATATATGCAATATCAAAATTAATAAATTATAGTTTATAAAAATTCAAACCATACCTTACTGCATTTTTTAATTACCGATAGACTATTAAATAAGTTGGCAGTTATAAAAAGTACTTATCAAACTACCGCTCCCGGTGGAACCTGCAAGTGTATACATATGTACATATCTAACTTCGATTGATTGCACTGATTTTCTTTCATGTAAAATGCAAATATTTGTTAGTGTACAAATTAATTTTAAATACAATTAAAAAAGCAGAGGTTGGGCAGATATAGTGACTAATGCAGTTTTACCTGGACGCGCATGGTTGCATGTATTATACAAAATGTACGAACAATTTATTTAGTAAAAGATTTCTTACTGCAACAAAAGCCATATGACAAAAGGTTCAAACATTGCACGAACTAAAATTTCAGTCTTATTTGCAAACTAAGAAAATTACATCAAAAAAAAAAACATACTTTTATACGGGTATGGTTTTTGACAACAAATCCACCCTCACTGCCATACTCTGAAGGCAGGTCCGTAGGGGTGCAATACTTAAAAAATTTACGCTAGGTATCTTTCTCGACATAGAAAGGGCTTTCTACCCGGTTGCTGTTGTCAGGGCTCTGCTTCAGACATCGCATAGCCAAATGATATTGCATTACCGGCATCAGGGAAGCATCTCCAATTTCCGAGTTCTGAACGAACTGTTACAAAACGCGCTCTTAATTATGGATAGCTATCTGATTGGACTGTAAGTTAACGCCACTAAAACCGAAATAGTGCTACTCGCAAACAAATATTAAATACCTGATTTCAAGGCCCCTTAAATGTGGTAGGACTTACCCTTATACTAAATTCACTCGGGATTATTATAGACAGTGAACTCAACTGGGATCGAAACATCGAAGGCAGGCCTAGAAAAGCAGTTACTACTCTATATGCATGCAAAACGGTTATAGGTAAACTTTGACCCGGGAGAGCTGTAGACTACGGTTACCGGACTTCTGCAGTGTCTTTCAAGCCGAGTTTATATCTATAAAGGAGGCTGCATTGTGGGTCAGGCACTCATCCGTCGCAGCATAATCGATCACTATCTACTCTGATAGTCAAGTTGCCATAAAATCTACAGTGTCAAGGTACTTCATCCAAAGTACCAATCGCATGTAAAGATATTCTAAATGAGCTGGCTCAAGCGGTGCCCCACGAACTAGACATAGCTACACTTCTGGGGTCCTAGACACAGAAACATGCCTAGCAATTACATCGCGGATGAACTGGCCAGAAGGAAACTGATTTTTTAAATCAGTCTATCCAACCCTGTTCCAGTTATGTTTAACATGTGGGTATCTCTAAGAGTAGATGGCTCGGAGTCCACTTGTGAGATAACTAGACGAGTCTGGCCTAAACAGAATGAGCACAGAACTAGGGCCATCATCAATCTAGGTCGGATTTATATTAGTGCAGTGGTTGGTATCATCACTGCCTAATGAGAATACATGAGAAAGAATGATCGTTGGACCTTCTCCTTCCACTAGAAACCGGTCCCAGTTCGCTGGCAACAGCGGTGCAGTCAACATCGCTCCGCGCGCGAAATGAAATTTTGCGTAAAGCTAAACAGTTTGTACCTCCAGGAAGCATTGTAAACGCGGCATTTTACAAAGAAGTGCTCCTTCGGCTGAAAAACCGCGTCGCCCGTGTTCGGCCCGACCTCGTCAAGAATTGCAGCCTTCATCACGATAATGCGCCGGCGCACACCGCCTTCTTCTGCACCTCTGCATTGGCCAAGATGGGAGTTCCGGTGCTTCCCCACCCTCCTTCCAGCTCAGACCTAACCACTCCGGACTTCTTCTTGTTCTCGCGCCTGAAAAGAAAGCTGAAGGGGAGGCGTTTCGACTCCATCGAGGCGATCCAAAAAACTGTGACAGCCGAATTGAACGCGATTCCGGCGGATGTTTCCTGCAGTGGAAGGACCGCTACCAGCGGTGTATTGATGCTCAAGGGCCCTATTTCGAAGAATATTAGTTGTATAAGCCAAAAGCTGCTTAAAAAATTAAGGTTCATTACTTTTCAATCAAGCCATGTATATGGAGTTTGACGTCTGTCGTAGCTGCAGGAATGGGGAGGAAATGGAAAACGTTGAACATTTATCCTGCCACTGTTCCGCTCTTGCCAGAACGTGATTTAGACAGCAAACTCATTTCGTTGGTTTCCTCTGAGACTTGGAGTCGGCAGTCATTCATAGTATTTTATCGTTTATCCGTGGGACGAAATGGATTCACCACATTGGGAATTAGGTGTGGAACTTGGATCCAATCTAGGACCTCCACTACGGGCCTTCAGGCCTCATTGGGTCCCTCGGCAACTATATGGAGAGTGGCAACCACAGAAACCTAACCTAACTTAAGACCACGCATAACTCGAAAACGGATCGTTCGACTTCAATAGTACTTTTTTTTGTTATGTTCACCTTGACCCAAAAACCGAAGTAAGTTGATCATTGCATTCCTGTCTCACTAATCTACTTCGAAAATCGTAATAAATCAACGCGCGAAAACTTCCACGAGTGAATTGCACTGAAAACAAACAAAAAAAAAATAAAAATAAAGCTCGTAAGTGAAAATTTATATGTAAATTTATGCTAAAAGGTACGAAGCCTTTCATTAACAAAATACCCAATTAAAGCTTATCACAAATGGTGTTGCAAAGGCGGGAGGGTCCGTGCGAGGCGAGGTGCACCCTTTTTTCATGTCGCACAGCACACAACCTCTTCTATAAATACCTTCAAATATTTTTTATAGAAGTATTTCAATTCAATAATTTGCTTTTCGATTATTTCTATGTGATAACATTCAATTGAAATTAATTATTTAATTTGTCTCATTGTAAAGAGTGCATGAGTCAATCCAATTTATAGTTCAATTATGCAGTTCACTGAATGTGATAATGCTAATCAATCCTCTGTACACTGTGAAATTGTGTGTGCTTTCCTAGCTCAATTATTTAATAATTTAACTACTCAGACTCTAAAAGTACAAGGGAATTCAAAAGTACTTACACTTTCAGTTCTACCTATCTCGTCACGTAACTGTTCTTAACGAGTATTTTTTCGATTGCCGATCAGCGTTATTTTCAATGACGTTTCTTTCGCAAGAGTTGCTTCATAAGAGTGATAAGCTACAAATAGCTATATATGCACACAGTGCCTCACAAAAGTATTCGGATATCTAATTTTTCTAGTAGAGAGCCGAAACAAAGATTATTCTATCTCGGGTCCATATTCAACAATTCATTTTTTAATACATATAAACACTTAGCTTTATCTTGAAAAAAAGAATTCAACATCTCAAAACAAAAACAAAATATGAACTGACTTGAACTCACATCACATACATAAGTATTTGGAGTTTTGAATCGTAATTGGCTTTACCGTTATCCACACAAAGGCGCGTCGCTCTTTGTGGAATTTTACATTCATTCAAATACGAGAAGTTGTTTATAATATGGGTAGGAAATAAAAAAAAAACTACTTTGGAGGAAAGGAAAAGAATATGAAGAAAAGCATTAAAAGAGATATTAAATTCCACAAAAAGAAGCATTTCAACCGTCCAGGAAAATTCGATAAATTTAGAACAGCAATCACGAAGGCCTGAAAAATGTTACAATAAGTCCCCGCGTTAAGCCCTACCCCAGATATTAATCGGAATCTCGCTGAGATTAGCAGAATAACCGTTAGTGATAAACTGTGCGAAGAACGCTTAGAGATCCTGGGTCTAATGCGCAAATACCATACATTAAGTCGGTAATAAGTGCAAAAAACCAAAAATGGTTTGGAAGTCGCAAAAAGTAATATGATCGCAGGTAAAAAATAATACTACGTGATGAGACTAAATTTAACATTCTTAGGCCAGATTGTGGTAATACAGTGTGGCGAAAAATTAATTCCGAAATGCACCTTTCAGTTAAGCACGGTGATAGCAATGGAATGTTGTGGGGATGCATAAGGCCAAACGGTGTCGCTAACTTGCAATTTATTACTAATAAAATTAACCATCGCCTTATATTCAAATATTAGAGAATAATTTTAGTGCTAGCGACAATAAACTTGATAAAACAAAAACCCAAAGCATACAGCTCAATATGCCAAGCTTTGGATATTATATTTATAACACCACAAATGTTTTGGAAACACCACTTCAGTTGCCTTATCTAAATCCGATCGAGCACTAGTGGGCGGTTTTGTTGCATACCATTCGGAAACAAGAAATTACGTCAAGGGACATCCTTAAAGCAGCGATACTCAAAGAATGTGCAGAAGTATCAGCTGTGACAACGCAGAATTGATTAATTAGAGAAGTTACTAAAATTAAAGGATATTAGGAAATTAGTTAAAAATACCATGAATTTTAGGTATGTTTGCAATTATTTTCCAAAATACTTTTGTGTCGTAAATGCACATACTTTTTACGTTAATGAATTATTTATTTACGTTTTTGCCTGAAAAAATAAAA
This sequence comes from Anastrepha ludens, assembly GCF_028408465.1. Taxonomy (NCBI): domain Eukaryota; kingdom Metazoa; phylum Arthropoda; class Insecta; order Diptera; family Tephritidae; genus Anastrepha; species Anastrepha ludens. Next base: position 71,881,678 of record NC_071500.1, read on the forward strand.
TATATTATTGACTTTATATAATGAAATGACTAAATTACTTTTTAGGCAATAAATAAAAACTGAAAATAGTTTCTGATATTTTATAACCTAGAAAAAAAATTGGCCGAATATTTTTGTGAGGTAGTGTATGTTTTTTTCATTACTTACATTCTGTCAAAAAAATATCGGGAATCGTTTAATAAATCGCAAAATAATTGTATAATCATCAACATTTATTTTATCGCCGTCAAAATAGGCTCCATTCGGAGCAATACACATTTGCCAACGATTACTCCAGTCATCGAAGCGCCGCCATTCAGCCGCCTGTTGACTGGTTTGCATGTCAAACTTATATAGCACGTCTCTTCACCTGTTATGATGCGCTGGACCAAGCATGTCTTAAGCCACCTTCTACCGATGAATTTTTTTAAAGAAATGTAACTCTCTTGGAACGAGTTGAGCAGCCACGCGTCTCATGCCCAATCGATGGTGTAAAATGTTGCGAATTGATTCGTGAGACACGCTAAGGTCATGAGCTACTTCTCTCAAACTTAAATGATGGTTTTCCAGCACCGTTTCTTTGACTTTGTCGACGTTTCCATCCATCAATGGGTGACTAGATCGAGGCAAATGTTCCAGGACTTATCGGCCCTCTGCAAAAACTTTATACCACTCGTAGAGGCGTGTTTTTGATGAAGCACACTCGCCATATTCTTTCTGTAATATTTTCAGCGATTCGGCACAGGAAATCCCGTTCAAAACACAAAATCTAAGTCAAATTCTTTGTTCGAGCAGAGCACACCTGCGGTTGACTGATATAATTAAATGCCTAAAACAAGCTAATTGACAGGTCACGCTCAAACTCTGCGACTCTATGAGAGACAACATTCCAGCAACAAAAAATTAGACATATGTGTAACGCGAGCTTTTTAAATGAACAATTCCCGATATTTTTTTAACAGAATGTATACATAGCTACTATTTTTAAATTAATATGGTATTAAGCGTAAATTTTAGACTTATTTGTTTTAATTATAACATATCTAAACACCGACGTTTCCAAACAGATCAAAAAAAAAAAATAACTAAAGTTTTGTTGTTTATCAATAATCTGAACTTTGCAGAACTAGTCCTTAATTTAAAGTGCACCTCAACTTGTTTCCTTTTCTTAACTGCATAACAAAAAAAAATTTGTTAGTTTTTAAGCGACGACAAGACATGAGTCAAAATCCACATTTTGTTTAACTCTTATATTTTCAAGACTGAGCGAAACGAGTCTTTCTTTGATTGCAATGCCTTAGTTCACTTCACTTCAAGTAATATTCTCGAAAAATAAATCGCTGTTTGTTGTAAAGAGAATGTGCATTTTTAAAAAATACTTATAAGACCTGAGCGTCCGATTTTGCATAGGAATTGGATGGTCTGGTTTTTAAGTGTTTTGGGTGTAGTGTACTTTTTGCAGCTTATATGACATATTTTTGTTATCACATTACGTACATGGTCTATACTACGTGCCATGCTAAATTTGGTAATGTTTCATAACGTGTGGACCAAAATTTTTGTATGTTTACAATTTCGTTTGTTGACAATAGCTCCATTCTTTTGTACACGAGTTGCAAAAGAACACTTCAGCTGGGTAAACTCAGATACTTCCAAAATTAAGCAAACGAAAAAAAATTAACAGTTAAATATATTGAAAACTTGGTGAGTATAAATTCATATTCAAAGTAAATTATAAATAGTATATAAAGTAAAATATAAATAAACTAAAATAAAGTTATTTTAACATAAATTAATAACAAGAAATGTTGGCTGCGCCCAAATATCTCAACCATCAGCTCCACGTAAAGCGCGAAGCATGGTGGAAAACCTTCAAGCATGAAGGTGCTTTTTTGAATATTAAAAAATAATTATTTATTTTGAAGTAAATATGAATAAAATTATTACTTACTGGAACTCGCAAGGAGGACATGGACCAACACATTGGTATTTCGGCTGCTCAAAATTCAGCTTTTCCAGCTAAACAACACTGCAGATACTTTTCGCACTCCTTCTTTTATTTTTTTCACTTCTGAAAAAATGTTATTTCAAAATTTTCAAAGTAAGTTTTATTCCTTTTCAAGTTCCTTAACTTCAAATCTCCACCTAGATTATGTTAAAAAACCAGTGTTAAAACAGAAATGTCATGATGCCATTTTAAAAATAAACTGTTAAGACAGCAAAGTGCGCACATAAGAAAACGCAACAAAATGGAAACAGAAATTTCACAGATGTGCGAATTGAATTTAACTGGGCTAATATATACAAGTTTTGCTGTTGCTTTTCATATAAATCGACATATAAGTGAGTGTTCTTTTGGAATATAATTGAAACATAAACGACTCACAGCTACATGAAACCAGCAACAGATTTAGGGTTTTTTTTTCTGTGAGAACCAATCAATCTGATCAATCTGCATTCCAAATATCCTTGTTTTGTAAAGGTAGTTGCACAATTTAAACATTTTTTGTTTTAAAATTTTCTTATTCTGCTTGTCTCATCTATTCAAATTTGAAGGACATGGAATGACGTGGTTTCCACTGAAATACTAAGGTCATTCACATATTTGAATGACTCGATATGCCATGTGTTAAAAACTGTTTGCTAAAGTAAAGACATTTCGTAAAAAGTACGAGTTAGTATTTGGTCTCTACTTATCAATTCAACATATCTGAGAGTCTTATTTATAATTTTGCTCTAGTTAGACGTATTGAAACTAGCTCATCTTAGGTCGGCCAAATTGATACTAACAATCAACCAACTGCAGATACATAATTCAGCCACAAAACAAATTTTTGTTGACATGTCTCGCAATGAAAGGTTTCGAAATGATTTCATTTCGAATTTCTATATGGTAATGTGTACAAAACTGTGCAAGGCTACTGAATAAAACACTGAAGGCCATAATGCCTGGAACGCTTGGTATTACAGCTAAATAGCGGTTATCCCTCAAAAAGCAATGGCGAACCTACAAGTGAATTTCTACCATGCAAATGCTCTTCATAAAGAATCATCTACCATTCGGAAGCAACGTAAAATTGTAAATGGAGGAGGAGCTCAGCCAAAGTGTCAAGAAAGCATGTAAGCTCCAATTACATACATAGGTATATGTATGCATGCAGTATATAGTCGTTCTTATATTTAAATGAAAGAATAAAATCGTCGAACCAAGGCGAATTTATACAAAGTGATATGGGTAGATCAGCTGATATATATTTCTTTATTTACCTTGGTTGTGGATTATCAAACTGAGATGTTTATTTACATTTTGTTTGCTTACATTTTAATTTTAATTTTCTATAAAAACAGAAAGAAAAAAAATCGTTTAAACTAGGGTGAGTGTATTCTAGAGCGGGAATTCAGCATTTTTCCTAGTCCTCAATGATTCCGTTAGTAAATTAAAAACAAAGAAGCGCTTGTAAGCATTTTTGTGGATAGTTTCCATCCAGCCATACAAATTACTCGTTTCATTACACGCAAATGTATCCCTGTACCTTATCGAATTCCTCGAATATCTTCATTTATTTGCATCCACTTGTATTTATAAAAAAATGCATTAGAGCAATTAAAGCAGATTAAGCAATATTTTGTTTATATTTTTCAATTCGATCCTCAAATATGCTTTGAAAATATGTAAGTTATTTCAATCAAAGCAAATTCATTCGCCTTGGTAACTACATATATCTATCACCTTGGAAGGAATAGAAAAACCAAATAAAAATTTGATGCGGTGGAGGCGATACATTTTTCTATCAGTAATCAAAATTGCGGTCTTTCCGTCATCACTAGAAAAAATTGTTATTTAGTGAAATAATGCATAGAATATACTTTCTTTGTGTGTTAATTTTTCGTACATAAATATTCAGTAATCAGTTGTGAATTGTTTGGTTTGCAACAGTGGTTGGTATTGCATAAATGTTCAATAGTAAGGAACCATTTTTTCAATGTCTTTAAGTGGTGGTAGCTTAACTAAATCTTGGTTTGAAATAGCAAATTCATATTCACCAAGGACTCTTCAGGTTAGTTCGATTATTGTGAATACGTTAGAAATGAACTCACAAAAACCGATTTTGAGTGCATACACTAAAACTTCACCTCAGCTGAGTTTTGTTTACAATTATTGTATGTAACTCAGATTACCGGTTTTGGCGCTGTATTTCTATTTCTCTTCCTAATATTATAATTTAATAAAAAAAAATTAAACGAGAGATCAGCTACCAAATTCATAAATTATAGAAGGCGTGAAAACGGTTTCTGGGGGAAAGAAGTAAGAAGCGTATTGCCATTTTAAACATTTTTGAGAAAGTGTTGCAATTAATTGGTAGCTGTTCGTTAATTAGACATTGAGCAAAGAGCCCAAAATGCTGAAAATTCCTAATGAAATAAATTATGTTAAGTACGCGTGTTTGTATGATAATGTTTAATAAATTTAAAATGTCTTTCTATCGGGTGTTTTTTTAGCTGCATGAGAACTATCGATAACTATGGTTTGACAGCTGAGAATGGCAACGGCGTTGACTTTTTTTTCAGTAAGGTTTGGCAAGTCATCATGAATCGTTTAACGCCAGAAGAACGCTTCCAAGTTGTGAAAATTTACTTTGAAAAAAAAAAAAAAAAAATTGAATAAATCTGTTCGTGAAGTTCATAGCGCACTGGTTTCATCATCGGTTTTTTTGGTTTTCTTTTAATGTATGCCGAGCATCGAGCCATGCTGACTGAATTTTTGTTTCCAAAAATTAATCAGCTAAACATCGACATTTGGTCCCAACAAGATGGCGCAACTTGCCATACAGCGCGCTTAACTAATACGTCTGATTTATTGCCATATTCAAACCACCATTGACGTCAACGGCCAGATTTATGGGGAAAAGTAGTTAAAAAAAAGAATTCATAGAAACAAAAAAGAAATTGCTCGGTGAGGTTTAACCCCTTTTTATAACTGCTTTTCATGCATTTAGCGGGAATATAAGGCTATCCACAAATTGCGTTGAAGTTACTGACGCCAAATCATTATCATTATGCCATGAGAGTTGCCCAGCTTTATGCCCTGTGTTGGTGTTTGCTTGTCCATATATGAACAGCGTTTTACAAATTCATTTATATAGATTATAATGTGCTTTATGGTAGCAACAAAATCAAGTTTTTTGATTGGCTATTTTAATTTCTTTCTACATATAATAGATATTTATATACACATGAAAATTTGTCGCCATTCGGCTGACTGAATTCTTTGTGTTCCTCTGTTAATAAAACAAAATAATAATTTGAATGTGCATACTTTTTACCGTGTTATCTATAAATATATTTTAGACGATATACCGACATTTTTTTTTGGCCAAATCTCATTAAAATATACTAAATATTTACGCTTATAAATATTTGTAGTCAAGCTAATATTCTTATTTGTATTTTCTTTTTTAACCTATTTGTACATTGGTAATAATGGCATCATTTTATTTATTTATTGAAGTGGATTATAATTGAACAAATTACACGAGGGTTGCCAGGCGCCATCTGACATTCCCACTGGAAAGTTTGATGTATTTTGCCATAAACGCACTCAGAATGTTTTGATGTGTGAGGCATATTGTTGTTTACAGTGGCTTTAAAAACTCATCTTGGCAGAAAAATGTAATTAAACCTCGAACATTTTCGACCGATTATTAGCAAGGATTAACAAGACTGAAATGCATCGATGAATTAAAATCATTATAAGAAATTCAGCCACCGTAAAAACTGTTCCAAGAATTTTCTCATGGTCATGGTCGTGAATTCAATTTGAATAACTCAATAAACATTTTATAACGCAGTGCACAGATTACTAAAAAAAAAATTGGTTCTTGATAACAGAATTGATTTTTTTGTAACTGATCTTATCAGGCCTATTATTAGTAACTGACGGCTGTGTTGCGGCGAGAGTAAATTCGAAAAAATATAAAAGGTATTAGTATTTATTTTTACTCATACTTCGACCTCACTTAAAACGTAGTGTACAAATTTTAATCAAAACAAGTGAGCTTATGGGAATTGCCACCAGTGTACACAGCTATAGAAAGCGGGTATTTAAAGCCTAGTTTTCCCTCCTGTCTCCTTTTATTTCGCCCAAGTTTTATAGTAAGAGGCATGTTTGCGATATCTTTATCTTACATGTAAACGAGTTGAGAATAACAGTCATATGCGCCAAGGGAATGAAACAATAAGAAAATCGCGTACTTCGCCTTTGTTTTTGGTTTTGCTTTTTGATTTTTTAATAAATAAGCCGAAACCACTTTTCCAATATTTTTTCGTAAAAGTTCCCAGATTTTTCTACATTCCGTTGGCAAAAACAATTGCTTCAATTCATGTTAATGTTATTCTGCTTAATCAATTGTTGTGAAATCACTCATTTTTAATTGGCAGTAAACAAGACTCGCCGGCAAATACTTGTACGTTACATGCTTTTAAATTTCTTGACTGGAAGTACATTTTGTTTTGCTTTCAAACTACATAGTACTTTGAATTTAATGTGTTACTGTAAGTTTGTTCGTTTTTTTATAAATAGTTCAAATAAATACAATAAAATTCAATGTGTATTAATCATAAAATATTTTATCTATTCCTGTGAATAAGTCAAATTGGATTCCTAACGTACCTTGTTTTTTTATTAATGGAAAAGAGTGCGAAACTCACACATTTTCGATACGATTAAGAGCATTTGCGTGTTCAATTGATAAAATTATCCAAATTAAATGTGTCAGCGTTTCGGTAAAGGTTTGATCATTTGAGTACATATATACAATTAGGGCGCTTCTTACTTTTCCACTTTCGAAATGTAGCGGCGTCAACTCGCCATTCGCTTCTACCACCTAAATAATGAACGCGTGATTGTTTTTTAACTGATTTTTAGTTGTCACAACTACGTGCCCCTAAAGTTTGAGAAAATAATAATATTCTTTCCTACAAATTATTGCATGCGAAACAACTTAATTAGTCATATAAACATTACAAGTAATGCCATTGGGCATCTCCTGACGTAGCGGTAAACTCTTGTTACTTCTACCGCAAACATTGGTACGCCCTTGTTGGGTCTAAATAAAAATAAATATAAAAAAATTGTATACATTGCCTATATTACTTAAACTTTATAAAAAGTTGATTTTAATTTTTCTTTACAAAAATTAGTATATGAAAATGACGTGACTCAAAGTACAATAAAAAAAGATGCTCCACGGTCTGCATCATTTCTCCTTGAAATGCTGATGGATCTGTAAAATGTAAAAAAATTCTCGTAAAATAAAGTTGTAGTTATAGTCTGTTGAGCCGGATTTATGAATTTCGAAAAATTTTGCAATTTACGGCATTTTAAAAAAAGTATGCGTTTTAAGTCATAAATGTCACACTTTAATTATGTTTATGAAATTTTTTGATAAAAATATCAAAAATCAAATCTATAGAAAAAACACTTTCGAATATTAAAAAAAACACCATCAAGAAATATTAAAAACTGTATGAGTTATCATGTAGACAGGCCGGAAAAAGTAGATTCGGGAAAAATAAGTTTAAAGTTTTAGGTTACCTGGTTACCTAGTTAATGGGCTGTAGAAGCTATAATATTGGGAATTTCCCAATAATACTTTTAAAATATAGAACAAAGTAAAATCGGATTTTTTTTAATTCTGGACGTATGCAACCCCTTAATACGAAGAAGTCTACATTATCACCCTAAAGCACTTATATTTTCTTGTTATAATTGTTTGATTTGTGTTAAATTATGAAAATAATATTTTTCTTAAAATTTTAATTTGCTGACAGCGACCCCTAAATATCAGTTTAGAAATGCAAAAAAACATAAGATTTAACATTTTTTTCATGTCTTAGAATAGAATAAAATTATGACGTGTCAAAAAAAAATTTTTTTTGTTATTTGAAAGAAAGAAATTTTGCGTTTGGTGCGCATTTAATTTTGTTGGAAATTTAAAGCAGTAGATTTTATGCAAGAACTCATTAATTTCATATTACTCACGCAATTAATATTACAAACAAATTAAAACATATAAATCCAATTTAAAACAAAACGCAAATTATTAATATCTTTGAAACGTGCGATATTTTTCAAAAAGAGTTATTCATAATTGATCAAAATCATTACTTTCTTCAAAACTGTCGCTATTACTTTGGTAAAAAATAATATATTCTCTATTTCTGCGATTATGGGGCTGTGTACTCCAAATAAAACTCACCAAAATACTGATTGATACCCCACTAACAAAAATTACTATCAAATAAACAAGAATGGACATGCTAAATGTTGCCTCCATTTCAATGACGTATCAGAAAGTCACGTGCAAATTTGACCAAATAAATGTATGAAGCTCTGATATGTGAAATATACCCAAAGGATTAAATAAGAACCACCCCAATACATATACTTATATATCTACATATGTGTGTGTGCATATGCGCATTGAAAAAGTCTCTGCAATTAGTGACTAGTTCGTTTAATGAGGTGCATATGTGTGTGCAAATTTATACAATACAAACATACGTATGAGTACTTTATATACTGTCACTCAACAAAAATTACTCTACAGAGAGAAATGTGTATATAGTATGTATATAGTCATATATATGTAAGTACTATTGATCCAACAGTGCAGTTCGTTTACATTTCGCATCGAAATTTTTCCTATGCGCCCTTGAACTTTCCAAAATGTTCATTACCAATTCATTCCTCGCTTTAAAGTTTAGTTATGTGACTGTGAAGTTGGAGGTCGCGTATAAAGCAGGAGAAGTATAAAGTTTTTGTTTTGCTACTTTTGCTATTTAGCTACAACTAGGAAAACCTAACGGCATATAGTGTTTCGTCGTTTTGGCGTATAGTGGTACTGAATGGTTCACAGCCCAGCGCAACGCGATGTTCAAAATGCAAAGAAGGCTATCGTTATTGCAAACTTCACTAAACTGATTAGCTGATGCCGTGCCGATCCCATTCTTTTTCCAGAAATACAGTATTCCGTTCCGAAATTATGTGAAATTTTGTATTTACGACTTTACTTTTCTCTTTCTATATTAAAGATGATTTTTCTATAAACTGCCACAATGTTTTTTTCATCTTCCTTATATCTACAAGACAGTAAATTTTTTGGCAGTTTTGTATTAAATTTGTAAATATAGTGTTAATTTCTGCTGAGTTTTTCATAGTTCAACACATTCTAGTAATGATAATGGATCCCTAGCTCTTGGCAACTAACTTCATTCAGCAAGAAAGAGCTATCTTTTATTCATAGCATACTTTGGATGTATGTACATAATAGTTATCCGGTAACCTCACTTGTCAGAGTTTTGTAATAGGATTTTTGGACACATTTACAGTCAATCAGCATTTCAGGCACACTTTGCATTCACATTTTAGGACGTCTCTTATTTCTGAAAATAATTAAAAGCAGTATTCTTAAAATTAATCACCGATTTTCGCTTCAATCTACACAATCTCGTATTTTATCATTTGTGTTGCCAATCTTGGTTTAAGTTGGTTAGTGGAAGTTAGTCAGCTGGGCCGAGGCGTTTGGGACATATACTATATGTATTCCAATTGCATGCCCTCAATTCATAGTAAAGGAGGTTTCTACCGGAAGTTGCAAGACTTTTTACGTAGATTTGCTTTTAAGAGACATTTATGTTTAAGGCCTTTTTGCAAAAATTATCTGCCTATCGACGGCGTCATAAAACTGTAAATATCCCCGTATGTAATATATTTGTGTTCATTGTAAAAGGATTTGTGAATTGTTAAATTATTAACTAGAATCTTAAAAGTTGTATTTATATTAATTTTTTCTTATCGAGCATTAAATATATGTCTAACTTAAAAAATTAAAAAAATCAAATTTTGCAAAAAAAATCTCCATTGTTTTAGAATTTCACAACCAGTCTGAACTGCTGGTTAGGATCAAGATAAAATCGTATTCAAAAATTATCTAATACAGATATTAATTTCTTTTGTTAAGCCAAAGCGAGCGTGTGAAATATTTAATTAGCTCAGGTAATTAATGTCTAAAAATTACTACTGATATTTAGATAGTGATAGTTTTCTAATTTATTTGCTGTCTAAAGTTTTAGGAAAAAGCTGGTTACTTTGTAAGAAAAATATTGTTATTTCTATTTATTTGACACATCGGAATAAATAATTCAAACAAAGGGATTTTTTATTTATTATATTGTAATTTCCCCAACAAAGGGAAAAGCGTACAATATTTTTATTCAAGTCAATTAATTTTCATCTTATTTAAATTGTGTATAAATAAGTTTGCTTAATAAGGAATGGACACGAAAAATATTGGTCGGGCGAAAATCGTTAGAGCAGCAAATTTATGTAAGCTATCAAAACAATTTTTATTTTATTTTCTTTATTAAGTGTACTATGCGAAACAAAAAACTCATATCACTTCTCTTTGTATAAACAAATTGGCGTAATTTAAACTTGACTCGCCTTATGGGATGGACATCGGTTTTTATTACGGTATCTGCTGCTCTCTGTCAATCCATTCTACACTGTTGCTCATTTTCAATTTCTTTTTTCAGTTTGGTCCTTTTTAATAATATTTAGTACGTGATTTTCCTACCAGTTTATAGCAAGACGGCTATAAGGATACAATGCTAGATCAGATCAGATCAAACTGAGTCTTCATGTTTTTTTATGAATGGCAGCCAAAGTTTTTGCAAACGCTCCCTCATATAAATTTCTTGATTTATAATGTCCGTGGTAATAAACATTTTGCTTTTCAGATGTTTCAAATCGTTGTTTTCCACTGCCAGGCCTTCGTTCCACAGGCATGTTTTTATTAAACTTTTTTAACACCTATGTTACCGTATTTTTCAGATAATTCAAAGCTTTGCCTTGGCATTCTCCGAAAAATTTCCCTTTGTTTTTGCTTTTTGCGCACAATTTTCACCGAATGCTCACACTTAACCGAATACATTTAAAAGAATACGTAGAAGTTTCAAAAAGTGAATACGCCAAATTAGTGACAGCAAACTTTATGAATATGTTTTTACACAATCAATGAGTGAAAACAGTTTAGAACTTTGATTTATATAGTTGTTATTAAAATATTTATATCTATATATATAAAAAGAAGTTACATTTCCTTGGTAATCTTATAACTCAAGAACCGCCAAACCGATTGACCCGAAAATTTTAGAGTTCTTTTCTATCTTTGGAGGAGGTGGTTTGTGTGAAGTTTGATTGAAATCGGTGCAGCCGTTCCTGAGTTATGACATTTTTTGTGATCACAAAGTGAAGAAGATCATGTTCGACGAAATTAAGTGGAAACACAACGACACAGACGGAGAAATCAGTCGGTTAATAGTGAAGCACCAAGAAACCATCGTGGGCGTACGTCCGTTTATGATATACGTCAAATGGACGGCGTGTCTTTCAATTACTATGCCACCATTGATTACAGCATGCATGCCTACATTGGCCAAATGAATATAGAATGTATACATTGCAAAGCAATTAAATTCAGAAACTAAACGCCTGGTATGTGCTGTGCTGGTGGGAAAGTCAAATTGCCGGTGCTAGAACTTCCGCCAGAACCTTTGCATTCATTGGTTTTTGGCAATTCACCAACGTCCAAGCATTTCCTCTTAAACATTAAAAAATACAATTCATTCTTTCAAATGACATCTTTTGGAGCTACAAATATTATAAGAGATGGATTTATGCCCACGTTTAAGTTTATTACTTCGTTTGGGATAAACAATATCATATTTAATTTATGTGCCGTCCCTGTGTTCGATGTTTTTAAAAATTCAGATCCGTTATCTACATATATTTCTCGAACTTTACAGATTCAAGGTCAAATATACCATAGAGCTGGGTCTTTGCTACTATTCCCAGATGGTGGCCATCAATTTTTGCAAATATATTTTATTGGTGATGAGAATCGTGAATTAGATCAGCGCTGTGCAATTTCGACGAATACGAGAAGATCAATCGTTAATAAATTGCAAACAATGTTCCATCAACACAATGAATTGGTGAAATTGTTCAAAGTGGCTATCGATCTGATGCCCACCGATGACCACGAAATAATAATAAAAGCCGATAAAACACCAATTGGGGAGCACGCCAGACGATTCAATATAAAAAAACATTTTATGTATGGTGGTGCGAAGCCCACTGGGGAATGCTAGTATTTTTATAAAAAACTTAACGAAAAAATTGCATTATGAAAAATATTGCGAATATTGTAAAAAGGTAAGGTGACTTAACTATCTAAGCACAAATGTACTTCATCCTTTGTGTTCGCGGTCGCCTTTGCTTTCTCTGCCCACCTATTTCATACGCACACGTCGGCTGGAACCAGTGAACTTTTAAAAATCCAAATATCAAATTAATCTAATTTAATCACACAATGATTTCTTCTGCTTCGTACAGATCAAAAATCAAATGCAAACTCACCGATTTTCGATGCCTAAAGAAATGGTTGATGTGTTCAAATCATACGTTTTGGAGTGACATCAATATGAGTGAAAAACCCGCATCGAAAACTGATTCGAACGAATGCAAAAGTGTATTGATCCCCTTGGACCATATTTAAAACAATATTAAAGCCCTTTTGGATTTTAAATACTAATTATTTACTTTTCTATCTCTAAACTTAAGCAGCAATCCTCGTATAGAGTACCCAAAGAAAGAAGTGTTAAACGTTTTTTCTCTTTATTTCGACCTTGAAATTAAAATTAGTTATCTTCGTTTCCTGGGCAATGGAATAAATGCTCACATGTCGATCAGACTTGACGATTTTTATGATTTTCTCAAGATTTTTAATGATTGGCCTACCAGAATGGATTCGTTGGAAGCACTGTTGTTGCATTTTGTTGTTGCATTCGATGCTGTATTAGGGCCAACAAGGTTTTCTTTTTTTAATCACCTGCTCCGATTCTTCACCTTGGTCGTATTAGAACTGAAGAATGATCGAATTTTCGTTTTTCTACTTTTATTTTGGAATATTGGAGTTTAGAACTGACTTCTTGAACACAAAACTGTCAAAGAAAATTTGTGTATGATCTGATGCAATGTTTACATAGTAAGATAATTCTCATTAAAGCATTTAGTAGAAAACATTCAGATCTCTTTACTACACCTAATATCTCCATTTAAATTTCAGTATTGCTACACACAGCGGTCGCTGTAGCGGTAGAATTTCGCCCGTGTTCAACGAGTTTCTTCTCGTCCTACTTTCTGGGAAATTCGATAATATGGCCTTTGTTAGTCCACAGAAAGGCTGAGGATCAATTAAAGGCATGTTTGTCCCTTTTTTGGTTGTATGATCAGCTATTGAATTTCTCTCATATCCCTCATATCCAGGAATCCAACCTAATAATACTGTGTTAAAGTTCCCTAAGGTGTTACGAAGGTTCAATAAGTTATTTCCCATTTTTGAGGAGATTACAGTTGACAGTAGGGCTTTCAAAGCCGCCTGACTATAGAAAATTATTTAAATGTACATTTCTCTCATTTCCTACGGATACATTCTCTCACACATATATCACCAGTAAACCATATCTGGAATCCTGGATCTACAGGTCGTACATTCACGAATAAGAACTTGAAAGTTCCAGCAGGGAGCAAATATGAATACGAGCATACCTAATGCGTCAGTTGGGCATGTTTTCATTGCTCCTGTTATATTGACACAAATGAGGCGGTACAATTTGTTGAGTTCATTTACCGCCTTTCGTTGCATAACTTTAGGCCACATCCGAGGGAAGCGGGACTATGGGTTTAACAACTGTAGTGAATGGCCAGTAGGTCATTCTGGGGCTCAGTCCGCATGTTTTTCCACAAAACCTTGTACGTGCAAAGAATGCTCTTGTGACTTTTGCAGTAACTTTCTCAAGATGGGAATGAGCGTTTTATAAAGTTTGATGCCAAGATAAATCGTTTCTGTGATGATCGTAAATCGTTTCACTGATTCATTAATCTAATATTTTTCCCATTGTTTTGAGGAAAAATTAGTTAAGACTGATTAGTCTGTATGATTCAGGCAAATGTTCGGGTTTTTTCCTTACCTTTGGAATAAATGCAATGTTTACTTCTGCCCATTTCGTATAAAGGTATTCTAGCAATAAACTTGCTTGGATAAAGTATGGACAATGTATTGGATTTCCTGTTGCAAAAAGCAAGGGAAAATCCCATCAGATCCTGGAAATTTGTATGGATTGAATGTCGATATAATCCATTGTGCTTTTCATGGACTGGTTTATTTGCCAACTATTAGTAGTGACAAGTTCTGCCAGCGTTGGAGACTCATATGAAGGTTGCACTTCGGCCTTAAAAAATTTCTCGTGAAAATCGTCTATATTCAAAGGTGGCATAGAACCTTTTTAGAGTAAGATTCAAATATTTATATATCTATATACAATACATTGTTATATGTATATTATATATTGTTACACCCTTCAACACACCCAGTTATTACTTTATTAAGCAACATAAACCTCTCACAGCGATATAAATATTATATAGGGGGGGCCATGTAAAATTTGCTGTTTGAATCGGCTATAAAAACAAAAACTAATTCAATATTTTTTCAAACTTTTTTTTTATTTTGAAGATTGAACATTGTCATTTATGAATGAAAAATAATATCGTTCAAATGACTGCCATGACTGGCTTTACAGTAGGCCATTCGATCAACCCAATTTTTAAGCACATTTTCGATTGTTTGGGCTCCAATTTCATGAATGGCAACTTCGATTTCGTGTTATAAAGCATCAATCGTCTCTATATGGTTCGCATAGCATTTGTCCTTAACGGCTCCCCACAAAAAATAGTCCAACGGGCTTAATCACAGCTCCGAGGCGGTCAATTGATATCGGAATTTCGGCTGATTATTCGGTTTTCAAAAACGGTAGCCAAAAGTTCGAGTGTAACTTTGGCAGTGTGACAAGTTGCACCGTCCTGTTGAAACCAAATGTCGTCCGGATGACAATTTTTGGAAACAAAAACTCGTTGAGCATATAACGGTAACGCTCGCCATTTACTGTAACCGCGGAAGAAGAAGAAGACTCACCACTTTGGAAATAGGTTTCCAATATTTCCCAATTTTGTTCAAGCGTATAGCGTCCCATTTCGTAAATGTCAAACCTTTAAGTAAATTATGAACACATTTGACATGCCATTTGTCTTACCATTCTCAAAAAAATAGGTGGTTCAAAAAGCAAATGCTATATGGCCCACCCTGTATATAAATATACTCATACATATGAATAAAATATTTTCAAATATAAATAATTTAAAAATTGAAAAAAAAAACCGGTACTAAATGTATGCTATAAAATCTGAAAGAAACTCTTAGACACTAAGCCGCTGTATATTAAAGGTGCAGTCTATTTTGTTTTCAGAACAATTGCGCGCAATTGTATTACTATATAATTTTATTTTATTTTTCCAATTTGAATAATTAAACAATGCAAATGCAAACATTTTCTTATTAATGAAATTATAAACTTAATTCCTTACAATGCACTGTTACTCTTTTGACAGTGCCTTTTTAGATTTGTGCCTCACGCAGTCAATTACAATCAATCAAAACAATATTTCTTATTCAGCGCATATTGACACAAAAAAGTCGCCTATTTTGTGATTCTATATGTGATTTCTGTAATAAATATTTGTTTGAGTTTATGATTGATACTACATATTAAAATTTATTTATTAATTCAATTATCATTCTGAATGAACTGCTTGTTTGCTACATCTTCAAAGATTTAGTAAATACTTTCGTACTTATACCTGTTGGTAAATCCACTGAAGTAGCTGTTCTTTACTGGATATTAACTCGTTTCGTTCCAGAATTCAGAACGAAATGTCCTGCGCGCGTTATTAGTTAAGTACTTTTTATGCTCTCCTTTCGCCTTCAAAACACCAATAATACGAATCGACATGTTTGTAAAAAATTTTTTTTTTTTTGAAAAGTCTGAACAATTTTTCTTCTATTCCCGCTGAGCTCTGCAAGTCGGCCTTTCAAGCCTTATCACAAATGTTCGATTGAGTTGGAGTCCGAGGATTGGAGAGGGCCAATATAACTGTGCATCATCTTTCTAATTCGTATGTTTGGTATTTACTCTCATGGTTGCTCTCAGTTTACTTGATATTTTTAATTTATTTTGGAGAAATTATTTTTTCTCTGCCTAGCTTACTTACACTGAGATAAAACAATGACGGTGAGCTGTTTGAAAGGCTGGGTTGTTAAACCACAATAGAATTGTAAAAAAATTATATCTGCTTTTAAAAACGAATGAAGATCGGAGAAGGGACAATAAGCTTTGGCAAGTTGTCAGGATTTCATTTCATTCAAATTGCATTTATATACAAATTAAGGAACATGTGATCGATGTGAGAGTAATAGTACATACATATAAATGTATGTATGCACGTATTTACATATTACTGAACATTGATATTAAGTTTAAGTTAAACACTATTCAAATAACCATGAAATCTATAGTAGCAAAAATACAGATATATGCACCTCTATGTACATTTTCTTGCGATAAAGATATTCCCATTTGGATCTAATCAGTTCCGCATTAGAATTTAATTTGTTTATTGTAATCTTTAATGTAATCTGAGTTAAAAGAATTTACAAGCTTCACCGCAACGTGATAGTATTTCTGAATAAATCTCGTGTTTGCCATCATTGGATTTAATATTGTATAATATTATACTCGTATATACATACGTCTGTATGTAGAAGTTTTTACATTCAGTCAGCTGAATTTTCAAGACATAGTTCATTGCTCGTGATATCAGTTGAAAGACAAAGAACGAAACAAAAAAAAAAAAAAAAAAAAAAACAAACAGTAGCAGTTTACAGCACATAACATTTCGCTTTTTTTTAATTTACAAGTGAATGCATGTGTTGTATTTGTAATTGTATTTTTATTACCAGTATAGAAGCACATACATATATGTACAAACGAGGTGTGTTCAAAAAGAATCGTGAATTTTGAATTTTCGCAGGTTACGTATATTCGAATTTCGATTTTTTTGTGGCGATATGTTGGTACTCATATCTCTCACTCATGCCGACGAGTTCGGCCATTTTAAATGTTTAGTTAATTGTTGACAGCTGCTTTGCTTGCACGTGTTTCGGCTCGTCTTCGATTTTTACCTATTCAAAAAGATGGATCAAGGAACCTGTATCAAATTTTGTGTGAAAAACGAAATTAAGTGCGCGGATGCATTCCGAATGTTGACTGGGTCAACGGAGAAGCTACTTTGGACCAAAGCAACGTTTATCGGTGGTACAAAATGTTCTCAGAAGGCCGAGGAGATGTGAACGACGAAAAGCGTGACGGACACCCGAGCACTTCAACAAGAGGCGAAAAAATTGATAAAGTGAAGAAAATGGTATTGGCCAATCGTCGAATCACTGTTAGAGAAGTGGCTGAGGACCTAGACATATCGATTGGCTCGTGCCATTCGATTTTTTTCAATGATTTGAGCATGCGACGGGTCGCCGTAAAATTCGTACCAAAACTGCTCAATTTCGAGCAAAAGCAGCATCGCATGAACATTGCTAATGAGATGTTGGACTCTGTCCGCGACGCCCCAAATTTGCCCCAGAGGATCATAACTGGTAAAGAATAGTGAGTTTATGGTTATGACCTGGAAACCAAAGCTCAATCATCTCAATGGAAGCTGCCGCACGAACCAAGACCAAGTTAGGTCGAATCTAAAAGTTTTGCTTATCGTTTTCTTCGATTGCAGGGGCGTTGTGCATCAGAAATTGGCTCGTGCATCACGATAACCCCCATGCTCAAAAACAACCCACTAATGATGCCACAGCCACCGTATTCCCCAGATCTGGCCCCCTGTGACTTTTTCTTGTTCCCGAAACTGAAGAGACCCATGAAAAGGCGACGCTACGCTACGATTGACGAGATAAAGACGGAATCGAAGGAAGAGCTGAACAAAGTAAAAAAAAAAAGTTTTTTTGAAGTGCTTCGAAGATTGGAAAAAACGTTGGCACAAGTGCTTAATATCTCATGGGGATTACTTTGAAGGGGACAAAATAAATAAATAATTTTTGAAAAAACAAAATTCGCGATACTTTTTGAACACACCTCCTAAGTATGCACGTGTGAGCTCACTGGCGTATCCATAAATGTGATAATCTTTCAGTTTCTAGTTGGTCTTTGCATTGGCTTTTTTTTTTTTTGTTAGTGACAGAAATGTATTATGTCAATAATTTTTCTTTAAAACCTATTGATTGGCTTTTTTGCCTTTGCTTTTCAATTTTACTAGCAATTTCTGTCAAGGTGTTGTAGCACACTTAGGAGTATGTGAGGCCCCATGTCCATGCTAGTGGTACGCAAAGAAATGCCCATACTTGAAGGTTAAAAATGTTTATTGAATTCGTCATGGAGGATTCAAATCCCCAAAACCTACGATAGATCCGGTCTTGGGTATAGTACCTATATTTGTTATTTGCTCAACGACTCATTCTTGATTGAATACATGCATACCTACAGTTTTATTATATTTTATTATTTATGTTCACTTACATGCAAACATACATGTGGCTGCTTAAGTAGAGTTTTTTTTTTAATTGCTTGCTTGCATTTTCAACTATGCAAGTATGCCATTGTGTTAGAGCTACTGAGCTACATCCCTCGCACCTGCTAGCCATCAATACATACATACATACATCTGTACATGGCAGCTTGGAATTGTTTGCACAGAATCAAATGAATCAACAGCCAGCCACATAATTTGTGACGACATGAAAGTCAATTGCATTGAATAACTGCTGGCTGGTCGTTTACATTTCATTGTGGTTTTGGGGTTTTTCCATTTTTTTAATTTATACCCAGATAGCATTTGTGTACAATTGTTATAAAATGACCGATTATAGGTGTATGCCAAACTTATGAGGATGTTAATGAAATCAATCATTTGCTGGGTCCTTATTAACAAGTTCATAAAATGGAGTTACGCTGATGTAGAGGCTGAGTAGATCATTGACTGATATCAAACTGATACATACTAGGCCCTACTAGAAAATACCAGGTGATAAAACGATTACTTCTGCTAGTAAGGTACTTATAGTTCTGAACCAAATAGCAAGTTTGACGGCAGGTACATACAAATGTATTTCCTATATTACATATTTAAATAGAAAAATCAAATAACACATAATTTCTTCGAATATTTTGTTTAGTGTGAGGCATGGTAATGGTTGTACGGGTGAGGCTAAGGGCTTATGCACTGCACTAATTATTTAATTATAATTATTTAGTATACCGAGGAATCGAACCAGCTCTTTAGGAGGAAGCAATTGTAGGTCTTCTTCCTCTAGTATGTACAAGCCCAGGATTCTGTGCCTCCTGTAGTCTAATGCCTCACAGTAATTAAGGGTGCCATAGACTCCTCTTCATCACAGCAGAACCTGTATGATCTTGTACTAGATAACCCTATTGTGTTAAAGTGTTTATTACAGGCAAAGTGACCTGTAAGTGCTCCACAGAGTAATCTGAGGCCCTTTTTATCAAGGGTTAGAGCAGATTTGGCTCTGTTGGCATTGAAGTTCAAAAACTTTTTGGAGTGTTCCCTGATTTTTGTTTGGATCAATTTTTTGTTTTCCTGTTTTATATTACTTTTGTCAAAGCCGAAAGATGGAGTTGGTCCAATAAATAGTCCTTCTGCCCCTCTTTTGGCATAAAAGTCTGCCTTCCCGTTTCCTTCGTATCCCAATCAGTGAGATTCCTGGTATCGGTATCAGTGAGATCTGATTATGAGTGGCCAGTTCGTTGAGAGCATTGTTGCACTCTATTAGGACCTTTGATGTGAATGTGAAGCTAAATGTGTGCGAAAGTATTTTAATTTTTACTTTCTCGAACACTCTTTTGGATATGATTTCCACAGTTTCCATTACGGCGAAGAGTTCCGCATGGAAAATCGTGGTATCTGCACTTACTGTTAGGGATTTGTGTGCTCTAGGCCCCAGTATTTCTGTTCCTACTCCTCGGAGCGTTTTGGAACCATAATCAATCATTAGATTATCAGAGAGTGCGTGACGTCACATTGGCCGAGTTGTGCAGTGTTGCTAACAATTTGCTCTTCCCAATAAATTTAGTGTTTTTTATAGGTGTATTCATAGGAAAAATAAGCAACAAAATACTACTGAAGACACTATAACGGCATTTTTACAAAAAGAGTTACATAACCTCAAATATAGCAAAAAAGTTGTTCTCTTAAAAAAAGAGTTTCTCTTAACAAAAAACTCATACATTAAATTCTACATAACCATAACACATTTATTAAAAAAAAGCATATTTAAAGACAATTTGTCACGCATACAAAGGTCTTTAAGTAATTCAATAAAAAATTGGGGTTTTATTTTCTTTAAATGAGCATTTTAGTGCGTTTTTATATCTAAAGCTAGGCAATACTGCAGTAGCGAGAGAGAGATTTGACTGCCGAAAGCAGAAGAACGCCAACAACACCTGCAATCGCGGGCAATGCCCCCAGATGTTAAAACAAGTAAAGCTAAATAAAACTGAGTGAATTATTTAACTATTGTAATTACTAAAAAATGTATATTTTACAAAATTATAAACATTACATTTAATTAGAACAGGCTAGAAAAATGTCATGAAGAAAGAACTAAAACTCTGAGACTAAATAGCAAAAAAATGCTAAATCACGAAAATGGTAATCTGACCATACTGGTGCTAATGCGACGTGACTCATTGTCAAATTCGCTGAGAGCAAAGTAACGGGACCACGATAGGCGCCATCTCATTATTCTTTCCATCATGGTATTTACTCGCTTTTCAAAAGAATCGGTACTACCAGTATCGATGTAGAGTATTACACATTAAATTGAACGTTGTACTTATCTTCACTGCTGACTTGCAGTAATCAAAAGAAGTCAATGCTACATAGGTATTAAAGCGAAATGACTATATTTACTGATTTTCTATTTTGAAGTCAATAATAGTCAAATTATTACTATTCGAATTGTTTCCTTTTTAAATTGAAGGCCTTGGACTCATTCGAAATCAGCTCTTTTTCAAAAACAAAGTATTGCTAGATGAAAATAAGGAAACCGATACTTTTGAAAATATATGCTCTATCGATTCTCATAAGTACTGGATACCATGACTAATTTTTATCACTCATACTGTGCAAAAACGGTTACTCACAGTAAGTCATTCCACTTGTTTATACATTTCGTAGACTGTTTTACACTGAGGTACCTACGTTTGTATATTATCTGACGTTTACGTCACATTTATTTGTTTAAATTATATCAAAGATCATTATTTCGATTTCGGTGACTGATACATTTTTTGTAAAATATTTAATTAAACCTGTTGTCATTATCCCACTGTGGGTTTTACCCAAACTTTAATTTTTTTGCGAAAGCCCAATACTTGATTGCGCAAATTTAAAACAAATTAAAATAAATCAAGAGCAATGACGTATGTATATGTTCATATGTACATAGGTACTAATTATTTGGTAACTGCATGCGTAAAATGTATGCTAAAAACAGTAACACTCGTGCCATAATTCCTCGGAAAAGTCTGCTAAAACAAGTCCAACAAGTTGTTGCATATTTTCAATGCGATTGTGTGACGGAAATTCACACTTTCGTTTTCTGAGCAAGTAAAATATTGTTGTAAATGGCTGTGGCTTATCTTCATAAGACATATTAAAAATCAGCTAAGCTCAAACTTTCGGATTTATGCTCGTTTTCTGGTTCAGTATCTAATATAAAATTTTTTTTTTCAGAAAATATCGAAGCCTCTGAGAAATAATAATAATAAAATTACTTCATTTTTATCGTTAAAGCAGATACTCAGAGAAAGCCAAGGTAGAGGCAGTCAGCCAACTAAGTTAGGTGGAAAAAAACAATCCTACCGCATTTGGAGTGGCAAGTAGTTCAACACAGTTACAAAATACGTAAACTAGTTCATGAATTGTTTTTTCTGGCTTATTCTTCAGATTTAGCCCTGTGGGATTATTTGCTGTTTAGATATGTGAAGAAATAGCTTAGCAGTAAGAAATTTGGGTCGAATGAAGATGCCATCGATTAAGCCTTTGGAGTTGATATAGAAATTGGGAAAACCATTGGATTACTTGCTAAGATTAAACTATATTGAAAAATAAAATGAATTTTTCCGTATAGGTTTCTCTTTATTTCAATTTTAAGAGACATATGGACACTCAAAGCTCGATATGTCTTAATACTCTGCATATTATTGTTGCATATTATTAGTCATGGGTATTATCCATCCACACTTTATTGTTATTCCCTGAAGCACCATAAAGTGTGGAAAAAATTTTGTTAAAAAAATTTAATCCAATCTGTAAAATAAATAAAACAATAAATAATTGGCAAGTACACTTCTGTTCCTTGGGCGTGGGCCTTGCGTCTCGGCCTACAGTTTTAAACCGACTCATATTTTTTATGAGGAGCTTTTTCATGGCAGGAATACACTCGGAGATTGGCCATTACCTGCCGAGGGGCAACCGCTATTAGAAAAAATTTAACATATTATAAATAAAAACTTAAAAGTCATATTTATAAAAGTGTTCCATTTTGCAAAATGTTCAAGCTATACTTTTTAGGCTTAATGATTTAGAAAGCTAAAATTATAAGAAATAACATAAATAAAAGGGAGTAACATTTTACGGAAAATAAAAATCTCAACAATATAAGTTTGCCTGCTACTTATTAAAGCTATCAAATATTTTTTTTTGTTTTTATTTTATTTTAATTGAGCTTATACAATGTTAATAACTATTATATAATATAAACTGGGGTTGTCATGCAGCACTAGCTTCAGAGGCTATCAGCTGCTATTAAATATTAAATATAAATATGCCATCATAACTTGTGTACCTGTCTGATAATTTTGAATTGATAGACTCACAGCAATAAGCATAAATCTCAAGTATTATTTTTCTTTTTCTACATTTTTCATAATCACATACCTGATATTGGCGTTTTTTCTGTTTCTGAACTTCGTTTTTTTCATTATTTCCCTGACCAGTTAAGTGTTTAAAGAATTTCTGACAGTTTTCAAGTATATGACAAAATAAGTCGTACAATTAAGGCTGCAAAATTTAGCAAGAAATATTAGGAGACGTCAGCACTAGAATTTCTGGCTACGTTCCACAGGGTACTCCATCTAATATTTGGAAAATTAATTATCGTTTTTTTCTTTAACAGCTAAAATAACATCTGCATGTGTCAGAAATTGAGTTGGGGCTAAAAATTTCTAAATAATCGTTGAAATGGTTTGAAGAGCACAACATACCGCCATTATCACTCTAAAGAGTATTCAGCTAAGCTGAGGGCGTGAAGCTATTATCAGTAGTTTTATAATAATGCGGGAAGCGCGTTTTAGATGGTTTGCTTTCCGTTGAACCACAGTGTCTGACAAAAAATTTGCAACTGGAACACATCTTTAGACATTTTTTCTCTTACAATGCATTTTTTCTTTTGAAATGCTTCTTATTGCATATTTGGGACTAGACTGTTTCCGTAACATGTTTTAAAATGTTCATTCAATTGAATTTGTGATAAAGTAAGTAATGGCCTCAACAAAATTCGATGAAACTTTGCGGATGCTAATTATTAATAACTATAATAACGGAGCTTGTCGAAAAGACATTTCCATAAAATTTAACATTTATAAGGCGTCAATTTCACGAATTATTTCTAGCTTTATAAAAAACTCATCCTACATCTTAAATATATAGAATGTGAAATTTTAGCTGACCTTTTTTGTTTATATAAAATAAATAAACTTCCATTGCTTAAAACAGCAAAGTAAAAGGTCACTGACAGTTAAACGGTGTGCAATTGAAAGTATTCACTTTATTTTATTTCAGTTACAAATCTTTTGTCCAACACTACATTTCTTGCAGCTTGTTTGATAATATAAGCCAAGACGCAGAAAATATTAGTCTTATGCTTACTTCGTGTTTAAAACACGTGGTCACTTGCTTTGAGGTGCTTCTACCGCGAACTACTTTTATATGTCTTTTTTCAAGGAACACCCAAACTGTTGATTGTTGTTTTGTTTCCGGCTCATATGCATACATCCAAGATTCGTCACCTGCTACTATGTTATAGATGTACTTTGAACTACCGCGCCTGAATTTCTCAATATACAGGGTGAACGATATGAAGTGTTACCAACTTCACACTGCTTGCATCTGTAAAACAGCTCATAACATCAACGTCAAAATTGTTCTAATGACAGTCTCAGTTTTGTTGAATTTTTTTTTCTGTGATGGAATTCAAACGTAATAGTGTGATTGCGTTATATTTGGTTGGAAAATCACAACCAGCCATTGTGCGTGAGCTCAGTCACCTCAAAGTGAATAAAATGTTTGTGTATCGCACTATAAAACGTTACAATGATACTGGTAGCATTGCAAAACGCTATGGAGGTGGAAGAAAAATGGCCAAAGAACTGAAAATATCGCAAGACAGCATTCGACGCATATTGAAAAATTAGCTCAAGGTCAAGGCTTACAAGTTCCAAAAAGCGCACGATCTTTCACCCCAGAAAAAAAACTTCCGTGCGAAAGAGCAAAGGAGTTGTTGCGCTTGCACGAACGTGACGAATTTCCTAACATTCTGTTTTCTGATGAAAAAAATTTCCCAATTGAGCAGTTCATAAACACTCAAAACGATCGTGTTTACTTGACCGAACGCTCATACAAGAATTTGAGCCTACGTATGGCCACTGGAAGCAATTTCCCATCGCAAGTAATGGTTTGGGCCGCAGTGACCACTGATGGACGCTCTCCAATCGTTTTTATCGAGCCTGGTGTCAAAGTGAATGCGACTTATTTCGGGAAAATGTTTTAGAAGCTGCTTTAGAGTCCAACAGGACTCGGCACCGTCTCATAAACCCAGAATGGTTAAAAAATCAGGTTCCACACTTCATTTCGTCCACACAATGGCTTTCGAATTTGCCGATCCGATGGACTATTTCATCTGGTTCATTTTGGAGAGCAAGATGAGGACTAAAAAATATGCCAGTATGGATGCGCTGAAAAAAGTGATTATACGAGAATGGGCCAAAATGGGCATGCAACTCATTTTTTGAGCGTTTGAAGGCTATAGTCAAGGCAAAAGGTGGTCATATCGAGCTAAAGTAAATATATCATTTTTGAACAATTTTGTCTTTGAAATCAATAAAAACTAATTTCACACAAAAAAGTTATGGTATTTTGAATATCGTTCACCCTGTACATTTACACCAATCAACACAAGTTCTGTTGGGGCGACTATCAAATTATGCGGTAAGTAACGAGACCAAATCTTCTTGACGATTCTTGTTCATGCAATATGAATTGTTTTCTGGCTGCCACTATCTCGCAATATGATGATCTGGTAATATCAATTGCAACAACCGTTTTTGGACGGCCTTCACAAAATTCATCCTGTTGGTACGCGTTTCACAGTGACTAAGTGTGGTACTTCAACGTCAAAAGTCGAAGTAAGTTGATCAAAGCACTCCTGTCCCGAGAATAGACAGCGAAAATTGCAATAAATCGTCGCGCGAAAATTTTTACGTGTTCATACCATCTTTTGGGCGAAATGAATTTTTCAACTCACAGAAAAAATAACAAATAAAGGTCGAAAGTGAAAACGTTATACCTTCTGCTCAAATATGAACGAGACGTTATCAATAAAACGGTCCGCGGATGACATATGGCAAAAATAAATTTTTTGTTTTTTGGTAGGACTGTTATAAGCTTACATGGCAAATTTCAGCGTGATATGTCACATAGTTTGTTTCCTGTGCTACTGTAAACAAGTCAAGCTCGAGTGTAGGTATATAAGTTATGCTAAAAAATACCAAAATGTTCGTTAAAAATTTCGAATTTCAGCTCATCACACGAAGCGTTGCAAAGATGCGTAAAAAAAGGGCGTAAAGTAAAAAAAGGAAACCGATTTATCATAGAAATGCAGAAATGAAGATGTAGTTTTCGGGAAATATAGGCGGAATATGGTATTGAGTAGAGTAGTCTATAATCCTCAATCCGAAAAAATATACAAAAAAGCATTTCATAATGCAACTCACTTTTCAAAAAGCTACCCTGCTAATCGTATATATTTTGTTGTTAATTAATTTCAATTTCACTCCTGTTTTAACAATTGTAAATGTGCAAGCTGCACTTGCATATATGTATGTATCTACAGTGTATGTTTGTATATACATATGTACATACAGAGTTTTCAACACATTACATACAAGCATTTAAACGTACTCGTATTAAGCGTGTTAATAATCGCTTTGAATTCTTTACTATTCAGAGCCATTTCAAGTATGCAAATATTTACATTGCAACCTGTAATATTGGATTAACGCATAGTGTTATTACAAGTGTTACAACTGCAGTAGTTGTAACTTTTGAGTGAACTTTTATACACTCGTATGTACATATAGATTATGCGAGCAAAAGTGATAAGACGGGTACTTGTAAATGTAGTTAAATAAGCAAACGAGGGGCTAGAAAATGATGAAAACAAAATTACTGCTTATAGAAAATTAATTGAATTGAAATACTATTTTCGTCTGAAATTATTGTCAGAAGTTCAAATTAACTTTTAAAAATATTCGTTAAGATGTAGATTTGTGCACAAAGACACCAATTATTCGTTCTAAATTGGATAACTTAGATCATTTTATTTTTTATTGTAATTTTTTTATAATTTTTGGACTAAAGAAAGATGTTTTATCTAAGATTGTAGATTAATGTACTTATTTTTCAAGTAAGGCCTTGTTAGAACAATTTTGATAATAATTTCATAAAAATCAATTATTTCTTTCTTTTGGGAAATAATAATTCAAACCACCACACTTATTTAGAAAATTATAATTTTCACTAATAACACCAAAATTCAGACCAAGATTTTTAATCAAGAAGTTATATATGTATATCATATTGCAGTGTACTCTCTCTTCAGCGGACACCTAAGAAATGGAAAAATTTGTCCGCTTATGAGGGAAGATTAAAAAAAATTTAATAATATGTTATGGGAGAATTAAAGTGTTATAGGAGGGTTGTCCGCTCAAGAGAAAAAAATTGGAAAAAATGTTTAAGGATTTGTGGTATGTACCGAAAAAAATGTCCACTTATGGGAGGTGTCCGCTTAAGAGATGTGTTCGTTAGGAGTTGTATATAAATGTTTATGAATAAAAGAGAACGACTGAACTCCGCTTCGGCCATGTTCGGCTACAAAAGTGCAGTTCTGTTTCGGTTAGGCTTTGGCAAAAAAGAAGCCGAGCTTTGGCCGAACATTTCTATGTTTCTTTCTTTCAGAACATTTTTAAAAGAGGCTCTGGGATCTACATGATATCGAAACAATAATATTAATGCTGCCCAGGTATTGTAATATTTTTTAATACCAGTACCAGCCTACATTTTCTAGTGGAAAAAATGCTCTAAAATATCTATCTGCTCCTCTATTGGACGTGAACATGAAACCACTTGAAAAGGTTCAGTTCTATCGGGCTTAAAAAACGATACCTGGATGTTCCTACTGAAAATCAACAGTCATGAAAATGGAAAATTTGTTATTCTAAAAGTGTCTGCCTTGTTGTATCAGTCACTTTGAAATAAAAAAAAAAATGTGTTCGAAAATGTAATCGTAAGCCCCGAAAACTGCTTTTGAGTATATTTTTAAAATATTCTGCGCCATTTTGAATTTTCGAAATCTCGCTTATATTTTCATTCCGTAAACCGCCATTCGCTAATGATTATTTCCAAGACAATTTAAAAATTTGTCGGTTTTGTGCAATATTCCTAAAACGACCAGGAAAATATCCACTTCAAGACTTCTAAACTAAGAAAGTTGTAAAAATAACCATCTCCGAGTATTTAAAAGTGAAAAATAAAATTTAATAATATAATTATTAAAATAAAAATTTAAAAATTACTATTTAATAATATTATTATAATTTTTAAATTTTATAATTTCCTTCTTATTTTCACAGTTCAGTAATGTGCAATTTATATACGAATATCTCTAATACCTTTAACCTTTCCATGACCTCAATTTACTTTGCTCCGTTTACCTTTCAAAATTCACACAATATACTAATACAAAAGTTTTACAAACTTGTATGCTTATAAAGCCTTACTCGGTTTTACGCGTAAGCATTGCAGTGCATTATTAAACATATTAGTAAGTAACTGTATTTTGTGAAAGTTTACTACATTTAAGTGATGCTATTTCATAATGAATTGTTGCATATTTATACTGTAATAATATTGCATTTACCCAGTTGGCAATTTACTCAGATGCGATTAGTTAGGTTAGTCCGGCTAGGGCTACTCTTGAAAAGAGTTTGCTACACCTAAACAGTCCAGATTCTCGAAGAAAGAGTTTCCTATAAATCTTAACGCACTTGGCGCAGAACCGAATAGAATCTACTTCCTACTCATCTATATAACTTCTACAGAAATCGTTATGACGGGCCCAGTCCCGTGAATCGCCGTATATTAATTTCTCGCGATCCTAAATAAGCTCTGTGTAGAGCCAGACGCTTCAAATCTAAGAATTTTGTAGTTTTCGTAGCTTAGTAAATGAAATAATTAAATTAACCAGAATAGGAATATACCTATATGCGCATATACAAGTTTTTATATACACTTTTATTTATATTTACCTCTTTCTTACTTAAGTTCATTCACTTTATTCTACATCTATGACAGTCTGTAGAAGCGTGACCGCCATAACTTGGAAACTATTTGATCAATTCGAAACTAACAAACTGCTTTATGTGAGCTTATAAAAATTATTATATGAAATATATTCAATGAAATGTATAGTCGCCACCATTAGCTATAACGGCTTCACATCTTCGAGTCATATTTTGTGTTATTTTCTGCGCAAGTTTTGGAGGTAATCGGCTCCAAATCAGTCGAATTTGTCTTGTTAACTGTTTGAGTGTCCATATTTGTTTTCCTTTGAGTTTTTGCTTAACTATTGCACAAGCATTTTCAATGGAGTTTGCATCAGGCGACTATGAAAGCCAATCCAATATTTCAATCCTATTTTGCGGTTTAAACTCTACACACTTTCGGCTTTGGAATCATGTCTTCTTGTAAAACCCTAGGTTGGTTAGTTCTTCCAAACACATTCGCAATTGACGGTAAAAATGATTTTTGGTAAATTTTACTCATCTGAGCTGCATTGAAATAGGCGGTAAACACAAATAAACGACCGATTTTTAGGAGAAGCAACACCACACTTGAAGCTTAACTGACTGATTAACAGTTCGTTGAAGTTACCAATCATCAGCAGTACTACAACAGGGCCAACGTATACTACGGCCAAAAGGACGATTCAAGAATATTGAGTTTGCACAATTCAGTACATTGCCTTAGCCCATGCAAGTCGTTTTTTTCAATGTGTGGTAATAAGAGCAGCGGCTTTGTCAATGTGCTCCGGAATTTGAGGTCTTCTGCACGTAAACATCCCTGAATCGTGTCTTCGGATACATTGCAAACCCCTTTTTCATAAAACTGTTGCAGCTTCACCCAACGATCAGTTCGGCTTCGTTTCAAACCAATCAACGAATTTCTGATCTTGATTTGGAGAGGTATTGGCTAATAGAGCAGCCAGAATGATTCCGTTACGGCGCCTCATTTGACTGACAGCCGTCCTTTGGCTTACGACAAGAACAATACAGAACAGTTCACTCATTGTTTGTATGCGCATTTATTCTATCGAGGGTATATATATATATATAATTGGCGCGTACACCCTTTTTTGGGTGTTTGGCCGAGCTCCTCCTCCTATTTGTGGTATGCGTCTTGATGTTGTTCCACAAATGGAGGGACCTACAGTTTCAAGCCGACTCCGAACGGCAGAAATTTTTATGAGGAGCTTTTTCATGGCAGAAATATACTCGGAGGTTTGCCATTGCCTGCCGAGGGGCGACCGCTATTAGAAAAATGTTTTTATTAATTTTGCTTTCACCGAGAATCGATCCAACGTTCTATCTGTAAATTCCGAATGGTAATCACGCACCAACCCATTCGGCTACGGCGGCCGCCAGGTCGAGGGTATAAGAATATGAAAAATTATAAAATTCTTAAATGGTTACAATGAGCGTGTGGGATTTGTGATTTTTGGAGTTTGCTTTATTATATTATTGCTGTATTTCGCGCCCTCCCGCAATAAAATTAAAGTTACGGCATAAAATAGTGACGAATTTTCACTCATTTTTCTTTATCCGTCGAGTGTTGTCCGATGTGGCCGCAATGATGGCGCCCAAATTAGTGCAACTGTTGTTAGTAACTGCTCTAGCTCTCTCTTTAATTTTGCAAACATGAAACCCGGCAGGTCTTGTATATAGATTTGGTCTGGTTTTCCAAAATGCTGTCTCAGGTCTTTTCCTCGCACTTCTATCCGCGTCCTCATTGCTTAAAACATCACCGTCTCCCGGCCTCAGTAAAGATGCTGTAATGTTGAAGAGATTGTTGAGAGCTTCGCCATTCATCCAAAATGTAGCATTCTACTGTGTTCATATGTTAAAATCATAAAAAATACGTGACAAAGCATCATGCACGAAAAAATAAGTGAGTAGTCCAATTTTCCAGTATCTACAGTCTTATGAGAAATTTTTCGTTGGGCCGAGTTTAGGAATGTGCATATTACAAAATTTTAACCATGCATATGTATACTCGTCTTGGCCAACTTCCGTAGAAAAGTTTATGAAAGCACAAACATTTATCAGATTTTATTTAGCAAGTCAAAGAACCGTCATCGGAGAAGCCCAATCACAAATGCAAGCTGGGTAGTGCATCACAAGAATACTTGCACAAACACATATGTTATGTTAGTTAACTACGTAGCTATTAAATATTGAATATGAAATATGTTTGTACATATGTAATTAAGTATAACTGGTTGCATGCATTCTCCTCCCATATCAACAATTACGAAATCGATGAGAAACCCTTACAGTAGAAGAAGAAAAGTAAAAGCCCACTATTTTGTTCAACTATTTTCAGGACTGGTTAATTTGGTAAGCAAAATCAGTCGATCTTTATTTATATCGTCTAGATCTTACTGAAAGGCAAATCAACAAGCCTTTAAAAATGTCGACCGGAAAGTATAATTATGACGCAAGCCATATTGTTAAAGATTACTTAAAATACGTTTCCTAGTGTTTATAAATTACTTTGGGCGTGGATTATGTTTTATAATGTTCACTCCGCCTTATCTCGAGAAGTAGTCGCTTTCAAAGACTCACTAGATTAAAAACGTGGGTATCGCGGGTAACGAGATAAAATAAGTATGAAGTGAAAAAAAGTAAATAAATATTCCGGCAGCTAAGGGGCATTTAGGGGCCTGGCTTCGATACTAGTCAGGGAATACCGAACTTGCATTAAGATGCGGGCCCAACCTAGATAGGAAAAGGGCTTGAGACGTGGTTTCCCTATGAAATGAGAGGTTTGTGGTTTTCTTGATTAACAGTGGTCTGCTCCTGGAAGGGTGGGATTTGCGTCAAAACAGGCGAGCTCACGCGTGGATCGGAACCGCTCGAGGGAATTTCCATTCAATTCAAACAATGGGTTATGGGTTATTTAATAATTTGAACATATTGTTCAGGAATATCAAAGTCATGTACAGTGGCTCACAGCTTATTTCGTGTGGCTGTATGTTAAACTAAAAAATTGTAAAATTATTTTTATTTGATTTACTTTAAAAAAAATTTAAATGCACAATCAAAGATAAATTATTTCTAATTACAAACATGTATAAACGCATTCAAATTTTTTCTGCTTTAGTAGAATATTTACAACAAAAACAGAATACTAGGTAAATTGACGTCACAGCTTATTTCGTGTGTTTACTTTTACCGTTATTGGCGCCAGTAAACCGGTTAGCAATTATAGGAAATTTGTTTTGCATAGTATATTAATTAGATTATATCCTTATTTAGTTTACACATTGAAAGGAGTCGGTTGCCCAGCTTAATTTAAAAATACCGTGATGGGTCGTCGTACGTCGATTGAAAGGCGCGAATTAGTGATTACGCATTACAAAAATGGAAAGTCGCAGAAAAAAATTGCTGAAATTGTAAATTTAAGTACTTCCACAGTACATTACATTATTCAACGCTTTTCTCGTGAAAAAAGAGTGGTTGACGAAGGCCGCCAAGCTCCAAACAAAATTTTTACAGAAGCTGATGAAAGGTGGATATTAAGAAAAATTAAAAAAGACCCACGAATTAGTGCGGCAGCTTTGACAAAAGAGGTTGAAAAAGTACTTGGTAAGTCATGTAATCCTGAAACAATAAGAAGAATTCTGCGCAAAGCCGATTTCCATGGTCGTACAGCTCGAAACAAACCGTTTGTTAATGAGCGTAACAGAAGATTAAGGGTGGAGTTTGCCGAAAACCATGTTAATAAAGACCAAACATTTTGGAATGACGTTATTTTCGCCGACGAAAGCAAATTCAACCTCTTTGGTTCCGATGGAAAGTCTTTCGTTTGGCGTAAGCCCAACGCGGAGCTGGACCCGAAGAATCTGCGTGGTACAGTAAAACACGGTGGGGGTCATGGAATGGTTTGGGGCTGCATGTCAACAGCTGGTGTCGGAAACTTGGTTTTTATCGTCGAAATTATGGATAAAACAGTTTATTTGAATTTATTAAAAAATAATTTACTACAAAGTGCTGAAAAATTAGGCATTCGGGACAGGTTCAGGTTCTATCAGGACAATGATCCGAAGCATAAGTCGGAATTTGTGCAACGGTGGCTTATATGGAATTGCCCTCATGTGGTAAAAACGCCAGCACAATCACCTGATCTCAATGTAATTGAGAATTTATGGAATATTCTGGATCAAAAAATTAGAAAACATAACATAAGCAACAAGATCTAAAAACAGCATTGCAAGTGGAGTGGGAGAAAATATCTCCTGAATACACTGGAAAACTTGTTAGCTCCATGCAATCCCGGTTAAAAGCTGTATTAAAACAAAAAGGCTACCCTACAAAATATTAGATTAGTAAAAACTTAATAAATTTAAAAAAAAATCATGTTTTTTCTAGTTTGGTTAAGCACACGAAATAAGGTGTGACGTGGACTTACTTATAATTTTGATTTTGCTGTAAATATATTACTTAAGAAGAAATAATTTAAGTTTATTTATGTATGTTTGTAACAAGAAATTGTTTATCTTTGAATGTACGTTTAAGTTTTTTTTCTAAATAAAGTTTATACAAAAATATTAAACTTTTTTATTTTGATAAACGGGCACACGAAATAAGCTGTGAGCCACTGTATTTACATTAACTAATTTGATAGAAATCCTTACCAAATTTTATATAATAATTATAATTTATAAAATACCTCTACCTACTTAAAGTGGATTAAATTGTTCAATTGGCAATGTTAAATTAATTGATTTCTACAAAAAGCTTTCGTATACAACTTTAAGCCGAACTTGCTAGAAAAAACGGGCTTAGGCGTTTCTGATAAATAATTATTAGGATTTGACTTGTTTATGCACTAAAATTATTTACTTAACTTGCTTACGTCTATTTATCAAGTTCAAACCGGCAATTTGCACGCTGAGCGTACCAAAAATTATTAACTGTAAATAATTTCCAGCGTCATCGTCTACGTCTTTAGAGAGACAAATCGTTCAAGTCAACTTTAAACACGCCTTCTAGGTTATTTTTGTCCTCCCTTTACTGCAGTCCCGTCAGTTATTGTCTTTCAGTGCAACAATAAAAACCCAAACAATTTTTTTGTGTTGATAACGATGCTGCTCATGCCGTTCAATATCTACAGACGTATCATTTGCAAATTTTAGTATTTGCTTACACACACTACGTATCTACTTTTTGTGTTAAACTCAATATTTCTGGAAATTGCGTTCATTTTCATTATGATGTAATTTGTGTATTAGATTTCGTTATAATATTTAAAGAGATTCAAAGAAATTTATTGGTTTTGTTCTTGGTTTTCACTGCAAGCTATGTGCGTATGCATGTGTGTACATATGTTTACGGAGACGAAATAATTTGGTAGATGCTTTTTTATAATATTTTTACGGCAAAAAAAGCACTTATGACATAGCCATTGTCTGCCAAGGAAGAACTGTTGTCAAAAATGAAGTTTTCTATTGCATTGCCACCAACATGGCCTAGCCAACAGATTCTTGGATGTTTATTCATTAAACTGTGTCTATAACGTCGTAAAGTTCAGCGATATTTGTCACTGTCAACGCCCAGAGGGTTCATAAATTTTTGGCATGATCTCTCCCTCGCACATTCCAACGGCCGCCTCATAGGATGTTATCATCATGCTTGAGAGGCTGTGATGAGAAACTCATGTGTAAAGTGTAGTTTTCTTATCGATAGAGGACGCAATTCCGCACCGTACGGTACCATAATATGGTACACACATTTAAAAAATAATTGATTGTAGTTTCGAACCCCCTAAATACTTATTTACCCGTTAAAAACTTTACGATATCAGGCAATACGATGCTTATGACACCTTGTGAATGACCTAAATATTAAAATAATTGTTTGTTGAATAGATGGGAAAATTCTATAAAAGTAATAGTTACAGTTTTTAAACGGTCAACGGTGTTACACCAACTTTGAGCGACTTTTGCTGTTTGGAAGCCCAAAACTCTTGTATAGAAGAACTAGGCAACTGGCTGTGCAATTTCGTTAATTTGAGATCACACTACACTGCATCCTTCGTAGCACATTAGCGTTCGCTCCTCGGCGGCCAATGGCAAACCTCCGAGAATATTTCTGCCATGAAAATGCTTCTCATAAAAAGCTGTCTTTCAAGATCCACAGTGTAAATCGGAGGAGGTGCTTGACCAAACATCCAACAAAAGGTGAACCTCCAATTATCTGTACAAATATAACAAAAACTAATGCATGCGGGTATGATGTTTGAAGTGGTAGATTTGAATCAATTGTACTCATACTTATAATATTACTTAAAACAGTTACTTCTGAATGATACCAACCAGAAGTTCTCGGAAAATTAAGGAAAGCCAACCGCCGAAGACGAATTATCCTTCCCCAAGACAATACGAGCTTTCACGTATCGACACACACAATAGAGTTTTTAAATACTCAAACTATCGAACTAATGTGTCATCTGTTATACAGCCTTGTTTGGCACCTAATAGTTTCTGTTTGTTTCCGAGAATCAAATTGAGGGGTCAACGTTTTTCAACGCTTGTAGCAGCTGTTGAAGCCTTTAGTTCGTTTTGGAGGTATCCACTTATGAGTGGCACAGAACTTAGGCTTTCGAGTTTGTTGAAGTGGCCTTAAAGTCATAAACTTTTATGCAAGGTTCGTTATAAATATGTGACATTTTTTAATCTAAATCAGTCAAGCTGTGCACATAAATATGTATGCGGATAGGGCTTTTTATTGATTTATTTTTAGTGTCTACGATTGCTTTTATTTATTTATTCATTAATGACTAACAAAATTCAGAACAGACATTTAAGATATTAATTCAAAACTAAAATACAAATTTTGCAATATTTAAGATTAAAAAGTTTAGATTATCAATATAAGAAACCATTAAATTGCCTAAAATTACAAGGTCCGCCACTCGAAGGGTAATCAACTTCAGCTATTGTTCGTGAGCTCGAGCACTTTAAAGTAAATAAAGTTTTTGTTTATCGCACCATTACTCGTTATAATGGTACTGATAGCATCGCGAAACGTCATGGAGGTGGTCATCAAAAGACTGCAGTCTCATGTGAAATGGTACAAAAAGTGCAGAAGCGACTTGAGCGAAATCTCCGACGAAGTGCCAATCAAATGGCGAAAGAACTGAAAATATCTGGCCGTAGCATCCGGCGCATAATCTCACACCAAAACAGCAATAAGTCAGCCTTGAGAAAATCAAGTAGTTGCTACGCTCGGCCGAAAGCGGTCAATTTCCGAACATTCTGTTTTCTGATGGGAAGTTTTCAAATTGAACAATTCGTAAACTCGCAAAACGGTAGGGTTTATTTGACCGACCGGTCATACGAAATTTTGAGTCATAACAAATATTTAAAAAGTATTATTTTGATTTTTTACATAGAAAGTAATTTTTTTCATTGCATTAGAAATGCCTGTTTGGCCCCAGAAATGTTAAATCCAAAAAGGTTGAGACATAACTGAAGTCAGATGTCTGACGAGTGACGCATTAACACTATATAATGCCCTACTAACATGGCAGATACATAATAATCTAGTGCACTAGTGCGGATCGGTCTAAAACGGAAACGTATATTATATTAGGTGAAGTAAAAAGTTTTGGATGCTTTTTGTTTTTCCTTTTTTCAATCATGAAATTAATATAATGCTGAATTAATTATCTTTATGTAAATGGTTCCGAGCAATGGAAGAAGTGCCCAAATGCCGGTTTAATTCGACTATTTCTAGTAGTAGAGCGTGCTTTCTCTTCGATGTTCATATGCCCGGGCAACGATGTCCATAGTAACAACAAAATTAGTATCACTGCATTGCATTTGCATTTGATATTGTGTTAGGGCCATAAAAAGCACAAATTTTGTTGGCCGCCTGCTCCGACTTTCCATCTTGGGGGTACTTAAGTGTGAATCGAATCGCTGTAGTACACATTCGGCTTCACCGAATACAAAACTGTGACTTGTAACTTTTTTTAAGTATAATATCCCCTTAAAATCATCATGTAATATGTCATATGCGCCCAATAATGAAAGCACATTAAAATAATATCAAAAATTCGTTTATTGCTTTATAAAATGTTCTCCCTGGAAGTCAATACACTTCTGTATTCGCTTAAACCAATTTCTGAAGCGCTTTTGCCACTAAGAAGTGGATACCTCCAAAAAACGAGCTAACTAACGGCTTCAACAGCTTCTTCAGACGTTGAAAAAGGTATTCCTCTCATTTTATTGTTGATGTTCGGGAACAAACAGAAATCATTAGGTACCACATCAGCGCTGTAAGTCGGATGACCCTTTAATTTGATCTTTTGAGTCTTTTAAAACTCTATTGCGAAAACCGATTTGTGAGAGCTCGCATTGTCTTGGGGAAGGATGATTCGTCTTCGGCTGTTGGTTTTCCTTAATTCTTTGAGAACTTCTCTACGCCAATGGAAATGGTCCATTGTTTTGGACAATTGTCAAATTATGCGATATACAATGAGGACACATCTTCTTGACGATTCTTGTTCGTGCAATATGGAATGTATGCAGATTGCGTCTATCTGGCAATATGGCATATGACGACCTTATGATGTCAATTGCAGCATCGATTGTTTTTGGCATAACAACCGTTTTTGG
Source organism: Anastrepha ludens (assembly GCF_028408465.1). Lineage (NCBI taxonomy): Eukaryota > Metazoa > Arthropoda > Insecta > Diptera > Tephritidae > Anastrepha > Anastrepha ludens. Next base: position 71,919,054 of record NC_071500.1, read on the forward strand.
GCGGACTGCACAAAATTTATCCTGCAATAATCAACGGTCACGTTGTACCAACGTTTCACAGGGGCTAAGTGTGGTGGATCTTGTTGTACCAACGTTTCACAGTGGCTAAGTGTGGAGGATCTTGTTTTACCAACGTTTCATAGTGGCTAAGTGTGGTGCTTCTACGTCAAAAGTTGAAGTAAGTAGATCAATGCACTCCTGTCTCGAGAATCTACGTCAAAAATCGTAATAAATCATCGCACGAAAATTTTCACACCTTTCATACTATCTTTTGGGCGAAATGAATTTTTGAATTCACTGAAAAAAGATCAAATAAAGCTTGTAAGTAAAAACGTGTATGCTAAAACATACCAAACTTTTCAATAAAAATCATTTTTGCAATGTACGTACAGACTGTGAAGTACAGCTCACTTAAGACATCTACATTAGTTAGCGAAGTTTTTGGACAACCCAAGGTGATAATTTTAGTGCAGAACATTAAAAACCAAAATGGTTAAGTCATGAAACTGAGCAAAGTTTGAGTTCAAGAAACTTGTTTATTGAGTTATTTTTATGTGTGGGCAGGAACAGATATAAAAATATTTGGCGATTACATTAATATTTTTTTTGTTTTTAGTATTATAATTATTTACATACTATACATACATACGACTCTGTTCGAAACAATAGCAGTGGCTTATAGTCGAGAAAATATCTCAGAGCGAGATTTCATTTATGATTTTTGTTTTATTTGCTGATGTTTAAGTTTATAAGATAAACAGTTAGCAACGAAAAATATGTACAGAACTCTATTTTTTATAGAAATGCTTGAATATAAATCTTTTTATTTTGGAATGGCCTTTGTTGGGGAGTACTGCTGCACATCTACGAAGCATAAAGTCTCGCTGTCAGCACGCCTTTCTCACAGTCTTTCAGAGATCTGTGACATTTGTATGATTATTATACAGTTTCTTTGGCTTCTGCCCAAAAATTTTCAATAGGATTGCGGCCAGGTGACTGAGCTGACCAGCCCATGACCTCGGCCCCGTTTGAAACAAACGAATTTCTTCCCAACTTGCTGGGATGCTTTGAGTCTCGAATCTTGCATATGCACCAATTTCAGATGCATCTTCTACTCCGCATGGTTGGCTTCATAATCTGCAGGTACAACTTGGCATTCATGCTTTCTTTTATCCAATATACTGGACCAGTATAGTTTTAGGAGAAGCAGCCCTATACGTTGATTTTAGCTTACTGTCCTGGTAACGTTTTTAGGGTTTAAAGAAGCATTATTTGATCTTCGTACAACCGAATAAAACAATTCTCATTACATCGCACAATAACATTCTCGAACTGACCAATACAGGTGCTCTTGTTCTGGTTCATACATGTCGTGGCTGTAGTAGTGACACTTTTCTTGCGTTTCTTCCGAAAAGTTTAGCTGCTGTGAGCTTCTTTCTTCTGAGCTGACAAGCCCACGTTAAGGTTTAGCTCATCTATAAATTTTTTGATGGTATTAAATATGTTTTTCAACTCTTCTCCGCGCTCTTGTTTTGCTTTTTGGCATGCATTTCTTAACGTTAGCAATCATTTTTGCTAACCAGCCCAGCAAATCCTGGATAAACTTGTTAGTTTTCCACTCCAACAGCAATTTCTTAAAAAGTTTTCCTTCTCCGCCGTACTAATGTTTGTTATTATATAATAAAACGTACACGCAACTAAAAATCCTTAAAAAAATTTAGTTTCACTCCAATTCGACTAAATACCAAAAGTGTTGTTAAGAAAAGAGGATTCTAATTTTTAATTGCTTCTTTGATGGATGCTTTAAAAAAACTGTAAAGGTATTTATTTTATTCTTTTCGTTTTTACATATTCATTATTTAATTATATATATTTTTATTTACCTTAGTTTCCCCTCTTATGCTTTATTTTTTTTCAATTGGGCCTTATATGTGCCCGCGTGCACCGAAGAAAATGAAATGAGCGAAATAAAAAGGTAAAGCTAAGTTATAATGATTTCGCGCAGAGTTGCTTTATTTCGTAAATTTTTAAGGGTTGCTTAAATCGGCAACAAGTCTCTTTCTTGCATTGTTATTTTTGAGCACAGCAAGCAAGCAATCGGAGCAAACAATTAACAGAAGTTTTGAACATGGCAACGAGATCATTAAAATAAATTCAGTGGTGCGGTATTCAGGTCTGCCATCTAGCATTCAACAGTTTTATTAGCAATTATTGTTGACATTAATAATACCATGCATTATTTAATTGTTTAAATAATTCGTAAGTTTGGCTAAGAAAGGACGGAAGCCTATTGCCATACCCAATACTTTTGACGTGATAACGTCTTATAATTCGATTTAGCCGGCTGCACGCACGAAAAAATGTGTCGTTACCTTGCTCCTTTGTCGTTACCTTGCTCATTTGTCGTTACCTTGCTCATTGTCGTTACTTTGAATGAACTGCAAACGAAAGCGCGGAACGAACGACAAAGCAAACAAAGCAAACGAACGGCAACGTTCGACATCTTGCTCTCTCCTACTTAAGTGAGCGTATATATGTATGTATATGCGCATATGTACATATATAAATTCACGTATTTGTATTTGCATATGCCTTCTTATTGATTATTATTAATTTGATTTACTTGAAGAATTTAAAATAAAACCAAGTTTGTTAATAATACCTGTTGTTTTAATGTTATTATTATTATTTTTTTTATTATATATGAAGGAAAAAATGTATGGTAATATTTACCACATACCTTATAAGATATGTTGTATACTAATATATGTATATAAACATGCATATACATATACAATTTCGCGCAATTTTCAAAAAGAACAAATCTAGGTATATTTAAAGATGCATACAAATCATATGGACATATCAAATATACGAATCTATTCCGTACGCAAGCAAATGTAAGCTAATGTGCTTGAACTGCAAGCGAGAGCGCGGAACGAACGACAAAGAGCACAATCGGCCCCCGCGTTCGGCAACGTTCGACATCTGGCTCTGTCCTACTTGAGTGAGCATATATGTATATGTATGTGTATGCGCATTTGTATGTAAATTCACATATTTGTATTTGCATATGCCTTCTTCCTGTGTGCATGGTAATGAACCATTTCTGTGTTGAGAATAGGACGATGATAGAAAAAGTAGGAAATGAAAGGGAGTGTTTCGAGTGTAAAGTGTCTTGAAAAAGGCAAATCGATGATGATGCCTCTTAGTGTTGTTGACTTATTAACGTCTGATGCACAATCGAAATTGAACATATCTTTCATGAATTTGATAAATGTTTCGTAATTTTTCACGTTTGTGTAAATGTAACTTGACCTATTCCATTGCAATTCCATTTACCCCCTCCTCTATATCCATACAAAATATCTATCAAACAAATAAAATTAAAATTTTGTTTTGAAAATTGCAACCCTTACATCAGTATTTTCTTATGGCGTTGTCACGTTAAACTATCGTCAGTAAACCGACTTTACAGACAACCTCTTTTTATTGTAAGCCACTGCTATTTTTTCGCACAGAGTTGTGCATTGTACATATGTTTTAATAGAAGTGCATGTAAACGGTATTTTCCGATACAATTTTGTTGCTTTTGCGTATGTATGTAGCTCCATATATTCAACACAAGCTATTATATGTTGGTGTGATAACACTAATTAAAAAAAACGTTTTACGACTCAAATGCAATAAATCTGCTACTTCACCTAAAACAAAGTTATTATTAGTGCTATGATTGGTGATTATTTTTATTGCAATGTAGGCGTGACAAAAAAAAAATGTTCGTAGCATTACGGCAATACGTGAATCACACTATTTTGAACACGCTATACTTGAACTTTTCAAAAATATCTGTATCATTTTTTTCAATTTTGTTTGTTTTGATTTGCAATGCTTATGAACGGAAATCTAGACTCGTAAACAAAATATAATAACAAAATGGAAATGGGCGGCGTTTGAAAGGGGTGTGTCTGCCGTTAGCCATAAGTGCGTGTTTGTGAAAACTTCTTATTTCATTTTATGTTACACTGCTTCCGATATTTGTACATTCAGCGGGTAATAAAAGAGAAACGCGTTTAATGTCACTTATTCAGCGTCTTGTTTCCGTTCTTACTAAAATAACGAATTGCGATTTGCATTTAAATTGAAAGTTTGGAAAACAAAAAAGGCGACAAATATTGTTAATGTGTTGAAGATTGATTGCTATGGGTCAGCGGAAGTCTGTAAAGTGTTGTAATTACAGTGTAAATATGTGGAAGCGAGAGGACTTATGAGCGCACGACGCACCGTGGGCTATTAAGCATTTAAAAAGTAAATCAAATCATTGAAAAAAACTGCTTGCGTAATTAAGTTAAAAAATAATAAAAGGCAAAATCTTTTCAAATAATTGTATCACTTAAGCAGCCCATACCTATACTTATTAATATTTCTATCAAGTTTTGTTTTCAATTAACATACATTTGCCGATAGGAAACTTTACCAGAAACCAGAGTATACTTTTTCAAAATTTTTCGAGGTCATAATTGCTGTAGTACTTGGATTGGAGTTTGCTTCACAATTTTATTTTCGCCCAATTAGCGCACTTAAAAAATTTTTAATGTATAAATTTATATTAAGCACAACTCTATTAGTATTTTATTAGGAAAAAATACTGTTGTGACTGCTGTGTGCCCTATGGCGCATAACGTCAAATGTAGGCCACAATCGCTTTTCATGTACTTTTAAACCTGATTCTTTAGAGCAATTGTGACCCCGAATTTAGAGTCAGCAAGTCGAAAAGTATGCTCTGATTTTTGGTATACTACAATTTTCGCTTGTTTAGGCGATAGCCGAATGGGTTGTTGCGTGGCTATCATTCGGGAGTGCGTAGGTTTGAATCTACTGGCATTAACATCAAAGAATAGAAAAAGGTTTTTCGAAATGCGGTCGCCCCTAATCAGCGTGGCCATGAAAAAGATCCTCATAAAAACTATTTGCGTCATTTATTTATTAATTGAAATTCTGTTTATTTCTTTCGTCAGAAAAATTTCAATGGGCTAGAAGTAGTCAGATTTTCTTGTAAAGCAAAATTTCGAAAATATTACCTGAACATTTTAACTCAGTTGAATGAATATTTCTCGAGATATCCGCCAATTAATGTGGAGCTCTCAGACCCTCAAAACAAAATCTTTAAATGCGGTTTTCACAAAACTATAGTATGTTCTCGAAGTTGCTGACCACTGTACTTTAAAAACCATGCAATGGATTTAAATAGATTTATAGAACCAGTACTTGATTAAAAATTATTTGCAAGATTTATATATCGGAATGATTGACGTACATACATGCATATGTGCCACTTGTGAACTAGACAGCTGCAATAAAAAACAGGCAAGCAATGGAGCGCGTAAAGGTCAAAATAAAGATTTCCATCACTCTAAGTCATCTTTTCTTATTGAGTAAAAAAGTTATTCAAAAACAAAATCGGATGATTAACTTTGTGCCAGTTTGTGGCAGAATTTTTGTTTTTATTAAAATTTGTCTTTATTTTTTGCTTACAAAAGTTGTGGTTTTGTTTCTTGAAAATTCGGGAAAAAGTTTTTGTTTTTAAAAGCCGGTATTTTGTTAATTTAAATATGTTTAAAATTGAAATAAATGAAATGAAGGAAATGAAAATGTTTGGTAACTATGTGTATATGAACGATTAATTGGGTTGACTATTGTTTTCCAATATTGAGCCCATTGATCAAGAGCTGGTATATGTTTTCTTTGAAGCAAATAAATAAGCTTATTTCTTTCTCTGATAGCAGAGAAATGGAGCATCTTTCTTGACAAATTACCGAACTAATCTTCCTTTCTGCATTTTTAAAAATTGTCGTTATACAGCACGTGGTTATAGTTTTTGACCGGTTTTGCTTATTTTATTTACTGATCCCAGGGTGTACAGTGAGCCAAGTAGCCAAAAACTAAAAAAAGTATACATGGTTATTTGACAATTCGTTTGAATGTTTTTATCTTAAGCGTTATCAGTTTGAACCCGAATGAAACTACTTTTCAATTGTGGAATTATTTTGTGAAATATAGAAAAATAAAATTAAACAAATACCGCAAAATTCGTGTATTTTGGGCAAAATCACTAAGTGTGCTGTCTCGATGCTTTGCGTCCCGCGCGACGAATTTGCAAGAAAAAATTGGGAAATTGCGTGTCATACTTTCTTATTCTCTGGAACAGTAAAGACAAAAGCTCTACTATGACCCTAAATGAGGCTAGTTGTACGGCATGCATGCATATCTCTTAAAGAAAGATTTTCCACTGTCCTGTCTCTCGACGCTTAAGGCCGACGGGCCAATTAGATGTCCTAAATTCTGTAGTTTTCGCGAAGCGTTGTAGGATGAGAAAAAAAAACAATTAGCCAAATGAAGTTTTGGGGATAGTTTAATATATATTTGAACTAAAAAAAAAAAAAGTGTACAATCTCCAACAATATATTGTAAGCCGAGTTATCAATAGATTCCCAGAGCGCCTTGCCACTGAAGTATCCAACTTCTGTACAAGATACAACTTGCAATTTTCATCTGAAAACAAAAAAAAAAAAGATTATTAATTTTGATGTAATTATCTTCGATGTGAACTAAGAAAATTGGGAGAAACACGTAAAATTCGAATTTTTGGGGAAGGTATATTAGAAAAAAAAGTGGTTTTTCAAGGAAAGAAAACTCTTCAACTGGGTAAAAAAGTCGCTTGAAAAAAGTTTTTGGATGTTTTTTTTAGTTCACATAGAAGAGAAAACAATACTGAATATAACGCATTTTGAATGAAATGGATAGCTCGTTTAGTTTTTTTGCAATCGTGTACATAAATTAGGTAAAATCGTGAAAATGAAAAGCCGAGAAAACGCGCTTCAAACTACAACAATAAGCGCACGGTTGCTCGACGCCGCACTACGCTCGGCTCTGTAGCTCTGCAAATACTTGGAATTTAACTCTGAAAATTTGTGTCTCATGTTCTTGAATATCTAAGCTATTGATTTCAGGAAAAAAAAAATCGATTTTTTTGACCTTTTAATTGGCCCGCCGGCCTTAACAACTGGGTCTGAACAGTGCCGCTTGAAGAAAGTTGTCTTCAAAGCATCATCCATTTCATGAGAAATTCGGGCCTTAGCTGTGAAGAGAAAATATGTGCTTTGTTCTTCGTTTTTTTTTAAACATATTTTTTTATATTATAAATCATTATCACTTGCTTCCTATGGGCTAATGGAAGCAAACTACTAACGCATATAAATCATTTCACATACACGTTGTCAAATAAGCACGTTGTCACTGTACATACATTAGGCGAAAAAGTCTGCGTTCAGTTTCTCTTTCTACAATATTCACATTATTTTCCGTTTGTATAAAAATATAGTTCTTATTATGAAAAAAAAAAACCAAAGTTATTTGAACAAAGCTATAGTCTTGTGCAACAGGGCTTGGGTGTACTTCGACGAATTTTGTTCCCAATGCTGACATGAAATACCTAAATGGTATAAACGCAAATCCTCGGGTACACTTCGGTCATGAAAAGGCTTCTCATCTAATCTATCACTTTTCCAAAGCGGAGATCGCCTGGTTTCAGGCGGCCAGTGGCGCATTCACTGTTCAACAAAACGTTCACGTTGGAAAATGCCAAAAGGCAAGCAATGTTTAAAATAAGAAACGGAGATTTTAAAATATCGCATTTTGAAATTAAAATGCATAATACTTGTTGCTCAGCCATCGCGCAGTGCCTTATTTATATTTTTAAATTATTAAATAATCTTTAAAAGGCAATTGCCAGCGCGGCACAGAAACGTTACGAAAGTTAAAACAGCTGTGCATTTGTGGAATTAAATAAAATTAGCCAAACAAATTTATAAACAACTTATCAGCGGAATTAGTGTTAATTAACTTTTTTGTTTTAATTCAAAATATATAATACAAGGTGTTTACCAAGCCATACAGAACCTTTTAAACAAAGTATATTTAGGGAGCTTCACCATCCATATCACAGGGTGTTTTGTTACCGACTAGAAAGACGTTTTCGTAAGCATAACACTTTTACATCAAAAGATAACTGAAAGACCTTTATAGTGAGACAAGATAAAAATAAGAATGGCTGCCATTCATAAGGCAATCCTTGCAATAAAAATGCTTTGACTTCTTGAAGACTAAAATCGCAGTTACTGCTTCTGGACTGTTGTAATGTATTCATCTTTCATGTACAAATTAGTATCGAACCAGAAGTAAATCATCTCTATTATCACAAGCGACAGATGTTCCTAACCAGGTGGAAAGATTTTGGGGTGTGTGCGAGGAGAGTTGAACCCATTAAAACCAGATGAAAGATAAAATTAATAAGCCCATTTCATTATAAATTTTGTTTTATTTGTATCCAACAATCTTATCATTCGGTATCCATTTTCACCCAACACTTGGAAATAAATTGAAGCATCACTATTTTCCCAAACAAAAGAACCATGGCTTGTTTCTGAAATCAATAAAGAACAATAACATCCATATCTTATTTTATTTATCCAACTTCACCGCTAAATTCAAAAGCTTTCACATACTTACTTCTTGAACAGACCTCGTATATGTATATGATATACACCTGTGTTCGCAATAATAGCAGTGCGAGATATTACAAAGTTTTGACTATTTATTTATTTTTTTATTTTGCAAACATTTGCACATAAAAGGTTATTATTTTCTATTTGTGTATTTATGGATGCATGGTGAAAAAAATACAGAAGGTGTGGCCAATATCAGACCGTTAACCGGCTCTCAGCGAATTTGAAAGGATTCAGCATGGATATACTTAGACTTGCCATAAATTCTGTGACAAATTTTACAATTTTACGAATTACCGCACGATCAATCGTTTTTCTCAAACATGAAAGCCTTCCATCGCTCAACTGGTCATCTCATGACAACGCGCTTGTGAAAAATTAAACTTGGCAGATGCAAGCAGCTTCTTCGTTGGCACGCGACCAACGGCCATGCAAATATTCAAATTTTCACAAATGAGAAAATGTTCACTGCTGAAGAAGATTTTAAGAAGCAAAACGACAAAATCTACGCTAAAACTTCTAAAGACGCAAAAAATGTTGTTCCAAGAGTTCAGCGTGGCCCCCATTCAGCCCCCGTAATTGTTTGGCGTCGGGTGTCTTGTAAAGGCGTTATATCTCTTCATTTCTGCGAAAAAGAGGTTAGGACCGGAGCAAAAATGCAGGGGGGGATATGTTAGAAGGCTTGGTGAAGCAGTTGACTGGGAATCTCTTCAATGGAGAGCTTTGGATCTTCCAGCAAAATTCCGCTCCAGCCCATAAGGCAAAAACCAACCACCAGATCTGAATCCATTGGACTACAGTTTGTGGTCAGAATTGAAAACCATTGCCTGTCGAATACCTCGCTGAAATTCGGAGAGTCTAAAACATTCTTTGGGTCGAGCAGCGACGGTCAAAATCCATAGAAACCGTGCGTGCTGCTATAGCCGAATGGCCTAATCGTTTGAAGGATGAAAATTTTACATGATTAAATAAAACCAACTTCATTAAAAAAGTATTCTAATTTCATATCTAAGGACTTAATATAACTTGTAACAAAACTTATGACAGGTGGCTACTGACAATGATGGCAATGCAGTGCATAAATGGCCATGCAAAGCCTTATCTATAAAAGCATTTTAGCCCACTGCAACATATCCGTCGGCTACCATAATTGGCATGAATATTAAGTTTCATGTTAGTTTAGTTTTGCGGTTAAAGGAGTACTCTCCTGGGCAACACCTGTTTTTCGGGCAGTTGCGGGGGTGTCACCTCCGACTTCTTTAGTGGATGTTTCCGGCAAGAGACGACTTTTACCGGCTTTCTCAGCTCGAATCCAACCTCTTCTGCAGTTTTTCATGACGTCAAATAGTTCGTCAAGCTCTGAGACTCCGGTCTTTATTTCCGTGGAAGTATTTCTACTCTTCAATATAACTGCTTTCATCTTCCTAAGCACTCTCAAACATTTCTCTACGGCTTCCTCTTCTTCAGCTCGCATTTTGAGAATAAACTCTTGTCGCGGAGATGCAGTGGTTTCCCGTTCTGTGTTTGCATCCTTTGCAGTTACAGGGGTATGCGACGGCGCATTGGGCGCATTTGCAGTATTTTTAACCTCTTTTGACGTTACTCTTACATCTTGAGGCGTCATTTCAGCTCCTTCATTGACCGTCTTTGATTTCCCTATAGTCGGCAATGTTCCACTCGTAAGGGGCAAATTCCCTTTTTGTGGTGGCGAGTGAAGCAATCGAGGTTTCCTTACAAAAGGGCTCTGCTCTATATCTCCATCAGTAATGGCCTTCTGCTGTTTTTCTTCTTTTTGTTTCTTTTCCATAATTTTTTCCATTCTTTTTTATTTAACCAGCGCATCGTGTGCAGGGGGGCGGGCCGAAATAGTCAAGAGGCGGTGTACCCTCGGAGGCAATGCTCCTACCCCAGTTCCCTGAGGCCTGACCTACGCTTTACCGATCCCGGAAAACACGGACGGACCGGCGCTCGCCCGGAGCAACGAAAGCTACTACTCTTTCGCCCAATGAACACTTCCTGACCAGGGTCCAAGACGGCTGGTTACTGATATACAACGAAGCTAACACATCGGCAGAGCGAACTCACATCACCCCTTTGAGGTCGCAGGTGGAAAGCCATAACGTCCTATCCAGGGACTCCCAGTGCGCCCCGTTGCATACCGGTCATGCTTTTTACATACAGTCGCACCTAACATGGTGAACAGACACTGACCAGCACACCGCCCAATATGGGAACAGACATGTGCTGGATTTTGTCTCCTAACTTTCTAGCTAACTCTTACAAAGTCGCTGAAACGGGGGACATCTTGACTAGGGTCCGCGGGGTCGTCGTGCCCGTCACCTCCTTATGGGAGATGCCCTTGCGGGGGAGGGTCAACCATACTAACAAAACGGGTCTACAAATTTTAATAACTTTGGCCTGTAGAAGTTTTTGTCAGCTGATTTGATATACCCCTTAAATGCAAACCAGACGTAACGACGTTCATTAGTCACATGCTACATTGTCATGTGTTACATTTCCGTTTACATCATTAAACGTTTGTTGTTGCTGTTAGCATGACGCACATATGTACATACACATAACCAGAAATTGTTGCCGGCAATATCAATCACGGGACATAAAAGAGACAAAATTGCTCACATGAAAGTGTTGGATGTTGAAGGACAGTTTTAAACTTATACATATGTATGGATGTAAAAATACTGGTTGGTTAAAAAGCGTCGAAAGCTGCACTTAGTAACCTGTAAGGGAAGAAAATTTATCACTGAGCAAGTGCATGATATTGTTTGTGAAAATCCAAGCTTGACTAAGCGTGATACTGTTGATGCCATATATAGCACATCTCAGATGGACGTGTACTCACTCCATATTTAAAACGAAGAATTCCATATGGAAAAGCTGTTCGGACAGTTAGTGCCGCATTCGTTATGAGTAATAATTCAGTAAAACCTGCGGAACAACATTTTGCAGAGCTTTCGAAAAATCATTACAGATATGGTACAAAATTATTGATGGATCGCTGGAATAAGTGTACATATAAGATGACGGAAAATATGTTGACTCAAATAGTATTTTCAGTTAAACACTTGCATTGTTTTATTTTTGCTTTCTTACTTTTCAACCAACCTATACTTAAGTTCTTATATCCATTTGTTAATTCCTCCTCTGCTCCTTTTCGTTCTCGATTGTGTCAAAAGCTTAAAACATTTTCGTGGAGCCGATGGCTGAAGTAATTTGTATTGAAACTTAAAACCATTTTGGTGTATCACTCCTGCAATTCAACTTTCTTATCCCAGTACCGAGAAAACTCAAAAGTAATTCCGATGGGAAATGGGACAGGTAGAAATTACACAAACAGTCACGCATTTTGCGCGTGCGGACAATTGTTCTAGTTCAGTATAACTTTGTTCATATAACGGTTGTTTGTAACAGCCAATATGTATAGCCACATCGTCATTAAAATTTTGTTGTACAGTCTGTGTCTGAAGAAAAGAACCCGTTTTTCTTGTAATTTCAAGATAGGTATATTTCGTTCTGCTTTTTGGTGCATAATAGTCCCACTTAAGGGCTAACTCAGGTTAGTGTCGCCGCGGCTGTAAAAGTGATTAAAAAATCAAAAAAAGTTTGTTGTGATGTGGAATCAGCGGTATAAGGTGTACAAAAATTTTGATGACATTTCAGAGTGCGGCTTGAAGCAAGTGACGACAAAAAAGCAGGATAATCAACGGTCGTCCAACTTTTTAAGGGGGACCCTTCTTTGTGACTACGCCAAGCGCAATAAGTTCTTGCTAAAAAGGGAACGTCGTACGTCGACTGAAGAAGACGATCATATCGTACCGTCCCACATCATCAAAACAACTACTCTCAGAAAAACACATTGAGAAACAACAAAACAAGAAAATGGCGTCACAGTATTGGACTGTCCTTCCCAGTCCCCAGAAAACGTATCTTGCCGGAAGTCCAGTCCATGATTTAAAGCAACTCGTGCGTTAAGCTCGCAAAATCTAGTCCTGTTTGTCGACGAGGTGCGCAGAATAACCGGTTCAAAGCTTAAGGAAGATGTCAGGCTATACTCGACAACGATGAAGACTACACGGCTTATTGAGTAAATGCGACTGGTAGTTTTGTACATACTTTCATGTAAAAAAAAATTTAAATATATATCTTTTATACTTCATGAATAATCGCGATCCCTTTTTTCTGATACAGACTTTAAATGCCCTTAAGCCCGAAAAATCAAACAACTATGGTATTCCACTCCCATAAGGACCTACCATTATTATGGATTATCAATTCTATGCCAAATCGAATACAAAATTCATTGACGATCATGGTGGACACAGTGATTATTGATTAATCTTCGATAATTTAAACAGCATTTTAAATCAAATAACAAAGCTCTGTTTGTGTTGTATCTATTTCTATTTGGTGCCTATTTTAATGACCACAGGCTCTTTTCCGTTTTGTTTCTTTTGTCACTAGTTTAAGTTTTAAAAGATCCTTGAATGATTATCTATATTTGTTATATTCATCTATGAAATAAAAACCACATGCAATTGAATATCTGTTATTTTTAATTTAAAAAAAACTTGCATTTTCCGTGTGGACATAGGGTATCTATTTTAGTGACCATATGTGTATGTATGCCAAAATATCCAGATTGATAAGAGAAAGTGATTAGTCCAGTCCGCCCATTGGTCTGTTAATCTGTTTGGCAGCAAAAATTTAATCCGATAATCTTATAGTATATTTACTTTTATATTCTTTATATTTTAGTGCCACTTACTCATTTTCTTATACTTCTATGGCTCTTTTAATCCACAGTTATATCGCTGGTCGTTTTAAAATCATTTCAAATTCCGAAACTAAAGGCCTAGGCACATTCGTGGGTACATTTGCGTTGCCATCACTAATCTTTCTCTCGCTGGTCGAGCTTGATTGGAGTACTGTAAATTGGACTTTTCTGCTGGCAATGGCAATTTCTAAGACTATCGTTTTCTTTGCTGTGCTGATAATTTCACTGCTCATTACACGCCCGCTCAACTATGCTCGCGCCGGTTTGCTGAGTATTTTCTGTACCCAGAGTAATGATTTTGCGATTGGTTACCCTATAGGTAGGTAGATGGGTTTTTTACAAGTTTCTTTTCTTCATTGAATTAAAACGTTTATTAACAAATTTATTTGTGGTTTGCTTTCAGTATTGGCCTTATACCAAGATGTGCATCCGGAATATGCTTCTTACTTGTACTTGATGTCTCCCATTTCATTAGCGGTGCTCAATCCCATCGGTTTGGTACTAATGGAAATATCCAAAATCATACAAACTAAAGCCGAAGTGGTAGGTAAAATTTTTTTCGGATTTTTGCAGTTTTTTAATTGATATTTTCTCCCCTTTCTTAGGCTCAGGAATCGCTCAACTGTCCGGACAGTTGTCCTGCCGAACAATTGACAAAGCGCGCTCGCTGTTTAAGTGAAAACCAATTGCTTGTTTTGCATACGCTTCAATCGCTATTTTTCAATCCCATGTTACTAATGACGCTGCTTGGCGTTGGCGGCGCATTTGTCTTTCCGAACGGTATGCCCGAGGTAATTGCGAGTGTATTGCGTGTCTTCGGCCAATCCTTCTCGGCGACAGCGCTTTTTCTGCTGGGCTTGAAAATCGTTGGGCAAGGTGGTTCATTACGTGGCTCAGGCTTTCTGCTCCCCGGTATCTTGATATTGGTTAAAATGTAAGTTAACAAAATATTGCATACACTTAGGCGGCCGGCTTAAATTTATACAAAAATGCATTTTATAGATTGGTACTGCCACTAGTGTGCCGACAGACAGTAAACATCATGCAGGCGGGTACAGATTTCAATGACACAACTGAATTGAGTACTTTCGGATTTTTGTATGGTACATTCCCGTCAGCTCCGGGCGCATTTGTGATCGCTACACAATATAATGTGGAAGTAGAATTGGTAAGTGAAAGCAGCATTAGTGAACTGGTACAATGGCAATTCAATTAATTCGACAATCTGCTTTAGGTCGCTACGGGCATGGTGCTTTGCACTTTCATCTCGGCGCCACTAATGTTCATCTCGGCTAAAATGATTTCACTGACAAATTTGAATCCAGTGGATTATATACATGAGTTGGATATATTTTCATTTGACATAAGCGTTGCCGGTGTTGCTGCCTGTGGTTGGGTTCTGTTATTGTTAATTGTGACAAAACGTTTCAGACGCATGCCGCAACGTATAACATTTTGCTTGGTGCTTTCACAATTAATGTGCTGCTTGGCGGTAATAATCTGGGCGAAATTCGATCACGTGGAAAAGTGGGTGATATACTTGCAGTTCATTCTCTTCAACATGGGGTCGTTTAGTAGTCGATTATGGACAGCCATTTTGGCAATTACCTTGTTGTTCCTGCAATGTCGTAGTTTGTGCTTTGTGCTGAAAATGTGGCCTTACATGGTGAGTTGAAATACTCGTTGTGGCAGGTATATAAATTTAACTATTATTTACTTCCTCCTTCAAACAGATCGCTCTTGCTTGGGGTATACCTGCGATTATCTCAGCTCTGCTAATCGCTTTGGATAGTCAGATTATATCGCCTGATAAACATAATCCTAGTTTTCAATTTGGCACCGCGCAGGCAGCCGTCACCGTGTTTATGCTTGTTATGTGCTTCTGCGGTAAGTAGTAATTACCTATTCATTCTCGGAAATTCTAGTATTTATTTTAGTGATGAGGAAACTCTTTTTGACAAGTTACGATGGGTTCTCCAAGGCATAAGCGGTGTTTGCGGCATTCAACGGCTACCGAAAAGCTAATTCCATGGCTATTAACTGTGCGTGTTAAGTCACTAACTAGCCATTGCAGCTTTTTTTGGTTGCTGAAGTCGATAAACGCCTGGTGCTTTGCGCGGCCTTTCAGTGATATATTTAAAGTTTTCAATCTGATTGAAACACCAGTATAATAAGCCCTTTTCAATTGCCTTATATTTGTGGTTAAAGCCTTATTATGAAATTTAATTGCAGTAACTGTCGGCTGTTTAGTTATGCATCAACGTTACAAGAAGCGTTATGAAAAATACTTAACATATACCCGCGAGCTATCCAATCCTGATTCCGGTAAGAAAATTGTTTATTTATTATGAGCTTAACGCTAATATACCAATGATTGCTAAATTTGTAGAACCTTCTGACTTACAATCGACCATTTCGACTGCAAATTTACTTTCGAATACGGAGGGTGCGCGTGTAGCCAATGGCGATGCGCCTACACAAAGACGCCGTTACGCATCCTATTCATCTTCTGATGACGAGGATATCATTTCGACGGCAGATAATGATGCGGGCACGATTGTTGGCGGCTGTGGTGGTGGTAATGGCAATTGTTGTTCCACCATTACCGCTCCAACAACCACAACTGTTGTTGTAGATATTGAAGATTTGCTTCAGCGGCGCCAATCGGCCTCAAATCCAACACCAGAAGATGGAACACGACAAAGAAACGTTGATAAAGCAATCACTCCATCGACAGATCAATTCGAGGATGAGTAAGTTTGAGATTTCACTATCATTAGAACTTAATATACTAACATTTTTTACGTTCTGTCTCTCTTCGTCGTCTAGAAACCTTGGCATACGTTCAGGGATTTGTAGTCCGGCCTTTAACTGTGGCGCTAGCTCTTCGCGTCAAAGTTGTCAAACTATTATTGAGCGCTATCAAGACCAATCACGTCGTGGTTTAGAACCGTTGGAATGCCCCAGTGATGCTGACGAACATCAGACTTTGAAGCATACAGTATTGTTGATCTTGCTGCTGTGTTCAATGTTTGTGGTATGTTGAAAAATGATAGCAGATCTTTTGGAGAAGTCTGATTTTTCTTATAAAACAAAACAAAAACAATTATATTCCCAGGGTTTGGCTGTATCTATATGGACTCTGGTCATGGATGGAATGTCTGGTATTTATCTGGAATTAAGTTTTCTCGACGCTTTCTTGAATTTCGGTCAGAGTTTAATCGTGTTGGCAGTGTTTATCACTGATACTAGTGAGCTGCTGACACCTTTGGTGAAAATTTGGCGCAAATTATGGTGCGTAGAAGTGTCTCGGATTTGTAAAAACAATTTTCCATCTAAAATCAATACCTTATTCAATTTAATCCATATAGGTACGGCGCAAATGTACTGACCTTGCCACACTGGTCAAGTCTCAGTCCGGAAACCAAACATATTTGCGAACAATTCCGCAATCATCACTTGGATAATTGTAAAAAAGATATTGCCAAGGATCGAAGGTAGGTTTCACCAGATTTTTGCTTGCTTTTTTGTTTTCATTCTTATGGGTATGAAATTAGTTTGAGGCATAACATTTTTAGAGAACTAAATTAAGTCTTAGATTAAAACTTTCTCAACCACAACCAGTTAAACAGGTCAAAAATTTCAATACAAACATATGTACATATTTAACTTACTCGATATGGGGCTAATTTTTTTATAATATTTTTTGTCTGGCACAATGCGCCCATTGATAGCAATTTATCATCATCATATGGATATGGATAATTTTATCATATTTATATACTTATTGTAATTGGTATGCTATTGATCACAAATGTTATTTCCTATATGTGTATATACATCCACATATTTATTTCCTAGATGGCGAAATTATAGGGGCCATACGTTTGCTTTATAATTTTAAATATAACCTAGTTTTTTTTTTCAAAATGAAGCCCACATTTGATTGGAACTCTTTCGGTCAGACACTTCGCCGGCCCAGTAGTTTTGTGAGCAGCATAACATGTATTAATTCGCAAATTCAGTGTGAGATTCATAACATGTATTAGATCGAAGATTCAGGGTGAGATCCGGATATGAAACTTATAAAATTGCAGAAAAGTTTTACAGCGATGAGAAGCCTTATTTCTAGCTTTTAGTGTCTGTCGTAATGTAGTATCGTTTTCTATCGCCTTAAACAGCTGCTGGTTGTCATAAGAATCTTTTTCATGGCAGAAATGCTCTTCATGGTTTGTCATTGCCTGACAAAAGCTTTTAGAAAACACTAATTTCTCACTTCCATAAAAAATGAACAAATGTTGATTTTTAAACAATCAACATAATTTAAAAATGTGACACGCATTACAGTTGTTTGCAGCCCAGTAGAGTCATAAAAAGCCAGAAAAATGCTTAATATTAATTTTAGTACTTAGTTAAAGTCAAATGCAGCCCTATTGATCGTTCATAGTGTTTTCTTCTAATATCAGCTGATTCACATGTTTTGAAAAGGTACGTAATTTCTTGTTGCACGTTTTATTTTTAATATACACTTATTTAAATATTTAAATTTTTGAGGGTATTTGAAAAAGTCGGCTCTGAGCGAATTTGACAGAATCGGCTGATGGACTGGCGTCAGTTGTGGTCACGGAACGGTTTGTTTACGAAAAAACTAAGATTGTGTTAGTGATATACGAAAAAATTAACCAATGACACTTCGTTGCCATCTGAACAACGACTGATTGGACGAGTGTGTAAATACATGAGAAATGATCGTGCAGAATTCGGCTGCCGAATCCACAAGTGATGTGACAGCCAAAGTTCCCCTCACAATATTCTTTTTCACCATAGCTAAATAGCAAACCTTGTAATCTATCATCGTTAAGCGTGGAGGCGATCGCGTTAGCTTCGCTATTCGAGCGTTTTATTTAGTCCAGATGTCGCAGTGGGCGAGTGACCTAAGTGCATTCGCACTCGAAGCGTGTTTCAATGCCAATGATTTGTATGCATCTGTACGTCGTAGATTTTATCCACGTTGCAATGTTCGTCTTTACGTGATTTCCAAAGTGGGATTTGTTTCATAAATAGTTTCGAAGTTTCCCAGGGGTACATCGAGAACAAACGAAAATGTTGAACTCGTCGCTACAAGTTTGCACGATAAACCACATCAGTCCGTGCGCAAGAGAGCGGCGGCTCTGAGACTTCCAACAACTAGAAAACTAGGATTTTAGCCTTCAAAATTGAAATCGTAAATTTCTGTGACAGAATGTTCGAGCGATTTCCTACGGTAAACACTATCTTTTGGAGTTTTTCGAGTAATGAAGCCCATTTTAATTTAAATGGAAGTAGAAATAAGGACAATTGCCGTTATTGGTCACCTAACGGACAGAACCCACTTTCCACTTTCGTAACTCGCATATTTATCTAGTAGGGCCTTCCCAGTTGCACTGGAAAACGCTACTTCCCGTTCTTTCCAGGAATCGTCTGGTGTTCCTCAAGGTGGTATTATCGGCCTACTTGTCTTTATAATTTTTATTAATGATATAAGTTCACTTTTCTCTTTTCGAAATTCCTTCTTTACGCTGATGATCTTGAAAATTACTCCGCCATACCGAATTTTGAAGATTGCAATTTGACATAAACAGAGTTTATTTTTGAAGCGAGAAAAATCATTTAGGTATATTTGAATCTGGATAAATGCTTTCGAGTTGTTTTTTCCGGAAAAGTAAATACTGTATAGTATTATACTGATCATGTTTGGGAGTACAAACTGTCGACCAAATTAGAGAGGTATTTTTCGACTCCAACATTCAGTAACCATATACGTAGATAATTTAATTCCGAATGCTTACGTTACGCTAGCCTTTGTCCGGCGTAATTGAACACATTTTAAAGATCCTTGTACTCACAAAAAGTTGTACATAGCATTTGTTAAGGTCCGTTTGGAATATGCCACTTCCTATGCGGTCCTTCTAATCCACTTACTATACATAACAAGAATTAAGAGTTTACAAAATTTTTTTATAAAATTTGCGTTACGACTACTGAACTTTTCAGAGCTATTGCCAAGGCGAATCTATTCAAGGTGGCATTCAAGCAACAATAACATTGTTTAAATTAGAACTGTCAAGGGAAAGAAAATAGAAGAAATGGATTGAATGACAAATATATAAAATTTGTTAGTCGCGTATTCACAAAACAACAACAACAACCCGTCATATCGTTTTACTGGTATTTAAAGGTAAATGGAAGAAGAGAAAATCAACTACTCTAATCACACTACATTCTATAGATACGCCACTGGTCATTGGCGATGTCAGCTTTTGAATTTAACATCGCTTCCGTCGTGTTTCTTTGTACTAAATGTGCCATATGATTATATTGACATCTTATGAAGATTACCTCTTAATATACCTGTTAGGTGCTTACACCATTTTGTACAATTGAATAAATTCAAGATGCTATGAATGCATGCATTGCACAAATTTAAGAGAGCTCGATAATATCAAAAAGCTATTCCTAAATCATTTACAAACTCGTAGATCCCACTTACAAGTGCATAACTGGTAAGAATCTAATTGCATTATATAGTTATATAAATAAAGGATCGCACGATTTGCCATAAAGTCTGTCACAAATTTTACAATGCATACGGCGAGAACAAATTCGCAGAAAAAAGTTCCGATATTTTTACTTTTGTTCATGTGCATTGTCTACTCATCAGTTTCGTGGCAAATTTTGTTTGTTAAGAATGGAAGGGGGGGAAAGGCTAAGGAAAAAAGTATTATAACTTCATATTTATATCGGACTTAAGGGGTTAGGGGTAGTCAGAGGCTCGAAAAAATTATGATTTTCAATAACTTTTTTTTGCTAGTCAATTGCTTTATTTTACAAATATAAAAAACATAGCATTAATACATCATATTTCGGCTTGAATTTAGCAAATTTTCAAAAAAAAAAATTAATAATTGCAAAATTTATCGCTGTTTGTGTGGAGCCCATTTCTGCAGAAGTCCCTTGCGGTGATCATCACTAGTCCTTGGAGATTCATCTAAAATCAGTCGGACAAGAGAAACGAGTTTTATTAATAGATAATCTTGTGCCTGATCAAGCTTTTCTCACAATTAACAATATAGCGGCCACAGGAAATATTAAAAAAAGGGGGAAAACCGGCAAATAATTGTTTAAAAAAATCGAAATTTTTGAAAAAAGAGGTTGTCTGTAAAGTCGGTTTACTGACGATAGTTTAACGTGACAACGTCATAAGTAAATATTGATGGAATGGTTGCAATTTTTTTAAATTTTATTTGTTTGATAGATATTTTGTATTGATATAGAGGTGGAGGTAAATGGAATTGCAATGGAATAGGTCAAGTTACATTTACACAAACGTGAAAAATGATGAAACATTTATCAAATTCATGAAAGATATCTTCAATTTCGATTGAGCATCAGACGTTAATAAGTCAACAACACTAAGAGGCACCATCATCGATTTGCCTTTTTCAAGACACTTTACACTCGAAACACTCCCTTTCATTTCCTACTTTTTCTATCATCGTCCTATTCTCAACAGAGAAATGGTTCATTACCATGCACACAGGAAGAAGGCATATGCAAATACAAGTATGTGAATTTATATAGAAATGCGCATATATATACATATACATACATATATATGCTCACTCAAGTAGGACAGAGCCAGATGTCGAACGTTGCCGTTCGTTTGCTTTGTCGTTCGTTCCGCGCTTTCGCTTGCAGTTCATTCAAGGTAACGACAATGAACAAGGTAACGGCAATTAGCAAGGTAACGACAAATGAGCAAGGTAACGACACATTTTTTCGTGCGTGCAGCCGGCTAAATCGAATTATAAGACGTTATCACGTCAAAAAATCCTTCGATCAGGCACGAGTTTTTTATATTTTTCAAAAGCAGTATAAATTTTATTGAAATCTACCAAGCGGTTTTTAAGTTACAGTGATCACCAGTTCAAAAACGCAAAAACGCACAGTATTTTTAAGATATTAAAAAAAAAAAACAATGTTTTGAAAATTTTGACGGCCCTTAACCCCTTTGTTTGTAACAGAACTTATGGCAGGGCTAAGTATGTACATACTTTGAAAAAAAAAAACCTGTTCCCGAAGTTGGTAGAACACTGGCGGCATCATCGGGTCCTTATTTCTGCCATGCTGACTGAATTTTTGTATCCTTAAACTTATTAGCTAAATGTGGTCGATACATTCAGTTCCATACAGCGCGCTTAACAATCGATTTATTGCAATATTCAAGCCACCATTGACGCCAAAAGACCAGATTTGTTGGAAAAAGTAGTCGAAAATTGGACCGATCGAATGGACCTTGAAACTCGTAGACGCGGCGAACATACACCAGATATCACATTAAAACAAAAAAATAAATGCCAGGAAATTATCTACCAGATTATAGTTCAACAAAATTCATTGTAATATTTCTATTTTACTTTACTTGAAAAAATACTAGTATTAGTAGTATATAGGTCAGTTGCCCTAGTATAAATTTTCCTGTTTTTCATCTTATTAACACTGAATTTGAAAATTCTTATAACTAATCTGTTTTCTTTCTATTCTCCACAGGTGGCGTATTAAAGTCTATCGCAGAGTATTTTACGGCACCGAATTCGTGGATTGGCTGATCGAAGTGGGTCTTTCAAAGGACCGCCTGGAGGCTGTGCATTATGCCAGGCACTTAGTGGACGGGCGTGTTCTGCGCCATATAAATAATGTATACCAATTTGAAGACAAGCAGCTCCTATATAATTTCTGTGCACGCATGCAAAATAATTCTTAAGTGTGGAGCAATAAAAAGCTAGAAATTATTGTAATTTTACGAGTATATACATACAATGATTGGAGAATTCGAGTTTAATACCTCCAAGCGAGAAACGATGCATTGGACGTGGTGCTGTGATGCGTGTCAAATATTTTGTATAAGTTCACTTATTATCTTACATAGATATATAATATTTTAGTTTGGAAAGTTACTGGCGTAAGCAGCCATTTACGTGATTAACTTTAATGATATCTTCCCACTTAGCTGCTGCAGTTAGTTAATGTTTGGTATAATTGATTTATTGTTATTTCGGCTAAATGTAAACTCTTATTAAGTGTTAGGAATTTGCAATAACTAGTCGACCTAGTTTTAATTGCCCCTCTCCACATGCATGAGCATGTATGTAAAACTCACGTCACAAAGATTTATAAGCTTTCAATTAATTTTATTTTAATTGTGCAATATTAAGTATTTTGATTTTAAGATTGATTACGCAAATGTTTTTTGTTGTTTTGTTTTATTTTTATTGAATTGTACGTACGTACACATGTTATGCCAAATATCTTTTGTAAATTATAATAGAAATCATGTATACAATATTTTAAGAAAGAAAGAGTTGCGTATTTTAAAGAGAGAAGAAATAAAATTGTAATATAGGCAAAAATATGCTTAGGATAAGTTGATACAGTTGATTGTGATTGCTTTTAAGCATTGTTTTAATCTGTTTTGGCTACAAGCCATCAATGAGCAGATGTAATGAAAATTTATTATAATACATTAAAACCATACAAAAATAAATAAACAATAATTTGCTATGGTCACAAAGAAGCTGATAAAATGCACAACACGTGTTTTTGCTATTTTTATTGCGCTTTTTATTTATGTGCAATTTGAAGATTGGCGCAGCGACACTTTTAGTAGAAATTTTAAATATGTTACGACTTCTCGAGTACTTTGTATGCATAGGTGCCACTAATGTCCGTCTCATTTTCATTTAAATTGCTTTGCTAACAAAATAACTACCAGCTTAGGAGAAATCAATTCGATAATTCGCGCAGTATTGCCGCAGTCGTCAATTATTACCAAGTAGAAGTATTTCCAAGCCGGTGTCGGAGCACAGAAGGAGGGAGTATTGTGCGAGGCGAGTTAATATTTGATATGAAATTGTTTGGCATTGTACACATAATGTGCAGGTATTGTGGTAACCCTATTTGTTGTTTGCCTACAATTGTGAAAAGTTGTGCTCGCTTTTAACACGTTTCGTTCCGCGTAACCCATACTTGGGTTATGGGCCTGCTTCCGTGGGGTCCATGTAACCCACATGTGGGTTACGTTATTCTTGTTCAAGTTCAGTAAGATTTTCAGTTGCATTTTGAATACAAATTTAATGGAATAAGTTCTGAAGCATAAAATAGATATACAACATAAAAGTATAAAAAATACCACTTTTTGAATTTGAAAAGGTCGAGCCAAGGAGCACCAGGAGATTTGGTGGCTCCTAAAACACTCAGGCTAAAGAGCCCATTGTATTTAAAGCTATGGAAAGGGGGTAGATAGTCAAGGAGGAAGGGAGAAAAGTATCAGAGAAAGAGATAGAAAAGAATAGAGACAGAGATAGAGATAGGTAGTCCTGTGAGAATTTTCCAGATTCTTTGGCAAATCTGTAAATATCCTCCAGTTTTAGAAAACGAATATTACTCATTCTCATGACATCGGAACCCAATACTCGTAGTCGTGCTCTAGCAAAGGCAGGACACTCACAGAGAAAGTGCTCAGTGCTATCTGCCTCCTCCAAGCACGACAGGCATACCGGGTCCTCGATGATTCCAATGGTGGTCATATGCTGACCCCATGGGTTGTGTCCTGTAATGATGCCGACCGTCAACCGAATGTCTTTCCTTCTAAGTTTTAGTAGAAAGTTTGACAGTTTTCTGTTCGGACTTGTCACAAAACACTTTGCAGTTCTGCAGCGTTCTAGACCGGACCATCGCTCTTTATGTAGATTGCCTACATAATCGCTGATCCAATTCTTGATTCCTGCGGGACTGATTCCGATTATTGGCTTTGGCCCCTGTGGGGGCACCGCTGATCCACGGTTGGCCGATTCGTCGGCAATTTCGTTTCCTTGAACACCGGAGTGTCCCGGAACCCATATAAGTACAAGCCTGGCTTGTCTTGCGACAGAATTAAGACCACTAGTAGGTTGCATTGGTGGTAGTACAGGGTGAGCCATATAGCGTTTGCTTTTTGAACCACCTATTTTTTTGAGAATGGTAACACAAATGACATGTCAAATGTGTTCATAATTTACTTAAAGGTTTGACATTTATGAAATGGGACGCTATACGCCTGAACAAAATTGGGAAATATTGAAAACCTATTTCCAAAGTGGTGAGTCTTCTTCTTCTTATTTTCTTATGAAGCTCATTTTCACATCGGTGGCTACGTCAATAAGCAAAATTTTCGGATTTGGGGCTCAGAAAATCCACACGTTACTGTAGAGAAGCAAATGCATCCACAACGAGTCACTGTTTGGTGCGGTTTTTGGTCTGGCGGCATTATCGGGCCATTTTTTTTTTTCGAAAATGAGCGAGGAGCCGCGGTTACAGTAAATGGCGAGCGTTACCGTGACATGCTCAACGAGTTTTTGTTTGCAAAAATTGAAGAGGATGACATGGACGACATTTGGTTTCAACAGGACGGTGCAACTTGTCACACTGCCAAAGTTACACTCGAACTTTTGGCTACCGTTTTTGAAAGCCGAATAATCAGCCGAAATTCCGATATCAATTGGCCGCTTCGGAGCTGTGATTTAAGCCCGTTGGACTATTTTTTGTGGGTAGCCGTTAAGAACAAATGCGATGCGAACCATGCATTGACGCTTTAAACCACGAAATCGAAGTTGCCATTCATGAAATTGGAGCCCAAACAATCGAAAATGTGCTTAAAAATTGGGTTGATCGAATGGCCTCCTGTAAAGCCAGTCGTGGCAGTCATTTGAACGATATTATTTTTCATTCATAAATGACAATGTTCAATCTTCAAAATAAAAAACAAAGTTTGAAAAAATATTGATTCGTTTTTTTTTATAGCCGATTCAAAAAGCAAATTTTACATGGCCCACCCTGTAGTAGGTTACATTAGTGGTATTCCCACACATCTCTCCGCTATCGTTCTAGTGCCTCGACAGTAAAACTTGGGCCGGCAGGGAATTCAACGGAATCACTTTGATACGAAACGTGTCAATCAAAAACATTTTGCAGTCAATAGTATTCTACAAGGTGGCGCAAAATTAAGCATCCAATTTTGTTTTTAAGTAATTTTAAGTTCTTTAAATAAAAGGAAAAGTGTTACGAAGATTTCTTGGAGGTATAAGAAAATCAATCTTTGAAGCAATAGACTTGCTGGCTGATCTAATGCAACAAAAATAATAATAATAAGTTGCTATAGCGCCGTCTGGTGGGCGCATGGTGCCCTCATAAATGTTTTAAAAATGTTTCGACATTCAACCTTTGCCTTCACTTGAGACCACGTCGTGTTCATCCTCGTTGCACTGATTTCATCATTAAGGCTGCGTCTCAATGAACCTCAGGGTCGTCTACTCCTGCGCGTTTCGCTTGGATTCCAATCGAAGACCATTCTACTGATTTCGGAAGCAGGTGTCCGTAGTTTATGACTTATCCATTTCCATTTGCCTTCACGGAGTTTCAATTGCTTATTGCGACTGAGAAATCCTTAGCTTGAAGCCGAAGTATCTGGCCACCATATCGATTGACGAATTCAATATTCACTAAAAACGGCTAAATTAGACATTTTGGACCGTCCAGTGATTGCACGCAATTAGGTTTTTAGTGGCGAAGGACATATTTTCTTTGACAATGGTTTCAAAGAGTTTGGAAATAGTCGAGAGCTTGGAAATTGATCGATGATTACTTACTTCATTATTGTTGCCGCTTTTAAAAATTGGGGATATTATTAGTTTCCAGTCCTCGATGAAAATTGCAGATAAAGATAATGACTCATTTAATATGATTAGAAGAGAAAGAACTGCCGCATATGTCTTTCGAAAAATGACAGAAGCCAATCGATATGAGTCTGAGAGGAGTGTTTTAAGCTTAATATTCCGTGTATGAAATCATCATCTGGAACACTTACGTGCCCAACATTCGGAGTTGAAGATTGATTTAAACATCTATCTAAGCGATAGCATTAGAATCACTATTATTTTGAACAAAATTGGAATGGAAAAATTCTGCGATGATGCGGCATACTAGCAGTTTTACTATCGAAACAAATAGCAGATGGAACACTACTTTAGGATTTCTTAGATTTAATGCAATTAAAGCCATTTTCTTGCCTATCGTGGTTCGCAGTTGTACCACTCAAGTGGGAAAGGCGTTTTTCGAATTATGGTAAAAGAATGTTTTGTAAACATATTTCGAAAATAAGAGATTTAAATTATTATTATTATTATTATAGTTGCAATTAATGTTTCAGATCTTACCCTTACAAAGAACGTAGTCCAAATAAATGTGATACAGACAGTCACTATCTCAGTTATTTCATCAGTTATTATTATTGTTAGGTCAAAATTTCCATCTGTCTTTTAACTTTTTCGACTGTCATTTTGTGCAGAATAATTTATGCAATATTACAGCAGATTACCAGCTAACATCAGCAAAAGATTACGGAGCCAGTAATAGCGTTGAACAACGTAGGGCCCAGCACTAGACGATCACGGGAGCCGTAGACGAATGGATTGGTGCGTGATTACCATTTATCCGTATTAAATGATACAAAGTTTTTTATTAGCGGTCGCCCTCGGCGTGGATTTCTTCTATGGATAAAGCTGCTTATAAAAAATATCTGCCGTTCGGAGTCGGCTTAAAACAGTAAGTCCCTCCATTTGTGGAACAACATCAAGACTCATGCCACAAAAAAGAAGAGAAGCTCGGCCAAACCCTCTTGGGTGCACGAACTCAAATGGGCAACTGCAAAAAAAAAACCAAATCTGATTTATTTATTAGGTCAGCCAGAAAATTAGGATGCGTTCTTTTGACGATTTACGATAAATAAAAAGTTGGACTTGCAGTCCCGTCTTCTTCTATTTACAGGAACTGAATGAGTCGCCCTCGTGTGCATTGCGTTGCCGCCACTAACCAAAAAGGCGCTAAGATCGTCAAAACTCATTGTGCATGCACAACAGCACCACACTCTCGGGCGTGAGTTCGTGTTCGAAATGTGAATTGAAATATTCACTGCAATAATTTCGTGTACACTTATTTTTTATTCTTTTATCTGTCATTCCTTTCATCGGGGATTTATTTGTTATTTAAAATATTTTCAAAATAATTTATTTCATACAAAGACGTATTCAACAAAAAACAAAAATCAAAACAGAAGACGAAAACGCTACCTAAAAAAAGTTGCAGAAAAAATTCGCATTTATTGTGTTTCCTCAGAAAAAAATCAAACAATACACGCCACAAATTTACATCAATTCAACAGATACATGCATATAAAATAATTGCTCGTACACAAGAAGAATCTTGATTGAATTTTAAGTGGCTATACAAAAATGGTTCGTTTTTCTATGTAAATAATAACACAAGTTATACCTACCAAGCTGCTGAATAAAAGATAGAGAATACAGATATAAAATAGCTATTTAGCAGTACGTGAACCGCCGTATTTGGCACAATGCTTAATTTCGCAAAAACTTTATGCCAGTCAGTCACCTTAAAAGCCATCCCATGCATTCTCGCTATGTTCTCTGTACGCCCCATCAGAAGAGTGTGGCCGTCAAAGTTCCAGTCTCGCGCCATCAATAACTCAATCAATAGCTGTTGTGGTCATGTAAACTAACCACGCGGCGCCTGTGTGTAGTCACAAAGACTGACCGCATTTGCAATTATTATTTTATTTTTAATACAGTTATAGTGGTTGTTTTTGTTTTACAGCTACAAGATACAGCTTTATGTGAATCTGGTTAATCGATCAAATGTCAACACGCTGCTGACAGTTGGAATGAAAATTTTGCATAAATAAATAAGTTAAAACATAGAATAACACAAAACATAACATCAGTGGTGCACAAACTGAACGTCTGCAAACGACTTAATTTTATTTTTAATATTATTTGGCCGACTTCCTCTTATGTGTGGTGTGCGATTAGATGTTTTACGCAGCCTCCGAACGCCAGATGATTATTCTTTTCAGAAACACCTCGAAAGTTTTCATAGCCTGCCGACGAGCTAAAGTCCAACACAAGAGCCAAATTTAGTTACCTAGCAAAAAATTAAAAATTAGTAGCAAAAAAAAAACATGCATGTGGTAAGACCTCCATTACATTGTTTCTATGTTTTCTTTTTGCGGCATGCGGTCGAATAGGATAATTTTGCCAAGTCTCTCTTGATGCGGCGCAAAATTTTGTTAAGAATTTAAATTTCAGAACGACTTTATTCGTATGAATTCGGCATTATATGCGGAATATAATTATGAGCAAATGGCCATCGTGATTTTGCGGATACGGATACGGAGCATCCTAATGAATCACTTTTGGATGATAAATGTGACTCAGTTTATGACGGAGACCTGAAGGTCCGACTACCATTCGGCACAGGTTCGAAACTTCGGTCATGAAACACCAAACGGTAGACAAGGTTTTTTCGAATAGTTGTCCCGCTCGGCAGATAATGGTAAGCCTCTGATTGTATTCCATCCACGTATAAAACCATCTACCGTTCGGGGGCGAATGTTTTTTTGGGATGATGCCCGTAAAGAGGAAACTCGCAAACTCTCATGAGTACTGCTATACCAGCATAACAGTGTTCACGATTTGTATGTAGCCTCACAGCTACACCTACTTACTAAAGACTACTACTCTCTACCACTCTCCTCGGCACCCCTACGGTACCTACGACACCTTGTGAACTACTACCTAGTTTTTGTTTAATTCCTTTACATTGATATTTTGTGTGGGAATAAGTTTCCGTCCTTTTTTTCCAAAATTACGAATTATTTAAACATTTAGAAGCTACAATTTTACTCCATCTCAAGCAACATACGGATTCCTCTGACGAAAAATTCGAGTTCTTTTGACTTGATCCATTCATTGAGCCAGTTTGCGATGGTCTCGTAAGAAGTGAACCGCTCTCCAATAAGGGCAGATTGCATTGATCGCAACAGATTGAAATCCGAAGGTGCAATGTCTGGGGAATACGGCGGGCGGGGCAAGATTTCCCATTTCAGTCCCTCTAAATATTTCTGGACGGATTTAGCAACGTATGGCCTGGCGTTGTCATTTAGCAAAATCAGTTTGTCATGTCTACCGTCCCATTTCGGCCGCTTTTCTTTGAGAGCTCGATTCAAACGCATTAGCTGCAGTCGGTAACGATCGCTAACTTTTTCGACGCTTACGGTTATCATAATAGATCCATTTTTCATCGCCAGTGACAGTGCGATGCAGAAAACCGTTCTGCCGTTCAAGAAGCATCAGACGTCACCAAACGTCTCTCGATATCCCCCTCCTTCAATTGATGTGGCACCCACTTATCTGCTTTCTGGACCGTTTCCCTCACGTGCAAAGGTTTACCGATGGTTGATCTGTCAACATTCAAATCTTAAGATATTTCATCAAGGGTTTGACATGCGTCTTCATCCAATAATTGCTGTAGTTGAGTATCTACGATTTTTTGGTGCCCCTTCGCAATCTTTACCACTCACGTCGAAATTGCTACTTTGGAAGCGTTGAAATCACTCTTTGCAAGTAGTATTTGATGGAGCGAGAGTACCGTAAATATTGATCAATATACGACACGTTTCAGCTCCACTTTTCTTTAAAAGGTAATACTGAAGCATGACTTCCCGCAAATGCAGTTTTTTTTGAGAGGAACATATACCTTTACATTGCCAGTATATTACTAGAGCGAACGCAAAAATAGTATCAGCAGCGACACCTTTTTTACGAGGGTGGAAACTTATTCCCATACCCAATAAAATAGAGGAAACAAGTATTAACTGTATTAATGTTTAAAAATGCTTTTTTTGAAGATCTGCAATTCATATTAATCCAATACTCATTGACATTAAGTAACCACTTAAACACTTATTTTCCCGTTGTATGTACTCTCGAAGTTCGGATTTGGAGCTTTAGTAAGGTATTATTTTAAATCCATGTGAGTAAATAACTAAACAAAAAAAGCAAAATATGGTTTATTATCTGCCTGTTCCTCCTATTTAATTACCATAGCATAACTTTTTTGCCGAAAAATATATTACAGGTGCTATAAGAGGACAAAACACACAAAAAGACAAGCAATGGAGCGCGTAAGAGTCAAAATAAAGATTTCCATCACTCAAAATATTTGTTCTTTTTTTGGATTTAGTAAAAAGTTATTCAAAATAAAGGAACGGAGTATCACAATAAAGTTTGCAAGCCCCTGTTTTGCATTCTTTCAATACTGGTGTAAAATAAACTCAATTAGTAGGCTATGCAGGTAGGCTTTTGTGTTGACAAGAATTGTTGCGCAAATCACAAATCGGAACAGTTGGCATGCTGATGAGTTGCGGAAGGTATGGTTAAGTAAATACTAGAGCATTCAATCCCGGGAAACTCTGGAAATGAATTCAGGATTTCGTTGTTCGAAATAGCAACTCCGGGGTGCCGCGATTTTTCTGGATATAGCATTCATGTCATCCTAATATGAGTCGTCGCGATTGCCGTCGGTATCCTTTGTTGTATTTGGACTACACTACTAATTGCGTAATGCGGCATTATGTGCCCAAAGCCGACGCGATAGCAACTAATAGTATTAAATAATAATAATATTATAATTACATCTCATCAAATTTCGGGTGGGTAGTTTCACATAGAAAAAAAAGAGTAAAAATAAATTATTAACGATGCCCATTTTTATAATCCCGGGACTAGTTCTGGGGTTTAGATATTCATTATTTTGCAACAACTTAACTCGAAGGAGCTATTGCTTGAGAAGCTCTTCTTCTATAAAATATATAATAAATTAATGAGCTTTAACTACCCAAGTTTGTTCACATAATTAAATCACTTTAAGGGTTTACAATATTCCCTATAATTTTCAAGCTATAGTTTTTTCGTTAGTTAATTTATTGTTTATTGCGTAGCAAAATAACAAATTTAAAAAATGTTCATCAAAATGTTCAACTTTTTATCGGAACGTTTGAAAAACTTCTGGGTATGCAGTTAGCCTACTAAATTTTAATATAATAAATCTTAAGTTTGAAGTAGCTCCAAAATCGCATCAAACACTGACAAATTTTTCACATACAATTTACATAAATTGAATTGATGTTGAGCATATTTTTCCATATAAAGAACTTTCGAACGTGTGTTTATAGCGAAAAAACAGAAAGAAGATGGCCGTTCCCCGACTAGAAATTTTGGTACGGCGGTGATTAGGCGCAAATAAGTCTGACCGCATTCCAAATTTGCGCCTCATAAGGCAGCCAAACTAGGCCCAAGTCCCGAAAGGTATCGCCACACATCTGCCTTATTACGCGCAGGTTCGAAAAACCGAACTTCGGTAATACTCCGGATGCCCTTCTACAAATCAGTTAGGGATTCCATTTTAGCCTAAGTGAGACACTACCACAGATTTTCGTGACCACAAACAAATTTGGTATTCTTCTGGCATGCCAATCTTTGCCTTGCCTAACGTGGGCCTGGTAAGGTAATAGTGAGGCGTTCCTCAGTAAGGCTTGCCTAATTCGGGCCTAACTGATTCTTCGGCATGCCTCACTGTAATTCTAGTCGGGTCACTCATTTAATTTTAATATTATTTGATAAAACACGAATACTACAATAATATTTCAGTCATTTAAAGAGTTAAATGTTGAACGCAAAAAACCCAGCTGATTTCCACCGAAAAAGTGTTGTAAGCACAAAGTGTTACTTTTTACTTTTTTTGGGATTTTGCTGTCTCCATCCCAGGCTTAAAAGAGACTGCAACTCCGGGATTGACATCCCTAACATGTATGTACGCTAACTTCCTTCGTGAAAAAATGTCATTTGGTTTTTGAATAAATAAAGGCTAACATAAGTCCAAACATATGCTTTCATTTTCATCCAAGAAGGAAATTGGTTGTTGAATTTTATTTATTAATATCACATTACAAATCAATTAAATCTTTTATCATTAAGCACAGAAGCTCTCCGGTATTCAGTTTAAAATCAAAGGCATAGCTCCAGTTTCAGAATGCAAACTTTACTTTATCTCTAGGGCACAGAAAATACACTGGAGTCCCAAGATTGGGATGTCTTACGCCAGATTAAATTATCTATTACAGTTCTTACCCTGCAGGAAAAACTAGTTGAATGAGTCTTTGTTAGTGTCTGTGACAATTTCGAAAATTCTATATCACGACAATTAGGCCCACACTACTGGCACACGCCAAGAACTGTCGCTGCAATGGCAAAACATGTTTGGAAGGTGTATATGCTCTTGTCTCTACAACAACAAAATAGTTTTATTATGAATGGATAAACATTAACGATCACGTGGATATCAAACCAAAAATTGTCACTTCAGTAACACTAAATAATTTTTTATGAAAAACAAAAAGTTTCGAAAGTGTAGTGATTTTGCTGTGTTCGTGATATTTGACCCACCAACTAAATAGTATACGGTTCGACATAATAGCGTAAAAACACCAACCAGGAATCGTTCACACTCTTCGCCATATGAAGGAAAGAAGTCTTGTAGCGCTAGAACTGGATGAAGCAGTTGGCATTGCAAAATTCCGATTAAAAACAAGAGACAGCAGTCATTCTTTATTAGTACACGCCACAATTACAGCCCATATTTGACCTTAAGTCCACGGTTTTCAGATAATTCAAGTGCTTGATCAATAGTTTGTGCTGCCATCTTGTTCATAAATTACTTCGTAAATACGTGGCCGAATGGATTTGTACAAATTCTCCAGATAGCCTAACGAAATTTCAGACCAGGCCGTTTTAATGATGCGTCCATCCGGCTTATCCAGATTGAACTCACCGGGATAGTTATTTATTTATTTACATATAAAGTCTAGAACACCTTCTTTGTTCTTGCCCTGCATTAGCTAGAACCTGAATGAAATGTTTAGGAGCTTTAGAATATGAGCGATTAGAATGTCTCACGGGGTTAGAGATTCAGAGCTTAGGTACTTAGATTAGCAAAAGACGCAGGCTTATTACAAGGAGCCAACTTCAAGGAAACGTAAAGGTCAAGCTCCATCTGATACCACTAAGGACCAATGGATCTATATGATGGTTTTCAGCCAGCCAGGTCAACCTAACCTAACCTATATACACAATTTCAGAGGTTGCGCGAGCAATTAGCGCGATTCGGGCATAATTTTCTTTGTTATTATTTCCGTAAAAAGGGTAAAATTTCGATGTTCTCTTCTTGGAACATTAAAGTTTATGTTTTCCAGAAGGCCAGCATAAAGTTAAGGAGAAAACAGATCTTCTACTTTCTAGAGCTTTGAGATTTAAATGAAGTAAACTAGCATTATATGATAGAAGAGGTTCAGTTAAAACGTAAACACGAAAATTGTACTTACGAAAGACGTTTTGGATTTTCTTAATCCTACGGCCACCAAATAATAGTGGCATACTCAAGGTGAGAACGTATAAAAGTTTTGTAACGCAATTTTAATTTGTATGGGTCCAATTACTCCGAGCGATTCCGCTGAATGAAAGCAATGTTAATGGGATTAATATGTAAATGTAAATTTAATATAAAAAAAAAACACTCAGGTCTTTTATTTGATCAACAGTCTCCAGGACATGGCTAGCAATACTATAGGAGCTTTCATAAATAAGACGCGAAGATTTTAGAAATTGGTATAATAATTTATTTAATAAAATAATAATTATAATTTTTTAATAAAAGACTGTCAATCTCAGCTTGAAGAAGTTATCAGCGTATAACAGAAACTGAGCATATGAAAAGCAAGAAGGAATATCACGAACAATATGAAAATGAGGGGACCTAGAATACTTTTCGGAGGGACACCAGATATAGTATGGAAGGGTCTAGATGAAAAGCCGTCAATAGAGACAACACACCACCTATTACTCAAATACGACTTAAGCCATTGCAAAAAGATAGAGTGAAAGACTAGGCAGGCTATTTTATGAATTAGTAACTTATGAGAGGCTTTATCTCGAATGCTTTGGAGAAATCTGTGTAGATGCAATCGGCTTCCATAAGTACACGCTGAGATACAGTATTCACTAAAAACTGCAAGGTTCGAAACTGTGGAACGCCCTGTGACAAAAACTTGGTTTATTTTTAAAGGAGAAATAAATCTTATCCTTAACTATGCTATCGATTAACTAGGAAATATTAGAGAGTTTCGATATAGGCCTGTAATTACATACGTCACTCTTGTTTCCACATGTATTAATAGGCATCGATAAACTCACCCTTACGAAGTGACATATTGAATAGTATTTCTAGAGGCACAACTAGTGCAAGGCAACCTTTTAACAAAAGGGTTGCAATACCGTTAACGTTTGCCTTAGAGCAATGTTTTAGTTTGAATATAGCAAAATATTATCATCAACTGAAATAGACGTTGAGCCAAAATCAAGTGTAGAATTAATATCAGATGAAAAGTCGAAATGAGGAGCATCACCAACACACAAAAAATTGGATTTGAAAAAATCTGCGAACAGATTGGCAGCAGAACTGGAAGTGACCGCAAATTTGTTATTGAAAGAGACAGATGAAGGAATAAGTAAGCACGATTTTTTCGAAATTATGAAATTCCAAAACGTCCTAGAGTTCGACTTTATATTGTACTTGATTCGAAATTAGCGATGTACTTTCTGTAAAGGAACCTGCCCAAACGGTTGAATTCCTTCATATAATACTGGTATTTATAGGACTGGGCATTGGTCTGAACAAATTTCTTGTAAAACTTGTTCCTTAAATTTTTTAACTTTTTTATACGCTTTGTGTACCACGGCAATTTTATTATTTGTAACAGAACTCCAAGCCATATGGTTTCTTGCGAAATCGAGTGTTTTTTGCGAAATTTATTCAAAAATGCCTTTTTTGTAATTTTGTATGCCTCAAATGTGGCGCTTTTAGAATATCTTTTCGAACAATGGATTCACAGGTGGCAACATTTGTCATTTTTTTAATTGTTGCTGCTGAAAATGCGGTATCTGATGCAATCCTAGTGATTTTAGGTCTCTTTCGGTGTTAAAGGTATCGCAGTTCTGCGGTTATAGTTCTTACCATAGTAAATACTTTGTTTCACGTAAAGATCCACAACATTTGGACTTCGACCAATATCACAATTGATGCTTGTTTATTTTCCACCAAAGTACAGTCTTCATTTGAATTCTCAAAAACCTTTATGTTACCAGATCAAATACGGTTGCTTTAATAACCATTTTATTCCAAAAAAAAATATTGCCTCTAATCAACTGAACCGGACTGTATCTGTAAAAAATACGCAGTCGGAATAATAGCTTCAAATACCTCGCGGGCAGAATTTACAAAGGACGAGGAAACTTACAAAGTACAATCGCCTGGACTATTGGGAATTACGCTGCATCAATGTAGGTTGCAGAAAACATGACACAAGTTTTTTATGTTATGAGCTCCGTGTTGTCCCAGATGCTCTTTTTTCTTACATCAATGTGTATGGGGGATTCATATAAATACTCCACGTTAAGTAGTTCGTGAAAAAAGTCAAATGTACAATAGCATCCTGTAACGAAAATGTTGAGCCCAAAAGGATACTGTGAAGGAGTGGGTCACATTCATCGTGAACCACCATTAACATGTAGTTTTTTAGGCCATACGCTAGCTGTCGACGCGAAGGACAGGCTACTAAAAATAAGTAGCACTATAGGATGCTAAACAACGACCTAGATGGCCTTGATCCTCAATTTAGCCGAGCGTGGTGAGAGGAACACCATTTATTTCATTATCTTACACTGTGAACACTGATTAATATTTTTAAGACAGAAATCCGACATTTGCTGTAGACATTGGGCATTAGAGGGAAATTTTAACTCAAATTAGTGGTATCACAATGGGCCTCCGGCATTGAGTAGGCTCTTCTATACTCCCATGGAGACTGGCAACCTTAATACCAAACCTGTAGATAGTCCAGCCAGCGCATTAATAGTCAAATATTGGGATGAATGAACCTTTTCTTGGGAAGAAGAAGCCTTGAACATCCAGGGAAGCTTGGTAATTTGGGTCATATTTAAAACAATTAAAAAAAAAGAATAGATGCAATTTTAAGTTTTTTTAAATATTTAATTTCCAAAGTAGTTCCATACATAAATCATAAGAGTTATAGACGAAAAAATCCCTTCAAGCCTTCACACATTTAATGAAGAAAAGTGTGCAAGGCACGCAAAGTTAATAACATCATACATTTTCACAAAGCAATTTTAGTATATTTAAGCTGCATAGGATTACACACACATTTTCCATTCATTTCATGCTAAAATTAATTACCCTTTTATTAATTGCAAAATATGGAACACGAAACGAGTTGCGGCAGTCAGACGTCAGCAAAAAATTAGGTAAATGGTTGATTGACTGTGTATTCATGGTTACCTAAATAGACTTTGATGGAGAATAGTCGTTAAAATTGTCATTTTATCACACAAATTCCACTAAATCACCTTCCTAATGAATTCTGCGCCCAAAGCAAATGTAAACATAGACAAAGGGGCAAATAGAAAAGCAAATACAAAATATATAGATATGCGCAGGTACTTTTTATAATATGATAATTTTTAAAAATCGAATACTCGAACAATGACATGTTTTATTTAAATAACGAAAATAGGACATATATTGCATTTTCATCGTTAAAATCGTAAGCAAGTCATGTAAGCCGTAAGTGATGGAAAAAGGCGTCCAATAATAATAATTAAATACAGCCCCCGAAAAATATAGCACCTCAACATTTTTTACCAGTTTTGACTAGTTTTCCTTTCGCACCCACCCATGCGGCTACGCGGCCACCTATAAAAGTTTAGTTAATTTAAGAAGTTATACAAAAATTAGGGAAATTGTACATATTTTTATGAAACTTTCGAAATGTTTAATCAGAACTAAAAACAAAGAGTAAGGTACGTTTTTAGTACGTAAAGTTTTAGTATAATAAAGTGCAAGTTTGAACTGGTTCAAAACTCTTCAATTTTTCATCATTTTTTTTTTTTGACTATGTTTCGCACTATTCCACTACTACTGCTATACATCCTACGCAAATTTTTAACAAAAAACTATTCTAAACTGAGTTTAAGTAAAGGTAAAAAAATTAAAACGAACTTATCAAATTGAAAATATATATATATTTTTTTTCTTATTCTGAGTAATGCGGTTTAAAGAAAGAACGAACTTTTCTGGAGACTACGGCTCGATATTGGGATGCGATACAAAGAAATCGGAAGATACTGACTACTTACACATATGCATCCACCTAATAGCAGGAACCTGGCATCAAGTGATTACCGAATCAATTTGTTGGCGAAAAATATGAAGCAAATGACTACTTCATGGAAAGACATTGTCGTAGCCTCACTTTTTCGATAGCCATATTCCGGTTATTTAATTAATAGCATTAAAAAATTACCATTCTATGCTAATATACGATTTTTTAACACTATTTTCAATACCAGCGAATGAAACTAATAACTTCTTACAAATGCAGCCCTACTTACTTGACTTACAGAGACCGAACTTGACAAAATGAATTGTTTTCTTGACTGAATAAAAATTCGCTAAACAATTCGATAAAAGTCAAGTTGATTTTATTTAGAAAGTATTGAAATTATGATCTAAGTACCTATAACATATAATATCATAGAATAGAATAGGTAGATTTGAGGTTTGCACTTCGACCTCATGGTCTCTTGTGGCCTCTACTCTCACAGCACTTCATCCAAGTCCAGTTCTCCTATTAAACTTAAGATAGACCTGGATTGGACTGAAGGTACATGGCTTTCTTCTCAATCGTCTTCGAGCTATAGTGCCACATTCAAGGAGTAGGTGCATTGAAATCTTCGTGGATTGGTCGCTAAAACGGCAAGAGCCAGTTGACCATATCCCAATCCTATGCAGATGACTAAGCAATTTGCAAATGCACGTGATCATTCTCTGTTTATCCTTGGGGAGGGTTATGAGTTTCCTAAATCTCTTTTGATTCTACACAAAACAATGATATATTTTTTATTAAATAATTTTTTTTTTCGGACCCTAGTTTCAGTTTTTCTTTCACGACACAGTTTAATTGTGAAGTGAATTAAGCATTTGAGAAAGGAGGGCTACCCTAATGAAGTGTATACGAAGGTTAATGAACCTAACTGTCAAATAGTACACGCTTAGACATTGTGCCATAAAATAATAGTTAATAAACAGGCGCTTCCATACTGCAAAAGTGTTCAGCCCCCTCATTCAATTTTTGAAGTACGTGTTAGTGTTTTTAGGGCCAGATAGCAATATCATGAGAGAAACACGCTCGACGAAGCTCGCCCAATATCAGCATAGCAGTGACCGCTATCTAAAACAACTTTTTGATGTTTTATAACCGAAATATTCAACGAAACTGGTGTCTGCTTCTGGTATGTCATGCACTATCGCACACGGCAGACGGAAACTATTATTTTATACATATTATATTTACAAGGTGGCACAAAATTCATCATCAGTTTAGTTTTTGAATAGCTTTTTTAATAAATAAAAAATAAAAGTGTTTTGAGTATATTGACCTATACGCACTTCATGCCTGTTTGTTTCTGTACTAGAGTTGTCTAGTTCAAAAGTGCCAAATAGTATTGACGTACAATTTCATTTGCAAAAATTATACATATTCCGATAGAGTGATTAATTTTGCACCACCTTGCATATGCAGTGGCCACCGAATGTGTTGGTGCCTGACTAACACTCGGTCGTGCACGGGTTCGGAGCCGCAAATAAAAGAAACAAATTTTCTATTAGCGGCCGCACCTCGGCAGGCAATATCAAACCTCCTGGTGATTACTGCCATGAAAAGTTAATCATAAAAACAACTCTGGGTCGTCCATTTGTGGAAAACCTCAAGACAAAAATTGGGGTAGCTCGGCCTTCCTCTTTCGACTGCCTACAAAATACGGCTCGTGCAAGAACTGAAGCCAAATGGTCATCGTTTGCGTCGCATTTTTGCTAAATAGGCTCAATTAAATTATTATTCAGATTTATTGGAAAATATAGTAAAAAATTGGACTGATCGAATGGGCTATGTAACTCGAAGCCGCGGCAGACAAGTGCCGAAGGTCATATTTAAAAAATAAATGCCATGAAATCATCTACTAGATTATAATAAAAAAATCCAATCCAAAAATATTTATGCTTTGTATTATCGTTTTAAGTTGTGAAGCGTCTCAAACACCCGATATATTGAACATATTGCATATCAATTAAATTCTCTCACCACGGAATGCCTTGAAATAAATAAATGCACAACGCTAATTGAATATTCCTAGGAGCGGCAATTTGAGAAGAAAAGTGAAAAATTATAGCTACTCGAGCAAGAAAAAACGAGGAAGAAGATACAAGGGCAAATGAAAAGTGATTATGTGAAATACATAAGATCAAATGAAAGGAAAAATGTAAGTAAATGATTGTAGCAAATTGACTGTTGTTTTCACAATTAAGTGGAAATTGAATGGCTGCTGGCATTGCTCTTCGAACCTAATTACGTACATATTTCTATGTCGTGCATTCGTTTAGTAAAGTTTGAATAAAATTCAACACACATATGAAATATCTATTACGTTGGTGAAATTCAGATCGCGCGCCAGCTCGCTTCAGGGTAGGTTAATAACAGTGTATGTGTCTAAGCAATAGAAGCTTCGACAATAAAAAATGGCATTGCAATCCCTAAATTTGCGCTTTAATAAACATCTACCATTACCGACACCTTCTAGAAGCAGAATTTCGTCGCAAACTTTCTAAATGACTTTGCTCCTTCTTTTTGTGTATATGAACGTATTTAAGTGGAACAAACGTCAGCTTTTGCCATGACATCAATTTGTATATTTATTTATCTTTGGCTTAGAGTTTATTGCCTGAAAAGAGTGAAGGCAAAATAGCAGACAGCGAAGAGTGTCGCGTAATTTGATTCATTTTAATTATTTTTCTGCTTTTACTCATATTTCGTTCATAAAAGTGTCGGTTAATGCCTTTAGTTTGGCCGATATTGAGGACACTATACACAGAACCTTGAATAAATGCGAATACAAGTTTTATTTAATTTTTTATGTAACAAAAAAATTTAGGAATTCTAAACAACCAATTTGACCTCTCTTTCTTGATCATCAAATATGTTGTGTAGGTACTGGGAAGAACACTAAAGCTTTGCGTAGCTCACACATCTCCTTTATTTTGCTTAATAATAATTATATCTCAATGTATACAGGATCTCTTATCTCTACAGTACTCATATCCGTACTTCATCATCATTAGCACTGCAGTCTTGTGCAGACCATTGCTTTCATAATTTATTTATTTTATTTAGGTCAAACATGCAACCATAGGTTATATTGACAATGATTGACCTGAAGAAATGCTTATATATTTAAATCCTAGACTACAAAAAAATTAGCAATAAAATTAAAATTACAGTTATTAGTAAAAAATTTGAAGTTATAGGAGTTATTAAAGACTAGAAAAAAAAAAAAATTGTAGTAGTAGTAGATGTAGGGATTGATTGGAATTAAAGAATGAGAAATCATTTGAGTGCATTCAGCAATATTCGGCAAAGTAATGAAAAAATTCATTTCTCAAACGCAAGTTCTCTTTTATATAGCTGCGTAACTAAGTTCCCGCTGTTTGTCAATAGATGCCGCCAGCAGTGTGTGCTAGTCGATTCTAACATTACCTAAACGTCATAAACCAAGCTTAGACATATGTATGGTAAACAAACTATTTCGACACATTAGTGATTTTGTTTCGGTATCATATACTTTTGGTTTTGTAAAAATGTCTGATTTTGTGCCGAATAATCGTCATTTGCGGGAAGTGTTGATTTTCCTCTTTCATTCGAAAAAGACGGCGGCTGAAGCGCATCGAGATCTACAAAAAGTTTATGGAGATGCTGCTTTAAGTGAAACAACGTGCCAAGATTGGTCCCGTCGCTTCAAAGACGATGATTTTAATGTTGACGACCGTCCGCGTGAGGGAAGGCCAAAAACCTTCGAAGACGCTGAATTGGAGGCATTACTCAATGAGGATCGGTGTCAAACGCAAGAAGAGCTTGCTTCAGTATTAGGAGTTACTCGCCAATCCATTTCCAAGCGATTGCATGCTTTGGGAATGTTTCAGAAACAGGGTACTGGAGTTTCTTATGAGTTAAAACCAAGGGATGTTGAACGTCGTTTTTTCGCCTGTGAACAACTTTTCCAGCGGCAAAAAGGGAAGGGTTTTCTTCATCGCATCTTCGCATCGTGACGGGTGAAAGTCATGGAGACTGCCCGGTCATGCTTCTACGTCGTAGCCTCGGACGGATATTCACGCTGCGAAGGTTATGCTAGGTATTTGGTGGGACCAAGTTGGTGCTATTTATTATGAACTGTTAAAACCAAGCGAAACCATCACTGGGGATCGGTATCGACTTCAATTAATGCGATTGAGCCGTGCACTGAGAGACATGGAAAAGTGATTCTACAGCATGACAACGTTAGGCCTCACGTTGCCAAGCCCGTTAAAAACTACCTGGAAACACTGAAATTGGAAATCCTACCCCACCCGCCATATTCTCCAGATATTACGCCGCCCGATTATCACCTGTTCCGATCGATGGCACATGGTCTAGCTGACCAGCAGTTCCATTCATTTGAAGACATCAAAAAATGGCTTGATCCGTGGATAGACTCAAAAGATGAAGAGTTTTACCGCGAGGGTATAGGAGATCTACCAGAAAGATGGGAAAAAGTAGAAGCCAGCGATGGGCAATACTTTCAATGACACACTTGTAACCATTTTTTCAGAGACAGACAGAGAACATAAAGTATTGACGTTCAGTCATGAAAAAACTGTCGTTCATCGGAACGAAGTTAAGCGAACGGCAAGATTTTGAAAATATAAGCCGATCATTGTCAGATGCAAGTGAAGTAGCAAAATATTTGAAAAAATTCAAAAATAAATGGGTCCAACGGTATTCCGAAGTCAAAAACGTTGACGACTTCCCCAGTGGAAGCCAAAAACAAAAAACAACTACCTCTCCAAAGCAAGCGCAGAAAATCCTCGATTTGTTTGTAACAAACCTGAACTTATCGTTGTGTGAAGCTGAAGTAGGTACGAGCAAGAGTCTCATGCTCTACCGGCTGAGCGGCCCGTCCGGATTGGTGCGTGGTCACCATTCGAAAGTGCACAGGTTCGAATCTCTGTGCATGAAACTCCAATTGATGGAAAAAGTTGTATCTAATAGTTGCCGCCCCTCAGCAGTAAGAGCAAACCTCCGAATATATTTCTGCCATGAAAAATCTGCTCATAAAAAAGTATCTGCCGTTCGGAATCGGCTTAAAAACTGTAGGTCCCTCCATTTGTGGCACAACACCAAGACGCACGCCAGAAATAGCAGGAGGAGCTCAGCCAAACTCCCGGAAAGTATGTAAGCGCCAATTATATTTAACTTCAGCAAAACCTTTTCCAATTAAATTTATACGTACACTTTTTTTAAAGAGTAATGGAGCAGGCCTCACTCTTTAACCTAATTGATGCCAATGTCCAGGGTTCCGCACACATATTTGGTTTTATTTCATTTCATTTCGATCCACTCATACTAATGAGAAGTAATTTTCACATCTCAATTTACTAAGGGGCCATATACAATAGTATTTAGTTTACCCTATCTTAAGATGAAATGGAGTTCGAAATCATAACATTCTTCTATCTGAGCTACAAAATATTTATTTTCAACATATTCCTCAGATATGAAACATATTTGTTCCTTTCAGAAAAATAGGCGAAAGCTTATAACCTCTTAAAATACAGCAAAAAAGTTTTTTTTTTTTTGACTAAACATACGGTACATATACATTTCTATATGAAAGTTAATTAACCGAAAGTACCTACGTGGTTCAAAGTTGTTTTTTTTTAATCTCATTTAATTACATTAAATTTTAAAGTCTTCGTTCCCAGTAAGTACGCACAATTGTGAAATATGTCAATTTGTCAGTATGCATGCACACATGTACATAACAACACACATATGTAGGCACTAGTCTGAGAATGGGACATATGAATAATACGGGTAAAAGTAGAAAAAAATTGCGCATACGCCGTGTTGCTCCATGGGAATTTCACAGAAACACTTTTGTGCGAATGCATGTTTGCTATACACATATTATGTTGACTTGACTTGGAAATAAATCAAATAAAAAATATGCTTTCACGTGCTTTTATCACAGATTGTATGATAGATGTGGATCAGTTACTTAAAATTTTGTATTTGTGTGTGTAAGGTGAGGGAAAAACAATTTTCATGAATGGCATATGAAATAATTTCTTCATTCTTCAAGTCTGCAATTCACAAAGAAAGAAAGCATATGAAAAGAGTTATTGGAAATGAAAGCTTAAAAAAGTAAAAACGCTATTCTTAGACGGTACGATTTATATTAAGAAATGGTGGCTTTATACCTAACTTTGCACTGTGTTTATGGCAGGAAAACAATTCTTTTTAATTACAATACATTCTAACTTCTTAATAACGTTCTACTTATATAAGTATACATTGCACAAACCTATGTATGTATAAGTATAAGTATATATACATATGTACGTACACATGAACATAGCTTGATAGCAGTTTTACATCGGAAGCGTATGGCAATCCTACATCTACGTTATTTGAGAGGAGAAATGAGTTGCTCGTTTTAAAAGAAGGAAATGCCAAAAGAAAAGTGAGTGCAGAGACCTTGAGACATAAAATTCTATTTATAACAAACCGACTTACGAAATATTTTTAGATTAGAGTCAATTGTTGAGAAAGGTTGTTACTATATGCGAATGTATCCGAGGGTTGACTTTTATATTTTGTACCTTTGCAACACTACGTGTAATGAGCTGTTATTCGATGTTTTTATCGAAAAATTTAGTAGGTTTTGGCATAAATTTAAATATAACATTTTCACTCACTCGCTTTATTTGCTCTTTCTTCAGTGAGTTCACAATAATTAACTCGCGAAAATTTTGGCGCGATGATTTACTGCACTTTTCAATGCGGATAATCGAAATAGGAGTTTATTTGTCAACTTTCTTCTTTGAGTTTCGCGAAAGCCATCCAAAAGCGGTGTTGTGCCAGAAGTAGTCAATGCTGTGCGTTAATTGATAACGCAAGATCGACAGGTGACATATAGCGATATAGAGGCATCCTTAGGACCAGTTGGACCAGCATAAATACATTCAATATTGTATGAACATTTCATCGTCAAGAAGATTTGTTCTCATTGGAAACCGTATAATTTGACAATTGCTTAAAAAATTAGTTGTGTGAATTGGTGTAAAGAAATGTTGAAGAGATTCAGCCGTGGTGGTCCAAAGCACGTCCAAAAATGTTCGTGGACGCAGTACCTCAAAGCAAATGGTCGCCTGTTTTTCTCGGAAAATCCGATGAAGCCGCAACTGCAATACTAGAAAAACT
The DNA here is from genome assembly GCF_028408465.1 of Anastrepha ludens. Taxonomy (NCBI): domain Eukaryota; kingdom Metazoa; phylum Arthropoda; class Insecta; order Diptera; family Tephritidae; genus Anastrepha; species Anastrepha ludens. The sequence continues at coordinate 71,963,881 of NC_071500.1, forward strand.
TAAAACAGAAAATTCTGTGTGGCACAGAACCCTTGATTAACACACTAATTTGTGTTTATTCTCGAACATCAAAAATATAATGCAAGTTCAACGTTTTTCAATGCCTGAAGTAGCTGTTAAAGAAAAAAGCGTTCGTAAAATTTGTCAAGATAGCCGAAAACAAATCACGGGATATCTTAAAATTCTTGTTAAATTGGAGGGGACCGTTGATTACAAACCCGTATAAGATATGAGAAAACACTTTTTTCGTGTGAAATTTATTCATTTAAAAATAATTTTTTTAAAAAGCTATACTACATTCCCCTCCGATTTCGAAAAATTTTAAGAAAGTACTCAACAAAAATTTATTCAAATATGTATTGAAATGTATGCGCCATGTACTTGGGCGAAAACGGTTCAATACCCGTTTCACAAAAATTTTAAATAATCCTCCTTGAAATATAATTTTGAAACTTTTGAAATCTCTTCTATAAGGAAAGTGGCATTATTTTTTTCGATTTCTTCCAACTCTAGTACCAACCCTTCCTATAGAGTTAAGAAATACTAACATCTCAATTTTGATATCCTGATATGCTCTTCACAATCTCACGGACAGACATATCTATCCCAATTCCGATGGGGTGTTACAAGCAACTGTTATGTAAGAATAGTTATTATGTAAGAATAAAGGTTGAAATGAAAAGTAATAAATGTTGCCTCATTTAGTTAAAGAGTAGTGACTACCATTCGGAATTCAGAGAGAGAACGTAGGTTCGAATCTCGGTGAAAGACCAAAATGAAGAAAAGGTTTATTCTAATAGCGGGCGCCTCTCGACAGACAATGGCAAATCTCCAAGTGAATTTCTGCTCTGAAAAAGCTCCTCATAAAAATAAAAATATCTGCCGTTCGAAGTCGGCTTGAAACTGTAGGTCTCTCCATTTGTGGAACAACATCAAGACGCACGCCACAAATAGAAGGAAGAGCTCGGCCAAACACCCAAACACCTATATGTAATCCCGTAATTCCTACAGAAAACTTTTGGAGATTACTTTTTGCAACATTTTAATACTTTTAAAATTTTAAAAAGAAAATAAAAAAGTTAACACCACGGGTAATAATGCGCCATTAGGGTTTAGTATAAACCTTTACAGAGAATATTATTGGTAAATATAGTTTTTACGAGTTCTTTCAAATAATTTAGATGAACTTGAGACCAAATTTGGAAAACTTCAATACATTGTACGAAAACATTTTAACGTTTAAGTATAAAACGGCAGTAGGCCTTCCTCTTTCATATCATAATTGCAATACCGCATTCTTGTTTTTTGTTGGCTGCTCCATTGTTTTATTTACTTTTATTATTCATATATCCGTTATACGAGCTAAGCTCGCAAAACCCTAATGGACCTCGTTTTGAGTGTCATTTGAATTACAAAAAAAAAAAAAAAAACTTAGAACTTGGAAAAAGTTTTTTTTTATTGAACTTTATTACAATGTTCAAAGTTTTCCACAGCCAGAAACGTTTGTTTTAAGTTACAAGTCTTTGGAAAGGTAGAGCAAACTCCTCTCTTCCGGTGGCCTTAAATCTAATTAGGTGGGTACTGCACACAGCCAGGCAAGCTCAACAATACGTTTTTCAAAATTATTATTCTCCTTGTTGCCGCTTTATTCACATTTGCTGCAATTCATGGCCATCTCTATTGAAGTATACATACATACAAGAATATACATATATATAAATAAGTATATCATCATTTGCGCATTTTTTCATCAAACCGATTGGTATGAAAATATGTAATTTACTCGCCTTTTCTTTTTCTTTCGACGGCATGCAAGTGCCAGATACGCAATGATACACCAATAAAAATGTATGCATGTGTGTGGAAGTATGTATGCGCACTATGTATGGTGTAAATGTGTAAAAATACTCAAGCATATTCGCATAAACCAAAAATAGCCACCGAAACGTATGCGTGTGTGTGTATAAGCTAGTTGTGCTTACCGAACAATAACATTTATTGTTCATTCGATGCAATGAAATTTTATGGACGAGATTAAAGATTTCAATTTTATTAAATTTACTTTTCTGATTTCATTTATGGAATGCAAATGAATGCATTTATTGGAAAAATTAGTCATTATGTAAGTAAAGAATAGTGGTGGTTGTGGGTTGTGGAGGAGAGGGCAGTTGAGAACAGATACAGTAGTGCCCCGATTTTAGTAACTAATTAATGTGAGCGATTGTTGTGCAATTCGAAAAGTTTCAGTTACCGATATATTTACTAGAAAAGACAAAATGCAATTTATGTATTGTACTAAATACAAATCCTAACAAAATCTGCCTGAATATTTCGCAAAAATATTTTATTGAAAATTGAGATTGTAAATATTTTTATATACAACAGATACGGTACATTCAATTTAGTTTTTCAATAACTTTTATAAATAAAAAAAAATTATTTTAAGGAAAATCATTTTATCTGTTTTTATACAGCAGCTGTATGATTCACAGGTGTCAAATATGATGACGTACGACGCCATCCCAAAGGGTGTGTAATTTTGCGCCAGCTTTTATATTGAGTACTCTGAAGCAGTTGTTTGGTTCTTTATAGTTGTAAGTTTTTTCTGTACAGCTTCATCTCAAATTTCTTTAAAACTTAAATTGTGCCTTAACATAAAATTCTGCAAATTTTAAATCTCTAGCAACGACGTAGTAAGCTGTGAATAAATTGTTTTCCAATTGGTGTTTCATTAAATTTTTAAAACTATATCAATTTCTGCAGTCAATAAAAAAAATTCACTGGATCATCCTGTGATACAGCGCAAAGTACGACTTTGCGCAATAAGGAAGGTGACTCAGTGAAGGGCAAACCATAAAGTGGTCGTCCAAATTGATTAGCATGCGCCCATTTGGAAAATAATGTAAAGCCATAATTTAGGAAGAACTGCTCCATGTTGGCAAAAAAATGGAAACCACGCATATATAAGAACAGAAATGGCATACAACTTATAGAAAGAAAAACGAAACAAAAAACAAACTTCAGCATTTTCCTTGCACGCAAGTTGTATGAGACACACTATAAATATATTGTACATTTTTGCGTGCTTACGGACTGCAAAAATTAGTTGAAGATATTGCCGGGTAACAAATTTTACTGCTTCCAATCTGGGGAAATATTTCTGATTCGAAAAAAAAACTATCGAGTAAGCCATTTGTGAAAGCGGGATGCCGTTCTTCACCGAGTCAACTATCAACATAGAAATTTACGTGAAAGATTGTTTGCAAAAATGTCTTTTACCCTTCCTATGCCAGCATAATGGTCTAACTCTATTTTGAACCTATTTCGCTCCAGCGCATTATGCTAATGATTGAAAATAGGGAAGTCAACAAAAAATGTTCGGAAATAAAAAGAAAGTGTGGCTGACAGCATTGCTATAAGTGGTCGAAACCGTTGTACAAAACTTCATGGCGGGTCTTTCAAGAAAAGTTCCAGAATATGAACAGAATAATTTCTTTTCCTATTCACTTAAATATGTGTTTTTAGTTCGTTTTAGTTGGGCGACCGCTATTAGAAAAAACTTTTTCATGAACTGGTATTTCATGCCCAGAGATTCAAATCCGGGCGCTTCCGAATGGTAGTTACGCACCAGCCCAATCGGCTTCGGCGGCCATCGTCTACTCTATTTCATCATCACTGGCTACATCTATCCTGGCTAGTGTTAACGTTAGTTAACAAATGTGAAACAGCATCTATGTTTAAGCGCCGTCTAATGATCAGATTCCTTACTCCACTTAGCGGTAGTTCATCTTTCACTTCCCAATCGGGGTCAATCCATGGAGGCATAAGTGGATTGCACGATTTTTCCAAAGTCAAAGAGGCATCATTGTCCTTTTGTGCGTTTTAAGCTGCAGCTCTTAAACTTCATATTAATACTCAAAGCTAAGGTATCTGCGCTGAAATCAATGGCAGTTAATTTAAAAATTGAAGAGTTACAATTATTGGACACCTTTTTGATACAAAGCTGCGAAAATCGAATGTTCGGAAAACCAATACCCTACTGTACCTATTATTGTGAAAATAAAAAATTCAGCAAACGTTTCAATGGGCGGCAGCACGGAGCCGCTGACGTTGGTAAATTGGAGTCTGGGCAGGTGTAGAACGCATGCGCATGCTTTGGCAAAACGCATGGAAGCAACAAAATTTGCAACACAATGATGCAGTTTGGGAATCATACGATTACGATATCAAATACGCCTACTTAATTCCAGGTGCCGGTATTACAATTCTGGTGAGGCAGACGTCAGTCGTGTGCCTATAATTTGATTTAGCTCATTTGTATGCGACTAATAAAGCCACTGTAGTCGAGTGCGCTTGTGCATGGCATATTGGCTGGAGCTTCTCAAAATGATTTTAACTGCTCAGTTATCAAATATCTCATAATTTCTGCATTTCTGTCCATGAAAATTATCTTCTTATGAATCCAAGTAACTTTAAACTACGGGTTAAAAATGTTAAGGGTGGACTGGCAAATCGCACAGCACTAAGATCGGCCTGAACCTGTCACGAATGTATATTTCATGTTGTTATCATTTTCAATAGCGGAACAACATATAATAAGACTTGTATAAGTAAACGTGTAAAAATTTTCCACAACTATAAACAAATTTTCAGTAGAATGGGTAGGAGTAATTACAATTAGGAATGGGCCCATTTTATTAGTATCTAAAAATGGACAAATGTAGAGATGGGCACGAATATATGTCTTATGCGTCCCTAATGTCAAAATCACCTTCATGTGGTATCTTCTATTTAAAACGAACGAAGTTTTGAAGACCGTTCATATAACTTTATCACATCAAGGGTGAGGAAATGTTGTCGCCACCAGGTAGCTTATTTCTGTCTGAAAGATCTACTGTCCGCTCCACCGACAGAATCGGATGCGGTTGGCTAATCTCCTATACATCGTCCATCTCTCAATTACTGAAATCGCAGAGATCCTTTGTTCCGTGCTGGGGCTTAAGGATTTACAAATATATTATTGAACTTAAAGTACGTGACAAACGTACATACCATGGGTGTTTAAATAATAAGGTATAACCATACTCGCTAGCGGCGAATCTTGCTCGATAACTTTGTAGTTGCTTTCGCATACAAATTTTTCGTTAAGTTAGTCGAGCAGAGAAATGGCGAATAGAAGGCCTTATATAAATATAGAGAGAAAGAGTTACTCGTAATGTTAAAAAATTGAGACTGGTGTGATGCAGCAACTTTCAACAAGGCATCTCTCTAAATTAAACGCCCAAAAGTATGGAAGAATTCTAACTTTATCCAACGCCTCAAACTCGAACTCTTGAGCATCCACCATTTTTCATCATCATTAGCAACTTTCTTTTCTTTCTTTCGGAATTGATTTTCATATTTTCCTGATATCTTTCAGTGAATTCATGTAGGTCCCAATGGCCTTATTTTTTGAACGTAAGCGCATACTAACAGCCGTATATGTGACTTTAAGCTGTTCGTACAATTTTTCAGCATTCAGCAGCGATATTTTTTGATTAGTTGATTGAGCTCTCAACTTCAAGCTTCTTGGAGTGTGCTGTTCGTTGTCTCGAAAAATATACCAACCCGGAGGCTCGCCAACTTGCAAATCGAGATGAGCAATGCCGGGGACTCAAACGAAAAATACCAAATGATCTTATTCCAAAAATTCTAACGGCTGGCAAACATATGTAAATTTCTGTTAGCTGGCTTCTAGTTATTTATGTATTTCATGTAAATATTATCGCATTTAATAGAAAAATATTTCTTAATAGTGAGAACTAGGTGAAACAGAATAAAATGTATTTAAGAATTTATAACATTTCAATACAATAAGTTGATTTCGATAGGGGTATACCCTTATGCCATCAAGTACTTTATTTCTACAAATAAACTAAACTTTACTTTACATATTTTACACTCTAAAAATATAATTTAATACATTTTTTCTAGTTCGCATTGGTATGCACTTTAAAACACGTATACGAGTATGTGTTTAAATTTTGCAGGACCTATAACCAGTACTAGTAGTGTCAGTAGTGTCTTAGTATCTTTTGTGAATACTTGAAAACTAAGTTTCACTCTAAAAATATTCATGTGATAGTTAATTTCGAGCATCAATATTTTCCAGTTATATTATTGTGTTAGAATCTTTTCATATTTGCTACGATAAAACCTATAATGAAAGCGCCATCTATCTAGCGGCCCCTGTAGCCGAATGCTTCTGTACGTGACTACTGATTTTGATTTCAAGTAGCCTGGAAATATGAAGCATCAAATTAAAAAAGAGTTTATTGCACACCATTCGTCAGCCACTGATAAGCCTCCGATTGTATTTATGCTATGAAAAGCTTTTCGTAAGAATTACCTGCCGTTAAGAGTCGGCGTAAACCTGTAGCTCACTATTTGTAAGTCAGCATTAAGGCACACACTGCAAATTTGAGGAACAGTTCGAGCATACTGGGACGTGGCAGCCGAAGTTGCTCGCGCTATTTTATTTTCAACCATAGCCAATGGGCAAAGCTGGTAAGTCTATCATCTATAAAAAATCAGCTCTAAGTAGATAAACCGTCCTTCTTATTCCGAAAAATCGGTTAAAAGCATAAAAAATTAAATTTGAATATCGGACTGGAAAGATCGTCTTCTTATTTGAGTAAAATATTAATTATACTATGATTTATGAGCGAATACAAAATGATTTACATTTATCCTTTGATGACGCGTTGAGTCTGAGTGCCTGGCTACCAATTTATTTCGTAAAACTAGAAATATCCGTAAAGAGCCGCAATTAATTAGTTGCAATGAAAAACTGTCAGCCGAGTCAAGGACACAGTAGGTTGAATGAAAAAGGCGAAGGAAGTTGAATTGTCCAAACCACACGACCACCGCAGCTAACGGGGTTAACATTGACAAGGGTCGAAATAGGTTTTGCACAGTAGTTGCTTGATTTTTTTTTTTGCATCACATACAGCTCCAAATAACAAAATTAAGTTATTATAAACTTATTTACAAATGCATGTAAGTGATGGAGAACATGTGTGTGTGTGTGTGTATTTAAACAAACAAATAAACGCTTTCACCCCATAGATGCGCGACACTACCCTGCAAGAAAGTCCATCAGTATACAACTGATGTGCTTGAAATTAATTTATATACATAGTAAATCTCTGCAGTTTATTTATGTAAAGAGAAACAATTATAAATAACTGCAACAGTTAAATCTAAAGCACTGGGTGGCAGGGCCGTCGACTAGATAAAAAGTAACATACTAAGGCATACTAAATAATTTGGTACAGAAATATTTATAATGTGCTTAGTTTACGTAGAGAAACAAAGTGTGATAGGATATTAACGTTAGTGGCATTGATGGATCGGTTCAGAAATTTCAAAAAATTGGTTTTTGAAGTGAAACTTTTTTACGTGCGTCAGAGTATAATTTTAAGGCCGCAACACACGAGCTAGCGTTACGAAAAACCGTCACGAAATGTATAAGCCTACGGCATACAAGCTATTCTCTTTCTCCGCTTTGTGCAGTGCTTCGTAGTCTCCCCACTCTGTTGTCGACCGCTTGCAAGCAGAATTTCTAAGACTGTTGATTAATTGTTTGGAAACTCTTGATGAACAAATGATTCAATTTCTACAACAAAGAGAAGGATTGTCGATATACTCTTTTAATTGTCAAAGTCTACTTGCTCATACTATTAACGTTATGGAAAAATGCAATGTGGTAGTTTTTCATGAGACTTGGTTGCGTGAAGACGAGGAAATCAGTTTACCGAATTTTAACTGCATCATCCAGTGTAAAAGAAGTAATGTTCGAACCGGAGGAGTCGCTATCTATCACAACTAAAATGATACCGTGAATGTCCTCACACCACACTTACGATTTACCGCCGTACAGTCAACATCAAATGCAGCTATAGCAGAAGATGTCGGTGATATTTGTATTCCTGTGTGCCGTGCGATAAATGGACAAAACACAGTAATTGTGGGTGTCTACATAACTCCGAATTCACATATCAACGACATTATCGTATTTTTACATGGTTTGTTATTAAGATACACTCGTGATGGTGGTAAACTTCTTCCTCAACGCGATGATCTGAAACCTCTCATATTAACTGGCGATTTCAATGTAAATTTTGCATCGGACACTTCCATGAAAGTAATAGAATTTTTAGAACATCAACTGAATTTAAAAATGAGTAATGGCCGCTATATTTCAACAACAAAATCAGGAGCAACGATGGATGCCGTATTTTCTCGCCATATCGACACAATCGATACTAGATTTGAAAGTATTCTTACATTTTGCGTTGCATAATTTACGCTTTTCGAATCCTATCCATACTTATGAAGCGCGATGCTTATTGATTAACTTAAAATCATTGCAGAACAGGAGAATAATCTTACCCTTGTCTTTTAATTTTGATTTGATCCGTTGCGCTGTTGATTGTCCGGTGTTTCTTGAGAGGATTTTCTTTATTATTTCGGTCAGAGCTCTTCGCAGTTCCGGGTCTTTCTATGTTGGTCTCTCAAAATATCTTTATGCTCGAAGTGTTCCATTGCTAGAGTTTTATTTGAGTTTAAAAAAAAATCTAAATTTGTTAAAATAAAATAAATTTTATACACCTCTCCAGCAAAAAAGTATGGATAGAATCCATGCAACAGTTTTTACTTTCTGCCTTAAGAAATATTCGCCGATCTATTTGGCTCGTATTTTCCAATTTTTTCAAGGCGAGTTTCTCTTACTTTTTATTCTGAATATAAGTCAAAACTTGCCATTAATATATACCAGTTCTATAAATACACCATCCACTAGTAAAAGTTTTGCTTTCAAAAACATTTTCTTTTATGCAGTTAAGATAATGTCGGAATAGCACTGAAAATATTGGACCGACCACTTGAAGCACTGCCAGCATAGCTTGGGTGACCATTTGAATGGTGTGCTTGCTATTCCAAACTTTGACCATTTACTGTGCTCTTTCATTTGATACCCATTTTTCTATATCGTGTACAATTTTAGATTTTTACGATTTTTTTCAAATCACTATCACACTTTAAGGTACTAAAAACGCAAATGTATAATATTATATTTGAGTTTTAGTTTATCGATTTCCTCGTATGTGATTGGGGAATCGGACGATGTAATTTACCCGACGCTCTGCTAAAATAAGTTGAAATATTTTGTAATGTTGAAGATAGGGTTCAAGTGTTGAGGCTGAGATATGTTTTTGATCAGTAGGTTTTATAAATAACTGGTTAAAGTCAATATCAGAATATATATATATATATATAATTTGTACAATAATTCATTAAAATAAAAATAAAACTTACCAAAAATAGTAAATTTTGAACCGTTCAAAATGAATTTATAATAAAACAAAAAGGTATAATAAAAATTATTATAAAAATTAACTTTAACATTGTAATACATTAAATGATTGAAAATAATCATTTCCATGAGTTCGAATTATAGACACTAAAATTGAAAGACCCAAAGCCCCTTCACAAACACTAAAAGTTAAAAATATTATACTAAAATATCTTCTAAAATCTATTAAATTTAAATAAATAAATAATAAAAAAAATAAACTTAAAACAATATATTCTAATCTTAAAAGTATACACAATAAATGTTTACGATTAAAAACAAAAACAAATACTCCTATTAAAATTAAAAAACAAGGTAATCCCCAATATATATATATATAATATATATGTATATGTATATACAATATATAATTGGCTCCTCCTCCAATTTACGGTGTGCGTCTTCATATTTTTCCGTAAATGGGGAAATCAGAACACCTCGCTGTAAATGCTTTGCTGTTCTTAATTACACATTTTAAATCGCATACTTTAAATAATAATAATTTTTTAATACGATACGGTTACTTACTTAACTTAATGCAATATAGTTGGTGGACTTTCTTCGCACCAGAACCGACAAAGTTTTCATTCATCGAATCACTGAGAATAAATGAGCCCCAACAAACAGATAAAGTTTCCCTGCAGGATATGTATATTTATATGTTTATTCTCTATCTTGACTGTGAGTGAAAGCAATGATGAAAATTAACCGGCCGCCCATTTAGTGTCCTTCTTGATTTTCGCGTAGGAATGGTACTTGGGTAGGAAAACTATCATTTTACTGCCTTTACTTATTTGCTGTATTTATGGCAGCAGCGACAAATTGGAAGCTCATAAAATGTTGGAAGCTGTCAAAAATTATGCATGAAGAAATGAACCGAGTGATATATATATTCAAATATACAAGTGGGAGTTGACGCGTGTGCAACCCGGAGCGAACAAATGTACTGACCTCGACAATACGACTCTGACAAAAAGTGATAGGCGGCACTGATGAACGGAGGGGACAAGAGACACGCATCTACACAAGCTGGTGCTGTGTCTTTAGCTGATTGGTGCCTGATTCTCAGTCCATTACTTTTCAATTTCGTAAAAGTAATTTCAAAAGTATTTTCATTTTTTGTTTTTGCAATTCCATTGCAAGGAATTATATTTTTTAATTGGAATTAATTACTATATGTGCTGATAATGTAATTTTAGTTTGTTCTCTATTTTGAAAGGAAATCAGAATGTAATCCACTTTTTAAGCTACATTGCATGGAATTGAATAATATTATATATTTTTTGCTTCCCTATTCTATTAATTTAAAACGTAATCGCAAAACATTGATTGAATAATTGGTTGGTTAATGAATTAAAATCATATTTTTTTAATGCAGTCGATTGTCATGCTGCCAGCGGGGATGAGGACCTGATTAAGCTAAAAATCGGCTCTTTCTACGACTTTAGCGACGAACAAATTAGCTTAGGAAAAAAAAAATTGAATTCCGCTATCTGCTTTAAGTTTTACTATGTCGTATGTATTACAGAGTCTGCAACAGAGGTATTATCTATTGAACTAGAGGCCAATTTGTAACTTGCCGATTCTTTCTTCAGTAACTAAAAAGAATTGAAGGAATTGCCGCAGTTAGAAATGAATTTAGAAAGGTGAATGCACGGTTAATAGACTATCATCTTGTTCTAAATGTTCCCGGAATATATTCAGAACATTCAGAAATTCGTATATTCAGAAATTCCTCAAAAGATATATTACCGACTTCAAAGTACTGCCCATCAACCGCAACACACTTATACCAGCGTTTGATCCAGCTCTCGAAACATTTCTGCAACTTTATTTCCGGTATAGACATCAGAGTCGTCTTCGGTTTGTCCATTACTTCCTTTCGGATGTTAAAACGCGTTCCCCGTAGTGGTTTTTTGACTCGATCAAACAGAGAAAAAAACGCAGGGAACCATATCAGGTGAATTCGTTGGCTGTTGGAGGGTATTCGTTTCGTTATTGGTAAAAACTTCACGGATTCCTTTTTTTTTAACAAATTGCTTCACGTAAGCGTCTCAGAATGCGCAAATAATAGTCCTTATTAACTGTCTCAACTTATTGTAAAAATTCGTAGTGTACAATACCCTTGTAATCTATACAAACCGTAAGTATTGCTTTCGTTTCTAAGTGAAAACGGCTTGGTTCTTTTTGGTCTTGGTTCATTCGTAGTTCTCGATTTGCTCGCCTGATGGATTGGATTGCGTATCGTGTTCATAATTCAGGACTTTGCCTTGGGAATCAGGCGTTTGGCGATGCCAATGTGGTCCCTTTTTTGGATGAAATTCAGGTCCTTTGAAACGTACTTTGCAGCAACATATCGCAAACCTAAATCGTTAATTACAATTTCCTGATTGGATCCATAAGCCATGTTCAAATCCTCTGCTCGCTCTCTGATGGTTGATTTACAGTTATTAATCAACTGTTTTTTCACTTTGTTGAAGTTTTCGATGTCGACGGCCTGCCATCACGCAGACCATTCGTCATCCGCGATGGGCTCACGATCTCTCTGCCACTCGTAAGCGGCTGTCAGCTGTTTTCTTTAGAGCATCATTACCGAAACAGTTTTCCAACCATCTAATCCATCACCATTGAATCCATTTTTAACGCAAAATCTAATTCAAAATTGTTATAGCAAATTCAAGTCCATATTTAAAACTATAACAAATTAAGAATTTGTGCAGAGGTAATATAGATTTACCCAATACGGCGTTATTTTCACAAACTTCAAGCGATGACGATAAAACTTTGGTAGAAATGTTAACCACCTGTTGGTTATTCCGGGAACTTTTTGATCAATAAGGTATTTTCATTTGCAAGCATTGCTCTCTCCGAATGTCACTTTGAAATATTGACTTTACTGAAAGCCAACACACATTTAATAAAGTGATATAGAGAAAACCTATTTTCTCATTATTTGCAGTTTATCGCTTGTTGTTGACTTCACAAATAAATGTTTCCGTGCAACTATTTGTCTTTGTCTAATATGCAAAATGTTTCATTTAACGCTTGGGAATGAACTTTCAGCTTCTTAATTAATTTTACAATGCTTTTGAGGAAAAACTAAAACAAGCTTGCAATTCCAAGTGATGGAATTCCGCGAAAAAGATTGTACCATAATTTCAATTCAAAGTACTTGGAAAAATTTACATCATCTGTATAATTCTTTATTCATAGTATTGTCCATCGACAAACACTTATTTCGTCAATCTCTTAGGCAATTTTTGAATTCCTTGTTGACTTTATGAAATTATGTACGCATTAATATATAAGTATAATATAACAATTATAAAATTGTGTGAATCCTTTTCTGTCAATTAAGAAAGTAAGTCACTTGAATCGGCTACGTTGGTTAGGCAGCTGGAGTGAGTGGCAAAACCTGGTGGCTTAACAGTGTGTGAAATATTAATAGCTACGACCACAATTGGTTGAAAGGTACCGAGCTGTAAGTTAGACTTATATTACGATCACTCCAGAATACTTAGCAACATCGTATCCACTCATTTGTACTGATTGTATTGTGAATAGCCTAATACAAAGAGTTCGTGTAGTTCCTTCTCTATACGCATACCCTCAATCGAAGATTGGGTGAAATGCCAAAATTGAAAATGTCATAAATAAATCGGAGTTCAATGGAAAGCTTATTGGAGAAATCTCTTGAAAAAACTCTCCATTTAGCATAAATTTACGCATTAAAATTATTGTATCTAAGAAGCAGTTGAGTGATGGCTAACTAGTGTTCTACTTGTACTCTTTACGATCCACATTTATTGCGATAGTCGAGCACCAATTGATATACTGGACTAACTGATACGCCGCTCGAAAATAGTCAAGGATTTTTTTTTTTGAATATTTTGTTAGTAAGCTATTACGGTGCCAGATCACAATGGCTTGCAGGAAACTTTTTAGCCAATGAGCTGTCTAAGTAGCGCACGCTTGAGGTAATTTCTTCTTTCTTGAAGAACCCACTACTGCAACATATAAATTATTGAAAGAAGTGTAAGCCAACAAACGTTTTTGAATAGTTTAAGCTGTCCGATAAGATGTTGAAGATAGTTTACGCCTTTTTTATATACAAGCACCGATTTTATATTATATATATGTATATATGTATATATATTTCGCGCTTACACCCGTTTTGGGTGTTTGGCCGAGATACTCCTCCTAGTTGTGGCGTGCGTCTTGATGTGTTCTACAAATAGAGGGACCTGCAGTTTTAAGCCGACTCCGAATGGCAGATAGTTTTTATGAGGAGCTTTTTCGTGGCAGAAATACTCTCTGAGGTTTGCCATTGTTTGCCAAGGGGCGATCGCCCTTAGAAAAAACTTTTTCATCATTCTGGTGGGTCACCGAGATTCGAACCTACGCCGATTTTATATTATTCTTTCTTAAATCGTCATAGTTAAATTCATCAACTTGTTCCTTTTCTCTGTAACTCGGCTTGTTTAGCATGATGATACCACAACAGACGTTTATTTGTTGCTTGTCTACTGGGCCAGCTATATAATCGAACTCAACCTCTAAATCTGTATTATAATAATTCATTATAGAGCACGAAATTCATCCAAAATACATTCGCAAGCAAGTGAAACTTATTTCTAAAAATAAGTTAATTCTATAGCAAACCTCTCGTTCGCCTGAACTAGAGTCACTTCCATTAGAAGATAGAAAGGGGACAACAACTTGGTTTCATTAGTGACAAAAAGGCCAGCAATTGGACATCAGTAAAAGCCCAGGAAACACCACCACATGATTACCGCCAGAACAATAAAAAAAAAGCACAACAGATTGTCGGAAGTGGTGATAAGTTCAATATATATGTATGCACGTATGTGTGTATATTTATATTGCACACGCAAACATTTCGTCTAGATGCCGACGTCGTCGCCAGTGGCAGTATACGAGCATCCAGCCTGCGAAGCACCTTCACTCACTTCGTATGCGTTATCACCGCTGCCGTGCATTTTGTTGTTTTTATTGCTGCACATATATTTTGGCACACTTCGGCATAAAGTAACTCTGTTGGCGTTGGTGTTAGCACTGGCGTCGACGTTGGCGCTAGCTCCAGCAGCTGTAATGCTGCTACCGGCAATTAAAGCATTCCAGTGGCACACGCTCAGACAGTACGCCACGAGCCGCGCTAACGATTGGATGCAAAAAATCATAGTTGCGCACAGTACAATTATCAAGTGAATTGTTATTTGTGTATTTATGCGAACGTTAAGTTTTAAATTAAGATTTCATTTAAATTGTTAATTGGCAAAGTAGAACGAATTGGTGGCTAGTTGCCTATAATAAATATTAGTGTATATTGGCATGTATACATTTGTGCGCAAATTTAGTGAATAAAAAAAAATTTATTTATTTAATTATATTAAAATTTGCTACATCCATATCGGCATAACGCCGCTGAAACGTAATTCGAAACTTGTTTCCTTTTGCTCCAATGCTGCTGCTCAATTGCAGCAGCTTCCAAGTGCAGTGCAACATTAATATTTAAATGCTAAAATACGCTCAGCTAATAAATTATGTATTTTAAATAACTCGGTGTCTAAGTGAGTTTGCATGTAATTTATGCAGCAACAACAAACGCTGGAAAAAGTAAAAATAAAAAACAGCCGTAAAGCAAATTTTACCGGTAGCAGAGGCAATTCAGTGCTTTTCGGGCAGTGGACAGTGTACAGTGTTTTAATTAAAACATTTTATCGCTGTTTGCACACAAACAAAAACTGCGATTAATGTATTTTTGCATTGCGAACTATTAGACTTAAAATAATATTATTAGGTAGTTGTATACGCTCGGCTGAGAACAGATACATCTGCTTTAGGAAGCACAATTCATACCATAAATCACTGATATGGAGAATACCAGTGTTTTATCTTTGATCTCGCTCGAAGCTGAGGAGTCCACGAATGATTTCGATTGGAATGTCAGCACAACTGCATCGCCAAGCGTCATCGCCCAACCACTGGCGCTATATCACAACCGGCGACGTTTCTTGTTCAGCGGCATTGTACTATTACTTGGCGTTATTGGCAATTCTTTGGCGCTGTTGATTTTGGCGCGCAAAAAGGCGACCAAGAACAGCAAATATACGTTAATGTTACGGTAAGTACAAATAATTGAATAATATATACCAGAACTTGGCAGGGCAAGTGAATGTCTGTTTTACACTCTATTCATATATATGTAGATACATGCATAGGCATGTAAGTGCGCTGGTGCAAGGTGGGGGATTGGTGCACCATTTAATTGGTTCAGTGACCGATTGGTGCTAAATGAGGTTCAAGGTGCCATAACTAGTGGACACTTTGCTAAGCTGACGGTGCGTTAGCTGTTCATTGACTGCAATTACATGGCAATGAAACTGCGCACAAATTTTTGTCCAAAATTTGGAGTTAGAGAGGCGATACAAAAAAAAATTGTGTACAAAAGCTAGACAAGTTTCTCGAACAGCTTAAAACTCGAATATTTTTCACGCATTGCATACGGTTTTTTGCCATTTTTTCATTAAATAAAATTGATTTGTGTTGGCCAACAGCGCTTCTGAATCGCGTTCATCAAAATTTTGTCAAATGAGTGAAAAAAACTTGCTACAAAGCAAACAACAAAAATTACAATAGGGCTAGCCTAAAATACAGAGCAATTAATAGTGCATTTTTCTAATCGAAAATGCTGTATTGTGTTGTTTTGTTTCTTCTACATACTGCTTACGAAGATCATCCCTAGCATGTGTTTGACAAAATTTTCGAAGCATTTGAGCCTGTTTAAATTATGCGGTAGCTAATCTGTTCGACCAGCAAATGGTCTGCGTTATTAAACATATGCGAGGGGAGCTAATGCTCAAGCATTCCTCAATTTCACGGTATGTCTCCTGCAAAGCCAGATAATTTTTCTGGCGAAACAACCAGTTTCGCACGGTTAGCTAAAATCGCTAACTCAAAGTGGGGCTTTATAATCAAAAGTCGAAACGGAGTGGATTGACACACTGTTGATGGTTTAATTCACGTCGAAAGCCATAGAAAATCACGCACGCAAATTTTCACGCTTACATTCCATTTTTTGACGTAACACAACATGAGAGACCCATTTTTTGACGTAACACTTATAGCTCTCGATTAACAAAATATGATTCTATTCTTGATTACTATTAAAAATGTCAAACTTTATTATGGCAATGTCAGACTTAATATTTGTACACTGATGCTCCGTAACTCAAAACTTAGGTAGCAGCCTACATAATGTAA
The DNA here is from genome assembly GCF_028408465.1 of Anastrepha ludens. Classification (NCBI taxonomy): domain Eukaryota; kingdom Metazoa; phylum Arthropoda; class Insecta; order Diptera; family Tephritidae; genus Anastrepha; species Anastrepha ludens. Next base: position 71,980,559 of record NC_071500.1, read on the forward strand.
TAATAACTTGAGACGAAGGACTTATTGTATAAAAATTGGTGTGTAAGTTTTACCTGATAGCTCAGAGCCATTCTGTATTCTAAGCTATTTAGAACAATTTCCAAAATAATCTAGAAAATTTGAAATTTCGTAAATCAATTATTCGAATTTGCACTTTTGTAACACTTTGACTCAAATCGGGTTTGTTAGAATATAAAATATATTTTCATATTGTAATAAATGAACAAAAAAAGTATAATTTGCAAACAATGCAAAGCAAGCGTTGTACGATTTTCAGTGACACTCACTGTACTATGTGTAAACAATTTACTTAGTGTACATATGGAAAATAAGTAAGAACTACAACTAGCAAATTTTAAGCAATAGGTGCCTCTTAGGTGATTAAAAAATTTCAATTGATTCTCCAAGCATTTCACTTTTCATATTTGCTATTGCTGTGGTTAAGCCATAAAATATATTTTTAATTTGAATTAGCTCCAGTTCTAAAGTTTTTGCGTATTAATATTTAAAAGCGGAAACTTTTATGTCAGCAGCGTACCATATGCTTAAGCTATAAATTTTCGCATATGAACAAATGATTTTTTTTTTAACCGTTCGATGTTTCATGAAGAATTTGTTATCCTATTCCCAAAAATATATAGCCTGCTATGAAAAATATTTGGAAAGGTTTAGGTCAAAATCCCGCAGATAAATATATCAAAATTCTGGGAGATATAGGCCACTATACTTTGTTACCTTTTTTTGAAAATTTTGAGAAAAAACTAATTTAGCTAGTTCTCCATACATTTTGTCACTTTTCAGATTTATGCAGAGTAATTTTTTAAATTTATTCTTTTATTTTATTTATTTATTTTTACTTTTAGGTTTTAATTAAAAAAAAAAACAATATTCCTGTGATATTTGAATGGTATTGCTTAATGTTTTAGGAATTGTTATTATATTTCAGGTTTAAGAAGTTTTATTAATTTATCTATTTCATATACAATATTTATAGTCTAGAAAATATAAGTTTCTTAAAAGCTAATATGAGAAAACTAAGACAAGAATTGAAGTAACTTAAACAATTCATTAAATAAAGTAAGTTTAGTTTTTGTTAAATAGAAACCAAGTTCAGCGGAGTTCAATATTTTTTCAAATATTCCTTCAAAGTTCTTAAAATATGAAAATTACAGTCATATAATATAATGTCCGAACTCATTCTAGCGAAAAAATATTGTGATTTCGAAAATTTTTACAGGGATATTAAAGTGAATGCGCTCTAGTAAGAATGAGCTGCCAAACGCACCATGCAAAATCTCAAAATGTGATCGAGTTAATAGACTTTCCGACATTTAAGGATTTCAAATTTATTAGCTGACATCTAAAACTAGATATAAGGAGGAATCGGTTAAGTAAAATGTACCGAGCGTTGGTCAAACCGAATAAAGTTTTTTTGCATTGATTGAAGTCTCATTATATGGCAGTATAATTAAAGTATCCAGATAAATGCAGATAAAAAGAGAGAGCCCGTGAGGTGAATAAGGATGAGGTTGTAAAGAGAACTAAGATCGGAGCTGAACTCTCATAAATTGGTGCGTTTAATAATATAATTAATGGAAGGTCCAAAACTTAATGAAATGCGAAATATTTATTCTATGATGGAAGTGAATTTCTCAAATTTTACTTAATTGGATTAGATACTGTGAGCAGACGTACAAAAATTCTTGTAAATCCCACCGCTATTTTACTCTGAAAAGTTTTTCATTGGCATTTAGAACCTAAGAATGCCGAAATTATTACATTATTGAATATCAAAAAGGAAATTCTAATAGTGTTTATAAAGGCAAAGTGCAAACTTGCCAAGGCTTGGATCAAATCCGTCTAACCGCAACGTAAACTAAAGGCAATTTTATTGTAACGGTGAAAAATCACTTGAACCTTTTCAATAGACCATCAGCATCCGTGGGGCCCTGTAATGCAGAGGGGCCTTGCTGATGTAGAGAATATGCGCTTCAGCGTTACGGCCAATCTCATTTTGACCAAATTAATCTAAATTTTGACCAACCAGGTGATCCAAGTATTATTTAAATGGTTTGCTTGTAGACTTTAATATGATATGAAATTTTATAGTTTTTAGATTCAAAACTGTTAAAAATTTCAAATTAAATTGTTCAAAATTTTATAATTGAGGTAACTTCGATTTTTTCACATTTTATAATTTTTTTAGTTGAAATATAAAAAACAAATTTTTTGGAAAAAAATTTCAATTTTTTCTTAGAGAAAATATTATGGGAATCTTTGAAACTCTGGGGATTACTTAGCAAAATCCAAGCTTATGAAAAAATCATAAAATCTGTACGAGATGGTTTTACAAAAGAACAAAGAAACAGTGCGCCGAAAATTTTTACCAAAAAATTAAAAAAAACATAAAAAAAAAATTTATTTTTTTAAAACATGTCAGAATAATTTTCAAAACAAAACTATAATTATTAAAAAAAAAGTAATTATTTATAAAACCAAAATTGTTCTTTAAAAAAAAATTCGAAAAAATATAATTAATTCTAAAAAAAATAAAAAATTGAAATATTAAGAAGACTCGCAGCTATTTCATTTTCAAAAGCCCAGTACCTAAATTTTCAACATTGAATAAGTTTCAAAATTAAACACTTACACAACAATAGAAAGATATCTTATAGTCAACTAATTGACGACTGGAAAACTTACAAATATCACTATTCTGATATCAATACATCCAGAACAAAACTCAATCTTGCCGCTGACATTCCCATTCCAAAGATAAAACCTTTCATCATATTTTTCTATGTGCCTCTCCTAGCAAATGCCCATTTCGCGATAAATATGCATCGATAATACACCTATTGGTAAAATGTCAAAACATTATTGACACACTCCGACACGAAATCTTTGGCGCAATCGACCTTCTCAATCTTCTGAGAGAGACAACCACTGGAAACATTAATAAGCTGCATAAGTTTCTGAAAGAGACTGATCTGTTAAAACGAATGTAATATCAATCACTAATCCATTACAAACCTACTATTAATTTAGAGACAGCCTTTGTTTCTAGCGGTGCTAAGCAGTTATTTGTTAAATAATTTCTATATAATAGGACTATGAATAAGTTCGTGCGGTTTTTTTCGAAATTTGAAACTTTATTGACGTAAAATGGTTACAAATTTAATATTCAAAATATTGTCCATCGCTTACTACTACTTTTTCCCATCTTTCTGGCAATTCACGGATTCCCTTTGTGAAAAATTCGGTCGGTTTTGCCGCAATCCACGAATCGATCCATTTTTTGACTTCATCGTAATTACGGAAGTGCTGGTCAGCCAGGCCATGTTGCATCGATCGGAAGAGATAGTAATCGGATGGCGCAAGGTCTGGACTATACGGCGGGTGGGGTAGGACATCCCATTTGAGCGTTTCTAAGTATGTTTTGACCACTTGTGCAACATGTGGCCGAGCATTGTCATGTTGCAAAATAACTTTGTCGTGTCTATAGGCGTATTGCGGCCGTTTTTCTCGCAGTGCTCGGCTCAAACGCATCAATTGTCGTCGGTAGACATCCCCCGTAATCGTTTTATTCGGTTTCAGTAGCTCATAATACACAACACCCAGCTGGTCCCACCAGATACACAGCATAACCTTCAGGCCATGAATATTCTGCGCCGACGTCGATGTTGAAGCATGGCCAGGGTATCCATACGTTGCCCGACGTTTTGGATTGTCGTAATGGACCCACTTTTCATCGCCAGTCACAATTCGATGCAAAAAACCCTTTCTTTTGTGCCGTTGAAGCAGTTGTTCGCATGCCATAAAACGGCGTTCAACGTCTCTTGGCTTCAATTCATACGGCACCCAATGGCCTACCTTTCGGATCATTCCCATGGCTTTTAAACGTTTGGAAATGGTTGATTGATCAACTCCCAAAGTTTTTGCAACCTCTTCTTGCGTTTGAGCCGGATCTTGATCGAGCAATTCCTCCAATTCGGTATCCATGAACTTTGGCGGCGCACCCTCGCGTTCTTCGTCTTCCAAGCCAAAATCACCACTTTTAAAGCGTGCAAACCACTTCTGGCACGTTCGCTCAGATAGAGCATGCTCACCATAAACTTCCACCAAGATACGATGACTTTCGGCTGCTTTTTTCTTCATATTAAAATAATGAAGAAGAATTCCCCGCAAAAACACATTATTTGGCACGAAATTCGACATTTTCAAGTGTGGTAAAAATATTGTTGTTTACGCTTCAAATAAAAAACTTATACTGACGTTTGTGCCTTACGACAGTAGCTCTCCAATGAATGTTTGGAAATGTGGATCGATGGAATAATAATCAAGTTACGCCATCTGTTGTAAAACCGCACGAACTTATAAATAGACCTATTAATTTATATAAAAATTTGCTGCTGTGAAGAAGCTGTGAATCTCAAGCCATGTAATATCAACCTACATAGCGCATAGAAACAGGTAACAAGGCGACGACGTCAAGCAACTGAATTTCTCAATTTGCGTCTCTTAACTTTCATAAAACCTCATTAGAGTAATTTGAATAATTGGGTACTAAGTAAATAGTGGAAGTACTGGTTGGAAAGTGAATCCTACAAATATTTACTACGAGTATTTTTAGTGAGTTATGAAATGGTTTAAGACAACCATGTTCGGTATGGGTTTCTATGTATGTAGTTTCTACTGCAAGTATTCTATGATAGATGTTCTTCGAATCCTGATAATAATTGGCACAATGTGTAGATAAACTTATTTACAAATAAATAAACCTCCCTTTTGCCAATAACTGAGGTTGCACTAGAAAACATCACGCCGGAAGTGTCAATGCTTGGCGTGGCCACATACATACATATACTAGTATATCCTGTCGGTCCAGCATCCAGCTCTATTAAGCTTTGCATTGTTGTTCTTTAAATACAATTTCTGCTTTTTACCTAACTTTAAATAATACTAAATGAAGAATCACTACGAAGTAAAATCCTCTTTATTGTGATACCTGCGCCTTCAAACAATTTTGTGGGCATTAGAATCTAACTTAAGTATTAGTGAACAAGTGACCACCAGCGCCTTAGCGTAAGTTACAATCAAACTAAATTACTTTTTTTGTTCTTCAAGTTGAAAATCAGAAATCAGAACTTCGAAGTTACAGCATTTGCTAAAACTTGAATTAGCTATGATAGAATATCAAAGATATGAGAATTTTCTCCTTAAGCGCTTCCTTTCTGCTTGTTTATTTGCAAAGCTTGAGGAAGGGGGATTCTTTCGGACTTGTATAGTAAACTCTGCTAACAAGTTACTACTTTTAAATCCTCACGTAACATACTTTCATACATGTAGCACCTAGGTATGGTATGTATGTATGAGTGCACACACGCGTACTTATGTATGCACCTACAAATTCATAGTCAGACGTACAACTTGTGCGCAGTTGATTTGTTTTAATAAAGTTTTAGTGCTCTCTCGTTAAAAAGCCTAACTGGCGATTTTAAGGGGATTTTGTGGGTTGTTTTTGTATGTATTTATTGTTTATACTTTAGGGAGCGTATACTTAATGCGCGTAAACAAAACTAATATCGAAAAAAATAAAATAAAATAAAAAATAATGGTTTAACTAATTGCTTGGAAGCAGTTAAAAAGGTATAAAAATGGTTTTTAACTCTAAATTCGAATAATTAATTAAATAATGCGCTTGGCAAAATTTCTTATAATAAATATTAATTCACTACATTTAAATTAATATAAGTTTTTGTTAGTTATGTACACTGGTGCCTTACATAAACAAGTTACTTTATCTTTTTGCAAGTTGCCTGATATTTTTCATTTTAAATATTTTATAAAAATATAGATCCAGACTTTGTACAAATTTCTCTAAAATTCAATAAATCTCAAAAAGTGTTCATCAAAATTTTCAACTTTTCAATCGGAATCTTGAGAAAATTTGGCGGTATGTAGTTTTATAGTCCATTCAATTTTAGCACAATGAAGTATAAGTTTAAAGCCGCTTTGATTTTTGACAATTTTTTTCATACGATGTTCGGATGTATTTTATATGTAAGAAAAATCTGAATTCACTTCAAATTTGATGAAATTTCTGTGTGAATTTCGTGCACGGGTTTGCTTATGAGAATGAACTATATTTTATAAAAAATTTGCAGAAAAAATTTGGATAAAATTTATTCAGGTAGGGATATGTAAGCAATTATTTACTAATATTATTTTTCTATAGCTATTTAAAACTGAAAATGGCAGTAAACCACTAACAAAAAACATGTTTCCCATCAACGCCTGGCGTTACAGCGACGGCCGGACAATAGCCTGGAAGCCCACATTTTATCCAACCGTTTCGATTGTGTGCTGCCATATGCCAGTTGTCTATTCTCAACCTTATAAATGTTTTGTGACTTAACTTGGTATTGGATTTAAGTTCTAAATAAGCCCATTGCGCCTCTATGAACTTTTTCCGAAGTATCTTTATCTATTTCTCTCTTTCTAACTGGTAGACTTTACAAATGAACTGTCAAACTCTTAAGCCTTGCCTAGGTAACGTATTATTTCAGCGGAGTTAGCTCACAGGCAAAAGTGTATTACAAGAGTTGGTTTAAGTATACCTGAAAAATATGATTAGTACCTTTTGGGGTTTCTTCTCATAGATATAACACACATTATCCAGAACGTAGTTGCGCCAATGTTAGACGGGACAGCTCGAGCTCTTCGTCTGCGATGCGGGGGAGTTGATCTGCGATAACCATGTTTGTGGTATGAGATTTTATGAAGATGCTAATTGGCACTCAATGAATGCCGTTTATAGCGTATCGGTAGTCCGACAGGTCCATTTTTATTGCTGTACCTCATCTTTGAACTAATTGGGGCGACTTTTAATGTAACTAGGAGGCGGTTCTGGCTGAACCAAGTGAGTGCAAGGATTCTCCTTGCGATAGGAACTTAATACGAGTACAACTCCTTGCTAAGCAGAGTGTAGCTTCATTCATTATTGTCCTTGCGCCCAATTTGATGCAGCACAATTAAGTATCGGCTGAATAACCACTTTACTTATATGTTGCCAAAAACGTTTTCGTTGCATCAATATTTGAAAATTTAAAATTAGGACTTTAGTAAAACCCAAAAAAATCATTCCGTAACGCTCGTGTTACAAATGCTTTTGCTTTTGCACTTTAAAATTTAAAGTTCCTTAAGCTTTCTTTTCAACTACACTTCAAACTTCGTTCAACAAATTTTTTATTCGGATTTAAAAAGATTCAAATTCGCCTTCTCTTTTTTCTAATTTCACTAGTAGTCCAGTCAAAAGAGACAAAAAAAATAGCCAACTAAGTAATTTTAGGAGTATGCGAGTTTATGGTTTTATTATGTAAAACCCATCACTGTGAACTTAAGTTTGAGTTTTCGGGGTCGGGGGTTGTGTCCCGCGGCCGCCATCTTGGAAATAAGGGTGCAACTGGTTTTTTGCGATTATCTCGTGAATTTCGAAAGTTACGAAAATTTTGTGAAATACTTTTTTGTAGATAATAATATTATCTACAGCTTTCATACAAAACTTTTTATTGTAATATAAAATTAATCATAAAAAAGTTATAAACAAAATTATGCGAAAAATTAAGGGATGAATTTCTTTCAAGCGTAATAACTTTTTTTTTATTGATTTTATGGAAAATATACATCAGAGCTTTTTTATAGAGCATTCTTTTGTGAACATTTTTGTCCACACGTTTTTTTCGCTATCTTTATTTAGTCGTATGATTTTAAGCTGCTAAGCGGAGCAACCATTACATTAGCGAAGCGCGTACATGATTACACAGGCCGACAAAATTTAACCAACATTCAGACCCAGAAACCAGACTATATATTTCCAAAGGTTTATGATGCGCTGAATCCAAATCTGGCCTCAGAATTGCTCTATCAGCTCTGGTTTTCGAGATATCCTAACCTAAGGGTGCAAAAAACACCGTTTTTGCCCATATTTGAGGTTATGTAGCCCTGCAGATGTTTTCTTTTACCAAAATTAAAGGATGGCATCTTTAAATACAAACCTTCTTTTTTCAAATGGCGTTGAGTTTGCTCAAATATAATTTTTTTTTCGCTGAGATATCGCATTTTCAAATTTTCATGTTTCTAAATTTTCCTACACCTGAAAATCGATTAAGATAACATAGACATGATATAGTCGATTACTAATTTTCTTGAATTGAGTCTTATTTTTCTTAAAATTTTGTCTCACACCATAAGTGCGCTAACTCACCAAACCCCTACACTATCTAACCCACGGGTACCGAGTCAGACACAGCCCTAACCCTTAGAAACCACCCCTACCATACCGCAAGCAGGTTGCTCCAAAAATGTTCACAAAAGAATGCTCTATAAAAAAGCTCTGATGTATATTTTCCATAAAATCAATAAAAAAAAAAGTTATTACGCTTGAAAAAAATGCATCCCTTATCGCGTAATTTTGTTTATAACTTGTTTACGATTAATTTTACAATGAAAAGTTTTGAATAAAAGTTGTAGATAATATTATTATCTACAAAAAAGTATCTTACAAAATTTTCGTAACTTTCGAAATTCACGAGATAATCGCAAAAAACCAGTTGCATCCTTATTTCCAAGATGGCGGCCGCGGGACACAACCCCCGACCCCGAAAACTCAAACTTAAGTTCACAGTGATGGGCTTTACATAATAAAACCATAAACTCGCATACTCCTAAAATTACTAAGTTAAATCTTCTTTTGACTGGACTATAGAATTTTCTTCAGAGTGAGACGTGAGAGAAAGTTTTCACACCCATTGCTGAAATTTTTCTGTCAGAATGAGATGATTTGGGATTCTTTTTTTTTTATTTTTTATTTACATTCCAACTGTTCGGTCACTTTATAATTAATATTGAAAACAAAGCTTTCAAGCTTTTTTGACACCTCTCAGAGAAATCAAAGACTCATCATGAAGAACACGTAAAAAATGCTCACAAAAATTTCTTGTGCAAAATTTACTTTACATGCACCACAGATCTCGAGAGAAAAAACTCTTATTTCTACTACCTTTTGTTTAAAATAAAAAGCACTGATTGTACAGGAAAGCTACGAAATAATGGACAGTTTTTCTTGAGATGTATGGATTGAGCTTCTAAATGAATATTTGATACTCATACCGTGCAATTATACCCCAAATACAACACAACACAATCGCTTTAAAAATAAATTTCATAAAATATGCTTCAACAAAAAAAAATTATGCTCGTTTGTATCCTAAGCACAAAGTGAGAATAGTGCTTCCTAAAATATGTAACATCAATATTTTGACTCAAAGTAAATAATTAGCTATAAATAAACATTTGCACCACATCCTGTTTTATGCTTTTGACAGGCAGTAATTCCAGTAAGTTAGTAAATTTACAAATAATCCCTAGATAAATTTTTTTCATTCACACTTCTCTCACAGCAACCTGCTTATCGTTTTCGCACCTCTGGACAGTAAACAAGCGTTGGAGATAAAAGCAAAGATTTCTTTACTAATTAGTATAATATTTTTCGCATTTTTATACAAAATAAAAATAAAAATACGAATATATTTAGTTTATAACGTAAATAAAAAAAAATATTTAATATTGCTCCATACTCAAATATTTTGTAAATATTTACAAATGCGTACATGTAAGCGGAACAGAACTATGCCAACTATGCCAAAGGTAACCTGAAAGAGAAAATTTTGACAGTTATGAAGTGACTAAAACTTAAACTTAATTATAGGGTTAATGGACAAATGTACACCAATTTTTTATTTGGACAACAAAGTGAATGACGAAGAGTATCGAAAAGTGCATGTGTTGCATATATACATTAAAATGACCTAAACAAAATAGTTTTTTTATGCTACCATTTAAACTTGTTTCGCACCCAAACAAATTTTAATTTCTATTTTCAAATTTATTTGTATTTATTAATTTTTTTTTAACACCTGTCGTGGTATAAAACGATAAAATCCGATATTTTTTCATACCCTGTTTTAGTTTCTCTTCGCAAAAGTCGAAAAAAATCCTTTCAGAAATAAAAATAAAAACGAAAGTAATATTTTTTTTTTTTAATTTTAGGATATCAGTTATTGTGTTTTTTTAGTAAGAACTAGCGTATCAAGTTTTAGATTAAAAAACGCATTTCTTGCTTTGTAACTCAATGATAATTTCCAAAGCGTTGGCGGCACAGATTTTACTGAAATAAGGTTAAGAAAAAAAATTTAATTTGCCATAGAAAAAGTTTTATTTATTTTCCAATTTATTTTTTGGATCATCCTAATGTATTTTTATGCAACAATAACATTAGATTAACCGATCAGCCTCTCCATATAAAACATCTTTAAAAGAACCGCACATATTTAAGTAAATAGTAGAGAGTCAAACATTTCTATAGACGGACTTACCAACTTTCTTAATTTTTTTTTTTGTGTTTTACTAAAAGCAAATATTTGTCTGCATATTTGTCAGATTTTTGTTTTAACTTTTATATCCCTTATCTGAGGCCAAATAGCTGGCAAAGTTTTTCTGCAACAAAAGCTTACCTACGGGCACAGCAGGAAAAAGAAAATGTCTCTCCACATTACTCACCATAAAATTTGTCTACCGTTTGGCATAGGCTCTGAAGCAGTTTGAAGTAAATATTGAGTAGTCGAAAAAGATCGATAATAAAGCTAAGCCAGTTTGTGCTAATTTTCGACTAGAAAAATTATTCCATCACGGTTATGGGCGTGATTTCATAATACACTAATGAAAGAAAAGGAATATTTATTTATTTATTGTATTGTTTATTTTGGGATGTCCTTGGCGACGTCTCAACACTGGCCCATACAAGAGCAATATTCTCATCCGATCGCCTTGGTCGTACCTTTCGTACAAACGTTTAATGGTGCTCTTAGAAGGCGCACTTTTCACATTATTTAATTTTTTATACGCACGTTGAGTTTTCACAATTGACTTCTTTTGTTGAATGTAAATTTCAACAATTTGGAAGCGCTCGCGTGGCGTGTACTGTTCCATGGTAAAAATCTGCTTGGAGTGACGCTGCCAACGCGGTATGTCATTAAGCGATCTGACGTCTTTGTCAAAAGATACAGGGTTGCCAGACGGGTTCGTCGAATATTGGCTACCCTGTAGACACGGAGATAGAGATAGTTAGTCCTGTGAGAATTTTCCAGATTCTTTGGAAAATCTGTAAATATCCTCCAGTTTTAGAGATCGAATATTACTCATTCTCACGACATCGGAACCCAAAACTCGTAGCCATGCTCTAGCAAAGGCAGGACACTCACAGAGAAAGTGCTCAGTGTTATCCGCCTCTTCCACGACAGGCACATTGGGTCCTCAATTATTCCAATGGTGTTCATATGCTGACCCCTTGGGTTGTGTCCTTTAATGATACCGACCATCAACCGAACGTCTGTCTTTCCAAGTTTTAGTAGAAAGTTTGACAGTTTTCTGTTCGGACTTGTCACAAAACACTTTGCAGTTCTGCAGCGTTCTAGACCGGACCATCGCACAGTGTGACTTTTTTCACTTTTAGGATGCCAAAATTAATAACAGCCAAACCAATGGAGCAATTCATTTCAAATTTTTCAGTGTGGTTGCAGATACCTAAATCTGATTTCAGAATAAAAATGGGCGTGATATGCCCACTTTTTCTCCTTGCCCACATGTAAGGTAAAATTTCACATAATCATATTTTCTACTTTAAAAGCATTTTCCTTCCTCTGTTTCAGTTTTTCCTTATTTTCGGCGCCTCTTACACACCATGTCCTTAGTTCCAACCGATATGCAATGTGCAACATACACTCCATGCACCGTATCCAATTTTATGAAATTGATACTTATTCGTATTATATCTTTTGACAAACTTCACAGCGATGTTCGGATAATAAATAAAAATTATTCAATTGACGCACCGGCTTGTGTTTGTAAACGGTTATCTTTCTTAAAACTATTGTTTTGATAAATTTTGCGTACACTGTCGTAAAATTTGGTCATTTTTACACAACATACCGAAAGAAAATCATTTTCGCAGAACTTTTTTTTTTAATTTTGGCATCCTAAAATGATAAAAAGTCACAGTGTGCATCGCTCTGAATATAGATTGCCTATATAATCGCGGATCCAATTCATGATCCCTGCGGAACTGATTCCGATTATTGGCTCTGGCCTTTGTGGGGGAACCGCTGATCCACGGTTGTCCTGGAACCCATGTAAGTACACGCCTGTTTTGTCTTGCTACAGAATTAAGCTTCTTCTTACATTCTGGAACAATCTTTGAGGTTTGCTCCGTGTTCTCCAGGGCCTTCAGTGCAGCCTGACTGTCACTGAAAACTCCAATCTGTTTCCCGCTCCATCTCCTCTCGATTATCCATTCGACTACTTTCAGGATGGCAAACACATCCGTTTGGAAAACAGTTGTCATAGCATAGGGATACTTATTTCTATCGTTTAAGTACCATCCGGCTCCAGACCCTATTCCATTCTTGGACCCATCGGTAAAGAAAATATCCGTCAAAACTCCTGCATGCATTCTGGGTTGCTCCATTTCTCACGAAAAGGAAATCTGACATCAAATTTCCTTCTAAAAGAAACTGTGGGTATCAGTCATCTTTAGGTGCCAAAAACACTGGATACTGCTCAGATAACATCTTAAAGATTTCTCTGTGTCCCGAAGTTGCGTCTTCGTGCCAGAAATAAATATGGTTTCTGTAGTTTACACATTGCTTTTATTGCTTCCTGTTGTATCTTAAGATCCAGGGGAGCAAATCAAGCATAGCATTTAGGGCATCACCAGAGGTTGTACTCATGGCACCCGTGATACATACACATACACTTCTTTGTAGCTTGTATAGTTCCCGGATTGTGGACTTAACCATGCTCCGTCGCCACCCGACCACAGAGGTGTAAGTGCTCTTATCATTCTTAAAGACTATGTTAAGCTCATGCTAACTAGCTGAAGCTGGTTTAGTAATTACTAAGAAAAAAACAATATGAGGACAAGCACTGCATTACTTATATAGTACAATATATCTATGTGTGGCAGGCGTAATACAAATTTCGCAACCAATTTCGTACAGACGGCAGTGAACAGAATTAGTCGTTTGGTAAGTGGTAGCGGTACTAGAACATGTTTATTCCCTTCCAATACCACGAAGCGCACAATATTGACATCCTTGACATCAATCTCCGGCTCTTCTATAGTTTGCTCGCTCATGATCTACATATCTCATATTGCCGTATGTGGTACGTTTCTCTTCAACAGAAAACATTTGCTTTAAATAATGCTGATAGCGTTTCGCATATAAAAAGATTCACTTTTAATTTACATCAGTGAAGCATACGCATTAAGTTTCTTTCTTTATCTTGCCTTTTTTAAATGCTTCAAAACAGTAAAATATGAAAACTAGAGTGTGTAACCCTAGCTCATCTGGCTGCCCAAACTCAACTAGCAACCAGGTAAAAAACCCTTTGGTTCCAATGGGAATCAAACAGGCGACAATTGGTTTCTTTTTGTCGGCGTGAAATAAATTAGGAAAGTTTAGGCAGGGGAGCGGATCGGAATTGTATCTTCCGGTCTTCATGTTTCTTGCTCAAAGCTTTTTGATGGTGGATGGTCACGACATACAGACTGCAAAGTATTGGCCAACATCAAAGAGCTAAACGGCTCTCAGCGAATTTGAAGGAATTAGCTAATTTGCTAATGAATAATAAGAGCAGTGGCAGCGGTTTGTTTGTCGGTCATATACGCTAAAAACTAATGACAGTCATTGCTGTGTTACTTCTTTACTTTCTGAACAACGACTAACTGGAATCGCGTAAGAATACGTGTGAAATGAGCGGCCATAATTTTTTTGGTAAGTCCTCAATGACGTGGCTGCCAAAGTTACTCCAACAGTTTCGCTTCGGATGTCCAATTGTTGTATTTTTTATTTCCTTTATTTTGGTTACTTCCTTAGCAATTTTACAAAGACTGATCCGTTAACTTGCTTCATAATTTCGTTTGCTTTTGCGGTGGTCCACCAATCAGCGAGAGGTTCATAGTCAGCATCGAAATTTCAACTGGTGTAAACATCCTGTGCTGAACTTGTCACACAGCCAATAAAAATTAGAGCCCTTAGGCAAATTTTTTTTAAAAGCTTCTGATAACAACCATTCCTGTAAATAAAGTACAATTACTAGGTGATTAGAGATACATCCCATTAATAACCGAGCGAATTAAGCGCTAGCTTACATCAATTTTTTTACCAGTTTAGAGACACTTTTAAAGACGGCATAAAACTATAATAACTGCTAGTCTTTAATGGCAATGTGTCAATTTTACTACGGGATTTGGACAATATCCCTTATACGTGCTAACATAGTACACAAGCACATACATACGTACACACATAAGTAAAGTGTAAGTGACTCGCTTGGAGAAGCAATAGAGAAATTGCAAATTTCGTTTAAGTGACAAATCTGTGAACCGTTTTTAGGAAATATTACATTTCTTTAGGCCACTAACTTTCCAAACTCAATGACAATGAAAATGTGCTTTTCGCCACTTTTGTAATTTATTTTTCAGCTTCTTTTATGGTAATTTTTTGTTTCTTTTTGTTTACTTGATTAGGCACGTACGCGAAAAATGGCAGCTATTTATAGCGAAATTTTCATTTCTTTGTAAATCGGCAAAAAGTTAAATAAATTGCTTACTTTGCTTGTGTGCTGAAGTCTAAAACTTCCTTTTTGTAATCTATCGATTGACAATTTGTTTTTTATAACAGGAAAACTACAAGCAAAGGATTGAAATTTGAACACTAGGGTGCTTCTGGATTGTACTATGATGCAAGCGTATTTTTTATAATATATCATTCTAAGGATTTATATTTTGGAGAAGATGCTGAGGTCTTTTCATCGCATTCTCCCTACAGCTGACGCAAAAAGGGCTCGCAGTAATGCCGAGCATAAAAACTTAAATATCACGCTGATAATTTTCTATTAGGACACCCACAAAATTCGAGAGCAGATGTTTTAGTAGCTTTAGAACTTCCGCGAGCGCCTCGGAGCCACCCGTGGCCAGAAGGATCTCGTGACTTAACAAGTTTGTGTACGTGTTCAAAACTCTCTAAGTTAACGCAAAACCCACCTCTCCAAGAGGTAATAAGTCCGCCCATGTCATTGGGAAACTACCTCACTGGTCCTCTGTCAAACTAGTACACCTGCTATGCACTTTCCTGCAATGTCACTATGACTAGATACTCAGATGAAAAATTGCTGCTTTTCTGCGAAGTAGAGAAAACTTTTAGGTAAATGCGTGCATCTCGATAACGACTTATTAAAATCCGCTCTAACTCCGTATACGTATGGCAACCTCACTTAAATTCGACTTAATTTTTGAGATCGGATAAAAATCATGCCCACTTTATATTTGTCAAAACTAATTTTCCGTCCGCCCCACTCATGTTAACAGCTATAACTCCCATTGTCAATGAGATTGTCTGATTCCAAAATTTAAAAGCCAGCCCCAATTAAATTTAGTAAAATGTGCGCAGATATATGTATAAACTCCGGTTCCGACCGAATTTAGGTTTCCTTACTTATTCAGTTTACCATATATTCTTTGTTCTAATCAGCACATCATCCGAGTGGACTTATGAGTGGATCGGTGTGCGACTACCATTTGGTACAGCATGGGTTCGAAACAACGGGAATGAAACGCCAAATAATTGAAAAGGAAATACTAATAGCGGTCGCAACTCGGCAGGCAGTGGCATGCATCCCAGTGTATTTCTGCCTTGAAAAAGTCCCTCATAAAAAACCATCTGCCGTTCAAAGGCGGTGTAAAGCAGCAGGTCCATCTATTTGTGGAACAGCATCAAGACGCACACCACAAATTGGAGGAGGAGCTCTGCCAAATGAACAAGCAAAGGATATAAACGCCAATTACAATATATAAATGCACAGGGTGCGTACGGTATTTGATGACGACTTCCGTAAAACTAACTTTTTTTGAACATAATGGAACTTGACGAAGTTTTTACACAACTTAAATTTTTTATATAACTATAAAATCATTCAATAAAATTTCCATTTACTGCAATAACCTCGATCTGGGTCCGAAAACGGTTACATAGACAAATCAAATGCTTCTTATTCATATTGACCATAACGGTATTAAACGCAGCCTTCAAAGAAGAAATGGTGTTATATGGATACTTGTTGGTTTCACGCGTAACTACGCTCCATACATAGTAATCCTGGGGATTAAGGCCTGGGGATTAGGTGGCGATAAGTTCGGCATTCTCAGACGCTTCAGAGTGTTTAATTTTGTTCAGAATGTGGTTTGATCGGATAACTCGCTGCTCTCGTGTTTGCCCCGACATAAACTGTCTTATACGCATAAGGTAAGATTTATGTCGGAGATCTCCACGGAAAATTCAACGGGTAAGACCCTCAGAAGCATTAAGCTCCCTCTCAAGGGCCCTCATTGATTTTGAGGGGTCCTCGTCATTGATCACTTGCAGTGGATGAATAAATTCTGTAGATCGGACAGTGTCAGAACGTTCCTCGTTTTGCAACAGATTCTGCATCGCCGCCTGATGCTTCCATTCACGGCGAACCTTATGAACGAACGTACCCACTTAAGAAAATTTGAGATTTCAGAGAAATAGAGCGACGAAGGAAAGAGAAAATAACGGTTTTCGGAAGTTACAGTCACATATATGGAAGCACCTTGTATAAGTATATAAGTATATAAACTATGAAGAACTAGGACAACATGAAATACATCATGCAAATGCATCGATTTATTCTTTTTTACCTCAATTTCAGAATGTTGTGACACATAACTACCTGCAAAAAACACAAAATCGTTAAGGAACTTTTTTCGAAGCGTCACCTTTAAATCGCTTTCTAAATGGTGCTTTGAATACTTCGTGAGATATGGCTCACTAAAGGCAGACAGTGGAAAACGTTCAACACTTTTTACTACACCTAATATTTCTTGATGTTTAAAACTGCGTTGACAGTATAAAAAATGCTGTTAAATCCGGCTAATTTGGACGATTATCTCTTAAGCTTTGCATTTTGCTATATTTTATTGCTTTTTTTTGCAATTGTACATAAATTTGTTATTTATTATAGAGATGTTCATTTTTGACCTAAACCCAAAAATGAGCAAATAATAAATCATACATTTCATTTTTGATTCCTACTAAATGCAATACATATACGAGTATTGAGTCAGGTCCTCAATCTAAGAAAGATTGGAGTGCACACAATGAGTTTATATAAAAGCATTTTCTATTCGCTCTAATAGTTTATGACACATCTTTCACTTCAGGAAATACGCTTTCAATATATAAACACATTGAGTGAATATATATATTCGTTTTTATATATGTTTGGGGTTTTCCATTATAACCTCATATTGCTTGCTTCATGAAATTAGTTGACTTTATCATGGTGACCAAGATTAGAAATTATTGTTTTACATGCATGATGTGCATTTATTCTAATAGACCCACATACATGCATACATACATAAATTTATTTGTAGAGAATTGTAGCTGAATTTCAAAGTAAAAGTTATGTTTATCGCGCTCTTTGGGTTATCCGAGTTGTTTCATGAAAAGTTGTAAGTCGCAAAAACCCAAGTCGCGATTTTGCCGTCATTTTTATTGCAATGTGAACAATACGCGCATATTACATAGAATATGATGATATGACTATACACTTTTCACAGAAATGTAATTGCGAAAGCTCGCGTATATTTTCCTTTTTTTATGTATTTACTAAAGCAATCAGCTCTGTAGTGTACAATTACTCTCACTTATTGCATGACATTTGGTGAGTGCAACACCCGCATAGATACTCGTACATACGTTTAGAAATTAGAAAATGTTTCAAAGAAAAACGGAATCATAGAAATGTATTGCTTTTAAAAAGCTTTAAATCAATTCAGTTTTGCTCAGAATAATCATGAATATGTACCCACATTTAACAACTGCTTCGGGCAAATAATATTCCGTTGTATAAAGATTTTACGGTGCCTTTACCTAGAAAAACGCATTTAAATTTCAAGTAGATGAACAACTCTTAAAACTAATTTTACAACTTATTTTGCTTACATGCACTTGTCTACTTATATACTTGATTTTTTTCAAAAGAGGCAAAACAAAAAACCAACAATAATCAATTATGAAGCGCTCTTTGCGCCGCATAGTGCACCGAGCATGGACGAAAATGCAAAAATCGAGTGTCTTGGAACTTGCACTTCTTGGTATCATTGGAAAGCTAAAGTTAAGCTAAGCCAATTAAGGAAATTTTGAAACATATCTTGCAATAAAATAGATCTTAATCCATATAATATACATCACCTCAAATCAAATATATTTTGTAAACTTCGACACTTGCCATGTAAAAGGTGGCGCAAAACTAATAACCCTATCGGAAGATTTATAATTTTTGCAAATGTCGTTGTACGTCAATCACTTGTGAACTAGACAGCTGCAGTACCCTACATACAAGCAGACAACAAATGGAGCGCGTAAAAGCTCAATATAAGATTTCCATTACTCAGAATAATTTTTTTTTATTTAGTAAAAAAAGAATAATTTTTTTATTTAGTAAAAACGTTATTCAAATATAATATCCTATGATTAATTTTGCGCCACCTTGCATAAATAAATATATAATTCGCGATATGTGGATATTATCAGATCTGCACAGTTTGTTAGATATTGAGGTGCCAAATTAAAGAGATTGAACTGTAGTGGGCAGTTTTTTTTTTGTACAAGTACAGCACTCAGACAACATTAAGTCCATTGTACTGCACTCGGGTTCCCTTTTTAATTTTTTTTTTATCTACCCGACCTCGGAAGAAATCTGAGTTGATCTTGTGGTGCCAAAGAGCCAAGGTGGTCGCTTCTCAACACATCAGTGCCAAATACCTTAAGCCTGATTCGAGCGAAGGCGGGGCAGACGCACAGTAAATGGTCCGCCGACTCATCCTCCTCCCCACATGCTGGACGGAGTGCACTGTATGAAATACCCACCTTTTCCATGTGCTTCTCCCGTAAAAAGTCGCCTGCCATCAGTCCAACCAGCTGTCTACAGTCCCTTCTGCCTAATGACAGGATGATCTGCGAAAGTTGGTCTGACATAAGAGGTAACATCAGCAGCCTCTCTCAGCTGCCAAGCTCGCTTGTGGGTTAAAGTAATCCGTTTGCTAACGGCGGCTTTGATGACTGCAGAACGGAGTGGCAGAACGGGCTCCAGGCCAAAGAAATTGGCCTCAGAGCCTATCCTAGCTAAAGAGTCAGAGATCCTGTTAATTAGGGAAGGTTTTATTTTTTAAAGGATGATTTAAAATTTGCTCAAAAGAAAAATCATTATCTTGCGAGACCTATCTTCACTCAGAAATTGTTAAACGAATTCAGATGGAATTCAGCACACAGACCGCTTATAACACTTACTAACATTAAGTATAATTTGTGGGTTTTAAAGAGGATTGCCAACTGTTTAAAAAGTTAAATTGACATTAATTCGTAAGTTAATTGAAATACAATGTATCACATTATGTGTCTCAAACGAAAGAGGTTTACAAATGCTTAGTTTTCTACCTGCTTTAAAAGTCTAATTAAAACAAATTATACACTGGCTATGTGAAATATTTCAATAATTTAGTTTAAAGGTATACAACTAAATTAAAATGAATATGAAACATTTCTTGGAGAAGTAAGAAGTAGGTCACCGTAGCCGAATGGGTTTGCGCGTGACTAACATTCGAAAGTACCCGGGCACCAAACCTCGAGCATGAAACACCAAATGATAGAACAAGTACAATATTTTTTAAAGTAGAACTTCATACCAAGCGATATAGGTGTTTTCAACTGACTAAAGCACTGAAGCCATAACGCCTAGAATGCTTTGTAAGCGAATGTTGACTGACAGTAGAATAGACGCTTGTCGATTGAGTTGATTATATTTTATTTTTGTATTTTATAAGTTGATTGACAAAAATTTACCCTATTGGGAACGGTCATCTAAACTGCTGTGTTACTTTCTTAACATTTTTACGAAATTTGATTTACATTTTACTTTGAAATAAATTTTTTTGTAACAAAACTAAATATGGATGGTATTGAGCTGGGATTTAGTGATAATGAAAGTAGGAAGTTAAGAGATACCCCTAATTCCCTGGAGTTGGAGGAACTTAAGAAATTTAGTTAACATATGTTTCTGTACAGATTCTTGAAAACATTTCGTTCGCCGAAAGCTGCGTTCAGGCATTTGTTTACAATTTTGGAAAGCACATTGCCAGCAGCTGTACGAAATACACAAATTCCCACAATTCTAAAGTAATCAGCAACTCTGAGGTTCTGCCATACCAACTACGCGTAGGATCTCACTGGTGGTCCCAAGATGTCTAGCTCGGTTGCTAGGGATTCCCAGCTTCTTTTTTCTTGTGTCTTTGCACAGATGCCCTTCCCTAAATCTTGAAGAACCTGCATCAGCTGGACCAGGCTCGCTACCACTGTTGTTATGTGGTAACAAATTCATTTTATACAATATAATTTCATAAATTTTTTGGAATTTTAAATACAAATTGCTTTTTTTATTACTTCCTTTGCGCATTTACTTTCAACGACTAAGAAATTGTTGTAAAACATTAAGCGATTGGAAACTATTCATAATCGCTGATTTATCGAGCGATCGACACTCACAATAGTATCCCTAATCGATAATCGGTCAAGAGTCGTTTATCTACTGCCAGTCGACACTCGCAATAGCGGTGATAGCTTAATAGCTCTCGCCCTTCAACAAGCAATTTCAAACCTCTGAGTGTGGTTCTTCCATGTAAAAGATTCTGAATAAAAAAAACTATCTGCCTTTGGAGTCGGCATAAATCTGTAGATGCCTTCATTTGTGGAAAAATATTAAGATTCACTCCACAAATAGAAGGCCCGGTCCTGATATTATGTTATTATAGCTTGAAAACTTTTTTTAGCACAGCCAGCCAAATATAAAACTTTTTAAATAACTTACTTACCCATTTCAGTATTTTACGTTTTCTGCTTTTTGATAAACAAGCGAATTTGAGAAAGACGCATTTACTGTTGAGCAATCACCACTGAACTCGCTAGCATTTGCGTGCCGAAAATTCATTCAAATGACCCGAATCAGTGCCTTCTTTGTAGTGGTGTTTTATAGTTTGCCTGCACAAAATGTACGTGCCTTTGGTTTTTAAGTATTTTCAATTAAATAACAACAACAAAACTACTAACCCAGAACTTTGAATTTTCCGCCATCCCGGTAATTTGACCTGATTTGCATTGGCAGAATGATAGTAAGCCGAGCCGGCTGATTATATTCCTAACTGCATTATAAGTAAAACGCAATGTTTTTACTAATTATGTTTACCTATCAGGGAGCATTGCATAAATTATAAAAACTCGAACCGCCCCCACATTGCTATTTTTACCATCAATCACCTGAGAAGCATTCAAATTTCTTTTACTATCTATTTTATTTCCTATACATTCACTAATTGCCCGGACTGCTGTTTACATGACGCAAACAAGGCATAATATGTTTATAGAATAGAAAATTTGCTATAATGATGACACGAGCCATTATCGAATATGGAAAAATTTTGCAATTCAGTAAACGAATAAAAAATTATGAGTCGGATGGGTGGCAATTGCCTTATGTATATGTGCGTATAGTCATAAAATAAGTTAGCAAATGTTGTATTTATCATTAATATTGCTGAAAAACAACAGAATACAATTTCTAGCTGTTCGTTACGAGTGGATTGAATTCGATAATAGTGCCAAAGGAGGCATTTTGCATAGTAGTATATAAAGTCGTTTGCATGATTTGACACATTTCTGTTGGCCGTAAGAATTTTAATTGTCATTCTATTGCGTTGCTGGGATGGCAAGCATTTAACATACAGGGGAGGAAATTAATTGATAAAATATTTTGAGCTATTGCTCGCACATTTCCGAGCCACATATGAACTTATGTAATATTTTTATTCGTTTGTTGGTAGAAAGTATGAAAGGCGATATGGGTAATAAAACGGGTATGCGAGAGTTTGACCGGTTTGGTTTATTTAGTGCTAGTGTTTAGAATACTTGTTGGCATGCAGCCCATTCAATTTCAGTAAGGCGCAACTTGACAGTGGTTAAAAAATACCGCTCTTTATCCTGATAACATCCAGCGTAGAACACAAGGCTACAAAATACCGTTGATTTTTGATAACTTTTTTTGTTGAGAGTGTCATGTATTTTTTCAAAATGGGGCACGTTTGAAAATTTTTTTGTATAAAAGAAAATAGCTACGGTAATTTGGAGCCACCAGCAAATTAGACTTCATTATACTACAATTAAGTCAGCTGTAAAACTGAGAAGTGTGAAATTTTTGCTAAAACTTTGCAGATTTTTCAAAATTGAAATAGTTTTTTCACAAGGTTTGTAAAAGCGAGTCTTTATTGTAAAATGAGCTAAATTAAAAAAAAAAATTAATAGACACTAAGTAAGGCGGCCGCAAAACCCTGTTTTCGCATTTTCACGTATGGCTCCATGACCGAGCACGGTTCCAGCTCTGGTGTCTACGTGGAATCCAGCGGAAGAAAATTACACTTAGCTCTTGGAATACACGCATCTGTGTTTTAACCGGAAGTGCATGTTGTTCAAGAAGCTATGAACTTTGTTGTAGAAAGCAGATGAAGAGGCACATCTGTATGTGTCTTCAGCTGCAGCAAAGCTGCGCTCATGGCCTTAGACAGCTCCTCGAACACTTCAAGGGTAGTTGAGTACGGTAAATCCAGATTAAACTATGTCGGCAGAGGGGCAAAACTTATGTTACCTGTGATGTCCGACCTACTGTCGCAGTTCCTCCTGTCATTAAGCAGAAGGGACTGTAGGCAGCTGGTTGGACTGATGGCGGACCACTTTCTATGAGCAAAGCACATGGAAAAGGTGGGCATCTCACACAGTGCACTCTGCCCGGCATGTGGAGAAGAGGATGAGACGGCGGACCACTTCCTGTGCGTCTGCCCGACCTTCGTTCGAATCAGGTTTGGGTCTTTGGCACTGATGTGTTGGCTTGGCTCCTTGGCACCACAAGATGTATTCAGATTTCTTCGGAGGTCGAGTAGATTTAAAAAAAAAAAATGTAAAAGGGAACCCAAGCACAGTACAATGGACTTAATAATGGATAGGTGCCTGACTACTATTCGGTAGTTCAAAAACTCGCAGGCAATGGAAAACGCTCCGAATGTAATTCTGCTACGAAAAAAGCTTCTCATAAAAAACCATCTGCCATTCAAATGCGGCATACAACTGTAGGTCATTATGGAGAAGTATGAAGATACACATCACAAATTGGAGGCAAAGCTGGGAAGCAGCCAATAAAGGGTGTAAGCGCCAATTAGAAATATTAATAAACAAACGTAAATTAGCCAAAACTGCTCAACATATCACACACCTACAAGGAATTCATTGCGCATGAATGTATGTATGTATGTGAACGAATTTTAAGAGCTAAAGTAATAAAAGTTATTGTATTTAAAAATAAAACTTTTAAATGCGGCGACAGCTGTGATAAGATCTGTTTTAATTCAAATAAATTTAATTTTCATTATATGCATATAAGCAGAGATATTCAATAATTCTGTTGAGATCGAGTGCCCTGTAAGTAAAGGTAAATCGAAAAATATTCAAAGGACAAAAATAGAGAATAAATGTGAATTTTTAAACAAAACTAATTTTCGTTTATACAATACAATCTCCCACAATCTTAACATACTCACTCCAATGGTCTTCCAATAACTTCATACCATCCTTGTATTTATCTTCCGGAAGTTTTGGCAAATATCAAAGGTTTTTGTTGAATTGTTAGCGAATATGGCACTAACTTCCGGACAGTTCTTCCATATATTACTTGTGCTTAATGACCGATCTCATATTGAAGAACTAATTAAATACAAAGTAATTTTATACTGTATGACTTTCCGCAAGGTGTATTTATTTATAATTAAGCAATGATTTATTTTATTGCTGCAACCAACTTTTTCGAGTTTATCTTCCTCTTCTTCTTGATTGGTGCGATAATTACGATTGAGCGATTTTAACCAAGTTTAACAAAGTTTCTTTCTCGCATTAACTGGCGCCTGTTGGGCACACAAAGTGAAACCAAGTCCTACTCCACTTGATGTTTTCAGCGCGGATAATAACATCAGCTGGTACCGCTTCACATACTTTGAGAGCCGGAGCGTTTATATCGGTTCGGACGACTTGACCTAGTCAGCGCAGCTTCTGGATTTTAATTCGCTGCACTAACTCTATGTCATCGTAAAGCTAATACAGCTCATTGTTCCATCGCCTACGATACTCGTCGTCACCAACGTGAAAAAGTCCAAAAATCTTCTGCATAATATTTCTCTCGAATACTCTAAGGAACGCCCTTTGGATATTGTCATGAAAGACATATAAAGTGTTAGCTTTGTTTGCCCAGAGTGGACTTTACTACTCAATTGACTACTCAGTCAAAAGCACATGTTGGCAAGATAGATTCTTCGTTGGCTTTCAGGGTTGAATTTGTTAGCGGTATTAATACTGGTTCCTCAATAAATAAAAACTTTAACTTCAAAATTATACCTGTGAACAGTGGCATAGGTTCAGATACGCCGATATGCTAACTGTTTGTTTTGCTTTTTTATCCAGCTTTAAAAATGCAGCGCGGTTGTTAAGGCCGAAAATATAAAAATCATCAGCATATGCTAGCACTTGTACGCTATTATAATAAATTGTGCTTGAGCAATTAAGTTCTGCGACTCGCACACCCTTTTCCAGCATCAGATTAAAGAATCCATACGAAGGTGAATCATCCAGTCTGATACCGAGTTTGGTATCAAATGGGTCGGAGAGGACTTTTCCAATTCTAACGGCGCTACTGCTATTCAACAACGTCATCTTGCACAGCCGTATTAGTTTTGCGGGGAGTTTCTCCACTGTGTTGTAAATCAGTATAAACGTAATTTTTTTGATTTAAAAAAAACTACATACATTTTCTTTTTATTTACGGCCGTCTTTAATGGTACGACGGAAAAATTATATTATATGAAGATTAGTTTTTATTTACACAGAATTTATTTTTATACAACTTTTTCTTAATTAGGAACGATTGAGCGATTTTGCTCGCAAAGCTAACTTTTTAGCATAGATTTCTTTTACGCTTGTGTCAAAGTTATTAAATAAATCGTTTCACCAGATTTTATATATATATTTCGTACTCTTTCTATTATACGAAAAGCCCCCTAGTGGTCTTCGACATGCTAAGGGCATTTGAAAATTCTTAGAACATTAAAGCGATGCCAACGCACTTGAGTTAACCACTTCAACCTGCAAATAAAAACAGTATGGAAAGTTCCCCTTTTCTTTTTGTGTACTTTTATGTACTCGTTCGGGTATCTATAAATATACACAAGTGGTTGCTGGAATTACTTATCATAAATGGATTTATAGACTTATTGTGAATGCGATGGGTGACCACATTTGACGCTGAGTCCATAAGACATGTATGTATAAGTGTATTAATGTGCATTACATTTATTGATAAACATTTAATCCAGCATAAAAGTGAGGATGTGTGTCGTATGAGCAACATTTCTGAAGCACATTTCCTCTTTTGTAGTTGATTGGCAAAAGGATTATACCATACACACTTTTATACTAAGCCTTCACGCGTTTACTATTACTACTGATGCCACTGCTTCGAATTTCAATTATGTGATACGTCTTCTTAGTACAAAATGTCTGACTACAAGTTATTACACACAACATTTACAAAAGTTCATCATACGCCCTGTCTGCAATTTATTCATCACACTGTACGTACATATGTATGAGCACATATGCTTGCCTTGGCCTGCAAACAAGGATATCGAATATTTTGTGGTATCACATGTATATTTTTTGTACCCAGGAAACCACTAGCGAACTTTTTTCAAATAACGATTGTTTGTAACATACGAATCCAAAATAAATATGTAGAAATGAACTACATACTTATTTTGGATGCGTATGTTACAAACAATCTTTACTTGAATAAAGAGATAGAGAGATTTTTAATACACTAGCTGTGCCCGGTGCCAAAAACTAAAATAAATTGAAGAAAAATAACTTTAAAAAAATTCAGTACACAAATATTCAATTCATTCCACACCATTTTATTGATTTTGTTTATTTCGAAAAAATTGTGACATTACAAAGTTTAGTTTCAATTCGATGATTATTGAAGTGCTGTGGGATACACAATATTTCTTGTTTTTCCATCTGGTGCGCATAGAGCTGTCCATGTGAAGAGCATGGAATTTAATCCACACATTTGTAACGATTGTCCTTGTGCTTTGTTGATAGTCATTGCGAAAGCAAGTCGCACCGGGAACTGTAAACGTTTGAATTCGAATGGCATATCTGTCGGGATCATTGGGAAACGTGGCAACAGTACGTCTTCACCTTTGAATTTTCCAGTCAAAATTGTTGCCTAGATAACATTGTTCATCATTTTTTTGACTGAGAGTCTGGTTCCGTTGCAAAGTCGTGGTGGATTTATGTTTCGAAGAAAAATGATGGTTTTTGTAGTTTTGTGCAATGTTTGGGAAAACTTTTTCACCAAATCGTCGATGCTTTCTGTGATCTTACAGAAGTTTGCTGGCAGGGTGATGCATTGTATTGATTCATCAATTTTCATTCACCCATTTCCAATATCCAATAATTGTTTTGCAATATTTCCAGCCGATGCATCCTGTTGTAATTGTACACGCATGTTAGTTTTCAAAGTCAATTTCTGTAAATGACGCCATAGAACTGATGATTTAAGACATGCATTAAGGTTATCAACGGGTGTAGAACGTGGTATAATGAGCAGTGTTTGTCGAAAATCACCAGACCATAAAATGAGTGCGCTACCGAGTGTTTGTTTCCTCTCAAATCTCGCAGTGTACGATCCAGCGCTTTCAATGGTCATCTTTCCCGTCGTTCAGTTGTCTCAGAAGAACGGGTCTGATTAGTACGTATTCGATCAGTTTCTAACCTTACTTCTCGTAAACATGCCATATTCGTTTCCTCTGTGTAAAATTCCTTGTTCATACTAATTTTTGTGACAATCTTCAATATTCTACAAACCTTCTTCGTGGAAAAATACATATATATACCAATTTTTATAATAATCGGTCCAGTAGTTTTTGAGTTTATCGATGACATACAGACAAACATTCATTTTTATATATAAAGAAGATAAAAAAATTCAATTTGACAACTTCAAAGCCGGTTTTCTTATTATTTTCATGGATTACGACACTACAGATGCAATGTGTGAGTATAGTTAAATTTTCCGATCGATCCCGAAAATGGTGGCGAAAATAAGATGTCCATCAGTCCATTCGTTCATGTAAAGAAAACTTAATTAAACCGATGCAGGTTGGCGTACATTTTACACTGTGAGCAACGTGCCTTGTTTTTGAAAATGATGAAATTGGTTAACAACCACGCTCATGTTCCATAAAAACATACCTGAACGCCAAAGATGTGATGATCTAACTATATATATCAATGAATTAAAAAGAAAAATTAATTCTAAAAATTTTCAATAATGAAATTATTGTATAGAGGCACTTGCTCAAATGTATTAAGTAGACATTAAATAAATCGAAAAAACTTATGTCAGGCTTGCTCATAATATCAAAGTCGTATAAATGGAATGGAAATGTGTGCTTTTTTTATTAAGGCCTTAAGGCAACCACATATTCACTTAGTGTCATAAGTGTAGTTAAAAAAATGATACAAAACAAAATGTTTAAGTTTCTGTAATAAATTTTTTTATAGCGTTGTATATAACGGCAATAAACTTATTAAATAAACTGCATAATTGATTTTAGACACACCATTTAACAAATAAATAATAGATTTTATTTGAAATGCAAACATTACATCCACCAAAATGTTACAATATTAAAAAAACTAAAAAAAACACGTCTTTAGTAGCTTCTTGGATACCGTTAGCGTTTCTTCTATTCTCTTATTACTCAAGATAGTTACCAATTCGGTAGTATCTTCGACAGAAATCTCCTCCCACTTCTCCCACATAACATCTATCAAGACCTCTTTGCTTATAATTAGGTGATTATTTATATTTCTTTCAATAGGATTTAAATGTAGTGAGTCTGGAGGTGTTGGCAGTACATGGGTACATTACAGAAGGCCATAACTTGACCATATGGGCCGTACTTAGAGTTTTTATATTGTTGAAAGTACTATTTATTTGATAACTCCATAATCTCAACGCATTACTTTAAATTTTGTTGGCTTGGCATGGAGTTCTTGCTTAAGCTTTTATGTCTTAAAGTAAATTAACTCTTCATTAGCCCATTGAATGGGCTCTTTCTGATCTACGTATCTGAAGCTTCCACGGGCCGATCTCCAATCAATTCCTTATTTTCTTGGTAGATGGCTGTAGTTATCGATATCTCCTAAAGTAGCGATCAAACAATTTAAGGTTTATGCTTGTTGTCAAGGTGACATTTCACACTAAAAATATTCTTTTGCTGTTTTTTGTTTGCTCCATTCAGTTGTGAGTTACAGAGTGTTAGCAACGGAAGTTAACAGAGAAAATTCGATACATTTTACATAAAGGCGAAAAGGTAATCCAGGCTGCTGAAGTTGTGAGTGGTGTTTATCGATACTGTAACAGCTAATTATGTGCAATTTTTTGTTCATCGATTCCCTTATCAGTTTTTGATGTTAAAGATACACCTCGCACAGGCAGGCCTGTCGTAGAAAATGTCATTAAAATCACAAAAATAATCGAAGTTGGCCAGCGTGCAAGTAGTCGTATCCATGAAACAGTTTTAAACAGTAAAACAGTTTTAAACCATTTTCGTAAAAATGTTACGCAAAGTGATGAATTCCTTTTCCCCCAAACTAATGCTTTTAATGCCTTAGTTGACATCAAGAAAGATTGCGAAGCAATACCTCTTTTTTCAAATGCCTTTCTTATTTTTTATTGGCAACGCGATTATCCTGTTTAACAGTTCCATATTTCTCACTATCTTCAAATTGATATATTGACATAATAGTCATGACTATTAAGTAAAGAATTTGTTTTAGATATCAGTGCATTTTCAAAAAGTAACCAACCTTTTTTATACAATAACATCGATAGATACACCAGTCGACATATGGGGGTGATACCTTAATAACGGTCGCCCATTAGCAGGTCATGGCAAGGTTATTTCTGCAAAAAAATCTCCTCATAAAAAACCATCAACCGCATAGAAGGAGGAGATCGACCACACACCTAATATAGGTGTAAGCACCAAAGATTAAAAAGTTTGGAGATTAGAAAGATATCAGTTTTGGGTAATTGTATTTGTGATAATGCTGTCATATGCAGGTTATTTTTTTGTATATAACATTTGTTTTGTACTTTTAATTTCCGGTTTGATATAGCTGATCAATATAACGTTACTTTTATTGGGAAATGAAAAATTTGTTAAGGATTTGTCAGGTTGAAACTCGTCTCAAAATGCAATTGGCATTTTAGTCGGGACTTCAAGCCTAAGTGCCATTATCTCTTGGCATTTCAGAGCCCACTTGTGGCTAAAAGTTTTTATTCACTTTCCATTGAAAATATCTTCGGCTCCATGATGAAAATAAAACGTTTGAAAATATTGTTCCTCTTCGGTTTTGAGAACTTTTTTAGTTTAGTTTCAATTTTGAGGTAGAAGATCTGAATATCTGCCATTCTCTTCGACATCGTCTTTTTTTCTTGCTATCTTTCAATAACAACACGCTAAATCTAACCATTAGTTTTTCTTTTTGAGCAGTTTTTTCTTAGCCACATGTTTTGGTGTAGCTATTACACCAGCTGCTACAAGTAGGATGTTATAATAATCAAAGAATAATAATATTATTGTCGGTATCTTCTGCATTTCTTATTGCAATATCTATTTGAGCGTGATTGCCAATGAATTTCCAATTTGTTTTATTTCATGTTAAGCCGAATAATTTATCAATTAAATATGGCTGCGCATGCAGTACCATTATGACGAGTGAGTAATCTGAAGACAGGTCGGCAGAAGTTGTAGCGGTAATGAGATTTCTATTTCTATTAGTAACCATACTAACAACAGCTAGAATCCAAAAATCACTTTCCAAAGGTGACTCAAGTCCCATCGGCACACTAAAAGGTCCAAACGGAACTATTACCAACACATTCGTAGAAACACTAGAGCTTCTTCTAAAGACTCACTTCCCAGATTGTAAAAGTCATGACCCATCAATCAACAATAGTCTAGACATGGTAACTCACCATCAACGGAGATCTACGGTCTCATTTGTCAATAAAATCATAAATTTCGAAAGGGTAGAGTGGGCAATTAACTCCTTTAAGCCCTTTAAATCACCAGGGCCGGATGAAATATTCCCAGCACTTCTATCCAAAGGCACTGTGGAACTGATCCGAGTCATGGTGAAAATCTTCAGAGCTAGTCTAATATTGGAATACATTCCAAAGATATGGAGGAAAGTGAAGGTAATATTTATTCCTAAGGGAGGTAACGAACCCCCTGATTCTCCAAAATCTTACAGACCAATCAGTCTATCGTCGTTCATGCTAAAGACAATGGAAGAACTACTCGAATACCATCTAAGAGAAGAAGTAATCTTCAAAAAACCCCTTCATAAGCTGCAATTTGCTTACCAAAAAGGGAAATCCACAGTCACAGCACTGCACACACTCGTTGTCAATATAGAAAAGGCTCTAAATCAAAAAGAAATAGCCCTATGTTCCTTTATGGACATAGAGGGAGCCTTCGACAACGCAAATTACAAATCCATGGAAACAGCACTCGAAAAAAGAGGTGCAAACCCAATATTAACACACTGGATAAGCCAAATGCTTAATCAGAGGATTATTAAAGCCTCGTTAGGCCAAGCTGAACTTAATGTCACAACAGTAAAGGGATGTCCGCAAGGAGTTCTTTCTCCACCCTATGGTCCCTACTAGTTGATGACTTGGTGCAGCACCTAAACAATAAGGGATTTATAACCATTGGTTATGCAGATGACATATCCGTTATAATAAAAGGCAACCATGAAAGGACACTAACAGACTTAATGCAAAATGCCTTGAGCGCAACATGGGAATGGTGTAAAAAGGAGGGGCTGTCGATCAACCCTAACAAAACCACAATAATCCCCTTCACAAGAAAAAGAAAGTTAGAGTTTCCTGCATTGAAAATAAATGAAACAGTGATAGAACTAAAGGAAGAGGTCAAATATCTAGGTTTAACCTTAGATAAAAAACTCACTTGGGAATCACATATAAATAATATAACAAAAAAAGCCACGAAATCCTTGTGGACAACCAAACAATTACTAGGGAGATCCTGGGGCCTCAGCCCTAGTATGGCCCCCTGGATATACACCCAAATGGTTAGACCAATCATACTGTATGGGGCACTAGTATGGTGGAGCAAATCTATCCAACAAACAGCGATAACCAAACTGGGAAAAGTACAAAGGCTTGCTTGCCTATGCATCACAGGGGCTATGAGAACTACCCCAACAGCTGGCATGGAAGCACTCCTTAATCTCCCACCACTTCATATAGCAATCCAAGAGGAAGCAGCTACGCAAGCACTCATGCTACACATGAAAAAAAATTTCAAATTGGGCAACCTTACCGGTCACCTAAATATCCTAAATAAAATCAAAAACACCATAAGCATGACTCAAGTTTCAGACCACATTGACCCAACCCTCTGTTTCACAAAAGGATACACAGTTACCTTTCCTGAGAGGATCGTGTGGAAAACAAACCCGAAATGGATGAATGATGATTCACAAAAATGGTACACTGATGGATCAAAAACACCTTATGGTGTAGGAGCAGGTGTAGTGGGGCCCAGAATCCACAAATCATACACTCTCACCAGGGACACCACTATCTTCCAAGCGGAACTATACGCAATAATGGAAGCAGTAAACATCATGCAACGCAGAAACCACAAGAGAGTAAAGATTAAAATACTCTCGGACAGCCAATCAGTTCTAAAAGCTTTAGATAGCTATACATACAACTCAAAAACCCTCTTAGAATGCCACAAGGCACTCAATAACCTGGCATCCAAAAACAATGTTTCATTAATTTGGGTACCGGGACATGAGGGGTATGACGGCAACGAAAAGGCAGACTTTCAAGCCAAACAAGGGGCAGATGAAAACTTCATCGGACCTAGTCCTATGTTCGGATTCAACAAAAACAACCTAAAACAAAAAGTAAAATACTGGGCCAAAACTCTATTAAATCAGCATTGGAACAATGTAGAGGGTCTTAGACACTCCAAAAAGTTCCTAAGTTTCAACGCTAAAAGAGCCAACATGGCCCTCACGTTAAACAAAAAGAGCATTCGCACTCTCACAGGCGCCCTCACGGGTCACTTCACCTGCAACAAACACTTACATAAATTAGGCATAACTAACACCAGCACCTGCAGATTCTGCTGCGCAGATGAGGAGTCTATAGAACATCTCATTATCCCCCCCGCCGTGTTCTTATCTCGACTTCTAAAAGTCGTGTTAATAGTTACATGAATTTTAAGTAGTAAAAAGTGGAGGTGCAATATAATGCAAGATTGCGCCAAGAATTCTAGAATAAGAGATTGAGCTTTCCCAATTCGCTGCGACGCTATGTCTCAAGAATATACAAACAATAGGAGTGCAAATTACTTGTTTGTGAAGTGGAAGAATAGGCGAAAGCAATAGAAACTGCCAAACACAAAAAATTATACGCACACACACGCTTCCTTGCTATGGCGTTATCCGCACAAACAAGCAAAAACTACTGTATTTGGAGGCTTTATACTCGTATTCCCTTGTGCTTCCGCAATTTAACATGCGGCAATTCATTTTCATTAGTTTGTTTAAATCTTTAATTCACAATATTAACAAGCCATTCACTGAATATTTACAAACAAGTAATTTCTCTTCTTTGTGTTTGTTTTGTAAAAATAAATATAACGAAAATTAAAGTAACGATTGTCAGAAGGCGCCTGTGTTCTATTCGCTTTGTTTTACAAAGAATGATGCCAGGTTAGTAGATGATAGTGGTGAACAGTTCTTTAAAACAAATTCACGAACTGTTAGGAATATTTTTTCGCTGCACAATGTACAGAATGCATAGGTGTGGCCAAAATCAGACCGTTACCCGCCTCTCAGCGATTTTGATAGATTTAACTGAATTGCTGTCATAAACGGGGTTATACGAAAAAAATTAACAGTCATTGCCCTTGTTTCTTTGCTGGCGTGCGAAGGTGTTGGAAAGTAGTGAAGGATTGTTACTTAATACGATGTTTTGGAATTGTCACATTCTTTCAAATTTTAAATTATCGTCAGCAACATTAATGGGTGCGAATTATTCATTTACTGGGGCGGTGCAACAACTCTCAGTATTAAATAACGATAAATATCGTTATTAAAAATAATAATTTTCTATACATAAATAATTAGATTCTCCGTGCATGAAATACCAAATGATAGAAAAAGTTTTTTTCTAATAGCGGTCGCCTTTGGCAGGCAGTGAATTCCGAGTGAATTTCTGCTATGAAAAAGCTCCTCACAAAAAATATCTGCCGTTCTGAGTCGGCTTAAAACTGTAAAACGCGACGCACGCGACAAATAGGAGGAGCAGCTTGGCCAAACACTCAAAACAGGTGTAAGCGCCAAGTATATATTATATACATATATAGGTATAGTAAAAGCAAACTCACTCATCACATCAATTGTTTATAAATTGTTTGTGGATTTTCAGAATTACACTTCAACGAATATAGTAATATGGCTCAAGTGACCATAAATTACACAACTTGATGATGTATTTTATATTTATTTGGCTGTGTCGTTGCACACATTCCTGTGATAATGAATAAAACATACATTTAAGTAGCTGATTACATGCATATGTATGTATGTATATTGCATAATGAAGTGACATCGCACAAGCACTTAATGAATTGCATTACAAACAATGACCAATGAGTTGGAATTAATTGTTTCACACTTCTATCAGATTTGCACTTGTATATACAAATCTACGCTTAAATATTTGTATTTAAAATTAGCATTAATTCTATTTTTCTTCCAAATAATATCGTTCATAACGCATTTATTGATGAATTAATAAACTAAGACGAACTTTGCAACAAACAAGCTTTTTCGATAATTAATTTTTTTTCAGCTATGACGAATCTAGATATTCTAAATTGATAAAATAAATTTTTCAAAATCAGGATATAATTATTTTGTTAGCTTTAACATTTTTCCTCAATTATATCGTATCAATATTTTCAGATATACATAAATTGTTTTCGACTTTTCAAAAATTAATTCTCACACCTCAATGATAAATTTTTAAGAGCCACGATCTAGAAAATCTGAAGCATATATTAAAAAAAAATGTGGGCACTTTTTGTAAAGAAAATTATCAGAAGTAGTTGCTGCCTTAAGGCCAAATTTTGTGAAATTCGAGTAATTGTACCAACTTCGCTGAAAAAAATGTTTCAAAAAATTTTCTGCATTTATTTTTTCCTCAGTAAAAATAAAAGTTGACAGTAAATTTCATCAAAATCAGATCATGTTTAACAATTACATTAAAATTTTGGTTGAGTAGCTAAGCTTCGCCATCTGTTAGAAATCTGTAAGGCAAGCTTCACGCAAATCGGTAGTATTTTATATTTCTCCCTCACTAATTGAAGATAGCTCATATTTCAGCGGCATGCGCCCAACATTTACTACTGTTACAAACTGCTTACATGGGAGCATATTCTTATACCAGATCACTCTTAGGCCAGGCTATTATAATTTCGATCACATAACGGTTGTATGTAACAGCGTAAAGGAATCGAGTTAGATATAGATATGTGTACATATACCAAAATACTTGAAATTAAGAGAGGACACGATTTACCTTTCTGTGTTCCTCCGCTCGCACGATACTCGTGCAAAAATTAATACGTTTCAATGAAACTTGGTACACATATCACGATTTATTCATTTAATAATTTCTTGTTTGTTGTCAATGAGTTTATTATTATTATATTTTATACGGCAATACTTTCATTGTGGCATCCCTCAGCGTTTTGTACATACGAACTCGTTGCCGCAACCGACGCAACGGACTTATTCTGGTATGCCTATAAACCTTGCCATTAAACGTGGAACACAATTTCATTGAATATCTTCTACGGCTGACTTTACAGTCGCATATGCTTTCACCCCAATGTTTACTACATTATCGCAAGTTGCGGCATATATCTCACCAATGGCGACTTTGTTTTCTCATGTTTGAACCCTTGAATCGTCTCCAGACATTTATCCTTAATAGTCTACAGAAGAAATAGTCAAATGAAGTTAAACCGCAGCTTCTAGGCGAATGTTTTTTCTTTTTGTTGTTTTTAATGCTTCCTATCTTTGATCAAGCGAAAACTGACCCATTTTGTAAATTCCTAGCCATAAATTACGTTTCTGATATAACAGAAATTTTATTTATTAGCTTCCAGGGTAAAAAAAGCAATAGTCAGTTGGACTGGACAGTTTGTTGCCACTTCAGAGCGGCAGATGGTTTTAATGGCAACTTTTTCCATGGCAGAAATACATTCAAACCTTTGTCATTGCCTGCCGGAAGACGGCGCTATCAGATATAACTTTTCCTGTATATTGATATTTCATGTCCACTGTGGGCCTCGACCCCCGCGACCAACCGAATGGTATTCACGCGCAACTTACTAGGTTAACGCGGCCAGAACAAAGGAGGGGTTAAGACTATGCAAGTTGAGGCTTAGATACAATAAATAGTTAAGCATACTTAAATTTTTACTATCATTTGCGGTAGTTTGATGGGCACTTCTAAATGAAGATAAATTGAGATAGAGATAGAAATAGAAATAGAGATCGAAGAATCTAGAGAAGTCAATGAAAAGGGACTTTCGCTCTAAGACGCCTTTTAATAATAGTCATACAGTTATAGTAAAAATGACTCAATCCATTGCCAAACCATCGCTTTTCCATTTTCATAGAGTAAATGACCAGTTAACCATTATATAACATCATATTCATGTATACTCGTTCATATCTACGTACATAAGTATTTGAGCTTACGTAAAATTTTGTAATAGCAACTGATAACCGTAGTAGTCTAATTGCGGTAAATATCAAAGCAAGTCCGCAGAACGACAACGTCTTAAAAGCTTTCTAAATGTTGCTGACCCGTATAATGATCCCGGAGAGTGTGAAATAATTAAAGTTCTTATCTGTCGATGAAAAATTACTCAATTTGCAGTTCTATCTCGATTACAACCTTGTTCACATAAGAGAATCTGAAAGAGATTTTAATGCATATATGAAGTTCAAACTTGAATTGAGGGATGATGTGATGACGGATTATACGTTTATTTAAAAAAAATTAGAGATGTACGTGATACCATTCAATGTTGTGGAACCAAAACAACGTACACTACCCAATAATAAAAATTGCAAGATTGGATACAGTGCCAGGCTCAATAAAACCATTCAGATTCAGACAGATTGAACCTTCTTAAAAAATATATATTATTAAAAAATTACGCGACTGTCGTCAAGTTCGTTTTCGGTCTTCAATAAGTTGCTTCATTTCTTTCACCACTTTTATAAATCCGGATTCAACTTGTATAAACCTTTTTCTAGTCATCAATAAATAAATTTATTAAATGGTGACAGCACGCTAAAGATCCCCGGGCCTTTATAGTTTGAATTAGCGAAATGCATTTTTTAAAAAGTATAAACGAAAGACTAGCGGAATCATTAATTTAGATCGATACCTCTACTAAGAATCGATACCTACTACTTAGAATTGATATCTACTACTTAAAACCGATATCTCTACTAATATCCTCTGCAGACAATAGAAACGGCCCGAATGCAAGTGGGCAACTGGGTACAATCATCTGAGTGAGATAAGAAATGTAAGAAAAAAGTTCTAAAAATGATATCTAATTTTTTTAGAACAACTCGCTCATTTATCAGTATAAAAACTGAATAGGGAATCGCTTACGCGATTTTCACCGAGTTTAACAAAGCGCGCCAGTCGTTTCAACTCGTACTAACCGGCGCCAATTGGACACACCAAGTGAAGCCAAGTCCTCCTCCACCTGATCTTTCTAACGCAGACTTTCCACAGGACTTCCTCTTCCTCTGCTACCACCAGGTGGTACCGCAACGCATACTCTCAGAGTCGGAGCGTTTGTATCCATTCGGGCGACATGACCAGCCAGCCTAGCCGCTGGATGTTTATTCGGTGCGCTATGTCTATGTCGTCGTAAAGCTCATTGTTCCATTACCTACGACACTCGCCGTCGCCAACATGCAAAGGTCCAAAAATATCCCAGAAAAACTTTCTCTTAAACACTCCAAGTGACGCTTTATCGGATGTTGTCATCGTCCAGGCTTCTGCGCATTTCCGAAACGACGCAATTACGAAACAAAATCGCCCGACGAATACTTTTAGATCAAAATCAAAATTTAATGATCAAACGATATACATATGTATATATTTTTGTATATAGCATGTATTAAATAAAGCCCATGAGATGATTTTATAAAACAATAAGCAAAAGTATGAAATCAGTTTATAGTATTTCGAAAATAAAAATTCGAATGAATTTCGTAACTTCGACTTCTTACTAGCTTTTAGAGTCAAACACCAGCAGTGTTCCTTTGTTCACATCTTAATATTTGAAGAACTCAAAGACGTTCATAAATAAATGGGTGCAACGGTATACCGAAGTTAAAAATGTAGGCAAAAAAAAAAACTATACCTCTCCAAAGCAAGATCAGATTCCGAAACACATTGAAAGACCGCTGCTCTCGTTATCACACATTGAAAGAAGACTTGTATAGGCTAAGAACGGCTATTTCGAACGGGCTATTCGGAAAGGAATTGGGCAAGGTAACATTCTTGAATGAATCTTCCTTATAGGCGGTTAGTTGCGAACGTCGGTTCTGATGTACTGCTGTTCGACCACTTCAACGAACTGTTAAGCATCCAGTTAAGGTTGATGTTTGGGGTTTCTTCTCCGAAAAAGGAGTTGGTTGTTTATTTGTGTTTAGACGGCTGCAAAGATGTTTAGAAGAACTATAATGTAAATTGTCAGAGTCGAATTGGTCAAATAGTTTCTAAGTTATGGCGGCCACGCTTCTTTTTTGACGGACTGTATTTCATGGACTAGTGAATTAAAATTGGCTCTACACCATTGATTTTGAGACCAAAACTCGTTTATTAAAAAAATGTGTAAACTAGCAACCCGCAAGCCAAAACAAATTGTGTTAACTCTATCGAAAAAGTAAGTGAGGAAGTTTCTTGGACTGTGTAACATTTCTCATCAGATGTACTTACATATGTGTACATATGTACCAACATTCACATACGCGGATGTTTGTGCAAATATGTAGGATATTAATGCGTGTACAGTTAACTAACTTGTAGCTGCTAATTAGTAAAACTGCTGTTCGCGCTAACGTTATATGTAGATAACAGAAAATTTGCGAAGGCGTTAAGTGCTCTCAGTGCAATTGGCTTTATTAGCATTATAAGCCAGTGAACGGCAACAATTTATTTATTTATTTATTAGAGCTCTATTGAGTATAGGTTTTTACAGTAAAATTTAATGCATCTAAAACTATCCATTAAAAGGCACTCGAATGTCTTAAGAGCCCAACTAAATGTATTATTAACATTGCAAATATGAGACCGCAATAAATAGAAAAAGAAAGAAAAGAAAACAGAAAGAGAATCATAATGCAATGGTCATACCTACAGTTTAACACCACTTCAAACTAATTGTCCTAGACGTCATCTTAGGTTCTTCTTCTAAAATGACGCGATAAGCGCTTAGCGCGATTTTGGTCGAGTTTAACAAAGCGCCTCATTAGGTTGTTGACCATTAACCCAGACAGTTTTTGTCAAGGTTGGCATTCTCTCCTTCCATAAGACAGGAAATGGAAAATGGTTTTCTTTTTCTCCCGTTGCTTGCAACTGCTGCAGTATGTGTTGCGAGGGATGCCCATTTTAGCTGCTTGTTCCCCGATAGACCAGAAGCCATTTATCACTGTCCGGAGTATACAGGCATCCTTTCGGTTCATATTTATCAGTTTAGGCGTTTGTTTGTGATTGCAGGTGGGCCATAATATTCTGCTAACTTTGCATGCATGGACTCCCCCGAGATGGAAAGAGAGTGGCAAAATTCCTATTGAATGTCACCGCTGGGATGACGTAATCAGTTCTCCCTGAGGCGAACTGAGTTTGTCGCAATAAAAGACTAGCATAAACATAATTTTTTTCCCTCCAGCGCCCGGCTTCGTTTAACTTAAACACACTATTGACCACACTTAAGTAAGGTTTAACAAGTGGCCAGCACAAACTCGATTTTTGTGATATCATTAATTGATTTTCCTTGAATTCAAATTTATTACCATAAGTACATATAATGATTCAAATTACCTGCCTATAATTTCTGGGAGCCCTGGAATCATTCCGCTTGAATCATATATGTATTCTTACCCAGCGCTTCCGAGTATCTTTTCCTCGAACCACAGACCCCATCCCTGTACCTATCGTAGCACAGTTAGAAATCCGTCCGTTATCATGTTCTAGTTCATCCTGTAAGCTTTAGAAAACCTTTCCCTAAACCCTACTATATAGCAAATGGATGATCTGGTTCTTGGATAAAAAAATCGTTGATTATTTTGTAAGCCTGTGTTATTGTCCCATAAACTATTATTTTGTACTTTCTTTTTAATTAACTTTCAGCTGAGTGGCATAGAGCTTACTTTATTTGCTATTTTGCGCACAGTACAGCCAATACGCCCATTAAATTGTAATCGTTGATTTGTCTTCGGTCTGTTCAGGCACATCCACTTATATGCGTATATTCCGTTTAAGTCATGCTACAGTTTACCATAGTAGCAATTCCGTTTATATTTTCGCCACTTATTGTAATTAGGGTATCATTAGCAAAGACTTAGATACTACTAGGTACAAGGTGGCATAAGTAAAATTAATCACGTTAATCATATTTGACACACAGTTGCAGTATACAAACAGACGAGCAAAGGGGCACGAAAAGATCAAAATAAAGACTCCCATCCCTCAAAAGTATTTTTTTTATTTAGTAAAAAATGTTCACAAACAAAATTGTTGGATGATTAATTTTTCGTCACCTTGTATAAGTAGTAGTGCTCACAATACCATTAATGTAGATATTTAATAAGATGCACTTAGGGTAAAAAGGCAAAGCAGATTTGAGCACGATCGTGATTAATCACACAATCCTCAATTTTGAATAAAATAAATTTGTTTTAAACACGAAACAGCTTGAATTAAAATATGCAATGTTGATTCAAAAACACATTTTTAACTCAAAGTTATAACAATGTTAAATTAAGGTCGAGCAATTTGATTTATAATTGATTCAACTTAATTCAAAATATTACAATGCTAATCAAGAATTTAAAATTGGTTTGATGTAAACCCGTTTAAAAAAGTGATGTGCTACGAAATGGTCAAGAAAATGTGGCGTGTGGCCAAAATTTTGTTATTAATGAAGAAGATGACAAAAAACTGGCTCCGCTCCTTAAGTGTTTCGAGTTATAAGAGGTTTCGAAGTATTTTAATGGTAAATTATAACAACACCAATTTACATATCATTTTTAACTCGGTATAGATTTGTGCTACAAATTATATGTATAGCGAGACAAATGAAATACATTCGCCTTTATCAAAGAAAAACTGTAAAATGTAACGAATTTTCTCTTTGTTGACTCCATTGTTAACACCCTGTAACTCACAACTGAATGGGACAAACAAAAAGCAGAAAAGGAATTTTTTTATGATACGAAATGTCACCTTGACAACGAGCATAAACTTTAAATTGTTTGATCAGCCATCTATCCTGAAAATAATGAATTTTTTTCCCCCCAAACCATGTGATGCAAAGTCACGGTGGAGAGAATACAGACGCCGTGGCCAACATCAGAAGTTTTGCAGGAATCAGGTGATTTGCTGACAACAAGGGAATTGGAAGACTGATTGTATTCAACTAACCTTACTTTACTTATTTTATTTGCATTTCATTCGCCTCTATTTGTCAAATCTATTATGACGAAACGGCCAAATTAATCTTGTATCATCCTCAGTGCTAAGCTCGTCCAACTTTAAAAATTTATTTGACCAAATCATTTTAATTTTTTCCTAATGGAGCTAATACGAAGGTAAGAAGAAATATTATTTTATTCGCCGAAATGGCGAACAACAAAAACAAAACGCTAAACTGTATGGAAAATACCTGAATACAAGAAAGCGCGCAGGCTCTGGTTTTATTATAAACTCATCACTCACTTCGGCAAAATAAAGATTCATAAGAAAACGGAAAGGAATAATTTGAAATTAAGAACAAATAAGTATGAACAACCCTAAATTTTGAAATTTCTACATCTTCTAAACCTACTATAAAATCAACATTGAAATCAAAATCTTACCCATAAATCATGACGGTTTATGGTTATGATTGATTTGGTCACTTTTGTCACTTACCTGAGTGTGGGAGCTAGTACAGATACCTACTTCTTTTATCAGTATCCAACAGCTGTCCTTTGGTAACGCTTATTCCTTTATTGCCCTACTTATTGATAAGCAGAGCAGTCTTGTCGCGAAAGAAAATTGTTTTCTGAGATGTGGGAGACTGTTAGCCGAGCCGAAGAGAAAAATGTGTGTATTGATTTTGCCGAGACATAAAGGAATTTGAAGCTATGAATGGCTGGGCGTCGCACATCTACCAGTCGATCAGCTACCTTAGAGCTACGCTAGATAAAGTAACGATATCGAAAACGCACATACAATGCAAAAATTATCAACTATCTTGTAACCATCTAAAGCGCGGAAGACATGCAAGCTCTTAGATGTGATATTCACATAAGTGTTGCATTGCGACTGACGTAGAGTGGAACATGCGTTTCGTGCAAGGAGGAAGCTAAAGGTTCCTTGTTACTTTCCAGTCACTTTGCTCATTTGGCTCTTCATTCCAGGGGATCAGCAGTTCACTAAAGTTCATGAAGGGGTCCCGGTGGTCTAGAACAAAATCTCAAAAAATCGATTGTTTTATATTTCGAAAGTATAGGCTTTTAAGAAAATACTGTCAAATTTTTGGAAGGATATTCCCAGTATTTTCGATTTTATTGCCGTTTTATCAGGTAGTCAGATTCGTCACGCGGCGGCATCAATGGTCGCATTATCCACTCTAAAAACTTTAAACTAAATTTTTTCAAAACTACTTTTTTGTCAAAAAAAAAAAAAAACTATTCAACCGAGTCATCTGAAATTTTACAATAATATCAATGGCTGTCGCCTGTACTAGAGTCATTTTATTATTTCAATTATTTCGTATTTTTTTTTATTAAGAAACTGAAAAAAAAAACGATTTTTAGAGCGTCAAATTCAAAAGTGCGCCATTTTGTCAATTTTAGTTTTTTCTTTTTTTTCTAGTACATAGGACATAGCTACAAACATACTGATTAATAACTTTTTGGGTTTTGTGTTTCAGATAAAAAATTTAAGTATCGTTTTTCATTTTTTTTTTTATTGTAAAAAAATTCTTGAAAATACCATAAGTTTTCGAGCTCTAGACCACCGGGAACCCTTCAACATTGCATAATGATTAGTATCTACATATCTATATGTGTCTATTTACAATATTTTGGCAACAGTAGGGATCAATTTTGCAGTATACTCGTAGAAGTTTTTGATGGCATTAGTGTAATCGGCAATTGCCGTTGCCTATCGAGGCAACTGTTACAACTTTAGCTGCTTCAACTATTAACTAAAAAATTGTTTCTATTGCGCACGCATACAAAAATGCTGCAAATATTTATATAAACCATACAACTTCAGCAGTACTGCATACATACACATAAGTGCATATATATTTAAGCTTTATGTACATGCAACACTTAAGCATACAAGAAGAGCACAACTAGAATACAATTTACATTTACGGCACACGTAGCGATTACATCCCTTCTTACAATACACCACAAATAAGTATGTAGTGTGCCGCCTAAAAGTTCATTAATTAAGTGTTTTCGGAATCTTTATGAACGTTCATTTGTGGCAAAATTTATTAAGCATTTTATATTTCTCTCCAGTATGGCAAATTACTTTGGAAAGACTTACCCCCGAGCAGCGTATACACATTATAGGAATATACAAGGTCTGTCGCAAAAGTTTTTGGACAAGTGCAAAGTTAAGAAATCTAGAAGGGAAGGCGGCATGCAGAAGTGCACAAGTTCGAATCTCCGTGCATGAAACACCAAATGACAGAAAATATTTTTTCTAACAGTGGTCACCTCTCGACAGACAATGGCAAATTTCCAAGTGTATTTCTACCATGGAAAAGGTCCTCATAAAAATATATTATAATTATATACATATAAGTATATAGAAACGATTTTGGCAAATAATGTATTTTATTCAAAATATTTCCATTCGGATTCTATATAAAACTTTTCGCATATCAAATGACTTATACAACTCATTTTTGGAAATCTTGTTCAGCATGTCAATTGTCAGCCCGGAACGCCTTGAATGTCTGCATAACACTTGCTTTTCGCGACCAAATGTTATTTTCCAAACGGAAAGAAATCTGTGATGGACAGAATCTGGAATGAAATCTGGAATGAATAGGTGGCAAATGGAGCGCGTTTGATATACAGATTGCCATTTTTGGTCAAAAAGTCCGTTATTAAGTTGATTGATGGCGTATCAACGAATCCGTGACAGTAAACGCTTCACAGAAGATCTCGGTCGCCCGTTGTCGGCACGATTATTATCTTCAAAAACTTTTCGAGCTTCATAAAACCGTTTAAACCACTCAAGAGTTGAGTTACGGTATAAAGACACATCATTATAAACTTTCTCTTTACTTCATTTAATGCATTACATTCTACCGAGTTTAAAACAAAATTAAATTATTTCTCTAATCAAAATAAATTTTTCTCAGCTTCTCAGCTTTTATAGAACCCCATGAAGACAGTCCGGGTTCTTTCCAACAGACCACGAAATACTTAAAGGCATACTCCCTTCTGGTTTAGTGACTTTTTGAATTAGCAAAATTGTCGCATTTGGAGCAACAATAATCCAAAATCAGCTACTAATGCATATCGAAAAATACCATGTTTGGAGTAATTTGCATTCAGAAGCATTATCGATCCACACCTTTCCATACCTTTTTTCTTACATTAATACCAATCGTCCTGGTATTGTGACAAACTTTTGACATCAAACTACGAATGGGTCTGCCAGGTGGGTGCTTAGGTCATGTGAATTGGTAGCTGGTACGTAAATTTATTACCGCTTTATAGTAAGTCAGCTATGAATGACGACTTCAAAGTCAACATTCGGCAAATCTCTTCTACTTCTTCTTAATTGGCGCAATAACCGCTTATTCGCTGCGCTATTTCTATGTCGTCGTAAAGCTCATACAGCTCATCGTTCCATGGTGTGCGATATTCGCCGTTGGCAACGTGCAAAGGTCCAAAAATCTTCCGCAGAATCTTTCTCTCAAACACTCCAAGCGTCGCT
Organism: Anastrepha ludens; assembly: GCF_028408465.1. NCBI lineage: Eukaryota > Metazoa > Arthropoda > Insecta > Diptera > Tephritidae > Anastrepha > Anastrepha ludens. The sequence goes on from NC_071500.1 coordinate 72,025,313, forward strand.
TCATCGGATGTTGTCGTCGTCTGCGCTACACGTTAGGACAGGCATGATGAGAGCCTTGTAGAGTGTTAGTCTTGTTCGTCGAGAGAGGACTTACTACTCGGCTAATAGCAGATAAATGTGGAACCGGACTGGGTGGTATTACTAAGACGCACAGTAAACGCTTCTTCTTTCGGAACATATAAAGAGCCAAGTATTTAAGGTCACTGATGGTTGTTAAGGACATTAGCTACTTAGTAACAAATATAAACAGCAACCCTAAGAGCAGGCGAAGAATTAATCTTATCAACACGTGATCTTTTGGGCAGCGCTCCCTCTCGACTAACGAAAACAATACCACAAATTTCTTATGATGCCGTTTATAAGTATGGATGATACCCTTTGGACACTAGAAGCATTCGAGAGAACTACTATACGATGGTTGATATTTATATTTCTAGTCCAAGAATGGAAAAATGAAGATTGAGAGTTGAACACAGTTTTATTTTCTAGTGCAGTCGTATCAAGTATTGCTATGAAGTTATGTATATCGAAAGCATATTTAACTTATCGTCGCTTTTTTCACGAAATTTTCGTTCTTGTCTTATTAAGCAACAATTTTTTGTTCAAAAGCAATAAATACATTTTAGAAGTAACCAAGTCTAATGGTGCGTTAATATTTCAACGTAATCCTTAGGCTGAATAACAAGTATTGTACAAGGTGGCGCACAATTAATCACCATTAATTATTGACTAATTTTCTTACTGAAAAAAAAAACTAGTTTTGAGTGATGGAAATCTTTATTTGACCTTTACATTGCTTGTCTGTTTGTGTACTGCAGCTATCGAGTTTACTAGTGTCAAATATGACTGATGTACGGACGCCATTTGCAAAAATTATTTCAATAAAACCCGGCAGATGGGCTTGGCGTATCTGACATATGCATGGTATCTACGGATCATAGCATTTTTGGTCCAGTCCGTATTAAAACTGCACGCTTGTTACCAAGTAGCGATGAATAGTTACAAAATTGATTTTTCCCCCATTTTTAATTTGAGCTTTTATTTGTTTTGTACTTATGGATTGAACTGTCACCGGACACTAAAATTAATTTGCTTTGGTAATAAAAATGAATTTATTTGCTTTATAAATACATATGTGTGTTATATGGATCTCATTATTACTTCTTTTGCACGGTTTTTGGGAAGATATTTGGATTTTTTTCATCTAACACGATTTTATTAAAGTTATGGAGCCTTTGGAGGAGGGATACCATTGGGTTTATTTATGGCGTTCAATTTAATTTCGGTGCTGTAAAAATTGCCAGCTTGAGTTCTTGGCCAAGTATGATAATCAAAAGAAACATAAAAGTTTATTTTTTATTTTTATTTTTTTATTAGCGGTACAGACACAACGCTTGCCAACATACATAAATGCCTATATGGTAGGTTAAATCCTCGGGAGATATGTACCTATACTGTTTCCTAGCAGCGTGTTTTGACACGACTATCTATAAACATATAACGCATCGTTATATTCGCAGTAATAAAAATGACAGGTAAAAATATAGACATTTACACACGCATGTACAAATGCACATAATTTACCGTATACAAATCAACCAAACATCAACCATACTTGTACCACAGGCTGCTTTTATGTGTTTTTACCATATTTACACATACATATGCATATGTATGTATGTTTATGTGAGCACGAGAGCAAAGCCATAAAGTAAAGTTTACCAAAGGCCGTAAAACTACATCGCAAGGTGTACAATTATTCTTGTATGAATCGGCACAGTGAGTCTTTTCGATTTAAATTCACTGCAAAATTGGCGCATTCTATGGAAATTTAATTTGGAAATAGAACGACTTAAAAAATGTTGCCTTATAAATGTGGCGTTATTGCAAATCACATTTTTCCTAATTTCCAGAATTGGCAAACATTTTTTCCTCTTAATTTCTTATTTAAGGGTTAGTTGAAAAGTAAGAAAGAATAATAAGCGAATCCAGTTTTGCCAAACATTTCATACCATTTCTGTAATAATTTTCTACAGCATTTTGCTGAATCGTTAACGAATGCGGCATTTACTTCCTGCGCAGCTTTTCTATATGCGATTATTTATGTAAAATATGTCGTTCTTCATCTGCGTTCATTCATCTGAGATGCCTGTGGTTTAGCGATTTCACACTTTTAGTCACCTTGAATCTTCCCAAACAATATTATACATTTACTCATTGATTCATAGTGCTATTGGACTTTTTGGGCGCCCACTACATGATTGTCTTTTTTTTTATTACTGCAGAAACACCCCCCATAAGCTTTTGTTGAATGCTGCTGGACTGATTTTGTCGGATGTTAATACGTGTCGTTTCGGTAACATAGAATCGATTAACGTGAAAATGTCTACTACTTGGTTCATTTTTAGCGCTTGTAAAACTCATCGATGCACAATTGGAAATCAATAAACAGATTAGTTTAACAATTTCCCAATTTTTTACGAATTTTTATTGCCGACAATCTCCCAAAGCGAAATATATTATCACCCGGTTTCGCCAACCTCAAATAGCTAACGAGCAAGGAATGGCGGCCGCCGCAGCCGAATGGGTTGGTGCGTGATTACCATTCGGAATTCGGTGAAAGCAAAATTAATAAAAACCTTTTTCTAATAGCGGTCGTCCCTCGGCAGGCAATGGCAAACCTCCGAGTGTATTTCTGCCATGAAAAAGTACATCATAAAAATATCCTCCATTTGTGGAACAACATCAAGACGCACACCACAAATAGGAGGAGGAGCTCGGCCAAACACCAAAAAAAAAAAAAGGTGTACGCGCCAATTACATATACATATATATAAGGAATGAATTGACAGGTCGAAATAAAATGCGTTGTGTTCACATGATAGATGATGATGAAATGTCGCATAGATTTTGATTCCTATGCTAGTTAATACGCGTCGCTTTTAATACTTTTCAGCCAACCTTTACCACATATTTTTTTTATCCCAACCGAAAGTAGGTTATTAACAGACCTCTGAGTCATCTGGAAAGGTTATGAAAAATAATATTATTTGTTTGTTTATGTGTTTTACCCGGGTTGTTTACCTCACGGTCGACCATCTATAATTCCCAGTAAGTCGAATTTTTATGTTTTAATTACCTTCATCAATCCCGCTAAATATAAAAGAGAAATATTTGTCATAATTTACTTAAAAGCGGTTGCCGTATCCGAGTGAGTTAGTACATTATTGCCAATAGGTTGGGCCTGGTTTGAAGCTGCCAGCGAAATTATTTAAGAAATGTAAGCGAGCGCCGCCCGACAGGGAAAGGCAAATCGCCAAGTGCATTTATATGGTAAACGACGACAAGTGCCCAGGTCACTAAATTAATTATAAGGTCTTACATTTGTTGGAAAACGCGCACGTAAGACGATGTGAAAATTTATTTTGCGAAGGGGTAATAAAATAATCAATACCCTACAATGTTTTACCCGTCAGCATCTCTTTTATTGGCGGTTGCCGTAGCAGAATGGGTTGGTGCGTGATTACCATTCGGAATTCACAGAGAAAACGTTAGTTCGAATCTCGGTGGAACCAAAATTAATAAACATATTTTTCTAATAGCGGTCGCCCCTCTGCAGGCAATGGCAAACCTCCGAGTGTATTTCTGCCGTAAAATAGCCGCCAAATTCCATGACAAATTCCTTTGAAAAAATACCAAAATTGTCGTTGTCGTGTTATAAAATTTTCGATTAAATCCATGAATTTCGTTTTGCATTAACTAAAAAGGATAAATGAAATCTAACAGGGACCAAAGCAAAGGTTTATTGGACCAAGAGAAAAATGTCAAATATTTTCTCGACGCGTCATGGAAAAATGTTCTAAAACAGAGCAACTCACTGCAAACCGTAGAAAGTGATGGAAAAGCAAATATGTGCCTCGAATGAAAGTGATAAATTGGTTTTCAATATTATTGCTATATACATAAATAAACAAATTTACAAAATTCTTCGAATGGAGCTATTTAGTTTTCTCACTCTTTGTTACGATACTTTTGTCAGACAATTGTCGACAGCTTTCCAATATTGCCACTGTCGCTTTCCAACATTTGTCACAGTGGCTTTTAAACAGAAAAAAGAAAGAAGAAGAAACAATTTTGGTTCTTCTAATTTTCAGAAAAAAATAAAACGAAAATTGTTGCATTTGTCATTTCTTGCAAATAGGTCCCTGATGAACCTTTTCTATAACTAAAAACCCCCACCAACTCTATTTTGCGGTGTGGATCCATCTGTAAATTCCAACACACGTATACATAAATGCCGTAACAGTTGCTTTTCATTAAATAAATATAAGGATGATTTTAATGTCTGGTATGTATGTTTTTCTTCTCTTTTAGTTGCTTGGCTTCGAATAATCTTATCGGTCTACTCGGCATGCTATCGACGCTTTTGCTCAAAGTTTACGTGCCCGATGATATGTTCAAGGCTTATGTGCGTTGGGATTGTACGCTGAAAGTGTTGTGTCGCTTCTTCGGACTTAGTTCCGGTTGCATTGCGGCAGTCATGGCCATTGAACGTTGGATGGCTTTAGCACGACCCTTCATCTATCACAAGGTTGGTACGCACTTCTACCAGTACTCGCATGTATGTACTTACATATATATGAACATACGTATGTAGTTTAGCTCATAAATAAAAAAAATATATATACATATATACATAGATATACATATGAACGCACACGTGCAAGCATAAAGTTTTACAAACACACATAGCTTGCGGTGTGCTTTACGTGGATACCTACCCTACCGGACGGTGCTGAAAAGCACGCTGTGGGAAAATCCATTAGTGCCTGCTCATATGAATTTTACATACAGTGGCTCAAAAGCCTAATTGTCATGTCCAGCGTTCAATTTTAAAACAGATTTTCGAAACGATAAATTAATTTTATTTGGAAAAAACATGTTCTTGATTTATTTAGGTTGTACTTTATTTAATCACATACAAAAATTTATATTATTTACCTCTGATATTTTTATACTAAAAATAAAAATGAACGAAATAAATAAAAGGTGACAGGATTCCGTTATATTTCAAGCGCGCAGTCACTATCCACATCAAAATTCATAAAAAGCGTTAAAAATTTTTTTTTGCGACAAGTTTTGAAGTGATAAACATAGTTCTTGCATAATGGCTCCGTCAGGAAAACATACCATTGTTACATTGCAAGAAGCGGGAAAAACTTTTAGAGATATACATAATTAGAAGATGCAAAAGCTACTCTTCGATTGTAAGAACCACCTAGGCGAAGGGAAAAAACTTAGTAATCGCGAAGAACTCATGATTTTAAAATAAGTTAAAAAACCACACAGCCGTAAAACCTAATAAATTCTTTAGGGAGAATACTAACCTCATAGAGAATCGAAAGTGGTTTGTGATGAAACAGTTCTGAACTGAATTTGAGTCGAAGAATATAAAGGCTACTGTGAAGCATGGGGGTGGTTCTATGGTGTTTTAAGCGCAGGTGTCGGAACAATTCGTTTTGTGGAAGGCAAAATGCATAAGTTTGTGTATTTGCACAATTTTAAAGCTAAAGTTAAGCAAAGTGCCGAACGGTTTGGTATATTGCACAATTTTGCTTTCTATTAGAACAACAACCCGAAGTACATCTCCATGGCTGCCCAGATGTGGCGGCTCTACAACTGTCCGAAATTACTCCAAACATCCGCTCAATTGCCTCCTCTCAATAAAATCGAGCATTTTTCAGAGAAATTGTCCAAAAAACTAAAAAATTAAGTTTTAGGGAACACAAACGAAGTGAAGAAAGCTCTAACAACCGAATGATACAACATTTCACCAGACATATTTTTGCTATCAAGCTGCCAGACCACAGCAATATTTTCCAAGCGGAAGTTTTTGCTGTGGGGAAAGCAGCGGAGCTAGCCTACACTAGAACAAGAAAGAGTTCAACAATTAATATATACGTGGGCAGTCAAGCAGCAATAAAAGCAATAAGCTCATATTATATTAAGTCCAAAAATGTTCGATGGAGCAGGGAGGCCATAGAAAGGCTATCCGCAAGCAGTAGGCTGCATATCTATTGGGTGCCTGGTCACAAAGGCATTATGGGGAACGAAATAGTAGATGAGATAGCAAAAAGTGCTGTTAGACTACCTTTTGAACAAGAGAACGACATAAACTGCTAAATACAATATATGTACAATGAAATGGACGACTACATGAAATGGCGAGAGGGAGCTAGGTAGACTAATCTAACCACATGCAAAACAGCAAAAGTCATGTGTAGAACTAACGAAACAAAAAACTGACTCAATTCGTACTTACGCTCTCGCGAAAGGACTGCAGAACTATCATGGGTATGCTAACAGGTCATAATCTATTGGCTGCACAGGCGTACAAGATAGGGATTGCTAACACGGACAAATGCAGGAAATGCAGAGGATGTTGAGGAAACTTTAGAACACCTTCTGTGCGTTTGTCCGGCATTATTAAAAACGCGTTTAAAATGCCTGGGAGCCCCATTGTTTGAGGGTCTGAAGGACGTCTCAAAAGCGGATCTCCCAGCGTTTCAGTTTCAATTAAATTATATGCTTCTTCATTGATGTGGTTAGTGTTTCTTTATGGACCACCTTTGCAATTTTAGTGTGAACGGAGTATATTTTAAGGTCGCGCTCAATGTCGGAACTTCTGCGGTACCATGGTGCTTTGACAATACACCTAAGAACCTTATTTTGGAACTGTTGGATGTGGTTTTAGGTATTTTGACCGGCGCACCCCCATAGCTGCGCACCATAACTCGGGACTGGTCTTAGTATATGCTTGTAGATTAACAGTTTGTTTTCTATACATAGAGTTGATCTGCTACCCATGAGCCATTGCATGTTTTTGAGTTTTACAATCAAGTGTCATACCTAGGTACTTTAAGTGTGCTTCTACCTTGAGTTGCTCATGCCTTTATTTGTCGAAGACTTGGATAAGCATCATGTTATTTGACTCGAAAGTAGCGATCTGATAAGTGCGACTCCAACATTTTGTAGTGTGGTTTAGAAAGTATTAATTTTAGTTTAACAAGCAAACATTTTGACAAAATGCCATCGAGGAATACGCCAGAACATCTTTTCGTTTTCGAGTGTTTTTTCTATTTCGTGCGTGACCCTGTGTACCTGGTCGATTGAGGATGTTTACTTTGAAAACCAAACTGAAGTGTTGGAACTATTTTTTTTTTTGCGTCGCTGAATCAACAGCTTATCAAATAGCTTTGAGCACGCAAGTAGAAATGATATGGGTCTATTCGATGAAACCTCCAGATTTGCCTGGTTTTGGAAGCTACGGAGGTTAGCTCTCCAGAAGTTATTAGTGAGAATTTGGATGCTTTTAAGTGGAAGCTGTATTTCTGCAACGATTAAATCGAAGCCAAGGGACTTTTTATTGTTTAGCATTTTAATTTTTCTTTTTAGTTCGGCGTTTATAACTCGTAGAATTTCTTCAAACTTTTGGAGTACGGCTTAAACAGGCTTTCGCATATTACTTCATGGCGTGTAAAAACATCAGCTAGATAGCTTGCATACGGTTCTGCTTTCAGGGAATTATTATTAGCCCATTTTCCTTCTTTTATCTTGAGAGAAGAACAGTGTATTTGTGGAATTTTTAAGTATTTCGTGCATTCCCATAAGGTAAAGTAATTCACACGACGATCGTTGAGCAATGATCAAGGGAATTTCGAGTAACATTTTAAAACACATAATATTGTACGATTCTTCGTTTGGATATGAATTCTATGGTTTTTTTTGTTTTTATTTACGAATATAAAAAGGCTGAATGTACATATAACTACATAAATATAATTTATTTGTGAATAAATAGAGTAGACTATAAATAAATGGCAAATATGCTTTTTCGAAAATTTCTTAATTTGCAGTTCCGAAATTCTGTTTTAAAGTTGAACAGTGAATATTTACTATAAGCCTCTGTAAATATTATATGAACAATGTTTCGATCTTGTGCTTCGTTGCCCGTCTGAACAACGGCTGATTGGACGAGTGTGCGAATACGAATGAAATGATAGTGCAGTATTCGGCTGACGAACCTCTAAACCGACGCGGCAATCAGAATGTTTTTTTTTTTTACCATAGTTAAAGAGCAAACCTTATAAATCTACCATCCTTGGGCTGATTGGATGGGCGTGTGAGTATGTGTGAAATGAGGGGCAGAATTTTTCTGACGAATCCCCGGTGTCGTGTTAGCCGAAGTTACTCGCTCAATTTCGTTTTCGCAACGTTGTTTCGACTTTTTGGAACTAGTCACCCAATGTATCTTTTTTACGAGAGTTGGGACTTAGTACTAGTACTGCATACCAAACATCGTTCTAGAAATTCTAGTTAAAAACCCTGCAATTGGGATGCAAAATGTTTCTCATTTTTGTATCGAATTTGAAAATTTAACGTAACTGGTTTTTTAGCCAATGATTTATACTTTTACTAGCGTACCCTCGCCCGCTTCGCTAGGCGATAAATTCAATGATTTGCTGAAATTAATTAATACGAAACAAAGCAAATTATTTGATACAATTTCATTCGAACTTTATTGTAACACTTTTTGGTAGACAACGTTTTTGGTTTTTCCATCTTTCGCGTAAATGAATAATGACGATGGTTTGCCTACTCGGGAGCAAGCTACATACAACTGTCCATGAGAAAAAATTGGGTATTCTAAATGAATACCGCACATTTGTAGAGACTGTCCTTGCGCCTTATTAATTGTCATAGCGAAGGCAAGGCGAATAGGGAACTGCAAACGTTTGAAATCGAATGGTAAATCCGTCGGAATCAGTGGAATTCTGGGTATCAAAACGTCTTCTCCTTTGTACTTCCCTTTCAAAATTGTTGCTTCGATAACGTTACCCATTAGCTTCTTCACAGCGAGTCTGGTACCGTTGGAAAGTCGTGGCACATTAATGTTGCGCAGCATAATAATCGGTGCTCCAATTTTTAATCGTAAATTATGAGGTGGTAGGCCTGGCAAATCGAGTGAGTTTAAGAATTCAGTTGGATAATTTACGACATCATCTTGATCAGTAATAGTGTCCATTTACTTATATGCAACTATGTCACCAGGTATTTGATTCAAAATAGCTGCATTTATATCATTGACGTCCTTATTTTTCCCCAGCTAAAATTGCTCATTCGCTGAGCCAATCATGGTTTTTGTAATGTTGAACTATGTTTGGAAATATACTCTGCATCAATGCCTCTTTAGACTGCGCAAAAGTGCAGAAATTGTTAGGCAATGTAATCATTCCTGTTGGATCGACAGACATTTGGCCATTTCCGATTTTCAGCAATTGTTGTGAAAATTCAGCTGCTGACGGATCGTTCTGTAGTTGAACACGTACGTTTGTAGCAAGTGTAAGCGTGTTTACATGTCTCCATAAATACGATGATTTTAAGCATGCATTGATTTCATCTGCAGCCGTAGATTTTGGGATCACAGGTAAGGTTTGCCTGAAATCTCCAGCCAATAAAATCATGGCACCTCCAAAGACTGTTTGGCTTCCTCGTAGATGGATGGATTCCAGATGTTTTCGAAATATTACATGTTGGTGTTTCATTTACCTGCATATTCAAAGGCAACTTTAATGCAGAATGTGCTCTGTGCGACCGCCTTACAGTAATGTACCCGCAATTCGTAAACAAACCGTTTGAACATTTCCTTTGTTCTTACAAAATGTATATCTCGTTTGACGTAAACCCAAAAACTACTTTTGTCAAATTCTCTGAGAGGCGACTAACTGTTTTCTTGTCTGGCAAACCTTGGTAAATCTATCATCCTTGCCTCGTTTGATGTAAGCCCAAAAACAACTTCTGTCAAATTCTCTGAGAGCCGAATAACTGTTTCTTGTCTTGGTAAATCTATTATCCTTGGTCAACACACTTGTTTCTCTCACAAATGAACTGCACACAAAACACAAATCAGTAGTTCGGCGTTCGTGTATGTGTACTAAAGCATTTCTCTTCATAAAGAGCGTACAAACCTCTGTGTTTATGTTTACTCTCCGTCGAAAAAAATTTGTAACTTAGCAACACGACACAAATCGTTTCACAATAACGAAAAATTCGTATATTTATTCAAAAAAAGTTGTACACATAAAATTTCACTAAAAACACAATTTGTACAATATTTTGATTTTTTTCTTTTTTTTATATGAAGAAAATATTTAAAAAAAAATTTTTTTTGCTAAAAACCTTCCCCTAGTGGATCCCTATAATATGAAAAAAGAACGAATAAAATTGGCCTCGTATCGGCCCAAAAAAATGCGTACAAACGAACATCATTTCATTTTTATATATATAGATGATAAAAATAAAAAATAAGTCAAATGTGGTAAAAATATTGATGTGGTATTTTTTTGTCGCGGGGTATATCCCTCGTATATTTATGTATAGTATGTATGTATATGTGGATGTGTGTATATTTATATGTAGAATCGATACTATTTGTAGCTAAATTTTCTTTATGACTAATATTGAACACAATTTTCCGCCACATCCACCGCCTTTACAGCATATCACATACGAGCTTGTGCGTAAAACCATAAATTCTCTGGTGCTCATCGCAGTCGTTATCACCTTTTTGCCTTTCACTGGTTTCGGCGCCTACATCGATGAGAGTAATCCAGAAAATCCGAAATGTTTGCGTTACCGTGACGCAGAAGGTTTTTGGAATAAAACCTATTCGGTATTGTTTATGCTTTTCGGTAAGTTTTACAACTTTTTTATTGTATTCATATAACCATGTAAATTTATATGTTAAGGTCATAGTTACAATTTGTAGTTCGGAAATACTTTCCAAGTATACCGTTTTGGTACAAATACCTCGGCCGATGTAACCCAATAGGTTGTTGCGTGACTACTACTCGGGAGTGCGTAGGTTCGAGTCTCCGTGCATGAATAATAGAAACAGTTTTTTCCAAAGCGGTCGCTCTTCAGCAGGCAATGACAAACCTCCTACTGTATTTCTGCCATGAAAAAGCTCCTCATAAAAACTATTTGCGTTCGGAATCTGCTAAAACTGTGGGACCCTCCATCAGCAAGGCAAATAGGAAAAGGAAATTGGCCAGATACCCAACAGAAGGTGTAAGCACTCGTATATAAAACGCTCCGTGAAAACTTTACGGGCACACACTAGAAACACTTACACTCTTCATTTAGTTCGTTCAAAATTGGAACAATCCTAATCTAGAATCTATTCTATAACTCTCACGCTGATGAAATTGAGGGAGTTCAACGTAACTTAATTCGTTTCGCTCTTTAATCGCTTCATTTTGGTAACCCCGTCCTGACTTACAGTGTCCGTTGCTTGTTGCAGCGTTATTTACTTAAATACCTACTCCAAGCCGTTTTAATGTAATCTGTGGTAGAATCCAAGTCACCTTTGATTTCCGCTTGAACTTCACCCAAAATCGTTTTGTCAAAAGTGAAAGTAAATGGTAAAAGATCATATTCAACACTTCATGTAATGAGTATTGTGAACAAGCGCAGAGCCAGTCGATACATAGGAGAATTTGTTCACTACCGATTCTAGTCTGATTGTTTTTTTTTTTTTTTGGTCCAGACTTCGCTTCAACTTCATCTTATATACATATAATTGGCGCGTACTCCCTTTTTGGGTGTTTGGCCGAGCTCCTCCTCCTATTTGTGGCGTGCGTCTTGATGTTGTTCCACAAATGGGGGACCTACAGTTTTGAGCCGACTCCGAACGGCGGATATTTTTATGAGGAGCTTTTTCATGGCAGAAATACACTCGGAGGTGTGCCATTGCCTGCCGAGGGGCGACCGCTATTAGAAAAATGTTTTTTTTTTAATTTTGGTGTGTCACCGAGATTCGAACCGACGTTCTCTCTGTGAATGGCGAATGGTAGTCACGCACCAACCCGATCGGCTACGGCGGCCGTAGGGTTAAATTTGAGTCCATAATCTGGAATGTACGGAAGAGACTGCTGAATGTACTGAAGTATAGCCAGCAACCTTTGTGGCGCACTACAGGCGGTAACAATAGAGATAATAGAAGTCTCCTCTGTTGAGAGAGATGTGTCCAACCTCAATGAGACTGTTGAGAGCAGTGTTTTCTTTTTCAAATTTTTTTAGGAACATAAGTATATTCTGGCCCGATTGATTAATGTACCATCTTTGATGACGACGTGATAATGCATATCCCAAAAGTCTCATCGCTGATACAGTGCGATATGATTCTGCGCAAGTGGCATGGAAACTTTTGCCGACAATAAGTGACCCTCGCATATAATCTCTACTCACTCTCAGTGTGTTAAGTTATTCGCTTCAAAATCGAAACTTTCCTTAAAATGACTTCTATAGAAGTTCCTATAATTCGGAGGAGCAAAAGCGAGAATCTTCTCTTTTACTACCTAACATTCAACATATTTTAAGTAACTTAGGGACCTGAGTATCAGGAACAAATCTGTTTTAGGAGATAAAGTTAATTGTAATGGTTAATTGCCCCCGCGGCATCACAAAGAGTCAGGAACCAAAGTGTTTAACATTAAGGATTACTATGTGTATAGAAAATTCCTTCATCATTTGGTTTTAGCTTGACTTGGTTTTAGAATGACTCCATCAGAGAAAATATTGCATTTTAAGCCTAATAAAAGTATTTTCAAATCCTGTGCAGTTATAAATGTTTTTGTCGTCATTTCTAGCAGACAGCGAGATCCTTGAGTTTTAGGGAACTTACTTTCAATTACATAGAATATAATCGTAATTGAAAGCATATCAAGAATATTTAACATTCAATTGGCAATTGTTTACGCTGACTTCTGAACTCACCCCCCACTGTTATGTTGTCATTGCAGGCACCCTTTTGTGCGTCGTAATTGTCGCTTGTAATTTGTTCGTGACGCGCGTGCTTTGCTTCATTGGACGTACTCGCACCACCAAACGACACATGCACTACGATCTGGTGAATCGTGAGAAAGGCAGCATTCACCGCATCGAGGGCGAATCGAACAGCGGCTCGTCGTTGTATCATCATAGCAATAGTGTCACAATGACAGCAGACGCATCCCCTGATGAGATTAAATTCGCCAAGTTGATGGCATTCCTTAGCATCTCGTTCGTGATCTGTTGGATGCCACAAATGGTAAGCATGATGAGACTATGGTACATACATATCTACAATTGCCTATGCAATCATTGACCTCAATGAACCAATTAAATTTTAATTTATGTATGTATTTTTTCACTTAACTCTAGATTGCCATCCCCATGGCCATTTTACCGAATCGTGTACCCAAGGCGCACCCATTCTTTATTTTGGCTGATGTGCTGATGGCGCTGCATTTCACCTCAGATCCATACATTTACGTATTAAGTCGCACTAAACACTCGTACATATTGGGCTGCATCAAGCGCTGTCGCTGCGAACTGCGACGCTCCCAGAGTGATCAGAGTCGGCTACGCACCACCGTCGAGCAGAACACAACGGATTGTGGACTGAACTGAGATTCGTTGCGTGGCGCTCAGACGCCAGTGCGTATACGCATTTTATAATTGTAGATAAACAAATAATTATTTGACGAATATTTTTTTATTAATTTTTGAGGGATGTAAATTACTTTTGTATGGTAAGAATGTGAAGCAAGGCAAATCTATACGAGTTGAAGTTAGTAGAGCAGCTGATTTGTTGTTTTTTTCTTGCAATTTGGTTGTTTGTCAAGTCAAAGTTGTATGTGTATTTGTTGTTGCTTTGTTTCTTTGTTTACACTATGATTGAAACTAGGTCATTCAAACCACCAAATTGCAAAAACAGAATACATGCAAATGTTGCCTACTGAATTCACTTTCATTTTATTGCAGTTGTCGGATAGCTGAAAAGCATACCGAGAGATCGAAATTTAAAAATACGAATATGAATGGCATGAATGGTAATTGAGAAAAACCAAAAAAGAAAATACTTTGCATCTTAACACTAAACCTATTCAGATTTTTTGTTCAAATGGCACTTTAGCCTGTTAGACACGAGAGATTAAAAATAATATAGAAAAATCTTAAGTAAACGCCATTTGGGAAAATTGGAAAATGTTGGCATTTTAGTATGTGAAGTGCAAAAATGTTCTGTTTGTCCTCTATGAAGCGATAGGTTTAATGTTAGAGGCACCTAAAAAGATTGTATTATAACATGTACAAATGTACTTAAAGATATTTTAGAATTTGTATATGTATGCGTGCATAAAACATAAGTTGTATATAAGCAAGGAAAAACATGTCACAAAAAATCATTTGCCTTCGCCATAATTTATCTAAATACATATGTACAATACATACACAATTTTTTGTATAACTGTATGTAGAACGTATGTATGTATGTAACTCTGCACAAACTTTGCTAGCTTGTAAGTTGTAAATGATTTTAAAATAAATGACTATTTTTATTATGTATTTGATAAACTGGCGTGAGTTACAATAAAAGATTACGAATTTCCAAAAAAATTTAATTGAAAGCTATTTTTAGCAGCAATTGTTATTGATATGAGCTCAAAGTTTTAAGGACTTTATTATTTTTCACATATACATATTATATTAAATTTTAAATCTTTCGATCAAATGTATTTTTTTACTTACTTTTCTTTTATCACTAAGCAATAGAAATAAGTTTACTAGTTTAGAATTTAAATTTCACATGCAAACCAGTTTGGTTAATTTTTTTCATTTCAAAAATAAAAATAGTTAAGAAACTTTTGAAATAATGAATTTTTTTTATTTCTTTTTTTTTTTGTTTTTCGTTTTTTTTTTGCAAGTGCAACAAAGGTTCGTTTTTTTATTCTGACCAATAAAATATCGCCACATTTTTTGGATACATTTTACATAACTTTTACAATAGCTACTCAATTATATTATATATTATGAACTCACTTAAATAAACATTAAAAATGGTGAACACAAAATTCAAACAGATGAGTTTCCAAAACATGAACACAGCCTACAGGGTTTGATTGAAAAGTAATGAACCTTCCCGCGCGGAGCGTCTGCCAAGCGATCAACCGAATCGGCTGGTGGGGGAAAATGATCGTTGGACCTTCCCCTTCCACTAGAAACCGGTCCCAGTTCGCTGGCAACAGCGGTGCAGTCAACATCACTCCGCGCGTGAAAGCTGTTTTAAAATTGTGTTAGGATTTTGCAGTGGCGAAAATGCAGCGATAGTTGGAGCAACGTTACTCGATCAAATTTTGCGTAAAGCTAAACAGTTTGTACCTCCAGGAAGCACTGTAAACGCGGCATTTTACAAAGAAGTGCTGCTTCGGCTGAAAAACCACGTCGCCCGGGTTCGGCCCGACCTCGTCGACAATTGGACCCTTCATCACGACAAGGCGCCGGCGCACACCGTCTTCCTCTGCACCTCCGCATTGGCCAAGATGGGGGTTCCGGTGCTTTTCCACCCTCCCTACAGCCCAGACCTGCCCCCTCCGAACTTCTTCGTTTCGACTCCATCGAGGCGATCCAAAAAACTGTGACAGCCGAATTAAACGCGATTCCGGCGGATGAGTTTAAAAAATGTTTCCTGCAGTGGAAGGACCGCTACCAGCGGTGTATAGACGCTCAAGGGTCCTATTTTGAAGAATATTAGTTGTATAAGCCAAAAGGTTTAATAAAACTGCTTAAAAAAATAAGGCTCATTACTTTTCAATCAAACCCTGTACCTCGATTATGAGAACAAAAACCTCTGTTGGTCGTTTTCTTGTTACCCTGTTATCTTCCCAGAGATAAGATGGTGTGCTTTGTGCTAAGTTTAAAGTTAAGATGATGTCTTCCGCATTTCCAACATCACCTATTAAGTAATGAAGACTATTAAAAGTTAAAGAAGTTAAACAAGTATAGGGTGGTCCATCTGACGCTTGAGATTTTCTTATCGAATCCTTCGATTTTGACAGCTAATATCGGGTATTTTTTAGCTAATGAGAACTATCGATATATTATAACTATGGTTTGACAGCTTAAATGGGCAAACTGTGTTAACATTCCTGTTCAGAAAGTTTTGGCAAGTCATCACGAACCGCTTATGGCCAGATCAACGATTCCAAATTATGGAAATTTACTTTGAAAAAGATATGTAAGTCTGTTAGCGAAGTTCATAGAAGACGGCATTATCGGCCCTTATTTCTTTCGAAATGAGGGAAGGAGCTGCCGTATGGTGAATGGCGGGCGCTATCTAGCCATGCTGATTGAATTTTTGTTTACAAAGATTATTCAGCTAATCATCGACTGCATCTGGTGCCAACAAGATGGCGCAGCTTGCTATACAGCGCGCTTAACTAATACACCTGATTTATTGCAATATTCAAGCCACCATTGACGCCATACGGCCAGATTTATTGAAAAAGGTAGTCAAAAGTTCGACTGGTTGGGGCATGTAACTCGCAACTGCGATGGACATATGCGGGATATCATATTCAGATTCATTCATCATTCCAACAATATTTCAGTTTTTTTTCTTAATTAATTTCTAAAGCTCTTAAAAGACTCCCTTTATATAATAACTTTCGGGAATACAAAGGTGACGCCATCCGCAACTTTATTCTTTTCGAATTTGGAAGAAGTGGCGTCAGCAAAGAAAATAAACAAACTCTTGTGAGCAAAATTACTTGTTTATGCATATTAGAATACTAGTAGAATAACTTATCAAACTGCACTCATCTCACATCTCTCTCCATCTGGACCCAACCTGAGAAACAGCAAGTTTCCTGGGCTTACCGTTAGATGAGCTAGGCGAAGACGAACGGTGAGTACACTACATTGACAGGGCAAAGTTACTGCTGCAACAACAATAACAACAACAACAACAATTAGCAGAATAACCAACGTCGTTCAGAATGATGAAATAAAAATCTTAAAACAATACAAAGCAGGGTAAAAATGCTCGCGCATCTCGTTGAGTCGGAAAAAGTATAATACAACTGTCGAAAGTGATTGTCACTCTTTCCTTGTACTTCGTGGGGTTCAATAGGTACCTTATGGAGCCAGACTACCTCCTACCACAGGTGAAGTTGCAGGTCTTCAGGTGCTCGCCAATTTGGTCCACTAACATTACATGGCCAGTTGCCGAATCGCCAAATTGAGATCCTTTATTCGAGGATCCCTGGAATCGACCTGGCATAGGTGGTCACGTTCGTTTACTAGAACGGCTTCCGACGCAAGCTATATTATTTATCAGGCCAGCGCTAGCAATTGTTAGGTCAAGCGAACTGCTTCAGTTACCCACTATCCTGGTGCGGGCGTCGTTGTTGTTGTAGCATAAACATTCCCCATTCTTACATACAGGGAATGCTGCTGGAGTGCCAATCCTTGGCCGGATATAAATCCGCGTCGTTTCGGTAACGTAAAACCGACTGCCGTGGAAACGAACGAAGCGGGCGTCGTCGTTCACTGTGCTTAATGTCGAATCTTATATCTGCTCTGCGACAAGTAGTCCCCTGCGATAATTTGGATAGATAGATTCGCCTGCCCAGGTAGGTGCTGTCCCTTCGTCCGATGTCTTTACCGATTAGATGATATTGCACAGCATGGTAGATTCGCTAAGCACCACCATTATCTCGTTCGCGAACTTTACGGTGTACGTTATATCCCTCTCTGGTAATCAGGTAGTTACTCTCGTGGAGTTCTGTTTCTTGGACCTCAGCTATTAAATTTTCATGTCGGTTCATAAGTGCGCCTGACGGCGGGAGCAATATGTAGCCATAAACCGCGTGGACTACTGCCTATGTTCCTTAAAGCTTGGAGAGTATTGGGAGGTTGAATTAGTTTTAAAGGTGACACACAGATGGCGCTATTTATCACTTTATCGCGTTGGCAATACTGAATATATATTCATGACAAAGCCTCATCCCTAGGCTTTGTTTATCAGTATCTGTCATTTCGCTGAAGTATAAACAACGCAGTGTTTTCGTGCTCCGAGTATGTCAACTTTCGTGCCGTCGAAACGCAATTTGCGGGAAGCTTTGCTTTTCTGCTTCAATTTGAAAAAAATACAGCCCAAGCCCGTGAATTGTTGCAGGAGGCCTACCCAGACCATACTCCGTCGATTTCAACATGTGAGTACTGGTTTCGACGATTCAAAAGTGGTGATTTTCACACCGAAGACAAGGAGCGTCTTGGCCAGCCCAAAAAGTTCGAGGACGCGGAATTGGGGGAATTGGTAAACGAGGACTCTTGCCAAACCCAAGAAGAGCTTGCTGAATCATTGGGCGTTGATAAATCAACTGTTTGCAAGCGTCTAAAAGCGATGGGAATGATCCAAAAGCAAGGGCATTGGGTCCCGTACGAGTTGAAGCTGCGCGACGTCGAACGGCGATTTTTTACGTGCGAATTGCTGATCGAGCGACAAAATCGGAAGGGTTTTTTGCATCGGGTGGTGACTGGCGACGAAAAATGGATCCACTACGATAACCCAAAACGCAAAAAATCATGGGGTTTGCCCGGCCACGCATCAACGTCGACGGCCAAGCAGAATATTCACGGCAAGAAAATCATGCTCTGCATTTGGTGGGATCAGGTCGGCGTCGTATATTTTGAGCTGCTCCAACCGGGCGAAACAATCACGGGGGATCGTTACCGACTGCAATTTATGCGTTTAAGCCGGGCATTGAAAGAAAAACGGCCGGAAACGGTAAAAAGGCACGACAAGATTATTTTGCAACATGACAACGCTCGGCCGCATGTTGCACAACCTGTCAAAAAATACCTTGGAACGCTTGGCTGGGAAGTGTTACCCCACCCGCCGTATAGTCCAGACATAGCTCCCTCCGATTATCATTTGTTCCGGCATATGAGTCTCGATTTGGCGGACCAGCGGTTCTCCTCGTACGAGGCTACCAAAATATGGGTTGAGTCATGGATAGCCAAGCAGCGGCCAGAATTTTGGAGAAACGGCATCCGGGAATTGCCCGAAAGATGGGCGAAAGTTGTAGCTAGCGATGGCCAATACTTCAAATAAAATATTTTGTACCGTTTTTTCACAATAAAGCCCCAAATCTTCGAAAAAAACCTTTAAAACTAATTCAACCTCCCAATATATTCCGGGAACTTTTCGATTAAGGTGGTGCGCACATACTAGAATGATAATCTCAACAACACCGTTTTTTTAAATATAATATTCAATCACGTTTACCATTTTCAATATTCAAGTGCATTCCCCACATTCTGTCGAAAAGAAGCGTACTGAGGTAAAAAAAGTTCTAATGGAAACGTACTATACTTAAGCTTTGAACAAAATCTCAATGTAATATGGTTCATTCTTCTAAAATTATGTATAGCTAATTAAAATTACGCGACAAAACTGACGCAAAACCGACTATTTTTATTGGTCTGCCATTTATGAATAAATATCTTATTATTTAAAACGATTAAGAAACAAAAACAGTCAAACAAGATGTTATATTTGACTATCTGAAAATTCTTTTCACATTTCAATAAAATAAAAGATCAAGTAAGTCTGCACGAAAATAATTGTGAGGCATACTGTAATACAGTCAGGGACTAAATTTTAAATACACCCTTTAAATTTTGAGTTGAAAGAAAATTTCATATTTTACCACAATTGTAAGTATGCAGTTTTATTCAATTTCATGAATGATAGAGAACAAAACAACAAAAATAGTTTCCTCCCCCAATCATAACCGTAAATTTTACAAAAAGATTCAGTGGGCCAAAATTTACGGCACCACTACTCTTTATGTTTATTCAGAAATTATGTACCGTTATATCTGTAAATTTGCTCAGATTTGTTATTTTGTAGTCTAGATAAGTTATTAGTTGCGTTTTATTATCAGTGCCAGTTACGCATGACAATATGGACAAAGGAAGAGAAATAGAATAGAGTGTTAAAATGTTAATTATAGAACATTTAAAAGGAGGGAAGCTTCCGCCAACATACAGGAAAATTATTGAATACACCGTTTTCTAGTGTTAAAAATATTGTTCGCAAATATAAAAAATCTCGTATCTGTGGAAAATATGCATAGACCAAAAAACTTTCCCTTAGAAATGTTAGTCAAATACTTAAGGGAGCTCATAAGAATCCAAGAGTAAGTGATCCACAACTAGCAAATAATATCGCAAGTACTTCCAATAGGCAAGTTCGTCTAAAAACCGAGCAAAGAGTATTGCAAGAGAATGGGCACAGAAGAGCTCCTCTAAAGCAAGTTATAGCTTATACTATATTAAGAAAATAGTTGGCTTAGATTGCAGGTAAATAATTTCGAAGACAATAACGTGGAAATTAGGAAAACTATACTTTTCATTGGTGAATATAAATTAAATTTATTTGGAAGTAATGGGCGTACGAAAGCCTGACGAAAACCTAGCAGGTGGGTCGGAGATTTGGTCTTTATTCATGGAATAACGGATCAACATCTACACAAGAGCAGTTTGCAACAATATTTACAGCCTTGTGTGGACAGTTTGAGCCGTGGACCACATTGGAATTTCCCACCAGGAAACGATCCTAAGCACACCGCACTAGTCGAGTCAAATCTCATCTAATCTTACGTTGGAGAGGGGGGGTCTCGGCAAATATCACGCAGTTTTTTTCTGATTGAAACAAAAAAATTGTACATGCTTAAGATTTAATCTCAAGCGTAATCGTAGTATGATTAAGATCATTCACTAATTCGTTCAAAAGAAAATAATTTCATTCATACTTCGACGTTATACAGTGGCTCACAGCTTATTTCGTGTGCCCGTTTATCAAAATAAAAAAGTTTAATATTTTTGTATAAACTTTCCACGTCACACCTTATTTCGTGTGCTTAACCAAACTAGAAAAAACATGATTTTTTTTTTTAATTTATTATGTTTTTACTAATCTAATATTTTGTAGGGTAGCCTTTTTGTTTTAATACAGCTTTTAACCGGGATTGCATGGAGCTAACAAGTTTTCCAGTGTATTCAGGAGATATTTTCTCCCACTCCACTTGCAATGCTGTTTTTAGATCTTGTTTGTTGCTTATGTTATGTTTTATAATTTTTTGATCCAGAATACTCCATAAATTCTCAATTACATTGAGATCAGGTGATTGTGCTGGCGTTTTTACCACATGAGGGCAATTCCATATAAGCCACCGTTGCACTAATTCCGACTTATGCTTCGGATCATTGTCCTGATAGAACCTGAACCTGTCCCGAATGCTTAATTTTTCAGCACTTTGTAGTAAATTATTTTTTAATAAATTCAAATAAATAAATAAATCCATAATTTCGACGATAAAAACCAAGTTTCCGACACCAGCTGTTGACATGCAGCCCCAAACCATTACATGACCCCCACCGTGTTTTACTGTACCACGCAGATTCTTCGGGTCCAGCTCCGCGTTGGGCTTACGCCAAACGAAATACTTTCCATCGGAACCAAAGAGGTTGAATTTGCTTTCGTCGGCGAAAATAACGTCATTCCAAAATGTTTGGTCTTTATTAACATGGTTTTCGGCAAACTCCACCCTTAATCTTCTGTTATGCTCATTAACAAACGGTTTGTTTCGAGCTGTACGACCATGGAAATCAGCTTTGCGCAGAATTCTTCTTATTGTTTCAGGATTACATGACTTATCAAGTACTTTTTCAACCTCTTTTGTCAAAGCTGGCGCACTAATTCGTGGGTCTTTTTTAATTTTTCTTAATATCCACCTTTCATCAGCTTCTGTAAAAATTTTGTTTGGAGCTTGGCGGCCTTTGTCAACCACTCTTTTTTCACGAGAAAAGCGTTGAATAATGTAATGTACTGTGGAAGTACTTAAGCTTACAATTTCAGCAATTTTTTTCTGCGACTTTCCATTTTTGTAATGCGTAATCACTAATTCGCGCCTTTCAATCGACGTACGACGACCCATCACGGTATTTTTAAATTAAGCTGGACAACCGACTACTTTCAATGTGTAAACTAAATAAGGATATAATCTAATATACTATGCAAAACAAATTTCTATAATTGCTAACCGGTTTACTGGCACCGATAACGGTAAAAGTGAACACACGAAATAAGCTGTGGCGTCAATTTACCTAGTATTCTGTTTTTGTTGTAAATATTCTACTAAAGCAGAAAAAATTTGAATGCGTTTATACATGTTTGTAATTAGAAATAATTTATCTTTGATTGTGCATTTAAATTTTTTTTAAAGTAAATCAAATAAAAATAATTTTACAATTCTTTAGTTTAACATACAGCCACACGAAATAAGCTGTGAGCCACTGTACATTACTACTTTCAAACCACCATATTTGTTTTATACCAAATAGCTCAATTTAATCTGAATTTGCGGTACAGTGTAGCCCGTCGGTTGTTTTCGCGCCACTATGAGCCGAACGCCCTATCACTCAGGTTGACGTTTGACAATTCCGGACTTTAAAGAACATGACGGAAAATCATTTGCTCCATTTCTAATACGCGTACCGATTGAACCGCTGAATGCCTTCATCAGCACGCCTATTGATCTCTATTGGCCAAGTATACGTGATGATTTAGAGAAAATATACTACAGTACGGGTATATTCAGAAACGCATTATAAATGCGCAGTAATTGCAGCGCTGGCAGCACTGCTAATGTGACAAGTGTTGCAATTGATAGATTGGCAGTATTAAAATTTTTCCTGCAAATAATGTGCGACGTTTGATACAAAAATGGCGTTTTGGAACGCGATACATTTGCAGTACTGCCATATTTGCATTTCTGAACGCATTGCCAACACTGCAAAAGTACGTTGCGCATTATAATGCGTTATTGAATTTACCCTACATGCGGTATTTACTTCGCATGTATCACAAGAGCTGCAGAGCACTGGCGAGCAGCTCACATTGCACCAGCTAAGCAAGCGCGTATGTTCCGCAAAGTGCGACCCTCACGGATTGTCACAAGACGAGCTAATGAGTTACTGTGCGCAAGCGTGGCTAGGCTTAGAGTGGCTAGATTAGAACGAAGTGGAAGGAGCACATGATTTTACTGAAAATCATATGGACATGTTGGTCCCAATAATCTCTCTAGAACCGCGCATGATTCTCCATGGTCTGAATTAGAGTAGATATTCTTTTTTTAATCGCAGTAGTTACGATTTAAGTCTTCTATTGTTAAATTTTATTACTTATAACTCTCAGCAATATTGATTACTAGTCTTAACTAGTTGTAAATAAAAACACTAAGTAACTTTTTTTTCTTTTTACAATAACAATCCAACGCGTTTACATAAGAAACCCACATTTTGAAAAATCTCACGTGAGATTGGGGGATGGGGGAAG
This sequence comes from Anastrepha ludens, assembly GCF_028408465.1. Lineage (NCBI taxonomy): Eukaryota > Metazoa > Arthropoda > Insecta > Diptera > Tephritidae > Anastrepha > Anastrepha ludens. The sequence goes on from NC_071500.1 coordinate 72,048,600, forward strand.
GGGTTGAATAAAATCTCACGACATCTCACCAGGGGGCGAGGGAGGGTCAGAAAATTGAAAAAAACACCTCACGTAATTTATGGACGCCCCCAAACCTTCTCTTTGATGACGCGCTTGAAGAAAATTAGACTCGACAGATGCAAGCAGCTTATTCGGCGGCACGCGGTCAATGGCCATGAAAATATTATTTTCAGAGTACTTTTCACTGTTGAAGAAGGTTTTAACAAAACGACTAAACCTATGTTAAAACTTCTAAAAACGCAAGGGTACAGCGTAGCCACTATCACGCCTCCTTAATGGTTTGGTGGGGAGTGTCTTGTAAAGGCATTACATCTCATTTCTGCGAAAAAGGGGTTAAGACCAGGGCAAAAGTATGCTAGGACAATGTCTTAGAAGGTATGGTGAAGCAGTTGAGCAGTACTCTCTTCAATGGAGAGTTTTACATCTTTCATCAAGATTCCGCTCAAGGCCGTCTGGAAGTCCAGATCTGATTCCATTGGACTACAGTTTGTAATCAGAATTGGTGAGCATGGCCTGTCGAAGACCTGACAGAAATTTGGAATCTCAAACTATTTTTGGTGTGAGCAGCGACGTCAATATCCGTGAACACCGTGCGTGCAGTAACAGCTGAATGGCCTAATCGTTTCAAAGTTTATGGTGACTTTCGAATGAAAATTGAAATTTTTTTACATGATTAAAAACAATAAAACTAAATTCATAAAAAAAAATATATTATAATTTCATATCTATAAAGGACTTAACTTGTAACAGAACTTATGGCAGGACTAAATAGATTCACTTACCTTAAATGTCTTCATTCCAAATTTCAAAAGCTCGAGACTAACGGTATCGAAGTTATAACTGATTAAAATTTTCACGCTTATGGCAGGTGCCATACATCCTCGAGAAAACCCTGACAATATAACCTCCTTGTACAGGAAATTTAATCTTTGACCTTACCTATTCCAATATTTAACAAGTCAGTGAAAAATATCCGTTTTCTGCATTTCGTACATCTAAAGGTTCTTTTATTTACCTCTTAAAATATGATTTTACATTGTATAATGAATAATACAGCAAAATCCAGTGCATACCGAGCTCAATACCTTCTCTGCTTGTGATTTACATCACCACACACATGACAATATTAAATACTAGTTTACGCGATTGCAAAAAGTTTTGCATGTACGTCACTCTTTCATTTTGACAACGAAATTCTTTTAAGTAACTCTTCGTCTAACTTGGGTTCCAAAACAGGAAATTTGCAAATAATTCGTAATAACATGTTAAATGAAATATAAAAGTTCTGAACGCTTCGTTTCTTCGCTGTCTTCTTCTAGTTGGTTTTATGGCCCATTTGCAAAATAGCACTTTCGTAATTGCATTTTTTTCTACGATTTCTGGTGCTTTTGCTGTTTTTGGACGTCCTTGATTTGGATAGACTTCAAGGCTTGTACAACCACGTTGTCGACCACACCTACTGTACTAATTGTGGGCAAAAAATTCTTATACACTTTTAATATTCGCTCACAAATTTTCTTTGCTTTTAAACCTTCCATTGTGGAAACTACTGTGACACGTCGATACTAAATGGTTTGTAAACAAAGAAATAATTGACAGATTGAAATGAAACTTATACTTTCATATGAAGAGAGTGAACCAGAATAACAAAACAATTCAGGTATCTTAATCGAACCGCAAAAAAACTGAACTTAGTACACATCGAGAAATATCTCTCACTAAAACCATTTAGTGGAAAACGCTCAGAACTTTTTGCTTCATCTAATATTTTTGATTCAATAGCAATGATTGTGGAAATTGCAGTTAAAAGTAATAAATTTGTTAGTATTTAAGTGTTGTAGGTATGTATATATGTATATTGAAATATTGTTTCAGTTTATTGTATTTATGTATCTTGTCAAGTTGCAAACATACGTTTTCTGGTATAATTGTTGGAAAGAATTACAACTAAACTTAAATAGTGGAAATTATTTATTTTGCTCTAGTAATACGTTAATCTATATTTTTGTTATTGATGAAGTTTAAAAGTGTCTCAATGCTGACGAATGTAAATAATGTCATGTCTACACCCAAACTATTTTCTTAGTAACGATTGTAGCGCCCACGTCCACGACCACGCGGCGTTGCTTTTGGGGCTGCACGAGCTGGTGTTGCCTTTTTGGCTGGTGAGTTATCAGCTGCAGGCGTGGATGGTGTAGGTGTTGCTGGAGCAGGTTTAGCAGGTGTCTTAACAGGTTCGGGCTTTGGTTGTTCTTTAACTGGCTCCGGTTCTGGCTCTGGCTCAGGTTCAGCTTCAGCCTCATTTTCTTGTGCCTCCATTTCTTCATCACCAGCACCCTCTTCTTCAGCTTCATCACCTTCACCCTCACCTTCGGCGCCTTCGCCATTCTCATTCATTTCAACATCTTCATCATCCCCAGTGGCTTCCGAAGGGTCATACAACTCACCCTCACCACCCTCAGCGGCTTCGCCGTTTTCATTCTTTACTTCAGCAGTTGCTGCTGCCTCAGCTTCTTCCAGCTTACGCTTCTTGCGCTCGCTCTCTTCTTGAGCAGCAGCTGCGCGTTTCTGAGCAATCTTAGTATCGCTCGACTTCTCGTTGATGAACTTCAAGAAGTTGCGGTGATGAGTAACAGTACGAGAGTGTACCTCCACCGTTTTTTCTGTATCAAAGAATTTACCACACAACGAGCACTCAAAGCACTCCAATTTGGTGATAAGACCATTACCCACTGAACGTGTCCAATTGTATTTGGGCAGACGATTATCCACTTCAGTCGGGATCTCATCACCCTCACAAAAATCAAGAATGCAATCTTCTGGGTCTACTGGCAAAGCGACTTCTTCCTCTTCTTGAGTTTCATTCAATTCATCACCCTCTTTGGTTTCATCAGCGCCCTCTTCACCTTCTTTCTTCTCAGCCTCCTCACCTTCGGCCTCTTCGCCTTCAGCTCCTTCTTCTCCCTCTTTCTTAACTTCACCTTCATTCTCAGCCTTTTTGGCAGCTGGCCTCTTCCTCTTCTTTTGAGGTGGACGCAAGTCCTTCGCCTCTTCCTCTTCCGTATGAATAGTCAAAGTATTCCGTTTGCGTTCACCCACCTTGGTATTCTTCTCAGCAGCCTTCTGCAAATGATCAGCCGACAACAAATGTGTGTCATAATCAATACGAGTAGCGAATTCCTTGTTGCACTCAATACATTTTGGATGTAGGAATTTCTTCAAACTCAAATGACCCTCTGATTTACGATGAGCAGAAATATGACCATGGAAGTTCAAATCGCACATAGTACAGTATTCCAATTGGCGTTGCTTGGTCTTGCCCATGCGCTTCAAACGATCCAATTCAATAGATTTCAATTGCTCGGCGATCTTAGCTTCCTGGCGAATCATATTGGCCTTTAAACGGTAGCTCTCTTCAATGCCCTCACGCATCATCAAATGAGTACGTCCCTTAATGTGATTTTCGAAAGAGTTGGCATCCCACATATGCTTCTTACACAAATGGCAATAGAACATGTCGTTGGGTACGCTGGCATAGGGTGATTCCTTGCTGCTGATTGAGAATTCGCAAAGCAAATTCATTTACCAAGTTGATAGAAATGGAAATATATGGAAAAGGAAAGATATTAGTTCGAGTTCATATATAAATTTTACTATTTCACTTATGCAAAATAGTGATGATATAAATCTGCATAAAATGGGGAAACGCGTACAAATTTTCACGATTATCCTTCTAAAATATTAGGGGTGTATTAAAAAATTTAAGGACAAGATTAATATGATTATTTTGATGATTTGAAAGGCGACTTTTATAGAGTTCATATTATTATATTCGTTTTCGTATCTATAGTCTTATGATAGAACAATTCAAATCAATTTAGCACTTTCTACATTTTAAGCATTACTAAATTTTGCAGGGATTTAAAGGAATGGTTTCATTTTTTTGTTTTGCTAATGGGAAATCAAAAGTTATTGGTATGCAACAGAGGAGCGAGGCCGGCTGATGAGAAAACATATAAATGTAAAAAAAACAAAATTGTATGTTAAGACAAATAGATTGTCAAATATGTTAATATCTTTTTCTTCGTTTTTTAGTAGTATTGTAATGTGAACATTAACATACAAGAGGGGAATTTTTTTTTTTTTAGTGGAAAAACATAATATCGTGATAGACGGTTCACTAGACGGGGCTAGTTTACTGGAGCGGCAGCCTTTGATCGGGGAAACCCCGAGTGATTCTGGTAACGTAGAACCCGGCTGCCATGGGAAGTTCGTCGTACTCCTTTGTTTGCATCAATTGTCTGAAAATTTGTTTACATGACGACGAAGTCGATAAGCGAAACGTGAACAAAAACTGCATTACTCAGAACTTTTCTCGTTTATGTTCATACATGGGTGAGCAAAAATAGTTACCATATAACACTCGACAAATTGCCAAGATGCTTTCTTTTCTCGCAATAATGTCGCATTTATTCCGCCCTGCACCAGAGCAGTCAAAATTTAGTTTTCTTTTCTGAAACTGTTGTTCACTGACATTATCTACCTTCTACAGAAAATGAGGACACGCGAGGGAGGATTTTGTAGACCTGTGTAAATAAGTTCGTCAAAATAGTTTGCAAAAACTATAATTGTTACAACACAAAAATGAAAGTAAATGCTTCTAATTATATATTATGTATATAATTTGTGAAAGTGTTGAATTTCCTTTTGTTCTATTCTCATATGAAATAAGTAAAACTTTCACAAGGCAATATGGTAATATTTTCGTGATGTCGACATATGAGTTGCCATTTTCTTTGCGAAAACAAAATACTCTTAAAGAATGAGGGAGATGTCACATGCCATGAACGCGAATTCACGAGTTTTTTGTGAATAAATGGGAAATAATTATCAAAATACACATTTATTATTTAATTTTGTTGTTTTAACACACCCCTAACAAAATTTGGTTCCTAAATTAAAATTTTGAACCAGGTTTGAAGTGACTTATTCAAGCTCCATTTTATTACCTTACTCATTTTTAAAAGTTAACTGAGGAAGGAATGTTTTAAAGTAAATACATGTGTATGTGAAATTTACATGCAAGTTTCTGCAATTTTGTTGATAATAGATAAAGTATGTATATATCACCTCAGACCCGGTTTTATGCATTTATATATATCACAAGATATAACGCATTTTCTTTGAATTATGACTTACGAATTTTTTCACTTTTCTTATTTGGATGTTGGAAAACCCCCATGCGATTGTTGGTTGTCACTGAATTCGCAGTTTTTTTATATGGGATTTAATGATCATTTTTTCAAATACTGTTCAAAATATAATTTTAGTCAACGAGCGATGATGGTTACCGGAACTATTAACAAGGTTAATAAAGTACTCCAATAGGTCACAATTCAAAGAACAACGGTTATATATATTTATAATGGCATAACATTTTGATGATAAGTTTAGTATAGGTGGAAAATGCGCGTTGGGTAATTGAATAAATTAAAAAAAATTAAAGTATAGCAAAATAATAATTTTAAAATTTAAAAATAAAATTATGTCCGCTGAAAATGTGCAATAAAAAAATATATATAATGCTATAATATAAAAAAGCAAAAAATCGCAGTAAATTTCATGATTATTCATCCCACATTTCCCCAAAACCCACATTCCCACCTACAGATATTTTATCATCATTCATCCACTGTCCCTGTCCCATGCTTTTTGAGTTCCCAAACGAATACATTTATTTCGTAATATGAGAACTGATTTTTTTATAAAGCATCATCCCACTCTCATCTAACATTAAATAAAGGGGATAGAAAGTAGCAATGCTTATATAGTAGTATATGTAAATTGGGTTATAGAGGATTCCCCATTTATATTTCTGCTTTAAAGTTGTCGTAAAATGATGTAGGTTTTATTTGTATTGGTTCGAAATTGAAATTGTAGTAAAAACTTGTTGAAATTTGTTTTTGTCAAAAACGCTTACCTCTCAGTTTTTTTATCGCCAGAAGCGGTATCCTTCTTTTTGTTATTGTTGGCATTTTTAGCCAAAAGTTTCTTAGCACGATCGAAAGCATTCTGCTTGCGAATTCCGCCAGCGCCTTGCTTTTGAGCTGATTTACCACCAGCTGCGCCACGGTTTTGAAAACCTCCTTGAACACGGCGATTATTAATGCGATTGCCAGGAGCGCCACGATTGACCATCTTTATTTTATGTTATGAAAATTTTGCAATTTTATAAAAGGTTTTTTTATATGAAATGCGCACACAATTGATATAAACATGCAGGAATTTGCGTTTGTTTCCCCAGATGTAGACAGAAACATTGTTGATTGCATATAAATGTAGCGTGATATCGAAATGCACAAGATTTGCAAACATTTTCACAATACATGGTAAATATTTCACAGTAATTTGCATATTTAGAACACAAATTCATTTAACGGTAATTCGCATACATTTTCATATTTTCGAAGCACAAATAATTCCATGTGATCATGTAACACCAAAGTGCATTTTCACATTTTTTGTTGAAGATTTTTGAATTTTGTTTTTTCGTCGTTACAATATTGTATACAAATATATAACATATATGGAATACAAAATCAGTATTTGAATAACCATCATTGGAACACATACAATATCATAGCATTTTTTGTTTGTTTTTTGTTTAATGAAATTTTTCATAATTGTTATATAAATATGTGGTTATAAGATGTGTCAGTTCGTTGGCATATTTGGCAATCAACAATAAATGAGCATTTGAAGTGGACGATTGGTTGGATGGTGGAGAGCAGCAATGGCGTCAATACACATATGCACAGGAGTAGCCGAAATGGCATAATGCGTGAGTGTGTATGACGAGACAACATTAATTTATATAGTTTTATTGAAGTACATATTTTTAATAAAAGCGTTCAAATATAATCGTTGAAAATTTTTCATTTCATTAGATGTTAATGAAATACCCATCATTCATATTTTTTAAGAAATACACATTATGTGAGCAGCAAGTTGGTTCGGGAAAACGCGGTTCATATGTCGTTAACAGAGTATTGCATTGTTCATTTGCAGATTAATATTTCGTTTTTTGTTTTGTCATCAACAATTATTTAAATGAATTTGTTTTTGAAATATATCATTTAGGTTTTTGTTTTTGTTTGGTTTGTTTTGGAGTCATCAGCATATTTAGATTGCAATAAAGAATCGTTGAAGAAACACCAGACCAGAGTGTGTCGCAGTATAGTAGGCAGATCATCATCGATCGACAGTTGTGATACGCACCATTTTGAAGAGACATCGGTTGCAACATTTACATTCGATCAGTATTTATATTTGCATGAGTAGACGGCAGTTATGTAGCGTGAATTTGAATTGCGTAAATGCATGAGTGTATGGTTGTTTGGTCGCAGCATTTGCGTAAATGTGCAATATAAGGTTTTCGATTCAATTATTTTTTTAGGGACGGAATTTTATTTTTTCGTAAAAGAAATTCGAAAACCAATTGACACATCACGCGCCAACGCGTACAAGACGCAAGCAATGCCAAAACATCAATAACAACAGCATACGCATTATCATAACGTCAACCATAACCGCATTTTATATTGAAGTTGCAACATTTTCGATCACAATCGATACGCCGCAGATGGAACATTTGAACAAATCAGAGGTTCAGTTCAATGTGATTTAGGGTTTTGTTTTTGTATATGGAGAAGAGAATAAAAGAAAGTAAACAATTGCTAATTAGAAACTTGGAATTATGCAGCGCATATAGTACAACAAATTGTTTGTTTGTATGCCTTAAATTATAAAATATACAATTTATGAAATAATTGATCAATTAGAAATATGCTGCTTGACAGTTGCTTATAGTTAAAAGTTGGAGAAACTAAAACTGCTAAGTATTTGCTATGGTATTCTGTTGAACATCACAACAACGACATTATTACTTATAATCCATATTAGAGCTAAGTGTATCGTATTGAGGTTATATTGAAAAATCATAAGGAATAATTAATGGTACTGTTAAAAAATTGTGCACTAATATAAAGCAATTTGGTCTCCTCTCGTAATATAAAAATACAGCATTTTAAATGGATAAATGCTTTTTACTTGAAAGCCTCCAATGCACAATCATTTTACAATTTGTTGTTAAAATCTTTAGATTCGCATATTCAAAATGAAGAAATATATAAAGAATATGTATGTTATTTTAGAAAAAAAAAAAAAGAACACTAATACAATTTTCTCGGCAGACTTCGTTGACTTTAAGTTTTTTTTAATAAAATAGTGAACTTTAAGTATAAAAGTTGTATACAAATATATTTTAATCATAAAAGTTAAAAGCTATTCCATATATCGTATGCGTAATAATAGGTAAAATCGAATAACTCTCTTTAACATTTGAAATATTTCCATTTTCCTTCGCTATAAAACTCAAAAAAATGCACATATAATCTAGCATTTGATATTAAATTTGTGTAATGTAATATATTGAGTTGTCCAAAAGTTCGAAATATACACTGTATCTAGTACCCCAGCCCAGTGATTTAGAGGTGACGATTGAAATTATTAAAATTGTACCATATATTATACTATTAGGAAGTTATTGCACTTTATTATGTTTACAAATTTTGAGCATTTGATGAGCACATATGATGCTGTGTTCAGAAAACTGCACTGAAAATGTGAATGTTAAAAAAATTTCGCGGAAGAAAAAAAGATCTCAAAGGCAGCATTGCTCCGAACTAAAATCCACCACTAAAATTATATTTTCGAAACCGAAAATAACTATTAATGGAATTCCTTCAACAGTCGGTTTTATGTTGCCTGATAACCGGGATCCCCCCAACTGATGAAATGAAATACAGTCAGAACAATAAATATTGCAAGTGGAACGAACTGGAATTTCTCATAAGAAACGAAGGGGAGTTTAAGGAATGCAATTGCCACTAAATAGCAACAAGAAACGTATGTTCAGATGTCAAGCATCTAACACAACGTTCGACTTTTGAATAGTGTGCAGTTCAACTAGAGTTTTTTCTTTGTGAAAAATGGGCATTATATGAGTTTTGGCAGCTATTTTATATCGACGGTAGAAACAACGACACAGGTTTTGACGCTCATATTGCTTCCATTCAATTGTATCACAAAACATTTTGTATTACCTGTATGAACATTGCTCGTTACGGCCCATATCACCGGACGATTTCTGTTTCGCCTATTTTTTAATACTTTCAGGCGTTAAGCGCCTATCATGTGAAAGGGATATTTCTGACTTGGACCAATCAAATGAGATCTGGGGAATTCTTGATACATATATTTCGGACCTTGCACCCTAAGTTTATCATAATTATTATCACACCCAAGGTAAAAAGTTATTATGAATCCTGTAGTTGCATTAGTTTTCGACAAATACGTCATAACCTTAAAATTTTGGAACTTCTTCACATATCTTATATGATTACCATTTTTTATCACGCATACGGTATTAACTTGTAGGGATTATAGCTAAATTTGTCACTTGCAGACTGCCTTGGTGTATAGCAAAATTAAAAACTCTTTAAAAGGAAACTTAATTTAAAGTAAAGTATCTAAATTAAAATCATATACATACCGGTCCGCCGCGCTGATTGCGATTGCCCATACCGCCGCCACCACCACGTGGCAGATCTAACAGTGATGGGGGATTTTGATTTCTAAACAAGTTGTTTAACAAATTGTTGGCTAGACTAATAGCCTGCGCATTCATGCCTTGACCACCGCCGCCTTGACGCATGTTGCCACCACTGAAGTTACCTCCGGAATTTGGGGTATCCCACGGCGACATATTCATATTCCCCATGCGGTTGGCACCCATTGGGCCTCCACCATAGTTATTACCGCCGAAATTGCGATTGCGATTTTGGTTACCACGGAATGCCATTTTTCTATTATTATTACTGTTATTTACTTGTTTAACGCTATGTGAGAGACAAAAATAGATTAGCATGAACGAGCTTGCAAAATTATACATAATATTAATAGCGTTAAAAATAATATATTCAGATGTGTTAATGCCGCATATGCTGCATCGACTTCTGCATACCTTGGAGACATTCGGAATTACAAAATTTTAAATTTAGAAGTCAAAAGTTGTCTGACTAATCAATAAAGCACACAAAATCAACCAATACTGAACAAGCGAGTACTTTATTAATTTAGGAATCAAAGTACTAGCTTAATTCAAATCTTTGCAAAATATCTGAAAAACAAAGAGAACAGCAAACACTTGCTATAAATTACGAGCAATACAAGTTCGAAAGAGTTTTTAAAAACAGGATTCCAAAAGAAATTTTAGAAAATGTTAGTCATAAGCGGCTTAACTCTTTGATTTCTTCTAATTGACTAATGTAACACCTATGTAAAAATTACAGCTTTTTCTGGATTGTGTATGTATACCAAATTCGGCGCGAAAGTTTGCCATACAACGGAAGTGTATGTGTATTCGCAAAATGTGAAAGAACGAATAATTTTTCGTTTGCCCGGCCCAAGCTAGTACAAGTAACGAATAATCTGGCAAAAAGTCAAGTGAGCTAACAAGTACAGGTAAAAGAAAATACGAGAAAACGTAAAAAAAAAATTGCTTAAGCGCTATGTGAATAACCTCATTTAATAAAGTACTACATTTCTCTATGCATAGATACATACAAAGTGATGATTCGAAAAATTGTGCTTCAACACATAAACCGGCCGGTATTTACACAATTTTAGAGTAGAAACTAATTTTTTTTTCTAAATACTTGATGTAGAACACGCCAATGGACTGCCAGAATTTCAGCGAGTTCTTGTCAAACAAGTATAATTGTATACACACACAAAAAATTCCAAACGAAATTGAGGGATGATGAAGGAGAAAATGTGAAGCCGAAAACAAAATGGCGTCCGGATTTTCTTCAGCAATTTTTTCGAAGTCACATTTCTTAGCAAATCGGGATGCAAAATCTTTTTACAAAAAGATCACTTCAAGAAAAACAATACGCAATATTCTGTGCGTATCTTCAACTACTTAGCAACCTTTTGGAAATTTCACATTTTTCAAACTGTACTTTCACAACGGCATGTGTTAATAAATCAGCCTTTTTAAAAATAAATTTCTTCGTTGGCAGAATTTATTTGTATAACAAAATATATTAAAGCCACGATTGGGAATATACAATAAGCAATAGAATAATATATCACCTTGTATTAAATCAAAGCCGATTCGGTTAGTATAAGTAAATTTTCAAATAAAAAGGCAAAAATCGATAATTACACAAGAATATATATGCATCTGTGCAAATCACCCACACCACTAAAGAATTATACTAAATTTTAATTTATCGTCAAATCTTAATTTTCTTACCTTCTATTGAAGAATGCACTCTCACAATTTTTCAGTTTTTTCTAGTAAAGAAAAGTAAAGATGGCGACGGTGTGATTTTTCAATGAACAAAACCGCACTCTCACAAAAGTATTACACCACCAATGTACGAACAATGAATGAACAGGGCACAGTAAATTGAAAAGTTGGAAAGCGAAGCGCTTCGGATCGAACAAACAAGCGAGTAGATTTCTGGAGTTGCCAGGCTTTCCTCTACTTCATATATAGTACATTTTTCAGTTACAGTGGGGTTACACGTTCAAAAACCTTCTGTGAAGATAATCACACTTAAGTTAGGATTCCATAACAGCCATTCCGTCATTGCTGCCGCCTGAAAAATTAATTTAGTAAAATTTTATAGGCTCGAATTTTCTATAATGTAATATGGGCATTGAGATGTTGGGGAGTGTTTCAGGAACAAGCTTAATAACTCCCAATTATTCCGGAAACAATAGTTTAATAGTTATTTACCTTCAAAGTGCCCTCAGAAGCTTGACTATAGTTTGGTGCATTGCGCAGTAGGCTGTTAATAATAAACAGTTTGAGAAAAGCCGTAAACGACGTTTACTGAAGTTTCAAAAAATTATGGCAGCAATAGGCATTTGAAATTCGATATTACATTTTAAAATAAGTAATAAGAGGGCACACGATTTTTTTCTGTAATATGAACGCATAATTAATAAAAATGTAACAAAAATTTAATTAGAATTATGTCTACAAACCTGTTTTCTTTGCCGGCGTCCACTTGATTTAGTTTTTATATTGATGTTTCTCCTTACATTCGTAATAATAATTATCGATAACACAGAAAACACAGGGTTGTATGTCAAAAAATATGTTTATTATCTAAGATTACTTTACAATCTCAGGTTTGGGAGAGAAATTTTGTATGGGAAATCTCGCTTTTTAATTACGGATTGGGAGTTAAGCACGAACAAGTAGATCATCTACTTATATGTGAACGTATTGTAAGAATTCATTAGAATTGACAACAGTACAGGGTTGCCGGATGCCTTACATGAAAATTAAAATAAAAACAAAAATAAAGTATTTCAGCTCAGTGTTGATAATGGGGATGGGGGTTATTGTGCCTCCTTACTAGACACACGCGTATGACGTTTTCATTTTGGGTTCAATGGTTTTATCGTGGGAAGGAGTTGCAGACAAACATACTATGAATAGCGTAGCGAAGTTGAACTGATGAGAGTTACTTTTTTGAAACGCGGCCTAAGGCCGCCCACGCGAATAGGAGTTTGACAAAGAAATACTATGGATTGCGTAGCCGGAGTTGGACTGATGAGGGTTATTCTTTTGAAGCGCGACCGAATGCCTCCCATATGTAAAAAAGTTTTAAGCAAAAATTGTACACTCCTTCTATCCCCTCTTTACAACTTCCCGTTTTTCCCATTTTTCCAGTTCGTAACTCACGTGCTCCATTTAATTTCAGTAGGAATACTCGATTAAGAAGATTTCTGTAACCAAGTTAAATGAAACGTTGACCGTGAGGTGGTGACAACACACCTTTCGTTTTTTATATCTGCATGTGAATACTACTAAAACCAAGTAAAGAATTTTGTAATCTATGGGGCTTTACTTTTCGTCTCTTTGTTTACGCCATAATTTGTTTCCCATGACCCACTACGGGTTGGGCAAAACAACGGTGCTTTAGTCCGTCCATATAAACTCTTTTGCTATATTCTTGTTCTTTGCACTTGCAATCATCCATAGATCCACTGGCAGTGTATTTATTTAGCATAAGGACTTTTGTACCGTATGGATGTTCCCAATTGCAAACGTCGGGCGTACTTTCCCCATATTTTGCACAAGACAAAATTGGTGCACATTTTTGGAGATGTACATATACATACATAGTTATTTATCAATATCGAAATTTGTGTATACATATTAGGGTTTTCACACTTACTTTTCTTAGTTATTCAACATCTCCACACTCAATTGTTCTTTTAGGACAACTGTCAAATTTGATTGAATGCGATGGCAACATTTTGAAGATATCGTCTAAAGGCCTCCGAACACGGGTTGTATCGTCATTGTGGCGTATGCGACAAAATGTACGCGAGGTATACGCTTCGTTGTCAAAATTATAACACATTTAATCACATGAAATGGTAATTGAAACAGTTGCTTTAATAAGGGTTGCAGGAAGTTAATATAATGGCTAAAAGGTGGCTGACGATCTGCTCTGGTGAAAGTGATTAGCTGAAAGAGGGTTGCCTATAAAATTGCTTGGATATTCACGTTCAGTGCCTACCGCGCAGAAATTTTCATGAATGAAACGCTAAGCAAGTTAAAATACATTGATGGTTCATGTCATGCAGAACTTTATTCTATGAGTGGAACTCCATATTACTACTTTCTCAAATCGGCTGTGCCAGGAAAAATTTGTGAAGTAACGAATTGTTCAATTCCAATTTACTCGTTACTTTTATATGTACACATGGCAGCACAGAGTAGCAGTTTACTATTGTCCACGAGGTGGCGCCTGTAGAAGTAACGCAAAATTCATTTTGGGGTTAAAAGCTATGTACTTGCACATGCAATTTTTGCGTCAACTTTTAATTGAATGGCTGTTTAGGCCAACAACTCGCGAGCAATTCAGCAAACTTTGACCTATTCAAATTTTTCTTCGAGCAACCCTGTATTTGTTTACAATTTTTTTTGGGATTCAAAACGCTTCTGTACTCATAGCAGAGAACGTAAATTCATATCAATTTACGTTCTCTGCTCATAGTACCTTTAAATGAAGTAATAATACATGAGTGTGAATATTCATTTATGTATGTAAGTATGTATTTCCGTCTACAGCGAGTTTTACAGACTAATATCATTAGTTAAATTTTACAAAAAGATTAATTTTAACATTAGAATCTATGTGTAATATTGCTGTAATTATTACAAAAGCAGACACATCGCAAAACAGGTTCATTTAATGAACAAACAAGCGAAGACTATGGGGCGAGATATCTGACTGCAGATTATTGCTGTCAGATGGTTTGGGTATCTCAAGTAGGAGTTTCACATCATCTGCAAACATTAGGCAGTTGCCAAACTTAAAATGTATCGATAAGTCATTTATAAAAATAATAATCCAGAATATGGGAATACCCGACTAAGCTTTAGCTAATGATTTAGAGACAATAGAATCGATTTTCACGAATAATTTTGAGTTATTTAGAAAGCTGACAAAGAATTCTAAGAGTTTTTTCCTGATAATGTTTGAGCTGGTATAAAAGAATTGACATTTATTTTTTTGAACTGTTGGACGCAACTACACCGGCCATCCGTAAACACTAATTTTGAAGGAGGACTTCGGTCGGTATCTCATGAATAACTTTAGTAATGTTGGTTTATCTATAAATCATTTAGACTTGACATACCCCCACAGAAGTGTGATATCAGACGATCTTATTGGCCAATCCGTTAGTTTACGGGGTGTGCGGTAAGTAGCAACGTCTTCATTCATCGGCTTCAATTTCTGGCATCAAAAATTTGAAGAAATATGGGCCAATGATTTCTCCAGCCTATAGGCCGCACCAAACGGTTGTTTTCAATAAATGTAATGACCGTTCTTGAATTGCTTCGGGTTGCTCTTCAGTCCAAATATGGCAATTTTGCTTATTGACGTAGCCATCAAACCAAAGATCGGGAAGAGCGATGAGGGAACACCATAAAGTGGTTTGAGCGCGCGATGAACTCTTTCCACAGAGCGTCGACGTTCGTAACTGTACGATTTGTAAACATTGTTGAGGCGTTAGTCTTTCCATGATGAAATGTCAATGAATGCTGAAAAAATTATGTATTTAGTTTGGCAGTAGTCACGCGTTATCTGCCAAAAAACCCCCTCCAACCTGATCACCCTTTATATTCCACAACCACCAAAAAGCTGTTTATATGCAACGATATATATGTAATATCTGCTTTCAAGATATATGGGGCAATACTTTCATTGTTTCACCACGGCACGTTTTCCACGCCACGCCAGTCAAATGCAACGGACACTTTGTGGCAGTCCTATAATAGTGGCAGTCTAAAAAGGCACTATGAACAAGCCAAAGGCGAATCTATTAAAGGTGGTGTTGGTAAATCAGCTGATTTGTTTTTTCTTTCGCTGTATCTATGTAGCTATAAGCACAAATTTCTACTTCGCCAATACCTTGCCGTGACAAACAAACGTACAAAACATTGTTGTTGGTCTAGTGGCACTACCTTCAATAAATGTGCCCTGGAACAAGCTATTCATTCAACTAGAATTCGTCTCGTGTAAATTGTTTCACATAAAATTTATTTATTCTTTTTATACATATGTACATTTATTTATTTATTGTTAAAATATTTCCAAATTGTTTTAAAAAAGTTAAATTAATTGAATAGAAAAAAGTTTTTATATTTAGTGTGCTGTCCTTTGAACCTTCTAGTCTGTTAGCCACGCGCAAATTTTTTATATTTTCCTATTGGATTCTCACGTTCGCTTCATTAAATGCGGGCAATTCCATATCAGCTTCGCTTTGTCTTTTGTCCTTGAGTTCTTGGGCGGTTTTTTGGTAGTAACGGAAATGTTGACGGATTCTAAGTTTCTCGGCTTTTCGGAGGAGGTTATCTTTTAGAATAGTGAAGTATATCGTTTTATTCATAATACCTTCAACAAAGACTAAATTTCCGACTCCGATTGCGAACATACACGCCCATATCAAAACACTACAAGCATCACGTTTTACAATTGGCTTAATGTTACTGTTGTGGAGCTCAGTATTGGGTTTCCATTGATTCTATCTGGGTTAAAAAGACTGAACGTCGATTGGCCAGAAAAATTTACCGACGTTCGTCCATTGAATGATGCGCATGTAGTACAAGACACACATTTTCGGCGCAAATGAATTGCCACATTCCGGCTGAGGCTCTGTGCTTTGTTTGACAGCCGATAGTTTCAGGTTTTCTTTTATTTTGTCTACGATTAAACGCTCGTCACATGTGTACATTAAAAATTTTACTTGGTGCACTTCAGCCTTTCATTAATATTGAGCACAAAATAACTAAGCATCAGCTCTTAGCCTTGATCTTTGGGCGGCTACCGGGCAAACACCAGTTCACATAGAAATTATGTGTCGTAAGTGGCAATGGATCGGACACACCTTGCGCAAACCACGGGATGACATCGCAAGGACAGCGCTAGACTGGAATTGCCAAGGAAGCCGTAGGTGCGGGAGACCAGCCAACACATGGAGGCGACAAGTAGCAGCAGAGGCGGACAGAGCAGGGCGTTCCTGGCGTCAATTTAAACATCTAGCTCTCAACAAACGAAATTATAACTTGTTTATTCAGGCCCTATGTTTCATCTGTATATGTATGTATACATGTAACTCTTAGCTCACTACTAATTAGCTCTGATCAGGTCTTTAACAAAATTGTATCCAGGCCAGAGACGTTTCGATTCCCCATCCGTTAGCGAATGGCGAGAAGGTGCAGCAACTGGCATAAATAAACCTAAATTGACACGGGGTATTATTTAATGGGTATTAGTAATGGTCTGCAGACTGACCAATGTAACGCAGTCCATAGAGAACACAAAATTGAGCAAAACTTAACCCATAGAAAACAACTGCGTTCTTTTCGTTACATATTTACACAATACATCGGTTTGTGTGTGTTTGTGTTTGGTTGTAACGACATCGGCCATTGATGTTTTTGCATACACACTTTTTCCCACATCTGCGTTATAGTCCGGGAGCCAGGGGTCATTTTGACCTCATCATTTCATGCCGACTGATTTTAATACTGAAGGCAGACGCTACCCAATGGATTACGAAACCAACCGTCAGCTGGTCCAGTAGTGGTGGGTACATGCATGGGATGCTGCGAAACGTGTCGAAAAAAATTGTTAACAAGTCATTTAATACCGACTGAAATTTTTTTTGTGTATTGTTGCATTTAGTAGAATAGAAAAAAAGTCTAGTCAGCTGCGCCGTAGAGGAGGAAAATACGGCATCTGAACAGGCGAACTTGTAAAATAAATTAAAAAGTAAAACTATTTTATGCCGATTGAATTTTTGTTACATAATTTTGGAAACATATGGAAATATAATAATAATAATCAGCTGCGTTTATAGCGGTGGAAAGACCGTCTTGATGAAAATACAACTTTATTCTGAAAAAATAGTTACAAGTGAATCATTGAAAGTATTGCCCATCGCTGGCTACTACTTTTTCCCCATCTTTCTGGTAGATCTCGTATACCGTCGCGGTAAAACTGTTCATCTTTTGAGGCTATCCACGGATCAAGCCATTTTTTGATGTCTTTATATGAATGGAACTGCTGCAGTGCTTGGCTCAATCATATCAATTGAAGTCGATACCGATCCCCAGTGATGGTTTTGCTTGATTTTAACAGTTCATAATAAATAACACGAGCTTGGTCGCACCAAATACATAGCATAACCTTCGCAGTGTGAGTATTCGGCCGAGGCGACGACGTAGAAGCAGTCCCCATGACTTTTTTTTCTTTGGATTGCTGTAATGAATCCATTTTTCATCACCTGTTACGATACGATGAAGAAAACTCTTCCTTTTTTTGCCGCTGGAGCAGTTGTTCACAGGCAAAAAAACGACATTCAACATCCCTTGGTTTTAACTCATAAGGAACCCAAGTCCCCTGTTTCTAAGTCATTCCCACAGCATGCAATCGCTTGGAAATCGATTGGCGGGTAACTTCTAATACTGAAGCAAGCTCTTCTTGCGTTCGACATGGATCCCCATTGAGCAATGCCTCCAATTCAGCGTCTTCGAAGGTTTTTGGCCTTCCTTCACGCGGACGGTCGTCAACATTAAAATCACCGCCTGAAAAAATCAGACGTTTTCACAAAACCATAAGTATTATGATACCAAAGCAAAATCACCAACGTGTCGAAGCAATTTGTTTACCATATGTCTAAGCTTGGTTTACGACGTTTAGGTTATGTTAGAATCGACTAGCACACACTGCTGGCGGCATCTACTGACAAACAGTGAGAACTTAGTTGCGCACCTAATACATGAGGCTCTCATTAGTTTCATGGTAGCAGCTGACATGGGCCTGCGTTTACGTTGGTGACTATGAGCACCATAAGTCTGTGTGAAAGATGAGAAGATATTTCTTATAACTTTCCTCAGTGGTGGCATACCGTTGTTCTGGCGTTAACCGATGCGTGATTAATTGTCAAATCTTTCTGAACAGTTTGCCATTCTCAGCTGTCAAAGCATAGTTATCGATGTTGATAGGTCTCACGCAGCTAAAAAACACCCGATGCATATGTATGTACATACAAAAGTTTGTGAAAGTATTTTGTTTAAATCCGTTTTGTTTGACTCAAAACACACCAGCCATTTGCTTCCATTTAAGGTAATTTTTTTTTATTGCAAACATCAATTTTACAATCAAGTTCTTTTTTTAATTAAAAGACTTTGCTGAAAATATTTACATACATACTTATGTATACATACATGTATAAGTAAATTAGTTTTTGCCTCAGCATAAAACTATTTTTTTACAATAATTTTAATATATTTTGTGGGAAAAATAAATTCTATTTCACTTTAAAGTCAATGTTTTACGTACATACAATATATATATATATATATATATACATATTAGTATGTGTATATATGTTTATATGTACGTTTAAATACACAATTGCAACCATAAAATTTAGCTATGCATGCTCATATATATCATAAGTAAATATGTATGTAAGAACATACAAATGCGCCTCACATATGTGTGTATAATTATATATCCATATAATTGTGTGTAATACAGCAAACATTTATCACAAACGGTTCAAATACACATATTCATATACAAGGTGGCGCAAATTAATCACCCTATCGGAAGCTTTATAATTTTTGCAAATGGCGTCGTATGCCAATCATATATGACACTCGGGAAAAAGACAGCTGCAGTATACAAACAGGTAAGCAATGGAGTGCATAAAGATTTCCATCACTTAAAATAATGTTTTTTTTTTTTGTGTATTTAGTAAAAAAGTTAATTAAAGGCAAAATTGGATGATCAATTTTTCGCTACCTTGTATATATTTATGTATTTATATATATTTATTTAATTATTTTATTTTTTATTTATATGTTTCAATAACTAGTTTTACATTTTTTTTAAAGAAAATTTTAAAATTAATTATTTCTTTACTCTAGCCTAGAAACATACATACATTTGTAAATTCGTCATTTCGGCATCGGATTCCAGTTCGGTTGTGTAATTGCATATGTTTATGTATGCATATATACTACGCATACATACATATTTGCTTATAAAACTTCATTTACTCTCAACTTTTTCGTGCACTACATCAACGACATACCAAACCAACAACATACGCTAGTAAGGCTGTAAGTTAGGTTATACAGTAAAAGGTAGGAAAAGACAAAAAAAGTGTATCCACTTATATACCTAGATAAAAAATAATAAAAATAAATAATTGGCGCATACAATCCTGTTAGGTGTTTGGCTGAGCTCCTCCTCCTATTTTTTTAATTCCATCATTGTGAATATTTTAGAAAAGGATTCTTTAAAACCCTAATTTATGATGCCTTTCTACGTGTTTATATGTGCCATCTGTGTTTTGCTAACAATTTAAAATTAATAGAAGATAAAATGAGAAATCAACTACCAAATATTTAGAGTGCCAATTAAAAAAATTTAGTTATACATAACTGTCCAATCGAAAAAAATGTTAATCCCAATAACATTGGACATTTTATCATTTCATACTATACAAATTAGCTTTAATAATTTAAAAGCCTCGGATTTGACATATAATATGTACTTATGTGTGTCCATAGATGAAAGGTGAATTCGTCCCAAATACGTTATTTTATATGAAAAACTAAAACTTGTCAACTTCCAAAACGATGGCAAAATAAATTTAATTTATTTTGTATGCCATCAGCTGACAGTTTTTGTTTTGATTGACAGCTTACAGGCAGCTCATCTTCAGGTAAACGGTATTATGTTCCCTAGCTATGCATTGAGAAATCCATTTTTTTTAGCCATTTTAGCGATTATGCTCTGATTAAGCTCTTAATTAAACATTGTGGAAACGGCCCTAGATGCACGAGCTCTCATAAATCTCGAAAATATGGGATGTAACAAATAAGCAATCGTGCGTAAGCTAAGCTAGTATATAAAAAAGTACAAAATATGAAAATAAAAATAACGGTAGAAACGACATTGCTAGGATAAGATTAACATACATATCTTAAGCCTTTCAAAATGGGGGGTTTTCGCTCCGAAAAAAGTACAAGTAATGGAGTGGACCTAAATGTCAAGTTTTTTTTTGCGCACTACGGAGAATTTCTTGCTATCTATGTTAGGATTTAGAGCCAATTTACACGATGTCTTTTCACCCTGGGTGGAAAGTCATGAGTGTCGAACTTAGTGGCAAAAAGTGTAGAGAAGTCCATGGGGTGGTTTTTATTTGATATTTCGCTTTCAAGGGCACGTTGGGCACGCTCAACGAATGAATGACCAAATAAATTTATCCACTTAAAAATCAAAATTACGCAAGGAAAGGCGCAAGCAAAAAGCCATCGTGTAAGAAGATTTTCGAGTACTTCCTTACAGGGAAATGTTCAAAAAACTCAGGGTGAAAAGTCGTCGTGTAAATTGGCTCTTAGACATTATTACTGAATTCAAATTCTGGTGTCTATTATAATATATTTTTAACCGACAATGCACTTGATATCGTGCTTATTTCCACTTAGAAGACCTATATAAATACACCAAATTTCGATATTTATTATACAATACAAATCCCCCTGGCAACAAAGCTCATGGAGGCGCAGCTATCATAATAAAAAGAACAATGAAATGCGTGGCTATAAAGCAGAACATATACAGGCGACTACAGTCTGCATCAACACTTTGACTGGCCCAATAAATATATCAGCTGTTTATTGTCCCCCCAAGTATGATATAATAACACGAAACATCAATACCTCGATTATCGGTTCCTAGCAAGAAGAGTCTAAAATGCTAAGCAGGTAACCACCACTAAAGGAGAAGACCCCTATATGAGGCCATTAAGGCAAATAACAACAGCATATTAAGCAAAAGAGAACCGATATATTGGCCAACTGACACTAAAAACTTCCTGACTTAATCAACTTCTGTATTGCGAAAAACCTGACTCATGAAAACATTGCAATAAAATAATGCCTTGACTTATCAACAGACACTCAACAATAATAATAACGCTCCAGGATAGACCTGTTGGAAACATCATCACCTCGTTATATAACCATAAGACGAACTGGAATACTCGTCTATTTCGTGATGTCGTAAAAGAAAACATGGAAAATTGAGTCTCTTGGAAATCCACCACCGAACTGAACTATGCAATTGTATATGTACTTAAATGATAACATAATAAAAGCAGTCAGATCATCGACACCAATATTTGACACTTTAACAACAAAGAAAATCCCTGCTCACTAAAACAATCATACACAAGCCTCCAATAAAAACAAATTGCAACACATGGGCAAGAACAAGCTAAGAGAAGGCTGAAATACTAGCTGACCACTTTAAAACAATACTTACAAATAGTATGGGTAATAAATGCATTAAGCTGCCCAACTCAATTGGAAATGCAATACAAAAGACGACAAAAGAAGAAAAAAAATATTATACAAAGAAACTTAAAGACAAAAAGACACCGGGATATGGCCAAATTAAGGGGGAAATTCCTCTTTCAACGGAATAACTAGGCTACAATACTTTCCAAAGGCATGGAAAGTTGCACAAGTTATAGCGATCGTCAAGCCAAACAAGAATGCCACTGTTGCTAGCTCGCTGCCCATGATCTCTAAATCGTGTGAGAAAATACTAGTTGACAGAATTTACCCGATTCTAAAACAAAAAGACGCTATCCCCTCTCATCAGTCCGGTTTCCGAAGACAACATTCGACTGTACAATAGATTCACAGAGTAGAAAACAAAATTACAGACGACTGCGATAAGAAGAAATATTGCATTGCCGTGTGTTTGGACAACGCGAAAGCATTTGGCAGAGTATGGCACAAAGGACTTCTATATAAGCTAAACAACTTTTTACCATTTAACATATTTAATATCCTTAAAAGCTACATAACTGATAGACACTTCTTCATAAAATACAATGATGAGTGCTCTGAAATCTTGACGGCAACAGCTGGACTACCTTAAGGAAGCGTACTGGGCCCCATACTATACCTAGTATACACAACAGATATACCAACGCCAACTACTTGAGGCTCCATGATAGCTACATTTGCAGACGACACAATTTTAATGTCAGTTAACAAAAATGAAGAAGCAACAACAAAAATACTGCAAGATACGCTATCAGCTACATCTCAATGGTTTGAAAAATGGCGTATTGAGGTCAATAAAGACAAAACACAACATGGTAATATACACGTAGAGAAAATCTGCAAGACATCCAATCTAAATTAACGGAGAAGGCATAAAAATACACTCAAGTGCAAAATATTAAGGCATCACGATTGACTCAAAACTCACATGGAGACAACACATATTGAACAAGAGAAACGAGATGAAAAACAAATTCCGACAACTTTACTGGCTACTAGGAAAAAAATCACCCCAAAGCTTATTTAATAATCAATAATTATACCAACACGTAGCTACAGGCAAGAAATTTGGGGGACTGAAAGTAAATCAAACCTACAAATTATACAGAGAAGTCAATCTAAGATGCTAAGGACAATCACAAACGCAAATTGGTATATATGAAATGACGATATTCACCGCGACCTCGGCATTGACACTGTCACTGAAACAGTCAAAAGAAGCAGCAGTAAGCATATCTTCCGACTATTAGAGCACAAAAACTATTAAATGAGACTGATACCGGAAAAGGAACTTCAGCCAAAAATTCTAACTAAATATCATCAAAGATAATAATGTTCTTTTCCAAAGGGAAGGGACATTTTAATTTCGACCCCAACACCAGTTTTTGTTTTTCCTTATTCACTCCTCTCGGGAGCTTATGGCCTCGACAAGACTCAGTCTTGCGTTGGTTTCGTTAATCTGTTTTTTGATTTCTGACAGGGTAGGTGATTAGCCTGCCTCTACCAGTCCTAAGTAGTGGGAATGCCCACCTGCCGTTGCTTAAGAACAACGCCTTCTTACTGCTTGAAGCGCCATCGGTGTGTCACATTTTACACAACACAACACAACGTCAATTACTTATTGTTAATATTAACAGTTTGTAATTTATAAAAAATAATTAAAATGGAATGGGGGTAATGAATAAGACCTTACGACTCATTCATGTTTGTCTGTATGCACACGCAATTTAAGAAAAAATTGAGATATATTATATATTGTAGGTATCTCAAGAAAACCTAATTCAAATGTTACCTTCTCCTAAGGTAGGTTTATTTACTAATAGTTCGAAAATTCAAAAACAATGTGAAATGTCTACCATTATTAATCTATTTATTTCCATAATTTTTCTAATTCTACTTGTTGCGCACACTTGGTATAAAAACTGCCTTTTGGTTTTTTTTACTACGAACGGAATTTAGTATGCATTCCAATTTCGCATGAGTTTTCAACCGCCGTGAACGTTAAAAAAATATGTGCTTTATATGGTTAAGCAACATGCGCCAGGTGTTAAATGTTCGATTGCTCGGGAAAGTAGACAATTCATTCATTACTTGTTGTTTTTTCAATGTATGAGCGTTGTGCTTTTTTGCATGGGTCGTAATAAACCCTTCAGGGAACAGTTTCTTAGTTTTTTAGTGTTTATAGTTTAAAAGTTGTGTTTTACCTATGTATGTACCACAATTTTGATATATGAATTTACGTGTATATCTTAAATATTTGTCTATATGTTTCTCAACTAGTTAGTTGTCTCTATTCATAGAGACTCTTATTAAAACTGAGCGCCGCGCGTAGTCGATTGCGTATTCGAGGTGAAGTCCATCGTGAGCCTAGTGCTGGTCCATTAATGTAGTTTGACATGGCCTTTAGATCATTTGGTGATACACCTTCATCCACGTCGTCAGCCTCGGTTTTAATTTCCATTTTCTGAAACGTAAATAACATACAAATTCACATACAACTATACAAATTGGCGCTATTTTTTAAATATACGTAAAATAAAAATGTTATATAATATATTTTTTTTTAATTCCTAATTTTTAAATATTTCTGCCACACCTGTACAATCAGACGCAAGAGCTGGTGTTGTTGGTCCAATAGTCGTGTGATATCACGCAATTTACGACGTTGGCGCTCCAATTCAACATTGATAAACTCGTCGTTGCTCTCGAAGGCAATTGCATCCATGGTACCTGGGGAAAATACAATACGGTGGAAGTTCAACATTAGAATTTGTATAAATAAGAATCTTTCATTTGCGTTTTGAAGAAAGAAAGATGAAAAGGGGATACCCCGAAAAATGCCTGTATATCATTGCTCTAATTCACAAAGGTCCTAACCAAAACTTATTTCGAAACTGCGTTTTTAACAGATTTTGTTTTTTTTTCTATACAAACACTGAAATGTTTAGTGAAATGGTATTTCAATATACATGCACAAGACTGAGCTAAAATAGAAACGACAAGAGCTTTGTTCTTCTTAGAGTTTATTTACTCAAAATAATCCCCTCTGGACTCGATACTCTGTTTTGCGCGACCTAAAAGTTTTTCGTTTCAGGTCATTGACCGGAATGTCCTTCAGGATGTCGGTACAAGCCTTTTGGATGGCCTCTACGAACGCAAAACCTTTTCGTTTCCTGACCAATGCAATTTTCCGAATAGGTAGAAGTCACACTGATCCATATCAGGCGAATACGGTGAGTGATTGATGGTTCAAATGCGGTTTCTAGTCAAAAAATCAGTCACAAGAGTGGATCGATGAGATGGTGCATTATCATGGAATAAGCACCAGATTCCTCCTTCGCGGTATTCAGGGCGAATTCGACGAATGCGATGCATCAAACGCCAAGATAGAAAATTGCATTGGCCTATTGGCACGAACTCCTAGTGGACAATTCCCTTGGAATCGTAAAAAAAAGAGAATCGACTTGATTTTTGACTTCTCCAAACACAATATTTTGGGTGGTGGATGGTATGGGGCCTTCCATTCGGCATTTTGGCGCTTAGTTTCAGGTTCATGTTGGAAACACCACGTTGGATCACCAGGTACAATGTCGTAAAAGAAGTTCTTTCGTCTTTTCTCGCCTCTTTCATGAGAATCAGCAGCTCAGCCAAACACCCAATAAAAGAATGTAAGCGTCAATTAATCATATACTGGGGTGTTTAACAATCTTTGCGGTTTGATAAGGAAAACAAAATTTTATGGTTTGAAATACACTTTATTATTCAGTATAGATGTGAGAATCTGGAAGAGCTGCGAAATAGGTTTCCAGAGACCTATGCCCTTATTATTTGATGAAAAATGCTTTGCGCACATGAAAGTCACTAGGGGCCAAATCTGGCGAATACGGAGGATGCTTCAACAATTCGAGCTTTAATTCAAGGATTTTAGCCATTGTCAAAGTGCTCTTTTGACACGGTGCATTGTCTTGATTAAAAATAATTTTTTTCTTTTGCAAACTGGGTATTTTTTCACGAATCTTTGCCTTCAGCTGGTCTAAAAGGTTACAATAATATTCAGAATGTATTGTTTTACCAGTTTGCAAGTAATCCACAAATAAAATTCCTTTTGCATCCCAAAAAATTTATGCTACCACCTTCTTGACCGATTTCTGGACACGAACACGTTACGGAGCCGAAGAACGAGGTTTACACCACTCTTACACTAGTTTCCTGTTTTGATTTAAGATCATGGTGATACACCAAAGTTTCATCCTTTCGAAAACACTTTAAATGTTGCTGAGAAAGTTGCATTTGAATGTGTTTTTGTTCCATTGCTAGCGAATGCGCCTCACATTGTGCTCACAGTTTTCTGAAACCCAATACTTCAGTCAAAATATAGCTTGATGCTACATACAAAGAGATGATTAGGACTACTACTAAATCTTTTTCAGTCACTCGACGATTTTCCAATAAGATATCCTGTATTTTTTCTACGACTTCTGGTGTTGTTGCTGTTTTTGGACGTCCTTGACATGGATCATCTTCAAGTTTTGTATGGCCACTGTAGTGATGCCAAAACATTCGTTTATGAATTCCCTTTGCTTTTAAACCTTCCGAAATTAAAAAAATTCAACCAATGCACGATGCATGATTGTTTCCATTGTGGAAACTACTGTGACTCGTTGGCACTAAATGGTTTGTAAACAAAGACAGATTGAAATGAAAGAGCATGCCAACATATTAAACGAGAATTTAGGCTAGTAGCAACGTCTCTTTTATTGAGCTGCAAAACTTATTGAACAACCTATTATATGTATATAATATATCCGAATAAAGCGCTTCGGTTCATTCAAATCTTATGTCAATTGGAGTTGAAGAAGTGCATTGAAAATTAATTCAAACGCATGGAAAAGTATATTGATGTTAATGGACAATATTCTGAAAAAACAACAAAGCCATTTCTGATTACTTATCTATCTTAAAACTTAAGCAGCAACCCTCGTATAGATTACTTACATATTTGTACAAGATAAACAAATACTTACTATCCTCACTGAATGGATTCGAGAACCATTTGCGCAAAAAAATATCCAGAAAACCCAGTTTGCACTTCGTGTTATTTGGATATTCGATGAGCTCCATTTTATCAATTTTTTGCAGCCACATTTGAGGCAATTTATGCTCCAGCTCGGTATGCAAAACCACCTGCGCGAAAAACAATGGTTATATTTGATTTTAAAATATATGCGCGAATGTATGTGCTAGGGATGCCACCCACGTGATGCCGATGTTTTTCAGGTCTTTAACGTAAGCATACCCTAGGGTCCCTAAACAATTTTAATGCCGAATTGAAAGCAGTTGTTGTTTACTACAGAATTTGGTTGCAGTATAAGATTTTCAATTTCAAAGAATCTGGCTTTAATTTACTTACAAAAAATGGTGTAAATTAATGGGGATTCAAAAGTGCAACATTAATATCAATAAATAAATCAATTAATTTAGTCGAGCTAAGGCAGCTTTTGTTTTTTTTATGTTTACACATCAAGAGAAAAAAGGTATTAGCTGTGAGTTTAACTATATTTATGTACATACATGTCTGTATATTTATATGTATATATTTGGCGGCCGCTCCGTGCATGAAACACCAAAATGAAAATTTTTGTCTAATAGCGGTCGCCCCTTGGCAGGTAATGGCAAACCTCCGAGTGTATTGCTGTCATGAAAAAGGTCTCCATAAAAAGTATCTGCCGTTCGGAGTCGGCCATATTTATGTATAAATATATATATATATATATATATGTATGCATATATTTGATATGTATATTGGACGCCTTTTTTAAAACCTTTGGTTGATCACCCGAGTTTGGCCTTTTTTTGACCTGTTCGATGATTCTTTTTAAAAGGTTATGTCCATAAATCGATAGAAATTTAAATTCTAGAAAACTAATATACTTGGAAGCTCAAGTCGTTAGCTATAATAGAAATATGTTAAATTCGCGATCAAAGTCGAAAAAAATTCACGTCCAAAGTGCTCTCAGATATTGAGGTATATTAAAAGAATATGTCCCAAGGCGAACCCCGGTATTATAGGATTACTTTAATAATTTTCCGAATAAAAATTTTCTGCAAATATTGGCATCCCTAGTATATACATATATACTAGTATACATATGTATATGTAATCCAAGTTCAAACCTGCATAGCTAACCGCTTGAGCTGCGCATTTCGTCTGACAGACTCAATATCACCAACCGCCAAACCGATCAGTAGATTCATTAGTAGAATCGGCATGATAATCATGAATACACCTGGAATAAGATTTAGCATAAGAATAATTGAAAATTAGTAAAAATTTCTAACTTATAAGTAAAGAACAAAAATACACATCGAACTGGATTTGAGTCAAGCGAAAATTTCAAATGAAATATTCTGATAAGTTGATATATGCAGATATTTCTTTTCTTGATGAATAAAAAAGGTATGCTCGAGTATATCAAGAGTAGGAGGTGTTCTTGTTACGATAGTTGATGTTCTCACAATAGCTGTGTAGGACAAATTCGATGGGCAGGCAAAAGGATAAGAACTATTTTCGATGTTTGGCTTGTGAGCAAAATTTCACTGCCATAGGCCTTGGTGTTCACTCACTTTGTCTCAAAACGATATCTCATACGAGGTGTGGCAATTAAGTTCCTGGAAATTAGTTATAACTCTCCGATTGCATTCGACAATCCGATGTAACATAAATCCATCGCAAACCATCAATTGGCAGACAGTTCGACCACGCATCTACTGATAATCAATTAGATAATCGTTGTTGATTTCTTTCACCCCTTTTACATAGCATGCGCTAGCAACTTTTTTCAGAGAGTTCGAGAAGTAATTTCTTTTTTTTCCTATTTTATGTGCCAAAAGAATCATTGAAAATAAGACGAAAAGCGATGTTTGGTGTGGTGTTTGGGGGAATGGCACCACATCATTTTGAAAAAGTATTTATATATGTACCAATTGTATTCTTAGACAGTTCAGCTTCAATATATGTAGATAACTTGAGTTTTGCATTGGGCATGTAATCCTATATCATGGTCAGGCAATTATCATTACCAAGCAAGAAGACGAAAATAAGTACTCTTTTCCAAGAGTACTTCAGAAAGCATCAAATGTATTTCAGAATAGCCAATTGTACTTCGTAAAATGTATTGCAATTGACTATTCCGAATTACATTTTACGTATTCTGAAATACAATTGACTATTCTGAAACACATTTCCCGATTTCTGAAGTATATGAAGTTTTTTGAAGAACTCTTAGAAAACATGTAGTCCTAAGCGAATAGTAGAGTATAAGTTAATGGGTTACTCCCGCATGCGATCCCCATAATGAAATCATAGACAAGCGAAACTATTCTGGTAACTTTTTAGAAGAAAAAAGTCGCAGAGACTTATGTGATCCCCCGTGAGTGCGCATGCGTAAAGCGCTTATAATTTATATATAAGGATAGCTAATTGAGGTTAGTTGTGGTTCAATGGTAAGGCTACACAAATGCAAAGGATATGAATCATATGGTGAAACTGCTGCGTTTTCTTCATAAACGCAAAAAACTCCGAAAGTTCATTGAGTCTAATGCCGTTGGAAATTCAAAGACATATGTTTGAAGACAGTGATGTCGCGTCCTAGCCAAAGCGAAACCATTACCGAAATAATGCTTGGCGCTCTGCATCTGCTTCCCAGTTCTGCAGCTTCCAAGTTCTGCTTGCCATGCGTCCCATTAGGCGGAGTCTTGTAATGCTATCTACCACACACATAACCAATTGAGAAAGTAAGATTAAGAGGTAAGAGAATAATATTTTATCAGAGCTTGGTTGTCAGAACATTTTGTAATAAGACTTTGTAGAGATGGAGGCTTTACTTTAAGTTAGTCAGAAAGATGATGCAATAAACATGCAAACATGTAAGCATGCCAAGTTCACTGAGAGCTCTTTTGAGCAACACTTGAGCCATAAGTGAAGAAGAGAGTACGCCCATACAATTCGCTTCTTCCTCAGCTATTCCTATGAAAAATTTGTTTCCAAATTTGAAAAGTGGTATAGCCTGGTTCATGATTCAATGATAAAAGGTTTGCTCAGTAAGCAGCTTTCTCGTTCTCTCTTGACAAATCGGCTCCCTTAGCAAGCTAGCTCTAGAAATTTTGAGTAAAAGCGGAGGAAAAGTAGAATTTGTAGAAAAAATATTTCATTTTCAAAATGGCCTGCTTACGAGCAAGAACTCGCTAAAGAGTTTTCAGGACTATGGTAGTATGACTTGAAATA
The DNA here is from genome assembly GCF_028408465.1 of Anastrepha ludens. Lineage (NCBI taxonomy): Eukaryota > Metazoa > Arthropoda > Insecta > Diptera > Tephritidae > Anastrepha > Anastrepha ludens. The sequence goes on from NC_071500.1 coordinate 72,078,944, forward strand.
CATACCGCTTAAGTCAGGACATGATAGAGTAATTGACGCAGTCCGAGATCGATGAGTGGTGAATTTACAAAGCTTTATTTCTGATGATGTGGTGATTTAGAAGGAATTCATGTATTGCAAAGAGCTAGCATTTCTCAAAGAGTTACGATAGGGTGAATAAGGCCTCTTCATGTTTGAATAATTGGATAGTCTCTACGCGATCGATAACATTGCAGACCTCATTATAAAAAAGTTGGGATTGACGGAATTTGTTTCCAATGAGCCCACCTTCCCATGAATGGATGAAGTGTCTAGAGGAGGCTTAGCAAAGCACAGTACCAGCATGAAAAAGCTTCTCATTAAAAGCCATCTGCCGGATTCGGCTTAAAACTGCAGGTTTTCCATTTGTGGAACGCGCACTACAAATAGGAGGAGGAAGTGTTCGTGCCAATTATTTATGGCGATCGGTTTTAAATTTAAAACTTAATTCACAAAATAAAATCTTGGATTAAGTAAAATAATTTCTTTTTTTAATATTAGACTAGGCAATTTCCATTAATAACTTCTATTCGTACCATTATTTACAATAGATTCAAATATTAACTAAAATTTATTTTCTAATTCGTTCGCAGTTTGTTTCCATTGAAGTAAGAAAATATTTTTTTGCTACCATTTTTACCAAAAATGATTTATTTTTTTCCAATTTATTCACCTTCTTAAATACAACCTTATGTAAGGGAGTGTCAAAAAACGAATGTCACTAGTGAGCAAACCCTTAAAAATTGAATCATAAGCCTGGTTCATATAACCGAAGTTTAAAGAAATAAAAATCTAAGGCCTCTTCATGTTTGCATCGCATTAAATCTAGTTGAGACTCCGTTTACTTGGAGTTTATCTAATCTACCGGGAGCAGACTTAGTAGAAGTTGTATATGTATACGAGTATACAGCTACAAAGGTGGCAGCATTTTTAGTTAATTCTAGTCGAGATTGCTTTTGGGTATTAACTAAAGTCTCACCTTATTTAAATAAGTGTCCGTACTGTCCGATGCATAGGTGCCATATATTCTATTTCTTTGTGATCAGTTGCATTTTCACATATGCAGTGTCTTAGTTTTATAAAAAAAGATTTTCTAATACTTACTCAAAATCAGAAATGATGTTATTGGCACTTTCAGCTGGTCACGGTAAAAGGTATTAACATAAGTGCCCACAAAGTCCAGTTCGCCCAACATCATTGAAAAAGTGCGCAACAGTGACATCGGTATGTTGGAGAACGATAAATGATTCGGTTGCGCATCGTTTATCTGTAAAACGGCATAGAAGCCACACTTCATAAAATAAAAAGCCGGCACGAAAGAGCGTTTACTTTTATATTTTATCCAAGATTCTGACAGCAGTTACACTATTAATGAAAAGTAAAGAGCCTCTGCGACTAGTAATGGCTATTTGAGTTCCTGTATAAATTTATTTAAAACATACACGCAGATGCATGTTTTTATGATAAGGATTACTAAATATTTTTTAAGGAAATAATAAATAAAATAAGGTATAAAACTGAAGTAAAAATATAAACGATTAATTTTTAATATCGTTGAATGAAAAAACTATATGCAATTCAAAGACTGAAATATATTTTCACAAATATTTTTGATTGAATAATACTTTTTTCGCGTCCCTAAAAGTAGTCGGTGATCACCCAAATATCACCGAATATAAGATTGCGCAGGCTATAGCAGAAAAATGGGCATAATAATGGCGCCACATAAATGTAGATGAGATGTGCGAGAGGATTAAGGAAATATAGTCAATTTAGCGAAGATTTATTAATAAAAAATGAAAAGTTAGCTTAAATAAAGGTAAACAAAGAAGAAAATAGAAAAGGATGGCATAACTTTAGTCAAAGGTGAGATGCGCGCGTGAACTATGAATATAGGACCAAAATTTGGAAGATTTTATAAACAAAAATGGTTAAGTTAAGGTAAACAAAGAAGATAATACAAAAGAGAGGCAATCTCTGACTTTCAAATATACGCATGTAGGTGAGATGTGCGAGACAACTATTAAGAAAGGACCAAAGTTAATACTTGTAAACCAAAAATGCAATGTTAGGTTAAGTTAAGGTAAGCAAAAAAAATAATAGAAATAATGACAACCTCTGACTTTCTGAGGACCCAAATTTGGAATAATTGTAACAAAAAACTAAAGTTAGGTTAAATAAAGGTAAACAAAGAAGAAAATAGGAAATAATGACAACCTCTAACTTTCCAATATAGGTGAGAAGTGCAATAATAAACAAAAGTTCAAAATCAGGTTAAGGTAACAAAGAAGAAAATATAAAAGATTGGCATTCTCTCACCTTCTAATTAAGGTGAGATGTGCGAGAGAACAACTAAGATGGGACCAAAATTTCGATGATTTATAAACAAAAAAGCAAAATTGGGGTAAGTTAATGTAAACAAAGAAGAAAAAAAAAAGGAAATAGTTGTTTGTGTATTAAATTTAAATAAAAAACTGCAATTGCATCAGATGAACTGTTAATCTGTCCAATTTACCGAAAGCCGTGTAGCGGTATGCGCATTTTTTTGTATTTCCTCAACTGTGTTCATTAATAGTTCCCAAAATTTACTAGGGACTACTGTCAGAATCATAACATTACTCGGTTATTTCTTCAAATTTCTAAGTAGTTCAGTCAGACTGATTGATTTTACCTTTGATAAAAGAATGTAAAATGCTAAACCGAAAGCAATGATTAGTATTGAAAACACGGTCAGCACTTTTATCAGAGTTTGTAGTATCTCCAAAAACATCACAACGTATATGCCAACCTAATGAAAATATAATTATTAATTATTACTAAATTTCTTGGAAGTATTCTAGTTTTTCAACAGTACTTGGTCGAATCGTTGTAGAAAGAGCAATAGACGGAACCACGATAAAAATACCGCCACTGCCGCAGCCGAGTAGTGCACAGTCGATATATTACCATCAGAGCAGAATACAGGCCATACCATGATCAAGGCGGATATGTATAGAATCCATGATATTAAATTGACTATCTCGAATATGTAGTGTAAGCGTTGTTGATACATTTGTAGAAATTCGCGTAAAGAATTGCAGCCGATATAAACGACGATTGCTACAGCGCAGAATACCAAGGCGGTAGAATGTTGCAGGCACTCATAGGTCTCACCATATTTCATTGCAAACGATTCATTTCCCTCCGTTGGATTTTCAGACCATCCAGTATCGGTGTTATTAATATTTGTTGTAGAACTGAAAGATATATGTGCATAATAATAAATTAATACAAAGATAAATATGGTGAGAGTAAGCAAAGTTTCATTTTTCTTTGCGCTACTTGTTTTGGCAGCACGATCATCCATGGTAGGAAGGCTCCACTCTTTACCCATAAGAGTAGGTATCTAATTAAGAGACAATGAATTGGGTCAAGCAAATGAACGAGGGCCGATTAATGTTTACATGTCTTAAGAGAAACCTAACTGTTGACGTGTTTTTCGAAGAACTGCCAAACAAGAAAATATCGCAAGGCAATGCAACTAACAGGGGTGTGACCAGGGCACATTCAACAAGGTAGAAGTCATTTCGACATTTCTCTCTGTTGAAATGCGATTAAAATGATAAACCTTAATTTTACCGACTGTCGATAAATGTAAATAAACTCGTAGGGGCAGGTTAACTCTTTGTTTTTTTGATAGGAAAAGGGAACACTTTTTTCTTAAATTTTTTTAACTTTGCTTGCAAGTTTTAAGTGGCGGATAGAAAACAAAGCTAATTTAATGTCTATTTTCGTGAAAATAAGACATCTTTTTTAAATACAATTTCATTGTGAGGCAAAATGAAAATAAAAATAACCGTCATTCCTAGCGTGTTTCAGTTCGACCCCAACTTTAGATCTCATTCTTCAGTACATTGACCATAGAATGTAATCTTACAGTCTGTGTCAGAAAAAAGGATCCGCGATTATTGATGAAGTACATAAGTGGTCTGGCTTTCCGGCAAGATGCGTTTTCATAATTCCACACATTTTAAATAGGGTTGTCGTCTGGGGACACCATCTTATTGTTTTCAGGCCTTACAGAGTCGACTTTGGTGTTTTGGGTCATCAAGACCCAATCATTGTTTCTTCTTGGATACGTCTTTTTCACCGACTTCAAAAGTCTTCGGTTGTAAATTTCGGCCATTTTTACGGCGTTAAAATTTTGGGTGAAGAGTTCCAAACATCCAAAACCGCGGTCGGGTGTTTAACAGTGCGCTGTACGATATGGCTCGCGGACCAAGCTCGCTAAGTGGAACCAAAACCCAGAAAGTTGCTTCATTCGAGAACCTTACCTTACTCCAATCGCTTTCCATGTTTTCGGTAGCCCAAGCCTTGCGTTTCTCGCTGTGTTTTTCTAAGAGCAGTGGTTTTGATGGTGTAGGACTTGCCCATTCAAAAATATTTGACCCTGTAGACCAGGAACTTGTAACCTTGAGGGAATAAGTTCGAAGCGTTTTTACCGAAGACTTTTATTTAAACAAAATAAAATAATTATATAAATAAGCTAACCAATTATATATTCGCTGCTGCTATTTACAACCACTTTCCATCTTGTTGATGGCGTTCCATCAAAAATCGCCTGGTCTGGCGTCAAAGAAGTTTTTGAGTCTTTAAAAACTTCTTTGTTATGAGAGGCAACGCCCTTCATATGGTTTGACAGGGGGCGGAAAAGATGGTAAACGGTAGGTGAAAGGTCCGGAGAATACGGCGGATGCTGAAGGACCTCCGATTCGAACTTTTAGAGTGCGCCTTTGACCACTTATGCAACATGCGGCCTGGCGTTGTTGTGAAGGAGTATGGTTTGACTACGTCGATCAGGTCTTTCCAGTCGATCACGCGGTGCAGCTGGACAAGGTAGGGCTCCTTATTCACTCTTTTCGAGAATTTTCCAGTGGACCATGACCTTCCAGTCCCACCAAACACCCAAACACATGCCTTCTTCTTTGAAAGAAGATCCGGCTTGACTCTCGGCTTTGGCGTATCTCCTGGAGCCACCCTCTCCTTTCTTTGCTTCATATTGATGTATAAGCACCATTTCTCATATCTCGTGACGATTCGGTATAAAAAGCGCTGTTTATGACCGCGTCCTGCTCGATGGAGGGCGAGATGCTGAGAAGCAATTTGAAGGCGACTTTCTTTATTTTTTTCGTTCAGCTCGTGAGGCACCCAGACCCAATTTTCCGGTAAATCCCATTGAATGGATTGAGAATCTTTTTATGATCGTAGTTCATTTTTTCCGCCAATTTACGTTCACCTTCAAAAGAGATTTGAGACGTTCTTCATCGGCCTTCTGAATGCCTTCCGCTGCAGGACGTGTTATCGAAGTCAAAGCGCCATTTTTGAACTTTACAAATCATTTCTGTAGACTCGCCTGTGATACCTTATCGATACACGTCGCAAATGTCCCGGGTAGCTTTTTGATCTCGATGAAAAGCAAAGAAGAGGAGTTGTCGAAAATGTTGATTTTTGCCTCCTGGGTATTCCATTTCTAAGCCTCAAAACTAATACAAAATTAAATAACTGAAAATTACAATTAACATAGTTTTGTAGAGCAGAAAGAGTTATATCGAATGAATTCTGATACAAACTGCAATAAAATCGTTGTAAAATGAAAGAACTTATAAAAACGCTACGAACTTATTCCCCAACCCTAAATATTAATGATTTGCTTAAGGTCATTAAATATAGTGAAATACTTGTATAGGTGCCGATGATGTTCAATTATATGTTAGTTGTCCTTAACTGCCTTAACTGCATTGATATTTGCATCAACTTGATTAAAAATTTAGGGGTTACATTTAACAGAACCTTGACAAAGAGTAACCATATTTTTACTACCATAGGCATAGTGTATGGCTCCAGTGAATATTCGACTGCTTCTACCTACAACATTTTTGTTACCAACGTTACTGTATGGTTGTGAGTTACATACTCATTATGATTGTGTGTGCGTATTAAACTCAATGTTTTTTTATAATAATATTGCGAGATAGGTATGTTTACTAGAAAATACGTTATGACCACATTTCTGTTTTTATGAAAGCAATTGCATCTTTGCACCTTTTCATGATTTGCCTAAGTTTAAGAGATCGTAACTACTCAAGAACCCAGATATCTCAAAGATCGACTTATGTTTTCAAAATCTTGCTATTCGTTAAACTGGTGATAGAACGCCAATACTTTGAGTTATGTGCCTGTAGAAAATCTTCTTATACAACATTACCTTAATACGGTCAGGAAGTCTAAAATGCAACCCTACCTTTAACAGCCTGCTGTTAAGGCCAAGGTACATGGCAGAGTATACATTTTTCTTCTTATCATCTAGCAGCAGCAAAAAGCAGACGTTTTACGAACAAATTACCTTAATATTCTATCATTAAATTCAATAACTGCTTCATTTTTCATTGAACTCACTTCAATACTGTCCGTTTTTGGAATAATTTATCCCTAAATATTAAATTTATAAAAGAGAAGTTGCGAGTCAGACATAAATTGCTTCGTTATCTTGACGAATATTGCTGAATGCACTCAAATGATTTCTCATTATTTCAATCACTACTACTACGACTACTATTTATCTTTTACAGCTTCAACTTCTTTACTACTACTATAATTTCAATTTTAATTTTATTGCTAATTCTTTTATCTAGGATTTAGTTATGTAAGCTACTTTTAAGGTCAATCATTGTAAAATAACCTTTGGTTGCATGTAAATAAAATAAATAAATAATTAAATAAATATAATTTCGCATCACAATTTATGGCGTGTTTCCCGCTGCTGACAACACTATTCGTGCTTCTGAGTACCGATTAATAGAAACTGTACAAATATTGGTCAATATACTTTACAGCATATAAGAAATCTTGTGCATACATATGTATGTATTGTATTTGTTACTTGTTCCGGTAATCATTTATATGGAAACATAATTAAGATCACTCTCACAAAAGTGAACTCCTTTAAAGTTTCTGAAGCCTATTCACTTAATTTCTGATTAAATCAGACTAGTTCCGGAGCAGACTTTAAAGACGCGAACAATTTGAGCAACCATTCTTAATTTGGGTCTGTTATTGATCGACCTTCGTATTCAGTATTCCATATTTTAGGGTAAATTTTTCAATTAGTTTCCAATTAGTGAATGGACTGGAAACTGGAATGGTGAAACGAATTCAGAAAGCCAAGCCAAGATCAAATCATTAACTGGTTCTTAGCGAATTTGACAGAATCAGCTGATTGGCTGACGTCGCGGTTTGCGTACAAAAAAACTGAGATTATGTATGTTGGTGATATACGAAAAAATCAACACAGTCTACGTCCATCTTGCTTCGTTACCTGACTGATTGGACGAGTGTCTGAATAAGTGTGCCTGAGACCGAATTTGGCTGCCACGTGACCGGGTACGCGGCAGCTGAAGTTGCTTGCGCAATTTTGTTTTTCGTCATAGCAGATTGGCAAAACCTTGTAATTTATCATCTTTGGGTAACTGAACTTCTTGTCTTTATGAATACTTTTCACCATCTCCCTAACTTTTTTCACTTCATACGTTCTTTCGAGCGCGTTCAATTTCGGTAAATTTGCACTGAAAAAATAATTTTGTCAAAAACTCTTTGCTAATTTGAGCACTCCATTTCTAAACAAAAGTAGGCATATGTATGTAGTATATATATATGTAAGTAGTTTCTAGGCATTGTGGTATTTATACGAAATAATTTTGAAACTCACTTCAAATTGCTGTCATTAGTGAGCGATAGTCTCCAATTGTTCAAAGCCGTTGAGTTTACTGCCAAAGGACGAATTTCAATGTCGTTCATCATAAGCGAAGAAAAAACGGTGACGAATAGAAGAAATATTGAATAGATCAACAAATTGGCAAGATGAAAGTATTTGCCGTATGAATTCCATTTCATTTGCAAATATTTTTGGCTGAGTGGATGGGCAAGCAGTTCGACACGTCCATGTGTGACCATCGTCTGGCAAATGCGTGCAAATAAATAAATATGTATGTATATTGTTGGTGTAGCTAAATTTGGAATAAATAACATCACGACAGCAACACAAATGTTTAAAATACAGGCATACAGAAAAATATTTTCATTTACATATAGAACAATTTACATATAGGAATAACAAGACGGCACAGCTGAAATTTGAAATTAAAAGGAGTTTTCTGTTTCCCACGCAACATGCAGAGAAAACAAAAGAATCGAAAAAAAGAATATATTGTACAATTAATATAGCATTTATTTTTTTCAAAACATTTGATTATGCAGATAACACAAAACAGACACCTATTTACATATGTATGTATGTACAAAACATTTGTCAGGTCTAATGGTTTTATAAACTAAAATAAATCTGGTTATCGAAAATGTATGGGGTGTTTTTATTTGGAGTGATTAAACTTACTATAGAAATACATCTCGTAAGGCAATTGAAAGCTTTAAAGAATGGCGAAGAGATGGAGCTCTCGATTTTCGACCAGTCCGGACGTATGAGCAACGAGTAATCGCACGGCTGTTCGATGCTTATTAGTCGAAAATTTTCGCGCGCGAAATCGAGTATTTCGAATTTATTCCTATAATTTGAGCGATTCTTGTTTTGATTCAAAAGCTCGGAGCTTTCGAACAAACATTTGAGTAGTTGAGCAATGAACGAAATTCCAGCGAGTATAGGGCTTCTCGCCCTGCTCGATACCCGGGTGTCTAAGCTTTAGAATAAACTAGTTTTTCGTTTATTAGATACATAAATAATCGAAATTGTTTCTTATGTAGTGAGACGAGGCAATTTCATTCGACGCGCGTTAATATAATTGGTATCAAATCTTTCCGTAATTGTATTTATTGCATAACGAGATTAAAGTCTCAAAATACGAGTAACTTATTTTGATTTCATACATATTTACTTATTACACCGCCTGAGTTCAGGTTCGGATTCAGTACTTCATCATGTAATCTGTATTTTAGTTTGAAATTTTTGTTCGCTTATGTTATCAGCTCCTCTATTGGGACAACGTGCCTTGCAAGTTTTTTATTGTTCGGTAGTGTTGAAATTATTCTTCTGTCAGCATTCTCAGCACGCGTGGTGTTTTCACTTTCAGTTACTTTTAAGACAGTTTCACTTTAGGAAAATGATAGAAATTGCACGGTACAAGATCTGGTGCATAAGCTGATGGCTAGACATCAGGATGCTGCACTTGACTGGATCCTATTGACAGACAATGCAGAATGTTACATTGTTTTTGTGATTATCCCATGTCTTCTCCAAATTCGGGTCGGATTTTTCTCCTACTTTTTAACAGACTTCAGCTGAAATGCGAAGAAAGCAATGCCAATGACTAGTAGTTTAATTTTCCGGAACTCAGTGCAGATGATAAATCACTATTATTATCCATATTTGACGGGGAAGTGCGATCTGGGCAGGAATTATCTTGAAAACGCGCTTTCTTCAATAAGTTTTAAGTTCCAGTAACGGTGATTCGAGTTTCATGTGAGCGATGCAGGCAAATAATTTACGACTTTTTGGTTTGCCATACCAACTAGCCATGCAGCTGACCAAATCATCTCAGGAAATGGGCAAATCTCTGTTGATAAGGCTGACATGGAAGCCCACATTCGGCGTATTGCGGGTATTACGGAGATTCGATCGGTATTGCTACTAACAGTACAGGGCACAAAAATGGAGCGACTTAAGGGGGTAGTATGGTATTTTTTTTTTTTTTTAATTATTCTATAACATCTTAAGATTATTGTGTGAAAGTTTGAAGTGCATTAGAGTAAAATTGACAAAGACACAAAGGATTAAGTATCTACCTCTCCAACCGGATTTCACGCTGCCGAAAATAGCTACCTAATCTTTAAACGCGTTTTTCTCACACTTGCCTTTTTTACGGTCGGTGTCCACTGTAGAATCATATCTACTGCACCGATTCTTTTCAAATTTGTTTTTTTTGTTTCTTTACTTTATTCACGAGGTAATGACGTCGAGTTTTTTTTTTTAAATTTTGTCATATTTTAAAACAACAAAGTTTTCAAGTTTTTTTTATGAAAAATCGGTGTTTTGACTTCAAAGCGCTTTAAAAACTTTAAAAAAAAAAAAAAAAAAAAAATTCGACGTTGTTACCTGCGAAACTTTATTAGCTGATGAAATCAATTTGGTTTTTTGATTTTAGTTGATCCAGTAATGAGTTCTGAGGGACACCGCAATAAAACTTTTTTATGAGACGTCCGCGAAGATTCGCTGCCACCAACTCATTTCTTCATAAAAATCAATGAAAATTTCACACAATATTCTTTAAATATGACTTTATAATGAAGTAATTTTAAAATTTTGAATAAATCAACTGTGTCGACAAAAAAAATTTCGAGAAATATGCTTGTTTTACACCGAATTAACCATACTACCCCCTTAACATTCCTCCTATGAAATAAAGTATACGCCATGGATACCTCAGTTTACGTTTCCCCTTTGAATTTATGGTTATTTAAATTTATTGCAAAATGAAAAACTGAGTATGCAACATTTCTTATACATATAAAATCTGTAGCTTCACGTGCTTTTATCTGGATAACAAAAAAAGTTGATATGTGCCGCACGGTGTAATATGATAATATACTCTCCAATAAAGTTTGTATTTTGGCTTTATATATTCACTCCCTCGAAAAAATTCACATTATATATAAGTAATATTATAAAATATATTATCATGGTATAGGGTGTCTGGTGGCAGAATTAGGAATGAACAGCCAAATTAAAAAATAATTCCTAATGATAATTATATCCATAATTATTACAAATTCAAGTGCGGATTTTAGTTTTTTTAATTGTTTCCTCTAAATGTTGATCATTACGTCGGATACTCTCTAGGAATGTAGACTACGGAACTCTGTGCCACTCGCTGGAGAAGCGATGTCGGGATGGCATTAACCTCGCGAACGATATTTTCTTTTAGTGGTCCGATGTTCGCCGGGTTTGTTTCATAGGCTTTACTTTTGAGGTACCCCACAGAAATAGTCTATAGGGGTAAGATCGGGCGACTTGGGTGACCATCGTCACCGAAACGGCTTATCAGTTTATTAACGTTCCCACGACTGTCGGTTCTACGTATATGTATGGGGAATGTTTATACTGCTACAACAACATCAGTTTGTTGGGGAAGAAATCTTGTCATATAGCCACGGTACCTTTGGCCGTGCGTCACATGACGCCATCTTGCTGAAACCATATGTGTGTACTGAAGGAAGATATTCTCTCATTATGGGCAGAAAAAAATCGCATGCGCTGATAAGAGACACTGTTCACTGAAATTTCTTGCCCTTGACGATTTTCAAACAAATATGGTCCAAATATTCCACTGCTTCATAATGCACACCAAACTGTCACTTTGGGACTGTGAAGTGGCTAATGATGCTTTAATAGTGGCTTTTGGCCTTTAGGTGACTAATAACGGAAATTTTGCTTATTTACACTTCCATTTAAATAAAAATCACTCCAACATGTCTCGCAGAAATTTGTACGCAAATAGTAATCGTTAGGCTTAAGCGCTTGCACGATTTGAATGAGTGAGGTCTAAGTTCCTTTCGTAATATTTGCACAACATTTTTTGGAAGTCCCAGGGCAGCTTTCTTGCGCACGAACTGATGCAGACTATTGTGCAAACTTGTTCTCGATGTCCGGCTGGGCCTCGGCTTTAGGGTGTTTGCCACCGAACTTGTTACCCAGAACCTTCGCAGCCATGAATGAATCAAATCTTCACTTGAGATATCACGTAAGCGTTAAATATTGGAACGTGAATAAAATATACTACGAGAATTATTAATTTTGAAGTACGCTTCGATTGCGGGCGCACGTGGTTCACCCGTTCACTGCGTCTTCGTGAGTATATCACCCGCACGAGAGAGAAACTTTAAATTTAAAACCTAATACTGCCACTGGACACCCTGTACTTATGTGTGAGTGTATAACAAAATAGTTACATTACGTAAAAGCAGACAAGCACATTTTTGTATCACATACTGTAACAGCTGAAATTTTAAGGTTAACAAACGGTTGCTTTCACAAGAAATATTTTAGCTAAAAGTAACAAATACACAATTCACAGCACATAATTTTGGGTTGGTATTACAAATAAATACTGTTGGCGACAAATGAAAGTTTACGAAGGTTTAAATCTTTCTGTGTTGAAAAAAATTCTGGGAAGTGAACTTTTAAGGGCAGTGGCATTGAAATTTGACTGCCTAAACACGTTTCAAAAATCGAATCAAAGCCTTTTCACCGATTCCTTATGTCAAATTTGTTCGATTGGGGTTTAACAATTTATAAATTATTGTTAGCATTATTGTTATTACTAGTATCATTAGTATTATTATTATTTTTTATTTGCACATCTCAGCAAGTGCAAGAGAGAAAGTGTTTTTTAGCCGTTATTTTTCGAAAAATTTATTAAATTAATTTTACCTTCCGGACGCGATAGTAGATAGTCGGCACTTTGCCGGAACTATGCATTATATACGGCACATTTTTTTAGATGTTTTCGTTATGAAATTTTCTTCAATTAAGTTTTTGAAAGAATTTGATCGATTCTGAAGAATTTTACGCGATTCCGATCGATTTCTAAAAATTGTCGCCATATTAAATCCGCCATTTTAAATTTGAAAGTATGATATGTCAGATTCGTAATCAGTTTCTATAGTTATCTTTTTCAATTTAGTTTTTTTCATTGGCGGGGCTTCTCATTCTATTCATCATAATGCACCAAAGTTTTTATCCAAATCGCTAAAATGTAGAAATCGATTTTTGTTTAATCTTCAAGACACATAAACCAGGTTGATATGAGACGTGTGGTTTGAGTGTCATGAAAAAAATAACGTAAAAACTACAAAACTGACTAACCGTCATACACCATTTACACCTTTCTACGTAAGTTCGCAGGAACGGTGTTAAATAGAGTGAACATCGTGTGCTCAGATTATACAGGATGACATAAATTTTAAACCACGACCCAGATTACAATTTTTGATACGTAATCTGATCTAATGTAACATAACCTCAAATATAGCCATTTCTTAAGCTTGAAAATTTTTAAAAAGGTACAAGCTGGGGGTATTCCGAGGTTAGATTAAGTTTTGCATGTCCAGAACCTTCGAAAACTGTAATCTAGTTCTTGCTTCTGGAAACGAATCAAACTTTTTCATTTTTTTAATTCAATACAATAATTCAAATATACCATCTAAGAAGTTTTAATTTTCCTAACAAAATGCACAATATAAATTAAAAAAAAAGCACAAATAGTGTAAGCGAAAGGATCGCTTGACATTCATTTCTTATGATTTGAATAATGTAAACTCTGTGACTAAAAGATATTATGAAAATTTAATTGGAAACTGTAAACTTTCATTTGTCGCCTTGTGTATTCATGAACCATTTCTATAAGAACAACTCACATTTATGGTGAGCAGAGGATCTGGTCTCCAATTGGGATCATTGAGATCCAAACGTTTTTTTGCTATTTCAGCAGGCGATTTTTGAATTGTGTGAAATGAATATTTTATCTGAAATTCGATAAAAAAACTTTCTTATTTAAATTTGTATTGAATACTTTTTCGCCGAATACACTGAAATGGTTTAAAAATAGTTCACTGATTATACGGACTTTTGAGCCATAATGCGGGTTAACAAGTGAACTCACTGGAGTGAAGAGGATCTAAGCGAAAGAAGTAGAATTTCAAAAAGTACAGAAATTAGTGCCGACCCATTACAGAATTTTTTTTTTATTATATTTCCATTATTAATTACAATTTGTAAATATTAACACTAAGTAATTGGTGTCAGAGCTTGGAATTAAAATGTCTCTTCCCTTTCGAAGAGAACAGTATCGTCTTTGGTGATAAGTTATAATTTTTGGTTGAAGTTCCATTTCCGGCATCAGTCTCATTTCATAGTTTTTGTGCTCTAATAGTCGCATGATATGCTTACAGCTGCTTCTTTTTACTGTTTCAGTAACAGTGTCTATGCCGAGATCGCGGTCAGAATTATGGTATGGAAAATAACAGAAGACCTACAGAATAGTAATAAGCGCATTGGGGTAGGCGATGGGCAACACGAATGACCACACCGCTCACCATCTAGTGATGACCTGCAAGCTGACATTTGTAACCATGTAGATGGCCGCGGATGGAATGTATGAACCAAAGCTTAAGCAAGAGACAAAGCTGTGGAAAAAAACAAACTGGAAAGTCTGAAGAAGGCTGAAAGAAAGTGGGTGTTCTACGCCTGTTTACATCGCTCGAGTTGAATGGCAGGCCTGAAAAGGCAACGAACTTTCAGAAATGGATCAGGCACCACATAGCCAAGGCCTGTCTGCATTATTAGGTAAGTTTATTATTCTATTTGTTAATGTTAAATTTTACGTGATACTGTGGTAGACGTACTTAGATCGAAATTAATGCATACTGTAAATAGTATAATGCATCTTCATCTTTCATAAAATTTTTGTATATATCTTTTACGATTGTTTTATAAAATACCAATTTCCACTCAATTGATTGCATTTTCTGCCAACACAATACTCGTCATATTTTAATGATAGGCACTTTTGCGTAAAACACGAAAATACATATTCGTCTCTAAAAAATATAAACGCAGGCGTACCAGACGACAGCATTTGGGTCTTCTGCTATATCTCCTGTTTACCCACGACATTGCAACATTGCGGATGACACTGCCATACTTGCAGTCGATAATATTTATTTACTATCGAAAAAGCAACGAATAAGTTGCAAGAAGCAGTTAACCTTATTGCTATATGGGAAAGGAAACTAAACAAAATAAAGTCAGTCAGCACATATGGTATAGTGTTTTGCATAAAAAACGCTACTTACAAGTAAATCTTCATCGATTCGTCGATAATCCGATAAGTCGATGGGGCCAAATATCTGAGCATAACACTCGAGTAAAGAAAAAACGAGAAGACTTTAACTTGACTTGAAATTAAATAAGCTCATCGGTAGGCACTCAAGTCTATCCGCAACAAATTACTTATTTACAAGCAAACACTAAGACTGGTTTGGACCTACGGTATATCATTTTGGGGATGTACTAACCACAAGTACATCGCCTCCATCCATCGTTTGAAAAACAAAATTCTGCATGGAGCATAGTAATCGCGCCATACTATAAGTTAAGGCAACGGAGTCATAAAAATGATACAATATGTTAAAGCTGTTATCTAATATTACAGAAAAGTTGTGCTTTTAAAGTGAACTAAGAGTTTGACTTTGTATTGAGAGTTTACTTTTGCATTCAATATTGCACTCAAAGTTAATCTTTTACGATGAACTTGCGAATACTTTTCCTCGAAGCAACAACATATCTGTTTAGCAACAACTGCATTTTGACACGTAGAATCGGAGTTATTAATGCAATTCCAAAACAAAAAAAAAAAAAAAAAAAAACACGCAAATCACCCTACATTAAATACACCTGCAGCTACCAGAATCAACAGCGGCCTCTTTAAGGGGATAGATACAGTTAGAATTTTCAAAAAATCGATTTTTTTTATTATTTTTATATACACATATGTATTTTTAAGAATACCCACAGGAAATTTAATATCGTTCCGGTGAATATTTTCGAAGTTAAACGCAAATTTGAAAAGGCGTTTCAGAGAGCTTGAAAGTAATATACAAGGCAAGCTTTAAAGGCGTTTTTCTCAAAATGGTGTTTTCAAAGTCGGTGACCAACATTACTCCCAAAGGGCTAAGCCGATTAGTCTCAAATTTTAACACGAGCTTCTTAAATATATTTTTTAGTAATTAAATGAAGATTTTTTCTCACCGATAAATATTTTTTGTTTTATAAACAATTTAAGGCCGAAACTTTGGTCAAAAATCGATTTCTTTATTTTGAGAAACCGCCATTTTTTCAAAAAAATTTATTTTGCTTATTCCTTCAACTAATTTCTAGATTTAACATTACTTTAACGAAATCTGTTTGGTTTTTTAATTTCAGAGGATCCCGGATATCAGCTGCAGCTCCTTTTCAAATAAATATTTTTACTAATACTAAGTCTTAAAATACGGTTAAAAGATAATAAAATATGTGTACAAATTTTTAGATCAATAAATTTAAAAGTTTTCTCAGAAAAAATTCTGGAAAACTCGCTTTTTTCGGCCTTCAAACTGTATATAACCCCTTAACGAAATTCGAGTGATAGTGGGACATTAAATAAATGTGAATAAAGAGACCAACATCGCAGTAGGCGAAAATAAAAACTTCAAGCACTTTTATTAATTTATAAAGGAACCTTCAGCGTTATCTTGGCATACCAACTGTTACTGAAGTAACGAAGCAATTTCACATACATAGCTCACAAACAGCGACTAAAAAAGCATGTCAACGAAGCAGCATCCAGCTTACTTCGGCTGAGTTCTTCTCAAAGACGATTGAAACGTACAACGGCAGCAGACCTTATGGAGAGCGAATAGCGATATTAAATTGCTTCTTAAAACAAGTTAAATTTTCAATTGAAAATTGCGTATTAGTATCCTTTTATGTATACTAGTAGCAATGCTACAACCCTTCGGAAAAATAAATAATAAAAAAAAATGACATTGTACTTTGAGATCTTTATATCAATATTTGGAATATTAGAGAGGTGTGGGTTGTGATAGATCAGTACGAAGGCCGTGTGTAGATAGTATGATACATTTTATCCTTCACAATCATTTTGATCACGAAAAAATCGCAAAACAACTTCCGATTGATAAAAACAAGCGTCTAACCTTTACGCTACACTTACGTAATTATCTTAAACACTCAAAACATCAAAACCATCAAGCAGTATTCAGAATTGGTTAACTATTGGAAAGTTTTTAGTAAAAATATAATCCCGATAATCGGGAATGTTTTACGCAACGCTTTTACTATTTTCTTTGAAAACCTATTTATCTTTCTCCAATGAAACTAAGACTTCTGCTGACTCTTATTGCACTTCCATTCGGATTGATTTCCAAGAAAAGGTGGAATACACATACTTTTAATTAATTTATGATGTTACCTTTATGAAATTACATGTAACTAGCGCTATGAGTACAACTCTATCAGCGGCAATAGAAAGACTTCTCGACTGGCATCCAATCAAATTTGTAGTAAGAAACCAAGCCAAAAGATCTTCACTAAGACTGAGGATGACTGGACAATTCTCTCAAAGGCTTTTTGGTCACAGCAACAAACAGGACATAAACAGAAGGTCAGACAACGTTATTCCACAAGTAAATTTTGGGAAGAGACATGGTTTTGTAACAGAGCAGATTGGCTCCTATTACCACGCATACAATTTCTTTACATATGGATTCAAAATGACGGCAGCTTTCTTCTGCCCGCAGTTTTTCTGTCTTCTTCCCAAAAGCAGGCTTCCTGATCACTGTAGCATATTTCATTGGAATTCACTCCCCTCGACACTCGCACAAACATCTTTATTGATAGTCAAGCTGGTATTAAAGCAATAATGGATCCAAAATGGACGAGCTCTGTGAGAATAGACAGGTCAAAATTTATTGGATACCAGAGCACACGATGAGTACGTGGAACATTTATACCTTACTCTCAATTTTGAAGACGGCACTAGACAAGGAACTATCTCCGAAAGCAGAGTCTATGGGAAAAGCCTCGATCTCCCACAGCATTGCCAAAAAATGTTACTAACGTGCATCACAATTTTATTTTATCACTCTCAAGGAAGGAATGTAAAATATTGGTTTGAGTACTGACGGGACATTGTCTCACTGCATATCACGCAGCTCAAATGGGATTGGTCCACAACTACGAGAGTAACTTATGCAAAAGAGAAAGGGGTACGTTAGAGCACCTCTTTCACCTCCATCCTGATTTAAGTAGAACTCGCTTCAACTGCCTGGGATTGGTATACTTTTCATCTCTGAAGAATGTTGCTGAAAAAAGTTTAAACTATTTATTAAAACTCGCCAAGACAGGTATCAGGAACTATGATTCACACCACTCCAACAACACTGGTAACACTACGAACCCTTGTGGTCTATATGAGATCTATTCAGATCAGTCAGATATACCTAACCCAACCTATGAAAATTTAAATTAAATCTAAAATTTTCAAAAATTTCGTCTCTCAACCAACATTTTGTGAATATTGTTGACAACACATTACAATGTAATAAGAAATTCGAAGTAGGATACAATGAGAAGAATATTACGGAAATCGCCTGCAAGGACCATCTCTTGAAACGCTTTAAGTCTTCCGGATGATTTAGTCATCGGAATAGGTGTCGCCTATGCAAAGGACGAAGGTAGCAATTGGGAAATACTACAGGGTGACATGGATGAATTACACCATTCATGTGAGGGGTTGTACGCTGTCAAAGAGTAATGGGATGAACCTTGACTGTAAACTGCGTGCTGTAAACTGCGAAAGATTTAGATAAAAGGTGATTAAAAGATTGACTGATGTAGTGTATCGTATACACCAATGCGAAACCGGACGGGGGAGAGACAAAGTAGTTCACCTGGAGAAATTGGCTCCATTTGGATAAAAGAATTTGGTGCATAACCGGGACAATTAGACTTAAGCGGAGGACATAGTGACAAACCACGAATATTCGAGAAACTACTGGCAATACCAAGCGAATGAAATACTAAAACAAAACATGAATGCCAGATGACAAGACGGAAGTTGTCAGAAGATACGAGTTGTCACATCTAGAAATTACGATAAATAAACACAGTTATATAAGCAAAGGTGCATGTGCACAAAGTAATCAGTCTTAAGTTGAGCGTGTGAACTTCTAAACGTAAAGTAAAATGAATAAGAATTGAAATTAAATAACGCAAGCAAGTTGTGTTGTCATTAGTTTGAGACTTTTACCAAGCAATCCAGTGATCGAACTGAGAGGAATTGTAGAGATAAGCTTTATTGGAGAAAAGTTTAACAATATTCACAGGGTGGTCCATATTGTGGCATCTTTATAAAAATTAAAAAAAAAACTAAAACTTAATTTTTGGGGTATACTATTTCTTTATTCGAAAGAGCGAGCTTTTCTATTATTTACGGAACACGATTTCATTCATTTGGCTGCCTCCGCTGGCTTCATAGTGGCGTGTTTCCTGTATATGCAGTTTGCCAAGACCTTGCTGGAAATTTCTGGCTCTATCTCACTAATTTCATGCGCAATTTTCGCTTTAAGAGCCTGACTCCTTAATGGATTATTAACGTAGCATCCGTCCTTCATCGCAAAAAATGTCTAATTGCCATCGCCGGGACGGCTGATAACACGGTTACCGAACTTGGCGCTACTTGGATATTGACTTATATGGGCCACCCTGTATAACTATGGTATACATGTATATATATAATAATATATAATTGATGCTTGCACCCTTTATTAGGTGATTGGCCAAGCTAATCCGCCTATTTGCGTTGTGCTTCTTGCTGTATATGTATGTATAATACAAATAAAAAATGTGGGATATAAACAAAACAATTATACTATTGTATATTAAGTGTATAAAGATGAACATTTGTGGAACACTAGACGACAATTAAAATTTTCGGTTAAAAATCATATACTTAACATATCTATAAATATGTACAATATATTCATATCTATTTATTATTCTTCACAAGAAATATGTGTCTTAGCCGAAAATTACAAATACACAATTCACAGCAGAAAAATGTGATTTATTGCTTAAAATATTTCCTGTTGGCGACAAATAAATGTTTACGATTGCTTTAAAATTTGGTGGTTTGTTTAAAAAAAATATATAATTCAATGTTTTATTAGAATGCAATTTCCAATTAATCGGGTATTTTTTTAAGAACTTAAGAACTTCGAATTATAATACAAAACAGAAATATTGTTGGCTCCTTCTTTATTTCGAACGAAATAAGGACCGATGATGCGCTCAGTGCTCTATGAAAATCGCGAACAGATTTTTTTTCAAAGTAAATTTCCAAAATTCTGGGGTTAAACGATCCATGATAACTTTCCAAATCTTATGATATAGAAATGTCAACACATTTTGCCATTCTCAGCTGTCAAACCATAGTTATCGATATCTACATATAGTTCTCATGTGGCAAAAAAAACACACGATACTTTTAGTGTTTGGCGATTTTTAATCGTAATCCGAATGAATTGTTGCTCTGACAATACTAGGCAAAGACTGAGCGTAAAATTTTAATATTAGTATTTCATATTGTTCACTATGGCTCAATGCATTTAAAGTGTACAAATATGTACGCATAATTAATCACTTTATCGGAAGATTTAAAATTTTTACAAATGCCTCTCAATTCGCCTACTCGTTGTCAAAAGTTACTGGATACCGACACTTATATACGGTTCAAAATTGTTTACTGTGCATGCAATAAAATCCCAATGTACTGTGCAACAATACTGCAATATTACTGTGTAATTATTGATCGAAAAGTTCCCGAAACAACCGCCAGGTGAGGCTCCTGAGCAAATCTACCTCTGCACGTGTTTTCGATTTTTTACAGTAGTAAAGATGGATTTGAATTTGCAACAGCGAGTTTGTATTAAATTTTGCGTTAAATATGCGATGCAAATTCAATGGTGCGAAAACCTTAAGAAAACAGTCGATTACGAGTGAAGCATGAGCGCTTCAGAACAGATCGTGAGTCCCTCGACGGTCTGCCAGACGAAAAACCACGTTGTTTTCAGTCAAAAAAGAAAGCGATGCTCACGGTTTTTATGGATTACATCGGTATTATACACCACGAATTTTTGCCAGAAGGTCAGGCAGTTAATTATGCCTATTATTTGGGCGTCAAGAGACGTTTACGTGACGCAATTCGCCAAAAAGTAAAAAATTTGTGGGAAAACATTTCGTTGATTTTGCTCCATGATAACGCACCGTCGACACAGACCAAGAACGAAGCGAATACCTGCCAACAGCCATCGAATTCATCTGATATGACTCCTTGCGATTTTTTAACAGCCGAATGGAATTAATGGAAAAATCTAAGTCGTATCTGATGGCTATACTAAAAATAGAGTTCCAGAAATGTTTCGAGAGCTGGCATATGTGCGTCGCGATTGATGGGGAGTCCTTTTAAGGCGATAATATCACTTTTGAAGAATAAACTTGTAATTTGAATTTTCTGATTTTATTCCGGGAACTTTTTGATCAAGGCGGTATATGTATGTGTCAGCGCTGAAAATAGTCAGTGGGTGTTGCGTTGAAATGAAGTCAAATAAGTAAATATATCTCTTATCTAACATAGTATTTTTCTGATGTGACCATTTGATTTCTCCAAATATGAAGAAATTGCTCGGCATTAACCCGGCGCTCGACGCTACTGGGTAAAAAATACCACAGAGGTAAATAAATCCATTTCTAACTTTTTTTCTACAAAATATCGTGACCTGCTCCTGCAAGTACCTTTCTGCATAGAAACAAAAGACGCGCTTCCTACGTAAAATAAATATTTAATTAATTATACCGCGACCGTTTGTGTTTGTATTTGTCTAGCGCCAAACCTCAGGTTAAGAGATTTGGGTCAACTGAAAATCGAATCTAATAGCGCCCCTCTGCAGGCAATGGCAAATCTCCGTGTGTATGCCATGAAAAAGCTTGTCATAAAAATATATATATATATATCTGT
The DNA here is from genome assembly GCF_028408465.1 of Anastrepha ludens. NCBI lineage: Eukaryota > Metazoa > Arthropoda > Insecta > Diptera > Tephritidae > Anastrepha > Anastrepha ludens. The sequence continues at coordinate 72,100,642 of NC_071500.1, forward strand.
CTATCGGAGGCGGCATAAAACTGTGGGCTTTTGTGGAACAACAAAAATACCCACACCACAAATGGGAGCAGGAGCTTGGCCAAACACCCAAAAAGGGTGAGAGTTTACACCTGCCATAACAAAATCCAAAAAGAATTTTTTGCCTTTAGATAGATTTCATTAAGATGTTTTAAAGTTTTATCGTGTAACAAATTTGTAGCATAGATCCTAAACATTCATTTGTCGTGCTGTAAATTATATATTTTAAATTTTATTACTAAATGAAATAATATGTAAAGATTGTGGAGTAAATTATAATATAAACTCTCCATTGTCGTCTAGCATATTCATGAATTACTTCTATAAAAGAACTCACATTTATGGTGAGCAATGGTTCTTGTCTCCAATTGGGATCATTGAGAGCCAAACGTTTTTTTGCTACTTCATCAGGAGAATACTGAATGGCATGAAAAGAGTATTTTATCTGAAATTTGATTGCATTTTCTTTATGTAAATACTGTGGTGTCTTTGGTTGCGCTCTATGTATATGATAATTTCGTTTGATAATTTCGGTGCCTACATAAGGTGCTGAGTGATGATTGGTTTATCAGTTTGTTACTGGTAAAACTAGTTTCGATATTCATGTATTTTGTTCTCTGTTATATTGTATTGTATTACGTAAGAGGGGGGTTCAATAAATACCCGTCCTAGAAATGAATACAACATTTAAAAAAAAAAATTTAATTTTCAACATAGTTCCCCTTTGGAAGGATACACTCCTCCCAACACTCGGTCCATTTTTTAACCCCACCATTCAATTATAGGATTTGTCGAACTCTCTAAAATAAGCCTCTGTCTCGGCGATAACTTCCTCTTTTGAACTAAATTTTTTTCCCTCGCGCCATGTATTATTGTCCACAGACTGTAGTATTGCCCAGTGATCGTTCTTGGTTTTTCTAAAAAATCCCCGATAATGGCGCTGTACATATCCCAAAAAATCTTCGTCATAACCTTTCCGGCCGATGGGACTGTCTTCGTCTTCTTTGGAGCAGATTCACTGGGAGAAATCCATTGTTTTGATTGTTGCTTAGTTTCTCGAGTGTAATGATGAATCCAGGTTTCATCAATGGTGATAACTCGATGTAAAAATTCCTTCGGATCTCGCTTAAATTGCTTCAATAACTGCTTCGAAGTTAACAGCCGCATCCGCTTGTTGTTGCTTGTGAGCAAACGCGGCACCCATAGGGTCGACAATTTTTTCATCACCAACTTATCATGTAAAATATTAATTTCCGTTCCGGTCGACACACCTATGGTCTCTGTTACTTAGCGCACTTTCGTTCGTCAATCAGCGAGAGTCATGTCGAGGACGTTTTGAATGACTTTCTCGGTAATCACGTCTGCCGGGCATCCTGGTCGCTCAAAAGTGAATGTTCGCCCACGTTTAGATTCGTTGAACCAATATCTAACTGTAGTCATAGATGGCAAATCGTCTCCATAGACAGCATCCAACGTGCATTTTTCCCATCCAAAAACAAAAAACGAATTACCGAACGATACTGATCTTCTTCCATCTTAGCGAAAATCAGGAAACACGTCTTACTTGAATAGCTGCCAAATCCAAGCTAACCTATCAATCAGTCTGAAATTCGTTTTGTCGTCGTTTGATAGATGTCAGCACACGATGCTAATACGAACGCCCTCAGTCATCAAACACGGGTTCTTATTGAATCGCCCTCGTATTTTGTGTTTTGCTCATAATAATTTGAATTTTTCATCAATCTCTACAAGATTCTGAGTCAAAAAAGTAACGGAACCAAATAGTGCTCGAATTGCAAGAGGATATATTCGGAAACTGAGAATTTACGATATAGTATAGACCCGGCTACAAGGACTCTTATTTTTTAATAAAAAAAGAGCTACGATGCCGAAAATTATCCAACTATAAAGCATACAATTTGTCTTAGATAGCCCTTCTGAAAGCGAAGCAATTTTTTCGACATGATATAGCTGTTGCGAAATACTTCTCTCTCGATTGAATCTAATTCACAAATAAAAAATATATTCCCGAACTTTTTATCGATTTAGTACCTTAGACGCTGTAAATATCAAACGTCCCATATCTGGGAAAAATACATATTTTGCATCTACTTGTGAAAAAACTAGTTCCTTTCAGATTGGTTCGCTTTTACTAAAATATCACTGGATCTGAATTAAGTAATTTGGTTTTTTGATGGTAAGTTTTACACATAGGAGAAATATTTGATATACATATAGTAGGTATCAATTATTTTATTAGATATAGGCGTGTGCCTAAACGGTGGGGAACACAATACGCCCGAGAAAAACCAGCTCACTAGATACATTTCCTTCGGATTGGACAGGCCAAACTCCCGCTTAAATTCAGTGCCGTCCGCTATGGGGGAAAACAAACCGTAGCCATAGCAATCAGCTGTTCTGATTAAACATATTGATTGGCTGACGTAACCGGGGTCATGTCAGCGGTTTGTTTACGAAAAAAACTGAGAATGTGTTGGTGATATACGAAAATGGTAGGTATTACTAGCCAGGGCATTTGAACAGCTCAGAATGGTAGCTCGCCAGCATCCATTGCTAACGATATTTCTGTTCATATCTGTGCATCCTGCGGGTGCCACCGTTTAGCGGGCGGAAGGAGTCATCATACATTCCTAGAGTTCCAGTGTGGAATATAGGGCCACAGGGGTGCAGGCCCTGCACATACAGTCTTAAAGAATTTCTGACTTTGCCAAAGATCGCTTCCTTCTCCACAGCTGCAGGCGCCAAACAAACGCTTGTAGAAGCAATATTCACCCTTCGCTTCTCTCGATGATGTCAGGACGGAGTTAATTTAATTTTTCACCTTCCAGACGCGTAAAATAAATTGTCTTAATACGTGATCGAATAATTGCTGCGTTTTCACAAAAGTCAATTGGAAAATAGAGTTTCCTGCTTTAAATGACGATTTAAGAATGATGGGAAAAATTCTCTGTTTTAACTGCTGTTTTTATATAAATAATTTTTTAACTGGGTTTTTTTAGTTCTACTAAGAAAATCTATTTTTTATCAAAAATTTAGTAACGGTAGATGATATGAGCATTTTACAACAACAAATATTATATGTATATTACAAAAACAGCTTTTTGCGCATTTGTTCTAAGTTTTTATGTTTTGATATAATGATTTTAAATTAATAGTTCAAATAACACGTTGCTGAAAAATATGCAGCTTTGACGAAGGGCAGGAAATATAGGGTTTTCCAATAACAAGTGTTATTTTGAATAGGATTGCGCTAACGAGAGATGATTAACGATTTTTTATGGCCGGAAATGGATGGTATTGATCTGGACAACGTTTATTTTTAACAATTCGGCACTACGTGCCACACAAGCAACGAAACCATTGATCTTTTACGGGAAAAGTTTCCGGACCGTGTTATTTCTCGAAGAGGTGAACACCTTGTGACTTCTTTCTTTGGGGCCACGTGAAAGAGAAGGTCTACGCCAACAGCACAGGGTCGATTCAAGACCTCAAAGATGGAATTCGTGAGGCTATCGAGGTCATAAGGCAGCCACTTTGCAATTCGGTTATGGAAAATTAGATGAAAAGGATATTGTCCTGTATGCGTGGATGTGGTGGTCATTTGCCTGATGTTATTTTCCACTATCAACGGCAGCCTTCCTCTTTATAATAAAATAAACATCCGATCATTTATATTAAAAAATACCATTTTTCTTTGAATATCAAAATAACACCTCTTATTAGAAAACCCTTTACTTTACGTTCTGCCTTTAACGTTCAGGTAATGAACAAAAAATTCTTACATAGGTATGAGTGTACTTAAATCACCATAATTCATGCAAGCAATCAACATCCTTTTTTAAAGCATTGCTAAGTAAGTAAGTAGTAAACTACGTAAAATTGCAAGCAAGCACTTGAAATTATTTAAAAAGCTTATGGGTAGTTGATATTATAAAATTGCAAGCAATACGTCATAAGGGGAAAAATTCGCATGCAAGTACAAAAAGTGACAGGCAGGCAGGCAGTCAGAGGGGTAATAAATTCGGTGTCATATGCTCTATGCTTACATTCAACGCTGGCAATGGTGTCGGATTCGAATGAACTATCGATTCACCGGTTTTTTCATCCAATTTTGCATACATGAAGGGGCATTGCAGAAAGGAAAACGAATACTTAATCTGCCGTATAGATGAAGCATAAGAATTTTCGGCATCTTTTATCTCACACAAACAGTTTATGGTAAGTTAAGGTTAATTAATAAAAATAATAAAAGTATATATAAGAATATATATATATATATGTATGTTTAAGCAATACAATTTTCTAATTTTGTACAAAGAAAAAACTTATAAACAAATACTTACGTAAAAGCTCTTTGAATCACGCTTACAATTCGCCTTGGTTATACACTTATCCAAAACGGCCTCGAACACCTTTGGCATTGACGCAATTAGTGCCAGTATAACACAGGGGTATTTGTCGGAACGCATTGCCATCACCTCATTGGCGCGATCTTCATGTGTGACCATGGCGAGTGCAGACTCGGGGTACTTATAGTAGATGGCATAATCGATGGCGCTCATGTCCATGTAGTTGTAGAAGAGTTTGCAACCCATTGAGAGTAGCACCGAGATGGCGTGTGGTTTATTCTCCATGGTGGCCAAGTGCAAGGCAGTATTCTGTTAAATAGCGATACAGGTTTGGAAAATAAAAAGGGTTTCAATACATAGTTGCATAACATTTTTGCTTTTAAATAAGGCATGCATAATAAATGAAATTTATCTCACAATGAGCAAGTTGGCTGCGATCGCTTTTTTGAAACCTATTTTCCTCACAGAACATTTGCATGTACGATATTGTTTCGGTAGCTTCTAAATGCAACTCCGAACAAAGGGAATTTAGTAGAGCGTCATCTCTCGCCGCGAAGATGAGCCACCATTACTGGAGTTCTTTGTTTCGAGAATTTTTAAGGAAACGAGTACATAAGGCAATATCTAAGGGAAAATTCCTATACTTAAAGCAAGATCGATCCGCGCGTGATGAGGTTTTTATCGAATGTTGTATTTCATATATAATCTCTTTGTCTGCAATCTTAATTGTAATGGAGTAAAATAAGGCCTTAAAAAGTGCTAGGTAGTACACAATGGAACAACCTATGTTTTGACAAGCACGTGAGACATGAGAACAGAATTCAAATTCTTTGCAAATTTGGCACAGTTATTGTCCATGGTCCATGAATCCCATGAGAAAAAGTCCCAATTATTTTGTATGAGAAAAAGTCGCTCTTTTTGGGTGTTTGGCCGTGCATGACTTTGTGGAGGTAACTACAGGCTTCGAACGGCATATGTCTTCTTTTATAAGGAGCTTTTTCATAGCAGAAATATACTCGGAGGTTTGCCATTGCCTGCCGAAAACTTTTTCTTCATTTTGGTGTTTCACAGAGATTCGAGCCTGTGCACTTCCAAATGGTAGTCGTGCACCAACTCATTCGGCTACGACGGCGCCTAAAATAAATTATATTACCTACTATCTAAACAGTGGCTATCTTATTATATTTTGTTTTGCTTTTTCGGGTTCTATCACTGAATAGAAATGTAGTTTAATAGTTTGCCTATTGAGATATATAAGTAAAATTTAATATTTTTATATCAAATTTGCAAAACAAAATACACATACATATATAGTGCAAAATAAACGTCATGGGGTTTGAGGCTCCATTAAATATCAGCTGTTTCAAAATAAAACAATAGGTTTTTTTTCTTGCAATATATTGGTTGGGGAATAAGCTCGTAGCGTTTTTACCGAAGACTTTTATTTAAACAACAAACAATAATTATGTCAATAAGTTAATTGATTATATAAGCGCCGGTGCTGTTCAGGTGCAGCCTCTTCCCACCACTCGACCAATTTGTTGATGCCGTTCCGCCAAAAATCGCCTAGTATGGAGTCAAAGAAGTGGTTGAGCCAATTTCTAAGGACCGTTTTGTTATAGAAGGTAGCGCCCTTCATATGGTTTGACATGGAACGGAAAATATGGTAATCGGTCGGTGCAAGGTCCGGAGAATTCGGCAGATGCTGAAACACCTCCCATTCGAGCTCTTCGAGTGCTGCTGTGACGACTTGTGCAACATGGGGCTTGGTGTTGTTGTGAAGGAGTATGGTTTGGCCATGTCGATCAGGCCTTTTCAGCCGAATAGCCTCATTCACGCGGTGCAGCCGGATAATGTAAGGGTTCTTATTCACTCTTTTCGAGCATTTTCCAGTACACCATGCCCTCCCAGTCCCACCAAACACATGTCTTCTTCTTTGAATGAAGATCCAGCTCGACTCTCGGCTTTGGCGTATCTCCTGGAGCCACCCTCTCCTTTCTTTGCTTAATATTGAGTACTTCGGCTTTTAGTGAATCACCTTAATGTGCATACCATTGGTTAACATACATATATTATATTTGTGTACATTTAGATTTAGTTTTGAGCTGAGTGAGAAGGCGCTTATTTTGTGATTTAATAAACTTCTCATACTTTTCGAATAACATAAAAGCAGGTTGCCAAAATGAGACACCGTGAAGTTTTGTAGGACTGTAAGGGCATAACTGGTTCAAGCTAAAACGCCAAGAATTATTTTGTAATAACTTTATAGGCCACTGGTATTTGCTCATGCGTAATCAAGAAAAATACAGAAGTGAGAGTGGTTATTAAGTTTCTATTTAAGTCAATATAATTTACAATTCCTGCAATATCCACTCATATGCAAATACGTGTGTCGAGAAAAATTTTCTGTTTCGTATAATATTAAATTTGACAAGCAATACTTACACCATCCTTGTCGACTTGATCGAGTAGATGCGAGTGCACGGAATGCAACAACTCAATGGTCTGTGTATAGCCCGACATCGCGGCCAAATGCAGAGGATTACGTCCATTGTGATCTCGATGTAAAAGCGCGCCCCGATTTAGCAAAAATTGTACCACACGCGTGTGACCTTGTTGTGAGGCGATATGTAGTGGTGTGAGTCCTTCTCCATCACTCTCGTTGATTATGAAAGATCCTTTCTCCGAGTCGAGTAGCTGTTTAACGGTGTTAAAGCGACCATAACGTGCCGCAAAATGCAATGGACTCTCGTTGTTGTTATTCTTGAGGTTAATGCAAGCGCCTAACTGAATAAGATTCTCCAAAGAACGTATATGTCCATCACGACTGGCATAGTGCAATGGCGAACAGCCAGAAGCATCCTTTTCATTAAGCAGCTGTACTAATTGAGAATGCGACTGTTTTTTGTTCACTTCATCTGCGAATTCTGGTAAACGCCCACCATTCATAATCACAAAATGCAAAACATTACGTGACGATGCGTCCTTGACATTAATGCCAGCACCGAGACGTATTAGCAGATGCACAGTTTTCCAACCGTTACGTGAAGCGGCCAATAAGATCGGTGGGCGATGTTCCTTGTCGAGCGCATTGATGTCAGCGCCTTCCTTCACCAAATACTCAACAATATCTGGATGATCAAACATAGCAGCGCAGTGAAGGGGCGTCATCTTCTGAACATCGGTGCAGCTGAGACAAGTTAGCTTCTCAGAAGGTTGCATGCTGAACATGAGTTTCACGATTTCGATAGCGCCCTGGAAAATATAGAAGCGGTATAGTAAAAGAACTAAGGTGTGTGATATTTGGAAAGGCAATATAGAGAGGCGTAGGGGAATAAGAGTAAATAAGCGAATTATGAAATTTTTTATTGGATGTGAAAGGAGTGAGGCCCCCTATTTTATTAAGTGTTCATACGAAAACATAGGTGTTGACGGCCAAATGCTTCCATCTCGTTGGCAAGTTATTTTCGTATACCTTGGTCTTCAAATAAGCCCACAAATAAAAGTCATGTGATGTTAAATTGGATCATCTGTGCCAAAATTGCAATTTTCCGATATCAGTCGAATTCGGAACAATGAACACAATAGACTGATGCGGTGGAGCTTGTGGGGCATTTATTGACTTTCGTACGGCTTTCGACAGCTCCACCGCAACTGCATCTAGAGAGCGCTTCCAGACTGTAATATTCCACCAGAGTTTATTGCTTTAATTCAAACCCATTACGAAAACTTCAGCTAAAGAGTGCTACACAACGGCCGCCTATCAGAGCCATTCAATAGCAACACAGGCATCACAGGCAAGGCTGCCTAATGTCGTCTATACTCATCTTTCTAGTCATTGACAATGTTCTGCATAAATCTCTTGATGGTAAATTCCGCGCATCCAATTATGCTGATGACATATGTATGTTTACTCTCACCGACACACTCTGATATGACCTAGCAAGGGAAGTGCGGCTTGGGTTGAAAATAAACATCTAAAAGTAAAAAAAAATGAAACCAATATATCCTTAAGTTTCGTCATTGATGGAGAGAATATTGAACTTGTCGACTCATTTCAATATCTTGGAATTGAAATTACCATGAAAAGTGGTGGAATGAAAGATATAGAATCCAGATTAGCAAAGTGCTGGAGCTTTCTCAGCTTACGAAAAATATGGAATTCTACCAGTTTATCTGTGAACACAAAGGCGAACACATTCAAATCCAATGTTCCCACAGTTCTTTTATATGGTTCCGAGACATGGCTAGCTAACGGCAGCTTTACAAGCAAGCTACAAGCCTATATAAATAGAGGACTGAGCCGCATTCCCAAAAGCCGCACCAGACGCCATAAGGCCGGCGCGCCAATTAAAAGGTCAAAAAAAATCGATTTTTTTTTTCCTGAAATCAATAGCTTAGATATTCAAGAACATGAGACACAAATTTTCAGAGTTATTACAATAAATTCCAAGTATTTGCAGAGCTACAGAGCCGAGCGTAGCACATACCGGTATTTTGATAATCTAGGCGGCCAAAACTATTTTAACGTTTTTTATAGTCTTAAATACTTTTGTTCATCATCATTTAGACAATGGACTTTTTTTATTGAACTATTATATTATTAACCCTTAAGTGACCATGGTATCTTTAAAGATACAACCATTTTGTACTAGAATAAATAGAAAATGAATTTTTTTTTGGGTATTTATAGGTTAAATTATATAAAATAGACATCATTATTAATGTTTTTATTATTTATAATCAAATGCCAAGTTTCACAGAAGGTGTCAAATAAAATACATTATTTGAACCAAAAAAAAAATATTTAATTCAATCAATAATCTTACGTCAATAAGAACTAAAGCAAAATGAAACAAATTAAAGGAAAAAATTAGAAATTTTCATTATCTGATGAATCAGATTCGTTAGGTTGGGCCGGAATGAGTAAACTTAACGATTCCGGTAAATAAGATTTTAATTTTCCTCTTTTCACATTTCTAGTGCTGCTAAATAAAGGGTCTGAACTTAAAAAAAGTCGATTAAAAATGTCTCTATTGCAGTTTTCTCGGGAAATTTTTCTTGCGAAGTCTTGGCGGTAAGTTCTAAAATGTTTATTCCTTGCTTCTGCAGCTTCCTCCGAAAGTTGCCCAATAGGCACCAATGCATTTTTTATGATTAATGCACCATGCACAAGTATTTTGTGCATTGTCGGTGTCATCGGGTGCCATAGTATAATTCAACGTACAACTGAGCTGTGTCAAATGCATATTTATCATACTTCTCCGAGTCCACTTTATGTCCGCATGAAATTGTCTCCAATATGACTTTTAACCGATAAATGAGATCATAGTTGATTCCGGTTATTTCAGCAGCTAACTTTGGATCTTCGAAAAATCTCCTCCTTGTGTTACCATCATTCGTGTTTCCAAAGCTTGCTTTTGGCATATCAACAAGCAAGTCAGTCTCGTTACGGAATCTCCGTTGGATTTCAAGTTTCCTGTCTTTCTCGAGCGTTTTTTCCGCTTCTGTCTTTCTTTCTCTGTATTTTCGAACAGGCAACTTGTAGGCAAACCAAACTCAAGGCACTCGTGGTTAATATCATGCTTTAAATGCAGCTGATTAAAATCTTTGGATGTAGCGCCACAAATATAGCACTTATTGGTAGAAGTTGTGCCAGAAGCAGCGTTGCACACTTTGCCATCTACCATAGTCATGACGAACACGTGACTGACTTTAAAGGTTAAACTATTTAATTCTAAATCCGTAGCTGACAGCGATTTCAAAGATTCAGTTACGAAGTCAATTTTCTCTTTAGTTAAGTCCACACTTTCTTTCACAAACCGGAACCTCAAAGGACGACAAAAACGAGCTGAAGAGGGCGTTGGATTTTCCCAAACTACTGTATCACTTTTTTCACAGACTAACCTTAATGGAACAAAACAGGTTTGGAAGATATTTGAATCACAATCCATATCACTTTCTTGTTTTTGTTTAAACTGTGACTGCTGTGAGCCGTCGCATCCCCATTTACAAATAAGTTTCAGGGACAATCTTTCTTGTTCTTTAAGGCTGAAAGAACTACTTCCAAATAAGCTAATAAGAGTTTCACTGTAACATCGACCAAGGGCTGTAAATCACATTCGGCACTAGTGCATGTAATTCTGATAGATTCAGTAGGCGGATACAATTCAGTTTTTGCTTTTTGAATAAGTGTGTAGCAGGGACAAATTTTTTTACATGTGTTCCTTATAACTTCGTACTGAGCACTTGTTAGATCAGCATCAATCATCATTTTCAATGCTTGCATTGGTGATAAAGAGTGGATTTCTTTTTTCCTAGTGTTTGAAAATGCCTTTTTGTATTTTGTCGCACGTATCGGAGAGTTTTGAATATCTTTTAATACTTTAGAAGCATCTCTCTTTCCACTTTTGATTAACTCCACTGAAGCAGCATGCATAATCAAGTTTTTATCCTTTTCTGTAGATCTGAGTTCTGCAGTTTTGCGTCTTTTAGATCTTTCACCTGAGTCACTGAAATGTTTCTGAGGACGGTCACATCGTTTCGGTATTGCCGCAACAGTTAATTCAAAACCACCTTCCAACCAAGACATGTACTTTGATAGGAAAACATCTTCCTTTTTATGTACTTGTAGCCACTTTTTCTTGATTTGTGATTTAAAATGTGAAAAATTGTGCTTAAGAGCTGATATCTGTTCGTCAGAGTATTTTTCACTTGATAAAAGCTCCTGTTGTAAGAGTTTAATTTTTCGTCCAAATTTGGTAAATTCTGACCTTGCATGCGGTCGAATAGGTATTTTCGAGTCACAATTCGAACCCCTGAAGTGCCTTGAGAACCTTAAACAAACCACAAAATAACAAGTATAGAAAACGCTTTTAAAAGAAACTGTTCCATGAATCTTTTGAAATTCCACAATTAATTAATCGGCGGTTTTCTGCGGCTAATTCTACTTTATTCTACATCTCAAAGCATATATACACAATCTGAAAACAAAAATCAAGCTTGGACTGACTTGGAAGTATAACTTTCAGCTTAACAAATAAAAAATAAAAAATGTGTACAAAATGCACTATTTCTCCTTGTACGGAATTCAATAAATTACGTTATGAACGAAATCTATAAAATATTTATTAAATTTAGAAAAAACATTCCTGAAGCTTCAATTTCCATCATTAAAACGATACATATAACTTTAAATAAGTTAACTTTACTTTTTTGAAGATTTGTTGCTTGCCGAACGCCGAGCGAGATATGTGTAGTGTGATAAGCAATGAATTTTTGACTGCCAATACGGCGGGAGCGCACGCGACGAAAAAGCGCGAGAGGGGGTGGAGTGAATACTCTATTGTGTTATCTTTCTATTTTATTCATTATTAAAATCAATTAATGCATTTTACAAAATTGACTTTTGGCCGCCTAGATTATCAAAATACCGGTATGTGCGTAGTGCGGCGTCGAGCAACCGTGCGCTTATTGTTGTAGTTTGAAGCGCGTTTTCTCGGCTTTTCATTTTCACGATTTTACCTAATTTATGTACACGATTGCAAAAAAACTAAACGAGCTATCCATTTCATTCAAAATGCGTTATCTTCAGTATTGTTTTCTCTTCTATGTGAACTAAAAAAAACATCCAAAAACTTTTTTTACCCAGTTGAAGAGTTTTTTTTTTCCTTGAAAAACCACTTTTTTTTCTACCTTCCCCAAAAATTCGAATTTTACGTGTTTCTCCCAATTTTCTTAGTTCACATCGAAGATAATTACATCAAAATTAATAATCATTTTTTTTTTTTTTGTTTTCAGATGAAAATTGCAAGTTGTATCTTGTACAGAAGTTGGATACTTCAGTGGCAAGGCGCTCTGGGAATCTATTGATAACTCGGCTTACAATATATTGTTGGAGATTGTACACATTTTTTTTTTTAGTTCAAATATATATTAAACTATCCCCAAAAATTCATTTGGCTAATTGTTTTTTTTTCTTATCCTACAACGCTTCGCGAAAACTACTGAATTTAGGACATCTAATTGGCCCGCCGGCCATAATCAAAAACAAAAAAAAAGGCGAAAATGAGGTTGGATGGGGCATACTCTACGAAAACCTCTCTAGGAAATCTGTAGCTTTGCAATTGATTGGAATTCCCAAGGCAGCCGTAAAGGGTGAACGTCTTAAAATGTATGCCACACCCCATTATAAAGGAAGCAAAGAATGCGGGAAAATCATGGCTTAAAGGATTTATCAAAATCTCGAACTCAGTTCAGATGTTTTATATCCTCCCTATTCTCCCCAAGGAGATAGAGGAAATGATGGTGATGATGGCTCGACAACGTCGCCATAGATGCTTTTTATTAAGGGATGTTCTTTCGGAGTGCACTGTTCTTTATTATAAACCTTTTTCCTCTGACCATTCCAAAGTGGTATGTCATTATACGGAATGACGGGGCTGTCAAAAGTTCCACTTTACAACGTACACCGGTATGTATTCACCTTCTATTCAATCGACTTGAATTGAATGGAGTCTATTAGGTTTACTATAGCATGTTAACAGTAGTACTGTGTGAATTGAATAAATTTTAAAAAATCCCCTAAACTGATTATATTGCAAAAACCCTAAAAATACAATAATACGGTAGAATTTTAGATTTTCCTCCGCCATACTGTATCCACCTTTTAGAATTTTACAGGTCTGATATTAAATTTGTATTCAACGATACTGAACATCTCCTCGTAACAAATTACTACCGCTCTTAGCAACTGAAATTTTTATAAATTGTCGCCCATGCTAGGTATAAGGTTGAGAAAATCATGTTTGGCCTCCTGCTCAGAATAAGTATTAAATAAGTTGCTTGCTAAATTTGCTAAATAAATGTTATGTCTGAAACGAATATTACAGTTAATATTTATCATTATCATATCATATAACATTTTCTGGCTCAAACAAAAAAACTCAACAGTCGTCTGTTATAAGTCGGCAATACATTTTTAATGATGTCAAGTTTATTAAATGCTTCCATGCTACTTTTGTCAGCCTAAAATGTTGCCAACACATACGTGTGTATGATGTGTGTGCGTGTATTTACATGGGTATTAAAGGAATTTTGCTAGCCTGTCAACGGCCGAGGAAGAGTATCTTTGTAAATAATTGGCTAAGCAGACGAAATAACGAATGCTAACTTGACAAAATACAAGAACATCGAAGGCAGTTGGTCGCCGTGAGAAGTGGAGGTAGTTATTTTTTTGTTATTTGTTTGTTGACGTGCAGTCTGGTGTCAGATATTAAATTAAAAAAATTCTTGCACCTATACGTATGTATGTGTACATACTAGGGTGATCGAAGTGTTTTTTCGTCCTCCATATGTGGTTTGCTTTAGAAATTTTAATTTTTCGGACATGGAGTAAGTCAATAATTAAATCCCTAATTGTCGACAGGCGTATCAAAATATTTAATATATAGGATTCTATTTGCAAATAAAGTCGTGGCTCAATTAGTGCAACTTATTTTGTAAAATTCGGCGCTGGGTGCACTAATAGAACACTAATCGAGCTAAAAAAAGCTTAAATTGCGTTAAGAAAAGACGAATTAGACAATTTTGAATGCATTCATTCTTATGAAAAATACATATTTAAATGGAAGTATTTGGAAGTACTACAAAAATATGACCCCTCTTTCTTTCATTTGTTTATAATAACATCAATGGTAGTATTGACTGTTCTTTTTTTTTTGGAAGAATTATTTTCGCTTTACCTTTCTATGGTACTAACGGAGTATCCTCTTGTTCGAACCTTAAGTGAATTTAATTCAATCTCGTTTTCTATCAAACTAGATTTTTCATCTCCGAAAAGTGTATTTTTAATTACTTTATATACTATTTTTAGTTACCTAAATCGTGTTGAATAGTTATTCTACGTTTTGTTGTGCTTGTGTTCATAGACTAAATAATAATAATAAATATGTATATAAACAAGAAAAGATGCTCCCTATAGAGCCACGCTGTGATCGGGCATAACCCGAGCCATGTGGGAGCTTAAGCTTGAGATGCTGACCAATAGGAACTACGCCCGAAAATTCTACCAGAAAGTTTGTCGGCTTACAGAAGGTTTTAAGACCGGGGCGATTTCTTGTAAGAACAAAGACGGCGATCTGAGGACAGACATCCAGAGCATATCAATTATGGAGGAAACACTTTTCGAATGAGAAGATCGCGATATCCCAGTCGTTGACTACGGAATTGTCATTCCGTTACCTGACCATGACGAGGTGAGAATAGCGATAACGAGGCTAAAGAACGACAAAGCCGCGGGCACCGAGCGGTTTAAGAGCGTACAATTGTTGGCTTATGCCGATGATATTGATATTAGAAACCAGCATTAACACCGACAACTTCATATGCCAGCCATGAAATTCAAAATTCGAAACATGAAACAAAATTTGTGAGTTTTTGGTGAAAATAATCGTCGAATTAATCCACAATTCAAAAGTTGCTGAACAATTTCACGAAACTAGTTTTGTTTCTGCCGAAGGTAGAAAAAGGGCTGCCAGACTAAAAACTGGACGTTCTGAGTACTGTTGCTGTGGCGCAAAATGTTGCTAACCAATCTTCAACATCGATATCTCGACGACCTCAACAATTAGACATTCATGAATCAAGTGATTGGCGGATTTTACATAAGCATTTGCATTTGCATCCTAACTAAATTCAATAAATATATAAATTTAGGCCAACAGATCATTATCAACGCAGAAATTTAGTTAATTCGTTCTTTGAATTTGATGATGCTTTTTCACGCTAAGAAATCTTTAGTGATGAAGCTAATTTCACAGATTTTTGTCGAGGGGAAAAGCCTTGAGTATTTTCAGAAAAATCATTACATCCCCTAAATTGGACTGTTTGGTGTGGCTTTAGTCTGGGTGAAGAATTGATCCTTTTTCTCCGAAGATGCAAAATCTGTTAGATAGACAACCGATTGAGTACTTTTTGTTGGCTTGAAGGAATATACACAGATGATATTTGCCTTCAACTGCATGGACAAGTCGTACAATACGGGCGCATTATTGCAATCTAAGTTTCCAGGTCGATTAATTTCACGTAATGGTGACATAAACTGACCGCCTAGATCATGCATCTTGGCTCCACTAAGAGCCGTATTTTGAATAAAAATAGTGAGACCTGAAATACTCTAAATTTTGCATTAAATATGCTTTATTTCCTCATTTCTAGCCTGAAAGCAAATTCCTGATACATTACGGTTATTATTTTTGTTGTCAAAAAAAAAAAAACATAGTTCAAGTTCCAAATGCTAGTTTAACTACCCTGTATATACTAGATTTTATGTACTTACAATGGAAAAAATCAAGTATCTTGCAGTGATTGAATTTTTATTTTTGGAAGATTTAAAAGCAAAGGGAATTTATGAGGGAATGTTGAATAAGGACTTTTCGTCATCAATTAGTATAGTAAAAAGATGGGTTGCTGGTGGTCGTACAAGAAGATGAAGATGATCCACATCAGGGACTTTCCAATCAGCAACAACACCAGAAATCGTAGAAAAAATACAGGTTACCGTCGATTTAGTATAAGCTCTGGGCATCTCATTGGGCAGTGTCAGCAACATTTTGACTGAAGTATTGGGTTTCCGAAAGCTGTGTGCTCATTTTGAGCGTTTTCGAAAGGATAAAGTGGATTTTGTAAGTCAATTCATCGCTGTGGATGAGACTTGGGTCCATCACCATGATCCTAAATCAAAACAAAAGGCTAAAGAATGGTGTGAACCTGGTATTTCGGTTGCGAAACGAGTTCGTGTCCAGATATCGGTTAAGAAGGCGAAAGGAATTTTCTTTGTGGATTACTTGCAAACGGGTAAAATAATAAATAAATTCTGAATATTAATGTAATATTTTAGAACAGCTGAAGGAAAAAATTCGTGAAAAAAGACCCAGTTTGCAAAAGAAAACAAAAATCGTCAAGGCAATGCGCTGTGTCACAAGAGCATTTTGATAATGGAGAAAATCCATGAATTAAAGTTCGATTTATTGGAGCATCCACCGAATTTACCAGATTTGGCCCCTAGCGACATGCACTTGTTTCCAGACCTAAAAAACTCATGCGTGGAAAGCGTTTTTCATCAAATGATGAGGTCATAACAGCTGTGGAAGCGCATTTTGCAGCCCTTCCAGATTCTCACTTCAGGGATGGGATCCATAATTTGTAATTTCGTTGGAACAAGTGTTTGATGTTCAGGGAGACTGAATAATAAAGTGTATTTCAAACCATAACATTGTGTTTCTCCTATCGAACCGCAAAACTTTTGGAACAACCTAGCATATATAAGCTGTATGTATATATGCATTACGGCGGGTCGATTTAAAAATCGCTCATTGCTCTGTGAAAATCGTATTCTAGGGATCAAAATAAGAAACTTTGCCGAAGGAACCATACCTCTAAAACGAATTCTGATGTCCCCCAATTTCAAAATATCACCATTTTTGGCTTTTACATGAAAAAATCAGCTAAATGGCTATGTTTTTTCTTTATTTTTAATAATATTTATTATTATTTATAATAATATCTATTTTTTCTCTTAAGAAATTTATTTAGTCAGAACATATGTAAATGAAAAAATTAATTTAAGAGAGTTATAGAAAAGAAACTAAAAAGTTCGACCCAAATTGGGGGACATCAGAATTCGTTTTACAGGTATGGTTCCTTCGGCAAAGTTTCTTATTTTGATCCCTAGAATATGATTTTCACAGAGCAAATGGCGATTTTTTTGCCTCCCCACAAAAGACACTAAAAGTTCGACCCAAATTAGGGGACATCAGAATTCGTTTTACAGGTATGGTTCCTTCGGCAAAGTTTCTTATTTTGATCCCTAGAATATGATTTTCACAGAGCAATGGGCGATTTTTTTGCCTCCCCACAAATCGACCCGGCCTAATATGCATGGATATAATCATGTGGGTTGCCTTTTATGTAAAATACTTTTTACTGGTTTGTGTGTCAACATCTCCTTTAATTGGTACAATGATTGTATTAAGCGATTATTTAATGACTTATATTCGAATAATTTTCATAGGTAAATTAGGGGAAGAATTTTTAAACGTTAAAGTTTTCAGTTAAATATTTATTTGGTAAGAATAAAATGCCGGGGAAAGGTAATTATGTAAAAGTAAAAAATTCTAACGTAACGAAATTTTTTTAAGCAGTAGAAGAATTTATTACCAATTGGTTGCTCCACCGTTGCAATGTTTTCAACTCACCTGTGCGCACGCCAAATGCACCGGCGTCGAGAGATCATGTTGCTGTGTAGAGATTTTCGCACCAGATTTCAGACACAATTCCACCGCTTTGATATCGCCGCCATGAACGGCGGAATGAAGTGGCACGTTGCCCTCGGAATCGTAAAAGGATATCATCTCTTCGCGTGGACAGCCACGTTGTTCGCCCCACTGTCGAAATAGAAAGTGATGATAGATGTAAATTGATGTGCTTGTAGTTATTCAGTACACGTGTCGTTGCCGTGATTAGATGTGAGTTAAATGCTTTTAACTTTTACGATTAAGTAAAAGTTGTGAATATAAAAAGGTGAAAACTTGATTACGTTTTCGATTAGCAATCATTTACAGATATTGTCCCTAATTATAGGGGGTTGGATTTTATAGACATGCATAAAAATACTTATTACATACATATGCACATAACACATTTAAAAAATATATAAATGAACAAGCAAGGCTAAACTCGGTTTGGCCGAACTTTATATATGTAAGTATATCCGCGCACATTTTAGTAAAATTTAATTTGAGCGCACTGTTAATTTTTGCTAACAAAGAAACATTTATAGACAATGAGCGTTAAATCTTGTAATATTGAATTTCGACCGCAAATTTGGTCTTAACATAAATATTAGAAATGGCATGGTTTTTATCCGAAACCGAAATCCCTTGGCCAAAGACTAATATGTGTACCATTGAAATATTAGGGGTCCTCCTACCAAGCTCGTTGTTTCGTTACTGGGCAGTTTTGCATATAGTTGTATTTTGTTTTTGTAAATCCAATGAAAGCACCTAAGCGCCAAGTAAAACGAAGCGCTGCGGTAATAAGCCTGGTAATTTGATCGGTAGTTGGCAAAATAACATCAGCTGTTCGACAATTGTCGTCTGATGGTTAGGTGCGCGGTAAATGAAATAAGTGAAGTGAAAGAAAAAAAAGAAATTTTATATTTGAAGGATATTTTCTTCTGCGGCAGAAGCCTGAAAAAATTGACGGATGAGGACCAACTATATTTTACATTTGATGGCTGAGAATGCTTAGGAGGGAGTTTCGATAAGTACTCGTGTTAGACATGAAGGCACCATTTTCTCAAAAAATTTTTTTTTTTAATTTTCACCATAGTTCTCTTTTAGAAAGATACACTTCTCTCAACACTCCAGCCATTTTTTAACCCCTCCAAAAAGTAGGACTTGTCAAACTCTCCGAAATACGCCTATGTCTCGGCGATGACTTCCTCGTTCGAACTAAATTTCTTACCGCGAGCCATTTCTTCATATTAGGGAACAAGAAAAATCTGCAGGGAGCCAGATCGGGTGAATACGGAGGTGCGGCAGCAATAACGCCGTGAAACAGCACCTTCTTTTTCGCCAAATGCGATCGCGTCTCCTTCAATTTTTTTTTACCAATAACTTACTGTAGTATTGTCCAGTGATTGTTCTTTCTTTTTCTTAAAACTTCAAGAGGATGACGCCGTTCGTATCCCAAAAAAATACTTGCCATGACCTTTCCGGCCGATGAGACTGTCTTCGCCTTCTGTGGAGCAGATTCACTGGGAGAAATCCATAGTTTTGATTGTTGGTTAGATTCTGGTGTATAATGATGAATCCAGGTTTCATCAACGGTGACAATTCGATGCAAAAATTCCTTCGAATCTCGCTTAAATTGCTCCAAACACTGCTTCGAAGTTAACAGCCACATCCACTGTTGTCCACCGCGATGGGTGCCGCGATCCCAACGGACCGACAATTTTTTCATTCCAACTTATCATGTAAAATATTAATTGCCGTTCCGGTCGACACACCTATTGCCACTGTTATTTCGCGCTCTTTCGTTTGTCGATCAGCGAGAATCATGTCAAGGACTTTTTGAATGATTTCCTCGCTAACCACGTCTACCCGGCGACCTGGTCGCTCCTCATCAAAAACGGAAGTTCGCCCACATTTAAATTCTATGAACCAATATCTAACTAACGAAGGATTCCCATAAATAGCATCCAACTTTGTTTGCCTTTATCTGCTCGCATTTTTTCCCATCCAAAAATAAAAAGCGAATTGCCGAACGATACTGCTCTTTTTCCATCTTAGCGAAACTCGTCTTACTCGAACTCAATCGGTCTGAAATTTGTTTTGCCGTCGTCTGATAGACGACAGCACCCGATGGTAACACCAACTCCCTTCAGGAACGCCCTCTGCCATCAAACTCGGGCCCTTATTGAACAGCCCTCATAAATTGCAGTACGTGTATGATGCTGCTTTTTTTGCTACTTGATTAATAATTTTTGATCTTTCACTATATTTCAGTACTTCCAGTTTTTTTTTGTTTTATTCAAGGCAATTGGTGCGTTTCGGGCATAATTAGTTTTGTTATTGCTTCCGTGAAAGAGGTAGAAATTTCGAAGTTCTCTTTTTGGGATATTAAAGTTTATTTTTTCCAGAAGGGCAGCACAGCCAATACCTCCTTTTATAATGCCATAAGTTAAGGAGAGAACAGATCTTTTACTTTCTAGAGGCCTGAGATTTAAAAAAGTAAACGAGCATTATAGGATGGAAGAGGTTCAGTAAATCGTAAACACCGCAAAAGAGAAAAACTTATTAAATTTTCTGACTCCTATTGATTGAGAGTTGAAACCAAATAATAGTGGCATACTCAAGGTGAGAGAGTACAAAAGAGGTGTAAAGCAATTTTAATGTGTTCAGAGCTATTCCGCCGAATGAAATCAAGCATCGTATAAGATTTTGAAATGAGAAAGTGAATGTGATTAATGAATGTAAATTTCGTATCAAAAATAACACCGAGGTCTTTTATTTGACCAACAGTCTGCAGGACATGGCTAGCAATACTATGATACATATAGGAGCTTTCATAAATAAAACACGACACGAGTAAGTGGCACGAAAACATTTTTTAATATTTAAGCAACGGTGAGATCTAGAGGACGCGGAATTTATTAGCGAGTAAACTTTCAAGTTATCAGTGTATAACAGAAATTGAGCGGATGAAATGCAAGAACTAACGTCATTAATGAATAATACGAAAAGGAGCGGACCTAGAATACTGCCCTGCGGGACGCCGGACATTAAACGGAAGCTCCGCAGAATTTTTAACTTTTAACTTTTTAAATTGTACTTGAGTATAATGCAATTGCTGTAAATCAGCTGTTCCGAAAGAGCATTGCCAAACTAATAACTAAACTATTAACAGAAATAAGTCAAAAAGATCGTTCACAGCAAAAAAACATTTGACCAATTGCCAACAAAAGTAACGGAGTATCTTTATTAATTTTTGCTCGAATTGTCGAGTGCACGGACAAACGGATGGATGGACAGACATGGCTAAACCAACTCCTTTTATCGTCCTGAGAATATTTGCGTAAATATGTATTTATTATTTACTTATCAGCCGTTATGTGAACAACTTTATAATATCCTTGTACACAAATGCGCGAGTATAAAAATATATGAAATCGAAAGTTAGTTTATTTGTTTGTTTGTAGTTTATGGGCTGGAATCGATTATTTATTTAAGAAATCGTGTTTATGGTCCGATTCAGGTCATACTCAAAATATATCTTGTTTTAAAACGAAATATATCCACAGGGTTGAGCTGTGGAATTGACGTTCCGGAAAATATTTTCTATATGCAAGTAAGTATTAATTATTTCTGAAAGAAGTGTGTTCGAAAAAATTAATTTGGATTTGTTTGGATCCTTTAGCGGGGACTAGAGTTAAGATATTTGCATGTTAACACTTTATGTACGGGCGAATTGGACAGCAGATTGCACCTAAACCGGTCCGGTTTTGCGATCATTAAAGTTCATTGCCATATTTGCAGAAATCTGTCTCTGCTCAAAACTTTTGAAAATATTGGTATTTCAATAAATGGATCAGTTTACCAATAATCTTTAAGTCGTTCTTTGCGCACTTGTCCCATTATAATAATTAAACCTAAATATTTTTTCATTTCTGGTACCGTAATGTTCGTCCAATTTCTTGTCTTTAATGATATTTTCAATCTTTTCTCTATTTGAGAATGATATATGTTTGATTGGCTAACCATATACTCAAGTAAATCTTCTCCAATAAACAACTCTATAACATGTGCCACGCATTCTTACGATTTTGGCATAACTTTTATCCTGGAGTCTCCTCTAAAGGGTTCCAAAGTAATTGGTTTATCAGTCGTTGACCAACGATTATCACATGTCACAAAAACATCATCTTCTGAATCGCTGTATTGTAGTGACACTCCAGAATGCTTTTGATAACTTATAATATTGCTATCATCACTGCTCACAGAACATCCAGATAAAGAATTAACAAATCTTTCTTCGTTTTCGCTAGTTAAATCCATTTTAAAGGATTACAATTTGAATGTATGTAAGTGTACCGTAAAACACAACCAACCATAAAATGAGACACCGATAACGAGTCTTTTCAATAACTACTTTTCTTTTCAAGAATTCCACCAGGTGTTGCACTAACGATAAGCAATTCACAAATGGCGTCCTGGGAGATTGCACCACTGTTTATACCCTTCGTCTACCATTTGCTAAATATTACTCAACAGATAATTAGAATGCATTTCGTTATCTACATTTCATAGTCTAACGAAAACATTCCGTTCGGCCACTCATCATCGCGGCACCTTTATCCTATCATACCAATGGTGCGGTTTAATTATTTTATTGCTCTACCGCACTCAGCTGGTAGGATCTTAAAGGCGCCTGATAGTTGATTAAAGGATATGACATTTTGATTGCGATGTTATATTTATTATTTGTGTGGCGAATGTGATCACGGAAGATTGGCTTTTTGTCTAATACTAAGCCCAAATATTTAACGGTAGAGTAGAATGGGGTAAGATAGGTCATTTTTTTTTGGAGAGCTCTTGCTACGGTGTTTTTGCATTGATTTTGAAAAATAAGCAAGATTTTGAAAGGTTATTTATCTGCTAACATTTTGGTTATACTGACTTATGTTTGGCTAAATATTTTGGAAGCTGCATTCAATAAGGCAAAGGTACTTTTTTTCGATATTTTCAAAATCGGGGGGCACGATAGGTCACTATATGTGAGGGGGAAAGAATAATGTACATGGCTTGGAAATTAACGTTTTAACTTTTATT
Organism: Anastrepha ludens; assembly: GCF_028408465.1. NCBI lineage: Eukaryota > Metazoa > Arthropoda > Insecta > Diptera > Tephritidae > Anastrepha > Anastrepha ludens. The sequence continues at coordinate 72,123,422 of NC_071500.1, forward strand.
TATAGAGTGGGAACACTGCACATGTTATAAAAGTTAGAAATTTTTCTTTAATTCATCACGCGAGCACGTAATGTTTCGAACGGAATTTTAATTTGTTTAGAGGCTGATCGAACACTAGCGCCATCTCGGACTGCCGCGATTGCGTTTTTTACGTCTTCTCTTCACTTTGTTTCGGCGTTTTTCGCACATAATTACGCACCATTTTGCTGCAAAAACAAATAAAATTCATTTTATTCAATTAAAAGTAGTGACCTATAATGCCCCCAGACGGCTGACCTATAGTGCCCCCAAGCACATGTTTTATGTTAGTGTCGATATTTTTTTTTTAAACAAAAATATCAAAAAACTAACACATTATTCGTGTTCAGCATTATTTTCTACGTAATATAAAACTCACCTGACAAATATTTACATACATTAAATGCACTGCACCGTAGAATAAAAAAAATGCTATGTCGGAGAAAAGCTCACAAAAAACTAAACGACGCCAGAACTAGGATAACTAATCAATGGTGACGGCCGAAATGACAGTCGCGAACGTTGTTCCCCACCACGTATTCAATTCACATAAGACGAGTGACCTCTGCAAAAACAGTGCGACAAAAACCCCACCTACCTATTGTGCCCCCATACCTATCTTACCCGATTCTACTCTACTTGCCCAATTTATATAATGCCTATTAATATTGAGGTTTGTGCTGGGCAAATTGCATTAAGTTTTATTTTCTATCTGTGAATATAATTTGCGACATGATTCAGCGCACTTTGCATTTTACTCACTATATCATGAGCAGACTCGTGCGAATAAAAAATACCGATATCATCAGCATACATGGCGTAGTGACAATTGACGAACTTAAGGTCAGACACATAAATATTAAATAAGATAGGTCCTATAACTGATCCTTGAGGGACACCAGCTGGAATTTTCTTTATTCTTTACTTATACAGACCCAGAAATAACAATTTTTTAGAAAGCTTTGAACAATCTTGATAAGTTGGATAGGAAATTTTAGATCTATGATTGTGCCAAACGGAGCCAAAGGCTTTTTTAACGTCGAAGAGGACTAAAGCGGTCGACTTTTTGTTATTGAAACTAGATTTTACGGGGTTACAAATTCTCCGGATTTGGTGTGTTGTACGGTGAAAATTTCTAAATCCAAATAGTTCAGCAGGCAGTACATTATTTTCATTAATAAATTCTGTTCATTTATCTTTCAGTTCTTGCTCGAATATTTTCCCGAGACTACTTAAAAGACTTATTGGTCGATAGCTTCTGATTTCATTTGCGGGTTTTCCGGGCTTTGGTATTGGAGTTACTTTTGTCGTTTTCCATGTCTCCGGAAAGTACTGAAGTTTAAGACATATATTGATAATAAATGTAAAGAAAATAACTGCTATTTTATGCAAATTCTTAAACATTATATTCCGTATATCGTCTAAACCTGGGAATTTCCGTAAAGCTGTTTGTTGAATTAATAAATCGAAGTGTTCGCACTTAACATAGTCGGTTGGTGAGGTATTACCATATCAAAGAATTCAGTTTACATTTTTTTTCATTTACCGGATCTTCATGTAGTTTAGAGCTTAAGTGCTCCGAAACTTTGTGATTATTTTGGAAAGTATGAGCAAATGCCTTTGCTTTTTCGTGGTTTAGCACAATAGTTGTGTTTTGATCAAAGAGAGTGGGACATTGTACACGCCTCTTTTTTAAAACTTTGCTTATATTCCCGAAAGGTTTACTTCTTGTACCTAGTTCACCTATCCTTTTATTCCATTCTATGTTCCTATGTTGAAAGACTTGTTTCGGTATACGAACAGACAATCAAAATATCTCTAACTGATCTTCCTGTTGTCGATGGTGGCTCCATTACCTTCGAAAGTATTTTCTTATTTTAATTAAATTGAAAATATGAAGTGACAGTTTAACAAAATTAATCTTAGGAACTGAAATTCTTACTGCATTCATTATTTGACTACTAAAAATTGTTATATTTTCGTCAACATTTTCGCGGCAGTTAATCTTCTCTAATTTGTAGATGTGTTTTGAAGAGCATTTTTTAAAAAACTTCTTATATGAGCACCAGTTAGCATTTGATAAGTCCCAGTTTGAACTAGAAATATATGGATCGTCTTTCTTTAGATTAAATTTGATGGGCAAATGATATGAATTCAATTCATTAATTAGCTTAGGTGTATAAGTTGGAATGCTATTCAATGCAATATCTAGATTTGACGGTGAAGATATTGTCACAGGTAGATTATCTGAATAAGAAATGGTAATTGGAACATGTAAGAAAGCCTGATACGCCAAAACAAGGGTGTGAAGACTGCGCAAAATTACTTTGGGGATGGCCTGAAGTGTCCATTTGAGACCAAGGCAAAGTGTAATTGAAGAAGGATGTATAAAAGAGACAATTTCAATAATTTCCTATTCTGGCGGTAGGCTTTGAACTAAAATCAATATAGTGACAATTACCAAAGTTTAAAAAAATTTAATATCTCAGTAACTAAATGAGAATATTTCTTGAAAAACCAAATTGTTAAACTCCACTAAATTTGGGACATTTGATCTTACTAATTAAAAATTTCCGAAACATATAGAAGTTTCGGTTCTGGTCACTTCGCAAGGAATGACTCGAGTAGAGAGGTGCACAGGGCTTGATTGAAAAGTAATGAGCCTTATTTTTTTAAGCAGTTTTATTAAACCTTTTGGCTTATACAACTAATATTCTTCAAAATAGGACCCTTGAGCGTCTATACACCGCTGGTAGCGGTCCTTCCACTGCAGGAAACATTTTTTAAACTCATCCGCCGGAATCGCGTTTAATTTGGCTGTCACAGTTTTTTGGATCGCCTCGATGGAGTCGAAACGCCTCCCCTTCAGCTTTCTTTTCAGGCGCGGGAACAAGAAGAAGTTCGAGGGGACAGGTTTGGGCTCTAGGGAGGGTGGGGAAGCACCGGAACCCCCATCTTGGCCAATGCTGAGGTGCAGACGAAGGCGGTGTGCGCCGGCGCATTGTCGTGATGAAGGGTCCAATTGTCGACGAGGTCGGGCCGAACCCGGGCGACCCGGTTTTTCAGCCGAAGGAGCACTTTTTTGTAAAATGCCGCGTTTACAGTGCTTCCTGGAGGTACAAACTGTTTAGCTTTACGCAAAATTTGATCGAGTAACGTTGCTCCAACGATCGCTGCATTTTTGCCACTGCAAAATCCTAACGCACTTTTAAAACAGCTTTCACGCGCGGAGCGATGTTGACTGACCCGCTGTTGCCAGCGAACTGGGACCGGTTTCTAGTGGAAGGGGAAGGTCCAACTATCATTTTCCCCCACCAGCCGATTCGGTTGATCGCTTGGCAGACGCTCCGCACGGGAAGGCTCATTATTTTTCAATCAAACCCTGTATATAAAAAATCTATTTAATGTTTGTCAACCCACAATAGGGTTCGTATATACATTCATGAACCAAATGATTTTTATTGTAATTCCTATATTAAATTAATTGAAAAGTTCTAAATTTTTTCGCTAGATGCCTTTAGTGAGGCATATCTCACGGTGTGTCCATTGAATCGGCTCATAATATATGCCGATTAAATGTGTACATTACGCTTTAAAAAAGTTCTTGGACAGATTTGTATTTACTGAAGCCAATTGTGCGTTTTTGCGTTCCAAAATAAAAGTAATCAATTGAAAATTCGATTCATTCTTCTGTACCACTAATCCCAAGGAGAAAAGTGGGAACAAAAAAAATTGTGCTGTTTATGGCCCCAATACAGTACCAACTTCAAATCACAAAGGGTTGATTCCAACGATTCCATTCTGGTAGGCCAATCGTTGATAAAATTATGAAAGATGTTGAGTTTAACCGGCGATGAGTTGGAAAACTTCTCCAGTCGTGTAATGAACTTATGAAAATTTCAATATTTCTTTTGTACTTTTTTAATTTACTTATTTCTACATATTTACAAATGCACGTAAATATAATATGTTCTTTGCTAGGATTAAATCCGCTAAACAAAACCTAAAAATGGCACTGGAAAGTAATGTTGAAGTTGTTTGTAAATATTTAAACATTTCAAAATTTGATCATGGTAAATTGCATTTGCATTTTACCAAATCACACAAAAGGTAGAACCAGAGGAAGCAATTCTCAACAGCCACTTGGTAAACAAGTAGTCCGGCCAAAGTTAGGTAGACTTACTGCCAAAGCAAACAAGGAAAATTACAAAACTTGAGCTGCATATCTATATAAATGTGAGTATGCACTAAATATATGTATGTATATACATTAGGGTGGGTCAATTATTATTCTACTTCGTGCTTAGCAAGACTCGATTTCGACTTAAATTTCTAAGTCAAAAGTCTAAAAAGTCCATTAGAGCATTGCTCTAAAATCAATTTCGATCCTCCTAAATTTTAAAAGAAGCCATCTTTAATGAATACAAAAATTTAGAGGGGGTTATGGCAATGAAGAAAGAAAGTATTGAAAATAATTCCTGTTGAAAAAAAGAAATTAATGATTATAATAAAAATGATAAAAATATTGCAAATTTTTAAATATTGTGCAATTTAATTTCTCTTGCTTTTTTGCAAGTTTAAACTTCATTTACATATAACAAAATTATATTCATTCCCTTTCCTTTTACAATACTAGAATATACAATATAATTTGTTTTATAGCGCCATAATGAGGTTCTTCAAATGAAAAATGATAAAATAAATTTTTCATTCCATAGAAATTGGCTTGCCCTAATATGCAACGGTATTTGAGGACATGTGTAGCATGTGACTATAACTTCCCGAAACCATACCTTTTCTTTTTGCTCTCCTTCAGCTAAGACAAGGACGGCTACAACTTAACTCATGAAATGAAGAGATAAGCAGTTATCGTCGCTAATTTTTCTAAGTGCGCCCGTTCATTCGCTCATAGGTTCGCTGTGAGAATCTGTTATACTATAAAAGGCATAATCTGTTATAAAACGCAAAAAACACAGTCTGATCGTCAGAATTTATTCAACAAGTGCAAGCGCTCGAGGACCCTTCAAAATCAATGAGGGTTATTGCGAGGGAGCTTAGTGCGGCTGAGAGTCTTATCCGTCAAGTTGTCCATGAAGATCTCCGGTATAAATCCTACGTTATGCCCACAAGATTATGTCGGAAAGCAGCGAGTTGTCCGATTAAAGCGGCTTCTAAAAGAATTAAACACCCTGAAGTGCCTGAGAACACTGAACTTATGGTACCTAACTCCGCAGATCTTAATCCCCGGAATAACTAATTATGAAGCGTAGTTGTGCGTGAAACCATTAAACATCCGCATAACACCATTTTTCTCGGAAGGCTGCAATTAATACCGTTATGGTATCAATATGAATAAGGAGCATTTGCTTCGGTCTTACCATCGTACGGAGGTTATTACGGCTAATGGAAATTTTATTGCATAATTTTAAACATATTTAATAAGTTAATATTAAGCAAAAAATTCGTGAAGTTTAATTAATTTTGTTCAAAATAAAAGCTAATTATCATAGTTTTACACTCCAGTTACCATATTCTCAAATACTCTACGCACTCTGTATATTATACCGAAATATACAGCGTAGAGCGACTGCCTTTTAAAGGAATATTATTTAATATGTTTAAATATATATATATATATATATATATATATGTTGTTCCACAAATGGAGGGACCTACAGTTCCAAGCCGACTCCGAACGGCAGATATTTTTTATGAGGAGATTTTTCAGGGCAGAAATACACTCGGAGGTTTGCCATTGCATGCCGAGGGGCGACCGCTACTAGAAAAATGTTTTTCTTTTTCTTTTAATTTTGGTGTTTCACCGAGATTCGAACCGACGTTCTCTCTCTGAATTCCGAATGGTAGTCACGCACCAACCCATTCGGCCACGGCGGCAATAAAATATAAAGTTTATATTATGGCATTTTTACCACCATACTCAGAGTCCTTCAAGGTTAGATGTGTAAAGAAATGTAGCAATTTTTAGGTTAAATATTCAATTAATTGAAGTCGCAAGTGACTGTTCTGACTAAGATTGAGAAAATAGTCTTTTGTTAGTTTGATTTATGCTTGATAAATTATTTGTTTAGTATTTTCTTGTTAGGCATTTGATTTTAAATTTTAATTTTGCAATTCCGAAATTTTAAATATTTACAGTGTTTTGCACAGGTTGCGAGTATGTTTTTTTAGAAAATGTACTCTAATTCTATACGTAACAAGTGGACCAAAATTTTGCTTTATGCCATAAATATTAACTTGCGATTGCGAAAATGACTAATAACTCATGAATAGCAGGAAGGACTAATAACATCAAATAGTCAAATATGTTTTTCATCGGTTACAGTTAAAAAGTGTAAGTCAATGATTGTGCTGCAGCGATTTAAAGTAACGATGGTTACATTCTTCAACCCTTGCGTTTAATGGTTACTTAAGTTATTCTTTAGTATAGATTTTGAAAATTTCCGTTTCAAAGCCGGCTACAATTAAATTATCATTTTTTTGTAAATTAAAAAGAAATAAATTATTATAAAACTGTAAAAAAATGTTTCCTAAAAAAATATTTACCACTTGAAATTAGCTGCCGTAAAAATATTATTATTATTCGTTATTTATTAAATTATAATTAATTATACAGTAATATGTTTACAGCACTAGCTACCAGGGCTATCGGCTAACGGTATAAATAACTGTTTAGAATATAATCAAGCAAGCTTAAAATTTAATTCTTCATTATATTTACAAATACACAACCGCCGAAAGAGCCTTGACGAAGTTCTTACTTCCATTTGAGATGGTTCCTTTTGATATACCTAAAATGCATTTACTATCAAGCTCGCTAACTCCTTAGTTGCACAAAGTCGCGTTTACTGCCTTATTTTTGCTTTTTGTCCGTTTCTTTACTTATTCTTTGTTTCACTCTTCGTGCGCCAAGAATTATAGAAGAAACGAAACAAATTACCTTATTATTATTTTAGCCGATAGCCCTGGTAGCTAGTGCTGTAGACATAATTTTAATTCTAATTTAAGTTTTTTCGTTCTCAGCTTCTTAACTTATCTATCTTCCAGGAATTTAAATTGCTCCGCTATTTCGTAGTTTTCAGTTTTGCTCTTGCTATTGCTGCGCATTTGAATAGATGAGTAGTAGAGCAGGTAGGGCAAAACGAGGGATCTACTGTTTTGCTTCGCCCCAAGCTACGTTTCATTACTCTTAGTAGCTCAGAGCAATGGTCAAACAAAATTGTCTGTGCTCTCCGTAGTTGGAGTACTAGGAAGGAAATTAGAGTCAGCCGGATTGTATCCTTCAGCTGCCGCTATAAGTACTGCTCAGTATTTCTTAACCTTTCAAGGATTGATTTTGACATTCACCATTGAAGTTATGCTATTCCTAGCTTTAAAGCGACCATTAACTCTTTTCGTTCCCTCAACTGCCAGACAAAGACACTTATCCTCAAATTACGGTAAGACTGGAGCAAAAATCCAATAATTTAACTTTTTTCAGGATTGGTAATGACGGTGAATAACATCATCTTTTCACAGCGCCTTAACAAACAGCAAATTTTAAACGCCACATTAAAAAACATTTAAATACACGTATACTATACATGCCTAAGAGTCAATCAAACATTTCTGAATTATTTAGACTCTGGACTTCTCTGGACTCTGCTTACTTCTCAAAAAGCTTTCATACACAATTCGTAGCCACCGAACTTTTCCGTTGGCTATTTTTCGCAGTAAAACCACGCGTAAATTAGTTTTTGATATACAAATTTATTTTACAAGGAAACTGCAAGTGACACGAGTGAACCTGTGCGGTCTATCAAGCGTTCAAAAAACTAATGAATTCCCCAGCCAGAAACTTGTCGGTGATATGCATCGAGTGGAAAACCATCAAAGAATAACAACAATTATTCTTTGAGTGAAGGTAAAAGCATAGATACATTTCTTTTGCTAATTATCTTTTCACGCTTCGCAGGACAAGCCACAATATGTATGCATATAAGAATAAGTACATATGAATGCACATAAGTCTGCACTCTTGCTTTGCCTTCGTGTTCTAAAAAAAAGGTTATGTAAATGTTCTGTTTAGTCTGTGACTGTTTAGATTCTGACTCGTATCGTCAACATTGCTTAATATGTATAGAAACTATGATGGCCAGGTAGTACATTTATCTGACGGCAAAAATGTCTACGTTCGTCCCGAAAAATAGCGGGAAGGAATACTTCATTATTACCTTTTAAATAAACTTAATCCCATACCCAATATATCAAAATGTTCAGAACGAGGAGGGGGTCGATTGAGTCATAACTGCCCACCTGAAGGGAACATGAGTAAATATTTAATAAATTGCAATGGACATTGGTATCCATATTACTCCTTAGCTAAAATAGTTTCGTACTGAAAATGGGCGAAATCGGTCAAAAACAACGCGCACCTGCCTTAAACATTATGGCAATTTTCAAAAAAGCATGCCGGGCGTCCTTGTCGCTTCTCATTAAAAACGGATGTTCGCCCTCGTTAAAATTCGTTGAACCAATATCTAACTGTAGTCAAAGAATATCTAACTGTGTCATAGAATGCTTTGCTTTTATATCCTCACATATTTTCCCATTCAAAAACAAAAAGCGAATTACCGAACAATGCGCCCATTTACACACGGAAACATTTTGAAGGGAAACATTTTGTTCGGTGGAGAAGGACGGCCGCGGAAGAGAGAAGGGCATTTGTCTCCCGTACCGGGGACACGCTTTGCAAGCAATTTTTGACAGTTGCTACATTTGTTTTCTTCTTTTGTGAGAGAAAATTCTGAGTTATGTGTGGGTTTTCAATCGAACGGAAGATATCAACGATGACAAACATCCGAACGCTGCTTGGGAAATGCAGGATTATTTTTGCTAGTAAAGTAGGTATAGTTTAAAAAAGTTATGGGACATGTTCATGTTAAATTCTAATTTTTCTTCCCATTTCTAGATAATCAAGTTAATTTCAAGCTAATTATTTATATATGAAGTTTTAATTAATTTTTTTTTATTCAAGTATTAAAATTTATATAAAGTCGCCTATCACTTGCCTGAAGCGATCAGTATTGATAGGTGAGGTTTGTTTTCACTCCAAATACGGCAATTCGTTAAAGATGATTTCCTTATAGTATCTGGTTGAATTTTTAAATGGCTTGGTGACTAGAATGAACAAAGATTTCATTCACTAGTTGGTGTTCGTCAAGGTGTGTCCACTTACATATGTATGTAGTTGACGATTGAGCACAACACGAGCTCTGTGAAGGCTTTGCCCGAAAATCTTTCCAGAAATGTGAGTGGTTTACGGAAGGTTTCAAGTCCGTGTTGAATTCCTGTAAGAATAACTGATGCCCAGAACATACATAAATTGTGGAAGGCATTCTTCTCCTCCACTCTGAAAAATAGTGTGAGCATGGAATTTCACAAAGAATATGCGATCGGTGGCGACGAAATCGACAGTCGATTGAGGTATTTAAATACAACAATGAGGAGCTAAGCCCCGAAACTTTGGCTACCACCATTTGTATACAAAGAATGTCTGACGAATGTAACGAAATTAGTGCAACCAATTTTTGCTTTGGTTTATGTTCTTTTGAAGGTTGAGGAGACATTGTGAAAAATACTCAATTAAGAGCTTGATAAATCAAAATTTCAAACTTTGTAAAAAATTTAACAAGTTTTCAGGCATTCTAATCCAGGTCTTTACAAAATGCTTAGTTGAATTTTATAAATAAAGTGCAAGTTTAAATTAGCTCAAGAATTTTTTTTTTTTTTGTTTCACTGACAGAAGATGCACAAGCTTTTCATTATAAACAAACGATTTAAAAAGCACGCGTTACCCATATGCCTACATTATGTCCTCTATAGTGTCGCAGAGCTTGAGCATGATCTGTCAATTAGCTTGTTTCTGGCAGTTAATTATATCAGTCAACCGCAGGAGTGTTCTGCAATTTTCACTATGGATAAAAATATTGAACAAAGAATTTGTCTTAAATTTTGTGTTTTGAACGGGATTTCGTGTGTCAAATCGTTGGAAATGTTGCAAAAAGCCTATGGCAAGTGTGCTTTATCAAAAACAGGGTACACGGGTCTACGAATGGTATAAGGCTTTTGCAGAGGGCCGAGAAGTCGTGGAAGATTTTCCCCGATCTGGTCGCCCATCAACATCTTCAACGGATGAAAACGTCGGCAAAGTCAAGGAAATGGTGCTGGAAAAGAATAAGTTTGAGGGAGGTAGCTTATGATCTTAGCGTGTCTCACGAATCAATTCACAACATTTTGCACCATCAATTGGGCATGAGACGCGTGGCTCCTCATATCGTTCGAAGAGAGTTCAATTTCTTTAAAAAAATTTAATCGGAAGAAGGTGGCCCGAAGACATGCTTAAGCAAGTGAATTTGGACCCACGTTTATCCAGCGTATCATAACATGTGATGATACGTGGGTATATGTGTTTGACGTGCAAAGCAGTCAACAGGCGGCTGAATGGCGCTATTCACATGAGCCGAAACCGAAAAAACCACGTCAAAGTCGGTCTTTGACTACCATGGTGTTGTGCACTCGGAATTCATTCCAAAGGGTTCTACGGTAAATAAATAATATTATTTGGAAGTTATGCGACGCTTGAGAGAGAATGTGCATGAGAAACGGCCCAATATGTGGAAAGAAAACTCATGGATCTTGCACCATGATAACGCACCGTCTCACAAGGCTCATATTGTGAACACTCGACAGATATCATCGAACAACCACCGTATTCACGTGATTGAGCCGGTAGAAGCCATTAAGGAGAATTTGCTGAAGCAGCTGAAGAAGATTTCTTCAAACGCGTTTAAAAGGTGCTTTGATGACTGTACTAATGTTGGGCTTTCTTGAAGGCGACAAAATAAATTGTGATGATTAAATAATTATTTTGCGTTTTATTGACCAATTCCCGGTACTTGTTTGACAGAACGTATACCCTTCTTTATGCCAAACTTCAAGGAGCTGTGAGACTGCATATAAACAAATTTTGACTAGAAAGTTTGAAATTTCGATGAAAATTTAAGTTTTAAACTTTAGCTTAAATGGCTTTTGTTGTAATATGAATTATATTTTATAAAAAAAAATGTATGTACATTTTATTAAAAAAATAAATGAATATTCAGAACTTTGTAATAAGTCGCGCTGCTTTATTGTGAATAGAAGCGTTAAAGTTTTAAGATGCGGTTAATTAATATGACTGAAAATTCTTTTAAACCTAAGACCAGACAGAGAATTGAGGCTTTCCTTTTTTATGGAATCACTTCAGAGTACCTCGAAATGAAACATCGGACCTACTGACCAGAGTGGTACGTAAAAATATAGTAAAGGTGTGTACCTAGACGATGGAATGACAAACTACATCAAATTTAACACGGTACTTTTGAGGCTTTTACGCTGTGACAGACAACAGGAATGAACTACTTTTAGTAACATAATTTTGACTTTCCACTAGTGTTGGTGACTACATTAGGACATTAAAAGTGTAGAAGAACAAACACTAACTGACTTTCTTATTTAGACAACTGTAGCGACAGAAAAAAATTGTATATTTAAGGAATTTTTTCCAGCCGGTCAATGACATAAATAAAAAGTTCCGAAAACTGTAAAAGAAAAGCTTTTCTGCGATAAAGTAGTTTTTGAAAAACGCGCGGCCCGATAAACTGCCACACAATTTTTTAATTTACAGTGAATACAATTTTTTTCGATTTTACATGTAAACATCTATGTTTTTCAAGAGCAGTGCAATTAAAAAAAAATTAATTTAAAAAAAATGTAGATTCGAAAAGAACGCGCTTAAAGTTTTCTGTACGTTACGTCAGGGATAGATCGAGGCAGCGCCAAAAATTCAAAATATAAAAATTTTGAAATTTTTCCTACTTTAATCCTTTGAGTATTTACTTTTTGAGAACTTGGCAACTTAAACAAAAAAAAACAAATAAAGTAATTTTAAGTTGCCTTAATTCAGCCTGCATCGCTAAGATGACCATAGAAAAGAAGGAAAATATGCAAAGAAGCAGGCACATTCCTATGTACTTGCGTAAGTGTGTGCCCATGTACATTTCATGGCGCATACAGATGTAAAGAAAATGTCAGAGCCTGATTTAATTATGGATGTTCTTCTGATAAGTTGGTAAACACGCTCATGCAAACACGAGTATGTATGTGTACATATATTTGCGGGAATGTTTAGCATGCAATTTCTGTTACAAAAAATTGGTAAAGATTTTCGTACATGTGCTTAGACACCCACGCAGATGTACACATTTACATACATAAGAGCTTATGTGTGTATTTGAGATCAAAGCGAAAAATTTCCTTGAAAATATATATTACATGCACACATCCATTCACACATTTGCGTGCGGCTTTGTGGTAACATTAATATATCTACAAATGTGCGAGTGAATATGTGTGTACGTACGTGTAAGAAAATGCATTGCATATATGCTATTTTTTATACAGAAGCTTTATTCTTTGTTTCTATTAAATATGGCAAGAAGAGGTACAAGAATACTTAGGTTTAATAGCATTTCATTTGTCTTAAACCACTTTTATATTTTTAGTGCGAACGCTTCAAATACAGGGTGGGCCATGTAAAATTTGCTTTTTGAATCGGCTATAAAAAAAAACTAACCAATATTTTTTCAACTTTTTTTTTTCATTTTGAAGATTGAACATTGTCATTTATGAATGAAAAATAATATCGTTCAAATGACTGCCATGACTGACTTTACAGGAGGCCATTCGATCAACCAAATTTTTAAGCACATTTTCGATTGTTTGGGCTCCAATTTCATGAATGGCAACTTCGATTTTGTGTTTTAAAGCATCAATTGCCTCTGGATGGTTCACATAGCATTTGTCCTTAACGGCTCCCCACAAAAAATAGTCCAACGGGCTTAAATCACAGCTCCGAGGCGGCCAATTGATATCGGAATTTCGGCTGATTATTCGGTTTTCAAAAACGGTTAGCAAAAGTTCGAGTGTAACTTTGGCAGTGTGACAAGTTGCACCGTCCTGTTGAAACCAAATGTCGTCCATATCATCCTCTTCAATTTTTGGAAACAACTCGTTGAGCATGTCACGGTAACGCCCGCCATTTACTGTAACCGCGGCTCCTCGCTCATTTTCGAAAAAAAAATGGCCCGATGATGCCGCCAGACCAAAAACCGCACCAAACCGTGACTCGTTGTGGATGCATTTGCTTCTCTACAGTAACGTGTGGATTTTCTGAGCCCCAAATCCGACAATTTTGCTTATAGACGTACCCACCGATGTGAAAATCAGAAAAGAAGAATAAGCCTAACCACTTTGGAAATAGGTTTTCAATATTTCCCAATTTTGTTGAAGCGTATAGCGTCCCATTTCGTAAATGTCAAACCTTTAAGTAAATTATGAACACATTTGACATGTGATTTGTGTTAATAGGACTATGAATAAGTTCGTGCGGGTTTACAACAGATGGCGTAACTTGATTATTATTCCATCGATCCACATTTCCAAACATTCATTGGAGAGCTACTGTCGTAAGGCACAAACGTCAGTATAAGTTTTTTATTTGAAGCGTAAACAACAATATTTTTACCACACTTGAAAATGTCGAATTTCGTGCCAAATAATGTGTTTTTGCGGGGAATTCTTCTTCATTATTTTAATATGAAGAAAAAAGCAGCCGAAAGTCATCGTATCTTGGTGGAAGTTTATGGTGAGCATGCTCTATCTGAGCGAACGTGCCAGAAGTGGTTTGCACGCTTTAAAAGTGGTGATTTTGGCTTGGAAGACGAAGAACGCGAGGGTGCGCCGCCAAAGTTCATGGATACCGAATTGGAGGAATTGCTCGATCAAGATCCGGCTCAAACGCAAGAAGAGGTTGCAAAAACTTTGGGAGTTGATCAATCAACCATTTCCAAACGTTTAAAAGCCATGGGAATGATCCGAAAGGTAGGCCATTGGGTGCCGTATGAATTGAAGCCAAGAGACGTTGAACGCCGTTTTATGGCATGCGAACAACTGCTTCAACGGCACAAAAGAAAGGGTTTTTTGCATCGAATTGTGACTGGCGATGAAAAGTGGGTCCATTACGACAATCCAAAACGTCGGGCAACGTATGGATACCCTGGCCATGCTTCAACATCGACGTCGGCGCAGAATATTCATGGCCTGAAGGTTATGCTGTGTATCTGGTGGGACCAGCTGGGTGTTGTGTATTATGAGCTACTGAAACCGAATGAAACGATTACGGGGGATGTCTACCGACGACAATTGATGCGTTTGAGCCGAGCACTGCGAGAAAAACGGCCGCAATACGCCGATAGACACGACAAAGTTATTTTGCAACATGACAATGCTCGGCCACATGTTGCACAAGTGGTCAAAACATACTTAGAAACGCTCAAATGGGATGTCCTACCCCACCCGCTGTATAGTCCAGACCTTGCGCCATCCGATTACTATCTCTTCCGATCGATGCAACATGGCCTGGCTGACCAGTACTTCCGTAATTACGATGAAGTCAAAAAATGGATCGATTCGTGGATTGCGGCAAAACCGACCGAATTTTTCACAAAGGGAATCCGTGAATTGCCAGAAAGATGGGAAAAAGTAGTAGTAAGCGATGGACAATATTTTGAATATTAAATTTGTAACCATTTTACGTCAATAAAGTTTCAAATTTCGAAAAAAAAACCGCACGAACTTATTCATAGTCCTATTACTATTCTCAAAAAAATAGCTTACATATAAAATACAAGCTTACAGAATCGAGAGTTGAAAATTTCTGCATTCTAAATTATTCTAAATTTTCATTACGTACGAATTTTCCGAAAGTTCGTTTTTGACAAAATGTGGGGTGATGTATAACACTGGTAAAAGGCAGGTAATATCGGCAATAAAGCCTGCAGACATTATTTTTAAACATAAATTTATTGAGTTTTGGGGAAAACAAAAGTTTAGTATATGTAGCGCCGTGCGTCAAAAATCAATTTTTTTGTTATTCAACAAATCCGTATACACATGAAACTATAGATTTTATGTATGTACTTTTGTATTTTCTCATCAATTAAACTTTTTAACGGACTTTGAAGTTTTAAAGCACTAAATTAAAAAAAAAAATTGTTTAAATATTTATACTGGAAACTCGTCCTTTTCAGCTCCCTCCATCCACATCTATCACCCGAAAAAAAACCGCACAACCAGTACGGAGATAACGTAAGCTTTAAGGGAAACTGGAAATTAGGTCTCTCCGGCTCCTAGCTACGAAGTACACTTACAACTTACACTCTAGATTGGCGCATGATTCATATGGCTGAGCAATAGCTCCATCTATGGTATCCTACAAAGTCTGTCGTTCAACCCAGTCGGTACGTTGCTTTCATGAAGTAAAGATGATTCGTTACGTTGAGCTGTATAAAGTTGGCATTCAAGAGGATCGTCGAAGTAGTTGTATCTTGTGCGACAAAAGGATGGAGTTTCATATGTTGAGAGACATATGAGTATTCGTGATTAGGTCAACAACAGTCTACAAATTACGTCTGTTGATCGTCAGCTGTGTGCGGAGACTAGAAACCAAACATTTGAAACTACCGGCAGGTGTCTAGACAAGGACAGTTACTATAGCGTTTCTGTGGCGAAAGTCGGTTCACAGCCGGTTGCCGCCCAATGAATTTCTTCGCTGAACTAGCCTCAGCAATGCGCCAATATTGCGAATCATTATGTTTGATCTATAAATGTTGCAACTTTTGGAAATCTCAAGCGTTCGAGCACTTCGAATTTTGACGTTTCATGCGTGCAAAACTATGCCCGCAAAATTTTTGATGGAAGGAAAAAAGTAAGCAAAATCACCATATTTTGTATTTTTTATAAAATTATTATATTTTATTATGTTAAAATATTGACACTAATGAATAATGTGTTGTTTTTATTGATTGTTTCAGCATTCGAAATTATGAAAACTATGCATGCATTTCGTCAAGATACAACTGAATTATTTTGTCACGGCTTCTGCTTTAAAATTTCGGTAATAAGACACTTTCTTTTCCAAGTTATTCATTGCTAAATTTATCAAAAAATTCATTATTAAAATCTCATTTCGAGCAAATGCAAACCGTGCAAAGTATCCGCAATATTTAGGTTAAATATCAGCAGCCGCCGTAGCCAAATGGATTGGTGCGTGACTTCCATTGGGAATTCGGAGAGAACGTAGGTTCGAATCTTGGTGAATCACCAAAGTGAAGAAAAAGTTTTTTCTAATAGCGGGCGCCCCTCGGCAAGCAATGGCAAGCCTCCGAGTGTATTTCTGCCATGAAAAAGCTTCTCATAACAAAGCAAGTGCCGTTCGGAGTCGACTTAAAAATGTATGTCCTTCCATTTGTGAAACAACATCAAGACGCATACCACAAATAGGTGGACGAATTCGGCCAAACACCAAAAAAGAATTATATATATACATACAGTGTACAGCAGAAGTCTTGATACCCTACCACTTTGAAGATGTATTATAAAAAAATATCACGGGAGTTTTTGAGTCTTTTAATATTTTATTTAAAATTAAATAAATCCAATTGTTGCGTGTGAAATATTAGAAAATGGGTTTCTGGTCACAGCGACATTACGGGAAACTGTCAGAGGGATGTGTTGGCCAGACAAGGGACATGTGAGGTGATTTCACCGCGAAGGGAGAGAATTGGGATGCCCCCGACTACCTGCGGTCTTCTCCTGGAAAGATGGGCGTCGTGCCGATTCAGTGAGCGTTGGAAAAATACTCAAACTTGAAAGGTCGCGAAATCCTTATGGCCATGTGTGGACCAGGGGCGTTCGGCCGAGCTTCTGAGATTGACAAAATATCAGCTCTCGAATCTCGTGGGTTTTCTCATAGGTCACTACGGGCGAGGAATGCATGCTGTGAGACTTGGAATCACCTCGAGTCCTTTTTGCGCTGGATGTATGGAAGATGAGGTGGAATCATCTCAGCACCTACTCCTTAGCTGTACTGCTATAGCGGGGCTAAGATCCAGGCATCTTGGCTCTTACTTCTTTGCTACGCCTGCTGATATAGCAGGCGCTGACATTAAAAATCTGATGAATTTCATCAGCAGCACAAAGCGATTGACGCAAACGCAGCATAGTCATCGTTCGTAATCCACACGCTCCTAACCATCCCAGCACTACCTCCCCCCGCTTTCTCCCTGTATCCCATCGGTTTTTCTCTTGCACCTCACAAAGGACGAATCCATTTTTCTTCGTCCAAGTGTGCTCATTCCTTGGGCAACCATACCAACCTAACCTAACCTAACATTTAATATATATTTTGCCATCCCACTTGGAGCAAGTTTCTAAGTTGATTTTTGGAAGTTATGATGTGTTTCCTTAATCGTTAATCCTTAATGCACCACATCATCCCATTTTGTCATCGCTTTGTACCAAGTTTTCTTGAAGGATTTTAAATATACTTCTTTTGTCATTATTTTTTGGATATAATTCTCCATTTCGCTTCCTAAACACTTTAAGTCGCCCATCATATCCGAAAATATTATATTTCGATTCATCGGAGAAAATTACTCTGCCCCAGAAGTCAAATTCTCTGAGTTGATAAGTTCTGGCAAATTCGAGACTTTTATTGCTATTACTATCACTGACAAAGGGATTTTTCCTAGCAATACGTGCCTTATGTCCATTTCCCTTGACGGAATTTTGCACTGTATCCGACAAAACAATGGTGTTTAGAGATGATTGCAATACATTAGCTATATTCGGAGCACTTTCGAAAGGATTTTTTTCTATAGTTTTCTTGATAAGGCGTTCATCTCTCTCAGCTAACTTCCTAGGGCGTCCTGATCTCTGCTCATTTTCGACCCTTTTCTCCATTTTTAATCTTTGTATTACCTTTTGTATGTACTGTTGATTTAGTTCTCCTGATGGTTTTCCCGATTTCTGAGTATGATTTTCTACCTTTATGCACGCGTACAACAATTTTTGTCTCCTCTAGTGACAATTATTTTCGAGACGTAAAAAAGTAAACACAGATGCGAATAAATGACCTTCATCATTTATACTGAAAATATTCTGCCAAAAAATATTATTTCCAAGCATCGCAAATTAAAACTACCGTTGTTTCGCGCATTGGCCACTTCAAAGTGCGAGCGTGTCAGCACTTTTGCTGTATTACTTTTTTACTTACAGTATTTGCTTCCTTGACGTAGCAGACTAAGTTGTTTCTTGTTTTTTTCATTACGAATGAGTACAAAGTGTATTATTCATATATGTATTAATAAAGATTCCCTGAATCTATAATAAAGAGCCAAATTTCTTTCGTTTCGTTTTTGTATATCCAACGAATTTGGCAACGAATCACCGCCGTGGTAAAGCTTGACTATTTGATTCGTAGTTGGCAAAATAACAATCAGCTATTTGACAATTCGCGTTTGGTGGCTAGTCGCAAAGTTTAAGTTTAAAATATCAAAACGTAAAGGAAAGAAATTAATGATTGATTTTTATAGTAAAAATTCTATGGGATTAAATGGAAAATAGGAACTATAATAATTGCATTAAATTTGTTTAATGAAATTTCCATAAATCAGCTGGAAAGCGGAAACTACAGAAATAAGTCAAAATGGTCGTTCACATCAAAACTCATTTGCCAAAGTAACAACCCGCTAAAGTAACGGAATTGGTGTGAGTACCCCTATTGAGTAGCATGAAAAATCCCTTTGTTTGAACCCAAAATGTGTTCATCTACATATATAGGGTTTTTTAATAGGTGCGCTTCAACTTTTTTTCCGATAGGGAGGGCGAACGACGCAATATTTTTTATTTTTCGCTTGTCATTTGTAAACTTCATTAGTATACATTTCATCATGGAACGCTACACACTTGAGCAACGATTGCAAATCGTGCAAATTTTTTATGAAAATAATCGTTCTGTTGCTGCTACTTTAAGAGCATTACGGCCATTTTACGGTCCATTTAACAAGCCGTCCCGTTTTGGGGTTATGTGAAGTCATTGGCCTACAGTAACAAGTCGGCGACGATTTGTGAGCTCAGAGCCAATATTGAACGATAATAAAAAAAAATTAGTTAAAAAAGTCAAACCGTTTGTGTTTTATTCAAAAAAGTTCAAAAGTTGAAGCGCTCTTACTGAAAAACCCTATATATAGACAAACAGCATTTCCAAATACTTGCGTTATATTCTCAATGGAGTATACAAATAAGTGTTAAAGTCATGATTGACATACATACATACATTTAAATGCATGCAAACACCTACATAGATTGAATGGTTTGTCCAGGAACGGCCGCTATTCACGCACCAGAATTAGAAAATACAGAGAAAATGCCGGCAAGTGGCAAGGGCTGACAGGCCATACAATTACGGATATGTGCATACATATTTATGCAAATACGAAAAAAAATGCAAGAAAAAAATAGACAGCAACACATACGCAGGCACATTCGACGATGCAAATTTTACTGAAATAAAGCACATCCAAAGACAACAAAACTTAATGGGATTTGAGGTTGTGCACGTGTATAAAACGTTTACATACATATGTACATATAAACACATAAATGAGAATACTTGCCTGCAAGAAGACCTCCATCGTTTTGGAGCTGGCATTTTTAGCCGCTTCGTGTATGGGATAATAACCGTTGTTGCAAGGTTTACGGGGGCATGCTTCGAATTTGGTTATCTGTAAGATACGTCAGACATATGTAACGCGAATTAAAAGGTATTCGACTGACGCTGACAACAACAACAATAATAATGGAATCAATGCAAATACAATCAAATTAGAGTTTTAACTGAAAAATAATACAATAACAAAATGAATGCAAACATACTTATATATGTATGTTCCTATGCACATACAGTCACTCACACCTTATTTAATAAAGATACATTTTTTTTGTAGAGTGTTCTAGATTTCAAAATAATTTGTGAAAATGGAAAAGCAGAGTATGCAGAAATCTTTTTTATTTTGTTTTATTTTATTTCTCAGCATAAAATACAAACGAGTATCCATTTATTTCATTGTAATGCCAAAAACAAAAAACAAAAAACAGACAGAGAATTCACGTCACTGCTTAAATGATACAGTTAAAACAGAGGTATTATATTTAGTATTTTGAGTGTCCTTTGTTGGGTATCATGTTTTATCAGTCTTGTTCTTGCATCTTGTTTTGAAGTCTGCTTGGCACAGAGTCAACCAATTTTTTGTGACAATGACGATTGTTTTCGAGAATCCCTAGCGAGACTTAGGGCACCAACAACACCTACGCGCCATCTCCTCCGCTTACTGCATAACGCCTTCGCCAACTTTTAGCTTAGCCCGAGTTGAGCCGTCTTCAGACCCACACTTTTTTCCAGGTTTCCCAGGAGCTTTTCCCCTCGCCGCGAGTGGGTTCCATTTCATTGCCTTCTTCGCTATGCTCCCATCTTCTTTGCGTAAAGTGCGTCCAATCCACTTCCATTTCTGTTTTCTAATCCAAGTGAAATCCCTTGTTGGGAATTATTTTTGGTCAGAAAATTTGGAATATAATTCTTAGGCAGCGGTTGACAAAAACTTGTAAGCGACTGGTTATAGCGGTGGTGATTTTCCAGGTAAAGCTACTGTACAGCAGTGCCGACAGCACATTCTGCCTTACCTTTAAACTGGAACTCAGGTTGTTGTTTTGCCATACAGGGAAGAACATCTCGAATGCTCCTCTGATTTTTTCGATTCGGAAGCGAATGTCTATATCCGTGCCGCCACCCGGGGCAACATTGCTTCCGATTGTGTAAATTCCTTCACTGTTTAATTACCTGCAATCTCCACACACCCATCTTATTGCCCAGACTCATCACCTTGTCAAAATTGAAGTGTTTTATAGTAGCTTACAAATTTTGGGGTTGGATCTCCGTATTGGCTTCACGTTTCTTTTTACCTCGTCTGCAAAATGTATAGTTTTCCGAAATGCTGGGTTCTTATTTAAATTTCTACCATTTAAATTTGGTTCCCTCCGTATTTTTGGAACAGTTTCTGGATGGCAAGTTTTACCTAAATCCTTTTAGGCCATTATAGTTAACATTGGCGCGCTTGTTGCTGGATTTTCCTTCACTTGGCGAACTAACCGCTGACACTCATTCTCTGTGCAAGTTTTATTTGGGCCTTTAGTCTCTCATTTACCACACGTTTTTCATCCATAAAGCGGTCAATAATGTACCGAGCTCTTGACGAACTTAAATGTACAATTTCAGTTATTTTATAATACAATGCGACATTCCTTTTTTGAAATGCTCCAATACTAACTCACGCTTTTATATCGATCTACGAGGTCCCACTGTTAAAACAACAAGCGTACATAAAATTTAATACACTTGTTTGAACATTTGTTTGTATTTTATGTTGAGAAGTAAACTAAAGCAAAATAAAAAAGATGTCTGCATACTCTATTTTTCCATTTTCGGAAAATGTTATGAAATATAGAACACTTTACAAAAAAATCGTTTCTGTATCAAATAAGGTGTGAGTGACTCTATGTACATATAAGAATAATAAAAGTAAGTAAAACATTTTTTAAGGAGTAACAAAGTGCTTTCCTCAACGCCGACACACACATACATATGCATAATTAAAGGATCATGTGTTGTTATATTAAGTGAAGTAAAAATTTCTTTTACTGAGCTATATCTCTCGGATGTGTATATTGAATCGGTTCATACTGTAACGCGATTTAAAAGTGACTTTACGTATTAAAAAGTGATTTGCAAAACAGTATTGAATGCCATGAAATAATTCAGGTCTGGTAATATGGACCTCGAAGAAGAGACAAATTATTCAAAATGTCGATAAAATCATGAAAATCGTCATGCTAACATAGATCGGCATGTGAGCTCTTTTTCCAATTAGTCAGAAGGCTCTTTGGAGCCACTTACGTAGGTAAGGTTACAGCTATGCTATGTTTATTTAATTGAAAAAATGTAGCAAAATAAACTCAGAAATTTTTACTTTACCAATATATTATTTACTTTCTGTAAAGTCGACAAAATACATACGTACATATATATGTACTTAGATTGGATAAATAGTGGGTTAAGGGTACATATATAAAGGTTCCATATGAAGTCTACTTACGACTAGTTGAGGGAATCCAAAATTTATGTAGGTATGGACATAGTAAATACCATGTGGACATGTG
The DNA here is from genome assembly GCF_028408465.1 of Anastrepha ludens. Lineage (NCBI taxonomy): Eukaryota > Metazoa > Arthropoda > Insecta > Diptera > Tephritidae > Anastrepha > Anastrepha ludens. Next base: position 72,145,652 of record NC_071500.1, read on the forward strand.
GTGGTATATATATATTTATGTGTACATATATAAGTATATCTTCCCCATTTTTTATAGAATTTCTACATATACATATATATGTGCACTTAAATATACCCTTAAGTACGCGCTGTAGTGATTGCCTTCTCGTAAGTAGACTTTAGCGAGTACTGGGGTCAATCGCCGCAGCAGCATTACAATGTGGATAGCAAAATACGTGCTAGGGGTGCATCGAACAAATAACATTGACTTAGAAGTGTGCAGCAACCATTGCGATTTGGTTGTGCATGCACCTCGTACTTTAAAATTTATGTTTTCTGTATTGCATGCGAAGAAGAGCTCAATAAAATACAGTTTGTGTTATTGTCGCGCCATATTCTATGGACATTTTTCAATTATTTTGAGATTAGTGAAGCAGGGAGAATATCATTTTATGAGCAACGCGGGTGTCGTTCAAGGGTAGGTATTTTTTCTTTTTAATTTTATAAATTTTTAATAAAATTGTAATCATTTTATTATAGAACGCTTTAACAACAACGAAGAAAATTTATCTTGTAATGTCTTTTATGGAAACTATAATGAATCGGATAAATATTTAGTATAAAGATTTTTCATACATAATATCTTTTCAAAAACATTCCGAAAAGAAAACAATTTTTTTTTTAATGTAGGCCAGCCAAAAGAAGAAGCTTTCTAAGTGTATTTCTCTTATAAACAAGTAATACAAGGCGAAGTTCAAAATAAACAAGATACAAATATTTTTTGGATGACGCCATCTTTTTAATGAGTTAGTACGTTGGAAGTTACATCCCCAGCTGACTCCAGTGAAAGCTTGGTGACATTCGGTTCAGTAGAAGCGAAAATATTGCGTCTAAGGTGTCAGTATGTTGGAGACATCGGTACAAAAATTAGTTTCGAGCAAAGGCTTATATCAAATTTTGTTTTAAAATCGGTAAAACGTTTACCGAAACAATTGAATTGATGGAAAAAGTTTTTGGCAATGAGTGTCTAAATCGAAATCGCTCGAAAATTTATCAAAAGCGAGCCGAAATCATCGCTGAAATTCTTGAAGTCGGAGTTGAATATCTCCAAAACATCGATTTATCACATTTTAACTGATCATTTGGGCTTACGAAAGGTTTGTGCACTGATGTCAATGTAAAATTTCTATCTTGGTGTTTTGAAGCGTTTGTTGCATCGCATTTGTCGAATTCGCCCTAAATACCGCGAAGGAGGAAACTGGCGCTTTTTGCATGTTAATACCCCATCTCATCGATCCACTCTTGTGACTGATTTTTTTACTAGAAATCGCATTTTAACCATCAATCCCTCACCGTATTCGCCTGTTATGGCTCCCTGTGACTTTAACCTATTCGGAAAATTGCATTGGCCATCAAAGGAAAGCGTTTTGCGCCCGTAGAGGGTATCCCAATGGCTTGTATCGGCATCCTAAAGGACATTCCGGTTAATTACCTGAAACACTCCTTCGAGAAGCTTTTCGATCATGCAAAATAGTGTATGTAGGACAGAGTGGGCTATTTTGAATAAATAAACTCGAAGTTATCAGAAAAAAAAACTCCTGTCGTTTCTATTTTAGCTCAGTCTTCTTTATTTTGGACTCCACTTTGTATAAGGAAGAGGAATGAATAGAATGTAAATTTATATATTTCAGCATGCTTATTTTTGTCCTGGCCCCCTCTTGTTAATGTCCCCCCACTTCAACTTGGCGATTGCCCACCCGCATGTGTCCTTTTATCTTCATTGTAATGCTGTGTTGGTGATGGCCCGTTATCCTAGGTAATAAGCAAATGCTAAATACGTGTATTGAGAGTATTGCGAGTAGATTGAGTTGGGACCGTGATGTATACCAAGTGGTTGGCAATTCGTCAGTCTATGATCGGTTCCTGGTAGTGGCGGGTAATAATACACATACGTACATACGTGACTGTTTGTCTCTTTGCTTAAACTCACCAATATCCTGGCGCACTCCTCATGATCATATATGGCAGCCAAATGCAATGCCGTGCGTCCATGTTCGCCACCTTGTTGTATATCGATGACTTTTCGATATTTGCCCATCACCCGCAATGCTTGTACCTTATTTAGTTCAGTTGCCAAATGGACCGGCGCTTGCTTTTTGTCGTTGTGCAAACCAGTGTCGACAGGGCTGTGGTAGTGATATTGAGCAAAATATATACATACATAAGTATTAAACAAAAAATAAAATAAACACGTCTTAAAGCAAAGAAGTTCGAGTAGGTTACAGTGTCCACAATTTCCACGCAATGTTGAAAACCCTATATGTTACAATTTTATCGATTCCTTTCTTTTAAAAACTGCTCGGTCCCTATTTTGTATTCAGCAGAGATATCGAAGTGAACGATACCTTGTTCTTTGTTTAGGGGAAATCAAAAGATGCTGAGCCCTACCGCAATGGTGCGCACTATCAAACCTTACGAGCTTAAAAGAAAAAAAAAACAGAAAAAAGAATAAAAAGAAGAATAAGTAGAAGTTCCACTATCCTCGCTTCTCCCACTCTCCTTAATGAATTTTTGATTTATTTGAATCTTGCGAGCGAATGAGAATAAGTCTTTATATAGGACTCTTCTGAGGTCAGTGCAACTGATGTTGAGTTGCTGAGATGTGATCGGGTTCATGAGTACACAATCGGCCAAAGCAGAAATATTCTCTTGAGTAGACCGGACGAATACGAGAATAGCTTGTAAGTTCAATTAACACGCCAATTTACTATATAGGAAATTCTTCATAAATGGTCCCACAAAAAGAGCGATTTCATGCTTATGCAGAAAATTCATGACAATATTTTGCTAATAGACGAACTGTCAATGAACCTTTTAGATGCAATTTTTTTTAACCTTAAACATGAGCTAAGAAGCTGTAAGTAGATTTGGCTGAGCTCCTCCTCACATTTGTGGCGTGCGTCTTGATGTTGTCCCTCAAATGGAGAGAGTTTCAAGCCGACTCCGAACGGCAGATATTTTTTATGAGGAGCTTTTTCATGGCAGAAGTCCACTCGGATGTTTGCCATTGCCTGCCGAGGGGCGACAGCTATTAGAAAACACTTTTTCTTCCTTCTGGTCTTTCACCGCAATTCAAACCTATGTTCTCTCTGAATTCCGAATGATAGTCACGCACCGACCCATTCGGCTACGGCGGCCACCTCATTGCAATTGACTCCCATAAAATTCTATTTTCTGAGAGTTTTATTGTGTGAAATGGGTTTGTAAACTCTTCATTAATTTGTTTTTAAATAAAAGGTAGTAAAAGAAATCCATTCTTTTTGCAATAGATGTCAATAGGATAAAAAACTTCTGACAATTTTGTAGTAGTTTGACTCAGTGTTGCTGGAGCGCCCGTCAGAGACGGACACCTGCAAGGAGAAAATACGCCATATATAAAATTTTTTCCGCGATGAACTCACGACAGGCGGCTGCAAATGTGAATGTGCTTATGGTCCCCTGTGGAGAGAATTTAGAAAGGGCATAGGTCTGTCCTCATTGGATTTAATGGGGTACCATTGGAAATCGCAGGGGAAACTGCCGCTGCACGCGTCGCGATCAGATTGAGGTGTTCGGGCCACAAGCTGGACTTAAGTTACGACCATTCTAGTATTCCTAGAAACTTAGAGTTCGTCCCCATGATGCTTGAATAATATGTATATCCTCGCTAAGCCTTTCATATTTCATCAATGGAGTATTCTGCGAGGAGCTCCCCATCAAACTCAAGTTTGGGCTGCCGGATCACTGTAGTGGTTTCCAAGCGGAACTAGCCACAATTAAAGAAGCAGTGGATTGGTTGCTTGCTTCTGCAATTACTGTAAGGGAGGTAAAAATCTACTCTGAATTGTGCGTTCCAAATTAGTCGGGAATGCTTGATTTTTCTCTTGACTGCATAGGAATACCTTGGTATTAGGCTCATTTGGGTTCCCAGTCACAGCGGCACAGCGAGGAACTGCTGGATTGATAAACTGGCTAGGCGAGAGAAACGTGCAAAGTTGTGAGATCCTTCTAGCCACGGGTAGAGCGGGGGCGCTCGAGGAAACTTCTGAGGCTAACAAAGCTACAGCTTTTGAATTTGGTGGATCTTTACCAGACATTGTCCGTTAGGTATCCATGCGGTGAGATTTGGGATTGTCTGGGTGGGCTAAGATTTAGACATCTGGTAGACATCTTAAGATTTTTTGGAACATCTGCGGATATATCACTCTCTCTCATCACTCTCCAATTCAAAATCCGTCGTCTTTTCTCCCTGTTCGGTTCTTACCCCTCTGTTTTTCCTCTATATGGGCGAATTCGATGCTTTGTCCAAGTGGGCCCTCGCTTGTGAAGCCATTTATTATAACCTTACCTGATGCGTTTTCAATGTTTTAGACGCATTGTGAAAAGCAACGTTAACGTTCTGAACTGTAATTGTTCTACAGAAATGGTCTGCTCATGGCGTATTTTTAGAATTATATGATCGATCTTCTTTCTTTCAATCATAAAATCTAAAGGTACTTGCTTTTCTGGCTATGTTCACTTTGCTTTGCTTTGTTTCACTTTGTAAGCTCCTATGACCATATTATAAAAAAACAAAATTGAAATGTCAAAAGCGTGAAATTGATATGTCAAAGGCCGGCAAAGCGCTGTCAAATAAAACATTGCGCTATTTGAAATTTTAAAGCTCTTCAAGCACGTGAAGCAAAGTTGTCGTTTGGTTAACTTTCATAAATACACTACTCTACTTTCCGTTCTTTTTTGACAGCTGTGTTATTGAATATGCCGCTACCCTCCTCTTGCTACATTTATTCTTTCGTCGAACTGAGAAATATTTTGATTTTCCAACAAGTAAACTAACGGATTGAGTATTTTGGTGTGCTTATAAAAAAGGTTATAAATTGTTTTTCTTACATGGATAGCAAATAACTAATTGCATCGAACGAATCGTTTTCAACTGCCACATGCAATGGAGTATTGCCCGCATTATCCTTTGCGTTAAAATCTGTAAAAGAAAACAAATTAGTCAATCTTTTTTTCATATTAAGAGGCCTTTAAAATAATAATAATAAGATGAAAAGTTGAACAAGAAAAAGTGCTCTAATAATTAATTAATTACAGTTCAATGCAAACGGGTTAAGGTTAGTATTAAGCGGAAAATCAAAAATTCACAACTAAATTTGATTAATGCATACATTACACTTACTTCCATTCTGATCATTTATGTATCGCAATATATTTACACGATTTCGTGCCGCTGCTTGGTGTGCTGCCGTCCGACCTTTGCCGTCTTTTATAGACAAACGTTCGTTGTCTGCTTGATACAGACGCTTGAACTCATCCAAGTTTCCCGATTCAGCCGCCTGAAAATTAAAAATTGAAACAGAAAATCACTGAATATATTATATTCATATTCGTATATATACTTATATATTCTTCCTTCCTAGTAGTGTATGGAATATGCATTTGTATGTACACATGCAAGTGTGTGCAGCATACGCGTGTGAGATTTTTCCTATGAACTAATGTCCTTACACTTATGATTTATGTTTTGTTAACGCTTATGAGAATATTTCGTAGTGAGGTGCCTTTCCTTAGATCAATATTTTCATATTCAGTTTGCATTTAATATATACATAGGTATGTACATACATATTAGGAACGACAATCTTAGCGGGAAAGTTTGATTCCGGGATTACTTTAAAAATTTTGCGACATCCCGGGTTCACAATTTTCCAGGATTCATTCAGTAATTCACTTTGAGACATAGCTTTTTTATATTGTAAAAGAGTTCAGAAGATGCGACCAAGATCAGACCGTTAACCGGCTCTCAGCGAGTTTGAAAGAATGAGTTGATTGGCAGACGTAACTGGGGTCATGACAGCGGTCTGTTTACGAAAAAACTGAGATTGCATTGGTTATACAATATATGAAAAATTCAAAACGGTCTCCGCTCATGTCACTGCGTTGCCGTTCTACAACGAGTGATAGTATAAACACTTTGACGAAGGCGGACGACAGGCAGAATATGTTAAATATCATATTAAAAAATTCACGTTCGTAAGACGATAGAACAACTTATAGGACTGTCACAATGGGTCCGTTGCGACAACGCATTTGGCTGAGGTGACGTGTAAAACATATCGTGGTGCAACAATGAAATTATTGCCGCATATAAAAAAAAAACACAGGTTTTTGTTGGTTGTGAAATATATTATGAGTTGAAGCGAAAGAGGGTTTTAATAGAATTTATGGTAGTCACAGACGATGGGTGCGACCATAACTTCGAGATCGGGACGCACATTAAAATTTCAGGACAATTTCGGTAAGCCTAGCTTTTTCTCTATTCTTTCAAGCGTTTACCGAAAAGATAAGGGTGCACTTGAATTGACTCACCTAATTAAAATTCCTTTTATATTCTGCATTTAATTTGACATAATAAAAAACCCCATCTTCTTCTTTAAACAGTTGTCATTTACGCCGCAACTGCCGTTCGGCAAAGTAGAAAGTTGCCAGTTTTTGTGCATTATGGCATGGCGTATGGCACGTTTGTGGCACCTTCAACTCAAATACAACTCATCTATAGTATTTTGCTGTCAGTCAAATTCGTTGCCGCAACGGACCCATTGTGACGGGCCAATTAGGCTGCAAAATGTAAATTATAGTAGTACTCGTTGAATTAAATCTATTTCTCATTTTGCTGACGACAATTCACAAGTACTGGAAGTACTGCCACTATGTGACATTTCACAAAACTTTTTATGATTCTCGCGTTGTTTAATCAAAAAATGATAAAATATCTATGACCACTTAAAAGTAATAATGCACGATATTCCAAATATTATATTCAAAACAATTTTATTTCCTTTTTTAGACTTACACATTTTTGACTTAAACTGATTTAAAAATGTTTGTGGTGTAAACAAATATGGCCTATCCAAGGACATCTAAAGAAAAATATTTCCTAGGGAGGCCTTCATGTTCCATAAGTAAGCACTTTTGGCACTTTTGACTTCTAAGAATTGACTATCGATACTTTGATGAGTGCTTACTACTTTAAATATTAAGTCCCTCTAATACTGGCGTAAAATAAGCAACAGCGGTCTTATGTACTTAGTTAATGTTAATTAAGTTGATATATATTTAATTCACTGCTTAACATTTTATTACTAGAATTTGCATTTTTGCCAGCTGTCCGGGTATTGCATACATTCATGAAATTGTAGAAACTAGAGGAATTTGCTTATTAAATTTTTGCGCAAGGGGATTTAGGTAATTAAACGCTTATGTATGTATGTATGCATGTATGTATGCACATGGAAATATTAGAAGTCAAAGAGAGTGGAAAGTACAGAAAATATTTTAATCAATATATATGATGAGCGACATCTCGAGAAAAAGTATTTCAGTTCAATCAAATTTGGTAAATGCTAAGGATTTAGCAAACTAAAGAACTATTCAATTATTCGAATTCAAACTACCTCAAACACGGACTCTTTCGGGATACTCGTAGAATGAGGTTTTGAGGGTCTCAAAAGAATTTTATCATTACAAGTATGCCAATTATGCGTATTCACATATCCAATAAGTTAGCAATCGTCCTAATTGATAAATATGATTTTAAGGTCAAATACAATCCAACTCTCACTTGATTTCACCGAACATCCGACGCAAATGAACACCAAACCCAGTTGATTGTTATAAGAACCATTCAGCCTTTTGTCAGTAATATCTTTTAAGGATGAAAAATATCGTGATCTTAGGCACATTTGTCGAGTCTTAGCAAAAGCGGGGCAGTAACAAAGCAAAGTACCCCTAGCATTCGCTTCGTTGCATGTGTTACATGCATCGCTCTGGACTTATCCCATTTTGGCTGCGTGATGTGGTCTGAAACAGTGTCTCATCAATACTCCAACCATTATTTTGAAATCTATTTTAGATAGGAATAAAATAAAGCCTGTTGTGGCTTTCGTATTCCAAGTCCTTAGCACAATTAAGACAGTTGTGTACGAGGTTGAGTATTCCCATATCGACTGCGTTTCCAAAGCACGACTACGTTTCATTCAGCTCCGCTTTCAGAAACAAGAGTGATGGGTATATCGCACCCTAAATACAAAAGGGTCACAACTCAAAATGTACGTTCTGCTCAAATATGAACGAGACGTTATCAATAAAACGGTCCGCGGATGACATATGGCAAAAATAAATTTTTTGTTTTTTGGTAGGACTGTTATAAGCTTACATGGCAAATTTCAGCGTGATATGTCACATAGTTTGTTTTCTGTGCTACTGTAAACAAGTCAAGCTCGAGTGTTGAAAATTTTGAGTTGTGACCCTTTTGTATTTAGGGTGCGATATGTCTGGCTTGCTCAATCTCACTAATACTTGGTGCAAGACTACCATAAAAATTCCAAGGACAAAATTCACGATGCGTTAAATCAACAAATAGGCAGTTGGTAAAATTCAAACTAACATGAAACCTAAACTGTTGTCGCATTTATAATATTACGAAAAAAAGAGAGTGAAAAAAGAAAGTGAAAGCGTGTACGTATACTTGAGCATTGGTGCGAACGAACAGTCATTTTGTTGCGCATTTTTCCATATAAAAAAATATTGTGCATTTATTATACGGAGAAAAAAGGCAACACCATCAGGGAAAATAATCATAAAAAATTAGTTTTAAACTTGCACTTTTATTTTACTAAAATGTATTAAGTCATAAAACTCCATGCCAATATTTTTAGAATTGTGATGATTTGTGATTGTGGATTTTTTCTAAAAAGTTTGAAACTTCGATTTATATGGTTTTTGTTAAAAAGCTATACTTTTATGTAAAGATAATGAACATTCAAAAAACAAAAGAAAAAAAAACTAAAAAAAAACAGAGATTGTGAAAACTGGTTAGAATATTGATATGCCATTGATATGGAATACGTTTCCGTCCTTCCTTAGCCAAAGTTACGAATTATTTAAACAATTAAATAATGCATGATATTATGTGAAGTATGTGCCATTAAAAGCTCCAACTTTACTCCATATTTCAGTCAGCATACGGATTCCTCTGACGAAAAATTCGAATTCTTTTGACTTGATCCTTTTATTGAGCCAGTTTGCGATGCTCTCATAAGAAGTGAACCAACAGGGCTAATTGTATTGATTAGAACAGATGGAAATCCGAAGGTACAATGTCTGGGAAATACGGCGGGTGGGGCAAGATTTTCCAATTCAGTCCCTCTAAACATTTTTGGACCAACTTTGCAACGTGTGGCCTGGCGTTATCATGCAGCAAAATCAGTTTGTCATGTCTACCGTCCCATTCCGGCCGCTTTTCTTTGAGAGCTCAATTCAAACGCGTGAGCTTCAGTCGGTAACGATCGCCAGTGATGGTTTCATATGGTTTAAGGAGTTCATAATAGATGACACCCTTCTGATCCCACCAGATGCACAACGCAACCTTTGAATCGTGAATATTTTTTTTCGCAGTCGATGCAGATGGTTCACCTAGCAGGCTCTAACATTTCCGACGTTTGGGGTTATCGTACCTGTTTTCTGGAAATTCCCATCGCGTGCAAACGTTTACCGACGGTTGCTTTGCCAACATCCAACTCTTTAGACATATCATCAAGGGTTCGACATGCGTCTTCATCCAATAGCTGTTGTAGTTGAGTATCTTCGAATTCTTACGGTGTCCCTTCGCGATCTTTAACACTCACGTCGATTACCACTTTGGAAGCGTCGAAACCACTCTTTACAAGTTGTATTTGATGGACGTGAGTACCGTAAATATTGATGAATATACATCACGTTTCAGCTGTACTTTTCTTTGAAAGGTAATAATGATGCATGATTTTCCGCAAATGCTGTTTTTTCGGGACGAACTCAGACATTTTTGACGTCAAACAAAAAAGGATCTTTACGCTTCAAACGAATGTTATCTACTGCGATGGAAACCTCACATATACACCTTCAAATTACTGGTATATTGCTAAAGCGAACACAAAAATAGTATCAGCCGCGACACCTATTTTCAGAGGGCGGAAACTTATTCCCATACCCAATATATTCTGTGCATCGTGTTTATTTCAAAAAAGCGACACATAATTAGGTTAAGCTCAAAGTAGCATGACAAAAAAATAAAAATTAAACAACATTTTTTTATACACATAACATAAACATAAAAAAGCACCCGGATAGGATATGCTGACAGGCAAAGCACTTACTGAGCTACCAATTGAGGCCCGATGCGCGTGCAAATACTCCATGATGAGCGCCATTATATAATATATATATAAATATGAATATGTATGTAGTGAAGAAATGAATTCAAAGTATTCTTGAAGGAAGTCAAAAATACCACGAAAACTAAAGGAAGAAAAATTGGCGACACGGTGCCAAAATTAGGAATCAAAAGCTTAATTAAAAAATAATTACTAATGATAAAAGTTCATTTAAAAAGAAGCAATTGCACTTTTAACTTTCAAAAATTATTTCCTCTAAATGTTGATCGTTACGTCGGATACACTCTAGGAATGTGGGCTCCATACTCTGTGCCACTCGCTGGAGATGTGATGTCGGGATGCCATTAACCTTGCGAACGATATTCTTTTTTAGTGCTGAGATGGCCGCTGGGTTTGTTTTCATATACTTTATTTTTGAGGTGCCCCCACGAAGTTAATATATGCCATAGGGCAAACATCGGGCGAGCTGGGTGGCCAGGATATGACACCGAAGTGGCCTATCAGTTTGTTAGGGAAGAAATCAAGCAGTATCGCCATGGTCTCTCTGGCCGTGTGCGGCGTGGCGTCATCTTGCTGATACCATGTGTGTGCACTCATTATGAGCAAAAAATAATCGGCCAGCATGCACCGATAGGTGACTACGTCGGCTTGAAAAAGTTGTCCCTAAAGGGTAATTTTGCTTATATTTACTTTTCCATTTAAATGCAAATGGGCTTCATCACTCCAAAAGATATTGTTTACAGTACGAAATCGCTCCAACATTGTCTCGTAGAAATTTTTTGCAAAAATTAAAATCGCGTGATGTAGTTGCTGCACGATTTGAATTTTGAAAGTGTGAAGTCTAAGATCTTTTCTCAATCTTTCCCGTGCACTTTTGATTACGGATTAACGCCGGTTGTCGTGCAAACTTGTAGCGGCGAGTTCACTCGTCCACCGCGATATCGTGAGTAAATAACCCGCACGAATAACGAAACTAACGCGATCCCCTCCCGCTCATACGCTCCGCGGTTAGAGCGAAACATTAAATTCAAAACCTAATTCTGCCACCGGACACTCTTTACGTATACAGTTTTATCATACGAGTGCTTGTGCATATGTATACTTTCTATGTGCGTATATAAACTTTAGACGCTGCTTAAAAATGCCAGCAGCAGATGTATTCAAGTTTAGCTCATAGCAACTGGCTGCTCAGCTATATAACTTGAACGACATTTTAAGTAACCTTCTACAGTAGTTACAGCAGTAGTTGGTAAAAAATATGTATGTCTTTACATATTTATAGTGGCAATATTTTTATGTTAGATGTCAAATACATTTCAGTTTGCAAAATTGTAAATAAATAAAATCAAGGCTAGCAAACAAAGGAATCAACAAAAAGGAAGCAGGAAACTACAAGGTCTGATGCCAAAAAAATTAGGAATTTTATAAACATTTTTATCCACATTTTTTGCTGTTTTTACACATTGTTTGCTCTACCACAGGGTTGGGCACATTTTCGGCTCGCTAAGCTGCCAAACAGCCAAGGTTAAAGTAGTTCTCAACGGACAAGGGAAAAAACCTAAAAAATACATTCAGAGTATCGTATACTTTCACTCGCGTGATGTTCAACGCACAAAAACTTTGGAATTACCATGATGTTCTATTTACCTGCTTAATTGCAGAAATCTGCAGAGGTAGGTAGGAACTACATACCCAGATCTTGGAGGGCTGTGAGCGTTAATTTCATACCCAAGCCAGGTAAAATCTCAATCAGCCTCTCAAGGGCCTTTAGCAAGAACGATCTGCACCTCAGTTGTGTAATTCCTCGGGAGCGTTTATCGTACGCTCAACATGCCTATTGTAAAGGCAGATCGGTAGTCTGCCTTACATCTTATTGTTAAAGATATCGAAAAGCCCCTATCTCAGAAAGAGTTCACGGTGGGCGCCTTCCATGACATTGAGGGGGCTTTTAACAATGTCCTTCCGGAGGCAATCACTAGGTCCTTGGATAAAATAGGGGTTGGAACCGACCTTAATAGGCTAAACATAACATAAAATGCTCAGCGACAGAAAGGTCGCAGTAGAGTGGTCAGACGTCTTTCTTCGCCGGCAGGTGAACAGAGGCTCTCCGCAAGGAGGTGTTCTCTCGCTGCTTCTTTGGGTTGTTGTGCTTAACGACTTGCTAGCGTAGCTGAAGAGGAGAGGCTGTAAGGTTATTGCATACGCGGATGACGCGGCACTTATTGTCTAAGGAAAGTTGTGAAATGGATCGCAAATCGCGGTCTCTCGATAAATCTTATGAAGATGGAGCTCGTCTTATTTACGAGGAAATATAAAATACCTAGAGTCTTTCTCCACTCAATGGCAAACACCCCATTCGTGCTCTCTGACAGGGTTAAGTACCTGGAGCTTGTCCTTGACAGAGAGTTAACGTGGAAGCCAAACATTGAGGAGACATGGAAAACATGTTTGTGGATGGCTCGAAGTTGCGAGGATCTCCCCACCAATTTTAAATTTAGGCTTCCGGACCACTGTAGTGTTTTCCTAGCATAAGTAGTCGGAATTAAGGAAGCTGTGGATTGGTTGCTCGTTTGTGTTATTACAGTAAAGGGGGTAAATATCTACTCCGAAACCCAAGCGCAATTAGGTCCTTGGATTCATTGTTTAAGTGTTCGAAACTAGTCGGAGAATGCCTGATTTCCCTGCTCGATTGCATCTGAATACTTCGATATTAGGGGACCCTTGAAACGGCTTGATCGCAATATGAGAGGATTGGAGTTCCCTTAAGAACCAGTGGTCTGCTACTGGAAAGATGGGCCTCTCGTCAACTCAGCGAGCGCTGGGCTAGTGCGCAAACGTGCAAAGTCGCGATATTCCTCTGGCCGCGGGTAGATCGGGGCCGCTCGAGAGAACTTCTAAAACTAACAAAGCCACAGCTATCAAATGTGGTAGGTATCCTCACCGGGCACTGCCCATTAGGTGTCCAACCGGTGAGGCTTAAGATTGCTTCAAGCCCTTTCTGCAGAAGCTGCCTGGAGTGGAATCATCTTAGTACCTTCTTCTCAGCTGCCCTGCTCTGGCCGGGCTAAGGTGTAAACATCAGGGCTCTCACTTTATCGCTACACCTGCGGATACTGCGTTTTTAAATATCACACATAGACTTATAGCAGTTTCATCAATTTATCCTTTAGTATGTATTGTTTATGTTATTTTATATTACAGGGTCCGGCATTGGAAGCGTAACCAATTGAGAAGGCCATAAAATTAGTTTGGAAAATGACTTTTATTCAATTCAAAGTAAAAAATTTGTGAAAATAATATAAAATTAAGAATCAATTTTCTTTTGCTCGATGTGACTCGATTTTGCCTTGAGACAGTCCAGAAACGAATAGCAAACTGCCCGAATGTGACTTGCAGGTATTTAGGCCCACTCGCGGAAAATGGCTCATTTCAGCGCCTCGAGACTGGTGAATATTTTAGTTCGAACCTTGCTCTCCATAATGGCCCAAAGGGAATAATCCATCGGATTCACGTCTGGTGAATTTGAGAGCCTTTGTGTGGGCGTTATGAAGTTCGGAACGTTGTTTTTTGCAATTCTTGGTTCACTCGAGCTTTGTGAGACGGTGCGTAGTGCTGTTGAATGCCGGGAGTTCCCTTCTTCACTTTTTGAACCATTTTACTTCACTTCCGAACGACAAATAAATGATTTTTTTTTATGAGGAGCTTTTTCATGGAGAAATACACTGTTGCAAAAAATTCTCTTTCATTTGGTGTTTCGGGCCCGAGGTTTCGAATTCGTGCACTTCCGAGTGGTTGTTATGCAGCAACTCATTTGGATACGGCGGCCGCCGTATTTATTATTTATACTTATATTAATCCATTGGGTTGGGGAATAAGTTCAAAGCGTTTATATATTATCGTTTTTTTTACAACGGTTTGTGTGCTGTTTGTCAAAGGGTAAGTATTCATTGGATAGAACTCTTTCTGCTCTACAAAACTATGTTAATTGGAGTTCTGAGTTATTTCATTTTTTATTAGTTTTGAGGCTTAGAATTGGAATACCCAGGAGGTAAAAAATGATCTGTGATCATTCATATGAAGTGTCTTACCTTCGATAACAAAGAGGCCCTTAAAAACTGGCTCAACAACACCAGATCCGGCGATTTTTGGCGGAACGGTATCAATAAATTGGTCAGGAGGAGGTGGTAAACAGCAACGGCGAATATAGTATAATCATTTAACTTGACATAATTATTTTTTGTTGTTTAAGTGAAAAGTGAAAATAAAAACACACGAACTTATTTCCCAACCCAATATTTATACTCTTTTTACGAGATTTTACAATATTTACAATAAATAAGCTTAGTAAATATATTTTTGCAAACAAAACAAGAAAAATTGCTAATATGAAATGTACGTATTTTATAATTAAGATATTTATTCCTGTATATATTTGTTATTGCATAGGCATGAGGTGTAAAACATATATTTTTAGTACCTACTGTTCAGCCACATACGCATATGGCCTCATTCTCTTATGACTATGCCTGGCAAAGTAAATTGGGCAATATAAAAAAACTGTCACATTCATCGTCTCATTCATGCTGATTTTTGGTTCCACGACTCATCTCTCCCGAATGAACCAAGCTGTCTTGTAAGTGCAAACGGCTCGTGCGAGCCACTGCTCGTCCCTGCTCTATACACATTCACTGCTTCCGGTCAGGCAGTCCTCCATAATGCTTTTGTTGCCATTCCACTGCATACATTTTGTTGCTTACATTACTTGTCTCCATTTGCATTTTTAATTAGCAGCATTTTATATGGAAAACGATGCTTTAGGGTAAAGACGCAAAATCGCTGTTTTCACAATTTGAACCGACTTTTTGGAATGCAATGGGGGGTTTTGAAAAAGTTTATTTGTAGTCTTATGAGTTGAATAAGAAATTTTAAATTCGAATGTAAGAGTAAGAAATGTTAAAGTGAATGCGGCCAATTGCTGCTGCTATCCTCACTATCAGCAATCTTGAGCAGATATGCCTCGATGAATTGATTTTGATTTGCTATTGAGCGCGTCCCAAAGGAAGTGTTAACTCTTTCTATGCAGAGAAAATTATAATGACACTCTCCATAAGGTAAAAAATCGAACCACTTGCTAACTAGTATAAGTGTCATATTAGTGTTACCATCCGCCTCGGTTATGCCTATTGGCGACCTCTGAGATTATTTTGTGGGCCATCCCTAAAGATCGGTGATGTGCAGTCCAGAAACGACTGTCATCAGCCCCTGTCATCAGCCACTGCCACTGTCACCAAGTGGAAATACACGTTCTCTTTATTAAAATAAAATTTCATCCCAACGATAAGCGTCATGAGGTGCCAATTTATCGAATATTATGTTGTCCACAACACTTCAATTTTTAAACTCTTTATTATAATAAAAATACCAAAGTTTTGAAAATAAACGTTAAGTCTTTTCCCAAATTGCAAAAGAGGCAACAATCTCAGTGGGACTATCTCGGCAGCTACATATAACTTCCGCATTCAGACTGGGCGAACTGGTTTTCATCTTAAAGTCACATAGAAAATTTGAGTTTCCATATACCGCAAAGATTTTTATTCTTACTTTACACGATAAAAATTATATTTAATATGGTTTATATTGATATCCTTTAACGAATGTAAAATACACAGACTCGCACACAATTGTGTATGGCTGCATCATAAATCATAGAGTTAATCGAAATTTTTTATTCAGTGAACACATTAATCAAATTCAATGTACAAGGTGTGGCAACTAAGTTCCGACAATTTAGTTATAATTTGAGAAACTTATGTTCCGAAAGAAGGAACCTTTCTTTAGTTCCAATCGAGGGTTGAAGTCGATGGCTCGCTGGGTTTGTGTTTTATGCGTGTTTTTCGACAGTAACTTTTTTAGTGACGTGGTGAAAATGAGCGACTCGTATAACAAGTGACTTATTGTAAATAAATTTTAGAGAAACCGAAGATGTATGCACTCTGAAAACGCTCAAATTTCAATGGTCGAAGCGGTTCAAGTAGGAATGTGAAGGAGCGTAAAGGAGCTTTCGTCCTACAGTGGCTGTGGGCACGCATTTTCCTGCTGCATTGTGCAAAAGTTTTTAGCGAATAAAAATATTCAAACGTTTCAGCATGCCGCCGTACAGAAGGTTATTTAAATTATAACCGTGTAATGCACAGGTTAACTTTGACGAAGTACCAAGAGTGCTTCCAATCGTGGAAACGTTGGAATCATTATGTAGAGTTAGACGAATACCATTGTGAGCGACGGTAATAAAATTTATAAAATCTAGCCTGGAAGTTAATTGCCACACCCTGTATGTACACCGTTTCTCATTGATTCTTTGCACAAGAGTGTGCCACTTTTGATTTGCTTTTTGTAACGTTCGAGATTCATTTTTATCAGGGTACTAACATTTTTTCACTCGGCCTTTAAATTCATTATTTACCATGCTTTTTAAATGCTTTTTGTAGTTGCTAGTACTATTTTTGTTCTATAAAATACTATAATTTTACCTGCAGTAATTCATTAGGCTGCATTTTAGGCGTTGCCTGCATCCGCAACATCCGTGTCCACTGCGTTGACAGTTTTAGTGGGGCAGCAACACTCAATTCAGCGCCTCGTGCACATCCATTAATTAGATAACGTATTGGTCCTACAACAACATCCCGTTTTGATGTATTTTTCATTTTATTTCTCAGTCTGAACATCAGCGCATGTATGGGCGTGTAAAAGCACGCACAATCTACTCACACTTAAACAAATGTCTGCATCAGTGAGGTTATATTTACTTGAAAGCTACTAGATTGAGAATTATGCATTATAGTCACGAAGCAGCTGCTATTATTTACACTTTTAATTTTGAATAAATTATTTTTCGTTCAAGTGCTTTGAATACTATTTGGTAATGCATAAGTAATGTACTTTTTCAATTAATTAGTGAAATTTATTTTAAGCTGCAAATACTTTAGGTGTTACTGCAACAAAGACTTTACTTTAATTTAATATTTTCTTATTTTTTAATATTGTTGCTAACACTGTTATTGTGACTGAAATAGTTCAGGTACACACGTACAAGCCTCGGTGGTTTTAAAGACGAAGAACTTACGGAGAACTTGCACCCGTTCATAATAAAATAAAAGTAATCAAATCTTTAGTAACGCCAAATATTTAGTACCATTGGTCTATGTATTTAGTTAGTTTGCGTATGGAGGGAAAACCGTTTTCTCTTAAGTGACGTTGCCTCATTTTGTTGTGTTTTCATGTAATATGTGGCCTTACTGCCTGGATTGAATTGTTTATATGCAGATGTATGTGCTTTGCTCAGAGTTTTGAGTTCTTGAAACTAATAGTTTCTTACCGTTCGCAGAGAAGTTGAAATTGAAATTTGAAACGGTCGAGCCAAAGAGCACCAGGAGATTTGGTGGCTCCTAAAACACTCAGGCTAAAAAGCCCATTGTATGTAAAGCTCTGGAAAGAGGGTAGATAGTCAAGGAGGGAAGGAGAAAAGTATCAGAGAGAGAGATAGGAAAGAATAGAGACAGAGATAGGGACAGTTAGTCCTGTGAGAATTTTCCAGATTCTTTGGCAAATCTGTAAATATCCTCCAGTTTTAGAGAACGAATATTACTCATTCTCACGACATCGGAACCCAAAACCCGTGCTCTAGCAAAGGCAGGACACTCACAGAGAAAGTGCTCAGTACTATCCGCCTCCTCCAAACATGACAGGCACATTGGGTCCGCAATGATTCCAATGGTGGCCATTCATCGGCAATTTCGTTTCCTTGAACACCTATGAGTGTCCTGGAACCCATATAAGTACAAGCCTGTTTTGTCTTGGGACAGAATTAAGCTTCTTCTTACATTCTTGAACAATCTTTGAGGTGTACTTCGCGTACTCCAGGACCTTCAGTGCAGCCTGACCGTCACTGAAAACTCCAATCTGTTTCCCGCTCCATTTTCTCTCGATTATTCATTCGGCTACTTTCAGGATGGCAAAAACTTCCGTTTGGAAAACAGTTGCCATTTCACCCATAGTTGTAGAAGTTGTTAATTAAATACATACATTAGAAGAAATGAGAAGGCTAGTGCAAGCAAACTGTTTCGTTTGCCACCTTAATGTACCCACATGGCTGGGAACGTGAATTATTTTGAGTTTATGTGTGTGCACACTGCATTAAATAACTATGGCACCCAGACTAATTGACAAGTTCTGACAATTTATTTATTTCGTATTCAATTTTAAAAGTCCTTTTATCAAAATATAGTGCATTCTCCTACAAAAACTACAGAAATCCACGTTGCAAGCTTTGTACAAATATGAAAAAAAAAATTGATCAAAATTTCAGACTATTTAATTAGAGTTTTCAGAAAAATTTCGAGAATTAGTTTTTTCATATGTTTTCTTCCATCATAAACAAATGTCGAGTATTCGTATTAAATTTATAGAAAAGTTCCTCTTCATAGCTGTCAATGCTCGGCCGACAATAGTGCATGCCATGAAATCGAGATTCTCTATTTGTAGAACAATTCGAATCCTTTTGTATGGAGCAGTTGGTCCATATAAGCGCTTTACAAAACAAAAAAAAACAACAATAACACTGTGGAACAAATTCAGGTTACCAAAAATTAGGTTCATTCTGAGAGTGGCGGGTGAAAATAGAGGCGAAATTAGAAGACCCGTATCGCGCCGTTTTTTTATGTTAGTTCGAATTTTTTTTTAATGGGCATTTGAAGTTCGAAATCGGAGCAAAATTGTTTATATGGTTTTTTGGCTATAACTCGTCGACTAATTAATATTTTTTCAATCTGTAAAAGCCAAATTATTGCTAGAGACCTGTGCAACAATTACAATTTTTGAAAAAATTGATTTCGAAAATTTTTGTGGTACTTATGAAACAATATACCGAAAATCGGCTCCGATGTCGAACTTCGAAGGCCGATTAAAAAAAAATTCGAACTAACTTAAAAAAACGGCGCGATACGGGTCTTTTAATTTCGCCTCTATTTTCACCCGCCACTCTCAGAATAAACCTAATTTTTGCTAACCTGAATTTGTTGCACAGTGTAATCGAAGAAAATTTGTGAAATCGCCAAAAAAAATTATTTATGCATTTCACGATTTTTACAATAAAATTTTTTTTTCAAAATTTTAATTTATTTCATCAAACCGCTGGAAAAACTATTAAAATATGCCGCCGCGACCTTTTAAATAATAAAAAGTAATGTTACTCACTATTTGTTTGGCAAGTGTGATACTTACAAGGTGGCACAAAATTAATCACCTTATGGGAAGATTTATAATTTTCGCAAATGGCATCGTTAGGTTAGGTAAGGTTGAAGCGGTTATGCGGTGGGACACACTTAGGCTCATAGCCCATTGTGACGCCGCGTGGGGCGCTTGTCTCTATCTCTCTTGAAACCAGTATGTCCCTTTTAAAAGTGCTAGAAATTTCCTGCTTTCTCCAGAACTGAGATCTTCCAATTCATTAAAAAATTGTCTACTTAGAATAGTAAACTTATGTCTGAATAGAGCGTCGTATGCCAATCATATTTGACACTTGTGAACTAGACAGTTACATTATACAAACAGACAAGCAATGCAGCGCGTAAAGGTGAAAATAAAGATTTCATCACTCAAAATATTTTTTTTATTTAATGAAAAATTTATTCAAAAACAAAATTGGATTTAATTTGTGAAAGCAACATATATTGACTGATTATTTATGCAAATTATGTATATCCTTTTGGAAAAAAATTTGTGTTGAGATACATACATATGTAGATGACCTAGAACAATTTTCCCTAATTAAAAAAAAAAAAATAAAATGACTTGTGCTGGAAGAAATAAACAAATATAACAAAGATGAAAAAGTAAAGAATTGAAAATGTTTATTTAATTTCATAAACCATTAATTTGAATTTTAGGCAATTTTTATTTAACACTTTACCTGGTCCTGCGCTCTCTTGAAAAGCTAGCGATTTGGAAAGACGTTGTTTTATCAGCTTAAGAGGCTCTCAATAGATGAGCTCGCGCTCTAGCGGCCATCTTAGTTAAGCTACAGCTGTTGAATCTGACTGGTATAATTAATGGAATGTTAAAGTTTATAAACAAAATCAGATTTCGGGAAGAAAATCAGATTACGGGAAGAAAATCAGATTCAGTGGCGAGGCTTATTTCCGCTTAAGTGCCTTCGTTAACAAGGAAAACTATCGGGTTTTGAGCGGAAAGAGAGAGAGATTCGTCAAATAACTCTGTACTACGAAAAAGCCAATGATTGATTAGAATTTCGGTTTGGCTATATCATCCGCCTTTCTTTTTTCGAAGACGTGCAAGTATCAGAGCTCACTGTAAAAAGCTACTGATATCGAACAATGATAAAAAGCTAAGATGGAATGTATAAACTACACAAATAAGTGGCTTCAACAGAATGGAATAATTTGAATAACTTTTTCCCATCAAGAAGAAATTCTTTTTGATCCTTTGATTTCAAAATAACAAAAGTAGCGTTACTGTTACGAAGGGTGCCTTTTATATTTCGGGATTAGAGAACAAAAACAAATTTTAATCATCGAAAATCACTTTATTGTTTTTCAAAATATTCTCCATGAAGATCTATACAGTTTTGCATGCGTTTGAACCAATTGTCGTAGCACTTTTGCCACTCTGAATGAGGTACCTCCAAAACATGCATTCTGAATGCCGCAACCGCTTCTTCAGGTGTCGAAAAACGTTGACCTCTCAGTTTGTTTTTTACGTACGGGAATAAAAAGAAGTCATTCGGTGCCAAGTCAGGACTATACGGCGGATAACCCATTAATTCGATGTTTTGGGTGCTGAAAAATGCAGTTGTTTGAGCCGATGTGTGAGAGCTCGCATTGACCTGGTGAAGAGTGATCCGTCTTTGGCGATTGGTTTTCCTAATTTCTTGGAAGACAACTGCCAAACAAATGGTTGTGTACCATTCAGAATTTACTACGTTGTTCTAGTGGTACGGTTGCGACATGTCCAGTTTTTCCGAAAAAACAGGCGACCATTTGCTTGGAAGTGCTTCGTGCGCGAACAACTTTTGTTGGATTTGGCTCATCTTGAAACACCCATACAGTCGACTGCTGTTTACTTTCGGACTCATACGCGTAAATCCATGATTCATCACCTGTCACGATGTCATAGACGTGTTTCGAATCCCCGCGATCGTATTTTTTGAGCATTTCCTTCGACCAATCGACACGAGCCTTTTTTTGAGCGATTGACAAATTGTGTGGGATCCAACGCGAACAAATTTGTTTGACAGTCAAATGTTTATGCAATATTGAATGAATGCTGGTCCCACTAATGCCTAAGATTGTCTCAATCTCACGATAGGTCACATGTCGATCTTGCAATATCAGTTCGCGCACAGCATCAATGGTTTTCGGAACAACAACTGATTTTGGACGACCTTCACGAAATTCGTCTTGGAGTGAACTACGACCACGATTGAATTCACAATACCATCGATAAACAGTGGTCCTTGATGGAGCTTCATCGCCAAAAAATGAATTAAGTTCATCCATGCAATGTTGCTGAGTTAATCCACGTCGAAAGTTGTAAAAAATAATCGCACGAAAATGTTCATGATTTTATTCAATTTTTGGACCGAGATGAATCTTTTAAGTTACTGTAAACAACACAAATAGCGCTGGTATTTCAAAACGTTCTGAGTACGTAAAAGCCAAAAAATGTCAAACTTTGTGATACAGCTGTTAGTTGCCAGATTGCAACACCAGGGTTTCCAAATACCGAAATATAAAAGGCACCCCTCGTATTACAATAACTCACGAACTTCTTCTTCTTAATTGGCGCGATAACCGCTTACGCGATTTTGGACGAATTTAACAAAGCGCGCCAGTCGTTTCTTTCTCGTGCTAACCGGCGCCAATTGGACACACCAAGTGAAGCCAAGTCCTTTTCCACCTGATCTTTCCAACGCAGAGGAGGCCATCCTAATGAATAGAATATCATGAAATTGTAACAGCTGCCTCTTTAAGATTTGTAATATCTAGAAAGGAGTAAACGTAACAAAACTAGTGCCATCTATGTGTTAGACCCTCTGTGAAGACATGTGATAACATACCTCTGGGTTATGCAGAAAAACCACAAACGAGGACCAGCATGAATTCCTGATGAAATTGAGTCCCATTTATCCGAATACGCCATTGGGAAGTGGTGCACTAGAATACGCCACTTATAAGCGTGCCACATAAAATTGTGCCAATATAAATTGGCAACTTAAACTATTTGGTTTATTTAATTTAAAATTTGGAGCGTTCTTATTGAAATCCTCTATATGTTTGTAGAAAAAGTAGTCTTCTAAAATACAGTTTTCCATTTCTCTACTATTTAGTTTTAGCAAGTGCTTAACATACTTTTTTTTACGAAACTGAACTAAAAGAAAATTGCAGTTGCGAAAATAAAGCGTGAAATTTTAATTTTGGAAAGCGCAATAAAAATATCTGCATCCGTTTAATTACACACAACTACTGCACACACAAAATTCTCATTAAAATAAATTAGTCTATTAAATGTATTCACAAAGTCAGCCAAACTAAAATATTTGAAAGCACAAATTTAATTAAAAATTTGAACAATCTTAAAATCTTCCTCATCAAAATAATTCCGTATTCAGCCCAGTCAAAAGTCTCTTAAAATATGCAATTTTTCTGTAACGTTCGTATTGCTTTCTTTTTTCCTCGAATAAACACACAGTAAATCACACAGTTACCTGTCAGTTAGAATTATGTTCAAATCAACGAATGGATGAAAGGGTACATATTTTTTGGAGCTGATATGCTCCATCCATATTTTGTGTCCTACTGTATTGTAAATTACGGATTGAAGCAGCTTAAAAATACTTTAATTTTTTTCTTCGAATATATAAAATTTATTTCGGGAGATTAAAAAAACTTATTTTTCTGATGTTACCCCTACATTTGCCCTATGGCAAAAAAAAATAAGCAGCTATTTATTTCTTTAAATCTTCGTTTTTAAAATTTATCTATGCCGCCAACGCTCTGAAAACTACTTTTGAACTCCCACTTAACAAATGAACCTTTCACTTTACAGACAAATATTATTTAATCATTGAATTCGGTAGATTAGGAATCTGTCTTAAGCAGACCCGGAATATCACAGGTTTACGATGATTTGGTAGAAAGGCTGGAAGTGGTAATTCATATGTTCGTTCATATAGTGGCAGTTAACCTTAATAATAAAAAATCCAAGCATAAGAGTACGCCGCAAATCTAAAAATAACGCAGAATTTTATGAAGCGTTCAGTCGGTTGCAAAAAGAGTTCGCTTTTCTGAACAAATTTCTAGATCAGAACTACTATACATTTCTAAAGTAGAGAGTGGTATAAGGTATTACAGTAAAAGTAGGCAAGAATAAAAGCACCGGAATTCCTGACAAACTGCATTGGGGGAATGTTATCGGACATACAAAAAATTAGTAACCTTTTGGTGGTTTTTGCATTAGTAACCTTTACAGATGGTGCTATATTGTTAGCAAAATCATTAACAATTATTTTTAATAAATCGATGGATTTTGGTACATTTTTAAATAATTGGAAAAAAGCTTTTATCATACCGATACATAAGTCAAGCAAGTGGAAGTGGAAGTTGCGTGCCCAAAATTATCGCTCGATCTGCAAAATCTTAGTATACCTAAACTTTTTCAAAAACTGACTCACCCCACGGCTTTGTTAAGGGTATATTTAGAGTCATAAATAGACTTTATTCGCAAATTTTGTCTTAAAATAAATTGAAACCGGCCAACAGTGCGCTATCATATCCACCGACTTTTAGAAAGCATTTCATAGAGTCTCCCCCAGCTTACTTAACCCTTTACCGCATATGTGCCCATACATGGTTTTGATTTAATTTTATTTCCAAACTAAGTATTATAAAATAATTCAAACTATTTTAATCCATCAAATGACCTATATATTTAGCAATAATAAAACGCGAAAAAATGTTTGGTTTTATGACATTTACAAATAGCTTTTGTGCAGGTGGGTGAAAAAGAAGAATTGAAGTGCGAGTGTTTCATTAAAAAAAACGGTAACGCAAGAAGAACATAAGTATGTTATGATGTGTGGATATATGCGCTTGGCTGTAACGGATAGGTAGTACAGTGCCTTTTTATTTTATTACTTTTAAAGTATTCCCCCTTCATAGAATATATTTAAGTCAACAATTTTTTCCAATCCTTGATTTCGGAAATGATCTTTAAAGTGACACTTTTTGATTTTTAGGGAAGCGCTCCCGAAAAATAAATGCGGAGTGAGCTGGTGCATTAAGTGTTTTTAATATCAAACGAGAATTCAAATTTTTCAGTTAGAAAACATATTTGAAGAGATTTTTATATATCCCGAATGAAAAGTTCTCAGCATTAGATAGTTGTTAATCGATGTATCAGCTTCCAGTTGTCAATCGGCGATAGCTGGGCGTCAAATCTTTTACTTTCTTGACGTGTTTTTCATTGGCCACTATTGTTTTCTCTAACTTGTTTGAATTATTTGTATTTCTTGTAAAAAATTTTGTTTGGGACATAACTTGATAACCCGGGTTTTCTGCAATATTCTCAATATTTTTCCAAATAAAATTTTAAATAACTTCTTATATCAATAAAATCAGGTACAATTAGTTTATATCGATAAATTCAGTTTTAACACGGGATATTCAATTCTTTAATATTTTTTTATTATATTAATATAAATAATTTTTTTAGCATGTCTCTGTAGCATTTTCCGCTAAACTTTTAAAAGTTGGTCACAACGCATAAAAATAATTAAAGATAAGTTAAGGTAGAACGATTATTTCATTTAAACTCAAGCAAACATGACAGCGACATGAAATCGGGAAGATCAGTATCTCAAGAAAGTTTCAGCAAAAACCATCTGACAATATATTGGCTTACTCGTTAATTAACTGTTTTTTTAAATCGGGGAATACTTAAAACTAAAATCTTGGCTTTGAAAAAAAAATACTAAATTTTAGTTTGCAAGTACTTAGAGTTCAGTCTTCTGTCATTATGATTTTAATTTTTCTAAGATAAAATTTAGTATTCATATCCCACTATGGCAAGGTTGGATTAAACACGCTGCGCTTAGAAAGAGCTCACTCGGTGGTCGCAACTGCTAATTGTTACGCCTAGCAAAGATTTTCCCACTCCTTTCCTTATTTATATTCATCATTCCGATTTTTCGCGAATCTTTCAGCGAGGCGGTGTCTAAATTTACCTGGTCTCTTACAAAGTAGTCCCTCACGTGAAGCCCTGATTTAATTCTGTTTTTGATGAGCTGTCATAAATCATTATTTTTTCTACAGTCGTCATAAATCTTCATAGGTGTAAATTGACATAAATTATAGTCATCAATTATTTGTGATATGTAATCGGTACTAAAGGCTTAGTCGTGGATTAATATCCACTAGAATGGTCGTTCTGTAAGAAATGCATTTCGCGAATTGCGATATTGAGCGTTGAGATACATTTGCACCTTCTCATTCGAGCAAAAAACTATGGGAGTCACTGTTTGGTGTGATTTTGGGCTGGCGGAGTTATCGGCCCGTACTTCTTCGAAAATAAAGTCAGCAATGCTTTTATGGTGAACTTCATCGGTAGCAAACTTTTTATGGCCTAAATTAGATGACGTGGACTTGGACAATAAGTGGTTTCCTCAGGACGTGACAATTGTGACCAACTTTCTTTCTCGATTTCAAAATTCTTTGCCCAAAAGCCTGTCTAACTGTTTACAAATTCAGTCAGCTTTAAATGGAGGACGACTCTTTTTATTTGTCTTAATTTAATTACGCTTTGTGTAATTAGTTGGTTGTGTGATAAATTTAGAAAGCGTACGTTGGTTTTACAAAAATAATTCCCTGTATGAAAAACTATTTGAAGCAATGTTCTTATGTACACACCCCAAAGGTCCAAAAATCTTAGATGCATCTGCAGCAAAATATTTGAAGAAGTCGAAGATGTTCATAAATAAATCGATGCAATGATATTCCGAAGTTTAAAGCGTTGACCACTTCTGCGGACGAGGCCCAAAAGAAAATGTCTCTCCAAAGTTAAATCACAGTTTGACTGATTTGTTTGTAAAAAAGCCCAAACCCAAAGTTGTGTGAATGTATCCAAAGACACGATTACAGGATGTTTACGTGCAAAAAATCTCAAATTCCGGAGCGCATTAAAAAAACCGCTGCTCTCATTATCACACATTGAAAAAGGACTTGCATGGGCTAAGACAAATTCAGAATAGAATTGCGCAAACGTAATACTCACGCATGAATCTTTCTTGAAAGAAAACAAATATGGACAATCAAACGGTTCTCAAAGCAAATTCGGATGATTTGTAGCCGATGTTTTGGAGGTACAGCTTGCGCAGATATCAACCATATTATAGCCAGAAAGCTATTATAGTTAATGGTGGTGACTATACATTTTATAGAATATATTTCAGTTTGTTAAAACCGAATTTGTCAAATAGTTTCTAAGTTATAGCGGTCACGATCCTATTTTTACTTTGGTTCACAAATTTCAAAAACGGGAATTGATTGCTACAATCGAATATAGTATTAATCCAATATAAAACATTATAAGAGATATCTAATATTATAAAATACTCGTATAGTTGATGCTTACTAGCTCATATATTCCTCACAAATGATTTCAATTTACATACCCAGATTTAACTCCCAACGACTACTCGCTGTTCACAGACCTAAAAAAATGCTCCCCGGGAGGAAATTTCGCTCCAATGAAGAGGTTATCGCTGAAACTGAGGCCTTTTTAGAAACAAAAGATAATCGTTCTACAAAAGTGGTATTGAAATGTTAGAGCGGCGCTGAAATGATTGCGTTGTTCTTGATGGAAACTACTTTAGTGACTAAAACTAATTAAAAAAAAAAACGTGTTTTCGTGTTTAGACCTGGCACTTTTCAGCGCATGAGTTATAATAAGACATTGTCATGTCCACTTTGGCAGCACCTTTTCAAAATTTTTAAAACTTGTTTCCATTTTGAAAAGAAACCAGCCGTTGTTTCACCCTTTAGTGTTCTAATATTTGTGAAGTGCAATTCTACAACACCAATTTCTGCGACAACAACAACATCTTGCATGCACTCAGAAATAACTTGTATTACTGAGAAAACTGGAGAGGATAGTTCTGCTTAAAGATATGGGGTAATATACATACATATGTAGGTATAAAGAAGGCTTATCATGCACGATTTCTCTTTAACATTTATTGCAAAGTATTGCATTTCATTGGAAACGTAGCTGCATTCGAACATTTAAAAGCTCCTCGCATAGAATTAAGTAGCTCAGTGAAATTGTTAAGCTTATTAGGATGTGTTTTACTTATTATTATTAAGTAGCTTGTTTAAGAGTGCAATTGGGAGTGGATACTCAACATAATTAACAATCGTGGGTTGTTAATTTTCTGTCACGAATGAACTGCTATTGTGTAAATTTTTATTTTTTGGTTGTTTTGCCACTGTACATCCGAAAGTCCTAAGCTAATTCAAATACAAATACTAAAGGTATATGCACTTCAGTTTAAAAATTGTATCCACTTAGGAATATTTTTCGAATAATTTGCACTTTTGCAGACGGCAGCACTAACATTTCGCTAAATTACATAACTTTAACAACAAATTACTATGGCTTTCAGTTTTAGGACAGAGATAGACTTAAACCGAAGTTCGCTGATAATTTTGAAGTTTAAATATGAGTTACCATTTTGCTTGCAAGTTGTATGTATTTTCTCCCTAAAAGTATTGTAATATATAAACTGCAAGAAATTAACAGTTTTTGTTTTGCTTTTCACTGGGCAACAGCACCGAAACACATCGAAATACATTTTATTGTCAATAAAGTCTTTTGTTTCAGACTTTTTTGTGTGCCTATCCAAATTTGACTTTGTTTTCGAAGTCAGATTCCATGCTGGCCTTATGATTGACAGCAATCATATCTAGATTAATAAATTTAGTAAGCAAGATGTACATATCTTCAAAAGAGGCACAACTCAATATTTGTAACTTTTCAGCAAACACAAGAAACTGAATTGGCTTATAAAATGTGTATTTTAGAAAAATGTCATCAAAAAATCATGAAGTACTTGTTGGATTGATCTATGATGACTCGTTTAATAAAATGTGCGCGCAATTCTTATCAAATTGTTTTTGGCAATGACTCTTTTGTTAATTCAAGATTGTAAAGTAAGTGAAAAATAATTTTAAAAAGAAAAAAAAAAGAGTCTCAACTCGAAAAAGTCGCTTTTCAATAACTGATTTCGATCAACACATTTCGGGCATCACAACAAAACTCAATATATGAATTGCTTATCATTGCCGAAATTATGAAATTTATTTCGGAAAAATATTAAGATTGACGTGAGTTGAATCGATTTCAATTTTATGTTTCTCAGAATTTTTTTGGTGGAAATCTTAGAATAAATTTTATAATTGCGCTGGAAAAACAGTACCGCTGTTTTCTATCGGGAGAAATGAACCCGTTACTTTTGCGTAACATATTTGGGCAAATGGCTTAACACTGTTTTATGGCCGATCTTTGGCTTCTGGGCGATGCTAAGACTACTAACATATCGGCCGATTCTTTCTGTGATGTTATCGACATTTTCTTTAACATCAAAAATGTCTGAACGGAATCGACGAAACCGTTCGGCACCATAAACAGCTTTCACAATTTTAGAGGCCTGGCTTGCATTTTCGCCTTTATCAAACAAAAAAAAAAAAATGGTGAAATGTACCGAATTTCTCTTTGTTGATTTCCATTGTTCACAACTGAATGGCACAAAAAAAAAACTGTAAAAGTTATTTTTTAGTGTGAAATGTCACCTTGATAAGAAGTCTAGACTTTAAATTGTTTTATCGATACTTTACGAATTATCGAACACTACAGCCATTTACCGAGAAAATAATGGATGCACTTTTTCCCAAACTTAAAGATACCCCTATATACGAGGTTTCTTCAAAAAATAAGGTGAATTTTCAAATTTCGCGAGCTACGAAAATTGCCGAACACTTGTCTTATGCCTCTCACAAACAAACTAAATATGCTATATTGCTAAAACCGTGAACATATCTTCGAGGCGAGTGTACCAACATAAAAAAATAATAATAATCGCAAGTCGAATGTACGTAACCCGCGAAATTTAAAAATTCACCCTATTTTGTGAACAAACTTCGTATATAAAAGAAAAAAAGCAAGCATACTAATTTTCACTTAATGTATACCCTTTTAAGTTTCAAGTCTTTTTAATTAAAGTTTCAATTAATAATTTTATTTTTATTCTCCTACAAAAATCGTATAAATCCAAGTTTCAAACTTTATGTAAATTATAAGAAACTTCAAAAAATTTGCATCGAAATTCCAAACTTTTTATTCGGAAGTTTTAGAAAACCTTCGAATTTGAAGTGGCTCCTGAGTGACGTGGATTTTTGTAAATTTTTTCCATATGATGTTTTCTTCCATATAAGAAAATTTTAGTAAAACATTAAATAATAATTAAATGAATTGCTAATATTTTTCAATAAGTCCCTGTTCTATAGTTATTTAAGGCATTGCATAATTTTGTTAAGCAAAGAACTTTGGCTAATTTTCAAATATTTAGGATTTTAAGTCTGCTACAACGCTGACAAAGTTTTAGAAGTAAATCTTATTAAGTTAATCAAATAGAAAAATTATTGTGATTCATTTCGGCACTAACTTCAAATAGTTATGAAATTAACCCTGAAATCCGTTCTCAACATATTTGAGCAGATATAAGCGTAATTTTTTGACAAACTATTTTATATCGGTGGTTCTTTAAAAGCTAATGATAATACAAAACAGAAATATTGTTGAAAAGAATTTTTTTATTACATTATAATTTAATAAGATAATTTCTTGGCATTTTCGAATATGATATCCGGCATATATCCGCCGCGACTACGAGTTACATGGTCCATTGGACCAAGCCAATGCTGGCTTCAATATTGGCTTCCAATGCTTTAAGAGCTGCCGGTTTGCCGATATAAACCAATGACTTAACATAGCCCCATAGAAAGTAATACAGGGGCGTTAAATCGCACAAACTAGGGGGTCAGTCAACAGGACCACTTCTGAAAAGAAAGTTTTACCAAATTGATTTTGCAATAAATCGATTGCTAAGCTGCTATATGGCAAGTTGCGCTGTCTTGCTGGAAGTAAATATCATCGATGTTTAGCTGATTAATTTTTGGAGACAATAATTCGGTCAGCATTGCTCGTGGCAAGTGTTTTACGAATTGGCGAACAGATTTATTTTTCCCAAAGTAGATTTCCCCTATTTGGATGCGTTATGCTGGCGTTAAACGATTCGTGATGACTTGCCAAGCCTTACTGAACAGAAATGTTCAGAAATTATCGATATCAATAGTTTTCATGCAGCTAAAAGCATCTGATACTATGCATATTTCAAGCAGTTATACACTTATTTTATATTCGTTGTTGTTTTTTTTTTGTTTTCCAGAAAGGGTTCCAAATAATACCTATTTGTGAAGAAGGCTAGAGTGTTAAGTTGTTCGGAAACACTGCAGATAAGGATTGTCTTCTTTTGTATACTGTTTAGTTCGTCCTCAAGGCACGAGTACGGTACCGTATACCGCTACTTATAATTCTATCTTGCTCAAGAACTGTATCGATGATCAAGAAAATCGCTGAATGCGATTGGTTTTTTGTCCAATTTAATTATTATTTGTTAGTTAAAATTAGTTATTTGTTTATTTTATAATATACAAACTTCAAAGCTTAATATTTTAAAATTAAAAGCGGCATCACGTACTGACTCTCGCGAATAACGTAAAATTGATGAACCGCTTGGTTAAATTTTCTGTTCATCTGTAGGTATGCAGTCAGTTGCGCTTTTGGTTGTTCATGCCGCAAATGATGAAGTTAAATTGAAATTGTGAATACTGGCTATCAAATTCTTCTCATAAGAGCCCGTTTTTCTGAAAGCTTAATATATTTGAAGAAAGATAGTTAGCTGCATTCTTGATGATTTTCCACAAATGCAGGCCAACTTTTTCTGTCATTTGGTGTTTCATGCATGGGGTTTCGAATGATAGTCACGCATCTTCCCATTCGGCTACGTCAGCTGCGAGCCGACGAGCTATAATGTTGAAATAATTTCCCTATGCTAATCCTATACCGGGTGCTCTAACTGCTAACTCCCATGGACCTAACAACAATTAAAAACGATGTCTGAAGATTAGTGTTCCATTGCTTCTTCACCTCATAACCCTGATTTTTTTTTGTGGAAAATATATATTTGACTCATTTTGTGTTAAGTAGAGTATCTTGCAAACTCTTGTTTGCTATGGTCACAAGGATGTCGTAAGTAAGTATGTATTTTACCGTTACTTATTTAACCATTAAAAACTTTACGTCATAAGCAAATATACCAGCTTTTGAACCATCCAATTTTTTTGTTAGCTCTGTTATTCGATGTTTCTCGTTTTTAGACACTTGTATTTTTGCCTGTTTTATTAAGTTGTGAGTTGAGCTACACACTTTATGATATTGTTAGAGTTTCTGTTATTATTATTAGTATTTTAATATCTTTTAATAGTATATATTAGTATTTTTATATCACCGTTCGTTTTATTTCAATATTTGCTAGTTTTGAATAATTATTAGATTTTAAGACATTTTTTGCAAATGGAGGAATTCCTCCTTGATTTACACCAATTTTTTTAAATATTATTTAATTTAATTTTTATGCTTGCCTTTCCACTTCACATTAGATATGTATGCATAAATAAACGCGCTCAACCTTTTTTTCTTTAGGGTGCCTCACCAAAATCAAATGCGGTTTTTTCACCGAATGTATAAAATTATTATATTTTAAAACATTCGCCAAAATATTTCGGAGGAGATATTAAGATTTAATTACTTGAACTGGATTGAGTGAAAATTCCTCAAAAAAGCGGGTATTTTCAGATTACTTTTAAAATTGTTTCTTGTTTTTTAGCGTTGATAATTTTTGGATAAAAGTATAGCTCATTGTTTAACAAATACCGCTTAAATTCAATTTTCCGGTTTTACATAAAAATCAGGAAAATTGCACAAATTTTTCATCATAATTGCACCGTTTTCAATTGGAGTCTTGACCCGCAGTTTTGTAGCTCACTCGAATTTTGTAAAATTAAGTGAAAGTTGCTAAAAATCCCATTTGTTTTTTATAATTTTTTCCATAACAGTATTACGAACTTTTTCCGTATAACAAATGCACTAAGAAGGAAAAAATTATAAAATAATTATAAATTGTTATTATTTTTGTGCAACTTCAAATATGCACTTTATTCCACTAAAATTTAATTGGCTATAAAAAGCATACTAAAAATCGTTCTAAAAATTCGAATTAAAAACCCTGAAATTGTGAGTAAAGGTTTTAGCAATTTTTTTAATTTTTGTATAAAGTGTGAAGCTTTAATTTTTATACTTTATAGGCAAATCTGATCAAACTGTTGATGTGCTATCGTTTGTGGTGAGTTGTACATTATTTAAATAATTAACAAATAGTGCACAATTTTCAACCGAAATCAGTTATTAAACCGAAAAGTTATTTTTCTCAAAATTTATCTTTATGTTTAGTTTTTTGAAATTTTAATAAATCTCAAGGTTTTCAATTAAACAACTCCATCAAATTTCCGTTATAATCCAATATTGTTATTTCTACGAAACGTCCTTTTGAGAAATTCGCGTCGAACTGAGAATTTCATTCTGCTGTTGCTTGCTTTTATAAGTGCGCTTTCCCCCTGTCACCCTTACAATGATGACTCTCTGCATTTACTTAGATTTGCGTATCCTTTTGGGATGTGCGTGTTGTGCTTTAGTTTGCGATGTGGTGAGTTATTTTCTCTATTCTCTGCCGTTCCATTTTCTTTTAAATTTTCATTTTGTTGTGCTCTGTTCATTCTTAAATTTTTTCTTCTGCTTTTGATTGCTTACATCCACTTCGCTATTGCGAAGTCACAAAGCGATAGATTAATTTGAATGTATTGGTTACTACGGTGAGCTTTTCTCTTTGATTTGCCACAATTAGGTGATAAGTTGTAACCTGTAACAGCATCTCTTCTCTTGTCTGCATTGCTTGTATGTGCTTATGGATATGTGAGCTAATGTCTAATAAACAGACTTGCAGGTGCTTGTTGTGCTCATAAATGAATTTGGCCGGTACTTCGTATATTATGAGTGCTTATTACACTATGCAACAAATTAATGAAAACCACTGGCAAGCAAATTTTTTTAAATTTTTTTAATTTTATAAAATCACTTGCTTATATAAACAGTTTTATATTACATCAGGCATATCAGCTTGTGTTATACAGCTCAAATTTTTGCTATTGAATAGCTCGGAACTACTTTTTGCTTTTGTAAATAGAAACAGTACAAACAATATTTTATTTTGTGGATTTGCACGTTGTAAACTCAATTTTTTTTTTACTTTTTTATGCAGAAGTGGAATAGTCTAAACTTCATATTATATTGTACATACTGTCCCTTTAGACATTTGTAGAGAATACATATATATATATATATACACGTAACTTCCTTTAACTCCTATTTGAGGTATAGCCCAGAACAAAATTATTGAAACCACTTCGATTGTGAGCAAGTTGTTTTAAGGAATTCCTAGTAGAGTTTGAGTTTGATAGATCCGTATCCACCATGCGTCGCCAGGAGGTCTTCCACAATGCCATGCGGATTCCACCATAGAGCAGTCCTGTAAACTTCGCCGGTATCTTTGTGCAAAGTGTGGCCTATCCAGCCAAATCGTCTGCGTTTGATGATGAGCTCGATTGGGAGTTCGTTGGTCGAAATAAGAAAATTCTTGTTTGAAATAACATGAGGTCACCAGATTCTCACAATTTTGCGTAAGCACGGTTGACGAAAGAGTGTAGTCTTCGAATGAGCACGGATGTAAGCGACCAGGATTCGCAGCCATATAGCAACACCGATTTTACGTTGGAATTGAAAATTCGTAATATAGTTTAGTTTTGACTGATAGGAAATTTGAAACCCATGTTGTACAACAGTGAAAATACTGCACGAGCTTTGTTGATACGGTGTGCGATGTTTTCAATCATCCCGCCTGCGGGTGGGATGTAAAATCACTGAGGCTGATTTAGTGGAAGAGAAGCTAAGTAGAAGTTCAGGATACTCTCCGTGTACGAAACACCGAGAAGAAAAAGTTGTTTCTAATAGCAGTCTCTGCCTGGCAGGCAATGGCAAACTTCCGAGTGTATTTCTGCCACGAAAAAGCTTCTAATAAAAACCATTTTACAACTTTCCAGTGCTTGAGCGTTTTTTAACATTTCACTTCTAAAGATTCATTTATCTGAAAAATCTCTATAAAAAAATTGTCGTAATACTGCCACATGGTTTAAGAATTTTGTTGATTATCTTTGAGGGTTCCATCATCCATCTCTACTGCTTTTCGATTTGTCAATCGTTTCGCTAAGGGTGAAATGCTTGCGAAAAACTTTACAATCTGTGCAACGCACCTGTGTCCTTAGAGTGGCTTCTGCATACCGAATATTATCAGAAGCAGTGGTTTTAGTTATCAGCGGAACCATCCTTATAGATTTTCTAGTGCAAGAACATAAACGGAGATGGGAGGCAAAAATCTGAGGAGTTCCAGGACCATGCGTCTCCGACTTTAGAATTCGAACGTTCACACTTTCGCAAGCAAGATGGAACTCTGAACAGTACGGTATATAGACAGCTAGACCAATACCCGATTTAAAAACGTGGGTAGA
Source organism: Anastrepha ludens (assembly GCF_028408465.1). Classification (NCBI taxonomy): domain Eukaryota; kingdom Metazoa; phylum Arthropoda; class Insecta; order Diptera; family Tephritidae; genus Anastrepha; species Anastrepha ludens. The sequence continues at coordinate 72,180,731 of NC_071500.1, forward strand.
AAGAAAGCTCGGTGAAGTTAACTATTACCTCACACAGTTTTTGTCCGGACACGGGTGTTTTCGCAAGTATTTGAATATATAAAATTGCATTTATGGATATATTGAACACGATGATGCGTAGTACACCTTCTTCAAATGCGAGAGGTGGAAAACAGAGAGGAGAGCTCTGCAACGAGCTATGGATGTATGTACTCGTACACCTGAAGAAATAATAGAGAAAATGATTTAGGCGAAAAAAAAATGGAATGCCGTCGCAAATTTCGTTGACGATATTATCCTGAAATGAAAACTAATGCTGCAGAGCGTTAATCATATGTTTTTCAAAACAGGCGAGCCGAGGCACTGGATGAGTAAGTGAAAGTGTCCTTTTTGAGACGCTGTCTTGGACCTCTACCCCGAAGCAATCCTGCGACAGTCTCGGGGTTGAGGGCAAAATCCAAGAGAAGAGGAGGAATGTTTATAGTGGAATCACCATACGACGGTTACTATATTATGCGTAGGCATTTACCCAACCTCATCACCAAAAAAACCAAAATCATTGCTTATTGTCATTCGTTTCTTATACTTAAGCTGAGAGAGCGTAGAATATCGATATTTTCATTGTTCGAGGTGATATTTCATACTAATACACAGTTTTAGTTTTACATGCAATACACCAATTACAAACAGTCACCATGTAAGAAAGTGGTTGTTATGTCCGACAAAGTCGCCATAAAATTTATTTTTCTTGGTCTCGCAGTTCTAATAAAATGATTTGAGTGAAGAATGTTTTTGTGAGACACTGTGTTTTCTGTAGGCTTGGGACATCGCTTGGCACATTTTCCGCAAGTTCGTCCAAATTTAACTTACTCCTCATGCGTTATCTCTATTAATGGGTGCAAAATATCTAGTAGAGATTTTATTTATTTATATAAAATTAGCTTACAACATAAATCTTATAAGCTATTTTAAGTTAGGGGCTATAGCAGCGAGGCCTTAAGCTCGATAATTTTATATACATATGCATACTTCCATTCTTAAACTTAGTAGATACAATTTTATTTTAAATCTTATGGTAAAGATTGGTTCTTTTGAGGAGTTTTGTTATTAGGGATATTGACTCAAGAGAAGGGACTGAGAACACTATAGTAGAGATATATATTTTCTAAGTAAGAAATGTGTATTCACATATACTGTAACATATACTGAATTTGAACTTAAACGATATAGAAACATTATTTTTAATTAGCCAACATATGTTTTGAATAGATGCTGAACGAACCATAAGCAGCACAAATTGTTCGACGCCACCGTCAGCTGGCGAGCAGTATCTTCTGAATAAAAAGTATCAAATAACCGGTTCAGAGGATTCTATCCGTGAATCCTATCAGTTTGCCAAATCGAAGTGTCGTTAAATTCGGTTCTTCCGTTTGGGAGTTAACCTGATTTAAACAAAGAGATAAAAAAGCAGACAAAGTTTTTAAAAATGGCCTTAATATGCTTATCACAAAGGTTTGAAGGGCATTCGTTTGATCGATTGAAATTCGTACCCTCTTTGGAAGCCAATCGGAGTATCACCTTTTGCATCGTTCCAGTTGCCTTTGGCAATATTTTTTTTACATATTTGACAATAATTTTCACTTCACTGAAAGCGTTACCATTGAATTTGTCTAACAATTCCTCAATCAGGCCAAGGCAATTCCAACCAACTACAACCACTTGCTCTGCAAAAAGAACTTGCTCTGCGATTATAAAATTATTAAGAGTTCGCGCAAATAAGCGCGGATAAATTATATGTGTACATATAATATAAAATAACACATGAACTGAAAATACCTGGGCCTAACAAAGAAAGCGGGTTTTTTTTAGCTTTATTCAGCAATGCAACTTCCATCAAGAACAACGCAATCATTCTAGCGCCTCTCTAACATTTTAATACCACTTTTGAAGAACCATTTATCTTTTGCCCCAAAATAGGCCTCAGTTTCAGCGATAACTTCTTCTTTTCTTAACGGCTAGCATTTTTTTAGGTCTGCGAACAATCAGTAGTCGCTGTGAGCCAAATCTGGCGCATACGATGGATGTGGGAGCAATTCGAAGTTCAATTCATGTAGTTTTGCTACTGCTCAGAATCATCAACACATTTTTGTTTTTGGTCAATAGGGAGCAAACGCAGTAGCCACTTTGCGCAGAGCTTTCTCATAGTGAAACGCCCATGCAACACAAAGCCAAAACATTCTTTTGATATCTTTACGATGTCAGCTAACTCACGCAGCTTCACTTTTCGATAATTTAAAACGATTTTGGGGATTCTTTTGATGTTTCCACTTCGTTGTATATGTGTAGGGTCTCTAGGACTACGTTTGAAGTTAGAAAATCATCTTTTTATTGTTGGTTTTGATGGAGCGAAGTCCCCACAACATTTTTCAAGCCATTGCTTCGCTTAAACGGTACTTTTTCCTACCAAGAAGCAGTGCAAAAAAACACGAAATTCTTTTTGATCCGTTTTTTTTTTTAAATTAACAAAAGTTGTGTAACTCTTAGCGTAATAACTCACAAACTAATGAATACTCGTTTCATCTATGGTTAGGTTAGTTTAAATGGCTGCCCTTCCGAGGGGACCAATTGGACAGAATCCAGGGCTTGGATTAGAGAATTTGAGGATGATGCCCAACAGGGGCGATTTACATATGTGTTAACCGCTTGAAGCTGCTGACACATATCACCAATGTGAGATATTTAAACCCGCAGTTTCCACAGGTATAGCGAAAAAGACAGAGCCCAGATGTTTAAACCTTAGCCCGACGAAAGCAGGGCAGTTGAGAAAAAGATGCTGAGATGATTCCACCTCATCATCCAGACAGCTTCTGCAGAAAGGGCTTGAAGCAATCCCAAGCCTTAACGCATGGACACCTAACGAACAGTGTCCGGTGAGGATATCTACTAATTTCGACAGCTGTGGGTTTGTTAGCCTTAAAAGTTCTCTTGAGCGCCCCCGATCTTAGTACGGCCAGAAGGATCTCACGACTTTGCACGTTTGCGCACTAGCCCAGCGCTCGCTGAGTTGACGAGAGACCCATCTTTCCAGTAGCAGACCACAGGATCTTAAGGGAACTCCAATCCGGAAGCCTAATTTGAGCTTGATGGGTAGCTCCTCGTAGAATACTCCTCCACCAACTCTTCCGTCCAATTTCGAGCCATCCGCAAACATATTTGGCATGCCCTGTCTCCAAACGTAAACGTTCATTTATGTGTTAGGCCCGCGGCTTTTCAGCCCATATGTTAAGATGTATGTCATATTGGCAGTAATTATTGATTCGTAATTTCGGGATATTTCATATGAAGTCCCGTGTTTGTAGCAAAAATTTGTTAAAGGTTTGTTTAATAAAAATCACAAGTATTTTGACGTATTCGTACAAAGTTTTGACATTGAATAAAATTTTTGCTGAAAATTAAAGATAAATGGTATCGCGCGATATTTCATACGTAATCCCGTTTTTACGGGATTACTTTCGGGACATACATTTGTTGAATGTAGTAAAAATTTGTTAAACTTAATACTTTTGATAAAAGTCATAAGTATTTTCGCATACAAGTTTTGATATTAAGGTAACACTTTTCTGAAAACAAAACAATACAAATAAATAGTTCTTAATCTGTTTTAAACTAATATAGTTCATAGATTAATACACTTGCATAAATTAAAGTTTCGGAACATCAGTCAGAGGAAAGTAGAAAGGAATATAATCACATCGCTTAAATTCTCGTACCTATGATAGCGATAACGTTATGTGCCGCAAGGGCTGTATACCGTTGACAATAATAGGACATTATTGCATATTCCTAGAATTTTTTATTGTTTCTGTTAAATTTTGAACCATTTCCTTTATAAGTGTAGATATGCATACATATATTAGAAGCCAAATGTAAAAACAAATTCTTTGCCGCTCAAAACTTGTCACTGAAAGAGTTAAAAAATGAAAACACTTCAATTCCTACTCAAACTTTTCAACATTGGGCTACTATTGATATTACTTATACGCCCCAGCGTACGAATACCTTTTTGGAAATTCTTAGAAAAAAGCCCTCAAATATATTAAATTTCATTGCAAGGTAGTTCATTATTCTTTGGTTTTCTGAGTTTTATGGTGACTTTTTGATTGCGGTTGAGAAATCACATCTACAGCTGCGGCAAAGTATGAGTACTCGTGGGAAAGTATGTATGCATGTATGTATGTTTATACGAGGGGCGGCTCATAAGATTCTCTGACGACAGTGAGATAGAAAGTTATATGGGTAGGTATATCTAAAAAATTGTTTTTTTGGCTCAAAGGCATTTATTTTATATGTGGCAAATCTATTTCACTAGAGGAAGCTTACATTGAAAATTAAAAAAAATATATAAAACCACACTTTCCATTCATTATGTACATTATGCCGCTAACTTACCACTCGCCCTTTGTATGTATAAGTGAATTTACAATGCTGTCACATCAATTTAAGTAGCTAATGTTTGTGAGAATCGATTTTTTCTAGTATGGATCGCCCTATCACTTTTCTAGCAGTTACACCTACACCTACACGCAAATAGATTCCTATGGACGCAACATACTTTTCAATACGGTTGCACAGTGGGGACCGCTATTTGCCAACATTTAGAAATGTTTGTGTCACTATCCCCAAATTCGATATGTTAGCAGCGAATACAGAATACAGTCTTAGTTTGTGAAGTTATGGTACATTTTTTTCCGGGGCATACGCGCATTAAATATTTAATTTTAAAATTTATATAATATATGATTTTATTTGTAGCATGTACAAGTTATTAATGCATGATAAGACCTATTTTATGCATGAGACAACTGCTATTAGAAAACATGTTTTATTCACTTTGATATTTCACGGAAGTTCGAACCTACGTCTTCCGAATGGTAGTCACGCACCAATCCGGAATAAGTCCATCAAATATGTGAATAAATCAAATGTAATTGGCCTGATCACATTTTCGAGATATACCTACTCTTTCAGAAGGTGACTCACTAGGCTTTCATAAGCTTGTTGTAGGTGACCGGTATAGGTGCAACCTAACTAGAATGCATGCATTTGACCTTTGGATGTCTAAAGTCCTGGCTGCATCTTTTGAAAGAGCAAAATCAGCTCTGCACTCCTTGCTGGAGAATGCGCCAGGAATATAGAAAAAGAACATATTAGAAACGTGGAAGCAGGTGTGGATTATCTATAAAAACATATACATAGATGCCTAATATCAATTCCGAAATGATCAGTGAATTCTCCCGCAATTTCGAAAATATGTATAGTTAATTCTGATGCAATTAATTCGGAAACACAGCCTTGACAGTTTTTCAGGACAAATTTATAAAACTGCTTTGTGGTAAATAGTGGATAATTTTCAACTCATACTTCCATCTACACGGAAGGGCCAGAATGAACGAAAATTAATTTATGTGCATATACGTCTATGTAAAATGCAAGAGATTCGATGTTTACTGAATGTGCATATATTCGAGTCCTCAGTTTTAAACATTACCGGGACATCTAATTGAACGAAACGTACAACTGATTCTATTCAATTAAAAAAATTCCTTGTAAAACAAGAACAATTTGAGATTTCACTTACTGAAATCAAGTGCACTGATATCAAGAAACAGTTACATATACGTCGTAGCCGAATGGGTTGGTGCGTGACTACCATTCGGAGTTCGGAGAGAACGTGGTTCCGAGTCTCCGTAAAACATCAAAATGAAGAAAAAGTTTTTCTAATAGCAGCCGCCCCTCAGCAGGCAATGTCAAACCTCCGAGTGCATTTCTGCCATAAAAAAGCTCCTCATAAAAAATATCTGCCCTTCGGAGTCAGCTTAACAGTTTTAAGACCCCTTCATTTGTGGAACAACATCATGACGCACACCGCAAATAGGAGGAGTAGCTCGGCCAAATACGCAAAGAAGGGCGTACAAGTATTATATATATTCCAGGTTTGATAAAAAAATAAGGTGAATTTTAAAATTTCGCGAGCCACGTACATTCGACTTTCGATTATTATTATTTTTTATGTTGGTACACTCGTCTCGAAGATATGTTCACGGTTTTAGCAATATAGCGTCTTTAGTTTGTTTGTGAGACGCATAAATAAGACAAGTGTTTTGCGTGTTCGGCGATTTTCTGCCCTCCAAAAAATGGATCAATGAAGTTGCATACAATTTTGTGTACAAAATGGAATTAAGTGCTTAAAAACACTTGAAATATTGAGAGTGGCATACGGTGAGAGTACTCTGAGTCAAAAAAATTTTGACAAGTGGTACAAGCTTTTCACAGAAGGTCGAGAGGATGTGAATTACGACGCTCGCTCTGGATACTCCAGCACATCAACAACCTATGAAAATGTTGAGAAAGTGAAGAAAATTGTTATGGAGAATCATCGAATCACAATTAGAGAAGTTGCTGAGGATGTCGGCATATTGGCATATCGGCTTGCTCATGCCATACAATATTTTCGGAAATTTTGGGCATGAAGCGAGTGGCAGCGAAGTTCGTTCCAAAATTGCTGAAGTTTGACCAAAACCAACGATGCATGAGCATCGCTCAGGAATTGTTGAATGACGTCAACGACGTTCCAGATTTGCTTAAAAGGATTTTCAGATTTTCATAACTGGAGAGGAATCATGGGTATATGGTTACGAAATCAAAACTAAAACCTAATCGTCCCAATAGAAGAGTCTAAGCCAAGACTCGATAGCAGAAAATCGCCGAACACGCAAAACACTTGTCTTATTTATGCCTCTCTTTATTTCATTAACTAAAATTTAAGAAATTATGAGATTCATAGCCTCCTCTGCAAGAAAACGTGGAGTAATCGGTACGATGCCTACTACTGTCACTTCACATTTATGGCATGGACCATAGAGAGTAATTGCCTTTTGCGTGACCCATTTTTCATCTGCTGTTATCGTTGAAGCAATAAGTTGCATGTCATGGATCTGCTAACTTTTCTTCAGACAGATTAAGCGGAACCCAAATACCCGCATTGTGTGTTTCACCGATTTGTTGCAAATGTTCTTGGATCGTCGAGCAAGGTTGGCTTAGAGTATTTGACAGCCCCTCGAATGTCTAACATGGATTTGATTCCACTTTCGCCGTTAATACGTCATTGTCTAAAGTTGTTGATCTTCCTTATCCATGTGAGTCGAAAATATCTGAATTACCGAATCTGAACTATGGCATTTACGAACAGATAAGGCGCATGGGTAAACATCGCGAATGCTTTTGGTAGCAGCTGGTTGCATTACCACCCTTTTGAAACTCCAAAAGCATGAATATCTTTTTGAATTTGGCTTGCCTTTTCATTCAAAATGGCAATAGAAAATTTAAGGTTAAAGTTTCCACAACTAAATAAGTCCCTTTCACCTTATAATGTCTGTAGTGCGATTTTCATTGACATGTGCAGAAACAACATTACTTTTCGGTCCCCCTAATATCTCTTGGAGATATATCGCCGTCGAATATAACAGTTACCGGTTGTTTACATAGAAGATATCGTTTGCAAGTATATATTGTCCATTGAAATATTTCTCTAAATGTAGTGAAATATCTTCTCTAAATACGAACCTGAAAAATCTAGTATTATCATGTAGTGAAACATCGTTGAAAGTGAGCGTGGTTATTGGCCAATTTCAAAAGTGCTAAATAATTTTTGAGTGTATTTTTGAACTAACAAAAATACGTTCATTTAGTGTAGTTGAATTCGGTCAAACGGTTATTGATTATAAGTGCACTTGATCACGCTCATTTTCCAAAATGTATTCAAAACTAAATTTGTTGCCTTAAAATACAACTTTTTAGGAATTAAGTTACTTAAATAATGCAGTTTTGCACTTTCCAAAAGTACCTTTTTATGGAAGGTAATCCATTTGTGGAACAACATCCAGACGCACGCCACACATAGGAGGAGGAGCTCGGCCAAATACCTAACAGAAGTATACGCGCCTATTATTATTATTTTTTATTAATCCAATTCCAGCCTAGCCAAGATAAGGAGTAATAAGCGAAAACAATTTTTGACCGTTGCTCGATACGAGTGGAATTACTGTGCGTTGGTTCGAATTAAAGTTCACCTTAAATTTAGTTAGAGTTCTTTGCAAAATAATTATTCAATAGTGGGCACGTGCACGAGTACTGTCTATGCCTGCGAGGCTATCACAACAACGACAACAATGGTTATCTATCAAGTAAAATTAACAAGGCAACATTTGCTGCAATAGTAAAAATAACAGCCATGAAGTGAAGCAATCGCATTCGAAACAAACCAATTGTCATCAACCAAATTGAGTTTTCAACCATGTGTGCGTCAACCAAGTTGTAATTGTTGATTCTCTGATTCCCTAAGCAGTAGCTTGCATGTGCATATATACATAAAGTGCTTATATATGGTTGTGTGTACTCTGCATATGTACCATACTGGCGATTCATTGTTGTGCCGCAGCATTTATCTTGCCAATTTATTGCAACTTTCACAGTGATAGCACATTTATTGCTTTAGTTGTTGCTCTTTTTTAAAAGCACTGCCCTCGGTTGGCAACAAATTAGGGATGAATACTCGTATAATATACTGCTCATTTTAAACGAACACTTACCCTTAATATCCTGTACGGACTGTCACGCAGTAGACAAACTTGTTCTGCTGGTTCCGGCTGCAGCATGGATTCGAGTGGCGTGCCCTCAATCTCGGCGCGTTTACCTGCCGAGGTGGCGCGTTCGATTATCATGGAAAACATACAGAACTGTGGGAAATGTGCAATCGAAAGAAAAAACAATTGAATGAATTGCAGTGGGTGAAGAGGGATAGAAAAAATTAAATTGGTAAATTGTAGTTTTTAAATTCAAGTAGAATTATATTTATTTTCAATTTCAGTCAACATTATTGAATTTTCTGCCAACCAACGACCTTACTTACCTTGCTTTGTTGTCTTTTATTTTTATAAGGGCTAGGCAGTAGTTTGGGCTGCGCCTCTCCAAGTTCGGGCGTTATGCCATGATGGCTGTTGTTGTAGAAACCATTCAATAATTTCGGCATATGGACTTCGGTGAAGCGAGAAGGTGATAAAGTAATTTGACTGCTGAAAATTATAAATAAATAAATAAATAAGTAAATAAACGAAATTAAATACGATTATATGATAGTATAGGACAGGCGACTGTTTATATAAATTGACTCGTTTACTTGTGCATTTATCATAACCAATTCCTAGAGTTGCGAGTTGGATCATAGGGCTATTTATAGCTAAAGCATATTTGTTTAACTTCAGTTAGAGGTAAATAACTAGATGCACCTTAACTGATTATAATTTAATTATTGTTATTAATTTTATTGGCGCTAATGGCACTTCAATGAATTGACCGCTGATATATTGTACGAGGGTTCCTTTTTTTATTTTGCGCCTTTGCTATACTACGTCTGATGAGCTGTAACTCGAAATTTTTTTATTTTCACCTAAAAGCTTTAGTTGCTCTTTTTTCATGGAGTTGAAAATAATGGAAAATTTACTACGATGTACCACGTGGATTATCGAAACAGAAGTTTTTGATCAACTTTCTTCGACTTTTGGCATTAAATCACTACACTGTTTGAGCAGGTTACGTGGCTGCACAATAGCTCTATTCAGGTCGCAGTGCACAAACAGCCAATCAATAATAATAATAGTAAAATGAATTGAACTTTCTCTGGGCACTTTTATTAAGACCGAAATTGAATTTCTGTTACTACACCTTATATTTCCTTTAAATTGAAGGTCAAGTGATTTAATAGTACCCTCTATATAATTGTCGCAGAAGTTATTTTATAAATTTGTTATACTCTAATTTCGGAGGCATCGCGCCAGACGCTTCGGTATATATTAGGTGCGCAACTAAGTTCCCGCTGTTTGTCAATATGTAGATGTCACCAGCAGTGTGTGCTAGTCGATTTTAACATAACCTAAACGTCATAAACCTAGCTTAGTTATATGGTAAACAAACGGCTTCGACACAATAGTGATTTTGTTTTGGTATCATATACCTGTACTTTTGGTTTTGTGAAAATGTCTGATTTTGTGCCGAATAATCGTTATTTGCGGGAAGAGTTGATTGTCCTCTTTCATTCGAAAAAAAACGGCGGCTGAAGTGCGTCGAGAGCTACAAAAAGTTTATGGAGACGCTACTTTAAGTGAAACAACGTGCCGAGATTGGTTCCGTCGCTTTAAAGACGGTGATTTTAATGTTGACGACCGTCCGCGTGAAGGAAAGCCAAAAACCCTCGAAGACGTCGAATTGGAGGCGTTGGTCAATGAGGATCCGTGTGAAACGCAAGAAGACTTTGCTTCAGTATTAGGAGTTACCCCCGCCAATCTATTTCTAAGCGATTGCATGCTGTGGGAATGACTCAGAGACAGGGGACTTGGGTTCCTTATGAGTAAAAACCAAGAGGTGTTGAACGTCGTTTTTTCGCCTGTGAACAACTGCTCCAGCGGCAAAAAAGGAAGGATTTTCTTCATCGCATCTTCGCATAGTGACGGCTGATGAAAAATGGATTCATTACAGCAATTCAAAGAAAATAAAGTCATGGGGACTGCCCGGTCATGCTTCTACGTCGTCGCCTTAGCCGAATATTCACGCTGCAAAAGTTATGCTATGCATTTGGTGGGACCAAGTTGGTGTTATTTATTATAAACTATTAAAACCAAGCGAAACCATTACTGGGGATCGGTATCGACTTCAATTGATCCGATTGTGCCGAGCACTGCGCGAAAACGACCGCAATACGCGGAGAGGCTTGAAAAAGTGATTCTACAGCATGACAACGCTCGGCCTCACGTCCAAACCCGTTAAAATCTACCTGGAAACGGTAAATGGGAAATCCTACCCCATCCTCCATGTTCTCCAGATATTGCACCGTCCGATTATGACCTAGCTGACCAGCAGTTCCATTCACATGAACACATCAAAAAATGGGTTAATCCGTGGATAGCATCAAAAGATGAACAATTTTACCGCGGCGGTATACGAGATCTACCAGAAAGATGGGAAAAAGTAGTAGCGAACGATAGGCAATACTTTCAATGATTCACTAGTATCTATTTTTCAGAATAAAGTTGTATTTTCATCAAAAAAAAAAAAAAAAAAAAAAACAGCGCACCTAATATCTTAAAATGCGGATCTTAATCTAGATTTTTTAAAAACATTGAATATGGCCCGATTCAAATTATAATCTGGATTTTTTCAAAAACACTTTTCTTATGGAGGAATTGAGACATTGAAAGCCAACATTATTAAAGTTATTCAGGAGATACCGACCAACGTCCTTCAGCGAGTCATTCAAAATTGTTGTTTACGGATCGAATTACGAACTACGACGCAGTTGCGACCAACTTTTGAAAGGGCACCTGTAAAAAATAAATGTCATGAATGGCTGTACACGAAAGTATAAAAAAAGATTGCCCAATCAATTTGAACTTTTGTTGTTTTATTTTAATTTAAAATCGAATACCTCTAAATTGATCACACTTTATATAATAAATTGAGTCTCATTTTTCAGAAGTGGGTGTTGGGCAGACGTTATCTATACTGACTTCTAAAAAGCTTTTGATTATCTTAAACTCTTTGACATAACTATCTGTGCATTCGACACACGGAACCGTAGATATAATTTACCATTAAATATGAATAAGCTCATATTCCCTAAGTTTTCGTACATCCCATGCATACAACGTATAACATTTTAAACCGCCAGCTAACCTCAGTTCAAGATTTCATCGATCTGGGCATTGTGTTTGACTCACTTTTGTTAATCATATTCTTATCTTATTCCGCATTTGTAAATTTTACTTTATAATGCCCCACCTCGATAATTTGGAATCAAGTTTATAGTTTTCATGCTAATAAGATCGAAATACTACTACGTAAATTCGTTCGTTTAACTCGTCATTCGCTTAACTTTTCCAAACCTTTCCCTTAACTTTTTGCTTAGAAATCGTTTGAAAATAGAAGAACTGCTCAATCACTTATGTTTGCCAATGATTGGATCTGTCGTTATATTAACTGTACCGATCTACTCAAACAGATACATATGTTTCGATGCTCCAAAAAGGGCCCTGCGTTTTCAACCGCCTTCTAGTCTGCATTCAATAAAAGCAAAAAATAGTTTCTCTCGTCGATCTTTAAAATTTCACTGATTTTAATAAAATCTCCAAGAAAGGTAGTATTGAGCTTTTAGCGCTATGATCACTTTTTAAATCGAATATTAAATCATTGCGATCTTAGTTTAATTTATAAGTAACGACGTATGATTGATTGTAACGTCACAGAGAAAAATCAATGAAATTAAATGAAAATGGTATGAAAATTTCGATTCCTTTACTGGTAGTTGTAGGTGTCGCTTTGACCACTTTGCAACCAAGCTGTGGTATATTCAATTTTCTTTCAATTTACACTATTTTCACTGCTCGCACTATAAATTACTTTCTCTGCATATTAGAGCCGATGTAAGGATATCAGTGTTGTTTTAATAATTCTAATTAAATTTTAATTTTAGTTTGAAAAAGAATTTAACCTAATCATATTTAATTTTTGGTCTTTTAACCTACCCCCAAGCTTGCTTAGGTTGTATTTTATTGGCCCACATAAGTCGACAAACGCAATTAACTTCTTCACACTCAACATTTATTCGCTGACAACTTTATTAGCGCGCGGCTTAAACCGAAATAAGAGATGTTCCAAGCAGTTATATTCATACAAGTATTATTTGGGCATTTAGAAACGAATATAATTTGGTAGAGGCAGAGGCACAGACAGCAGACAACAGCAACTTGTTGAATAGATAAGTGATAGTGCAAACAAACGGATACATTACATTATGGAGAAATATATGTGTGAAAGCACACATTCGGGTGAATGGTTGTAGAATTGGTGTGTAGGCGCTATCTATTATATCTACGTATTGCCAATTAGGCGAAAGTAACTATTACAAGCGATTACAATTAAAAGTAATGCGTATACAGTCCTGGCACGGTAATTAGCACACAATTACTATTACTTAGATAACTGTACTGTATTTTTTAATAATAGAACATATTTTAATCATTGTGTTTGCAAGTATTCAAGGTGAATTTTAATATCAAAGATCCTTTGAAATTCGAAGACATTTAGTTGTAATACAATTTAGTTAAACGAAAGTCCTTTGTTGTGTGGCATTTTTCATTTGGAAATAATTCTTGTATTTGGTACACTGGCTTGCGGAATTATAAAATCACCATGTCGTGTCTATTTTTTTTTAATATTATAATTATTATAAAATTATAGTTTATTTTATAACATGAAACAGATTAATCCAAAGAATGAAAAACATATATTTTTATATGGATAAATGCGCAAAACCTTTATGAAAAAAATATCGAAAATTCACGAGAACTCTGAGCAACTTCAAACTTTCATGTTATTATACTACGTTTTTATGAGCAATGAAATTGCGTAATCAAATTTTTCTGCTAATTCTGATTAAAAATTTTGAACAAATTTTTAAATATCTTATAAAAAGGTTGAAACTTAAATTAATATGGTCTTTATTGTGCATCTGAAGCGGGCAAAAGTCAAGCATTTTGTTGTCCCAAATGTCGATGTATTTGGTATTGTTGGAAAGCGAATTTATCCATTATCAGCCTTATGGTCTTGAATTGCGTATAAAGTTAATAGTACGCAGCAAAAATGTCCTTAAATTTGACACAAACCAAATATTTAGTCGGAGCCTAATCAGTTGTACATCTTGCACGGAGAAAATTTTCAAAAACACAATTTATCAGAAATCAATTATTTTTCCATTTCAAATATCTTTGAACAATTGAAAACAAGTAACATGTTTAAAAAACTGGAGTTCTGAAGTTTAGACTCGCTATATTTTAAAGACAAATTTATTTCGTTGAAAATAAAAGTAGCTCTAAAGCTTATAACAGTGATTCTAAAAATCATGTAGGAGCTACGACGAGATCCTGAGCATAACACATGGGCTGAAAAGTGCCGAGTCTAAGAAAAAAAACATGTTTTTTTGTTCAAAATTAGCTTTATTCATCAACGTAATTTTCATCAAGAACAACGCAATAATTCCAGCGCCGCTCTAACATTTCAATACCACTTTTGTAGAACGATTTATCTTTTGCCTCAAGGTAGACATCAGTCTTCAGTCGAGCGAAATTTCTTACCGGCGAGTATCTTTTTAGGTCTGCGAACAATTAGTAGTCGCTGGGAGCCAAATCTGGCGAATACGGTGGTTGTGGGAGCAATTCAAAGTTCCATGAATTGTTTTTTGTGACACGATGCGTTGACTTGAAAGTGAGCAAACGCGGCACCCACATGGAAAAGAGCTTTCTCATAGTCCTCATAGTCAAATGCTCAAGCAATATAAATCCAACACGTTCTTTTGATATCTTTTCGATATCAGCTAATCTACTAGCAACTTCACTTTTCGATTATTCAAAACGATAAACACTAAAAACTATCTAATGCATCAAGCAAAAACGTACAAAATTTTAAAAAAGTTAACATAGAACTTATGAACAGGAATTTTTTTAATTTTTGTGTGTATGCTGTTTTATTGCCCATTGAATTTTAGCAATAGAGGGTAAGTTTCTAAAGACTAGAAAATACCGTCGAGTTTTGAATAATTTTTTTTTTTTCGTTGTGGTGTTTTCTTCCATACGTGCCCATACATTCTCGAATTTTTTTATAGGGAAGAGAATGCTTAGCATCGAAAATTTTGGAAATATAATCGCTTAAAAGTGCCACTTTGTTACACCGAAATTCCAAGTGCTACAGAATTGCATACGCAGCGTGAATGAGCCTTTTTTTATTATATAAGTATACTTTGAGGCGCGCAAGAATGTGCGTATGTCAAGGTTTACCCGAATAAAGCCCTGTAACTGGCAATGTAAATATATTATTTTATTATTAAATGGGGAGTAGTGACAATAAGAAAAGGTGCACCTGTATACATACGAGTATATACAGCGAGTAGCTTGTATAAATAAAACATACATATTTACGTACATACATTAGGACGAGTTGATATTTATGTATGAGAGAAAAGCAATTCTACAGGTCGGACTTCACGGATTTCTGTATATGTATAGGCAATATATTTTGTGTTAAGATCTACAAATAATCAAGTTTTGTACAGGTGCCATACCATGACGCCATAACCTTAACCGTGGGCTTAACCATAATGATATTTACTGTCATCTATTATTGGTGCCATAACCATAAATAGCTGATATTTGCATACATTTTCATTTATTTGTTCATTTCGGAAGTGCAGAAACTAAAGAAAAGATAACAACACGAATCGTGATAAGGATATTAGTAATTTATTCATTAATATAATGGAATTATATACCACAATGCAGCAAATCAACCATCAGCTGCTTATGGTTACGGCAAAAAACCAAAATTCATTTGGTCTGCTAGAGTGGTCGATTACAGTTTATGGTTTACGATTTGCGTGGTTATGGTTATGGCACTTCTAATTTAACCTTTCCCTTATACCTTTAGGTTTCTTGGCCACGTTTTTTTGAACTCATGAATGATATAATTTTTAAAATATCTCACTTAAGTTGCACGACTTTTAAAAAGATTAAAATTTGTTTATGCTATTTGCGTTTCGTTCGTTAGTTGAGGGATTGTGAGTTCAATTAATTTGTGTTTCTATCCAAAACTATGATTTTCAAATATCGGTCGTAAAATTATGCCAATAATTCGAGTAGATAAATCAGTACTGGACAGCAACGAAACAAACCACAAGATATTTAAGATTATGATGGCGACGAATAGACTCAAAGTCTACGGATGACTGCCTAGAATTGTAATCAAACGCTCCCATAATGGTTAACCGTTTCGTCAATAAAGCTCAATACCTACGCAGAAGATGTTTAACTTTCTCGTAGATTTTTCGGCACTTGTTGTAAGCTATTCTTGATCTTTTGTCGTGGGCTCAAAAAGAATGCGGACAAGCCTCGCAAGGCCAGGGGTGATCGTCACAAGTAAACCGGATACTCTTTCAAAATTATATGTATCCCTTATAGGTTTGGAAATTTTTCAGCCGTATGCCAGCTATGTATGATCTAATTTTTGATGCTGGAAACAAATTTTCCTGCTTATCAACTATATTAACGGTTGCGAACCAGTCGTTCATTGTGGTGATGTATGAACTGTCTCTGGCTAGCTTAAGGACATGTCCCTTCTACTAAAAATAAGATACAATTATATGCAGTTTTTTTACTAAGTAGTACCAACCATTGGCACTAATTGAAATATATGTAAATATGTATGTATAAGTCAGCATCATCAACATCATTACATTTAGCGAACAGTGAACTCATGAATCAGTGGTATACCAATTTATAAACTGGTTCACAATGGCAAATGATGAGCAGATGATTAACTCCACGAACATTTATATTTATAATCTACTCCTCATTACGCTCATCCTTCATATTTGAAGTGTTCTTACTTATAGTAATAGAATATTAATTATTTGCTTTCCTAATTGGTTATTTGCAAATAGTAAAATTCCAGTCCCTCTTGAACTAGTATCATTTCTTCCATCAACTATCAGTTCATTAAGTAAAAAGTATTCCAAGAGGTGTGCTTTTCACTTCACTTTGTATGTATATACAAAGGCTTACACCTTTTTGAGTGTTTGGCCGAGCTCTTTCTTCTATTTGTGGCGTGCGAGTTGATGTTGTTCCACAAATGGATATTTGTTACGAAAAACTTTTTCATGGCAGAAATACACTCGGAGGTTTGCTAAGGCGGCAACCTTTTTCTTCAGTTTGGTGTTTCACGGAGATTCGAATCTACGTTCTCACGAGCCAACCCATTCGGCTATGGCGGCCGCCAGCACTTTACGATATTTATTTATTTATAAGGTTGGTAGAACTGGGTTTTAAATATTAAGTTCCTCTCTCACCGCTAAACATAAGAGCAGGGAGGGGACCGCGTTAGCTCCAGGAGAACAACATGCGTTCACAATCGCAAGGCCAATGATTCTTGTGCAACAGCTCGTCGAATATTTCGTTTACGTTGCAGAATTCGACATTTACGTGATGTCCGAAGTGAAGATTTGAAGTCCGAAAGTTCCGAACAACAATTTCGGTGGCAAATAGTCCGACATCGAGAGCAGATGAAAATTTGAACTCGTGGCTACAAGTTTGCACCACAATCCGCGTCAGTCCGTGCGGAAGAGAGAGGCTACCGGCTGTCCTGGAAGTTCCGAAAACTATTGTTCATGAAATATTCAAAAAGGATCTTAGACTTTAGCCCTTCAAAATTCAATCATGCAAGCGCTTAAGCAGAACGGTTATAATTTGCTTAAAAATTTTTGCGAGACAATGATGGAGTGATTTCGTACGGTTAAGACTATTTTTTGAAGTGATGATGCCCATTTTGTAAATAAGTGTAAATAAGTAAAATTGCCTCTTGAGGACTATATCTACTATCAAGACATCATCAGCCTCTCCAGGGTCCCCAGATGACGATTTGGTGTGCATTGTCAAGCAGTGGAATAATTGTACGCTAGGTTTTTGAAAATCGTAGAGACGGGTCTCATATCGGCGTACGCTGAACCATTACTTTCTGCCACATACACGGTTATCAGCAAGATGGCGCTACGCTGCACACGGCCAGAGAAACCATGGCGATACTGCTATGAGACTTCTGTCTCAGCACTGAAGGAAAATATCATTTGCGAGGTTAATGCCATCCCTAGAACACTTCTCCGTCGAGTGCCAAGTAGTACGAGGGCCAGTTACCAAGAGTGTATTACACACAACGGTCAACTTTTACAAGAAATAATTTGCAAAAAATAAAATCCAAAATTGTCTTATTTGTAACAGTTAATGAAATAAACTTGTATCGTTAGTTAATGTTTTTTTAATTTTATTTTAAGCACTGCTGCTTTTTTAAAACATTAAAACTACCAACTTCCTTTTGATAATAAAAAAAATTGCTTTACTTTACGGTTTGGTATACAAACGCAACATTGCGTCTTATACGTAAGAAAGATTTTTAGATTTGGCTCAATTTTATGAAGAATATATGCATTTTGTATTAATAAAAATTACATAACCTACTACTTGCACGCAAACTTGTCAAATATAACTGTAATGATAATAAAATCACGTATCATGGAATACCTATTTTTGCAGGCAAACAAAATACAACATATGCGTTAAGTCATCATATGCTGTTAAAAATGAGAATTTAAACATTGAAGGGACCAAGTTTTTAGAACTAGCTAAATTTCCCAATACTTATGGCGGAATATTTTATAAAAATTGCGTTATAAGAAAACTAAATAATAATAGTATATGTCATAAATTAATTATCAAATTAGAAAAATTCACAATCAAAACAAAAATAAAAGAATATTTCACGAAAAATTAATTTTGGTATTTTACCCATTTTTTCTATCTTTGCTCTTGCATAGACATCACTAAATCGGAGTGCAAATAGCCAAAACAAAAACATTTTAGGAAATTTGTAATTCTATGAGTGTATATATATGGGGAGTTAGCTAACTAAATTAAATATATGTATATACACACATACACAAAAAAACTACTTTCATCGCCAAGGTCATTACCAAGTCCATTGCATTTGATAAAATGATTAAATTGTTTGAATAATAAAATTAAGTGTCTACTCATTTGGTTTTTGTTCATTTTTGATTAGAAGTCCATAGAAAGCATATTGATCAGTTGACGATGAAATACTAAACCAACATTTGTAAACAATATCGAAAAGTTAGGTTAGGTTTGTAAGGTTAGGCTAGTTAGATTTTTAAAGAATAGAAAGAAGAAAGTAGTTTGTAAACAAAAGAACAATTTTAAGCAATATTTGGATATAACGCCAGCTTACTGGTGGAATTCACCAACATATTTTAGCGATATTCGCATGGTTATGTTTCCTTAAGCGAAATTTCAACGATTTGAAACTTCGGTAACCCATATTTTAACGAACACGATACGACAAAACCAGCTGTTTTGGTTAATAAGTCGATTATAGCGAGGTTTATAGCGAAAATTGGTTATTTTAATTGAAATGTTGAAATTACATTATCAAAGGGTTATTAATTATTTGGATTGTGATTTATTGGCCCATTATTTAGGGACCCATTAGTCCTCAAGCAGTAAATCGACGTTCGCTGTGAGATGTGGACAATCATTTCCATTAGGCCGCAAGGGAATTCTGAAAGTTAATCCAGTTAACTCCAGACTTGTTTGAAGACTTAATTATTCAGCTTGGCCATCAACTTAGATATTCCAGAATAACAACTATTTCGCCCGAAAAACAGGTAAATCTTATATGTTCTTGCTTATTTAATTCTAAATGCTGCTTTTATGTTAGTAGGGTGTAGCTGCATTGCGATTTTGTTATCATCAACTCCTAGGTGAGCTAAGAGGAGTATCCATGAGCCAGTCCCCTTTAGCCATAGCATAAATCGTGTAACAGACCGCTCCATATTTTGCCACAAGGTAAGGTTTTCCATGACCTACGTAAGGCGGCAAAGCTTGGCTGGTATGTCTTATTGCTATTCTTCTTTGCGTCATGCGCTCATTTTGATATTTAATCTGACAGAGATGCTATTCTCAATCATATTGAATACACAGAAGCAGATAGCTATTTAGGCTGAGTAAACATCTGTTTGTGAATAGCACATTCGTTGGTGCTAACGAAACAACTGCCAAATCGTTTAAAGTAAGTGAATTGCACTACACTTCCAACATTTATTGAACTTACCTGCTATAGCTCTCTGCAATATTTTTTCTGTTTGATCAAGTCAAAAAAAAAAAAAAACACTACAGTGAAGACGTTTTAACAAACGAAAGGAAGTAATAAAAAAATCGAAGACGTTTTTGACGGCTATACCGCAAATAGGGTTCTAGAAATGCTTCGAGAGCTGGATTAAACACTGTCTTAAGTACGTTGCAGTTGATGGGATGTGCTTTGAAGGAGATAATACCTATTGCTTTTGAGGAATAAACTTGTATTTTGAATTTTCTGAAAATATTTCGGGAACTTTTTGATCAATGGTAGTTCGATAGTGTCCACCATCTGCCTGTTATACAATTTTTGCAGAATTAATTAGAAGAATTCTTAATTTTGATAATTCTACGGAAACTCGTGGCATGGACAGGATTTTCTTAATTGTTATCACAACCTCTAAATCTCCCATAAACAAAGTTAGAGTACTACTTGACAGAGTACAGCCACACCTAATACAAATTTATTGTTTAGGTCAAAAATACTGTACAGAGAAAATCAAAGATACTTAATCACAACCAAAGCTCTTTAAAGCTCTCATTGGAAGGCGAGATAATCCGCTTTGTAGTATCACCAACAACTTCAACTAAAGTAACACTGTTTCCCCAAATATAGTTAGTCATAAGCAGGATTCTAAAATAAATAACATAACTAACTGCAGGTTCTCTTATGGTTTCTTTACACAAGATCATACACTGCGTATACTTAACAAGAAGAACACAAAACCAGCTCCATTTCAGTTAATGTTTAAAGAGACCGAAATAAATACCAGAACTACGTTTTTATTTATATAGACGGATCTAAGATCGATCATATATTATAACCCTAGATAATAATATGATTAAAATATCAAATATTTAAAGTAACTGCTTCGTATTCCCAACAAAAATCATCACCGTATCTGAAGCAATAAACCTAATGAAAAACAAGAGACAAAATCTTGCGATAGGTATGTTCAGACCGACATACTGATTCATAACACTTAACAACAACTACATCCTATATAAGCGAAATTGGAAATATGATCACAAAATACTAACCAAAAATTATTTTAATCCAGTTGGACATAGTATAATGTATAATTAACATTGACCTCACCGACCATGCCGCTAAACAAGTACATCAAAATACACTAGTAAACCCAAGGAACTTTAACTTTACTCGATAACAAAATGGGGCTGTAAGCCCTGGCAGCTAGTGCTCCTTTTATTGTAAAATAATAATTTATTGTTATTTTCTATATATTAAATATTTCAAATAAAAGAACAGTTCTACAGCTAGCAGCGCCTTGAATGGAATCCAACCAAGCGCAGTGGTTCCCCCCATATTTAAAATTAAAAAAAAAAACTAAAGGTTCCGTAATTTCCAAATTTATGTTTGCTTATCATGGATAGCAACCCAAAAATATAAAATTAAATTAATTGTTTAACTTCCTTAGAGAATGCAAACAAAGATTCTCAGAATGCAAACAAAGATGAGCGCAACTTTATTGCTCTGTGTGCGATATCCTAGAACTGGATAAGTGAAAGGTGTTAGTGACAGTGGATTCCAAGAAAACAAGTATGAATGTTTAGATATTTCTCTTTCTTTTCTTTCACTCCAAAATTGTTTCTTACTTGGCAGTTTTATGTAATAGGTCTATTTATAAGTTCGTGCGGTTTTACAACAGATGGCGTAACTTGATTATTATTCCATCGATCCACATTTCCAAACATTCATTGGAGAGCTACTGTCGTAAGGCACAAACGTCAGTATAAGTTTTTTATTTGAAGCGTAAACAACAATATTTTTACCACACTTGAAAATGTCGAATTTCGTGCCAAATAATGTGTTTTTGCGGGGAATTCTTCTTCATTATTTTAATATGAAGAAAAAAGCAGCCGAAAGTCATCGTATCTTGGTGGAAGTTTATGGTGAGCATGCTCTATCTGAGCGAACGTGCCAGAAGTGGTTTGCACGCTTTAAAAGTGGTGATTTTGGCTTGGAAGACGAAGAACGCGAGGGTGCGCCGCCAAAGTTCATGGATACCGAATTGGAGGAATTGCTCGATCAAGATCCGGCTCAAACGCAAGAAGAGGTTGCAAAAACTTTGGGAGTTGATCAATCAACCATTTCCAAACGTTTAAAAGCCATGGGAATGATCCGAAAGGTAGGCCATTGGGTGCCGTATGAATTGAAGCCAAGAGACGTTGAACGCCGTTTTATGGCATGCGAACAACTGCTTCAACGGCACAAAAGAAAGGGTTTTTTGCATCGAATTGTGACTGGCGATGAAAAGTGGGTCCATTACGACAATCCAAAACGTCGGGCAACGTATGGATACCCTGGCCATGCTTCAACATCGACGTCGGCGCAGAATATTCATGGCCTGAAGGTTATGCTGTGTATCTGGTGGGACCAGCTGGGTGTTGTGTATTATGAGCTACTGAAACCGAATGAAACGATTACGGGGGATGTCTACCGACGACAATTGATGCGTTTGAGCCGAGCACTGCGAGAAAAACGGCCGCAATACGCCGATAGACACGACAAAGTTATTTTGCAACATGACAATGCTCGGCCACATGTTGCACAAGTGGTCAAAACATACTTAGAAACGCTCAAATGGGATGTCCTACCCCACCCGCCGTATAGTCCAGACCTTGCGCCATCCGATTACTATCTCTTCCGATCGATGCAACATGGCCTGGCTGACCAGCACTTCCGTAATTACGATGAAGTCAAAAAATGGATCGATTCGTGGATTGCGGCAAAACCGACCGAATTTTTCACAAAGGGAATCCGTGAATTGCCAGAAAGATGGGGAAAAGTAGTAGTAAGCGATGGACAATATTTTGAATATTAAATTTGTAACCATTTTACGTCAATAAAGTTTCAAATTTCGAAAAAAAACCGCACGAACTTATTCATATTCCTATTATATTTTGTTTTTTTTTGTAAATTTAACGTGCTTATTCGCCCAGTAACGAAGCGCCTCAGTGCCAAGCTTGACAAGTTGCTCGCTAGTTGGTAAAATAACGATCAGCTGTATGACAATTGGCATGTGATGGTCAGGAGCGAAGTTTAAGTTTTAAATACCAAAAAGTAAAGGAAATGCAGTAAGTAAACTATTTTTACCGTAAAAAAATTTGATATTTTAAGGCCTTTTAAGGACTTACTTCCAGTGGACTAAACGAAGCTAATTCGCGAAAGATTCTGCTAGTGTGAAAGAGCATTAAATAAAGAAATTAAACCAATTACTATCCCTGTGAATATTTTTGCCAATCAACCAACCGGACCCGATACACTCACTGCGAGGAGAGATTGTCGTGTTTGTCTACAAGGAGGCGAAAGGCTTCGTGCAAAAACTAATTTCTATTGTATTGTATGCAAGAACCCAGTATGTCAACAGCTCTCAAAAATCTCATTTAAGTAAGTAAATGCCATTTCATAGTTTACCATACATTTCATTGTAATCAGCTTTTTCAACTTCAACCTGCGAAATGAGTCAAAATAAAAAGCAAAACAAAAAAATCATATTTCCCCAAACCAAAATATTTTCAACTATTATTTTTGCTTCTGTAGGTAGCTCAATCTCTGCTAGAACCTATGAAAAACGTAAGAAAAGAGAAATATATACTTACGATACTTAAAAGTGCATTATAAATGTGGCACATTTGCCACATATTCCCATACAAATGCATGTAAATACATAGGAGTCTGGCCTAATCCGAGGTGCCCAACAGAAGGTGTAACATTGTAAGTCTTTTTTTTTCGTCCTGTTCGAGTATCCTATTTAAAGGGTCATATCCACAAATCGACAGGAAGCTCAAGTTGTTAGCTATAAAGAAATATGTTATGCTAAATTCACATCCAAAGTCGAAAGAGGTCTGGCCAAACCTGGGTGCCCAACAGGGGGTTAATGGGCAGGAGGATGTCACATTATATTAACAATGGTTGCTACCAGCACAATAGCTTCCGCCTCTATCATATCTAATCTAATCTAGTCGCGCTTCTGTGTCCGATTAAAATAGCAATAATAGTGAAACCTATGCTTCATGCGCCCCATCGGCTTCGAAGCCTATGAATAAATTAATTTCATTTAATGGACAATTAATCAAAACTATGAATAAACAAATGCATCAATTGTGCGACATCAATAGCCAAATTAGAACTGTTATCTCTTATGGTATATATCAGGAGTATCTACATTTAGCACCGCAAACGTTAGGAGAATTTCACACCTGTATATTTCTAAATATTGTGAAATTTCTTATCTCGGAAAATCAGAGTTAATTGTTGCACAAAAGAAGATAAAAAAGTGTAAATACTAATATCAATTACTGTATAATCTGCTTAAGAGGTTAGACAGCTGTGGAGTGCGATAAATGAAGGTACGATTTGGGGATATTTTTTGTTCAACTAACAAAGTGATAAAAAATCATTTTAGGGCTTAAATACATGCGTAATGGGATTTATAGATAATTATATTATTAATTTCAATAAAAATACAAAATGGCGTCATAAATGCTTCTTTTGTTGTTCAACGATTCGCAATAGAACAATTTTTTAACTGTTTCAAAAGCAGAATGTTTCTTGTATTATTTAGAAGGTTTTTTTTAAGGGGTACACAATATTATTCTCCCAAAAATATTGATTTCTCGCAAAATGGCAGCAGTTTGAAAAAAAAGAATAACCTTTGGAAAAAAGACTTAAACTTTTTTATATAAATATGTTATATATCTACATATAATTGGCGTTTACACCCTTTTTGGGTGTTTGGCCGAGCTCGGCCTCCTATTTGTGGCGTGCGTCTTGCTATTTTTACACCAATTGAGGGACCTAGAAATTTAAGCTGACCCCGTATAGCAAATGTTTTTTTTTTTTTTGTCTGGAAGGAAGGTTAAACTCGGCCAGGAACTCGATTTGGGTTGACTGTTAATTTTTGGTAGATTGCAACATCAGGGGGACGGATGGAAACTTATTCTTAACATACGTGAAAACTCGCATGTTATTTTCCGATTTCAATAGCGAATTTAAATGAAGTACTTCATTTATAACAGAGATATCAGGTTTCTTTAATTTTTAAAAATTACCGCTATATAGATGGAGCGTAGCTACTGACCGATTTCGCCCACTTTCAATACCGAATAACGAATGGGTCTGGGTGGGAAACGAAGACAAAACGAAGAACTTCCTTTCATCAAGCAAACAGACGGCGCACTCTCGTATCGGCACCCACGTCACTGTTGACAGTTATAATTTCGAGCTTGTAAAATACTTCGTATATTTAGAAACCAGCATTAACACCTATAATAATATCAGCCCGGAAATCCAACGTAGAATCTCTCTTGCCAACATGTGCTAGTTTGGACTAAGTTGGCAAATGAGTAGTTAAGTCCTTTCTCGACGAACAAAACTAACACTCTACAAGGCTCTCATCATGTCCGTCTTAGCGTATGGCGCAGAAGCGTGGACGATAACAACATCCGATGAAGCGTCGATTGCAGTGTTTGAAAGAAAGGTTCTACGCAAAATGTTTGGACCTTTGCTCATTGGCGACGGAAAGTATCGCAGACGATGGAACGATGGGCTATATGAGCTTTACGACGACATAGAGATAGCGCAGCAAGTAAAGATCCAGCTGACTACGTTGGCTGAGTCATATCGTCCGAATGGATACAAACGCTCCGGCCCTGAAAGTACTCGATTCGGTACCAGCTGGTGGTAGCAGAGAAAGAAGTAGGTCTCCTCTGGAGACGGACTTGGCTCACTTGGTGTGCCTAACTGGCGCCTGTTAGCACGAGAAAGAAACGACTGGCGCGCTTCGTTAAACTTGGCCAAAATCGCGACAATTAAAAAGAAGAAGTAAAAAAACCGTTACCAGCGCCAATACCTTGTCTTTCAGACGGGAATTATAGCCATCTATGAAGCCACAAAAATTTCCAGCCACAATCGGTGTAAATTCGTAATCGCTACAAATCATTTTCACTTCTAGAAACCTTGAAGAGCCTAAAAGATAATAGCATTTATGCAGGCACCATAAGAAATTTACTTATACAAAATAAAAATAAAATAAAACTCGTCTGGGTACTAAGCCATGCACAAATTAAAGGCAGCTTACTAGCCGTTCCAACTGGAAAGGAGGCCCTAAGGTGCGCCCTTATTATGTTCAACAATCACCTAGTCAGCGACATTTGATAAATGAAAACGCTGCCAATAATGTAGGTACTGCAAAAGATCCCTAATCTATACAGTTTAGGAAAATGTGTCGAAAGGGCCGGTGAAATTTTAGTTCATCAATTTTTTTAAAGTGAAAACACTAATAAATAATCTACAAAGATAATACAAAGAGGAATTCAGTTAACAATACAACCGCTCGGTTGAGCAATAACTTTAAGAATACCAATTTGTCAAAATGGTCGCTGGAATTCATCCACACGCTTATGCTGACACGAAGGGTTGCGAAGTAACTTTACAAATGTAACCCAAACCTATACAACCTTAAAACTTTTTTAAGCTACGTAAAACATTGTAATATATTCGACAAAATCTAATCAATAAATAAGCACTATTTAGTTTACGGCCACCACAGCCATAGCTTAGATATTTGTTGTAACTGCATTTTAACTGTAAGCATAACTTTCTTAATAATAATAATATTATTATTTTCAGACGCAGCGCTGGCGGAAAGCAGAATAAATGCGACATTAGGACTCTTCGATTCGTCAAGCCTTAGAAGGTGGTTACTACTCGTAGATAAAGCAACTGGTATAAATAAACATAGGTTGGAAAAGAGCCGCCAAAAATACCATGTGCTCGAAGCACTTAAAAAGTATAAGACGGCGTTCATGCAGGTAAACATTTTTTGTCCCAACTCGTTACTTGTGATCCTCGTTCCCTGTCAACACCCTTTGCGTTCTGCTTCTTTTCCATATTTTTGTTGACTGTAGATCAAAAAGCTAAACAGATTTATGAAGTAAAACCACACTCTTTGGCGATGAATCTCGCTCGATAACTTTGTTGTTGCTATCACATGCAAATATTTCGGGAGCGGCGTCTAAAAATAGAGAGAGTAGGAAAGTACCGAATCGAAGGCGCCTATAGCGAGAAATGTCATCTTCAGTAATGAAAAGAAACCAATTTGGCTCAAATGGATATCGATACTAATGATTTGATTCAAGGAAAGAGAAGCGGCTAATGTCAGAACGAATACAAGGAGGAGGATCCGTGATGATCTGTGAACAAATTCAAAAATTAATCCAGATCGGAAATTGCTTTTGTGACTGATAGATCAGATGATATGGGCTATAATGGCACACATTTTGAATACTTTCTTCTGTTTATAATGCTTTCCGAAGAGGACGAAATAATTTTCCAATAGAACGGTATACGATATACGGCAGATAATTCACACGACACACTCCACGAAAAAGAGGTTCACGAAGTTTAGTAGCGTAGCTTTACCATGATCAGCCTTAAATATAAACTCGAGACTTGGGAAATCTAAGAAAGGCAACAAAATTTTACTTTCCGCATTGTATTGACATCCATTGAAACTCTCAATGAAATTCAGGAAAGAATACCAGCGCGTGAGAAGAAATGTCTACTAACACTTGAATAAGGGTTGGTCCATTAAATGATAAGAAAACTTATTTTGAGTTTATAAAACTTATTTTGAGTTTATAAAATAAGTTTTCTTATCATTAACTAAACTGAAAAATAAATGAATACTTATTATGAATATGAATAATTATTTTAGACTATTTAATAATTACTTCTATAAATGAATTCTGCATCATTTATTGTTACTTATAGTGGAAAAATCATCAGTTGAATTTTTTAAAAATAGCTCGAAGGAGTTGCTAGACGAGTTAGCCGATGTGTTTACGGGAAACCAGCAGACCAGCAGGATATATTCGATATTTCTGCCCCTAATTATGAAAGTGGTATAAGTCGAAATTTCAAAAAAATTAGTTTATCTCTTGTTTTGTATTTAATAAATAATAAATTTTCACGACATCATCAAAAATGAACCCTCGGATAGTGGATGTAATTTCAACGTTATACGGAATTCATTTACTGTTAAATTGAAAATTGTCTAAGTCAAATATTTGATGAAATTACATATAAAAATAACTTGAAAATAGCGCATGACCTTTCTTAGAGAAAGTCATGATATATATTTACAAAATGTCGAAAGAGCTAGGAATTGTCTTGCAGATGACCAGAAAAAGGCCAAAGAAAATTCCAGCGAATACTATGGATTCTCGTTTGATTTACAAAAAGCACTTCCGTACATTAAACTGTCTGTTTCGTTAGCCTTTTATAAGCGAGATATGTACGTTTATAACTTTAACTAACTAACAAAATTTCCATAATTACAATGTCAAGATGTATGTATGGGATGAAATAACAGCATCAAGAGGTGCACAGGGAGTAGCATCATGCATTTTGGCGCATATAGGGGATATTATAACTACCCAAAAACACCTAATAGCTTACAGTGACGCGTGTTCAGGCCAAATGCGTAACATTAAAGTAGAATTGACATGGATGAAAATTGTTTAGTCAAATAATATAAAAATAATATTTAAATAGTAGACCACAAGTGTTTGGTATCGGGTCATTCCTTTCTATCAAATGACCGTGATTTCCGTTTGATAGAAATGAAAATAAAAATCCACTTACTTATACAACCCTGAGCATTATTATGAATTGATAGAAAAGTGTAGAAGGAAAAATCCATTTTTGGTAAAACGAATGTCGCAGCCCGATTTTATTTCGACGAAGTCCCTAGAAGAATCAATAACAAACAGAGTGAATCTGTCTCTTGGCTGAAAATTCAGTGAATGTGTTTCTTGGAAAATGAACCTTATAAAATGTTCTACAAAACTTCTTTAGATTATTCTAAATTCCACGCTTGGAATCTTTCACCTAAAAGAAGAAGACCAAAAAAATACGAAGATATTAAATTACTTCCATTATACACCACCCCTAGACCAGTAACGGAAGAAAAACATAAGGACATTATATGCTTACTACTATACATCCCCCCAGTTTATCATGAACAGTGTAAGCATCTTTAAAACTAGAAAAAATTATAAAACTGAATTAATTTTTAAATATTATTAATGAATATTCATGAATTAATTTATTAAAGTTACTGTTTCAAATAAAACTCATAGTTCTTTTTTCCATTAAGTCATTTATAGGACATTCTATTAATTTTGAAAATGGTCTGAGTCAATTAGAGCTTTAAAAATAACATTTTCGTATGAAATTCATACAAAGTTTCATATTGATATAAATTTTCATTAATCAAGACTAAAAAAATTATAAATTTAAATGTCGCCTAATACAAAAATAGTTTTTTACTCGCTCAAACGCAATTCTTAAATATTTCGAAACAAGAAATATGTAACTTAGACCACTTTCATAATCAAAGGCACATTTAAGAAAGAAAATAGGGAAGAACATATTCTGGGCTAAATCACTTAATAAAATAGGAATGGAATTCAATTTAAGATGAGATAATAGATATCTAAACCGAAATGTTTCGAAAGGAAACGCTTATAATGATGAGGAATAATAAAATTGGAGATAGGATTAGGGAACGGTCTCAAGCAGCGCAGAAAGAATAAACGTACGCACATTTAGACATCAACATAGGAAAAGTGTACTTCAATGATAAAATTAGTAGGTACCAAAATCTGTAACATTTAAAGCAAGATGCCATATTTTGAAATTAAGTGGTATATACTCGTATAAGTGTAATAATAAGAGTACACTCTGTAGACGAAATGGAAAAATAGACGTTGAACATTTTTTTGCCCAATATTATCACAATTCCGTATTGTGAATTTCCAAACAACAACTATGATACATTGACACATGACGATGTAGCGAATGTGTTGAATGGAAAAATTATGAGTCTTGGAAAGGGCCAGTCTCTTACATAAGTGATGGTTTAAAGTACAGAGAAATTATTGTAAATGCATTTACGTGATACGCTAAAAATATAACGAATATTCTTGATTTATTTGTTTAAAAAACAATTTTTAGTCTGTAAGCAAATATTATTACAAATTATAAAATAAGTAAAGAACTATTTTACTATATTCTTCATTGTATTTCAAATTTACTTTAAATTACTTAATTTTATTCCAATTATTTCTTAGTAGTTAATAATTTCTTAAAATACAAACTCACCTTGTCTACTTGACTGATGAAATTTAGTTAAAGTTCTTGTAATTTTTTTTCCGAAACAGCTTAACACTTTTATGGTTTCAATACCAACTGCCGCAAAATGCAGAATGAAATGACATTTTGTAGTGAAACACAGGCGGATACGACAAAAATATAATTTTTTATTTACTTCAATGGCGAAATCCCAATAGCGTGGAATAAAATGTAGCTGAGTAACCAATTTTCATCACTTACGCACAAGGAGTTCGTTAGTCAACATTTTTTAACGGTTTCACTATTTTATTAGCATGAAATTGTGGCGAATTTAGCGTCTAAAATAAAAAAAACAACAAAAACACCGTCAGAGTAGTTATATTAATTGAAAATGGCAACACGCGTACGGTATTGATGGTGCCAAATGTCGCATCACCTACACACGTACACACATACATACATACATGTGCATGCACGCTTAATGCTTTTCACTTTTTCACCGTCTTTCGGGCTACTCTTAAAAGTTCACTATAAAGGTAGACTTCTTTGAACATATGCTACTCGCTTGTATGTACTCGTATGTGCATTCACTTCCGACGGAAAGGACGAATTTTATGAAAAAATGGCATGCGCGCTCGTTGCATACCACTGCGCAGGCGACGTTTGACTAAACTTCAAGATGTTTTGATGCGCGACAATTTAGCAAATGTTATGTGGAAGAACCGTCAAGTGGCGTGACGAAGTATTTACTCTTTGACGTTAAATTCTCCAAGGAATGTAAAGTAACTGCACAATAACGCGCTCGTCTGACCTGTCATTCACAATTGACGAGTTGCCTTCCAGAGTCACTCCCAACTCAACTACTACTCGTCGACTGGCTATAATTAAAAATCAACAATGCCAGTAATTACAACAAAAACTACTCGTACACTATGCGTGTCCTGCTAAAGAGCGCTGTTCGCTAGTAGTTCAACTTTTATGGTTTCCTTATGCAAATCCGCCGGCTTTTACTTGGTTGGCGTGATAATTTTGTCGTAATGTAGCTGGTTAGACGCGCATACATATGCACGTCGGTATATATGCACGTGTGTAGGTATCCTTTTAATTCATCCAATGGTTCAGCAAATGTGTGTTTCCGACTACTACTTGAATGGATATCCGTACGCGTTGGTTAATTGAGTTAAACTATTTGTCATTTCACCAAGTCTGCTGTCGAGATGCATCTAGACATTGGCACTGCCATTAGCTGTCATCGCATATTTGGAATTTGAAATGCTGATAAAGGTTTTAATTGTATCTGTAAATATCTATTTTCCGCTAATAGGCACATAAATTTCATACATATGTATATATAGACATACACTCATGAACACGAAAATAGGTGTGCGACATTTTTACTAGTTTTGGCTATTTTGCTTTTGTTCGTTTAGTTTGTGTTAATTTTTTATAAAAGTAGAATTCATTACATAACAAAATCTATATAAATCGTTCTCTCAAACATTGTGCAGAAATGAGGAAAATTCGACATATTTTCACCAAAATTTCAAACTTTTTAAGTTTTTATAATAATTTTTGGTAAGCAGTTTTATGGTCCATTCAACTCAAATAAAAAAAAGTAAGTTGCAAGTAGTTACAACATACCATTGATTTTTGACATTTTTTTTTTTGGTGACGGTGCTAGCCACATTCTTCCAAAATTGTCGAACATACTTTGTTTGGAAGAAACTGCATGACACTGTTAGGTTAGGTTAGGTTATGGTAGAAGTCGGTCTGCACGACCAACTCGCTTAGACCTTACAGGTCCGGTGTGATATCACTGTGCTGCAATTTACTTTCCTTCGTGGAACCATTTTGTGGCTCTCATGAAACGTAGAATTGATCCCAACCCCACGCCAGACAGCTACTACGCTACGCCAGAGAACTAAAAAAGTATTTACCTAGACAACCTGCTCTGATTTTAGGTAGGGCTAGACAATTGCAAAGGAAGTGCTCAAATGTCTCTTACTCTTCCTCATCTTTGCAACTTCTGCAATATTTATGGGATATTCCTAGTCTCGAGGAATGCCTGCCAAATAGCCAATGACCGGTTAAACAAGCCATGACGTTCGAGATATTATCTCTTGAGAGACTAAGCAATCCCTTGTCTTTTTCTTGTTTATTTGCCGCCATGGTAGCCTAGCTGTTACACATGTATCTTCATCTCTCCATGACCTATTGTCCTCTTGGATAATGTTGTTTTTTCTTATTAGTTTACTCGTGACCAAAGGTATTCCAATGGTACTTTTATCACTGAGCAGTTGAAGAGTAGTACCTTTTCTGGCTAGCTCAGCAGCTTTATAGTTTCCAACAATATCTCTATGCCCCGGACCGAAATAAGGCTGGTCTTGAATACGACACTAATAACATTTAGGGCTGCCCGGCACTCCTGTGCAACCTTCGATCTTAGTATAGTCGCATTCATTGATTTAATGGCCACTTGGATATCCGAGAATATATTTATAGTCGTTTTTGTTACTTCATGCGTATTTAGATATGTAGCCACTTATTGTATAGCTAGAGCCTCTGCCTGATAGACGCTGCAATACTCTGGTAGTCGAACGGAAAGTTCCAGTCCTAATTCCTTTGAGAAAACTCCATATCCAACCTTATTGTCTAGCTTGGAACCATCTGTATAAAAATTTAATTCCCTCCTTCTCCATGGTCTTGGTGTCTGCCACTCCTTTCTTGACGGTATACTTGTCTTGAAGAGCTTGTCGGAGGTAAGTCTAGGAATAGAATAGTCTATTTTTTGTTTGTGGCTATTCAGAGAGTGCAAGATAGAAGCGTAGACAAACCACTTTCCATAGCGCCATACTTTTGAGTCTGAGCGCCGAGGCGGCGGCCACGTGTTTCCCTACCAGATTTAGTGCAGGTAGATTGATTAGCACTTCCAGCGCTTTGTTTGGGGTATTCGTTAGAACGCCAGAGATGCATAAAAAAGCGATTATTTGTACCTTACTCATAATTTTAGCGTAACTCGCCTGTTGAGCAGTTGGACACCATATCCGGTATTCCATATATTAAGATTGGCCTAACTACAGAAGTATAGAACCAATGTGTAACACGAGGTGTTAGTCTCCATTTAATACCGACCGCTTTTTTGCAAGTGTATAATGCAACGTTGGCCTTCTTTACTCTTTCCTCAATATTATGTTTCCACGTGAGTTTCCTGTCTAATATGAGTCCTAGGTACTTGACATTCTCTTTAGAAGGAATCTTAAGGTCCCTTAAAAATTACCGTGGAGATTATAGGGAGCCTATGTTTCTTTGTAAAGAGAATTATTTTAGTTTTTGCGGAGTTTATACCGAGCCCCCTGCTCTCCGTCCAGCTTCTAAGTGTGGCCATGTTAGAGCGCAGAATATCCATAAGGTTGTTAGGATATTTGCCTTTAACGGCAATTGCTAAGTCAACTGCTTAAGCAGTGACGTGGCAACCCCCTCTTTCCCCGGTCAGCAATAGGGAATTTACCGCCAAAATCTAAAGAAGAGGGGAGAGGATTCCGGCTTGCGGTGTACCTCTGCAGACCTGTCTGCTTAGAGTAGTGCTACCTAATTAAGCCGTTACCTTTCTTTTGACGAGTATAGCTTCTATCAGAGCTACAACGTGTGGTTCAACTCCAAAATCTTCTAAATAATCTACCACAGCGTTTGCATTTATATTGTTGACGGCGCCTTCTATATCTATGAAAGCAACCAATGCAAACTCTTTGTCGAATAAACTTGTTTCCACCAACCGGACGAGTGAGTGTAAGGCGGTTTCTGTAGACTTCCCTTTAGTACAGGCATGTTACGGCGACGAGAGCCTATTTAAAGGCGCAGCGCCCCGTATATATTCATCCATTATTCTCTCCAGGATCTTGAGCAGAAAAGACGTTAGAGTAATGGGTCTGAAGAAGAAGACTTTTGTCTCCCTCCAGCCTAGCGGAATGTGGCCCATGTTAAGACAACTTCAAATGATAATTTTGATACTGTTAGCGAATTGTTAAAAAATTGGCAAAAATCAACGGTAATCATAGTTTGGAAAAAAGTGTATTTGATTTTTGTGGTACAGTAAATCAAACTTTTATAAAAAAAATGAATAAATACAAAAAACACAAAAGCAAAATAGCTAAAATTACTCAAAATGTAGCACACCTATTTTATTGCCCATGAGTGTATATGAGTAAATATTGCATATCAATTATGCTGATATTTTTATATATGTACACGTATTTCCATTCCCCATCATTGGCGTCAGAAAAAATTGTTACATGTCTTTCTATTTATTTCTATTTATTCGTTTAATAGCTTGTAAAGGGTTTTTCAAAAGATGCGTCTCGATGTTGTTTTAAAATAAAACAATTTCAAATTTACTTATGTATATGTTTTTTCAGGTTTCACTATTTTTATTCAAAAAACGGCTTTTAGCAACGACAGAACCAGTTTCTTGAAATTTTTCACCAGCTTTAAATTGTCGACACATTCCGACAATTATTTCCACTAAAAAATTACGAATTTTGCGATGGAACATTGAGCTGTATGGGTTTCATAGCGATATAGACATTGCGTCATGTCGTCCGAATGGATACAAACGTTCTAGCTCTGGAAGCATTTGATGCGGTACCAGCTGGTGGTTGCAGAGGAAGAGAAAGCCTCCTCTATGTTCGAAAGATCAGGTGGAGAAGGACTTGGCTTCACTGGGTGTCCAACTGGCGCCTATTAGCACGAGAAAGAAACGACTGGCGCGCTTTGTTAAACTCGGCCAAAATTACACAAGCGGTTATCGCGTCAACCAAGAAGATGAAGACTTTAGATTTCACTTTTGAAAGACCCTTTACTAAATTATATATGCACATATACATACATTTGTATATGCAATGTCTAAATAAGTAAATATGTTTTACATTTTAATGAAACTTGGAACAAGTAGTACAACGGATGCATTCCTGTAGAGTTGCTTCGATATGTAATAGCTTTTTACAGTTAACAGAGAAGTGGCATGAATAGTCTAATAGTTATGTGTGTAGTATTTGGTTATCACTAGAAATGTGTAGCTGTAAGCTGCTGTCTGAAAGAACCTAAAAAATTTGTTAACAGAAAGACTATACTGAATATGTTACAATATATTTTTAAAAACCTTCAAACGAAAGCGTAAGCATCTTTGATTTGAAAGAGCGCATTGGAGTAAAAGGGTTTTCAAGAGAACCCACCTTCTATACGCCACCCACCATACCCACCTTTGACTAATATCACAACTATACAGATTAAACTGGGGGAAGCATTTGTTGCTGGAGTGGCTTCGATTACACTAAAATAGTACGATGTGTGAAATTTATTTTACTCTTCTTTCATATCGATGGAAAAGAAGATCGTTTCTTGAAATGTTTGAACGTTCGTCGTGCTTTATGATTTCAACTTATAAGTGGAGCGCACTTTCAGCGACAAATAATCTCCGGGGCTCACATACCAGCTAAATCTTGGCAAAAACCAATGAAAAGGTAGCAAAGTTTTGAATCTAACTTATTTGCTCTAGATGGCGACTACCGTAGCTGAGTAAGCTTGGGTGGGACTACGATTCGGTTTCCTCGGTCTTGAAACTTACTGTGGTGAGTGAAATACACTCCGAGGTTTGTCATCGCCTGCCGAGAAACGACCGTTACTAGAAAAAACCTTTTCTATCCCTCTGTGTCATGCACGGACATTTTGAGCCCGAGTCCTACAGAATGGTAGTCACGCTCAAACATATCTTATCAGGTACGTTTGCGGCAGAGTTTGGACTCACTAACTTATTTTTATCCTGTCAGTAAATGCTCTTAAGACGAAAAAAAGAAGATATAAAATATCCAGGGATTAAGATTGCTAAAACAGGGGTGCTCCGCTGATTTATTCTGACAGGGGGAAGTACTCTTATCTACTTGTGAGCACTTAAGCTTTGACGAAAAGTTAGCGTGCCAGACAAATATTAATCTTTTCATGGATGGCTCGTCGTGATGACAGAGCGGGAGACGCAAGCTGCTCTGGTAAGCTCCAGAGAACCGTGTGGGTTCGGTTTTGGGTTATTTGTGCGAAGTAGAAGCCATGGAGGCTGAGCACACGTGCTGGCGAGAACAACGTGGTATGTGGCCCACTCTCTATGTACAGGGTGGCTGATAAATTTGCTACATTAAGAAACTCAAATAACTTTTTTTTTAGTGTATGGAATTCATTTCTTTTTTTTCAAGTTGAAGGTCATTAAATTTTATTAAATGTAGCTTAACTAGTTTTAAAAATAATTGAATTTAAATGCCCCCCATGCCACAAGTGCGGCATCTTAGTAAAAAGTTGTTCATTGCTGCTTTGAGAGTTGCGACAGGAATAGCCGCAATTGTTGCCCGAATGGATTGTTTTAGTTCATCCAAATTTGTTGGCTTTGTTTTATAAACTTCTTGTTTACATAAACCCCATAAGAAAAAGTCAGGTGCAGTAAGGTCAGGCGACCTGGGGGTCCAACGAAATTCGGAGTTCTCCAGTAACCGTAACGGTGTGACCATTTTCTTCAAAAAAATAAGGCCCGACAATACAGCGTGAAGAAACCGCACACCACACTGTCACGCGAAGAGGATGCAATTCCGTCTCGTGGAGTATCTGTGGGTTAGAAGTACTCCATATTCGACAATTTTGTTGGTTCACATTGCCGTTTAAATCGAAATGGGCCTCATCAGACATGAAAAGGCAGTTTAACATGTTTTGGTCTTCTTCCACCATTTGCAGGATCTTCTGGCAAAATTCCAAGCGAATCGGCAAGTCTGCTGCATTCAGTTTGTTAACCATTTGAATTTTGTAGGGAAATAAGTCTAAATCTTTGTGCATTATTGTTTGCAAAGACTGTCGGCTGACACCAAGTTGAGCAGATAAGCTTCTTGTTGAAACCCTTGGATTGCTTTGTATAGCTGCAGCTACAGCAGCGATCGTTTCCTCCGTCCGAACTGGTGGGTTTCGATGATAAGGCCTTCTTGCGACTGTTCCTTGCTCAGCAAAATTATTCACCAGTCTCATTATGGTCCATCTGCTCGGGGGATCGCCGCCAAACATCCGCCTGTACTCTCTGTACCAAAACTACGGACTCCAGTGCGTGATAGCGGCGGACTATCCAAATTCTTGTTTGCGTGTCCCAGTTATCCATTTTAATAAATTTTAAAGATCAATCTGCAAATTAAAACAAAAATGGAACAGATAACTTAAAAAAAAAAAAAGTTATTCAATTTTTTTTTGGTAGCGGATTTCATCAGCCACCCTGTATTAAAACATACTTCGGGACCAGAGTTAGGCTTGACTCCAGCCCTGATGAGGAGTGTTCAGAGTAACGTAGCTGCTGTCAGTAGTCGGAAGACGAGTAGTGAAATACACAGCAGTACACAGGGATGGCTTACTTAGGCAGTAGCCCATGGTCGGAAAAAATGTAAAACATTGCGAGGCGTAGAATCAGCCACCCTGCTTTGGCCAGACAAATATTAAGACATCGCGGAAATGCCAGGGTTGAATTTTAGCCACTGCAATTCATCATGAGCTCGAAGGAGTTCGCACAACTGTAAATAGCCATCGTTTGCTTGTTAGCCCTTATATATGATTCCATTTTCCCTTTCAATGCTACCATGTACGAATATAGATTTCTCGCCCAACCATCCAACTTAATTTGCTTTTATTAACATAGTAAAGTCTAAAATACATAATATTTAAATTAAAAATGGCAAACAGTTATGAAATTATAATTTTCTTATTGAATTCAACTCTCATAAAACATAAAATTTATTTGCATAACAATTCTTCCTTTCAGATAGTTTTAACTCGAAATGAATTCAACGCAATCCGATAAATTTGAATGGTAAATTGGAGAAGAAGTGCACAATAATCAAAATGACAATAGCGCAAGAGCCAATTATAATAAGACATTTGATAAAAAAGGGTTGTATGATTTTATGGAATGACTTAAGTGGATGGGTAAATGGATTAAAGGAGGTTTCGGGACGTCTGTAAAGAGAACGCATAATTTAAAGTCAAATAAGCATACACATAAGGGCAATAGGAAGCTTACGATGGATTCGCTAAGGCATACGGAGGATTCCGACCTACTCCAACTGGATTCGCAGCCGCTTCCGCCTCGGTAAGTAATTCCAGTTCTAGCTCGATTTTACCCTATAAGATTATAAGAATATTTGCACTTACACTGAAGCTAAAATTTCCACATTACCGTTCGTGTACGTATCTGTTCCTTGAGCCGTTTATCATTCGACGCACGATCGATGTGACCTTGCAAAGGAAACCAGCCACGTATGCGTTTCTTGGCAAACAAATTCACCGTCGGGCGGCGCTGATGTTGGATGCCTTGCAAGCGAGCTAGGGTTTCGGGCACCTTAATGCCGGCAAACTCATTGGTTAGTGTGCAGAAACGACGATTCGTGCAGGGCTCTTGAAAGTTTGACAAATTAATCTCGAGCATGCCAAGAAAATCATTGCTCGTGATGAAATCATTGTCCCAGACTTGAAAATATAAAACAGGTGGATGTTTCACTTCGTATTCATTGAGTACGCTACTTTTGACTTTGATTACCATCTGTTGGAGAGCGAAAGATATGAGAAGTGAGTGCAAGAGATTTAGGGGGCGAATAGTTATTAAGTTAAAAATTATGCAATACGAGCAAGAAGCGTGCGGAAAAAAAATGTCTGGTATTCGTTGTATGGAGAAAGTGCGCAATAGTGAAAAAAATGTTAAAAATTAACGCAGCGCTAGCACGGCTAGGCTTTCGGATTGGTTATGTATGTCTACTTATATACTAATCTTATATTAGTTAGGTTGAGGCGAGGCGATCTGCCAAAAAAAAGTTAACTCAAAAAATTAGTTTTGTTTCTGAGAGAAAAAATGTAGAAATAACATTGAAAAAATTATCATTATATTTGATTAAAAAATTTAAAACTCAAAAAATAATTATTATTTCGGAGCGAAAAAAGGACAACAACAAAATAATCATTATTTCATTATTCGCCATTCCGGCATTCAGTACAGACGCATCATGCTAAGAGATAAAGACAGTTTTAAGGGAGACTAGACACATACAAAAACAAAAACAAAAATAAAACATTCACACATAATCGACGTGAGGGGCAACGGAAGCTTTAAGGAAGACCTCCTTCCTGGCTCCCTTCATTCATTCACTTTCATCACATCATCGAATACGTCAGAGAACTCGGTATCCTTTATCCTTTCCTTCGCAACAAGGAATTGTCTCCGTCTTGGGAAATAACAAAATCTCAGTAAACAATTCGCGATTAAAGAACGTAGCCAATCTTAAAATACTTGGGGTAATTTTTGATGATAATCACACTTTTAAACTCAACTGTTCCACACTAAGAAATAACCTCTTCACTGGGCTGAATATTTGTCATCAAAACACCATGGTATACATCAAAAAACACATATCACCATTATTCGATCCATCGTATTATCTAAAATCGATTTCTGTCTTCTCGTTTACGGCTGGTGTGCCAAACAGCATCTAAACCTTCTCAATACCCCTTATCATTCAGACTTCCCAACGTCTCCTATCAAGTGTGTTTTAGCTGAAGTTGGTCTTCCATCTATCACTGAAAGATATCAAATAACTGCTCTTAAACGCATAGCCAAATTTTCCACCACCACAAATAAACTTCTTTTCAACACATTTATAACAGCTTCTCGGCATTATTGGTCTTTCAAAATTTGGTCGGTCATCCGTCGGTGCATCTACAACTGGAACAATCTTGGTATTTCTTTACCGGCATCTTGCTCGAAAATCAGTAGTCAATGTCTTTGGAAACTCCTTCCTGCATCAATTACTTCCGACATTCATGCTCTCCGTAAACTTAACACAAATGCGGTGGTTTTTATACAACGTTTTATGGAACTAATTCATTCGCAGTCCTTAAAGAGTTGGGTAACGATTTTCACCGATGGTTCAAGTACTGACCATAGTACAACTTTTTCTGTGGTAGAGAATGATAGAAGCCTAATATACAGTGGGGGGCTGACTCCGAACAGCTCCATTTTTCTGCCAAGGCATTGGCTATCCTTCAGCGTCAGAGTATACAATTAATAATAAAAGCAAATTCCAAATATGTACAGACAGCTAGCCAGTCTGTCTGGCGCTAAAAAATATCCTTAGTGGTAATCTGATCGTTTATCGAATCAGGGATAAACTAATAAAATATCCCAACAAAATAGAGTTTCTATGGATAACTAGCCACATAAGCATACCTAGAAATGTAAAAGCTAACGCAGCAACCTAAAATACATATTTCTACCCCTCCATCACTATCGAAACATTCTCCTTGAATGATATTCTTAAAACTATCAACTTCTGTCCAATACTAACCACCAAACGGATTACTGCATATAGAACTGTGGTACCATCTACTCTATTAAATAATGTTACCTATGACAATGTGATTAAAGTATTATTATAGATTAGAACTATGCCTTCTCGTGAGAGGCTAATTTTTACAGAGAGGACTCTTGCGAAAAACGTCTTAGAGGTTGGAGTCACAGAAGTCACCATTCAATAAAGTCCCGATTATAACATAAAT
This sequence comes from Anastrepha ludens, assembly GCF_028408465.1. Lineage (NCBI taxonomy): Eukaryota > Metazoa > Arthropoda > Insecta > Diptera > Tephritidae > Anastrepha > Anastrepha ludens. The sequence goes on from NC_071500.1 coordinate 72,221,342, forward strand.
ATCAAAATCCAAATGAAAATCATATTTTAGAGAATTTTTGAGAGACATTTTGGAAATATAAAACCTAAGTTGATTTGATTTATCCGAAGCGAGTGCACTTATGAATCTAGCTGTGACGCGTCTTACTTTCGATCAGCTCTTCCATCGAGACTGTACTTAAACTGTTTGCAAGTGAACAGAAAGTGGGAAATGAGTTTCGTTGTCATCAGAATTTTATTCTAAAAACTAGCTGAGCTAACACAACTAGGCGATTATTTTCAATATAAAGGAACACTAAATATTTCGGCGTGATGTACAAGTACGCATTCACAATATTAGTAATTTTATTGATCCACCTTTTTGATTGTATCACCGTATTTGGTGATAAGTTCGAATTATATGAAAGAAAAAAATTGGGTAGATTTTCGGTTAAGTTAAGTTAAAAAAAACACATAAATTATATTAGTTTGTTTTTTGTTGGTTTATTTCAGGCATTACCAACAGTTTCTGCAATATTTTCGCTCCGACAGGTAGTTATGTATGTTTATTCATTCATTTATTTTTACACTGACTTGCAGTGACACAACTTTCATAAAGAGCAGTAAAAACGCAATGCATGATTCCAATGAAAAGGGCGAAATTAATACAATTCACCGCATTAAAAGTAAGTCAATAAACCCATATCGCAGTGTAGGTATGTCAAAGACAGGCAGGCGTCCATATATGTATAAGTGTAAGTATATAATACAGAAGTAGTACTACCATGTTGAGGTGCGCTATTTACATATCCCATTAAAAAAATCTTTATCTACTTTTAAGCGAAGAACTTGTAATTCGTAGAAAGTTTCCGTAGTCTGTTAACCTCCTTCAAAATCGAGAGCAAATTTTCTAGATATTTCTTATTCTGATATTTACGTACAATATCATGCAATTAATTGAGGCTTAATTCTTCTAAAAAAATATCAAATAACAAAGAAAAAACTCTTAGTTCATTGCATTCTACACTTCACTTTGCGCACTGCCTTTCATACTGCAACACTTGAAATCAATACTTATAGCAGAGCTCATTAAGCAAATGAGCATTTGCTAAGTTTACAGCTAAAAACAACAGTTAAAAAACAAAAAAAAAAAATAGAATCTAAAAGAAATTTAAATAATTAGAAAAACCACTACAACTCACCATATCCTCATTGGAGGAATACTTGAGGGGAAATACCATGCGCCAATTAAAAGCTGCTGCTCCATCGAATGAGCGGTAATGGATATCAGTGGCTTGCATTTGCTCTCTGTCGGTGCACCAGCTTCAGTTCAGTTAAGCATGTTTTTTTTAGGAGTTTGTGAAATGAAATGTGCGTATTAATTAACGAATAATATCGAATATTAATTAACAACTTAATGATCCAACTTATTTCTCTACTGTTTGTATTACGTAGTATAAAATCCTCTCTTACCCTTTCACTACAATGTCGCTCATCTTTTTGCCAAATATATTTCGCTCATCCAACGTTAGGTCGGTGCAACCAATGACTACGACGCGTAATTCGTACGATTGCGGTGGGTGTGGGGTAATATCGATAGGGGCCGGTATATTTAGATTGCCTTCATACATTTCAACCCATAATTGTATTTTACCCTGAAATGATGCAAATTGCAAGTATTTTTAAGGAAGAATAAAATTCTCTACAGACCTGTTCTATACCCGGGCAATCACGTCTGTATAAAGTTCGAGTTTCGACATGCTCCGGCACTAGTTTGTAACCAAAGGAGGGTAGCTGATCGAAGTGATGAAGCGCCGTTAGACTTAGCCGTTCTTGCAATTCTTCGTCTAAGGGAATAAAATAAATTATTAATGCAGGTCATAGATAAACGAAACGCTTTTTGCTTTGCAATCAAATGGCATACGAGGCTTGTGCAGAAGAAAGGCAACTTTTAATTTTCCTCGAAAATATTACTTTATTCTTCGAAATCCATGTTCCAAGTAATCCTAGTAATTTAAATATATATAGTTTATAGTATAAATAGCTTCTTTCAATCCCCAAAACACTTCTGATTTGCGCTTTTTCGTATTTCTTCCGCCGATGCGATCTTTAGCTCACAAATTTTCGTGGGTATTTTCAGTTTTGGGAACAGAAAAAAGTGGCAAGTGGCCAAACCCAGTGAATAGGCTGGGTGAGTATTAACTTCGGTATTGATTTTTGGCAAACAAATAAATATTTTTTTATTAATTTTTTCATTAGTCAAAAATCGCCAAATGCACCAAACCACGTCTTACTTTTATATCTATAAAAAACAAGCTAAAATTCCAAAATTTATGAAAATGTTAACTTAAAACAAAAAACTTAACCCGATGTATTTAGCTCATTCAAATATCTCTTGAGAGGCTTCTCACACACGTATGTATACCTGAAGTCACTGAAAAATACGGTCTGTTCAAAAAGGCCGATACTTAAAAAATATATGGATGCCAGAATGTACCACCTTGATCAAAAAGTTCCCTAATATGTTCAGAAAATTCAAAATACAATTTTATTCCACTAAAGTAATGTTATCGCCTTCAAAGTACTTCACGTCAACCGCCACACACTCATGCCAGAGTTTGATTCAGCTCTCGAAACATTTTGGAACTATATTTTCTGGAACTCCTTCTTCAATTTTTCTATTACTTCCTTTCGACTGTTAAAACGCGTTCCTATTAGAGGTTTTTTGACTCGATCACACAGAAAAAAATTGTAAAAATTGAATAAAAGTCCCTATTAACTCTCTGACCTTCTGTCCAAAATTCGTCTAGTTTTAATCCATAAAAACCGTGAGCATAGCTTTCTTTTTTGACTGAAAACGACGACTTTTTAGTCTTGGTTCATTCGGGGCTCTCCACTCACTTGCCTGACGTGTGGATTGGTTGTAGTATTCATAAGCCCATGTCTCGTCTCCAGTGGTCATGCTTTGCAATTTGATGAATGTTGGGTCGGAATCAGCCTTGGAAATCATGTGTTTGGCGATATCAACGCGGTCTCTGTTTTACATCAAATTCAGGTCTTTTGGGACCAACTTTGTAGCAGCTTGGCGGGAACTGAAATCATTAACTACAATGCCCTTAAGGAAACCAGAAGAAATATTCTAGTCCTCTGACAGCTCTCTGATGATTCATTTGCAGGCAGTGGACTCACCATCTCCCCTGCTTGCCCCTGCTTGTCACTCGTAAAGGACTGCTTTCTGTAGAGTATCAGTTCCGAAACAGTCCACTTGCAGAGGTAGATTTACTGAAGACGGCGCAAATTTTACAAATGTCAAGCAATGCCGACAACATTTTGGTAGGAATGTTAATCACAGATATGGCAACCTACCACAATAAAAACAGAACCCAAATCCATTGACTTAGAACGTCACCTAGCGGTTGTTCCTGTTTTTGATCAAGATGGCACTTACGTATATTATGTATACTCAAAATTTTCTGATATCAGATTTGTAAAAAAATATTTGAATTACCCTTGCTTGAGATTTTAAATTTTTCTGAGATTTTCGGTGAGTTTTTAAATTTTTTCGTACTTAATTTTGTGCTATCATTTGTTGCGTTTTGATGGCCTGGATAATGTACAAACAATACAAAATTGATGCACACCCAGCTGACTATGAAATAGAAGAAATATGTCTACATTTGCATTAATGTTAATTTCCCATTTTTGCTAGAGTTTTATTTTTTGATATAATTCTTATAGTTAGTTTTTGGTTCGAATTCTACAGCTTTACATTCTGTCAAAAAATATCGCGAATTGTTCATTTAAAAACCATATGTATAAATTTTTTTTTGCTGGAATGTTGGTACAACTGTCCTCTATAGTGTCGCAGAGTTTGAGCATGATCTGTTAGTTAGCTTGTTTTTGGCATTTAATTATATCAGTCAACCGCAGGTGTGCTCTGCGATTTTCACTATGGATAAAAATATCGAACAAAGAACTTGTTTTTAATTTTGTATTTTGAACGGGATTTCGTGCGGCACATTGTTGAAAATGTCGCAGAAAGCCTATGGCGAGTGTGCTTTATTAAAAACACGGGTCTAGTCGTGAAGGTCGTGGAAGATTTTCATCCGTCTTCAACGGATGAAAAAGTCGACAAAGTCAGGGAAATGGTGCTGGTTTGAGGGAGGTAGCTCGTGACCTAAGCGTGTCTCACGAATGAATTCGCAACATTTTACATCATCGATTGGGCATGAGACGCGTGGCTGCTCGACTCGTTCCAAAACAGTTGAATTTCTTTAAAAAAATTCATCGGAAGCAGACCGTTGAAGATATGCTTGAGCAAGTGAATTCGGACCCAACGTTTATCCAGCGCACCATAACAAGTGAAGAGACGTGTGTATATAAGTTTGACATGCAAACTAGTCAACAGGCGGATGAAACCGAAAAAACCACATCACAGTCGGTCAAAATTGAAAGTCATGCTACTCGTTTTCATTGATTATCATAATGTTGTGCACTCGAAATTCGTGCAAATAGTTTACGGTTAATAAAAATATTATTTGGTAGTTATGCGACGTTTAAGAGCAAATGTGCGTTGGAAATGGCCCAATTTATAAAAAGAAAACTCATGGATCTTGCACCATGATAACGCACCGTCACACAAGGCTCATATTGTGAACACTTTTTTGACCAAAAACTCGACAAATATCATCGAACAACTACAGTATTCACCGGATTAGCCTCCTTTTTCCTTTTCCCAAAATCTAAATTGCCACGGACGCCAGTTTGAGTCGATAGAGGCCATTAAGGAAAATTCGCTGAAGGAGCTGAAGAAGATCTCTTCAAACGCTGGAGTAATCATTATTTTGCGTTTTATTGAACAATTCCCGATACTTTTCTGACAGAATGTATTTCCTACAAAAAATTGGCCACTTTATTTGCGTCCACTCTCATCCCCAAATCAGAGAATAACTGGAGCGTTATGTTAGATTATACTCAATAATCCCTGATTGATTCAGTTTCATTGTATGTTGGTTTGCTCGCCTCATTGACTGTTCCGGGTTTCAGCATATTCCCAGATTTGCGCTATTCGAGCTCCCTTTCTCTCCGAGAACATCGCTGAGGCTCCGGGTTTCCTTACGCCCCACTGAACATGTCTCAATCAAGTACTTGACTGGGTAAAAATACACTCGTCGTAAAGTCGAGAAGTTTCATCCCTTGACGGGATCATCTTCACACCTCGCTTGGCTTTGTTTGTCCATATTTCGGCAGTTATGGAAATAGTCGAGTTAGTTTTCATTTTATGGCTTTCATACCATTCAGTAGTAATGGTTGCTTCGATTAGATTATTTACTAATTTTTTATACAGCCTGGTTGCACTTTGACAGTTTTTTTTGGTGAGGCCAGTTGTGTATTGCAGATTTTCAAACTATAGGTACAAAACGGGAAAGTGCCATAAATTCTTCAGCATCACTACGCCCAAGATAAAAAATCGGAGAAGGCGCCAAAAACAAGTATGCTGATCAGGGCTCAAACGCTTCCGTTGTAGTAGACCAGGTGGATATATATTAATGAAAATCATACATTGAAGCCGGCATGTGAGCTCTTACTCCATTACTTAGCAATAGGGTATTAATCAAACAACTTTTGAAACTCTTTGCATAGGGATAATAAACTATTTAAATTTCATTGTCGAATTAAATATGAATATCCCTCCCTTCAGAATACCATGAGCTTGCATGTAAAGTTATAATTTGCATAGAATACTAGGAAATATTATACAAACCTAGCGCAATACGCGTTTCATCTTGAAACTTCAAACCGGCCACTTCAATACTCTTTCCAAGAAACTGTGGTGCTGGTAAATCATGTTGGGAGCAAAGCTCGTTCAGAATCTCAAATGGTGTGGCAATATTACGCCATTTATTATATCCGCTCCTGCAAAATATCATTTTTTATTAAAACTAAAAATAAAAACTGAAAATTTTGTACTTCGAATATTCCTTAGGAATGCCAACAGCAGCGCGATGCCTTGAACGCCAACGGTCTTCCAAATCAATAAAAGTGGAGCCGATATAATCATCAGCAAACATGTTGCGATCGAAAACAGAGATTTCCAGCATATTATCTCTTGAAAAATGCAGCACAATCACGCAGATAAGGGAAAGAGAAGGAGTTAAAATATGTATAGTATGTGTGTATGTACAATACATTTATTATAAATTTAACTGGCAAATAAAGTTAATTCCGGACCTTTTTAGGACGACTGCCTTCTAGAGGATTTTTTTATTTTTAATTTATCCTCAAAATAATTTCTATGATTTTCATATTTCGTAAACTCATGTCTGGTATTTTAATAAAAATGTTTTTTGAATTTTTTTAAGTCATTCTTAGTCGTCGATATTTCGATTGGTAGTCTCCCTTGGGAACATTTAAAAGCGCTTGATCGATTTGTCAAAATAAGTTACATTTATTGAAATACTAGTATTGATCTCACGACATAAAAGTTCTCAAGATTAACACTTTAATTAAAGCTGCTAAGTAGCAGGCAAATAAACTGTTCTTAACCCATATGAATATCTTCGTTATTAGGTAGGCTACCATTAAGGCAGTAACAGCTGCAATGGTCAATTCGTTTAATGCATGGCAATGCGGGGCCAAAACTAAGAAGCATAAAATAATCCGTTGGAAAGAGTGAGCCATAGTGTTGGCCTATCATTGTGCTGGCCATCAAAGTGTCCGATATCTATCTCTCTTAGACCTACGTTAGAATTTAGTTGGACAGATCAGTGAAATCGAAAACGATTCACATTCATATTTTGCGGGACTGATAACGTTACGTTATTCCCCTTAGAGGCAATGTACTATACTAAACAGCGCGCAAAACAGTGTAGCATGAGTTTGATTTGAAATCTAAAGTATGTAGACCTCAATAAAAGCTCTTGTTGGCACTGCTTATAGGAACTATGTAGCAGTGTGGCCAATGTAGATCAGCCAAGTTAATAGTGCCTATTCTAGATTTCAGGACAAATGGCTTAATTATGTGAAATTTACCCGTTTTGCTAACAGTGTATTTCAACATTCTCAGCTCGAATATCCAAAATAGGATCAAAACTTCTCAATAAATGTTTTAAATATTTTGGTAGCCGGATTCAGAATTTTTAAAGATTTATAATTGATTTCAATATTGGTCTGGTCAAGACTGAAGGTTCATATTACATATACATAACTGGTGGTTACACACTTTGTTGTATGTTTGGCGGGATTCCTCCTCTAATTTGCGGCGTGCGACTCAATGTTGTTCTACAAATAGAGTTACCTACAATTTTACGCCACCTCCGAACGTTAGATGGTTTTATAGGAGGAGCTCTTTCGTAGCAGTAACACCTTCGGAAATTTACCAATGCCTGCCGAGGGGTGATCGCTATTAGAAAAAACCTTTCCTATGAGTTTGGTGTTTCGTGCCCACAGCGGGCGCTATCGTCAGGTAGTCACGCACAAACCGGTTTTGGCAATGATACGAGTACACGTGGTATACTATACTTATTTAGGCTGAGGGGAGGTTGTTTAAAGCTCTCAGCATAAAACCTTTCGTTACTTTCAAAAGCAAATCCTTAAGCATACGATATGCGTTCAACCATTAGTAGCTATAAAAGGCGCAGAAACATCGAAGGTCGCTTCCTCGTATGGAAAAGCATACAAAACAGCCATAGGAATTTTAGATTTTTATTGAAAGATAGAGCTGCATACTCCAACTGACTGCAAGAGAAAAGAAGAACTCAATATGTATGTAATATACAGTACAAATAAGTGGTATTATTTTTCGGCTATTTTGAAAAAATTAATTTAATTTATTCACATACTCGTATATTATTTGTGTAGTTTAAGGCAATATTGTCGGATTGAGAAGTAAAAATAATGGACGCTTGCAAATACTCTGAATGCACTCCTAACTAAAATTAGTCCTAAATTTATTAGTCAGATGGCTGACAAATGCATTAATACCCTTTAGAAACCCACCAATCTTGTAAAAAAATATAGTGCGATCTGCTATGGCTGCTCGAGCTGAAGTGCCTTTGTTCCTGATAAGATGTCTTTTTTTTTCTATATATCAATGTAAGTCTATCAATCCAAAATACGAAATTATCCAAAATACTGCATTTTTATGTATCGCATCGGCTACTTGAAAAGGAAAGATTTTCTTATTTTTTTGCAAGAATTTGGCAAATGGCTTAGCACAAATAGTGCCCTTCAGAATCTACTATTTAATTGTCTGCCACCTTTTGGGACCAAGAGAGAATCAAAAAAATTGGAGTGGTTCCAGAGAAATGATTGCTCCGGCGAAAATTATAAGAAACCAAGCCAGGTGTATACTTCGGATGTGATAAGTCTTCCACAGTTTCTTAAATAGGGTTCAGCCAATATGGCAACAGAAGATCGAACATTATTATGCTGAAAAATACGCACTGTTACGAATGTATTTTGTTGACAGTAAAACTATCCAGTGAAAGTTTCCCAAATTTGACGGGCTCATACCAACATCATTCGCTTCCGGTTCCATCAACCATAACCATACATATTCGGCCTCGAAGCTGTTGTACCGGCCTCGAAGCCGTTGTATCGAGTTAGCCTGGCCTAGAGCTAGTTTAGTCTAACCATTTTTCGCCCCTAGCTACCACAGGATTCAGCATTGGAGAAGCAAACTCATAAAAGGGTCTTTCAAAAGACGCGCATAGATATTGATTTAAAATAAAATATGTAAACATTAAGATAATCTTACGTTTCACTATTTTTACTCAAAATATGGCTATTAGCAATTATATGTGAAAAATGGCATCATTTAAATTTCCACAATGAGCATGTCTACACGCTGTCATATGAAATTTTCAACGACTCGCTCAAACATTATCGCATTGAGCTCAACGATCTCGAACCGAAAGTTGTGTTTCGGCTCTAGCATCGTTGCTGGCTTATGCGCATAGACTTTAATTTTCAAAAAACTTCTTTAAAAGTATGGTAGACTAATGGAGTCCGGTCGCATCATCTGGCCATATATGTCACCATTATGTAAAATTAATCGGCGAGGAAATTTAGATGCAATAATGCAATATTTTTCCGCGTTGTGTGACTTGTGGCCCCATGATGTTGAAGGCAAAGATCGTCTATGTATATTCCTTTAAGCTCTCGCCATAGAAAATTTTCAGGTGTTTATAGCGATGTCGATTGACATTAACAGCTCTTTCATTTTTATCTTCGAAGAAAAAGGTGCCACTCAAACAGCTCATTTTAGTGGATGTAATGCTTTTTCCGAAATTACTAGAAGATCTTCTTCTACCCAGATGTGGCAGTTTTGTTTGTTGACAAATCTTTTCAGTGTGAAACGAGCTTCTTTACTAAAGATGATTTTGCCCGGATCAGCATCAAGATCAAAGATCCAATTCACGAAATTTCTGCGTTGATAATTTGTATTAATTGAATTTCGTAAGGATGCAAATGCAAACCCTTATGTGAAAACCGCTAATCGGCGTATGAATGTCGTATTGTTGAGAACGTCAAGACATCGATGTGGAAGGTTATTCGGCAACACTTTGCGCCACAGCAACAATGTTCTCAACAGAACGCCCAGTTTTTGGTCTGCCAGTCCTTTTTCTATTCTCGACAGAACCAGTTCCTGGAAATTTTTTCAACAAGCTTTGAATTATTGACTCTTCGGAATGATTATTTCCTCCAACAAAATGAAGAATGTAAATCGACCATTCTTGATGGTCGACAATTTTTAATTATTTGATTTTCATGAAAAATTTCAATCATTTTAACACTTTTTATTATGTAATTATCCATGGTGAAAATTTTACATCCGTCTACTTGACAAATGTGAAGGTGTCGCTTAGGTGTCACTTTAAAGAGTCCCTTTACCCCCATGTGCTTGGAAATTTTTGTTATATTAATGATTCTGCCAAGTCTTCTTGCTTTTGGTACGAATTTTCACTGAGTAACGCCACTAAGTCTTAGTGTTCAAAGCGAGTTGTTTTGAAAGATCGTTCCTTGTCTTGGAACAAGATGCTTTCATTGATCCTAAACTTCCGATGACATTTAATGACTTTCTTTCGAGTTAAAAAAGGAAAAACAAAACAGCAAAGTGACGCATACCGACAACTAAAGCATTGTTATGAAGATATTTACAATAGAGTTCTGGGCGAGTTAATACAACTAACGTTTCTTTTGCGAATCCCCCATTTTGAAATTATATAAATTAAGAAGTGTATCCATACCTTGGCAGCACTCCTTCCATTTGAAAGCACTTCCCAAATATCGGATTACTCTCATTGGGCACATAATGCGCCCGATTCGCTATAGTCTTACCAGCGAATTGCAATTTAACGTAAGCATCCGACTTGCTGTTCTTATCATGCGGCCTTAATTGTACACCTTGCACCACATAGATGCGAACAATAATCTTTGTTAGGTCGGTAAGTGTGTGCAGCTCGGCCTGATAACGTGGATTCAGAGCCGCTGCTAGTGGACGTAACATAATACCATCACCGCCGTCATTGGTGCCACATTTGCAGGGCACAAGTTTAATATTCAATTTCAGTGTCGCATATGTTTCTTCCTTTGGCATAGAGTTCTTTTTATATTTTACACCATGTACCAATTTGACAGGTTCAGCCCAGTCGTGTAAATAGCTGAGATCGGCTTGACGCTCCAACTCATTAGGATAAATGACCAAGCTATGCTTGTATAGATGAGAAAAATCACCGGTTTCCTGAATGGAGGATTAATAAATTGCGTTAATTAATTTTCATAAAATAAAAATTATTTGACTAACCTGATATGAATAAATCGAGTTATAATATTTTGTCCACCAACTGTATTGAGTTTCATCGATTGCTTGTAAGTGATCAATATTTTCGATTGGTGGTAATCTTGCAGGATCTTTAGATTTTTTGAAGACACCAATAGTGCGCTGGAATAGCGTTAGTTTGCTCTTATTTAGCAGTGGTTCAGTTTCATTGTCCTCCCTATCAGCTATTTGCAGCATCGTTGAAGCTTCGTCGCCAGGCATTGTCGGTATACATTTTACTGATTTATCTGATTGCAGAAAACGTTTTGAATCAGGTATCAAAACGGCACCCAATGTCGTTTCGGCACCCTTCGACGAAACGGATACATCTGTAGCAATGATTGCTGGCCAATATTCGAGTTGCTCAGGAAGGCTCTGAAAATAAATTCCTTGTGCACAAAAAGGTATCGCCAATAAACTAAACAAGTAAAGCTACAAGAGCCATTTGGGCACAAAAAAGACTTTTTTAAGCGCCGACTACGCCTGTGAATGTCGGAATTTCGCTAGATCTAAATTGATTCTCTTGAGGTAATGTACAGCTGACCTTAATAATGGTAGAAAATGGGTAACAAAGAACTGTTTGATAACCTTTAGAAAGTTTAAAGGGGTATAGAGGAGTTCGTTCGTGATACAAAAGAACGTTTAGATTGCAGAGTACCTCCTTTCTCATCTATCCTTACAATACCTTACATTATTTTGTGACTGATTGCCACATTAATACTCAAATGTAGTGCATCATTCAAATACTCATGCTCAAATGCATTGCGACTTTTTTGAAATGTGCCTAAGCCAGTTTTCTCCTTCAGTTGGTTATATGCGTTCTTTGCAAATGGACGATTTATGGGAAGCTTCTTTACGGAAAAAGTACTCTCAGGGGTTTGCTATTTTCTCACGAAGCGCGACGCCTTTAGAGAAATCTACGTCTACCATTTCGAGGCTTCGCAAAAGGTGTTGAACCTAGGACCATCTGTTGAAATGGCTGAACAGCTCTACAACCCGAACCTTTTTATTTTATATTCCCTCGGCTATGACCTACCTCTGAACCGCGGATTGTAGATGGATAGACCAGAAATGCAATATTAGCAGAACCTACAACGTCAAACAATCGTCAAAATTAATAAACATGAAACGACGGCAGTCATAACTGGCTTTTGGTCTGTCGGGAAACAAGCAGCCAAAATGGACATCCCTCACAACACACTCTGCCACAGATGTAAACAACCGGAAAACAAGGAAACAATCTTCCATTTCCTCTGTGAATGCCCTGCCATATGGAGGAACATAATATTAACCCTGGGCAAATCGCTGTTCGAGAGTCTCGAACAACTATCTGGCTTAGATGGAAACAATTTGATAAGGTTCCTGAACGGCACAGACTGGATATAGTCATTCTGTAAATAACCTTGGTTGGTAAAGAGGATGTGGGAACAAAATGGTGCAGAAACGCTACTTGGATTCCGTACGAAACACCACTTAAACCAACAAACCAGTAAGGCTATGGCCTTTAACTGAATATGGAATTGGAGGGGACTCTAGTAATGGTTGCTTGAACTCTATTTATACTAGTGTTGGTAATCATTTTTGGTCGCCGTTGCCATGCCCAAAGTCGAACTAAAAGCTGTAAAATTGTAGTAGAAAACTTGGGGCATTTTTAACGTTTGCATGAACCAACGTTTCTCAGTTTTATCAATTCTGCCGAGGACTACAAAATAACGAGATTGACGCTGTTTTAGACGAAATACGACTTCTGTTTGTTTTCTATAGATAGAATCTGCCATTTGAAATAGGTGAAGCTATGAGAGAGCGAAGGGAACATGGCATGCATTCTGAAAGGGATGTAAGAAGAAGATTTGCTTTACTGCTTTGGGCTAGGGAAGATTTCCATGAAGCACGGCAGGTATAGAGGATGGGGTTAATATATTGGAGGTGATATTAAATACATATATACGAAATCAAAATAAATTGTTCTACAGCGTCAGTCTACATATTTAACCAACACACTTCGTGTGTACAGATTTCTTGTATCGTATTGTCGCAAGATCCCAAGCCAGTTAACTAAAACTTACCACTACTCCAGAAGCAAATATTACTAAAAAGTTAATGCTATTCTTCAAGCGCGTCGATGAAAGTCCACTCGTTAGCACCAGATCACCCATCATGACTTTTATCCGATGTCTGCCACCAAAAGTGGTCTTTGTATAATTTCTAAAACCAATGAAAACCACCTCTAACCTGTATAAATAAGCAATGTAAATACGCACTTTTAACAGTGGACCTACTTCCAGTACTCACACAAAGTTTTTCATAATTGGTTTTATACTCGTCGGTATACCATTTGTGATGGTCGGTTCCATTATTTCCATTTGCTCAATTTCTTGTTGTATCTCCACGAGCTCTGCAGACATCAACACCTCCGCTCTTACACTGCCATCCTGAGCAATCGGCACCCAGCTGAGTGGTGGTGGAGACAACACTTTGAGTTTATGAAATTTCTTCATGGCGATTCTCGTCTTCACCATTTTGTTTAGCTTGAGCTTATTTTCAGGCTCTTCGCGTGCGCTATCATCCGCATCTTTCGTACTAATCACTGATACCTGTACAGTACCACAACCAACGTAGTCATTGGCCGTTACACGATCTCGATCGTACAGCTCCACAGATATAAGTGGAGGATGTTTGAAGTACCATTGCATGATGCCGGGCATCACAATCATGTCAAAGCATATCACACAATTCCATATTGGTGAGAGCGTGGCCTCTTCTGTGGATGTTTGCGCCCACTGCGAACCAAAGATAACGCGTAGATAGCCATCACAAAGCCCATTTGTATCGCTGCCTGGACGCACTTTTGCTTGATGTATAAATATTCGGCATTTGTAAACGGTGTAGTGTACAATGGGTGTCCAATAGTAGAGTTCGGTCTGTTTCCAATCGTTGGTGATGGTGGCCACGTATTCGGTACGTTCGCTATCGACCACGATGCCAAGTGTGCCTTGTATAATGCCGACATTGCAGCCACAATTGATGCAGCTGTGCTGACATTGAATATCCTAAAGATAAAGGGAAAGTGGAGCTAGATTTAATTTCACCATTGCGTGCTGTGGTAGTTTTGTGATATGACCTTGAATATGAAATTCCGCATGCGCCAACATAAACTATTCGGGCTGGCTGTTTTGTCCTTTGGTGCATTTAAAAAGTATTTCGCATTGAGTCGGCAAACCGCAATATCACGATTTCCCGATACAGTGATCATAATCAAGAGGGTGGGCCATTCATCCTGTAAGCGCGTTGTGGCCAAAAGGCTCTTTAGTTCGTTCGAATGTAAAACCATTTGATCTACAACTTCCACGATGATGCTTTCTATTAACATGGGGGGCGCAGTCTTTAGCTTTTGACGCATCGCCCGCAGATTTTCAGGAAATCTTTCCTGCATGAGGGGTAAGAGAAGTCTTAACATAGGTGAAGTGAATGTTTTTGAGTTATGAACTTACGAAAAAAGCATTTACGTAGACTAAGCGATTGGTATCCCACATGGTGGTGTCTTTGAAACCTGCGTATTCTAGCCTTTTTTCGTCGACACCCTCCTTCAATTTATTTTGCAAATTCATTATAATGGCCTTCAAACATTTGGCTTGGAGTACGAATTGGTTGATGTATTTGATTTGAAAAAGTTTGAATGTTTTCAGTTCCGATTCCTAAGTTGGGCACAATTGAAATGAAATGAAAATGAACCTACATGAAGCTTGAAGTGAGTAGATGGAACTTCATATACTTAACTATTAAATCCAAGAATTCTTGCATATAATAATCACTATCGAATTTATACCGATTATCGGGCATTGTGATTCTTAAGTAAGCCGCTTTGTAAGCCGCTTCTTGTCGAAAATACTTTAAGTTGGTGCCAGCGCTGGTCATTTTACCTGGATAGCTTTTCAGATAGCATTCCACATAGTTGGAGGAATTCTCTAAAGCAAAGCGTTTATTTCCAAGATAAGTTTGAAGTTTCTAACAATGCTGTAAGCGACAAATGTCAAAGAACTTAAATCTGTCTAGACCTCTACGGAAGAGGGGAGAGATTCCTTATTCTCCGTCAACAATCTCATGATCAATTTAAGAGGTAATGCCGGTCTTACTAAGAGAACATCCGGGCCTAACAATGGCAATGGCACTAGTTTTATTACATTCACCTCTTTTTCAGTTACTACTAACCTTCAAAAGACAGCAGTTAAACTTTTATGATATTTCATTCATTAATTCGTGAGTTATTGTGCTAAGAGTGATGCTAATTTTGTTATTTTCAAAACAATGGATCAAAAAGAATTTCGTGTTTAAATTGTCCACTGCTATTGGATGTGAAAAAATATCATTCAAGCGAAGCAATGGCTTGAAAAGTGTTATAGAGACTGCGCTCCATCGGAAACAACAATAAAACGATGGTTTGCTAACTTCAAAAATGGTGGTAGAGACACCGATAGTGTACAACGCTGTGGAAGTCCAAATGAGGCGGTTATACCTCCTAAAAAGCATCAAAAAATCCACAAAATCGTTTTGAATAATCGAAAAGTGAAGTTGCGTAAGTTAGTTGATATTGTTAAGATATCAATAGAATGTGTTGGCTTTATATTGCATGAGCATTGGACTATTAGAAAGCTCTGTTCCATGTGGGTGACGGGTTTACTCACTTTCAAAACAACGCACCGTGTCACAAGTCAATAAAAACAATGAATTGAACTTTGAATTGCTGCCACATCCTCCGTATTCGCCAGATTTGGCTCACAGCTCCAAAAGAAACTGTTCGCAGGGAAGAAATTTCGCTCGACTGAAGAGTTTGTCTCTGAAACTGAGGTATATTTTAAGGCAAAAGATAAATCGTTTTTAAAAAGTGGTATTGAAATGTTAGAGCGGCGCTGAAATGATTGCGTTGTTTTTGATGGAAATTACGTTACTGAATAAAGCTAATTTTGAACAAAAAAAAACGTGTTTTCTCTGTTAGGCTCGGGCCCATGTGTTATATGGTGATATCGATTGTGCTCCAAAGAGTTCTTTAATAGTTCTGTGCTACATAATTCCAAATTGGAAGCATATAGGAGAAAATTCTGGTGACCAAAAAGCTTTGTGCTACTTATGGATCCAATGCAGTATCGAATGCAATAGCAAAGCAGTGCTAAAAGTATTGGGTTGGCAACTAAGTAATTGCGGATTTCACTCATCAATGGCTTTAGTTGAATTTTTAGATTTGCAGACGTAGTACAAATGTAAAACACATTTTGTTATTTGATTGTTGGCAATTCAGCTGTCAATCAATAAAAAAAAAATTTTGGTCGATTGCGTAGTTTTCGTTTGGCGTTCGTTGAAAAATGGAAAATCAAAAGGAACAGTTTCGTCATATTTTGCTTTTTTATTTCCGCAAAGGGAAAATCGCATCGTAAAAACCGCACCATAAAAAGTTATGTGCTGTTTATGGTGACGAAGCCTTAAAAGAACTGCAGTGTCAAAATTGGTTTGTCAAATTTCGTTCTGGTGATTTTTCACTCAAAGATGAAAAACGTCTGGTCGTCCAGTTGAAGTTAATGACCGCCTAATCAAAGCAATAATCGATTCGGATCGTCACAGTACAACACGTGAGATTGCAGAGAAGCTTCATGTATCACATGCAAGCATTGGAAATCACTTAAAACAACAACTTGGCTATGTTCAAAAACTCGATACATGGGTTCCTCGCGAACTGAAAGTAACGCATTTAGCGCAACGCATTAACAGCTGCGATTTGCTGAAGAAACGTAATGAAAACGATCCGTTTTTAAAACGACCGGTAACTCAAGTGGAAAAGATCGTGAAAAACGCCAGGTAAACCAACACAAACAACATCAAAAGCTGATATTCGTCAAAAGAAGGTTTTGTTATCAGTTTGGTATTACAAAGGAATTGTCTACTTTGAACTCTTACCACCCAACCGAACGATCTATTCTGATGCCTACATTGAACAACTAACGAAATTAAACAATGCAATTAAAGAAAAGCGGCCCGAATTGACCAAGGCCACATTATTGGAGGTTGGTTGGGATGTTTTGCCACATCCACCATATAGTCCTGACCTTGCACCATCTGATTATTATTTGTTTCGATCTTTACAAAACTCCTTGAATGTTAAAATTTTCAATAATGATGATGATATCAAATCGTACCTGAATCATTTTCTTGCTAATAAAAACCAGAAGTTTTATGAACGTGGGATTAGATGCTGCCTGAATGTTGGCAAAAGGTCATTGATCAATACATTCCAGAATAAAGTTGAAAAAATTGTATTTGATTTTCTAAAAAAATCCGAATTACTTAGTTGCAAACCCAATAATTCTGTTGTGGTAATATGGACGCTGAAGGACGATCCAAAATGTTGACAGAATTATATAAATTCTCGAGTCGGGTCGTCATGTGACCAGATCTACGCCGAGCTACAGCCGACTGAAGCGCTAACTGAAATTGTTTTTATCTTTAGTTTATATTAAGGCTGAGGGGCGAATATAGATAAAGAAGGTCACGTAATAAAGTGATTAGTAAAAGTAAGTAAATTTTTATTTTCAGTTATTAGAACTCGAAATCGGTTCAATACATTTAAATCGGTTCAATAACCTTTGAGGTCTCGCCGAATGAACAAATCAGTCGGGAAGAAAAGATCGTTTAGTGATGTGATTAAGAAATGCCATCGATTTGCTAGAGATGTTTGCCCTGGCATAATAATTACTTATATATATGTATCATAGTATGCATTAGAAAAATAGAGCGTAAATTGAAAACTATCAGAGCTCATTCCAGCCGATACGAAGTTCTCAAAGGTCGAATAAATTGTTGCGATAGATGCACATTTGAAAGACAAATCATGAGTGGAAAGAGTTAGAGTAGCATCTACAAGCATTGCTAATATCCTTCCTGATCATCTGGGTATGTGTAAGACCAGCGTATGATGAGTACATTCCCACACTTCACTTCAGACACAATAGGGTGTCGAGTGTTCATGCGAGTTTTTAAATCTGTATAATTGGATTCGTTTAGGAGACAAAACCTGGGCTCACCTCTGTGAAGCATGCAGTTTGTGCTCCATGGTATATTAGGACGCAAGATCTAGAGCGTGACCTCAATATTTATTCAGTTACGGCAACCATAAAGAAATTTGCAAAGTCGCACGCAGAGAGACTAAGCAAGCATGTGAACAATGAAGCCTTGATTCTTAACGATATTACTACAAAATGGAAACGAAGGCTCAAACGTAAAAAACCTCTAGATTTAAACTATTTGTATTTTTCTGAAGATTAACATAAATTATTTGTTGCAACAAAACTCCACAAAAATTGCTCGTTAGTATATACATATATAATATGTAATGGTATACTAGTTGCAATGAAAATACTAATAAAACAAAACCTCTGTGAAGCTGAGTAGAAGAAAGGGTCTATGTATTAGCATGCAAAAGCTTCAGCACCGCCGAAGAAGCTCTGGGGCGACAATTGGCTGGAAAGATTGGGACTACTGTTTTCTAGGATATAGAAGATATATTATTAATTGGTTATAAAGAAACGGCTGTCATGACAATATACTTGGCTTATAGGAAAATACATATACTGTGCCGGTGCAAAACAGTCACATAACCAGAGCTGCACTAAACAACTTCGTAAAGGTCGTCCAAAATCAGTTGTTGTTCCGAAAACCATTGATGCTGTGCGCGAACTGATATTGCAAGATCGTCATGTGACCTATCGCGAGATTGAGACAATCTTAGACATTAGTGGGACCAGCTTACATTCAATATTGCATAAACATTTGACTGTCAAAAAAATTTATTCGCGTTGGATCCCACACAATTTGTCAATCGCTCAAAATCAGGCTCGTGTCGATTGGTCGAAGGAAATGCTCAAAAAATACGATCGCAGGGCTTCGAAACACGTCTATGACATCGTGACAGGTGATGAATCATGGATTTACGCGTATGAGCCCGAAAGTAAGCAGCAGTCGACTGTATGGGTGTTTCAAGATGAGCCAAATCCAACAAAAGTTGTTCGCGCAGGAAGCACTTCCAAGCAAATGGTCGCCTGTTTTTTCAGAAAAACTGGACATGTCGCAACCGTACCACTAGAACAACGCAGAACAGTAAATTCAGAGTGGTACACAACAATTTGTTTGCCAGTTGTCTTCCAAGAAATTAGGAAAACCAATCGCCAAAGACGGATCACTCTTCACCAGGACAATGCGAGCTCTCACACATCGACTCAAACAACTGCATTTTTGAGCACCCAAAACATCGAATTAATGGGTCATCCGCCGTATAGTCCTGATTTGGCACCGAATGACTTCTTTTTATTCCCGTACGTAAAAAACAAACTGAGAGGTCAACTTTTTTCGACACCTGAAGAAGCGGTTGCGGCATTCAGAATGCATGTTTTGGAGGTACCTCATTCAGAGTGGCAAAAGTGCTTCGACAATTGGTTCAAACACATGCAAAAGTATATAGATCTTCATGGAGAATATTTTGAAAAACAATAAAGTGATTTTCCTTGATTAAAATTTGTTTTTGTTCTCTAATCCCGAGATATAAAAGGCACCCCTCGTATTGATAGTGAAGAAGTGAAGTCTACTATAAAGGCCTATTTTGAATGTCTGTGCAAGATATTGAACTTTATGAAGGATCTCAGCAATGTAATAGTCATAAAAGAGGTACTTGCTGTAACTTTTGCATCTTTCCTTGTATTTTAGTCTATAAGTGTTGTGAAGTTTTAGAATGTTTTTTGGTTTAATTAGGCCCAAATACATTTTTACAGTTTCATACAGATGCTGAGGTTACGTACTCTCCGATTGGTCACCAAATTCACCTTAAGTGCTACGTGTGCCTACATTTTATGGACCGATATTTTTGTATTAGTTGGGCGAGGAATTGAGCCCCAAATATTGAATAAGTAAGATGCTTCGCTTTCGCGCAAATCCGGATTTATCTCTAGCTAAATACTATTTTTCGCTGTTACAATAATAATTATTGGTGTCATAGCTAACGGACCAGCCCAGATTAATGTGTAGCCAAAAAAGAGGTTTATGCTGCTGATAAAATAACTATCAATGTAAGCTTAAATGTATTGAAATGGCGCAGAATGTTAAGAACAGGAACTATCCGATATGATTTAAAAATATGCCTGCATTTACTGCGCTAAGACAAATAATTCTGCTATACTACTCCAGACTACAACGAGTAAGCCACTTTCTGACACGGCGAGCATAAATCAATTGTATTTAATATAATTATGTCACCCTGTATAATGTAATTAGGGCTTGAGGCATAACCCCACAATTCCTTAGGTCATCGGTAGCTTGTTGTTTCAAATTTGGTAACCGATTTTTTATCGCTTGCCGCATTTATCGAACTGGAATGTCAAAAGTAAAACCTTTTGTAGTACCTGCGAGCCTCATAGATATTCGGCAGTTACTAAAATTTCCATGTATAAAGTCGCCTTGCAGTGGTAGAAACTCCACTAGGAATGTCTCTTCCTGCCACCAACGTTGCTCTTCTAACGGTGCAACGGGCTTTGTTAAGAGATCACGCGCCGGACCAGTGGGTAGACACTCCGAGCTGACCTCCACTAAAAGTCGTCCAAGGTATTGCAGTGGTTTGGACATATCGTAGAAATGCACGTATGTAGGGCCCAAAGCCGGTTTATCTGTAGCAAAATGAAATTAGTTTATTTTGTCTTTGCTCTAAATAATAATAAAATATTAATCTTTTTTGAACCAGAAACCTTTGAATGCAATCTCATCGAAATGGATCTCATAGTCTGCGACAGTCTTCCATTGTAGGTGCTCATGTGATAAAATCTGTACAACAAAGGTCTGCGATAGTGATGGGAACGTCCATGAGAAGCACACCGAATGATTCCACACCGGTTGAGCTGTGGCTTTGCAAACATTTGTCTTGCCCTTGAAAGGATGGAATCTAAACTTTAGAAATGAAAGGTCGTTGGTGAATTGGACGGTGTCACAAGTACATGGTTGCCAGCAAAGGATACTTGTATGAGATAGTCGCTCTTCTTGGTCAGCACTGCCTTATAGAGCGTGACAGTATAACGGATATTGCACTGCATCATGTTGTCCGCATTTTGTAGCATATTTCTGGAAAAATGGCATAGGTAAAGATATTTGTCATTTATGGTTTGCACATAAGAAATACCTCTCGATATTATCATAGTCCTGATTTATCTGCCATTTATTCAACTCCAACATTGCGTCTTCGTGTGGTCTCAGCACAGTGTTGGGATCCGAGTTCTGTGAGACAATTGCCAAATCAATCTGTAGATAACCTTTGCATACGCCTGGCGTGATATTGGACATGTCCGCAATAGAGGCCTCAAGACGACCCCATTTTTTGAAGTAACAACGATTCGGTTGATTCCAAACGCTCTGAAGATCAATGAGCAGTTCGCCATGGGTCAAGGTTTTTTTGCATGCATTCCGTTTTCGTACCTCATACAAGACCGTTAAACGCAACAGTTCAGTTAGCGTGCAACGTAGCTCAAAGACGAAATACTAAATAGCAGCACGGGGACATTCAACTTTAATTCAAGTTGCTTGTTAATCAGTTGAGATACAGATGTCTTACCTCGTTGTAGTATGGATTTTCAGAGCGCGCATAAGACTTGGTCGTTCTGTGCGCTTTGTCCAGTGTGATGCGTACAAATGTCTCGCCAGTGAAAAAGCCCAGTTGCCGCGCTTTATGTATTGTCGTGCAAATCAGATAATCTTGGCTCATATTGAGAAAGCAATCATTTTGGGCGATCGGTAACATTTGTATGCCAAATTCGCTTTTCTTAACAGTTTTCGGCTATATTTTCTATAGTTTTGTAGTCTTCAATTAAAAGCGAAAAGATAAATTATATTTTTTCGAACACGTTTGTCATTCAGTTCAAATAAATGCGACATAATTCATTTTTTCATGACACTTACATATTTGTCGTCAATATGAAATTTCTGCAACAAGTCTTGGAAGTTATATATTTTCATTAGGGCGGGTCACGCAGAGCACAAAAGGTTTTGTAGGTCGAAGAGTCGGCCAATGGGCATACTAAAGATACAAGATTAGGGCTGGTCAAATGTTTTCTTTATCTTGTTTCGGCGACTGAAGTATTTTGAGTAAAAAAGTTCATGGCAGTATAGCTCGAACATGGATTTTGAGCCTCATTATTTTTAGTTTTAGTTATTAAACCACAATAAATTTTTTGCATTTTATGCAATTTTTTTCTACTTGTCTAAGCTTGACAAAACCTGAATTGGAAAATTTTGTTTTGTCAATATGAGAAGGCGAAGCAACCCAGAATTTTTGGTTGAGCGCAGGGTTTGGGACCCGCCACGTAAAAAATCTTTCTCCAGTGAAAAACCAACCCCTGCTAATGCACTAAGGCTTATGATTTGGCAGCATGCACCTGGAATGTCCAGGGCCTCAATGAGGAAGCTGCCTCTGCGCGGCTGGTTGATGCTATCGTAAGTGCAAAAGCTGATATCACTGCCATTCTAGGGATGGGATGGATGGGACAAGGAAAACAGAGTATTGCACCTTGCACAAAGTTCGGCGGCTTACAGAAGGTTTCAAGACCGGGGCGACTTTCTGTAAAAACAAAGACGGCGGTCTGGTGATTGATATACAGAGCGTGCTTGAATAATGGAGGGAACACTTCTCAAACCTGTTAAATACAGACAGAAGCGTTGACGACGGAACTGTGGTTCCACTGCCCGACCATGACGAGGGGAGAACAGCGATACCGCAGCTTAAGATGCTAGATGCAACATGGCGACGAGGATCTGGTAAGGTGCATGGATCAGCCCCTAGGTAAAATATGGACGGATGAATGCATGGCTACCGATTTAAGTGTACATTGCCCAATCCTGTTCCAGCTACCTGTGCCAATTACCGTGGGATTATTCCTCTAAATATCGCCTATAAGGTCCTAGCGAGCCTATAGTGTGAAAGGCTGAAGGCCACCATCAACCAACTGATTGGACCTTATCACTATGGCTTTAGACCAGGAAAAAACCGGAACCGACCAGATATTCACAATACACCAAGTAATGAAAAAAAACATTAAACGAGAATCGAGACACTCCACCTTTTTGTCTATTTTCAAGCTGCATTTAACAGTACGAAAAGGAGTTGCTTCATATATGTAAGCGGTGCAGAATTTGGTATACCCGCAAAATTAATACGGCTATTCAAGAGGATGTTGCTTAATACCAGCAGCGCCGTCAGAATTGGGAAGGACCTCTCTGAACCGTTTGATACCAAACGAGGTTTTAGACAGGGTGACTCGCCGACGTGTGACTTAATCAAAGGGTAAGAGTCAAAGGGCCCTTCGAACGGATGCAAACGTTCTGGCTCTGGAAGTATTCGATGCGGTACCAGCTGGTGGTAGCAGAAAAAGAGGAAGTTCTGTGGAAAGCCTGTGTTGGAAAGATCAGGTGGAGACGGACTTGGCTTGACTTGGTGTGTCCAACTGACGGCTGTTAGCATGAGAAAGTAACGATGGCGCACTTTGTGAAACCCAGCAGAATCGCTTAAGCGGTTATCACGCCAACCACGAAGAAGAAAACGGCATGACGAATTTGTCAATTCATCTACCAACTGTAGGTCCTAAATTTACTTGAGTAGCGAAATCCAGCATGGTAAGTAGAGTTTTATCTCGTACGTTTTTTTAGTTTTTTGTATGTAAGTATATGATGATGTCTCTTTACGACTACATTTTGCTTGTGAACTCAACTGACAATTTATTAATCTGAAATTAAATATGCTGTAAAATTGCACACCCAGAAAATTTCTAAAATTTCACCTTCGTTGGGTGTTTGAACCAACTTGTCCCTAAATTGGTGGGGGGGGGGCTTGATGTTTTTTCTACAAGTGGGGAGATCTACAGTCTTAAGATGCCTCTGAACCGCAAATGGTTTTTTCATGAGACGATTTTTCATAGTAGAAATACATTCGGCGGTGTGCGACCGCTTTTCTTTCATTTTGAACATTCGGCCCACCGTGGGTTATGAACCGGGCACTACAAAATGATAGCCGGTCGCAAACTTTTCGGCTCGACGGGCGATTGCATAATGATAGAAATATTAGCAAAGCTATGGAGGAACAAAATAGGAAAAAGCGTTGTATTTCAGTCTTTTCTTCGCTTTTCTTCAGATTCCAATTTACTATTTTCTCACTTTCACATTTAATATTTGTGGTTTTCTACCTCAGTCACCACTAACCAATTAGCAGCCTTGCCATTAAATCATAGCCAAATGTTCTATGGGAAATATATTTCACACATCATATCATTTTCGCTACTATGGACTAGTTGGCAGACCATCGCCTTGTAAATATACCAACTGTTACATTGAAAAAAGATAAAAGACGAACTAGTTGTGGTCCAAAACCAACAGGTGATAAGCTATTTGAGATTTAGTAGGAACAGTACAGAGCAGGTTAGATATAACATCTCTGTATAACACATCACTTAATTCCCGGCGGAAGTTCTTGCCCTGGCCAATAAAAAAGCTTAGCATTGCTGCTTATGTGAACCCAACTAAGTCTTTTAAAAGTTTATCTAAATAAGGAAAGCTCATCTAGCGAATAACTAACAAAGTGAAAAGCATAAACTTTCAAGGCAACTGCTACCGACCAGTGAAATAAATACGAGTATGTACATCTGTACGTACGTAGGTACATGTAGTTCGCTTCAATGCACGGTGGAGCTGCATAAGTAGGCGAAACGAAATGCGATACGAAACATTTTGAAACGGGGTTT
The DNA here is from genome assembly GCF_028408465.1 of Anastrepha ludens. Taxonomy (NCBI): domain Eukaryota; kingdom Metazoa; phylum Arthropoda; class Insecta; order Diptera; family Tephritidae; genus Anastrepha; species Anastrepha ludens. The sequence continues at coordinate 72,245,929 of NC_071500.1, forward strand.
AGAGCGCCAATCGAAAGCTCTTCGAAAAGAAAAAATAGCAGCCAGCATTGATACAAGTAGGAACGCAGAATGCACACTGACACAAACATACATACGTGAGAGACCGAGGAAGAGTAATCACTTCTCAATTGTAAATGCAGCCGTAAGCCCGCAAATACAAAAACAAAAGCCAGGTGACAACAATAATTGCTTGAAACTGTAGAAGTGGCTGCATGGGCAGTTAAAATAAATAACAGCAAAACGGAATTGGAACATTGTCAAACCCCGAATAGTCACAGCTCCAAAGATATGCGCCTATGATGTATTTATGTATGTATGTATTATGTACAACACATACAAAAGCGTAAAGTGGAATGGTGGTTTGGAGCGCGCTATAAACTGGAGATGACTCCAAAACTATCATTCAGAGGAAAAGAATTCAATTTGTTGTCGTCGCTTGTTGGAGGCAGAAGTCGAAGCGCAGAAAACTCGCCATAGTAAAAGCTAATTTGTTTTTTTTTTATAGTTTTCGACGGAAAGGTTCGCTACTGGTGCTTAGTGTCGCTTTCGATATTTGTTTGTTTACGCATACAAAGTAAGTGCTTTCATACATACATACATATGTATGTTCACTTGTTCGGTTGAAGAGTGGTTTTTAGTTTTGCATCGCCACTGGAAGCTGCTGTGTAGCCTAAAGGCGTAAAATAGAAAATTGAGACAATTTTTTACTTTTGTTTCTCATTTTGCAAAAACAAAATATAAGTTTAATGCAGCGAAAATATAGAAAATGGCAAACGTACAGTGACAAAATTATGCATTTTTGTTGAGTGATAAATACGTTTAGTGTCTCATACGTTCGTTGTTGACATTTGGTTTTGATTTTAACTACTGCAACGCAATAACGGCAATTGCCACCTGTTCTAAAACGATTAGCTTCGAGTAAGGTGTGTCACTCGATCATTTTTTATATAACTTATATATTTGGTGTACGCGAATTTAACATTAAAAGTTAAAGCGCGGAAAACTACTAAAAACAACATTATTTATCTGCTAAATGAAAAGTGTTATATGCCACACCGTGAATGACAAAAGCAATCGAAAGAGGGTCGCTTGTGATTAAATACAAAGAAGCCACAAGAATAATACACAAATGTTCGCATTGAAGTGTAAGTGCGGTCCGTAGAAGTGAAAGCCAAAACAACTACCTAATTGTAAAAGAGTTCTAGTAACCACTAAATTATTGAGAATTTTCAACGTTACAAAAATTTTTTGTGCAAAGCAAAAAAACGGTGGTGTTACTGTGGCAGTGAAAGTAGGCGACAAGTGGATATTAATAAATATTTGGCGGTATTTAAGCTGAGTAGGTAAGTGTGCATGTTTTATTAGAGAGAAAAGGAAAAAGGCTAAAGAAAAAATGATTTTAATTTGCATCAGTGAGCAAGTATAGAATATGACATGATAAAACTATTTGGCGCAAATGAAAAAAATTAGATATTAAAGGTCAACGGTAAACTTTTTTCCTAAGGAAAACCTTAATCAATTTTTCAAATGAAACTAACTTTGTTATTGTAAAATTAATAAAAATAAGCTGAAAATTGAAAATTTAAGCTTAGATATCTCCTTTCTTTTATTTTCAATTCTCCTAGAGGTATTGAATGGGGCTCAGGTCACTACTCTGTGGAGATGTTTTAATGTTTAGCTGCGAACAATCGTACAAAGAGTCGTATTTCTTTATCAAAAATGATAGCCATTATACCAAAGTACATTCTTAAATAATATTATTTAATGCGAAACTCTAAATATAGCACCCCCGACTCTAGGTGGAGCGGCACTGTCATTTAGTGATGAGGCCCGCTACTTAGGTCTAATACTAGACAGGAAACTAAGTTGGAAGGCAAATGTCGAAGATAGAGTAAGAAAGGCGACAATAGCACTATACTCTTGTAAACAGCTGAAAGGACTAAGTTGGGGTCTCTCCCCATCTATTGGCTTTACACAGCAATTGTCAGACCAATCCTAACATACGGAATATTAGTTTGGTTGCCGGCTTTAGATAAATTATACATTAAAAGAACCATGGTACATGTACAAAGAATGGCCAGTCTTTGCATCTGCGGGGCCCTTAGGACCACACCCACAGATGCACTAAATATTATGCTTAACCTTTTACCAATAGAGCAATTCGATAAGCAAACAGCTGCCAAAGCAGCTCTCAGACTAAGAGAAATCGGCCTACTCAGAACGAACCAAAGAGGACACTCTTCAATTTTAGAAAAATTCCCCTGCATTCCTCGCACAACGGATTTCTGTAATACCAAGGACATGAACATCGAGAGTATTATCCACAAATGATGTCTTCATTTACTCGGGCAGTAGAGCGGCAATAAAAGCGCTTGAATCTAAAACGCACTCGGCAAAAACAGTTCTAGAATGTTTTAAACTACTAAATGACGTATCTAAGTGCTACAAAGCGCACCTTATCTGGGTGCCAGGCCACAGGAATATAGCAGGAAACTGCAAGGCGGGTGAACTTGCGCGAACCGGTACAACGCTCGATCTCAAACCGGATAAGGCGCTGATATCCATGCTTATAGCCACTTGTAAATTACTTATAGACAGGAAAACCATCAAAAAGGTAAATACAAGCTGGCAAAACCTCACAACATACGAACTAAGCAGACAGACATGTCCGAACTGGAACAGCGGTCGATCGAAGATCTTGCTAAGATTTAACAGAGAAGCTATAAGAAAAATGATGGTAATTGTTTAATAGGCAGCCACGCTAGAAGGTTAGGACTCCCGTACTTCGATTTCTGTAGAAGCTGTCTTAATACAGAAGAAGAGGAAACAGTCAGACACCTTTTATATGAGTTTGAAAGCTTAGCTATGAGAAGGCTGCGCACTCTTGATACAGCATTTTTAACCGATGTAGCGGACATAGCCATCTAAAACTAACGAAGTTCTGCTCGTTTATTAAGGGGGGGGTAGGGTCACAAAATCGAAATTTTTTTTCTTCACTCATCTTATAGTAAATCATTTCAAGAATGTTGTGTCAAAATTTTAAGTGGATCGGAGCAGAACTCTCAAAGTTATAGCCTTTGTAGGCACTCTACCTCGAATGCGGAGCATCGATAATTTCTCAGAGTCATTTTTTCAAACGCGTTTTTCCCGAAACGACTTCTTAAAAGTCGGTGCCAATCACAACTCCGAAACTATTCAACCGATTCTTTTCAAATTTGGCACACGTTTTCTAAATCAAAAATACCTTCCCCCTACACTGTTGTTTTTTTATTTTTATTTTTTTAAGGTTGTTTTTCACTTACAAATATGGCGAAATTTTTCGCCAAAAATGCTCGTTTTACGTTTTTTTGCCACCAAAACTACAAAAATGAAAAAAAAAAATTTTATTAATGTAGGGGGGAGCATTACGTCATACTTTAACTGAAAAATTCGACTTTTTTAGTTTCAGATGATTCTACGACGAATGCCGATTGGCACCGCAGAGCACCTCTCGAAAAACATATCTCCAAAAAAACTCTGTCATGGGCTTATTAAACCCTACCCCCCCCCTTAAAGCTACCGGATGGTTTGAAAAGGAACACGAAGGGTAAGAATAAGCTCCAGTGGTACCACAATGGACCTGCGAAAGGTCTAAGTGTGTCTTTATGACAACCACCGTACGTACCTACCTACTCTAATCGAGCAATCTTTGTTTATAGATTTTGACATTCTAGGAACCCAAAGTAAGAATAAAATGCATTGCCCTTGTTGTTTTTGCATTAAATTGAAAAGTTGAGCTTCAGTCTTTAATAACTATGTATTTTTCAATATTTGTTTTTACAAAAATATGTACTTTACTGTTTCTTTTTCAACTGTATGCGAGGGAGATCATTCTAAAATTATATTTCGGTGCTGATATGTAAATCGCCATGAATTACTTAATACTATTTTTACCTGACCAACCCACTGTTGATTTCCACTTACGATTTTTCCTCATTTACACTCGGGTGCTAAATTATAAGCATACACCTAAATACATACTTCAACAAAAACTATATATCGCAAAGTTCCAAACTGTGTACAAAATTTTTTCAAAATTTCATAAAAATTTTCAACTTTTTAACCAGAATTTTTAGAATTTTTGTGTGTATGCAATTTTATTAAATTGATGAATAAATGTTTTGGTACACTCAAATGGAAAGGGACATTAAGCTCGTTCGTTAACAAAAAAAATAGTGATATAATTACCACAAACGACGCTCACTATCATTAAAAAAAATTGTGCATTTAAGAGCAAAGTGACAGTTTTTGGTTGCAAGAATTTTTCATCCCCAAAACAATTGATCTGTCAGCATTATACAACTATCTTTATATACAATCCATTATACAACTATTTTTATCTTTTACAAACAAACAAAATCTGTTCTTGTTATAATTTTTATGATTCAGTTTACACATGAACATACACACAGACAATCAAACCACGTGAATGCGAGCAACTTAACAATTAAAATCACCACAATTTGCCATTGCCGTATCAGCCACCACTTTACCCGCCTCGCCCAAAGGATCTTCTATAGTTGGAGAAAAAATTATCTCGCCTTGTTAATCTGATCCACCAGCTTACTGTGCTTATTGTGTTCTGTAGTCTGCACTTGAAGCATTCACTTTAGACCGAGTTTCAAGCAAAAAGCTTCATATTCGATTGTTTCAGTGCTTTCTACGCCCTTCTATGGCGCGCGGTACTCTCAATTGAAGTTTATTGCGAAGCAAAACATAAACATAATTAGCTGTTTTATCTTTTTCTACTCCTTTTTGGAAGTGATTGCAAATATTACGTTCGTTAGCCTTTTTGAATATTATTCTATTTGCGAGAAGATTCTGGCTTACGCTCTGGCTGTACTGCTTGTACTGCTGGTTGGTTATGGCTAATTTTGTTAACGGACGAACCTATTTTTGGAAAACTAAAGTGTATTATAAACATTTACAACCACATGCTATATTTTGTTTGCCGATATAGTACCTTAGCATGAGCATTTCCTGAATTAAACAGTATTTTAAATTTTAGTTAGCGTCCTCTTCCAATACCTACTACATTTTGTTTTTTGTAGGGTAGTGATAAAATATGTAACCGTATAACCTACTAGTACCTTAGCATAAGCAGTTCAAGAGATGAACAGTACTTTTGTATGTAAGCTCCCTACCATCAAAATTAGTTTCGAATCTGCATAGGTTTGATTGAAACTGAAAACACGAAACAATTGGAACTGGAGCACGTTCAAATTGCGCATTATCGCTATCTCTTTCAACGACGCTCACTAAAGGCATGCTTCCTATTATATTAATAGCCCAAACAATCATAATTTCACCGAAATTAAAAGTTGGTTAATGGGTGCGAATTAATACCCTTCATTATTGAAGATACCCCAAAATTAAGACACTCCCCCTGCAAATGAGCGGCATGTTTTTTTCTTATACTGGAAAGCTTCAGCAAAATTAGAGTAAAAAGTGTGTTGCTTTTTTACAGAAGAAAAATAAGCTATTTTTAAAACTGCTTCTCCTTGCCCCTTCTCTACTGTAATTTTTGCAAATTTTATTCTGTTACATTATATTAAATAGTATAGAAAATTTCATAAAAACTAGGGCTGTTAAAGGACGGTCAACGGCGGTAGTTTTTACTGTTTTGTGTCCTCGCTTTTTCTTTTATATACAATACATATACATATGTGTGTATGCACAATATTAATCATCCACTTATGTTTTTGAATATTTTTTTACTATTCAAAAAAATAAAAATTATTTTGAGTTATGGAAATCTTAAATCATGCTATGGTGGTAGTCGGTCTATACGACCAACTCACTTAGACCTTACATGTCCGTTGTGATACCACTGTGCGACACGGGAACCTCATTTATTTTTCTATTTGTGACGCGCAGGATTGGCCCAATCTCCACGTCGGACAGTTCCGTAAGAGAATTCAAAAAGTAGCTACCTAGAAAACCTGCTCTGATTTTAGCTAAGGCTGGACAATTGCAAAGGAAGTGTTCAAATGTTTCTTCCTCTGCCTCATCTCTACAACTTCTACAATATTCATGGGAGGAAGCTGCTAATTTTAAGCAATGCCTGCCAAATAACCAATGGCCAGTTATATTTACAAGCCACGACCTTCGAGATGTCTGCATCATCTGCCACATTTCTATTTTGACTTTGACCAGTTCTCTTACGTGGGCGGTTTTTAATTTTCAAAATGTCTTCAAGTAAATCCGATCGTTGTAGTCGCGCATGCGATTGGTGGGGTGAAATGAAAACTGAGTTGTCAGAAATTCGGTAAGTCACCTATATTTTAAAAGTGTAAATTCGCGGTCTCCATCCGACGTTTCTGTTTTAACAGAGCCTTTTTAAATATAATAAAAAGTATAGTAAAAATGGACTCCCAAAAACTAGCCGATTGTTTTTACTCGTCATTTGCGTAAAACTAACTTTAATAAAAAAATAGTACATATCTTGAACTTGCGGAGAAAATTGCGCAAAAAGCAAGAAAACAGTAATTTGTCGCACAATGGCATAGCAAAAACTTTAAGTAGTACGAAAAGTTCGGTAACTTATTTGTTAAAAAAGTTTAATGAAACCTTGCCCGTTGAACAAAGGCCTGAAAGTTGAAGAAAAAAAAAGAGTTTGTGTCGCAGCCACAAGCCAAAGAAGGGCGCAAAAGTAAAGGTGCACCCAATCGATGTGCTAAAGCACGTGCGTGAAAATTAAAATCAAGGCATCAATAAATATAGCTGTGTGGTTATGGACGATTAAACATATGCTAAAGCAGACTTTAAGCACACTCATTGCGCTGAGTTTTATGCTGCAATGAAGGGAGGAAGAGTCTCAGATGCCTTTTTGCTAAAAATGTTGAACACGTTCCTTAAAAAATATTTGGTTTGGCAAGCCAAAACGCTCATTACCACGGGCACTACAAATCAAGAAATTCATTTGAAGGAGTGTTTGTAAAAATGTTTACTGCCATTCATACTAATATTTAGCACCAAGTCATTATAGTCATCTTGCCATGAACAAGTGCGAAAACCATGCGGTAAATATTGTTCAAAAGGACCACAACCAAATAAACTGTATACATTTGCTACCCATTGGGGAAAATATTTGGCGATTGTTGAAAGAAAATTGCTAAAAAAATTAATTAAAAACGAGCCGCAGTTTAAAATGAAATGGCAGAGAGCGGAAGATACCGGAACAAAAATTAATGTCCATCGCCTAATGAGAGGAGTCAAATCTAAATAGCGCCATTTTATTTATAACAAACAGAATTTACATGCGTTTCCTGTTTAACATAGTACATTTAATAAAGAAGGGAATAAAATAAAAAATTATTTTGAAGGCTTGTACAAATTTTATGTTACAATGATTGTCGCCTCACCAACATTTTTCGTGTCGATTATTCATAAAGAAGGGCAAGTTAAAGGAAAATTAATTGTATGATATAGCGGCCTCGCGAAAGTGCACTAGCCTGGCATCGCAAAGGTTATGGGTTCGAATCCCACGTAAAGTACTCTCGCACTTTTCCAAATTTACCTACTTTCCCTCTATCTAAAAAAAAAAACAAAAAAAAATCAAACAAAAATCTTATTCCTCAAGCGGGCAATCGCGATAATAGCGCAGACACACAAAATTTAGTGAAGTCCTCAACCATCCGTGCGATCCTTCTGCCAGAAAAATTTGACACACAGATGTCGCTCCAAGTAGTAAGAAGGCGTTGTTCCTAAGCAACGACAGGTGGGCATTCGCACTAATATACTTAGGGCTGATAGCAGCAGGCCAATAACCTACCCTGTCAGAAATCAAATAGATTCACGAAACCAACGCAAGACAAGTCTTGTCGAGGCCCTATGCTCCGAGAGGAGTGAACAAGGAAAAAAAATTGTGTGATAAACTTCGCTTTAATGAGTTGTGTTTAGCGTTAAACTAAAAATGGACCCGTAAGTACGAGGTTATGGAGCAATAGGAACATAATCGGCACATAAAAGTGGAAAAATTTATTCCTATGTTGCATTGTAATATATGGGAATATTTACCCACATGATATTCACGATAAGGACGAGTATTTATGAAATAAATGCGTATTAAATCTTTAAGCGTCACATTTTTATTAAAAAATCAAAAGTTTAGCGAACAAAAATAAGCTCTAGAAAAGCAAAAACACAAACTTTTTGCAGTTTTGCGCATTAAACTCGTCATTTGGTTAGTGAAGTTTGTTGTCCAACTTCTACTTCTATGCAACAACACATAAATTAGATTTTAATGCCTTATCGATGGTTGTCTACTGACTTTCAATAAAAGTCTTGCATGCGTGCTAATGGCAATATACGTACATATATACATATGTATGTATGAACGTACTATATATGTACACTTACGTAGGCAGTTCACTCACTACCCTTCCTACTACCAATCGCCTCACATTTTATAACCATTTCTGTGTTGTGCTACTTTTTACGATTTTACAGTTATTCACTTTTTATTTTACACAGCTTCGTACTTTTTGTGCACTTTTTTAATTTTTCTTGCACTTCTCACTTTTGCACACTTAAATTGCTTTTTTTCTGCTCTTTCCCATTGAGAGCCTTTCATTAGCGGCAATCTCATGGTACGCATGCGCATATCGCCTTTGTTTGTTTTCATTTTTGTTTTGTTTTAATTGACGCTGGCACCTAAACAAAGCATCTTTTGCAACAGCACCTCTTTGGCCCTCGCACCATAGAGCAAACCGAGCGGCACTTGTCGCCCAGCCAGACTTGCAGGTTGCTGCGCGAGTTCTGGTTTTTCTTCTTCTTCTGACTGCCTAACTTACTTTTCTTCTTTGTGCCCGCGACCAGTGGGTACACGTTGATCTCGTTAAGGCCGCTTGACTGGCTACATGCCAAGTAAATAGTATACATATGTATGTGTATGTGGGCTTATGTTTTTGCGATTGTGCATGTGTTTCCATGTAAGTTTGGTTTTGATCAGTGTGAGCTCCGTTGCAGCTGTGTAACATTTGCTGCGGAGAGGAAAAAAACGTAAAGTCTGCATCAAAGCTGTTTTTTATGCTTGAAAGTGAATCAATTCGAATGAAGACGAGTAGCAGAACAGCAATTTTTTTCTTTTCGCAAGAAAATGCAGAAAAAGCACCGTAGGCCCAGTCAGAGTGTTTCCACGAAAATATGTGTACATACGTACATACGAATATTGGCTACCTATTCATGTTGGTAAGGAATTTTTTTGGCTGATATGGCAACAGGTTCCATCGTTCAAATAAAATTGTTACGACATGTGAATATGCATGTTGCCACCAGCGTGTGGCACATACATATCATATCATATTTACATATTTCTTACTCGTACCTTTGTATGTGCGTAGTTACGTTTGTAGTATTCAGCTCAATAATACTCGTATCAGTTCTTTGTAGTTTTAATACGCAGTAAGGAAGTGTAAATCCGCGCGGTTTGGCACTTGTACCTTGCAAGGAGTTGTGGCGCTAATCTCTAAAAAACAATTTCGATCACTTCTTCGAAGCTTGAAAGTAACAAGGCTAAAAGTAAAATGTGAATAATAGCTCCATTCCTATTTGACGGCAATAGCATAATGTGAAGGCTACAGCTTGGGATTCTGAAGGCGCTGGTTTGAGTCCTTTCTCGGGCATTTGAATTTTGCAAGGCAAATATAAATTTACCTTTGAAATATTTGAAGAAAAATAAATACATATTTATTTGCCTGTGCCAAGATTTGTAGTACGGACTTGAAGTGGGATCTACCGGCTAATCCGTGCCAATATGTATATAAGTGTATACAACTACTAGTCCCACTTCATACCCTTAGGACACAATTAATCCCTTCATAGGATATGCTCAAATAAAAGGGGGCACTTCATTCAATATCAAGAGTACAAAAATGGCACTAGTCGCGTGCTCCGGGCATATCTGGGCATGTTGCATTTTTTGCAGGGTAAGCAAATGTACTCCTGCGTGTATGTAAGCCATATCAGCGAAAAAACATCCAATTATGAGAAACTTTTTCCACACGTAAGGCTGATAAGTGTGCCCCTCTGGGCTGTGGAATGAACTGTGGCTGTGGAAGTGTTGCTGCCAGCTGGTTCATGCTGCTTTAAATAATTAAAATTGGATCGGTAAATGTTTTTCAGCAACTTTCACAGCAAATTTACTTCGATAACAGCTACGGAATGCTAAATAGCTGTTTAAAAATGCAAAGTTTACATTCTATGACGAATGTGAATGCAAAGCAAAGGGAGAGTTGGAAAAAGTTACAGTGCAGGCATATTTGTATACAGAAATGAAGAGTGACAGCAAATTTAATTAACTTAGCAAATGTATCAGAATTCTGGAAAACTCACACAAAACACAGAAAACAAAAAAAAAAAATTAATATGGGAAACTCAGTTAAATTTTAACGGTGTATATATGTATGCCTAGCAATCGCCAATTCCATTACCTAATAACTCTAAATTCCTTACTTTCGAAGTGCATATAGTATATACCTATGTACAAAGTGGGCGGGTCGATTTAAAAATCGCTCATTGCTCTGTGAAAATCGTATTCTAGGGATCAAAATAAGAAACTTTGCCGAAGGAACCATACCTCTAAAACGAATTCTGATGTCCCCCAATTTGGGTCGAACGAAAAATCCCACTTTGACCCATTTACCATAGAGTGCTCCAATCGAGTCCAAATGTATGACCGACCCCCACTAACTTTGGACAGCCGATCCACCCATGCCAGTGGCACACCCCCTGGAACTCCCCTGGGGGGTTCCCCATACAATCATTTCAAAATATCACCATTTTTGGGCTTTACATGAGAAAAGAAACTAAAAAGTTCTACTCGTTCCTAGACACATTTTCGGTAAACAGCGATCGTTGCAATAATTTTTGTTGGAAAGGAAAACTCTAAAATAAATTTTAGAAGTGGGACTCTTAATTATTCTGCTAGAATACATACAGTTCATAGAAAATAGGGAAGCGTCGTGCTACAATCCGAAGAGAAGATCGGCAAATTCAGAATATCATTGCAAATACCAGAATCCAGTTTCAAGAGAAGATAAAAGCGAAGTTTAAATCGACATCAGTCTGTAATTAAAAGCAGAACCTTGGAGTTTCGCATACGCCGTTGCAGTTGCACGAAAAAACTATGTGTACTAAAACTATGTCTACAAAAAACCGGAAGGCAAGATTAAGATTTGCTCGTTCGCATTTCAATAAGACTCAGCAGCAATAAAAGGCAATTTTAAGGTCAGATGAAAGAATGAAATGTGGCCATCTGAAGCAAAATTATGAGAGTAACTTCGGCTGCCACGTCATCGGCGATTCGACAGCTCATTCACCGAATACTCTACCAATCAGTCGTTGTTCAAACGGCAGCGAAGTAACATAAATGTAGGCTGTATTGAATTTTTCCTATATCACAAACATAGTCTCAGTTTTTCATAAATAAACCGTAATAATAACCCCGGTTACGTAAACAAATCAGCTGAATCCCTCAAAATCGCTGAGGGCCGGTTAACGGTCTGATGTTGGCTATACATCGGAATTCTTTTCACCATGACAATGTACAGCTGTCACGTTAATGTACGGACGAGGTACCACGAGTGGTAATAGCGGTGTAGAGGTGCTTCTTCGGCATTGTTATTGGTTCATTTCACCGTGTAACTGAAACTGTGACAGCCGAAAATTGTAGAGACATTTTAAGTAACGTCATACTACCGTTTGCTGAATGGGAAATGTCGCTTGTTTAGAACTGCCAACACAATAGTGGCCTTAAACACTCGTCTGGTTTCGTAAAGTAGTTCGAAAGTTGGAACAAAATTAGATAAATCTTATGGTATGATCTTAACTCGAAAGCAAGTGGAGAACAATTTCAAAGAGTTATAAAGGATCCTTCAAAAGAGACGCCTAGATGTTGGTTTAAAATAAAACAAGAAAAAATTCAAATTCTTTTAAGTTTCAATATTTTTATTCAAAATGATTTAAATGCCCACCTTGGCCACGTCTAGAGTTAAAATCCGCCAAACAGTCGATTCTTGAATGCCTAATTGGTAAGAGCGTCGAGATACCGATGTTGAAGGTTGTTCAGCAACACTTTGGGCTACAGCACCAATATTCTCAACAGAAAGTACATTTTTTGGTTTGCCAGTCCTTTTTCTATCCTCGACAGAATCAGGATCTTGCAGTTTTTTCACTAATCTGAATTTTCGACTCATGGAACAATTATTTGCACTAAACAAATCACGAATTTCGCGATATCTTTTTTAAAGGTGGACTATTTTCAATTGTTTTATAATTTATTTTTCATAATAATTTTAACCCGTTGTATCCAGGATTAAAATTGTACATCTGTCTACTCGATCAATGTCAAAGATTTCATAAAATAGTACCGTCTAGGAATTATTCACTACTGACTCACTCTAGGGGTCACTTTTGAAAGACCCTCTATTGAAGTCTTATACATATCATCGATGATTAAAAAATTTGCTGCAGTTATTAAAAAGTATTGGACAATTATATTTTGTCTAGAGTATAAGAGTTTTATATGTAAGAGGTGCATCGCCTAAATTTGATTTTGGTTTATTTAAATGACTTTTTTCACTATCAGTAGATGAATGAATATTGATTTTTTTTTAAATTGCTTGAACGATACATTGCATAAAAAAGTGCGTGTAGCGTAGTACACATAACAGAAGTGAAATTTTCAAGGCAGACAAAGAAAGAGGGAGATACCCGAGAGAGAATGAGTATGAGAGAGAGAGAGAGAGAAATAATATATATCTAAATAAATTCACAACATCTGCAGAGGATACAAATAGATAAAATTTACAAAAATAATTTTAGACGAGAATTCATAGAGCATACAAGTAAGTTTTGCTCAATATATACATACCTACTTATGTACATTGTGTAAAATAAGTACCCGGAATTTATAATTTAAACTCTCCCGGGAATACCTGACACTTCAAATTTGGTTTTTTCATGTTGGTACACATGTCCTTGAATGCACAAGCCTTATTAGAACGGGATCTATTACTTAGTGTGTTTTATTCTGCAGTCAAAGTGAGTTGATCTTTTGTTTACTTGGCGAATTTTACTATGGATTTTTGCAAAAAGAGCATCGGAAGGAGGTCTCTGAAGACATGGTTTCCCGAGCTAATACGGGCCCTACGTTCATGAAACGCATAATAACTGGTGATGAGACATGGGTCTACGAGTACGATATGCAAACCAGTCAGCAATCGTCTGAATGGCGCTTCGAGAACGAGCCGTATCCAAAAAAACCACGCCAAAGCCGGTCAAAAGTGAAGGTTATGCTCACGGTTTTCTTTGATTACCAAGGCGTGGTGCACTCTGAGTTCCTTCCAGAGGGCCAAACGGTTAATAAGGAATATTATTTATCCGTTTTAAGGCGTTTACGTGAAGCCATTCGCCGTAAACGGCCCGAATTGTGGAAGGACAATTCGTGGATTCTGCACGACGACAACGCGCCATCGCACCGAGCCTTGATTGTACGCGAATACAAGACCAAAAACTTAATAAATACTATCGAACAGCCACCGTATTCGCCAGATCTCGCACCCTGTGACTTTTTTCTCTTCCCAAAACTAAAATTGCCACTTCGGGGAAGGCGTTTTGAGTCGATTGAAGACATTAAAAAAAATTCGCTAAAGGAGCTGAAGGCCATCCCGGCGCCGGCCTACCAGCGGGCCATGGATGACTGGGTTGTTCGTTGGAATATTTGTATCGGCTCAAAAGGAACCTATTTTGAAGGCGATCCAACAAATAATGATGAATAATATGAAAACATGTGTTTTTTTTTTTAAATTCCGGGTACTTATTTTACACAATGTATGTATATTATGTTAGATATGTTTGTGCAAAAGTTCAATTGCATCTTCAATTCTTATAGTGTTACATAGTACGCACTGCAGCAACCATGACCTACATTTTTTTCAATTTATATTTTACTACAGGGAATAATATATGTATGCATTTTCTAGATAGTATAAAACTTTGAAATTTAAAATAAATAAAAGTTCAATTGCATCTTTGTTAAATATAGTGTCGCAAGCATTTATACGCAGTGAAGCATCCATGACCTACCTCACGAGCATCGCCTTATCATATTTCATGCAATAATTAGGAAGTAAATATCCTAATGGCCGCGGTAGCCGAATGGGTTGGTGCGTGATTACCATTCGGATTTCAGAGAAAGAACGTTGGTTCGAATCTCGATGAAAGACCAAAATGCAGGAAAAGTTTTTTTCTAATAGCGGTCGTCCCTCGGCAGGCAATGGCAAACCTCTGAGTGTATTTCTACCATGAAAAAGTTCCTCATAAAAAAATCTACCGTTCGGAATCGGCTTGAAACTGTAGGTCCCTCCATTTGTGGAACAACATCAAGACGCACATCACAAATAGGAGGAGGAGCTCGGCCAAACACACAAAAAGGGTGTACGCGCCAATTATATATACATATGTATATAAATATCCTAATGATCAAATTCCTGCCTAACAAATGCTAAAACAAATATCTTTTGCCTATGCATGTACATATTTGTATGTGCGTATGACACTTGATGCCCTAGCCAATATACGTATATATTTGTATTCTGAACTTGCAGCAAAACAATGCTTATTAATATACACATATGCACGTACACATAACCACACACACAGGGCACTCACTTTATTACTCTAAATGCGTATGCCGTCCAAAGTCTAGCGACTACAAGAACAAAATGTATTAATAGGCGCATCCGTAGCGGCCATCACACAGTTTCAACTATGGTACTGTACAACAAAAACTCATCATAAAATATATAACTATAAGGTATAGCTCTCTCTCTCGCGGAACGAAAATGCCCAAAACGTTGCATGGCCTTGAAATTTTACTCTCCATTCTCGCTCGCCCATCGACGCCTAAGAAGTTTCAGTTCAAAAATAAATATATAAACTTAAAGTTAACTGTTGAAAAAATTGGCATGAGTAAATTACCCCTTTTGGTTGCAAACTTGTTGGCCACCTCTGTATTTGTGTACAATAAAACATACTATTTGAAGTTGCATTGCTGCTGGTGTATAGTGGGTATGTAATTGAGGTTGCTTGGCGTACATTTTCTGTTAACCGCGTATCAATTCCAATTATTCAATAATTAAATGATTTAATTACAAACCTCACTTATATTGCCAAATTGTGAAAATCCCCCACCAAAGCAGTAATTGCAAAAATTTTATGAGAAACTTGTGTTCGCAAGTAAACGTGTGCCATAATTGTGTCAATTCAAAACTGAAATCAGAGCGACTTTGTACAAACTCTGATTTCAGCGCACATGCAATACCACCAAGAAATTGACACACGTGTGCTCATATTCAGATTACACCAAAATCCAAGTAAAGAATAAATGTTATGTACTTACATATATACAGTCGCACAGGAAACTATACGTACTCCCACTAAAAATGTTGTTGAAACTATACAAACTGTTTATTTCTTATTGAAGTAACCTTTATATTTACAACCGCAACGTCCACATCTGTTTAAATAAACAACAAGTCGTCCCATTAGTTTCACGTTTAGATTAAACCATGACACAATAATTTGTAGACGGTAGTTTCATTTCTTCTTTTTATCCGCCATGTTAACTATTTCTTGTGTTGTAAATTTATTAAAAAAACCAACCAAAATTTTCAAAAACTGTTAAATTATTTTCATTATAAAAAAATTTTAACAGAAAATATGGTTTCAGTGGATGTTGCAGCGCGTAGAATAGCTGTAAAGATACAGCTGTAAAGCTCCAGAGGTAACGTTAAAGAAACATTCAGTACCCCAATCACCGGACCCCAATCATATAGGAGCATTTGTAGGATTAATAAGAATGCGTACGTAATAGAATGCATTCATAATGAAAAGATATAGCAGAAACTTTACGATGATTTGAATCAAAAAATGGCTGAAACAATTAAAAAAACTTATATTTTCCATAAAAATCCATAGGGAAAAAAATTCAGAAGGTGTGGCCAAGATCAGACCATTAAGTGGCTAGTAGCGAATGTTAAAAAAATCAGTTGATTGGCTGACGTCATCGGGGTCATGACAGCGGTTTGTTTCCCAAGAACTGAAATTGTGTTGGTGGTATACGAAAAAAATCAACAAAGTCTCCGTTTATATTGCTTCGTTGCTATTTGCACAACGACTGATTGGACGAAGGTGCGAATACATGTGAAATGATTATGCAGAATTCGGCTGGTGTACGACACGATTGTGTTAGTAACTTTCGGAAAAAAATATCGACACAATATCCACTCAAATTACTTCCTTCCTATCTAAACACCGACTAATTGGGCGAGTTTGAGAATATATGTGATATGTATGATGAAGAGATTTTTAAAGGTATGCTACGGTGCAGACCATTATTTGGCTCTAAGCGAATTTTACAGGTCTGCTGAAGTCACTTGGGATGTATTTCACAAAATTTAGCTTATTTTACAAACCCATGGGATAGGCATTGGCTATGTTGATTTTTATCACTACCGCAAGCTAAATTTTGTGAAACACATCCCAAGTGACATGTAATACAAAGTTCACCCAAAAATTTGTTTTCACCATACCCATCAAGCAAATTTTGAAATCTATCATCCCTGGTAGCAGCCGAAGTTGCTCGTGAAATTTTGTTTTTCAACATACCAGATTAACCAAACCCGGCAATCTACCATCTCTGGGAAAAATTATTTAAGGATAATAGAAGAGATAAAGGGAGGCTCATCTAAATACTAAACAAACCAAATTAGGAATAAATGTTTGCACTAAATTTAAATACGTTTTCAAGTACGTAGGTATATACAAACATACATTTACTTTTCTGCGCTGTGAGTTCTTTCCAATATTTCATATAATTTTAAAATATTTATTGTGTTCTTTAGTATTTTGTTAATAAATTCACTTTTTTTAATTAAATCAATTTTTCCCGGCACGCGGTATTTATGAGTACGTACAGTTTCCTGTCCCACTGTACTATGTTTGTACCTGCAAAAATGCTAATAAATTTGAGCATCATATAAACGACTACATACATACACACATGCGTATGTATGTGCATATGAGTGGGCTGCAACCAAATCATTCACGTGCAGTATGCTCCTAGTATGTAGGTTGAGGTACATTAGGGTGGAATGATTTTTGTTTTTTTATTACTTTTGGGAGACCTGCAGAAAGTTGGGTTTCTATCCTCATCAGGGTGCAAATACCATTTGCTGCATCGTATGCTAAGAAGTGCTTCCGACTCCACCGACACCTTTAATTTTTGAAAAAAAGAAACAAAGTTCAACCTTTTCCATTTCAGTTCGCAACGATTCACTTGGGTGTTGTTTATATTTAAATTGATTTCATGGACTTCTAAGGTAACTTACAATGCTATTTAGTGTTATTGACGCAGTTGATGACATCTAACGACTTTCAGTGACGAGCTTGCTTTGGACGCTATTTTTGTTAATTCTTATAAAAGCAACTTTTCATTGCTATGCCATTCCAAACATTTTTTTTAGTTTTCATACCAAATACTGTTGCTCCTTCTTAATGTAAATGCATGAACGTGCGTGTTTGTTTATTTGGGCAGGTTTACTTTCATTTTGTGCTGGTAGCGAGTGTTATGTAACTCTTAGAAACATGCACCAAAATTCCGATTTCTCTGTTGTTCGGATTTAAAATTACAACCGGACTTTTTATACCCTACAAATATGAATGCACATTAAAGCGATGCATTACGCGATGCGATATGAGAGTAATACCGACCTGGTAATTTATTATTTATTTATTTCATTTATTTGCCATTAAATGAAAAAAAACAAGCAAAACAAAATATTAAGAAGAATTTACTGTCTATTGATTTGCAAAAAAACCAGCCAGCGATTTGTGCGGCATTGACTGATGCATTTCCCAGGCGTGGGTATTAGAGCATATTAGATGTATTTTGATCAGCCCATGCATTGCTTATACATATGGACTTGATTATTGACCAGTTTCGTTAATTTCTAACATTGGTTTGGCTACAGCCAAAAAAACGTTAAGCAGCTTCTAATCTCATACGCATGCAATATTAATTCATCAAAAACTTTCTGAAATTTGCGATAGGCCTTTCACTAATTTTTTCACCAACTACCTACAAATTACCTGGTAGATCAATTGGCTATCTTATTATGCTTTCACTTCTGTATTAATTGTACCCGAGCTATAGGTCTCAAATAAATTGTGCTTAAGTATGGCCTTCTAATTTGTAATTATTCCGATTAAACAGAAAAGTCACCAATGCAGCGGACTTTAACTGAAAAGCGCACACTTTTCTTCATCTCCCTAGCAAATCAACATCTCACAGAAGCATGAAAAGAAAGTACAGTAGACTTTAAAAAATTTGTATTATTCTTAGCATAAGAGTAAAAATTTTAAACCCGTTAAATGCGTTATACGAGGTGTGATCCAAAAATAAGGTGAAGGTTTAAAATTTCGCGGGCTACGTAGATTCGATTTCGATTATTATTATTTTTTATATTGGTACACTCGTCTTGAAAATATGTTCACGGTTTTAGCAATATGCTGTTTGTGAGAGGCATAAATACATAAGACAAGTGTTTTACATGTTCGGTGATTTTCTGCTATCGACTCTTGGGTTGGGCTTTTCTATTGGGACGATTGGGGTTTAGTTTCGATGTCGTAACCATATACCCATGATTCCTCACCAGTTATGAACCTTTTAAGCACATCTGGATCATCGTTGACGTCATTTAACATTCAAATATCAGCAATTTTGGAACAAACTTCGCTGCCACACGCTTCACGCCCAAAATTTCCGAAAAGATTGCATGGCATGAGCAAACCGATATGCCAATATGCCGATATCCTCAGCAACTCCTTTAATTGTAATTCGACCATAATAATTTTTTTCACTTTCTCAACATTTTCATAGGTTGTTGATGTGCTAAGGTATCCAGAGCGAGCGTAGTCATTCACATCTTCTTAACTCAATTTCAATTTTATTTCTTACACCCGAATATTATAAGAATAAAAAGTGCAAACATGTATTTCAAAAGTGTTTTCTATGGACTGTATTCATATGGTAATCTCTCGCACTATTCCGCAGGTTCAAGAACCCTTCAGCAGCAACTGTATTTGTGCACACCACAAATAGAAGCGGACCAAGCGGGCCAAACACCCAACAAAGGGTTTAAGCGCCATTTATTCTTATTATTATTATTGCATACATAGAATGCGGTGTGTAGCAAGACAAGGTCTGACCGGGCATACTAGTTGTTTATAGAAAGCACGAGATGTTGCTATTAAACAACTGACACTGTAAAACATTTTATTTTGATTTCATACATTTACTTATTATAGTACCTTTAATATACATCGCTTCTCTAGCACTACAACGGTCCATGCGAACCTTCAACTGTTCGAAATAGTCTTCATATGGTAAATTTATTCGTTATGAGTATATTTCTGAGACAATTAAGTACGACAAAACAAGGTTTCACTGTACTTGTACTATGCAGGGAATGCAATCTTTCATAATCCCATTTCGTTCCAATGAATTGGGTCTGTTTTATATATAATGTGGGGCGCATTTTTTGGCTTTCATGCATACACATATTCGAGCTTATAAATATGATAGCTACCATACATACATACATACATATATAAATGTCCATGTAGAGCAAAGTCGAACCACGCAGCAAACACTAGAGTTCATGTATTAGTATTTGATGTGAAGAGGTGATAATAGTTCGATATTGATTAGAATTATACCAGTTGCAAAGTTATCAATTAAAAGATTATCCAAAACTAATGTTTCTACGAATAAAAATGTTTCAAATGTTGAGAATGTATGAAAGGAGGATTATAGTAGATATGTATTCGTATACCTATATATAGTTTATTAAGTGGTATAGCACTGACTGGCTTACTGTTTCGTTAACTGATATGAAGAAGCTCGAAACAGACGTTTCCTTATTTTACTTATTGGTTTTTTATTTATTTAACTTTATTTAGTCGAAACCCCAAAAGTTCTTACTGACTATTGACTTGGTGCTAATATAAACCATTTATTAATAAAATAACAAAAAACGAGCTAAAAAGAATGTACAACTTGATCAAAACAATAACAATTAATGTACATACTAAATATTAGCGAACTAAATGATGTATTCAACAGAGAAGATAATGGATTTTTGGTAATTGTAAAATCTAACGATATGGAACTCGAGATCACATTAAATTTGCCAAAGGTCCGAGCAATAGGTGCATTGGATTCGAAATTCTTTTTGAATATCTTCAGATAACAAATTAAGAGATGCGTAAAGTTTCGCGTAAATAAGAAAGCTAATGATTTGCAAAAGAAACGCACAATCAATATCACATTGAATTAAATTGAACACAAAAGAAAACAATAAAATTGACTTTCTGTATCCAAGCGACTTTAATCCATTTAATAACAAGCGGGAGCTATAAGGGGGAAATGGGGCAGACAAATTTAAAGATCTTAGGACAAATTCCCGTGATAGCAAAACATCATTAATTTATTTTTTCTCCAAATAAATGAAGCATATTCCAACCTGGACCGAACAAGCACGGCGAATAGTAATTTCGTGTCGTGTAAAGGGTTGTGAAGTTTGAACTATGTATTAAGTCGAGCAAACATTTCGTAGTTCATCGCCATGTACTCGGCACAGTTGATGTCATTGAAAAAAGATAGAAGACGAATTCAGCAGCAAAGCAAACTAACTGGAGAACTAGTAGGTTTGACTGCAGGGTTACCCATAAGTGTCGTAAGCTCATATGCAAACGTACATACTCGTACACAAATCTGTATGAATGAATGCGCTCACTTGCTTGCCATGCTGCAGCCAAAAATTTGCGCGCACTAATTTGGGGTACAAACGCAAAAGAGACTGGCTTACAATTTGGCAGCTGAATTGTATGCATTGGACTTTATCATGAAGTAATTAAGTGAGTTAGTGTGCAGCTTTTTGTTTTTATTTTTGATTTTAAGTAGAGCTCGTTTTGCTTCTTGATATTGTTTTACTTGCGATTTTTTTATCTGTCTTTACAAATTCGCTTGCGGCCAACAAAAGCCAAATCAGCGGAACGTAAAACGAGCTTTTGACTACAAACTTACATATTTGCATTAGCTCATTGAACCACTCACCAACGACCTTATTGCAACGTGAACTGAACTGCGGCTAAGATTTTGGTGTTAATGCTTCGCTGTGCTTGCTTGCGGCTTGCCGCTAGTTGATCAAGATCTAAAATCATAAAAAATGCAAATGAAAATCAACAGCGGGAAGCTATTTAGCGTGAAATTTTAAGCAAATTTAAGGTTGCGCGTTAATGATTCGATTACTTAATGATTTGCGAAAGTGAACAAAAGCTGTAAAATTTATATTAAAATTCAAAGCCCTGGGGTTATGATGGTACATACTTAGAGGCTGTAACTATATTGGCGTAAGTTTTGTAATACTTAATTTTTTGGTTTTGTTTTTTGTAATATACATTTTTTTCTCTGCGATATATTTTATTGTGTATGCAATAAGCATTTATTGAGTTAGGCCTTCTTTGCGAAATTGAAAAATGGTGAACTTTATGCAAGATATATGCGAAATAGAGGGACGTCGAAATGTGTTAAAAGCGAAAAACTTTTGGGGAAAGTAAGCTGAGAAAAGTACATATTTTTATGGCACTGTATCCTGATGGACTACTATAGAACTACCGCACTCGAGATATTCGTGCAATAAGAGTGAGTAGAGACTAGGAAACACGATTTGTGATTGCTTTTTGGTCGAAAAAACATTGTTTTTTTTTAGTTTACTGTGAAAAAAAATCTGGCAACACTGATTGCGATATCCTGCCTCATTATTTTTTCGAGTAGGGCCTCTGGAAGACAGTTTCATGTATAGAGGCCCACGCCAGCGGGGACAGTCCCTGATCGTCATTCAGTCTTCTGCATAAGCTCCAAGCATCTCACAACTTCCGGGTTTTGCCCAAGTATGCTCCGATTTCCGAATATCCGTTTGAGAGAGAACTAACATGAGAAAGCGAAGTAGCTCTGGATATCAGGTTGTGCGCTGGAATTTCGACCCGCCACGTACTCGGATACCGGGATGAGAACTGCCTATAACGATGACGACCGCTGCGAACGACCAAAGGAGCACGATTTCAAGGCATGAACATGGAATGTCCTCTCTCTTGGAAAAAGGAAAGGTGCCTCTGCTTGGCTGGTTGATGCCCTCGTAAGAGCAACGGCTGACACCACTGTCATTCAAGAAATGTGATGGACGGGGCAAGACAAGAAGAAAATTGGGTCTTGTGACGTCTACTGCAGCTTCCATGTCAAGAAACGCAAATTCCTTGATGCAATTAAGTTATCGATGGTTTACATCGGAATTGATTGCAGGACTCTTGAAGTCTACTACTATCTATCCGCCGATTCACCAGATCCGAAAAATTCTCAACCGGTTTGAGATCCGGGTACAGCGGTGGTCATCCTATTTCATTGACATTTTTGACCATAAACCATAACATAACAATCAACGCAATCAGACTGAATGCATACCCTCGAAATATTTCAGATTTGATCCTCGAAAGTTCCTAGAACACTTCAGGGAAGACTAAAGGAGCTGATAATTTACAATTCAGTTCTGAAAATAATTTTTTAACACGAGTCCCAGAAAGATGTGAATGGGATAACATAAAAGCCTTTGACCTAGAATTAGTGCTGCAACTGAACCTAAGCCCACGACTACCTGACTACCGCAACGCCTTTCAAGCTGAGTTAATAGCCATAAAAGAGGAGGTTAGAGACTCGTCTCTTGCAGCTTAACCGATCACTATCTACTCTGACAGTTAGGCTGTCATAAAATCTGTACATTGACAAAATACTTCATTCAAAGTAGCAGTTTAATGTTGACCGATTCTAAATAATCTGCCTAAGTCTCGAACGTCGAGGAACACAGAGGCATTCCTGGAAATTTCATCGCGGATGAGCTGGCTAGAATTGAAACTGATCTAAAATTAGTCAATTCTGCCCAATATGTTGGAATCCCTTTGCCCTCGAGCAAGCTCTGAATCAGATCGGTCTACATCACGCAAACCACGAAACCCGCTTGTGAGAGAACTAGACAAGTCTGCACAGAGCTAGGTCCCTCAACAATCAATACCGGCATTCTATAGCTTAGTGGGATCACATATGAATCGTATGGGGTTTCCTTCTAATAACTTCTGTCGCAGTTGCAGGGACGAGGAGAAGGTGGAGTGGTGGGGTGTGTTGAACACTTCTCCTGTAACTATCCCGCTCTTGCCAGAACGCGATCTCGCTGTCTGAATTCTTACTTCTTTTGATGCCTAACAGCCTTGAAAACGGCAGCCATCCACAGTATTTCATCGCTTAGCCGACAAAGTGGTTTCACCAAATTAGGAATTAGAAGGGGAACTTGAGTACAAATTAGTGGTATCACAATGGCACCCTAGGCCTAAGTGGGCCCTTCTACATACCATACTTACGGCCAATAAGCCAGTATGTGGAGGTGGTAGAGAAGAGAGAGAAAGAGACAAATAGTTTATATGTTTTAGAAAAGATGTCTTCCATATAGAATATAATAGAATGAATTTGAGGTTTGCACTTCGAATTCATTATCTTTCTCACACTAACTCATCCAAACCCGGTTCCCTTATTAAACCTAAGATAGAGCTGGATTGGGCTGAGCCTGTATGCCTTTCTTCTAGCTGCAATTGGCCGATATCCCTCAACTTCTTCGCGGCATAGCGCTACATTCAAGGATAAGGTGTACTGGAGTCTCAGGAAACTGGTAGTAGAAACGATGAAGTCAGTGAACCGTACTCAAATCCTGGAGCCACAATGGTTAATTCCAGAGTAAAACCCCTAAACAGGCTACAGAGAAGTGTGCGCTTCGGTATCGCAGGTGCCATGAGTACGACATCTGGTGATGCCCTTAATGCCATTCTGATCGTGCAACCTCCAGATCTTCAAATTCGAAAGGAAGCAATGAAGGCGTCGTACAGGCTCAAGTTAAACGGAGTCTGGGGAAATGAAGTAAGCACTGGCCACTGTCAGATATACCACCAATTGTCAGAGCGGTGCACACTGTTCTCGATGCCGGTGGGCAATCGGGTGCCTATCATTAGCTTCGGTAGGAAGTTTGACGTTTTGATACCAGATAGAGATCAATGGTTAAGTCCAGAGAACCTATTAACTGGATATCATCACACTTTCTACACCGACGGATCCAAAACCAGTGATAGAAGCGGATCTGGATGGTACTTAAACGAAGTACTAAGCACTAAGTATTTCTATGCCACAGGACAGATGGCCACAGTATTCAGTATTCCTTACGGAAATCTATGCCATCTTGAATGTGGCGTACTGGCTAATTGAGAAAAAGTGGCGGGGCAACAGTATTGGAATTTGTAGTGACAGTCAAGCTGCACTGAAAGCTCTTGCCAACCCATGCTGCTCCTCGAAGTTAGTCGGTGAATGTAAGACAAAACTGAACAGCATTGCAAAACACAACAAAGTTAGTCTTATTTGGGTGCCTGGACATTGTGGTATTGCAGGAAACGAGTTAGCTGATAAATTGGCAAGAGAAGGCTCTGCAAGTATGCCACTAGGCCCTGAACTCTTTCTAGGCGTCAATTCCGCAGCAATTCAACTATGCATTGAGGACTTCATGAGGTCTACCCACAGAGGTCGTTGGTCTGAGTTAAACTCGTGCAGAGTGGCCAAGTGCTTTGGGAAAGAACCAAACAGGAAAAAAGCGACCTTTCTCCTAAAACTCAGCAGGAAGGACCTGAGAGTACTGGGGGGTGTAATCACAGGGCACAAGGTCTGTGGCCAGCATATGGCTAGCATGGGGGTCGTGGACAGCCCGATATGCCTATCCTGTCTTGAAGATGACGACACTGCAGATCATTTTCTCTGTAGCTGTCCTGCATTTTCCAGAATCAGACTAAGGATATTGGGTTGCGATGCACTGAGTATGGTCAAAGTTCATACTCTTCCTCTTCCGGATCTCTTAAAATTCATCAATGAATCCAAGAGATTTGCGGAAGAGTGACCTCAAACAAATTTATCCGTTTTTACCATCCACCTTTTATCTTTCCTATCTCTATTCTTTCTACTGATATCTATCCGGGTGTAGTACGATGGTCTACTGACTGAGTGCTTGGACTTGTCCAGCCCCCCACAAATATAATCTTATCTAATCTACCCCAATCCTGTGCAGAACGCGCTACGTATTCTTTTTAA
Organism: Anastrepha ludens; assembly: GCF_028408465.1. Taxonomy (NCBI): domain Eukaryota; kingdom Metazoa; phylum Arthropoda; class Insecta; order Diptera; family Tephritidae; genus Anastrepha; species Anastrepha ludens. The sequence goes on from NC_071500.1 coordinate 72,271,262, forward strand.
ACGAAAGTAGTTACAGGCAGTTGTTGTTTCGCGCACTCCCCAAAATGAAAGTGTATAATTAATAATCTTTAAAACACTTAAGAGTTTTCATGGCATTCTCAGTTTATCCTTAGAAAGGGTTTGGAGCTTCCGAAAGCTCTTTGATTGTGCCTCCCCATAAGGACTTTGCCTGGCGTAGCCCCATAATTTGGTGGCAGCGCAGTTCTCTTAACCTCTGCTCTTCACTACTAAGCTTCCCTTTGATGATGTGTTCTCTCATAACAAGGAAGGATTCGTGTTCTATTGGTAACGAGGCCGTAGCCTCTCTAGTTATACATCCGCTACTATGTTGCAAATGCAAAGCATTTTGTGATTTTTGGCTCCTTTTAAGTAAGACGTTGTCACAACTATTTTTTTATTTGTTTTCAGTATTGTGTAGTGTAGTTAAAGGCGTTGTCCAACCTTAGTTTGCCTCTAAAGAAATGACAAACTGTATCAAAAACAAAATTTTGTCTTAGTTCACTTGGAATATCTATCCATAAAAGACAACTACCTAGATATAATTCCTTTGTAACTAATTGTGAAATCGCTTGCAAACTTTACCTTTTATAAACAGAAACGCTTACAAACAAAATTTCCCAAAAACAAAAAACGCTGCGTCAGTGATAATTGTGTTATTCAATATTAGCACCAGCCGTCAAACGTGGGGATCACTGACCCAACTGGACTCACATAAAATTCGTACAAGCAGATCGCTTATTATCTTTCCTTTCAAACGTTAATGTCCAGATGTAACTCTTAGCTTTCATATGCAAACAGGCATAAATACATATACACACATATATATACTTACATATATGCACATGCATTAAACATATCTGGTGGTGGTATAAACTTTCATAGCCGCCTTACAGTTTTTTGCTGCCACTCCAAAGGCAAAAATACACGAAATAATCGCATCACTTTCTCAATTTCTGCAGCTGCGCAGCCATGCAACGCTGCCTTGCTCACGCTTCTCAAATAACAAGAGGTACTCGTAAAAAGACAGGTTTAAAACAAGCGATTAAATAACAAGAAAAAGGAAAAAAAGTACTGAAATATTTAACAAAACCAAGATTAATAAGCAATGAAAGCAATGCAAAAGCAAACAAAAGCAAACAAATATCAACAATTGCAACATTTATCATTAATGAGGAAAGCAATAACTTGAGAGATTTTACAAACCGGGAAATGCATTGCTGTGAATAGATTATGTATGCATGTAACATATACTCATATATGTACTTATATATTTGTGTGTGCGGGCGTGTACCTGTGAAGAGATTGGTTGTGGTTGAAGTGAATGAAAAGTCAAGGAATGAAACTCCACTACTGCAATGGACAGCAATTATTTTCCTGTGTATGTAAATATTTATATTTGTAAATACAGGCGAAATTCATGTTACAGCCGCTTTTAAGGTGTGTGGCGCAGGCGTTTTAGGGATTTGAAAAAAAACAAAACCACAAACATGTGCAACCACCAAGAGGTCTCCATTTTTTCTGAATCATTTGCAGGTATTTGAATTTGTAATATCAAATTTTTTCATCAACGAGGTTAAGAATTGTTTGGTTTCACCGCCCAATGGTTAACTCCTCCCTTTCGAAATCATATCGAGGACAGACAAACAAAACATGTTCTGCGTCTTCTACAGTTAACGCACAATAGGTACAATACGGATCGTGTTCGTGCCTAGGAATTGAAACACCCATGTCCAGTCAGTATTTGGCTCAGATAAAAGTCTAACTGTCCATGTCTTAACCCATTTGAAGATTATGGAAATTAACCGGTACGTCAAACGTCGGGGGACGAACTCAATTTTTCTGCCATGTACGCACTCTCTTGCTTCTTTACACATAGTCAGTCGTGTTGGACCAGATTTGTTCTTGTACTTTAGCGTACTCATCTGCCATTAAACTGATTGGGAATAACCCCGCAATAACCATGATGGTGTCCTCTGTTATGGTGCAAAACGCACAGCACATTCTGAGGGCACTCAATCGGTACACAGATTCCATGCACCTTACATATGAGCTGTAGTTTGTGGCTTCCGCCCATGTTGGAGCTGCATGCAGCAAAACCGATGAAACAACAGTGTTAAGTAACCTCCTTCAGTTAATTTATTAATTAACTTTTATGTAGATATGTATTTGATGTTAAATTTAATTGGAAATCAAAAGCTTAGTTTCTGATCCTCATTCAACTTATAAAAATTTAGCATTCGTTGAAATAAAATATATGTAAATCTGAAATACTTGTATATAAAAAATGTTTCACTCGTTCCACTAATACATTTGTCTGTGCACTAATATTTGTTCATTCATTTATCTATATAAACCCGTGTGTGTACGAATAATAACTTTTTTATGTTACTCTATCATGCAATTTTCTTTATGGGCACATTAATTAATATCTACACATATCATACATATGTACATCTACATAGTTGACAAATAGAGCTTAAATTCTCTGTTGAGTCACACAATTCGCTCCGGGCTAATCTGGGGATGAGTGTGCCAGAGCTTGCAATTATTCTATTGTCTGTTGTCGTAGTAGTTGGAATATTTTATACTTTTATATATACAAGTGTGTATATAGGTACAACGTAAATAGGTTAATGATTAAATGTTAAGTTGAGAACGTTAAGGAAGTAAATTTGTTTGAAAGCAGGCTGCCAGCCAAGCAAATTAAAATTAGTTTGAAATGAATTTTCATCTACATGGCTTACGTTCATACAAGTACTCCTCAAAAATGAGTCAAAAATGAGGAATATTGAAATTTAAAAGAAAATATTGGGTTGGGAAATAAGTTTGTAGCGTTTTTACCGAACAATTATTTAAAAAAAATTATATTATATCAATAAGTTAATCAGTTAAATATTCGCCATTGCCGTTCACAACCTCTTTACATCTCTCGACCGCCAAAAAATCGCCTGGACTGGTGTCAAAGAAGTTGTAGACCTCTTCAGGACCCCTTTGTTATCGAAGGTAGCGCCCTTCGTATGGTCGGTGGAAGGTCCGGAGAATACGGCGGATACTGAAGGACCTCCCATTCGAGCTCTTGGAGTGAGGCTTTGACTTCTTGTGCAATATTGGGTCTGGCGTTGTCATGAAGGAGTATGGTTTGCCATGTCGATCAGGCTTGTTCAGTCAAATTGCGACATTCACGCGCTGTAGCTGGACAATTTAGAGCTCTTTGTTGACCGAAGCATTCTTTTCGAGCACTTCGCAGTGCTTCCTCTCAGTCCCACCAAATACATATCTTGATTATCTTTGGACAAAGATCCAATTGACTCTCGGTTTTGGCGTATCTCATAGAGCCACTCAGTCCTTTCTTTGCTTTATATTGATGTACATATGTCCACCATTTATCATTTCCCGTGACAATTCGGTACAAAAAGCACTGTTTATAACCGTGTCTTGCTCGATGACTGGCGAGATGCAGAGAAGCAATTTGAAGTCATCTTTCCTTTTTTTTCGTTGAGCTCATGAGGCACCCAGACTCCCAAGTTTTCGGTAAATCTCATTGAATGAAGGTGAAGGTTATTGAGAATCGAATCGAATTCAGAAGGCCTTCCACTGGTGGACGTGCTATAGACTCGTCTATGACACCTTATCCATACACGTCGCAAATGTCCCGGGCTGCTTCGACAGCTTTTCGACCTCGATGAAAAGTAAAGAAGAGCAGGTGTCGAAAATATTGATTTTTACCTCCTAGGTATTCCACTTCAAAAAACTCAATAACTCAAAAATCCAATTAACATTGTTTTGTTGAGCAGAAAGAGTTCTACCGAATAAATACTTACTGTTTGCCAAACAGCAAATATAGGGTTTACCGTTTAGGTCAGGTGATATTGAATAAGACAATATTTGTGTGAGGCATTAACGAGTCCATTTGATTTTGGTAACTAATCGTTTAAACAAGGTGGCGCTAAGTTTATATTTTACGTAAGTAGCGTCATACGTCAATTATTTTTAACACTTTTGAACTAGACAGCTGTCGGTTACAAAGAGGAAAGCAATGGGACGCGCAGAGGTCAAATAAAACTTTCCATTACTCAAATTTGTTTTCTTTATTTGATAAGAAAAAAGTAGTCAACATTTTAACAAAGGAAAAAATTATTGAAAACCACTTTATTGTTTTTCAGAATATTCTCCTGCATGATCAATATACTTTTGCACTCGTTCAAACCAATTTTCGAAGCATTCTGCCCACTCGCGTTTCTAGATAAACTATATGGGATCCAACGCGAACACATCTTTTTTACCACAAGGTGGTCATGCAAAATCTTATAGATGCTCGTACATAGGTAGATAGGTGGAAGTGGCAGTTGGTCTCTAAACCAACTCACTTAGACCATTACTGATCCATTGTGATACCATCTTGATACTCCTCGTTGAACCAATTTGTTGCAAGTGCAAAATTGCCAAATTGTTTTAAGAAACTTAAAGATCTGGGTGACACTTATATTCTTAATGCCATCAGTATCATTCAAGAGGGAGGCGAGTGTTACTGTTCTCTCTCGTTAATTCGCCCTGCCTAAAAGTTCCCTTGCTTGTTACTATAACCTGACAGCCACATACATACAGCTATCTCATTAACCCAAGAGGCGTTTATGGTAAAACCTCAATGGAAACATAAGACAACCGTAAAAGTGCCCAAAGCCAAAATTATAAATATCACCAAAAGATTTATCAAAAGCCACATAAACAACATGGTAATCACAGTTTATCAACATCGACCCATCGCTGTCCAAGTATGCCACGATGTATAGAATGCAAAGATGCCGCCTACCTCAAACCACTGATTATTTCGAATTCGCTAACAGCCGATTTGAGCTTTGACATCGGTGATATATTTGCATTCTGTACATTGTGGATAATATCTGATTTCATGACTCCACAAAAAGGTTCTCTGAAAGGCTTTTGAGCCGCAAAACTACGAAAAGAATAGGTTGTCCTAATATAGCCAAACGCACAGACCAGTAATTTAAAGCAAGTAGCAAAGTTTTCAATTAAATACCTATTTCGGCTACATACAGAATGGTAACACAAATGACATGTCAAATGGGTTCATAATTTACTTAAGGGTTTGACATTTACGAAATGGGACGCTATACGCTTGAACAAAATTGGGAAATATTGAAAATCTATTTCCAAAGTGGTGAGTCTTCTTCTTCTTTTCTGATTTTCACATCGGTGGCTACGTCAATAAGCAAAATTGTCGGATTTGGGGCTCAGAAAATCCACACGTTACTGTAGAGAAGCAAATGCATCCACAACGAGTCACTGTTTGGTGCGGTTTTTGGTCTGGTGGCATCATCGGGCCATTTTTTTTCGAAAATGAGCGAGGAGCCGCGGTTACAGTAAATGGCGAGCGTTACCGTGACATGCGCAACGAGTTGTTTCCAAAAATTGAAGAGGATGACATGGACGACATTTGATTTCAACAGGACGGTGCAACTTGTCACACTGCCAAAGTTACACCCGAACTTTTGGCTACCGTTTTTGAATTCCGATATCAATTGGCCACCTCGGAGCTGTGATTTAAGCCCGCTGGACTATTTTTTGTAGGGAGCCATTAAGGATAAATGCTATGCAAACCATCCAGAGACGATTGATGCTTTAAAACACAAAATCGAAGTTGCCATTCATGAAATTGGAGCCCAAACAATCGAAAATGTGCTTAAAAATTGGGTTGATCGAATGGCCTACTGTAAAGCCAGTCGTGGCAGCCATTTGAACGATATTATTTTTTATTCATAAATGACAATGTTCAATCTTCAAAATAAAAAAAAAGTTTGAAAAAATATTGATTCGTTTTTTTTTTATAGCCGATTCAAAAAGCAAATTTTACAAGGCCCACCCTATACATAAATCTATGCATTTCCATGACAAACCTGAATGGCGCGTAGTAATAATCTCATAACAGTATAACAACAAGGTATAACTGCTACGCCTTTTGGTCAACTGCAACTGCTCCCAACTGACGAATTACATACACACATACGGCATATGTATATAATTGGCGCGTACACCCTTTTTGGGTGTTTGGCCGAGCTCCTCCTCCTATTAGAAAAATGTTTTTCTTAATTTTGCTGTTTCACCGAGATTCGAACCAACGTCCTCTCTGTGAATTCCGAATAGTAGTCACGCACCAACCCATCCGGCTACGGCGGCCGCCACACATACGGTATGCACCTCCATATCTACTGGCTGACTGCTTAAAAAACTGCTAAACCAACCGACTGTCAGTTTAGCATCAGTTATTGCCATTCAATCAAATGCATTTAATTGGACGCTTACATAAACATATCTGTGTATTTACACTTCATACCCATACTCATACTCATACTCATTTGACACAGTTGTTCTTACACTGACTCGTAAGTATATTGCACTTTCACATTACTAGACTTGTCCAGTTGAACGCTGCGCCACTGGTTGTTGGCAACAAACTAATGGAGCCCATATTAATGTAAATGAATACCCCAATAGTTGTGCAGTAGAGAGAGGGAAAGACAGAGAGCAAGAGAAAAGAGATCAAGTGGGAGTAGGTTTAAGTTTAGACTTCGCAGCGGCCTCAATGCACTCTAACGTCCACTGTTGAAGTTTGCAAATGCGCTCGGAATGCGGTCGTTGAAATTTAATTGCTAATTCCCTAACTACAATTAATGAAGTCTGAAGCTGTATTAAGGCTGCTAGAACGCATGCTTTCATGTATGCGAATTCGAAAAAAAGTGCCAAGTAAATGAGGTAGCAAAAGTCAAAATGCAACGCAAGCTTTCATCTAGGGTGCAATGCATATGGATGTACGGTAAAACCTGAAATAATATTATCCATAGTAGGCAGCATAAACTCCGATAACTATTTATATAATAAGTATCGGGTGCTTTTTTAGCTGCATGTGAATTATCAATTTCGATAACTATGGTTTTGTTCAGTAAGTTTTGGCAAGTCATCATGAATCGTTTAACGCCAGAATAATGCTTTCAGATTTTGGAATTTTACTTGGAAAAATAAATCTGTTCGCGAAGTTTTTAGAACCCTGGTGGCATCATCGGATCCTTATTTCTTACAAAAATTAAGATTTTATTGCAATATTCAAGAGCCATGATATGGCGCCAAAAATGGGCAGATTTATTGGAAAAACTAGTCAAAAATTGGACTGATCGAATAGAATTTAACTCGCACGGCTGACATATTCCGGATATCATATTCAAAAAATAAATGCCATTAAGGTATCTACCAGATTATAATAAAAAAAATCATTCAAACAATATTTATATTTTGTATTATCATTTTAAGTTCTAAAGCTCTTAAAAATATATTACAGAAACAGGAATTTATAGTATACTCGTATGTGCATGCATACATTTAATTAAAATTTTCCTTAGTGCTACTAATATCTAACATTTCAAAATCAATTTCTCAATGTGTGCCTATGTGTATGTATGTATATGTGTATATTTGTATATTTGTAATTACGTATGAATAATAGCTAATGGGTATACAAACTATACTTCATATTAGCTTGGTCAAAACATGCAACTTTTTCACAATCGTGAAGCAAGCTAATGAAAAATGTTAATTTCTTTAAGTCAACTAGATAAACGGGATTTTAGATTTCATTCATTTCATATTTACATACAGCTTATGGTGTTTTCAAAACCTTTGTTTGCATACTAAAAGTTTAAGTAAAACTTGCTGGTAGATATACAAGTAATGTGGTAATAAGTTGGATACACAAATCTTTGCATACGTAAATATGCCACGACGTACATGTCCATGCATTTATAAGTAAATAGTGGGCTATTGGCTCGTATATTTTTAAAAATGCTATTGTATAACAAATTAACATTAACAATTAACTTTTTTACTTTTGTATATTATATTGAATTTATTCGAAAGGGCAAATACCTTAAGGTCCAGGTCTTCTTCTCCTTCTTAGCTTCACAATCCGTGGTGGACCATAGCTTCATCAAGGTCCAGGTCCACCACATCAATTTTCAGCGCGAAAAAGTTGGTAATTCCAGCTCTTAAGCCAAAATGTGTTTCCAATGGATAATATTTCCACCGCTTCAAAATTGGCACTCTCTGCTGCTGTATTTGCTTCAAAACAATCAGCGAATCAACAATCGGCGAATATTTCCAGCGTCGGATGCGTATATGTATATGTATTATATAGATACCGCCAGCAGTGCGTGCTATTCGATTCTAACATAACCTAAACGTCATAAACCTAGCTTAGTTATATGGTAAACAAACTGCTTCGACACATTAGAGATTTTGTTTTGGTGCCCAATACTTTTGGTTTTGTGAAAATGTCTGATTTTGTGCCGAATAATCGTCACGTGCGGGAAGTGTTGATTTTCCTCTTTCATTCAAAAAAAAAAACGGCGGCTGAAGCGCATCGAGAGCTACAAAAAGTTTATGGAAATGCTGCTTTAAGTGAAACAACATGCCGAGATTAGTTCCATCGCTTCAAAAACGGTGATTTTAATGTTGACGACCGTCCGCGTGAAGGAAGTCCAAAAACCTTCGACGACGCTGAATTGGAGGCATTGCTCAATGAGGATCCGTGTCAAACGCAAGAAGAGCTTGCTTCAGTATTGGGAGTTACCCGCCAATCCATTTCCAAGCGATTGCATGCTGTGGGAATGACTCAGAAACAGGGGATTTGGATTCCTTATGAGTTAAAATCAAAGGATATTGAACGTCGTTTTATAGCCTGTGAACAAGTGCTCCAGCGGCAAAAAAGGATGGGCTTTCTTCATCGCATCTTCGCATCGGATTTATTACAGCAATCCAAAGAAAAGAAAGTCATGGAGACTGCCCGGTCATGCTTCTACGTCGTCACCTCGGCCGAATATTCATGCTGCGAAGGTCATGCTATGTATTTGATGGGACCAAGTTGGTGTTTTTTATTATGAACTGTTAAAACGAAGCGAAACCATCATTGGGGATCTGAAGCGGCACCGGGCGAGAAGCGGCCGCAATACGCGAAGTGGCATGAAAAAGTGATTCTACAGCATGACAACGCTCGGCCTCACGTTGCCAAGCCCGTTAAAACCTACCTGGAAATACTGAAATGGGAAATCCTATTCCACCCGCCATATTCTCCAGATATTGCGCTGGTCTAGCTGACCAGCAGTTCCACTCATATGAAGACATCAAAAAATGGCTTGATCCATGGATAGCCTCAAGAGATGAACAGTTTTACCGCGACGGTATACGAGACCTACCCCGGCCGCCGTAGCCGAATGGGTTCCGAGAATGGGTTCTTGTAGGCGAGGTGAAAAAAATACACGTGAATCGGCGATTTGAAAGCTTGCGTAAAAGTTTTATTTCACGGGTGTCAAAGTTTTACTTACTTACCAGCATTTTGTAACGGTAAACGTTTATAATAAAATACAAAAACAAAACACATACTTCTCTCGGCTGCCAAGAAAGTGTTTTTACACATCTAATTTCGGCATCGTTTGCTAAAATTATTTGATATACCGTTATCTCACTGAGTTGTTCCATATGCGTTAGTCGTGAATCAGTCCATGGTGAAAAGAGTTCAGAAAGTTTGGCTAAGAGCAGATCGTTAACTGGCTATCAGCAAATTTGAAAAAATCAGATGTTTTGCTGAGGTTATCAGGCTCACGACAGATGTTTGCCTACGAAAAACCTGAGATTGTATTTTTGGTATAAAAAATAAAATTCAACACAAGTGGGCAGATTTCGACTGCCGAGTACCCGGTGACGTGGCAGCCGATGTTGCTCGTACAATTTTGTTTTTCACCATAGTAGATTGGCCAAACCTGGTAATCTATCATTTTTGAATCAGCCATAAGGTGGATTTGTTGATCAAAATATTAAATCGTACCTTCATTATAAAGTACATAAAAATGTCGAGGCAACGGATATCGTTTGAGGTGATTCAGTTGGTCTATAACAAATCTAATAATTGGATAAAGTGCAACAGTTATCATAAATATTTTGTTTAACTCGCCAAACTATTTATAATAAATCGTGTAAAAAATCTGTGTAGAGCCAAAATCTGCAAGTGAAAGAAAAATAGTGTTGGGAAAAGCAGATCGGCATCTGCAAATCTGCATCTTCCGATTAGAAATTTTGCTAGTGAGCTTAGAGATGAAACAGTCCGCCAAGTTTTGCTGAAGTGTAATTATACTTCACGAGTTGCTCGAAAGTATCCCTTGCTCATTGCACAGCATATTGAAAGGCGATTGTCTTTCGCTAGAACCTAGCTCATTCAGATAGCTACTGGGATGATGTGATATACAGCGATGTGACTAAAATGATACTGCATTACAAAAATGGACCCTATAGAGTGTGGGGCAGCCATTAAAAGTGAAATTTGGCAAACTTTCAAACCTGGTGTGGGGATGTATTTCCAACTAGGGATTTGGTGTTTGCAGAAGATAAGATGGATACCCGACAATATTGGAATATTCTGCAATGCGATTCGATAAATAGTGCAACGAAATTTACCTTCATTGTGAACAACAAACCTTAGTTTGATTTCCATCAAGACAACGATCCAAAACATAAAGCTCATATGGCCAGAATCGGGCTTCTTTTTATCGGAGTAAAGTATTGAATGCACCAGCTCAAGGTCTGGATATTAATCCAATAGAAAATCATGGGCATATTTAAATTCGCAAAAAAGGGACTCAAACGGGCGAGCACAAGATACCCCAGGACTATAAGGTCCAAAAATTAATTTTATGAGAAGCAGACTATAAGGTGTTACAGATGATCGGTGTAGTCATGCGAAGTACTGATTCACATTTCATTCTTTAAATCATATAACGTAAATCTATTAACTGCAAATACAAAAATATTTTCTTGACAGCTGCGTTTGGAGTGTTATTGCTTTTGTCTTTTATTTTTGTTCTATTTTCGAACCGAATAACTTTATTTTCTACTATTAGCTTATAAATTATTTATATTAGTCACATAAAACAACAATTCAAAGAAAAGCTTAACAAAATACATATTTCCTTAAGTAATATGTTTGATTTTCACTAGATTAGTAGATGCTAAAATACTTCCTTGCCAAAATGTACATATTTGGGGATAAATTAGAAATACATGAAAACTTTGAAAATAATTGGCTTTCATGGCTAAATGACTTTCTGTTCAAGGTCTTAGTCCCACCGAGAATATGCTTAAATGATACCTACACTTGAACTGCTTAGAAATTCTAGATTTTATTTTTACCCCAATCAACAACTGAAGGGAGATTAAAGTTGACTCAGAATGTCGGTAACAAATTTTAATAATTTCCAAATGTTGCCCATTCATGAATTTCATCCTGTTACAAAATTTAGGCCTTGCCATCAATAGCATTTTGACGTTTACAGACCAAAATCAGAAATTAACAGCACGATTGCATTTACATACAAAATTATTGTTTTCGTATTCAAATAACGATATTTAAATTTTCTCGTTCAACTGTATAGAAATTATTGTCTAGTCATAAAAAGTGGTCAACGACAGCTCAGTAAGAGCAGAAATAAAAATTCAAATATACACACAAAAGCCAGCTCGTTATGGTCATTTGCATATAAATACATTTATATATTTGTAAGCAATTTGGCATATACTTATTATTGCTGAAGTCAATAAACTAGTAAACTGAATTTTATATGTATACACACATTTACATACATGCACCTATTTTAACTTGGCATATATTGCATGAACTTTGTCAGGGTAATAATTCAACATTTTGAAATTAAATTACGCAAGCAATGAACTAAAAATATTCAAAGCCATACTAAAAAAGATTTAATGTCGTACTCTCATGATGTAGAAAAAAGCCGCAAAAACTTTAAACGCTCCAATTTTTTGTTTGGAGTTAATCTTAACAAGCATTTACATAAATAATATATATTTGCAAACCTTTGTACAAGCCAACTACCTATCCGAGTAAACCTACATATATGTACATCAACAAACGAGTACCAATCAGAGGCAAATTAGAGACAAAACTTTAAGGCTTAAGTTAAAGTCTAAATCGCACTCACATAATACGGCTAACAAATTCCTACATACATTCATATGTGCGCATTAGGGATTTCAATCTTGGAATCTCGGTGTTTTTTAGGTCCAGAAAATCTCGGGGCTTAGCTTCCATTAAATTTTGAAATAACAAGTTAAATGAAATAAAACCTTGATTACAATAAAAGCTTTTCAATTTCAAAGAAGCCTATTTTAATTTGAAAGATCGAAAGAATTGAATAGCGTCAAAGGATTATGACAGACGTGTTCTCTTTTCTCACGAATCATGAGCTGAAGTACTGTGGGCAAAAAGTAAGGTGAATTTGGTTGTAAAATGAAAAATCTGTATTTATTCTTGTAAATCAATTTCTTCCCCTTCAAAATAATCCCCTCTCGATGAAATACACTTATGCCAACGATTTTTCCAATCCCCGAAACATGCCAAATAGTCCATTTCCGGTACAGCCATCAGCACCTTCTTCGATTCAGCTTTTATCTCCTCAATCGACTCGAAACGCGTTCCCCGGAGTGGTCTCTTGAGTTTTGGGAATAGCCGGAAGTCACACGGAGCCAAATCAGGCGAATACGGTGGTTGCGGAACGATATGCGTGGAATTTTTGGCGAAATGGTCACGAAGAACGAGTGCAGTGTGAGACGGTGTATTATCGTGATGCAAAAACCAAGAGTTGTTGGGCCATGATTCTGGTCTTTTTAGACGAATTGCTTCACCTAAACGACGCATAACGCTCAAATAATATTCCTTATTAACAGTTTGGCCAGGTGGAAGGAATTCATAGTGCACCACACCACGAAAATCGAAAAAAACTGTCATCATGGCCTTTATTTTTGAACGACTTTGACGTGCTCTTTTCGGTCTGGCCTCGCCTTTAGCACGATATTCGCTTGATTGGTCGGTTGTTTCAGGGTCGTAAGCATAAATCCAAGTCTCATATCCCGTAATGATGCATTTGAGCTTGTCCTGATAGTCTGAAAGTATTGTTTCACACACATCAACGCGACGAGAGTTTTCGGTACCAAACGAAATTTGACTTTTCGTAGGCCCAAAAAATGGTCTTTCAAAATGGTTTTCACAGATCCTTCTGATATTCCGATCATATCAGTAAGGTCTTTAACAGTCAACCGACGGTTTTTGACCACTAACTCCTTCACTTTATTGACGTGTTGGTCATCTGTTGACGTCGATGGTCGTCCGGAGTGCTAGAAGTCATCAACACGTTCTCGACTCTCTTTGAAGTCTTTGTACCACTTATGAACATTTTTCTGCGACATGGTCGAATCACCTAAACGTTTCCTCAGCCGAAATTTCATTCCGCAAACAAAATTTGATGGCACTGCTCTTCTCAATCAAATCAGACATTGTAAAAGTCGAAAAATGCACTCTTGGTCGTTTGGTAAACACAAGCGTAAATATATTACTGATAATGACATTCACATGAAAGTTGGCCCTGATGTTATTAGCAGTGCTGCCAACTCATGAAAAAAATAACTAGAGCGAAATTTTTATCCCGCAAAGTTTGACAAATAAATTCTCCTTGCTTTTTGCCCACAGTATAAAATGTCATCTTTGTCTATCATTAAGAAAGTGCTTGAAACCAGGCTTCTGAAATTACAGCTCGAGCTTTTTTGTGATGTAATTGGATTTGCTCAAAGTGACAGTAATGAAAACGACACAGAAACTTTTAAAAAAAATAAATCAATAAATAATACAAATCAATATACGCAAACTTCCTTAAATCGGAAAACTTATAATTTATTCGACGCGTTGATAAATGAAGTTGAAATATTTTGTAATGGTGAAGAAGGGAGCTCATCTTTAAAAGGCTTATTACTTTTGACAGTTCCGCCGACAAGTGTTGAGGCCGAAAGATGTTTTTCATCAGCAGCTTTTGTATGTAACAAGTTCAGGTTAAGATTAAAATACGCCAATTTAAATGTTTTGTTGTTCGTACGTAAATATTTAAACTGCAATACTAATAATTATTTTTTCATGTTTATTTCTAAATATGATTTTAGTTTGCTTTATGGAATCGAATAAATATGTTTCGAGATTTTGTTTTGGTATATTTTTGTGCACCGATTTTTTATAATAACTACTACACAAACACCTTGTACTTGCTTTCTTATTTTTGATATACGCGTCCCCGAATCACAGGGTTTTTAAAATAAAACTTAAAATTTTATTAAATAATATGATTGTATATTATATTTAAATGCTTTCAGTCTCTGAATTTTATTTTTCGCTAATAATTTTAATATATTTTAGTTTTTAGTGATTCCCAAAGTGAATCCCGGAGGAAATCTCGGTATACCGGAATTACTTTAAAAATATTCCGAAATCTTAAAATCATAATTTTTCGCTAATATTGGCATCTCTTGCACTTACGAAGTGTGTTCAAAAAGTAAGGTAACTTTTACAAATTCACGGGCAATGTAAAGGGTCTTTTAAAGGTGACTTCCAGATGACAGTAGTGAATAATTCCTAGATGTACAATTTTACACGAACAACGCGTTAAGATAATTAAAACTTATTACGAAAATAGTTGATCTTTAAGAGCAATACATCGCAAAATTCGTGATTTGTTTGGTGGAAATAATCGGCCAAATGAGTCAACAATTTAATTCGACGAAAGGGGATTATTAGACCAAAAACGTTCAACGTTCTGTTGAAAATACTGCTGCTGTGGCGCAAAGTGTGGCTGAAAACATTCAGCATCGATATCTCGACGTTCTCAACAATTAGGTATTCATGAACCAACTGTGTCATGACAGTGCGACGAAATTCATGGTCAGCTAACTTGGTAGTAGAACGCAGAAGTTAAAGCAAATTAATATCTCAGCCTAGATTTCTACACACTGGTGTTCCACAAAGGCCTATCGTTGGTCCACTTCTGTTCAGTATCTTGTCAATGATGTTTTTACCGCATTCTGATGATATACAATTGTACTTGTCCGGTATTATTTGCCTGGTTTAAGACTTATTATATGTTTTAAAATAAGCTGCGATTTGTTTGCTATTTCTGTTTGGGCTAATGATAACTCTCTATGTTTGAATGCATCAAACTCATATGTCCTACCTATGTTATATGTAATAATGTGGAGTACGTTGATAATTACCCTCAATTGTGGACAGGTACCAGTTCCCTTAGCTTTACGGATAAGGAACAGCATTTGGGGTTTATACTTAACTCAAAACTGACCGGTGGTGACCATATAAATAGGGTTGTGAGAAGTAAAATTATATGCTAAGTATAAGTATTGCGAAAGCTTAGAGTCTCTGCAACATTCACGCCAAAAACGAGGAGCAAATTAATTATCAAGGTATTTATGCTACTCATTGGCGTACTGCAAACTGGATTCAATGCCTTGCCACAATCTTAATGTGGCATTTACTACTTATACGCGTTATGTATATGGGATTAGTAGATATAAGCATATCTCTGCCTGACGAACAAAGTCACTGGGCTGCTAGAAATTGCATATTTATGTGTAAACCTACTTTATTCAAGTTGTCTGACTATCTGTTAGAGAAGTTGATACCAGTATGGTCTCGGACACAACAGTTTCATTGTTCCAACATTTAATTACCTAGCATCGTCTAGATTATTTTTCATTAGAGTGTGGAACTCATCACTCGACATTGAAGACTGGATTTAACTACAAGTCACAAGTCTATGATTACTTAAAAAGTGTTTAATTGCATCGAAGATTTATAAAAAAGTTGGTACAGGTGTATTATATCTGAAATGGATTATTTTGAAAGAGTGAAATTATATATGTACATATAAATAAATATTTTTCGAAAAATTAACAGGCCAAAGAGTCGGCAGCAGCTTTTTTTTTTAAATAAGGTAGCAATACCGATACGATTAAATAACAACTTAAGAATTTTAATATACTTACATTAGTACATACATACATATTCACATGCATACATATCTATATGTCTACCTTTAGTGTGTTTATAATTAAGTGGCGCTAATACCACCTCTAAAGGCCTTTCGATGTCTGCTCTGTACCTATGTGAGCAGCATTGTTGGTACGTGCTTCTAAGCTTCTTTTGTCAGCCGGCTACTTTTAAAGCAGCAAGCTTTATTTAGTTTTCGTTATGCTACGAGTATACTCACACATATTTATTAGGTAGACACAGATATTGCGGCAGGTGACACCTTTCAGTTAATTATTGTAGGAAGCACAAACGAAACAGACAGATATAAACGCAGATAGGTAAATAACAAACCGGGAAAACAGTTGACATATTTTCTTTTTATGCATAAATAAGCATTTAGCCTTTTTATTAGTTGGAATAAAATCATATAAAATAAATTTAAATCACATTCAAATATTTGTTTATTTATTTATTTAGTCTAAGAATTTACAATCTTACAGACTACGAATAGCACAAGATATTTATATCTCCAGTTGGCCACGATTTTTTATATTTTACATAATATTACGTAGCCAGACCTGAACGATTCTTCATTTAAATCTTTTATCTTTTTTTATATGCTGTCTTATTATCTATGGTCTGTTGATTTTAGCTTATATACCTACAAGTAGCTGCTTTTATTTTTACCATTTTCGTTTTGCATAATTTTTAATTCATCTGTATTTTGATTATATTCGCCGTTTTAGTTTTTGTTATCTTTAATGAGTTATATAATGTACATAAACCAAGTGGTGGCATTGAAACATTAACCAAATGTGGAGTAAAACACGTAACGGAAGTAAAAGGAACAACCTTTAGATAAAGAAAAATAGAGCTGAAAAACACGTACGTACTTACATACATATATGTCATTTTTTTATGTAAATGTCAGAGTTTTGCTATAACAGTAATAATTTTGCTGCAAAAGTGAAAAAGTCTGAAATTTACACACAGTTCAACTTTAACTTCGTTGAACTTGAAAGAAGTAAATTTATCGAAAAATTATAAGAGATATTTTTTGTAGAGAGGTAAAATTGCTATCAGAATATGTATTTTTCATAGCTGTTAGTTAGCATACTAGAGAAAAAAAAAAGTTTATTCCAAAAAGTAGCAAAGTCCCATGTTATGTAAATGTGAAATATATCGTGTTTGGGGCAAGGTTTATTCTGAATATTAAGAGCTGATTTTGATCTGATAATTTTTCTTAGACGGAAAACTAAAAGTTTAGGGAGCGTCGCAAGAAAAATAATCGAATTGGTAAATAACGGACACCCTCAGACCTGCAGAAGGTGGATTTTTATTCTAGAAATATATATTTTATACTTATACATAAACCTACCCTCATTGGTTGTTTGGTCGGACTCTTCATATTTGCGGTGTATGCCTTGATGTTTTCCACAATTGGAGAGATGCTTTTTTATGAGAAGTTTCTTTTTTTCATGGTAAAGATATAATCGAAGATTTTCCACTGCCTGTCGAAGGGTGATTAGGTAGGTAGGTGAAATGGTTGAAGTGCACCTGTCACTCCTCAAGTAGCGTTAAATCGCCGTTTTGACACCGTTATGATCTGCCCAACAGGCAGATATCTGCAGCCAATCAGAGCTGTTGACATAATGGAGAAGATTGATTAGATTTAGGTAGGCGCACTGCCCCAGACTGTCGAAGAAAGGAGCTCCAGTGACCTTAGTCTTTTAGCTGCCAAACCCGGACATTTACAGAGAAAATGCTCAACAATCTCCTTCTCTGAAAGGTCCCCACAGCTTCTGCAAAGGGTGTTAAATGGTAACTCTAGCTTTTCCGCGTGTGTGCCGATCGTCCAGTGACCGGTAAACACAGCTACGAGTATGGAAATTGAATGGCGAGGAGTCCAAAGAACTTTCTGAGTTCTTCGTATATCGTATTGGGGCCAAAGAGTTTTCGAAATAGCACATGAAGAAATGGAGCTCCATCTTTTCTGCGCTTTCCTGAGAAATAATTTGTGCAGTTCCCCTTTAACAACTGTCAAGGGGATGCCGATGACCGAGTAGGAGGTCTCTGAGGCAGGCCAGTCCCCTTCCTGGCAAGCTCATCAGCAATTTCATTTCCCTCTATGTTCCCATGTCCCGGAACCCAGATCAGAGAAATATTACGTGCACACCCAAGTGATTTGATCTTCTCTTTACAGGAGTTTACTAGTCAGAGCCTTAATCGCGGCTTGACTATCGTAGAAAATGTTAATACATCCCTCGCTTCCGCGTTCCTTAAGCATTTTGCATGCCTGCAAGATCGCAAAGACTTCTGCTTCAAAAACACTAGCAGTGTTCGGCAGTTTAAAGGAGATAGATAAATTGGCTGATTTAGGGAAAACCCCTGCTCCGACTCCCAATTACATCTTGGAACCGTCAGTGAAGACAGAGGTGCAAGCTTCGGTGCAGATTTTCCCCTCGATCCAATCCTATCTATTTGGAAAGATTGCTCTAGCACGACCCTCAAACTCTAGTTTGCGGATAGAGAGATCTGTTCGAAGTTCGGAGAAATACGGTGTTAACTGCCCGAAAATGCTTCCATGTCCCTTGAGAAATTGTTTCCAGAGACCAATCTCCTTTAACCTGATTGCACTTTGAGCTGCGATGGAAATAACGGAAAAGTCGATGGGAAGTAAGTGCAAAAGGACATTCAGGGCAGCACTGGGGCAAGTTTTACGTGCTCCGGTGATGCCAATGCATGCAGTCCTTTGCACCCTCCCCAGTTTAGTGACGAAGGGTGATTGCTTTTAGGAAAACTTTTTCTATAATTTGGTATTTCATGCCCAAACACTCGAACCTGTACACTTCTGAATGGTAGTCCCGCAGCAACCCATTTGGCTACAGCCGAAGTGTTTTTTAGTTACAGTTTTGATTGCTTTAAATTAAAAAAAGAAACAACACCAAACTCAAATAATTTCGCATTTTGGGCTCACGCACTCTCTGATGGGTGCAATCCTATTTCTATCAATCTTGAATGCAAATATGATTTGCCTCATCTCACCATTAATTATTGAAAAACTTTAAATTGAATCATTTAATTTTCACTTCCCAAAATTATGTACGTTGGTTCACGCGAGCATACATTTTCCCGTAGACTTGTATGTACTTTTAATTGTTGTTAGTGTTTAAGTTGATTTCAAAGCGTAGTTATGGCCTTCTAAGGTAACTCATTACGCTATTTATTGTTATTGATGTATTTTGTGACATCAGATTACTTTCGAGCCATTACCAGCTTGCATTGTGGGCGATAAGTTCAATCGGTTTTTATTTAAACTTTTATTATTATTAAACTTTTTAGTATTTTAGTATCAATTAAAAACAAGTTAAAACTTATAATTTAAAATATATATTGTAAAAAATGTGTAATACATACATACTCTTGTGTAATATATGTAATATTATATATGTACTAAAAATAACAGTAATATTAATTGTGTCAGATATATTCATGCAATCGACACGAGCTTAGCACGAGCCCGCTATTAAATTTAGAGTCTTCAGTTTTGTTCTGCTACGTATATTCCACACACCTACATACAAAAAATATACATAGGAGACTTGTTTTTTTCGGTTATTTTTACAGAGTTTTAGCGTACACCCGTGAGACTGAGTCGAGAAAATTATCACCTATTCAAGTTGTATTCGCTGCTACTTCATTCATAGAGTTGGATTTCTGAACCATAAGTGAAATTGTAAGTACATTATCATACATAATTTGTAACCAAAAACATATTTATAACTATTCAAGTCTTCGTAACAAAACTTAAATAAATACAATACTATGCAGTCAACATATTTTGACGTTACCGTTAAGAGGAAAATATTTTAAATTTTAAGTTGCGTTTCCATACTCGTATATGAAAATTTTTTTTGCCACTCTTAAACTTGGGAAATACTTAAACCTTTATAAATACTAAGACCTTTACAACCCCAACCTGAGCTAGTATGCCGTGTTACAAGTTAATCAAACAGCATTAATCTACAATAAAACGCCTTCTTTGTCAAAAATGCGGTGCTAAAATCGGTTCGGACCAACATTTATATTATACTAGCAACCCGCCCAGCTTCGCACGGGTATAAATATATATGTCACTCACTGAAAAAATGGTTAAAATCGATCCAATAGTTTTGGCTTATTCATTATTGCCCGTGGCCCGCACGCGTTAAATTTGGAGTAAAACAATTCCCCTTTCTTTATAGCATGAAGATTTCCTGCTATCTTTGGGATATCTAAATTCATACCCTACATTTTTGCATATTAACTTTTTGCATTTTTACATATATATTTATTTTATTTTTACAACAATTACTATATTACAGAATGTCTTTATATACAACGTTCATAGCCTTCTTGTCATTAGACAATACAAACATGTTTTCTCTAGAGGTTACTCTTGAAAGAGCGACATACAGTTGGTCATGTGAAACACGTGAACAGTCAACACTCAAATCTAAGCCTGCAACGTTGAAGGTTTGACCCTGAGATTTATTAATGGTCATTGCAAAAGATGTCTTTACCGGAAATTGTAAGCGTTTAAATTGGAATGGTAGATCCGATGGTATCAGAGGGATTCGGGGAATCAATACATCTTCTCCGGTACCACATCCTGTGAGTATTGTGCACTCTATTATGAAAGTTTTCAGTGATTTTACCAGCAAACGCCTGCCATTGCAAAGTTTATGTGGACTTAGGTTTCTTAATAAAATAACAGGACAACCTATTTTCAGCTCCATTTTGTGAGGAGGGAGTCCAGACGGTTTCAAAGAATTTAGAAATTCTGTAGGAAATTGAACAGTTTCTTCCAAATCGAGAACAGTATCGACCGAGTAGTATATTTTCGTCGGCGCATCAATCTTTGA
The DNA here is from genome assembly GCF_028408465.1 of Anastrepha ludens. Taxonomy (NCBI): domain Eukaryota; kingdom Metazoa; phylum Arthropoda; class Insecta; order Diptera; family Tephritidae; genus Anastrepha; species Anastrepha ludens. The sequence goes on from NC_071500.1 coordinate 72,292,103, forward strand.
AATAATCAAGTTATTTACTTTATCTACTTGTTCGTTAGTTGGTGACAGAATAGCTCTTTCTTTAAACCAAGATATTGTCTTATAACTTATGTTATCAATGTCTGGATAGACATTGTTGACTAACTCTTGGATGTTGTCTATCAAAACACAAAGGTTTTCTAGGTTAATCCTTCCCTCACTTTGTGTTAATTCTCCATTGCCAACTTTTAGCAGCATCTCTGGAAATAGCCTGTTCTCACGCGAAGATGACGAAATCCTCATATTAGTTTTAAGCTCTAATTTATTGACATACGACTAAAGGAGGGATCTTTTTAGCGAAGCATTTATTTCGTCAGCACGTGTTCCTCGAGTCACAACTGGTAGGATTTGACGGAAATCTCCTGAGAACAGAATTGTACATCCACCCATAGGTGCATTTTTGTTGCGCAAATCGCGCATTGTCCTATCCAGTGCTTCCACAGACGTCTTGTTTGGCATGGTAGCTTCGTCCCAGACTATTAATGAGCAGTCACGCATCAATTTTCCTGTATTGCTCTGTCTAGAAACACTACAGACGCTGTTATCATCATCGGTGGCGATTTTCAGCGGTTGCTTCATTGTAGAGTGTGTGGTTCGGCCTCTTTCCAAAAGAGTAGCGGCAATGCCGGATGACGCAACAGCTAACGCAATTTTTCCGGTAGATCTCAATTACTAATTACTGTTGTAATATCTTGAAAAATATTGTTTTTAATTATATGCTGTAAAGAGCCATATATGTACATAGATCTATATGAAAACAACAATGTATTTAAGGTATTTAATTGGATAAGGATTAATGTTGTACCCATTTGTTGAAATCGCTTCGAAAATAAGCTATTAGTTGTCGTAAAAAGTAAATGACAAAAAATGTTATTGTATGGAATTGATAGCAAACTAAACGCGCTCCGAATCAATAAAAACTATTCAAAAACTGTATTTTAATTATGTGCGATTTACTAATATAGAACCTGAAAATAGCGTTTTATTTCGCTGTAAAATTGTATGTACATATAATTATATGGAATTCAGTACATACATAGATACATATGTACATATGTCCGAAATGAAATAATGCGAGCGATTCGTAAATACATACATACATATGTCACCATACGATGTAATTCAACATTAATGAGGTGTGGTGAGATTATCGCTTAACGCCTATTGCTTCATTCGGTTGACAGCGAACACACACACAAACAGCTTTTTTTGGAAAAAGAGCTGCTTTTGTTTAAACAATTTTGGTTAAATAACAAATAAATCAATTATTTTTTTTGATGCAGAACGAAAGTAAATATTTCAAAGTTAAACTTCAAGAAAGTTTCATTTTAATTGGTTGATTCGTTTATGATTTATGGCCGTGAAAACAAAAAAATTATGTTTTTTTGCCACATTTTGGCCGATTGCCACGCCCCCTTTATATATTTCTTCACATTATATAGATATAAACCTTCCTCTTCAATCAATCTATCTTTAAAAAAAAACCGCATCAAAATCCGTTGCGTAGTTTTAAAGATTTAAGCGTATAAGGGGGCATAGGGACAGAAAAAGCGACTTTGTTTTATAATATGTAGTGATGAGACTTTCAGCTATTAGTCCATAGATGTCGCTAGGAGTATTTTTAAATATTTAATTTTTTTTTTCTGTCATCTGTCAACAGTATTCAGTTCATTGTTTGTTACGTTTAATACAACAATGCATTTTTGTCGCTCTTAAAAATGTCGAATTTCGTGTCTTCAAACTGTTTATTTGCGGACATCGTTGATTTTCTGTTATCAATTGAAGAAAAACGCGTCTCAAGCTCATCAAATGCTTATAGAAGCTTATGGTGGGCATGCTGTAAGTAGAGCACAGTGCTTCGGTGGTTTGAAAAATTCCGAAGTGGTGATTTTAGCGTGGAGAACGAGGGCCGTGGCCGGCCACTGAAAAAGTTTGAGGACGCCGAATTGCAAGCATTGTTGGATGAAGGTGCTGGTCAAACGCAATAAATGATGGCAGAGCAGTTGGGAGTGACCCAAAAACCCATTTCCAAACGTTTTAAAGACATGGGCATGATTCTTAAGGTCGGAAGATGGGTGCCGCCTGAACTGACAATGTGACAATGCACCGCCATATCGAAGAAGAGCGCCCTACGAATTGGTGGAGACATACGATTGGGAACCGCTGCTGCATGCGGCTTACTCACCAGACTTGGCGCCTTCCGATTATCATTTGTTTGCATCGATGGGCCACCCACTTTCCGAGCAGCGCTTCAATTCTCACGAAGAAGCCAAAAAATGGCTCGATTATTGGTTTGGGGCCAAAGACGGCCATTTTTTTTGGCGCGGCATACACAAATTGCCTAAGAGATGGGAAAAATGTGTCGCTAGCGATGGCTATAATTTTAAAGATTAAATTTGTAACCACTTTTTTGTTAATAAACGTTTGAAATTGGAAAAAAACTATATACATGGTATAACTACATGTCTCTTAATTTCTTGAGCTAAGTTTTAGGCCTCGAGGTCTTATCTGAGAAAGAGCAAAAAGAAAAATAATAATATAATATCGGGAAGTTATAGTCACATTTATGAATGCCCTCAACTCGAGTGTGCACCGTGTGCATATACATATATAAGTATATTAATTAATTAAAGACAGCTTTTTTTGAAACTCGGAGAACTTGGAATTTGCTTTAAAGCTGTGCTCAAATGCGCCGTTTTTATAGTTTTTCTTTTTCAGATATGCTACGAACGAACGAAAATAATAGTTCTAAAGAAATTTACCCGCTCTAATATACACATATTTTTATTGCATGCGAGTTGAAAGTCTTTTTTGCAAATTTTTCATCATTTCATCTTCATTGAAGCGTACAGACAATGACACAATTCATATGCACTACTATGCAAATACATATGCATGTATGTTTGTACTTCTACTTATCAATTAAATTTACACAACTGTTATACAGAAAATGTCCAGTGCCTATTCATGCTTGAGTACCTTTTTGACATATTTGTGTAAATGAAATATTGCATAGAGTAAAGTGGTCAATAATTTTCTGTTTAATGAAAATAAATTGGTTTTTTTAATGACGCTTCATTAGAAATACTAAAGAAATTATCTAAAATGTTTGATTTAGCCACACAATTAGTCAGCCCATAAAACTGTCGCCTAAAAGTTGTAATTGAAACGGCATAACAAACTGCATGTAAATATGATAAATTAAAATTATCTTATTCTTTAACCCAGTTTCCCATTATATAATAATATTTTGCAGTCAGTCCATTTTGTTTGTACGCACACATATTTTGTTCTCTCATTTAATAACAGACTCAACTTTGACATTTAATTAAGAATCAAAAAAACCACAAAATATATTAAATTATCATTAACCGCACAATTTTGCGTTGGAGTCATTAAAGACTAACGCACCAATGATTGTACTTATACATACCCTGTAGAGAAATCCACTGATGCCTACCTATTCTCTTCTAGTGAACCAATATCCAAAGAACAGTGCTTTTCTTTTCTTCTCCATGCAAGCAAATTTTAAGTCTAGTGAAGTCTAGGATGTAGTCTAAGCGAGAGTATAGCAAGTACTAAATGTTCCTTTGCTCCATTCTTATTTCAATCACGGAATCATGTATGCATTTTCCAAAGTAACTTTTTTACTAGTGCCAAGAGAATTGGTGAGGATTTGGTGTCCCTCATTCAGAGCGGCGACAGAGATTAAATAATTTGGCTATGAGATCTGTAGATCTGAGTATGGCCTCGAGATCTAGAAACAGAGTTAGTAGAGAGTAAGAAAAATCATGGGGAAAGGCCGACGAAGGCGAGGATATCCAAGCCACGATGGAGGAAAAGGTTGATGGCTTTTGTTTTTTGCTTAGTTTCCGCGACTTCATTTCATCGTGAATATATTTATGTCGACAGGCAGTAATTGGACAGTTCTATGTGCGAGTGCGTATTTTACATTTATTGGCCAGGATTCGCTAGATCTTGCTAGATCGGTTCCTGTGACTCTTTCTTCCACCATACGAACAAAGTTGGATTTATTGTATAGTGTAAAAGCGAGACTACGTGAAGGTCGATAATAAAATCCTGATAAGATAATGACAAATTCTTAGGGTTAATTATTGGACACAATTTGTACAGGGGTATGGAAATGCTCGAAGCCATCAATAAGGATACTCTTAAGAATACAATATTACTGAGATTGAAATGTAGAAAGGAGCGCATACTCCACAAATAGGAGGAGCTCGGTGCAGCACCTTTAAATTACTTTATAAATGTTTACTACGCCATCAAAGAAAATTAAGAGTGCCTAGCTTATCAATATGCCTTATTATACTTCCCTTTACCCAGTGAAGAGCAGGTCACTTCTAGCCGGACTAGTGCTTTTTCACTAAATCATTAATTCTCTACAGGGTTTGTTAAATATTACGTTTGCGTAGTTGGTTATTCATTTGTTCGATATCTATTGGTCATTTGAATATTTCACAACTAAAATTGTTTATTATTTTTACACACACATGCATTTTCCAGTTATGCGTAACGTTCACACATTTGAGTGCTTCCACAGAAAGTCGTAGCGTAAAATTAGCAATAGCTAATTGAAAAATTAGATGATATGGCATTTAACATCTGACAATAGGAAATAGAACAAAAATAGTAATATTTCATTTTACTATTGTGATCTGACCTACTTCAAGCTTTGTTAGTCTAGGAGCTCTTAAAAACTATCACTTATGCGATTAGAGATTGATTTTCTACTTCAAAAATGCCAAAACGACACAAACAAGAAACAAATTTTAAGTCTCTCTCGAAAGCAAAAGTGTATTATGGGTAAAATATTAGGAATTCGGGCGTTGGCCAGTGCAGGAATTTTTAAGAGGTATTTGGGCTACTGAAAGGGGAGCCACAAAAAAGGCTTTCGACAAAGCGAAACCACTACAAGGGAAAGAGATTGTAGAGGTTTCGCAGAAATGAAATATGTTTTAAATACTCAGGTTCGGGAAACTCAATAACAAATTCAGCGAACAGTCACTTGGCAAATAGCTTACTAGTTTTCCACATAACAGCATATAATGCCGATTTAAGCCCTTTTTCTCTCAGTTGCTTTCGGTTTATATCAAAATGAAATCAAATCAGTTAGGAAACGAAACTAGTTAGGATAATTAAAAATCTTCTGGTGTAAGAAGATGCTAATTCCCGGAGACAATATGGCACTTAGGGCAAAGAATTAAAATTAAAGATGTGACCAGGTTTTAGCATGGAGAAATTAAGCCTTGCTCTCATCACAACTATTATAAAACCCCTCGGTAATCATTCCTAATTCAAGTTCATTTAAACAAGTTTAGTCAACCAAGCAAAATCGTTGAGAATAAGTTGAACTTAGAAGCTCTGACCTTCTAGTTCTAGTCCTAGATGAGTACTAGGAATATGTACGTTTGGGCACAATGCTCTTATTGAAATCTCAGTCTTGGACTTTCCGCTTATAAATATTAGAACTAGTTTTCTTCCCTTGGGACAACACGGTTCCGTTTTTCTTTTTCTAAGAGAATAAGAGAATTTTTACGGATCGTAAGGCATTACAACCGACGACTAACGGCTTTACGGTAGGACCGAAGGTGGTATCTCCTTGATAAGCCCGTATTTACTTTTAGTAAAACTCGTTTAGCAAATCCATTTCATTTCCTGAGAAATGATGAGAATTTCAAATTTCCAAGTCTGCAAGACATGTTTTAAAAAATAATTCTTAAGAGATTGATGTCACGTTTTATGCAGAGGGAAATAGTGTTATCTACTTACTCTCACTATCTTTTTCGCATTTCTGCAACTGTGCTTGCCCACATTAGGCAATGCCTTGTAATAATACCCACCACTCAACCAATTCAGAATCTTTCTGGATCTGCCTTGTCACTCAACATGTAGCGAACCCATCATTTCTTTCCTCTTTACTAGTTCAATGAAACCCAGTATAAAACAAAGCTTGTATAGGGATAAGGAAGTGCGCTCGTTATGGGTGGGATTTATTAAGCTACCAGTTTTATCTTTGTGTCTTTAAAACCATCCAAATATCTAACATTGAGAAAACGCACTTGTTCGAGAGGAAAAAAAATAATTTTATTTTCTTATTAAAAAATGTTCTGATTGATGCTTTTGTTTGCACAAAGTCTCTACTTATTAATATAGTTCACTAAAACCTCAAAACATTTAAATTTTCTTTGTTAAAAATTCCTCGCATGAAAGGTATAATATGAATAAAGTTAGAGTTTTCGCCAATACAATCATTGTAAAAGAGAAGTCTCTCTTCTTTACTCATTGTTTCATTTGAATACATTCGACACTGACCTACATATAAAATAACAAAAAATATAAAATGACAAAAACACCAAAGAATAAAGTTTTTGTATTTAAAAGACTAAAAATAAAAAAAAATAACCACATATTTCTTGACTATGAACCACTTAAATAACCGACATTTGTACGCAACTACATACTCGTACACTTACACCTGTGTTCACAATAATAGTAGCGTGACATATTGCAAGGTTGTGACAATTTATTAGTGTTTCAGTTCTTTTTTATATATGTATTTATAGCTCATACTGCAACAGAAACGATATATCCCAAAATTTAAAACTTTGTGCCTTTTAGAAAAATTGCATGCATTGTCTTTAATATACGAGTAAAGAATTTTTTTTTTTTAGAAAATCCACAAGACTGCTGGCAAAAGAAAAGTTGAAAATCAGCGCGATTTTATTTTATATATTTATTTTCTTTTTTTAAATACATACTCGCAATTTTTCTTTTATTCTGATTAAAAAGTTTGAAATTTTGATTAAAATAAAAAACAAAAATTATTTTGTTAAAAGTATGTAGCCTAAGGTTTCTGTAGCAGTATGAACTATATTTTCATAAAATAAAAATGACAAAAATAGTCAAAACTTGACAAAACGTTGTGCTGCTATTATTAAGCACACAGATGTGCATATATTTATTTAATATGTATGAAAGTCAGCAAATGTACAAGAAAAGCAGAGCAAAGTACGTTAAAAGTATTTGTGTTGCCATTGTTGTTGTTATTTCGTTTATTGCTGTTTCGTTGACTGCTGTTAGCAAACTACAAGCAACAAAATAAATCTCGAAGTAAAAAGTTATACTGGCATTGTGAAAGTGGTGCATTTGAGTGGTAGGACTTAGAACTGTAGGGTTAGTACTAGAGCGGATTACTTGAACCAACAATTTTATAAACAGAAAATGTGTATTGGGGAGACAAAAATATCGATTATCTATATTTTATCGAAATATCATATTCTAAAATCCGATTATAAGTGTCGAAGATAAGTGTAAAAGGAGACTCTTAAGTTCGGTCAAAAATGCTAGAAAAAAAATTGAAATTGCCTTTTAAAAATACGTTAAGCTTAAGGGTGTATGGCGAACTTTTATTTGGTACGGTCGATTGTGTATAGATACATCAGTAAATTAAAAAAAAAATTATAAAACTTGGTAGAAGTATTAATCGCAATATATAAAGTGTATTTCAAAAGACAAAATCAGTTTCTTGAAAATTATTCAGGAACTTTCGAACCCGAACGACTCATCCTGACGATTATTTCCACTAAAAAATCAGGAATTTCGCGATTTGTTGTTTCTTAAAGAGCGACCCCTTTCATAATAAATTTTAATAATTTTAACGCGTTATTCGATCGTGTAAAATTGCACATCTGTCTACTTGACAAATACCAAAGATGACATAAAACAGATGTATTGTCTAAGAATTATTCACTAGTGACATTGAAAACCCCTTTATTGCATACCTTCAGTAGCCAATAGGTATAAAACCCTCAAAGTGGCAACATTTTTATAATTTAATACTTTATGAGTATTGGATATTGATTAATTAATTAAGCCGCTCTAGTGAAAAACTGATTAAATATAAAACAAAGCTGAAAAATAAATCTGCCGAAGTTGTGCGTGGGTCCCTTTCGAAGCACATTTTGAACATGAGACATTAAAAATCCGAAAACAATTATTTTAATATGTAGCGGTCGGCCTTTGCCAAGCGATGTCAAACCTCTCAGTGCATTTCTAATAAGAAAAGACTACCATAAAAACTATCTAAAATAGTTTGCAATTTGATACCAATTGATTTTTAGTACATTGGTCCGCAAGCCTTAGATGCAACGTCTTCTGAAGTACAATTAAAAGTGATATTGTGAAACAAAAATATATTAAATAAGATCGACTAAATTTTTATTATTTATAAAGTGTGGATCACTTTTTGCCTATATTGCGAACTTGCTATGGGACAACATATCATCAAGGAGAAGCTAAAAAGTGAAGAGTTAAGGCTAAGAGAAGTCAGCTGGCACCAAATTACGAGGCTGCGCCGCGCGAAGTCTTTACTGGGAGCGTATAATTAAAGGAGTTTCAGGCAACTCACGGACATTTTCACAAGTCACAACAGATTGCGTAACCATCTGCACAGGATTCGGATATCCTCCACTGACGTCTGTCGTTTTGCGACTAGTCTCCGGAGACTTCAGCGCACCGTTTTTCTCGAATCTGATACTATAGCGCGAAGAAGAATAAGGCATCTCGATCGCGTGCGGGTGGAATATACGCTCCGCTCAACCCAGCTTTATCTTAGGTTTAATAAGTTCCCTTAATTTGGTACTGTCATGAGTAGAGGGTACAAGAGGCCATGAGGTCGAAATGCAAACCGCACCAAGCATAAAACATATGTGTAAAATGCCCATAAATTAATAGATTCCTCGCCTACCATGATCTTAAAGATACATTTTTAAACACCTCCAAAGAATTTGCTTAACATTTGATCGGCACAAATACTTTTTTGAACTTTTGTTTTAAATTTCATGGGTTCTAACAGGAACAAATTTTTTACACTTCTTACAAATCAGGTGATATTTTATATATGCTGATCAATTTGTCTCTATAATTCCCTCACTCTCACAGTAGAGCACATGCATGCAATAATGTTTTTGGCACAAGCGCCGATTTTGGAGCATCTTCAGTAAATTAATCTTTGCGGGGTTATATACAGTTAGAAGGCCGAAAAAAGATTTTTTTCTGAGATAACTTTTAAATTTATTGTTCTAAAAATTTTTACACACATTATGTCTGCAAATAAAACAAACATTTTTGTTTAGCTGCTCTAATTGTTCAAAAGCCCTGAAATTTCGAACAAACATTTAAACAGTTGCGCAATGATCAAAATTCGAGCGAGTAGAGAGCTAATCTCACAACTCGATACCGGGCTATCTACTTAAAAATAGGGCTCTCAAATTAGCAAATATCCTCAATAGAGTCATTGTCATATTCAAGCATTCCAATCACGCAACCCTAAACAGTGGCCTGGTAAAAATTTGTTTGCGAATACAAATATGCAGAGGTTTTGGCACGAAAAATTCTGTTACATAGTGTATGCGTGTGTATATGTCGTGCATTTAGTAATGAGTGCCATGTACTGTACTTGAGAATACCAGCAACAGTTTTTGTTGACCATCAATTCGATGCAGCACCGCATGCACTTTCATTCATACATATATACATATGTGTGTATGTATATATTTGTGCATTTTTTGTTACCCGTACGAAAGTCTGTTGACAAAATGGAATTGCTAAGATGCAATCGGACAACCCACACACACACGCCCATATATGTGTGCAAGCCATTTGTAAATGTTGGTTGAACTTTTCCTACTATTTTGACTTTTTTAATGGTCAACTATTATTCAGCTTTTATAAATGGGAATGAGAGCATTGTAATTTCAGTTTCCATTTCAGTTTCAAACAGTTGTAAGAAAATCACTGTTCTGGTGAAATGTGTATGTTCAGGCTCATAAGACACTGAATTACACGGCTCGGCCTGCATTTGAGGGCCGTTGATGTTTTTGTACAATTGAAGGACCTTACAGATTTATCTGGCCACCAAATGTCAGGCGTCTTTTATGGTAACCTTTTGGTTGGTAGAAAATGCAATCAGAGGTTTGTCATTGCCAACCAGGACGTGATAAATACTTAAAAGAAAATCATACATTTTAATGTTTCATGAAAGTACGGATTTAAATATTTAAAAAAACGATGAGCAACAGAGAGCGTAAGGTAAAACCAGCAAAGTTTACCGTTCAACGCACTGTATAGGTATAGTTTACTGGGTGGTCCCCCATGGTCGGGAAAAACCCGAGTCATGCAGGTATGTAGAATGGCGGTCACTACTAATATATATATAGACATACATTAAACGACATCTACGAGGAGACTCTCATCGCCTTCCTAAACTCCCGACCAACGAATGCTGTGATCGGGGTCCAACTGTTGCAGACGACGAGCCTCAGCTACCTCGTAAGACCAGCGCTAATTTGACACATATACGTTCTAGATATTGTAGCTGTTTAAAATCCTATCTATCCAAAATCGCTCCCAATATACATGTTCGGCACGTGAAGGTACCCCGCTCAACCTAACCATCCACTCCCACGTACCCTTAAACCCACTCACTTAACACCCCTCTCTCTCTGGAAACAATCTGCCGGAAAAGCACGTTTTCTGGGCCTTCCATTATATGAGTTAGACGCTGATGTACGGTGAGTACACAACGCTGGCAGGACCTGGTGAACTGCTGCAACAACACCAACAAACGACTCTCAAAGCCAAACAAAAAAATCTTTCCCAAGACAGTCGGTTCTACGTTACCGGAATGGCCTAATTTTGTAACCGGTCAATGACTTTCACTCCCCCAGCATTCCCCAAACATTTATGAGGAATGCCTGCAACAACAAGCAGGCTTGAAAATGTTAAAATGGTGGTGTTAAAGTAGCAAGCTCCGGGTCAATCCCAAAAGGGACAAGTTTGAGTGTAATAAATCAAGTCAAGTGAGTGAAATATTCAACTTTGTTCCGTAAGCGCTGAAGCCAAGAAGGGTGAAGAAGAATTTTTTGCATTTGAAATGCTGTTTCACCTCGTATACAAGAGCATTTCCTCTGTATCGCAATATTTTTGGTGTCAAAATATATATTAATATATATTTATTTCGAGTGTATATGACATTCCAAGAGCAACTCTCCAACATAAAAAATCCACTCCGAATACAAATTACCGTTGTTCTAAAAATATACTGCACAGTTAGTGAGCAAGCAAAGCACACTACTGAAGTGATACTCCTGATAAGTCCGCTTGGTGGGTTACTCCGTGATTCTATTCGAAAAGCAGTGTCATTAGAAAACCCTATCAATGTTGCCACCTTTACTTGTTCGCTTATTTCTTCCTAACATTGGTATTATTGACAGAAACGGCAAAGAAGTAGAGAACAAAAATAAAAGAATAAAAACAGGTATTCAATTGCAACAATATTGATTTGTATGAAAAATTGATTGAGTTGATTCATAGAAGAATAACTCAGAAGATTTTCCGACACGGAAATAAGCTCCAAGAGCTACCTATGAATCAAATTTATTTCACACAATTCTAGATTGTGATAGTGCTTTGTAAACGGTTATCGTATGCCATATTGAGATGGAAGACAACTGCACATCTGGCTTCTTATATTTTAAACTTTTCTTCTAGTAATTCTCCAAAACCCTCAATCCACAATATGCAATGAGCTCGTGGAATGCAATCACATACTGTTGCCTGAAAACCCCACTATATTTTGTTCAACGGAATGTTTTTTTGTTTAAATACATTTTTCCTAAAAAAAAATTTTCCCTGCGTAAAGATGGGATTCAACTCGGTATTCATCCGATCATTGACGCAATCGATCAATAATTAAGTCCACCTCCCATATAACGGGAATTTTTAAACAAGTACAAATCGCTTAAGTAAAGCATTCTGCGGTACGCAACGACAAACCTCGGAGTGTATATCTTCTATGAAACTGTAGGTCCCTTCATTTGTGGAAAAACACCAACACCCACACCACAAATAGGAGGAAGAGCTCGTCCCAAAAAGGATATAATTAAATAAATTCCAAGTTATAAGCAGGAAATTGTGACATAGTTTTGCTATGTTTAAAGGTACAATACAAAAGCAGGACTGAGTCTTTAGATTCATAAATAATGACTAATCAAAAAATGTTTCGAGTATTTACTAAGCCACACGACAAATTAAATTTTACCTAAAATGTTAAATTAAAAGTTTGGTCCGATCAAATTAGCAATATTTACTTGTATTAAGCATTTTCATGTCGTTTCATGCCGTTTCACTATGAGTCATTGCACTGGGTGTAAGTACCGCCGTCGTCCACAAACGGATTTATTGGAAATTTCTGGTTAATGCTTCCGTACTCCGACAGGCAGTCATTTGTTCGTCAACAATCCATTTTAATGGTTCGACGATGTGTCTCATAGTTAATAGAACAGGATCTCTACCGATTGTAGGTTGTCCGGGCACACCTCCAGACGTAGATATTCTTTTCTATCCTCAATCATCTTAGGCAATCACTGGAATCCGACTCTCCTCACTGGAAAATATAAAGCATGTTGAAAAATGATGAGTAACCAAATATTTTTCATTATTAATCCAAATAACCTTCGTGGTGCTTCCTCTTGCCACACTTGCTTTCGTCTGTATGCAGGGTTTTCACTGATACGCCAATTTTTCTATAAACCTAATGGTCTAACTGGTATATTACTACAGCTTTCTTGCATTAGCTATACCAGTTAGAAATTATTTGTGATGAAATCACGGGCCAATTCCTGGCATTATCTTCGCGCAGAGTTTAATGAAACGTGCGGTATCGGTAACTATATGAGTACATAAGAAAAAACACGCATAGGAAACACATTCGCGAGCTATTGAACCATGCCCCCGGAGCTCGGAAGTATACTGGCCGCGGTAGTAAATAAAAAAACTTACTTTGTTGTAACCAGTAGTCTTGATTAACAGGCCAACTTCTTCGGTGATCATGATGCATCTCTCATGTACTTCGCATTTTCCTTTCACATCCGTCAAATTCTAGATAGAATTAATATCTTCCACTTTCTTCACACCAGCGCTGGTGGACGGGACGACGGCAACTGTAAAATTAACAATATTCCCTTTTTTTAATTTACACGAGGGGGCTCAAAATTAATAATTCTATCGGAAGATTAATACATTTTTTAAATGGCGTCGTACGTCAATCATAATTGACACTTCTGAACTAAACAGCTGCAGTATACTTATACAAACAGACAAGCAATGGAGCACGTAAATATTTCCATCACTCAAAATCATTTCTTTTTATTCAGTAAAAACTAAAAAAAAACAAAATTGATTGTATGAAGAATTTTACGCCACCTTTTATATATTTATCTGAGTGGTTAGCCATTTTTAATAAAATTAAATTGAAAAATGCCAGCAACCTTTTCACGAAAGAAATAAGAATACAATTTCAGTTCAGTTAATTTTTTCCCGCAAGGTATTTCGTCCATATAACAAATTCATGACTTTTTTTGCCTTTTTGTGCTTTGCGTTAAAATTTACTAAACTGTAAAATTTCGAATTAAAAAGTTTCTCTTTGGCATGAAAATTTTGTGGAATTTTTCTAATTTTTGTATAAAATTTGGAAATTGGATTTATATGACTTTTATCATGAACATACAAAGCCAAAAAAAATATGCAAAACTGGTCAAAAAGTTGAGTGTTAACATTTTATATGATTTTGGCTCACCGCACTAAAAACCCTTCCCTGCTCCATTCCCCTTTGACCGTGAAACTATCGTTAGGCATTGTGGAGGGGAGTGGCCTATTGCTTTTCTATGATCATTTGCGGAGACGCTTGTCGCCACGCAACTTTGTCATGATTTTATTTGCTACATTGCAAACAGTGGACCAGTTTTCTTTAGACTCAAGCATAATATCAACCAGGTTGTTAACTTTAAAGGTGCACATGGGCCATCTTCTTGCCCGAATTTATGTAAATAAAATTTGAGCCAACCGTGTCCTGTCAAAATGTCAAAATGGGCATTGGCTTCCTCTGATGTAATTCGGAACGCGCTTAATACTCTTAACATATACCGCAAAGCCGGTACAAGAATCTCATTCCGCTCACTTATGAGGTTTTATCCAGCGCATCAGACATGATAGGTGCACCGTACAGAATACTATCACGCCCTTCCTTGCGCATTGAAACGACTCAGAGATAACTGGGGCAGGTCTAGGTAAGCTCACATTCTAAGAAAGTTAGGCTGCATATGTATCTGATTTCACTGTTTATACGGGGCTGTAGACCACTTGTCTACTTGACCATTGATGATTAGCCAATTTTCATGATCCCAATAACTGTATATAATTAGCATACAATGAAACGTTCATTTAACTTTATTGTCTTGAATAAGATGAGGTGGTGGAACATTTTCTGTGCCTCCACTAGGACATTTGACCTTCTCAACACTAAAATATCTATGTAATACAAAAGGAAACTGTTGTAACTGTGCTACATAATGCTTTTAGTTCGTTCGTTCAAATCATTCCTAATTTTAATTTCAATAAAGTATAGATTTCCCTATGAAAAAACTTAAAAACGAGAGATATACTTAAACCTTATAAAAATGCATAAATGCATGTGCATATGTATATTTGGATGTATATTAACCACCTACATGCATGTATTTAAGTATTTATTAAGGCAAGCAAGCCACATGCAATTTCCTGTTAAGCGCAGCAAAAAAGGAAAAAATATGATTTTTCCTATCTAGCAGTTTTTATTGTTATTATTGTTTTAATTTGAAGCAAGAAAACTGTTATTGAACAAACAAGCAAACGCCCAAATGATATTCGAGCACATATTATACATACGTATCTGTGTATGTGCGTGTAAAGTCAAACAGATGCACATACGTTTTTCGGGTTAGAAATATGAACGGATGGACGCAATAAAACCGATGTAAATAATTGGCAGATGTCGCGAGTTAGAGGAAAGAGATAGAGTAAGGCGAGATAGAGTAAGGCGACAGACGGCCGGCGAGTTATAATTGCATGCATGCGTGTCATCGCTGTTGCTGGCTCTGCGGCTTGTGTGGTTGGTGTGACTGAATGCACTTAGCCTAGCCTTGTTAATTTCATATGCAATCGAATGTGAAAATGTATGTATGTAAGAAAATTGTTAATAAAACCCAAATAAAATTTACCACAACATAAAGATGGCATACGTACATGCATGCACCTAAATAAGTGTGTGTGTGGTGATAACGCATTGCAGAATTTGCTATAAATAATTGAATATGAATTTTATATTATAGTCAAAAGCCCGTTCGGCCGCATTCGAATTTATTATCATGAGAATTTTTCCCTAAAAAACTTTGTAGTAGAAGCCGGTTTTGAATGACTAAAACGTTGTAATAAATTAAGTTGCGTAGCATCAAGCGATGGCGAAGTAACACCAACATCAAATCAACATCATCATCGACATCAGCATCGACATTAAGTGCAACTAGAAAAGAGGTTAAAAATTTAAAAACTGATGCCCAGCTTCATTACTCAATCAGACTGTTAAAACTTAAAATATGTAAGCTTCGGCCACCGTAGCCGAATGGCTGCGTGACTACCATTCGGAAGTGCGTAGGTTCGAATATCCGTGCATGAAACAGAACAATGAAAAAGTTTTTTCCAATTGCGGTCGCCACTCAGCAGACAATGACAAACATCTGAGTGTATTTTTGCCATGAAAAAGCTCCTCATAAAAAACCATTGTCAGCTTAAAACTGTAGGTCTCTCCATTTGTAAAACAACAACAAGACGCACACCAAAAATAATAGCAGAAGCTTAGCCAATCACCTAACAGTGTACGCGCAAATTATTCATTTTTTAAGCGTCATATTGAAACAATTTTTAAAACAGCCTGATAAATTGATTGATGAAACCTGGTATGAGAATTATCCAATTGGTAACTGGCATTAAGTTGTTGAAGGAAAATTCATGGAGCTTCAAAAAATCAGGGAAGCACTCGACGGTTTGGGTACATTTGCTACATTTGCAGATCAAAGATAAAATGTGAAAAATATTGTCGTAAATGGTCTTTCAAAACAATCTTTTGTAGATGTTGTTTTAAAGTAAAACATGAAAAAATTTAGATTCTCTCTGGTTTAACTCTTTTCATTCAAAATGCGACTCTTAACAATTATATGTGAATAATTACATAATTTATTGTAAATGTCTACCATGAGCATGTCTACAGGTAAAATTCGTCGATGTTGAAGGTTGATCAGCAAACTTTGCGCTACAGCAGCAATATTTCGAACAGGAGGTATGTTTTTTCGACCATCAGTCCTTTTTCTATCCTCGATAGAACCAGTTTCTTGTAAATTTTTTACCAACCCTTAAATTGTCGACTCATTCGCCCGATTATTTCCACCAAAAATTAATCAAGAAGCGATGTGTTCTTCTTAAATATCAACCATTTTCATAATAAGTTTCAATAATTTAAACGCGTTGTATCCAGGATTGAAATTATACATATATCTCCTTTATAAATGTCACCGTCTACCGTCTAGGAATTAGTCACTACTGACACCATTTGCAAGGCTCTCTGCAAGCTATATTATTTTTGCATCCGACCTGTTAAAGGATGAAAGGACACCACCCTGCGGTACACCTGCTGTGGTATTGAAAGATGACAGACGATTGTCGACCACATAGGAAGTTTGCGGACCACTTCTTCAGCCCCATCGGGAGGGATATTGCCTAGAGGTGGTGAATGGCTTACTGTATCGAAAGCTTTCGCTAGGTTCCACGCTACTAGGACAAGCCTTTCGCAGGAGCGGTTTTGATTAAGCTCGAGTTCTTATGACGGTAAGTGCTGTGATAGTACTGTGCACGCTACGGAAGCCATGATGATGTCTAGCTTTCCAAGCCCACATCGGTTAGATTTATAGGACTATGAATAAGTTCGTGCGGTTTTTTTCGAAATTTGAAACTTTATTGACGTAAAATGGTTACAAATTTAATATTCAAAATATTGTCCATCGCTTACTACTACTTTTTCCCATCTTTCTGGCAATTCACGGATTCCCTTTGTGAAAAATTCGGTCGGTTTTGCCGCAATCCACGAATCGATCCATTTTTTGACTTCATCGTAATTACGGAAGTGCTGGTCAGCCAGGCCATGTTGCATCGATCGGAAGAGATAGTAATCGGATGGCGCAAGGTCTGGACTATACGGCGGGTGGGGTAGGACATCCCATTTGAGCGTTTCTAAGTATGTTTTGACCACTTGTGCAACATGTGGCCGAGCATTGTCATGTTGCAAAATAACTTTGTCGTGTCTATCGGCGTATTGCGGCCGTTTTTCTCGCAGTGCTCGGCTCAAACGCATCAATTGTCGTCGGTAGACATCCCCCGTAATCGTTTCATTCGGTTTCAGTAGCTCATAATACACAACACCCAGCTGGTCCCACCAGATACACAGCATAACCTTCAGGCCATGAATATTCTGCGCCGACGTCGATGTTGAAGCATGGCCAGGGTATCCATACGTTGCCCGACGTTTTGGATTGTCGTAATGGACCCACTTTTCATCGCCAGTCACAATTCGATGCAAAAAACCCTTTCTTTTGTGCCGTTGAAGCAGTTGTTCTCATGCCATAAAACGGCGTTCAACGTCTCTTGGCTTCAATTCATACGGCACCCAATGGCCTACCTTTCGGATCATTCCCATGGTTTTTAAACGTTTGGAAATGGTTGATTGATCAACTCCCAAAGTTTTTGCAACCTCTTCTTGCGTTTGAGCCGGATCTTGATCGAGCAATTCCTCCAATTCGGTATCCATGAACTTTGGCGGCGCACCCTCGCGTTCTTCGTCTTCCAAGCCAAAATCACCACTTTTAAAGCGTGCAAACCACTTCTGGCACGTTCGCTCAGATAAAGCATGCTCACCATAAACTTCCACCAAGATACGATGACTTTCGGCTGCTTTTTTCTTCATATTAAAATAATGAAGAAGAATTCCCCGCAAAAACACATTATTTGGCACGAAATTCGACATTTTCAAGTGTGGTAAAAATATTGTTGTTTACGCTTCAAATAAAAAACTTATACTGACGTTTGTGCCTTACGACAGTAGCTCTCCAATGAATGTTTGGAAATGTGGATCGATGGAATAATAATCAAGTTACGCCATCTGTTGTAAAACCGTAACGAACTTATTCATAGTCCTATTAGTATTTATAAGCACGAATAATGTAGCATTAATTTGCTTTAGTGTCGGAAAAATTCATATTAAAAATGGAATTAAATGACGAGGCTAAATGCCTTTATTAATAAGAAAATTTACGTATTTAGATTGGAAAAGTTACGGTTCGAATGTCGTTTACCTGCTGACGGAATCGTTGTTTGAGATTACTGGCACTGGAGCTAACTTTCCATATGCCAATTGACCGTCTAGGTCATTTCAAAGAACAAACTCCACTTGTTTCAAAAAGTAAAATTGTAAGCAAATTTCATTTCGGCGCGCGTTGCTACGCCAACAACTAAAATAAATCCTAAGAAAAATAACTTTAAAGAAAAATCATACACAAATATTCAATTCATTCTAAACCATTTTATTGATTTTGTTTATTTCGAAAAAATCGGTTGAACGGGGCAGAAGTTGCTACTTTGCAGCGCCGCCTGGTGGCGAGTGGCAGCAATGATCATATTCTACAAACCTTCTCCGTGGAAAAATATATATAATATATTCCAATTTTTCTAATAATCGGCCAGGTAGCTTTTGAGTTCATCGAGGACATACAGACAAACATTAATTTTTATATATAAAGAAGAAGATAATAATTTTTCGAATCTTAGATCCTGCCGAAGACTTTGCAGTCATTTTAAGAAATTCTGACGAGAAGCTAAAATGCAATTGAACTCGATGTTGTGTCGCATACATACTAAGTTTCACTAGTATGAAAAAAAATGGAAATTAATTCCACTAATCGTGTTTTGTTTAGCACAATACCAAATTTAATACTGGAGTAAAATAGAAACAAAAACAAATAAATTGAGGATTTGAATCTACTACTGGAGCGGCATATAAAAACTGGCCACATGCGGAAGAACAATATGCGGAATTATTAAAGGAAAGAAACGAAATAAAATTACTAGTGTCTTGTTTTTTCTCGAAGCAATAAATATTACCGAAATAATTTTATAAATTACGAAAATAGACAACAAACAAATACATACGCCTATACATGCATTCATTATCCTTTACCTGCTTCCGTCGCCCCTACCTACCTAGATTGCTGCCGCCTACAGACATATTGGCAAGCCAAGTTGCCGTCGCATATTTTTTAATGTGGCGCACATAATTTTATTTATGCGCTACTAAATACATACATATGTGAGCTAAATCGAGCACACACACACTCATATGTATATGCTTGCATGGAAGGTGCCTATTAAACCAAATCATATGTCTATTGGCAAATCTAAAGGCAGTCATGCACGCTACGAGTAGCTCTACTTACAAGCCGCATTCACTGTCTTTCGTGACACGCATTTACTTGTGTGCTTTTTCATGCCTCAATTCGATGCCACACTTGGTCACTTGCATTTTTTGAGGCTTGCAATATTCACTCGTATATTTTTTAAATGTATGTTTGTATGTAGGTTTATAGTCGTTAAGCCACATTTCGTTGCAATTGTGCTGTTCAGTGGGCAACATTATTGCTAGGCTATTGTGGCAATACAATGATTGTTGCTTAGTTACAACAAAAACATTTTTTTCCTTCGTAGTTTTACGATCACTTCATTGTTTGATTGGTCGGCAGAACCGCAGTGAGGAGACTCTATGTGAAAATGCCTTGTCGAATTTCGATTTTCTAAAACACAATTAACATAAAAATCCACGCCACTTAACATCAGCTTTGTTGACTGGGCGTAAGTGGAAGTGCATTTCGGCAGTGATGGCTTGCATGTACGAGTAACTACATAACTACATATGTACATATGTATGCACAACAAACAAGCGCCAGCAACAATATCATCTCAAACGTAACCACTTCAACTCTAGCACTTGTCTAGCCGTTACTTTTGCGCATCGTTGAGCTTGGATGAACTTTCACTTTTTATGAAATCTACACTTCAACTCTGCATACTCAACGTCTCCCTCCGTAGCACTCAAAAAAGTGTTCAACAAAATTTTTCGTAACTTTTTTTTTTGTTAATTCCAACACTTTTAATCTTTTGATTGTTGCAATCTTACTTGTTTACTTATCTGCCACTTGTTTTGTGTGGTTACGCATGCGCAGCAACTGCACTTTAGCCGGCAATGCTTGTGCGTAAATATTGTTGGTGTAATAGTGTGATTTAATTGCATATTGAGCATTAGATAATTTTAGTTATTGTAGAGGCAGTTTAGCCAGCAAAAATTGTATAACACTTTTGCTATTTTTTCTATTATTTTCTGAACATTTCCAATGGGATTGCGCTTTTGTATTTTGGAAAGCGTTTTTCTTTTCGTGATATTTGTGGACTCGGGGATGTTTAAGAAAGAATGTGTATAAGTTCAATACGCCATTAAGAGCCCAATAGAAGGGAAGATTAAAAAATAGTGCACAAAGTAGAAGGTTCTTAGCGTTTTTTAATTTACTTCCATGATGAATTGCCATATTTATAATTATACTGATGCAGTTGGTGCCGCGACCGCCGTAGGTGAATGGCCTGGTGCGTGACTACCATTTGGAAGTGCACAGATTCGAAACCCGGGCACCAATCGATAAGAAAGCGGTCGTTCCTCGACAGACCATTGTAAACATCCTAGTACATTTCTGCCAGAAAAAAATCTTTTAATAAAAAAATTGTGCACCGTCTGGAGTCGAAATTAACCGGAAGAGAGTGTGAGAACCAATTACAATACATAGTTACTTAGTCTTGCCATAACTTCTGTGAAAATTTTTGCAATACATACGTCGAGAATAAATTCATACAAAAATGTTCCGTTATTTTTGCTTTTGTTCGTATGCATTATCTGCTCATAAATTATACTCAGCTTCGTGGTAAATTTCGCTTGTTAACAATGAAGTGGGAGCGAAGTAGAATCGCATTACGGTGATTGCATTACAAAAGTCTGGTTAAAGTTCAAGTGAGATTTACGAGCTGCTGAAAAAACTTAACATTTCGAGAATATTTACTTACCGCATGATCAATCGATTTTCGCCAACGTCTGAAGTGACAGACAAAACAAGAAGTGCTCGTCTGCGCGTGATTCGAACCAGTTGCAGCTTAAAATACTTTCGGGAAAGAGTTCGTGAAAACAGAAAATCACGTTTGGGAAAGACCGGGGCAAAAGTGTATCAGGAGAATATCTTATATGGCGGGATGAAGCAGTTGAGCAGCGTTGGATCAATGGAGAGCGTTGGATCTTCCAGCAAGATTCCGCTCTAGCCCGTAAGGCAAAATCCACCCAACAGTGGCTAAAAACAATATTCATGGGTTCATAGCCCCAGAAGATTAGCCGTCTGGAAGTCCAAATCTGAAACCATGGGACGACAGATTGTGGTCATAATTGGAGAACATGGCTTGTCGAAGGCCTCACAGAAATCCGGAGAGTCTCAAACAATCTTTGGTTCGAGCAGCGACGTCAATATCCATGGTGATCGTTTCGAGTGAAAATTTAAAATTGTTTTTTTTAATTTTTAGATGATGAAATAAAACTAGCTTCTTTAAAAAAAGTATTATAATTCAGAATAACAGAACTAATGGCAGGACTAAGTATATACGCGAACAGCACCTTCTAAATAAAATCAAGCACCCTGAAGCGTCTGAGATGTTGTGCTTGAAAACCAGAGAACCAACCGCAGAAATGCCAAATGGCTACATTTCAATCCTACCAGCTCTTGTTATGATTTTAAGTGTCATAAAGGACATGTCATGCCCCCACATTTCTTTACTCAAGGATATGAATTGATTTTTGCATGTATGCAGAGTATCGAGGATACAGAAGGAAAACCCTAGATTGCTAATCTACGCGGTAGCAGCCCAAATGCTGGTCAGCAAGATTCTGCTCGTTCATACAATGGGATGTTGGCACAAAATGATAAGTAGATAGATCCTTGAATTACTACGTAAGGGCTATAGTTGAGCGTGGAACCAATAAGCAGCCTCATAATACCACTTCTTCTCTGAAGGATGCAATTAATTGGTCAATATGAATAAAAAGCATTTGGTTCGGGCATGCAATCGCTTCCGGGGTCGAAGAAGTTATTGAAGCAGAAGCTAATGAGAATTTTATAGAATGATTTTATAGATATTTAATAATTTAATGTTGTATAAAAAATTCGTAAGGCTTCATTAAACTCTGTTCTAAATAAAACCTTACTAGTTTTACTCTCAGGTCATCATATCATACCCTGTATATAGTGCGATGAAGGGTCTAATCTGTAGTTCCTGAACAAAAGCGCTCCGACTTGACGAACTCTACGATTTTATCGTCATTTTCGACGATTGGCATACCAAATACGATACGTCAGAATCGTCGCTTTGCTATTACAATACATTTTATTGCCTTATTGCATTCAGATCCGCTGGGTATTTGATTTACCCAGAAACTCAGAATACCATGCGTGCACGAAAGTCTCAAATAATTTTTGTATCAGAAACCAAACCGTCTAATTTTCATTTTCCTAGCATGAAGGGCACCATATAATACACATTTAATATAGGTTATTGACAAAGGTGTCGTAAGTGCCGTAAGTTAAAAATTGTTGGCTGTGGTTTTACGTCCTCCAAAGTAATCCTATAGGGTTCTTAGTTTTCATTTGCTTCCAAGTCAGGGTTTTGTCCACGACTATAAATAACTCTTCTACACAGCGTCGCTAAATAACTCTAGGTCTGCCTTTCCTGCGCTGTCTTTGAGGATGCCAGTCCTGTGCAAATCTGCAGATTTCAGTGCTGTCTTTTCGCAAAGCATTGCTAATTCACCTCAATTTGAGCTCTCTGGTTGAAACCAACCAGCGTCTGTCTCACATTGAGCGACTGCCAACGCTGATCGCGCTAATTAAATTTAAGTTGGCAATCTCATCCCGAGGATAGAAACATTAGCTTAACAACCTACTGTTACTGAATTGTTACAGAAGCCACAATTATAATATTTAATTAAAAACTTTACGACTCAAGACAATGCGACAATTACGAAATCTTGTGAAGCACCTAACTGTACATATGTTTTGCTACCATCTACAAGCGTATAAATCTGTACATAAGAGGAAATCCATATGCTGATAGTCAGTCACTAGTTAGTATTAACCACAAATCACCAAAGTGACTTATGTCTGCTGTGATTCAATTGGGCTGTATTTGCCAGTGATGTATCGAGAGCTTTGTAAACCCAATTTAAAGCATTGCACAATCAGTACCTCGCCAACGGAAGACAGTTTGGAGTAGAGTCTGGTTTAAGTTAATGTTGGTATTTTAATGCATTGAAAGATGTTGACTGGGTTTTTTATATGTGGATGACGTTTAATTTCAATTAAAAATCTTTGCCGAGGTTGTGAACTCTGAATCTCTTGCGAGCCTCATTCCGATTCGGACGCTCCATCAAATATTTACCTATATTTTGTGTTTCAGTTTGTCACAATTGACGACTCAATCGGTTGAATGAATGTGGTCGGCTGATGAAAAGCCGATAATAGCAGATATTACGAGTATTTCATAGCATTACATTGCAGTTTGCTTAGCTCAATAATTACAAATAACTAATAGACGTAACGAGAGCACTGGATACTAAGGCCTTCGGCTCAAGATTTATACTTACAAGGCGGTTTTATGGGACACCAAAGCAAATCGCGTATTTATAGAACTCCAATCACGCCTATACTGATTTATGGAGCTTACGAATAGAAAACTCAAAAACAAAACCACTGATGCGTACAATTCAAATGTAAGTAATCTGATCAGTCGTTGAGAAAACACGATTCGATTGCATCAGAAACGATGTAATCCGAACCGAAACGTTTACCAGAACACGACGACGAGCTTGGTGCCGCCATGTGATAAGGGCTGGAAGCGACGGAATTATAAGAGCCGCGAGATATTTTATACCATCTGGAAAACACATGCCGGGCCGTCTACCAAAGAGATGTCGTGAAAGCTGCGTCTCAACTTCAACGCAAGTTTGTAATGTTCATAATGATATCTGTAAATTGTTCATTTTTATCTGTAAGCGCAAGCCTATAATAAAATACTAAGAAGAAGAAGATTGCTTTAGAGATAAACTGAAAATATATTGTAGATGCTATGAGCTAAAAAAATTATTTCCAATAATTTAACATAATTAAAATATTTTTTAAAACATCTCTAAATAAATAATGTTTTTTATATCAAAATAAATATACAATTACAAATGTAGCCACATACTTAAGTATACACTCATACACGCTTGTTAAAAAAATATTTTTATTTACGCCCACTACCATTTTAAGTAAGAATTTCACTTCCCACAACCGTAGCTCCATAAATCATAATTTTCATTGTTTTATGCGAAATAAAAATAGAAAACTGACTGGCACGACAACCCACACTTGCCATAACACTTCACCAATTATGTGTAAACACATGTGCGTGTGGATATTCACACTTTTACACGTTCGTATGTGCTTGTGTTCATGAGCAGCATTGGCATCATCGCTACCATCGGGAATATGTTACTCAAAGTTGACCTAAATTGTATAAAACAATGAAAATCTGGAAAATCCCAAACAAATCGAGAAAACTCGACAATGCGAGAAAAATAATGAATAAGTAACAACAACAGACTAAATTAATGTATATGCTTATAAACTTTTGTTTTCGAAAAAGTGGCTGTGAAAATTATATCAATTTACAATGGGAAGCCATAATAATAAAATGTGAATAAAAGTAATAAAGTGATTAAATGAACTACGAAATATTGCAAATACAAATAATATGTAAATATACTAATGAACGGTAGTGCATATAGTGGGGTACTGAAACACAGTAAGAATGCTGATCCCAATAAAAATATTATATTATACCAGATGTGACTACTAAATAATGATGCTGGCGCTTTAAAACATATTATTTTGATTTTAACTTATTTATCCATTATGCATGTACATACTTCAACATGCACCCCTCCCAAATCTCTACAAGGCCAAACTATATTTCCTCATGTATATCTTAGCAATAAGAGCCAATATGTCCGAATCTTAGTCCCGTGAAAGCAGCGCAGCTGAGGATTAAGAGCCGAGATGATTTCACCTCTTTCCCCAACTAATACAGGCTTAGGAAATCAAAGAATCGAGCTTAGGAGTTATTCGTGCGTCTGCGACCAAAAGCTCTCACGTCCCCACAAGTTGATACTATCGCCTTTCCAAATGCAAGCCACTTATACCTAAGGGAACCCTAATACCATCTTGGCCACCTTGCGTGTCTACTCACTAGTTAGCTCATCACCCCACCATTTTTCTGTAATATTCCTGTGATCAGGAACCAATATGAGTTTGATATAAAAGCTTCGTTTCGCGACTAGTATGGAGCACACCATTAAGAAACAAGGACCTTAATCGACACTTAGCTGTCGGAATAGATGTTTATTTCCTTGAATGTCGTTAAACTATTGAGCAAGGGAGCTCTTCCCCTTCAGGACCCGTGCCATTTCCTAAATTTTCCACCTCTTAAAATTTTTTCTGGCGAAAGAAACACTACTCCAATGCGAACGAAGTCAATTGCTATATTGATTTCTTCACAGAAGCGAAAGGTACTGTTTCACGCTGAACAGGCGGCAGTTGCTGGTAATTGGGGTATAAGTATTGCTTCTATAGCAGTTTCAGTTCCGTTATTTAATACCCATGCCACGTGGATGTTAAGAATTTAAATTTTGTTGAGCTCCATGAAAAACACGACACACCAAGGATGCAAGCATGATGGGTTTGATCTGTTGGGGTAGCAATCCCCATATATCTGTAGCAATCTTTCACTTTATTCAATGGCCCACTAAGCAGAACTGATGGCCCACAACTTTCGAGTTCATTTCGAGTTATCGTTTTTCAAAGTCCATCTTAAGTTCTAGCAGATATTTATTTCAAACTCTATTCTTAAAAGGATTATCAGTGCTACATTAAGAGTATGATAATGATATGGATGCATAGTACAATTCCGTCTGATTGTACAAAATTATGAGCAATTGAAGTAACCAGAAATAAAATCTGAATCCTATCTTTAGCTACTACAAAGGTTTGTCAAGAACTTTAATAATTCATATTACGTGACATTTTACCCTACAAGACACTGAGGGGCAATGACAACCTAGCCTAGAATAAAAACGAGGAGTTTGCTAAGGGCTTTGTAACCAATGATAATTATAAAATAAGTACTTATGTGATACTCAGCTGCCTTACTAGGTAAGCACTGAAATATACTCTACTACTTTAAATTGATGTACCTACATCTACAAGTGAAAAACCGTACGACTCATTCCTCTAAGCATTATAATTCTTGTACTGGTATTTGATGGAAGAAGCCACATCAGTTCGAGACTGAATATAATAGTACCACTCGCAAAATTATCAATTAGAAAACAGTACTTTTTGGATACAAGCTCAATGGTTAAGGGATTCTGGCTCTTATAAGTTAACGAATTTTTATAATTAGAAATCACTCGTATTCATTCACTCGTATAAAAATCCCCTGGAAAAAAGTTGGAAAAGTTCTCAGTATTGTGCTGTTGTTTTTTTTTTTTTTGGCTTATGGCACGGCAACCTTTTGCCTTATATGTATGTACATACGATGGAGAGAATAATGAGGTGGCGTCTATCGTGATACCGTTACTTTGCTCTCAACAAATTTTCCAATATCAGCTGATTTTCGTGACGTCGAATTGGTGATCAGATTACCATTTTCCTAACTTGATTTAGCATTTTTTTATCTTTAGCCTCGGAGTATTATTCTTTCTTAATGACATTTTTTAATATTTGTCCAAGTGTGCCCTAAGCAAGGGCAGCCATTTAACCTAACCTAACCTACTTACATTTTTCTATCCTCCTTTAATTAAAACGTGATGTTTATTTATGTAAAATATAAATTTTCTAAAAATCAATTCATTCAGTTCTATTTAGCTTTACTTGTTTTGATCACCCGGTCACATTATCGGCGATTGCTATTATTATTGATGTTGGTAATTATTCGTGTATTATTTATGAGTGTGTTAAGCAGGCCACAGGCGGGAAAGAAATCGAAACAATCGGTTGAAACTTATTTCGCCACACACGTGTGGATTTGTTGACATACAAAGGCACATTGAACAGGTAATAGCAGTAGAGCAGCAGTTTTATTTGATGTTTACATTGTAAATTTTTTTTTATTACTCTAAACTGTCAGTGTTTTTTTATGGATTTTGGTAGATAGTATAGGTACAAAAAGCAAAAACAAAATTAATTTCTCTTGTGTTTATTCTACTGCAAACAGGTACTAGTTTGGTGTGCTTGGTACATGCCTACATTTTTTGAAGTTAGAAATAAATAATTTGTTTTATTTATACAAGCGATTTTTTCATTAAGCGGATTTTTCGTATAAGTCCCGAAATTGCTTCTAATCGGGGTTTCCTTAATAGATTTCCTAGGATAAAGTATGAGAATTTTAAGCATTTTGAGCATTTTGGTCGGCTCTTAAATCTAGAACTTAAAAACGTGCTATCCTATTACTAAAAAGAAAATGGCTGCAAATGTGAAGGATGCACGAAATAAGTGTTCAACGAATATACAATAAATGATGTTGATCATGTTCAAAACTCTAATTCCTATCATTGAGAAAAAGCTAGAAGATGAACTACTTCAGCTGGAAAAGAAATAAAACGTAATAAGATAGTTCAGAGCTAGATGGCTTAACTGTGGGGTATACTCGTATATGTGCAAATGCCTACGTACTTATACATACATTGTGCATATTCATGTGCAGATATAAAACTTAATGTGCGATATGCATGTATTAATATCTAGATCTATTAACGTGTGTAGATATGTATATAATTGCTACAATTTATTAAGGCAATTTTTTCGTGCTGGTATTTCCACAAGCAAAGCTCAATCAACATCAAGATTCATTACTTGTACTGACTGGCTGAGAAATAGAATTTCTGTGAGAATTGAGTGTGGAATTTTTAAAAACTTTTTGTTTTACTCTTAGCTATTGTTTC
This sequence comes from Anastrepha ludens, assembly GCF_028408465.1. Taxonomy (NCBI): domain Eukaryota; kingdom Metazoa; phylum Arthropoda; class Insecta; order Diptera; family Tephritidae; genus Anastrepha; species Anastrepha ludens. The sequence goes on from NC_071500.1 coordinate 72,320,238, forward strand.
TTCGCAATTACTTTTGAAAGTTAATAGTTCACACCTTTGCTTTGGCAGATATTGGCAGACAAGAGTAATGGAAATAATTGGGGGAGCAAGACTGACGAACAAGCAAAAGTACTTGTGGTAATTTTTTTCACTCATTTTTGTGAAGTGCATCTAATACTATGATGAATTGAGGTTAATAAAAGTATGTATATAATGGCATATTCACATACATATCATAGCGATTTTCGAATAAGAGTTCAAAAACCAGTACTCCCGTTGTTTCTTTGCCTATTTACAAAATCTTCCTCAGTTCGAATTTAGTGTTCAGTAAATATGTGTGTAAATTTGTAGGAAAACATTGCTTTAAAGAGAGAGAGTGTTTGACAGTTTAGTGGCCAGCTGCAAGCCTATGGTGAAATGATTTTACACGAGAACTCTTTAACAAACCGTTTTTCCAGTCTGAGTGGATTTGACAGAATCAGCTGATGGGTTGGGGTGCGTTTACAAAAGAACCGAGATTGTGTTGGTGATATATGAAAAAATCAACCAATGACCCTTCGTTGCCGTCTGAACAACGACTGATTGGACAAGTGTGTGAATATGTGAAATTATTGGGCACATTTCGGCTGCCACTAAGATTGCGTTAATGATATCCAAAAACACAGTCTTTGTTCGTGTGACTTCGTTGCTATCTGAACAACGATTGATTGGACAAGTGTGCAAATACATGTGATATGATCGTGCGGAATTCGGCTGCAAAATGTCGTGGCAGCCATAGTATCCCTCACAATTTTCTTTTTCACCATAGTTAAACACCAAACCTTGAAATCTCCAAAAAATTTTATAGGGGTACTGCCTAGCAGACCGTTATTCGGCTCTGAGCGAACTTGACAGATATGCCGACGTAGAATCCAAAGTTCCCCTCAACAATTTTATTTTTCACCACACCTAACGAGCAAATCTGGTATCTATCATCCTTGTTGAAATCTATCATCCTCAGTAAAACCATACTTGCCGTGAGTGGTGAGTAAGTAGTATTAAGCTAAGTACGTTGATCGAGTTCATGTTTCATGCCCCCAACAGTCCGTAAAGACTGCATCGAGCACTTGGAGCCTGTCATTGAAAACAGAATTACAAAATTCTGTGAATGCAGCAAGATCAGTGACGGTTTACTTGCCAGCCATGAAACTATGCTGGTTACTGGATATGCTACCATTTACGGCCAAATACCGCTCGTGTTTGATAATAAATGCAAACAAGCGTGATGTCATATATAGTTCGGAAATAGGTCTGTAATTAGCAACATCATTTTCATTGCCAGCCTTGAATATAGATAGACAGATGTGACTTTTCTCAAATGTATAAAATCTCATAATTCTAGCGATTTATTAAAAATCTATAAAAGAGCTGAAGAAATAAGATAAAAAACCGTCACTATCGCAAACATCATCAACCGCCAACCGAGTGAAGGAAGCAAAACTGTCTTTGTAAAATACTTCATGGGGAATAGTTGAGTAGGACTTTTTGGAGTTAACATAACGTTAGAAGGCCTTTGGGTTAGCCTAAATTAGCCTTTCTTATCTCAGCCTCAAATTTGCGAAAATAGTTTCGCTGAAGAGCTTTACTTAACTGTTTAAAAATAATAAGAGGCATAATTAGCCCTCTAATACTTAATATAAATAATTTTGGACGTAAAATTTTCATATACACATAGAGTCTGCATAATATCTAATAGCTGTTTGATCATCCATATTTGTTTTCCTTTGAATTCTTTGCTTTCCACTCCACACATCTTCGGCTTCGATACTTGGGATCGTTCTCTTCTGGTAAAATCTGAGAATGGCTAGTTTTTCAAATCATCTTTGCAGCTGATGCTAATAATGCTTTTTGGCTTGCTTTTATTAAAATAAAATAAACGGTCCAGTTCTTTTTCGGAAATGCAGCCCCAAACATGAACCCCAACCAAGTGCTTAACAGTTCGTTGGAGTTGTCGATTATTAGAAGCAAGGCCGACGTATGCAACTATTCCAGTGGTTGTTTCAATGTGCCCCGGAATTCAAGGTCTGGCCAATTATGTTTTTGGAACCATTTACACTAGTTTTCCTTTAAACTACTTCACTTTCTCGAAAGTAGAAGTGCGGCTTTGTCACAAGCAAATAAGTGAAATTCTTATCTTGCTTTGGAGAGGCATTTTTTGTTTTGTGCCTCGTACTTGGAAGTGCTCAACGTTTTTAACTTCGGTATACCGTTGAACCCATTTATTTATGAAAGTCTTCGACTTCAAATATTTTGCTGCAGTTGCACGTGCCATGTTTGGGCTTTGAGAGCACATCGAAACACTGTGCAGATAAGAACACTGCTTGAAATCAACAAAGAATGTTTTCTAAATTTCTCACAAAACTAACAAATTGCACAACGCGTATTGCGAAAAAGATACGCCTATTTAGCAGGCGCACTTCTATTAGACAGGCTATAAGTTCTCGGTAGAAACCGGCTACCAACTTGATTTGTTTGTATTTGTTTTATATTACTTCCTTCAAATAATAGGCTTTAATAAGAGGCCAAAGACGACACTAAATTTGTGATTGGTTTCAATGATCAATTCCAAGAAAATTGCTAATCGAGACAGGAAATTAAAAGAATTTGGCAATTCATGTCATGAAATACTCAAGCCATATATTTTCAAGATTTGTGAAGCAATGAGCTGTCATTTGCATATTTGACAAGCAATTGGGATTTTTCTGCGGCACTCACATTGGCTGTATCTTTCATAATTTTAGTTTTCCAGACTGTGCATTTCTCTTGTTTGCAAGAATCAGGGCGTCACTCTTTCCTATTCATCAAAAAATCAAACAATGCTTTCAAACAATTAAGATTTCAAAATTACTTAAAATATTGTCATCGTATTCAATCAAATTTGACAGTTATAAAACGAATAATTAAGTGTCTAGATGCTGAGTTACCCTTTGAATCTATTTCACATGTTGATTGAATTTCATATAGTAGATTTGTTTGTATGTACAATACAATCTGAAAGCGTGACCCATCCTCCCTTTACATGCAAAAGAGAAAGAAATGCAGAACCATTTCAACATTGTTAAGTGATGATTACTTATTAGCTTTACACTAGGTTATACTTATAATATTTCAATAAATAAAAATAAATGAATAAAATTCATGTGTTCTTTTTTTTTGTCATTGAAAAAAAAGTGAAGATTTGTGTGAATTTTTATGAAATGCGTAAGTTTTAAATGCGAAAATTACAAAGGGCATATGCAAGACCAAATGAAGAGTTTAATTAGGTTTTAGGCTTATAAAAAGACTTTTTTTTACCAAAAATTTTAAAATGTTAATAGCTGCTTTAACCATGGAATAAGATACTCGTAACCAAAGCACGCAGAAAAAACGGGGCGTTCACACACCAGACAAAAATAAAAAAAATACAATAAAAACAAACAGCTACAATTAAAAGAATTAAAATGCATACCTATATACGAGTATGATGCCAATATATTATAACAATAGCCAAATATGTAATTGCCAACAAAATAGAAAACTAACTTAACTGTAATTATAATGTAACAAACTGGATTCCAAATCATTGCGTAGATGGTGGCAACGGCAAAAACTATTTCATAGGCTCAGCTACATTTTGCAATTAAATTGGAAATAAACGCAAGAATGGAATTTACATATATATGCACAAATACACATTTGTACATATTAATATACAGACGTGAACAGTTGCACCCGATAAAATTTAGACGCTTGAATAGTAGTAACTGTTCAAGCCAAATACGCAAAGCAAGATACTGGTTTTGCCAATCATTCGCTTACATGTATGCATGGAATAGCTTTGCGGTTGATTTCACAATGCAGACAATAAAGTTGGCAGCAAGAGCGGCAACACTTAATATGGACTGTTGTTGGTTTACCGTCAGATAGTCGTAACGTAATCATAAACAAGTGCAGGCCCGCTAACATTCTATGGTCTTCTCTTCCGGATCTGGTTGTCGGTAGTTGTTTGTTATTGTATCCGAACGGTACTAACTATTACATGCCATCTACTTCACTTGAGTAGCTCATTGAGGCCCATTGAGGCGTGTGGCAAATTCACTATTTCCCGTGCATGAATGAGGAGTTTACATACATATGAATGCACACATGTAGATACAGCTTCTGAATGGGCATAATCAAGTACTAACTGTATTCATTTGAGCCCATCGCTCTATCTTTTGTTGTCACACAAGCAAAACTGCTTCAAAAGCCACACGTGATCGTCGAGAAGCCAACACAACCTGAGAGAGTGACAGTTTCATGCGTATTGCGGAGCGGTGACATCCATTTTTCTTGTTATTTAATTCTTCGGAAAGCGCCATTTTGGTCAACGGTGAATGTGCATAGGCATAATAAACGATTTTTCGGCCGAAAATTGAAGACATGGACGATCTTTGGTTTCAGCAGGATAGCGCGCCATGGCACACAGCTAGTGTCACAATCGATCTTTTGCGCGCCAAGTCACTTCGGAGCTGCGATTTGACGCCGTTCGACTTTTTTTGTACAATGCCAATAAGGGCCGTGATTGTGCGAATAATCCAATAAAGAACATTAAGGTGAATATTAGGCAAGTCGTTCGTAAGATAGTGACAGAAACCGTCGCCAAGGTCTTGGAAAGCTGGGCTAACAGAATACTACAGACGATGCCTGTTCTATAAATAAAGGGAATATTTGCCCTTTCGAATAAACCGGTAAGATGTGGAAACGAATGTATTATTGTTAATTTTTTTATCATATATTTGTGTGGGAGTGATCTTGAGTAAGGTGGCAATTCATACTTGTAGCGTCACATCATCGAGCAAAAGATGAGAAAAGAAGTTTTGAGTTTGGAAACGAGAACGTACGAGGAGAGTGACGGTATCGAGTGCGCGGCTGCACATCGTTTTCTGACCAACCAACAATTTAATTTCAATTTCTATTTCTTTATAAAACATTGCTGCTTTGTGAACTTTGAAAAATAATCTTTTCATACAATTTTACTAATCTACCTTTGAAGCATACGCGACGTATGCGACAACTTCAGAAAGGACTGGTATGGAGTCCCAGCTTAACCACTGCACGCGCACATGAGGATAATTTCATAATATCGAAGTTTTCTGGATCAAGTCCATTCTCGGGCTTGTGAATTTTCCAAGTCAAATGTGAAGTTATTTGTAATATTTGATTAAAAAAAACTGAAATATGAAATAATTTTTTATTATCTATGTCAAGATTTAAACTACGGACCTCAAGTGGGGTGTATCGATGTTATAACTCGCCGGCTATTGCGTTTGCTATAGATAAATAAGCCGAATATATCAATTTCGAGACCGACTACTTTCACTGCATACTAGTTTGAGTATACGAAAATTTTTATAAAATACACACAGTATTTTTCGGCTTAATTTAATTAATTAAATCTAGTTTTTTTTTAAAGACGACCAGCGGAACGGGCGGGGTTTCGCTAGTTTGAGTATAGAAACGTAAAATTAATATCTTCATAGGAGATGCTCAAACAAGAGATCACATTTCATTCCATATAAAGAAATTAAAAGCGGCAGTAGTCGCATGTTACTTTGGGACTGTTTTTGGACACTTCAGAGACAAGTCCCATTTTTTGCAGGGTACTCAACAAATTGTACAAATATGTAGATAACACATAAATGTGTTAGAAATATGCCTCCAGCATTATATTAAATTGTGCGGATATACAAGGATGCCACATGTTCTCTTTTTATTATTATTGATGATATTTCTCATAGCTAGCAAATACCTCCGCCAACAAAAAATGTTTGACTTAAAAACTCTTTCCGTTTTTAGTGAAACCAAACGATGAATGCATTCACAATCATAAGTACAGGTGTTCATGCACACATACATACATATATACATATATACATATATACATATTTAACTTGTCAGCACGAGACTCGAGGGCTTTCTCAGACCCGTTTAGTCGTGGCTTAACCGTAATACTCGGTAAGGTGTAACAGTAAAAAAATGCTTGTACGTCACCACCATCATACAATAACAGGAGAATTTGCACACACGCAGAATATCTAGTTGGGCTTGTCTACTTAAATACATACATATATATGTATAATACATCCACGATTGCACTACTTCTAGGCGTCGAATGACTTGTCACATTATTTCCACCGCTGCATCGGCGGTGATGACAACGGTAGCCTACATACTTACATATATATGTACACTCGTGGGCAATAAGATAGGTGTGCGACATTTTTCCCAGTTTTGGCTATATTAAAAAAAAAATAATAATAATTTTCGCGGACACTTCTGTTAGGTGTTTGGCCGAGCTCCTTTTTTTCTATCGTTTTGCTATATTACTTTTATTTGTTTTGTATCTATTAATAATTATTTAAAATATAAGATTTTTAATTTTTCGCAGATCTGAAACTTGATCTCTAATAGCGCATGTAATATAATTTTTCACAAAAAAAACATGTCTAAAATTTATATAGGTGGAACAATTGTATCTCGACCATATTTTTATTATTTTTTTTATTTAATGGCCTACATTAATTTTAAACAATTTTTTACTAGAGCTCCAATTTCGAACTTCGAAAAGCTCGATTTCGGAGGCTAACGGCGAAAATCGGAGAAATTACTTTTATACTTATGGCTCAATCTCATAAAATGAATTGGTTTGGTCTAGTACCCAGAAAAAAGTGGTTTTGCCGTGTATTGTTATAAGGGGTCTTTAAAAAGTGACGGTAGTTGTAGTAGTGAACAATTCCTAGACAGTACCTTTTTTATGTCCTCTTTGCCATTTGTCAAATTACTAAAGCTTGTGGTCGATATTTCAGACCAACGAAATTTGTGATTTTTTAGTGGAAATAATGAATGTGTCGACAATTCAAAGTTTCGTGAAACAAATTTGAAGAAACTGGTTTGGATTCTATCGAAGATAGAAAAAGGACTGGCAGACCGAAAACTGAACGTTCTTTTGAGAATATTGTTACTGTAGACACTTTGCGCTACACTTTCTGAACATCGATGCCTCGATGTGCTCAACAATTAGGCGTAAGAATCGCCTGTTTGGTGGATTTTACATAAGCTTTCCATCCTTACAAAACTCAAACAAAAAAATTGAAGCCCACAGTTCATTATCAACGCAGAAATTTCGTGAATTAGCTATTCGAACATGATGCTGGTTTTTCACGCAAAATCATCTTTAGTGATGAAGCTCCTTCCACATTCATGGTTTTGTCAACAAACAACATCGCTGCATCTGGGAAAGGAAACCTTAGAGTAATTTCTGGGAAATCATTACATCCACTAAAATAGACTGTTTGGTTGTTTGGTGTGGTTTTAGGATAGTGGAAGAATTGATCCGTTGTTTTCGAAGATGAAAATCTATTACTTTCAATGGGCTGTTACTGTCAATGCATTACTATATATAACATATTCAAGATTTTTTGGGGCCTGAGCTTCAAAGAATGTCTATGTGGGTCTTAATTTTCAACAGGATGGAGACACAGGTCACTTAACACGGAAAAACTTTGTATTACTGCGTTTTAAAATTCCAGGCCAATTAATTTCACATAATGGTGACATGCACTGGTAACCTACATAGATCATGCGATCTAACGCGACTAGACTACTTTTTGGGCTGTTTTTTTAAAAGTAAAGTAAATGTGAATAAGCCATCAATTTTAGAGCTGAAAGACAGCATTCGGGTTGAGATTGTTGAGCCCAATGCGACAATGTGTAAGCGAGTCCTTGAAAATTTCGTATGACAGCCTGTAGACGTGATCATAGTGGCATTTAAATGATGTAATTTTTCGCATAGAATTGTTAAGAGCCGTATTTCGAATTCAAATAATGAAACCTGAAAGAATCTGTATTATTGGATCATTTATTTTAAAACAACAAGGCAAGAGTACTTACAAAACAAACAATAAAACTCGCTATTTCAAATTTTGCACAAAATGATAAAAATTTCAGTGAAAAAAATTCTTAAAAATCAACGGTATTTTGCTGCAAATACGGCTTGCACTTTTTTATACTAGGATTGAACTGGGCACAAAACTACATACCAAAAATTAATTACAATATATAATAAATCTCTGACTTTGGTTGGAAATTTTAGTGGAAGCTTGCAGAATTTCCATAATTTTTATACAAGGTTTGAAAAAACGATTAAATGGTTTTGTTGTAAAATGACTTAGACTTTTATAAAAAAATAATGAACATTAAATAAACAAAAGCAAAACAGTGAAAACTGATCAAAATGCCTCACACCTATTTTATTGCCCATGAGTGTATATATAAGTATGTGCATACATATGTACATGCAGTAGTCGCAACAATTAATTTTTTAACGATTTTCCACCGAGAGGCGTATACCTACTGCGATTACTGTGTCTGCCATTTATTATTATTTTTTTATTTAGCATTTCTTCTGTCAGCGGCTTAGTGTTAATACAGCTTGAACGAATTTTTGTTTGTTTAGCTATCCACTATGCAAACAAAAACAAAGCCATTATGCACATTTCGTTCATAACATTTGAAAACATGTTCTATACATACATATATATGTTCGTAGCCAATTATCCATATTGCTGGTAAAAGCATAAATGTCGGTATATACAATACTTACATATTAATATATGTATGTATAGATATACATATATGTACAATATATTGTGCGGTATGGGATTAATATTAATTTGCGTTTAACCGCGTTTTGAGCTTTTCATTCCTACCTCACGAACAAATTCCAGTCAAATGTGTGAGCGTATGAATGTACGAAATATTATTTAAAATAACCTTTTGTTCAAAATGTTGTCATGACCCGCCATTAGATACTACTGCTGGTGCTAATTAGAAAGTTTAATATTTAAATGAAAGCTCACTGGGCAATTAACAATCTCAATTTCAAAAATTAACTATGAGTGCATACATACTTATTTATGTATATGCATAAGTATATAACATTATTTAGGTTAAGTAGATATATATTATGTGTATGTGTGTATACTTATGCATGGCAGCTCGTTCCAAACCGTTTTCCAACTAATTTTCAACCAGTTCTAGGAAGGTGCAATGTCTTTTGAATTTTGTGCGACAGTACCTTCCCTTTGAGGGACAAAATTTTCAAGGTGTGGTCCAGCGTTATCATGCTGGAATGTTACTCGAACATGTCTCAGTTGCTGTCGTTACTTGCTTACCTATCTTACCTAGGCTCAGCTTCTCATAATAGAATATACCGTCTTGGTTGGGGTTGAGCTTACCTACCGTTGGCGTTGATGTAGACGTCGATGACAACTGCTGCACCAATATGGCGTAATTTATAATTTTTTATCTTGATCTTATCATAAAATATCTACTTATCACACCCTGACATAATCTGGTGTAAAAGCTCGTTCCGGCGTTCTATCGTTGTCGGCCTACCCAATCCATCCTTCATCTATTGCCCATTTTATTTAAGGCAAATCAACTTCATATTACTAATCTAATTGAATTCATAACTCACGTTTCAAATTGGTTTAGAGAAAGTGTTCATACTCATGCCCTTAATATACAAACACTAATTTCAATAAAGCATTCCATAAAATATATCACTCGTTACTCATTTATGAGTTCGATATTCTTTATTTTTAATTGGTTAATCCTTAACCTGCTAATAGGATTCACTTTTAGTCCATTTATTAGGGCGGAAATTAACCTTAATGCTCCCCCTCGAATATCAAGGCATTTTAGGACTCTCAGTTTATATCAATTACGTGGGAGAGGTTGACACGTAATGGTTCACGAAAAGCAAAAATGAACTAGTTTTTCTTCCCTTCTCTTTATTTCATTATACATCATATTTCCAGCTTTCTTGGGGGCTCCAGTAAATAGCAGTTATTTTCCTGGAGAACGTGGCTGATCCAGTCCCATTTTTTCTTTCGGATTTCGAATAGCATTGATTGTTCTGGCCTATAAATCAGCATGCGATTTAGTATTTGGCCAGAATATTTTGAGGATTTTTCGTAGATATCTATTTAGGAAGTCTTGTAGTGAGTATGTGTCAGCTGTCGTCGCATTCCACGACGGCTTTACATTGGAGTTAAAAATTCGAAACACAATCAAATAGGCTCACGGAGAATTTACACCTATGTATATAAGAGATGTATTCAAAAAATAAGGTGAATATTAATTTTTCTCCAAAAATATTTATTTGCTCATCAATCTCTATTTTAAAGTAGCCCAATTCAGATAAAATACACTTTTGCCACGGTTTTTTTTCAATCCTCTTCAAACTTGGGAATAGGAAACAGTCGCAGAGGGCCAAATTTGTCAAATAATCTTTCACAAGCAAAGGTTAGTGATTAGCAAAAACCATGCATTTTTTTCCGGGCACTTTTTTCGTAGTGCTTCACGCAGACCACGCATAACTTCAAGGTAATACTCCTTATTTACCGTACGACATTGTAGTAAGAACTTCCGATGCACTGCACCATGATAGTCGAAGAAAACAGTGAGCCAAACCTTGACATTTGATGGAACTTGGCGTACCGTTTTTTGTCTTGGATCTCCTAGATTCTTCCATTGGAACGATTGGGCTGTGGTTTCGGTGTCATAACCATATACCCATTATGACCATTTAAGCAAATTAGGATCATCGTTGACGTCATTCAACAATTCCTGAGCGATCCTCATGCGACGTTATTTTGGTTAAAATTCAGAGCTTTTGGAATGAACCTCGCTGCCACACGCTTCATGCCCAAAATTTCCGAAAAGATTGTATGGCATGAGCCAACCAATATGCCGATATGCCGACATCCTCTGTAACTTTTCTAATCGACCTTGACTAAGGGTACTCCCACCGTATGCCACTATCAACATTGCAAGTGTTTTTGAGCACTTAATTCCATTTTTTACACAAAATTTGATGCAACTTCTTTGATCTGTTCGCCGAATAAGCAAAACACTTGTCTTATTTATGTCTATCACAAACAAACTAAACATGCCATATTGCTAAAACCGTAAACATATCTATCTACCGTAAACAAAAATAATAATCGAAAGTACGTAGCCCACAAAATTTAAAAATTCTCCTTACTTTTTGAATACACCTCGTATGTATTATGTAAGTATATAGGTATAACTACATAATTATATCATTTATTTATGTTTTCATAGTGCATATGTAAGGAGATTCAGGGTACCGCAGCCGCTAACCCATGTACCAACGTCTCCTAGAAAATCTGCTGCTATAACAAGATTTATTTAATTTCCTTTCACTTTAATTTCAGCCTAACTAAAATTAAAGGTTATTTCAACCAATTTTTAAATATATTCCCGCGAGAGTTTAACAAGCTTTTGATACAACAAACATTTTTTTTTTCGCAAAATAAAATAAGCTGAATTGTTGGAGATTAGTGGGGGAAACGACCCGGTCAGTTGAACAAGTTTTCCTTAGTCATTGGCTTATTTTTTATGCACGAGAAGATGCTTTACCTTTTTTTGAATGGGAAAAATCTGATTTAGGTATCTTTTACTTTTCTACATGCTTTGAATTTGTGTACTTTTCCACATAATTATATATATGCAGATAAATAATATATGGTATATTTTCTTTTTGTTTCAGAATACAATTTTTTAATAATCAACAGTCATAAGCAGCAAAATGGGTTCTGATTGTGGCGTCTGGCTAGCCAAATATCTGCTATGCCTATTTAACTTCCTCTTCTTTGTGAGTATCATATCAAATATAATAAAACTTGAATATGCGTATGAATCTAGATATAAAATATTATGGTATGTACGAGAGCTGCTAATTATATTTCTGACCTTGGGCACTTCTGTTGTTGTCTGCTGCCAACTGACGTTTCCATTGGGAAGTTTTTTACATATTTTATCATGAACGCACTCAGAACGTTTTGATGTGTCAGCCATATTAGTGTTTGCTATAGTGGTTTAAAAAATGCATCTCGGTAAAAATATTGGAATTCAACCGTGCATATTTTGGTGTGATTATTTTTCCCACGGGAATTAATAAGACAAGAGTGATCGATGAATTAAAATTATAACATTATATGGCGAGTATGGCGAGAAAATTGATTTTCTCGTAGTCACTTCACTCAACGATGAATTTTGGTTATCACCGTCCAAAATCAGTTAATGTGTCAGAAAATATTGTTGCTGTTTGCGAAATGGTTAATAAGCTCGTCATGTCACACACCGTGAGATTGAAGTATCCTTGGTCATCAATATGGCGAGCATCAGTAAGATTTTATAAGATTCAGGCTATGCTCTCTAATTCTGACCACAAACTGTAGTCCCATGGATTCCGATCTGGACTTCCAGACGGCCAATCTTCTGCGGCTATGAACTCAGGAATATTGTTTTTAACCACTGTGGTGGTTTTCGCCTATGGGCTAGAGCGTAATCTTACTGGAAGATCCAAGGCGTTCCATTGAAAAGAGTACTGTTCAACTACATCATTACGCCTTCTAACACCTCCTCCTGGTGCACTTTTATCCCGGTCTTAACCCCTTTTTCGCAGAAATGAAGAGATGTAACGCCTTTACAAGACACTTCCCACATAACCATTACGGAGGCTAGATGGCGGCAAACAACATTTTTTTGGTCTTTAGAAGTTTTAGCATAGATTTTGTTGTTTTTCTCATTAAAAACTTCTTCAACAGTGAAAATTGTATCATCTGTGAAAATAATATTTTCATATACATTGACTACGTGCTACAGAAGAAGCTGCTTGCATATGCCGAGTTTATTTTTCTTCTTCTTGTCAAAAAATGGGCAGTTGAGCGACGGTAGGAGGGAAGGCTTTCATGTGGAGATCAACCCTAATTAGTCTTGTCACGGATACATTCATTTCTTGGACATGATTTTCTGTTTTCTCAGGGGATTTCTGCGAATTCTCTCTCGAACGACTTTTATGGCTGCACTGGTTCCAACCACGTGAGGGCGACCACTTATTTCTCTGTCTGTCACTTCAGATGTTTGGGAAAAACGATTGATCGTGCGGTAAACAAACATTCTCGAAATATTAAGTTTGTCAGCAATTCGTAAATCTAACTTGCACTTTTACCGCTCACTGCAATGCGATTCTCCTTAGCTCCCCACTCCATTGTTAACAACCGATATTTGCCACGAAAATGTTTAAAAATTGCGAGTAGACAATGCATACGAACCAGGTGCAAAAGTAATGATACCAATTAATTTCAGCAGGGAAAGCCATTTTAGTTGTATTCCTCTGAAAACTAGACTGAAAGTAGCTGCGAATTAAGGAGGAAAGGCTTCGGCAGTGTATGAGAAGATGATTAAGGAAATTAATGTTGAATTTGCAAATCTAAAAAAGACAAAAAAACACCATGGAGATTAAAGTTAGGAAATTAAAAAATGTTTTTAGCCTTTTACTTAAAATCTTAAGCGAACTTTTGTTAATCCCCGTGTATATATTTACGGATAATGTCTAGTATTGAAACAAATGCACAAAGAAAAGTGAAAACTTGTTTTGACTTTCCATCACGACCACAAATCGTATCGTATTTATTGCACTCGAAGGTGAATTGAACAAACCACACAGTAGGAATAAACTCGAATATATATATGCACATATATGCGTATGTAAGTGTGCAAATGTATAAACTAAAAGCAGTGGAAATAAATGAATGACAACTCAAACTGAAAGTACAAAAATACACGTACATACATACGTATTAAATATTAAACTGCGCATTTGTGCATTTATCTTTTAGTACAAATCCCCGCCTCCCACTCACTGCATTTATTTTGATACTAAATATTTGTTCGCATCTTATTGTTATTGGTTGCATACATTTTTTACTATTACAAATTGATTTTTTGCATTTATTTCTTCGAACCATAGGTCGTTGGCACAATCGTGCTGGGCACTGGCATTTGGTTAGCGGTCGACAAAGCCTCACTGATTGCATTGCTTAAAATGGTTGACAGCGAAAACATTAACGTAAGTACCAGTATTAATTTTGTACGAGTATATACATATTATATTTATTATTTTAATATTTAATTTTATATATATTATATTATATTAAACGAGAGTAGTATCATTACGCTATGGGAAGAATGGCAATTGTTTTCCAAACGGAAATTTTTGCCATTCTTAAAGTAGCAGAATGGATAATTCAGAGGAGATGGAGCGGGAAACAGATAGGGGACTTTAGTGACAGCCAGGCTGCACTAAAGGATCTGGAGAACGCAAAGCAAGCCTTAAAGATTGTTCAAGAATATAGGAAGAAGCTTAACTCTGTTGGAAGACGGAATAAGCTAGAACTTATGCGGGCTTCAGGACATTGCGGTGTTCAAGAAAATGAAATTGCCGATGAATTTGCCAACTGTGGTTCAGTGGTTACCCCACAGGCACCAGAGCGAATAAGCGCAACAGTACTGAAGGAATCATGAAGTGGTTCAGCGATTATGTATCAATTTTACATAATTTACATAAAGAGCGATGATCCGATCTAGAACTCTGCAGAGTTGCAAGTCTCTTGTGACAAGCCCGAACAGAAAACTGTCGAACTTTCTTCTAAAACTGAGAAGAAACGACATTGCGTCGATGGTTGGTATTCTTACAAGACACAATCCATGGGGTCAATATATGACCAGCATTACAATCATTGAGAACCCGATTTACTTGTCGGGCTTAGAGAAGACGGATAGCACAGCGCATTTTCTCTGTGAGTTTCCTTCGCAAGCATGCGAACTTTGGGTTCCGATGTTATGATAATATTCGTTCTCTCAAACTGAAGAATATTTTCAGATTTACCAAAAAATCTGGAAAATTCTCACAGATCTAGCTATCTCTATGCCTCAATTCCATCCTACCTTTTTCTTTCCGTTACATCTCTCCTTTCCTCCTTGACTATCTACCCTTTCACTTTCCAGAGCTTTAAATGCATATACATATTTATATACATATATACAATAATATATTATATATATAATTGGCGCTTACACCTTTTTGACGTGCGTCTTCCTGTTGTTCCACAAATGGAAGGACCTTCAGTTTTACGCCGACTCTGTACAGCACATGGATTTTATGAGGAGCTTTTTCATGGCAGAAATACACTCGGAGGTTTGACACTACCTGCCGAGGGGCGGCCGCTATTAGAAAATTTGTTTTCTTAATGTTGGTGTTTTATTGAGATTCAAACCCACGTTCTCTCTGTGAATTCCGAATGGTATTCACGCACCAACACATTCGGCTACATCAGCTATTGCCCTGGCACCGTTTTCTTCAAAATGTGTATCATTTACAGGTCTTTTATCTTGTATTAATGCTTCGACTTCAATGTTGCCATGTTCCAATAGAATACAAGCATTTGAATATTTTAACGATTGAATCCAAGCCTGCGATTTGCTTGAAATGAAGTAATCGTCTTAGCCTTGTTTTAAGTATTCCGAATGCATTTTCGACAAAAATTCTTATAGGAGAATGTAACAAATTGCTTATGTTTCTCCTTTCTAGGAAGTTTTTATCAGTGCACCAACACCCGCAAAACTAATCTGAATCGTTACAATAAGAATTTATCCTGATACTGAGTTGGGTAATCCAAGGAAATACGCTAAGTATATCCGGAGCAGTAAGTGTTCAACCCCCAATAGGTTTCACTGCACATACGTATGTAGACTTTAATGATGTATAGTATTACGAGTACGAGTATAAATAAATGCACCAACAAACTATCTTTTCAATTATGCAATTATTATTGTGTAATGGTAATTTCTACATATCTCTAACACATATTGCAACCCCTTAAATTGTCCATATTGTCTTTGGAAAAACTGAAGGAAATCCCTGTCTACTAAGTTATTAAATTTGATTTTGCTGGCTGATCGACTGGGTGGCTATTTGATTGTTGACTCTTCTGTCTAGCATTGCGTGTCACTGCCGTCTTATCAAGATTTAATAGCTCTCAATTATGGCCGCCACGTCTTTGTAGAATATTATCAATATGAGTATGAGTAGTGAAAGAGGGTGTATGTACGTACATGTATGCATGTTAAGCGTGTTTAGTTCGTAGGTAAGAAATTAATATTTTTTTTTTCAAAAAAAAAAACGCTATATACTTCATTTACCATGCCTACCGGCAATTTCACACAATCGTATATTGGACGATGACCTAAATTTCTACACTGCGACAAATAATATCAATAATACGAATGAAAGTTGGCTAGTGTTCTTGTACTTATAGGGTGCGCTAGCTAGTGTTTAGAATTTAATTCAATGCAATCATAAATAAATTAACAGTGAACACTTTTCAATAACATTTTTTTTTGTTGTAAAGAGTGAATCTTGCTGTTGAACAAGGAGTCAAATTTCCTTAAAATCACTTTCTTGGTTGGATATCTAATAGTTCATTATGCCGTTCCTTCAATTTCATACTTCAACTCTATAATCCTCTCTGGGTTGTTGGTGTAACATTTTCTCTTAACGGCAGCACAAAAAAGTGTACTACGGATATCTCAAATATTGACTGTAAAATGAAAAAGGTACCATTAGTAGTCAGTACTTGTTAACCATAGACTATGCCCACCTCCCTGAGGACTTTTTTGCTCAAGTTTTTCTTCAATTGTGTTATGAGCGATACGAGTTATTCTACAGTCGCAATGAATGGCTATGAATAGACTCCAAAATATTGTTTGAGGCTTCCAAGTATTGAATCATCTGCTGAAGTTACCGGTATTGCTACCACCAAGCCTCCACAGATTTGAAGATGGAGAGCGTAGCGTATGTTCAAAAAGTCGGGCTTACCTGTTCGTAAGATGGTGTTTCACCGAGATTCGAACTTACGTTGTCTCTGAGTTCCGAATGGTAGTCACGCACCAACCCATTCGGCTACGGCGGCCGGTTTTATTAGGGTCATATAAATTTGCAGCTTACACGATCATCAGAGCAGTATGATCAACAACTTAAGATGTGCAAAATAGCTTCTGTTGGCAGATTGAATTCTAAAGTTTACGTAGGTAAGGGTAGGGGATCTGCAATGCTGCTAAGGTTTATACAAACGTATTTGAAGATTCCACTTTTCGAGAAGTGCTTGGATCAGCTTTCAGACCAACTGCTTGCTTTACACCAGTAACAACACCGAATGAATCTGAAGTTTTTCTTTCTATCATTACTTTAGATACTGTCCCTTCCAAGGTCATAGATAGGAGTACAAGGGCAGCTCGTTTCTGTTGATGCTGTCGCAGGCTTTTTTAAGGCCCACAAATATACAATGGATGTTAAGCCTATGTTCCTAAAACTGTTTGAAGATTTGGAATATTACTAAGCATTGATCTGCCGTTGATCTATTTACTCTGAATCCACATTGATACTCGCCAATTGTTTACATAAGTTAAAAAAAAATAACGCCGCATTAGGCTTTTATAAATACTTATAAATATATTATACTAGAAAAGTACTTTTATTTACTTAGTTATTTACAAACAAATCATGCAACCAGCTAGGGTATTTAAACATGTACAGTAGGCGGTAATGGGTTAAGTTCATTTCACTGCATATATTTTTATTTTTTTTATTTCGTTCTATATCGATTCATTGAACTCCAATTTCATTTTATGGCTTCTTCACGGTTATTCTCTGCGATTTTGCTCAGTGTATTATTGCGCTTCATTCACATTTATTACTGTTTTATCTATCCGCTCTTCCTCACTGTTATGCATAATTTTCTTAATAATATTAAATATAATCAAAGAAGTAAGAAGGCGGTGGAGTTTTTGACCTAAAATCCTTTATTCGGAAAACATAAAATTGTACTTTAGTACTACACAGGGAGGGGTTCATACAACCACGCTAACACAACTGGAATTCACGAAAAAAGAATATTTTACGCCAGGAAACAAATCGTTAAAAAAATCTCCTTCACAAATCGGATTGGGTTGGGCACAATAAGACGCACACACAGGGGAACACACACATATATACACAAAACCTAACGTTCATCACCCTTCCTACGATTTGCATACACACCCTTTAGCGCCTAGCCCTTGACCACGAATTGTAGTTGGAGTAAATAAATAAATATTTGTGCCTCATATTTATTTCAAAGATATCAAAGAAAAGAAAATATTATATAATAATTGTGATTTGGAAATAGCGGCAATTGAAGGACTGTCCGAGTTGCATGTTGCATTGTCTGAACAACATCAGTTTACCTGGATGTGGATAATGTTTATAATATTAAGTCTAATTGATTATAAGACCCACACCAGTTGGAGGCAAAAAGTTCAAATGTGATAAGGAATATATGGTCAATGAACCACATGCACATGCAATTATGTTATGTGCACACATACATTTCTTGTATGTGTACATAGGTACATATGGCTGTATGCAGGCCTGTGCTTAGGCCATTGCCACATGGGAAAATGCACAATGGTTATTTTTTCTATGAGCGTGAAATAGGCAATTTTCTCGTTTCCACGCGCTGGCGTGTTGAAAGTGAGTATGGCGGTTTTCAAAGAGGTAACTGTGCCCACCTGCTACTCTAGGAAAATACAAATCACTAATTGCTTGCGGCTGGCAATTGCATGTGCAAATGCCGCTACTGTCAGATATGTAACTGAAACTGTCGACTCAGATTCCGCTAGTTGCAGTCCCATTTTCCTGGAAAGTAATAAAACAGTGTTTTACCATTTTTATCAGATCGCCACTTTAAACACCCGTGCGGTAAAAAAAGCGCAATTCTTCCCATAGATGATGAGATAATAATTAAAAGTGATGTAGGAATTCTAATTTTCACACCTGGTCTGCAATCTTAAGCTACTTAATAAATCCGTGATATCCTCTTGGAAAAGCTACTTTTTATTTCAGAGCAAAATCTAAAGAAAAACATAGAAATGAAAACTTTTGTTAAAAAACCTAGCAAGGAATACTGTGTTTTGTTGTGCCACAAAACATGGGTACGGTACTTCATTGAAAGCGGGCGAACAAGATAGCGTGTATCACTTTTCGGCAACGGATTTCGAGATCTGGTCAGATCGAAAGAGGGCGAAGTTGTGTAGTGATGCTCTTTCGATGCCTATCGTTTTGCATTGCTGGAATGAGCCGGAGATGGAACAATTCGCGCCTGACATTTATACGCAAATAGTAAGGAAAATCTTTTTTTTATTTAAAAAGTGTGGTTTATATCGTCCCCTTAGTATTAAAATAGCCTATACATATTTTGATGTTTTGAGAAAATGAATTTCAAACTTTTTGTCGAAAGTAGCTCTCACTCAAATCTCGCTATGTCTGTAAATATTTATTACTTTTTGACTGACGTTTTGACCCACTTTGTGGAACTAGAATTTGACAAAATGTTGACCACATATAAAATCGACGATGGAGAATCCAAAAATTCAAAAAAAAAAAAAAAAATAGCCTATGAGCACATAGGCTGTTGTTATACTAAGGGGACGATATTATGACACTGTACGGACAGCTGTAAGAACTTCATGATATTCCATTCATTAGTTCGTGAGTTATCGTGCCACGAGTGACGCTACTTTTGTTATTTTCAAAAAAATGCATGCAACATGAAATTCTTGTGTTTTAATTCTACACTGCTTCTTGATGGGGAAAAATATCGTTCAAGCGTAGCAATGGCTTATGACTATGTGGACACCGCTTCATCAGAAATAACAGTAAAATGTTGGTTTGCTGACTTCAAACGTGGACGCCGATGAAGCACAACGCAGTGGACGTCCAAATGAGGCGGTAGAACCAAAATACCTCAAAAAATCCAAAAGTGGTATTGGAAACTTGGAGCGGCGCTGATGGAAATTACTTTGATGAAAAAAGGCCATTCTCTTTTAAGCCCGAGACTTTTTAGCCCAATCGTGTTTCCGCCTGGTATTGAATTGGCCCATCTTAAGGAACGACTTGTGAAACTGAATAAATTCAAATTCAATGTCAGCCAAATACTTTCTGAGGGGCAAATTAAAACGTTGGAAGACCAAACAAAAACAATTCATTGGGCTTGGGACGAAATGACACTGGCAATATACAAAATTCATTCATGGATTAACATATCATAGGCCTTCTAGCTTTGGAAAGCCCCATTGACCGCCAGGTAGTATGAGCTTTCGGCAGAAGCGCGATGACTAAGACCAGTTGACAAAGACGCAAAAAACGCAAATTCACAGCAACGGCGCAGGAAAAGTAAGGCTAGTAACGTGGGCCAGTAAAATCGTCAAATCAGTGGTCAGGCCAACAGTCAGAACAACGGCGGGGAAGAG
Source organism: Anastrepha ludens (assembly GCF_028408465.1). Taxonomy (NCBI): domain Eukaryota; kingdom Metazoa; phylum Arthropoda; class Insecta; order Diptera; family Tephritidae; genus Anastrepha; species Anastrepha ludens. The sequence continues at coordinate 72,340,497 of NC_071500.1, forward strand.
AGTGAGAATAATTTCAACAACTACAATTAAAATGGAATTCTACAATATGAATCGCAACTTTTTTTGCTAGAACTGGGAAAGATGGAGAAAGCTATATGCCATCAATGAACAATATCTTAAAATGATCTATGAAATAAACAAATTTTATTGATATTAAAAGGAGTTCCTGTAATAGGACTATGAATAAGTTCGTGCGGTTTTTTTTCGAAATTTGAAACTTTATTGACGTAAAATGGTTACAAATTTAATATTCAAAATATTGTCCATCGCTTACTACTACTTTTTCCCATCTTTTTGGCAATTCACGGATTCCCTTTGTGAAAAATTCGGTCGGTTTTGCCGCAATCCACGAATCGATCCATTTTTTGACTTCATCGTAATTACGGAAGTGCTGGTCAGCCAGGCCATGTTGCATCGATCGGAAGAGATAGTAATAGGATGGCGCAAGGTCTGGACTATACGGCGGGTGGGGTAGGACATCCCATTTGAGCGTTTCTAAGTATGTTTTGACCACTTGTGCAACATGTGGCCGAGCATTGTCATGTTGCAAAATAACTTTGTCGTGTCTATCGGCGTATTGCGGCCGTTTTTCTCGCAGTGCTCGGCTCAAACGCATCAATTGTCGTCGGTAGACATCCCCCGTAATCGTTTCATTCGGTTTCAGTAGCTCATAATACACAACACCCAGCTGGTCCCACCAGATACACAGCATAACCTTCAGGCCATGAATATTCTGCGCCGACGTCGATGTTGAAGCATGGCCAGGGTATCCATACGTTGCCCGACGTTTTGGATTGTCGTAATGGACCCACTTTTCATCGCCAGTCACAATTCGATGCAAAAAACCCTTTCTTTTGTGCCGTTGAAGCAGTTGTTCGCATGCCATAAAACGGCGTTCAACGTCTCTTGGCTTCAATTCATACGGCACCCAATGGCCTACCTTTCGGATCATTCCCATGGCTTTTAAACGTTTGGAAATGGTTGATTGATCAACTCCCAAAGTTTTTGCAACCTCTTCTTGCGTTTGAGCCGGATCTTGATCGAGCAATTCCTCCAATTCGGTATCCATGAACTTTGGCGGCGCACCCTCGCGTTCTTCGTCTTCCAAGCCAAAATCACCACTTTTAAAGCGTGCAAACCACTTCTGGCACGTTCGCTCAGATAGAGCATGCTCACCATAAACTTCCACCAAGATACGATGACTTTCGGCTGCTTTTTTCTTCATATTAAAATAATGAAGAAGAATTCCCCGCAAAAACACATTATTTGGCACGAAATTCGACATTTTCAAGTGTGGTAAAAATATTGTTGTTTACGCTTCAAATAAAAAACTTATACTGACGTTTGTGCCTTACGACAGTAGCTCTCCAATGAATGTTTGGAAATGTGGATCGATGGAATAATAATCAAGTTACGCCATCTGTTGTAAAACCGTAACGAACTTATTCATAGTCCTATTATTTTATTTCCATGTAACCCCCCGCTACCTCTAAAACACAATATTGCACAATTCCACAAAAAAATGCAATATGCAATTAGTCCGTTCTTATTATGTGTATTTACGAGTACTTACATAAATGCATTATCACACCTCATTTTTAAGCATTTCTAAAGTGCTTTTGACTTCAACTTTTAAGCGATTTAATATCAACAATCTTATGCCTATCAACCGTTGCCATAAAATGATTTTTTTCTTACATCTTAATTCTTTTTGGACCGAAAATAATTTTATTTCCCAATTTAAAATATTTTCTTTTGGTTGGATGGTCTTACAAGTATTTACACAACAAAAAAGAATCAAGCAAAATAAACTATAAATATGTATGTGTAGTTCCTAAAATTTAATTAACAATTTTGAGCAAAATATGTGCAGTTTCCTGAGATATTTTTTATATACAGATTACTTAAAATTCGAGATTCTCTTTTAGCAGTGTATTGTTGTTACAGCTATCTCACGTCAAGGGCGTCTCCTTTGACAAATGTTTAGTAGGAAATCTATAATTTACTAAAGTGAGTTCGATTTCGCTCGGGAACCACATAAAAATAACAAAATTTCCCTATGAAAAGATTGGATCTGTAGAAATTCGCAATTTCGTAAACTTCTGGATACTTCATTTATAAAAATATCAGTACTGCAACGGAAAGCATTGAAGAAGATCCAGAATTTGTCACTTGAACGGTCGTTTTTTTTACCTATACTTGACGGCATGTCGTACCTGCCCCACAGCTAACGAAACAATAAATTTGTTACAAACGAAACCCCGGGGAAAAATATTTTATTGTAAATGCTCCAAAGTAATTTGGCTGCCAATGTCGCCTGATTTGCTGGCTTTAAATTATTTTCTGTAGAGTTATAAATTAAGTATTAGTTAAAAGGGTCATTTCGAGTACGGAAAATAAAACGATTTCCAAAGAATCACTCGGGAATTGTTTCAAAGTACGAAACAATAAAACTTGACATCTAATTTGTTATGACATGGCTCCACCCTTTATCGTTAATAATAGGTAATGGATTAATATTGTCATTTATATATTTTTCAAAGCGAATAAGAATCTCTTATACAAAAAGCTATTGAAGTGGATGCCTCATCACAACAACGATCCCAAACACAATAAAAAAGCGGCGAAAAATTGGTTTCGGGAGAATAAAATTGAAGTTTTATTATTTACTTGGGCATTGGGAGCGCCTCCCACCTGGATCCGTTTACAAACGCTTTTTGGTTTTTTGTTTTTTGCTCTGCTATGAAATCGACATCCATGAAAGTCATCGTGACAAAAGTCGGATGACTGTAATATTGTATAAGTATATATAACGGGGCTCAGTTTGTGAGGGCTCCAATGCACAAGAGTGGTTTTGATTTTACCTATACAGTTGAGTAAGTCATCATAGCTGTTTAGCTGTTCGAGCAGATACACATCTCAATTATCTTTCCCATTTTTGTAACAACAGCCACAGATATGCCGAACACTTCCACCTGAAAGACAGCGGTGGAGCAGCACGCAAAATGGTCAAGCTTTTCGATCGCTCTTTAGATATGAGCGCCGCGAGCAGCATAAAGGGTATGATCTTGTAAATCAATTGGGAGCTGAGCTTTCAAAACTTACCACATAATTTTAGTGCCTTTCTATGGCACAATGTAGCCAACGTGCAGAAATTTGAGATCTAAGTCGAGTTCCTAAATATTTGAAGTTTTCAGACAGCTCAAAGCTTATGTCCAAAAAGATACGCAGCCACAGTCTTCTTGTTATGAAATATGAATATCATCTCCATTTTCGTAGGGTTAAAGGAAAGAGCGTATTTTGTGCACCAGGCACCTATATACTTAAATATAATTGGCGCGCAAACGCTTTTTGGGTGTTTGGCCGAGCTCCCCCTCTTATTTGAGGTGTGCAACTTGATGTTATTCCACAAATGGAGAGGCCTACAGTTTCAAGCCGACTCCCAACGGCAGATAGCCGGAGCTTTTTCATGGCAGAAATGCAATCGGAGGTTTGCCATTGACTGCTGAGAGGCGACCGCTATTAGAAAAAAACGTTTTCGTTATTTTGGTATTCCACGGGAATTCGAACCTACGTCTCCCGAATGGTAGTCACGTTTCAACCGTAAAATAGGGGGCATTCCATCTAATGACCACGCAAACTCCATCAACATTGCCTATGGTGGCAATTTTATAAATTTCACCAAGAAAATTGACGAAAAGCTGACAAAGGGTACCTCCCTGGGCGGGCACTTTGACCGATCCTCCGAAGAACCCATTCAACCAATAAATTTTAGATGCCACAATACCGCAAAGTCTCACTAAGAATGGAGTTATGAAGAGAGCTTATTTGCTGACCTTAGAAAAGCCATTGGGAAATAAAAAAAAAAAACAAATAATAAAGAACTGTGGGAAGTAATTCAGAGGACCTGGTATAATGTTTCATTAGAAAAATGTTCGACTCCATGAAGAACAAATGTTATACTGCACTAAAATATAAAGTACGATTAATATGAATTTACTTTCATTTTTGCTGTAATTTTCAATTAATGTTATTTCTTGCTGTTATTTGTTGCTGCCGTATTTTATACACTTTTTTTGTTGTTAAAGAAAAAATATCAAAAAAGTCCAAGCTTAAATGTTTTTCATAAATAAAACAAATGCCACAAATATTAAAAAATATTTTTTAAACACACTTACATATATTCAAAATGTTTACTCAACCCATATACAAATAAGAATAAACGTTTCTTATCATTCTGATGCAAAAAAGGGCCTCAATTTCAAAATAGCCTTTTTTTAATTCCCTTACAAGAATACGCGCAAAGTTCAACTTTTCTACTAGAGGAAAAATTGAATATTGTTTTTGATACTCAAAACTATTTTTGAAACCCAAAAAAATGAATTTTCCAAATTCTGTAGTAAAATTACTCGTTTTCGGCAATTGGCGCACAAAAAACCAATTTACAATACGGAAAGCACGCAGTTTGCAGTGCTATTAAAAGGATCGCAAATGTAGCAGAGGCATTGAGACTGGTTATTATATTTCCATTTTGGTTGTTGTTTGCACAGTCAGTGGCCCGTGCGCTTCATCATCTCAGTGGATTACTCTCACGTACACTGTGGCTTTCATTTTCATTTACTGACAACAAATACTGCTTTGTTTGATTATTTAAATTATTCTTCACAGATTTTAATTGCACTTTATAGTTTTTGTTATTTATTCTTAATATTTGTGATTTTCAAATCTGAAATAAAGTTTTCGTTTTCATTCCAGCAATTCACACAGCCGCGTGCCATCGAGCAGATGGCGTACCTTTTGATTGTAATCGGCGCCGTTATGTTCTTCATGAGTTTCCTGGGCTATTGTGGCGCTATACGTGAGTCGCGTTGTCTACTAACGACGGTAAGTTGAGGCGTCTGAAGCAGAGTCCAGTCTACATGGGCATACTTATAAGCATACCCATTGCGGGTATGATGTCTTGGCGTATCGCGTGCGGTCAGCTGTGCATATCAGAAAATTTAAATGCCATACTAGAAACTTTAAATTTTCGATTTTTTCTTTGCTTGCTGCGACAGCTATGAGCGCGTATGAAGCGGTATGCATACAAAAGTTCATACATATGCACATGCATATATATATACTTGACGAATCTTCAATGAGCAAACAAGAGCACGTCTTTAGTATTTCGATTGCGACATTGGCGTGATTTTATTGAAACTTTCCCCGGGGAAAGCGTTATGTGTGAGAAAGAAAAAATGATTTACCCTCGTTGAAGGCACATTGATCAGGCAGTAGCTGTAGAGTAAAAACAACAATGGTGTATATAACAACAAAATATGTTTGGTTTCTTGAGTGTAAATTCTGATTTTTCTGAAAAGTTACAAGAAAATTTAAATGCATATATTTACATACATATGAACTTATTTCTTTCCTATTACTAATAGTTCACTACTTATGTATGTATGTGACCGTGTATGAATCCATTATAAAAGGTTTGCAAGGCTTTACGCACATTTATAAACTTATGATAGTTGCTTCCTGGTTTTACCATACGTTGTTTACTCGACAACTGCATACTTGGACGTCGTTGGAAATCAGAATTTTTGCCGGTTGCAAGATTTTCTCTGCTGAACTGTTTAAATATTAAATTAAAATTACTTTTCCATTAAATTCTGCTTCCATTCTATTCAATAGTGAAAGGGTTTTAGTTGTAAATGTATTAAGTTAAAAACACTTTTTTTTTTAATTTTAAAATTTTTAATTTAATTTATTTATTAAATAACCTAAATTTGGTTAACACTCCCGTTAAAATAAGAAAATTTTTCATTTCATTTCGTAAACCTGATTTAATTCTTTCATTCCACTTCTTTCTAGAGAAAAATATAAATAAAAAATAAGTCCGACAATATTCAACTCGACCTTTTTGAATATTTCATGCATAGCCATAATGAATAGCGCGCAGACTGAATTAATATTGTTTCGTACCCGGGGTTTCGAATACATCCGAATTATAGTCATAGATCAACCCATTTCACTACGAGGGCCGCCCATTGAAGCAACTATTACTCGTCCACAAATGTGCACAGAGCCTTCGTAAGTAGCTTTTTCGCTCCCTGTTGACAAATCAGCTCCCTGAGCAGAAAACAGTAAAACCTCTTGGCAATTTTGAAGGAAGTAAAACACTCCCTTTCACTACTTACTAAACCCTTGATGATTCACTGATATACAAATCTTATAAATGATTTTTAAATATTATTAATAATTAATGATTTTTTTACTAAAGAACCAGACTATCTAATTTATTTCTACACAGCACGCTATGATAAAGAGTAGTAAGAAATTAAAATTAGAAAATTGGAATTTCGCTTTGAGATGCAACAAAGTCATTTGACAAGGTTTGTTTTTTTGTTAATGATATATGTGCCCATAATTATGAAGTGGTCTAAGACACATAATTCGTGTTTGAAGATATTAAATGAAATTCATTTGAATAAATGAAAAAATATTTTTACATTATGGAACCTTTTTATATAGAATTTTATTAGTCTTGATTAACCGAAATTTATTATGAATATGAAATTTTCATACAAAAATGTTGTTTCAAAAGTTAGAATTGACTTAGACCATTTTCAAAATTAATTGAATGTCCTATAAATGACTTAAAGCAATAAAGAATTATGTGTTTTATTTGAAACAATAACTTTACTGATATATTTAATGAAAATTTAATAATTATTTTGAAAAAGTACTTAAAATGTTCCTGAAAAACCGGAGGAATATAGGGCAGTAAACAGACTTTATAATATCTTATGTCTTTCTTCGTTTACTTCAAATTTCCGTATCTGTGTCATCTTCCTCTTTTAGGTGAAAGATGCAAAACGTGGAATTTAGAATTAACTAAAGAAGTTGTATAGAACATTTTACACAAAATCTCATCCATTGCACTTGCAGCCAAGGGGCAGGTTGCATCGCGGTATTTTTGACTCTTCTTGTTGTTGACTCTTCTAGTGGTTTCGTTGAAAAACAATCTACATTAATTTGCTGCTTTTATTTTCATTTCTATCAAAATCAAATAATTCCGAAGAACCTAACTGAATTATATCGTTTCCGTTATTATTGGTATCGTCGCCGATGATCGCCGTTGCTAACGTACATAGGTCGTAATTACCGCTGATTTTTTATAATTTTTTTAGAGTGCTTTAACAATGTTTCAACGTGTACTATTGTATATCGAAATCTCTTCTAATATCCTGAAATTTGAGTGCTCATGCATTTGTAAATTTCATTTAATTTGCTTAAAACCAACCCACTTAAATTTAAACCCGTTTCTAGGCTAAGCCCACTTACTAATTTGACTACGACTAAAATAAACTATGGATTTATTTTTTTATTTTCTGTTATGAAATATAATAACAAATACAATTCGACTACGATTATGCGCCAATTAGTTCTGCATTGAAATTCGCCGTGCTTAATTCAATCGTAACAAATAGTTTTTATTATCTGCCCCTTAAAAAAAAACGTTTGAATTAAAATTAATCAAACTTTGCCAAATATAACTAAAACTCGTTGTTCTGTTGTAAATTCTTAACATTTTGATTAAAAACGATATTAATTTCAAGTAGCACATCAATTCTCCGTCGAAAAAATTTGAAATAGAGCTACACTGGTAAATTGTCACGCATATTTCACCCAAAGCGAAATGATATAAACTGGTGGCGGCTGATAGATTTTGGCTTTGGTGGCCAAATAATCGAACTCCGCTCAATATTTGTAGGGCAAATTACTTTAGGAAAGAAAAAGAGAAACCAAAACTGAAACAATTCAATTTGTAGTGTCTTAATTGCTTGATTTGATTTTTATAAAAATAAAAAATCGTGTTATTGACCATATTTCACAAAATATCACTGGAAAAACAAAATTTAAGCAATGGAAATGTAAACCAAACATTTAGTTGTGACAATTCAGCCGCCAACGCGTTAAAAACAATCACAGTTTATGTGAATTCGTCAGACTAGCTGGATTCAATGTCATGTAGCCATTCAGAGAACGTCTGAAACACGCCTGGAACACGTTTTTTTGTAGTTACTTACACTTTTGAGTTGTCTACTTGTAAATTTATCTGTCTAAATTTTGATAACGCTTTTTGCCTTACGAAATGTCAGCAGTAATGCTATGATATTATGCTTAGAAATTCATTAATATACTAATGGCCTCACTTTGAATTCCTGCGCCAAAATAAAAAAGAAATTTAAGCTACCTTATTCAATTTCTTTGGAGTATACATTTTTTTTTTCGATTGAGTTGCTGCAATTTGCCCCATGCATGAGAATTCGGCTTTTTTCTTGAAAGATTTAAAGAAAATATGAAATACACGAGATGTTTTCGCACCAATCCTTCCTTCTTTGGCGAATTACTTCACGCCCAAATAATTTCCTTATTAGCTGTCTGACCTTCTGGCAAAAATTCGTGGTATAACGGTGAGCATCGCTTTCCTTTTTGACTAAAAACGCCGTGATTTTTTTGATCTTGGTTCATCCGGAACTCTCCAATCACTATAAACCTACATCTCGTCTTCAGTAATTATGTTTGGCAATTTGATGAATATTGGCCCGGATTGAACCTTAGAAATCATATGTTTGGGGATATCAACGTGGTAACTGTTTTGCACGAAATTCGGTTCCTTTTGAGCCAACTTTACAACAACATGGCGCAAACTGAAATCATTACCTACAATGTTCTGAACGGATTCCGAAGAGATATTCAAATTCTCTGTCAGCTTTCTGATAGTTAAGTCGCGGTTATTTATCAAGTATTCTTTCACTTTTTTAATGTTTTCATCAGTTGTTGATGTCGACAGCCAGATGTCGATGAACTCAGGATCTCTTCTGAAGCATTCATGCCACTTCTTGTAAGTATCATTATCGAAACAGTTGCCCAACATATCAAAGGTTTTTGCACCATTGAATCTGCATCGAATTTGTGAAAAAACCTGCAAAATTTCATACAAACTCGTTGTTGCAAATTCAAATCCATTTTTAGAACTGTAAAAAATCGAAAACACGTGCCGAGGTAGATTTACTCAAGACGTCGTAACTTTCACAAATGTTAAGTAATGGCGATAAAGTTTTGGGGCGAATGCTAATCAAAGATGTGGCAACGAAACAGAAAAAATCAAATCAGTTGACTTAGAGTGCAACCTGGTGGTTGTTCCGTGATCTTTTGGATCAAAGTGGCATATAAGATGTATATACCAAATGATTTATGAGATAAACTTTTCCAAAAAACAATATTCCGAAACAATTAGATGAGGAATCATAACGAACTAAAACTTTGTCTTTGTTGGAAGTGTAGCACCGGCCCCTTATCCAAAGTTAAATATAATCTATATTGTGCCCAAGGATCACAAGAGCTTACCGCAAAATTTTTATAAATATCTGTTGAGATGCCTATATAAAATACTCACACACACATTCATTTATATTTGAATTTTGTTACGAAAATAAATGTGAAAAGTGGAACTATTATATGAAAAAGTGGAATTATTTTCACTTTTGAAAATGTTCCTATAAATAAAAGTGAAAATAAAACAAATGTTTTTGTACCAAAACGTACTAAATGAAAAAAGTGTACAATTAGTAACGCAGTTAATTTTCTCAATAGAGAGATTGAGAGCGCTAAGTATTTATTTTAGGTCGCCAACTACTACTCGTCTCCTCTTACATGTATTATATTTAGAGATACCACTCTTTGAATTAAGTAATCCATACTCGTTGAAAAAAGATGTAAAATTTCAACTTTATTTCCTTTCTTTTCCGAAGTTACGTGCATGTTAAAATTTCCCCACTCTACAAGGACAAATATTTGCAATTTTCTATTAAACCGAAATGGCTTGGCCAATGTCATTGGCTAATTTAAAATGTTTTGTTCGTCGTTCGTAATAGTACATAATGTTGCAATTTGCCATTTGTGTCACCAGATGACAAAATAATCGGTCAACGATAGACTACCGACGAGACAGCAACAATGAGCAACGACAACGAAATATTGTGTTTACAATGCAAAGCAAAAAATACTTCATTGCACGCGACAATGAAAAAAATAAACCGAAACCAAAATCTGGCGAAGGAAAAAATCATGAAACACGAAACGCAAATTTGTATGCAATTGTTAATGGTTTTGTGGGTGCGCAGAGGCGCATGCGCAACATAACTGCGCGCAGCAGATAACACCGAATATGCTCAATAATGCTAAATGGATGACGGCAGCGCACGTTGACCAGCGCGTACTTTGAAGAATTTGCTTTCAATAGAAACTATATAAAAATTGTAGCTGCATGCGTATACCTGTAAACATGCAAATAATGTGTATAAGAAGTTGGGTAAAAACAAACTGTCACAAAACCTTTGGAAAATTAGCGGCACGTTGCCAACTACGCGCCGCATGACGGTTCAGAGGAATGCAAACCAAGTGGATTATAAAATGCATTACACTGATGAGATAAGTCTGCTGTGCAATTATGTGCTGGTATTTTTTTGTTTGTTTTGTTTTGAGGTTTTTAGCTTATAGGTGCAGCCCTTGGCGCAACTGCTGGTCTAATCCTCAACCACACGTCTAATACTTTCTTTTATGTAACCTTAATTTAAATTTTTTTATTTTCCTTTAGTCACGAACTGGGAGAAAGTTTTATTTTTTGTGGAAAAATGTTTGAAATGCTTATACTTGTGTGTGTATGTTGCAAGTTTCACATTCAGCATAGATTTATTAATTATTTTGGGTGCATCATAAAAGCTTTTCCCAATATTTACAGATATACATCAAACGAATATCAAAAACTCCTCAGAGTTGTTAAGGAAATTTTTTACTGCATTTACAGAGATTTGTGTTTCTATACTTATTTTAATAATTTAATTTTTATAAGAAGAATTTAATTGAATAAATTCAGCAGGTAGTCCAACATAACGAAAAGTCGATTCCACGCAATACCTGTTTAGCACCTGGCCTAATTTAAAAAAAGGGTTGTCTGTAAAGTCGATTTACTGACGATAGTTTAACGTGACAACGTCGTAAGAAAATACTGATGTAATGGTTACAATTTTCAAAACAAAATTTTAATTTTATTTGTTTGACAGATATTTTGTATGGATATAGAGAAGGAGGTAAATGGAATCGCAATGGAATTGATCAAGTTACATTTACACAAACGTGAAAAATGACGAAAGATTTATCAAATTCATGAAAGATATGTTCAATTTCGATTGTGCATCAGACGTTAATAAGTCTACAACACTAAGAGGCAACATCATCGATTTGCCTTTTTCAAGACACATTACACTCGAAACACCCCCTTTCATTTCCTACTTTTCCTATCATCGTCCTATTCTCAACAAAGAAATGGTTCATTACCATGCACACAGGAAGAAGGCATATGCAAATTCAAGTATGTGGATTTATATACAAATGCGCATATATATACATATATATGCTCACTCAAGTAGGACAGAGCCAGATGTCGAACGTTGCCGAACGCGGGGGCCGATTGTGCTCTTTGCCGTTCGTTCAGCGCTCTTGCTTGCAGTTCAAGCAAGGTAACGACGAATGAGCAAGATAACGACGATTGAGCAAGATAACGACGCATTTTTTCGTGCGTGCAGCCGGCTAAATCGAATTATAAGACGTTATCACGTCAAAACTGAAAAATATTTGAGGATAATAATGGAAATTTGTATCTGGAATAGGAACGAATCGATGTCGTGCACGAATTGTAATAAATAAAAAAGTTTCGATTGCAAGGTTTTTAGTTTTAGTCGCGTATTTTCATAATTTTTATTTTCGTATGAAATTTTACTATCCACTAGTTGAGGCCGTTAAGCGCCTTTGTGAATTATTTATGTGAATGAATTATTTAATTTAAATATTATAACTTTTGAATAACTAAACATGCATGATTTAAAAAAAATTGGCGGAATAGGTTCGATACAACATTTTTTCAATAATGATGTAGAGAAGGACACATTTAATGAAAAATTATAAATTCAAAGCAGCCATTTTTAACTTTCTGAGCTTTCTTTAAATTTTATTGTTGATTTAATTTACTGATATATCCTCAAATAAAAATAGGGGAAAAAAAATCGGACCGTTGAACGAGCATTTAAAATAATCTTTAAATTCTCCAAAACGGTTCAGTTTTAGAAATAATGTCATATATGTAACTACATTAATCAGAAATTACCAAAATAATAATATCCTTAAGTATTTATTACGTCTTTTTTGATACATATTATTTGGCCACAACTTATTACCTCTTCAGTACAGGATTCCTCTTAGGACCTTCAGAAGAGGACTAACAATTTCTTCTTAAGGGAGGAAACCGGTTTAGGAGCCGAAATTTTGGTGTTCTTCGTGAATTTTTTGAACAAGAAAGGAATAATCAGAAATTGTTTAAACTTGGAGGGTATTTTCCTCATATTTTTAAGTACACTTTAAAATTCTTTCAAGCCATTTCCGCCGGAAATAGTGGCGTTAGAGCGTCTTGTCCATGGACGATTGCCATCCGAGTATCTTTCTGGTGAGCATTCCTGAAGCTGCAATTTTTCTCCGTGATCAACAACAATTTTTTTTTCGTTAACAACATGTTTCCTAAGAATATGAACCAAATTTTGATAAAATACCATTGAAAATTGCATATCTTTGAGGCGCTTGAACACAATGTAATTTTTTCATACCATATTTTTAATGATAACATAATCCCAGAATTAGGTGCATATCAATTAGGATTGAACAAAGAATGCTCCGAAAAAAAATTATAACGATTGGTCGATAACTTTTTGAGCTAGAGTGCCCACCAGTTGAAAAAAGTAGTTTCGAGAAAAACGTCGTTCTAACTAACGCGCGCTACGGTGCGGAACCGACGGGCAGTCACTGAAGTGCTCATAGAATCGGGAATAATGCGAATTTCGCCTTTTTTACCACATATTCTTGAGTAGTTATATTAACAATTTATGCAATAAAAAAAGTCGATTTTTGATAAGTCTAAACTGGTTTCCCGCCTTAATGCTTTATCTGTAAATAAGTACCATGTGCTTGGATTTTAAACTTTTTTCATTGGAGAAATGTTTTGATAGTTAATTGATAGCATCGGCATCCACCTGACAGTTGTTAAAGGAGAATTGCACAAATTATTTCTAAGGAAAGCGTAGAAAAGATGGAGCTCCACCCCTCCTTATGTGCTATTTCGAAAACCCTTTGGCCCCAGTACAATATGCGGAAGACTCAGAAAGTCTTTTGGACTTCTTTTACCATTTAACCCCCATTTCAGAAGCTGTGGGGATCTTTCAGAGAAGGAGACTGTTGAGCACTTTCTCCGTAAAAGTCTGGGTTTGGCATGTAGACGATTAAGGTCACTGGGTGCTCCTTTCTTCGACAGCCTGGGGGAGTCCGCCAACCCAACTTCCATCAATCTTCTCCATCATATCAACAGTTCTGGCTGGTTGTAGATATCTGCCTGTTGAGGGTATCATAATGGTATCAAAACCATTTCACCTACCTATCTACCCAATCTTAATTAATTGGGACAATCCATTGCCGTTTGAAGCAATCCATTAGTCGATCCATTTTATCGGAATAAATGATAATTGGAAGAAGCAGCATACCGCGGGTAGGTAAGACCTCCCATTTAAGTGTTTCTAAGTATGTCTTCGATTGTTTTGCGACAAAAGAATGCGCTTTATCATGCTAAAATAAAACTTTGTCTTGTTTATTCTGATGCAGCGCTGGTTTTACTTCAGTACTAGGCTCAAACGCATTAATTGCACTCGGTTTCAATACCTCATATTACTCGTACGTCATACTGAGTTCATCGCACCAAATACAGACTTTGGCGCCGTGAACATTCGATTTGGCCGTCGACGAGGAAGCCTCGAAAAACCCTTTCGACTTTTGTCTTTGAAGCAACTCCCTGCCTCAACTTGTACAGTGCGCAATGTCCTTGCGTCTGAATCATTCCCAAGTCTTAAAGACATTTCAAAAGAAGTAACCCTTATAATTATGTAAAGCTTTTTTTTTGCATTTGACGAGAGTCTTCACCAGGTAGTGCTTCAAATTCTGGACTTTAAAATCATTGCCCTTGTAGCATTCGTACAACCCACGACTTGCCCTTCATCAATCACGATATCTCCATAAATACTTAAAAGTGTGTTATCGCCGCTTCTATTCTACCTAGTGCAGGACCTAATAATGCAACAAGTTTCAACGGCTAATAGTGATATTTCAAGGGGTTTGAACAGTAACCTGGAAGACTTAGACCACGCTGATCACATCAGTCTGTTGTAACACAAATTGACACATATACAGTAAAAGGTGGAGGCGCAGCCAAAGTAGGCCTAAGGATTAACATTGCAAAGACAAAGATGATGTGCCTCAACACCACTGAACCGGGAATCTTCCGGAAACGCAGTATTAACATTGAAGAAGTAGACGAATTATGTTTCTCAGAAGCTTCATTAACAAAACTGGCGGGTCAATAGCTGGCATACGCAATCGAATAGCAAAAGGTCGCGCTGTATTTGGCAAGCTATACAAAGTTTGGAGATCTTCGTATATATCCAGGCGTTCGAAATTAATTAGTCCGCCGTAGCCGAATGGGTTGGTGCATAATTACCATTCGGAATTCACAGAGAGGTCGTTGGTTCGAATCTCGGTGAAAGCAAAATTAATAAAAACATTTTTCTGATAGCGGTCGCCCCTCGGCAGGCAATGGCAAACCTCCGAGTGTATTACACCATGAAAAAGATCGTCATAAAAATATATGCCGTTCGGAGTCGGCTTGAAACTGTAGGTCCCTCCATTTGTGGAACAACATCAAGACGCACACCACAAATAGGAGGAGGAGCTCGGCCAAACACATAACAGAAGTGTACGCGCCAATTATTTTTTTTTTTTAATATAATTAGTCGACTTTCCCCTGCAGCTCGCGGTGTCCGCCTTACAGTTGTATGTCGCATCCGGCCGACAGATGACTATGTAAAAAGTAGTAGAAATGCACTCGGAGGTTTGTCTTTCGAAGTCTTACCGCCTTAAAAACAAAATTTTCTCGAAAATTCAATATTTCGTCTCCACAATGGTCCTTGAACCTAGGCCCACCAAGTGTTAGTCACGAACAAACCCACTTGGCAACGGGGATTTATTATACACATATATACTTGGAAGCCGGGAATAGTGGTAGGGGGCTGCATCTGAAAAATATGCCTGGTGAGGCACGAATTCATCCATTCATTAGATATTGTCATTGCGACTACAAGCGTTGTTCTGGAGCGAACTTTTCTTTACTTTGTTCCGTCATTTTTTCTTCAAATCGGGATCGATATAATCCAAAATCTCTGTTTCTCAGATAGGCGCGGGGCTAAAATAAAAGGAAACTTTCCTTGTGCTACTGGTGGTTTCACTAACAATTTGATTTCGAAGTAATAGGTTACTAGCTAATAGCTTGCGAAGAATAGCATTTCCAAGAGACAACCACTCGCTCACACGAAGGCAGACGCTGCGATGAAGACTCATGGCAGAATGTTTATTTGATGGTGGCATTTGTTCGCCTTATCAGTAAAAATTATTAGGTGTTGTGGGTTTTTTGAAGGACGGCCATACCACAAAGCAAGATAACCCACACCTATTATTTCTACCCGCTGCTTGCCCAGGCCTGCCTATTCTAAATAAATACTTAATCACAGCTACACTTCATATCTAAAGGCCGTAGCAAACTGTGACCCGTCCGGTAGCCTGCAGCTCTGCTTCTGCGGAACTCGCAATTAATTATCATTCGAATCACTGGTGGTCTGAAATTTATGACGTTTCATCTGACAGATCGGAATACGAGCTGCAGTATAACCGGACTTAACAAATCATTAGTTTTTGAACCACACACGATTGTATTATTAAATTTGAAAATAATTAAGTTCTATAACGTGTTCCTTCACAACAAGCTCTTCTCAATATGCATCGGTGCACTTTACCAAATAAAAATCTATGGTAATTGGGTTTTGCTAAGAACTACTTTAATTGAACCAATGCACACAATGGTTTCACAATCGCGAAATATCTATGTATTTCCATAAGTCCCCAAAAGTCTCAATACAAATTAGCTGCAGGCAAAAACAAAGCGACTGCAATAACACTAAAGCGGCAATGAATTCAACGCCAAGTCACGTGCTCTTATAAATCAGTACATATCAGAAACAAAGGTGTCCAACTGGATAAGTAGTTATCTTTCCCACTCTAAAGAAAGTAAAAAATTATACGAGTATACTCGTTTAATATAAAAACGATAAACGCATAATGATAAAAGCATACAAAGCACACGCCTCTCCGCGGCTGGTTGGCATGAAGATAGTGGTTGAGCATTTATTGCACGTTGCTTTGTTAGTTATTGTTGTTCGTTGTCATGTCGTAATGAATGCATTCAAGTGTAGCATTGAGCTGCGGTTGTGGTTGGGTCACAGAAATAAATATAATTTTTATTATCTTTTTTCACTTCTTGCTACTCTTTGCACTTACATACCTTACATGAAATTGTTAGTGTTACTGTTGTTTCAATTGTTGCTTCAATGATTGCCTCAAATTCACTTGTTTGTCCGAATTTTTCTCTTGTTGTTTTCTTGTTTTTTTATAGCATTGATGTGGCTTTCAACAACCATATAAAATAAGTTTATTAATACAGGGTGGCTGATGAATTTTGCTACATTAAGAAACTCAAATAACTTTTTTTTTAGTGTATGGAATTCATTTATTTTTTTTTTCAAGTTGAAGGTCATTAAATTTTATTAAATGTAGCTTAACTAGTTTTAAAAATAATTGAATTTAAATGCCCCCCATGCTCGTTGACACAAGTGCGGCATCTTAGTAAAAAGTTGTTCATTGCTGCTTTGAGAGTTGCGACAGGAATAGCCGCAATTGTTGCCCGAATGGATTGTTTTAGTTCATCCAAATTTGTTGGCTTTGTTTTATAAACTTCTTGCTTACATAAGCCCCACAAGAAAAAGTCAGTTGCAGTAAGGTCAGGCGACCTGGGGGGCCAACGAAATTCGGAGTTTCTTGAAATCAGTTTATTGGAAAATTTTCGTCGCAACTCTGTCATAACAGTCTGGGCTATGTGAGACGTTGCCCCATCTTGTTGAAACCACACAGAGTTGAAAGAAATTCTCTTTCGGCGTAGTTCTGGATAGAAAAATTCTTTCAGCATTTTCAAATAACGGTCTCCAGTAACCGTAACGGTGTGACCATTTTCTTCAAAAAAATAAGGCCCGACAATACAGCGTGAAGAAACCGCACACCACACTGTCATGCGAAGAGGATGCAATTTCGTCTCGTGGAGTATCTGTGGGTTAGAAGTACTCCATATTCGACAATTTTGTTTGTTCACATTGCCGTTTAAATCGAAATGGGCCTCATCAGACATGAAAAGGCAGTTTAACATGTTTTGGTCTTCTTCCACCATTTGCAGGATCTTCTGGCAAAATTCCAAGCGAATCGGCAAGTCTGCTGCATTCAGTTTGTTAACCATTTGAATTTTGTAGGGAAATAAGTCTAAATCTTTGTGCATTATTGTTTGCAAAGACTGTCGGCTGACACCAGGTTGAGCAGATAAGCTTCTTGTTGAAACATTTGGATTGCTTTGTATAGCTGCAGCTACAGCAGCGATCGTTTCCTTCGTCCGAACTGGTGGGTTTCGATGATAAGGCCTTCTTGCGACTGTTCCTTGCTCAGCAAAATTATTCACCAGTCTCATTATGGTCCATCTGCTCGGGGGATCGCCGCCAAACATCCGCCTGTACTCTCTCTGTACCAAAACTACGGACTCCAGTGCGTGATAGCGACGGACTATCCAAATTCTTGTTTGCGTGTCCCAGTTATCCATTTTAATAAATTTTAAAGATCAATCTGCAAATTAAAACAAAAACGGAACAGATAACTTAAAAAGAAAAAAAGTTATTCAATTTTTTTTGGTAGCGGATTTCATCAGCCACCCTGTATTTGTATTGCTTTATTATCACTTATATTGTTATTGCTGTTATTGCTGGTGACCACCAGCACACAATGACCGTGCGAGCATGCGCAACTAAGCATAAACACAGAATAGCTAATTCGGTCGAGCAGACGGAGCACAAGACAAGGCAAACAGAGACCATCATTCGCCCAGCCACAAGAAGAAGTGTGGGTGAATATTTAATAGAAACTTATCACTACTCATGGAACCCAATTTAAAAGTTTTACTGAGTTAAGCAATCTATTTGATATATGTACGGTGGACAGGTTGAATATAGGTTTCTCGACGGGTTGCTAAAATTTTTTTCATATTGCGGCAATCGTTAGCGATGTTAATTTAACGTATTGCACTATGCCGTAAATGGTAGCAATTTATTCTTTAAGCCGCTATATAAAATGTTACAACCTAAAGCTTTCAAAACTAGCTATTTAATCAAGTAATGGTACATGCAATTGTACATTCTGCCAACGGAGAATTAGGAATTAAACGCTAAATTAAAATATTATTTTACTAAAGGTAAAAGTTTATTTCAATAACTATTGCAAATTATTTTCTCTAAATTTTAACCGTTATGACGCATACACTTCTGGAATTTGGTTTCCGTACTCCATGCCTCTCGCTGGAGAAGTGATGTCGGAATGAAATTAACCTCGCTGACGACTTATCAGTTTGTTGATTGTTGGCATCAAATAATCGTTTAGCATGCACCTATAAGAGACACCGGCCACAGAAATTGCAATATACACCAAATCGTCGCTTTGAAACTGGGAAAAGGCTGCTGATGTTTTGATAATAGGTTCTGTCTTCACTACTGTCTTTCGATTTTCGGTCTTTCACCGAGATCGAACCTACGTTCTCTCTGAATTCCGAATGATAGTCACGCACCATTCAGCTACGGCGGCCGCCAGTTATATGCAAGTTCATCTAAATAAGTGCGATCATCGGTTGATGGCCCCGGCCTTTGCCAATTATACTCTCGCAAGATTTCGCATATTTTCTTTTGCACATTTTTTTCCAGCGTATCTACTGCTTACGAAATAAGAGCTACTAAAATTGATTAATCCAAAACTGCTTATCTCTTCAAGTACTCAACATATGTATGTACATATTTACATACATTGAGTGTCTAAATTCTGCACACAAAGCTTATGAATTTGAAAGCGCTGCACTACTCCACTGAGCCAATCAACCGGAAAGAAATTGGTGATGATTTCCATTTCAATTCAACCGGGTTATTCGGAACATGTTTTTCGATTTCGGTGTAACTCAAATATGTTGCTCTCTGGTCAAAATAATGAGACACGTATTTTTTTGTTCGCCCGAAAATTTTTTTTTTCAAGATTTATCGGCAATTTCGTTTTTCGGCTCAAAATCGATTTTTTTAATTACAATATATAAAAAATTTTTTTTTAATTACTCATAAATTAGTCAAAAACGAACCGATTTTAATGACCCTGTGTTCAAAATTATCGTCATTACGTAAAAAACTTATTTACATTGATATATTTCGTAAAAAGCGGACCTCTGCTTTTGCTCCGCAAATCGGCGAAATATTAAATTTTCTTACATCTAGAAATTTTATTTGAATAGAAAAGTTATCAAACCAGGGAAAGATACTCAGAAGCGCTAGGCAAGAATACAAGTATATTTTAAGCGCAAGTCGACTCAATAGAAAGATGCCCTCACTTTAATCTTGATCCAGGTTGTCAACTCTTTTCCGATTACATCAAAACTGGTGCTAGAATGTCTTGATAAGCTTATCTTAAGTCAGAGCAAGAGATTCCAGAGCACACAGGAATTACTGAACGATATGACATATAAACTAGCCAGCGCCTATGCTACTCCCATTTATAGGCGCGATCTAATTGCCAAGGAAAGCTTTTCCACTATTATTCAGGATCTAGAGGAGAGACAAAGAAGGTAATACTTGGTGATCTGTCGGGCTTATCGCAATCAAAATCAATTATTTATAACCTTAACTAAAACCGACTTAAAGTTCGTATCGAATTAAATAATAATCATTACTGGAATTCAAAAAGGGCATTGCGGCTCAAATAATCATCTTATTAGCCCGGGAATGTACTTCGATGGAATTTAAGACTCTGTAATTTGGAAGATGGAACCGCCCAGGCATCGATGCATAATCGGGGCAAACATCTGGATAAACATAGCATCTTACTAGAAGAGGAAATAAAACTTAAAAAAATAGGACAATTAATAGCATTTTTTGAGGAAGTTTTTCTAAGAGAAATGCTCTGAATCCATGGTGGAGACCCAATATATCTTTCATGTTTCACAGTAATAATAATATTAACATATGTTTGGGCAGAAATGCGTCTTTTTTTCTTATGACTTATAACTTGTTTACCGCTTTTGCCTTATTTTCGTAAAGTTTCTTTTTCTTTGAAACTTTTTTTCAATATATTGTACCAATTTCTGCCTAACTTTTATCTTCACTTCTCAATATTATTGCTTAATTTTGAATTTGAATTGAAAGTTTTGAGCGTTCTTTCCCATTTGAACTTTAAAAGAATTACAATGAAAATTAAATGATTAAAAATACACCAATTGTTGCATTAGCATAGGCATTTAAAAAAAATCCCTTAAACGCTTACAGCCTTTGATAAGTGTTCGGTTCAGCTTCTCGTCCAGTGTGAAGTGTGCATCTTGTTGATTTTTTCCAACAAATGAGAAGCCGGTATTTTTATGTTGCCTCCGAATGGCAAATGATTTTTTTATGAGAAGATTTTCCATGACAGAGGTGCATATACATATTTAGAGGATTGCCATGGCTTACCGGGAGTTGATCGCTGTTTCCGGTCCACATGTTCTCAGTGGGTTTCGAAGCTGGATACTACCGAATGGAAGTCACTCACAGGCCGTTGAGTTACGATCAAAAGAATTACATATGTGATGGTTATTGTAAGGCTACCATTACTTGCTATATGCTAAGGAATGTTGCCTGGCGTAAGTAAAATTTTTTAATGAAGTGTATATTTACTTACTACAAAACCACACAAGTTTCATACTCGTACTCGAGTATTCTGCACAGGTTTTAATACCGTAAAGCCATACTAAATGTAACATCTTTAACGTCTCGTAAACATTTAATTTTGCTGAGTGATTTGATTTTCAATTTTCAAGTTTACCTAAATACATACTTTTACTGTGATTGTGTGCAAACGGCATTTAAATTCACTGTTGCAGCAAACACATTACCATAAGTTGCATAAAAATATGCTACGCAAGTACAATACGCCACCAACACCAACAATAATATTTAGCTCAGGGTTATCATAAATTTGATCGAATACTTGGACTGGAATTGAGGTCAAAATTAAAAAGTCTGCATTGTGTAAGAGTAGACTATTTGGAAGCAGAGTGAAGAGCGCAAATGCATGTATTCGAATAAATGAAGAGAAAGCCGTTGGAGCAAAGAGGGAGATAAAGAACGCTTTTAGCTTACTAAAGTTTTATTTAGGTTTTAAGGTTACAAAAAGCATTGATTTAAGAAATATAATGGAGTTGTGGGTGCGTAAGAAGTGTTGTGCAATTTTGTGAGGGGAATTTTCATTCTATTTGACACAGACTTGTGCTCACATAACCAAGGCACTTTATCTTTGTAGTATATTTGCAATATTTTTATTGCTAAATTTTTACAGATAATTTTTTATAAAAGTATACTTAATTGTATTTACAACGGAAACGTTATAAATCAAAATTTCTAACGAAATTCACGAAAATTTAGCAAATTAAAAAAATATTGCCATCAAAAATTTCAACTTTTTAATCAGAATTTTTAGAAATTTAAAAGTTTTTAGAAGTTTTCTAAAAATTCCGATTATGCAGTTTTATACCCCATTCCTGTTTGTTACATATATTGAGAAGTCCTGAAAAATGCAAACAAATTTTCAGAAATCAATGAGTTTTTTAGCGACCTCAAACTTGCGTTCTATTATAAAAAAATAAATAATTGGCGCGTACACTTCTGTTAGGTGTTTGGCCGAGCTCCTCCTCCTATTTGTGGTGTGCGTCTTGATGTTGTTCCACAAATGGAGGGACCTACAGTTTCAAGCCGACTCCGAACGGCAGATATTTTTATGAGGAGCTTTTTCATGGCAGAAATACACTCGGAGGTTTGCCATTGCCTGCCGAGGGGCGACCGCTATTAGAAAAATGTTTTTATTAATTTTGCTTTCACCGAGATTCGAACCAACGACCTCTCTGTGAATTCCGAATGGTAATCACGCACCAACCCATTCGGCTACGGCGGCCGCGTTCTATTATATGGAACTATAATTTAATGAGCTATACTGTGAGATTCTTATTAAAATGTTGGAAATTTTCTCGGTTGCTTTTTAAAATTTTTAAAATCTTATCTTTATCTTATCTTATTTTGTACAAAGTACGAAACTTTGATGTACAAAGTTTTTACTAAACAATGAATTTTATTTAAAAAATTAACAAAAAAATTTACCATGAAAAATATTGAAGTGACTTACTTATGTGAGCGCAACTGTACGAGCCCTAACCATTATTAATTCGTGCCCTACATTTTCTTCTTATACACAAACCGTTGCAAAATTATAAGCACAGCGCTATTGTTTTTATAAGAATATACTATAGTTGGTACTACTACAAAAATCTTGTGACTCAGAGTTCCAAACTTTGTACGCAACTTTCAAAATTTTTTCAAAATTTCATCAAAACTTTTAACTTTTCAACCAGAATTTTTAGAATATTTTTGGGTAAGTAGCTTCTCATATGACGAATGCTCGTCATTCCAGTGCACATTTCTGTATCCAAACTCTCCAAGTAAAGCCTTCGGAAACTCTGGATACACTTTTAGTTTATTTCAATCTGAAAAACGGTTATATTCCTCATATTACAATGAAATTAGTTACCAAAATTCGGTTAAAAATTAATGAAAATGATATACGAATATTCAAGATTACGATTTTAGAACACCAAATTTATGGAATACATAAAATCAGATTGTATCCTTAAATTATGTTACCTTTGTTCCGTATGCACGCTTTTTCCCAAATATACCTCGTCTCATACCAGTTCATATATTAGTACCGGGTCTTTTTTAAAAGCTTGAGAACTTAAAATTTTAACCCTAACCAAAAATATTTTAGGAATGAATGTTTTTTATTATAATCTGAAAGACGCTGTCATGCGATCTATTTTTTTAATATATCTGACACATGTCCACCGTGGCTGGTTTCTCCAATAAATCTGGCGTCAATGGGGACCTGAATATTGCAATAAATCGAAAGCTAAGCGCGTTGTATGGCAGAATGCGCCTCCTTAGTGTCGTCGACGTTTAAGTAATTAATTTTTAGAAATAGTTCAATTCAGTCAGAATGGCTTTATAGCGCTCGCTATTCACCGTAACTGCAGCTTCTTCTTCGCTTCGATTGAAATAAGGGCCGATGATGCCGCCAATGCTCTATGAACTTCGCGAAAACATTTTTTTTTTTTTTCAAAGTAAATTTCCGCAACTTCGGAACATTTTTCTGTCGTTAAACGATAAAAGATGACTGGCAAATCCTTACTGAACCGGAATGTTAACACAGTTTGCCATTCTCAGCTGTCAAACCATGGTTATCATGCAGTAAAAAAACACCCGTTACAAGGTGGCGGAGAACTATTTAATTCAAAATTTGATTTTTGAATAACTTTTTTACTAAATAAAAACATGATTTTGAGTGATGAAAATCTTTATTTTGACCCTCACGCGCACCATAGGTTGACGGTTTGTATATCGCAGCTGTTTAATACACAAATGTCAAATAAGGTTGGCATACATACGACGCCATTTGCGGAAATTGTAGTCTTCCGCTAGGGTGATTCATTTTGCGCCATATTGTAAATGAAATAATATTGAATGAAAAGCGAGTCAACCTAAAATAATTATTTGTTTATTTGCTTAAAAAATCCAAAGTTCTTTAATTATTTTAAATTTTACTGGAGGAATTCACAATTAAATGCAAATGGCCTTTGGCGTCACTGCATTTGCAAATTATGAGGGCAAGGCGATTTATAAATTTGATTGTTCTATTACCATTATTATTTGTATTATTATTATTATTTGCTATCGCGCCGGCTGGGGGCGTGAAGTGTCGATACAAATAAATTCTATTGGGGTCGTTTTGCATTGGCTTTATCTGCGGCCAATAGACAAGTCGTCAGATGTCGTGAATACGTCATGCAGGCTTCCTTCCTTTCGGCCGTCCTCTTCGGCGACAGCCTTGCGGATTCCAATCTAGGGACGTTCTGCTGATGTCAGTCGCAGGTTTACGGACTGTATGGCCTATCCCTTTCCACTTTCGTTCGCGTATTTCAATCTCAACCGGACTTTGTTTTCTTCGAACAAGAAGCTCGTTATTAGATATCCAGCTATCTAGTCACCATATGCGCATATATGTAGCTCTTAAACATTGGTTTATCAAAGTTTGGAGCCTTTTTGTTGTTGAAGCCGCTATGAACCACGTTTCGCAGGTATACAGCAGTGATACCAATTTGAAAATGCACTTAATGACGAACTGCCCTAAGAAATGACTGGGTAATTCCACCATTAACCGAATTACTCCACCTAATTGTGGTGTACCATATCCAAAATGCAAAACGTTTTTAAGACACTCTTTGTTAAAGTGGATTTTCGTTGATAAGCAGAGACTTTTAATAACAAGTTTCTATTCTATGTTGTTTTTGTTTCAGTAGTTTACTATTTTTGTTGTAGCCGTATACTATTCCATCTTTACCCGTGCTTCATACTCGAGAAGTATAGCGAACTTAATTGTTCTTTTAGACTCAACATAAAACTGCAGATCTTTCAGTTGAAAATCGAACTTCTTTCTTTGGAAAATTATTACTATCTTAATACTAAGTTTCATCACTCATAATATAATTAAAGTACGATGAGTCCAGATGAGTTTACACCCTTTTTGTACTTATATAAACATCAAGCTTCCGGTTCCACTTTATTAAGTGACATTCCCTTAGTCTCTTTAATGAAGAGTGATATGTAAATTAGCCCAAGAACGCACGTGACGGCAAATAGCCACATTGGCGCAGATAGGCCGAATGCAGCCAAAGATATTGGAAACATTTTCATCAAAACAAATCCAATTATGTTAAATATTACCAAACAAATGGCTGCCGCCTTTGCTCGTATCTGTTTGAAGAAATTGGCAGTAATTAATATGAAAATCTTAAAAAATAAAATGTTCAGCAAAGAATTTGCTTACCTTTGCTGGCATTAGTTCTACCAGTAAGACAAATGGTATTGGTATGAGACCCGAATTGGCCACAAACATAATGAAACAAGCATTCACTAGCGGCAGCCATGAACGGACTGCTGATACATCAACAGTAGTGTTTTGCAGCAGATAACCGTACAATCCAAATGTCGCCATGCCTATACTTGTAGCTGCGCATGAAAACATCATTAATGGCCTGCGACCAAATCTATCGACCAAAAATGTCGCCGTATATACACCAGTAACCTGTACCAAGCCTACTATGATGGTATTAGTGTCCGGATGCATTTCGGTGCGGGCTTGTACGAAAACACTGGACGTGTAATAGAGTATACCGTAGGCGCCGCAGAAAACGTTGAGCAGCATCAGCACGAAACCGTTGCCAAAGGCAATGACAGCCTCTCGATTACCTTTGGTATTGAAAAAATGTAAAAACTATGTTTTTATGTGGCCATCAGAAATGACAGTACTTACAAAAATCACGCCATGTGACAGTGTTCATATTATTCTTATTACTTGTTACGGCATTCTTCAAGTCATTGAATACAATTTCAAATTGTTGAGAGTTCTCTTTTGTGGTCGGTTGGAAATTGCGGTAGAATTTGAGAGATTCCTTAGCGCGTGCGTACGAACCACGTTGCAGCAAGTACATTGGGGTTTCTGGGAAAAACAGTTGAAACACCATGTAAATGATGGGTATAGCTACACCCGGTATGGGTATATAATGATATGGCACACGCGACGTTATTATGTAACCAATAAATATTCCACTGTACAGGGTTAGAGAGAAGAACGATGTTAAACGACCGCGTATTCTGAAAAATTCAAAGAACGCATATGAGTTATTGTAAAATAGATGCGGGCAGGGTGGACCAAATACAAGTTATTTGTGGAAGCATATTTTTCTTTGACATTAACAGCTTTTACCTGCTTTAAATTTGGATTGTCAAACTTGCCTCTGTAGAACGCCAAGAATGTATGGAATAAGATTCTGTGAATAGTGCGAATGTTTGCTCTTTAAAATGAAAGAACGGAGCAAGTTGATTTTACTCATTGCTTTTTATTTAAAAAAATAAAACAAAATAATTACCTTGAGAAGAGTGAGACAACTGAGAATTGTGAGGAGAACGAATTGTTACATGAGCTTCGGGGTGAGCTCGTTTACGACTAGATTTATTTGAACTTGAGAGCTCTTGGAGCTTCGACGCACAATGCCAGTGCAGTCCAGCCAGTTAGGTTTTATTAAATCTATTTAGCCTTGTGGCTTCATGCTGCGACAAGCACTCACAAAACTGTTTCAGAACTATGAAATTTTCGCTTGAAAATTTATTAAAACTGAGATGCCTTACCATGTTGCACGAAATTGCTATCAAATAAACCTCTGTCTCTCAGCCATAATTTATATCAGACCATTTCAGCTCTTACACGCTAAAGTTAAGTCATCAATATCTGAGTGGCACTTCTTCGTTTACGCTTTTCCACTAAATTTGAAAAATATTAAAAACGCACTGCTTCGGAAATATATTTCCAATTGATTATTGATTATTTTCTGTTTCGGGTATTCTTTTTCCAGTAGCTTCACTTTTTCATCATTACTATTTAACTTTTTTCTCGCATATTTTAAATGTACAGGCCTTATAAACGAAATTTAGATATAAAATTGAAATATGTTGTTATCTTACTTATATCCAGTGCTGAAATATAGCCGAAGGTTATTGTATTGGGTTTTAATAAATATAAATAAAATAATTAAATGACGTCATCACAACATTTTCCAACATGAGTTACATCACATATAGCATAATGTATGAAAATGACAAAGTAAGAAAGCCTAAAAGTAGCCAAGTTTTACACTTATTTTGTCTTTATCATGCTTTATCACTTTTTTATGGCTTTGTAGACTTTGTAGTTGCCTTGTCACAAGCAGTTGATTCGAACATTAGTATTAGACGTTTCAACTGCAATCGGTTCTACGTAACCGGAACAACCCGGATTTATGTCCCGCCAAGGACTGTCACTTCAGTAGCATTCCCCGTCTGTGTATGAGAAATGTTTGTGCTACTACAACAACAACAGCATTAGTATTGCTGAAAACGATTATGGTAATTATGAAAGCGATAAGTTCTCCTATATTTTATACGAGTAAAATACAAAAAAAAATTTATTGGATAAGCAAATAAAGGGTTTTCCAATAACAGGTGTTATCTATCGCTATCGAGAGATCATTAACAATTTTTTATGGCCGGAATTGGATGGTATTGATCTGAACAACGTTTATTTTCAACAAGACGATCTACGCCAACAGCCCAGGGTCAATTCAAGACCTCAAAGATGGAGTTCGGGAGGCTATCGAGGACATAGAGCAGCCACTTTGCAATTCGGTTATGGAAAATTTCATGAAAAGGATATTGTCCTGTAAGCGTGGTCGTGGTAGTCATTTGCCTGATGTTATTTTCTACTATCACCGGCAGAATTTATAATGAAATAAACATCCGATCATTTATGTTAAAAAATAGCATTTTTCTTCGTATATCAAAATAACACCTCTTATGGAAAACCCGATATTTCTTCAAAGAAGCTCCAAAAACATTAAATCAATTACAATTCTGTGAGACTGATCCTGAAAATGCACCCAATACTTCTGTGTTTTAATTAAGAAATACACACACATACAAATGGGCACATGAGTTTGATGAAATACGAGTATATATGAGTGTCTGTGGTAAACACACATTACATGTTTTCAATTTAACATTTCATAAGCCATTTGAGAGATGCATGGATTTGCTCAGCTAATGAAATGATTATCAGAAAATGCATTGCTGTACACTTAGAAGCTAGAAGAAAATTTAATACAAATTGCTGAAAAACTGTATTTTGGAACCACCCTTTATATATTGGAATCAAAATTTAACATTTACACACATACTTGGGTTCTGCTATTTCACCAATGAAGATCGGTATAATGACATAAGTGCCGCCACCCGTTACACCAGCAAGAAAGCGACTCACATATAAGTATTCCACGGAGCTCGCAAAATAAATGAGTATCCAAGAAACCTGTTTAATAGAAACATTTTTTCAAATCGCAATAAGTAAAAGTAGCTCACAAAAGGTTTTCCATCTCAAATACTACTCACTATGTATGGTATGGCTAGCACATAATTGCTTGCTTTTCGCCCTATGAAATCTGCTAAAATGCCATAAACGATATTGCCGCACGCACCACCAAGTGAACTTAGTCCACCTATCCATGATCCTTCATTCACAGTAATGACAAAATCTAGCTCTGTTTCAGTAGGCGATTCCAACTTAGCTAATATCACTGAAAACCAGCCCAAGCCAAAGCCATGGCAAAATGTGATTATGGTAACTGCAAGCGGTAAAGCATTTTTTTTTTTGTAAATTCATATAGTAATCTAGATAAGCAGTGATGATGCTATTGAAATAAAAACATAAATGTGGCATTTGATTTAATTCATCAAAATAGAAATGTATAAATGTTGATAGATAAGCCACTTATTTGAATGTAGAATTGCATACTAAAACCCCGAAAGGTAAATATGCAGTTCGCAAACAAACTGTATGTATTAGTACTATGCAAGTATGTACACAGAATTTTATTTATGGTAAGCGGTGAGTAAATGAAGTAAATAATTATTTGTGTTTTTGAAACTATTTTTTTTTTTAGATACTAATTTTTTGAAACCACCAAATATGATCCTAATTTATTGTAATGGTGTTCTTTAAGATTAGAAAGTTCTTTAATAATCCATACAGCCTATAATTAGAACCTTGCTTTCCCAACACCTTCCCATAGCGAATATTGTGCGTTGATTAACTCGCATTCGGTTGAATGTAGAAGAATGGTGAATTCTTTAATTTTTACCGCGTATTTCATTTGTGACTGGATTAGTTACTCCAGGTTATTTGAGCATAATTCTTTTAATGGTCTTCTTAATAACTCGGTTTGAATGAGATTTAATTAACCTACCACTAGATCGCTTTGTGAATTCAATAACTTATCAACAAAATATAATTTTTGGATATTTTTTTTGCACAGGGATTTTCTGAAATGAAAGTTTTGTAAAGTCATTAGAAATTCCATTTAAAGTGACTTATTTTTATTATTAATTTTAGTTTCTATCTAAGCTGTTATCTTAGCGTGCTAGGATGGAATATTCCATTGACTTGGAATAAATAAATACACTCCAAAAAATTTGGTAGATACGTAGGTTATTACTCGTATACGAGAGTAGGTCGTAGCAACATATACGTAATTGTACATGGATATTTTTTCTTTTTCATATATTTTTATTCAAACCTAATATGATACTATAGTAGTCGCTCGTTTGATGAAAGGACGTCATAACTGAAAAAGCAAAAACTCGAGAAATTTGGCGCCAAAGTTTTCCATTAACTATGCCGCACTATAGCTCCTGCAACGCCAAATCAAAAATGTATTTTTTAAACATTGAGTTATTTTCATATTCAAAACTTTTGTATAATTTTTTCGTTAAGTACAATTTATACTTTAATAATTTATTGAGCTTTTTGCGTTTAATTAACGAAACAAGTGGAAATTGCATTAGAAGTAGCCACAATGAAAATGTTGAAATTTACTCCCAGTGAAGTAATTTTCAGCCCTTAATTTTTGGAACTTTTTCCAAGCAACGTCATATGTAGCAAAACAGATTCAGATTTAAAATCGGTTAGATTACAGCAAAAGCTTCTGTGAAAATACATATATTTTTTTATTTTTTTTTCTTATAATTTCGGTGAAAGTGTTTACGACGTTTGTCGATGATTTCAAATTTGATTAAGTATAAGCACACAAAAAAACCTGGATGCTGATATGGCAGATAACTACACATTCCTTTAAAGCTTAGAACTACTTATTTGTAACAGAGAAGCTTAATTTCAAGAAAAAGGTCATATGCTTCAATGTATTCAGCGCATGAAATTTGTGATTTGATGCAATGACCCATGTAGACCAATTATTTTTTATAAAGAAACTAGAGCAATTGAATCGGCCTTATCCATGTTGTAAGGAAAAAAGCAGCGATATAAAAAAACGTATTACACTTATTTTTCGGTGAAAGCTCAACACAAAGAGGGTCTCTTAAATTCTTAAAGCACTATGATCTACGGATGAAGAAGTTAAACGCATGGGAATGATTTTCTTTTAAAAAATGATCTGCTAGTAATGAAGAAAAAATAAGGTAAAAGAGAAAAGAAAAATGCAGTCTTTTTCGAGAACCTCCACAAATGAGCAGGAACACCTATGATAGCAATACAGCAAGAAGATTTTTTGCCAATGCTTCTTATTCTGCTAAATTAACTACGATTGATGCAGTGCTGAAATACAGATTTGGATTTCATTCCACAAAATTTATCTTCTGGTTTATGACTAAGGCTTCGGAGTTTATGCATTGGAAACAGCAATGAACACAACTGGTATTATATACCATCCTCTGTACACAACTTGTTGATGAATTTTACTATATTACTAATCGTACAACTTTTAGATTACGCAGCCCGCAACAAGTACTACACAAAAATTTGACCACACCATGCATGAAAATTCTCAAAATCGGTGCCAAACGAAGTGGTTTTCATTGTTCATTATTTTATATATCAGATCCATATACAATAAGCATTTCTAAGCCGTACGCAAAAATTACCAAGGAGCTTGAAGCTAAGTTTTTTTGCAAGGATCGATTTGAGTGTACTATTTGAAAATTGGGATTTTTTTTTAGATAAGGGGCAACTCACTCTAGCATAATATTTATATAAACAAAATTGTTAATACCAATGGTAAAATATCTCCCCTTTCCATTTCATCACATGTTATGTTTTCCAAAGTTAAATATTGGTCTATATCTCTGTAGCCAAAAGCTACAAAAATTTAAAATGCATGCCCTAAATTTGACATGACCTGCACTATCTTCATATAAATTTCTTCAGCTCTTCAGATCTTCAGCGTAAAAGAAGGGTTGGTGGTAATACTGCATACTTATCCAAAAAAAAATCTATATATTCTACAATAACTAATATCTTCAGACAGATATCTTAGATATAGGATAAAATTAGGATTTCTAAGGTATTGAAACTTTAATTGAGCTAATTTTACCATACAAGAACTCAGTTAAAAAATTCTGCAATTAAAAATTCATTGTCGTTAAATTTGGACAAATCATATACGCAACCTTGTGAAGTCTGTTCAATAAAAAGAGCAAGATCTGGCGGGAGATACAGTCCGCATGACGATCATTTGCGTTTTGACACTGGGCCAAGAAAGGCAAGAAATATTACAAATTGAGGTCTGATGATACACAATTGACGAAGAAAATTCACCAGCTGAAAAAAAATTAAAGGCCCGACGTTAGCAAGTACCAGTGCCTGGTGAGAGTTAAATTCTTGGCATGAGATCAAAATGGTTTATTAAGTTTGTAATTTATTTTACATAATTTTATGGCATTAAAAAAGAGTCTTTAAGTGCCTTGATACTCAAGATGGAACATTAAGGCTAGAAATCGATCCTGTTGGCAGTTTAACTATGACAAAACGAAAAAGAGACAAAAGTAATAACAAATAACAGTAAAAATTTGTGAGATTTCGTTTAAAATGTTATCATGAATAGCACCAAAGGTAGAAAGGAAATGGTTGGGGCCGAGTACGTGTAGTGAAGTGTCCAGTTGGAGCGCACCCATAGCCCAAGGAATGTGCAAGTAAAATTTGTAAAGATAAGTGAATGATTCCATATCAAGTGGTCCAAGAATTTTGGTCATTGTCGCAAATTCATCTAAAAATTTGGTTTACTTCCAGGATTGAGTGTAATAAGAAGGAAACTGGAAAAATGTTGTTATTTAATACTCGTTCTTTTGAAATTTTTTCAATGTTTACAATTTTGGCATCGAGTTTTTTCAAGTCAAATTTATTCGGTTATTTTTAATAATTTTAGTACGCGCCAATTATTTATTTTTTATTTTATTTAACATTTTATATAAATTTTTGTTCAGGTTTTATTTTTTTCCTCTCAGATTTAACGCATATTTTTTTATAATAGCTGAGACTAAGCTTAGTAATCCTTGCACGTTTCATAATGGTTTTCCTAAACTTTCAACTTATATTCAAATACGTACAGCAAATCAGTGCAAAACCTATGTACTTTGCTTCGATCGGTTTTCAAACGAGCGTTCTATACGAGGGGGTATTTTTTTTAACTGAAAACTTGTTTTTGTTTCAAAACTGAAAACAAAAATTCGCGAAAGTTTTAAATGAAATATTTTGAAAAATAATTTTGTAAAAAAAAAAATTTGCTTAAAAGTACTCTGTTTAAATATCCTAAAAAAATTTAATAAACATTTTTTAAAAAAGTTAAAAAGAACTGAAGTTGATAACTCAATTTAATTTAATTTAAAACTTAATTTCCTCAATTAAGTTGCAAGTCTAAACATAATATCTGATCTCTTATACAGGGTATTTATACCACCAAATCAATGTATTTAATTGATTTCACTTCATCAACATTATAAACTATTTTTCTTGAAAACATACTAAAAGGGGATACTGCACTTTATAATGGTTCCACTTTTCTGCAACCAACATGCACAGTAATAATTTCGAATCATCAGTAATAAAATTTTTGGAGGCCTCCCTTCTTCGCCATAGCTATTCTAGTACTGTACGCTTCGGTGTTTGAGAGATCCCTTTAAAACTAATGAATTAGCAAACACTTAAAATGTGGTGAATAATCATAATCATAGCTTTTGTCTTTAGCTCGCTTCAGTCGAGGCAATTTTCTTTTTTTCAAAATTAGAAATCAGCCATTTAAAATTGTTTCAACACCTATTTGTCATAAATGTTATTTCCACTCCACTTAATCACTTTTTACGCTCATTATTGTGAGAAAATCTATTTAAAATTTTTGGATCAATCGGATCATCTTACTACACGCTGATGCCAGCAACTGTCTTCGGTATTCAAATTTAAATACACCCTCGGTATTTTTACACAATCCTAGCATTTTTTTATATATTGGTGTATTTGGCAATGGAAATTATCCAACTGATTAAAATTCACTACCGGCAACCGACTTCAGAAGGACTTAACAACTTGAACAACGCTTTTTAAGAGACCTTACAAAGGACTGACGTGAAATATCTTTGCATCTTATTAAAGCTATGGGAATTTTCTTATCAATGTTTGTCTAATTGCTTATTGCACATTCGAAGTGATATATGGGTCCCTAATTTATTTAGATAATTTTTCTATTGCATGTGTAAAAAACGTTAGACAAAGTCGGGAAAATCACTAAGATAACAGACTTTACTTACATTTACAATATTAATATACTTGCATTCATTTCATACATTAATGTAAATCTAAATTTATGATGGGTAATTCCGAAATTTTACTACTATTACATCTAAAGTAAAGATGAGATATTCAAATACCTAAACGGAGATGAGACAGCGAAATACTTTTTTAATTTTTTTTATTTAATTTTCTAGAATTCCATCATGCTTACAGAATATGTGACAAATATACAAGGTGGCGCAAAATTAATCATCCAATTTTTGTTTTTAAATAACTTGTTTCCTAAATAAAAAAGTGTCTAGTCCCCAAATGTCAAATATGATTCATAACAATTCATACAGGGTTTCATTCAAAAGTAATGAGCCTTCCCGCGCGGAGCGTCTGCAAAGCGATCAACCGAATCGGCTGGTGGGGGAAAATGATCGTTGGACCTTCCCCTTCCCCTAGAAACCGGTCTCAGTTCGCTGGCAACAGCGGTGCAGTCAACATCGCTCCGCGCGTGAAAGCTGTTTTAAAAGTGTGTTAGGATTTTGCAGTGGCGAAAATGCAGCGATCGTTGGAGCAACGTGCTGATCATCTTTTTCGACTCTCGAGGCATCGTCCACATGGAGTTTGTACCTCCAGGAAGCACTGTAAATGCGGCATTTTACAAAGAAGTGCTCCTTCGGCTGAAAAACCGCGTCGCCCGGGTTCGGCGCGACCTCGTCAACAATTGGACCCCTCTGCACCTCTGCATTGGCTAAGCTGGGGGTTCCGGTGCTTCCCCACCCTCCCTACAGCCCAGACCTGATCCCTCCGGACTTCTTCTTGCTGAAAGCTGAAGGGGAGGCGTTTCGATTCCATCGAGGCGATCCCAAAAACTGTGACAGCGGTGTATTGACGCTCAAAGGTCCTGTTTTGAAGAATATTAATATTAAATATTAAAAAAATAAGGTTCATTACTTTTCAATCAAACCCTGTATGTGAGAATACCCGAAACGCAGAAAATTGTAATAGTCATGGAATAATATTTGGTGGCTTCACCCCCAAACTGCTGAAGGTGAAAAATCTTATTTACCACTTTGACCACTATCTTATGCTCGCAGTAAAGATTGAATCCAATGCGCTTGTGTGTTTACTTCAGACACAAACACACACGGCTACAAGAAGATTACTTGTATTATTATAATTAGAAGACATCTAAAATTGTCTACTGCTCTGGGCCATTTACCTCACATGCGTAGGCTTAAGCACTTTATTAGGCTTCTCATTAAATATCATAAAATGGATCAAGG
Organism: Anastrepha ludens; assembly: GCF_028408465.1. Classification (NCBI taxonomy): domain Eukaryota; kingdom Metazoa; phylum Arthropoda; class Insecta; order Diptera; family Tephritidae; genus Anastrepha; species Anastrepha ludens. The sequence goes on from NC_071500.1 coordinate 72,375,380, forward strand.
CAAAGTCGGGCTAGTAGCTGTTTAGCAAGAGTGACACATTTATAGAGAACATATTCGAGAGTTTCATTATTCATGTCACAAATGCGACAACCACTTACGTGTTTCTCAAATATTTAGTTTATTAATTTCTTAATTAATTCAGTTAAATGCAGAACTGAGGTAATAAGGAAGGTAGAATTGTCTAGTTCGTATAACCTCTCGGCAAATACTGGCAAGTGTGTGTGTTGCCTTTTTGATGCGATATTCCATTTAGTATCGGGAATATTTTTCAACCTACTTTGTATTTTAGTAGCCTGCAAAACAGTACTGGGCCATGAAATGCAAATCCTTCTACATTTTCTGCTCTTCGAGCCCATGAAGACTATCTGTCTGCTTGCTTCTTTTATTACTTTATTGTCTCAGGGAGCAAAGAGCAAGATCTTACTGGGCTTGAAGACACAGTGAGTTATTTATCTACCTGTTTCAATGCAATCATGCGAGACTATATTTGAAACTGCACGCCTTGTTCGGCATTATATGAATATATTCATTTAAAATTAAGGCTTCTTGATTGAGTTTCTATCACAAATGTTGTAGACAATTTTTACCAAATAGTCCCAAAACTGGTTCGTTTAAATCACTTTTTCTTTGATGGGCAGGCCCCGATATTGTATTTTCATCAAAATATGTTTGCAGATTACCAAATTGTCTACATATATGTGAATACCCACCCTACAAAAAAAGGAGTGTACAAAATCTTGAGAGCCACCTCTAGCAGCTGCACTTGGTTCAATCAGTCTTTCCATCTCCATACTGATTCAGCTTATCTTTAGCACGGAGAGCAGCTGCGAAAAAGCATCCAAGATCCGCAGTTATGCACCAACCCCCTCTAAGGACAACGACAAATTCTTGGGCGAAAACACTAAAAGAAAAAGCAAAAATACTCGCTGATAATTTAAAAAAAACATTTACAAATCAACATAATAACCAAATCATTGACTACTCTGAATTTTATGATCACCTCACAAATAACGTAAATATACCAATCACTAAAATAACTTCGAAAGAAATACAAATAGCAATTGAGACAAAAATTGGCGTAAATAAATCCCCAGGATATGGCGGAATCACGGGAAGGATTCTAAAGGAGTTACCTGACAAAGCCACTCTGCACTTAAGAAATATATTTAACTCAGCATTACGAATGAAGTATTTTCCACTGCCTTGGAAGGTTGCTGAAATCATCGCAAGACCCAAACCTAATTAAGACGCCTCTGAAGCTTCTTCGTACAGACCAATTAGTTTATTACCATCATTATCTAAACTTTTTTGGAAGCTTATACTTGACCGCCTTTACCCCATACTACAGGCGCGAAACTTATTTCCTTCACACCAATTCGGATTTCGTAGAAAACATTCAACAATAGAACAGGTATATAGAGTAACAAATAAAATATTGTCAGAAATTGATAAAAGAAATACATGCGTTGCTGTGTATCTTGATGTAGCGAAAGCTTTCGACAGCGTGTGGCACAAGGGTTTAATATTTAAACTTAAACAGTATCTTCCACCAGATACTTTTATGTAAAATATGGAGACTATATGTGCTCTACACAACTGATATTCTCTGGAATGCAAGTATCGACATAATAACAAATTTTGCAGATGACACCGTCTTATTGACAACTCATAAAACCTTAGAAGCAGCAACAAACAAGGTACAACAGATTTTGAACAAAACACTAACATGGTTTAATGCTTGGGGTATACAAAGCAATAGTGGCAAAATAATTCATGTAGTTTATTCTAACAAGAAAGTAGGACACAAGAATCTGACAATAAACAATTCACAAATCCCGATAGACACCAAAGCAAGATACCTTGGGATGACTATTGACTCCAAACTTCTCTGGAAATAACATATCACGTTGAAAAGAAATGAGGTAAAAAACAGATTCCGATAACTATACTGGCTACTTGGCAGGCGCTCGAAACTGTCATTGCTGAATAAAACCCTTATTGTGCCAATCTGGGCATACGGCAATGTAAAATCGATCGATGAGTCCAAAAGTGCACATCACTTTTATTCTCTTATATAGTTTTCACCGGCGGCCGTCGGGTTGGTGCGTGACTACCATTCAGAATTCAGAGAGAACGTAGGGTCGAATCTCAGTGAAGGACCAAAATGAAGAAAAAGTTTTTTTTCTAATAGCCCCTCGGTAGGCAATGGCGAACCTCCGAGTGTATTTGTGCCATGAAAAAGCTCCTCATAAAAAATATCTGCCGTTCGGAGTCGGCCTGAAACTGTAGGTCCCTCCATTTGTGGAACAACATCAAAACGCACGCCACAAATAGGAGGAGGAGCTCTCATTCAACCAAACACACAAAAACACCCATTTTATACATAAACATACCATACCTATATATATAAATAAGTTAAATTATCAAATGAAAATTGTATCCTTTTATATATAATAATTGATATTGTACAACGCTTCGAAAAAATGTCTAAGAACCGTTAATTAAAAAATTGAAAAATTGCACTAGAGGATATTTATCAGGAAATCTTTGCAGTAACCTCAGAGTGCCATATTGCCAAGAGGTCTTTTGCGAGCCAAGTAGATTATTTGAAAGAGTAGACAGACAAGAAAATCATTAAGAGATTTCAGTTAACGTAGTGTCCAAAGGTATCGCAAAAGCAAAAGCCCTACCTCTGACTTTTTATTCTCAATCACCTCTTCGTGTTCTCCCATCAAATGGAGAATAATTACTTACTCTTTTGCAATAAAGTATTTGCCTCTTTTTCCTTTTATTTTGTATCCATTTCTGATCTTAATAATGCACTTAAAACCTTTTGCTCCTAAACCACAATATTTACCGTATGTATACCTCAATGGCAACCGAGTAAACGGCCCTTACAACTTCATCATTATTTCATCATTCACCACTCATATCAAAATTTAAATTTAGATTTCCATTTACAGAGAAACTCAAGTACTAAAACTTATAGACACAAGGTGGCGCAAAATTAATCACCCTTGCGGAATATTTATAAATTTTTCAAATAGCGTCCACGATCAATCATATACGACACTTGTGAACTAAACAGCTGCATTATACAAACAGACAAGCAATGGAGCGCGCGAAGGTCAAAATAAAGATTTCAATCACTCAAAATCATTTTCTGTTATTTAATAAAAAAAAATTTATTCCAAAACGAAGTTGGATGTTTAATTTTGCGCCACCTTGTATAAGAAAAATCTTTTTCGGATGAATAAATGTACGGCTATCGTTATGTTATGCCTAACAAACGTCTATGTATGTGTAAATAATTATATCAGATTGCATATAAAACGTAAGAAAATGCCAACTACAAGATTGCAAACCAACACATCCACTCTTAAATTGTCAAATACACGTAATAAAAAATTGTTGCAAAGCTGTCTACAACAGTCAGACGTGCAATTTTCGCCCAACAACCTCGCATTGCAAGGTGATTAAAGGCTGCTGACAGCTTTTGTGGCCGGCACTTAACTGGGAGAGAGTAGTAAAGCAGAAAAGAAGCGTGTAATTGCATTGTGCAAAATATCAATGCTTATATACATATATTTGCGGCAATGTAATTTGCTTCACTTAACTTGCTAATCTCAACAATGAATGCGCGCTCGCTGCCGCTTTTGCTCTAATTGGTCGTCTCCACATTTAATATGTGGATGAACAGACGCTCTATTTTTTTCCTTGGCTCAAGCGGCATTTAAAAAATTAGTACGAACATAGTTGAGTATTTAATTGCAGCGTAAAATATTTTTTGCAATATAAATTCTGCAACGTTGGACATTTTCACAGCTAACACTGTACAACTAGGCGTATACGTAACCATTTAATAAGGCAACTCTTTTATTCTCTTCGTTTTTATTTTCAGTATGGCGTCTTTATGATTTTGCTGTTAATTGCTGAAATTGTAGCTGGCGGACTGGGGGCATTCTACAAGGAAACGGTTCGTATTTACACAATTAATATTCCTGCTCATAATAAGCTAATTTATTGAAATCCTCTTAGGCGCGCGCTGAGACAAAGACTTTCTTGCAATCCACCATCACCGACTACTACTCCACCAATGAGAACATGGACGCCGTCACACACATGTGGAATCAAATGATGAGCCAGATGAGCTGCTGTGGTGTGAACGATTATCGTGACTTTAACGCCTCACTCTCTTGGATTAGTAACAAGGGTAATCATACGCTGCCCGAAGCCTGTTGCGTACTGAAGGATGTGAGTCAACTACTGCCACGCGACGATGACTGTGTGACAAATCCCACCGAGAGCAACAGCTATTACAAGAAGGTTGGTAATGCAGCTAATGAAATGGAACTGAACTGAAATTACTTAATGAATATTTAATTCTTCGTTTTCTTTGCAGGGCTGCTATGAAGTGTTCACCGACTGGATTATTTCCCACCGCGAAATCATTATTGGCGTGCTTTTGGGTGTTGGTATAGTACATCTTTTTGCGATCTTTTTGGCCTTTTGCTTATGTAAAGCGTTTGCTAAATACCATGGCATGCGACTCTAAGCGATTTTGGTAAAACGAATGGTAGAATTAGCGCGGGAAAAAGATACTGAAATTCCAGTGGACACTGGCAATTAGTTCAACCAAATACGACTAAAGAAATAAATCGTTGTGGCAAAGAAACTCCATTAAAAGGCGAAGAAATTTTTTTTTATTAAATAATATTTTGTTGAGTTTATTGTTTTACAAATTTTGGACAAGTTTAGTGGATTCTTTTTAAGATTACATTATTCTACAGTTTTACAAATCATTTGCATGTACCTTTATGTACATAAACTATATATACAAATACTGAAAGCTGTTGTTAAATATTTATAAATAAGTACAATAATTGCGAGAGAAAACGAAGTAGATGCAAAAAAAATATATAGGCGCATGAAGTGTATTCGCCTTGATATAGGCTATGCTAAAATTATGGTCACACTTTAAAAGCAGTTTATTTTAATGAATCGCTTAATCACGTACCTCGACTGTCAGTCGCATGCGCGTGAACTGGAAGGCATAACTACAGCCAACTATTGCATACCTTCAAGCGTTTCATACGAGTATAAGTATTTATAAAACTACTTCGAAAGTAGCAATAAGTAGGTTTTCAGTTTGTAACTCTGTAAAATGCTACACATGGAGACCACATATTGTATTCTTACACGCAAATGTAACTGGCATACGAGACACATGAACAATCTGCAAGTTTGGATTCAAAAATATCTATATAGATATTTAAAGGCGCTGTTTTGGAACATAAAACATCTCATCTAAAAAAAATATTGATATGATTATAATAATACGAACTGAGAATTGATTTTAGTTATGTTAAGTCAAAGCTTCGAATTCTTTACTGTAACCAGAAAGCTTCAAGAAGTCGTGAAGCTTATTAAGACAAAAGCTTTCCACTCTGTACATCACAAATCAACTTTAGGACATATCGAAATAACAAGCAGAAAAACTATTAAGTAAGCAAGTGTTTTAAAAGAAAAACATATACGAATATTTGAGGAATGAAAAACGTTTGTATTTAAAATCGAAATTTTTTTAAGTAAATGTATTCAACCAACATACATACATGTTTATGTACATACGAATAAATAGTGAACCAACAGTCTTAAGTACCTTAGGTCAATTATATTTGTATGTTATTGTATGTCACTGCGAGTTACAAAAAAATTTCTTAATTCAAAAACAAAAGCAATTGAGTTCGAGCATCGCAAGTTTTTCACATGCAAACATATTTACAAGTATCCGTTTGCGGGCTTTTCAAAAAACATCATAAATTGACTGTTCACTAGTCACACACAAGTTTGTTGTGTTATTAAGAATTCAAAGCTGTAGATGTAGAAGGTGGCGCAAAATTAATTACCTTAGCGCAAGATTTCTAATTTTTGCAAATGACGTCGTACGTCAATCATATTTGGCATTTTTGAATTATATAGCTGCAATATAATAATAGACAAGCAATGAGGTGCGTAAAGGTGAAAATAAAGATTCCCGTCACTCAAAATCTTCTTTTTTTATTTAGTAAAAAAGTTATTCACAAACAAAATTGGATGCTTAAATTTGAAACAAAATTCAGAATTTCTGGATAAAAATTGCACTAAAGTTGTGTATAAAAGATCAAAATACATACATCGGCATACAAATATAAACAGAGCCAAATTGCTGAGCGAATTTAAACGGACGGAGCGGGGCCGCAGCATTTCACATTTCAGTAAAGTAGAACCAAAACGAAAGTCACATCAGCTGATTGACAAATAAAAAATATAAAAACATAAGAGCGAATACATGAATGCGTACATTTTTCGTTTAATTAAAATTATCACCGCCGTAGCCGAATGGGTTGGTGCGTGATTACCATTCGGAATTCACAGAGAGGTCGTTGGTTCGAATCTCGGTGAAAGCAAAATTAATAAAAAACATTTTTCTAATAGCGGTCGCCCCTCGGCAGGCAATGGCAAACCTCCGAGTGTATTTCTGCCATGAAAAAGCTCCTCATAAAAATATCTGCCGTTCGGAGTCGGCTTGAAACTGTAGGTCCCTCCATTTGTGGAACAACATCAAGACGCACACCACAAATAGGAGGAGGAGCTCGGCCAAACACCTAACAGAAGTGTACGCGCCTATTATTTATTTTTATTTTTTTAAATTATCAAAGTTTTAAATAGCCCTTTTTGGAACTGAATCAATTTCACTTCAGAACTGTACTTTTTGTATAATAATAAAATTCTACAAACTTTTGTGTCTGTTTATAATTAATATTTTCATAAGAATCTTTCTTTTTCTTTTTACATAAAATTATACATTAAAAAACACATATTATACTTGCCAGTTTCATATTAAAATAATACAGTTTATCTATCAAAACGCTTTCCGTGCTCCGTAGCGTCTTCTGAAATCCTTTAACAGCACATTGTCTTTTAATTATTTTATTATGATAACGCTGTCCTTTGGCTTTAATAAAATATTTTGTTGTTATTAGAGAAGAGACTGGAAAACAATGGCACAAGAAATACTTTTAACTACTTTAATTTTTTTTTAGGAACCCTTTGCGGTCCTATGTGTACTCTCAGCCAGCAAAGATTTCTTATCATTCCAGTCGTACAACCCGGGCACCACACATAAGGTGGTAATAATAATTTATACTGTATTTATTTACAGAATTAGGGGGACAGATACCTGTAAATAAATATTTTTGGTTTATTAATGTCATAATTTCTATATGAATTAAACAAAAATGGCAAAAAAAAATTCGCGGAATAAAATGCTTAAAAAAATGATTTTTGGGACGAATTTTTCCACTATTTTTGCTTCGAAAAATTACAATATTTTTTCTAAAAAATTTCGAAAAATTGTAAATTCACGTAGAAAGTAATATCATAAAAAAGATGTGTACAAAATTTCAGGGAGATCGGTCAATAACTTTTCCAGTTATTGTGTACGCCAATTCGAAAAATATAGTTTTGAAAAAAACTCATCTTATGTCAGCAACGTAACTATACCTCTCCCAGCGCTCGAACGCAAAGAATAGAGTCGTCGCGGTTGACGATCTATAATATAAGAAATACTTAAATTTACGTTCTAAAATTTGTTTGACATTTTTTTTCGAAATTTTACAGGTATCTATCCCCATAAAAATACTGTTTATTCTTCATAATCGTACAAGCTATGTGTCACTGCTCTTTCAACGAACATTAATTCCGAGCTGTACGAGACCCAAGTCCAAATTTAATACGACCGCAAAGGGTTCAAATATTTACCATTTAAAACTTATTATATCAAAACTGTCTCCGTCGTACCAAGTACTTTTTTTGAGGTTTTTGTATTGGAAAAGTATAATTGTAACGAGAAATCCGAACCCTGATGTGCAAGCCATTTCTGATTTTTTCGCAGCAAAATTAAAAATAAATCTCTTTCATCACACGTACTTCGTCGTCGCTTTGTCTTTGTGCAGTCGCATGCACTACAGTGCTGTTTTTTTACAGCGAACTTTCCTTCGACAAAGTTCGTTCAGCGATTTGATTCTGTTTAAACCTTAAAGTCGAAATTGGAAGACTTCAGCAACATTTTGTTTTTTTGCAAAAGTTCAGAAGCTTGTACTCGTATAATAAAAATATAAGTTTGTTAAAACATATGTAGATACGTATTTTAGTAAATAAAGAAAACTTGTTATCCATTTTTTATCCTAAAGCAAAGCCAACCTGCCATCCATTTTACATATGTTCTGACACTCCAAAGAATATGCGACTATTCTATGATACAAATATTTTAAGCAAACTGCTCATTTTTAAAAACTCATTTAAAAACTATACCTTTTGTGTAAAACTGTTTCCTTAATTTGAAACTTTTTTCATTGTAATGCAACTCTGCCGATTCTTAAAAACAAAAGTATGTAAATATATTCAGAGTGTAAAAAATCATGGTTTTCCAAGAACGAAATCGTTAATATTTCGCTTCCACACATTTAGGGCGATCGTTTTGGGTTTTTTTTTGTGTTGTTCCGGTTTTCCTCATAAAAGTATGCAATGGATACCAAATTCTATTTTAAAAATATCTTCACTCAATGTTGTCTGAAACCAAAACACATTTCAGGCTATGAGTCGCGGGACCACAGCTTTTGAGTGGTGAACTGCGTTAAAAAATAGCTGTTCTCACCTTGAGCGATTCGTTAAATGATAATACAGGTTTACAACAATAAAGATTTTTCACTGAACCTTACTTCAATAGCTTGTTGCTGCACAGTCTGGCGTTGTTTGCAGAAGCAAACTCTTCGTAAAACTTTGAAGCTCACTTGCATACCTCTATTCTAATATATAGTCCCTGAGAAAATTTTTAAATGGAATCACTACTATTAAACTTGTCAGCTTTTGCTATTCTTCTAAGCACAAAAAAGTTCCGCTCGCATTTCCTTTTGAAAGAAATTCGGTACTTAATTTAATTAAATTAAATCTCTGATAATCATTTCACCTCTCCCAATACCAAGGCCAGAAAAAGTAGAAGAGTTTTTATTGGCATAGAAATATTAGTGTTTCGCAACGTGAATTCAATAATGTATGTATAAATATTTTGCAAAATAGTTTCCTCCGAAATCTAAAGTCAATTAAAGTAATATAATTATTTCTTATACAGAATAAATTTGCCGTTTAAATATGCTTCATTTATGTAAGAACATATCATGGCATTGTGAATACCCTCATGCTTACATCTATACCATAAGTATGTACAGTGAAGTAAGGAATTTTCGCATTTGAATAAGTCAACAAATTTTTCGTAGAGGTTATCAAGTTTTTTGAAGTTTTTTATTTGAATTTAAGATATTATATTTATATAGAAATTTGTTATGGATGTTGTACGTTATGTATACAGTTTATATATACTCGTATATGATATGTATATGAATGAATAATCATAGGTACGGAGTATTGAGCATACATATACCTATAGAAATTAGACATCATATATGCAACTATAAATATGCATTGTGTATAAAAACAGCTACATATGAGTTTGTTAGCGTATCCGGAATGTAAAGCTGCATGCACGGGCCCACACACAAATAACTCCTTAGACTTAAGTTTTGTAAATCTACTCATAATTTTCTTGAACTTCAATAAAAAAAGTGAATTATTATACAGATTAAGTAATAATAATAAATAACAAAAAGAAACAAAAACACGATCTTTTATTATTTAACTGATAAGTGGTAGACATTCATATATGTATTTACTCACACACGTACGACAAATATTTCATCCACGGTGGAGAAAACTCATAAAAAGTGTGGTCAACCGGTTCTCGCCGATTTTGAGAGAACAATCAGCTAATTTGTGGTCGTAGCAGGTGATGTGGCAGCGTTTCGTACAAAACTGAGTTTGTGATGGAGAAAGATATTCGAGAAAACCAACGCAACCAATGTTACTTCGTTGCCGTCTGAACAACAACAGAATGGAAGCGCGTAATGCATACTTCGCACAACTTCAGAAAGCTTATCCCTTTGGGGACGGAGTCGCTCGACGGGCGAGCGTCTGTGAGGACGAGAAGTATTGGAGTGCGCAGCAAAGAAAATAAATACGTACAAAAAGAAGTTTGGTTGTATTTATGTATACGTATCGTTTTCAAAGTAATATAATAAGTATCAGATTCAATGTAATATTCGTCTGAAATGTCACTATCTAACGTATCATCTCTAGATCGCTTAGCCATCGTGCGTAGGATAAAATATAAAATATATAAAAAACCTGCTGGTTCCTCTGGCAGTGACGACTCTATCGTCGTCTCACATCGTAAGCTTACATTATAAGGAAGATAGGGCTCCATTGCTAATGGCCCCTAATGTCTTTGAATGAAAACGTGACTCTCACAACGACAGACGTCGCGACCCTTACAGCCAAACGCGTCCGCAACGGTAAAACGGCTTGGGCGACTATATGCCGACACTCGTCCCCAAATGGTTAAGGCTGATTATGCTTCGCATGCAACTAAGTAATTGCGGATTTCACTCATAGATGGCTTCATTTAAATTTTTAGGTTTGCAGACGTAGTATAAATGTAAAACATATTTTGTTATTTGATAGTTGGCAATTCAGCTGTCAATCAGTAAAATACGTTTCTTGATCAAAAGGAACATTTTCGTCATATTTTGTTTTTTTATTTCCGCAAAGGGAAAATCGCATCGCAAGCTTATAAAAAGTTATGTGCTGTTTATGGTGACGAAGCCTTAAAAGAACGGCAGTGTCAAACTTGGTTTGCCAAATTTCGTTCTGATGAGTTTTCACTCAAAGATGAAAAACGTCTGGTCGTCCAGTTGAAGTGGATGTCGCGCTAATCAAAGCAATACTCGATTCGGATCGTCACAGTACAACACGCGAGATTGCAGAGAAGCTTCATGTATCACATACTTGCATTGAATATCACTTAAAACAACTTAGCTATGTTCAAAAACTCGATACACGGGTTCCTCACGAACTGAAAGAGACGCATTTAACGAAACTGAAAGAAAAGCATTTAAATACAGTGAACACGTTTGGAGATTTTAAAGTCATTACTCTTTTTCTTGGGCCACTACAGTAGAGACAGAAAAAATCACTACATAATGAAAGTGTGGCCCAAACGTGAATCTCTTACTCCAAGCCGTAAAAATGTTAAGAATGATCCTTTAGTGAACCCTAATGGCATATTTGTACCACCGTTGCAAATAAAACTCGGCTTGATAAAAAATTTTGTAAAGGCTATGCCCAAAGATGGTAGTGGATTTTATACCTTAAAAAAAAAATTCCCCACAACTCAGCGAAGCAAAAATTAAAGAGGGAGTATTCGTAAGCCCATAAATTCGGGAACTATTCAGAGATTACGATTTTGAAAAAAATTGAATGATCAAGAAAAACTTGCCAGGAAAAATTTTGTGAACGTTGTTCAAAATTTTCTAGGAAACTATAAAACGGAAAATTACAATGAATTTATAAATGAGCTTTTAATGCCATATAAAGCTTTGGGGTGTAATATGTCTTTAAAAATACATATGCTGGGCTCTCATGTGGATTTCTTTCCAGCAAATTTAGGTGATGTGAGTGATGAACAATGCGAGATATTTCATCAGGACATTTCCTTAATGGATAAACGCTACCAACGGAAATGGAGTCCAGGAATGTTGGCAGATTATTGTTGGAAACTTAAAAGCTAAATATTCTAGTAGCTAAATATTCACGAAAATGATAATTTTTGATTGTACATTAAAAAAAATGTCGCTAAGTGTAATTAACTTTCCTACCTTTTACAAAAATATATGTTTCGAAATCAGAAGGATACCTTATGTGCCAATTGTGCCATTTTTTTTTTCCTTGACATATTATTGCTTGGTGACCCCAATATATTCAAAATTTGATGTGAGTTTTTGTGTGACAAAAAAAGTTTGAATTTTGTTAACCAGTGCACCTGTCAAATTTATCACTGGCATGCGTAAGTCTCTCAATTTTGTAAAATATTTCCGACAATTTTTAAACTCTTGATTAAATAAAACTTTGTATATGACTATGACATTTCACCAGATGCAAATATTAAGTTCGGCTTCGCACTCCTTTGCTTGTGCAAAAAAATATGCTGCTATGATAATTTCCAACTATTAGATAAAATTTGGCCTTTTATAAAGGAAGCCAAGTGGCACACTAGTCCAAACGCAAAGTATTATTAAATGTAATGCGAGTATAATGCAAGAGTAGTAATTAAATCGATTGCGTAAATTATAACTCGTATGAGATCTCACGCACATTACGCAATTTTTTGCAAACTTCCTCAAGCCTATGAAAAGGAAATTTCTTTGCTTTCAAGCGTATTACTATTTCCTATAGTTCTCAGTTATTACTCAACAGTGAATTGGAAAATTAATTCTGGTTGCACAACAAAATGGGTTACGCTGCTGAATTGTTTAGCTGGTGTTTGAAGTCTATGGAGTACTTGGGTTATTTAGATGAAAGCAAACGTTCACGCGCCTATTTACTAATATCTGTGCCAGCTCTAACAATTTTACCAGCAGCTTATAACATTTGCTTCAATTGGACTGGTTTGGGTAATGCGATCTACGATATATTTATCATCATGATTCTGATTACAACGGTAGCGCGTGCTTTTGCTGTAATAACTCATCAAAAGAAATTTGCGGATACTTATAAAGAGATTGATAATTGGTACAACGATTTGGAGGTGAGTTGACCGTTTTAACCGAATCTACAGATAGAGTTTGTATGTTTTTAAGGATAATTAAATTGTATGAATACCTGGTTTGAGCTGTTATTAAGTGAAATAAAAAGTTCTCAATATATTCCCGGTAATTGCCCTTATATTTCCACGTTAGATGTATGCCTCACATCCGGTGGCGTTATTACCCGTGTGCAATTTTTTTGGTTATGGCCTTATTTCACTTCCCCGAAGAGAAATACAGCCATTTGGCGTTATTTCCTACGGCTTTATTGCATTGCGCCAGACCGATTCATTCTACACGGCGATGTAAAGATGTCATTAAGCATTAGAAAAACGTTGTTTGAGAGTTTCGTGTTTAGATACGCCGGTTGCGTGTTACCGAGTTCCAAAGTAAAGGTAAAAACAGACTGCAAGAAAAATTCTACATTTTCACTACAATGAAGGTAAAAAGTCGGAACAGACGACTAAGCCAATTTGTGCTGTTTACATATCGTCCCCTTAGTATTAAAATAGCCTATACATTTTTTGATGTTTTGAGAAAATGAATTTCAAACTTTTTGTCGAAAGTAGCTCTCACTCAAATCTCGTTATGTCTGTAAATATTTATTATTTTTTGACTGACGTTTTGCCCCACTTTGTGGAACTAGAATTTGACAAAATTTTGACCACATATAAAATCGACGATGGAGAATCCAAATATTCAATAAAAAAATAATAGCCTATGAGCACATAGGCTATTGTTATACTAAGGGGACGATATGTACTATATGTAGGCACTAAAGTATCTAATGTAACAACAAAGCATAGTCTTCTACGATTCCGTTCTGATAGAACGGTTGCCGAAAGTGTTGATAAAATCATAGAAATCGTCGAGTCTCGCAGGCATATGGGACTTTTTCCATTGGTCAAGAACGACTATGGAACAACTACAATCAATAATCTTAAGGATTATCACAAACGCAGGTTGATACACATACCCAATGACGATATACGCAGGGACCTTAAATTTAAATTTATTGAAGCAGCACAAATCATATTCATAGACTACTAATACACACAAACGAAGAAATGGTGAAAATTTCAAAAATAGAGATCCGATTCTTATTTTTCGTTTCATACCATATAGTTCTTGTGTATATTTATCCGTCTCATGTCATATGCGAGGTGTGTTCAAAAAAATAAGGTGAATTTTCGAATTTCGCGCGCTACGTACATTCAACTTTCGATTATTACTTTTTTATGTTGGTACACTCGTCTCGAAGATATGTTCATGGTTTTAGCAATATCAGTATAAGTAAGGCAAGTGTTTTGCGTGTTCGGCGATTTTCTGTTATCGAAAAAAATGGATCAAAGAAGTTGGATCAAATTGTGTGTAAAAAATGAGATTGAGTGCTCAAAAGCACTTGAGCTGTTGACAGCGACATAGGTGACAGTACTCAGAGTCGAGAAAATGTTTACAAAAGGTACAAGCTTTTCACAGAAGGTCGAGCAGATGTGAATGACTACGCTCGCTTTGTACGCCCCAGCACATCAACAACCTATGAAAATGTTGAGAAAGTGAAGAAAATTGTTACACTCACAACCAAACTAAACATGCCATATTGCTAAAACCGTGAACATATCTTCGAGACGAGTGTACCAACATAAAAAAGTAAAAAAGGGCATGTAGCTTAGTATACATAACAGAAGTGAAACTTTCAAGGCAGACAAAGAAAGAGGGAGAGACCCAAGAGCGAATGAGAGAGAGAGAGAGAGAGAGAGAGAGAGAAAGAATATATATCTAAATAAATTCACAACATTTGCAGAGGCAACAACGCGCACTACTCCGAGCGTTTATCACCCGCACATACGCAGCGATTTCAGGACCGCAGCAACGGCACAGATTACCGCAAGGCAATATCAATAAATCCGACGCCGAAATGGATAGCACTTTATAGTACGCACAAGCACTAGCCAGGAAACGGAAATAAGCGCCAAAAAGTAGGCACAAAAAAACGCTAAAAAATTTGCGACCCAAAAACGCCCCAAACAGTAGGCACCAAGGAAATGTAACGCCTACAAGTAGACACCTAAAATATATTTCCTACAAGTTTGCACCAACAAACAAACGCCAAAAAGCAGGCAGTGTTATTTCTCACCAGAAATTAGCAACTACAAGGAAAACCTCAAGAAAAATAGCCTAAAGTGTATCTAAGATATATATAAGGTATAGCTCTCTCTCTTCCATGTTTTTTCTTTCTCGCGGAACGAAAATGCCCAAAGCGTTGCATGAACTTGAAATTTTACTCTTCATACTCGCTCGTCCATCGAGTGAAACTTCTTTCACTTCAAAAATAATAATCGGCAGTCGAAAGTATACAGCCCGCGAAATTTGAAAATTCACATTATTTTTTTAAAAAACCCGTACATCGGATTCCTGATGACGGAGGCATACTCCAATATTGAACGGACCAAAGCATTACCTTAGATTTTTGTAGTGTATGCACCTTCTTAAATGCAACCTTTTGTAAGGATGTGTCCAAATTCTAATTATGTCACAAGTAAGCAAACCTTTAAAAATTGAATCATGCACACCGTGAATTATTAATGCGAATTTAATATTATATGTATGCATTTTTTAGCAGCACGATGATGACAAAAGAACTTTTAGTGAGCTACAGAAATTCACTAAAAATACTCTGCGTGTTTCGAAATACATTCATCGTTCTGCTATAATCACTGCCTTTATCGTTTCCTTTCAACCAATTCTGACCCACTATGGCAGTGAGTATGTATGTATATTTATATTTACGTAAAACAGAAAATTGAAAAATCAAATTTCAAACTTTAATAGACTTCGTTATTGGCATTGCAGTGCCAGGTATCGATTTACTCAAGAGCCCAATTTACGAGATTATCTACCTACTTCAAGCATTTTGGGTAATCCCAGTATGCGCTTATTCATACTTTACATGCGCGGATTCATTTCTAATATTCATGTCGTTTGGAACATTCATGCTGAAAGATCTTCAACAGGAAATGGATAACTTATCCCAAATGGATGAGGAGAATGCCTTAAAGAACATCAAGGAATGCGTGCAATCCCATATGAAGATAATAAAGTAAGTGATGAAAATATTTTCTTTTATAGAGCCTTAAATATCTATGCGAATGCGCCCAAGATGAATAAAATAAATGTACATATTTCCTTAGCTTTCATGATGTTTTGGAAGAAATATTCTCGGTTATATGCTTGATAGATGTCAGTATTTATTGCATAGTCATGTGTATGTTGCTGATATATTCAACAATGGTGAGATATACTTTACTAGATATAAATACCTAGTTAAGCTTAGTACGAGTATTACTTACTGCTGTAAAAAAAGTTGAGTCTAAATATATATACATGAACAATCTGTGCCATATTTAAAACTTTTTCACATGAAAGTATATACTAAACTGCGAGTCGCAATTACTCAATAAGCCGTGTAGTCTTCATCGTTGTCGAGTATAGCCTGGCATACCCTTCATGCTTTGAACCAGCTTTTCTGCGTAACTCGTCGAAAAACAGGACTAGATTTTGTGAACTTGACGCACGAGTTGCTTTAAATGATGAACTGGCCTTCCGGCAAGATGCGTTTTCATAATTCTCCACACATTTTCAATGAGGTTGGCCTCTGGGGACTGGGAACGCCAGTCCAATACTGCGACGCTATTTTCTTGCTTTGTTGTTTCTCAATGTGTTTTTCTGAGAGCAGTAATTTTGATGATGTGGGACGGTAGGATATGTTCGCCTTTCCGTCGTCGATCGATGGTGTTGATGCCCACATCTATTCCCTTTTTAACAAGAACTGTGCATGCTTGGCGTTGTCACAAAGAAGGGTCCCGCTTGGACGATCACTTTATCCTGCTTTTTTGTCGTCACTCGTTTCAAGCCCCGTGAAAAGTCATCAACATTTTTGTACACTTCATACCACTGATTCGACATCACAACAAACTTTTTTGATTTTTTAATCACTTTGCAGCCGCGGCGTAAGATAATTGCGTCCCTTTCGAATGCGTGCATAAAAATACCGCCCCAAAACGCTTCGTGTACTTCTCACTCACTTCTGTTTGGTTGTGTTTGGGAAAGTTAGGAAATGACACTAACCTGAGTTAGCACTGACGTTGTAGCCTTAAGTGCGACTATTATGCAGCAAAAAGCAGAACGAAATATATCTTGAGGTCAGAAGAAAACAACCGGTTCTTTTCTTCTGACACAGTATAGATATATGTATGTAAATATATATAACTGGCGCTTACATCCTTTTTGGGCGTTTGACCGAGCTCCACCTCCTATTCGTAACGTTCGTGTTGATATTGTTCCGTAAATTGAGGCACCCTCAGTTCTAAGCCGATTTCGAACGGCAAATGGGTTTTTGCGAGGAGCTTTTACGTGACAGAAATACACTCGGAGGTTTGCCATTGTCTGCCCAGGGGCGGCCGCTATTAGAAAAACGTTTTTTATTGTGGTGTTTCATGTACGGAGATTCGAACCTATGTACTTCCGAATAGTAGTCACGCACCAACCTATTCAGCTAAGATGACCGCCAGTTAAATGTACGGTGTAGAATAATATCGAGGGAATTTACTTCGCCAGCAAGTATAAGTCCCATCCCATTTAGTAGGGATTCCAAATGGGAAGCGCTGCCTCCTTTGGAGATGAAAACCATTTTTGCAATAGTCCATCCCTTCGGTGTATGGTAAAAGTTGAAGCTAGCCTTGTAAAGCCTTGTGGGAGGACTTCGGAATTCATAGACCACTTTTAATTCAACGGACAAGATGCCATCTAGCTGGAGATTTATACGGTTGGAAAAGGCTAATTGCCACCCTTTTATGACGTATAATGTTGCCGGACATACTCCAGGTTCTCAAATTGAGGGTGTTAGCGCAAGTATTCTCCGTCCACCAGGAACATTGACGCTATAATTTGGGCAAATCGACACTTTCAAACATTCCATCAGAGCTTTCTGCAATGTTTCCGCAGAAATCCTTCAAGGATTCCATTTGGGCCCTTCTGAGGTATATTTCAAAGATTTCGAGGGCATCCGTATATGCTTGCCAAGATCCCGTTCTTTTTGCTAGATTAAACATCTTCCTGGTGTCTCTCCTCAATGCGGTAATTTCCGAATACCACCAGGGTGGAACGCCGTTATGACGGTCTTTAGAACATATGTTTTAAAAGCAATGTTACGACGAGTCAAGCTCAGCTGGAAAAACACTCCTTGTCCAAGAATGGTTCGCTTTATAAGTTCTTAACGGCAGGCTGCGTGTACCAAGAGAAGCATGTTTGTGGAGTGACACTGGATCCAGTCCGATCTCCTCTTATTTTTGTAACATGAAAAGAAGGGAACTCTCAGAAAGTTTAAGAGAAATATAGAGACGATGAGAAATAGAGGACTACTAAGTAACAAGCTAGTATTTGATACTATCCGAGAGAGCACTTGACACCAGCGTTAGATTTGGGGTAGATTCGACACCCTCCGGGTCTACATCACAGTGTTCTGTAACAGGGTTCCCTCTTGTAGGATGCGTTTACCCATTGCACACTAAGATCTTGATGTGAGAGACGCCAGGTACCTATTGACCCCGGCTACTACGGTACGCATCATTCATACCCTGCATCTCAAGTTAAATTTTAAAAATTCAAAATGGTCGATGCAGTCGGATTGGTTGGAAACTTGTTACCCTAGGATTTTTTGGATCGCTGATCACAAATCTGAAGTAGGCTTTAAAAATTCGAAATGGCAAATCCGATACGGGCCCTGTATTTAGCCTACATAAAATATATTTTCCGAAGCCTACCGGGAAGAGGTTACAGTACGAAACTAACTTTACATTTTTGTTCTTTTTTTTATTTTTTTTATTTCATTATAATAAGGAAAATTAGGAGTTTCGCATGTTTAGTTTTTGTGATGTGAGAAGCTACTCAGGAGTACTGCCAGTAAAACTTATTAAGTCAGTAAAACCTATAAAAAAACAATAACAAAATATGCTTAATAATTTCAAATAAAGACTTTTTTAGATTCTGTTTCTCTATATTTTACTGTCCACACCTTGTTAATAAAAACATTAGAAAAGTATTATTTATGGCTACGTATATATTATTTTAAGTAATATTTGGATTCCGTGAAAAATTAGTTGAAAAACTGAAATACCTAATATTGAATTTGTAATTAATTTTATCACATTTTTAATTTAATTTATATATTTTAATTTTCCAGGAATATGAACTAGCACTTATTTTAAAAGGTTTTTTAATGTTATTCGTTCAAACAGTCTTCATTTCTCGAACTTTTTATCTGGCAAACAATTTCTCCGATGAGGTTAGGACTATTTAATTTTTATATTCACAAATTGTTAATCAATGTTAATCGAAAAATGTATGTTTCAAGAGCCGTACTGTAGCTAACGCAGCATATAATACCAACTGGACTCAACGAGATGTGAAATTTCGCAAATGTGTACTGTTGATAATCATTAGAAGTCAAAAACCTTTGCAGGTAATTTTATTAAAAAGAAAATAAAAATTAATTGTGCATATGTACGTATTACAATTATATAATACAAGACTTAACCCAAGGCTCCGGCCACGAAACAACAATTCTTGTGATGCAATAACTTTAGTCAGATGGCGGGTAAATAACTTTAGAAAGTATGGGTTCATTCGTACTGCTCAACAAATGCTACAATGCGGCAGCCCTGTTACTCTTTTGCAACTTTGTTTCAGATACTTAACTTAAATATTAGGGATATTTTGCGCGGTTTGCATTTGCTCGAAGTGAGATTTTAGTAATGCATTTTCAGATAAGCTTAGCAGATACTAAAATATAATATAAAAAATCAAGGAGTCTTAAGTTGTAAGGAGAAATTGAGTTGTATCCGGATATTGTAATGTAATTCTCAGATTTTCGGACGTTTAAACATTCAATAAAAACAATCGCTTAGGCTCTAAGGTATGTATGTAAGCATGAATTATGATAATTTGATGAAAAATATAAAAATAACGATTGGATTTACTTTCTTCCTAACATAAGAAATTTTATTATGTCGGTTCTTCACTGTTTTGGGCGCCTGAAACGTTTAAGTTCGAAGTGCTCAGACCCTTAGCGCTTATAAAAGTACATTGGGCATGAAGCTATGTGCTATTTCCGCATTGATTTAGATCCGATCAAGCCCAGATAACAATCAGTTTTTTTTTTTTCATTTTTATGTTTATGTAGTTATCATAGTAGGCACTGGCATTCAGCTATCAAAATATTCAATAACGTTAACCATTTCAAAAGCCATCGAGAGATCGGTCGTCATCATGGCTTCTCGGACGAAACCCCTTTTTGGCTAAGCAGCAACTAATTTCCATAACCAAACTACTCGTCACTGGAGGTAATAAGCATCCAGCATCACTCTTCTAGTGCATGAATTTCCAATAAGTTTATATTTTCTTCGATGGCATTCAGTGCGTTAGTGCAAAATTTTTGTGAGCTTCTTTACAAGAATTTTAGGCTTGGTTTTGGTGCACATTAACTTAGAGAATACAATGTGCCGCTAAATGCAAATCACTATTTTCTTCTTGGCGAGTTTGGCATTTAAGCATCATTTCAGTTGTTTGACAGCCTATGTCGGGGCATAACGTTATTCAGTCCTTTATATGCAGCGGACATGACGAGGTTTTGGAGATTTGCGAACAACTTAGAGATTCTAAATGGACTACTGCGACATTCATTGATTGCCCTGGGCCTAATTGATTGTCATTGCAAAATATGGACTAACGAGATTCACCACGTAAACTATTATTACTTTGTCCAATTTACAAAAATAATTAACTGAAAATAAGTAATTTGAATTGTTTAAATATATTTATTTTTCTCTTATTCTTAGTTCACTGCTGGCGGCTTTAAGCCCTTGACTATGGAAATTCTTCTCCGAATTTTACGCGTTTCATATTCCCTATTCTCTTGCCTAAAGGGCACAATGTGAACAGCTGAAAATTGATCAATATCATCTCAACATCAATATTCATATATGTATATGTAGATAAAAATGTTTACACACCCGAGAATGAGAATTCATTTTGAAGGAGCTAATGGAGTCCCACACAACATGTCATGCTTATATATTATAAAAAAAGAAACAGTTTGAATATTACAATAGAATGTCATAAAGTACATAATAATTGTGTATGTATTTAGTACCCCCTTTGGAGCACAAATAAAAATGCTTAATTGTGTAGATTTCCACCAAAAAATTCTAAATTGTTACACTCAATAATACAAAAGCATTGGTGAGTATGAAGATCCATAAACTCTGCTTGGTCCACTCAAAAATGCAGGATTATGCTGTTTTTTTTTTTTTAATTCGTCACAGTCGCTTTCGAAGTTTTCCAAATTTACCAAATCAGGAGAGACTTCGTTTCTAGATTAAGAATGGATGTGAACATCACTATTATCTAGTTATTAAATAAAATCCCATAGTATTTTTTCCATGCGCCATCACTTTAAACTCTTCGCCCTCATGATTTTCTATAAGTAAAGACCTTAAAACTTCTAATAACTCTTCCAGACAGCACACGTACTTGGGAGATTCAGCCGAATTCTGCACGATCATTTCTCATGTATTCATACGCTCGCTCAATCAGTCGTGCAGACTGCAACAAAGCGACATTGTGTTATTTTTTGCGTAAATCACTAACACATTCTTGTTTTTTCGTAAACAAACCGATCCATTACCCCGGCTACGTCAGCCCATCAACTGATTCTGTCTTCGATATGATATTGGCCACACCATTAAAAATCTTTTCACCATGGGTATTGCTGTTGTTGCGAAAAGGAACGAACAAAACAAACAAAAGGAGGAGAAATCGCATGTTTGTGAAAATTTTGTGAAAGACTTGGTAATATTGTGATTTGCGAGATTTAAGCTAAACAAACCAATAAAAACGAAGTGCCGTGTGTTAAATTGTGAAAGCACAAATTAATATAAAGCTTCCAAATGCATTTGGGTTTTTGTGCGCAAGACGCCGTGGCTAGAAAGTATATTTTCTTGTGTTTGGTTGTTTCCATTGCTTTCTCCAACTCTTCTTCTTCACAAACTAGTAATTACCCATTCTTTTGTTTGTTTATTCATGGGCTCTTACGACACGGCGAATTTGAAAGGCGCAATCTTTTATTCTATCATTCTTGGATATCACCTACTTATAGGTCTTATAGGTCTTCAAGAAGTCGCGAAATGGCAAAAATGCTGCTCTAAAAATCACTTTAACACGTATAGTTCGAGAGAAGGCAATGCAAACTAAGCCATTTCCTTCCAAAATCAGAACATGTTGCGGAACCTAACGAACCTAACTGACGAACGGTGTTTCTATTCCATATGAAAAGTGGGTAAAATAAAGTTAGGAACCGATTTAATGGCACACAATTTTTACATATTTAATTGCATATAAAGGGGTTTTCAGTAAGAGCGCTTCAACTTTTGAACTTTTTTGAATAAAACACAAACGGTTTGACTTTTTTAATTAATTTTTTTTTTTTTACCATCGAGTTTGAACATATACATTTAAGTATGAAATACGATTTCTTTTTCATGACCACCGCGTGCACGATTTACGAAGTCCAATCGTTGAGCCCAATTTTCGACCACTCTTTTGCATAAATCGGCCGAAATTCCAGCAATTTCGCGTTCAATATTGGCTCTGAGCTCACAAATCGTC
The DNA here is from genome assembly GCF_028408465.1 of Anastrepha ludens. NCBI lineage: Eukaryota > Metazoa > Arthropoda > Insecta > Diptera > Tephritidae > Anastrepha > Anastrepha ludens. The sequence goes on from NC_071500.1 coordinate 72,397,840, forward strand.
GCCGGCTTGTTGCTGTAGACCAATGACTTCACATAACCCCAAAACGGGACGGCTTCTTAAATGGACCGTAAAATGGCCGTAATGCTCTTAAAGTAGCAGCAACAGAACGATTATTTTCATAAAAAATTTGCACGATTTACAATCGTTGCTCAAGTGTGTAGCGTTCCATGATGAAATGTATACTAATGAAGTTTACAAATGACAAGCGAAAAATAAAAAATATTGCGTCGTTCGCCCTCCCTATCGGAAAAAAGTTGAAGCGCACCTATTGAATAACCCTATATAAGTTTGTGTTGTAGGTTAATTGCAGCAAGAAACCGCAGGGTCAAAGACAGAGTTTCCGCTAGAGATATTGCGGAACTGTATCCTCGATTCCTAAGCCTTTCTTTGTAAGGCAAAGTAGGAAATTAAATTGGGTCTGAGTAATAAGCAAATAAGTTTTTTAACTAGCTTTTGTTAAAAATGCGAATGATCCTTTTCCCGAATTCGCTTCCTCCACATTTGCTCGATTAGATTGGAAAAAACCCTTAATTTAGTATAGATCTACAATTCCAGTAAAAGCCCTTAATTGTATCTTGGCACTCCATAATCTGAAATATTCATACTTAGTATATATACCTATAGATATGTATCTTTATCCTTAAGTGCAAAAATTCTAGAACCAAATTTCAATTTAACAGTTTACCGTATGCATTCCAATGAACCTCAACAAAACTGCATCCACTAAAAGAATTTGTAAATGAAAAAGAATACCAATAGAACATAAATGGTATTGTCCGAGGACGAGCAACTCGGTGCACCTCCTCTTTCCTCGACGCTTTCCTTGTCTGAATCCAAACAATTCAACATTAACGAGTTAATGTGTTATGCTTATCATCTTGGACTCGTTGTACAACAGGTTGACAGGTAATTTTTAGAATCCTTGGACTCAGTTTTTCTTTACGTGTTGAGCAACAACTCGTTTTCTATTTTTCTTTCTTTCTTCTTTATCGCCTTCAACACAGCCGTTTTCATCGCATTTGTTGTTTACTGGTGTTTGGAGGAGTCAAGAAAAAGTTTAAGTAAACCTCCCAAAATTTTATGTTAGGAGAAAAGCTTCATTACATGATACTATTGATATTTAGAGTATTTTTTAGACATTTATTTTATTTTATGTGTTTATAATATGGAACATAGCGCATATCACATTCCATGTAAAGTTATAGTATATATCATATACATATGTACATGTATATGCATGTACGCAAACCTACGAGGAATAACATCGAGGTGAAAACTTGAATACAAAGTATTGAGGCTTACTTGCTGACACTACTGCTCATCGGAATCGCTTCCTGTAAGCTGCTGCAACGAATTACTGTCCAACTTTATTTTCTCTCATTCAACCAATCTAAAATGTCGATTGGAATACGCGCAGGCTCGTGCTTAAGGAAGTGATGGAGGACAAGTTTGAGTTGCCCACAGAAAAGCAACAAATAATGCGTGTGATCAAATGTCGTGGCAACAATCTGTAGAAAGTTGAAACTGCAATGGCGGACTCTGAGAATACCGTAGCCTCCATGCCGAAAAAGTTCCGTAGGAATATATTGATCGGGCGTGGAGATTATGTGCTGGTGGAATCTATTAAGGGACTCAGGGTAAAGGGCCATAGGGTAAAGGTGGAAATGTGTAAACTCCTAACTCCAGAGCATTTAAAAGAATACAGTAGGACTGGTGTATGGCCAAAACAGTTGGGTGAAAAGCATGACCACGACCAATTCGATATGGGAAGCGATGGAGAAACGAATGGTGATGAGTTGATAATTAGAAATCCCAATGGATTTCCATTGTCGGAGGAGGATACTACTGAAGATGAGGGAATTTGCAGCACTACTGATGATGTCGAAATTACAAATGATGTGAATTAATGTGGACTAATTCTGGCAATCATCGGCAGCGCATATAAGAACCGAAATGACACGCTGCGAAAAGTCTTCCGGTTTCAAAAATTCACAATTGAAAATGTGTCGGCTTAAGGGGTTATACGCAGTTATGACTTTCAAAAAAATCGATTTGATCGGTCAACCGTTTTAACTCAATCTTTAAAGATACATTTTCTAGTAATTAATCGTTCCTTTTGTAAATCTGATACTTATTTTCCATTTTATAATCAATTTACGGCCAAATTTTAACGAAAAAATCGAAATAATTTCTTTTAAAAGCTGCCATTTTGTGAAAATTCACTATTTTGATTAGCCGAACGATTAATTACTAGATAATCTAATATATTAACAAAATTTGTTTGGTTTTTTGATTTCATATAATCCAATCCTGAGTTACGATGTACACCGTAAATCGTCTTTTTTTAAAGGAGGTCCAGAAATCGCCTGCAGCGCGCTCTATAATCAACATTTTCATAAATAAAAAATTTTGTTACGTTCTTGAAGGATGCTTTTATAACCGCCAAAAATTTTCAAATTAAAATATTCTGAAGTTTCTTCAGGATAAATCCTTGACAACCCGTCTTTTATTTGCTTCATAACTGCGTATAACCCTTAAGAGCAACTGAGTATTGCAAGCATCAAAAGTTCACATTTGTTCCATGTAAGGTTTAAAAATATGTAAATAAATAAAGGGTGATTTTTTAAAAGCTATAGGAAAGTTTTAAAAAAAAAAAACACGTAAAATTCAGAAAAATGTAGTCCATATAATTTAATGATTGAAGATTATTTCATGCAAATTTTGACCGCGACTGCGCTTCAAATGGTCATCCGCTTCAAATGGTCCACTCTACGTAAGCGTGTTGGTGGTTTGATCTCCAATAATGTAAATTTGGTTCTAAATTTAGTCACAATAGCTCAAATAGCCGCTTCAGTGGGTCGATTAAACTGACCATAAAATGGAAGAGGCGCGCGATAAACTTTCTGAACAGAACACGCATTTTTATAATAAAATTCAATGATTTGCAAGCGTTGTTCGATTCATGGTTAAATTATAGACCAAACTGACGATGTTTGACAGTGAAACAAAAAACGAAACGTGCTTCAGCTGTTTAAACCAGCTGTTTAAAAAGATAATAGCTCAAAAATCACCCGTTACTTATTTCCAGAAGTATTTTAAGTAGTCGGAACTACATAATATTGTTGTCTTATAAGCAAATGTATCCACTTATATTATATTTAATTGCATTGGACTCAAAGTCTGATTTTTCGTATATTCATAAATGTATACACATACACATACGTATACATATTTTATTACAATAAAACAGTTTCAAAAATAATTTGTGTACGTTATTTTAAAGAAACAGTGTACGGTGTTAGGAGAGAATCCACAATCTTTGAATGTCTTGTAATAGTATAGAATATTCTTGTAAAGAATTGGATCACACTGTTCGAGTCCCAGTCCTTGCTTGGATATAAATCCATAATATAATAGAATGAAGAACATGTTTTATAATTAACATTTTCCACTTTAACGCGTTGCGTGTAATTTCTTTAATCTCTTACTAGAAACAAAGGCTACTACAGCCGCATCAAGAAATGAAGTATCTGCTCTCAAATACACTGAAATAAATTCTAAACGCTTTTATTGTTTTCGGTGTTCTTTGAGTTTACTGCAATGTTTAAAACAAATATTTAGAGCGTAAAGTGGGTAAAAAGAGCAAGAGCTCAAAATTATACATAATTTTTTAAATTTTATTTCTATAGTGTAACTATTGTTCTGGTAACGCTAACATCGTCATTTCTAGTCTACGTCCAAGCATTTACTACCACAAGGCATTCATTCTAGTTTAGCATTTCGCCCTGCTTCATTATACGTGAACAATTTTTAGCCGAAGAATGATTACTATTCTACTACATTTAGATTTGCACATAAAACCTGCCGATTGTCTGATGAAATGTGCTAATAAAGGAAATAGAGACATAATTTATCAGTTAAAACTTAAATGTTGTATTCAAATTTTTATATTTAAAGAGGTCATTTTTTAGAACTCACTTCATCTACACCAGTAACTTATCTACTTCACTCTACACTAAATTTTTGATGAATTTCAAACAGATTACCAATCGCGACATAAAACTGAATGAGGTTGGCAATTTATGTTATGAAATATTTTAAGTCATATTATATAATATATTGCCAACATCTGAGCAATGTGCTGTCAGTTTGCATGTTGCACATGTTGCGTGTTGCATGTTGCACAGACGATTGGTATTGTTTGAGACGCTTACTTTGGTAGCATCTGTAATAATAAAGAGTTCCAGATTGTGCAAACATTGTTTACCTACAACGACTTACTTACTCGACGTCCTTCTTACCTCTTCATTCCTACAATGATGAAAGAATACAAGGTCGCACCTTCTGAATTCGCTGTGTCGTTAGACTCCATGAATAAACGAACTAAAGGAAGCGGTATTACTTCTTTGTAAAGAAAGGCGAAAGCAATAGAAATTCTCAAGCACAAGAAATTATTCATACACACACGCATTCTTCTGATTTTGAGGGTTTTCACACTTTAACACGCGGTATTTCGTTTTCATTCGTTTTTTTAGTTTAAATGTCACAAATCTGAATAATGCCGCGCCGTTCACGGAACTTTCACAAACATGTAATTTCTCCTCCTTTGTTTGTTTTGTTCGTTTGCTTTCTATTGTTAATATCGCAAAACATGAAGTAACTGGGGAAATTGGGAAGACCATCTTCAGTATTCCATTGTTCTTGTACTAAGCCAGTCCGATGTGGTGGCACTTCTGCCGAATTTTTCTTCGAAAATCAAGACGTCCCCAACCATCATGATTCATGCCCAACCATTTGTTGTTTTTTGGAATTCATTGATAGATTTGTTGAAGACAACCTCATAAAATTCAAAACTGAGCTGGTACGAGTACAGAAATTTGATTGAAATGAAATATTCCACAAAATTAGACGGTTAATGCAATAAAATAAAAAAATATTGGAAGGCATTTAACAGTGTTTTTATAGTATATACATATATAAGTATTTAAAACGAACCTAACTGACCAACGGGCTTCTATTCCATATGAAATGTGATCAAAAATAAAGTTATGAACCGATTTAAATGAAAATTTTTATCTTGCTAAACTTGAGGGCGATGAACTCAAAAATGTAATTTGTTTTTCATGCTTTCATACCTCCGTTGTAAATGCAGTTTGAAGTTGAAAATCTGTATTCCTATATATAGTATTCGGGTGTAATTTTATTAAAAAGAAAGTTAGTAAAACAATTTTTTTTTCAAATCTAAGTCACTAAAACCATATTTGTTTAAAAGTCTTATTTGCAATCCCTTCTACTTAAACTTCCACATTATGCACAATCAATTAAAATGTATTTATTAATACTCGCATCTCGTGTCGAAGTTTTCGAAAGGATCAGGTGGCATCATCTCAGCTCTCCTGCTCTCGCCGGGCTAAGATTCAGACATCTTGAGTCTCATGTTGTTGCTACACCTGCAGATATATCAGGTTTAAATATCACACGATTCGAATGTCAAAGTACACATTCACAGAGTATTTATATACTTATATATATATATGTACAGGGTGCGTCCGTATGTAAACGCTGAATAAATTGGTCATTTACCAACCAATCGACTTCAACATACATGTTTTCGATACGTCAATTCAGTACAATTTCAACCATGGATCGCTTTACACCAAAACAACGCGCTGAAATAATGACGCTATACATCGAAAATAGTCGTTATATTGTTCTAACTCAATGCGCATATCGCAAAAATTATCGCGACAAACAGGCACTGTCAAAAATACTATTCGTCGACAGTAGAAGATCGTCATCATGCCGTTCATCAACGACTAAAACTTTCCAATGAACTTGTTGAAGCAGTGAGGGAAAGCGTTGCCCAGGAGCCAACAGTGTCGTACTGTAGTCGTGCTCGGCATTTTGGCGTCAGTAAAACCACAATGCGGCGCGTTTTAAAGGATGACTTAAATTTGTTTTCGAATAAAGTGCAATTGACACAAAGAATATTGCCGACAGACCATTCACGTCGCTTGGAATACGGCCAAAAGTCGCTCGAATGGTTGACACTGAACCCAATTTTTGGAAGCAAATTTTAATGACTGACGAGGCACATTTTAACCTCTCTGGCAGCGTGAATAAACAAAATTGCCGCATTTGCGTAACTGAGAATCCACATGAGATCCATGAAACGCCATTGCATGACCGGAAAGTAACTGTTTGGGCCCGCATTTGCGCCAAAACCATCATTGGGCCATATTTTTAATGAGAAAACGAAACGGTCGATGGAAACCGATATCGATGGATGTTGGCTCATTATGTCTGCCCGCAAATGCGTGAGATAGCATTAGACCGTTACTAGTTGCATCAAGACGGTGCGCCATGCGACACTGCGAATGCAACAATTGAATTTCTGCAACGTAAATTTCCGGGACGTCTAGTGACAAAAAGAGGCGACATCGACTGGCCCCCAGATCACCTGACTTAACTCCCCCGGACTTTTGTAGGGCTATCTGAAAAGTAAGGTTTATGCCAACAAGCCGCAGACTATTGACCAGCTTAAGGCAAACATTCGTACTGAAATCGACACTATAAAACCCGAAATGCTTGGTGATGGCAAACGCAGAAAAAAGATCGCAGTTTGTGATTGCTAATAAAGGTGGTCACTTCGCTGATATTGGATTCAAAAAATAGTTTTAATAAATTGTAAATAACCAAACCAAATAAAAATACTTCACTTATACAAATCTGTTGTTTTTTTTTCAAAGTTATTCAAAGTTTTCATACCGACATAAAAGAAGGCGCACCTTGTATATATGGCTGACACCCTTTGTTGCGTGCTTCGCCGAGCTCCTCTTCCATTGCATCACTTCTTTTATCCCTTTAACAATTATTTTCTAACCATGGATTAATAATAAATATTTGATTTTTTACAGCCCAAGTCAAGGTCGAACGTCATCCAAATATTTGATGGCACACTAGTCCAAACGCAGAGTATTATTAAATGTAATGCGAGTATAATGCAAGAGTAGTAATTAAATCGATTGCGTAAATTATAACTCGTATGAGATCTCACGCACATTACGCAATTTTTTGCAAACCTCCTCAAGCCTATGAAAAGGAAATTTCTTTGCTTTCAAGCGTATTACTATTTCCTATAGTTCTCAGTTATTACTCAACAGTGAATTGGAAAATTAATTCTGGTTGCACAACAAAATGGGTTACGCTGCTGAATTGTTTAGCTGGTGTTTGAAGTCTATGGAGTACTTGGGTTATTTAGATGAAAGCAAACGTTCACGAGCCTATTTACTAATATCTGTGCCAGCTCTAACAATTTTACCAGCAGCTTATAACATTTGCTTCAATTGGACTGGTTTGGGTAATGCGATCTACGATATATTTATCATCATGAATCTGATTACAACGGTAACGCGTGCTTTTGCTGTAATAACTCATCAAAAGAAATTTGCGGATACTTATAACGAGATTGATAATTGGTACAACAATCTGGAGGTGAGTTGACCTTATCAAGCGAATATTATATTGTATATTATATTGTATATAATATAATATAATTGGCGCTTACACCCATTTTGTGTGGTTGGCCAACCTTCTATTCCTATTTAATGTTTTCCCCTAAATGGCGGTGCCCTCAGTTTTTAAGCCGACTCCGAAGATATTTTTTCTTTATTAGAAGCTTTTTAAACTCGGAGGCTTTTCGTTAACTGCCGAGGGGCGACCGCTATTCGAAACTTTCTATCACTGTGGTGTTTCATGCACGGAGTCTCGAACCTAACCACTTCCGGATGGTAATCGCGCACCAAGCCATTAGACTGCAGCGGCCACATTTAATTATTGCTTGGTGATGTAAGTTGTCTAATTTTCACCCATCTTGAGCTACCTAATAAATCCATGGTATCCTCCTGAAAATGATTTTTTTTATTTCAGAGCAAATTCTAAATAAGAACTACTCAAAAGCTTAGAAATGAAAACTTCAGCTAAAAAAGTTAGAAGGCAATACTGTTTCTGTTGCATCACAAAACGTAGACAGGAGAGGGGGTTAAGTTTGTTAATATTCCAAAAGACAAAATGAACTCGAAAGATAGGGTAAAATCGTCCGGCACTTCATTGAAACCAGACGAAAAAGTTTGAGTGTATCACTTTTCGGCTCCTCCGATTTCTATCAAACTTTTGCTTTGCTGGAATGAGCTCGTGACGGAACAAGCTTGGGTTGATACTTCTACACAAACTGAGTAAATCCTTTTTTATTTAAAAAGTGTAGTTTCATTCGAAAAAAAAAAATTATTTAGATCATATACTCATTGTCGTGGATTCCTCCTGGAAAATGATTTGGCCCATCTTAGGAACGACTTGTGAAACTGGATAAATTCAAATGCAATGTCAGTCAAATACTTTCTGAGGGGCAGATTAAAAAGTTAGAAAACCTGACTAAAACAATTCATTGGGCTTGGGACATGGCACCGTCAATATCCAAAACTCGTACATAGATTAACATATCAATGTCTTCTGAGAATGAGAAAAATATATTTTTTGTGGGAAAATATTATTTATTATATATATTGCGGAAAATACTCAGCTAAGCTTTATTTTATTTCTGTATGGCTTAGTTATCAGAGTTGTTTGTCAAACAACGAGCTTTTAAATTTAGGATATTCATCTTTCAAAATTCGGGAACCGTTTTTGGGTAGTTTGATTTTACGGCTGGACTACCAACCCTGCGCAACCCCATGTACGTCAGTAGGGAAAGCACTTCCAGATCAAATATTTATAGCGAGCCGCTTGCTCCAGGAAAAAACACCAGCTTTCGACTGCATCTCATATGATGAATCAGACGTCGAGGAAAGTTAGTTTTTAACGAAGTTTATATCTTCGACCTGTGTGGTCTGCGAGAGATCTTTCATTTCTCTCCTGGCATCCATATCTGGGAGGCATTTCCCTATCCGACGCGCGCTCTAAGGATAATAGGCTCCACCGAGGGAGGAATTATTATTCCATGGTTTACATCGACCTTTTCTACATTTTGTACTACCTTTTCAGAAAGGGGAAAACTTATGCCTCTTTTTCCTTTTATCCAAATTGCATTAATGGATTAAGTAGCATCCGAATCAGTTGTCAAACTTTGTGATTCAATAATAAAAGTTTCAAAATGTTCAACTGAAATTGGATTCTCCTTAATCTATTGTTGCATTTTGGAAGTAGGGAGAGAAGGGAAGAATGTGATTGCCCTCTGCGAAAAAGATAGTAGAAAAGTAATAAGAATAGTACATAAAGTAAATAATATGTACATACGTATTGGGTTGGAGAATAAGTTCGTAGCGTTTTTACCGAAAACTTTTATTTAAACAAAAAACAATAATTTTCTCAATAAGTTAATTAATTATATACTCGCCGTTGCTGTTTACAACCTCTTCCCACCTCTCAACCAATTTGTTCATGCCGTTCCGCCAAAAACCGCCTAGTCTGGTGTCGCAGAAGTTGTTGGGCAAGTTTGTTATCGAAGGCAACGCCCTTCACATGGTTTGACAGGGAGCAGAAAAGATCATAATCGGTCGGTGCAAAGTCTGAAGAATACAACGGATGCTGAAGGAGCTCTTGGAGTGCGGCTTTGACGACATAGTTCCTGAGGCATTGTCGTGAAAGAGTATTGTTAGACCATGTCGATCAGGTGTTTTCATGATCGGTGTAGGTGGGCAATGTAGAGCTCCTTATTGACCATGGCGTTCTCTTCGAGCATTTCCCAGTGCACCATACCCTGCCAGTTCCACCAAACACATATCTCCTTCTTTGGATGAATATCCCGTTAACTCTCGGCTTTGGCGTGTCTCATGGAGCTACTCACTCCTTTCTTTGTTGCATATTGATGTACGAGTATACGCACCATTTCTCATCTTTCGTGACGATTCGGTACAAAAAGCACTGTTTATGACCACGTATTGCTCGATGACAGACAAGATGCTGAGAGACAATTTTAAGGCGACTTTCTTTGCTTTTTTGTTCAGCTAATGAAGCACACAGGCTGCCACTTTTTTTGTAATTCCCATTGAATGAAGGGAAGCTAATTCACTTCTTCATCGAATTCAGAAGGCCTTCCGCTGCGGGACATGTCATCGACGTCGAAGTCGCCTTCTCCATACACGTCGCAAATGTCCCGAGCTGCTTCGGCAGCTTTTTGCCCTCGATGAAAATCTAAGAAGAGCAGGTATCGAGAAAAATTGATTATTACATTTCTAAACCTCAAAAATAATAAAAAATTAAAAAACTAAAAAAACAATTAATATAGTTTTGTAGAGCAGAGAGAGTTCAATCGAATGAATACTAACCCTTTTCCAACAGCAAACCAATCGTTATAAAATAAAAAAAAATTCAAAAACGCTATGAACTTATCTCCCACCTGAATATTTTAAAACAAAAAGTAGATTACTTGTGAAAAAACTACTTTTGGTCATATATTTACCCCTTCAAGCACTTGTTCAAATATTTAATGCGAAATAAAATATTTTCTGTGTACAAAAATGGTTTTTTTCGTCATGTATTTTGTTTCCATTCAATTTAGCAAACACTGTTTCCAAAAGCTTAATTTTTCTTAAAAAATCAGCATTTGGTTTAACCAATGCCCCTAGGAAACTGTGTGGACCCATGTAAGTGAAAGCTCATTGAACACATAGTCTCTTTCGTATGATATAGCCGGCAGCATTTGGACACAGTGGACTCGCTCGGCAAGGGAAAACCTTTATTGTGCAAATGGTTGTACATCTTTGGTCTAGCAAAATTGAAAGCTATTTCCGATGGAATATCGCCCCATGCCCATTGCTGTCTTTTCCGATTTTTTTTCTGACTTGCCCTTCAGTGAAAATTGAGCTGGCATTAGACTTCAATTTCTCCAATTCCACGACTCGTGCATTGCGCCTTATTTTTCAAGAATTGCAACCTGGCTATCATAGTTCGATCTAAATCAAAATACAGTTTTACATATTTAATTTTCATTAATTAAAAACAGTTTTTAATCACTCTCAGTACAAATATCGACAAATGAAGAGTCGGGTTGTACAGCCTCATTTCCAATATTTAAAACTTGGGCAGGCATTGGAATAGCATCAGTGGAATGTTTAGCTCTTTTCCGATCAGACCCGGTCTCAAAATCCATTTCAGAGAAATGGAGCGTACATACTTTTTCACCGAGCTTCAAGAAGTTTCCGAATGGCTCAATCCATTTGTTTCTTTTAATTTCTTCCCTTGGGACGGAAACAAATTGTATGCCATCTTGTAAAATACTGATAGGTACAGAAACTATTAAAATATGATAGTACATTCAAAATGGCAAAACCTAAGCAAATTAACATGGCCGAAATTCACAGTGGTCGTTCAAATGCCTGCTGAAACTTAACACAGAGAATACAAGAACTTTGATAGAGTCTAATAGGTAACCAAGCTAGAGGGCTGGAAGTGTCATACTATGATACAATTATTGTAGAAACTGCTATCATATAGCAGAGGAGGAAATTATTAGACATCTGAATTGTGAGTGTAAAGAATTAACTAGAAAAAGGCTTTACACGCTTGGTAGTGGATTTTTTAATAAATGTAGCGAAAAAAGCTCATCTTAATTCTTCAGTTTAGCTCGTTTATAAAAGCCACAGGATGGTTTAGAAGAGACCCCATAGCGCAAGGAGAGGTTCCAGTGGTATCACAACGCATCTACAACAGGTCTAAGTGGGCCATTTGGCAGCCACCAGTCTTACCTACCCATTTGCCATTTTGTATTCACACAATCTTGTGTCCACCAATTCTTGCTTTTGGCATAATACGCCTATTTATATTACTATTACTAGTATTATACATTATATTATTATACTTACTGATTGGCACGATAGCCGCATACACGATTTTGATCGAGTTTAATAAAGCTCACTTTATTCCTCGTGCTAACCGGCGTCAGTTGGACACACCAAGTGAAGCCAAGTCCTTCTCCAGCTGGCCTTTCCAACGTAGACTTTCCCCAGGACTTTCTCCTCCTCTGCTGCCACCAGCTGGTACCGCATCGTATTCTTTCAGACCCAAAGCGTTTGTTTCCATTTGGACGACATGGCCCAACCAACGAAGCCGATGTATCTTTCTTCGCTGCACTATGTCTATGTGCTTGTAAAGCTCATAAAGCTCATCAGAATTTTTCTCTCAAACACTCCACATGACGCCTCGTCGGATATTGCCATCGTCCAAGCTTGTGCGCTATACGTTAGGATAATACTACTACAATATAATGAGTGAAAACTGAAGAGTGAGCAACATTGTTGATGAATTAAGAAGCCAATTTTTTTCTTTAGAAGCAAGAAAGCTACTTGAATACAGAATCTTTTCAACAGTGTTTTTTTTTTGTTCTGCTTTATTTCTGCGTAAATATGCGTACATCAAACTGGGTATCTCACCTTGTCCAATATTATTACATATTATTGATTATTTATACTATTTGCTTCACGTATTTTCGACAGCACGATGATGACAAAAGAACTTTTTATGAGCTACAGAATTTCACTAAACGTACTGTACATTTTTCCAAATATATTCAACGTTGTTTTACATGCGCCGCTGCATTTGTTTCCTTTCAGCCAATTCTGACCCAATATGGCAGTGAGTATGTATGTATATTTGTACCTAAAACAGAAAATTAAAAAAAAATTTACTAACTTTAACAGACTTCGTTATTAGCATTGCAGTACCAGGTGTCGATTTACTAAAGAGCCCATCTTTCGAGATTATCTACCTACTTCAAGCATTTTGGGTAATCCCAGTATGCACTTATTCATACATTCCGAGTGTGAATTCGTTTCTAATATTGATGTCTTTTGGAACATTCATGCTGAAAGATCTTCAGCAGAGAATCAACAATTTATCCCAAATGAATGAGGAGAGCGCCTTAAAAAATATCAAGAAATGCGTTCAATTCCATATGAAGATAATCAAGTAAGTGATATATTTTCTTTTATAGAAGCTTAAATAATTACACCAATCAAAAAAGTGTTAAAACATATTCGTTAACTACATGCGCATATATATATATACTATTACTATTAATATATGTGTTTGTGTGTATAAGTTTATGGTACGATCGAGATGAATAAAATAAATATATTTACACATTTCCTTAGCTTTCATGATGATTTGGAAGAATTATTCTCGGCCACAAACTTGCAAGATGTCGGTATTTATTGCATAATAATGTGTATGTTGCTCATATATTCAACGATGGTGAGATATATTTTATTATTATATATTTAAATGCATAGTTAAGCTTAGTATTACTTACATACGTATGTATATAATTAGCACAAAAATCTTTTGTTAGATGTTTGGCCGAGCTCCTACTTCAGTTTGTGTGCCGCCTCCAGACAGGTAGTTGGTCATGAGAATCTTTTTCGTAGTGTGATAGAAACACACTCGGAGGTCTACTGTTGCCGGCCGAGGGGTGACCACTTTAGAAAAAACCTTTTCATTTGGTGCTTCAAAATTTCCAGTTAGGAATTTGACAATTTATTTTAACGTTAAGGGTGCGACCAGAGTGAACGCTGATGCCAAGCGGAGCCGAGCCGAGCTTATTGACGCTTATTTTCATGCGAGAAGAAAATTTGTATATAACACAGTGAATGCGAGAATCAGCGCTGAAATTCTGTTTATTCCATGTGTTTTGCTCTTATGTCATTTAATTTTGTTGTTCATTTGTGTTTATAAAATTGCTGTACACGGTAATGGATTCATCTGATGAAGAGTATTTTGCTTCTCCTAGTGTGATTAATGCAATTATTAACAAAAAAGAGTTTGGAAAACATCCAATTACACTAAAAAGGAATGAATTTGGTGAATTTCATCATTTATATAATGATTTAAGAAAATATGCAGCTAAATTTCAACAATATACCCGAATGAAAATTGAAACATTTGATTACATTCTGGACAAGATAGCTTTCACACCTAAACAAAAACTGAACATGCTTGATATAGTAAATATTACAATCATTCTATTGGCAACTACCTATGTACAGAAGGTTATGAAAGTGAAGCAAAATGCATCCCACGCTTTAAACTCGAATTTGAATTATTCTATTTGTATCTTAACTTTTGTTATAATTCTGTTCTGAGGTAGTTGACTATGACTGATCCTTCAAGTGCTATTACTTCATTAAAGGTCTCTTTGTCATTAAAATTTAATTTATACTTTTTAGTTCGATTGGCAATAAAAGCGTGTTTTTTAGTTTTTTTAAACTATTTTTTATTTTCTACTTTTTAGTTCGATTAGCAAAAAAGCGTGTTTTTTAGTTTTTTTTTTTTTTTAACTATTTATTATTATGAATGAAAATTATTGTTATCCTTGCAGTCAGTGAATTAATGATTCGATATATTCGTGTTATATTTAATTCCTTTCTTATCGACTGTGAGTCTAAAGCTATGCAGTTATCGGCCGTGATAAAGAAGTAATCGGGATGAAGAACTTATTTCGTGGAGGGAGCCTGAGAAACGGCTACCCCACTCCATTGGCCAGTTTTTTTTCGATTTTCGTGGTGTGGTGCACTATGAATTCCTTCCGCCTGGCCAAACTGTTAATAAGGAATATTATTTGAGCGTTATGCGTCGTTTACGTGAAGCAATTCATCTAAAAAGACCAGAATTATGGGCCAACAACTCTTGGTTTTTGCATCATGATAATGCACCGTCTCACATTGCACTCGTTCTTCGTGACCATTTCGCCAAAAATTCCACGCATATCGTTCCGCAACCACCGTATTCGCCTGATTTGGCTCCGTGTGACTTCTGGCTATTCCCAAAACTCAAGAGGCCACTCCGGGGAACGCGTTTGGAGTCGATTGAGGAGATAGAAGCTGAATCGAAGAAGGTGCTGATGGCTATACCGGAAATGGACTATTTGGCATGTTTCGGGGATTAGAAAAATTGTTGGCATAGGTGTATTTTATCGAGAGGGGATTATTTTGAAGGGGATGAAATTGATTTACAAGAATAAATAAAGATTTTTCATTTTACAACCAAACTCACCTTACTTTTTGCCCACAGGTAAAAAAAGAAAATATTAATCCTGGCAATCCTAATAAGGATAATGGAAAACTTTTATCAAATTATTGCATTGTCATCGGTCCTTGATAGGTGTGCAAAATTTCAAGTCGATCAGATTTTTAGAAGCCAGTGAAAATTAAGCTCAAAGATTCCGTTACATACATACATACATACATACATACAACCCGACCTAATAAAAGTGTGTTAAAAACACAACTGCACTCTAAAAAGTAAACATCAACAATCCAAAAAAGCGAGCAAAACGCTTTGAAACTGTTTTCTCGCACTCATCGGCTTTGCTCTCTGCTCTTGTCGGCGCTCACTGTTATACACAAGCTTATTTGTATTGACTTGTATATAATCAGTTTTATCGCACTGACAATCTTTATCGCCCTGACAATCTCGGCTCGGCTTTCAGCGCTCACTCTGGTCGCACCCTAAGATTCCATTAATTTATCTTCCCTTCAACGAAATTCTGTGCCCCAAATACTGTAATTACTGGGAGTATTATTTATTGCTACATATATATTTTTGTAAGCAATATTTGGATTCCGTGAATTATTAATTCAAAAATAAAATTTTATAACATTGAATTTTTAATTGATTTCATCACATTTTTAATCCACTTTATATACTTCAATTTTTCAGGAATTTGATTTGGCACTTATTTTAAAAGGCTTTTTAATTTTATTCGTTCAAACAGTCTGCCTTTTTCAAATCTTTTATCTGGCAAACGATTTCTCCGATGAGGTAAGGGGAATTTGGTTTCGATTTTCACAAATTGTTAATCAATGTTAACCGAAAAATGTATCTTTCAAGAGCCTTGCTATAGCTAACGCAGCATATAATACCAACTGGACTCAACGTGACGTGAAATTTCGCAAATATGTACTGTTGATAATCACTAGAAGTCAAACGCCTTTGCAGGTAATTTAAAAAAAAAAATAACAAATAATTGTACATACGAGGTGTGTTCAACAAGTATCGCGAATTTTGAATTTTCGCAAGTTGCGTATATTCGAATTTCGATTTTTTTGTGGCGACATGTTGGTACTCATATCTCTCACTCATGTCGACGAGTTCGGCCATTTTGAATGTTCAGTTAATTGTTGACAGCTGCTTTGCTTGCACGTGTTTCGGCTCGTCTTCGATTTTTACCTATTCAAAAAGATGGATCAAAGAACCTGTATCAAATTTTGTGTGAAAAACGAAAGTAAGTGCGCGGATGCATTCCAAATGTTGACTGCGTCATACGGAGAAGCTACTTTGGACCAAAGCAACGTTTATCGGTGGTACGAAATGTTCTCGGAAGGCCGAGAAGATGTGAACGATAAAAAGCGTGCCGAACGCCCGAGCACTTCAACAACAGACGAAAAAATTGATGAAGTGCAGAAAATGGTATTGGCCAATCGTCGAATCCCCGTTAGAGAATTTGCTGAGGACCTAGACACATCGATTGGCTCGTGCCATTCGATTTTTTTCAATGATTTGGGAATGAGACGTATCGCCGCAAAATTCGTACTAAAACTGCTCAATTTCGACCAAAAGCAGCATCGCATGAACATTGCTAATGAGATGTTGGACTCTGTCCGCGACGACCCAAATTTGCTCCAGAGGGTCATAACTGGTGACGAATTGTGGGTTTATGGTTATGACGTGGAAATCAAAATCGCACGAACCAAGACCGAAAAAAGGGCGCCAAGTTCGGTCGAATGTAAAAGTTTTGCTTACCGTTTTCTTCGATTGCAGGGGCGTTGTGCATCATGAGTTCTTGCACCGGGTAAAACGGTCAATAAAGTATATTACCAGCAAGTTATGCACAATTTGCGCTAAGCAATCCGCCAGAAACGCCCCGATTTGATCAAAAATTGGCTCCTGCATTACAATAACGCCCCTGCTCACACATCGTTGCTTGTGCGCGACTTTTTGGCCAAAAACAACACACTAATGATGCCACAGCCACCGTTTTCCTCAGATCTGGCCCCCTGTGACTTTTTCTTGTTCCCGAAACTGAAGAGGTCCATGAAAAGACGACGCTACGCTACGATTGATGAGATAAAGACGGTGTCGCGGAAGGAACTGAACATGATAAAAATGATTTTTTGAAGTGCTTCGAAGATTGGAAAAAACGTTGTCAGAAGTGCGTAATATCTCATGGGGATTACTTTGAAGGGGGACAAAATGAATATTAATGAATAAATAAATAATTAAAAAAAAAAATACAAAATTCGCTATACTTTTTAACACACCTCGTATGTTCGTTTTATAAATTTATTACGAAAATAATGGTTCGGTTGTTCAGCGATGAAGCTCACTTTTGGTTGAATGGGTATGTCAATAAGCAAAATTGTCGCATTTGGAGTGAACATAATCCACAAGCCATTGCTGAGACGCCGTTACATCCTCAAAAAGTCACTGTTTGGTGTGCTCTATGGGCAGAGGGAATCATTGGTCCATATTTCTTTAAAAATGAAGCCGGCCATAATGTTACAGTCAATGGAGAGCGCTATAGAGCCATGATTAATGACTTTTTCGTGCCTGAATTGGACGATGTTGATGTGTACGACCTTTGGTTCCAACAAGACGGCGCTACATGCCATACAGCCAACGCAACAATCGATTTATTGAAGGAAACTTTTGGTGAGCGCATTATCTCGCGCCGTGGACCTGTGGCGTGGCCTCCAAGATCGTGCGATATAACACCGCTGGACTATTTCTTGTGGGGCTATGTGAAGTCGCTTGTCTACGCAGATAAGCCCGAGACGATTGACGTCTTGGAAGAGAATATTCGGCGCGTTATTGCTGACATACGGCCCCAATTTCTGCAAAAAGTAGTCGAAAATTGGGCCTCTCGCCTGGAATTTATTCGAGCCAGCCGCGGCGGCCACTTGCCCGAAATCATTTTTAAAACATAATGGCAAACCCTTATCTTTATAATAAAGCTAAATTCTTGGCCATAACATTAAATTATATACGTTTTATTTCATCTTGAAAACCTAACCTCTAAAAAAACATATATAATAACTTTTCGCCATCAATTACTACAGTAAAAAGATGGGTTGCTGAATATAAGCCTTAAGCTTTCGTACAAGCCTTAAACACGATCCACGTCAAGGACGTCCAAAAACAGCAACACCAGAAATCGTAGAAAATCGTATTGAAAAATCGTCGAGTGAATGAAAGAAATTTAGTAAGAGCCCTGGGCATCTCATTGGGTTTCAAAAAGCTGTCTCCGCAGTGAGTGCCGCATTCGCAAGCAATGGAATAAAAACACATTCGAAAGAGACTTTCTCAGCATCCAGCAACATTTATAGAGCAACATATATAGATATTTACAAGAGACGAAGAAGTGGTGTGCACCTGGTTCTTCGATGTCCAGAAATCGGTCAAGAAGATTTTAGCATCAGTTTTTTTTTTGGGATCCGAAAGGAATTTTCTGTGTGGATTACTTGAAAACTAGTAAAACAATAAATTATGAATATTATTGTAATCTTTTAGAGCAGCTGAACGAAAAAGTTTATAAAAAAGACCCAGTTTACAAAAGAAAAAAATTACTTTTCATCATGACAATGCACCGTGTCACAAGAGCATTTTGACAATGGCTAAGATCCATAAATTAAAGTTCGAATTGCTAGTAGCATCTACTAGATTTGGGCCCAAGCGAACATATGTCAAATTTTTTTTGCTGGAATGTTGGTATAAACTCCCTCTATAGTGTTGCAGAGTTTGAGCGTAATCTGTCAATAAGCTTGTTTTTGGCATTTAAATATATGAGTCAATCGCAGGTGTGTTCTGGGATTTTGGCTATAGATAAAAATATCGAACAAAGAATTTGTCTAAAATTTTATATTTTGAACGGGATTTCGTGTGCCAAATCATTGAAAATGTTGCAGAAAGCCTATGGCAAGTGTGCTTTATCAAAATCGCGGTACACTGGTCTACGAGTGGTATAGGGCTTTTGCAGAGGGCCTAGAAGTCGTGGAAGATTTGCCCCAATCTGGTCGCCCATCAACATTTTCAACGGATGAAAACGTCGACAAAGTCAAGGAAATGGTGCTGGAAAACCATCATTTAAGTTTGAGGGAGGTAGCTTGTGACCTTAGCGTATCTCACGAATCAATTCGCAACATTTTACACCATAAATTGGGCATGAGACGCGTGGCTGTTCGAATCGTTCCAAAAGAGTTGAATTTCTTTCAAAAATTCATCGGTAGAAGGTGGTTGAAGATATGCTTCAGCAAGTGAATTCGGACCCAAAGTTTATCCAGCGCACCATAACAAGTGCTGAGACGTAGGTATATGAGTTTGACATGCAAACCAGTCAACAGGCGGCTGAATGGCGCTATCCATTATGATCGCTTTTGTAAGACATCACTCATCGCAATTCACTGGTCCACAATGGTCCAAATTAGATTATGCTGCTTTTATTTGGAGACCTTATCATGCAGTCCATATAAATCGTGTCCAGAGGCTTCAACAAATTTTTGTGCCTTTCGCACTACATTTACTAAATTTCTCAGACCCGAAACAATCGTAGGAATCTCGCTGTCGATTGATTAGTTTTTTCCCATTAAGTAACCGAGATGCTCTTCAGGCAGAATCATTTATCTTCGATCCAGTTAATGGCGCAATTGACTGCTCAGTTTTACTAGGAAGCATAAAGTTTAATGCCGCCGTAGCCGAATGGGTTGGTGCGTGACTACCATTCGGAATTCACAGAGAGAACGTAGGTTCAAATCTCGGTGAAATGCCAAAATTAAGAAAAACTTTTTTCTAATAGCAGGCGCCCCTCGGCAGGCAATGGCAAACCTCCGAGTGTATTTCTGCCATGAAAAAGCTCCTCATAAAAATATCTGCCGTTCGGAGTCGGCCTACAGTTTGTCCCTCCATTTGTGGAACAACATCAACACGCACACCACAAATAGGAGGTGGAGTTCGGTCAAATACCCAAAAAGGGTGTACGCGCCAATTATATATATATATACATATATATATATATACACAATTTAATGTGCCATGCAGGGTTTTTCGGCGTTTTAATATTTTTCGCGATGGCTTTAGTAGAGAATCATATAGTGCTAAAGCGCCGTTCATTAAGACATTGTGTGCCTTTAATTTATCTCTGAACCTTTCTGGGGTATTTTAAGTGCGTAAATGCGTTTAGATACATAATTATTAATTTCCTTAAAATTCAATTCTAACTTGCATATATTTTTAGCAATTTAATGGTTTCTTGTGTCGTTAATCTAATTGTAAAGGGTGTTTTTTTTAGAGGTTAGGTTTTCAAGATGAAATAAAACGTATATAATTTAATGTTATGGCCAAGAATTTAGCTTTATTATAAAGATAAGGGTTTGCCATTATGTTTTAAAAATGATTTCGGGCAAGTGGCCGCCGCGGCTGGCTCGAATAAATTCCAGGCGAGAGGCCCAATTTTCGACTACTTTTTGCAGAAATTGGGGCCGTATGTCAGCAATAACGCGCCGAATATTCTCTTCCAAGACGTCAATCGTCTCGGGCTTATCTGCGTAGACAAGCGACTTCACATAGCCCCACAAGAAATAGTCCAGCGGTGTTATATCGCACGATCTTGGAGGCCACGCCACAGGTCCACGGCGCGAGATAATGCGCTCACCAAAAGTTTCCTTCAATAAATCGATTGTTGCGTTGGCTGTATGGCATGTAGCGCCGTCTTGTTGGAACCAAAGGTCGTACACATCAACATCGTCCAATTCAGGCACGAAAAAGTCATTAATCATGGCTCTATAGCGCTCTCCATTGACTGTATCATTATGGCCGGCTTCATTTTTAAAGAAATATGGACCAATGATTCCCTCTGCCCATAGAGCACACCAAACAGTGACTTTTTGAGGATGTAACGGCGTCTCAGCAATGGCTTGTGGATTATGTTCACTCCAAATGCGACAATTTTGTTTATTGACATACCCATTCAACCAAAAGTGACCTTCATCGCTGAAAAAAATTTTCTTCGATGCGTCGCGCGAACCGAACCATTATTTTCGTAATAAATTTGCACGATTTGCAAACGTTGTTCAGGTGTAAGTCTATTCATTATGAAATGGCAAACCAAACTGAGCATAAATCAAGTGACAGCTGTCAAAAAGACCATCTACGAAAAAAGTAGTGCCAACTTGAAAACCTAACCTCTAAAAAAACACCCTTTAGTACACCTTTTAACCTTAACCTAACCTAACCTTGACCTAAAATTTAGTCGTCATCATGAGTTTTTGGACGAAGCTCATTTTCGGCTCAGCAGCTACTTATTTCAGTGAGCAAAATTCTCGTCGTAGGATCTGACATATTCAAAAGTATTCGATCAAGCATCACTGGATTCATAAGCTTGACGGTTCGGTGCGGACACACCGGAAACCATCGTCCTCGATATTGAGTGATGTTAACTAACTTTCTGTAGGTAGATCTCGACAACAGCGATATATTCGAGCGATGGTCTCAAGAAGACGGCGTTACATGCCATGCAAGTGTTAACTCGCTTCAAGTTGAGAAGAAGAAATTTGACGACAGGGTCATCTCAAGGCGAGCGTTCATCAATTACCCGTCGCTATCATGCGACTGTACACCCTTCGTTGTTGTTCTATTTAAATTCCACTGCTTACGTAGGTTGTAAGTAAGATGAAAAGAACTTGAAGGCAGCGCTATTCGCAAACCGCTATTTTCCTCTTTGCGAATTCGAAATTTAAGTGACGTGAGTACAAAAAATAAACAAATCTTTGGGTGAAAATGTATTTATGTATGTTGCATTCTCTCACTCTTGGCTTTCCACTTCCTCTCACCTATTCTTCCTCTACTTTTTTTTTTATTTTATTTTCTGTACTGACGTCACAGTAGTAAGATGGCACAATCTTATAATCTGTCATTCTTGGACTGTGGCTATATGGATTTGTTTACAGCAACGATGGGCACTGTATTCGGATCAGCAGGCTTCATGCTAAATAGCTGGTGATCGCTGGCGTTTGATGCATACCTGCTTCTGGAATTGCGGTGTCAGTTCCATTGTTTGACAACCTAGTTTAGTATATAACATTACTCCTTGTATTATATGGGGCGCAGTTGAAGAGATTTCGGAGATTTTGTGATCTACTTAAGCATTCTAAATGGACTACTGCGGCATTCATTGTTTGCCCAGGGCCTAATTGATTGTCATTGCAAAATATGGACTAACAATATTACTTCTAAAAATTCACAAAAATAATTAACTGAAAATAAGTAATTTGAATTTTTTAAATTTATTAATTTTTCTCTTATTCTTAGTTCACTGCTGGCGGCTTCAAGCCCTTGACTATGGAAATTCTTCTCAAAACTTTACGCATTTCATATTCCCTATTCTCTTTCCTAAAGGGCACAATGTGAACTGCTGAAAATCGATCAATATAATCTCAACATCAATATTCATATATGTATATGTAGATGAAAATGTTTACACACCTGAGAATGAGAATTCAATTTGAAGAAATTAATGGAGTCCTACACAACATATCACGCTTGTATAAAGCAGTTTGAATATTATATTACAATAGAATTTCTTAAAGTATATAATAATTGTGTATGTATTTAGTACACCCTTTGGAGCACAAATAAAAATGCTTAATTGTGTAGATGTGCACGAAAAAATTCAAAATTGTTACACTCAATAATACAAAAGCATTGGTGAGTATGAAGATCCATAAATTCTGCTAGGTGCACACAAAAATATAGGATTTAGCTTTTTCATAAAATTCGTCACAGTCGCTTTCGAACTTTTCCAAATTAGGAAAGCAGGGAAGACATCGTTTCCAGATTAGGATGGATCTGAAAGAAAATTGTGAGGGAAACTTTGGCTGCTACGTCACTTGAGGATTCAGCCACCGAATTCGGCGCGATCAGTCGACCACTTCATTTGAAATTTCTAAAAATAAGCAAAAACCAAAAGTTATTATTATACGAGTATTGCACTTAGCGACAAGATTGATAAAAAAAAAACACCCAACATGGGTGTTTTTAATTTGACTCGCACCTGTTGAACCACTAGGTTTCTTCGTTATAACAATTGCCGAGGATTCCGGAAGAAATATGTTTTCCTGTCTATGTCTATTGGCAACTTCTTAATTTCCATGTAGGTAGTTGATGTATGGAGCTCGAGAATTTTCATTGGACCGCAAGGTATTACCTTCAAGCTTGAACGTCATATGCCTGTTCATAAAATGTTGTGAACATTTATGACAACAATTATTAACATTATGACTTTTTATACCCATAACTATAGCTCTTGCCGGCGCATCACAAATAAATGATCGGCAGCTCACTTTTTAAGCTTTATCATTGAAGATATAGTTTTCGTTAAGCAATTCAGTAAACTCTTCAATAAATGGCGTTAAAAACTGATTAACGTTTTTAGGCTGACTATTACCAGAGTAAACTCCCACGGTATATACACACTTCGTGCCATGCACATTAAGGAGGATCGCCCAAGCCTGAACTAAAGAGCATTTAGCTTCAAGTATTGGTAATCCGTCGACGTTTACGTTTAACTCAATTTTATCGCTTTGGTGTGAATTAGAACAAAAAAATCTGTCAAGCACTCTTTCGGCCCATAATGGACGTACTCACCTTCAATTTGAACTATTGGTGCATCCCTAGGGGTTTTTTTCAATGTTCTTGCATCTTTTGGCAAGGTAGGCAGTGAATGTCTTAAAATTGTCAACAGTGCATCATGGAGAATTGCAAATCACTCCATCACTCCATTTCGCTAACTTGTCTCTAGTATCATACGGGTCAATGATTTCGTCACCGCTTTCTGAAGAACTTATACTTGGGAATGGAGTATCATTTGCAATATCATTTTGTTCATTGAAATTTTCAATGTCAACATAAGCCACACTTTTTTCAGTAACACTTTCAGGACTACCGGCACTAGGATTCCTTTCAATATAACTTGTTTTCGTTCTTTTATTAAGAAGGAGATCAATAACTCCTCTAATTGGCACATTGTAATATTATTTGGTTAACTTTTTATAACAATCAATTGTGTATTGTATTTAACACTTCAATTACTTATCAATTCACTCACTATAAACGGTAATACTTTAATTTATAAACAAACTAGCGGACCCTCTGTCTGCTTCGCTAGGCATTTCAAAATTAGAAATGAATAATGAACACTCGATTTAAATTCACTCTATGTGTATTTATTCTTTTTTTACAATATAAAATTAATGTCAATTTTAAACTCAAACTAACACAAAGCCTTTGCGTAAGCTACATTTTTTGTTTTGCCCTGAGTTGTGGTATAAATAAACAAAACTGATGGCTTACCTACGCGTGAACATGATACATATAATTGTCCGTGGGAGAAGCATGGATATTCTAAGTCAATTCCTTGTGTTTTGTTTATTGTCATTGCAAATGCAAGACGTATTGGAAATTGCAATCTTTTGAAGTCAAAAGCTAAATCTGGTGGAGTCAGCGGAATACGCGGAATCAATACGTCTTCACCTTTGAATTTTCCTTTTAAAATTGTTGCTTCAATAAGATTATTCATGACCTTTTTGACTGCTTATCTTGTTCCGTTACACAATCGTGGCTGATTTACATTTCTAAGTAAAATAATTGGTGCACCAACTTTCAATTGTAAGCGATGAACCGGCAGTCCAGGTAAATCCAAGGAATTTAAAAATTCTGTTGGATAATTTACAGCATCATCTTGATTTATAACTGTATCAATTGATTTAAATGGTACAATGGTCTATACAGAGATTTGCGTTATATCGAGGATTCACTGTATTTACATATTAAAAAGTTGCCATTGTGAATACCATTACAGTTCAAAATACAATAATAATAATACAAATTGGGCTTCACAAGACTGTCGTGCGAATGGTGATGATGAATACAAAATTCACAAACCCATATTTCATTTGTGACCATCCCAAAAAAATTAAAATGTAACACATACATAGATACAAATAGATAAAATAAAATAATCAGTAGCACAATAATTATATTGCAAGCATTTAAGAAAACCAACATTAAATCGATTAGTCTTACGATTCGGCATTTATTTTTTGGGTAAAACTCTCATTGGCTATTTAAACTCTCTTATTCACGTAACTAGAATGTCCCAAAATTTGTATACCCTCTAATTGCTCATTAGATAACGGTTACTTAGCTTGAAAATGTCTGCTTCATAATTGCTTCGAAAAATTAGGTTAGATTACGTGTAGGTTAGTTTGGGTGTAAGGGGGCGTCCACAAATTACGTGAGATGTTTAAGGGGGGGAGGGGGTCGAGTCAAATCTCATCTAATCTTACGTTGGAGAGAGGGGGGGGGTCTCGGCAAATATCATGCAATTTTTTTTCTGATTGAAACAAAAAAATTGTACATGCTTAAGATTTAATCTCAAGCGTAATCGTAGTATGATTAAGATCATTCACTAATTCGTTCGAAAGAAAATAATTTCATTCATACTTCGACGTTATACATTACTACTGTCAAACCACCATATTTGTTTTATACCAAATAGCTCAATTTAATCTGAATTTGCGGTACAGTGTAGCCCGTCGGTTGTTTTCGCGCCACTATGAGCCGAACGCCCTATCACTCAGGTTGACGTTTGACAATTCCGGACTTTAAAGAACATGACGGAAAATCATTTGCTCCATTTCTAATACGCGTACCGATTCAACCGCTGAATGCCTTTATCAGCACGCCTATTGATCTCTATTGCCCAAGTATACGTGATGATTTAGAGAAAATATGCTGCAGTACATGCGGTATTTACTTCGCATCTATCACAAGAGCTGCAGAGCACAGGAGAGCAGCTCACATTGCACCAGCTAAGCAAGCGCGTATGTTCCGCAAAGTGCAACCCTCACGGATTGTCACAAGACGAGCTAATGAGTTACTGTGCGCAAGCGTCAACGGCTTAGAGTGGCTAGATTAGAACGAAGTTGAAGGAGCACATGATTTTACTGAAAATCATATGGACATGTTGGTCCCAATGGTCTTGAAACCGCGCATGATTCTCCATGGACTGAATTAGAGTAGATATTTTTTTTTTAATCGCAGTAGTTACGATTTAAGTCTTCTATTGTTAAATTTTTATTACACTTATAACTCTCAGCAATATTGATTACTAGTCTTAACTAGTCGTAAATAAAAGCACGAAGCAAATTTTTTTTCTTTCTACAATAACAATCCATCGCGTTTACATAAGAAACCCACATTTTGAAAAATCTCACGTGAGATTGGGGGATGGGGGAGGGGGTTGAATAAAATCTTACGACATCTCACCAGGGGGGGAGGGAGGGTCAAAAAATTGAAAAAAACACCTCACGTAATTTATGGACGCCCACTAATATAGGTTAGGCCCTATTAATAAGTCCAAGTAAGCATCTAGTAGCCTCATATTGTCTTTCCACTTATTCTCAGATTCAAAAGCGTTCAGAGAATTTGAAGAAATTGAAGGGGATATTTTTTTTATTTTTCACACTACCATTTAGCCAAATGAATAAATGAACGTAAAATATGTTTTATAAGTAACCGTTTGGCCGATGTTTTTTGTTTGTTGTTTTTTTTTTTTTTGCCAATTAGAATTAAAAAATTTATTATTTCCGAGGAATTGTATGTATTTCCAGTACATTTCGCAGAAGAATAGTTTAAGTCGAAAATGACTGAAAATCCCATTCATTCATAATTTTTATTTTAGCAACAACACTTCAATTGAACGTATTTCCTTATATTATTAAAAACTAATGATAATAATTTGAGGTATGAAGGTCCGGACCGAATTTTATATATCCGCGCACATTTTGGTAAAACCGACAGTACAAAACCTTTAAAATTGGCTTCTCGAGAACCAACTATTGGGTGAATGCTCCGATTCCTAGGGCATGTGCAGATTTAAATATGTTTTTCAATTCTTCTGGTGCTGATTTTACAAGGCCGTATGGCATCATCTTAAATCGTTCTTTTCTTAGTAACTACTAAACTATTGTACATTAGCTTAATATAGTCTGTAAGAATGTATTCATTCAAAGACAATAAATAAATACAATAAATAAATAAATATTTATTTGGAATAAAAAAACTCATAGACGATAAGAATTGGAAACATTTTCGCTTAACCCATTTCGCCACTTTTCAATAGGCACTTGCCCCATATCAAGGAAAATATCCTTGACGAGTTTGGCAAAAATATCTCAACTTTTTCTCGATTTATCAATCGTAACATTAGGAGGAAAGACGGTGTGGCATTGCACATTTTTCGTAATTTTACTTGCGTCGTATTTCTTTTCTTGGATTTATCCTTTGTATCAAGTTTGGGCAAAATTACCCAAAGTTTAGAGGCATCGTGTTTTTTTTCACCACCCAAAAAGCAAATGGTTCTTAACTGATTCCGACTAGTTCGAATTTGTTTTTGGATGGTAAAATTTTCTAGCCGAGTTTTGTTATAGAAATTTTTGACAATAAAAAAAAATATTTATTTCGAAAATACTCTGAAGACGACCCCCACAAAAGGTCGACGGTTCAAATTTTGGCTCTTAAATTGTGTCAATATCTCGACGTTCTCAACAATTATATTATTTCTTTTTATTTGTTTCCTTTAACTCCTATAAGAGCATAGGACGTCCAACAATTTTCAACATGAATAGACATTGCGGCGGATTTTGCCTGTAGCCGTGTTCATGCTGGGCATTTAAACTTTGTAACATATAATTGTTAAGCGCCGTTATTTTGAATAAAAATAGTGAAACTTGAAAGAATTTAAATTTCTACATGTTTTATTTTAGAACAACATCTAAGCGCGCCTTTTGAAAAACTCTTTACTTATACTATCCAAATATTCAAACAGAAAACCAAATTTTAAATTAAACTTTATTGAAAATTCAGGACCACCGGACACCCCAAAACGAATTTTTCAGTACATAATCACACCTAGTCCACTTATGAGAGCATTTTTTTTATTTCGTCTTTAGTTATTAACAAATTTTTCTTGTTTTAAGACAAATGTACGACTGCTGCTTTGACATATTGTTTGCAGAATTATATATATTAGACGATTTAGTTTCTGCCACTAGTGTACATTTCACTCAGGTAAGTTTCATCGCCCATGAAATAAAACGCGCTACCATTTGGTAATCTTTTACTTTTTTTTTTTTTAATTTTTGTTCAAAAATATAATACAAAACTTTTAATGTTCATTATAAAAAAAATTTCAAATACAAATGATAATTACAATTTAACAGTGATGACAATTTAATAAAAATCAAATATTTTTAAAAATAAGCAAAATATATATACTCTCAACAAACACAACAAAAATTAACTAATTTAATTAATTAATAACGTGAATATACGTGTAAATAGGAAAAATATGAAAACATTATGTCTATTAGCGAACTACAACTATAAACTAAGAGCTCTACATATGTGATACAACAGATATGTACTTTATACATACAATAATAACAAAGTGAAGGTAAAAAATTTCGAATATAAAAAATTTCTATAAAAAAGGACTAACCTAATGTTATTTTATTCTTTATTTATTTGTGTTTTTTTATTTTTATTTTAGCCAGTTGACTACTTATGAGCCATGATATTATTATAGATTTGCATATTCAAAAAAGTACATCTCGGTCTTCAAGGGATTTTATTAATTAAATATTGCACATATTCGTAAAAAACGAAAAATACCCTAGGCACTAGCATTGAAATGAAAGCAGAAATTTAAAATATACAATAACAAACATTTTATTTCGTTCGCCACCTTAAACTGACAGTGTCTCACAAAAGTTGTCGGATTCCCTATTTTATTGAAAGAAGGCTCAACGATTTCTTTTTGTGTTTCCTTAAAGATATCTGACTAGAAAACATGTTTTCTTTTCCAAATTAATGGATGAAATCCATTTTGTGCATTTTTTAACCTTCAGCGATTATTATTTTATTATTTTTATGCGCCACCGCGGTGAGATTTTCATCGCATCAAACATGACGCATTAGAGCGCTTGTGGAATGCACCCACAGCACAAGCAGCTGCTAATTATTTTTACATTTCAGACTGATTTACATGTGTTTTGATTTTTAATTTATTATAGCAAAAATTCGGCAAAACCTTTGATACAAAAGTGTATTGAATTAATCAATTATAAAAAGCTATGTGAAAATGCCGTTATATGTTGAAAGTTTAAGTTCGAGAAAGTAAAAGAGGAGGCTTTAAGTATCTTGGTTAAAACATTACTGTAAAGAGAAACATCGTTTTCGATTTTTGAAGTAAAACCACATTTTCTACGACACTGGTTTCTGCATCTATTGAGCATCGAATACGAAAAGCTTTCCGTTTGAAACTGGCGAAATATTTTTTTATTTATTTTTTCTTAACTTTCGCCTAAATATGTATTTCGAATATTTTTATGAAAACAAATCTTTTTTGATTGTTTAAATTACAGCTAACTTTCAAGTCAACAGCATAAGAGATGTCAAAAACAGAGTTCCAAATACTTTTGCGAGATATCGGACGCAGCTCGAAATAGGGCGTATAAAACTTGGCGAAATTTTATGTAAAAGTACTTCACAACTACTATATATTAATGTGTGTATATTGCAAATTGTTACCACTTTGAGTAAGCGTTAGATTTTTAGTCTAATGAATAAAACAATGGCGAACTATTAATTATTCAGAAAGGGTCGATTTTACTTCTGACTATTGATTGTGTATTAATATTTCTTTTATTATTCAGCTTAATTGTATAAATTACAAATTCTTGTGGTTATAATAAATATCCATTAACTGCTGCGCATTTTGTTTAATGTTTGCTTCTCATCGCTACCACTTTTGCATACATTTTTATTTGGTTCTTAAGTTTTTGTTTCCTTTAATAAACAGTAAAGTATAAAAAAGTATAAAAATCTATAAAAAACAACTTGAATTTACTACGATTTTATATTATATATATATATGTATGTGTGTATATATGTATTTCACATACTTTATTTCAAAAATTAGCCTTTTCCTTTGAAAAGAACAAAAATTTTCAATTTACGCTGAGCGGACAAAGGTGTGCACAATATTGCAATTGGAAAGTTCTACAATATTAGTAGCTTTTCCAAAGCACATTTTCCTCTCACATCCCAATGTTTGTAGTGTTATACATGCGTTCAGCGGCAACTAAATTTGCTTTCACTGTGGTGATTCTTTATGAAAAACTAATGACTTCTATACATAAATACATATGTACGTATGTATGTTACATCATTTGCAGTGTGTATTTTGGGCATATGCATGTATGTTTGTATGTATGTATGTACGTATGTACATATATACATATAAAACTCGAGAAAATTTACTTTTATTTATATTTATATGCATGTATGTATGTATGTACCTTGATATGTGAACAATACAAAAAAACATATCCAATATAATATACAATAACAATAAAAATCCTAGAAAATGTGTATCGATTTAGTTATACATGATACAAGTCATTAATTAATTTTCTTCAATTTGTTTTATTTTTTGTTTTTTTTGTTTCCTTCATGTTTAAATTATTTTCGCCATTTTTCGTTACATTATTATTATTATTTTATTTTTATTTTTTATTCTATAGTTTTGTATTAATTTTATTTATTCAGTAAAGCAATAGCAAAAATTTGTCTAAAAAGATTTAACTAATGTGATGATACAATTTCGCATAATGTTTTTATTTCCACACACACATTTACATACATTTTCTTGTAATTGAGTCAGCGCTCTAGCATGAAACACTGGCTGCTGCAGCTGCTTTCAATTGTCTTGCACGATACGTAGTTTTCAATTCAGCTTATTTTCACTTATTTCATCCCAATTTTTCTTAGATAGTTTATTAGAATTTTTCTAAATAATTTTTTACATTTTACTTAATACAAATATTATGTTTGTATGTATAAGTATATGCTGATATACATATAGCACTCACAAGTACTCGTACTGCACACAATACAACTAAGTATTGCAAAAAATAAAGTGGAAATCATGAATTTTTTATATACACATACATGTAGTTGTATGCGTGTTTATGTAGTTAGCTTTATTCGCGCAATTATAACTAGTCACTATTAGCCACTACTGCGACTAGTCTGCTTCAACAAGAATGTTTTTTAAGCTATAAATATTTGTGAAAAGTGTGGCTAAGTATTTTTTAGCAAAATTATTGGCAAACAAGGGCTCAACGCCAAAGTTCTACCAAAAATCTATAATTAAAGAAACCAAAATATTTTTTCACAAAAATTTATGATTTAAAATCAATTATATCGAGACACGAATGACAGTCACTAACCACTATAGCGGCTAGCCTGCTGCTTGACATTT
This sequence comes from Anastrepha ludens, assembly GCF_028408465.1. Classification (NCBI taxonomy): domain Eukaryota; kingdom Metazoa; phylum Arthropoda; class Insecta; order Diptera; family Tephritidae; genus Anastrepha; species Anastrepha ludens. The sequence goes on from NC_071500.1 coordinate 72,429,266, forward strand.
TTATTTTCATTTAACCTAGAAATTTGGTTTATTTCTACACATCTGCTATTTGCATACATTTACATACTTTATTTCTGCCTCTTCGATTTTGCTGCTGACACTGCTTTCTAATTTCCTGCTGACGATCGGATATGGTATATCCGAATCAAGTAAATAGCTATGTATGTATGTGTATATGTATGTATGAAAGCTTGTATGCTTATAGGCAAAGTCCACTCCGATCTACTTTGGTTTTATTAATATTAGTATAATATTGCACATTTCATAATAATTTAATATACATATTTTATTAATTGGTTTTATACCATTAGACTTGCCTAAGCTTAGAAAGAGTTTATTGCATGCGCATTTTTACTTTAATTCCCCATTAAAGTATTTTTATTTAATATTTAATAAAAATGTTACAAATCTTCTATATAAAAAATGGTTTTCCTCCAGAATTTCCTCTCATATTTTAATTGAATTCACTATGTATGTGAACATGTATGTGTATGTATTGCAACATCCTTTGCTTATGTATGTATGTATTTTGGTATTGTTTATTTCTTGCTACATGTTACATTTTGCTGTTGTAGAATTGTAAAGCGTTTCAGTGGTCGAAAAGAGCGCTCATTTAGTATAAACTATAACCTGCTCTGCACTGCCTATTTGAAACTGGAAAGAAAACAGTTGAAAAACGAGCAAGCATTTCTAAAATAATTAAACAAACAAAACAAAAAAACAAGAACCATTGTTTTGGAATCTTTAAACAGAATTTATCCTGAAAAAAAAGTAATTATATTTTATTTAGGTCCCCTATTTTGTTAAGGTTATTTTGGTTAAGCTTCTTCCAGTGCTAAAAAATATACATCTACATATGTACAGCGTCATTTTTGAAAAATGTTACTAGTACTTCGCAAACTGCAACGATTGTCTCAGTTACTGAAGTAATTCTAAAGAAGTTCAACTGCGTGCCACTTGGCAATTTGTTTTCAACGTAAATTCTGCACCGATTTCAAGTCAAGTTGGGTGTCATATCGAGTAATAGCGAATTGCTCATGCATTTGGCTGCATCCAAGACAAATATCCCAAGTCTAACCTGAAAACTACTCACGAAATTTCGTGTGTTATTGAAGGCTTTTTTCTGTCACTAAAAAAATGGTTTAAAGTCATACAAAACTAGAAAAATTAAGTGACAATTCTCGATTAGCAGAAAACAAAAACAAAAACTACAATCTATAATAAATTGCGCAAATATTTATACATATTTCTATATGCATACGCATGTGTGTGTGCATGTGGCGCGTCAATTAACACAATAAAAATTTATCAGTGTCAATATTTTTAATAAAAAAACAAAAACAAATAAAAATTGTAACAAAAATTCAGCTATCACCAATACATAGTTACATACATACAAGAATAAAATGCATACAAACACAAAAACAATAACAATTATTCGGTCATAGAAAAGTATGTATGAAAAAACAAATAAAATTATATATAAATACGAGTAAAACATACATAAGTGTAATAAAAAAATTTCTTTTTTTAAGTATTAGCATAAAATAATATATACCTATATTAAAAAGGAACAAAAAAAACATTATTATCTAAATTAGGAAAAAGGTATATGTGTGCAGAAAAGGATGCGCTGGAAATTTCTACTAAACATATTTTATTATTATTATTATTATTAGCATTTTTTATATTAGTTAAGAAGTTGACACGCGTTAGGTGTCTTTCAATTGTTGTTGACTTTTCAAGACGAAAAGCCAACAAAAATTCACACACGACTTTGGTGGTATTTAAATTTTTTGCGAGAAAACACATTTTTGCTGAGGTATTTTAAATTAACTTGCAACATTCATCGGTGATGATGACAATCGTTCAACACTACTCTAAATGCTAAATGAAGTAAATTACTTTTGAAAAGATTTTAGTTCTTTATACAATCGTGTGCGCGGCGAGCAGAGCTGTTAAAAATACATATCTATAAAAAGTATTTGAAATAAGTCATGATTGCGAAAGTCTACTGGTTTTAGGTTGGTTCAGTTGGTGTAGCTGCCGCCTCTTTTCATAGAGCGATTCGTGAGGGCTCAGCCTTCATGTGTTGAGTGCTTACAACTTTTTTTACATAATATATGCGCTATATTTTATTCATGAATGAGCAAAATTATTCATCACACTTTTCTTTTCACATCTTTGGTAGCCTCTCTATTCACAATTGAATTTTGTCAGCCCAGTAGACTCAGACAAGCATACATTTCTTCCGCTCTAATTTCCTTTAGTTTTCTTCATTTTCATTTTCATTTACTTCATTAGAATTTTACGCTCACATTCTCCATACTTTTTGGCATACAATTGGCTTCTCTATACACTAATAGGTTTTTCTATCTTGCGAGGATTCATTATCACTACTAATGTGTCTACTAAAAATTAAAAACTAATAAAAAAATAATTTACTACCACTTCTCAATATTTCACCAGTGGAACTCCATTTAATGTGCGCTAATTATTTTAAATAATTTTTGCCTTTTTCAAAAATACGTTTCACTATTGTACAACAAAACACCATTAAAAATGTTTATAATTCAAACTAAAACTAAATTCCATTAAATTAATAACATGTGAATATAAATAAGAATATGCAAGGCATTTGGCATTTATATTAGCATAGCAAAAAAAAAATCAAAAAGCGTTATAACTAATATTAGTTTATATAATAATCATGACAATAAAAATAAAATTAAAAAAATACTGCGCTGATTTGAAAACCATTTATCCTTTTTCGAATTTTCGACATATCGAAAGAAAACATTTTTCTATATGCATACAAATAGGCAAAAACAAAAATAGCTAAACATGAACTCAAAATTCATTACACATTAGATATGCAAATAGAGGGGCCTACAAATATGCACGCACACATACACACCACGCACATGTATGTATGGATGTTAAACATAGTAGCTCTCATTGGAGCTTGAAAGCAGTAAACTAATCTGGCGGTATTGCGCTTGACATTGGAAGGCATTCACTTCCATATTTCTGAATATGAACCGTGTATTGGCATTAGTGTCTGTGCTTGTGTTGTGTCTTTTACTCAATTGATTTTGGCTAGCTAGTATTCATAGAGTAATAACATGTTCGAACTTTAGCTGTAGAAAATTTGCTTCTGAAACTGTAGATTTTGTGTGTTTATGAGTAATTTGCTATAGCTTTAAGTTCCTATTAATTTTGAAGCAATCACTAGTCGATATTTTCGTAAGTAAGAAAACGCTATAAAATTGTTCAAGTATTTCGTTCTTGCTTTTGTTTTTGTTCGCTAAACTATTTTTATTCGCTTTTATTCATTTCATAGGCCTGCTACTTTTAAACATATCTATATATGTATGTATGCATTTTACTATTTTTCACACACACACACACATCGGTATGTACATATCTGAGTATAAGCCCATGCTAAGTATTTTAGTATATATGTATATCTGTTCTAGTTAAGTAGGTATTTGTGTAATAAAATTTTTCTAAAATTTCCTTTTGCCTCCATTCATATAACCTAACACTACTACATATACACGCTTTAGTTCTGGTAAAACTTGTGAATGCGCTTAGTTTTCAAACCGTTTTTGGTATCCTTTGCTTTTGCTGTTATTGCAAAATTTAACATACATCTTTTGCTCTTTGTGTACCTGTAGTTTTGTATATGTGTGTGTTGCTGATTTTTCTTGTTTTGTTGTTTTTTTTTTTCATTTATTATTTTTGTTTTTGTATATGCACAAAATGTGGTTTGGGCTTCCGTAAACAAAAACAAAAATTCAATGCATTTAACTTAACAGCTTCAGTTCGATTTGTTCTGTAAGCAGAAAATATTAGATGCATTTACTTTTGAAATCTTGCCATGCCTGCCAGCCTTTTCCCACACAACAGCTACCTCTCTCTTTTTCATTCCGTTTTAATCGCAATTTTCATATATTCCACATTGCCAATTTGATATCCTTCAATATCCTTACTCCTGTTGCGCCACTCTTTGCCATTCCATTTGCCACGCGTTTTGAACCGACGCGCATCCGCCATTAGCCGTCGGTAGCTTTCGCTCGGCTGTTCGCTGGCCCTATTAACGCCGCCGTTAACACCAACGGAATGGCACCGCCCGTGGCCGGTCGGCGCCTTCTTTGACTAGAGCTTTATGATATTCACGTCCGGGGCGCGCATGAATGACACCCCAACAATTCTCGCAATAATATTGTAGACATGTAACGTTGGCGCAAAAGAATGGTGCAAATTTTCCACCGCAACGTTGACCCTCACACTCGTCGCACATCTGATCGTCGAGCACATATGGTTTCACCTCCACACGTTTGTCGATATCGCCATGTTGCAGTTGTACGAATCGCGCCGATATAGCTGCAATGTAGCTCTGTTGATTGGCGAATGCAACGCGTCCAGCGCCCTTCGGGTACTTTAGTTCCGGATCGGTGTCGATACCCGCATAACATACACCACCATATAGCCGATCCATAATCATAGCCAGCTCAAAGGCTTTCAATGGGCGCGGTACACCGCCAACGAAAACGGTTTTACGCGGATCCAATGACATGGTTGCGTCGAGTACATAATCAGCATCTGCCAGACGCCATGGTCGTATTTGTACCGGTTTATCTTTGATAGTAGGCGATGAGACGCATAGGTAAAGCTTGTCATCGTCGGTGATGCACGAATCGATTAACTGCTGCACGCTGTTTTCATCCTGGAAGAGCAGAAAGGCGTATCCCTTTGGCGGGAAATACGATTTTGATTCAGCTTTGTGTGGCCAATCAACAACCAAGGGTCCAAAACGTCGAAACGACGTGGTGATCTCATCCTCATCAATGTCTGGTGGCAAACCGCCTACAAACACCTTTCTCGAATAGCGTGCCATATGCTCTGAACCCTGCGAATGTGGTGACGCCCGCGATGGTGAATTCAATTTCAAATTTGCATCCAAATAGGCACCAGCACCGTTACCACTTGCTATAGCCACAGCATCTGCTTCGCTGAGATGATGTTCGCTTAACTTCTGATTACGCATACGTTCTGCTAGAACAGCAGCAGCGGCCACTTTGTTGTCCCCACCAGCACCGACTGCACCCATATTGCGCATTATATCATTTAAGCAGTGATCGATAGGACGCATGTCAAGGCCATTGCCCACCAAACGGTCGGAGGTGAAGCCAGAACCCAGGTAGGGTGCGTCACCGCCGCCAGTAGCGCCAGCGCTTTGACTACCACTATTGCCCACTGACAGTGTGGGTATATGGGACTGTGCGGCGTTCATGTCTAGCGAATAGCTGGGTGTGGGCGAGGTGCCGCCCTTATTCGGGAATGATATGCTGCGTCGGTATTTGTTAGGTGAAATGCCCGCATTGGAATTCGGCGAAATGCCGCCACTGCCACCAGCCTGTGAACCGTTATAAGGAGATCCGCCGCCACCAGGTGAAGTAGGACTGTTGCCATCATGTGGCGGACAGGGATGATTCGGTGAAAGCTGTTGCATGTTGGGCAGTCCACTGCGGAGGATAGAGATGTGAGACGATATAGCAATGAATTGGTTGATAAAATGTAAAAGTTGCAACAAATGCATGGAATGTACTGGTACTGGTATGTGGTGTATTGGTGATACTTTGTGAGGTGGAATACTTAGGTATACTAAATCCTTACTACAGATATACATAGGGTATATACATATTGATTAGAAATTACAAGTCAATTTTTTTTATCAACGCAATTCAAGCAAACAAAACTCTTAAAATAATATTATAACTGAGTGAATAAAAGCTTATAAAATTGTAACCTATTACTGAATGAACTAGATGAACCACTAAATAGCAACTATGCATAGTTTTTTCTAAAAAAAATATCTGCATGAGGAAATTGGGACTGATTGCATTTACTAAAAACCTTAACACATAGGATGAATGGCCGAGTCCAATACCACCTTGATCAAAACATTTCCGGTACAGCCACCCCGTGACGCTTTAAGTCAACTGATTTGTGTTCAGTTCGTTTTGGTTAAGTTGTCACACCTGTGGTTAACATTTCTACCAAAATTTTATAGCCATTGCTTAACATTTGAAAAAGTTAAGCCACCTTGAATAAATCTACCTCTGCACGTTTTCGATTTTTTAAGTTTTAAAAAAGAATTTGAATACGCAAAAACCAGTTTGTATTAAATTTTGTATTAAAAATGGAATAAATGGTGCGAAACCTTAAAAATGTTGGGACACTGCCTCAGTAATGATGTTCTAAAGAAAACAGCCGTTTACAAGTGGCATGAAGGCTTCAGAAGAGATCGTGAGTGTATCGATGATGACGAACATAGTGGCAGGCCGTCGACATCGAAAACTGATGAACAAAATGAACTAAAAGTTTATCAGTAGCCGCAAATTAACCATAAGAGAGCTGGCAGAGGGTTTGAACATTACTTATGGATCCATTCAGGACAGCGTAGTTAATGATTTGAGTTTGCGCCGTGTTGCTGCAAAGTTTGTCCCAAAGCACGTGAATTTCGCGCAAAAAATGGACGGTGTTGATATCGCCCAAGACATGATTTCCAAAGGCCGAATATTCTCAAACGCATCATAACTGAAGACGAGACGTGATTACGATCGACACGTAATCCAGGCATCAGGCGAATGAGTGGAGAACTCCGAATGAGCCAAGGCTAAAATAATCACGTCGTTTTCACTCACAAAATAAAGCGATGCCCACGGTTTTTACCGATTTTAACGGTATTTTACGCCAGCAATTTTTGCCAGAAGGGTAGACAGTTAATAAGGACTATTATTTGGGCGTTATGAGATGTTTACCTGAAGCAATTCGCCAAAAACGAAAGGACGAAACGCACAGTCACACAATGCCATCATTTAATCCGTGATTTTTTTACCAAAAACGAAACGAATACCATCCAACAGCCATCGAATTCCTGTTCACCCTGATATAACTCCCTGCTATAGTTTTCTGTTTTCCGAGTAAAAAAATGATTAGAAAGGAAGTAATGGAAAAATCGAAGATGGCTCTGATACCTATACCAAAAATAGAGTACCAGAAATATTTGGAGAGCTAGATCAAACTCTAGCATAAGTGCGTTGCAGTTGATGGGAAGCACTTTGAAAGGGATATTATCGCTTTTGAGGAATAAACTTGTATTTTGATTTTGTTTTCCGAGAACTTTTTAATTAAAGTGGTCCCGTCAGAGGTCGCAGTGTCCTATGCCCGATAATGATAATAATAATGACACAAAACTGGGATGGGTTAACCAGGACCAATATAGCGCTAGAAGGAGAGTACAAGTTGGAGGCGTTCCTAACCACACAATAAATGTTGTTTAAACTTTAAGTGGATTTAACAATTTACGGTCCGTTGAAAGAACAGTAGTGATACTTAAAATGTAAGATAATGCAGGATAAACAAGATTTATTAATTTTATAAATAAATTCAGTATAAAATTAGTATGGTTCCTGGCTGTGGTGACTGAGAGTGGAGCGCATGGAGCTCGAAAAACACGCACCTGATCGTCGAGATACCAATGCAACCTCAGACAGAGACTGTTTGGTGCGAATTTTTGAGCGGTGACATCATTGACTGCTGGGAACGCCGTTTCGGTTTAACGGTGAAGGCTACAAAGACATGATAAACAAACTTTTGTGGCCGAAAATTGAAGACATGGACTTGGAAGATCTTTGATTTTAGCAGCATGAGGCCTATACCACACAGCCCATGCCACAATCAATCTTTTGAACCTAATGTTCGCTAAATGTGTTATAAGCCCACGGTGCATTATAAATAGGTGTGAAAAGGTTGCTGGCATCATGATGCTGTCATGCTTCGCGGTGTTCTCGGCGTGAACTGATTACTACTTTGCCGTGAGATACATAGAAAATTTCACGCATATTTCACTGCAATGCAATTTGTGTGGATTTCGACAGATATTTCACGTGAAACGCGAACAGAATGCAAGTGCGCAATAATGCAAATTCCATGTTCAATAAGGTGAAATAAAGCATCCGACAAATTGAGCAAGCAATCCGCGTTAGAAGGATGTTTAGCTGACTTGGACAATTTAGCCGTCAAAAAAGAAAAACAAAATACATGACATTTTTTTTTTATACAATCGCTACCACCTTACACCATTTGATCCCAGAGACATAGTTATTTATTTGATTAGAAAATCAGTGCACATTTTATTGTTTTAATCACCCAGTAGAGCCAAATTTGATTATGTTTTGCTCGAAATTTTTTTACAATAAACTGACTGCTTTCCATCATTGCAATCAATCACAAATACACTCACTTGAATTGCGTTGTAATTTTATTACAAGTCTTCTTAACAAAACTTTTAGCAAAATCAGAATTGACAGTGACAGTTTAAAATTTATATGAATTCATACGAAGCATGACCTTAAGAATACAAGTGAAATGAGCGGGCACAATTATATTTGTATTGCCACATCCGCAATATCGTGATAGTGGAACCTTATAATCCATCATCCTTGTATACCATCTATTACGGAGTCATATATTTTAATCTAGAAACATTGCTTGCACTAGCTCTAATTTTAAAGACATTGGGAGCAGCGACGTTAAAGTATAGAATGTATTGAGCTGCACAATAATTACACTGGTCAACACTGTTTATGTCACATGAACTTAGTAATGATTTTTGTGTATATTGGCATACCTAAATTAAAAAAAATATATAGTTTCGTTCCAGTCACGCCCAGTTTTTTTTGTGACAGTTATATCAATGCGCGTTTTTGTTTGAACTAGTTACGCGTGCAAGCGCGAGCGTTAATATAAAATGTTATATATTTTCCGATGTTTATTATACAAATTCAACCAATCACGAATAAATTCTTCGACGCCTATATTTACCTTGGTCGTATACATTTCCATCTAAGTTATTAAAGAGGAAGATAACTTCACTTCGGCAACTGTATAACTACTTCTTCTTCTTAATTGGCGCTATAACCGCTTACGCGATTTTGGCCGAGTTTAGCAAAGCGCGCCAGTCGTTTCTTTCTCGTGCTAACCGGCGCCAGTTGGACACACCAAGTGAAGCCAAGTCCTTCTCCACCTGATCTTTCCAACGCAGAGGAGGCCGCCCTCTTCCTCTGCTACCACCAGCTGGTACCGCATCGAATACTTTCAAAGCCGGAGCGTTTGTATCCATTCGGACGACATGACCCAGCCAACGTAACCGTTGGATCTTTATTCGCTGCGCTATGTCTATGTCGTCGTAAAGCTCATACAGCTCATCGTTCCATCGTCTGCGATATTCGCCGTTGCCAACGTGCAAAGGTCCAAAAATCTTACGCAGAATCTTTCTCTCGAACACTCCAAGCGTCGCTTCATCGGATGTTGTCATCGTCCAAGCTTCTGCGCCATACGTTAGGACGGGCATGATGAGAGTCTTGTAGAGTGTTAGTTTTGTTCGTCGAGAGAGGACTTTACTACTCAATTGCCTACTTAGTCCAAAGTAGCACTTGTTGGCAAGAGAGATTTTACGTTGGATTTCAAGGCTGACATTGTTATCGGTGTTAATGCATTAACTGTATAACTACTGCATTTCATTAATTTACATTTTATTTATGTTAATGACATCGTGAATATGCTACGCAAGTGTTCTAATAAGTTTGAACACAGTTTTTGTTATGTGTGGGGGGAATTAACTTTTACATCTCAGCATCGAAAATTTACGCCATTAATTAAACAGTGCTATTTAGATTATTTTGGATTTCCTGCGTCACATCAGGATGGATCCTTGGCTCCACATATATGTTGTGTAACGTGCATGAGACTTTTATTAGGTTGGGCTAAACAAGAATTATACCAATGATTTGGACAGAACCAAAAGATCATGTAAGTGATTGTTATTTTTGTTTAACTCAAACAAAAGGTATTACTACCAAGTCTAAACACACTATCCAGTATCCAAACTTATCGTCGGCCGTCAGACCCATCTCACACAGTGCTGAACTGCCTGTTCCAAAGCCTCCAAATCAACCAGAAAGTCAAGGTTGTGTTTTTAGTGCGGAATTTGTTCTCAGCCAGCATAAAAGTGACTCAAACAAGCTATGAACCGTCAACTTCAGAAGAGAAGCCTCATTCATTGACACAAAGTGATTTAAATGATTTAGTACGTGATTTGAATGTATCAAAAAAACAGGCTGAACTTTTGGGGCCTAGATTAAATGACTGGAATTTACTTTCTCTAAAACGAAAATTACATACATTCGACATGGTGACGATATAATAAAACCTTACTTTTCTAAAGCAGATGATTTAGTCTATTGTAATAATGTTCCTGTTGTGATGAATTTATTAAATTTTGAATATGATCCAAGTCACTGGCGTTTGTTCATTGACTCTTCAAAATGAAGTTTGAAAGCTGTGCTGTTGCATAATGGAAACAAGCTCCCTTCAGTACCGGTTGCTCATGGCTCTAATATGAAAGAGACCTATGAAAATATGAGATTTTTTCTTGAAAAAATTAAATACAGTGAACACTTTTAGAGATTTTAAAGTCATTGCTCTTTTTCTTGGACTACAACTACGTTATACAAAATTTTGCTGTTTTATATGCGAATGGGACAGTAGAGACAGAAAAAATCACTACATAAAAAAAGTGTGGGTCAAACGTGAATCACTTACTCCAAGCCGTAAAAATATCAAGAATGATCCTTTTGTGAACCCTAATGACATATTTTTACCACCGTTGCAAATAAAACTCGGCTTGATAAAAAATTTTGTAAGGGCTATGCCCAAAGTTGGTAGTGGATTTTTATACCTAAAAGAAGAATTCCCCAAACTCAGCGAAGCAAAAATTAAAGAGGGAGTATTCGAAATCCATAAATACGGGAACTGTTTAAAGATAAGGATTTTGAAAAAAAATTGAATGATCAAAAAACACTTGCCTGGAAAAGTTTTGTGAACGTTGTTCAAAATTTTCTAGGAAACTATAAAGCGGAAAATTACAAAGAATTAATAAATGGGCTTTTAATGTCATATAAAGCTTTGGGGTGCAATATTTCTTTAAAAATACATATGCTGGACTCTCATTTGGATTTCTTTCCAGCAAATTTAGGTGATGTGAGTGATGAACAATGCGAGATATTTCATCAGGACATTTCCTTAATGGAAAAGCGCTACCAACGGAAATGGAGTCCAGGAATGTTGGCAGATTATTGTTGGAAACTTAAAAGCGCCCTACCAGAAGCTAAATATTCACGAAAATTACCATTTTTTATTGTACATTAAAAAAAAATTTCGCTAAGTTAAATTAATTTTCCTACTTTTTACAAAAATATATGTTTCGATATCACAAGGATGCCTTATTACGCTCCAGCCCATAAGGCAAAAACCACCCAACAGTGGCTAAAAACATATTCCTGGGTTCATAGTCGTAGGAGATTGTCCATCTGGAAGTCCAGATCTGAATTCATTGAACTACAGTTTGTGGTCTGAAGATTGCCTGTCGACAGGCTTATTACTGAGCAAACAGTAGCACTGTTCTCTGCAGATGCACTTATCGAATGGAAACCTATGTATATCATCTAGGCTTCTGCTGGCCCGCTTTAAATCTTGTGTGCGGAAAGTCACAGTATTACAAGCATATGCTCCAGCGGAAGTTAGCGGCGCCGACAAAAAATACTTTAGTCAATTTGCGGCAGCTTTTGTATCTATCAAAAAGCAAGACGTTGTAATTGTGATGGGTGATTTCAAAGCTCAAATCGGCGATATCAACACGGGTCTTCTGCATGTAATGGAAAAACACGGAACCGGTCACCTAAATGGAAATGGCGATCTTTTGGTTGACTTTTGCAACTACCATAAACTCCTAATGGTAGCTCAATTTTTCCGCATAAGCTGCGGCATAAAACTACTTGGCGATCTCCAAACAAGCGGAGAGAAAACCAAATAGATATTTTCTAAGCACAACCGAAGTACTGTGATTCCGCTGGTCTGACCGAATCTCAGATTTTCCGCAATGAATTTGTATTGGTAGTATCATACCCTGCGATTCACATAACTCGTATAATTTTACGCCACATTTGTTTTTTTTTACTTTTGTATATTGCCGAAAGTGAAACGGCCACGCCATAATATCATACTAAAGACTCATCAATAACTAGATCATTGCCAAGATTATATACTAAATTTATCACGTTATTAAAATGTGTAACAATCGGTTCGACCTTTTGTAGCTTACTATTTTCGAGGTTTTCACTATTCGAAAAGTACAGAAACCGTAAAATTTAATTTAAGAAAACGGCACATATGAGATCTCCAAAATGGCAAATTATAAAAATGGCTTTTATTCCAATAATGTGCAATGGTACTCAAATTTCTGCATCCTATGTGAAGAAGCAATGCCCAGAATTTTCGCATTTCTCCGCGATTAGCGGCTTCCCAATTATAAAATCTTAATTTTCCCAGAAGATTCAAGCCTTGATCCTTTCCTCGAAATTCAAAAACTGGAGGATCTCTTTCCACTTCTGTCCACATTTTGCCACTTCTGGTATCTTCATTTACAGATTGCACATTGATAGAAGTACTAGAAACTTCATTTTCACATTCTGATTCTTCCGAATCATACATCATATTTATTTGTGGTCTTTTTTTTTTGCAATAGGTGATAGACTGTCGCCTGGTTTAGTCTCAGAATCACTATCATTTAGAAAATAATCTTCTTCTGAATCAAAATCACTGCCATTTGATATATCGCCGTGCATTATAACTAAATTGAATTGTACAAGGGATAAAATAAATAATTATAAGCTTTATAACCATTGAGAACTTTCACATTGAAAGTATACCTAATATGTACAACAATGTGTGATAATAATTGCTGTTACAGTTACGCAACCCGAAGAGAAATCAAAATACGCGGTACTACATTATCCCGTTATCTGCTGAGACACTGTAATCGACAATAGTGAATTTCTAAGTGCTGCCAATTTCCAGAATTTTGTGTCTCGTTTTATTGCATTTTCATTATTTTACCCTTCTGCGTAATTTATTATTTGTTTTTCTACTAAAACGTACGCAAATACGAAAAAGGATATCGAGTCCCCTTGCCTTCCCATTGCCAACAACGAGTATACTCGTCTTTGGTTTTCTGCTTGTAAATGATTACGTATGATAAGATACTAATTGCTCTTACCAAGAAATAACAGGGTTTTGGTAAACAATAACACTCAAAATATAAATGGCCATGGGAATGACTTCATATAATTTATACGTGGCAGCGAATGGCCTAAGCTAATGTACAATAGTATAATAATTACTGCAAAAACAAAATAAAAAATAGTTTAAAAAAACTAAAGAACACGCTTTTATTGCTAATCGAACTAAAAAGTAGAAAATAAATTTTAATGACAAAGGGACCTATAATAAAGTAATAACAAATCGAACGATCAGTCAAAGTCAACTACCTCAGAACAGAATTATAACAAAAATACAAATAGAGTAATTCAAATTAGAGTTAAAAGCGTGGGATGCATTTTGCTTCACTTTCATAACCTTCTGTACATAGGTAGTTGCCAATAGAATGATTGTAATATTTACTATATCAAGCATCCCACGCTTTTAACTCTAATTTGAATTACTCTATTTGTATCTTAATTTTTGTTATAATTCTGTTCTGAGGTAGTTGACTTTGACTGATCGTTCGATTTATTATTACTTCATTATAGGTCCCTTTGTCATTAAAATTTTTTAGTTTCTTTAAACTATTTTTTTTTTATTATGAATGAAAATTATTGTTATCATTGCAGTCAGTGAATAAATGATTCGATATAGGTATTTGTGTTATATTTAATTCCTTTCTTATCGACTGTGAGTCTAAAGCTATGCAGTTATCGGCCGTGATAAAGAAGTAATCGGGAGGAAGAACTTATTTCGTGGAGGGAGCCTGAGGAACTGATTTACAAGAATAAATAAAGATTTTTCATTTTACAACCAAATTCACCTTACTTTTTGCCCACAGTAAAAAAAAGAAAATATTAATCCTGGCAATCCTAATAAGGATAGTGGAAAACTTTTATCAAATTATTGCATTGTCATCGGTCCTTGATAGGTGTGCAAAATTTCAAGCCGATCAGATTTTTAGAAGCCAGTGAAAATTAAGCTCAAAGATTCCGTTACATACATACATACATACATACATACAACCCGACCTAATAAAAGTGTGTTAAAAAGATGATGCCATACGGCCCCAGAAAAATTCAAAAACGGACATGACCTAGAAATTGGAGCATTTACCTCATAATTGTTTCTCGAGAAACAAATTTTCTAGGTTTCATACTTTCGAACTTTTTTTTTTTTTGTTATTCCCAGCTGTGTCTCACATTTTTCTGGCAGAAGGAGCGCACAGATGGTTGAGGACTTCGCTAAGTTTCGTTTGTCTGCGCTACAATGGCGTAGATAGCTTCGAATGATGGGGGGATAGGAAATGTTTGATAAGTATTAGGTGTAATAAAAATTGACATCGATTATAATTTTTGATAAGGTATGAGAATCATAGCTTCCATAGTACATTGTACGTAGTGAATTATTGGAAAGTAAGTTCAGTTGATTATTAAAAAATATTTTTTTATTTTAATAGAAACATATATTTACACGTGTAAATAAAACAACATGCTTATAGATTTATTACAGAACGAAATCTAGCCTGCGTGGTTTCTTAGATATCTCATCAGTGACCTCATTAACTGTGCATTGCTAGAGCTGCCAATCCATTTAAGCGATCCTAATACAACGGAAAAGATTAATGTCAGTCGAACGTGTTTTGAAAAGACAGTATATAAAGAGTTTCAAAAATTATAATATGTTACTTCTCAAATTTTGTTTCTTTGAATAGTCTTCATTCTTTTCAGACAGGAGAAAGTTCTCTCTCCTAAACATCGACTCCTTTTCAGTTGATATCTCAATACGCTTTTTGGAAATCTTAGTTTTTGAATATATACGTATTTTGAGTCGATGAAGTAATGAAAATCAGCTTTCATTATTGCAAGTTGTTATGGGAAGAGTTTGTTGGAATAGCAAATAAGTTATGCAAGGTGAAGTCCAAAATAAACAAGACTGAGTTCAAATAGAAACGAGAGGAGCTTTTTTCTGATTACTTCGAGTTTATTTATTCCAAATAGTCCCTTCTGGTCTCAATACACTGTTTTGCGCGATCTAAAAGCTTTTCGAAATAGTGTTTCGGGTCATTGACGGGAATGTCCTTCAGGATGTCGGTACAAGCCTTTTAGATGGCTTCTACGTACGCAAAACGTTTTCCTTTCATGTCCATAGGTAGAAGTCACAGGGAGCCATATCAGGCGAATATAGTGAGTGAATGATGGCTCAAATGCGATTTCTAGTCAGAAAAATCAGTCAACAGAATGGATCGATGAGACAGTGCATTATCAGCAATAAGCGCCAGCCTCATTTCAGAGCGCCAAGATGGAAAATTGCATTGACGGTTTGGCGCGTTGGCACGAACTCCTTGGTACAATTCTCTTGGAATCGTAAAAACAAATGAGCGTCAACTTTATTTTTGACTTCTCCAAACGCGATCCTTTGGGTGGTGGCTCGTCTGGGGCCTTCCATTTGGCACTTTGACGCTTAGTTTCAGGTTCATGTTGCAAACACCATGTTTCACCACCAGTTACAATGTTGTAAAGGAAGTTCTCGTCTTTTCTCGTCTCTTTAATGAGGTCTTTCGAATCTTGAATTCTGAGCAATTTTTGGTCCTCAGTTAACTTATAGGGAATGAAAAGTGTACAGACCTTTCGTAAGTCCAAATGATCAGTGAAAATGTCATGAATCGATGTTTGGGACATATTCAACAAAAGCAAAATTTGATAATAGCTCTTAATTCGAAACTCATTTTTGTATCGATGATACAAACATACTGCCACTTCAGAAGTAATAACTTCGCTTCCACTGAACCGGACCTTTTTGACCTTTCCACGGACTTCGTATTAATGATTTAATTACAGCTGAACTACTTCAAAATCTCGCCATAAAAATTATGCATTCTTTTATTATTTATTTAGTATAGCAATATCAAGGAATAAATTCATATATATACCCTAACGTTTTAAACTTTTTTCTTTTGTAAACATATGCGTCTATACCAAGTGGAGTAAACATCGTATTCTGAAGCAAAGGGTGCGAAGCACAAAATCAAATTGCCCAATTTGCACATTTTATCCCGCACTATTTTATATTGTTTGCAGCAATTTAGGCGAATGGTTCCTATAAAGTATATATTAAACTTTTTTTAACACAAAACGTACCTCCGATGCGATGCGCGCATGCTCTACAAGCTGTCAACATCTACCCAACCTACTAGAAAACCCTACACTCGTACGTATAATTGAAACGTAAATGCTTTGTTAGGCCATTGCCAGGATTATTCACGGAAGAAATACCTTCCATAATGTACCACCACCTTCAAAAGGGTGACCGCTATTAAAAAGAAAAATGTTTCTATTTATAATATCAGGTCAGTCCATAAGTTCGTGCGTATTTTATCCGTAATTTCACTTTTGTACGATTTTTGCATATATTGTAAAAAATTATTCGCGGAATATAACGAAACTATTTATAATATTTTCTTCGATAGATTGTGCATTCAACAAGTGATTTTACTCGCGGATAGAAGCACGTGTTGTTAAAAAATAAAATGGAATCATCGAATGCGTATAAGAGGCATATTTTGTATTTTTTTTTATAAAAGTGGTAAAAATGCAACAACTGCTGCTGCAGAAATAAACACTGTTCACGGAGAGGATACCGCAAAGTGGTTTTCAAAATTCCGAAGTGGTAACTGCAACGTGTAGGATGCTCCGTGCGCTGGTCGTCCTGAAGTCTTTAACTCCGACGCCTTGCTCGAACTCGTGGAAGCTGAGCCAAATTTGACAGTCGATATGATAGCTCAGAGGTTAAATTCATCGCATGGAACAGTTCATAGGCACCTGGTTCAATTGAGAAAGGTTTCAAAGCTGGGAAAATAGGTTCCGCATAGACTTTCCGTCGCCAACCTTCAACAGAGAGTGAATGTGTGTTCTCAGCTACTGCTACGGCTTGAAAATGAAAGTTTTTGAACCGCATCGTTACTGGTGATGAAAAATGAGTCCTTTACAATAATCTTGTTCGCAAACAGCAATGGTTAGATAAAGATGAAATACCAGTACCGACCCCTAGAGATGGCCTTCACCCCAAGAAGATTCTCCTGTCTATTTGGTGGGATATGGCAACCACACCAGACGATAACTGCTGATTATTATTCACATCAGCTATCAAACCTGAATGAGGCACTTAAAAAAATCGACCGTCTTTAGTGAATAGACGCAAAGTTTTGTTTGACCACGACAATGCAAGACCTCATACCGCAAGGCTAACATTAGGCAAGCTGAACGAGCTCGGATGGGCGCTAATGCTGCATCCACCATACTCTCCGGATATTGCACCTTGTGATTATCACATTTTCCGTGGACTTCAATCCCATATGAGTAACAAGAAGTACTTCTCAAAAGAAGCTATAAAAAGGGATATCGAAGGGTATTTTGGCTCCAAGGACAAACAATTTTTTGAGCAGGGAATTAAAAATTTGCCTAAACGTTGGGAAGATATTGTAAATAATGAAGGAAAATATATTATTGATAAATAAATACTTTAAACATCTTTATTATTAATTTTAAAATCACCTTTAAAAAACGCTCGAACTTATGGACTGGCCTGATATTATATTTCACGTATAAGAAAGAGTAATCACAACCATAAAAATACCCGGCAACCGTAGGCGCATTAACGATATTACAAATATGAGTTAACTTAACAAATATTGAAATTATTTTCAGAATCACAAGTCATTACATGTTTTAGTTGCTAAAAAGTTAAGCTTTTTCGTGCAATCCCTTAAAAAAGAAACCAAAATTTTAAATAAAAGACGTCTAAGGCTACTAAAGTCTCTCAATTATGTAAAATATTTCCGATAATTTTTAAACTCTTGATTAAATAAAACTTTGTATAGGTATGACTATGACATTTCACCAGATGCAAATATTAAGTTCGGCTTCGCACTCCTTTGCTTGTGTAAAAAAATATGCTGATAATTTCCACCTATTAGATAATATTTGGCCTTTTGTAAAGGAAGCCAAGTCGAACGTCAACCGAATATTTGATGGCACACTAGTCCAAACGCAGCGTATTATTAAATGTAATGCGAGTATAATGCAAGAGTAGTAATTAAATCGATTGCGTAAATTATAACTCGTATGAGATCTCACGCACATTACGCAATTTTTTGCAAACTTCCTCAAGCCTATGAAAAGGAAATTTCTTTGCTTCCAAGCGTATTACTATTTCCTATAGTTCTCAGTTATTACTCAACAGTGAATTGGAAAATTAATTCTGGTTGCATAACAAAATGGGTTACGCTGCTGAATTGTTTAGCTGGTGTTTGAAGTCTATGGAGTACTTGGGTTATTTAGATGAAAGCAAACGTTCACGCGCCTATTTACTAATATCTGTGCCAGCCGTAACTATTTTACCAGCAGCTTATAACATTTGCTTCAATTGGACTGATTTGGGTAATGCGATCTACGATATATTTATCATCATGACTCTGATTACAACAATAATGCGCGCTTTTGCTGTAATAACTCATCAAACGAAATTTACGGATACTTGTAAAGAGATTGATAATTGGCACAACGGTGGGTTGAACTTTTTAACCGAATATTAGGGCAAAATACAGATAGAGTTTGTATGGTTTTAAGGATAATTGAATTGTAGGAATGCCTGGTTTGAGTTGTTATTAAGTGAAATAAAAAGTTCTCAATATATCCCCGGTAAATGCCCCTTTATATTTCCACGTTAGATGTATGCCTCACATCCGGTGGCGTTATTACCAGTGTGCAAAATTTTTGGTTATGGCCTTATTTCATTTCACCGAAGAGAAATACAGTCATTTGGCGTTATTTCCTATGGCTTTATTGCATTGCGCCAGATCGATTCATTCTACACGGCGATGTAAAGATGGCATTATGCATTAGAAAAACGTTGTTTGAGAGTTTCGTGTTTAGATACGCCGGTTGCGTGTTACAGAGTTCCAAAGTAAAGGTAAAAACAGACTGCAAGAAAAATTCTACAGCTTCACTACAATGAAGGTAAAAAGTCGGAACAGACGACTAAACCAATTTGTGCTGTTTACATACATATGTATGTAGCGACTAAAGTATCTAATGTAACAACAAAGCATAGTCTTCAAGGATTCCGTTCTGATAGAACGGTTGCCGAAAGTGTTGATAAAATCATAGAAATCGTCGAGTCTGGCAGACATATGGGACTTTTTCCATTGGTCAAGAACGACTATGAAACAACTACAATCAATAATCTTAAGGAGTATCACAAACACAGGTTGGTACATACCCAATGACGATATACGCAGGGACCTTAAATTTAAATTTATTGAAGCAGCACAAATCATGTTCATAGACTACATTATAATACACACAAACGCAGAAATGGTGAAAATTCCAAAAATAGAGATCCGATTCTTATTTTTCGTTTCATACCATATAGTTCTTGTGTATATTTATCCGTCTTATGTCATATGCGAGGTGTGTTCAAAAAATAAGGTGAATTTTCGAATTTCGCGGGCTACGTACATTCGACTTTCGATTATTATTTTTTTATGTTGGTACACTCGTCTCGAAGATATGTTCATGGTTTTAGCATAAGTAAGGCAAGTGTTTTGCATGTTCGGCGATTTTCTGTTATCGAACAAAATGCATCAAAGAAGTTGCATCAAATATTGTGTAAAAAATGGGATTAAGTGCACTCAGAGTCAAGAAAATGTTTACAAGTGGTACAAGCTTTCCCAAAAGGTCGAGCAGATGTGAATGACTACGCTCGCATTGTACGCCCCAGCACATCAACAACCTATGAAAGTGTTGAGAAAGTGAAGAAAATTGTTACACTTACAAACAAACTAAACATGCCATATTGCTAAAACCGTGAACATTTCTTCGAGACGAGTGTACCAACATAAAAATACCAGTCTAACGGTTAGACGCGATAGAAGTGAAACCTTCCGTAAAACAAACTGAGAGAGAATGAGACGAAAGCAGCATTAGGAGCGGGATAATTATAGGTTCATTATAATATTGCTATAAAGTTCATATTTTATTTTCTTCATTTTATTATTATTCATCCTCAATGTTTTCAATTGCAACAAATGATACGAGTGGCTTATGATAGCTAAAATGTGATACAAATGCTTTGGTTTCGATGTTGTCAACATATCTTTGAAATACCGCGTCAATTGTTGTTTTTGATCGTGTTGTCGATTCAGTGCGATTGTTACACATTTTTAAATTGAATGTTGTATTGAGAAAGTCAATTAAAGGAACCGCTGTGTCCAATGCAAAATTTACGTTAAAATCGCCACTTAAAATCATTGGAACTTTCTCGTAATCTTTTCTAAGTTTCCGCGATACTTCTGGTGTATACTTTATTAAATTTTCGTGAATGAATTCCGTGATGCTATTTATTGATTGAGTCGGTGAAATATAAATTACCACAATTAAAACTGTTTTTCCATTGCTCTATCTGGTTTCGCATGCACATATTTCTCCCACTTTAGAGAGCTGAACAGACAGTGATTCTAGTTGCTGTGCATTCAGATCTATCTGTGGAGTTACAATACGAGCACCGTCATTTTTATTGTGGTATATTGCAACACCGCCTGCAATTGCGGTAAATATTTAAAAATGAAAACATTTACGAATATAAAAATACGGACGCAATACAGCACACGCGGTTGCTATTATGAGCGTCGTAACGCGTATAATACACAGACGTACTAACATACACGCAAACATTCGTAGGACGCTTGGTTTGAATTTTTTATACATATGTATGTATGCTATACTATGGCCTAGCCTATGTACGTACATGCATATTTGTGTTCTGAACTTCCAGCAAAACAATGCTTATTAATATACACATATGTATCTACATACAACCGCACACACAGGCCACTCACTTTATTCCTGTAAATGCGTATGTCGTCCAAAGCTGAAATTCTATGCCTAGGCGTAGCGGCCATCATCCTAGTTGCCATAGCGCTGAACGGTCGGGGCGGCGCCGAACAGTTTCAACTATTGTACTGTGCAACAAAAACTCATCATCAAAAAATTGATTTATAAATTCGAGCTCATAGTTCTAAGAGCAAGTACTTTCATTCATAAAACGAGCCGCCCATATGCTAATTTTCTCGACAATTCGAAAATAGTCAATGTTGGAAAATTTCGCGTAGAATTATTTGCCAATATTCAATTTTTGTCAAGTCGAGTGCCCGCGGCTCCGTAAATATGTTTGCACCCAAATATGTATGTAAATATATGTTTCTAAATGCTCGACAACCGCAGCTGCCTGTTCAAGGTTACTGTACATTAGGCCGGGTCGATTTGTGGGAAGACAAAAAAATCGCCCATTGCTCTGTGAAAATCATATTCTAGGGATCAGAATAAGAAATTTTGCCGAAGGAACCATACCTCTAAAACGATTTCTGATGTCCCCCAATATGGGTCGAACTTTTTAGTTTCTTTTCTATAACTCACATTCATTCATTTACATATGTTCTGACTAAATAAATTTCTTAAGAGAAAAAATAGATAATATTATAAATAAATAAAAATAAAGAAAAAACATAGCCATTTAGCTGATTTTTTCATGTAAAGGCCAAAAATGGTGATATTTTGAAATTGGGGGACATCAGAATTCGTTTTAGAGGTATGGTTCCTTCGGCAAAGTTTCTTATTTTGATCCCTAGAATACGATTTTCATAGAGCAATGAGCGACTTTTAAATCGACCCGCCCTACTGTACATGCAATGCTTTGCCTATGAATGTGCGCTGTGCCTATGAATGCGCGCTGGATTTCTTGAGAAATTTTACCGTATGTTTTGCTGTGGCGAGGCACATATGTACATACACACAACATATATACATATATCCGCATATATACATACATATATAAATTCACAAATTTAAATTTGCTTATGCCATCCTTCTGTGTGCCTGGTAATGAAGCATTTTCTATACATACATATATATACGTATATCTTTTTTCTTCTTCTTTTTGGTGTCGCTTTTTCGTTTCATCGAGCTCAAATCACTCCCAACGATTCTAAAGAAGTTTTCACTTCAAAAAAATAAAAAAAGTGCATGTAGCGTAGTACACATAACAGAAGTGAAACTTTCACGGCAGACAAAGAAAGAGGGAGAGACCCAAGAGAGAGAGAGAGAGAGAGAGAGAAAGAATATATATCTAAATAAATTCACATTTGCAGATAATACAAATAGACAAAATTTACAAAAAACGGAGAAGGGTCGACCAGTGTAAGTAAACGCCGGACACAAACCGAGGCAACAACGCGCACTACTCCCAGCGTTTATCACCCGCACATACGCAGCGATTTCAGGACCGCAGCAACGGCACAAATTACCGCAAGGCAATAGTACGCACAAGCACTAGTCAGGAAACGGAAATACGCGCCAAAAAGTAGGCATAAAAAAAACGCCAAAAAAATTTGGACCAAAAAACGGCCCAAACAGTAGGCACCAAGTAAATATAACGCCAAAAAGTAGGCACCTAAAATATATTTCCTACAAGTTTGCACCAACAAACAAGCGCCAAAAAGCAGGCAGTGTTATTTCTCACTAGAAATTACAACCACAAGGAAAAACTCTCAAGTGTATCTATCTGTCTCTTCTTTTCCTCTACGTTCGTCCATCGAGTGAAACTTCTTTCACTTCAAAAATAATAATCGGCAGTCGAAAGTATACAGCCCGCGAAATTTGAAAATTCACTTATTTTTTGAAAAAACCCGTACATCGGATTCCAGAAGATTTTTCTAGCGTATAAAAAAAAAATAAATAATTGGCGCGTACACTTCTGTTAGGTGTTTGGCCGAGCTCCTCCTCCTATTTGTGGTGTGCGTCTTGGATGTTGTTCCACAAATGGAGGGGCCTACAGTTTCAAGCCGACTCCGAACGCAAGATATTTTTATGAGGAGCTTTTTCATGGCAGAAATACACTCGGAGGTTTGCCATTGCCTGCCGAGGGGCGACCGCTATTAGAAAAATGTTTTTATTAATTTTGCTTTCACCGAGATTCGAACCAACGACCTCTCTGTGAATTCCGAATGGTAATCACGCACCAACCCATTCGGCTATGGCGGCCGCCTAGTGTATGCACCTTCTTACATGCAACCTTTTGTAAGGGTGTGTCAAAATTCTATGTCACAAGTAAGCAAAACTTTAAAAATTGAATCATGCACACCGTGAATTATTAATGCGAATTTAATATTATATGTATGCATTTTTTAGCAGCACGAAGATGACAAAAGAACTTTTAGTGAGCTACAGAAATTCACTAAAAATACTCTGCGTTTTTCGAAATACATTCATCGTTCTGCTAAGATCACTGCCTTTATCGTTTCCTTTCAACCAATTCTGACCCACTATGGCAGTGAGTATGTATGTATATTTATATTTACGTAAAACAGAAAATTGAAAAATCAAATTTCAAACTTTAATAGACTTCGTTATTGGCATTGCAGTGCCAGGTATCGATTTACTCAAGAGCCCAATTTACGAGATTATCTACCTACTTCAAGCATTTTGGGTAATCCCAGTAAGCGCTTATTCATACATTGCATGCGCGGATTCATTTCTAATATTCATGTCGTTTGGAACATTCATGCTGAAAGATCTTCAGCAGAAAATGGATAACTTATCCCAAATGGATGAGGAGAATGCCTTAAGGAACATCAAGGAATGCGTTCAATCCCACATGGAGATAATAAAGTAAGTGATGTAAATATTTTCTTTTATAGAATCTTAAATATTCATGCGAATTAAACAATTAAAAACAGTTTTATAAAATTTTCGTTAACTACTTGTGTGTGTACATTATCTATGTATAGTAATGTACCCTGCAAACCAACGTTCCCCAGTTTTTCCAATTTTACCAACACATTCACTCAATTTTTCCAATAATACCCACACAATCACATTTAATTCTTTTGTCATTTTCGATGGGTTATACATATATTTATCTCATAATTTTCGTGAATACTTATTAAACTTAACTATAGTGAGTGCGAAAGTGACAGCAAAAAACAAGTTGCAAATGTCAAATACAAAAATTAATTCTGTGAAAATCTCCAAGCAAAAAGGTAAGTTGAACAATTTTTAGTAAATTTTGGAATTATATATCTATTTAAACTAATAAAATGTATTTTTATTTTCAGAAAAACCTATTCACAAATCCTTTGCAGCTTGTGGATGTGCGGGAGATGGAGTATTTCGCCAGTCAAAACACTGGGGAGGTGTGCGTGCGCGGTTCTAACGTATTCCACGGGTAGGTGTTGATAATTTAAGCAAATAATGGTTTCTTCCTGTGCGAACTTGATTTCTGTGACTAAAACTAACTTGAATGATAATTTCTTTCTCTGCCTTTGCGTCGCAGTTATTACAAAGATCCCGAGAAAACTGCTGAGGCTGTTGACTCTGAAGGCTGGCACCACACGGGCGATGTGGGCATGTGGCTTCCAAATGGCACGCTGCGCATAATCAATCGTCGCAAACACATTTTCAAGCTAAGCCAGGGCGAATATATTGTACCGGAGAAAATTGAGAATATTTACACTCTGAGCCAATATGTAAATCAGGTGTACGTTTACGGAGAGAGCCTTAAGGTAACTCCATTTTTTGACATAATTTCTAGCTTTTCATGTTCACGCCATATTTACATACAACCCTTAACGCCCACTTAGAGCTGCATCATAGCCGTCGTCGTGCCTGATGTGGATGTTCTCAAGCAGTGGGCGAACGACAATCGCGTCAAGGGCACACTTTCGGTGCTATGCATGCAATAATCCACAAGTAAAAGAACTCATGCTGAATTGGGGTAAGCAGAGCGGACTGAAATCCTTCGAACAGGTAAGTAGCCCAGTGCATATCTGCTTATACTAGTAACGTATGACGTGGTAATAATATCATAATTTAAAATTAATAATAATTACAAATTTTGTATTTATATACCAGGTCAAGGATATATATTTGCATCCCGATCCGTTTTCGGTACAAAATGGACTACTCACACCAACATTCAAAGCGAAGCGGCCACAATTGAACAAAACAGTGCGAGAAACCCCGTAGAGGAGTTAGAAGTAAAATGCGAACAATTTTAAACTTTATGCGAAAATAGAAAAAACATTAAATTGCTATTTATTTAATTAGGCATCAATTTAAATTTCTGTAAAATAGATATTTTAAATACCGGCATAAAAGCAAACTATTACCATTTTAGCCAAAACTATTCTTCAGGTACTAAATACAATTTTATTAGAAAAGAGTAATCAAATGTAAATATTATACTAATTTATGTACATAAAAACTAAAACGTAAACTTTTCTAATAACTAAACTAATTAATGTAATATATATAAATAACTAAAACTAAAAAGTAAATTTGTCTAACACCAAACCTAATTTTACAATGTAAATATTAAAATAAATATCTAAAACTTAACGTAATTTTATAATGTAAATAGTAAATTAATATAAATAGCTGTACATAAATAGAGCATACTAAAAAAATTATTGTATATTGTATTAATTTTCTTTAGAAACTAAAAATTAATTAAATAAATATTAAAATAATTCATTAAATAAATAATATTCAATAAATAACCATTTGTTTCAGTAATTTTGAAGGATTATTGTATATGGGATCCGTAAGTATTACCTACAAAATTACCCAGTTGAAGAGATTCTGTTAACTATATGTTAACAACGAAATTCACTTATTCATCAGATTCTGTTACCTACATGTTAACAACGAAATTCACTAGTCTATGAAATTCTGTTAACTACATGTTAACAACAACATTCATGAGTTCAGAAGGTTTTGTTCACTACATGTTACCCACATCATTCACAACTTGAGTGTCAATTAGAGCAGCACAGCAGTATTGAGAAACTTCTGTTAGTGCGAGCGAATAAAATCATCACACGTATAGACTGGAAGTAGGTAGCAATTGCACGGCGTAGAATATAAAATTACTACAAAGCTCACAACTTCACAGGTGAACGATACCCACAAGTTAGCAGTATAAATAGCAGGTAGTTGGTTTGCAGGGTATGTATCATATAATATATGTGTAAGTTTATGATGCGCCCAAGATGAATAAAATAAATTTAAATATTTTCTTTTTGGATATCCAACAAGCATTTGACAAAGTTTGGCATCATGGTCTTTTATAATATACAAATTGGAAAAAATTCTCCCCGCACAGATATATTTAATTCTAAAATCATATCTGACTGAAAGATCATTTTACGTGAAAGTGAAAGATGAAACATCTAGCATTGCATACATCAAAGCTGGGGTACCTCAAGGAAGCGTACTCGGTCCAGTTCTTTATACTATTTTCACATCAGATATGCCAGTAACTGAAAATATACTTATTGCAACATATGCTGATGATACCGCTTTTCTTGCTTCAAGTTATTCTCCAACCGAATCTACCTCACTAGTACAAATTGCATTGAATTACTTGCAGGTCTGGTTAGACTGCTGGAAGATTAAAGTTAATACCAACAAATCTGTACATGTTTTATTTACACTACGGCGAAATGACTGTCCTAACTTGCAGATCAATGGAAACATTATTCCTAAATGTAACAGTGTAAAATATTTAGGCTTACACCTAGACAAGCGATTAACATGGAAGTGTCATATACAAGCTAAAGCTAACCAATTAAAAATTAAAACAAGAAAACTCTATTGGTTACTTGGACCTAAGTCACCACTTTACCTTGAAACCAAATTATTATTATACAAAGCCCTATTGAAGCCAGTATGGACATATGGCGTACAACTTTGGGGAACAGCCTCTAATTCTAATATAGAAATCTTACAAAGATATCAGTCGAAAACCCTTCGATTGATAACGAGTGCACCCTGGTTCATTACCAATAAAGCCATTCATTCAGACTTACATATTCGTTTCATAAAAACTGAGATTAAAAGATTCAGTACAGCATATTTGCAAAGGATCAGCTATCATGAAAACCCGCTTGCAATAACTCTCTTAGATGAAACCAATGAAATAATAAGACTGAAAAGACAACGTGTTTTAGATCTCCCATTTCGTACCTAACCACTATTTATTAATAAGTTTACAACATATTCATATAACGTTATCACATGTATAGCCTTAACTTGGTATAAATATATGTATTACATATAAGTATATTATTATTGTTTTCACTGGAGATCAATAATACATGTCAAATAACCACAATGTTATATAATTTGCTTATTGTTCTTAGAATAGATTGCAAATAAAAGTATTAATAATAATAAAAAAAAAAAAGTATTTCCTTAGCTTTCATGATGATTTGGAAGAATTATTCTCGGCCACAAACTTGCTAGATGTCAGTATTTATTGCATAGTCATTTGTATGTTGCTGATATATTCAACAATGGTGAGATATACTTAACTAGATATAAATGCCTAGTTAAGCTTAGTATTACTTACATATATTAGTATGCTGTAAAAAAACACTCTAGAGCAGCGGTTCTCTAACTTTTTTCTCGCGTACTATCTGTATACAATGCGGATTAAATGGATCGCACCCATGCATAGTTAGAACTCAGACGACGTTCGACTTTGGAAGAAGTACCAGTAATCGGTTGTGCTTCAACAGGCCAATTCCCAGGGAGGCATTCAGTATGCCTAGCAATTATCCCGAAATTTTCTGTAGATATCTATGGGGAAGGCAGTGCTCCTCTGATAAGCATGTATGTCGCCCTTTGTACCCTATTCATTTTGCTTTTGGATACCTTATTTTACCACACAACCGCAGTTACAACCAGTGTGCTATACGCGGTTTTAAGACCCATAGCAGTTTTGCATGCATAAAGTGCAGTGAGCGCTTTTCTTGACCTATCTTCGATGTTTCGTTTCCAGTTGAATCTAAATATATATACATACATGTACAGAATGTGCCAGAAAAAATGAACCGGGATTATACATGAAGTATTGAAATATATATTTAAAAATTTTTTTACATGAAAGTATATACAAAACTACGAGTCGGAATTACTCAATAAGCCGTGTAGTCTTCATGCTTTGAACCAGCTTTTCTGCGTAGCTCGTCGAAAAACAGGACTAGATTTTGCGAACATGACGCACGAGTTGCTTGAAATCATGAACTGGCCTTCCGGCAAGATGCGTTTTTATAATTCTCTACACATTTTCAATGGGGTTGGCCTCTGAGGACTGGGAACGCCAGTCCAATACTGTGACGCTATTTTCTTATTTTGTTGTTTTTCGGTGTGTTTTTCTGAAAGCAGTGATTTTGATGATGTGGGACGGTAGGATATGTTCGCCTTTCCGTCGTCGATCGATGGTGTTGATGCTCACATCTATTCCCTTTTTAGCAAGAATTGTGCATGTTTGGCGTAGTCGCAAAGAAGGGTCCCGCTTAAAAAGTTGGGACGATCACTTTATCCTACTTTTTTGTCGTCACTCGTTTCAAGCCCCGCTTGGAAAAGTCATCAACATTTTTGTACACTTCATACCACGGATTCGACATCACAACAAACTTTTTTGATTTTTTAATCACTTTGCAGCCGCGGCGTAAGATAATTTCGTCCCTTTCGAATGCGTGCATAAAAATACCGCCGCTAAACGCTTCGTGTACTTCTCACTCATTTTTGTTTTGTTGTGTTTACGGGAAAGTTAGGAAGCAACACTAACCTGAATTAGCACTGACGTCGTAGCCCTTAAGTGGGACTATTATGCAGCAAAAAGCAGAACGAAATATATCTTGAGGTCAGAAGAAAACAACCGGTTCTTTTCTTCTGACGCAGTATATGTATATGTATGTAATATAAATATATATAACTGGCGCTTACATCCTTTTTGGGCGTTTGACCGAGCTCATCATCCTATTCCTAACGTTCGTGTTGATGTTGTTCCGTAAATTGAGGCACCCACAGTTCTAAGCCGATTTCGAACGGCAAATGGGTTTTTGCGAGGAGCTTTTACGTGACAGAAATACACTCGGAGGTTTGCCATTGTCTGCCCAGGGGCGACCGCTATTAGAAAAACGTTTTTTATTGTGGTGTTTCATGTACGGAGATTCGAACCTATGTACTTCCGAATAGTAGTCACGCACCAACCTATTCAGCTACGATGACCGCCAGTTAAATGTACGGTGTAGAATAATATCGAGGGAATTTACTTCGCCAGCAAGTGTAAGTCCCATCCCATTTAGTAAGGATTCCAAATGGGAAGCGCTGCCTCCTTTGGGGATGAAAACCATTTTTGCAATAGTCCATCCCTTCGGTGTATGGTAAAAGTTAAAGCTAGCCTTGTAAAGCCTTGTGGGAGGACTTCGGAATTCATAGACCACTTTTAATTCAACGGACAAGATGCCATCTAGCTGGAGATTTATACGGTTGGAAAAGGCTAATTGCCACCCTTTTATGACGTATAATGTTGCCGGACATACTCCAGGTTCTCAAATTGAGGGTGTTAGCGCAAGTATTCTCCGTCCACCAGGAACATTGACGCTATAATTTGGGCAAATCGACACTTTCAAACATTCCATCAGAGCTTTCTGCAATGTTTCCGCAGAAATCCTTCAAGGATTCCATTTGGGCCCTTCTGAGGTATATTTCAAAGATTTCGAGAGCATCCGTATATGCTTGCCAAGATCCCGTTCTTTTTGCTAGATTAAACATCTTCCTGGTGTCTCTCCTCAATGCGGTAATTTCCGAATACCACCAGGGTGGAACGCCGTTATGACGGTCTTTAGAACATATGTTTTAAAAGCAATGTTACGACGAGTCAAGCTCAGCTGGAAAAACACTCCTTGTCCAAGAATGGTTCGCTTTATAAGTTCTTAACGGCAGGCTGCGTGTACCAAGAGAAGCATGTTTGTGGAGTGACACTGGATCCAGTCCCATCTCCTCTTATTTTTGTAACATGAAAAGAAGGGAACTCTCAGAAAGTTTAAGAGAAATATAGAGACGATGAGAAATAGAGGACTACTAAGTAACAAGCTAGTATTTGATACTATCCGAGAGAGCACTTGACACCAGCGTTAGATTTGGGGTAGATTCGACACCCTCCGGGTCTACATCACAGTGCTCTGTAACAGGGTTCCCTCTTGTAGGATGCGTTTACCCATTGCACACTAAGATCTTGATGTGAGAGACGCCAGGTACCTATTGACCCCGGCTACTACGGTACGCATCATTCATACCCTGCATCTCAAGTTAAATTTTAAAAATTCAAAATGGTCGATGCAGTCGGATTGGTTGGAAACTTGTTACCCTAGGATTTTTTGGATCGCTGATCACAAATCTGAAGTAGGCTTTAAAAATTCGAAATGGCAAATCCGATACGGGCCCTGTATTTAGCCTACATAAAATATATTTTCCGAAGCCTACCGGGAAGAGGTTACAGTACGAAACTAACTTTACATTTTTGTTCTTTTTTTTATTTTTTTTATTTCATTATAATAAGGAAAATTAGGAGTTTCGCATGTTTAGTTTTTGTGATGTGAGAAGCTACTCAGGAGTACTGCCAGTAAAACTTATGAAGTCAGTAAAACCTATTAAAAAACAATAACAAAATATGCTTAATTATTTCAAATAAAGACTATTTTGCATTCTGTTTCTCTATATTTTACTGTCCACACCTTGTTAATAAAAACATTAGAAAAGTATTATTCATGGCTACGTATATATTATTTTAAGTAATATTTGGATTCCGTGAAAAATTAGTTGGAAAACTGAAATATCTAATATTGAATTTGTAATTAGTTTTATCACATTTTTAATTTAATTAATATATTTTAGTTTTCCAGGAATATGAACTAGCACTTATTTTAAAAGGTTTCTTAATGTTATTCGTTCAAACAGTCTCCATTTCTCGAACTTTTTATCTGGCAAACAATTTCTCTGATGAGGTTAGGACTATTTAATTTTTATATTCACAAATTGTTCATCAATGTTAATCGAAAAATGTATGTTTCAAGAGCCGTACTGTAGCTAACGCAGCATATCATACCAACTGGACTCAACGTGATGTGAAATTTCGCAAATGTGTACTGTTGATAATCATTAGAAGTCAAAAACCTTTGCAGGTAATTTTATAAAAAAGAAAATAAAAATTAATTGTGCATATGTACGTATTACAATTATATAATACAAGACTTAACCCAAGGCTCCGGCCACGAAACAACAATTCTTGTGATGCAATAACTTTAGTCAGATGGCGGGTAAATAACTTTAGAAAGTATGGGTTCATTCGTACTGCTCAACAAATGCTACAATGCGGCAGCCCTGTTACTCTTTTGCAACTTTGTTTCAGATACTTAACTTAAATATTAGGGATATTTTGCGCGGTTTGCATTTGCTCGAAGTGAGATTTTAGTAATGCATTTTCAGATAAGCTTAGCAGATACTAAAATATAATATAAAAAATCAAGGAGTCTTAAGTTGTAAGGAGAAATTGAGTTGTATCCGGATATTGTAATGTAATTCTCAGATTTTCGGACGTTTAAACATTCAATAAAAACAATCGCTTAGGCTCTAAGGTATGTATGTAAGCATGAATTATGATAATTTGATGAAAAATATAAAAATAACGATTGGATTTACTTTCTTCCTAACATAAGAAATTTTATTATGTCGGTTCTTCACTGTTTTGGGCGCCTGAAACGTTTAAGTTCGAAGTGCTCAGACCCTTAGCGCTTATAAAAGTACATTGGGCATTAAGCTATGCGCTATTTCCGCATTGATTTAGATCCGATCAAGCCCAGATAACAATCAGTTTTTTTTTTCATTTTTATGTTTATGTAATATAGTTACATAGTAGGCACTGGAATTCAGCTATCAAAATATTCAATAACGTTTACCATTTCAAAAGCCATCGAGAGATCGGTCGTCATCATGGCTTCTCGGACGAAACCCTTTTTTGGCTAGCGGCTACTAATTTCAATAACCGAATTACTCGTCACTGGAACTAATAAGCATCAAGCATCATTCTTCTAGTGCATGAATTTCCAATAAGTTTATATTTTCTTCGATGGCATTCAGTGCGTTAGTGCAAAATTTTTGTGAGCTTCTTTATGAGAATTTTAGGCTTGGTTTTGGTGCACATTAACTTAGAGAATACAATGTGCCGTTAAATGCAAATCACTATTTTCTTCTTGGCGAGTTTGGCATTTAAGCATCATTTCAGTTGTTTGACAGCCTATGTCGGGGCATAACGTTATTCAGTCCTTTATATGCAGCGGACATGACGAGGTTTTGGAGATTTGCGAACAACTAAGAGATTCTAAATGGACTACTGCGACATTCATTGGTTGCCCTGGGCCTAATTGATTGTCATTGCAAAATATGGACTAACGAGATTCACCACGTAAACTATTATTACTTTGGCCAATTTACAAAAATAATTAACTGAAAATAAGTAATTTGAATTTTTTAAATTTTTTAATTTTTCTCTTATTCTTAGTTCACTGCTGGCGGCTTTAAGCCCTTGACTATGGAAATTCTTCTCCGAATTTTACGCGTTTCATATTCCCTATTCTCTTGCCTAAATGTGAACAGCTGAAAATTGATCAATATCATCTCAACATCAATATTCATATATGTATATGTAGATAAAAATGTTTACACACCTGAGAATGAGAATTCAATTTGAAGAAGTTAATGGAGTCGTACACAACATATCACGCTTATATAAGAACAGTTTGAATATTAAAATAGAATTTCTTAAAGTACATAATAACTGTGTATGTATTTAGTAAGCCCTTTGGAGCACAAATAAAAATGCTTAATTGTGTAGATTTGCACGAAAAAATTCTAAACTATTACACTCAATAATACAAAAGCATTGGTGAGTATGAAGATCCATAAATTCTGCTTGGTGTACTCAAAAATGCAGGATTATGCTGTTTTTTTTTTAATTCGTCACAGTCGCTTTTGAAGTTTTCCAAATTTACCAAAGCAGAAAAGACTTCATTTCTAGATTAAGAATGGATGTGAACATCATTATTATCTAGTTATTAAATAAAATCCCATAGTATTTTTTCCATACGCCATCACTTTAAACTCTTCGCCCTCAAGATTTTCTATAAGTAAAGTCCTTAAAACTTCTAATAACGCTTCCAGACAGCACACGTACTTGGGAGATTCAGCCGAATTCTGCACGATCATTTGTCATGTATTCATACACTCGCCCAATCAGTCGAGCAGACGGCAACGAAGCGACATTGTGTTATTTTTTGCGTATATCACTAACACATTCTTGTTTTTTTCGTAAACAAATCGATCCATTACCCCGGCTACGTCAGCCGATCAACTGATTCTGTCTTCGATATGATATTGGCCACACCATTAAAAATCTTTTCACCATGGGTATTGCTGTTGCTGCCAATAGAATGCACAGCGTCAATTTCCTTTCCAATGCAAAAGGAACAAACAAATGGAGGAGAAATTGCATGTTTGTGAAAGACTTGGTAGTATTGAGATTTGCGAGATTTAAACTAAACAAACCAATAAAAACGAAGTGCCGTGTGTTAAATTGTGAAAGCACAAATTAATATAAAGCTTCCAAATGCATTTGCGTTTTTGTGCGCAAGAGGCCGTGGCTAGAAAGTATGTGTGTGTCGTATATTTTCTTGTGTTTGATTGTTTCCTTTCCATTGCTTTCTCCAACTCTTCTTCTTCACAAACTAGTAATTACCCATTCTTTTGTTTGTTTATTCATGGGCTCTTACGACACGGCGAATTTGAAAGGCGCAATCTTTTATTCTATCATTCTTGGATATCACCTACTTATAGGTCTTATAGGTCTTCAAGAAGTCGCGAAATGGCAAAAATGCTGCTCTAAAAATCACTTTAACACGTATAGTTCGAGAGAAGGCAATGCAAACTAAGCCATTTCCTTCCAAAATCAGAACATGTTGCGGAACCTAACGAACCTAACTGACGAACGGTGTTTCTATTCCATATGAAAAGTGGGTAAAATAAAGTTAGGAACCGATTTAATGGCACACAATTTTTACATATTTAATTGCATATAAAGGGGTTTTCAGTAAGAGCGCTTCAACTTTTGAACTTTTTTGAATAAAACACAAACGGTTTGACTTTTTTAATTAATTTTTTTTTTTTTACCATCGAGTTTGAACATATACATTTAAGTATGAAATACGATTTCTTTTTCATGACCACCGCGTGCACGATTTACGAAGTCCAATCGTTGAGCCCAATTTTCGACCACTCTTTTGCATAAATCGGCCGAAATTCCAGCAATTTCGCGTTCAATATTGGCTCTGAGCTCACAAATCGTCGCCGGCTTGTTGCTGTAGACCAATGACTTCACATAACCCCAAAACGGGACGGCTTCTTAAATGGACCGTAAAATGGCCGTAATGCTCTTAAAGTAGCAGCAACAGAACGATTATTTTCATAAAAAATTTGCACGATTTACAATCGTTGCTCAAGTGTGTAGCGTTCCATGATGAAATGTATACTAATGAAGTTTACAAATGACAAGCGAAAAATAAAAAATATTGCGTCGTTCGCCCTCCCTATCGGAAAAAAGTTGAAGCGCACCTATTGAATAACCCTATATAAGTTTGTGTTGTAGGTTAATTGCAGCAAGAAACCGCAGGGTCAAAGACAGAGTTTCCGCTAGAGATATTGCGGAACTGTATCCTCGATTCCTAAGCCTTTCTTTGTAAGGCAAAGTAGGAAATTAAATTGGGTCTGAGTAATAAGCAAATAAGTTTTTTAACTAGCTTTTGTTAAAAATGCGAATGATCCTTTTCCCGAATTCGCTTCCTCCACATTTGCTCGATTAGATTGGAAAAAACCCTTAATTTAGTATAGATCTACAATTCCAGTAAAAGCCCTTAATTGTATCTTGGCACTCCATAATCTGAAATATTCATACTTAGTATATATACCTATAGATATGTATCTTTATCCTTAAGTGCAAAAATTCTAGAACCAAATTTCAATTTAACAGTTTACCGTATGCATTCCAATGAACCTCAACAAAACTGCATCCACTAAAAGAATTTGTAAATGAAAAAGAATACCAATAGAACATAAATGGTATTGTCCGAGGACGAGCAACTCGGTGCACCTCCTCTTTCCTCGACGCTTTCCTTGTCTGAATCCAAACAATTCAACATTAACGAGTTAATGTGTTATGCTTACCATCTTGGACTCGTTGTACAACAGGTTGACAGGTAATTTTTAGAATCCTTGGACTCAGTTTTTCTTTACGTGTTGAGCAACAACTCGTTTTCTATTTTTCTTTCTTTCTTCTTTATCGCCTTCAACACAGCCGTTTTCATCGCATTTGTTGTTTACTGGTGTTTGGAGGAGTCAAGAAAAAGTTTAAGTAAACCTCCCAAAATTTTATGTTAGGAGAAAAGCTTCATTACATGATACTATTGATATTTAGAGTATTTTTTAGACATTTATTTTATTTTATGTGTTTATAATATGGAACATAGCTCATATCACATTCCATGTAAAGTTATAGTATATATCATATACATATGTACATGTATATGCATGTACGCAAACCTACGAGGAATAACATCGAGGTGAAAACTTGAATACAAAGTATTGAGGCTTACTTGCTGACACTACTGCTTATCGGAATCGCTTCCTGTAAGCTGCTGCAACGAATTACTGTCCAACTTTATTTTCTCTCATTCAACCAATCTAAAATGTCGATTGGAATACGCCGAGGGCTCGTGCTTAAGGAAGTGATGGAGGACAAGTTTGAGTTGCCCACAGAAAAGCAACAAATAATACGTGTGATCAAATGTCGTGGCAACAATCTGTAGAAAGTTGAAACTGCTATGGCGCACTCTGAGAATACCGTAGCCTCCATGCCGAAAAAGTTCCGTAGGAATATATTGATCGGGCGTGGAGATTATGTGCTGGTGGAATCTATTAAGGGACTCAGGGTAAAGGGCCATAGGGTAAAGGTGGAAATGTGTAAACTCCTAACTCCAGAGCATTTAAAAGAATACAGTAGGACTGGTGTATGGCCAAAACAGTTGGGTGAAAAGCATGACCACGACCAATTCGATATGGGAAGCGATGGAGAAACGAATGGTGATGAGTTGATAATTAGAAATCCCAATGGATTTCCATTGTCGGAGGAGGATACTACTGAAGATGAGGGAATTTGCAGCACTACTGATGATGTCGAAATTACAAATGATGTGAATTAATGTGGACTAATTCTGGCAATCATCGGCAGCGCATATAAGAACCGAAATGACACGCTGCGAAAAGTCTTCCGGTTTCAAAAATTCACAATTGAAAATGTGTCGGCTTAAGAGCAACTGAGTATTGCAAGCATCAAAAGTTCACATTTGTTCCATGTAAGGTTTAAAAATATGTAAATAAATAAAGGGTGATTTTTTAAAAGCTATAGGAAAGTTTTTCAAAAAAAAAACACGTAAAATTCAGAAAAATGTAGTCCATATAATTTAATGATTGAAGATTATTTCATGCAAATTTTGACCGCGACTGCGCTTCAAATGGTCATCCGCTTCAAGTGGTCCACTCTACGTAAGCGTGTTGGTGGTTTGATCTCCAATAATGTAAATTTGGTTCTAAATTTGGTCACAATAGCTCAAATAGCCGCTTCAGTGAGTCGATTAAACTGACCATAAAATGGAAGAGGCGCGCGATAAACTTTCTGAACAGAACACGCATTTTTATAATAAAATTCAATGATTTGCAAGCGTTGTTCGATTCATGGTTAAATTATAGACCAAACTGAAGATGTTTGACAGTGAAACAAAAAACGAAACGTGCTTCAGCTGTTTAAACCAGCTGTTTAAAAAGATAATAGCTCAAAAATCACCCGTTACTTATTTCCAGAAGTATTTTAAGTAGTCGGAACTACATAATATTGTTGTCTTATAAGCAAATGTATCCACTTATATTATATTTAATTGCATTGGACTCAAAGTCTGATTTTTCGTATATTCATAAATGTATACACATACACATAAGTATACATATTTTATTACAATAAAATAGTTTCAAAAATAATTTGTGTACGTTATTTTAAAGAAACAGTGTACGGTGTTAGGAGAGAATCCACAATCTTTGAATGTCTTGTAATAGTATAGAATATTCTTGTAAAGAATTGGATCACACTGTTCGAGTCCCAGTCCTTGCTTGGATATAAATCCATAATATAATAGAATGAAGAACATGTTTTATAATTAACATTTTCCACTTTAACGCGTTGCGTGTAATTTCTTTAATCTCTTACTAGAAACAAAGGCTACTACAGCCGCATCAAGAAATGAAGTATCTGCTCTCAAATACACTGAAATAAATTCTAAACGCTTTTATTGTTTTCGGTGTTCTTTGAGTTTACTGCAATGTTTAAAACAAATATTTAGAGCGTAAAGTGGGTAAAAAGAGCAAGAGGTCAAAATTATACATAATTTTTTAAATTTTATTTCTATAGTGTAACTATTGTTCTGGTAACGCTAACATCGTCATTTCTAGTCTACGTCCAAGCATTTACTACCACAAGGCATTCATTCTAGTTTAGCATTTCGCCCTGCTTCATTATACGTGAACAATTTTTAGCCGAAGAATGATTACTATTCTACTACATTTAGATTTGCACATAAAACCTGCCGATTGTCTGATGAAATGTGCTAATAAAGGAAATAGAGACATAATTTATCAGTTAAAACTTAAATGTTGTATTCAAATTTTTATATTTAAAGAGGTCATTTTTTAGAACTCACTTCATCTACACCAGTAACTTATCTACTTAACTCTACACTAAATTTTTGATGAATTTCAAACAGATTACCAATCGCGACATAAAACTAAATGAGGTTGGCAATTTATGTTATGAAATATTTTAAGTCATATTATATAATATATTGCCAACATCTGAGCAATGTGCTGTCAGTTTGCATGTTGCACATGTTGCGTGTTGCATGTTGCACAGACGATTGGTATTGTTTGAGACGCTTACTTTGGTAGCATCTTTAATAATAAAGAGTTCCAGATTGTGCAAACATTGTTTACCTACAACGACTTACTTACTCGACGTCCTTCTTACCTCTTCATTCCTACAATGATGAAAGAATACAAGGTCGCGCCTTCTGAATTCGCTGTGTCGTTAGACTCCATGAATAAGCGGACTAAAGGAAGCGGTATTACTTCTTTGTAAAGAAAGGCGAAAGCAATAGAAATTCTCAAGCACAAGAAATTATTCATACACACACGCATTCTTCTGATTTTGAGGGTTTTCACACTTTAACACGCGGTATTTCGTTTTCATTCGTTTTTTTAGTTTAAATGTCACAAATCTGAATAATGCCGCGCCGTTCACGGAACTTTCACAAACATGTAATTTCTCCTCCTTTGTTTGTTTTGTTCGTTTGCTTTGTATTGTTAATATCGCAGAAAATGAAGTAACTGGGGAAATTGGGAAGACCATCTTCAGTATTCCATTGTTCTTGTACTAAGCCAGTCCGATGTGGTGGCACTTCTGCCGAATTTTTCTTCGAAAATCAAGACGTCCCCAACCATCATGATTCATGCCCAACCATTTGTTGTTTTTTGGAATTCATTGATAGATTTGTTGAAGACAACCTCATAAAATTCAAAACTGAGCTGGTACGAGTACATAAATTTGATTGAAATGAAATATTCCACAAAATTAGACGGTTAATGCAATAAAATAAAAAAATATTGGAAGGCATTTAACAGTGCTTTTATAGTATATACATATCTAAGTATTTAAAACGAATCTAACTGATCAACGGGGCTCCTATTCCATATGAAATGTGGGCAAAAATAAAGTTATGAACCGATTTAAATGAAAATTTTTATCTTGATAAATTTGAGGACGATGAACTCAAAAATGTAATTTGTTTTTCATGCTTTCATACCTCCGTTGTAAATGCAGTTTGAAGTTGAAAATCTGTGTTCTTATAGTGTTCGGGTATAATTTCATTAAAAAGAAAGTTAGTAAAACAAATTTTATTCAAAAATCTAAGTCACTAAAACCATATTTGTTTAAAAGTCTTAATTGCAATCTTTGCTACTTAAACTTTCACATTCTACACTATTAATTGAAATGTATTTGTTAATACTCGCATCTCGTGTCGAAGTTGACCATAGGATCAGGTGGCATCATCTCACCTGTCCTGCTCTCGCCGGGCTAAGATTCAGACATCTTGAGTCTCATATTGTTGCTAAACCTGCAGATATATCAGGTTTAAATATCACACGATTCGAATGTCAAAGTACACATTCACAGAGTATTTAATACTTATATATATGTATGTACAGGGTGCGCCATCCTTTATCTCCGTATGTAAACGCTGAATAACTTGGTCATTTACCAACCAATCGACTTCAACATACATGTTTTCGATACGTCAATTCAGTACAATTTTAACTATGGATCGCTTTACACCAAAACAACGCGCTGAAATAGTGACGCTATGCATCGAAAATAGTCGTTATATTGTTCTAACTCAATGCGCATATCGCAAAAATTATCGCGACAAACAGGCACTGTCAGAATATACTATTCGTTGACAGTATAAGATCGTCATCATGCCGTTCATCAACGACTAAAACGTTCCAATGAACTTGTTGAAGCAGTGAGGGAAAGCGTTGCCCAGGAGCCAACAGTGTCGTACTGTAGTCGTGCTCGGCATTTTGGCGTCAGTAAAACCACAATGCGGCGCATTTTAAAGGATGACTTAAATTTGTTTTCGTATAAATTGTAATTAACACAAAGAATATTGCCGACATACCATTCACGTGGCCGTATTCTAAGCCAAGCAGTCGCTCGAATGGTTGACACTGAACCCAATTTTTGGAAGCAAATTTTAATGACTGACGAGGCACATTTTAACCTCTCTGGCAGCGTGAATAAACAAAATTGCCGCATTTGGGTAACTGAGAATCCACACGAGATCCATGAAACGCCATCGCATGACCGGAAAGTAACTGTTTGGGCCCGCATTTGCGCCAAAACCATCATTGGGCCATATTTTTAATGAGAAAACGAAACGGTCGATGGAAACCGATATCGATGGATGATGGCGCGGTGCGCCATGCGACACTGCGAACACAAGAATTGATTTTCTGAAACGTAAATTTCCGGGACGTCTAGTGACAAAAAGAGGCGGCATCGACTGGCCCCCCAGATCACCTGACTTAACCCCCCCGGACTTCTTTTTGTGAGCTTATCTGAAAAGTAAGGTTTATGCCAACAAGCCACAGACTATTGACCAGCTTAAGGCAAACATTCGTACTGAAATCGACACTATAAAACCCGAAATGCTTGGTGATGGCAAACGCAGAAAAAAGATCGCAGTTTGTGATTGCTAATAAAGGTGGTCACTTGGCTGATATTGTATTCAAAAAATAGTTTTAATAAATTGTAAATAACCAAACCAAATAAAAATACTTCACTTATACAAATCTGTTGTTTTTTTGTTCACAGTTATTCAATGTTTTCATACCGACATAAAAGATGGCGCACCTTGTATATATAGCTGGAGCTGACACCCTTTGTTGCGAGCTTCGCCGAGCTCCTCTTCCATTGTATCACTTCTTTGATCCCCTTAACAATTCTTTTCTAACCATTGTTTAATAATAAGTATTTGACCTTTTACATCCCAAGTCAAGGTCGAACATCAACCAAATATTCGATGGCCCACTAGTCCAAACGCAGAGTATTATTAAATGTAATGCGAGTATAATGCAAGAGTAGTAATTAAATCGATTGCGTAAATTATAACTCATATGAGATCTCACGCACATTTTTTGCAAACTTTCTCAAGCATATGAAAAAGAAATTTCTTTGCTTTCAAGCGTATTACTATTTCCTATAGTTCTCAGTTATTACTCAACAGTGAATTGGAAAATTAATTCTGGTTGCACAACAAAATGGGTTACGCTGCTGAATTGTTTAGCTGGTGTTTGAAGTCTATGGAGTACTTGGGTTATTTAGATGAAAGCAAACGTTCACGCGCCTATTTACTAATATCTGTGCCAGCTCTAACAATTTTACCAGCAGCTTATAACATTTGCTTCAATTGGACTGGTTTGGGTAATGCGATCTACGATATATTTATCATCATGATTCTGATTACAACGGTAACGCGTGCTTTTGCTGTAATAACTCATCAAAAGAAATTTGCGGATACTTATAAAGAGATTGATAATTGGTACAACGATCTGGAGGTGAGTTGACCTTATCAAGCGAATATTATATATTATATATAATATAATTGGCGCTTACACCCATTTTGAGTGGTTGGCCAACCTTCTACTCCTATTTGATGTTTTTCCCTAAATGGCGGTGCCCTCAGTTTTCAATCCGAGTCCGAAAGGCAGATATTTTTTCTTTATTAGAAGCTTTTTAAACTCGGAGGCTTTTCGTTACCTGCCGAGGGGCGACCGCTATTAGAAACTTTCTATCACTGTGGTGTTTCATGCACGGAGTCTCGAACCTAACCACTTCCGGATGGTAATCGCGCACCACGCCATTGTTTTGTAATTATTGCTTGGTGATGTAAGTTGTCTAATTTTCACCCAATGTTGGTCATCTTGACCTGCTTAATAAATCCATGGTGTCCTCCTGAAAATGAAATTTTTTATTTCAGAGCAAATTCTAAATAAGAACTACTCAAAAGCTTAGAAATGAAAACTTCAGCTAAAAAAGTTAGAAGGCAATACTGTTTCTGTTGCGCCACAAAACGTAGACAGGAGAGGGGGTTAAGTTTGTTAATATCCCAAAAGACAAAATGAACTCGAAAGATAGGGTAAAATCGTCCGGCACTTCATTGAAACCAGACGAAAAAGTTTGAGTGTATCACTTTTCGGCTCCTCCGATTTCTATCAAAACTTTTGCTTTGCTGGAATGAGCTCGTGACGGAACAAGCTTGGGTTGATACTTCTACACAAACTGAGTAAATCCTTTTTTATTTAAAAAGTGTAGTTTTATTTTATTATTTTTTTTATTTAGACCATATACTGATTGTCGTGGATTCCTCTTGGAAAATGATTTGGCCCATCTTAGGAACGACTTGTGAAACTGGATAAATTCAAATCCAATGTCAGTCAAATACTTTCTGAGGGGCAGATTAAAAAAATTAGAAAACCTGACTGAAACAATTCTTTGGGCTTGGGACATGGC
Source organism: Anastrepha ludens (assembly GCF_028408465.1). Lineage (NCBI taxonomy): Eukaryota > Metazoa > Arthropoda > Insecta > Diptera > Tephritidae > Anastrepha > Anastrepha ludens. The sequence continues at coordinate 72,471,623 of NC_071500.1, forward strand.
ACCGGCAATATCCAAAACTCGTACATAGATTAACATATCAATGTCTTCTGAGAATGGGAAAAATATATTTTTTGTGGGAAAATATTATTTATTATATATATTGCGGAAAATACTCAGCTAAGCTCTATTTTATTTCTGTATGGCTTAGTTATCAGAATTGTTTGTCAAACAATGAGCTTTTGAATTTAGGATACTCATGTTTCTAGAACCTGAAAAAATAAAAAAATTCGGGAACAGTTTTTGGGCAGTTTGGTTTTACGGCTGGACTACTAACCCTGCGCAACCCCATGTACGTCAGTAGGGAAAGCACTTCCAGATCACATATTTATAGCGAGCCGCTTGCTCCAGGAAAAACACCCGCTTTCGACCGCATCTCATATGATGAATCAGACGTCGAGGAAAGTTAATTTTTAACGAAGTTTACATTTTCGACCTGTGCGGTCTGCGAGAGATCTTTCATTTCTCTCCTGCCATCCATATAGGAATTTCCCTATCCGACACGCTATCTAAGGATAATAGACTCCATCGAGGGAGGAATTATTATTCCATGGTTTACATCGACCTTTTCTACATTTTGTACTAGCTTTTCAGAAAGGGGATAAACTTATGCCTCAGTTGTCAAACTTTATGATTCAATAACAAAAGTTTCAAAATGTTCTACTGAAATTGGACACTCCTTAATCCATTGTTGCAGTTTGGAAGTAGGGAGAGAAGGGAAGAATATGATTGCCTTCTGCGAAAATGATAGTAGAAAAGTAATAGGAATAGTACATAAAGTAAATAATATGCACATAAGTATTGGGTTGGGGTTGGTTATTTAAACAAAAAATAATTTGATCAATAAGTTAATTAATTATATACTCGCCGTTGCTGTTTACAACCTCTTCCGACCTCTCAACCAATTTGTTCATGCCGTTCCGCCAAAAACCGCCTAGTCTGGTGTCGCAGACGTTGCTGAGCAAGTTTTTATGGACGTCTTTGTTATCGAAGGCAACGCCCTTCACATGGTTTGACAGGGAGCAGAAAAAATCATAATCGGTCGGTACAAGACTGAAGAATACAGCGCATACTGAAGGAGCTCTTATAGTGCCGCTTTGACGACATAGTTCCTGAGGCGTTGTCGTGAAAGAGTATTGTTTGACCATGTCGATCAGGTATTTTCATGATCGGTGTAGGTGGGCAATGTAGAGCTCCTTATTCATCGTGGCATTCTCTTCGAGCATTTTCCAGTGCACCATGCCCCTCCCATTCATATTGCTGTATAGGAACCATTTCTCATCTTCCGTATGACCACGTGTTGCTCGATGACAGGCAAGATGCTGAGAGACAATTTGAAGACAGGCTGCCAGTTTTGTAGTAATTCCCATTGAATGAAGGAAAGCCATTTCACGACTGGCTTGGCGACCATTCTCCTTTCCGTCCTGTAGACTTACCTATGACACCTTCCCCATACACGTGGCAAATGACCCGGGCTACTTCCGCAGCTTTTTGCCCTCGATGAAAATCTAAGAAGAGCAGGTATCGAGAAAAATTGATTTTTGCCTGCCGGGTATTACATTTCTAAGCCTCTATAAAAAAATTAAATAACTAAAAATACAATTAATATAATTTTGTAGAGCAGAGACAGTTCAATCGAATAAATACTTACCCTTTGTCCAACACTAAAACAATCCTTGTAAAATAAAAAAAAATACAAAAACGCTATGAACTTATCTCCCAACTGAATATTTTAAAACAAAAAGTAGATTACATGTGAAAAAACTACTTTTGGTCATAAAGGTATTTATCCCTTCAAGCACTTGTTCAAATATTTAATGCGAAATTGCGTTCGGCTTCTTCACATCTTCATCTAATAAAATATTTTATGTATACAAAAATGGTTTTTTTCGTCATGTATTTTGTTTCCATTCAATTTAGCAAACACTGTTTCCAAAAGCTTAATTTTTCTTAAAAAATCAGCACTTGGTTTAACCAATGCCCCTAGGAAACTGTGGCGACCCATGTAAGTGAAACCTCATTGGACACATAGTCTCTTTCGTATGATATAGCCGGCAGCATTTGGACACAGTGGACTCGCTCGGCAAGGGAAAACCCTTATTGTACAAATGGTTGTACATCTTTGGTCTAGCAAAATTGAAAGCTATTTCCGATGCAATATCAGCCCATGCCCATTGGTGCCTTTTCCGATTTTTCTCTAATTTTCTGACTTGCCCTTCAGTAAAAATTGAGCTGTCATTAGACTTAAATTTCTCCAATTCCACGACTCGTGCATTGCGCCTTATTTTTCAAGAATTGCAACCTGGCTATCAGAGTTCGATCTAAATCAAAATACAGTTTTACATATTTAATTTTCATTAATTAAAAACAGTTTTTAATCACTCTGAGTACAAATATCGAGAAATGAAGAGTCGGGTTGTACAGCCTCATTTCCAATATTTAAAACTTGGGCAGGCATTGGAATAGCATCAGTGGAATGTTTAGCTCTTTTCCGATCAGTCCCGGTCTCAAAATCCATTTCAGAGAAATGGAGCGTACATACTTTTTCACCGAGCTTCAAGAAGTTTCCGAATGGCTCAATCCATTTGTTTCTTTTAATTTCTTCCCTTGGGACGGAAACAAATTGTATGCCATCTTGTAAAATACTGATAGGTACAGAAACTATTAAAATATGATATATTAGTACATTCAAAATGGCAAAACCTAAGCAAATTAACATGGCCGAAATTCACAGTGGTCGTTCAAATGCCTGCTGAAACTTAACACAGAGAATACAAGAACTTTGATAGGGTCTAATAGGTAACCAAGCTAGAGGGCTGGGAGTGTCATACTATGATACAATTATTGTAGAAACTGCTATCATATAGCAGAGGAGGAAATTATTAGGCATCTGAATTGTGACTGTAAACAAACCATTTTGTATTCACACAATCTTGTGTCCACCTATTCTTGCTTTTGGTATAATACGCCTATTTATATTGCTATTACTAGTAACGGGTGATTTTTTAGCTATTATCTTTTTAAACAGTTGGTTTAAATAGCTGACGTACGTTTCGTGTTTTGTTTCACTGTCAAACATCTTCAGTTTGGTCTATAAATTAACCATGAATCGTCTTACAAGCGAACAACGCTTGCAAATCATTGAATTTTATTATAAAAATGCGTGTTCTATTAAGAAAGTTTAAAGTCGAAAAATTGTGTTCAGCGACGAAGCTCATTTTTGGATCTATGGGTATGTAAATAAGCAGAATTGTCGATTTTGGAGTGAAGATCAGTCAGAAGAATTGCAAGAGCTACCAATGTAGGGTCAGCTACCAATGAAAAGGTCACAGTTTGGTGCGGTTTATGGGCTGGAGGTATCATTGGACCGTACTTCTTCAAAGATGCTGCGAATCGTAACGTAACTGTGAATGATGAGCGCTACCGTGAAATGATATCCAACTTTTTTTTGCCCAAAATGCAAGAGCTTGACTTGCATGACATGTGGTTTCAGCAACACGGTGCCACATGCCACACAGCACTCGTAACAATGGACTTGTTGAGAGGCGAGTTCGGTGAACATTTTATTTCACGTTCGAGACCTGTCAACTGGCCACCCAGATCGTGCGATATAACACCTTTAGATTATTTTTTCTGGGGCTATGCTAAAGCTCATGTCTATTCAGACAAGCCCGCTTCAATTAACGCATTGGAAGCCAACATTAAAGCATTTATTTCTGCTCAAATATGAACGAGACTTTATCAATAAAACGGTCCGCGGATGACATATGGCAAAAATAAATGTTTGACGTGATAACGTCTTATAATTTGATTTAACAGGCTGCACGCACGAAAAAATGTGTCATTACCTTGCTCATTAGTGTTACCTTGCTCATATGTCGTTACCTTGCTCATTTGTCGTTACCTTGCTCATTGCATTGAATGAACTGCAAGCGAAAGAGCACAATCGGTCCCCGCATTCGACATCTGGCTCTGTCCTACTTGAGTGAGCATATATATGTATGTATATGCGCATTTGTATATAAATTCACATACTTGTATTTGCATATGCCTTCTTCCTGTGTGCATGGTAATGAACCATTTCTCTGTTGAGAATAAGACGATGATAGAAAAAGTAGGAAATGAAAGGAAGTGTTTCGAGTGTAATGTGTCTTGAAAAAGTCAAATCGATGATGATGCCTCTTAGTGTTGTTGACTTATTAACGTCTGATGCACAATCGAAATTGAAGATATCTTTCATGAATTTGATAAATGTTTCGTCATTTTCCACGTTTGTGTAAATGTAACTTGACTTATTCCATTGCAATTCCATTTACCTCCTCCTCTATATCCATATAAAATATCTATCAAACAAATAAAATTAAAATTTTGTTTTGAAAATTGCAACCATTTCATCAATATTTTCTTATGACGTTGTCACGTTAAACTATCGTCAGTAAACCGACTTTACAGACAACCACTTTTTTTTGTTTTTTGGTAGGACTGTTATAAGCTTGCATGGCAAATTTCAGCGTGATATGTCACATAGTTTCTTTTCTGTGCTACTGTAAACAAGGCAAGCTCGAGTGTGTTTTTCGAATTTAACGATGGAAATTCAAGTTGAACAAAGAATTTGTTTGAAATTTTGTTATTCCAACAAAATTTTGGCTTCAGACGCCTTAAAAATGTTGCAGACAACATATGGGGACTCTGCTCTATTGCGTGCACTTGTTTTCCAGTGGTACAAATCGTTCAAAGAGGGCCGTACATCAACCCAAAAAACCACGCCAAAGTCGCTCAAAAATTAAGGTTATGCTGACTGTTTTTTTCGATTACAAAGGTGTGGTGCTCTCGGAGTTCCTTCCGCAAGGCCGATCGGTTAACGCTGAATATTATTTAGACGTTTTAAAGCGTTTGCGCGAGAACATTCGTCTTAAAAGGAAGGAATTGTGGGACAACAAGTCATGGTTCTTGCATCACGATAATGCACCAGCTGACACATCACGTCTTGTTCGCGATTATTTGAACAAAAATAATGTTAATATCGTTCCGCAAGCACCGTATTCGCCTGATATGGCTCCAAGTGACTTATTCCTGTTTCCCAAGCTCACGTTGCCGCTCCGTGGAAAACATTTTGAGACAATTGAAGTCATAAAAGAGAATTCGAAGAAGGAACTGAAATCCATACCGAAATCGGCCTTCCAGAAATGCTATGATGATTGGATAAAACGTTGGCATATGTGTATCGCCTCCAATGGTGATTACTTTGAAGGAGATAAAATAAAAATTGAACAATAATTAACCGTTTGTGTTTTATTAAAACAGTCTCGTTCATATTTGAGCAGAAGGTATGTGAGATACCGGCCGAAACATTGGAAAGAGTATGCCAGAATTGGACTAAGCGAATGGAGCATTTGAAGCGCAGTGACGGTCAACATTTGCATGAAATAATCTTCAAATATTAATTATATGGGCTGTACTATCGACTTAAATAAAAATTTCATGCATTTTTTTGAGTTTTACGTGTGTTTTATTGAAAAACTTTCCTATAGCTCTTAAAAAATCACCCTTTATTATACATTATATTATTTTACTTACTGATAGCCACTTTATTCCTCGTGCTAACCGGCGTCAGTTGGACACACCAAGTGAAGCCAAGTCCTTCTCCAGCTGGCCTTTCCAACGTAGACTTTCCGCAGGACTTTCTCCTCCTCTACTACCACCAGCTGGTACCGCATCGTATTCTTTCGGAGCCAGAGCGTTTGTTTCCATTTGGACGACATGGCCCAACCACCGAATCCGATGTATCTTTCTTCGCTGCACTATGTCTATGTGCTTGTAAAGCTCATAAAGCTCATCATAATTTTTCTCTCAAACACTCCGAATGACGCCTCGTCGGATATTGCCATCGTCCAAGCTTCTGCGCTATACGTTAGGATAATACTACTATAATGAGTGAAAACTGAAGAGTGAGCAACATTGTTGATGAATTAAGAAGCCTATTTTTTCTGTAGAAGCAAGAAAGCTACTTGAATACAGAATCTTTTTACAGCGTTTTTTTTTTGTTCTGCTTTATTTCTGCGTAAATATGCGTATATCAAACAGGCTGTCTCACCTTGTACAATATTATTACATATTATTGATTGTTTATACTATTTGCTTCACGTATTTTCGACAGCACGATGATGACAAAAGAACTTTTTATGAGCTACAGAATTTCACTAAACGTACTGTACATTTTTCCAAATATATTCAACGTTGTATTACAAGCGCCGCCGCATTCGTTTCCTTTCAACCAATTCTGACCCAATATGGCAGTGAGTATGTATGTATATTTGTACCTAAAACAGAAAATTAAAAAAAATTTACTAACTTTAACAGACTTCGTTATTAGCATTGCAGTACCAGGTGTCGATTTACTAAAGAGCCCATCTTTCGAGATTATCTACCTACTTCAAGCATTTTGGGTAATCCCAGTATGCGCTTATTCATACATTCCGAGTGTGAATTCGTTTCTAATATTGATGTCTTTTGGAACATTCATGCTGAAAGATCTTCAGCAGAGAATCAACAATTTATCCCAAATGAATGAGGAGAGCGCCTTAAAAAATATCAAGAAATGCGTTCAATTCCATATGAAGATAATCAAGTAAGTGATATATTTTCTTTTATAGAAGCTTAAATAATTACACCAATCAAAAGAGTGTTAAAACATATTCGTTAACTACATGCACATATATATAGATATATATATCTATATATAGATAATTGTATGTGTTTGTGTGTATAAGTTTATGGTACGATCGAGATGAATAAAATAAATATATGTACACATTTCCTTAGCTTACATGATGATTTGGAAGAATTATTCTCGACCACAAACTTGCTAGATGTCGGTATTTATTGCATAATAATGTGTATGTTGCTCATATATTCAACGATGGTGAGATATATTTTACTATTATATACTTAAATGGATACTTCTTAAGCTTATTATTACTTACATACGTATGTATGCATATATAATTAGCACATAAATCTTTTGTTAGATGTTTGGCCGAGTTCCTACTGCAGTTTGTGTGCCGCCTCCAGACAGGTAGTTGGTCATGAGAATCTTTTTCATAGTGTGATAGAAACACACTCGGAGGTCTACTGTTGCCTGCCGAGGGGTGACCACTTTAGAAAAAACCTTTTCATTTGGTGCTTCAAAATTAGCAGTTAGGAATTTTATAATTTATTTTAACGTTAAGATTCCATTAATTTATCTTCCCTTCAACGAAATTCTGTGCTCCAAATACTGTAATTACTAGGAGTATTATTTATTGCTACATATATATTTTTGTAAGCAATATTTGGATTCCGTGAATTATTAGTTCAAAAATAAAATTTTATAATATTGAATTTTTAATTGATTTCATCACATTTTTAATCCACTTTATACACTTTAATTTTTCAGGAATTTGATTTGGCACTTATTTTAAAAGGCATTTTAATTTTATGCGTTCAAACAGTCTCCCTTTTTCAAACCTTTTATCTGGCAAACGATTTCTCCGATGAGGTAAGGGGAATTTGGTTTCGATTTTCACAAATTGTTAATCAATGTTAACCGAAAAATGTATCTTTCAAGAGCCTTGCTATAGCTAACGCAGCATACAATACCAACTGGACTCAACGTGACGTGAAATTTCGCAAATATGTACTGTTGATAATCACTAGAAGTCAAACGCCTTTGCAGGTAATTTAAAAAAAAATAACAAATAATTGTACATACGAGGTGTGTTCAAAAAGTATCGCGAACCTTAAATTTTCGCAGGTTACGTATATTCGGATTTCGATTTTTTTGTGGCGACATGTTGGTACTCATGTCTCTCACTCATGTCGACGAGTTCGGCAATTTTGAATGTTCAGTTAATTTTTGGCAGCTGCTTTTCTTGCAAGTGTTTCGGCTCGTCTTCGATTTTTACCTATTCAAAAAGATGGATCGAAGAACCTATATCAAATTTTGTGTGAAAAATGAAATTAAGTGCGCGGATGCATTTCAAATGTACCAAAGCAACGTTTATCGGTGGTACGAAATGTTCTCGGAAGGCCGAGAAGATGTGAACGATAAAAAGCGTGCCGGACGCCCAAGCACTTCAACAACAAACGAAAAAATTGATGAAGTGAAGAAAATGGTATTGGCCAATCGTCGAATCACCGTTAGAGAAGTTGCTGAGGACCTAGACATATCGATTGGCTCGTGCCATTCGATTTTTTTCAATGATTTGGTTATAAGACGGATCGCCGCAAAATTCGTAATAAAACTGCTTACTTTCGACTAAAAGCAGCATCGCATGAACATTGCTAATGAGATGTTGGACTCTGTCCGCGACAACCCAAATTTGCTCCAGAGGTGATAACTGGTGACGAATTGTGGGTTTATGGTTATGACGTGGAAACCAAAGCTCAATCATCTCAATGGAAGCTGCCGCACGAACCAAGACCGAAAAAAGCGCGCCAAGTTCGGTCGAACGTAAAAGTTTTGCTTACTGTTTTCTTCGATTTCAGGGGCGTTGTGCATCATGAGTTCTTGCATCGGGTAAAACGGTCAATAAGGTTACCTTGCAAGTTATGCACAATTTGCACGAAGCAATCCGCCATAAACGCCTGGATTTGTGGAAGATCAAAAATTGGCTCCTGCATCACAATAACGCCCCTGATCACACATCATTGCTTGTGCGCGACTTTTTGGCCAAAAACAACACACTTATGATGCCACAGCCACCGTATTCCCCAGATCTGGTCCCCTGTGACTTTTTCTTGTTCCCGAAACTGAAGAGGCCCATGAAAGGACGACGCTACGCTACGGTTGGCGAGATAAAGACGGCGTCGAAGAAGGAGTTGAACAAGATAAAAATGATTTTTTGAAGTGCTTCGAAGATTGGAAGAAACGTTGTCACAAGTGCGTAATATCTCATGGGGCTTACTTTGAAGGGGACAAAATAGATATTAATGAATAAATAAATAATTTTTGAAAAAACACAAAATTCGCTATACTTTTTGAACACACCTCGTATGCTCGTTTTATGTAATATATGTATAGAACAAGCCTTAAATCAGGGCGGCCGCCGTTGCCGAATGCGTTGTAGTGTGACTACCATTCGGTACGTACGTTCGAATACCCGTGAAGCACTAAATCAAGTATCGTGCAGTGATTGAACTTTATATTTTTGGAAGGTTTAAAAGCAACGGAAATTTATGATTGAATGTTGAAAGTGTATAAGAACTCTTCGCCATCAATTACTACAGTAAAAAGATGGGTTGCTGAATATAAGCCTTAAGCTTTCGTACAAGCCTTAAATACAATCCACGTCAAGGACGTCCAAAAACAGCAACACCAGAAATCGGAGAAAATATACGGGATATCGTATTGAAAAATCGTCGAGTGACTAAAAGAAATTTAGTAAAAGCCCTGGGCATCTCATGGGGTTTCAGAAAGTTGTGTCCGCAGTGAGTGCCGCATTCGCTAACAATGGAACAAAAACACATTCGAAACAGACTTTCTCTGCATCCAGCAACATTTATAGGAGTTTTTTAATGATAAAGTGTTCCTAAATCAAAACAAGAGACGAAGGAGTGGTGTGCATCTGGTTCTTCGGTGTCCAGAAATCAGCCAAGGACGTTTTAACATCAGTTTTTTTTTTGGATGCGAAAGGAATTTTCTGTGTGGATTACTTGAAAACTAGTAAAACAGTAAATTATGAATGAATTTATGAAAAAATACCCAGTTTACAAAAGAAAGAAATTAATTTTCATCAGGACAATGCACCGTGTCACAAGAGCATTTTGACAATATCTAAGATCCATAAATTAAAGTTCGAATTGTTAGTAGCATCTACTAGATTTGGACCATATGTCGAAATTTTTTTATTTCACGGTAGCGCTCACCATTCACAGTTACGTTACGATTGGCAGCATCTTTGAAGAAGTACGGTCCAATGATACCTCTAGCCCATAAACCGCTCCAAACTGTGACCTTTTCTGAATACATTGGTAACTCTTGTAATTCTTCTGGCTGATCTTCACTCCAAAATCGACAATTCTGCTTATTTACGTACCCATTGATCCAAAAATGAGATTCATCGCAGAACACAATTTTTCGATAAAAAAGTGGATCTTCGGCCAACTTTCCAAGAGCCCATTCACCAAAAGTTCTGTGTTGCGGTAGGTCGTTCGGCTTCAATTCGTGCACCAGCTGTATTTTGAAAGGCCTCACACCTAAATCCTTTCGCAAAATTTTCCACGTTGTTGAGTAACAGAGGCCCAATTGCTGCGAACGGCGAGGAATCGATAATTGATGGTCATCATTAACACTGGCCGATACAGCTGCGATATATTATTCAGTTCGCACTCTACGTAAGCGTGTTGGTGGTTTGATGTCCAATAATATAAATTTGGTTATAAATTTAGTCACAAAAGCTCGAATAGCCGCTTCAGTGGGTCGATAAAATGACCATAAAATGGAAGAAGCGCGGGATAAACTTTCTTAACAGAACTTTTATAATAAAACCCAATGATTTATAAGCGTTGTTCGTTTGTAAGACCAAATAAATTATAAACCAAACTGAAGATGCTTGACAGTGAAACAAAACACGAAACGTGTGTCAGCTGTTTACACCAACTATTTAAAAAGATAATAGCTAAAATCACCCGTTATATCAGTCAACTGCAGGTGTGCTCTGGGATTTTGGCTATGGATAAAAATATCGAACAAAGAATTTGTCTTAAATTTTGTGTTTTGAACGGGATTTCGTGTGCCATATCGTTGAAAATGTTGCAGAAAGCCTATGGCCATAGGCGAGTGTACTTTTTCAAAAACACGGGTCTACGAGTGATATTAGGCTTTTGCAGAGGGCCGAGAAATCGTGGAAAATTTGCCCTGATCTGGTCGCCCATCAACGTCTTCAACGGATGAAAACGTCGGCAAAGTCAAGTTCAGTTTTATCACGAACTTAATTCACTTTTATGATCGCTTTTGTAAGACGTCACTCATCGCACATCGTAGGAATCTCGCTGTCGATTGATTAGTTTTTTCCCATTAAGTAACCGAGATGCTCTTCAGGCAGAATGATTTATCTTCGATCCAGTTAATGGCGCAATTGACTGCTCAGTTTTACTAGGAAGCATAAAGTTTAATGCCGCCGTAGCCGAATGGGTTGGTGCGTGACTACCATTCGGAATTCACAGAGAGAACGTGGGTTCGAATCCCGGTGAAATGCCAAAATTAAGAAAAAGTTTTTTCCAATAGCGGCCGCCCCTCGGCAGGCAATGGCAAACCTCCGAGTGAATTTCTGCCATGAAAAAGCTCCTCATAAAAATATCTGCCGTTCGGAGTCGGCCTACAGTTTGTCCCTCCATTTTTGGAACAACATCAAGACGCACACCACAAATAGGAGGTGGAGTTCGGTCAAACACCCAAAACGGGTGTACGCGCCAATTATATATATATATATATATATATATATACACAATTTAATGTGCCATGCAGAGTTTTTCGGCGTTTTAAGATTTTTCGCGTTGGCTTTAGTAGAGAATCATATAGTGCTAATGCGCCGCTCATTAAAACATTGTGTGCCTTTAATTTATCTCTGAACCTTTTTAAACTTGGAACTTCTGGGGTATTTTAAGTACGTAAATGCGTTTAGATACATAATTATTAATTTCGTTAAAATTCAATTCTAACTTGCATATATTTTTAGCAATTTAATGGTTTCTTGTGTCGATAATCTAATTGTAGTACACCTTTTAATCTTAACCTAACCTTACCTTAACCTAAAATTTGGTCGTCATCATGAGTTTTCGGACGAAGCTCATTTTCGGCTCAGCAGCTACTTATTTCAGTGAGCAAAATTCTCGTGTTAGATCTGACATATTCAAAAGTATTCGATCAAGCATCACTGGATTCATGAGCTTGACGGTTCGGTGCGGACACACCGGAAACCATCGTCCTCGATATTGAGTGATGTTAACTAACTTTCTGTAGGCAGATCTCGACAACAGCGATATATTCGAGCGATGGTCTCAAGAAGGCGGCGTTACATGCCATGCAAGTGTTAACACGCTTCAAGTTGAGAAGAAGAAATTTGACGACAGGGTCATCTCAAGGCGAGCGTTCATCAATTGCCCGTCGCTATCATGCGACTTTACACCCTTCGTTGTTGTTCTATTTAAATTCCACTGCTTACGTAGGTTGTAAGTAAGATGTAAAGAACTTAAGGCAGCGCTATTCGCAAACCGCTATTTTCCTCTTTGCGAATTCGAAATTTAAGTGACGTGAGTACAAAAAATAAACAAATCTTTGGGTGAAAATGTACTTATGTATGTTGCATTCTCTCACTCTTGGCTTTCCACTTCCTCTCACCTATTCTTCCTCTACTTTTTATTTTTTTTTTATTTTCTGTACTGACGTCACAGTAGTAAGATGGCACAATCTTATAATCTGTCATTCTTGGACTGTGGCTATATGGATTTGTTTACAGCAACGATGGGCACTGTATTCGGATCAGCAGGCTTCATGCTAAATAGCTGGTGATCGCTGGCGTTTGATGCACGCCTGCTTCTGCAATTGCGGTGCCAGTTCCTTGTTTGACAACCTATTTTAGGATATAACATTATTCCTTGTATTATATGGGCCGCAGTTGAAGAGATTTCGGAGATTTTGTGATCTACTTAAGCATTCTAAATGGACTACTGCGGTATTCATTGTTTGCCCAGGGCCTAATTGATTGTCATTGCACAATATGGACTAACAATATTGCTTCTACCAATTCACAAAAATAATTAACTGAAAATAAGTAATTTGAATTTTTTAAATTTATTAATTTTTCTCTTATTCTTAGTTCACTGCTGGCGGCTTCAAGCCCTTGACTATGGAAATTCTTCTCCAAATTTTACGCATTTCATATTCCCTATTCTCTTTCCTAAAGGGCACAATGTGAACTGCTGAAAATCGATCAATATAATCTCAACATCAATATTCATATATGTATATGTAGATAAAAATGTTTACACACCTGAGAATGAGAATTCAATTTGAAGAAGTTAATGGAGTCCCACACAACATGTCATGCTTATATAAAAAAAAACAGTTTGAATATTACAATAGAATGTCATAAAGTACATAATAATTGTGTATGTATTTAGTAAGCCCTTTGGAGCACAAATAAAAATGCTTAATTGTGTAGATTTGCACGAAAAAATTCTAAACTATTACATTCAATAATACAAATGCATTGGTGAGTATGAAGAACCATAAATTCTGCTTGGTGCACACAAAAATATAGGATTTAGCTTTTTCATAAAATTCGTCACAGTCGCTTTCGAACTTTTCCAAATTTAGCAAAGCAGGGAAGACTTCGTTTCCAGATTAGGATGGCTCTGAAAGAAAATTGTGAGGGAAACTTTGGCTGCTACGTCACTTGAGGATTCAGCCACCGAATTCTGCGCGATCATTTCACACGTATTCACGCACTCGCCCAAACACATATTCAAACAATCCTCCAATCAGTCGACCACTTCATTTGAAATTTCTAAAAATAAGCAAAAATCAAAAGTTATTATTATACGAGTATTGCACTTAGCGACAAGATTGATAAAAAATGATGGGTGTTTTTTGAATTTGACTCGCACCTGTTGAACCACTAGGTTTCTTCGTTATAACAATTGCCGAGGATTCCGGAAGAAATATGTTTTCCTGTCTATGTCTATTGGCAACTTCTTAATTTCCATGTAGGTAGTTGCTGTATGGAGCTCGAAAATTTTCATTGGACCGCAAGGTATTACTTTCGAGCTTGAACGTCATACGCCTGTTCATAAAATGTTGTGAACATTTATGACAACAATTATTAACATTATGACTTTTTATACCCATAACTATAGCTCTTGCCGGCGCATCACAAATAAATGATCGGCAGCTCACTTTTTAAGCTTTATCATTGAAGATATAGTTTTCGTTAAGCAATTCAGTAAACTCTTCAATAAATGGCGTTAAAAACTGATTAACGTTTTTAGGCTGACTATTACCAGAGTAAACTCCCACGGTATATACACACTTCGTGCCATGCACATTAAGGAGGATCGCCCAAGCCTGAACTAAAGAGCATTTAACTTCAAGTATTGGTAATCCGTCGACGTTTACGTTTAACTCAATTTTATCGCTTTGGTGTGAATTAGAACAAAAAAATCTGTCAAGCACTCTTTCGGCCCATAGTGGACGTACTCACCTTCAATTTGAACTATTGGTGCATCCCTAGGGTTTTTTTTTCAATGTTCTTGCATCTTTTGGCAAGGTAGGCAGTGAATGTCTTAAAATTGTCAACAGTGCATCATGGAGAATTGCAAATCACTCCATTTAGCTAACTTGTCTCTAGTATCAGACTGATCAATGAGTTCGTCACCGCTTTGTAAAGAACTTATACTTGGGAATGGAGTATCATTTTGTTCATTGAAATTTTCAATATCAACATAAGCCACACTTTTTTCAGTAACACTTTCAGGAGTACCGACACTAGGATTCCTTTCAATATAACTTGTTTTCGTTCTTTTATTAAGAAGGAGATCAATAACTACTTACGACTCTTTTCTAATGCTTCTTTTATATTTATTTGGCATATTGTAATATTATTTGGTTAACTTTTTATAACAATCAATTGTGTATTGTATTTAACACTTCAATTACTTATCAATTCTCTCACTATAAACGGTAATACTTTAATTTATAAACAAATATACATGTTTATTAAAATATCTTTCAATATTTACCCAAGAACTTTAGACAGCCAAATGCAAAATGATAGACAAATATTGATGAAATTTTATTCACATAACGGGATAACAAATAAATTTTTTGAAAAAGGAGTGAAAACTGGTGTGGTGAATAAGGATTTCTCAATTATGGTAAATATGGGTTTGTTACAGATAGACGTTTCTCAAGTAAGTTCTAAAATCGCTTGTGAATTTTGATTTTTTTAAGCTTAATAGAAATGAGATTGAGAAAAAGTTACAATTTTCTTTTAATTTAAGCTTTTTCGCAAGTACTATTGCAGTTCTCTTTTCAAATGGTCGATTGGGTCGATGTTCAGACGGTATGCGGGATGAGGCTGATAGAGTGTTTATGAGCCGAAATACATAGATTAGCCGCAGGTCTCAGCAAATCTACATTAGGCGTACTAGCCTGTGGATAGTTTTACATAAATATTAAGAGACAATTAACGCAGAAGCGAAGGCAAAAAACTGTATATCGATATCCCTTATCTCTATTGTCATTTGGTAATTGTTGAGAAATGAAGGAATCTGGCCTCCGTACTCCTTGCTATTCGCTGAAGAAGAGATGTCATTAACCTCCGAACGATATTTTCTTTTAGTGCTGAGATGGGCTGGGTTTGTTTCACATACTTTACTTTGGAGGTACCCCAACAGAAAAACTCCAGAGGGCTAAGATCTGGATTGCCAGTATATGTCTTCGGAACAGCTTATCAGTTTGTTGGAGAAAACATCACGCAGTATCGCCATTGTCGCTCTGACTGATACAAAGATACACCGTCCACGGAAATTGCTTGCCCCGTGACGATTTTCAAAAAAAAAAATGATCAAATTATTCCACCGCTTGATAGTGGACACCAAACCCCCACTCTGGGACTGTGAAGTGGCTATTGACGATTTTATAGTGAGTTTTGTCCGCAGGGGACAGTTTTGCTTATTTACATTTCCATTCAAATGAAAATGAGCTTCTCACTTCAAAAGATAGTGTTTACAGAACGAAATCGCTCGAACATTGTCTCGCAGAAATTTGTACGCGCTTGCCCGATTTGAACTTTGAAGAGTAGAAGTCCTCAATATTTCATGCACAATAGTTTTTGGAAGTCCCAGAGCAGCAAATTGCAGCGACGAGTTAACTCTTTTCATTTGTTCTCGATATCCGGATGTGCATCGGCCAGGGCCGGATAAAATCTTCTCTTGGGGGATCACGTAAATGTTGAATATTGTAGCGTGAACAAAATCTACGACGAGCATTTGCACACGAATCATTGGCCTTGGAATACGCTCCGATTGCGAACACGGGTGAGCACGTCCACTGTGACATCATGACTAAATAACCCGCACGAATAATGAAGCTAACATAGTTCTCTCCGCTCATACACTCAGCACGTAGGGAGGAACTTTAAATTTAAGCAATTTTGAAACCTAATTCTGCCATCGGGCACCTGTACTTATTTTAAGTTTGTTTAATACATTTTAATCAAATCAAGCACAAGATAATCCATGCATAAATACGAAGCTTATGAGGTCTGAAATATTTATAAGATAATGAGGTTGGATGGTCGATCTGTAGTGTCTGCCGGATGTTGTTGCATGCCACATAACAATTTTTTTATGGTTTGTCTGAAAGATTGACGTAATGAATTCAATCCAGAAGATGTTGAAGTCCCTAATGCTGGGCACAAACAGAAAATAAATCCAAACAATCGGTTGAAACTCATCTTGCCTCACAAGTGTGGATTTGTTGACGATTTTACTTTCACGCTGTTCGTTGCTGAGTGAGCATCGAACGCGGAAGAAAATGTTTATCATGTATGGTATTTATTTTAGCTTGAAAAGAAAACGAAAGAGGAAGATTTTTTTGCACACTTTCTATACTAGCATTTTTGTCTACTTCTTTACATTTTTCTAAGAAAATTTGTCACGATTTTAATTTTAAATTTCTGTCTTTATATTCATCGCTCTTATTTTTCTATAATGATGGCTGGCTTTTGAACAAATATTTGAGTTCCTCAATAAATTATTTATTTATTTATTAGAAATATAGTTATGAATAATTTACATAACTATTATATTCATATAATTATATTTCCATACAATTATAATTATCTTATTACATTACGAAAGACACTAGTAGAT
Organism: Anastrepha ludens; assembly: GCF_028408465.1. Taxonomy (NCBI): domain Eukaryota; kingdom Metazoa; phylum Arthropoda; class Insecta; order Diptera; family Tephritidae; genus Anastrepha; species Anastrepha ludens. The sequence goes on from NC_071500.1 coordinate 72,488,534, forward strand.
AAGACCATGTAGTCCGGTCAATTTACACATTCGAAGTTACTAAAATTCATAACAAGCTGAAAATGGATGAAATTGTTCAAAATATATGTAAAAATAAAATTTTAAAGCTCCCAATCGATCCGGCCGGGGGGAAAAATATTGATTCGAGGTCCAAGGTTAAAAAAATGGGTCTTTCGTGAATTTCTCGAAAACGGTCAGTTTTATCGCACAATTAACTCAGACAAAAATTGTAGATCATAAAATTATCTACAAAAAAGGTATCAATGATTTTTTCCTTAAATACCACCGTTTCTAAGATATAAAGAAGTAAAGCGTTGCGAGTGTAATAATATGCATATCTTTAATTAAGTTAATTAAGAGTTAATTGAGCCATAAAACTGACCGTTTTCGAGAAATTCACGAAACCCCATTTTTTTAACCTTGGACCTCGAATCAATATTTTTTCCCCCGGCCGGATCGATTGGGAGCTTTAAAATTTTATTTTTACATATATTTTGAACAATTTCATCCATTTTCAGCTTGTTATGAATTTTAGTAGCTTCACCCTTACGTTTTGGCCTAATTTGACCGGACTAATGGGCCAGCCTCAATAAATATTTTGCTTAATGTTGTCATTCGGCCGCTCATGTGCACAGTTCAAAATTTCAGAAGAATGAGAAAAATCGTGAACTTCGAGTCACACACACGCAACCGATTTCAAGTTGACAAAAATTTTGTCAATTTTCGATCGGTTTACCAACTGCGCCACACACGCATCAATCTGTTGAAATTTCAACCGATTGTTTGGATATGTTTCCCGTTTTTGGCCTGCATACGCAAACATTGTTGAAGCCATACGTGAGGCAGGTTTGGCTATCGCCAGCGCGCTATTGGAAAACTGGGTGATCGGATGGCTGACTGCTTGGGCATTTGATGAACTCATATTCCATAATTGTAATGAAAGTGTTTGCTCTGCTGCATAAATCTATAATGTAATGTAACATGATTCAATTATAGAAGGTTAGGTAAGTAAGCAGCTTTCTCGCTCCCTCTTGACAAATCGGCTCCCTTATTTGAAAACATGTTGCTTCTTTACAAATATTCCTAAATTTTTTACGAAAAAACTTTTAAATTGTAGTAAAAATTAAACTTTTGGTGCAAATTATGTGGTCGGCAACATCGTTTTCACTTTGACGCTTTGCCTTGTTATTATTCGTTGTAAATCATTTATCTGCTTGTAAACGTTCAAGTAAGTATAATAATAAAAGCTATTTTGTAAATTAATGGCATTTTTCACTATTTAGGTCGATTATGTCTTACATATGGTGGTAGTCGATTATTTGGAGTCGCCTTTCTGCTGCTGAAAACTACCGGTTGGTGAATTTTCATACACGTAAGTCCAGATCAGACATTTGTATAAATTCTTATTAAACTTTTTCATAGGTTTTTAGAACAGCGCTTTTGCAAATATAATAGTGACCACCTTACATACAATACATAAACAGTTAGTAAGTTCTGTTAGAATATTTGATAATAAATTGGTTTTAAAAGTTTTTATTTGTAGGACTTCACAGACGAGCAAGTGCAGCGGAAGATGTGTGTTGAAGATCTGGTTTTTAGAAACGAAGGCAAGTATGTGCGTATTTCTACCATCGTCACATGTGGTGCTACGGACAATTTCATAGATGACATTGATCGTGCTGTGTATGATGGTGCAAATACCTAGTAAGTGTTTGACATGTGACGGTCATTATGTGCCAAGTTCTGCTACCACTGAAATCAATTTGGCTTCCGAACTGGCTCTTCACGCTATCCGGTCTAGAACAATATGCTGTACGTAAATGCATGCGCAACACCTACACGAGCAAGTCCTCGCGCTTTACGTCTACATTTACACGTAAGTTGTAGTGATATATTTATGAATTAACAATTTTTAAGATTTTTGGTTTACAGGTTTTTGATTTCTGCCCGAATCATCGCAATTACTAAAAGTGGATTATATTATCAATATAGAAATTTTTCGATGTATTAGTTTTAGACTATATGAATATATTTTCCTAACTATACTAATATTAGGGACGCCAAGTATATTAAGGTAGACAAATTTTTAACAATAAACTAATAAATTTGTAATATTTTCAATTTTAACTCTTCTAACTCCAATGTTTTTCTTACGTGGAGGAATGATCGACTGAACTTCTGCTTTCGCAATGTCTTTACGGTAACAAATGGACACACATAGGTATATTGTTATGCTCGAAATACGAAATTAAATTTTCTGTTTTATCTCATTCCTGTCGTTAACATATCATGACAGCCAAATCTATATCAAATTCAATGGTTTAACAAGTTACTCTCTTAATGCATATGAAAGATGCTAAAAGTCAGCATTTATTTCAGGAATAAAAGTTTGTAAAAACAGTTATGAAACGTACATTTACGTTCGTACGGTACTGAAATGAGGAAATTTGCAACACGTCGTAACGCAAAGGTTACTAAACATGGCTTTATATGCATAAGAGTGAAATAATTTTCCAAAATATTTTTGTTTCCTAGCTGCATTTCCATTTTAATGTAATGAAAATACTCCTTTAGAGACTGGAGCATTTTTTCGGGGCGATGCGTGCCAAAGGCGGGTTGTATGACAATCCTAGTCCTATGGAATTTAAATATAGATTACGAAGATATTTATTAGGTGAATGAATGCATATATTACTCATTTCTGAATAACTTAACGCTTTCTATTAACAGCACGAAATACTTCAATATTAGTTGATCGTGGCAATGCTGAGGCCGACGAAACTAACTGGCTCCGTCTCAATGATACTTCTTTAGAAACTTTACAAAGTTTGCTAACAGAAGATGAGATAGTTTCAGACAACTCTCTCTTCGCCAACGATTCATTAAATGAGGACGCTGACTTTGATAGCTTACACGAAGATGCTCTTGAATATTATATATTGCCGGTTACATAATACGCAAATTAAAGTTGACCGATTGTTCATGCATTGAGCCTACATTTACTTGGGTTGACACTTTATCTAAGGGCGGATTAGTTAAACCAAGCACCGAGTTCTTGGACAAAATTAAAATGATGGAATCAGCGTTTAACCAGTTCAACGGCAGGAAGCTTTACGGTGGGATATCATTTTTACAAAAATTGTTCAGATTAAGTGAAAACGTGAGTTTACGCGATGATGTTAAACGATTTGTTTTAAATGCCGGATGCACTTTCAAATAAAGCATCTTAACCGGTGCAATAAACAAAAGAAGAGAACAATGAGCATTCGATAATACGCAAATTAAAGTTGACCGATTGTTCATGCATTGAGCCTACATTTACTTGGGTTGACACTTTATCTAAGGGCGGATTAGTTAAACCAAGCACCGAGTTCTTGGACAAAATTAAAATGATGGAATCAGCGTTTAACCAGTTCAACGGCAGGAAGCTTTACGGTGGGATATCATTTTTACAAAAATTGTTCAGATTAAGTGAAAACGTGAGTTTACGCGATGATGTTAAACGATTTGTTTTAAATGCCGGATGCACTTTCAAATAAAGCATCTTAACCGGTGCAATAAACAAAAGAAGAGAACAATGAGCATTCGATAAGATAATTGTAAGTAAAGTATGCAATGCTTTGGGCGTCCACTTGTGTTTCCGCGTATATATAAATGTATCTTTTTTTAACACAGATTTTATACTTGTAACTTTGCAGGCAATCTCGTTAAAAAATCGAATGTATGATTAGCGGACGTGACGAAATAAAAGTGGTTTTTCCTCGTTAAGAGTTTCCACTATTCTCAAGTTGTTTTATTTATTACTTCAGTGTATATTTACAAGTGGCACATATAGATTCCAATCCGATGCATGGTCAAAATACATATATATATGACACAAATCCATGGGAATAGTTAAGTTAAAAATATAAATAATTAAGTACCACTTATAAAATAACATAAAATTATTCTATGGCTTACAACGACCTTTTTCAATTTTTACTACATTTTCAGAAAGGGGATAAACGTATGCCCTTTTTTCCCTTGCTTCTAAATTGCATCAATGGATTAAGTAGCATCCGAAATCAGTTGTCAAACTTTACTTAACCTTGTAGAAGGTTAGGTAAGTAGTGACAAGGGCGCTTTGACACTCCCTTATTTTAGGGCTGCATTTACGAAGGATGGGAAAAAGGGAAAAATGTTTTCCCCTTCTTGCCTAAAGGTAGTAAAAAAGTACGTAAAGTAACTAATTAGTCCTGTACTAAGAGAAAAACAAGTATATTGGTTATTTAATCTACATTAAAACAAAACGACAGAAAAATTATAGTTTTTTCTTTAAACAAATGAAAATTTATTTAGAATATTTTCGATGTTTATCCAAGAGCACGCAGAACTATGTGATGTTACTTATGCATGTGTTTTTTTTTCTGCCGTTCGGAGTCGGCTTGAAACTGTAGGTCCCTCCATTTGTGGAATAACATCAAGAAGCACTCCACAAATAGGAGGAAGAGCTCGGCGAAACACCCAAAAAGGGTGTACGCGCCAATTACATATATATATATATATATATGTTATATATATATATGTTATATATATATATGTTATATATATATATATGTATAATCTTGCAATAGATTTGAGTATATTTTGTGGAAGAGAACAAAAAAGAGTCATAATAAAGGAATTTAATGTGTTTAATTTACTACAATAGTACAAGTCAAAATATACTTAATCGACAGGAATGAGATGAAACAGAAAGTTTAATTTTTTTTTCTTATTTCGTGCATAACAATACATGTAGGTACATGTAGTATGTTACCATAAAGGCATTGCGAAAGCAGAAGTTCAGTCGATCATTTCTAAATATAAGAAAAAAATTGAAATTAGAAGAGTTAAAATAGTTTGCAATAAAAATTACAAATTTACTAGTTTATAGTTTAAAATTTGTGTACCTTAATATACTTTGCGTCCCTAATATTAATAGGAAAATGTATTAATATAGACTAAAACTAATACATCGAAAAATTTTAGATATTGGTAATATAATCCACTTTTAGTAATTGTGATGGTTTGTAAATTTACGTATATCAATACCACGTGTCTCAGTAATGAATCGGAGAGGAAATATGAGGAATGTGGGTGCACTTGCTCGTATAGGTGTTGGAACGCTGCACTTACTTCAGGCAGAAATCAAAATTAAAAATAACTCACAAATATATCATTACAACTTATCTGTAATTGTAGACTTAAAGCACGAGGACTTGCTCGTGTAGGTGTTGCGCATACATCTACGTACAGCATATTGTTCTAGATGGGGTAAGGTATCGACGTGGACAGCCAGTTCGGAAGTCAAATTGATTTCAGAGGTAGCAGTACTAGGCACATAATGACCGTCACATGTTAAACAGGTATTTGCACCATCATACACAACACGCTCCATGTCTCCTATGAAATTGTCCGTAGCACCACATGAGACAATGGTAGAAATACGCGCATACGTGCTTTCGTTTCTAAAAAGCACAATAGTTGGGCCACCTAGCTCTTCAACACACACCTTCCGCAGCAATTGCTCGTCTGTCAAGTCCTACAACTAAAAACTTTTTATTTATTACAATTTATTAGCAAATATTCTAAAAGAACTTACTAACTGTAGTTTATGTATTGTATGTAAGGTGGTCCCTGTTGTATTTGCTGCTATAAAAACCTATGAATGAAAAAGTTTAATAAGAATTTTTAGAAATGTCTGATCTGGACTTACGTGTATGAAAATTCACAAACCGGTGGTTTTCTGCATCAGAAAGCCGACTCCAAATAATCGACTATCACCATATGTAAGACATAATCGACCTAAATAGTGAAAAACGACATTAATTTACAAAATAATTAGCTTTTATTATTATACTTACTTGAATGTTTACAAACAGATAAAAGATTTTCAACGAATAATAACAAACCAAAGCGTCAAAGTGGAAACGGTGTTGCCGACCAAATAATTTGCACCAAAAGTTTAGTTTGTAATACAATTCAAGAATTTTTTTGTGAAATAGGTACTTTTTTTGTAAAGAAGCAACACGTTTTCAAATAAGGGAGCCGATATGTCAAGAGGGAGCGAGAAGCTGTTTACTTCCCCAACCTTCTATAATTGAATCATGATGTAATACAATATACAGAAAAAATAAACATTACTTACATATTTTATTCCATTCCATTTTGTGTTCTCGCATTTTATTTAAATGTTTTATTTTAACTTTTTTTATTATTACTATTTATAAAACACATAAAATTCATTTTTTTTCTCTCATTTGATTTAATTTTTTATCATTATTATTTTTTTTCACGTTAAAGTTACCTACCTACTTTCTTTGAAAATGAGAAATCAATTTTTATGTTCAGCTGAAGTTTTATTTAAAATTCAAAATAAAATTGCATTAAGTTCTTAGATCTGTTTGCATGTACATAGATATTTCATATATTATACTTATGCATATATTCAGTACACATACATATGTAGCTAAAATCAGTAGAATTGTGTAAATTTGTTGTACATAATTTAATATAATAGTAAACTGATTCACAGAAAAAGTGTACGTATAGGTTGATTTCTTCAAATTGGTTTTAAATAAAAATATGTTTGCATAAAAATAATAAACACCATAAACATAATATATATGTATATGGTAATTAGTAAAAATATATATACAAGTATGTATACCAGGAAGTATATTAAACAACTTATAATAATAATAAACGTACAGACAGATTTTAATAAATAAGTGCGTTTGTATAAGAATGCGGACGTATGTATGTAGGTATTTTAAATGCTTGCAAAGGAATGTATTCGGTGGAAACAAATAGACTTTATATACAGTGTCTTCCCGATAAACGTGACCAGCGCGGCCGCAATAATCGCGCTTACTTTTTCATTCAATCATAGGTCAGGAAAATTACAGACTTCAAATTGTCTTTTTATATGAATCGCCTGCTCAATACCTCAAACAAACACCTTCAGAGTTATTTACACATGAAAGCCTAGGTTTATATAAAAAAATTAAATTCTTTTCATGTTTTTTGTATTACAAATATGGAAAATAATGCTAGCGTAGCATTTATTGAAGTAGCTATCGACAGCAAGAAAAATACTTGCCTATCTGCCGCGATGTCTAAATTTGGTTCTCCGCAAGACTAATGCGGCTGCTCATTTCGTCAGCTCCGTCGAAATTCGGAAATACCCCTACAAACCATTTGTTACCAAACTAGTTTTCAAACAGACATACTTTTCGATATTAACGTGCCATTGTTGCTAGCGTATGCCGATGATGTCAAGTGGTCATCGTGCCAATCAAAAAGAAAAAAGAGCAGTTATCGAATTAATAAAAATCTCAAATTCACGATGACAAAGTTTGCACTAGTTGCAAATTTTAGCCAACAGTAGCGATTATCGGGGGCGCACAAGTAATGAGAATTATAGGTTTGAATGACTGCGTGTGAGTAGAGCCTATTTTTATTTAAGTTATTTCTTATCTATTTCAGACGTATTGCTATTATAGATTTTTCATATTTAATATTTGATATTTAATTTTACTTTCTACATATTTCAAAAGAAGAACAAAGAAAGTGAGTAAATAGAGAGAAATAGAGCGAGATAGTTTGTCGAGTTATTAGCTACCATAGGTAGAAAAATAGAACAAAAATTCCACACGTAGTATTAGTTACAAAGTATTACATATATGTTATTAGCTTATATGTCTAGGAATAACTTGTTGACAAATTTTTAAATGGATATACTTGTACATACATACATATGCATAATTCTCACAAAATTATAGTTGTTAGATGGATTTTCCTAATAAAATACTTTTACAAATTTAAACATTTGACGTTGCATACAAATATAGAGTTGATGTGTTGACATACATAGGTATAAATAATAGTAAAATAAGCCTTATAGCATAGGCAGACGACGGCGTTAATCGGTATTAACGATTTAAGTGCAACTAATACGGATTGACAACTATACTTAATTCTTATAATTTAAGCTTTAAGATTAGGGGAATTTTCGCTGGCAACATAGCCGAAAAATTACATTTAGTATCTTTTGTGAACTAAATATAACTTTTAACTATAAAATAATGAAATTTTTAAAGAGTCGAACAAGAAAGGCTGGATGCAATGCTAGTTTACACTAATACGTTCGAAATTACAAATTTTAAAAAATAGCAATTTAAGATTACAAAAAAAATAGTTCTTAGTATCGAGGCAGCTAATACCCGCATTTATCGCTTGCAATCCATCTTTTATTGAATAAACAAATCAGCCCTTCATTAATCCGCATAACAACCGTCTGTCGCAGTACAATTTTAATCAGAATTAACTGCTGCAGTAATCCCGATTAACGCCACCGTCTGCCTAGGCTATTAAGCATTGTGTAAACTAGCTTTTATATTGTTGCGTTTTCCCGCCCATTTGTTAGTTTAGTAATTTAATCTTTTTTAATTAATTTGCTTTTCGTTTCATAAACATCATAAAAAAAACTTTCACATACACCTACCGAACTTTGTTCTAATTGCTATACAAACATACATAAATACATATATAGTACCATACCATACCATATTTTTATATAATTTGAAAATATAAGCCGTTGTTTGAGTCCTTATTTCAGAGCGCTTAGTATTAATATATTTATACTGGTTTCTCATAAACCAGACGGAATCCTACCGTGCGTCCTAACACCGTCTAACTTCAACCAGGTTCTTATACTTATGTATATACACAAAAAAGGCTGAAAGCCTAGTAGCCAGTGCGAATTTTTATTATACATTTATGTAATATAAATTGATATAAATCAATAAAAAAAATATACAAAATTATGTAGCAAACCTATGTGAAATGGTGTTTTAACCTTTCGTTCTGTAAAATTTGTATTGGCCGGAATAGTAGCAAAGATATGAATGTATTTAATTCAAGAATGTTGTTACACTTATTGGTTTTCTTTTACGCCTAATGATTCTGGTGAAAATTCTTTTTCTTTTGCTTCTAAAAGTGTAGTATTGATAAAGATAATTTATCCTGGTGACATTTCTTCACTTGAGAAGGAGAATTTCAAATTGGGTGTTAAGGCCTTTTTATACACAAACTCTTAAGTGATGTGCTACGACCCGTCAATGTGGAACTTCGACCCTTTGAATGTTTTTCAACGGGAAAAGTCACCAAAAGATCAAACTTAGCAAGCTCTAGCAAATCTAAGCCAACTTCTAAGTCTGATGATTTACTGCGAAAATATGAGCTGTGTATGTGGAAACATGGCTGAATTCAAATTTCTTTGAAAGTGAATATTTTCATGTGAACTTATTTAAAGTATTCCGCAAAGATTGTGATGTTAACAGAACGGGTCTTACTCCTGGTGGTTGGAATTCTTATTGCAGTTCGACGGTATCTACGCGTTTCCCAGATTTCGTTAAGCAATAACGACTTAGTTTTAAAATGAAATATGTATATATATTAAGGGTTACTCAGGTGCGTGCTCGTTGTATTTACTGACATCATACATCCCACCTGAGAGCAATTTTGATATTTATATGATACGACGTTTCCTTCGAAAGAGGAATGTGATAACGGACTTATTCTTAACGAATATGATATAAACATCTATACATATGACTCAAAGCAAGTTAACAAAGTAGGTGGAGGAGTTTACTATGTTAAACTTGGGGTCAACCAATCATTTCGCCTACCCTAACATTGCCGTGTATTCCAAGCGGAACTCTATAAAAGAGGCAGTCAACCAGCCATAAAATCCAAAACACAATCGTAAAAAATCGTTATAGAATGTTTTGTACTTCTAAATGACGTATCTCAAAGTACACCTTATTTGGGAGCCAAGTCACAGGAATATAGCAGGAAACTGCAAAGCAGATGAACTTGCTCGAATTGGTTACAACTCTTGATATGCAATTAGATAAGACGTTGATACCCATGCCCATGGCCACTTGTGAATTACTCATAGATAGGGAAACCATCAAACCACTAAGCAAACTGACATGGTCGAAATGGAACAGCGGTCGCTCAAAAAGCCTATTGAGATTTAATAGAGGAATCCATAGTGTAAGGATAAGTTCCAGTGGTATCACAATGTACCTAAGACAGGTCTAAGTGTGTCATTACAACAACCACCCTACCTACTTAATAATGCATCTAAACTTGATTTTTTACCAATGATCGATTCTTATGTCGTTGATAATATTCTAAGCCCTAGTTTTAGTGCAAATTCATTGTTTTCAAAACAAGCTCAATAGACCTCAATTTTGTCAGTGACAATATCGATTTCAAATTTCGAAGTGTCTCAGTCCATTTTCAGCTACAGATAAGTATCACTTTTATTTGATCCTTAAATTGAATTTTGCTACTAGTACTCATGAAGACAAATTAGCCTTAAACTAAATGCAATAACTGTTAGTTTTCACGCGTTGATAATCCTGTAATTGAAATGCGCTGACATTCCCCAATATTTTTCTATTTTCAGGTCTAAAGTGGTTGAGATCTGTCCCTTTAAAGCAGCGTAACAAATTACTTAAAAAGTTTATGAAATGTTATTTCAAATTAACTTAAAAAATTAAGGAATTGTAATTTACTTTTATTTTAATTAATATTCCCCCCTTCAGCTATTTTATTTATTTCGTATTGGAAGCTAGCGAGACAACGCTGTTTAAAATTATATTCTAATAAATTAATTCTTTAGGTGGAGCCTAACTTTTAAATTAATCTAATCTCCTCAACCAATTTGAAAGCAGTACCTGATCGTAATCCCCAAGAAGTCGAATACTTGATAGTGAATAGAAATTTAACAATGGGCACTCCATTTTCATACAAACACATCTGCATACATATCGATGTTTCTTTAGCCAAGTAGGTTTGTGCGAGTTCGGGGTTTAATGTCCACTTAATGTCCAATCAAACACGAAATTATGCAAAATATCCTTACTAATAGCGGTTTTGCCATAAAAAAGTTACTCTTAAAAAGCATCAGCCAGAAATTGGTTGAAGCTCTTAATATGGGATGTGTGCGTGAATTACATAATTATTTGTATACTCGTATATGTATGTGTGTTGTAAATTTACCCAACTAAAAATATTCACTTAAGTTAGCTAGGCTCGATATATCTTTTATTATCAACTAAATTTAACAAATATAAAAAATGGAAAAACTCATATTTTATTTTTAAGTTAATCTATGAAATGTATATTATAATATATGGAATTACGACTTATAAATATTTTTGTAGCTTGTATGCATATGTATACATATGTCTTGGAAAGTTGCTATCACGACAGAGACTTGTCTGCATGTAGGAATATATTTCGGAACGTAGCGTTGGTACATACATTTTTAATTATTTTACACATTTTTATCAAGTGACATATTTTTATAAAAAAAAATGTATTCAAAAATATTTTTGCGAAACTGTTATATAACATAACATTATTTTTTATGTGCAACTTATCAATTACAAATTTATTCAGTACGTTTTGTTTTTTCACCACGCAAATACTCGTATGTTGGTTGCCCCAGGAATGGTATGGTGACGTCGACCATATTGGGGTAAACCAGAAACTTATTCACCACCTCGCACAATTTGCTTTCGATGATGCTTGTCACAATGGAATAGTCCACAGATTTTTCACCAAGTGCTGGCTTTGCTGATAGCCAAAGACGGGGCGGACCACGAAAGCTGTGGGTAAATTGAGAAAGTTATATAATTACAAAATTTGTAACGATTGTTGAAAGCGTACATTGAAGGTCTTGATTTTATTTAAACGGTCAAACGGCCAGCGGTCTTAAATGGTTTCCATTGAAATTTTATTCCAATGCTTAATATTTAGTAGACAGCTGAGACACTCTACTCTGTTTTACCATCAGTGCTAGTGCTTTTATTAATCTACTAACCAAAAATAACCGAATGCACTTAATCGACTAATCGTTTACTTTTTACTATTCCAATTAACCGTTCACAATGAAAATAATAACTGTAACATATTTATTTTCTCAATTTTATTTTTTTTGCTTTTATGGATTTTGAATATTTATTTTCGTTAGTTTCATTTTTAAAGATTGGAAAGCTAGTATAATAATATTATTAATATATACTCAAATATTATATATATGCAAAGCGCTTGACTCACTTCAGGATGTTTTATATGAATTGAACGGAATTTGAATTCAAGCTTTTTGTTCTTTGATGAGCTGTATGAGCTTTACGACATAGACATAGCGCAGCGATTAAAGAATGGATACAAACGCTCCGGCTCTGAAAGTATTCGATGCGATACGAGTTGGTGGTAGCAGAGGAAGAGGAAGGCCTCCTCTCCGTTGGAAAGATCAGGTGGAGCAGGTCTTGGCTTCACTTGGTGTGTCCAACTGGCGGAAGTTAGCACGAGAAAGAAATGACTGGCGCGCTTTGTTAAACTCGGCCAAAATCGCGTCAACGGTTATCGCGTCAATTACGAAGAAGAAAAACGGACTTTGTACCCAAAAATGTGCCAGGATATCCATGCGAGCTTTTAAATAAATGCGATTAGTGCATCGCAAAAGTTTAGTCGTTAGACATACCGCGCAACAGCCATTTTGTACTTATAAGACTTTATAGACCTGGTCGAATACAACACAAAACCATTTTTAAAACTTTCCATATGCAACAAAAAATTTATTTAGTTTAAAAAACAATTTTTTCAGTACTTGATGCATTAAAAATGTACAACCTCAAAAACATATTTACGATTTTGAGACGTTTTTATAAGAAGGAAGGCTGAAGCTTACGAATCATATTCATAAATCTGAGGTTTAGTCTTAGTTAGTTTCGAGTTGCAATCGAAAAAGCTTTTTAATGCAACAAGTACCAAAAAAATTTATTTTTTTTTTAAACAATAAATAAAGATTTCGGGCGATATGGTAAATTTTAAGCATGGTTTTCTCTGGTACATGACCAGATCTACTACATCTACTATGCTATCTTAAAAGTGACTGATGTCGCTGTGTTATTAGTCGAATACGACAACTCTTTAATTAATTTAGTCTAATTTCCTTTAATTGGGCTGCAAATTGATTTGCCCTTACGGTTGTCAGTGAACTTAATAAAATCAGCTGTCGAGCTGATGTCAATTTGGAGGTTTATTTGGAAATTTTTGTTCGCAAACAACACTTATTTCCATTCCCTTCCCTTTTGCATTAATCTAATCTAACTCTTCATTGCTGATTGCAAAATGGACACTTTTCTTCTAATTCTCTCTTATTGTTTCTCAAAAATGACGTTACGGCAAAAACCACTCTCCAAATTTTACTACAGTCTATCTAATCTTGTATTTTGTCCTCTTTGATTTTAACCGATTGATCAACCCACTTGCTATTCACTCACTCTCAATATTTGAAAGCCACCGAACCAACCCATCTTGTGGCCATCTGCGTTGCAACGCAGGAGAAGAAAATTAAATTATGTACTTACGATAGCCATATGCGATCAGACGGTGGTGGTGGAATGTTAATTACGCCACGTCCAACCAGCCCTCTCAGATCTATACGCAACGTTATATTTGTATTCATATTTTCAATGGCACGCTGCACAACTGGTAAGTCCGTGGCATATTGAAAGAAATTTGAAGCCGCAATTCGATCGACAATGCGAAAAATACGCCGCGCATTGCCAGGCGCCGTTGGTATGAAATTATAGCTGTAAACCAATTGTGTAGTAAATTAAAATAAAAACTATATTATTTCTGCTTTTCAAACTCTCAAGAACATACTCTGATTGCGCGCCTGTAGCAGTATCGGATTGCGGTGCTATACCAGACGCAGATGATGTCAAGCCGACGTTTGATAAAGTACTCGCCATTGGCGCACTCACACTCTCTGGATCTGTATCCGAATCGCCCGTACTCTCCGCATCACTGTCAAAGATGACACTAGTCGCGACATCATCGGCATTAAGTTCATCTAAGGGTAGTCTAGTAGTTGGGATTCTTCCAGCCTCGGCATCGGATATCACATTTATGGGTGGTATTGCAGTGGTATTAGTAGCACCGTTACTAGAAGTTCCATTTGGGGCACTAGTATTAGTAACAGTATGCATCGGGTTGGGAACGGTTATGTTTATTCCATCTGTAGGTCGTTTCTGTTGTTTAATGCGCATCAAATTCAATTTGGTGGTGACTGTCAATTGCAGCAGACCTTCATAGGTGATGTCGGCATCCACCCAAGTGCCACGCTCGTCCAGAAAAGGTTGTGAGACGCGATGTATAAGTGGCGGTGTATCTCCGAGATTTATCTTTGTGATAATAATGTCCTCTATGAAAGAGGGCAGCTGTGAACGTTTCAAGTAAAAGAATTAAACATACATTAGTTAAAATACGATCAATACATAAAATGTAATGTACCGTTCGATTTTTCTAAGAGTGTTCATAGAGTGGCATTTGAGAAACTATCTATTACTCTCAAAGAAAACATATGCGCCATTTTATTATAAAACACCACCTTCCTTTAGAGAAAAAATTAATATTTTAACACATCGATTTTTCAAGTAGACGAAGGCGTGAAAATAGTTCGGAAATGTTGCTTTTATTAAAAACAAAGGCTTGACTTCATAGACCAGTTGTTACATTTTTGCCGCTATCTCCTGATGCACATGACTGTTTCTCCTATTGCAAACAATGCCAACTTCGGCTCCAAAAGGTATGCTGCATTTATTGCCGATGCCTATATTGAGGGAATCATCAATGCTAAAGACAACCAACCAGGGGCACTCAGGCATACTTAAGATGTTTCCGGGTATTCCTTACACCACTAATCTCTGTCACTCGGTGCATTCATGCCTAGACAGGACTTATATAATCCATTTTCCGTCCAGAGAGGACTGGGAAAAGGGTTAATAAATAATGAAAACGGGGTCAACATATATACTGATAGCTTAAACTCAATGATCAAGTGGGCGGGGGTATACCTATATTCAAAAACTATAGGCATCTTTCGCTTGCCTGATCATTGCAGTGTACTCTAAGCTACAATCTTGGCAATCACAGAAAGCATTTTAGCGCTAAATAAAAGTGTAGTCACTGTTAAGAAAAACTTCATTTACTCCGATGAGATTGGGCTAGATTGGGCTCCTCGCTCCAAATTAGTCAGGACAAGGTCTACATATCCATGCCCTTGACAACATGGAGACTTTAAATAGACATACACACCATTACAGTTGCAAATTCCGACTGGAAACAGTTTAACACCTGCGCTATACGTAGACAAACGTGCCCGAATAGAACATAGGTCGCACTAAAGTTTACTTAAATTAAGTAGAAAGGATTTAATAATCGTAGTAGGTGTCCTATCTGGGCACTGCCTAATAGGAAGACATGCCAGAAGATTAGGGGCACCATCCAATGACTATTGCCGAAGCTGTCAGGATATAGAAGAGGAAGAGGCAATCGAACACCTTCTATGCGGGTTCATCACTCTGTGTAGATAACGGTTGAGATTGCACGGTCTCGCTTTTCTGGACAACATTGCGGATGTTGCGAATCTCAACCTAGCTAGTATAGCCAACTTTGTAAAGACCACACAACGGTTTAGAGAGGACCAGGTAGAGTAAGGATAGGATAGTTCCAGTGGTATCACAAGGGATATCTAACAGTCCTAGGTGAGTTGAAGGACAGCCACTTCACCTAACCTGGCACAAAAGCAAGGCAAAGCAAGGCAAACAACATCAAGACGCCCACCACAAATAGGAGGAGGAGCTCGGCCAAATACCCAAAAAGGGTGTACGCGACAATTATATATTTATATATATATAGCTTGCTTAGGTTTTTTGTTTTCCGAATCTACGAAAGCTATTTTTGACTCGTTGCTAATCGTTTTTTTTTTCTATAAAATAGGGTTTTTGCACACTAAATAATTATTTTTTATTTTAATACATTTTCCACAATTTCTTCTAAACCAAATTAACAATAAACTATGAGACTAAATATGAAAAAGACTGAAAATGGAAATTTAAATCATCGATTCAAAGAATGATCATCTATGGCAAATAACGCATAAGGATTCATAGCAGCTATTAGTTCGTAATTATAATTATTGGTTTCTCACCTTAATGGCGCTGATTTTTTTCTGTAGCAATTCTTTGATCTTATCTTTAACCATACTGTCATGCAGGCAGCTATAGAGAACACGACCAATTAACACATTGGCCCATACAACGCTTCCGGAAGGTCCCAAAAATAAAGATTGATCAATGCCTTTCCATAGTTCGTTCGCGTTGCGCCTAGAGCGGCGTGACTAAGGGTGGTAATAAAAAATATATTATAATATCGAATAGATTGATAACTACAAATATATCATTTAAATGCGAAAGTAAACAAAATGAAATATGTACTATATGTATACAAAAAAAGACTTCCAATGAATTTTTATTATTAAAATAATAAATATGAAAATTATAACATACTTTGTCATGCTTATCCCTTGGGATTGGTGTGGCATAAACTGGAATTCTATCTTCTTTACAAGCGCCCTTAAAAGATGAAATAATAAACAATGGAAATGAAGAATTAAATGAAAATAAAATCAATAGCTGAAACATAAATAAATTTGATTAAATCATATATTAATGTTACAAAATATTAAACCTTATCATGAAACATTGTTAAAATATAACTAATGCCGTCGGCTCCTCCATATAGCACAAGGGCTGAAAAGTACCGGGCCTAACAAAGAAAAAACCTTTTTGTTTTTGTTCAAAATTCGCTTTATTCATCAACGTAATTTCCATCAAGAACAAAGCAACCATTCTATCGCCACTCTAACATTTCAATACCACTTTCGTAGAACAATTTATCTTTTGCCTCCCTTTGAACAGAGTTTTCTCATAGTCAAAAGCTCATGCAATTTAAGCCAACTCTCACGCAACTTCACTTTTCGATCGTTCAAAAAGATTTTGTGGATTTTTTTTGATGTTTTTTGGTGTTACCGCCCCATTTGGACGTCCACTGCGTTGTGCATCGTCGGTGTCTCTGCGACCACGTTTGAAGTCGGTTTGCTGTTGTTTCTGATGGAGTGGAGTCAATGATCGATGATATGCGAATAATACAAAAACAACACAGACCCTTTAGAGGAATATCGGCCAAGCCATTCGGGAAATAGAGCCAAAAATCCCTAATATGGTAAGGAATAGTTCTGTTGACAGGATGTGAATCAATCCTTAGTTTATGTGCAAGTAGGATATCTCCAGTTGGTCTGGAATCAAAACGTCTGCGATATGGTAGGTGGTGGTGTTTGATTTCTGATTTAATTTATTTTCAAGCAGTTGGTTATAAGGACCAAATGCATTGGATCTACCAAGTTTTGCAGAGTTATATAAAGCGGCTTACGAGTTTTACATTCTTTTTTGAAAGTTGGGAGCGATATATTTTTTCGCAAAACTTTTAAGCCTTGATATCCATCTTTGTACTAACTTTTATCAAACCTTTATTAGTCATTGAAATATAACATTTTTTGGCATTTCCAAGTTTAAAGTTAATGGAAAGTGATGATACCGTCTATTATCAATATCAGTCGTCGATATACAACGTATCACTTATTCACCAAGTTTCGTTCGGGATGTTTGCTCAAGCTCGTTGTCAGCGAGTGCTTTGTGCGTGACTACCATTCGGTTTGGCCGGGTTGGAAGTTCAGTGTATACATAAAATATTTAATGATGACAAACGTAATTTTTTAATAGCAGTCACCTCTTCGCAGGCAATTGCGTCATATAATGGAGGAAAAGCTCGGCTGAGGTTGTTTGAGACATTTTCATATATGTGTGTAGATATTTCTGTGAACAAACGACAGAAGACCATATAAAATAGAAAAAACAAAAACAGGTATAATATTTTCTGACTTAGTTGTTACTTTCTCGAGGTCATGTACTTATCAAGAGCAATAAATTATACGACGAAGCGCAAATTAAGAAAACAGCCAAGAAATTCTGCATTCTTTTGCATTCGACCTGGAAAAAGAACACCCGGAATGGGTGCTATTTGCTTATCCAACAATTGCAAGTTTCCTTTTATTCAAGCCGATCCATACAAAGTGATAGCAGCAGAACAAAAACAAAATTTGCATGCTTTATTTTTCCCATTTTTTTTTTTTTTTTTTGCAATGTAGTGGTTTGAGTGTTAAAATTTCAGTCAGAATATAAACAAACAAGTGAAGCAGCATAAAAGTAGATCACTTTCGTACTGAAACATCAAATCGTAAGAAAACATAAAAAAGGTTTTCTACTGAATGTAAAAATCAAAATATTCACTGATTGATTCACATTCAAGTATCAGGTCAGTCCATAAGTTCGTGCGTTTTTTAAAGGGGGTTTTAAAATTAATAAAAAAGATGTTTAAAGTATTTATTAATCAATAATATATTTTCCTTCATTATTCCCTGCTCAAAAGATATTTTGTCCTTGGAGCCAAAATACGCTTCGATATCCCTTTTTATAGCTTCTTTTGAGGAGTAGTTCTTGTTACTCATATGGGATTGAATTCCACGGAAAAGGTGATAATCACAAGGTGCAATATCCGGAGAGTATGGTGGATGCGGCATTAGCGCCCATCCGAGCTCGTTCAGCTTGCCTAATGTTTGCCTTGCGGTATGAGGTCTTGTGTTGTCGTGGTGAAACAAAACTTTGCGTCTATTCACTAAAGACGCTAGATTTTTAAGTGCCTCATTCAGATTTGATAGCTGATGGAAATAATAATCAGCAGTTATCATATGGTTTGGTTCCAGAAGTTCATAATAAACAATACCGGCCATATCCCACCAAATAGACAGGAGAATCTTCTTGGGGTGAAGGCCATCTCTAACCATTGGCGTTTGCGAACAGGATTATTGTAAAGGACTGATACGGTTCAAAAAACATTCATTTTCAAGCCGTTGCAGCAGCTGAGAACACACATTCACTCTCCGCTGAAGGTTGGTGACGGAAAGTGAACAGTGTTTATTTCTGCAGCAGCAGTTGTTGCATTTTTACCACTTTTATAAAAAAAATACACGCGTTCGAAGATTCCATTTTATTTTTTAACAACACGTGCTTCTATCCGTGATCAAAAGCTCTTGTTGAATGCCCAATATATCAAAGAAAATATAAATATTTACTTCCATTATATTCCGCGAATAATTTTTTGTATGCAAAAATCGTACAAAAGTGAAATTATGGGTAAAATACGCACGAACTTATGGACTGACCTGATAACTTGCGCACAAAGACTTCTTTATTTTCGGTGCTGATGTCACCCAAAACAGCCAATGCTATCAAATTCACCACGAACAAAGTAGCGGTGCTATGGATAGCGCCACCTTTGTATTCTCAACATTCCCCAAAACTTCATAAGACACACATCGCGCTTGTTTGCAAGAACGTATGCATGTATAGAAGAGATTTAAATCCCTAACGTAATAAATGCACTGAGTATAAATAAAAATAATAATGAATTAAATATTAAAACAAACAAGTTTTCATTTAAATGCATACACCCGCACCTGATATATAGCCATGAAACGTATGTAGTCTTGGGGGTTTCGCGCAGCACATGAGCTCATGAGTAAACCTTCAAAGGTCTCAGTAGGTGTAAGCACCACTTCCATATCATCGGGAATATCTTTGAATTCCGATTTACTCTCAACCACTAACGGCGGCGCCATATCCGGGGGCAATACTAACGAATCATTGTCCGCATTATTATCATTTTCAGAAGAACCAACGTCTCGCTGCAGATTAAAAAATAGAATGAGATTTTGTCCAAGAAAATGTAACATCTGGTACCTTCGCATTGGGATCCAAGGGCATTTGTGCTGCTTTTGCAGCTGCTCTTTGCAGTTCAGCATCATCTACTAATTTAAGATTCGGCAACCGCAGCACTTGATCGTGCACATCGCCCTCGCTTGCCGCAACAAAACGTCGGTACCAATCCTCTTTCTCGCGATCGGCACGCGCAAAGAGTATCAGACGCACTTCGTCACCGCATGGTATAAGTGTATCATTGTTTTGTGTGTCATCTTGTAATTGTTGCAACTACAACCAGCAAATACGAAATTAGAAATTTATGAACCTTAACAACATTTTTAAACTTACATCCGCATTCATAATGGCAGATGCGAAATCAACATCCTGCGAATTAGCATCGGTTTCTTTCAAATCCGTGTACTGCTCCAGAACTTCGTTGGAAATTTGTGATAGCCTGCTATCGGTTGAGTGCACTTCTGTCCTACTACCCGTTGCAGAGAGTTCATTGGATGGCTGTTCCGATAGATCCAGATACGTATCGTCTTCAGCGCTACGTTTGATGATCAACTGAATCGGATACTTGCGATTAAAATAGCTAAAACAAGATTTAACAAAATATTGAACCCGAATGAGTACGAGTGTAAATAATGAAACTTGTGTTTACCGTTTGCGCGCCAATCCCAAGGGCAAAAGTTCGACATTGCAACCAAGTAAATTGAAAATACGATGTCCAGTAAAGTGTATGTGTTTTATATCTATGGGTTGCTCGTTCCACATGACCCGCTTGGGTATACGCGCCAATGTTGTTGAGACACGCAGAATTGTGCCATCGAGACGCAAATAAACCGAATTGGTCTGTGTTATATGGTAAGTTACGGGGTCATAGCTAAAGATCTCGTTCATCCAACCCTAAAAAAAGTAGAAATCTATAGAAACTGCAACATTCTCAATGCATTCACACTTACTGTGTATGATTTGACTGTCTTATGCTCTTCTACTGCAGGTACCTTACAAATTGGCAATTTTGTGTAGTCGGGTATCTCGAACTCGGACTGTTCAGGATGAGATTGGAAAAATTTGTAAATAAAAGCTTGCACTATTATACTTAACGAATCGGCAATGGCGAAGCTCATAAGACACGCAAGTACGCCGCGTATAAAACCATGTACGGGCAAGAGCAACACAATCAACAGTACTGCCACCCGACTTATGGGCATGCTGGTCGCAAATTTTGTTTTTGCTTGTATGTTTTTGCATTCACGTTCATTTTCTCTTGGTAATATCTGCTCATCCCGTCTTTGCGTATTGATTTCCTGCTGCTGGTGGTCGCCTACTTCCGCTGCTTCATTATAGGTGCTTTGAGAGGGGCCAATTTTAAACCATTCTTCATCACTTTTAAAATGCAAGTGTAAATCATTGCGATGACCCATAGAAGTTCTAGGCTCATCGATTCTATTTGAGTCATCTGGTAAAGTTGGTAATGTATCCTCCATCATTTCGACTCCTGACTCGATTTCCACCTCTTTTTTGCCTGAAATTATTCCGCGTTTTTTAATCTTAGCAGACGCTTTTTTGTCTGTTGGTTGCGCTTCATTTGGCTCCAAGCGTGGAACCAACACTGTACGATCTGTTTGATCTGTCGGAGATGGGCGTCGTCGACGTAAGAAAGCATCACGTAATGAACCCTTAGAAGACGAATTGGATCCAGTCGATTCCCTCTTCATTGGTTTTATGGCAGCGGTGCCGAACGCAGTGGAAATTGTAGCTGATGAAAGTGCTGCAGTCGCAAGACCGGTTTGTTGTACAGAATGTGAACTCGATTGGTGAGATTGGGAGTGATGATGTAGCGGGTTTGATTTCACTTTAGATTTGAGATTTGCTAGACCGCGACGCAATCTTGAATGTTCCGCTTCACTTTCAGGCAATTGTTCGCCGTCGGCGGAGGAATCAGAATCGCCACCTTTCAAATGGGGTGACTTCCGTTCCAAATCAAATAGCAAATCGTCGCTTATGGATGAGTGTGTAGTGGGATTGTCGGGATCAGATTCTGGGTCATTTAGTAGTTGTTGGAAATGTTGCCGTGGACTCTCAACTGCAAGGGTTATTTTTTTTTTTTTTTAAATAATGCCACCAAAACAATTAAAATAAAATTTCCTCACCTTTTGGTACTGACGTTGACAAAGATTGAGAGCTCGTTTTCGATGATTTTATTTCCTCAAAGGTCTGCGAAACTTTGCCCTTAATTAATCTCCAAGTACCAACCGATGCTGTATCGCCAGACAACGTTGATATTAGATTAGCTCCTGAAGAAGTTGGTGAAACGCCTTCGATGCTGCCCGATCTAAGTCAAAAATAACAAGAAAACAAAATATTTGTTTATTACACACAAAACTTTTTAAAATGAAATTTAATGAGAATGAAATATTTTCAGCTCAAAGCTTTCATTTTTTGTATTCGAAAACTACAACACCGTGTGTCTAAATGCAACTTTTGCGTGCACACATGAACAAGTTATATATGTATATTCTGAAAAGGGTAATAAGCAAATGGCCCTCTCGTTTTTCTTTACTCATGAATTGTGAAAATTTATGAAAATGCCAACCTTTGTCCATAGCCATACCAAATACATTACCTGCAGTTTTTCTATAATTCGTAGTCGTTGTCCCCTAAAAACTCGAGGCATGCTTCTGATTATGTGAGTATGCCACAAGTTTTGACTGATGTTGAGTAACAATGAAAATTCTATGCCGGAGGCTCAAAGTTTGAAAAGTTTGGCAAACGGATTCACACATCATACGTGCAGAAACATGATTCGCGGTCATGTGAAGTAGACCTGACACCAAACTTTCCTTCGCGATGAGTTTCAGGTTCGAACTGAGCCACCATCGACAAAGATATGAATTATGAATTTATACAATAGATATTTCAGATAGCCATGCGGACATCAATACTCTCTTCAATAGCATGTTTACATTATAGCTTTTGAAGAGGTACACTTTTCTTTCAGCACCAAAAAACACATTTGTGCTGCTCTGGATACACATCCAGCCTCTGGATGCACATCGGCCTTAACTAAAGATCTTCCAGAAATACAATTACTGAGTAAGTAAACTAAGAGCAGAATATGTACTGAGGAACAATGGGAAACATCACACAAGCGTAGCTCGTTTGCTATACATATAAATTTATTAGGTACAAAGCAAATTAAGTCGTTAACCCCAAGCGATGCCGAAATCCCAGAGGAAAATGTAAGAATCCTCACATGGCGGCAAATACCGCAGATCGATGCAATGACGAACTGTTTCAGCTTCACAGCGACAGGGGCATAATGCAGCGAATAACGACTCAACGGTTACGGTCCTCAAAATATTCGATGACGTACTCGCTGGTCGAAGCCGAGAAAGAGAAATATATGCGTTGGAAAAGTCAATAGTAGGATGCGGTAACACAGCAACGACTCACGCGCTTTATTGAACTCGGAAAAATCGGCTAGGCGAATACAGCGCCAAACGAGAAGAAAGAAAATTACAAGACAGAGGCTACCCCCATGCTCGGGTTGACTTGTGCCATACGTGTTTACATTGGGTTGATTCCGAGCATAATGCCCACTGTGGACGGGCAATATTAAATATCAACAAAATTGTCTCTAAAAACGGCGCATAAAACGTCGCCTAGATAGCTGAGCTACATATTTAGAAGAAGGAAACGGAAAACTATTTTCATTTGCCCGCCTTAAATAAACGTTCAAAATTCTTACTTTTTTTTGGCAAAATTTTATTTCTTCCTGTCGATTTTCGATGAATTACTAACACAAAATGAATATAAAAACTTACAAAGGGAATCCACAAGAATATGTGAAAATTTTCAATCAAGTCGACAACTTTTTTCAAACATTAAAAAACATAAAACTATATCCTAATAATGCAAAGGAAGGCAGCCAGTTAGATGTACGCACATTTGAAGTTTCCACATTTTAATTTTTTTTAATTTTTTGAAAAGTGTGACAGAATCAGGACAAAAGACAAAAAAGTTACAGTTTAGCTGCCAAATATGTGAACTGAAAACGAATGTAATTTCTACCTGGCACACTTTATATTATTACACAATGAATAAAACCAGTAGTGCGTTTCATCTTCAAAAGCTACTTAATGCACGTAAGATGATGAAGATCAGCACCTAAAATATGCTTACCACTTACTTTTTTAAACTAGAAAAGAACCTAAGAAAATACATTTATTTTTCAGTTACTATTGTAGTTTATATGCTTTTAAATTTTCCAATAAGTAAAATTTTCAAATTTCAATAGGTCAGTCACTGAAAGGCCAAGAAAACAAAAATGTGCCAGCACTTTCTCTTCTTAAGGTTATATTAGAAATGTCATAACCATAACCATAACCATAACCGTATAAATCTGCTGATCGAACTGATCTATGAGCAACACTGTAATCGATTAGAGGTAGCATACCATAATATCGTGGTCATAACCGTCGCCGTACAGACCAATTGAATTTTTGCATTGTGGGATCTAATGCCAGTCTATTAATGAAAAAATTACTAATTTCTTCGTCACTGTCCATGTTCGAACCTAGTTTCTGCACTTCGAAATGAACAAATAAATGACAATGTATGTAAATATCATACCAATAATCGGAATCAGTTCAGCAGGAATCAAGAAGTGGATCAGCGATTATGTATGCAATTTACATAAAGAGCGACAGTCCGGTCTGGAATGCTGCAGAACTGCAAAGTATTTTGTGACAAGCCCGAATAGAAAACGGTCGGACTTTCTTCTAAAACTTGGCAAAAAAGGTGTTCGATAGATGGTCGGTATTACTGCAGGGCACCATTCATGAGGTCAACATATGACCACCATTGGAATCATTGAGGTGCCGATTTGCCTGTCTTGCTTAGAGGAGGCGGATGGCACTGAGAATTTTCCCTGTGAGTGTCCCGCATTTGTTAGAGCAAGGCTAAGAATTCTAGGTTCCGATGTCATGAGAACAAGTAAAATTCGTTCTCTCAAACTGGAGGACATTTTCAGCTTTATCAAAGAATCTGGAAAACTCTCACGGGTCGAACTACCTCTATTCCTCTATTCTATCCTATATTTTTACTTCTGTGACATCTCGCATTTGTTCTTTGACTATCTACCCGTTCACTTTCCAGAGCTTTAAATACAATGGGCTTTTTAGGCTGAGTGTTTTAGGACTTACCAAATCTCTCGGTGCTTCTTGACTCGACCTTTTAAATTTCAATTTCAATTTTATGTAAATATCAGCTACTTATAACTAAATCACCAATATAGGTGATAGTAAATATAGTTATAGCCACGACCACGGTTAAGGTTATGGCGTTATTGTGTGTCACTTATAATTTCACCTTTAATTACGCTCTAAAAATTAAAACATCAGCAAAGTTTATTTATTTCAGAAAAAAGTATTTGTTTTATTATTTAAATGGAGATATTTTTTTTATTCTGTTTATGTTTTTTCTTAAAATTTATATATGTTACTATTTTTT
The DNA here is from genome assembly GCF_028408465.1 of Anastrepha ludens. NCBI lineage: Eukaryota > Metazoa > Arthropoda > Insecta > Diptera > Tephritidae > Anastrepha > Anastrepha ludens. Next base: position 72,513,823 of record NC_071500.1, read on the forward strand.
TATAATATTGCATTTAAACAGTTCTATTTATGTATGTATGTATGTACATATATGGTTTCTTGGATCCTTGTTCTGCGACCACTGAGGTTTGCTTTAATTTTGCATTTACATTCAAACATATTGTTCTTATTTTTGTTTGTGTTCGTGTTTTTATTAGAAATTCATTCGTGCAATAATTATGAATGTTTCTACATTTGGAGTGAAGAGCAAAAACGTAAAAACTAAAACCCGTCTTTTTTACATTTCTAAGTTTGCTACATGACTTTAGTTCCAATATTGCATTTTATTGTTATCATTTCCATTCATTTATACAGCATGTGAATGTACATAGGTATACGAATGGTTTCAGGGTATATTTTCTTATGTGATAAATAAATTCAATATTTAAAGATAATTCTTAAATTAATCGAACGCGAAATTTTCTATTTTTTTCTTTATGCGAGTACTGCATTCTATTCCTCTAACTTCATACTTTATTACTTGAATCCGGCAACCGCTTAAAATTTTTAAACCTTTTTGGTCCCTTTAGAAAACAATTCATTTTATTCCAATTTGCGATTTGTTGCGCTTTACGTATAATACCACTTTTCTATAACTTCAATATGAAGAAAGCAACCTGCATACAATAAGCATCAAACGGAAGTGTAAATGACTATTTGCAGTCACATTTTCAATAGTAATTACATGAAGAGATTCAACTATGCAAATAAACAGTTCGAATTAGACTTTAACTTATTACTTACACTTGAAAAATTGTTAGTGGATGAGAAGTGATTAGTCTATGCAGGTTAGCCGATCGCGCGCTCCATATGAAAGTATAATTTCAATTTGTGTTGATTTTTAACAGTAAAACAAAAGTTTACTTCAGGTTTTACCAAATTTGCATTGATTAAGTGAATTGTTTCATTCTAAGTGAAAAATGCGGAACTTGATTGTAGAAGAAGCGTGAAACATACACAAAAGAGTCTGAGAAATATTCCATTTCGATTGGAGGCGCCAGAAAGACTTCTGAAAACTTCAAGAAAAGAAAAAAATACAAGACTCAGTATGAAGGAGATCCAAAACCAAAAATTTCAATGCACCTTGAGCGTCTCATGAGAAGAAAAGTCGCAGAAAACACTGAAATTTCATCAAGGGAGTTGATCAAACGTTTGGATTTGGATGTTTGTGCCAGTACAGTGCAGTGAAAACTACGAACATTTGGTTTAAAAAACTATGTCGCAGAAAAATAGGAACAAAATACTCAAGTTTGCGAAACAGATTGTAAATATACCCACCGCATTTTGGGACAAAGTAGTTTGGTCGGATAGGTCTAAATTCAAGCTGAAGCATTCAAAAACACGTAAATGGATGTGGTGTAAGCCTTCAGATCGCATGAAAACAAAGTGCGTACAGTGAACGGCAAAGCATGGAGGCGGTTTCTTTGGGTTTCGGGCAATTTCCCAAAATTTGGTGTGGGCAATTCGGTAAAAATCGGTGGAAAATTCACAGCAGGCGCTTATATTCACGTTCTCGGCGAAGATTTGACAACAAGCGCGGAAAAAATGCATTTGGGATCGTTTCTGTTCCAACAAGAAAACGGCTCCAAACACACGTCACACTTTACTACTAGCTTTTTTGAAGAAAACGCCATCAAAAAGCTCAACTAGTCAGCTCAATCACCACATTTCGAAGTACATCAAAATGTATACTCGCAGTAATCCAAAGCAAAGGTGGGAATACCAACTACTAAATTTAGTTTTGCCAGTTTATGCTTTCTTATTTTTAAATTATATATATATATATATATATATATTTGACGCGCATAGCCTTTCTGGGAGTTTGGTCGAGCTCCTCCTTCGATTGTGGAGTGCGTTATGATGGTGTTCCACAAATGGAGGGACCTACAGTTTCAAGCCAACTCCGAACGGCAGATATTTTTTATAAGGAGCTTTTTCAAGGCAAAAATACACTCGGAGCTGTGACATTGCCTGACGAGGGGCGACCGCTATTAGAGATTCGAATCTATGCTCTCTCTGAATTCCGAATGGTAGTCACGCACCAATCCATTCGGCTACGGCGGCCGCCAAAAAATTACAAAAGTAATATTTCCGTTTGACGTCTGGAAGGAGATATACTCTTATGTTTTTGTTATTTCGACACCTTTAGAAATGTACAATAATATCTTCATATATTTTAATACATCGGAAACGAAATTTATACTTTTATTTGATGCTCAGTGTAAGTATTATTTAGCAGAGAACGCACAAAGGAGCCAATATTTTAATAAACGTTTTAAGAACGTAATTGGCATATTTATAAGAACTTTGTAAATATGTAAAGAACACATGTAAAAATGGTCGCGAAAGGGTTAATTTTCATGAGATTGAGTCAAGTACAAGAGCGGCTCTTTGACTAAACCGTATGAAAAACTTTGCCATAAAAGACCCAGTGTTAGTTTAGCATTTGTGAACTCTTAACTGCCACCCGCCTTAATACAAGTGAGTGTTAAGTCCGCCAGAGTGGCGGAATGTTGCGATAGACTCATGTTGTGAAGGACTCAAGTCTACATACATATCAACATATTTTCTTATATCCCAGAAGGTATGCATTAATTGAAAAAAAGGTTGATGTAGTTTGCATTTTCCCCTCTAAAAGCTCCCAAATATGCTCTATCAGATTTGATAAGCGTTGGGGCATTGATCCAACTAGTTGGGTAAGTTCTTCCCGCGTTATTTGCTTCCATGTCTCAATCAACTCTGTTTTTATCGATTTTACGTCAGTTACTATATATATAGTATATATAATTGGGGCGTACACCCTGTTTTGGCTGTTTGGCCAAGCTCCTCCTCCTGTTTGTAGTGTGCATCTTGATGTCGCTCCCCAAATGGAGGGACCTACAGTTTTAAGCCGACTCCGAACGGCAGAAATTTTTATGAGGAGCTTTTTCATGGCAGAAATACACTCGGAGGTTTGCCATTGCCTACGAGGGGCGACCGCTATTACAATAGAAAAATGTTTTTCTTAATTTTGGTGTTTCACGGAGATTCGAACCGACGTTCGCTCTGTGAATTGCGAATGGTAGTCACGCACCAACCCATTCGGCTACAGCGGCCGCCAGTTACTATACTTTGTTGAATTTCAGACAGTTACTATACTTTGATGAATTTTTCCCTCTAAAAGCTCTCAAATATGTTCTATCGGATTTAAATATGAACTTTGCGGTGGTGTATTTATTTTATATAAGAGCCATTCTTTAACACTTCGTGCAGTATACTTAGGGTTAATGTCATGTTGGAAAAAAAATCTTACCCAAGACCCAATGTTGTTCCAACATGTTTTTAAATTTATATATATGTTTTTAAATATATATATATATATATATAGCTAGCCAAACCATTACGCCACTCCCGCCCTGCATTTCACTCGTATACTTTAATATCAAAAATATCATAAATGTAATAGCCATTGTGTTTCGCTCACTTGTCTACATTGCGGAAATAAGGGGTACTTCATAACTATAGCACAGGGATTTACTTGTATTGGGAAATTTTGACTACTTATTTTTATTTTTTATTTTTTTTATTTAAGTGCGTGCGTAGTACACATAACAGAAGTGAAACTTTCAAGGCAGACAAAGAAAGAGGGAGAGACCCGAGAGAGAAAAAATATATATCTAAATAGTGTCGACCGGTGTAGGTAAACACCGCAGACAAACCGTGGCAACAACACGCACTACTCCCCGCACAAACGCAGCGATTTCAGGACCGCAGCAACGGCACAAATTACCGTAAGGCATTACCAATAAATCCGACGCCGGAATGGATAGCACTTTATAGTACGCACAAGCACTAGAAACGGAAATAAGCGGCAAAAAGAAAGGCACCAAAAAAACGCCAAAAAAATTGGGACCAAAAAACGCCCCAAACAGTAGGCACCAAGGAAATATAACGCCAAAAGCTAGGCACCTAAAATATATTTCCTACAAGTTTGCACCAATAAACAAGCGCCAAAAAGTAGGCAGTGTTCTTTCTCACTAGAAATTAGCAACCACAAGGAAAAACTCAAAAAAATAGCCTAAAGTGTATATATCTATCTCTCCTTTTCCTCTACGTTATATCTTTTTCTCTCTCGCGGAACGAAAATGCCCAAAACGTTGCATGGCCTTGAAATTTTACTCTCCATTCTCGCTCGTCCATCGACGCCTAAGAAGTTTCACTTCAAAAACATATTTCATTCTACTACAAAACTAATATAAATCCAAGTTTCTAGCTTTGTACAAATTAATATTTTTTTGTTTACTGGCGACCTTGAGTATTTTTTCCATACAACGAATGCTCGATATTTTTTATGCGTCGTAAGAGTCAAATGTTCAGGTCGGATATATGTACAATTTCAAATCTTTCCTTACTCTAAGGCCATTAAATTTGTTGTAATGTCGCTATGTATCAATATATGTAGTTTGAGGTGGAAGAGGTCCGATTTATCTAGATAGAGGACAATCACACCATTATGAGCCACGAACACACCGAGATGATGATATTTATTGCTATATTACGAGTTTTCCATGAAATCGCCTTTCCAGGTGGCAGCTATCGTGTAAACAAATGTGTGTATTTATTTTAAGGCTTAAAGAAAATTTAACACAAGAAATGCATTGATCCACGCATTCCATATGCTACAGATGAACATTAGTCCGTCGACTTTGAGGATGAAATCAAACCATAATGATGCAATTTCATCACCCCCTAGGTAATGATTCAATTATTGGTCCGAACCCAATCACAAAACTTCAACTTCAACTTTATCAGCAAAATATTTTTTAGCGAAGCTCCGGAGTAAAAAAGTTGCATTCTTGATATTTTGTTTAATAATGCATCTCCATGTTGCAGTTTTATAATGAAATGGAAATCGGAAACCACCTAGGAATCATTGGTGGCAAAGATCGTTTTATTTCGAGGCAATCGAGCTGCAATTGAGGCCATTGGATTGGGAGCGATTTACGCGAAATGTGCTCAAAATTGTCGAATATACCTATTATCTCATTGGCAGCACAGTATCGAGAATGTTAGAGCAGCAGGTTGACTAATTTAGATATCAATATAGTAACGCGTTCACTTTGTCTAACACTTAACGAAAGATTGGAATTTTTTAAAGACAGTTAGGGATACGACTAAATAAATATTGCCTGACAGCCGCCGAAGGAATTGATTTTAAGAAGATCCCGTCTCTTTACAATGTATGTTGACTAACGGCTTACCGGGCAGAGGCAACTAGCACGATCGGTGGATAAATTAATACTTTATGGGTAGAATTTGGTACAAAAGAAACTATCATGGTCATAAATTGAATCAGGATCGAATACTATGTATCTCTATATATGAAGATCACAAGATAACGTGTGGAACATACGCTGTTCGCAATATAAGTACCGCCTTTGTTTACAGTGCACTAAAAATGCGAAATAATGGAAACTTCAAAGTAATTATGAACTTCTGCGCTGATTCATAATCTTTGCAGAAACATGAAGTCATCACCTCAAATTTGAGAAAAAAGCCATCAAAGCAGTAGGCAGAAGCGAGCTTGATAAGTTCAAAGAAATCAAATTTTTTTGCATTGGCATTAAAGGTTACAAAGACTGAGTTTTTGGAATGCACCAGGAACAATCTTAACCGACTATGTTTCTCGTCCTTTGTATTCTTCATATACTATGCACAATATTGCAGAAAGGTAAGCGATTTTCGGCAAACCGAAGATATTAAATGGAAAACTAAAACATATTTTACAGAGCCCAAGAAAGAAGATTATATTTTTCGGAAGGCATAAAGAGACACCATATTGCAAAGTTTAGATGAAAGTTGTATGAATATTTAGAAGTTTTTTTAAGACACTTATAAGCTTGCCCTCGTATATGCACATAGACCGCGTACGTTTTAGAGAATTTTGGTTTTTTGGGCTTTATGTAAATACTATACATATAGTTCATTTGCTGCAAAAGCGTCATAATAAAAGAGAAAAAGAATTTTTAGCTTAATATGCAGAAATTACCACCAGCTCTTACTTTATGTTACGTAAAAAATTTGTGACGATATCTATGGCGAACAGCGTTTCACTAGATGAATATATTATATGTAAAGGGTGGTTAAATTTCAAAGGCCGATGCTGAATGTGAACCACACCTAAAAGTCAACGACACCGTTGGACTTCTTTCTTTGGGGTTATTTGAAAGAAAAGATGTACGTCCATAAGCCAGCAACAATTCAAGAGCTAAAGGAAGAGATAATTGGGCCCATTAATGGCATAGAACCTCAATTATGCCTCAGCGTCATCGAAAATTTGGACCATCGAATGGAGGTGTGCCGCCGAGGTCGCAGCGGCCATTCGGCCGATATTTTATTCAATACGTAATTGAGCCATACCAATATTATCATAATAACGAGAAATGACAATAATTTCCTAAAAAAATTGTATTTTATTCAAAATCAACATCGGCCCTTGAAACTTAACCACCCTTTATTTACTCTTAACACATGGGCTGATAAATCCTGGAACTAACACATAGCTAGCCATCTATTTTATAGCATTTATTTTATTGCTTCGCCTCTTTTTCAGTTACTATTCAAATTCAAATTTCAACGATGGTTTGCTGGCTTCCAACGTGGTTCTAGAGACAACGATGATGAACAACGCAGTGAACGTCCAAATGAGAAAACATCAAGAAATCCACAAAATCGTTTCGAATCATCGAAAAGTCGAGTTATGTGAGTTAGTTGACATCGTAAAGATATCAAAAGAATGTTTTGCCTTCATTTTGCATAAGCATTTATTATGGGAAAGCTCTGTTCACATTGTCTGAGGCGTTTGCTCACTGTTGAACAAAAACAAGAGCGTATTGATGATTCTGAGCAGTGTTTGGCCATGTTTAATTGAACTTCGAATTGTTCCCATACCCACCGTATTCGCCGGATTTGACTCCCAACGAATACTGATTTGTTCGCAGACCTAAAACAATACTCGCCAGTAAGAAATTTCCTTCGAATGAAGAGATTATCTCTGAAACTGAGAACTATTTTGAGGCAAAAGATAAATCGTTCTACAAAAGTGGTATTGAATTTAAAGCAGAATGATTGCGTTTAACTTGATGGAAATTACGTTGATTAGTAAAGCTAATTCTACATAAAAAAAGAGTGTTTTCTTTGTTAGACACGGGACTTTTCACCCCATGTTTACTTAGGTCGGCATAGAAAATTGAAAACTTTGAAGCCGTTTTTCTCGAGTTTTTGATTTTTTAGTTATGGCATTCTTCCAGCAAACGCGCGAACGTACATAGTATATAGAGTGCGTGTGCGTTCGACTAAGCAGCTCTATTTACATTCCCTACCTGCACTCAGCGATCTTTCGATTGAATTTATTTTCCATAGGGTCTTTGTTTTTTTCGTAATTCCATGTATGCCAAAATTTTGAAAAATTAAATAAAAACTACAATATTTGTTGTTTTTACTACGTCTATTTTTTTTGGTTTTGGTTTTGTTTTTTCTATAGCAAATAATTATAAATCTCAACTGTTAAATAATATATATACAGTATAATTTCTATTTTTCGTATATGAAATATATATTATTGTATAATAGTTTTTTTTTTATATAAGTAAGTAAATATAAAGTGTGAAAAAATATTTTAATAATACCATGCACGCTTGTAATATTCAAGCTGTTCAGTAATTTCATTTTTTCCTACTTTGTTACTTTTTAATTGTTCTGGTTGCAGTTAGTCAATATTTATTTGTATTTATGTATATTATAATATGTATTTATATTTATTTATTTTTATTTTTTTCATTATATGCATTCGTAAATATTTTGCTAAAGGAATTACTGGTCGTTAAGGGTCTCTGGTTGCCATCCACTTTCATATTTGTTTGCTTTTTATTTATTTCGTGCAGTGTATTAATCTCTTGCTTCATTTACTTGCTTGATTTACTGATTGAGTATATTTTTATGACAAGTTTCATTTTTATTTCGTATTATTCGGAAAAGTATTTACTCTTTACTTCTAGTACTATTTTTGCTTTGATTTTGTAAATTTGAATGGAAGGACGAGTCGTGGGAGACACTCAACTGGTACGGACGCCAAGGGGTCAAGGTCAACCCTGGACTCTTGACTCGACTTGAAATTTTCGGTTTATTTCATCTACTTTTTGTAGGTATGTATGCATGTATGTTTTTAAAGGATTTCATTTTCTTATTTCTAATTTTAATTAAATTCTCTAAATTTTTCGTACGAATCTTTTCATACGAATTCAACTTATATATCTGCATATATGGTATGTGTGTATGTATGCATGTATAAGGTTCAATGCAATTAAGGTACAATGCTATCCAGAATTTAAAATGCATTTCCATTGTTCCTCTTTTCTCACTGATAACAGTTTTCGCGCCAAAGTAATACTTTTTAGGTTTTCTTCTTAACTGCTAGGTGCTTCAGTGGCTTGTTTCAGCTCTTCAGCTCATTGACATGGTGTCTCAATTTAACATATTCACTTTACTGTAGAATATTTAAATTTTTTTCTTTATATATATTTCTTTTTGTTCGCTTGTTATTAAGTCAATACATATGTAAAGGTACCAAATTCATCATCCAATTAGGGTTCTTATTTTTTACTACTTTTGTTGCTATGTATAAGTAAATAATTCATTATCAAAAAGTTGCGAATGCAATAATCTTCCCTTTGCTGACGTTACGTTCAAATTCTAATTTCTAATAGGTATGTATGTAAGTACTTACTTTCCATTAAACTTGTCACTGATTTACTAGCTACAAATCATTAAATAAAAAATATACATACATATGCATGAAGCATGTACATATATAAATACATATTTCGTAATAATAAAGTATGCATTCGTAACTCACAAAAATTGTGCTATGAAAATCTTCAAAAAATATTCTATGCAACTTTATTATTATTATATTTTTTGTTCTTATTTCTTTACATTCAGTTTTGCATAATATTTCTTCATTAAAATTATTAGCTTTATCAATTTTTATTTGACTATCAAAAAATCGATACCTGCATGCACCTAACAGAAATACAAAGCCCAATAAATTACAGTTTGAATTAACTAAAGTTTTGTATTTGGTTTTCGTTCTTTACATATTAGCATTTCAAAAAATTGTAGGGCAATTCCAAATTAAGTGAAAATTATCTGGCATCATGACATTAGTAAATTACGATGCCAAATGCGTATATATATTTTGTTATTGTATTTGCATGGTAATTCGTCAATGGCGCATGCCATATTTTTCGCACTTGATTGTGAATAGGCCTATTGTTATGAAGTACATAGGTGCAAAATTAAAAACAAGGTGATGTATTGTAACAGTCCATAACATTTGGATAGCCTCGTCTAAAGTAATGCAATAAATTCACTTTATTACAAAGCGGCGCAAAATTAATCACCCTACCGGAAGATTTATAATTTTTTCAAATAGCTTCGTAAGGCAATTATATTTGACACTTGTGAACTAAACAGCCGCAGTATACAAACAGACAAGCAAGCAGCGCGTTAAGGTCAAAATAAAGATTTCCATAATTTAAATCCAATCGAGTCAGTTGGAACTTTGCAGTTACAGACATGCAACGTCTACAAGGCTTTATAAATCGCTGCCTGCGTTCAATTCTTCGCTTTTTTTGGTTCAGCACCGTATCAAACAGCAGACTGTAAAGCAGCACCAACCAAACTCCAATGCAAACGGAAGTCCTTGGATACATTCTTGAAAGAGAATAAAGTGACATCAGGCGCACTACAATTGATTAAATCCACAAGGAAGCCGTCGAAGAGATAGACCCTCGCAGACCTGGTGGAGAAAACCAATAAAAGCAGGAACGCGCTGAAAAAGATTGCTTCGGATAGAGTCGAATGTAGGAAGATTGTTGTGGCCCTTGCTCCCTTGATTATTTTGGTGCCACCTTGTAGTACAGTATCTCTCGCCAATAAGCACACTGTTATAGGTATTTCCCGCTTCCAAGCACCGGGAAATTGCCGTTTTGCTGCTTATAGCACGCAAATCTAATTTTGTTTGAATTATAAATTTATGATTGCGATTATAATATTGGGTAGTACTATTCCGGTCACGCAACAATAAACATTCAGTTGAAAATTATAGGCTGTCTTAAACGCTGCTAACGAATTCGGCCATAGTATAAATATGTAGAGCCCAATGGATGGACCAAAATTCAGTATAAGTGTGCAGTTGGTTTATTTAAAATAACAAATTTCAATTTGTTCATTAAAACAGAATTTGTAGTTCTAACCGAGCATATAGGGTGTTTTTAAAAACATAAGAACTTAAAATGGTAAAAAAACAGAAATTTTATTGGAATACATTTTTTTATTATAATCTGGTAGATGATTTCGTGGCACTCATTTTTTAATAGAATATATCCGGCATGTCTCCGCCGCGGCTAGGTGTTATAAAATGGGTAAGGCGATCAATCCAATGAATCGATTATTATGCACACTGTATGACAAATTGCGCCGTCTTGTTGAAACCAAATACCGTCGATGTTTAGCTGATTTATTTATGGAAATTTCAGCCAACATGACTCGATAGCGCTCGCCATTCACCATAACAACCGCTTCTTCATCATTCCAAAAGAAATAAAGGCCTATGATGCCGCTAGCTTGTAAACCGCATGAAATAGAAAATTTCAATGAAGATTGCTTGAGGATTGCCTTCGCTCCACATTCGTGTTGATGGTTTTGAATCGAAAAGAGTAAAATTGCATCGGAAACTGGACGAAGTGCTCTATGAACTTCACGAAGAGATTTTCTTTTTTAAAGTAAATTTCCGCAATTTATCTATCTCGCCGTAGACGAATGGGTTGGTGGGAAACTACCATTCGGAGGTGCACAGGTTCGAATGTCCGTGCATTAGACACCATATAATAGAAAAAACTGCCACTGGCAAGTTTGTATTGTATTTCTGTTATAAGAAAGCTTCTCATAAAAAACCATTTTCCTTCGGAGTCGCCTTAAAACTATAGGTTCCTCCATTTGTGGGGCAACATCAAGACGCACACCACAAATAGGAGGAGGAGCTCGGCCAAACACGCGACAAATATATACATATATATATATATAAGTGTGAGGAAGAATTTGAATATCTTACCCACTTAAGACTGCGAAAAAACCACCGTTAGTTGCCTGCGTAAGCAAAGTAAATTAAATTTTGCAAAGACCGACTGATTAAATGTTCGTTTAACGGAGAATGACGGTTATTTGAATGCCGTCATCTCAACATGGCTTGAAAGGTGAAACACCTAATGTTCGCCAAGACAAACTTTATTCTTCTGATTTCAATATTATTGTGTACGATTGATTTACCAGGAAAATTAACTACGACGAGTATTTAACAGAGGTCATAATCGCAACCTCAAGTAAACTACATGAGTTCATTTCGAAGTAAGTAATGTTAACCATTTGTGGATGTAAGCATGTATAAAAGATTAACAGGTTTGGTTATCCGAAGCAAAATTGGGAAATCAACTTTGACTACCACATCACCAGGGCCACTGCATCGTCAGTAGAACTCTGCCCACTCATTTCCCATGTATTCGCACACTCGTCCAATCCGTCGTAACAACACGGGAACGACGTAACAGGAGCGATGACTGCGTTGATTTTTTGCGTATAACACTAACCCAATCTCAACTTTTTCGTAAACAAAGCGCTGTCGTATCCCCGATTACGTCAGCAAATCAGCTGGTTGTTTAAAAATTGCTCAGAGCCGGTGAACGATTTGATGTTGGTCACACCCCTGAATTGTGTACAACGTAGATGTAAGTAGCACGTATGAAATTTGACATCGTGGATGTAAGTACTACTGTATTTTTGAAAAACGAGTAATTTTTATAATCGAAAAGTTACCAGAGTTTAGTGAGAACTGAATCCACTCTAAGGATATAAAACCAGTATGAGTATGCGATTTTCATTACCTCAAAATAAATGTGTATGTCTATTATATAACTAAAATAACCACGAGCCCTGCATTTATTGTTTCAATTCAGAAGAGGCTACGCAAATGTCAAAACTCTATATAAAAATAAGTATATTTGTCGTAACCACGCATTGCAAAACCTCGCTGCCCGTAAGTATTCAAATTGAATCCACTCGAAACTTGTACCGTGAAGGGTATGAAGCTTTACTACCCTTAGAAATACTCCGGAAGATCCATCACGTGCGATCAGTGGTTTGTAAAATGGTAAAAGCCACGCGCTGTAATTGTCATTGTATTCGTCTAGCATCAGTCTGCAATTCTTAATATGATTATGAGCTACTTCATAAATATACTCCAACCTTGCTGCTGAAGAAATTATTGAAAGTATGATACTTATACGTACGATGTACGATGAATGGGTGACAGCTAACAAAATCACGATGCGATTATTCGGGCGCAATGTGTGGAATTTTAAAGAAGACAAAATAAAATATACAAAAACATTATTCGGGGGCTTACAAGTGGTTTTAAAATTAGAAAATTCCTGTAAGAAATTCCAATTCTCGGGGGCATTCGAAGGATTATTTCTCTATCTTGTAAAATAGAATAAATTGTTGGAAACAATGGAGCAAAGGACCTAGCCAGAAGTGCATTAGAAATGCAGATCTTACTTGAATAAGGTCTTCCTGACGTTGGTCACAGAAGTATCATAATAGATATATAATATTTATATAAATGCCGCTTAAACCCTTTTTGGGTGTTTGACCGAGCTCCTCCCTTAATTTGTGGTGTGCGTCTTGATATTTTCCCCTAGATGGAGGGGCCTACAGTTTTACGCCGGCTCCAAACGGCAACTGGTTTTTATGAGGAGCATTTTTATGGCAGAAATACACTCGGGGGTTTGCCATTGCCTGCCTAGGGGCGACCGCTATTAGAAAAAAATGTTTCTATCATTTTGGTTTTTCTCGCACGGAGATTCGAACCTATGCACTCCTGAATGGCAGTCACGAACCAACTATTCGGCTACGGCGGCCGCCTCACCTTACATCCTTGCTGCTGGTAAATCTATAATATTACAACATGCCAAATCTTAAAAAAGAGCCGAAGGCTGCAGTCATACTTTTGATGCGGTAGAGTATTTCGGCTAGCCGGGAGCCAACATTAACAAATGCAACAATTTCTCCCTAGAAAGCTCAACAAGAATTACTCTTACCAATAAGCGCTACATTGAACTGATTCCTCAATCGACTAACAAAAGACACTTTATTAGTCATCGGATTAGTCAATCTTTGTAGTGTTCGAGAGAAAAATTTTCCAGGAGATATTTAGATCTTTGCGAATGCAGCAGGTCATGGAATAGTGAGCTGTGTGAGCTTTACAATGGCATAGGGATAGAGCAGCGTCACTGGCATATCTTGCAAATACATTTGCCAATAGCCGCAGGTAAAATGCAGAGTTCTGATCGGAAGCGATTTCGATTGCGTGATCCATTATTGATTATTTAGAAGACGATTGTTAACTTTATCTTTTTAAATTCCTCTATTCTCTTGGCATTAATTTTCCGACGGTCATTATAAAAGATATTTACTTATGTAGGTATCGTTCTGGATATCTTAAGCTGACTGCTTAACGCTACTTCGCGGCGTACCTGTATTAACTTCAAAGTGGTTCAGTTATTAAAGACAAGTGTTAAATTCCCTTCACTTTAGTATGCAATACCTCTCGCTTCTGTAAACAGATCAGACCAAAGCTTTTGTTCCTTCACCAGAAAAATATACAAAACCGATACTGCAAGATATAATTTAATGGAAAAATTATATGATAACAGATATTCATCGCCTGTAAGTGGTTTGAGCGTTTTCAGAATGGCCGAAAAGACATTGAAGATGAGTCACGGCCGAGTCGCCCTTCTACGCAAGTACTTATAAGTACTTATAAAATCGAAATTAATATTCTGATACCTTTACTGGGTACCCTTCAACAGCAAAATTTTCACATTCGTGCTGCACTTCTTGAAATAATAAGAAATCAAGGATGACAGATTACCAGGTTTGGCCATCCATCATCGGGGATTTAACAGTAGAGTCGAGTCCACTCAGACGGCAATGACCATAGCCCCGGTTACGCCAGAGCTGAGAGCCGATTAGAGTTCTGATGTTGGCTCCACCACATTCTGTTCCAAGAACAAGAAAATCTGCGAATTGTTGGGAGCCAGAAGCTAGAAATTCCTATCTAAATGCGGTATTTCACTGTTATACCGTGCGATTTATAACTACTCTTAAGTTTTAAAGGGAACAACATTTTAGCCAATTGATAATAGGTAAATATTTAAAAACTCAACAATAAAATATAGTACAGCATCAGTCTCGTAACTTAATAGTCACTTCTCGTATAGAACATATGAAGAGTTATGTAAAGCGTTTTTCAGTAAGAACGCTTCAACTTTTTTTTTTGAATAAAACACAAACGGTTTGACTTTTAACAAATTTTTTTTTATTATCGAGTTTGAACATATACATTTAAGTATAAAATACGATTTCTTTTTCATGACCACCGCGTGCACGTTTTACGAAGTCCAATCGTTGAACCCAATTTTCGACCACTCTTTTGCATAAATCGGCCGAAGTTCCAGCAATTTCGCGTTCAATATTGGCTCTGAGCTCAAAATCGTCGCCGGCTTGTTACTGTAGACCAATGACTTCACATAACCCGAAAGAAAATAGTCTAGAGGCGTCAAATCACACGAGCGCGGCGGCCATTCGACCGGTCCATTTCTGGAAATAATGCGCTCATCGAACTTACTCTTCAACAAATCAATTGTAGCGTGTGCTGTGTGGCTTGTGGCCCCGTCCTGTTAAAACCACATGTCGTCTAAGTCCATACCATTCAATTGCGGCCAAAAATAATCGTTTATCATGTCGCGGTATCGATTTCCATTCACAGTAACGTGGCGATCGTTCTCGTCAACGAAAAAATATGGGCCAATTACGCCGCCGGCATGTAAACCGCACCAAACAATGATTTTTTCGGGATGCAACGGTGCCTCATGAATCACGTGTGGATTGTTTTCTGCCCAGTAACGCATGTTTTGCTTGTTGACAAAGCCATTGAGCCAAAAGTGAGCTTCATCACTGAAGATGATTTTTCGACTTTAAACTTTCTTAACAGAACACGCATTTTTATAATAAAATTCAATGATTTGCAAGCGTTGCTCAAGTGTGTAGCGTTCCATGATGAAATGTATACTAATGAAGTTTACAAATGACAAGCGAAAAATAAAAAATATTGCGTCGTTCGCCCTCCCTATCGGAAAAAAGTTGAAGCGCACCTATTGAAAAACGCTATATGTTATATTAACATGATTTGCCGATGCCTCATCTTCTTGGAAGCCGCCAAAAAGCCCGTTCGTTAGTCTAACAGAGCGACCGCCAGCTCGGTTGTTAGAAACAGCAAATGTCCAGGGATTGTTCAATCTACGTTGATATTCAACAAGTCCCAATTGTATACCTCAAATAGCAGAGAAAAATCACGTGGTTCTCTTACAAGAGGGTGTGGGGTTCATACATTTATTTACTTCCCTATTGATTGAGTCACGGCGGAAGGCGGCCGAGTTTTGCTAGAATATGTATTATACTCCTCTTACATGGTTTATGACGTTAATATTTTAAGTAGGTGCAAGGCAATATAGTTTACAAAAAATCTTACCCTGAAAATACGATATGAAGCAGATTTTGAAGCATCCACTTTATGAAATGTATGGAAGACAATAACACTCGTTCGTGAATATGGCATGTAATACTACCATAAACTGCAAAGTCGAAAACGATAATATCTACATAAAACAGGCGCACAACAATATTGAAAGAAAATTTATATAAATTTTAAAAATTTGGCTACAAACATTTATGTATGTATTTATTGCCTATTGTATTTATCTTTATTCATACGTAAGTAAGTGCTTGGATAGAATTAAACAATTTAAGGCAAATTCGAAGTTATCTATTCGTCCAATATACGAGTATATGTACTTGTAGTTTATATAATATTATGTGTATGTATTAGTTGTTGGTATTGCACGTGTTTAAGGTTGGTTAAACTTTCAATCTAAAAGTTTGTTTTCATTTTTTCTTTTTTGGGGTAATTTATTACAATTTTTGTTAAGGTTAACGTGACTCGGGCATTTTAGGTTTCTCCTTTTCTGCTTTGTTTCTGTTTAGTTTTTTTTTTTAATAATTTTTCTTGTTTTTGCGCTACAGCCAAGAAGGAGAAATTGTACTAATTTTTCTTTAATATTTATTGGTTATCATATTTTATTAGGATTTAACTGTCAATATAAGTGTTTTTATTATTATTTTTCTTAATAGTTTCCTGTTTGTAAGGGTTTTTCAAATATCGATTTCTGAAATGCCACTTTTTGGTTTTGTATTAAATATACTATCTTACTCGTTAGAAGCAGGAGTCTTATTTATTACTTTATTTAGCTTGGATTAATACATTTTCAGAATTTTAGAACGCGGAGTTTTGTTACATTTTGTAGAAAAAGTAGTATTAAATAGGTATTGTTTAAAAATTGTAGATGATAAATTGTAGACAGCCTACTATTTTTATTTTTGTGTTTTTTTTTGTTTTTTGTTTTTGTTTGCTTGAATGTGTAGTGTAGTAATTTTTGAATTTGCTCTTTAAATAGGAAGATAATCGAGATTAACTTTTAGAGTTTTTATTATTACTTTCTACAAATTTCCAGTTTTCGGCTTTAGGTATGTCTGTATGTATGTATGTATGTACATATGTAAGTAAATTACAGCTTAAAAAGTTTATTTGCATATCGTTTGGTTTGCTTTAGGTTATTTTTCCTTTTTCTGTTCCAAGTATAGAAAGTATAAAAACAACTACTACCATTTTTAACACGAATGAATATTTTTGCAAGTGTGTATGTTGTTAGTAAGTCGAACGAGATATTCATTTATTTAGATTTCTTTCTACATAAATTTGATTATGTACACATATATATATATGTATGTACGTAGAGTTCTTGTTTATTAAGGCAATTTTATAGTATTTTTATCATTGAAAATTTTCAGCAGAACAGCTTAGAGTTAGCTTAGTTTTTAAGGATAGATTTTCCAAAAACAAAAACATAATTTTAGCGAGTATGTAATGAGAGAGTAAGAACTTATGTAACTATTTCAACTGAAGGGAACAAAATTAATATTCAAAAAACATTCTAAAAGTGGATGCTTACATAGCATTTTTAAACGCACGTAATACAAAGAAAACCCCTTTCCTATTATACACTAGTGGCAGAAATATAAGCAGTTGTGCACAAATCCCCACTTAAATTCCCTTTTCTACGAAACTCAATAGAATTATATATTAAGTCCTCGATATTACGAAGTTGCATCGCATGTGCAAAATTACAGTTCGTTATGTCGATAGTTTTGTAAAGCTGAAGTAAGAGGAAATCTGCAGTAACCTAGAGAAATTAAAAAAATGTTATTAAATTCTTGAAAAGAATTCATAATCTGTTATGCTGAGATTACTTAGTGGGCATTTTTTGCTATTTTAGCAGCCTTATTAGACCCTACCTATATCGGCGCTTCACCGACTAGGTGTTTTTTTTTTGGCCATTTAATGGTAGACCCAGGAAATGTGCTGCTTCGGCGATTGTAAACCATGTGAAGAGGTAGTGCGCCGTGCTTTCTTCACATACTCAACTTACGTTTGATTCTAGTGTTATAACGGTACTTTATTGGCGTTTTGTGTTCCATTTATTCTAAATTCATAATTTTAAAATATAGAAAAATTTTTTTTATATATATAAACATTTAGCACCATATGTATATGTATGGTATGTATATAGGCTTGAATTACTAAATAAAGTACCATTTTTATATTATATATCCGTGTAAAATTTGTTTATGAAAAACGGTTTTTAAGGAATTTCTATATAGAGATTTGCGTTATATCGAGGATTCACTGTATTTACATATTAAAAAGTTGGCATTATGAATACCATTACAGTTCAAAATACAATAATAATAATACAAATTGGGCTTCACAAGACTGTCGTGCGAATGGTGATGATGAATACAAAATTCACAAACCCATATTTCATTTGTGACCATCGCAAAAAAATTAAAATGTAACACATACATAGATACAAATAGATAAAATAAAATAATCAGTAGCACAATAATTATATTGCAAGCATTTAAGAAAACCAACATTAAATCGATTAGTCTTACGATTCGGCATTTATTTTTTGGGTAAAACTCTCATTGGCTATTTAAACTCTCTTATTCACGTAACTAGAATGTCCCAAAATTTGTATACCCTCTAATTGCCCATTAGATAACGGTTACTTAGCTTGAAAATGTCTGCTTCATAATTGCTTCGAAAAATTAGGTTAGATTACGTGTAGGTGAGTTTGGGTGTAATATAGGTTAGGCCCTATTAATAAGTCCAAGTAAGCATCTAGTAGCCTCATATTGTCTTTCCACTTATTCTCAGATTCAAAAGCGTTCAGAGAATTTGAAGAAATTGAAGGGGATATTTTTTTTATTTTTCACACTACCATTTAGCCAAATGAATAAATGAACGTAAAATATGTTTTATAAGTAACCGTTTGGCCGATGTTTTTTGTTTGTTGTTTTTTTTTTTTTGCCAATTAGAATTAAAAAATTTATTATTTCCGAGGAATTGTATGTATTTCCAGTACATTTCGCAGAAGAATAGTTTAAGTCGAAAATGACTGAAAATCCCATTCATGCATAATTTTTATTTTAGCAACAACACTTCAATTGAACGTATTTCCTTATTTTATTAAAAACTAATGATAATAATTTGAAGTATGAAGGTCCGGACCGAATTTTATATATCCGCGCACATTTTGGTAAAACCAACAGTACAAAACCTTTAAAATTGGCTTCTCGAGAACCAACTATTGGGTGAATGCTCCGATTCCTAGGGCATGTGCAGATTTAAATATGTTTTTCAATTCTTCTGGTGCTGATTTTACAAGGCCGTATGGCATCATCTTAAATCGTTCTTTTCTTAGTAACTACTAAACTATTGTACATTAGCTTAATATAGTCTGTAAGAATGTATTCATTCAAAGACAATAAATAAATACAATAAATAAATAAATATTTATTTGGAATAAAAAAACTCATAGACGATAAGAATTGGAAACATTTTCGCTTAACCCATTTCGCCACTTTTCAATAGGCACTTGCCCTATATCAAGGAAAATATCCTTGACGAGTTTGGCAAAAATATCTCAACTTTTTCTCGATTTATCAATCGTAACATTAGGAGGAAAGACGGTGTGGCATTGCACATTTTTCGTAATTTTACTTGCGTCGTATTTCTTTTCTTGGATTTATCCTTTGTATCAAGTTTGGGCAAAATTACCCAAAGTTTAGAGGCATCGTGTTTTTTTTCACCACCCAAAAAGCAAATGGTTCTTAACTGATTCCGACTAGTTCGAATTTGTTTTTGGATGGTAAAATTTTCTAGCCGAGTTTTGTTATAGAAATTTTTGACAATAAAAAAAAATATTTATTTCGAAAATACTCTGAAGACGACCCCCACAAAAGGTCGACGGTTCAAATTTTGGCTCTTAAATTGTGTCAATATCTCGACGTTCTCAACAATTATATTATTTCTTTTTATTTGTTTCCTTTAACTCCTATAAGAGCATAGGACGTCCAACAATTTTCAACATGAATAGACATTGCGGCGGATTTTGCCTGTAGCCGTGTTCATGCTGGGCATTTAAACTTTGTAACATATAATTGTTAAGCGCCGTTATTTTGAATAAAAATAGTGAAACTTGAAAGAATTTAAATTTCCACATGTTTTATTTTAGAACAACATCTAAGCGCGCCTTTTGAAAAACTCTTTACTTATACTATCCAAATATTCAAACAGAAAACCAAATTTTAAATTAAACTTTATTGAAAATTCAGGACCACCGGACACCCCAAAACGAATTTTTCAGTACATAATCACACCTAGTCCACTTATGAGAGCATTTTTTTTATTTCGTCTTTAGTTATTAACAAATTTTTCTTGTTTTAAGACAAATGTACGACTGCTGCTTTGACATATTTTTTGCAGAATTATATATATTAGACGATTTAGTTTCTGCCACTAGTGTACATTTCACTCAGGTAAGTTTCATCGCCCATGAAATAAAACGCGCTACCATTTGGTAATCTTTTACTTATTTTTTTTTTTTAAATTTTTGTTCAAAAATATAATACAAAACTTTTAATGTTCATTATAAAAAAAATTTCAAATACAAATGATAATTACAATTTAACAGTGATGACAATTTAATAAAAATCAAATATTTTTAAAAATAAGCAAAATATATATACTCTCAACAAACACAACAAAAATTAACTAATTTAATTAATTAATAACGTGAATATACGTGTAAATAGGAAAAATATGAAAACATTATGTCTATTAGCGAACTACAACTATAAACTAAGAGCTCTACATATGTGATACAACAGATATGTACTTTATACATACAATAATAACAAAGTGAAGGTAAAAAATTTCGAATATAAAAAATTTCTATAAAAAAGGACTAACCTAATGTTATTTTATTCTTTATTTATTTGTGTTTTTTATTTTTATTTTAGCCAGTTGACTACTTATGAGCCATGATATTATTATAGATTTGCATATTCAAAAAAGTACATCTCGGTCTTCAAGGGATTTTATTAATTAAATATTGCACATATTCGTAAAAAACGAAAAATACCCTAGGCACTAGCATTTAAATGAAAGCAGAAATTTAAAATATACAATAACAAACATTTTATTTCGTTCGCCACCTTAAACTGACAGTGTCTCACAAAAGTTGTCGGATTCCCTATTTTATTGAAAGAAGGCTCAAAGATTTCTTTTTGTGTTTCCTTAAAAGATATCTGACTAGAAAACATGTTTTCTTTTCCAAAGTAATGGATGAAATCCATTTTGTGCATTTTTTAACCTTCAGCGATTATTATTTTATTATTTTTATGCGCCACCGCGGTGAGATTTTAATCGCATCAAACATGACGCATTAGAGCGCTTGTGGAATGCACCCACAGCACAAGCAGCTGCTAATTATTTTTACATTTCAGACTGATTTACATGTGTTTTGATTTTTAATTTATTATAGCAAAAATTCGGCAAAACCTTTGATACAAAAGTGTATTGAATTAATCAATTATAAAAAGCTATGTGAAAATGCCGTTACATGTTGAAAGTTTAAGTTCGAGAAAGTAAAAGAGGAGGCTTTAAGTATCTTGGTTAAAACATTACTGTAAAGAGAAACATCGTTTTCGATTTTTGAAGTAAAACCACATTTTCTACGTCACTGGTTTCTGCATCTATTGAGCATCGAATACGGAAGAGCTTTCCGTTTGAAACTGGCGAAATATTTTTTTATTTATTTTTTCTTATATTAACTTTCGCCTAAATATGTCTTTCGAATATTTTTATGAAAACAAATCTTTTTTGATTGTTTAAATTACAGCTAACTTTCAAGTCAGCAGCATAAGAGATGTCAAAAATAGAGTTCCAAATACTTTTGCGAGATATCGGACGCAGCTCGAAATAGGGCGTATAAAACTTGGCGAAATTTTATGTAAAAGTACTTCACAACTACTATATATTAATGTGTGTATATTGCAAATTGTTACCACTTTGAGTAAGCGTTAGATTTTTAGTCTAATTAATAAAACAATGGCGAACTATTAATTATTCAGAAAGGGTCGATTTTACTTCTGACTATTGATTGTGTATTAATATTTCTTTTATTATTCAGCTTAATTGTATAAATTACAAATTCTTGTGGTTATAATAAATATCCATTAACTGCAGCGCATTTTGTTTAATGTTTGCTTCTCATCGCTACCACTTTTTGCATACATTTTTATTTGGTTCTTAAGTTTTTGTTTTCTTTAATAAACAGTAAAGTATAAAAAAGTATAAAAATCTATAAAAAACAACTTGAATTTACTACGATTTTATATTATATATATATATGTATGTGTGTATATATGTATTTCACATACTTTATTTCAAAAATTAGCTTTTTCCTTTGAAAAGAACAAAATTTTTCAATTTACGCTGACCGGACAAAGGTGTGCACAATATTGCAATTGGAAAGTTCTACAATATTAGTAGCTTTTCCAAAGCACATTTTCCTCTCACATCCCAATGTTTGTAGTGTTATACATGCGTTCAGCGGCAACTAAATTTGCTTTCACTGTTGTGATTCTTTATGAAAAACTAATGACTTCTATACATAAATACATATGTACGTATGTATGTTACATCATTTGCAGTGTGTATTTTGGACATATGCATGTATGTTTGTATGTATGTATGTATGTACATATATACATATAAAACTCGAGAAAATTTACTTTTATTTATATTTATATGCATGTATGTATGTATGTACCTTGATATTTGAACAATACAAAAAAACATATCCAATATACAATAACAATAAAAATCCTAGAAAATGTCTATCGATTTAGTTATACATGATACAAGTCATTAATTAATTTTCTTCAATTTGTTTTGTTTTTTGTTTTTTTGTTTCCTCCATGTTTAAATTATTTTCGCCATTTTTCGTTACATTATTATTATTATTTTATTTTTATTTTTTATTCTATAGTTTTGTATTAATTTTATTTATTCAGTAAAGCAATAGCAAAAATTTGTCTAAAAAGATTTAACTAATGTGATGATACAATTTCGCATAATGTTTTTATTTCCACACACACATTTACATACATTTTCTTGTAATTGAGTCAGCGCTCTAGCATGAAACACTGGCTGCTGCAGCTGCTTTCAATTGTCTTGCACGATACGTAGTTTTCAATTCAGCTTATTTTCACTTATTTCATCCCAATTTTTCTTAGATAGTTTATTAGAATTTTTCTAAATAATTTTTTATATTTTACTTAATACAAATATTATGTTTGTATGTATAAGTATATGCTGATATATAGCACTCACAAGTACTCGTACTGCACACAATACAACTAAGTATTTCACAAATTAAGTGGAAATCATGAATTTTTTATATACACATACATGAAGTTGTATGCGTGTTTCTGTAGTCAGCTTTATTCGCGCAATTATAACTAGTCACTATTAGCCACTACTGCGACTAGTCTGCTTCAACAAGAATGTTTTTTAAGCTATAAATATTTGTGAAAAGTGTGGCTAAGTATTTTTTAGCAAAATTATTGGCAAACAAGGGCTCAACGCCAAAGTTCTACCAAAAATCTATAATTAAAGAAACCAAAATATTTTTTCACAAAAATTTATGATTTAAAATCATTTACATACATATATCGAGACACGAATGACAGTCACCTACCACTATAGCGGCTAGCCTGCTGCTTGACATTTTTATTTTCATTTAACCTAGAAATTTGGTTTATTTCTACACATCTGCTATTTGCATACATTTACATACTTTATTTCTGCCTCTTCGATTTTGCTGCTGACACTGCTTTCTAATTTCCTGCTGACGATCGGATATGGTATATCCGAATCAAGTAAATAGCTATGTATGTATGTGTATATGTATGTATGGAAGCTTGTATGCTTATAGGCAAAGTCCACTCCGATCTACTTTGGTTTTATTAATATTAGTATAATATTGCACATTTCATAATAATTTAATATACATATTTTATTAATGTTTTTATACCATTAGACTTGCCTAAGCTTAGAAAGAGTTTATTGCATGCGCATTTTTACTTTAATTCCCCATTAAAGTATTTTTATTTAATATTTAATAAAAATGTTACAAATCTTCTATATAAAAAATGGTTTTACTCCAGAAATTATTAGATTATATTTAATTTTACAATTGTTTTTGTCTCATATTTTAATTGAATTCACTATGTATGTGAACATGTATGTGTATGTATTGCAACATCCTTTGCATATGTATGTATGTATTTTGGTATTGTTTATTTCTTGCTACATGTTACATTTTGCTGTTGTAGAATTGTAAAGCGTTTCAGTGGTCGAAAAGAGCGCTCATTTAGTATAAACTATAACCTGCTCTGCACTGCCTATTTGAAACTGGAAAGAAAACAGTTGAAAAACGAGAAAGCATTTCTAAAATAATTAAACAAACAAAACAAAAAAACAAGAACCTTTGTTTTGGAATCTTTAAACAGAATTTATCCTGAAAAAAAAGTAATTATATTTTATTTAGGTCCCCTATTTTGTTAAGGTTATTTTGGTTAAGCTTCTTCCAGTGCTAAAAAATATACATCTATGTACAGCGTCATTTTTGAAAAATGTTACTAGTACTTCGCAAACTGCAACGATTGTCTCAGTTACTGAAGTAATTCTAAAGAAGTTCAACTGCGTGCCACTTGGCGATTTGTTTTCAACGTAAATTCTGCACCGATTTCAAGTCAAGTTGGGTGTCATATCGAGTAATAGCGAATTGCTCATGCATTTGGCTGTATCCAAGACAAATATCCCAAGTCTAACCTGAAAACAACTCACGAAATTTCGTGTGTTATTGAAGGCTTTTTTCTGTCACTAAAAAAATGGTTTAAAGTCATACAAAACTAGAAAAATTAAGTGACAATTCTCGATTAGCAGAAAACAAAAACAAAAACTACAATCTATAATAAATTGCGCAAATATTTATACATATTTCTATATGCATACGCATGTGTGTGTGCATGTGGCGCGTCAATTAACACAATAAAAATTTATCAGTGTCAATATTTTTAATAAAAAAACAAAAACAAATAAAAATTGTAACAAAAATTCAGCTATCACCAATACATAGTTACATACATACAAGAATAAAATGCATACAAACACAAAAACAATAACAATTATTCGGTCATAGAAAAGTATGTATGAAAAAACAAATAAAATTATATATAAATACGAGTAAAACATACAAAAGTGTAATAAAAAAATTTCTTTTTTTAAGTATTAGCATACAATAATATATACCTATATTAAAAAGGAACAAAAAAACATTATTATCTAAATTAGGAAAAAGGTATATGTGTGCAGAAAAGGATGCGCTGGAAATTTCTACTAAACATATTTTATTATTATTATTATTATTATTATTAGCATTTTTTATATTAGTTAAGAAGTTGACACACGTTAGTTGTCTTACAATTGTTGTTGACTTTTCAAGACGAAAAGCCAACAAAAATTCACACACGACTTTGGTGGTATTTCAATTTTTTGCGAGAAAACACATTTTTGCTGAGGTATTTTAAATTAACTTGCAACATTCATCGGTGATGATGACAATCGTTCAACACTACTCTAAATGCTAAATGAAGTAAATTACTTTTGAAAAGATTTTAGTTCTTTATACAATCGTGTGCGCGGCGAGCAGAGCTGTTAAAAATACATATCTATAAAAAGTATTTGAAATAAGTCATGATTGCGAAAGTCTACTGGTTTTAGGTTGGTTCAGTTGGTGTAGCTGCCGCCTCTTTTCATAGAGCGATTCGTGAGGGCTCAGCCTTCATGTGTTGAGTGCTTACAACTTTTTTTACATAATATATGCGCTATATTTTATTAATGAATGAGCAAAATTATTCATCACACTTTTCTTTTCACATCTTTGGTAGCTTCTCTATTCACAATTGAATTTTGTCAGCCCAGTAGACTCAGACAAGCATACATTTCTTCCGCTCTAATTTCCTTTAGTTTTCTCCATTTTCATTTTCATTTACTTCATTAGAATTTTACGCTCACATTCTCCATACTTTTTGGCATGCAATTGGCTTCTCTATACACTAATAGGTTTTTCTATCTTGCGAGGATTCATTATCACTACTAATGTGTCTACTAAAAATTAAAAACTAATAAAAAAATGATTTACTACCATTTCTCAATATTTCACCAGTGGAACTCCATTTAATGTGCGCTAATTATTTTAAATAATTTTTGCCTTTTTCAAAAATACGTTTCACTATTGTACAACAAAACACCATTAAAAATGTTTACAATTCAAACTAAAACTAAATTCCATTAAATTAATAACATGTGAATATAAATAACAATATGCAAGGCATTTGGCATTTATATTAGCATAGCAAAAAAAAAATCAAAAAACGTTATAACTAATATTAGTTTATATAATAATCATGACAATAAAAATAAAATTTAAAAAATACTGCGCTGATTTGAAAACCATTTATCCTTTTTCGAATTTTCGACATATCGAAAGAAAACATTTTTTCTATATGCATACAAATATGCAAAAACAAAAATAGCTAAACATGAACTCATAATGCATTACACATCCGATATGCTAATAGAGGGGCCTACAAATATGCACGCACACATACACACCACGCACATGTATGTATGGATGTTAAACATAGTAGCTCTCATTGGAGCTTGAAAGCAGTAAACTAATCTGGCGGTATTGCGCTTGACATTGGAAGGCATTCACTTCCATATTTCTGAATATGAACCGTGTATTGGCATTAGTGTCTGTGCTTGTGTTGTGTCTTTTACTCAATTAATTTTGGCTAGCTAGTATTCATAGAGTAATAACATGTTCGAACTTTAGCTGTAGAAAATTTGCTTCTGAAACTGTAGATTTTGTGTGTTTATGAGTAATTTGCTATAGCTCTAAGTTCCTATTAATTTTGAAGCAATCACTAGTCGATATTTTCGTAAGTAAGAAAACGCTATAAAATTGTTCAAGTATTTCGTTCTTGCTTTTGTTTTTGTTCGCTAAACTATTTTTATTCGCTTTTATTCATTTCATAGGCCTGCTACTTTTAAACATATCTATATATGTACCTATGTATGCATTTTACTATTTTTCACACACACACACACATCGGTATGTACATATCTGAGTATAAGCCCATGCTAAGTATTTTAGTATATATGTATATCTGTTCTAGTTAAGTAGATATTTGTGTAATAAAATTTTTCTAAAATTTCCTTTTGCCTCCATTCATATAACCTAACACTACTACATATACACGCTTTAGTTCTGGTAAAACTTGTGAATGCGCTTAGTTTTCAAACCGTTTTTGGTATCCTTTGCTTTTGCTGTTATTGCAAAATTTAACATACATCTTTTGCTCTTTGTGTACCTGTAGTTTTGTATATGTGTGTGTTGCTGATTTTTCTTGTTTTGTTGTTTTTTTTTTCATTTATTATTTTTGTTTTTGTATATGCACAAAATGTGGTTTGGGCTTCCGTAAACAAAAACAAAAATTCAATGCATTTAACTTAACAGCTTCAGTTCGATTTGTTCTGTAAGCAGAAAATATTAGATGCATTTACTTTTGAAATCTTGCCATGCCTGCCAGCCTTTTCCCACACAACAGCTACCTCTCTCTTTTTCATTCCGTTTTAATCGCAATTTTCATATATTCCACATTGCCAATTTGATATCCTTCAATATCCTTACTCCTGTTGCGCCACTCTTTGCCATTCCATTTGCCACGCGTTTTGAACCGACGCGCATCCGCCATTAGCCGTCGGTAGCTTTCGCTCGGCTGTTCGCTGGCCCTATTAACGCCGCCGTTAACACCAACGGAATGGCACCGCCCGTGGCCGGTCGGCGCCTTCTTTGACTAGAGGTTTATGATATTCACGTCCGGGGCGCGCATGAATGACACCCCAACAATTCTCGCAATAATATTGTAGACATGTAACGTTGGCGCAAAAGAATGGTGCGAATTTTCCACCGCAACGTTGACCCTCACACTCGTCGCACATCTGATCGTCGAGCACATATGGTTTCACCTCCACACGTTTATCGATATCGCCATGTTGCAGTTGTACGAATCGCGCCGATATAGCTGCAATGTAGCTCTGTTGATTGGCGAATGCAACGCGTCCAGCGCCCTTCGGGTACTTTAGTTCCGGATCGGTGTCGATACCCGCATAACATACACCACCATATAGCCGATCCATAATCATAGCCAGCTCAAAGGCTTTCAATGGGCGCGGTACACCGCCAACGAAAACGGTTTTACGCGGATCCAATGACATGGTTGCGTCGAGTACATAATCAGCATCTGCCAGACGCCATGGTCGTATTTGTACCGGTTTATCTTTGATAGTAGGCGATGAGACGCATAGGTAAAGCTTGTCATCGTCGGTGATGCACGAATCGATTAACTGCTGCACGCTGTTTTCATCCTGGAAGAGCAGAAAGGCGTATCCCTTTGGCGGGAAATACGATTTTGATTCAGCTTTGTGTGGCCAATCAACAACCAAGGGTCCAAAACGTCGAAACGACGTGGTGATCTCATCCTCATCAATGTCTGGTGGCAAACCGCCTACAAACACCTTTCTCGAATAGCGTGCCATATGCTCTGAACCCTGCGAATGTGGTGACGCCCGCGATGGTGAATTCAATTTCAAATTTGCATCCAAATAGGCACCAGCACCGTTACCACTTGCTATAGCCACAGCATCTGCTTCGCTGAGATGATGTTCGCTTAACTTCTGATTACGCATACGTTCTGCTAGAACAGCAGCAGCGGCCACATTGTTGTCCCCACCAGCACCGACTGCACCCATATTGCGCATTATATCATTTAAGCAGTGATCGATAGGACGCATGTCAAGGCCATTGCCCACCAAACGGTCGGGGGTGAAGCCAGAACCCAGGTAGGGTGCGTCACCGCCGCCAGTAGCGCCAGCGCTTTGACTACCACTATTGCCCACTGACAGTGTGGGTATATGGGACTGTGCGGCGTTCATGTCTAGCGAATAGCCGGGTGTGGGCGAGGTGCCGCCCTTATTCGGGAATGATATGCTGCGTCGGTATTTGTTAGGTGAAATGCCCGCATTGGAATTCGGCGAAATGCCGCCACTGCCACCAGCCTGTGAACCGTTATAAGGAGATCCGCCGCCACCAGGTGAAGTAGGACTGTTGCCATCATGTGGCGGACAGGGATGATTCGGTGAAAGCTGTTGCTTGTTGGGCAGTCCACTGCGGAGGATAGAGATGTGAGACGATGTAGCAATGAATTGGTTGATAAAATGTAAAAGTTGCAACAAATGCATGGAATGTACTGGTACTGGTATGTGGTGTATTGGTGATACTTTGTGAGGTGGAATACTTAGGTATACTAAATCCTTACTACAGATATACATAGGGTATATACATATTGATTAGAAATTACAAGTCAATTTTTTTTATCAACGCAATTCAAGCAAACAAAACTCTTAAAATAAT
The DNA here is from genome assembly GCF_028408465.1 of Anastrepha ludens. NCBI lineage: Eukaryota > Metazoa > Arthropoda > Insecta > Diptera > Tephritidae > Anastrepha > Anastrepha ludens. Next base: position 72,543,047 of record NC_071500.1, read on the forward strand.
ATTATAACTGAGTGAATAAAAGCTTATAAAATTGTAACCTATTACTGAATGAACTAGATGAACTACTAAATAGCAACTATGCATAGTTTTTTCTAAAAAAAATATCTGCATGAGGAAATTGGTACTGATTGCATTTACTAAAAACCTTAACACATAGGATGAATGGCCAAGTCCAATACCACCTTGATCAAAACATTTCCGGTACAGCCACCCCGTGACGCTTTAAGTCAACTGATTTGTGTTCAGTTCGTTTTTGTTAAGTTGTCACACCTGTGGTTAACATTTCTACCAAAATTTTATAGCCATTGCTTAACATTTGAAAAAGTTAAGCCACCTTGAATAAATCTACCTCTGCACGTTTTCGATTTTTTAAGTTTTAAAAAAGAATTTGAATACGCAAAAACCAGTTTGTATTAAATTTTGTATTAAAAATGGAATAAATGGTGCGAAAACCTTAAAAATGTTGGGACACTGTCTCAGTAATGATGTTCTAAAGAAAACAGCCGTTTACAAGTGGCATGAAGGCTTCAGAAGAGATCGTGAGTGCATCGATGATGACGAACATAGTGGCAGGCCGTCGACATCGAAAACTGATGAACAAAATGAACTAAAAGTTTATCAGTAGCCGCAAATTAACCATAAGAGAGCTGGCAGAGGGTTTGAACATTACTTATGGATCCATTCAGGACAGCGTAGTTAATGATTTGAGTTTGCGCCGTGTTGCTGCAAAGTTTGTCCCAAAGCACGTGAATTTCGCGCAAAAAATGGACGGTGTTGATATCGCCCAAGACATGATTTCCAAAGGCCGAATATTCTCAAACGCATCATAACTGAAGACGAGACGTGATTACGATCGACACGTAATCCAGGCATCAGGCGAATGAGTGGAGAACTCCGAATGAGCCAAGGCTAAAATAATCACGTCGTTTTCACTCACAAAATAAAGCGATGCCCACGGTTTTTACCGATTTTAACGGTATTTTACGCCAGCAATTTTTGCCAGAAGGGTAGACAGTTAATAAGGAAACTCTAGCATAAGTGCGTTGCAGTTGATGGGAAGCACTTTGAAAGGGATATTATCGCTTTTGAGGAATAAACTTGTATTTTGATTTTGTTTTCCGAGAACTTTTTAATTAAAGTGGTCCCGTCAGAGGTCGCAGTGTCCTATGCCCGATAATGATAATAATAATGACACAAAACTGGGATGGGTTAACCAGGACCAATATAGCGCTAGAAGGAGAGTACAAGTTGGAGGCGTTCCTAACCACACAATAAATGTTGTTTAAACTTTAAGTGGATTTAACAATTTACGGTCCGTTGAAAGAACAGTAGTGATACTTAAAATGTAAGATAATGCAGGATAAACAAGATTTATTAATTCTATAAATAAATTCAGTATAAAATTAGTATGGTTCCTGGCTGTGGTGACTGAGAGTGGAGCGCATGGAGCTCGAAAAACACGCACCTGATCGTCGAGATACCAATGCAACCTCAGACAGAGACTGTTTGGTGCGAATTTTTGAGCGGTGACATCATTGACTGCTGGGAACGCCGTTTCGGTTTAACGGTGAAGGCTACAAAGACATGATAAACAAACTTTTGTGGCCGAAAATTGAAGACATGGAATTGGAAGATCTTTGATTTTAGCAGCATGAGGCCTATACCACACAGCCCATGCCACAATCAATCTTTTGAACCTAATGTTCGCTAAATGTGTTATTAGCCCACGGTGCATTATAAATAGGTGTGAAAAGGTTGATGGCATCATGATGCTGTCATGCTTCGGGGTGTTCTCAGCGTGAACTGATTACTACTTTGCCGTGAGATACATAGAAAATTTCACGCATATTTCAGTGCAATGCAATTCGTGTGGATTTCGACAGCCTTTTCACGTGAAACGCAAACATAATGCAAATGCGGAATAATGCAAATTCCATGTTCAATAAGGTAAAATAAAACATCCGACAAATTGAGCAAGCAATCCGCGTTAGAAGGGTGTGTTCAGCTGACTTGGACAATTTAGCCGTCAAACAAGAAAAACAAAATACATGACATTTTTTTTTATACAATCGCTACCATCTTATACCATTTGATCCCAGAGACATAGTTATTTATTTGATTAGAAAATCAGTGCACATTTTATTGTTTTAGTAGAGCCAAATTTGATTATGTTTTGCTCGAAATTTTTTTACAATAAACTGACTGCTTTCCATCATTGCAATCAATCACAAATACACTCACTTGAATTGCGTTGTAATTTTATTACAAGTCTTCTTAACTTATAAAACAAAAGATGGAACAATAAAATTTAATATTAACCCGCTTCCGCCCAGCGTTACAATATGCAACGATGGAGGTGGCACTTAATGTATTTATTCGACTTGTGCATTTGAGCACCGACATTTCAATTTGATCAATAACAAAAATTTATGCATTTCATGTTGGTAATTTGACAGGAAATTGGCATTCTCACTCACAAATGTATGTGAGTATGAGTATGATATACTTAGGTATACAATTTCTAAGCGTTAAGCATTACATATATGTTACACTGGGCGTTTGCAGTTCCTTCGTTTAACATTTATCATCTGTATGCTAGAGTAGTATGTAATAAACAATTGATTGACTCTGATGTGGTGCTGCTCATGCGGGTGGATCAATAAATAAGTAGACGAAAGGATATGCATTACTCTACCGATTTATTGTCCACCCAACACTTACATTTAATATTTCATCAAATATTTGTATTGTTGTGATTTTACTTGGCTACACGAGTCGGTTACAAAATTATTGGCTTGTTTACATGTACACACATACACATTACATTTAACAAATACATACAAATACAAATGTTGTGAATAAAATATTTGTTTTAAATTGTGTTGAGCTCCTTTTCACTGGCTGACTGAGCGAGCTGTGGCAGAGAAGTGTGCAAATCCATTTACATATTCACTATAGTTTATTGTATTGTTGTGAGAGCATTGTGGTAGACGGCTGAGCATTTATTGGGTATTTGAATATACATAAATACATAATACATCTATGCATACGAGTATTACAGCAATGGATGAAGAGGTAGAGAGCCATAGCAACATGTTGTGTCAAAGTATTTGCTGCTCAACATGTTTCAATGCAGTTAGGCACGGTTATGGATATTATGGCACTCAGCAGTGAAATCTCAATGTTAAAAATTGTTACAAATATCGTTGCCATCTTCAATAAAAACCGCTATTTTTAAATGTGTTTTTGTTTTTTGTTTTCTTAAACGGAAAACGGGTTTTGAGTTGTTAACAATTTTTTTGTTTTTGTATATTCAAGTGTTCTTGCTTGTTGTTGAATCGTATGTGACGTGTTTCAATTGTAAAATATTGGTAGAGGAAACGCTTAAAAACAGCCCAGAATAACAGAATAGTAACGCCCAAACTTACTATCGGACACATCGAAGTCGATATATGCGATTGGTGAATTGCACATTTTAACAATTTATATTTTTATAATGTTCATAATATTTGTAAATATAAATATATATACACTATTGACTTTTCATTGCATTTAAAACGTTGAGCGGAAAGAAGGTTGATAAATTTACTTTTTTTTTAATAAGCCTAATTTAAATATGTTGGTGTCAGTTTATCAAAAGTTGGTCGCTGTGGCTGTTATGATAAATAAACCTAGAACAAAAAGCATTGTGCCTGTATTTATTCATCACCCGATACGAAATTTTGGATAGTTTGACCGTTTGAATTACATTTTTCCGCCTTTTCACATTTAATTTAATATCAGCAAAAAACAAAAACAAAGCCCAAGAGCCAAACCAACGAACTCCTATATGTAAAATCGGTCGCGAGCCAAAAATTCGCATATATTTTTGCCAAATATTTTGAAGATATCGCGAAAAAAAGTTTTGGATTCAAGAAAAAAAGGTAGATCATACAAATTTCTATATCTGGAGAATACGTTAACTGATCGAGTGATATATCAAATTACAGGTAATTTAATTTGCTATTTTCCGCTTATGATTCATTTTCATTACAGTTAAACGTTTTTTTTGTTTCTTGTGAGAAAATGTGGCAATTTTCGATTTATATTGATTGGCTTTATATTAAGAGAGGTTGCCTGTTGCAGAGGGTATTGCCAATAACGCAAAAAAAGTCTACAAAAAATGTGATTTCCAATCGGCAAGAAACATCAACTAATGAATAATAGGTCTCAGAGAGATTCACCCAATCATAAAATACCATTTTAGCCTAAAATGCCTCTATTCTCGCTTCACTTACAAAATACTTAGTTTGAGCATAGCGACAGCTGTATTGAAACAACTTCTGTATATAAGGAAGTCATAAAATGATTCTTAACCGAAACTGTTAAACTCCTAAATGAAACTGTGATCCTGCCACCAACTCCTTAACAACCGACCAATAGGAATATAGCACAGAGAGGAACGAAGATCGAAAAACTTGCCATTGAAGAAATTTGCCATCGTTTAGAGTTCAAAATTTATCAAGTTGTAAAAATAAATTCCCCTACATAGCGTCATTGACAATAGATAAGGGGAAAGTTTGTTTTATATATATAAAAAAAGCCTTTATTCACTTGTATGTTTTCGAGCCACCCTGTATAAAATTTGACGATAGCTAAATACAAATGTCCATAGACGTTATGTTGACATGTGTATAGCGCAAGTGTGTGGTTAAATCGCCGAAAATTAGAAAAGTTTGGGTTGTCACCTCTGTCACCAACCGACTCTGTTGCTGAAATAGACGCGACGAGCATTAAATGCTCATTAAATACTTTTCTGCCACCACATAAGCCAACGCGCAAACCAAGCTCAAGTTAGGAACGTATTACGGAAGCTCTGCGCCTTCGATTGGAACAATCCGCTATAGGTGCACTCATTTTTGGAAGCGCTCTTACCGGCAAAAGTTACATCGAACATTTTGGTCACCCAATTGAGGTCACTACACCCGAGATGAACAATAAAATCCACAGTGAGATATTAGACAATTTACGAATGGATGTGCGCACACTACAGACTTATCGCATGAATAAGTAAATTTTGTAAAAATATTTGGATATGATTGCTCACAATTGACAACAATATTGTGAAAAGATCGTAGAAGAAATATGGTGGCCGCTGTAGCCGAATGGTTTGTGTGACTATCGAAACCCCGGACACAAAATTATAGAAAAAATTTTCGGTTGCCCTTCAGTAGGCAATGGCAAACTTCCGTGTGTATTTTTGCCATTAAAAAGGTTCTCATAAAAAGCTATCTGCCATCTGGAGGCGGCATAAAACTGTTGGTCCTTCCATTCAACACACATCACAAATTGAAGCAAGAGCTCGCCCAAAAAACATCGAATAAAGAAGAAGCCTGGATTCATCACAGCACACATAAAATTAAGAAACATTCGATTCAGTGGATTTTTCTGTGATGGTGTGTCTGTCAGCAAAGATGTTTTCTTTAATTAAATCTTGAAGGATTTATTAACCCACTCTCGCCATATCATACCTGTATGAGATGCTATGTGAGGGACAAGTCTATTGATTTTTTGTTGATTTTTTTTTTTGCAAAATAAATAGATACAAATACAATAACCACCGTAGATAAAGGGCACACATTTTGTAACGGATATCTGAGTATTCATAAGAATTATGTTATTATTTTTATTTAAAAAAATATCAAAATTGTTCAATCTTAAAATTCACTTTTAGCCCAGTTTGTATTTTCATTTCGTTTTAAGATTCTAATTTTACAATTTAATATGATGCCACTAGTAACTCATTTAAATTCCATCTAAATTAATAATATTCTCAATTTTCCAGTTAGTAAATGCCTGGATTGCATTTACCTCCCACGAGCGCAGAAGCTGCAAACCCTTAGAAAAATAATCACATTTTTCCACTTTGCTCGCTTCAATTTCATGTCGCTGATGACATTGCGTATACTTTTGTGAAGCCAGCAGTTTTCAATTTCAGAGAAGTTAACATTTTTAGTATAGGGTGCACCAGAAAGGTCGGCAATTTCGAAAATTTAAGGAAGGACGCAGTGTTTATTTGAAAAACCAAGATGCTTTTATTGCAATATAGTAAATCGTGTATTCATTTATGGAACGTAATATCTGATGCACGGCCATGTCGTTGGCCATATTGGAAAATTTTCAAAGACATAGTGGCATCATCAGCGGCGAGTCTAACACCGTCTTTCAGTTCAGGAATTATTTTAGAATTGTTGGCACATACATTTAATACCAAACAAAAAACCCCGAAGAAGGCAACTTCGTCAAATCTCATGACATTGGTCAAATCGCCTTGCCGTAAGATAACGGCACCTCCGGTAAACTCTCTTATTGAGTTTCATTGCGAAAGCTAACGATTTCTCATCTTCTGACTGTCTTTCTTCGGGAAAAAACTGTTTCCCGTAAGCGTTACGTCCATACTGAATCACATGCGATACTTCCGACAATTTCTTACTGTTGTCGGGAAGACACAGAAACGTTACGTAAAAGAGTAGTTTTTAGTTCAATTGGTTTTTTTTCTTTCATTTTCCCCAGATTGTAAAAAATTGCAAATATGTACACCTTTCCGTTGGAGCACTCTACCCCTGGCGCGCAGAAAATGTTCTTCGATAATTTTACTTATTTGAAACTCACTTCCAAACGTCAAAGTGCTGTGCCGGTTGTTGCTGTTTCACTTTTTTCAGGTTTTTTCATAGCAGAAACGTATTCAGAAGTTTGTCATGGCCTGCTGAGGGGATATTAGATAAAACCTTTTCTACCATTTTGTATTTCTTGACTACATTGGGTTTCGAACGCGGTCCCTACGATATGGAAGTGACGCACAACGCCATTCGGCTACAGCAGTTTAATACGATATTAATATTCTAATATTCAATAAATTTGGCGATGGCTTTGATTTTTGTTCGCTCAAATACAAAATTATCTTCTTAATGCACACTAAAAAGTTAAGGATGCGATAGTAGTGTACTTTGTTTTTGTATTATAAAATATAGACTATCTTTCTGATAGCGCTTAAAAGTGTTTCAGATGATATTTCATTATGATAGACGACCAAGCGCTTTGCGAAATGTTTGCATGCAATTATGATGTTCGGAATAAAAGAATTCAAAATAGATGGTCTGAATGGAACACCCTTTACTTGGTGGGTTGTAAGAAAAAGGTAAACAAAATCACATTTACGTACTAAAGTATCACCAACAGTAACGCGGAATCACAACGTGATTGATATTTGTTGTAGGCGTTTTGATAAAACCACGACCACAAGCAGTAAAAAGGGGCAAAACAGGAAAAACTTACAAATTTAATGAAAACATGTATAATTTTTTTGCCGAAGTCAATTTGCTCGGTCAAGGTCTATCATTTGATCAATCATAAATTATACAGAATAGCTTTGGAAAATTATTAACTTATTAAATGTTAATGATAGCAAACCAACTGGTCACTAACGAATACAAGACATGCGAGTGTGACCGACGAAAAATTAAAGACATTTTACTCGCGGATCGTCACGAACGTCACTGGGGAAAAGCAGTCGATATCGAATCGACGCAGAACATTATGCATGATGTCTCGGGGATCAGAACGATTGAAGAGCAGCTTGTGAAAGTTTACAAAGCGGCATTGCTACCGCCAAAAAAATGGGGGCCTGATATTGGTGTATAAATATGACATTGAAACGGTACATCAATCATTAGAATGGCGCTTCTCAGACGAGCCTATCTCCAAAAAATCACGACAAATCGACCCGAAATCGAGGTTTTTCTTTGATTGCCATAGTTTGGTCTACTCCGAATTGATTACACTAAGAAAATAGTAAACAATGAGAGTTACTATTGTATATGTGAGCATACTGACTCGGTTGATGGAAAATATGAGGTGCAAAAAGCCGCCAAAATTGTGTGTTTAGTTCCTCCATATAACGGTTGACTGGCATTTTTCTATGCGGAAGAAACCACCCAAAACCGTTAACAAAAAATATTTAAAAAATCAACGAGATTTTTCAGCAATTTCAAACTTGCGCTTTATTGCACCAAAATTCAGTGGACTATAACTCTGCATACTCGAAATTTGTCTTCGAAATTCTGATTAAAAAGTCTGAACTTTTTACAGAATTCAAGTTTCTTTTATTTGCACGAAGCTTGAAAGTTTGTTTTATGTGAATTTTGTAGAAAAAAGAGCTATTTTCGTGAAACGAATAAATTGCCCAAACTTGTCCATAGATCAGATAGTTTTCTATCTTATCGTGTGCTATCTCAAAAACACTTTGGGCTCAGAACGACAGAAGTAGGGTGCTTAAAGTGCTAGTGATTCTCCACCATTCAATTTCCGAACTCTTAGCGGTCGTCACCGGTCACTAGGTGATCGAAACGCATGCGGAGCAGCTTAGATTTCCGTACGACCCCCATTGCATTAGCTCTGGGGATCCGGGAGAAAATGAGACGATTCAACACATTTTTTTGAAAATGTTCGGGTCTGGCGGCATGGCGCTTGTGGTTCCTTAGTGTGCTTTTCGGGGATAGCCTGCGACAATTCCCCAGTCTAGATCCCGTTTCTGTCCTCCAATACATCAACAGAACTAGACGCCCGTACATGTTTTTACTTCCTTTAAGCTGTGAAAATTTTCGCAGATAGTGGTCTACATTATGGTATCAAAACGGCACTCTAGTGCTACTTGTACTGTACCTGTGGTACTCTTACCATATAAGTTACCTATCCAGCTGTCGATAGGTGTTAAAAGTATAAAACGGTCGTCCCTCGGTAGGCAATTACAAACATTCGTGTGCATTTCTGCATTGAAAAAGCTTCTCATAAAAAACCATCTGCCATTCGGAGGAGGTATAAAACTGGAGGTCGCTCCCTTTGTGGAGCAACATCAAGACACACACCACAAACTGGAGGAAGAGCTCGTTCTAACACCCAACAAGGAGTGTAAGTGGCAATTATATACATATAAACTTCTTGACAACGAGTAAAAGGCAAATAGGTTAATACCGGTAACAGGCAACCATCGAATGTAGTTTGTTCTGCTATGAAACAGCTCCTACAAAAAGCAAAGCATTTGCCGTGCGGAGTCGGCTTAAAACTCTAGGTTCCTTCATTTGTGTACCAATACGAAGACGCACGCCGAGGTGGAGCTCGGCCAAACATCTAGCAGAAGTGTACGCGCCAATTATTTATTTATTTTTTATTTTTCTTTATAGGAACCTCCTCTTTATATACGAGTGCATGTAAATATTAAATAGTCCACTGCAAATTATAAGCACCGTTTTAAATACTCAGTCGATTTCGACCACTAGGTGATACTAAAGGGTTTTACAACAACAGGTGTTATTTTGCATAGGATTGCACTATCGAAAGATGATTGACGATCTTTTATGGCCAGAATTGGATAGTATTGATCTCGACAACGTTGATTTTCAACAAGACGGCGCTACATGGACCACACATGCAACGAAACCATTGATCTTTTACGCGAAAAGCTTCCGGACCGTGTTATCTCTCGAAGAGGTGATCAGAACTGGCCACCGAGATCTTGGGATTTAACACCTTGATACTTTTTTCTTTGGGGCCACGTGTAAGAGAAGGTCTACGCCAACAGCCCAGGGTCGATTCAAAACCTCAAAGATGGAATTCGTGAGCCTATCGAGGACATAGGGCAGCCACTTTGCAATTCGGTTATGGAAAATTTCATGAAAAGGATATTGCCTGATGTTATTTTCCACTATTAACGGCATACCTTCCTCTTTGTAATGAAATAAATATCCGATCATTTATATTAAAATATAGCGTTTTTCGTTGAATATCAAAATAACACCTCTTATTGGAAAACCCTTTAGGTTCTATTAAATTTTTCCCAATTAGTACCAATTGTTGTTTATCAATAGAAAATGTCAAATGTCTGTAAAATTTTCATAACTGGTAAATTCCCAAGCAATGAACCACTTTCTAAATGAATTCAATAAAATTTGGCAGCAACTTGTTTATGGTATTTAAAATATTTTTTTCATATCGAGCCTTTAAAAAATTACTTTGAAAAACACTTTAAGAAAGCTGGGACTCTTTTAATCCACTACTTAAATTTTTAGTTTAGTCAAGTTTTTTAAACTAGTCAAATATACATATGCCTTCTCACAATTTCTATGCAAAGCAGGAGTGGAGAAACTTCACCCTTTTACTAAAAGCCTACTAGAACTCATCAACAAGTCAACCTGAATAATACACCCTTGCACTGCATAGAGTGGTGAACGATGGCTTATCATAATAAAAGCAACATACACAAATTTTGTTAACGACACTCCTGCTAGCACACCCGGAAGTACTTGAAAAGAGGGCAAACCCACAACTTCACTTATATTCGGTGTGAACGTGTGTGTTATAAAAATTAAGTTTACTTACATTAAAAAAAAAAATATGGGAGAGCCTAAAACTGATTATTTGGTGAGAAAATTTGACGATGGTAATAAAATATGTAATTGTATATGATTCTATGGAAAAGAATAATGAATAAATTTAACTTTCGAAAACAAAATTAAAGATAACAGCAAAGATACTGCAATTTACCAAGCAACTTACGTATAGACATTTCAGAGTTACATGTTTTTAGGCGTTCGAACCCCACTTCACAACGTCATAAGTAAAAAGTTGACTGACTCAAACGATTGAGTTGATATTTTATTCACACTTGTATGCTTGCAGTGCATATTTGAATGCTTTCAGCCATTGAACAGCAACGTTCGAATGCAGTATACGTGAGTATGTATGAGTGTATGCACGTACATACATGCAAGCTGTCTGGGTCTATATGCAATTTTAATTGCATGCTTTTAGGTGCAGCAAACTTAAAAAGACTCAGCATATAAAGTATGAAACTGCAGATGCAGGCAAGAGTTTCAACATTACTTACAACATATGTATGTGGATTAAAATGTATGTATGTGTGCATTAAAGGTTAACTCAAATCCCGCAGCAATATAGAGAGTATGTGGATACTTAAGTAGAGGGTGCGTCATTTTAGAATGTAACAAACATACATAGAGATAAGCACGTATTAGCAGTATTGGACAAAGAAGAATTAATACTTTCAATTCAACTTTTAACATATTTAACCAGATTTTAATCAAAACTGCTACTAACTGCTACTAAACAACTCCTGCATTGATCTGAGAGAAAGTTTTTATACTGATTTATTCGATGAAAGCTGTCGAGTTTCCCCCACAGGATGACCTACGAGGGGTATATCAAAGACCATTCTACATTATAGCAACTTTAGTCTCCATCCACCGACCGAAAATCTACACACTAACTTAGATAAAAATCTCAATATTTTTCTTAAGCCTTGTGGGCAGTTCATTCGGTCCATGAGTTTCCGTGATGACTTTTAAATCACGTACTTGAGCTCATGGAGTTGCATTCTATTAATTTTTAATTTTTAATATTTTTTCTATTAAAAAAATATTCACGGGTAAATTCCTTTTTTTGGCAAATAGTTACATACGTCGGTCCTGGTATTTAGCTGATAATCGATAACTTCAACGAACTGTTAACCATCCAATATTTCATCCAATTAAGGTTCATGTTTGGGACTGTTCCTGTTTGGTAGAACCAGCTAATCTTGGTTTTTACAGAGGACAACGATCCCAAGTATCGAATACGAAGGTGTGTAGAGTGGAAACAGGCAAATGAGAATGAAATGTTGGATTGGCCTTCACAGTCGCCTGATGGCAACCCTATAGAAAATGTTTGGGCAAGAGTTAAGTTAAAAAATTCAAAGGAAAACAAATATGAACGCTACAGTTAGAACAGTTATCAAGGCAAATTCCAGAATGATGCACAGTGGAGTTTAAAACCATGCATGCTTAAACAATTCAATGCATTCAATGCGCTTGGCAACACCGAAATAGAACAATACTTGAGCGACTGTGTTCATTCATAAATTCGTTGCGAGCCGCTACGAACAGTCGGCGCCCAGGAGTGTTTGTTGTATGCAATGGCAGAATTAACCACAAACCACGCTTGCAATTTGACAAAAGAAACAAAAATAATATCAACATCACTTATTGCACAAAAAAATCGCACTAGTAAATTTAGCTGATATACATATTAAAACAAATTTCTGATTAAAGCTATTTGTGAACCACTGCGATCCTCACCATGTAGTGAATGACGGTTTGTCATATCGAATGTACAGATAACTGCAGTGAAAAAGAGCCCAATCACAGGAGCTCCTATGCAGAAGATAAAAAAGCAATTAATCGTTTTACTATTTTGTTAATATAATTTCATTGGGAACACTTCAAAAAAAGGCAACTGCATTTCCTTTGGGAAAAATATCAAAATATGAGTTCTTGCTTTAAGTCCAAATTTCTCAAAATTTGTTGATATTGATCAAAAAGTACAAAATGGAAAATATATAAATCGATAAGAGTATTTGTTTCATTCATAAAAGTCTACATTAGTCCACATTACCATTCAGAAGGTTATATTGATTTAGCATTGTAGCTTGGGAAGGGGTGAATTCTTAACAAAAAATTATATTAATAAATTCAATAATATATTATGACTTCTTTTGACTTTACTGCAAAATTGCAACTTATTGTGTGATGCGAATAAAATCGTTTTTTAGTTTACCATGGCATAAACTGTACGAAATACGAACTGTATGAAATTTGGCGGATAGAACGCAAGAATCACTATTATTTAACACGTGGTTGATATGTTTATGTACACGTTTGCATTGATGGTCATTAAAGGTTAAAAAAATCGGGCATGAATGGGTTAATCCTCCGTTCTTTTGCCAACTTTTTACAATTTTACTATTAATTTTGCACTGAAAAAATTGTCATTGCTTCATTGTGTAGTGGCATGGCAACTACGTCTTGGTTGAAATTAAGGAATTAAACTTGTACGAACTCTGCAAAACAACGTGTCCGCATCAAGCTTTTGCTCACAAAATTTAATATTTGATTAATCAGTAATGATTTAGTTATTATCCGGCAATAGTTTAGTTATTAAACAGAATATTGAGCAAGCAATGAAACAAAACTTCCAAATAACTAAAATTTACTGAAAATAAGTAAGGAAGTGCTAAATTCGGGTCGGCCCAAACTTTATGTGTCCGCGTATGTTTTACTAAAATTTCATTTGGGCCGGCTGTTAATTTCTGTAATCAAACAAACTTATACACATTGAGAGTCATAACTGAATGTTATGAATGACGGACGGACGGAAATTTTACCTCAACATAATTTAATTATGGGCATGGTATTTGTCGGATCTCAATAATATTTATTACGTGTACCAAGTATGGACGAGTTTCATGAAGTCTTTATCGAGATACACACACTTACACAAAATTGTGAGTGGCACCGCCAAGTTTCAAAATTTTTCTTTTGCGAGTAATTTCGCTTTTTTATGCCTTATATATCTCATATAAGGACGCAGGAACCTGTTGTGTCAATAGACATAGGTAAACCCGGTTCCACCTTGAAGAAATACTAAATCAGTTCGGGGGTGGAAATCAGCCGAGGAGAAGGAATGTTATAAAGTTAGTGGGAGCAAGCCCGACATGCCATTGGCGCGCCGGCACCTTTGATGATGTTTCAAACATTTTAACTTACACCAAAAAAGAAACTGTCAAAAATCAACGAAAATTTCCAGCGACTTTACACTTTCACTTTGTTGCATGGGCAAAATGAATGAACATTGAATGAGCTATACAACTGCATAACCAGCATTTAAAAAAAAATGTGGACCTACTTGTGTATTTTTTTTTGTTTTTGAAATTTTATACAAAGTTTGAAGCGGTGGGTTATTGTTGTAGAATGCACTATACTTTTACAAAAATTTAATCCAAAAATATAGCCAAAACTTGATAAATCGTCGAGCTCATATTTTTTTGAGCACAGGTCCCATATGTATGTATATCTATTTATATATAATAGATTCTCTTATACTGTTAAACCATAATACCCTTATGCACAAACGCGCGTAAAAGTGTATAGTAATAATGTTTTTTAAGCTCCATGAAAACTATCGATAACTCAGGTGTCAAGAATGGCAAAATGTTTCGACATTTTTGTTCAGTAAGTTTGGTTAGGGCATCAGGACTCGTTTAACGACAGAACAATGCTTCCAAATTATGGAAATTTACTTTAAAAAAAATAAATCTGTTCGCAAAGTTAATATTAATAGTTTAATCATTTTACGTACGGTCTTCACGTTGGCGGTCGGTACTTATTTCATTCGAAATAATAAAGGAGCTGCCGTTATAGTGAATGACGAACGATATTGAGCCATGGCTGTCTAAAATTTTGTTTCCAAAACTTAATTAGCTAAACATCAACGAGATATTTGGTTCAAACAAGACGGCACAATTAGCCATACAGCGTAACTCGTAGCCGCGGCGAATATATGCCGGATAACATATTTAAAAAATAAATGCATTTAAATTATTTATCAGATTATGTTAAACAAATTCGTTCCCACAATATTTCTCTTTTGTATTATCATTTTAAGTTCTCAAGCTATTAAAAATCGCCCTATACTTGTAAAAATAAACTGAATAACCGCACGTGATAGTGTCTTAAATAAAATTTTATTTCATAACCAACCGAAAAATATATTTTTATTTACTTCTTTCATAACCTACTAAGGGAAGCTTTTCAAGTTTATTTCCCGCCAGGCCAAAGCAATTTTTTATACAGGGTGGGCCATATAGCGTTTGCTTTTTGAACCACCTATTTTTTTGAGAATGGTAACACAAAAGACATGTCAAATGTGTTCAAAATTTACTTAAAGGTTTGACATTTACGAAATGGGACGCTATACGCTTGAAAAAAAATTGGGAAATATTGAAAACCTATTTCCAAAGTGTCGAGTCTTCTTCTTCTTCCGCGGTTACAGTAAATGGCGAGCGTTACCGTGACATGCTCAACGAGCTTTCGTTTCCAAAAATTGAAGAGGATGACATGGACGACATTTGGTTTCAACAGGACGGTGCAACTTGTCACACTGCCAAAGTTACACTCGAACTTTTGGCCACCGTTTTTGAATTCCGATATTAACTGGCTGCCTCGGAGCTGTGATTTAAGCCCGTTGAACTATTTTTTGTAGGGAGCCGTTAAGGACAAATGCTATGCGAACCATCCAGAGACGATTGATGCTTTAAAACACGAAATCGAAGTTGTCATTCATGAAATTGGAGCCCAAACAATCGAAAATGTGCTTAAAAATTGGGTTGATCGAATGGCCTCCTGTAAAGCCAGTCGTGGCAGTCGTTTGAACGATATTATTTTTCATTCATAAATGACAATGTTCAATCTTCAAAATAAAAAAAGTTTGAAAAAATATTGATTAGTTTTTATAGCCGATTCAAAAAGCAAATTTTACATTGCCCACCCTACAGGAAAAGAAACTGTGTACTAAACCTTTTTAAATCGAATATAGAAAATATGAAATTTATATTTTAGTAAGCATTTAAAAACACATAATCAGGGTAATTGGATAACAATATAATTTAAATTTTATATTATTGTATTTTAAAGTACTTTGCACAGCACTCTCCGTAGTAATATTTTTTTCCCCGTCTTAAATCTTGGCCTCTTCGATCCGAGCGGATTGTGCCGTGGTTTTTAGTTCCACTGCGAATGATATATTAGCGCGTCTTAGAGGCTTTCTTCCCAAGATATCACAACAATTTTCGCATTACTAATAAATATAACAATAAGTCATAAAAAAATAAAATAGATTTGCCTCCACATACGCAGTGTTGGACCCAGTAAGAAAACCTACCATGCCGCTTGTATGGCGGCACTGGTCTGTTAAGGGTCAAAATATACTCAGCGATATTTTTTATTTTTACTCTAGCAAGTTTTCGGTTATAAAAACACAAACATGTACACCCTTTTCCCCATTTTCTGTATGTAATTCATGCTGGAATCAATAACCCCTCGAACCAGCTGAGAGCACTTCTTCCGATATAATTTTTATTTGTGTACTTTGTACATATTATGTTAGGCTATAAACCCCAAACATATGTACATGCATAAATACGTACGTATGTATGGTATGCCTATTATGGAGTCTAGCTAGCGTTATTTAGAATTTTTTTAACGACACTGTGAGCGCAAAGTGGTTCCACCGCATATCACCGTTGCCATGCATAAAAATGCACCAGCCATAGAGCGACGTAGGAAAAAAAAAGAAATAAGTAGAAATGCACAAAAGAAGTGTAAAATTCAAAAAGAAAAGGGATAAAAAGTGAACATACATTCAGGCGCAATAACAGCAAGGAGGTTGAATGCAGACATAAAAAGCCTACGAGAGTGAAGTCTGTAGTAGCTAGAGGAGAAGCAAACGAATCCAATAGAATATTATGGAGAGTGGAGTGTAAAACAGACACGCGCCTACTAGACTGGGAGAATCGGTGCCGTCGAACGAATAACAAGCCAACCCAGACGCTTTTTAATTTTTAAAATGAAAAGGTGCAAGAAAGCAGACTTTTTGTTTGCATTGCATAGATTAATGTAAAATGCTGAGAGTATTGCACTAAAATACCCACACTAACAATAACAGTAACAACAACAACAATGTTTACACTGATGCCAACGTCAACGCTAGAAAATTGCTCAATATAGAAGAGCAGGTATAGAGGGTCGTATGAGCATATGTAGGTACACACACCAATGCATATAGAAAACAAAAGCGGAGGCGGCTAAGCTAAATTAAGTAGACATATAAACGTAAAAACAGTGCGGCCATCAAAGTCATTAACAATGTAGATTGTTGTTAGTTTTCGGTGCAGTGACAATCAGCCAGTAATCAAATGCAGAAATACATAGACACGTGCATATGCACACATGTATACATACAACATATGTATGTACATAGATGCAGTAGAGACTTCCACTTACTGCCGACTGCATTAACAAGTGAAGCACGTTTGGCTGGTGAGTGCATCAAGAATGGATAAGTGCTTGAGTGTGCAAAGTGCAGCTGAAAGACTGAAAGCCTCAAAAGCAAATAGAAATAAAAGATAAAAAAATAACCACGTCTCAAGCAAAACTCATTCACTGTTTTCGATGCAAGTGGTATATACAAACACAATAATTGGAAGCGTTTCACCTGCACTTCGCAATTGCAACTCACTCTAACGTTGACTAAATTGTTTGCATGATCTATAGGCGCGAGTATGCGCAAAGGCTTGCAACGGCTTGCAAAGGGTTACATCGGAATGCGCTTATGAATGCAAAATCGTTACACCCATTGCACAAGCAAAGAACTAAACAAACTAACAGACTGTCAGCTACTTCAGTCCCTACTTCAGTCTTCCCTTGACAACAAATAACAAGCTTCAGCCTTACACCAGTCAAACAGCCAATCTCCCCACATACAAACTGTCTGCCTTGGCCTGTTGTTACCAACAACGCGTCGGAAATACAATGGCCCACTGCGAAAGAAACTTGGGGTAGTCTTCAATGCGCTTGGCAACACCGAAATAGAACAATACGTGAGCGACTGTGTTCATTCATAAATTCGTTGCGAACCGCTACGAACAGTCGGCGCCCAGGAGAGTTTGTTGTATGCAATGGCAGAATTAACCACGAGCCACGCTCGCAATTTGACAAAAGAAATCAAAACAATATCAACATCACTTATAGCTCAAAAAAATCGCACTAGTAAATTTAGCTGATATATTAAAACAAATTTCTGATTAAAACTAGTTGTGAACCACTTCAATCCTCACCATGTAATGAATAACGGTTTGTGTTTTCAAGCCTGCCGGAAGCAGAAAAATTAGTATCCTCAATATTTTACATGTTCATTTTTTGTATAGTTCACTACACGAGGTGGCGCAAAATCAATCGCATTATCGGAAGATTTTTAATTTTTGGAAATGACGCCGTACGTCAATTATATTTGACACCTATGAACTTCACAGCTCCAATATACAAACAGACAAGCAATGGAGCGCGTAAGCGTCAAAATAAAGCTTTCCATCACACAAAATTCATTTTTTCTTGTATTTAGTAGAAAAGTTATTCAAAAACAAAATGTATGATTAATTTTGCTCCACCTTGTATAACACAAACCATCTAAATCGAAGTTCCACATTTTGTGCAAAAAGCACACAAATTTAACAATTTTCACAAATTATCATCAAAACTTTCAACTTTTTAATCAGAGTTTCTAAAAAATCCCGATAATGCCCAGACCCCGGGTTCCTCCTAGAAACCACGGAAAATATATATATGTATACTCATAAAGAGAAAGTTTAGCGGCTGCCATAGCAAAATGGCTTGGTGCGTGACTACCATTCGGAAATATTCTGGTTCGAAACCGCGGGCACGAAACACCAATTAATAATTTTTTTTTTTCTAAAAGCGGTCGCCTTCGGCAAGGAATAGCAAGCTTTCGAGTGCATTTCTGCTATGAAAATGGACATCATAAAAAAATCTCCCATTCGCAGGCGGCGGAACAACAAGACGCACGCAACAAATATGAGAAGGAGCTTGACCAAACATCCAAAAAGGGTGTACGCACCAATTATATATACTTAGTCTTGCCATAAATTCGGCAATGCAAACGGCGGGAACAAACAAACAAAAGTGTGGTAAAAGTGCAAGTCATATTTACGAGTTACTGAAAAAACATCAGAAGGGACAGACAGAAAAAGGAGTGGTCGCCCTCGCATGGTTCGATAAATAATTCGCAGAAATCCCTTTAGAAAGCAGAAAATCATGACCAGGGAAATGAATGTATCGACCACATTCATGTCAAGACTAATTAGAGATGGTCTGCACATGAAAGCCTTCCGTCGCTGCACTGGTCATCTTTTGATAACGCGCTTGAAGAAAATTAGACTCGACAGGTGCAAGCAAGTTCTTCGGTGGCACGCAGTCAACGGTCATGAAAATATTCTTTTCACAAATGAGACTGTCTGCAAGTCCAGATGTATTGGAATACAGTTTGTGGTCAGAATTCGAGAATATGGCATGTCGAAAACCTCACAGAAATTTGAAGTGTCTAAACAATCTTTTGTTCAAGAAGTGACGCCAATACCCATAGAAACCGTGCGTGCTGCAATAGCTGAATGGCGTAATCGTTTGAAGGATTGTGTAAAAGCAAATGCTGACCATTTCGAATGAAAATTTAAACATTTTTTTTATATTTAAATGTTTAAATAAAACTTACTTCATTAAAAACAGTATTATAATTTCATATCTATAACGGACTTAACTTGTAACAGAACTTATGGCAGAACTAAGTATATATTGTGTATTATTATTCTTCCATATAATGAATGCTCGAGTTTTGAGAATCTTGGTGCTGTAAATGAAGAACAAGATGAACGATCTCCTCAAGATATTCAGATTATGGAGAACAGATACCAGCGAATGTTGTCTGGATGTTGACGAATGATGAAACATAACTGTCCTGCCATGCGCACTATTCGGGAAACCATCGGCAAAATTGAAAATAATTTTACATTATTGGATGGTACTGACCGATTAGAAGACCTTCGGATTTTTATTTGTGGGGGTATGTAAAGTCTAAATGGTTTGTGAATAAACCAGCTACGATTGAGGCATTGGGAGCCAACACTACAAAGTTATTCACGAGATACCGACCGAAATCCCCCAGCAAATCATTCAAAATTGGTATTAACGGATAGCCGAATTACAGCGCAGTTGCAGCCAACATTTGAAAGGGGTTATCTTTAACGGACAAATGTCATGAATGGTTCTACACAAAAATAATAAAAAATGCCCAATCAGTTTGAATTTTAGTAAGTAAGTATTTTTCGTGTTTCGTTTATTAACAGTTATTCCGGAGCAAGCAACAAACCAACGGAAAATGTCGCAATTTGAGGCACCACGCTGTTATTAAATTGCTTGCTAAAAAAGGAAATACGCTGGAGCAAATGTTTGAAGAAATGTCACCGAGTCTTGAGCTTTCTGCACCTTCATATACAGTGCTAGAAAACAGGCTCAACTATTAACAAACCAGCCCGGGTCGTCCATTGACGATTGGTACCAAAAAAGGTTGGTAAATCGCAAAACTTATACTGGCCTATTAGTACTGCAGAAAAGCTACAGATTAGCAAGGAACGGAGTTGTGTCACAGGGATTAGGACGAAATTTGCAACCACAGTAACCAGTGATGAAACCTGTATTCGCCAATATGACCCGGAGTCCAAGCAAAAGTCAATTCAGGAGGTAAAATTAAAAAAGGCAGAAAAGTCACCAAAAAAATTCAAAGTGGAAAAGTCCGCGTTAAAGATTATGGTTACCATTTTCTGGAATAGCGAGGGAATTTATTAATTGATTACCTACCCAAAAAGACTACAATGAATGGTAAGTGCTACGCTGATTTACTGGGTCGTACAGAAGAAGCATGACAAGTTGGTATGACAAGTAAGTCAGTAAGTAAGGCACAGGGAACGAGTTAGCTGATAAATTGACTAATGAAGGCTCTGCAAGTATGTCACTAGGCCCTGAACCTTTTCTAGGTGTCAATTCTGCATCGATTCAATTATGGATTGTCGACTTCATGAGGTCTACTCGTACCCATAGAGGACGTTAGTCTGGGTTGAATTCGTGCAAGTGCTTTGTGAAAGAAGCAAACATGAAAATAGCGACCTTTTTCTTAAAACTCAGCAGAAAAGATTTGAGAATACTGGTAGGTAATCACAGGGCACAACGTCTGTAGTCAGCACATGGCTGCCATGGGGGTCATAGACAGCCCGATATGCCTACCCTGCCTTGGGAACGTTTACCAGAATCAGACTTAGGATATTGGGTTGCGATATACTGAGTATGGATAAAGTTCATACTCTTCCTCTTCCAGATCTCTTAAGATTCTTCAATGAATCTAAGAGATTTGTGGAAGAGTGACTTCAAACTAATTTTTCCGTCTTATCCCCACTTTTTATCTTTCCTATCTGTATTCTTTCTACTGGAATCTATCCGGGTGTAGTACAACGGTCTCCTGACTGAAAGCTTGGACTTGTCCAACCCTCCCAAAACTCTAATCTAATCTAATCTAAGTAAGTAAGTCTACAGACTGGCAGTGGGAAAAGCACTTTTTTTAATTTAAAAAAGAAGTTACGAGAACGACGATAGCCCGACTACAGTGACACAAAGACGGCCATGTCAGATAAATTTAAAGAATATTTTGTCTTAAAAACAACAACATGGCACAAGACATGAAGTCTGGCCATAGAACTTTTCACATCTATACAGACGGCTCGAAAACTCCAGACGGAGTGGGAGCGGGTATTTACTGCTCAAAACTAGGAATAAGGCAGCCTATCAAGCTGCCAGACCACAGCAGTATTTTCCAGGCGGAAGTTTTTGCTGTGGGGAAGGCCGCGGAGCTAGCCTACACTAGAACAAGAAAGAACTCAACAATTAATATATACGTGGATAGTCTAGCAGCAATAAGAGCAATAAGCTCATATTGTATTAAGTCCAAAAATGTTCGACGGAGCAGGGAGGCCATAGAAAGGCTAGCCGGAAACAATAGGCTGCATATCTACTGTGTACCTGGTCACAAAGGCATTATGGGGAACGAAATAGTAGATGAGATAGCAAAGAGTGCTGTGAGACTACCATTTGAACAAGAGAACGACATACCAAAACCGCTAAACACAATATACAACGAAATGGACGACGATGAAAAGGCAAGTGGATGCTAGGTGGACTAACCAGGCCACATGCAAAACAGAAAAAGTCATGTGTAGAACTAACGACAAAAAACTGACTCCATTCGTACTTATGCTCTCGCGAAAGGAATGCAGAACTATCATAGGTATGCTAACAGGACACAATCTATTGGCTGCATATGCGTACAAGATAGGGATTGCTAACACGGACAAATGCAGAAAATGCAGAGAGGATGTTGAGGAGACTTTAGAACATCTTCTGTGCGTTTGTCCGGCATTATTAAAAACGCGACTAAGATGTCTGGGAGCCCCATTGTTTGAGGGTCTGGAAGACGTCTCAATAGCGGAGCTCCCAGCCCTACTTAGATTCGCCAAAAGCGCTGACATCCTACATGATGTCTACTTCAGGAAGACGTCTCAATAGCGGAGCTCCCAGCCCTACTTAGATTCGCCAAAAGCGCTGACATCCTACATGATGTCTACTTCAGGTATTCATAGAGGTCGGTCTCCATCTGGTATCGCTAGGGACCAAAAGGTCTATGCGTGGCTTATTGCCAACCAGGCTAACCTAACCTAACCTTGTCTTAAAAACTAACATTCATGATGTGAAAAATACACTAAAAATTACAAAATATTAAAACATGCATCTCATTCATTAAATACCTTAGATCTCGAACTTGTGAGCCGTATATTCTTCAAAACTCAAAAAGTCAAATAATACTTAAAAGGAACGCTAAAGAAGTTGTTGTGTTGAAAAATCACATCTGAATTCGAATATTCGGTTTGCTCTATCCGAGTAACGAAATCTATTGGCAGCTATTGAAGTTCAGAGCTTCCCAAGCACTTTTAAAGTTGGTAATCGCATTATGCGCTTAACTCTGAGCTCCTCAAGACCATACAATGCCGAGGTGGTAATTTAGGTGATTGCCATTGGATAATCTACAAACCTAAGTTTTAGAAACCGCTATCTCGCTCTCATTGAATTTTACAGAATCAGCTATTGAGCTGACGTAAAAATGGATATTTGTTTTCGGTTTTACCGTTGTATTGTTTTTCACTAGTAATAGACCGTCCGAAATACTCTCATGGATGTCGCAATCTGTAATCTATCATTCTTGCTATACGCCTAACCAAAGGCAAAAGTAGCTTTACTCTACTCCTCACTTCTCTTCTCAGTATTTAAACTCAGTATTTAGTATATCAATGTGTAGGCCATTTTTCTTCTTTTAACTTAAGTTGTTTTTATTCCATATACAGCAACCAACATTTGATTAGACCACTTTGGATAGATTCGGAAGTTGTGTGAGTTAAAAATGTTTTGTTGGATGAGTTGAATGAAATATAGAGAAAGCAAACTTGTGCAATAAATACCTTTTACGATTGAAGAAGTTGCCTTGCAGAAAGTTATTCCTTGTATTTACATCTTCCATCTAAAAAGAGCAAAATATTTAGGTCAATATAAATATGTATATACACATATAACACATATCCAAAAAATATTTACCTACATAAACTTATTAATATAAAACTTATTTCAGGGCAATTTTCTGGCAAAGTCGACCATTATTGCTAAATCTACTACGTTTTATAAGATATATTAGTATAATTTCAAATAATAAATAATTTATAATTGTGAAGATATAAACTGAGATATTGGATACAAATTCGTTCAAAGTCCAGGGATTTGCTGCTCAGTCAAAAATACAAGTAGTTTGAATTTTACTTTCCAAAGAAGAAAAAAAAATGGCAACTATTATCCTTGTCACCAGAGAAAGTTAATCGACATGAGTTAAACCTTCAACTAGCGATGTCGCCCTTCCAGAATGTACAAATTGTTCAATGCTGCACTCAACCCCGTAAAAAGGCATATATTATTGCCTACCCTAGAAAGAGCACAAAATAATGCGAGTATGTATCCATCTATGTTCGGTCCAAACATTTCTTAATATTAATGTTTTAATTAGTCAGTTGTTTTTCAGGGCAACCAACTCTCTTGGCAAGGTTTCCCCAAGGGAGAAAATTTGTCTCTTTACCCTCGTTGAATACGGCATTCTTAGAATAGAACACGGAGTTTTCTCATTAGATTACACTTATTTTGGAATCAAAATTAAAAATTGTAGAGGGCAATGAAATGGCAACATTTTCTGGGAGAAAGAAATCACCACTTCATACTATCCATCAAGTCAAGTAATCAACCACATACTCGTGTAAAATAAATAAAAAAATAATTGGCGCGTACACTTTTGTTAGGTGTTGGGCCGAACTCCTCCTCCTATTTGTGGCATGCGTCTTGATGTTGTTCCAAAAATGGAGGGTCCTACAGTTTCAAGCCGACTCCGAACGGCAGATGTTTTTATGAGGTGGAAAGGAAGGAAATTTAAAAAAGTACAATTCTCTATTTTTCACAATTGATAGTTAATATATGATTTATCAAAGTTGGCTAAAACTTCAAATATTGTTCGAAGAAGTCTGAGGAGATACGCATATGGTCCTTAAAATAGGGGCGCTACTTTTATCTATCGATTTTCTTGTGCCAATCGGAAAAATTTGGCTTTTTTACAAATGACATCACTGCTTCGTTGTAAATTTAAAAGATCCATTATAAAGGGTTTTCCAATAAGAGGTGTTATTCTCGTAAAAGATCAATGATTTCGTTGCTTGTGTGGCACGTAGCGCCGTCTTGTTGAAAATACACGTTGTCCAGATCAATATTATTCAATTCCGGACATAAAAAATTGTTAATCATCTCACGATAGTGCAATTCATTCACCGTAACTGTTGCTCGAGCTTCTTTTTCGAAAAAGTAAGGTCCAATGACTCCGTCGGACCAAAACCGCAAAGATCAACAATAACTTTCGGATTTTCTGATCATCACTCAAGATGATTTTTCGATGGATTCCGGATCATTTTCATGCATTTCAACGACCCAATCAGCAAAGACACGACGTTGTTGATGATCGGCCGGCTTGAGTTTTTGTGTTAACTGGTCTTATAGGACTTAAGACTTATCTTTATGCAAAATACGGTATAATGACGTTTGTGGAATGCCTAATTCCAAAGAACGACGAGGAATGGACAAACCTGGGTTCTCTCCAACACTTTCGGCTACAACAGCAATATTTTCGGCTGTTTTTGAGCGACGTGCACGGGGTTTTATTCTTCACATCACTAACTTGTCCCAACAGCTCGAATTTTTTCATCAATTTCTGTATTGCTGTCCGTCAAGGTGCTTCACGATGACCCAAAAATGTTCGAGTTTTACGAACCGTCTCTCCCAAACGCTCACCATTTTTATAGTGAATTTTAATAATTGCAATGCGTTGTTTATGCGTGTATCGTTCCACTTTTATTAATTGCGCAGTTTCTACTTGTCAAATATTAAAAAATGACAGCTTCAAAAGTGACATCTACCGAAACAGCGAGCTATTCAAAATAACACCTGTTATTGGAAAACATTTTATTAAGTTGCGTTATTGGTTACACAAATTCGATTATTTTCATAAAAAGTAGTTTTGTGTGGCCACTAAAATAGGAAAAATGAACAGTAATAACTAATAATTAATTTCTTTCAAAGATGATTCGTACGCAGCATTGCACGGTTGAGGAGTGAATGATTGTGGTCAATCTTCGAAAACAAAAAGTTTGTTGTAACGTTCACTGAACGTCGTGGTGGCAAAAAGAAAACGCCTTGCACTACTAATAATTTAATTGCGACTCTTGCCAAGAAGGATCCTCTTAAGTCATCAAAGGCCACTGTATCTCAAAATAAATTCATAAAATGCACAGCAAGCGCACCATGGTATCTAAACTGACTTACATCGTGAACTCAAGATAATGTCGGTATGTGAAGTTGTCAAACAATATGCTGCAGCTCATACCAAAAGTCTCGAGAAACATACCAACCCTGAGACTCGGCGACTTGCCGACCCATATGAACAATGCCGGAAACTTAAACGAAAAAAAACCTCATGATCCCGTTTCAGAAATTTGAGCGGGTGGCCAAATTTTTCTGTCCGCTTATCTTCAAGAAAAGCAATTGGTTCAAAAACATAATATGTAATATTCCATCCATCCGAATGTTGATTCCAAATATATGAAATCTTCAAATGTGAACACATGTGCTTGAACTTTGTTTTCTATTTATTAATTTTGTTTATATTTAAATAAATTTGGTTTATATAACTTTTCTTCGTTGATATTATCCCATTTTATTATTATTTTTAATTTAGTTCAGGGCACACATTACAGGTGGTATCGTATTCAAATCGGGTAAGTTCGGTGATCACTTTTTAAGTTTAATACCTACGTTTTGAAGATCAGTCCAGGTTTCTGCTAAACGGACATTATGAATCGGAGTATTGCCATGTTGAAGATGCCATTGCAAATTGTCAAATATGTTTTTGAAGTGAAGAACGCCAGTTTCAAGTACGTGATTGTAACTTCTCGCACTTAAATTCTTGAACAAAAATTCCAGCTCAAATGTCTCATCACAAATAGCTCCACACACACACTCACTTCTCCCTTCACTTTGATGGCGAATTAGTTGATGCCCTTTCTTGAGAAAGTCATACAAATATTCATGATATCCATCTGTGCGATCCAAATTAAATTTCGTTTCATCGGAAAGACCAATGTAGGGCCTCTCAGAATTCCACATCATTTGGGCACAACCAAAAGAGGACAGTTTTCCTTTGTGACCCATATTTAGTAGAGACTGTTTCTTAATTTTCAGTCTCTCCAAATATGAAGCTTTTCTTATCACTTTCTGTACTAAAGATAAATCAGCTTGAATGCCAACTTGAACCCTTGCTTTGGTTGCCGAGTCATGCGAATTGGCAGCTTCTCTCAAAATAACTTTGCTATCAACAACAGAATTCACTTGGAGGTTAAAGCTTGCACTATTTTTTCCATTTGTCAACTTTTCTCGTGGAAGCACAGATGCACTCTTCCTGCTTCTCCCGAGTTTTTGAGATATTTTATTAATTGGCAGTCCCGACTCCTTGCAAACTTCAGTTTTAATTTTTTTCTGCCCCGTTACTGACTTTCCTTTACCCATGTTGATGTTATTTTATTAAAAATAAGCCACTCGGGCTTTAAACAAAAATTGATAACCGCACGCCTCGAATTATGAGGAGAAACTGAAATTATAAAATATTGCAAGCTTTTTAAAAAAAAAACTAAACAAACAAGGCTAAGCATATTACGACAATTGTCCAATCCCATTTTTTTGTATCAACAAGTGCTTACAAAGAAGACAAAAAACTAAAACCACATAGACAGCATAAGATAAGGCACCCACCACAGTCACCCTTACATAACTCGAATTGTCTACAGCTCGAACTCAATCGAGTGGTAATAGCATTTAGAGTGCAATACACACTTAATTTTAGTCCGATAGCTAGAGGTTCACACGTAATTGTACAGAGAAAGTCGGAGACAGTGCAATAACGCTACTAGGGCGGCCAATAAAGAGAGCTGAAGTTTAGAGTTTTATATTCCTTTATCGAATCTACCAGAAATTCTGCTTGGATCAGCCATATTTTGTCCAAAAATCATGCAATGCCTTCTAGGGTCAAGATACCAGATGGTACTTGGACTTCTACGCCGGAAGAATCTCTAGACCTTCTTTTAAATAGTCATTTTCCGGGATGCAGCATCTGGTCGATTGAATAAGCACGAAAGGGAAATTTGCATTGCCAATCAAATCATTTTCACTTTTCAAATTGAAAAATCTGCACGTCTTCCTAATACTTGCATTGTTTTCCAGGCGGAAGTATTGGCAATAGGGGAAGCTTCTAAACTATTAATTGGATACTTCTTTAAGGGCAATATCTCTTTCGAATAGCCAGGCTGCAATCCAGGGTGATCTGCCATGACTGACTACTGGGTGAAATCAAGAATACAATTTCCTCAAAATACCTCCGAATCGCGGGTTGTAGATGAAGAGACCAGACGTCATGCAAAATTAGCAGAACGCTATGCTCCACCTACAACCACAAACAAACGTCAACATTGATAAACATGAAACGACGGCGCACGTAGGTAGATTTTGCATAATTAGGCGGCCAAAAAGATTTTTTCAATAGAATACATTTTAAATGAAAAGAATAATTAAATATAAGTATTTTCTGTTAAAATACATTAATTTACGACATTTGCTTTTATTGGTAGGTACAAAAAAATTTTTTTAATGTACTTTACTAAAATGGTACAAAATTAAAGTTTTGGCTACTATCAAATAGGTCATTTATTTACAATAGGTTTACTTTAAATATAATATTGCAAGAGCTGACTTAATCTTTTAGATTTATAGGGCTTATAAAATAAAAAATAAAAACACTTAACATATTATATTACATCGCTTATTATCAAATTCAAAGTTACATAAATAATTAACACGAAAACTTATTTTAAATGAAAGATGTTTCTTCTGCTTCCGAGTCCGAATCGTGCTGCTCACCACTATTATTTGGCTTAGCTGGAATAAGCATATTTATAGTTTCTTTTAAAAATGATTTCTCTGATTTTTTCTTAATCGATTTCATGCAGCTTAAGAGTGGGTCTGAAGTTAATAACAGTCTTTGATAGATGTCGCGATTGCACTCTTCTCTTGAAAACTTCCTAGCAAAATTTTGTCGGTACGACCGGAAATGTTTGTTGCGCGCTTCTGCTGCTTCTTCGGATAGCTGTCCTATTGGCAACAATGAATTTTCAATTATGCTGGCTCCGTGTAATAAAATCTTGTGCATAGTAGGAGTCATAGGATGCCATGCATATAACTTTATATATAATTTTGCAGTTTCTAAGGCATATGCATCGTATTTGGCAGTATCAATTTTGAAGCTACTGGAAATGGCTTCTAAAATAACTTTCAATCTATATATAAGTTCATGATCTATTCCAGTAATGTCAGATGCCAAATAAGTGTTTTCGAAAAACAACAGAAATTCCAAATTCTAATGCTTCAGGAGAAACAACATTTTTGTTACTTAAATCATTAAAGTTTTTTGAGGTGGCCCCACATATGTAACACCGACTTGTTGAGGTTGTGTTAGTTGCTGCGTTACACACTTTTCCATCAACCATGGTCATCTTCATAATATGATTAAATTTATAAATATTCCCATTTATAAATACTTCGGTTAAAGTTAGAGCTTTAATAGCATTTTCCACAAATGTTATTTCGTCCTTGGTTACATCAGGGGTTTCTTTCACGAACCTAAACCGAATCGGCCGACAAGAGCGTGGCGAAGAAGGTGTAGGATTTTGCCAAACAATCTTTTTATCATTCTTTCCACAAACCACTTGCAAGGGAACAAACGAACTTAAAAATATATTTGCATCAGAGTCGACATCATCTACAAATTTTTGTTTAAACCTCTGTTGTTGTGAGCCATCACAACCCCATTTGCAAATAATATTTAACGACTCTCTTTCGGTTATACTAAGAGTAATTAACAACTCTTCTAGGTAAAGCGATAAACGGGTTAATGTATGATCCATTAGACTTTGAAGGTCCGTTTCCGCGCAGGTAGCTGTAATTTTCATAGCCGTTTCAGGTGGATAGCATTCTTTTTTAGCTCTTAATAAAAGATCATAACAGGGATAATGACCTTTGTTTGTTGCCCTTACTATTTCGTATTGTCGCCTTGTGAGATCAGCCTCAACAAACATTTTGAGAGCTTCAAAGGGGGTGAGTGGAGGAATTGTCTCATTACTCTTAGAGTATGACTTTATGTATTTGCTAGCCCGTGTAGGTGAATAAGTTATGTCCTTAAGGACTTTAGAGGCATTTCTTTTTCCCTCAGTTTGTAAAATCACTTGCGCAGCATGAACAATCACCTCAGGATTTACCAAACTACGTATTTCCTTAGTTTTCCTTCTCTTGCTTCGATCACTCGATTCAGAAAACGATGTACATGGACGACCTTGGCGATAAGATGAATCCATTGGTATTTCAAAAGTCCCTTCTAACCATGAATGATTATTTTTAAGGAATACATCTTTAGTTTTTCCTGCTCCTGACCATCTTTGTTTCATTTGTGATTTAAAATAGGAATATTTATGCTTTAAAGCTTTTTTACAATTTTCAGAAACTTTACAACACTCGAGAAGGTAATTTTCCAAAAAATCTAATTTTTTATCCAAGGTAGGTAAGTTTTGACCTTGCATCAGGTCAAATAAATATCTTCGCGTCACTACTTTCACACTAGAGGCGCTTGATGAACCTACGACAAAGAAAAACTTACTTTAAAAATAATGTGCTAATAACATAATTTTTTTAAGGTATTTCCTTTAAGTCTTTGATTAACTAGTTTTTGTTAATAGGCGGGAGTTGGCGGCTAATTATAACTTTATATAATTGTTTAAACTATGCACAAATTATGAAATTAAAGAATATTACAGGGACGGACAGGGAAAATAGTGATATACCCCTTTAAAATATTTAATTTACAAAAATCTAACTCAAAAAACGTGATCTTTTATAAAGATTCTAATATAATATATACAAAACAATCTTAAAATTGGTGACTACTACATAACAAATGAAGATACCTGGATTATTGATATCCATCACAATCACTGTGAAAATAAATTTGCAAAAATAAATATTGACTTTGTAAAAATGTATCACGGAAAACGCCGAGAATTATATATGCACACTGTGAATGACAAATGAAATCCGACTACCTGTAATTCGGGCGTGCGCTATTCTGAGAGCTGAAATTAATGGGGTGGGTTTCTAAGAAGTGTCAGGTAACAATGGGCATCAATAGTTTGTTCTTAAGTTGATTTATTTTTTTTAACTTTTGGCCGCCTAATTATGCAATGTCTACGTCTGTGCGGCGCCACCTTCTTTAAGTATTCTCTATATTGTGGCTATTCAGGATGGAAAGAGTAATGAGATGGCGCCTATCGTGGTGCCGTTACTTTGCGCTCAGCGAATTTGACAATGAGTTATGTGGTTTTAGCTCCAGTATGGCCAGATTACCATTTCCATAACTTGATTTAGAATTTTTTTTTTGTTATTTAGTCTCGGAGTTTTAGTTCTTCCTTCATGACATTTTTCTAGCCTGTTCTAATTAAAAGTAATGTTTATAATTTTGTAAAATATATATTTTTTAAAAATTAGTTCAATAATTCACTCAGTTTTATTTAGCTTCACTTTTTTTAACATCTGGTAGCATTGCCCGCGATTGCAGTGGTTGTTGGTGTTCTTCTGCTTTCAGCAGTCAAATCTCTCTCTCGCTATTGCAGTGTTGCCTAGCTTTGGATATAAAAACGCACTAAAATGCACATTTAAAGAAAATAAAACACCAACTTCTTTTTGATTTTACTTAAAGAACTTTGTAAGCGTGACAAATTGTCTTTAGAATGTGCGTTTTTTTTTAAATAAATGTGTTATGCTTATGTATAATTTAATTTATGAGTTTTTTTTTGTTAAGCGACTCTTTTGTTAAGGGAATGACTTTTTGGCTACATTTGAGGTTATGTAACTAGATAAGGTACTCTTTTTGCAAAAATGGCAGCGTCGTTTCTTTCGTATTTTCTGGTATTTTGTGGCTTATTTTTACAACGAATACACCTCTTGATGCCCTATGTTTCACTAAGGATTGATGGCCGGAAGAAACGATTACACCTCTATGGTTTTAATTCGCATTTAGTAAGTTCAAAGGCTTTTTAAAATGTGTAAAAAGGTTTTCAATCTTAAGAAAAGTTCAGAGAAGAAGATTTAATATTCTTGCATAACCTTAAAAGGAATAAAAAATTAAATTTGCACTTTGTAAATATCAAATTTTATAAGAGTCAAAAAATTTTCATTAGCACTAAAATCTTCTCAGAGTGACCTTTTTTACCCTTTTTTGTTTAACTTCAACATTTTCGCATTTTGGGTATAAAAAAGCACTAAATTTATTGTGAAGAGCAAATGGTTGGCAACACTGCACAACTCGGAAAAACGTGACGTCACGCACTCTTGATGGGCGCAATCTTCTGTCTATCATTCTTGGTGGCTATTGAAAACCAAAAATGTGAGAGTAACTACGGCTGTCAGGTCACCGAGGACTCTGCAGCCGACATCTGCCCGCTCATTTCACACGTATTCACACACTCGTCCAACCAGTTGTTCTTCAGACGGCAACTAAGTAACATGAGCAAGGGCTGTGTAGATTTGTTTTTGTATATAACCAGCACAATCTGTTTTTTCGTAAAAAAAAGCTGTCATAACCCACGTGAAGTCAGCCAACCTTCAGCGGATTCCTTCCAAATCGCCGAGAGCCGAGTAGCGGACTGATGTTGGTCAAACCTCTGCATTTTGTACATCGTCTAACCACATGGATGCCAAGTTGTCTTTGGAGATAATGGAGTCACTCATGTTATCCCAGGAGCAATGAAAGATGCCTCTGAAATGGGTGTGTAAGCAAGACAACGATCAAAGCATGCCAGTAAGTTTGCAAGAACTTGGTTCGCTTCCACTGGGGGTGAGGGCATGGGCTGGCCGTCACAGTCACCTGACCTCAATCCCATTAAACATCTTTGGGCAGATGTCCAGAACCTGTAGGCAAAGAGAATCATACAAATACCAACAAGGTCTGGAAGACTGGAAATGCGTGGTACTTTATGCCTTGTAGATGTGCAACAGTACTCCCCAAAAAGGGCCGTGCGACGAAAGATTGACAATTTAAGTCTTAGTTTGTGTAATATAATGAATTAATTCTTCTATGTTTTGGAAGGAGGAGTTCTTTCTCCACTGCTATGGTCCCTACTAGTTGATGACTTGGTGCAGCACCTAAACAATAAGGGATTTATAACCATTGGTTATGCAGATGACATATCTGTTATTATAAAAGGCAACCATGAAAGGACACTAACAGACTTAATGCAAAATGCCTTGAGCGCAACATGGGAATGGTGTAAAAAGGAGGGGCTGTCGATCAACCCTAACAAAACCACAATAATCCCCTTCACAAGAAAAAGAAAGTTAGAGTTTCCTGCATTGAAAATAAATGAAACAGTGATAGAACTAAAGGAAGAGGTCAAATATCTAGGTTTAACCTTAGATAAAAAACTCACTTGGGAATCACATATAAATAATATAACAAAAAAAGCCACGAAATCCTTGTGGAGAACCAAACAATTACTAGGGAGATCCTAGGGCCTCAGCCCTAGTATGGCCCTCTGGATATACACCCAAATGGTTAGACCAATCATACTGCATGGGGCACTAGTATGGTGGAGCAAATCTATCCAACAAACAGCGATAACCAAATTGGGAAAAGTACAAAGGCTTGCTTGCCTATGCATCACAGGGGCTATGAGAACTACCCCAACAGCTGGCATGGAAGCACTCCTTAATCTCCCACCACTTCATATAGCAATCCAAGAGGAAGCAGCTACGCAAGCACTCATGCTACACATGAAAGTAAATTTCAAATTGGGCAACCTCACCGGTCACCTAAATATCCTAAATAAAATCAAAAACACCATAAGCATGGCTCAAGTTTCAGACCACATTGACCCAACCCTCTGTTTCACAAAAGGATACACAGTTACCTTTCCTGAGAGGATCGAGTGGAAAACAAACCCGAAATGGATGAATGATGATTCACAAAAATGGTACACTGATGGATCAAAAACACCTTATGGTGTAGGAGTAGGTGTAGTGGGGCCCAGAATACACAAATCATACACTCTCACCCGGGACACCACTATCTTCCAAGCGGAACTATACGCAATAATGGAAGCAGTAAACATCATGCAACGCAGAAACCACAAGAGAGTAAGGATTAAAATACTCTCGGACAGTCAATCAGTCCTAAAAGCTTTAGATAGCTATACATACAACTCAAAAACCCTCTTAGAATGCCACAAGGCACTCAATAATCTGGCATCCAAAAACAATGTATCATTAATTTGGGTACCGGGACATGAGGGGTATGACGGCAACGAAAAGGCAGACTTTCAAGCCAAAAAAGGGGCAGATGAAAACTTCATCGGACCTAGTCCTATGTTCGGATTCAACAAAAACAACCTAAAACAAAAAGTAAAATACTGGGCCAAAACTCTATTAAATCAGCATTGGAACAATGTAGAGGGTCTTAGACACTCCAAAAAGTTCCTAAGTTTCAACGCTAAAAGAGCCAACATGGCCCTCACGTTAAACAAAAAGAGCATTCGCACTCTCAAAGGCGCCCTCACGGGTCACTTCACCTGCAACAAACACTTACATAAATTAGGCATAACTAACACCAGCACCTGCAGATTCTGCTCCGAAGATGAGGAGTCTATGGAACATCTCATTATCGAATGTCCGGGGTTGACGCATAGAAGGAAAAGGTTTTTAAACAAGTTCATGCTTACAGATGAAGACCTTCAATCACTCCCTCAGAAGGAGCTGGTACAATTCATAAGCATACTTAACAGTCAATAGACAGCATAGGGTGCACAATAGATCAATATGGTCGCAGTGCTAAAGGGCCACACCTTAACCCTTTACAACCATTAACCATCTATGTTTTATTATTGATCGAATACGCTGATTACTGCTGTTTTTAATCAGGATCAAAATTATGCTTTTCACACTATTATTTTTATTAAAAATGGAGTACTGTATTTTTTTTATAAACATAAGCATGGCTAAAGAGAGAAAAATACAAATATTGTTCTAAGATATTTTTTCTTAATTAGGTGTATAGTTCGACTATAGTAATGTATGTATGTCATTGCCATTATTTCGAGCATAATTGTATGTATGTGTGTTTGTGTAGATATATTTGACAATATGTAATCAGACAATGAATTACTGCACACCCCTTCTGCCATTTACTATTTCAATTTATAATAATATAATTTGCTTGTAGTAAAAAAATAATTCACTACTCATCACTTTAATTGCTTTTTAAAGCACCTGCTATTAAAGGGATCCATCCAAACGCGTGTGGAATAAAATAAAATAAAAATAAATAATAAATAGAAAAGTGGAGAAAAAGGCAAGGAGAAATGCTTACGTTGAGAAACTGCTCACGACAGTTTTACACTCATTGAGTTTTTGCGTTAGTTTAAATAAAATTTCAAATAAATAACTTACATACAAGCGTACATATGTATGCCTGTACATGAATGTAAGGTTTTTGTAAGCATTTAAAATGCTTTTTTGACCAAAACAAAAATCAAGTGAAATGTGGATTTTGTTCTTTAAATACAAATTTAGTTATTATAAAAATTCGCTTGATCGTTTTTTTTTTTTGTTTATTCCAAATAGGAACCCGTGCCTTTTTTTTAGATTGAAACTTTTTGTGGGCATTCACTGCTTACCTAACTGGTCAGACTGGACTTTATAAGATAAGAGTGGTCTTAAGATAAGAGTCTATAAGATAAGAGTGGTCGAAGGTAAAAGTACATTACATCCTCATTACAAGTTGTAGTTTTAATTCGAACGTTCTACTAAAGATCTTCTTAGTAGTTAACAAAAAAAATTAGTGCTT
This sequence comes from Anastrepha ludens, assembly GCF_028408465.1. Taxonomy (NCBI): domain Eukaryota; kingdom Metazoa; phylum Arthropoda; class Insecta; order Diptera; family Tephritidae; genus Anastrepha; species Anastrepha ludens. The sequence goes on from NC_071500.1 coordinate 72,578,213, forward strand.
TTTATGGACCTAAAAAATGTAGAGAAGCCAACTGTAATGAGGTGATCCCAGCAATTCGATTCTGATAATATGGACTTATGTTAGGTCAGTCGAAAATATCGATAAAATGATAGAAGTCATGGAGTCATACCAGCGTTTGAGCACTTATTTCCCTGCCTCCGCTTGGTCACAAGAAGAAACTCAATGTACTGGGGCCACTCGAGCGGATGCAAACGGACCGAATTACGAGTCTTTGCTGAAAAGTAACAAAGTCGATCCATTTCTAAAGCAGATGGCAAGTAGCGATGAAACAAGGGTCACACATACGGGAACAACAGCCGAAAAATATCCTGGTCAAATCACGGCTCAAATGATCGGCCAAGAAGGTTTTGCGGTGCGTATGGCGAAATTTAAAAGGAATAATCCATTGTAAAGCAAAAATTAATAAAAACATTTTTCTAATAGCGGTCGCCCCTCGGCAGGCAATGGCAAACCTCCGAGTGTATTTCTGCCATGAAAAAGCTCCTCATAAAAATATCTGCTGTTCGGAATCGGCTTGAAACTGTAGGTCCCTCCATTTGTGGAACAACATCAAGACGCACACCACAAATAGGAGGAGGAGCTCGGCCAAACACCTAACAGAAGTGTACGCGCCAATTATTTTTTTTTTTTTTTAATCCATTGTATGCTCATCATGCCCATCCTATTGGATGTCACAGAACTTTGGACGATGACAACATACGGTGAGTTGAGCATTGGAGTATTCGAGAGCAAGATTCTGCGGACAATTTTTGGATCTTTGCACGGTGGTGACGAAGAATATCAAAGACGTTGAAGTAATGAGCTGTATGAGCTTTACAGTGACGCTGGTTAGGTAATGTAGCCGAATGGATACAAACGCTCCGGCTCTGAAAGCACTCTACTGGGTGTAGCAAAGGAAAGTTCAGATGGAGAAGGAATTGGTTTCAGTTTGTGTGTCCAACTGGCGCCGGTTAACACGAGAAGAAAACGACTGGCAAACTTTGTTAAACTGGGCCAAAATCGTTTAAGCAGTTATCGCGCCAATCAAGAAGAAAAATTCACTTTAAGCTGCTCCCATAGAACACAAAACATTCAATTTAGATAAATTAATGGCCACCACATTATTCAGATCTGGCACTGAGCGATTATCACCCATTCGAAAATTTTAAAACTTTCCTTGATTGTACTAAAGTGGCATCAAGAGAGGTTTGTGAAAATGGTCAAGTTTTTTACTTAAAATTGGGAAAGTCCAATAGCGAAATTGTTAAATTATTTACATTATCGAATAAACCGGCTCATATTTGATTTAATTCGTATAATCCCAAATATGCTAATTAAGAATTGTCGAAATAAACGAAATTTTTGAGTTGACTTAATACAAATATGTACATACATACATATGACTATGTATGTATGTGTATATATATGTATGTATATGTTTATTTATCCATTTTTCGACGTCAATCTTCCAAACATGAACTGGATATCTTTCACTTAAAATCTTTCGATAAATTTGTATCCAGTAGCGAAAATTACGCATTAACAAATATTTCAATAAAGAAAAATAAACAAATGCAATAAAGAATATTTATATACTAAAACTCTTTCTGCCAGAGTATTTGATGACTCACACGCGGTACAACTAGTATGAATGTACTTATGTAAATGTATTAGTATATATTTAAGATTATATGAAGCAAAAAAGCACAACTGGCAGCCAGAATTGCGATATGCAGTGAACTTATTTCGCGCAAAATATAACGAGTACTGAAATAAATACAAATGTGGAATAGTATTCGCTTGCGATTTATAGCAGTAATGAAGTTGCAGTCGTAAAGGGTTTATTAGTAGTGAATCGATGTAATGGAAAAGTGAAGGGTTTCCCAATAGGGCACTTTTTCTTAATTTTGGTGTTTCACCGAGATTCGAACCTACTCTGTGAATTCCGAATGGTAGTCACGCACCAACCCATTCGGCAATAAGTTCAAGGGATTCATTGACATTTGGAAATGATATATTCCACAATTAATGGCATGAAATTTACGTTGAGTAGATAACAATTCATTATTTACTTTTAAGTTTATGCGCTCTTATTGCAGACCCCTTCGCCAGGCATGGCATCAAATAACACCTACCTAAGTGCTTTATTTTCTGCGAAAATAAATAAAGACGTGACCATGTGCACATTTTTAGTGAAGGCACCATTTGTTTACAATACAGTCTGTTACATAAGAACGTGGTCACTGTTAAATAATAACAACAATTGATTCTTCGAAAATTCGCAAATTTATTGATAATTTGGTCGTCAATACACAATGCAAATACCTCAGTAGTAAGTCCAATCTCCTGCTCCGTCGAGGCATAGTTTCCACTAGTTTTTCTGCATATTCTACGGGAAAAGAACTCCAAATTTTCCGAATTTGTCGAGAAAGTTTATCTAAATTACATGGCTTGCGTCTGCGAAGTGCCCAGAAGGAGGATTTATCAGAAAAAACTATATTGCTCCAATCGCGGTCCAAGTTTTCCTTCGCCCATTCCACTCGTTTTTCAACGTGTTTTGCACTCAACATTGGTTTTTTCAGAGTACTGCGATATTTCAGTTTATTGGCAAGCCAGTGCCTGCGAATCGTTCCGTAAGATATGTCAACACGGTAAACAGCACTCATTTCGAAAAACCACTCAATTGAAGACTAAATTTGACAAACAGCTGACTTTTTACAAAAAGCATGAAGGACAGAGGTGCCCTCCATGTCATAGAAAAAGAAACAGGACGCTCTGATTTTTTATCTACGTGTAACAGTGACCACGCTCTTATATAACAGACTGTAACAAACTTTTAAGGCAATTGACTTGCTAATTCTAAAACAACTACTCGAATTTTCATCACGATGGAATGTACATATATGTATACATATGTACATGTGTGTCAGCTGAAATTAAACACGGTACACATGTACACCAAACATATTTAAATAGAATTCGAAAAGTTATGGGAATCCCATCTGATTATAATCTAAGCTATTAACAAAAAATATACGAAAAAATTGACAAAGAGAAAATTGTTTCCAAGAATTTTTAACACAATTATATCGAGTGTGTTTTAAGCTGCGTGAGAAATATCGATATTGATAACTATGGGTTGGAGGCTAAATATGGCCAACATCATGAATCGTTCAACGCCAGAACAACGCTTCCAAATTGTATAAATTTACTTTGATAAAAAAAATCTGTTCGCTAATTTCACAGAGCACTTACTCTATTTTACGTGCGGTCGGTCTACACGCTGGCGGTCATTTCTTTCGAAATGAGAAAGGAGCTGGCGTTACAGTGAATTGCGAGCGCTATGGAGCCATGCTGACTGGATTTGCTTCCAAAACTTAATAATCTAAACATCGACGACATTTGGTTCCAACAAGACGAAGCAAATTTTCATACAGCGCGCTTACAAATCCATTTATTGCAATATTCAAGCCACCATTGACGCCATACGGCCAGATTTATTGGAAAAGGTGTGAAAAATTTGACTGGCCGAATGAACCATGTAATTCGGCTAGCCGCGGCGGATATATACCGGATATCATATTTAAAAAAACAAATCCCATGAACTTATCTACCAGATTATAATAAAAAAAATTAATCCAACATAGTTTATGTTTTCTACTATCATTTTAAGTTCTCAAACTTTAAAAAACAACATTCGACACAATTTTATTAAAAAAAAAAATTAAGTGGTACTGACGATATTTCACTTTACCAAATTTTTTTAAATTTGTTCAGAGTACTTCTTATTATTCATAAGCCTACAAATAAAAAAATTGAAGAATCAAAGGCAATACATAGAATACTCGGATTACTTGGCATCCAATCGCTTGTTATGCATTAAATTCTCCATTTGTGAGAACTAAAATCGAGAGAATTTCAGTTCCCAACAAATTCGGCCACAGAGATTCGGTTTGACTTCAGCGAAAAATGGCCGCATTCCGACCGAATATTTCTTTACTTTTTTTGATAAAAAATTGTAGCCACCGTAGCCAAATCTGCACGAAACACCAAGTGATAGAATTTTTCTAATAGCTGTTGCCCCTCTGCGAGCAATGGCAAAACTTCCGAGTACATTTTTGCCTTGAAAAAGTTCCTCAGGAAACCATCTCCTTTCGTAGGCAGCTCAGAACTGACACAGGCCACAAATTGGAGGAGAAGCTTGATCAAACACCTAATTGAAATGCACGCGTCAATTATTTATTTTTTATTATTTTTTTGATATCCATCTTGCCACAATTTTATAACTATTTTCCTTTCTGGTGCACAAATTTATTTCCACTTAAAAAACTATATGCAACTGAGTTCGCTAACCGATCAATTATAATAATAAATATTGAAAAGTGCGGAAAACGAAAAAAGTCCTAATAAAGTAACAGCAAAATAAGTAACGATATTAAAAGAAACAAATTGTACGCAGACTTTTTGGTTGCTGCAATTATTTACCGTTACGAAAACACTGAAGACAGGAATCTTTCTTCTAATTTCTTTTGACTTTGAAACTTAAGAATGTAATGAAAGAATAAATAATTAAAATAGAATATGTTTTCAACTATAAATTTAAAATGCTTTTTGTTTTTAGTAAAAAAAAAACATATTTTTAAGGTTAAAAAAACTGTTTTTGTTTCAATCGTTGAATATTTTTATTCCCTTGAAAAATATTCGGATCGGTTTCGGCTGAACATTCATGGATTTGGCCGAATTTGGCGAAAGTTTCGATGTCAGCCTAAAAAAGTTATGTTTGGCTGTTCTCTAGTGAGAGCATTGGCTGAATCAAGGCGCACTAGACCAAAAACAACGTTTAGAATATTAGAGATATCACAACAAAAGAAAGTAGAAACGAAAACAAAAAGAACGAACTATGTTGCCAGCCGACAAGAAGTTGGTGATGTGAATAGAACAGTTTTTCCTCAATTAATTTTATGCACTTGACTCCTGATGTACACAGCAAAAGAAAAAAAAACCAATAAATCAGCTGGACTATCGACACCACTTTTAATAGATTCGCCTTGAGCTGTTTGCAAAAGTTTTTATAATTTCCTTTCAACAGATGTGATAATTTTTTGATTAAAAAGTAATGTTAAATAATATTACATTCATACAGTTTTGCACTCTATAAGTCAGTTATGGATATGTCTATTCATTTGTTTAATTAAATAAATAAATAGAAACAATTAAGCGCACTACGAATACACAAATTTTTCACTTACATTTTGTTGCTGAAGCTGGTGATGTTGTGATGGGCTGGTCGACAAGGAATTCCCGCCGCCGACATTTGGACCACCACCACCACCACTGCCACTAACGCCGCCACCACCCCCTCCGCTTCCATTACCACCGGCTCCACCACTCACACCACTACCACAGCCACTGTTGTTGCTATTGTGAAATGTCTGAAATATATCGTCAATGCATTCATCACCAGCATTAAACCGGACGGTGATTGGTACACTGCCAGTGGGCTTGCCGCCGCCAACTGCTGCATTGCTGTTACCACCTGCAAATGAAAACGAGTATGTAATTTGTAAATATTTGACGTCATTGGATTCGATATAAATTCACAAAACAATTTATATCCTGATAATTGCTAATTACCTTTTGGAATTTTAAGTGAATCCATTTTATAAGAGTTCCAAACCTTTACTCTTACTCTTAGCCGGTAGTCACAATTTTTGACTCTTAATTAATTTCGGCTCTCATTAATTTTTTTGTAGATACTTCAGTTCAATTACAGATTTTACTGTATGAAAAGTATTCAACAAATAAGCAATAGATTGGGTTCTCCTCCAATACCGATAATGGACTCGATAGTGCCACTCGGTGCGTTCCGACAGTGATTGGTGGCGCTGCTGTTGTTGCTACTGATGATGCCCTAAATTTAGAAAACAGCATAGGATGCAACAGTGCGCACGCCAACGAATATAAAGATGTGGTTGTGAGAGCAAGTGCCCGAGTGAGTTATGTGAAATATGCGCGCGAACAATATTTATGTAATTTTTTTTTTTGTAATTGGTGTGAATGTTATTATACAAAAATAAATCATACAAAATAATAAGTATTTGATGAGTATGCGCCGAATTGTTGTATGTATGTATGTATGTAGTACGTATTAATGATTTATTTATATTTTTGTTTTTTCGTTACGTTGGCAATACGTTTGTTGTTGCATTAAATGTTATATTGGTTAGCGTCCACAAATAGAGCGTAGCGTCATATGAATCGTGGCCGCACATGAGGTTCAAATCAGCAAAATAGCAGACGGTCAGTGCAATCGGAAAATAGATAAAAGAAAAAAATTAATACGTTTTATAAATTATTGCAATATTTTATTTGAAATTTAAAACAAATTTAAAGCGATTCTGTTTGAAAAGTTAAAATATTACAGGTTATCATCCACTTTGAGATGGTTTCCCAATTTTCAATAATAATAATACTCAGATTACTGAGTAATATTGTCATACTACCTGTATTGGCGGCCGCCGTAGCCGAATGGGTTGGTGCGTGACTACCATTCGGAATTCACAGAGAGAACGTTGGTTCGAATCTCGGTGAAACACCAAAATTAAGAAAAACATTTTTCTAATAGCGGTCCCCCTTGGCAGGCAATGGCAAACCTCCGAGTGTATTTCTGCCATGAAAAAGTTCCTCATAAAAACTATTTGCCGTTCGGAGTCGGCTTGAAACTGTAGGTCCCTCCATTTGTTCAACAACAAGACGCCGAGGAGGAGCTCGGCCAAGCACCCAAAAAGGGTATACGCGCCAATTATATACATATATACCTGTATTGCTTACTTATTTCTTGGCATTTTGAACCCTACCTCACCCACCAAAAAATATGCCTATTTCTTAACAAAACAAAGATAAATATAAATTCAGTTTTAACCGAATTTGTATACCCAATTTAGGAATTAATCGTAGAAACCCTTTCTTTTGTTCCAACTTTGGGTATATTAAATAGGAGTCGGTGTTCCTTTTTTATACAAATACTCAATGGACCTTTAATATATAATAAGAAAACGTCCGTGAATTTATTAGTACTAAAAGAAATTCAGATATACATTGACAATAGAATTAAGGGAATGCACTTTTTAGTAGTAATACGCTAAGAAATTTAAATGTTCCTTTTAAAACAAGTGCCCAGGAGGGGACATTCTAAACAATCGTAACGAAAGACGGTCCGATTAACTCTAATATCTATACAGTAATAAATCCCAAGGCAATAACTAAAATATGCTAGATGGGATCTAATAATTACATGCTTTTGGACCAAGCCAAGGTCAAGGTAGTACGAATATTTGCTACGAGAGCTTTTTATAGTATCTCAGACGCCGGTAGCAACCAAATAAAATTGTTGAAAAGTAAGGACGTTTTAAAAAGATTCGACTAGAAATCGACACAAAGTGGTGCGCCAGTTGCGAAATAACTAATTAGACTTCGGTCGAGAGTATTTCGGGGGCATGGTAAGCATCCTGAGTGCCGATGTGCGCAGAAAGTTTTTTTCGCTGAAGCGAGGAAGATTTCGCGAAGCTGATCTCCTCACACCCATAGTTCGTGCTAAAGAAATAAATTCAATACTCATAGATCGCGTAGATCTTTCAAAGAATTATTGGAAAATTGTGTTCATATTTTACTTTCTCAGTACGACCAGAGAAGCAGAGGTCGTGTCCGGACACGAACTATCACTTCAGCCGCATTTCCCTATTTAGAAACAATAATTCGGCTGTTACAACAAAAACAGTTAGGAGCAGTCATTTGACGAGTTTCAACTGGCCTTTTAAATTATCAGCCACGAGATTCAAAGTATTCACGAAATGTACCTACTTTCACACAGTTCAGGACAATAGTACCTTATCTTTTCAGCGAGTACGCAGCATCTGACGCCCATTACTGGTCTATTGTTACCTTGGAGTCCAATAACCTGGTTTTTGATTCTATCCGCCATAGCGTTGTTCCATTGGAATAATTTACTTGGTGGGACCTTATCTTGAAAGTTTATCTGTCAAGCAGTTTCCTTTTATTTTCCCATGACGTGGGGTCCAAGACGACTAAAACTTCCACTAGAAATACGCTGCAGTGATTTGATGTCTGGATACGGTCAGAGGTAAGCTTCGTGAGAATCTAATTGCCCTACCGTGGCGTTAAACTTAGAGGCGTCCTGTTTGCAAATTGTTGTGCTGTTAAACAAAAAAACTGCTCACTTGGAATATATATTAATGCTTTGGTGTTTCATGACCCCACTGGAATGTTTCTCGCAGACATCTAGTAGAAGATTCGAAAGTAACATAGTTCAAAGTGATTCTTTACATTTGGAGACCAGAAATTAACTCCAAAACAAGAACTACCTGAGCCTGATATTTTATAAAAATCAGTAACTTATTGTTAAAATGTATGTGCCCATATCATCCGTGATGCTCCACTCATTGGTGTACGTTTTGAAAATATATTTTTCTCTCAGTCACCTACTAGTTCTCTTACTGAGCAGACGTGCTTTTTCCAGTGAGTTTAGAACGCAACTTTCGGTGTCTTCCATTTTCTCGTTTTTCTTAATTGTTGTTGCGAACGGCATATCTTTTCCTTTTCATAAAAACAAAAACAAATAAGTGCATTACTGATTTGTGTGATTGGTGCAGCATGGCCCCGGGGCCACCAAACCTGGGGGATAACAGGTTCGCTCTGCTAGCCTCAGATCCCCAACCAAAACGTAAGAAAATTAAAAAAAGTGTTGAAACTTTCCCCCTTCTTCCTCAAATTGAAACAAATCCCAAATACGTGGTTATTTCTGCTGTAAATGAAGATAAGCCTTTAAAATCATATAGCTGCTTTGCAGTTCACGCCGCCTTGAAGTTAATTAGCAAAGAAATCGTTAAAATTACTGAATTTCGTGACGGCAACCTTTGCCTTTTACTTAAAGACAAACCAACAGCGGAAAAATTCATACGTACAAAATCTCTACATGGTGTTTGTGAGGTGAAAGCAAAATATCATGATAAACTGAACCTTACAAAAGGTACCATCTACGCCCCATGTCTAAATGACCTCAGTGAAGATGAAATTGTAAAAGGTTTAGCTGACCAAGGTGTTGTAGAGGTTTATAAATTTTCCAAACTTCTTGACGGAAAACAAAAACACTCCGGAGTATGTCTCCTAACTTTCGACAAATTCCACCTTCCGAATAGAGTCGATATCACATGGCATTCAGTAATGGTTAAACCTTATTTCCCAAACCCAATGCGGTGTAAGAATTGCGGTAAACTCAATCATACGATGAAACGATGCAATAACCCACAAATGTGCCAACAATGCAATCTCCCCTCTCATGACCCCCAAAAATGTACCCGAACAATGTGCACAAATTGTTCCGGAAATCATCCAGCATATGATAAGCTTTGCCCAAAATACCAACAATCTAAAGAGATTTTAAAAATCCAAGTTGAAAATAAATGTACAATGAAAGAAGCAATTACACTGTACAAAAACCAAATTCCTTCAATTATTGGTGTCCCCTCTTTCGCTTCTGTCACACAAAATTTTAACACACTTAATCAACAACAACAAAATGACTCATCACAATCTCAAAACAATTCAAAAACAAATAATTTACCTCCAGCTGAACCGCAACAACTAAATTCAAATTTACCAAATAATACCTCTCAACAAAACATAGAACAAAACATAAATCATGATAATCCTCTCAGTAATATTCTCACCCAATTAATTTCCAACCAACAACATACAGGCAACACAACCAATTACTTCACCCACGAAAATATTTACCAACAATTCAATGCATTGACAGCAAACAACTCAATCAACAACGATAACCCTTTTTCTCCTGCTGATCCTCTACCAACTCTCCAAATTGAGCAACAAGATGTTAATATGGAATCAAAAACAAATACAGAATTACCTCCCTAATTTTCTTTATAACCAACTACACCATTTTTGTCGCGCATAAAAACACTAGTCTACCTTCACAATGATCTCGGTATTTCAATGGAACATTAATGGATATTTCAATAATTACCATGAATTGCTATTACTAATAAAAGAACTCCACCCATCCCTTTTATGCTTACAAGAAACTCATATCCCTCACAATAAGAAAGCATACCCTCCAAGCGGATATGAAGCCCATTTTTTCAATTCACCCCAAAACCTATATGGTAAACAAGGTGTTGCCATTTTAGTTAAAAGAGGAATACCTCACAAAATTCTGTTTAGTGACGATGATCTTCTGAGTATTGCTGTAGAAATCTCGCATAACCCAAAGCTCACTATCATTAATACATACATACCACCAAATAAACTATTTTCACATACACATATATTTGGAATTTTAAATAAGGCAACTGGGCCCAGGCTATGGTTAGGCGACGTAAATGCCTGGAGTCCTCTGTGGGGCTCATCATCTGTTAATGACAGAGGCGCTATTATTGAAGACTCTTTGTTATCGACTGATATGGTTGTACTAAACGATGGAAACCCCACTCACTTTTCAACTCATCATACTTTCACGCACGTCGATATAACGACATGTACACCAAATTTGGTACCTCTCAGTACATGGAAAATAATCAATGACCTTCACGGAAGTGACCATTTTCCTATTGTTATTGAAATAGTATCCAATAAGGAGCACAACAAAAACAAATATAATCCTAAATTTTTAACAGACAAAGCAGATTGGGCTAAATATCAAGAAATGTGCACAAATATATCCACGAAGTACCCGGTTTCAACTAATATTAATAAAGAAGCAGCCTCAATAAAAAAAGTTATTTGTACTGCAGCTCACTTTTCTATTCCGCAGACAAAAAACTTCAGCCTAACACGATATACGCCATGGTGGAATAATGATTTGCAAAAACTACGAACTCTAAAGCAAAAGAGTTGGTACAAATATAAATGTACACGAGATTTTCACGATCTTTTAGTATACAAACGTAACAATGCCATTTTCAAACACGAAGCAAAAAAAGCAAAACGCAATGCTTTCGAAAACTTCACTTCTAACATTAACCCGCAAAGCAGCACAAAAAAAATTTGGCAGGACTTAGGGCGCCTATCGGGCATTAGGAGATCAAACACCATAACCTGTATAAATACTCCAAACGGTACATATACCGACCCTAGTAATATAGCGAACGAATTTGCAAAATATTGGAGCTCCTACTCTAAAAATTCCAACTTTCCGTATGAGTTCATAGAAAAAAAGAATAACATTACTAACCGACTTTATAAACCTGAAGGAAAACTAAGTATCTCTGCAAAATATCTGGAATCTGATATCACTACTGACGAGTTTGAGAGAGCCGTCGCCAACTCTAAGGGAAAAACACCAGGCCTTGATAGGATATCATACCCTTTGTTGAAAAACTGTCCTCCTTTTTTTAAAAAAAGGATAGTAAACTTGTACAACGAAATTTATACGCAAGGTATTTACCCACAGAATTGGAAGGTAGCAGACGCAATACCAATAGCTAAACCTCTCAAACCGCAGTTGGAAATTAGCAGCTACCGTCCCATATCCTTATTACCCTGCTTAGGAAAGATATTAGAAAAAATATTAGCCAAAAGGATTATGTGGTTTTCAGAAAAAACTAAGTCAATTAGCGCCAACCAAGTAGCATTCAAAAAAGGGCATGGTACTTTAGACGCTCTACTACATTTTGAACACTCCGCGGCAACCGCAATCGCCAATAAGGGGCATTTAACAGCTCTAAGTCTAGATTTCGAGAAGGCATACGATCGTATCGGTGCACATAACGTCCTTCAAGAATTAGCCAACTGCAAAGTAGGCCCAAAAATTTACAACTTTGTTAAAACGTTTTTGAGTAATAGAAAATTCCGAGTTAAACTCAATAATAACTACTCACACTGCGTTCCGTTAGAAAATGGTATACCTCAAGGCTCTCCAATATCAGTCACAATATTCATGATCGCTTTTAATAAAATTAGCCAAATTATATCCCAGTTCCCAGTAGAACACTGTATTTATGCAGATGACGTTCTAATTTTTTCAAGAAGTTTCGATTTGACGCAAGTCAAATATACTTTTACAGAAATCTTAAACAAAATTTCTGAATGGTCTCTCACATCGGGAGCCAACATATCATTTCAAAAATGTAACACTTTACATATTTGCCACAAAAAAACATGTGATGGATTTAATTTAAGATACAATACTCAAATACCAAATGTAAATAAACTTAAGATTTTAGGTATCATTTTTGACCCCAAATTTAACTTTAAGGAGCATTGCTTAGTTTTAAGAAAAAAGTTATTTGATAAACTAAGTATTATTAAATTCCTCTCATCGCAAAAATCAAATATTCATCCGAATATCCTAATCAACACCACTAAGGCTCTACTCCTATCAGCCATTGATTACGGCCTTCCAATATATGGGCACCACGCTGGAAACTCACTTAAAAAACTTTACGCGCCATACCATTCGGCTATCAGACGCAGCATCAGAGCTTTTCCCACGACGAATACAAAGAATATACTTGCAGAAACTGGCATGCCACATATCCAAGAAAGACTGGAATTGAGCACATTACGACTGATACCTAAACTTTTTTATACCCATAATCCTATATTATACAAGAAAGTAAAACAAGCGGTTACGCGAAAGCGGCATATAAAAAAGCAATCAGCTATCCATCGGGTTGTTCAAAAGACAGCGCATCTTGATCCTGACATAAAACCAAAGTGCTTAAAAATCAGCAAACATCCCCCATGGGCTCTACATTCCTCTTTTTTGGTAGACGAATTAATGTGCTTTCCAAAGCAAAACACCTGTGCAGATACTTTCAGACAAGTTTTTACGAGTCGAAAACGCCAACTTCACGCCAACGGTTGGAGTTTCGTATACACCGACGGATCAAAAGATTATGCTAATACCGCGTATGCAGTCGTTTCTGACGATTCTTGTATTATAAGCAAAGGGTTGCTATTACCCTACTGCTCCATTTTCTCAGCTGAAGCCTATGCTGTGAAATCAGCAGCAAAATGGGCGGTAACGTCAAAAGGAAAGTATACCATATGCACCGATAGCCTCTCAACAATAATGGCGATTCAGAACCCAAATAACGTAAGCCCGCTAATTGCATGTATTCGAGATACCCTGATTGCATATAAGACTAAAATAAAATTAATGTGGGTACCGAGCCACTGCGGTATCCACGGCAACGAAGTAGCCGATAAGGAAGCTAAACAGGTACCACATATGCCCTGCTACTACGTAGAGACAAACGAGAAAAATGATATATTGCGCTATATTTACAAAATGAAAGAAAATCAACAAAAAGAGTTATGGAGCACTTACAATAACCGGTATCGCCTTGTTAATCCTAACAAAACTAAACCAACCTACCCTACAACATGTAGTATTCCAGCGCTCAAAGTTTTCTCAAGACTACGCCTCGGACATTGTGCACTTTCACACCAACATCTTCTCAATAGAAGCTCCGATCCAGGTTGCGTTTATTGTAACAGCACATCAACATCTACGCTACACATCCTGGATACATGCCCAGCACTCAGCAAGATCAGGGGAGAAATATTTTCATCGAACACGCCATCAGAGCTTTTAAAAGCTCCTACTGCAGAAAATATTTCAATAATATACAAATATATCAGCAAAGCTAAATTAAGTAACAAAATTTAATGAACTTAAACTATCAAATTTAATTTTGGTTATACAAATTATAATTATTTATACTAATACTATTGTAATATAATATAGTAGCATCTATTATATACACTAAGCAGCTGAAGGCATTGTTGCTAGTGCTGCCACAAATATGTAATATATTTATTTATAAGTATATTTCATTATATTAAATAAATAAATATTTTTCTCAGCTCTTGAAAATAACAAATGTGTGTGTGTGTATCTCTATAAGTGAATTAATATTTTGCAAAAGAGTGGGTTTATGGTTTTAACCTTTTTTACAGTAAATACACAAGCAAATAAATTTGTTGGTGTAGACAATAGTCGATGTCGCTAGTTCCTGTTGAACATACAACATTGGTATATATGGTACCTATATATATGTAGTATGAATGCATTTTTGAATAAGTGACTATGCGCCCACTTTTGCAAGATTTCGTTTTTATAAATAAAATTATTTCAAATGACTAATCGAGGCAAAGCACTCGCAGTGACAAATGCCAACAATAAGAACGCAACAACCACAGATAAGTTGATAGCAGCTGTTGCTGTTCATTTCAAAACTGAAATTTCCTGTACACACGATTTCATACCGTTAGCTTGCTGTTACTTCTTCAAATGTCACCAGCCAATACCTGTTCCACAAATACACTGAATAAAGTGTGTTTGGTAGAAGCGAGTGGCTCACAGTTGCTTAACCGTTAGTCGCAAAAGAGAAATTTTAGGTAACGTTAGATTATTTCTGTCCCAATGCGCCACCGAATTTTATGACATTTAAGTAGAGATTTTAACAGTGTCAAGGCATATTTCATAATAAGTGCTCAACAAAAGTTCGTGGCTCAAAGTCGTGTTTCTTTTTTCTCACCAGCAAAAATTATCTGTAACGGCTGCACCAAAATATTTCCGAAAGTCGGAGGAGTTCGATAAGTGGGTCAAATGATTTAAAGAACATGAATGTCGGGAATCTGCCTGTACGCGAAAAAAGCAAGATAATTTCAAGAGCCCTTGAAAACAAAATGAACAAAGTTTTTAATATGGATGGCAGCGTCATAAAGGATAGCTTTTAAGTAATTTGCGCTTTAAATGAAGTAGCTTTGTTTTCCTAAGTCCAACGCATGCGGCTTTCTGACGGAGAAGTACTGCATTTAACAGCATGAGCAGAAACTCTACAATATTTGGAACTCGCTGCGCGCTAAAGGTATTTCGGAAAAGTTAACTAACATCATTAAGACACACTACACAGATTTTGAATGAAAAGTTATGTACAACAAACAACTCTCGGAACCGATAGGGCCAAAACCAGCGTGAAACAAGGCTGTCTCATGGTCCGGTGGTGTTCCTCATATTTCTCGACAAAGCGCTACCCTGGAACTTCCGCGAAAATCAAGAAGAACTGGCGTACGCTGATGTCATCGCGTAAACAAAACCGAAGTTATCGCGATCTGCTTAAAGAACGATGTCCCACATTTTACCAGGAGGTAAATCAACCCCAAGAAAGATTTTTGCTATCTCGGGAGCAAAATAACACCAGCAGGTGGAACGTCCAAAGGTATTGAGATCGAATAAAGGCCCTGGTGCTTTTGCATAACTAAACAACAAATGGTCCTTAAAGTCCTTATCAGTCAAAGTCAAGCTTCGGATGGTCAGTTTCAATGTAAAGTCCGTGCTGCTTTGTGATTGCGAGTCCTAGGCGCTAACATTTGTGCTGCTTAGGAAACTGCAAGCTTTTGTCAACTCCAGCCTGCGCAAAATCTTAAGGATCTGGTGGCCCGTATTATATCTAATACGTATTAGAATCGACCAATGAAATCCCATCGAGCTAACCATCAAACGCATACAGTTTGTTTGGACAGGCTATCCACTGCGCAAAGATGGCGGCGAAGTCTGCAGGGCTGTTTTTTCCTGGTTTTTTTGATAACTGGAATAATGTGTATCATGTAATTTGTTAGCAACCGTAACTACTTTAATAACTTTCTCGGGCCCTACTCTCCACCCGCAGTTAAAAAATATTATAAAATATAAATATTATATATTTGAAGGAAAAAACACCATCCACACCAGAAAGTACTTTCATAAATATTATTTCATATCTGTACATTCAAATGCTAGATTAAGTACTTTTAGTTATTTTCAAACATGAAAAGATTCCAGCTAAGAAAGAAATGTTACCTTGAATGATGAAACATCACCGAAACAGATGCCTTTTATGAAGACCTCGATACAGACTACTTTACACCGAAGAATAAAAATTATTTTGCGAACAACAGAATTATATTTTCTTTTCCAGGCTCGGTACCTTTCATTTCCAGTTTAATGTTAGCCGAACTACGAGTTTAAGAATACTGAAATCGTCAAAAAATATTGGAAACCAAAAACTCAAAACGGGTCTGCGATTAACGAAAAGCAATGAAGTTTTTCGCCAAGTTGTTGGTTAAAGGATTTTACTGGTATTAGAGAGATTTGCGCAAAGAGTGTGCACATGAGTTTTCTCACGCCAAAACTTTGGCAACCTCTCCGTCAACAGCAGAGAATAAATAAGTACTTTATTTTTTTAAATGCAAAAGAAAATGAAAGGATTTTCTAGGTGGGCAATTTATCTGTTCATGATAATCAGCATCAGGTAGAAGTTCTGGAACGGGCAGCTTGGATAGTAATAATAAGAAATTTAGAGGCTTAAATGAATTAAGATCACAAATAACAACCGAAAATCTCATTATGCCAAGTCGAGTTTTCGAACTTACAGAAAATAGGAGAAACAGGACATTATTAAAATTAAATTTTAGCTAAGTTTTTAAACTGTGAATGTATTTATTATCTTTTTATCATTCAATGAAATATTTCGCTCTTCGCCAAACACAAAAAATCTGTTAAGTTCTTGAAAATTCGATTAATTGAATTAATGAGTTATTAGTGTCTGTTACTACCTTTTGAGACAAAATTAGGCGTACATAATTACGATATTATATAAATTTATATAAATATGCATCTAATACTGAAAAATTGCTACTCATTCCATGACTACATATCGATGCAAGATAATCAAAAGACAAAATGTTTCGATAAGCATCACAGCTCTGTGATATGATAGCAGAATCTTCTTCCATATAAAAAACTTCCGTACACATAATATACTTTATTTATATGGAAGGAAAATAAAATTTTGAAAATCGTATGCGAAAAAAAATAAATATATAATATTAATAAATAAATAAACGCGATTTTTGAGTAACTTCGAACTTACACTTTATTATACTATAATTTAACGGGCTATAATACTACAATACATACCCAGAAGTTTTCGAAAAAGTCTGATTAAAATTAAAAAGTTAAAAAAATTAAAAAAAATTGATAATTTTTTGAAATTTGTTAAATCTTTGTAAATTTTGTACAAAGTTTGAAAGTTTGGTTTAATCGGTCATTGTTGTACAAGTTATAAACAATTAAAGAATAAATTTTAGCATGAAAAATATTGGAAATATTGTAAGAAGAAGATAAAGTGACTCAATCTTGTGAGCACATGTTTAAATATGTAAGATCATGTAAGCAATTTTGGGCTTTGGGTGATGCCATTCCACTCACCCACCATCAATAAGAGTTTTAATCCTTTGCACTCGAGGCCGCTTCCGCGCGGACTCCAAGCGCTTCCTAGCACTTTTGGTGAATTTCTTACCTCTAACTTAGAATGTACACACATACAATTTTTATATAATTTATTATATTATGATTTAATGTGTATTTACATCTTTACGAAGATAATTTAGTCTTTGTAATTCTTCATAATTTTTTTGTAAATTGTATGCTATTTAATGTAACAAACTGAGCAGATGCATACGCATCGAATTTTTGCACCAAACAAAGAGGTGAGCGAGAGTCACCTTTCGATTTGCGGCATTAAATCATGTGGTGAACGCGTCTCACCTCTCGGGTGCAAAGGATTAAGTGTGTTTCAAGTCTCTTATTCACCATTCGGAACACAATTTCAAATTCAACAATTTGGCGAATTTTCGTTTGCTAACGCAAAATTAGCCGCAATGCATCATCATATTATTATTATTATTATAGAGTTACTCCATCTCGGTAGGGTTCGCAACTACCGGAGATAAATGTGTCCCGGATATCGGTATCAAGGGACAATGCTCTGTTGTTTTGTGTTAAGAGTGTTGCAAGAGTGTAAAATTTTAATAGATCTGGTTTATTATTATTATTATTATTATTATTATTATTAGGATACTGCGCACTGCGACGAAAATAGATATATTATGCAAAGCCTGCTGAGGTACCCAATACTTTAAGGCTTTTTAAACATGCTGGGGTTTATTGTTCCATAATTTATATGGAGGTACGGCAGTACCACCAAGGTTCAGTAGCCGTTTTTTTGCCTAGTGCAGGACATTTACAAAGATTGTGCTTTGAATTTTCAGTGCCCATTTCACAGAATCAGAAGACCCATTTTGCTACAGTGGCCTGTAAAGTAACCAGTTAGAAGTCTTAAGTCTACTCTGCAATGTGAAAGTAACTTCTCTGTCCGGCGTTAGGAATTGTTTCGCTTGTCGCCTACCGATAGAATTTCGCCAGTGTTCAACGAACTTCTTCTCCTCCCATCTCCTGAGAAGTTCGTTGATGGACAGGTTCAGGAGCAATTAGGGGCATGTTTGCCCCTTTTTTAGCTAGATGATCCACTATTACATCCCATGCATTTCAGATATGGCCTTGCTAAGGAGTTCGCATATCCTCCATGTGCCATACTATTACTTCTTTATTGTAAATATTATATAATATAATATATGAATAATGTGAGCAAACTCCCCGCCAATGAGATTTATATATAAGAGGATCACTTTTTGATCGGAAAACATGTTAGATGTGTGCTTTCCTTCCCCTATTGAAGGTGTGGTAAGGTGTGTGAGAATGAAATGGTTAAAGTAATCTTACGCCATTATGAAGGAGGCCTCTTAAGTCACGGACAGTATTTTTAGATAATTTGCGTGAGACTTGAAGCAACTATGTACATGTATTAAGAACTTTTTAAAGAGGTTTAGTTGGTTAGTCCATTGCTCAGAGTAATGATCATTTTGAATTGAACTTCATACATACATACAATGCGCTCAATTTTTTTAACAGAATAGAACGCAGGTGTCTAATAAGCATTCTTAATTTGAAACATTCATGTGAAAATTTTAGAAATTAAGTGACCTTCCAGTATTTTCAGTATCATTAATTGGAAGTGGGTAAATAATTAATCAATTTCACTGCAATGAAATGCCAATCAAGCTTGAAATGAATACGCTTTGCATGACTGACACAGCATGAAAACACCAACCATGCCGTTTCGGGTGTGAATGCATACGTGCATGTATATTTATGGCATGTGGCCTGCAGAGTATCCTGATCTAGTGAGCAAAAGTACGATTTCGCTAGTAGCGTCATAGCGCTTCTGATGCAGTAAGTGGTTAGTTCGAATAGGAATGGAAGATGATGTCATTTTTGTAATTTAATAGTTAAGTTTATGTATAAATTAATAAGCATTTAATAATTAAACCCAGCGCCTCCTGAATGGTATACTAGTACTCCACCATCCAAACTATTGGTAGATAGGTTAAAGTTTTATTTCTCGTGGACAAAGTAGGTAAATAATTTTCGACTTTAAGCTAGATCCCAACTATCGAAAGGTTGTGCACAGCCTTCGCACCCGCCTCATTTAGTGCTAGTTCCGAACTATCAACAAATGATGCAATGTGAGACAACTGATTATTCTTAAGACACCGCCGAGTAAAATTCACCAGTTGCTTATAGGTAAAGAAATGGAATGCTTCTAAATTCACTAAAACCACGCCTTTTTCGTACAATGGGTTTCCTGCAGGGTATACAAAGCATTCATGCCTGGGGATAAATTTTAACTATAATTTTAACGCTCGAAAAATAAATTTCAGCTTTAACAACATTGAAAAATAGTTATTACAAACTTATATTTAAAGTGAATGTGTTTTGTGTTGTACAAACAAAGTGAATATAGAAAATAAATTTTTGGCGAAAGTTCCAAATTTGAAGTTCCAACCACGCCTACTGTACACAAGTCTGGGAACAGTTTGCTGGTGAAGAACAATTACGGTTCCCTGCCGTGGATGAGAGTATGCAATTCGCTGGGCTGAAATTGAAGTTAAAGCTCTCTTTGGCTTTCTACACAGTCCACCAAGTAATCGATTTGACAGAGTAAATTACTAGGTTGTTCAATAAGTTTTGCGGTTCGATAAGAGAGGGCATTGTTACTAGCCAAGCCTTGAAGACGTTTCACGTCAAGGACGTCAAAAAACAGCAACAACACAAGAAATCGGAGAAAAAATACAGGATATCGTATTGGAAAATCTCCGAGTGGCTGAAAGATATTTAGTAGAAGCCCTAGGCATTTGAAGTATTGGGTTTCAGAAAGCTGTGTGTAAAATGGGTACCGTATTCGCTAACAATTCAACAAAAACACATTCGAATGCGACTTTTTCAGCAGCATTTACTATGGATGAGGCTTGGGTATATCACCATGATTCAAAACCAAAACAAGATACTAAAAAGTGTTGTGAACCTGGTTCTTCAGCTCGGATCAGAACAGAGATCGAATTGCCTTCGAAAAACTTTTTTGCCAGGCGAGAAGTGTGCTACGGACCACTGTCTTGTTGAAATTTCAAAGTCACCAGTAAATTCTCTTCCGCATAAGGTAGCATTATATTTTAAAGTATCTGAAAGAACTTGACCGTATCCATATCACCTTCAATACGATGAATTAGACCGCGACGATCAACAAAAAGCAACTCCACACCATTATTGAGCCTCCCTCGTGCTTTATGATGGGTGAGATCAACTTGGGGTCGAGTGCTGCACATTTTTGCCATCTGAATCAGCTCTATTTTCCTTCGTTTCAGCGCTGAATAAAATATAACGCCACTGGTTTTGAGTCCAGGATATGTCCTCTCGCGCAAGCTCAGTTCGGCGCTATCGTTGATATTATCAATAGCTTCTTCCGTGCCAGTCCACCGTGAAGCCCTGCTCCTGCCAATGGAAACGCAACTGTTCTATTCGTTATTAGCTTCTCCAGATGAACAAAAATGTCTCAATGAATGTCCGCAGCACTCTTCATAGGATCCTATTTTGACCATCTAACGACCACCTTATCAATCTGGCTAGAAGTACAGTCACGCTTTCTTTCTTTTTTTTTTGGAAACGTTTTCTGCTTTTTTATGTTTAGAAAAATATTTCAAAGTATTAAAAACCATCGTTTTTGAAACGTTTAATTGTGTTGAAATTGCACAGTAAGAAAATCCGATTTTTGCAACTCTATGATTGCTTTTCGAAGAGCTGGGGTGCAATTTTTCCTGCTCGACATTATTGAATCGTTTCAAATAAAATAAAGTGCTGTAGGAATACTCCAGATACTTTATTTTGTATTTGCTTACCAGTTACAATATAAAACAGATTCGCATCATTTTGGACGATAACCGAATCGATCTTAAGTATATTTCTCACAAAAGTATCAATGCTCTAACTAAAGCGCAAAAGTATATTAAATCGCAAAAAGCACCGTTACGTTGCCAGCGCATCGTTCGTAAGTATTTTTCAATGCATGGAACTTACAGATTACCCTGATACCCATTTACTACTTCAAATGTTAACAAAAATCAGCTGTTTGAATTAACTCAATCGCGGTG
The DNA here is from genome assembly GCF_028408465.1 of Anastrepha ludens. NCBI lineage: Eukaryota > Metazoa > Arthropoda > Insecta > Diptera > Tephritidae > Anastrepha > Anastrepha ludens. The sequence continues at coordinate 72,599,624 of NC_071500.1, forward strand.
GAATTACTTGACATTACGGAAACACAAAAGGACTCTTAACTTCTGTTAAGTTAAAGAAACCATAAAAACAAAGATAAAGAACTTGGAAAGTCAAGAGTTTGACTGCATATACATATGTCTGGAATACTTCTTGAACCTTTTAGAAACTTAATATAAATATGTACTATCTTCGAAACAAAGGACTCTCGCGGACAAGAAGCTTCATAAAAACTATGAAGAAAACTCCATTTCCACATACGAAATTATTTACAGTGGTCAGACAATTTATTCGTACACCCTGCGTAGTACATAAAAAACTTTAGCTTTGCGCAAAATATTTAAGTTCTCTAATTCCAGAAATGAAATTGAAAGTTTTTGTTCCTTAATTATTGAATAAATATGTCATTCTTTACGAATATATCAAAATTTTGTTCGTTTGTCTACATCGTGCTAAGTATCTGTTTATAACCTGTGAGTGTACGAATAAATTGTGTGACCACTGTATAATGCGAAATTATGTATTTGTGTGAAAAAAATTGAAATTAACTCAAAGAAAAAGATATTAAAAAAATAAACTATATGAAAGTAATATAATCAAAATGCAGATAATTTGGAGCAAATATGTAAATATTTCCCCACTAAATAATACTCTATAATATATTTTCTAATTAATTAATCAAGCTGAATCACGTTTGATAACTAATGTGGAAAAACATTTTATGAAATAAAGAAATAAATATCTGAATCCGTTCGAAGCCCGCTTTGAGAAGAAGACAAATAAGCGCACAAGCATACTCATAATGTAGTAGCAGATTAGAACATACTATAAGGTGAAGTATGTAGATGAGTATCACACAATCAAAACAAAAGCCAGACTATTCGACGAATTGTTACTAACTAAAATAAATAGTGAGAAATATATGTACACGATGAAAATTGGTCAAACTGAAATGCCATTGAAGCTGCCCACTGAGCCATAACGAAGCAAAGCCTAAATAATGTTCTCGACTAGTGCTTTCCTGCTAATGGCCCCATTCACACCACCCCTTGCCGGAGGGGATGCCATTGTTTTTACCGACGCAGCTATTTGTGAGCTAATAAACACCCCTACCGAATGCCATCGCTTAGTCGACGTCCCAGCGAGGCAACGAGCCGGTCAAGCAAGCCAATCATAATTGCTTTGCAAGTGATGACTTTGCAGTACGTTTCCGCTTGTCACTCCTTTCCGCACAATCACCAGCACAGCAACAATGACGTGCTCCTGTGCTTATTATTGCTATCATATGGTGGAAGTATTGAATCGCGTTAGTGGTCTCGTCGGTCACATAATCAATACACAATTTTGCCCTACTATCGAGAATATGTACTCACGATGGATGCCACCCATTGAAAGAGAGCTCGCTCGCGCACAATCGAAGTAAACAAAACAAAAGCTTAAAAGAGCGCTGCTGAGTGAGCGTAACGAAGGAGAGACATAAAAATGTGTGATTATGTATTGTATGGGTTCATTCGGATGGACGCCAGCGAGTGGGTGGCTGATAATTTCTTTATAAAGGTACGAATGTGTGTGGTGCGCGCGTTAACGTTATAAATACGAGTACTTCCATTTGTTGTTGCATGGATGAGCTTGTTTCTATTTTACCTGTTTGTAATTTTTTCATAACTTTTTTTGTTTTATTTACTTTTTGCTAATTTATACATGCTTATAAATATGTATATACACGTGTGTGATCTACATATTTTTAAAAAGAAGAAAGCAATTTCTATGCAATTATTTACGATACTAATATTTGCACAACCACGAGAATATGAATTTACTGTAGATACAGATCGGCCAAAGCTAGAACGCCCGTTAGTACATTTTTGTTCATATCGTAAATTCTTTATAAACCCGACGTTGTTTTGCAGAATTTTGTTTTGAACTCATTTTTTTATATGTATGTATATACTTTTATCATTGACGAAGAAAAATCTTAGGAATTTCGCGTTTTATAAATAAAAAGTTAATATTAAAGAAACAAGCTTTGCTTAAAAGCAATTTAATAGTGACAAAAGCAAAGCATATTTGATTAAGGCAACCAAGAAAAATTTAACATTGGTAGCTAATAGCGTATCCACTATTCAAGCAGACGCTGTGCATCTCTTGGGAATAGAAGGTATTCAATTATTCATGATATCCAGCGATATTCCTTACTATTACCGACTGAACTTGATTGATTGTTTAATTTTCACTTTTGATTTTCGTGATAAAGGTCTGCCAGTTGCTGGGCCAGTCAAGAACTTATGTATGTATATCCTACTATGTACTCTGAAGCCAGGCTTTATATGCTTCAGTTTTTTGTTCGGTCATTATCTTGTTGGAACCCCCATTTATGTTACATCTCTTCATATGCCGTTTTCTTTATTTTAATATGTAATATGTAAGTAGGTGAGCGTACATGAAAGAATCCATAATTCTCCTAACCATACAAATTGGTCCAACCAATTGAGGTGGCTTTTGGGAACTCTCTGCTTGCTCTCTTTGCTCTAAAGTCCGTAAATTAATAGCGCCTACATCCTTTATTAGGTGTTTAGCCGAGGTTCCCCTCTAATTGGTTGTTGTCTTAGCCTTACAAAATGAGGGGCCCACGAACGGCATTCTCTCCATTGTCCTCCTTTACTGGAGTGCTACTAAAATACTTCCAACCTAAAAATAGAATACATGCGAAGATACTATATTGATGAGATATGTTGCCCACGTGATAGACTCTTACCCCGTGTAGAGTGGATATCTCCATTGAAACAAAATAGAACAAGATGCACTCCAAAGGGCCCAAAAGAGCGTTTGAAATGTATCTACTCTTTAAAGTTCAAAAACATCGTCGTTTCCTCTCGGCTGCTTATTATGTGTATACTGTCGGGTAATGTTAAATGCCGCAACTCCACCGTTCCCAATTTTTTGTATGCAATGACACAACAAATTTATCTGCCTACTATTAATACGAAGTTGATTAAACGTTTGTGTAAATTAAAGCGCCTTTAGACCCAGAATGATCTATGCTGATAAGACAGAGTGTTTGAATTCTCTTATCAGCAAAGTACAATGTTAATTGCAAGTACATATATCCGTAGATTTATGCGAAGAAGTCAGAAAAAATATTGGTGTATAACATCTACAGCCGCGCCATAATGAATAGTTTTCAATCATAGTACTAACCTTCTGTTATATAATGAGTGTCCCTAGGAAAATTTGGCATACATTAACGGAACCAGATTATAAACAGTGTTCCCAAAAAAAGAGAATAATGATTCTCTACCAGCGGAATAATGAACACACGATTCGAAAGGCCAAGGTTGATTTCACGCAAATAAAATGGAGATTAAAGAATGGCCAACTCAGTCCCCCGACCTAATTCTATAAAAAATCAGTGGGGGGACTTAAAAATATCTGTAAACAATGCCTAATCGAGTAACAATCAACCACTTTGGAAAATCGTTAAAGATGCGTGGCTGAAGATTCTGAAGCAGCGATGTGAGCAATTGGTGAACTCAAAAATTAGGGCAATTCAAGTAAGTATTAGTTCCAACTTTGATTCTGCAAACCTTGTCGAAGCAGATTTTCTTTAATTTTTTTTATAAACTTGGTCGGAATGCGTTACTTATAGGTATGAACCTTGAATTTCTATCTTTTATTTTAAAAAAGTTTTGTTTTCGTTAGAGAATTGATTGAAATATATGTTCAGTTAAAGAAAAGAATGTTTAAAAATAATAATAAAACCTGAGGTGATAGACGTCGTAATTAAACTTTTTTGAACAAATTTAAAATTTTTTAGTACTGCTATTTTCATGTTCGCAACTACGTGTAAAGTCAACTCGAACTCCTAATTTTTAAAGGATATATCTTTAATTAAAAGGAAAATAGATGATACTAAATTTAAAAACAATTACATAATTATATTTCTTATTACAACATTAATTAATTATAATTGTTTGCTTTGGATTACCATCTTGGGGTTATTTAAATAAGAAATATGTATCAATATAAATATAAATTTTGTCGTAATAATTCCCAGGTACAAGTTTGTATTAAAAAAAATAGCATTCATAATAATCTATTTAATATTAAACATCGAAAAATTTTGTGGGATCTTCTTAAGATCGCTGTAGTCATCAAGTTTTCTAACATTAATTAGTCGAAAAATGGTTACAAGAAGTCGACTTAAACAATGTTGCTTTCTTGTTTTCCTCCAGCGTGAAGGTCAGAAATTGGCCATGGATTTAGAACGCCTGACGAATAATACTAAAATTGTCATTAATATTTTTTTATTGAAAGGAAAGTAAAGAATTATTTCTTATCTCTTTTTTAACAGAAAATAGATCTCTTTATTTGTGCTTAGCCATTTCATCCTAACACGAACCAACGCAAAATAAATATAATGCCAGCTATTATGTTCCATACTTGAACTCATTTCGCCAATGACAAAGTTACATTTAGAAAAAAAGCCCGATTTTTTCATGTACACAACCTTAAATGTTTAGTGCTAGTGAACCAGATCTTTGTACGTATCGAAGCACATTGGACTGATTGTCGGTCGGAAGCAGTAACTGGAATGGTAACAGCGACAAAACAAAAAAAAAGTAGTAACCGAAAAAAAGCAAATCAAAGCAGAATCGGCAAACTAGGCCATGTGCTTTTTTTTACTTTACTCTATACTCTTTTCTTATTGCTTTTATTTCGGCTATCCGCTACTACTTCCCCCACCCTCACTCTCGCCCTTAACTACATGGCTGGCGATGCGTTATGTATGTACTATGTAGCCTCACATATGACTCAAGTGTGCGTACTTACACTCTGTTGCAAAATTACAAGACCGTTGAAGTTTTGGTTATCGCCCCTACTATTTACATGAAACTTTCATCTATGAATTTTGAGTATTAGTAACTTTAGTATTGAGCAATCAATATCCAATACAATAAATAACGATATAGCTTTGAAAGATAAAAATAATATTAATTTAACCCGTGTTGAAAATTTCTATATAGTATGTCCACTACTTTTATTGTGTGCTTTGAATTAATTGTAATATAAACAGTTTTATTTCAATTATGGGTTATTTTTCATTAGATATATTTATTAATAATAAAAAAGTACTAAAGAAAACCCGGTAGCAAAATTCAAGAAAAGTGAAGAATTTGAAGTTTATGCCATTACTATGTAAATTGGCCGGAATCACTGTGTGGTGAAAATTTCTTTTTCAAATCGGGGACTTACTGCGCTAAAAAAAATGCTGGACGAAAAATAAAAATATGCCCGTACTCTGCAATTCAAAACAAAGTTACTCCAAACTTCCAAGCATTGGCAGCATAAAAATGTGTTCTCAAACTATACAGAGATCTTTAAAACGTAATCCGATCACAGAACGTGCTAGAATGACCATGCCTGTTACCTCACCACAGAACTGCCTAAATGGATTTAAGACCACAAGCACATGATGATTCCCATATTTCATAAAAAATAACAAATAAATTAAAATAAAAATTGGCTCAAAGTATTTTTTACGGTGAAATAAAATAAAACCCTGATGGCTCTTCCGGCTTAAACGGGTGCTAGCAAAGCATCCAAAAAAGTACTACAGCGGTGGGAAGTCATGTTGTGGGAAGCGATCTTCTCCATCAAAACATTGGAGCTGCAATTTACTTCGGTCATAATGAACAGCATGATAGTAGTCTTGTCCTCTTTCTGGCCTCCAACCAAGAGAAAAATTTAAACAATGTGAGTGTGTAAGTTTCCACTCTCCACTTTTGCCGTTATATTATCACAATTGTTCGGGCAGTTTTAGAATTGTCAAATTAGAAGTTGAGCGAAATACTTAGCGGTATCAGAGGTAGCCAATATTTGATAGGTCTTATATTTTTGAAATAGACTGTATCTATGGTAGATACACACGTGCACTTGCTCTGCCAAAAAACAGTTACTTTATGCACCACAGCGTGGAAGCTTAGTAAAATTTTGAGTTTCCAAGCGTCACAATGGGGTTGGCGATGAGCTGTGTGATGCTATGCGTACATACATATGTAGCGCAGTAATTGTACAAGCGTGTAGTTGGAATATTTGCTCAAGAGTGCCACCACAAAAATAGCGAAAAAGGCAGCAACCATATTGCAACCTAAAATATGTATGTAGTGAAGAGAGGACGAAAACCATGTACATAAACACATACACATGTACATATATATATAGAGCTCAGTGAAGGAATTTGCATTGCATGCGCGTGTTGTGCCAATTAAAGGGGCATGGGGTGATAGAAAATTTTATGTACACCTATGGACATATAAAATGCATGACTCGTAAAAGATGTCATGACGTTCTCACGCTGAAAATGAAATTTGCTTTTGACCGTAGACCTATTATTCGACGAAGCATATCACCAACTATTTACGAATAGGTCTACAACATAATAATCAATTCGCACACGGCAGACTTTCTATTGGGGTTTTAATCGGCATGAAGATATCGCTCATTTGTTGCAAGTGTCATAATAAAGGAAAAAAAAACAAGCAAAAAGTTTATAAATATACAGAGTTCACCACTTATAGCGATATCTGTGACGTACAGTATCTCATAATATGGAGATTTATTATTTACTATTACTTAGGGAGTTATAGTAAATTGGAAACTTTTGAGCCGTTAAGTTGTATTTACATGGAGCGATTTCCTAAGCGATTCAACATGACCTGCAAAATTCCCTAAGAAAAGGAAATTTGGAGTATGGATCAGGAAATGGGTTCGTCAGTGTGAATTTTTGGGCACTCCCGATGATTTGTACAAAAGTAAACAAAGTTAAATAGATATGTAATACATTGCCCATCTACTTTGAGGCAACCAATTTTATCGCTTATGAAACCGCTTCATATAAATACTGCTTTATTCTCAAATTTTGGATTTTTCGAGTTGTGACATTCGTTGAGCAAAAGAACGATATACTTTTATAACAGGGTAGCACATCGAGGAAACCTGTCATAATTCAGTGGAACTACAGACTTTTATGAGCAATGCTGCTTACTAAGTTTTTTAATTTCTCATCAATTTAACTTTTTAAAGGACTTTAAAGTTTCAAAGACTTAATTTTCAAAAAATGGTTTTAAATAGTACTTATATTCGCTCTATGATATTAATAAGGGCATCAATCGAAAGGGGAAAAATATCTTTGAAATTTTCCAATGAATTATTTTGAAAAATATGCACTTACGGTCATAATAAAATTACGTTATTTTACCCAATTTTCAGTACTTTTATCCTGTTTTTTTTTGTTTTTATTCTAATTTAAAAAAAAAAATAAGTATATAACACATTCTTCTACAAGCATCGAGTAAATCAAGATTTCAAACATTGAACAAGATTTAAAAAAATTCGAAAACATTTCATCAAAAATGCTTATATGAAAATACAAACAAAAAGCACTAGTTGCCAGGGCTTTTGGTTTGGCGCTGGGCAAAGATAGTCAAGAGTTATAAGTGTCTTTAAATTCTCTATTGAGGTTTTACTATTAATTCTTGAGACTGAAATTTTTATTTCGAGGAAACTTGGACTATATTGCCGCTAAATAGCAAAACAAAAAAATTAATAGAATGGTCACAGACTCCTGTTAGGTTAATTAAGAAAAAGTTAGGACAAGAGGCTTAGGAAGACCATACAAGACTAATACTAGGAGAAGGCATAATCATGGATAGAAATACAGCAGCAATAAAAAGTGGACTGAAGGTTTCACAATGTAAACATATGGTAGTATGAAGGTTTCGGAAGTGTGGAATAAATGTGAGTTCTTAATTTATCAATCTTACCGACCGAAAAGGAAATGTTTTGTACTCAAAACCGAATGTGAAGTAAGAAAAATCTATTTTGTTAATTTGTTAAATACGCTTTTAGACTATATTGAAAATATTATACAGCAGAACAGCAAGAAACCAAGCAATTCTTTAAGCATTAGCCCCTTTGAATTATATTGAAGAACAGGTATTAAAGAGTTTTGTCAAAACAAATGTTGATTTTTTTAAACACTGCTCTAAAATTTGCAGTTCATCAGTTATTGCCTATAATTCCGAATATTCCAATAATATTGATATACTCCGAAAAATTTAAATGAGGCAATGCTAATGCGCTAAACGGGAAAATGTCAAAAATCCATTTTTTTTTTAAATAGACAAAGAGTAAAATTGAAAACACTTCCTGCAACATGACAGAGCTCCTAATCTGATTTGTAGTGTGCGTCTTGAGAAGTTTTTTACAGAAATAAAAAATTAAAATTATCGCGAATAAAAAAATAAAAAATTAATTCCGAAATTTTACCAGTACAGTTGTTTCATTGCATTTATAAGATGAGAAATACTTTTTTCATTGTCAATAAGAATTATTTCCCAACGTTTGGTTTTTGTGTTGCCTGATAATGAATATGCAGCAGAAATATTTTTTCCGTTGTCACTCTATACATATCTACTTATACATATGTACATATATGTACGTGCAATACGCGAAAGGATATTTCGTGAATGTCCATGAGACCTGCACCGTTCATTCAATTTCTGTTCAACACAATTTTATGAAATTTATGTATTTAGTTTTTGTGAATTTTCTACAAAGTTTGCTTTGATTTAGATAATTTTTGCTACACCACGAACTATATTTTAATAAAGAATTAAAGAAAAAATGTAGCATGAAGATAGAAACAAAGATAAAATTACTTAACTATGTGAGCGCAAGAGTATATATATATATATATATATATATGAAATGTTCATATTATTTATCAAGCAACTGAAAAAATAAAGGTTGGGAAATAGATCTTATTGGCAACGAACAAAATATGTATCTTATAAAACAGTTAATAAGCACCTGAAATATTAAACGCTGTCCCGTTATCCCGTTTTTTTTTTTTTTTGTTTCAGGGCAGAAATGTATTGAGAGACTTGCCATTGCCTGCCGAACCCGAACTCATCAAATAGTAACTACACGACAACGGCGACCGGAACAAAGTTATTTTAATTTCAATTTTACTAGTTGTTCATGCTATGACCACCACTGTAAATATTGTACATAAGTAAGTACATATGTATGTGTGTTACACATTTGCACGTGATGTACGTGTAGATTTAGTTTAAGGGATTAAATTTCGGCTATTGTATTCACTGAGAGCGTCTGAGTTGCTCTGGTATTTACACTACATAATTGATCCAATAAGGCCGTCGCAGTTGAGGCAATGAAAATGGGACAGCAGTGCAATACGACAATATTGACATAAAAATGAGAAATAGTAGAAAATTTGCAGTGATGTAATAACATTTTTTTATTAAAATTTAATAGTTCATCTATGGAGTATCTAAATGCGAACCAAAATTATTGTGTGACTTTAATTTTTCAGCACAGAACTAGAGCATACGGAAACGTGATATAAATGCGTGCATACGTATGTACATATGTACATACATACATACTTGTAAACTTAAATAATTATATTGAAAATTAATGGAATATCTTTAGCATCTATACGTTACTTAGTTTATCATATTGCACTCACACATGCTGTTATTATACAACAATTTTTCCTTAGTGTTTTTTTGCAAAATTAATTTATTCACGCTTTACCTTCACTCGCCTATGTTGTTTCTCTTAACGTTGCTTTGCTCTGCTTTTGGGTTGAGTTTAGTATTTACGTTAGTTTTCTAGCCGATTTTCTCAGTGCCTGCATTTTCTTTTGTTTCGTCACAGTTTCGTGCTTTGTTTTCGTTTCGTTTTTACTGTAATTGTATAATGTTTTTATTGACTCTTATTGGCCATTGAATAATCTTTGACTATATCGCGTTAATTCGTTGAGAAACAGCACTCACCCAAACTCACCAAGCTATTGATAAATGTAAAAGCTATCTAAATAGACATACATATGCCTACACGCACCAACGCGTGTTTTTTATGCCTAAGGTTGCAAGTTAGATTTTACAAAATGATTTGTTATCAACTCCACAGACTCGAATGAAGAATACACTTCTTGCTTAAAACCGTCCAGGTGAATTGTGACAAAAGCACTGTAAATACGGTTTGAAAGCTGATGAGAGCAACAATTAAATGGCGCAGGATATTGTTGCTTGTTTCATTTCCGGGGTGCTCCACAGCAATGGAAAATATGCAGCTTCCACCAACTACAACAACGTACAAATAGTATATCTGCTTTAATAATGGTAACGTCGTACTGCTGACCGTATATTGGTCGTTGGTCGTGTTGTTCCTCGACGTTGCTCTTCCTCTTTAGTAGAGCTATGTATTAAAGCCACTATGTACTAAAGTATAAAAATACAGAGTTGTTTGCACGGCGAAACGCGATTTTCATAGATTAAAATTTTTAATTTTGTTCCAGTTTCGCTGATTTGTCGCAAAATTTTTCCGCCTGCGTGAAATTTCAGTACTCACTTAAATGCATAAAAGAAAATACAATATTTTTTTTTTGTCTTAAACAACTTATGGCGAGTCTTATCATTCACTGTAATGCAAAAATTGTATTTTTTATTTTATAATATTTTTTAGGTAAAAAATTAAAAATTCTTTTCAATGTTGCTCAATGTGAAAAAATTTTGGAACTTTTCTCTGCTCAGCTCCTATGTTCAAATTGAAATTCAAATTGTATTAAAAAAACTTTACGAATTTCGTTTTTAATTCAATATCCGACGCAAGTAGTTTTCCTTATAAAGTGATTGCCGTTTTTTACCGAATACATATTATGTAATATTTCTGTGAAATTTCTTTTGCAAGCTTGCATTTTTTTATAATTTTGTTCAAATGAAAATTTTCACATTCTTCTTCTTCAATTTTGGCGTACTTGCGTACCTGTGACGTTATTTCTCTAAATTTTCACCCGAACTGATTTTCTATTTTTCCGACCGTGCGCTCTGAGGCAGAATTGTAAGTTTTCGCTTGACTTCTCGTCGCCGTCGTCGCAGTCGAGCGGCGCTCGGTCGACGTCGTAATTTCTCATATGTTGTGCGCAACGCAGCGCAGGAAAAATCAATCTTTTTTGTCATTCTTCTTTTGCCTTCACATTCGGCCACTCACACACACATACATATGTATATAGATTAGTCTACCCGCACCAGAAGAATAAAAGCACAACCGGTAGCCAATTTAACCATTCTCTAAACAAATTTTGTGAAAACCTCCAGTGGCAATTTTTTGAACGTTTACATATTTTGGTTTTTAAAATCTACTGAAATGAAATGGTATCATAAAAACATAAGCTACACCCCAAATGCCATAGACAATTGAGTTGGTGCGAAACTACCATTCGGAAGTGCATGTGTTCGAAACCCGGCAGAAGCACCTAATAATAAAAAAGTTTTTCTAACAACCTCGGCAGACAATTTCAAACCTCCGAGTGCATTTCTGCCATACAAAATCTCCTCATAAACAACCATTTGCCGTTCGGAGTCAGTTTAAAAGTGTAGGTCCCTCCATTTGTGGAACAACATCAACACGTAAACCCCAAGGAGGATGAGCTCGGCCAGATATTTTGTTGTACGTCTTTTAAGGAGGATTTGTGATATGTGTGACACTAGGTATTAGCATTAAAGGATTCATCAAGTGATATGACTGTCGGTCGAAAGCTTATCTGAGTATGCTCCAACTGATACATATGTGTGCAGAATATGTCGCACATGGTTTGCCCTAATTAAAAGGAGATGATTTTGTTGTGAGAGAAAAGGAACGAGGCACATAAAATGAGGCACCGAGGCTGAAAATAAATTTTAAGCACAGTTTCACTGAGAAAATCCAAAAGTAAGAAAACGGCCGAAAAGCATTCAAAGGCATTTTTCATTATGCGAGTTTGTGATTTAGAAGTAGTTTTCGTATCGGATGGTAACAGGGCATTGCTATTTTCTCACGAATATCGAATTTGCTATACTGGAACGACCAGATTTGTATCTAGCCAAGAACTGTCACTTCAGCAGCATTAGTCCAAAATTTATGGAGTGTTTCGAGCTGTTTGATGATTACATTATATTTATCAGGACAGCGAAATTTATTACAAGACGCTATGATAATTTGCAACCCTTTTTTAATTTTTCGTTTTTGTTGGTTGCGAAAATAACTTTAGCGACAATCGACGCAGTGCTTCTTGACTACCAGACAGCAACCAGAGTGGAGTTTGATGTTATTTGATTTGCTTGTGTTCTAATAAAATAATAAACTATTAATTGCCCAACCATTTAGAAGAAAATTAAGAATTATAGCATTAAAGCAATGTTCCCTCTTTCTAACTTAAGTTACGAAAGATTTTAAAGATTTTACTCAAACTGTCAAATCTGCTTACTGTCAAATCAGCTGATGCCAAATAAATAAGAGCATGACATTTCTTCATATGTTTATCTTCTCAGTTTCATTGGCTCGATAAATATTCATAACAAAAAGTAATCGGTACCTCCTGTAACTCGATACTAGATCCTAATTCTAATCCAAAAACATATGCATATTTTCAATTTATATATTGTACATTTACTCAAAAGCTCAATTCCTTGTACAAATTAGTTGATATTTTGAGTTTTTGTATACATTGTTTTCATCTTTTGTAGAAATTCGCATACACACCTCAAAAACCAGAAAGCAGGTTTTTTTCGAGATGGAATCCGAAATTTTTTGAGAGATGGACGGCAGCTTATTGTTTAATAATACTTAAAGTTAAAAAATAACGGAAGTATTTCAGTTTTGTTACAAATATGATATTTTTCTGCGCAGGACTGAATTAGAGTCTTGTCCGACTTACAATAAACACCGCATATATACCGCTAGTATATGTACATATATTATATAATATAAAATATATTAAGTTGTAAAACATACCAAATGTACGAAAATTTTAATTTCCTGAATGTATTATAGGTCTCATAAGACTGTAAATAAATAAATAAATATTTCCAATGAACAACAGGAAAATGTGTAGGGCGATTCACGATTAAGTACATTATGGCATTTGCAAATTATGATGGCAAATATAGACATTTTTTTGTTTTTCTGCACTTTGTTGTTTTTGCACTTACATATTTGTAAATAGCCCTTATACATTTGCACTTGCCCAACTTAGCTAATTTACTATACCAAAACTCTATACCATAGAAGGACAATTAATCAGCTGTTGCAAACCAAAAGAATTTGAAATGGAGCGGGCAAGCAAAAAAACATAAAGAGAAAGAACAAAAATAAATAATTAGCGCGTACAATTATATTAGGTGTTTGACCGTGCTCCTCCTCATATTTGTGGCATGCGTCTGGATGTTGCACCACGAACGGAGGGACCTACAGTTTTAAGCCGACTCTGAACGGCGAATGGTTTTTAATGAGGAGCTTTTTCATGGCAGTAATACACTCGGAGGTTTGCCATTACCTACCGAGGGGTGACCGCTATTATTGTAGAAAAAAACTGTTTCAATCATTCGGCTGCGGCGGCCGAGAAAAAACCACATAAAAAATGGCAAAAGAGGAGATAAAAATATATCTAAAATATTTACAAGAAACTCTAGAGGGAAGGAGTAAGTTTGAATTATTTCCAGCTTCTACAGCGACATAAATTGTATTTATTATTTTCATGCAGATTCCTACATCACAATTTTTGTCCAAAAAGCCAATGATTAGCGAAAATCGGTTGCTCGGGGATTGCTTGAGGCCTATTCTGGAATGTATATGTACATATGTTGTTTCACAAATGGAGGGACCTACAGTTTCAAGACGACTCCGAACGGCAAATATTTTTATGAGGAGCTTTTTCATGGCAGAAATACACTCGGAGGTTTGCCATTGACTGCCGAGGGGCGACCGCTATTAGAAAAATGTTTTTCTTAATTTCGGTGTTTCACCGGGATTCGAACCAACGTTCTCTCTGTGAATTTCGAATGGTAGTCACGCACCAACCCATTCGGCTACGGCGGCCGCAATATAGTTACAAATATAGTACCAGGAAATTGCAGTGGTTTTTTGCTTTTCACATTCTGTCAAAAAAAAAAATTCTGGAATGTTGGTACAATTGTTCTCTGTCCCTTACAGAGTGGAGCGTAATCTGTCCAACTTTTTTTTTTTTTTTGTTTTTGCATTTAATTATATCAGTCAATCGCAGGTATGCTCTGCGATTTTCACTATGGATAAAAATATCGAACAAAGAATTTGTCTTAAATTTTGTGTTTTGAACGGGATTTCGTGTGCCGCATCGTTGAAAATGTTGCAGAAGGCCTATGGCCATAGGCGAGTGTACTTTATCAAAAACACGGGTCTACGAGTGATATTAGGCTTTTGCAGAGGGCCGAGAAGCCGTGGAAGATTTGCCCCGATCTGGTCGCCCATCAACGTCTTCAAAGGATGAAAACGTCGACAAAGTCAAGGTTATTGTGCTGGAAAACCATTCTTTAAGTTTGAGGGAGGTAACTCGTGGCCTTGGCGTGTCTCACGAATCACTTTCACCATCAATTGGGCATTAGACGCGTGGCAATTTGCGGAAAGAAAACTCATGGATCTTGGATCATGATAACTCACTTTTTTTGACCAAAAACTGGAGAAATATCATCGAACAACCACCGTTTTCACCGAATTTAGCCCCTTGTGACTTTTTCCTTTTCCCAAAACTTAAATTGCCACCCCGCGGACGTCGCTTTGAGTCAACAGAGGACATTAAGAATTCGCTGACAGAGTTGAAGAAGATATCTCCAAACGCGTTTATAAGGTGCTTTGACGACTGGACTAATCGTTGGAATATGTGTATTGCTTCGAATGGAGCCTATTTTGAAGACGACAAAATAAATTTTGATGATTAAACAATTTTTTTACGTTTGAGTCCAACCAATACTGATGGTTGAACTCGATGACACACGCCAGTACCGACAGTTAATAACCCCAAACTACTGGGGTGTAACCTTCGTATGGTTTGTTCTCCTTTTCAGTGCACACAATCGCGATTGTTACTAAAGTTACTAGCGAAACGTTACTAGTGACATTTAAGACACGAAGGTACAGACTAAGATACTGCTATTAACAACATACTAAGGCTGAGCCACCTCCTAGGTAGGTCAGGAGACATCTCCATGACAATGCAGCAAGTTAAACTCCTACCTATTCAACAAATGTACATTATACAAAAAATTTAGTTTTGGTTTTACCAAAGCTCCACCCCTTTCTCACAGGTCGACACGGAATGTTTTTGGGTTTACTGTTAAATGAAATTGACGATGACGATTGATGACTACACCGTGCCGGTGTGTTGTTTTATTGTATATAAAAAAAAGAGCGGTGCAGGGTTGATCCGAGAGGTAGAAGTGAACGCAATCGGAATTAGAGTTTCGATTTACAAAGAGCTTTCAGCGGCGCTTCAAAAAATAACGCTCATCAGTCCAACTCCTGCTACGCTTTCCACAACATTTTTGTGTAAAACTCCTTTCGGCACAGGCTGCCTTCGGCCGCGCTTTAAAAAACTGTAGCTACGCCATCCCCAGTATTTTTTCGAACTTTCCCGCGTGGGCGGCCTTCGGCCGCGATTTAAACAAATAACCCCCATAAATTAAAACGTAATGTGTATGTGTGTAGTATGGAGGCACGATAACCCCCATCCTCATCATCAACACTAAACTGAAATACTTCATATTTTTTAGAATTTTTATTTATTTTTGCAGGCATCTGGCAACACAAAATTACTATCGGTTACGATGAATTGCTAGTCTAGTTTAAAATTGGAAAGGGATTGGTAAATGCATTTGCATTTAATTTTCATTGAAATATTTTGCATACAAATATTTCAACGAGTAAAAACACGTGTGCGAATGCATATTTTATGAAGTTGGAAACTATAGTGAAATTGCTGAACGCATTTTGAAGGCAGATACAAACTATTATTTCCGCAATGTCGTGTCGGAGTTATAATGGGTGTTCCGGAGCCCCTCCCTAGCTCCTCCACCGAGTTTCATTAAATAAATCAATTTACTTTGCCTAAAATTGCTCACGCCGCAGAACACTAAATCCAACCGCCTTAATTTATTTCAAATATAAATATTTCACTTTTTCGATTTTCCAAACTCCTTTAAAAATAAGTAAACTTATAAGTATGTCTGTTTGTACAAAGTAAGGGGCGTGAATGCCGCCAACCTTTTGTGCAACGATTTTCGTTTTATCGATTTTTGTACCTTATAAATATGATAGAATAATTTGCATTCAATTGGTAACAGCTTTTCCTAATTGGATTTTAGATAAACAAACGCACAGCTGTTCAGCGGTCTTCTTTTTTATCTGAGCCGTGGCAAACATGGCGCTGCAGTTACAAAATCATTTTTTCTTGTTTCCCTTAATAAAATTCCGTCACAAGCACGAGGCTAAGAATGTACATATCACAAACTTCCAAAATTATCTACTTAAGTATTGCTCAGTACAACATTAATTAACAACTTCGCACCTTATTTTTTGCTTGTGTTATGTACGTTCTAATCGCAACTACGTCTCCTTTGTTTGTTTTAAATAACACAACCGTATTCACTTTTTCACCGTATTCACTTTTCTGCTATTAAATTTCGTATAGAAAACGACTTTAGAATTTCATTTTCAATAAAAAAATTTCTAAATGAAATGAAAAATTTTTGTCGTAACCATAAAACCACTTTTCTAGAATTTCCCCGACTAAGAACCGAGCCGCACGAAATAAAAAAGCTGAATGAAAAAATCCCAATAAAATTGCACAAGTGGTATCAAAACCCAAGGCGAATTCATAGAAGGTGACTGCACTAGAGCAACATCAACATTTACATATATTTTGCTTTTGCAACTTGGTTCGAATGTCAAAATTTCAACTGGAATGTAAACAATCAAATAAGGTAACAGCAAAGAAGCAGCCTCACCTATCATCGTTCACCTCTTAATATTTGACACATACATGGATTAGCTTTGTCCGGTGTTCTCATGTATACCGTCTTACGTTAAATATAAAAAAGTAAATACAACTGGATACCACAAATTATTATAACCTTCAATTCTGAAATTCATTTCAATGTTTTCAATCCTTTATTTTGCGATTTTACAAATCACGTAAAACGTGAGAAAATTTTGGGTAACACAGACTCTTCCAATCCGTAGACTTTATTTTTAACATTTTCAGTTGTAAATTATATTGCATAGCCGCATGGTTTGGTGCGTGTCTACAATTCGGGGAGTGCGTAGGTACGAAGGTCTCTGCATGAAAAAAGAAAATTATTATAGCTGTCGCCCCCGGTAGGCAATGACAAACCTCCGAATGTATTTCTGCCATGAAAAAGCTTCTCATAAAAAACGATTTGCCGTTCAGAGTCGGCTTTAAACTGAAGGCCCCACCATTTGTGGAACAATATCAAGACGCACGCCACAAATAGGATGAGGCCAAAAACCTAACAGAAGTGTACGCGCCAATTATTTATTTATTTTTTAATTATATCTATCTAAATATTTAATTTTTCACTAAGAGCAACTTCAAAGATTCGTGTCGAATGCTTAACGCGCTCTCTAGTTTTCAGACTTTTCAGAAAATGGGGAAGCTATTGTTAATTATTAATTATTGATGATTATGCCAAATTGTCAGTATTTTTTAAGGCAAAGATAAAAGATTGTCTTCGCTTCATTTTGTCTGAAAGATGTAAAGCACAGTGATGATTTTCTTTATTTGTGCGTATTTTTTAATGTCTTTATTTGTTTTCTATAAATATACAGACTTAAATTTTTTGTCCGATTTGTTACTTTTGGTTTGGGACGGAAAAAGAGTTAGGACAGTTCGGAAGCACACTAAAAGCAAACTTGTGACTGAGCAAACACAAAGCAGAGAACGTCACAAAGTATGCGAACGACATGGAATCAGAAAAATATGATTTGTTTAGTGGATTTTCTCATTTTTTTACTGGCCAAGAAATCCAAAAAATGACAATGTTAATAAAAAAATGTATACTCCTCTGGAGCACTCATTTCCATATTTTCTTATAACTTAAAATGAAAATGATTGCTCCTAATTTACAACCATTCTTTCATCCAACCCTGTTTCTTCGTGTCATCCGCTTTTTTGTTTCGCACGTTAACAGTACGACGATCACACCTACGGACTAGGCACAAATCGCTGAGAATTGTGCCCTTTACCAAAATCCAGAGCAGATCTATTAATGAATACGCTTTGCTTAAATCATAATTGGAATAACATCGATAACAAAATAAAACACGATAACTACAAAGTATTATCGATTTTCGTTCTACAGCTCTATATCATATGATTAAAAACATAGTGATAAACATTCAGAAGGCAGTATTTTTATTTTCATAATCAAATTAATCATTAAAAAATAACAAAAGCTTTAATATTTATATTTTAAAGTATCACTCTATGAACTATATTCGGTAGTTTTTATAGGATACAAAATCAGATTTATATGAATAATTAAAAATGTCGCTCCTAGAAGTTGACTCATGGTAATGTTACTAAAAAGTACGTCGCTGATAAATTAATTTATAGATTTGATCAATTGCAGGTCAAGAGAATGCGAAGCATGTTCAACGCTTAGTGAATCAATTAAACTGAAATTGGCAAAGCGCGAAAAAGGCCAAAAAAATTCGGTACAATACAACCGCCTTACAGCCGCAATACAGACTGAACTAAAACAGTTCGAGGGTGAAGTAAAAGAACTTAAACAGAAGCTGCGCTTACTGGAGGATGCCCAGTCAATGTATGGTTTGGTTAAATACAATTTATAACTCCTTATTTATCTAATTGCATCCAGAATGCCCAAGCTTATTCTAATTTTGTTCACATATCGTTTGTATGTAACAGCATAAATGAATTGAGATATATTTCGATATTTATATACCAAAATGCTGGGAACGATTAGGAAGTCGATTTAATCACGTATGTTCGCCTGCCAGTCCGTGCGCATGATAACTCCAGCAACAATTAATATATAATATATCAATGAAACTTAGGCACATATTACTCCTTATGAGGGTGAGATTCAGCGCAGTAAGCTTGCCTGGTTTACTGATACGGCAGTCGAGAGAACCCTCGTCATTCCGATAAGTAACAACTGAGCATACGTCACACGGTAATTTTCACAAAAGAAAAAAATTACTCAAATTTGGTACAAACGATGAACAAAAAAAATACAACGCGAATAATATTTAGGAAATTAGGCAGTGCTTTGCTCTCCCATCTAATGTTACAAGCTATTACTCCAGAACAAGCTAAGGTATTTCAGCTCAAAAAGGCGAAACCTATGTTGCTGATGTTGTAGCAGTATACTTAGATGTGTAGTGTAGATTACCGATCGCCTTCGTCTAGCTCATCTTACGGCAGGCTCAGAAAACTTGCTGTTTCGACAGGTTGGGTTCAGAGGGAGAGGGGTGTTAGAAGAGTGGGTTTGATGGGGGATGTGAAAAGGTGGTTAGTGTCGTGCTTGGTTGCTTCACATGCCGGACATATGTTTAGTATTTCGGTTTCAATTCTGGATAGGTAGAAGTCTAACCTGCTACAGTATCCAGAACGTAATTATGCTAGGGTTGCACGAGTATCTCGGGGTAGCTGGAGCTCTTCATCTGCTCTGGGTGGTGGTTGGACTACGGCATTCGCGAGTCGAAAGCTGAAGGAGGTGGTAGTGTCTCCCGATGAATGTCGTTAATTGTCTGTCTAGACACTGTCCGGCATAGTAGTTGTCGATTTGTTTTGTCCTTGATCTCGTCGTAGTAATTGAAGAGGTGCCTCCTGACGAGCCGGGAGGCGGCGAAACCTATGAACATACCCACCCACACCCTTCTTTTTTACAAAAGAAAAAAATGTGATATCTCTTTGTAAACAAATCAAAATGATTCAAATTTGGTAAAAGTGATAAACTCAAAAGAAAAGAAAAATGTTTAAATATGAGCACTAATACATCCATTTTTAACTAAATACGTGTATCTCGTGTATCTCGTGTAACTTAATAAAAATCGTCCAAAATTATTACTCCTATTGTTTCCCACCTCCTTTATATTCGACATAAATATTGAAATCCATGGTTAGCTATGTCCGTCCGTCTGATGTCACAACTTATACCTCTCATTGTCTATGGGTTTTTAGGTTTTAAAATTTAGCTCTTCTTAACTAAATTTTTATTTTTATGTAGAGCTCCTGAAGAGGTTATTCTCAGAAAGCAACAAGTGGATGCACTTCAAACACAGCTTGCACAAGTACATCGGAAAATAACGCAAGACACAAATTGGGAGCGGGCGGAACTGTTTGCTCAATCGCCCGTCGATACTGATAGAGCTGGCGGCTCAACTGAAAATGCATTTCCAACAAACAATGTAAGTGATGTCAACGCTTTGAAACAGCGGCAAATCGACATTCTGGAGAGGCAAAATCGAGGTTTAGAGATTTTATCTCAAACAATCTCGAGACAAAAAAATCTCGCTTCACAATTAGGTCAAGAAGTAGGAAACCAAAATGGTAATTCTAATATCTGAGGTGTTAACGGGTTGCTAAATTTATTAAATTTTCAGATATACTAGATAATTTGGCAGATACTATGGAAAGGGTTGATGCGCATGTACATGTTGAAACAGGCAATATCAGCGAAGTAGATCGAAGGGATAGCACATGGGGTAGGCTTGATACAGCAGTTTATTCACAGCAAAAATAAAAATAAAAAAATTATAAAATTTCTCTTCTTTCAGGCTACTGGTTGATAATAATTGTTTTGTTTGTTGCCATTATTATTGTGGCAGTCGTTTAATTTGTGAACGCATATTAAAGTGGAAAATATTTTCCAAAACGTGTGATAAGATAAACACCTTTTTTATGTTTAACGTTGAAGCGAAATCAAGAGTCAAGGGAGTCAATTAGAAAGTATAAGAACTACATTTGTAAATAACCTAAATAAAGCGGAAAGAAGTAGCACGTTCATATTACCGAAATTAAGAATTGAAATGTTAGATATGAAGTAGATGATAGATGGTGAAATAGAGATGCAACGATACATTGATACATTTCGCTGCCAACAGGAAAATAAAGTACGGGACCCGCTCGTTTAGTGAACTAATTCAGACAGGGTCTGTTCATATAAACGAATTGTTCATATATATATATATATATTTTTTTTATTATTAGTATTTTCATTGCAACTAGTATAACATTACATATTTATACTAACGAGCAATTTTTGTGGAGTTTTGTTACAACAAATAATTTGAGTTAATCCTCAGCAAAATACAATTCATACTTTTAACTGATTTTTATTTATTTATTAGTTTAAATCTAGAGGTTTTTTACGTTTGAGCCTTCGTTTCCATTTTGTATTATCGTTAAGAATCAAGGCTTCATTGTTCACATGCTTGCTTAGTCGCTCTGCGTGCGACTTTGCAAATTTCTTTATGGTTGCCGTAACCGAATCAATATTGAGGTCACGTTCTAGATCTTGCGTCCTAATATACCATGGAGCACAAACTGCATGCTTGAGTGCCTTAGTCTGAAATCTTTGTATATGCGCTGTGTTAGTATAGCTGGTGCAACCCCATAGCTGAATCCCATAGGTCCAGATAGGTTTGAGAATTTATTTGTAAAGCAGTATCTTATTGTGTGCGGATAACGCTGATTGCTTACCCATTAGCCAATGCATATTTTGGAATTTTAGGTCCAGTTCTTCTCTTTTCTTTTTCACGTGCGCACTCCACCTAAGTTTCGTGTCGAGCGTCATACCTAGATACTTTGCTGTATTAGAGTATGGTACTTTAATGCTGTTTATGTATATTGGCAGGTAGTTGGTCTTTCTGTCCAATTGTATATTTTATTGATAGCAAGCTGAAGTTGTGTAGTAGACTCTATTTCTGTCTTTCCGACGGTTAGTATTGCAGTGTCATCAGCAAATGTTGCTATAAAGCAATTTCTGCTGTTTGGCAGGTCGTAAGTAAAAAGTAGATAGAGAAGAGGTCCAAGCACACTTCCTTGCGGCACACCAGCTTTTATCTCTTTCAGTTCAGAGAACTCATCTTCGTACCTGATGCGAAAATAGCGCTCAGACAGGTAGGTTTTTAAGATATTAAAACATTTTGTTGGCAGTACATTCTTTATTTTCCACAGCAGGCCAGCATGACATATCTACTTTATCGAAAGCTCATATATATGAGATTAAATTAAATGTATATTTACCATTTTATCTCTTATATGATAACTTGCAAAATTGTGTTTTAAGAACTAAAAACATTTTTATTGAAAAATGCATTGTAATAGTGTACAAACATAAACTTTGTTTCACAGTTGCAATTTTAAAATATATGAAGATTTTACTGAATATTAGGAAGTTATGTTAACTGTGTTTTTTTACTGGCGTTTAGTTATATTTGAATTTCATCTGTTGTATAATTTCCGTCAGCCCATTTTATGATTTTATAAAAGGCATCATCATTGCTGTTATTTTAATTTCCACACATTACGCTTAATCTGCGGGAAATATTGAATTGCGTGTCCATCATTGTTTTACGCATTTTTGTGCCTCCCATTAACCATAGTAACAATCTTTTTTGCTATTTTCGTTACGAATTTCTTAAAAGCAAGCGACAGTAGACTTGACAAAAAAAACAAAATAAGTTAGGATGATGTTCACTCTATTGAGTGCGTATAAAATCGAGCGTCTATATATATGAGCGGGTACTGTATAAATATTTCAAAAATATTACTGATTGTCATAATTATATCGGAGTTTTCAATTTTTTACTTAAATAAAGCATAAAATAATGAAGATACTGGGCGGCAATTTGTTTCAAATGCTGTGCATTCCGCTCATTTGCTGCAAGAGTGTACTACTCCTAAAATAATGTATAGATTAATATGCGAAAATGATGCCGATTAAAATTACCTCACAAGATGAAAGTGAGGGATTATAAACAAAGAACGTTGAAACCGTTTTTCTAAAATGTGTGAGTTATGACGTTCTTCCACGAAATGGGCGATATGTTAAGCTTAAGCATGGAATTGGATATCGCTCGTATGATCACCGATAACACATTTGTAGAGATCAATACTTGGTGACAATTTTCCACCATTCTTCTATGCTTGTCCACTTCAATTAATTTGGTCTTGTGTTTATGTAGGCCGAGGGTTGAGTGTTCTCAAATCCAAGGGACAGCCTGACTAGAGTAATCGCTTTTTAAGGACCATCGGCTCGGGATTTCGATGGTAAGTTTTAAAAATTGTCAACGTTGCCAGCTAATGAAGATCACCATGATAAAAACGTAAGCATTAAATGGCTTCCATGTTTAAATTCAAAATTGTTGTCTCATTTATATCTACAAAAAAGTTTAAATTATCCCATAAATAACAATTGAACCATGTAAATTAGTGCACACGATAATGACTAATTTATTCACCCTTCAAGTATTTGGTTACTAAGGGCAAAACGCATATTCTCACTTTTTCGACAGTTTGTTTTTTACAATTTATCAGTATTTCATATTATTACATAATTAAGCTAGATCTGACGCGTATGGTACGTTGGCTAGATTGCCTACGGCTCCAACAGACAGCTTCGATGAACCCACTTTCTTTGCAGCCTAGTTACGGAAAATTTTAAATTAGCTTTATATCAAAGTAATTGCATATAACTTTACCTCCTGCACTTCTTGCTGAGTGACGCTATCGACAGCCGCTAACAGGGCATCAATGTTCTGCACCTGTTTAGTATGGACACCCTGTACACCAATTTCGTGGAGTAAAGAGCTGTCTGTAGAATAGCTTTCCAACAAAGCAGATTTTAGCAGAGCTTTTCCACGATTAATATCATTAGCTGATACAGATCCCGATTTCAAAGCACGTGTCAAAGCATCTACCGCCTGACAAATATAGTTCCGTACATATATGTATATTCAAATTAATTTTATTAAATAAATCACTTACCTTGCCAATGTGCTGAACATCGGTAGACACCAAAAATCCGAAGAGTCCAGCATCAGCGTAAGATGCATTGAGTGCAGAAAACGAAACGGCTGCGTCAGTTACAGCGCCTTGCAAAGCTTTGCCGAAAGAACCACTAGCATTGCCTCGTTTAGTGGCAGCTGGAGCACCTACAGCTTCCTTTAAAACAGCAAATGCTAAAGCCTCCTTTTGGTTTATTAGTGAACCACCTTGGCCAGCAACAGCGACATGAGAAATAACTCCTGCTGTATCCTTGCGAGCATCTCCACCATAATATGCGGCAGAGTCAGATTTTCCCGATTCTGAGGACAACTCCAGATTCTGAGCAAAACCTGACAGTGTGTTGTGGTCGATACCAACTCCAACAACTGCGCAACGGCTGGGAGTAAAGTTGTTAGCAACGTAATGCAGCAGTGATTCACTTGACAATTTTCCAATTTGGAATTTCGGTATGTAGATCGAGTTACCTAGACCCGAACGGAAAGCGGCCTTATGCAATAACTCTACAGCGCGCACCTGCATACAATTTTGGGAATATTAAAGTACATTTTTCAAACTAAGCAGATATGAGTTACTTGTGGTGTTACAGATGCCAATTGATTTTTTATAACTGGAACACTGTCAGCAAGCTCCCAAGGCTTAAATGCAGGCTGAACAAGATCCTGCAAGTATCGCAATCCGGTGTCTATTTGGTCCGAAGTGGTTTCAACGGTGTATGCAACTAACTCCCGATCGGATGTTGCACTTAAGCTACCACCAACTTGTTGGATATGGCGATTTATAGCAAAAGCAGTAGAGTTTTTGGTAGATAAATTAGTGGCAGTACGCAACAAATGTGCAGCGCCCTGGTTTTCATAGCTTTCATTGCGCGACCCAGCACTAAAACAGTATATAGTCAAATACAAGGCAATGCCAATATCTTTCAAGAGACAACTCACCGGAAAACTATGGATATACGGGTGATTGGCAGGGAAGCTTCAGCAGTGGCAACCACCAATTTGTTATTCAACACAGTTGTTTTAACTTCAGCCGGATGGCCTAATGGACGAGGACACTGGTTTGTGGCCAAACCGCGTTTCTGTAATTCGATAAAAAACAATTTTTCATAAGTACAAAATGGCACACGGAAGTTAATAGTTTTACGTAACCACGGTTGTAGAATTTTGGGTTAGCAAATGTTACTTCATTTCTAATAAAACTTACTGCAATAGAACGGAGGAAGGGCGCTTTATTTGCGTTGCATGCCATCTTAAGGATCTAGTCGTTAATTGCTAATGGCAAAGGAATAAGTCCAATAATTCCAATTTCAGAGAATTTTTTGTTCGGCCTAGTTCTTACACTACACTGACAGCTAAGACGGTGAAGCCTGCCAGTATAGTAGGAAAAAATTCACAACAGATGTCACTGGAGCTTTTAAAGTCAAAAGTAACCGGCTATATTTTCTGTTTATAATTATTGAAACAGAGAACTTTTGATACGTGCTTATATTACAACGTTGCTAACAAGTACGCAAAAAAAAAATTTTAATAATTGTTTAATATTTAAAAAACGTGTTTGCACCTATTACCTTATATGATCTTTTATTTCTTCCGATTACTTGCAGCAGGTTTTTTTTGTCAGCACATATCTTTTTAAAATGAAATGGCAGCACAGTCCACTACGCAAACAAAAACAAAGGCCTTATTTGTCATTTGACGAACGTCATTTCGGGATAAACGATTAAATGGCCAAGTGGTGAAGAAAAGAAATATAGAAAAAATAAGTGATTGTGTTTCTGTGCTGTTTTATGTTTTTACTGAAAATAAAGTGAAGAACCAATATTATACGAGTATACTGTTTCAACGCTTTGTACTAATTAAAAAAAAGAAATGGCATCCTTCTTTAACAATCCATTTTCAACGCCAATTGGACAACGAATAGGTAATTTAATTATATGAGTTTTAGATAAGAAAAAGGGTAGGCGATAAGTATCCAACAGTAATTAAAACAAATTTGATTGTTACATGCGAATATAATATTTGATAGTCTATAAAATATAAAAAGAAATGAGGTTGGTAGCAGATACAATAACTTTTTTCGCAATGCTTATATGAAAAGCATATACATATATATGCAAGTCGGCAAATGTGTATTCTATAATATATGGAAATAGTATATAAAATAGTGCATCAAAGTTTGTGTAAATGTAGCAATAAGTTGTCAGTTAAGTTGTATTGTACAATGTATTTTGTTCAAACGCTTAATTCGCAATATTTGTGTGCATATGTATTTGTACATCCATATGCACATACTATAATCTATAATGGAAATAAATTCCAATATAGTTGACTCACGCACAGAGCTTGTTATGCACTAGGGAGCCCTTTAACCGACGTTATCTATACAGATTTTGTTACTATTCTAAATATGCTAATCTAATAAATAAAGAGGCAAAAACTTAGCTCGAAATGCCAAAATGAAATACGATAAACGTATGACAAGATCATCTGAATTCTCTTAAACGTGAGTCTGACTTTCACAGAGGTATGTAAATTAACTAGAAAAAAAAACACTTCTGATTTGTTAGTAATGCACTTTATTGTGCTTTTGAGGTACATACTTATCGTGATAATTCTTTTATAATTATTTCTTAAATCCATTTTTTGTTTAATATTCTTATGCATCCGCTTTCACCCATTTACCAATACATAAGTATATCTATGTATCTTTAGTTAACCCCAAATTAACTGCTTTAGATAAGCACCTGTGGAAAAGTTGCGAAACTCAGTTGTCGTGAAATGCCAATGAACAATATTAATTCCAATACATATAATATATACCCTTTCGATCAATAATTTTTTGCCTTTTTTCGACTAGGGCCATAATTTGATCAGTGGACGACTTCAGGTCCAATTGCACTTTTTATTTATATCTCCAATTATTTATTTCCTATACAAACCTATGTCCAGAGTTAAATGGTACAGACGTTAGATAAAATCACAAAATATAAATTATTTGTTTAGTACAATGTGCTTAAGGATAATTTCCAATACCTCTGTGGTAAATTATTTCACAATAAATTATACTTCAATCTATTCAATACAATTCAAGAAAGAATGGAACTCGGTCAAAACGCTATTAATTTGAGCACTAGCATTGCTAACCGTTTAATATAAATTTCAACGAAAAGTATCGAAACTGCGAAGATTTCTACATGTTAAAATCAATTAGCCCAAAAAGGGATAAGCAGTCGATTTTAACTGAAAGGATGTCGAGAAGAAATGAAAAAGCCAAAAGTAACTGACTGACTAAGAAAATTATAAGATGAAATTGGTTCAGAAAAATGTAAGGGGTGAAAAGCAAAACGTAGGAATATTTTCTGCACTCTCTCCAATCGATTTATATGAATAGCGTGATACAGTATCCAGATATCAGCGGCGTAAGCCAATTTAGGCCGAACAAATGAAGAGTATAGAATCATGAGTGTATGTGGGTCAGAGAAGAACGTCTAACAACCAGCATTGCAGGTGATTTTCAAATAATATAATTTATGTGCAAAGTAAAATTGAACTTGAAAAATTGAATTGAAAAAGTGGTTTGGTCAGACTTATTGGACTTATTTAGTGGTTGCTCTAACATCGCTGAATTAGCAAACCATTTCGTTTATGTCCCTAAACATCAAATATGTATGTTCTTATTTTAATAGCCAATGTAGCATTCTTTTTGCCGTGAAAAATCAAAATATAACCAAAATATGCAATATTTTCACTTACATATATAATAATTGAAATAACATTTCACTTTTAATAAAATTGTATCTTCCAATTAACTCATATTTCTACGACGACAATTAATGAACGAACCGAACTAGGTAGGGGCAGTAGACTGTTACAACAACAAAAACAATATAGTGCTATTTTAAATATAAAATGTTTACCTTCTCAAGAAACTGTAGCATTGCAAGGAGATATATGTATTGAACTGAATATTCGACACGAATCTATTACCTCGGCCTCTCGAACCTATTAATATCGGCAGTTTTCATACCGAATTTTGTAGAACACTTCACATTTAAAGTTAATAGTTTAAAACTCATGTTAAACTGTTTTTAACTAACAGTTAAATTAGGTTATAAGAGATAAACAACAGATCAGTTAACAAATAATTATATTCAAATATGTAATATGTATATTAGAGCTTACACCCTTTTTGGGTGTTTGGTCCAGCTCTTCCTCCAATTTTTGGTGTGCGTCTTGATTTGTTCCACAAATGGAGGGACCTACAGTTTTAAACCGACTCCGAACGGCAGATATTTTTTATGAGGAGCTTTTTCATTGCAGAAATGCACTCGGAAGTTTACCATTGCCTACCGAGGGGCAACCGCTATTATAAAAAAACACGATTTCTATCATTTGGTGTTTCATACACGGAGGTTTCTGACCTGCGCACTTCCGAATGGCGAATTACGCACCAACCATTCCGTTATGGCAAATCCATGTGCATATTCTTTAATTTCTCACGTTCATGCTAACTTAATGTCAACAATAAACTTACTGATGAATTGCACTATTTACCATAGTATTTATCACTTTTACACTAGATTTATAAAAGGGGGGTACTTTTTGCATTTTAAGAATATAAAATTAGATTTAATAAAAGTACACTTTTAAAAATTTCACTGATTTTATTTTTTAGAGCAAGCTACCGATAGCTCTTTGGCTTCCGAGAATTGGGCCTTGAATATGGAAATATGCGATATGATTAACGAGTCTTCGGATACGGCACGTGATGCAATGAAGGCTATACGGAAGAGACTCTCGCAAAATGCTGGCAAAGATAATCAAGTAATAATGTATACTTTAACCGTGTTGGAGACTTGCGTGAAGAACTGTGGTAAAGCACTTCATGTATTGGTTGCTCAGAAAGATTTCATTCAGGAACTGATCAAATTAATTGGACCCAAAAATGATCCGCCAGCCGTAATGCAAGAAAAAGTATTAAGCCTAATTCAAATTTGGGCAGATGCTTTTAAGAATCAACCTGATTTGAATGGCGTTACACAAATGTATATGGAGTTGAAGAATAAGGGAATCGAATTCCCTCAGACGGATATAGAAAACTTGGCACCAATTTACACACCCCAGCGTGTAAGCAACTAACTTTAGGATCGTGTATGCATATATGTTATTAATTATAATTATATATTTATAGAGTGTACCCGAGCCACCGCCGCAGCATGTTCAGCAAACAATTTCCCCACAGCATGCCATGCCTATCGCTCCACATGTAAAATCAAACAGAATATATAATTTAAATATGATTTCATGCGAATTTCCTCTTTAGAGCAATGGACCCACCGTTTTAAGTGCAGAACAAACGACTAAATTAAAATCAGAGTTGGAAATCGTGGCACATAATATGTCTGTATTGGGTGAAATGCTTACCGAGCTGAAACCTGGTCAGGAGGATCAGGACGACTATGCTTTGTTAACAGAATTAACAGCCACTTGCAAGTATGAGGCGAGATCTTATATTTAACCATTAAACACATATGTAATTAAAATTGATAATTTGAAGAGAAATTCAGGGCCGAATTGTGGATTTAATTGGACGAATTAACGACGATGAACTTACTGCTGAGTTACTACGCCTTAATGATGAACTAAATAACTTATTTTTACGTCATCAACGATATGAAAAGAACCGATCAAGTAGTAGTGCTACATCGCCTTCGGCTATACTAGGCGCTGCAATTGGTGCTCCGCCCTCATCTAGTGCCTCACAAGCTGGTGCAGTATCAAATGATCCACGGTTAATTGATCTGGATGCCAAGGTCGACAAGCTATCGAATTCATTCAACTATATGAGTAATGGGCTTTAATTTCACTTCAATTACTCGTAGACTAACTTAATATTCGTTTTTTAGATACAGGCGCAGCTAAACCCCAAAATAAAGATGTTGATGAGTTCGACATGCTGGCTCAATCGCGGACCGACACGAATAAGTAGATATATTTTTTTATTACTATTATATTTGAATACTATTTATATTATCACATAAGCGAGATAATCGAATCGGCTTGCGGTTATTGATTTTCTCGTTTACGCTGTCAGCTTTAATATTACTTAAAAAGCGAGTCAAGTTTGTGTACTTTTTTCATTCAAGCTAATTAATTCATATTTAGTTTGGATAATTAATAAGCAGGTTGTGTAGTTATTTTCCGATTGAGTTTCAATGCAATTGCCAGAAAATTTCAATGAATTCATTGGAAAGGAAGCTCGAATATTATTGAAATGGAAATTTCTTAAATTGGCAGGTAATATTAAGAAATTGTTAGAATTCAAGAAAAGGCGGCACTAGTGTTGCAAGCAAATATCGCATCAGCTTGTATTTTTGTATTTTATTATAAAAAAATAATAGACCCAAGCAATTGTTGTTGTAGCAGCATAAATATACTGGGAAGGCTGCTGAAGTGACAGTCCTCGTTCTGTTAACGTAGAACCGGCTAAGCAACTATCTAAATTTATAATGGCTGAAAACAACAAAAATAGAGATAATCTGGCATGTGAGTTTTCTCACCTCCACACTTTAAATACTGTATGTTTATTTTCTATAGCAGGTATTAATTTTTATCAATAATTGCATATCGATGGTGCTATTGTAGGATGCCCAATTTTGTTTTTTGGAAAAATTATTCTAGTGCAACCGTTCCATGTCATAAGTCAAAATGCAATATAACTTCTGATTTTCTGATAAAGTGCGATTAATTATGTATGTAAATGCAATTCACCGAAAATATATATACGTTTTAAAAAAATATTATTGCATTTATAAATATTACTTTTTCTACAACAAAATCCTAATTGCAAAATGACATTTGGTTAAACAGTTGTTATGTAGGATAGTTACGGTATCCCAAGGCATACTTTTAGGGCAGCTTTTTTAGATATATATGAAACTAGTCCATAAATCTGGAATAAAAACACGAGCAAATCAGGATAGTTAGGACAATTAAAAAAAAAAATACATCTGTTTACTAATTTATTTACTATTTCCATTATCCATTGGTTTTTCGCTTATTTTATCAATGAAAATTCTTTCGCAGCAAAAGCGATCTTTTAAAAGACATTCCCACGGTTGATGCGGCAGCTGGCAGTATTAATTTACCTTTCAAGAGAACCAAGGAAACTTCGGTCATAAGTAAAGTGAGTAAAAATTGTAAAATAATTTTTGGTCTAGTGACCCCAATGTGTACATATATATGCTTATTAAAAGTTTTTTATTTATATGTATGCATATTTTTTATAGCTTTATTATATTAAAATTATATCGCTTATTTTATTATTTTTCGGTTGTGTATTTTTAATATATCGTAATCAAAGCCGGCTCGAGAAACCGAAGTTGATGAAATGGAGGCATGGTTAGGCAGTTCTGTAAGTAATCGGGTTAAACTTTTATTTTTAAGTTTAGTATATTATATACATATAAAGATTCAAATTAAAAAAAAAAAAACAAATATCTCGTGTTATGTATTTTTTTATTTTTATTTTATTTAAATTTTTTTTCAATTTATAGAAGCTTTCTATCCTTACACTTTCTATATGTATGTACGTTCATACATATATACATACGACTTTATATATATACAAATTGATATTACAGAAGGAAGGCGCTGAAGGCTTTGAGGAAACCTTAACTAGCACCGAGTTTGATAAGTTCTTGGAAGAGAGAGCGGCAGCTGCAGAAAATCTTCCCAACTTACCGGGAGCCAACACGAGTACCAGTGTCGCCAATGCCGGTGTAGTAGACAACCAAAAAAAATCTGTTAAAAAGCCCGATGATGATGATCTGCTAATTCTATGAGGATTCACCTCAAAGAATCGCACACATAACATAACCATTTTTTAAATGTCTACAGCTAGCATTCGCAAATACGAAATTGTATTTATTATCATTTAAAAGAGCATCAAAATGTATAATTATGTTTCCCACTTATATTTTAAAAATACGTTATTTACTGTATAAGTATTGTATTGCAGCTAAACAAACTCAGATGTGACATCTTTTTTTGCACCTATAAAATTATGGAGTTTGTGCCTTCAGCATAAGCATACCTAATTAAAAAGAATGAATCTTACTATGCATTTCATGCGTTTATTCGTGGTGGTAATGTATGTGTTGAAATTTCTAATTTGTAATATTCAGCCTTCTTTCAAATCATTACATGTCAAACATATATACATACATATACATATATCGACCAAAGCTCAAAGTTGAATATGTTTAACCGTTGTACATACATTTAAATGTATTGAAAATTATGTAATTCGAAAAAGACTAAGTGTATTATTTCCTTACATTACATTGTATGTCTTTATTTGTTAACATTTTCTGGTAATTTTTTGAATAATTTAAGGTTTGTTATATAATTCAGTAATCTTATATTTAAAATCATATTTTTTTGCTTTGATGTACATAAATATTTACACACGTACATAATAATGGTGATTCCAAAATAAATAGTAGCTGCTTTTCAGTGAACAAAATTGTATCAACTTAAAATTTATTTTGTGCAGTTTAAAAATATATTGTATTCATATTAACTTATTACTATATATTTTATTTATAATTCTTTTGTGGAAAAAACTATCATGTTTAAACATAATAAATACTACTACTACGAAGCATTGTTTTTTGTTTGGTGCAAAGCTTGTATTCCAGAATTCGCAGAGTGTTTTTGTTAATAGCTTTAAGGTAACTTTTTGATCTATAAGCGTTCCTGATTTATATTCGGCCAATGACTATAAATTCAGCAGCATTTCCCAAAATTTTATGGGGTGGTCATAGTACTCAAGTATAGGTAAATATTATATTTATAACTTTATGAAACAACTTATTTCTTTAAACCCTATGAAATATGGTGCTTGACCTCGTAAGTCATAAGGGGTGTCCCGAAAATCACGAAGAATTTTATTTTCACTATGTAGTAAAGTGTTGACAATAAAGAAAGGGTAACGACGGTAATTATATATTGATTAGTCTTTATAAAATATTTTCCTTATGTTGGGTAAAAAAACACGCACGTAAAAATAATAAACCGTTTTGTTTGTATTATACGCGATATTATTCTCTAATGTTAATCTAAAGCTATATTTATTGCTATAGTGTGACCCTATCATTATGATAACGTAATGTAATCATCAGCTGTTAATTATTTTGATTTGTTCATTGCAATTTCATAAGCATCAATGCACTAATTCTTTGCCTGGACAAAGTTGATGATGGATTCAGTTTATTTAAAGAAACTTTTACTAAAAAGTTCTGAAGCAGACTGCAAAAGGCATATTTATCTACATAGTGAGTGGCACGATAATGCCGTTGATTTATATCTAAAAGACTCGAAAGCAGAATTATATTACAAAGGCCATATCGCCCCAATAGATTTCGAGGAACCGGCTGCGGAATTAGATATTCCACTAAATGACTTCCGTGCAGAGTGTAAAAATGTATTAACCAGTGATATCGGGTTGCCAAGCTTTGAAGTAGAACTGGATGGTGAAAAGAAAATTCTCATTGTAAATAAAAATGACGGATTCTGCATTAGGTATCTGGAAGTAAAGTTAACTGAAGCTGATAAAAATTATGAAATGTTGGATATTGCCCTAAATTTGATCGCCACAGGAAGGGTTGAAAGCGAGAACCAGAGGACAAATGAGGCATTATCGAATCTTGTGGAAGACGTTGAAAAAGTTGTGCAAGAGAAAGAAGAGTGGAAGCAGAAAATGCTAAGGAAATTTCTTGTTGTTTTGAATACCAAAAAAGAAAAAATTTCCATTCTGCAGAAAAAGTTAGAAAACATGGAAAACAGAATGAAGCGAACGCAAGATGTGAATGCGGAAGTTGATGGGAACGGGAGTATAGGTGAACGAATGGAGCAAGATGCGGAGGAGGATTCAAATTCAGATGCACTGGCCAGTTGCAATGAACAGAGTGATTTTGACGCCCCCACACAACGCCTGACTCCACAAATTACTCGGCGTACGGATGAAATGTAGTTTTTTTCAGTATTCTAGGAAACTGACATTCCCAGAACTTAAAAAAAATGTACATAAGTTATGCTTGTAGATGTCTGTTTTTATACTCTTACAATTAATTCATCTAAGATTTTGAAAAACATAAAATTTGATATCTTAAAAACTATTGAAAATTTGATCTTTAGCCTTTGGTTCTTTATTTCCGCAAAAAATGTAAAATGTTTATTATTTACATTTTTTGTAGACGCATATACTTATACATTTACTATGTACACATATGGTCATTAAAATAGGTATTCCCACGTTTATACGGTAATTCAAATTTTTTAAATTAACAGATATTGTATCGGTATTAAATGGTATTTATTTTATAGATTAATATGACAAATATAAATAATAATTTAAGGATCCTTTAAAACTTCAACTAGTAAGAATAGGAACTAAAAGGAAATATTTGTGTGGTCATTAAAATAGGTACGAAATACAAATAGACCCAATACAAAAAGAACTTGGAGATTTAAAAAAAATGCTATTTAAATTAAGTTTAATCAATAAGCACTGTGTTCACCACGATTGTCAATGACTATTTGTATTCGATTTGGCATAGAATTGATAATCCTACAGCAAGTTTCTATGGGAGTGGAATATCATAGTTCTCGGATTTATTGCCATACATCCTTATTTTTTAATGTTGCCCTCCCAATTCTCTACTTTAAATTTCTCCAAAGGTTTTCAACGTGGTTTAGGTCGGGTAATTGTCTCTGCCAATCCATAACTTTACATTATTTTGTTAAAATCATTCAAGTAATAACATTAAGGTGTGTTTTGCTATCATCTAACATAAAAAGCCACCGAAGTGGCATATTCTCCTCAGCAAATGGTATCATCACTTCTTGAGTGTGTCATTGTAAATAAATTTGCCTTTTTTATTGGATATGAGGTGAATAGATCCTACTCCATATCAAGAGATACTCCGTTGTACAATTTTTTGGTTCAAGTGGCGTTCTCTAAGCAGTCGTTATTTTTTATTATTTCACGATTCCTTCAAGGATTAATAAAAAATTATAATAATTGGTGCTTATACCGATTGCTGTTTGTCGAGGTGTAACCACTATTAGAAAAAATTGTTCTATTAGTTAGTGTTTCGTGACCGGGTTTTCGAACCAGTGCTCTTCCGAATAGTAGTCACCTCCAATACATTCAGGTACGGCAGCCGCGTAAATCTACAAATACTAATAAATATGAAACTCTAATTTAAATAGTTATCACTATCAATACCTAACATTTTATTATTATGTGGACTAGTTTATTTTTATTTCTATTAAAATTTAAAATTTTGTATACTAAAACCTTTCAAAAAATTCACCACAGTTAAACTACGCTAGTATTGAAAAATTAATTAGGATATTATTTACACAACTCCATTGCGCCATTATTATTTCCTGTTCTTTTTATTATAACCAGCGTATTGTTGTCAACTGAACATACCTAGAGCAATGAACGTAGAGCAACCATGGTTCAATTATAGAACGTAAATACATGTACGTAAAATAAAATGTGTTTAAGTTCTCTGGTTGCTCTAGGTATATTCAGTTGACAAAAATACGCTGGTTATAATA
Organism: Anastrepha ludens; assembly: GCF_028408465.1. Lineage (NCBI taxonomy): Eukaryota > Metazoa > Arthropoda > Insecta > Diptera > Tephritidae > Anastrepha > Anastrepha ludens. Next base: position 72,635,166 of record NC_071500.1, read on the forward strand.
AAAAGAACGTAAACTGAAATGTATTTACGTTCTCTGGAGCAATTTTGCCCTTTACAGTAACTTCACGTTACGGCACATATTGGGATTCAATTTAAGTTTGTGGAAATCAAATTCATATTTATTTCGGATATTTTATTCCAATTCAATTAATTATAGCATATTTCAAGTATATTTGAACTATTTTTACAAATACTTAAGGAATTTACATTGAAAAGGCTGGCATGCACATGGTTCTAACTTAAATTGTTAATCATTGTTTTGGTTTTTTCATCCCTACTATTTAAAATTGGGAAACTACTATTCTTAGCATAAACATTTCCCATACATATGTATATGGGGAATGTTGCTGAAGTAACAGTCCTTGGCCGGATATAAATCCGGGTCGTTCCGGTAACGTAGAACCGACTGCCGTGGGAACGCGCTTCGGTTACTAAAGTTGTAATGGCGGCTGATGGCGGTGTTGAGATCGCACAACAAATTGTACAGTGAAATCTAGCTATTTGCTACGAAATACAACAAAGCGAAATTGTAATAAAATTAATTAATTACTTTGGTGTCCGCAAGTTTGTTTACTTCAATTATTTGAATTTACAAATTAGTAGTTTGATAGAAAACCCGCGGTAACGGCGTGTAATGAGTGATTCGGATGATACTGATATTTTGCTGTTAATACCACCAAATTACTTTGCCACTGCTACGCCCGAGGAATTGAAAGAGTTTCACACAATTAATTCGGCTGCAATTAGTCCAATAACTGCAGTTAATTGGAATGACATTTTTTTGAATGTATCAAATACGAGTAGTAATACACCTTATTCAGAGAAACATCGTCAATTAATGGAGGTAAATCTTACCGAGTCTAAAAATTATATGGAACCCGCAATTCAGAAAACTCTTGATGTGCTAGCTGCAAATAGAAGCGCTGAATTGAAAGAAATTAATTCGCGTTTGAAAGTAATGGAACGTGAAAAAGATTACCATTTTATAGCACCTTCTGATATATCTACGATATCAAATAGCACACAAGCAGAGCGCAATAAAAGGGAGGGTCTGGTTCACTCTACCCCAAAATGCTTGCCTGGTACTGATCGGCTTTATAATAACGACGCTGGAAGTATTTTAACAGAGATTGATCATTTTTTGGGCGACCGAAATCGAGAGCAAGTAACTAATGCATGTTCAATTTCAAATCAGCAAGTTCCGGACAATTCAGTTGCAAATGAAAAAACACAGACCACAAAAGATAATCGTTATCAATTAACTTATCCAGAAATGAGAGCGACTCTATGTGCAGATACGAATCTAATTAGTCTAAGTGAGATCTGGGGCAAAAGCGGGCAGGGTACTGCTATTTCTTGCACTGCTCCACAACATTCCGTGCATATAGAAGAGCAACTTCGGCGCCAGCATCTTGAGCGCACCGTACATTCATTACAGACGCGTCTTCTAGAGTATCAACAAAGGTTGTCGGTGGCCATAGAAGTAGATCGTGCCAAAGATGCAGCAATCTGCAATGCGCAATCCGTTTGTAATGGGTAAGAAAACTTCTTCTTTAAATGGATTTTGTTGTTTCTAAATGCCAAACTTTTTCCTTGATTTAACCATTAAACATAATTCTGAATGGGATAATCTCTATTTCCAATGAGTTTATAACATTTGTTTATATATAGATTAGATGCAGAAGTTCATCAATTGCGAGAAAATGTAGCAACACTGAAGGCAGACAAGGCAGAGTTTAACATTAAAATGGAATCACTTCAAAAAGAATTGGCGCAAGCTGTAAATTTAGTAACTAAATTTCAGGACAAAAGTGAGAAGCTGGAAAATGAGCTCATTACCTCATCCAAGTAATGTTTGTAGTCATTAATGAATTTTAGACACATACACATCTAAATTTATATTTCAAACATAAATTAGGAAGACTAATGAATGTACTAATATGTATAAGCAACAAATAGAGGAGCTTGAGGTAAAGATTCATGGGTTCAAAAGATCGGAGGAATTCGCTACAAACGAATTGAATAAATTTAAAGATAAACTTGTGAAAGTGGATTATCTAAATGAAAAGGTAAGAAACATAAATAAAACTTAAATTATGATATTCTGCAGCAACTTCTGTTGTGAATGCCGTTTAACTGCAGCCATATGAAACGTGTAATTTCGACGGGGTCGGATCGAAGGGAAAAGTGGCGATGGATGACTTTTTTAAAGGCAACTGCAGAGGAGGTTAGTGTCGTGCGGGGTATCTTTTCGTTGTTGTTGTTTTAACAGTAATAGAAGCCCTGACAGTGTAGGGTATATCCCCGGTCGTCTTCGTCTGGCTCATCTAAAGGTAGGCCCAAGAAACATGCTGTTTCGACGGGTTGGGTCCAGGGGGAGAGGGGTGTTAGATGAGTCGGTTTTAAAGGGCATGTGAAAAGATGGTTAGTTTCGTGCGGGGTGCATTCACTTGCCGGACATATATTTGGTATGTCGGGGTCGATTCTGGATAGGTGGGAGTTTAGTCTGCTACAGTATCCAGAACGTAATTGTGCCAGTGTTACGCGTGTCTTACGGGAAAGCTGGAGCTCTTCATCTGTAATAGGTGATGGTTGGACTCCGATTACGGCACACACAGGACGCGAGCTTAAGAAGGTGGTGCCGGTCACCCGGTGAATGTCGTTTATTGACTGTCTAAATACTAGTATAAACTAGGGTATCTTTTCGTGCGAAGGAATGCTTGTTTAGTACTTTGATCTCAAATTTGAATGGTTTGGGGCACTCACAATGCAGCTCACATTTTTGGTTTGCGTTGGTTTCCGGCAACGGTATTCAATAGCTGATATTTAATGATATGACTTCGTTTCTGGTCCGAACTAAAATTATCCACATAGAGCACAATATCGTAATAAAGCTCCGCACTATTTCGTTCTGTAAAGTCTAGAGTTCTAAAAAGTTTTCTTGTTCAAAATGTAACAATGTAGTTAAACATGTTTTGTGTAGCGCTGTAGAGAGCAAATGAAATGATTGGAACATGCATCATCATGACCTATAGTTATTCTTCTTCTCATCATCATCATCATCATAGAAATTGCAGCTCGGAGTGAGCCGGTGCTTCCTTCACAATCGCGCTCCATACGACTTGGTTCAGGAGTATATCACCATCGCCTGTCCATTTCTTGGTGCTCTTCCACGCTTTTTGCTGCCGCTAATAAGAGCGTTCGTAATTCTGCTTTCGTCCATCCTGAGTAGGTGTCCAAACAACCTCAGCGGCTGAAACGCTCAATGTTTTTTTTTGTGTTTTTTTGTTTTGTCTGTTTCTGAAAGATCCATCAGCTTCCCTTACTGGCCCAAATATCCTTAGGATTTTACGCTCAAAGCGGAGAAGGTAGTTCTTTTTGTTAGACGTCAGTACCCATGCTTCGCAGCCATATGTTGCTACTGGTCTTAATAGTGTCCTGTCGATCGACTTTCTTCTTCCATTCTTCTATTAACACAACTTTTGTTTTCAATTTCAGCTCAAAACACGCTGTGATGATTTGGAGAAAGATTGCGCTACATTGAGAAATCAAAAAGAAATATTGCAAGAGCTTCAACAAAAGCAAAAGTCCCGCGCCGATACGTTAGAAACCCAGAAAAAATCTTTGCAGGAAAAAGTAGTGAATCTATCAGAAAGTGAAGTAAATAATTTATTTTAAATTTTAACGCAATTTAAAACTAATTTTTGTTTACTTAGATGAGTTTAAAGAAAAAAATGGAGCTTCAACAAAAAACTCTAAAATCCCATTACCAGCAGCAGCTAGAAAATGCTGTTGAACAGAAAATGAAAGAGTTTCAACAGCAGTTGGATAAGAATGAAGAAATACTAAAACTGGAAGCACGTGAACGTGAACGTTTAATCGCTGAGCGGGCCGTCAAGCAAATAGAACTCATTAACGAAAAAAATGAGATGGAACTCAATTTACTGCAAGAAAAACATAAAGAAGAAGTGGAGTTGTATCGCATTCAACTTGCGAATGCCTCCAAGAAAATTGAAGACCTAGATAACAAATTGAGCGCTTATAAAGCCAAAAGGTAAGTTCATTTTTTATTTAAATACATGGATTTGTTTAACAAAAATAAAATGTTTTTAGAGCTGTTATAGCGGAAAAACTACATGATGTTATGGAAGACCAGTGGCAGAAAGCGCTAGAAATTTTAACGTCACCAAGCAATCAATCGCAGCAAATAAGTAATAATAATACAGACTGTGAATCCATGGTAAATAATGAGAACGATGCATGTAAAGGCGAAAGATATTTTGAAACACCCAAAAAGAATAAAGTGCGAGATAGGATATTGAGAATTAAAGAAAATAATCTAAATAATGTCAACGAGCGGAAAGCTTCACCAGAACCAATTGACAGACTGCAGGCATACATTGAACTGGTATGTATTACATACAAAATAAATGAAGATCTTTTTTTATTCATATTTATTTTCGATTGTAGCTACTTAGCAAGTCACCCAGTGAATTTGATAAATTGGATGAAATTTTAGGGCTGGCTAATAAGTCCAAGATGTCGACATTGAATACTAAATTGGATAAATCTGATAAACGTTTGAATTGCTGCAAACCACCTTGGCGCGGATGAAAAACTTTCATAAGAGTGTTATACACCCACCAAAGTACAAAGTTTAACCACATCCGCATTATTGAAACGAGTTTGTTCGTGATCATGTCGGGAAAAGTTTTTGAAAAACGAAATTCAACCTATGTATATTGCATAAAATGTATTTAATCCTATACTACTTTACACTTAGTTTCCCATTAGCGGATGATTTATTAACAAGGAAGTAAGTACTAATATTGTAATTAGCATATCACTCATATCAGAAAATGTTATGAAGATTAGAAGATTAAATGTATGATTTGATTTTTCCATTAGACCATTCCATTGGTTTGATGGTTGATGATGAACATGAAGACTGGTTTGCTTTTTATGGAGAAATATGGTGTAGTTGTGAGCGAAAATACACTCGAAGCGTTCTATGACAATATCTATTGGGGATTTTGTCGTTTTAATGGATCCTTTTAATCGTTCATGACTGTTGAAACAGACGTCACATGTTGCCTAGTTATTGCAACCATGTCATGATGTTGTTGTAGTTGTTGGTGTAACAGCATAAACATTTCTTGGCCGGATATAAATCCGGGGCATTCCGGTTACGTAGAACCGATTGCCGTGGGAACGACCATGTCATGATCATCGCATCCCCTTTACTGCGGTAATGTCAGTCTTAAATTTCTCTATCTAACCAGAAACCGGCCGCCGTAGCCGAATAGGTTGGTGCATGACTACCATTCGGAATTCACAGAGAGAACGTAGGTTCGAATCTCGGTGAAACACCAAAATTAAGAAAAACATTTTTCTAATAGCGGTCACCCCTCGGCAGGCAATGGCAAACTCCGAGTGTATTTCTGCCATGAAAAAGCTCTTCATAAAAATATCTGCCGTTCGGAGTCGGCTTGAAACTGTAGGTCCCTCCATTTATGGAACAACATCAAGATGCATACCACAAATAGGAGGAGAAGCTCGGCCAATCACCCAAAAAGGGTGTACGCGCCAATTATGTATATAACCAGGAACTTTCGGTTCAGCAGTATTCCTCAACATTAAAAAGGGATGTTTTATGCTGTTACAACATTACAGTGAAGAAGATTTGAAATTGATTTCATGTAACATTCAAATACGATTTGTTATTTTTATTCTACACTTGCTTATTGTGCTTTACTAAAATACTTTCATTTTATATTCCATTTTTACCTCGAACATAGATTCGCAGTTACGCAAACTATCATCTTCGGCATTTGTCAAGTAGATAGGCAGAAGTCAATTTTTTCCTGCTACATGCACATTTCATACAATAATGCCTCCTTTGTCCCATATAAGTTCGCACCTTATTAAAAATGCGGTCCACACACAATTTTAAAATTAAAAGCTTTTGTATTGCCAAATTAAATGTTTATTTTTAATTTTTATTTTTTTTATAAAGTGTTATTGCTTCTCAAATACATTAATATGCTTTCGTGAATTAGTTGAGCTTATGGTGTATAATTCATAACTTCTTTACTTATAAGCTATTTGTGGAAATTTTGGAGAATTCCCATAAAGTCCCTCAGTTTCCCACACTTGTATGTGCGAATCTTTTGTTAGCGCCACTAGATGCTGATGTGTTGAGTATACAATGCTAAAACAAAAGAGAAGAAAATATTTGATTGCAGTGTAATCTTCCGAATGTCAGAAGTTGAAGTCATGGGCACTACCTTTTTATATTTGATATGCCTGTGATAATTTCACTAACGAAACTCAAATTCCAACTAGACCATAGACGTATCGTGCCTCCTTCCACAGCTGTGGCAATGACGTTAACACCAACACCTTCCTTGATGTACGAATAGGTGGCTGCCAATATACGGTCTTCATGCACAATATGTTGGACGTAGCGCGCATTGATTGTGTGCAATCTCAATATTGATTTTCCATTCGGATTTATAGACACATTCACGAAATCATCTAAACTTTCTTCCGTCACTTCGAAACATTCATCGGGCATTGACGGCGAACTTGTGCTTTCATCACTTTTCTGCTGTTGGCTACTATTAGCGCTGCTATTACTATTATTTGTAGTTTGTCGTTCTGGTGTCGATTTTGGTGCCAACTGCTGTGGTGTGGTATGCACCGTAACTATATCGCCCAAGGTTGGACTTATTGTAACTACTGTTATTGGTGAGTGATGAATCTCCGCCGGCCTATCAATTGTTCGTATATAATTCCAGCTAAAATATGCATAAATACTTTATTGGTGGATTATATCTAAATACATTAGCTGTGAAGTGAACTTACTTGTTAAGATCCCAAATAACGGCTATACCATCTCGACCTGCAGATACTCCGATTTTAAATTCAACTGATAATCGAATGCTGGTTACTTCATCGGTGTGTCGTAGCAGAATTGTTGGTCCGTTCCATATAAGATCGGCACTATCCCGCTGTGCGGTATCTGATGATGAGCCCATGGATGAATTCAGTAGCGGCGTTACATTGCTGGTATCTCCTTCTTCTGCATAACTTTTAGTAGTCAGTTTGCGAAATGCCGAATTGTAGGAACGTCGAAGACCTCGTATGTAATTCTGTCGACTTTTTACCGGCCGATTGCTAATGTCTACACTATTGCATTTGTATATACTTATACGGCCTGACTTGTGGCCGAACCAAAGTTGATTTGAATTTGGGTCGGCGCCGCATGCCGTAATACCATCGATAATATTGCTACGCAGAATATTTTTCGGTTTAGTATTTAATTTATTTAGCGGTTGAATACGAACAATGTGATCCTCATAATCCCATGATATGACATTAAATGTATCTACTTCAGCACCTTGCATGATGCAAGACTTTGTTGGGAACCCATAAACCACGTTGGTGTTATTGAATGAAATTAAATACTCGGCGCCAGGAATCTTATAAATATTACCAAGCGTAGGAGTATGCAGCTGTGGTGATCCTAAATATACACCCCAACGCAGACCGCGTACGGTTGGTAGTACCTCCTTAGTGCCAAGACAATAGTTTAATGATTTTGTTTGTCGATGTGGATTTTTAAAAAGCTGTCTCGGCATTTGTCCATACGTTTTTATCATCGTTTCTACGGCTTTCCGCTCTATTGGATCCGATGTGATTGATTCCAAAAATGAAGGATATGTCTAAAAAGAAGCAAATAAATTTAAATTACATAAAGCAAGGAAGGAATTTGTAGCATAATATTATAATTACCGCTGGATGAAAAACATTAATTGCTTCAACTGCATTTTCACCGGATTGTTTATAACCGAATATTAAATCTACCCAGTGATGTAGTTGGTTACGAGCGAGCTCTGCTTCCAAAGCCTGTCGATGTATAAGTACAAAGAGTCGTGCATCGCGAAGACACCAAGGTGGTAATTGTACATCTTCCACGCGTTCTCCATTCTGGCGACAACCGAAGTTAAATCGTTCAAAATTTTCAAACATTTCTGGCAAACAGAAAAATTCTGGTATGAGTTCTTTGACATCAGTAGGGCTATCCCGGCTCGCCAAGTTCCAAGTAGTATTAAGAGAGTGAAATGTTCGATCAGGCAAGTCGAAATTATTGTCTGAAAAATTTGCATGCGTGAGATTTTTAGTTATCTAAATTGTAAATGTTAGTTCACAAGCCTAATTGAGCTCACTTTATTTTGCTGTTCATCCCGATGCCCGCCCAATGAGTCAATTCTAAAACGAACATTCGATTTTGCTAAACGTTCAGAGGCCAAACAGTGGCAGTTTCGATCGGAATTAAATTTGATAGTACTTAGCAATATATTATTTCAATCGCTCCGAAACGATTAGTCATTTGAACGCGACTCAAAAAGTGTATATCGCTTATTTTTAACCTTGAAAAGATGCTCTTTTAGTTGTCATTCAAATGTTACCTAGCTTGAGGTCTACAGGAGTAAATTTTGCTGCAAGTTGCTTTAGTTATTTAGAACTCGCTCACACTTTTTTAAGAATTGGTGTATAAATACACTCAAACCTTTTCAAAGTGACTATCAGCTTGACTACAATGCTTCAATGTTACAATGTTAAATTTTAACAGTTGAGTACAACTTTGACAAACACCACTCGAGGCGTAGCAAGGATTTTCCATTGTTTCCTCGACGATTGACATCTCGAAAATATAATTGCTTATCAATTTGTTTGCAGCATACGCCATAGCTACCACTTCAAGTAATTTCTGACAAGCCGTACGTGTGAGCAAATTAAAAAAACAAACTTGAACATAATAATACAAAAAGAACAGTTCGTTGAAGAATTTAATAACTATAAAATGCTTGGTAGGTGCTCGTTAAAGGGTGTACCATTCAGACCGCCTTTTTTGAACTCAGCGTAGTTATTTTATGTCTGTCGTAAAGCTTGCTGCTTTATAATTCATTCTTAGAAATTATTGTGAAAATTACGTTATTTTGCTTCGCGAAGATGTAAGTTGATCAGCAAGATTATGTGATTTGAAGCTCTCGGATTTCTTCAAGCAAAGATACATATATATATGTAAATAACTCAATACAAATATAAGTAAAGTGACAACTCAAATATTAAATCCATAACCAAAATTTGTAGAGAATGATATTCCCTTCATATTAAAAAAATAACACCTAGTTCGGCTAGGTAGATGAAAGGAATATACTTGTACTTGTAAACATCAGAAAATATATTTACCTTGGTATCTCAGGAAATAACTCGTAAAGGGTGGTACACGCACGAGGAAATGCAGCACCGTGCCAGAGTTTGAGTAGTGTGAACTATAATGATACGGTTTCAGCGTCATGGAGCCCATGTTAGTCATTGTATTGTTAATATACTAAAAGGAAATCATAATTAGTAAGAAAAATACAGCAAGCACAATGTTCTTACGTTCATATAAAAGAGGTGGTCAAAAAAATAATTTTTTGTATTGTATATACATATACATATATATATATATATTGTATAAAATATATAAGTTATACCACAAAAAAATCATGAAACTTAAAGTCTCATACTTTAGCAAAATTTAAAAGACGCAACACATTTTCAACATTCCAAACTTTTTAGTCAGGTGTGCAGTTTCAGAGCCCCTTAAATTTTAGTATAATATCGGGTGAGTTTTAAGAGCTTGAGAAGTAAAAATGATAATACATAATAGAAATATTGTTAGAAAGATTTTTTTTTTATAATCTGGTAGATAATTTCATGGTCGTTATTTCTTGAATATGATATCCGGCATATGTCCGCCGCAGCTGCGAATTACTTGGCCTATTCGAGTAGTCCAATTTTTGACTACTTTTTCCAATATATCTGAATAATAAATCTCAATGAGCTCTATCAGCAAAAATGGGACGCAAAAAGGATCATTTGACTTCAATTCTTGCACAAGCTATAATGTATAAGCATATAAGCCAAGATCCTTACGTAAAATTTTCCACGTACTCGAAGGACAAAGACCAATAAGTTAAGAACGACGATGAATCTACCTTTCGGCGCCTTTGCGAACAGATTATTTTTTTGTTTTTCAAAGTAAATTTCAACAATTTGGAAGTGTTGCTTTGATCTTCACCGATTCATGACGACTGAACTGAAATGTTAACACAATTTGAATTCCATTGCATTGGAATTCTGTTAAGGCTACTATAAATAGGAGTAACTACAAAAAGGTAACCCATCATTATTTTAATTCTGTAAATTGGAGGTCATTGCGATTTAACAGTCTGGGTTTGATCTATTTATTTATGTTTTCAATGCTTTGTATTCATCTTTAACGGCTTTAATCTTTTTAAAACTTGCCTTCAAGTCTTAAATGCAATTATAAGAAGCTATATTTAGACTTACTGCTTTTAAATTACTGACTGTTTGTTTCTAGTTTTAGGTTTACATTCTTTTGTAACAGAATTAAATTTTTTAATTTCCCTAGATGTATTAAAACTTTAATTAAAACCGTATCTTATAAATAAATAAATATCCGTCACCAAAAATTTTAGTATTGTTAGTTTTAGTATAGTTTTGCTGTTTGCTGTTATACTAATCTGAAAAAATTTAGCCAGTTTAATAACCGGGAATGGGGTGGGGAATGGGACTTTTCACAGAGGTGCATATTACTGAAAGCTCTCTGATTGCCATACACTTGGGCATGGCCAGAAGTGACACCTTCGTTGAATGGTTCAAGCAGCTGGAGATTGTCAGCTTCGGCTAGGTACTCCCTGGATAGCTTCTTCATAACGATCATGAACTAATATGAGAAGACGATAAGTACAGGTCTGCCGAGCTGTACAAAAAATTATGGTACCCGCGAGTATAGTGGTTACAAGCTGAGTATGGACACCTGAAATTCCATCACATATTCTATTGTCGAACAATACGAACAATAGGTTGCGTCGGCCCATTGACGCGTTCGTAATAATCAACACACTCAAGAAACGAAATTCCGCCCTATACGCCGACTAGGAGCGATAAGATGTGCAGATAGATGATTTTTAGTAGTTCTTTATACTATCAAAGAATAAAAAGGAATAGCTGGTAGGGTTGTGGTCACATCCGGAATAGAATATTTAATTGCTTTTGAATATGAATCCGTAATTTTCGGTACTTTTTATTTGTTTAAAATTTGAAGAACTGAAATTTTTACGGATATCACAATGCTCGAATCATGGCTTTAGCTTTAATCAAGAAGGTTCTAAATATGTCATGAAAGTTAAATGCAATTGCTTGATTTGGTTTTGAGATATCTTGCTAACTATTTCGAAAGACGCAATTTTGAGAAAGCAGGTTCAAAAGTTTAAGTTAAGTTAAGTATAAATACGTGCCGGAATTGCAATGAGTGTTGTAAAAACTCTCAGAAACACATATTGATGGTATGAGACACGCCATGCTCTTGTTTGCCCTAGGAGCGGATGATGTGTTTTAGTTAGCAATTTTAATTACCTGAAGTCATATTAATCTGTTAAGCGATTTACTGTGCTGAATTAATTTCAAGCGAAGACCGGGATGCAAAACCGGTTTTCAGCCAAATATTGGATTCACCGCGCGCGTTGGCTGAACGATTACGATAACGATTATCAGGAAATTCAGTGTTCATGCTCACTTTATAATGTCAAAATAAAAGGGAAATTTTCGTTTTTTGCTTAACTTTAAATTTCATTGCAAAAGCAATTTCCTTTCTCGGCAATACGCACATATACGACATTAACTAAAAAATGAACTTTTGAAATTGCCGCACATACACGACATAATCACATAACAGGTTAATACGGAGAAGTAGGCTGATAACCTAGTAACAACCAAAAATTAAATCCGTTCCACATGGAACACCGGCCTTCTTAAATTATATTATAGATTCTTTCTATTATATATTTAACCAATGCCGTATTTGATTAAAAAATGTACCACCAATACTTAGGCACTATGAACAGGCAGTAGCAGTGAAGCAGGTGATTTGATATTTTATTTATTTATTTGGTCTCTAAATTGTCATATATTACTTAAGTTACTCTAATTTTTTAGGGATCTAAAACAACAACATTATTTTGGTTGCTCTACTGTTACTACCTGCTCAATGTGCTTTACATCAAACGCATATTTTATATTCTTATATGTTTTAAATTCGTAGTAACTTTAATTTACCGTATAGTTGCTGATGTAATGCTGTTCATTCTCTTCATATTGCACTGCGACAGGTTTGTCCAACTTTCGAAAATTCGATACGTCTGTCAAATCTAATACATCAGACACATAATTTGATAATATCCATGGAAATATAGGATACTGCATGAGATCATTATACGTTCGCCCAGCAACTTGATTAAGTGTCATTAAGTATTCCCAATTGGTCAATAAACCTTCACGCCACTGTTGTGTGATAACGAGAATTTTTGCTTGGTCGGGATGTGTGACGATTTTGTCACTAAAAACGTCGTACATAATTTTATAATCTTCTTGATTTTGTAGTGAGAAGAATAATGACTGATTTGTATCCAAAAATATTTCGAAAGCTTTTTCTTGGTGTTGATAGCGTTTCAGCCAAATTTCACTTATGCTCCAAATATCACAGTTAATGTAGAAGTACTTGCATCGATATGTAGCCATAAAGTATAGTTTATGATCGGTTATAATAATCTCACCATCTATTTCGCCGTCAACAGGTAAAAATTTTGCGGGGAAATTGTAAAGTATTTGAGAATTAAGTGAAATATTGAGCTGTTGATCATAACTTGACAATAGATATTCCAAGGGTCGCATATATTCGACAATAGTAGAGGCACTGGAATTCAATACAGTATCATTGTTACGCAGCTCTGAAGTGTAGTAATCCTCCATGAAAAACCGTTTATCGATGTCTAAATGACAGGGACGCAAACGTGAATGAACTCTAGAAGGACCCTCGGTATCATCTAGTTCCCATGAGCTATTTAAAAAATATATGTACACAGGTATGTAAAGGAGCCTATAATTTCAGACTATTATTCTAGAACATGTTTGTACATACTTTTCCGCACGTTCTCTTGAGTACCATGGCGCACCATCATGTGTCATGCGACGTACAACTCCCAGCCATTTTGTGTAAATGGTTGCATCATCATAGTCTTTTAATTGATACATCAATAGTTTACGCTCGGAATTCTGCAAATACAATAATTTTGTTAAACATGTATTCAAATAATTACATAGTCAGCTCTTAAAAGGTTAGGCTAAAAATAGTGGAGTGCTACTCTTTTCTTAGCATATTATCGATGATGTCCGTGCGGGCATGTATCCACATGAGTTCATGCACATATCAAAATGTCTCTTATGTCACCGATAACATAGTTGGAATTACTCCAGTTTTTTTAAATAAACTGCGATTTAAAGTTGCAGAGCCGATAGGGGTACTGGATTTAAAGTGAGTAAAAATAATTTTTACTTTTAATTGGCGCTACACCCTTTTTGGGTGTTTGGCCGAGCTCCTCTCCATTATCAAGATATTATACGATATTAGAAATAAATGTTTTAACAAAGTTATACGAGTATATACGATAGCCAACCATCTATTATTCTATAAGTTGCCTTAATACAAAACGGATACCAGTTCCATCAAATGGTTTTACACGATCTAAAGATAATAATACATATATGACGCACGCTTCCTATTATATAGGGTGGGCCATGTAAAATTTGCTTTTTGAATCGTCATTTTCGAAAAAAAATGGCCCGATGATGCCGCCAGACCAAAAACCGCACCAGTTACTCGTTGGTGCAAGTTTTTAGTCTTCGCTCTGGCTTCGTAAGTATGATGGGATTCATCGTAATTCAGAAACCATTAACGCGACTAAAAATTTAGTGTCTGTGGAACCAAACGGTCGGTCATCAGTTTTTTCAGCACCAGCCTATGATTTAGTCAATGCTTTTGGCAAATTGGAAATCGAATTGTACTTGTAAATAAATATTTTCCTGAATGTTTCTGGCGATATTCTTTCCGCAAAGAAAATTGAATGCAACTTCTCTACTCCATCCACTTTTAGTTGCTTATTAGAATACAAACGTAACCATGAAAAAGTAAGTAACAAATGTACCCACGTACATTTTAATAATATTTAATTTAGGACTGAAGCTAATTATTGGAATTAAACAAACTCAGTCATAGAGAGCTATAGCTTGTAACATTAGACCGACCTATAGAAATTTAGTCTAAACAAATAAAAAGTGGCCGTCGCTTTTGTCCGAACTCAATAATATTTTGTCCGATCTAAATAAGTTAGAGAGCAATACGTGTACCAAGTCTGGGCCATTTTATTAAAATGGGAAATAAGTACGACATTACCCATTTTCCAACATTTTTCTTTCATCGTATTTCTTTTTTTGGACCACTTCGCACATTTTGAATATAGCTTATTTTTCCGAATTGATATACCCGAAAAATCAATTCGATTACATAATATGTACACAATATGTACACAATATGCACACTATATTATACATACTTTCTGCTTTTAAATTGAACAGAACACCAATACCTTACAAAAAATTATGTTATTAATCGCCTGAAAACAATTCGTCCCCTTAGTACAATATAACAATAGCCTATGTGCTCATAGGCTATTATTTTTTTATTGAATTTTTGGATTCTCCATCGTCGATTTTATATGTGGTCAAAATTTTGTCAAATTCTAGTTCCACAAAGTGGGTCAAAACGTCAGTCAAAAAATAATAAATATTTACAGACATAACGAGATTTGAGTGAGAGCTACTTTCGACAAAAAGTTTGAAATTCATTTTCTCAAAACATCAAAAAAATTATAGACTATTTTAATACTAAGGGGACGAATTAGTGTAACTCAAGAGTCACCCAATACAACTAAAAATACTGTACTAACTTGCAATTCAGCAACGCGCCTTGTAGTTAGCATTGATGATTCAATACAACTCATAGCAAGTGGTTCCAGTCGGTAAGCCGTCTCTTCTAATTTTGTTTTTTGCTCAGCCGCCACACTACTACGATGAAGCTCAATGCGCTCTAGTTCATTCTCTAAGTTCCATGTTGAATCGTGCTCATTTATACCCAATATTTTGCATAAGCGTTTCAAATTTTTCAATGGTTTCTCCAAATCCTCAAGCAAACACAACCACAGAAACGATTTAATTATCTTTCCGTCGTAAATAACCGATGGCAAGCAGTCGGCTTGACAAGAGCTCCAAAGCGCATCAACAATAAAAGCACGCAGTTCCCGGGGTCGTGACGGTTGCAAACCCCAAGCTATGAAGTTGTTACACCGCTGGCTGGTAGAAATACTATATGTAACGATTAATTGGAAAAGTTCCACCTCTGAAGCACTAGGCGTGTAATTAACATCACAAACGGCATAGAACTGCGCACAACGGTCGATGAGTAAGCGCAGTCTCTCTTTAGTCTCGGTAGGCGATAAAGTCGAATTCGGTAGCGCAATTACTGTAAGAGTATAAAGTTGTAGCTGACATGTATATTATTATTTTGCATATTGCAGTATGTACCTTTAAATATTTTTGGTTCATTTACAGAATCAAAAAACATGCTAATCCACTTGAACAGCAGGCGCGCTTGCGCAGAACGTAAATTCTTAATAACCGAGACAGAGGCACCTTCATGCAAGAACGTTAGCATGTTAATAATATCCCATACAACCTAAAATGATAAGAAATTTTACATTTTGAAAGGAAAAGATCAACCACATTTTATAAGCACTGACCTTTATGTGGCCAACTGATTTCAACGAATTTTCACCTATTTTTGTCAAAAGTTCCAATATGGATTCCTCTACCAAAACATCTACAATACTCGAGGTTAAGTATAAATTGAAAAGCGATTTAATGCAACAAAGCAGCAAACCGGCCTCGATTAAGAGTTGTTGCTGTTCTCCTTCCTGAAAAGTGATGCATAGTTAAATGTAATTAAAATATATTTAATGAAAATCTATGTTACAAACCGTAAAACATATTTTATTGAGTATTTTAAAAGCTTTCACTTTATGACCAATTTGATTATTCGGCATGTTTATTACAATTGACAGTAGGGTGTTGATTCCGAAGCGGTCCACAATGTGCAATGTCGTGTCACAACTTAAACCTGTTCTCGCACTGTTATATATACCAGTAACCCATTCCAAGCATGCTTCAAACATCTGCATATCGGTTGGATATATGGACATTTGATTTGCCAAGTGCTGCGGATATAAGCTTTTAACATGCACAAGTATGTCACTTTGTTGTAGGCGCTTCATCAGTACTGTTAATAATTTGATTATAGCCGTACGCACTGCACAGCTGCCATTATTACATAGCACCAGAATGATATCAATTTTGACATAGTGCTTCAAAACCTAGCAAATGAAAAGTAAATATCAAATAAGTTTAATATATGTACATTAGGCCGGGTCGATTTGTGGGGAGGCAAAAAAATCGCCCATTGATCTGTGAAAATCATATTCTAGGGATCAAAATAAGAAACTTTGCCGAAGGAGCCATACCTCTAAAACGAATTCTGATGTCCCCCAATTTGGGTCGAACTTTTTAGTTTCTTTTCTCATGTAAAGGCCAAAAATGGTGATATTTTGAAATGATTGTATGAGAAACCCCCCAGGGGAGTTCCAGGGGGTGTGCCACTGGCATGGGTGGATCGGCCGTCCAAAGTTAGTGGGGGTCGGTCATACATTTGGACTCGATTGGAGCACTCTAAATGGGTCAAAGTGGGATTTTTCGTTCGACCCAAATTGGGGGACATCAGAATTCGTTTAAGAGGTATGGTTCCTTCGGCAAAGTTTCTTATTTTGATCCCTAGAATACGATTTTCGCAGAGCAATGAGCGATTTTTAAATCGACCCGCCCTAATGTACATATATATTTCTATTACCTCTTCCACTGCGTTGTCCGGCAAGAGACAGAGAAAGTCTTTCAGCAGTGTTAATAGTCCCTCCTGCAAAGCAATAATACCCGGCCAATTATAAAAATCGGTTTTTACTAGTAATCTACTTCGACGTTGCTGTGCAGATGTTGACACAGGCGATTGGCCTAAGTGATGCCTGCCCAGAGTTTCTCTGTCCAAACTACTACAAGCAATGCTAGGAGCTGATGTTTTATGCGACTGTGACTCTCGTTTTCTCACTTTGGGCGTTTCAGTGCTTGGAGTCTTATTAAAATGGGCATGTTGTAAGCGCCTACGAGTAATTTTATTGGGTGAACACGATGATACTGAAAAATATTTCTCAGCTTTATTCGAAGGATGCACTTTTTTCATTGAGCTCGTTGCCATATGCCAATCGGGATAGTGTTTAAATCTTGTTCGCCAATTCTCGATGTTGACTGGGCTTAATAAGTGTAAAGCTTTCTTATTCAATCTGGTGCAGTCTGCTACATTTTCCAAGTTATCTTCCAGCTCAAGCAAATTACGCTTGAAAGGTGAGCTCGAGGACGCTATATGCAACCGGCGTAAACGTTTAATTTTCTCAGTCTGTTTTGCGCTCAAGTCTGCTTTATCTGCAGTAACAGGCTTTGCGACACCTGGTCGCTCCCTTTTAGATTTACGTCGAAATTGTGTTGCTACTCGACTGAAATTATAACTCGCCGATGATCTTTCTTTGACTGGTGGTTGTGGCGTTAAAAGAAAATAAAACTTTGATCTATCATGAGTTATGTAACATTCACTGGGTTTTTGAAAGAGTAATGCCAATTTCATTATTTCATCCATTAGTGATGTGGATGGTGGTGATCCAGCAAAAACTGATAATATGGACACAAATGACTCGGCGGCACTTTTTGAAATGTACACCGGATTTGGTGATTCAATTATATATACTTTGCATAAATTAAGAAGTTCCTTGAGAAGACCTGCTGTTTGTAATTGATAAAGATTTAAATCGCGATGTGGGTGTTTCTCTCGTGTGAGCGCCAAAATGCATTGGAATAACATATCCAGTACTTCAGAATGTTCAACCCCTGAACGATGCCAATCTGAATAACGATGCAGTATTGATATGATCAGTTGCGGGTATACTATAATGGCGTTTGTGTTTTCGCAAACTTCTATTGTTTCGCCTTTCTTTATAATAATGGGTTGTGAACAGGCATTATTTAAAATACTTCTTAGGAGATTCACGTCTTTAGTACAGCGATCGGTCTTAATTACGTAACCTAAAAGGTTCATACAATTTATTCGCAAAAATTCCGCATACAATTGTGAATCAGATAAGGCCACATTTAGGAAAAACTCTAGAGCCATGTGCTGGGACATCGAGTTGCTGCTTAGCTCAACAATCTAGACAATTATAACAGATATAATACAAAATATGGTGTACGTTTTTATGTAGATATTCGTAGTTTTTACCCTGGCGACTAAGTACATGTGTGCTGAAAGGCCTCCGCACAACAAAGTTGCAGTTTGGATGGAATGCAAATGATTTTGTATCAATTCTCCATATAAAATTAAGCCATAAACACGTCCCGCTGAAATATATTTTATAGATTTTAAATGTTATTAGAAAAATAAAATGGTTTAAATGAAATAAAAGTAAAGAGCCCAAGGTTAGGTAGAACCGAACATTATGGCTTTATATCTAGAGAGTATTTTGATATAAAGTGGCTTATTATATACATTTATACATATGTATGAGTAGAGTACTATTGGATAATTAACATACGACCCACTGCAGAGTCATCGGCTAATCACAGTTGCTTCAAATTATTTGGCGACGTCTGCATACTATATGCTATAGGCAGTTGTTGTTGTTGACACAACATAATATTATATCATATATTTCCTATAAATTTTTGGAGAATTTTCGGCCGAATATAAATCTGGGTCGTTATGTAGAACAAACTGTCTACGAAACGATGCGATATCGGCTAGTCACCGGCAATTCATAGGCGACGCGTACAACATTGTCAACCGCTTGTCGCTATGCCAGCGATTGGTATAAAAATTGTTTTCGCGAAGAGGAAGAAATTACAATGATTTAATGCCGTTTCCACGACAGTCGGTTCCACTTCCGAAACGACCCGGATTTATATCCGGCCAAGGACTGTCACTCCAGTAGCAATCCCCGTATATAAATATGGAGTGCCCGCTTTAATATACTAATTTTAGAGAAACAAATTGTAAAATGGGCAATTTTCCAACATTTTTATGAATAATCTCTCTAATCTTTTTAAAATTTTTTTGTAATATTAATAATATTTTTGAAACTTTTTATATTATTGAACTAGCAGCCAAATTTTAGTGTGCATGAGATGTCGTTCAGATATGGCATAAGTAAAAACTTCTTTTATAGGTAAGGTGGGCATGGTTATTGACTGATTAGGCCCATTAATCGGCCAGAGTGGCCAGAGTGACTATCAAATTTCTTAATTTCTGCTCGATATATTTTTCAAGAAAACTTTTCAAAACTATGCTTAGTAAAATCAGATTCAAAGTATGTACCATACTTGGGAGGATTAATTGAGTAATAGAACGGTATTTTCTTATTGATATTCCTTATTTTTTAATATCAATCTCAATACCGAAATTGAGCAAAGTTTTAAGCCGACTTTTTCAGGGCAAAAATACAATTGGAGGATTGCAATTGCTTGCCGAAGGGTGACCGCTATTAGAAACTTTCGAGACAATTAGGTTAGGTTTTTATAAACAGACGTTGGTCAAAAACTAAAACAAAAAATTAAACTACCACTCACCACTCAAAACGTTTCCTTCTTTTGTGTTTAATTCATTATTATAGCCCATTACAATGTCTGGAGACTCGGCGGTATACGCTAGCAAACGAGATTCATATAGCAGTTTCATTGATTCAGCAATATTACCGAAATTGGCCTTTCTGAGTTTACTTAGATTAACAAAACCGTAATTCGGTTGCCAGGAGTTTACTTGGAGTGGAGCAAGCTCAGAGAAATCCGGTCCCATTGCCGTCAAATTGGCAATTGTTTCCCACGCTGGAAATTTGCAATTGAATAGCAATAAATTTGATATGCTAAATGGCATCGGATATCCATCAACGGGAGAGCGTTGCGGTTCATTGTTGTCACCCAAGTTACTGAGACTATCTCCAAGGCAAATTACTTGGAAAGAGTGATTTCTTAAGAAATTTTTAATATTACGAAAATGCAAATTCACAATATCTTGCTCTACTCCGTCGATATAAACAATTAACTCTATGTAATCTTGATGTGTGCATACACCGAATGCAACGTGCCGCCAACGATTTTTTGTAAATCGAAATGACTTCAGGTCGATGGTGGAGTTCTCATAAGATTGATGATTATTATGGTATTTAAAAAGATGCATGTTATTAAAACTGTTAAGGATCACAAGCTTAGTTTGTTTCAAAGCAACGCGGAGTGTTGATGAGTTTGATGCCTCTTCGGGCGTCGTCTTAGAAGTGGCTGGTTTTGATTTGCAACTACCACTGTAATTAATATTTCGGTTTGACTCATCTTTTGAAGAAGTTTCATTCTTCTTCTCCGAAATCTCACTAGCTGGCTGTGATGGCAACTGAGTTCCCACTGGCGACTTAATTTGAATTTCTGCGCCGGGGTTGCAAGTTTCGAACACTAACTTCATATTGCTGTCAACATAAGCACTTATCATCACTTGGTTAGTGCCAATGGAAACGATGTGCGTTCTCTAGAAAAAATTCAGTTAATATAAATATATATGCATGCATAAGTTTTGTTGTTATAATTTAATTTACAAGATAGTATTCGTGAGAACTGTGTATCTCGTCCTCTACAAGCAATGAGGAGGATTTGCTATAAGGTTTGCCTTTCATTTGCAGCCAAAAGGAAAGCGTGAATCCGTCATTGCCCCATAGCCTGGCGTGTGTTACGGGAATAATGCATGGTGTACGGGACAAAGGTGTTGTGGCCTGTGCGGCTATATGTTGATTACGAATGCGATCGATTTCCATTGTTAAACGCTGGTCGGTTGTTGAAGTACATTTACCATCTTTAATAGATAAATTGTGAGTAAATTAGAAATGCATTGTTTACAAAGATGTTACCCATCATTATAGGAAATTCCAACTCTACCATAGGCTGAGGCCTTTTCAATTTACTACCACAATTATGATTAAGATGTTTTATTAGTAGGTCAACTGGAGGATTCTTAGCGGATAAAATATTGAAATAAGTGCACAAAACTTCAGGCGTGTCAATGTCCACGATTAATTCCAGCAATGCTTGTTGAAGTTCTAAATAAATAATTGGTAAAATTTGAGTGACTTTGTATTTTTTGATTTTTTATTTACAAGTAAGTAGAAAGTACTAGTGGTTCTGCTCCAAGTAAGGCAAACTGTTTGATACCAAGAGCTGCTTTCCTTTTTTATTTTGTACAAACCTCTTAAACGTGGATCTCCACATTTCAATACTGGTGCAAATCCACGCAGTAAAAATAGTGAATCTCCTATATGTGCACGTATTACGAAAAGATGATTTGCAAGTTGTACCAAGCATTCACTCCAACTAACTGGGTTAAGGATACACTTTTCTGATAGCTCAATTAGAATTTCTACAACCAAATGACAAAGCCCATCATGCAGTAAACGTGTACGGTAGTGAGAACTTGGTTGAAATGAAGTCCAAAATTCTGCTTTATCCAATTCAATCTCTGATTCAGATAATTCAGGTAGCTCACCATCGGCTTCGTATCCCTCGTCCGCTGTTATATAGTTGTCATCATTCTCATTATCACTGAGCTCCATTTCGCTATCACAGAACACTGATTTGCGTGTGGAAAAAGGGTCTGCATCGCAGTTCTCCCCGTGGATCGACTTTTTCGGCATCACATTAGTGTTTTTGGCATGCGCTCTTCTGCTGCTAAATGATCGTGCACTCGGTCGCAGTGGCGATTGTAATGCCGCATCCTCACTTGCATTATTCGGAAGACCGTTGCTGTTATTAAAATCTGCACCTCTAGATTGATCGTGGTGGGTGGAGGATTGTTCTGCTATTTTCAAAAGACTCTGCAATGCCTTCACAACAGCTTTTTCGTGCGCATGCTCTTCCGTATGTGTTTGGCCCCTATCAGATGTAGCACTCTTCAATATTAGCGCCTTCAATTTCAACAGATGATTTTCCATCGTGTCCGCTAAAAATATAAAAATATTTTTATTTTATATTATATAAATGCTGCAATTAATTTAGTACTTATTACAGTGCATCTTAGCACAAATTGTAAGAGAAGTGATAAGATTACTTTAATCCCACACTGCTGTGGGGGCGTTGTTATTGTTATCGTGAAGATATGCATCTTAATGTCAACATAAAGATAAAAGTTCCACTCAGGGCAATCTGGTGGTTTGCAAGTATTTTGTGAGAAAGATTTTTCAGTCTGACATAATTCTTAGGCAGTTAAGCAAAAGTAAGTTAAAAAATTTAAAATTTTCAACTTTTTTACCAAAAAAAAAAAAAAAAAATAGTGCGTAAAAACCTACAATTCATAAAATTTATTTATATGAATTACCTTGGGATTATCTCATTTTGCTTTTTTTTTCGAGGTGATGTGAGTTTATTTTTAACAAGGAATACAAGCAAAGCACTTTCCAATAAATTGCTGCTTAGTTCGTGAGCAAGTTCTAAAGATTGCGCTATAATCATAATTGTTTGTCGACTTAATCGTAGCAATCACTAGTATGGCTTCAAAACATTTTTACATACACAGATACATAAATGCAAACAGTTTATGTGCATTCATACACCCCTGTTCATAATATTAGCAGCGCGCTCTTTGCAATAGTTTTGACTGTTTATATTTATTTTTTTATAAAAAATAGTTTGTAATACAACAAAGACCATATAACTTAAAGTTTTGAACTATGTAAATAATTAAAAAAAATCAACGAATTTCAAACAGTTTCAAACTTTTTACTCAGGAGCTTTAGAAAAACTCTGAGTATGCAGTTTTATAGCCCATTGAATTTTGTTATAATAAAGTGCAAATTTGAAGTGGCTCAAAAATCGTCCTTTGGTTTTTTTGCTAGCGGTCTTGTGCATTTTTTCAGCATAAAAATTTTTTCGAGCATTCTTATATGGAAGAATGGTGTGTATGCCAACAAAAAATTATCAAAAATCAATTTTAAGCTAATTGCTATTATTGTGAACAAAGGTGTACATATGAGCTGGAGTGCAATTGCCGCATTTGAAAACTTGCCCTATAGGGAAAACGGCGCGTACGGACGACAAGGCGATTGTAAGCCACCAACGGGACAACCTGAACTTAGAGCTCAGCATTCCTTAAAATTTGATTATTTTAATGGTACCGAAAATTGATAAACAGGCCAAGATTCAATCAGTCTGGTAGGGCCTAGATTTTCACCAGCCAAAATAAGCCCAAAAAAATGCTTTGGTAATACTGCAGCAGCAACAATACCGAATGTTTACGCTGTAAGAAAAGCAAAAGAAAAATCGGTAAAGAGCCGTGCCCACCGATTAGTTGTTGCCAAATGTGCGTAAACATGATTTGAAAGTGGATTTATTAGGATTATCTCTGGAAATGAACTAATGTAACCTAACGCCTCCGCAACTATTTGAAATCATTGGTGCACGCGAGCAAGCCATTGAAACCAATATCGTGCACACCTTTCGTGACAGAGAGCCGCCAGTTTTGAAAAAATAGTCGAAAATGTATGCTTGAATATGACATACTTCAGATGCTTCTCTGGTGGCCATATGGATAAAAATATTTTTCATCATTGATGTCATACAGCTATTCTACAGATTAGAAAAACATCTCGTATCTCCAATACCTGCATTTTTTATTCAATTTATAATCTTCCATTCACTATACTATTTTTTCAACAATTTATGCTATTTTACACATGTAAGTACATACACAGCGCTCATTCGCCGTAATTTTCATAATCCAAAAAATTAAAAATTCGAGAAAAACGGATGCAATGTTTTCATTTTACTATGCCTCCCTAAGTAAAAGTAAATACATATTTTCATTTAACGCCATAGTGTTCGCCATACAATATAAGGCCACACATTTTTTATACAACATAAAAGAAGAGTTTGCGGACATTTCGGCATACCTATCTAAAAAAACCTTTTTGGATTGCTCCAAATGCAATAATCTATAAGAATAAGTCATTTCTGTGCAAATATTCAAACCGTGCACAATTTACTAATATACTGTAGGGACGGACCTATATATGGGTCCAAATTGCCCAGTAGTGAACCAGTTCGTGAGCAGTGGATTTCCTGTGGGTTACACACTTTTCGTGTGATTTTTCGATTTATTGGTAATTTTTTATATTATTTTGGTAATTTTTTATAGCATTTTTATTTTACAAAAATTACTTTGCTAATAAATAAATGTGTTTCTATTTTACTAAGTTTTGTTAAGATAATCTATAAATATTTGTAGAAACTTCACTTACCCCTTCCATATTTAAAACTTTTGATACTAATAGCCATTGTTGTTTCGAATAGTCTTAGCAGATACCTTCTGCTGTCGCTGCTATTTTCCAGCAAGCTGATCAAGTTCGGATCAATCTCGTGACCTAGGCACGTTTCATTTGTACTCTTGTTTAAATTAGTTACTGAATTCGTATTACTACTGCTACCAAAAAATGAACTTAAGACACTAAATAGTTTCCCAATAATACTTGTGCCAATTTTGAGTACGGCTGCATAAGTTTCTGGCCCAACAACTAGTGTGGATGTTGAAAGTGCATCGGCGGCACAATTCCATACAGTTGGGGTTGCAAGTGTGCCCACACTAGATGTGTTTAACGCTGCGGTCGTCACAGGCAATGATAAATTGTCGGCAGCACGTGAATTGACCTGGTTTCGTATATCATAAATAACAATACTATCTTTAGTTTGCGGCTCAGCGTCGTATAAATATTCTAAATTTCTTGATGTATGATGTTTTAATTTATTCAAAAAAGATAAATTGAAACTTTCTGCATAGCACTGTGAGTCTGTTTGAAAGGTGCGATCATTGACCGGAAAGCGTTGATTATCAAGCCAAGCCGCAATTGTTGTCGCGGTCGATGCAATCGATGAACTAATTGAGTCAAACGTGTGTTGTATTGATTCTACCTCTATGCTCGAGAGCAAAGATTCGAGTGAACTTGACAAATAACCGTCTTCTTTGTTGGCTTCGGGGTCTATAATAGCGTTTTGCATTGGGGGTGGTGTTGATGTATAGATGTGATACTGTGGATGTATGTGTTTAGAAGTATTCGAACAGCTTTGCTGCGAGATTTGCAAAAAACTGCACAATGCATTATAGTTTAGTGTCAAAATATCGAGAAGTGTTTTCTCGCCACTCGTCTTATTTTGCGAATTTCTATTTGTTGTATTACAATCCTGCTCATTTAATTGCTGCGGCTGGGTATCAATACTTTCAACAGGTGTCTCATTATATTTATTCAAATTATACAGGGTTGAAAATGCGTTAAAAAAGCATTGGCTGGTCTGCAACAACTCGTATGTAAATGACCACTGTAAGGTGGCCACATTTAAAATGTCGACCACACGTGATATTTCTGGTACTTCCTTTTCCTTTTTATGGTCGGAAGTAGTGGTGGTAATTGAATAGTTTAGTAGATAATTGAACAGAGAGGCGCTCTCTTCACCACTATTCAATAGCAGCATAATAAGGCGTTGACTTAATACACTTTGCTCCTGATTGTTTTCTCCCAAAAATGTCATATTGTCGATGCCAATTTGAATAAGATCACATAAACTATGAACTAGTGTCGGTTCACAGAAGAGCTCTTCTAAATGCGAAATATTCTCTTCATTGTAAAACGCCTTTATTAAGCGTATATCTATTCCCAAATACGCAACGAACACATTTAAGCAATCCTGTAAGACACTCAAAGGAATAACTGTGGCATTAGATGCTTCGATTTTGTTATCAGGACACGCTGTGATATGTGAATTATTGCTAAGTGGTTGTGATACATTCTGGTTTGAAGAGAAAAAGCGTAGTACTTTGCTTGGTTTTTCATTTTCCAGCCATTCCGCTTTAAAGCGACGAAATGTTGGTAAAATGAGTTCTGCTAGTATACCCGCTGCCATGTCACTGCTCAATATATCTGATATGTATTTTAAATGTCTTAGCAATAGATGAAGTGAAGTTATTTTATTGCTGTTTACTTCTCCACTTGACATGAGCTTTTCAAGAAGCACTTTGTAGAGCTGTAAAATTTCTTCACGGAACTCCAGCGACTTGAACTTTGTATCACATTTTGCACATTTTTCCGCTTGGCGTTTGTCGTGACCAATATGGTCTTGTAAAAAAATAGTGCAAAGTATCCTACGATGAAGAAATTTATAAATACAATTTTGATATTTTGGTGTGAAGTTTAAAATTATATTCAAGCATGTAGCATAAGTGTTTATTGTGTAGTGGCAGCAGCAGACTCCAGTGTGCAATAAATAGCGTACGCCATATTCCTGCATATCGACGGAGGTTTTAGGTAGCAAATTTAGCAATATGCTTTGAAAGAAGCAGCTTATTGTCGGTGCTTGCGTACAGCAATGTACTTGCGGAAAGTTGCGACATCTTCTGCGCATTTGACCACTGCTTGGGTAAATATAATTGTTTCTTGCGATTTGATCATTCTTGAAAAGTTGGTCGATGATTTTGATAAGCGCTCTAAAAGTCAACACAATTAGCATTCGTGCTTCGACATCAATGTCAGTATGGGTTCCCAAGTTCTGTAACACTTGATGAAATGTTTCAATGCTTATATCAACCACATTTTCATCAACAAATTTCAAAACACATAAACTACTTTTGCTGCCCACTCCTTGATGAGGTTTATTCGATTTATTAAGATGGATTATGATACTTTGTATAATATAAAAAATAATATAGTTGATTGCGCTTAGAAATCCTAAGGTAAAACGAAGTGAAGTGCAGTCATTGTTGTCAAACACATTTTCAGATCCTACAACTTCTTTGACATGTTTTTGTAATATGGCTGCTAACTTTGCAAATACATCTTGAAATTGTATAAAGCTTACGCCAGAAGAAACATTAATAATATTGTTAATACAGTGAATCATGAGCTGTAAAAGTTCGAGCTTGATTGTGGTGGCATTTTGTTTTCTTGTATACATCTCATCATTACTGCACAAGCATTCTAATGCAAAATCTAAAGAAATCATTGATACTGATTGGCAATTAAGATTGTCTTCACATTCATTTGCGGCACACTTTGATATTAATTTCACCAGTAAGTATGCTATTTCATCGCTACTTGCAATTTCATCTCTAAAATTCTTAAGTTCTTCCTCAAATTTATAGGTTGGTGATTTTAATTTTAATTCATATTCTCTTTTCTGCGGTTTTAAATTTGGCATATGAAGCGGGGAAATGCTGCCAATGAGTGACAGTACAGAAAGTGGGGTATGAAGATCAATTTCTTCAGTATTCCATTTACAGTTCGGGAACAGTTTGATGCATAAATTGCAAAGACCTTTTTGTGAAGCAATGAGCTGTTAAAAATTAGCAGAAATAAAAAATCTCAAATGATGTTTGAATAAAGCATATTACCTTGTTGTCCACACGTAAAAGGAACCGAAGCAATTGCTTGCCAAGATTGTTTGTGAGAAAACTACGCAAAGCAATTATTTTACTCCAGTCACTTGGGTCATTTAGTATTAGCTGCATGTGAAATTAATTTTAATAATTAATAAACAAGTTCAACAAAAAGAAAAATAATAATAATGCGAAAATTACCGGTGTAAAACATTTATTTGTATAATTTACATCGCTCATTTCAGGGTAACTTATCGCTTCTTGTACTAGGTTAGTATTATCGCATGCAGTCATATATGAAGGAATTGATAAGGGCGATTTATTTATGATGTTACACACCGTCTCCAAGAGATACGAGGTGATTTCTTCTGGAATATTATGCATTAAACTAAAAGAAAAATAAATTAATTCAGAAAAAGATTTAGATATGGAAAACAGTAATAACAAATGCTTATACATAAATGTATATATAACAGGCGGCGTAACTAGTAAACTGAATTTGTCAGTATACCGGTTATTTTAAAACCTTATACAGCGCACGCTCGATAACGTGAACGCTCTAAAGCGTGAACACCCCAAAACGTGAACAGACATTTTTGTGCATTGACTACTCTAAAACATTGACTACTCTGCATTACAGAAACAGCCTTCTAGCTTCAATAACAGCGACAAAGTCTGATTTGCTCGAGTCGTTGAAAAAAATTAACTTAAAAACAGCTTTAAATCTTGTGGATGTGGCTTGATTTCGTGTTGGTGAAGCAACATTACCTAAGTGCTGGAACAGTATTTGAAATTTTGCGGTAAACAATGATGATCCCGAAGATAATGTTCCGTTGGCGGTTTTAAAAGAAAAATGGGAAGCTGAACTTCGCACCTTGATGAGCAACACCGTCGATCTCTTTAGAAGTTTAAATCCTGAGGTTCGTTCGTGTTCGCAGATATGCTCAAAGATGTCTGTTATTGAAAAAAAAACTTTTTTTTATTAAACATTTCAGATTGAATTCACGTTACAAGCCATTCATGAATGGAACGAAGATATCGAGGAGGGCAATGCAGATGACGATCATCAACAAGAGCACGAATCCGATGATGACAACGTATCAGAGCAACTGGAGAAAATTAAGCCGACTGAAGCAGTTGAAATTTTCAACAAGCCGTTAATATGGGTTGGTCATGAAGACGTCGATCAAAATGATATGAGTGTGCGAAGACGGTTAAGGCTGTGCTTCAAGTTTTAGAAAAACAGAAGATACAAAAAAAGATGACTGATTTTTTTAAATAAAACCATCGTATGAAAAAATATATTTACTTAGTCTTTTTGGGCATTCCAAAACGTGACAAAGTGTCTTGGTTTTAATTAGTTCACGTTATCGAGCGTTGTTTAACTTTTGCCCAAAACTTGTATTGTCACTGCTCAGAGTTTTAAGGCAATGTAATTTACGATAAATAAAGGATATGTAATTTAAGATAGTAAAGTTCGTCTATTCGTTAATATTTTCATGTGTTAAAAGGATAGAAAATTGGGTTATTAAAATGTAAAAAAGGTTATAATTATGTTGTTGTTGTTGTTGCATCAGTAATTTTGCCCTATTTACAAACATCGTAATTTGTTAAGAGCAGCAGCTATAACAAATTTAGTCCCATCCGAATCAAAACATGCATTTACATTCTTTTTTTATTTTGTTAATACTTAGTTTTCAAAGTATGTATATATTTTCATACTTAAATTCAGAAAATATTTGAAGAAATTTGTATTAAAAAATTTGTCTCTTTCGTATTTGCACATATTTATATATATATATATATAATTGGTGCGTACACCCTTTCTGGGCGTTTGGCCGAACTCTTCCTCCTATTTGTGGTGTGCGTCTTGATGTTGTTCCACAAAATGGAGGGAGTTTTAAGCCGACTCCGAACGGCAGATATTTTTTGAGGAACTTTTTCAGAAATACTCTCGCCCCCAACTGAGGGGTGACCGCTATTAGAAAAAACTTTTTCTTAATTTTGGTGTTTCACGGAGATTCGAACCTACGTTCTCTCTGTGAATTCCGAATGGTAGTCACGCACCAAACCATTCGGCTACGGCGGCCGCAATATATATGCAGCATATATGCTATACATTTTTAACTAATTTACCTTTTCATGACCTCTGACTGCAAAGTGTCTTCTTCTGCATATTGAAAATAAAACAGAAACAATTCCATCCAATGTAACTGAAACAAAGACAAACTGTATCAACGCTGAATGAGCAGCATGCAATTTACTTACTTTAGTTTCGCTATCATCGTCAGTGCCGAGATAATTTTCCCAAATAATACTTAATGTATCCGCCAGTAAATAAGCAGAGCCCTCGGCCTGCATGACCTTCTGCTCCATTTTTTGTCAATATTACATGAAAGCAACAATTAAATGAATTAAATAGGAAATTTATTGGAGTTATATTTCTCTTGATTTGTAATGGCATTAGTTCACTCCACTCTAGGAGGTCAATCCGCTATAAGTGTATCAGGTC
Source organism: Anastrepha ludens (assembly GCF_028408465.1). NCBI lineage: Eukaryota > Metazoa > Arthropoda > Insecta > Diptera > Tephritidae > Anastrepha > Anastrepha ludens. Next base: position 72,665,242 of record NC_071500.1, read on the forward strand.
TAAAAAGAGAGCGTAAGCACTACAATGGGACAGAAGTTATTTTTATAAATTAATAAAAAATATAAATATATTTATAATAGCAACTTTTAAAAAGTAAGTTGTTTTTATAAACGCAATTGTGCAATATATATACAATTATTTCAGAGAGTAACAATTTCCTGTACTCCTTTAACAAAATTTTGTATTCGGAATATTTAAGGTTAAAAAGTTTTTTTAATGATAAATGTGTATTGATTTATGTGATACAAAATTAATTTATATATGCACTTGTTAATAGCTAGAAACGATTTAATCAAGAACCCACAATTTGTTACATCTGTCCTCAGCAGCTTGAAGTATAATCTTTGGATGGATGAAACAGCATCCTTATCGCTGAGCTACTGTTAGCAAAGGTGATTGAAACGCAATAATAAAATATTGTAGCGTACATACACATTAAAGAACTTACATCCCTATGAAATAACATATTTAAATATACAGTTAGGAATCTTGACATATGCGGTCAATTATTTCCTTTGAAATAAATACATAAGGAAATTCTTAGTTTGAATAGGAGTATTGAAAACTGCCTATAAATATTAAAAAAGAAGCTATATCAAATTATTATTTGATTAAAAATAACGAATTGTTTGGTATCCTTGCGTTTTTAGATAAGAACTACATTTAAATGTCATTTGGCAACTCTAAATTTAAAGCAAAATATAAACAAGTCCTATCAGCAGAAATCAGCCGTGAATATCTAACATTTCAAACAATATGCAATTGCGTAGTAGTTTTCTTTATCCGCAATTATTTGTATTATAAATAAATTATCAGAATAATAACTAGTGTAAAGAAATCATACTATTTACGGAACTACAACCGTTTCGTTCTATTTACATTTTCTGCCGTATCACTTTGTCCAGCTGATCCACGACCGTGCTTAGAGAACAGAAACTATTCAGCTTCTATTTTACTTATCCACTCTCTTTATAATTCAATATATCCTTTTAAACACCTGTATTTTCTTATATTTCTTTTGAACATTAATTTCATCGGACAATGCAAGTAATGACGCTTTTGATATGCACAGGGAAAATTTACTTCTTCTTTAAAAAGTGTTACCGGATCAACGAGAAGCTGACAGTTTACACAAGCTCTTTCGATAACTGATATCATGAACGTAAAATATAGTGATGGACAAGTCCGATATGTTTTAGTCGATTATTCACACTTTTCGATGTCTCGCGTATTCGAAATCGCGATAGATAACGTGTATTATACTTAGACTAATGTAGCCGAAGGCAATGGCAAACCTCCGAGGGTATTTCTGCCATGAAAAAGCTCCTCATAAAAAATAATTGCCGTTCGGAGTCGGCTTGAAACTGTAGGTCCCTCCATTTGTGGAACAACATCAAGACGCACACCACAAATAGGAGGAGGAGCTCGGCCAAACACCCAAAAAGGGTGTACGCGCCAATTATATATATATATAATGTAGCCGAATGAGTTGGTGCATGACTCCCATTCGGAATTCAGAGAGAACGTAGGTTCGAATCTCGAGGAAACACCAAAATGAAGAAAAAGTATTTTCTAATAGCAGGCGCCAGTCGGCAGGCAACGGTAAACCTCCGTTCGGAGTCGGCTTGAAACTGTAGGTCCCTCCATTTGTGGAACAACATCAAGACGCACGCCACAAATAGGAGGAGGAGCTTGGCCAAACACCCAGAAAGGGTGTACACGCCAATTATATATACATATATATAACGTAATATACGCTGTAACATCATCTCAAATAAATAGAAAAAGGAAGAACAATTACTTTTTTGTGTGATGTGCAATAACAAGTACTTTTAATATATTTCTTAGCTATAATAATGTTTTTTTATTGAGTAATATCTAAATTTGTACGACACTTTTTATACTTCGTGATACGATTTTCTATGAAATTTAATCATTTTTTATGCAACCATATGACATACAAATTTTGGAATCAGATGATCTCAGCTGTTGGCAGTTTTTGAAGACCAGCTGATAGTGTTTCTATAGTAGTAGGTTTCTTCAACAATATTAAAATACTTTTGATTCAAACAAGTACATCCACACGACTTTTTTGTTATCGTAAACCATTCAGTGCAACATAATACTATAATTACATTTTTATGGACTTTTAAAAAAAGGTACATTTAGATGTTATAAATACTTAAAAGTAGCAAAAAACTCCTTCGACACGCTTTTATCCTTATTATGACATTCAGTTTTCACTGTATTTCTCTCCCTGAGAATATTTTTTAAGTTCTTAAAGTTTTTTATACGTTTTTACTTTACGGATGTATTAGTATCAGAAATTTTTTAAAGTGCTCGAGTTTCCGTTGTTGTTGTTGTTGTTGTGCCAGCATAAACATTCCCCATATATATAATATATATGAGGAATGCTGCTGAAGTGACAGTCCTTGGCCGGATATAATCCAAGTTTAACTTACTTCATTGTGAAACATAATAGAAAACTTCTACTGCTAAAATATTTGTCTTGCTGCTAAAATTTTTATATATGTATAGTTGAGTGAAATTTAAGATTACAAGGTAAATAAACTTAGTGTACTATATTTATCAACTACTACTACAGTTCAATATACCGATTAACGCACTTAAAATAATCAAAAGTGATAGAATACTTTATCAATGAAATTAAATTATCATTTGTTTGGTAAAATAAATAATTGCCTCACATCGCTATATGTGATAATTTTATTTTTAATAGCATGAGCTTTATGCAACAGACTAGCAATCAGTGTGGAACTTAAATTTAGTACTTGTTTCACGCTTGGATCATCTTGTTGTACCGCGTAGTAGCATAGTTAAGTAGTTTGTTTTATTTCTTTCAGTAAATTGGATTATTTCGTTAAGTATTAAAAATATGTTGGTAAATCAACTGCGTAACGGTTTGGCAAATAGCACACTTTATAGTCGGCATTCAATAAAAGTGAGTATTGTGACGGGCCAAAACCGGCAAATATTTCGATTTGTAGTTCACTTCATAATTCTTAATACAGAAGTAAATATGCTGTCTACTACATACATACATCTATGAAGTGCTTGTGTATGAGCTGAAACTAAAGAGCTTCTGCAGATTTATGCGAAGGTGACATGAAATGAAACTCCAAGTTTCGTGAGAGCTCTGTAAAAATGAACATATTCCGCGTATAAAATGTTACATTCCGATAATGCCACTAAGGGAAATAATTCTAGTATGGACATTAGTTGAGGAATTTCGGTGATTTTGTGGTTAACAATTGGAGTAACAATTATTACAACTTCGGTCGTGAGTTGCTTAGCCAACAAAGAGCATCATTTCCTATCACTGTTCATTTATCTTAAAACGCATCACATGGTTTGATAATCGTTGATAATTTAATATCATTTGTTTTGTGCTTCACTTTTATCATGATATGCACTTAAATATGCCCATTTACATGTGTAAAAATGTATAGCTGTTGATTGTACTATGATAAAAATATAGTAAGGGGAACCGCTGAGAAGCATTTTTCACGTTTGCAAATAATTTACTCTCTCAGGGTATAATATGAAGAATGATAGAAACTAGATTCCGGCCATCAGAGAGTGCGTGACGTCACGTTTGCCGAGTTGTGCAGTGTTGCCAACCATTTGCTCTTCGCAATAAATTGAGTGCTTTTTTATACCCAAAATGCGAAAATTTTTAAGTTTCGTGTTTGTTTCTTTTTTTAATTCAAAGCTACCGAAACTGTAAGTAAAAAAAACTATATTATTAAACAAAAGAAGGTTAAAATAAGTCACTCTGAGAAGATTTTAGTGCTAATGAAAATTTGTTCATTCTTATAAAATTTGATATTTTGAAGTTGCGAATTTAATTTTTTATTCCTTTAAAGGTTATGCAAGAATATTAAATCTAAAACCATAGAGGTGTAATCGTCTCGTCCGGTTCTCAATCCTTAGTGGGACATAGGGCATCAAGAAGTGTATTCATTGTAAAAATAAGCAAAAAAATACCAGAAAATACTGAAAAAACCATAATGACATTTTTACAAAAAGAGTACCTAATTTTGTTACATAACCTAAAATATAGCAAATAAGTCGTTCCCTTAACAAAATAGTTTGTTTTAACAAAAAAAAATCTAGGGTCTGTCAGACTCACGCACGGTAGAAGTGAAACTTCTAAGTTGGTTGTTCCTTGCATGGGAGCCCATCAGAAAGAACGCGATAAACCAATTTACCGGGGCTGTGTATTAATTACGAGTTTAGTGAATTTTCTATTCAAACCCACACGTTAACGAGGTTATGTATTCAAAATCCCTCATTCGTGATGTATTTCATCGTACATTTATGTGATATATTTTTTGATATATTTACTTAATATATATTTATCTTGGATTGCCATGTATTTCATCAGGCATATTGGAGACAACTATCTGTTGATGAGTCGCATCTGATGCGCAAGTTTGCATCACATCAGTCTCACTCTGACTCATTTTGCCCGTAACTTAATTGTTCACCAACACACACTGAATTTAAGAATATCGCTTCGTTCAGTGCGAATCACAGGTCAACGCAATATCCTAACCTCGTTTCACACTTACTGAACGGCTGATGCACGGCGTGGGTAGTTTGCTATAGAGCAAACGGGAGAGAAAGAAAGGCATTCGAGAGAGAAGGGGAGAGACGGCGTGTCTCGGTGGCTCCCTCACATCGTTCAGCGCTTGCGATGCGAGAGAGCGACAGAGAGAGCGAATAGGCGAGAGTGGGAAGGAGCAGCTGCTCCTTGGCCCCGCCCATTTGACGGATTTCGGTAACGCTCCGAACTTACCGTTTCACTCGCCTATTTTCAATCTGCCTTGGGGCCCCCAACGCGCCTAAAGAAGTTTCACTTCAAAAACTCATAAATTAAATTGTACATATCCAGACCTTCTTCTTCTTAGCTTCACAATTCGTGGTGGACCATAGCTTCATCAACAATTTTTCTCGACTTTATTCTATCCATGGCTACATCTCTCCAGTTGTGTTCGTTTATTTGCTTAAGATCTGATTGACGTCATCTAACCATCGCTTTCGTGGGCGTCCTCTGTTTCCTCCTCCAATGGGTGTTAAAATAAAAGCTTTCCTAGCATTTCGCTCTTTCGGCATGCGCAGTACGTGCCCAATCCATCTAATTCGTTGGGCTTTGATAAAACGTATTACATTTTGTCTTTGAACGATTTCTTCAGTTTCATTGTTGTAGCAAATGCGGTAGCTGCCATCTATTGTTGCAACCGGACCATATAGGTATTTTCCTTATAATACGTTTTTCGAAGCACATCAGCTGATGAATATTATTTGTTTTCAGCGTCCATATATGTATCCATACCACTTTTATTTAAAAAAAAACGCAAAGTTCTTTAAGTAATTAAATACAAATTTGGTATTTTATTTTCTTTAAATGGGCATTTTAGTGCGTTTCTATATCCAAAGCTAGGCAACACTGCAGTAGCGAGAGAGAAATTTGACTGCTGAAAGCAGAAGAACACCAACAATACCTGCAATCGCGGGCAATGCAACCATCAAAGCTAAATAAAACGTGACTACCATTCGAAATTCACAGAGAGAACGTAGGTTCGAAACTCGGTTAAACACCAAAAAAAAAAAAAAATTAAGAAAAACATTTTTCTAATAGCGGTCCCCCTTGGCAGGCAATGGCAAACCTCCGAGTGTATTTCTGCCATGAAAAAGCTCCTCATAAAAATATCTGCCGTTCGGAGTCGGCTTGAAACTGTTGGTCCCTCCATTTGTGGAACAACATCAAGATTCTCGCAAAAAGGTACAAATAAATTTGAAGAATTCAAACCTACACTAGTTAATACACCGATAGGCTACATAAAAACTATATGGTGCGCTATACAGAGCTACTGGACTGCACATGAAGAGCTTCAGCGTAAACTCTTACCTATCCAGAATCGACCCCGACATAACCATTTTTCGATACTATACAAAGTGTATAAAGATGATGATTAATTACAATCGCACCGATCACTGGGGCATAGTACCCAAATATTAAAAAAAAAATTGCAGAAAAAGCCAACCCTCGTGCTACTGCTCTCGCCCACACTTCCATATATAGTCTGGCCAATTTGCATTATGTCATTTTCATTAAAAATAATAGAAAAGATACTAGACAACTAACATATGTACAGGGCCGTCAAGGTAAATCCGGAAAACATTTCGAAAGCTCTGGAGCAGTAGCTTTAAGCCTAAAACCGCTGATAAAGGGACATATTTTTAGTGTATTGTTTCCTGATTGACATTGGAGTGCCGGAGTAAGTGCTAGTGAAACGATGAGTCGAGAGCTGGACAGAAGAGCTGCGATACTAGAGTCACTTCGCGCCGGAAAAAGCCCTAAAGAGATAATTGAGTGGTTTGGTTACAAAAAAACGCAAGTTGTTAAACCCTGGATGGACCGCGTGGCTGCTGGAAGAGAATATGTGTTTCAGCAGGACTCCGCACCTGCTCACAAGGCAAAGAAGACTCAGACTTAATTATCTTAAATTATTTTAATTAGATATCCAGAAGATAGAAGGTACACATAGAAGAGCTGGCGAGGTCATTAGAGTATTCATGACGTCAAAATTGATTGCATCGAAAAGTTGGGAATGTACACCAAAATTACTGCGATAGAACTACATGACTATACATAGTTAGATCTATGACGAAGTAAAATATTGCCTGACGAAGTAAAAAATACATTAACAAGGTTACCAAATCTTGCGTGCATGGTCCACGGCATCAATGGAGGTTTTTGTAAAACTCACACCTCTTCACATTCATATCCAATCCTAAGCGAAGAGGTATATCCTAAGAACAACCAAAGCTATCATGATAGTCCTAGAGCCATTTTGTGGCCTAGGAAAGGGTAACTTATTCTCTCTTATTAGGAAATAGTTGATAGGCAGGAGGTCTTGCTGGGACAATCTACCGGGACAATCTCACATTAACCGATTTAAAGATTGTTTGGAAATTAATAAGAATAATTTTAGAATCATCACAGGAATTCTTACAAGGCATTGTAGATTGAATTATCATTTTACCTATCTGGGCCGCCGTAGTCAAATGGGTTGGTGTGGGAATATCATTAGGATTTCAGAGAGAACTTAGGTTCGAATCTCGGTGAAACACCAAAATGAAGAAGAAGATTTTTCTAATAGCGGTCGTCCCTCGGTAGGCAATGGCAAACCTCCGAGTGTATTTCTGACATGAAAAAACTCCTCATACAAAATATCTGCCGTTCTGAAACTGTAGGTCCCTCCATCTGCGAAACAACACTAAGATGCACGCTTCAAATAGGATGGCATCGTGCCCATCTCTAATGCAGAAGTGGCACAAACACCTGGGTAAACACATTTTACAAAAGTAGAAAACAAAACACAATAAAATAGGATAAATACTGCAATTTATTGAGGAAGTTGGGCTCGGAGGAATACTAAGAAACCATGAAGGGGACACAAAATATCTTTCAGGTCGCAGAAAGGTATGCAATTTCTAATAAACGTCTTTTTTCCTCAGTTTTTTTGCACTTTCAAAATACAATATTAAGCTCAAACAGCACGAAATTGAGCTGTCACAACGTACATCGCCTTTATTATTACATCATGGTAATTACTGATCTTCTTTTTTATTTTTTTAAGTTCATTGCTTGTTACTCCACAAGTGTCAAATCTAAAGGAAAAATTTTCGAGAGTGCAGCTGCAGCAGTTTCTGATATCCCAAATGGATCTAAAATCTTGTTCGGTGGATTTGGTGTCTGCGGCATACCTGAGAAATTGATCGATGCCCTTCGGGAAAAGGGTGTTAAGAATATAACTGCAGTTTCAAATAACGGAGGTTAGTCACAATTTAATGTATTATCAAATTTATTTTTAGGTTATGTTATGAAAATCCATGTTAAAACTCATTGTTTAACACGATTAATATATTTATTTGGACCAAACAAATATAGGTATCTATAAGTACAAATAGAAATATGTAAGTCACATAGATAAAATTTCTTAGACCAACTTGAAACATTATTTGCCAGGATATCGGCACAACCGTGCCAATGCCAGCAGTGGGGCGCGATACTGTGTCTCATTGGCTAAAAGGTAATAAACTAAAATTAAATGAACCGAAAACAAAAATGATGGAAATAAATATGAACAATCAAATTGCATTAAAAATAATGAAGTACTTAGTTGTCATTATAGACAAAAATAAGACATTTAATGAGTACTTCGAATACATATGGGAAAACATTGGGAACAAAATTGGTTTTCTTAAAAGGATACGAAGTAAAATCGGCACAACAACTGTAATAAATATTTACAATGTTATTATTAAGCCTCATTTTCAATACTGGTCAACTATCCTATAAAATTGGTATAACCGAACACAAATGGCAAAATTAGCAAAAAAAAAAAAATACAAAAAATGCAAAATAAAGGAATGAGATGCATATTAAAATGTTACATCTACACACCAGCCAAAATAATGCAAGAAAAGCTGAAATGGTTAAATTAAACACAAATACTGCAATAATGACTATATTCAAAAATCAGAATAATAATGACGGATAAAGTTGAATATGTAAAGGATGCACAAAAATACGACTTGAGAAATTTAGAAATTCCATCGATTTCAGAATAAAATTCAAGAGTACCATAGCGGCATAAAACTCGCTCTTTTATAAGGGATTCCAGTTATTTATCAACCTTCCAGAGAATACAAAGAATGAGCATAATACCTATAATGTAAATAGATACATATATTCAGAAGAACTTGCGTCGATCATATTAAAAAATTTTAAATCACACTGTCCAATCCGAATGAGGTAAAGACATTCAAGTCAACATTGTCATAGAATTGAGAATAAGTGTAAAATAGAGTATGATCCACTTTATGAAACTCTTTGGAGAAGTCTGTACAGGTTACATTCAATTGAGCTTGATTTTAAAGTACGCTTATGGTTTTATTAGTGGATAAAGCTGAAATTGTGAAAGTTCATCTTAGGGGAACAATACCATGTTGATGTATGGATATGAGTGACTGGACATGATCGAACAATTCAGTTTTGTGCAGAGCTTCCAAGAGTTAAGAAAAAAAGCTGTTCATACCTGTTATTAAATGGGTTCGCAATTGGTCTAGATATGAATGAATCATTTAACTTAAACAATATTGTGGCAATACCTTCTTGGTTAGTTTTTTGACTACTTTTAAGGTTATAGGTATATTGCCAACTTAACGTCGGTTGGCATCACATAGAAGCTATCAATTTGATCTAATGGTCAGGAATCCAATATATTAGGAATAAAGGATACATGATTTTCATATACTTTTTAGAATAAATTACAAGAGTCAGATACAACTCCTTCGTAGAATAAACTTGTAGGAAATCCATTCGTTTTGCGTTTCGTGTTAATATATTGCAAAAAACTTTTAGGATTACGTCTCAGATTTGATACAACTCTAAACATATATTGTTTGAATAGGAGGTTGTGGAGATAGTCGAACTCTTTTCGTAGAGGATAAGGGAACTAATAAGTTTTGCTATAAATTACTGAACGGTTTGGGGCATCTACGACAGTTCCAAAATGAATTGTTGAGTTCGTGCAGGAATCTCTTCAGCAGATCTTTCTATTGCGAGGCACGATTGAGTTTTACTGAGCGTCTATCAGCGTGAAACCTCTTGCTATCTGGGAGGTTTATAAAATAATCCCAGTGGCGAACCAGTGTTGATATCTTTTCGGGCTGCCAGACAGTAATGACGGCTCTTGACTCTGTATTAGTGATATCGTCAAGTTGATCTGCATGAAGAAGTACCAGAATATTTATAGTAACAAAATGTCTGATAAGTTGAACCGGAACGGCTCGACTTGGTGGATATCTCGTGCAGAAGAGGTCTGAGCCTATAAGTATGAATGTTTGGATCTCTCAGCAGTGGATTTGTATGTTATATGGTGTGTATACCACAATATGCTCTCAACTTAATGCTTATTATTTCTTCTTAGAACTTGATTTCTACCCCCTTAATCTACGGGGCGGCCGGCGTAGGTGAATGGGTTGGTGCGTGAATACCATTCGGAATTAAGAAAAACATTTTTTTAATAGCGGTCACCCCTCGGCAGACAATGGCAAGTCCGCCATGAAAAAGCTCCTCATAAAAATATCTGCCGTTCGGAGTCGGCTTGAAACTGTAGGTTCCTCCATTTGTGAAACAATATCAAGACGAACACCACAAATAGGTGGAGGAGCTCGGCAAAACACCCAAAAAGTATATACGCGCCAATTATATATATATATATATATATATATAATTGGCGCGTATATACTTTACTATATATATATATATATATATATATATATATATATATATATATAATCTACGGGGACAGTCGTAGCCGAATAGTTTGATGCGTGACTACCTTTTGGGAGTGCATAAGTTCGAATCTTCGTGGATGAAACATCAAAATGGTAGAAAAAGTTTTGCTCCTGAAAAAGCTCCACATAAAAAACATTTGCCGTTTGGAGTCGGCTTAAAGCTGTAGGTCCTCCATTTATGGAACAACATCAAGACACACAAGACAAATAGGAAGAGGAGCACGGCCAGACACCTAACAGAAGTGTATGCGTCAATTATTTATTTTTGTAATATTTTAAACAAATTTTTAGGCATAATCTCGTTAAGCACTTGTTATAACATTTATTTATTTATTATATAGTCTGTAAGCATATTGTTTATTGTTTGTAAAAATGAAATTAAATGAAATTGGCCATTGAAATTCTGATAAAACAAATGTTTCTACCCCATATTCTCAGAAATTTTACAACCTCGTATACTGAATAATTAAATAATTTAAATCTTATTTTTAGGTGTTGAAGATTGGGGTATTGGCTTGCTGATCGAACAAAAGCAAATCAGCAAGATGATTGCTTCTTATGTCGGTGAAAATAAAGAACTAGTCCGGCAATATTTGTCAGGTGAATTAGCCATAGAATTGACACCACAGGGTACTATTGCCGAGAAAATTAGAGCTGGTGGCGCTGGTAAGCACTATGAACATAATGAATGTTTCATGGTTGATATTAATTAGAATACTACAAATTAATTTCAGGAATTCCGGCATTTTTCACACCTACCGGATATGGTACCCTTGTACAAAAAGGAGGGGCGCCAATTAAGTATACAAAGGATGGCAAAATCGCAGTTGCTAGTAAACCCAAACCGGTGCAAACATTTAATGGGAGAGACTATATTATGGAGGAGTCTATTTTTGCCGATTATGCTGTTATAAAGGCTTATAAAGCCGACCCATATGGCAATTTAGGTCAGTATTTCATCACATACATATCTCGGTATTACTGGAATTAGTATTGATTTTTGTTTTTTACCAAATTTGAATTATTGTTTTATCAAACTTATCATACTTATGAACCGCGGCTTCAAATAATCGGACACGAGTTTTGATTACTTCCATAGAATCACTAAATTACTTTGAAAGAAAAAATATTTCGCATTTAATTTACTTATTATCTAATATTTTATTTCAATTACAGTAACATTTTTTGTTTAAAATACTTAATCGGGCAGGTTCTGTAATTAATTTGCTGGCACGTGCCTTAAAGTTCACTCGGAAGTGAATAACGAAACCTAACCCAATATAACGTTGAAATTCATGATATTGATGATAGAGATATCTTTCAGATCGTCCAAGTATGCCTGCCACTTTTGGAATGGTTGACATTTAAAATAAGCTAAATTATAGAATAGCCCCAAATACCTTCTAAAGTAATTAAAAAAATACAAGGCGGTAATTTACATTTTTTCAAATGCGAACTAGACAGCTGCAGTATAAAAACAATCAATAGAGCTCGTAAAGGCCAAAATAAAGATTTCCAATACTTAAAAATATTTTTTTATTCAATAAATTTCCTCAGTAAATTTGCTCAAGAAAGCGTTAGAATTTTGTAAATGTGTGGAATAAAGCCCACTTGTTTACATTAAAATAAAACCTGGGAAGTTCCATTGGAAAAGGAAATGGTTGGTGTACATTGATTTTTCTTAAACTTCCAAGTTTTGTAGTATTCGGTTTTATAAATTTATTTTTTATTAATATAGAAATTTTTAATATTGCCTAAAAGGTTCTTAAAAAGGGCATTTCTTTCAAATTTAAATTTTTAATAACGAATATCTTGCAAAATAAGAAAAAATTTGCAAAACTATTTAGCACAGTATATTTAGTACCCAAGTACTACCTCTAAAAGAGGTTTTAAATAACATTCACGAGAGTCCATCTTCGCCTTTACAAGCTTTTGCCTTCTGAATGCCGGTAGCGAAGTCCAATCATCTGCTGCCTTTTGGGACTCGCATTACTCTTACTACAAAAACTGAAATACGGACGAAGTTTTGATTTTTGTCTCCCCCTAGAAATGGTGTAAATGTTATCTTTGGTAATACGTAGGCTACCTTTCCAGAATCAGCTAATAACTATGACCTATTTTTGTGTGATGCCTTTTTTTTTAAAATCAAGTTACTTATGTTACATTTCTGTAACCAATATGGAGAAACATATTGAAATTTTTTATAATAGAGTATGCAATGGGACTGTTTAAAAATTTTATAACATGGACATTGGGCAAAAATTTGTCATTCGCAGGTTATTTTGCATCTTCTACTCTCTCTGTTGCTTATTACTATTTACTTCTTTTTGTTATATGTATTTTTTATTTTTGTTTAGTTTTCAACAAATCAGCACGTAACTTCAATGCGCCTATGAGTCGCGCCGCTAAGACAACCATTGTTGAGGTAGAAGATATTGTACCCGTTGGCGCGTTAACTCCGAATGAGATTCATATTCCAGGCATTTATGTGGATCGAATCGTTAGGGGCTCCAACTATCGCAAGCGAGTAGAGCGCCTTCGCCTGCGTGAAAACACTGATAATGAGTCAAAGTCTAGCCCAGGACAAGAGTTGCGTGAACGAATCGCAAAACGTGTAGCCTTAGAATTCCGGGATGGCATGTACGCCAATTTGGGCATCGGAATGCCAGTTTTATCTTCTAATTACATACCTAAAGGAATGAAAGTTATGTTGCAGTCCGAAAATGGAATATTAGGTCTGGGACCATTCCCAACGAAGGAACAGGTTGATCCAGATCTGATTAATGCCGGAAAAGAGAGCGTAACTGTTGTACCAGGAGCATCATATTTTGGTTCAGATGACAGTTTTGCTATGATTCGTGGTGGTCATGTCGATTTGACGATACTTGGAGCAATGGAAGTGTCCGCGACTGGCGATTTGGCCAATTGGATGATACCGGTAAGTATTGCATGATGATGATACATACAAGCGTAAGTGAATAAAACCACAATTAACTCTCTTTTATTTTTGGATGCTAGGGTAAACTTGTGAAAGGCATGGGTGGCGCTATGGATTTGGTGGCGGCTCCTGGCACCAAAGTCGTTATCACAATGGAACATAACGCACGGGATGGTTCACCTAAAATTTTAGACAAATGTACGTTGCCACTAACTGGACAATGCGTTGTTGATTTGATTATTTCGGAAAAGGTATGTTACTAAATGCCAAGCTTAAGTATTGTTCTTAAGGAATCCAGCAACATTTTGGTTGAAATATTTTATAGGCTGTTTTTTCCGTGGAGAAAGGCGTTGGCTTGACACTAATTGAAATTGCTGATGGTTTCTCGGTAGAAGATCTGAGATCCTGCACAGGCGCGGAATTTGAAGTTTCCCCGAGTCTCAAGAAAATGGCTCAAATTGATGAAAACTAGAGACTTTTGTATGCAATATTTGTAATTACATACACAAATATGTTGTAAGATGCTAAAATTTGCCTTTGTCAAAGTAACTAAATATAATTGTGTGATACGTCTGCATTTATTTAACTAGGTCAATTAAAGTAGCTATTTTTTCACAATTTTTAATAAAACTAATATATATGTTTTGTTTAATATGGGAAGAGAAAAATTACGCATAAGTTTAAAGACTGGAAGTGGATAGCTGAAGCAGTAGAGGTTAATATACGAACATACAGATATATATGAATATGTGTGAAAGTGTGATATATATATTACTATGCTGTGATATAAATTTTTATACTTTCAATTGCTTATGATACACATTGGGTTTGAGGTGATTCATCCGAATTGATTTTTAGTTCATTATTTACCGTGAACATATGTATGTTCATGACACTGTCAGAGTGCTTAGGACTATTTAAGTATATAATTAATATCTAAACGGTTATAAAATATAGTAACGAATAAGTATAGAAGTTAAGTATAGGGTATGCTGAAATGAAAGACCTGGCAGGTGAATACAGAACAGTGCGCTCGTGGGCACAATAGCAGAACCAGTCGTAACATACGATTAACGAGCCATACAAGAAGTGGAACAAATCCAAAAAAGGCAACACATAACTTTTACGAGTGACAATAGACAACATTGTATATTATCTGAATAACGAATTATTTCCTCTTTCTGATAGAATGTACCACCATAAGCAGATTTTTGAAGAACTGCTTTTGGAGGTTGTAAAATTAAGTACGCAGGTTGGTTTAAACAGCTGACGCACGTTTCGTGTTTTTTTTCACTGTCAAACATCTTCAGTTTGGTCTATAATTTAACCATGAATCGTCTTACAAACGAACAACGCTTGCAAATCATTGAATTTTATTATAAAAATGCGTGTTCTGTTAAGAAAGTTTAAGATCCACTTTTTTATCGAAAAATTGTGTTCAGCGACGAAGCTCATTTTTGGATCAATGGGTATGTAAATAAGCAGAATTGTCGATTTCGGAGTGAAGATCAGCCAGAAGGTAGCAAGAGCTACCAATGTATCCAATGCTACCAATGGTCACAGTTTGATACGGTTTATGGGCTGGAGGTATCATTGGACCGTACTTCTTCAAAGATACTGCCAATCGTAACGTAACTGTGAATGGTGAGCGCTACCGTGAAATTATATCCAATTTTTTTTGCTCAAAATGTATGAGATTGACTTGCATGACATGTGGTTTCAGCAAGACGGTGCCACATGCCACACAGCACGAGTAACAATGGACTTGTTGAGAGGCGTGTTCGGTGAACATTTTATTTCACGTTCGGGACCTGTATATAAACACTCGATCCTGAGAAGTAATTAGTACGCAGTTTTTCCAAAACATCCTTCACTTTATCAATTTTTGTTAATATTTTGTGTACCAATGAATTCAAATTGGATTTTCAAAACAATTTCACCGATAAAACCTTCAAATATTGCCTTAGGCAACTTAACACTTTCCGCGTGCCAATTATATTGAACAGTTGGCAATAAAATGGAGACCTGATGTTTGCTATCTAAAGCGTTTATATTATGCATAATTGTTTGTTTCTTTTAATTGTTTCTTTGTAATTATTATATATTGAGTAAAATTTAATATCTTGATTACATTCTTGTTAAATTTTCTGGTTTTATTTCCTTGACCACAATCCGATTTATCAATAACAATAATTGGATCATTTTTTCCATATCTGCCCATCACCATTTACAATAGCAAAATCAAAATCTACACTCTCTGGCTTTTTATGAATTTGTTATTATTATTATCTAATTGCACTGGGTTATCCATCTTCACTTTCCGAAGGACTATTGACCGCTTTTCCAAAACTATGTCTGTTGTCTCTCTTAGCCATTGTTTCTTACTGTGTGCATTATTCTTTTTTACAGTTTCACGTTACTTTTTACATCGCTCGCCATTTGATAATTTTGCACTTTTATTGTTATTTATTGCTTTCTCTATATTTTTTGACACGCTTTCGAGTTGATAAGGCATATGCCGATTTTCCAGTATGGGTTTCTCTACAAAATAATCCTATAATACTGCGGTAGTATTTTCGCTATTTTTTGACGCGTATAATCCAAATTTTAAAATACTATATCAGGTCAGTCCATAAGTTCGTTCGTATTTTGCCCATAATTTCACTTTTGTACGATTTTTGCATACAAAAAATTATTCGCGGAATATAACGGAACTATTTATATTTTCTTTGATATATTGGGCATTCAACAAGTGATTTTAATCGTGGATAGAAGCACGTGTTGTTAAAATGGAAATAAAATGGAATCTTCGAACGCGTATAAGAGGCATATTTTGTATTTTTTTTATAAAAGTGGTAAAAATGCAACAACTGCTGCTGCAGAAATAAATACTGTTCACGGAGAGGATACCGTGAGTGTAAAGACTGCGCAAAAGTGGTTTTTAAAATTCCAAAGTGGTAACTGCGACGTGGAGGATGCCCCGCGCCCTGGTCGTCCTGAAGTCTTTAACTCCGACGCCTTGCTCGAACTCGTGGAAGCTGAGCCAAATTTGACAGTCGATATGATAGCTCAGAGGTTAAATTCATCACATGGAACAGTTCACAGGCACCTGGTTCAGTTGGAAAAAGTTTCAAAGTTGAGAAAATGGATTCTGCATAGAATTTCCGTCGCCAACCTTCAGCAGAGAGTGAATGTGTGTTCTCAGCTGCAGCAACGGCTTGAAAATGAAAGTTTTTTGAACCGTATCGTTACCGGTGATGAAAAATGGGCCCTTTACAATAATCCTGTTCCCAAACGCCAATGGTTAGATAAAGATGAAATACCAGAACCGACCCCTAGAGATGGCCTTCACCCCAAGACGATTCTCCTGTCTATTTGGTGGGATATGGCCGGTATTGTTTATTATGAACTTCTGGAACCAAACCAGACGATAACCGCTGATTGTTATTCCCATCAGCTATCAAACCTGAATGAGGAACTTAAAAAAATCGACCGTTTTTAGTGAATAGACGCAAAGTTTTGTTTCACCACGACAACGCAGGACCTCATACCGCAAGGCTAACATTAGGCAAGCTGAACGAGCTTGGATGGGAGCTAATGCCGCATCCACCATACTCTCCGGATATTGCACCTTGTGAATATCACCTTTTCCGTGGACTTCAATGCCATATGAGTAACAAGAACTACTACTCAAAAGAAGCTATAAAAAGGGATATCGAAGCGTATTTTGGCTCCAAGGACAAACAATTTTTTGAGCAGGGAATTCAAAATTTGCTTAAAAACGTTGGGAAGACATTGTAAATAATGATTTTCCTTCATGTTTCATATTATTCATTAATAAATACTTTAAACATCTTTTTTATTAAATTTAAAGCCACCTTTAAAAAATGCACGAACTTATGGACTGACCTGATACTAAATAAATAATATAAAATCTAAACATCGGACAATTATGAGTATGTTCAAGAATGCACCCTGTGTTCTAACGCTCCATTTCTATACGTCCAAATAATACACATTCAAAAATTCCGCGTTCTAACTCTACATGGCCTAACCAAAAATTAAATTTATACATTTATCAGGTTTAAGGGTTTGGTATTTTACTTTCGTGACGATTTTTATGTCCTTTCGCGGTTGGGGTACAATTTTCCCAAAATCACTTTCCCAAAAAAATTTTTTCCCAAATTTTTTTTTCCCAAAAAATAATTTTCCCAATGCCATTTTTCCCAAACGAAAAATTTCCCAATAAATTTTCCCATAAAATATTTTTTCCCAAATTTTTTTTTCCCAAAAAATAATTTTCCCAATGCCATTTTTCCCAAACTAAAAATTTCCCAATAAATTTTCCCATAAAATATTTTTCCCAAAATATCGTTCGTCTGTAAAATATCGCATATACATTTGCAATGAATGGGCGAGTACATTTTTTATTATTTGAAACAAGATTTCAGTTTATTTATGAATTTGTATGTATACAATCACATGCGAATATAGTATCCTAGAGTTTTCAAGTATGTGACAATATCATTGTTATCAACATATTCGTGATATTTCGAAACAATGTTAAATATTCTCTGTTCATGTTTCAACCTCTTGGAATATTTATTTTTCTTAACTTGCTGTCCTGATTGCAATTGTCGCATCATTATTTCTGTGTCCGATTGCTCTTTCTGCAACTCGGAAAGAAAAATGTAGAAGCTGGGGTGATCTTTCCCTATAACAACTTGAAGCCTGTTGTGCCATCCTTCGGATATATTATTCGTTCTCGCAGTTTGTTGAATGACTGCATCATATTGACACCACAAATCTGGAGCATAGCGAGGATGCACCTGTTTACGTCGGCCTTTTGCAGGTTTTCCTCGGACGTACGTAGCGTCAAAGTATTTTGAAATTGGTCGCATTTCCTCCGGTATTTCATTTTTTAAGGTTTCGAATTCTCGGGCGATGTTTTGATGTGGGACGAAAGCAAGGGCACATATCATATGAGTGGCTACTTTGACCGATCGATCTTCAGGATCGCAATACATTTTCTGAAGTCCTTCACTTTGGATATGGCGGTACATGTTTTGACAGAGGTGGAAAAAACAGCAGCGTGCCTTGTCTTCGCCAATTACGATTTTTACAGCATTGATGATAGCCAACTCAAAATCTGTCATCACTTTAATCGGAAGAGAAATATCGATACCTAGACGTTCTGCCTCTTGCAAAACAACCGAGAATACTTTTTCGTATACTTTCTGCTCTTTGTTTTCTAATAATGCGTAGACAAAAGGTAAACCAATAGTTTGTGGTTTTCCTCTTGAATCCGGTTGTGTAACTGCTCCGAGAATTGCGAAAACTTGGAAAAATATACTTGGCGCAGTTTTAAATGTTCCGTCGGCAAACCACAATATGCTCCTGAATAATTGCCTTAAATTTTCAGGCGTCGCGAACACGAGTATTCTCCCAAATTCTGAGTCTTCGTCATTTTCATAGGAGTCGTAAATTAGAAATTTATCTCCATTCAATGAATTTTGATAAAAGCCTGGAATATCCTGCAATTCTCTCAGCGTTCGCGGGTTCGAGGGAAAATCTTTTAATCTTTCACGACTAAGACTTTTTCGGGAATTAATTCTGTTTGGCATTTCCGCTAATACCGCTAAAAGAGAGAGTTATCATATTTTGTAATTATGAATCGAATGCAATTTCGTTTTTTTGTTTTTACCTGGTGAAACGTTTCGCAATTCAGTTCGTAATATTTGAGCTGGAGGAGCTTCAAGATTTTCTGTAGCTTTACGTTTGATCCTATTCATGACTCTTAACGCTTCGACTTCTTCGGGGTTTGGTGCATGAAGGATGTGTTTCGATTCATCAAGTCCCTTCAGAACTCTGATATTGTGTGGTCCTCCGTATGTTGTCACTCTAGCATTACACTCAGGTTTTCTTCGGCAATTCCAATACGCAGTTTCTCCTATTCTACCTGAGTGTTTGTAGTAGAAATATCCGTTAATGTGCAAAAGAAATGATTTTTTGCATTCAATTAATTCCGCCATAATTAGAAATTTTGACTTTAGGCAGCAAATTTTAGCTCATGAAATTTTGACACGAAAAGAATGACGTGAAAAAACTTGTTTATATGAGTGAAGTTGGATACATTCGTTACCTTGTCTTTTTATCCGAATTGAAAAATGTATATTGAAAAACTTTTTCGAATCTTTTTCGATTACTTAAGTATAAGATTTTTGATTATTATATACACTCATATTGTCGGAATCGTCGAAAAATGTCAAATAGTAGAATAATAAAAATTAATTTCAGTAGTATTTGTTCGGGAAAGCTATCTATTGGAAAAAAGTTATTTTGGGAAAACATGCATTCGGGAAAGAACAATAAAGCGGGAAAAAATATTTTTGGGAAAAAAAATATTGGGAAAATTATTTTTTGGGAAAAAAAAATTTGGGAAAAAATTTTTTTGGGAAAGTGATTTTGGGAAAAATGACCCCCCACGCCTTTCGCTTTTGCACATTTTCGAGTCCTTAATCATTTTCAATGATAAAAATGTGAAGCAAAGATAAACCTTCAAGTTTTGGCTTTTGGAATACATGTAAGTACATATATTAAGGAGTAACCCCACCGTAACGGTCTAAAATAGGGTTTTTGACAATTTTTTCCGTTTTTTTTTTGGTGGAAGGTAAGGTCACAGAGTTACAATACTATGTTTATTTATTGAGTACGTATTTAACTATAATATATTACAAAATTTGTGTATGAAAATTTGGACAAGAATGCGACCCTGCAGTAATTATCCTGAATGTTGAATTTAAAGCGAACTATATGACACACTATAACTGGGGCCAATCTGTATCCTTCATATGGTTTGACAGGGAGCGGAAAAGATGGTAATCGGGCGGTCCAAGGTCCGGAGAATACGGCGGATGCCTCCCATTCGAGCTCTTGGAGTGCGGCTTTGACAATTTGTGCAACGTGGGGCCTTGGAGTTGTCGTGAAGTAGTATGGTTTGATCACGTCGATCAGGTCTTTTCAGTCGAATAGCCTCATTCACGCAGTGTAACTGGGCAGTGTAGAGTTCCATGTGGATCATGCCATTCTTTTTGAGCATTTTCCAGTGCACCATGCCCGTTCCCACCAAGCACATATCATAATTTCCTTTGGCTGAAGATTTGGCTTGACTCTTGGCTTTTGCGTATCTCCTGAAGCAACCTACTCCTTTCTTTGATTCATATTGATGTATAGGCACCGTTTTTTATCTCCAGTGTTGATTCGATACAAAAAACACTATTTAAGAGCGGTATTATTTCCGCTAATTCACGACTGGTTTGACGACTATTCTCCTTCAAAAGCGATTTGAGACGTTCTTTATTGGACTCAGAAGATTTTAAAATACAATTTATACAGTTTTATAGAGCAGAAAGAGTTCTATCGAAAGAATACTTACCCTTTGCCAAACAGCGAACCAATCGTTGTAAAATAAAAGAAAATATAAGAACGCTATGAACTTATTCCCCAACCCAATAGTTTTATGATATAAATTCCATCTAACCATACATAAATACGAGTATGCGAAATCTCAAGAAAAACAAGAGTCCTTTATAATTGACGAGTGCGGAGGAGTGATTCAAGCAATGGCTAAAAATTTCAACAACTCAATTCCCAAAAGTACTAAATCGTGCTTATGCAGACGCGTCGTATTAGAAGAATACAATTAAGATCGTATAGACTCTTGCACAGGATTAAAAGGTTCACATACATTTTTTTCTGAATTCGATTACCTATGCATAAGAGAAATATAACACTTTCAAGCCTTGCAGCCTTTATTTTTATAAAGTAACATATTGCATTTTTAATGTACAATTTTTTGAGCTATTACATACGTATGTTCGAAAATTTACAAAGTTTATATAACCCCGAGTAGTAATATCGTAAAACATTCCCAATAACATTTTGGTATATACTGCGAATGTCATATTCTTTGATCGGATTTGAATCCAAGTCGCTGTGGTAACGCAGAACCGCTGTCGTATTTAAAATAAAATATCAACTTTGTTTTTTTTATAGATCCATAAATAAAAGCAAATTCAAAATTTATGTTATTACTTTGGTCACATCTTTCAGCGCTCTCGAATGTCTGACTTTGCGCATTTGCTTGTTTAGCGTTTGGAAAATTTTTATCTCCATTTCACATTCACAACGGCAACGCGCGCAAAACTGGGATGTCAACAGATGCAATGGGCTGCGGAAGTAATAGGATTTATTCGTGTTTAAGGAGTTTTTCTTGTGTGCCCAGCAGTGTAAAAATCCCTCAATGGCAAGCAGAATAAAAGTAAAAGTCAATGTGAAGTAAAAAAGTGATGGAATGAGAAAAAGTATATATGTCTCCTTAGTGTAACCCAAGAGGATATCCTGCAAAATTTTTCATTGTTTTAATATTCGTATTTTTTTGAAGATAAAATAAAAACAAACATAAAGGGTGTTTTTTTAGAGGTTAGGTTTTCAAGTTGGCACTACTTTTTTCGTAGATGGTCTTTTTGACAGCTGTCACTTGATTTATGCTCAGTTTGGTTTGCCATTCCATAATGAATAGACTTACACCTGAACAACGTTTGCAAATCGTGCAAACTTATTACGAAAATAATGGTTCGGTTCGCGCGACGCATCGAAGAAAATTTTGTTCAGCGATGAAGCTCACTTTTGGTTGAATGGGTATGTCAATAAGCAAAATTGTCACATTTGGAGTGAACATAATCCACAAGCCATTGCTGAGACGCCGTTACATCCTCAAAAAGTCACTGTTTGGTGTGCTCTATGGGCAGAGGGAATCATTGGTCCATATTTCTTTAAAAATGAAGCCGGCCATAATGTTACAGTCAATGGAGAGCGCTATAGAGCCATGATTAATGACTTCTTCGTCCCTGAATTGGACGATGTTGATGGGGACGAACTTTGGTTCCAACAAGACGGCGCTACAAGCCATACAGCCAACGCAACAATCGATTTATTGAAGGAAACTTTTGGTGAGCGCATTATCTCGCCTCCAAGATCGTGCGATATAACACCGCTGGACTATTTCTTGTGGGGCTATGTGAAGTAGCTTGTCTACGCAGATAAGCCCGAGACGATTGACGTCTTGGAAGAGAATATTCGGCGCGTTATTGCTGACATACGGCCCCAATTGCTGCAAAAAGTGGTCGAAAATTGGGCCTCTCGGCTGGAGTTTATTCGAGCCAGCCGCGGCGGCCACTTGCCCGAAATAATTTTTAACACATAATGGCAGACCCTTATCTTTATAATAAAGCTAAATTCTTGGCCATAACATTAAATTATATACGTTTTATTTCATCTTGAAAACCTAACCTCTAAAAAAAACACCCTTTATATAATCGTATAGATTTAGTATAATTACATTTTTAACTCCGTCCATATTCATGAAATCCTCCTTTTTATATTGTTTACCACATTTCTCTTCTGATTTGGTCGCCGTGGCAAATGGTTTTACATGAATATCTGTTTGTGAATACTCGTCATCGCAGAAAGTGGTAATTTTTGTGTGTGTTTTGACTCGTAGATATTTTTTGGGTATGTGGAAATTTTCATGTTTGACATATCGAACTTTCCATTTTGTGCCGTTTAAGGGTTCACCAGTCTCCATATCGAAATCTTGATGTTTTACCGAACACAGTGGCCGATACGTGTAGTCCATTTCCCCTGTTTCTGAATTCTGAAAATACACAAACAAGTTCCAATATTATTTTTATTGATTACTGACAATTTTGTTGATAAATTTTTAATAATATTAAACAAAGTCTAAATTAATTGAGTTGAGGTCGCCTGAGCCCAAAGTGGAAAACAAAGAGTAACTCCTACTCTTTACTCCACTATTAAAAAGAAGTCCATTATTTTCGTGTTCCCTACTTCTTATCGCTAATAATCATATATTATTTAAAAAGCTAGAGTATCTTTTTATATACTTAAAAAATTATATAAAAAATAACCCGTAGGTGGAACGTAGGACTAGTGGAACGTAAATTTTCATAAGAAAGAAAAAATTGTAAAAAAACGTGACTAAAACAAAGAAGTTAACAATTTGTACTGCTTTATGCACTACAATTTGTTCTCCTGAAAACCACCTCTATCCTGATACAAATTTTCATTCTTCTCCTTAAATTAATTTTCACGACAGTTAGTTAGACAGTTCTTAGATACTGCCTCATTTCGTTAGCCGAGAGTAAATTATTTCTTAAAAATTTTCGTAGTCCTCGCCATTTAAGCAATCAGGCAAAAATAATGTAAATTATTTCTTCTTTGTGTTTCGGAGCTGAATAGTGGGAATTATGATAGTTAATAGTTTTTGTGGGCTTTATGATAGTTAGAAGTTTTTTTTGAAAAAAACCAGCATCTTCGACACTTAAGAAACAAAATGGTAAATGCAAAACTTTATCAAAAATCCTAAAATCGAATATTTCGAAAAAGGTTAAGTTTGGGAGATATGCAAAATAATTACAAATTGCTTAAATAACAATGCCCTTAAGTATCTAGGACGATTTTCTCAGTTGACCAGAAATTGCGTCGAACTTCAATATTTGCGAGAGTGTCACTCTTTTTTTTTTAATAAAATTATGTTTTAAGTGAAAATTCTTACAATATTACCAACTTTACGCGTTCGATGAAATGTTGACAGACAATCAGTTGCTCATCTGTAGCAAAACATACGTAGTAGAAAAAATTTCACTGCACATCTGAAGGTAAGCCGTTTATAATAAAAAGCGATATTGTTATGCGTATGCAAAACTTTATATAAAATATTTATATATTTAATATTAATATATATTTATAATATATTTAATATTATTTATTTATTGTTTCTACTGAAGAAAGGCCCTCGGCTGGAGTCAAGTTGTTGGTCACGTTTCATTTGAAGAAATCGGATCTTTGGGGTAAATTAATGCAGAAATTAAAGTTCATGCTCTATTCTTACCCTTTCAAAGAATCCTATCAAATATCACATTAGGTCTGTTCATGTAAAAATAATCCAGTAAGGTTCCCGTAACTTAATTGCCGAGAACTCGCTCTCTAAGCGAAAAATATCAAAAAAGTACATGATCGCAAAATTAGTAACAATTTGCTGATTTTACGAACAGCTGATTAATTTGTTGGCGCGAAAAATCACAAAAATTAAAAATCTTTTCAGTTGCGCTTAACATCACATTATTTTATTTTGTCCACAATAATTCGTTCCATTTCATCATCGCAGTCAGATGAAGAACATTCCGTTAGCAATTGCAATTCGCAAATTTTATTTCGTGTTTATTTTTACTTTGCGATCAGCTGTTTTTCTCATTGGAAAATACTTACAAGTAAGAATTTATGCAACTTCACTTCTAAATAAAATGCCATTTTGCTCTCTCACTTTCTCCTACTTTGCAAATTTTTTGGGTACATGAACACCAAAAGGTGATAATTTGTAACAATTGTTACAAACTATTTGCTTCATGAACAGACCTATTATGTGCAAAATAATATCTGCAATATTGCATTAGATTATCAGCTGAGCATCATGAACAGATTATCAAGCAATTAACAGAATTCCAATATTGCAGCAATTATTACACAGCTTTAGCACACCTATTGTTTTTAGTTTACCAGCGTACAATATAAATACTAATATATGTAGTAAAAGTCATTTAAAAAGGCGGTTTAGGAC
The DNA here is from genome assembly GCF_028408465.1 of Anastrepha ludens. Classification (NCBI taxonomy): domain Eukaryota; kingdom Metazoa; phylum Arthropoda; class Insecta; order Diptera; family Tephritidae; genus Anastrepha; species Anastrepha ludens. The sequence goes on from NC_071500.1 coordinate 72,690,273, forward strand.
TGTAGACATCTACAAAAATAACAACATAGACTCAATGCTTGATGATAAGGTCGCTTACTATAGTTTACGATTGGCTATCTTAATGATGAGTTTCGTACAAATTATAGTACAAAAATTATAGTATTCAAGGAAACGAAAAAGCGGACGAACTGGCTAGAGGGGGATTAGCCATGAATAAAATTCTTGCAGAAACGATATTCACACCACTGGGTGCAATCAAGAATGCAATCTCCTCAAAATATTTACAAATCGCGGATTGTAGATGGAGGGATCAGACAACCTACAAATTCAGCAGAACAAACGTCAGCATTGGCAAATATTAAACGAAGGGTTGCCTGCAGACTCTCGGCAGTGATAACTGCCTTCTAGCAAATAGAAGAGCAGGCAGCCAAAATGGGCATCCCTTACAATATATGCGGCCACAGTTGTAATGGACCAGAAAAAAAGGAAACTATATTATACTTCCTCTGTGAATGTCCGAGATTAAAAAACCCTTGGAAAACCGCTTTTTGAGAACCTTGAAGAGCTGGCTGGTACAGACGAATGTTAAACAACCTCACAAAGATACTCAATCGCACAGAATGGATATATAATTGGATTTTTGATGAATTATAGCGGTAATTACCGCTTCAACCAACACATTATAATATACAATATACGAATATTTATAGCACAAAGTGTTAGATCAGGGAATGGGAAATCACAATGCTATCAGATTTTTGCACTTACGTTTCTTATTATGATTATGAATCCGTTATGAGTGAGTGACTCGTGACGTAGATAGTTTTGAGTACACGAAATAGCCCACGTCTCTAAACGATACAAACACGTCGAGATGATAAGTCTTTCCATTGAAAATAATATTAACAAAAGTATTTTATTGATACGATTCAGGCACTTACTTACACATAAATAGTATGTATGTATGGCTATGTCTTCTGGCTAGTGTACTAGAAAAATTATATCAGATCAATATTTTTTTTTTTAATTTTGGGGATTTTGGGGACTGCTATAGAAAATAGTCTAATATTTGGCCATCTGTGTTTCACATTTTTCTGGCAGAAGGATCACAAAGATGGTTGAGGACTTCGCTAAATTTGGTTTGTCAGCGCTATTACCGCGATTGCCCGCTTCCTCTTGCTGGCGCCACTGATGCAATGAGTAACTGTGTGTTTTTCTTTGTTTTTGCTTGTTTCAGCAGCCACAACGCAAATAATGTGCTGACTATTGTGCGGGAGTAAGGATGGAAAAGATATGGCTTTTGGGGTTGAGGAATTGGTTTTTGTTTTTTTGAAACAGTAAAAGTAGGTAAATTTAGAAAAGTGTGAGGACCGTGCTTTACGTTGAATTCGAACCCGTAACCTCTGGGATGGCAGGCCAGTGCACTTACGCTAGACTACCGAGACCGAATGAATATACATATATTCTTAAATGTTTGTTCGATCTTCTGCTTCAATTTGGGATGCATGGCTTGATGTTGTTCTACAAATAGAAGGAGCTGAAGTTTTCTGCCATTCATGGTTTTTATGAGAAGCTTCTTTATGTCACATATTCACCCAGAGGCGTGCATATTTTACAGTGGAAATTAGGTCAACAAACGATAGCCGTCCTACCAAATAATATTAGCCGGCTTGGAGAGATTCCTCCTAGTTCGGTGCTCAATGGAAATCGATATGACCATATACATATGTTTTGTTGGGATACCAAATTTTGGCATCGCGATAGCAGTAGAATAAAGGAGAACTGTACTTCAACCTTTATGACCTTTTCTGCCTAGAGAAAGTGGTGAAGAGGGGTTTTCTATCAGATTTTATACGCTGGTCCAATATAACGCTATAAGGTCCAATGACCATATACATACATTGCGTCCGGTAGCAGAATTAGGTTTTAAATTTAAAGTTTCTCCCTAATCGGAACGTATTTCAAGGTCTATGATTCCTTTCATTCGAGCTCGTCATAGATTTTGTTCATGTTACATTATGCGACGATTACGTGATGCCCCAAGTGGGGATTAGATTCGATCAGGAGTGCAAAGGTTCCAGGAAACTAGCCCATGGCCGAACAATGAGAGCAAATGAAAGCATTGAACTCTTCGTTACAAGTTTGCACAATAACCCACGTCAGTCCGTGCGCAAGAGAGCGGCAGTCCTGGGGTCCGAGGACATTCTCTTCGAAATTCAAATCGTGCAAGCGCTTAAGCCTATAGCAAGGTGGATTTAATAAGGCGACAGCATTCACCCAGCTGAATTTTTCGCCGTAGGTATGGCTTACGTCAAAATGATATGCTTTGTTTGTATGTATTGGTATGTTTACATTCGTATGTTTACATTTGCTTGCTGATTTTGACATGATGCTTGCACCAAACGCAACAACAAACACATGTAGGGTTTTACTTATATGTGTTTGCTGTCACCTGTAATAAATTCGCCTTGGCCTATAGATTGCAATTTGGGTAAACATATCTGCGAGACAATGTTGGAGCGATTTCGTACAGTAAACACTATCACTTGCAGAATTGAAGTAAATTTTCATTTATATTGTAATTATTGGTCATCTAAAGGACAGAATTAACTTATTAAATTATCAGCAGCCACTTCTAAATCCCAAAGTGACAGTTTGGTGTGCAATGTCAAACAGTGGAATAATTGGATCCTATTTTTTGAAAATCGTCAAGGGCAATCAATTTCTGTGGACGATGTATCTTATCGACGCTTGCTGAACAGTTATTTTCTACAAATAATGAACATCCTTCCTTCAGTAGACAGAGATGGTGTCAGCAAGATGGCGGCACGTCACATGCGACCAGAGAGACCATGGCAATACTGCGTGATTTCTTATGACGGGAGCTGAGGCCAAACATCTTTACTAACAAGTTAAAACAGCTCTAAAACAGCTACTGTTACTCCGTTAGTAGAGAGAGATTTAGAAGAGTGTTAAAAGTCATTGTGTTGAAAACTCTTGTAAAGAAGAAAAGATTAAAGACATCCAAAAAAAAAAAAACTCTGGAAGAACGGCGTGAATTTTCAAAAAGTATGACCCGGGACTACTTCTTATAGGAATTGAACAAGTTGCAATTTCTTGGTATTATTTTTAAGCAAATCAAATCCTGTAATGCAGCATGTTGGTGGTTCTTTAAATTAAATAACTGTAAAGGTTTTTTTTGCTGTTTTCATACTTCTAAGAATTAGCCTTTATTTTGGAAGTTTCTTAACCCCCTGAAATTTCTGTTTTGCATTTGTCCACTATCTGAAACACTCTCTTGCGCGCATTTATTTAATTTTGCTTTCAAACGCTCTTTACAACAATACTTCAGACTGGCCTTTATAAAACTTTCTCTTTGCATACAGGTTACCCATTATGCACGAACACAGGCGTATGAGTCACAGCCAGAAGCTTTTGTTTGCTGATTAAATTTCATAATCAGAAATAAATACCTTTTTATATTCCCGCCAAGTTCGTCTGCGAAATTATACATTATCTAGTAATCAAGGCAAATTCGTACAAGGTGGTAGCAGTAGTAAAAAAACAAAACTTACATGTATTTAATTTTTGCAATTTGGTGGTTTAAATATCAAAATTAGCTGATTAGTTTTTACGGATTCAACGAATTTCACTATGAATTGAGCTTTCAAAGAATCTCATGAATTAGAATCAAAATATAAACAAAACAGATCACTTTGACATTCAAACCACCAGTAATCCTGTAAACTGATATATGGGCACTTCCATTAAAATGTCAACCAAAGCTAAAAAATTAAAACGCTTTAATACTTTTGTATGATCCGTTAATAAGAGTAGAGCATTCAAATTGTATTCAGCCCTACCATAGAAACCGTCGTAGAAAACCTTCGAATACGAATGTCTACTACGAATACGAAAAAATTGTAATCGTGGGTTCCATTTGAACACGAAAAAAGTGCTGCCAAATTCAAATGTCAAATTTTGATATTTCGAGAACAGCTCTCTTCAATGTAAAGAAGACAATTTAGCAAATAATCTTTAAGTTTTTTGTCAGTTAGCTGATTTTTCTAATTAAAATGTCTTTGTTGACTTGTGTGGTTGTGTTAATGGAGGAAGAGAGAACTAAACGGAGTCCCAAAACTGAGCGAAAAATATTGAGAGATGCCAGTAACCCTCTCGATATGGACAAACCATTGTAAGTGCTTCCCTTTTGTTAAAGAAAAAGTTTATTTAAATACGGTTTAAAACAGGTTTATGAAAAATTACCGTTTAAATAAAGCTGCATTTACATACGTTTTGAGTTTTATTGAAGACAGCGCAAGCTCAGCAAGGTCGTCGTCCATAACTCCAGTTCTCTGCCTATCATCTGTTTTACGGTTTCTTGCGGAGGGAAGCTATCAGCAAGGAATTGGCAAACATTTCAACGTGCCAATGGGACAGTCGACATTTAGCTATGTGCTAAAAGACGTATTGGTGCCACTACAAACACGATAGTGTCCTCAATGGGCAAATCTCGACATGAGTGCCATTGAAAAAAGGGAAAGCAAAATGGAATTTTATCAAAAATATAAATTTCCTGGGATCATTTAAAAATTAATCTACTACAAGCCGAAGGGCTATTAAAGTATCAATGTCACATTGATTTCTCCTTTATTAGCTTCAACAAAGTGGCATACTGCTGCCGTGTTGTTACAACTATACACCTGTGGAAGTCACATAAAAGTACATATACTTCCAAAATTTGTCATTATTTATAGTTTAGTTAATACAGGATTTACATTTTACAGCTTTTTTATTTGTTTCCTTCTCAATCCTCTTCTTATTACTCGTTATAATTTTTATCCGTTAATCTAACGTAGTCGTAGAAAGATTGTACGAAACTTTAAGATTTGACATTACGGTTGTATTCGGTGAGTGCTACTCTACGTACGTTCGGAGCTATTCGAATTGTATGATTACCATTTCTTAGTTTCTACGAAAAACAGTCTACGATGAATATGAATTACATGATTGGGTTGATTACATAAGAGTATTCGCAGCTTACCACAATTCCAAAATGCTTGTTTCGCTCGAATAATGTACCATCATATCTTTTGGAGTTTGTCAGAACAGTCAAATAGGACCGAATAATAGGCCTCTTCTATTCGCCGCTTCCCCGCTCGCTATCTTTATGCTCAATTAACTTAACGAAAAATTTGTAAGCGAAAGCAACGAAAAAGTTTTCGAGCAAGATTCGCCGCTAGCGAGCATGGCTATACCTCATTAAATACTACATGAATACTAAACTTAATTTTAATCTCCATATTATTAATACTGGTCATAAAGCTCATCGAGCTCTTGAATTTATCAATCTTTCCACTTGCTCGATTTCTCTCCGACTTCTTCTGTAGGAAGTTAACTTTAATGTTCGCCTCCGAAACATGTACAATTACATAATGAAACTAACCATTTTGATATTTATGCTTAATCTCATCGTTAAGAATACGAGACTATCCTCTCTCAATCAATGTTTGATGGTAAAGATATGCCATACATTTTTATTCTCATATTGCTCATATTTTTTTCTGTTGCTCAACAATTTTATAAGTATGATAGATACCGATGCCTAACACACTTTTCTAGCGTAACAAAGGGAAACCTCCTGATTTGTACAGATAGCAAAACATTTATAGCAATAGCAAATTGGTCGAAAAAATAAGAGATCTTTGTATTCGTAACATAAAAAAGATCAATGTTGGTACCGGACCATAAAGGCATCGGAGGTAACGAGCAAACCAAAGAAACAGCACGACTAATGTATGCCAACAACAAGCCTACTGTTCCCAGTTTATTTAGAAAATTATTTACATAGATATATAAAAACATATTGACTCTATTCAACTGGCAGCATGGAATACGTTTATGTATCTGTATACTGCATTCAACGGCATGCACAAATCAGCTCTCTACTCAAGCAATACACCTCGATAATTATCAAGCCAGTACGCCCGACGCTGAATAGGACATACCACACTCACACACCAACACCTCCTTATAGGAGGTACCCAACAACAATGCGCTACCCGTTTTGCGATAATAACCTATCAGCTGACCATCCGTTAAACGATTGTCGCACTTTAGAAAGTATCAGGAAGAAACACTTCGGATCCAGCAAATTTTCTGTTCTCCTAGCTACTGCTTTTGTGACCAATATAACTGCTTTAAATAATTTTTCAAAAGATTGTAACTTAACGACTATGATTTACTTTTATCAAACTATCGAGTTGTATGCCCTGGCAGGAAACGAGTACTAGGTATTCATTTAAATAAAGGGTGATTTTTTAAGTTTTTCAAAAAAACACACGTAAAATTCAGAAAAATGCATGCAATTTTTATTTAAATCGATAGTACAGTCCATATAATTTAATGTTTGAAAATTATTTCATGCGACTGCGCTTCAAATGGTCTATCCGCTTAGTCTAATTTTGGCATACTCTTTCCAATGTTTCGGGCATTATCTCACATACAAATGCTTTAATGTTGTCTTCCAATGTGTTAATTGAAGCAGGCTTGTCTGAATAGACATGAGCTTTAACATAGCCCCACAAAAAAAATCTAAAGGCGTTATATCGCACGATCTGGTTGGCCAATTGACAGGTCCCGAACGTGAAATAAAATGTTCACCGAACTCGCCTCTCAACATGTCCATTGTTACGCGTGCTGTATGGCATGTGGCACCGTCTTACTGAAACCACATGTCATGCAAGTCAAGCTCTTGCATTTTGGGCAAAAAAAAGTTAGATATCATTTCACGGTAGCGTTCACCATTCACAGTTACGTTACGATTCGCAGCATCTTTGAAGAAGTACGGTCCAATTATACCTCCAGCCCATAAACCGCACCAAACTGTGACCTTTTCTGGATACATTGGTAGCTCTTGCAATTCTTCTGGCTGATCTTCACTCCAAAATCGACAATTCTGCTTATTTACATACTCATTGATCCAAAAATCAGCTTCGTCGCTGAACACAATTTTTCGATAAAGTGGATCTTAAACTTTCTTAACAGAACACGCATTTTTATAATAAAATTCAATGATTTGCAAGCGTTGTTCGTTTGTAAGACGATTCATGATTAAATTATAGACCAAACTGAAGATGTTTGACAGTGAAACAAAACACGAAACGTGCGTCACCTGTTTAAACCAACTGTTTAAAAAGATAATAGATAACAAATCACCCTTTATTATATTATCCATAAATTCTAATAAATAAATCAACTTTTGCCTTTCCTTCGCCCATTACCCGTTGAATGATAGATTACAAGATTGAGACATCCGTTAGAGTATTCCGGCTTTGACGTAAACATCGGATAAGCCAGCAAGAAAACGGCGTTGGAAGATAAATTCGCTCGTTAATAACAATAAAAATTAAAAGCAATAAAATGAAAACAAATCCCACTTAATACATCAGCCAATTAACTGATTTTGTCAAACTCACTTCGCGGATGTCGTCACCTTCTATGATATATTTGCTCCACCATGGGTCATGTACTGGTGCAAAAATGATTCGTAAGACATGTAGATTACGCCCCTCTTATCGGTTACGCGGGACTAGTTAAGTTTACTATTAAAATATTTTGAGGATATTTCTGTGTAATTGTTGTGCGTAAATTGCATGAACGAATTGGCTCCCTCCTTCTATCTTCTATCAGTTCTTCAATATTGAATGGCTCATGGCTAAACAATTTAGCATGGAATAGGAAGTTACCAGCGAGATAGAAACGTATGTACATATGTATTTAGAAGACTGTGGTAAGTTTAATTTTCGAGGCGGTTATAGACATGGCAGAAAGGTTGTAAAAAATGTATTGTCAACCTTAAAGGATATTACGCAGAAAATAAATAACAGATGAAGAAAAATTTAATTCTATTGCACATTGCTCTCACGGGTAGATACTTATGTAACTATTAATCGACGCTCGTATATACATACATAGTAAGTATGTGTATATCCAAAAACTTTGGTCGTTTTATTATGACATTTACCTGTATCGAGAATACCATTTTTCGATCTTATCACTTTTATATTTTTCCGTTGGCGTGTGTGATTTTTACAGATTTGGTAGCCAGTTACCGGTTAACCATTCTATTCGCCCGTGCTATTGCCACTTAGTTATATAACGCAAAAATAAAAAAAAATATGCCAAACAATAGTATGCCAAACAATAGTAGTTCACTATTAAAATTTTATTTTGATATTAAACTTTTGTTTTGCAAAATAAATTGAGCACACAAAAGGATTTACACACAATATGGAAGAGATAGACTGACTAAAAGCAAATTTGGATAGAATTGGTGACGCACACGTCGTTGATATTTTCTAACTGAATTCAAGTCTCTCTCTCCACGAGTGAAAGAAATGTAAATAAATATTTATACGTGTGTATATTAACAAATGTGTGAGTATCTTATAACTACAAACGATTTCAGTTCACAACTGTAGAGCAGTTGTTTTGTTACTGTGGTAAGTTTGTGTTTCTTGATTGGTTTTTAGCCAGCTCTCCCATCATTCCATTTTATCACTTACGCAATACCAAACTATACATACATATTTTATAATTATATCTTAAATACTTATATGTATTTATTGGCTGACGAGTGTATTGCCTATTATATGTAGGGATGTTAAATATTTGTTCTTGTGATTTCGGGATATCTTCAATAGTATTCCGGGATTGCGGTGCTTAGAAACTCTTTTCGATGCAATAACGTGTGCGGTATAAAATATGTATATACATACTCAGTTTCAGCTGTAATTGCACGTGTAACAAAAAAGCACCAACAAAACAAATTAAGAGAATAGTGAGAGCATTATAACAGCTATCATTTAGTTGAAGATCATTTTAATCTATTAACATTACGTTTAATATTGAAGCTGGGGAGAGAGAGAGAGAGAAAGGAGAGATACAAATCCAAAAATGAATTCGTGTATTTTGTGAAAATGAAAATAATTCATCCCCAACAAATATATACATATAGGTATATAAATACAGTTTGTCAAGAAAATGTTTTGACACACTAAAATATTCAAGTTATTTGCACTTCATTAATTGAAACCATCGCTTTGTAGAGTCATTCTAAATTATTTTAATAATTGTCATAGTTACCAGCACTTCGTAATGGTAAACTTTTTGAATCCACCAAAGCAGGCAATAACAAAATTACAAAAAAAAAAAACGCTTCTCTAAGTTGTTAAGAAAGTATTTTTACATATCTATTTTCGCTATTGTTTGCTAGAAGGTTTGAAATACCGTTATTTCACTGAGTTGCTGCACACGCAGTGATCGTAAGAGTGATTTATTGATTAAAATATCAAATCGTACGTAAATTATAAAGAACGCAAAAATGCAAAAACCGCATCGTTTGAGGTGACTCAGTTGATCCATTGCTATAATTATACAATAAGGAGAAGAGTGCAGCAGGTATCAGAAATTTAACCCGATTAACTATTTATAACATAATAAATTGCTCAAAAAATAAAAATAGGTTGCAACCAAAATCTGCAAGTGGAACTCCAGGGAAAATATCATGGTAAGTATTTCGAAAGTATTTCGTTGAGAAAAGTAGCCGCAAACCCGCAGATTTGGATAAGAAATCTTGCTAGTGAGCTTAGAGCTTGGGGTCGAAGTTTCTCATGAAACAGTGCGCCAAATTTAGCAAAAGCACAACTATACTGCTGCTCGAAAGAAGCCTTTGCTCTCTGCACAGCTATTGAAAAGCGATTAACTTTCGCTAGAACATATCTAGCTCGCCAGATAGCTGCTGGAATGATGTGATATTCAGCGTTGAGGCTAAAATCATGCTTTATTACAACATGGACCCAATAGAGTGCGGCAGCCATACACCCGACAGTAAAATTTTGAATATTCTGCAATGACATTTGACAAATAGCGCAACAAAAGTTGGTTTCATTGTTGACAACAAACCTCAGTTTAAATTCTACCAGGGTAACGATCAAAAATATAAATCTTCTTTTTAATTGCAATAAAATATTGGATAAAGTATTGGACAAAGTCCGGATATTAATCCAAAAAGAAAATTGTTGAGCATATTTCAAGAAAAAAAAGCATCCGAAAGGTCGATCAGAATTCAAAACCATTATTTTAAAGGAATTTAAAACATATAACTTAAAGCTATTAACTGCAAATGTAAAAAAACCTTTTGGGCATATGTATTTCAGATGTATATAATTTTTGCTTTTTATTTTTGTGTTAGTTTTAAACGGATTAACTGTGTTTTCTACAATTGGCTTACGAATTATTTATTTTAGTCAAATAAAATCAAAGATTGTAAGAAAACCATCAGCAAATACATATTTTCTTAAGTATGATTGAATTTCGCTAGATTAGTAGATGTCAAAACACTTCCCTGCCAAACTGTATATATCGATTAGGCTTTGATTGATTTGAGCAGCCCTTATTATTTTGCTTCATATTTTCAAACGCATTATTGTATTTAGGAGAACATAAAATGCATTGAATAAATTGCACTTCTTTACTTTTGAAATGGCTGTATAAAATTATATGAGTTTTTATAAAGTGGTTATCTTCAAGTTTTGTTTTAAACCGAACTACTAACCGAACAAAATAAAAATGCTTGCGCTAGAGATTAAAAACAAACAGTTCATAAAACACATTTTTTTGTTGGCGGAAGTTTTCAATTTTTCTTCAAAGATATGCGGTTAGGTTTAAAAATTTAGTTTTCTACAATTTTTTCTTCAGGAAAAATTTGATGTAAAAATATTGTGTAAATTGTCACAACTTTTTTTGCACGTTTGGTATCCATTAAATTACTCCGCGTGAAGTTTAAACCATGTTTTCAATGTTAGAGAAAAAACCTGAGGAATGGTGAAAATTGATTTTTTTACAAATTTTTACGTGAAATAGACCTCTGGTGGGTATCGATAAAGTCTGCAGGCTTGCCTTAACGAACAGAGTTATAATTAGAGCATTGTAATTTGTGCATCTGTCGACCATCTTTTGTCACTTAAACTTTCACAGCTCTAGTCTGCAAATGGTTTCGCATGTCATGTTGAATTTTTTTTATGTTGCTGTGAAATTTTTTGTACGCAAGCAACAAATAGGAGGAGGAGTTCAGCTTGTTGTTGTTAAAACAACAAAACAACAACAAGGAGGAGTTCAGCCAAACACCTGACCACGCCAATTATTATGTATATATTTATATATAATACTGAGATCGAATAATAATCACATCCGTTCTGCATGCTAGGATTAAATTTACGTTCATCGCTCTGATGTTTCAGGCTATTACTTATTTATTTGATTCGATTTGAGTTACCCCTAATTAGATTTTACTAAAATGTACGCGGGTAAAAAGTAAAGACTGGTCCCGACCGAGTTTAACACTTGCTTATTATTTTGATTTGATGTAAATTTAAATAAAAATGAATGTGAAGAATGAGATGAGATCAGTAATATTGCCGATACATGTACAGCTACCTTCTTAATTTTTAATGAAGATAAATTTTGTATTTTTTGTTACATTACATTAATTTAATAAAGCCGAATAAAATTTAATTTTATGAGTTTTTTAGTAATCTTTTTATTCTTAGTATTCTGTAGCGCTTGTGCTTCATGGGAGGGGTTTGGATTATTTCAAGAGCCATGGAAAAATATTTGGCAATTCTAAAGAAACTGGCTGCAAGGGGATGAAAATCAAGAGCGAAATGAAGGTTTCCGGGACAAACTTAAAAAAAGCAAATAATAAAAAAAGTGGCGGCTACCCTAATGAACCATAAGAGTTATCTTATCGTTAAAGATAATGAATATATTCCAAAATATTGCTTCAAGCGAACAAAAATCGAATCACCTGCAAAAGCAAGTGCGAATATAGAGCTAACATTTTCTCGAGGTAAATGACTGATCGGTATCGATCCAACAATTTAAAGTTTATGCTGGTTGTCAAGGTGACATTTTACATTAAAACAATTCTTGTGCTGTGTTTTGGTTGCTCCATTCGTTGTGAGTTACAGGGTGTTAACAGTGGAAGTCAACAAAGAGAAAATTCGGTACATTTTACAGCTTTTCTTTGATAAAGGCGAAAATGCAAACCAGGCCTCCGAAATTTTGAATGGTGCTTATTGTGCCGATATTGCGTGATTTCGTTCAGGCATTTTTGATGTTAAAGATTATGTCGAAAATGTAGATAGAATCACAGAAATAATCGAAGTTTACCGGCATGTTAGTAGTTGTAGCATCGCCCAAAACAATAGATTTATTGCTCTCCAATAATGGGTTTATTTCTCACTCTACATAAAGGGCCTTTCAAGAGACGCGCCTAGATGTTGTTTTAAAATAAATATGTAAAAATTTAGATTCTTTCAGGTTTCATTATTCTTATTCAATATACGGCTCTTAACAATTATATTTGAAAATTGACATAGTTTAAATGCCCGCCAAGAGCATGTCTACAGGCGAAATTCGGTAAACAGTCGATTCATTAATGTCTAATTGTCGACAACTTCGAGATATCGGCTTTGAAAAAAATCATCATATAAAAAACCTATGGAAAGTATTTAACGTCTTAGTGCACTTTGCACCAAAGAAAGAATACTCGACTTGAAGGAATACTTAACATGCCACCGAGTAACGTTGCGGCGGATTGTCTAACTCCTAAAACTGCCGTAAGACATTCGGACAAAGCTCAAGAGGCATGAGTTACAGGGTCAAGACGGTGAAGAAATACCGAACAACAGTAATAGAAGAAGAGGGGTTGAAAAGAGTAGCCTAAATCATCTTAATATATTTACCGATTGGCTCGAAAACGTTCGACTGATTAGGTTCAGGTATCTATTGCGCAGAGGTAGGCATCAGGCAGCCATTTAACTTCCCCGACCACTGCAGCAGAAGTCTTTGCTACAGGAAAGGCTGCAGAAATAGGATTCGATAAGGCTTCAACCAACTCCAAAATATATTTATTCATCAGTCAAGCGGCGGTTAATGCAATAAACTCATATGAAATTTTATCTAAAAATGTTCTAAAAAGCAGGAAAGCCATAGAGAGACTAGGCGCTGTGCATGCACATTTATTGGTTACCCGGACACAAGGGCATTGTAGGAAACGTAATTGTAGATGGGATTGCGAAGAGCGCTGTTTGCATTTAAACACGAAAACTACATACTGAAACCTTTAAATACGATATACAATGACATTGCTGCGGACATGAAAATACGGATAGATAGAAGGTGGAACGCTAGAACATCCGGCATAGAAGGTGGAACGCTAGCCAAAAAACTCTAATTGCGATATTTTCGATTCAAGCTAAAAAAATAAAAAAGAACTCCTTCCTTGGTTAATTTTTTTAGTCGATTTCTAGCATATTTCCCATCCCCAAAAACCTTCATTATCAGCCTAAGAAGCTGCGAATTTCGCGACGAGAAAAAATAACTCAACTTACTTATTAGTTTTAGATTTATGTAAATATGTAATCTAGTCCGTAAGAGTTGTAAATCATATACTTCGATACTTAAATTGCTAAATTAAGGAAATATCAGATTCAGAGTTTTGTGTGGCCCGACTTTTTAATCGGGATTTGCATCCCTAACATTTGCTATTTAGACATTTTATATGTAAAACTTTGTCGGAAATTGATGATATAACTTGATATGTATTACTTTAATTTGTTTCTTTACACAACACCTTGACTTACTATCAAAGTTAATGGGTGTTATCTAGCAATCACTACTGTTCCTTGTTGTTCCCATATCTCTATTCTAGCGCAAGTACTTGACGTTTAATGTACGAGTATGTATGTGTTAGAATAATAATTAAAAACTATAGTTAATTATTAAGAGGTTGCATTGGAAAATAAACAATTAAAAAATAGGCACTCAAGAATAGGTACACACCTTCTCGCACATTAGGGCTATCTTAATTTGAAATTTAAAATTGAAATAAAAACTGTGCTTTAACACATTGCATACATTTAAAAGGAAACGTGAAAAAAGTTCGAGTCAATTGATGAAGTTCATTGTGGTAGTAAAAATTCACCCATTTTCAAATTCGTTCACATATAATTTCTTAACTGCAATTACAATCGAGAAGATTTCATAATGCAAAATTTTGAGAGTAATGTTTTCTACAAAACTAGATATTTCTTTTACATATAAAGAACACATGACTAAAATTGCAAAAATTTTTCGAACTGCTGTATTTTTATTATTCGAAGGAATATGCGTTAGGATAGGCATGATGAGAGTCTTGTAAAGTGTTAGTTTTGTTCGTCGAGAGAGGACTTTACTACCCAATTGCCCACTTAGTCCAAAGTAGCACTTGTTGGCAAGAGATATTCTACGTTGGATTCCAAGGCTGACATTGTTATCGGTGTTAATGCTGGTTCCTAAGTATACGAAGTCTTTTAGAACCTCGAAATCATAACTGCCAACAGTGACGTGGGTGCCGATACGCGAGTGCGTCGACTTTTGCTTGTATGACAGAAGGTACTTCGTTTTATCCTCGTTCAACACCAGACCCATTCGCTTTGCTTCTTTATCCAGTTTGGAAAAGGCAGAACTAATAGCGCGGTTGTTAAGGCCGATGATGCCAATATCATAGGCATACGCCAATAATTGTACGCTCTTCTAAAAAATTGTGCCTGAGCGATTAAGTTCTGCGGCTCGAACGATCCTCTCCAACATCAGGTTAAAGAAGTCACATGACAGCGGTCACCCTGTCTGAAACCTCGTTTGGTATCAAACGGCTCGGAGAGGTCCTTCCAATTCTGACAGCGCGTCTGGTGTTGAGCAACGTCATCTTGCATAGTTGTATTAGTTTTACGGGGACACCAAATTCAGACATCGCATCCAATATTTGGCGTATTGTAAATATTTGATCGACGGTAGACTTTCCAGGTATAAAGCCACACTGATAAGGTCCAATCAGTTGGTGGACGGTGGGCTTAAGCCTTTCACACAATACGCTCGGTAGAACCTTATAGGAATATTTAGAAGACTAATCCCGCGGTAGTTAGCACAGATTGCTGGATCACCCTTCTTATGGATTGGGCAACGCACACATAAATTCCAATCGGTAGGCATGCTTTCATCCGACAATATTTTGCATAGAAGTTGATGCATATGCCTTACCAGCTCCTCGCCACCATGTTTGAATAGCTCAGCCGGCAGTCCGTCGGCACCCGCGGCGTTGTTGTTCTTTAGCCGCGTTATCGCTATTCTCACCTCGTCATGGTCGGGTAGCGGAACGACAATTCCGTCGTCAACGATTGGGGTATCGGGATCTTCACATTCTCTCTGACATGCGCAGCTATCACTATTTACTAGGTTTGAGAAGTGTTCCCTCCATAATTTAAGATTGCTCTGTACGTCAGTCACCAGATCGCCATCTTTGTTCTTACAGGAAAACTCCCCGGTCTTGAAGCCTTCTGAAAGCCGCCGAACTTTCTGGAAGAATTTTCGGGCGTTGTTCCTATTGGCCAGCATCTCAAGCTTGCAGGGGTCGTCATCAGTGTAGGAAGTTCTCATCCGAGGCTTTGTTTGTGTTTTCATTTGGGGGATTTCTAAGTGGCGGGTCCCCAATCCAGCGTATAACCAGCTATCCTGGATTGATTCGCCTTCTCACGTTAGCTCGCTCACGAACGGGTGTTCGGAAGCTACCAAGAGAATACTTGGGCTAGTCCCGGGAGTTGTGAGCTACTTGAACCATATGAAGAAGAATCGTCCTGGCCACTCCCAAGTGAATGGCGATCAGTAACTTTCCCCACTTGCGTGGGATTATCGGCCAACATTTTTTTTTTCAGCCCAATCAGTTACGCCAGTGCCATCTGTTACGTCAGGGGAAGCAATTTTTTTTATGATTGTCATTGAAAAAAATATTTTTTTGTTGTGTAAATAAAGAATTGATCTAATGAATAAAAACGTTCTTCAATTGATACCGATTGTTTTTCTTCAATTTTCAACGCCTTCAATTATCACGTCTCTAGACCAGAAAGGTGCTTTAATTCCAAAATTGGCTATCACTAACTAGACAAATATTTGCCATTTTATAAATATTATAATTGAGCCTTCTTGCTCGGGTAATTAAGTAAAAAATTTGTGTCTTATCTATTTGAATATTTTTGTCTTTAGCTTGTCTCTAAGTATTTTATTTTTCTTTTGAGCGAAAGCCTTAAAGTAACACATGAGCTGAAAAGCCCCAGGGCAACTCATAGACGGCACTAATTTTATTGCATTCGCCTCTTTTCCAGTAAATACTAACCCTAAAAAGACAGCTGTTAAAATTTCATGATATTCTATGTATTCAATAGTTTGTGAGTTATTGCGGTAAGAGTGACGCTACTTTTATTATAATATTTGCAAAATGATGGATGAAAAAGAATTTTGTGTTTTAATAATGGGAAAACATACCGTTCAAGCGAAGGAATGGTTTCAAAAGTGTTATGGGGACTCCTCTCCATCAGAAACAACAATAAAACGATGGTTTATTGACTTCAAACGTGGTCGCAGAGACACCGATGATGCACAACGCATAGGACGTCCAAATGAGACGGTACCACAAGAAAACATAAAAACAATTCACAACATCGTTTTGAATGACCGAAAAGTGAAGTTGCGTGACTTAGCTGACATTGTAAAGATATCAAAAGATCTCATTGCATGAAAATTTTACTTAAAATATCCGTTCATATTAGCCAAAAAATATATAGTCCAATATGTTTCTAAAAAAAGCTACTTTTAGACCAGTTCATATACATTTATGAAAAAAAAAATTGCATTTCACTACATTCAAACGTTCTATTTCATATTAAAGTGTATACAGAATATGTTTTTTTAATGAAACTTCTTTCAAGTGCAGTCATTCTAATTGAATGAATCGACTGATTAAATTAAAAAAAATGCTTCAAACTTACACTATAACAAACGTACATATAAGCAATTCTTTAAAAAAAAAAAACGAATAAAGACATTCACTTTATGAACATAAATAAAACTAACGCTGGTTAAATTCCACATTAATATTTTACATACCCGGTTTTTCTGCAATGACCCAAGTGAAGTGCTTTTCTTAATTGCATTTCTAGTTCATCAGCGCTGCTAAGGCTTATTATAGTTTCTGGAATATATAAAATACGTTAATTAATATACACATTTACATTTATTTTGAAATAATGTAAAAGTTCATTGCAAAAAAAAAACCACATCGAAACTTTTTTTTTCTTTTTGAGGCTCTTTTTACCGTGGCTCCAGTCCCTGTTGTACTCCATTGTGTATTATATCGGTGCTAAGAATGTTTCAAGAAGCAGGCTCCTTATTGCAGAAACCTGTCAAAAGCAAACTGTATTTTTTCTGTGATCGGAAATAATAGTACAGTTTTCAGGCACCACTTTTCCATTCACCTTAAGGGGTAGTCCGAATTTTCTTAAAATGTAATATTTTAAAAATATTGAGTGAAAATTTGAAGTGAATTCGACAAATACTTTTCGAGTTATTCAACCATTAACAAAGGGCGCTACATAAATACATAAATCGATAGTAAAACTTTAAATGCGTTTTTCTCAAAGCTATATATATATATATATATATATATATATTTTTTTTTTGAACTAGTGATCACTGTAACTTAAAAACAGCTTTGTAGATTTCAAGAAAATTTATTTATTATAATTTTTATTTAGAATTTTTTTTTCAAAAATTTTGATTTTTTTTTTTAAATTAATTCTCGGGTTTTTCTCGAAAATCTGAAAAATATCTCCTGAGGTCGCCATATTGTTAATTAAAAAAAAAAAGCTTCGATCAATCACAAGGTTATCTATTAATAAAACTAATTTCTCTTGTCCGATTGATTTTAGATGAATCTCCACGGACTTGTGATGATCACCGCAAGGGACTTATGGAGAAACGGGCTCCACACAAACACCCACCAAGATTTGCTGTTACAAAAGAGCAGTTTGAGGAATATTTTAGCAGATTGGGGAAACGTTTTCTAGCTTGTGGAGACTATAATGCAAAACACACGTATTGGGGCTCTCGATTAGTGAATCCCAAAGGTAGGCAGTTATATAAGACTTTAGTTGATCGAAAAAACGAATTGGATGTCATATCTCCTAGACATCCCACCTATTGGCCCTCTGATCCAAAAAAAGTTCCTGACCTCATCGATTTTGCTATATCGAGAAATATAAATCGAAACTCAGTCACTACAGAAACGTCGTATGATTTATCATCAGATCATTCCCCAGTAATATTAACCTATTAATATAAAACAAACTGGTTGAAGTGCAAAAAATTTATTAGCAGCCACATTAACACAAATCCTGTAGTTCATAGCGAGGCTGAAATTGAAAAATCTGTTGATGACTTCACGTTTGTGATGACATCAGCTTTAGAGCACTCTAAATACCAATTAAGTCCAAAATTTGCCACAAATGTCTCCAACTCTGAAATTGAAGGACTACTACTGGAAAAAAGAAGGTTAAGAAGAGAATGGCAACAAAACAGATCCCCTGGTGCTAAGCAAAGGCTGTCTGCTGCAAATAGAAAACTGCGAAGTGCACTTCACTTGGACGAAGATCGTAAAAACAAAAACTATATTGAGAGCTTATCCAATACAAAGCACACAAATTTGTCTATATGGAAAGCAGCTAAGACCATTAAGACGCCAGTAGAAGTACAAAGCCCCCTAAGAAAACCTGACGGTACATGGGCTCGTAGCGCTGAAGATAAAGCGTCGATATTCGCCGATCATCTGAGTAATGTTTTCCAACCAAATTCTTCTGCAAATGAACAAATACTAGAAGAAAGTAGAGGCAACGCATCGTTAAACTCAGAACCAATCAACATAGCTCCTGAAGATATTCAGGCAGTTATTAACAAGAATCTTAAGGTGAAAAAGGCGCCAGGATATGACGCAATAACACCATTAATGATAAAAAATCTACCGCTAGTCGCTATAATTGTGCTGTCTGTAATATTTAATGCAATCATTGAGGTAGGCATTTTTCCAAAGAGCTGGAAAACGTCTTTAATAATAATGATTCCTAAGCCGGGCAAAGACTTAAATGTGCCATCGTCCTATCGACCAATCAGTTTGTTGCCGTGTTTGTCAAAATTATTTGAAAAAGTTTTGAGAAACAAAATGATGCCGTTTTTAAACGAACGTAATATAATCCCTCCACATCAGTTTGGTTTCCGAGAACAACATGGGACAATCGAGCAAGTAAATCGGTTAACTGCGGAAATAAGAAAATGTTTTGAACTTAAAAAATACTGTTCAGCAATTTTTATAGATGTGGCACAGGCATTTGACAAAGTTTGGCATGAGGGTCTCATACATAAAATAAAACGCTGTTTGCCACCTATTACACACAAAGTTCTGGAATCGTACTTAACAAACAGACAATTCAGAGTAAAATGCAACGATTATGTGACTCATGAATATGTAATTGAAGCTGGTGTCCCTCAAGGCAGTGTACTAGGCCCAATTTTGTATTTAATTTATACTTCTGATCTGCCCGAGTGCGATAGTTTGACTATATCTACATTCGCTGACGACACCGCTGTGCTTAGTTCTCAAAATGATCCGTCTCTGGCATCTAGAGAGCTAAATAAATATCTCAGACTTTTAGAAAAGTGGCTGAAAAAATGGAGAATAAAAGTGAACGAAATAAAAAGTAAACATGTCACATTTTCGCTTAGAAGAGGAGACTGTCCCTCGGTTACCCTTAACAACGTATGCATACCACAGTCTGATCACGTCACATACCTTGGCGTTCACCTAGATAGGCGTTTAACATGGAGACGCCACATCGAGGCAAAGCGGCTCAATATGAGAATCAAAGCTTCAAACCTTCACTGGCTAATTAATGAGCAATCAAGATTGAGCCTTGACTGTAAAGTCCTCTTGTACAAGGCAATTTTGAAACCAATTTGGACTTATGGAATCCAATTGTGGGGAACGGCCAGCAGACACGCTTCCAGTGTGCAATCACAACAGACAGCCAGAAGATTCCCCACTCGACTCTCACTCTTGCTCTCAGAGAGTACTGCCCAACAAACCGGCATGGACGTACCGCCGCCGAAGAAGAAATCGGATTCCGGCGATCCCAAAAAAACAGATGGTACAACGAGGAATGTCATGAATCCGCAGAAAGAAAAGATGCTGCCTATAGAGCCATGCTGCGATCGGGCGCAAGGCGAGCCATGTGGTATCGCTACCGAGAGCTAAGAAAGGAAGAGAGACGTATTATCCGACAGAATAAACGAGAGGCTGAAATATGTGAGAGCGAGGAGCTTGAGATGCTGGCCAATAGAAACAACGCCCGAAAATTCTACCAGAAAGTTTGGCGGCTTACAGAAGGTTTCAAGACCGGGGCGTTTTACTGTAACAACAAGAGCATACTTAAATTATGGAGGGAACACTTCTCGAACCTGGTAAATAGTGATAGCTGCGCATGTCAGAGAGAATGTGAAGATCCCGATACCCCAATCGTTGACGACGGAATTGTCGTTCCGCTACCCGACCATGACGAGGTGAGAATAGCGATAACGCGGCTAAAGATTAACAAAGCCGCGGATGCTGACGGACTGCCGGCTGAGCTATTCAAACATGGTGGCGAGGAGCTGGTAAGGTGCAGGCATCAGCTTCTATGCAAAATATTGTCGGATGAAAGCATGCCTACCGATTGGAATTTAAATGTGTTCTGCCCAATCGATAAGAAGGGTGATCCTGCAATCTGTGCCAACTACCGCGGGATTAGTCTTTTAAATACCGCCTATAAGGTTCTAGCGAGCGTATTGTGTATTGGCTTTAGACCTGTAAAGTGTACCGTCGACCAAATATTTACAATACGCCAAATCTTGGAAAAGACCCATGAAAGGAGAATCGAAACACATCGTCTTTTCGTCGACTTCAAAACTGCATTCGACAGTATGACAAAACTAATACAACTATACAAGATGACGTTGCTCAACAGAAGCGCTATCAGAATTGGGAAGGACCTTTCCGAGCCGTTTGATACCAAACGAGGTTTCAGACAGGGTGACCGCTGTCATGTGACTTCTTTAACCTGATGTTGGAGAGGATCGTTCGAGCCGCAGAACTTAATCGCTCAGGCACAATTTTTTAGAAGAGCGTACAATTATTGGCGTATGCCTATGATATTGGCATCATCGACCTTAACAACCGCGCTGTTTGTTCTGACTTCTCCAAACTAGATAAAGAGGCAAAGCGAATGGGTCTGGTGGCGAACGAGGACAAAATGAAGTACCTCCTGTAATCGATCAGACAGGCGGCGCACTCGCGTATCGTCACCCACGTCACTGTAGACAGTTATAATTTCGAGGTTATAAAAGATTTCGTATATTTAGGAACCAGCATTAACACCGATAACAATGTCAGCCTCGGAATTCAACGTAGAATATCTCTTGTCAACAAGTGCTACTTTGGACTAAGTAGGCAACTGAGCAGTAAAGTCCTCTCTCAACGCACAAAACTAACACTCTACAAGACTCTCATCATTCCCGTCCTAACGTATGGCGCAGAAGCGTGGACGATGATAACATCCGATGAAGCGACGCTTAGAGTGTTTGAAAGAAAGATTCTGCTTTTTGGACCTTTGCTCGATGGCAAGGGCGAATATCAAAGACGATGGAACGAAGAGATGTATGACATGTATGTATTTACAATGACATAGACATAGCGCAGCGAATTAAGATCCAGCGGCTACGCTAGCTCGGCCATGTTGTCCGAATGGATGCAAACACTCCGGCTCTGAAAATATTCGATGCGGTACCAGCTGGTGGTAGTAGTGGAAGAGGAAGGCCTCCTCTGCGTTGGAAAGATCTTGTGGAGAAGGTCTTGGCTTCACTTGGTGTGCCCAATTGGAGCCGGTTAGCACGAGAAAGAAGCGACTAGCACGCTTTGTTAAATTCGTCCAAAATCGCGTAAGCGGTTATCGCGCCAATTAAGAAGAAGGAGATATGTCGCTATGGTGAGTAGCAGATTTACAAAAAAGAGAAAATTTTTTTAGATATTTTATCTGTTTATTGGAAAAAAAAACAAAAGGATTTTTTTCACGTTCTCGCTCTTAAAAAAATAGAAAACTTGATTATAAAATTATAATTCTTCTTTAAATATTCAAATCAATCGGTTCAGTACTTTCGAGAAATTACCAACGCTAACTCGGAAAAAATAGTTTCGTGAAAAACACGGTTAACGCGCTTATACCTGGGCATCGTACTCCAAACCAGTCTCGTTTTTAAGGACTGTGCGTCTCAATTACAACGAATTTCAATATAAAAATTTGCAAGCATATTTTTGCAAGTATAAACTATCGTAACATGAAAAAAATCAATTCGAAATTCTAGATCAGAAAGGTGCATTAATCTCCATTGTTCGCACCCAATACCTCTCCTTCCTTCATATTTTCATTGTATTTCTGTTTTGGGTTTGTCATTTTTACGATATTTGGATAAAAAGAAACATTTACAGATATATCACTTTTTTTGTTTTTGTTAAATTACTGTTATGAGGAACGTTATAATAGTTATAAAATGATTCCGCCTAGTTTCAATATCAAACTACCTTGGCCGAAGATATGTGTACCAAGTTTCGTTGAAGTATTAATTTTTCCTCGAGTTATCGTGGATATGCACAGACAAACATGGTTAAATCGGCTCCTCACCTCATTTTGAACCTTTAATGCCTATGTATAGTATATACATACATATGTATGTATATACGTATATCTAACTGCATTCCTTTGAGAGGTTATATACAACCGTAAACAAAACTATAAAACCCCTGCACGGATATAAAAATATTTAATTTCGTAACACTAAAATTAGTCATATTAAATAACAAACAAGATAGTGTCCACGCCAAGTAGACATTCTCGCTCTACGTAGCGCTTAAGCTATTGGTTAGTTTCGCAAGTCGATTGTGTCAGTTTTCGTACTTAGCCTTCCTTACTTCTTCTGTTCCTGTAATACACACAGCGATTGCTTTTAATTTCTAATGAGTAGAAAATATAGTAATATTTTGTATATTTAAATCCTTAATGAATACGTTTGCAAAACAATAATATTTAAAAATTTTATAAAATTTGCTTTTCGGATTTCGTTGGCTAATGCTAATCTACGTGATACTGCCGCTTTCCTCTCATTATAATTGTACTTCCAATGCAATTTCGCAAATAATTACAAAGCTAAACTATACTCTACATGCAAGTGTAGATATCTGTAAACAAATTATATGAGAATAAAGTACTTTCTCTGAAGAATATATACAATCTGAAGTTTATCTATATATAATTAGCGCTTACACTCTTTATTGGGTGTTTGGCCGAGTTCCCTCTCCTATTAGAAAAAAGTTTTTCTATAATTTTGGTGTTTCATGCACGGAGATTCCAACCTACCCACTTCCGAATGGTAGTCACGCACCAATCCTTTCAGTTCGGCGGTGCACAATATACGACAAGTTTTTTTTCACTTTTTTTTTTAACAAATTAGTTTTTCTATTTTTCGTCTTCACGTGACAACTTTGTTTTTAGTGTTCACTTTCTATCAGATAACTTGCAATATATAAGTATGAATACTCTTTAGTAAAAATTTAGCCTTAGCAATCAATATACAATTTTTTATTCGCTGTTGGATTTTCTTACTTTTACGGCATTGAAAAAGTTATACAAGTCGTTACAGTTATAAAAGTTACAACATGTTCTTATTTCCTGTTCAGCTTCCTGTTGCTTCTCGACTTTCAGCAGTTTAATAAACAAGGAATGTACAGTACTATAACACTTCTGTGGAGTATACCAAGAAATCGGGCACTAGGT
This sequence comes from Anastrepha ludens, assembly GCF_028408465.1. Lineage (NCBI taxonomy): Eukaryota > Metazoa > Arthropoda > Insecta > Diptera > Tephritidae > Anastrepha > Anastrepha ludens. The sequence goes on from NC_071500.1 coordinate 72,714,080, forward strand.
ACTTATCCAATTAGTTAAAATTACTTGAAACGGGGTTTAATTGCGTTTTAATTCTCAGCGTTAGTAAATTTGTAATATTTGGGAAATGCGAACCGTTGCACAGATTTAGGCTTATTTTAAGGAAATATTATATATGTACATACCAGTATAAGTAAATGTGAGGGCTGGTTAAGGGGACAGATACCTGTAAAATTTCGAAAAAAATTTTTTTTTTATAAAATGTTAATATAATGTTATGTTTGAAGCATTTTATTCCGCGAATTTTTTTTTTTTCATTTTTGATTAATTCATAGAGAAATTATGACATTAATAAACAAAAAATTTTTGGTTTTTTGTATTCAGGTTACTGATGCCGATGCTACAAGGCCCGCCGATTGAGAAGCCCCGCTGCGACCTTCCTGGGAGAATTGAGTGTACATCCGCCATTTTAAATGATTAAAAAAAAAAAAAAATTATATTATTTTAATGTATAAACTGTATGCCAATTTTGAAAAAAAATATGTTGACTTCTTCATTTTTAATAATTTTAATGAAAATCAGGGAAAATATGGCCGTTTACATGTCACCTTAAGACAGAAGCGTTCAACCTTTGTAACCCCTAATAAGTTTATCGGTATTTCTATTGCAGCAATGATGCAGTTCTACTGAAAACAATCGTTCCTTTACGATTCGAGTTAGAATGATCGTTACAGGTACATACGCAGATTATTTACGCAACAACTCATCGTAATAAATGTCTTTTACTTTTGAAAGAACGGACAGCAGTGAGTGTACTCATCAGCTTGCATGTTTATGACAAAGCTGATATCTTCTCCCAAATAAAATTATCTACATGTGTAAACTACTTTATAAAGTCGTTCTTGTAAAGAAGTTCTTTTATTTTTTAATATCCAACAAATTGTCTTTTAGAATTTTATGATTTATCAAAACAATAGTTTTTAATTCAAAATTTTTGCAATGATATGCCAAAACACACTACATATACTTAGTCTTGTCATAAATTCTGCAACAAATTTTATAATGCAAACGGCGAGAACAAATTCGCAGAAAAAAAGGTTAAGTTTACCAGGATGTTGACTTAGAAGGAGTGGTGAAGCAGTTGAGTAGTACTCTCTTCAATGGAGAGCATTGGATCTTCCAGCAAAAAGCACCCAGCTGTAGCTTAAAAAACAATATTCCTGGGTTCATAGCTGCAGAAGATTGGCTGTCTGGAAGTCCAGACTTAAATCTATTGGACTACAATTAGGTCCAGATTTAGAGAACATGATCTGTCGAAGAACTCACAGAAATTTGGAGGTCTCAAACAATCTTTGGTTCGAGCAACGTCGGCAATATCCATGGAATCCGTGCGTGATGCAATAGCTGAATGGCCTATTTGCCTTTCAGTTCTTCAATTGTGTAAAAGTAAATGGTGACCATTGACTACTGATCTTGTTTTTTAATATTAACATTATTTTGATATTTGCCTCAAGATTCGTTACATTTCAGCGTTGCTTGAAATTTGAGTTTCTTAAAGGAAATAGGTTCTTGTCCTTTGTGCTTTCGACAAGATTTTATTTATTGTTGTCATAATTGCGTGATATTTTTGTATACATTTCACAATTTAAAAGATTCCTTAAGGTAAGTGGAATAGTTTCATTAGCAAATAAATAATTTTCAAGAGGAACGCAGCTATTTACCGCTGAGAGCGCTAGTATTCTAGGTTATAGTGAATCGAGAGTCTCAGTTCACAAAAAAGTGCTCAAAGTAAATCCTAATAAAAATACCATCCACAACTTTTTGAAAAATCCTGGTGGATATGGAAAAATCAAAAGAAGTGGTCCGAAGCCGACAGGTGTAGCAGGGAGCTTATCTCTTATGGTTGGTTGTGAAAAAAAAACACCAGCCCTTACGAAATTACGAAAATTTTCTCAATATTACGAAGAGAAGACTACAGCAAATTTTGAGTGAAGATTGGAATGTAAAATATCAAAATAGACTGGCTAAACCGAAATTTACACCACGCCACAAAGCGGCTAGACTCGAATTCGCCGATAATCATAAATTCTGGGAGGATGAATGGCAATCTTTCATTTAATAAAAAATTTAATCGCGATGGGCCTGATGGCTCTCAGAAGTATTGAAGAGATATTCGCGAGTTACGAATTGAGGTGCTTTTAGCTACTGTGGCAAGACCCCAATTTGATTTATTTCGCATAAGATGAATACAGAAAATTATGTAGAGTTCCTAGATAATGTTTTATTCAAATTTGCCGAAGACTTTCTCGGTGAGTTTGGATGTATCAACAGGACAATGCTCCAATCTACAGCGTTAAGCGTACAAAGCAGTCGAAAAATATTCCTGTGTTGAAATGGCCCGCAGTTAGTCCAGACCTTAATACAATGGATAACCTCTGGAGCATTCCTAGCAAACAAGTTTATAAAGGCCGACAGTTTAATAGCTTATTACACCTTAAAAAAGCTGTTCAAGAGAAATGAGCAAACATCAATTTTAGTGTCCTTCGGTCTAGAATAAATCACAATAAATAATGGTGGATATACAAGCTCTTAAATATTATTTTATGTTATTATCTTAGTATTTAATTTATTATTAGTTTCGTCCCTTATAACTATTTACTTTTACGCCCTTGAAAATTATTAATTGTTTACAATAAATGGCTGAAATAAATCCTTTAAAATATTTCATTCTTGCGTTTTTTCTCTTCCTTATGCCGAAAGGTAAAATATTTAACTTCTGATTATTTTATTACAAAATTTTTGTTTTTGTTCAGTGTCCCATATGCCGTTTTTCTCTTCCTTATGCCGAAAGGCATATTTTATTATTTTATTACAAAAATTTAATTTTTGTTCTGTACTATTTCGCTTAGAGTATTCCGAAAAAAATTACAGTCGACAAAAATTACATACTGCAAGATAATAAATGACTGCTTCAAATAAATAGCACTATTTGCTCAATTATATTGTAATAAGCGAAAAATAAACGATATAAGAGACTTATCAAATCACACAAAATTACTCGGGTTTATTTTTTTGTTATTGCAATAAAGTTAGTATCAAGTGTAAAAGGAATCAAATTTTTTATTGGGAAAATAAAAATAAAAAAGTACTGAGCAAGTTGTTGGGTCTCGAAGTAGGTATTATGTATTTAAAGGGTGATTAAAAAATGTAAATAGCATTAATTAAAAAATTCGATAACTTTATTAGAAAGTTCAAATATCTATAACAATTATTTGAAAGTAGAATACGATTTTATTGAAATGGCTGCCTCTATTAGTTTTGAAATTACGAACCGCGCCTAACAAATTTCGTAATGCGTTGCTGACTCCTTCTGGCTGCCCAGTGCTCATTGTTAGCGAAAGTCGTTTCCAGCAGCATTTAAAAAAAAAAAAAAATTACTATTACACTAATAAGCTTCTCTGACTATTTCTGTAAATATTGCGGTGCTATTAAAATTAACTACCCCGAATTTAAGATTACTTCGTTAATTAATATATACAGGCTGGCCCATCTAGCGCTTGGAATTTATTTTAATTCAACTATAAATATTTCACGGTGGTTTTTACAGTAGTATTCTACATTCCCTCAGCTCACTTTTTCCGTCAATTTCGCGAGTTTCGGTACTTACTTACATATCCCACAAATAGTAACTTCACTTTCATATTTTAACTCTTGAACCCTATCTGAATTAATCTAATGAAGTAGAATCGGAACTTCTAGGAGGCCAATTGATAACAACTTTTCGTTTTATTACTTGGTTTTTGAAGACTGTGCACAAAAGTTCGAAAGCTCAATTTGAGGAAACAATAGGAATACTCACAATTTTGTTGCTTTGGTGGCTTGTTAGTTGGCAGTTCGGGTTTTACTTTGAATAACCTTTTTGACTTATTTCTGTTAGTTTAGCATAGCTCTTTCGCATGAACTCCGAATTAGCTTCGTTTTATCCACTGCATCAAAATATCATTGAAATATACAATTTTTGATTGTACAAGTAAGTTTCATACTTTACTTTTAAACTTCGTGCCTGATCATCAAATGCCAATCGTCTTTAGCCCACTATTGATCACATTGCCAAGCTTGCTATCGTGGCGTTACTTGGCTGCCAACAAAATATACATCGAGCTGGTGTGAAGATACTTAGCGACTTCGCTCCGGGCCAAGGCATCAAAAATTCCTTTTCTATTGAGGTATTCAAGAAATTTTTTACACCCAATATTTCATTTATTATCATTTCGGAAACAAATCGATGCGCAAGTGAACCCATTCGAACACGGAATGAAGCACATAAAAAGAATTTGGATTGATCTGACTCGCATTGAGCTTGATGCATTTATTGGTATTCTTTTGGCCATGGATGTACAATAACTCGCTCTAATATGCAGAAAGCAGAAGTTTTTCGAGCAGCAATATCGCATCGTTTATTACACGATATACGAGTATTCTATATTTTGATAGGTAGGTATCTCAGAAATTAAAAATATATGCCTGCGACACTTAAAAATTAATTACACTGCCCTGCAAATTTCAATTTTTCTGATGCGAATAAGATGGGACCTAGTGATCCCGAAGGGAATTTTCGCGCTAAGCACGAATCCGAGTTCAAAAATTTTCCATCACGTCAGGTTTTCGAGAAAAAGGGGGTTGAAACCCCTAAAAATAGCGTATTTGGCCATTTTTCAAAAATTGTGGAGCAGAACCCTGACGTGCTACGATCTTCGTTATTGTCAGTAATTGAAGGTTGAACTTTGCTCTTTGAAATAAGTCCAAACCCAAATTGTTCGCATGCACCCTTAGAGTAGGGGGTGTACTTATGTCTACGGGGGTAGAGAAAAAAATGAACATAGGAACTTATCTACACCCAAGATAAGATATAATGAAAAGTGCAGTGTTCCTAAGGTATTTAGTGTCGCTGATTACAAACCTGTAGTCAGATTCCCAAAATTCAAAATGGCGGACGAAAATGTTAAAAATTTATCCGATTTGCTTGAAACTGGTTACTAGGGAGTTTTTGATGTCGCTGATTACAAATCTAAAGTCAGATTTCCGCCATTTTGAATTTTGGGAATCTGACTTCAGATTTGTAATCAGCGACACTGTTTTAGAAATAGGGTCCGTTAAATTGTATTAATGTCGTTACAAAAGTGAGGTTAGTTTTTAGAGCACATCCTCTACGTGCCTGTAGACAAGTTGGCCAGCATTTAAGTGTAGAATTTGCTTTAATTTAAATACGTGTACTCACATTTGCCTAAAATGCTAAGAGATACCTTATAGGAGCAAGACGATTATTTGTTATCTGTAATCAACGGCAAAACACAAAAAGCGAAACAGGTGTGAGCTAGCAGTGTGGATTACACTCGCAAGTCTTTGGTGGGATAAGGATATTAATATTACTTTTAAATCATGACTTTCTTAAGTAATTTTTAAGGAACACATTTTTTGGCATCTTTTGAAGTTTTAACATATTATCGTTTTGCTTGTTAAACACTTCTTCAACATTAAAAATGTTCTTATCTGTGAAAAGAATATTTTCATGCTCGTTGACCGCGTGCCACCACCGAAGAAACTGCTTGTTCCAGTCGAGTCTACGCATAATTTTCTTCAAGCGCGTTGTCAAAAAAGGATCAGTTGAGCGACGGAGGGCTTTCATGTGGAGATCATATCTAATTAGTCTTGTCATGGATCTGGTCGATACATTCATTTCCCTGGACAAGATTTTCTGCTTTCTCGAACGGCTTTTATGACTGCACTGGTTCGAACTACGCGAGAACCACTTCTTTTTCTGTCAGTTACTTCAGACGACGATTGATCGTGCGGTAAACAAATATTCTCGAAATATTAAGTTTTTTCAGCAATTCGTAAATCTCACTTGCACTTTTACCACAGTTATGTAATGCAATCACTACAATGTGATTTTCCTTAGCTCCCCACCCCCTTGTTAAGAAGCGAAATTTGTCACGAAACTGAATATAATTTATGAATAGACAATGCCAAAATAACGGAATTTTTTCTGCGAATTTGTTCTTGCCATCTGCATTGTAAAATTTGTCACAGAATTTATGGTGAGACTAAGTACATATGTATGTACTTAAAAATATGTTCCTCAACAGAACTCCTAAGAGCGAAAATGCATGATATTAGCTTTTCTAAGAAGATTAGTAGAAAAAAAGTTCTCTACCAGAACAAAAGTACTCTAAGTATCAAAGCAAGCTTCCTTCATTGTACAAATATCTCCAAAGTTAAGGTACTTGACCACCTTGGAAAGCTAAAAAGTACAACATATTCAATAATTTTTTTTTCATGTTCTGTATAATATATTAAAATAATTTTTTTTTTTAATTTTTATTTAGAGCTTATATAATACAAAAAAAAATTGATTTATTAAAATTTCTTTTTTTAACATATATCCAGGAGGCGCCAAAGTCGAGGCCTGAAGAAAATCATGTCTTGCGGCGGACAGTTAATCTTAGAAATGGTAATTCTAAAACAAAAGAGAGAAACAAAATTTTCAAAAGGAAGGTTCCTTGCGTGAGAATTTACCACAAACTGACAAAAAAAAAAAATAATAAAAAAATGGCGGATGTTTGAAAAAAAGTTAAGAAAACACCCCTGTTTTTCACAATGTTATGCTTAAAAAGCAATACTTTATTAACTTTTTTTTTGCAAAATGTGGTAAATTGGCATACAAAACATCTTAACAAATAAAACAAGACCAAAATCATTAAAATCGGCTAAGCAGTTTCGGAGATAAAGTGTCCGCCATTCGAAAAAAAGTAATTTCTGGAAAAACGCGTTTAAAGTTAAAACTTGCTATTTTCTTTCCGCTGAGTCAGCAAGTAATGAGTGCAGGATGCGCCTGCACATTTTCACTGATTTCACTTTGTTAGAATTCGAATTTAAAAAAACAGTTTCAGGTGATGATTTTTAAAAGTATAAGGATTGAAAAAATGTAAAAAAAAAAAATTTAATTTTTTGAAACTTATAAGGTGGTCAAGTACCTTAATACAATATATACACCGGTGTGTATGTGTATATGTACATATACCATGTTGCGTATTTTATTGATGCTGTTTATTATTTCAATAATAGATGTTTCCTTCGAGCCAACTTATATACAAGTATATGAGCTGGTTTTACACATTTTACTAGTCTAATGCTGGGATTTCTTATCACTACAACTATAATGAAGTAACAATAAATTTTTAATTGCCATGAATAAAAACACTATAGCATACACATTGTGAGTATAGCCACTTAACAAAGTACTCACCTTGATTTGCGCAGAGTGGCAGAAAAGCTTTTGTTAGCATCATTGACGCCTGAAATTCACTTTCGCATTTCAGTCTGATGTCGTTGGTTTGATCAAATTGATCGTTAAACGCAATATTCACGCATTTCTTCTTTTAAGGATTTTTACTAAATTTTTCTTCATTTTGTACCAAAAATATCTAAAGAGTTTAATTAAATACGTAGATAAGAAACTTGTTAAAAATTATTTTTATTTATTTTAAAATTAATTAAATACTCACTCTTATAGTTATCATCAACAAAATATTTACTTAAGTGAGAAGAAAACTTCAAAAGTGTGTTAAAAAACAAGTGCTTGAAAAGAAGAAGAAGTGCTTGTACTAAATATGTACAAGAAATTTGAAACGAATTTTTTATAACGGGTGTTTGAAATACCGAAATACCATATTATTTCGCATTAAGAAGTTTAAGAAACTTATTTGCGAAAATAAGTGCATAAATTGACTAAACAATGATGTAAGTTAAAAAAAGAGACTATTGGGTAGATTTTGCAATTAAAAAATTTGTATAACTTCTGTCAGGTCCTCTTAAAAATCTGATGGTAAATACTAAACCAGATAATTACTCAAATATAAATTGAAACTAACTCTGAACACTGGAGTCTGGCAAATTTTTATTGCCATTTACATATATTTTCTTTTTTATTATTTCAGAAATTATTTAAGTATTTTTTAGTGAGTGGTTTTCCAAATATTTATTTTACGAGAGGGGTTTAATAAGTACCCGTGTTAGGAATGAAGACACCATTTTTTAAAAACTTTCAACATAGTGCTCCGCTCCGGCCATTTTTAACTCCTCCAAAAAATAGGATTTGTCGAACTCTCCAAAATACGCCTCTGTCTTGGCGATGACTTCCTCGTTTGAACTAAATCTTTTTCCCGCGAGCCATTTCTTCATGTTGGGGAACAAGGAAAAGTCGCAGGGAGCCAGATCGGGTGAATACGGTGGGTGCGGCAGCATTTTATAACGCAATTCACGCAGCTTGTCGGCGACAACTCCGGATGAATATACTGGTGCATTGTCGCGGTGAAACAGCACCTTCTTTTTCGCCTGCGGCCGTTTCTCCTTCAGTTTTTTGTGAAAGCGTGTTTAACCAACTGTAGTATTGTCCAGTGATCGTTCTTTCTTTTTCTAAAAAATCCATGAGGATGACTATGACCCTCTGGTCGATGGGACTGTCTTCGTCTTCTTTGGAACAGATTCTCCGGGAGAAATCTATTGTTGTGATTGTTGCTTAGTTTCTGGTGTGTGATGATGAATAAAGATTTCGGATCTCGCTTAAATTACACCAAACACTGTTTCGCCGCATCCGCTTGTTGTTACTTGTCAGCAATCACGGCACCTCGGGCTGAAAATTTTTTCATCTCCAACTTTTCATGTAAAGTATTAATTGCCATTCCGGTCGACACACCTATAGCCTATGTTACTTCGCGCACTTTCGTTCGTCGATCAGTGAGAATCATGTCGTGGACTTTTTGAATGATTTCCTCGGTAACCACGTCTGCTGGGAGTCTTCTCAACGGATGTTCGCCTACGTTTAAATTCGTTGAACCAATATCTAACTGTGGGCATAAATGGCGAAGCGCCCCTATAGACAGTATCCATTTTTGCTTTTATCTCCTCGCATTTTTCCCATCCAAAAACAAAAAGCGAATTACCGAACTGCTCTTCTTTCATCTTAGCGAAAATCACGAAGCACGTCTTACTCGAATAGCTGCCAAATCCATATCAATCAGTCTGAAATTTGTTTTCCCTCAGGACCGCCATCAGTCACGAGTACTTATTGAACCGCCCTCGTAATACAAAGAAATGTCAATACAACTGAAGTTTTATGAACTTCTTTCACGTACATAAATTGAGTCGTTTAATTGAACATTTTGCCAAAAAAATTATTATTTTAATTGAAAATTCGCATAACTCGTGAATTTTGTTAGTTAGAAAAATATTTTGGGACCAACATATAAACTAACATTTTTGCAGCTCGCCCCTTGGCTGGAAATGGTAAATTTTTAGGTGTATTTCTGCCAGGAAAAAGCTTTTCATAAAACTATCTGACGTTCGGAGTTAGCATAAAACTGTAGGACAACTTGACGCGCACGTTACTTTGTGAATAAGTGAAAAAGACCACCAATGTCACGTTAGATACTGTTTTGTTGTGAAGTGAATAAAATTTAAGTGCTTTGTTAGATTATAAATAATATAGCACACGGGCCTAACACATGGATAGCACTAGTTTTATTACATTAACCTCTTTTTCAGTTAGTGCTAACCTTAAAAAGACAGCCATTTGACTATGAATTGCTCGCACATACACCGTGTTCACCAGATTTGGCACCCAGGGAGTTCTGGCTGTTCGCAGACCTAAAAAAAATGCTCGCCGGTAGAAAATTTCACTCGAATGAAGAGGTTATCGCCTAAACGGAGGCCTATGTTGAGCCAAAAGATAAATCGTTCTAAAAAAGTGGTATTGAATTGTAAGAGCGGAGCTAGAATGATTGCGTTGTTCTTGATGGAAATTACATGGATGAATAAACCTAATATTGACCAAAAAAAAAACTGTTTTCTTTATTAGGCCCGGAACTTTTCAGCTCATGTGTTATACATTTAGTATTACGTGAAATATTATATCTATATATGTATCTCGCTAGAGACGTATAAACACTCACTTAACTTTAAGTTGGACTTTCTCACACAGCCTTTGTCATGACTAACATGATGGAAAGAATACAGAAGATGGCCAGAAATTATAGAAATCACGATTTTACCATCTCAACGAAATTGTGAGAGTAAATTCGGTTGCAACGTATAGGAGACTTGACTGCCTAACTGTGTCTGCTCATTTCGCACGTATTCTTATTCTCTTCCAATCAGTTATTGTTTTGACGGCCACGAAGCAATGATTTTTCACTATATTACCAACACAATCCCAGTTTTTGCTAACCCCTGTTGTATTTTTTTTCAAATTTTTGCGAAAAATTAAATCTCTTTAGGATATTCGTTTTGTTATAACTATAGTGCACAAAACTCTAAATTAATATGCTCCAGATATCTACTTATGGTTAGGCGATTTGAGAAACTCAAAGAAACTTTATCCGAAATTACTGGTAAAGCTATCGATAATTGAACTGGTGGTGTTTTGCTGCGTAAACATGCACGATATATTTGCGTGTGCCTAAGATATAAATGTTAAATGATTTTATCCATTTACTAGCATTAGTAGGTACATATAATAATAACCTAAGTAGATAAAAGCATTATACAATATAAATCACTCAGATAACACCATAGACAAGTTATGCCAGTATTTGTGGCATGCGCTGATACTGATATCGATGGGCGTCAGATTAAATTTTTATAAATATTGACTGAGGGAATCATAAAATACTTGTTCCGAAATGCGTTCGCACTGAAAACTCATCGGTCTAAGTGATTGGGCTGAAAATGTAGAGATTTATCGTTCCTGAATGTAGACTTTTTCTTTATTGGATTTCAAATCGAATATGAATGGCGTTATTAAGGAAAGTGGCCTGAATGAACTGAATTATTGAAAATTTTCGATAATAATAATTTTAAAACAATTAGTCAAGGTGGTTTTTATATCTAGTGCTTATATAGGGTTTTTCAGTAAGAGCGCTTCAACTTTTGAACTTTTTTGAATAAAACACAAACGGTTTGACTTTTTTAACTAATTTTTTTTTTTATTATCGAGTTTGAACATATACATTTAAGTATGAAATTCGATTTCTTTTGCATGACCACCGCGTGCACGTTTTACGAAGTCCAATCGTTGAACCCAATTTTCGACAACTCTTTTGCATAAATCGGCCGAAATTCACATAACCAATGACTTCACATAACCCCAAAACAGGACGGCTTGTTAAATGGACCGTAAAATGGCCGTAATGCTCTTAAAGTAGCAGCAACAGAACGATTATTTTCATAAAAAATTTGCACGATTTGCAATCGTTGCTCAAGTGTGTAGCGTTCCATGATGAAATGTATACTAATGAAGTTTACAAATGACAAGCGAAAAATAAAAAATATTGCGTCGTTCGCCCTCCCTATCGGAAAAAAGTTGAAGCGCACCTATTGAACAACCCTATATATAGGGGTTTCCAAACAGAGGTGTTATTTTGATATTCAAAGAAAAATGCTATTTTTTAATATAAATTATCGGATGTTTATTTCATTATAAAGAGGAAGGCTGCCGTTGATAGTGGAAAATAACATCAGGCAAATACTGGTGGTCACGCTTACAGGACCATATCCTTTTCATGAAATTTTCCATAACCGAATTGCAAAGTGGCTGTCCTATGCACTTGATAGCCTCACAAATTCCATCTTTGAGGTCTTGAATCGACAATGGGCTGTTAGCGTAGACCTTCTCTTTCACGTGGCCCCAAAGAAAAAAGTCACAAGGTGTTAAATCACAATCTTCGAGAGATAACACGGTCCGGAAACTTTTCCCGTAAAATATCAATGGTTTCGTTGCTTGTGTGGCTCAATACCGTTGTCCAGATCAATACCATCCAATTCCGGCCATAAAAAATCTTTAATCATCTCCCGATAGCGTGGATTACCAATAACACCTGTTATTGGAAAACCCTTTACTATTTTGATAGATTTATTTGGATTTTATACCTTTGACTCGTGTCTGAAAGTTTAATTTCAATTTCAGTTTATTTGATTTGTTTTGTACATAGTAAGACAGAGTCTTGTGGTAGTACATTTTCTTATAATTCCAGAATACGAGGATGGTATACATAGAAATTCTACTTAGATTTAAAACTATTTTAACTATTAAACTTATAGACTAAAACTTAGAGTAGTAAGTGAGAAGAAGAGAAAGATGGTGGGAACGGGAGAAGGAAAGGGGTATTAAAGGTTAGAAGTAATTAGAAACTGCAGTTTTAAAACACCTTGCTTGTCTTATAAGCTTTATTGTAGTTGGTATAGAATTCCATAGTTTAATGGCACTGACAAAGAACATGCGTTCTGATTCCAAGTAAGTGTAAGTCGGAACAATTAGATTCAATGTTCGGGTGCACTGGCATTGTTTAATGTTTTTATACAGGTACAGTGGTTTTTGTGTGTATATTAGTTTATGCAGGAACAAAACAGAGCATATTTTGAGATACGAGTCGAGGTTATGATCGATAATCTGTTTTGAGTAGACAGATATATGGTCATATTTCCTTTTTTCAAACACGAAACGCGCTGCATTATTTAAAGCGATTTGCAATTTTTGTTTCGAATTATTATCAAGCCTGCAATATACTAATAAATTCAGCGTATGATACATGAGAAGCAATGAGTGATCTAACAAGTTTTAATTTAGTTTGCCGTGGCAGTAAGTAGGCAGTACAATATAGCTTTCTAAGAATAGTATATAAATTGTTTACAACAAAGTTTACATGGTCAACGCATGGTAGTCTTGAATTTATTCTGAAACCCAGGTTAGTTACTATGTCATCAAAGTTAATATTTACTTTATTAAGTAATATTGGCGGCATAGAGCTAAGGTCATACTTTGAATGAGAAATAGCAATCGCCTTCGTCTTTGACTCATTTAATTTTAAGTTGTTAGATTTGGACCAGTTAGAAATACGTGTGAGGTCTTCATTAAGCCGTGCTATCAAATCTTCAATAAGACCTATTGGCCTTGACAGGTAGATCTGGGTGTCATCAGCATAGAGGTGAATCGACGAATTTTGGCAACACTCAACAATATCATTAATGAAAATGCAAAATAAAATTGGACCTAAAATAGAGCCCTGCGGCAAAAAAAAAATTCCAGAAATATATTCAGAGAATTCAAAATACCAGCTTATTCCTTAAAAATTATATTATCGCCTTCAAAGTACTTCCAATCAACTGTAGCATTCGATACAGTTATTAAAACGTTTCTGAGCCGTCTTTAATTTTTCCATTACTTCCTTTCGGCTATTGAAACGCGTTCCTCAAGAATTGTTTTCTCGCAAATACTTCCTTTTTTGGCGAATTGGAATTGGAAATGCCTTTGGCGATATCAACGCGATCAATGTTTTGAATGAAATTCCGGTCGTCCATAAGCAGTGCATAACGCCTCTGCCAGCTCTCTGATGGTTAATTTGCGGTTATTGATCAACTTTTCTTCCACTTTACTGATATTTACATGCGTTTTCAATGTCGATGACCTGTATAGTGACACCTTCATCCTCGATAGACTCACGAACTCTTCTGAAGCGTTCATGCCACTCGTAAACGGCTGTCTCATGTCTGTAAACGGAATATCATTACCGAAACAGTTTCCCAATATTTCTAAGGTTTTGGCACCAGAGAATCCTTTTTTAACGCAAAATTTAATACAAACCCGTTATTGTAAATTAAAATCCTCTTTAATCAAAGTGGTATACCCGAATGACATTTGCTTACTGAACACGAAGATCGGGCGAAAGGTCGTCATTGTGTTACGTTTTCGGAATTAAAGATGATGAGCCTTTAACAGAAGCAAATTTGGTAATTTCTAAAAAAATGTAGAGCTAAATCCTGACACGTTACAGCCATCGCCATGATCAAAAATGAAAGTATGATCTTTTCCCTTTAAAACGAGTTAAAATTCGAATTGATCGTAAGCCTCTTTTGTTGTTTATTTTCATGTTTTTCAAAATCAAAAGTTTTATATGCTACTGCAGCATTTTTTTTTAAGTATACGCAGTGCTGGTCACATAGCACCATCAGGAAGTTGAGAGCATACAAGAGCAAACGATCTAGACATTTGATATTTGAATTATTTTTAATAACCGAGACCACCCTTCAATTTCTGATTAATTTCTAATTACATATTATGGTTCAAGTTTCAGCTCTAAAAAAATTAAAAATGTCATAAACACTATTTTTAAGGTTCTGCACCCTTTTGCAGCGGCTTTCAATGTAGACGTAGCATATATTGGGTAGGCACCAACTGGAGCACATTTCGGTATTTCAAATAAAGAAGTCGCTTCACGGTTTGAGTTAATTTTATATTTTATGAGTATAGATGAATATTCGTTTGCATAGCTCATCATTATGTATTTCTGAGGGACTCCCAATTTCAATGAATGAATTTCGCTGAATTAACTGAGTTTGATTTTCAAAATCGATCACAATGGTAACATTGGATTTATATACCCACATTGTCTACTTAGATGTGTTGTTCCACCTAAGTATAGCGTTTTTCAATAGGTGCGCTTCACCTTTTTTCCGATAGGGAGGGCGAACGACGCAATATTTTTTATTTTTCGCTTGTCATTTGTAAACTTCATTAGTATACATTTCATCATGGAACGCTACACACTTGAGCAACGATTGCAAATCGTGCAAATTTTTTATGAAAACAATCGTTCAAATTTTTTATGAAAATTTATAAATTTTCCAAAAAATCGTCTTCAGTGATGAAGCTCATTTTTGGCTCAATGGCTTTGTCAACAAGCAAAATATGCGTTACTGTGCAGAAAGCAATCCACACGTGATTCATGAGGCACCGTTGCATCCCGAAAAAATCACTGTTTGGTGCGGTTTACATGCCGGCGGCGTAATTGGCCCATATTTTTTCGTTGACGAGAACGATCGCCACGTTACTGTGAATGGAAATCGATACCGTGACATGATAAACGATTATTTTTGGCCGCAATTGAATGGTATGGACTTAGACGACATGTGGTTTCAACAGGACGGGGCCACAAGCCACACAGCACACGCTACAATTGATTTGTTGAAGAGTAAGTTCGATGAGCGCATTATTTCCAGAAATGGACCGGTCGAATGGCCGCCGCGCTCGTGTGATTTGACGCCTCTAGACTATTTTCTTTGGGGTTATGTGAAGTCATTGGTCTACAGTAACAAGCCGGCGACGATTTGTGAGCTCAGAGCCAATATTGAACGCGAAATTGCTGGAATTTGGGCCGATTTATGCAAAAGAGTTGTCGAAAATTGGGTTCAACGATTGGACTTCGTAAAACGTGCACGCGGTGGTCATGCAAAATAAATCGAATTTTATACTTAAATGTATATGTTCAAACTCGATAATAAAAAAAAATTAGTTAAAAAAGTCAAACCATTTGTGTTAAATTCAAAAAAAAAGTTGAAGCGCTCTTACTGAAAAACGCTTTATTAAACATACGTACATATATTTGAGAGCGTTGCTCTGACGTGAAACGATTCATGATGACTCGAGAAATCTTACTGTACTGCCAAACCTTACAGACGCTTACATCCTTTGTTGGGGTGGTTTGCCAAGTTCTTCCTCATATTTGTGGTGTGCGCCTTGTTGTTTTTCCACAAATGGTGGCACCTATAGTTTTTTATGCGGATCTTTTTCATGACAGAAATATGTTACAATCGGAGGTTTCCTATTGCCTGCCGAGGAACGACCGCTATTCGAAAAATCGTTTTCTATTATTTGGTGTTTCATGCTAGGAGCTTCGAACCCAGGCACTTCCGAATGGTAGTCCCGTACCAACCTCTTCAGCTACAGGATGTCTATCTCTTTACCATAATAAAAATATAGTAAGTCGGAACGTTTTCCCAATACAACGGCCACCATTTGTTCTTTATTTTATTTTTGCTCGCATTATAAGTGCTTTAAATTCTCAGCACTGCTAACTTGTTACGTGTTATCCCACTGTTTTTTATATTTAAATCATTGTAACCATTCCAAGTTCCTCCAATAAGTCAGAAAACATTTTAACATTAAGGCCTTTCGTTCAAATGTCATGTAAAAATAAATTTTTACGTGAGATTGATTTTGAGTATACAGTGACACATATTCGTATAAACGCAATTTTCATTTTAGCTTTACTACCTTCTCTCTCTTTTCTCAATGCGTTGCTCACTACAACTTCTAACTCATATTGTTTGTCATACTAACGAAAATTGAGAGGCATGCAAAACTCAAGTTTCGTGGTTGAGGTTATATGTAACTTTTTTGATTTTTAACCATCATAATAAATATAAGAACATATTCGTTTAAAAGCACCTGAATAAATAAGTCGAAAACACTGAAGTCAATAAAAACATAACACAATTTTTGCGTTAAACTGATAATTAGTAAGTTTTTTTTTCAACAATCAAGTGCAAAATTATTTTAATAATATGCTGTTTAATTCTGAAAAGGTCCGATGTGCAAGGCTGTGTTGAAATCGCATCACAGACACGAGCTCTTAGACTTCGCTCGAAAACACATGCATCATCATTCATCAAGAGGAAAAGCAAATATAATATGTGTTGTGTGCCGAACAAGATCAATTCTATCCACGGAATTATTGGACGATGCGCTCATCTGATTTTTGGGTGATAAAATGGGGGGAGACAGCATTTCCCAACAAGATAACGCTGCCATTCACGTTTCTATAGAATCTTTGAAATGGTTTGAAGAGCACAAAATACCACTTGTGAAGTGGTCTGCATGCAGTCCCGATTTGAATCCGGTCGAGAACCTCCGGAGGTGCAAGTCATGCAACATTTTGTCCATAAAATAAAGCGCAAGTACACCAGTATAAGACTTTACTTCAGCTCAAATTGGCCATTGAGGAAGCTTGGGAAGATTTGGACTGTACTTTGCTGCAAAATTTAGTGAAATCAATGTCAAAACGTATTTTTGAAGTTATGAATGAAAATGGAGCACCAATTTATTATTAAAAGTTCTCTAAATATGTCTAAAATAGATGTATTTATACGAATATTTATGTTCTTATCGTACAAAAAATATTTAAAAAGCAACGATTTAAGTAAAGCGTTTTTCAGTAAGAGCGCTTCAACTTTTTTTTTTGAATAAAACACAAATGGTTTGACTTCTTTAACTAATTTTTGTTTTATTATCGAGTTTGAACATATACATTTAAGTATGAAATTCGATTTCTTTCGCATGACCACCGGGTGCACGTTTTACGAAGTCCAATCGTTGAACCCAATTTTCGACAACTCTTTTGCATAAATCGGCCGAAATTCCAGCAACTTCGCGTTCAATATTGGCTCTGAGCTCACAAATCGTCGCCGGCTTGTTACTGTAGACCAATGACTTCACATAACCCCAAAGAAAATAGTCTAGAGGCGTCAAATCACACGAGCGCGGCGGCCATTCGACCGGTCCATTTCTGGAAATAATGCGCTCATCGAACTTACTCTTCAACAAATCAATTGTAGCGTGTGCTGTGTGGCTTGTGGCCCCGTCCTGTTGAAACCACATGTCGTCTAAGTCCATACCATTCAATTGCGGCCAAAAATAATCGTTTATCATGTCACGGTATCGATTTCCATTCACAGTAACGTGGCGATCGTTCTCGTCAACGAAAAAATATGGGCCAATTACGCCGCCGGCATGTAAACCGCACCAAACAGTGATTTTTTCGGGATGCAACGGTGCCTCATGAATCACGTGTGGATTGCTTTCTGCACAGTAACGCATATTTTGCTTGTTGACAAAGCCATTGAGCCAAAAGTGAGCTTCATCACTGAAGATGATTTTTTGGAAAAAATCTGGATCATTTTCGAGTTGATCTTCAGCCCAATTTACGAATCGACGTCGCTTCAAATGGTCAAACGGCTTCAGTTCTTGTGTCAGCTTGATCTTGTACGGATGTAGGCCAAGATCTTTTCGCAAAATTCGCCACAATGACGACACAGAAAGGCCCAATTGTTGAGAACGTCGTGTGAGCGACACATTTGCGTCTTCTTGAACTGAAGCCCTGGCGGTAGCAATATTTTCAACACTTCGTGCACTTCTTGCTCTCACTGGCACCTGAACATTATGTAGCGAAAACGTAGATACAAAGTTTTTCACTAGACGGTCGATTGTCGAACGGGATGGCTTGTTAAATGGACCGTAAAATGGCCGTAATGCTCTTAAAGTAGCAGCAACAGAACGATTATTTTCATAAAAAATTTGCACAATTTGCAATTGTTACTCAAGTGTGTAGCGTTCCATGATGAAATGTATACTAATGAAGTTTAGAAATGACAAGCGAAAAATAAAAAATATTGCGTCGTTCGCCCTCCCTATCAGAAAAAAGTTGAAGCGCACCTGTTGAAAAACGCCTTATAACAACTACAGCGAAACTTTAATTTTGCATTCAATAAAAATTTCCGTTAATTCGAGTAAAAAGTTGCTATGAGCAATGCTTGGAGAAGAGAGAGAAGGAAGTAAAACTAAAATTAAGATTGCCTTAATACGAATATGTGTCACTGTAAGAATAAACAAATAAAAATACCTAT
Organism: Anastrepha ludens; assembly: GCF_028408465.1. Classification (NCBI taxonomy): domain Eukaryota; kingdom Metazoa; phylum Arthropoda; class Insecta; order Diptera; family Tephritidae; genus Anastrepha; species Anastrepha ludens. Next base: position 72,732,611 of record NC_071500.1, read on the forward strand.
GGTGATAAGCGATGCACGAATGCCAAATATGTGCAATAAAAAAATTAAGTAAATTCGTATATTATGTTCTAGCCATTTGAATAAATCCACTGGCATTACTCGACACTGATTCGGTTCCTTGTAGTGAAAGTTGGAGGGTCCATTCTTTAGAATAAAGATCTGACAAAACAATTCGGCGATACTTGCGTTTAACTTTCAATTATTTGTAATTTTAATATACTCGGACATACTCGTTTACGCGAACTTAATATTCTAGGACTAAGATCTGAACATTATCATGTTATTAAAGTCCTAGGGCAGCCGGCAGCCGCTCTCTTGCGCACGAACTGACGCAGGTTATCGTGCAAACTGCTTGCTACGAGTTCAATATTTTCAATTGATTTCGAAGTCCAGCTAGGCTCCGGCCGCGAACTGTTTGCTAATGAACTTGTTGCCCGAAAACTTCGGACGACTAAACGAATCAAATCTTCACTTGGGACAGCACGTAAACATGAAATAATGTAACAGGAACAAAATCTACGGCGAGCAGTTGCGCACAAATCATTGTCTTTGAAATACGCTTCGATTGTGAACGCACATTTTACACCCGTCCACTGTGACATTGCGGTCCCCACTGCACTCATACGCTCATCGTATAGTACATTACAGTGCGTCCAGATTTCATTCAATCCAATCTACGGATACGTGGATAAATAGACTAACTATTTAGTAGGCAGTCCGACAGCCGGGATATCGAAAATTATATTGTTTGTTGTATTATATTTTAATTTCATGTTCATAGTTATTTGCCATAATTTGTTTATGTATTTATAATCAGTATTTTCTTCTTTTATTTTGCACCAGTTCTCAAAATATATCCAAATCAGAATCTAACTTCAATGGGTTTCCGGAAACGAAAGGGACAAATGAACAAAACGCTGATAAACAAATTGATGACTATGATCCGCATCTACATCGAAAAGTAAAAAAACCCACTACGTATGTAATGAAATATGTGCTTAAAGGCAATACAGATTGAGCTCTGAAACTACATACATACTTGTATATTCAATTGTAGAAATATGCAGACTTTTGCACACTTCCTGAAGGCCTCCATAGGTTCGGGTGTTTTGGCCATGCCAAGTGCATTCGCAAATGCTGGTTATATCAATGGACCCATATTTACACTGATAATCGGTGGCATAGCGCTTCACTGTTTGCACATTTTGGTAAGATATTATTTTTATTCATTATGTACTTATATAAAAAGGGTTGATATTTACATATATAATATAAAGGATTTTGTGTGTGAGGTGAAAGTCAGAAAGCAGGTTTTCTGACTGCAAAATTGTAATTTTTACTGCTATCAAAGCTTTCCATTTCTCGTAAGCTCCCAACTCTGATAGCTTTTATTACAAATCAGACGGTTGATCGATAAGTCCCTCACAGTTAAAATGGGCAATACTCTACTGGGGAAAAACAAAATTAATTTAAAAAAATTCCCTCATTTTAGCTCGATACACTTCAATCAATTTTCCTTTCATTTATCGAAGGCGTCAATTGTGTCTGGGAAAGGGCTATTGTTTCATTGATGACTACTTCATTTAACTCAAATCCTTTACCGGCGTGTTCTTAGGCCACATCATTCAACATGAAGCAATAGTTAGATGGGACTAAACCTGAAGAACAAAATTGCGGCTGCATACTTGTCCGCGACAGTGTTTCTCCTGAAAAAGCCTGACAGGCTGGTAGCAAAATTCCTTCTCAGATTGAGGAGGAGTAAACTACGAACTCACTCAGGACTAATTGAGATGCAAAAGCCATGGGGGAAACTTTTGAGCAATCGAGTGATCATTTCTTTGTGGAAGATTTTTTGAATTAGGACATATTGTATTTATAAGATGATGCCGTTGGCAAACTAAGAGATCTTGTACACTATCTAATTTCATATTGTCGTTGCGATTATCATATGTGGATCAATGAATTTTGATATAAAAAAGTTCAAGTTGCAAGCAAGTCATAAATTTTTGGGAATTTTTTCGGCTACGGGCTTATTCATTTTCTCCATTTAACGCCTACTCCACATATTTTTCTAATATGGAAGAAAACACTCAACATCGCCAAATAGTAAAATACCACGAATCAAGTGAAATAATTGCACTTTATACATTATGATTTTGTTTTTGAATAAATTTTTTAACAAATAATAAAATATGAATTCGAGTGATGGAAATATTCATTTTGACCTTTATGCGCACCATGTTTGCCTCCGCTTGCCTGCCTGTATACTGCAGCTGTCTAGTTCACAAGTGTCAAATATGATTGACGTACGACGTAATTTGCAAAAATTATAAATTTTCCGATAGGGTGATTAATTTTGCGCCATATTTGTATAATATATTAGATGTGTATTTATGTATGTATAAATCAGTTCAATGTTCTCTGGATTATTTTCAGATAAATTCAATGTATGAGCTGTGTAAGCGTAAGCGTGTACCTTATTTGACATTTTCTGAGGCAATGAGAATTGGTTTTCAGGATGGTCCACCAGCTTTTAGATTTGTCGTACCAATAACAACGTATGTATGTTTTCTAAACTTTTATTGGCACATTTTTTAAAGAAATTTCATAATTTTTAACTGCAGCCCATTTGTTGATGGATTTTTAGCTTTTTATCACTTTGGCATTTGTTGTGTCTATGTGGTGTTCATGGCGGAGAACATCAAGCAGGTTGTGGATGAAAATCTAATTGTTTTGGATGTACGATTGCATATGTGTTTCGTTTTAATTCCACTCTTTCTTATATACAGCATAAGAAATCTTAAGATGTTGGCACCTTTTTCATTAGTTGCCAATATAATGCTCCTGGCAGGTGAGTGTATTGTAGAGGCCTACACGCAGTATAAATATTCCAATTTCAGGCTTCTGTATTGTGCTGTACTATATCTTTGAAAGTTTGCCACCGATTTCCACACGCAAGCCCTTTCAGGAAATTTCTAGGTTACCAATATATTTTGGTACGGTATTGTTTGCCATTGAAGCTGTCGGAGTGGTTAGTAAACTGTGATAGATTATAAAATAATAAAATTGTGCTTATAAATATCTTTAAATAGATTCTTGCCTTGGAGGAAAATATGGAAAAACCGAAGAATTTTGTGAAGCCCTTCGGAATATTGAACATCGGCATAACAATCGTTCTTGTTTTATATGCTCTGTTAGGTTTCTTTGGTTACTGGAAGTACGGCGAAGAGGCTTTAGGTAGTGTGACCTTGAACATACCTCAACAGGAAGTGTAAGTTGCTAACAACAAGATACGTATGTAGATATGCATTAATGGTATTTTGCCTTAATTTGTAAAACATTTTAGAAGTATTTTTTTATTTCTGAATTTTTTTTTTAATAATATACTATTCGTTAAAAAATTGGGATTGTCAAAACTTTACAGCGCGGAAGAAATCGTGCTGAAATAAAAGTAGAGTACATACATATATGCAGACGATAAAGTAGTAGCAGAATCCTAATAGGTTAGGTTAGGTTAGGTTATGTAGATGCCCTTGATGATGAGAGGACTTACTTAGACGAGAATTAAAATCGTCCATTCTGATATCATGGCAAAGGGAACGGGGAAGCAGGAAAGTGGAATGGGAGGAAGGAGAATAAATTTCCAGTCATGACAATTTACGGCTGCGTTAACCACTTTGCGCTGCTGATTAAATTCAGTGAGAGCCCAGATGCCTTAATTTTAGACTCGCGAAAGCAGGATAGCTGAGGAAAAGGCACTGGGATGATTCCATTTCAACTTCCAGACAGCTGCCGCAAAAGTGCTGTGGCCTGAAGTAACTCGCGACCTTACAAGTTGATGCCAAAGCATTTTTCTACTAGTCTCTTTCGCACCATCAGCTAGCCCATGACCTTGATTAGTACTTAAGTCTCGGTTTAATGTTTACTTCCTTCATGTATGCTACAAAAGTGAGAAACTGCTTCTATTTAGGAGTTACTTCCGCTTAGAATGTAATTCAGTGGTTCGGCAGTATGAGCTTGAGCCTGTCGGAGAGTACGCCTACCAATCTTACTATTCAACTTCGTACCATCCGGTTCACCGTGCTTATTTTCTCTTTTACGATCACTGAATTCCTTGAGAAACTTTTACTGGCTCCAGACAATTGTTGACAATTCGTAAAGAAGGCGTACCTAATATACTGCACGTCCAATGAGTACTTTTTTGGAAGCTGGGGAGTTTAGATGTCACAAGCTATACAAAGTTAGTTGATATAAGGGTTATGGCCGGTACGAACTAATATCCAATAGACGCGCTTGACTTTGTCCCGCCCTTAGAAATCCACATTCGTGAAATTGCAACCTATTCTATAAGTACAATAAGACTCAAATAGTTAGGATACTGCTTACGTAAATTCAATGATCATTCACTTTCAGAAGAAGTTTGCTTCATGAAGGGGTTGGAGAGGAGTAACATTATGGGATAAGGATTCCACGTTCATATACATACACCGATGGTGCCAAAATGGCAATGGGGCAGAGGTATTCTTCAGGAGATATTACTGTCGATTCGACTACCTATTTCGGAGGGCTTCTTAATGACAGAAATACTGGGGATTGATAGAGTTTGTAGAGTACTCTGAATAAATTTCGAAGGGGTACAAAAATGGTGTTTTTTTGAGAAAGCTAAATAATTCTGGGATAAATCCTTGCCTGGCCAAGTTCATATTTTAAATTTTAGTTTATATTGAGCTTAATAGACTTCTCACTCATTTGGGTGTCGTGTCTTAGAAACATGGTATGTGGAGAGAAACGTTGACGAATTGATTAGAGCTGGTGCCTCTCTTTCAAGGAATTCAAGAATTCAGAACTAATTGGGTTGTCCTCTTTTGAGTATCCAAGAGAAAAATTTACTTCAACCAATCAAGTGGTGGAGACTACATGGTATAAAATCAACAGGCAAGCAAACGTCTTCGCCGTCTTTTCGTGTGTACATACAGAAGCAGGACACTCGAAGGGATCACTGACTGCTCTCTCTCTGATATTAGCGGAATCGTTGATAAATTCGAGTGGTTTGAAGAAAACAGTATATCATGAAAGCAGAAAATACTTGAAGTTCCAGTATTAAGTGTATTAAACAAACTCTTCAAGTTTCCAATAGCTTTTTAAAAAGGTATAAGTGTTGTTCACTTTAATAAAAAATCTTATTCAAATTGTTTCCCAGAGTTTAAAGGCATTTACATGCCCGCTTAGCTTAGTTCAGGTACTTACCATTATTTCCACTGAAATTGTATTGTAAACTATCCCAACAAGAAACCTAAAGTGTAAAATTGTATTGTAAACTAGCCCAGCAAGAAACCTAAAGTGTAAAATTCACATACAATTAAGTCAGAACTTTGTCTTATCCATACTTCTTAAATTTTTTTGAATACGAAAAATATGTCCATACTAAAACACATTTTGCTCTATGTTTCTTCATCGAAAGACATTGACTTGTTGAAACTTTCTAGAGCTCTTCCACGGAATTACGTGATACATTTGAGGACTACTAGCTGCACAATCCAACGATCTTGTCATTATTTATTATCAGTACAACAATCCCACATTGCCTTTTCTAGTCTAATAAAGGAGGCCTAAAGTCGCTAGCCTAAGTTTTTTTTTAAGCATAGCGGACTAGAATGGCACCTCAAAGGTTTCAATACTTTGTATATTTGCCTAAGTTGTTATTGATACCCGTAAGTTTACAAAATGTTTGTGAGCTAATTGAGGAGACTTCGGATCGAGATACTACACGCAAAATGAAAATACCAACTAATTTTGTTATAAAGGGTGGTTAAGTTTCAAGAGCTGGTGTTGATTTTGAATAAAATAAAATTTTTTTAGGAAATTATTGTCATTTCTCTTTATTATGATAATATTGGTATGGCTCAATTACGTATGGAACAAAATATCGGTCAAATGGCCGCTGCGGCCTCGGCGGCACACCTCCATTCGATGGTCCAAATTTTCGATGACGCTGAGGCATAATTGAGGTTCTATGCCGATAATGTGCCGAATTATCTCATCTTTTAGCTCTTGAATTGTTGCTGGCTTATCGACGTACACCTTTTCTTTCAAATAACCCCAAAGAAAGAAGTCTAACGGTGTCGTTGACGCTTAGATGTGGTTCCTATTCAACATCGGCCCTTGAAATTTAACCACCCTTTATTTGTATTATCAGTTTAGACTTAACAATTTTGGTTTTTAATCTTTAAACTTTTAATGACAAATGTTTTAAAAGTATCCATAAATAAGCACATATTTCACGAAACTTAAATTGATTATAATAATTGGTATAATACCACTGTTTTCATATTTAAAAGAAACAAATAGAACTCTTGCTCTCCTCTAATTTGGAGCTTAGTAAATTGTTTGCAATTATTGCCCATACATTTCCGATTGGGTTCAGAGTTCAGAGTTGAAGGCAGGCCATTCTAAATTTGGTATTTTTATCCCTGTTAAAAACTTTTTTGTTGCTTCGGAAGCATTAACGTCTATGTTTTTATGCTGAAAAATCCACTCTTAATCGAAACTGTCATCAAAAAAGGCAATTAGTACTTCGTCTAGAAGTTCTATACACTTGTAGATATGAAATAAAAGGCGTTTTGCCTTTGACACTAACGGTTGCCCAAACCATGACATTACATGTCATGACCCCTTCGAAAGTATGAAATAACCTATTATGAGCCATTCTCTATTCACTTTTCTTCCGCTCATCATGCCAATACAGTTGGGAAACATCTGATCCGCCCAGATTGAATTTTTTTCATAGGAAAAATTACTCTTTCCCATTCATCTTTCAAAAATTGGAATTTTTCTGCAAATGCCAATCTGGCCTGTTTGACTCGTAGTCGGTTAAATTACTATACGTTTAGGTACTCGTTTTACATACTTGTATTCTGGACCAAAATCCGTTAGTAAAATTTTTTTGACACACGACGGAACGTAACTTCCAAATTAAAAGTGTATTTAATTTATGATGGGCTATTTAATTTATTTATAGCTAAACGTTTGATTTCCCGAACATCTCTTTCTACCACTTTTCTAGGTGCAATCGTACTTTTTTTCAATTGTAAGTAATGCAAAACCTCTGTTTTCCCTCTTTTTAAACAATCTCCCGCATTGCATGACCTCTTTCTTCATGCAAAAATTTGTCTCTACTTAAATTCAGACAAAGTTTTTCCGCTCGGATTTGTTTTGTTTCTAAACCAATGCAACCACATAAATATGAGAACGAGATAACGCAATCAAAAGTATTATAATATATTACAATATAATAATTTAAATGTAATAACATACTCTGAAACTTTTTAAATTAAAAGCAAGTGCTTTTGGTCTTATATATTAATTATTTCGTTTTGCACAGAACAGGAATGTGCACGTTCCTAAAATACCAGCAATGAAAGCGGAATAATTTCTATGATGATATTCCATTTAAACATTCTATACAATCAACGAAACGATATTGGGACATTTTTGTATTATTGCTTTAGTAGGTATATAATCTTCTTGGTCTTGTAATTTCCTCGTGCGGTGTAGTAGAAAACAAACCAAACGATGCATCCAACTGGAAGTTAGTATTGGCTGATTAGTTTTCACACGTCCAGAGTGAAGTGTATATGTATATCCTTCTATTTCTCGTATGCTTGGTGTCAGATGGGTTTTATCAGGAGCTTTTTATGTCAGAAATACACTCGAGGGGTGACCGCTATGTTGTGATATGTTAGTGAAAACCATTTTCCAACACAGTGGATTTCGAACCCATGCAATATAGAATGGAAGTCACGCACAAATGCATTCTTCTTCGGCGGCCGTTGTATCATAAATCTACATATAATATAAAAATAAGTCGGGTTTTTCTTCCTGACGCAAAAACTCCAGAACGCACGAGCCGATTTCAACGGTTTTGCATTCGTTGGAAAGGTTTCGAGCTCCGTGAGGTTTATAGCATGTACTCTGCTCAGTTAATTTCATGTGGCATTTTTATGCGGACGTTCTTTCAAACGTTAACTTAAACCCGGTATTGTGTTCACTGTGAAATTGTGAAATTGAGGTTAAAGTTATTCGTTTCCTAGCAGTTCAATTGGAAACCATCAAATCAATCATGCCTATTGTGGAAATTTTTATTCACCTTCAACAGCAGGCATTTGTCCTTAAGGTGGTAAGTTGAACTGTGTAAAGTATGTGGATCGTGCATTTGAGGTTAAATTCACCACACTGTCCATAGTCCAAAATGCGACTGTTGTTGGTAAATGTACGTGGACCAAAATCATTTGCGCATTTGAAAACTGTGAATGGCCACCAATGCCAAACATATCGAGAAACATGTCAACTATTGGGTTTGCTGGAGAACGACTCTCATTGGGATTTAACACTTGCGGATTCCATTGTTTCATCAAATGTGTACGAAATACGAAAGTTGTTCGCAATTATCATCACCACACTGAAGGATCTTCGGCGAAATAACAACCTCTTTGGCGGCTTGATGATATTGTTGGCAGGCGATTTCAGGCAGACGTTGCCAGTAATTCCCCCTGGAACGCCTGCAGATGAATTGAATGCTTGTCTGAAGGCATCATCTTTGTGGAATAACGTAAAAACATTGTCGCTAACCACTAATATGAGAGTTCAACTTCAAAATTATCAAAGTGCTGCCCAATTTTCCAAACAATTGTTAGCTGTTGGAAATGGAAAAGCTCCAGTTGATGCGACAGCTGGATTAATTACTTTTATCAATGACTTTAGCCGATTTGTATTATCAGAATTATGCTTGGTTAAGTCAACGAGCAATTCACGTCGCAAAGAATAATGATGTACACGCACTGAATTTCACCATTCAATCAAAAATCGATGGCGATTTGATGGCATACAAATCCGTTGATTACATAACAAATCCCGATGATGTAGTAAATTATCCAACGGAGTTTTTGAACTCTCTGAAGTTACCAGGATTTCCATCACATAACTTGCAACTCAGAGTTGGTTATGATATTGCGTGATTTGAATCCACCGCGACTTTGCAACGGTACTCGATTTGCGGTGAAAAGACTTATGCAGAATTTGATTGAGGCACCCATTATTAACGGAAAGTACGCAGGTGAAAATGTATGTATTTCTCGAATGCCAATGATTCCGACTGATCTTCCGATTGACTTCAAACGATTGCAATTTCGGGTTCGCCTTGCGTTCGCAATGACAAGTAACAAGTCGCAAGGCCAATCGCTTTGTGTTTGCGGGATAAATTTAAAAAATTACTGTTTTTCACATGGGCAGCTATTCGTTGCGTGTTCCATCCGCTTTGTTTGTGTTAACGTCAAACCAAAGAACAAAAATGTGGTTTACCAAAGAGCACTTCAATGAAACAGTTAATTTGCGGACACGTATAATGCTTCGATTCAGTATTTACTTTGGAGATACTTTCATTTTTTACTTAGAGAAGTTCAACTAAATTACACTTCATATTTGTCATCGAAATGAATTCATTACTGTTATGAAATGAAATAAAATTTTTCCTTTTCAAAGATAAAACAAAAAAAATCATTTTTCTTCATCTTTTAATCTCCAAACGAAAAATTCCAAAAAACGAAGCCATCTGGTGGCGAAACGGTGCTAGTATTATATAAATTAGGACGGCAAAAAAACAAAAACGTTTTGTTTGTTGATGCTGTCCCCTAAATTGGTTTTATGGTCAAAAAGATTAATTACCTATATTTTTATTTTATTTATTATTACCTTTTAATTTGTATGGGGAAAAGAAGTTTTCTCTTTTAATTTATTTTCACAAATATCAAAAAGTTGTACAAACCTAAAAAAATATTATTTGCAACATTTCAGGGTTCCTATGAAAAATAGTTGCATATGTTTTATTAAAATACTTTTTTATTTCAATTTTTTTTAAATAAAAATATAGGGACTAATTTATTGTCCATAGAACAAATTATAGCATTAAGATATTTTTTTCTTCTTTTTACATACATAACTAACATAACTATATCAAGTAACCAGAAAAAATTTCTTGTTCCGACTTTGCTACATATTTTTTAGTAATTGTATAAAGTTCGGAACTTAACGAAAAACACTCCCAATTATGATCGTATCTTTCTTACATAGATATAGACAATGACTAAATTTTAATCAGAGTATGAGGAGTACAAAAAACTGAGAACTGCTAAACTCGGCAATAATGGATTTTTGGCTCCCAAATAACACATACCACAACCTCTTACATGGTAATGTGATTCCCAATGTGGATATGCATTTTTTTTAACAGCGGCCAATCCTCAGCCGGCAGTGTCTAAATAAAGGGTTTTCCAATAACAGGTGTTATTGGTGAATGGATTGCGCTATCGAGAGATGATTAACGATTTTTTATGGGCGGAATTGGACACAAGCATCGAAACCATTGATCTTTTACGGGAAAAGTTTCCGGACCGAGTTATCTTCTTGTGATTTAACACCTTGTGACTTTTTTCATTGAGGCCACGTGAAAGAGAAGGTCTACGCCAACAGCCCAGGGTCGATTCAAGACCTTAAAGATGGAATTGGTGAGGCAATCGAGGACATAGGGCAGCCACTTTGCAATTCGGCTATGGAAAATATCATGAAAAGAATATTGTCCTGTAAGCGTGGCCGTCGTGGTCATTTGCCTGATGTTATTTTAACTTCATACCTGTATCTTTATAATGAAATAAACATCCGATCATTATAAAAAATAGCATTTTTCTTTGAATACGAAAATAAACCTCTGTTTGGAAAACCCTATACTTTATATCTTTTACAAATTTCCATTTGTAGTGACTGGAAAATTAAAGATAGTTAATTCTGTTTGTGGCACAATATAAAACTTGTCTTAAAAACGTCTTTCAAAGGTGTATGTGACAGTCTACTATTATAGCCCATTTCAAAGCACATTTGATGTCGCGAATTACCCTGTATATTTATTTTTGGAATTATTATACCTATTACTTGTATGAAAAACTAAATTAATTATCAATTTTACTACAGATTAGCTCAGGTCACAAAAATTACTTTCGCCATTACCACTTGGGTTACTTATGCGGTGCAGGGCTATGTTACAGCTGATATTATTTGGAACAAATATCTTTCGAAGCGCACAAAGAATGCCTCTAGAGATGTGCTATATGAACTGCTGATAAGAGCCAGCATTGTGTTGCTAACATGTAATATTAAAACTATATTTTTCATTGTTTTTGTTGCTATCAATAATAATCTTTTTACAAATTTCAGTTTTCTGTGCTGTAGCCATTCCTGATTTATCGCTCTTCTTGTCGTTAGTTGGATCACTTTGCTTATCAATACTCGGTTTGATTTTCCCTGCATTACTACAAATATGTGTTCAATACGGCTCTGGTTACGGGAAATGGAAAATTAAATTAATAAAGAACATAATTCTGGTGGCATTCGGAATATTCGGTGGCATTGTTGGCACATCCGTCAGCATCGTCCAGATTATTGATAACTATAAATGAATAATTGTATATATGTATATACGCAATGACTATAGAACAATAAGAAATATCATAAGAAATATCAGCAACAAAATAGTTCAGTGCTGCCAATTATATGTGCAAAAAGCGAGTAATTTTATTCGTAACTCGCTAAATGGTTGGCAAATCGAAAGCTTCTATAGATTAATTCATTTATCTATAAGTAGAGTTTTAAATAAAATAAATTAAGTACAGTTTACCTCATTAATTACGGTTGAACAAACAAAAATTTAGTTATAGGCGTGTTCGATTCGAGTTTTTGTAAGACCGTGGTCACGGCAACTCTGTTGCTTGTAATTGTTTTAATTTTTAGTCTACAGCCAACAACAAGATTGAAAAGAACAAGAGCACAAAGCATGTTGGCCAAGTGCGAACATACTGGTATGCCTCTTCTTTTCTCGTCTTTCCATATTTTACAAGTTATGAGTTGAATCACTAACAGTTATCCCGTATGAACGCGGTAATGAAACTTGCATAGTATCAGAAAAGAGAGTTGGCAGGATTGAAAATGGTGAGTTACCAAATACCAGTTTTATGAGGTATAACCATACCAGATCTGTGGCGAACCGAAGGCGAACGGGTTGGACATTGGTTGGTTTCTTTTAAAAAGTGCCAAAAATGCATATCCGTTTTGAAGCTCCCCCTGAAAAAAGTCTTGACTGTGCAAAATCGCAGCTCAGGATTCTTTGGCTTCTTTATTTCTATAAATTGGTTCTCCAAGTCTCTAATAAGGCAATATTTTATATTAACCAAAAAAGCAACAACTCGGCAATAGTTATAATTCTTCATAGCTTTTAGTTAAATATGGTATTGCACTCTGTACTCCAGAATGTGCCCGTCGGAGAGGCGTGACGTCACAATAGTGCAGTTGAGTGAGGGACATGTGAAATTGTGGTACGACGGCTGCACATACTTTTTTGTTATTTTGGTTATGGATTCTGGCTGAGCTTCTCAATGTTTTAGGCGAAAAAAAGCAAATTTTTAGTTTTATAAATTTATTTCGTAATAACAAGGAAGGGAAAACAATCAGTATGGAAAAAAATTTATTTTTAGACTAAAATTTGAACAAGGCTCAACATCCGGAGCAAGAGAATATGAAATGAATGATACGACTGTTAGGACAATAAAGAGAATGGAAACTTATATTCGAAAAAGTGCTTACTGCTTTTTATTATTTTTATTTGAAAGATTTAATTAATGCCTTCGTTTTAATTTTTATTCATTTTACTTGATTATAATGACCATATCTCCGACTTTTCGTTGTCTTCTTTATATCGATCTACACGGTTGTCAGGTTTTGCACATACTCGTATTCGTCTGCATATCTAAATTGAGGGAGTTCGTGTTCGCGTGGCGCGTAAGTCCGTTTGCGTTCCAAATTGCAATTTTTATTTTACTTAGTGCGTCCATCTAGCTTCGATACCAGTATGGTTACAATGTTCATCATGGTGGCCATTTGTGTTATCAAATGTTTCATCATAGTTTTAAGTTCAGTTAAATCATCGTTACTTGATGTGGTGTTATTAGAGTTGTTAAATTCATTTGTTAATGTGTTCGTTGATGTTGCTTGTGCATAAGAAACGAGACTTTTCTAGTGATATTCATTATTGCCTTGTTCTTGATTTTGTGCTTTGATTTTGATGAACAGGGAAATGGTCAAATATATAATATACATATAAGCTCACTTTCGTTTTTGTAAACCTTTTTTACTAAGTAAAAACAAATTATTTTGATTGATGGAAATCTTTATTTAACCTTTACGCCCTTCAATGCTTGTCTGTTTGTATACTGCAGCTGTCTAGTTCACAAGCGGCAAATACGGTTGACGTATGACGCCGTTTGCAAAAATTAATTACTTTTGCGCCACCTTGTATACATATAATAAAAATAATAACTGGAGGGAGCTCAAATCTTATGCTGTCTTCTATTAGGAGATTGTTTCTTGAGAACCTTTTTCATAGAAAAACTAGGGTCGAAGATTTCCATTTACTAACCATGAGATTCGAGCCCGGGATTTTTCTAAATTTTTCAAAACTAAAATCCTTACAGGGTGTAATATCAAAGAACCCGTCTGCTTCTGGCAATACAATTATTTTTCGAAATTTTGCTTAATCCAGTCGCTTAACTTATTATAATTAATTGGGTAATTAATTGATTAGTTAAAAATTTGAATAATTAATTTATCAAACCCTTATCCCTACTCATTGGGTCTATGTTACTGCATCTGTCCTATTCAACAATACCGCTTTTAAAATAACATACTTGAGAAACCATGATTTGTTCTAATATTCAGTAATAATTTTAGAATGAGGAAATGAGGAAATTGATAACAGTCCTAAAGCAATAAAAAATCAACCATTTACACTTTTAGAAGTAAATTGATTGAAAGCATAACCAAATAAGTTAAGAGAACTCTCAGCCTCTTTAAAAAACATGCTTAACAAAAACGCCCAGAATTTTGAGGAATCATATTTTATTATACATAAACAGATTTTACCAAGCAATTATCCTCGAAGCCCACAATCATGCTTTATGAGTCTATATATTGCACAGAAGGCCATAAGCATTTAAGCGGGTTCTACCGGGTTTTTTTTGTTTTTGATTTACAATTGCATTCAACAGCAGAAAAAGAAGTTGTCTATATGTCGCGATGTACATAAATCCAAAGAGAAAAGAAATCCATTATTTTCTCGGTAGCTGGCTGTAGTGATCGATCTCGTAAAGTATCGGTCAAACAATTCAAAGTTTATGCTGGTTGTCAAGGTGACTTTGCACACTAAAAAATATGTTTTGCTGCTTTTTGATTGTCCCATTCAGTTATGAGTTGCACGGTGTTAATAATGGAAAACGTCAACAAAGGAAAAATTTGGTCCATTTTACAGTTTTCCTTTGATAAAGGCGAAAATGCAAACCAGGCCGCTGAAAATGTGAATGGTGTTTATGGTGCCGTATGATACTGTAACAGCTAACATGCAATTTTGGTTTCGTCGACTCCATTCAGACACTTTTGATGTTAAAGATTATGTCGAAAATGGCAATAAAATCACAGAGATAATCAAAGTTGACCGGCATATTATTAGTCGTAGCAAACAATTTACGCAAAAAAAAAAGATTTATTTGTTCCTCATATAACTGGCGCCTAATTTGCCTACAGTTTCATATCACCAGTTTCATATCACCTCTGTCGTTAGAAAGACCTTTCATCCAAAAACCTACCATTTGGGTGCCCACATGGGTTGCGCACTCAGATCCTACCCAACGGTAGCCATTCGGCTATGGCGGCCTCATATTTACAAACTTAATGTAAAAGTATATACATACACACATACATGCATACGAGTATATGCGATTAAGCCACTGAACTATTTGCTCTTGTTAAATTCCCATCAACTGGTCAGAAAAGAAAACGAAAAAATAAGCAAATAAACTGGAAACTGAAACAATTGATGTAATGGAATTGTCATCACAAGCTGCCCGATTATCTATCATCGAACAAGTGCACTTCGGCAATTGAACTTGCGGAAAATGTTGGCTCAATCGAAAGACCATGCCTCAGGATACATACTTGTACATGGTTACACATGTGTGAGTGTGCACGCGTGCGACCCTGCAGAGAAAAATACTAGTTATTAATTAAATTACTCGCAGTTCACTTTTCAGCTCAACCAGGTCGTGTTATATCTTATATCTTATTTTGTACGGCCATGCATCAGCAAAATACCTGTTAAAATACCAGTTCATACTAGCCAAAGCAAAATTATAGTACAATACGTGGCTTAAAACACAATTTTAGAGCAGTTAATATATATACAAAAATGCATTCCATTTCATTCTAACGTTTTAAAATATTCCGTGTTATATGAAAGGTGTATACAGAATTTTTTTTTTTTCATAAAATTAAATGAAACTACCAAAATTTGGTTCAAACTCACAGTATAAATAAATCCTAAAAAATGAAAATTCTTAAACAAAGACTACAAGTCACAAAAATTCAATATAATTTCATATATTTACTTTAGGAACATAAATAAAATTATTTATTATGTATACATATTTTTGATGGTCATACCAGTATATTATTGCGACAGACTTATCATAATAATGGTGACACTCAATAGGAATTTTGCCACTCTCTTTCCACAGCGGGAGGAATGGAGTAAGTGGTCAAAGACTGCCACTTCAGCAGTAGCAGCAGTGCTTCGAAACTACAGTCTACTCAGATGGTCTAAAATGGATTGTGGTGTTGGCGCTGGAATATATTCTCATAGAAATAGCATTGAAAAATATGTGCGTCTTCCCAATAATTGCAGTGTTTTCCAGGGGGAAGTACTGGCAATAGGGGAAGCTTGTAGGCTTGTAGGCAGTTCCAACAACCTCTAAACTGGTAAAACAAAACAAAAGTAGCCTTACCAGCCTTTCCTTACTTAGCGTAAACCATAAAGCTACCTTAATCTGAGTGCCGGGATATCGGAACATTTAAGGGAACGAAAAGGCGGACGATCTGGCAAAAGAAGATGAATCGGTATTCCACCACTGGGTGTAATCAAGAATGAAAATTTCTTAAAATATCTACAAATCGCGGAATGCAGATGAAGGGACGGTTGACGTCGCGCTGAACACCAGCGCAAATGTTTATGAATTGGCAGTAGGAGCTTCCTCCTCCCGTAAAGTTATACCTAACTCAATACTGACAAATATGAAACTAAGGGATGCCTACAGACTCACAGTGTTAAAAATGGGATTCTGGTCTACGGGGGAATACGCACTGTCACAGTTATAAACAACACACACTGTCACAGTTATAAACAACGAGAAAAAAACGAAACGATTTTCCATTTTCTCTGTGAATACCCTGCATTATTGAAGCAGAGAATGTCACCCCTCGGCAGAGCATTGTTCGAGAGTATCAAACAACTGTCAAACTTATTCTTTAATTTAATTAAATTTCTTTAACTGCACATACTGGATAAAGTCATGTTGTAAATAACCATTAAGCAAGTTGGTAGCGAGGATGTGGCAACAAAGTGGTGCGAAAGCGCTATTTGGATTCTAGATGAATCACTACTTTTACCAACCAACCATATTTTATGTCTGGTTGCTGCGAGGATTTTTCTGCAATTGACCTTCTTTTGAAAAAATTATTTCTTATTCAATTGTACTTCTGGTTCATCGGCATGTGATGACAGTATGTAGGGAACAAAATTACTTCTTACTTTTTGTAAAAACACTTTAGTTATGGCAAAAACAGTGAATATTAGATGATTATATAAGTGTATGGAAATAATTCATAAGCAAATGGTGTGAAATAAGTATTTTTTATTTGACATTTTAAAGCTTAAACTAAGCCAATATAACAATTTAAATGCATTCCTCCAATCTTATTGAATTGTGTTGAGAGACTACATATGAAGTGAATAAATTTCATGGAAATATTAATTAATGGTTACCTTTATTTAATAGACTTGGGATTCAAATTAATATAGTCATCGGTATCTGTAATGGTGGTAATTGGTACGTGCATAGATGAGTCTTACACGTTCTTATCTAAAAAAACAAAACAAAAATACAAAAAAAAAACAAAAAAAAAAAAATCAACTAATCCGCAGACAAATAGATCATTTTACTACTAGTTCTTTTCTAGTCAATAACATAATAGTACAATTTCTTCTCTAAAATACTAGTAGCTCGACAAGAATAATTCTGTATTACTTTGATTTATCCCTACAGGGCAGTTGCTTGCTCTCATATATGCTTATGTATATATATATATATGTATGTATGCGTCAATGTGAGCCCACTGCAGTGCTATTGCAATTTGTTCCCTTACTGCCCCCGTTTACTGTGAATGCCGTAACCACTTCAAATATTGAATATCGAATCGATTGGCCTTGCAAAAAACCCATTTATCTTAGATGGAATGGAACAGTTGCAATTGAAACTTGGCAAGAAAAGCTGAAACTGATGAACATTTATTATTACTTTGTGTGAGCAGTGTGTCTGACAATTTTCATGCAGAAAGAAACTCTTTAAGGAAAAATTTCAATGAGTAAAGTACGCGTATGTATGTAAGCAAATTCTACACCTTAACTTTTGACGCCCTCTTCAAAAATTTTAACGCACTTTTAGTTACTTGGGTCGTATTTTTGTATTATGTACTTTTTCTATTAGAAACCTTAGTGAACTTAAGACAATATATGTATGTACCTCTAATACATGGCGGTAGCCTCGATAGCTAGTACATTATTGGGCCATATACTTAGTTCTGCCATAAGTTTTGTTACGAGTTAAGCCCGTTACAGAAAAGTATAAAATTATAATGTTTTTTTTTTTTAATGAAGTTAGTTTTATTCACGGTGACCGCCGTAGCCGAATAGGTTGGTGCGTGAGTACCATTCGGAATACAGAGAGAACGTAGCTTCAAATCTCGGAGAAACACCAAAAATGAAGAAAAAGTTTTTTCTAATAGCGGTCGCCGCTCGGCAGGCAATGTCAAACCTCCGAGTGAATTTCTGCCATTAAAAACTTCATAAAAAATATCTGCTGTTCCGAGTCGGCATAAAACTGTAGGAACAACATCAACACGCACAGGAGCTTCTCCTCCTAGCTCGGCCAAACACCCAAAAAGTGAGTAAGCGCAGCGCCAATTATATATAGGTATATAATGTCTCAGCAATGAGTAATTATTATTCATCTTCACGCAAGCCAATCTTCGGCGGATTACCTGGCGCCGGTTGGACCCACCAAGGCAATCCAAGTCTGGACATTTAAGGTTGAATAAGAGATGTCATAACCAACACACATAAATCTTCTGATCGAACCAACCTATGGGCAACACTATAATCGATTAGAGGTGGCATGCCATAATGTTGTAGTCATAACCGTAATCGCAAACAGCTTGATTCTCTATATTGTGATACTCGTATGCATATCATCATGCCAGTTCTAATGTATGGCGCAGAAGTTTGGACGATGACAATATTCGATGAGGCGTCCATGGAGGGTTTGAGAGAAAGATTCTGCGGCAGATTTTTTCACCTTTGCACGTTGCTGATGGTGATTAATGACCTATATAAGTCTTCTCTACTTGAACCAGTTACCACGGAAAAGGAACGACTGCCGCGCTTTGTTAAACTCAGCCAATACACTTTTGCATTTTCATATCATTTTTGCCTCTCGAAAGTGGATACCTCCAAAACGAGCTGTTTAAAGGCTTAAATTTGATTTCTCTTTTACTTTCGGCTCATATGCATAAATCCCAAGTTAGTCACCTCTTTTGTATCACGCTCGATGAGAAATTCTGGCAACGTCTTAACTCTCAAAAATTCAGCTCCGTATAAGTATTGTTGCCCATAATTTTTCATTTAATAGGCATCATAAAAATTTTGTCTTTACGATGGCTTAACAGTTTTCTTTGTCATAATCAATAGTAAAATACCGTCAACATCTAAATTATCAAAGAAAATATGTATAGAAAACTCCATTATTTTTATTTACGTATGCATCTTCACATATCTTTGCAAAATATATGTGTAAGTACCAAACATCAGAAAAGTATTAGATTAGCATTGGTAACAGCCATTTTTTGCGAAAATATACCTGTACTTTTTCGTTGAGAGGCATTGTAAGTTGATCATTTTGAGGCCATTTTTCTCAACATTTTGGTTTTTTGGATTATAATAGAAGTAAAGAAGCGATATGTACACAGATATATAAAGTATATATCTTGGATAAAGCAAGCAACTCATAAAACTTTTGCAACTATACTCAATTACAACATACACTACACAAATCACCCAGGAAAAAAGGAGGAACTGAGTATATTGTCCGCCAAAATTCAATAATACAAAATATCAATATCTGGATTATTTAAACGGGCTAGGAAGTCATATATCGTTGGAGGTGACTACAAGTGAAAAATTCTATTTGGAGATCAAGATTAACAATTTCGAAAGGCCGAAAATTACTAGACGCTTTAAGAGAAAATAATGGACATTTCATAAGCACTGGAGCGAGTTAAATACTTGGTTGATAGTTAAAGACTTGCTTGTTTTTGGAAAAATATAAAAATTTATTTTTATGTATTTTATTTTTAGGGTAGTTAATACATTTGCAGTCGTATTTATACATACATATACCTCATCTTACTGCTATACATATGCTACATCTAAAAACATGTTTATCTTTTGTTGTTCTTAATATATGTTTGGATTTGTTCAGCCCTGCATGATTGTACTTACAATTTACTTAACTATTTTTATTTATTATTTGTGAATGAAATCATTCCTTAACTAGCGCCGACATACTGACCTACAGATATCAAAAAACAAGCAGATTTAATTGTTTTATGTATTGTTAAAAATATTCCCCAAACTCATCTGACCATTAAGTCATGTTTGGAGCTATCGTCATTCATCACTTCTCATGACAATTCTTAGAACTCTTCACCAACAAACTTTTACAGGACTATATAATAATAAAACAGACTTATTTTCGACAAAGTGTGGAAGCGTAATTAACTATAAATATTTCATTAAAAAACGGAAAACGAAATTGACTCAGCTTTTTTCAACGACTCCATCATCAGAGCCCTCATCCTTTCGACACCAACTATAAAAATTCAACAAGAATAATCTATTCCAATAAATATCAAATAAAAAATACAACAAACAAGGAAACTCCGTAAAAAGTGGCAAGCTACTAAACATCCCGAAGATAATTCAAAACTTAACAAATCAATCTGCTTCCCACAACTGAATTAAAAACATTTTTAAAACAACACCGAGATACAAAGCTCGAGAATTACATAAATAACTTGGGGGTCACGGCAGTTAACAATTATTCTCTATGGAAAGAAACTTAAAACTTAGTCAAAGCAGCTCCACATAAAACTCCCATCAAACCACAACACGGAACTTGGGCAAAAACCAATAAGGAGAAGGCAAACACACTAGCTGAACACTTTAAAACAATATTCTCAAACGAAAAAGACAATCAATGTTCAATGTGCAACAATACAAGTAACCCAGAAAAGAAAATAAAAATGACAACCTCAGCAGAAATCAGATATCATTTGAAAAATCTGAACAGTAAAAAAGCACCGGGCTACGATCTATTAATGGTAAAATACTAAAAGAACTACCTGATGTAGCAATTACATATATACGACAAATATTCAACAGCATATTAAGGACAACATGTTTCCATTCATTCAAAAGTGACAGATTAGACAAAATTCTGATAGAAAAAAATATAACACCAAGGCATTAATTTGGATTTAGACGACAGCATTCAACTGGGCAGTAAGTCCACAGAGTTATTTACAAAATCTTAAATGATATGGATAATAAAAGGTTCTGCATAGCTGTCTACCTGGATATTGCAAAATCTGTTGAAAGGATGTGGCATAAAGGACTACTGCATAAGCTCAGCGAAATATTACCACGGAAACACTTCACCATTCTCAAAAGTTACCTGGAAAATCGACATTTTTTTATAAAGTTTGAAGACGAATGCTAGGTAATGTCTTAGGGCCTCTATTTTACCTGATATTTACAGCAGATCCCAACCGATCCCAACAACAAAAAATTGCATGTTATTCGCGTTTGACACGGTTTTAATGGCATCAAATAAAATAGAAAAAAAGCTGCTGACAATCGTCAACAAACAATAAATGACAGTTTATCATGGCTCGATAATTGGGGAATAGAAGTCAACAAAGATAAAACAGTACAATTAATTTATACAAACAGAAAGCCTAAGAAACACAAACTAACAATAAAATACAATGAAATAATAATCTTTCCTAGTGCAAAGTACCTTGGCATAACTATAGATTGAAAACTGAATTGGAAACGACATATACAAAACAAACGAAATGAAATCAAAAACAAGTTCAGACAACTATACTGGCTGTTGGCTAAAAATTCAAAACTAAGCCTTAACAACAAAGTAGTGATATATAAATCTATAATCTCACCCATTTGGAAATATGGCATAGAAATCTGGGGCACAGCAAAAAAACCAATATCAAAATAATTCGAAAGACCCAATCTAAAACCCTTCGAACAATAACAAAAACAGGCTGGTTATGCATACATATGTACAAACGACGTGATCCACAGGGACGTCAATATCGACACAATAGATGACACAATTAGAAAATACAGCATCAAGCATATAACAACGACTAACAAATCATCAAAATGAACAAATGCGCAAACTATCAAAATCGTAGAAAACGAAAACGGGAAAACGAAGATTAAAACGATTTACTCCAACAGAATTCACAATATAACAAAACAAAAAAAATAATAATTATAACTCTTAGAAAAAAATATAATGTCGCATAATGTGAAACAAAACTGAATGTTTATCTAGCATTGGTTAGAGAACAAAGAATTTCAGTACTATTTTAAAAAATAATTGCTTATTGTTTAAATTTAACAGATTGTAATTTAAAAAGGGAAATATATTAATAAAAAACTCAAAACAAAAATTCAAAAGTAAAGGATCCAAATTTGCAAATGTTTTTGCACTTATTTTGTTTTTTCCATTTGCTGGTTTGAGTGTTGAAAATTTCAATCCGAATGTAAACAAAAAATGCGAAAGATCAAAAAAAGACCACTTTGTCATTACAACCACAAAATCGCAAGGAAAAAAGCTATTTTATTTCTATCACCTAGAATGGACGTGGCTTGCTTTTATGTGTGGATCTAGCAGTTTGACGTTTAGCTGGAATTTTTTGCTTTACAACCGACTAATCAGGTTGCAAATAGTTATGCGCCTTCAACTCAAGTCGGTAATATATATCAACTCAAGTAGGATATTTTGTGTTGTTGCTTTCCACGTAAATCGTAAATTCCCTGGGTGGCTTTCTGTAATTCGATATCGAGCAAAAACGATAGTCGAAGTATCGTTCTTGCTTTCTCTAACAAAAAATGTCGTAGCGTTATATCGAACGTTCGATAGATACAGCACGACACCACTTTTGCTCTCGTTTTCATTTTCTCAGCTGTTTATTTCTTCAAAATGTAACTTAAAAATTAAATTTTTTTTTAATTTTAAGTTTTATATAGTTGTTTGCATAGGTCTCAACAAACAAACGCTGCTCAACTAAAGATAATGGTGGAATATATGGAAAATCACGATTCATTAGCTAAAAATAGCTTACAGAGTGCAGCTAATGGCCGTTCGAAAAAGAAAGAGTTATGGGATAAGCCAACGGAATTGTTAAACAGTAACGGACCTCCCATGAAGCCAACAAAAGCATGGCAGAAAGTTTGTATTAACACTTACCATTACTTTTAAACATTTTCATTTGTGGTAATAAATTCTTGTAATACCCCTAGGTATGGACTGACTACAAATATAATGCAAAACGCAAGCTTGCCCAGCGCATGAAAAGCATGACGAAAACGGGTGGTGGTCCATATGTTGCGGTTTCATTGAACCATATGGGGGAACGAACAAGCTGCTAACGAAAAGATATTCAGACCCCAAAATCAAAATAATTGAAAAAGAGATTGAAAAGCAAGAAAAATTTCAAAGTGAAGTGTTGAGGCTTTTCGATGCATGCACTTTTTGACAGCTATAAACCACTTTTCAAACACTTCCGAAAATATGAAAACGATAGTACAAATATCGAAATACGGGAAACAAAATGGGATCGTCGCGCATTCGATATCGAATTAAAGTGTCGAGCAAACGAGTGTCGACTATCGAATTATAGAAAGTCACCCCTGGTGTTCTTTAACGGATCGGACGCAAAACGAGTTTAGCTAATATGTGTATAGTGTACTTATAAATGTAGGTACATATGTATGTATATTTCATTTAATTTTCCCCTTTTGTACAGAAGTGTTTTGCTGAGGCTGACAATTGTGAAAAACTATTTTATATATGTATGTATACATATGTTTTTTTTTTTTTTTTTTTTGTCGTTTATTTGCAATCTATTTTTAAAACAATAAGCAAATTATCTAACTATTAACAATTTGACTTATATTATTGAGCTCCATTGAGGTCAATAATGATATATATGTATACTACGATTAATGTACACTTATATTCAGACTTATGTGTTAGATTTTAATACATTTTAATATTAGATTTATCTATTAGGTTCTGAATGGAATGTCTAATACATGATGTCTTTCAAGTCTATTAATTTCATTAGTTTCATCAAGTAATGCAATTGCTAGCGGGTTATCGTGATAACTTAATCTCTGTAAATATTTTGTGGTAATTTTTTTCCAAACATTCATTGGAGAGCTACTGTCGTAAGGCACAAACGTCAGTATAAGTTTTTTATTTGAAGCGTAAACAACAATATTTTTACCACACTTGAAAATGTCGAATTTCGTGCCAAATAATGTGTTTTTGCGGGGAATTCTTCTTCATTATTTTAATATGAAGAAAAAAGCAGCCGAAAGTCATCGTATCTTGGTGGAAGTTTATGGTGAGCATGCTCTATCTGAGCGAACGTGCCAGAAGTGGTTTGCACGCTTTAAAAGTGGTGATTTTGGCTTGGAAGACGAAGAACGCGAGGGTGCGCCGCCAAAGTTCATGGATACCGAATTGGAGGAATTGCTCGATCAAGATCCGGCTCAAACGCAAGAAGAGGTTGCAAAAACTTTGGGAGTTGATCAATCAACCATTTCCAAACGTTTAAAAGCCATGGGAATGATCCGAAAGGTAGGCCATTGGGTGCCGTATGAATTGAAGCCAAGAGACGTTGAACGCCGTTTTATGGCATGCGAACAACTGCTTCAACGGCACAAAAGAAAGGGTTTTTTGCATCGAATTGTGACTGGCGATGAAAAGTGGGTCCATTACGACAATCCAAAACGTCGGGCAACGTATGGATACCCTGGCCATGCTTCAACATCGACGTCGGCGCAGAATATTCATGGCCTGAAGGTTATGCTGTGTATCTGGTGGGACCAGCTGGGTGTTGTGTATTATGAGCTACTGAAACCGAATGAAACGATTACGGGGGATGTCTACCGACGACAATTGATGCGTTTGAGCCGAGCACTGCGAGAAAAACGGCCGCAATACGCCGATAGACACGACAAAGTTATTTTGCAACATGACAATGCTCGGCCACATGTTGCACAAGTGGTCAAAACATACTTAGAAACGCTCAAATGGGATGTCCTACCCCACCCGCCGTATAGTCCAGACCTTGCGCCATCCGATTACTATCTCTTCCGATCGATGCAACATGGCCTGGCTGACCAGCACTTCCGTAATTACGATGAAGTCAAAAAATGGATCGATTCGTGGATTGCGGCAAAACCGACCGAATTTTTCACAAAGGGAATCCGTGAATTGCCAGAAAGATGGGAAAAAGTAGTAGTAAGCGATGGACAATATTTTGAATATTAAATTTGTAACCATTTTACGTCAATAAAGTTTCAAATTTCGAAAAAAACCGCACGAACTTATTCATAGTCCTATGTGTCCTAATTTCATCTTTTATAAAGGGAATTTTTAGATCAGTATGTATGGCTTTATTTGTGACGAACCAGGGTGCAGAATTTGCAGAATTTCTATGTTAGAATTGCAAGCAGTTCCCCACAGTTGTACTGCGTAGGTCCATACTGGCTTTAGTATAGCCTTATATATTAATATTTTGTTATTTAGATTAAGTGTTGATTTTGGTCCTAGTAGCCAGTAAAGTTTGTTTGTTTTTATCTTTAACTGGGTTTTTTTTTGCTTGAATATGGCATTTCCAGGTTAGCCGTTTGTCCAAATGTATGCCAAGGTATTTGACCGTATCATGTTTGGGAATTATATTACCATTTAGATAGAGTGAAGGGCATTCTTTCCGTCTCAATGAAAACAAAACATGCACAGATTTGTTTGTGTTAACTTTTAATTTCCATCGGTCCAGCCACGTCTGTATCTCGTTTAGTTCTATCTGAACTAGATTGGTTGCATCAATTGGGGACGGACTTGAAGCTAGTATAGCGGTGTCATCAGCGTATGTAGCCATTAGGACATTTTCGGTTTCGGGTATGCCAGATGTAAAAATCGTATAAAGTATAGGACCGAGTACGCTACCCTGTGGTACTACAGCTTTTATGTATCTAATATCAGTTATTTCTTCATTTACCTTAACGTAAAATGATCTTTCGGTGAGGTAAGACTTTAGTGTTAGATAAAATGGTGCAGGAAGTATTTTTTTTAATTTATATAACAGGCCTTGATGCCATACTTTGCCTTTTGTACATCCAAAAATACGGCTGAACAATATTCCCTTCGTTCAAAGGAGTCGGTTATGAAATTAACAACACGGTGACATTGTTCAGGTGTACCATGGTATCGGCGAAAACCAAATTGATGTTCGATATGTAAGTACAAATCATTCTTTGGTTGAGCAGTGCATACCTTTAAAACCGATTAAAAGTTAGCCGTTATAAGTGTGCAAAATGGAAACTAATAGTAGTCGACTGCGGAATTCACGACGGTGACAATTTGGCCATTCGAAATCGAGATGCAATACTTATTTTAAATTCGACATCGAATTTTCTAAAGTAGAAAAATTATCTCTTTATTTTGTACCTTGTATACCGGTGTATGTCTATGCGAGTTTATTTCTTTTAATATACATATGTATGTGTGTGTGCGTTCTTTATATACATACATAAGTGTTATAATTGTGTACATATGTACATACATACATATAACAATTCACTTCTTATTGCTCCCGCCAAAAATCACTTCGAAACTCTCCCTTTGCTTCCGTTCTTAATTCGTTGATTTTGAACTCTATTGAATGGGGAATTGGCTGAGTGGGATTTTGCCATAACTTTTTGCTAGAAACAATTTTAACTTTTACCACAGCTTCTGTTATCGAGCACATGTGTACATACATATACACTCTTTGATAGATACAATGTCATTTGACCAAACTAGTAAACTCTGGTCAAAGAAGAAAGATGCCAGGTCAACAAAGTCGGCATTCAGTAATTCCTATTGATAAAATCAACGTGCTTTGCTTTCCCCAAAATACGAAATTTGCGAAAATAGCCTGTGAGAGAAATGCTTATGTTCAGAGGGTGTTGCTTTTACTGACGCTGCCATGCTCTAGTGTAATTTCATACTCTTACATACATACATACATTCACATAAGAATTTTTCCTTAAAAATATCGTTTTGCCACCAAGGATAATCGATGGCGAAACAATTGTGGCAAGTACACAAATTACCATAAAGTAAAATATAAAAACAATTATACATTTTAATGTACGAACACTCTTTTTACCCTAAAATCGGAGGTAATCGTATTTTGCGATCCGCAATCCGGTCTGATGGGCATTTAAAATTAAACTTACTACGGACTTTGATTTAGTTTTTTGGAGAAAACGGTAGGGCATTTGTAGGCTGCCCTTGCTTCGTACATGTTTCTTTTTTTTTGTATTCCTTGATATCTCTTGTCAAATTAACAATAAATAGTTTGTACATGAAATTATTGATATACATAGTTAAATGAAGAAATACCGCTCTTAATCAGAGCATAGGGCGGATCCAAACGCAGGCCAACGTGAGCGATCTTGTGCAATTTTTCGAATTTCATGCCAGGAACATCTTGATTGGTATTCCGCGTGTGTTGATCGTACATTCGTACATACATACATGAGTCAAAAATAAACGGACTATTTTCTCCATCCAAAATTTGGAAGATGAAGTCTTCCACAGTACTTAGACCTTGTAGTCTTTATAATTGTAATTAAGGGTCCACAAACAGTGTGGAATATTCTGACATTAATGGTACATACATTCATATGTATGTACATGCATGTGCACATATACAATATATGCACATACATAAGTATTTCTCTAGTAATATTTGGCAATTTCCACAAAAATGTATTCTCTGCTGAACCTCAGACATTAGAATTTGATCGGAGCGTGAATAAGTTGTTGCAGTCAATTTCAGTTGCCACTCAGTACTTCAAATTGCCGCAAACAAGTCGGTGTTGCATAGAAAGCTCCGCTCTCTCCATTTTTAGGTTGACATTCCTTGCATGCAATGTCACTTATGCCACTTATGCAATAAAGCAAACAAATCTCATTTACCCAACTTTACTACTCAGAGCACTGGAAGGAATGCCATGAATGCAATTCACGCTACCCAACCCCCTTAAACGTCGCGGCGGTTTGTCTAGCAAAAACAACAGATTCCCATTCTCGCACTTGCATGCTCCTCTCCAATTGCAGCCGATAAGTTTTGGACTTTTTGGAAACTAATGTCGGTAAGCATCCATCGCTTGGTTAGTGTGGTTGGCAACGTTCATTTTACTTTCATGAAATCTTGCAAAATTTATCTACCTAAATACATACTTACGTACATATGTATGTATGTACATCCACATGTATATACCATAAAACTCCTCGTCAATTACTCAGTGCGTTGGCTTTTCCTTAGTTCTGTGTGTATGTACATATGCGTGCATGTTTCGATGCAACATGCAGTAGAACTATGCAGCTTGAAGAGAACAAGTGCTGCGAAATTATTACATGAATATTCAAATCTGCGTTGGCATCTTCATGGTGAAGGCATATGCATATTTCTATGCATGTATAAGGGTTCTCAATAGGTGCGTTCGAGCTTGGACAATGTACAGCGGCCATCTTGGTAAATATACAGCTTTCATATTTGACGGTAATACTTATTTGGACTTGACTTTTAACCGTGGAACGCCACACGATTCAAAGATGCATGAAATTGTTAAAATTTATTATCAAAATCAGTGACACTGCACGCAAAACATTCGGGAAGAGATTCATTTTCCATGTTGAAGCTAATTTCAAGTGAATGGTTCCGTAAACAAGCAATGCTGCCGAATTTGATGAGATGAACATCTACGGGAAAGACACCTTGAAATGATTAACGGGACAGTCTTTGGAGGAAGGTGAAGAATACCGATCAGTATCACTAAAAAAACACGCACTGCTCTTTCCTCAATCACTCAAGAATATGTGATGATAGTCAAGAATACATATGCATGTATGTTGATTTTCGAGCTTTCGCTACCACCTCTTGACACTAGTAAAGAGTTAGTCACACTTTTTGTTTAGTAAAGTACTGAAAAAATAAAGTGAATTGATAGTGCTTAGATTAGATTAGATTTATGTTCAAGACAATATAAGCATATTGGGTCGCCAATGACTCCCATGGTAATCAAGTGCTGACCACAGTCACCACCAATACTCTCAGGCCCTTCCTATTATGTTTCAAGAGAAAGGCCGCTAATTTCCTGTGTGGTTCTTTCACAAAGTACTTGGCTACTCTGCAGGAGTCCAATTCAGACCAATGTCTTCTGAAGCAGTAAATCCATAGACGAATTGATGTAGAATTGACACCTAGAAAGGGTTCAGAACCTAGTGGTATGCTAGCAGAACCTTTATTACCCACAGTGTCAAACAACTCGTTCCCTGCAATATCACAAAGCGCAGGCACCCAAATAAGACAAACTTGGTTGTGTTTTGCAACACTGTTTAGTTTTGTCTAACATTCACCAACTAATTTCGAAGATCATCGTGGGTTAGCAAGAGCTTACAGTGCAGATTGACAGTCACTAAATAAATTTCAATACTACTACTCTGCCACTTTTTCTCAATTAACCAGTACGCTACATTCAAGATGGCATAGACTTCCGCTCAGAATACCGAAGTGCTTAGTACTGTTTGATATAAACGCATTTTCTATTCAGCAGGCCCAATATCATCGGCCCTTATTTCTTCGGAGTTGCGTAAAAAGTCGCGTTTAAATTATTGGATCAAAAGTTGGAACGCTTAGTCTTCTTGGCACTTAATGGCCGAGGAGAGGACGGATGTAATGGGCAATTTTCGGTAGGGGCTACATGAGACAAGCCATAGCCGATTGTCGCCCTGAAGGCCAGCATGACTCGCCTTCTCCCCATAACTCGCCATCTTAATTTTTGCTAAAATGTCTTTCAAAACTGGTCCACTATAGTGTAGCGTAGCAGCCATGCGCCCGCAATTATATTCCTCACCGAGTGCATACATAGGTATGTATGAAAATAAAAACCTTCATGCGCTCTAAACGAAATTCCCTATATTATCTCTGTATACATCTTTATATGGCTAAGTACATATGCACGTACATTTGACCCGACAGCAGGATTGTTTTAGTTATGAAAATATTATTATTTATCTTCAAAACAATTGGAATATTTCCTTACATGCCGCTGTCAATTGTAATTTTTTTGTTGTTATCGTTATTGTTGAAAGTACTGCCACCGCAAATGCAAGTACATACATACTTATACTTACACACATTTAGATTGGAAAAGCTCATGCCTGACAGGCAGTCTGTAGTGGCGAATTTGAATGCAACTGCGGTCGCTGTGATGGTTTATAAACATGATCGTTGCTTTGGTTTACATACTGCACATACATACATATATACATTTTTATGTATGTAGGTAAATACGAGTATACACTCGGTTTGATGATTGCAGGAATGGGAACAGAAATACATATGTAGATATTAAAAAGAATACTCATTTCACTAATTTTTGCTAGATTTTTGCGTTCAAGTCTAGACTTTGGTAAATGTTGAAGTTAAATGGCAATCAATATGAAAAAATGATTTACATAAAAACGAATGAATGAATAATTTTAAAAGTTTTTAAAACACCCTAAACATTTTAAAGAAGTTTCTTCTACGTACATACATATGTATGTACATACATTCATTCTTCTTCTTGATTCGTGCGATGACCGCTTACGCGATTTTGGCCGAGTTTAACAAAGCGCGTCAGTCGTCTCTTTCTCGTCACCAAGTGAATCCAAGTTCTTCTGCACCTTATCTTTCCAACGCAGAGAAGGCCTTTCTCTTCCTCTGCTACACCAGCTGGTACCGCATTGAATAATTTCATTGCCGGAGCCTTGTTTCCCTTCGGACGACATGACCCAGCCAATGTAGCTGCTGGATCTTTATTCCCTGCACTAAGCCTACGTTGTCTTAAAGCTCATACAGCTCATTGTTCCATCGCCTGCGATACTCGCCGTTACCAACGTGCAAAGATACAAAAATCAGCAGAGATTTTACCAACTTTCGGCGAAATCTGGTGGTGTTTTTCCAATTTCTCGATCAAAACGGCTTTAAGGTTACTTTTTGATGAAATTTAATGTAGTCGCACTTTATTCTCGAAATACGCCCAAATATTTTTTTATAGAATTTATATTGGAACTTTGAAGAGGTATTTGCAAAAGCTTTGTGTTGAAAAGTAACCACAGTTTAATATCATAAGCAGTATGTTTGGGATCATTGCCGTGTTGAAATAAAAATTTGTTTCTCGGCCTACCCATTTTATCTGCACAGGAATGTAAATTTTCTTTGAGAGTGGATTCGAAAAACTAGTTTTCCGACTTCCTAAGTTGACATACCACTCTAAACCGTGACAGAACGCCAGCCGTGTTTAACAGTGGACTTAAGATTTTTGATTCGCAAGTATTCTTTGCGAAAAAGACTTGCATTGGCGAAGACCAACTCAAACCGGAATTGGGCAAACGTAATATTCATGGATGCATCTTCCTTTTGGGCAAATAGTGGCATACGTCGGTCTGGCGTTCTGCTGATAATCGACAACTTCAACGAACTGTGAAGGTTCAAGTTTGTTGTTGGACTGGGACGTTTATTTGTGTTGACCGCCAACTCAAATGCAGTTTTGTTGAACAAAATGTTCCAAAAATCATTATTACCTTCAGTTGCGAAGATTTAATCAACCACGGATTTTACAAAACTACAACGATTCCAAGCACCGTAGACGAAGTGGAAACAGCCAATGGGATTGAAATGTTGGATGCACCTTCACAGTCGCCTGTTGCCAACCCTTTTGAAAATTTTTGGGCAATATTTAAGCAAAAATCCTAAAGATAACAAATATGGACGGTCAAACAGTTCTCAGGGCGATTTCGGCTGATTTGGAGCCCATTACTTCCAAAACTTGCACCGCAATTAACACAAAATATGATTTGCAGATGTGAAGCCATTATAGCTAATGGTGGTGATTATACATACATATGTATGTACATATGTATATGTTATTGAATACTAGCTTTTTTATTAAAAGAGTTATTTGGTTTAGTTATAACATAATTAGTACTCTTGTTGAAATTCAAATATTTATTAATGAGTTTTTAGTCAAATGCCTTGGGATATACAAATTTGTTTGTTTTTCCGTCTTTAGAAGAAATTAATAAATTGTTTGGCTGTCCGACAAATGAACATGCTACATACAACTGGCCATGAGAAAAACATAGATTTTCCCAATTGTGTTTCCCAAAGTGATTGACCTTGGCCTTGTTGGTGGTCGTTGAAAACGCAGATCGAAACTAAATATTATTGGATTATTTTCGTTCAGGACTTTTTTTGTTATCAAGACATTGACATGAAATGGTTTCGAAATCACGTTCACTTTTTATATCATAATTATTATTTCGAAACTATGCAGTACTGAAATTGGATGTACCAATATCGTTTACTTTCAACGAAGTCATAAACATAAACACGAATGGTATGGAAATTATATGATGATAAGGAATTAGTTTATATGGGGACGGCTATGCCTCCTTTACTAATGCCGGCCACTTTTCGAAATTTTTGTTTTTGTACCAAATTTCAGTATTCAGGCATGAATGGTAAAATATGTAATATTAAAAAAATTGTTTTTATGGGAGGTGCCACGCCCCCTTATTTTAAAATGAATTTACTATGCTATATTCTTCCGGAAACTGTAATTGATCGACTTATATATTAGGTTGGGGGTTCATAGTGTTTTTCTATTTTTTTTTATTTTACAACAATTTGTTTGCTCTTTGGCAAAGGGTAAGTATTCATTCGATAGAACTCTTTCTGCTCTACAAAACTATGTTAATTGTATTCTTGAGTTATTTAATTTTTTATTAACTTTGAGGCTTCTAAATGGAATACCCAGGATGCAAAAATCAACATTTTCGACACCTGCACTTCTTTGCTTTTCATCGAGGTCGAATAGCTGCCAAGAACGTGTTAAATCACTTTTGAAGGAAGGAGAACGGTCGCCAAACCAGTCGTGAATTGGGGGAAAAAATTAACTGCGATCATAAAACGATTCTCAATCACAAAAAAGATCATGTTATGTGTTTGGCGGGACTAGAATGGCATGGTGCACTGAAAAATGCTCGAAAAGTCATCAAAGCCGCACTACAACAGCTCGAGGTCCTTCAGCATCCGCCGTATTCTCCGGACCTTGCACCAATCGATTACTGTTTCAAACCATATGAAGGGCGTTACTTTCGATAACAAAGAGGTCCTTAAAAACAGGCTCAACAACTGCCTCGTCACCAGACCAGGCGAGTTTTGGTGGAACGGTATCAACAAATTGGTCTAAAGGTGGGAAGAGGTTATAAACAGCAACGGCGAATATATAATTGATTAAATGATTGATATATTTATTGTTTTATGTTTAAATAAAAGTCTTCGGTAAAAACGCAACGAATTTATTCCCCAAACCAATAATTTCTAGTAAATGCTGAGGCACCCCTTTCTAGTCCTTACCTTACCTTACGTAGAACTTTACAGTTTGCAAGTACATACAATTGAATAACGAAAATATGCTTATTTTTCCCGCGCTACTGTGGCCTAACATTTTAAGTGAAACATTTCATAAGAGATATTTATCCTACAGAAACTTCCGAAGCCAGCAACAATACCACATTATCTGTCCTCGCGCAAAGTGACCTTGTTGTTCATTTGTGCTACTCATTGGAAGATTTTTATACCGGTGCGCTCTTGCACCAAATGGTATTATAATTTTGCTTTAACCTTTTATGAATGACAAAATTCCTTAGACACGTAAGAATGACACAAAAATTAATTAATTTTCTTTGATATGAATTCCGCCTTTGCTTATATTAGATACATATATGTATGTATGTGTGTTAAACACTCGCATTTATTGAAATGAAAAACTAATTAATTAAAATTTTATACAGTAGTAATTAGAAACTTTTGGTATCCAAATTAATGTAAATTGCTGCTGTTCGCGCTGTCAAGTGACACAAAGTTGATGACGAGACGTGATTGCGGGGTTGTACGAGCCTATTGTTGTCTCAGTGGGTAAAAAGCTTAGGTTTGTTTTGTAGTGGCGAATTTCATTGTATTTTATTTTATTATACTTGACATTTTACCGTTGCTTCAAAACAAAGCTGTATAAGTGTGAAATCATTTGCAGTTCTAAATCGCTAATTATGTACTATTAAGGTTTCACTCTTTTTCCCGTTTTAGGAATGTAGCTTATATTTGCAAAATTTTTATTAAAAGCTTATATTTAAAAATTTTTTTAAGAATGCAAGTGGGAAAGAGTAGGATGTCTTTGTGTAGGCCTCCTAAGTTTTCACGTTGTTTTATTGGAAATAATTTAATATTTGCCTGCTTTTTGGTGCTACACTGCGTGCACTTCTGGTGCGAGCTGTACTCTGCTAATTTAATACCAGTGATTGATTCGTACCTGAAAATGAAATCAATGCGCCAAGGCGGGATAGCGGTTCGCGGATGTAGCCACTTTCTACGACCTATAGACCTCAAAGGTGGCGTCCATCTCGTACCGTTATTGCGCTCTTGGTTAATATGACCGGATTGCTTTATTTGTGACGTCACAGTTGTGTAATTTACTTGTGTGTTATTTGAGTAACTTCTTTTTCTTGCATGCTTATTCCCATTTTCACAACTATTCTCCCCAGAGCTCTATCAGATAAGACTTAGATTGTACTGAGTTTTCATAAAAACCATAAAATTGGCTGGCGCAATATTAGTTTTCAACGAACATGTTTATAATTTTTTGTTTCATTTGCCCCTGCATTTGTGGAACAACATCAAGACGCACAACACAAATAGGAGGAGGAGCTTGGCCAAAGACCCAATAAAGGATGTAAGATCTTGGCAAGCGAAGTGGTAGTGTTGCGATACATTTATAAGTATTATAAAAGTGCAAAGGTTCAAAACCAATTTCAGCACTGAATGAGCATTGAGATGAATGACATCTGGAGTCATTCATTCAGTCCCAATCATTCAGTATAAAAATATTTTAGAATTAATAGACTCGTGTTGTACAGAATTATTTCACTTAATGTAAGAAAATCAGATATTTTATTTATAATTGTAGTAGTTAGTTTGTATATTTTTTATAGTTTAGTGTCACCCTAAGAGTCAACTTTCTTTCATATTTTTACTTGATTTTACTGTTGTATCGGATCGCTTTTTAAGAAGCTTAAGAACTTAAAATTACAACACAAAACAAAAATATTGTTGGAATGGATTTTTTTATTATTAATCTGGTAGGTAATTCCACGGCTACGAGTTACTTGATCCAAATCTGGTCGCATGGCGTTAATGGTGATTTGAACATTGCAATAAAACGATTGTTAAGTGCGCTGTATAGCAAGTTGCGCCGTCTTGTTGAAATCAAATGTCGGCAATGTTTAACGAATTCATTTTTGGAAACAAAAATTCAGTCAGCATGTCTTTATAGCGCTCGCCATTCCCATAACGGCAGCTCATTTCTCATTTCGCAAACAAATTTTTTTGCTTCTTAATAAATTTCCACAATTCGAAAACGTTTTTCTGGCGTTAAACGGTTCATTATAACAAATAAACTAAAATTTAATATTTGGTTGCGAGTCGTTTGTTGGCTGTAACTGCGCTTGCGACTTTACTGAACATAAATGCCAACACAGTTTGCCATTCTCAGCTGCTAAACCATAGTTATTGATACTGATAGTTTTCATGTAGTTCAAAGAATACCTGATATATGGTAGTACCAGTACTGAATGATATTATTGACTGTATTCACCCAAATTTGCATTCATGCATGATTGGCAATTATTCTGTTGTATTCACAATCTCTGCTAAATAGAAATTGAATAGAAATTCTTCAACTTTCTAATTATAATTAAAATAATATTAGAAGCCACCACCTTCCTATTTATAACATGCCAAAGATGGAGACTTGTGCCCGAAAACGATTAATGCCACCAAAAATGGATAGAATCTGGATATGAAGGTGGTTACAGAAAATTGCCGCTTGTCACCAAAAGATGAGTGGATGGAATGCCGCTTGCTAAAGTGAACTTGGTCTGGCGATCTGAAATGTTGCGAAATACGCTTAGTGCCGTGGAAGACAATACCGATCTTACGTTAGGGGACCTATATATGCCAAGATGTGATACACAAAAGACCTTCGCAATGACGGCATTGACATAATGATGTGCCCATGTTTTTCGTATTAAGGGGTTAGGGGTAGTAAGAGGCCGGGAAAAATGATGACTCAATATTTTTTTTTTGTTTAGTCAATTGCTTTATTTTACAAAAATAAAAACATAGCATTAACACACCATGTCTCGACTTGATTTTAGCAAAATTTTAACAAAAAAAAAAAAAAATTAATAATTGTAAAAGTTTTCGCTGTTTCTGTGGAGCCCGTTTCTCCAGAAGTCCCTTGCGGTGATCATCATCAGTTCATTTAAAATCAATCGGACAAGAGAAATTAGTTTTATTAATAGATAATTGCGCCTGATCGAAGCTTTTTTTTCAAAATTAAGATTATGACGGCCTCAGGAAATATTTTTCAGATTTTCGAGAAAAAGGGGTTGTCTGTAAAATCGGTTTACTGACGATAGTTTAAAGTGACAACGTCATAAGAAAATACTAATGGAATGGTTGCATTTTTCAAAAGAAAATTTTAATTTTATGTGTTTGATAGATATTTTGTATGGATATAGAGAAGGAGGTAAATGGAATCGCAATGGAATTGATCAAGTTACTTTTACGCAAACGTGAACAATTACGAAACATTTATCAAATTCATAAAAGATATGTTCAATTTCGATTGTGCATCAGCCGTTAATAAGCCAACAACACTAAGAGGCACCATCATCGATTTGACTTTTTCAAGACACTTTACACTCGAAATACTCTCTTTCATTTCCTACTTTTCCTATCATCGTCCTATTCTCAACAGAGAAATGGTTCATTACCACGCACACTGGAAGACGGCATATGCAAATACAAATATGTGAATTTATATACAAATGCGCATATACATACATATATATGCTCACTCAAGTAGGAGAGAGCCAAATGTCGAACGTTGCCAAGCGCGGGGGCCGATTGTGCCCATGATGGAAAGAATAATGAGATGGCGCCTATCGTGGTCCCGTTACTTTGCGCTCAGCGAATTTGACAACTAGTTACGTGATTTTAGCTCCAGTATGGCCAGATTACCATACTTGATTTAGCATTTTTTTGTTATTTTTATTATTTTTTGTCTCGGAGTTTTAGTTCTTTCTTCGTGACATTTTTCTAGCTGTTCTAATTAAAATGTCATGTTTATAATTTTGTAAAATATACATTTTTTAATAATTATTTAAATAATTCACTCAGTTTTATTTAGCTTTACTTTTTTTTAATATCTGGTGGCATTGCCCGCGATTGCAGGTGTTGTTGGTGTTCTTCTGCTTTCGGCAGTCAAATCTCTCTCTCGCTACTGCAGTGTTGCCTAGTTTTGGATATAAAACGCACTAAAATGCCCATTCAAAGAAAATAACCCAACAAATTTTTATTGAATCACTTAAAGAACTTTGTATGCGTGACAAATTGTCTTTAAAATGTGCGTTTTATTAAATAAATGTGTTATGCTTATGTATAATTTAATTTATGAGTTTTTTTTTAAGCGAGACTCTTTTGTTAAGGGAACGACTTTTTTGCTATATTTGAAGTTATGTAACTAGATAAGGTACTCTTTTTGTAAAAATGTCAGTATGGTTTCCTTAGTATTTTCTGGTATTTTCTTGTTTATTTTTACAATGAATATAACTCTTAATGTCCTATGTCTCACTAAGGATTGATGACCGGAAGAAACGATTACACCTCTATGGTTTTAATTCGCATTCAATAAAGGCTTTTTAAAATGTGTAAAAAGGTTTTCAATCTTAAGAAGAGTTGAGAGTGGGGCATTTAATATTTTTGCATAACCTTAAATGGAGTCAAAAATTAAATTTGCACTTTCAAATTATCAAATTTTATAAGAGTAAACAAATTTTCATTAGCATTAAAATCTTCTCAGAGTGGCCTTTTTTAAACTTCTTTTGTATAATAATACAGTTTTTTTTTAACCTAAGGTTTCGGTAGCTTTAAATTAAAAATAAGAAACAAACACGAAACTTCAAAATTTTCGCATTTTCGGTATAAAAAAGCACTAAATTTATTGAAAAGAGCAAATGGTTGGCAATACTGCACAACTCATCAAACGTGACGTCACGTACGCTCTGATGGGCGCAATCTTCTTTCTATCATTCTTGCGTGCAGCAATCCATTTTTCTTTTTAGCTACTTGTTCAAAGAACGCTCCGGAGCGCCCGAGCGCCCTTTGTTAATTGTTGAATAACTCGAAAAGTATTTGTCGGATTCACTTCAAATTTTCACACAATATTTCTAAGATACTATACTTTAGGAAAATGCAAAAAATTTCCAATTTTTTGAAAATTCTGACTACCTCTAACCCCTTATAATATGGTCCCAATTCATTGATTTAAATATTTGAGTACATAATATTTTCCAACGGTTCAGCACATTCAGTACACAGATATTTTTGAAAACGTGGTGCTCCTGTATGGTCAGGAAAAAGTGCTGCTCATTTAGGCAAAGCAGCAATCAAGGATCCGAAATATGATAGCAAGATGCACTTTTAGATGACGGACAAAAGGGTGCATTTGATGAAAATGAATTCCACCATCGCAAGACTTGAACCCAATTAAAAATCGTTGGAAACGTTCAAGTGAATGCCGTAGTGCAATTTTGAGCTTTGGAAATAACTCAGAGGGCGATTTCCGTAGAAAGGACCATAAAAAGCCTTTGATTCCATGGCAGCACATTCCAGGGTAGTTATTGCCAAAAAACGACTCGCAACCAAATATTAAATTTTAATTTATTTGGTATAAAATGAAAATGAAAATTATACGAATACACGATTTCTTTATGAAACTTCACACATTTCTTTTGCCTCGTGTTTTACGACACTGACCATAACTAAATGCTATAATCTATATGTGCTTTAATAAAAGAGCATTGATATTCTAAAATCCATAAGAAGCATTGCTTTATCACATCCAGTTCATAGAATAGCAATGTCTTTCTCTCAAACTTCTAAAAGTTTTGCATGCGTAGAATTCCTGCATGCTGATTTAGTTAAGTCATTCCATTCTTGTAAAGCCCGAATATTATTCCGGAAGCAAGCAAGAATGCTTTCGCGTAATACTTGGTTAACGGGCAAGTTGTAAAAGAGCCAATTTACAAACATACTTACATATCTTTGGATGGGTGATTTATGAAAGGATTTTCTTTTTGCGAAAACGCTTACATTTCTTCTTTAGTACACAAATATTCTACTAGATTGTCCGCAAAGTGGTTTTCATTTAGCATAGCGCTACGGGAGCTAACAATTTTTTTGGCTAACTAAAATTTTCTTTGTATCCTAACACAGCATGAATTCAATCCTTTTTCTCTGAGTTAAAAATGTTAACATTTCCACTTATGTGAATGCATAATACCCATAGTTGGGCACAAAAGAATAAATGATATGCGCGTTTCACTACCACTAATTCTTCAATGGTAGTTAAAAAACGAATTTCATTATCTCTGAATATTTAGTGATAGTGAAAAAAAATTAACTATCATTAAACTTTAGTGATAGTGAAAAATAATTGCATGATCACTAAACCTTTAGTGATAGTGAAAAAAAATTGCGCTACCACTAATTATTTAGTGACAGTGAAAATCTTTAGTAATAATTAACATTTTTCAGTAACATAACACTATTTCTTGAAGAATAAAAGTAAGTCTAATGAGCTGAAGCAGTATAAGGAAATGTTTTGAAAATAAACAATAATTTTGAGTATTATTATTATTATTTATTATTATTTATTGTTCGGCTTTTACATTTCATTACATTTCATTTTTAATCATTAACATTAGAACGTACGAAAGTGACACTAGGTCGTTTGTCGGAAGAAAAAAGAAAAAACAAAATCTTACATTTTACATATGTTACTATGGTACTACGTATTGAATTCGCTTAAAATTAATTTTCTATATTCTATAGCACCAGTGATGAACTTAAATAAGTTATTATATCCAGAAGGGCCAACACCATTTAAAATGTCTATGATTTCATCTCGGTTTAAACTAAATTTTCCAAAAAATCTTTGACGAATTCTTTTAAGTATCGGGCATTTTCCTAAAAAATGTGTGATGTCTTCTAATTCATTTAAGTTACATAAAGTGCAGTTTAAATCCCTTTGGCTTCCCAAGTATATTAAATCACATCTGGCTTTCATAATCCACATAATTTTATAGATTCCAGTATTATCGTTTAAATAGCTTCTGGCGTTGTTATGGTCTAATTCCTTATATAATCGGGTGCTTTGGTGTGCCCTTTCCCATAAAGTTCGAATATTCGAATCATGAAGATTTTCTATTATTGAAATTATATTTCTATTCCACTCTCTTTTATTTGAAGTGCCCCAGTTACATGTTATATTTAACTTTTGTGCTAGATTACTAATTTCTTCAACCCAAAATATCTGTTTTTCTAAAATCTTTTTTGATAGTATATGAGGCAATCTATTATCATGATATTCAAATAACGTTTTGAATATATATTTTAAGTGAAGCTGCAGTGTATACAAATGAAAACTTGGAACATTTGTCTCCAAGAGAATGCAATAAGATGGCGTATTACTCGGGAGATGAAGTACCCTTTTTAAAAAATAAAGTTGAATTTTGTCTACTTCTTCAAACAACGAGTTTCCCCATACCTGAACAGCATAACTCTGGATTGCTCTAGTCACCGCTAAAAACAGTTTCCATTTTGCCGACAACTTAATTTTATTTTTACTAAGGAATGTGCACCAAGTTGCATTTATGCTATTTTTCGCTAGAACATTTCTATTTTCTATATGTTGCTTGAAACTGAGTTTTGATGTTAGCTTTACACCCAAGTAATTATATTCTTTCGTTATTGGTATAACTTCGCCGTGAAAAAACCACTTTTCTTTTTCTGCTATTCTACCGCCTCTCCGAAAGATCATTATGGCTGACTTAGATAAGTTTACTTGCATATTCCACTTTTCGCAGTATTTTTCTAAGTTGCTTATCATTTTTTGAAGAGCACAAACCTCATCTGCCAATATGACGATATCGTCAGCATATAATAGCAAACGGATATTTAACTCATCTATAAAGAGTCCCCCCTCCAAACAGTCGTGCAGGTCATAATTTTGAGTAGAAGCTTCTAATTATGCCTCACCAAAAATAGAAAAATATAATGAATTTTTGTTTGCTTTTTCTAAAACGAATTTTTCAAAATTATTGTCAGTCAGATTTTGTTTTGTCAATCTAACAAAGAGAAAAGAGGTCCTTTCACTAACGCAGAGGTGTGTAATATTTTAAAAACATTTATTTTTCATAATAGGAAAGCAGTGCAAACCAGCATTGAGCTCTATCATCGTCATAGGTGTTAAGATCAATGGTTTCGTTGCTTGTGTGGCACGTGGCGCCGTCTTGATGAAAATAAAAAATCGTTAATCATAGCGCAATCAATTCACAACATTCACTGTTGCTCCAGCTTCATTTTCGAAAAAGTAAGGCCCAATGACTCAAGATGATTTTTCGATGGATTCCGGATCATTTTAATGCATTTCAACGACCCAATCAGCAAAGACACGACGTTGTTGATGATCGGCCGGCTTGGGTTCTTGTGTTAACTGGATTTTATAAGCCTTAAGACCCAAACCTTTAAGCAAAATACGGTGTAATGACGTTTGTGGAATGCCTAATTCCAAAGAACGACGAGGAATGGACAAACCTGGGTTCTCTCCAACACTTTCGGCTACAACAGCAATATTTTCGGCTGTTTTTGAGCGACGTGCACGGGGTTTTATTCTTCACATCACTAACTTGTCCCAACAGCACGAATTTTTTCATCAATTTCTGTTTTGCGGTCCGACAAGGTGCTTCACGATGACCCAAAAATGTTCCAGTTTTACGAACCGTCTCTGCCCAATTTTCACCATTTTTATAGTGAATTTTAATAATTTCAATGCGTTTTTTAAGCGTGTATCGTTTCATTTTTATTAATGGCGTAGCTCCTACTTGTCAAATATCAAAAAATTACAGCTTCAAAAGTGACATCTACAGAAATAGCGGGCTATTAAAAATAACACCTGTTATTGGAAAACCCTTTACTACTTATATATAATTTTCGTCTAAGATGGAAGTGGTTAACAAAAATTTCGCAGGTGGTTTTCTTTTAATCGAATACCTATGAACTCCCCATCGGATTCGTAAAAATGATGTATTTGCACTTAGGGAAAGCTGTCGTTACTTTCTTATCCTACTGGTTGTTCTTTAAACCTCAGCTCTATTCTTTACAATAACTTTATCTTGGATACCATCTAGAGTGTTTGACTCAGCGAAATTCTGAAAGAAATTTTAAGTTTTCGGAAGCTAAGCGTCGCATTTTTATTTTTATGGACTCTAAAGTAGGAATAAAAATACCAAATAATATATTTTATTCTCTTTGAAGGAAGTCGATTGCTTCAGCGATAACTTTTGCATATTTTTACAAATATTCAATTCCTTTCTCATTAAAAGTGAAAATTTCAAGCTTGTACAAAGTTCCGCTAACCTGTTTTTGCTTCTAGAATTTCGAGAGTGCCAAATAAATAAGTCTGCTGTTGACACCAAAAAGTTGTGTTGTATTAAGACGCCTTTATATCAACAAACTAGTTGGTAACTAATATAGGGCATAAAATATAAATTCAAATGTATTTAGTTAAAGATTATATTTTTCAGAAAGCTTAGTGATAATGGAAAAGAATTAACAATCACTAAAAGCATAATGCCTCTTCTTCACTACCACTAAAGGTTTAGTGATAATGCAAGTTTTTTTCACTACCACTAAATTTTCAGTGATAATGAATCTTGCATTTTAAATAACACTGCATAGACATTGGTAGTGCAATTAAGTCATAATCATCATTGTTGGTTGAACAATCCTGGTCGGGTCTTCGCCTGCTGTAGCATATGGCTCCAATTGTCTCGGTTTCTTGCCTGTGTCCTCCATGCCCGAAATTCCAATAAGCCTGCGTCTTCTTCTACATACATCGTCAATCCATCTAAGAGGCGGGCGGCCCATTCTTCTCTGTCAGTGGCATTTACCGAAGAGTATTTGTTATTCCGCGATATGTGACCTACCCTGGTCAATCTGTTGATCATGATTATGGTTATCACATATAGTTTTTCGAGTTCCCGCCACTCGCCTCGTGCCAAAAAAAATTTCTGTTTATCTGGATCTCTGAGTGTCCACGTTTCACTACCATAGAGAAAGAAGGAAATAAAAATTGAGCGATACAGTGAAATCTTTGTTTTTCTGTATAGGAGTTGATTCTTTAGCTGTTGAAACAACGAAAAATAGCAGCGGTTGGCCATAAGGACTCTGTGGCCGATTTATGCAGAAATTTTGTCGCCATGATTAATGACAATTAGCGCTTACGCCGTTTTTGAGTGTTTTGCCGAGCTCCTCCTCCTATTTGTGGCGTACGTCTTGATGTTGTTCCACAAATGGAGGGATCTACAGTTTCAAGCCGACTCCGAACGGCAGATATTTTTTATGAGGAGCTTTTTCATGGCAGAAATACACTCAGAGGTTTGCCATTGCCTTCCGAGGGGCGACCGCTATTAGAAAAAACGTTTTCTTAATTTTGGTGTTACATCGAGATTTGAACCTACGTTCTCTCTGAATTCTGAATGGTAGTCACGCTCCAGCCCATTCGGTTACGGCGGTCGCTCCAAGGTATTTAGATTCCTGCACTACTTCGGAAGCATAGTCACCGATTTTTAGATTTGACCCACATTGTGTCTGACAGAATTCGATGTAGTTAAAACCAGCGCTTTGCAATTTAGTAGTAGTTCAAAAATGCCCAACTCTGATAATAACAGAGTGATGCCGCAGTAAAAGTTATCCAAGAAAAATGTAATTTTTCCATAATTTTCCATCAATATATTTTTTCAAAAGACGCGCCTAGATGTTTTTTAAAATATGATATCAAATACATATACTAAAATAGATTCTTTCAGGTTTAACTATTTTATCAAAATACGGCTCTTAACAATTGCATGTGAAAAATGGATAATGTAAATGTCTACAGGTAACATAAAATCCGCCAAACAGTCAATTTATGAATGCCTAGTTGTTGCGAGCGTCGAGATATCTATGTTGAAGGTTGTTCAGCAACAGTTTGCGCTACAGCAACAGTTTTTTGTCGGTCAGTCCTTTTTTATCCTTGGCAGTACATATATGATTTTTACCAACCATTGAATTGAATACTCATTCGGACGACGGACCAAAAAAGTTACGAATTTTGCGATATGTTGTTCTTAATGATCGATCATTTTTATAATAAGTTTGAATAATTTCAAGATTGTTCTGTTGTGTAAAATTGTACTTCAGGAAGATGGCATAAACAAGGTAATGTCTAGGAATTATTTACTACAGACATCTAGGCTTTACTTTTGAAACACCCTTTTCTTA
This sequence comes from Anastrepha ludens, assembly GCF_028408465.1. Classification (NCBI taxonomy): domain Eukaryota; kingdom Metazoa; phylum Arthropoda; class Insecta; order Diptera; family Tephritidae; genus Anastrepha; species Anastrepha ludens. The sequence goes on from NC_071500.1 coordinate 72,776,798, forward strand.
TATTCACTCTATGATGTTAACATGTATAAGTAAGTAGATATCAAACGAAAGAGGATACAAACTGCTATTAAAAAAATTGTTCGTTTACTTTTCGCTAGGATCAATATAGTACAATAATGCCCTTAGAAAAATGTAGGCTTAAATGTCCATGAAATTTCCTAATGAATTATTCAAAAAAAAAAAGCTATATCAAATGTATGCACATATACGGTGTAATATATGATTCAACTTCGTTCTGCTTGCGGCTTTATAAAAAATGTAAAAAATTTATTAAACTCTCTTTCCGTTTTCGCTTTTTGAAACTTTAAAGTTCTTTAAAAAATCAATTTGATGAGAAAATTAAAAACTGAGTGTGCATCATTTCTACCTAAAATCTATAGTTTCAGGTGGTCATGAATTTTTTCCTGGATGTCAAAAAAACAACAATGCTTGTCGCACGGTGTAATCAGAATTTGGATTTCCATTGTGCTTTGTGTTATGCAAATACTGGAATCTGTTGATTATGAACTCAAATATGCAAAATTTCAGTAGCAATATATTCTCGCAATCTGCTTTTTAAACATCCGCCGTGGCCGAATGGGTTGGCTCCTCCTATCTTGTGCTATATTCTTAACACGTTGTGTGCGGAATTTTGGTGGACGCAGGGATTTTGCGAGAAAATTTAGTTTTTCAGTTAAATCTCAATAAATCAAATAATATTAAATTTTTTAACCAAAACTTTATGTATTTTATATTGAAATATAACATGATGACGTTGCACTAACCCTTATTAAAACGTGTCTCCCGCTCAAGTATCAATCGTTAGAAAACGTACTAGTACGTGCCCCGTCCACAATTTTTTTATTCCTTCTTTTCACATATCGCATATCGTGATCAAAAGAAAAGTATGTATGATCTATATGATGACTATATAAATAATAATAATTACGTCGGATTATGTAAATCATAAAACATAAGCTGCCGTAATAACGGTACAGAGGAGTACAGCATTACGTCACAATACAGTTTGATCTCACAGACGGTGGAATACCCTGGCGTTTTGTGGATATTCATCTCGCCATTTTAATTAAAGTTAAAAAAACTCGTATATTGAAAAACAAAAACCAAAGCAATTACAAAACATGATTCAATGATAAAAGGCTAGCTCAGTAAGTAGCTTTCTCGATCTCTCTTGACAAATCGGCTCCCTTAGCAAGACACTGGGTTGCTAGCTCAAGAAATTTTGAGTAAAAGTGGAGGAAAAGTAGTGTAGAAAACACATTTCATTTTCAAAATCGTCTGCTTACGAGCAATAACTCGCTAAAGAGTTTTCATCGGTATGCTCAGGACTATGGTAGCATGCCATGGAATACATACCACTTAAGTCCGGATATGATAGAGTAATTGACGCAATGCGAGATCGATGAGTGGTGAATTTACAAAGCTTTATTTCTTATGATATGGTGATTTAGACGGAGTCCATGTTTTGCAAAAAGTTAGCATTTCCCAAACAGTTACGACAGGGAGAATAATTGGGTGGTCCCGACAGGATCGATAACATTACATACCTCATTATAAAAAAGTTGGGATTGACGGAACTTATTTCCAATGAGCCCACCTTCCCATGGATGGATGAAGTGTCCAGAGGAGGCTTGGCAAAGCACAGTACCAGCATGAAAAAGCTTCTTATAAAAAACCATCTACCGGAATCGGCTTAAATCTGTAGGTCCTCCCATTTGTGGAATGCGCGCTACAAATAGGAGGAGAATCTCGGTCAAACACCTTATAAAATTGTACGTGCCAATTATTTATTCATTTTTAACAAAATAGTTTCATATTGGTGAACCTTCGCGATCGGTTTTAAATTTAAAAATTAATTCACAAAATAAAATTAAGGAGGATTAAGTGAAATCATTTCTTGTTTTAATATTAGACTTGGCAATTTCCGCTAATAAATTCTATTTGTACCATTATATACATTCAAATATTAATTAAAATTAATTTTTTAAATCATTCGCAGTTTGCTTCCATTTAAGTAAGAAAATACTTTTTTGTTACCATGTTTACCAAAAAGGATTTAATATAATATTTTCCACTCTATTCACCTTCTTAAATACAACCTTTTGTAAGGGAATGTGAAAAATCGAATGTCACTAGTGAGCAAACCTTGAATAATTGAATCATGTTTACAAAACATATACATACATATGTGCCCATAATTATGAAGGTGGTCTAAGTCAGCATTAAATAAAATGAGTTTATCGCTTATTTCACATCCACACTATCTTAAACTATACGTATTTCATGTAATTTTCACGACATCGTCAAAAATGAACCTAAATACATATAGGTGATGTAATTCCAACGTTATACGGAATTCATTTAGTGTTAATTATGAAAGTGGTCTAAGACAAAAATTGGAAGAAATTACATATAATTTATATTTACTGAATGAAAAAATCCAAGCATGAAATAATGAGGGAGAGAAATTACATCTTAGAGAAAGTCATGATGTAAATTTACAAAATGCTGAAAGAGCTAGGAACTGTCTTGCAGAGGACCAGAGAAAAGCCAAAGGAAATTCTAGCGAACACTATGAATCCTCGTTTGATAAAGCTCTTCCGTGCCCTAAACTGTCTGTTTCGTTAATTAGTCTATTTTAAGCGAAATATGTACGTTTATAACTTGGGCTTCCATAATTTCCATAATGACAATGTCAAGATGGATGAGATAAAACTACAGCATCAAGAGGTACACAGATGCATTTTAGCGAATATGGAGGATATTATAATTACTCAAAAACTCGTAATAGCATACAGTGATGCGTGTTCAGGCCAAAATCGTAACATTAATGGATGGAAATTGCTAATAATAATATTGAAACGGTAGACCACAAATTTTTGGTATTGGGTCATATATGGTATGGGTATATATACCTGTGTTTACTACCATACATCCCATCACCATGAATATTTTAAGAGTGATGATGAAAGAGTGATAAAAATGATTATTTTCTAAAAAAAATAAGTACATGTTCATGAATTACTTCGTTAAAGTTATTGTTTCAAATAAAATTCATTGTTCTTAATTGCACTAAGTCATTTATAGGACATTCAATTCATTTTGAAAATGGTCTATGTCAGTTAAAGCTTTAAAAACAACATTTTCGAATGAAGTTCCTATTATATTTCATATTGATAATAAATTTTCATTATAAATTAAAATGTCGCATAATACAAAAATAGTTTTTTGGGTTAATTTGGAAGAGAAATGTAAAAAATAAACGCTTTGAAAGAACTGATTAATCTTCTGCTAAATTATATAACAATGACTTTTTGAAACTTAAGTTTGCTAAAGTTAAGAAACGATTATTTACATGTAATACGCAGATATTGTGAGCAATGTCTTACATGCATACATGTGTAAGTATATAAATATTACCAAATAGCATGCTGTTCTGCCCATAGAGTTGAGTGTGGTGAATAGTTTTTACATTTCCCCTCTTTATGCTTTTAACGAAGCTATTTTGGTGTAACTCCAAATGGTATAAAGTGAAAAGTGGGGAACTTACCGTAGGAAAATATTCGTTTAACTAATTTTCAAAAATAATTTATATTTTAAAATACACATACTATGTAAGGATCACAAGTGTGCAATGTCGATTTACCATAAAAATGTCCAGAAGGTGGCAGCTTAGACTGCCCTTAAAACAAATTTCAGACGTAAACCTTCAAATCACTGTTACACGTAAATATTTTTTAGTTTCCGCTACGATACTTTTGTCGGACCCTTGCCTTGTAGGGAAAAGTTCGAGTTTGTCGTGCAGTGGTATGTACGCTGCATTGTTTACTCTTGACTTGCCACCTCTTCTAAAATTAAAAGTAACCAAATCATTGACTATACTATTATTAAGCAAACAAAACAGAGCGTACTAGGAACGAAGCTAAAATTCTAAATTATTCCATCTTAGCCGAAACTTCAATATTAACTATACATTACTTAAAACCAAATATTTCGTAACTACTTTATTGATATTTTAACTAAAAAATACGTGGCTCGCTTATAATTTGTGTTTGTTCATTTACATTTTTCTCAATTTCAATTGAATTTATACGAATCATTGTGTTTGGAGAACGCTGGAAGTTAATACGCATATATTGCTTCCTGCGCTTCTTCTTAAAATGTGTCTTTGTGTGCGTTAACGTTTTCTCAATAATGGTGGCGTTCACGTTTACCAAACCCTGAGGAAGCAGTGGCCGACCGATTAATGTAAAGTCCTTCGCACCTGCCAGCAGTACTTTTTCCAAGCGAATTTGGTCTCCAATCGTTGGTGGCCAATAACCTTCCACAAGAATAATGTCTCCCGCTGTGATTTTAAACTGCTTGCCACACAAATGCACAATAGCGAATAACCTTCCTTCCTTTTCGGCTCCAAGTTGTGAGTTTACTTTATTGAAGACATCTTGACATTCTTTCTGTTCGACCTCTGCAATCTTTTCACTTGTGTTTGCTACAGCAAGAGTATTCACCAAAGAGGCTTTTTGTTGTTGCACAAGACTAGGTGTAATGTTTAGGGCACGAAATGTGTCTATAATTTAAATTGAATGAAATTCGCGAGATTGATGGGAATAAACATACTTACATGTTAGGTTACTGACAAGGCAAGGCTTGCGCGCCGCAGAAAGTAAATTCTTGACCAAAAACGCCATTATTTTTGTTATTAATAATGAAAAAATAATTACGAACTATTGCACAAACACTGCATCCTAACCACAAAATCAACTTTGACTTTTCAGACAGCTGACATGATTCTTCCTCTTTTATCTATGTGGAGGTACACCACGGCAACGAAATATTCACAATAACGTGGTGTATATAAATATCTTATCACAGTATGGTGTATTTTTTTTGCAATTAGGATAGAAAGGTATCAGATTTTGTATTTATTTCTTATACAATTGAGAATAATTAAGTATACTACGTTTCGACAGTATACTACGTAAGCGACAGAATAAAGTTTAGTAAAAGGTAAAATAATTAATCTTTCTCGCATAGTACCTTGAGAGAAATGTAAAAATTTTTAAGTAAAAATATTCCCCATATGTGTATTTATATTTTTCGCGAGCAAAGTTGTGTTATTAAAAGGTAAAATAAATGAGCTTTTGGCTACGAATGACATTGGAACTGTTAATTTACTATACTTGGTACACACGACATTTAAAGTTACACATCTCATAAAATAATAACTAAATTAAATTTGAATTTATCAGTTCGCCTTTCAATTGGGTAACTTGAGCAAAAATGTAAATGTCTCAAAGAAAACATGTTGGCCTTATTGCGATAGGTTGGAACAATTAGCACGCCTTTTCCAAATGACAATTATGTTTAAACGAAAACGAACGATATTTTATTTGTAAATAGCCAATAACAAAAAAATACTTACGGTTACGGTTATGACTATCTCATATTGATTACAGTGTTGCCCATAGGTTGGTTCGATCAGCAGATTTATGTAGTTATGATTATGACACCTCTAATTAATCTTAAAAATCGTTATGGCTAATACTACGGTTAAGGTTATGGCGTTATGCCATGGCACCTCTAATAGACCCATCACAATGGGTCCGTTCCGTCTGTTGCGGCAATACATTTGATTGACGTAACATGTAAAGCGTACTGTGGTGACACAATGAAAGTATTGCCGCATATAAACAAAAAAACAATGGTAGTCGTAGACGGTGGGTGCGACCATAACTTCGAAATCATTCATTTTTCAAGGCAACTCGATTAAGCCTTTTGACAGCCCTATAATTTAACCCCAAGGATGGATGACAACACACTTTATAATCTCCTCATCATGGCTGTCCCATTGTGTGATGCAGATGAGATCATCCGATGAGTCGATTTCTTGAATGAGAAACGGCGAAGAGAGTTATGGAGCCTTACCTTTGTCAGACGTCGGATAAAACTGTCAATGGAACAGTGAGCTGTATGAGCTTTACAGCGCCAAATACATCCATGGGCAAGGTCATGTTGGGCGAATTAGTACCAATGTTTCAACCCTGAAAGTATTCGATTTTGATGGTCGCAGATCTACGAATTCGACCTAAGTCTCTTGGGCTTTTAATGCGCCAATAAAAAGTAATATGTGCCAAAGAAACCAAAAGATTCGCGGAAGATCTCAAACCAATTTTTCAATCTTACTATCCATAGATATCTATACTGCCTCTCTATTCCTCCCACTGTAATCTATCCGAGTGTAGTACAATGGTCTTCCTGACTGAGTGCCTGTCCAACCTCTCACAAATTAAAAAAAAATCGTTCTACTTAAGACCAAGAGAGATTGCAGCTTCTGTTGAGCATCTTCAGGTGGTACGTGGCCTGCCACTCCTCGACCAGCTTGTTGAAAGGGGTCCCAACACAAGGCATGCTTGGTAATATTGCCATCACTGTTTTAAGCGTATGCCCTATCTACTGTCACTTCGGTCCGAGTTGGTATTGTACGGGGCCAAAAAATATATTTAGTTTTTTTACGAATAAGTGGGCTTAGCACCAGTTTTTCAGTGCTAGTTTAACTGTGGTGAATTTTTAAACTGAGTTTAGCCCTGCAAAATGGAGCTCTTCAACTTTGTTTAAGGGGGTCTTCTGGTCTCGAGGCCCTGAAATGAAGGGTTTTTTGGGGATTGATTGTGACAAATCCTGTGAATATTTTAAAAAAAGTTTTTTTTTTTTATTTTAAAGGTACATGTCTTGGCTTTTAAAAAATGGTTTTGACTTTGAAAAAAATTAACACCCGCGACCTTGAAATGGCGCTGAAGACGTCCACCTCCAAACGAAACAGGTCTCCATTTTGGTCACGGTTTTTCCACCTGGGTAATCAGAAAGCAAAAATTAGATATGCGTTGTCTTCAGAGTTGCCTTGGTTAAGTTTTCCCGTGACAGATTATTTTTTTTAAATTTTTTTCAAAAGTTATGCAACAATTTGCAAAAAAAATTTTTTTTTGCTCATTTTTTGAACTTTAAAAGGTTATAAAAATGGAATGAAAAAAAATTTCAAAAATCGTACACGGGGAAACTTAGCGGTAAGTTTTCCGAACCTTTTAAGACCAAAACCATTGAAATCGGAGTATAACTACTATGAAAAGTGTGACCAAAATTCTTAAAAAACACGATTATCGGGGAAACGCGTTTAAAGATAAAGTTTATGATGAAAACGGCCGGAGGAGGGTGCACTTCGGTGCCCAGAAAAATGTGAAAAAATGCGATTTTCAAAAAATCCTTTCTGTGGCGTATTCTCGCATACACATACAACAAAATTATGCAAAAAAAAAAAAATCGATTTTTTTTTCGCTGGAGACCAGAAGACCCCCTTAACTTGTACTAAGGGAATAAGAAGTATGCACGTTCGCACAACAGTAATTGGAAATAAGTCTATAGAGCCCCCTTAATGATTTAATCAAAAGCTTCAAATTTATATACATATTATATTATATTATATTACTTTGTATACGTTAACGTGTGTGTAAAAACTTGATATGCATCAGTAAGCTTTTCGCTCTCATTCTTTAGTCTAACTTTACTCTTTATTAAATACTTTTATGCTCAGGTAAATTACTTCAAATCTCTGTTCTCTTCAAAGGCGCTAATTTCGTTGTGCTGATTATTTCGTTAATTGTGGTAGTAGTGATCCAACAACGAATTTAGGTTGTTCGCTTTATACTTCTAAACATATTTGCTGTGCTTCGCCCGATACAAATTATGCCGGCAGAAAATACGCTACATGTAAGTTAAATAATATAGATTAAATGAATATGCTTATAGAATACATATAATGGACGAAGTAAAAGTTTCCAGCAATTTTTCACTAGATATTCATTTCTCACGATTTGTGACGGATACCTAGATTCTGTATGTATATACTAGTAAATGATTCAGGCTTTGTATGATCAGTCGTTTATGTTCAGTAATAAATTAATGAACTGTTAGCTAATTGTGCAAGACGATTGCGGCAACACATTCATGCCCGCTTCATCTACCAAAGTACAATTGCTAATTTTTTAAGTAATTGGGGGCAATAATTGGCCAGCGGCCATTAAGTACGAGAATTATAATGACAGATACAATAGATCTCGTTTCTGAACAAAATGCAAGTGTCTTGTTTGGAGTGTGGTGGCTGAATTCCTAAAGCCGGATGACACCGTGGTGACAAATTTTGTTTATTGCCGTAGTTGCTGTAAAGTCCTGAAGTATCATATACCGGAAGCCAAATATCTGATTTGAATTGCTTCAAGTGCTGCAAAAACGGGAAAGAATCGCAATTTTTGAAATTTGTTAGAGCATTGGACAAAAAGGAGCCCTTCTCTTTTCGGCAGTAAATGGTAATCCCCCGGCGTCATTACAGCCAAAGCTCGAAACGTTTTGTGGCGCGAGCCACTCGAAATCTTCGAGCATTGTTTGCCTTTACAAGCATTTGCCCTGCACGCATACCTAACGTGCCTCCACAAAAGAGAGATTGTGTTGATGATATACGAAAAGAATCAACACAGCCTATGCTCATGTTATTGTATTTCACGGCCGTCTGAACAAGAATTGATTAAACGAGTGTGTGAATACATGTGAATGGCAAAAGTCTGTTGCTGAGTCTCCGATGACGTGGCAGCCGAAGTTACTCTCTCAATTTTGTCATTCATTCCACTCGCCTCTCTTTCTGTCAAATACAAAAGATAAAGTTACTCTTACGATTTTGCTGTGGATGGTCAAACCTTCTAATCTCTCATTCTTGAAAAATCAAGGCGATCACCGCTAAGGCCGACTGATTTAAAATCGAATAAACGGCTGAAATGGTGATGTCAGTTGGCTACCTAGAAGCTGTCTCTATTGATTATGTTTTGCGGTTACCTTTTAGAATAAATGTTACGCTAAACATCCGCCGAAAGTCACTATGATCCGAAACTCGCGAAAATGTATTGAAAAATTGGATTGAAATTGTGAAATTGTGCTCCATGCTTAATAGCAAGGTTTACTCTTTCTAATAAAAAATAAAAAAAAAAGAATTAAAAATATTCATGTGCGTTTTGCTAAAATTTCAAACACTAGATGGCCCATACATCGCTTTTGTCGGGCAACTAAATATTTGTATAATTATGCAAGTATAATTTTCAAAGGTATTTCAGATTCCTAAATTACATACATATACACATATATATATATACATATACATTATCATACATTTATGCTTCGTAGATACTTAGAATCATGACTACATATATTCTGATATTTTAGTTTACAGAAATCACGATCCCCGTAACTTACGGCCATATATCGGGACGTTGGTATGGTGACCAGTCAGTTCGCCCGCTACTCGCATTGCATGGTTGGCTCGATAATTGTGGTACCTTTGCTAAATTGGCACCGCTACTCGTGCGAACAGCTGGCAGTGTGCTATGCATCGACCTTCCCGGACATGGCTACTCCTCACATCTACCACCTGGAATAATATATCATACCATGGAGTATGTGCGCGTTATAATAGGTTTGATGAAATCATACAACTGGTCCAAGGTATCGCTAATGGGTCATTCCATGGGTGGATCAGTGGCGTTTTACTTCACAGCACTCTATCCAACCAAAGTTGATCTCCTAATTCAAATTGATGTCGTCAAAAGAGATAGTTTTGGCCCAGTACTCAACCTAGATTATCGCCGATCTGCAATGAATAAAGCGCTGCTAGACAATGAACGTTTAATGGATGCTGCAATTCTTCAGGAACCGCCAAGTTATGCGTTTGCCGAGTGTGAACGTTTGCTCCATAAGGGTTCGGGAAACTCTGTGAATCTTGAAAACTGCAAATATATTTTGGAAAGGAACTTGAGTAAATCGCGAAAATACCCCGAAAAATATTACTTTTCACGTGACACACGAGTTAAATACATACTGGATTTTGAGGCAGAAAAGGCATTTTTCCAAGCCATGGCAATGCGTATTTGTGCGATTAAAATTCCGCACTTGGTTATTAAAGCCGGTGCCTCCACTAATATAGGCCCTGAATCCACAGAGTTGATTGCTATAATGAACGAAAATAATCCACACTTTGAAACGCATGTGGTGCCGAATGGAACTCACCATGTGCACCTGAACGATGCGCCACTTATCGCCAAATTGATCGCGCCCTTTTTGAAGCGCTATCTCCCACTGGCAGACTTCCAAGTTGAGCAGTCAGGTGCTAAAAATGAATTGCTGCCAAAGGGTAAATTGTGATCTTGAAATGCTTGTCTTTAAATTTTAATTAAATTTTATGGCTTTACTCATAAAAATGTGCGCATAAGCGAATTGCGCTTAACATAGCATAGTACATGTGGTAGTACTTAAGCTTATATGTATGTATGTATGTATATGTACTTATGTAGACTAATGTAATGAGATCAGAGTTCGTTGGTTAAATATTTTTTTATTTTATTAACAATTTTGGCACACAGATGCCTATGTAGCTTTTTCTTAATTGTTGTAAATGAATGTTGATTTTTCTTTTGGAAAGAGTGTTGTTTAATTCTCGAAAGTTTAGAGTTTTAGTCTATTATAAACCACACAGAAGATAACTTTAAATCCCACCAGAGATCTGTGGAGGCGTCGAGTTAACGAGTGCGAAATGTCGGAGAGCCAAGTAAGTGAAATTATCGCACTGTCGATTGGAACTGATAACGATTTGTTTAGGGGGGGAAAACCAGCAAACGAAAATTCATTTAAGATAGTGTGTCTCTATTAATTTTATAGCCATTCGAATTGCAAATTCCAGTGCCGTGGGGATACATCGCTGGCTGCTGGTATGGTAATCAACACGCACGCCCCCTGCTTGCCTTGCACGGTTGGCAAGATAATGTCGGCAGTTTTGCTCGCTTAGCTCCGCTTATTGCTCCACACCGGCCCATACTAGCCATTGATTTGCCGGGTCACGGTCGTTCCTCACACTTTCCAGCCGGTCTTTATTATCACTTCAATGACTTTGTACGCATAGTTCATCGGATTGTTCGTTACTATAAATGGCATAAAATCTCTTTTATTGGTCACTCAATGGGAGCTGCACTTAGTTTCTATTATGCCGCACTTTTTCCAAACAAGGTGGACATGATCATTGCCATCGATGCGTTGACGACGCCTTACTTTTTGCCAAATATACAAATTACTTTGACATCTGTGATGATGGAGAAGACATTAAACGCCGAGGATCGCTGGTTGAAAGAGCCTGCGCCACTTTATACCTATGAGGGCTTGGAAGATTTGCTATATCGTGGTTCAGAGCAGTCTGTGGAATTGGCACATTGTAAATTTCTGCTGGAACGTAGTGTTAAACGGTCGGAGTGCAACTCTGACTTGTATTATTTCTCACGCGACGCGCGAGTTAAGCTTTTAGATATGGTTTTTACTCAGCCTGAATTGGTGCTGGCAATGGCTGAACGTTTGCACAATATCCATTATCTCGTCATTAAAGCTGAATTTTCGGAATATATAAAGGAGGAGAATCTTAAGGAAGTCATCAGAGTTTTACGTGCCAACAATCGCACATTCGAGTTTCATCTGTTGAAAGGAGAAAAGCATCACGTTCATCTGAATAACCCTGAGCGAGTGGCGTCGTATATAGTGCCATTTTTACGAATGAATGACGTTCACGGGATAGAGCCAATTGCGAAGCTTTAGTTATTGATGAAAAGAACGATACGATAAGGCATAAGCATAAGTAGGAATGGTAATTACTAAAAATAATAAATTAAAAAAATATAACTTCAAATCTAATTATTATTTCCTTACCACTTTTTTGTGCCAAAATATCTAATCATTTGTAGTATTTTTTTGTTTTTAGATGCAAGGGAATGATTAGTATTTGACTATTTATTTTTCGCTGACAAATTGTGGTTATTTTCTAAATTATATTTTTTTTATTATTTCGCTCATGGGCCATTACTTTTCGATTTTATTTAAAAAACATTTTTTGCTTAAACTCAATCTTAGGTCAGTTTTGTCCATACAAACCATTATTTTTTATAACCTCAATTTTCTTTTAATATTTGCTTGTTACGATTTGTAACAAACTTGTACCTCCGAGTAGTATTTGGATTTCCTGTTTATTGAAATATGAAGTCAGTTCTCCAAAATTCAAAATACCGCATAAATTAAAGAACACTGCTGGACTCTTATGGAACTTATTGCACTGTGCACCAATCGAAGCTAGTCCAAACTTTTCTAATATTTGGTGCAAATATTTATACCTATACGGCGGTCGCCGAATGGTTGGTGCGTGCCTACCGTTCGAGAGTGCGTGGGTTCGCAATTATATATATACATATACCTATTCGGAAATAAAACGCTCAATTGATTTCCAAACCTTCGCTGGAATTTTTTTCTACAGCCTACTAGATTTTTCAAGTAGCTTTCAAAAAAGTGGAAAAATGGTTAAAATATGTACATGTCTGATCGAAATGAAAGTGTAAGACGTATAGTAAAATTTCACAGGAAATATTTTCGTACAATATTTTAATGCATTAGCTCCTTAGCAGCCATGATTCTTACTTTAAGAAACCGCTTTAAAAAATTAATTACGATAGCGGTTAGTAGATTAAAATGTTCTAGAAAACTATTCTCGGGAAAATTTTACTAGTGGTCTCCTTAGGCCTCATGTCACCAACGTAGAAATTCATGGAGTAGCCAGACTAATACTACTTTAATCGAAAATGTGAGCAATACCATATATCCTCATTTTCCAAATATCAGAACTAATATTTCCAAAACATTCGCAAAATAGTTAATTTTGTATGAGTAAAGAAACTACCTGCTGTCCCTGATATTATTTATTTCGAAATAGTAATATATATAAGTAAAGTTTTTCCAAGATACTATATAACAAATTACACCTATACCTCGCTTTACACGGTATTCGCTTAATACGGATTCGTTCTTACACGGTTTTCAAAATCAAAGCAAAAACAATACAACATGCTATTCTGTCATAATACTTTGATAATGTATATTACTTCAATCAAAACAAAATCAAAGATCGAAAATTTACCTTTAAATGCTGAAGCAAAAAAATGTTTACCAAGGGAAAAGCAAAAATTAACAAAACCGGCATGAATAGAAAAATTATTTCTTTTGAAACTAAAATTGAAATTTTGGACCGCTTAAGAAATAAAGAAATAATGGTGGATATTGCTAAATTTTATTCAATGAACGAAGCAAAAATAAGATCAATAAAGAAAAACGAAGACTCAATTAGAAAGAGGGTAGCAGCTGTAATGCATACGAGTAGCGCAGCTAGCGGTCATAAGACTGCAAAAGATCGTATAACGATTCTTCTTTGTAGAAATGCTTCTGGAGATCATATTATAAAGCCATTGGTAATTGGTAAAGCTAACCGACCACGATCGTTTAAAGGTTTGAATATTAACAATCTTCCCGTTTATTGGAACGCCAATAAAAGAGCTTGGGTTACCGCAACGTTGTTCAATGATTGGTTCCATAACATTTCTGTGCCAGATGTGTAAAAGTATTTAATCAAGAAAGGGTTACCTTTTAAAGTCCTTCTAATTCTTGATAATGCTCCAGGACACCCTCAAAACTTGTAACTTGAAAATTTTGAAGTTGTTTTTTTACCTCAAAGTACGACTTCTTTGCTGCAACCCCTAAACCAAGGGATAATTTCGACTTTCAAGGCCCTGTATTTAAAAAAGTCATTCAGATATATTTTAGATCATGTGGAAAATAAAGGAATTCTTTCAATTATTGATGCCTGGACAAAATTTACAATGTTGGATTGTCGTATAACGAGATTGAAAAATCAACGCTGCATAACTGTTGGAAATCTTTATGGCTAATATATTTAATGGTGAGAATAGTAGCGTAGCTTTGGAGGAAGAGTATTCTCGGATAATTGAGTTGGGTCAAGAATTAGGTGGAGAAGGCTTTGACGATATAACTCAAGCAGATATTAAAGAATTAATGCAAGATCAGGAACTAAACTTAATTGAAATGGTTAAAGGGTGTGAGGAAAATAGTGTTGAATATGACTTTGAATCTGGCATCGAAAACAATGAATCCAATGCATTCACAGCTAAATTTGTTCACGAGGAACTTGTACTAGGAAGAAAACTAGGAAACTATTTTCAAGGAGGAGATGTTATTTTAGATCGCGGTCTTAAATTTCAACGAGGTGTTAATTGTTAAAATGTTGATGATCATTTCACGGTACCGCACACCATTCACAGTTGCGTTACGATTCGCAGTTTGCAACTAAAATCAATATTAGCAAAGCAAAAAACAAAAGAAAAGGAAAGAAATAGACAAACGATAATTTACCGTTATCACAACATAGGATATCAGAGCACCAGCTAGGAAACCGGCTCTGTATGTACACTTTTGTTAACGCTGTTTTTGCGTTTTTTTTAGCATAACTGTGTTGTTTTATGTTAAAGGTTTCAAATGAAAGCAAAGTGTTTGTACTTTGTAAACAACGAAAGGGAGGGGTGTATGTAGACTTCTGTCGGCCACTGTACATAAATGGGAATAAAGGAAATGTTAAGAATTAATTTAAATAAATAAAAAATCATTTCAATTTCGTGTTATATATAGAGAAATCTACATCTAACGAGCTTTAGTACATACAAGTATGAAGATCTCTCAAAACTTTAAAGGACTTATGAAATGATAACTTGAAAGCGTATACTGTGTGCATAGTAGAAGGATGCACTGATACGTCGTTTCCCGAAGATCTTTCCATAAGACTCTTTCCAAGACAAGAGGAGGCAGAGCGACAAAGCTTAATGTATATATCCAAACTTTACGCTTACAAACTTTACGAGCTATTAAGCTCAGAAAAATATAACCGTAAACGAACTCCGATAGCTCTTTTGCTATCCTCGGTTTCCCCACTTTCCCTAAGCTATTCAGGGACATAATATACATAATTGGTCTTAACGAACTCTAGAAAAAATATTTCAATTTACAAAGATTTTAATGGTGTGCAGGGAAATAAATCCGTTCAATAGAGTAGGACAGTCTACAATACCATAAATCATATCAGACATAAAGCTAAGAGCATGGAGCGATCAACGTGAAAGGCCCTAAATCTTCGCCCAATTCGAGAAAGAAAAAGGGGAAACCCAAAGAAAAGGTGTCTAGAAGATGTGGAAGCTGACCTTAGGAAAATGCGCATGTAATGTTGGAGGGAAGTGGCTGTAAATCGAGATCAATAGCAAGAAGCTGTGAAGGAAGCAATGGTTCACCAAGAAGAAGAAGAAGAAGAAGAAGAAGTAGAAGAAAAAGAAGAAGAATTAGAGGAAGAAGAAGAACGCTTAGAGATATAAGCTGGTACCAAACAGTGGGGCTGAGTCCTTACTGGGAGGGTACAACGAAACGGGATTCAGGCATCCCATAAACCTCCCTAAGTACGAACTGAAACTGCTCACGGCCGTTCTCACAGGTCACTGCAGATTACTCAGCCATTTAAATAGGCTTGTGGTATGGTTCATCGACTCCTGTCGTTTAGGCCATCTTAATTTTATTTAGGAAACTGGGTTCGATTAGGTATTGTTATAAGTAGACAGCACAAAAGGTCTTTAGATCGAAGTGCAAATCTCCTTCTATTATATTCCATATAAGTT
This sequence comes from Anastrepha ludens, assembly GCF_028408465.1. Lineage (NCBI taxonomy): Eukaryota > Metazoa > Arthropoda > Insecta > Diptera > Tephritidae > Anastrepha > Anastrepha ludens. The sequence goes on from NC_071500.1 coordinate 72,792,424, forward strand.
ATCTCATTGGTTAGTTGCCCTTTAAACATGCAATAAAAACAAAAAAATTATATTTTTCTTCTCCTTGCTTTATTAACAAATTAATAATTAATTATTGTAGGGCAAAATTTTATTCCAATGCTAGCCATTGTCTACTCTGCAGTATCCAATTCTGCTAACTAACTTTTCAAGCACATTCCGATTGTTCGGTAAAAGCGTATAGTATGTATGTAATATTACAATATTGCATTTCCGTCGGGGGCCGTATGGCATCACCCGAATAGCTGATAACACGATTAACTTTCGTCCACAAAAGTAGTGTAGTGTCACGTTGCCAGAACCAAAACTCGCCCACATCCATTTCTTCAATGCACTGCCATGCAGTTTTCAGTTAGAGATTACGCAGGTACATGGCTGAAAAATTTCGCTACTCCAAAACTCACTCAAAACAGTTGCTCGCTCAGCAGGCATTTTCTAAGACGCAGGTTTTTCGAGTTCCAAATAAGATAAATTTGCTTGTTAACACAGCGGCCTTATGCGAAAATAAAGGGTTTTGCAATAACAGTTGTTATTTGTGAATGGATTGCGCTATCGAGAGATGATCAACGATTTTTTATGGCCGGAATTTGATACTATTGATCTGGACAATGTTTATTTTCAACAAGACGGCGTTACGTGCCACACAAGGAACGAAATCACTGACCTTTTACGGAAAAAGTTTCCGGACCGTGTTCCCTCTCTCGTAAAGGTGATCACAATTGGCCACCGAGCTCTTGTGATTTAACACCTTGTCACTTTTTTCTTTGGATCCACGTGAAAGAGAAGGTCTACGCCAAAAGCCCAGGGTCGATTCAAGACCTCAAAGATGGAATTCGTGAAGCTATCGAGGACATAGGGCAGCCACTATGCAATTCGGTTATGGAAAATTTCAAAAAAAGGATATTGTCCTGTCAGCGTGGTCATGGTGGTTATTTTCCATTATTAACGGCATACCTTCCTCTTTATAATGAAATAAATATCCGATCGTTTATATCAAAAAATAGCATTTTTCTTTGAATATAAAAATAACACCTCTTATTGGAAAACCCTTTGTAATTTTTATCACCTTATTTATTACTGTGTTTTTCTGTTGATTGCGAAAACCATCGAAAAATTCGAGATCTTTGCGCAAGATCAGGTTAGTATGGATAATGCACGTTGCTGAGGTCGTTTTTCGGAGCTGGGCTGAGTTTCTGCTGTTAATTAACATGCCAATTTCTCGAACTTTCTTCACAAAGAGACACATACAAGACAATGCTTGTGCCTCTAAATCTCAATGTCGTGGAGCTCCTACATGAAATATTGCCAATGTGTACGAGTTCCAAGTCTGCCAAACATCGGAAGAGGTAAGAGTTTAGACCGCAATGCCCCTTTTGCCAAAGTGGCCCAGCACTGTGCACGTCCTTTGCCTTGTTCTGATTTTAATGTTTTCTTTGAAAGCTCTCTTACTCTGGGGCAAATGCAATTTTCATAAATAAAATTAAGTTTTTAAAATTTGGCAGATGAGAGACTACACTTTTGAAACTAAGAAAGCGGTATAACGAATTTTGTTTCGATTTTTCGGAATCGAAATGCAAAATGCAAAACAAACCCTTTTGTCTAAATATTGTAGGTTATGTGAATGCAATTCCATTAACTTTAGGTAATCTCATGATATTGCAAATATATCTCATGCAATAATTTCAGTTATAATATTTCCCCAGTGGTGAATTTTTGCAATGGTGACTATGAAAATTCTTTGCCTGTTGTGAGTAGACTGTATACTTCGCTGTCGTACGATTGCGAGGGGAAAAAATATTTTTCTTTCATTTTTTCTTTATCGAAAATTATTTTTATAAGTGAGGTTGGCGTGATTACTATCCTTTTTCGTCCAGTTTCAATACCAACCGACCTTGGCTAAAGAATGATATGATATGCACATCAATCAATAACTTGTTACTTGAATATATCAATTCTAGTAATTTACGCCACTTTGCGGTTTACTTCCAATGCTTCCAGAGCATCTCATTCTAAAATGTTCTCAAACTTTCTAAGTAACTACTAATTTGTTACTATGATAGCAACTGTTTAGTTTGGATTTCCCCAACGCAATTACGATTAACTCTTGTTTTCATTGCATTATCATCGTCATCATGTTAACATTACTTACATTAACAGAATCTTATTAACATTAGAGCGGGTATACAAAAATCGAGGTTACTTTTTCTAAGTAGGTACTTTACGAGTACTTATATTTTGAATTTCAAAATATCTCAATTTGAACGCTATCTAGCGGATAGACTTTTTCGAAAGAACGTATATTTTCATCTGGTCAATATATGATCTGTATTGTATGTACATACATCTGCCCTGAATATAAGCCAAATCGGATTATAATTAAATTTTTAGAAATATTTCAACACCAGCCCCACGTGGAGAGTAAAAGTGAAAGTCTCAACTAATTCGGATTTTTTGTGTAAATTAAGGTTTTTAAGGTATAAATATATAATTGAAATCGGCTCAGCAATTCATTTAAAGGCAGAAACTAATGAAAATATAAGAAAGTTTAAGAACTATTTAGGTTAAATAGATAAATTAAGCGCAATATTTATTGAGAGCCTTACATGCAGGTTGATAAGTACATCCGAGATGGTTGGTTGAATGTTCACTGCACACTCGACTGAAACGCTTTGAGACACATTTTCCAAATTTTTTTGCTTATTTCCCACGGCTTTGCCAACGCGGCAACTTCCTAATATTGAGTTTCAATTTCATGCGTCCACTTGAGTTTTTAAACGGCCTGAACTTCGCGCCCACGCATTTCTTGTATATGGTAGTAGATGGAATAGAAGGTGTTGCTATTATTTATGAGCTTTCAGCACGTCCTTCTATGTACTTATGTACATACATTCGCATATTTTCTTTACACCACTCAAAACATAAATTTTTTAGAAACATGCTGCTACGGTCCATTGAAATATATTGTGTGTCGTATTCCATATACATTTTTTTGAATGCCAATGCTGCTATATCGATGATGTTCAAAATAATGATGCAGAAATCGCTTATTTTTCTTGCTGTTTCAATAATAAATAGAAAACTTCAGAACAATTTGTACAGAGATACGTGGCTAAGGGTACAAGGACCATAGAAAAGGGAAATGCGATACCACAGATTTTGTTTCATTGTCAAAGTTTTGTAATATTAAGGTGACAAAAAACTGTGCTAAACAATTAAAGAAAAAGTTATTATGCAAGATATTCGGAATTGGAAAGAAATATTTTTTGTTTTAGACTATCTTGAAAACTATTAATGCTACAATAAAAAGTTATTTTCACAAGATTCTAGGAAAAATTATATTATTATAATAATATACAATTTTACTTAAATTAAATTTAAAAAAAAAAATTAATAAAAAGAATTTGAAAACATTTATTTAATAAAGTGAAATTAACATTTTTTTTTTAATAATTTAATTGCCCACCAATTCTTATTCTTCAGAAATAATGCTAGGAATATTACAGATTTAAGCAATACAAATTTGTTTGTTCTGAGCAAAATATGTTTGAAGCTTGCGCTCCGAGCATAAAAAGATTTTTTTTTTTTATTTTAGCAAAGCCTTCAACTTCTGGCATGCCTAAAATTATTTAAAGCAAAATACGAGCAGAAAAAATATTTATTTATTTTTGGCAGCCGAAAGTCGCCGAAGCAAGCGCTGCGCTGGTTTTAGTTAATATAATTATTTTATTATTATGTAAACTTTTTTAAAATAACATAAAATAAAAATAAAATAAAGGAAAACAAAAATTCTTAGAAATAACATAAAAACCTCTTTAAAATTTAACTAGTTTTTAAGAAGGTTCAGATTTTAAGGAAATATATTTTCTTTGCTTAAATCTATGATATTTTTATTTATTTAATTGGTATGCAAATAAATTATTAAAAAATTTAATTTCATTTTATTACAAAAAAATATTTTAAAAAAATTTAATAGCATAAAATAAATATATATTTTTTTTCAACAAGGTCTAACAATTTTTGAGAAAAAAAATTCTTAATTATATAAAAATTCTTTATTATAAAAAATTCCAATAATCGCGAATATCTCGCAAAATATTTTTTTTTAATTTTTTAACACCCCAAGGGATGTTCAAAAATAATTTTTTCTAAAATAGTAGCAGAAAAAATATTTACTTATTTTTGGCAGCCGAAAGCCGTCGGATCACACGCTGCGCTGGTTTTAGTTTATATAATAATTTTATTATATTATATGTAAGCTTTTTTTAAATTAAAAAAATATATACAGTCGAACTTCGATTACTCGAACTATGACTTGCCACAAAAAAAAATCGAGCTATCAAGACTTCGAGTAATCAAATATAATATACATATGTACATACATACATAAAAATACATAAACAAAATAAAACCTGATGGAAAAAAAAATAGTCCATAAAGCTCAAGGGTTAGCAAAAAATTTTATTGATAAAACAGTACATGCTTCAAATTATGTATAGTTGCTATATAATAATGTATGTGTATATTTTAAAATTAGAACATAGTATGAATAGATGTATAGCTTTCATTCGTTTAAAGTAAAAAAAGTCAGTTATTTGAGATTGACGAGAGGATTTTTTATTATGATCTTCAAAAAAAGCTTCAATATAATTTAAACCATTGTACAGAGAATCGGTTGTATGTTCATTGGTTTTTAAATATGACCGCAAAATCTTGAACGAATTTGCAACTAGCTCGTTTGAAACTGGTTGCAGCATATCATCTTCTATATCACTTTCAAATTCGGATTTAGATCCCAATAGCTCCACAATATCTTTATCTGTGGGAAACTCTGAAGTAACAATATCGTCATCCACATGCATAAAATCATTAAAGGTGACACATTCTGTACCTTTGATATTTTGCCAAGCTTCATATTCATTCTGCAGTTGAATTTCTTCCTTACTCCTTTCTTTTATGCGTTCGCTTATGAAAACCAAAGGAATGCCATCTTCTTCCTCCCATTCAGAATATTGACCGAAGCCGTCTTTTCTAAAACAATTATAGATGGTTTCAGGCTTAACATCGATATTCCATGCATTAGTTATTTCATCAACACAGTCTATTAATGTAATGTTAAGATTTTTGTTTACTTCAAAGCATTTTATAGTATTTTTTAAAATTCTGCGACGATAATGACATTTTAAATTTTGTATGACACCTTGATCGAGTGGTTGTAATTTTGATGGCATATTCGGGGGGAAAAATGCAAGTTTGATAAACTTTAATCTCTGTTGGATGTCTTTAGGATGGGCTGGGAAGTTGTCAATAAAAAGTAGAATATTTCTTCCGGCTTTTCCAAATTGCTTGTCTAAGTTAAGAAGCCATTCTGCAAAAAAGGCTCCCGTCATCCACGCCTTTGAATTTGCTTTATAGTCGAGAGGTAACCATTTAACACCTCTAAAACAGCGGGGTTGATTACTTTTACCTATCAAGAGTAATTTCAATTTTTCTGATCCATCCATGTTTGCGGCAATCATCAACGTAACTCTCTGTTTACTGTGCTTTCCTCCATGGCATTTCTGGTTTTTAAAAGTTAAGGTGTTATCTGGAAGACATTTAAAGAATAAGCCTGTCTCGTCTGCATTGAATACCAGATCTTAGAAAAAAAAACTTTAGGCGCCAGCTTGCACATTTATTTTATGAATGTACATACCTTCGTTTCCAATTATCGAGCCAACCAGTGCTTGCCTTGAAATTCGGTTGTTCTAAATTTTGACTAAATTCCAATGCTTTTTCTTTAAGTAATCCTCCGGATATAGGCGAATTCCGTGTTCTTGCCGATTTAAACCATTCTCAAACTGCTTTGTCCACATTTACGTATGTTGGCTTTTTTAGTCTCTTTGAACTCCCACTTGCACTACCACTTTCGGTTGCAGTAATAGCCGTTTGTTTATTTTTAAATTAGTTGACACTGTATTATGCATACTTTACAGCCACATCTTTTTTTCGCGCACCCATTTCTACTTCCTTTATTAGTTACAACTTTTCATCAATAGATAAAGTTTGTAAACAACGTTTTGATGACATGTCAACAGAGTTTATTTTTTCGTAGGAACTACTAATAAAATACCTGTGGACTTAAACAGTGCATCGACCCAACTGCTGATATCTGTTTGCTATAAAATAAGCAACACGTAATAAGGGGATTCCCCCGGAAATTCGACTTATCAAAGCTGGCGCCAAATATTCTGTTCGAGTTATTAAGATATTCGAGTAGTAGAAGTTCGAGTTATCAAGTAAAAATTACACACAATTCTCACTCTAAACGCCATTGCCAAGCAATTTGATTCGAGATATCAAATATTCGAGATATCGAAGTTCGACTTATTGAGGTTCGACTGTATATATATAATAAAATAAAATAGAATAAAATAAAAAAAATAAAATAAAACAAAATAAAATTAAATTAAATAAAATGAAATAGAATAAAACAAAAACAAAAAATAAAAAATAAATAAAATAAAAAATATAATTAAATAAAAATGAAGAAAATTTAACTAGTTTTGAAGACTCAGATTTTAAGAAAATATATTATTTTTCTTGCTTAAGTCTACGATATTCCTAGCATTAATAATGCTGAATAATAAATATTAGCGTGCAAATAAATGATTATAAAAAATGTTTTTTTTTAATTTATCTTATAAAATTGTTTAATAAAATAAATTAATAATTCTGTTTTAAAATTTTATTTTTATTAACTTCAGAATAGTGTTTAAGTAAATTGTTAAAAAATTATTATTTTTCAACTTATTTTTTAACAATATTGTTTTATATAATAGTTTTTGAAAAGAAAAAAATTTTTACAGCTTAAAATTTTCAATTGCAAATACATATTTTACAAAATCACTTTTTTTTTCAAAATTGTTTATCACCCCAAGTATTATATATATTATTATAAATATATATATATAATTCCTTACACATCAGAATAGAAGAGCTCACAGTCATCACTGTATTTTTATCTAAAACCAAATTGGATTATGGTTTATGTCACTCATCAATAAAAATTAGAAACAAAGACAAGGAAGTGTGAGAAAGTAACACCATTCGATCTCTATGTGTGTTGTGTACTCGTAAGCAGTCACTGATGTTGTGCACGAGTATAGCATATCAAAGTTTTTTGGTTCGTGGCATTAATTGGACATCCTCTCAACCCAAACATTCGTTGCGTTGGTTTAACATGGAAAATATTGCTAATATCACACAAATGCCTTCAATATCCGTAAGCACTTACATACCATATTTATCGTATGATATGTATGTGCCACTCAATAAGTTTTTATTTATGTTTGTAATATTATACAAGTAGTCAGTATACTGTGAATATAATATTTGAGATGAAGAATGTTGTCGCCTGCGGTCAAGTGCTATGCATAATAATTTAATTCGTTTTCTTTCATCCCTAACAAGCTTGATTGATTAGGCCAACATTTTGCTATCGAAATAAATTCACACCCCATTCGATTTCCTTTTGAGTAATTTTTTGTATGAACTTTCATTTATTTTTTTTATGTGCTTAAGACTTTCTATGCTCATGCCTCACTTTGCTTTTAAGTGATGTGAGCGCTTTCAGCAATTCAGAAAATTCAGCTTAAAATGCCAAAATACGCCGAATACTGCGAGACAACCAGCGTTCTTCTTCCCACTCGTTTGCTAAAACTTGAGCCACTCGGATATACAAAATTTCTCGCCTATGGGGATAATTCGATTATTGTAGAAATTCCGGATTATCTAAGCAAAAAAATGACACAAGTGCAATTAAAAGACATCTATGGAATTAAACTTTTTTCCATTGAGAAAATTTTATAGCGGTCGAAACATGTGATAGTCATAGCAAGTCCAGAACCATATGGTGGATGGGGGACGTGCATAGACCAAAATCGTATTAATATTTATATTCCTGGGCTAACAATGGCCCAAAGCGGACGCCGTAACCGAATGAGTTGGTGTCTAACTAACAATCGGTAATACCTAGGCTCGAAAACCCCGGGCATGAAACACTAAATGATAGAAATAGTTTTTTCTATTAGCGGTCGCCCCTTGGCATACAATGGCAAGCCTCCGCATACATTTCTGCCATGAAGAAGCAGCCAAACACCCAACAAAATGATTGAGGGAAGTGAGATCAGATTGAAGGTACTTTTTCCAATAAGGATTTTTTGACAGATCACGCGTGACTACTGCCAACCTAAATACAGAATTTTTTTCTTCATTTTCATACTTTTCATCATCGTACAGTTGAACTAGAAAAATCGCCGCTCTGTGAAAAGTGTTCATCACGCGTTCAAGTCAACTTATGGTGTACATTACCGTCCTACCGAACGCACTATTCGGCAAACCATCGGAAAAATTGAGAATAATTTTACATTATTGGATGATACCCGACCGATTAGATAAATGAAGAGAAAATTGCGGCCCTAATTGAGAATTCTGCCAAAAACCTGGAAGAATCGATTGGGCGCCGATCTCAACAACTTGGCCTATCTAATGGCACTTGGGCGATTTTACAGAAAGATCTTGATTGAAAGCATATAAAACATAGCTATTCCATCTATCTGTCAAAGCGTCATAATTTCAGTCGTTGGGCTCTTGAAAAACTCGCCGAAGATCCGCATTTTGGGACCCGAATTTTCTTCAGCGATGTCGCCTACGTCAATTAACAAAACCGCCGTGTTTGGGCTGAAGAGCAGCCTGAAACCATTCAAGAACAACCATTATATCCAACAATTGTTTGCGGCGGTCTATGAGCTGGAGGAATCATCGGCCCATATTTGTTCAAACACGAGGTTGACGCCAATGAAACAGTGAATGGCGAATGCTATCGCTCCATGATAAACGACTTTTTGGTGTCGGAAATTGAAGCCCCTGATCTCTACAACATTTGGTTCCAACAAGACGGCGCTACTTGTCACACAGCCCGTGAAACAGTGGACTTACTGCGTCGTCGTTACGGTGAGCAATTTATCTCTCGTCTTGGACCAGTGGATTGGCCACCAAGATCGTGTGATATCACTTCCTTTGGACTTTTATTTATGGGGTCATGTAAAGTCTAGATGCTTTTTGGATAAACCAGCCTCGACTGAGGCATTGAAAATCAACATTACTAAAGTTATTCACGAGATACCGACCGCAGTCCTCCAGCGAGTCTTTCAAAATTGGTGTTTTCGGATGACCGAATTACGGCGCAGTTGCGGTGAATATTTGGAAGGAATTATCTTTGAAAATAAATGTGATGAATGGTTCTACACAAAAGTAATAAAGATTGCCCAATCAGTTTGAATTTTTGTTTTTTTATTTCAACTCTGCTTTATTGTGATAATATTCTGATGAAATATCCCAAATATTTCGCAAAATTATCTAAAGGACTGCAGGGATTAATATTGCATCTAATTGGCTGGAAGTGCATCATTAATTGCTTAATTAGAAATAAAGTAGATTTTTTATTTTATTTTCAAAACTTAAAGGAATTTATGTTTGCCAGATTTAACAACAACTGTCGCGCAAATGGTGAATTTTGGAGTTCATTTTCCTTCTCCACTACAGCCTTAAAGTACTCGTAGCAAGCAGTATAGATGGTTTGAAGTTGATTTGCAAGAGTATTGGGTGAGTCCCTTGAGATGAACGTTTGGCATTTCGCCTCATTTCTCCAGAGTGTGGCATGTCCGCTATGCAAGGGAGAATACAAGATTGCGCCCATCAGATATGCGTGGCGTCACGTTGCGTGAGAGATATGTGAAAATGTCAACAACAATGCCAGAAGAAGAAGAAATTAACAACGAATAAATTACGTCGCACACACATATATTCTGTAAAATTCACTGAGAATAGAAGATGGGCGCTACCTTTGAATTCTGTGCATCATGCTGCTGACTAGTATAAACGAGTATCCCGTAAGGGGATAAATAATCTGTAATAATTGTGTATCTGCAGTGTGCCCAATGGCCGACGCTTCGACCTAAAAGATCTTTTTTGTGGGTCTGAGAATGCCTGACTTCCCTTCCGGCCTCATCTAAATATTTTGTTAACAAGCTAATAAAAGCTGGGATCACCAGGTCACATGATCTTTTCCATAGAACAGCGCTTCACTTTCTGTGAAAATAAAGAGCTTGGGTTCCTTTATCTATTTGTAGTATTCTCAGAGAGCGCTGAGAGAGAAAATTGTCATTCAGAGTTACAAAGAACCAGAAGGTGAATATTAGAGCGAAGGTAGTCGAAGGAGTTTGTAGTACTAAAAAAGCTTTTACTCTAGTTATTGAATACGGTCGTAATCGAAAATACCATTTACTTAACTGCATAGGCGTGCCCCTTGTTGGCAGCCTTCCAACCGAATATAATTTATCCTAATGCATCATTGGCACTGATTCGTGAACGCTTTTGAGATGTTTGAATAGACGTACCAGGTATATACCTATGAAATGATATTCAGCTATTAGTCCATAGATGTCGCTAGGAGTATTTTTAAACCTTTCAAATGTCTTGTTTTTTTCGTCTGTCATCTGTCAACAATATCCAGTTCATTGTTTGTTACGTTTCATACAACAATGCATTTTTGTCGCTCTTAAAAATGTCGAATTTCGTGCCTTCAAAATACGATTTGCAGACATCGTTGATTTTCTGTTATCAATTAAAGAAACACGCTTCTCAAGCTCATCAAATGCTTATATATAGAAGCTTATGGTGGACATGCTCTAAGTAGAGCACAGTGCTTCAGGTGGTTTGAAAAATTCCGAAGTGGTGATTTTAGCGTGGAGAACGAGGACCGTGGCCGGCATCCACAAATTGTCTAAGAGATGGGAAAAATGTGTCGCTAGCGATGGCTATTATTTTGAAGATTAAATTTGTAACCATTTTTTGTTAATAAACGTTTGAAATTGAAAAAAAAAATTCATTTATTTCTAACAACATCCCAATTTAGTCCATGCACATTCAAATAACTTATACAGAAATCGAAGATCTTCTAATGCCTCTAATCTGCTACCTAGGTATAAGCCAGTCAAAATACACAGCTTGGTTATTTAGTGAATATTCGATCTCCTGATATGAAATGTTGAGCACTCATTGCGTGTGTTAGAAAATTTTTAATAACAAATTTGAAAGTTTGCAAGGAATGTTTCAAGGCGTATCTCCAGAAGGTGATATCAGTAGAACACCTGATTAATTCGCCTTTTTGGAGCATGAAATAAATGGCCATAACAGGGTATATGGTTATGGCATCGAAACCAAAGCCCAATCGTCCCAAAGGAACAGTCCGGGGGAGCCAAGATCATAAAAAGCACACCAAGTTCGATAAAATATCAAGGTTTTGCTCACTGTTGTGCATTAGGGGTTCCTACAACAAAACACCCGGAATTGTGGAAAAAGATTCATGCGGCGTTTTGCGACGATTGAGGAGCTAAAAACCAAATCTTTGAGAGAGTGCAACGACATACCAAAATGTGCATATCAGAAATACTTCGAGGTTTGGAAAAAACGCTGATACAAATGTATTATATCTGATATTAAAATTCACTTTATATTTTGAACACACCTCGTATGTCAGAAACTTGTGCATTTTTAACATATTTCATTGTATATATTATTATTGTGAAGTTAAAATTCTTATTTTAAGTGAAAATAATAGTGCTTATTTATAATAATAGTGGCAGTTAAATCAAAAGAGGTTAGTTAGTTAAAATATTCACACGGACATTTGGGGAGTGAACTAGAAGAGGTGAATGTACTACAGTTATGACAAAAAAGAAAAACATATTCAAGGAAGAAAATTGGTCATACCCAACATAATGAAAAAAAGTTCTTATAAAAAATAAATGCGTTATAAATACAGGGTTCTTATGGTATTTGAGGGCATGCATATATGTGGCAATAACTTCTCGGAACCACTCGCAAAAAACACGAGGAACGTTCTATTATTATTATTAGAAGGCCATTACGCACTGCGACCAGAGCTGATCTATTGTGAAAGGCCTATTTTGTAACCCTAGAGTTTTAGGCTTTTTAGAAATTTTAGCACAGTTTTGGGTTTGTTGTTCCAAAGATTGCATGGAGATACTACGATACCACCAAGGTGGTGAAGTCTTTGTCTGCCCAACGCAGGACATTCACAAAGCAAATGTTCTGAGCTTTCTATGTCCATTTCGCAAAAGCGGCAGACATTGGTCTCGGATAGACCAATATTGTTTAGATGGTACCTCAGGCTGCAGTGACCTGTAAGGTATCCGGTTAAAAGACGCAGATCTACTCTGTTTAGTGAGAGAAGTTTGTCAGATATTCCTTTGTTGGGACTTAGGAATAGTTTGGCTTGACGCTGACCGGCACAGTTTAGCCAATGTGCGGCAAGTTTTCTTTCCTCCCATTTCCTAAGGAATTCATTAATGTGGCCTTTTGTCAGTCCACAGAAAGGCTCAGGACCAGTAAGTTGCATATTTGCTCCTTGTTTTGCAAGGTCGTCAGCCATTTCATTTCCCTCATGTCCTTCATGTCCCGGAATCCAACATAGTGTTACTGTGTTGAGGTTTCCTAACGTGTTTAGGAGGTTTAGGCAATCGTTTACCAGTTTAGAGGTGATGGTTGTTGATAGAAGGGCTTTTAAAGCCGCTTGGCTATCTGAAAGTATGTAGATGTGAGTACCTCTCATTTTCCTTCTAAGGCATTCTCTCACACATATTTCAATGGCATGTATTTCTGCCTGGAATATAGTTGGGTAGGATCCCATCGGAATCGATTTTTTGAATTTGGGCCCATTGATTCCTGCCCCTGTTCTACCATTTTCCAATTTGGACCCATCAGTAAACCATAGCTGGGAGCCAGGTTTGAAGGTGATAGAGTTAGTTCTCCAGTCTGTTCGTTCATTGATTATAACTTGGAAGTTCCTGAAGAGTATTGGTTTGGGTGATAGTATATCATCCCTATGAAGAATGGGACTATGTAGGAAGTCTTCTAAGATCTTTAAATGTCCTTTCATATCCCCACTTTTAAGTTCAGATATACCTTTTAGTCTTAAGGCACTCGAGCGAGCTTCCCTTTCAATTAGAATTGGAAGCGGTGGTATGTTCAGGAGCACACCCAATGCATCCGTGGGACACGTTTTCATAGCCCCTGTAATACCAACACATACCAGGCGATGCAGTTTGCTTAATTCGTTTGCCGCCTTTCTTTGCTTGACCTTGGGCCACCATGCTAAGGATGCATAAGTGACTATGGGTTTTACAACTGTGGTGAATGTCCAGAAGGTCATTCTAGGGCTTAGTCCCCATGTCTTACCAAAAAGCCTTGTACAGGCAAAGAATGCCCTTGTGGCTTTTGAAGTAACTCTCTCAATATGGGAGTTCCACGTAAGCGTTTTGTCAAGACTAACGCCAAGATAGTTCGCTTCTGTCGAGAGTTCAAGTGTTGTTCTGTTAAGGGTCGGACATTTGAGATTTATGTTCCTTCTCCTAGTAAATGGTACAAGTGTTGTTTTGGATGGGTTGATGGAGAGCCCTTTTTCCGTGCACCATTTGTTTATTAGTGTAAGGGCTTGTTGCATGCGATCCGAAATGGTTTCCTCATGCCAGCCTAATACATAAACTACTAGGTCATCAGCGTAACCCTGAGTGTGAAATCCTAGGTTATTCAGTTTGTGGAGAAGTTCATCTATGACTAGAGTCCACAGAAGAGGAGAGAGTACGCCACCTTGAGGGCAACCTCTTGTGGCTTTAATAGATTTGATTGTTCCTCCTAGTTCGGTGCTGATCGTCCTAGATTTCAGCATGAATATTATCCATCTAGTGATGGGTTCAGGTACCTCCTTTAGATATAGGGCATTATAGATTGCCTCATAGGAGGTGTTATCAAAAGCTCCTGATATGTCAATAAATGCACATAGAGCTATCTGTTTGGACTCAATAGCCTTTTCAATAACTGTTACCAGGCTGTGTATTGCAGTCTCAGTGGATTTTCCCTGTTGATAGGCAAATTGAAGTCGATGCAGTGGGAATTTAGCTAGATTGTATTCCCTAATATACTGATCAACTATCTTTTCCATTGTTTTGAGTTCTAACACTGTTCGATCTGCAAATTTGATTGCAAATGCATGCTATCATTGACGTGGAGCCTTCAAAATCATTCAGGGTCCTTGCGAGGGAGCTTAATGTTTTCGCGGTCTTATCCATTGAGTTGTCCATGAAGATCCCCGGTATAAATCCTATATCGACAAGACCTATATAGACAAGATTCAGAAGACGGTTTATGTCAGAGCAAACACGAGAACAACGACTTATCCGATTAAAACGATTCTAAACTAAATTAAATGCTCTAAAGCGCCTGAGATGATATGGTTTTTTTCTAACAAAAGCAAGTTTTAATCAAGGCCAAAAGAACAACCGTAGAAATAAGCAGAATGACAAATCGATATGTTCCAACCCTACAGAGGTTCCTGTTGTAACGCACGCAAAGTTTTCAGGCACGGTTATGGTGTTGTGAGCAGCAAAGGACATATTATACCACCACACTTTTTTACTCAAGGATTTCAAGTGAATTCTGGTGCGTATATCGAGGTTCTAGAGACAGTAGGGAAATGATAATGTACGCGGTGGCAGTCCATACATTTTTCAACAAGACTCCTTCACACAAAGCCAAGGCGACATAAGATTAGATGGGAGAAAACTTACATGACCGGTAAACACCGAACTTATGATCGCCTAACTCCTCAGATCTTAATCCGCTGGATTAGTTTGAATGTAAACCAATAAGCATCCTCATAACACAATTTCTTCTAAGAAGGTTGCAACTAATACCGTTTTGGTCAATATGAATAAGGAGTATTTGATTTGGGTATGAAATTGTTTCCGGATCCGGATCGAGGAGGTTATTGCAGCTATTGGAAATTTTATTTAATGATTCCATAGATATACATATGTGTTAATGTGTACATATGAGTTAATGTAGTGTAAACAATTCGTGAAGTTTCGTTAAATTTTGTTCAAATCTAATAAGTTTTACTCGCAAGTTGTATACGCACCATGCATATTATATTTTGTTTAAATAAGCCGTGGCTCCTGGAATCCTGCAGATGAAAGGGTCAAAGTTTTCACGCTTGCGGATGCTCGATACTCATTGAAGCTTTTGGTTTGTTTTGCACATACTCGCTTGTTCACTACCACATTGTTTCACAGACTCTGCAGCGTTCAAGTGTCATTTAAGCAAGCATTGTTTTGCTATGCCCAATCCAGGCATATGTATATTGAATGCTGATATTGCTTCCTCCGATGTAATTTTATTAGTATTTACCATTACGTTGGTATTTCCTCCACCGACAGTTTCGTCGTCTTCATTACAGTATTTTTCATTTAAAGCTGTGGGTTCCGAATTAGGTTCCACAATCCATTGCTCCATTTCAGATTGGGAAACGTGCTGCAATGGTTCTACTTCCCGAAGCAAAAATGCAACGAATTGAGGAATGAGGAAGGAGAGGAATGATATCGTCGTAATCCCAGCCAGACGCTTTTTCAAACAGATTTTGAAACGATGACTAAACTGACGCTGCAGTAAAGGCATCCGATGCACTAGGTAAAAAGCATATTGCATTTTTCATGTTGATATTTCACAGAGACTCATCTGTAGTTTCTCCACGAGAAAAAATGGGACTTAAGAAGGTTTTTTGTAGTTCAATTTAGTAAGCCTTATAACATTTTGGTCCATGGGTCCAAACATTTAGTATTACTAGCCAAACTGGATATTCAACAGCTTAAGTTGGGACGAAGTAATTGAAGCCTTAAAGGTAAAATAAGACCCCGAATAATCTAGCTATCTAAGCAATAGCGAAACGAAAGAAGGAGGCAAGACTAAACAAATAACAGCAGGTGCGGCCCAAGGATCAATACTCGAACCTGAACTTTTGCTACGATGAAATCCTTCGAATAAAGATGCCTGAGGATGTGCATTTAGTGACGAAGCCAAAAGGAAGGTAAATAAATTGATTATCCGAGTTCAGACATGGCTAGAAGGCCATGAATTACAGTTGGCCACAGAGAAAACAGAGCTAATCCCTCTAACCAACAGACGTATCCCATATAACTTACTGGGCGCACATAAATCATACTGCCAGAAGAGCTGCCAAAGTAAGCGGCATGTTAAGTAAGCTCATGGCAAAACTTGGAGGTCCAACACAGAACAAGCGAACACAGGATGCGAAAAATGTGCAACGCACCTGGCTTCTTCATACAGAACAATATCTGAAGCAGTGGTTTTAGTTATCAGCGGAACCATCTCTATAGATATTCTAGCACAAGAGCGCAAACGGAGATGGGAGGCGAAAGTCTCACAAATCCCAGTACCACGCTTCTACGATATAAGACATAGAGAGAACAGCTCTGCAACGAGCTATTGGTGTATTTACACCTGAAGATATAATAGAGAAAATGATAATAGACGAAGAAAAATGGAATGCCGTCGCAAATTTCGTGGAGGATATTATCCGAAAAAAGAAGCGTGAAATGGAAACTTATGCTGAAGAGCATTGAGAATAGGTTTCTCAAAACAGGCGACCCTGGACGCAGGGTGAGTAAGAAAGAGTCCTTCTTAGGACGTCGTCTTCGCCCTCTACCTCGAAGCAATGCGGAAGCCGTCCCGGGGCGAAGGGAAAAATCCAAAAGAAGAGCAGGGATATTTTTAGAGGAATCACCACACACGTAGTAGCGACGGTTACTATATGGTGCGAAGGCATTTTTAACCCAACCTCACCGCCAAAAAAAAAACATGGGATGTATTAGAGCCGTACACTTTGGAGAAAGCACATCATTGATATTTGGCCGTCGTAGTTCTTTAACTCGCCCTCTTTGGGATGGAAAATATTTTCTTTTACCTGTTTCTTTTAGTAATTTTTGAATAAAACAGTAGCCGGAGCCGAGGTTTACTTTGAGCGTACAAGGGTTAAATAGTGTAAGATTTTCCGAAATTAACCAAACTTATTGGCTTTTGCATATCTGCTCTTTTGCCAAATGTAAATCCGTATTAGCTTTGTTAAATTTGTACAAAAATGGGTTGATGGAGTCACACTTTTTTTATATTTCTCTTATTGATAATTCTTCATGCAAAATTTTAGCCAGGCTTTGCCTAGCTTTGCTCTATTCACGTGAAAGTTTTTAGCTGCTGCATTAAAGGAAATTCTCGCATTTATTTTGTTGAGAATGTCAGGTTTTTATGGTATGCAGTGTAAATGTTTCCTTTACAATTATGAGACCCCACCATGCAAAAGTTAACGTAAAACTGTCATTTCGTCAGCGAATGTATTATACGGTACATCCTCTAAAATCATTCAGCTGATTCAATTCAAAAAATGCCATTACCAGAATGACATCGTCGGTACTTCCCCGAGGTTTATTCTCAAAAATACAACGTAAGAAGAGCAAACGAGAAAGAAAAAACAAAAAATGTTGCAAGTACATTTTACATTGAGGTAAAAAATTTCTAATTTTGCAAGTACTGACTACGCATTGAAAAAAAAGTTGTAACGTAACGTAAGTATACTGTGTATGGGTTAATGTAAAAAATAAAGAATTTCACACCTTTTTTAT
Source organism: Anastrepha ludens (assembly GCF_028408465.1). NCBI lineage: Eukaryota > Metazoa > Arthropoda > Insecta > Diptera > Tephritidae > Anastrepha > Anastrepha ludens. Next base: position 72,810,033 of record NC_071500.1, read on the forward strand.
TCTTTACTTTATATAAATAACATTCGTTATAAACGCCTAAAGCATACTTTGCAAATTCAGTGTATTCAAATTTCCATTTCAATAATTTGTGTCAACAGGCATGCATAAGGTACTGTGGCGACCACTGTGTATTCACTATCACGCCAGTTATCAACAATGCCCGAGACACGTCCTTTAACACTTTTATGCCGAGCAACACAAACGTTTCAATAATTTATGAATTTTTCAGTTCTCTCATTGACAAGGGCAATAGCACAATGTTGGTGAGCACTTCCAATGCTCATTGGTGCTTCTGCTCATGATAATAACGATGAATTAAAGAAGTTCACAAGTAAACTAAAGGCGGATAAAACGTGCGCTTCACACACAATTCGATTGCCTTCAGGGAAAAATATATACAGTCGCTCACACCTTATATCATACAAATTTTTTTGTAAAGTGTTCTATATTTGATAATATTTTGCGAGAATGAAAAAAAGAGTATGCACATAATAATTTATTTTGCTTTAATTTATTTCTTAACATTAAATCCAAAAATGTTTACTCATTTAATTGTAATGCAAAAAAAACATGAACAGAGAATTCACGCCGTAGTTTCAATGATACATTTAAAAGTACCGCCATTTCCGGCGCAAGTTGCAACAAACCAAATTTTATTTTCAATATGCGAGTGTTTGTAGAGTAAGTTTGATATGAAGCAATATTAAATTTTATGTGCGCTTCCTTTTTTAAACATGGAGCACTTCATAAAAGGAATGCCGCATGGTAAACTGAAATTGTACATTTAAATTCGTCAACAGTTCAGCTCATTATTGAACGCCTTGCATGAAAATCGTATGGCAAATAAAACTTTCACAGAGAAAGAGTGTCAGTGGTAAGTCGCCAAGTGCAGAACAATTTAGCAAAAAACGCTCCAAAATAAGCTGAAATGGCCAAAAAGGATTTTGGTAAGACTTGCCATCCAGAAACTGTTGTACAAAGAGGAATGAAGGAATCAAGTTTTTGTTATTGCAGTTTGCGCGTCACCATCTTAATGGAACCCCAGCGTTTTGGAGAACTTATTTGTACCAGATACCAGAATTCTTATATGGCGCGTTGCCAATACGGAGCTCAAACCGCAAAATTTGCGAGCTACTATAAAATACGGCGGTGGCAACGTTATGGTTTGGGCATACATGTCATCTAATGGAGTTGGAAATTTGACCTTTATCGAAGAAGCAATCAACAAAGATGTTTATTTAAAACTTCTGCAAGAATATTTGATTCAAAGCGTTGGGAAATTACAAATTGAAGGTGACTTTCGCTTTTATCAAGATAACGACCCTAAGCACAATTCACAAGTAGTACAAACATGGTTAATATATAAATGTGCCCACATTGTTGACACTCCTGCACAATCACCGCATTTGAACGACAGCGAAATTTTGTGTTCGGTTTTGAAGGCAAATATAAGAAAACATGACATATATAACTAATCTGATCTTAAAAAGGCGATGCTTGAAGAGAGGGACCAAATTATTCCAGAATAACATACAGAAAAAAATTTGTTTGACTTCATACCACGTAGACTTCCAGCTGTAATTGATAGAAAGGGTTCCCAACAAAGTACAAAATACCTTAAAATTTTATAAATCAGAAATAATATTGTAGTTGTTATTTTTTAAATTGCACCATTTAAGCTGTGACGTGAATTCTCTGCATGATTTTTTGGTGCGTTTCAATGAAATGAGTGGACACTTTTTTGTATGGGAATACGTTTCCGCATGACAAACTGATTTTGCTGCATGAAAACGTTAGGCCACAAGTTGGTAAATCGATCCAGAAATATTTAAAGGGACTGAATTCGGAAATCTTGCCCCACCCGCCGTATTCCCCAGACATTGCACCTTCGGATTACCATCTGTTCCGATCAATGCAGTTAGCCCTTATTGGAGAGCGGTTCACTTCTTACGAGAGCATCGCAATCTGGCTCAATGATTAGATGAAGTCAAAAGTACTCGAATTTTTCATCAGAGGAATCTGAATGCTGCCTGAAAAATGGAGTAATGTTGTAGCTTCCAATAACACATACTTCACATAATACCATATATTATTTAATTGTTTAAATAATTCGTAACTTTGGCTAAGAACTTATTCCCATACCCAATATTTCATGTTGAGAACTGAAATAAAACAAAATATCTGCATTTTTTGTCTTCCTATTTTTCCAAAATATTATGAAATATAGATTAGTTTATGAAAAAATCGTGTCTGTCTCAAATAAGAAGTGAGTGACTGTACTTATAAATTCATATGTGATAAATACAAGTTTCAACATTGAGTATAGTTGGATTTAAGTGCAGAGCGCCGTTTTGGATTTTGATGCTTAATTCGAGAAAAATCAAGGCAGCGTAAGGATTGGCTTTGCATCTAAAAAGTGATACCAAAATGAAAACATTGAAAATACGTTTAATAATAAAAATACTTTCTCCTAAATTATTCACGCAAGCAAAGTCAATCATTTTAATAACAGGCTCTTGACTTAGTTCATATTTGGTTCAACTATATATATGTAAGTATAAGTATATATATACATATATAGTGTGAAGAAGAACGAAAAACTGTCTGTTAGAAGCTTTTTGAGTGTTTGGCTGAGACCCTTATCCTGTTTGGGGCGTATATCCTAATATTGTTCTATAAATGAAGTGACCTACAGTTTTAACCCGATTCCAAATGTCAGATATTTATTATGATGAGCTTTTTCATAGCAGAAATACACTCGGAGATTTGCCATTGCCTGCCGAGGGGCGACCCATTCGGCTACGACGGCCGCCTACTTGCATGAAGTCCTCGTAGCCGGTGTTGGACGTAGGAGAAAATACTATCTGAATGCAAGTGAGTATTCCCTTTTTTTTTGTCAGGACAGACTAGCAAGTACAGCACTCAGGCACAATTAAGTCCATTGCACTGCACTCGGGTTCCCTTTTTAATTTTCTTTAAATCTACTTGAACTCCAAAAAAATCTGAGTAGATTTTGTGGTGCCAAGGATTCAAGGTAGTCGCCACTTAACACATCAGTGCCAAAACCCTCAAGCCTGATTCGAGCAAAGACTGGGCAAATGCACAGAAAGTGGTCCGCTGTCTAATCCTCCTCCCCATATGCTGGGCAGAGTGCACTGTCTGATATGCCTACCTTTTCAAGGTGCTTTGTCCATAGAAAGTGGCCCGTCATCAGTCCAACCAGCTGCCTACACTCCCTTCTGCTTAGTGACAGGAGGAAGTGCGACAGCCGGTCGGACAGGTAATATCAGTTTCGTCCATCTGCATCTTTTCTCAGCCTGCCAAGCTCGCTTGTGGGTTTGCTAACCGTGGCTTTGATAGCTGCAGAAGGGAGTGGCAGAACGGGTTCCGGCCCAAAGAAGTTGTCCTCAGAGCCCATTCCAGCTGTGTATTCCCTAGCAAAACTCCATTCACATTATTACATTTACAAATTTACTTCGAACAATTTAACGAAATACTCGACAGACTTTGTTTACCTTTCTAATCATTTTGACAACTGGGTTCAAAAAGCAAAAAGAGAACACGTGCATTTTTTTGTTTTTGTACTACTACTATTACATCGAATATCTTGGTGTAGCTTACCTAGAGTAGGTCGCAATGGTCTGAAAGACTAAAAAGAGACAAGTCAACATATGTATTGACGGCACTTGCATCTTCGGTACACCCCACAGACATTGTCTGAGAAATATGTTCAAATAACTTTTCGATTTGTAACAGTTTTTACATACAATCTAAAGCCATCTATAACAAAAATTTGAAAACTTTAACCCACTGACTATAAATTTGTTATACGAAAATAGTCTACTCGTGATTTACTTTCAGGATTGTATAGTTGCTTTTCTTACATTACATTATTATTATTATTCTTTACGGTTCCAGGGAGGATCAAAATATGATAATGAGTAAAAAACTTCTTAAATAAACCTTTCAAAATAAATATCGTTGTACAACTTAGGTTTGAAAATCTCCTCTGCCATCAGATTCTCCAACAATTTGTATCTTTTAAGATTTAGTTTATCACTTTATGTAAATTAGAAATAAATGTGATTAAAACAAACATACTTACATGTTTATACACACAGGCATATATATATAATCATCCATAAATATTCCGCCATTTAGTCAGATTTTTATTGTACGTCGAAAACATTTTCGCCTTAAAGCTCACACTTTGCGTCAGACTTATGCACATACATTTATACATATCTACACACATACACACATACATATATATTACATAATACACTTTTCACGTCCACTGACTTTTTGACATTCAGCTTCCGATCAGGTTGAATAGTGTAACTGCACGGAAACATTCTGATTTTTTTTTGTGTAGACAAACGTGAATTTTTACACGTCTTTCTTCTTCACACCCCTCACCTACTCCATGGTATTCGTACTCCATTTGGCACATTGGCACCGCACACAGTTTGTCGTTTATTTTACTCAATAAAGTGCCAATGTCGGACACAATCCAAGGCACTGTAAAAATGTGAAAAAATAAGAATAATCCTCTTTTGTGTTGCAAGAATGAAATTTCGAAAAGCGAACAAAAACCAAAAACATAGCCGTTGTGACCTATTTGAGGTACCAACGAAAGCAGTCAATTTTAATATATATATATGTATGTTTCTATGTATACATGTATGCAGTTACAAAGGTACGTAAGGTTTGCTACTGACGCTGCTCTCTGCCAAGATATGAATTTCAAATAACGACTGGAGCATTTATTTTCAGTTTTGCATACAGTTCACCACCATTCGCTACTCGGATAATCTGCTAAGTGCCAATCCAGAGGCTCATGCCAATGTCAAAGGAATTGCAGCTAACTTTGTGAAACTGAATTTCCTTAACTTAACGAATAACAACACTGACAGCAACAACAACCAAAAACTTTATGGCAATTCACATTTTTTAGTGCAGCTTAAATGAATGTAAGCAATAATAAGTCAAGTAGGTACATTCAACGAGATTTCCTATATTCGGCTGAAATTGATCGAGAATCTCGATATCAGCCACTCCACAAAACTAGGAAATATAAGAGTACACTTTGAATTGTATAAATAGCTTTGTGAAAAGTCAAACAACAATTTACAAACACAGAAAACATTTTTGTGTACTTGAAATTACTGTACGATAAATACATACAGGGTGTACGGTGGCAGAATTGGGAATTAAAAGATAAATTAAAGAAGAATTGCAAGTGATAAAAATTTATTGCAATAACTATTAAAAGGAAGATAAGTGCGGATTTTTCTTTTCATTATTTTTCTTTAAAGGTTGACCGTTATGTTTGATAACTTCTTGGAATCCGACCTCCGTACCCCGTGCCAATCGCTGGAGAACTAATGTCGGGATGTCGGGAAAAAAGAAGGGGCTTTGAAATGTGATATACATATGTATGTGATATTTAAATCTGAAATATCCTCAGGTGTAGCAAAAAAAGTTATTGCACAGATGTTGGAATCTTTGCCCGACGAGAGCAGGGCAGCCGAGGTGAAGATACTGAGATGATTCCACCTCACTCTTCAGACAGCTTCTGCAGAAAGAACTGGAAGCAATCCCAAGTATCACTTCATGGACACCTAACGGACAATGTCCGTTAATCATACCAACCAACTTCGCGAGCCGCAGCTTTTTAAACCGTAAAAGCTCCCTTGAACGCCCCCGATCTACTTGTGGCCAGTAGAATTCACGAGTTTGAATGCTTTTGCACTAACCCAGCGCCGGCTGAGTTGACGCGTTGCTTATCTTTTCTGGAGTAGATCACAGGTTCTTCTTAAGGGAACCCCAATCCTCTTATTTCGCGTTGAAACCATCTCCAGGGTCCCCAGTCCTGCAGTTTCCCTCTATGCAGCTGTGTCCAAGAGCCCCGATGAGCCTAATTTCGAAGTCGAGAGATAAGTCAGGCATTCCTTGACTAATTTCGAACGCACAAATAACGAGCCCAAAACCTTATTGCCGCTTGGCTGTCGAAGTATAGAAGTAAGCAACCAAATAAACTTTGTGAAAGATATTTTCTTTTAGTGCTGAGATGGTCACTGGGTTTGTTTCACAGACTTTACATTTATGTATGCTCACAAAAAACTGCATAAGGGTAAGATACATTTGAATACCCAAAGCAGGCTAACAAGGAGCACGCTGAGAAATACATGACGTTGCGCTGTCAGCAATGAGACAAGAGAACCCTTTTTTCCAATTTTGTTTTAATCGATAGATAGTTTCCTGACATTAATGATGGTAAATGATGTTGACATATGACTTCTGCCGTAGTGTCCTTCGTGAGCTTCGATTTCTTTTTCAACTTTTGAATCGTGCCCCCTTGACGGCGCCCTAGAAAATGTATTCCATGATATCAAAATGCAACTTCTATGCGGCCAACTGTCATCAGTGTTTTGGTTATTAAAGATTTTCGACTGCCTTTAAGTGTCCAAATTTTTTTCAAGCATAAAGTGACCTATGTATTTGTAAATAGTTAGTTCAAATTTTAATCGCTAGATAGACCACCCTTTTTAGGTGACGCTGTTAAGCAGCAAAAAGTCCTCGTACCTACGAATAACCTGAATCTTCAGGGTAGTGCGCAGTTCAAGGATGGAAAAATACAGCGTTCGAACACAAAATTGTAAGAAAAAATGTTGCTGTTACGTCACGGGGGTTTTGTGCAAGTTCATTTCACACGTATGGAGGACAACAATGTAATGAATGCGTTGTTTTTTCGTTTATAGTACCACCAACCATCTCAGTTTTTGCTGACCTCTGTCGCACACAAACTGCTGTTCTAATCCATGTTAGATCAGCAAATCAGCTGATTCCTTTAAATTCACTGAGAGCCGAATAACGTCTTGATGTTGGCGACACCTTTGCATTCCGTACATCTTGTATGCAGGGAGGCTTGGGAGCATGGTTGATGAATTAAATATCAGAACAAATAATTTCTTGCCACTTTCAGTTTTATATTGTAATACAAATAAAATCACGATGAAAGCTTTAAACTCTATATTAAACGGTTGAATGTATTGCCGACGAAGAAAAAAAATTAAATTTGGATATATCGATTTGGTCCATACAATCGTACATAAATAAAAACTCACGTGTGCATGTAAAAGCTAATAAAAAAGTTTTGGTAAACTCAATTCTTTTCCGTTTTTTTAATGGCGAATAAATTTATTTTTGCTTAGTTAACAATAAATAACAAATGTCTAGACGATTCATTGAACTGGAGCCATAGTGGTCAACGCTCCAAGTCATAAAAAGTATTTCTCGCCAGCAAACAAAAAATCCTTTCAAGTTAAGATTTGACACATATGCACACATGTACATATTCTAAATAGCTGACCACAACTGAGAAACTTTTTGAATGCTTTAACACACATGCATGTAAGAATTTAAGGCCAAATTATGACAGAGATGCGAGACATTACTATTTCATGAATAGGCTTGTTTAAATTTGGGTAATTTGTTGAAGCTATAGATATGTATATGGTACATTAGGGAGGGTCATGAACATCACGCTACGCAAGCACAATGTCTGGTCTACAAACTATATTTTATCTCTTTCCAGGAAAGAGTATAAACTTGTAGTGGGGATACTGACGGGACACTGTCTCTGAAGTTGGTACAGAACGATATTTGGACAATATCTAACCAAGTCAACGCGAGAGGAGCTCTGGAGCACCTACTCTGCCACCGCCCTGCACTTAGCGAAACACGAATAAACTGCTTAGGTTATGTATCATTTTCAACATTAGAAATTCTGGCAGATCAAAAATTATTTAAACGGTGTATTAAAGAAAAAATATATAATAAACTCTTCAACCAACATTTGGTTTCGCTGTGGATCAATTTCTGGTCTATGTGCGATGTACAGGAGCAACCAAGTCTAACCCAACCTAACCTTTCGGTAACTGAAGAATTGCATTGACAACTCTGAACAAAAAAGCGTAGAGACCGTAAGATTGTAAGACTACTTTATTTTATTATTTTTAAAAGCAGGAAAGCGATTTTTCCTACTTTTAAATAATACAATAATAACAATTTAATGCAATTTGTTTGTTTCCAATTATTTAAATTGTATATAACCAGCTGTACCCGGCGCGCGATGCTACGCCAACAACTGAAATGAATTTAAGAAAAATAACTTTAAAGAAAAATCAGTACACAAATATTCAATTAATTCTAAACCATTTTATTTATTTCGTTTATTTCAAAAAATTGTGACATTACAAAGGTTAATTTCAATTCGATGTTTATTAAAGTGCTGTGGGATACACAATATTTCTTGTTTTTCCATCTAGTGCGTAGACGAATAAATCAGAAGGTTTTCCGACAAGTGAGCAAGCCACATAGAGCTGACCATTTGAGAAGCATGGATTCTTCAAATTTAATCCACATACAATCATATTCGTTTCCTCTGTGTAAGAATACATGGCATACTAATTTTTATGACAATCGGTTGAACGGGGCAGAAGTTGCTACTCTGTACCGCCACCTGGTGGCGAGTGGCATCAATGAGCATATTCTACAAACCTTCTCCGTGGAAAAATACATATATATACCAATTTGTATAATAATCGGCCTAGTAGTTTTTGAGTTCATCCATGACATACAGACAAACATTCATTTTTATATGTAAAGAAACAGAAAGGTATTAGATAATAAAAATACTCTAGCAGTAAAATATTCCAATTGAGGATGGTTCCATATGTAGAAGTCCACGCAAGTGGGCGATTCTTCTACAAGGCCCGGGCGATTCTTCTACATATGGTTCAAGCAGCTCACAACTTCCGGGATTAGCCCAAGTATCCTTTGGGTAGTTTCCGAACACCCTTTCGAGAGCGAGCCAACGTGAGAAGGCAAAGAATCGTAGGAGAGCTTTTTGTGCGCTGAGCTTGGGACCCGTCACGTAAAGAAAGGATGCTGCCTATAGAGCCACGCTGCGATCCCGGAAGCTAAAAAAGGAAGAGAGACGTATTATCAGAAAAAAGCAAGAGGCCGAAATACGTGAGTGCGATGAGCTTGAGATGATTGCCCAGAGGAACAACGCCGAAAATTCTACCAGAAAGTTCGGCAGCTTACAGAAGGTTTAAAGACCGGGGACATCTAGTGACTAACATTCAGAGCATATTTTGGAGGAAACACTTCTCGAACCTGTTAAATAGTGATGCATGTGACAGAGAATGTGAAGAACACGATATATTATTCGTTGACAACGGAATTGTCGTTCCGCTACCCGACCATGACGAGGTGAGAATAGCGATAACGCGGCTAAAGAACAGCAAAGCCGCGGGCGCTGACGGACTGCCGGCTGAGCTATTCAAACAAGGCGGCGAGAAGCTGATAAGGTGGATGCATCAGCTTCTATGCAAAATGTGGTCGGATGAAAGCATGCCTGCCGATTGGAATTTAAGTGTGCTTTGCCCAATCCATAAGAAGAGTGATCCTGCAATCTGTGCCAATTACCGCGGGATTAGTTTTCTAAATATCGCCTATAAGGTTCTAGGGTGCGTATTGTATGAAAGGCCGAAGCTCACCATCAACCAACTGATTGGACCTTATCTGTATGGCTTTAGACCTGGAAAGTCTACCATCGACCAAATATTCACAATACGCCAAATCTTGGAAAAGACCTATGAAAGGAGAATCGATACACACCATCTTTTCGTCGATGATGCATTCGACAGTACGAAAAGGAGTTATCTGTATGCCGCGATGTCTGAATTTGTTATCCCCACAAAACTAATACGCCATTGCAAGATGACGTTGCTCAACACCAGCAGCGCCGTTAGAATTGGGAAGGACTTCTCCGAGCCGTTTGATACCAAACGAGGTTTCAGACAAGGTGACCGCTGTCGTGTGACTTTTTTAACCTGATGTTGGAGAGGATTGTACGAGCCGCAGAACTAAACTAACAGTCGTCGCACTCGCGTATCGGCACCCACGTCAATGTTGACAGTTATAATTTCGAGGTTGTAAAAGACTTCGTTTATTTAGGAACCGGCATTAACACCGATAAAAATATCAGGCTTGAAATCCAACGTAGAATCTCTCTTGCCAACAAGTGCTACTTTGGACTAAGTAAGCAACTGAGCAGTAAAGTCCTCTCTCGACGAACAAAACTGATACTACAAGGCTCTCATCATGCCTGTCCTAACGTATGGCGTAGAAGCTTGGACGATAACAACATCCGGTGAAGCGACGCTCAGAGTCTTTGAGAGAAAGATTCAGCGTAAGATTTGTGGACCTTTGCACGTTGGCAACGGCGAATATCGCTGGCGATGGAGCAATGAGCTGTATGAGCTTTACGACGGCATAGACATAGCGCAGCGAATAAAGATCCAGCGGCTTCGTTGGCTGGGTCATGTCGTCCGAATGGATACAAACGCTCCGGCTTTGAAAGTATTCGATGCGGTACCAGCTGGTGGTAGCAGAGGAAGAGGAAGGCCTCATTTGCGTTGGAAAGATCGGGTGGAGAAGGACTTGGTTCACTTGATGTGTCCAATTGGCGCCGGTTAGCACGAGAAAGAAACGACTGGCGCGCTTTGTTAATCTCGGCCAAAATCGCGTAAGCGGTTATCGCGCCAATTAAGAAGAAGAAGAAGATATAATTATGATATGGCGACCGCCGTAGCCGAATGGGTTTGTGCGTGACTACCATTCGGAATGCAGAGAGAACGTAGGTTTGAATTTCGGTGAAACACCAAAATGAAGAAAAATTATTTTCTAATAGCGGTCACCCCTCGGCAGGCAATGGCAAACCTCCGAGTGAATTTCTGCCATAAAAAAGCTCCTCATAAAAAATATCTGCCGTTCGGAATCGTCTTGAAACTGTAGATCCCTCCATTTGTTGAATAACATCAAGACGCACACCACAAATAGGAAGAGTAGCTCGGCCAAACACCCAATAAAGGCGTACGAGTATATCATATATATGACATTATTGCAACCTCAACTAGTGAGAATAAAAAAAAATATTTCTAATGAATTTATAAATTACAAGCTAACCATAATTGAATTTAGCGAAGTAAGAGAAGGCTTAAAATAGATAAATTTTCTCAGGAAAGTCGGAACAAGAAAGTAAGAGAAAGTGGTGTAGCGATTCTTTGTTTACAAAATCAGAATAGTACTGTTCTACGCCCCACAGAAGTGTTATGTGCCCCAGAAAAGGAGGACTTCTATTTTCAGCTGACTCTCGTCATGAAGAACATTTACAAAGGAAGCATTAAAATTGTAATGGGCATTTTCAATGTCTCCATTGAAAATGTTTACGACTTGGTGCGCAGAAAATAATTTAGCAATTGGCAGATCTTTATTTCCGTACTAGAGAATTCATAAAGATACATGGGCATCAAACGACCACGTCGCTGAAAACCAAATAGGCCATATCACTATCGACAAAAAATGGTGCACTTAACTCTAAGATGTAAGAAACAAGCGAGGGGTTGACGTAAATTCAGATTATCATCTATTAATTGCCGAGAGCCGCCTCAAAGTTGCGGTAGTGAAAAAACAAGCCGAACATAAGTAGAAACAATTTGAACTACTTAAGTTAAATCAGACAAATGGAAAATGAAATTCGTTGACGCGTTTAAAACCGCAAATGATTTCTAGGTTGATAAAAAAATTTACTTATGAACAAATCAGCAGACCCCGACGGGAATTCCTCTTGAACTTCTCAAAGCCGAGCCCACTCATAGTGCACATATCTTGAAGCCGCTAGTGGACGAGTTCTGGCAAAACGAAAAATTGCAGGATGATCTGGTGAAATGCAGTTACTGGATATTTTTTGTGAGGAGCTTTTTCAGGGCAGAAATACACTCGGAGGTTTGTATTTCGTCTGCCAAGGGGCGACCGCTATTAGAAAAAAACTTGTTCTATTATTTGGTGTTCCATGCACGGAGACTCGAATCTGCGCACTTCCGCATGGTAGTCACGCGCCAACTCAATCGGGCTACGGCGGCCGCCTTAGAGGCGTGTTAGGAAATATGTGTATGCTGAGAAAGGTTATAAGTGCGCTATAAAAAAGTGGAAGTAGGAAGAGAAGAGTAAGGAAGCATTAGAATGAGGAAGAAGAAAAAGCATAGATCTATTAGGGGAGGAGTTTTTTAAACATTAAAAATAGTGTATAAATATACACACAACAGTATAAACATATATGAGCACGTGCACATTAGCAACTTAGTGGGAAAAATAATGCAGGAGTTAATTTTTGAAGTGCAATACACTTTTCGTTACACAAACGAACAGCCAAAACGACGAGATGCAAAATTACTTAGAATATGTTGGTTTTCCATTCTGATATAAATTATGGCAATCAATTAATTACTATTTATATTTTCTATTTTATAATTCCCGCCGGCTTCAAAAAAATTTATTACAAATATTTCACGTATTAAGTACGAATTCGGTAGGAAGAAATTAAATATAAATAAAAACTAAGGTTCTAACAGCGTAAATAATACCAATTAAATGTGAAGAATTTTTTAATTCCTGCCACCTCTAATAAGTGTACCGAATGCAGAGAACATTTTTTTAATTGTGCAGTCAGAGTAGATGTGCACACACTGAGAACAGAAAATTAATTACAACGAAGCAATTTACAAAAAGCAAGCAAAAAAGCAAAAACTTTTAAAATGCCAGCAGCACAACATAGCGCAGCACAGTATAGCACACAGCATAGCATAGCAAATGTACCGTTGTTCATCTGGCTTGTAGTTGCATTTGTCACATCACTTGTTTCAGGGTTCGTTGCATTTCTCACCTGAAGTCATCCAGTGTCCTGCTCATCTGTGAAACATAAAACTTTGATGTCAAAAATAAACAAAAAACCCGAACAAAAAATAAAAAAGCAATGCAAAAAATACGTTGCAGGAAAAGAACAAAGAAACCATGTAATTTAAAGCTTCCAGACACTGTACATGAATGGCGTTGTATTGCATAACAACAGGAGTTCATATGCACGAGTATTTCTATTTGTGCTTGCACTGTGAACAATTTTCCTTTATTTTTGTTGCCTTGCTACATAATATCCCTTGCTCGCATTGTACGAATGTATTGCAGTGTGCAATGTACTGCACAAACAAAGGCGTTAGACCTAACAATACTGATAACAACAAAACGATCACCGCAATGACGTTACACACACACACATGAACAAGTGTACATACATGCATTCATATGTAGCTACAGCCTCAAAACACACGTAAACTTGTAAACTTCACTTGTCCAGGTGCTAACATGTCATGTCTGTTTGTATTTGTAAATATAATTTGGCCAAAGTTGGCTTTTTATGCTGTGGCTAAAACTTTCGCTTACGGTGTAATTTAGTATGCCACTATGAATCGTTTGTTCTTAGACGAAGGAAAGTTTATTATCACCCGGCACGAAAACTTAACACAGAAAACAGGGATTTCGAAACAAAATTAATATTTTCTCTGTCACATATTTGACTTTGCTGAGTAACGGGTGATTTACAAGTGCACAGGAATCTGAGGCAATAATATGGAAATTATTTCGGCTGCGATTTATTGCTTATAAATAAATTCGGTTGTACGAGTCGGTTGTAAGCCGGTTTGAGAGCAAGCCCGATTACACCTTTGAAATATGATGTACCTCAAAGATATATTCTGAGTTTCTTGGCACTTGTCATCTACATAACCGACATTTGCTTCGCTTGGGAGGTTGAATTAGTTTTAAAGGTTTTTTTCGAAGATTTGGGGCTTTATTGTGAAAAAACGGTACAAAATATTTTATTTGAAGTATTGGCCATCGCTAGCTACAACTTTCGCCCATCTTTCGGGCAATTTCCGGATGCCGTTTCTCCAAAATTCTGGCCGCTGCTTGGCTATCCATGACTCAACCCATATTTTGGTAGCCTCGTACGAGGAGAACCGCTGGTCCGCCAAATCGAGACTCATATGCCGGAACAAATGATAATCGGAGGGAGCTATGTCTGGACTATACGGCGGGTGGGGTAACACTTCCCAGCCAAGCGTTCCAAGGTATTTTTTGACAGGTTGAGCAACATGCGGCCGAGCGTTGTCATGTTGCAAAATAACCTTGTCGTGCCTTTTTACCGTTTCCGGCCGTTTTTCTTTCAATGCCCGGCTTAAACGCATCAATTGCAGTCGGTAACGATCCCCCGTGATTGTTTCGCCCAGTTGGAGCAGCTCAAAATATACGACGCCGACCTGATCCCACCAAATGCAGAGCATGATTTTCTTGCCGTGAATATTCTGCTTGGCCGTCGACGTTGATGCGTGGCCGGGCAAACCCCATGATTTTTTGCGTTTTGGGTTATCGTAGTGGATCCATTTTTCGTCGCCAGTCACCACCCGATGCAAAAAACCCTTCCGATTTTGTCGCTCGATCAGCAATTCGCACGTAAAAAATCGCCGTTCGACGTCGCGCAGCTTCAACTCATACGGGACCCAATGTCCTTGCTTTTGGATCATTCCCATCGCTTTTAGACGCTTGCAAACGGTTGATTTATCAACACCCAATGATTCAGCAAGTTCTTCTTGGGTTTGGCACGAGTCCTCGTTTACCAATTCCCCCAATTCCGCGTCCTCGAACTTTTTGGGCTGGCCAAGACGCTCCTTGTCTTCGGTGTGAAAATCACCACTTTTGAATCGTCGAAACCAGTACTCACATGTTGAAATCGACGGAGTATGGTCTGGGTAGGCCTCCTGCAGCAATTCACGGGCTTGGGCTGTATTTTTTTTCAAATTGAAGCAGAAAAGCAAAGCTTCCCGCAAATTGCGTTTCGACGGCACGAAAGTTGACATACTCGGAGCACGAAAACACTGCGTTGTTTATACTTCAGCGAAATGACAGATACTGATAAACAAAGCCTAGGGATGAGGCTTTGTCATGAATATATATTCAGTATTGCCAACGCGATAAAGTGATAAATAGCGCCATCTGTGTGTCACCTTTAAAACTAATTCAACCTCCCAAACTGCGGCAATTAAGTATTCAAGTAGTTATGGGAACCACCTATCGTAGTAAAATTGGAATGAATGATAAAACACTTTAAAGTAGTGGAAATGCCATCAGAGATGTTTCAAGAATTGTTTGGCTCCAATTATGGTTACGAATGCGATATGGTCTAGGCCAGCAACTTCAACAAGACATCGCTCAAATTCATGTGATCAGAGCAACATTGGCTGATTTTTGGCAGTGCGGCATCAACCTTTGATCAATTGGCCACACGAATTACTGAATGAGGAGCATAATTTTAACAACCAAAGACGAATTAAATGAGGTCATAAGGGCGTCGTGGATAAACATCCGCAGTTTAAAACAACTGTTTGAGAACCTTCCAAGTCGATTCATTGCTCTGCGTGATGCTAGAGGCAAATGGATAGCTGGAATGAGATTTTGGGTAAAAATAATGGTTGTGGGAAAAAATAAGTTCGCAAGAGGAAAAATAAAAAAAAATAAAAAAAAATCCTACTAATCCTATCCTACTGACATAGTCTTACAAATGTTAAAGTTTGTATGTTTGTGAGGTTGGATGTGTGTGGCTCAATCAGCCGAAAACGACTGTGTATTTGCATAAAATTTTACATACAGATAGTTTATGACCTGAATTGAAAAATGGGCTTTTTCTTTCAGAGAGTTGCCATCTGTTAAAAATTTTAATTAAATTAAATCATTAAGTTCAGTCAAATAAAAGGCTCTTTTAATAAGAGGTGTTATTTTGATATGCAAAGAAAAATGCTATTTTTTAATATAATAGCTATAATATAAATGATCGGATGTTTATTTCATTATAAGGAGGAAGATATGCCGTTAGATGTGAAATGAAAAAGAGTTTAAGGGAGCTTAATTTTGGGTTGCTATCTGCTTGAAAAATTAAGTTCGAGTAAAAATAATAAAAGAAATGGAAATAAATGCCGTTCAGAAGCGGCATAAATCTGTAGGCCCCTCCACTTGTGGAAAAACCTCAGACGCACACCAAACCCCTAACAAAAGGCGTAAGGCCTAAATATGCAAATATATACAGGGTGTCCGGTAGCAGAATTAGCTTTTAAATTGTTTAATATGTATAATATTTCTCCCTAATAGCTGAGCAGACTGAGGACCGTTTGGGATATTTGCTCATGAAGTCACAGTAGACGGCTGAACATTATGCGTTCGCAATCGAGGCGTATTTCAAGGCCATTGATTCGTATGCAACTGCTCGTCGTAGATTTTGTTCACCTTACAATATTCGACCATGGATCTAAGACCTCTGCAAAATTCAAATCCTGTAAGCTTTTAAGCGTATCGATTTAACTTTGTGTAAAAATTTCGGGGAAATTTTGTTTGAGTGGTTTCGTACGGTAAATAATATATATCGCATGATTTCTTCCCTGACAATCTGATAATTTCGGTCACATATACATCCAGGCCGCCCGATTTTACCCCTATGGACTTTATTCTGTGGAGGTACCTCAAATGTAAAGTCTATGAAACAAACCTAGTGACCATCTCGGCACCAAAAGAAAATGTCGCGAAGTTAAGTTGGTTGATTACTTCTATAATTACTGTAAAGGATGTAAATATCTACTCCGACAGCCAAGCGGCAATTAGCGCCTTGGCTCGTTTCTTGCGCATTCGAAATTATTCGAGGAATGCCTGACTCATCTTTCGAATTCGAAATTAGGCTGACTCAGGTTTCCGGTCACAGCTGCATAGATGGAAACTGCTGGGCTGATGAGCTCGCTAGACAGAGGACCCTTGAGATGGTTCCCTTATGAAGAACCTGTGATCTACTTTTGAAACGATAGGCAACGCGTCAACTCAGCGAGAACTAGGTTAGTGCGAAAACATTCAAACTCGTAAATTCTTCTGGCCACGGGTAGATCGGGGGCGATCAAAGGAGCTTCTGAGGCTCATGGGTATGATTAACGGACATTATCCGTTAGGTGTCCATACTTGGCGATACTTGGAATTGCTTCCAGTTCTTTCTGCAGAAACTGTCTGGAAGGTGGAATCATCTCAGTACCTTCACCTCGGCTGCCCTGCTCTCGTCGGACAAAGATTCCAACATCTGTGTAATAACTTTTTTTGCTACACCTGCGGATATTTCAGATTTAAATATCACACACATACATATAGGTATCACTATCCAAAGCCCCAAAAGAAAGAGGATTTACACCTAAATGGTTATTTTCCCTGTTTTTCCCAATGGACGAATTTTGATCATTTGTTCAAGTGAGCCGCACGCGTGGGCAGCCATTTATCCTATTCCAATAGCATCGCGACATCAATTCTCCACTGAGTGGCATGGAGTACGGAGGTCAGATTCCAAGAAGTTATCCGACGTAATGGTAAACATTTAGAGGAAATATTAAAAAAAAAATCGTACTTGGCTTTTTTGTTATAGTTATTGAAATAACCTTTTATCATTGAGTCAATATCCCTAATAACAAAATTCCTCAAAAGAACCAATCTTTACCATAAGATTTAAAATAAAATTGTATCTACTAAGTTTAAGAATGGAAGTATGCATATGTATATAAAATTATCAAGCTTAAGGCCTCGCTGCTATAGCTCCTAACTTAAAATAGCTTATAAGATTTATGTTGTAAGCTAATTTTATATAAATAAAAATAAATAAACCTTTTATCATTAGTAATTATTATTTAATTTAGCTTTTAATTCTTAATTCTTTCACCGAACATTCTGTATATGGTGCTATGGGGATAGACCATGGGGATAGAGCACTGGCTTTTGGAGAATAACCTTTACTGGGATCACCAGCGGTGCACCGGCAAGCAAATATGTTATGGTATTTAACTCTATAAAAGGGGTTTGGGACCCGTCAATTAAAAATTCCTCCCCCAATGAAAATATTAAAAAAGCCTCGGATGAGAAGTACCTTTATTGATGGCGACCCCTGTAAACGAAATAAGGAATACGATTTGAGGGCATGCACCTGGAATGTCCGGTCCCTTAATGGGGAAGGTGCCTCTGCCCGGCTGGTTGGTGTCCTCGTGAGAGTAAAGGCTGACATCACTGCCGTTCAAGAGATGCGATGGACCGGAGCAGACAAGAAAAACTTAGGACCTTGCGACGTCTACTACAGAGGAGAGAGACTTCGTCGCTAAGTACTGTCGTTCACTCCGTTGGACGAGCGTCTCGCATTAATCCCCATCAAAGCGCGATTCTTCAACCTTTCCCCCAACAAAACCGACTTGCACGAGCAATATAGCAACATTTCTCGTTCCTAACGTATCGCCGAATAGTAAATGACAACAAAGGCTATAAAAAATTAAAGTGGAATACAGATGAACTTATAAATAATGAAGATATGAAAGCAAAGTACAAATATGCGATTGAAAACATTTTATTTAATGAAAATAGCACAAATAATGACTCAACTGAATTAGATATTGAAGATCAATGGAATAAACTGAAAGCTACAATCATAAAATCCGCAAAGAATACTATTGGAGAGAAGAGATCAGTAATGAACGAATGGTATGATGAGGAATGCAGAGCAGCTAATTATGCGAAAAAGGAAGCTAGAATAAAATATATGGAAAGAAACACACGTACAAATAGATTATATTATGTAAATAAAAGAAAAGAAGCTAAGAAAATAATGCGAAAAAAGAAAAAACCTACATGAAGCGGCAAATTGAACAAATTGAAAGCGATTTTAGAAACAAAAATGTCAGAGCTATGTATCAGAACATCAAAAAACAGACTAAAACATTTCAACCTCGAACAAATATATGCAAAGCAAAGGATGGTTCCATAATCAGCGAAAAACAACAAGTAATAGATAGATGGAAAGAATATTTCAACGAACTACTTAACAAAGAAAACTACGATAATACAAGTAAGGAGGAACAAGTAGTACATACGGCCGAAATCTATGTTGAAGAACCTAGCTATAAGAAAACTTAAAAACCATAAAAGCTGTGGTGAAGATGGAATACCCGCAGAACTTCTGAAATATGGCGGACATGAACTACATAAAGAAATATTTACCTTAGTAAGCCAAATATGGCATTCAAATGAAATACCCACTGGATGGGCATCAAGCATAATAGTACCTATACACAAAAAAGGACATAAAACTGAATGCCAAAATTACAGAGGCATATCTTTACTTAATACAGGTTATAAAGTATTTACAAACATTCTATTTGAAAGGCTGAATATTTATGCTGAGAACATCCTAGACGATTACCAATGTGGTTTTAGAAACAACCGCTCAACGATTGATCAAGGTTTTACTGTCCACCAGATATTCGAAAAGTTTTACGAATATAAAATTGATATATTTTGCCTCTTTGTTGACTTCAAACAGGCATTTGACAGTATAAATAGAAAACGGATAAAATACTGCTTTCAGAAAATTGGAATACCTCTGAAGCTAATTAATTTGATTCTCTGTACATTGTCGAACACAACAAGTAAAGTACTGGTGCAAGGAAGCCTGTCAGACCCATTCGAAATCATATCCGGAGTAAAACAAGGAGACGCATTGTCATGTTTAGTATTCAATTTAATGCTACACACGACTGTTAAAGAAATAAACACGAATGGAACATTATTTAATAATGATTTTCAGATATGTGCCTACGCTGATGATATTCTTATTATGGCTAAAGATAGAAACACTCTTATACGCGTCTTTAAATGTATTGATAAAGATGCAAAAGCTCTGGGACTACACGTAAATACCGAGAAAACCAAATACATGATTCGGTCAGTCAACAACACGACACGCGATGACCTAAGTATTAACAACTTTGCTTTCGAAAATATCACTGAATTTAAATACTTGGGTTTTAAACTATCAGCAGATAAAGATTCGGCGATAGCTATTAACGACAGAATCCAAGCTGCAAATAACGCCTACTACGTTAACATAAAACTATTTAAATCAAAAGATTTGTCCAGAGCACAGAAAATAAGAATGTACAAAGTACTGATACGACCCGTCCTTACATATGGTGCAGAAATATGGACGCTGAAAACAAATGATATTCATCAGCTGATGTGCTTCGAAAGACGTATCATAAGGAAAATATATGGTCCGGTTGCAACAATAGATGGCAGCTACCGCATTCGCTACAATAATGAAATCGAAGAAATCGTTCAAGGACAAAATATAATACGTTTTATCAAAGCCCAACGAATTAGATGGATTGGGCACGTACTGCGCATGCCGAAAGAGCGAAATGCTAGGAAAGCTTTTATTTTAACACCAATTGGAGGAAGAAAAAGAGGACGCCCACGAAAGCGATGGTTAGATGACGTCGAATCAGATCTTAAGCAAATGAACGTACACAACTGGAGAGATGTAGCCATGGATAGAATAAAGTGGAGAAAAATTGTTGATGAAGCTATGGTCCACCACGGACTGTGAGGCTAAGAAGAAGAAGAACGTATCGCCGAAGAAATTAGACTCCGGCGAACCTGAAAAAACAGTTGGTACGATGGGGAATGTCATGTTGTCGCAGAAAAAAAGATACTGTCTGTAGAGCCACGCGCCTATTGGGCGCAACGCTAGCCATGTGGGATCGCTACTGGGAGCTAACAAAGGAAGGGAGACGTATTATCCGGAAGAAGAAACGAGAGGCTGAAATACGTGAGTGCGAGGAGCTTGACATGTTGGCCAATAGGAACAATGGATACAAACGCTCCAGCTCTGAAAGTATTCGATGCGGTACCAGCTGGGGGTTGCAGAGGAAGAGGAAGGCCTTATTTGCGTTGGAAAGATCAGGTGGAGATGGACTTGGTGGGTCCAACTAGCGCCGGTTAGCACGAGAAAAAAGGACTGGCGCGCTTTGTTAACCTCGGTCAAAATCGCGTAGGCGGTTATCGCGCCAATTAAGAAGAAGAGAAGATTTAACGTTATATCCAAGCAAAGCGAAGGATAGTAAATAAGAATTCTTATGAAATATTTATTTTGAAGTATGTGGGTGCTTATAGTTGATTATAAAACTATACGTTTTTATAGACTATATAGAATGCAGTTTTAAGCCGGTTCCGAACGGCAATGATTTTTTATGAGAAGATTTCTCAAAGCAGAAATAAACTCGTAGGTTTGCTATTGCCCGCCTAGGGGCGACCACATTAGAAAAAAACTGTTTCTATCATTTAGTGTTGCTTGCACGGCGATTTGAACCTCTGCATTTCCAAATGGTATTCACGCACCAACCCATTCGGCTACGGCCGACGCAGATATCGGATTACCTTTTTCAAAATCAAATTTTCCGGTATCTTGCACATTAACAGAGTGGCCCCCAAAAGGTTTGCATATAATTCAAATATGGCAGCATCAACCATTGTGTGAATATGTAATGACTCAGAATTACGAATTGCAGATTTTGTTTGTTTAGTGCCACGTTTTGATGATCTATGCATATGCATGTGTGCGTGAATTTCTCGCATATATTGTGATAAATTAATTAAGCACAAATTTTCATACAAACATGGGCTTATTTATACAAAAAGCCTACTCTAAATACATACTGCACGGTTTTCATATATACAGTTTTTGCCCTAACGGATACTTTTGCTGCTTATGTAGATATATTCCGATTCGCTTTCTAGTTAGTTCCCCTCATATATACTACTTGTAGCGTTAGTAGAGTGCTGTGTAATTTATGTGTTGTGTCAGCAACAAAAGAATTTATTGTTGCAGTGCTGCAATCAACAACACTAACGGCTTTGACGACAATTTACAATACACAATAAGGCCGCGACATGTGACATACTCAAATGTATGCATGTAACAAACATGCATATATATATATACTCTTGCAAAAATATTTACTTCTACGTATGCATTCACATATTATGCGTGCATTTGAATTTGTGTATATGTGTGCGGAAAATCACAATTATGGTGTATGATAGTTGAACGAGCTTTCCGTTTATTGCTTTTGCGAACAATTCACATACACATAAGCGCACGCACACATATGCAAGTATATCTACGAACTGGTTCGTTCATTGTTCGCAAATTCCACGTATTGTTGTTTTTAATTGCAAACTGCTGTTTATTTTCTGGTTATTTCGCAACTGGGATATTACTCCCAGGGTATTGTTTTAGGCAAAAGTGGCTATTTTACAGTTCGCGTGACCCAAACGCACGAATATATCTACATACTTACATACGTTATAATAGATGCAGTATGTTGCCATGAAAGATGTATTAGCTTTTGTTCAAATATCCTCATTAGAATTAGCAAAGGATGGTAATGATAAGTGCTGTGCAATGAGAGTGGTACAATAGAAGGCACCGAATACTCCATATTTTGGTTGGGAAGGAGGATGGCTTTAGTATCGTATATGTGGATTGTGAACGATGACTGTGTGTGTTGCGGTTGCGTTAACCGCTTTATGCTGATGATGAGGCTCATCAGATTTTAAATACCGAGATGACATACGTATATGTATGTAAGAATGTACCGAAATGTTCAGATCGGTTAGATGAGTCGATTTAGCCATACCTGTCTGTCCGTCCGTCCATCCGTGGGCACAATAACTAGATCAAAAGTTAATACTTGTGTTTTGGAAAATTTTGGAAATATGAAATCGGTCTATAAGCATGTCTAACTGACATATAACGGTAATTTTTAAAAAGAAAAAAAGTTATTTATTTGTTTGACACGATGCAAAACGCAATGATGAACCCAGAAAAGAACAACGGCGCACGCTAAATTTCCGTACGCCCATTTAATTTTACAAACCATAACTCTTAACATTGTCTACTAGTTTGTTTGATTCCAAAAATTAAAGCCAGCTCAATTTAAATTTTACAAAAATGTGCGCGGTCCAAACCGAACTTCGCTTTCCTTACTTGTTGAATATATTTTATTTATCTGGAGAAAAGATGAGATCGATAGGACTACGGATTGAACAGAATTGACTAAAGATCGTAGTTGGTGGGTGCCAGAAGGAAAAGCTCGTTTGGTAAACAGCAGAAAAATTCAGTTCACACGACCACACCTCTGCAACAGAAGGTTTGTCAACTTCAAGTAATCACCGGATCACGAAATAAAGCAAAATCGATATCATTCATTTAATATGTAGGTCTATATTTTGTAAAGCACAAGGAAACTGATATAATACTTGCATATCTCTACCCTGTTATTCTGCAATAAGAGAATACGAACATTGAGTTCACATGACCGCTCAGGCCAAAACGAGACTTCGATACCTGTATAAGTATTTCTCGCAAGATAAAAGTTAGTACTCACACTATCTTTCGCTTCATAAAGCACAGGCAAAATTACCAAAGGCTCTCCTTCAGTGTGGAGCAAATAAATCAAGTGGGCCTCCATATATGTACTCTGTGTTGGGAAACTGCCATCGTAACATCATCTCACCTTTCCCGCCTTTATATGACGTAGAAGAAAATATTTGTGGCTTAATACAATACTTATGAAATACGACAGCCGCGCAAGACACAAAAAATATGTGTTTTCAAGTTTAACTCACTACTACCGAAGGTGTTAATGCTCGAAATTTGTGACGGCTTAGGGTGCGTGCATGTCAGAGATGCGATAAGCGATAAGAGCGTCGATAAGAGCGAAGCGTAGAAAATTAATGCATGTATTTTAATAGAAGTGTGCATGTCGGAGCAGCGCGCTAACTCACTCTTCGCACGCTATCATCGATAATAGCGAAGAAATTACTAGCCTACAATTTCTACGCTCTTATCGATGATGGACACAGAAGATTTTATAAGTGCAGTATATTTAAAACCTGCAATTTGGGATCAAAAAGATCCAAATCACCACAACAGGTTCATTTTGGATAAATTGTGGCAAAGTATTGTAGCTGACACATGAACTGGTTAATAAATCAATACCTATTTATATTGAATGTAACACTGAAAACACCACGGCTAGATGTGATGACAATGCACAAAACAATGAATATCCGATTTAGATTCACAATATTTTAAATGTTTAAAATATTTCATTTTTTTTTTATAATGTGTTAATTTTTCTCCAATAAAATTATTCGTACGTATGTACCTTATTGTAAGCATCAATCGCTCCTCTTGCAAGATTGGTCTGTTGTGGCAGTTTTGCCAATTAAGCTGCAGTCGATCCGAAATTTGAGACAGAATATAATCGAATGTATCGCTTGTCATTCTCATATATTCGAAAACTTTTTTGGATCCTGTCTCAAACTATTATAGAGATGGTGAAATTCTCCGAGTTCTAGTCTTGCTTGGTTTATAGGATGCGCCGAAAACTGACGTTTTTCCCTTACAGTATTATGTAGATGATAATATGCAGCAGTAGGCGTCAACAACAACATATTTTCTTCCTCTGAATCACTCATTATTATAAATATTATAGCTCTTCACTTTTCAAAACTTAAATTGCAAATGCAACTAACGCTCTTATCGCAACTCTGTTTTATACACCACACAAAACTAAAGCCCGACGCTATGCTTTTGTCGCTGCTCTTATCGACGCTCTTATCGCTTATCGCATCTCTGACATGCACGCACCCTTAGAGATGGTTGAGCTAGGGTAGGTGACCTTTTTCTAGTTCTTCATTTGCGCTATAACAGCCTTAGCGAGTTTTGCCAATTTGAACCAGGTTTGATGGTAATTCTTCCTTTATCGTTCTAACTAAAGTTAATTAGAAGCAAACAAGTGAAGTCTAGTCTTATTCTATTCTGATTTTTCTATCTTGGAGACGGCCTTTCTCTTCTTCGGCCTTCGCTGGTAGGTACTGCGTTGAACATTTTTTGAGTTGGAACTGTTGCATGCATTCGCACGATATTTCCTAACTAGCGACACATTTTTTGCACTATGCAAAAGCCTTCGTTAAAAGTCAACGCTTATCAGTTCACTATTCTATCGACTGTAATATTCGTCGTCATCAACGCGCATCCCAAAGCGCCAACGGATGTATTGAAACCTCTAAGCCTGATAAGTTTTGATTATTAAGCGTGAGTTTCTTTCGATAATGAACTGATTGACGTAGAGAAAAATGCAGTGCTAAAAACTAGTTGGACTGGGCTTAACCTTCGTGTGTTTAGTTGTTACAACTTCAAAAACAATTCGGCATTGGATATTCTTAAAATAAGATTGTTTCATTTATAATTTAATATCTAAGATTAGAAATTTTTTGAATAAGAATATGAAGAATATTTGCCCTGGTAAAAAAAAACAATTTCAAAAATATTCTTAATGATAATTTCAAATTACTTAAAATATAAATCAAAATTCTTCATATGGCAGCAGAGTGAAAAAATAAATATGCCAGCCAGAATTTGCATGAATTGCTTCCGTGTTGAAAACAGTTAGGACGCGCACAGCCGAACTTATCGTTGCGTGAAGCTAAAGCAATTTTGGTGTATGTAAGGTATTATATTAAAAGACAAGATTCGAGGACATTTACGTGCAGAAGGTCGCAAATTCCGGAGCACATTGAAAAAACCGCTGCTCTCATCATTACGCATTAAAAGACACTTGTATGGGCTAAACCAGTTCAAAACGGAATTGGGCAATCGTAATATTTACGGATGAATCTTCCTTTTGGGCGTATAGGTCCATTCGTCGGTTCTGATGAAACATCCAATGAAGGTTTCATGTTTGGGCTACTGCTTCGAAAGCGGATTTGGCCGTTTATTTGTGTTTACCGCCAATTTGAATGCAGTTTTGATAAATAAAATTTACCAAAAAGCATTAGCATTTACCATCAGCTGTAAAGATGTTTGGAAAAACTACCCAGACTTCGATTTTACAAGAAGGGCACGATCACAATCATCTAAGCAAAATAGGATTTTAATTTGTTGTACTGACCTTCACAGTCGCCTGATGTCAACCCTATTGAAAAAGCAGTAGTTAACAGCTCAAAGTAAAACAAATACGGCTGATTTGGCTCCGTTTTCCTCCAAAACTTTCGCCGAAACTAACACAAAGTATGACTCCAATATCCCATGTAAAGTACGGTCCTCACACTTTTCCAAATTTACCTACTTCCCCTGTTTCTAAAAAAAAAGAATCTCATTCTTCAACCCCAAAAACTTATCCTTTCCATCCTTACTCCCGCACAATACTCAACGCCTATGTGCATTGTGGCTGCTAAAACAAGCAAAAACGAAGAAAGTTACACATTGCATCAGTGGTGCTAGCAAGAGGAAGCTACCAACTGCGGTAATAAGCACAGACACACCAAATTTAGCAAAGTCCTCAAGCAGCTGTGGGATCCTTCTGGCAGAAAAATGGGAAACACAGATGGCGCTCCAAGCAATAAGACGGCGTCGTTCCTAAGCAACGACGGCTGGGCATTCCCACTATTATTTATAGGACTGGTAGCGGCAGGCTATTCACCTACCCTGTCAGAAATCTAAAAAGATTAATGAAACCAACGCAAGAATGAGTCTTGTCGAGGCCCTATGCTACCGAGAGGAACAAAGAAAAAAAGGACTCGAATATGTGCTGCCATTACAGCTAATGGTGGTGACTATACATTTCATGGAATATATTCCGCATGATAAATAAAATGGTGGTACCTATAAATAAACTCAAATTTGGATCAAATAAATAAATAAATGGTTCAGACTGGCATTGGGCCAAAGATCCAAATTCAACCAAAACTCATCATGCAAAGCAAACAAGGAAACATGAGGGTTTGTCCATAACGGTTTAAGATTTGTATTTCGGTATTATGCAGAAACGTAATATATTTAGTTCGAAAAAAATGACCCTATGCACACGCAAATATTGTGAAATTGGATAAATAAGCAAAAATTTTCTTGCTCGAAATGGCCTTTGTGGGAATTCCAGAATTTGTCGATCCACGTCAAATCTCAGCTGGAAAAAACGAGCAGTGGGAGCGAACGAAAGTTCAATGGCAGGCTAGAATTTGTGCGGAAATACATATCTAGAATGTCTAATCGCATCCTGGAACTGAAAAAGGCAAAAATGTAGTGGAAATGTAATAATGTAATATTCATAATTATTTTATTATTCACCCATAATAATACGGGAGTGCAAAACTGTAACGCTTCATTTGCATTAATGTCTGCTATTACTTTTGTTCTTATCATGCCGCCAAACTTGTTTGGGAGAGGAAGTACTTGTGTACCAACAAGCATCTACAACAAAAATGTTTAATCTATTAGAATTTGAATAAGGTATAGGCTGTTGAAATAGGAAGTATTATACCCTGTTACAGTCTGGGCAGGATTTAACCCCTTTACTGAAAGATTCCATGAGAATGCTGAAATAAAACCAGAAATGAACAGTTCCTCGAAAAAAGTATTCATCTTAGAGTTTGGGTTTTGCCTGTGCTAGTAGACGTAATATGCACGTGAATGCGAAGTTTGTACTGCTGTATGGCTATGAAACGTGATCCGCAGCGGCTTCAATAACAAAAAAGACTTCACCATGTGTAGTATATTGGGGCCAGATAACTTTTAATGGCGAGTCTTTGCTCGAAGCAAACAAAGTCCGATTGAGATTGAAATACGCGAACGAAAATGGAAATTAATAGGTAATACAATTCATAAACCTGAGACTGGCATGAGCAAATAGGAAGAGGAGATCGACCAAACAACCAATAAAGGGTGTAAGCGCTAATTATATTATATATAGTATATAGTATATATATTATAATATTGATTCCATGGGATTTATATTTAATGTAAAGTAACTTATTAATAATAGCCAATTTCTATTACTAGCTGTATAACTGAACCGAATTGCCACAGTATGTGCGTTTACTGTCGTATGCCGATGGCATCGACATTATCGTCCCTAACGACGACGCTGTTAGATCTGCCTTTTCCTATCTGGGTAGGGAAGTCAGGCGACTTGGTATAGAGTGGAGCGAAGGTAAAACGAAGTATCTCCTTTCGAAGTGCTTTAAAAAATTAAATTGACGAGAAAATAAAAAATTGATTTTGTAGTATTAATATATAAAATCTATGGTTTCCATACATATAAAATCAAACCAGTGCAGCAAAGTGGCATACACCACAAATTGAAGGAGATGCTCGCCGGTATACCCAACACATGATATACGCGCCAATTATAAGTATAAGTATATTTACAATAATATTTTAATTAATAGTTATTGTCCCCCTTTATGTATCATATTTAGTTATATCCAAAGAGACTGACGAAAAGTGGACGAAATGTAATACTGAGGTGGCAATGGTCTACTGCCTACGACTCGCAATTTTAAATAAATATGTGTAGCGAAAGCATTGTAAGTAGATTGGGCTGAGACTTCTAGTATATACCAAACCGTGGACGATTAGTCAGTTGATAACCGACCCGTGGTGCTAGCGGGTACTTACACACACACACATACATACGCATGGCTATGAGCTACTTTGTATGCCATGCAGCCACATTTAATGTACCCATTAGGCTAATTTGTATAATACATTTTACATAGCTATTTATGGCATTAACATAAACAAACCACAACCAATAATGTTCGTTTGAAAGTTAAGAACAGCTGTTGCAACAGCGAAACTTTCACACCGATTGCAGTTTAGAGCTCAGTAATTTATGTACATGTGCACACATACACACAAGTAGATGTGCCTGCAGTAATGTATGTATGTTTAATGTGTGCGGTGGTAAGTGGGTGTTATTACGTATTTCTTCTGGGAGGCACAAATGGGTTTAGCGTGCAATCATAAACACTTTCGTGGGAAATTATTGTAAATACTTATAGTTAGTAGTCCTGTGGCGCGTAACAGGCCGCCATAGAAAATATTAGCCAGTAACTTAGACAACTCTCTTTTATTCCTTTCCTTTCAGATGAACAAAGGAATTTGAGCGACGTGGGAAAGTATAAATTACATAGTATAGTATAGATCTCGTTTTTTTAATTCAATTTGTCGGTACGTCTGTTTGACGTGCATAAGTTATGGGCTTTTCCAAAGATGGATATGTGTATGCACATATAATTGTTCAAATCGTGCGTTCATTATGCCGATAACTTTGGTAGCTAGTGTTGTAAACATATTACTTTATAATTTTAATTATAATTTAATAAAAAATAATAATAATATACTTGTTTACAAATATATATTGTACAAAATACACAATGTATAAAGAATGTGCAGATTTTTTTTAATGCTGCCATTTGAACCCTAAAGAGCAAATTCTATTTTTTACGAGGGCCTTGTCGATTCGACCAATATCTATTCAACACTGACTTTTTATTCTCAGGCATCAGTAATCAACCAAAGTGTAATATATTTTTATTTTTATAAAACAAAATTAATTCAAAAAATATATAGTATTTTAAAAGTAATACGTTTTTGGTTTCGAAAGCAATAGTCAGTAGTTGAAGTCTGCAACTTAGTGCTATCCACATATACTTTTATAGCTCATAGCAAATGTATAGTAGAATTAGTCATTTCGCGATTTGGCTTCTTAAATCGTGAAATATCAAAAACAAAAGAATTACAAGCTCTTTTCCTCTAATTCGAAAAAAAATTATGCAAAAAGAAGGTTGAAAGTTACGTAAATGTAATTATTAGTCGAATCAACTAATACGAGCTTCATAACAACAAAACAACAACACTTTCTGGATACAAGTTAATATCGACAACTGAGATTACACGATATTTCAAAGCGATCGGAAAATTGAGAGAAAAATTGTACTACGAAATGTAATATAAACTTTGCTAGTTGAATCGATTTCCAATTTCGAATGAACTATTTACTATCATATATACATAGGCACACGATATCGAAGAGAAATTGTTATATGGTAATACTCATTTGAAGTATCGCTCCAGAAACATCAAGTACGCGATAATACCTAACCAAAGCGATGCCAAGTTCAGAAAATAACGGTTTCACTTTTTAATAAAGAAAGCTTTCTGAATGCTAAATGGCCCTTCAGCTGTTTGGATTACAGCCCTTTGAGTAAAGTTGTTTTTCGTTTTTTTCGGTGAAAATTTAAGAAAAAAGACGTTTTAAATATATATAATGAAAATAAACATGAACAAAATCATGTTTTTGAAGCCATAAAAATAAATGTGAAAATAAAATTTTATAAACTCCATTGCGTAACAGGGCATTGTTGATTGAGTCATCATCTTACTAACCAGAGAATGTGCAGGTTTTGTACGGAGGAAGGTGAAGCCGTCAAACATGTGCTGTGGCTAAACATTTTTTACCAGAGAAAGATATCAAATTCAATAAAATAGGATTAATACTAAAATTTCTTGAGGAATTTGGCCTCAGAGAAATAAATCTATTAAGAGGTCTTTGGGTTGTCAACTCAACTGTGAGGTCTGGTGAATACGACGCGTGCGAAAGGCTTCCTCTCCATAGCATGTAAACGGTGTAACATCATGAGGGTGCACATTATCATAACGAAAAATTACTCCCTTGTATCTAAGCGCGTATTCTGATATATTGTCTCTTAATAGTATCTTCAAAAAAATCAGTATTGTTAATTGTTTAATAATATTTTTAAATAGTTTCATATCACTCGCATATTTAACTCGCATCATAATGCTTGGCTTTAAAGTTGTTTTTGTTGCAATAGCATAAAATAATGTCCACACATTTTTGGGTAATGCTGCTGAAGTGACAGATCCTGGCCGGATTTAGGTCTGGATCGCTAAACCGGCTGTTGGAGGCTTCGCAGTATGAATGTCCGGATGGCCGGGTTGAATTTATGATTTTCCAGTGGAATCTGGGTTAATTTAGTCCATTGTGGCATTGGCCGTGCTCCTCCTTCTTGCGTGCGCTTTGTTGTTGTTCCACAAATGGAGTGACCTACAATTTTAAGCCCTCGCTGAACGGCTGATGGTTTTTCATGGCAGAAATACACTTGGAGGTTTGCCATTGCCTGCCAAGGGGCGACCGCTATAAGAAAACACTTTTTCTATTATTCGATGCTCATGCATGGTGATTCGAACCTACGCACTTTCGGATGGTAGTCACGTACCAAGTATTCGGCTACGACGGCCGCCAGAGACACTTTATTAGCAACCTTAAAATTACGTCACCAACATATGAAACACTATGCTTGCCTTTGCCTTCTATCATACTTCTTTTTTGAAGGCTCTACATTCCCATCCGAGGATTTTGTGAAAGCGTGACCTTGTTTAAGACTTTTAATACAACCAATTGAGCCTTAATTGGTGGGTTGAGTAATTAGAAACATATACAGTGTGACGAAGCACTTAAGATGAAAATGTGAGCAAATACTGTAATGCCAATTGATGTCGCTATAAATTTTGTCTTAAATGGAAAAAAGATTAACTGGTTTCGGCTAAAATATACAAGTAGATAAAATCATAAATCTGATAGCATAAGAGGTGGAGCTGATATGTTCGCGGCCCAAAGTATTTAACGATTGAAAATTATGGTTGCATACTTTTTATATTTCAATGTGGAGGGTTTGCATACATGTATGAAATATATTTTGCATCTTTGCCACATGGTAATCAGAAAATGTCGAAAATCATCTTCCCATAAATGCCACGGCATCGAATTTAGCTTGAACTTTGGATCACACTGACATATAAACATTCCATCAGCAGTTACAGTTTCTCTTCCGTAGTTAACTAGAAGCCCAAACCATGGTGATAATTAATGCTTTTTGTTTTTTATAATTTTTTATGCTCAAATTCATGCAGACGATGCAGACAAGTAGGTATAATTCATTGGACTACTGATACGTCAAGCACCATTCGTCACGTACGAACAGCACTTGCAGTCATAAATATTCGCCAAAATCCTCCGCCATATTTTGTTTAGAACTTCACGGCACGTAGTCAGCGTAGACTGAATGCACGTGAGTGGTTGATTTCGCTGCTGTCTTGGTTGGTTCATTTGTTGCCCATAATTGCGGTGTGCAAGATTTATATGCATGTGTGAGTGTGTGCGCACGTGCATCTGCGGCACCTGAGCTATTATATTTTGGGTTTAGTAGGTTTCTACTCAATATGAATTGCCAATTAATATATTACAGTTATTGAAATGCTTTCCAAAACACAATTTGCGCTTTCATATGGATTTTTTAAGTAGTCACGCGAACGCTGGATCTTTCAACTATATTTCTGCCAAAAATTCTTGGTATGCAATACCGTTGGAATCTATAAAAACCGAGAGCATTGTTTTTTTTTACTGAAAAGGACGTGCTATTTTTGGTCTTGGTTCATTCGGAGCTTGCGACTCACTCACTTGTTGTGCACGTTTAATGAGTGTTGGGTGGGATTGAACCTTGGAAAGCATCCTTTGGCGGTATCCTTTTTTGTATGAAATTTATGTCCTTTGGGACCAACTTTGCAACAACACGGCGCAAACACAAATCAATAGCTTCAATATTCTGAACGGATCCATAAGTAATTTTAAGTTTAGTTTTTTAATAAGTTTTCATCAGTTTTCGATGTCGCCTAGTGGCAAGCCTTTCGCATCCTCCACTCACGATCTCTTCTGAAGCGTTATTATCACTCATAAACGGCTGTTTGCTTTAGAGTATCATTACCGAAACAGTTTTCCAACATTTCTTTTCACTCCATTGAATCTATTTTTAAGGCAAAATTTAGTAAAAACTCTTTATGGCAAATTCAAATCCATTTTTAAAATTGTAAAAAATCTAAAACACGTGCTCTCCCTCTACTCAAGGCGTAACTGTATCAAGACGGCGTAAATGTCAGGCAATGGCGATACAATTTTGGTAAGAATATTAATATCTCATTTGGCAATTTAACCAAAATAAAAATAAAAAAACAACAAATAGAACTCAAGTCAATTGGCTTAGAGAGTCAGCTGGTGGCTGTTCCGGGAGCTTTTTGATCAAGGTGGTATGTATGTAAGTATCGATTAACATTAGTATAAACAGAAATATCGACCTATGTATAGACGTCTAAATAGACATTAGCATTACCAAAGTAAGTACGTATGTAAAGTTGGAATTGATAGTAACATTAACAGAAGAAAGTATGATTGAAATAACAACATGTAAGTAGCGAAAGCATTAACTTAACATTAGGAAATCTATGTACGCAAAGAATAAGTCTCCTGCTGTGTGTTATATATTATATGTAATAAATAAATTAGAGTTCACGTAACGTATCCGGATAGGCGGGGATATTGAGTTCCTAAATACATTACCGCTTACTTGAACTTACCTTCGAATTTGGATTTCTTTACGGAGAATTTCGGAGCTGAGAGTTATGAGCATGTGAATATGTCAAAAAATTAAAGTAAAGAGTAACGTTACCGAATGAATGATGAGCTTATTGAGCGGAAGATCAAAAAACTCATCAAAAATATTTGAAGAATTCGTTAACCCATAAAAAAGTGATATATGAAACAAAAAAAAAAACAAAAGGGTTAGGTGTAGTCAGAGGCTCGAAAAAATTATGATTTTCAATCATTTTTTTTTTGCTAGGCAGTTGCTTTATTTTACATAGATAAAAACATAGCATTAATACATCGTGTTTCGACTGGACCTTGGTAAAATTAAAAAAAAAAAAAAATAATAATAATTGTAAAAGTTATCGCTGTTTATGTGTAACCCGTTTCTCCAGAAGTCCGTTGCGGTCATCACAAGTCCGTGGAGACTCCTTTAAAACCAGTCGGACAAAAGAAATTAGTTCTATTAATAGATAATCTT
Source organism: Anastrepha ludens (assembly GCF_028408465.1). NCBI lineage: Eukaryota > Metazoa > Arthropoda > Insecta > Diptera > Tephritidae > Anastrepha > Anastrepha ludens. The sequence goes on from NC_071500.1 coordinate 72,843,663, forward strand.
GTGCCTGATCGAAGCTTTATTTTTTGTTTTTTTTTTTTTTCAAAATTAACAATATGGCGGCCTCAGGAAATATTTTTCAGATTTTCGAGAAAAAACCGACAAAAAAATTTATGAAAAAATTTTTTCGATCAGGCACGAGTTTTTTGTGTTTTTCAAAAGCAGTATAAGTTTTATTGAAATCTACCAAGCGGTCTTTAAGTAACAGTGATCACCAGTTCAAAAAACAAAGAGAAAAGTATTTGTCGGATTCACTTAAAATTTTCGCACAATAATTTTAAGATATTATAATTTAAGAAAAGCAAAAAAAAATCCATGTTTTTCAAAATTTTAACTACCCCTAACCCCTTAAATTTGCTATTCATGTTCCATTTTTCATTCAAATTTTATGTTGAAATTTTAAAATATTATTAAAAAAAATTAGAATATTGTATTTATATTGTAACAACAAGGCAACAATGTAATATAAAAGAACAAGGAAGCTAACTGCAGTACACATTTCAATTTTAATTCTCACCACCACAATGATGGGCAAGTACCTTACATATTTACATTTGCCTCCAACTGCCCGAGGAGCTTGCTAACTGCTTTAAATGCCACAGTGTGCCTTTGCCACAGTAACCATTGTTACTAACTTTGTTTACCTCTTTGTGACTTTAATTATCGCCTTCCTTCTTTGTTGGCTTTCACTTGTGGCGCTTTTCTACGTTACACATAAATAGCTTTTTTAGTAGACAAACTTGGTTAGGGAAATATGTATATACTATGCAAGCATTTTTTTATGAGGCCCTCCTGGTGGCTGCTTTCGCTCCGCGTTGCGTTCGTTTACGATCCATTGAAGAAGCGACTTCTACCTGTGACTAGATAACATACAAAACTTAGATAAAGACGATTTTGTGTTCTTATATGAAACGTACTATCTATATGACGACATTTTACTCAATAATAAATGTTTAGGCACATGGGTCTTTGATATCATACCTTTTTTCTACGAGTATGGTCTGTCTTTTTTTGTTTCACATTTTTGTTCAACATTTTTATAATTTAGTACTTGAGTGTGGAGTTCATTTCCCATCAAAGGATGCCTTTGCTGGCTATATTTTATTTATGAACACGGGGTAAACTTGAAGTCGATTTGTCAAATCGTTTTGCTTCTACAACTATTTGAAATAGAAACGTTCCTGGATGTTTTGGAATTAGAAAAAAGAGCGTTATTTGATTCAATAGTCATAGTAAAAAATTTGGCAACTAAATTTACGGCCCTCGGACTACTTACAAATATAAACACAACTTGCTCAAATCAGGGTGTATTGCTTTCTATCCTGACTTATAATTTCATAGAACATTTAAGAAGCTCGGAAAACTTATATGTATAATTGGACATTATTTATTTATTATAATTTTTTAATTACAAAAAGTCGCTGTTGCAATTAGCCTTAAATAAAGACGCCGTCACACATATAAGGTCGCCACATATTGATAAGTTACACTATATTTTTTCCAAACTAATTTTAATTATAATTTAATTTCTTCTACATTAAGTGTAAAATATTTAAACATTCATCCAATTGTCATCACAACTTCACGCTTTTTATTCAGAATTCCTGGGGTAAACAAGTTTATTCAAATTTAATTTTAGTTTGATAAAAAGTTTGCTTGAAATTCTTCAAAATTTTGGTGCACGTTTTTTTTTATGTGCAGAAAATACGTCAAGAGAAAAGGTTATGAAAAATTAACAAAAATTTTGTGCCACTTGCATTAGTAAAATTAAATGAGCTATAATACTACGTGTTCTATTTTTTTCATTAAGTTCTGATTAAAAAGTTTGGAATTTTGATGAAAATGTGTCGAATATTGTACAAAGTTTAAGATTGGGATTATAAGGCTTTTACATTTGTATAAAAAGTAATTTAAATTAAAAAATAAATAAATAAATAGTCACAGCTTGTGAATAAGGTGTTACGTCATAATTTTGTAACGAGCTGTATACCACACGAAAATATTATAAGACTAGCTATATTTATTATACTTTTATTATCAGTTTAGAGCTTTATTATATTTAAAACAAACAAATATAATAGCTTAGTAGTTTGTGTTGGATGCTCCTTTGATTATAACTCGTTAAAGTTATAGTGGCATCAATGCGATTAAGTTTTTATAATATTTTGATACATTTTTGGCCATTCGACATTAATCGCCCTTCTAAGGATTTTAGCTCCCTCAAACTGTCTGCCAATTTTGAAAATGGAATGAAATTATTGTCCATACATTTTCAATTGGGTTTAGGTCAGAGCTGCAGGCATTGTAAACATTGACACCATTCATTTTCGTGGATATGAAATAGTGCCTTTGACACTAATGGTTGCCTAAACCATGACCGAACCTGCTCCGAAATGACGTACACATTCTTTGTTTAGCACGTTTGTTTAGTACGTATAATTTATCTCCTCTTCGATTAATTTTCATTCAAATGGAGTTCTTAATCTCATTGAGACCTATTTGAATGTTGATTTCTGTGAGAGCGAATATTTTAACTTCAACCTGTACGAGTGCAATGTTTTTCCAAAGGATAGGGATTCTGTGAAAATAAGTTTCGCGAATGTGGCAGAGTTCTAGTCTCGGTTCAATGACGTTATTATTTTTTTAATTCTGATTACCTGCTGGACTAACCAGGGGTCTTTGTGCTTGGCGTTTCAGATATTTTTATTTACATATACATATATAATTGGCTCTTACAACCTTTTTGGGTGTTTGGCTGTGCTGCTCCTCATATTTGTGGTGTGCGACGTCATGTTGTTTCAGAAATGGAGGGACGTATAGTTTTAAGCCGATTCCGAACGGCAGATATTTTGTATGAGAAGCTGCCGAAGGGCGACCGCTATTAGAAAAAACTTTTATCTTCATTTTGGTGTTTCAAGGAGATTCGAATCCACGTTCTCCGAATCCTGAATGGCAGTCACGCGCCAACCCAGATTGAGTTTTGCCTTATTTATTTCATAATTTCTCAAGCCTGGAACTTTCCCAGGTAAATAATGTAACATTTAACCTTGTCAGGATTCTTGGTCTTGTATTTATTAATGATAATATTGATGTTTCACTATATGGGTGATCCTCCATCGAAGCTCAGTTTGCTGAGCATATTTCTTTGCATCAATGTTAATAAATCTTTTGAAGACTCGAATAATTTGTATAAAATACGTACTACATATATATACCAGTCATTAAAAAAAATGTTATAGAATTACTTGGCTCAATTGGGAATTGAAGAAGCAAACGAGTTTGAGTAACCAACTCATTAAAAAGTTCGCATTTTCCAGCGTGAATATGCATTAATATTTGAGTCCGAGATTAAATTAAATCGTAGGGCCTTGTGGCATTTTGTTAAATCCAAAAAAATATGTGTTTATGTATTATCTCAGTAGTTTATTATTGCAGGTGACTGCCCATCTCTTTGCTGATTTTTTAAGTCGTCTCAAGATTGATTGAATACAATAATGCGCCTTCTCAATTTGCCGTAACGTCAGTGCTGTGAATAAACAGACAAAAAGAAGAGGAAAAGGAAATGGAAACTGCCAAACCCATGATTCAATTATAAAAGGTTGTGTAAAGTTTGACAACAGATTTCGAATACTACTTAACCCCTTGTTGTAATTAGGAAGTAATGGAAAAGAAACATAAGCGTATTCCCTTTCTGATATGGTAGTAAAAAATTGAAAAGAGATCGATGGGAGCTGTAGCATAATTTTATGTTATTTTATGAATAGTACTTAATTATTTATATTTTTAACGTAACCATGACCGTGGATATGTCACAAAAATCATATATTGATAATGCACGTGATTGGCATCTACGTATATACATATGTGCCATGTTTTGCAGTACAAATCACAACTTGGCTTTGGCATATTTCGTCTATTAAAAGATTCAAACCAAAAGTTAATAAAGGGTGATTTTTTAAGAGCTATAGGAAAGTTTTTCAGAAAAACACACGTAAAATTCAGAAAAATGCATGCAATTAAATCGATAGTACAGTCCATATAATTTAATGTTTGAAGATTATTTCATGCAAATGTTGACCGCGACTGCGCTTCAAATGGTCCATCCGCATAGTCCAATTTTGTCATACTCTTTCCAATTTTTCGGCCCGTATCGTACATATAAATGCTTTAATGTTGTTTTCCAATGCGTTAATTGAAGCAGGCTTGTCTGAATAGACATGAGCTTTAACATAGCCCCACAAAAAATAATCTAAAGGCGTTATTTCGCACGATCTAGGTGGCCAATTGACAGGTCCCGAACGTGAAATAAAATGTTCACCGAACTCGTCTCTCAACAAGTCCATTGTAACGCGTGCTGTGTGGCATGTGGCACCGTTTTGCTGAAACCACATGTTATGCAAGTCAAGATCTTGCATTTTGGGCAAAAAAAAGTTGGATATCATTTCACGGTGCCGCACACCATTCATAGTTACGTTACGATTCGCAGCATATTTGAAGAAGTACGGTCCAATGATACCTCCAGCCCATAAACCGCACCAAACTGTGACCTTTCTGTGACAATTCTTCTGGCTGATTTTCACTCCAAAATCGAAAATTCTGCTTATTTACGTACCAATGGATCCAAAAATGAGTTTCGTCACTGAACACAATTTTTCGATAAAAAAATGGATCTTCGCCAAACTTTCCAAGAGCCCATTCACCAAAAATTCTGCATTGCGGTGGGTCGTTCGGCTTCAATTCTTGCACCAGCTGTATTTTGAAAGGCTTCACACTTAAATCCTTTTGCAAAATTTTTCACGTTGTTGAGTAACAGAGGCCCAATTGCTGCGAACGGCGACGAATCGATAATTGATGGTCATCATTAACACTGACCGATACAGCTGCGATATTTTCTTCAGTTCGCACTCTACGAAAGCGTGTTGGTGGTTTGATGTCCAATAATGTAAATTTGGTTCTAAATTTAGTAACAATAGCTCGAATAGCCGCTTCAGTGGGTCGATTAAACTGACCATAAAATGGAAGAAGCGCGCGATAAACTTTCTTAACAGAACACACATTTTTATAATAAAATTCAATGATTTGCAAGCGTTGCTCGTTGTAAGACGATTCATGGTATTAGTAATATTCATGGTTAGTAATATAAATTAATGAATTTATTGTTGATCCTATAATTTTTGTAGAAACATAAAATAACACCGGACGTATTCGAAAGTAAATTACAATATTATCTAAGGATTTATGAAGTTTTCTCAAAAAACATCTTATCTAATATCTAATTGAGAATGTTCAGTAAGAAAAGCATAAGTAAGTATATAAATGTACTCATACACATACTCGTACACATATGTAATGCCTGTACCTACATACCCCTTTAAATGGAGATACCACAGATTATGCAACACTTGGCCTTAATTGCTAGATAATATAATATGCCTCTATAAATGTACCCTTTTAAAAAGTGAAAGGCTGAAAGTTTTTAGTTTGGCATTAACAAACAAAAAAAAACTATGTTCTAAAAAGCACATCTTTTGAATTGTTTATCTTTTCACTTTATCTTTTATTTTCAACTTAATTCCATAGCGATGACCTGACTAACCCGAGGCAATGACAACATAAAGACTTGTGCTAATACTACTCCATACATGCACATACAAGTCCACTAAAAATATTCAACAAACGATGGTGAATACTTATACATTTCCAAAGCACTTACATACGAATACATATGAAGGCAAGAACGCATGTACCATTAGGGTAGTCCTGGATTATTTTGGAATATAATTATATGTTTGCACTTTCTACATTTTATCTTATTGAAGAGTTACCTTGATAAGGTTAAAAATATCGATATTTGTTAAAACACTTAAAAAAGGCTACCGAATTTCACACATCTGCATAAAATATTATATATAAAAAATCTCATAACATCTCTTATACCGATTACCAGCACCGTTTTTAAAACGGACTATCACATCGAAAGGGGGCATTTTAAACCTTAAATTGCTTTGAGATATCTCCTTTATCCAGCTGATCGGCCTTTAGAGGGGACTAGATGAATGGAAAAAGAATTATTGGTTAACAATAGCAGAAAGGATTCGAGTTAGGTATGGACATACACAAGCCCATAAAGTCTGCGTACACCTTACAAATATTTTTAAATTGATTAAAACACAATATAAATTTATAGTAGTAATTTTTTTTATTTATTCTTTCATTACGTTCTTAAGGGTAGATAATTACAGTAATATTTACATATAGCATCAGAAATTCTGTGTACAGTTTGCGTTTTTCAGGATATTCTTTTGGTTTCCTCACACTTTTCATTATTTGTCATTATAATTGTCACAGTTGCACATTTTATTTAAAAATGGTAATAATATGAAAACATGGAAGCCAAAAGAAGAAAAATTAATTATAAAATTAAAGAAAAATAATTATAAAATCTTAGAAAGATGGAAATAAAAAAAAAAAAAAATAATTGGCGCGTACACTTCTGTTAGGTGTTTGGCCGAGCTCCTCCTCCTATTTGTGGTGTGCGTCATGATGTTGTTCCACAAATGGAAAGATGGAAATAGCTTGCGAAATATTGGCAAAGCTATTGGGAAAATATATGCCTCTGTACAACGCGTAAACAATCACAAGTGAACACAGGTCTGGGCGCCCAAGAACGCCAAAGTCCGAAAAGTGCGCAGCAAAATCTATATGACAAAGGTTAACCCTCGAATTGCATCATCGAAAATTGTTGAAAACGTAAACATACGAGTACTTCTGCGAGAACTGCTAGAAGAGGTTTACGTGAAGCTGGATACCATGGTAGTATCGGTCCAAGAAAATTGTTTATTGTGATTGTATAAAAAAGCCAGAGTGTTGATCATTTTTTTCAGAAGAAAGTAAATTTTATAGTTTTTGGCCTTCAAATTGGTTGGAGCAAATTAGGCACTGCTCTTAAGGGGGGAAGCTGGTCTAGAATTTTGAAAAAATCGAAAAATTTTTTTTTGTCTTAAAAGGTGCTTTAGGGTCTTAGAAATAATATACCAAATGAGGGATGCCAGCAAAAATGTCTAAATGCCCAAATTTTTCATTCGACGGCAGTGCCTCGCAGGTATGCCCCGAACGCTACTTACAACTTTAAACGCGTTTTTCTCGAAATCACTTTTTTTAAACTGGCCGAAGACATAACTCGAACAAATCTTTACCGATTCTTACGAAATTTTGACAATACATTCGAAATACCTTTCTCCGGAGACGTACGTAGGATTTTTTATTTATATTACATAGTTTTTTTTTAATCAACAATTTTATGTCGTTCTTTATAGTGAAAATTGTAACTTTTTGTTCAAAAAAACAAAATATCGAAAAAATCCTACGTACGTCTCTTTCTGTTGTTATATAGAAACTAAAAAAATTTTATTTTTTGATCCAGGACAAAAATTAAGGAGTTTACGTCTTCGGCAATGGACCCACTAGAAAAAAAGGCGCCTTAGGAGAACTGCTGGACAGCGGCCATTTTGAAATTAATTCAGACGAAAAATTTTGTATTTGTACCATGAAAGCTATATTATTAAACCTATTTCACAGATTTTCGATTGATTCCTTTGTTGAGCCAAAATAAATTCATAAAATATGCCCATTTTTTGCGCTCTAGACCAGCTTCCCCCCTTAAGAACCAAAACGGCGGTGGTTGTGAAGTTATGGTGTGGGGTTGCGACCCGAAACGCACAGCAAAGATCGTTAAGCTTTGGCTCTGGTACAAGCTTTGGCTTTGAGAAGTGTTATGCGGGCAGAAGGAGCGAATATTACAACCTAGGAAGCAGATAAACTAGTAAACTCAATGCTAAATAGACTGAGTGAAGTCTTAAAACATCGTTCCTATCGAACAAAATATTATTTTTCGTTTTGGTGTATCATTTTTAAAGTTTCTTCCATATGTTTTAAAACTGTACGCTCGAAGTGTACCAATTAAAAAGGCCATAAATTTAGTTTGGAAAATTACTTTTATTTAATTCAAAGTATATTAAAAAATGTGTGAAAACAATACAAAATTAAGAATCAATTTACCATATGATATGGCCACCTTTTGCCTTGACTATGACCTTGAGACGGTCAAGAAACCACTCACCCGAATGTGACTTGCAGCTATTTTGGCCAACTCGCGGACAATAGCTTTTTTCAGCGCCTCGAGACTAGTGAAACTTTTAATTTGAACCTTTCTCTCCAAATCGGCCCAAAGAGAATAATCCATCGGATTCGCGTTTGGTGAATTTGAGAGTCATTGTGTGGTCGTTATGAAGTTCGAAACGCTGTTTTTTAGTCATTAATCGTTGTAAGGCTTGACTTTGAGATCATTTTTCAGTATGCGGCAGATGCTTCACGTAAATGTTTCATAACGCCCAAATAATAGTCTTTCTCTGGCATAAAACCGTGAACTTTGCTTTCTTTTTTGGTGGTTGATTTTGCGGTTATTGATCAACTTTTATTTCACTTTATTGACGTTTTCATCACAGAAATCAAGTTAGTTAACTAAAGCACTTTTTATAATAATTACGATATCCGCCCCATATTATACTCGACGCGAAGCAAATGATTTACCCAAATCTCTGAACACTCTCACGGTATTTGGAAATATATGTGCATTGGGTTTATTTGATCCCTGCATTACAATACCTTTTGGATGCTAAATTTGTACTTATGTATTGTAGCATCTTTAATCCTCCGTTAGACATCTTTTCTAAAACCCGCCCTTTTTTCGTCCTAGCTGAGGATCTTTTGAAAAGGTTGCTAAGCTAAGTTTGGGAAGCTCAAGTCTCCAGCTATAATAGAAATATGTTAAATTCGCGTCCAAACTCGAAAACGTCTGGCCAGATACTGATGCACAACGGAGGGTTAAATCATTAATCCGATTCAGATATTTTGTGACAATTTGGGAATTTGGGAATAGAGAAGAAAAGGCGGAAATATTTCCTAACTAATACTATGAAAAGAGACAGAAAGGATAGAAGCACACTAAAAAATATATAAATTCTTATCGATTACATTAGCGAAGCCAAACATATGGACCATAAGGTTTCGGTGAAAAAGTTCTAAGATTTATATCAATGGTTATACGAGGTCGTTATCTATATTTATTCATTTTATGACCAGGAGGATGATGAGGAAGTCATGCTGGTTCTAGAATGACTAGTATTGTTCAGGACCAAAAATGGTAATCTTTGTAAGCAAAACAAATATTTTTTTATTACTATAAATAGGAACGCTTCAATTGTTCAGGATGGATGAAATGAAGATTAGACAAATAAAAATTTTGATGGAGACAATCATCTGCTCCTTTTTGTTCATTGTAAATTAGTTCGTTGTCTAGTGTAATTCTGTTGTAAAAGCTGACTAGTTCGTTGATGAATGGCGAACGCTATTACGCTAGGATAATCGCCTTTTTGATGTCGAAAATTGAAGTCCGTGATCTTCACAACATAACAAGGCGGCGCTACTTGCCACAAAGTTCGTAAAACAATGGATTTACTGCGTCGTCTTTGGTGAGCAATTTATCTCTTGTCTCGGTCCAATGGATTGGCCACCAAGATCATGTCTAAATGTTTTGTGGGTAAACCAGCTTCGATTATTGGAAGCCAACATTACTAAGGTCATTCACGAGATGCCGACCAAGGACCTCCAAGACGGCCAACATTTGAAAGGGATTATCTTTAAGTAATAAATGTCATGAATGTTTCTAAACAAAAATAATAAAAAAGAGATCCCAATCAAAGCGAATTTTTGAGTTCCGATACTCTAAATTGTATCATTTCAGTTTCCGAAGGACTATAGCTGCAAAGCGAACTGGTAGTAAAATTGTGTATAACTGTGTGTGTTGGGCTACTTCGGAAAATTCAAATATGAATAGATCTTGAGCACAGTCTTGAGTAAAAGCTACAAGGTTGATATATTTGCTAGATGCAAGTTCGCAGGTTGGTCGAATAAAAAAATTAAGTAATTCTTTTGGATCATCTTAATGTTATAGCCGTAAATTTAATACATATACATACCTGCATACGTAGCATTTGTGGACACTTATGTATGTGTATATTGTATACTAAATGTAATGGGGAAAAGTGTAGTCACAATGTCCAAGCTATCGGAAGGTAAAGACTGTGTGCATGTATGTGTTGAAGTGGCGCGATGGACGTGCAAATTGCCTTGAGGGCTCGAGTTGAATTAACAAACGTGTTTACCATTCTCTCTTGCAACAAACAAATGCCAAAAGGCAAGCCAGAAGGAAATGCAACGTTGCAGTGCTCCCATCTGTTCAACATTGGCATCCGGCACTTGCGGCTATTTTCCTTTTTTATTATGTGAGCTCATTTTTGTTGTTTGTGAATACTTTTTATAATGTTTTCTTTTTTTTTTTAAGAAATGGTGGAAATGCCTCTTGACACCGGAAATGTTACGCGCCAAAGTGCCTACTTGCACACGAGCTTGCAGACACCATAATACTGTGTTAAAGCGGAGTAGTTAAAAGGATATTTTTGGAAGTTACGCTATTCATAAAAAAAGCAAGGAAAAAGTAAAAGGGCTTGTTGCATTTGATTCGATATTGGTTTCTCATGGTTACCTGAGATACAGATCACCAAGTTGTCTCCTTAAATTTGTTTGCGAAACCACTGGTCATTCAGCATGTGTACGAGTTCATCTATAACAAAGGTCCATAGAAGAGGAGCGAGAACAACTCTGGTGTTTGTTACAGATTTATGTATCCCTCCTAGTTCCATGTTAAGTTTTCTTGTTTTGAGCATAAATAACACCCAGATACACGATAACCGCTTAAGCGATTTTAGCCGAGTTGGAAACACCAAGTAATTCTCCATTTGATCTTTCCAACGCAGAGGAGACCTTCCACTTTCTCTGATACCACAAGCTGGTATTGGTATGACATTGAATACTTTCAGAGCCGGGGCATTTACATCCATTCGGACGACAGGATCTAGCCAACAAAGCCGCTGGATCATTATTCGTCGCGCTATGTTTATGTTATCGTAAACCTCATACTACTCATGGTTTCTTCGCCTACGATTTTCGCTGTCGCTAAAATGCAAGGATCTAAAAATTTTGCGCAGAATCTCTCTCCCAATCACTCCAAGGGAAGTCTCATTGGATGTTGTCATCGTCCAAGCTTCTGCGCCATACGATAGGGCGGGCATGGTAAGAGCCTTATTAAGAGTTAATCTTCGAGAGAGACTTTACTACTCAATTGCCTACTTAGTACAAAGTAACACTTGTTGGCAAGAGAGCCTCCGTTGAATTTCAAGGCTGACATGGCCTTTGCAATGAATGATAATATGTATGATCAAGAGCCCCCGATATTTCGATAAAAACGTACAGGGCTATATTTTTAGACTCCAGAGAATTTTCTTGTTTCGTAGTAAGGCAATTTCTCCGAGAATATGCCGATATGTCGCTATGTCCTCTAGGTATGCAAGTTGGTTCATGCACATAGGCCGATCCATCCGATTTGCCTCTATCAGGGATTTTAGCATACATTTAAGGAAAAGGGAGATGAGATTAGGCAGGCGTATCGCTGTTATGAGGTTGTTGATTATGCCACAGATTTTCCTCCAGGTGGCCCTCTTGAATAACCTTAACTCTTTCTAATGGGAAGTTAGAGTGAGTTTTTTATGAATCGCAAACTCCCGTACGCGGTTTTTAGACTTCCAAGGGCTGCCGAAAATTTAGAAATAAAAAAAATCATCCAGGGATATCTCTGAAACATATTTTTCTTTTTCTGTGGCGAATTTCGATAAACAACGTAAAACAATTTTTTTGCGAGGCACCAACCGAGACTCACTGCTACTCGCTCAATTTTGACTATTTCAATTAAATAAATAAATAATTTTTTTTTTATTTTAAATAAGTAAATAAATAAAATATTATTCAAATACTGCATTATTTTATAAAAATTTACTGAGTTACTATTTTTAGCGCCCAAACAAGTTTTTAAATTTTTGTTTCTCGTTAATGACTTCATAAAACTCGCCCAAGCTTGGTACACGTTCTGCGCCGCACCTCATTTAGATCTGGCGTAAATATAATAGACATCGAATAAAAACCTCCCAATCTTTATATGTTGAATTTCAGTTCGCCCCACTGATGTTATATGTTAGCATATATAACTTTAATTGTCTATAAGTTTGTTTGATTCCATAAATCCAAAGCCAGTCCTAATTAACCAAATTTAGCACTTCCATACTTGTGTGCTTGCTATTAAAAAAACGGATCAGTTTTCCATATATAGCTTAACTTTAGATTGGCGTTAAACTGAGTTCATTAATTTGCTTTTATCTCGGAAAGTAATTGGTCGATTTATAGAATTAAATATAATTAATTTTTTTTTCCAAATTGTATGTAACGCTTTTCAACCAGGCTTTCGGTTAAGAATCTATTTATTAATTTTGCATAATTTTGAACAAAATTTTACAGAAAAATTGAGTTTTTCTATAAGTTGCGTAATAAAAGAATAATTCTATCTGTGGTTGCTTTTTTAGTCGATATATGAGTTTTTAAAAGAAAATTAAGTCTTTGTAGGTCTATGCTACAAGAATGTAGACGCGATTATACTCGTATTTACCCGGATTTCATCCACATAAGTAACGACCAAAACTCAACATACATACTTAGTTATCTTCGTTCTTTGGATTAGAAGTAAATAAATCTTCTTGCGTTGCACACACACAGAAGCAAAATCTTCATCAAATTTTCTAAATTTTTGTTCGTATATAGTTAGTATATGTTAGTACATACATAGTTTTCTCATAACAAAAATGTGGGATTCTATGAATATTTTGCTCTTCCGTTGCTAAGCTTTCTTGCTGATGTGAGAGTGCTGGCCATTTGAGCACTTGTGAACAACCCATTTGCATTGTTGGCATTTTTTTGGATTTTGATGCCATTAATTGCGTTTGCTGTTTGCCGAATGGGCAAGGAAAATCAAGTCAAATGGTGTTTGGTGAAAGGAATTGAACACTATACGCCCTGTTTCAAGCAGCTACACTGCTGTATTGTCTAAGTGATTCATTGCTGGCTGCGTAATTGTGGTTGGTTACGTGTTTAATTTTAGTGCAATCTTTGTTCAGCAACCTAATTAACTTCTATATATAGTAAGTATTGGCGCAATTTTAGATTTATTATCTAAATGGTTTTAAGCAAATTTCTCTTTCACTAAAAGTTGCTTATGCTTAGCGTTGATATATTATACAGGGTCTAGAAAGACTTTAAGACTACATTTTGTGGTTAATTTCGTGACGAAAGATATTTCAAAGTTCGGGTCTAGCTCAAACGCCCTTAGGCAGTTATTTTTATTTTTATTTTACCTCATAACGAAGGTGTGCCTGAAAAGTGATATAATTTTGTTGTGGAAGTCTTGTGCTTACAGGTGCTTTAATATGCTGATTCGCAAGCCAATGAAATTATATACTAAACAACTTGTACAATTGCTTTAGATTTTTATATCAGACACTGAGGATGACCGAGGAATGTTAGAAAAATAAAATAAAAAAACAATATTTTTTTTTCCAGTCACGCTGTTCTTTAAAAAAACTAAAGTTTTAACTTACAACCATCTTGACTTTTATCAAAATTCGGTTATCTAATCTTAAGAAAATCATCAAATTCTAAACTTTCTGCTTAATATCTTAGGAGCTATACCAGTTGTTTCAACTTGAACCTTTGCAAAGCTCTTTAAAGTTTATGGTTTCTATAAGTGAGGCAATCAAATTACCTGCAGAACTGAATCCAGCTTTTACAAGAGCGTGTATTTTCTTGCGTACTATATGACGACTATTATTAACACCATCGGCCTTAACAACGACGCGAGTAGCGAGGAGAGTTAGTCTGGAAGTGAGCGAGATCAGAGAAAAAGTCTGCTCTTTCGCGCCTTAGCAACTACGTCATTGTTGTCAGTTATAAATTTGGGAAAGTATGGGACTTCGGTTACTTGAGAATCAGACCAACATAAAAAACAGCGCCATCTTTGAGATTCAACGAATAATATCCTTTGTTAACAAGTGCTACTTTGGATTAAGTGCGGAATTGAGTATAAAGTCCATTTTTGACGAACAAAAATCACCCTTTGCAAGTACCTCATTATACCGATCCTACTGTATGGGGCAGAAGCTTGAACTATAACAACACTTCATGCGACGTCCTTTGGAGAGAAAGATTCTGCGGAGGATTTACGGACATTTGCGCGTTGACAACGGCGAATACCGGAGCCGATGGAGCGGTGAGCTATGTAAGCAGTACGTAGACAAGAATATAGTGCAGTGAATTAAGATTCAGCAGCTGGTAAGGAAGCAGGAAGGCTTCCACTGCGTTATTAGATCCATGTGGAGACGGACTTGCTTTCACTTAGTGAGTCCAATTGGCGTCGGTAAGCACGTGAAAGGAACGACTGTTAAACTTGGCCAAAATCATTCAGGCGGTTACTATGCCAATAAAGAAGAATCAAAAACTTTAGCTCTTTGTGGTTTTAACTCTTTCCTATTTCAGGAAAGAGCAAGAATTATGCCCTCTGGCTCACATTTTCATCGCGTATAAATTGCCACGTACTACAGTTTTCCACTTTTTAACAAAAGATAATGTGTACAGACGCAATGAAATTTACGCGGACACGTTATTATAATCACCATATGTGGCTTGCCGAGAACCCGCATCCGTTATGCCAAAGGTCATCCCAGCATGAGTTTTCGGTCAATGTGGGAGCAGACATGACAACATTTTAATGGGACTACTATTTTAGCTGGTCCACTGAATGGACTTAGGTTTCTGAACTTCTTGTAAACAAATTAGTGGACATCCTTTCAGAGTTACAACTTATCATTAAACAAAAGATGTATTTACAGTTAGTTGGCACACCGTCGCAGCAAATGACAGCTTGAGTTACAGCTTGTTCACAAGCAGCAGGTGGATATTTTGAGCAAATATTGTAACAAAAATTATGCGCAATTTGTTTATAAAATTTACTTAAAGATAAACCTTCACACCGAACTTTTTAGACTTTGTGGCTTAATTGCCCGATTGAATTTCACTCTCCCCCTGAAATACTTTATATATACTTTATATTTATATGAAGCTAAAAATTTGAGGTTTGCAGATTTTAAGAATGCGGATTGTCAAAAAATCTCAAAATAGTTGCGGGTTAACACTTCAGTTTTTTCAATAAACAAAGTAACCGAAGAGCTTTATTTATAATATTTTTTAATTTGGCTCGATCTTTCTCAGTATTTGCTAAAAAAAGATCAAAAGCTGTCTAGTAGATAATTTTATTGACTTTCGAATGAATCTATTTTCGTACGCACGAGACTTCCACAGATATAAATATAGCCTTTGTTCTGAATTGGCTTGTAGGGAAATGACTTTTTTAATATTATTTAAGTCTGTAATGATTGGTACGTCTGCTCTCATTCCCGCTCCAAAATAGAAAATAAAGCTTCTTCATTTTCTTCTTCCAGTTAATACAATAAAAGATTGCATCTTGTTTTTTTAATTCACTAAAAATATTCATTTTAAAAAATAATATTAAATTATACTTATATACATAAATACAACGACTTCAGCCATTCTGCTATTTCAATGCCCAGCATTCGTTAGGAGGATGTCAGGCAGTCTACGAGGTGTGTTCAAAAAGTATAACGAATTTTGTGTTTTTCCAAAAACTATTTTGTCCCCTTCAAAGCAAACCCCATGAGATATTATGCACTCGTGCCATCGTTTTTTCAAATCTTCGAAGCACTTCAAAAAATCATTTTTTTTATCTTGTTCAGCTGCTCCTTCGATGCCGGTTTTATTTCGTCAGTCGTAGCGTAGCGCCGTCTTTTCATGGGCCTCTTCAGTTTCGGGAACAAGAAAAAATCACAGGGGGGCAGATCTGGGGAAAACGGTGGCTGTGGCATCATTAGTGTGTTGTTTTTGGCCAAAAAGTCGCGCACAAGCAACGATGTGTGAGCAGGGGCGTTATCGTGATGCAAGACCCAATTTTTGTTCTTCCACAAATCCAGGCGTTTCTGCCGGATTGCTTCTCGCATATTGCGCATAACTTGCAGGTAATATTTCTTATTGACCGTTTTACCCGGTGCAAGAACTCATGATGCACAACACCCCTGCAACCGAAGAAAACGGTAAGCAAAACTTTTACATTCGACCGAACCTGGCGCGCTTTTTTCGGTCTTGGCTCGTGCGGCAGCTTCCATTGAGATGCTTGAGCTTTGGGTTCCACGTAATAACCATAAACCGACGATTCATCACCGGCTATGACCCTCTGGAGTAAATTTGGGTCGTCGCGGACAGAGTCCAACATCTCATTAGCAGTGTTCATGCGATGCTACTTTTAGTCGAAATTGAGCAGTTTTGGTACGAATTTTGCGGCGACCCGTCTCATGCCAAAATCATTGAAAAAAATCGAATGGCACGAGCCGATCAATATGTCTAGGCCCTGAGGAACTCCTATAAAGGTGATTCGACGATTGGCTAATACCGTTTTCTTCACTTCGTCAATTTCTTCTGTTTTTGAAGTGCTCGGGCGGGTCGTTCACATCTTCTCGGCCTTCTGAGAACATTTTGTACCACCGATAAACGTTGCTTTGGTCCAAAGTAGTTTCTCCGTAAGACACAGTCAACATTCGGAATGCGCCCGCCCGCGCACTTAATTTCGTTTTTCACACAAAATTTGGTACAGGTTCTTTGACCCACCTGTTTGAATAGGTAAAAATTGAAGACGAGCCGAAACACGTGCAAGCAAAGCAGCTGTCAACAGTTAACTGAACATTCAAAATGGCCGAACTCGTCAGCATGAGTGAGAGACATGAGTACTAACATATCCCAACAAAAAAATTTGAAATTCGAATATAGTTAAAATTCACAATTCGCGATACTTTTTGAACACACCTCGTACATATTTGCTTGCAATCTTCCATCCATTGTAACTCTAACCAGTTGGTCAGCTCTCATCTTTTTGACATGTTTACACTTTTTCCGGTCCCTTTTAAAAATGCCTTGTACTTCACATAAACACTTCGCTTATTTCTTCATTTCCTATGTGATCGAGTGCCCACATATTGATCAGACGTTCGATTGTAGTAAGAGCCCGCTGTGTAATTGGTCGAATACATATTTTGTAAGTTCGCGTTTTGCTTTTGAAGCTCAATGTATGTAACAAAATACCCTGTATAGATACGCATTTATATAAATATCCGCATTGTTATGCGTATGAGCGTGCATGGTAAACCACAGATTGCGTTTATTTAACATCCGTTGTGGACATGAAACAGGCAGACAAATAAATAAATAAACAATAAAACAATAATTTTTGACAACTATGGCAATTAATGAATGATCCGCCGCCATTCGGCGCAATATAAAGCAAGTTCACTTATGTCCCGAACCAATCATTGAGTGCATGCAGACCCGACGAGAGGGTCAAGATGTCTAGTGAAATTTCATATGATTCCTTTTGTGTGCAGGGTGGATGGATCAAAAAAATGCTTACACAACTTACTAGGGATAAGGCGAAAGAAGACGCGGTAGATTATGAGTATTTGTAACGATGAGCCAATCCATGCGAAGTCATATATATGTACATATACATAAAATTGTCACGTACACCCTTTTTGGGTGTTTGGCGGAGCTCCTCCTCCTATTTGTGGTGTGCGTCTTGATGTTGTTCCACAAATGGAGGGACCTACAGTTTCAAGCCGACTCTGAACGGCAGATATTTTTATGAGGAGCTTTTTCATGGTAGAAATACACTCGGAAGTTTGCCATTGCCTGCCGAGGAGCGTCCGCTATTAGAAAAATGTTTTTATTAATTTTGCTTTCACCGAGCTTCGAACCAGCGTTCTCTCTGTGAATTCCGAATGGTAATCACACACCAACCCATTCGGCTACGTCGGCCGCCGATATCCATAGAAAAGAAATGCCATGAAATTATCTACAAGATTATAATAAAAACAAATTCATTCATTTTTAGGTAAATGCGTATATCCCAAACTTGGTATACCTACTAATTCAGATTGAATAAAACCACGCCCACTTTTTATATGTTAAGCCTAAATTTTCGTTACTTTCTCTGATGCTATAAGCTGGCAATGACAATGAGAGTTGCCTTTGAGTTTGCTTCACTCCAAAATTAACAGCTGACGCTAATTAAATTTTACTAAAATGTACGCGGGTATACAAAGTGCTGTCCAAACCGAATTTATTACTTTCGTATTCGTTTCATTATAGATTCTAGTTTGCACTACTCTTTGTGTGAATTGTGTTAGAAAATCGGATAGACGCAGCTTGAACGCAAAAAGTTGTGAATTTCAATCGAAAAATATTTCAACTTCTTTATGTTATATCCATTGTTATAAAGTTATATTTCCTTTTATGCGTTTCAAGCTTTTCAACAAATATTTCTGGCAATCAGCCATGTCGCTGTCACTTGACCCAATTGGCAGGAGATTGCATGCAGTTCGCTACCTTTAATGTTTGCAGTGAGAAATGTTTGTACGAGTATGTGTGTGCATACACTCGCTTATAAAAGGCTTGCTATGTAGAATACTGGTATAGCAAAAAACAAAAAAAGAATGCACAGTGAACAAATACAGTCGCTGACAAATAAACGGAAGTAGACATATTGGCGCGGTAAGTAAATAGGAAATGTTTTTGGTCAGAGGCTTTTAAACCTTATTGATTTTTGTAGACAAACTTATTTAGTTAGAATACATGGCCAAAATCACTATGAGCAGGCCCTTTTTATACCCAATGCAATGAAAATGTGACTCCGGTCAAAAATCGAACCATCCAAAGATCGGGTTATATTTTTCATATTCAGTATTTACGTGAGTGGTGGGAGCTACCATCAATCTTTGAAAGTCTAGTTGTGCTAAAGGGAGCTACAGAAAATTCCTGTAATTGCTGATGATCAATTTCAGCGATAATTCAAAGATATGAATGTGATTGGCGAACATGACCAACTCCTTTGCTCAGTCTGCCTTGCAAAAAATAAAACGGCGGAGCACTTAATGTGCGTATTCTGCTTTCAATGAATTTAGCAATGCGTCTTTTGTAAAATAAGTATGCGAAAATATATTTCATTATTTCACTGGTAAATTATTATTTTTATACTACAGACTTGAGCCACAGGGTAATTTAATTTTGCTCACATAACGGTTGTATGTAACAGCATGAAAGAATTGAGATATACTCGTAAGCATACATTGCTGTATATCCATATGTACAAGTATGTATCCACGAATATACATCTGATGTTTTTTAGGAGCTTGAGAACTTAAAATGATGATACAAAACAAAAATATTGGTGGAGTGAATTTTTTATTATAATTTGGTAGATAATTTAATGGGATTTATTTTTTAAATATGATATGGGACATATGCCCGTGCAGCTACGAGTTGCAGGGTCCATTCGATCAGTCCAACTTTGCTTAATTTTTCCAATAAGTCTTGCCGTGTGGCGTTAATGTATGGCAAGTTTCGCTGTTTTGTTGACACCAAATGTCGTCGAAGTTTAGCTGAGTAATTTTTTGAAACAAAAATTTAGTAAGCATGGTTCAATAGCGTTCGCCATTCACCGTCCACCGTTCTTCCTCATTTCGAAAGATATATGAACCCATGATGTGGCCAGTGCTCTATGCACTTCACGAACAGATTTATTTTTGTCAAAGTAAATTTCCACAATTTGCAAGTGATTTTTTTTGGTGTTAAACTATTCATGATGACTTGCCAAAACTTACTTAATAGAAATGCCACTCTCAGCTGCCAAACCTTAGTTTCGATATCGATAGTTCTCATGGAGCTAAAAAACACTCAATATCAGCTAAAATACCATGTTCGCATCGGTATCGAAAACACGTTTTCGTGAAAAAATGTGGTTTTCGATTGAAAATTCGTGTTTTCGCTCATGCAAAACTGTCAAATCAAAAACTAGTTTTCGTCTAAAACTACTTGAAAACATACGTTCCACTCTTTCAAGTCTATGTCTGTAGTTAATTAGTTTGGCAGTCCTTTCATATGTTACCCTAAAACTTGTTTCAACATCGGTAGAAAAATTACTCACTTATGGTCAGCACAAATTTACCAAAAACTTCAGTACTAAAATGAAATAGATTGTTTATCTGACAAATAATAAAATTCAATAATTAAACAGAGAACTTTACTAAAATATGCGCGGGTATATAAAGTTAAGTCCGGCCCGAACTTTGAACTCCCTTACTTGTTGTTTTTTTAATTTTGTTTAATTGTGTGGGCTACCCATCCGGTTTCCGCCTTGTAAATTAAAGTTGGCAAGAACTTATTTAAATAAATCTTAAATTTATCTTCAAGTGTCAAAATTGGCGCCCACCAATGACACTGCGGATATGTTTATCATGACGCCAGCCGAGATCCAATTACTTCCATCATGTTGTTCCCGCTTTGGCACAGAAATGAGACTCGAGGCGTTTGCATAGAATTCGACTAGTAAATGAACGATGCAGACAAAGGACCTTTATGAATATTTAAACTCGTTATTCAAATATGCGAATATGCATAAATATGTTGTATGTATATGTTGTATATACGTACGTAGGTTGGAATGTATTATTAATTTAAGTATAGGCTCGTGCGCTCGTTTTGTTTTTTCAAAACTCGTAGGGTATTGATTTTCCTAAATTATTGCTTGCCTATGTTATGCTCACTCACAAAAAATTATATTATACAGGCGGGTATAGACTAAGAAAAGAAAATAAAGTTGTGTACTCCCACAAAAACAATTTTGTATTTCGTTTTGAACAGGCACAATATGATGTTTCATCACTTTCATATGGCTTTGCTTACGCCTTAACTAGCAGTGATGTAAATCAAAAGCATCAGCTAATATTTAGGGGTCGCACAAAACGCTTACCTGTGTTACTTCAAGTAAGAAGGAATTTTTGGCATTGGCCTATTAGCTTCTCACGTATTTCTTTCATCTTTGGCTGGTAATTGAACTTTAAAATGGGGGTTGAAAGCGAAATTTGGTTGCTGGAAAAAGTACCTAGTAGTGAGTTTTTAAGAGCTCAATCAAGTACTTTTAGTTTTTCTTTACCATCTCAAAAAGAAATGCAAGAAACAAATTCGAATGACGCTAAATATTCCAGAAACTACTAAACTACAAGAAGTGGGGAGAAAAGCAAGTGCCCCAGTTAAGATGGAAGATAATATTCGTGCTGGTATACAACAACTGTGAAACGATGATCTCGTCGAGTTCGAAAAAGCAATTGGTACGATGAGGAATGTCACGCATAAAATATAACGCTGTTAATAGGGTCACGCTGCGATCGGGCGCAATACGAGCTGTGTGGGAGTTGAAAAAGAAAGAGAGATGTATGATATGCGAAGAGCCTGAGACGGGCTGCCGGCTGAGCTACATAAACATGGTGGCGAAGAGCTGATAGATGCATGCATCGGCTTCTATACAAAATATGATCTCACGAATACGACTACCGACTGGTTTTCTAAATATTGCGTAAAAGGTTCTATCGAGCGTACTGAGCAAAAGATGGAAGCCCATCAGCAGCCAACTGATTGGACCTTATCAGCATGGCTTTAGACTTGGAAAACTGACAATTGAAATGGAAATGCCATAACTTTATTATTTTATGTTATAGAAGGGATTTTTTTTAGTTTTTTTCTCATTAAGTACCTTTATCTACCTGTATCAGCACAATTTTCAAGACATTTTTTGGACTTTCAAAGTAATGAAATTCCATACATTTTTTTCTTTTGTTTTGTAGAGATGGCACAAATTATTGAAAAAGCATTGGAAAGTGTAGGACTTGGAACAACCGTCAGATATTTCTACGCTGTGGTGAAGCGGCATATTGCCTTTCTATGAAAATTTGAGGATACGCTCCCCTCAACGCCACTTTGTTGTGATTTTATTTGCTATGTTTCATACAGTTTTTTTTTTAGCTCAAGTATAATATGACCCAGATTGTTAACTTTAATTGGTTTCCCTACCTTATTTCTCAAGTCAACCCTTTCGGTTTCGAACTGCGGACTGATAAAAAACCAATGTTCTGCGTTTTCTATAACATCTTTTGAACTGAAGGTGCAGGATGGATAGTCTTCATACACGAATTTATGAAAATAAAACTTGAAGCAACCGTGTCCTGTTAATATTTGAGTAAGTTGAAAATCCACATCCCCATGTTCTCGGTCTAGAAGGAGTCAAGCGATAGGTCCAAGGTCCGTTCAGTGCTCCACCGAGTCTGCCATTTCTGTCAACAACTTCCTTCACTGCTTGACGACTCATGCTACTTTTTGAAGATCCAGTCATCTGCTTCGCCAAAATGTCTATTGGGAAAAGCCCAAATATTACAATCGCTGCTTCCTATGATGTAGTTTGGAATGTGCTACATATGGTAGTACTCTTGTACCACAAAGCGGGTACAAGAATGTCATTTCGCGTGCGTATGAGGTTTTATCCAGCGTATCAGGCCAGATAGGTGTACCGTACAGAAGAACACTTCTTACCCCATTTGCATACAGCAACCTACTTTGTTGTCTGGGCCCTACCGAGGTCACTATGAGCTATGCTACTTTTTCAGTTTTCTCTGCTGCATATTTAAAATGTGGCTTAAATATTGGCCTAGAATCAAATATAATGCCCAGATATTTCAAGGCAGCTTTTGAGAGTATTTCGTGCTCACTTTCGCCAGCCACGTCTGTGAAATAACTACGTTTACCACTTCTTCCACCTCCTTTATATATGTACTTGCCTACGACTACAATAACTATGTCGTCTGCAAAATTAATAAGCTGTGAACGTTAATGCATTTGCAACCGCAGGTGGCTGTCGTATACTACGTTCTAGAGTAACGGACCTAGCACAGATCCTTGTGGCACGACTCCAGAGATTTTATTTTCTTTGATGCCTTCCTTCATATTGCATACCAGCACTCGATCTTTTAAGTAGCTGCTTATAATTTTTCTCAAGGGTTGTTTACAAATATAATTTTTAACATAACCCTGCATTATGTACCTTAACTATACAATAAGGATTACAATAATAATATTTCCTAATCAATAGAGTCAGCCATAGTATCCTACTTAAAAAGCTGGGTTCAGTTGGTTTGTACCCCAGCTAACTTAAATGGTTTGCATCTTCACCCATTCGTTCGTATAAACAATCTGATGCTATCAAAGCTACCTAAGGTAGCCATCTCGGGCCATTATTGTTCTTAATCTTTCTCAATGATATTCCAGGCGTTTTATTGACATCGCGTTGTCTGCTGTACGCAGATGACTTGAAAATTTAAAGTAGTATAGAGGACGTAGCTAACTGCATGATACTTTAAGATGACTTAAGAAGATTGGGGTATAGGTGTGATGATAGCTCCTTACCTCTGGTAGATGCCAGAACTTACCCTTCAGTAGACACAAAGTTGCGATTCATTTTCATTAAAAGTTAGGCACTACCACCCTAACAAAAATTTATGAAAAGAACATCGAAAATGTCGTTTTCCAAACATATACACTTTATGATGGCCAAGTTTAGATCTATGGTCGGCTTTGTAGTAAGGAGTTCAAAGGAGTTCTAGTTGGATCAAACCGCGAATATTTCAGCATCATCTGAGATTCATTATATATGGGTACATATTTACGAATTGAGAAGGTAAAGAAATTTTTTACTAGGTTTGCCATTCATTATTCGGTGGCCTTGTAGTGTACCTGCATATAAAAGTAAATGCCTTTTGTTAGCATTGCCAACATTAGAAATGCGAAGAGAAATACCATATATTATATTATATTTTAGTTTTAGTATTACTAATCTATTTGAGTGTTACTTAAAATAATGAATGAATGAATGAATAAATACATGTATACTATAATCCCCACCTTAGTTTATTTGAAAACTCTAGTTTTTAGTTTAATTTTCCATGTATTAGTCCACTGGGCGGCCTTATTTAAAGTGGCTTGTAATGTGGCTGTCGATTCGCTTTCAGCTTCATTAACTGCAAACGTTGCTGTGACGTAATTAGGATCGGACGGAAGGTCATGAGTGAAGATAAGTAGAGGCACAAGCACACTGCCTTGAGGCAGTGATATGGGTCTACACGATGAAACATCCTGTTGAGGTTTGCCTGGTTTTTGGAGCATAATATCCTCCGCAGTTTTCCTGAAAATTGGAATTTAATGAAACTTAAAATATGCATTTATTATGTTAGTGAGAATTTGGATGCTTTTAAGGGAAGCTGTTTGAGTATTTCTGCAGTGTTAAATCGAAACCAAGAGACTTTTAATTTTTTAACTCGTGGAATTTCTTCGAACTTTTGCAGCACGGATGTACAGCCTTTTGCATGTTGCTTCATGAGGTCTAAAAACATCAGATAGTCTGCATATAATTCTGCTTTTCTTTTTAAGTATTTAATGCACTTCCACTCGACGATCTTTGAACAATGAATGCAAGTGATGAGAACAATTATCATTTTTAAATTTTTTTATTTTCCGTCAAAGGTCTTTGGTCTTTTAGTTTAGCTTAGTTGTATCTACCTGAGCTCGAGTTTGATGCCACTTACTGCGAAGTTTTCTCTTTAATGCCCATTGTGTAATGTCTGCGGTTTTTTAATAGTTGGAGTACTTTTCCATGCGGCAAGTTGCACGTTTTACGAAAAATTTTTAACTTCATTATTTAACTGCTTCTCATTAATTATTTGTAATTCATGATTTTTGCAATTTTCCAGAACTTTCTTGAAGTAATGCCAATCTGTGAGTCGGTTACTCAATTTGCCCATATGTTCTTTACAAATGATATGCTCGCTGAGAGACAAAAATATTGGTGAGTGCCATGAAAAAGCTCCTCATAAAAAATATCTGCCGTTCGGAGTCGGCTTGAAACTGTAGATCCCTCCATTTGTGGAACAACATCAAGACGCACACCACAAATAGGAGGAGGAGCTCGGCCAAACCCCCATAAAGGGTTTAGCGCCAATTATTATTATATACAATATATATATATATGGGGCATTCTTCGCCAACCGGACACCCCCATCTGCCCAGAACAGTTTTTATAAAAAAAATTTTTCCCTATGCCGAAATAAAAGCTTATGTCATGTACTTTAATTTGTCATGTGGCACTTTTTAAATATTCAAGATGGACGACGAATATTGACATGATGCTCGGGGGTTTCTGGGTTCGCTGCTGAATATAAATATTGAAGGAAATTGCTGAAATTGGAATTTTTTTTTCATAATACAGGATTTTTTTCACAGTAAAACTTTTTTTTCTTCTGGAGAATTGGAAAATCTTTTAATAATCACTTCCTTTTTGTTTTGGATTTGGAAGGAATGGCTTTTTAATATAGTATTTCTGGTACTGGTGCTGCAGACTCGAATCTTTTGTTAAGCTTCCAACATATTTGTCAATATTCGTCGTCCATCTTGAATATTTAAAAAGTGCCATATGACAAATTAAAGTACATGACATAAGCTTTTATTTCGGCATAGCATAAATTTTTTTTATAAAAACTGTTCTGGGCAGATGGGGGTGTCCGGTTGGCGAAGAATGCCCCATATATATGTATAGTATATGTATATGTACGAGTATAAAAACATAGCTCCAACCTAAACGAACTTCACAGATCAACAAATTAAAATTTTTGACTTCACTGCCACTTTCCATTACTCGTATAACGCTCCATTAAAATAAAAATTTATAGAAATTGTTATATTATACGAAATTGAATAAACATTAATTTTTCCTACGTTTTAAAAAGCGTGCATTATAGCCTAGACAGACAACGACGTTAATCGGGATTACCGGCGCAGTTAATTCTGATAAAAATTGTAGTGTGAAAGACAGTTGTTATGCGGATTAGTGAACAGCTGGTTTGTTTATTGAATAGTTTTGTCAGTAAAAGATGGATCGCAGGCGACAAATACGGTTATTATTACTTATTTAAAAAATTAAACTACTCCACAATATCAAAACAATTAATGAAATTTCGAATGTGTTAGTGGAAACTAGCATTGCATCCATTACATCTCAGCAAAGAGAACAAGAAATCCCTATTCAGGTTGAACATTTCTTTCTGCTTGCCATCTGAAATTGGAAAACGCATTTTTAAATTTAAAAATGAAACCAAAATGCTTTAAAATACTCCTGTGTTGTTCTAGAATTTTAATGCTGCAATAATTGTTTTTAGTTTTTCTTGTTCTTCTCTTGAAAAGTTTCATTATTTTTTATTTACGATAGATATTAACTGTAATTTTTCGGCAATTTTGCCATCGAAAAATCCCATAATCCGCTTAAATTATGATAATTAAGCCTAGTTGCCAATTCGCATAAGTTGCAGTTAATTCCTCAGAAAAATCCGAATTAAGTCTTTAATCCCGATTAACGCCACCGTTTGTCTAGCCCGATAGACTATATCCACCGCGTGCGAGCGCTGTTCGTTTAATATCATTAAGCGATTAAAGCTAAGTCCAGAGTCGTTCAAATTGCAATTTCATTTTTAGTTTTGTTTGTTTTGTTTTTCAGTTGGTGGCGTCTCTTTAGAAAAATTTTAAACAGGAACCCAATGATTTACTGAAACTCCTCCCTAAAATATTTATAATAATTTTTTGGATCAAATTTTATTTAATCATGTACAGCCACGTACTCACGTGCGCTATATTTTTTTATAAAATGTATATGTATTGAAGTTCTATATATTTTTAAAATTTTACTGATATTAGTTAAATTGATTTTGTTTTTTTATAAATTATATAAATACAATTTTTTTATTGGAATAAATTTTTTCTTTGCCTTCTTTATACCTCAAAAGTGTGCTTATCCCGAATGATACATAAATAAACAAGAATTGCTTAAGTCAGTTCACCTACACACATACACGCATACGCACACTTAAATTAGATTTGAACAATGCAAATGTATACGATTTGAAACTTTTTACCAAATGGTAATGAATGAGAATAAGAATGAGAAAATAAGAAGAAGAAGAGGAAAAGCGAATGCAACATGAATGAGAATTTCGCCATTTACGTGAGCACACAAAATTTTATAAGTAAACACAATTTATATGTTTCAGGAAATTTGTAACAAGATAATATTTTGCCAACAGGTATGGCTTCCGTTGTCAGAGTCATTATTGTACTCGTTGTTGTTATTTATGCTTTTGATGCTGCTGCGAGTGTTGAAGGTACGAATTTTGCTAAATGAAATTACCTGAAGCGACATTAAAACGAGTAGAGCAAATTCGTCGTGGTGCAGCGTAGACCATAAGCAGATGATAAGTGTTGGCACTATTACCAGCAGGCACGCCGATAATAAGAAGAAGCATTTTAACACACTTACGTACATACATACGTATACACAAGAAGTGTAAGAAGTGTGAAGGTTACCAAGGAAAAGTGGAAGAAATAGTACGTGTTGCTGCTGATAAATGTTTGAAGAGAAGTGGCTGCAACTGTAGCTGAGTTGCAAAATGTGCATGGTGGCAGCATCAGGAAGGATGAGCATCATACAAGCATGCACACAGAAATTTGTTTATATGTATGTATAAATTCGCATGATTGTATGCATTTTCACTTTGGCGTTTTTGGCGTTGATGATTGCGGAAGCATCTGGCATTGAAGCGCCAGTCTCAATCGCAAGTGTGCGAGCATATAGCATATTTCTTAGGATGGTTCTCGCGTTAATGTTCAAGAAAACTTTCTAATAAAAGTTTTGTAGTTTGTTCGTATTTTATTCAGAGTAATATCCATCGCAAAAGATAAAGCGGCTCCATCGACAAGGTCATGTCGTCTGAATGAATACAAACTCTCCGGCTCTGAAAGCATTCGATACGGTATTACGTAGGGCGTATAAGAGCCCTAAACAACTGTTTATGAGTATAGGGATCAGAAAATTCGGATGCGCTAGAAATGTACTGACGCCTCGAAAACGTTATAGGTAAACAAATTGTATTATGTAAAGATATACACGATCTCATGCACCTCCGATGTCGATTATTCAAGTCGAGTTGCAGCTTCTGTGCATCCACTGAATTCTTAACAGATAAGAACATTTTTAAATCATTCGCGAAGAGCAAGAAATTCGTAATATTCCTAACATGCTCACCTGGGGAATTCCGTCGATTTTTACCACGCACCGTTTGTCCGTCAAATGACTTAAGCCGTTGCAGTAAGCTGAAATGAAGCGAAAGTAAGCTAGCTTGTTTACCAGAATCTTGTGCGACACCTTGTAAAATGCCTTAGAGAAGTCAGTGCAAATACAATCAACTTGGATTCCTTTGAAAAACGATAACATACAGAATTCACTAAAAAAAGCAATATTAGTAGCTGTACAGCGGCCAGTTACAAAACCATATGTGGAGACGCTGGAAATCGGCCCATAATTGCGAACGTGATTTTTTCTTCCATCTTTAAAAAAATGTGTGGTGATTGTAAATTATGATTCATTTAAGAAATGCTTGTAGATAAAGGTGTGCTAAAGATAATCTCAAGAGAAATTGCAAACGCCGGACAATTCTTGAGCAAGATAGCGGAACAACCGTCAGTATCTGTAAGTGACCAATGTTTTAGAGAAAGCTTCCAGTTGAAAATGCCATCAGATGACAAGTGCATGTTGCCAACATTTAGAAACGAATATTGATTTACTATTGGAAATCTATCTGTAAATATGCCCATATAACGAATGGTAAAAATTTTTGGTACATGGAGAAAGTCCATAAGACCGCCAGCACAAAAAAAAACATTTCAAAAATCAAGGAAATTTATGAGCCCCTTCCAACGTGAAAATGCTTCCTCCAAATTCTGATTAAAAAGTTTGAAACTTTGAT
The DNA here is from genome assembly GCF_028408465.1 of Anastrepha ludens. Classification (NCBI taxonomy): domain Eukaryota; kingdom Metazoa; phylum Arthropoda; class Insecta; order Diptera; family Tephritidae; genus Anastrepha; species Anastrepha ludens. Next base: position 72,872,504 of record NC_071500.1, read on the forward strand.
GAAAATTTGTTGAATTTTTTTTAATTTGCTTCAAAGTTTAATACTTTAAGTTGTATACTTAGTTTTTGGGCTAAAAAGTCCTGGGCTTCAAACATAGATGACCCTCGTTTTACTGCATTCGCCTCTTTTTTAGTTAGTACTAACCTTAAAAAGACAGCTGTTAAAATTTCTTGATATTCTATTATTAGTTCGTGAGTTATTGTGCTAAGAGTGACGCTACTTTTGCTATTTTCAAAATAATGGATCAAAAATAATTTCGTATACTAATTTTATACTGTTTTTGATGAGAAAAAATACCGTTCAAGCGAAGCAATGGCTTGAAAAGTGTTTTGGGGACTCCGCATCATCAGAAGCAACAAAGATAGTCGTAGAGACATTGATGATGCACAACACAGTGGACGTCCAAATGAGGTGGTAACACCAGACAACATAAAAAAAAATCCACAAAATCTTTTTGAATGATCGAAAAGTGAAGTTGCGTGAGTTGGCTGACATCGTAAATATATCAAAAGATTTATATTATTTGAGCATTTGACTATGAGAAAGCTCTGCTCAAAGTAGGTGCCGCGTTTGCTCACTTTCAAGACAATGCACCGCGTTACAAGTCAATCAAAACAATGCCAAGCCTACATGAACTGAACTTCGAATTGTTCCCACATTCACTGTATTCGCCAGATTTGGTTCCCAGCGTCTACTGGCTGTTCGCAGACCTAAAAAAATTATCGCTGGTAGGAAATTTCGCTGGAATGAAGAGGTTATCGCCTAAACAGAGGCCTATGTTGAGCCAAAAGGTAAATCGCTCTACAAAAGTGGTATTGAAGTGTGAAAGCGGCGCTTGAATGATTGCGTTGTTCTTGATGGAGATTAAGTTGATGAATAAAATTAATTTTGTACGAAAAAAAAACGTTTTTTTTGTTAGGCCTGGGACTTTTCAAATTATGTGTTAAATATTTCCATCACTCAAAAAATGTAGTAAACAAGATATTCAAAAACCAAGTAGGATGATTAGGCTAGGTAAGGTAGCAGACCTTGTATAAAATATACAAGTCTTATATTTTTATACAATTTAAAAAGTTAAATACAAAATAAATAAATAGTCAAAACTTTAATATATGCCGCACTGCGTTAGGATGGCCCAATAATATTTGCTTTCTTGAGGGTGTGGCATCAAATTTGTTCTATGGCCAAAAAATGATTCACCTTTATTTACTACCTAACATATGTTTAAAATTAAAATAAAGCAAAAGTGTTGTTTTTTTTATTTTCGCAATCTCCACCCGATTGATAACAGAAGTAGCATCGATCCGTAAACATAATATTACCTCTGATTTTATGAAAATTCGATGGTAACTTTCAAAGCGTTGGCAGCACGGGCAAATATTAAAAATAAATAAGTAAAAAAATACAAATTATTATTTTGGCCAAATGGAGAATAAATTTTGGAGGGAAACTGAGAAAATTGCTTATTTGTGCTACTAATACACATGTACATACATATGTATATATTTATTTAGAATCTAGATTTATGTACTGTATTATTTTAGCTAAAATTCTTGCGTTATACATACTAAACAAATATTTTAAGATCGTCTTCTTGTCTAATAAATAATTAATCCAAGTTTAGAGTGCTCTTTAACTTTTTTAAGTTAGATCGAACAAAATCTACAAACTCGAATGTGCATAAGAACCACTCTAATGCATTTATGCATATTCCAATGGTTAATCACTGCTGCATTTCGAGAATTGCAACGCAGCACTTTAGGTACCGCCGCATACAAATTATTTATTTATTTATTTATTCATTTCATAATACATTTTATATGCATGAATTTACGTAAACATAGAATGTTTAAAAACTTATGAAAGACCTACATAATTATGTTGTAATTGCATAGCGTAAAGCTAAAATTACTAACAGCAAATACAATTTTTGAAATCTGGGAAATCTTTGAACTTAGGCTGTTCGAGTTGCTCATACGCCACGTTCCCCTTGCTGATTTCATGAGTGTTTATTGTATTAGTGGTGCTACATACATACATAGTAAATTCGTTTGCATAAGATGCACGCTCCTATGTATACTTTTGAAGCAGTTGAAATAAAATACGAAATGTGTGAGTAGTGCGTGCAATGTAGCACTTTTTAATATTCCGCACACCGTCTTGTGACTTTTCGACAAAACATATGTTCTTCGTACAATTTTCCAAACATATTTTTACAGCACATGTGGTAGCGAGCATGCATGGTATATTGTAAATGGATATGTAAAAAGTTACCTTTTTAAGCAGTGAGTGTCGGAAGTGCACTTCCGGCAGCAAGCAATCTCTGAGTCTCAGCTGCAACACACACTCTGCATACTCGGATACCATATTGACAACTTGTCAGTAGATTTTTCGTTTAACTTTAGTTGCAATTGAAATATAATGTCACTTTCAAATACCTACTTTATCTGTACATAATATCTAAATAAAAACTTTTTCATAATCATTCAATATTGAGTTTTTCGAAGTATCATCTCAAGATTCCGACGGAAAAAATTTTAAATTTACTCTTGTAACACAAGGAGACAATTACTCGACGAATTTGCAAAAGTTATCTAGAATTTTTACAGCTTACTAAGTTTTCATGCCCCGCCTTAATATCTATGGTATTTGTAGTTTTCAAAAAAGTGAAAAAAAGTTGAAAAAATATGTAAGAGGTTAAGACATATAGAGTGAAACTTCACGAAAACTATTTTCGTAACACATTGTAACCCGGTAGCTCCCACCTAAAAGCGTCGTTTTACGATTTACGTCAGGAAGCACCCTAAAAAACCAATATAGAAAGACGTTGGAGAATAAAAATGTTTAAAAACTGATTCTTCTGTAAATTTTTCTCCGCAAAAACTTTCAGACGAAACTTTGAAGTAATTTTCAGGCTCTCCCTTATCTGATTGCTTCTCTGTGGACATCGAGTGAATTCTGTTCAAGAGCAGATCAAGCCTAATCTGAAATAAGTTGAAACAATTTTTTTGGATTACTTCTAGCGAGATGCTTCTTGATATCTTATACGCGTGAATCAATAAACTAAGAAGAAGCACAATCATTATGAAGTAATGCGTTTAATAAGAAGTCGTGTATAAGTAAATCCACAGTCCATAAACGCTTCATAGTGCACGAACCGTCTTTTTGAAGGCAAACGCGGAATGAAGTCACTATTTCCAGTGGAGAACTTTTAAACCCATTCAGGACGTCTAATATCAATAGAGTATATATTCGGTATTTGAAATTTACTCGGATCTAAATCCATAGGTCTTGAGCTCTTTTATACAGAATAACTGAATGTGATTGAAAATTTGAATCAAAAACCTACCCACCAGTGTGTGGGCATGAGGTGCACGTGTACAGTAGCCATCTTCGCTGTGACAATTTGACAATGATGCAACAATAAAAAATGGTGTTGGAAATAGAATACGAGGGAAATGAAGCATGAAAAATTCGTTCTTGTGCGACACTATCCCATGAGATAAGTTGCATACAGCAAATGCAACAGTACACATTTTTGAATATTTTGAAAATATGCAGTTACAAGGAATAGAAGTTGATGATGAATTAAACATTTATAATAAAGTAAATAAATAACATGAAGTAAGGACTGCAGAAGCGATCGAACATTATATACACGGTGGAAATCAAAGTCCCGTAAGGTGTATTTCTAAAATCTTTACATTGCAATAATCTTTAAATTGCAATATAGAATTTGAGTGGAAATATGAATAAAAAAAAAAAAATAAATAAATAATTGGCGCGTACACTTCTGTTAGGTGTTTGGCCGAGCTCCTCCTCCTATTTGTGGTGTGCGTCTTGATGTTGTTTCACAAATGGAGGGACCTACAGTTTCAAGCCAACTACGAACGGCAATATTTTTATGAGGAGCTTTTTCATGGCATGGAAATATGAATAGGTTTTAATAATGGGATAAGTTAGCGTGTACTACTTGTCTACTATGGGACACACTCAGCCACAAACCCCATTGCGAAACGGCATGGGAAATTTGTCCCGATCTATCTTAAAACCAATGTGAAGTTATCGAAAACAATAGCCGATCACTGATTTCCACAGCGCTGGAATTGCCTACCTAGAATGAAGAATCTTCGTTTTGATAGAGCAGGACAATACTACAGAAGGGGCATAATCGTCTCTTTCTCTTCTTCATCTTGACATCGTCTGCAGAAGTCAAATATCTCCGCAAACGGGTATCCTATGTGCGTGTCTGCCTATTACACAGTGCTCCGTTATATCAGAAATTAGTGTGATATATTGTATTTCGCTTTAACAACGATTCTGTGTGTTTAGCATTAAGGGTCGAACACAATTGCCGGGAGATTATACAGGAAGGCTCGCTATGCCATCTTTTGTTCGCTATTCTTATAAATTTCTTAAGAATAAAGAGCTTATATGCCTGAAAGAGTGTACTCTATATAATAATGCTCCGTTCCTTTTGACGGTAATTTTATTAATTAATTCAAATATTGCACAATTCTTACAACTAAGTTAACAAGGAAGAGCTTAAAACTAATGGTGGGAGAGAGTGCAAAATGTTGTTGTTGTTACGTAAGAAGATATTGGTTTAGATAATGTTAAAGATCAGTTAATAAGGGAGCAAATTAAGAAACGTGAAGAAGAGATGTGAGAATATAAGTACGAGAGGTAAGGAGAGAATGAGTAAAGAAGTGTGTGTTGTTGGTAGTGGGAGCATTGGTATGTGACTATATCATTGTCTATATATAAGTACACGTTAGGAAAGTAAGTGCGGAGTTTTGCTAGTTCATCTACCTTCCGGTTCTCCTCGATAACGCAGCGGTCAGGGACCCATGTTATATGTTAAGAGAAGTGTGACATTTCACGGCTAGTGGTTGTAGACTACTGCGTGACGGATTTTACCATATATACGCTTGGCTGTCAATGAAAATATGGATATAATCTCCACGTACTAGTGTCTCGACTTTATTATATCAATAAGTTCATCCTGAAAGAGACTACAATGTAGGGAAGTCGAATAATAAAAGATATTCGCAATTGTTAAGAATAATACTCTGCTGACAATTTTGCCGTCGAGATTTGAGTCATCGATGTACACAATTATCATGTAGAGGGTGGCGCAAAATTAATCGGGTGGCGCAAAATTAACCATTCAACTTTTTACTAAAAAAAAAAATATTTTGAATGACGCAAATCTTTATTTTGACCCTTACGTGCTCCATTGCTTGTTTGTTTGTATGCTGCAGCTGTCTAGCTCACAAGTGTCAAATATGATTGCCGTAGGACGATATTTGCAAATATTATAAATCTTTCCATAATTGATTAATTTTGCGCCACCTGTTATAATGGATTATACCTGTCTCACAATGCCTTGTTCCCACCCTTCCGTTGAGGATATAAGTGCATGAATATTGTGGTGCTATTGGTCCATAGCTCACCATTCCCGGCTTGCCTATTTTCTTAAAGTATTCAATCTTACATATCACCGCTAGCAGTGCGGAAAACTTATTTGACCGCTGATCTACAGGAATGAGATTTAGTGTCGCATACACATATATCGAGTTGCGTGGTTGACATCGCACCGGTTAGGAGAACAAATGAGAGCCTTTAAATCTTGCCAGCCCTTTTAATGTTCAAACCAGGGCCAAAGGCCCAAATCATACGACAATGCCAAAGTACAGAATCCTCTATTGAAACCTGAAAACCTGATACCTGGCCTGCTGGTTCCGTGAGAATGGCAGGTTAGCTTTTTTAGAAGGTCCAGGTCGCGCCTCACTTTCCATATATAAATCTTAAAAATATCTGTCCCATTTTATTTATTGTTGTACTAGATTAAAAGTTCTCATCATTTGATGTTAACTATGAAAGCGGTTCTTGTTTCTTGATCGTCTAATAATTTGGAAATGCCTATAAGATTATAATATATTTTACCGCTACAATGTTGGCGGTCCAGTTTGTTTAATTCTTTTTGAAACCCGTCCCTTGCAATACTTTCACCCAGTTGCGAATCGCATACAAGTATCAAATTTAACAGAAACAAAAAAAAAAACAATTTTATGTTTTGAGAAATATTTGTTAGCAGAAGTCAAATTCATAAAAGCACGCAGTTGATGCATTTCGAAAATTCATATACTTACAGTTGCAGCTCTTGTCATTTATGTGTAAATTCCTGTGTTATAAGTATGCATTTGGTACGAATTGTGCAAACTCTTGTTTCAAGATTTTTTAATACTTTCTGATTGTTGAAGTTTTTCTCAATACTTCGCGAGAAAAACATTAGTCTCAATGTGACTTTTCAACTAAATGCGTTTTTACCTTCCTCGTACGTATCATAGGAAATGCTATAATTTGAATAGAAAATTGTGAAAAAGCATTGGCTGGTAATGCCCACTAATAGTGGCAGTGCGCATAAAAATATGAATAAGAGCTCTCTGCTCAAATTCTCGATGCGTAAATTTTCTTGACAGTTTTGACTTTTGTTGGCAACAAATCCAGCTGCAAAAATATGCATGCCAAGTTAAGTTTAGCCACAATTTTTCACTTTCACAATTTTTCAGGAGTGCGAACGCTGTGGTTGGCTTTCTTTTTGCGATCTGACTTGCTTTGCATGCATGGTTTCTGGTTTTAGTTTTTCGACTGCCTGTTACAATTTGGATAGAAGTGGGTTAGTGCCACAACAAAAAATTATTACAAAGATTTGTGCAAACCTGTCTATTCGCAGTTATTCGAATGAAAAAAAATGTACAAAATGGACGAAAGTCACAACCAATTTGCTTGTTATGCAAAAATATGCATATGTGTGTGTGTATGTATATATAATGTATATGGGTAAATTCTAAAACTATTAAAAACCTAAAAGGGTATGCGGGATGGAAACCATTGCTTATACCTGAATTCAGACATCAGTACTAAAGTAGTGATCTCTAATCCCTAAAGCTGCTGCTGACTGCTAACAGCTGTAAGAATCAGGAGATAAATATTTTTGTATACGCTAAACAAAAAAAGATTAAAAGATAGGAGTAATATTTTCTATAAATCACTAAAATTGAAATAATATGACAGAATTTTGTTAATGCATTTTTCAATATTAGACTATTCACTGTGTTCCATTCGGACCAAGTTTCTTACCTTCTATAATTATTTTCTTTGGTTTTCATAGTGTGAAATGGCATATTTTTGGCAATATCTTTAAAAATGGTGCAGTTTTGTGGGTTTGAACCTTTTCTCTTACATGAGCGTAATCTCCTAACACTTTGTACAATGAAGTGTGAACGACAACATACCCAGCAAAACCTCCGTGACCGAAATTCTATATATACATATATAATTGGCGCGTACATCCTTTCTGGGTTTTTGCCCGAGCTCCTCCTCCTATTTGTGGTGCGCGTCTTGTTGTTGTTCCACAAATGGAGAGACATATTACAGTTTCAAGCCGATTCCGAACGGCAGATATTTTTTATGAGGAGCTTTTTCATGGCAGAAATACACTCAGAGGTTTACTATTGCCTGCCGAGGGGCGACCGCTTTTAGAAAATTTTTTATTAATTTTGTTGTTTCATCGAGATTCGAACCTACGTTCTCTTTCAATTCCGAATGGTAGTCACACACCATCCCATTCGCCTACGGCTGCCGAAATTTTAGTACAATTACAAAATCTTTCGCGCTACTCTCGCACACTCGCACTGTTATTTGACTTTTTTGTTGTTACACGTCATCTTTGACAAATCTGCAAGCAGCCAAGCTAACGGAACTCATATCTGCTGGTATCTATTCTCAGGTTTTTGCTTGAGTGCAAATAGAGGAAACGAAAAATGACAAGTAGCTATGAAAACAAAATGTCAAGAAAAATTAAAATAATCCGACATCTTAATTTCTATGAAAAAGAGCGGGGTAAAAGTGTACCAGGAGGATGTCTTAGAAGGTGTGGTGTAGCAGTTGAGCAGTACTCTGTTCAATGCAGAGCGTTGGATCTTCCAGCAAGATTCTGTTCCAGCCCATAAGGCAACAACCTCCCAGCAGTGACTAAAAACAATATTCCTGAATTTATAGCCGCAGAAGATTAGCCGTCTGGAAGTCAAGATATGAGTTCCGTGGAGTACATCTTGTGGTTAGAATAGAACAACATGGCCTGTCGAAGACCTCACAGAAACTTGGAAAGTCTCAAACAATCTTTGGTTCGAGCAGGGACGTCAATATCCATGGAAACCGTCCGTACTTCAATAGCTGAATGACTTAATCGTTTGAAAGCGTGTAATAAGCAAATGGTGACTTTTCGAATGACATTTTTTGTAATATTTACATCATTGAACAAAACTTACTTCATTAGAAAAAGTTGTATAGTTTCATATCTATAACAGACTTAACTTATAACAGAACTTATGACATCACTAAATATATATGTATTGGCTATTCAGGGAAAATATGTGCACGTATGTTATTAACACTCATTTAAAAATAAATAAGTTTTTGGCGCAAATACACACGGAGGTTTGCCACTGTTTGTCAAGGAGTGACTGTATATATATATATATATATATTTGAGTTCTATATATATATATATATATATATATAAAGGGTGATTTTTTAAGAGCTATAGGAAAGTTTTCCAAAAAAACACACATAAAATGCAGAAAAATGCATGAAATTTTTATTTAAATCGATAGTACAGTCCATATAATTTAATGTTTGAAGATTATTTCATGCAAATGTTGACCGCGACTGCGCTTCAAATGCTCCATCCGCTTAGTCCAATTTTGGCATACTCTTTCCAATGTTTCGGCTGGTATCTCACATATAAATGCTTTAATGTTGTCTTCCAATGCGTTAATTTAAGCAGCCTTGGTCTTTGGCATTGAATCGTTGAAAAGCGACCACCTTGGCTCTTTGGCACTATAAGATCTACTCAAATACTTGCTAGTTGTCCCGAAAAAAAATCTTACTTTACATCTGACAATTTTAACTTAACCCGGTATCTTTTTCAAACTTCGAAAACTGATTCGAAAGATTTTTTGTTTATTCAAAACAATATTAACTAACTTTTGGTTTCCAATGTAAAGTTATGGTGTACGCTTGGCTATGTATTTCACATTAATTCATTTAGCTCCCAGTGCAAATAGCCTTTTCCCTATTTTGCAAATGAAAATTATGGAGCATTCATTTCCACATCGCCTTAAAACCAATCAAGAGATATTTGTATGCCTATTGTTTATTCGAGAAGTACTGAGGCTCCAGATAGGTTTCACGAATGTGCTGCAAATATTAATTAAAGTATTTATTTAATTGGAAAAGCAAATAAACCACTCAGCTGCAGGACACTCACGCAAGCTCATTTCCATAACAGCATAACCGAAGCAATGAATTTTCATTTCATAGTCGAAAGGTAAACATGCAACGAATGCCAAGGCGTAATGTTACCAGATATTGCATTATTACTGCCCAGCGGGGAAAATGTGAGTTGAAGGTCTCTTTTTGTATTTTTGACAATAGTTTTTAGACAGTTATGTAAATAAAATATTTTATGAAGCTACAAATACAGTGTTATTATATAATTTTTTATGTGATTTTTAAAATTTTCAGAAAAAACAAAAATATAATAAAATAAAATAAAACTAATAAATTATAATAATAATTAAAATAAATAGTTTCTGGGAAAAACGAATCTGAGTAATTTCACTATTCTGAAAAGTGAAAAATTAGGGAAATTACAGTATATTGTCGGTAGAGGCTTTGCAAAAATCCTTGAGTACAGATTTTGGCATTATCTGCCAATTCGAGTTAACGGAAAATAATTAACGTGTGCAAAGAAAATACCCATGTCGATAATATTAATACTTCTAAAGCCGCCCCTAAGCTCGCCAACTGGAAAACATTTATATGAGTTGCAATATATTATTGACCAAAAAGAACCCGGAATATATTCAGAAAATTCAAAATGAAAATTTATTTCTCAAAAGTGATATTCTCACCTTCAAAGCACTCTCCATCAACGCACCTACGCCAGCGTTGTTTTAGACTTAGGTTTGGTTGAGCTTCTCCTCCTTTTTCCGGCGTGTAGTTAGTTTTTTATGGTGTTGTTTAGGAGATTTTTTCATGTCAGGAATACACGTGGAGATTTGCCATCGCCTGCCAAAAGGCGACCGCAATTATGGTAGAAAAATTTTTTTTCATCATTTAGTGAATCGTAGATATCCAACTTTTTGCCCATCGTTTTGGTGGTCTTCCTGGTCATCTCCTTCCTTCAGGTATCCCATATCGAGCTATTTTTATCAACCGATTCTAGGGGCTCGTGTCACATGTTCGTTCCATGCTCGGCATTTGGCTCTTATGAATTTTACAATGTCGGTCACCCTTGTCTGTGTTCTTATCTCCTCGATTCTTATATCTAGACCTAGTTTTTCCGGCATGCATTTCAGTAATTTGTATAGTCGTTTTCATGTTTTCTGCACGAGCTTTTGCTCCATAAGTAAATATCGGCTTTACAATCGTTTTGTAGATTCGTGTTTCATTTTCCATGTTCATGTACTTGTTTTTGCAAATGATTTCTGTCAGGCACCCTGATATCCGTGCACCGTTTGCGCATCTCTATCGCACCTCCATTATCATATTGCGATTGCTAGATACATCTGCACCCAAATATTTATATTGCATTATTTGTTCTATCATATGGCGGTCAATCTGCAACTTGCATCTCTTAGGTTCTTTTGATATTACTAAAGATTTAGTTTTTTCAGTTGAAACTTCCATATTGTATTATATATTTTGCAAGTTATAACAAAACAGTGTCGTCTGCGTAACATATTGTTGATATGTTTTCATGATATGTTGCCTTACCTCTGAAATAATTTCATCCATAATAAGATTGTAAAGTTGTAGCTGTCTTAAGTCTTGCCTTGCCGTATTCCGGTAGCGCAATTTATACAGGTATCCCTTGTATAACGCGGTCTTATACAACGCGGTTTCGATATAACGCGATTTGGAAAAATTAGGTTTCAGTACAACGCGAAATTTAGGCTTATATAATATAACGCGAAGGGGAAAATACATAATTATAAAATCTGGTAACACTAATTTGCGTACCACATATTTATAATATGTAATGTATTTTTAATGTAAACCGGGAATTACCCTTTTTGGCCTCAGATAGATAGAATAGATATTAATCTAGCACCTTATTACGAAATTGAAAAGGAGCTTAAAAAACCACCCACCAAAAACTGATAACAGATTTTGCAATTATAAAACCAGTAGAAGAACCACAAGGTCCCACAACTAGTTTCTTATCCAATAGCGAAAACTATGTTGAAGAAATATCTTCTGACGAAGCTATTGCTCCCCCAAAACGCCCACGTGCAAAGATCTTTGAAGACAGTGAAACAGATTAATTACCATATGAAGTTTGAAGAATAACAATAAAGTTTTTAATAAACCTTTAACTTGTTTTAGTTTGTTTTTAAATTTTTTGTTTTGTGTTTTTAATTGTATAAGAAAGTCTGAACTTTAGTATTGAGTTCAAATATATGTGCATCTGTTATTTTGTATGTATTTTATTTAAAAAAAACCTATTGGAACATAACCCCCAAATTTATATGAAAACTATGTTTTAGATAACGCGGAATTACATAACGCGCAATTCTTCTGGAACGTAACTATCGCGTTATACGAGGGATACCTGTACTTTGGTATATTTACCATTATTTTTGTTGAGCACGTGGGATTGAGATCGCTGATGACTTGTAGGATTTGTCGAGGGGCTTTTCTTTCTTTTAATAATTACAGTATACTCTCAAGTTTGACGCGGTTTCAAACGGTTTTTTAAGATCAACAAACCACATAAAAGCAGGATTATCGAACACGATTGAAGTTTCCATAATTTGTTGTAAAATAAATATACAATCCGTTGTGGACCTGCTTTGACGAAAGTCTTGCTTTGAACTGAGCTTAGAAGGATAACACCGCGATAATTTTGTGGATCATCAAATAGGCTGGCTTATTGTATATAGAAACTCATGCTCCCGCCATATTCGTCTGAGTACTTCTATGTTGGATACATTTTTGATCCAAGAGATTTTTAAAATTATACTTTAAATCCACATTTCAATGGCTTCAAGTCTGTTGATATCTGTTAATTTCAGCCTCCAACACTCCATTGCGTATAAAAACCACAAATTATGACAGCATAGAATTTTCTTACATTTACATAAATTACTTCTTGCAATTTCTGTTCCTATTTTTATTTCTGCCGAAATATCATTCATTAATCCACCCTGGAAAATATTTAAATTTCGACACGTGTTAAACCATTTCATTTGGTATTGCCAGTATTTCATTATTATGCGAACGTTTTCTGCTCATAATCATGAACTTGGATTTAGCAACGTTTATTTTAAACCCATACTTTTTGCTGTATGTTTCGAATAATCGACTTTTGGGCATGGCGTCGTTAAGGATAAAAGTAGTGCTAACTATCCAGAGAAGGTTGAGAAGTTGAAATAGTGGCGAGAAATCGAAGTTGGCACTGAAACTGTATAAAATGTAATGAAAAATTTTAGATTGAAAAATAGGCTACTGTACAGCCAGTGTGTGCGATAACAACGTGATGGAAATGAAGTTGGCTAAACCTTAAAGTTGTATGGGTCAGTTTATAATCGTTTTTAATAGATGACAACTTATCGACAGGTACTTTTCATGTGATTGCATGTTGTCAAGAGCAAATTAATGAAACTATAACAAATCCTTAAAATTGATGAATGTACCTAGTTGGCAAGCTTCGATGCAGAATAAAATTAAACTCCAAATCTAAAGTGTGACTACTCTAAGCGATTATCTCAGAATAAAGACGGAAATTGATGCGCTTCGCCATCAATAAATATACTGCTAAAAATGCCTAACACGTTTTTAGATATTCTTACATTTGTTTGCATGCGTACCTGACGTGCAGGAGAGTTGAAGCTTTAGTCAAATCTTAAATACCTAATTATAATAACTCTACAGGGTGCATACGGTTTTTTTGTACTACTTGAGAGTAAAACTAATTAACTTTTATTTTGAAAAAAATTTAATAAAACTTCCCGAATTTTTTACACAACATTAACTTAATATACACCGATAAAATCATTCAATAAAACTTTCATTGCAACGATTGCAAATTGCCCATAATGGTATTAATGGCAGCCTTCGGATGAGAAATCGTGTTAAGAGGATGCTTATTGGTTTACGCTCAACTATTTCCATACGTAATAATCCATGGGAATTAAATCTGGGGAGTTAGGGGGGCATAAGTTCGGTGTTATGTGTTCATGGAATTTTCAGCCATCCAATATGGTATTGCAATTGCTTTGTGTGAAGTAGCAGAGTCTTGCTGAATTCGCTATCGCAGCGTACACTATCAATCCAAGGTTTCATTTATGTTTTTGGAACTTCGATATACGCAGCAGAATTCACTCGGAATCGTTGAGTAAAGAAATGTCGTGGCATGCCATGTCCTTTGTTGTGCACAACACCTTACACCATAACAATGGCTGGAAATTTCGGGCACATGACAACAGGAACCTCTGTAGGATTGGAATATAGCCATATGTCATTTCTGTGGTTGGGTATTTTGTAGTTGCTGAAAAGAATCCGATATCAGATAAGGGTTTATATTATTGCGATATTTGCTGATTTTTATGTGCATATATTTACTTGTTCTTTTAATAATCGCAGCTACAACGTGTATATGCAAGTTAAAGAATAAAGTTAAAGAATAGAACTTATACCTTTTTATAAAAAAATAAGAAAAGATTTGTACTTTTGTGTAGCCAGTCGATTGTCAGCAGGGTAGCTTCAGTCGCATACAAACTCGTATATCCAAAGGAGAAACTGTTCATAAGTATATTCAAACACGGACGACACGTGAAAAGTTGTTGCCATGAAAACTTTCAACTTTCAACTTTCGCAAGCATTGCACAAGACAACGAATGCATTAACCCTCCTTTCAGGCAAACATGTACTTATGCGGCAAGTGTGTGCTCAGTAAAAGTTTGAAATGAGAAAAGTTTTTCCACCCTTGGCATACAGTGGGAATGTACAAACAACGAAATTTTTAGAATTAATCACGTATGCTGATTGCTAGAAATGCCATAATTTGTCACATAAATATTCAAAAGCCGCCAACAGCAAAACTCACTGCTAACACTTTTCAAAAACGTTGGATATTCATATCTAAGAGCTAATATGTAGAAGTCGGAATGCAAGTACTCGAAAGGTTCAAAGACACAAAAAGCACTCGAAGTCCCATTTTATTACTTCTAGTATATATGTATGTATGTAAGTAGCAGCTGCTTTTGACCAACATTCACTCTACTCTGATTTGTTATATATGTACGTACACTTACATGACCAAGCCAATGCACTTTTATAATATTTAGTATAAAATATGGAAACCAGCTTAAGTCAACTACTTACGCACATATTCGTACATGCAAATATCTAAAATGTGTATAGGTATTTGACTTCGTGCAGCACTAGTAAATATGCGTACCTCTATGTGTTCTCATCATAGCTTCACCTGCACTGCGCTACACACAAATGCAATAGCTTTGCTTGCAGTTAAAGTCATCGTACAAAGTTTTCCAATAAGCTGAAATGGATGTCAGGTGGTCGACATAATTCATTGCGTGCAATTGTCTCAGCTGTTGGCTTATAGTTGTGCTGCTATCATTTACTTTCATCCACACCTTCAAGAGGAGAAAGTTAATGGCATTGTCCTTGAAGACCTCATGCTAACTTAAGTTGCCACCGGGCAGATGCCACTATTCCCAATAGTTTGGATGACATTGAATACGGCAGTTTAACATTCATGTGCTATTTCTGAATTTCGGTGTGTTATTAAAACGGGTCATTGAGATTTTATCCATATTGTCACTCAACATTTTGTGTGTAAATCCTAAGTTGTAAGTTCCGAATAAAGGAAAATCAAAATCAAACTATTGCGCTCTTAAGATGGAAGGCAGCTGGTATGTGCTTTAAAGCACATGCAATGTATATAAC
Organism: Anastrepha ludens; assembly: GCF_028408465.1. Classification (NCBI taxonomy): domain Eukaryota; kingdom Metazoa; phylum Arthropoda; class Insecta; order Diptera; family Tephritidae; genus Anastrepha; species Anastrepha ludens. The sequence continues at coordinate 72,887,549 of NC_071500.1, forward strand.
ACTAATTTTTCTACATACATAAGTGTACTACACTGCATTAGTACAGTTCATTAACCCTCCGTTCCGAACCAAAGGTTTTAAATAAGGTGTCCAGTGGAGGATTAAAAATAAATTCGTTTTGCATAAACAATATATATATATATAATTGGCGCGTACACCCTTTCTGGGTGTTTGGCCGAGCTCCTCTTCTTATTTGTGGTGTACGTCTTGATGTTGTTTCACAAATGGAGGGACCTACAGTTTCACCGAAATTCGAACCAACGATCACGCACCAACCCATTCGGCTACGGCGGCCACTTGCATAAACAAGCATTACTATAAATTAAGAAAATACCCGCTGTACTGCTATTGGTAAGAATTTTTTTAAATTATTTTGATCATATAGAGGGCAAAAGTAGATGGTGTAATAAAAATTATAAATATCGGATTCTATTTCTTGGCCATAGTGGGTTAAATTTTATCGATAGCAACACATTATGCATCGTGATAAACATATGGTACAAGTTAGAATGTGTATGTGCTCGAATTCTCATTGAATTGGTATGCAGTTTTATGCAAATTCACGCTCGTGACTTTTTAAAGTTTTTGATGAAAATTTGTTTAATATATGTATGTATGTTGTTGAGCTATTAGTGAGCGATTTTTAAACTTACAAACCACACTCACACATATCCGCATACAAGCATGTAATTTTGCCATTAAATTGCAATAAGGCTGGGCTATTGAGGCGTAGCATTACAGCTAATTAAATGTTGCACATGCTTTGTGCAAGTGTTTGTGTGGCAACTGGGCAAACACTGATAGCTAAATATCTGCCTAATTGTGCATAATGCAGTTTTATATGCCATTATTTCATTTCAAGGCTTTAATTGCATATGCACAAAAATATTGGAAACATGAAGTAAAGGGTGGTTCTAAGAAAATTAACATTCTAACCCCGAAGTCAAATGGCCACATCGGGAGCCATAGTGATTACGGGATAATGAATTTAGTATATAATATATACATTTTTTAAGGGTCCGTGTTGTTTTGGGCAATGTTCCACTAAAATCAAAGTCACCGTTAATTGAGATAGAGTCCCTAGTATATAAAAGGGAATCACGCTTGACTACTCTCAAAATAAACACATACTTTTTCAGTATTCAGAAAGACTTACGCCTAAACAACGTTTACAAATCGTCTGATTGTATTACGAAAATCGACGATCTGTTCATCGCGAAAAGTGTTCATCGCGGCTGCATGGCTACGTCAATAAGAAAAATTGCCATACAATACAATAGGAGTCATCGGCCTATATTTTTTCAAAGACGAGGCTGGCGAGAATATGACATTGAATAATGGAGAACGTTATCGCGCCATGATAAACGACTTTTAGACGCCGGAAATTGAAGCCGGCTATCTCCATAACATTTGGTTCCAACAATACGGCGCTATTTGCCATACAGTCCGTGAAACAATGGATTTACTGCGTCTCTCGCCTCGGGCCAGTGGATTCGCCATCAAAATCGTGTGATATCACTCTTTTAGACATTTATTTGTGGGGGATGTAAAGTCTAAATTGACCAATCAATTTGAAGTGTCGTTGTTTTATTTCAATTTAAACTTCGATACCTCACTTTTTACTACGGAACAGTAATGTTCGTTCCCCTCCTGATTCTTCTCATCATTCTATGTCTAATTTGTACCGAAACTGAGATGTGAATAGTCGTTTGGTTTCAATTGTTAAGACATTTGAATAATGTGCATAATTCTCATCAGGGTCAGTTGCGAGTCGTTGCTCCAGAACTGAGTGGCACACTCTCGCTCTCAACGGTCATTCTCAATAGGTCGATTGGCCGATAGAGCGGGATATGAGTATTGTCACTAGTAAAGCTTTCGTTCAATATACGCATCGTTTGGGTGACAACAACTCTCACTTTTCATTGATACAATTCCAATATTTCTCAAGGTTCTTTACTCGTAAAATAGGTTTTTTTTTTCATTTCGAGTAAACCATTCTACTAACTGGCAGTTAAAGTTTCGGGTGAGAAAGCGCCGCTTGCACTCAAAAATCTGTGATTAAAAATAGACTCGTTTCGAAACACCTTCTACTTGTACAGTGAGCATTAATTCTGTATTACCTTACCTCCTATCTTTTATTAGCTCAAATAACTGTATGTATATGTGTGCATATGCATTTTATTGTGTCCTTTGCCATATAATGCGTTCCAAATAGTGCTTTATTCATTGATTTTGATCGCTCGTCATTAACCGCCGCTATTTATAGGTAAAGGCCACCCTTCTAAAGCGTAATAATTTGGAATGATTTAGAGGTTTCTGGCAAGCAAATTAAATGAAATTTTAAACTCTACGCTTTGAAAGATATATGCACATACACACACATCGTATTTGTGTATATGATATAGTGACACATATTTCGTGTGCAATTTGCGGGCAACGGTAAAATGTAAAAGTTATTAAAGGGCAAAAGCTAATTTCGGTACGCAATAAATTTTCATATATAGCAGAAAAAAAAACGAAATCAATGCAGCTCTTTGAAGCCTACCATAGTTTGCAACACAGCGTGATACTATTTCCAATCGCGGCAAGTAATGAAGTAATATTCATAAATTACTTTTCAACGCAACGAAATAATTTATTTTAAATCTCAATGTGTAAGCAAAATTCAAATAGGAATAAATCTGGTTGCAATTTTTTGGTTAGACACGCTTATTTATATACAACAAACTTTATTGAGGATGTTGCAGAATATGCGAACGCAAAAACGACAAATGAAGATGCTTGAATTGAAATGGTGGTATTTGTAGAAGTTACCCATTAATTTTAATAAATACGACATTTTATATAGTTTCAGAAATGAAAAATGAATAATGATATAAAAACGTTGTCTGAAATTATAGTATACTCTGTATTAACGGTTCAATGCTTTAAATCAATGAAATTTGCAACTTTTTCTTTAGGCCTATTCTAATTGCCACTTATCTGCTCGCTATCTTACTGCCCGGCTCACATAACGTAAAACTTGTATGTGAAGGCAACAACCAAATTAACAAAGATCAAGATTCCCCGCTAGTATGGCTATACCTCATAAAATTGGTATAACTCAATGTTTTACTCTGCATAGATTTCTCGTCTGATGGAAAACATAGTAGTGGTACTCATTTAATGTGGCATTTATGTATTTAATAATGCAACGTTGCAAAGTTAGCACTATTGTTAAATGATTGCCTCGTGGCGAATCCCTTAGAACTCAGCGGTTTTTTAATTGTTGAAACTAGGAGCAAAAAAATGTCGAGATTAAGGAAAAACAGGAACTTCCTAAATAATTGGAAACTACAGCGCATAAATTTGTATTAAAAGATATTTTAAATCCTATGTCTAAACTTAGATTTTCCTACCGAAGTTAAAAGAACAGGATATATTGGACAATAGTCTTCCTCCTTGCATGGATTGTATTGGCTATGTGTGTAGAATGCAGATACAGTGTGTCAATGATTTCAAATACTGTACCTAAATGTAAAATGTTTTTAAACAAAGTTTCATGGCAACTAGGCGAGAGCACATTCAAGAAGATCCCACGTGTAACTTGAAAAACCTTTTATTTTATTTTAAATTTAATAAAAGAAGATGATCTTTTGAACCAAGCTCGATAATGTAAACAATTTTTATATCGCTTAGGCTCAAGCGGTGAAGGAGCTACTCTCTCTAAGATCGCTGGCTTATTTGTGGTAAGTGATGGCCATGCCATTCAGGTCAGAGTTCTTTAATCTTTTGGGCGTAATGATTAGGAATATTTTTATTTTTATTTTAGGACTAAGCTGAAATAATCTTTAAAGCGCCATTCAAATATAAAGGTGAGTATCAGTTTTGGCTAAGCACTGATGAACCAAAAAGCTAGTATCAGAAACATGGAATGAATGATGGCACAGAATTTCTTTTAGCGGAAAAACCTTCGCAAGATCCAGAAGCGTACTTTTCACGGAAGCATATCTACTCTGTTAAGGTTCAAACCGAGTGCGATCATAGGTTGCAAATTAGACGTTTCGTGTTAGGGTATCTAATTATTTTTAATTGCGAGTTCTCGACGAAATAGATACATGTTTTCGTGGATCAAAATTGATCGCAGTTGACAGTGCTTATAAAATGTTTCACACAGTTATAACACCATTCGGAGAGAATTCCAGAGACCTAACATAGACCCAAAGTACATTTTTCAACAAAACATTTAGTCGGTATATGACTAGAAGTGAGCATTGTTTCGGCATGATGAAAGAACATGACAGTTTAAAAGTTTAAGGCTTCAAATTACAAAAGGTGAACAAATGAATACTTTGCTGTGCATTATTGCAGAACATTGTTGCTCCAACTAATGAAGAAGATACAACGCGACGAACAATTTGTGAGATGTTGTTTGTATAATACAATTAATAAACAAATTTGTATAGAGAATTCACTTGCATATTTATTTTTGCAAATGACAATGTCAAAATAAATTCAATTTTAATATATGTAAAAATATGTACAAAAGCACATATTGGCAATTCCATGTTCATTTCATGTATAATTATTACAATCCATTTGGATCATAATCATTCACATTATTCATACTTAAATCACAATCTTTCGTGATCTAATCTTAATTTTTCCATTTCGATTCTTTCTTCTTTATCCAGCTGAAGTTTTTGCAATATGAATTTGTTTTCCACGTTTTTCCAATTCCAGTTTACCTGCTTCTATTTCAACCTTTTTCATTTTAATGTCAAATAATAAAGCCGGCTTTCAGGTATTTTAAAATTTCTTTTTGATGTTGTGGTAATGCTTTCTGCACAAAAATTTGAAGCAAAAGAACAAGATCGATTGACTAGATTCTCTGGAATGGCAGAAGAAAATACCGACGGACTGACTAACGGACTTTCATTGTTTTCCAAAAATGACGTTCGGTTTTTAGACTGATAGATGACCGGCGGTTAGATATTCACTCGCCGTCCAAATATTGCGTGCAGGTTGCCATAAAAAGCTTATATCTCTTTGATGTATTCTTCAACATTTTTTTAATCTTCACTCCCCAGTGCTCCACTTAAGTGCTGATGAAAACTTGCTTTGAAATGTTGTGTAAATTTGGAACACTTTCCGTAATGTGATCATAAAATTTGGGCAGTTGATTTACAGAAATGTGAAACAAGCTTATAGTGAAAAATTTAAATATGTTACCACAAATTGTTCTGGATTAGCCTCTACATTGTTCAAGACAATCGTAAGCAAATCTCTAGTTTGCTTTTCTGTCCACCGAAAAGGGCCATTAATCCGTGATCCTTTTTTTATAAATATATGCATACCATAAGAACATAAATGCTTCATTGGTAATAATTATATTGATACTAACAGTACTTGCAGCTGTCATATTTGTTATAAAAAAACAAAAAGCGTATGCTTTGGTTAACAGCTAATAGTGATTTTCAACAAATTGTAATGGATGCCATTAAAAAGAGTCTCTCAATGCTGAGCTCCTATTAAAATCTCGAAAGGTATAAAGTATTTAATTATTTCTGGGAAAAAGTACAATCGAACCCAGACTATAACCATCGTTATTATCTCAAATTGATGGCTAGTCCTCACATTGTGGGGAGGACCTAGACATATCGCTTGGCTCGTGCCATTCGATTTTTCTCAATGATTTGGGCATGAGACGGGTCGCTGCAAAATTCGTACCAAAACTGCTCAATTTCGATCAAAAGCAGCATCGCATGAACATTGCTAATGAGATGTTAGACTCTGTCCGCTGCAACCCAAATTTGCTCCAGAGGGTCATAACTGACCCTGACGAATCGTGGAAACCAAAGTTCAATTATCTCAATGGAAGCTGCCGCACGAACCAAGACCGAAAAAAGCGCGTCAAGTTCAGAGGAATGTAAAAGTTTTGCTTACTGTTTTCTTCTACATTGCAGGGGCGTTGTACATCATAAGTTCTTGCTACAGGGTAAAATGGTCAATAAGGAATATTACCTGCAAGTTATGCGCAATTTGCGGGAAGCAATCCGCCAGAAACGCCTGGATTTGTGGAAGAACAAAAATTGACTCTTGCATCACGATAACGCCCCTGCTCACACATCGTTGCTTGTGCGCGACTTTTTGGCAAAAAACAACACACTAATGCCACAGCCACCGTATTCTTCAGATCTGGCCCCCTGTGATTTTTTCTTGTTCTCGAAACTGAACAGGCCCATGAAAGGATGACGCAACGCTACGATTGACGAGATAAAGACGGCATCGAAGGAGGAGCTCAACAAGATAAAAAAAATAATTTTTTGAAGTGCTTTGAAGATTGGAAAAAACGTTGGCACAAGTGCATAATATCTCATGGGGACTACTTTGAAGGGGACAAAACAGATATTAATGAATAACTAAATAATTTTTGAAAAAAAAAAACACAAAATTGGCGATACTTTTTGAACACACCTCGTATATAAATTTATTTGTGGTTATTTTACTTAATACTACTTATTTTGGTTAGTAATACTAAGCTTTTGTATAGAGGTAGGTAGGTGAAATGGTTGAAGTGCCTGTCTGGCACTCCTCGAGTAGCACTGAAGCGTCGTTTTGATACCATTATGAGATCTCCAACAGACAGATATCTACAGCCAGCCAAAGCTGTTGATATAATGGAGAATATTGCCCCATTCTGTCGAAGAAGGGGGCATCCACTTATCTTACTCGTCTAGCTGCCAAACCCGGATATTTACAGAGAAAGAGCTCAACAGTCTTCTTCTCTGAAAGGTTCCCACACTCGCTTTTCCGCGTGTGTGCCGATCGTCCAGTGACCGGTAAACACAGCTCAGAGTTTGGAAATTGAATGGCGAGGAGTATAAAGGACTTTCTGAGTCCTGCGTATATTGTACTGGGGCCAAAGAGTTTTCGAAATAGCACATGAAGATATGGAGCTCTATCCTGAGAAATTATTTGTGCAGTTCTCCTTCAACAACTGTCAGGGGGATGGCGATGACCGGGTAGAAGGTTTCTGAGGCCAATTCAGTCCCTTTCCTGGCAAGCTCATCATCAATTTTATTTCCCTCTATGTTCCTGTGTCCTGGAACCCAGATTAGAGAAATGTTACCTGCATACCCAATATTTTTAATCTCCTCCTTACAGGAGTTTACTAGTTTCGTTCTCCATCATGGCGTCGTCAGAGTCTTGATCGCAGCTTCTCTATCGGAGAAAATGTTAATATCTCCCTCTCTCCCGCGTTTTTTAAGCAGCTTGCATGCCTGCAGGACCGCTAAGACTTCTGCATGAAAAACACTAGCAGTCTGCGGCGTCCCGGATCTAGTGACTTTAGCCCCTTTTGCCACCGCATTAACTTCCTTGCAGCCAAGCAGCGACGAGATCCAGAGACAGATAGGTATTTCCACCTGTAGTCTATCTAACGCAGTGACCCCACCCTGATGTTGTTAAAAGCACCTTTTATATCTATGAAGGCCGCCGAAGTGAGTTGTTTGCCTTCCAGAGATTTTTCCACAGTCCCTTCGACCTCGTCTTTTCATGTAAGCATGTTGCGCTGGAGATAATTTAGATTCGATGCGCTCTCGGATATGAAAATCAGTCAATATTTCAAAAACCTTTAGGACAAATGAGGTAAGACTTATTGACCTAAAGTTCTTGGCCGAGTCGTATTGGGTATGAAAACGACCCTCGATTTCTATCAGTTGGCGGGGATGTGATTAAGAGCGATACACGCCAAGTAGATTTCTTGCAGGACAGGAACCACCGAGCTACTTGTTTTTTGAAGCATCACAGGCAAGATATCATCAGAACCTGGTGATTTAAAACAACAAAAACTATTTATTGCTCACGTGATTCTGTCAACTGACAGAGTAGATTCCAGGGAAACAGCTTTAGTGTATATATAATAGTTTCGTAAAAAAACAATAAAACAACATTATCATAAAAAAAGTAATGTGCGACATGTTTCTGGTAAAATTTAATTTAAAAGTTTCTAGGTAAAATCCTAATTTCTTTTAAAAAACATTAATGCACAATATTTTAAAATTATTCACATTGAAATATTGCCCCAGCTTAAGTGATATCGACTTTTGAAATGTTGAGCGCGAAACCCCTTCTGTTTATATCCCGTGCAAATGCTTTGGTTTTTTGTAATTATTTTCAAAACGTAAAATTTTCCAACATCTACTTTAGCACTAATTACATATATGGCCAATTAAGAGATATATGGAAAGATTATTAACAATGTAAAATAACACCTTTTCATTAACAGTTTTTTCAGTTTGAATATGTATGAAATTCGGTATATATCTCGTGGCAAAGTAGTACTCAGTTCACGCTCTTAACCCTGCGTTGGGCAGCCCGGTCATCTTCAGCTTTCAGGTAGCTTCCTAAAATTTAAGCTAAAAAGTATCCTCTAACAGTACGAAAAAAGGATTTAAAAAGGTACACCTTCGGTTCAGCACCTCAAGACTGGCGTTGACTCACTTCGAAGAAGGTTGAAGAAAAAAAGTTGATTTCAATGAACTTTACGGAAGCTGGTGGGCTCATAAAAAGTGATGCGAGGCGAAATTTTTTGACGACTTTATCGAACACATTGATACTTGCAAACAAGGAAATTCTATGAATAATCTAGCCGTTATTCCTCAATTCACTACTCGTTTGGCTATGGAATCATTTGTCAACAAAGGTTCGTTTCTATTGTATTGTATGCAAGAAGCCAGTAAGTCAACACCACTCAAAAATCTAGCCAGAACCGAGTGCCCAACCGAAGGTTCCAAAATGTTTGTCCAACGGGGGCTTAACTGCTCAACATGATACTGGGAGCATTTTTACACACGTACCTAAAATGCAAATGCCATTCAAAGTTGAGCGTAAACTGACGTTTCCGAGTGAACTTCCTGAGTTTGAATGATTGGAAGATATCGCATTTTTAAGGGAAACGAATTTGAGTAAGAACCAATTTACACAATGACTTTTCACCCTGGGTGGAAAGCGTGTTGAGCTTAGTGGCTAAAAGTGTAGAGAAGAAAACGGGGTAGGAATGCACGCGCGGTCGGCGAGCGGTTTTTTGACATTTCGCTTTGATCGTATTCAACCGTACTCGTATTTTTATTCAAGTCCACCAATATTCAAGTGAATGACCAACGAAAATTGCCCGCCTAAACGTCAAACAACACGCAAGTTAAGACGCAAAAAATGTTATCGTGTAAATGCACAAAGATTTTCGAAGCCTTCTTTAAAAGAGAATGTGCAAAAAATCCAGGATGAAAAGTCAGCGTGTAAAGTGGATCTTTTCTCACAAATTTGACGTTTCTTCTCATTTAACAATCAATGTTGTTAACAATATTTCATGGTAAGACCAATGCATGTTTAGAACTCACTTCACGACTGTGTGAAGTAATGGAAATGCCCAAATAGCAATACTTTGATTACGTATACGCAGTGTATGCCAAAGAGTCCAAACAGATGCAGAGCGCTTGCAAATTGTATCTTTGACACACTTTTGTTATGGAGATTTTCAGTGCAGTAAATTCAGTATTTGGTAATAGCGAAGCCATCTCCACCTCGAAAAGTGGTCGAAAATGGGTAAAAACTATTGTATTTTTTGGAATTCAATAAATTTCTTTTGAAAAAAGTGAGAGAATAGAAAGTGTTTGACTGAAGATTTGTGCTTAGTATGAGCAGTGAACTCAAAAGACTAAGTATCATCTTATTCGCAAAATAATAGTCGAGTTTCGCCTCGCTGGGAAATTCCTCTTTTTGCGGTATTCAGAGCTTTGCCGAATGGAAAATCATATCTGTATATGTACGTGTGCTTGTATAAAGAAATAGTTGCTGTTTGGAAATGGACGTACATATCTTGCTAATTTTTAAGGTTTATGTTTAGTTTATATACTAAATATATTAAGTTTCCATCAAAAATGACCCGGAATTTGCAATTTTAGGTTTGACATAATTGCCAATTGTTTCCACTGTTGAAATGCATACAAGCCCAACGCAAACCATTTGCGAAAGGTGGGTTTGAAATGAGTTTGGGTTATAACATTTATTTTTTGTATAGGATTTGACAAGTGTCTTCGTCGGTGTTTGCGTTTAAACACGCTGGCGGCAGTAAATCCAAAAGCAAGCTGCGATGGATACATTATAGTAGTTTAGTTGGGGGGGTCTAAAAAAAAAGACAATCGTTATTTTGGGTGAAAAAATAACAACTCGAAAAATAGCCTTTTTCGGAACCAATAAATAACACTTTTGTTTTTGATAAAAATAATATAACTCGACATTATTATATAGTATGCTTTCGACAAAGAAATGAAACTCAAATATTTTTTGTTATTATTAATTACAAATTTTAAAACCTCAAAGTAATGATTAAATTAATATTCATTTTGAATAAAACTTGTAATGATAAATGGCAGGATAAGTTATTCTCATGTTCTTCATTGTTATTGTGGTAGGAAAATGTAAGTAAATAAGTAAAAGATTATATTATGCACACAATTTTACTTGCGCTGTTCCTCCACAGCACCGCAGTTATGAATTTGTTCTTCTTTTACTAGCGGCAACTTTTGACTTATTGCTTCTATTCGAGAAAAAAGTGACTGGAGCTCATAGGCGATGGAACAACGAGCTGTATCTGTTTTATGACGACATAGGCATAGCACAGTGAATAAAGATCCAGCGACTTCGTTGGCTGGATCATTTCGTCCGAATGGATATAAAAGCATACGATACGGTACCAGCTGGTGGTAGCAGAGGAAGAGGAAAACCTCCTCTGTGTTGAATAAATGGAGAAAAACTTGGTGCTTCTAAACAGCAGATTGTTTTTTATGCAAAGGTTTTTCTTGACAGCAAAATACTCAGAGCCTTGTAATTGTTCGTCGAGGTGCGACCGCTTAAAAAAACTTTTTCTCTACCATTTGGTGTGTCTTTTACACGACGGGGGTCGAGTCCTATACCGTCATCTGTTGTTACCAACAAAGCGAGTTCGTGTTTGTGTTTTGGCATCTCATTCGCTTGCTATTGTTGCGAGTTGGTTCGCGAAGTTTCACCGCTTGCTACACTACCCTCCGCTTAAGTCTGATCGTACCGATTAGACAACAAATCATTTGATGTAAATGGAGGCAGTCTCTCCACTTTGACTTTCCCCTGTTCGACACTCTCCTTCGACCTAAGTACGTCTTCAGTTGGCTGGGTAGTTCCTTTGCTTGCTCGACTGTCATCAACCTCAACACTTAGTCGAATGCGTTTGGCAGGTGGCGCATATTCTTTTTCTTTAACAGCCGAGGTACTATCTCTCGTCCCCAATCAACTGGCTTGTGCTATTGCTGCAATTACTATTGGTTTCATCGACGGCATCCGAAGACTTTGATTTTGCTTCATCATCATTTTGTAAAGTAGTAGATTCATGGCTTTGACACAAAATAACGGAAGTATTAACCTTTTTAAATATGTAAAATTGCTTTTAAAAAATATATCGCTCAAATGAGTTAAATGACGAAAACTGAGAGAGTTATGCAACTTGTACTGAAATAATTTAGCAAGCGGAACTTGGTACTAGTGAGGCTTTGGACTCCTTTATTAAAAAAACATAAATCTTTTGTTTTTTATGTACTTAAAAAAGCTAAGCCTTTCGTAATTTAGTGGATTTTTTTTAACCGATTTGAGCAATTTTTTAACTGTGTTTTGTGTTTTTTGCATATTTAAATATTTCAAAACAATCAGAGGAAAACTGAGGAAATTATAGAACTTTGATTGAAAGAATTTATCGAATTATACACTTACTTATTAAAAATCAGAATGTCGGACAAAGACTTTAGTATTTTACGTTAGTGACTTTCGATTTAAATTCATAGTTTTTCCTGAAGTAGTAGCATAAAGTTTGCAAGGCTCTTGGCTCATTATGATAAATAGCAGTTAGTTGGACTGAGCTTTCCATTGCTAATTCATCGCATCTGGACGTCACCATTGGACAATTTTTACATTGCTCTTCGCAAGCACATAAATATCAAAAGGATAAACACAGCCAAGTTGTGAATACGTAAAGAGAGTAGGGAAAGGACAGCAATTTTGCTGCGCATCACTTAATTAATCAATTTTAATCCGCAGACAGTTCCATCGCCAAAACTTAATTTTGGGGTGTTTACATAATTTTGTTATTTTATCACGTCTGCCGCTTTTACTTCTTTTAGTATAAAACTTTGTTCCGGCTAATGCGCACAGAAGAGAAATCTGTTGGAAGTAATGTGTCCCTTTCAATTATCTACTTTTTCTTTTTTTAAATTTGAGTACCTTTTTTATTTTCAAAACTTTATCACACACAAATGTTATGTCTATTTATGTATATATGTACTAACTACAGTACAGTGTGGTCTATTAGAACCAGCAATGCTACACCCAAAAAACTGTTTATTTTCAAATAAAATTTTTAAGTTAGTTATAATTGAATTCATGGAAAACTTAGAATGAGCACATATAGTAAACAATAACTTAAAATTACCGATGCTTATATTCATTTCAACGATGACCAAAATTAGCGAAAATCCTTCAATTGAAGTTCAGCTCCCGCATTCTTCATAATTTTTTTATGGAGGTATTTAAAAGGCATAGCGGCTACCGTAGCCGAATGCACTGGTGCATGACTATGATTTTGCAGTGCTTTAGTTCGAAATCAAAAACCACAAATTATGGAAAGGGTTTTTTAATAGCGGTCGGAGTATATATTTGGCACGAAAAAGCTCCTAACAAATTACGTTTAAAATTTCGGCGTAAAACTGTAAGTCTCTCTATTCCGCATACTAAAAATTGGAGGAGGAGTTCGGCTAAACACGAAGTAAATGACGCCCAGATGTCAGCAGTGAATAACCCCTAGACGGTGGATATGTACAATTTTGCACGATAGACCAACCAACATTACTGAAAGTTATTATGAAAATGGCCGATCTTTAAGAACAACATGTCAAATAATTCCAAAGTTTTTTGGTGAAAATAATCATCCGAATGAGTTGACAGTTCAAAGGTTGATGAAAAGATTTCAAGGAGTATGGAGTATGGTTCAGTCGAGTATGGAAAAAGAACTGCTAGACCAAAACCGGAACGTGCTGTTGAGTAATACTGAGCAACTTTGAATATCGATATCTCGACGTTTTCAACAATTAGGCATTCATGAATTGACTGATTGGCGGATTCCACATAAGGACTTGCACTTGCATCCGTACAAAATTCAATTAACACTATAATTGAAGCCAACAGATCATTATTAACGCAGAAATTTCGTGAATTGGTTTTTTGAAAATGAAAATGAATGAACTGTTACTATCACTGGATATCGCTATAGACAACTTATTGAAGATTTTTTGTGGTCTGAGCTTGAAGGAAGGAAGGAAAGGAAGCCAAGTCGTAAAAAACGGGAAATTTTGCATTAATGCGATCTAAGTTTCGCGATTAATTACACGTAATGTTGAGATAAACTGACCTCCTAGACAATGCGACTATTTTGTGTGGTTTTAAAAAAGTGTATGTGTGTAAGCCAACAACGATTTCAGAGCTCCACGACAGTAGAATAGTTAAGCGCCGTGTTTTTAATACAAATTGAAAGACCTTAAAGAATCAAAATTGAAAGACTTTTAATATAAATTCCTTATTTAATTTTAATAGTTTTTGTATGGAAATATACTTCATTCTCCTATAAAAATAATTTACATCTAATTTTGAAGCTTTTTTGCGCAAAGTAAAATAAAAAATTTATGGATATATTTCAAACTCTAATCAGAATTTTTAGATAAATGTCGAGTATACAGTTTTATAGCACTTAAAGTGCGTTGATTTTTGAATTTTTCTTATTTTGGACGTTGTTGTGTATTTTCTCCATATAACGAATGCTCCACATCATGAAATCATTACGACAAATTTTGTTGCATTTTATAATAATTTTCGTATAAAATTTCACAGTAAATTTCGACGAAATGAATTAGAGAAAGTAATGGGTTTTCAGTAAGAGCGCTTCAACTTTTGAACTTTTTTGAATAAAACACAAACGGTTTGACTTTTTTAACTAATTTTTTTTTTATTATCGAGTTTGAACATATACATTTAAGTATGAGATTCAATTTCTTTTGCATGACCACCGCGTGCACGTTTTACGAAGTCCAATCTTTGAACCCAATTTTCGACCACTCGTTTGCATAAATCGGCCGAAATTCCAGCAATTTCGCGTTCAATATTGGCTCTGAGCTCACAAATCGTCGCTGGCTTGTTACTGTAGACCAATGACTTCACATAACCCCAAAACGGGACGGCTTGTTAAATGGACCGTAAAATGGCCGTAATGCTCTTAAAGTAGCAGCAACAGAAGAAAATGGAGAATTTTGAACCCTTAAAACTGTCCCTTGGAGCATAAAACTGAAGATGAAATCGTTTTCATTCTTACAGCTGAAAGACGTTTTTTAAGTGCTTGAGATTAACCTACGCGTAATTTGAGGCCGCCGTAGCCGAATCTGTCTGTTGAGGGGCTGGCAAGCCTACGAGAGTATTTCTGCCATGAAAAAGTCGGAGTATTGTTGTAGGTCCCTCTATTTTTGGAACAACATCAAGGCGCACGCCACAAATTCGAAGAGAAGCTCTGCGAAACACCAATGGGCCAAGTATTTATTTATTTTATTTTATTTTGAATTTCTGACGCCGACTCGCGTCACTATCTTCTTGTCATGCAGATCTGAATATGTCTGTGTGCAAAACTAAGATACGAGTAATGTGCAGTCAGAACGCCACACATCTTTCGTCTTGTTTGAAAAATAATGTTTAGCGCAATAGCAGCACAAGAAAAAATAAAACTTTGTTATGAACGATTTCGCGGCATGGCTGTATCTCGCGGAAGTCCAAGTCAACATACCCGTAGGCCTTGCCATTGCTTAAATTCAGCTGAATCTATGCAGAAGAGACTCGAGAGACTCTATGCCTCGAGAGATGAAGCCATATGATTCTGGAGGCTAGTTCATAAGTCTATTACTTTAGAGTAAGTACTCGTATGTAACACCAAACGTCTCCATTTAATATTGTGTACACAAATTCATTGTTACTTTACATTGGTTGTGACGATAAGAACACAAACTAGATCAGAAATCGAATAAACGAGCTACTGTTCAGGCAGTGGATGACTTACCTGTAGACTAGTGTCGCTCTAAATGAGATAATCTGGTTAATTTATAAAGCCGTAAAGAGCCGTCTGAGGATAACAAAGCCATAGGGACTGGGCTACATTTCTCCTTCCAGATAGAACCATCCTGACCTTTGGACAAATCACAAAAGGTTGTTAATGCCTAAAGTGTATAGATTATCAATATTCATTAAGAAGTAGGATCTTAAATATCGGTTTCTGCTTCTGCCTAGAGCCGGGCATGTGCAAAAAAGGTGTTGGATTTGTTTCCAACTCCTCCTCATTTCTGCAGCTACGACAGAAATCATGCATTTAAACGCCTAATCTACTTGGGTGATTTCCTATGAGGCAATATTCTGTGAGAGCCTTGCTAAGGTCCTTATTTAAAGTCTACTCAATTTTATAATAATCTTGGACAGACGTGGATTTAGCTTTGGCCATGTTTGCCTAGCAATTTCACATGTATTGGCACTAATCGATCTTGGATTTACAGATTACTGATTATTGCGTACATAACAAGAAGCTTACAAGTTGTGAGAGGTATCCCCATAAAATTGTTTACGTTTGGCATACAGGTACCTTCTCTTGCAAGTTGGTCAGCCCTACAGTTCCTTGGTATATCTCTGTGGCCTGGAGCCCAGCATCAGATGATACGTATTGTTTGGCCATCTCATTAAGAGATTGACGGCAATGTAAGTAACTCCTTCATGTTATTTGGAATGCATCCAGGGCGCGTAGGAAAGCTTGACTGTCTGGTAGAATGCAGATATCTGGTGCTGATATTCTGTTTATCTCTAACGATCTTAAGATTTCACGAATAGCGTTTATTTCGCTTAAAAACCCTACAGTGATCAGGTAGTTTAAACTTTAAAGGATTCACTGATAAAAAGCTCTTCGCAATATAATCCGGTATCCATTTTAGATCCGTCCGTGTAGGTCTTAACGGGTGTGTTGGGTGATGGATCTTCTTCAAGCCATTTCAGTCTAGAAGGGATTTTCATTGAGACTGGGTATGCCTGTATAGGAGTCTAAGGTGGTTGAATGTCCATGTGTGACCGTCTCCCATTGTGAGTTCGCTCTGAGCTTGAGCGGAGCAGGTCGCTGAGGCTTGCAGAAGAGATCCAGAGGTGGCAGATGTAACTGATGTCCAAAGTCATGGACGGCTTGGTTTTCACGACGCCACATATTGCTAATTCCGCTGATCTACGTACTTTATTCAATAAATTATAATGTAACATAAAGATTACTTCCTTGATAATAAAAATAAGTTCATTCTGATTAGTTTTAATATTAAGCATATCAAAATGCAGTGTAGCTGGGATTTTTAACACCGAAACTATCGTCTTCTCGCCACATTCACTCAGTTTAATTTTTCTATTTATTAAAAAAGAAAAAATTTCGTTAAGATTGAAATAGTAATGCAAATTTTAGAAATATAGAAATTTAGTAAACTTTTCGGCTGATTTTATTTAGTGGAATGAAGACAAGAACGCAGAATTAGGAACATAGCATAAAAGTGCATTCAGTTGTGTTTAAAGTAAAATTTATCACTTTTTCTATAAATATTGAAATGGGTTCCTGTTTCTGATAAACTCTCTAAAAATGTCGTAGGCTAAAATTATAATAAACAAAAAGGATCTCATTAATGATATCCACAAAGTATGGCAAAGCTTCAGTAAACTCAAGAAATATGCAGAAATGACCACCAGCTTTTGTCTTTACCTTTGCCTCAAGTAAAGCTTAGTAAAGTAAACTTAGAAGCAACTTGTTTTAAATATATGATTTTTATGGCGGTCTTACAGCTAATGAGGAACGCTTAGAAAGTATCTTTGGTGTATTCAAGTGACCACTAGGGTCAAAGGGGTACAATGAAATGTATTTAATTTCAATTATTTTTATATTAGGGCCTATAATATTTTGCTAAGTTTCACGAGCATGAATTAGGTGCCCAAGTATATAGTAAAAGCTCAATAAATACCTTAATTTGCATTTAAAACGTAAAAAATGGGGTTTTCTGCTCGAGTATAGGCATTTGACCATCCCATACTGAGGATGGTGTAAGAGTATGTTTAAGCATATCTCTCTTGACTTCGATGGACTATTAAAACAGTCGTTATCTGAACAAATATATCTATTATAATATCCTTGTCTACTAGCTCAGACACAAAATGTTCTAAAATCAAATGTAGCTGTTAAGAATTGACTTTTGATAAAAGCAACCATTACTAGTCCATAAGTATTTAAACTCTTTTTCCAAAATGACTATAAGTCAGATATGTATTTTTTACTGCACCAATATGTGGCTATGAGAAATTCTTTTTCGATTCTTGATTTTTGTTCAAATCCGAGTTTCAACACTGATTGCTTGCATCATTGGGCTCCTTGGTGCTTTCGCTGGTTGGAATTGCCATCAGCTTGTGCCTTTCGCGCTTGCTTTTCACATCCGCAATATTCATTCGCTGCTCACTAATGCAATTTTTGAAGAAACTTCCTTCGGTTTTTCCTTGTTTGGTGAACGTGCACGTTTTTGTATGTAACTTACATAAACTTTTAGGTATCACGCATAGTGAAAAGAAGAACATTTTCTCACTCTTTTCTTAAGTTTTATTTTCCAAATTGTTTTTTTTTTTTGGCAATCGTTCGTTGCATGCCGTTTTGGGGGTTTTCGCCGTTCTGCGTATTTGTACTTGTGTGGATTTTTTAGCATGACAGTTGCATGTGGTGGAAATCACAGCTTCTAGTTGACTTCATTGCATTTTTATGAGCTTTTATTTAACATATAAATGCATGTACACTTTTCTTATCCTCTGTGCCATTTTTCCAGCAGTCACACTTAATAAATCAAGCGACAGTGTGCAAAAAAAAAAATAAAATATTTTTTTTATAGTGTTAACTTAGAATGAGATTTTGAGAGAGTTCCGATGGAAATACATCTTTGGTATCAAATAATTTGCAGTTTCTTTAGCCATTAAACAGTCATGCCCAATAATACATATACTCGTACCAACTACTCTAGCAATTCTTCCTATAATAACTTGCGGAAATGAGTGAAAGAAAAGATACTTGAGAATGGAAAGCAATTCAATAATTAATTAATTTAATTCATTTTCAATTTAATTCTTGCAACTAAAGCGTATATGGGCTCCATTTCTTTAAACAACCTTAAATCTCTTTACGCCTCTATTCCAACTCGCATTTTTGAAGCAATTGTGGAGAATGTTGGCTCTTCTCTTCGCCACTTATCTACTAACTTGACGAAACATTTTCGTGTGAAAGCAACAACAAAGTTATCGAGTAAAGCTAACCGCTAGCGAGTATGGTTATTCCTCATAAGACTCACTATCATGCAAACACATGTAATATAAGGCAGCTCTATTCCAGCATTGCCAATATATGCTCATTTATATCAGTTGCTTCATCTATTTGCCACTTTCTAACGCTTGGCGAAAATAAACTTGTAACAGCACATTTTTACGCACGGTGGAGAGAGTTCAGATGTTGTGGCCCAAGGATGATGGATGGAAAGGTTTGGCGTTCCGAAGTTAAATTGTGAAAATAAGTTCGGCTACCACGTCAGAGCGGATTCGGCAGTTGAGTTGTGTACGTCGGCAAATCCCGCTAAACCCTTCTGAATTCGGTACACCACGGAGAAGGCTAATGTGCGTGTGAAAGCAGAAGAGAAAAATTTGGCACGCGTGCCTATGAAATGGCCAGCTCCGATCTAAAGCAAGACTTGTTAGCAAGAGTGTTAATAAACGATACCTAAGTATATTGCGGGTTTTGGGGGACTCGACGTGGCATTTCTTACCATATCAGTAATTTTTTGGAATCCTTGAAATCTAAAATCTACCTACGGAGTGGGAAATATGTCGGTGTCTCTAATAGGGTGGAGTCAAAAATCGGGTGCCGAATTTGTACCAGTGTTAATTGCATTCCAGTGCTCAGATCGCATTAGGTATGTACTAAAAGACTGGTGATGTAGATAACAAAATTTTGCATACAACGAAGTCGACCAAGTTCAGTGACGGGGATAAGTGAATCATGCTGGTACCGCTTCAAAGTGCATATTAAATTTAAGATCTCTTCAATATCTGCGAGATGTTTCATACGAAAGAATACAGAAGTTGGTTACTTTTAAGACTTTGAGTTCGCCCCCTAAACACAAATAACAATATTTAGATGTCCAAAATCTGCTATATCTCGACCAATAAGCATATTAATGACATCCAATCATTACGTTCACTTAAAACGTAGTCTTTATCATTCCCTGAAATGTCCTTGGAAATTCTTCTATGAATTTTCTTATTTTAAGGAATGGGTATAATTGTTGAAACTTAAAAAAACGAAAAAAAAGTATTATTTTGGGATTTGTTCGATGTTGGAAATATTGGTATAGCCTTTAAAGTGAAGTATCTTCGGTTCTTTTTAACACTTTCACAATTTTTTTTTCGATTGCTAAGATAAAATATGATTAAGAAAAATTACTAGGGAAAAAATTGCGTTTGTGAAAGAGAAGGTCTACGCCAACAGCCCAGGGTCGATTCAAGACCTCAAAGATGGAATTCGTGAGACTATCGAGGACATAGGGCAGCCACTTTACAATTCGGTAAGCGTGGTCGTTGTGGTGGTGGTGAGTTTGTTGTGATGTGGAATCAGCGGTACAAAAATCTTGATGACTTTTCCGAGCCCGACTTGGAACGAGTGACGACAAAAAAGCAGGATAATGATTCCGCTTTTAGATTATAAACAAATAAATGAATTAATTAAAAGTCACTTGAGTTATGCGTAAAAGTCGAATCGGTCGACGTTAATATGTGCGAGATTACCATTCCGTTGCCCCGGGCTTGAAGTCTTCTGCGAGCGTGAAACATCAAATGATGTGATTACTAGCGATCGCCCCTCACCAGGCCTTCGTGTGTATTGCTACTGCGACAAAGGTTATCACAAGAAACTGTTATCCATTCAAAGGCGGCATAAAACTGTTGATTCCTCCATTTACGTAACAACATCAGCACGCACATAACTCATGAGAGTAGAAGCTTGTCAGTATTCTCAAATATTTTCATTATTCGCTTGTGGAATAAGCTATTCTTAAAAAAGAAAAATCAATGTTTCTGCTCTTTGTCACATTTAGTAGCAATTTAAGCAGTGCATACTTTTTGCCGCCATATTTTTAGTTTAAAAACTTTCTTGTGGCTATGTACCCGGCAAATTGTTCCCTAAAGTATGCTCGTCTTCGCATCTTTAATATACTACAATATTAAACGTTTTATTATTTTTAAATTACACCTCGATATTTTCGCAATTTAATTAAAAGGCGCACTCAGGCTACTTGTTGAGAAAGTTGCAGTGTTGCAGGTGAAAAAAAAATTGTTCAAGAAGATTAATTATTCCCAGATGCCTTAAGAAAAAATAAGAATTGAAACTTTCGAGTGGTACTTGTCTGGTACCTTGTCCAATTAAGAGCTTAAAAAGATTAAAGAAGAATGTCAACGAATTGGCTGACTTCTGTTAAAACCAGCGAACTTTACGTTATTCGTTTTGGTATTTGCTTATATATGCATACTTATGTACATTAGGGTGCCTCACCGCATAAAGTTGCGGCTTTCCATAGGAATTGCAAAATCGATTGTATTTTAAGTGTGCAGCCAAAACATTTCGGAAAAATGTTAAGATTTACTTGAGCTAGAGAGATTTGAAAATACGTCCAGAAATCGAGTTTTTTTATATTGTAAATAAAATTGGTTAAAAAAAATTTTTTTTCTCAAAAAAAAAAAAAAAAAAATTTTAATAATAATAATGAAAAAAAAAAACACTCGGGTGATAGTAGAGTATGAGCTTAATGCATTTGCATGACATTATCGAAGCATTTTATCAAAGGAATCAAAATAATGAAATTTTTGGGAGATTCTTCAAATCAGTTCGTATCCCGTAAGTCCTAACATCTTTCTGAAATATTTTAGCGTTAGTCTTACAACATAATATATATAATAATTCCAATGGAAAAAACAATACTATTGTAATTTTTTTATTTTTATTTTTTGGATAGAGAGCGATGCAACCTAATGTGCATTCCTCTTCCAGAAATTAAAAATAAGAATACAAAAATTGTGTTAACTTGCATTATGTGTTAATTGTACCATAAAGAATTAAATCATTTAAAGTAATTTTTACATGATAAAAAGGTGTATACAGATGTAGGCAAAATCAGCGAATTTGACAGAAGTAGCTGATAAGCTGACGAAACAGGGGATGTACGAAAAAAGCAAAACAATATTCTCTTATTTTTCTTCGTTGCCGTCTGAACAACGATTGATTGTCCGAATGCGTGAATTCGTGTGAAACGGGCGGGTAGAAATCGGATGCGGAAGATCCTGTGACGTGACAGCCGAAATTGCTCGGACAGTTTTGTTTTTCCCCATAACTAATGGCCAAACCTGGTAGATCTATCAACCTACAAGGTTAGCTCTTTAACTATGGTGAAAAGATAATTGTGAAGGGAACTTCAGTTGCTATGTCACAGGGGAGATTCGCGAGCCGAAATTGCACTATAATTTCGCGCATATTCACACACTCGCCTAATCAGTCGTTGTTCGGACTACAGCGAAGTGTCAGGTTATTGCTTTTTATCGTATATCACCAACACAATCTCAGGTTTTTTGTAAGAACATACAGAGTGACGTCAGCTCTTCAACTGATTCAGTGAAATTCACTCAAATCGAATAATGGTCTGTTAAATAGCACACCTCTAAAAATCTTTCTACCAAGTCACCCTTGGTAGCTAATGGCCAAACCTGGTGAATCTATCACTCTTATAGATTTACAGTCCATTTTCAATTAAAAAGTCATTATTACTATTATTATTGTTTGCAAAGTTAATGATTTCCACTTATTTCTTTCGTTTGCGTTTTATTTTATTGCGGATTATTTCGTTATGCAGGATCCGCTTAGTCTACCCCTGCGTCTTTACCCTGGTGGGTTTCAATCTAAAGCCATCGTTGGCATTTCTTGGCTTTTTTGAGGGTGTGTCCAATCCATGACCAGTTTCTATTATGGATTTCGACGTTAATTGTAACTTGATTGCATCTTCTGTACAATTCAGAGCTCGCTATCCAGATTTCTGGCCCCTAAGCGCACTGGCGGCCGCCGTAGCCGAATGGGTTGGTGCGTGATTACCATTCGGAATTCACAGAGACGTCGTTGGTTCGAATCTCGGTGCAAGCAAAATTAATAAAACATTTTTCTAATAGCGGTCGCCCCTCGGCAGGCAATGGCAAGCCTCCGAGTGTATTTCTGCCATGAAAAAGCTCCTCCTAAAAATATCTGCCGTTCGGAGTCGGCTTGAAACTGTAGGCCCCTCCATTTGTAGAACAACATCAAGACGCACACCACAAATAGGAGGAGGAGCTCGGCCAAACACCCAAAACGGGTGTACGCTCCAATTATATATATACAATATATATAAGCCCGTATTATTGTGCGGAGGCATCGATTTACAAACTTTTGCAGTTTCAACTCAATCTCCACTGATGTCGGCTAGGACTCATAACCGTACAATAAGACTGATTTGACGTTAGAATTCAAATACGTCTTTTCCTTTTCTCCGTAATCTGCTTGGAGTACCACATTTTTTTGAGCATGGCAAAGGCTGCTTTTGCTTAATCTTGCTGTTATAAATATCAGCGAAAGCGCCAGCGTTTGCAGTAATTTGGCTACCAAGATACGTAAAGTCTTCCACTTCTTCACTCTGTTGGCCAGGAATGGTAATATTATTAAGCTGAGTAGCATTTACTCGTCTATTAACTGATTTCGTTTTCTTAATATTTATTTTTAAATCATTCAGTCGCGACTGCAGATGAGACTGTTTACTTTAGAAATGAACGATGACTTCAGCATATTTCAAATCGTTTAGATGTTCAATAGTTACGGAATTCCATACAGTAAGTAATGGGTTAACTTAATAATTACGGCGCAATATCTAAATATAAGTTTACCCCTAATGACATGAGCTGATTTTAAATGCTCGTTGAAATTAAAATGTCATGTCGATTGAGTAATTTCATGTCGAACTTCCTGCAGTTTTTAGGGTAATTTTAGTCAGCAGACTGGGAATTGAGTACAGTAGGTTTAAAGTTAATGTATTACACAGGTGTATTGCACATATGCGGTTATTCTGAGGTGTAGCAAATATTGTAATTTGTAAATGGAGTGCACAAATTGCAACTTATTGGCAACAAATTAGCAATGTATTTATCGCATTAAATTGGTAAAAGAATAAGCAACATTTCCATATTTGAAGCGAATGCAAAACCCTTATGACCCCCAAGATCTCACAATTTATCGAAAAAATCACTATCTACCTAGTCTTTATTATATAGAGAGAATGAATCCATTAGGGATATAGATTTTTACGATCTCGGGATTACGGGACTATACCCGGAATTTACATATTCATTAATTTGCAATAACTTAACTCGAAAGAAATTGAATCAAGATTGTCTTAGAAGTTCAAATGTCAGATAAAAAATAATTAATAAAGTAAAAATTATAATTTTTATTAATATAATAATTATTTAATTAGTAACAAAACAAAAGACAATAGTTGAGTTTATAAGCATTTAATCATGTACATATTTGGCAGTGTACATGTCTGATAAAGAAACTTAAGATATGTTGAAGACATCTCACAAGAACTTAAAAATTCATTAGAACTCATCTAATTTCAATTTGTGCGGGAAAAAACTATATACTCTGATTTGAACTACTAAATTGTATCACAACTAAATTATATTATTTACATATAAACATATTTGAAGCACAATTAATATTAATATTATATGATAGGCAGCGAATACTGATATTTTAGTAATTTGAAGAACTGGACATTGAGTCCAGTTGATTTCTACCACTAAAGTGTTATAACCCGCAATGCTTTCACATGTTGCTTTTTTGCTATAAAAGCCGATTTTTCGTTTCCTTCTCGTGATAACCGATGCCAGTTGGGTACATCAAGTGAACTAAAGTCCTTCTCCACCTGATCTTTCCGACGTAAAGGTTTTTTCTCTGCTATTACCAGCTGCTACCGCATAGAAGAATTTCATAGCCGCAGCGTTTGAATCCAATCGAACGACATGACCCACCCAACGAAATCGCTGGATCTTCATTCGCTGTGCTATGGCTATGTCGTCGTGAAGCTCATACAAGTGACGGATGATTTCATCGTTCAAGGGACTTTTATCCTGGGACTCCAAAATTCACATCCCTAGTTGTTGTTGTTGTCGTTGATGTTGAATCGGTTGAGTATTTCTACTGAAATAATCCTATTAGTGACCAGCGCCAGCACATGTTTTTTAGTCAGATCCATTTAGTGAGATCCAAGTATAGGCAAATTCTTTATCTCGATGTCTGACATCTCATCAAATTGCTGTAAGAAAGGCTTACCGAAGGAACGAATCCGTACCCTAGCTAGCCCTGGACATTCACATAAGTAGTGGAAAATACTTTCCTTCACCCCTTTCGCTTGAGAGCTTCTGCAGATAGGATTGTAGGGTAGGTTGAGTCTAGCTGCATGATTCCCTACTTTCCAATGGCCTGTAAGGGTTGCAGTGATGCGTGAGATGTTTGGCCGTGAGCATCCTAACAGATCATTCGTCCTTTGGATTTTGTACGACGGCCATATGTTTTTTGTTGTAATACATGTACAATAATTAATTGCTTCCATCTTCTTTTAGCTAAATTATGATAGTGTGAAGCAGCGGATGCTTTTAATGTGTTGAGTGGGGTGGAGACTACCACTGCCTCTGATATTTCTAGTGTCTAACCTTTTCTTGCTAGCTCATCCGCCATCTCATTACCCCGTATGTTCCTATGACCGGGAATCCATATCAAGCCAATGCCTAAGCAATTCCAGCTGCTCTCTACACTGTAAGACTAGTTTGGATGAAATGGAGTTGGAGTTTGAGGCCTTTACAGCTGCTTGCCTGTCTGAGGAGATAGCTACTCTTGTACCAACTTCCTTGTAGAGTTTTAGTGATTTGCATGCTTCTCTGATCACCAAGAAATCTGCCTGAAACACGCTGCATAGTCAGAAAGACGAATTGACTGAGATAGGTTGAGTGGCTCCGAATGGAAGCCAGCTCCCACACCACAGTTCATCTTAGAACCATCGGTATAAATTTCGATATCGTATCTCTCAATCACCGTCCCTTTGCGCCATTCGACTCTTGGTAGAAAACGTTATCCCCAGTAGTCATATATCCCAGAATATTCATACGTACCTACTAAATGCCATAAAGTTTGCCGGTTAACACCAGCCAAATGATTGTCGATTTCACTAACTGCTTTGTAAACATTTGTATATACGAGTTGTTCTAAAAAAAAAAGCACTGACATGAATGGCGTTAGACTCTAAACCATAATGATCGCACCGCAGGGGACGCCCTAAAGGATCTTGGTGTCAATGAGAAATTTGTAGAAATTATCGAATCTCTCTCATGGACTCAAATTAAAACGATAGCGAGAATTAGAGAAAATTAGTAAATATTTGATTCTGCACTTTGCGGCCAAAGCCTACGCGATAGCAACAATAATAATAATAATAATAATTTTATATGAAACAAGTATTTAGAAACGCATTTTATAGAATCGTTGATTTCAAGAAAAGATTGAGTACTAGCTCAAAGTATAGCTATATAAGACCATTTATTTCCACTATCTTTGTGAATAGCGTCATAGAGCATCTCTTAAGCAGCAGAACCTATAAATGCCGAAGTAATAGCGCCTACACATATTACATCTGAAGGCAGGGCACTGTTTACAATAATTATTGCAGAAGCTTTAGGGTTGAATGTAAGAGTATAGATGGTCCAGTCTAGAACGCTGCAGAACTGCAAAGTGTTTTGTGACAAGTCTGAAGAGAAAACTGTTAAACTTTCTACTAAAACTTGGAAGGAAAGACGTTTGGTTGATTGTCGGTATTATTACAGGTCAGCATATGACCAACATTGGAATCATTGACGACCCTGTCATGCTTGGAGGAGGCGGATAGAACTGAGCACTTTCTCTGCTACGAGTTTTGGGTTCCTATGTCGTGAGAATGAGTAATATTCGTTCTCTAAAACTGGAGGATATGTACAGATTTGCCAAGGAATCTGGAAGATTCTCACAGAACTAACTATCATCTTGTGTATATATATGTGGAGTCATCGAGGAAACGAAGCGCCATTCTTGAAGAGTTTGCATAAAATTCTTGACAGGAATCTCTTCGCCGCCATCCTAAGCTCTCTTTTCTTTCATTCCTTTCAATAGATTTATATAGTAAAACAAAATAATGCCATTAATTTTGTGTGAAGGCGCACATAAAAACAGTTTTAAACAAATTTAAAAGCAACCACACTTAATGGACGGTGAAAGTGCCATCAAAATACTCTTACTTCCGCAGTACTGCTTTCACAACTAAATTAATAACTCTTTTTGGGGTCTTCTTTAACACACTTGCTTTTTGTACGCACACTTCGCCATTATAAGTAATGTATAATTCGCTTACGAACTCTTTGTGCCGCTTGCACCACGTACTACCAAGCACAGCTGTCAAAATGTCTCCTTCCTACAGAACATGCCCAAAACTTTCGAAGTGAAAAATATGAAATATTTTGTTAACCTGTCATCATAATTCTACATCATGTAAAATATTACAGCAAATCCCCCTTTGACAGCGCTTCGATTTTAAATAGATTCAACACAACAATAACTCGGAGAGTGAAGGAAGTTAGCATGGCGCCGCATATGCGCTGAAAATAGGAGATGCCCTGCAGGGAAAAATACTAGTTGTGAACCAGTTCATGTTCTATCTGATCACATGTTAGTAACTGTATTTTTAATACGGCGATGTCTTATGAAATGTTAATTGGGCGCTAGGCAGCAGCAAAATTCACTTAGTTCGCTAAATGTTTTCCTCGTCTCTCTGTTGCTTGTCCTTATCCATGTTGTTTTCGATCGACTCAAATTTTTTCTTCCTTGCGGATTTCATTCCATGCGGCATTTGCTATTCCGCTCACAGGGTTGCGTAAGGAGTGGCCGTCCAGCCGTACTTCCTTTTCATAATTTTTTTTGTGAATTCGTTAATGTTGTGCTAAAGCCTATAGCTGCACGTTGCTTATTGCTTTCTGCACTATATTTTTAAAATTTGTCTGAAGCCTCAATTAATAAAGGTTTGCAACTTATGTACAGTTAGTAACATAAATAAGTATACAGGAGTCTGATTTATTGATTTGTTTGACGATAGCGCTTTCCTTAATATGTAATCAAAATATTTTACACATGATAATTGTGTACTGGGATAAGCTTTCATATGCACCTTAATTTAGCTGTAAATTTTAGGTACCATTATACACGCTTTGCTTTGTCGTTGATGCCAGCGAAATTAATGTCACAAAAGTTAGTACACAGCAAAAGATTATTCAGATAGCATAACATTTATTTTTACGTATTGATTAAAAAAGTTGAAGCTATTAAAAGGAAATAATTAAAGTAAGTATAGAAATTTAGGGGTGTACGTTTTGTATTAATTTTTGCGACATTTTTAGTAATGGCACCAATAGCAAAATATCTTTCTGATGATTTAAAAAAACTGATTATAAAATATCACAAGGAACATTGGTCGTTTGATAGATAGGAGTTTTGCTCAAAAGATTGTGAATAAATATAAAAGTGCGGGAGGCACCACTAATAAAGAGCGTTGTGGGCGTCCGCCGCTCTTAAGTCCCAGAGAAAAAAATTTAGTCATACGGAAAATTAGTACAAACCCCAAAATAAGTGCGCCCAAATTGATATCTGAAGTTGAAAATGAGACTGGAAAACAGTTTAGCACCCAAACTATTCACCGAGTTTTGCATAGTGCTGGTTATCATGGGCGCAATATTAGAAAAAAGCCCTTCGTGAGTAGTGTCAATCGGAATAAACGGATTTCATTCGCAAAAGATCATGAAAAATATGACCAAACGTTTTGGAACTATATGTCATATTATCTGATGAGTGTAAGTTCAGTATCTGTGGATCTGATAGCCGTGAAAAAGTTTGGAGAAAAGTTACCGTGGAATTGGATCCAAACAATATGACCGGCAGTGTGAAGCATGGAGGGGGCTCTGTGATAGTTTGGGGATGTATGGCTGCGAACGGGGTTGGGAACTTGGTATTTATCGAAAATATTATGGACCAATATTTATTTAAAAGAAAGGGCTACGAAATTGGAGCTTGGAGGAACGTTTATCTTCCAGGAGGATAATGACCCCAAGCATACATCCAACATTATACGAGAGTGGCTGTTATACAAGGAGCGAAAACAGCTGAAAACACCGCCAGAGTCCCAGGATACCAACCCAATCGAACATTTATGGGAGCATTTAAAGCGGCAAATACGTAAACATCCGATTAGAAATAAGGAACAAATGAAAAATGTCCTTCAAGAGGAATGGAATAAAATACCACCAGCTGTAACTGAAAACTTGGTGAAATCAATGCCATCGCGACTTAGAGCGATTGTAAAGTCTAATGGTTATCCTACCTAATACCAAGATTTGATTTTAATTATGTTTTCGATTTCACAAATTAATAATATGATGAACTGTATACTTACCTTTGAGACATGAATTATTACAATATAAAGTTTAATATAAAAAGCTAATATATAATTTTGTTCCTTTTTAAAATTTTGTCATTATTTGGATTAAATATGGTTTTTGTATTTCATTCATGTAAATAAAACACAATTTTGTTATAATTTAGGTTGTTTGAAGGAATCTGTTACTAACTGTATGTGTGGTAGAAACCGTCACAAACCAAGTTTCTGAGTAATAAAGCATCACTGCGTTGATGCAAACATAAACATTTTTAATTTAGTATTTAGGAACACGCCTCTACATAGTTCTCTAGATCCAATTTAAATTGACAAAAAGTACGGCTGCCTTTTTTGACAATACTCTCAGGGTACTCAAATTGAGTAGCCCCTCCACTAGATTTACACAAATATTAAAGTGAGCATCACTTTGTGAGCGATTTGATATATATAAAACTAAATAATCGGCATACTCGAGGTCGCGCAAAACACACTCGCAAAAACACTTTAGTTGTGACGAAAATAGTGAATATTACATTGTTATGTATGCCTCTTCTTCTTCTTCTTTGTCTTTTATTATAGGATTCTGGCCTGTCTTTCTTCATGCAATATACATTATATATCATTACTCGAGTAAACATAAAATTCACTAAAATCACAAATCGAACATAGTAAAAAAAAAATAAATTATAACAAAAAAAATTATTCAGCTCTCCTTGCATTGTTTTGGATGTCTTCCCGGTCTTATTATTCGATCACTGGGAGTACTTACTCTTTACATTATGTCTCTAAGGCACCCTGATATCTTGCACCCTTTAGCAAATCTTTCTCGCACTTCCTTAATAATGCTGCGGTTTCCGGAGATCTTCACATCGAAGTATTTGAACTTCATCACTTATTCAATAAGAGTTCGATCTATTTCCAGTTTGCAGCTCATTGGATTTTTTGATATGATTAAGTCGATACTTCCTTATTAAATAAAGGGTTTTCCAATAACAGGTGTTACAGGTGAATGGATTGCGCTATCAAGAGATGATTAACGAGTTTTTATGGCCGGAATTGGATAGTATTGATCTGGACAACGCGATCTGGCTACGCGCCGCACAAGCAACGAAACCATTGATATTTTACGGGAAAAGTTTCCGGACCGTGTTATCTTCTTGTGATTTAATACCTTGTGAATTTTTTCTTTGAGGCCACGTGAAAGAGAAGGTCTACGCCAACAGCCCAGTGTCGATTCAAGACCTCAAAGATGGAATTCGTGAGGCTATCAAGGACATATTGCAGACACTTTGCAATTCGGTTAAGGAAAATTTCATTTCTTGTAAGCGTGGTTGTGGTGGTCAATTGCCTGATGTTATTTTCCACCTTCCTCTTTATAATGAAATAAATATCCGATCATTTACATTAAAAAATAGCATTTTTCTTTGAATATCAAAATAACACCTTTTATTAAAAACTCTATACTTTTGCAGTGACTACGAATTTGTGTTATAGATGCCCACATATCATATTATGGGGAAGTTTGAGCGTTTCGTTCGGTAACCATTTAATTGCTTGACCTCATTTATTGTCTGGTTCAGTAGAACATTGAAAAGAACGAGGCTAGGTGATTCTCCCTGGCAAATTCTAGACATGCGTGGTATTTCTTCAATATGTTATCCATCTTCTGTAATTTTTGTATCGCATCCATTGTTTAGGTTTTTGATTCCATTCACTATTTGACTTTTATTTAAGTATTTCCAAAACGTGGTGAAGTTTAACTTTATCAAATGCTTTTTTATTGACGAAACAGATGCGGGAGTGTTGAATTCTACATATTGAACTACATACGTATGTGTATGGAAATAATCCATAAGTTAATAGAGTGAAATAATTATTTCTTTAGACGTTTTAAACCTTAAACTGAGCTAGTATACAAATATTTTCAATCCGTATGATTTCTTCTTTTAAATACCAGTAACTCAACTATAATGATTCCTGGCTTTTCCCTGCAGGGTAAGTGTAGTACGAATGTGAGCGTATACGTATATACTTATTGGTGATGACAATATTAGCGGAAAATTGTTATTTCGGGATCTCGGCATATTAAAAAAAATGTTTAATTCAAGATAAGCTGGATTCAAAAATCTCTTTTGTAAATATACTTATATGCTCATATGGGCAGATCTTAAAGTAGTTAGCAGCACACACAAATTGTATTAAAAAAAGCATTAGTTATAAGAATATAAAAATATTAAACAAATATTAATAAATTTAATCAACTATTAACATTGCATTTAAGATGTGCATGCAAGAACGACAAATCATTTAAAATGAAGTCTTCTAATCTTGAACTGAACGAGGGGCATACAACTGCTGATAAAAAACATGTTTCGTTCTGAAGTCTATCGGTTGAACTGTTAAAAGGTATTAATAATCCGTTTGAAGATATTGACTCCTACCTCAAACATTTAGAATTATTTCATCTTTTTTTTTCAGTTTGCGTCGAATAAATTATAAGCTTCTCAATATCGTAGGTACCTCTGCCTTAACTGACGGCTCCAAGATGTAATCAGAGGTCGCAGCAGGGGTTTTCTTTAAATGAGCGCATTCATATACTTCCATAAAATTGTTGAATACTGCTAGTGTTTTTCAGGCAGAAGTTTTCGCGATTCTGCAGGCAAGCAAAATGCTTAGGAAACGTAGGAGCGAGGGAGATATTAACATTTTCCTATAGTCACGCCGCGATCAAGGCTCTGACGACGACATGGTGCAGAAGGAAACTAGTAAGCTCCTGTAAGGAGGAGATGGGATCTCTTGGGTTCCAGGACATAGGAACATAGAGGGAAATGAAATTTCTGATGAGCTTGTCTGGAAGGGGGCTGAATTGCTCTCAGAGACCTCCTCCCCATCCCCTTGACTGTTTATAGAGGAGAATTGCACTACTTATTTCTCTGGAAAGCGCAGAAAAGATGGAGCTTATTATGGATCTATTTCAAAATCCATTAGACCTCAATACAATAGACGAAGGACTCAGAAAGTCCTGAGGATTCCACGCCATTAAATTTCCAAATTCGTACCAGTTGTTGGACGATTGGCACCACACGGAAAAACTAGGTTAACTATTTACCCCCATTGCAGAAGCTGTGGGACCTTTTAGAGAAGGATACTGTTGAGCATTTCTGTGTAATTGTTCGGGTTTGGCATGTTCGGGTGTAACAGCCTGAGGCAATGCGCCAACCTGAATAGATATCTGTGTGTTGGACGTCTCATAATGGTATCAAAACGACACTTTAGTGCTACTTGGGGAGTTCCAGAGCGGTACTTCAACCATTTCCCCTATCCTAATTGTAATTTTATATAAATAATTTTTAAAACCAGTTTTTGGGAAATTGGAAAGCTTTTACTATAATAAATGTTTTTATTGAACAATTTTTTACTTCATGCCATTTAATAATTAAAATTTATCGGGATACCACGATTATACAAGGACACGAAAAGCGCCGACATCCTATAATTCCGGGATTGTCGTCCCTAATAATTATATTGTACATTCCAGTAAATGGCATGACAACCAAACAGGCAGGGACTCCTAAATCTGTTTGGGTTTTCCGCAGTGATTGCAACAAGTTTCTACTGAGCTGGTGTTTCACTGTAATAACAATAATAACAACAACAAAAACTACATAACCTCCAAATTTTCCCTCCTCTTTGATGCTCGCTTTTTGGTCGTGATACAAAAGCAGTCACTGAACCGTGTAGGCAGAGCAGTCAAGTGTGCAAATGCTCGTCTTAAAGGCAAAACACAATAAGAACATAAAAATCAAAATATGCTACAACACCTTACACCATTAGCATCTCTTGGCTTTCAGCTTTCAACATTCTGCAAAATTCGCAAGTTAACAATAATAATAATAATGATAACATCGACTTCTCGCACTATAAGCATATTTACACTTCAGTGATAAACATTGCTTGTGCAATAATAATAAAGTTAAGGTGGAAGTAGCAATCGTTTTGTTGTTAAAGGATCTTTCAAAAGTGACACATACAACTTATTATTATCGCAAAATTCGTAGTTGTTTTTTTTTTCTTTTGTGGAAATAATCATCCGAAGGAGTCGAAAACTCAAAGTTGGTGCAAATGTTTCAAGAAACTGATTCTGTCGAGGATAGAAAAATGACTGGAAAACTAGAAACTGTACGTTCTGTTGAGAATATTTCTGCTGTAGCAAAAGTGTAGCCCTGCAACATCGACATCTCGACTTTCTCAATCATTAGGCAATCATGAATCGACTGTTTGGCGGACTTTATCTGTAGACGTGCTAGGTGGCAATATTTAAACTATGCAATTTTTACCATATAATTGCTAAGAGCCGTATTTTGAATAAAAATAGTGAAATAATCTATTTCTGACATGTTTAATTTAAAAACTCCTAGGCGGGTCTTTTGAAAAACCATTAACGATGCTGTAAGTCATCAGCGAGCACAGAGAAAGTTTTAGCTAAACTTTTGGTATCCTATTTTTGTATTATAATATGGCAAACATCGAACACTAAGGTTAAACTTTGAATTTGGACCTCGGTTAGACTAACTTCTATAGTTGTTTGAGCTAACCATTATCCATAATTAAATCGATGAGCCCTATTGCCGATTTGGGAAATGCCCGTTAGGGCTCTGTTAGCCAAGACCCGCGACAAGGAAAACTTATGAAAACATCAATGAAGTGAAAGAAAAGTTCATAAACAAGCTTAAATTAATTATCGGAGAGCTGAACACTGCTTATGGATCAATTCAAGACATTGAATTTAATGCAAAAAAGTGACACGATTTCCAAGGCTGAATCCGAACCAATATTCAACAAAAGCATCATTAATGGAGTGGAAATGTAGGTTAATGAGTACGACAAGCAACCCAGACATCAAGTGAGTGAGTGGAGAGCTCTGAATGCAATAAGACCAAAAAACCATGTTGCTTTCAGTCAAAAAAGAAAGCGATGGTCACGGTTTTATGAACTACAAAGGTACTGTACGAATACACCACGAATTTTGTCCAGAAGGTCAAACAGTTAATAAGGATTATTGTTCGGGCGTTATGAGACGTTTACGTGAATCAATTCGCCTAAAAATAAAGGATTTGTGGGAAAATATATTAGCTCGTGGATTTTGCACCAAATTAACGCACCGTCGCACAGTGCCATCAATATCCGTATATTTTTTCTTGCGATTTTTTTCTGTTTTGTCGAGTGAAAGAATCTTTTCGGGGAATGAGTTTTAACAACCGAAAGGAAGTAGTTAAAAGTATTAATGACTATACCGGAAATAGATTTCAGAAATGGTTCGAGAGCTGGATCAAACCGTGGCATAAGTGCGTTGCAGTTGATGGAATGTACTTTGAAGGCGATAATATTACTTTTGAGGAAGAAATTTGATCAAGGTGGTATTCAGCATTGTATTTATATACTTCGATCAAAATCAAACTCCATTATAGACACAAATCGAAATATCGTTGATATTCTCCCAGCTTCAAATACCCGAAAACCCGCAGAACTTGTTTTTTTATGGTGCCGAAAATTTAGGCTCGGGATCTCCGCATGTTTGGTTACAATAAGACGACGCTACTTGCCATACAGCCCTTGCCATTACTGCGCCGTCGTTTCGGTGAGGAATTTAACACTCGTCTCAGACCAGTGGATTGGCCACCAAGATCGTGTGATATCACACCTTTGGACTTTTATTTGTAGGGGTATGTAAAGTTTAAATGCTTTGTGGATAAACCAGCTTCGATAGAGACATTGGAAGCCAACAATACTAAAGTTATTCACGAGATACCGACCGAAGTGCTCCAGCGTCATTCACATTAGGTGTTTACGAATGGCCGAATCAATTTGAATTTTCATTGTTTTATTTCAATTTAAAATCCGAAACCTCTAAATTGATTACCCTACATAACAAATGAAGAAAAAAGCATGAAAATTTGGCAACTCACGCGGAATTATTCCGAGAAAAAACAACATCATAAAATCTTACCAAACTAATTGGAACTATTGATTATGTCTCTCGGATTTTTCACTGCTTCTTCTGGCGTTCCATAAGTTAGTCTTTTAGGATATTTTCTTAATGTTTTATTAATGAATAATAATAGTAGATGTGCTTCCGTCGTAAATTTTTTTTCATCCTAGTGATTTAAAACTATTTTCTGAAATAAATATTGGGGCTAAGGCAGCGAATCTGCAAGCGGAGTTGGACTCGTTGTTATTTCGGTGCCCGAAGTCACTCCTTTCTTTATATATGGAAAGTGCTTTTGTATTACTTTTTCAAAAGCTCGTAGTGTCCTAAAGTTCAGTCTGCCCAGAAAATTAAGGACCTTAGTCTCATTCTTCTTTTGATTCTCACATTAATCTTAATATTTCAAAGTTT
Organism: Anastrepha ludens; assembly: GCF_028408465.1. NCBI lineage: Eukaryota > Metazoa > Arthropoda > Insecta > Diptera > Tephritidae > Anastrepha > Anastrepha ludens. The sequence continues at coordinate 72,922,712 of NC_071500.1, forward strand.
AAATCAATTTTGGATTTCTCAATTGATCATACTTTTGTACCCTAAAACAGTTATTTGAATTTTTCGTTCCTTCTCATCTGGTTTATGCTGCGTTTATTCCCTGTTTGCTATAGAAAGACTTGAACGTGTAGAAAAGTTGCTTCTGAAGTTTCCGCCTCGATTTTAAAGATTTTCTGATCCTTCCCGGGCTTTTTACAACGTTTATTTCAACTTCTTGAAACGAGAGGAAAAATTCTTTACATCTCTTTCATTTTCGGTATTATCGCTGTACTTTTTTCTCGAGTTTTACGTAGTTTAAATTCTTTCTATCCAGATAATATGAAAACTAATTATGCTGTAAATGCTTTTTTGCCGCGTGCACTTCGAGAAAACGCTGAGGTCTAGAGTTCCGTGTTTCTTGATTTGTTTCACTATCTAAGGGTCTTCACTAAATTTTTTGATATCTGATTTTAATCCATTGGCAATACCTTGTTAGTATTATTATTATTTTTTCCCTCCTTTTTGCAATATAACAATTGGTAATATAGTTTTAAATAGTCAGTAGGAGCTGTGTTCACAACGCGTGCCCGATAACATCTGGTACATCTTATGTATTATCACACAAACAAACAGATCCGGAGGGGATATCGAGAATTTTACTCGACTTGAAACTTTGAATATTGTGAATCAATCGATAATCAAAAACAGTAAAAATGTATACAAAAATCCCGTTTTTGAAAGAATGGACGAGTCAAATCGCTCTGAAGCTCAGTGCATTTTCATCGTATATAAATAGCGAACTCTTCTATTGCTAAGCACAGCCTTCATATTTTGAGAATCCAACTACTTCCAGGCGCACGAATTAAAAAGTCTGTATGTATCATATTCGCCTCGGTGAAGATGCTTTTATTGGGTTGGGGAATAAGTTCATAGCGTTTTTTTATTTTACGACGATTTTTTTACATCGATTTATTTGCTGTTTGACAAAGAGTAAGTATTCATTCGATAGAACTCTTTCAAAACTATGTTAACTGCATATTTGAGGAATTTATTTTTTATTAGTTTTGGGGCATAGAAATGGAATACCCGGGAGGCAAAAATCAACGTTTTCGACTTCTGCTCAAAAGTCAAAAAGCTGCCGAAGCAGTCCAAGACATTTGCGACGTGTATGGAGAAGGTGTCATAGGTGAGCCTACAGTTCGAAAATGGTTTGCAAAGTTCAAAAATGGTAACTTTGACGTAAATGACACGTCTTGCAGCGGAAAGCCTTCGGAATTCGAAGAACAACGTCTCAAATCACTTTTGAAGGGGAACGTTCGCTAAAACGGTAAATTCTCAATCAACTTCATTCAATGGGAGCCCACGAAGAAAGCAAAGTAAGTCGTCTTCAAATTGCTTCTCAGTATCTCCCCCGCCATCGAGCAACACGCAATCAAAGAAAGGAGCGGGTAGCTCCAGGAAATACACACAAGTTGAGAGTCAAGCCGTATCTCCATCGAAAGAAGATCATGATATGTGTATGTGGAACTAGAAGGGCATGATGCACTGTGAATGCTCGAAAAGAATGCGACGGTCAACTAGGAGCTCTACGTTGCCCAGCTACACCGCGTGAATGAGACTATTCGACTGAAAATACCTCATCGATATCAGGGCATAACCCTTGATGTCAAACTGTTCTTAAAGCTTATGTAAAGATGCTTGACTTAAAATAAAATAGGTTATATTGAAGAAGAATAACATTTTTCTAATAGCAGTCGCCCCGCGGAAATCAATGGTAAACCTCCGAGTGTACTTCTACCATGAAAAAGCTCCTCATAAAAGATATCTGCCGTTCGGAGTCGGCTTGAAACTTTAGGTCCCGTATAAGAAATAGCGACTATCATCGTGATCTTGGCAGTACCTACTGTGACTGAAGTGACGAAACAATTTGTCATAGCTCACAAACACCGACTCAAAATCAAATCAACGATGCAGCATCCAACTTACTTCGGCTGAATTCTTCTCAAAGACTTTTAAAACGCTCAACGGTAGCAGACTTCATAGTTAAATTATCAAATGAGAATTTTTTTATTAGTATAATTTAAAGTTAAAAACAAATAAAGTAAAAAAATTGGGTGGGCCCTTTTGAAAGAAATTGTGCAACGTTTATATCTATTTATTTATAATCATCCTCTAAGTGTTTTATGTTTTTTGGGATTAGGTATTTGGATATACATATTTATATACACCGTTTATTTTGTTTCTGGACACATCTGTTCTATGTTTGTCGAAGTAGGCAATGTATTGGTCTTTAAAATATTGGTTACAGTAGTAATGGAGCTTCTTATTGTTTATGCGAGTTCTGCTGCTGTTCTTGTTCTTAATTGCTGAAGTGGCTGAAGGGTGCTCATGTACTTTGCCTGTCGGCTAACACTAAACTAATAGATGTTCTTAAATTGAGACTATCTCTAGGTTTTATAGGAGTTTGACTTCGAAAAACTGAGATTGTGTTAACGATATGCGAAAAAAATTAACCAATGTGACATGATCTTGCAGAATTCCGTGAAATGATCTTGCAGAATTCGGCTGAATCTCCCAAATGTCGTGACAGCGGAAGTTGCACACACAATTTTCTTTTTTACCATAGTTAAAGAGCAAACTCAAGAAAGATACAGAAAATGATTGCGCCTTCCGAATTCGAGATGCCGTAAGAGTCCATCAATAAACAAACAAAAGGAAGGGAATTACTTGTTTACGAAGAAGAAGAGTAGGCAAAAGCAATGGAAACAACCAAACACAAGTAATTAAACACACACACACATACTTTCTAGTCACGGTGTCTCTCGCATACAAACGCAAAACCCTGCATTGGGAGGTTTTGCTTGCTTTGGTTGGTTTAGTTTCATTCTCACAAATTATAATATTACCAAGCCATTCACTGAATTTTCACAAGCATGCAATTTCTCCTCCTTTGATTCGATCGTTTGTTTTGTATTGTGAAGGGAGCTGACGTAGACTTGTCAAAATCTCGAAAAAAGTATCTGTTGGCGCCACCTCAGATACTCAATTCGCCTTGGAGAAAACCTGATAAAGTTATCATCCTTGTCACACCACAAGAGACAGTAGAGGTAATAATTTGACGCTGGGCATACTGCGACGCCACTTAACAGTCTCTTTAAACATCTAAAATGAATCACAAGGCACCACTAGCTTGGGCACAAAAACTTGTTAAATCATTTGATGAGTCGTAAAAAATAATATTACATAATGCTAAAAAAATCTAATGCGAAATTCAAGCTAAAAAAAAGGCGTTTAGTTGTTTCAGATTTTTGTTGTTGATATCGAATAAAAAATATTGCGTAGCTTTGTTAACTAATAAATCAAGTTCGGGGAGTTTATTTGGTACCACAAAAGCGACGGGAATGACGAGATAAGATTCAAACAATTACTTTTATATTAAAGGTAGAGCAATTAAATTATAGCTTTTGCTTTGAAGTTACGTGCATACATACATACTATATCTACATACATATATTAGAAGTAAGTATTATATTTCTGCCAGCATTGACTGAACTCTTTTCTTTATTATCAACAAACAAACAAACAAAAAAATAAGATGTTGAACTGAAAATATTTAATTTACGGGCAACCAAAATTTCATATTAAAAATGTAGTCATGTAATTACATACATACTTACACACATACGCATTCTTATTTACAAACCCAATCCTTTTACGTGCTCGTGCATTGCTAAGCGCAAATGAGATGAATGGGTTCATTTTATTCCTCACTTCCCTTTTTTATCTTTTGTGTGATACAAATTCCTTATTTCGCCTTTTCATTGCATTTTGGCCATATACGCATCCAACGAATGACCCTAAATACACAATCAACTGATGGAGTGCACAATCATTATTGGATGAATATCCTCAAGGGGTTTGATTTATGGTGTTTTTTATTAACGAAATAAATTCACAAGAACTGGTAAGTAAATGCAGAAGCCGAACCTGAAAATATTTCCTTCAAAGAGGATGTGGTTATTTGGTTAGAGAAAATAATATATGCCATGAATTTAAATGAAGTTTTAAAAAATTGTTTGCAATTGTGTAAGCTATCTTTTGTAAGCGAATTAATGAAAGCCAATTTAAAAAAAAATTGAATTTTTCTTCTTGAACAAAAGATGTTTTAGAAATAAAATTAGTTTGCAGGTGTAATGTAAGGCCCACGAAATGGCCAACAAAATTTTTCGAAATAATTTTTTAATTTCATCATGTGTTTAGTCTATTTTAAGTATAAAAAACTATAATGCCCACCACGACTCCTCCTTTTTTTCAATTTAATTGAATTAAATTTATCATAACATATTTTATTTATTTATTTAATTACCCTAATTATCAATAAACAATTGTTCTTACGGACTACATAGTATAAAAATGTGGTTATCAAAAACTTAGATTACAGTTTAATTGAGCAGAAAAAAAAGTTTAGTTCAAAAGTATAATTCAATATATGTAATTCAAGATCTCACCGAGTTCATGAAGAGAGCAAGCAATAGGAGCATTGTTGGCATAATTTGTTCTAAACCTATTTAAAGGGAATGGATATTTAGTACCTAAAAACCTTGTGGTGGCCGAAGAGTCAATTACACCTGTACCTCGCTTTACACGGTAGATACGTTCCTGACAAAACCGTGTAAAGCGAAAAAAAAATTTGTATATGGAAAACCCGTGTAAAACGAAAAAGAGTATAAATACGATTTTTAAGACATTTATTTAACTTAAAACATATCTTTATACAGTTAACAAGATATAAGAGAACCATTTAAGTCATTAAAACCATAGAAATAAGTAAAACAAAAAATGCATTCCATTAAAAAAATATATGTACTTTATTATAAATAAAACATCTCTATTGTTAACCAAACTTATTCACTATCACTTTCAACCATAAGTTTCCTCTTTCGAAGTTGTATAATTTCCGACTCATCACTGGATAAAATAATCTCATTGGATTTTTCTTCTGCATTAACTGAGTTGGTTGTAGTCAAAGTTTGCTGAGAATTATGTTTTGGAAAAAATTCTGAAATAAGCTTTTGTTGCTTATTTTTATTTGTCATATCTTTATAGACTTCTTCATATTGTTTTAACAGATCGTTAACACCTCGTTGAAATTTAAGACCACGATCTAAATTAACGTCTCCTCCTTGAAAATGGTTTCCTAGTTTTCTTCCTAAAACAAGTCCCTCGTGAACAAATTTTGCTGTGAATACGTTGGGTTCATTGTTTGCAATGTCAGATTCAAAGTCATATTCATCACTATTTTCCATGCAACTTATAACCATTTCAATTAAGTCGTCTGCATTTAGTTCCTGATCTTGCATTAATTCTTCAATATCTGCTTTAGTTATATCGTCAAAGCCTTCTCCACCCAATTCTTGGCCCAACTCAATTATTCGCGAATACTCTTCCTCCAAAGCCACACTGCTATTCTCACCATTAAATAAATCAGGCCATAAAGATTTCCAACAGGCATGCAGCGTTGATTTTTTAATCTCGTTATACGACATGCTTATGTGTTTGATACAATCCAAAATTGAAAATTTTTTCCAGGCATCAATGATTGAAAGAGTTCCTTCATTTTCCACATGATCTAAAATATATCTGAATGACTTTTTTATGTACAGGGCCTTGAAAGTTGAAATTATCCCTTGGTCTAGGGGTTGCAGCAAAGAAGTCGTATTTGGTGGTAAAAACACAACTTTAACATTTTCATGCTGCAAGTCTTGAGGGTGTCCTGGAGCATTATCAAGAACTAAAAGGACTTTAAAAGGTAATCCTTTATTGATTAAGTACTTTTTCACATCTGGCACGAAAATGTTATAGAACCAATCATTGAACAACGTTACGGTAACCCAAGCTCTTTTATTGGCTTTCCAATAAACTGGAAGATTGTTAATATTTAAACCTTTAAACGATCGTGGTCGGTTAGCTTTACCAATTACCAATGGCTTCATAATATGATCTCCAGAAGCATTACTACAAAGAAGAATCGTTATACGATCTTTTGCAGCCTTATGACCGCTAGCTGATTTGTTATGTTTTGCTAGAAAGGTCCTCCCTGGCATTTTCTTCCAAAATAGTCCGGATTCATCAGCATTAAATATCTGGTCTGGGCTGTATGACTTTGCGCCAATAATTTCAGCAAACTTTAGTGGATATTTTTGTGCTTCTTCCAAATTAGCAGATGCTTGTTCACCTTTTAATTTAAGACTATGCACAGAATGTCTTTGCTTAAATCGTTGGAACCAGCCATGACTTGCGTTAAAAGCTATCTTATTCGCAGAAGTGGACGGCGTTTGGTTTTGCAGAGTGTCATAAATTATTAAAGCTTTATTTTGTATGGCATTTGTATCAATTGGAATCCGTTTTTGATTTTGGTCTTCTACCCATATCATCAGAGCCTTTTCCATGTTTTCCATAGTCACATTTCTTACGTATGAAGTGGTTTTCATACTCGTATGCATTCCAGCCTTTACACTTTTTCTGATTGAGTCTTCATTTTTCTTTATTGTTCTTATTGTTGCTTCGTTCATTGAATAAAATTTAGCAATATCCACTATTCTTTCTTTATTGCTTAAGCGGTCCAAAATTTCTAATTTAGTTTCTAAAGAAATAATTTTTCTCTTCATCATGGTAAATTCCCTCTTTGTTTAGTTTTTCTTAAAATATTATGACAGAATACCATGTAGTATTGCCAGATCTATATACATTATCAAAGTATTATGACAGAATACCATGTAGTATTGCCAGATCTATATACATTATCAAAGTATTATGACAGAATAGCATATAGTATTGCCAGATTTAAAACAATGTACAAATAAATTAAATTAAAGTAAATAATAAAATTTTTTTTCGATTTTGAAAACCGTGTAAAAGCGAAAACGTGTAAAACGAGTACCGTGTAAAGCGAGGTACAGGTGTATATATAAAAGAGGGGAACAGCTAATTTCACCCAAAAATGACAGAAACAAAATTACGCCCATCAAAGAGAGCATGACGTGGCATTACGGAAGCATGACGGAAGCCATTTTACCTCGTCCTGGAACTTCATTCACAATAGGGCAATTGTCTCATGAGCTGTATGACAAGTAGCATTGTCCTGTTCAAATTGCTTATTGTCCAAGTCTATGTCATCCAAGTTGGTGCTGTTTGCTATTATTCTCAATATTTGGAAGAAATATGTAGTTGAAATAGTACAAAAAAATTCAAAGAAACTTTGCAGGTCTCTACTATAAAAAATACTAGATTTAAGCAGCGTTAATTTAATTATTTTTTCCGCTATGCAGAGAAAAAAGAAGATGGCGCCTTTTGAAAGCTGCTACTTTATTTTTTGCGAGTTTGACAATTGATTGTCGTTAGTACAGAAAATATTAAGGGTTTGTGTGTAAATATATGCTCGTTCATATGTATGTGTGCCCGAAAAAAAGTTAGGTTTTTGGCTTTGCTAGTCTCTGTTTCACTGTTTATTTACTGCACTGATGTGACGACACATGCATTTTTGCCATCTTTACATGTTTATTTTCTGTTTAACTTTACCTTTTTTCATATAAATACTCGTACTTAATTCGTCCATTGCAGAACTACTTATATAATCTTTAAATATATCTCTTTTGGAAGAGCAGTGGAGCGGTACAAGAAGAAATTTGAGAATGTGTAAAGCAAAAACTTGCGGGAACCATTGCGGCATATAATATTTCTTCGGATCTGCACAACATGTTTGCTATCCAAAGTATACCATCTCAGAAATGTGCTCTTTTGCTTCAGTTGATGTCAATAAAAGTTTTCTATGTATGCTGGAAAGGGTGTTCCGTACAAATCGACGGAGTTTTCCGCTTGATAACCTTAGTACAATTTTTGTGATTTATTGTAACAATAAAACTAACTAAAATTTGTAAAATTTGTATTTTGGTTTAATGTATGAAAGTGAGTATACGAGTATGCTGTATATTTATACGAGTATGCGCAATATTTAACTTAAACATGCAGCAAACACTCCAAAAAAATAAATAATCTAATTGATTTGTTCGATATATATTAATATACATTTCTGAACTTTTTAAATATCTTATGGCATTTGTGGTTTTTAGTGCATTTTTTTAATTTTTTACGGGATGTTTTTAATTTTTGTGATACACTTTTTTTTGGCGTTTTTGTTTATTTTTTTGACATATTGTAATTTTTTTGAAGCCTATTTTTAATTGCCTTAATAATTACAGTGAAGTCAATTGCTTTACTACAAAAACTTACATAAATGGTTTTTTGGCCGTTGCAATTAAGTTTTTTGGCGTTATAAGTGATTTTAGCGTTTCAAATAAATTTAGTTAATTAGCGATCGTGAGTAAAAGTACATCATTTCGATTGTAATTAAATTAGTAGCTTTCACAGCACTGCGGAACAAACTCCTATTCCGAGTTTCGGGAAGAGCCACATTCCACTGTACAGGGTTCATTTAATCCTTTACTTCAAATGAAAAACGTGATCGTAAATATTTGAATCTGGAACCATTGGCATTAGTATGGAAAGCATACAATTCATTTCAGTACGGACATAGTAAGAGCTGCAGTTAAGCCTTCGTATATCACCGTGACTAAATGGTCTGTAACTTATCGTCTTAGCGTCGACTTTTCCACTAAGTGGCATTGTGTCAAAAAACAGAATGCGAATAAGGTGTGTGTCCATACTAAGTATAACAGTACGATTATTACACGTACATGAAAAGGCATTTGACGATAAGTCTACTTGTAGTTCGTGAGTTTGAATTGTATCGGCTGAAAAAAAATATATATTAGAGGTACATGCTTGGAAGTCTCTTATGTGCAGTAAAATGCCCTACAGCATGTGCAAACAAAGTTTTCAAAATTTTCAACAAAATGTTTATTATACTGAAATAAAATGAGCTATGAGACACCGTACTCAGAATGTACCTTAAAATTCTGATTAAAAAGTTGAAAATGTTTATACAGTTTTTGAAAATTTGTTAAATTTTTGTAAATTTTGCAGAAAGTTCGGAACCTTGATTTTTAAGGTTAGTAAATAAATTTAGCAAACTTTTGCTTCTCGGGATATCGATGTTGGGAGCGCTGAAGTCGCTTGGTTGGTTGGTTCAAGTGATGATTCGTCCAGAATCCAACTAGCGCTACCGCGCCATTTTGTTGCCAAATTCTAGTGACCAACATATCTAGTCTGTGTGGTTCAGGAACCTTCTTAAGTGGTTGATATCTAAGCCAGACAGTTGTTCGAGACTCTCGAACAGCGGTTTACCCAGGGTTAATATTCTGTCATTCCACAGGGCAGGGCATTCACAGAAGAAATGGAGATTGATTCCTTTCTTTCCGGTTGCTTACAACTGTGACAGTGTCTGTTGTGAGGGATACCCATTTTGGCTGCTTGTTCTCCGGCACACCAAAAGCCAAATATTACTGCCGTGAGTCTCAAAGCGTCCCGTCGTTTCAAGTTTATCAATTATCTAGGTTGCAGGTGGGCCGTAACGTTCTGCTAATTTTTCATGTCGTCTGATATCCCCTTCGCGATTCGGGAAAAATTTTATTTTTGACTGCACCTAGTGGTGTGAATACCGATTCTGCAAGACAGTTATTCATGGCCTCTTGCCAATTCATCTGCCCTTTCGTTTCCTTCAATGTTCCGATGTCCCGAGACCCAGATTAAGGTAACTTTATGGTTTTCACTCAAAGTAGTACTTTGTTCCACCACCATAGAGGTTGTTGTAACTGAATCCAATGCCTGGGATGCAGTTTGGCTATCCGAAAGAATAGCGAAATTGCCCTGAAAAGAGAAGCCTGCCATTAGTAATCTACAAGCTTCCTACCATCTCAGAAATGTGCTCTTTTGTTTCAGTTGATGTCGAAAGAAGTTTTCTATGTATGCTAGAAAGGGTGTTCCGTACAAATCGACGGAGTTTTCCGCTTGATAACCTTAGTACAATTTTTGTGATTTATTGTAACAATAAAACTAACTAAAATTTGTGAAATTTGTACCTTGGTTTAATGTATGAAAGTGAGTATACGAGTATGCTGTATGTTTATACGAGTATGCGCAAAAATATAAATAATTCAATTGATTTGCATGATATACATTTCTGAACTTTTTAAATATCTTACGGCATTTGTGGTTTTTAGTGCATTTTTTAAATTTTAAGTCTATGAGAATCAGGTATATATCCTCCAATGCTACAATCCATTTGAGAGCCATCTGTATAGGCTGCAGTATAGAAGTTGTTTAGTGAGAATACCTTCCTCCTTAAATGGAAAGAGAGTGGCAAAATTCTTGTTGAATGTTACCTTCGGGATGATATAATCAGTCCTCTCCGAGGTTAACTGAGTGTCTCGCAATAATAGACTTGCATGACCATACGTTTTTCCCTTCCATCGACCCGCTTTATTTAACCTAAATGAACTCTTCTTGATAAAGTCCCTCCTGCGGTTCGATTTAATTAATGAAAAAACGTATGTAGCCGATTTCTTTAGGTCTAATTTCACTCATGTCGATGCTGACTTGTTCCCTTCTCACCAAGTCAATCAACTTGCATCACCAATTGAGGCTATTTAAGCCTTACTTCTCTCAGTTTCCAACCTAGCTGCCTTTGGTAAATATTGTTTTCCACTTTTGCTTTTTAAATCGCCACGGACTTTTCTAAAGCACTTGATAGTTTGTCATACAATTCTTTTACGTAAATTAGTCTCGCTTGGTTTTCGTTCTGTTCTGTTTTCCAATGGTTGAAGTCTTATTTATATAAATGTTGATTTGAAAATTTTTTTTTGTGATTAGAAAAACTGAGATACTATATATGTTGCAATCGAAAATTGATACGCTCGTCCGGTAGTGCAATAACTGCGGCAGGTCTTTAAATATCAAGAACTGCTTTCTACATTACTTTCGCCAAATCCCAAAATTTTTTTAATCAACTCATATTATTGCTAATATTTTATTTCTCTCCCTTCATAAATTTCTAGGCGTGATCTTTTACTCCCATTTTTCATTCAATAGCCAGATTAACTTTGTTGTATCTACTTCTTACCTACGTTTTAAGCCAACTTCAAGCAAGAAGTATTTTTTGTACGAATCTTTTTAAATAAAATAGCATAATTATGATGATGCTCCATTTCGCGAAATATTTTATATATACCAGTTTCTAACAATGACGAAGCTAAAATGCGAGCTTTATCAGTGGCAAAGCAAACTGTTAGCAACTGTTAGAGGTTATGCACCTGTGTGTAGACCTGAATCTATTTGTAAAACACAATAATTCAACCGCAAGCTTCAAAGTCAAATGTTAATTTAATATGCAAACTAAATCGCTTGGAGGTAATGCTAATGTTTAATGCCTTCATTAAAACACATTGGCTAACCTAACCGATGTACATATGCACGAGTATGTGCATACATATTTACAATGAGCACACACATGCGAATACACAAAAATGCGATTACGACCGGCTTTTTGGCTTTTTGGCTTTTTGGCATTTTGACGTTTTGAGTTTTCCGTTACACACAAAAACGTAGTGCAATTGCAATAAAGCTCGGTTTACATGCTTGTGGCATGCAACAGCGCCACTTTACCGCTTTTTGTGGAATTGTCATGTGTAATTAGAAGTTTTGGGCTTGGATGGCAATTACGCGGATGTTATGTACGATAACTATGTATGTGTGTGTATTCAGCATTTTCACATAGCCGTTAGAAGCTTAGGAAATCAGCTCAGGTGAGGGCTGAGGACTGCTCACATAATCCACGCCAGCATCAAATTTAATTTGCATTTTTAAATGTGAATTAGGCTGCGGCATGAAATTAGGCGAGCAATTTCTTGGCTATGAATATGTAGATATGTCGTGAGCGTTGGGTGGGGAGAAATACTTAACAGTGAACAGGCTTTTTTCTATTTAATTGTGCAACATACAGTGCGTATTCAAGTAATTAGGATATTCAAACAAAAAACTGGTACGCGCGGCCTCACTTGCTTATAAAATAAAATACATTTAATAAAACACTTGTCAGCTTTAAATTTTTGAAATGGAAGCGCAAAAGATTTCGGTTTCTAGTTAATTTTTTTGTTTTAAAGCGGGTGAGCGATTCCATGTCAAGTTTTCCAATTTTTATCCTATCTTTTTCTGGAAATTGGTTTATTTGTAAGCTTTGAGTGTTTTCTTTCCCTCTTGACAAATTGGCTCTCTCAGCACCACACTGGGTTGTTAACTCTAACAATTTTGAGTAAAAGTGGAGGAAAAGTATTGGGTATGGGAATAAGTTTCCGTTCTTTCTTAGCCAAAGTTACGAATTATTTAATCAATCAAATAATACATAACATTATGTTAAGTATTATCCATTGGAAGTTACAACTTTACTCCTTCTTTCAGGCAGCATTCAGATTCCTCTGACGAAAAATTCGAGTTCTTTTGACTTGATCCATTCATTGAGCCAGTTTGCGATGCTCTCGTATGAAGTGAACAGCTCTCCAAGATGGTAATCCGAAGGTGCAATGTCTTAGGTATACGGCGGGTAGGGCAAGATTCCCCAATTCAGTTCCTCTAAATATTTCTGGACCGAGCAACGTGTGGTCTAACATTGTCATACAGCAAAATCAGTTTGTCATCTCTACCGTCCCATTCCGGCCGCATTTCTTTGAGAGCTAGATTCAAACGCATTAGCTGTAGTCGGTAACGATCGCCAGTGATGGTTTCAGATGGTTTAAGGAGTTCATAATAGATCTCACCAGATGCACAATATAACCTACTTACGAACAACAACTCCCTCAAGTGTTTGTATCGGTATGTCCAAGACTAGTATGACATAAAATTCGAGGTGTGTTCAAAAAGTATCGCGAATTGTGAATTTTCGCAGGTTACGTATATTCGAATTTCTATTTTTTTGTGGCGATGTGTTGGTAGCCATGCCTCTCACTCATGCCGACGAGTTCGGCCATTCTGAATGAAAAAATTCGAAAATATACATAACCTGCGAAAATTCAAAATTCGCGATACTTTTTGAACACACCTCGAATATAATTGGCGTGCATCTTGATGTTGTTCCACAAATGGAGGAATCACGAACCAAGTCTTATTAAGCTTATATGTATATATATATATAAATGGTCTTTCGAAGAGACGTCTAGATGTCAGGAGTGACTTATTTCTACCCGGTACCTTTTATATGACGTCTTTGACATTTGTCAAGTAGAAAGATGTAAAATTTAACACGCAAGTTAAAATTATTCAACTTATTATGTAAAAGGTCTATGTTTAAAAACGACATATCGCAAAATTCCTGATTTTTTTGGTGGAAATAATCGACCAAATGAGTGACATTTCAAAATTTGGTCAAAATTTCATGAAACTGATGCTGTCGAGGATTGAAAGGGATTGGTAGACCAGATTGGATTTTTTGAAAAATAAAGTCTATGGCATAAGCCAACAGCCGTTTCAGAGCTGAAGCACAACATTCGGATTACGATGGCTGCACTCAATAACGTTTGAATGAGTCCTTGAAATTTTTAATTCTGGTATGACAGCCTGTAGACGTACTCATGAACTTTTTAATGATTGGAGTTCTCATATATTTTTAGGAGTCGTATTTTGAATAAAAATAGTGAAACCTGAAAGAATCTACATTTTTACATGTTTTATTTTGAAACAACAGCTAGGCGTGTTGTTTGAAAGACCGAGAAATATACATAAATATATTTTTTTACAAGTAATATATTTTTGTAATTAGTTGCTTAATTTCCAAAAAAAAGAAAGTTGGAAAAATTTGCGAAAAATATGTTTTAATAAAGCTAGTTTAAACACTTTTCATTTGATGCCTACGATTATCTCAACAATAAATTGAAATTTGCGATAAGTTACTATGTTTGCAATTCTGGTGGCAACGCTATCAAATACTTTTTTAGAATATATTTTTCCGCTGTAATACTTCAGCTGATTTTTAATCATTTCTTTTTTTAAACAATACTGGACAACAACCTAAAATGATTGTTACGCACAAACTATGTACAACCTGTAGGCTGACCAACGGTATAGAAATGTTAAGCCAACGAAAGTTGGAAAAAAATGTTCTCCCCAAGACAAAATCATTGTCCTTTAACTGTCTAACTGTCCCACTGTAAATTCTGAAGATGAAACGAAAAATGCGAAAAGTAAGCCTTAAAACCCAGTGAAAAACCTCTTCATCAAGATTAACACGAAGTTCGAGGGCGGCACAAACCTGAAGGTCTCTCTCTTTATAGGATGACATCAAGAAGAACATTCAAAGAGGAGCACATCTACCTGTCAAAGGGTGGACGCGACAATTACATTACATATAGACCTACACATGTTTGCATGTATGTTACATATATAAAAGACTTGCTCTTTGAAAGTAATAAGATTTAACAACATTCACGAACGTTTAACTTCTACGGAGCCTGAAAGGGTTATGTCATAGCTATAAAAAAATAAATATGGCATTTTCAAATTTAAAGTCCACATTTGCATTTTTAGATAAGTTCGTTTATTTACTATACATACATGCGCGTCTTTCCTACTCATCTATTTATGCTCCCTGTAGTAACAACGTCCTTGTGGGCCTGTATGTATGGCCTAAATGTGTATTTTATTTATGTTCATATGTACGACATAAAGAGTTAAAAGAATAGCTATTGGCAATTTCATTTTTGCTTGCCACTGCAGAAAAATATTGACACTAAAACTGGGTATAGCGCATTTCGAATATCAAACGCTAGGATTTTGGTGTTCTTCCAAGTATGTAAACACAAACTTACAGAAGTGTGCATATTATTAGAATCACTACCCGTAGTACTGCCGGCTTCAACTTTCGTATAAGCTGCAGCTTTGATTGGTGGTCATTGAACAGGCAAATATTAGATAGGATCAAGTGCTGGGCACTAAACTGGGCTGGCATCGATGAAATAAGAACTCAATCATTAAACTCGCTTAATATAATAATAATATATAATAATGAACAATAATTGAAGGGGGTTTTCCCAACGATGAGAGAGAGGAGGAAAGAGCCAAATACTGCAACTGCACCTTAGCAAGTACTTATTTTAATGTCTAACAGATAGGGAGTCAATAACCATTCGGAGTCTCCAGCGTTTCTTAAAAGCGACTCAGGGTGGTATCATATAGGTGTGGACGGAGTTAGAGGCAGCTTTCTTACATCACAATGGGTCATTTGGCCTGAGTATACCTCTCCTCATTCCGTGTAGAATGGTAGCCAGCGTAACCTAATCTAACTTGGCTTATAATACTAGTTTGTTTATCATCGATAAAATTGAATAGTGAATAATGAAGTGGAATATCACGAAACAATAAAGGGAACGAGATTTTTTGAAGCTACCCTGAAGTATTTGGCTTAAAAGTACTAAATCTTCCAGCATCTTTTCACAATGAAAACAAATAATATTCCACGAAAAATACCTCATTTTTATAGCGACCTTGTGTATTAGTGATGAGGCATATAGTGATTTTTTCATCAGTGAACTAAGCGAGTGGAATTTTTTAGCCACCGTGATTTTTTAATGCTATGATAATCGGGTCTAAATGAATGTAATTTTTCACATATAATGTGTTTTGAATAAAAATAGTGCATTCTGTAAAAATCTATTTTTTTACATTATTATTTTAAAATACTCCTTGCAATTCAATTAAATTTAGATTTTATATGAATTAGGAGTTACTTCTTATGCACTCCTATTCTCAGGAGATCCACAATGTTCCTTTGGCATTTTTTTAAATTTGCATGAGATATTTGATAAGTTGTATTCTTTTTGCTAGTATTGAATATGACATAAATTTATTGGCTCAAAATTCGCCATATTTCCCTTTATTTTTATTAATCTTTGATGCCTTTTCAGAAATATCGAAAACGTCGAGTACCACAACTAATTACAAAGCATTTGGATAAAAAAATGTCCCATGTACAGAGCACAAACGATCAGAAATTGTAATCGAAATTCAGAGCAGAAAATCATTATTATCGCCAACAAAAAAATTCTCCATCAAAAATTAACAGCACGAAAACTCACCAATCATTGCTTCCGTTGGGTAGCATAAATGATTTTTGATTCATAATGCAAAAATGATTGATAGTGAAATATCACTCATTACTAATGGGTGCAGAGGTTTACGATATAAGGACAAGCAAATGTAAAGCCGAGTAACTTAATAGATAAAGTAGCTCTGCGCGGCTGGTTGATGCTCTCACCACCATTCAGAAGATTTGCTGAACGGAAAAAGGTTTCCTACTACAGCTGCAATGTACTTGGTATTAAATTTAACATATGGTTTGGCAAAAACTATGCCATGAATCCAGTATTCATGAAGAATCTCTGCTAATAGACTGACCATAATGCGATCACGGCAGGGCATTTGATATAGGTATTTAATAGTGTTTAGTACTAAATTACAACATGAGAAGGATCATTACGGCTGTTGCATGATTGAAATCGAAGCAGTTACATTGTGATATACAGAAGGCTTGTTTTCTGAAACTTAGATGTGTTCCGCAATCAAATCTTCTAGTTCTGAACTATCTTAGTAGATGTTTCGCAAAGTAACCATTGAATTGTTAACCAATGTTTCATACCATTTAATGATTTAAATAATTAGCCCATGCATCAGTTAATGGCTCATAAACCGATGATTGAATCCAATAAGACTTACATTCATCTAATCGTTATTGCGTGCCTCTTTAACATTCGAAATTTTGCATACACAACTAATTGGTAATTTCACAACTAATAGAAATGGAATTAGCTCTCGAACTAGTAAGACTTCTTCCATTAAGTACCAGTTAATAAACCATAATGTTTTCTGAGTAGTTTGACTCTTCTCTGCAAGGTATACATGTCTGAGCTCAGGACTCTATATCGATTCGGATGATTATCTCACCAAGGAAAACTGAAAGTTGAGAAGCTGTAGTAAACTCAAGCAGCCAACAAATTCGCTACCCGCCAGTCTCTCTTTTTCTCTAGAAGCAACATACGCGGTCATAATAGTGAGGTTGCGAAGAACTTATTGGATTTGAATGAGTCCATCGGAGCAATTTATTGTACGAGTATTGCTGGATGCCACGCTGCGATAGAGAACAGCATAAGCTATACACCCATACTCGTATAGATATCGATGGTTTTCGAGAAAAGTGACACAATTCAAAAATACAAAATACTGAGGTGGGTCAGTTTTCTAGATAATTGACGCGCCAATTCGATCACTTGACAAAACGACACTAACGCCATCTCTCAGAATTGCTTCAAGATTCGCTTATGACGCTTTTCCAGATAAAAATATATAAACTCTGTAGTTGATTTTTGCTTTTAACGGCAAAACTCCGAATTTGAGTTAATTTTCAGTTGTGTCACTTTTCTCGAAAACCATCGATATGTTAGTGTTTATGTTTGTTGACGCTTTTTGTAAAGATACAGAAAAATGTGCACGCGAATATGCAAGGGAAAAACCTTCGGAAGTTCTATGATAAGATTCGGCGGCTTACAGAAGATCGGGTCGGATGTCGGTAGGAATACGTAGTACATTTAATTGTTTAAATATATTAATTCGTAACTTTTGCTAAGAAGGCATCACCAATATTATAGGACATTTCACCACGGGTATGCTACAAATATGTGAGTAGTGAAATAAGCTTCTTGTCAGGGTAGTCGATTTTCCATTACTTTACTATGACAAAATGGAAATAAAAATAGCGCGGCTAAAGAATAATAAGGCTAAGAGAGCTATTCAAGTTTGGAGTTGATGAGCTAGTAGTTCTTATACAGTTTGAAAGGCTAGTTGGAGAAAGATTTGACCGAATTTTGATTTCTCGTAGGTGTCAAAGTATTGAGTACTTATGTGCGAATATATTGAAATATTTCACGTAAGTCTAACAATATGCACATATCTGAAAGTGAATATGCATGGTTGTGGAATGTGAGCATGAAAGTTTTAAATTTTATACGCCTTCTTATTACAAAGGCGACTCTTAACCAATTGTGTTACGCCATAGCAATTTTTGGCCGTCTTATTACTATATTGAATTTAATGAACAAATTAACTAAAAGTTTATATTTACATGCTTTTAGTTTCTAACTTTTAACTTTTTTCCTTGCTTTTGTGAACAATTCATATTTCCATAAGCCTTTCATAATGTACAGAAGAGTTTACAGTTTGATATATTTCAAAAGCTAGCAACAGTTTTTATTAACTACACTTCGCTTACTTAACTAAAGCACTTAATCCTCTTCCAAAGGATGTGTCACAAAATTATACAGACGAATTGCTGGTAAAGAGGAAAATTATGCTTACAAGTTGAGAGCATTTGATCTGGAGTAAAAATTTATACCAGCTATTTTCGATAAAATTCGATTGTATGTGAACGTGTGAGCACTACTTGTAATAATTTGGTTGGAAAAGTTTAAAGAGAAATTTCGATAAGCCACTTACACATATCCCCTTGAACTTTCACAGCTGCTCCCATTAGAAGCTGGTGACGTGAACTAAGAGAATAGTAATTAAAGCATATCGAAAGGAAATTTAACAAGAAACAGAAAAACCAAACAACACAGGAAACCACAGAACAGCAGTTACCGAAGCCAATTGGACGCTAAATTGAGTAAAGGACAATTTGGAAAAGAAAAACTCATTCCCAACTTCAAATAAACCACAAAATATTCACTTGGTGAATTTCACAGCGGTTTGCTCTTTACTGTCAAACATACACATGGTTTTATACATAGGCACATACATATGCACAAGTACACCATGCAGAATACATAGTTCACTGTCTTCGAACTAGCGTCGTTGTATAGGGTTTTCCAGTAGGTACGTGCCATGTTTGATAGACTGTAGCGGCCATGTGCTTTTGGAAGCGTTTGCCAATTTTACTAATCTGTCACGAATGTCAAAGCAGCATGGGCAAATGGTAAAACTTCATTCGTTATGTAAGTAGTTAAGGGGTTAAGGCTAGTACTAACCTCACAGATTTCGCCAGCAACATGCATTTGGCTTGTCGTGAAATGTTTCTTTGAAACTCAAGCTATTGGCAAATTTAGATGAGGAAAGTATTTTTAAATAATTTATTATACCTACATATTTGTTATATTGACACAACTAATTGGAGAAGAAGATTGAAACGCAAAAAACTCAAAGACTTAGTGGGCGAAATAGAATCACACCTTAAGTGTTGTATGTACCTCATATTATAAATTCAAAACAAATAGCTCGATATTTAACAATATTTTTCTTTGTAACTAGTCGCAATGTAAACTTGAAATAAAAAAAAGATATTGACATAAGAAAATATAAAGATTTACTTCCGCTCTTTGTGAAAACGTTTCGCTAAAAAATGACATATCTAGAGAGCATTCGAACTCAAAGTCTCCACTCACAAATGAACTGTCAGTTTTCGCTAAATTTGCTGGCATTTTGCGCATGAACTGACTACCTTACTATGAGGTGCGTAGGAAATTTCAGGCATATTTCGTGGCATTGCAATTTGTATGGGTTTTGACAGTCATTTCACGTGAAACTTAGGACTATGCTCTAGTAAAGTGATGTAGATTAGGATAGGTGGCTCTGGCTGGCAAAACCTGAAGTTATCATTGTTTATAATTCCTATTTTGTATGCATGTGCCGTTGGCAAATTGAGAAAATTGGTGTAAGTTTCGTAATATTTTATTATTATTTTATTAGAACCTAACCGTTGCAATCGAAAATCTTTACATTTTGTTAAGTCTT
The DNA here is from genome assembly GCF_028408465.1 of Anastrepha ludens. Lineage (NCBI taxonomy): Eukaryota > Metazoa > Arthropoda > Insecta > Diptera > Tephritidae > Anastrepha > Anastrepha ludens. Next base: position 72,942,470 of record NC_071500.1, read on the forward strand.
AATATACCACATAAAACCTTTAGCACTCAAAAGCAATGCTGCCTACGTGGTCCTTGAATAAACAACAGTTTACTTATTCGGTTTCCCTGCAATCTGCTTCTTTGAACGGAAGTTGTTTGATTAGTAGAAATATTAGTTTGGGGAAAAAGAAATATACTATTTTCTCGGTAGAAGAGCGTAGTGATCAATGTCGCGTAAAGTATCGATCAAACAATTTAAAGTTTTCCTGTTTTTTGTTTGTTGCATTCAGTTGTGAGTTACAGAGTGTAAGCAATGGAAGTCAACAAAGACGAAATTCGGTACATTTTACAGTTTTCCTTTGATAAGGGCAAAATGCAAACGGCCGCCGAATTTGTTAATACTTTATGGCGCCGATACTTTAACAGCTGATTACGTGCAATTTTGATTTCGATGATTCTGTTCACGCATTTGGATGTGAAAGATGCACATAGGAAAGGGAAGTCAGTCCTCGAAAATGTCGATAAAATCACAGAAATAGTCGAAGTTGACCGGCATGCTAGTAGTCATAGCAACCAGGAGCTAAAGGTCGATCATAAAACAATTTTAGGCCATTTGCATAAAATAAAAAAAAATTATGGATTTCTTTCTTTTCCCCAAATTAATATTTGAATGCAATGTTATATGGATTAGGAAATTGAACTTTTAAATAATTTCATTTATTGCCCGAAAAACTCTTAAATCTCTCTAGATTTCCAAACCATTCTCATCAACACCACCTACTGAACTTAAATATTATAAATAGATGTGCATCTCGTCAGAAATTGCATCCACTGATTCTCCAGCTCTTGCCAACTAATTTTTGATGGTTTTTCTATAAAGAAAAGCCTTCTTCAAGATTTTCGGACTGATAGGAATATGGTACCAGCAGTTACGAATTTTGTGCATTATTCACCATTAATGATGTTTGAGACTGCTGTACAGCAAGCTGGGCGTCTCGGAAATACATTTTCTTACACCAGCGTATTCCATAGATCTGGCCCCTGTGATTTTTTCTTGTTGCCGAAACTGATGAGGCCCATGAAAGGACGACGCTACGCTACGATTGACGAGATAAAGACGTCATCGAAGGAGGAGCTGAACAGGATTAAAAAAATGATTTTTTGAAGTGCTTCGAAGATTGGAAAAACGTTGGCACAAATGCATAAATATCTCATGGGGATTACTTTGAAGGGGACAAAATAGATATTAGTGAATAAATAAATAATTTTTGAAGAAACACAAAATTCGTCATACTTTTTGAACACACCTCGTATATTACAAAAACTTATTATTTGAGGTGAATTTTGAACTTATGGTACCACCATTGGCTTGTACTGTCCGAAAACAACTTTGATGCGGCCATCACCGTAAAGTGCGATTGCTACAAATCAATAGCAATCAATTTCTGTTGCCTTTTATTGAACGATACGGACGTGCATGACATGCCGTGATGGATATTCTGCTTCGACGATTTCACTCCGATTGGATGTCGTGGGATTTGGCCTGGCTAAGCTTTTTCTTGGGGGGGTTTCTCAAATCACAGGAGTTTGCATATGAAAAAAAGTTAGAGTCTCACTCACATACATGTTTTGTTCCATTTCAACATTTCTTTACTGGAGAACCCTTTAGTAACATAAATGTAGTTTGTGATCCTACTTTTTGCCACACAAGCAAAAGAAAATATTTCAAATAAAATATAATATTGTAGTTACAACATAAACTCTGTGTCGACAAGATGGCTTGTGTTTAATCGAGATTTGTTTGTTTTGCTGTGTGCTTTAAAGACACATGCATTGCCTTTTTCTTAGTGCAGGTTTCGTTCGTGCATACTTTTTCTGCATATATGGAAATTATGGCCTCGGCAGCTAATGCTCAAATAAATTTGTTAGTACTGGATATTCATACCAGTATCAAATGTACATGTAGGAAAAGGGGAAAATTTATATTCTGTGATTGCCATGTAATGGTATTTTAGTACTATAAATAAAAAGTTATTATTATTTTTATTATAATTTTTTATAAGCTTATTTGCCTCTTTAAATTAGATAACTTGTCTAAAAGCTGTCTGGTCTTCTACAAAATTCTAGATCGTTTTGGAACTAATTGCTTCTAGTCACACGGTGTATGAACTGATCTTTTTATTGCAACGTGCTTTTGAAGGGCATGAATTAGCTTATTCTGTGTTGAGATTCGACCTCTTTGGTCTACTTTCTGCTTCGGAGAAATCAGCTACGACTGACTAATAGAAAGCCAGTATTCTGAGCAGGCGTTCTTGAGTGAAGTTGGTATTAGCATCGTGTGATGTCACCTATCAAACGACGGCAAAACAAATTTCAGACTGATTGAAAGGTTGGTTTGGATTTAGCAGCTATTCGAGTAAGACGAGTTTCGCGATTTTCGCTAAGATGAGATAAGAGATAAAAGCAAAGTTAGATGCTGTCTATGGGGACGCTTTGCCATCTATGACCACAGTTAGATATTGGTTAAACGAAATTAAATGTGAGCGAACATCTGTTTTTGAAGAGGAGCAACCAGGACGCTCGGCAGACGTGGTTACCGAGGAAATCATTCAAAAAGTCCAAACCATGATTCTTGCTGATCTACGAACGAAAGTGCGCGAAGTAACACAGGCTATAGGTGTGTCGGCCCGAACGGCAATTATTATTTTACGTGATAAGTTGGCGAGGAAAAAATTGTCGGCCCTATAGGTGCCATGCGTTAAAAACGGCCGGAGCTTTGGGAGAAGTGTATCTTTCTAAAACGGCACTATGTTGAAAAATAATTTTTTTTTGAAAAAATGGAGTCTTCGTTTCTAACACGGGTACTTAGTGAACTCCCCTCGTATTTATTGTATGACAACTCTAATTAAACTTTATAAATTTGATTAAAATTAGGGATGGGGTGTGTGTGGTTTTAGTTCTGATAAAGTACTCGTCCATTCGGTTTGCTGAAAGAAGGTATATTTGGGATGCACAAAGTGCTAAACAACTAGCCCCATCTTACAGCCTTGCCACCTAATCATTTAATTTAAATTATCTGTTTAAATTACTAAGCCAACACATCGTCAGTACGCTATTTATGCATCAATGAGGGTAGCCCTAATCCGATTATTTTGTATGAGATTTCTTATAATCCGATAAGTGAAATGTATTCTGTGAAAACCAGAATTCACTTTGCCATATTTTTCATTACTAAAGGGTGATTTTTTAAGAGCTATAGCAGAGTTTTTCAAAAAAAACACACGTAAAGTTCAGAAAAATTCACGATATTTTTATTTAAATCGATAGTAGAGTCCATATAATTTAATGTTTGACGATTATTTCATACAAATGTTGACCGCGACTGCGCTTCAAATGGTCGATCCGCTTAGTCCAATTTGGCATACTCTTTCCAATGTTTCGGCCGGTATCTTACATATAAATGCTTTAATGGTGCCCTCCAAAGCAATTCTTGCACCAGCTGTATTTTGAAAGGCTTCACACCTAAATCCTTTCGCAAAATTTTCCACGTTGTTGAGTAACAGAGGCCCAATTGCTGCGAACGGCAACGAATCGATAATTGATGGCCATCATTAACCTGGCCGATACAGCTGCGATATTTTCTTCAGTTCGCACTCTACGTAAGCGTGTTGGTGGTTTGATGTCCAATAATGTAAATTTTGTTCTAAATTTAGTCACAATAGCTCGAATAGCCGCTTCAGTGGGTCGATTAAACTGACCATAAAATGGAAGAAGCGCGCGTTAAACTTTCTTAACAGAACACGCATTTTTATAATAAAATTCAATGATTTGCAAGCGTTGTTCGTTTGTAAGACGATTCATGGTTAAATTATAGACCAAACTGAAGATATTTGACAGTGAAACCAAACACGAAACGTGCGTCAGCTAATAGCTAAAAAATCACCCGTTAGTTCAAAACGAGCTGTTGGCTTTGCAAAGGCAAAATATTCAGGACTAAGTTGTTGTTGGTTGGGAATTAAATTATTTACACAAGCTTGATTTGACTTAAAACTACAAAAACTATTTTCATAAAAAGCATTCTCAAATTGAATAGTTGTATAGGAGATGGACAGATGTTTCACAACTTAGTTTAAAATGTTTATTATAAAATTTTTTTTAACGCTTACTTATATATATTCATAATTTTTAAGAAAAAAATATCAGAGCCGCCGAGGAAGGCACACACTTTAAGGCGCTTAAGCGGACCATCGGAAATTTATAATAAATTGATTTTTTTTTTGCTGTAATTTGCAGCTATTTAATATGTAGTCACCACTAATTTAACGTTGCAATTTGTTAAATAAAATTGTAGCAGTCGCCGTAGCCGAATCGATTGGTGCGTGGGTTGTGAATGCAAAGGTTCGAAACCTCGGACTTAGAAAAAGAAATGATGGAAAATTTTGTTCTGAAAGCGATCGCTTCTAAACACTCAATGGCAAACCTCTAAGTGTATTTCCGCATAAAAGCAAAGTTTGTGAATATAACGCCAATAATATAAGTATTTCCAATTACTTCAGGCCTTAGCATTAGATGATCCGGTCTACCACCACTTGATGTTTTCATGCGAGAAGGGGCACCAAAAGTCCATCTGCAGGCTAAAACACAATAGGAATTGGTACGCCCGCTGTTCGGCATTGAACAACAGGGAAAGCATGGACTTCGATCGAACGATTCTTCCATGCCCCTTGACTTCATGCCCCAAGAAGTCACACTTGAAAAAAGAGAGAGTGTGGTGCTGCCAGAGGCTGAATTGAGGTCAAACTCAGAAAATGAGCCCATCAAACACTGTTCTCACATTTCCACGAATGGCTTCAGCAACAAGCACGATTCCGGCTCTGGTGTCTACGTGGAATCAAGCGGGACAAAACTGCAATTTGCGCTTGGAATGCATGCATCTGTGTTTTAAGCGGAATGTATGTAGTTCAAGAAGCAAAGAAATTTGTTGTGAAAAACAGTGGAGAGACAGATATGTATGTGTCTGCAGCGACAGCAAAGTTGCGCTCATGGTCTTGAACAGCCCTCCAACCACTTCAAGGGTAGTCGAGTTCTGTAAATCCAGGTTGAACTATGTCGGTAGACATAATAACCTGATGCTAATATGGGTCCCGGGACACATAACTCTTTAGCTAGGATGCACTCAGAGGCCAACTTCTTTGGCCGGGAGCCTGATCTTCCCCTCACTTCTGCATCATCAAAGCCACGGTAAGCAAACGGGTTACTTCAACCCACAACTGTAGGCAGCTAATTGAGCTGATGACGGTAGTCATCTCAGACAGTGCACTCTGCGCAGCATGTGGAGAGGAGGATGAGACGGCGGATCACTTTCTGTGCGTCTGCCCCGCCTTCGCTCGACCCAGGCTTGAGGTCTTTGGCACTGATATGCACCACAAGATCTACTTGGATTTCTCCGGTGGTCGCATAGGTATAAAGAAAATTAAAGGGAGCCCGAGTGCAGTACAATGGACTTATCGTTGTCTGAGTGCTGTATTTGCTAGTTGTCCAAAAATAAATAAAATAAAAAAATACATTTAGCTTAACTAGAATAATAAGAAGAAAAGAAGTAGTAGGAAAAGAAAAGAAAAAACAAATGTAGTAATTAGAGAATGTAGAGAGAAATTTAATGCTCTAATTTAATGCAATCAAACACTTTTAAAGCAATTATAGACTTGTGCCCTGAAGTTAAATCTGTTAAGTCCAGCCTTCATTCACAGTGTCGGGCAATGAGTTCCACACTTTAACAGCGTTAATGAAAAATAATCCAGATGATGCTAGGTAATTAAATGTTGGAACGATGAAATTGTTGTGCCTGCGAGACCTTACTGGTATCAACCTCTCTGTCAGATAGGGAGGTGACTTGAATAATGTAAGTTTGCATATAAACATGCGATTTCTAGCAGACAAATAACTGTTAAGGCAACAGCCCAGTAGCCATATACATACCGCGTGGCATTATTAAATGCCACATTAAGTTTATGTGGAGTCAAGTTTGCTGTATATCACCTCAGAGTAAGTAATAAGGGGTATAATTAGCTGGAGAACTAATTTGCGCCTCGTTTTCTCTGGCGTGAATGTTGCAGAGACGCAATGTAGCATAAATATTCCCCACGACCCTATTTATATGGTCAGCACAGGTAAGTTTTGTGTTAAGAATAAACCCCAAGTTTTTTACCTTACCCATATCATTGCATTTTTCTAAACAGAAAATTTCTGGTAAAACTATGGATAGGTAAAACACATTTTAAAAGAGCAATTTTATGAACCATTTTACAACACAAATACGAAATATTATCCTCATTCCATATAAAATGCATTTTGCATGGAACCAAATAGCTGCAATGAGAAAACATACAGTTGCAGAATACAAATAATAATTGAAGAACAATAACCTGTTTTTAACCATCAATGCGTCAATATAGTACTTACTCCTTAGCACATCTGTGAAGAGCTACAATATTGTTTTTTAGCAATCAGTGACTGTGCTACTAGCTTAGTAATCAAAATTGATGGCTCTATTTGTGAAAATTACCTGTAATCAACAATAATTCATCGATTGGAATCAATTTGATTGCAAGCACCTTCCTATTACAATATATTTCAATTGATTTGATTTGATTGCTCTCAAATTATTGGTTAAATAAAACATCTTAATTGCATTTTGGTTCTGCTAATATTCGGTTCAGACCAAAAGGTTCACATCTACGTACAATTTATTTAATTTGGGCTGGCAAACAAGAAAATTTTATAACTTTTACCACGTATGAACAATTTTAAATTATTTATACCAAAGATGTCACCCCGACTTGTCGATTCCTTTATGCTGCATTTGTGTACAAATAACAGTTATGCAAGCAAAAATAATAATAATATAAAAAGATGCTTCTATTACCACTGTTAGTAGAACCTGATAGATGCCCCAGTGATCAGAGAACTGTGTGAGCTTAGTTTCAATGAATACTGTTCTGACTGGATCCGACTCCCTATCAAACCGCTTAGTTTGGAGATATCAGCAGAGCTTGCATTAAGACTCATTGTTTTCGGCAGCAGTCAATTTTTTTACATCAATATGTGCTCCTGAAACTCAACAGAGGTAAGTTTAATGAAAGCTCACGAATACAATCAGAAGAAAGGGGCCCACTGCTTGAACTCATTTTATTATTAAATATATGTAATCCTATCTAAAGATGAAACCTATTCGATGACACCCTAAAATTATGTGAGCCGCAAAATCGCATGTATTTATAAGTACCCGCTTCCAGTGCACAGCCTGTTTACGAACACAAAGAATTGTACTGACAATGACTGGCGCTCGGTAAGCAATGAAAAATTTCTGAATTTATTTTTGTCATGAAAATTTTTTTCGAAAAAATCATTTGTGGTCCAAAAGCCGCATGAATCGGTAAAGCCCTATATACTTAGAACAACATCAAGACGCACAGAATAAGTTGAAGAAGGAGCCTGACGGAAGCATTTCCAAGGACCAGCCCATTATTGTACTGCATGTGTTATTATTTGTGCCTTCTTTACTCCTGTTTTATATACATACATACAGTTGCATACACCTATACCCTGTTTGCAGACTGATTGAACAGTGACAGCGTTCGAAAATCAATCCTCGGCGTTTTGATTTGAGCAGAACGTGTGTTCTAGAATTAAGCAGAGGTATGATACTTGACATCGGTTGAGAACGTGACTTCTATACTACTAAATTTAGATGATCTCAAAAATATTACTAACATATATACCTTGATAAAAAAGTTCCCGGAATATATTCAGAAAATTTAAATACAAGTTTGTTCCTCAAAAGTGATATTATCACCTTCCTCTCGAAATAGCCATCGGAGCTATTTGCGAAACGATTAGCGCGCTTTGTTAAACTCGTCCAAAATCGCTCAAGCGATTATCGCGCCAATTAACAAGATGATATATAATATCTGCCTCTTTATCCAGTTTGGAGAAGGCAGAACTAACAGCGCGGTTGTTAAGGCCGATGATATCAATATCATCGGCATACGCCAACAATTGTACGCTCTTATAAAATATTGTGCCTGAGCGATTAAGTTCTGCGGCTCGTACGATGCTCTCCAACATCAGGTTAAAGAAGTCACACGACAGCGAGTCACCCTGTCTGAAACCTCGTTTGGTATCAAACGGCTCGGAGAAGTCCTTCCCAATTCTGACGGCGCTGCTGGTGTTGAGCAACGTCATCTTACATAGCCGTATTAGTTTTGCGGGGATACCAAATTCAGACATAGCGGCATACAGGTAACTCCTTTCCGTACTGTCGAATGCAGCTTTGAAGTCGACGAAAAGATGGTGTGTGTCGATTCTCCTTTCATGGGTCTTTTCCAAGATTTGGCGTATTGTGAATATTTGGTCGATGGTAGACTTTCCAGGTCTGAAGCCACACTTGGTGTGTCCAACTGGCGCCGGTTAGCACGAGAAAGAAACGACTGGCGCGCTTTGTTAAGCTCGGCCAAAATCGCGTAAGCGGTTATCGCGCCAATTAAGAAGAAGATATAATATCTGACCCTATGGTAAAAATTCGTGGTATGTAATTGTTTGTCGTGGTTTTGTTGGTCTTGGCTCCATTGGAGTTCTTCACTCACTCGACTGATGTCTGGACTGCGTACTCATGAGCCCACATCTCATCTTCTCCTTTAGCCTTGGTCGGAGTTTAGCCTCATGTCTTTATGAAGTGGAAATTTATTTTGAAAAAACTAAATCTTTAAAAATCATAGAGCACTTCATTCATTTTACGTGCGTTTACACGTTGGCGGCATCATCGACCCTTATTTCTTTCGAAATGAGGAGCGAGCTGTCGTTACAGTGAATGGCGGGCGCTATCGAGTTATGCTGCTTTAATTTTTGTTTACAAGAACTAATCAGCTAAACATCGTCGACATTTGGTTCCAACCAAATAGCGCAGTTTGCCATACAGTGTTCTTAGCAACCGATTTATTGTAATATTCAAGCCAGCATTGACGCCAAACAGCCAGATTTATTGCAATAAGTAGTCGCAAATGCGACTAATCGAATGGACCAAGTAACTCGTTGGAAAAGTTGAGAAATAAAATAAACAAATTTGGGTATAATAAATACATTTCTCGGTGGGAAGTCGAATTAAAAGGAAACCCAATGATTTTCTGAAAATATATCAATTCGAAAAAAGGATATTCTAATATTCAAACCTTTTTGCTGACTTTTATTAAATCCAAATACTGGACTCAGAAAACACGAACTATGATTTTTGTGTTGATACACCCAAAATCGCAGATATTGGGTCGATGTCGTTATCTGAACAAGATATTATTAATGGTATTTCATCTTTATAGTCCTTCTTGAAAAGAAACATTGATGGAATGCCTTTTTTTTTTAAATAAAAACTGTAGTTATTCACTTTTTCTGTTAAGGCTTATATTTAAATTTTCGACTTGTTCAAACCAATTTGAGAAAGTGGAGATTATTGAGATTATTTGATCCTTGTCAGCAAGGGTTTGTTGGTGGGCGACTGCTCTTACAAATGTAGTTGTTTTTTCTCAGTTCTGAGTTTCTGAGTTTAATAGTTGGTCTCAAGTTGACGCCATACACCGATTTTTTGAAAGCATTCGCCACGGTCTCGCACGAAGTTCCATTCTGGAAACTTGAAAACCTAGGCTTTAATGGCTGAAATCATACCTGCCAAATAAAATCTCATTTGTTGAAATGGGGTATACTAAATCTCACACGTTTTTGTCAACTATTCCACAAGGAAACATTCTTGGTCCTGCTTTGTTTATAGTTTCCATTAATTACGTTGGTTTTTATTTCAAGCATTCGAAATATTTACTCTATGCAAACGATTTCAAGCTGTTTCGCAGAATCTCCTATCAGATGCAATATTATTACAGAAAGATCTGCAAAACAAACTATGTCGTAATACTAGTAAATGTTATCACATGACGTTTTTCAAAGCCAAGAATTTCCTTTCCTTACCGTATTATGTTTGAAATGTAAGTCTTGTCTCAGAAAAAGAAATTCATGATCATCGTGGTACTTTTGATTCCCTTTTTACTTTCCTTATCCATATGCCAACTTATCTTTCTTACTGCGCTTTCTAGAGATTTTAGAGATCCATACACTGAAACAATCTTATATAATACTTTAGTCCGTTCGGAGTGGAAGTACGCCTCCGTCATCTGGAATCCGAATTCCCTTAGAATTGAAAGAGTTCAACGCAAGTTTGCACGTTTTGCTCTTCAACCTTTACACCTTGAAAGTCAATGTTCTCAGATCTAATTACCTTAATTTGATTTACCCCTCTTGCAAGACGATTTCAAGAGTTTAATCGGCTTTCTAGAAGTATTCATCTTGACTTTGCGATGCAAAGGTCTCACTTTAAGTCACTTGATATCTATTACCTTTCACCATAAGACAGGTATTGGCAATTTGTATAACTGTAGCTTTTTTGGCTGCTATTTCAAAATTTCAGTATTAAAAGAAGTTATTTACTACAAATCGGTGCATGTTTCATTGATGTCAGGCGAACGGCATAACCAAAAAGGGGTTTAAATATTTTAGGGTGGTGCATCAATGTGTACTACATAATAATATATATTAAATATACTTACATATATGCGCCATAAAAGCAAACCAGTGGACTCCTTTACAAAATGTGGCAATTCAGGTCATTGTCAACTCGTGAAATGTTGCAAGTTCTGACTCAAAAGTATTGCCTTCCGCCAGAAAAATACATGCATATAGGAGGGACCCGTTTTCCCTAGCAAAAGCGATTTTCACCTTTATGCCATTATAAAATATTAATAAAAAGTGAATACTCACACACAACCATACATTTTCGTTAAGAAACTTGTGTACCATCTGAATTGAAAGCAATCTGCCTTAAGCAATACAAAATAGCTAAGTGGTGGTGATGAAGCATATACATACACATATACAAATACATGATGTACATGATGCTGATGGTTGAATATCCGACAAGTGTGATCCGAAGGAAATTGTGAAATTGTGGCTTGTGGTCATTAGGATTATACGCTAAGAAAGTACTAAATGCACTAGAAGGTGGCTGAAATGGATACCATTGTTCGTTGGTCTATTATGCTTTGAGCGACAATGGGCTTTGTTAATGGTGCTTCTGTTGCTTTGTTGCCAAATTCGTGGGTTTTGTCATTTCGGCAGCTAAATTTACAAAGCTTACCAACGTTTGCAGATGGCTTTTAAGACATAATGTGTACAATATCGTCTTAGTTCTGCAACAGTTATATGCTTTCATACATAAAGAACATTTGTAGATATGTAATAGGATACTTCATACGTACTTCATGCTACAGGTAAGCGCGTACATGAGTACATCCTGCGTTTGGCTGGTCTCCTCCAATAATTTGTCTTGCGCGTCCTGATATTGTTCGACAAATGGAGGGATCTCAGGTTTTATACCGCCTCCGAAAGGCAGATGGTATACCTCAGTTACGGTAAATTAAATTACCTTTACAAAATAATGGCGAAATCGTGGAGAACAATTTCTACAAAAGCCAAATACCTCGTGGTGGGTCAAAATAAAAATTAAGTGCACTCTACTTTTATTTTGATTGAGTTTGCACATAAGAAATTTTTCAGTTAATTAGATGACATTTTAACTTGAGGCAAAATAAATACTGTTCTTAAAAACGCACAATTGAGAAGTTGAAGCATACACACATATGCACAAAGGTATACATATGGCGGTGCGTGGCTTCAAAACTAAAAGAGAACCTCAGGCTGAGCGGTCGTTTAAATAGCACATAAAGAAAATACCAAAGGAAGTATTTGAAAAGGGAATTCAAAGATGTGCTTTGTTCGAACGAAAATTGAGAAGTCACTGACGCTAGAGGTGCAAATCGCCACTCTGACTGTTGAGGTACTAAAAAATTACTAAATTTTAAAATCTTTAAATTTCATAAAAAGATCAGCCATCAATTTAAAACCTCTACATATGGAGAGAAGTATGAGAGCGCTAAAATCGGTCTAGACCGATCAAACATACTCATAGGGAATGTGGTATAAATATTATGAGCTGTAGCTTGCAACATCAGCGGACGAAAATTTAGTTTTAATTAATAAAAAGTGGAGAGAAAAATGTTTGGCCCCATACGAGATGACGACGGCGGGTACCGAAAACGGTATGATAAAAAACTAGTTGATCTACTCGTAAGCAACGGCGAAGATGTTGTACAGTTTATTAAGGCGCAAGTACTACGCTGGGCTGGTCACATAATGCGTATGGAAGCGTCGCGACCCCAAAAAAAATAATAAACTATAACCCAATTATCTTGAGAAACAAAGTCAGACCCAAACTGGCGTGACTGAAAAACATTACCGAAGACCTGAATAAATTAAAAGTAAAGAACTGGAATATGGAAGCTCTCGACTAACTTAAACGGAAGAAAATCGTTGAGGAACCTAAAGTTCACCACGAGCTGTAATACTGATGGATGAAGATGATATAAAAAGTGGTCGTGGTTTTTACTCTCAATAATTTTTACCCTGGATGCAAGGAATGATTTTTGAGTGTTGGAAGGTTGGAAAGTTGGAGGAATTTTATGAAGATGTCATCGAAATGCACGCAGATACCGGAAAATGGGGGTGCGAGCGCTCATTTTCATCATTTTTCTATCGACGTATTTCTGTCTACTTCATTTATAAAAAATGTATCACTTTGTTTTCGTTTTTGAACATTCCCATTATGTGGGCGGCGATTTTGCTTATTTTCACAACCAAACTAAGTTTCATTGAAATACACACATTTTTGCACTATGCCCACGGGCGGGTGGGAGAACATATTATATATGTTTTTGTTGACTCCTCTCATTATTATACATATGCCTATATTTATCTCTCAAATATTTAATACCCTTGCGTAGACGAATACGTTTGCTTATACCAACTTTCGTAAACTTATTGTTAAATGATAGGTCATAAAATATGAGCAAAATGGAAAAAGCTATACGCACAAGCGGCGTTCAATGTATTCTGAAAAATATTTCAATGTATTACAACTCACACTAAATGCAATATATTTTCTTTTTCAATATAATCCATAACTTCAATTGATAAACTCAATAAACTATTATTATTAATTAAAACTTCTTATATTTTGAGATACCTTTTTCAATGGCCTCTAAAAAATATTCTTATTTGTCGTCCGAAAAATGTGCGCTTAATGCCGCCTTAAGCTCTTCATCTCCAGGCAATTTTTTTCACAACCACCTTTTTTCAAATTTGTTAAAAACAAGTCATCACTACGAGCCAAGTCTATGCTAATTAATTTCTTCGAAGCCACAATCGCGTGCAGCGGCCCTCGTAGCTGTTTAGCCAATAATTTCGAATAACTATTAATTTTTATTTTTGTATGCAGAAGACCAGAATTATTCACGAAAAGGTTAAACATCTCGTTTGTGTCATCCGTCTACTTGGCATTTTAGGTACACAAATCAACATCACACAGCCCCAGCTACACACACAGTCACATAATATACATGTATTTATGCATCAAGGCTTTTGCGCAATCGATAAAAAAATTGGTCAAATTAGACCCAAGTAAATATATCAATCAACAAAGAATTGAGAACCATTTAATGAAAAAACTGTCACTTTCTGCTAAAATAAACATATCCCAAGTATTCTTTGCTATACCTTCTCAAACACATTAAACCTATTACGTGAAAAGGGTTATGTTTGTTGATGGAGTGTTTAAACCTACTCCATTAGAGGCATAAAAAACGATTTAACTTCGATTATATGAAGAAATTGGATGTTAAAATAGAGATATGTATATGTAAATAAAATAAGTGTTGATTCACCTTTTTAAAAATGCCATCAAAACCATTTAACACACTTCGCAATATGTTATTGGAAATTTAAATTTGGCTCATGTTTAGGTTTGCCAACCTTGGTCACGTGCGAAAATCAAGAATTTTTCAAAGGTAAATGTTTGCTTTCATTCACTATGTATGTAAAATTATCGTAGTTCCGCTATTAGCATAACTTTGTTCGTAGGAGTGTTGCCCAATTGCTCACTATTTAATTTAGGGGAGTGAGGACGGTAATAGAAAGACGAAGAATAGACGAGTACTGAGAAAGTGGTATAGGAGGGACGAAGTGAATTGGCGTTTGCCAGTAGACACAAATATGGTATATATTATAGTTAGACCAATAAAAATAAGTGGACATTTTCTACCTTCTCGTGGTTGCAAGTAATGTAGACAAATAGTCCCAAACAAAACGGTCACTACCCAAATATTTATGTAAACCACATATACTTCAAATAACACGACTAAAAAAAATATTTCTTATTGAATTGTCATTTATTCGTTAAAAGGTAATTTTTGATATAATATGATAGCTACTGATGAGCAAACCAAGAAATTTAAAAACAAAATAAAAACATATAGTGTAAGGGATGCGCAGCTATGTATGCGCTCAAGAGCACTACAGAGCTATCCTGTTGTCCGGATGGTGTAAATAATGAGTGTAAGTATTGTGTATGGGAACAAGTTTCCGCCCTCGTAAAAGAGGTATCCCTGCTGATACTATTTTTGTGTTCGCTCTAATAATATACTGGGGACTTGAAGGTGTATAGTATATGCAAGGCCTCGATCGCAGTAGTTAACACTCGTTTGAAGTGTCAAAAATGTCTACGTTCGTCCCGAGCATTTGCGGGAAGTCATGCTTCATTATTACCTTTTAAAGAAAAGTGCCAGATAACAGATCAACCGTCGGTAAACGTTTGCACGCGATGGGAATGGTCCAAAAAGCAGGTAACTGGGTGCCACATCATCATCACCTCGAGAGACGTGTGAGATGCATCTTAAACGGCAGAAAAGAAAAGGTTTTCTGCACAGCATCGTTATGATAACCCTAAGCGTCGAAAAAGTTGGAGCTAGGTGAAATAGTGAGCAGGTCCATCGACAGCGGAAAAAATATTCACGCTTCAAAAGTTATGTTGTGCACCTGGTGAGATCAGAAGGGTGTGCACTTCTTTAACCGTCTGATGCCATTACTGGCGATCGTTTCCGGCTGTAGCTAATGCGTTTGAATCGAGCTCTCAAAGAAAATCTTGCCCCACCCGCCGTGTAACCCAGATATTGCACCTTCGGATTACCATCTGTTCCGATCAATGCAGTCAGCCCTTATTGGAGAGCGATTCACTTCTTACGAGAGCATCGCAAACTGGCTCAAAGAATTAATCAAGTCAAAAGAACTCGAATTTTTCGTCAGATGAATCCGTATCCTACCTAAAAGATGGAGTAAAGTTGTAGCTTCCAATGGCAAATACTAAATAATAATATGTATTATTTGATTGTTTAAATAAATCGTAACTTTGGCTAAGAAAGGACGGAAACTCATTCCCATACCGAATACAAGAGCAAATAAAAAATAAACAAGTTCCCAGCACGGTGAACTTGTCCTTATCTCTTCTAAAACCAATATGAAACGTTCAGAAACTTAAAAAGGGCACGGATTTCCATCGAACTGAGATCTTCTAACTCATTGCAAAAGGATCAACCAAATCCACTAAATCTGCATCTAGATTGAGCAGGACAGTGTCACAGAAGGTATGAAATCGTGTCTTCCTTCTCTATACAGAGGTCTATCTAATAGACAATGCCCTATTATAAAAGAATTCAGTGTGCTAAGACCAGATTTATTTTGATTCAACTATTCTTGACTTTGACGATTCTATTAAATGTGTTTAGAATTGAGATTCGGCCCCAATTGCAGGGCAATCCTGCAGGTGGTTTCATTACTCCATCACTCGTTCGCTGTTCTCACTATTTTCTAAAAAATAGGTAGCTTATTGTATCATACTTATTGTAAATAGCTTATTATTCGGAGTGATGTAGCTAAAATAACATTGGCTGTATGACAGAAATTTGGTGAGATAAGCTCAGAAATTTACGAAAAAAATATGCTTGGCAGAATAGGCTACTGTAAAATTTGTATTCGATACATTAGCGCAATAAAAGAATTCGTCGCTGCCCGAGACTGTTTTAAATGACTGTTTGTGGACTTCTGGATCATCATTACGATTGCGTGAAGTTTCCACTGCTTAAATGTAGAAGCAAACAACTCTGTTTGTCTATATGACAATTTCGTATAATGCCTTGTATAATGTCTTCGAAATCTCCTTGTGGTATTAGAAGAGGCTCAATCATATGGGAGTCAAATGGAGCTTTGCAATGATTTTTCAAATGATCTTCATTATTATTATCCCTATCATTAAGTAATTAATTGTATCTTGTTTTGACTAATACAGAAACTAATTTATACTTAACACACATTTTTAATCTTTGTTATGGGTAATGCGTTATATCTCACTAAACTTTTCTGACGGTGCGTTATCATGACACAAAATCCACTGGATGTTTTCAAATAAATCCTTTCTTTCTTGGCGAATTGCTTCACGCAAACGTTTTATAACACCGAAATAATAGTCCTTATTACCTATCTGACCTTCTGGCGAAAATTCGTGGTGTACAATACCGTTATAATTCATAAAAATCGTGAACATCGCTTTCTTTTTTAACTGAAAACGACTTGTCGTGTCGGGCTCATTAACCCACATCTCGTCTCCAGTAGCGATGTATTTGATGAATATTGGATTGGGTTCTTTGACAATATCAACGGGTCCCGGTTTTGCATGAAATTCTGGTCTTTGGTACCAACTTTGTAGCAACACGGGCAAATCCAAGTCATTGTATCCATTTTTAACGCCAAATTTAATACAAACTCGTTGTTGCAAATTCAAATCCCTTTGTATAACTGTAAAAAATCGCAAACATTTGAAAGGATAGATTTACTGAAGATGGCGTAAATTTTTCAAATTTCAAGCGATGGCTAGGTAGGAATGATATGGCAAACTAACTAAGAAACATAATTCTAATTCTTTGAACGTCTACTGGCGGTTGTTCCGGGAAGGAAGGAATCGAGGTGGTATGAGAAAGCGTGTTCGTTTTTAATCAACTTTTCACAACTGCAAAAAATTGAAATTGAAAAATCTGCTAATTCAGTCTGGGGAGAAATTTACTTACTTTACTTAATAAAATTTAATTCGGACTGACTATTAATTTTTTAAAACCAACAAACTCATAAACAATGAGAAATGAAATTTCGTCTTAACATATAAAAAGTAGCCACGGCTTTTGTCCGATCTCACTAATATTAATGTCGGATCTAAATGAGCGTAGCGCCGTTCATTTCGCAAAATTGTTTCTTTCAAAATATTTCTGTTTGCTTCATATACGGGCTACGTACATTCGACTTTCGATTATTATTTTTTTTTAAGTTGGTACACTCATGTCGAGAGGCATAAATAAAACAAATGATTTTTCTGCTATCGTAAAAAATGGATCAAAGAAGTTGCATCAAATTTTGTGTAAAAAATGGAATTAAGTACTCACAACACTTGAGAGTACTCTGAGTAAAAAATTTTTTTTTAAAAGTAGTACAAGGTTTTCACAGAAGGTCGAGAAGATGTGAATGACGGCGCTCGCTCTGGACGCTCCAGGACATCAAAAACATGTGAAAATGTTGAGAAAGTGAAGAAAAGTGTGATTGAGAATCGTTAAATCACAATTAGAGAAGTTACTGAGGATGTCGGCATATCGGTTGCATGCCATGCAATCTTTTCGGAGATTTTGGGCATGAAGCGTATGGCAGCGAAGTTCGCTCCAGATCCATGATCCAGATTTGCTTGAAAGGGTCATTACTGGTGACGAATCATGGGTACATGGTTATGACATCGAAACCAAAACCCAATCGTCCCAATGAAAGAGTCCAGGAGAGTCAAAACCAAAAAAAAAACGGCAAGTTCGATCAAATATCAAGGTTTTGCTCATTGTTTTCTTCGATTACCATAGCGTAGTGCATTAGGAGTTCTTACCGCAAGGTCGTACTGTAAATAAGAAGTATTACCTTAAAGTTATGCGCCTTTTGCGTAAAACAATACAATTGTATTTAGATGCTTTTGCATCATGATAATGCACCTGCTCACTCATCTTTGCTTGTGAGCGTGTGCATGCGTCAGCCCCCGTATTCAAAAGATTTGGCCTCCTGTAACTTTTTCCTGTTCCCAAGATTGAAGAGACCCATGAAAGGACGGCGTTTTGCGACGAGTGAGGAGATAAAAAACGAATCGCTGAGAGAGCTCAAGGGCATGCCAAAAAGTGATTATCAGAACTGCTTCGAAGATTGGAAAAACGTTGACACAAGACTCCCTCAGATGGAGAATACTTTGAAGGAGATAAAATAGAAATTGACGAATAAATAAACATATTTTGAAAAAAAATAAAAATTCACCTTAGTTTTTGAGCACACCTCGTATGTATGGCTGATAAATCATGTTTTATTTCCTTTTTTGAAAATTACTATTATATATAAGGGAGATGTGGTTATTGACCAGTCAGTTCCAAACTACCTTGGGAAAGGAGTAAAGTGTGTTGCTCGAGTTGCGTGTGCGAGACAGGCGGACGGACACACATGACTGAATCGACTTCTCTCATCATTCTGAGCAGTTTGATATTCGTATTCGTCTATATATACCACGATTCATTTACACTGCTACATACAACCGTTATGTGGACAAAATTTGTATACCCCTCGGTTTAAAAATGATCGGGTTGCCATGAACCCGCAAGCAGTTTTGTTCAAAAGTATTTGCAATTAATCACATAATTCCATTTAAAACGCCCTCTCTGCATGATGATACAATGATGATATTCGGCCGGAAGTGTTGCAGTCTATTTCGCCTGAACGATTCTTAAATTCAAAGCAACTACGACATCAAAAAGTTCATTTTAATTGCGATATGAAAATCTTTGCGCAGCTTTCGCATCCGTACCCGCCTACAGCAGCGGCAGCGTCAGTGCATCCGCATCTGCAGGCACAGCTGCTTAACAAGTCGTTACGGGCTCAAGTCACATATTAAAGCACGGAAGTACTCCCTCTAGCGATGCAAACAATTGAAAATACGCTAGCACCTGAGCACCTTATACTCAAACATACATATACATATACGTAAAAGCGAATTCAAACAAATGGTCGTCTAAAATGGGCCATCGATGTTATCGTCGACGAAATGTATTTGCTCTTTTGTGGGGCTGTATTAAGTTCGAATGGAAGATATGAGAATGCGTGAGTGGTAGAGTGTGATCGATTTTTATAGCGGCAGGCATTTTGATACAATACGTTCTGTGAATTGTTGAAACAATAACCTCAACACTAGTTGTGCCAACAGCATGACATTTTAGTTACTCGTACTTATGTACTATACGTGCAACCAACAACAAAAAGTCCGAACATGTTGCTCATTATTCACGACAAAATTGTCTTGATTGTATTTTTCTGCATTGGAACTGAAATTGTGTTTGGCACACTTTTATGAGGCAACTACGGATATGTACATTGCTAAAGCGCATAAAACCTCTTAATTGGGATGCACCTCACACAGCGGACGCACATACAGGTATTGCCCATTAATTTCATAACTGACTTTTGAGTAGAGCTGTATGGCAAATAGAACATTCAAAATGGCAATTAAGCAAGCGAAAGAGCGAAATTCAATTCGCTTACAACATTACCGTTTCAGTTTGTGCCTAAACATTTCGCTTTTGTTTTCCTATAACTCGCTTTGCCTTGAACTGAAGTCATCGAAAGTTCATTATGGCCAGTTAAGCGATCTCATGGCATTCAGTGCAGAGACTGTATAATTTTGTATACAGTATGATCTAAGTTTGGATGTTTTGAAAGTCAGTAAATCGAAACGAAATAAAGAAAATTTAATAATGCATGGTTTTGGGGTTTTCTGTTCGACCTCCAGTCCAAGTAAACACATCTTTTAATATAATAACCTCTTTTAATATACAACCTAACAAATTGTGATGAAAACAACGGTTGTAAATCGCGGAACTTTATTCTCACATTCTATGCACTAAACTTTCAAGGCTCTTGGCGTACATCACAGGCCTCATAAACGGTTTGTATTTCTTATGGATAATATTCAACCAACGGCCTCGGCCGTTTAATATCATTGGACTATCGGAGAAAATATTTACTTTTTTGACAATCAGTTTGCATGTGAGCTGGTGCTTCTTTGGTTGCGACTACCTCTGTTTGGAACACCCTGCAGTGGTCCGTTATGCAGAATTTGAGTCTGATGGGGAACTCCTCACAGAATACTCCTCTGCCAACCTTTCCTTCTAACTTCGATCCATCCGTGAATAGGTTAACCAGGCCAAGTGTAGCGCCCCGTCCACTGCTCCCTCGATGGAATGTGCGTGGAGAATGTTCCACTTGGATTAAGCGAAGGTCTACATTAATCCGTCCACAGGGGGATGAACCAAAAGTTTCTTAAAATGCATGAGTGTCGATAAGTTGACTCATAAAATCTAACTGGTGTAGCAATTAAAGTCGTTGATGCATCGCTTTTTCGCATGTTTGTTGAATGGGTTGGAAATAAAGTAAAATTGAACTAACTTTTTAACGTGAGCGAGGAATAAGAAATACTTCTGTATTTGGTGAATAAGAAATACTTCTGTATTTGGAGTGATAACAAGGCATCCACAACGCTCGAGAGCCCCATTGCACCTCGAAAAAGTAATTATTTGTTGAGTTTGTGTCAATCTAAAGATGAAGCCGACTAGAATTACAGTGAGGCCAGCCGAAGAATCAGTTAGGCCCGAATTAGGCAGGCCTTACTGAGGCACGCTATTACCCTACCAGGCCCACATTAGGCAAGGCAAAGATTGGCATGCCAGAACAATACCAAATTTGGTTGTGGTCACGAAAATCTGTGGCAGTGTCTCACTTAGGCATAAATTGGAATCCCTAACTGATTTGTAGAAGGGCATCCGGAGTATTACCGAAGTTCGGTTTTTCGAAACTGCGCCTAATGGGGCAGATGTGTGGCGATACCTTTCGGGACTTGGGCCTAGTTTGGCTACCTTATGAGGCGCAAATTTGGAATGCGGTCTGCCTTATTTGCGCCCAATCACCGCCTTACCGAAATTTCTAGTCGGGTAAAGGAATTTCCATAGCAACACTTTTCGCGGCACTTGTTCTGCTACTATTTATCTATTCAAGTAGAGAGCAATAACAAGAAGAGCAATATTTTCGGATACATGTATATATTGATGCTATGAACTAGTTCACTTGAATTTGAGTACTCGTGTACCTACTTACATATAAATGTGCACATTTTTGCCTGTTCGTTAAATGGGGGTAAAGTAAAATAATTTCTTATAAAGCGTAAATTAAATGTTCCCAATAATCTCTCTTGGCAACGAATTCAGCCAATCAGTGAGTAGGATTTTCTTTACCGTACCTAGGCGATTTAAACGATTTCATAAATTACTAAAAGACAATAAATTATTGGAGAAGAATTTCGACTAATTTGCTGTATTTGCATACAATTTTGTTGATTCGAGTGCGGATTTCAAATGGTTTCTCAAAAGTTTAATTTCTCGCATTCGTGGCAGATGTGCATTGACTGGAAGTAATAAAAGAATTTTGGTAGGCTTCCTATTAATTAAAATTGGATGCTTTCTAGAACGAAAGATGCAAACTGAGCACAAACACAATTGAAACGCTGATGAATGTTTATACCTATGTGTGAGTATACTTAAGGTAAGCCGGTTTTTATTGATCTCAACATTTTGGCATAGCCGCGTATTTGTTCTTAATTAATTTATTTAAAGGTGTTAATACCAAATTTGCATATTCATATTTTCACTTCGATTAGTAATTACGAATATTTAGCATCGCAACCAATTGAAGGTGTAATTTAGTTTTTAGGGGTAAGTTAAATTAACGAGAAGGTACGAATTAACGTTTTTTATTTATTGCTTTATTGAGCACTGGACATTTCATTTACACACCTACACTTTTGGGCTGATTTATTTTTATTTTATCTAACTTTTTCTTTCAAGTACAAAAGTATTTGGTGATTAGTTGATGCGTCGACGTCTTAAAGCAGCGAGCAACCAATTAAGAGCCTCCGCAAACGGGTCGCATCGTCATTGTAGCGTGTGCGACGTTTCGTTGCCGCACACTTGTGTTCAAATGGCGAACCGCACACGGGTCGTAGTAGCTACGTTTGTCGTTGACGTTGTCCTCACAGCAAGCATGCAGCATGACGCATGCTGTCTTTTTTTTTGATTCCCAGCGTTATTGCAGTATATTGTTTTAGAATAGTCGGCTTAAAAATTTCTACAAAATCATTTTTAGACATTATGTAAAATATCTGAAATTTATAATAATTTGTGTAAGCAAAAGTATGAAATTTGTAATCATCCTCTTCTCCCTTGTGGCAATAATGAATAATGCTGTTTGAATTATTCCTAATGTACGGATGCACCCAGCACCCCTTTTTCTTTTATTTATCCTCCGGTGGAGAAGATAATGGAATAAAATAAATGTATATTCATCGCTCGACATATTGGCAAATCGCACTTGTACGTTGCACTGTGTGCGGAAAAGCAAGCGTATCGTCATCGTGGCTACATAAAAAATATTGTAGTGCCGCTGACGATACGACCCGTGTGCGAAGGCCCTAAGAAACGACAAAATATAACCGCAAGCGGTCGCCTCTCTGCAGGCAATAGCAAACCTCCGAGTGTATTTCTGTCATGAACACGCTCCTCATAAAAAATATCTGCAGTTCGGAGTCGGCTTAATACTGTGGTCCATCCATTTGTGGAACACAAATAGGAGGAGAAGCTTGGCCAAACACCCAACAAAGATGTAAACGCCAATTATATGCATATATGTATATACATACATCAGAGTCACTAATTCGATTAACCATGGATCGGTTTCGCACCACGTTTGCTCTAGTGGATAATACGCATCCTCAGAGACGTCGTACAGTGCGCACCGAAGACGCTATTGCTGCTGTGGAGCAGAGTATCGAAGAAGACCCGAATGAGTCCATCCGCCATCGCGCGCAGCAATTGGAGATGTGCCCATCCACTTTATGGAAGATTTTGCGGAAGGATTTTTGGTTGCGGGCTTACAAAATCCAACTCGTGCAAGAATTGAAGCCGAACGACCATCAAGCGCGTCGCACGTTCGGTGAATGGGCCAAAAACGAGATGGCCACCGATCCCGATTATCACAAGAAAATTTTGTTCAGCGATGAAGCTCACTTTTAGTTGAATGGGTATGTCAATAAGCAAAATTGTCGCATCCTCAAAAAGTCACTGTTTGGTGTGCTCTATGGGCAGAGGGAATAATTGGTCCATATTTCTTTAAAAATGAAGCCGGCCATAATGTTACAGTCAATGGAGAGCGCTATAGAGCCATGATTAATGACTTTTTCGTGCCTGAATTGGACGATGTTAATGTGGACGACCTTTGGTTCCAACAAGACGGCGCTACATGCCATACAGCCAACGCAACAATCGATTTATTGAAGGAAACTTTTGGTGAGCGCATTATCTCGCGTCGTGGACCTGTGGCGTGGCCTCCAAGATCGTGCGAAATAACACCCCTGGACTATTTCTTGTGGGGCTATGTGAAGTCGCTTGTCTACTCAGATAAGCCCGAGACGATTGACGTCTTGGAAGAGAATATTCGGCGCATTATTGCTGACATACGGCCCCAATTGCTGCAAAAAGTGGTCGAAAATTGGGCCTCTCGGCTGGAATTTATTCGAGCCAGCCGCGGCGGACACTTGCCCGAAATCATTTTTGAAACATAATGGCAAACCCTTATCTTTATAATAAAGCTAAATTCTTGGCCATAACATTAAATTATATACGTTTTATTTCATCTTGAAAACCTAACCTCTAAAAAAACACCCTTTAGAAGGCACAGGGAGCCATATCAGATGAATACAGTGATGGATAGATGGTTAAAATGCGATTTCTAGTCAAAAAATCAGTCACAAGAGTGGATCGATTAGATGATGCATTATCACGCAATAAGCACCAGCTTCCTCCTTCGCAGTATTCAGGGCGAATTCGACGAATGCGATGCAACAAAAGCTTTAAAACGCCAAGATAGAAAATTGCACTGACGGTTTGCCCCATTAGCATGAACTCCATGTGGGCAATTCCCTTGGAATCGTAAAAACAAATGAGCATCGACTTGATTTTTAATTTCTTCAAACGTGATTTTTTGGATGGTGGCTCATCTGGGGCCTTCCATTTGGCACTTTTGAGCTTAGTTTCAGGTTCATGTTGGAAAAAACACGT
Organism: Anastrepha ludens; assembly: GCF_028408465.1. Classification (NCBI taxonomy): domain Eukaryota; kingdom Metazoa; phylum Arthropoda; class Insecta; order Diptera; family Tephritidae; genus Anastrepha; species Anastrepha ludens. The sequence goes on from NC_071500.1 coordinate 72,966,696, forward strand.
TTCATCACCAGTTACAATGTTTTAAAGGAAGTTATTGCCTTTTTTCGCCTCTGAAGTCTTTCGAATGTTGAATTCTGAGCAATTTTTGGCCCTTAGTTAACTTGTGCGGAATGAAACGTGCACAGACCTTGCGATAAATCCTTGTTTTTGAGATATTTAACTCCGATTCCAGGAATTTCAACGATGATTTCGGTTAATTTTTGATAAATTTACAAACAAATTCAATGGAGTTCTCGGTGATTACTGATTTTGGGCTGCCCGTACGTTCATTGTCATTTACGTCATCACAACCATCTCGGAAATGTGGAAACCACTCATGAACTCTGGCACGAGATAGACAATCTTCGCCATAAACTTTTTCCATCAATTCAAATGTTTCAGTAAACGTTTTGGAGATTTTAAAACAAAATTTAATATTAGCTCTTTGTTTGAAACTCATTTTTGACACCGATGACACAAACATACTGACACTTTAGACGCAATAACTTCGCTTCCACTGAACCGAATGTCACCAAGCTTTCACTGGAAGTCAGATAAGGATGTAACTTCCAACGAACTTCTCTCTTCTTCTTAGCTGGCGCGATAGCCGTTCACGCGATTTTGGCCAAGTTTAACAAAGCCCCACCAGTCATTTTTATCTCGTGCTGGCCGACGCCAATTGGACACACCAAGTGAAGCCAAGTCCTTCTCCACCTGATCTTTCCAACGCAGAGGAGGCCTCTGCTACCATCAGCTGGTACCGCATCGAATACTTTCAAAGTCGGAGCGTTTATATCCATTGGACGACATGACCTAGCCAACGTAGCCGCTGGATCTTTATTCGCTGCGTTATGTCTGTGTCATCGTAAAGCTCATACGGCTCATCGTTCCATCGCCTGCCATATTCGCCGTTTCCAACGTGCAAAGGTGCAAAAATCTTACGCATAATCTTTCTCTCAAAGACTCCAAGCGTCGCTTCATTGGATGTTGCCATCGTCCAAGCTTCTGCGCCATATGTTAGGACGGGCATGATGAGAGTCTTGTAGAGTGTTAGTTTTGTTCGTCGAGAGAGGACTTTACTGCTCAATTGCCTACTTAGTCCAAATTAGAACTTGTTGGCAAGAGAGATTCTACTTTGGATTTCAAGGCTGACATTGTAATCGGTGTTAATGCTGGTTCCTAAATAAACGAAGTCTTTTACAACCTCGAAGTTATAACTGTCAACAGTGACGTGGGTGCCGATACGCGAGTGCGCCGACTGTTTGTTTGAAGACAGGAGGTACTTCGTTTTGTCCTCGCTTACCACCAGACCCATTCGCTTTGCCTCTTTATCCAGTTTGGAGAAAGCAGAACTTCCAACGAACTAACTCATTAAAAAGATGGTGATATCAAAAACATTTTTATGACGCCAGTCTAGTTTATTTTGGACTTCACGTTGTATGTAGCAATGTAATAATTGGGAAACAGAATCCATGTGGCAAAAAGCTTGTCGATCAGTGTAATTGAACCGTATTCTAACTAAAGGCGCTTGAATAGTTTTTAATGAATTTTTTATTGCCTGATTGTTTCTTCACTGTGTCCAACAATGTGTAGGTATGTATTATATATGCAATGCTAATATCCATATGTAAGGCATAAAGTGAGATCTTCGTAACTTTTTGCATTTTCACTTAGGTCGGCATAATTGATGCGAGTTTGCAATTTATTGCAGTTATTTGCATTTTCCAGCTCGCAGATGGCGTAATGACCTAGAGTCCCTGCATTTCTTAGCATTGCCTATGCATCGTCAGTAAGAGTGCAACAGTGCAACAGATACGTGCTCGATTCCATAATGGCTGATGTGCCATTAAAGAGATGAGTAACATTTCAGTTTTGCCTCACACTGAAAGCCAGCTGGCGAAAAACGATGGCAGTGGAATTGCGGTGGGAGCTCAAGTATGGACGGATGCTTTGTAATAAAGGCTGCACGCTGGCTGGCACAAGATGTTGCACGTCCGTTTTCACGTAATTATTCTGCAGCATTTTTTTTATTCTCAGAATTTCATCAAAGCCATTAATTGCAATACTGAGTATGTACGTACTTTTAAATTGGGTTACTTTTAATTATACCCATAAACGAATATTCTTACAAAATCTTACAACATACAAAAAATATCATAAAAAAAGGACTGGTGAGTTTTCTTGTGGATATATTGTTGGGCGTGAATAAAAAATCCATAAAGGAATATTTAGGAAATTATTCAATCATTTGCTTATACCCAGAGAGCTGGTTGTCGTTGATAAGTTGGTTAGCGATAGCGATTCCTAAACAGTCTTCGAGGTGGCGGTTAACGCCCCAGGCCCACATTCTTCTGATTAATGCTGTATTATTGTTTTATACGTGTACAGTAGACCCTTCCTTCTTACAAGAAAAATAAAACTTCGCCGTACACCTCTGAGCTTGAAGAGTTTTTGCAAGGCATGTACATTCTGATCCAAAAGTGCGATATATCATTGTTCTTGTACTTACCTACCATATCTCAGTTCTTACTGCTCTCCAGGCTCAGTAATTTTTCGATTATTTCAGTAGAACAATTTTAAAATAATTTTTTTATTACTGGATATAGGGATCACATTTTTTCACGTTTCTTTATAATACAACTTTTTTTTTAAATTGCTTTGCAAAAATACTAAGGACCCAGGTATATATAGCGAACTGAACTCAAGATCCGGACATTTGCAGAAGAAGTTCTGAACTGTTTTCTTGCTGGTCTACTAAACATATAAAATAAAGTCTCGAAATATGTAGATATGTATATAATGATATAATTCGCACACGGAAAGGTTAATTTTGGCATAATTTCAAGCAGTTTATAAAAGTGGCGTGGCAATGTGCAAAAACACGCTAAAAATCAATCAAAACCGAATCAATCGGTTGAAACATTTCTTCTTTGTAGTTAAACTTTGAAAAGTTTACTTTGGTTCTCCACCAATAAAATTAGTTAATTATTATTGAAACAATCAACCTTTTTGAAACGAAAGTGACACTTTTTCACCGAAAAGCTTTTTATGCATTAAATGTGCCGAGCTACGTTCAGCGGGTACAAGCAGGCAAAGTAAAGATGTTTTGTTTTTGACTGCGTTTTTATTTTTTGCGTTTGGCAGTGTCACATAATTGACAGTGTCTTTTTAATGTGCTTTGCTTAGGGCTGTTGCACAGGGATGCATTTTAGGCTACATGTTTATATGTTATAACCACTTATTGATTTTCATTCCTCTGACCATCGTTTCAAAATGTTCCAAATAACTCAATAATTATAATTAATTTCTTGATTTGTAACGCCTATTTTTTGGTAAACCTCTGTGGCCCAAGGCGTGGACTGCTAGTTGCTTATGTACATTGGTTGATTATAATTTTGGAATTTTTTTTTTTTTCATTTTTAGTCGTACTTAGGATGTCGAAAAGCGGCATATATGTAAGAAGTTTGTATTCAGGTATACTGACTTTAATCCTACGATTGTACTTGTAATACTCGGACAAAATAGAGCTGCTATCAATATCCTTTTACCAACTGGTCAATTAAATGCAATAAATTACAGCTTTTATCTTCTATTTTATACCCATGTAGATATACCAATGTAGATGTATGTGTGCGTGTGTGTACACCAGTATATCTTTGCCTTGAGGCGATTGAGGAGGTCGCCAAAGGCACTAAGCCGCGAACGACACCAAAAGAATAAAGAAAAATTATTGAGTTTTAAAAATGCCCAAAATTTTGTAAAAAAAAAAACATTTACTCATGGTAAAACTGCAATAAAGGCACTAGCTTGTAAATTTCAACTATTGTTAAATTTATCTATTTGATTCACATATTTAATGCATGCATTCATTTTTATTGTCTCTATATATAAGCAGATACAGACGTTGAATCAATTGCATTATTGGTTTTATACTATACACATAAATTTACAGGGTATCCGATGGAAGAATTAGGTTTTACATTTAAAGTTTCTCCTTAGCCGCAGAACGTATGAGGGAGAAGGGGACCGCGCGAAGGCCCCTCACAATGGGTCCGTTCCGCCCGATGCGGCAACGAATTTGACCGACAGCAAAATCGATTATGTGTATTTGAGTCGAAGGTGCTAGATGCGTGCCGTACGCCATGCCGGAATGCACATATTTTGGCAACTTTCCACTTTTCCCGTAGGCAAATGCGGCAAAAATTACAAATGTTTAAAAAAGAACCATTTTGTATCGCGCCATTTTGTATCGCGCCATTTTTTCTCGATGGTGTTTTTTATTACATCAAAATAAATGCAGAAAATTAATATAAATTTAAATGCATTCTTACCTTTTCAATAACACTTTGATAGAGCTGAGAAAAGGCTACACATAGCCAAGTTGTCCTGAAAAATGAATGTGCATCCCGATCTCGATTGCATGGTCGCACCTAGCGTCTACGACTACCATAAATTCTATAAATTCTATAAGTTCTATAAATAACAGTAAATAACTGCTCATTGTAGATTTTATTCACGTTACAATATTCGGCGTATACATGATGCCCCAAGTGAATAATTGATTCGTTCCTGGGTGCAAAGATTTCGGGTAACAATTTCGGTGGCAAACCGAACACATCATCGAGAACAAATGAAAATATTAAACTTGACGCTATGAGATCGACGCCAATCCGGTGTAGCCCGGGGACTTCCATAAAGGATTATGCTTGATATATTAAGGAAGGATCTTAGATTTCATCTCTTCAAAAGTTTAGTGTTAAAGTTTAGTAATCAGTTTGCGTAACAATTGCTGCGAGACAAATTTAGAGTGATTTCGTACGATAAAAACTTTTGGAGTGGTGAATCCCGCTTTCATTTAAATGGAAGTGTAAATAAGCAAAATTGTCATTATTGTTCACTTAAAGGACAGAGACAACTACTAAAACATCCACCTTTAATACCGCCACATCACAGTGCCAAATTAATGGTCTGGCGTGGAATAATTGGACCAAAATTTTTTATTTAAAACGCCGTGGGAATGCAATTCCTGTGAACGGTATTTCTTATCGGCGCATCCTGAGTCATTCTGCCAATAACGAAAGAGCATCCTTACTTCAGTACATATACGGGATTTCAACAAGATGGCGGTACGCCGCACAGGACCAGAGAGAGCATGGTGATACTGCATGATTTCTTCCTTAACAAACTGCTAAGCCGTTTTGGTGACATATCTTGGCCATTCAGGCCGCCCTATATTAAGCCAACGAATTTTTTTTATGGGGCTACCTCGAAAGTAAAGTCTGTGAAACAATCCCAGCACTATATGATTACTAAAAGAAAATATCATTTTCGAGCTTAATGGCTTCCCGACATCACTACTCCGGATTCCAAGAATGTATCCGATGGACTTAAGGATCAACATTTTGAGAAAATAATTTCTACAAAATAAAATCGCAGCTTGTCTTCTTCGTATCGAATTTTTTTATATAGCTTTCAATTCCTAATTCTGCCATCGGACACAACTAACAATAATTTTAATTCGTTAAGTAGCCCGAGCAATACCAATTAGTGCATTAAATTTAAGAATTAGTTCAAATACGTAAAGAATGATTTTACACCTGCCAAAGCAAGAAGCAAAAAGCAATTATTAGTTTTTTACTTACTCCGTGTGTTTAAGCTCATTAGCAAATTTCGGTTAAGTACAAAGGCATTGATGTAGATATAACGGGTGATTTTTTAGCTATTATCTTTTTAAATAGTTGGTTTAAACAGCTGACGCACGTTTTGTGTTTTGTGTCACTGTCAAATATCTTCAGTTTGGTCTATAATTTAACCATGAATCGTCTTACAAACGAACAACGCTTGCAAATCATTGAATTTTATTATACAAATGTGTGTTCTGTTAAGAAAGTTTATCGCGCGCTTCTTCCATTTTATGGTCAGTTTAATCGACCCACTGAAGCGGCTATTCGAGCTATTGTGACTAAATTTAGAACCAAATTTACATTATTGGACATCAAACCACCAACACGCTTACGTAGAGTGCGAACTGAAGAAAATATCGCAGCTGTATCGGCCAGTGTTAATGATGACCATCAATTATCGATTCGTCGCCGTTCGCAGCCATTGGGCCTCTGTTACTCAACAACGTGGAAAATTTTGCGAAAGGACTTAGGTGTGAAGCCTTTCAAAACACAGCTGGTGCAAGAATTGAAATATTGTGTTCAGTGTACAGTTTGGAGGTATCATTGGACCGTACTTCTTCAAAGATGGTGCGAACCGTAACGTGAATGGTGAGCGCTACCGTGAAATGATACTCAACTTTTTTTTGCCCAAAATGCAAGAGCTTGACTTGCATGACATATGGACTTGTTGAGAGGCGAGTTCGGTGAACATTTTATTTCACGTTCGGGACCTGTCAATTGGCCACCCAGATCGTGCGATATAACGCCTTTAGATTATTGTTTGTGGGGCTATGTTAATGCTCATGTCTATTTAGACAAGCCTGATTTAATTAACGCATTGGAAGACAACATTAAAGCATTTATATGTGAGATACCGGCCGCAACATTGGAAAGAGTATGCCAAAATTGGACTAAGCGGATGGACCATTTGAAGCGCAGTTGCGGTCAACATTTGCATGAAATAATCTTCAAACATTAAATTATATGGACTGTTTTATCGATTTCAATAAAAATTTCGTGCATTTTTCTGAATTTCACGTGTGTTTTTTTGAAATGCTTTCCTATAGCTCTGAAAAAATCACCCTTTACTAGCATTACCATCAATAAAATTACAATTTAATTGACCAAAACTAGAACTTTGCATCGTTTTGTGACTTGAGGAGATTTAATTACTTTTTGGTTAACATTTTAAATAATATGTACATACAATATCTCACAAAATAAATATTTTGAATAGACATATACTATAAGGTAAAGTAACAGCAATGGAACCCGAAATAGAACTGTTTATAGAATTTTAAATCATTTTTAAATACATAAATATGTTACTTAACCTAAGAAAATAAAAAGAACAAAAAGTATGGTTATGTTTAAAGAGCAATTCGAAAACTTATTTCAATGAAATTCTAATTTGAAGGTGTATGTGTATGCGAGGTTTCGATCACAGTAGCTGACATTCGTTAAAGATTCTTTTCTATCTGACGTCAAAAATGTCTATGTTCGTCCCGAAAAAAGAGCATTTGCGGGAAGTCATGCTTTATTATTACCTTTTTAAGAAAAGTGCAGGTGAAACGTGTCGTATATTGATCAATATTTACGGTAATCACGCTCCATCAAATACAACTTGTAAAGTGTAAATTTCGGCGTGAGTGATAAAGATCGTGAAGGGGCACCGAAAAAATTCGAAACTACAACAATTATTGGATGAAGACGCATGTCGAACCCTTGATGAAATGTCTAAAGAGTTGAATGCTGACAAAGCAACCATCGGTAAACGTTTACACGTGATGGGAATGGTCAAGAAAGCAGATAACTGGGCGCCACATCAATTGAAAGAGAGGGATATCGAGATACGTTTGGTGACGTGTGAGATGCTTCTTGAACGGCAGAAAATAAAAAGTTTTCTGCATCGCATCGTCACTGGTGATGAAAAATGGATCTATTATGATAACCCTAAGCGTCGAAAAAGTTGGAGTCAGGCCCATCGACAACGAAAAAAATATTCATGCTTCAATGGTTATGTTGTGCATCTGGTGGGATCCGAAGGGTGTGAACTTCTCTAACCATCTGAAACCATTACTGGCGATCGTTACCGACTGTAGCTAATACGTTTGAATCGAGCTCGCAAAGAAAATCTTGCCCCACCCGACGTATAACCTAGATATTGCACCTTCTGTATACTGCCTGAAAGATTGAGTAAAGTTCACTTCTTTTGGTTAATTATGTGCGCTGTTGCAGTCGACTTTTAATTTTTGTTGTTAGAATAAGAAACAACTAAGTCAATAAGTCCCTGTGCTGCAGTTATTTAACTCAGGGTGTGCACTTAATTCAAATTTGAAAATTAAACTCGACCTGGACTCAATTAACATTCAGAATTTTCACCATTTAATAAAAAAAATGTTGTGCTTTCAACGCATCTAATCGCAATGAGTAAAATGATCCAAATCTACTTCTCTATAATCGACATCCACCACAACCTACATTAATATATACTATTAAAATCATAACGAATTACCTGATGAAAAAGTTTTTTGCGTTCAGAATGTTTTAAAAATAAAATTCATCTTTAATCAAGCATAAATATTTCAGCGGACTTCGCCACTGTTCTGAAACGATCACTCCTGTTTTTTTGGCCAGCTTCATAACCTGACTTTTGAACTTTCTGCTATTCCAAATGGCATCACACAAAACAAGTAGAAAACTATTTAATGATAAAAATGAGCGATGGTGTAATTTAAATGAATAATTTAATGATATGTATTCGTAAATAGCCAATGAAAATGATTAATATTAAGTATTAGTGGATTCCATTTAAATGAAGGCGAAGTAAAACAAAAACAGTTGCTTGGAAGCTTGAAATCTCACAATCAACAGTTGCTATCAAATTGAAAAGATTAATTTTAGTTTAGTTGATAATTGTTATAAAAATTTATTATTATTTAAGCATTTCTGTTTAGTTTAGTATGATAATTATTTCAGCTCGCCCAACGTCGCTTGACTTCATTATTCATTCAATCATTTAGTCTGTATAGTTTGCAAATTCTTCAGTTCATTCCGCATTTCTGTGAGTTTCCGGAGACGATAATTAAAATAGTATCTGAACAAACATCCGTTTTTATCACATTAATTCGTCTTCCCCTCGAGCAAGCAGCCATGTTGAGCAACTATCAATTAAGTGGTCGACGGCCATGTTTGTTGTTGCGTCGTTGTTGAGCGAAATTAATTCATTTACCAGTTAGCTGTCGACCGAGTTGGAAACGGTTTAATTTTAATTTGGTCAATGAATAATCATTCCTTTGCTTCACATCTCCTCCAGTCAGATATTTATTTCTTGACTGTTGCTTGATGAAAACATGAAGAATTCTAAAGAGCATTGTACTCTGAAGTACAGAGTATTGAATGAACTGTGCCTCTCTAGCACCTCTTAAAGAAGTCATTATATGTGACCATATAGACAGTAGACCAGCTAAGTTTTTCGTTGGCCATGGTGAACGTGATATTCCGGGGCAGGTGTGCAAATTAATCCAACCTCTTTTAGTACCTGTGCTAGTCTCTTCGTCTTACAATGAATACAGTAAACCTGGAGAGATTCGAAAACCAGGGCTTGACTCCGCATGTCTTATCTCAGACCTTTTCCTCGCGAAATTGTCTGCTCTCGTTTTCCATAATAGATCCTTTATAGATTAATGTTGTGTTATCAAAGGTATTTTTGGATTCTTCGATATTTTTGCGCATATCATATTTTGCGTTAGTGGTTATCGACCTAAAGGACAGACCCCAAAAAATAAGAGTTTTTCTGGAAACCTGTAAACTTCTCTCACTGAGAGTTACTAGGAGAAGGTATCAAAAAGGATAACTTGAGAATAACAAGCTTCCCCTTTCGGTTAAGAGCGATATTCTAAACATTTCTGCACTAGAAGCTTTTAAATCAAATTGGTAAAAGTAAGGTAGGTTACGAAAGGCCACATTAAATCTTCATCTTCTGATATCAGAGTGTTTCCTACGAATGGAAATTATAATATTTTTAAATGAATAAAGATGTTTGTAAAACATGTTGAGTGAATTAATGCACCGTATCCAGAAAATGTAGTTGTCCACCGTGCCAAATCCGAAAAATATGGCCATGACGAATTTCTTTAATGCCAGAAAACGCAATGAAGTTACTTATCATTTCACCAGAGTAAGCTTGCTTTCTATTTTTCAACAAAATCTAACGGAATAGCAACAAGTTTTGCTCTGCTGAAGTAAAGCGAGATCATCACTTTTGTTGCGGATTTTTGCTGCCTGACTTTTCTCAGGTGGCTTTGCTCTTTTCGGGCTTCATACCATGGACTAAAGGTTCCGTGTGCAGAAGTCCACGTATATGGGGAAAGTCCTTGATTTTCATTCACATGGGAGTGGCCAGAACGATTCTTTTGCATACAGTTCAAGCCTCTCACAATTTCCGGGCCCAAGTATCTTTTGGATAGCTTCCGAACATCCATTTGTGAGCGAGCTAACGACGAAGGTTTCCGGGCCATACTTAAAAAACTAAGCTTCACCTGTTGCGATCATATAAAAGTTGCTAGATTCTCCCAACTTACGTCATATGTTGGTGTGTGGTATTTTTAACCTTATCGCGTACTCCACCACTTTCCTCTATTCTGTGAGAACTGCGTTTAGTTTTGAAATGTCGGGCCGAGCACACTCAAGCAGTTGTTTCATCTCTGCGTTACACAAATACTGTATATTATTATATGTAGTTTAACTTTTAAACATTTTAATTTCAGTTCATTAACTTCTTTATTCATATATTAAAGACTATGTTTAAATGAAAATTCTGTTTACTATTTTGATAATTCATTCGTTTGAAGAGATCTTCTTCAGCTCCTTAAGCGACTTCTCCTTAATGGCCTCCATCGAATCAAAGCGACGTCCGCGGAGTGGCAATTTTAATTTTGGGAAAAGGAAAAAGTCATAGAGAGCTAAATCCGGTGAATACGGTGGTTGTTCGAAGATATTTCTCCAGTTTTTGGTTAGAAAAATCTTCACAATATGCGACTTGTGAGACGGTGCGTTATCATAGTGCAAGATCCACGAGTTCTTTTTCCACAAATTGGGTCGTTTCCTACGCATATTCTCTCTCAAACGTCGCATAACTTCCAAATAATATCCTTTATTTACTGTAGAGCCATTTGAAATAAATTCTAAGCGCACAACACCATGATAATCAAAGATAACGAGTAGCATGACTTTCACTTTTGACCGACTTTGACGTGGGTTTTTTGGTTTCGGTTCATGTGGATAGCGCCATTCAGCCGCCTGTTGACTAATTTACATGTCAAACTCATATACCTACGTCTCATCACCTGTTATGATTCGCTGGATAAACGTTGGATCCAAATTCACTTGCTCAAGCATGTCTTCAGCCACCTTCTTCCGATTAATTGTTTTAAAGAAATTAATATATTTTAGAACAAGTTGAGCAACCACTCGTTTCATGCCCAATTGATGGTGTAAAATGTTACGAATTGATTCGTGAGGCACGCTAAGATAACGAGTTACCTCCTTCAAACTTAAATGATGGTTATCCAGCACGATTTCCTTGACTTTGTCGACGTTTTCATCCGTTGTAGACGTTGATGGGCGACCAGATCGTGGTAAATCTTCCACGACTTCTCGACCCTCTGCAAAAGCCCTATACCAATCGTAGACCTGTGTTTTTGATCAAACACACTAGCCATACGCTTTCTGCAACATTTTCAACGATTCGACACACGAAATCCCGTTCAAAACACAAAATTTAAGACAAATTCTTTGTTCGATATTTTTATTTATAGTGAAAATCGCAGAGCACACCTGTGGTTTACTTATTTAATTAAATGCCAAAAACATGCAAATTGACAGATCACGCTCAAACTCTGCGACACTATAGAGGACAGTTGTATCAACACTCCAGCAAAAAAAATGTAGACATATGAGTAACGCGCGCTTTTTAAATGAACTATTCCCGGTATTTTTTTGACAGAATATATAAATAATACTAAATCCGCTCGCCTTCATGTCCATTTTTCTGGATTTCCATGCGTTCTTTCGAGTTTTATTATGTGGACCCAATTGTATTTTTGTTTTTGTTCTCCAGTCCAATCCAATTTTAATCACAGTTCTAATATCGACGAACACATACAAGTATAACATTGAAATAAGCAGCCGACTTAGTCGAATGAGTTGGTGAGTGATAACCATTCGGAAGCGCAGAAGTTCAACTCTCCGTGCATGAAACATCAAGTGACAGAAAAAGCTAATCTGTTGAAAAAGCTAAAAACCAGTCTGCCGTTCGATCTTGACGTAAAACTATGGCAAAATATTTAGACACACACCCCACGTGGAAAAGGAGCTCGGCCAAACTAAAAATAAAGGGTGTAACGGACAATTATATATGTAAATATATATATCTGAAGGGAATCAACATAAGTGTATGGAAATCGCAAATAAACATAGCTAATGTAAAAATGAGGGTCCAGGATTCTTTGAAAAGCCAGCCATCGAATTTAGATGGTCCCAAATAAGTGAAATCAACCATCAAATCTTTTGCAAGAAAAAAGTTCCAAACCCGCGCAAAGTGTTATCATTCAAGTGGAGTCGTTTCATTTTGTTAAGGAACTAACCATTTATTTTGCCCGCTCTATTTCGTTCTCTATTTATATTTATATAATATTTTGTGAGCTAAATACCGATTCAACAATGAAACAAAAACAATTTAGTTATTTATATTTCGACCTCAATTAGAAGGCATCATCTAAAGCTCCTGGTTGGGCTTGTTCGGTTTAAAATAATATCTTCTCACCGAAAGAGTGCCTTAGTAGCAAACCCGATTAGCAATAAACTTCCACTATATACTTCAAATAATGTTTTCGAGGTGATCTCATCAGTTTAGTGAACAGCTGAAAGTCACATGCAGCTAAATTAGGTAACTAAGTTGGTTGTGAACTTGTGTAATATCGGATTAATAGCAGCTGAAGATACATGGGCTTAAAAATTCGACAGGTTTAACTCATGTACTAGGTACTGATTTCAACTTAGAAAAAATATTGGAATATAAAAAAGCTATAGATTCGGTCTTTGTTTACCATATTTACCTTCAAGGTATCCTTTGGCGAATTTTTACGTTAATTCGAATTAATTTTGCAGACAGCATTTTACTTGATAGAACGAGGCCGAATGTCGCGAGAGAAGGTATTTCTTTTGAATTCCTGACGACTGATTTTGCTACTCACATCGATTTCCCCGAAAAATAGAAAGTGATTACCAGCGCGCATATTATGTAAAGCAGTGCGATGATAAAATTATCTCTCACTAAGACAACATGCAACACACAACTATACTATCAACACAATGTAGTGGCAACCTTGCATGTATTACGTAAATTTTAATAATTACTTCCACATCCAGCATATTTTCTAAATTGTGTCCCTTTGACCATTTGCTATTTCCTAATAAGAAGAAATGTCTTGGCGATACGAAATCTGTGTGAAATAAAGAACCATGAAACAAATGCCCATATTAAAGAATCAGTGCTACTGCTTTATATTACAATTAGCTGTTAAAATTTACTCTTTAAGTAAATTTTGTAAATAAATAAAAGAAATAAATATAATTTTTTTTAAATAAATATTTAAAAATAAAAGAAATAAGTATTTTTTTAGCCCAAAAAGCTTTCAAATCCTATTTTCAATATTAGGAAAGTTTTGACCCTTATTCTTAATATACACATAGTAAATCAATATGTGGTACATACGTGCCTTCATAGCTTCAATTAGAAAGTCATCATTCAGTTTAGGCACAATAATATGCCCTTGACAGAACGGAAGAGCCAGATGTCCTTAATTGCTTACATATTTTGTTTGCTGTGAGTTTTTCTTTGACTTTTGACTTTTGATGATAAATATTTTATTCGAAGGCAAATACATTTTAAATCTAATATCTTTTTGGGAAAATAAAACAAGATAGCTTCCGCTGCAGGATGGATTAATTAAATCTTTAACCAAATTGTCAATGTTAACAAGGAATTCAATTTATGTTGTACATTGTCAATAATCAGTTGTAGTTACCATAAAATATCAGCATTCAACATGCTTCGAAAAATCAATTTGTGGTCTGCATCGATAGCTGGAATATTCAAAAATATGGAAGAATTGGTGCGCTTTCAAATGCTGACGGACTACTTCAAAATTTCAGAATGGCATAGGCATTTCATATCACAAATTGCATTTCATATAATAACAGTACACTTTGAAATACAAACAAGTAAATAAATTTGTTAACAGACATAACAAAAAGCTCTTGTCAGCCAGCACAGCAAGGAGAGGTCATGAATTACGATGTTTGGGAAGTGCAGGCGTTAGGTATACGGGGCGTATACGTAATGGGATTTGCTACTTTTACTCTGCTGTGTCGTATGTAAGTGTATATGAATATATAAATATACAGATTTCATATACATACATATGTATAATATATATATACATATATATAAACAGGTGCGCACACATGATTTGGGTGAGGAAGCGGGAGGGCGGCTTTGAATAAAACTCTCTCAATGTTCTAAAACAAAATTAATAAGAAGCCAAAAGCAAACATTTCTTTTAGTGAAAATAAATTAAGTCCAAGACACAATTGAACACATAAAGATATTTAACGACATGAAAATAGAAAAAAACTATAGTTTGACTCTGAATCGCCACTTGTTTTCAACAAATTTCACAGTGGGAGTTTGAGTCTCGTTCTCTAAATAAACTTCCTGTGACTTGATGAAGGCCAACTATTTTGCTTTTGTTTTTGTATTGTTTTGCCAATCATATATGTATTTTAATTAAAAAAAAAAATGCCAAGAGCTAAATGATGATGAATGCTAAAAAATCGTCCTCTCTCGATGGTAGTTGTAAATTAAAACCTATTTTACCTCAAAAAGTGATAATTTTTGATTCACGTGACAAAAGCCACAAAGATAATGTTCATATAAAAATACGGTTTGCTTATAAACTGATATTTGTTTTATTTCATCCTTAATTAGGCGCATAAAAATCCGCTAATTGGTACATGGGTCTCGGTTGACCGCAAAAAAATTTAAAAAATAGTGTAAGAAGTAATAAGAAAAAAAAGGTTTGGCCTCGACTTCAAACTTAAATTCTTCTTTTTCTTGATTGGCATGATAACCGCTTATGCATTTTGGCTGAATTTAACAAAACATACCAGTCCAGCCAGTTGGAAACACCAAGTGAAGCCAAGCCTTTCTCCACCTGATCTTTCTAACATATAGGAGGGGTTTCTCTTCCCCTGCTACCATCAGCTGGTACCGCATCGATATTTTCAGAGCCAGAGAGTACGAAATGCCTTATAAAGTGTTAGTTTGTTTGTCGAGAGAGGACGTTACAACTCAATTGCCTAATGAATTTTTGAATTTTTTTTTCGTGATAAGCTTGATGAAAAGTGACTTAATTGGTATCAAAAATTCCGGTGGCTTTGAACCCCAGAACACCCCTTGGTTGCGCGCGTGTATATATGTAAATATATGTATATAATCTTTGTGTTCAAATGCTCGCTTCAAAGCAGTTTGATTTGATTTGGTTCTGTCTGCTGTGGCTTATAGGTGAGTTTACTATTTAAGGTGCTCTCCACCTAAAACCACACTCACCACAAATTTAGCAAACTTTGCTATAGCGTACCAACTCAGTTTGAGGAATAGTCCATGTACACATACAGGCGTAATGGTAAATAATAGAACTGTTGTGTTTCCTACCTCTTCTGGTTCGAGAAGCAGTAGCAGTCGTAGCATTGGATATCTGTAAGTGCACAGTTTGTTGTGCCATACCATTTAAACCTGTTTCTAATCTGCAGCATGCAACTTCCTGTTATGTTTACGCACTAACTACTTGGTGGCATTACCTACAAGTCAAGCCACATGTAAGCGTATACAATTTGGCACTTTAAATGTAATTTAGATAACAGGTGGCGTAGTTCTGTAGTAGGAAGGGGGAGTGAAATGAATGAAAGCAGACGCTTACATATGCATTTGTATGTACGTATGTATATTTGTCGAGCTGTCATCAAGTGTGGCTACTCACACAGCCATACACACATACAAGGGCGATTCAATAAGTACCCATGTTTGAGGACAGGGGGTGTTCCTGTGAGAAGTTAGTATTAGCATCGCGTGCTGCCATTTATCAAACAATGGCAAAACAAATTTCAGACTGATTGATAGGTTAGTTTGGATTTGGCAGCTATTCGAGTAAGACGTGTTTCGTGATTTTCGCAAAGATGAGATAAGAGATAAAAGCAAAGTTAGATGCTGTCTATGGGGACGATTCGCCATTTATGACCACATTTAGATATTGGTTAAACGAAATTAAATGTGGGCGAACATCTGTTTTTGATGAGAAGCGACCAGGACGCTCTGCAGACGTATTTACCGAGGAAAGCATCCAACAAGTCCACGACATGATTCTTGCTGATCGACGAACGAAAGTGCGTGAATTGACAAAGGCCATAGGTGAGTCGACCGGAACGGCAATCAATATTTTGCTTACTTAATTGGCGATGAAAAAATTGTCGGCCCTATGGTTGCCGCGATTGCTCACAGTGGACAACAAGCGGACACGTCTGTTAACTTCGAATCAGTGTTTGGAACAATTTAAGCGAGATCCGAAGGAACCAGGATTCATCATTACATACCAGAAACTAAGCAATAATCAAAACAATGGATTTCATCCGAAGAAAGTCCCATCGACCGGAAAGGTTATGGCAACGATTTTTTGGGATGCGAACAACGTCATCCTCTATGACTTTTTCTAGATCCCTAACATGAAGAAATGGTTCGCGGGAAAAAATTTAATTCAAGGAAGTCTTCGCCGAGACAGAGGCATATTTAGAGAGTTAAAAAAAAATGACAGCAGTAGAAGTGCATCTGTCTAAAAGGGGACTGTGTCGAAAAATAGAAAAACATTTTTGAAAAAATTGTCTTTATTTCTAACACGCGTACTTATTGAACCCCCCTCGTACATATGTAAGTGCTTTAACGCAAAATAGATTTTTTTGACTTGAACTGCACTCCATTGGACGAATCAGCAAGAGATTGGATTGAATTGTAGGTTTATGTTTGTATAAAAGTTTGATTTTTCGGTCAGTTGTAAGAAGACACAATGAATTTTTAATACTAAGCAAATAGCCATTAGATACATTGCTTTCACATTTGTGCACATTTGCCCACTTGACTTATTGTATGCTCTGCGCATTTTTATGCCAGTTCTTCGAGGAAATTGCTAAATTGGTGCAGTCTAATGGGAGATCATGCATATGCACATAGGTGTGTGTCTGCCTTCGTTGAGGATTCATCGAATGCAATTTGGTGCTGAGTTTTACTATTTATATTTCTGGATCTGGGCACTTCTAATGAGTTCAGACGCCAGCTGACGTTTTTACTTTCAGGTTTGGCATACCTTATTTTACCCTAAACACACTCAGAATATTTTTGTGCGTGACCAGTATTAGTGTTGTTTACAGTAACTTTAAATATTCAAAAATGGATTTACAAGTATTTTTCCTAATTAACCAGAAAAGAATGCATGCAGTGACCTAAATTGATTTTATGACGAGCAAGCAACATCTGGTACAACAAATTTTTTCTTGATCATTGTTTGTTTACGACGAATTCCGGCAAGATCATCCAAACTCAGCTGCTGTCAGAAGATATGGATACTGTGCAGAGAATGATTGGGCAAGATCGTCGTGTTAAATACCGTGAGATTGAGGTATCTTGGAAAAGCGACTGGACAAAGTGTTTCGAAAAGTAGTTGAATCGAATGCAAAGGTGTATTGATCATAATGCAGAATATTCTGGAAAACAATAAAACTGTTTTTAACCACCAACATTCATTTTTCAATTTTTAATGTCTAATAATTCCTTTACGTTATTCTCGTTTATTCTTCCTCTTGATTGGCGCTATAACCGCTTACGCGATTTTGGCCGGGTTTAACAAAGCGCGCCAGTCGTTTCTTTCTCGTGCTAACCGACGCCAGTTGGACACACCAAGTGAAGCCAAGTCCTTCTCCACCTGATCTTTCCAATGCAGAGGAGGCCTCTGCTACCACCAGCTGGTACCGCATCGAATACTTTCAAAGCCGGAGCGTTTGTATCCATTCGGACGACATGACCTAGCCAACGTGCCCGCTGGATCTTTATTTGCTGCGCTATGTCTATGTCGTCGTAAAGCTCATACAGCTCATCGTTCCATCGTCTGCGATATTCGCCGTTGCCGACGTGCAAAGGTCCAAAAATCTTACGCAGAATCTTTCTTTCGAACACTCCAAGCGTCGCTTCATCGGATGTTGTCATCGGCCAAGCTTCTGCGCCATACGTTAGGACGAGCATGATGAGAGTCTTGTAGAGTATTAGTTTTGTTCGTCGAGAGAGGACTTTACTGCTCAGTTGCCTACTTAGTCGAAAGTAGCACTTGTTGCCAAGAGAGATTCTACGTTGGATTTCAAGGCAGAGTTTTATTAAAACCCATGTGCCAGTTTTATTACTACTCAGATGTACAAAGAATTTATTTTTTCTTAATTAGAATAGAAAACCGACTATACTCGTATATTGTAATTCTGTAAATTACGTCTTGAGGAGACTATTTTTTAAAACCAAATGTTAAGTCTGAGATTTCTTTTGCTGTGTCTCCAAGTTTTTAAAATTTTATCTCAGTTATCTTTTGGAAATCTCTGATGAGAAGTCTGATGATGAGATGCGATGTTTACTTGTGATGGTGCACCCGAAATTGGTCAGAGAATGCCTCACATCACAATCGATCGCAGCCGAATTCTAAATGAGAGGATTTGGAGCCTCATGACTGACTGCTATCTGCTCCGAAATCTTTGTCCACCAGAAGATCGGAGGCCCTCGAGAGATCTTCTGAGGTTAACATAATGGCAGCTCCCTTAGGGGACACTTTCCGCGAAGTATGCATGCTGTGAGACTCGGCATTACTTCAAGTCCATTTTGCGTCTGCTTCCTCTGGGCTGTCTGGCTCTCGTGGCGATAGGATGTACGCATCATATCCTTCCCTTCTTTTTGATATAGCAAGTTTTACCATTAACAGCCTGTTGAACTTCATCAGCAGCAGGGAGCAAATAGCACAACCATAACTCAGCCTTCGTTTGGTCATCATCTCCAAATACTTAAACCCTTCTCCTCCGTCCCTCTCATCCTTACGTCCTATTAGTTTCCTCCACCTTACTTTCTTTGCAATGGTATTACAAAGAATGAATTTGATTTCTTCGTCTTAGTGTGGCCTCTCTCTGAGCAACAATTTTAACATAACATAAAAGAGATTTTTTAAATTTGTGTAAGCCAATAATCAGAATTAAAAGTCAGGTACTCATACCTATTACACTTCAGACCTAAGAGAGAAAGTATAGGAGGAAACTGGTAAGAGAGGAAACTTCAATGTCCACCATGACCACTTTTATAGGTTAATAGTCAGAGAGCTGATTCATGGATGCCTCATTGTTTAGATATCGATGTTAAAGGTTATTCAGCAACAATTTGCGCTACAGCATCAATATTCTCAACAAAACGTGTAGTTTTTGGTCTACCAGGCCTTTTACTATCCTCGACAGAACTTAAGGGTGATCAGATTGGAGGCTTTTTTCCGAATAGGGTTTATTTGACAGATCACACATGACTACGGTTAAAGCTAAATACATAATTTTTTTCAGTATTCATTGGCATTTCATCATGGAAAGACTTACGCGTCAGCAACACATAAAATTCGTACAATTGTATGATGAAAAACACGCGCTCAGGCCAGCCATTACATTCATTGGAAACAATCATATGGTGTGGCCTATGGGCATATTTCTTCAAAGACGAGGCTGGTTACAATGTGACATTGAATAATGGCGAACGCTATCGCACCATGATAAACGACTTTTTGATGACCCAAATTGAAACCCGTGATCTCTACAACATTTGGTTCCAACAAGATGACTTACAATAGAGCCCATGAAACAATGGATTTGCTGCGTCGTCGTTTCGGTGAACAATTTATCTCTTGTCTCGGAGTAGTGGATGGGTCACCAAGATCGTGTGATATCACACCTTAGAACTTTTATTTATGGGCGTATGTAAAGTCTAAATGCTTTGTGGATAAACCAGCTTGAATTGATGCATTGGAAGTCAACGACCGAAGTTCTTCAGAGAGTCATTCAAAATTGGTGTTTCGGATGACCAAAAAAAATAATAAAGACCGCCCAAACAATTTGAATTATCATTGTTTTATTTCAATTTAAAATCCTACACATATAAATTGATCACCCTTTAGTTTCTTCAATTTTTTCACCAGCCTTTCAATAATCAGCTCATTTAAATGATTATTACCACGAAAAAATCCCGAATATTGCGATATGTTATTCTTAAAGGCCGACCATTTTCAAAATAAGTTTCAATAATCTGTCTAAGAATTATTCTCTGCTGACTTCTAGACATCACTTTGTCAGACCCTTTATTAAAAATAGGTTCACATAGTTTCTCCCATCAGAATATAGCGGACGTGGCAAGCAAATCAAATGCCGAGTGATAGTTTATTTAATTCTAACTATTAAATAAAGCCGATCAAACAGCAAGTAATGAATATCAAGTAAATACTACAATATATTTTATATTTTTCCAACAACTTGAGTTTTAACGTTCTAAAAAAGTAATGAAACCAAAACAGTTTTAGGAATAGAAAAGTTAAATTTCAAATAGCCAAATTTAGGTAGCCTTTCAAATGTGTGCATTTTTGGTAATTTTGTTTTTATGTTTTTAGTTCGCTTCATATTTTCTATACTCTGGCAGAAAGCTCGACCCATTTGGCAACATTTCAAATGCAAATGCTAGCTTCAGTAGGAAATATGTAAAAATGGTAGTTCCACAGCAGCAGAAGGTAAAACGCATTGCCTGCTGCAGTCACAAACGGATTTCCATGACAGTTTAAAAACCCTTTTTGATCCGATAAGCTTTCATCTAAAATGAAATTTTTTTTAACAAAATCAAAATATAAAATTATCTAGTCCCAATTGGCATATGAAATTGGATATGCAAACATTTAAATGCATGCGAAATTGTTAGCCAGTTTTAATAAAGATTTCGATTCAGATTTTTCACATTTATTTTATTTATGTACGTCTTTATGTAAGATTTTGCAAAAATTTCAAACAGAAATAATTTAGCTTAATGGAAATAAATATTATGTTCAACAGCTCGCATAAAATACACGCATTAAAAATATAATACTGTTAAATTTTTATTAACTTCAATTTACAATTTTTTTGCAATTATATCTGGCAAAAACAAAAAATAGAACAAATTCTTCATTGCTGAAATATAAAATATTCTAGCTTTCAAATTAACATTTTAGTATTACTTCCGGAGACAGACGAATGTAAGGGGATGTGATTAACTCTTCAGTTTACGAGATAAAATAAAAGCGTTAAATAACTTTCTTTTTACCACAAAAATTATAAAAAAACAATACTTCTAGTTAATATACACATTTAGTAAATAATGAATAGCTTAGGGAGAGTGAGGATAGGGAGTGTTGCCGGCACTTCTGGATGAACTTGTGTTGAAGCGTGCGGCTTGGAGGCTCCTTAGATAGTGTCGTTTTCTACACACGATGTGCAGAATGCATAAAACCGTTAATCGATTCTCAGCAATAATTTTTCGACCTTATAAGGGATATGACAGATATTTGTTTACAACAGCGAATATATTATAGAAGGTGGCGCCTTCCGAAAACTGCTACTTTGTTTTTCATGACTTTGACAGCCGGTGACGTCATGCACTACAATAATAAAAAAGACAAATAAACAAAATAAAGATAAACGACCTGTTTATAAAAATTCATGCGATGGCTTGGCAATATTTATTTCTTTATTCAGAGAGACTTTTCTAATATTAGAGCAGACTTTTAAGAGACCAATTCATTGGTACAAAGAAAATATTTTAGAATATTTCAGATTAAGAAGTGTAGTAAAATTAATTTACCAACATAACTAACTATTTAAATTGCTAAAAAATATATACAAGTTTAAATTGATTTTTAACGAATTAATATAATATAAAACTAAAATAACAAACATTATCGAAGTATTACTTTCATTTAATACATAAATAGTAATTTTTTAATTACATTCAAAATAATTGTTTGGTTACAGAAAGGCCCAAATCCAAAAAGTTTCAGATATAATTAAAGTCAAACAACGTTCTAATTAGTGGCTCATTAGCATTATACTTAGTCTTGCCATAAATTCTGTGCCAAATTTTATAATGCACATTTTTTTTTTATTACAAACATAGATACAATATAATATACATAACCCTGTTTGTTGATTTTTTAAGAGCTATAAGAAAGTTTTTCAGAAAAACACACGTAAAGTTCAGAAAAATGCATGACATTTTTATTTAAATCGATAGGACAGTCCATATAATTTAATGTTTGAAGATTATTTCATGCAAATGTTGACCGCGACTGCGCTTCAAATGGTCCATCCGCTTAGTCCAATTTTGGCATACTCTTTCCAATGTTTTGGCCGGTATCTCACATATAAATGCTTTAATGTTGTCTTCCAATGCGTTAATTGATACAGGCTTTGTCTGAATAGACATGAGCTTTAACATAACCCCACAAAAAATAATCTAAAAGCGTTATAGGCACGATCTGGGTGGCCAATTGACAGGCCCCGAACGTGAAATAAAATGTTCACCGAACTCGCCTCTCCACAAGTTCGTTAGAGCATATTCACGTCTGTCTTATTTCTGAAACACACTTTACCAAATTGAATTCAAGCACTATAATGTCTACCACACTGTACACCAAAGCAACTGTCCAAGGGGTGGTAGTGCTGTAATAATTAAGAAAAATATTGAGCAGTACGAAGATTTCACTTTAAGTACAGAAATATTCCAAGCCACAACTGTAACAATTAAAAAAAAAAACCAACCGCTTTTAACCACTGTTATATGTATATTGCCCGCCAAGATACAATATATCCTCAGGCGAATACAAGAATCTCGTCAACATGCACAAATTATAGTTTTTAATTGGTGGAGATTTTAACGCAAAAAATGTTTATTGGGGGTCACGTTTAACCACAGTGAGAGGTCGTGAGTTGTACAAAGCAGCGCGAGAAACTGGATGTGACTTCATTTCAAGCGTGAAACCAACATATTGGCCAACTGATGCCAATAAAACTCCAGACCTGATCAACTTTTTCATTGTAAAGAAACTGTCAACGAACTTTATTCAAATTGCCGAAGGTTCTGCTCATTCACCAATAATTTTGTGATTTTTTAAGCCGTTTGCATTCCGTGCCATTATTCTCAGCATATCAATAATTGATTTTGTTACCTTGTACCTTATTTGTTTTTCGAGATCATTTATTCGTTTTTGGAGGTTTTTGTTGAAATCTACGTGATTATTCAATTTGAGAAGTATTTGGGCGAGAATCTGATCATTGTTTGTTATTTTGTTTCATATCGCACTCTTCTTATCTTCATTGAGAATTTCAACAAAAGATGCATGTGGCGAGAACAATTTCGCAGAAAAACATCCTCTTATTTTTGCTCTTGTTCATATGCATTAAAAATATAAAAAAAAAATAAATAATTGGCGCGTACACTTCTGTTAGGTGTTTGGCCGAGCTCCTCCTCCTATTTGTGGTGTGCGTATTGATGTTTTTCCACAAATGGAGGGACCTACAGTTTCAAGCCGACTCCGAACGGCAGATATTTTTATGAGGAGCTTTTTCATGGCAGAAATACACTCGGAGGTTTGCCATTGCCTGCCGAGGAGCGACCGCTATTAGAAAAATGTTTTTATTAATTTTGCTTTCACCGAGATTCGAACCAACGACCTCTCTCTGAATTCCGAATGGTAATCACGCACCAACCCATTCGGCTACGGCGGTCGCCGTATATGCATTACCTACTCATAAATTATACTCAGTTTCGTGACAAATTTCGCTTGTTAACAATGGAAAAATCGAATTGCAGTAATTGCATTACAAAAGTGTGGTAAAAGTTCAAGTAAGATTAAGACTAAGTAACGGCAGATTCTTTGGTGGCACGCGATTTGGTGGCAAAACGACAATTTCCAGGCAAAAACTTCAAAAGACGCGAAAAATGTTATTCAATCGGTTCAGCGTTCCGACAATCCAGCCTCCGTAAAGGTTTGTTTTAATTTCTACGAAAAAGGGGTTAAGACCGGTGCAAAAGTGTAACAAGGGGATGTCTTGGAAAGCGTGGTGAAACAATTGAGCAGTACCTTTTTCAATGGAGACCGCTGGATATTCCAGCAAGATTCCGCTACAGCCCATAAGGCAAAAACCACCCAGCATTGGGTAGAAAGCAATATTTTTATTTTTATAAGAATAGAGGATTGACCGTCTGGAAATCCTGATCTAAATCCATTGGACTACAGTTTGTGGTCAGAATTGGAGAACATGGCCTGTCGAAGACCTCACAGAAACTTGGAGAGCCAAACCATCTTTGGTTCGAGCAGCGACGTCAATATCAATGGAAACCGTGCGTGCTGCAACAGCTGAGTGGTCTTATCGTTTGAAGGCTTGTGTAAAGGCAAATGTGACCATTTCGAATGAAAATAATTTTTTGATTAATATTTACGTGATTAATTAAAGCTTATTTTATTAAAAAAAAGTATTATAATTTCATATATATAACGGACTTAACTTGAAAAAGAACTTATGGCAGGACTAAGTTTAATTTCTTACTAAAGCCAACGCAAAAAATCTTTAAACGACGAAAATTTCCGCAAGGAACATTAAACAGTATTCGTCCTAGAATAGCCAGACAGACAATTTTTCTATAAACGAGATCAAAGATAGATTATACTGCCTGAAGAGTGCCTCTGTCATTTAACTAACCAATCGGCGCCGAGATTCGTGTGATGGATTCGGGTCTGAAAACTTGAGTGAAAGGAGTGCAAAAGCACAAACATTTTTTGACCCTCTCCACTCGATTTATTTCGACTGCATGATAAGTCCTCCAAAATGAAAGCAGCGTAATCTAATTTGTTCCAAACAAACGTGGACTATAGCATTATACGAGTATCATTCTAGACGCATGTAAATTTCAGAGAAGGAAGTCTTAATGAATCACCCTATAACCACATCGGATTATATATGTAATCGTTTTATAAATATCTATTATATTAAATTCATGTGTGCTTAAAAATTTCATCTTTACCAGAAAAGGGTTATACAAGCGTTAAGAAAACATTTAAGCATCAAATCTAAGAGACTTGCAGTATTTTTCCCAGTTTCATTACTTAATACATACAATCATGTATTTGTGCCCGTATGTAGGTATATGCCCTGATTTCTGTCGAAACTATGTTAACAGCCAATTTCATGTCCGAAAATTTTGCAACAAAGTTTCGTGCAATATTTTTGCTGAGCGTAAAACTGGCACACAGAAAACTCTTCACATAATGCAATTTTAGAAATTGAAAGGAAGCAACCATTTTGTCACGTACTTTCTCATTTCAAGAATAAAGCGCACTCTTAACATTTACAAATCGCTGGCTATTTTATGTTTCAAAAACTTCTCAAAAGCGGAGAGACACAATTTGCCATATGATGTTTCACACAATTTCACTCTAACAAACTTGCGTTATAGCCTGCATCATTTGCGGTAAGAGTGTGTGGAAATAAATTTAAAGCTAACAAGTAACAAATACTAAATTCAGTTCAGACCGCACTTTATATGTTATATGCGCGCACATTTTAATAAAATTTAGTTTGGGTTGGCTGCAAACAAACTCAAAGACAATGCGAGTTAAAAAGTTGGAATTTTATAAATGAAATTATGTTTATAAGAATTAACTAACGTTAAATTAATTAGATTAATTAAGAAAATGAAATGTCAAAACTGTAAATGTAGTGACCTTATAATTATGGGACAAGCTTTATTTGTACCGAAGTCTCTCTACATATAAATATAAAAAACATGGTGACTTTTAATTTTTTACAAAACGAGTTATATTTTAAAGTAAATGTAATTTCTGTTTTATATAAATAAATTATTCAGTAGTATATAAGTATTAATTTGAGGAATTTTCTGGGTAGCTGGCTGTAGGGATCGACATCTCTAAAAATCTTCTTTTGCTGTTGTTTGTTTGTTCCATTTAGTTGTGAGTTACAGGGTGTTAAGAAGTCAATAGAAGTTAACAAAGAAAAATTCTGTACATTTTATAGGTTTTCTTTGATAAATATTGTATATAAATACAAGCCAGTCCAGATGCTAAAATTGTGAATGGTGTTTATGGTGACGATGCAGTTAATTAAGTGTCGATAATGTCGATAAAATCACAGGAATAGTCGAAGTTGACCGCCATGTTAGTAGTCATAGCATCGTTCAGAAGCTAAAGCCATTTGTGCAAATATTTGATGCAAAAATTATGGATTACCTTTAACCAAACTAATATTTTATTTTTTTACAAAATATTGCGCATTTAAAAGGAAAGATCGTCTCATTACTTTTACAATAACACCTCTTTTTTTTTTAAGTGGGTCAAAAGTTTTTTAAAATATGTATATGGTTTTACATTTTTTTGAAGAACTGATCTTTGACCCCTAATGCACCTGTAATATAATTTAGCGCAAAAATTGTTATATGTGAACACTAATAGGACTAGGAATAAGTTCGTGCGGTTTTTTTTCGAAATTTGAAACTTTATTGACGTAAAATGGTTACAAATTTAATATTCAAAATATTGTCCATCGCTTACTACTACTTTTTCCCATCTTTCTGGCAATTCACGGATTCCCTTTGTGAAAAATTCGGTCGGTTTTGCCGCAATCCACGAATCGATCCATTTTTTGACTTCATCGTAATTACGGAAGTGCTGGTCAGCCAGGCCATGTTGCATCGATCGGAAGAGATAGTAATCGGATGGCGCAAGGTCTGGACTATACGGCGGGTGGGGTAGGACATCCCATTTGAGCGTTTCTAAGTATGTTTTGACCACTTGTGCAACATGTGGCCGAGCATTGTCATGTTGCAAAATAACTTTGTCGTGTCTATCGGCTCAAACGCATCAATTGTCGTCGGTAGACATCCCCCGTAATCGTTTCATTCGGTTTCAGTAGCTCATAATACACAACACCCAGCTGGTCCCACCAGATACACAGCATAACCTTCAGGCCATGAATATTCTGCGCCGACGTCGATGTTGAAGCATGGCCAGGGTATCCATACGTTGCCCGACGTTTTGGATTGTCGTAATGGACCCACTTTTCATCGCCAGTCACAATTCGATGCAAAAAACCCTTTCTTTTGTGCCGTTGAAGCAGTTGTTCGCATGCCATAAAACGGCGTTCAACGTCTCTTGGCTTCAATTCATACGGCACCCAATGGCCTACCTTTCGGATCATTCCCATGGCTTTTAAACGTTTGGAAATGGTTGATTGATCAACTCCCAAAGTTTTTGCAACCTCTTCTTGCGTTTGAGCCGGATCTTGATCGAGCAATTCCTCCAATTCGGTATCCATGAACTTTGGCGGCGCACCCTCGCGTTCTTCGTCTTCCAAGCCAAAATCACCACTTTTAAAGCGTGCAAACCACTTCTGGCACGTTCGCTCAGATAGAGCATGCTCACCATAAACTTCCACCAAGATACGATGACTTTCGGCTGCTTTTTTCTTCATATTAAAATAATGAAGAAGAATTCCCCGCAAAAACACATTATTTGGCACGAAATTCGACATTTTCAAGTGTGGTAAAAATATTGTTGTTTACGCTTCAAATAAAAAACTTATACTGACGTTTGTGCCTTACGACAGTAGCTCTCCAATGAATGTTTGGAAATGTGGATCGATGGAATAATAATCAAGTTACGCCATCTGTTGTAAAACCGCACGAACTTATTCATAGTCCTATTATTTAAACAGATGCGACAGGCGGATTCTTAATTGGCGCGTTAACCGCTTAAGCGATTTTAGCCGTGTCGAGGCAGTCGTTTCTTTCTCGTGAACCAAGTGCAGCCAAGTTCTTCTCCAGCAGATCTTTCCAACACAGAGGAGGCCTTCCACTTCCTCTGCTATCACCAGCTGGTACCGCATCGAATACTTTCAGAGGCGGAGCGTTTGTTTCCATTCGGACGAAATTACTCAGCCAACGTAGCCTCTGGATCTCTATTCGCTGTTCTACGCCTATACCGTCGTAAGTATGCATCGTTCCATCGCCTGCGATAAGCGCCATTGCTAATATGCAAAGGTCTAAATATCTTCCGCAGGATCTTTCTCTCAAACACTCCAAGGGGCGCCTCATCGGATGTTGCCATAGTCCAAGCTTCTGCGCCATACGTTAGAACGGTCATGATGAGATTCTTATAAAGCGCTAGTTTGGTTTGTCGAGAGGGAACTTTACTACTCTATTGCCTACTTAAGAGAGATTCTACGTTGGATTTCAAGGCTGAGGCGACAAGCGGATTATGGCCATGTTTTTACTTTTCTGGTTATTCACACACATGAATTTTAATTAAGTTTTTACAAATTTCGTAGGCTCATATCCCGATTTCGGAAAAATAAATTTTTTACTTGTGCCTCAAAAAAATAATGACTCGTACACATCTGTTAGGTGTTTTGCTCCTCCTTCTGTTTGTGGTGTGCGTCTTGATGTTGATCAACAATCGGAGGAAACTAGAGTTTTACGCCGCCTCCGAACGACAGATGGTTTTTTAAGAAGAGTTCTTTTATGGCAGAAATATACTTGGAGGTTTGACATTACCTGGCGAGGGGCGGCCGCCATAAGAAAAAACTTTTTGTATCATTTGGTGTTTCATGCACGAAGATTCGAACCTGTGCACTTTCGAATGGTAATCACTCACCAACCCATTCGTTTACGACGGCCTCATTATATATCAGAATGCAGGAAATCAACAATCAGCAGTGGTTACGACTACGACATTATAGCTTGTCGCCTTTAATCGATTACAGTGTTGCCTACAGGTTGGTTCGATCAGCAGATTTATATGGTTATGGTTACGGCACATCTAATTTAACCTTCACTACAGACTTAAGATCGGTCTGTTCCGATAACGCTGATTGATAACACTCGCTTTTCGTGGATCATGTGATTCCATATCCATTACTTGCATGTACGAGTGTGTATAACACTAGTAAATGTTCTAAAGCATTGATTATTGACTATTCCAGATTTAACATTCTAATTTATCGTTTTTTGTTTTCAAGTTATACAAATTTCATAACGAAGAAAATATGAATACAGGTATAAACAGCATAACAAAACATCTTACCACTAATCTGACCTGGAACACATATGAGCTGCTACATAACTGAAGGTGGTGAACAAGAAAATTTCAGAAGGGAAAACTTTAAAGTACACTTAAGAAGTTCAGGGAAAATTGGCAGAAGGAAGTTGCACTCAGTTGGAAAGAATATTTATGGCCAGCACTGCCCGAACGCAACAACACCATTCAAAAATTTAATTCACTTTTCTGGCAAAGTCAAGTTGCTCTGAAGGCATGAAAAACGCCCTACAAACAACTTCCTAGTTGCCGTCTAAGAAATGGGCAGAACAAGTATGTTGTTTTGTATTTGCAATATTTTACACGGCAAATAAAATATTTGCATAACATACTTACGTATACATTTACTATACATGTTTAGTTTGAGAAGGGAACTTCTAGACCAACACTTAACCACCAACCAACTACCTATTTTACTACGATGATAAACAGCAGCAGTCAGAGCCGCAACTACTAGGGGGAGTGACGTAGAGGTATGGTGGTGTAAGACAAAATTGCATAGTTGTGGGAGATGAAAAACTTGATCGGCAAAGTTGAAATTGCTGTACTCCAGCTCCACCAGCCGCTTGAGCGACAAGTACCACTGGTATGTACTGGAGGCTCTTGTGCATGGGACACATTTTATTCTCGCCATGGAAGCCCTTAACACAGCCTGTCTTTTAGCTACCACTGCAGCTAATCATTCGACGCTGTGCACCCGCTTAACCAAACATACTAGTTTACGGTAAAAACAACAAACCATAAAATACGATGCACTTGTAGGCCCTTGTGGCCTTGCTATGTATGTTTGTATGCTATGTGCACAAAGCTATATATTATTTGCGGGAAGTTTCACTTACCAAGTGGTAAACAATTTACCTTAGCCAATGAAATGCGCATTCATATTTACTTGCATTTGCAGTTTTCGAAAAAATGATAAATATAGTTGACTTTTTGGTAGCTGAGTAAGGCACGACTACGTTACTTATGTTTTTTTTACGTTTTCCATTGAGACAATAGACAATAAGCTTGCGTTGGTAGGAATGCGCACAAGGCGTAGAAGAAATGCTTACACCCTCTGATACACCTACTTACCTCCTTATTTTTAGTAGAGTAAGTGGTTTTTTGCATTCCCCCAAAATAAGATTACAGCACCCACTCGATTACATAAATAACAAATTCACTTAGGTTGTAGATGATAAGCAGAAGTAATTAATAAAAGTTTATAACAAAAGTGAAGTAAAAGCATATTTTTTGCAGATGTGAAGGGAAAGCAAATGCCATTAAAAGGATAATAAATCAGCTACTATTAAATATACGAACCTGTTAAAGCATGTTTTTTTCTCAGAAGCCATTGAATGGATCATACGCTACATAGAGCGTAAGAATAGAAAACCACTGTTTTCGTGCAACGCTGCATTGAATCAACCATACGAAGTGTTACAAGTAAGTTAAGCGAATTTAATTATAACTCGGAAACAGGCACTCGCATATTAATAAATATACCCTGAATTAAATAACTGTAGCAAAGTTTTCGCTATACATTTTATTTATATTTATTTTTAATACTTTCTTTATGAAAATATAGTTCAATATCCTACAAAAACCATAAAAATCTAAAATGTCATGCATTTGCTATAAAAAATTACACAAGATAGTAAATAAAATTTTTGTTTTAAGTCAACATAAGTTTTAAGTTAGTTCAAATTGGCACTTTGATATATTAAAAATCAGTGGGCTACAACTCTGCGTACTCAAATTTTTTCTAAGATTAAAAATTTTTTAATTTTGTTAATTAGAATACAGTTTAGTTACATAACAATTCCGAATTGCCAATAGCATTTATGTCGAAGATGTAGACCAGACTACATTGAATTCAGCGTGGCTCCCACTAGTTTAGTACCATATTTTTATCGTAATTACGAGGCGTGATTTTAAAGTAAGTACCGTTTTTAAATTACGCTGCCGCAGCGCTGAGGTCGCCGTTTATCGCGTCGTGTAGCTACATCTGTTGGGAGGCCACAGCCGCCATTACGGAATCATCGGATCGAGTCTATATCTGTTTCTGTGAAGTGCGCGCTGTAATACGGTTCCCCTGTGTTCAAGGCTTCAAATCAGCTGACATTCATCTCCAAATCAGTGAAGTGTATGGTGAACACATTAGAGTGATGGAATGGTGCGGAAATGGGTTAGGGCCTTTAAAGATGTCGCGCAAGTGTCGTTTTACTCCACGATAATGCCCGTTTACACACAGCAAATAGAACACAAGACCTTATCACTTCTTTTGGCTGGGAACAATTGGACCACCCTTCATACAGTCCCAATCTAGCGCCGAGCGACTAGTATTTGTTTATGCACTTGAAGAAGCATCTGGCGGGGCAGCGCCATTCCGATGATGGCAAAGTGAAAACGACTGTGAAGCAGTGGTGTTCTAATCAGGCGGCAATCTTCTTTGACGATGGCATACAAAAGCTGGTCCCACGATACGATAAAGGCCTCAAAAGTAATGAAATTTTGGCCTTTCGCGTGAATAAATTATTTTTAGAAAAAATTTACATGTTGTTTTTTTATGCCAAAACGGTACTTACTTGAAAACCACGCCTCGAACATCTGGGGAGCAGAACTCTTCAAGCGTCAAGCATGGGACCGACCGCGGCGCTATACTGTCATAAGAAATTAAAGCAGGTGTTCAAAGAATATCCTTCCTCATTTCAAACTATGCATCGTTCGGTTTTAGAGTTTAACGTTAACGTATAACTTGGTACAATTGTTCATGTACGTTCATAAAGTGCAACAATACCAGAACGTTTTGAGGAAGCATACGATATTTTTCTGATATCTAAGTTTCACTAAGCGTCCATAAGCATCTCAGATGTGCGAGCACTTCAGATTTTACATAAAAATGACACAACGAAAAGTGTTAAGCTGGAAAATTAGTGCCGCAACTGTTAAATTTTTCTTCTTTGATCTTATCACATTTCACTTGGGGTCAGCTCTCCTGGTACGTAATATCCACATTTTTCACTCCTGGCTCGTCTCGGTGTTTAAGTTTACACGTTTCATATCACTTTCTAGTTGCTTCGTCCATGTATGTTGCGGTCGACCAGGCTTTCTTGGGGCTATGGCAATGTTTAACATGTTTTTTGCCATATCTGGTTCAGGCTTCCTCTGGACATGCCCATACCAGCGAAGACACACGATTACTTGTATTTTTTGCTCAATCGGCGCGATATTAAGACTTCCACTAATTAATCGATTAGGCACAATACTGGATCGTGACCGAGGCTGAGTATCTCATCATTTTCATTTTTGCCGTTTGCAGTTTTCTTTCGTGTGACTTTTGCATTCCTTAAACTCTGAGACATAATTTGGAAAAACTTCTGAAAAGTCATTATAGAGATGGTATAAAATTCTGAGTCCCAATGATCCACTCAGTAACCAAGGGAATATATATATATGTATACTTATATATATGTACGAGTGTAGATATCTATAATTCTTGGAGGATCGTGGAAGTGAATGTATTAAGCTTGGAGAAGATCATATTGAATAAAAAATAGTTTAATTTAAAAACAAGTGCGAGAAGCTTCGAAAACTCGCTCATGTTTTAGTATCATCCAATTTGGGTCAGCTGTTAATTTTTGGAATCAAAATACTCATAGGCAACGCAAGTTATATCTTGAAACATCAGAGGGATGTACGGAAATTTAGTCTTAAAATATTATATAAAAAACGGACGTGTTTAATATCCGATCGTAATAATTTGTATGCCGGATCAAAATGAAGTGGGTGCATTATATATTTTGTAGGCTAAATCCACTCCATCCACTATAAACAACCGTTATGTGCTATAAAATTAAAAATTAGTTAAATACCCTGTATAAATGCAACAAGATGTAAATATGCTAACCAGAAAGTATGGATGAGCATAAAAAGAGAGTAAAATAATTGGAATATATATTATATTTACTGACGAATATATATTATATTTTTATGTATTTATAGCAAAAATATTCGCGGAGTATTTTCAAAGGCATACAAACATAATGAATGATACTCACGTTTTATTTCACAATTTATAAAATTTATGAGAAAACCGCAGCTGTGCAAATGAAATGGTAGAAATATTGGAATATGAA
Source organism: Anastrepha ludens (assembly GCF_028408465.1). Taxonomy (NCBI): domain Eukaryota; kingdom Metazoa; phylum Arthropoda; class Insecta; order Diptera; family Tephritidae; genus Anastrepha; species Anastrepha ludens. The sequence goes on from NC_071500.1 coordinate 72,999,816, forward strand.
TATGAAATTTGGCAGTAAAAACGTTAAATGAAACGATTGGATTTAAATACCCAGCAGAAAATAATATCATCTACGAAAACGGTTAAATTTTAATTATTTTGGTATAATTATGTTTGCTAATGATGATCAGAAAGTACCGGGAATATTTAATTTAAACGAACCGCGCACGTGCGTACCGGTCCATATTTTTTTCTAATGTTGCTAGGACTGTAAGACACACATCTGTCACTTTTTAGCGCCATCGGATCATTTGAGAGATGCTGTACGTCGCAAACGGCCAGAAATGTGGGCAAACAATTCTTGGATTGGCGCGTTATTATGCGTCATCGCACCGATCTCAAATTGTGCTGGATTATTTGACCAAACACCAAGTAAATACCATCGTGCAAGTACCGTATTCACCTGATATGCCCCCCTGCGACTTCTTTTTGTTTGAAGTTACCACTTCGCGGAAGGAGATTTTAGTCGATAGATAGCTGAAGACCATCCCTTCGTCGGCCTACCAGGGGTGCATGGAGGACTGGGTTGAACGTTAGCACATGTCTGTTCCTTCAGACGGGTCATATTTTTTTTTTTTTTTTTTTTTTTTTTTTTTTTTTTTTTTAGATAAAATAAATTTGCCTGAAAATTAGCTCTTTTCTGTTTTATTTAAACATTCCCGGTACTTTCTGATCATAGGTACATATATCTCTTTTACATAGAACATAGGACCTCAATATATATAGATATATAAGTAGCGCGTTCACGTCTGTTAGGAATTTGGCCGAGCTCTTCCCCCAATTTGTCGTGTGCATCTTCATGTTGTTTCACATAATAGAGGAGCCTATAGTTTTATGCAACCCTCCGAACGACTGATGGTTGAAATTTATTATGACAGAAATCCTCTCATGGGCTTGTCATTGTCTACAGAGTGGTAATTCGAAAAAAATATTTTCAATAATTTTGGTGTTTCATGAAAATTCGAACCTACGTACTCCGAATGGTAGTCACCTACCAACCAATCCGGTTACGGAGGTCGTTTATGTATATAAATATTTATATCCCTAATATAATAATAATAAATAAAAATACCCAATGCATGTAAAGATAAAAATCAAGTATTACAAGAAATAATGTTCTAAAACATTTGGAAAAAGCTTTTATTTTGTTGAATATCCGTGAAGTTTTAGGACTTCAGGGAATCTCTTTGGCGTTGAGCTTATGAAATTCTCTTTTTCCTCAATTGTAATCTTCCCCCATTATACCCGATTAACGCTTCGTAAAGCCACTTTACTTGTTATTACATGCTGTCGTATCCACTTTTCTAATAAATCCCGGCTGTGGGGATATTTTGTTAGCGAAGTTTAACGATCTCGGCTGTGGGTTTTGGGTCGTTATTTGATTGGAACAAAAACTTTCTTGACAAGCCAAGTTTTCCCGCACTCTGTTTCAAATTGCTTTTTAAAATGTTCAAATTTCCATTGTCGATTCAATAAATTCTATCTAACCCACTCCACTAGCCGCTATGCACCCCACACCATAACTTCACCAGCAACGTGTTTGTCTGCACCAACAATTTTTTTTTTCTCAAGAGCCAAACAATTTGACGACCTCTTATCCTACAGCCCGGGGTAGTGCCCCAGCCTAAATTCCATCAATCTTCTCCATTATATCAACAGCTCAGGCTGGCTGTAGATATCTGCCTGTGGGAGGTCTCATAATGGTATCAAAACGATGCTTTAGTGCTACTTGAGGAATGCCAGACTGGCACTTCAACCATTTCACCTACCTATTCGAAATATACAGTATTTACTTTCATCTGAAAAAATGGCATATTTCCAAAACTCTTTATTACATTATTGGCAAATTCAATGCGCTCACAAGTGCTCCACTAGTGAAATAAACTGCTTTCTTCGAGCGACTATGCCTTGGTATCTGGCTTTCATTAGTAGTAGTAGCTTTCATTTTGTAGAAGGCAATATGAATAGATTTTAATATCTAGACATCTTTAATTCTAATGCCTTGCAAAGTGCCAAACAGTTGGGTATATTGCATAATTGATTTGCGATCAGAACGATGATCCAAATCACACCTTTATGGTTGCCAAGGTGTGGCCCATCTGCAAACTACTCCAAACACGCGCTGAATTGCCTCATCTCAATAAAGTCGATCATATTTGGGAGGAATGTTCAGACCAAAGAAAAAAGTCTTCTGGAACACAAACGAATTGAAAGAAGCTCTGAAAACCGCATGGTAAAATATTCAACCAGACATATATAAAAACTTGGTAGAGTCTATGCCAAGACGTTTAAATTCTGTAATAAAGACTAAAAAATTAGCTGCTAAATACTAATCAAGCAGTTTTGCATTTTATATTAAGAACATTCCACTTTGTACGATTATCCGTTTGGACATGAATTCTATGGTTTTACTTATTTTTATTGCCCGGTATGAAAATGTTGAAATACCATAAATTTTTTTATTTTTTTATATAACTTAAATGCTGTTTCCAAATATAACTATTTACAGTGTCGAGATTCTGTTTTAACATTGTACAGTGTGCATGTGCGTTCAAGCGTTTGAGCCACTGTATACAAACCTTTCTGTCCATTGTTGCATAACAATAGTGAGCTCACATCAACTAGCGCTACTTTGAAGTAGTACTTTTGAAAACAGTTTAAGGTTAATTGTATGCTATATAGTGTCAGTTCCTTCGGCGCACATATAACATACGCTGCGTCCTATTTATGCAGGTATGTATGGCAATATAAACATTGATGCTAGCGTATATTTTAATTCATTAATTATCCATTAATTTAAAAAAAAAGGTATTTGCGGTCGGTCAATATATGATGTTGTAAGTAATATTGCCGTTGTTGCTGTTCCGGATGCTGAAGCTGTTGGCTATATGGGCTGCAGGGCTAATGACCTCATTTCGGTACAAATTTTTAAACTCGTTCGTGTTTATGTCGGGTGTTTTTTAGCTGCACGAGACTATCGATATCGTAAACTATAGTTTGAGAGCTAATAATGGTAAACTGCGTTGACATTTCGGTTCAGTAAGGTTAGGTAGAATACCAGAACTACGCTTCCAAAGTGTGGAAATTTACTTAAAAAAATTGTCGCGAAGTTCATAGAGTATGTGGAAGAAAGCGCTGAAAGGTCGTTCGTCAGCGTTCTTCACTTGTTCCATTTCAAGATCTCAAGCTCTTAAAAATCACCCTTTATAACGTGTTTTCATGCAGACATTTTGAGTGAATTTCGGGTGTACGGCTCAATATTTGACAAAAAGTGAAGTTAACACATACAAGGGTGACCAGTCTGACCCTTTCAACCTCAGAGCGGATAAATAAAATTGTTTCTGTTTAAATCACTGTTTAGTTCTATGTTGCTACTGTTGTTGACAATTTCGGTAGAATAGCTCGTTGTATCAAACTCATATTTTAAAAAAACAACTAGGTGCTTCCAGACCACATAGCGTGGCATAAGTGATAAGAGTAGTGCAGTATCTAAAAATATAGTGATACGCTTTGACTCCTAAACCATAAAAACAATCAACCAATTGCCATATATATAAGTATATATTGTATATATGCATATATATAATTGGCGTGTACACCCTTTTTGGGTGTTTGGCCGAACTTCTTTTTCCTATTTGTGGCGTCCGCCTTGATGTTGCTCCACAAACGGAGGGACCTACAGTTTTAAGCCGATTCCGAACGGTAGATAATTTTTATGAAGAACTTTTTCATGGCAGAAATAGACTCCGAGGCTTGCCATTGCGAGGAGCGACCGCTACTAGATGAAACTTTTTCCTTATTCCCAATGGTAGTCACGCATCAAACCATTCGACTATATAATATATAGGTATGTATATATATAATATGGTAATATGACTACTACCTGATAATGGGACTACTAGATTTTATTTTGGAAATTTTGGTTTTAATATAATTAATTTAGCAGTTGATAGTCTAGATTGGGACTCCTTATTTACTAGAGTTGAAGCAGCCAATTGTTATGATATTTTTAGGCATAAAATAAATAATACACATGTGATAAAAAGGACTACCGTAGCATACTAAGGAACTAAGAAAGCTTAAAAAATACGTAAATATTTTCAAAGCTTAAGATCTCACACTCCATCACTCATTTTAGGGAACTTAAATCGTTGAATAGAAATTTAAACCGATATTATATTCTTGAGTTTCAATCCGACAAATCCCAAAAAAATAGAATACTAGTTCCTTCTGGTGCTTTGTTAAATCCAGAAAATCGTGCTCAAGTATTCCTTCTATTGTCTACTACAATGAAAGTCAAGCATATTCTTCTATAGATGCACCTAATCTTTTAGCAGACTTCTTCCGTTCAAATTTTCTAGTATGTAGACTCGGATTTGATTCAAAATTGTCCCTTGAACATGAATTCCTCAATCGTTCGTTAACCTTAATGCTTTCTGATGTAGAAAATGGAATGGGTGTTCGAAAGCTACCCAGAGGATACTTGGGCTAATCCCGGAAGTTGTGAGCTGCTTGAACCATATGAAGAATAATCATCCTGGCCACTCCCAATTGAATGGCGTTCAGAAACTGTCCCCACTTGCATGGACTTATACATCCATCCATTTAGTAATTAAAATAGCTTTGAAAATGGTCTAAAGTTACGCATATTATTTTTGTTGCCTCTTTAAAAGATGGTCAGTTTCCAATAATCAAGGAAGATTCCAGTAGTGATTTATTAAGATGAGGGCTTCAATGGTAAAATTCCATCTGAGATGTTCTCAATAGAGAGATACAAACAACCGAAACTTGAGGATGAAAAATGAAGAGATTGGGCTACAGCATGAGAGATATAATTGTGACGCAAAATGTTTGATAGAGCAAATAAATTGGCTACCTCCAAAGGAGAGTTCGCTCACGTCTTGTTCGATTTTGTGAAGTGGCAAAACGCTTTCGAACACGACTTAATTTATTCTCAGATACATAAATTCGATAAAGAATCTAAAAAATACTGATATTTAATACAAAAATGATGGTTATTAGTTTTTATGAACCTTTCGTAAAATTTATTACGTAGATTCTTAAGTTTTTATAAAGCTAGGTGTATACCATGAAACTTATAGCGGCACTTTCCAGCTTGGGAATATTTGAGGAGCTTGTTTCTAACAATGTTAATCAAATGTATTAAAACAATCAGTGGCACTTAAGACGTTGACATTGAGTAATATATAGAAGAATTAAAATTACCTGTAACGAAAATGAGGTCAAAAATTCGACTGAGTTTGTTCTCGAAACAACTACTTTGAACTACATCTAAACCACCACAAATACATCTAAACTCAACAGGTTATCGATGAAATATGACTCAAGGGAAATGGTATATTAGCATAACTTGCAGTTTAACCAAATTTAGTGAAATTTGTAGTCTTTAAAATATTCGGAAGATTAAAATTCCCAAAAATACAATCACTTCTGTACGATCATCAACTTCATTAAGATCAAAAAAGAAAATATTATCAGTATAAGCTTTATAGGTTTCAAAATTACTTCTTGGCGGAATGAATGAGGCTTTAAGGGTAGTCGAAAACCGAAAGAACTTTTGACGCTAACACATAATTGTTCGACAATAAGGTCTTCATTACCAAGCTCTATTTGAAAAGCTTGACGGCGATAAGAACACCTCCTGTCAATAAACACCCCGTTCTACGAGCATGGTGATCTTTACGATCTTGATAACTGAAGTATTTTTAAATGAAATCAAAATGTCTGACCATTTCCACTAGGTGCCTTCACTGAGCAATGTTGTATAATAACATTATTATACACTGGTGCAAGTCACATTATTTGTCGAATTAAACGATTCTGGTATGCGGTTATTTTCTGAAATGCAACGTAATCACCATCAAACCATTTTTGAAGCGATGAGACATGGCTCGCAAAAGAGAATAATAACTGGCTAAAGCTATAGCAGTGAAACCGCATGAGTTCGCCCAAACGGTTCATGAAGTTTTTGCTATATGTTTGATTTTTTTGGAAGGGCATTATCCACTGTGAGCTGCTATTTGAGGTGACCAGAATTGGCGAATAGAAAAAGTACGAGTATTGTGTTTCACTCACAGCCTGCATACATCTCTAACAAAGCATCAAAGTTTCGAGTGAAGTTCTATAGCAATAGACACATAGTTTACATTCGCGAAATATAATATGATGCAAGTAGAATTTTGAAAAGTGAGCGCGGCCGCGCTAGCTAAAATTAAATTTTATTTAAATATTTGCGTGTATATAAGTAAGTACGCCATAGACCAATGGGTGAGTGCGCAATTACCATTCGACCATGCAACACAAAATAATACAAACGTTTTTTTCTAATAGCTGTAACCCCTCGGCAGAAGAGGCAGCATAAAACTGTAGCTCCCTTCATTTGTGGAAAACACCAAGACGGCCACTACAAATAGGAAAATAAGCTCGGCCAAAACACCTAACAAAGGGTGCTAGCGCCATTTATATCCTTATATATTTATATGCATATATAAGTTTCGGTCCGGACCAAAGCTAGCACTTTCTTACTTGCCTGACATAAAATTGAGGGAATCGCCCTAAGGTGAGCAGCCTTTAGAAGGCGCTGCTGGGCTAACACTGTATGTAGTGAATGAATTATTGCCTATATATTAAAAGTTTTGATGTGAACAAAAATTTTGGGTAACCTTTTCCTTGAAATAATTTACATATGTACATTCATATACTCGTATCCAGCCTCATATTTATGTCCACGTAAGCGTACATATTTATTACCGTTATCTACCCCTTATCGTATACATATGTTTGCAAGCGTAAATGTATACATATATCAGAGTAGAGCACTTTGAACACAGTTTGGACAGGTTTGACAGCAGCATGAACAAATTTTTAATATCAACCAACCCAAAAAGTTTTGACGAACAGGTATTTGTATTTTATTCACAGTGGCAAAAAAATTTAATCTCTGCCAAAAGTTGGAAAATACTCATCATTGGATTTGCGCAATAAATTTGAAATTCATTTTTCAATGTAGGACATGATTCATTCCAACTACATATTGTGCATCGATGAATATGATTCTTCATACATTTTACATATGTCAGCGCATATGTTACTGCGGGTTAACACTCCATGCCAAAAGTAACCGATTTTAACTTTTTTCTACAAGTAAATAATTTTCTTTTCTGATTTTTATATTTTTTCTTCCTTATTGGGACAAAATGAGCAAGTCATTTCTTCCTCATGCTAAATGGGGAAGCCAAGTGCTTCAACGCTTGATATATCGAATTCAAATAAAACCCTTCTTATTTCTCTGTTATCACCAGCAGGTACCGAAATGAATACGTTTAGGGGCTGGAGTTTCTGCTACTGTTATATCTATTTCCATCTATTATCACTATTTCCATGTCACCGTAAAGCTCATATAGTCCAATTCCATCATAGATATTCCATAGAATCTTTTTACTAGAACTCAAAGAGCCATCTCATCAGATAATAGGTCCGTGGGAATTAAAACATTCTCTCGTTCGTACTTTCACTTTATAATATACCTGTAGCTCGTTCACTCAGTCAATTAAGGATTTTTTACTACATACATATATTGGGAAAGCCATGTCGATTTAGCTCGTTTTCTATTCCATCAATTGACAGAAATTAATGGGGAATATGAGGAATCCGGTCTGAGTGTCAACTGTGATTTTTCTAGCAGTTGCAAAAAAACGTTTTAATAAACTTACACACTCGCTTTTGTCAGCCGGCCACTGCTGACTTTGGTAACTGGTGTCAAGACGCATATTCAAATACCCATGACTTATTTCGAATTGAATGTGGAATAACTAGTCCTCGCAGACGTATTTTCGCTCACTTTCATTCAGGGCATTACTAAACTATTAATTTCGAAAAACGTGGATTAAATACAAACGAAACGTGCTACATAATTCAGACTTCAACTGGAGCTAAATCATTCCAGAAATGGGGTTACGCATAACGCAGTGTTGCTAGTTCCTGAGATATAGCTGTATTCCGGAACTTGGTTCCCACAACTCGTAGTTTCTAGTCATAACTTTGGGAAACTTTCTGTTTTGATTTGTAAAAAAATGTTCCAAGATTGTCAATTCATTGCCCTTCAAACCCAACTCAGCTAATTTCTATGTTTACTAAATCAAATACCTTCGAAAGATCAATCGCTAATGGAGCAACATAACTATTTTTTCCGTGGCTTTCATAGATAGAGATATACAGGCTGCTGTCATACTGGAGCTTTATCAAGTGAAATTTAAACTCAATTTAAATAGCCTAACTCGTGAAGTAAAGTTCTCAGATGAATCTTACTTTACTAGGTAAGATTGTACAAAACAAATAATAAATTTTGCATTGCGAAGAGGAATTTTAAAAGACTCAAAGATCTATTTTTTACTGCAACATATTTGAATATTCAACGTCCCACAAAGATCGTATAAATAACTGGCTAAATAAATTAAAAGAAATCAGTGGCAAAAATAAAATAATTGAAGTCTTCTTTGAGTGAAACATTTTCGTTTGTATTCCAATAGAAAATATCTAAATAAAAACACAAGAATATACAATTTTCGTTATCGCACTTGCATAAATTATCTAATTTATGGGAGTTGAGCACACACCGGTTAAATGCAAATTGTTCACTGATTTATGCCGAGTGATGCAGCGCTTTGCGGATGCTAAAGCTCTTGTGCGCTAGAATATTTTAGCAAAAATAAAAATTGGCCCAACAATCAACTGTAAATAAAATAACAGACACACAAACAGTAATTGTAAACAAAAAAAATTTAAGCAATCATGGGTGAACGTTACCACATATTCATTTTAATTTAATGAAATAATTTAAAAACCTACAAATCACAAATATGTGCAAGTACATAATTAGTAAAGGGTGATAAGATTGGTGGTACTATTTTCCAATAGGATTTTTTTGACGTGACTACTGTCAAACTAAATAAGTAATTCTTTCATCATCTCATCAATTTTCAATCATCGCCCCATATTTCCTTAAAGGCGAGGCTGCCGCCAATGTAATAGTAATAGAGAATGGCGAAAATTGAAGCCCGTCTCCACATCGTATTCATCGTACTTCCTTAAGTTCTATGCCGGTGTGGTGAACCATGAAGCCAAGATCATAAATAATGTCCTGGGTTTCGTTTAAGAAACTTCCACCCGAATTGCTGAGAGTTGCAATATAAATTTACACCAGCCCAAAAACGAAAAGATTTGGGGCATTTTTATTACATTTCCAATAATGATTCAATTTAGTTTTGACAACTTTCCACGAGAGGTCATATACTCTAAATATTCGCTAACAAAAAGAGCCCGTTTGAGATTAACCAAACGATCCGTTTGAGATGCTGGCGAACATCACCATAGCCACCAACTTAATTATTCAAGATACAAGGAACCAGCAGATCGATTGAGATGATTCACTACCATGTAAACTGGAATAACACTGAGAGGGTTTTTCTCCAAATTACTCCAGTGTACAACTGCACTTCTTGGTTGACACTAGTGGAAGAGCCTCGGTTGGAGTCATTGCGCAGTGTAATGTTGTTAACAGTGGTCCATTGAAAGTCACACCGCACTCACCAATCCCCAGCCATTAAGACTCAACAATTTCTTATGGGAATGCATGGTGGTGAATCCAAGTCCAACCGTTCAAACCTGTCAGTTAGTAATTGTATATCAAACTAGCCGAATACTTAATGTCACTACTGTCAAAAGTGAATGAATTCGAAGTACGAGCATACATGCAGGGCACGGAGTTAGACGACTGTCACTGAGATTACCTAAATATCAGCAAGAAGTTGTACTAAGTTAGAATAAAGATATTCGGCCAACATCAGATGGGTGCCCTTAGCTCAGCAGTTGCAGTACATATCCTTTCACTACAACTCGTAAGGCTCACCTTGTATTTGGCTTTTTAAATGTTATTCAATTTTAATGTATTTGTAACTTTGTTAACGGGCGTGAAGCTACCTTACCTGCAAACATAACCTCATATATGAACAATTATATTATTTATTACATGAATACAATTGCATTGTTTGCGTTTATGTAATTCCCTTGAATGCGTCAACATTTCCTAACATATAACGTATCTACTAAATAGTTCAATAATATATTATTATCAATCTCGCAAATGTCAACATTAATTAACTCCCGAATAAATAATTAAATTAGACCACAATATAGCATAAACTACTCGCACACACTGGCATATTAACCAAAATTCAAATGACGTGAGGGGGCTATTATGATAAATGATGTTCAAAATAGCTAGATATGGATTTGAAAAGGTATGAAATATACAGATATTCACATTCAAAATGGGATGCGAAGGAAATTTGCCAAGCGTGGAACGCCAAACAAAAGCCTAGGCCAAATTGGAGAGCTTCCACTTTGGGGAGATACTACAAAGAGTTAGACACATATATCAGGGGTGCAAATGTAATCAAGTACATCAAAACGCAAAGGATTCAATTGTCCGGTCACATTATACGAATGGCGAACGATAGAGGTATAAAAACGACATTCGAAACAAATCCACAAGGCGACAGAAGAAGAGGAAGGCCGAGAAAACCATGGAGCAATGGCATTGAAGGCAACTTTGAAGCTATGGTCATATCTGATATTAGCGTAAAGCTGTTGACCGAGTGACGAGAAGGTGAATTACAACGAAAGCAATGGTTCAAAAACAAATCAGACTTCACCATCCCCGACCTTATCTTCAAGAAAGATTTTACGTTACGTATTCCACCGGTAGCCGAATCGAGCAAAGAGAAGGTGATTGACAGATTCGCCATAGAAATCTACACTGACGGTTGTAAAATGAACTGCGGTGTGGGGTCTGACCTCTATTCGGAGTCCCTCAAATTATCCAAATCAATTCGATTTGATGAATATGCCAGCGTATTCCAGGCAGAATAATTAGCAATCAGAGAAGCTTTCAAATCACTAAAACACTACAAAGGTATTGGTGCTATAGTAGCAATCTTTTTAGACAGTATCGCAGCAACCATTACAGGTCATTATAACGGTAGAGTATGGAGGGGCCTATGCCTTTCCGTCAATGCTTCGCACAATGAGTGCTTCGTCCCGAAAAGATGAACTCTTGATTCTATCCTTTTACACGCTACGAAACAGGGTGCGCGCAAGTGAAACCATTTCCTTCAGGTAGTTAGTTTCATTACAAATATCCTTTATCATTAAGTTTTGATTGCCCATCGTGTTTTATGTCTCATGCGATATTTTTTTCGAATGTCTGTCCATAAAAATATCTTTCCATGTAGAATATGCGTATTTCAATTTAGGGTAGTTTATCTACATTGTAATTTTTTTTATTTCACATTAATCACATATTCCCGTCATCCAAAAGCCCATGTGTTGAACTATCAAATTGTTCAAAGTTGAACTACAATAGCCTGATATTGCATTACGAAATGAAACCTATCTCAAATTAATATGCGTCATTTGCATATATGTACATATGTATTCTTGCTTGTACATCTGTACATATGACTTAATTAGAATGTGTGTAACTATCTCAATAGTTGATCCATATGTTTTGTTATTACGATGTCATCCAAATAAGTTAAATAGTATACCGATAATAACAAAAATAATATGGCATATGCATGTAATACTTAACAACATTTTTGATTGTTAACCTATGAGGTTAATACGATGTTTGTACATATCATATAGGAGGGGCATATCATAGGGAGTCTTGTGATGGATGTGTGTTTTATGTGAAGAGCTTTTCTATTTCATAAGCTCATTGAGAAATTTCGCTTTAACATGGCATGACATGTTACGAAGAAGAGGCGTTCTGTATTCAATAACTTGCTTTTACTCGGAGGTTTGTCATTGTTCGCCGAGGAGAGAGCGCTCTTGGATGGTTGGTTTAAGTGGGGATTCGTCCAGAATCCAACTAGCGCTTCAGCACCATTTTGTTGCCACATTTACAGCATGACTATATCCAGTCTGTGCGGTTTAGGAACCTTATTAGGTTGTTGACATCTAAGCCAGATACTTGTTCGAGACTCTCGAATATCGGTTTGCCCAGGGTTAACATTCTGTCCTTCCATAGGGTAGGGCATTCACAAAGGAAATGGGAGATTGTTTCCTTTTTCTCCGGCTGTTTATTGGATTGGCAAACACATCATCCATCACTCAAAATATTTTTTTTATTTAATAAAAAAGTTATTAAAAAATAATAATAATAATAATTATTAATAGATGATTAGTTTGCAGCCACTTGTATTAAATTTTTTCAAACTAATTTCACTAATATTAGATCGATCTATTATTTCTTCTTCAACTCCTTATATTAGAAGAAATGTTTGCAAGGTCGAAAATGTTTCTTGTTGTGTTAACGATATTATATGAACCGAATCATATATTATTTAGCATTGTTAAGGTACATATGTAAAAGAAAATGTTTCCCTCTTAAACCTGTCTTCGGAATGTCAATAATCAAACAGATTCTCCTTCGAAAAAAATATATTGTCTTCATTAGACGGTTAAAATTTGATCGGATTCTGTTTTTGGGTATAAAATGTACCTGTATTTGAAAACGAGTTGCTCTATTAAAATATGTAGACAAATATTCTGGAATTTTGGGCCAAATCATCTTATTGATGTTGACAAGTTTACAGTCAGTAATTGTACGAGTGGAGACATTTTCTTGTTACGAGAATCTAGTGCTGCTCTTATCATACTAGACTTACATTATCTGGATATGTGGTCAACTTCTGGCACAAATTTGCTGCATTCACATTACCGTAGAAGCATAATACTTCTGAATCCAACTCTCTGAGCTCTAAAGAATCTTTCACGCCTATATGTAGGTAATGAATAAATCCTAGGCGGTACCTTTTTGTATCTGCATCTGTATAATTTTACGCGATAAAACAACGCATTAAAGTTATTGAAACTTGTTATAAAAATGGTCGATTTTAAGAACAACATATCTCAAAATTCGTGATTTTTTAAGTGGAAATAATTGTCTGAATTACGTAACAATTCAAGAAACTGGTTCTGTTGAGGATAGAAAAGGATTGGCAGACCGAAAACTGGACGTTTTTTTGAGAATATTGCTACTTAGCGCAATGTTTTATTGAACAACCCTCAGCATCGATATCTCGACGTTCTCATCAATTCGGCATTCATAAATCGCCATAAAAAGTTCCTCATCAAAAATATCTGCCGTTCTGAGTCGGCTTAAAACTGTACGTCCCCCCATTTGTGGAATAACATCAAGACGCATGTCACAAATAGGAGAAGGAGCTTGGCCAAACTTCCAAAAAGGGTGTACGCGCCATTTATATTATATATATATATATGTAATAGCGAAATCTGAAAGATTCTAAATTCTTACCTGTTTTATTTCAAAACATCTAGGCATGTCTTTTGAAAGATCCTTTATTACAAAACACGGTCATTGTCGTATGTTAGTAGTATATTGCCAATGAGTTACCTTCCGAGACGAACGAGATACATTCTTTGTATGTATCCTAAATGTTGAAAATTTGTTATTTTTCAGTATTCCTACATCTTTATTACTACGTGGAAAGGTTTATTCAGCCATTCACCCGAGTGACAGATAATTATGAGAATCTCATACAACTAAAATCCTGATGAAAAATATGACTGCCACTGAACTTTTATCAATGTGCAATTTATGCGACAAAGTCTGGAAGGACTGGTGTACAGTTCGGACTTAGAAGCCTTGATTAATGCCGATAAGTATTGAAAAGCTTCTCTTCAGCATACTTAATAGCTTCACGTTCTTGTCATTTGTATAGATCTTGTACTGAAAAACTTTAAAATTATCTAAAATCTGTAAATTTTTCTCAGTGAGAGCTATTGGATAAAAACACTAAATTAGTTTAAAATATATTAATATATGCATATAAATTTTGCCTACTTTTGATTAACCACATCTAATAATATTTCATCTCGCTTTGTAAATTTGATTTGAACAAATTTTCTTCTAATGAGCAAAAAACTTCAATTGTCATTTACATTTTAAAAGTCATTATGTACGCACACTTGCGAGCTTCAAAGCCATATACTCTGTATATGTATTAAATGTAAGCCGTATACTTCATAAGCGATAAGTGCACTTAGTAGGCGAAATTTGAAATTGGTGATTTAATCACATGAATGACCAGGAAATTGCCTACTTCAACTGATTTATCTAACCACATACAAGTTTCATTGCCATTCTTCTATTCTTCCGTACTGCAGGACGTTGGGTGATAAAAACCCATCGGTGACCCACAAAACCAATACCAAATATATTTGTGGTTTTACGTTTGTTCAATGTCGGCAAATTTCCTTTGTCTTGGAAGTGCAAACGCCTGCCTACTTTGATTTACTGCCATTGATCGACCAGACAAAATCCACTTTATAGATAACACTTTATCACTGCCAAGTAGGCCTTTTCGATTCAGACACTGCTTTCGGCTGTGGACAGTGTCAGTTGAAGTCGAAATACTAAAAGCTTCTATTTCCAGGTCACTTTGAAACGTTTCCCATATTATTGAAGTACAAATCTAACAACAACCAAAACAAGAATAAAAGTAGAGTAAAATAACCCAATGACATTTGTGCAGCCGCTTGTGTAAAATTTATTGCACTTAATTAGGTGAATAGTGAACAAATTGCTGGGCAATGCTCGCATTGATTATGCGAAATCCAATGGATGATAGATTCGATTAAATGAATGCTGCAGAGCAAAATTGTTCTTGTGTTAGGGCGCTGTATTGGGCATTATTTATTTTAGTAATAAATTTTCTTAACAAAGCACGGTTCATACGCACACATACACACTATATTTATGTTATCAGTGATAAAAGGCACACGCTCATATGTTCCTTGCAATTTGCAAGGCTTAGGAAAACATTTGTGAAAACAAGTAACGGGAGTGGTTCTCGGAGATATACCTATCAGGTGTACAGTTCGTTTCCGTCGGTTGACAGATGATGGTTCCACGTGAAGGATACGTTAGAATTGCCAGAGTAAAGATGTAATATTGAATGTTAGACTAATACAACATTCAAGTATGTATTAGTGATTCAAAATCATCATCACTTTTTTTGGTATTCATTCTCTCTTCGCATTATCCCCTGCCTCGTTCGATGGTTCATAACCTGTCAGAGCAACACTTTACAATATATGAAGTAATCAAAAATAGGATCGCTTCCAAAAGTTAAGATTTCCTCCGACGTGGTATCCCAATGTTACCAGAAAAATGAGAAAAAGCAACAACATTGTTCTCGGAATAACAAAACCACCTTGACACAAGACTGTTTTCGTACTTAGCTGCTTAAGTAAAAAAAAAACACTGAGATAAATTGTAGCACCTAATTTTTCAAAATTGGGTGTCGGTGTGGCTGAAGTTGTAATTTATCCTTCCTCCGTTTTGAAAGTAATTAAAAAATCTAAGATTTATTCAATATTAAAAATTAAAATTTTTCAAAGTCAAATATCTTTTTTAAAATAAAAATAAATAAAAGGTGGGACTAAATTTTATTTTTTGCTAAATTTTTTTGGGAAAATGTGTCTTTTGTAAAATAAAAAATAAAATAAAAAACTACCACAATATCCAAAATATTTGAATCACGTGACATGGAATCGCTCAGTGTCACCAAGAAGCAATCGTCGACAAAACCGCGAATTTTTTAAGTTTGTTTTTTATTTTTTGCATTATATTTTTTTTTGTATATAATATTCTAATTAATATCCATATCATTGCATCCAACTTGAAACAAATAAGTAATTTTCTATTAACAAAATTCAATTTCAAACCATTCAATATTGACGTCTAAGGTTTCTTCTCTTTATTCTTCTTCACTTACTACGGAAGCTTGTGCATGCCTGTCTGTTTTTATTCTTCCAGCATGTGTCATGAATTTGATGCAGTTTTTATAATTATTTTGTACGTACCACGGATATCTAAGGATTCCTCTGGTTGTTTTCTTTTCGAAACGCTGTATAGCCTTAATGATGGCATCAAACTTTGCGGCTTTATAAAAAATTTTCTTATTAGTGAAATCCTCGTGAACTGATTTTTTTTCATTAAATTTTATATACCAATTTTCAGCCCATATAACAACTTCGTCTTTGGATTTCTTCAATTTCGTTATGCATTCGCTTTCGGTTAATCAATTAGCTACAAACTTTTTCGAGTTATTCCATAGCTGGCTGTTTTTTCGAACAAAAACAATACAAGTGAATGCGAAAAAGCAATTGACAAAAACGAGCCAAAACATCCACCTCTATCATTACGACTTGGTCAGTGCTGGGCGAATCTTTGTGAATCTTAACGTGCGTGCAATCGGTGGTAACAACAACGTCTGGAAAGTTTTATACGATTTTAAAATTTTCGCATACATTCATTTACAGCACCTGAGTAACTGTTCCTTTTGTCTACCGACAACGTGCAAAAAATTCACTGTCGTCGAGCCAATTCATGTCTAGTGTCGACTGGCGTGACGCGGATTAGTACACTCCTGTATTTTAAAAATACATACAACCAAATGCACTAATAAAAATAATAATAAAACAGTATACATATACGTAATGGGCGCTTACACCCTTTTTGCAAGTTTGGCCGAGCTCCTTCTCTTATTTGTGACATGCGTCTTGATGTTATTCCACAAATGGAGGGGCGAGCCAAGTAGCTTTTTCATGGCCTGCCGAAGGACGACTTCTATTAGAAAAAAACCTTTTCTATTATTTCATGTTGATGTACGGAGATTCGGACCTACGCAATTACGAAGGGTAGTCACGACCCAACTTAATCGGCTACGGCGGCCGCCGCAAATGTACATACGAGGCGTTTTTTAAAGTAACGTTTTCACATAAAAAACAAAAAGTAAATTTTTTTCGAAAAATAATTTATTCACTTGAAAGGCCAACTTTACACTACTTTTCTACATAACTCCCATTACTATTGAGGCATTTATCGTATCTTGGGACCAGCTTTTGTATGCCATCGTCAAAAAAGATTGTCGCCAACCAGTGCTTCACATTTTTGGCACCCAGCGTGAACACAATTTCCGATAAGTTAAACGTTCGGACACAATTTTGTAAAGACCACTTCTTGAGACAGCAGGAAACTTTTCAGCTAAGGACGAAATCGTGAATCGTCTGTTCTCTTTCACTTTACAGTCCACTTTTTGAATCAGTTCATCGGTAATGACTGAAGGTCTCCCACTTCGGTCCCCATCATGAATGTTTGTGCGGCCAGCTTTAAAGCCCCTAACCCATTTCCGCACCATTCCATCACTATAAGGTTTTCACCATACACTTCACTGATTTGGTGATGAATGTCAACTGATTTGAAGCCTTGAGCACAGAGAAACCGTATTACAGCGCGCACTTCATAGTCGGCGGGATTCTCAATAGGTGGAGGCATTTTAAAATCACGCAAACAGATGTAGACTCGAGCGGATGGTTCCGTAATGGCAGATGTAGCTACACGACGCGCATGCGATAAACGGCGACCTCAGCGCTGCGGCTGCGTAATTTAAAAACACGCCCCATATAAGTACATAAAACAACATACTAGGAGTATAATCCTCAAACCAAAAGAAAGTTGTAAATAAATAAATTTGTATTTATATACTCACATTCATATGTACATATACCATAAATACAGTAACGACGAAAAATCAAACATATAGTATGCCCAATAGTATGATCTTGTGTTGTTGCTGTACGAGTAATAAGCCACAGGCCACGGTGTACGAGGGTTGCCGTTTATATATACCTTGCGCTCAATAATGAAAATACAGTAAAATGGCATTATTGTTTTTCAAAGTGGAAGTCCATGACTTCTGCATTCACTTAAACCAATTTTCCAAGCATTTTTGCCACTCAGTAGTAGATTCCATCAAAGTCAGCTTTTCAAAGGCTTCAACAGTTTCTTCAGACATTGAAAAATGCTGATCAAAGTCAGCTGTTCAAAGGCTTCAACAGTTTCTTCAGACATTGAAAAATGCTGATCTTGCATTTAATTTTTGATGTTCGAGGTTCGAGGCGTGAGAGCTCGCATTGTCTTGGTGAAAGATGATTCCTTCTTGGCGGCTGTTTTTTCTTAAGGGGGTAGTATGGTTAATTCGGTGTAAAACAAGCATATTTTTCGAAATTTTTTTTGTCGACACAGTTGATTTATTCAAAATTTTAAAATTACTTCATTATAAAGTCATATTTAAAGAATATTGTGTGAAATTTTCATTGATTTTTATGAAGAAATGAGTTGGTGGCAGCGAATCTTCGCGGACGTCTCATAAAAAAGTTTTATTGCGGTGTCCCTCAGAACTCATTACTGGATCACCTAAAATCAAAAAACCAAATTGATTTCATCAGCTAATAAAGTTTCGCAGGTAACAACGTCGAAATTTTTTTTTTTTTTTTTTTTTTTAATTTTTTAAAGCGCTTTGAAGTCAAAACACCGATTTTTCATAAAAAAAACTTGAAAACTTTGTTGTTTTAAAATATGACAAAATTTAAAAAAAAAAAACTCGACGTTGTTACCTGCGAAACTTTATTAGCTGATGAAATCAATTTGGTTTTTCGATTAAACTCACTGTAAATACAAGTATACACATATGTTTATATTATATTAACACTTATCTGCAGGCAGGCGTGCATACACATGACTTCTCCAGGAGTTGTCTAGACGAAGACCTAAACGACATCGCACCTTCTTGGAAACTATCCTGCTCCGCCCTGACGAAGATTCTTTACTTTAGGTGCACAATTTTCAATCTGTTGGAAAATATCAGCACTGTGGAAATCAGGGATCTTCTAAAACACATTAAAAATTCACATTGGAGATCAGGACAAGTTAACCATACAGTATCATAATGGGCTAAGAGTCCGAGTGTGTCTCATAATGGACAGCCGCTGCAACCTAACGTACCTATAGATGTATGTATATATTAATAAGAGAAAAGCCATTTAAAAAAGATAAATAATTAAGTGATATATATTCAAAATCCCAACCACTTATCGTAACTTCGGTTGGAAAAATTAATGCTATACAGGTTAAATAAAGGGTTTTTCAATAAGAGCGGGTAGAGATGTCAATCCTGGCATTTGCTGTGTGGCACGTAGCGCCGTTCTGCTGGAACCACATGTCGTCTAGGTCCATATGGTTCAATATGGGCTATAAGAAATTGGTTATCATCGTTGTGTAGGACTCGCTGTTGACGGTGACCGCCTCACCAACGTCGTTTTCAAAAAAGTCCGGACCAATGACGCCGCTGGCCCAAAATCCACACCTAACGGTAACTTTTTGAAGATATATTATCACCTGGTAAGCCTCGTGTGGATTGGTGTCGTCCCATATACGGCAATTTTGTTTGTTAACACAGCGATTCATCCAAAAATGCGCCTCGTCTCTAAAGATGATTTTTCGCCCAAACCTGGGGTTCTCTTCCAAACGATTCGAAGCCCAGTCAGCGAGCAAACGGCGTTGTCTATGGTCATCAACTTTGAGCTCCTGGGTCAGTTGGATCTTGTACGGGTGTAGGCCCATGTCCCGACGCAAAATTCACCAAGTTGAAGTCTGCGAAAGGCCAAGTTCTTATGCACGGCGAGGAAAAGACTGCCTCGGGTTCTGCTGTACACTTTCACGGACCGCGGGAATGTTCTCGGCTGATCTTGCGTTCCTCGAACGTACGGGTGTTGGCTGATTGTTTACTGACCCGGTCGTCTCAAATTTGGCCACCAAACATTGAAGACCCGCCTTTGAAGGGCCACCACGTCTACCGAAAAATGGGCGAAATGCGCGCAACGTTTGCGTTAATGAACACTCATTTTGATAATAAAGTTTTATCATTTGAACGTGCTGTTCAATCGTGTAACTTGCCATAATGATTTGGCATAAACAACTGAATAATAAACAAAAGATTTAACAGATGACTGCCAAAACAAAATGACTGCCACAGGGCGCCAAAATCGACCCGCGCCAATTGAAAAACCCTTTATATATATTTGATTCACGAATTTTTCTTTGTCAGGTGCACACCTAATACAAATGCACGCCATTTGCTAATGTATTGGGGAGGACACTTGTGAATTATTTTTCCATTTCAACTTGAATTGAGCGATAATTATTTTCTGCTGTAGAACATGTCGACGTGTGGTCGGACGCACTGTCTACTACTTTTATTGTTGAATATATCGCGTGTGTATATTTATTTACCCTGCAGGGGTAAATTGGTACTTTATGGAAAAGTTATATTAGTCGGAGAGTGGATATAGTTATACTAGTTTCTAAATGACCTGTTAATTAGTAAGCATTCCTGAATCGCTCAGGATACATGCAAAAAGGATTAGGCGATTTCTCCAATCTTTGCATACATCTATATTAGTGTCACCGAAAATGCGCGTTAACGAAGGCAAAAGTACAGTTTCTAAAAAATGTATGTACTTTTGACTCCCCATGCAACCTTCGCAAATGAACATTTCGCCGAAACCATCAGCAGCTATACAGCTATATCGTACTGCTGCCTCGCTCATGCTTAACAGAACCACGCAATCTGGATGGCATTCCTCGGCAAGCCGTCGCCTCACGTACGCCACACCGGGTGTACCAAATACCTGTAGGGAAGCAAAAGAAATCGCTTTATAAGATTTGTGTCATCTTCTCGAAATTTGACTACAATGAGACGCTGTGGTTGTTGAAATTTTAAAGTGATGTAAACTAAGCCTCCTTCGAAGTTCCATTCATCCGACCATAGAACATTCGACCAATCAAATAATTTTAAAAGTATTTGCGAAACAAATGAAAAATTTATTTTTCAAAGTAAAATTTGTATTTATTACTTTACTAATAATTGATCTACTTTTTCTTATAAACAACTAGCTTGAACCCGCGGCCCCGCTCGCGTAAGAGTAGTTTTGAGGGATTTGGGATATGTATGTATATAAAAGAATTACAAACAACAATTTCATAGAAAATAAGTTTTTATTACATAATATTACAATACCCGGCGTCCGTTGCTATGCCTCGTTGAATAAAATCAAAACAACCAATAAGAAAAATATCAAGCAAAATTATTTTTATTAGTTTTCTATCTCAAACCGTTTTTGAACTTTGCATTTGGGTCATAGTTGAACAGCTTATGCGGATTAAGAAGTCTAGAGTGTGCTATAAATAGTTGGAAATAGGAAAAACTAAGATTTTTTGCATTAAATTTAAGCAAATATTAGATTATTAGTGACGAATGAGAGTGGTGGTGCGGCCTGGCGGCTGTGGGAAGGGAGTTCCATCATAAAAACATGCCTATAACCTTCATTGGGTGAAAATATGAATGTATAAAAATTGTTACGTCATTTGGTGTTGTTGTTTCGTAGTGATGCGCGGACAACGTACAGACATTCAGATTTATAGTATCGATTAACAAAACAAAGTAATTTATTGCAAAGTAAATATTACCAACATCCATTCATAAATTGAAGAGTTCACATTTTTGCAAATTGCATATGCAGCGACCGCCGTAGCCGAACGTGTTGTTGCTGACTAACATTCAGAATTCAGAGAAAGGTTCGAATCTCGGTGAAGCATCAAAATGACGAAAAAGTGTTTTCTAATAGCGTTCGCTCCTCGGCAGGCAATGGCAAGCCTCCGAGTATATTTCTGCCATGAAAAAGCTCCTAATAAAAAATATCTGGCTTTCGGAATCGGCTTGAAACTGTAGGTCCCTGCATTTGTGGAGCAACATCAAGCCGCACTCCACAAATTGGAGCTAGGCCAAACACTCAATATATATATACATATATATATATGCAGCGAACTCATTCCTGTTTGGACCATAGATTCTCGCTTCGAGTCCAGTAGTCGAACCACCTGAGAACCACTCGAGACTTCTACGATATATATACGTATATACGATATATACATATATATATATATATAAATTTGTGTGTGAGTTGTATATATGTATATATATATTGAGTGTTTGTCCTAGATTCAATTTTTGGAGTGCGGCTTGATGTTGTTCCACTCGAGACTTCTACGATCAACTCAAGGTTCTGCCAGTTCCCATTTATCGCTGTCTACGGTAAAAAGACGTTTTTGAATCATATAGTATGTTCATGAACATATTACATTCTGATCCGGTATCTCTGTTTTGATACTTGTATGACCAAAGCTTAGGTTGTTGTTAAAGGTTTAACATGAAATGAAAATTCAGTTCTCGTTATCCGCCTCAAATATGCAGCTGTATATAATCCGATGTCTTCTTATTATATAACTATACAGAAATGCTTTTTTTATTAAGCACTGGCCAATTGTATTAAATTAAAAGTTATGAATAAATAAAACAAACTGTTGAATAAATAAAGGTTTTTTTAAGCTTTCTTTTAAAAATTTGTATTTAATATTTCAAATAGTTCAAAATTGGTGATTTTCGCACTAAATTGGACTAGCTTTTTCTTTTATCTATTGCGAACTAGTTCATCAACTGATTGCTAAAAGACCAAATATGGATTTTAGCTGCATGGCTAATTCTGGTAGTTCAGAATTAGTTAATTTGACTATAGGGTACATAATTTACTGCCTTTGTATGCCACAGCAAGGCGGCGACACAAACACTAAGAACTCCCTAAGAATCTTTGGTCAATCCTCCGTTCACTTGCAAGCAGACAAGCCATTACTTCAATACATACTTCGCCACTTTTGCCACAGGGAGCAGTGTTGATAGACATATGAGCTTGGGGAGTTTTCCATTAAAATCTACAACTCAACATATGTGGAATCTTGTAACTTTTACTTAATTGTGAAGCGAGAATTGTGCCCGGAAGTCGCATTACACGTATGTACATTAGATGCATGTACATATGTGTGTGTAAGAGCATATGCTTCAATAATTGCTAAAGTCAATGGTTGATGTTATTGAATGATTTATCTCGTATTATTACCAGAATGTACACCTGCAATCAAACTTAATTAGCTGTTTGTTTTATAAATATGTGTCTTTACCATCTTAACCATATTGAAACACGCAGGCAGACGTGTTCGTATGTGTGCATATGCTGATGAGTTCCTAAATTAACCAAGTACGCATGTGTGCTTATGGAAAACATCTGCTTGGGTGTACAAACATATTTGCTTTAAATAATGATTACAATTCAATTTGGAGCTGCTTACGTATGCACTTTAATATATGCCATTTTTATACCCACGCGCATTTGTGCACAAATATTTTTGTTCCCAAAACGATTGTATGTGCCAGCATAACAGAAGCGAGATAGCTATAGATATGTATAATTTGCTTTTTGAGTAACTTTTTACCTAATAAAAAAAATGATTTTGAGTGTTGGAAATCTGCGCTTGACTGCTTGTTTGTTTGTATACTGCAGCAATCTAATTCATAAGTGTCAGATTTGATTGACGCACGACGTCATTTTCAAAAATTATAAATCTTCTGATAGGGTGATTAATTTTGTGCTATCTGGGGTATACTAATTTATTCAGAATAATAAGAGGAGTTAATTTAGCCATGTCTATCGAAAACCGGAACAAAAGTTAATATATTTATTTCAATGAAACTTGGTACACCTATATCTCTTTGTCTTTCGTTCAATAACCACGCCTATCTCACATACGACGCCATTTTGAAAATGCAAAAAGATGTGATATCTGTTAATGTTAATTTGTTTACCATGAAACGAAAACATTTGCAGAACGAAAGGAAGCGAGGTTAACATTTTTTATCGCCTGAAGAAATTGTTGAAGCCAAAAAAGAGTTCCTTTTGGAGGTATCCACTTTCGAGTTGCAAAAGTGCAAAAGTGTATGGAATGCCGAGGAAAATGTCTTGAAAAAAAGTGGGTAATTTTTATTATTATTTTACTGTGTTTTCATTAATAGGCGTATACACCTTACGCCATCGTATTTGAAGTTGCAGTGAAGTTACTAGAAAATAAAGAATAATCTATTCTATATGCGTAGCCTGTGACCTTTTTTTCCTGTGTTTCAAATTCAACAAGTATCATACTTGGCAACATTGAAACGAGATGAAAGGTAATCTACAAACAAGAAATAAGGTGCTAAATTCGGTCTGGTCCGAGCTTTATATCCGCGCACATTCAAAATTTAATTGAGACAATGAGAGGAGTATCTCGTAGTAACAGAGGAACAGACAGAAATTTAGTCTTAACACATAAAGAGTGGGCGTAGTTTTTAAACGATCTCAATAATATTTATGCCGCATATAACGGAGGTGGGAGAAATACGTGTACCAACATTGATGGAATATTATGTAGTTGTTATCGAGTTATAAGCATTTACCCAAAAGGAGTCGTCGTGCAGCAAACTTTTCAACATTTGACATTACTCGTATTTACTTCCGTGGGTTCATTATTTATAGAAATTGAGTGTAATTTTACATGATTTATATCAGAGATACCACGTTTTCTTTTGCTTGTTTGAAAATTACAGCTTCGTGGGAAGTGGGCCACTTCTTTTATGTTTAACAGGTTATTATGGAAATTAAGATTTTTTGTAAAGTCGTTCTCCCTCCTCGAACGGTTACTGTGTACCCATTAAGTTCGTTTTTACGATAGAAACATGTGATGCTATTGTGAAGTAAGTGAAGCATATCCAAGATCCAATTTAGCTTTGACGACAATCAGCCTTGAAACAAACCATTTTTAGTTTAAAGGTTGAACTACTCTCGCTTTATGTATGATTGACGGAAGAGGCGCAAGTATGTGACTTGTGCGTTGCTATAGCAAAAGCGACAAGTGGTATACGAGTACTTCCTATATATACATCAGTGCAATATATGTACATCCTAATCAGAACGCACAATTGGCATAAATATCTCCCTTTTCGCCTTTCACCACCCCATGTGTGTGTAAGATTTATGGAATGCTTGGCGCACATCACGTACAAGATTGAAATAAAAGTAATGGTTTGTGGCAGATGAGAATAATAAAAACTGAAGTATCTGAGAAGAAGAAAGAAATTAAAAACGTAATTAAAAAACGGGTATTCCAGTCCATGTGCCAAAATAAAAAGTAGGCATGAAAGGAATATCGATCTTAGAAAAGCCTTCGCACAATCCTTACTTGTTTAAAAAGTGCATGGTTAACTTATTTGAATACATAAATGGTTGTCAATGTTATGTATATGACAGAATTTATACATATGTAAACTAAATAATTTTTGTCGGAACATTCATGGTTCAATACGTCGGTGACTGGGCTAAAAATCTTATACCATGTAAGGATATAATCTCTTCGTGCATCCTCCCTATTGATAATTTTTCTAAATAAGGTCAGTAATTTAGAAAAAAATTTGCACAGATACCGAGTCTTTTACCTTAAGACTATAACTATGGGTCCGCCGTAGCCGCATAGATTGATGCGGGACTACCATTCGGAAATGCGTAGGTTCGAATCTCGGAGAAACACCAAAATGAAGAAAACGTTTTTTCTAAAGCGGTCAGCCCTCAGCAGGCAATGACTAACCTCCGAATGTATTTCTGCCATGAAAAAGATCCTCATAAAAATATTTGCCGTTCGGAGTCAGCTTAAAACTGTAGGTCCCTCCATTTGTTGGTCCCTAGCTAGTTGAATATAGGCAGAACCTTAAATTGGCGTGATAACAGATATTGTGAAAGCTTTTAACCCTTTCGCTACTGCTGGGACACTGATATCCCACAGCATGTTCACTTCCCCCTTACACTTGCAATTTTCATAAGAAACTCAACCAAAATGTCACAATCAGTAGCTGCGAACAGTACTTACAATTTACCGTTATCCGCAATCCACACAGTTTCAATCGTGTTTAGTTTTGATTAGTTGTTTGTGAGCAGTCGCTAATATTGCATCAAATTTACGCGTAATTTTGGTGAAATAATACGTCCCAGCAGTACGTTGTACATATTGTATCACACAGCTAATTTATTTATTTTTGCAACATCGTAGACAGCAAAAATGTCGAAATTAAATCGCGATCAAATTAGTGCATTACTTCAAGAAGACGATGATGAATCCATGGAATCAGGAACTGATTTTAGTGACAGAAGTGATGATATTTATAGTCCTGAGTTAGATAAAACCATTGGCAATGATGATTCTTCCAGCGATTCAGAGGAGACCGGATTGAGTGACGAGAATAGTGGCATAGACGATCAACCTGCAGGAGGTGAGGAAGCCTCAGGCACGGTTATTTGGAGCACACCGAATGAGTCGTTTGTTTTCAGGAAATCGGTTAGTAACCATCGCGAATGCAAAATTGCAGTAAATATTGGGCGCCACTCAACCCCCTACGAAATTTTTCGAAAATTGTTTCCAAGAAGCATGTCTTTGTACATTGCCCAATGTACTAATGAGAGGCTCAGGAAAATACCCATAACGGAGCGAAACAAAAAAAAATTCTTGAGACGGACTCCGGTGAAATTGATATATTACTTGGATGCATGTTTATCATGTCGTATAACCATGTGCCGTCGATTAAAAACTACTGGTCGAATCATAACTCATTGAGCAATGAATCTATAAAATCAGCCATATCACGTTATCGTTTTGAGCAGATAATGTCTAAGCTATATTTTGCTCCAGTTGACAAGCCTGCAGATGCAAGAAAAACCTATTACATTGACGATTTCATGAACTGCTTGAAAACAACTTTCAAAGCCTGCCGGGATGATAGTAGCTTCCAAAGTATCGATGAACAAATGACTAAATTCAAAGGGCGTTCATCACTCAAGCAATATATGCCACTCAAGCCAGTGAAACGGGGCATCAAAATGTTTCTTCGCTGCGATTCTTTGACTGGATACACCTATGACATGAGTATCTATTGTGGAAAAGAAGGATCTGTCCTTGAAGGGGCACTCGGCGAACGAGTTGTGAATGATCTTGCAGCAACGATTTCTAACCCTGACGTGACACTTTGCTTTGATCGTTTTTTCACCACTGTTAATCTTATTAACAACATACAATATCCAGCTTTGAGAACATGCATGTCCAACCGGAAGAATGTTCCGAAAATACCAGAAAAATTGCAGCGAGGTGAAGCTATTTTCAAAGTTAATTCGGCGGGTACGAAGTCAAACTAAAACCCTTTAATTAATTTTTTAAGTAACTTTCTTGATTGCAGATACCATAGCGGTAAAGTGGCAGGACGTCAAAGAGGTAATGCTGCTACACATCTGAAATAAGCACTGTTAGACGCAAAATGAAAGATGGAACTGAGGCAGAGTTTCCATGCCCTGACATCGTAAAGACGTACCGCGCAATAATGGGCGGTGTGGACTTGGCAGATCAAATGTCGGGATTGTATGATATAAACAGAAAATCAAATAAATGGTGGAAAAAAGTATTTTATCGTGGCATGATGATGGCTGCTGTAAACACTTGGGTTATATATTCGGAGCTGAATAGGAAGAAACCTGCCTTCTTACCAGTGCTGGTCGAGATTGCTGAGTCGCTAATTGAAAAAGGAAAGGAATCTACCGCATATAAACGATCCCGTCGGTCTGGAAGATCATCGAATAGGTACAAATCAATGACAAATGTGGGGGATCATTTACCCATAGAGCAGTCTAAAAAACGTCGGTGCGTAGCATGCGCCAATCAAAAAGTCGAGAAAAGAACAAAAATTATTTGCCGGGCTTGTAATTTGCCATTCTGTATACAATGTTTCGCTTCATCACATTCATAAAATAAATAAAAGTACAAATCATATGTTATTACCAAAAAAATGTTTCTAATATACTTTCTAGGTGTAGTTTGTACCCTGTTGGGACAAATATATCCCATTTTTAAATACTGTTGGGACACATATGTCCCACCTCAAAATACCGTTATCTACATAAGTTACAAGCTTCATCTTGTTTCTACGCACATAAAGTACCAATGGGTATCCAAAAACTCAAAAATAAAGTTTGAGCAAATCCCCTCTAAAAGTCGGAGCGAAAGGGTTAATACACGACTTTTACCTGGTATTGTATACAAGTGCACATACATATTTTTCCAATTATTTTAAGAACTCCTTAAATTTAGAAGATGAACTCAAGCTAACTGAATTGAAAACTTGCAATATTAAACAAAGGGCTAAAATCCCAAAAATGCCCACTTCACTCTCATTACAAATTGCATTCACATTGTTCGCACACCTTTCGATAAACAGGTATATACTTATTTGCATACAATCCTTTATGTATGTATACGAAAGCTGCACAGCATAACCTCCTTGAAAGCATGCCAGAGTACGCGTGTATTGTAAATATCCTGCAGGGAAAAGCCAAACTAGCATAAAAGCATTCAAACGGGTGATTTTTTAACTATTATCTTTTCAAACAGTTGGTTTAAACAGCTGACGCACATTTCGTGTTTTTTTCACTATCAAGCATCTTCAGTTTGGTCTATAATTTAACCATGAATCGTCTTACAAACGAACAACGCTTGCAAATCGATGAATTTTATTATAAAAATGCGTGTTCTATTAAGAAGGTTTATGGCGCGCTTCTTCCATTTTATGGTCAATTTAATCGACCTACTGGAGCGGCTATTCGAGCTATTGCGACTAAATGTAGAACCAAATTTACATTATTGGACATCAAACCACCTTATGCAGACGCTTACGTAGAGTGCGAACTGAAGAAAATATCGCAACTGTATCGGCCAGTGTTAATGATGACCATCAATTATCGATTCGTCAAAACACAGCTGGTGCAAGAATTGAAGCCGAATGACCTACCGCAACGCAGAATTTTCGGTGAATGGGCTCTTGGAAAGTTGGCCGAAGATCCACTTTTTTATCGAAAAATTGTGTTCAGCGACGAAGCTCATTTTTGGGTATGTAAATAAGCAGAATTTTCGATTTTGGAGTGAAGATCAGCCAGCAGAATTGCAAGAGCTACCAATGTATCCAGAAAAGGTCACAGTTTGGTGCGGTTTATGGGCTGGAGGTATCAATGGGCCGTACTTCTTCAAAGATGCTGCGAATCGTAACGTAACTGTGAATGGTGAGCGCTACTGGGAAATGATATCGAACTTTTGTTTTCCCAAAATGCAAGAGCTTGACTTGCATGACATGTGGTATCAACAAGACGGTGCCACATACCACACAGCACGCGTAACAATGGACTTGTTGAGAGACGAGTTCGGTGAAAATTTTATTTCACGTTCGGGACCTTTCAATTGGCCACCCAGATCATGCGATATAACGCCTTCAGATTTTTTTTTGTGGGGCTATGTTAAAGCTCATGTCTATTCAGAAAAGCCTGCTTCAATTCACGCATTGGAAGACAACATTAAAGCATTTATATGTGAGATACCGGCCGAAACATTGGAAAGAGTATGCCAAAATTGGACTAAGCGGATCAACCATTTGCAGCGCAGTCGCGGTCAACATTTGCATGAAATAATCTTCACACATTAAATTATATGGACTGTACTATCGATTTAAATAAAAATTGCATGCATTTTTCTGAATTTTTCGTATGTTTTTTCGATAAACTTTCCTATAGCTCTTAAAAAATCACCCTTTATATTAGCAAGTGCTATTTTCATACGACGATATTCGGCGATGAATCAGCAAAATATCAGTTCACAGTAGCCAAGTTTTACAACCCGACGTAAGCACCGTCCTCCAGTAAAGCTCAATGGCATCGAGATCCCATAATTAAGCGAAACTAGGTACTTAGGCATACACATGGATTCAAAACTCACTTGGAAAAC
This sequence comes from Anastrepha ludens, assembly GCF_028408465.1. Lineage (NCBI taxonomy): Eukaryota > Metazoa > Arthropoda > Insecta > Diptera > Tephritidae > Anastrepha > Anastrepha ludens. The sequence continues at coordinate 73,029,555 of NC_071500.1, forward strand.
ACACATCCTCCCCATAAGAAAAGTTTTAGATTTAAAAACTACTTCTCTTTATTGGGCACTAAACCAAAAATCTCAATTGTCGCAACATAAAAAAATTTCTTATATAAAGCCACTCTCAAACCCATTTGAGCATGGGGTACTGCAGTCTACTCAAATAACGAAATATTATAGAGACATTAATAAATTGCCCTTGGTATGGCTGCAATGCCCAAAGAGGAAATAAAAAAATATAACAACCAACTATAAAATGAAATTATTCTTCGCCCCAAATACTTTGGCCTCATGTCTGGTTGTTGGAATGCTAAGATGTTTGGTCATAGTGCAATTCTTGATAGTCGAAAGCTATGCGACAATCCATTAGGCTACAATACCGGTACCGTAGGTTTCAGACTAGAATGTAAGGTAATGTTTCCCACGCGAAAGGAAATTTAGTAGTCAAGGCAGATACCAACGCACTTTACGCCAATGGATCCGATTGTGTCGTCAGCGCGGGTGTATATTCGAAAGCTCACGAAACTTCCAAGTCCTTTCGCCTGCGAAATTGGAATGACTTCTTTCAAGCAGAGGTTCTCGGGATAGAAGAATCTTATAGGATAATCAGAAATCATCCACAACAACTATCAGAAGCACGTATTTTTTCAGATAATCATCGACAACCAATTCAAAATGCCTAAACACGCACAACAGGCATCACTCCCATCTGGGTATTGGGCTATGGGAACATAGAAGGAAATGAGAAAGCTGATGAGGTGGTAAGACAGGAGGCTCCCTCTAGAGTATACGAAGTGGTAGCAGTGGGCTGCCCCCGAAGCATCTACAAAAAGGAGATATTTTTCCAATTCGATAAGCTGTTGACTGATGGACCAACACCGATATCGGCAAAATAGCGAAGGAAAAGTGGTCAGATTACAGCAAGTCCAGAACTGATGAACTGTTAAGAGAGCCAAGAACAGATATCTTTAGAATTACTTCAACTTGACTTACCGAAGCCCATGTTAGGAAGATGAGGTGACCGTATAACGATATATGTAGAAGCTGCAATAAAAAAGATTCTTCCACTATCTGTGTGAGTGCCCAAGTTTGGGTGTTCTACGACATAGAATGCTGTGACAGTTCTCAATGAAAAATTTGGTAGAATTGCAGGAAAGAAAATACATGACATAGGCAGATAGTGGTTCAATTAGTGGTGTCCCAAAACGGCTTCTTTCCTGCTAATTGAGTCTGGGATGAAACTGGATGTGTCACTCAGCCAGCACGCCTACCAACCAACCAAGTTATGTGAAATAATTACTTCTTTGGACGTGTTAAAGCGAACTGGTTGAGCTAAAAAGTGAACTGGTACTATTGTAGTTCACAACTAGTATTTTTCCCTGCAGGGTATTTCATAGCAAATATTTGCTTACTCTGCTAATATTGAGTACCTATATTTACTATTATCATTTCTTACTTTCCGTTTTCCATCTGTTGTCAATTCACTCACTCAGCTCAGTCGGATTGCCAATTATGAAAGCCCAATAAAGCCAATTCAATACTTACTTCGTCTGTGCTGCTTATTGTATCTTGTTATTCTACTTGTATTGCATTTTCTCCACTTGGCTTTGGCATAATAGGATTTTATGCGTTTTCGAATCTCATCTTATCACACCATATCTTCCCTTTTATTATACTTAGTAAATTTATCAGTGAAAATCAGTGCAATGTGAGTAATTGAGAATGCTAGTCAGAGTAATGAATTATGCAATAATTAATATGTACTAGCACAAATTTCAAAATGGAGAATAAATAATTCTTGCTGTGAAATTTAAATGAATTCTCACAAATTGAAGTGAAATATTAATAAATATAGGCGGAAATAAAAAAAATATGATTAATAAACTTTTTTTTCTAAAACCAATTATCTAATTTCTTATTTTAAATATTTTTATTTTAAATGTTAATAATTTCTGTGTAAATAATTTGTACATCTTAACCTAATAACCTAACCCTTCTCAACATTGTGTGTTGTAGCTGCTGTTTGATGCAAGGTGCAATATTTTAGGCTCATTAAAACTCTCTCTTTCACGCTAATGGTCACACTCAAAATAAATGCCTTTTTTCTCTCAGCGACAAGTGATTGCGCCTTAAATTTCCTCTGCTGGATGAGTTGTGTACGAAAGAGTGTACGGACATTTGGTCTGAAAATTAGTCGTATAAAAAAAATTCTTCAAAAAGTGTGCAGTATTCTTCAGCATATTATTTTTCGAGAAATTATGCAAACGGACTTAAAAATTAGTGTTTTAAGAAAAACGCAATTGAATGCAACACACCAAACCAACTAGACCTAGCAGAGCTTTCGAAGACTCTGTATCCTAAACTGTTTTTATAATGGACTTTAAACTTGAGAAGACCATTCAAGTTATACGAGTATTACACGATTTAGAAATAATAATAAAAATTGCATATATAGTCTGTCTAATATAAGCGTATTCGCCATAACTTAAAAACTATTCGACAACTTCGATTCCAACAAACTGAGGTATAGAGGCGAGTAATAGTTTTCTTACCAAACAAGCGTGAGTTACAAATCTTTTCAAAATCAGTCCAGCTATTTGGGAGATTAACCCGAAATTTGCTTCAATTTCTCTTATGTAAGTGAGCTTTTTAGGATTTGAGCATTTAAATTTTGATACAATACTTTCGGCCCACCCTAATGTACATATGAAAATAGAGAAAAATCCACTATTTTTAATATTCATCGCTATAACTTAAATGATACCATTCACATGTTTTGTCGAACTCCTCCTCCTATTTATGATGTGCGCCTTGATGTTGTTCCACAAATGGAACAGCTTTAAACCAACTATGAACGACAGATATTCTTTATTAGGAGCTTTTTCATGGCAGAAATACACTCGGAGGTTTACCATTGCCTGCCGAGATGCGACCGCTACTAGAACCTACCTGATTCGAACTTACGCACTTCCGAATGGTAGTCAAGCATCAGCTCATGTCAAGCACCAGACAAATGTACCAACCCTAATGTGTATGAAAAAAGAAGAAAATACACAATTTTAAATATTCATCGCTATAGCTCAGATTATACTATACACATATTTTGCTGAGCTCCACCTATGATTCGTGATGTCCATCTGATTTTGTTTCACAAATGGAGAGACCTACAGTTTCATGCGGCATCCGAAAGGCAGATGGTTTCTTATGAGGAGTTTTTCATGGAGGTTTTCCATTGCCTGCCAAGAGGCGGCCGGAGAATTATTAGGAGACAGTTTTTCTTTCAAGCGCTACCGAATAGTAATCACACACCATCCCTTTCGGATATGGCAGCCACAGTCAATACAATACTGCAAATTAAAAACACCGTAATATGCTCCCCAAACAAAATTAGACTTCTAAGGATATAAAGCCAAAATGGAACTCCTTGTAATTCACTAGTTAAACAAGCAGCCAAATGAGCCAACAATGTGCCTATACCACTAAAGTATTCAACAGGCAAATGCAAACTGCAAAATGAACAGAATGCACTCCGCGCTATAAACACCTCAATGCATCCCAAGCTTTCCAGTGACCCTATTCAGAACGCACACAATCATCTCTGTATACTCATATTCCGTCTCGGCCATACAAAAGCTTGATTCACTTACACATGTTTGAAAACACCAGAAACCTATTTGCTTCTGTTGCCATATAACCACATTTACTCCATTACACCTAATCAAAAGCTGCTCTGCCGTAATGAACAACTAAGGAACATTAATTTAATAGAAGTGCCGCAAAATGTTGTCCGCAGTAATATAATGTAAAGGGTGACAGTTTGGTGTGAATTTTAGAGTGGTGGCATCATTGACCCGTTTTTCTGAAGTGCCTTCTTTACCATAACTCAAATTATATTCATTTGTAAGCTTAATCCGTATTTTGATGTGCGGCTTCATATGCTCTAAAGACGAATTGAAAGTTGGTGCCAGAAATAACCACGCAGTTGTCTTTGTTACAAGTAACGGAACATTAAAATTATAGTTAACACTTCTGTTACTGATAGATCAATAAATTTTAAACAATTTTGCTTTCACACAGCAACAAAATGAAAAAAAAATAAATAAGTGTGTAATGGCTGAAGCTCAAGGTATTTTTCTGATATGTTATGGAAAATAAGCACATACGTATTTTACCAAATATTTGTATCAGATTCTTTTTTTGTCTCTTTTTATGCCATCTCAAAGTTTGCAGTTCTCATTTCATATGAAATTCGGGGATATTATGGCAAAAATCATATATGAAATCATCCAATCTGTTTTAACCTTCCGATGGGCACCCGGGTCTGGCATTTTTCGCCCTATTCGCGGATCCTTTATAAAAGTTATATTGATAAATCGATAGTGAATGAAACTTTACAAAGCTTCATAGAAGCACAAGTCGTTAGTTATAATAGAGTTCTGCTAAATTCACGCCCGAAGTCAAAGGCCACACGCGGGTGCCCTATGAAGGGTTAAATATATGTACACTTTTGGAAAGTATAGTAGAAGCACCGCACTTAAATTTTTGGAATTCACTTACATATATGCAAATTGTTTTTATTAAGATTGCTTACAATAAATATGTGAAAAATGAGACTCATTTAAATGCCTGCCATGAAAATAGTGAATTTATGAATGGCTAATTGTTGAGAACGTCTAGACATCGTTCTTCAAGGTTGTTCAGCAACACTTTGCGCAGAACTATTCTCAACCGGACGTTCAGGTTTTGGTCTACAAGTGCTTTCTATCCTCCACAGAACCCATTTCTTGAAATTTTTTCTCCATCATTGAACTCATTCGGATGATTATTTCCACGAACTCTGCGATATGTTGTTCTTAATGATCGACCATTTTCATAATAAGTTGCAATAATTTGTTGTTGTATTATGTAAAGTTGTATATCTGTCGATTTGGGAAATGTCAAAGAAGACATAAAAACAGGTTCCGTCTAAGAATTATTCACTACTGGCATTTAGGAGTCCCTTTTCAAAGACACGTCATAACTTATGGATGGATCAGATGAGGGAGGCACATGATTGGACAAGTCAGTATTTGCTGAAATTCTAGTGCAGATTCTTGAAAGCCTTGCTTTAAATCAATTGTTTTATATAATATCCTCTGCCACAAAAAAGTTTAAGCTGCGAAGTATTCAACAAAGCTTTGTACAAATTCGTAATACATTTTTCGTTACCTTTGTCAGAAAATTTAGAAGCTTATTTAGTGATCGTTAATAGAAAGTGAATTTATTCACTTTGATCGAAAGAAGAAGGCCGAGCCAACTGTTTTTTCAAGGAATATTGCAAACGCTGTATTTTTCAGTGCCATTTTGATTCGCGTATATCTTTTGAACCATGCACGTAAAAAATGTTCTTCAAACTATTAGGAAAGAACTCTAAATTTTACCTATATGCGCCATTGAATTGCGCGGAAAATTTCAAATGTTTTCGCTGTACAATCTTTTGCTGTACTAATACTTTATATTACTTATGGGGAAATAATTGTATGGATCTTACTTAGTCAGTAATTTCTCTTTAAAACTAAATCACTAAGTTTTTGAAATGAATCCAGAAATTGATTTTATTCCTAGCAAAATATCATTATGTGGCGGCTCAGATGACCCAACACTTGCATTTGACAAGAAACTTCTTAATAGGTAATGGGGAATGAGCCAATTGACATGTTCCTTCACGATTTACGTAGTATTTTACTTATTATTTCACGAAGTTCTGCATGAATATACGAGTAGTAGTATTTAATAAAAGTTTGTCCCTCAAGAATGCCCAACCTTTTTAATTTTGTCACGCATATTTAACATGGAAGAGCGAATTATTTTTAAGGTCTATTCGGTCATCTTGAAAACATTTAAAAAAGCTCTAAGGCTATGACAAATGATGATGATTTAAGTATCACACTTATACATTTTTAATTTCTTATCGTTTATAATGGTTTTGGCATGCATTGAGCTACCTGCAGAAGTAAAAATAATCCCTGAACATATTTTGGTTTGTGAGAAAAAGGTTTTTTGTTTTGTTTGGTTCAATATGCCTAACCGAAGGTATAACTTTTTAAATTCTTTTTTTTTTTTGTTCTGGTTGAGCATCTTTTATATCCATAAATCGATAGGAAATTAAATTTTGGAAGCTACTTAGAAGCTCAAGGCAAAGCCTCTAATAGAAATATGTTAAATTCGCGTCCAAAAACGAAAAAGATCTGGCCAGTCCTGGGTGCCCAACGGATGGTTAATATTAACGTTTAAAATAGTCAAACGATTTTCAGGACAACCAACTACTCCAACAAAGCTTATCAATTGAAAAAACGTGTCGCCTTTTCCTTTGCTTTTTTTAGTATCGAGAAGGGCCATGAAAAGGCAACATTATCCTTGAAAAAACGAAATCACCATAAGTGTACTTTATTTGTTCACAGAAGCGAGAGGCACTGCATTCGAAAGAGGTGGCATCATGCTAAACAGTTGACGCTCACTGACAGCTTGCTTAGTTCCTCTTTGGCAGCCCTTGTCTCAATATTTATTAGCCATATCTCCCTTATTCCAATTCGTATAGAACAACACACCTTACTACATAAACAATTTTGGCGCAGAATGGAGTAGACATTCGATTTCTAAACTTTAACAAATGCAATAAAATTTTCATTCCCAACACAGTGTGCACAAACACATACATAAACATATGCACATACACGAGTATAAATATAATATTGACTTCATTTATTTTGAGGAAAATAGCATAATGTATAGAAATATAAATTCTTCAGCCCAAAAAGTATATTAACTGTTGCTTAAAATTTCATAAAATTTAGAAATTCTCCACTAATAATGGCCATTAACAATAAAAATATTATTGTTTGCTGTTTCGAAAGTGGCGCATTATGCAAATTGAATGCGATTTTATTATTCCACAATATGGCTTTCTTTATTTTTTTATTTTTATGGTTGTATTCAACTCCATGAGCGTTAGACCAATGAGAATCTGAAGGCAATCAAACTAAGAGGATAACTGTAAAAGTCAAACTGAAATAAAATTAATGTTTATGTTCTATCCTATTTTAATGCATTTATTGATTTGTTTTGTTTATGTAAAAGAAGTGGTTTTTATTTGAGTGCAGAGTGGTTAAAAAACAGTAACAGCTATTTCCGGTGCAAAATATGCACTACTTGTCAGTATTATATGAGCCCTTGATTTTGAAAGTCGACTAAGTCAAAATTTTTAAAAATCGAGTTTATCAGCTACTTGTTATCTAATCCTAATGAACTAACATAATCTGAAGAGATTAGTAGTATGTCATGAAAATTAATTCGTAAAATTGAGTGTATTTTTTGGTTGTTAAACAAAATACGGAAACTGTTCATTTTGATAGTCGACTAAGTCAGTTCGTTGAGAAATTTTGGAAAATAAATAATAATTTTGTAATGCCTTCAGATAACGATTCAGGTATGATCAAGTAATCATTTAAATGTAAAAACGTACTATTTATAGTTAATTGTAGACATTGTACTGCGAAGAAGTTTAAGTAATGCTCCCAAGAAATGGAAACGAATAAGAGCAATATCGTCTTCAGATGAATCAACTGATACTGTGAAAGTGAATTCGGAACCCCTACAAATGGAAGAAATCAACATGAAATCAAGAAAGAGGAGCCGAAATCAACTTAATTATGCACAAAATATAAGAAAAATGAAGAGAAATAGTGGAGAGGAATATGAAACAAAAAAGTCTAAGCTTGTGAGTGGTAAACTTTTCGAACATAAAGATTGCCGTTGTTCCAAACAATGTATAAATGCAATTGGATATGAAGATAGGAAAGCAAATTTAGATTTTTTTTGGAAATTAGCAAGTTTTGAAAAACAGAATTTGTTTCTGCACGGTTTGGTTCGAAAACTATCAATAAAGCAAAGACGACCCAGAAATGAAGAAGGATATATGAGAAAATGTACAATAGTTATAAGTATCATATAAATTTACGGAATTCAGAAGTTTCCATTTGTAGAACTTTTTTTTTGGATACTTTTAAAATATCTTACGGAAGATTAAACGGTGCCTTAGATGCCAAATCACCTGGAATGGATTTACGTGGCAAAATGCTTGGTTCATCTAGAAAAACAGATGAAGATAAAATTAAAGTGGTACGAGAACATATTCTGAGTTTTCCAGCATGTGAGAGCCATTACACGAGATCACATCACACTTCAGGTCGAAAGTATTTAAGTGCTGACTTAGATATCCGAAAAATGTATGAGCTGTATGTGAAAAAATGTGATGAAAATAATATATCACGTGTGAAGGAGTGGACTTACAGGAAAATTTTCAATACGGAGTTCAACTTAAATTTTCATACTCCTCGTAAAGACACTTGCCAAAAGTGTGATTCACTAAAACTAAAAATAGAAGCATCCAGTAACGAAGACGAGAAGTTGCATCTTATGGAAATTCGTGATTCACATCTTATCAGTGCCGAACAGGGCAGAAAAAGTTTAACAGATGACATACAAAAAGCAAAAGATAACCCGAGTGAATATTACGGTTTCACATTTGATCTACAGAAAGCACTTGCATATCCAAAACTTTCTGTTTCGGTAGCTTATTATAAGCGCAACATGTATGTATACAATTTGGGGTTTCATAATTTCCACAATGAAAATGCTAAAATGTATGTATGGGATGAAACAATCGCTTCAAGAGGATCACAGGAAGTTGCGTCCTGCATCTTAAAGCACATTCAGGACATTACCACTCAAAAGCACGTCATAGCTTATAGTGATGCCTGCACAGGACAAAATCGTAACATCAATATAGCTTTAGTTTGGTTAAAAATTGTACAGTCAACTGATAACAATGTTGAAACTGTTGATCATAAATTTATGGTATCCGGGCATTCTTTTTTGCCAAATGATCGCGATTTTAGTATTATAGAAACTAAAATTAAAAAATCGAATTATTTATACATACCTGAGCATTATTATAATTTAATAGAAGTATGTAAAAAAAACCCATTTTTGGTGGTACAAATGGCTCAGAAAATATTGTAAGCCTATTTCCAAAGTGATAACCGCATTTGTGATGTCATGCATTAAAATGAAAATATTAATAATATAAACAACTCTATCATATTTAACATCACTTCTATTTAAAATAAGGAGTGGATAATGATCCAAGTCATATGGATAATAGGACATGGCTATCGCTTGCGTTGTGGGCGTATTAGGGCTGAACATGGAGATACCAATTAACAAACAAAATTTGTAACTTTCACTTTATGCGAAAATGTTGTTGGAAATACCATTTCGGCCAGCAATAACAGCTACTAAATTATGATCATCGATTTTTTTCGTCTAGAGTTGAAGTTCTGTACTTTTCGCAGCATGCCACGTCCTTGTAAATCTAGCCAAAAACGATTTTGCAGCCCTAAAAAGAGATTCTTGGGGCTGTATGAACATTTTCTTTCATAGCATTTTTCATCATTTTACTATGAAGGACCTATGCCTTAGTTTCACGGCGATCGCCGTAGTCCACTGTGTAGCTGCGTGATACTTAATTGCCAACAAATTTGTGTCAGATTCTCTGTGTAAACCTGTTTCGGTTCAGTGAGAAAACGAAACATAACGAAGACGAAATTACTGAAAACCAAAATGACATTAAAATCAAATAGAGAAAAAACAGAACCACGTGTTTTTCATGAAAACATATTTTACTAACCAATTTCTTTTGAAGATGATATTTACTATAAATACAAAACCCAAAGGGAAGGTACTGGGACGAAGTGAGGAAAGTGAAAATGTCGTTTTCGACTTATGGAAAGAGTGGATGGATAAAGTCTGTGGGTTGTAAAAGAAATGTAGTAGAATATTTCCATCTTCTTGGTTGGGACTTAAGCGTTTGTGATCGAGTTTACCAAAGAATGCTATTCGTTTCTTTTTTGTGCTAACCGGCTGCTGTGGGACTCGTCGAATTTAATCACGTCCTCCTAAATTTGATCTTTGCAATGCAGAAAAGCTTTCCCCTTTCTCGGCTATCATCAGCTGGTGTCGCATCTAACACTTTCCGAGCTGGAGGGCTGGAAGAGCTTCTTCGTCTTCTTCTTGTTCCCCACCAGACCCATTCGCTTTGATTCTTTATTCAGCTTAGAATAGGCGTAACTAGCAGCGAAGTTTTTAAGGGCGATGATGTCAATATCAGCTACAGGTCATATAAATGGCATGATAGAGAGTCACACAGTCTGAAACCTCGTTTGGAATCAAATGACTCACAATTCTGACAGAGCCGTTAGTTTTGTTCAATTTTGCACAGCCGTATTAGTTTTGTCGGCTTATACACCGAACTTGTTGATACTGTCGATTACTTGGGCTTCACTTTTTCAGCGGTAATTGTCACGGATCACTATTCTTCTGGATTGGGCAGAACACACTTAAATTTCAATCAGCAGTCATGCATTCATTCAGCTACATTTTGCATATGAGGGGATGAATGCATCTCACTCCTCAACCGATACGGCGATATTACTGTTCATACCTCCACATTAACGGTTAGGGGAACGACAGTCTCGTTGTCATTGATTGGAGTATCCAGATCTTCATATTATCTATAACATCCACAGTTGTCACTATTCAGCTCTGATTGTTAGCTACCAAATCGACGTCTTAGTTCTTACAGAAATATGCACCAGTCTTGAAACCTTTTTGTTAGAATTTTCGGTTACTTTTCGTATTCGCCAGCATCTCAAGCTCTTTCCAGCCTATTCTTTTTCCTATCCGGAAATACGCCCATTTATCAACTCCCGGTAGTGATTCACATAGCTCATCTTATAAATTTTCATAGGAATATTCCAAGCACTCATAGAGCCATTTTTGACCGCATCGTTCCTGTCTGTTCAAGATGTTTAAAAATCTCACTTTGGTGCGAATTACTGAACCGATTGGACGATGCTCCCTTTCCGACCATAAATTCGACGCCGAATTTGCTTTCATTTACATGGCAACTACAGTAGACGTCGTAAAGTCCAATGGTCTTCTATTTCCTCCGTCCGTCGCATTTCTTGAAAGGAGATGATGTTTGCCTTTTCTTTTAGGAAGGTCTTCAACCAGCCTGGCAGAAGCACCTTCCTCATTTAGGGACTGAAAATTGCAAGTGCATGCGCACAATTCATATTGTTTAAAACATTTGCTATAGTCGCCATCAAAAGGGGTGGTCTCATCCGAAGCTTTGTTTGTATTTCTATTGGAAAAAGCTTTTCATGGGGCAAGTTCTTCTAAGTCCAGCGCACCACGCTACTGTGTGGGATTTAAATTTGGTACACACATTTCTAAACGAGCTGTTTTCTACCACGCATACGCGCCTTTGTACCCGCACCTCCTGCTGAACAGACCAAATTTCTTTGATGGATCCTTAACCGATTACGTCAAAGCTCTCTTAAAGCATCTACGAAACCTCCCTTTATTTCTGCCATGACCTATGGTTCCACACAGATTGGCTACCGTATAGCTCCCATAGGTTGCTCACATTGCCGAAGTTGCATGGACAAAGACGCAACAGCCGGGATTGAGCATAGTCGCGCTACTCTAACTTCATGCCCAGAAGCACAACTATACTCCTTTGAACCCTAGTTACAGTTGAAACTCAAAAACGAAAAATATTTGTAATACTATAATAAAGAAAACGTTGATTAGAATAAAACTTTTTTAATTTCATTAACTAGCTGACAGTTCTGAAATTTTTTAATAAACCAATAAAATTTGAACTAATGTTAAGATTTTCGCCAATTTTCTCACACCGAATTTTTCACAAACACATTCAAACCACTTTCATCTGTAAAATACTAATTATGAGCTCTAAATTCCAAACTCCATGACGCAATTAAAAATTTACTTGTTATCTTTCAACGTAGTCTTAAGATTTGGTGGTTACTCATACGCCCTCTACAATATTTTATTGCATATGCCTAGTCATGTGTATATGTGCGTACTATAGTGCTCATTTGTATCCGTTTGCAAGTGGGTAAATAACTAAACATGTCCTTGTGCTCACGTGCCTAAGTACTCTCACACATCAGCGGAGAAATGAACAACAACATTTGAAGTCGAGCGCAACGTCTGACAATGACACGTTGAGTACAATATATCGTCAGCTTGTGAATGTGCAACAAAAGTGCAATGCACATTCATACAAATCCACGCATATAAATAACTATATAATTATTCTTGTGCATCATGCGGCGCATTTTGCTAATGTGAGCGGGCCTAAGTTGTGGACATCTGCGGTGTATGGGAATGATAAGAAACTTAAATTTAATAGCGGGGAACACACAACAGACACAAGTTACATTTTACATGTATAAGCGATTTACAGCCAACAATAGGCCAATATACATATGTCTGCTTACCGCAATGTGTTGCACATATTTGCAATTTCACCACAACAGTTACAATACAACAAGAAACCATTATCACATAAACAGTTATAATAATAATAATAATATATAATGCTGCACGTACGAGTATATGTATGTGAATATGCATGTATTAGTGAGTGGTAATAAAAACCGCAGCAATGTTGTTACAATAACCCGTAAATAAATTTGCGTCATTTGCCAAAAGGGCTGTATGTACAATAGTTTGTATTTCAGCGGTACTCTTTATAGGCAGAGGGCAGAAGATTGGCATTGAGGTGCACTGGGGTGTATGAGAATAACGCACGTAATAAAATATACTTTTGATAAATGCTACAGTTTTTACAGTAACATACACAATCATTTAGATGAAGTACTCATTATTCTGCAGTGCAGTTAGGTGATGTTGGTGTGGCTTTTGTTAACAGTAAACGCGTACACAAGGTCTATAGGGAAACTACAATTTTAAGTGTTTGTTAAGTGGAAATCACAAATCTTCCCGTACTCAGCGGCGACTGCCTTGATATCATTTATGTCTTCACAGCTTTTGTCACTGCATATAATGAAAGCTCGTGAGTAATTGTAGAGAAAAAGGGTACGAGTTTTAGAACTCTACCTTAACCTTTGGATGGTGATAGGCGGGCTCAGCACTACCAATTATTTCGTTTAGAATATACAGGGTTTGATTGAAAAGTAATGAGCCTTCCCGCGCGGAGCGTCTGCCAAGCGATCAACCGAATCGGCTGGTGGGGGAAAATGATTGTTGGACCTTCCCCTTCCACTAGAAACCGGTCCCAGTTCGCAGGCAACAGCGGTGCAGTCAACATCGCTCCGCGCGTGAAAACTGTTTTAAAAGTGTGTTAGGATTTTGCAGTGGCGATCGTTGGAGCAACGTTACTCGATCAAATGTTGCGTAAAACTAAGCAGTTTGTACCTCTAGGAAGCACTGTAAACGCGACATTTTACAAAGAAGTGCTCGTTTGCCTGAAAAGAACCCGCGTCGCCCGGGTTCGGCCTGACCTCGTCAACAATTGGACCCTTCATCGCGACAATGCGCCGGCGCACACCGCCTTCCTCTGCACCTCTGCATTGGCCAAGATGGGAGTTCCGGTGCTTCCTTACCCTCCCTATAGCCCAGACCTGTCCCCTCCGGACTTCTTCTTGTTCCCGCGCCTGAAAAGAAAGCTGAAGGGGAAGCGTTTCGACTCCATCGAGGCGATCCAAAGAACTGTGACAGCCGAATCGAACGCGGTTCCGGCGGATGAGTTTAGAAAATGTTTCCTGCAGTGGAAGGACCGCTAACATCGGTGTATTGACGCTCAAGGGTCCTATTTTAAAGAATATTAGTTGTATAAGCCAAAAGGTTTAATAAAACTGCTTAAAAAAAAAATAAGGCTCATTACTCTTATATCAAACCCTGTATTATATTGGATCACTTTAGATCTAAAGTCACGCTTGACCTGAGGTAGGTAGGTAAGTTGGGTGGCTGTCGCAATGAAACATTTAGTCCTTTCGAAGGTCCATTGTGATACCACAGCAACTTATTCGTTAGTTTTATATGCACTATGTCCGCTGCATCAGTTAAAAATGCCGTATCAAGAGTGCGGAGCCTCCTTATAGTTAAGCTTTCGCACTCACATAAAAGGTGTCTGACTTTTCCCTCTTCTTCTGTATTGAGACAGCTTCTACAGAAATCGAAGTACCGGACTCCTAACCTTCTTGCGGGGTAATGACCAGTTAGGTTAGGTAGCCAACCAGGCCACGCATAAACCTTTTGGTCCCTAGCGATACCAGATAGAGACCGACCTCTATGAATACTGAAAGTAGACATCATGTAGGATGTCAACGTTTTTGGCGAATTGAAGCCGAGCTTAGCCAGTTAATACCCCTATCATTTTTCGTATAGCTTCTTTGTTAAACCTTAGCAAGGTTTTTGATCGATTGCTGTTCCATTTCGGTCATGTCTGTCTGCTTAGTTCGCATGTTGTGAGGTTTTGGCAACTTGTATTTACCTTGTTGCTGGTTTCTCCATCTATGAGCAGTTTACAGGCGTCTTATCGACTTGGAGATCAAGCGTAGTACCGGTTAGAGCAAATTCATCTGCTTTGCAGTTCCACGCTATATTCTTGTGGTTGGCACTCGCTCATTTTTAATACCGTAAGTCCCTCTTTTATGGAAGTGACTTCCGCCTGAAATACACTGCAATTATCAGGTAGGCAAAATGATTGGCTAACTAAGAGTTTATCGGAGTAAACCCCTCCACCTACTCTGTTGTCTAGTTTTGAGTCATCTATATAGATGTTTATATTATTTTTTCTAGCAATAAGCCCCGTTATCCCATTCCTTGGTAAGCAATAAGGGAAAAATGGCACTGTGCTATGGTGCGTTTTCGTGGTGCTAAATTCATAAGTTGTTTTCCCACAAATCCTTTCTTTTTTAATGAATTGCTTCACATAAACTTCTCATAATACCCAAATAATAGTCCTTATTAGATATCTGACCTTCTGGCAAGAATTCGTGGTGTACAATACCGTTGTAATCCATAACAACCATCAGCATCGCTTTCTCTTTTGACTCAAAACGGCAAGTCTTTTTTGCTTGCCTCATTTGGAGCTCTCCTCTCACTCGCCTGATATCTGGATTGCGTGTCGTACTCATAAGCATACGTCTCGCGCCCAGTAATGATGCGGTTGATAAATATTGGGAAGCCTTGAAAATCATCTCTAAGGTTGTAATATCGCGGTCCCATTTTTACATGAAAGTATCATTAACTTTAATTTCCTTAACGGATCCATGAGCAATGTTCAAGTCCTCTGCCAGCTCTCTGATGGTTAATTTGCGGTTACTGATCAACTTTTCTTTCACTTTATTTATGTGTTCATCAGTTTTCGATGTCGACGGCCACTCCATTCGTCATCCGAACGATCAATGAGCACACGATCTCCTCGTAAATGGTTTTTTCTTTAAAGTATCACTACCGAAATAGGTAGTTTCCCAACATTTCTAAGGTTTTCACAGTATTGAATCCTTTTTAACGCAAAATTTAATACAAACACGTTGTTACAAATTCAAACCCACTTTTAAAACTGTAAAAAATCCAAATTACATGGTAGATTCATTAAGGAAGGCGTAATTCTTACAAATGTCAAGCAATGCTGATACAATTTTGATAGGAATGCTAATTACGTTGCGTTTCCGAATAGTAGTCACGCACCAACCCATCATCCTACGGTTAAGTAGAATATAAAGAGTTTGGTCCAACGCTAGAAATCAATTTTAAAAGAATTTTTGCAGTATTATTGGTTTGACTTGTCATTGTATTTCCGCTTAATATCGATGACGAAAAAGAAAAATTCACAATTAGGTGATTTTTATCCATTTTTATGGATGCTATTCAATTCCTAGGGGATGGAAAAAGGATTCTCTTTCTGGTACGTCTAGACGATTTCCATGATTTCGGCAACATTTTGGATAATGGGTAATATAATAATCATGGTTAGACCCACCGTTTGTCTATTGTATTCGATATTGGGCCCTGTAAAAGCACACGACTTTTATGCCTTCTGTTCTGACTTTGCACCTTGGTTATGTTGCTATATTGTTGTTCATGCTGGATCGAATTTTATGTTGAATGTGATTTTTTTGCAAAAAATTTGAATGCTATGCCATTAGCCATCAACTTTTATGGCAAACTGATATCATTAGAATTGACTAGCCCTTCAGAAACTCTACTACGCCGATTATAAGTTTAAATGTCATTCTCCTGAACCTGTGTATTAATTACAGATCCTTCGTCTTCTATTAATCTTCCATCTTCAATGCTGCCATGTGCTAAACAGCAAATATTGTGTAGAATACATCCACATATAAATATTTTGGAGATTGAGCCCAAGTCGGTATTTTCTTTCCAAGTAAGTAATAGTTTGAATTTTGTTTCTAAGATCCCGAATGCGTTTTCGGTAATAGTTCTTATGGAAATATATAAAAAAACTTGTTTATGTTTCTTCTACTTAGTATTTATTATCAAACCAGAAACTTCATATCGGTGCTACCAACACTCATACAAATTATTCGAATCATTCCAATAGGAACTGATCATGATACTGAAAGATATAACCCAAGAAACACGCCAAATGTGTAATATAAAGGGTCATAAAATTGGCGGTACTTTTCATAATAGAGTTTGTTTTTTGACAAACCACGCGCTAAAGAGCAACCCGAAGCCATTTAAGAACAGCCATTATATCCATGGGAAACAGCTACAACAAACATTGGTGCGGCCTATGGGCTGGAGGCTCGTCGGCAAATATTTCTTCAAAGACGAAGCTGGCGCCAACGTAGCATATTCGGTGCGCAATTTATTCCTCCAAGATCGTGTGATATCACACTTTTGAAATTATATTTTTGGGGGTATAAAATGTTTAAATACTTTGGTGATAAACCAGATTCGGTTGAGGCATTAAAAGCCAACACTACTAAAGTTAGTCACGAGATATTGACCTAAGCCCTCCAGCGAGTCATTCAAAATTGGTTTTTATGGATGGCCGAATTACGGCGCAGTGTGGTCAATATTTGAAAGGAATTATCTATAAAAAATTAATAGCAGGAATGGTTCTTTCTACAGAAAAATATTAAAAATTTCCCAATCAATTTGAATTTTTGTTGTTTTATTTCAATTTTAAAGCCGATACTTCTAAATTGATCATCCTTTAAAATTAGAGGTAAAAATACCAATAGGCATGTGAATTTAATATATTTACAGGGCCCGGCACTCGAAGTGTAATCAACTTCAGACCGCTCTTTCAGCTGTTTGTGAGTTGACTAAATGACAGTCCAGAGTATTGTTTACAAGCGCGCGGAAGTATTTTGCCCAAAGTAAACACGAAAAAAGAAAATCAGTAATAGATTTCAAACGTGATAGTGTGATTGCATTATATTCGGCTGGAAAATCACATCCACCAATTGTTCGTGAGCTCGAGCACCTTAAAGGAAATAAGGTTTTTGTTTATCGCAGCATTATTCGTTGCAATGACACTGGTAGCATCGCGAAACGACATGGAGGCGGTCATCAAAAGTCTCCAATGGCACGTGAAATGGTTCAAAAAGTGAAGAAGCGACTTGAGCGAAATCCCCGACAAAGTGTCAATCAAATTACAAAAGAACTGAAAATATCAGACCGTAGAATCCACCGCATACTGATAAATGATCTCAAAGTCAAGTCTTACAAGAATCAAAAGGCGCATGATCTCACACAAAAGCAGCAACAAGTCAGACTTGAGAGAGCGAAGGAGTTGCTTCGCTTAGCCGATACCCGTCAATTTCCCAACTTTGTGTGTTTTCTGACGGGAAAATTTTTCAAATTGAGCAATTCGTAATTTGAGGTTTTTTTGACCAACCATTCATATGAGAATTTGAATCATCGATTGGCCACCAGCAGACAGCACCCGCCACAGGTAATGGTTTGGACCGCTGCAGCGCGCTGTAACCGCAGATGGCTGCTCTCCAATCGTTTTCATCGAACCTGTCGTCAAAGTAAATGCGAAATATTATCGGGAATGTATTGTGTAGGTTGCTTTGAAGCCGGAGGCAAACATTTTGGTGGTAGACCGTGGACGTTTCAACAGATCTCGGCACCCTCTCACAAAGCTTCCGAACTGCATAACGTCCTCTCAAATTCAACAGACGCAAATGATCCCTCTTAAATGAAACCTCTTAAAATAAGCGTCGAATTTTGTTTTTGAATAGCATTTTTACTAAATAAAAAAATTATTTTGAGCCATGGCAACATTTATTTTTATCTTTACGTGCTTCATTGCTTGTCTGTTTCAGCTGTCTAGTTCATAAGTGTCGAATGTGTGTACAAAAATTATAAATCTTGAAAGAGGCCAATTAATTTTGCATCACTTTATATATGCCGATCCTTACAGTTTCGATATGCAACAAAGCGCTGATGGCACGCACTTTTATTTTAATCACCAACAGTGTTCTTATGCCGTTGTATAGAAATGCAAGTAAAAACACTCTTCTTCTTCCAATTTTTTTGCAGATATCCTAGGTGTGAGTTTGATAGACACCTAGGTATGTGATAGCGTGAATGCTCATCTTTTACATAGTTCAGACTGTTCTTTGTCTGGCAACGACTAGCAACTTATGAGAAATCTGCTTTTATGGATGTTTTGATAACTCTTTATTACACTAATAATCCAAAATATGCAATGGAACCGAGAAATCAGTAGCAAAACATGAAAATGTTTATTGTTACTCCAGCCTTACTCTGCAAACTCGCATGGAATGTCCCGTAAATAAATTTTTCTTCAAGCAAATGCTGTAAGTTACTTGGAGTGTTCACTAAGGATGCTTGTACATGTAAATATGTATGTAATTGCGATGTTTGACACTATTATCTGTGGACTCATTTCGCACTTTAAAGTGCCAAATTGAATGCAGTTAAACTTTTCATTGTCGTACGCCTTTTTTCTGCGCAACTCAGAATAAACTTTATACTACAGTTATATGTGAAAGTATAAATGTCAACATAAACTCATACTTAGACGGTAGTTGTTAAAATCGTCGCATATTCGAAATGCAGCTGCCAGAGTAATTTGGCACCAACTAACGCTGACTGACACTCAGCCACTCCATTCGCAGTGCATTAGTTGCAGCTGTTGCAGATTGCTAACCACAAATCATATTGTATATGTATGTGTGCAATGCATTGCCTTGTAGAAAAAAATACCAATACCAAAATATAGTTAGTATTTTTGCTGGAATTACGAAAAAAATCTCACTTTTATTTAACTACAAAAGGATAACTTAAAAATAACTGTCAGGTAATGCAGCAGAATTTTCATCCAGAGTTTATGATGTGTCATCGCAACGTAACCAAAATAATCAGTTTTTTTTAATAAAAACTTGAATTAAAGATGGCAGGAATAAAAGCTTCTGATTTTTAGAAAGAATAAGAACTACGACCTAAAAGATTTATTGTGCCTCTTTATGGATTCAGAGTATTTCCTCAATGAATTTTAGTATTTGTTAAGGTTTATTGATTTTAATTTCCTCCTCTGGTAAAATATGTTTACTGAAGTGTTTATCCTGCTTAAGCATCAATTATTACTTTCGGGTTTCATTGGAGTGCATTCTCAGGTTATTAAGATAATGATTCAATCTACGATGTTCTGATGGAATTCCTATGATGATTCTGAAATTATTATTAGTTTATTCTGTACAATTTTCAAATTGGCTTAGGTTAAAGCTACCTACCGCTGATTTCGATTGTAAAAAGCCTGGTAGAATGTCCCAGCTGATCCCCTTCGTCTTTCCTTTATTTTCTGAATAGGAGAGGAGAAATAAAGAAGAGGCCGCCCCTTTCTTGGCAAATTTATTTGCCATTGCGTTACCAATATATGGTATGCGCCGTGAAATCCACACGATACGTACCTGATTTTTGTGGCTAAGATATTCAGTTTATCAAGATAGACACGAGTTTTGATGTAGCCTGGAAAGAGTTGAGATTCAAAAGTTGAGTAGCAAAATTCTTTCAGCGCGATTCCATGTCAAGTGATCTGAGTATTTTGGGCATGCTCATTCTTTTAAAATTGGTTTATTTTCCGGTTTGAATGTATTTATTAATAAGTAAACAAAAAATATATGAAAGGAATTTAATCAAATAACCAAAAATAACCAAATAACCAATTTAATCAAAAAGCAAAAAAATGTTATACAATAAATATATATCTATATATATATAAATATATTGGTTAAAATATATATATGTATATATTAAAAATTCTTTTTTGTGACAAATTATTACCATTGGAGCATGCCTTGATATGTGGTGACATACTCGTACTCGTGACATTGAAGAAATTTCAACAAGTTAGAGGCTGGTTGTGCGGAACAGTTTCTTAAGTTAAAATAAGTTTGAGCTGAAATATACAAAATTTTTAGAAAAAGTAAGTATAGTAAGTAAGTAAGTAAAAGTGGTAGCAATGCGACAAATATTAGAAAGCAAATACAACTGTACCCGAATGTGTTTTTATAATGATGAATATAATGTTCGATTAATGTTTAGTATTTTTTCTTTATATCTCTCTCTTAGCTTCACAGTCTGTGGTGGACCATAGCTTCATCAACAATCCTCCTACAATTCAGTCTCTCTCTTGCCTCATTCCTCCAAATACGAACGTTCATTTTATTTATATATTAAGATGTTATTTATATATTAAAAGAAAAATATTATTTTGAGAAAAATCAATAACTAAAAACAAAAATACAAATTGGAAGAGTTAATTCGATTTTTTATCAGCAGATATCCAGGCACAAAGAAAGACCTCAAAAATTTTCCAAACAATTAAAATTGACCATATTTTTTTAATACAATAAAGCCGTTGATTAAATAGAAGTTAATATTACGTTTCGTGTGATATATAATTTGTTATAAGAAACTCTACACATAAATGAATAATACCACTGTCTAATATCATTAAGGCTTTCAGGTTTGGGCATCCGCTTTGGTGAAAACATCTTCGGCTGTCACATCACCGGGTAGTCAGCAGTATAATTCCGCGCTCATTTCACACACTCGTCCAATCAGTGTTATGACTCAGGTTACTTCAGCCAATCAGTTGATTCCTTCAAAATCGCTAAGAGCCAGTTAACGGTCTCTGAAATCTTTTCACCATTAATACTTATTGGGTTTTGGCTTGTCCTCTTTTATCTCTTATTTTTCTTGTATTCATATTTCAGAGTTTGGCAGATCAACTCGACCACTGAATTTGCATTTGCTATCAAAAGCGCAAGAGTGATTTTATTTAATAAATTGCGATTAATTCGCTTAATCTAAAAGAAATTTTAATTGGATTCAAACAACTTTTTCATATGTTATTAATACTTTTTACTAGTGTTCTGTTAATTCTTTAAAGCTATTATTGTACCAGCCGATAAGATACTATTAGCATTACGTTCCCACAACAGCCGGTTCTACGTTACCACAATGGCCCGGATTTATTTCCCGCTGCTGTTACTTCAGCCGCAAAGGCAATGCTCTCATCACCACAAGGACAAGCAGTACAAAAATCGGCCAAGGTCTTGAAATCGGTCCCTACATTTTGGAAATTGTTCAGAAATCCTAAATTGTCGGTGACAAAATTGAAAATAAAAACAACTTAACGACTGAAAATATCAAAGAATATGAGTACTTGTTGCGAAGCGATGCTGTGTTGCGTTACAAAGACGCCTAAAATGTCACATTCTTAAAATATCAGCGAAAATAACGATTTATTATACTCTTATCATACCAGTACTTATAAAGGGTGATCAATTTAGAGGTATCGGATTTTTTCGAAAATAATACAACGAAAATTCAAATCGTTGGGCAATCATTATTATTTTTGACGTGATAACGTCTTATAATTCGATTTAGCCGGCTGCACGCACGAAAAAATGCGTCGTTATCTTGCTCATTTGTCGTTATCTTGCTCATGCGTCGTTGCTTTGCTTTTGCCGCGAGAGCGCGGAACGAACGACAAATAGGCACAATCGGCCCCCGCGTTTGGCAACGTTCGACATTTGGCTCTCTCCTACTTGAGTGAGCATATATATGTATGTATATGCGCATTTGTATATAAATTCACATATTTGTATTTGCATATGCCTTCTTCCAGTGTGCATGGTAAGGAACCATTTCTCTGTTGAGAATAGGACGATGATAGGAAAAGTAGGAAATGAAAGGGATTGTTTCGAGTGTAATCTGTCTTGAAAAAGTCAAATCGATGATGGTGCCTCTTAGTGTTGTTGGCTTATTAACGTCTGATGCACAATCGAAATTGAAGATATCTTTTATGAATTTGATAAATGTTTCGTAATTTTTCACGTTTGTGCAAATGTAACTCGATCAATTCCATTGCGATTCCATTTACCTCCTTCTCTATATCTATACAAAATATCTATCAAATAAATAAAATTAAAATTTTCTTTTGAAAAATGCAACCATTTCATCAGTATTTTCTTATGACGTTGTCACGTTGAACTATCGTCAGTAAACCGACTTTACAGACAATCTTTTATTTATTTTTTCAGATAATCCCTTTGAAAAGTTGGTCGCAACTGTGCCGTAATTCGCTCATCCGTAAAAACTAATTTTGAATTATTCGCTGGAGGACTTAACTCGGTATCTCGAGAATAACTATAGTAATATTGGTTTCCAATACCTCAATCAAATAGATGTCAAAAGGAGTGATATCACACGATCTTGGTGGCCAATCCACTGGTCCGAGACAATAGATAAATTGCTCACCGAAACGACGACGCATTAAATCCATTGTTTCACGACCTGTATGGCAAGTAGTGCCGTATTGTTGGAACCAAGTGTTGTGGAGATCATGGGCTTCAATTTCCGGCATCTAAAAGTCGTTTATCATCGCACGATATCGTTCGCCATTATTCAATGTCACATTGTCGCCAGCCTCGCCTTTGAAGAAATATGGGCCGATGATTCCTCCAGCCCACAGGCCGCACCAACTGGTTGTTGGCAAGTGATGTAGTGGCTGTTATTCAATGGCTTCGAACTGCTCTTTAGCCTAAACATGGCAATTTTGCTTGTTCAGCTCGCGGCGAACACTTTTAACAGAGCGTCGATTTTCGTGATACAGTTGTATGATTTAAAAATATTGTTGAGTCGTAGGTCTTTCCATGAAGAAATGTCAATGAATAATGAAAAAAATTATGTATTTAGTTTGACGGTAGTCCCGCGAAATCTATCAACAAACAAAACTCTATTGGAAAAGTACCTCCAATCTAATCACCCTTTATCACTACAAAAAGTACTTGGTGATGTTTGTAAAACAATTTGGAGAATACGATTCAATCCCGAGTTTGAAAAACCATGATTCATCTGAATATTGTCAGCACAATAAAATGGTCACATTATAAGGGTAGACGGAGCGTATCCAACCAAGAAAATCCTAAAGAAGAAATAGAGGCAAAGGAAGACCAAAACTTCGATGGTTGGATGGCGCACATCGGGACGCTGAGCTATTTGGGATACGTTATTGGAGAACTCAAGCATGGGATAAATCGAACTGGAGGCAAATGTTACACAAAGCCAAGACCCAGAGCGGGTTGTTGGGATAACAATGATGATGATAACTGTGCCATCATTAATTAAAAAAATGTTATTTCCATAGTGTGAACTCAAAAAAAACAGTTATTAATAAGTCAGGTGATTAATAAACTTAAAAATTTACTATAATTTACTATTTATACCATGGGAAGCGGTCTATGTACATGAAATAAAATTTAGTTTTCTTTATAATAAATGTAAATATTTACGTTTGGATTGAGTAACGTCAGCATAACTAGTTTAGATTCTACTAATTAAAAATGGATTCAAAATATTTAGTTATTGGTTAGATTCCATGTATAAGTATCCACCACTGGCTATTTTTAACTACAAAGAGTATTATAGCTTATTAGATAGTTGGGAAATAATGCAAAAATAACTCTTACTGACCATAAAAGTTGATTATTAGTTAAATAGCTAAAAGTGAATGTTAGTCGAATCCAAATCAGTTCCAAGTTAATTTAAAGTAACCTTCATTTCCTACAGGGCACTGCCTAACACTGTGTGAGTAGGAAAGCTCTTGCATAATTACATGCATATACAGAGTTAAATAGATGACTCGAAGTACTCACTCGAAAATATTAATTACTTTCTGCTCATTTAGTATAGTTACACTTCCGTAATATTATTAACTCTAGTTGCGTTGAAGGATTGGCAATTCACTTTAAAATTTTTTTTTAAGAGAGTGTATTTTTCTTTATTAGCCGAGACAAATTTTAAGGTTTCCGTTTCGATCATCGAAGGAATATTCATTAAAGTTAAACAGATATGGTGGAGGAATTGAAATCAATTATTGTCACTTTGGTTATGTGATTGAATTTTTTTTTTTTTCGACTAATTGCTGGTACATCAGCTACGATTGATTGCTTTGATGCTAACATTCAGCGCCTTATTAACAAAATGGGGTGAAGTTTCCTCCAAGCAGCTCGCTATTTAAGAGCGTCATTATTAAAACTCCTAGAACTGGGTAAAGCGCTGGGCTCCGACATGTAAAACAAACCACAAATTCCATACACAAGAGAATCTGCAATCTTCTATAAGCGACGACAGTTTTTGCAAGATAAAGAGTGCTGTGGGTCTAATGCAGATCAATGTGGAGAGTATAGAGCCGTTGGATTGATTCGTGACTACCATTCGGAGGTGAACAGGTTCGAATCGCCTTGTATGACACACCAAATAATAGAAAAAGTGGTAGTTGTTTCCAATAATGGTCACCCCTCGGCAAGCAATGGCAAACCTCTGATCACATTTCTGCCATGAAAAGGCTCCTCTGGTAACTTACGCCCAGGGTACACTAGAGATATACAAGCAAGAGTCCTTGGCCTCTTTGAATACCAGTAATGATTTAAAATACAAATCTACCATATTTATTGCCAGTGTTAATGTTTAGATTCCGAAAATTTATGAGATGAGCTGAATATACTGCTCATATGGCTTAAAAACAAAAGGCACAAAGACCCGATAGTGAGCACAATATGGATGATTGGACTGTATCAGCTTGCCTAATGCTTGCCTTGCGGTATGCGGTCTTGCGTTGTCATGGTGAAACAAAACTTTGCGTATATTTTTTTAAGTGCCTCATTCAGGTTCGATAACTGATGGGAATAATAATCAGCAGTTATCGTCTGGTTTATTTCCAGAAGTTCATAATAAACAATTCCGGTCATATCCCACCAAATAGACAAGAGAATCTTCTTGTGGTGAAGGTCATCTCTAGGGGTCGGTTCTGGTGTTTCATCTTTATCTAACCATTGGCATTTGCGAACAGGATTATCGTAAAGGACAAAAAACTTTCATTTTCAAGCCGTTGCAGCAGCTGAGAACACACATTCACTCTTTGCTGAAGATTGGCGACGGAAAGTCTATGCGGAATCCATTTTCCCAGCTTTGAAACCTTTACCAACTGAACCAGGTGCCTGTGAACTGTTCCATGCGATGAACTTAACCTCTGAGCTATCATATCGACTGTCAAATTTGTCTCAGATTCCACGAGTTCGAGCAAGGCGTCAGACTTAAAGACTTCAGGACGACCAGGGTGCGGGGCATCCTCCACGTCGCAGTTACCACTTCGGAATTTTGAAAACCACTCTTGCGCAGTCCTCACACTCACTCACTTACACTATCCTCTCCGTGAACAGTGTTTATTTCTGCAGCAGGAGTTGTTGCATTTTTACCACTTTTATAAAAAATATACAAAATTTATACAAAATATGCCTCTTATACGCGTTCGAAGATTCCATTTCATTTTTTAACAACACGAGCTTTTGTCCGCGATTAAAATCACTTGTTGAATGCACAATATATCAAAGAAAATATAAATAGTTCCATTATATTCCGCGAATAATTTTTTGTATGCAAAAATCGTACTAAAGTGAAATTATGGGTAAAATACGCACGAACTTATGGAATGGCCTGATATTTGCCTAAATTTGATATCCTAGTGAAACTTATAAAGTTAGGCAATAGAACGGTGGGTCACCCATTAGATCCATTAAAATTTGGAAGAACTACACGAAGTTGGACGAGATTTTAGACTCTGTCTGCGTGGCTTCTTGCTGATTTAAGAAGTAGGTAACAGTTGATTCTAAGGTTGTAGACTTTCACTCTATGGGCGAAATCGAAGATGAAGATAAATACGAAGCCGAAGTCGAATTGCTTGCGTTGGGGGCAAGCTGACGAGTGTTCATAGTGGAAAACGAACGAAATATAATAACAGTTAAAATGGATTCATTTGCAGATTAAAAATTGTTTCTAAATTAAAACCTGTTTTTTAAAAGAAACAATCAAATCACGAGATTAATTACTCTAGAGAATTTCACCACTTGATTACATTTTGCTAAAAATTGAGCCATTTATTGAAGAACAACGATAAAACTTTCACCATGGCCACTGAAAGATTGTTTGTAGCTATAAGGCAGATGTTCAAATCGGAAATGTTTACTTATTTTCCTACTTGTTTTGGGGTAGTTGGCGGAGAGGATAAGGTGTAGCACTTTAAACCACATCAAAGCACTAACAATAATATAAGGAAAGAAATCCTTCCCCTATGCGACCGCAGGGGGCCAATTTGAAATTGAAACAGAAACCCAAACACAGAATTTGGTTACATCCAATATGGTTTATTTTAATTAATTATATTGTCATTAATACAACGTCTTGCACTCGAAGTGTAACCAATTATAAAGGCAATACATTTAGTTTGGAAAATTACTTTTATTCAATTTATAGTAAAAAATGTGTGAAAATAATACAAAATTAAGATTCAATTTACTTTTGCTCGATATAACCCCTTTTGTCTTAGCTATGGCCTTGAGACGGTCCAAACGGACCTTGCTCCCTAAAATGGCCAAAAGAGAATAATCCATCGGATTCGCGTCTGTTGAATTTGAGAGCTATTGTGTGGACGTTACGAAGTTCACAAGCTTTGTTAGACAGTGCCGAGTTCTGTTGAAACGTCCATGGTCTACCACCGAAATGTTTTTCTGCCCACGGCTTCAAAGTAATCTACAGAATTCATTCCCGATAATATCTCGCATTTACCTGGACACCATGCTCGATGAAAACGATTGGAGAGCGCCCATCTGCGGTAACAGCAGTCCAAACCATTACCTGTGACGGGTCCATAAAAGAAAATCCGATATACGTGATCTAGTACGAGGAGGTATTACTTTACTTCTTGTTCTTCACGTTGTTTTTTTTTAGCTGACGCAATAGAAGATTTTCGAGTATAATTTTTACGACGTGTGGTGTCGTGTAGTGTCACAGATTTTTGTTTTTTAAGATATTCCGAATATTCATCTGCTCGTTCGATACTTGCATTATTTAATGTCGTCATACCACGTTCGACAGTAACAATTGCACTTTCAGTTAAAAGTTTAGCACGAATAAAACAATATTCTGACATTTTTATAATTAAATTAAAGCAACATAAAATAGAAAATAGAGAAAGGAATAAACATGTGCTTTCACTACGGAATGACGCTCAAGACTAACGATAGTTCAGTTAGAGGGAATTCTCACACAAAGCAGGTATACAACCGTAGCCACGCACACAATTGAACAGATGGGCAGCTGTCGTTTCAAGGGTACACAAGCATATAAAATAAGGGACAAGGTTTCATTATACCTAATATCCTGAAAATTATACTTATGTGTATATTTTGTATTTTAAATCTCAGTTAAAATCACCGATACAAAAGGAAGTTTACTCATATTATAGCTACAAAAATTTATATACTATACGTGGGGTGCTTCTACATATTATTACACTTTACTTCGTTATATCATAGAAACGGTGGTATTTAGGGAAAAAATCATTGATCTGAGTTAATTTTGCGATAAAACTGAACGTTTTCGAGAAATTCACGGAAAACCCAGTTTTTAACCTTTGACTTCGAGTCAATTTTTTCCCCCCGGCCGGATCGATTGGGAGCTTTAAAATTTTATTTTGACATATGTTTTGAACAAATTCATCCGTTTTCAGATTGTTATGAATTTTAGTAGCTTAACCTTTACGTTTTGGCCTAATTTGACCGGACTATACTCACGATTGAATGTACACAGCGTTGGAACTTTTAGGTGACAATTTGTATAGCTGAATAAAACGCTGAGTGCCATATATATAATTCTGGTTTACGTGTTTCAGTTCAAAACGAGCTAAATTACTTGAACCAAATAAGTGGCATTCCTAGTTTTAAAGCATTTAAACCGTCGTACAAACCAAACTGTTTCAGCTAGGGTGATGCATACCTTAAGAGTCTTGCTTTATGGGCTAATGCAATTTTTATTATTGCTGCTTTGACAAAATTAACTTTGAGCTCGCACCCAATGTGACTTCACGTAATGATATATAAATAGTTGAAACTCATACTGGCAGCCCATTGAGTTTCGAAACTGTATTCTTATCAACGCCCGAGAAAAATCGATTATTCACACCTGGCGATAGAATTTATGCTAATTCGGCTGTACTGATTTAATGATATTTCGCAAGTGGGCTGGTAGTAATTTTACTTCTCATGTAAATTTAAGCAAATAAAATTCTTACTACTTACATATAAAAGAAAGCAATAGAAAACAAGATTGGCAATTGTCTTTTCAATTGTCCTGGACAAGATTTATTCAACAAGGCGAAATTGACAACTCAGCGCGGATGTTTTTTCCAGAGACTATAATGTCAAAAACTATAAAAAAAAAACACAAAGAAACAATTTAAAATGGGAAATTTCTTTTTCAAGTGGACAATAACAAATTCAGTCACGCTTTGTTGGTTATTTGTATTAGCACAATGTGTAGGACATATAAAATTTAACAAATATATAATATGAGAAATATTTCGCAAAATTTTTTTTTTTTATTAAATATGGTGATAAAAATCTAGTAAAGCAACCGCTCAAAGCCTCTTTTAGAATTTTTGCCGTTTGCAAACTATTTAAGTCCTCAAATTTTAATATCCTGTAAACGGATGTGTATAAGTGTGCAACTAATTGAATGATGAGCAATTATCGTCTCTCGACCTACTCGGTAGATGAGTTCTTGGAAAAATTATATTATGTAAAATGAGACCTTTGTAAAAAGAGGCACAGAGTTCATACAAAGTCGACGATCCCCCGATTTCGCGAGCCATATCCTCAATGTCGATGTTATCGCTGAGCGTTAGTTAGCAGCTTGTTTGTGGTTTGTTGGATGCGTGCCACACATAGCCATTTCCGCTCCCGTTTCCTGTTGTGTTTACCCCACTTTCTTGCTGGGACAAGAGTGCCGCAGTACCGGTGGGGTTCTCTAACTAGTTCCCGGTATTCTTTTTTTTTTTTTTTGTTCTTCTATCAGTTGTGATAGGAGCGCGTCTGCGGTTTTACATGTTTGCTTGTAATATATTCATTTTACGTTTTGGCCCTTATAAACCGCGCATCTTCCCGACCCCGGTAAATCATCAGCCGAGCTGTGATTCGCTTCAGAACACAAACAGCATTTTGGGGTTTTGGTGCATTCTTTGAGCTTATGGCCCGGTTCGCCGCATCTAATGCAGATACCCTGTTCTCTGTTCCGTGTTTATAGTGAGGGTCGACTTTAGAGCCTCTATCACTTCTTCTTTTGTAGTAAGAGAATCTAAGTATCGTATCTCGAGCGAAGTTTTCGGTTCAAGATGTGTTATAATAGCCGATCGCTTTTAAATAGATCTACCAGTACCACTCCCGCTCTTGTTTTTCGAACGGCTTTTATTTTGGCTTCCGCGTCACTAGGCTTTATTTTGCTACGGGGGTTTCTTAAAACATTCGCGTAGCTGTAGCGGTGTCTTTCTGCGGGTTTGAGAACTGGAGGACTTGCGGCCAGTCGTTTCGCTGGTATAAATTAGGTGTGGCCACAATGCTAGCTCGTACGAGTATAGCGTCAGTCACACTTCTTGCGGCATTATTTTTTATTTCTTTCTTTGGAGTTATCCAATTTTGTCGGTAGCTACCAATTATGTCGAGCATTTATTCCAATTCCAATACAGCATCTTTTATGTCCATGGTGACGTTCTTCTGCTTTAATAGTGCAAGCTTCGTTTTATTTATCACCCTTTAACATTTCACAAGCGATTCTCCTTCGGCTGCTCTCATTTTTTGTATGAACTCCTGTTTTAAAAAACTGTGATAGTACGACAGTAGTTCGGTTTGTGTAGGAGTGGCGCACTGTGTTGACTGCTTCGGTGTTTCGATTTGGGTTTCTACTACCGCTCGGAAGTCTCCTTTGTCTTTTTTGATGGTTGAGACGTGCTCAGTACCGGAGATCGCAGCGCTCTGCTCCTCCTTTTGAACACCCTCTCATCGGCGTTTTCTTTGTTGTTTTTGTTGTTGTTGTTGTTGCTTATTTTCCATTTTTTTGTATTTTTGTGTCTCCGCTTCAAACCGTTATCTCAGCACGATGTACAGTTGTCTTAAAAGTAAATATCGTGGTTATATATGCAAGTGTAGGGAGGCCACACCAGGGTTGACACGAGTCCTTATGGGACCTTGTGGTCAGAGCCAAAATCAGACACTAGTCAGGAGTTGTCTCAACTGAGCCTGTATCATGAACCTAATGGTGTCGTAGCATTGAACGTACTTGAAGACCTGCCAGGGTTTTAACGTGACGGAGACGATTGTAGCATTAGCCTTTCAGCCATTTCGATGAGTTGTCACTCTCCTGTACTGAGGTGACAGAATACTACTTTCACCAGCCCTTAGACTGTTTAATCCAAATAATTTTTCCTGTATACCATATAGAGGATTTTGCTGGTCTCGATCCTGATGAGCTTTACAGTCCTGCTGCTGGAGGTACTCAGTGTATAAGAGGTCTTTTCAGCCGAGTCCCTTCCTCTCCCGCCGGATTTTTTTTGCCTTTTACGGCAGGCATGCCTTCCCGCTGGAGTATTCTTTTCCCCTACCCGATGGGTGGAATAATTTTATTGAAATTTGAAAACTTTAACGTATCGACATTTTGCACTTCCTAGCAGTACTAAATAATTGCCCACTAGCCACAGTCGATGGGCGAGCAGATAATATTTCAAAACAATTAAAAAAATTGATGCCGGTATTAAACAAATTTAGAAAAACTAAAAGTTGGTAGAATTTTTGCACAGCAAATTTTTAAAAATGTTTATACAGGTGATCGTTCTCTAATAATTGTCGGTTTTAAGTCGGACAACTATATCACAAAATAGTATGTAAATTTATGCATTGCAAATAAAAAAAATATTGTAGACTCAAAACAATTTATCCCACTAATAACTATTATTCAAAGACTTTTTAATTTAAGGACTTAAAAAATGCATTTCCCAGATAATTATAATCCGGAGAATTTTTTATTTGAATCACTTAACAAAGTCTTTAAATACCAAAATTTTCTTACTTGGGATTATTGTAATTTAAATCTGAAAATAATAGTTATCGATGACTTAAAATTTTTTTCACTCAAAATTATTATAAAGATACTTCTAAAATTTTCTCGGAAATTCCGATGATATATTTAAATCTCAACCATGAAGTATATAATATATTATTCTATCATTCTACGCTCTAGCGAAAGGCCTTGTAATCGAAATGTATTTAGCAAAGTATAATTAAATTTGGCACTGCTCTCATAAGAAACGTACCATAATGCCAAATTGAAAAACATACCCATTTTTATACGTTTGCTTGTATCGGGTATTTTTTTAGCTGCATGAGAACTATCGATATCGATAACCATGGCTTGGCAGCTGACAATAGCAAACTGTGTTGATATTTCTCTACAGTAGGATTTAGATTTGGCGGCCGCCGTAGCCGAATTGGTTGGTGCGTGACTACCACTCGGAATTCAGAGAGAACGTAGGTTCGAATCTCGGATAAACACCAAAATTAAAAAGAAGGCTTTCCTAATAGCAGTCTCCCCTCGGCAGGCAATGACAAACTTCCGAGTGTATTTCTGCCATGAAAAAGCTCCTCATAAATATATACAAATAGGAGGAAGAGCTCGGCCAAACATCCAAAAACGGCTTATGCGCCAATTATATATGTATATATACAAGATTTAGCAAGTTATCATTAATTGTTTAACGCCAGAACTGCGCTTTCAAATTATCAAAATTTGCTTGGAAAAAATAAATCTGTTCGCGAAATTCAGAGCCATACAATCGATTTATTGCAATATTCAAGCCACCATTGACGCTATACGGCCATATTTATTGTAAAAAGGCCGTATTATGGTCAATTCATTATTATATCCAGATTTATAGTCGGAAATTCGATTAATGTAACGAACCATATTCGAAAAATAAATGCCATGAATTTATCTACCAGACTAGAATAAAAAACAATCATTCCAACAATATTTTTGATTTATGTTATCATTTCAAGCTCCTAAGCCCTTAAAAAACACCCAATAGTTTCATTTGCAGTCCCTTAAAAAAGAGCAGGACTGAGTTGTCAGTCACACCGTATTTAAGACTTCTTGCTCATAAAGCTAGCAAACTTATAAAACAATGAGAATTGAGAGGATGGTTCTACCTTTCAGTCTCGGACACCATAGGTATGTGCAAATTGGATTCTTAAAAAAAGTTATAATAATATAGTATTTTATATAGTTTAAATTTAATATAATTTTTTTAGTAGATAGTGGATAAACAATATCCAACTTATTTATTATTAACGTAAAAATACAAATTCCTTAATTTGAGAAATAGATGGAGAGCACAAAGCCGCTAACCGGCAAATAAGGATACACGAATATATATGTACTTCATGAGTAAAATGTCCAGAAAATATTTGTGCCAGGCCATTTACCTAACTGTTCATATACTCGTTCAAAATCTGGATGGGATAGTTAGTACCACTAAAGTAAAAGATATGTATTTTAATAACTAGCGAAAGAAAAATTAAACTTTTCTGGGTATTCTCTATTCGAGAAAATGAACCCGCTGAGAAGACCTGCAAAGCGTGCTTTAGACCATAAAATAAGTAAATCAGATTTTCGATATACTTATCATATGCTTCTAAGCGAGATTAAAGCATTTAACAGACTTGGGGCACACAGATCTTTCAAACTGCACTAAACGCAATCAATTTTTAACATTTTATCATCTGATATTCAAGAATTGTTCTACCCTTCCAGTCATCAAGTTAATATATATAAATAAAGGGGTTTTCAAAAGGCGATTGTGCTTTAAAGTAAAACATGTAAACATTTAGATTCATTAAAATTTTTGAGAACGTCGAGATATCGATGTTGAAGATTGTTCAACAACACTTCGCGCTACATCAACAATGCCATATTCTCAACATTGGTCGGTCAGTCATCTTCTAGCCTCGAAGGACCATTTTTTTTTTTAATTTTTCACCAACCTTTGAATTGTCAACTCATTCGGACAATTATTTCCACCGAGCTTTCGATATGTTATTCTTAAAGATCCACCATTTTCATACCAAGTTTCAATAATTTTGTTATAATTTTGGTTATAAAATGTGTTTTTTTTTTGTTACAGAATTGGTTTAAATATGTGTTCGGTTAAAAGATATATTAGAATAATATTTTAAAATGCAAGTTAAATTAAAAACATAATAATCAGATTAAAAGATTTCTGAAAACATCTAATATTTTTTGGTACTGCTATTTTCGCGTTCGTAACTGCATTTGTATCCTGTTTTGACAGGCTGCATGACGCTTTTTATGTGTTCACAGCTTTAGTCGCGTAGTATTTCAAATATTTTTAGTGCAAAGTTATCAGGCACTATTACGTAAAGCTAGAAGTTCTCAAAATTTGTTCGCTTTATTCGGACGACGAAATTAATTAAATTTGGATAATCTGGTTTAGATGAATTCCCATCTGGTTAATTTTCAGTTCCTGTAAAATGGAAAAAGTGTTCATGTGTTGGTCCCACTCGACGATTTCCTGATTGTTGTCGATATTTTCGACGATTAGCCTAACTGGGCGTGTATTGTCTTCGAAGCCCATATACCAGAAAGCAATCATTCGAGTCTCTACTATATGCTTCCACTCGTTACTATATCGACCCCTTTGCACCAAATTATCGTCTGCGCTATTTTTCGAAACTGAATTTTTAAGCCTATTTGTTCTGCATTTCGTAACGCATGGCCTGATAAAATATTATAGGTGAAATCTCTATAGTTTACTGTATATGTTTTTTTTTTACGCAATAATGTATATTTTCTTGTGGGCGAAAATGTCGTATGTGTCATTAAAAAATATTTTGGTCGAGGCAATTGAATTTACATGGGATATTCTCGCCTCGAAAGAGTGCGCGCAAACAAGCAAAACTCCCAAACAATATTTATTTATTTTCTCTCAAGCGCAAAGCCTTCATTATTTTGAATCAGCGAAACTCCTACTTAAACCACTTTAAAAAGTTAGTGAAACCCCAGGTTACGAGTAAATATTATGTAGACAGCCAATGTGAAAATGATTTGTCATTATTTGTTACGAAACGATTTTCCATTCCCAAGTAGAAAATTTACAAAGGCTGGTAAGGTTTTGTTGTTGTTATTAAACCAACATGCCAAAGCCATCAGTTAAAAACTCAACAAAGTGTAAAATTATTGACGCTCCGCTTCGCAAAAATAATACAAATGCAAAGCAGTTGCGACAAAACAGCAAATAAAGTAAAATAAAATACAATATAATAAAATAATAGCTTGCGGCAGTCGATCCGGCGTTGGAGTGGCTAACAAGGCTACATGTAATCATAACGTAAATATTTTTAAAGTGTCATATCTGACACTTGTATGAATTTTTTTTGTGCTAAAAAGAAAGAAACAATGAAATTAAAAAAAAAATCAAGCCAAACCAATGATGATGCAGCAAAGAGATGCAGCGGAAAGCCACCGGAATGCTGAAGACGGAAGAGCATGGCTGTGATAATAAAAATGACAAGTGGAAAAGTGGAAAAATATTTTCTGCCCCGTATAAACACGTTCAGGGAATTAAAACAATGGAAAAGGTGGCAATGTTGAAAACGTAAATACATTTAGGGAAACGTGCAAAGAAAAAGCCAAATGTAAAAAAGTCTATATATAAAAATATACCCACACACATACTTACATACCTACATATACACATACGAGAAGACAACAGAAATTTTAATGCGTTGAAAAGTCTGTGAAAAAGTCCGCTTCATCGCACTTTATGTCAAATAGGCGTAAAATAGAGCTACGAATAAACACTCACGCTTGCAAATACACATACATACATACGCACATACGCCTGCACCAGAAGCGCTTTGGTCGCGACAAACCGCAAAGCTCACAGCACAGGATGTGGCTGTCATGGTTACCCGCAATATTTTCGGGTAAGAGGTGCCGCAGCTGGTGGTGGTGCTCGGTTTGCTAGCGAATTGTGTAATGAGTAGTAATATGACGTTATGTGTGGAAGGATAGCAGTGGAGTTCAGTGGCGAATTCTAAGTCAAACAGAACTTTTTTTCAAATTCCTCATATTTTTCATTTTAAGTTTGCGGAGTTTAAACGTGTCGACGAAAGCAATGCGACAGCTTGATTTACTTTTAGGGTATTTATGTAGTGTGTCCGGCACCCTACACACAAGATGGCAGGCAACTTTAAACACGTGCGCTTATTTTATAGATTTAACGTATGCAAAAATAGCATAAAATTTTTATGTGATGATGGCATTCATCAAATAAATTTATATTATAACCAGTGGGGAAATATTCACGTTTGAACTGAACTGAATTTTTAACACCAGACGTATGCTTTTTTATTTTAGTGAAATATTATAATCAGAGTCGCATAAAGCTCATAATTACATACTTATGTGTGTTAGTTACGCGAATTTTAGGATACTCTACAAAATTTTAACCTATCTAATTTGAATAATAATCTATTTAAATCTAGTATTTTTGATAATTTTTTCGACAGTAACTAAATTTCTTATATAAATATATTTGTAACTGTAATTAATTTTGACACCTGGCCACACATAGGTACCAGACAAATAGTTTGAAGACAACTTTAACTTGAAGATAACTTTGGCAAACCAAAGCCGAGAGTCAAGCGCCGGATCTTCATCCAAAGAAGATATGTGTTCGGTGGGATTGGGAGGGTTGGTGCACTTTGAAATTCTCGAAAAGAATGCCACAATCCACCAGGAACTCTACATTGCCCAGCTACACTGCGTGAAGGAGGCTATTTGACTGAAAAGACCTGATCGGCACGGTCAAACCATACTCCTTCACGACAACTCCAAGTCGTCCAAGCCGCACTCCAAGGGCTCGAATGCGAGGTGCTTCAGCATCCGCCGTATTCTCCGGACCTTGTACCGACCGATCACCATCTTTTCCGCTCCCTGTCAGACTATATGAAGGGCGTTACCTTCGAGATATCCCTAAAAGCTGGCTCAACAACTTCTATGACACCAGGCGGAACGACATCAACGAATTGGTCGAGAGGTCCGATCTTCTTAGAAGACCTCAAATAGTAATAATAAGAGTCCGTATAGGGTATTCTAAAATTACGTACAAATAAAATAAATAAATAATATAATAAATAATAAAATAAATAAAAATGCTGATATAAATTTACGCAATTACCAAATTTAATACTCAAATGGACACTCAAATGAATACTCAAATATACACATACACATATGCACTATGCACAAATCAGAATAAGAAATAACTTGGTAAAAACTTTTATTAGGCGCCAATAAATAAATAAATGTGTAGTTAAATTTCATTTATAAAATTAAAATACAGATTTTTTATAACTTTAACTTTACCCAATTTAAAAAAAATTAAATTACCACAAAATTATTATCATTTTGGACCAGTCTTGGGCGCCCCCTCACAAGTTGTGCTTTGGGATGGCCACACGATTTTGTAGAGCTTTGCCTAAAATAAATAAGGCCTAGAAAATTATATACTTTAGTTTAATAGTAAATCTATAATTTAATAACAAATCTACAAATTTTCAACGATAACTTATTTTTTATTTAGTTTCCAACAAAGCCGAAAATCTTGAACCAATTCAAAAATTAATCATCCAAGTTTGTTTTTGAATAACTTTTTTACTAAATAATACAAAAATAATTTCGAGCGATAGAAATCTGTTTTTGATCTTTACGCACACCATTGCATGTCTCTTTGTATACTCCAGCTATCTAGTTTACAAGTGTCAAATGTGATTGACGTCCGGCGCCATTTGCAGAAATTATAAATATAAATATGTAATTTATTTAACATTCTAACCCATTGAGAAAATTGCCTAGAAAAATAAATACGACAAATTAGAAAGCCAACGGCTACCAATTTGGCCACCGAAAGCAACAGACTAAGTAGTGGATATCAGAGAAACTATAAACTCAATCGATTTGAGATTCCCAATGATTGTTTTTAAAACATTGTACTACAAGAAATAAAAGTTCTGCCTATCCCTAATTAGCCTGCAATTTTATGTTTTTATTTCGGCCCGACTGGGTCAATTACAACTCTTGATTCATGCAACCCTTACGATACCATAAAATACATTAATTATCTGGTGGATAAGACTTGAGAAGGGCTAAACCATTAAAACAAAATCTCTGAATACTTGTAAATAGCAAAGTTTTCATCTACTGAGATAGTAAACCAGCAGTACTTAAATCGATAGTAAGAGCAAAGGGCAGGCGTATTAGAGCCTTTGATTGTGTTCGGACATTTACACCTATTTGATGCTTATTACTCGACAAATTTTGATAATAAATTTATATAGCTTTTTGGAGTAATTTGAGCGTTGCTACTTTTGATTATCCGTGTATTTTTGCTAAAAAGATCCTCATAAAAAACCGGTTGCCGTTTGGAGTCGCTTTAAAACTTTCTCTTCTTTTGTAGAACAGCATTTGCCTTATTAAGTAAACCAATCAGGATTTGGAACGGAGGGGTTTAACTGAAGAAAGCGCTACCATATACACGGTTACCAGGAAAATGGTCATTGGGTATTTAAGAACATCATTACTTAGGTCATTTCTGATCAATATGGTTAAGTGACTTGATATCCAGAATTTAACCACTTTCCAGAAATTCGTTTTTGAGGATTATTTAAAAAAAATATCTTCTTTGTTTGTAGGTTCATCTTTTTCAAATTTTAGTTCAGAGTTCCGATTTTGTTGCTGTGAAAGCGTAGGTTAATTAATAAAAATCAGTTTAAATGGCTATTTGATAAAGGCTTGAATTTACGATTTTTTACTAAGTGCCTCCTACTTCACATCATTAAAAACAAAAATTTTGTGTGCAAATAATTCTTCAAATTAATTAAGAATTTAGCATAACTCTTTAACTATCCTAAACGTTATAATTTGCTAGGAATAATGTAATTGAATAGACTCAGCAGGTAGTCAACATAACGAAGCATGCGATAATTAAAACAATCGAAAAATGTCCAGTGAACATTTTTTACATAATTTCACTCTTACTCAACCGTACCATTTTCCATAAGTCTGCTTATACGATTCCTTCGTGGTAGATGTTCTCTGGGAAAATGTCTATACAAACGTGACTTGCATTTTTGGACTGTTTCTTCTTCTAACTGTGTGACTTGGTTCATAAACTTGCTTGTGAATATGGCGAAGTATACCAATAACGAATACGCTGATATCCTAATGTGTTATGAACACTGCGATATATTGTCGTTGCAGGCACATGATGTATACATGAAACGGTATTCTATGTACTTGAAAAGTACCTGATATGAGCATATTCAATGTCATTTACCGAATACTGCAAGAAACGGGTTCTATTAAAATACGACCTACTGAAACATAAGTAGTTCAAAAATCCAAGCCAAGTCAAGCGTAGGAAAAAACAAACCCAGTTTTGGAGCAGAATTACTTTTATTTTGTTTGTTTTTTCTCAATTTTTGGTGATCTTTTTGATATTTTCGATATTCTCCTGAGGCTCAAACCTAAGGCATTTGCAATTATCCCACATATGGTATATGCTACTTTTTGCTACTTTTTACAGCTAGGTACTACTCTTAGTTACTAAAACACAAGTAAAAAATTGCCAAACAAATGATTTAATTTGAATACCCAACAAATGAGTGATGAATCAAGAAATCAAAAAAAGCCTACGCTAATTGTTAAGCAAGGACACCTTACTCGGTGTTCCGATTAATGACATTGGAAAGAAAATCTGAAGGTATCACTGTTAGTACCGGGTATATCAGGAGGATTTATTTAGGCATTTATTAGGAGCATTATAACAAAAAATTGTGAAGGTAAGGTTTGTGCATTTTATTCACAGTATTACTCATCGCTAGCCACTTCTTTTATTCATCTCTCAGGCGATTTTCGGCTTGCTTCTTGTAGTATCGATAAACTAACTACAGCCCTAAAAAAAGAATGGTACTCAAATAAGTGGAAAATTTTATTTAATTATTTATCTGCTTCTCTTCTATTCTTCTTTTTAAATATTGATATCGCTAATCAAACTTTG
The DNA here is from genome assembly GCF_028408465.1 of Anastrepha ludens. Classification (NCBI taxonomy): domain Eukaryota; kingdom Metazoa; phylum Arthropoda; class Insecta; order Diptera; family Tephritidae; genus Anastrepha; species Anastrepha ludens. The sequence continues at coordinate 73,069,018 of NC_071500.1, forward strand.
TTCCTCTGCATGCCAGCCTCTAATATACGAATTGTTCATTACGCCTACTTCCGTGTTTTGGTTTTTAATATTTCACTTAACGCTTTAATGTAAATTAGCGCCGAAGCATAACGGCAATGTACCACCTTTGCGCGACTATTTATCTCTACACTCTCCAGAATGTTAAACGAACATTTCAAACATTTCCCACTACCCGCACTTTAATTCCACAAGTTAATTTTGTGGCAATTTTTAATGTGCACACGTTTTCGTGACTTTCCGGTATTTCTGAGATACAGAAAATTCCTGCGTCTATCATTTGAGATTATTTTGTGCTTAGTCTTTTTTATTTCTTTTTATGTTAGCACAAAAATACAACATGGCGAAGAGGGTGGGAACACCTCAAGATGGCCGTTGAAGGAAATTTTCCGGTTCTACTGTTTTGATTGCTAAATATGTCAAAAGTACTTTTAAAGCTACGTTGGCTTTCACCACACAGCAAAATTTCAAGTCAGCCAGGCAAGCCTGTTGTGCTTGTTGCAGAAGCAAGCCGAAATGGGGGTGGGAATGAGCCGATGTGTGTTTGGGTGCTCTGTAGACCAACTACAATAATAGCAATTCGTGTCATACCTAAGAACTTACATATCGGGTCCTTTTTTTAAGAGCTTGAGAATTTAAAATGATAATACGAAACAGAAATATTGTAGGAATGAATTTTTTTCATGGCATTTATATTTTAAATATTGCAGCTACGATTTATATGGTCCATTCGATCAGTCCAATTTTGGCCGTATGGCGTCGATGGTGGCTTGAATATTGCAATACATCGATTGTTAAATGCGCTGAATTAATGTTTGCAAACAAAAACTCAATGAGCATGACTCGATAGCGCTCGGCATTGACTTTTAAAGCAGTTTCTTCCCCATTTCAAAAGAAATAAGGACTTTATGAACTTCGCGAACAGACTATTTTTCAAAATAAATTTCCACAATTTGGAAACGTAGTTCTGACGTTAAATGATTCATAATGACTTACCAAACTTTACTAAACAGAAATGTCAACACAACTTACCATTCTAAGCCGTTAAACCATAGTTATCGTTCTCGGTAGTTCTCAAGGAGCTAAAAAGACACCCGACATATTAGAAGCTATTTCAGTCGTACATGTCTATGTACGTGTAAATGTATGTGTAAATTTATACAGTGATAACTTGATATATAGAACATTGATACAACAAAAAGCTCTATTTAAAAATATTTAAAGGAAATAAGTAATTGGCGCGTACACTTCTGTTAGTTGTTTCGCCGGGCTCCTCCCCTATTTGCGGTGTTGTTCCACAAATAAAGGGGCTTACAGTTTCAAGCCGATCCCGAACGGCAAATTGTTTTTATGAGGTGACCGCTATTAGAAAACATTTTTTTCTAATATTTGATGTTCATGCACGGGAATGCGTGAGTTCGAATGGTAGTGACGCACCAACCCATTCGACTACGGCGGCCGCCAAGCTCTATTTAACAAATATACTTATAATATGATGAAGTACCGACTCAAAATTCTTTACCACAGTATATCATATATCTATAAGTAAGAACATTCTCAGCTGGTCGTCACAAAATGCCCACAGCTGATATGACTTGATTCCAAATCGGTATTTTATGGAACCATAAAAATTGAGTAACTTTATTCAAAATCGTATCAAAAATTCTAAAAAAATGTCCTACAAACTTAGATATTTCTCCACAAAAGAGCATTATTATAGCTAAGAAATACGAGGGCGGATCAATAGGTCCGTGACTCTTTGTATTTCTGACCTCTTTACTGAAAAAGAAATACTGCTTCTGTCAACAGGCATCTGTCAGTTGACTCCTGTCCAAATTTGAACGTGCTGCGTCAGTTAGTTTGTGTTTTACAGCTACCTTTATCAGACCACCCAGTAATTTGAAGAGAAAATGGAAAAAAATGAATTTCGTATGCTTATTAAGCCGATTCACCCTTAGAAACCCACGTTTCGACTGTTGTTTGGTCTCTGGTGTGTGCTGATGGATTTCTTTTTCAGTAAAGAGGTCAGAAATACAAAAAGTCACGGACTTATTGACCCGAACTCGTATATCACAAATATTTTTCATTGTATTTTTTTCGATATTCTATTGCTTTTAATGTTACAGTACAAATTTTAATTTGCTATAGCAACACCGCCAATACGCTCAAGCAAAAATACCCATCACGCCAATTTTAGTTGTAATTTTGCACAATAGTCTCTACATTGTGAATTCTGTATTTTGAATTGGCGGTTAAAGTACCTGTCATAATGGGATATCCAGTGAAGCACAAGTTGATTTGTCCACGCGACAAAAGTTAAAAAATTTCAAACATATTATATTTCGAAACGAAACGTTTCACCACTTTATATATTACATATATTTGAAGATTTTACATCTGAAGAAAAATTGATTAAGTTTTTTTATTCAAAATCAGTGTAAACAAACTAAGATAACAAAATATTTTAGCACCAATTTAAAACATTTAAAAACTGGAAGAAAACGAAACTACTTATATACTTACTTACATACTTACACATAAAGAATTTTTTCAAAAATGTTGCGTCTTCCGTCGTACTCAAGTTTTGATATTTTAATACACATTAAGGAATCACTTGTTCAACCACTTTATCTTCGTTATATAAAGGTTTCACTGCATTTATAAGAATAGAATTCAACACGTACAAACAGCTGCACTGTGAGCCCGAAGACTCGAGTGGCCGAAATGAAAAATTTCATAACTAATTTAAACAGAATTTGTTCCAAAATATGAAGTTATTCAGTTTTGTAATAATTTTTTTTTTCGGTTACAGTTTAGACTAAAATTTTTAGTTCGACTATTAACATTTTAGTACAAAGTTTGTAATTATTGAAGTGTAAATTATTGTTGTGAGAAATTCGTGTCTTATTAAAACTATGCATACTTGTATTAAATAAGTGATATTTTTTAATCTTTTAATAAATATAATATATATTTCATTCATACGTGACTAACCTTGAACACATTTTTCCTCTAAACTCACCTATTGAATGAGATACATTTTCCGAACTTTGAAATATGAAATTTAGATTTTAAAAATTCCCGGCGATTTTTAAATTGGTAATCATTTTGTTGTGGTTTTGGAGAATACCAATATACATATATATTATGGCCAAGCTCCACGATGGTAAGCTTTACAGTTTGATCAAGACAAATAAAAATCATAAAAGATTACAAATAAAGTTCCAATTAACAAAATAAAACTTTGAAAAAATACAGTACAACTGAAGAAAATGCATGCTAGAATACTCCTCGATGTACTTTTAATTTCGTGAAATATGAAATATGATTTATGTTAATGAAATCTTTGCATTTGTAAATAGTCTCACATCGTAACCGCATCTACGGATTCTATGGGTAGAAAAAATTAATTTTTAAAAATTTTCACTGTGAATTTGTTCAGTTGACCTTATATTTCTATCAGAGACTATTTCAAAATGATTTCAATTGTTTTTATGATCTGTTCTTAGCATTGCAGGGTTTTGGTCACTCACTGAATTCGTCCGACACACAGTGCATCCTCTCGTATGTACATACACCTACACATATACCTACAATTGGCTAAGAATTTTTAAAAAGTAGCTAAAAGTAGCGGAAGTTGTAGACAAAACAAGATTTACAGATGATTTCCGTATTGCTGTGACGACTTTCGTTCATCTGCAAAAAAATTAAATTAAATTTTTTGTTATTGCGTCATTTAAACAGACATTTATGAGGATAATTGAGAGTATGCTTTTAATAGAAAGCAACTTTGATTATATTACAGTTAATTTGATATTCAACATCGTGTTTTGTTTAGATTTCCTTGGCATTTTGTAATATTCACATCCAAGCGACGTTTACGTAAGTACCTAATTTAAAATGAATTTCTGTGAAAAGTATTTCTTTCCTATCCCTTCAAAAAATGAGACAATGATGATTCAGAATAACGTAACGCAAACATTTTCCTCTTTCAAAAAATATTCTACCCAAAGCAGCAACAATTTAATCGAGTAAGGTGCCCAGATTAGCGAAGAATTGCCTCAAACAATACAAAGTTTCCTACTGAAGGTGTGCAGTCATTTACCTATACACTTAGTCTGTAGCCTATCAACCGATATCAGCCTCAACACTGAGTCCGTCGTAGAAAACTTACGAATGCAACCCTCCGCAGCGACTACGAAAAAGTGTCTCTCACTGAATCCATAGGAACTCGAAAAAGTTCTGCCAAGCTGAAATGCCGGAATTAGATATTTATTAAAAACTTTGAAATAAATCAGCATTTACGCCTGTACTTGAGGTATTAAAGGTATTAGACCAAGTCTTGCCAGAGCGTCATCAATGAATACGATTTATAAACTGGCTTCGCTTCCAATATTTTTTACAATCACATACAGCTACTTAAAATGAAAAATATTTTTAATAAATTTAATACTCGTGAAATAAAAGTGGAAGATCAACATTTTATTTTAAACATTTTCTCCGGCAATCAAAACACCTCGTACAGTGGGTAATGATGGTTAGATTTTCAAATACACAATAGATATTTGTTTCAAGTGACAGGACATCAGTCTCACAGAACATTTAATGTTTGGCATAAGAGGAATATGTCTAATTATTGAAAATGATTACATTACTTGATTGACCATCTAATGTGCATAAATATTTAAATTAAGGGAATTAATGCTTTTTCCGTACATTGCTTGATTCAATGGGTACGTTTTTCTTTTCCCACCGTTTTGTTGGGATATAAATAGCTTAATTATTTCTGTGCTAGTTAGGATTAATCTAATTAATCTAATCTATTCCAGCCGCAATTATCTGTCAATCTTTTTGTGAGGACTCATTTTACTAATAAATCTATTTGTCATCAAGCATTAAAAATCGTAAATAATGAAGATAATAAATTTTTCAATCGCATGGTAAAATATAAAAGGGTATGTTATTATCTTTTACCTCATATTTTCTTACCTGTTTCAAAAAGTACCATCGAGTTTAGCAATTATGGCAAATTAAAAATTCCTAATTCAGATGCAATCAATTGCAGTCAAAAATTAGAATTATACTCAAAGCTTGCAGAACTCACTCTAGAACTCTTTAGGGATCTTATACCAGTACAAGACTTCTTCTTCTCAATTGGCGCGATAACCGCTTACGCGATTTTGGCCAAGTGTAACAAACCGCGCCAGTAATTTCTTTCTCGTGCTAACCGGCGCCAGTTGGACATACCAAGTGAAGCCAAGTCCTTCTCCACCTGATCTTTCCAACGCAAAGGAGGCCTTCCTCTTCCTCTGTTACCACCAGCTGGTATCGCATCGAATACTTTCAGATCCGGAGCGTTTGTATCCATTCGGACGACGTGATCCAGCTTGCATAGCTGTTGTATCTGCATTCGCTGCGCTATATCTATGTCGTCGTAAAACTCATACAGCTCCCTCGCCTACGATACTCGCCGTTATCAATGTGCAAAGGTCTAAAAATCTTGGGCAGAATCTTTTTCTTAAACAGCGGCGCTTCATCGGATGTTGTCAACACTACATTTACCAAAAAGTAGCATTCTGTATATAAAATAAAAGAATTGTTTCTTTCCAAGAGAAAGGGCTTTGTAAATTCATCAGTTTCAGTTGGCTGACCACAATATTGGCTGGCGAAATTAATGACCTACAACAACTCATTTACGAGTATATATGAATATGGCAATAAAATCGCAAGAGCATCGCGACTTATACAGGCCACAAACGGTGAACAAATCGATGCAATCGATTGAAATTTGAAGCAGAGATAATATACAATAACACTGTACAACATTTTTGAAGTCATCGAATGTGCACTCCGTTTTGACTTCAGTTTCTGAGAGTACTTGTCACAACTAACAAAATTGCACTTGGGTTTTTTTGTATTAGCTCGGATTCCAATTTTATAGTGTTTTGAATATATTTTATCTAAAACTTTATTTTGAGCACTTTCTTCAATGAAAATGTAATTTTTCTCACTTCTATATCGCTTAAACCGATTGCAATTTTATTTTCCTTTCTTCAACATAAATGTAGGTAGAGACTACAAAAAAATCTGTTAAAAAAACTACATCAAATGCCTTAAAAATGAAAAAGTAGAGAGAAGTTAATGTCTATATAATAGTCTAAGCAATCAAAATTTTCTTTTTTCTTTTAAATATTGTAAAAATGATTTGTATCAACAAAAATTAGTGTATTTAAACAGTGTTAATGTGTATCCAGACTACTATTTTAGTGTGAATACTTTTAAAGAATTTCGAATTAAAAACAATATTTAAGGAATTTAGTCAAATTAAACATTTTTGACGATAGATGTTATCAAATTTTTCATTCGGTTTTACTATTACTATTACTATTAATATACTACTCAACGCTCTTTAATCATCAACAAATATTTACTCTTTAATTTTAAAGTTTATTATTTCATCTTATAATAAAAAGTTTCCATTTATTTTACTACTATTTTATATTTAAAATTTAAGATGTTACTTTGTGAAAAACACAATGTTAGTCAGCGTCCATTGAAAGCGAAGTGGACCTTCTCGATTTTTTCACTGGTCGTTCACATTGATGGTCTGAATCTGCTTCTTCATCTAAAGTTGATAAAACATTTAAGGGCATATTTCTTTCATCATGTCCTTCAAATCTAGTGTCTTCGGTACCTTTATCTTCATATTGAGATACCTTATGACTCCACCAACACACTTCAGGAAGTAATGCATCCAGTCTTTTTCCTTTGTAGCGTTTTTCCATTGGCATGGTAACTTGATGAAAACGTTCTCCTTGTTCGTCTGATTCAGTAGGCAACTGTTTTAAGAACTCATTGAGGTGATGATGCAGAAAATGTAATTTCAATGTCATGGATGCTTTGATTTCATGAAAATAATGGAGCATTGTTTTCACCAATTCCTGTGCCTTGTCTTGCTGTACACGATTTTTTCCTAAAACTTCCTCGATTACAGCTTTCAGTGCATTCCAAGCTTTTCGGAAATTGTCTGTCAGCACGTTACTAAATTCTTCGCTTTTCATTAGTTTTCTGATATCTGGACCATTGAGTACACCTGATAAAAATATAAAAATTCATTTATAAAGAAATTATTGAAATGTGAATAGATCACAGAAAAGAATATTTTTTAGAGCAGTAAACAAACCGTTCCGAAAAGCTCTTTTCGTACGTGATGAACACTGTACGTACTGTACTTTATGTAGCAACTACTTATAATAACGAACTCAACTGCTTGGTAACAAAAGCACGGGAAACATTAATGACAAAAGGTTCGAAAATTGTTAATTTCTCGATATTTGTTCAATTTTAAAGCATTAGATACAGCTTCAGCAAACAACTTGTTCGACACTTTGCCTCCTCAAAGAGAAAACATTGTGATGGTGTCAATTTTTGATTTTCCAAAAATAGTTTGAATCAAATCCTTCTTATCTAAAAATGATGTGTACGAAGTTTTAAGCAAATTTGTGTGTGTGTGTGTGTGTTTGTGTGTGACACTTTTTACTAAACCAAATATTTAGAAAACGATTTCAATGAAATTTTGTCAGAGTTATTGCCCTCAAAAAAATCTAGAAACGAAAACAGGAATTTTAAGAAATACTAAATCAACAAATTGTGAGCAGATTTTTGTCTCAAAAATAATTTTTGTCTTAAAAATAAGTTTTCTATAAATTCTTTATTTATTCTAAAAGAAATTTTAATTAGTAAGTCAAAAAATTAAATTCCTTGAATAGAAACGAATCGATTGACTTATATAAAGTGTATATTTTACCAAGAACTGATAGAGTAAACTACAATTTTTTATTATTTTTGACATTTAAAATTTGATTCTCAAATAATTATCCACTAGTATTTCTTTTATTTTTTACGCACATTTATGCTGAAGACAAGAAAATAACTTCCAATCATTTTACGATATATAGATGTGAGAAGAATTACGTTTTCTTTAAAAGAAAGACTGCTCAAAATCAAGTTTCAGAGGAAATATTCATGACGCAATAAAATTAGAATCCGAGCTAATCTAGAAAAACCCAAATGAGATTTTGCTAGTTTCGATAAGTACTTTCAGAAACTGAAGTCAAAATGGAGTGCACATTTTATGTGTTGCACTGTGTAATATAAAATATTTTATAGTTTTTTTTAAATTTACTATAGTTTTGTTAAAATTTCTTATAGTTTTGTTAAAGTAAGTAAAATAAATCTTTTTTACAGCTATTTATATGAAAATTAACGATGAAATGGAATTAATTTATTACTGTGATTGCTTACAATCTGCATTGAGAATTTGTAAATAAAGAAAAATACGTGGGAGACTCTGAACAAGGGTATTCAAATCGGTCTCAGCTCGATTTCGCTCATTGTTTGTATATTTGCTTACGATATAAACGAAATTTCGAAGCCCTTCATTTATCGGTGCTCTTTGGATCGCATTTTTAAAACGTTAAAGTGGTTAGGTTCGAATAGGAGGTATGCTTTATAATAAAGCGATCAACCCATTTTACCTTTTTTTCTTGATTTATCCTTAAAAGTTTTACACGAAAAATTTAAGCCCTTCGCTGCACTTTTCAATTTTCTGCAAAAAAAAAATGTACGAAATGCTGCTACGAATGAACTGCCAGTGGTGGTACTCTACCAATTTCGAATTTACGACGTGACAATTCGAGCTCAATAATGTCGTTTTTGTAGAATCGCACTACGATGGATTTAGTGGAAGAGTTATTGGTGACCAGTTAGTTTAGTTGGTTCTTTGACAATTTTACTGGGGCTCACCGCGCATTTGCTGAGATGTCGAGACACTACATTATTCTTGTTAGCCTAGAAACTGTTACATTTTTTGCAAGAAATATCTCAGCTCTCTCGTTATGGGACGTTCGGAATTTCAAGGCTACCATGAAGTTAATTATCTGTTTTATGCGACATTTTATTAAATCTTCTTAGCTAGCAGGAAAAATGCAGATGCCGTAAAAATTACTTCATTTATTATATATTTTGACTCCATTTGTTCCACCCTGGCGGTATAATCGGAACTACTTTTGAGTCTTAAATTTGAGATTTCTTTACTGTATGAAGACTTTTCATCGACAAGCTATCCATTTTAGAAGAAGTCTAACTTTTAGTGATTTGGGTTAAATTTCAAAATTTTACCATTAAAGAACAAACAGAAAATATTAACCAATTCTCGAGTGTGGACCACCTTTCTCGGATAGCCGATTTTGATCAAACTTCTGAATTTTTTTTCTAATCTAAAAAATATTGTTAAAAATTACTCCCTGGACTGAGTTTTATGACATTTCGCCCCATTTTCATAAAGAAATTTCCTGCATACCCCGTATTATCTCATCAATTATGCAATGTTTTGTTGGTTGACGTCAGGAATCAGAACGTAACGTGTCGTTTGCCTGCAGCCTCAGTATTGAGGGTAACGTTGACTACGCTTTTTGTTTTAAAAAATTACACAGGCCGACAGCATCTCAGACCCAGAAGCCGGACCATATATTTTCGAAGGATTTTGATGCGCTGAATCCAAATCTGGTCTCAGAATTGCTCTATCAGCTCTGGTTTTCGAGATATCCTAACCTAAAAGTGCAAAAAACACCGTTTTGCCCATATTTGAGGTTATGTAGCCTTGTAGATGTTTTCTTTCACCAAAATTAAAGGATGGCATCTTTAAATACAAACCTTCTTTTTTCAAATGGCGTTGAGTTTGCTCAAATATCATATTTTTTCGCTGAGATATCGCATTTTGAAATTTTCATGTTTCTAAATTTTCCTACACCTGAAAATAGATTGAGATAACATAGACATGATATAGTCGATTACTAATTTTCTTGAATTGAGTCTTATTTTTCTTAAAATTTTGTCTCACACCAAAAGTGTGCTAACTCACCAAACCCCTACACTATCTAACCCACGGGTACCGAGTCACACACAGCCCTAACCCCTAGAAACCACCCCTACCATACCGCAAGCAGGGTAAACCCCTCGGTACTCGCATGCCATTTTAATTGGTATTTAGATTTGTTTCTCACACCATAAGTAGGCAGTTAAGTTTAGCTGCCCTTACTCTTTGGCATACAAACTTTTCCGATCCAGTTTTCAGTACTTATACTCGTAATGATGCATCATTTCATTGCGCAGTTTTTATGGTTAAACATTTGCAAATTGGGCACCTCTTCGTTTGAACAAATTTGGGAAGTTGGGCTTTTTTGAATATGAAAATGTCTATAATCTATATTCTAGAATGAGCTCAATTTTCACCTCTGGGGCACAATTCCGATTTTGTTTTGAACACAAATATATGGTCAAGGTGTAGTATTTTTTCAAGGGTTCTGAGGTGAAACAGCTTTTAACAGTTGGTTCATCTCCAAATATCCAGAAAAATTATGAAAATGGCTCTCAAATGTGGACAGCAGAAAAAATTAAGATTCTTCCCAAATTTTAGCGATCGTTTTGAAGCTGGAGGATATTCTCACATGGATACTTAAAAGTGGTGCTGCACTTTAAAAGATAATCTTCAAGGAGATGAATAAGAAATAATAACTTAATTAGATTGTTTGGCAGGACGCAGGAGTCCAGAAATAATCTTCAAAAGAAAACATGTGCTGCATATGTGCATCCGCCAATCTTTAAAAAAAGTTATTCAGGATCATCTGTTCCAGAAGTGACTTCACCTCCTGAACTTCAGTTAATCCTAGCAGTAGTTAACTCTATATGTAACCACATGTTACAGGAATTCCAATTGAGACACGAATTCTAATAATGGGCAAAATTATATAATGTTGAGGGAGCCAATTTCAAAGGCAATTCCTTCAAAATACTGTTAAAAGGACTTGACGACTTGAGCGCAAAATGCCCATTGGATAATTGACATTTTTTTAAGTTTTAGGCAATTTTCAAGAAGTTGTACATGCATGCTCTTGTATAAGTTTAGGTCCCAGCTATGACCCGCTAGGGCTAGCTACTTAAGTGAAGGGATACCAGTTACGCCGAAATTCCATGCCGTATTTTGGCATGCTCAGGAATTTTTCGATGAGAGTAAATCAGGCTCAGGTAAATACAACGAACAGGCAATGGAGTCTATACGCTTTGATTTCGAAATAGTGTGAAAAAAAATCCGGGGTTAGAAATCTCTCGAATCAGACTTGGTTCAAGAACAGCGTGATGCTCAAGTCTCAGTAATCCAAGTTGCCACTGATATTCTGAAAAATGGGGCTATGTAAGGCCAGCGTGGAGTTCATTTGAATGAAATTTTGTTTCGGTTTAATGACAAGGCTTAAGTACTTTTTCTAATAAAAGAAAATTCATTGGAAATATTAATGTTTGCTTTCTTTATAACCAAATTAAATAGAATTCCAAATGTCACTAGGAGCACCCTGTATATAGTCGCAATAAATTAGGCGCAATTTCAATTTTACTGTTAAGCCAACCAGCAGAGAGGGACCTTTTAATGTAATACATATATACCTGGATATTGTGAGTCCCTCTCACATTTAATTACGAATCATAAAATATTCAATACACAACCAGAGCATATACAAACACGACTGGGAGAACCATTACAAGCGCGAGAAATAGGCAAATTGAAGGAAAGAAGAAGATAAATTTATTTCGTGATTTATTGTGAATTAGCCGATTTGCGCCAGGTGCCTACTTAAATCTGTCAACACATAAAAAAGTGAAATAACTTTTCTAATTTCGCGTAGAGCTGTGAAACTTTTCCCAATATGTATGTAGATATGTAGTATAACGGACTTTGTATGCCAGCTCTGTGGGTTGTTTTATGAAATAATGCATGCAAGTTTCTCCATTTTTTTTGGTTATGTTAGGATTATTACTTCAAGAATAATAAAAAATATAAAAATAAATACTTTTTATGCTCTAATTAAAATCCATAATATACTATAAAGTAAAACTAAGAAACATTTTATTAAATAAACAAGTACTAAGTAGCAACATAGTACGGATAGCAGCATTGTACGGATATAAAAAAAGAACCCACTAAAGAGGCAAAGCACTCTAGAGCTTCAAGAACTAGGCCAATTTTATGAATTTTTCAGGGGAAAATAATGAAAAAAATTAAGGGCGTGCTATTTGCTTTGAAGAGTAAGAAAATATTTAAAAAAATAATCAAAAATAAAGACTCCATATTGCAAAGTGCCTTAATGCCAGAACACTTTCTATCACAATTATTGGAATCTGAAACAAAAGGTCTTTGGATCTCAAAATGTAAAGAAAAACGTATCCACATGTTCCTAATCACTTTTACTAATCTTGTTATTTAGTAGATACAATTTAATTTTCAAGCATATGATCACTATAATTTCGTATATATACCCCGTTGCATAATTAGGAGCACACAATAATTTTACTTATATTTTTCATTGTCTTTCAGAGAAAATATTTTTCATGCAATGTTGGCACAAGTATGTTAAAAAATACAAGTTCACATTAAAATACTTTGAATTGGCCAACTGCGAATCAGCAGTACCCCACAGAGACCAGAGCCAATAATCGGAATCATTTCTGCAGGAATCATGAAGTGAATCAGCGATTACGTATGCTATTTACATAAAGATCGCTGGTCCCATCTAGAATGCTGCAGAACTGCAAAGTATTTTGTGACAAGCCCGAACAGAAAATTTTCGGACTTTCTTCCAAAACTTGGAAGAAAAGGCGTTCGGTTGATGGACGGTACTATTACAGGACACCCATGGGTTGAGTGTCAACATATGACCACCATTGGAATCATTGAGCCCGATTTGCCTGTTTTGCTTAGAGCATGCAGATAGCACTGAGCATTTTGTCTGCATTTCCTAAAGCAAGGCTGCGAATTTTAGGCTCCGATGTCATGAGAACGAATAAAATCAGTTCTCTCAAACTGGAGGATATTTTCAGATTTATCAAAGAATCTGGAAAGTTCTCACTGGTCTAACTATCTTTATTTCTCTAGTCTATCCTATCTTTTTTTTTCTGTTACTTCTCTTCGTCAAAACTAAAAGAAATCTTCCTCCTTGACTATATAGCCTTTCACTTTCCAGAGTTTTAAATACAGACATTTTAGCCTGAGTGCTTTCTTTCGATGCTTCTTGGCTCGACTTTTCAAATTTCAAATTCATTTCATCAATAAGAACCTGTTCAGCATTGAATCGAATAACTTTGCAGTAGTTGCGTGGTATAAGAGTCCCTTTTATAAAGTGCCATGAAATGAATGACTAGCCGCATTATTTTGCTTGAAAACAAGATTTTCGTCAAAATGTACATTTAAAAAAGGCAGCAATTTATCCGAAAGGAAGCTTATGTACCCGTCGGAATTAGTGCGTGTTATGAGAATTGGAAATTGATCTTTCCAAGCGTACTCACAACTCTGCACACCAAAAGATACCTACCGCCAAAATTTCTTTTTGAAAAATATCTTGAATCTAAACGCAAATCTCTCCAATACTTTCTTACTGTATCTGTTTAGCCGAGCCAAGTTAAATTTCTTTTCATCAGAAAATATAGGCTTACAAAAATATTGGTAACTCTTGGAAAATTATCTGTATTTTTTAAAAGCTGTTTTATTTATTTTGAACTACCAGATTCCAAAACGATCCACATTATTAGTTTGGATTTGGCAGCTAAGACGTGTTTCGTAATTTTCGCTAAGATGTAAAAAGAGCAGTATCGATCGGTAATTCGCTTTTTATTTTTGGATGGGAAAAAATAAGAGGAAATAAAAGTAAAGTTGGATGCCGTCTATGAGGACTCTTCGCCATCTATGACCACAGTTAGATATTGATTCAACGAATTTAAACGTGGGCGAACATCTGTTTTTGATAAGAAGCGACCAGGACGCTCGGCACACGCGGTTACCGAGGAAATCATTCAAAAAATACACGACATGACTCTCGCTGATCAAAGAACGAAAATGCGCTAAGCAACAGATATAGATGTGTCGACCGGAATGGCAATCAATATTTTACATGATAAGTTGACGATGAAAAAATTATCGGCCCGAGGGGTGCCGCGATTGCTCCCGGTGGACAACAAGCGGAGGCGGATGTTAACTTCGAAGCAGTGTTTGAGCAATTTAAGCATTATGAATTGCTACCCACCCCCCGTATTCACTCGATGTGGCTCACTCCGACTTTTTCTTGTTCCCTAACATTAAGAAATGGCTTGCGAGACTAAAATTTAGTTCAAACGAGGAAGTCAACGCAGAGACAGAGGCGTATTTTGGAGAGTTCGACAAATCCTATTTTTTAGAGGGGTTAAAAAATTGGCCGGAGTGTTGGGAGAAGTGTATCTTTCTAAAAGAGGATTATGTTGAAAAATTAAGAAAAAAAATGTTTGGAAAAATGGTGTTCACGGGTACTTATTGAAACTTCCGCGTATAATTTTGCAGCAAGTATATTTGCCTACTCTCTTCTTGCGAACTTGTTTCTCTTAACACGCTTTGAGTAAATTATTGCAAACATTTAAGGAAATTATTGCGCGCTTATAATTGCAATGCGGTTTATATAAGCAATTTGCGCTTACATCCATCCTTTTTGGATGCTAAGCTGAGCTCCTCCTCTTATTTATGCAGTGCGTCTTGAAGTTGTTCCTCAAATGGAGGGACCTAGAATTGTTTGTGTTTTTTTTTCTTTCTTGAGTGAGCTATACTTCTGGTTATCTCAAAAAAAGTAGGTTTGATAAAAATGTATTGAAACGTTTATATATATAATATAACTATATATAGGGCGATTTTTTAAGAGCTATAGGAACGTTTTTCAAAAAAAAAAACACACATAAAATTCAGAAAAATGCATGAAATTTTTATTTAAGTCGATAGTACAGTCCATATAGTTTAATGTTTGAAGATTATTTCATGCAAATGTTAACCGCGACTGCGCTTCAAATGGTCCACCCGCTTAGTCCAATTTTGGCATACTCTTTCCAATGTTTCGGCCGGTATCTCACATATAAATCTTTAATGTTGTCTTCCAATGCGTCAATTGAAGCAGGCTTGTCTGAATAGACATGAGCTTTAACATAGCCCCACAAAAAATAATCTAAAGAGTGCAAAATTTTCCACGCTGTTGAGTAACAGGCCCAATTGCTGCGAACGGCGACGAATCGATAATTGATGGTCATCATTAACCTGGCCGATACAGCTGCGATATTTTCTTCAGTTCGCACTCTACGTAAGCGTGTTGGTAGTTTGATGTCCAATAATGTAAATTTGGTTCTACAATTAGTCACAATAGCTCAAATAGCCGCTGCAGTGGGTGGATTAAACTGACCATAAAATGGAAGAAGCGCGCGATAAACTTTCATAGCAGAACACGCATTTTTATAATAAAATTCAATGATTTGCAAGCGTTGTTCGTTTGTAAGGCGATTCATGGTTAAATTATAGCTATGTTTGCTGTTTAAACCAACTTTTTAAAAAGATAATAGCTAAAAAATCGCCCGTTATAATTGGTGCTTACATATTTTTATGAGAAGCTTTTTCATGGCTGAAATACACTCGGAGGTTTGCCATTACCTGGCGAGGAAAACACTACGCCAGCTTTGGAGTTTAGTTTGCAATATTTCCAACAATGCTCAAGGGTAAAACAATCAACTTTCATATCTAATAAACATCAAATATATAGAAAGTTTGCTAATAGCGGTTGCCACTCAGCAGGCATTAGCCAAATTCCAAGCAAGAATGATAGAATGTAAGTTTGTGCCTTCCGAATTCGCCGAGATGCCATGCCCCTTGCATATACAAACAAAAGGAGAGGAAATTACTTGTTTTCTCAATGAAATTTTTCCCCTAAAAACTAATTGCCGCGGTGACGGTATACAATTTGAAAACGTATGGATACAAAAACTTGGATGAGAAAGTTAAGGCGTAAACAAGAGTGCAGGGCGTATACGTCAAAGTGTTATCAATATTATTATTACTAATAATATTAAAATATCAATAAATAGCCTTCGAGTCATAAATATAAGACGTTTGTTTACCGTTGCAGGGAGCTGACAAAATTACAACTCAGCCGTAATGAAATATTATGTGGATATGTGTATGTAAGCTATTTACATTTTAGCACATTACGAAAATTCGCACTATTCAAATAGTTGACGGCATTATTCCGTTTCCAGTTATGTTAAGTTATCAGCAATATATACTCTCTGATTGCCTGGCATTTCCAACTGAATGAATTCACATACACTACAAATAATATAATATATTAAAGTTTGGTTGGGCCAAATGAACTTCTCTTCTCAGTGGCTTACTAACTTAATTTCTGCTGCCTGCTATTGTGCATAGCACTAGGAAGGCTGGTTTCAGGGCATATCCGTGTGTACAAGTATTTCCACAGCACGTATTTATGCCTTAATATGCCGTGAGTCGTATACAAATATATACATCGCTTTCTTTCACTCCTCTCCAGCCTTGCCCTACAAATGTGATGCGTTGACAAATTTATGTATTTGCTAGACATTTTATGCAACTCACAATCGCTCTTTCTTCTTGATCGCCTTCAGTGTTTTGTATGTCCGACTTACTAAATGTCATAATAGCATTTGTGCGTGCAAATCCAAATTATGTACATATGCATACATAGGTATAATGTATGTATGCATGAAGTCTACATGTGACTCGCTCAAAGAGTGCAAGTGAAGCAAGTCAACCATTGACTGGTTGCAATCTGAGAAATTCAAAGCCCAATGCAATTACGTTTTCATACGATATGAACTTCCTGAGCCAATTTTGTTAAAAAATCCATTGTATTCTGCATGGAGATACCGAAAATTTTCTTCGAAATTGAATATAATTCAATTTTTTTAAACCGATTTCGATCAAGTTGTTGGATTTCAAATGTGTTGTTCTTGAGTTGTCGGTGGGAGAAAAAGGATTCAACCTTACTCGGAACAAAAAAGCTGTGCGCAAAATTATTACTGAAAATTCATAGTTCGTTTGTTTAAATCAAATCGTCTTTGACAAATATGAAGTTTGTTGAAAGACAAAAGTATCATAGATTAAGTTAAGTTAGAATCGGTAGCCCTGCGCATGTAATATCAACTGATAGAAAAAGTTTCTTCGAATATCGTTCGCTTCTCGGCAGTCGATGGTAAATCTCCAAAAGTATTTCTGACATAAGACAGTTCCTCATACAAAATATCTGTAATTTGAAGGCGGCATAAAACTGTAGGTCCCGTTTGTTGTAAAATATCAAGACGCACATCACCAATAAGAGAAGGAGATCGGCCAAACTCCCAGCAAAGGGTTCAAGCGCCTACTATTACTTATATTATTATATACATTCGTTTCTCTAACTTTCCGTTGCACGTTTTGCATTTTAGATTGGTTTTGACAGATATTAACGTTAAACGTATTTCGATAAGTCGTTATCGAAAAAAATGTATCAAATACATAATTTGTATTTTCACCATAATCACCAGCTTTAGCCTACAGTGACTATCTTTGTTTTCAAAACTTAAAGGTACCATAAAACATATGAGATTTAACACGACTGAGGAGACAAAGGCTTAGAAAGTTAGCTGCACATGAGGAATATTCCGAAACTGAATTTTGAGTAACATTTATGTCACATTAACTATCGTTTATTTAGGCACTAGCACCTAAAATAATGTCAGTAGCACATATAATAATGTTTAGTAGTAAGGCCCTCTCTCAAGGAACAAAACTAACACTTTATAAGAATCTCATTATGCCCGTCCTAACGTATGGTGCAGAAGAGTGAACGATGACAACATCCGATGAAGCGTCCCTTGAAGTGTTTGAGAGAAAGATTCTTATTTTTGGACCTTTGCACGTTAGCAACGGCTAGTATCGCAGGCGGTGGAACGATGCGCTGTATGAGCTTTATGACAACATAGACATAGCGCAGCAAATGCAGATCCAACAGCTATGCAAGCTGGGTCATTTCGTCCGAATGGATACAAACGCTTCGGCTCTGAAAGTATTCGATGCGGTACCAGCTGGCGGTAGCAGAGGAAGAGGAAGGCCTTCTCTGCGTTGGAAAGAGGTCAGGCAAAGTAATGCAATTTTAAAAATTTTAGATCGTTGATCTTAACACTTGGGACATCAGTGAAAATTTAATTATAAGAAATGCTAAAAATAAAAGCGTGAATTTCGATATTGTTAGGGATGAAAATGCAACGAAAGCTGTATGCGTTTTAATATTAGCTTAACATTGAAAAAACAGAATAAAGGGTTTGTTGGGGATGGCTTGACCTTAACCTCAACAAATCAACCATTTTGTGCAAAATAACAACGAAGAGCTTCGTAAAAATAAGATCTGTTTTCTTGATTTACTTTCGATGTACTTTCACTTTAACTATTATTTAATTCTTCGTGACGGAAGATCACGTTCAAGAAGCGATTGCAACTCTGAAGCCATCCCATTTGTCACCTTTTCTCCTAAAAATTTGCTACACGTACATAAAACCATTAATGTTAACTTTCAATGTGTCGCTCTCTGCTGGACTATTTCAAAAGAATTAGAAAAAAACTCATATAACGGTAATTTTTAAAATTGGGAATAGGAATCGAATCAACATGGTTTTGTTAATGAAAGGTCTTCGGTGCCTAATCTTGCAATTTTTTCGACGACTTTAAGGCTATCTATTAAGTAGATATCATCTACACGGACTTTCCGAAGGTCTCTATTAAAGTCTTAAAATATTGCTTAGTACATTCGGTTATTTTAGATTTCACTCCACCTTCCTAAATTGGACAGCATCGTATTTATCTACTAGGACCTGCAGAGTTGTATTCGAAAACACAAATATTTGTCGTTCTCAGGTAACGTTTTGTGTCCCTTAAGGCAGTATTTTCGGTACATCTCTTTTCATAATTTGTATTAATGATACAAGTTTACATTTAACCTTGTCGATTTTTCTCCTCTATGCTATTGAAGATTCAGTTTAATTGGAATCTGACATAGACAGAGTTTTCTTCATTTATATTCAAAGGTCAAATGACAATTGAAAAATGCTTTCAAGTAGCTCTTTCGAGAAGAGTTATAGCTATGTATATATTATATTACGCGAATAATATATTCAGGGACAAAACTGAAACCTGTAGTCGAAATCAGAGAGTGGGTGATATTTTTCGACTCTAAACTCACTGTCAGAACCATACATCCTGCTACAAAATGGTAGGCATCAACATTTTAAACAATTTTGACTATTTTCCTTTTTTTTGTTGAATGTTCATAATTCTTTAATGAAGGTTTAAAGTGTACTCTTCTGAGTTAATAATCTGTTATGGGAAGGTTGTTCGTTCAAGAGATTTTTTTTTTTTAATTCTTAAAGATTTGTGGTATGTATTGACAAAAAGTGTTCGCTTAACAAAACCAAATAAATCCAAACTAAAATTTTATGCGAAAATTAGAAAAAATGTTTTTGGAGAAAATTATCTTCTTCTTCTTGTCATGGTCCCTCAGTTGTGGTCGACCCTCCTCATACGCAATCTCCAGGTTATACGGTCCTGGGTGTCACTTCGTAGACTTTGCTTCGCAGCATATCGTTTTTAATAGTGTTTAGCCAGGATTGCATGCTGTTCCGGTCTTCACATAATGTGCCCATACCAGAGCAAGCGATTCTTTCTGAATTTCTCTGTTATTGGAGCTACATGACCGCTACCTCTTATGTGTTTATTGCTTATCTTATCCAGTTGTGTGACGCCGGATGCTTAACACAGTATTCTCATCTCCGCCAAATGAATTCTTTGCTCCTGTTTAGGAGACAACAGCCAGCATTCTCAGACATACGCCATTGCAGGCCTAACCATACGCAATTTAAGCTTTATAAATTTTGCCTTTTAACTTTATTTAAATCTTTTTATCACACAAGGCTCCTGACACAAGATTCCTGACGCCAACTTTGCGAGCCGGCTTGTATGCGGTTCGTCACTCCCGGTCTATCGAGCAATCATTGCTAACAATGGAGCCAAGATATTTTAAACCCTCAGATGTGGACATCGTTTCAGCATCGAAATGAAGTTTTGGAATCTGGTCACTGTCATTAAAGCGACAGTAACGTGCTCTGTTGTCTGTCTACATATGCGTAAGCCATTTATTTCCAAAACTTCAGCACACTGTGACAATTTATTTTGTAAGCCTTCAGGCAATGCATCTTGTAGCTTGCGTGTTAGAGTATCCATAACCGGGTTGAAAATAATGGGGCTGGGGGCCGAGCCCTGATGTACCCCTACGATTATGGAGAACTTCTCGGATACACCGCTGTCACAGAAGACTTGTAATGTTCCATGTATGGTAAGTACATATCCTTCACCACATTTATAGTGCATTCTGGAATATGCTAAGTGTCTTCCAAGCTAGATCTCTTGGAATTCGATCGAACGCATTTTCCAGATTTATAAATATAGTATGAAAATTCTTTCGTTGCACTCGATATTTTTCCACGTGATATCGCAAGATGTGTATGACATCTATCGTAGATCTACCGCTTACAAAGCCAAACTGATTTCCACTGACATGTGCCACTTCTTTGATAAGGGCGAAAATTACTCTTTCCCAGATTTTGATCGTATGAGACATAAACTTTATACCACGATAGTTGTTACATTATCTGGCATCACCCCTGTTTTTATAAAACTGTATTAGGTAACTGTGATTATGATTTTATTGAAAAGCATTGCAAGAAAGTTACCGCCGTCATCCCTTAGTATCTTCCACATCTTCGTAGGATTTTGTCTGGTCCAACTGTCTTGTTTTTTCACTTAGGGGATTGCAAGAAGACTTCTGCTTTTGTTATTTTGCGTATAGGGCGCTGAACTGATACTGGTAGAGCAATATCGCTCTGCTGGAACTCTTCATTTGATAAGAGTGCATAATACTCACGCCAGCGTGCTTTAATATTAGTTAGCTTGCGACTATCTTCAAACATTTCACAGTAATAATGTCTTGAATTTTCCGTTTGCGCGTTTTTTGCTAGTCTAAAGATTTCATATGATTTCGCGGCATTTTCCAGGCATAATTAAAATTCGCGGAATTTGGATGGAAAGTTTGTGGAATTTTTGCTTTTAATAAATGGTCAATCTTATAGCTCACATAGAAGGTAGAATATTACATAACCACATACAAATTCGAACAAATATTTATGGCACACCAATTTACGGCATTACTAATGATCCAGCTTCAATAATCTAATTACGGCTACTATGATGACTATAATATGAATACTTTCATTTAAAACGTCTAAGCCTATAATAGAGCGCATTTAATAATGCAGCTACTTCCAAGCGCAATCGCTACGGTGTTAGTAATTACTAATTATAATTAATTAAGTTAGCATTGGTATTTTCGTGTGTAGTTCTGTAACTAGTGCGTATGGGCACCAGACTATCAATTTATCGCAAGACAATGTCATATCACAGGTCTCGCTGATTTCACACAATCAGCTTCGCATTGAAAATTCGTGTACTTGTATATGTAGCCTCATAGTGAGTGTGCATACACGCACGGTGGCAGGCATAATCAACCAATATCTTACATTTCTGCAGTCATAGCAACTTTCATGTGCAGGACTTTAATTTGAACAATTCCAACAACAGCAAATGCTTAATACATATTTCTGTTGTTCCGTTGTTTGTAGCGATTCTTGTTCTTGTGCGGCTTGTGCCCTTGTTCATAGTGCCATTTGAAGTCATGCCTGAGTTGGAATGCTTTGCCAGTTACTGTCGTTTCTGGTGTTGTTCCTTCATTGTTATTCACTATGAATTTATGGTATTATGGTACAAATATCTCACGTGCTCGATATTATGCGTGATAAGCTTCTCAATAGTAGCTACATGTGAGTGCTTGAAAGCTGTTTCATTGAAGCTAGACTTTCGACACACATATATACATAATAATGTTTCGTATATAGCATATAATAGTACATATATATATGTATACATACCCTGCAGTGAACGTAGCTACACTCGAACAAAGGACTTCACCTAATTTAGGTGGACGTCATCAGTCCCGCTCCAATCAGTTTTCCTTGTAATCAACTGTTGAATTTAACCTTAACATATCCTAGGAGAAAGAAATTGCCCTCCCTCAGCATTACCATTCCTCAGACACCTCGCTGGTACTGGTAAGCTAACTATTTCACTAGTGCCATTATAACGCGCACTATATTAGATCTAATAAACCAATTACTTCACTAATAGCTAGGACCGAACACTTCGCTAGCTCGAGTGAAATATGTGCCTTGATTTCAACTCAATATTTGTACTTTTATAGCCGAGCCCACGTATGCCCAAAGATATAACAGTATAAAGAAATCGAGATAGACATAAACATATACAGCTAGAGAAAAACTATGGCACCTCAGCATTTTGAAAAGTGTTGACTATTTATTTATTTAACTTTTAACTTTAATTATTTTTTACAACTTTATTTATTATTTTACTATCAGTCGAGGACTCACACTTTGTGCAAGATTTATAAAAACTTTACAACCTTTCGTAAAAATTCGAAAACTTTTCATAAAAATGTTCTAAACTATTAATCAGAATTAAAAAAAAAATTTGGGTATGAAGTTCTTTAGCACATTCAATTTTACTGTACCAAAGTGCAAGTTTGAAGTAACTTAAAATTCACGTTGACTTTGATAAATACAAAAAATTTAATGGATTTTCTAGCAACTTAAATTGCCACTTAATGCACTATCTTAAAACTGATTACAAATTCTTATAAATTTTAATAAAAACTTAACTCGTTATACCTTCTGCTCAAATATGAACGAGACGTTATCAATAAAACGTTCCGCGGATGACATATGGCAAAAATAAATTTTTTGTTTTTTGGTAGGACTGTTATAAGCTTACATGGCAAATTTCAGCGTGATATGTCACATAGTTTGTTTTCTGTTCTACTATGAACAAGTCAAGCTCGAGTGTGTTCTTCGAATTTAACGATGGAAATTCAAGTTGAACAAAGAATTTGTTTGAAATTTTGTTATTCCAACAAAATTTCGGCTTCAGACGCCTTAAAAATGTTGCAGACAACCTATGGGGACTCTGCTCTATCGCGTGCACGTGTTTTTCAGTGGTACAAATCGTTCAAAGAGGGCCGTACATCGGTTGAAAACTTGCCTCATGAACGTCGTCCAGTAACATCAGTAAATGACGAAAACATCGGAAAAGTAAAGGAAATTGTGCTTGAAAATCGCACAAATCGCAAAATCGGTTAACGCTGAATATTATTTATACGTTTTAAAGCGTTTGCGCGAGAACATTCGTCTTAAAAGGAAGGAATTGTGGGACAACAAGTCATGGTTCTTGCATCACGATAATGCACCAGCTCACACATCACGTCTTGTTCGCGATTATTTGAACAAAAATAATGTTAATATCGTTCCGCAAGCACCGTATTCGCCTAATATGGCTCCAAGTGACTTTTTCCTGTTTACCAAGCTCAAGTTGCCGCTCCGTGGAAAGCATTTTGAGACAATTGAAGCCATACCTATTGTATGCAAATCACACCGATTTAGAAATCTCAAATTGTCTTTATTCATTTCATTCGTTATAAGGTTCACCATGATTTGGAAACATCACTGACGCGGACCCCTCAAAATCAATCAGGGCGTCGATTCGTTCATGAAGATATCTGGTTATGCGCATAAGACAGTTTATGTCGAAGCAAACAGCGAGTTATCCGATCAAAACATCTTCCAAAATTAAACACACTGAATTGCTTGAAACGTTATAGCTTTTTTATACCGAAAAAAATGTTGAGCAAGACCAAAAGATTAATCGTACAAATGATCAGAATGACTAAATCGAGCAGTTTGCGAACTGGTGCTGGTGGATGACAACGTCCGAGGTCATAACTTATAATTGTTCTAAGTGATAATATACACATATAAAATATTTTGTTTATTTATCTATTTATATGAAATATAATTATAAGTAATTGCATTACAAGGAGTAAGGCAACTAGTTAAACTGCGATTCGCTAGTTACGTCATTAGTGGCATGTGGCATAGTGGCAATTCACAATTGTGACTCTGACGATTATGTACGTGGCGTACATTCACTTTGGGATGGTAATTAGATATGCACAAATACTTATACGTATGTGTTGTGCATTGCCTGGTTTGCTTTTGTGGTCGGGTATTTCCATGGCATTGACCAATCATTATTGTAAGTGTGAAACAGGTACCTAGCATCATCGCCATACGAAGGCTTTACTTAACAATCAATAATCCCCAACTAATTATAGGTGTAGGTAGTGTATTAAAGCCAATTGTTAGTGAAAGTAGCTATTCAAATTGTAATTGCGAACTGCCACCCAAACAGGGAATGTGTTATGTAAAGTAATTTTCCAAATTAACGGCTAGTAAACTGGACACTGCCCTTACGTATTTCGTCTGAAGCAGTAGTAGACCTTACAACTCAAATTATGAAATCAAAGAGGATTCAAAGAGCTTTGTACAGTTGATCCATACATTATTACCCTCGACGGCCCCTAGCATACAATAACAGAAGGAACTAATAAAGCTCAATTTTTGTATAATACCAGTCTGTGCAACCCAGCTTGTGAGTTACGGTTGGAATTTGAAAGTCATTTGAATGAACTTTGTATTCCGTGTTTAATGAAAGGTTTCACTCTTTCCGAAAAGAAAAAAATATGAAAAATATATATGTGCCTCTTCGGTATATACTATACATACTTAAGGGCATTAGTTAAGTAATTTCTGATCATACGGCATAATGTCCAAAACTTAACCGTTTTCGATATATTCGGCTCTAAACATTATTTCACAAAACTATTGTTTTTTTTACTATGTTTACTTTGTTTAAAGCTCATTCAAGTATCCAATTTTTTTGTGTTTTCAACTTATAGTCAAATAATGTAGTCAACAATAAAAATAAACCTACTTCTTACTTTTGTGTTGGGGGATAAATGCACGCGTTAGTGAAGAGCAAAAGATAGACAAGAATTCCCCTGCCAAGCTTCTCTGCTACAAGGAATTCCAAAGATTTAGTTCTAGACAAGAAAGGAAAACCATTACTGGAGTTAATTAGTTACTTTGCAGGGGTTATTTTTAACGCTAGACAACACAATTTTAGTATAGCCGACAAAATAAAGTATTTTCCAATAACAAGTGTTATGAATGAATGGATTGCGCTATCGAGAGATGATGAACGATTTTTTATGGCCGGAATTGGATGGTATTGATCTGGACAACATTTATTTTCAACAAGACGGCGCTACGTGCCACACAAGCAACGAAATCATTTATCGTTTACGGAAAAAGTTTCCGCGCCGTATTCTCTCTCGAAGAGGTGATCACAATTGGCCACCGAGATCTTGTGATTTAACACCTTGTGACTTTTTTCTTTGGGGCCACATGAAAGAGAAGGTCTACACCAATAGCCCACGGTCGATTCAAGACCTCAAAGATGGAATTCGTGAGGCTATCGGCAGGGCAGCCACTTTGCAATTCGGTTATGGAAAATTTCATGAAAAGGATATTGTCCTGTAAGCGTGGTCGCGGTGGTCATTTGCCTGATGTTATTTTCCACTATTAACGGCATACCTTCCTCTTTATAATGAAATAAACATCCGATCATTTATATTAATAAATCATAAATATTAATTTCTTTGAATATAAAAATAACACCTCTTATAGGAAAACCATTTACTCAGAACATATGCCCGTACTTGTTACGCTAAAAACGTCGTTTTCTGTAAGGGAGTCGGTTGATTTATTTTCACTGAAACTGGTTTGTAGACCCAACTTAGCTGAGAAATGCCAGGAGCTAATTGCAGCCACGTTCAAAGGTGAATTGTGCTCTCGAAAATAAGTATCAATAAAAAACTTTCCACTTTGGTTAACAAAATTAAACGAGGTACAGATGTAAAGTGAAAAATTGAGCGAAAAAATGATAGGTTTCCTGGATTCTTTTAGAGAATCTAACAACGCTGAGATGATGAGACAGAAACACGTTTCTTGCAGGAAAAAATACTTCAAGTTGTGCAACCAAAAAGAAAAATTTGATTGGAGTTGCAAAGAAGTTGAGCTACTAAGCTCAGTAAGAAATTCGAGTGACTGATGGGCCTTGCAAAGTATGGGCCTTAGTACGCAAGACTTTCACAACCATTTCAACAATTTGATTTATCAGTCAAGTTTGGACATTGAATGCCGCCTACAAGTAGCAGATGGTTTTTTTATGAGAAAGCTTTTTCATTGCAAAACTACACTAAAACATTTTTGTCTGCGGAGGGGCAACCGCTTTCAGAAAAAAAAATGTCTATCTATGCAATGGGTTTCTACCGAATGCTGCTTTTTTTATTTATAACCAAATTGGGCCACCCTTTATTCTCATATTGTTCGGAATTCGTTGGATAGGTACTGTAAATATGTTACTTATCTTAAATGAGGAGACCAACAGTTTTATACTTTCTACGAACAGTAAATGGATTTTAAAATGGAGGTTTTTCTTGGCAGAAATATATTCAGAGGTTCCCCACTGCGCGGGGGCAACGGCTATTAGAAAAACTTGCACGGATTTTTGAATCCGGCTCTACCAAATTGCCGTTGTGTAGAAATCCATTCGACTACAGCGGCCATTAGTATCTACTAAACGATTAGTCCAATAAAACCAAAAGTTGAAAGAATACAATTAAAAAATATATATTTTCTGAAGCAATACGCCTGAATTTCGCTAGATTAGTAGATGTCAAAATACTTACTTGACAAACTTTATGTTGCTAATAAACAGAAATTTCTTCTAAACAAAACACAAATTGAGGTTGGTCAATCCGTTCGTAAAAACTTTTCGACAAATCGTACGGTATTTTCGGTTTCTAGAGATAATTCTAAGAAAGAAAGCTTAAAAAAACCATAGATCAGAAATCAATTGCTAGAATACTCAATCTTTTCACAAAATTTTATTTTTTCAATTATATGATAGTTTCATAATACGCTCACCTTTTATTACGAGTGTTGGGTACAAAAAGGCTATATTTTACGGGAAATATATATATATATTTTTGGCAGAAAATCGCCGAGCCCGCAAAACACTTGTCCTATTTATGCCGCTCACAAACAAACTAAACCTGCTATATTGCGTAAACCGTGAACATATCTTCGAGACGAGTGTACCAACATAAAAAATAATAATAATCGAAAGTCGAATGCACGTAGCCCGCGAAATTTGAAGTTCCCTTTATTGTTTAAACACACTTCGTATGTGTACGAAAAAATGGACGAAAGTCATAATTTTTTTTAAATATGCTCTAGAACTTTTATTCAAATGAGGCATATATCATACAGAAGGGTCACTCTCGAAGAATACATTTTGGTGTTTTTATTTTAAAAAATGTTATTATTTATTGTTAATATCGCCCCTCCCCCGAAACGCTGTTTTTTAGAAGAGGCTTGCGGTGATCACGACAGCGCATGAGCAGCTCAACTGAAATCAAAAAAATTAAATGATTATTGTAGAAAAAAGTTTTTTAGTGAACCTGAACGGTTTATTTACCCAAAAATAATTTTTCTCGATATGACAACCACTTTTCACCAAAAACACGATTTTTGAGGGGTTGAAAAATTAAAAAAAAATTAATTCCAGCGAACTATGCAAATATTTATAAAAAGTGAACCGTTCAGATTCATAAGGTTGTAACTTCGAATAATTAAAAAAAAATTTATGCAAATCGGTCAAATAGTTTTTGAAAAGTAATGATCACCACGACAGTAATTTTCAAAAAACACGACTTCGAGATAATCGCGTCTAAAGTTTTGCGTGCAATTCTCGTTCAAAGAAAGGTCGCGCGCTTCCACGGTCTGTAACTTTCGTTCTAGTGCTCCGATCTTTATGATTTTTTGGATTTATATTTTTAAGATGATGTACTTTTAGAGTATCCCATAAACAAATTTTCGAATTTTTAGTCCATAAGTCTATAACCCCTTAAGTCAAGTCGCTTATCCCAGCACATTTTACTTACTCATATAATTGCCAAACAAAGTTATTTTTGTGGAGTGAAGAGTTCTGAGCAGTTTTCACTTTGTTAAACGTTATTATGCATATACATATATAGGTAAAAAGTAAAAAAGTTTCAATGTCAAATTCCACATATGGTTATAAAACAAAATTTTTTCAGATAATTTCGAGGAAAAATATTTTCTGTAGCAAAGTGATATTAATTTCATAACACTATTAATAACATAAATTGCTGGTAATTTCAAAGATAAAGCAAGCTTTATTTTAAATATGAGGTTGCCTCTCCAAGAATCCAATTAGCTCTTCCGCACTATTTTGTTGCCAGATCCTCGCTACCAAAAAGTTATACGGTCTGTGACATTATGTAAGGGATACCGGCTGCTTCATTTATGAACCAGAACGACTTATCACGGCACAGGCATCCCTTGTTTGTGGTTGTAGGTGGGCCACAACGTTCTGCTGACCTGGCATGGTCTCTGATCCCTCCATCTGAGTATATGAGAATACATACAATTCATTTTTGACCATCTGTATTATGTACTGTAGAGCCGAAATCATTTAGTGAAATACCCTCACTCCATTCCTTCCGAAATAGAAAGAGAGTTGCAAAATTACTATTGAAATCGCAATAATAGACTGGCAAGTCCATACATTTTTTCCTTCCAGCGACTCGCTTCATTTAACCTAAATGCATTCATGGTTGCCATCTTCTTGATATTCGAATTGATTAACATAGCTGACCGCTATTGGCGTAGGGGTTGGTGCATGAGTACCATTCATTAAAGTCTGGCTTCGAATCTCCATGAAACATCAAAACGATGAAGAAGTTTTTTAATTTATTATTAAGAATAACTGGCACGCTTATTACCCAGGGATGATTTAAGAGATTAGGCGTAAAGCTGAAGTTGCTATTAATGAGATAAACATCGAGACTCCCGAAAATGTTCAGAAAAGTTGGGTTCAGAGAGGGTACTAAAAATTGTTTTTCAAGTTTAATGGCAAGTTTTACTTTTCCCAATCAAAAAAATTAGTGAAACATATTTATAAGTATTTTATTTACAGCTGAACTAAATGCAATTCTAAACGTAAGATGGGCCGCCCTGCATTGCATGCGCAGGCCAAGTGTGCACTAAATTTAGCAATTGCTTAACTGTGAAGATAACCATTTGTTTCCTAACTCCTGCAAAGTCTCTCATTTTGGTGTGCAAATAAAGTTTTATGCACATAAAGGCCAGAAGTTATCTTTGTCAACAACTTCCGAGTTAGCTGTGTGCACGCAACCGAATTCAATTAACTGATAATCGCTTTGCTTGAAATTAGTACGAAATGATTCCTTAAGCAATATTTTTTTACTTTCGAATGCAAGTTGGTGCGAATTCTGAACCATGATTATATTTTTATGCAAATGAGCTTGAGTTATACATATGTATATTTAAGTACCAATCCCAGTCTAAAAATTTGAATAAATATTTAGCAATATTAGTACTTACTAGTGAACTGCTGAAAGTGTCTATCAATGCTAGTTATGTATACTAAAGCGTTTTATGCGATCTATAAAGAAAATCGGCCAAAACGATTGATACTATAATTTAATTCCCACAACCGTAACGATGCGTTCCAATTATAATAAATAGTTGGCACATAATCAATAACTTAAAACAATTGTTGTTTGTTTTTAAATAACTTTTTTTACTAAATTCATACAAAAGCACACTTTATGTACTACATTGTTTATCTCAATACTGCAGCTGTCTACTTCCCAAGTGTAAAATATGATTGACATACGACCCCATTACGCCCCTTATTATATCATCATCATCATTAGCTCCACAATCTTTGGCAGACCATAGCTTCCGCAGCTGCAATCATCCATTTAACCCGATCATTAGTCAGCTCTTTCCAATTGGCAACGCTCCTTGTCCTTTGATCATTTACGACAGAATCCATCCACCTTTTCCGCGGTCTTCGTCTGCTTCTTTTTCCCACCGATGTTCTGTAATAGCCTATGGTAGTAGCTATATTTTTTTGGCATGACTCAGGAATCTTATTCGTTGACTCTTTATATATACAAGTATTACTGCATTTTCTCTTTCTATAAGTACATCAAGCTATTCATTATATCTTACTCGACACACACCATCTGCCATGCAAAGTGCACCATATTTTTCTGAGTATTCCTTTCGAAAGTTAATATTTGTGTTATGTTTGAATTTCTGCTTTAAGTATCTATACCTCGCAACTGTACGTAAGAATTGGCCTAATTAGCGACTTATAGGTATATGCACAGTTTCTGCACTCTTGTTAACAATCGCTATTTGATGAGTTGCATATGTAGGTAGTTTCATATGGCGCAATGCTTTATGCTCATAGAATGCTTTGTTCGCAGAGTACATTCGATCACCTATGGCAACAGATGTACCGGCATTGCTGTTGATGATTAAACCGAGGTATTTGAATTGATCCACCCTCTAGATGTATTCGTTCGCGATAGTTAAGGAATTTCTCGGCTTCCGATTCCTTGTAAGGTGCATGTAAAGGGTGATCAATTTAGAGGTATCGGATTTTAAATTGAAATAAAACAATAAAACTTCAAATTGATTGTGCAATGTTATTATTTTCATGTAGAACTTTTATTTTTTAGAGATAATCGCTTTCAAATATTTGCCGCAACTGCGTCGTAATTCGGCCATCCACAAACACCAATTTTGAATGACTCGCTGGAGCACTATCTCGTGAATAACTTTAATAATGTTGGCTTCCAATGCCTCATTTGCAGCTAGCTTATCCACAAAGTATTCAGCAAAAGTCCTAAAGTGTGATATCACATGATTCTGGTGGCCAATCCACTTGTCCGAGACGAGAGATAAATTGCTATCGACACGAAGATGCAGTAGATCCATTGTTTCACGGCTTCAATGATAAGTAGCGCCGTTTTGTTGAAAGCAAATGTTATGGAGATTATGGGCTTCAGTTTCTGGCATCAAGAAGACGTTTATCATGGCGCGATAGCGCTCGCCCTTCACTGTTACATTGGCGTCAGCCTCATCTTCGAGGAGACATGGGCCGATGATTCGTCTAGCCCATAAGCCGTACCAAACGGTAGTTTTCAATAGATGTAATGGCTGTTCTTGAGTGGCTTCGGATTGCTCTTCAACCCAAATATGGCAATTTCGCTTATTGGCGTAGCCATTAAGTCAACAACGTGTGAACGTGTGATGAGCATTTTTAACAGAGAGTCGATTCTCGTAATAAAATTGTACGATTTGTAAACGTTATTAAGACGTAAGTGATGAAATGTCAATGAATACTGAAGAGAATTATGTATTTAGTTCGCCAGTAGTCACGCGCGAATGGTGACAAAAAAACCTTATTGAAGAAAGTGCATACAATGTGATCACCCTTTACGTAGTTTTCTCTATGTACGGAGCACTGCATCTATAAGAAGTGCTTGGTGCTTTCATTTTTTGTATGCTCTCAAAAGTTTAGCTTCACTTTGTGCTATAGGGGCAATGTCCTCAGCATAGGCTAGTACCTGAGATTTGTTGTTGAAAATTCGTATTTTTCTAAGTAAATGGTGAGTAGAACAAAAGGTGAGGACAACAGTTGAAAATTGTTTGACTCTAATCCAGATACCATGTTGCGTAAGATATATATGGTTCTTGGATTAGAGCCACATCGTAGCTACCTTCCTCAAGCACGAGGAGGAGTTCTACCGATGCCATCCTACTGTACTCAAAGTTGATCTGCAGAATCTTTCACTCCATTTGGATCAGTACTCTGTGACATAGAAACGGCTGTTTGCTTCACTTTGAAGCGTGAGAGTAGCGTCCATCAAGGATTCCACTCCGAGATCACCCTCTCCTTCCTCGCTCCCAAGTTTTTTTTTCGTTGCCGTCCTTAGGGTGCCGTTTCTTAAGGCACAGGTGTACACTACCCATGTGCCAAAACATCTTACGGAAGCGGCAGTATAACAGGTCTTCGGACTTCTTCTTAATTTGGAGTATAAGGTCCTAAGATCCGTTCGCATGCGGTTTTCATACGTGGAGCAGTTTCCAATCCATTTTAAGGGCATCAGGATTTTGTCGCTGAAATAGCAACAGAGCGACTTCCGGGCTCCCCATACTGGCTACGCGCACGTTAGCACGAGGCATACATGAAATGCAAGCACAATAAACGATCAGCTTAACTCATAAGCTATAACTCGCATTGGCTCTGGCATTGGAAAAATTAAAATTGACTAAAATGTGTGCTGGTATTAAAGTTCGGCCCGAATTTAGCACTTCCCCACTTGGACTCATTCTCATTTTATTTGGCAAACGCATTTATTTTCATATGGATAAAAATATGACATTTCAAATTATTTTACTCACACATTAATAATCTCACTTGAAATACCACAAAAAAAACGAAATATTTCGCATTGCTGTAGTATATTGGAAAACACTCAAATTTAGCTTGTATTCCGAGTGTTTGTGCAACCATTTTTAATCCTTTTAAATTTCTCAATTGAATGCACATACGATCATTCAAATGTGGATAGTTTCGATCTCATAACCAATGAACTTAAGCAATCGAGAAATAATTGATTTGCAATTTGGAAAGTGAGCTTTTCATTCACTGAAGTTTCTATGCACATATTTGTATCATACTATGTGTGCCACTTGCCGCAAGGCAGATGGTTTTTCATGAGGAGCTTTGCGCTTTTTCATGGCAGAAATACTCTCGGAGGTTCGCCATTGCCTGTCGAGTTGAGACCGCCCATTCAGCCCACCAACCCATTCAGCTAGGGCGGCCGTTCCACTTCAAAACTTTTTGATAAAATTGATAAGTACAAGCTAAATACATCTTTATATTCTTTGAACTTAATTAGGCGAATTTACTCTCATTTTATTTTAAAAGTTTAAGTTTATTTATGGAAAATGGCATCGCTTAAAGGTCTGCCACAGCTTCATATAGTCGCACGGATCCAATTCTCAATGGCCCTGCTGCATAGATCCAGCTGAATTTGAGCAATGGGTTAAATGGTGTTGGCTTTGAAGTCCACAATAAAAAGTCTATGGGGAGAAAATTGCACAATCACTGCGATAGATAGTCATACCCTTAAATCTTCCATGCAGAATGTCTTACGTGGTGTTTGCTATGTGGCGAACGTACTGTTTAACTTAAATCGAAAGAAATTGGCATCATCTAAAAATGTGTCTCTAAAGAAGATTTCTTTGCGAAATTTATGTCATCTTCTATGGTCACCTACTATAGAACCCTGGGTAAGTTGGATAATTTGCAAGTGTAGACCCAAGTCCAGACGAAAAATTCATTAATTGGTATTAAGAGGTGATGACTGGTTATTTATCGAGTGAGACGTCTGAAATTTTTTCGCTTAACTGTAGAAGATCTACTTCGAAAGGCCATCGTATCTGACCTGAAATGGATGAAAGAACTCATTTTTATAAAAAAAAAAGTTGTACCAGTTGTATGCGTTACTCTATCTTGTAACTTACTGTGGTGAATTATCATCAAAACCTGAATTAAACTTAAGCACACCATTTGACATGCACCACCAAAACCACTTATATCAAAGTGTAAAAGAGTATGCGTCGGGCACAAACAATTTTCATATAATTTAATTACGCAACTGCAAATAAACCCCAGGTCCCAATAATATGACGCGCGCTCGAAAATCACCTTTGATATCCAATATATGGCGGCTGCCGCGTAGTCGAATAGGTCGTTGCCTGACTACCTTTCGGAAGTGTCCGCGTTCGAATCTCCGGGTATGAAACACCAAATGATAGAAAACTTCTCATAAAAAACCATCTGCTGTTCGGAGTCGTCTTAAAACTTTAGGTCCCTCCATTTTTGGAACAATATCAGGCCGCTAACTACAAATAGGAGGGGGAGTTCGGCCAAACACCCTATGAAGGTAGTAAGCACAAATTCCACATTCAATATGAATATCATATCATACATAGGTATGTTGGAAATACGAAATGGGTCTGAAAACATAAGCGATAGCCATAGTAACAAGCGAAAAATGGCGTATTTTACTATTTCGCTGTTTGCGGTTTTTATTCAGTTTTTATTTTCCAACGATAGCGAGATGCGTCTTTATTTTTTTAATATTTTATCCTAAATTCTCCATCTCTATAGTTTATAAAAACTATAAAATAAACTGATTGTCTCATATTCCCTTTCGAGAATAGGCTGGATTTCATTCAAATGAACGACAAAGGTAAAATATTGGGTTGGGAAATAAGTTCGTAGCGTTTTTAACGAAGACCCTTATTCAAATAAAAAACCATAATTAACGGGTGACTTTTTAGCTATTATCTTTTTAAACAGTTGTTTTAAACAGCTGAAGCACGTTTTGTGTTTTGTTTCACTGTCAAACATCTTCTGTTTGGTCTATAATTTAACCATGAATCGTCTTACAAACGAACAACGCTTGCAAATCGATGGATTTTATTATAAAAATGCGTGTTCTGTTAAGAAAGTTTATCGCGCGCTTCTTCCATTTTATGGCCAGTTTAATCGACCCACTGAAGCGACTATTCGAGCTATTGTGACTAAATTTAGAACCAAATTTACATTATTGGACATCAAACCACCAACACGCTTACGTAGAGTGCGTGAAGAAAATATCGCAGCTGTATCGACCAGTGTTAATGATGACCATCAATTATCGATTCGTCGCCGTTCGGAGCAATTGGGCCTCTGTTACTCAACAACGTGGAAAATTTTGCGAAAGGTTTTAGATGTGAAGCCTTTCAAAACACAGCTGCTGCACGAATTGAAGCCGAACGAACTACCGCAACGCAGAATTTTTTGTGAATGGGCTCTTGGAAGAAAATCCACTTTTTTATCGAAGAATTGTGTCCAGCAACGAAGCTCATTTTTGGATCAATGGGTATGTAAATAAGCAGAATTGTCGATTTTGGAGTGAAGATCAGCCAGAAGAATTGCAAGAGCTACCAATGTATCCAGAATAGGTCACAGTTTGGTGCGGTTTATGGGCTGGAGGTATCATTGGACCGTACTTCTTCAAAGATGCTGCGAATACGTAACGTAACTGTGAATGGTGTGCGCTACCGTAAAATGATATCCAACTTTTTTTTGGCCAAAAAGCAAAAGCTTGACTTGCATGACATGTGGTTTCAGCAGGACGGTGCCACATGCCACACATCACTCGTAACAATGGACTTGTTGAGAGACGAGTTCGGTGAACATTTTATTTCACGTTCGGGACCTGTCAATTGGCCACCCATATCGTGCGATATAACGCCTATAGATTTTTTTTGTGGGGCTATGTTAAAGCTCATGTCTATTAACGCATTGGAAGACAACATTAAAGCATTTATATGTGAGATACCGGCCGAAACATTGGAAAGAGTATGCCAAAAATAGGACAACATTTACATGAAATAATCTTCAAACATTAAATTATATGGACTGTACTATCGATTTAAATAAAAATTTCATGCATTTTTCTGAATTTTACGTGTGTTTTTTTAAAAAAAATTCCTATAGCTCTTAAAAAATCACCCTTTATATCAATAGGTTAATCAAATATATATTCAAAGTTGCTCTTTACAATCTCTTTCCACCTCTCGACCAATTTGTTGATGTCGTTCCACCAAAAATCGCCTGGTCTGGTGTCAAAGAAGTTGTTGGGCCAGCTTTTAAGGATCTCTTTGTTCTCGAAGGTAATGGGCTTCATATGGTTTGGCAGGGAGCGGAAAAGATGGTAATCGGTCGGTGGATGCGGAAGGACCTCCCATTCAAGTCCATGGAGTGAGGCTTTGATGACTTTGCAACATGGGGCCTGGCATTGTCGTGATGGAGTATGATCACATTCACGCGGTCTAGCAGGGCAACGTAAAACACCTTGTTTTGACCGTGGTATTCTTTTCGGGCATTTCACAATGCACCATGCCCTTCCAGGCCACCAATCATATATCATGAGCTTTTTTAGACGATGATCCAGCTTGACTCTAGACTTCGTCGTATCTGCTGGGGTCACCCAGTTCTTTTTTTGCTTCATATTGACGTATAGGCACCCTTTCTCATCTCCCGTGATGATTCGGAACAAAAAGCGCTGTTTATGGCCGCGTGTTGCTCGATGGCGGGCGAGATGTTGAGAAGCAATTTGAAGGCGACTTTCATTGTTTTTTTCGTTAAGCTCGAGAGTCATCCAGGCTCCCAATGTTTTGGTAAATCCCATTGAATGAAGGTGATTGTGAATCGTTTTACGATCGCAGTTCATTTTTTCCGCCAATTCACGACTGGTTTGGCGACCGTTCCCTCAAAAGTGATTTGAGACGTTTTTCATTGAATTCAGAAGGTATTCCGCTGCAGGACGTGTCATCGTCGTCAGAGTAGCCATTTTTGTACTTCGCAAACCATTTCCGTGCTGTAGACAGCTGTAACCTTCGACACCTTCTCTATACATGTCGCAAATGTCGCGGGCGGCTTCGGCAGCGTTTTGTCCTCGATGAAAAGGAAAGAAAATGTTTATTTTTGCCTCTTAGGTATTCCTTTTCTAAGCCTTAAAACTCATAAAAAACTAAATAACTCAAAAATAACAGTTAACAACTTTGTAGAGCAGAAAGAGTTCAATCGAATGATTGCGAAACAGCAAACAAATCGTTGTAAAATAAAAGAAAATACAAAAACGCTATGATCTTATTCCCAATAGAGTAGATGACGAAAGTTCCATTTGCTCACGCATTTTCCAAAATATCCAATTTTTGGTAGGTTTGAAAATAACCGTTATATAATATATAAGTTGCACGTAGTAACCAATTCAAAAGGCAACTTGCTTCGTGACAAGAGTAACTAGCATTTTTAAAGCAAATTTTAATTATACCTGAGATGGTTGTATTTTTTCACAGAATACTTAATTACGCTTGATAAGGCTAAATATCATATATGCACTGAATTTGGCATATTTCACGGCTAATGTATAACTATGAATTATCCTTTACAATTTTACAACACATTCGAGCTTGGGTCCGGGGCTTAACTGAAATCCTCGAAATTTTAAGGATGAAACGGTAAAAAACTGTCTTAAAAGAAGCAACCCTATTTTAAAATTTTTTTTGGAAAAAATTATGAAATGTTTAAATTGAATATGATATTATATTTTAAATAAAATGTGACAATTTAATAAGTGAATTATCTTAAATTGCATTTAAATTTTGATTTGTGTTCTTTGAACACAATGAAGTGGTTGAGTAAACAGGCCTTGAACGAACTAGTTCACTCCACCGAGGTTGTATTGTAATACAGCGCACGCTCGATAACGTGAACGCTCTAAAGCGTGAACACCCCAAAACGTGAACAGACATTTTTGTGCATTGACTACTCTGAAACGTGAACAAATCCAAAAAGTTCTATGACATGAACAATAAACGTTGCAATTATTTGAATGTAGTTTACATTGATATCCAGTAATTCTGAAATTGGGGAATTCCGTAATTATAAAATAGTCATTTTATTCGTAATTGCATGTAAGGAGTAAAATATTACAGTCCCCGTTTTGGTTTTGCAAAGAGTGTTTCGTCTTATGTTTTTTGGTGAAAATGAGTTCTAAACATTCCGTGTGCTTGACATTAAAACAAAAGGCTAAAACTCTCGGCTTTTAAAAAAAAAAGGCTCATCTGTCACGATTTTAGCAAAGAAATATAATGTTGCTAAATCAACAATTTGTAACATTAAAGCGAAAAAGCAAGTGATTTCAAAATGCGTAAACAACACGTATTGTGGACCTGGAAATAGAAAAACACTGCGTTCTTCAGAGTTGCCGAAAATGGAGAGAGCTCTTTATCGTTGGTTTATCCGAATGCGAGATAAAAACTGGCCAGTAAGTGTTCTAATGTTGAAAGAAAAGACAAAAACACTTCATGCAAAATTTAAAAAAAATGAAGCAAACTTCTTCGCTAGTGATGGATGGCTCCAAGGATTCAAGAAAAGGTACGGTTCGTTTTCTTAAAATGTCAGGCGAAAAACTGTCTTCGCAACCTCAGCTAGTGCATTAGTTTAAAGAAAAACTTAAAGCTAAAATGGCCGAATTGGAGTTGTGCAACGATCAGTTATATAACGCTGATGAGTCGGGGTTATTCTGGAGACTTTTGCCAGAGAAGCAGCGAATCACCTTTTTATGCTGTTCAAACGCCACTGGATCCCATAAGCTTTTGGTAATTGGAAAGGCAAAGAATCCACGCTGATTTAAAAACTTTCGGTGTCCCACCGAAGCTCGAAATCCGCCTAGATGACGTCGACTATTTTCAAGCAATGGTTTCATGAATCATTTGTTCCACAGGTGAATATTC
The DNA here is from genome assembly GCF_028408465.1 of Anastrepha ludens. NCBI lineage: Eukaryota > Metazoa > Arthropoda > Insecta > Diptera > Tephritidae > Anastrepha > Anastrepha ludens. The sequence continues at coordinate 73,107,346 of NC_071500.1, forward strand.
CTTTTAAGTTTTGTCCGATTTTTAAAGTTAACTGGTTGTTTTTTAAGGTTACATCGTTCTTAAAAGAGAAAACCTTACCAATTAAAGCTCTCCTCATAATCGACAACGCTCCTTCTCACCCAAATGAAGCTGAAGTGACAACGGAGAATGGGCAAAATTCGGCAATGTTTATGCCACCAAACTTACTCCCCTCATTCAACCGATGGATCAGAATGCAATAAAAATCACTAAGTTGCATTACAGAAACAGCCTTCTAGCTTCAATAGCAGCGACAAAGTCTGATTTGCTCGAGTCGTTGAAAAAAATTAACTTAAAAACAGCTATAAATCTTTTGGATACGGCTTGGTTTCGTGTTGGTGAAGCAACATTAGCTAAGTGCTGGAACAGTATTTTAAATTTTGCGGTAAACAATGATGACCCCGAAAATAGTGTTCCGTTGGCGGTTTTAAAAGAAAAATGGGAAGCTGAACTTCGTACCTTGATAAGCAACCCCATCGATCGAAAGATATGTAAGTGGGTTATTGAAAAAACTTTTTTTATTAAAAATTTCACGTTACCAGCCATTCACGAATGGAACGAAGATATCGAAGGGGGCAATGCAGATGACGATCATCAACAAGAGGACGAATCTGATGATGACAGCGTATCAGAGCAACTGGAGAAAATTAAGCCGACTGAAGTAGTTGAAATTTTCAACAAGGCGTTAATATGGGCTGGTCATGAAGACGTCGATCAAAATGATATGAGTGTGCTAAGACGGTTAAGGGAGAAAGCTGTGCTTCAAATTTTAGAAAAACAGAAGATACAAAAAAAGATGTCTGATTTTTTGAAATAAAACCATTGAATGACTTAATTTTCTATTAATATGTAAAGAAAACAAGAATAAAATGTGAATTTAAATGTGAAAAAATATATATTAGGTACTTAGTATTTTTGGGCATTCCAAAACGTGATCACTTTTGTTAACGTGAACTGCCTTGGTTTGAATTAGTTCACGTTATCGAGCGTGCGCTGTATTAATAAAAAATATTTATATCAAAGGTATGTAATATTGCCTCCTGCTAGTATTACGTATGTACATTTTAGAGATGCTAATATTAGTGAAACAATTTTGACCGCGAGATTTCGGGTTTTTTTAAACCCATCCTGGGATTTTTTAAACCCATCCTAGAATAAAACGTTTTTTTCGATTTTCATTACACTTTCGACTCGCGTTCTGTAAAAAAATGAAAAGAAACGTCAAAATAGTTTGTTATGCAAATTTCCTTTTCACTGACAATTTGTGTGTGAAAAATGGAGAAGAAGGTCTGTGGCAAGCATGCAAATGCGAGTACAGTTGCGTGCCTATAAAACTCTATGACCGAAAAGTTTCTAAAAATTTTGTTTAAAAAATTTAAAACTGAATAAAAAATTGAGATGTTTTTTTTTTAGTTTTGCAAAGTCATACACTAGAATTTATATGGTTATTGTTGAAGAATGAAATCTACTTTTATAAAAGTCAGTATAAGGTCAATATCAAGCCGAATCATTGATCTCCTTGTGTTTGTGATTTGATTTTAAGTTGTTAAATTAAACTGCAATTTTTTAATTTTTGAGTTAATACGAGTATTTTATTTTGTTCATTTTGTTCATTACGTAAATTGAATTAAAATTATTTTTCTGTATTTTTTTGAAAAAAACTGTCACAATATTTTAATTTGTTTGTTATAGTTATAAAATCGCTGTCAAATCCTACTTTTTTCCGTTCGTAGCGTAAACGTGAGGAGACTTGTTTGAGGGTTTGTGCGCATATTGTTGATATTATTGTAATATTTATGATCAATATATCTCCCCAAAGAAAAAGAGCTTATTTGAATTATTTTTATTTCAAGTTTAAATATTTTGGTACAATTGAATTGTACGCTCCTGGCGTATTCGAGAGAATTATACTTGGAAAATCTTCGGTCCTCTTTATGTTGGCTATAACTATGTACTACCGCCGAATGAACCACGAGCTGTATGAGCTCTACGGCGATGTGGCCATAGTGAAGCGCTTCAATATTCAGCGCTTGCACCGTCTGGGCCACATCGGGCGTATGGATGGATAAGTTCCAGCAAAGAAGGTGTTCGGATGGCAAGTTAGGGGACAACGAGGTAGGAGAAGAACATGCCTCCGATGGAAGGTCCAAGTCGAGGGAACCCTATCATAGCTTGGTGTAATAGATTCGAGAAGGCGCGCACAAAGCAGAGACACCTGGCGAGACTTTTTGCAATCGCCCTTAATCCGCTAACGGGTTGTGATCCTTAATCAGGTCATTTAAGTAAGTAAGTGACAATTGAATTACCTTTAAACAATAGTTTTAAACAAATGTATCTTATGAACCAACGTTTTAAAAACGAATGGAAAAAAATCAAAGGAATACATTTCCTAATTGAATATTTTTGTTAAAAGCATCTTCCACTATTTGCAAAAGTTGTCTTTTTGCTATATTCAAAATACCACGACTTAACATATTTGTAGGGGCACTAACATGTACTTCAGATTCCTCAATGCCCTCTAAATAAATGTGATCGTTGGTGGTCATTTCAAAGGGATTTTATCCATCGCCAAGTGAGCTTCTCAGCACTATCAACAAATTCTTATAAATATTCAATCAATAAAATCATTATTTTACCGTTCCTCATCACAAGCTTTTTGCTCCAAGTCAATCAAAATAATTATTTACATCATATTATCTTCAAATTTACTCTAGCTTCAAAACAAATGCCATTTGAAATTTGAATACCGCACATGTAAAATTCCATGGCTACAGTGGAAACGGAACACTTGTATCATGGCACAAACGAGAATCACAAAATAATCGTTTGGGAAAATACAGAGTGAAAAGTGTCTGCAAGCACACTTTCCGTTTACACAGAACGAGAGTAGACCCCATGGAACGTATACGAGTACATCACAAATAAGAACGAGTACCTGTATATCACAAAGTGTAAACAGCAAAAGTACCCTGAGTAAGGTCGACTGAATGGGTTGATTTATTTGTATTGTACATAATAATAATAAAATTTTCAATGCGAATCAATCTACACAATATTATATATATAATTATATATAAATTATTATATATAAACTTTTGTTTTCATTTTTGCTATTACTTGGCTCTCTCTTTTTTTTCGACATGAAGGGTTAATGGATGTGCACCCACATGTGTGCAAAAAATGGAAGTTTAACCGAAGTGTTCATTTAATTTAATAACGAGCATTAATTTTATAAAATTTGACATTTTCTAATTATTTCTTCGAGGCATTTGCTGTCAGAAACAGAATAGAATGCAAACATAGATATACTTATAAAGGGCATTTCAAAAGACGCGCCTAGATGTTGTTTTAAAATAAAACATGTACAAATTTAGATTATTTCGGATCTCACTATTTTTATTCTAAATACCGCTCTTAACAATTATATTTGGAAAAAATGCTATCATTTAAATGCCTATCATGAGCACTAAAGGCCTATAGTACTGGTAAAATCGGCCAAATCAGATTTAGTTCCTTGAATTTTTTCATCAACCTTATAGACTCATTCGGACGATTATTTCTACCAAAAAAATCAGGAATTTTGCGATATGTTGTTCTTAAAGATCGACTATTTTCATAATAAGTTTCAATGATTTTAACGCGTTGTTCTATTCTACTTAACATAAAAATAGATACCATCTATAAACTGCTCAATATTAACATCCAGGCGTCTCTCTGAAAAGACCTTTTATATAATATGTATGTATTACAATACAATTTCTAACTCTACAAAAGTCGCATACAAATGCACAATAAAGTAAATTTTCAAACTCATGCTTGGTTCGGCAACATTTTAAAAAATAAATCACTATTCCATTAACATAAGTAAACATTATCGGAGTCTAAGTGCATTTCATATGGGATCATAATGGAGAGCTGCCATTGGTAAGAACTATGCTCATTACTTTTAAACTTTTTACACAGCGCCCTATTAGCGGTTCAGAGTAGTGGCAATCTTTTTTCCGCTGTGTCTAGACGTGCGCACGCTATTTGCAGCTTCATACAGACATATGAAGGGAACAGTCGTCCAACTCATTCAAGTGCTTTAAAATGCAACAGTAACTGCCTGCGCTTACTGCCACCCATTTCACATGACGCCCCCAACAAATTGCTTATGCTTTTCGCTCAGCGAACACGGAGCATTTCGACTACAGAAAAACTTTTTCATTTTCAAAAATTACTTACTTCGCTCTAATAAATTCTGCAAACTTACTTGAATGCCAAAGAGCCATGTCAAAAACAGGGGCCAAGGTGATCGGAAAGGTGGATGAGGGAGTTTGTAAGCAATCATACACACACACAATTATACCCTTACCCAATGCAGCTATGGCAGCCATGGCAGTGCGCGATACGCAGAGATGAACAAATATCAAAGGTGAACTGTGGTCACGTTCATGGGGTCACCTTGGAACTCGACGCAGTTAATTGCAAATATTTATTATATGTATATTTGTATGTGTGAATGTATGCACTCACAGGAGAAATCACGAACCTTTCAAGCCACAACAAATTCAAAACTATTTTACGCTTAAAACATTCAACTGTTAATGCAATGGCAAAAGGGAATGAAATAAATAAGTAAAAGGCAAAAACCAAAAATATAAATTGAGAAACTATGCCAGTTCTTATTTTTTTTTTTTGCTTTTGTGGTAAGCCGCAAAACAACAATTCAAAAAATTCTATTTGTTTAAAGTTTACTGCTTCAAAACGGATATGCATGAATACTTGCCAACTCGTACAGACAAACGCACTATGTACACATGTCCCGGTCATAAAATCGAGACATTAAAAATTTGGCATTCGCTTTTACACACGCGATTGTTTTGAAAACATCAGATGAATACATGAGGGCAAATGATGGCAAGGATTTCATTATTTTTAGAATGAATTGTCTCTATCCGCCATAATTCGGAGGACGGATTGCTTCGCGCAAATTACGCATAACTGGCAGGTAATATTACTTATTCACCGTTTTACCGTGTGGCAAGAACTCTTGATGCACAACGCCCTGCAATGAAGAAAACGGTGAGCAAAACTTTTACATTCGACCGAACTTGGGGCGCTTTTTTCGGTCTTGGTTCATGCAGCAACTTCCATTGAGATGATTGAGCTTTGGTTTCCGCGTCATAACCATAAAACCACAATTTGTCACCAGTTATAACCTCTCTGAAGCAAATTTGAGTCGTCGCGGACAGAGTCCAACATCTCATTAGCAATGTTCATGCGATGCTACTTTTAGTCGAAATTGAGCAGTTTTGGTACGAATTTTGCGGCGACCCGTCTCATGCCCAAATCATTGGAAAAAATCGAATGGCACAAGCCAATCGATATGTCTAGGTCCTCAGCAATTTCTCTAGAGGTAGTTTGACAATTGGCCAATAATATTTTCTTCACTTCATCAATTTTTCCGTCTGTTGTTGAAGTGCTCAGGCGTCCGCCACGCTTTTCGTCATTGACATCTTCTCGGCTTTCTGAGAACATTATGTACCACCGATAAACGTACATTCAAAATGACCAAACTCGTCAGCTCTTCAGTCGCTTAGTTTCTCTTAGCCTTTACCTGTTTACGGAGTTTTTTGTAAGCTTATCGATTCGAAAATAGAAGATCTTATGTTCATCTATGATTTGATCTGTGGTTATATTAAGTTCACCCATTTACCTAAACACATGTGTTTCAATGTTTCCAGCCGAGTCTGAAATGATAGAAAAAGGCTTTTTATAATAGCGGTCGCCCCCCGACTGGCAAAGGAAAACCTCCGAGTGTATTTCTGTCATGAAAGAGCTCCTCACAAAAAGCCAATTGTCATTCGGAGGCGCCATAAAGTTGTAGGTCCCTCCTGGGTAATTCTTTATCGACATTTCCTTTAACATCACAAATTCCTGAATGGAATCGACGAATCAAAATTGTACGTAATTAGCTATCGGGAAAACGTCGAACATCTAGAAGTCGCACAAATTTTGAGTGCTGCCGTCTCGTATGAACTCTATACTAAGATTTACAACACTATCTGTAATTTGCTTTTATTTCTTGCAAACTGAAGCATTCCGAACAGTAATCTTATATCGATTGATTTTTCGAAACAACCTGCATCATCCGGTTGCCCTTTTCACGCATTTGAATTTTTCATTCTTTTAAGAAATATCCAAAGGCCAGCCTGTTAAAACTCCCTTTTTACTTACTTTCCGATTACTGTATATTTTATTCCTTACGAGCAAAATTTTGTTCAGTCACTTCCAGTATTCGGCCTCACTTAAATTTCTTTGCAATTGTGCAATTCACTCAGCACAAAACTCTTTCATTTAAATAGGCAAATATTCCATAGTAGCCTACATACTGAATTTTACACTTGCTGGACTTTGTAGGTTGTTAATAACACCGGCGGCGTCGATTGCACGCAGTTAACGCTTTGATTTGTATATCCCTTTGGTAAGTAAACTGGAGCAAAACAATAACATATCATAATATAACCCAGAGCTGATAAAACCTAATGAAAATAGAAGCAAATTCTAAATATCCTTGAGAGGTGAGCATGGGAATATGTTACATTAGGGTGATTCGGCGTCTGAGAAAATCTCTTGAATATAACTCGAAAAGTTATGAGAATCGCATTATGAAACTTGCAAGAATCACTGAGCAGAGACTCAGCTATTACTTACTATAAGAAAAAATCTGAAGAGGGGTGTTTTTCAAAAATGTGAAAAAATATAATCTTTTCTCAAAACAATTTGCTGAAAAAGGAATATTTGGCCTTAAAAGTTTAAAAATAGTTGTAAAAATTCTACAAAATATAAGAACAAAATCTGAAAAGGGATGATTTCCAAAAATGTGAAAAAATCAACAGAAAATATAACTTTTCCTTCAATTTTTTTTATTATATAGTGTTCTAAAAATCACAAACAAAAACAGTTGTTCAAATAATATATTTGACTTTAGAAAGTTCTATAAACAATTTCATTGAATAAATCGCAAAACGAATAGATTTTTTTCTAAATATTTTTAAGCTTCATTCTTGTTGTAATTAAAAGTACAAAACGAACCAGACTTTAAGAATTGACGACAATGACCAAAATACTTGGATCACTTGACATGGAATCGCTCACTTGCTAGTGCGGGCAATTATTATTTTAGGACGGTGCCAAGCGCTATTAACTAAACGCATTTTATTCACTCTATAAAATAACCGAGTGTTCATGACTGTGTCATATTGTGTACCTGTTTCCAGCAGAAAATCAGTATAATTGTCTGGAGAATAAAAATTGAACACTCAGTGCCTGCCGATCCTGTGTATTTTATATGGAAAAATATAGTCATTGTATGTAGTAGTTTTATTATATGTATGTAGTCATCTTTCCGCCCGATCACCCTACTATTCATACAAATGCGAACATATCCAAACTTAAAGCTTTACGGATTATCATGTTGCCAAAAAATTTAAAATAGCTGAGACCGTTGCTTTAGGTTGCACACACAAATAAAAAATACATTTTCAAATTCACCCAAGCAGTGGCAGAAACCTGATAAAAATAAATATCACAACAATTGTCAAAAGCTTATGAAATTCTGAATCCAAAGGTATTGTATATGTATTTATGTGTGTAGGTATATTCATTTGTATGTGAACCAATGTAAGCACTTAAGGGCGAGCTTTACAAACATCGACGTCCTATACCCGCAGCGCTTATTTTCCCCCACTGGTGACCAATTCCAGTGTAAAAACCAAAGTAAGTGAGTGACAGAAAATAGAATAATCGCAAAGGTACCGTTTTAACAAAAAAACAATGGTTGCGCAGCCACTTTGGTTGCCAAAATTCAGCATTACTATCAAACATACGCATCAACTATTCTACACTACGTACATCTTTATATACATATGCAGAAAACCCTGCGGGGAAAACTTCTAATAGTCAGACAAATTTATCGGCAAATATAAATAATAAATATAAATATAAAATGATACAATATTTTTTGTTTCTTTTACCGCTATTCATTCTAGTTAAGGTGAACAGAGGGGCATTTTTAAGCAATAGCTCAATTTGCTGTAACACCTGTGCCTAGACCAGTGGTGAGCAAACATTCACTATCAGCGATTGGTAAACCACCGCTTATTCCAGTGATTAAAAATACTAAATTGTCGTTCTCCGATTTACTCATTCTATCTCGTGTGGAATCACTCTTACTGCTAGACCACTTCCAAATGCATTAATCGCTGTAACTGATTAACAGTTTTGAATTAAAATCAGTGGTTTTACACCCATGATGATAGATTACCGGGTTTGTCCTTCAGCTAAAGTGAATAACGATATTGAGCGAGTAACTTCGGCTGCAACGTTACCGGTTACTTTGCCGTGTTTGTAGGGTGAGCAAGTGTGCCAATGAATTCTCCAGGGATTTTCTGGAGAAGTGCATTGCTGAGGTCAGCAAAGCCTGGTAGGGGCTCTCACTTAAGCTCATCCCAGCTTCGAAGATTACAAGAAGACCTACAGCCCGCGTTTGGCTACCGAAAGTGAATCTGGAGAGTCCGAAGATCATCCACGGTCTTCAAAACCCTGAGGTTCCCATGGGCAGCTACTCTATTACAAAATTGGAGGAACCTCAGAAAAACAGCTCCACTGCACTGCTGTTAATTTCTGAAGAGTCTCAGAAAGTACTCGAAGAAAAGAAGCATAACTCCGTTTTGGCCTCAGAACGACCAAACTTAAGACCTTCCCTGCGTCTGGTGCTCCGGATGACGAACTGATCGGAAAAGGGGAAGTAGCAAATTAGCCCGGCGATCTGCGAACGTCTGCAATGGACACGGTACCCGAAGCCAAGAGCTCTATGAGATTATCGGAGCTCGGCCATAAAACAAACTTAGGTGAACAGCCTTTAACAAAGAAATGTTAAGGGTAGCTCAGAGTAATCTTCACCACGCTAGTTTAGCCACCGGTAATCTCTGTGTCATCCTAAGGAAGTAAGACAAGGATATCTGCCTGACTCAAGAATTTGATTTGATCGTGAGCGTCACCGTGATATGATCAACGAGTTTTTGTTTCCAAAAATTGAAGAGGATGACATGGACGACATTTGGTTTCAATAGGACGGTGCAACTTGTCACACTACCAAAGTTACACTCGAACTTTTGGCTACCGTTTTTGAATTCCGATATCAATTGGCCGCCTCGGAGCTGTTATATAAATCCGTTGGACTATTTTTTGTGGGGAACCGTTAAGGACAAATGCTATGCGAACCATCTAGAGACGATTGATGCTTTAAAACACGAAATCGAAGTTGCTATTCATGAAATTGGAGCCCAAACAATCGAAAATGTGCTTAAAAATTGTGTGATCAACCCAATGGTCTACTGTAAAGCCAGTCGTGGCAGTCATTTGAACGATATTATTTTTCATTCATAAATGACAAGGTTCAATCTTCCAAATAAAAAAAGAATTGAAAAAATATTGAGTAGTTTTTTTTTTATAGTTGATTCAAAAAGCAAATTTTACATGGCCCACCCGATAGAAGGTGCTTTTAATAACATCAGGCCGGAGTCAATTGTCACTGCGATAGACAGACTACAGCTGCAAAGACCTATCTGTCTCTGGATCTCGACCCAACTTGGCTGCAGGGAAGTTAATGCGGTCGCAAGAGGGGCTAAAGTCACTAGATTCGCTAGATTCGTTCACAAGGGGACGCCGCAGAGTAGTGTCCTTTCGCTCCTACTTTGACTAGTTGCTATTGACGAATTTCTGATAATGCTAAATAAGGGTGGGGGTTAAGTAGTAGTACGACTAGGACTTGGTCCTGATGATATGGGGACCATTTCCTTCAGTCATGGCTGAGATTTTGGAAAGCTCACTAGCTGTACTCAATCGCTGAGCTGCCACTTGCGGCCTCCGCGTGAACTCTGACAAAACGGAGCTGGTGCTATTTACCAGAAAATATAAACCTCCACGCTTTCGAGTTCCCAAATTAAACAATCACGTTCTCCCGCTCTCATCGGAAGTTAGGTATATTGGAGTTATATTTGACTCCAAACTCAGGAAGTCTACACATTGCAAATCGGGTAAAGAATGCAAGTATAGCCTTCTACTCCTGCAAATCTATGTTTGGTAAAAAATGGGGACTCAAGCCACAGGTCGAGCTATGGATGTACAATGCAGTGGTTTTGCCAATTTTAACGTATGCCTAGTTCGGGGGAAAGCTTTACGGAAGGGCTATAATAATACTAAACTGGGGAGGGTGCAAAAGACTGCATGCATTGGCATCTTCGGAGCATGTAAAATTTGCTCCAGTGCTGCCCTGAATGCCCTTCTGCACTTAGGTTAGGTTACGTTGAAGTCGTTGTCCTGTGGGACACACTCAGGCTCATAGCTCATTGTGATGCCGCTAGGGGAGCTTTCCTTATTTCTACTAAAACCAGTGTGTGCTTTTCAAAAATTTTAGAACACCTCCTATTTCTGCGGAACTGAGATCTTCCAATTCGTTAAAAAATCCTTTGGGCGTGCCTACCTATTATATAATACAATGTCCCGTTATGAATAAAATCAGTGTGCTAAGACTGTGCTTATTTTGGCTTAGCAAAGATTCTGCGCGTTTAGCATTGAGAGTCGGCCACAGTTTATGGGCGATTTTGCAGGTGACTTCATTACGCCATCTTCCGTTTGCTTTCCTTATGATTTCCTCAAGGATAAGCAGCTTACATGCTTGTAAGGGTATGCCTATGTCATTGTCTATGTACTCATCGGATAACTTGGTGCCGAGTCTCGTTAGCGAAATGACTCAGCCATCTCATTAAGAGATGTGCGGCATTTCATGGCTACCTTGGAGGCTGTCGACTGTTTTGTGAGGGATTTTATCGCCGCTTGGCTGTCAGTGAAAATGTAGATGTCATTTCTAGATATCGCATCACACTGTACTAGTGTCGCGGCTTTCATTATTTCCATTAGTTCAGCTTGAAAGACACTACAGTAGGTGGGGAGCCGAAAACTGAAGGAGATCCCCAGATGCTCGGAGTATACACCTCCGCCCACCCTGCCCTCGAGCTTTGAGCCATCTGTGTATACATGGATAGACTCGACCTGTCTTACATCGTCCCGTTCCCACTCTTCCCTTGTGGGTAGAAGGGTCGTAAACGTTGTAATGGCAAGTGTGGGCGGGAGTGCATACTCCACCAATCTGGGAATTTCCGAAGTGCCAGTCAGGATTTTGCCGTGACCTTAGCTCTTATTTGACCACTTACTTAGAGTGTTCAGAGAGGACGTAAGTTCGAATCTCGGTTTCATTTTTTACATCATTTGGTATTTGTGCATACCTTATGTATATGTATATATGTATATTAGACTGGCCGCAGCTTGTATGGAGAAAAATAAAAATTGAAAATCCAAAAGTTTTCGGGTCGTAAAACATGAGGTTAGATGCAATGAAGAACGGTATATTTTTTCAGCCCGATCCGATGATGTCTAACCGTGCCCATTTGATCCCAAAATATGGAAAATTTGAAAAAATCACAATTTTTACTAATTTTTTTTCGTTTCCAATTTTTTTGTTCGAATCTTATATTTATTGATGTGATGCGATTTCAATTAATGATCTTGTTTACTTTATTGCGGTATGGCCCAATTTATATCGCGAAAGCCACCTGACAAAAGGCGCTTTCAGCACACATAACTGATTAGTGAAACGTGGAAAATATGTCACCGTCAGTTGAGTAATAGAAATTGTGTTTTATGAACGGTGTGTTGAGCCAGCTGCTAAATGAAATAATTATTATTTAAATTTTATGCAAAGGTACTTTTTAAATAATATTTCACACTTCACTATAATAATAAAAATAAAAATTTGTTTCATAATCAACACTTTGGTGATCACTAAACAATTCATCAACTGTTGTGTTCGCTGAATACGCTAAAAGTTTTGAATTTTTACTCGACATTTGATTTAGTAGGCTTTGACATTGCATTCTTATTCAGTGTGAATTTTTTTTTCGATTTTTGAATTGGTAGGCTATGGCATTGCATTTCTATTCAGTTTCAGTTGTCTTATGCGTTTAATAGTACAAAAGTAATAAGTTAGTGAAAAAATGAGTTCAAAATCATTATCAGGCATTCCGAAAAAAAGATTACGTTCTGAGCAAAAAATATTTCTTGTGGATGAATGTGAAAGTGTTATTTTGGGGGCCAAGTTGCCATCAATGAAACACGTGCTCCAATTATTGTTTCACAAAATGAGGCACGAAAACTTGACTTTGGAAAGCAGTATGAAATACACGATTGGTGCCACGATTGAATTTTGGAAAAAAGCTAAAATTCCCACGGCGCAAGAAAAAATTGTATTAAAAAACTTAGAAATCTTTACTAGGAATTCAGAAATTTACAAAAACATTCCAAGACTCCTAACGAGAAGTGTCGTAAAAATGAAGCAGAGTTTAAGGATAAAATTGAAAACTTCATATTTGACATTGCAGCCATGGATGCCCTAGGTATAATGAAAATGCAGGAAGATGAAGACTTTCTTTTGCTCCAAAGAAATAGAGGATGTCCAGGTAGTATGTATGGTGCCGATACTGTACTCACAAGAAAAGAAAAACGCAAAGAGCAACGAAAGGAAGAAGAAAGAAAGCGCGTTGAAAAGCATTTAGTTCATAGTAAGTTTATTAAAGTTAAGCTTTACTGGTTCTTTTTTTTAATATTTGATTTTATTTGAAGCTAATTATGCTCTTGAAGTCTCTGATACCGAGGATGCTGAAAAGGATATTTCAGCTGGCGAAGAAAATGCAGCAAAAGATATGAATGAAGACGAAGATACAGACGGAAGTAACATTAATTTACTACCGAAAAAGGCAAATCGAGGAAAAATTAATTTTATTGATGATAGAATGCTTGCGTGCATGGACAAATGTAACCTCTCAACAAGAGATGCCATGCATTTGGTGAGTGCAACGGTTGCTGCCTTCATAAATACCATGCAAAATGTGAATGGAACGCCGTCAATAAAAATGGAATATTTAATTCTTAATCGAACAACATTACATTCGATGAGGAGAGATTACCGTCGCAGACAAGCTCAAGAGATTATTAATGGATTCAATGTAATGGTTTTACTGAGTATGTTTATAAGATTTTGGATTATTGACCTTTATTTTTACTTGTTTGTAGATTTCCGACGTTTTTGTCCTTCACTGGGATGGCAAGCTGCTTGCAGAAATCCGAGGCACAGAAAAGAAAGATATATTGTCTCTCGTTGTCACAGGAGAAAATATGGAAAAACTGCTGGGGATACCAAAAATTGAAAGTTCAACGGGAGATGCAATAGCTGCAGAAATACATAATTTTTTGTGCAAGTGGAAGCTCGATGATTTAGTGGAAATTGTATCATTTGATACAATAGCTGCTAATACGGGAGTTAATAATGGAGCAGCGTTCTTGCTTGAAAAAGGTTGGGCCGAAATCTACTTTTCTTTCCCTGTCGTCACCATGTTAGTGAGTTGCTAGTCAAAGCAGTGTTCGAACTAAATTTTGGCAAATCATCAGCACCGGAAGTTCCCTTATTCAATCGTTGCTCTAACAGCTGGAAAAACATTAATTCTAAGTCATTCAAAAGTGGAATATCGGAAAATGAAGTTCGGAAAGTCTTTACAATAGCTGAAGTGGAAATATTTAAGAATTTTTGTCTAACTGCATTAAATAGTCACCACACTCGTGCCGATTATAAAGAATTACTACAACTATCGGTGCTCTTTGTTGGGGAAGACGTACAAAATTTTTCATAAGTACGGTCACCTGGTGCTACATCACACGCAAGGTTTATGTCGAAGTGCCTATATTGCTACAAAATGTTTCTGTTTCGCGAGCAATCCGTATTAACGACTTCAGAGATAAAGAGTCTAAGAAGCGTTCGTATTTTTTTAACCTGCATCTACGTTTCATATTGGTTTCGTTGTGTGGATCCAATAGCTGCTCCACAAAATGACCTTAAGCTCATTCAAGATGTGATTGTATATTTCGATAAGAATGTATCCAATGCCTTGTTACATAAAATTAAAAATAATTTATGGTATTAAGCGAAAAATGGTGGAAGCAATTACTAGCGATAACCAGAAGGAAGATGCTGTTCCAAAGAGAGTTGTTGCAACAATGTCAGAAATAACGCTTTACGGCAGCAAGAATATAAATGCTTTTATTTCATCAAGAACTGAAACATTCTTTACCCGCTTAGGAATTGAAATAAGTTTTTTGGAATCAGATCCTTCAACATGGCAAGAAAGTGAAGACTATATAGCGGGAAAACGAGTTTGTCAGCATTTGTCTGTAGTTAATGACGCTGCAGAGAGAGCATTGAAATTGATCACAGACTACAACAGATCGCTTACTTATAATGAAGAAGATAAACAGTACTTACTGCAAGTTTTTGAGCACTACAGCCAATTGTATCCGTCTTACACCAAAACAACTCTCATTAAATAGACAATCTAATTCTTTAATTAAAATTTTATTAAATTAAAATAAATTATATAAATAAAGTTAAATTATAATATATATATTAAGTATATAGATATTAAATTAAATTAAATTAAATTATATAAATTGGAAACAAACAAAACTTTGGAAAAATTGTGATTTTTTGAAATTGTCCATATTTTGGGATCAAATAGGCACGGTTAGGCATCATCGGATCGGGTTAAAAAATTACACCGTTTTTCATTACTCCTAACCTCATGTTTTACGACCCGAAAATTTATGGATTTCCACAAAAAAAAAGTTACGGCCTAATGTATATATATATATATATATAAAGCGTTTTTCAGTAAGAGCGCATCAACTTTTTTTTTTAATAAAACACAAACGGTTTGACTTTTTTAACTATTTTTTTTTTTATTATCGAGTTTGAACATATACATTTAAGTATAAAATTCGATTTCTTTTGCATGACCACCGCGTGCACGTTTTACGAAGTCCAATCGTTGAACCAAATTTTCGACCACTCTTTTGCATAAATCGGCCCAAATTCCAGCAATTTCGCGTTCAATATTGGCTCTGAGCTCACAAATCGTCGCCGGCTTGTTACTGTAGACCAATGACTTCACATAACCCCAAAGAAAATAGTCTAGAGGCGTCAAATCACACGAGCGCGGCGGCCATTCGACCGGTCCATTCCTGGAAATAATGCGCTCATCGAACTTACTCTTCAACAAATCAATTGTAGCGTGTGCTGTGTGACTTGTGGCCCCGTCCTGTTGAAACCACATGTCGTCTAAGTCCATACCATTAAATTGCGGCCAAAAATAATCGTTTATCATGTCGCGGTATCGATTTCCATTCACAGTAACGTGGCGATCGTTCTCGTCAACGAAAAAATATCATATCAAAAAATCATTCTCACGAAAAAATTTAAAATATGAAATTACTTTTATATATTTGTATGTACTTTGTTTTAATATGACATTTGCACGCTCTCTGATGCCAAAGACCTTATAATGCTGGCAAACGCAAAGAAATTTATGGCTTACAAATTGACAATTGACAAGTTCTGTCTTACTACATACATTAGAGGTGGTGTAAGATGTTTAATTTTCTCCCTATTTCGGTCATATGTGAGTAAGGTGATGTAAGATGAATTATTTTCACCTTGTGTCACATATTTAGTGATGTTTTCTTGGAAAAGCTATTTTTCATTTCAGAGCAAATTTTATACAATAGAAAAAGTATAGAAAAGGAAATTTTTTCTACAAAAATTAGGAGGCAATACTGTTTTTTTTTGTGTGCCACAACACGTGAGAAAAAGAGGGCGTTAAATTTGTTCATGTCCCGAAAGGCAAAATGAAAAGAAAAGATTGGATAAAATCGAGCGGCACTTCAGGAGCACAAAGTTTGGGTGTGTCACTGTTCAGCAACGGGTTTTGAGATCGGACCAGATCGGAAGAAACCGATGCCAATCGAACTTTTGCATTGCTGAATTGAGCCCGAGTTGTCGTTATCCTGTGTTTGACGTTTCTATGCAAATAATGTAAATAATTTTTAGTTTAGAAAGTGTAGTTTCATTTAAACTTAAGTAAATTATTAATTAAATTTTGACGTATATCATAAAGTATATTGATTGTTGTGTGTTTCACCTCGAAAGAGAGTTGGCCCATCCTAGGGAACGACTGGATAATTTCAAATCCAAAATCAAATACTTTCTGAATGGTAGATTAAAATGTTGGAAAACCAACCGAAACAATTCGAGCGGCTTGAGACGATATAGGACAGGCAATATTCAAAATTCATAGATGCATTAACATAGGTCTTCTTAGAATATGAATGTAATCTCTAATTCAGGCACTAATCACTTATGGCCATTAGTTACTCATTACTGCTGTCGATTCTACGTTATCGGAACGACCTGGATTCATATTCGGCAAAGAACTATCACTTCAGGGGCATTTACCAACCATTTACGGCGAATGGATATGTTGGTACAACACCAACAGCTCGCGAGAGCTCAAGGAATCTCACAACAGAACGGAAAAAGATATCGTGCTCAAAAATTTCAATAAATTTCTTTTAAATGATATGAATAAATTTGAAATATTCATGAAATATGTACGAAAAAGAAGTAAACGATAAATAAAGAGTGCTATTGAAGTCAAAATTGAATTTATTGCATATGTGAAAACTCATTCTTGACATACTGCATATACTCCCGGAGAATGATATAGAAGAGGATTTCACCGCCCTTTTTTTCATCTGTCAAATAAAAACATGCAAAAAACAAGTAAGGAAATGCTAAATTCAGTCCGGACCGAATGGAATACTATTGTCATTTACTCACCATTTGCAACCCGGTACTGAATCCTTACATCCATAAGGGTAAAGTAAAAATGTATGCTTGGAACTGTGATATTCTGCTGGTTTCATAATTCGGTCTTTTCACGAAGTTAGTGGAGCATATTTTTGGATTTTCAAAAAAATTTGAGAAATGATTTTATGATTTATGATTTTATGTAACTTTTCTTAATATTTAGCGCCGTAATCGAAAGGGTTGCTGCGTGACTAACATTCGGTGGTTAGTGCCTGAGTTCGAAACACCAAATAATAGAAAAAGTTTGTTTTTAATTGCGCTCTGTTTATTTCTGCCATGCAAAAGCTTCTCATAAAAAACCTCCGTTCGGAGGCAGGGTAAAACCCTAGGAAGAGGCGGAGCTCAGTCAAATACCCAATAAAAGGTGCAAATTATTATGTTCGCAAGGAATAGTCCCGATGTTATGAAGCGAATATTCGTTCTTCAAAAATTTTTTGAAACTTCTTAAAATTCTTAGGTTCACTGTGTCAAATTTATACTTAAAAATAATATTCTGAGCATTCCCTGAAGCTTGTTACCCCAATCTTAGTATCCACATTATATATATATATATAATTGGCGCGTACATCCTTCTTGGGTGTTTGGCCTCCTCCTCCTCCTCCAAAAAACGTGATTTAAAGCCAATTCTTACTAAAGATAATTTACGGTACATCGACTGCAGTGATCTTATTTACTTCTTATACGATTGACGTATCCACGTACCATGAAAGTGGCCAACCAACGTCTGACTATAGTTAATTTTAAAGAATCTCTATTAAATTCTGGCTTTTGAAGCAATAGAAAAGAGGATATACAGTATAACTTTCCCTAATAGATGCCTCTATAAAACGAACACTGCCCTGGGACGAAAATTTGTTCCCATAAGGATGTCTTAGGTATCGGAATAAATTTGGGCAGTGTGGATACTCACTGAAGGTTTTATTGCACATATCTAATGAATTTTGGAATCCTTTCATAAAAGAAGTCCTGTGCATACGAGTTTACGAGACCTAGAGGTTTTAATTATCGTCGCCAATGTCGAGATCATGGATGGATTTTAACTATCGGAAAGCATTAAAACTCTTCAAGGGCTTCCTTACTCTAGGTTCTCATGGCCCATGGCTTGGTTTCATTTTTACTTTTGTTTCATACAGACTTATTTATAAGGTCATCAGTACACAATCTTCCTCTATGCCTACATATACGGGGTGATCCATCTATCATTATTTAATTCGGCTAGAAATAAAAAGCGCATGCATATTCTCTATAATTTTTTGTTTTTTAATTCGTAAGTGCAAATCTTCCTATTAAATATAGTGTGCGATTTCATTGGCATGATTTCTATGGCCCGTAGCCCGTTCTGTCAACCCAATTTTTTAGAATATCTTCAGGAGTTTTAGAAGTTCGATTTTATGTTTCAAATCTAGAATTATCTCTAGACGGTGGCCTACAAAAAATTATCGAATGGAGTCAAATCCTAGCTAGAGCCGATATCCTAGCTACGCTATGCTAGAATGTAAAAACTGGCAACTTTCTACTTTTGCCGTACGGCAAGTGTGGCGAAAATACATAATAACTGTTTAAACAAGAACAATTTTGAATCGCGCAAAGTTTTATCGATGGTGTTTTTTATTTTATATGAAATTAAATGCCGAAAATAATTGGAATTTAAATGAACTGAGTTAATTCAAATGAAGGGTGAATTTCGGATTAAAGCTTGAAAGAGTAGGGAAAGGGCTAGGCTTATCCAGGTTGCCTTGGAAAATGAATGTGCGCCCCGATCTCAAAGTTATGGTCGTGCCCACTGTTTACGACTACCATAAATTCTATTAAAATCCCCTTTCGTGTCAATAAGCATTAAATTTATGATAATATTTACTAACCAACAAAAACCTGTTTATACGAAACACAATACGGTTACCAAGTTAGACGAAATATAATATTTGCTTTCACGACAAGAGCATATGTTTTTGTTTATATACGGCAATACTTTCATTTTAACACCACCGTTCGTTTTACACGTCACGACAGTTACCTATTGTGACAGCTCTATTACGCCGGACAAGGCATTAGCTACCAACTTTAGTATCTAAATAACACGGCACAGCGTAAGTTTACCTAGTATGATAGATTGTAAGCAAGAAAGAATGAAAGTAAAATATGGTTTTGAATACACCAAATGAGCACCAGCTCACCATAACTGATTTTCCTACAGAGACGATACCAGTTATTTCGCTTCCATTGCGTCGCGACTCATTCTAAAGTACTCGTTGCATTAATATTCCAATAAAGTTCAATTTTCCTAAAAGCATTCGAAAAAGCAATTAAAGGCGTTGAACGTGTGGGGATTGATGCGGCTAAGTTGTTGTTACTTTTCCAGATTACGCGAGTGTTTACAAGTTTCAAAATAATTGGATTTGCTTTCTTTTAAATGCGTGCTTGCATATGCATGTACATATATACAGACACAAATCTGTGGTTACAAGCAATAACAGATAATTGATTGTAACACATGGGCAGAAAAGCCCTGATCCTTACAGGGAAACACGCTTTTTTTTTTTGTAATGGACTATGAATAAGTTCGTGCGGTTTTACAACAGATGGCGTAACTTGATTATTATTCCATCGATCCACATTTCCAAACATTCATTGGAGAGCTACTGTCGTAAGGCACAAACGTCAGTATAAGTTTTTTATTTGAAGCGTAAACAACAATATTTTTACCACACTTGAAAATGTCGAATTTCGTGCCAAATAATGTGTTTTTGCGGGGAATTCTTCTTCATTATTTTAATATGAAGAAAAAAGCAGCCGAAAGTCATCGTATCTTGGTGGAAGTTTATGGTGAGCATGCTCTATCTGAGCGAACGTGCCAGAAGTGGTTTGCACGCTTTAAAAGTGGTGATTTTGGCTTGGAAGACGAAGAACGCGAGGGTGCGCCGCCAAAGTTCATGGATACCGAATTGGAGGAATTGCTCGATCAAGATCCGGCTCAAACGCAAGAAGAGGTTGCAAAAACTTTGGGAGTTGATCAATCAACCATTTCCAAACGTTTAAAAGCCATGGGAATGATCCGAAAGGTAGGCCATTGGGTGCCGTATGAATTGAAGCCAAGAGACGTTGAACGCCGTTTTATGGCATGCGAACAACTGCTTCAACGGCACAAAAGAAAGGGTTTTTTGCATCGAATTGTGACTGGCGATGAAAAGTGGGTCCATTACGACAATCCAAAACGTCGGGCAACGTATGGATACCCTGGCCATGCTTCAACATCGACGTCGGCGCAGAATATTCATGGCCTGAAGGTTATGCTGTGTATCTGGTGGGACCAGCTGGGTGTTGTGTATTATGAGCTACTGAAACCGAATGAAACGATTACGGGGGATGTCTACCAACGACAATTGATGCGTTT
Source organism: Anastrepha ludens (assembly GCF_028408465.1). Lineage (NCBI taxonomy): Eukaryota > Metazoa > Arthropoda > Insecta > Diptera > Tephritidae > Anastrepha > Anastrepha ludens. Next base: position 73,127,610 of record NC_071500.1, read on the forward strand.
GAGCCGAGCACTGCGAGAAAAACGGCCGCAATACGCCGATAGACACGACAAAGTTATTTTGCAACATGACAATGCTCGGCCACATGTTGCACAAGTGGTCAAAACATACTTAGAAACGCTCAAATGGGATGTCCTACCCCACCCGCCGTATAGTCCAGACCTTGCGCCATCCGATTACTATCTCTTCCGATCGATGCAACATGGCCTGGCTGACCAGCACTTCCGTAATTACGATGAAGTCAAAAAATGGATCGATTCGTGGATTGCGGCAAAACCGACCGAATTTTTCACAAAGGGAATCCGTGAATTGCCAGAAAGATGGGAAAAAGTAGTAGTAAGCGATGGACAATATTTTGAATATTAAATTTGTAACCATTTTACGTCAATAAAGTTTCAAATTTCGAAAAAAAAACCGCACGAACTTATTCATAGTCCTATTACAAAATTAGCTTTATTCATCAACGTAATTTCCAACGTAAGAACAACGCAGGCATTCCAACGCCGGTCTAACATTTTAATACCACTTCTGTAGAACGATTTATCTTTCGCCTCAAAATAGGCCTCAGTTTCAGCGATAACCTCTTCATTCGAGCGAAATTTCCTACCGACGAGCATTTTTTTAGTCCGCGAACAGCCAGCAGTCACTGGGAGCCAAATCTGGCGAATACGATGGATGTGGGAGCAATTTGAAGTTCAATTCAAGTGAATAGTTTTGCCATTGCTTTACCATCATCAACACGTTCGTAAGCAAGCGCAGCACCCACTTTGAACAGAGCTTTGCCATAGTCAAATGCTCATGCAAAATAAAGCTAATAGGTTCTTTTGATATTTTTACGATGCCAGCTAACTCACGCAACTTCACTTTTCGTCATTCAAAACGATTTTGTTGATTTTTTAATGTTTTCTGGTGTTACCGCCTCATTTGGACGTCCATTGCGTTGTGCATCACCCATGTCTCTACGACCACGTTTGAAGTTAGCAAACCATCATTTTATTGTTATTGTCGTGAATGCAATAAAACTAGTCCCATTATGTGTAAGGCCCGGGACTTTTCAGCCCATGTTAAAGTTGTTTGCTAGCAAATTACTTGTACGTATGTATATGTTATATATACATTTTTATATGAAGTTCTCACCTCACTAACATTTTTTTATTGTTTTATTGTTATTAATAACAATTCGTTCATTGGCGAATTTTTCCTAATGTCCATATTTTAGTGATATTAGAGATGGGCACTTATAATAAATATTTATTAGCGAAAATACTTTAGTTTTCATTTCTCTGTGTCTCCGAGTATGTTTGACTTTAAAACCAGTAAGTCCAAATTGCATCTTACAAAATTGTACCCGAGTATATGCTTTAGAGTTCGGTCCAGATCAAATTTAGCACAGCGAGAGTTCGTAGCTTCTCGCTGATAAAATTAAAGATTATGTATGTTTGATGTACCTTTTGACGAGGAGATCAAGGTCGTTGGGAATTTAGTAGGTGTCGCCAGCATGAAACCATTAACCAGCTCTTAGCAATTTTGAAGGAATCAGCCGATTCGCTTTGTTTCGGACAGATATCGGTAAAAACTAAGATTGTATTGGTGGTATACGAAATAATTGACGCAGCCAGTTCTCATATTATTTCGTTGCCGTCTGAATAACGACTAATTGGGCGAGGGTAAGAATACGTATGAAATCATGGTGAACAGATTTATAGAGGTGTGGCCAAGATCAGACCGTTAGCTGATCGTGTGAAACGAGCGGGCAGAATTCGATTGCCGACTACTTATGTGACGTGACAGCCGAAATTGCTCGCATAATTTTGTTTTTCACCATAGTGAATGGCCAAACCTGATAAGCCTATCATCTTTTGGTCGAAGTTACTCGCTCAATTTCGGCAGCCGAATTTCACAAGATCAATTCACATGTATTCACACACCTGTCCAATCAGTCGTTGTTCAGATTGCAACGAAGTATCATGGGTTAATCTTTTTCGTATATCACCAATCTTTTTGTAAAAACATTCCAAGTGACCTCTGAACGGTTAGCGTTGATAAAACAGAATTGGAATTATTGCTCCTCAAAATGATAAACAGCCACATATATTTAAACAGGAAAGGCTAACATAAATGTCTTTTTGTATGTCGTAACTAAATTGTAACACTGGTAACATATTAATTTTCTACATGCTTACGACTATGATGAATAGTGGAATCATCTCAGTACCTTCTTCTCGGCTATCCTGCACTCATCAGGCAAAGATTTAGACATCCAGGCCTCAGCTTTTTTGTTATACCTGCACATATTGCAGGTTTTAATATCACACACCTCGTGAATTTCATCAGTAGCTTGAAGTGGTTAATACAATATGTGTATGTAAATAGCCACTGTTGGTCGTCATCTTCTAATTCGAAGCCCGTTCTTCATTTTTTCCACCTGTTTTTTTTCTTTCCCCTCTGGTTTCCCACTGTATAGTCTTACAATAGACGATTTTTGATTTTTGTCCCCGATTCATCGGTGTGGAACAACAACTTTATTTATATTCAATTAAAAAAAAAATTAAGTTGTATTTGCTGCTTTTCAGACAGTTGATAGTACAGGCTTTGACAACTTTAGTAATGGAGCGATTCTCAGTTGAACAACACGTAAAAACGTTTTATGAGAATAGCGATGAGGCACATTTTGTCCTAAACTGACAAACAAGGCTTCCGTATTTTATTCAGGAAAAAGCTTTAACATGAACAATATGTGGCTTCAACAAGACCGAGCCACTGGTCATACAGCGCATGATGCTATAGCCATATTTCAACCGAAGTTTCCTGGAAAAATTATCCAACGAAACAATGAGGTAAAATCTCCGTCAATATTTTGCAATTTGACTCCATTGGAAAATAAAGTCTATCGGAATAACCCCTAGACGATTCCAGAGCTGAAAACGAAACCAAACGCGTTATAAATGCTTAAGACGCACTTCAAAAAAGAGATGAGAAGCTCGGTCTTACACCCAAAAAGGGTGTAAGCAGCTCATTTGGTTTCTTATGCCGATTTATCATATACAAAATATGAAAGGGTGCGAAAGAGTGAAAACTTTGTAGATTCCCAAAAAGGGAGGCCTTACAATTGATGTGGTAGCACTCTACTTAATACAGTACATATATACATATGTACTAAAATAAATAAAAAATTAAGTCGGCCTCGGTAGCCTAGGGTAAGCGGACTAGCCTGCCATCCCAGAAGTTGTGGGTTCGAATCCCACTAATGCACGGTCCTCGCACTTTTCCAAATTCACCTACTTTCCGTTTTTAAAAACAAAAAATCTTATTTTCTTAAACCCAAAACCTTATCCATTCTATCCTTACTCCCGCACAATAGTTAGCGCCTTACTTGCTTTGAGGCTGCTAAAACAAGCAAAACCAAAAACAGTTACACATTGCATCAGTGGCGCCAGCAAGAGGAAGCAGGCAACCACGTTAATAGCGCAGACACACCAAATTTAGCGAAGTCCTCAACCATTTGTGCGATCCTTCTGCAGAAAAATGTGAAACACAGATGGCGCTCCAAGCAGTAAAGAAGGCGTTGTTCCTAAGCAACGAAAGGTGGTAATTTCCACCACTTAGGACTGGTAGTGGCTGGCTAAGCACCTACCCTGTCGAAATCAAATATATTAACGAAACCAACGCAAGACAAGTCTTGTCGAGGCCTCATGCTCCCGAGAGAAGCGAACAAGAAAAAAAAAAACGTATAAAAAATAGCTCAGATAGTTGTGCAAAAGAATTGAAGTATAAATAAATCCAGAGTTGAGACCTGAACATTGTGGCTTCCGAATTCATGCATAGACCATGTTAACAGCCACAGAATCAAGGCGGAGCGGTCAGTCGAATACAGGTAAAGGAGTGCCGTCAAAGCTTATATAGATCACCTAAAGCTTAAAGCAACGATTATAGAATAATTCATAACAATTCACTTAGCAATAAATCTGAGTGGATACTGGGGTCCGGCAGGGCTGCGTTTTCTCCTCACTATTATTTAATATTGATCTCGATGTAATGAAAATGGCCATCGAAAGGAATCCGCAGGGCCGGAGTTGGCGAGGGCATCTAGCAGATACCTAAAGAAGGCAGACCGAGCTTGAAATTGCAGCCCAAAACAAGAGCTGCAGATAAATAAAGTTCATAGCTTTAATTAAGAAAATTGGAAAATTTTTATAACGGTCCTATGTGCCTTGTAGGAATAATGAAAAAGTATTATTATTATTTAAAATGCCACACGACACTAATTTTAACTAAAATCGACAAGACTGCCTTTAGGCTGTCTTAACGTATTTGCTTCTAAAACTTCAATTCAATAACTTTTTTCACCAACATCAAGACGCACACTTCAAATAGGAGGAGGAGCTCGGCCAAACACCTGAAAGTAATTGTACGCGCCAATTATTGTATTTATATTTACAAGTATACACGCAAAATAAATGTACTTGTTTTTCCGCAGGAAAATTTCCGTTCACGATAAGTAGATAAAAAGAAACGCAGTGATACTCTTGTTGCTTCTGCCAAAATAAATGTGAGTATAATTTGTAATGGTTCCGTAACCAATTTGAAGTAAACTTTTTTTTTTCTTTGTAAATAAAGATGATTATGTGAAGGCAGATTCAGAGTAAACTTATCTGTTTGAGGAGCTACATTTTCTTTGACCCCTATACAATTTTAACGTTACAAATATATTTTCATACGCACAACGGTCACTTAAACATGCTTACGTATTCATAAATACATGCATACATACAATTTTGATAAATGCATTTCATTTTCTGCATTAACTTTTTTCTTCTTTTGAACTTATTGAATTCACCTCCACAGATTCCTCAACGCACATTTTTCGTTTCAGTTATTACACAATCGTAATTTGACCATATAATAACCTCTTGGCCCACAATTTCACTTTTTCATAAACACACAGACATTCAGACACACAGCGATTTGAATTCTCACTCAAATAGTTGCCAAAGGCCAAATACCAACGCGCCAACCGGTCTGACTTCGCAGCATAAAGAATGTAAAACATTTTCGCATTTTTGCATTTGCCGCAAAATGCCGCTGGCAATGGACAAGGAACGCAGAGTAAACAACAACAAGGAATCTAAGGAACAAAAGGACCAAAGCATGGCTTCAAAATGGTCACTAATCCACTTATACGACCTTACGCTCGGATATATGTATAGTATGCACGGACAACGGACAGTATTGTGCAAAACTTAAGAAGCTCTTTTCCATATGGCCTTAGGGGTGTGTTCGAAAGCTAATAATAAAAGGGCAGGATTACTGCTGAACATCTAGCATGCAAAATGTGCAGAAGTAGTAGGAAGTGTAGAAGATTCCTTTGGTACGGTAAGAAATATAGGGTGCATAACAGATTGTGCGGCCGCCGGGACCGGGAGCATAAGGCCTCGACAAGACTCAGTCTTGCGTTGGTTTCGATAATCTAATTGCTTTCTGACGGGGTAGGTGATTAGCCTAAGTAGTCGGAATGCGCACCTGTTGTTGCTTAGGAACAACGCCTTCTTACTGCTTGAAGCGCCATATGTGTGTCAAATTTTTCTGGCAGAAGGGTCACACAGATGGTTGAAAACTTCGATAAATTTGGTGTGCCTGCGTTATTACCGCTATTGCCCGCTTCCGATTGCTTATGCAATATGCAACTGTGTCTTTTTCTTTATTTTGTTTTTTTTTTGCTTGTTTTATTAGCCACAATGCAAGTAATGCTCTGACTTTTTCTGCGGGAGTAAGGATTGAAAGGATTAGGTTGTTGGGGTTGTGGAATTAAAGGAAAGTAGGTAAGTTTGGAAAAGTGCGACGACCGTGCTTTACGTGGGATTCGAACCCACAACCTACGATGGTAGGCTAGTGCACTAACGTTTGACAACCGAGGCCAATTATATATTACACATATAAGTAGATGGATTTTCATAGACATAAAAAAAAAAATTTTTCTTGAATAGATAAATTTACTAAGTTGTCGACCAATTCTCACTTTTAAAAAATTATATGGTATGTACCAAGCAGTAAAAATGCAGCAAACATAATGTTTTACTGAGATTTCAATTTAGTTTGCATTACCAGTAAACTTTTAATGATTACTGAAAAAAATTCCAGTAAAATTATTTTTTTAATGATTACTGGAAAAAATTGAAATAATAAAATAAAAAATAGTTTAAAATTTTACTAATTACTGCTATTTGTACTGCAGTAAATATATAATGCAGTGTGCACATCTATGGTACCACCGCACATTAAATAGGTAACCGCAGCAGGGTTGCATTTTCTATTATTATTTTTTTAAATAGCCTCTAAATTGTAAAATTTTGCATAAATTACTCTCAACTGTCAATCTCTGTTTATAGATTTTGAAATGCTAGGGGCGAAAAGACAAAACCAAATACATTTATCTTGTTGTTTTTGCTCTACTGATGCTACCTGTTTACTGTGCCTTTGTATGTACTAGGAATGTACGTACATTTGTGTGTATGTGTGTGTCCACATTCTTCAACATCTTAACCGTGCATAAATACGAACCAAGTTTTTTGTACTTGAAGTCGATTGAGTGTTTATATTGAATAATTAAATAAATAGAAAGTTTTCAAACTAATTTGAAATAACTTCAAAAAGTTACATTGTTTGGTAATAACAAACAAAAAAATGAAAAGTGGAGGGAGTACTTTTCAATGATTTTGAATGAATGACCTGATGTTACGTGAGCTGAACACAAAGTCAATAATCCAACCCAAAGTCAGTGACATAACCAGTTATAACTTTTATAATAAAACGTTCGGGAAAAAAATTATTTCCTAACTTTTATTTTCTTAGAAAATAAAAAAACGATTGCTTTAATTTTTTCAGCTGAATGATAACGGTCGAACGGAAAAAAGCTTTCAGATATTTTTAACGGAAAAAATAAAAGCCATTATTGTTCGATCGAAAAACAATTCACATTGAACTTTTTCCCAAAAAGTTACAAAACTAAAAAGCAAGCCGGATTCTTATAGAGCAGGTCCTGGGACCTCGATGATATCGAAAACTTTTTCTAAATATATTTTTTCCTTTATTTTTATTATAATTTTTGAAAAATGTAATAACTGCTATTTCGGGTATCTGCCCAAAACCAGTACATATATTGGCATGTCACTCCACTTCATCAAGATGAGAAGGGGCAGCAACATAGCTCATTAAAAACAACAAAACCCCTGAAGCCAACGGTATACCGCCTTAGCTGTTCACAGTCGACGAGGAAGAACAGGTGGGGCACATGTGTGTTCTTATTTATTTTAATAATCCTCTAAAGATAACAATAACAATGACTGATATTCTAAGAATAATGGCATGGAATGCGAACGGCTTAAAAAATGACAAAAATAAGCTACACATTTTACTAAAATTAGAACATATTGACATCTTTCTCAACATATTTCTGAAACGCAATTTACCAAACAATCACACACTGAATTCAAGCACTATAATGTACATATACCAACCTACACACCGAAGCAATTGACCTAGGGACCTAGGACCAAGTTTTTCTTGGGGCGAGTTACATCCATTTATGCATTCTATGAACGAGTATATGTTATGGACCAGCGCTCTAATTCCTTAGTTTTAAAATTTCTGCTGACCATACGTAATTTTATATTTTTATTGCCTATGCGACACTACGCTCAGCATTGGGATCCCTGCTGAATTTATATGGATAAGTAGAATAATGTCGAGCAGAACTTTCAGCCCCGCTGAAACTGGGAAAGTAATCAAATATAGTTTCAGCTTCTTATTTGTTATTTCAGACACATTATGCACTTATTTGTCCTAGAAGCGGATGACGTGTTTTGTTTCTATTAATTTATTTTTATTTTGCAATTCTCATTACCTAAAGTAGTCTTATTACAAGATATGTAAGTCACTAATATTTTACAAATAAATGCATTCTTATGTGAAATATACTGCTATAGTAGTATGTAAACACTCCAAAGAACCAAAAAATATTATCTCAAAAAAATCCATACCGATGGTTAGGAGAATGTAATCCGACTCAAAAAGTAAAAATTGAATTACAAATGACCAGAATTGTAGTTATTATTATTTTTCCTGAGTTATTTTATTATCAAATTTGCGAAGATATTGTTTAGTACAGTACTGTACGAGTATATTTGGTTTTAGTTTTGGCAGCTTATCAAGCCTTTATGTGCTTCTGAATATAAAGATGTGTGTAAGTAATATTTACATACTGGTTTAAATTAAAACATATTTTTTTTACCATCTGAATGAACGAAATTTAGGCATAGTAGCATCCCAAGTGAAATTCAGTCTAATATTTGCTTTTTAGCCGTTTATTCTATAAGTTAGCATGTTCTCAAGGATGGTTCCATATGTAGAAGTCCATGCAAGTGGGGAAAGTTACTGATCGCCATTCACTTGGGAGTGGCCAGGACGGTTCAAGCAGCTTACAACGTCCGAGATTAGCCCACGTATCCTCTGGGTAGCTGCCGAACACTCGTTCGAGAGTGAGCAACGTGAGAAGGCGAAGCATTCCACGATAGCTGGTTGTGTGATGGGTTTGGGACCCGCCACCTAAAAATGTCCCTCAATGAAAACACAAACAAAGCATCGGATGAGAACTTCCTATACTGATGACGACCCCTGCAAACGAAGTAAGGAATACTATTTTAGGGCATGCACCTGGAATGTCCGGCCCCTTAATGGGGAAGGTGCCTCTGCCCGGCTGGTTGATGTAAAGGCTGACATCACTGCCATTCACGAAATGCGATGGACGGAGCAAGGCAAGAAAAACATAGGACCTTGTGACGTCTACTACAACTTCCATGTAAAGGAGCGCAAATTCGGTGTTGGATTTGTTGTGGGAAAGAGACTTCGTCGCCAAGTACTGTCGTTCACTCCGGTGGACGAGCGTCTCGCAACAATCCGCATCAAGGCCCGTTTTTTCAGCATCTCGCTAATTTGCGACCACGCTCCGAAGGAAGAGAAGGCCAGTGCGACCAAAGATTCCTTCTATGAGCGCTTGGAACGTTCCTATGAGCGTTGCCCCCGCCACGACATAAAAATCGTGCTTGGCGACTTCAACGCCAGGGTGGGCAAGGAGGAAATTTTTGGTTCCCCAGTCGGAAAATTCAACCTGCACAACGAAATATCCGGTAACGGACAGAGGCTGATCGACTTCACAGGGGCCCGAGACATGGTAGTCTGCAGCAACAGATTCCAGCATAAAAAGATTCACCTAGCCACCTGGCTGTCTCCTGATCGAAAAACATGAAACGAGATTGATCATGTTGTAATAGATGGAAGGTACGCTTCAATTGTATTAGATGTACGTACGTTCCGAGGACCCAACATCGACTCGGATCATTACCTTGTTGCAGCCAAACTGCGCACACGAGTCTGTGCAGCAAAAAACGTACATCTACCTACGCAAAGAATGCTCAACATCGAAAAGTTGCAATCACAACAGACAGCCAGAAGATTCGCCACTCGACTCTCTTTCCTGCTCTCAGAGAGTACCAACAAACCGGCACGCACGAACAATGGAGCAACATTTGTGGTTCTTTAATTACCGCAACCGAAGAAGAAATCGGATTCTGGCGAGCCCAAAAAACAGTTGCTACGACGACTAATGTCATGCTGCCGCAGAAAGAAAGGATACCGCCTATAGAACCACGCTGTGATCGAGCGCAACGCGAGCCATGTGGGATCGCTACCGAGGGCTAAAAAAGGAAGAGACGCGAATATCCGAAAGAAGAAACGAGAGGCCGAAATACGTGAGTGCGAGGAGCTTAAGATGCTGGACAATAGGAAGAACGCCCGAAAATTCTACTTGAAAGCTCGGCGGCTTACAGAAGGCTTTAAGACCGGGGGGACCTGTGAGAACAAAAACGGCGATCTGGTGACTGACGTACACAGCAATCATAAATTATGGAGGGAACACTTCTCGAACCTGTTAAACAGTGACAGCTGTGCATGTCACTGAGAATGTGAAGATCCCGATACCTACCCCAATCGTTGACGACGGAATTGTCATTCCACTACCCGACCATGACGAGGTGAGAATAGCGATAACGCGGCTAAAGAACAACAAGCCGACGGAGTGCCCGCTGAGCTACTCAAACATGGCGACGAGGAGCTGGTAAGGTGCATGCATCAGCTCCTATGCAAAACATGGTTGGATGAAAGCATGCCTACCGATTAGAATTTAAATGTGCTCTGCCCAATCCATAAGAAGGGCGATCCTGCAATCTGTGCCAATTATCGCGAGATTAATCTTCTAAATATCGCGTATAAGGTTCTAGCGAGCATATTGTGTGAAAGGCTGAAGCCCACCGTCAACCAACTGCTTAGACCTTATCAGTCTGGCTTTAGACCTGGAAAGTCCACTATCGACTAAATATTCACAATGAGCCAAATCTTGGAAAAGACCCATGAAAGAAGAATCGACACACACCGATAACAATGTCAGCCTTGAATTCCAACGTAGAATCTCTCTTGCCAACAAGTGCTACTTTGGACTACTTTGGCAACGGCGAATATCGCAGGCGATGGAACGATAAGCTGCATGAGCTATACGACGACATAGACATAGCGCAGCGAATGAAGATCCAGCGACTACGTTGGCTGGGTCATGTCGTCCGAATGGATACAAACGCTCCGGCTTTAAAAGTATTCGATGCGGTACCAGCTGAAGGTAGCAGAGGAAGAGGAAGGCCTCTTCTGCGGTGGAAAGGTCAGGTGAAGAAGGACTTGGTTTCACTTGGTGTGTCCAATTGGCGCCAGTTAGCACGAGAAAGAAAAGACTGGCGCGCTTTGTTAAACTCGGCCAAAATCGCGTAAGCGTTATAGCGCCAATTAAGAAAAAGAGAAGAGCATGGTCTCGATCTACCAAAATTAGGATGTTACCAAGAAATTTTAAGAAATTCAAATTGGTTTAAACATGGTTAACATGGCAATAATGAAACTATATTAAGTAGCATGAATATTCCCTCACAGACGGAGTTTTCCTCACGAGTGACTCTTATTGCCAGCCTCGCCCGATAAAAGGATAATTTCGCAGATGTTTACCTCCTAGTAAAATATTTAAGCTATTCATTAATTAGGGGGTATTACCCGGATAAAACCACATTCCATTTGCTAAAAACATCTGCTATACTTTATATCTCGCTTATGGGTCAGACCGCGTCGAGTGTACCCGCCTATCATTATAATTTTGATGAAATTATGGTGGAGATGCTCCACTATACAGTGGCATAATTTTTTCAAAAGGTGTTCAAGACTTCGATTTGTTTTGTGCTAGTATTTTTCTCTTAGAAATATATTATAAGTCAAATAATTTCTAGTTTTTTTGTTTTTAATTAAGCTCAAAAGAAAGTTTGGATTTTTTCCTTCATTAAAACGTTTTTTCTACTTCTGAAAGTTTTTTACTGTGAAATGCTGCCGAACTTTTTAATAGGAGATAAAATTGCATATGGTACAGCTTCATTAATTTTTTGGCAATATAGAACAAAATTTTATAATCATGTTTAGTTTCAGCTAATTAAACTAAAGCAAATTCTAAAAATAATTGACTTCTTACCTTATACCACTTAAAAAAAGATCAGTTGATGCAAACAAATGACTCGATGCATCAGCATTTTCTAAGTTCTTTTGCATTTCCTTGAAAATCTTGCTGTAAATCATTTGTTAATAAATTTCTTGTTAATCATCTGCAAGAAAAAAAAGTTAAGCCTGAAAGAGTGAAGCATATTTAGTATAAATTTGTTTGTTCAGCGGTTGGTGATGGACGGTGATTTTTTTATTTGTAGTACAAGGCAGCCGCCGTAACCGAATGGGTTGGTGCGTGACTACCATTCGGAATTCAGAGAGAACGCAGATTCGAATCTCGGTGAAAGACCACAATGAAGAAAAAGTCTTTATAATAGCGGTCGCTCCTCTACAGACAATGGCAAACTTCCGATTGTATTTCTGACATGGAAAAGCTCCTCATAAAAAATATCTGCCGCTCGGAGTCGGCTTGAAACTGGAGGTCCCTCCATTTGAGGAAGAACATCAAGACGCACGCCACAAATAGAAGGAGGAGCTCTGCAAAGAAGAGTTGATCAACCACAAATTAACCATCAGAGGGCTGGGAGAGTACTTAAACGTTTGCTCGTTGAACTTGTTCGTTCAGGACATTGTAGTCATTGATTTGAGTGTGCGCCGTGTTGTTGCAAAGTTGGTCCCGAAGAAACTGAATATCATGCCAAAGAGAGACCGCGTTAATGCCGGGCGTTGTGAAACATTTACGTAAAGCCACTTTGTAGAAAAGAAAAAAATTTTGGGAAAGCAACTCGTGGATTTTGCACCACCGTCGCCCAGAGCCATCATTATTCGTGAATTTTTGTCCAAGAACGAATACCATCCAACAGCCATCACTTCTCTTGTTATGGCTCCTTACGATTTTCTTCTATTTGATCGAGTCAAAACCAAAAAAACCACTCCCATGCGATTTCATATGGAGATCGAATAGTGCCAGCCGTTGCATTGCCTGTTATAAAACACCATAATCTGCAATAGCCAAAAGCAACTTTAGGAGGGGAACAAGACAGATTTTTAATTTTTCTTATCACTCTGATAGTATTTCAATTATTCTCTGAGCGATAAAGTAATCAATTAAGACAAATCGACGTTTTATTTCTTGGCGTCAACAGATAATGAGCTGATAATCAACCCATTTAACACACCCAAATTAAACAACTACCATTATATCCGTTGCTGGGTGTATGAGAACACAAAATAATTATTTATACATATATACATTCATACATACATATGTACCAAAAATAAGATAAAATTTAATAAAACCCACGATGGAAACATTGTGGCCTTCAAACTATTTACACATACACTACAAATAGGTCATTATCTCGGATATTCTCCCTTACAACAACATTCCTACTAACCATTCAGGTACATTTCGATTGCTACATGACAACTGAATCCTGTTATACATCAATTGCTTTCAATGTTCTGTCGACACTTTCGTTCTCCGTATGTATTTACGAATACACCAGCACTTCAGTGCACTCCTACATAACTATGTACTTGTGTGGGCATTTATTTGGATGTGTTGTGCAGGCGACTAGTCTGTACTCACCAAAATTAAAGTGTATTGCAATTTCACCAACGGCTAACAAATAATTTGAACAATTGCAGCAAAATTGTATGATGCAGGTGGTTGAGCTTACATATGCACAAGTGTACGTATGGATGCAGATGTGTACGTTTACATAAGTGCGATATATAAATGGATATGTCTATATGGTATTAACGCTTGTACAAGTATATACGAGTAGGTGCATATCCCAGCGGAAATGTTATTATCTGTAACATTAAAATAAAAATACGGAAAAGTTGCATTTCCGTTTGCACACTCTGGGATCCGCACATGCCCACATATATATAGGTGTATGTATGTATGTATGTATGTATTTATTTAAGTTTATTCGCAGTTACTGATATATGTTATATTGAGAGTTTCGGTATTTTTGAAGCACCATCTAGGTGTTTATTTATTGCAAGTGAAAGGAAGACACTTACAGTTAAGTACTTTGGCGTTTACTGACAATTCGAATAGGTTTTATAGAGCAAACACAATTCTTGGGATATGTATAAATGTTATGTACAAAACCTTCTTCAAAAAACCCCTTCATAAGCTGCAATTTGCTTACCAAAAAGGGAAATCCACAGTCACAGCACTGCACACACTCGTTGTCAATATAGAAAAGGCCCTAAATCAAAAAGAAATAGCCCTATGTTCCTTTATGGACATAGAGGGAGCCTTCGACAACGCAAATTACAAATCCATGGAAACAGCACTCGAAAAAAGAGGTGCAAACCCAATATTAACTCACTGGATAAGCCAAATGCTTAATCAGAGGATTATTAAAGCCTCGTTAGGCCAAGCTGAACTTAATGTCACAACAGTAAAGGGATGTCCGCAAGGAGGAGTTCTTTCTCCACTGCTATGGTCCCTACTAGTTGATGACTTGGAGCAGCACCTAAACAATAAGGGATTTATAACCATTGGTTATGCAGATGACATATCTGTTATAATAAAAGGCAACCATGAAAGGACACTAACAGACCTAATGCAAAATGCCTTGAACGCAACATGGGAATGGTGTAAAAAGGAGGGGATATCGATCAACCCTAACAAAACCACAATAATCCCCTTCACAAGAAAAAGAAAGTTAGAGTTTCCTGCATTGAAACTAAATGAAACAGTGATAGAACTAAAAGAAGAGGTCAAATATCTAGGTTTAACCTTAGATAAAAAACTCACTTGGGAATCACACATAAATAATATAACAAAAAAAGCCACGAAATCCTTGTGGACAACCAAACAACTACTAGGGAGATCCTGGGGCCTCAGCCCTAGTATGGCCCTCTGGATATACACCCAAATGGTTAGACCAATCATACTGTATGGGGCACTAGTATGGTGGAGCAAATCTATCCAACAAACAGCGATAACCAAACTGGGAAAAGTACAAAGGCTTGCTTGTCTATGCATCACAGGGGATATGAGAACTACCCCAACAGCTGGCATGGAAGCACTCCTTAATCTCCCACCACTTCATATAGCAATCCAAGAGGAAGCAGCTACGCAAGCACTCATGCTACACATGAAAGTAAATTTCAAATTGGGCAACCTCACCGGTCACCTAAATATCCTAAATAAAATCAAAAACACCATAAGCATGGCTCAAGTTTCAGACCACATCGACCCAATCCTCTGTTTCACAAAAGGATACACAGTTACCTTTCCTGAGAGGATCGAGTGGAAAACAAACCCGAAATGGATGAATGATGATTCACAAAAATGGTACACTGATGGATCAAAAACACCTTATGGTGTAGGAGCAGGTGTAGTGGGGCCCAGAATCCACAAATCATACACTCTCACCAGGGACACCACTATCTTCCAAGCGGAACTATACGCAATAATGGAAGCAGTAAACATCATGCAACGCAGAAACCACAAGAGAGTAAGGATTAAAATACTCTCGGACAGCCAATCAGTCCTAAAAGCTTTAGATAGCTATACATACAACTCAAAAACCCTCTTAGAATGCCACAAGGCACTCAATAATCTGGCATCCAAAAACAATGTATCATTAATTTGGGTACCGGGACATGAGGGATATGACGGCAACGAAAAGGCAGACTTTCAAGCCAAAAAAGGGGCAGATGAAAACTTCATCGGACCTAGTCCTATGTTCGGATTCAACAAAAACAACCTAAAACAAAAAATAAAATACTAGGCCAAAACTCTATTAAATCAGCATTGGAACAATGTAGAGGGTCTTAGACACTCCAAAAAGTTCTTAAGTTTCAACGCTAAAAGAGCCAACATGGCCCTCACGTTAAACAAAAAGAGCATTCGCACTCTCACAGGCGCCCTCACGGGTCACTTCACCTGCAACAAACACTTACATAAATTAGGCATAACTAACACCAGCACCTGCAGATTCTGCTGCGAAGATGAGGAGTCTATGGAACATCTCATTATCGAATGTCCGGGGTTGACGCACAGAAGGAAAAGGTTTTTAAACAAGTTCATGCTTACAGATGAAGACCTTCAATCACTCCCTCAGAAGGAGCTGGTACAATTCATAAGCATACTTAACAGTCAATAGACAGCATAGGGTGCACAATAGATCAATATGGTCGCAGTGCTAAAGGGCTACTCCTTAACCCTTTACAACCATTAACCATTATGTACAAAACAAGGTAAAAACTGTCAAATAAACATTATTTCTTTAAATAGATCAATTACATAAATGAATACAAGTTCATGAAACTTCGCAACTTGAACTAGTTGTATTCCCCAGTTGTATTTGTACAGGCTATAAAAAAAATATGGTTTTGGGTGATGGAAACCTTTATTTTGACCTTTACACGCTCCATTTCTTATTTGTTTGTATATTGCAACAATTGATTGACGTACCACGCCCCTCACAAAAATTATAAATCTTCGGACTAGGTGATTAATTTTGAGCCACCTTGTACAGAGACAGCCTAGTAGCAGCAAGGATAAGTTTAGCTAAAGCTATAGTTGGATGCAAATTACTAAATTTATAAATTTTATTTTAATACAATTAATACAATAGAACTAGAAACTATAAACTAACGCCAGATATATAAAGGAAGTAAAAGGCAAGCAAAGCGATGGCCTGCAGCTCTTTTCAGCAATCTCATTGATATATTCAGTATTAACGGCTTTAGTTTGTGACAAAGCGAAGACTTTACTTAGAAGACTTTAGAGAAGGCTTAGAAGACGCTGCAGCGTATGCGGCGCAGAGAAGATATTCGAAGTTCGTGAGCATCGGCGCATCTAGTTCAAAATGTAAGCATATCATCACATCCACGGCTACATATCCCCTTAAACGTCATTTGTCGAAAAACTTTCGCAGATCGTTTGAAATGTGAAATTGCAGAGTGCCATCGGTCACCATCAAACTACTCTTTTGGTTTTAACCTCTTACAGCCAAAAACATGCCTAATAAGCTTCAAAAGAAGTTTATGTATTTTTAAATTATCTATGTTTTTAATTCGAATAACAATAAAAATTTATTACCTTTTAATTAATATCTTATAATCTTTAAACTGAAATTTACAAGTGCCCATTTTGTGACTTTAACAGTTTTTCTTAACGGTGCAGAAGGGTTAAAGGTTAGATCCACATTAGATGTGTTGAGAAATGTAGTGTTGTTTCAGGTATTCTATCTCCAACGACTCTATACTTTGAAGAATTTTAATGAATAACTAAATAGTTAGCATTTGGCAACGTGACACCAAAAAACAATTTTTAATGAATTTATTTCAAGTTGTGCTGCCACTATGTTAAAATTAATCATAACTGTACGTTTTCATATTAAAAAATATTAAAAATGCATGCGCAAGAAAAAAGTGGCAAATATGGAGCAGAGTACGTTTAACGCAAAATGCATATGCCATTTGCGAAAATGCTTTTATGCACATTCGGCTCATAGCATACATATGTATGTATGTATGGATGCTTAATACAGATTAATGCAACTGAAATCCATTTCAACCATTTACCTTTCGGAAGTCCCCATTTTTTAAATAATAATCGCAAATAAAAGCAAGCAAAGCTTCAATTTCGGAGAAAAAGCTCAACTGTGAAGCAGGAAAATGCAATTTTAGCGACATCTTTCACGCCATTTTATAATTTTATAAAGCCAGTCATATAACACTTTTTTCGCGAGACTTTGTCGGTTTTCCAGTTACCAATACCAAGGGTATTTTTTATGGCGTGAATAAAAACGTTCCATGTTTGTGTTTCTGGCGTAACAATAACAAATCAACATTGGCGGTTGAAAACTGTTTAATTTATGTTATTTTTTTTCCGATATTCTCGTTGATGATCAATACACTTTTAAATTTGTTTAAACAAATTTTTGAAGAGCTTTCTCCAGGCGTGTTTAGGGCATTTTTAAAATTGTGACAGCTCAAATGTGAGCACATTTTTTTACCACAAGGTGATCATGCAAAATCTTATGGATGGTCGTCGTACTATGTAACACCCAAAGATGCCTCAATCTCACGATAAATGGCATGACGATCTTTCTCAATATTTTCATGCACAGCATCGATATTTTTTGGCACAATAACTGATTTTGGAGGCCCTTTCTTCCCTGGGCAAGCGAACAGCAACCGCTTTAAAATTCATTGTACCAATTTTTTGCGGTGGTAAGTGATGGTGCTTGCTCACCATATAATGATTTTAGTTTATTGATGCGTTCTTGTCTTCTTAACCAAGGTTGAAAATTGTGAAAAATAATCGCACGAAATGTTAACGATTTACTCGTAATTCATTTTTTCGGCGAGATGAATCTGAAAAATAATTCTAGCTTCGATAATATGGCTCCAACATCAAAACGTTGTGAGAGCGTTTAAGGTAAAATGTGTCACCCTTTCTAATGGACACAATAAATGACGCCTGACAACAATAGAAATATCCGATGCCAGAAACATAAATAGCAGTCCTCGTAGATTCAAATAACCCTCACTAAGCTTATGAAGTTTTTGCTTTCGATAATGAAATGGCTTGCGGCCGCCGTAGCCGAATGGGTTGGTGCGTGATTACCATTCGGAATTCACAGAGAGAACGTAGGTTCAAATCTCGGTGAAACACCAAAATTAAGAAAAAGATTTTTCTAATAGCAGTGGCCCCTCGGCAGGCAATGGCAAACCTCCGCGTGTATTTCTGCCATGAAAAAGCTCCTCACAAAAATACCTGCCGTTCGGAGTCGGCTTGAAACTGTAGATCCCTCCATTTGTGGAATAACATCAAGACGCACACCAGGAGGAGGAGAAGCTCGGCCAAACATAGGAGGAGAAGCTCGGCCAAACACCTAAAAAGGGTGTACGCGCCAATTATAGGTATATATATGTAATGGAATGGCATCTACATTTCCAAGCTCCTCCTCATATTTGTGGCGTACGTGTTGATGTTGTTCCACAAATGGAGTTTTAAGCCGATTACGAGCGGCAAATATTTTTATGAGGAACTTTTTCATGGCAGAAATACACTCGGAAATTTGACATTCCCCGCTGAAGGCCACTCGCGATTAGAAAAAACTTGTTCAGACATACATATACATTATTTTTACATGTATGCATCTTAAAATAGCTCAAAAAAAAGTTACAAAATTTGTTTTGTATGTATTTTGCATTTGCCACTCCATTTACACCTTTCGCAGGCTGCATATTGGTCGTCTCCAACAAAAACGCATGTGAACGCTTGTTCGGAATGTAGTAAAGATACAGATGGTGGTATATTTAAAAGATTATCGTCGAACATTTCTTTTACTTTTGTTTGCTAAAAATCACCGGCATCGGAAACTCTACCATCCGATTCCCCATCTATAATTATGAACTCTCATTGGCGACTGCCCGATTTTCCCGGTTTTTTGATATGGTCGTGTTTGCCATCGATAGCCCCAATGCAGGGGTTGAGATTCCATTTATCTTCAGGTGCGATAGCTCTCGCTTTCCAATCACCTGCATTTTTTGGTATCTGAAATAAAAAAGAAAAAAAATTACGAGCATTTCATATTTATTATTATTCTTATTATTTTTTCCAATCACAATGTTGAAGATAATTGTTTGCAAAAAGCAGCAGAGTATTTCGAAAGGGGGCAAGTGGGAAAGTACCTGATTGGTATTCAGTTGACAAGTGAAGCAAAGACTGACATCACTGCCATTCAGGAGATACGATGGATGGAGCAAGGCAAGTTGGGTATTAGACTTTGCGACGTCTACTACAACTGCCGTATATATATATATAGATAGATTCTTTATGAGGTTTGCATTTCTCATGGCCTTTTGTGCAAAGGAGGGTAAATTTAGTGTTGGATTTATAGCGGGAGAGATACTTCGTCGGCAAGTATGATACTTTCGTCCATTCCGGTGGACGAGCGTCTTGCAATAATACGTATCAACGCGAAATTTTTCTACATCTCGCTCATATGCATCCACGCTCCGACGGAAGAGAAAAACAATGCAACGAAATATACCTTCTATGGGCGCTTGGAACGTTCCTATGAGCGCTGCCCCCGTCACGACATAAAAATCATGCATGGCGACTTCAACGCCAGGGTGGGCAAGGAGGGAATTTTTGGTCCTACAGTCGGAAAATTCAGCCTGCACAACGAAACATCCGGTAACGGAAAAAGGCTGATCGACTTCGTCGGAGCCCGAAATAAGGTACGCTGCAGCACCAGATTCCAGCATAAAAAATACGCCAAGCGACGTCGCTATCTCGCCATCGAAAAACGTGAAATCCGGGGGTCCAACATTGTCTCGGCTCATTATCTTATTGCAGTCAAAATACGCACAAGCCTCTGTGCAGCAAAAAAACAGAATGTACGACGTCTGAAAGCAGCAAGATTTGCCACTCAACTCTCAGTCCTGTTCTTTGCGAGTATTGCCCACCAATACTGACAACAAACTGGATAAAGAAGAAAAGTTAATGGGTCTGGTGGTGAATCAAAACAAAACAAAGTACCTCCTGTCAGGCGCACTCGCGACAGTTATAACTTCGAGATTGTAAAAGGCTTCGTTTATTTAGGAACCAGAATTAACACCGATAGCAATGTCAGCCTTGAAATCTAACGAAGTATCTTTCTTGTCAACAAGTGCTATTTTGGACTAAGTAGGCTCAACGAACAAAACTTACACTGTATAAGTCTCTCACCATGCCCGTCTTATCATATGGCGCAGACGAACACGATGACAACTTCCCATGAAGCGTCCCTTGGAGTGTTTGCGGGAAAGATTATGCGAAAGAGTTTTGGATATTTGCATGTTAGTGACGGCGAGTACCGTAAGCTATGGAACAATGAGCTGTATAGGCTTAGCGACGGCATAGACATATATATATATATATTAGGCCGGGTCGATTTGTGGGGAGGCAAAAAAATCGCCCATTGCTCTGTGAAAATCATATTCTAGGGATCAAAATCAGAAACTTTGCCGAAGGAACCATACCTCTAAAACGCATTCTGATGTCCCCCAATTTGGGTTGAACTTTTAGTGACTTTTGTGGGGAGGCAAAAAAATCGCCCATTGCTCTGTGAAAATCATATTCTAGGGATCAAAATAAGAAACTTTGCCGAAAGAACCATACCTCTAAAACTAATTCTGATGTCCCCCAATTTGGGTCGAACTTTTTAGTTTCTTTTCTATAACTCACTTAAATTAATTTTTTCATTTACATAGGGGCAGCCCTTAACCCAACCGAAAGTGAATCCATCAGTGAATTTTTTATGTGAAAAATTACCTGAGTATAAAGTGGCAAAAAAATATAAATTTGTGCAAACCCGATTAAAGAAAATTTTCTTAATCGGTGGTGTATAAAATAACATACAAATAGTGTACAATAAAAGTAAATTCTCCTTATTAAAAATTTGGCGCTCAAAGCTTGACCAAAGTGAAAAATAAAACAATAACAAAAACATCAAACAAAGGCGTCAAAACAATAAACCAAAAATCGAACCCAGCCAGCTACAATAAGCTCGGCCTAAAAATATGCAAGCTTTTTGTGCCTCTGCATAAATCAAATTTCCTCAGTGTTGCCAGCTGACATTTTCTAAAACACATTAATTTCTTAAAACACCAAAACAAAAAAAAAAACAAAAAAAAAAAAAAAATGAGCGTGAATAACGCTCAAACTCTAAGGCGAGAGCCTCAAACAAAAACAAAAGTGAATAATGCATATTTCACATATTCACACGCACCAAGCCACACCCAAGGTAACAGTTGCCTTAACGCGCCTGATAGAGATATCAATATCAATACTCCCTGGAGTGCCCAGTGCGCATCACCATCAACTCCAATTCTCCCGCACATATCAAAAACATCAACCGGTACATCCTCCTCCACTTTGTTAACAATACCAAACCAACAGGTCGCTCTCTCCACTCTTCCTCCCACAATAACATCAACAACCAACACAACAACAACAGCAAACACAGCAGCTACAACATCAGTATGTTCCCTGGCACATCTGATTTCCTCTTCGGCAGTAACTTCAAAAACTTCCACAACATCGCAAGTACAAAATATTTACACCATTAGCCCCAAAGAACCAAATAAGCAAGAAAACCTAAAACGACATCGTGACGGACAGTCCCCAAACAACTCAAACGAACAGATGAACACTAATAAAAAACATAAAAACAAAACTCAAAACACTGCACAAAAGACACTCAAAGAGTACTGGCTGGACAAGCCTAATTCAAGCAACCGATTTGAGTTGCTAGCACAAGAAACTGAAACGAATGAACTACATACTGACAGTGGGACAGAACCGAAAACAAAACCACAAATCCAAACAGAACAACGCAAACTTAAACCACCACCCATCTATGTGCAAAACGTTGAAAATGTACATGCATTAACAACAGCCCTTAAATCACTAACTGATACAAAATACGAATTTAAAGCACTCTCAACAAATGAAATTAAAATCCAACCACAAGAAAGCATTCACTACACAAACATTCTGAAACTATTAAAAGATAAAGAAACAAAATTCTACACATTTAGACCTAAAGACCAACGAGGCTTCAAAGTAATACTTCGCAACGTTCATCATGCAACTGATAAAAACGAAATCATAATGGAACTAGCAGAACTTGGTCATGAAGTGCTAAACATACACAACATTCAACGCAGTAACACAAAACAACCTCTCCCGCTTTTCGCTATAGAACTAAAGCAGCAAGACAATAACAAGGAAATCTACAAAATAGTAACCCTTCTACACTGCAGAGTCACGTTTGAGCCACCTCACCAAAAGCGGGCAATCCCCCAATGCACAAACTGCCAAAAATATGGCCACACGAAGAATTATTGCACAAAAGACCCAGTATGTGTAAAATGTGCTGGTAAACATAACACCCTTAACTGCAAAATCCATCACTCCTCCAACAAAAATGAAATTAAATGTGCCCTATGCGGCGAAAATCACACCGCAAATTATAAAGGATGCATGGTCTACAAAGCCCTACAAATACAAAAATTCCCCTCCCTCCGTAAAAAAGAACTACCAGCAACGCCAACGCCACCCACAGATCAGTATCAGAACTCTGGCACAAATAAACAAATAATCCCAGAAATATCGTACGCAGAAGCACTTACCAAAAATATGCCTTCATCAGCGAGCCATAAACAGCATCCTCCCACAATTAACACTTACCCGACGCAACAACAAGACGACTTACAAGAATTGAAACAAATGATGAAACAACTAGTTGCTCAAATGACCAACATGATGAATATCATAACCTTGCTTGTAACTAAACTTGATAAACAATAAATTAATAATCGCTATCTGGAATGCTAACGGACTATACCGCCACTTACTAGAATTGAAAATATTTTTAACAGACAATGCAATTGATATCATGCTCACTTCCGAAACCCATGCCACTGAGAAGACCTATATAAACATACCAAACTTCGATATTTATTATACAAATCACCCTGACAACAAAGCTCATGGAGGCACAGCTATCATAATAAAAAGAGCAATAAAATGCGAAGAAATGGATGGCTACAAAGCAGAACATATACAGGCGACTACAGTCTGCATCAACACTTTGACTGGCCCAATAAATATATCAGCTGTTTATTGTCCACCCAAGTATAATAATACAACACACCAATACCTTGATTATCTTAAATCAGTTGGAAATCGATACCTAGCAGGGGGAGACTACAATGCTAAGCACGTAACATGGGGATCTAGGATAACCACCACGAAAGGAAGACACCTATATGAGGCCATTAAGGCAAATAACAACAGCATATTAAGCACAGGAGAACCGACGTATTGGCCAACTGACAATAAAAAACTTCCTGACTTAATCGACTTCTGTATTACGAAAAACCTAACTCACGAAAACATTGCAATAAAATCATGCCTTGACTTATCATCAGACCACTCACCATTAATAATAACGCTCCAGGATAGACCTGTTAGAAAAACCATCACTTCGCTATATAACCATAAGACGAACTGGAATATATTTCGTGATGTCATAAAAGAAAACATGGAAACTCGAGTCTCTTTGAAATCCTCCTCCGAACTGGAAAATGCAATCGTATACTTAAACGATAACATAATAAAAGCAGTAACACAATCGACACCAATATTAGACACCTTAATAACAAAGAAAATCCCTGCTTTTATTTTAGACAAAATCAAACAAAAACGCAAACTCAGGAAAGACTGGCAACGCTCCAAACACCCAGCCGATAAAGCTAAACTAAACAAATCATCAAACGAACTCAAAAAAATTCTCGAAGAACATAATGACAACCAACTGAAGAAGTACCTTAGCAGTCTCGAAACAACTACAGCTACCAACTATTCCCTATGGAAAGCAACTAAAAAACTCACTAAAACAATCATACACAAGCCTCCAATAAAAACAAACTCCAACACATGGGCTAGAACAAGCAAAGAAAAGGCTGAAACATTAGCTGACCACTTTAAAACAATATTTACAAATAGCATGGATAATAAAGACATTAATCTGCCGAACACAATTGAGAATGCAGACCACACAATACAAAACACGACAAAAGAAGAAATCAAATATTATATAAAGAAACTTAAAGACAAAAAGACACCGGGATATGACCAAATAAATGGGAAAATACTAAAGGAACTACCCGATACTATAATAAAATACATACGAGACCTCTTCAACGGAATAATTAGGTTACAATACTTCCCAAAAGCATGGAAAGTTGCACAAGTTATAGCGATCCCCAAGCCAAACAAGAACGCCACTGTTGCTAGCTCGTACAGACCAATTAGCTTGCTGCCCATCCTCTCTAAATTGTTTGAAAAAATACTGCTTGACAGAATTGCCCCGATTCTACAACAAAAAGACGTTATCCCCTCACACCAGTTCGGTTTCCGAAAACAACACTCAACTGTGCAACAGATTCACAGAGTAGTCAACAAAATTACAGACGACTTCGATAAGAAGAAATATTGCATTGCCGTGTATTTGGACATCGCGAAAGCTTTTGACAGAGTATGGCACAAAGGACTTCTATATAAACTAAAAACCATTTTACCACTTAACATATTTAATATCCTTAAAAGCTACATGTCTGATAGACACTTCTTCATAAAATATGACGATGAGTGCTCTGTTATCTTGACGGCGACTGCTGGAGTACCTCAAGGAAGCGTACTGGGCCCCATACTATACTTAGTATACACAGCAGATATACCAACGCCAACTACTCGAGGATCAATGATTGCTACATTTGCAGACGACACAGTTTTAATGTCAGCTAACCACAATGAAGAAGCAGCAACAAAAACACTGCAAGATACGCTATCAGCAACAACAAAATGGTTTGAAAAATGGGGCATTGAGGTCAATAAAGACAAAACACAACATGTAATATACGCGAAGAGAAAATCTGCAAGATATCCAATCCAAATTAACGGGGAAGACATAAAAATACACTCAAGTGCAAAATACTTAGGTATAACGATTGACTCAAAACTCACATGGAAAAAACACATACTAAACAAGAGAAACGAGATGAAAAACAAATTCCGACAACTCTACTGGCTACTAGGAAAACAATCAACCCTAAGCTTACTTAATAAACAAATGATATACAAATCAATAATCAGACCGACATGGACCTACGGACTAGAAATTTGGGGGACTGCCAGTAAATCAAACCTACAAATCATTCAGAGAAGTCAATCTAAGATGCTAAGGACCATCACAAACGCAAACTGGTATATAAAAAATGACGATATTCACCGCGACCTCGGCATAGACACTGTCACTGAAGCAGTAAAAAGAAGCAGCAGTAAGCACATCTTGCGACTATTAGAGCACAAAAACCATGAGATGAGACTGATACCGGAAATGGAACTTAAACCAAGAAGACTAAAGCGCAAAACACCCACAGATCTTGCTCGTACTGTAATATAAAATAAAATATAATAATATAAAATTATAGAAAACTATGTATTAGTAAAATTGTAACTAAATACCACCAAAGACAATAATGTTCTCTTTCAAAGGGAAGGGACATTTTAATTCCAAACCCTAACACCAATTACTTATTGTTAATATTAACAGATCGTAATTTATAATGGAAATAAAAAAAAAAAAAAAAAAAAAAAAAAAAAAAAAAAAAAAAAAAAAAAAAAAAAAAAACATATGTTCTGACTAAATAAATTTCTTAAGAGAAAAAATTTGATCCCTAGAATACGATTTTCACAGAGCAATGAGCGATTTTAAAAACGACCCGCCCTAATATATATATATATAATGGGCGTGTACACCCTTTTTGGGTGCTTGGCCGAGCTCTTCCTCCTATTTGTGGTGTGCGTCTTGATGTTCCACAAATGGAAGGACCTACAGTTTCAAGCCGACTCCGAACGGCAGATATTTTTTTATGAGGAGCTTTTTCATGGCAGAAATACACTCGGAGGTTTGCCATTACCTGCCGAGGGACGACCGCTATTAGAAAAATGTTTTTCTTAATTTTGGTGTTTCACCGAGATTCGAACCAACGTTCGCTCTGTGAATTCCGAATGGTAATCACGAACCAATCCATTCGGCTACGGCGGCCGACGACATAGTCATAGCGCAGCGAATAAAAATCCTGTGACTTCGTTGGCTGCACCTTGCTAAAAATCCCAATGTCCAATGTCCAAATGGATACCAACGCTCCGGCTCTGAAAGTATTCGATGAGGTACCAGCTGGTGTTAGCAGAGGAAGAGGAATACCTACTCTGCGTTAGAAAGATCAGGTCGAGAAGGACTTGCCGTCATGCCAATCAAGGAGAAGATTTGGAAAGGGATACTAATCAATGTGAAAGAGATGACGCTCAATTATTCGGAGAATGTTGGGCAACTATTTATAGAAAATTTGAAAGAAACACAGCAGATTTATGCGAAACGCCCGATGTCAGCGTTAACTTGGTCAGCTTACGTATACCAGTGGTATAATATAAAGCTGGCACACGTCATTCATACACGCAGTATATGAATCGACCACCATTTATATCAACGCTCGGCTCCAATTCGACCACTTTGGATATATATATTATGCCATCAATTCAAAACAATAAGGAAGAAATAAAGAAATAGTTTCAAGTGAAGTCATCACTAAACCAAATTCATTCCAGCAACTCCTTAACAGCGAAGAATTTAAATTACCAGATGAAAAATGAATTAGAATGTAAGCACTTTCTCCATTGCATAAGAACTAAAGATTAGGGAGGAACAAAATTAGTTTGATTTGATACATTAGATGATTCTAACTACAAGGTAGCGCAAAATTAATCACCTTATTGGAAGATTTATAATTCTCAAATTCAATCAAATTTGACACTTCTTAGCTATACAGCTGGAAGATGCCAACAGCCAAGCAATGGAGCGTGTAAAGGACAAAATAAAATATCTATTGTAATATAATACAAATCTGGCAACTCTCGCTTTTACTTTCCTCCTTTCCATTATTCCATTGTATATATGCCTTTTCTTTTACTAAATAAAGTAGTTGTCATCTTACGTTGTAACCACGCGTGTCTTTTTAATCTCTTCTGGGCAGAAGCTGCAAATACAGCAGCGTACTTGGTAAATCGAATACCATGTAGAGGCAATTGTCGAAGTCGGAAGAAATATGATCCGGTGTAAAACCGGCTAAAACATTACGCATTTAGATGTACGACGATGGTTCATGCAAAATCAGATGAGTGTATATATGTAGGGAATTGCACTGTTTCTAAAGCATACCGATTATACCGAAAATCTGATTATAAATTTATTACAAGTCGAGATGTTGCGTTTTTAGAAAATAGAAGCAAATCTACAAAGCATTCTGAACCAAATTTGAATGTTGGTAATGGTAATTGGTAATGCAAGGGAAGATTGTGCCATTAACAATTCGGGGGAACAAAATAATAGCGAATTATCAGATGTCAACATATCTTCTGACAGCGAATATGATACTCCTGATGAAGGCAAAGTACTATAGCTGTTCAGAATATAGTGAACAACTAGCAAATCTGTCCAGTTCGTCGTTCGGAGCGAATTAAAAAAGAATTTATTGTTGAGTGCAATGGCTGATGCTGATGATCCTGTTAGTGTTAAAGAGGCGTTAAGTAGTGCTGAAGCGTGTGCTTGGAAACTTGCGATGGAAGAGGAGATCGATTCCCTTAAATCAAATAACACTTGGGTGCTTGCGAAATTGCCTACGGGTAAAAGAGCAATAAATTCGAAATGGGTTTTTAAAGTTAAACGTTATTCTAATGGTGCGCTTGTTCGTTACAAAGCGAGGCTGCTTGTAAAGGGCTGTTCGCAGAAACAGGGCGTTGATTATTAGGAAACCTTTTCACCTGTGGTGAGACACAGTTCATTACGATTTTTGTTCGCAATGGCGGTGAAGCACGACTTATCAGTTCATCAATTGGATGCAGTGACGGCATTTTTAAATGGTGAACTTCAAGAGGAAGTGTATATGAAGCAGCCTAAAGGTTACGATGATGGGTCAGGCAGACTGTGTCGATTGATAAAGTCTCTGTACGGTTTGAAGCAAGCAAGTAAAGTTTGGAACGATAAACTGAACATGGTGCTTATCTCCTTGGGGCTTATTAGAAGTGGTGTTGATCAATGCATTTACTATTGCGCGAATGATTGCAGCATGGTGTACGTGGCGATTAATGTTAACGACGTCTTGGTGTTCTCCAACGACAAAAAGGCTACGCAGCGTATTAAAAACGAGTTTTAGATTAAAAATGAAAGTCATGGGTTTGGCTTCATCGGTGTTTGGCATGCGAGTACAGCGCGACGAGGTAAAGCAATTAATTAAACTTGATCAATCTGAATATATTTTCAGCATACTGAAACGTTTTGGAATAGACGACTGTAACGCTGTTTCAACGCCAATCGACTTGTCGCAAAAGCTTACTGCAGAAATGTGTCCCAAAACCGAGGACGCAAAGAAAGAAATGGAACACGTTCCATATATGGAAGCGATTGGTTGTCTTCTGTATGCGCAAAATACTCGCCCCGATATCAGTTTTGCAGTCAATTCGCTTATAAATGCAATCAATTTGCTTATAAATCCTGCCTTAGAAATAAATCTATTAAGCTGGAGTTCATCCCTACAAGCGACATGCATGAATCCATTAATATAAGGATGGGTTTACAATAAGCCTTTCTAATTAATAACAGAATTGTAACCTGAAGTAATGTTTATGAACTTAAAATCGAATATGAGTTTTGCAATGTTGCCAGATGTTCTATTAAAGGGAAGTATTGTAAAATAATACAAATCTGGCAACTCTCGCTTTTACTTTTCTTCTTTCTATTATTCCATTGTATATATGGCTTTTCTTTTACTAAATAAAGTAGTCGTCATCTTACGTTGTAACCACGCGTATCTTTTAATCTCTGCCCAACAATTTCCCATAATATTAGCACTTACTTCCTTACCTGTATGGCCTCAAGGCTCACAACCCGTTACCGGATTAAGGCTGACTACAACAAGTCTCGCCAAACGTCCCTGCTTTACGCGCGCCTTCTCCAATCTATTAAACCAAGCGATGTTAGGCTTCCCTCGACTTGGTCTTCCCCTACGTCGTTGTCCTTCTTTGCCTTTTGCCTGGATTTTCTGCATTTATACGCTCGACGTGGCCCAGCCAGCGCAAGCGCTAAATATTGATGCTCTTAACTATGCCCACATCGTCGAAGGGCTCATAAGGCTCGTGGTTCATTCGGCGGTAGTAGTTATTGCCAACACGAAGAGGACCGAAGATTTTCCGAAGTATCTTTCTCTCGAATATCCCAAGAGCAGCTGCATCAGTCTGCAACACAACCTATGTTTGAGCGCCATAGAGTAGCACGGGTAAGATCAACGTCTCGTAGAGTGTCAATTTTGTCGGGCGAGAGAGGTCTCTGCTACACATTTGCTTACTGCGGCCATAGGAACACCTATTGCAAGCGTGATTCGTCTATGTAAGTCCAGGCTGACATCGTTTGTTGTTGTAACGCCGGAAATCATATAAATTCCTTCACAATTTCAAAGGCATAGATGTCCGCTGAAATGCTGGATCCAAAACGCAATGCATCTTTTCTAGTGGGCTCCATATGCTTCGTCTTGCCCTTGTTAACCGCCAGACCCACTCTAGTTGACTCTCTTTCGATAGCGGAAAATGCTGCGGTAGCATCTCGCTTGCAGTGCCCTATGATGCCAATGTCATCAGCATATGCAGTGAGCTGAACACTTTTGGTGAAAATAATGTCATTTCGATGAACACCGGCTCTTTGTAATACTCCTTCCATTTGCAGAGGTCGCACGATAGTCAATATTGAAAGATTTGGAGAGGTATTTACCTACCTTGACAGCGCTGGACATGTTGCTCAATATCATTTTGCAAAGTCGAATCAGTTTTGCGGGAATACCGAACTCAGACATTGTGGCGTATAGGCGACTCCTTATCGGATATCGAAAACAGACTTATAATCGACAAGGAGATGATGAGTTATGACGTTATCTTTTTCATGGATTTTTTCCAGGATTTGGCGTAGTGGGAAGATCTGGTCGATGCTGGTTTTTTTCAAGTCTAAAACCATACTGATAAAGTCCAATCAGTGAGCTGCTATATGGTTTTAGTATTTCACACAATATGCTCGACAGAACCTTATATCCACTGCAAGACCATATAAGTTGGTTGCATTCACCAAATTGAAAAAATAAAGGATTCATTTTTTGCATAGGTCTAAATCTTTAACTGAATAAAAATTCCATGTTTATGCGTAGTGGCACAAATATTCCCTCCGTTACTGGAGCTCTTCTGAGCTATCCTTTAACATTCGTTTATATTTGGGAATGACATAAATATAATGGGAATCCCCTCAGTCTGTAAAGAAGAGTGAAACAGTAAAATTCACCTTAGAGTACTTATAATAGTTCGAACTTGAAAGTGTTTAAATAACAAAATGGTTTAAAAACTCTGACCTTTTCTATTTCTCGTATCAACACATCAGACGAGCATATACGATTATGTGTACGCATCTATAAATATGTTAGTTCAAATAAGCTTTTTAGGCACCTTGCTAAATTGCGCACCTGAGGTCCTTTTGCATCAATTTGGCAAACTGTATTTACTTTGCAGCCTTGATAATGCCTGCTAATATGCTTGTCATCCTTATACCATTCATACTTGTAGCTTTCTATCGTTGTATACTCACGTATTCCTACTTTCGTGGTATTCTTCTTCTTTCGCACAAGTATCGCGGTATAAAAGCACATTAGCCAACTTGTCACTGTTCGCCGCAAACAAATTACAATTTCTACTAAGCCCCAGGGTATGGACTAGCATAATAGCAAAATTGTTGCTTTCTTTTTGTTTTGTTATTATCTGCTTATTTGTGTCACACAACATCTTACCCAACTCCTTCATTTATATTATTTAGAAGCAAACAACACTTTAAGTCATTTTACGATGAAGCAGCATAAATTGAATTTTTCATGCTTCCCATCTGTAGTGCGAAGTTTTTGAGCCAAAAACTCTGGTAAGCGAGCGAAATAAATACACCATTAAAGCCATCAAGTGGAATACAAAAGGTAATAAAAAAAGTTAAGAAAACACACAAATGCACGTTAAAGAAGAATTGACGAGAAGAAGCTCAGTGATGTCCGCTTTCAATTTCTTCGCTATTTTTTTATACCCGCACGCACTTGGGGATAAGGGTTTTATAAATTTTTTCACTTAATGTATGTAACATCATAATGGTTCGTACGATAACTCAAGTAAAAATTAATATACCACTTTAATCAAACAGTTCTCAAAATATATTCAGAAAATTAAAAATACAATTGTATTCCTCAAAAGTGATATTATCCCCTTCAAAGTACTCCACATCAATTGTTTGACCCAGCTATGGAAACATTGCCTGAACTCTATTTTCCGTATAGCCATCGGAGTCGTCTTCGCTTTTTCGATTACTTCCTTTCGACTGTTAAAACGCGTTTCCCGTAGCGATTTTTTGACTTGGTCGAGAGAAAAAAAATTGCACGGAGCCATATCAGGCTGAACGGGAATTCGATCGCTATTGAATGGCTTGTTTCGTTCTTGGTCAAAAATTCACGGCTAATGATGGCACGGCTAATGATGGTGACCGCCGCAGCCGAATGGGTTGGTGCGTGACTACCATTCGGAATTCACAGAGCGAACGTCGGTTCGAATCTCGGTGAAAACACCAAAATTAAGAAAAAGTTTTTTCTAATAGCGGTCGCCCCTCGGCAGGCAAGGGCAAACCTCCGAGTGTATTTCTGCCATGAAAAAGCTCCTCATAAAAAATATTTGCCGTTCAGAGTCGGCTTGAAACTGTAGATCCCTCCATTTGTGGAACAACATGAAGACGCACACCACAAATAGGAGGATGAGGTCGGTCAAACACCCAAAAAGGGTATACGTGCCAATTATACATGTAATACGGTACTGACCGACGATAGTTTTTATCATAGTGCAAAAACCATCATTGGTTTCCCAGAAATCCTTTCTCTTTTGGCGAATTACTTGATGTAAGCGTCTCATAACGCCCAAATAAAGGAGTAACGGTCTGACCTTCTGACAAAGATTCGTCATATTATATATCATATCGTTGTAATCCATAAAATCATGAGCATTGCTTCCTTTTTTGGCTGAAAGCATTATTTTTTGACTTGCTTCATTCGGAGCTCTCCACTCACTCGCCTAATGTCTGGATTGCGTGCTGTACTAATAAGCACACATCTCATCTCCAGTAATGATGCAGTTCTTTGAACTAACTTTCTGCAATACGACGCAAACCCGAATCATTAACATTTCATTCTATATCCAAGGTAATTTTGATTTGAAAATGAACGATAATTTTCAAAAAAGCTAAACACGTGATATCTCTGTTGTAAATGATGTAAAATTACAAAATTATTTAAAAAAAATACTGACCATTTTTAGGTGAATGCGTGTAGCTCAATAACGACGAATAAAATATGCTATTACTCTCCTTGTCTATAAGTATGCTTGATTCCAAAAATTAACAGCAATTCCAAATTAAATTTTAGTAAAATGTATTTGGGTATATAAAGTTCCGTCCGAACCGAATTTAGTGCTTCCTTACTTCTTTGTCACTAGGATGAGACTGCCAGCCAAACAGCATTTCTATCTAATGCACTATCTTCAGCTATTTGGGTCAAATTTTTTTTGGCTTTCACTTACTTTTGAAATATTGTTGTTGTGAACGCCAATGCTTTGTAGCTACCGCAAAATCGTGATCTGTCTAGCAAACTTCCTTTTTGGGTTAATTTTCTATACATTTTTTGTGAAGATTGCCACGGAAATTTCTAACTTTGTGTAATCTCCTCTTAGAGCTAATTTTCCTTTCCAATACGAGTACACAATTTTCCTTGCACTGCTGTGAAAGGATTTATATCCGTAATATGCAGATATCCCAATGAAAAGATAAGACCAACTGGTATAGCAAATTTAACCAGATAGTGGAAGTGCAAGGATGGTTCCATATGTAGAAGTCCACGCAAGTTAGACAAGTTTCTTATCGCCATTCACTTAGGAGTGGCCAAGACGATTCTTCTACATATAGTTCAAGCAGTTCACAACTTCCGGGATTAGCCTAAGTATCCTCTGGCTAGCTGAGCCAACGTGAGAAGGCAAATGCATGAGAGGTCGAAATACATGAGTGCGAGGAACTTGAGATGTTGTCCAACAGGAACAACGCCCGAAAATTCTACTAGAAAGTTCGGCGGCTTACAGAAGGTTTTAAAACCGGGGGGACCTGTAAGAACAAAGACGGGGATCTGGTCACTGACATCCAGACCACACTTAATTATGGAGGGAACATTTCTCGAACCTGTTAAATAGTGACAGCTGCGCATGTCACTGAGAATGTGAAGGTCTCGATACCCCAATCGTTGACGACGGTATTGTCGATCCGCTACTCGACCATGACGAGGTGAGAATAGCAATAACGCGGCTAAAGAACAACAAAGCCGACGGACTGCCGGCTAAGCTATTCAAACATGGCGGCGAGGAGCTGGTAAGGTGCATGCATCAGCTTCTATGCAAAATATGATCGGATGAAAGTATGCCTGCCAATTGGGATTTAAGTGTACTCTGCTCAATACATAAGAAGTGTGATCCTGCAATCTGTGCCAATTACCGCGGGATAAGTCATCTAAAAATCGCCTATAAGGTTCTAGCGAGCGCATTGTGTGAAAGACTGAAACCAACCCTCAACCAATTGATTGGACCTTATCAGCGTGGCTTTAGACCTGGAAAGTCCACCATCGACCAAATATTCACAATACGCCAAATCTTGGAAAAGATCCCATGAAAGGAGAATCGATACACACCATCTTTTCGTCGATGGTGCATTCGATAGTACGAAAAGGAGTTATCTGTATGCCGCGATGTCTGAATTTGGTATCCCCGCAAAACTAATACGGCTATGCAAGATGACGTTGCTCAATATCAGCAGCGCCGTCAGAATTGGGAAAGACAGCTCCGAGCCGTTTGATACCAAACGAAGTTTCAGACAGGGTGACTCGCTGTCGTGTGACTCCTTTAACCTGATGTTGGAGAGGATCGTGTGAGCCGCAGAACTTAATCGCTCAGGCATAATTTTTTATAAGAGAGTACAATTGCAGGCGTATGCCGATGATATTGACTTCCTCGGCCTTATCAATAGCACTGTTAGTTCTGCCTTCTCCAAACTGGATAAAGAGGCAAAGCGAATGGGTCTGGTGGTGAACGAGGACAAAACTAAGTACCTCCTATCATCAAACAACCAGTCAGCTTATCCGCGTATCGGCACCCACGTCTCTATTGACAGTTATGACTTCGAGGTTGTAAAATACTTCGTTTATTTAGGAACCAGCTTTAACACCTACATATAATAATGTCAATGGAAATCCAACGTGGAATCTCTCTTGCCAACAAGTGAGGTGTATAAGCTTTACGGCGACATAGACAAAGCACAGCGAATAAAGATCCAGAGGCTTCGTTGGATGGGGCATGTTGTCCGAATAGATAGAAACGCTTCGGCCCTGAAAGTATTCGATGCAGTACCAGCTGGTGGTAGCAGAGGAAGAGGAATGCCTCCTCTGTGTCGAAAAGATCAGGTGGACAGGGGCTTGGCTTCACTTGGTGTGCCCAACTGGCGCCGGTTAGCACGACACGAGTAAGAAACGACTAGCGCGCTTTGTTAAATTCGGCTAAAATCGCGTAAGCGGTTACCTCGCCAATTAAGAAGAAGGAGAGTGGAAATGCACTTGCATTTTAAACAACCATTTAACTTCTAAACCAGAGAGAATATCGAAAGAAATCTTACTGGGACAACATACCAGATTCAGAATACTCATAGGGAGTTACTTTATATCAGCACAATCTACCTGGTTTGAGACACTCAAAAGTAATTCTGAGTCCTCGTAACCGTGTAGGAATGCATCGGCCAATTTAAGAACAACTTAAGTATTATCTTAATACGAATTCTGTGACTCAGTATTGCATGCTGAGCTATCATCTGTCTAAACTGGGAATTTATTCAGGTGATATCTGATGGTTTTACAGCATAGAGAATTAAACTGCAAGGCACACGATGAATTTCTCTTGGAGGTAGGATTAAAAGACATTACCTAAATCCTTGAATTAGGCCCAATGTTGATAACAATAATACCAACTCAAGATCAAGGGATTGTCACAAGAAACTATCAGAAATTCCTAATAAAATACCGAAATATAGGGTATTTTTAGCTATCGATATCGATAACTAAGGTTTGACAGCTGAGAATGGAAAACTGTGCTGGCATTTTTAGTAAGTAAGGTTTGGCAAGGTATCATGAATCGCTTAACGCCGAGAATGAGAAGGAGCTGCCGTTACGGTGAATGGTGAGTGATTAGAGCGATGCTGACTCAATTTATGTTTCCAAAAACTATCAGCTAAACGACAACATTTGGTTTCAACAAGAAGGCGCAACTTGCTAATCAGCACGCTTAGCAATCGATTTATTGGACTGATCGTATGAACCGAGTTACAAGCCGTAGTGGACACCCATATGTCGGATATCAGCAGCCGATATAACCAACACTGCTTCAAATACCTTAAAAAAGGAGGAATGTACCACATTCAGGCATACAAAAATGCAAGCTAACAAAACTATATTCATCAATAGAACAAATATAACAATGAAAACTTATCTTTTATATATAGGGATGTATATATAAAAGAATTATGAAAATCTGCATTGCGGCGACATTATTGGATGGTGGACCTACAGCGCATTCGGCGCTCAAACTGCCATTAAATATGAGTTTATCTGAAGCATGGCTAAAATGGTTCATTGTTTAGGATGGGTGCTCCATGGTTATAAGAAATCACTCGAAGCACTTGACCAAACCCTTCGACATCTAAGATCAAATACACAACCGGTAGGTGGTGCTCTCATTTTATTATGCGGCGTTTTTCGACAAACTTTTCCAGTACATAACATTTTCAAGGGATCTACAAAATATTGTTGAAGGAAAAGTGTTGGTTGATATTTTCGCACAATCCATTTCATTCCCATTGAACTTTTGTAGCTTTGTGCCTTCCATTGAACAACTTATTCCAAAAGTTTTTCCGCAAATTGATACAAATTATAGAAATCATAAATGACTTTACGAAGTGCTATTTTGGCACCAAAACACACCGACGTCAACGAAATATATGACGCAATTGAAGAAAATTACAGGCGATTCTATTATATACAAATCCATTAACAGCGTCATGAATCAGGACGAAGTGGTAAATTATCCCACAGAATTTTTAAATTCCTTGGATCTTCTTGGTATACTTGCCATGCAATTACAGTTGCGCGGCTACTTATGTACAGCCTCCCGACTCTGTCAAAAGACATAGATATGTAAATTTCCATCTGGCCTAGGAAATTTCCATTTCAAGTTCAAATTATACTTGCCTCCTTGATCAAAATAACCGGAATAACCGCCAGGTGACGCTCTAAGTCAACTGATTTGAATACTGTTTTTTGTTGGGTTACCACAGCTATCCTTACCAAAAATGTTCTCGCCATTTGTAAAAGTTACGATTTTTCTACTTCAATTTTTTAATGAATTTGAATTGGGAACAACGAGTTTGTATTAAGTTTAGCCTTCAAATGGATTCAATAGTACGAAAATCTAAGAAATCTT
This sequence comes from Anastrepha ludens, assembly GCF_028408465.1. Taxonomy (NCBI): domain Eukaryota; kingdom Metazoa; phylum Arthropoda; class Insecta; order Diptera; family Tephritidae; genus Anastrepha; species Anastrepha ludens. The sequence continues at coordinate 73,164,461 of NC_071500.1, forward strand.
GGGAAACTATTTCAGTAATGATACTCTAAAGAAAACAACCGTTTACGAGACATTAGGCGAGTGAGTGGAGAGCTCCGAATGAAGCAAGTCAAAAAGAAACCAAGCGTTTTCTGTCAAAGAAGCAAGCGACGCTGATGGTTTTATGGATTACAACGTAATTGTACACCACAAATTTTTACCATAAGACCAGACAATTACATAATAGGAACTGTTATGAGACGTTTATGAGAAGCCATTCGCCAAAAAAGGATTTGAGTGAATAGAACTCATGGATTTTGCACCCTGGCACAGTGCCATCATTTCCCATACATTTGTGACCGAAAGCGAAACGAATACCATCCAACAGCCACTAAATTAACCTGTTATGGCTCCCTGCGATTTTTTCCCCTAGGGGGAACGCGTTTTAACAGCCGAAAAGAAGTAATGGAAAACTCGAAAACGACTCTGAGGTTATACTAAAATAGAGTTTCAGAAATATTTCGAGAGATGGGACAAACGCTGACTTAAATGCGCTGCAATTAACGGGCAGTACTTTGAAGACGATAATATCCCTTTTTAGAAATTTTCACTTTGAATTTTCTGAATATATTCCCGGAATTGTTTGATCAAAGTCGTATATATAGGGTACTCCCAATGGTGTTATTTTGATATTCATAGAAAAATGCTAGTTTTTAATATAAATGATCGGATATTTATTTCATTATAAAGAGGAAGGTATGCCGTTAATAGTGGAAAATAACATCAGGGAAATGACCACCACGACCACGCTTACAGGACAATATCCTTTTCATGAAATTTTCCATAACATAATTGCAAAGTGGCTGCCCTATGTCCTCGATAGCCTCACGAATTCCATCTTTGAGGTCTTGCATCGACCCTGGGCCGTTAGCATAGACCTTATCTCTCACGTGGCCCCAAAGAAAAAAATCACAAGATGTTAAATCACAAGATCTCGGTGACTAATTGTGATCACCTCTTCGAGAGATAACACGGTCCGGAAACTTTTCCTGTAAAAGATCAATGGTTTCGTTGCTTGTGTGGCACGTAGTGCCGTCTTGTAGAAAATAAATGTTGCCCATATCAATACCATCCAATTCCGGCCATAAAAATCGTTAATCATCTCTCGATAGCGCAAACCATTAACCAATAACACCTGTTATTGGAAAACCCTATAGATTCAAGCATGAATACACCCCTTACTGCACCTTCTGTGTAAGTAAAATTGTAGAACACACCCAGCATTGTTTCTTTGCCTGTCTGCAGCTTGCAAATTAAACCGTTTACTCAAATATTAAAGTAGGGAGATCTGGAATGGTAGGAAATGAAATGATCAGTATAATATTGGTGTGGTGTTTGCTCCATGGTAATACCATGATGGTATACACTATCTTAATCGTTCCCCCTCCGCGAAATAATACTTAACGATAGTAACACGACAGGAGAGAAACAGTGTGGGGATGGGTTTTTAATGCGATTTAAAGGCAAGTCCCACACTTTTCACCTTTCAATGGTTTGTTCCACCTTTATAACAACACCAACATCGAACTACTTTTTTATTATTATTTAAATTTTTATTCTTAAGCCCTACACCCTCTTGGTTTTTGTTAGCTCGTAGGATGTCACTAATTTCCCAATTAAAATACGCAAACAAGACGTCCTTCCCACTCAGCTTTTAAGCATTTAAAAGAATATTAATTGTGAGTGTCAATATTTCCCACGAAATTACCAGCGAGAAGCTCCCCATTGTCAAATTGTGCAATTGGTTCCAGTTTTTATGTTGTTTGTCGACAATTTGAAAGATAAATACGCTGGGCCTCGTTCTGATTCAATATTTACACGAGGAAATGGGAAAAGCTCTTTGTACATGGCAACCTCAGTTATACGTATTTATCAGGATATGTATATGTACCTATTTATGTATGTATACATGCACACATTTTGAAATAATTGGAAAATGTAAAATCTCATTGTCATAATAAAAGTTACCTATAGTCACCAACCGGCATTTGTACAAACAGGCATACACACACACATAGGTATAACTATCAACGAATTGTGTTTTTTAGGGATTTGGATAACTGCGTCGCATCATGATTATATCTATAAGTATGTATAAACAAATTTATACATATTTTCTGAAGTGGAGCGACGCATCGCGGCGTTTATTTGTTTCTCATCAAATTAAATTTGGCTAAGCGACCGTAGTCGAGTGTGTTTAATACTGCAAACAAGGAATATGTACTGTTGTTAGCTTGAAGATTTTGCATAGACTTAATGGTAATTTTCCATACAACAACCTAGCTTTCATAAGATTTGAGGGCTCAGTAGAATTTGCATACATGGTTTCTAGTTTCTCAGCTTAGCGAGTACCGGGGCACTGTTCGTAAAGCATAAAATACCTATATATGTACGTAAGTATTTATAAAATCTAGGAATTGATAATAGTAATAATGAGTAAAAAGCTGATAATGTTTTGGAGCTTTATTTACAGACGACCTTCTACTTTTAATCCCCTTTTTATCCCCATGAGGACCATTTTTATAACTATGTAACATAATTACTATTGGGTACTATAAAGTAAGAATTGGCGAAATACAACAAGAAATTTAAGAAATGTACACAAATCTATTAAAGGCAGGCCATGGCACCGAAAATCTAAGGACAAGTCGATAAATGCAAATTACATTTGCGCAGTGGATCAGAATCTCTTGAGTTAAGGGGGTTAATTTGAAAGTAGACAAACAGATTTGGTCAGACCACATGCCGATTATGTAATGATGCCAAAGACAACAGAAATCGATCAATTAGTAAATTGATATGGAGAGATTCAGACATACTCGTATATATCATACATGTTCCTAATAACTATCGTGATTTCTAGGTCTGGCGGCTCGCATGCTAATTCATGTTTTTGTTTTGACATCTAGTTCGCTATTGCTGCCAGTCAGATCGTGAAACTTCGCCATTATAACAATATTTATCTTTTTTAATTCCATTTCTATAAGGAGAAATTTTTTGGTAGAGCAACAATAGCAATGTGGAAAAACATTAAGACGCACGCCACAAATAGGAGGAGAAGCTGGGCCATACACCCAAAAACGGTATAAGCCCAATTATACATATACGTTCTGTCAAAATAGGGCATTGTTCATCTAAAAAGCGCGCGTTACACATACACATATGTCTAAATTTTTTTTCCTGGAATGTTAGTACAATTGTCCTCTAAGTGTCGAGGAGTTTGACATGATCTGTCAATTAGCTTGTTTTTGACATTTTATTATGTCAGTCAACCGCAGGTGTGCTCTGCGATTTTCGCTATCGATAAAAATATCGAAGAATTTGTCTTAAAATTTTAGTTTTGAACGGAATTTCATGTGCCGATTTGTTGAAAATGTTGCAGAAATCCTATGGCGAGTGTGCTTTATCAAAAACACGGGTCTACATGTAATATAAGGCTTTTACAGGAGGCGCACAAGTCGTGGAAATTTTGCTCCTATCTGGTCACCCATCAACGTCTTCAACGGAGAAAAATGTCGACAAAGTCAAGGGAATGGTGCGGGAAAACCATCATTGAGGGAGGTAGCTCGTAAGCGTGTCTCACGAATCAATTCGCAACATTTTACACCATCAAATGGGCATGAGACGAGTGGCTGCTCGACTCGTTCTAAGAGAGATTAATTTCTTTCAAAAAATTCATCGGAAGAAGGTGGCCGAAGACATACTTGAGCAAGTGAATTCGGATCCAACGTTTATTATAAAAATGCGTGTTCTGTTAAGAAAGTTTGAAGTCGAAAAATTGTGTTCACCGACGAAGCTCTTTTTTGGATCAATGGGTACGTAAATAAGCAGAAATGTCGATTTTGAAGTGAAGATCAGCCAGAAGAATTGCAAGAGCTACCAATGTATCCAGAAAAGGTCACAGTTTGGTGTGGTTTATGGGCTGGAGGTATCATTGGACCGTACTTCTTCAAAGATGTTGCGAATCGTAACGTAACTGTGAATGGTGAGCGCTCCCGGAAATGATATCCAACTTTTTTTTGCCCAAAATGCAAAAGCTTGACTTGCATGACATGTGGTTTCAGCAAGACGGTGCCACATGCCACACAGCACTCGTAACAATGGACTTGTTGAGAGGCGAGTTCGGTGAACATTTTATTTCTCGCTCGGGATCTGTCAATTGCCCACCCAGATCGTGCGATATAACGCCTTTAGATTATTTTTTGTGGGGCTTTGTTAAAGTTCATGTCTATTCAGACAAGCCTGCTTCAATTAACGTATTAGAAGGCAACATTAAAGCATTTATATGTGAGATACCGGCCGAAACATTGGAAAGAGTATGCCAAAATTGGACTAAGCGGATGGACCATTTGAAGCGCAGTCGCGGTCAACATATGCATGAAATAATCTTCAAACACATTAAATTATATGGACTGTACTATCGATTTAAATAAAAATTTCATGCATTTTTCCGAATTTTACGTGTGCTTTTTTGAAAAACTTTCCTATAGCCCTTAAAAAATCACCCTTTATAAAATAGCAAAGTGGTCTAGAAGTCGGCCTCTAAAAGCAAGCGATGGGGAACATTGTTTGTCTGATTTGGATAATGAAATAATTGATTTTGATGGCGCTGATAGTGTCCTAGACTTGTCAATATGTAGGTATATGGTGTACACTTTATTTTAATGTTGGCCACACTTGCAGAAAAAGTACGCAAACTCCACACTGGCATAAGAAAGCATAAAGCGTATTTCCAGATGTTAGAAATAAAGAAACTACAACCCATGAAATATTTTGTAGGGTGGAACATACCCCAATGTGCCAACCGATGGTTAAATGTCACAAATCACAATACTACCAAGCCATTAACTAAATTTTTACAAGCATGTAATTCCTCTTTCCATTTATTCTTTTTTTGTTTTTTGTATTATTAAGGTATCTGACGTTACACTTGTCAAAGTCGCGAAATATAAAGTAGCGATTTTGGGAAGACGCCATCTTCTTTCTTCAATTCGCGTTTTAGTCAAATGAGATTGATTGTTACTATCATTCGGTAGTACATGGGTTCGAAACCCAGTGTGGGTATTTTTCTTGTAGCGGCTACCTCGCCACAGGCAATGACAATCATGTATTTCGGCCATGAAAAAACCATCTACTGTTCGGAGACAATGCAAAATTATAGATCACTCCATTTGCGGAGAAACATCTAGACGCACATGTACGACGTGTGTTCAAAAAGTATAGCGTATTTTGTGTTTTTTCAAAAATTATTTATTTATTCATTAATATCTTCTATTATGCACTTGTGCCAACGTTTTTTCCAAACTTCGAAGCATTTCAAAAAATCATTTTTTTATCTTGTTCAGATCCTCCTTCGATGCCGTCTTTATCTCGTCAATCGTAGCGTAGCGTCGTCCTTTCATGGGCCTCTTCAATTTCGGGAACAAGAAAAAGTCACAGGAGACCAGATCTAGGGAAAACGGTGGCTGTGGCATCAGAAGTGTATGGTTTTTGGCCGAAAATTCACGCACAAGCAACGATGTGTGAGCAGGCGTGTTATCGTGATGCAAGAGCCAATTTTTGTTCTTCCACAAATCCGGGAGTTGATGGCGGATTGCTTAGCGCAAATTACGCATAACTTGCAGGTAATATTCCTTATTGACCGTTTTACCCTGTGGCAAGAACTCATGATGTACAACGCCCCTGCAATCGAAGAAAACGGTTATGACCCTCTGGAGCAAATTCATTAGCAATGTTCATGCGATGCTGCTTTTGGTCGAAATTGAGCAGTTTTGGTACGAATTTTGCGGCGACCCGTCTCATGCCCAAGACATTGAAAAAAATCTAAAATTGGCACGAGCCAATCGATATGTCTAGGTCCTCAGCAACTTCTCTAGCGGTAATTCGACAATTGGCCAATACCATTTTCTTCACTTCATCAATTTTTTCGTCTGTTGGCGCTCGGGCATCCGGCACGCTTTTCGTCGTTCACATCTTCTCGGCCTTCTGAGAACATTTTGTACCATTGATAAACGGTGCTTTGGTCCAAAGTAGCTTCTCCGTATGACACAGTCAACATTCGGAATGCATCCAGGTTGCAGGTAAAAATCGAAGACGAGCCGAAACACGTGCAAGCATAGCAGCTGTCAACAATTAACTGAACATTCAAAATGGTCGAACTCGTCGGAGTGAGAGACATGAGAACCAACATATTGCCAAAAAAATCGAAATTCGAATATACATACGAAACCTGCGAATATTCAAAATTTGCGATACTTTTTGAACACACCTCGTATATGTATATGTCCAAAATCCATACATTTTCAAACCTGTGTTAATAACTTTAAGGTCAAATTTGTAACGAAACGATCTAAAGGTCCACACATCCTACGAAAAACATTCATGCATATTCAAAGAATTGCCAACATAACTCCGCTCGAATTATATTTAACACAACATACATATACATGTATGTAAGAATACAATTTAATTTAGCTTCAGCTCATTCCGCACTCAAAAAAGTCACTTTACAAAAAAGTTGGGGAAAATGCTAATTACTCACTTGAAATAGCCTATTAATATTACTGATGAATATGCATAGATGTGAGGAAATACTTTATTTAGCCCGAATTACAACAAAATTTTGTGAAATAAATGCACTTACGTACTGTCAGGTTATTTATGTATGCATTTGTGTGTGTGTGTGTGTGCTCTAGAGCCTTCGTTCGGATTTTGCTTGCAGTTTGGTGTTGATTTACCCTGCAATGGTAATGCAAATAACAGTAAGAGAAGGAGGCGGGTAACAAATAGTTGAAATTTTTGTATTGTTAACCATTAAAAACAGAGAATTTCATTTGATTTATTTTATTTTATTTTATGTGCATTTATTACTGTCAAGATCTGACATAAACATACACAGATTTTTCAAAATAACTTTTGTACACAATTACATTTTTCTGTGTTTTTGAATAATATATGCATTCACACACACATATTACCAAGGTCGTAACTGAAGGGGTATTTGGTGGCTTAAGTTGGTTGAAAATTGGTCACCATTTTTTTGCTTATTTTTTTTTTTTTTGGTTTTGAATAGTTATCGGATTATGGATCACATCACATCAGGCAGTCACTTTACATCCGCCTATTCGGTAAACATTCAATTTTTATATTTGATTTATTTAACCTTATTAAGCAATATTTGGGTGAGAGGCATTTATTATAACTTTTTACGAAATTGATTATTTTATACAAAATAATAACAGGAGTCAGTAGAATTTTATTTTAGCAAACTCTTTGAGATTTTTATTGAACTGAGGAATGTGTGCTTCTAATAACATTTTTTAAGATTGCTTTTATTGTAGATTTAGATGAAAGTATACCATTTACTTGTCAAAATAGAGAAAAAATCAGTGCCATCGGGCAAATATTTATTTTAATAAATATAGCCAAGCAAAAATAGGACATTATAACTAACAACCTTGACGCTTCTCTCCGCCCTCCGCTGTCTCAGGTGAGAACTTATAAATTGTGATCCGAATTTAAATTCGTTGACTGAATTTATCGAGTTAAAAAACGAGGCGCTTACATTTGAAGAAACTACTGTAAGGAAAAAAAAGATTTCGCAGCGATTACAGAAAGTACAGACTAATGCTTTCCAAGAAGTTGGCTACTAGCAAATTTTGATCCTTATATAATTTCTATAAGAAATTTGGAATTACATCACATTGTAAATTTTTTTATTAATGGTTTTTCCTTTATGGAGGTATTTTACAGTATATACATTAAAGAGATACTTGCCACATTTTCATAATTCCCTAACTTGTCCAACCCCAACAAAAGTGCAAAATTTCATCGCCTATTGTGTGGCTTACAACACAATTACAGACTGCGCAAAAAGTAGAGCCCATGCCTTCAACTTCAGTCTACAAGAAGTTGTAGCTTGGTATTTTCAGAAATCGTACAATTGATTCCACCTCCCGCCAATGCCATTCAGTCATCGGATACTCTCTGCGGATGCATTGGTTTCTGCACAATCACCCGCTGATTTTTTTAATCCTCAAATGCGGCAAACCCATTTTGTAACAAGATCCCAGCTTTGTGTGATTGTTATTCACTCACAAGGCAGTCTAACAAACATTTCGCCAAAACATGCAGTAGGTGCTCCACTTTTTGCAGGTTATTTGAAAATTATTTATTTTTTATTTTATTTTATTTTATAAAGGTTTACATAACAATAAAATTATTATACAAACTAAAAGTAGTTCAGCGCTAGCATCGGAGGCTTTCGGCTGGAAAAAAAAATTATTGAAAGCAACACCTACTAACCAGTAAAGGAATTCAAATTTATACGCCATTTTAATACTTTCGATTTCATTTGGACACATAAAATATTTCATTTAGATCTACTCATTCACTCTTTCTTTGCAAGTCATTTGAAGTCATCCCAGTAACAATTGACAAATTTTGGTAAGAAAAGTGTTTTCAATTATAAATAAAGGGTTTTCCAATAACAAGTGTTTTGATGAAAGGATTGCGCTATCGAGAGATGATGAACGATTTTTTATGGCCGGAACTGGATGGTATTGATCTGGACAACGATTATTTTCAACAAGACGGCGCTACGAGACACACCAGCAACGACACCATTGATCTTTCACCGGAAAATTTTCGGGCCGTGTTATCTCTCGTGTTATCACAATTGGCCACCGACATCTTGTGATTTAACACTTTGTGACTTTTTTCTTTGGGGCCACGTGAAAGAGAAGGTCTACGCCAACAGCCCAGGGTCGATTCAAGACCTTAAAGATGGAATTCGTGAGGCTATCGAGGATATAGGGCAGCCACTTTGCAATCCGGTTATGGAAAATTTCCAGAAAAGGATATTGTCCTGTAAGCGTGGTCGTGGTGGTCAGTTGCCTGATGTTATTTTCCACTATTAACGGCACATCTTCCTCTTTATAATGAAATAAACATCCGATCATTTATATTAAAGATAGCATTTTTATTTGAATATCAAAATGACACCTCTGTTTGGAAAACCCATATATTGACACAAAAAAATATAAGGAAGATTTAATAATACTCATTGCGAAAACGTTTTGCTTAAAAATACCAACTGTCTGTTTTCGGTCAATTTTAAATGGTGTGTGCATTTTAAGTAGGTGTGAAAAAATGTTCCTGGTATACTAATTTGTCGTGAGATACATACGAAACTTCACGCATATTTCACGGCAATGCAACTTGTGTGGATTTGGCACCATTTCACGAGAAACGCAAACTTAGTACTATGCTTAAGCGTGAAATTATTGATACCATGGTACCTCATATCAACGAGCACTCTATATTTTACATGAAGAATTAAATGTGGGAAAAGACTTCGCTAACAATTCGACAAAAATTGATTAGATAGAATTTTGCAGAGCTTTCGGAAAATCGTTACAGAGATGGTATAAAATTACACAGTCGAACACTGAATCCTCAGAGTAGGATTTATTAGTCTATTCTATGTTATATTGGTATTCTTAATACGAGAACAATAATATTTTTATTGAATTCGCTCTACTTTTTGTGATAATATAACGAATGCACTTTTTTATATGGAAATAATATGCAGCACCGTCAAGGAAAAAGTTATAAGAAATCAACGGAATTTTTTCGAAACTTTAAACTTATATTTTATTATACTAAAATTGTATATGCATAAAGCCGCTTACCAAACAACTGTCTAGAAATTATATTTAAAAACCGTAGCTTTGAGATAAATAGTTTGGGACATTTTTCTAATTTATGTATAAAATTTGAAAATTGAATCGCTATGGTTTTTGTTAGACAATGAACTTAATACTATAAAAAAGAAGGAAAAATGGTCAAACAAAAAGAAAAATGGTCAATAATGATCAAAATATCGATGTTCCATCATTTTAAGAGGTGTATATAAGTACTTCCAACGGTTATATATACTATATATAATTGGCGCGTTCACCCTTTTTTGGGTGTTTGGCCGAGCTCCTCCTCCTATTTGTGGTGCACGTCTTGATGTTGTTCCACAAACGGAGGGACCTACAGTTTCAAGCCGACTCCGAACGGCAAATATTTTTTATGAGGAGCTTTTTCATGGCAGGAATACACTCGGAGGTTCGCCATTGCCTGCGACCGCTATTAGAAAAAACATTTCCTTCTTTGTGGTCTTTCACCGAGATTCGAACCTACGTTCTCTCTGAACTCCAAATGGTAGTCACGCACCAACTCAATCGGCTATGGCGGCCGCTTATATGAACCAAATTATAAGGCACCTGTCTTAACTAGTGTGAGCGGGTATGAAAACAATGTCCCGTAGTTATAATCGTAAATTAAAACAAAACTTTAGCTAAAAGCAACTTTTATGTTTTAGTCAATTATAGGCAATAGAAAGCTGTTAACTAAAATGAACTGAACAGGGGCACTCAAATGAAATGAAAAAATTAATCAAGCACTGGCGGTTCTATGTGTAGGTAGGAATTTTTTAACATTGACCTGTTGCTTTATCAAAGCTTTGACGGGCATATAAATCTTTGTTATGATACGTTCACATATAAGAAGATTATCTACTTTTTCGCGCTTAATTCAAAATCCGTAATTAAAAAGCGTGATTTCCCATACGATTTCTCTCCCAAAATCTGAGATTATAAAATAATCCTAGATAATAACGATACTTTTTGACATACAACTCTGTGTTTTCTGTGTTATCGATAATTATTATTACAAATCTAAGGAGAAACATCAAAATAAAAACTAAATGAAATGGATGCCGGCAAAGAAACAAAACAAAACAAAAAACAGGCCGGCAAAGAAAACATAATTCCAATATATTAAAATTTTTGTTAAACATCCTCAGTACATGTCGCATACGAATTTCCTTCAACTGTTTATTATTAGCAGCCAATTAATTGCGCAATTAAATTAGCTATTCCGTCTCCTTGTATTTTCTTCATGTCGTTAGTAATAATTAAAGAAACCAAAAACACCGAAATATTCCACCTAAATAATTTCTATGAAGGAAAACCTCTCAAAGCAGTATTGAAAGCTGGTTGTCAATTTTGCAGGTAATCAGCCATATTTTAACGGGTAGATTAATTTGGTGGATTTATAGGTGACTAATGCATATGTGATCATATTATTACCTAATTCAACAAGCTCATACGGCTTCTACTTATTTGTTTTTTTTTTCGCCACGATTATATCGCAAAATTTCGTAATGCTTTCCTTTTATTTGAGTTTATTTTAATATATATTTCAATTTTCTAAAATTTTTATGAAAAAAACAAGCTTTTAAAATTTTAAGAACATGGAGTTAATAAGTACTTTTTTCATCAATAAAGTGGCGCTAATTAATTTATCAATTTTGTTTTTGAGTAACTATTTTACTAAATAAAAATAGAAGTCTTTATTTTGAGATTCGCGGCCTCCATTGCTTGACTGTCTGTACACTACAGCTGTCTCAAGTGCCAAATATGATTGAGGTAAGACGCCATTTGCAAAAATTATAAATATTTTGATAGGGTGATTAATTTCACGCCACTTTTAGAAAATTTATTTTAAATCCTAGTTGTAGTCGTTAAAACCTGCTTTTAGTTTATCTAAAACTAAGACCCAATATGTTTGGGAGCACAGCAAACTGTATTGGACTGAACACACACAAAATTTTATACTTTTTCCGAAATTTCAAAAAATTTCTAGGGAGAGGACTTTCAGTTTTTTAGGTCTTAGCATAATACAATAATTTGTATACAATAAAAAAGAACTTCTTGTTATCCGCCATGTTAACCATCTACAGAAGTGGTATTTGTGGTACCAATTTAATGAAAAAAATCCACCATTTACAGGTGTGAAATGACGGACGTGACGAACGGACATACAGTAGGTATTGTGGCTAATCGGACTAATTCGGATAACAAATACAGTTGTAAGGTTATAGTTGCAAAGTATTTCAAATTTTCTGCTCTTGGGGCGAAGCTTAACTTAGGCCAACACATGTTTTTGATTACCCTACACGACAATTAACTTAGAAAACATGGAACTATTGGTTTTAAATTCCTAAGTTAGGTGTTTTATACAAATTGAGAGGTGAGAGGGAATCATACTGCCGTATCACTTATTTACCTATTTTGAATAAAATTCGTCCAAATACGAAGGACTCAGAAAGTCCTTTGGACTCTTCGCCATTCAATTTCCAAACTCGTAGCCGTATTTACCGGTCACTGGACGATCGGCATACACGCGGTAAAGCTAGGGTTATCATTTAACCCCCATTGCAGAAGCTGTGGGGACCTTTCAGAAAAGGAGACTTTAGAGCATTTTTTCTGTAAATTACCGGGTTTGGCAGCTAGATGACTAAGATCCCTGGGTGCTACTTTCTTCGACAGCCTGGGGCAGTGCGCCAACCTAAATCCCACCAATCTTCTCCGTTACATCAGTAGCTCTGGCTGGCTCTAGATATCTGCCAGACTGGCACTTTAACCATTTCACCTATGACTTAAAATATTTGATATTTCATAACCTGAATTGCCAACTTCATGCAGTTTGCTGTCACGATTGCCAATTTCATTGAAATTCACCATTGAAAGTCATCAAACATTTAGTGTCGAGACGTTAAGTAGACAAGCAAACAAAATAAAACATTGTAAATAAGTGCAATAAAAAACTGTTATAGCTGGTGCAATCGTGATGACGTGCTGAGTAATCATCTCCAAGATTCTATGGAAACCAAGTTAAGTCTTGGCTAACAGAGCTCTAACACATACTGTTCTCTAAGCGACGCTTGACATACCTAGAGACAGTGGATGACGTTAACCGAATTAGTTTACCTAGTTAGGCTGACTTGAATTAGAAGAATTACCATGCTCGGTAAGAGCATTTTGCTGATGTCTGATCAATCATGAAAACTGAACCGAATGATTTGAATTTTTAATATGTTATGGAGTGGACTTGTGGCTCGCGCGGGTAGTAGAATTATAATTTTATAATAAATTTTTCTATTTTTTTAAGAGAGAGAACGTGATAGAAATCCTTTATTTTTTTTTTTTTGTTTTTCCAATAAACAGGTAAACTACTCGTATATAAAAAATTGTTTTTGTTTTTTTGGAAATCTGCTACCCACCACTGCGACATATCATCTGATGAATAATCGGCCGAACGTACCTGAGCAGTCCAATCAGTTACGCCAGTGGCATGTGTTAAGTCAGGGGAAGCAATGTTTTTTATTATTGTCATCGAAAAAAAAATATATTTTTTTTGTAAATTAATAATTGATCTAATGAATAAAAACGATTTTCAATTGATACCGATTGTTTTTCTTCAATTTTCAACGCCTTCAATTTTCACGTCTCTAGACCAGAAAGATGCCTTAATATTATTTTAAAATAAGTTTTCAAATATTATAAATGTTAATTGACGGAAGCAATAAATAATGAAGTCAATGAAAAAAAAAATAAAATAAAATATATAGGTATTGTATACACATCTCACGATTTCGATTTTTTGGGTATACAGCTCACAAAATTTCACGGTTTTACCTGTACATTCTGGATTTTGTTATCTGAACACTAGTAAAATCTGTTCTCAGATAATTTAGAAAAAAGTGAATATTCGATTTTAAGATGTGGTTTTCTAGCGCAAGAGGTCTTAATGAAGAGGTCCTTGTCTGGACTTTTAATTATATGTCGTCTTACTAACACCAAGAAACCACCGATTGCGGTAGAAGGTCTAGCAGCTAGATCTGTTGCACGACTTAACGCAACGGGTGAATGTACCTGTAAAATATTCAGACATAGCTCAATAGGTATGAGTTATTGGACCAATACAGATTATATGACTCCGAAATACAATTGGGTGAAGAGTTTCCGAACAACAATAGAAGAAGGTGGGTGGAAAAGAGGTATGAAACCTATCCTCAATATACTTAATATATTTACCGACGGCTCGAAAATGATGGACGAAGTAGATGTAGGGATTTATTGCGCAGAGCTCGACATCAAGCGGTCTATTAAGCTTCCTGACCATTGCAGTTCTTTTCAAGCAGAAGTATTTGCGTTAGGAAAGGCTGCAAAAATAGCACCAGCAAGGACATCGAGCAATTCCAATATATACGTTAACAGTCAAGCGACAATAAAAGCAATAAACTCATTTGAAATTTCATCTAAAAACGTTATTATGACGAGGGAAGTCATAGAGAGACTAGCCGTAGACAGACGGTTATACATCTATTGGGTAGCCGGACATAAGAGCATTGCAGGAAACGAAATTGTAGATCAGATTGCCAAAGGCACTGTTTACATACAAATCGAACAAGAAAACGACATACTGAAACCTATATACGTATACAATGGCATCGCTGCGAACATGAAAATACGGATAGACAGGAGGTGAAATAATCTAGCCACTTGTAAAACCACGCGAATCATGTATACACAGAATGCAAATAAATACGCCAGATCCCTTTATAGGCCTGTCTAGAAAGGGAAGTAGAACTATCGGAAATATGCTGACAGGCCACGATTTGTTGGCGGCACACGCATACAAGATCGGAATCGCAAATAACGATAGCTGCAGATTTTGCAATGAACTACATAGAAGGAAGGGAAACTTTAGAAATCCTTGTATGTTCTTGCGCTGCATTAGCTTAAAACTGAATGAATGTTTAGGAGCTCTACAAGAAGAGAGGTTATAGCTTCAGAGCATACTTAGATTCGCAAAAGAGGCAGGCTTATGGTATTACAAGAAGCCTACTGCAAGGAACCGTAAGGGTTCTGGTATGACTAAGGGCCAATAGGTGTATGTGATGGCTTTCAACCAGCCAGCTCAACCTAACCTAGCCTAACGTCAAGAAGTACACAAAACATTGCACTCTTGCCTTTACGTTTATATGATTTTTATTGATGTAATCAGCTGTAGTAAGTGTGTATTAAACTCGTAATAAAATAAGGATTACCAGTTTTAAGTAAAAATGCGTGAAAATCCCATTGAACATGGGGGCATCGCGGGACAGTGGCAAGATCGGAAGTGACCCAAATTATTGTGTCATGGGTTTTAGAATAATTTTAGCAAAGTTCAACCCTTCTTAGCAAGCTTCTGCATCCGCCAGTGTTTATTACACATACTTCATACGTAACACATATATATAAACGCAATACTTTATATCGGGTGTTTTTTAAGAGCTTGAGAACTTAAAATGATAATGCAAAACAGAAATATTGTTGAAATGAATTTGTTTTGTCATAATCTACCAGATAGTGGCATGGTATTTATTTTTTTGGTATGATATTCGGCATATATTCGCGGTGACCACAAGCTGCATGGTCCATTCCATCAATCCAATTTTTGACTACTTTTTCCAATAAACCTGGCCGTATGGCCTCAATGGTGACTTTAATATAGCAATAAATCGGTTGCTAGGCGCGCTGTAGGACAAGTTGCGCCCTCTTGTTAGAACCAAATTTCGTCGATATTTAGTTGCTTAATTTTTGGAAGCAAAAATTCAGTCAGCATGGTTCGATAGTGCCCACAATTCACCGTAAAATTCCATGATGCCGCCAGCGTATAAATCGGACGTAAAATGGACGAAGGGAACTATGAGCTTCGCGAACAGATTTATTCATTTTCATTTTTTCTTTTTTTAAAGTGAATTTCCACAGTTTAGAAGCGTTTTAATGGCGTTAAGCGATTCATGACGCCTTGCCAAAACTTACTGAACAGAAATGTGAACACAGTATGCCATTCTCAGCAGTCAAACATACCCGATACAAATGCGAGTAAAAAGTTTAACAATATTCGGAAATAATTTGCAGCTAAAAACACACCCGATACAAATGCGAGTAAAAAGTTTAACAATATTCGGAAATAATTTGCTCAGTTTCCAATAAATCCTCATTTACAACTTTTTCATGCAAATTGGATTAATGAAATGGAAATTGCTATGTGTGTGTGCTGTCTCACTTATTTGCAGGCCCAACTTAAATTGCAGTTTGCAAAAGCAGATTTTTTTCTTTTAATTGCCAAACAATTTACGATTCAAGCAAGCGGATGCCATTTGTTTACTATATACTAGCGCGTATATGTATTCATACATACTTTTCTAGACATTAAAAGATTTTCCGTTTCCATTTAGTAAGAACTTTTACAAAATCGTACTTTCCAGCTACAATTTTGGAATCAAAAAACAAAAACCCAATTATACAAACGCACGTGCTGCCACTATAAATGTTAATACGAATGTATTCGCTCACATAGAAAGGATACAAATGTGTATATGTATACATATGCATATATTTGTATTTGTATACGATGTGTGCTGATGTGAGTGTGTGTGTAGTTGAGCCGCAAAGGCTTTTCGCTCGTCAGCGTCGGGAATTCCTCATTTGCATATTTCACTACTTCGTTGCATTTCAAATTAAATTAAGTGCAAATGTGCAAATTTTACGCCGATGAATTGTTTTCGCAATTATTTTACTCAAAAACTACAATGCTTGAGTTTCAAGAGTTTTAAGTGCACTCACTCCCTCACACTTTAAGGTATTTACGGTAATGACTATAGAGACAAGAAATCCTTGCGGAGCGCTGCTGTTGCGCTACCAACGCCACCAACTCCACACCAACTAACCTTGCGCTGCTTTGCTTACTGATGTTTCGTTAGCACTCGTTTTACCCTTTGCATAAATTTAAATTGTTTTTTAATTACATATTACGCATTACTCTATAAACGATAATAAGCATGCACATAAGCATTACTATATCCTTACAGCAAACAGCATAATGGCATATAAGGTTTCAATAGGTGCACGCGAATTTTGCTGGAATTTTGTGGCATATGAGAAAATCAAAAAGTATAATCAATTATAGTGAATTATGCACATACGTGAAAGATTATCGATATTTTTCCAAAAATAAATTTTGTTTAATTACAAAATTTCATTGTTTGATTGAGAAAATTTATCGGCAAGCGATGAGTAATAGTAAATTTAGTTGGAATATTTATGTAGCTCCTTATAAAAAACTAATAAAAAAACACATCAATAAAAAACTACTGCCGGTGGGAGGCGGCTGAAATCTGTAGGCCTCTCCGTTTGTAAGACAACTTCAAGACGCTCACCCCAAATTTGAGAAGGAGCTCAGTCAATTACCCACACACAGGATGATGGCGTACATCCTAGTCTGTTGAAATTAATAAAATTTATTATCAAAATCAGTGGCCTGTTAGCCAAAACTCCATAAGCTACATCCTGGCATCGTGGAGAAAATTATCTTCAGTGATTGACTCTGGCTGAGCGGCTTGTAAGCAAGCACAAATATCAGATTTCATCAGCTGCCTCCACACTACGAAAAAGTCTCTGTTGGTGCGGATTTTAATCTGGCGGCAAAATAGACCCCTATTTTTCGAAGATGTGCAAGGAGATGAGCTCACTCTCAATAACAGATATTGACGATGGTAACAAACTTTTCGTGGTTTAGAATGGCGTGCAAAGGCCTTCTATATATGTAAGTTCAAAAGGAGCTCACTTGCCAACTGCATAGAGTACACTGTACTTATTGGTGGTTCCTACATTCACTAACATCGCTCTACTATTTTCTGTGGCCCACCTGAAATATTTGGCTTATGTAAACTTGAATTGTCGCTTTGAATGTCTCCATTTATTTATTCGATTTCTTTTTTATATTTGTTTATTTATTTCGAATTAATAATATTAAGTACTATGTACAATAAACAATAGTATTAGTATAGTAATGATGTGTCGTACAATGTCTCTAGACGAGCTCTCAAGTACCTATATTATTTGATGCTATATTAAATTCGCTACTACTTTTTATATTATTTATATGTACTGAAATTTTTTTTTTTTGACAGCATGTTATAAATGAGAATTTAACGCCTATGAGTTTAGATATCAGGCCTTCGATCCACACTTTGTCGAAAGCTTTTTCAATGCCTAAGAAGCAAACTCCTGTGACATGTTTTTTATTCCAGCTCCAGTTAATTTCGGAGGTCACAAGGTTAATTGCATGTATAGTTGAATGTCTATATTTAAAACCAAATTGTTTAGAATTCACTAAGTTGTTGGTTTTAGTGATCCTGTTTATATTTATGTTGATTACGACCTCAAAAACTTTACTAATGTTTGGTAACAAGCTAATTGGTCGGAGATTTTTCAAAAAGTTTTTGTCCTTCTCATTTTTTGGTATCACGATCAGTTTAGCTGTTTTCCAAATAGGAGGAAAATAGGTATTATTCAACATGTTGTTGAATAGTGTGCAATAATCTGAAATTAGTTCTTGGGATAAGTTTTTCAGAATAATGTTAGGTATTTGGTCTTACTTTTAAGATTGGAAAATATATCTGAGAGATCATCGAAACGAATAAAGCAGTTGCCTGTTTGTTCTTCGGTTAAATTATTGGCTTGTTTGTTGACATCAAAACTTGTTTTGGTTGCTCGAAAGCTGTCGAATAAAGTTTCTGTTTCTAAAAACTTATTGAAGCATTCTTGCACCTATAAGTGAACGAGATTGTCAGGTTTTCACTGTTTTAAAGAATGAATTGCTTCAAAATGAAGTCCTACTATATCGGGTACATCTTCACTTTTTTGATGGAGTAGTTGTCTGTTCTAAAATTTTTTTCTAGTAGATTGCAATCAAGGCCAGCTTTTTGAAGTATATCTGATGAGTTAAAAGGAACGTTTATGAGACTAATTGAGTTGTCGTTTTTTAGAAATGTTCGTTTAATTACTGAAAATGTTTAGGGGTCGCTATTCTTAAGGGAAATAAGTGTGTGTTCGAGTTGATTATTAAATTGAATCTTTATATTGTCATTAATAAGTTTTTTGATAAGTTTTAGTTCTGTTTTTTCTTGTTAGAGAATATTAGGAGAGAGGTATATTTGTAGACGGTTGTGTTTTTGACGTTAGTAAGAATTTTACTTTTTTCTTTCAGTAGTGTTTTTATGATAGGTAGGTTTACAAGAGTATTGGTAGGGTTTTTTGTCTTTACTTGTGGTACATTTTTTTCTACAGCTGCTTTAATAATTTTATTTAGCATAAGCAAGTGAAGATCAATTTCGGAATTAGTTAAGTTTCTATTTTTTGATGCCAAAATCTCTTTCTGAAGTTGTGTATTCAAGGTATTTCGAAATTTTTTCCAATTGGTTTTTTTATAGTCCAATGTTCTTTCGATTGGACTGCCTGCCGAGGTAAGATAGAATGTGCCATCCCTACGAGTAGCGTTGATTTCGATAGCGCAATGGACGCTATCATAGTCGATGCATTTTAAACAGTTAATTGTATCATTGACTTTTTGAATATCTATTCTATGATCAGCAATACAAATATCTAGGAAAGAGTGGGTCCTTTCATAAGATGGAGTTACGGAGGCATACATATTACACCTAAATTCTATTGCATTTGAAGTAAGCCAATCTTTTAAAGCGTTGCCTTTAGTATTGTTTGGCGTGTTTCCCCAGTCCGAGTGTCTACTATTAAGGTCGCCTGCTAATATGTAGTAATGATCTGGGTTTGAAGGTCAAGAACTTCAAATATTACATTGAGTTCTGATTTGAATGCTTCGTTGTTGTTTCCTGATGGATAATAAGCTGCCATTAGGTACATGATATTATTCGGGGGCATATGCATTTTAATTATACACCCTTCTAAACAAGAGAGGGAGTCTACTCTATAATTAAAAACTTAGGCAATTTTCATATTTTCTTTAATTAAAATCGCTGGGGGAGGAACCACCTGTCGTTCTTCTAGATCTATCTCTCCTTATTAAATTATATCCATTAAATTTTAGCTTGTGCTTTGAGTTTAGTTTGGTTTCGTTCAGCAAAACTATGTCTGGATTGTTATCTGTTAAGAACTTACTTCATTCTATTCTTGTATTTATATTAATGATCGGGTTAACCTTAGTGGAAATTATTTTTAAATGCGATTGTGAGTCTAGACTACATACAGTTTGTATTTCGAGCTGCTTCTGACGAGCCATAATTTGTCTACTTAGAGATAACATTGTATTTTTTAATTCTAGCAGTATTACATTTTGATTGTTAGTAGGATTATTTGCCCTAATATTTTCTTTAGTTATGTCGGAATAGCTAAAATTCGGGCTAGTGAATGTTCCAGTGGTTGCTTGTTTTAGCAGCAATGAGGTTATGTTTTCTTAATCTAATTTTCTTCTGCAGTTCTTTGTATCGGTTGCAGCCTTTGTAAGATGCAAGGTGTCCAAACTTCTTGCATAAGACACAGTACACATTTTCCCTCTCCGTCAAGGTTCCGCTTGGGGAATAGCAGTCTTCGGTTTTATGTGTTCCGCTACATTTGACACATCTTGTTGGTAGGTTACAATAGCTGCGCTTTGGAAGAAGCTTTGGCAATTCCTGCATTGAGTTATCGCAGGTCTACGTAAGTGTTCCCATTTAATGCAGTGGTATAAAATAGTTTTAATATGTTTTAATTCCTTAACATTGCTTTCTGCTCTTATTTGAACCATAAAAATTGGTAGTTTTATTTTTTGTTGTGTTGAGTTTTTAGTAGTGAATTGTGCTACTTTGAGGGTTTCAAGGTTATCGTTTGATAGTTGCAAAGTTCACTCAAAATGTCTTTGGTGTCGGTGTTACTCTTTAGCCCTTTCATTAATATAGTTTTTGTTTTCAAACATTTAGGCGTATATGAGTAGAATTTGACTTTAGATTTTTCTAAGTATCCTCGAAGTCTTTTATAGTCGGCGATGTTTTTAGGTAAATTGCTACCTTGTTTTGTTTCTATTCTTTTATTGTGAATTGTGTTATCATTAAGCCATCTTTTATTAATTCTATAATTTGTTTCGATTCTATATCAAATGTATTTATAGGGGGAATATTTTTACTATTGTTTTTGTGTCTGATATTTGTGTTTGTTTTTGTTGCACTGTCATTGTTTACAATAGTAGAGGCAACTGGATTTGCAATTGACTTTGCGCTTGTTGGTGTATCGGTGATATTATTTGTTGTATCACCAGTTTTTATTTGTTCACTTATTTCGTTGCTTAAATTGTTGGTATACAAGTACTGCTCAAATTTTTCTATCACTTCATTACACTCCTGTAATTAATGTCTAGAATAGCATAGTAATTGTTTTTTCTATGTTTTGACATTATGAACTCTGTCACGTTGTCAATCTTTCTTTTTCTATTTAAGTCACTGCTTGCAGAGTTTTTAGCATTTTTAAATGCAAATTCAAGCGCATTGCGCTCACACATCATTTATGAAACCACTGACGAATGGTTTTAGTCCACATCTAGCACTCCTGAAAACAAATTAATCGAATTAATCTTATGCTTAGAAATTCGCCCGGGCTAATTGAATATTTTTCTCAGCAGTACGTGTTGATCGTGAGACCGCATTCGACAAACTCCTATTTATTCGAGTTCTTAACGAAGATCGAAGATGTAATCAAAAAGTGATTTACTAGCATCCACCACCCGAAGCGAAAGCGGCAATATCATTTGCCCAAAATTATGTTCCATACATAATATCATCGAATGCATGTGAAAATAAAAAACAATATGACTGACAATGTATTTGCTTTATTTGATATCAAAGTTCGAGCGGTCTTAATGAAAAACCCTATCCATACATACTTATATGGGGAGGTAACCACCACGCCACAAATATTTTACCAAAGCGCTTAAAATAACAACATGCATACATAAATGCATACAAACATGAATATGTAAATTCCTTTTTTGAAATTGCTTTTTTTATTTCTTAAAACAACTATCATTCAGTTATAATCCTTGAAAGTTCTTTGTACTCGTATTTCGTCCTACAGCTAAGTTAAGAGAATTAGTACGATGAACAATGTCTTATTGCTGCAGCAAATATAAAAGCTAAAAATGGAACACTAATTCGAGTGATACTGCAAGTCAAAGAGAGGGAAGAGAATAAATTTCAAAGAGAAAAAGTTGAAGCTTGTTCCAAGAAAAATCACTCGAAAGACCGAGTTAGTTAAGATAGAAAAAAAATTGGCAGCCATTACTCTAGACATCAACTTTTATATTATTCTATTTTTTATATTGTTCCTCTTTTAACTTCTTTACTAAATTTTTCTCGCGTTCATTAGTGGTGTAGCTACTTTGTTTTACTCTAATTTTCTTTTCCGGCTATTTGACAGTTCGCCACTTAAGATGTCATATCAAATAAATTAAATAATTGAAATATTACAATTTACCTTTCGCACTTAACATACCTAACACCATATACTAATCTAATACCTACAGATTCTTAATAAATAAAACAATTAACATTCAAACGTTGATCTTTGACCACTAACTTACATAGCTCCTTGGCACAAAAACAACAAGCAAAATACGAAAACAACACAAAAAACTAATTAGTGTTAACCTACGGAACTAGATTAACTGGGCATTTATTTCCTATAGCCAGATCAGTGTATGAGGTGTGGCCGAGTAGATAGATGACTTTTCTTTTTTCTCAAAAAATACTTACTTATTCAATACATATTTGCTCTCCCCAATCCACATGTAATATACTTCTGATAAGCGCTTTTTGGCCTGACCTTGAGCTCTTCCAACGATACAATATTTATCTCCTCAATAGTGGCAAAGCTCAATTTTTTCATGAGTATTTTTAGTTT
Source organism: Anastrepha ludens (assembly GCF_028408465.1). NCBI lineage: Eukaryota > Metazoa > Arthropoda > Insecta > Diptera > Tephritidae > Anastrepha > Anastrepha ludens. The sequence goes on from NC_071500.1 coordinate 73,187,107, forward strand.
TGAGAACAGAAAAAAGGTGATGTGTGCCAAGTCCGGTGAATATAGTAACTGAGATAAGATTAAGATGTTATTTTTGAACAAAAATTAATTTCTTTGGTATACTTATGTATACTTTTTCTAGATAAACAAAAATGTGAAACAAACCAAAAATGCAGAATGACTGACAGAATCTGTATAACAAACAAACTTATATATGTATTGGGTTGGGGTAAAAGTTCATACCGTTTTTGTATTTTCTTTTATTTTACAATGATTTGTTTACTGTTGGCAAAGGGTAAGTATTCATTCGATAGAACTCTTTGTGTTTTTGAGTTATTTAACTTTTTATTAGTTTTGAGGATTAGAAATGGAATGCCCAGGAGGCAAAAATCTACATTTTCGACACCTGCCCTTCTTTGCCTTTCATGGAGGTCAAAAAGCTGCCGAAGCAGGCCGCCACATTTGCGACGTGTATGGAGAAGGTGTCATATGCGAGTATACAGCACGGAAATGGTTTACAAAGTTCCAAAAGCGGATTCAGCGGAAAGTTTTCTGCATTCGATGAAAAGCGTCTCAAATCATTTTTTGAAGGTGAACGTGAATTGGCGAAAAAATGAACTACGATCATAAAACGAATTTCAATCACCTTCATTCAAATTCCTTCAAATTTACCGAAAAATTGAGAGCCAGAGTGCATCACGAGCTCAACGAAAAAACCAAATAACGTCACCTTCAAATTACTTCTCAGCATCTCGCCCATCAGCGAGCAACACGTGGTCATAAACTGCGCTTTTTTACCGAATCGCCACGGGAGATGAGAAATGGTGCCTATATATCCGTATGAAGCAAAGAAAGAAGTCGGTGGCTTCAGGAGATACGCCAAAGCCGATAGTCAAGCTGGATCTTCATCCAAAAAAGATCATAACATATGTTTTGTGGGACTGGGAGGGTGCACTGTGAAATGCTCGAAAAGAATTGCGCGCGAAAGATTTGGCATTTTGACAATCTCGGCCCGATTGCCTTTCAAATATTAGTTGCGGAAGTACTTACTAGGTTGCATTTAATAAAGACCTAAAATAGGAAGATGAAATGCATTACAGGACTCATTATAAGAAAGCTGGCACTCACAGAACATGTTGTTGGATGAAGTGTTCAGCGGACGTAAATACCAGCGACGGCATCAAGAAGCCTTTCCCGAAACAAGAATGTACACCCTTTTTGAGTGTTTGGCCGAGGTCCTCCTCCTATTTGTGGGGTGCGTCTTGATGTTGTTCCACAAATGGAGGGACCTACAGTTTAAAGCCGACTCCGAACGGAGTTCCACTGGGTTATATATATATATATATATATTATATATATATAATTGGCGCATACACCCTTTTTGGGTGTTTGGCCGAGCTCCTCCTCCTATTTGTCATGGCATTTCATGGCAGAAATACATTCGGAGGTTTGCCATTGACTGCCGAGGGGCGACCGCTATTAGAAAAATGTTTTTATTAATTTTGGTGTTTCACCGAGATTCGAACCAACGTTCTCTCTATGAATTCCGAATGGTAATCACGCACCAACCCATTCGGCTACGGCGGCCGCCAATAATTAATAATGTAATAATAATTAATTGAACTAAATACAGGTAGTTGTTTGTCAATTAGTTGATAATCTAAGAAAAATCGGGGTCAAAGTGTGTGCAAAGTTTAACCGAGTTTTATGAAGCCGTTATCGAGATAAACGCATTTGATCACCTTGGACACATTATTTACACCAAGTTTGAGTAATTTTGCTTTATTTATAACACTGATATAACTTTTCTTTTTTAAAAATTAGCGTTATATGGCAGACCGATTCTGCCCATTTTCAATACCAAACTGCCTTGGACAAAGAGTAGTGCCACATTTACACCAAATTGCAGGCAGATGGCTGGACGAATAGACAAACATGTCCATATCGACTCCTGTTATCCTTCTGACATTTCGGGTTTGATGCTCTTTGAAACTCGAAATTAAAACTACTAACAGAACTTGAGCGGTAATATATTGATTCAGGCAGCCAAGCAACGCTATTCGTGTTACATCGCCAATTACTAGATCAAAATTAATCGAGCTGAGCAAATTCATATTAATATTCAGATGCCCAGTCGATGGTGATCTCTCTTGATTAGCTTCGCGGCTTTATGATAATCGGAGGAAATAAAGTGGCGAACGGATTCGCTAAGGTATTAGGATGCCCTCTCAAATACAAAGAGAGATTCGAGCTTCCTTATAATTGCTAGGAAAATATGTTCTCATATTTAAGCATGTAGAATAGCAACAGAACTCTGACCAAATTATTATTAACTGAACACAACAGCTTTACTAAAGTGATCAGGGGCAGAAGTGTTTACAACTTTTGTAGAGCAACTATCACTAGGCATTGGTGGATATGAAAGCATGCTGCAAGAATCGGCATTGGCTTTGCGAATGTCCAACTCCGACGTTGCTGAAACATAGAATCCGCCGGAAGTTTGTAATGTGACAGTTAACTAATCGGAAGCTACAAAGGTGATATAAACTATCAATTTATGAAAATGCCAAAAGGGTTCGACAAATAAACCTACCGTGTCATGATCCATTAAAGTCATTTACTTAATCTCTGGGTGAACACTCGGGTAGCTTCACAAACTCCAACTTTTCATAAATTACCTCCGCAATGCATTTTCAAAAGTAAATATTAGTTGCACTCAATTACTCAAAAATCATTTACTTTGGAATTGGAGTCAAACAGAAACGGCTGGTGCTAATGTCATCGTTGACATATTCATTTCATGCATCAGCAACTCGAAACAAGGCAAAAATGTTTGCCAATCAAATGCACATTCATTACTCAAATGCATAAGAGTACTTCAAATTGCTCTTCAAGCGGATGTGAAGCAAATGCAAAGCTGAAAAAATGCCACCACTCTTGTTGGAAAGAAGCAGAAACAAATGGTGAAACATGAACTGCAAAGCCAACGACCAACGACTATCGAAATAAGAGAAACAACAACAACAAAAGCAAAACAGCAAATACCAAACAATTTATTTAGCTTAAAATAGTCATTTATAATGGCGTCTTAAATTTAACACATTGTCGTCCTTTCTCCATTTTTGCACAACATCAACAATTTCTTGCTGGAGTTACAGTGGCGAGCATAACTGCCTGCATGATACTTTTTTTAATGTTTTATTTAAATATTTTTATTTTTCTTTTTTTGCAATTTTTTTAATATTGGGCATTATTTAACCAATACCACTTACCGTCGTGTCTGGATATAGTGAACACTAAACATGTTGAGTGCAGTATTCTTAACAGTGAACAGTCGAGAAACTCTAAATAGTGAGCAAAATTTTCAAAGCAATCTCAGGCAAAAAGCAATAAAAATATTTGTTTTCTTATCGAGTGTAAACCATATCTGGGTGGACGTATGCCGTTATAAGTAATTTGTTTATGCCATCATGTCCGTGAGGAAATTCCTTTCGTTAAAGAAAAAAATTTAAACTATTGAAAACATCGAAAAAGCTTAGTGTTTTATCTTTGACAATAATATTTGGAGTACCAAATCAACAATTTCGGAAATAAATAAAAAGATGTGCAACATTCTCCCTCACCCGACTGCTAAATTGTCGTGGAAAACTCTTAGAAAAGTTGTGTCATTTTGGACAAATAAAATAATTTTTGAAATATTAACCTTGATGTAATGAACAACCTGGATACAGTAAACAGGCTTTCACTATTCTTCTATTATAATTACTGCCTGCCCAAACATTTCTTTAAGATTCAGATTAAAAAGTTCGAAATAAGATGCAAATTTTAAAACTTTTTCTAGATTTTGTATAGAGTTTGAAAGTTGGATTTATATTATATTATATAGATTTGGCTAAAGAATGAAGAATATACAAAAAAATTCTAGCTAGAAAAACATTGGAAGTATTAAAAAAAAAACATCTTGCACTCACTTATGCTCGCCGCTGTACCTACCCAAAAGAGAACTTAAGCACTCACACAAACAAGAAGTACACTTATAGGCAAAATTGTGTTTTGCTTTTATAGTTGTTGCAATTTGGATGTCATCGTCGCCAATTTTCTTTGCATGTGCTTTATTGTTTCAGTCTCCCACTGACACTGCAACACACCCACTTTACGAGCTGATGATGAATCTACAAAATCATTTGAACGACAATAGTGCCAAAAGCTGGAATGGCGGGCACCACCGATGTTTAAGTTGTTGAGGATGCTGGCTGGGTGTGTTAGCGTTGCTTTGAATAAATGTGCGATTCTGGCAGGCCCATTAATTTTTCACTCTCTTCGTACACAAAGTAATAAATTTCTCAATAATATTGTCGAGAGAGAGAGAAAACTTTCGAGGAGATCGGATATTTATATATTACATTGCCCATAATCCATTCATTTTTAAGTCTACCTTGTGGACAGATAAAACCGCGACGGAGCTTAAGTCAAATATACGACGGCATGTAAAAAGTACCTTTGGATAAAATTAAGAAATATTTAAATTTATTTGCGACAAACAGAATGAGAAGTGAAAGAAGATTATTACTAGCACTGCACACTTATCCTGGCGCGTAAGGCTAACATTTAGATTTTTATACTTTCAAGTGTGAAGACAAGAAAATAAAGTTATCGTTTTGCATACATATAACCCAGTGGAACTACAATATTATTTTTTAATTATCCGGCACTTCACGGTGATTTTGAATGAAATTAAATGTAGGCACCCATTCTCTCCGCCAAACTACTACACAGACATATTCATGTACATAACAGGTGGCGCTAAAGTAATCCTCCTATCAGGAAATGCTGTAAATTTTGCGATTGGCCCCTAATGTCAGTTTTGTTTTGACATTTGTGTAGTAAACTCATGCGAAATACACGTTAATAAACAATGTCACGCTACACTGCTCCAGAACGCGGAATATTGCTGACTATTTATTTGACCAATAATCGGTCGGTGACTTTGGCACAACGTGAATTTCATCGCAGATTTCCTCGCCGTCCAACGCTTACTGGTGAAACACTGCGACGTTTAGCCGCTCGCCTCAAAGAGACTGGCACAACACGAGATGCTGCCAGGCGTGGCAGACCCCTGAGTAGCCGTTCTGCAGAGAATATTGCTGCTGTAGCCGAGGATGTCATGGAAACGCCGTCGACATCGACCAGACGACGTGCCACGCAAATGGGTATCAGTCGACGGTCTTTACAGCGAATTTTGATACAAGATGTTTCCATACAAAGTCCAGACGGTGCATCAGCTGTTAGCTGCTGACCGCCAATCGCGTCTAACATACGCTCAAGCCACCCTTAATCACCACCAAGAGGAAGATGATTTTTCATCAAACATAATAAGAGTGATGAGGCCCATTTCCATCTTAACGGGTACGTAAATAAGCAAAATTTACGCTTCTGGGGCACTGAAAATCCGCGTGTAACCCACGCAGAGCCATTACACTCGCTCAAAGACACTGTATGGTGTGTTGTTTTCGCTGGAGGAGTCATCGGACCTTTTTTCTTCGAAGACGTCGCGGGCCAAACGGTTACTGTGAATGGTGAGCTCTACAGAGCAATAACCAACGAGTTCTTTTTGCCGCAACTTGATGAATTGGGATTGGAAAACATGTGGTTCCAACAGATGGTGCAACGGCACCCACTGCACGTCCCACAACCGATATGCTGAAGGATGCATTTCCCGGGCGCCTAATCTCCCGTTTTGGCGATTTGCATTGGCCAGCAAGATCGCCTGATTTGACCGTTCCAGACTTCTTTCTGTGGGGCTTTTTGAAGTCTCGGGTTTATGTCAACAAGCCTCAGACTCTTGCAGCTCTTAAAGACAATATCCGTCAAGAATGTGAGGACCTATCGCCGGAAGTTTTGGCCAAAGTGATGGAAAATGCCATAAAAAGGGCTCAAATGGCAATCAACTGTAGCGCTGGCCATTTACATGACATCATATTCTCGACTTGATGTAAAAAAAATTAAAAGACCAAATAAAAATAATCCACAAGAAGAATCAAAGTTTTTCTTTTTTTTTTTTAAATTACAGCCAAAAAACATCGCAAGGTTACTTTTGCGCCACCCTGTATATATATATAATTGGCGCGTACACCCTTTTGCCGAGCTCCTCCTCCTATTTATGGTGTGCGTCTTGATGTTGATCCACAAATGGAGGGCCTACAGTTTCAAGGCGACTCTGAACGGCAGATATTTTTATGAGGAGCTTTTTCATGGCAGAAATACACTCCGAGGTTTGCCATTGCCGAGGGGCGACCGCTATTAGAAAAATCTTTTTCTTAATTTAGGTGTTGCACCGAGATTCGAACCTACGTTCTCTCTGTGAATTCCGAATGGTAATCACGCACCAACGCATTCGGCTACGGCGGCCGCCATGCACGTACATACATATGTAATTACCACCAAAAAAACATTTATATGTCAGTGTATAAATTTATTTTAATATTTTATACTGAAACCATGTTCCGGACTGTTGAAATGCTACTTTATAAAAGCAACCCTAGCAATGCATATGTCCATGTTCGAATTGTCGAACATACATACATAAGTATTAATAAGAAAGCACATTAATTTTAAACTTGTTTTCGAATGTAACCACCACTTGCGTTCTGTCAATAAAACCAACAGGTTATGGGCCCAGGTACAAATTCCTGGAATCCAAATAAAGTGTATTGTTAAATTAAAAGTGTCAAGATGAGTTCTTCGCTTTTTAACATTGATAAGTTGGACGAATCCAACTATGACTCTTGGAGTATACAGCTAAAGAGTGTGCTAGTTCATCCGGAACTATGGTCAGTAGCGTCGGGGGTAACACCATGTCCAGAAGCAGCTGAAGATGACAAGAATGTGGTAGCATGGAAGGTCAAAGACAAAAAGGCCACAGCGACAATTATATTGAGCATAACACCGATGCAGATAGCGTATGTAAAGAACTGTAAGACGTCCAGCGAGGCATGGAATACTCTTCGTGATATTCATAGGCCAAAGGGACCTGTACGCAAAGTAACTTTATTTAAGCGTTTACTTGGAATGCGTATGAAAGATGGCGAGTGCGTTCAAGAATATGTGTGTAAATTTACATCATTGGCTGAAAAGCTAGAAGAAATAGGAGTTGGTCTCCAAGAAGAATTTTTCGTTATAATGCTTCTTGCAAGCTTGCCAAAATCCTTCGAGAATTTGGTTATAGCATTAGAATCTCGTGACGAATTACCCAAGCTTAGTGCTATAAAGATAAATTTAATAGAAGAAGGAGAACGTCGTAATTCTAGTAGTGTGGAAAACACCGAAAGTACCGTGCAAGCATTTATGGTTCGAGAAAATTCTAGCAAAATGCGTAGTTCGACGAATTCAAAATCAAACGAAATCAATATGCAGCAAGCATTTGCAGCGAAGTCGACGCAGGGTAGCGACAGAGAAAAGAGAAACGTTAATTTCAAAAATGTTACTTGCTATGGTTGTGGGCAGAAGGGCCACATAAAAACCAATTGTCCGAAATCAAACAAGTTCGTGAATTCAACGAAAGAAGATTCAGCGAAGAAGCGTCAACAACAATGTTCGTTCACTGCTTTAGGTGCAACAGACTTCGACACGTTCGGCAGAGGAAAATGGTGCTTAGACAGTGGTGCGACTGCGCATATATGTTGTGACCGTACGTTGTTTTCGAACTTCGTGAATCATACAGAATCGATCGCATTGGCAGGTGACAAGAGCATTCGTGCCGAGGGTAAAGGCGATGTTAAAATACAAACTGGCATGTGTGATTTAACATTGAAAGATGTTTTATACGTACCGGGTATGAGAGGCAATTTTATACCAATTGGCCGTGCCGTCGAAATGGGTTGCGCAGTAAGCTTCAACAAAAAATATGGAACGGTGAAAAAGAACGGTGATGATATTTTACGACTCAAACAAAGCAACAACTTGTTCATGTTTGAAGATAAGCGCAGCAGTTGTTTTGGTGCCATACAAAAGCAAGCAATCATATGGCATAATAGGTATGGGCATTTGAATTATACCAGCTTGAACGAACTTGCACACAAATCTTTAGTTCATGGGATGGAAAAAATAAGTTTCTCGGAAAAGCCAGTATGTAGGACATGTATGTTATGCAAAATTCATACACAACCGTTTCCAAATACGAATGAGCATAGATCAAAGAATTTGCTAGATTTGGTGCATACGGATGTATGTATGTGGGCCTTTTGATACACCATCGCTAGGTGGATCAAAATATTTTCTGACATTCATAGACGATATGTCAAGAAGGATATTTGTCTATTTTATAAAATCAAAAGCTGAGGTGTTCAACAAATTTGTCGCATTTTGTACTATGGTTGAGCGACAAACAGGTAATCGTATTAAGGCGGTAAGAAGCGACAACGGCGGTGAATATATAAATAAACAGTTAAATGATTTTTTCGAGAGTCGAGGCATTATACGTCAATTGTCAGTTCCCTACACTCCGCAGCAAAACGGGGTAGCGGAAAGGGCCAACCGCACGTTGGTTGAAATGTCCAGAAGTTTGCTGGTGCATTCGGGTATGCCCGATTCGTTGTGGGCAGAAGCGGTAGCGACGGCAGCGTATTTGCGCAATCGTGCGCCGACCAGAGCGCTCGGTAATGAAACGCCTATGAGGCGTGGTATGGCAGGAAACCATCAGTGCAGCACTTAAAAGTATTTGGTTCTGTGGCGGTGGCGTTGGACAAAACGCATCATAAGAAATTCCAACAAAAAGGCAAGCAGTATGTAATGGTTGGATATTCTTTGGTGTCAAAGGCATATAGGCTATATGGCCTCTGGCGACGGTCAAGCATTGTTTGACAAGAACTTTATATGTGTGCGTGTCGGCTGATTGACGCTAATATCTAAAATTTTTGATTTTCATCATTCAAAAGCCGACAACAAGTATGTGTGACACGACGACACCCGACTGCACTAACACACACAAAGCTCAGTCAAGCATGCTGTATCGTCTCCAGAGGCCAATATGATGCAGAGTTGCGGCAAGTAGTCGAAAAGCGGGATGTGTTGTTCGATGAGGCAAGTTGCGTTGAAGGATCTGGTAGTAACGGAATAATGTTTGATTTTGAGTGCAAGCGGCAAGTTCAGATAGAAGCCAATAACAACAACAACAAATCTGGTGACACAAGGGAAGTAGTTAATGAAATAGACAGCAGCTGTGAGAGTGACGCGAATGACAGCGATGATGGTGTTAGAGAAATTAGCAGCGAAAATGACGAATTTCTAAGTGCTGATGAGCAGCAGGTGAAGCGTGGACCAGGAAGGCCGATGCTGGTTCGGACAGGTATGCCAGGTCGTCCCAAGAAGAAATTTAACGTATTGAATGCTATGGACACGAATGAAATAGAAGTACCAGAAACATATGAAGCAGCAATGGCTGGAAAGCAAGCGGATATCTGGAAAAAGGCGATGGACAGGGAGCACCAGGCTCTCACTTCAAATCAGACTTGGTCATTGGTAGATGTGCCTAAGGGGCAATCGGTAATCGGCTGCAAATGGGTGTATAGCATCAAAAGAGACAAACACGGCAACATTGATCGTTATAAGGCGCGTTTGGTGGCGAAAGGCTGTTCGCAGAAGTTTGGCGTAAATTATGAAGACACTTTTTCTCCGGTGTGTCGTTTCGAAACGGTACGATTATTATTAGCGTTAGCGGTAGAGCTGAAAATGTATATACATCAGATGGATGTGTGCACAGCGTATCTCAATAGTGAACTTAACGATGTCGTTTATATGAAGCAGCCAAAAAGGTATTGCAGCGGTAATAATCAGCAAAAGGTTTTGCGGTTAAATAAAGCGATTTACGGTCTAAAGCAAAGTGGTAGAGAATGGAATTCCAAGCTGGATGCGACGTTGCGTGATTTGGGTTTGATTCAGTGCGAGAGCGAGCGATGTCTTTATAAGAAAGATGTGGAAGGTAATCTTTGCCTAATACTTGTATATGTAGATGATCTCCTTCTAGCGTGCCAGTCAAAAGAAGTTATAATGAAAGTCAAAAGTAACATATGCGAAAAGTTTGAGTGCGTTGACAAAGGTTCAGTACAGATGTTTTTGGGCATGCAGATTGAGCGAGATGGAGAACTGGGGATATATCGGTTGGACAATCACAGTGCATCAAAGATTTGTTGCGACAGCATCGTATCGATTCATGCAGACCGGCATCGACACCACTGGACGCAGGTTTCCAGGTCGCGTGTGACTGCGAAAACTGTAAGAGGGTTGACTGAACGTCTTATCAGTCTATAATTGGGGCGCTGATGTGGCTAGCGTTATCTACGAGAAATTGGCGCAGCGTAATAAAGATCCGCATAGTGAACATATGGCAGGTATTATCCATGTGTTATGGTATCTAGCAGCTACGACCGATATGAAGTTACATTATCGTGCATGCAAGCAACCATTGAAAGGGTATGCTGACGCGGATTGGGGTGGCGATAGAGTTGACCGCAGGTCTTATACCGGCTACGTGTTCCTTCTGGCTGGTGGTCCGATATCCTGGAAGTTGGAAAAACAGGACTGCGTCGCCTTAAGTAGTACCGAGGCGGAATATTTATCTATGTCATCTGCAGCAAAGGAGGTGTTACACCTGCGACGTATTATCATCGAAATTGGTTGTGGTGATGCGAACACACCAACTGTGTTATTTGGAGACAACCTCAGTGCTCAACACCTTGCAAAGAACCCTGTGCACCATGCAAGGACGAAACACATTGATATTAGATATCACTTCGTGAGAAATATTGTTGAGAGAGGCGACATTAAATTAGAATATGTATCAACTAATGAAATGATAGCAGATATATTAACGAAGAATTTGTCAAAAAAGAAACACAATGAATTTTTGGAATTGTTAAGCCTTAAGTAATGTACAAATGATTTTGTAAGAACATCTGCATTGAGGAGGGCTGTTGAAATGCTACTTTATAAAAGCAACCCTAGCAATGCATATGTTCATGTTCGAATTGTCGAACATAAGTATTAATAAGAAAGCACATTAATTTTAAACTTGTTTTCGAATGTAACCACCACTTGCGTTCTGTCAATAAAACCAACACGGACAAGACAAGAACTAAAGCTATTTGCTGTCACGACCCAAATATCAGCTGAACAAAATCATATTTTCGTAAAACATCTTCATTCGTCTTCAATATTTCAACTCCAGATATCTCATATCCACTGACAACTTTTTAAACTGGCGCAACTCACCCTGACCTTGATTGAAAACACTGCTGGGTTTTTGCATTTATATTAGGTTCAATAGTTTTACTTCGCTGAAGATTACGAGCTAAGGCTATTATTACCACTACAATAACTGAAATTGTTAGCCAAGAATTTACTTGATGTGATTTTTTGTGGAAGGTAAGTTCTTGGATTTTCTGACATTTTCAATTTGGTTAATACTTCATTCGGTGAATGTCGGTAGGAATTGGGTATGATTGGTGCTTGATTTTAAGTAGCCTATTACATACTTGGGTGTATGGTAAATGATTTATTAAAATTTTGATATGTTCCACTTCTTATACATAGTTCACCAGCATTGAATAAAATAAAGCTAGTTCCTGTTAGATTTTTTTTAAGTTTACATTGCAACTAGTTACAAAGAAAAATATTATTAACTAACGAGCAATTTGTTTTGAATTTTTAATATGAGGTACATACAACACTTCAGGTGTGTTTCTATTTAGTCCATTAAGTCCTTACGTTTTTTTTGCGTTTCAATCTTCTTCTCCAGTTAGTTGGAGGAACAGGGCATGAGGCCTCCATATTGACGTGGTTTCTCAATCCTACTTTGGGGCGTTTGTTGCATTATTATTGTGTCTGCTACCGAGTCAATATTTAGGTCACGCTTGAGATCGGAGCTACAGCTAAACCAAGGAGCACCGACTGTACATTTAATATTTTTTCCTGGAAGCTTTGTAAATGTAGAATGATTCTGCAGTATTTGAGTATTTGTTCCTTTTTGAGCTGCAGTTCAAAAATTTAGTATTTTTTATTGGTTGGCACTTTAAATCAGAGAATCGTGCAATTAATTTGCTCCCGGTAGAGCAATGCTTAGAAAGAAGCGAACGTAATGAATTAAAATAAAATTTCAGTCGTGCTTTGTTGAATAAAAGTTCAAATTTTAGAAGTCAGAAATTTAATTATTAGTAATCACGAAATAGGTAAAACCGTACGGGAAATCGCAGAAATAGTAGATAACCCCGTTCGAGTGTATACGACGTGACAAAGAAAACAAATCCGTGGGAAATAAAAAGAACTCGAGACGACCAAAATTGTTTTCGGATTCAGATGAACGGTGGATAGTGCAGTCCTAAGCTGGCAATAGAAGTCGCTCAACAGCTCAATTGTGAAAGAATAATTATAATGGAAAAGTTGCACCAAAAAAACCTTTCATCAACGAGATTAACCGACACAAGAGAATAAAATTGCCAAAGTGTCATCGAGTTCTGGAAGAACGTTTTATTTGTAGATGAAAGCAAGATAAACATATTTCAGTCTGATGGACAATCATATGTATGAAGGAAACCTAATGAAGAGTTGCTAGAAAAAAACTGACGTCCGACAGTTTAAAATGGAGGTGGGTCGGTAATGGTATGGGGTTGTATGTTTGCCGTCGGTATTGCAAGTTTATGCTTCATTAACGGCAATATGGACCACAAACAATACCAATACTATCAAGTCAACGATCCCAAGTACGAGGCACTTGATGTCCGCCTATGGCTTATGTACAACTGTCCTGTAGTACTTGAAACACCTCCACAATCTCAAGGTAATTGGACATCTGTGGGCTCATTTTGAAAACCAACTGAAAAAGCATGTTATTAGAAGCACGAAAGACCTAGAAGATACTATTGAAGAAGAGTGGGGGAAATAGATGCTTTAACATGCAAGAAAGTGGTCGAATCCATGCCAAAAAGACTGAATGATGTAAGAAAAAATAAAGACTTGCCGACTAATTATAAATTATATTGTTTTTCTAAATATTATTTGTCTAACTCTACTTTATATAAATGTCCGAGTTCTTTTTTGTCATGTACCCTATGATCAGATAGTGCCGGGAACGTTTAAATAAAACAAAACAGAGTGAAATTTCAGGCAAATTTATTTTATCTCCTTCAAAATATGACCCGTCTGAAACAACACGCATGCGCCAACGTTTACCCCAGTCCACCATGCACTCCTGGTAGGCTGATGAAGGTATGGTATTCAGCTCCTTCGTCGCATTCTCTTTGATCTCCCCTATCGACTGAAATATCCTTTCACGAAGTGGTAACTTCAACTTGGGTAACTTAAGAAAAAAGTAGTCGCACGGGGCCATATCAGGTAAATACGGTGATTGCACGATGGTATTTCCTTGTTTTTTGGTCAAATAATCCAGCACAATTTGGAATCGGTGCGATGGCGCGTTATCATCATGCAAAATCCAATAATTGTTTGGCCACATGTCCGGCTTTTTGCAACGTACAGCATCTCTCAAATGATCCGATGGCGCTAAGAAGTGACAAATGTGTGTTTTACAGTCCTACCAACATAAGAAAAAAATATGGGCCGGTTCACACGTGCGCAGTTCGTTTAAATTAAACATACACGGAACTTTTTGATCATAGGGTATTTTGCTAAGTTTTTATGTTTGCATTTTATATGTACGAATGAGTTGAAGTTTGTTTATCTTTTTTGTATAATAATTTTGAAAAATACGCTTGAAGAACGAGAATAAATGTGACCTATAAATGCAATAGATTTGCGTTTTAATACAATATATATTATATATTTATTTTTTATTCAGCCACTGTAAGTTCAATCTAGCTGAGGCCAGGCTATTCTGAGTGTGTTCTACAAGTATGTTGTCTCTAAGTAATTTAATTCTTAGTAGTATTTCTAGGTTTCTTATGTATATCTCGATTTTCGTACTTCGAAATAAGTTTTCTGTCAAATTTTACGGTTTTTTTGAATATTTTGTAATGTTTTGTTGAAGTTATCGTTAATTTGTATGTTCCTGTTTGAGGTGCAATGTGATTGTTTGAGTCGAAAAGTTTGAGGTGTTCTTCTATATTCTGTCTGTCACATTTTACGACTTCAGTTACTTTTGCTGCGGTCGTCCCTATTATCGGCAGTATGAATATTGAGGGTATTGATGACCCCGAAGTTTCTTATAAGTTCATTTATTACTTCCATGTCGGTAATGGCCGTAAGGTCCTTCTTGCGTCGAGGACTGGTCCTTGTATCTTTATTACAATATATCGATGAAAAACAAATTCTTAAAGCTGTGCATTCTCATTGAAAAGAGGAGGAATAATTTGTACATCTCTAATGAACGCAGATAAATCATTTTATTTATCGCCTCTAAATTCCTTTACTGTTGAAGTTTCTGTTATAAATTCGGTTATTGCGATTGCCGAATGCGGTTGTTAGTAAGCTCCGCTTTTGTTTTTGTTGTTTGTTGTTATTGTGTTTTTTTTTAATTTACCGTTTTTATCACTTAATGTTCAAAATGCAAATTACTTAGTATTTCACTTTCACTGTAACTCGCTGCCAATTTTTTATATTATTTTTGTTTTTTTTTTTCAGAACTTAGTTTGCGTTGATTTGTGGTATATGGGTTGGTTGGTTAAAGTGGTGATTCTTCGAGAATCCAACTAGCGCTTCCGCACCATTTTGTTGGCACATCCTCGTTACCAACTTGTTTAACGGTTATTTACAGCATAACTATATCCAGTCTGTGCGGTTAAGGAACCTTATTAGGTTGTTAACGTCTAAACCAGCGGTTGGCCCAGGGTTAACATTCTGTCCTTCCATAGGGCAGGGCATTCACAGAGGAAATGGAAGATTGTCTCCTTTCTTTCCAGTTGCTTAAAACTGTGACAGTGTCTGTTGTGAGGGATACCCATTTTGGCTGCTTGTTCTCCGATAGACCAAAAGCCAGTTATGACTGCCGTTAGTCTCCAGGCGTCCCGTCGTTTCATTCTTATTAATGCCGACGATTGCTTGAGGTTGTAGGTGGGCCATAACGTTCTGCTAATTTTGCATTTCGTCTGGACTTTCCACCTACAGTCTGCGATTCGGAGGTATTTTTGGGAAATTGTGCTCTTGACTGCACCTAATGGTGTGAGTACCGATTCTGCAAGAGCGTTATTCATGGCAGATCCCCCTCTTGCCAGTTCATCTGCTTTTTCGTTACCTTCAATGTTCCGATGTCCCGGGACCCAGATTAAGGTAACTTTATGGTTTTCACTCAAGATGGTGAGGCTATTCCTACTTCGTTCCACCACTTTGGAGGTTGTTGTGGCCGAACCCAGTCCCTGGATTGCAGCTTGGCTATCCGAGAGAATAGCGATATTACCCTTAAAAGAGAAATCTACGATTAAAAACCTACAGGCTTCCCCAATTGCCAGTACTTCCGCCTCGAAGACACTGCTGGTATTAGGGAGACGCACAGATTTCCCAATTTTAAGTCTGTGAGAATAAATAACATCTCCAACACCGCAGCCCATTTTACTTCCATCCGTATAGACTGTAGTGTCTAAGTTGTTTAGAGAGAATCCCTTATTCCATTCTCCCTTAGTTGGAAAGAGAGTGGCAAAATTCCGATTGAATTAGTCAGTTCTCACCGAGATTAACTGAGTTTGTCGCAATTATAGACTGGCATGACCATAAGTTTTTTCTCTCCAGCGGCCCACTTCGTTTAACCTAAATGCACTCATGGTTGCCGTCTTCTTAATATGTAGGTCTATTGGAATAACGTGTGTTAGTGCATTGAGAGCCTCTCTAGGACATGATCTGATTGCACCGACCGTTATTGCACATGCTGATCTTTGTATTTTACCGAGTAGTTTGGTATTGTACTCTCTCCCTAGAGCCTTCCACCAAACTACCGAACCATACGATAGAATAGGTCGTATAACCGTCTTATACAGCCATAATGTATGCTTAGGTTGAAGACCCCATCTTCTTCCAAGCATACGTTTACAAGCATATAAAGCAATTTCTACCTTCCTTACCCGTTCTTTAACATTTAATTTCCAGCTTAGTTTGGAGTCCAGAATTACCCCTAAGTACTTTGCGCTGGGTGATACTGAGAGAGTTTGTCCGTTAATATTTGGTAGGGTAAAAGTTGGTACCTTGTATCTGGTGGTGAAAAGCATAAGCTCTATTTTACGTGGGTTTAAACCTAGGCCACAGCCTGTGGCCCAAGAGTTAAGCTCGCCTAATGCCCTTTGGATGATCCCACTGATCGTATTAGGACACAGTCCTGACGCCATTAACACCACATCATCAGCGTACGCCACCGCTTTTACCCCACCTCTATTAAGTTTTGTTAAGACTTTGCTAATAACGCATAACCAGAGAAGTGGAGACAATACTTCCCCCTGTGGGGTGCCTCTGTGGACCTTCTTGGTTATACTGATATTACCCATATTAGCTTTGATGATCCTGGTTTCTAGCATAGAGATGACCCAATTACTGATGCAATTGTCCACCTCTAAGTCTATCAACGCCCGCTGGGTCGCATCTGTACTAACATTGTTAAAGGCGCCTTCTATATCCAAGAATGCCGCCATTGTATAATATTTGTGGTATTAGTTATATATAAAAAAAATATTTTTTAGTAAATTGGATATTTAGCGATAAATTCTTCGGAATTTAACTCACGGCGGTATATAACTTAAATTTGATTTTCGTGACGGCATTTTAAATGTACCGTATTGAATTCTTATAGCAATCCTTCAGGAATCGTCCGGTTCAGTAATCCGATCCTCGTTTTGCCTTCAATGCTGGCCCATTTGGTTGTTTACTCATCAAAATATTTCTTATTGCTTATTTCTACATACAATGTTTGCCCAAATGTAGTTGCAAGAGCAATTAAACGTAATTCTTATGAACGAATTAGAGCAATGACATATGAATATTACGCTGACCAGGCCACCTGGACTCTGTTTTTTTTCGGAATGGAATGGCCGACTGACGTAACTCGCGCACTTTTGCTCAAAGGTATTATAATTCTGCTCATGTAACGGTTTTATGTAACAGCATAAAGGAAAAAGGATAGATATAGACATATTTATACCAAAATGCTAACAATGATAAGTCTAACTGTTTTTAGATATTACCTAATACTATACCAGCAAATTCAAAATGGAATGACAAACTCAAGTACCTAGAAACTAGTAGCAAAAGGATAGAAAAAACGAAAAAATGTACTAAAATTTTCTAAAATAAAATTTATTTTTTGATATCAGCCCCGAACCGCGCTAATGAATTCCACAGCACTAAATTATAATTACAAATAATACTCTTTTTTTATTCTAAGGCTATTCACATTGAATATTGAAATGTCAACTGTGCCGCATCCAATTCTTCATAATTTACTTCTAAGCCATTTGAAATGTCCTTTTGCTGCATTTTTGCGACGTTTTCCACTTTTACTCGTTTTAACTGCAGTTTCCGCTTCATCATCAACGGTCCAAGTATCCGGCATTACTGGCCTATGAGCATTGATGAATGGATTTATTACAGTCGCGCATTCCCTCGCATTATTTAAGTGGACATGATGTGTTCCATCAATTTCGTGATACTCAAAATGTGGATTGTTCTGGCGCAATATTTCGATAATTTCCTTATAATCTTCTCCCATGTAATTCGACTTGGTGGCTTTTATTACCATATATGGCAGATTCTTAATTCTTCTAGCCAGTTCTAAATCTAGCGCGGGCCAAGTTATGAGTCGATAATAATATTTCAAACGACTATCACGCGAGAAATAATATTTTTCCGGAAATTTTCTTGACTTAGCAATATTCCGATCCAGCAAGTGTTTACATTTATCAATATCAACCGACCTTTGCGAACCCTCGAATAACACCCGCTCTAATTGATTGTATGTATACGAGGGTGGCTCATACATCGCCAACTTATTGCTACGCTCGTCTTCCAAAAGCATTTTCTCAGCATTCACGCGCAGCTGGTTTATTTCTTCCTTTTCTGAATAGTGGGCAGGTTTAATAATATCAATGGCTATTAGCATATCCACCATGTCCGGGAAAAGCGCAGTGTAAATGAAGGAAACTATTGAGCCAAGCGAATGCGCCAGTAATGAAACCTTTGGCCATTTATATTCCATGATAACACGCATTATAACGTCTATAAAATCTATGCCGTGATACTGCATACCTTTGGGGTAATTAGACGAATGTCCATGCCCGGGCAGATCAACACAAAGTATACCAATGTGCTGCGGCAGCAGAGGAATCAATGTGTCCCAAGTGCCTAAGTTGTCGAGCCAACCATGGATAGCGAGTATGGGCCGCAAATTACGATTGCCATACCAACGGCCCGCTATATGGCCCCAAGGTACAGCGATGCGAATATCTTCGTACTAAAAGAAGTAGAGCAAAATATTTTCAGAATTAGTTTTTGATTTATGTATAAGAAATAGTACAACAGAACAAAAAGATTACGTTTCTTTAAATTTATATCACCGGCTTTATAGTATGCTTATCACTATTGTGTATCTTGAAAATTTCAGCTTTATGACTATATAGTGACTAAGATTAGAAAATACGATGAATGTTATCCTGCCGAATACCATCCTATATACATAGCTAAATAAATTCTTATTGATCCTAGTCGTAGTGTCCACACTTCTGAATATTATTGGTAAACTCCCAAACATCCCTCCACTGATTCAGTGCTGACACCCAAGATGATTCAATCAGATAGGCAATATGACAATGAGGGGTTAAAGACCTAATAGCTCCCACATGACTGAATTATATTAGTATTTATGGTTTTTCAGCTCGTTCAAGTATCTTTACTTTCCTGATTCCAGTACTCGGGGATTTCCCTAGAAACTGCCTAAGGCTTTACTCGGTCCGAAAAGGAGTGGTTTCCCTTCGAAAAACTTTTGTATGCCATCGCAAGGAAGGCAAACAGGCACAAACCTGAAATAAGTGTTAGATATTAGGGCCGGTATAAAGGCACATACCCTCAGCCCAATCTTTCTTCATCTTAGGTTTTTTGAGAGATCTGGGTTCGGAGGAGCTACTGCAATAAGTAGAGGGTCGAAGTGCATACCTCATTTTCATTAATTCATTCATTCATTCAATACACTAAGAACTATGAGGAAGAAGTTCAATTCAAACTATTTTAGGTAGACCTTTAAAACAAACAGTAATAGCCGACTTCACCTCTTTATCAGCTAGTTTTGGTCTGGTGTGTGAGTTTTGATCGGGCGGCGTCATTAAGGAATAATTTTCTAAATTTCTCAATTTCGAGCAAGAAGCCGACGTTGCAGCCAATGGTGGGCGTGAAAGCATTATTCTCCCCAAAAAAATTGATTTCAAGATGGATGGCTGTGTGGCCAACCTTAAATATTATTATTAGCAATTATTATGCACAGACTTTGAAAATGGAGTAACCAGCCGAAACGCTGATGTCAACTGGTCACCTAGAAACTGCGATTTGACAGCATTGGAGTATTTTTTTATGGATCGCTGTTAAGGATAAATGTTACGCTAATCATCCGGCGGAATTAAGATAAGTATCGAAATCGTCAATATGTACTGAAAAACTAGGTTAACAGAATGAACTACTGTAAAGCCAGCTGTGGAAGTCATTTGAACGAAATTGTATTCCAAATAATTATAATGGTAGGATTTACCCTTTCCGGTAAAAATGATAATTATACAGTTTAAGGGACATATGGAAAAAATTATCAAAAAAAATTTAAGGGGCACCAATAATAATCTGAAAGAGCGAAATGGTTTTTCTGCGTTCAAAAGTTATTAACAAAAATGTTGATCTTTTCAATAGCTACATAAATACACGAAAGTAAATACACTTAGCAGTCAAACTTCACTTTCTCTTTACACATTGTAATATATTTCAAATGTATTGTATTTCCCAAAAAAAAAACAAAGGTAAATATGGCGATAACTTAAATTACATTAACTTTTTTAGTATTTTTGCTAGTTTATCTAAACGGCGTTGTTTTCAAACACGAACTTTGATTATCTAAACAAAAAAGGTTCATTTTATTGACCTTTGACTGTAGCCGCGCCACAACGCATTACAAACATATATTACATACATCCCCCATTGCATACATACATATATGTGCATTTTTTTGTAAAAATCTGGCTGAACTTTGTCTCCTAACTAAGAATATCTACCAACCGGCTTTAGCAAAACGTGTGACGCATTAACTAAAAACCAGCTAATACGAATTCGCTCACACAACAAAATGTGTGCATACCCCGCAGGGAACAGCCAAACTAATATGGAACCAATATAGTTTGGATACTGGTATTTTATAGAAGAAATCATATTAGTTCGTCATTGACTAGAATAATACCAGTAATAAAGTAATCGACTTGTCTTAAAATTTGTTGATTTTTTTAAGGTAAAAAAGTAGATACTGATAAAAACATTTGTTATAAAAACATTATATCCAAGTCATTTATATAACAATGCCATATTCACTAATTTTGCCACAACTTAAGTTTTCTTGAGGGCACTTGAATCAGATGTCGATGAACTAGACATGCAATTAAAAAGTGTTTTTTTTTTTTCAAAAACGGACCATTACAGATAAATCCGCGCGCCAATCGTACACAAAAAATATTATATAAATCCAAAATTTAACTAGCATTAATTTAATTAATTAATTTATTGTTCTAAAGTAAATACCTTAAGTTTTATTTCCATTTTCTTTTTTTTTTACTAAACCTGAAAGTTTTATTTAATTTTGAGAAAAAACATATTTTGTCTACAGTGGAATGCAATGGAGTGTTTTTTTTTTATTTCAACTGAATTAAAACCGGTTATTTTAGAAACATATTCAACTAGAATATTTTTTGGCCAGTATGAATTGGTATTTTGCTGTGGCATAGCCGGACTGTTGACATTTTGATAGAACTAGTTTAGCTGAAAACTGAACTAGTAGTACGAGTATTCTAGTTCCCAACTAATATTTTTCCCTGCAGGGTATTTCCATATATGTTTTCACCACACTCAGGGTTTTAAGCATGTGAGAGTTGGAGAGGAAACTCAAACAATCACTCACCTCACGTGGCGCTCCCTCCAACATTATTTAAGTTTTTTGTATACCAATGCCTAGAAATTGCTGATTGAGTTTGCTCTTTGCACAGTTTCAAGTTCAATGTGTTTTTTTTTTACTACCACTTAATTGAGAATTGAGACAACGTTTTATCCGTTTAATAATGCACGCACGAGTATATTAACATTATTTTATTCATAAGTATTTTTAACAACACCGAATGAAATCAAAACAACTTACAAGACCGACCAACTAAATCGAAATGAATTAACTAAACATCAGCATGAATGTGAATATCAACAAATTCTTCAAATGAATGCCCAATTGGCTCTGCAGTTATTTGTACGAGTATTTGTGAGGTAACATTATTAAAAAAATGTCTCTCACTTAGAATAGTGTGAAATTATACATACTATATGAGCATTAGAAAGAGCATAGCTTCAAGCGTTCATATGATTAGTTAAACTTGGAGAACACGAATGACTCTTAGTTTACATTGGGTTTATACTCATAATATACCTACATCCAAATTACATACGTCCCATTCATTATTGGTGAATTTGACAATAAAGTGATGCCAGTACAGAAAGTGAACAAATGTGTGCATTATACTCTCTATCATTCTTAGCTTTCCACTAATGTTACGAGCCATCTTTCACATACATCGTTCATTTACTACAATATATATATATAATTGGCGCGTACACCCTTTTTGGGTATTTGGCCGAGCTCCTCCTTCTATTTGTGGTGTGCGTCTTGATGTTGTTAAACAAATGGAGGGACCTACAGTTTTTAAGCCGACTCCGAAAGGCAGATATTTTTTATGATTAGCTTTTTCATGGCAGAAATACACTCGGAGGTTTGCCATTGCCTGCTGAGGGGCGACCGCTATTAGAAAAAAAACTTTTTCTTAATTTTTAATCTTTCTCCGAGATTCGAACCGACGTTCGCTCTCTGAACTCCGAATGGTAGTCACGCACCAATCCATTTAGCCACGGCGGCCGCCATTTACTACAATATTATCATAATAAAAAAAAAATTGTTTTGAGATAAGTATGGAAAAATTACCAAAAACTCTATGTAAGATAAATCATGAAAATATCGATTAACAGTCCCACTAGCCACATTGAATACTTTTCTTATTATTTTTCTTACATATTGGTTTTTTTAAGTTATAAACTATTGAAGTAAATGAGCGATATGCAGGTAAAGGATCCATCGAAAAAGGAAAATCGTTTCTATTGGAACGATTCAGTTGATTATCGTTTACATCACGTTTGCACCAAAGCCAAACCCAACCGTTTCCAACGCGTGTTCGATGGAAATTGTTTTTATTTCCATTTATTTCATTATTGTGTATGTACCAGTCTATATAGCCAAATTTTAGACGTCGGCAGCCAATCAAGTTGTCCAGATTTTGACTAGCTAACAAAAGCACAAAAAATCACATAAATGAACACTATTGCCACCATTTCAAATTAAAATTCATGCAAACCCAACATAATTACGCTATGAAGGATGGGTTTGAAATGAGTTTGCGTTATGATATATATTTGTATTGGATTTGACAAGTTTTTTGGCTGGTGTTTTGTGCGTTTGTTGCCTTAGTGGCAACCAACACAAAAGTAAGCTAGGTGGAAATATTATATTAAATGTTTATATTATAAACGGTTGTTTTATTAATGTTAACGATTAGATTTAATGTCGTTAATTTTGCTTTGAAATGAAACGAAACTCTTTTGTAAATTTTATTTTGCACTCGTTAACGAAATGAAATCAATTATTTTTGGTTGTTGGGCCTTACCTACAGTACGGCGACATTATATACACAAATACCGCTCTTTTACTGTAAGACTAAAAGGTTGAGAAAAACAGTTTCAAAGCTTAAGGTCTGATTATGCATAGTTTGTAAAACTTTGCATAACTTTAGGCAACTTACGATTCTCATGCAATCGTACATAGAAATCAGTATTTCATTATAATTTTTTTTATATTATTAATATTTTAATACGCTATTGATGCAAATCTATAAAAATGTTGCTATTGGTATCAGTGTATTTGGAATGTCACTTCACAAAACTTTTTTTGGTTTTTAGTCTGATCATATAAAGAGTGAGCGTGGTTTTTGACCAATCTCAGTACTACAAGGTAGTGCAGATTTAGCCACCCCAACGAAAGATTTATACTTTTTTCAATTGTCGTGGTACCGCAATCATATTTGACACTTGTGAAGTAGACAGCTGCAGATTACGAACGGACAAGCATGGAGCACGTAAATGTCAAAATAAAGATTTCCACACAAGTCACAAAGTCATTTTTTTTTTATTTAGGAATAAAGTTATGCACAAACCAAATTTGATGATTAACCCTAATCTCATGTCGTTTCATTTGGCGAACAAAAATTAGATAATACAGGTATAAGTTAAAATAGCTTAAAATGACATATTTTCCACAAAAAAAATATTCTCACATACCTGCATAGAGAAAACTACCGAATCCTATGTCGATGGGTCGTTCGCGGCCGGCGCTTATTTCTGCTATATAACGCCTACAGAAAATTAGAAAAAATTCATGAGGTATCTTCTAAGCTTTCACTAAATATATTCGAGGAGATTTTTTCAAAATTGTTTATTTTAATAATTTTTTATCATAAACAAATGGTACGAAACATGCACCGTGCCATAGTTTGATAAAAAATTCAGGATTTCTCAATGAATTGACGAAATCAGAAAACTTTTACGCCAATTGAAAGTTAAAACAACATAGAATATGGGAAAAAATAAGAGATAAAAATATATTTTATTACAATGCTTAATTGCGGCACTCTGAAAGTGCAAATTTTCGATCATGGAAAAGTTTGTTTTCTTCAAGTTTCTTTGGATATATTCTTAACTTTTCTTTATTTTAGTAAATTAATGGTTAAAAAATGGAATGAATAACAAATTGACGTATATTTTTATGAAGCATTTTCTATTGTATCATTTTTCAAAAACTTTTTGAATACAATCGGAACAGCTTGCGTATCCATGATTTTGATGATTTATTTTAGTATAAAATAGCAGATCGAACTAGTTCTGAAATCGAGCATCGACAACTTGCGAAATATTTCGGAAACGATTCAAATGATGACGAAAAAGATGTTCTTGAACAAGTAGAGCCGTGTAGTGAAGAAAGCGCTGAAAAATTAATAAAGAAAAATTATCTAAATCCGCTCATAGTTCAGATGGAGAAGAAGCAAAATCACACCCATTAACGTTTACTCGACAACGTGTATGTGTGTATCGGTATAAATGGACGTTAAATTTACCTGAAGTGCGAGGTCGGCGTGCGTCCCTGAAAATCCATTTGCCAGGTAGAAAAAATCATGCCCTAACGGCTAAGTCCCCACTGGACACTTGAACGGTATTGTTTGCAGATGACATATTGGAGATCATTTTGAAATATACGAGTATATAAAACGATAAATATAACGAAAAGGCAGGTGAAGATGAAGTGCGCGCCGCTTTCCAAAAAATAATTCTTGTCGAACTTCATGCGTTTATAAGATTACGTTATTTCGCAGGTATAAAAAGAGATAATCGTTGTAGTACGGAGGGCATGTGACCTTATGAATATGGTGGTAGTATGTATCGAAGTGTAATGAGTATGCAGAGATTTGATTTTATTGCCACGCGATTACGGTTTGATGACAAATCAACAAGAGTAATTCGAAGACAATCAGATAATTTAGCTCCAATTAGAAATATTTGGGTTATTTCGTAAAAACTTGTCTAGACAATTGTATTCCATCGGAACAATGTACCATCGATGAACAACTTTGGGATTTCGTGGAAGATTCAACGCGAAATCATTAAATCCAAGCCCCATTGTTATGGCATAAGAAGTGTGAGGATAACCGACGCCAAAACATTTTACTTATTCAATGCCGTTCCGTATATAGGAAAAGTCACGGAAGCCGACAGGAATGAGAGTGCGCCAAGTTATTTCGTTAGAAAACTGTGTGAATAATTTTATGGCACCTATCGCAATGCTACGTGTGACAATTGAATTACATCAGTTGAGATTTTCAAAACAATGTTAATTTTGCTCCACCTTGCATTTATGTGTAATCCAAATGAGGTGAAGAGAAATGCGTGTACAAAGTCCCTATCGAGATATGGGCATTTACCCAAAAATGGGTGCGGTACCGCCCATTTATAAATATTTTACCTAAGTCGTGTTGTTTTCTTTCGGTGTGTTATTTAATATCATACGAGTATAGTTATACGAGTACATTTTAATAACGCGCACATTCAGATACAGATTTAGTGATTACTTTCCAGCAGCGCAACACCGGCTTAGTAATTCCATTAAAGTATTGGTAAAACATTTTTAGCAACTTCTAGCGAGAATTGTGTTCGTGGTAATTTCAGTCCATCACTTTGTCTACTTAGTGCGCCACTTCTACTACCCATTCGTCTTGCCGCCTTTCCTCCTTACAGCATTCGTAGCATTGTATTTCAAGAGCGCGGTTATATTTATTGGAAAATATTTTAAATTGTAAAATGGCTAAGTGAAAAGAAAAAGGGCGAAATATACATGGCAAATCTACCGCTGCATTCGATCTGAGGCACAATCTAGCATCCCGCAAGCAGCATTGAGTGGTTTCAAGTCATTGGTGTGTTTAAAATTCAATCGGCGATTGGCCATGTCCTTATCGACAACGGAAGTACATTTCCAATTGCTACTCGATCGCGGCCACTGGCAGTGCAGTACGGACAGTGAGTAGTGTTGGTAGGAATGCTGATTTCGTATATCCGGTGTGGTTAACGCTTGAACGCCACACAAAGTGGCTGCTGAATTACAAGCGCGCACTTACTCCTTCCAACATTTAAATGAAGCATCGTTTCGAATATTCAATTGCGTATTAAAAATATGTGTAAATGTCGCCATAAGAAGTAAGGAAGCGCTAAATTGGGTCCAGACTGAACTATAATGTACCCACGCACATTTTAGTAAAATTTATTTTGAGATGGCTCTTAATTTTTGAAATCACACAAACTAATAAACAATGAGAGTTATGGCTTGTAACAGTAGACAGATAGACGGAAATTTAGTCTTAACATTGGTGGAAAGAAATACGCATACCAAGGCGAGTTTTATTAAGTTGTTATCCAGATTTACTAAGAATTACATCACCAATTTTTTCAAAGTTTTACCTTTCTCGTATTTCTTAGTAATTTTTGCTCGGGCAGACGAACGACAGACAAACCTAACTCGACTCCTCTGATCATTCCGAGCATTCGGTCTATAAATAAAAATAGTAGCGCTATTGCTTTATGCTGTTACATACAACCCTTGTGTGAACAAAATTATAATACTCTTGTGCGCAAGTGCGCGCGTGAAATTTTAAATTGTTGGAAATTGTTTTCGCTTTAAGCTGCTGCACTAACGAAGTTGCTGCTTACACAACGACGGATGCATTGATGTTATAGCCAAGCAATATACCTGTACATAAGCCGATTTAAAAAGTTGTTGATGGAAATTACCAGTGTATTCATATCATCAGCACTGACTGTCTGGTGATCAATCAAATAATTGAAAACCGTTATGCTACACATATTTTTAAACATGAGGTATTTTGAAATAATGGATGGCTTTTTATTTCTTTGCAAAATACTTAACGACATATCTATATTTATTTCGTCACATTGAAAATGGTTCTCCATCCAGTTGGATTAGCGCGTTTTTTCAACCCTCGAAGCACTAGTGATCTGCTGTTGAGTTTGGTAATGACTTTGAGCTCTTCCAGCGAAGCGGTCTTTATCTCCTCAATAGTGTCAAAACTGAGTGCTTTTTTGGGTAATTAGTACCCGCAAACCCAGCGCACTACGTACAGCATGCGGTTATAGGTATCGGGCAACGCAATATGCGTTGTTGCTAGAAAGATACCAGGGGACATCCATTCGATGGAGTTGTATCGGCCTATATGGAGTGAAAGCAGTGAAACTGACGGTAGCAGAAAAGGTTGCAAAAAGAGCGCGATCGATGGCCAAATAGCAAAGATGGGATGAGTTAGCCAAAGACCAAACCAAATCTTGAAGGGTTAATGACAGTGCCATGGGATCTAAAACTATGGAAGCATGGTGGTATCCGGTACTACCTAACTCAGATACTCACCGGACATGGCTACTTTCTGGAATACCTCCGCCGTTTCCAGCTGGCCGATAGTCCTTTTTGCCCCAGTTGCTCGAATGCAGTTGAGAGCGCAGAATATGTGGCCTTTCACCGCAAACGTATCGTAGCAGTGCTGGAGAAGGCATTTAAACATCCGCCATCTCACCCAAGATTGTCCGAGATATGTACGCGACCATCGCTAAATTGGATGCCATAAATGTGTGGACACTGTTTCAGAGAAACCGACGACAGAAGCAGACGCTTAAGTCAAACACTAACAACAATACCAAGCAAAAGGCAAGGCAATAGTTTATGAGTATCTCTGATGCTTCATTCCGCCCACAACCGCTTTCGAAGGCAGTGGAAGAAGTCGATACTATCGGTGGCGTAAAGTTTCCATACGCCCAGAGGAGCGGAACCTGGACGCAGGAACCTACTGTGTCGATATACATAAATGCAGCGCCACCTTGAAGAAATGCTAACGCGGTTCCAAGGGGGAAGCCAGCCCAGAAAGGGGAAACCTATAGTGTTAGTGGGAGCATGCCCCACATACCAATAGTGTGACGGTTCCTTTGATATGTTTTCCGACATTTTAATTTCAAAACAAAAAAACAAAGGATATATCACAACATCGCACTAAGGTCTACGATAGAACGATGTCCCGTAAATATCATCTACATAGGAGGCGTGTATGCTCTCTGTCAAAACCCTTAACCGCTCTTCAACCATTCTGATGGAATCAGCTAATTTACATACGTTTATGAAAAAACTGAGATTGTGTTGGTGATATACGAAGCAAATTAACAGAGCCTATGTTACTTCGTTGCCGTCTGAACAATCAATAAGTCTGCCAGAATGAGTCGGCAACGAGTTTGACTGAGGTGTCGTACAAAACGAGGGGAGGCCATAGTGCTAGAAAGTGTCATAGTACCTATACTAATCAATCGATGCGTTCTGTATGTGCATGTTTATTGTATGCTGTCTGTATTGTTGTTGTAATGGACTTGCCGTACGCCAAAAGCAGCGAGCTGCTCACTTTTGTTCGTTCCGGCGAGACCTGTGGCACAGTTGTGGTACAGGCAATCAATTCGGTTATCGGTCAAATGCGGTGCCGCACGTACGCAATTAATTTATTCTGAAAGTTCTATAACTTTAGCTGCCGCATTATCTGGTAGTTGGCAACAGTAGTTAATACAGTGGCTCACATAAGTATTTGGATTAGAAGACGAAATTTTCGTGTTGTGTTTAAATTTATTTATAAATTATTTCAAAAGGTATTAAAGTTCGATCCTAAAAATAATTGTTAGTTTACATATAAACTTAACGGTACTTCAAAAAAATCAGAATTCATTGCTCATGAAGGTGTTTTGCTTTTGACTAGCAGTGGTGTATCTAAGTATCTATATATGCACAAGTAATTTTATATTTTGTACGATAACCAATATATTGGAAAACAGCATCTTGCCATAGATTCTACCAACTTGTGGCGAAAGTCGGTAGGTACTTTTTCAATAGCCTTAAGATTACGTTTTGATGAAATTTTGTATTCCCGCACTTAATCCACGAATTACACCCAACGATTCTCTTTATGGTTTATACCAGAATTTTCGCCAGATGTTTGAAAATCCTTTCTGCTGGAAAGTATTCCCATCTTAACATCTTAAGCAGCATGTTTGGGGTCGTTTTTGTGTTCAAATAACTTGTTCCTTGACATACCTAGAAAGTAATTTTTCCTTGAAAATAGACACATAAAGATGATTTTCGATTGTGTATTTTATAAACACAAGTTTTCCAACTCCCTGAGCTGGCATACAGCCCCAAATCATCATAGCACCTCCGCTGTGCTTATCAGTTGATTTAAGGTTTTTGATTCACTGCTCTTAGTACTACAAAACAATTGTTACTACCACTGCGACATATATTCCAAAAGTAATATACTTCCCTTTATCACTAAAGGTTGCTATTTTCCAAAACTCAAATTATTTTAATTCAAAACTGTTGGCAACTAGAAGTCGTTGTTCTTTATTTTTTATTTTTCCATTGTTACTCCTGGCCACGCGGTGCCCTGTATCATCGGACACTTAGGTAAGAAGTGCAGCCTTTAATTTTTCGTTAGTTTTTGAAGCTCATATACTCATAAGCTCATTTCGTGATTTTCTTTCAATATTTGATGTTCTTCTCTGACTGTCAACTCTACTTCGCTTGACCGCCGCGTATTACATTTTCCAAATGGTCGCATTCTTAACAGAGTTTTAATACTTTTCTGTCGTTTGGCGACATTGACTAAACAAACAATTTTTTAGCTCTAATTAATTCTTTACCCTTTGGCGATTTTAATAACCCCAGTGCCACACTTACAAACAAAATGACTTCAAATATAATGTAAGTAATAAAGGGTTTTTTAATAAGAGGTTTTATTTTGATATTCAAAGAAAAATGCTATTTTTTAATATAAACGATCGGATGTTTATTTTATTATAAAGAGGAAGGTATACCGTTAATAGCGGAAAATAACATCATGGAAATGACCACCACGACCAGGCTTACAGGACAATATCCCTTTCATGAAATTTTCCATAACCGAATTGCAAAGTGGCTGCCCTATGTCCTCGATAGCCTCACGAATTCCATCTTTGAGGTCTTAAATTGACTCTGGGCTGTTGGCGTAGACCTTCCCTTTCCCAAAGAAAAAAGTCATAAGGTGTTAAATCACAAGATCTCGAGAGATAACACGGTCCGGAAAATTTTCCTGTGAAAGATCAATGGTATCGTTGCTTTTGTGGCACGTAGCGCCTTCTTGTTGAAAATAAACGTTGTCCAGATCAATACCATCCAATTCCGGCCATACAAAAATTTTAAATCATCTCTCGATAGCGTAGTTCATTCACCTGTAACACCTGCTATTGGAAAACCCTTTATTAAAAATAATGCACTCCATAGCACCAAATTCAAAATAAATAAAAAAACAAAAAAATTGTTACAGGGAAGGCGCAATAAGCAAAACTCATTTTGTGAACACAGAATCTCATTTCCACGCACGTTTTCTATTTTAATTGCTTAACGGTACAATATTTATGCTTTCTGGCTAAGAAAACGCGCAACAATTAGAATGCATATTTAAGATGTAAATTCGCCTGTTCTACATAAGCAAATTTGAAATTTTTCATACAAGAGTCTTTGCAGATACATCTGTGAGCCACTATTTAAGTATTAGGCGTAATTGTTGATGGCGTCATCCGAACGATCTATGGACTGACTGTATCTTGTGAACTGTCCATGCCCCTCGTAAACGGCTGTTTTCTTTAAAGTATCATTACCGAAACAGTTTCCCCATATTTCTAAGGTTTTCCCCGCAAAATTGAATTCAAGTCGGTTGACTCAGAGCGCCACCTGGCAGTCATTCCCAGAACTTTTTAATCCAAGTGATCTGTACCTATATAAATATAAATATGGATGTTCTTTATTCATCGTTTAAGGGAAATTCACAAATAACAATTGCGCACAACTTTCCTTCCTCCATTTGTGCTGAATATTTAAAAAAATATTTTTACATTCTTACTTTTCAAAGTATGACACTATTCGGGTAAAACACAAATTCCGCCTTGGAAAAACTCCTCGTCTTTTAAGGTAATCCATTAATGGATCCATTTGTATACTTCTCCGCATGTCCCATCAATGGAAACAAATTGTACCAGGAAAGAGCAATGCCCAGAGATTATGGCGGGTGAGGTAAGAGCTCTGATTTTAGATATGAATTCAACATTATTATGTTTCGGTATAACTTTGTACAGTATAACGCTTCATTGCTTGATTTGAAGATACTTCGGCCGTTGCCCCTCCCATTTATGAAATTGTGCCAGTATTCGATGTACTTTATTTCTTCTTCTTCTTAATTGGCGCTATAACCGCTTACGCGATTTTGGCCGAGTTTAGCAAAGCGCGCCAGTCGTTTCTTTCTCGTGCTAACCGGCGCCAGTTGGACACACCAAGTGAAGCCAAGTCCTTCTCCACCTGATCTTTCCAACGCAGAGGAGGCCGCCCTCTTCCTCTGCTACCACCAGCTGGTACCGCATCGAATACTTTCAAAGCCGGAGCGTTTGTATCCATTCGGACGACATGACCCAGCCAACGTAGCCGCTGGATCTTTATTCGCTGCGCTATGTCTATGTCGTCGTAAAGCTCATACAGCTCATCGTTCCATCGTCTGCGATATTCGCCATTGCCAACGTGCAAAGGTCCAAAAATCTTACGCAGAATCTTTCTCTCGAACACTCCAAGCGTCGCTTCATCGGATGTTGTCATCGTCCAAGCTTCTGCGCCATACGATGTACTTTATTTCCATGCCATAAAAAAGCACGTATAGTTATCGCCCCCTCTCCTTAGAATCCTTCTAAAGTCTCCTCTTCTTTGTTGAACATCGTTCGCGCTTCTTCGCTATATAACGGACTATATAACGGCGGACTCTTATTCCTCAATTGCTGCTTGAACTCGAAATAGCACCTGTTGGTGAGAATTATTCTTAGCCTGAGCTCAGGTCAACATTGTTGTTGATGTCTATGCAGGCTGACAAGTAGGTAAAGTTGTTCACAACTTCGAAGCTACATCAACCAGCAGTAACGTGGGTATACCTACCTTATTTGTCATTTCACCGCTGGCTCACAGAAAGGTATTAGACTTAGCGTTAGTTAGTATCCGGTCAGTCCATAAGTTATACGCACGAACTTACCCATAATTTCACTTCTGTACGATTTTTGCATACAAACAATTATTCGCGGAATATAACGGAACTATTTATATTTTCTTCGATATATTGTGCATTCAACAAGTGATTTTAATCGCGGATAGAAGCACGTGTTGTTGAAAGATAAAATGAAATCTTCACGTGGCAGTTGAGCCAAATTTTACAGTCGATATGATAGCTCAGAGGTTACATTCATCGCATGGACCAGTTCACAGGCATCTTGTTTAGTTGGGAAAGGTTTCAAAGCTGGGAAAATGGATTCCGCATAGACTTTTCGTCGCCAACCTTCAGCAGAGAGTGCATGTGTATTCTCAGCTGCTGCAACGACTTGAAAATGAAAGTTTTTTGAACCGTATCATTACTGGTGATGAAAAATGGGTCCTTTGCAATAATCTTGTTCGCAAACGTCAATGGTTAGATAAAGATGAAACACCAGAAGCGACCCCTATAGATGGCCTTCACCCCAAGAAGATCCTCCTGTCTATTTGGTGGGATATGGCCGGTATTGTTTATTATGAACTTCTGGAACCAAACCAGACGATAACTGCTGATTATTATTCCCATCAGCTATCAAACCTGAATGAGACACTTAAAAAAAATCGACCGTCTTTAGTGAATAGACGCAAAGTTTTGTTTCACCACGACATCGCAAGACCTCATACCGCAAGGCAAACATTAGGCAAGCTGAACGGGCTCGGATGGGAGCTAATGCCGCATCCACCATACTCTTCGGATATTGCACCTTGTGATTATCACCTTCAATCACATATGAATAAGAAGAACTACTCCTCAAAAGAAGCTATAAAAAGGGATCTCGAAGCGTATTTTGGCTCCCAGGACAACAAATTTTTTGAGCAGGAAATTAAAAATTTTCCAAACGTTGGGAAGACATTGTAAATAATGAAAGAAAATGTATTATTGATTAATAAATAATTTAAACATCTTTTTTATTAATTTTAAAACCACCTTTAAAAAACGTACGAACTTATGGACTGACCTGATAGTTTGTGAGCGTTTCAGAGATTGCACTGAACTTTTTCAATTTTTGTACCAAACCTTGCACACAAATAAGTTCTGAGAATTTCCATTCATGCAGTTGCACATCCTGGTGAACAGATGTGGTGAGCTCTTAAACTGAATTGTGAGCCCATCAAATCTTTGTTTTTCTTAATTATGCGAAACTCAAAAATCCTCTAGGCAATAAGTAAGACCCTGCCTGCAACGAATTTCACTGTTAAAGCGAATATGTCTTACTGGATTTCTTGCCATCACTGTCATAACATCAGCTGTCATTTCGTAGCTCGACAACAATTTTCTCTTTGCAGCGCCATTTCCATGCTCTGCTACAGCGATCCGAATTGCTTGATGCCAATTTGAAATTGATATGTTAACACAGCTACGTGCTCGCATTAAAACACGGCACAGATATTTTAGAGATACTAAGACACATTTAATAAAAGATGTATGTAGATTTGGGGTTAGTTAAGAAGTTCGACCATTAAAGAGACTCGAGAAGCAAATACTTGTTATTGAGTTCCACTAAAGGAATTTTTCGCACCACCAACAGTTAAAAGCATAACGATTCTGAGAAGTATAACGATGCACCTACAGAATATTCAATTTATAGTATTTTCTTCAATTAGTGAAAAAAATCTACGTCTATCAAAGGGCGAGAACAAATTGCTGATAGACATTTCTGCGCTCGAAGTGTACAAGTAGAGTCAAGCAACTATGAACGTATCTGTCAGCAAAGCTAATGCCAACTTCATGTTTGCCTCTGCCTATAAGTTTTTAACACCATTCAATTTGAAGCGAATAAAAGCTTTCACTTGAGTTTTTAGGCATAACTACAAGTGGCTATTTACATAAAGCTCACACGCATACAAACATTGTTTGTATGGAACGTATGTATGTACTCGTAGTATTTCAAAGTAGGAATCTACTAGTTTACTACCAGTTGAGGTAACTCGTCTTCTACATACCTTTTTTCAATAGTAACAACTAATATTTTTACGAATAGCTAGGCATCAACTAAACACCATTTAACGAGGTGGTCTGCCTCTGCATCAGTGTTGCACCACTTTATGGACTAGTTCCAAAAGGTCCAAACAAGCAAATGATTGAATACAACAAAATTTACCACATATTCACCTAATCCTCATTGCATGCATCCTTTATGCTTAAGGCATTGCTATTTGTAGTGATAGAGGAATATTTGAGATTGAGTACACCTTTAATTGGCCATTTTGTAACTATGATAGTACATGTACACATGACTTCTTCCATCAAATGATAATTTATACAACAATATAGATGGTTTGCTGAGTAGTTCAACTTTCACATACTATATATGAGCACACATAACATATGAGTGCTAGCCAAATTTCAAACTGGTTGCATATGGGTTCCTTTTTACGGCATTCTCATCTTCGAATGACTGTAAAAGCAATACCTACAAAGGATTTCAAAAAAATGAAAAGGCACAGCTGCGTCCGAATAGAGGAATTGTATAAAATTCCAACCGACTTGGTGGCCGTTTAAAAGAGAGGTATTTTAACGTAATTCATTGCAGGCGAAGTTGTAGTTTTACATGTATATATGTATATTGGTAATTTAATTAAGTATTTCTTAAACAAGCCTTTGCGCGCAGAGGCAAGTAATTCTGTAAATACGTACATATGTATGTTTACTCGTAAAAAGCCATTCCGAATTAAACACAGCAGGCATCTGCAGCGTGGTTTTCGCTTTCCCGCAAATTTTACGCATGGCCTAAATTCACGCTTAAACTGACGGAAATGGACTGAAACAAATTTTTCTTATAGAAATTATAGAGGTGGCAAAAATCAAAAAGGACCTAACGGGAGGTACTAAACCTTTATAAACATAATTAAAAATTTTCCGAACCATAAAATAAAAAATAATAATAATAATATTAAAAAATAATAGTTAAAAACAATTATTAAATTAGAAGTTGTTCACATAAATAGGATACATATGGTAAAGCCGTCAATGTCATCTAAACGTAATTGACTACTTTTTACTACACCTTTTCATTACACATTCGCTGCTGTTTGGAATTGGTATTGTTAACGTATGGAAACCTCTATGTGCAAACGATACAATAACAATAAGGACTATCAAAACAATCAACTAAACCATAAGCAAAGCTGAAAAATGTGTAGTCAAAAGCCGTCAAAGCGCTGTCAACTAAAATTATGAATTATTTTGAGTTTCGCTATAATACATTTCGCTATTCATTAGCTTCAGACAGTTGCTGAAGCAAAATAAGTCTGCCAGGAAATTTTACCTGAGCTGATACCCCTTCCAGCTAATTCTCATTTAAGGTACATACACATTTTACAATCAATTGTAAACTAATTTCTCAAAGAAGTTGACAGCCAAGGAGCTTTGTAGCCTTTGTAACGCCAAGTTGCATGCAGCTATGTTAATTACTATCAGCTCGAAATGATTAGTAGGTGGCCTCTCGTTCGGTTCATTATGAGACGTATGAGTTCCTTCGCCTCTTCAAAAAGAAGAGACGTTATACTATGTGACAGTCTTTAACAAAATTGTCAACCAA
This sequence comes from Anastrepha ludens, assembly GCF_028408465.1. Classification (NCBI taxonomy): domain Eukaryota; kingdom Metazoa; phylum Arthropoda; class Insecta; order Diptera; family Tephritidae; genus Anastrepha; species Anastrepha ludens. The sequence goes on from NC_071500.1 coordinate 73,222,678, forward strand.
ATAGGCGTTTCTACTTTGACTGAGTGCTTTGCATGTTTGGGTGGTTCAGCTTATATATTTTTTCCAAAGAATTTGCTTAAGAACGGCTTAATATCCTTTATTAAAATGTGTCTTTCATACAATCGAATTTGATCACTTTATAAGTAAGTTAATAATATCTAAAGAAGTTCTTCAACAATTTATCATTTAATTTGTGAAAATCGAAATTATTTTCTTCTTCTTCACTCTTCCATTTGTACGCAAGTAGGATTTCGTAGAGTTTCAACAGCTTTGCACCAAATAAAATAAGAGGACATAAATTGATGGCATTTCTCTTGTTGTAGGATTCTTACTCCCACTGAATTCGCCATTCGTGTAGTTAAGATTAATTCTAAAACTTACACAAAACATAAAACAAGTTGTAAACTTCACGAACTGTATATATTGTTCTATAGTATTTACAATTATATACGGGGTCGTTCAAGTTAATGTTTTTTAGGAGTGCTTTGTTTTGGTAGTCGTGACTCGGGCCAATCGCCTTTTTTTGCAGATATTAAATAAAATATATACACTTTATTAAAAATCAATGCGATTTCGCTTGTGAATCAATAGAATCCAGAATGAAGAAGCTAATTAAGAAATATAAGTTGTTGTTGTTTTTGTAGCTCCTTACTATGTTGACTGACTCTCTTTGAGTCGACGGGTTCGGTGCCAGACATGCGCGGCACCAATGCACCTTCGTCCCGGCCGGCTGATGCACATTGTGGCCTGGTGGTGTCACTGAACCATTTTGCTTCGAAAATTCAGTTGAAATTGCGTTTGCCGTCAGCAGATTGTGAGAACGGGATACCTACGTATATGTGTATGTCAATAACATTGATTTGAGCTATTGTAGATGTTATGGATTTTGACGAAATTCGCTTTCAACAAAGTGGTGTGACATTTCCCACAGCCAACGAAATAGTATCTTTATTGCATAGGAAATTTCCGGAAAGAATAATTTCACGGTGGTCTGCGGCTAGTTGGGCGGCAAGATTTCCGGCTTCAATTGCCTTGGTAGATTTGGTGTGGAACAACATTAAGACGCATATCACTCACAAATATAGAGAGGAGCTCGGCCAAATACCCAAAAAGGGTATACCTACGCGCCAATTATATATATATATATGTATATGGAGGGATGTCATCCGAAATAAGGAGTTTACCAACTATACTATACGCTCAAGAAATTGAAAATTGTCAAGATAGAATACCAACTGGGCATGAGTGTCATTGAAAATTTCATCAAAAGTCATAAATTCTAGACCCTCTGTTAAACTCGTATGCCAATAAGTAAATAACGAATTTCCTTTCAAAATAATGGTTAATTGAAATTTTTTTCCAGATTTTATTTTATTTCATTTTTTTGTCACACCATATCAAAAATATACTCAGCGGTTTTCCATCGCCCGCCGCCGTTCGACCGCTAATAGAAAAAAACTTTCTTTTAATTAATTTATTTTCAACGAAGAATTTAACATTTTATTATTGTTTTCTATGCGCACTAGGAGTGGCAAAAAAATTTCTTGATGCAACTCCCTAAATTTTTTCTATTGACCAGGGGTAAATATTAAATATAATAAAAACAAAAATATAAGTGACTCATTGTTTTAACTGGGAGTAACATCACCAACAAATATTGTTGGGCCATCCTAATGTACACATGCTTACTATATAAATGTAAGCGTATGAGCGAATATCTACTCGATTTGAGTGCTTTTAAGGGACCACATACACTCATCTCGGTGCAAACAAATAAATTGCATGAATTGCAACTGATGAAAATGCAAATGCATGAGCAAAAAAATCGTTTTTCAAATATCGAGCAGTAACTACGATATCTTCTCTTCTCTGCAATTTTTTCGCGTCAATTAATTGCTTTGTTTCAATCGATGCATGCCTTCGTTCGCAAGTAAGGCAAGTCATACAAATATCGGAGGAAAGGCAATAACTCTTTACTTTTTCACATGCATTCCATATAGACTCTGGAAAGAATGCATGTATACATGCTTACTTAGGAACATGCATGTGTACGAAATAAATTCCGCAGGCGAAATTTACACAAACGCAACATGCAGAAATTCCCAGTTGGAAATTACGTATACATGATCGATGCATGCATGTACCTATGTACACATGTATGAACGTACGGATTACTTTGAAGTAAATTAATTTCTGTCAACTGTTAATTGGTATTGAATAATCGAAGTGCTATAGCCATCTATTGAGTAAATATTTTCTACTTTTTGTTAGAGGAAATTCCCGTTTGCAGCAAGCCTGAATAGTAAGGCTTACATAAATTTGTTTAGATTTGTAGAGTATTGAAAAACAAAATTAAATTTCTTGCTTGATTTGCAACTGAAATTTTGCATTTTATTCCGTGATACCCATATGTAATAGCCATACAGGCATCCCTCGACTTTCTAAATACACAAGTCGCGAATACCGCCGAAGTATACATACATATCTACATTTGTGTACGCACAAATAGTTTTCTTATTACAAAAATATAACTGTAAATCTGACATGCTACGAGTACACGTCCCTATATCGCTTACTTTAAAACCTCTAGCATTGGTTCCAGTGTCAAATTTTAAGAGCAACGTGGCCTTTAATTTTCGGGATCGTAATATTGACAGCATTCGAAAATTCTTAAAATTGATTGAAATCAGTTTTTCTGTCATAAAGTGTCACAGAATGCTTCGACGCTTTTTTGCAGAAAAATCATCGACATTTTTTAGGGCTGATCTTTCAGTGCTGCCCGCACGCATTCATAAGTTACCTTGGTACGCGAAAGCCTTAAAAAGGTTGAAGAATCTAAAAAGTAAATATTTCAGTTTATACAAAACCGCCCAAAAGCGGCCCCGCTCGCGTATTAGTAGTTTTAGGGATTTAGGATATGTATATAAAAGAATTACAAAAAACAATTTCATAGAAAATATTCTTTTATTAATAACCATAATATTACAATACCCGGCATCCGTTGTTATGCCTCGTTGAATAAAATCAAAACAACCAATTAGAAAAATATCAAGGAAAATTATTTTTATTAATTTTCTATCTCAAACCGTTTTTGAACTTTGCATTTGGGTCATAGTTGAACAGCTTATGCGGATTATGAAGTCTAGAGTGTGCTATAAATAGTGAGAAATAGGATAAACTAAGATTTTTTAGATTAAATTTAAGCAAATATTCGATTATTAGCAACGAATGATAGTGGTGGCGCGGCCTGGGGGCCGTGGGAAGGGAGTTCCATCATAAAAACATGCCTATAACCTTCATTGGGTGAAAATATGAATGTATAAAAATTTTGACGTCATGTGGTGTAGTCGTTTCGTAGTGATGCGCGGACAACGTACAGACATTCACCTTTATACAATAGTATAGATTTTACTAGCTGTAATCTTCTTGACAAATTCTTTTGTAAGTAATACGAATCTCATATGAAGTGAAGTTACAAGATAGTGCTAAAGCTTTCTAGAAACATTTTCGATCAAAAAAACGCTGAAATATTTCGCGATATTTAATGGAAAATCCGTTTACTCCTTGTTTGACTCTGTAAATCTGTTTGCGGATTTCTTTAAGTCTAACTTTTTAGTTGATTCTAACCTCTCCGACAGATGCTTATGCTCGGTATTTTTTTTTGTATTATTCCATTTGCATTGTAACTAGTTAACAATAAATAAACTAAGTATTGTATTTGGTTTTTTATATAATGCAGCATTAATATGATGATGCTTTCCACAAAACTTGTAAAGGAAGTGGTGCGGCTTTTGCGTTTCATCTTCTTAAACCCTTTGGGTTGGATCCATTAAGTTTAATTTGGTTTTAGCACTTGCTTGTAGAGAAGTATTTTATTGTAAATGTGGAAAGTGGATCGATTACGCATAAGCCAAAAAATTTTTCTGAATTTAATATCTAGTTCTTCTCTTTTTTTCTTTACGAGAGCACTCCATCTATGCTTGGTGTCAAGAGCCATCCCAGGTAGTTTGCCGTGTTATGATATGGGACTCGCACACCTTGTACGTGAAGTCAATATGAACGGATTTTGTTTCATTTAATTTTATGCACCAAATAATTATCCACTCATAGATTCTGTTTAAATGTTCTGTGCATTTTCAACTGACAAGATAGCGGTGTTGTCTGCAAACGTTGCTGTGACGTAATTCTGATTGGTACGCAAATCACATGCAAAATGTCCCAAAAACTCTACCCTCTGGGACATCAGCTTTAATTTCTTTCAGATCAGAATACGTTTCGTGCCGTATTTAATTCGAAAGAAGCGATAGGATAAAAAAAAAATATATAATTGGCGCGAACACTTCTGTTAGGTGTTTGACCGAGCTCCTCCTCCTATTTGTGGTGTGCGTTTTGATGTTGTTCCATAAATGGAGGGACCTACAGTTTCAAGCCAACTCCGAACGGCAGATATTTTTATGAGGAGCTTTTTCATGGCAGAAATACACTCGGAGGTTTGCCATTGCCTGCCGAGGGGCGACCGCTATTAGAAAAATGTTTTTATTAATTTTGCTTTCACCGAGATTCGAACCAACGACCTCTCTGTGAATTCCGAGTGGTAATCATGCACCATCCCATTCGGCTACGGCGGCCGCCAGGATAAATAGGATTTTAAAATATAGCTCTTTTCAACGTGACATGCCTTATCGAAAGCCTTGGATACATTAAGGAAGGCAGCAGAGTATACTTTTTTCTTTCGTAAACATTTTCTATAACTTAAGGTAGTCTCGGTACTTGTTGGAATGTTTTGGGCGAAAGCCAAGTTGATGCGCTAGTATCAATTTCCTCTGTTCAATAACTTTGTTAAGGCATTTGGCAAGTAATTAATTAATTTTAGTAATATAGTTTTCATAAAATGCGGGATATAGGCGGATATGATGATACATCGTGTGCTGGTTTCTCAAACAAAAATCGATTTTTGGCCAAAATGTCGGCCTTAAATTGTTTAAAAAAAAATATTTATAGGTGAGAAAAAATCCTCGATGAAGCTTGTATTAAAATTTGAGACTAATCGGTTTAGCCGTTTTCGAGTAATGTTGGTCACCGACTTTGAAAACACCATTTAGAGAACAACGCGTTTAAAGTTTGCACTCTGAAAAGGCTTTTCAAATTTGCGTGTAACTTCGAAAATATTCACCAGAACGATATTAAATTTTATGTATGCATTCTTAAGCATTCTCATTAAGGAAAAAAAATCGATTTTTTTTAATTCTAACAGCATATAACCCCTTGAAGCAGGTAATGATCACGAAGAAACGAGCTATAGACCCACAACGCCCCACAATGCTAAGCTGCTATCTTACCTTCAGCGACAGTATGAAACAGTTTAGAACGAAGCTGGACCTTATAGAGGATAAGGTTCGGGAAATAGGCCCCTTCATCGTAGCAGGTGGCTCTAAGAGATCTAAATAACAACCTTTGGGGTCTGTGCTATAAAGTTGGAACGAGGAAGTTAAACACCAACTCCACAGCCGTACAACTAGATAGTGATTCTATCAGCAAAATAGTGGGCAAACTGTTCCCGGGGACCGAGACCCCGAAAGTGACGAGATGCTCCCACCCTTCACCGAGGAAGAGCTTAAAACCGCGGCAAGAAGACTCAAAAGAAACAAAGCTCCAGGCCCAGAAGGCATCCCAGGTGGAGCTCTCAAACTTGTGGCCTAAAGCCGACCAGATATGAGGTCTGATGTTTGCAATGCATGCATTGCTCAAAGCATCTTCCCTAAGCTGTGGAAAATACAGAAACTGCTGCTGATCAGTAAGGGTAAGGGTAACTCATCGCAACCGTCAGCTTGGCGTCCGCATTGCATGCTGAACTCATACTTGCAGAGTCTGTTGAGAGTGCAGGAGGGATATAAGCAAGGCAATACGGTTTCCGACGCGGAAAATCAACCCTGGGCGCAATAGAGGAGGTGGTAACACGCTCAACGAGACGCCACTACCCGAACCGCATCACCGTCCTGGCAACGCTTGATGTACGAAACGCCTTTAACAGCCTTCGATGGGCAGGCATTACAAATGCACTATGAGAAAGGTTTCGAATATCTGCATACCTGCTAATTCTCCAGAGCTACCTGAGTGAACTGTACAATACACCAGATGGTCAGAACACAAAAGCGATAATCGTCTGGCGCAGCTCAAGGATCTATTCTCGGCCCCAATCTCTGAAATCTGAGCTAAGATGAGATATTGAGCATAGAAATGCCAGAAAATACATATCCAGTGGGATACGCGGGCGATATGGCGGCGGTCATAACAGCTCGGCACACTGAGAACGCTAGAAGGAAGCTGAACCAAGTCATGATAAGGACGCAAACATAGCTTGAAGACCGCAGCCTGGAACTCGCCAAACATGAAACCGAAGTCATCCTGACACGAGGTCACATGCCACTCTAGGTTAGCATGCAAATAAGCGACACGTCCTTAGGGTGCGACCAAAGTGAGCGCTGAAAGCCGAGCCGAGATTTTCAGTGCGATAAAGATTGTCAGTGCGATAAAACTGATTACATACAAGCCAACACAAATAAGTTTGTATATAACACAGTGAGTGCCGACAAAAGCAGAGATCAAAGCCGATGAGTGCGAGAAAACAGTTTCAAAGCGTTTTGCTCGCTTTTTTGGATTGTTGATGTTTACTTTTTAGAGTGCAGTTGTGTTTTTAACACACTTTTATTAGGTCGGGTTGTATGTATGTATGTAACGGAATCTTTGAGCTTAATTTTCACTGGCTTCTAAAAATCTGATCGACTTGAAATTTTGCACACCTATCAAGGACCGATGACAATGCAATAATTTGAAAAAAGTTTTCCATTATCCTTATTAGGATTGCCAGGATTAATATTTTCTTTTTTTACCTGTGGGCAAAAAGTAAGGTGAATTTGGTTGTAAAATGAAAAATCTTTAGTGTAATTGAAAGTTTTCCAAACTCTTTTGTGTTAATAATTGCATTAATCACACTAGGAGAAGCAAAATACTCTTCATCAGATGAATCCATTACCGTGTACAGCAATTTTATAAACACAAATGAACAACAAAATTAAATGACATAAGAGCAAAACACATGGAATAAACAGAATTTCAGCGCTGATTCTCGCATTCACTGTGTTATATACAAATTTTCTTCTCGCATGAAAATAAGCGTCAATAAGCTCGGCTCGGCTCCGCTCGGCATCAGCGTTCACTCTGGTCGCACCCTTAGTAACCGAAAAAGTAGTAAAATACTTAGGTATTCAACTTGACTGCAGGCTTACTTTCTGGGCAAGATATGGCATGCGGCTACCAAAGCAGCAAAGGTCACGGGTATGCTAAGTAGATTAATGTTAAACATCGGTGGGCCAACACAGAGCAAAAGAAAGCTAATTATGGTGGCCACAAGCTCAATTCTCCTGTACGGCAGCGAAGTATGGGGTATTGTGCTAAACTACAAAGCCAAGCGCAAAGCACTGGAGGCTATGCAACGAACAGCGGCACTCAGGGTTGCCTCAGCCTACCGCACTGTCTCAATCGCAGCAATTTTCATGATCAGCGGGCAGATACCCGTCGACCTCATGGTCCGGGAACGAATGGATGCGTGGGACTCCAATAAGGAACACGTCATCACTAGCTTCTCAGAACGAAGATGCCAAACCATGCGGCAGTGGGACACCGATGGGACACTGCACCGAGTGGCAAACGGACGGCGAAACTTATTCAATCAATTGACAAATGGGTCCAAAGGAACTTCGGGGAAGTGAACTACTTCTTAACTCAGTTCCTCTCGGGCCACGGATACTTCCGGTGATACCTATACCGCATGGGTAACATAGCCAGTTCTAAGTGCATATAGCCAGACGTGGGTGAATAGAATTGGTCCTTTATGGATGCCGTTCTGAGCCCTCCTGAAGTAATATAGAAAGTAGTTCCGGGAAAGGTGTTTCCCCAGAAGGAGAGGAGGGATCGTTTTAGTGGCCACATCACACGGCGTAGTAGACGACGGTCGCTGTAAGTGCGAAGGCATTGAAGGCATACTTCACCCACCAAAAAACAAAAACCTTTAAATTGCTCAAAACTTTTCAAAAAAAAGATTATGTCAAGATGATGATGCTCAAGAGGTGATGTCAAGTCGATGTAACACTACACTGATTTCTAGAAGGTTTTTGACACTGTTGCGCACGGTATATTGGTTTTGGGAAAAAGAAATCAATTATATTTTTTTTTTACGCAAATGATTTTAAACTGTTCATTATAGCCGATCTTTAGCTCCTGAGCGATGTTGCGACTACTAACTGGCATAGTCGAATTCGATTATTTATGCGATTCTATCGGCACTTTTGACATTATTGACATTTTCTTTAACATCAAAACTGCCTCAACGAATTCTACGAAATCAAGATTGCACGTAATTAGCTGTTACAGTATCGGCATCATAAACACCATTCACAATTTCAGCGGTCTGGCTTGCAATTCTGTAAAATGTACCGAATTTTCTTCTTACTGACTTCCTCTGTTAACACCCTGTAACTCACACTTAAATGTAATAAACAAAAAACAGCTAACGATTTTTTAGTATGAAATGTCATTGACAACGAGCATAAAATTGTAAATGCTTGATCGATACTTCACGAGATACCGATCACTACAGTGATCTCCCATATTGCATAAACTCGAACGATTAGGGCTCCGCTCAGTGTTGTTATGCCGGATTAGCTTGCGCTTCAAATTAAAAATACTAAATTATATACTTTTATTACCACATCCGGAGTACCATAGGATGGTATTTTTGGCCCAATTATCTTTTGTTTTGATGAATCACATAAGAAGTTGTTTAAAATATTTAAAGCTTCTACTCTAAGCGGCCTGCTTAACATTTTTAGACGAATTTCTTATATGTCAAATATTCTGCTTTTACAAGCAGATCCCAAAGACTTGGCTATTTGTAGTAGAGAAAATAAATTACCTCTTACTATCAAGAAATATGTTCACACCACCATTTCGAAGCACTTAACCCTTTTTCTCTTCTTGAAGTCAACCTTTCTACTATTCAGGAGCTTGTGGGGGTCTGAGTGATGCTTGACTCGAGATTTACTTTTCTAATCACATTAACTTTATTAAATCTAAAGCATATGCTAATCTATATTTTCTCCGCCTCTATGGTAGAGTCTTTAAAGGCCTCTATAAAAGAAAAACTTTGTTTTTCCCCCAAGCCAAGGTTGTCAAAATGGAACAAGTTTTTGCAATTTAGAAGACAGTGATGATAAGCAGACTCTTTAAACGAGCTTAGGAACTACCAAGCCAAAGACCTCCAATATTTGTAAATATTTCTGGGATATACCATATGTCTATCCTGCGCAAAAACAACAGTAAAAGTAATGCTTAATCAAGGATGATGATTCCCCGGTCCCTCCAAAGCAAAATTGCGATAGTAATAGTAATAATAGTGTGATAATCGACTGTCACGTCACCGGGTATTCGACAGCAGAACTCTGTCCGCTCATTCCATACGTATTAACATATTAGTCCAATCAGTTGTTGTTGTTCAGACGGTAACGAAGTACTAACACAATCTCAGCTTTTCGTAAACAAACCGCCGTCATAGCCCCTATAGCTTATCCGAGCACGACGGTAAAGCAAGGTGTAAAGAAATTGGAGCAGAAGAAGGTCGTCGTTCGATTGGAACCATGGGGGAACAGACTACCAGCTAACGCAATTCCTTTCAGGGCACGGGATATTTATAAAATATCTCCATATATTTGGCCCTGACAGAAGAAAATGTTGATCCCTGGATTTACATACAAGATCTACCAATCACAGGGGAAACTATCGTCGGAACTTTTGCAGATGTCACCACCCTACTCGCTATAGACTTCCACCCCGAAGTGGTTTCCCTCAAACTCCAGAAAAGACTTGATGAAATAACTCAATGAAGGAAAGACTGTAACATAAAAGCTAACGAGACAAAATCTGCTCTAATTGCCTTCACGCTCAAATGAAACACTTGCCCGTCCGTTAAACTCAATAATGTAATCATCCCCCGAAATAATGTTACAAAATACCTTGACAGCAAGCTTGCATGCAAAACGCATATTTTCACAAAATTCAAAGCACTTGAAATTAAACTCCGAAACCTGTACCACTTACTTAAGTTTCTCTCAAAAGTAAGCTCTTACTCTACTCAGTTATCTTAAAACCAATATGGAACTATGGCATACAACTCGGGTACGCTGCATCTAACTCTAACATCGAAATACTCTAAAGATTACAGTCAAAACCCCTAAAAATAATTACAAACGCACCATATTACAATACATCGCAAATGAACAAATACATTGTGATTTCACAATAGCTGAAGAATAAGGAAGCTTGCCTTATCTCACATAAAAATAACTCTCAATACATCTCCCTTAACATACTACTACTTTAACAATGGATTTATTATGATAATAAGAAAAAATTTTAGGAATGGTTGCACCACTGGGAGTTTTCCATACATGGCTTAGTTTTAAGTACAAATATTACTGCAAAATAAATGGATTAAAAAATCTTTAAATACAATATCTACACCCAAGACTGCGGAAGAAATCAGCAGAGCCGAAAACCCAACAGAATTCCCAAACACCTACACCATTGGGATAAATACCTTGGTTTGCAATAATACCAATAATATGTCGGATATTGCAGAATTTATGTATTTATTTTTCATCTATTTCTTTTTTTTCATACAGCAACAAATACATATAACTAAAAGTTTGAAACGTTGTACAAAATAAAAAAAAATGTATGATGTTTTGTAGGTATAACCATTACATTTTGGTATAATATTTCAGTTCAAAGTGACACAGATTCGCGTTCAGTTTTGATAATTTTTTGATGACGCTAACTATTTTCGTTTTTTGTAACGTACCATAATATCTTTTTTTTATTGAAATATTTCATGATTATTATTGATTCATCAATTATTAAAAAAAAATTTGTTATAAAAATTAAATATTGCACAAAAATCCTTTTTTAACATATCAAAATATGTTTTTATAAAATAAAATATTTTACATACTCGTATACAAGTATACATACATATTTCATAATAATCACAGTTTTAAGATATACCAGTCCCTTTTTCCTCTGAAAGCTACGTTAATATCAAACGGTTTATTTATCGAGACGTTAACTTGATGAATGCAGTTTTGCCAGATTATTTACTGTCACAAGTTTAACTCAGAAATATACGAAAAAAAATTTTAAGTAGAAATAAGTCAAATAAATACGCGCACAACTTCAATTTTGTCTTAAAAATGAAAGTTAGCAAGTTGGAAAATTTGTTTGGATACGCAAAATTATACATTTATCATAAAATATATCTGTATAGATGAATTTGTTTTGAATAACTTTTACTAAATAAAAAAAAGGTAGTTTGAATAATGGAAATATTTAAGCATGCTAGTGCGTGACATGTCGGCAGTACGTTCTAGAGTCGATACTCACCCATATAATACATGACAACGAAAGCAAAAATACTTTTCTAATAAGTAGTGGCCCCACCGTGGAAAACAATGGCAAACCTCCGAGTTAATTTACGCCATTAAAAAGCTAAACTTATGGGATAACATCAAAGCGCACGCCGCGAATAGGAGCAGGACGACTCAAATTTATTTGAAGAAGTATAAGTTTATATTTATTTATGATGAGTAAAATTTCCTGCAGGGTATACAATATGCCTATGTACATACATATGTATGTGCATGTATATATATGGTTCTACACTGGTGTGCTTACTTCATGCCATTCCTTTAGATGTGCGCGTGTCCATAAGCCTTTTGACAACTACAGTCACAAAAAATCGCTTTAAAGTGGCATAAAGATTTAATGAAATTGTTTTCAGTAGCAAAAAGGAAATCCATTTACTTTAAAGTTTACAGTTAAGGGGCTCTTGTACAAATTTGTATGAATCACTCGTAGGTATTAAAATGCATCCTAAATGGTTACTTACTCAACACTCGTGGTTGTCACACTTCACATTCAATTTAAATGAATTGGTTTATTTTTCTCGTTTTTTCGGAAATGTATTAAAATAATGAAATAATTAATAAAAGTGCTGTCGTTGTACTGGAGAAATATGCACGCATATATATAAGTACATATGTATGTTTGTATGGATAAATGCTGTAAACGCAGACATGCATACAAAAATATTTATTTACCCACTCACAAAGTTGAATGAAAGCAGCTGAGTGTTATGGATGGCATTTGTCGTATCCTTGTTACTCGTCCAGCATGACGTGGTCCGTCGAGCGGCCACACACCAATCCAAGCAAATTCGCGCTCAAGGATCGAAAAGTTTTTGCCAAACGTAATTGCCACCAATTCAATTAATAGCCCAGCACACACGACTGCACTAACTTACAGCAGACTGCAGCTCCAGTTAAAACTTACATCAAATTGCCACGCCTCCACAATCAAAATGCCTGGCCTTCCAACACGTGCCTCGCCGTTCGACGGCCATCAGCCACTTTAGCTTCGCAAATTAAGGAGAAACTTTGAGCGCCACAAATGAAACGAAAAACGCAATGAGAGTAAAATGATTAAGTAAACAAATGGTTTGCATGATTACCACAAGCAACAACAAGCGTAAAAGTTTCGATTCAAGAAAAACCAAAAAAAATCAGCAGAATTGTTAAACTTCAAATAAAAAATGTTATTTCGTATGTACATGCATGCATATCCAGACATATATATACTACTTATAAAGAATTAAGAATGGCAAAAAGACGAAGTACTTCTCACTTTTTATAGTTTTTCTTTTTCATGGAAATCAAAAATGCTTGCAGCTCTTATCGCTTCTTCTTTGTAAACTTTTCCATCGAAGCAGAATCTGAATGATTTTGCCTTGCATTTATATACACATGCATACATTCACATAAAGAAGTCTGGTATATTTTAACCAGATGCATTTTCTCTATCCGATAAAAAAAGAATAAAAAAGTAAAGAAGGGATAAGTTTGGTCCGCAACAAACTTATATAGTCAGGCACATTTTACAAAAATTAAAAAAAATCAGGACACAGTACGACGTACATAAAATTTTGAAAAAAAAAACGGGTTGCTTTAGGCTCGATAACCACTTAATAAAATACACCTTATTTTGAGGTGAAACTTGAAAACACGTCCATTTATTTTATATTAACACTAAATTAAAGTCCATCCCTCCGATGAAACAAGTCGTGATTTTCATTGTCTATAATTTTTTTTTAATAAAATGAAATAAAATTGTTTTGTCAAAAAATTAGTAGTCAGCCCAAATTAAATTTTCCTAGTATACGTACAAATTTAACTTTCCTTCTTAATTTGAATTATTTTCGTTTGGCAACATTTCATTATTTCTATTTCAACTCCAAAACTAAAAGCCCTCAGTATAAATTTAAACATATTAAGTCAATGGGAACCCTTTTGAAAATTTGTGGGACCAAAGTGTGTTTGAATATTTTTTGTTTGACAATATGTTATAAATTCTTTCTACATAATTTTTTGTTTCGTTATACTCTTAATTTTCATTCGAAATGGTCACCATTTGCTTTTACACAAGCCTTCAAACGATTAGGTCTTTCAGCTATTGCAGCACGCACGGTTTCCATGAATATTAGCGTCGCTGCTCGAACCAAAGATTATTTGAGACTCTCCAATTTTCGGCAAGGTCTCGACAGGCATGTTCTGCAATTCTGACACTTTTGCCCCTTTACAAGAGACTCCCCACCAAACCCTTACGGGGCTGAGTGGTGGCCACGCTGAACCCTTGGAACAACATTTTTGGCGTCTTTAGAAGTTTTAGCATATATTTTTTTCGTTTTGATTATTAAAATCTTCTTCAACAGTGAAATTTTACTCTTCTGTGGAAATAATATTTGCACGGCCGTTGACCGCGAGCCACCGAAGAAGCTGCTTGCATCTGTCGAGTCTAATTTTTTTTCAAGCGTGTTGCCGACGGAAGGCTTTCATGTGGCCATTAGCTCTAATTAATCTTGACATGGATCTGGTCGATACATTTATTTCCCTGGACATCATTTTCTGCTTTTTAAGGAGATTTCTGCGAATTCTTCCTCGAACGGCTTTTATAGCGGCACTGGTTCGATTCACGCGAGGACGACCACTTCTTTTTCTATCTATCACTTCAGACGGTTGGGAAAAACCATTGATCGTGCGGTAAACAAACTTTCTCGAAATATTAAGCTTTTTTGCAATTCGTAAATCTCACTTGCACTTTTACCACTCTCAAGTAATGCAACCACTGCAATGCGATTTTCCATTGTTAACAAACGAAATTTTCCACGAAACTGAGTATAATTTATGAGTAGACAATGCATTCGAACAAAAGCCAAAATAGCGGAACTTTTTTTTGCGAATTTGTTCTCGCCGTATGCATTGTAAAATTTGTCACTTTATGCCAAGGCCAAGTATGTACTTTAATAACTATGCAGAATTTGCTCCGATTTATGGAGGGTTTTTGTTTTTTTGAGCTTATCTCTATTGGAAAGTTTTTTCACGACAAATAGTATAAACTAGCAAAAGTGAGCCCGAAATGAATCCAAATGTTTTAAAAAAGTCACAAAATTAATAACGCATCAAAAATTAACCAAGCGATCAGAATGTGTTTTTTTTTTATACCAAAGTTTTAAATGTTTACCATCATATGTTGCTTGTATGTGTGCTCGTAATGAGTCAAACTCAACTAAGCGAGATAAGTGGGAACAAGCAGGCAACGGAAATATGCAAACTGTGTGTCCTCTGATCTCCATATCCGCTAATTTTGTCTTGTGTTGCTCACTTTCGTATGTATGGTACTTTGGCTTACCAGCAGAGCATCGCATGCACGGTATTTGCTTAAAAGTTAGCGAAATAAACAATAATTTTGAATAGAAACTTTTCTTCTTCTTCTTAATTGGCGCGATAACAACTTACGCGATTTTGGCCGATTTTAACAAAGCGCGCCAGCTGTTTCTTTCTCGTGCTCACCGGCGCCAGTAGGACACACCAAGTGAAGTCAAGTCCTTCTCCACCTGATCTTTCCAACGCAAAGGAGGTCTTCCTCTTCCTCTGCTACCACCGCTGGTACCGCATCGAATACTTTTAGTGCCGGAGCGTTTGTATCCATTCTGACCGGCATGATGAGGGCCTTATAGAGTATTAGTTTTGTCCAAAGTAGCACTTGTTGGCAAGAGAGATTCACGTTGGATTTCAAGGCTGGCATTGTTATCGGTGTTAATACTGGTTCCTAAATAAACGAAGTCTTTTACAACCTCGAAGTTATAACTGTCAACAGTGATGGGGGTGCCGATACGCGAGTGCGCCGACTGTTTGTTTGAAGACAGGACGTACTTCGTTTTGTCCTCGTTCACCACCAGACCCATTCGCTTTGCCTCTTTATCCAGTTTGGAGAAGTCAGAACTAACAGTGCGATTGTTAAGACCGATCATGTCAATATCATCGCCATGCGCCAACAATTGTACGCTCTTATAAAATATTGTGCCTGAGCGATTAAGTTCTGCGGCTTGTACGATCCTCTCCAATATCAGATTAAAGAAGTTACCCAGCAGGGAATCACCCAGTTTGAAACCTCGTATGGTATCAAACGGCTCGAAGAGGTCATTCCCAATTCTGACAAGGTTGCTGGTGTTGAGCAACGTCATCTTGCATAGCCGTATTAGTTTTATGGGGATACCAAATTCATACATCGCGGCATACAGGAAAATCCTTTTCGTATTGTCGAATGCAGCTTTGAAGTCGACAAAAAGATGGTGTGTGTCGATTCTCCTTTCATGGGTTTTTTCCAAGATTTGGCGTATTGGGAATATTTGATCGATGGTAGACTTTCCAGGTCTAAAGCCACACTGATAAGGTACAATCAGTTGGTTGACGGTGGGCTTCAGCCTTTCACACAATACGATCGCTAGAACCTTAAAGGCGAAATTTAGAAGACTAATCCCGCGATAATTGGCACAGATTCTAGAATCGCCCTTCTTATGGATTGGGCAGAGCACACTTAAATTCTAATCGGCAGGCATGAGTTCTTCCGACCATATTTTGCATAGAAGTTGATGCATGCACCTTACCAGCTCTTCGCCACCATGTTTGAATAGCTCAGCCGGCAGTCCATTGGCGCCCGCGGCTTTGTTGTTCTTTAGCCGCGTTATCGCTATTCTCACCTCGTCATGGTCGGGTAGCGGAACACCAATTCCATCGTCGACGATTGGGGTATCGGGATCTTCACATTCTCTGTGACATGCGCAGCTATCACTGTTTAGACACTTTTACCGCACCAAAATTGGGAAAATATAATTAATCATTATTTGCTTTTTTAATACAAATTTTTCAAAATTACCATCAATGAGATATCGTCTTGTCGATCGATTTCAGCAAAAGAAAACCGTATTTCACTGGCGCTGCGAAAGGAAAAGGTGTGTGGTATTTTAAAAACATTGTTTTTTATAATAGGAAAGCGGTGCAGGCAATCAACGTTCTATCATCGTCATTCAAGTGCAAAATTACTTCTGTTGCTATAGCTTCGCCTTGGGAGTCTATATATTAATTTTCATCTAAACAAAGGAAGTTATTTACACAATTGTCGCAGGGTGGTTTCTTTTAAGCGAAACCTCATCGAATTGGAGAATCGAAAAATAAGCATTTATGGATGGCTGCCAGTTCCATTCTTCTCCTACCGGTTGTCTTTTAAACTTCAGCGAATATTATTTGACTTCAACTCGGACATCATCTTAAGTGTACGACTCAGCCCTTTCCAGTAAAACTTTGTAACATTTTAAATTGATATCCGGACCGACGATTATTACAATAATTGCATCCCATTCAGGAGTTAGAGTGCAAACGAAAATATTTGTTTGCACTTGAATATTAATTTCCTGAGAAATTTTAAGTTTTCGTAAGCTAAGCGACGCATTTTTATTTTGATGCACATTAAAGCGGGAATAAAATAACCAAATAACATATTTTCTTCTCTTTGAAGGAAGTCGATAGCTTCTGCGATAGGTTGCATTACTCTTGCTTCCAAATATTCAATTTCTTCCTTATTAAAAGTAGAAAT
Organism: Anastrepha ludens; assembly: GCF_028408465.1. Taxonomy (NCBI): domain Eukaryota; kingdom Metazoa; phylum Arthropoda; class Insecta; order Diptera; family Tephritidae; genus Anastrepha; species Anastrepha ludens. The sequence goes on from NC_071500.1 coordinate 73,239,775, forward strand.
TGTGCATAGTGTAGTTTGTAGCATAGTTCACCTATCCTGTTTTTGGCTTCTAGAATTTCGAGAGTGTCAAATAAATGAGTCTCCTGTTGACACCAAAAAGTAGTAATTTATTTCGCTGACATCATTTAATTGCACACCATCTATACACCAAGAAGTACTTCTATCAACAAATAAAATATAAATTCAAATGTATTTATTTAGCGATAGTGAAAAAAATTAACTTCAAAGCAAACTTGCAAAAGTGCATTCCGAAAACACTTTATTAACTTATTGAAATGAAGGCACATTGAAATAGCTTTACTTAATTGTATATTATTTTATCTTCATAATTTCCAATTTATTTAAAAAGAACTTCAATTTTAGAGACCTGTAGTGTAATTCACTAACACATTTTAGCGATATTCGCATTGTTATCTTTCCTTAACTACGATTTTAATGATTTTGCTATTCGGTAACCCATTTCATAACGAAAATCGATAGGGCAAAATCAGCAATAAAAACTTATTAAAAAAACGCGAATATGGGCTTTGATTATTTGGCTTATGGCTTATCGCGTGGAGAGGAGATAGTGAACCCTCAAACAGTGGATCGATGTTTGCTCTGGGATGTGGACAATCCTGTCCATTTGGCCGCAGGGGAGTTTCAAAAACTATTCAGTTTAACTCCAGACTTGACTGAGAACCTAATTTTTCAAGTTGAGAGTCGTCTTAGAGGTTCCAGAATAACACCGATTTTGACTGGAAAACAGGCAAACCTTGTAATCTTCAAGCTAATTTAATTCTAAATTCTGCCTTTATGTTACGAGGTTCTATGCAGTTTCTCTTCGATGTGCAATTTTTGCAACTCGATGTTATCAACAACCTGTCGTTCGTTAGTCGAAGCATACATAGTGTAACAGAAATTAACAGTTCCATAGTGAGGTTTACTATGGCCCTTTAAAAATAAATATTCCCCTTGTAACAACACTTTATTGACAAACTGTATATAATTATTTTGTCCTTATTTTTCCTTAACGGCTCCCCACAAAAAATAGTTCAACGGGCTAAAATCACAGCTCCGAGGCGGCCAATTGATATCGGAATTTCGGCTGATTATTCGGTTTTCAAAAACGGTAGCCAAAAGTTCGAGTGTAACTTTGGCAGTGTGACAAGTTGCACCGTCCTGTTGAAACCAAATGTTGTCCATGTCATCCTCTTCAATTTTTGGGGACAACTCGTTGAGCATATCACGGTAACGCCCGCCATTTACTGTAACCGCGGCTCCTCGCTCATTTTCGAAAAAAAATGGTCCGATGATGCCGCCAGACCAAAAACCGCACCAAACAGTGACTCGTTGTGGATGCATTTGCTTCTCTACAGTAACGTGTGGATTTTCTGAGCCCCAAATCCGACAATTTTGCTTATTGACGTAACCACCGATGTGAAAATGAGCTTTATCAGAAAAAATGATTTTTTTTTTCAAATTTCTCACAGTTTGAGTAGAAGACTCACCACTTTGGAAATAGGTTTTCAATATTTCCCAATTTTGTTCCGTATAGCGTCACATTTCGTAAATGTCAAACCTTTAAGTAAATTATGAACACATTTGGCATGTCATTTGTGTTACCATTCTCAAAAAAATAGGTACTTCAAAAAGCAAACGCTATATGGCCCACCCTGTACATACATCTATATCCAAATGTGAGTCATTCCGCTGCAATGGTTTTGAACCGCTAAAGGCTTACTCGTTCAGTCCGCACAAATACAAGAAATCTTATTCATATATCGAGTAACGCCAATTCATACTCTTGTAAAGCAAACAAATAATTTTTTACAAAGGGATTTAACACCATGGAAAGTTCGCGGCGACAGAAAAACACTCAGCCGTTTAAGCGCTGAGCGAATCAACAGAAAAAACCAAAACACAGATATAAATGAAAACTTGGATAAAACAGAACATGTTGCTGCTACAATACAAAATAAATTGTCCCTCTCCGCTGCTGGTAATGAAAAAATGACGCTGTTCAAATGAAAACGAAAGCTTGGTATCGTATTTAAGCATTAAACAAGATCAACAAACAGCCAGAAATTCCGTTTGGTGTGTGCCCCAGCGGCTACTATCCTCAGCATTGACTTAGTCACCAACAAAGGGGTAAACAATTTGTGTCGGATATAGTATGTATTGATGTACGAGCATCCCAGCGAACCAGCAAAGTTCGCGGTGCGCTGCGAAAAGGATCCCAAAGAAGCATATCCGCGGGAGAAAAGGGACGTCTCAATATATAAGTACATATGTATGTGAAAGTGCGCATACCTAACTCCTGAATGTATACTTTCGGATTCCCAAGAAGCTCGCTGAATCACAGGCAAAGACTTCTCTATTCAGCCTAAATCATCCAAAGATAGAAAAGACGAAGTATTTTGGAACTATTTAATTTATTCATATTTAATAAACCTTTAATTAGCTAACTTTTTTCATTTCATTTATATAGGTATTTGACAAAATCAATAAGTCGAATAAATATTATGAAGATGTACGGGAATATCCATAAAACAAGTGGACAGAATAATAATAATAAACACCATACTAATATACAGGGTGGCTGATGAATTTTGCTACATTAAGAAACTCAAATAACTTTTTTTTTAGTGTATGGAATTCATTTATTTTTTTTCAAGTTGAAGGTCATTAAATTTTATTAAATGTAGCTTAACTAGTTTTAAAAATAATTGAATTTAAATGCCCCCCATGCTCGTTGACACAAGTGCGGCATCTTAGTAAAAAGTTGTTCAATGCTGCTTTGAGAGTTGCGACAGGAATAGCCGCAATTGTTGCCCGAATGGATTGTTTTAGTTCATCCAAATTTGTTGGCTTTGTTTTATAAACTTCTTGTTTACATAAACCCCACAAGAAAAAGTCAGGTGCAGTAAGGTCAGGCGACCTGGGGGGCCAACGAAATTCGGAGTTTCTTGAAATCAGTTTATTGGGAAATTTTCGTCGCAACTCTGTCATAACAGTCTGGGCTATGTGAGACGTTGCCCCATCTTGTTGAAACCACACAGAGTTGAAAGGAATTCTCTTTCGGCGTAGTTCTGGATAGAAAAATTCTTTCAGCATTTTCAAATAACGGTCTCCAGTAACCGTAACGGTGTGACCATTTTCTTCAAAAAAATAAGGCCCGACAATACAGCGTGAAGAAACCGCACACCACACTGTCACGCGAAGAGGATGCAATTCCGTCTCGTGGAGTATCTGTGGGTTAGAAGTACTCCATATTCGGCAATTTTGTTTGTTCACATTGCCGTTTAAATCGAAATGGGCCTCATCAGACATGAAAAGGCAGTTTAACATGTTTTGGTCTTCTTCCACCATTTGCAGGATCTTCTGGCAAAATTCCAAGCGAATCGGCAAGTCTGCTGCATTCAGTTTGTTAACCATTTGAATTTTGTAGGGAAATAAGTCTAAATCTTTGTGCATTATTGTTTGCAAAGACTGTCGGCTGACACCAAGTTGAGCAGATAAGCTTCTTGTTGAAACCCTTGGATTGCTTTGTATAGCTGCAGCTACAGCAGCGATCGTTTCCTCCGTCCGAACTGGTGGGTTTCGATGATAAGGCCTTCTTGCGACTGTTCCTTGCTCAGCAAAATTATTCACTAGTCTCATTATGGTCCATCTGCTCGGGGGATCGCCGCCAAACATCCGCCTGTACTCTCTCTGTACCAAAACTACGGACTCCAGTGCGTGATAGCGGCGGACTATCCAAATTCTTGTTTGCGTGTCCCAGTTATCCATTTTAATAAATTTTAAAGATCAATCTGCAAATTAAAACAAAAATGGAACAGATAACTTAAAAAGAAAAAAAGTTACTCAATTTTTTTTTTGGTAGCGGCTTTCATCAGCCTCCCTGTATATATACATTTAGATAGTCTTCTTTATCTTTATTCACTCCTCTCGGAAAAATTGGACCTCGACAAGACTTTTCCACCGTGCACGGTTCTGGGCTGTTGTTTTTGTGCCGTCCCATCTGCTAGCTCGCGCAACTTCGACCTTCTCCAAGTAATCTTTAGCCGACCGCGAACTTTGCTCTCTTGCGGGTTCCACTACAGTGCCATCTCGAGATGCTATCTGGTGGCTTTTTAAGTGTGTGACGTAGATAAGCCACGAAGCGGACGAATTTGTTGACAAAAGATTGTAACCTATGTATGATGGTGTTTGAGACTAGCCATGTCCCACTTCCGTACAACAATACTGACTTGGACACTTGCAAACTCGCCCATACTGTTTGCATTCACCCGAACGCCGCCTTAGCTTTATTTAGCCTGCAGTTGAAATCTTCTTGACGATATTGACCTTCAGTACGACAGTGCGTACCAGCGTGACTAATCTGTTCGGCATCGCTGGCATGTCAGAGAGTTTGTGAGAGAAGAGGTAGATGTCATCGGCGAATTCCAGATCCTCAAGATGACTGGTGAAACTCCATGCGATTCCTCTTTTGGGCAGGGTTGCTTCGCTCATACCGTCATCTAGGTCGATGGCGAAGAAAAGAAGCGACAGGGGCAACCTTGCCTTATGCCTGCTTTGGTGGTTAATGCATCGCTGATGTTGCCGTTGTGAAGCATTGCCAGTTCGGAGTTCTCGCAAAGAGCTCTGAAAAGGCGGACTAACTTAGCGGGAACTCCCTTTCAACCCCATGTCAGCCATATGGAGTATCGTTTGATTATACCGAATACTTTCTTAAAGTCAACGAACAGCATGTCAGCATGTAAAGCGGGGAGTGCCACTCAACTGATTGTTCTACTATGATGCGAAGAGTGTTGACTTGGTCAGCACAGCTTCGGTGAAGACGAAATCCTAGATAGTCATAATCTTAATGCAATATTATTTATGAAATAACCAAATTATGAATGCAGAACATACTTGAAGTTGCTCTTCCTTAAGCTGCTGCAAATTGACGCTGAAACGGAGGTCCAGACGCGGACCGCAGTAATGAAAACCAGTCTTTCAGAGGTTACATAGTTATATTTGGGTGCAATCAGATCATTGAGATGAGCCGAAAATATACTTAGATATTTCACTTTGATATATTTCACATCCCAAATACCGAGATCTCCAGCTGGAGATATGCTCATATTTCCCTAGCTCACATATACATATGCGACATGATTAAATAACAAATCAATTTTGTGACCAGATTGAGAATATAATCGTTGTTGTCATTGATGAATAAACTAAATAGCAGTGGCCCAAGAACTGAGCCTTGAGGAAGAACTCTCAGGTGTAACTTTAGCTGGGAGAGCTCAAAACCAATTTCTGCGCGCAGATTTCTGCATGTTGGAAAGTTCCTCTTTAGTTTTGCTAAGGTTTCATCAAACCCAAAGTAGTTCGTTGGCTTAAAACGATTTTTTCTTAAGAGAAGATATCCTAATATTATTGTACAAGAGTGAATAACCGAATGCAAAAAATAATGAATATCAATAAGATAACACGAAAGGCACAGCGTGATGTCTAAACGCACTCTCATACTACGGAGGATAGATTAGCGGGTTTAGTCATCCGTCACCGGGGACTAGGTAGCAGAATTTTATCCGCTCACACACTCGTTTAATCAGTCATTGCTCAGATGGCGATGAAGTAATGGCTGCGTTAATTTTTTTATATAATCAGCACAATCACAATTTTTTCGAATACAAACCGCCGTGACAGCCTTCATGACATTAGCACATCAGCTGATTCCTGCAAAATGACTGAGACCCGGCTAACGGTCTGATGTTGGTCACACCTCTGCATTCTGTACATCGTGCCCCCGTCTGGTATTCTCGAAGACTCCCTTTTCACTCCTGCTACAGAGCGCTCCGTATTAGGCTACCTGGGATAAATGATGTACACATGTATGTATGTACGTACGTGTGTGTGTATTGCAACCATCGACACGGAAAAGCAGCAGATATAAAGGCGATGCCAGCAAAAATTGGAAAATTTAAATCAACAATTTATTGACTTGCATAGAATATACATACATACAGACAGATAGCATAGCAACCAGATAAAATACATGTGTGCATACATTTGCACATAAATATTTGTAAGAGTAAAGTAAAAGTAAGAGTAGAAGTAGAAGTAGAAGTGGAAGTATATAGTATACATCTCGAATTTAACATTTTAACAATTTTGCGAATAAATTTAATTTCGTTTTCCTCGATTTTGCTACGTTGCCAATAAAAACAGCTGCTGGAGCAAGGAATCAAATTTTCCCAGCAAAATTTATTTTAGATAAACACTCTTGAGGAAACAAAGTACAAATTTCGTAATAAAACTAAAAGTAAAACATAAAACATGACATCAAAAACCAAGCCAACACGAACATCAACATCAATATCAAGAAAACTTTTAACCGCCGCTATGAGAACACTCGTCATCTCGAGCACAGTTTCAAAGGATTCACGGATGCGCACATCCGTTAAATTGCACGTATACACCTATATGTACATCTCTATTACATAGAACCATCAAATAGAAATCGGAAGTCGCTGTTGTCAAACACGCATACATACATATTTATACCTATACACATATAAATATACACTTCTGCATGGAGTGTAGTGTAGATAGAGGCATAGGGTTGCACCCTCCTCCCAATTCCTCACAGATTCGTGGAAACACCAAAAATGGTTTAGATGAAAATATGAATGTACATCCGCTGATATAATAACTGTATATAGCATACAGGAGCGGATTGTAAATGAGAAACAACTAAGGGAAGAGTAAAAAGTGGAATTCATTAAAAATATGTCTGTTTCCCAGCGTTAAGAGTTAATACCTCTATAATTTAACCCTAATCATGTTAATTCTCTCCTTTTTCACTTCTTATTTTTCTTTAAATCAATTCATCAAATCACATAATTCAGAGATATATTTGTTACGTGTTCAAATGCAAAGCTATTGCCGAAGGGATCATTAAGCCGTATAATCATTTTGTTACAATGTGAAAAGGAAAAATCGAAAAAGAATCAAAAAAAGAAAAGTTAAAACAGAAATTTTTTAATAAATACAAATGCACACACGTAATAAGCGAAATTAGAAGGTTCAAAAAGAAAAGGAAACACTTGTATAATTACATAAGCAGTTATGCCGCTATAGAAATTGAAAAACAAATAGATTTTTTTTTTTTTTTGCTTTTGTGTTCAGTTTTCTCTTATGCATGAGAACTGGCACACTCAAATTTCTTTTTAATTTCTTACGCAACCCCTCCTAGCACTATATATAACTGTAAGCGCATTTTTATCCAAAACAACGTTTTTCAGTTCTTTATATTTACAGTTAGCATGGCCAGAGCGCATGTGGAGTTTTTTGTTCTTTCCTCGTATAACGCCTAAATGTCTTAAATCTTCTCCCTGTTTTCTGTAGTAGAAAAATGCTAGGCCAAATATTCAAATAACTAGCTAAACTGCACGTAGGGTCTATTTCTATCCCATTACTTCCGACGAAAATTATCCTAATGATCTCTCTCTCGATCTCTCTCTCGAGTATTAAAGCACTTTAGACCTGTTTTTATGAAGCCATGCGAAACGAATTACGGCCTAAACTCGTTAACTCTAGGGAACATAAACCGTTGACCGATTTTTCTGATTTTTTGTGCACCAGCTACTTCTGGGCTCCATATGATAAAAAAAAATTTCAAAAAATTTTGTTCTCCTCATGTACAACCAGGATTGCCATGTGGTGAAAAATTAGTCATCTAATTTTTTTTGAATAACTCTTTTGCATAATAATAATTATTCTGTTTGATGGAAATCTTCATTTTGATCTTTACCCGCTCCATTGCTCGCCTAAATCTTCCGGTAGGGTGATTAATTTTGCGCAATCTTATACATTACCTTCATATAAAGGGTTTTCCAATCACAAGTGTTATTGGTGAATGGGTTGAGCTGTCGAGAGATGATTAACGATTTTTTATGGCCGGAATCGGATGGTATTGATCTGGAAAACGTCTATTTTCAACAAGACGGCGATATGTGCCACACAAGCAACGAGACCATTGATCTCTTACGGGAAATTTTTTCGGACCGTGCCTTTTTTCTTTGGGGCTACGTGAAAGAGAAGGTCTACGCCAACAGCACAGAGTCTATTCAAGACCTCAAAGATGGAGTTCGTGAGCCTATCGAGGACATAGGGCAGACACATCGCGATTCGGTTATGGAAAATTTAATGAAAAGGATATTTTCCTGTAAGCGTGGTCGTGGTCGTCATTTCCCTGATGTTATTTTCCAATGTTCACAGCTTACCTTCCTCTTTATAATGAAATAAACATCCGATCATTTATATTACAAAATAGCATTTTTCTTTGAATATCAAAATAAACCTCTGTTTGGAAAACCCTATACAATATATTTGTTTATAAAAACTTTCACTACTCATGTGAAACATTACCTTGCCCAAAATCTCACTCAAAACTAAATTATAAAAACGAAACAATGTTGCACTGCACATTGGTACTTATGTATGTTTTTAATGAACCACAAATATTACATTGCAAAAACAAATATTGTTAGTCTTTGAAATAACCTATATCTTGTTTTCTGTATTTAGTTTTTCTTTGCATTGCGCATTCTCTCTCTTCTTTCTTCTTTAATAACTAGGATACGATTTTCTCCATTCGTTTTTTGCGAGAATTCAGGCATTCCGCATTCGCTTCTTTGTAGAGTATTGTCCATTTATTTCTCTTCAATCGTTAAAGTCAAGTATACTTCATACAATTCCTCGTATTGCAGCCTGCAATAGCCTGCGGTGAATAGCATGCCTGTGTAAAAGTAATGCATTCCAGAAGTCCAAAGGTAAGCATTTTCCAATATTTCTTTCTTTTGAAGTAAGCGCGTTTGTGCTGGGTAGTGCCTATTTTATGTAGGCTGTGTATGTCTGTATGTATTTATAAGTTCATAACTTCGTATACTTCGCAATTGCCCATCATAACATAATCAAATAAAGCTAGACACAAACATCATTATCATTCACAAGTACCTACGTATGTATTTAAGTATATGTCATATCTGATGGTTTATTTACACCAACCGGAAATTCATTGGAACTCACCGGAAGTGTGAGACAATACGTAGACGGAAGTGCCATACGAAGAAGTTCTTTGGCTTTCATTTTCTACAAGTGATTTCGTGTTGTTGTCGTTCTTACTTGAACAACGCAAGTGAAGGTTACTACTTGTTCATACAATCACAATCTTTGGCCGGATATACATTTGGTTCGTTCCGCTACCAAAACAAAATTCTTAAATAGTTTGCTGAAAAGGATTCCAATAATTTGTGAAAATATATAAGACACTAGCTTTAACCCGCGGCCCCGCTCGCGTAGCAGTTGTTTTGAGGGATTTAGGATATGTATATAAAAGAATTACAAACAATCATTTCATAGAAAATATTTTTTTATTAATAACCATAATATTACAATACCCGGCATCCGTTGTTATGCCTCGTTAAATAAAATCAAAACAACCAATTAGAAAAATATAAAGCAAAATTATTTTTATTAATTTTCTATCTCAAACCGTTTTTGAACTTTGCATTTGGGTCATAGTTGAACAGCTTATGCGGATTATGAAGTCTAGAGTGTACAATAAATAGTGAGAAATAGGAAAAACTAAGATCTTTTAGATTAAATTTAAGCAAATATTCGACTATTAGTGACGAATAAGAGTGGTGGTGCGGCCTGGCGGCTGTGGGAAGGGAGTTCCATCATAAAAACATGCCTATAACCTTCATTGGGTGAAAATATGAATGTATAAAAATGTTTACGTCATTTGGTGTTGTCGTTTCGTAGTGATGCGCGGACAACGTACAGGTGAAAGGTGAATGCCTTTATAGTATAGAAGAAGATTTGTGAAATGAAAGCGTACATTTTTTATTAATACCCGAAAAAACAAATGATTTAAAAGCGTGCCTTTAAAAGCATTTGCTATAGAATTTTCTAACGGAGTGAACTTTATGTATTGGGTGTTTTTTTAAGAGGTTCTAAAAAATTATATAACATTATATGATTTATTTTTTGAATATAAGAACCGACATATGTTCGCCGATCAGTCGATCAGTCCAATTTGTGACTACTTTTTAATATAAATCTGGTCGTATTGTGCCAATGGTGGATGGAATACTGCAATAAGTCGATTCTTAAGACCACAAATGGTCATATGTGCCGTTTTGCATGAACCAAAAATCGTCGATGCTTAGCTGATTAATTTTTAGAAATAAAAATTTAGCCAACGGCAGCTCCCTCCTCGTTTCGAAAGAAATAGGGACCAATGATACTGCTCTATGAACTTCGCAAAAAACAATTGTTTTTTTTTTTTTCAAAATAAATTTCCACAATTTGGGAGCGTTGTTCTAGCGTTAAAAGATTCATGATGACTTGTCAAACACAGGCATGTCAACACAGTTTGTCATTCTCAGCTGTCAAACCATAGTTATCGATAACGATAGTTCTCAAGCTCCTAAAAAACACCCAATATAATTATGTTATATTATATATAACAGATTTCGATTCATCGAAGAATTTTAAGAAAAAATGTTCACTAGAGATATGCCTAAAGTCATTTCTGAGTCACCCAAATTTTAAAGAAACTATCTTCATATAACACGAATTTAATATAAAGTATTTGGACAATTCTTAGTACGAATAATTTATTTTTGATATTACTTTTTCTTTTAAAGAACGAAAAGATGGCGCTACAAAGCAAATTAAGTATAATTTGTGTTTAATATTGTAGTACCAGAAAATAAAAAAGTTTGCTTTTTAATTTCTTTTCAAACATAATTTTTTTACAACTAACAATGAACTTAGAATTACTTTGGTTTTAGATGTTTCTAACATTGAACCTTGTGTCTTTTCTCTACTTCCTATCGTCTTATGCATAGCTCCCTTTCTGTTTTCGTGTTAATTAACGATAGATTCTGTTAAAACTTGGGGTCCTGGATACTGACTGTAAAGCTATTTTGTAAGGGATTTTTCATAGATTTGACAGGACCAGTTTCTTTAAATTTTTCCACCACGCTTTGAATTTTCGACTTATTCGGATGATTATATCCAATAAAAAAATCACGAATTTTACGGTATATTGTTCTTCAAGATCGGCCATTTCCATAATAAGTTTCAATAATTTTAACGCTTTTTTAGGCGTTAGCCACTAGTAACTCTGAATTTCATTCAATCATTTGTACTTAAAAAATATATTTAGCTCGGCATTACGAATGAAGTATGTTCCAACGCAACGCTTTCGCAGATGATACCATCCTATTTACAACTCATAAAACCTTAGAAGCAGCAAGAAACAAGTTACAGCAGATTTTTGGCAAAACTTTACGGTTTAATTCTTGGGGTATCCAAATCAATAATGGCGACAATTCATGTAGTTTTCTCTAGTTCTCACCAAATAGACACCAAAGCAAGATACCTTGGAATGACTATTGACCCCAAACTTCTCTGGAAAGAACACATGTATATTATCAATGTGGAAAAGAAATGAAGTGCACATAGTGTAAATACACCGAGTGTGTTTCTGCCATGAGCTTCTCATAAAAAATATCTAGCGTTCGGAGTCGGCTTGAAACTGTAGGTTCTTCCATTTGTGGAACAACATCAAGACGCACGCCACAAATAGGAGGAGGAGCTCGGCCGAACACCCAAAAAGGGTGTACGCGCCAATATATATACATATAGATGAATATGAACTATTATCGTTAAGTATTTTTGTTGTAGTGTGTACGAAATTATATTTTTCTAGATTTACTAAACATAAATATTATATATAAATAGTAAATTTAAAAAGGCTCATTAATAGGAATTTTTGCAGCAGTGAGTTTATGAGTTTTGGAAAAAGATGAATAATATTTGAAAATAATAACAAATTATAATATTAAGACTGTTCCGATCGACAGCTTAAAGCCAACAATAACTGAAACAACGCTAACAATCATATCAATAACATGACATCTAAGAAACGACTTACATTTAATTTATAGAATATTTTTTAGAATATTTGGATTTTGGGCTCTTAAAAGATAATTTCTTTATTATATTGTATCTTACTTGAATTATTTTTAAGTATTTTATGAATTATTATAATTTCTTTTTAAAGTTTTTGAAGTAATTTTTGTTATAATTTTTCATTACGAATTTTTTGGTTGTCAATAAATTTTGCCCAAGAAATTTAAATAAAAAAGTTCAAATATAAATTATTGAGAGGAGATTTATAATGGATTTGTTGCGGCTGGAATTTACAATTATTATAGTGACACAGTGATGCAAATGAGTCTCATTTTGTGTAAGTTCTTCTCGTAATATACAGATCACCTTCTGTGCGTTTGTCCGGCATTATTAAAAACGCGTTTAAAATGCCTGGGAGCCCCATTGTTTAAGGGTCTGGAGGGCGTCTCAAAAGCGAATCTCCCAGTGCTGCTTAAATTCACTGACATCCTACATGATGTCTACTTTCGGTATTCATAGAGGTCGGTCTCCATCTGGCTAGGGACCAAAAGGTCTATGCGTGGCTAGTTTCCAAGCAGGCTAACGTAACCTAACCTCACGTAATATAGAATTTCGTTACTTTTGTCTGCATTCCCGAAGTGGGATGGTATTATTTGCTTTTTTGTCGGCAACTTATTCCTTGAATTCTAGCTTCGAATTTACATTCTTCTTCTTAATTGGTGCGATAACCGCTTACGCGATTTTGGCGGAGTATAACAAAGCGCGCCAGTCGTTTCTTTCTCGTGCTAGCCGACGCCAATTGGACACACCAGGTGAAGCCAAGTCCTTCTCCACCTGATCTTTCCAACGCAGAGGAGGCCTTTCTCTTCCTCTACTACCCCAGCTGGTACCGCATCGAATATTTTCAGAGCCGGAGCGTTTGTATCCATTCGGACGACATTACCCAGCAACGTAGCCGCTGGATCTTTATTCGCTGCGCTATGTCTATGTCGCCGTAAAGCTCATACAGCTCATCGTTCCATCGCTTGCGATATTCGCCGTTACCACCGTGCAAAGGTCCAAAAATCTTACGCAGAATCTTTCTCTCAAACACTCAAGCTTCATTGGATGTTGTCATCGTCCACGCTTCTGCGCCATACGTTAAGACGGGCATGATGAGAGCCTTATAAATAGAGTGTTAGTGTTGTTCGTAGAGAGAGGACTTTACTACTCAGTTGCCTACTTAGTCCAAAGTAGCACTATGTTGGGTTTCCTGGCTGACATTCTTATCGGTGTTAATGCTGGTTCCTAAGTATACGAAGTCCTTTACAACCTCGAAATCATATCTGCCAACAGAGACGTGAGTGCCGATACGCGAGTGCGCCGACTGTTTGTTTGATGACAGGAGGTACTTCGTTTTGTCCTCGTTCACCACCAGACCCATTCGCTTTGCCTCTTTATCCAGTTTGGAGAAGGCAGAACTAACACCGCGGTTGTTAAGGCCGATGAGGTCGATATCATCGGCATACGCCAACAATTGTACGCTCTTATAAAAAGTTTGCCTGAGCGATTAAGTTCTGCGGCTCGTACGATCCTCTCCAACATCAGATTAAAGACGTCACACGACAGCGAGTCACCCTGTCTGAAACCTCGTTTGGTATCAAACGGCTCGGGGAGGTCCTTCCCAATTCTGATGGCGCTGCTGGTGTTCAGCAACATCATATTGCATAGCCGTATTAGTATTGCGCGGATACCAAATTCAGACATCGCGGCAGACAGTTAACGAATTTACATTAGCTTTTGAATATTTGGACATTTGGCCATCGATCATATTACATTTTCTGTCGAAGCGTAGAAATCAGCGAGCTGAAATTGTGAGTATTTGGTATGAATGTTGCGAAGATATCCCTATAAATAACATATGATACTTACCTTTCGACGATATGGCCCATTCATTTACAGATTTTACCATGTATGTTTTTGCAGTAAGCACAAAGCAGAGACACATTTCCTTTTATTCACTTTAGTGCTTTCTGACACAACAACGTATGCCACGTTGAGGAAATTGTTCGACCATATTTGTAAATTTCCATCTTTCAAACCAAAGATAATTTTTCTAATTGTATCCTTATTTGTTTATAGAAGTTTTCTTGAGGCTCATTAATTTTTCTTCTATACAGGGACGCTATATGGTAGATATTTCCAGAACGTCAGAATAAAATTACCCACTCACTATATAAAACAGTTTTGCTTAAGCGACACAGCAAAGCGTAAAGCGTACCAAGTGTTTAATAGTATTTTCAATACTAAACGATACTACACAAGACGTCACTGCATCATTTCGTTGCATTGAAATAGAAAGCCAACCATGACCCATCTCATTCTTTAATTTTTCTGAACCTCTTTGTGGTTCATATATGAGTGACCCATTTCCATTTATAAATAAAATTGGCGCTTACGTCCTTTTGTTGGATGTTTGACCGAGCTCCGGCGCTTGTTTAAAAATGAAGAGACCTACTGTTTTAAGCCACCTCCGAACGGCAGATGTCTTTTTTATGAGGATTTTTTTTTTCGTGGCAGAAATACGTTTAGAGGTTTGCCATTTCCTACCGAGAGACGGTTGCTATTAGAAAAAACCACTTCTATAATTTTGTATTTCATTGCCGGTGCCTCGAGCCTGGGCGCTTTATATTAATAAAGTTATAATACTCAGCACATTAGTGATCACGAATATATAACATAAGTAAACATAAAAATCCCCAAACAGATTTTAGCCACACTATTATGCATATACCAAATATACTTAAATATTCATTGTGGCATTCCGGTTACGAGAGTTACCCTTAAAAACCTAATAAAAACCATGCACGTGTAGCTGTCTTACTAAAATAAGAAGTAGCCACCGAAAAAAACTTACAGAATGGTATTTGCATTCATTACCATGCCAAGGAAATCTATTTAAATCATGCCAAATTACGTAAACCTGTCCCAAAAAGTATAATAAATCCAGAAAGTGGCTTTATGTCTCAAAAGATTTGGAATACACTCTAGCCGCAAGCCTGTGATGACGCGCACGTAAGGTAAATCAGTCGTAAAACTTTTTACAACTGCAAGTATGAATGTACAAACAAATGTATGCATGTATGTATATATGCTATACGTATGTAAATTTACAGTCACTCAGGATGTTCGGTAAAATTCAGTTCCGATTTTTATGTGCTACTCAATACGCATTTTATCATGCAATCACATGTACGAACACATATTGCAACTTCACTTTTACTACAAAGTAGTAACTATGCACGTGCAACTACATACACACACATATACACACTAGCAAGCCTACATTCGCGTTTAGTGCATATGTGCGCACAAAGTTTTTGTCACAGACTTTTCAACTGTAACTGCAAATCTCTTTAGTATGTACAAGTATTTTTGCCTGACTTACCAGTTATAATGTTGGGTATAAATCGAACCAACCATTCGGAAACTTTGTTGCAGTGTCGAAGCGCAAGACGTCGTGGCGTATGAGCAACCTGTTGGCACACTCATATTCGTACGCCTCGTACATTCAGTCGGTTTTGCCCTCTCAATCCAACATGTACGCACATTAAGTTTTATTAACACAAATATGTTGAACACCTACGCTACCGCTAGACTTGGTCCTGTCGTCTTTCTTGTTGAATTGAAATTTCTCACATAATCACCTAAAAGAGCTAAAGCAAACACTTACGATTATACGATTCAGATATCCGATCCACTGCCATAATATATGCTGCCACAATGACGGACAGCAACATAAAAATGTAACACAATTTGTTTTGTGTGTTTCACCCTTATTCCCTCGATTTTCAATTTCAGCCGCTTATTTAACTCCACCACATCCTTACCTTGAGCCTGAACCTTAAGTGGCTGAATTTGAAAATTTGGTTAAGAATGTGACCACGCCCAATACATATGTGTGTGGGTGTGGGGCTCGGAGCCCACATCATTATGTGTGAATTTGTAAAAAAGAAAAGATCTAACTGATGTTGTGTCATTGTGCGACCGCAATGGGGAAAAATTACCTATACGTAAACGTGGCAACTTCACCCTCTGGGCAACCACAACTAATGGCGCTCTTGCGATATAAGCAAAACAAAAAAAAATCACTTCATCTGTTACACATAATAACCAGCTGAGTACCGGCAGATTCTTTATATTGTACATATGTAATTTTTTGTTAAACCGTTTTGTGTTTGTGTTTGTGTTTGTGCAAGTGAAATATATGTTCAATTTCGGGTTGATTATCTGCAATAAATGAAAACAGGTTGACGCTAGCGTAGCTTAGACGTGCTGAAGGTGAAGGAAGTAATATATTATAGAACAAAATTTGTCTTTTTATTTTACACATAATATAGACAATATATATCTACATATTTATATCAGATGAAGTTCTGGCTGTTTTGTGTTCGATGTCTTTAGTGAGCCACAATTCAAGTTGCGAATATACATTGAACAGGCCACACTATACGGCGCTTTAAAATGATAATAGGCTTAAAAAAAAATATTCGGTAGTATTTGTTGTAACACGTGATCCTGCAGCATTGAAAATAAGGTAAAAAAAGTGAAATTTCGATTGGCTCTTCGGTATGACTACGACTAAGGTGAAATGCCAGAGCAGTGACTAAAAATTATTTTTGGTAAATATAGATATGTATGAGCCCAATGAAATATCTAATGCCACAGCAAAACGGTGAATCCATTCTGGTAGAACAAGCATTGTAAATGTTGATAAAGCACGGAAATTATATAGCCGGCAAGAACGGGTAGAGTTTGTCCATTGTCGAAAACTGAAGATTAGCTGGAAATATTTATCTAAATCGTATAATCGTAACTATTTTAAAGCATCGTGGATACGAAGTGAAACCACATTAGTAACTTTTTCTTCCTCTAATATGTTGTAAGTAGGAAAACTCATTTTTTAAATATGATAATTTGGTAATTCCTATTTATAATTTGTTTCTTAAAACAGTTAGGAAACTTCTAAATTGAATAATATTGTGCAAAAAGAAACTATAAACTTAGCAAAACGATTTTATTTCTTTAAACAACTGCTTATGCTTCAACTGGGGAAACGATTGGGAAAGAAACTTCGGCCTATTATACCGATGGCGCTAAGCGGGATGAGGGCAGTACTTAATTTCAATTTGTTTTTTATAAATTTCCTTTTATTTACAATCTGTGCTGTTAACACTTAAGAAATTTGAGGAATCAATTACAAACAGTGTAGAAAATTAAATACATGAGGATTTGAACCCCACCTCTATAAAATCCTCCCATATGGGCACACCGAGCCATCAATGCTGCCAGGTTCATAGTTTTAACTTCAAGTTACAGTTTTTTAGGCAAACATTTAGTTCTTTAACCTAATAGTGCGCACATCCATAATTTCAGATATTTGAACGAATAAATGTATAATCTATAATACATATATATTTTATCTTTTCATTATTATGAGGGTCTTGGGCCGAGCTCCTCTCCCTCTTTGTAGCCCTTGTCTTGTTATCTACAGTTTTATGTCACCTCCGAACTGCAGATGGCCCTTTTATGAGGAGCTTTTTATGACAGAAATACATAGAAATACGAAAGTTTGCCACTGCCTGCCGAGAATCTATCGCAAGCACCTTTTTTTATCATTTGGTTTATCATGGCTGGAGATTCAACCCCAGGTACTACCGAATAGTAGCCAGACACCAATCCTTTATATAAATAAATGAGAAAACTAAAATAACTTTCATTCATAGTCATTGAACGAATGAATAATTATGTAGACAGTTGAGAATTACGCGAATTACGTCTCATCAATTTTTCCAGTCTATAATTAGCATATGACACTGATATACAATATATTGTGAGTAAATTCCAGACACAGTGGTCTAGAAATTTCAGAAATCGATGAATTGTTTTTTTCGTTATTTCGAGAGTATAGTATCTTAAGAATATACCTTCAAGTGGAAATTCCCAATCTTATAGTTTGTACAGCCCATTAATTAGGTAGAGAGCGGTCCGCGCCACCTGTACCTCAAACTTTAAACTCATTTATCTCGAAACGACTTTTTTCGGCCCGTTGTTGTTAAAGAAAAGAACTGTTCAACCGAATCGTCTGGAATTTTAATATGTTGTTCATAACATCAATAGCTATCGAGCGTACTAGAATCATATTATTATTTAAATTATTTCGTATTTTTTTATTAAAAAGCTGAACACCCCCGATTTTTAGAGTGTCAAATTCAAAACCGCGCTATTTTGCCAATTTTTTTTTTTTTTTTAATTCTAGCACGAAACATAGTTATTGATTATTAATTTCTTTTGTTTTTGTGTTTCAGATAAATAGAAGAGCCAAAATAAACAACACCGTCCAGGTCCAATTTTTACGGAGGGTCAACTTCAGCGCCATTTTTGAAATTATTAAAAGAAGCTAAATAGAAAACCTAAAACATTTAAATACCGTTTTTCATTTTTTTTTTTATTTTAAAATACATTTCCTGGGAATACCCTAAATTTTTGAGCTGTAGACCACTGGGATGAGCTCAAGACCACTGGGGTGAGCTCAAGAGAAAAAAGGGGATGAAGTTGCAAATGGCTTCAGCTGTCCTTTGCACTCAGTGAAAATACTCAATTTACATATTTTTAATAAAAGGAAGTCTCTGGTATTTTAATAACAAGAGACTTAAAAAAATTTCAATTTCAATTTCAATTATATTTGAGGTATCAAATCAAATGTATAAAAGAAATTTACGAAAAATTATGAAACTGAATTTGAATAAAGCAAAATGTGATTTAAATTTTTTTAGTGAAGTATAATTTAAACTGTTTTCGTTATTTTATTGTAAATTAATTATTTTTTGTTTATTGAAATTGAAAACCTTTAAATTTCTAAAAAATCTTTTTTCTTTTTAATGTATACTTTTTGGCCGAAAATGAGTAATTTTTGTTTCGAAAATTACAGTTTTTTGAAAATACAAAAAAACGTACAAAATTGGCAACAACTGTGTCCTTTCTCATATATGTTGCCACAATTTTGTATCATGTGTTGGAGCATTGCTATTGGTGTTACGGCTTAAAACCTTCCCCATTAAAATTAGGGTCATGCTGGTGAGACGATTAGGATATAAATCCGGGTCGCTCCAGTAACGAAGAACACGGTAACCTTATATTTGCCATTTTCTGGCATTTTGTTTGAACATCACTCCGCACAGACGCATATGTAAATCACTTTACGACAATAATATCTGCTTCTTAATTTGTACAGAACTGTAAGGGTTTTCCAATAACTGGTGTTATTGATGAATGGATTGCGCTATCGAGAGATGATTAACGACTTTTTATGGTCGGAATTGGATGGTATTGATCTGGACAACGTTTATTTTCAATAAGACGGCGCTACGTGCCACAAAAGCAACGAAACCATTGATCTTTCACGGGAAAAGTTTTCGGACCGTGTTATCTCTCGAAGAGGTGATCACAATCGGTCACCGAGATCTTGTGATTTAACACCTCTTGACTTTTTTTCCTGGAGCCACGTAAAAGAGAAGAGCTACGCCAAGATCCCAGGGTCGATTCAAGACCTCAAAGATAGAGTTCGTGAGCCTATCGAGGACATAGGGCAGACACATCGCGATTCGGTTATGGAAAATTTAATGAAAAGGGTATTTTCCTGTAAGCGTGGTCGTGGTCGTTGAAAAATCTTCACTAGTTTGAGAAGATAAACTAGGTATTGTATTATCTTAAATTTTTTTAAAAACACTTTGTAAGGGTAGAAGCGCGAAATAACACGTATATTGCCTGCAACGCCGCGTAATTAAAAAATTAAAGACCGTTCACGTCCGATTACAATTTCAAAAAGTGGAGTTTATTACACATGTACTGCCCTTATATTAAGCCTAAAACTAAGATACGAGAAATAGCGGAAATGGAAGAACAGTAAGTGGAGAGTTAGAGAGAGTTTGCAGTTAAGTAAATAGAAATAGGAAGAACGGAAAGTAGGTATAGTTGTAGAATAAAGTCAATGTTCGGAAGTAAATAGAAATAGCGACAGCGAGAAACAGTAAAGTATACTACATACCTACTTATAAATAAACAATATAAAATAACTTAATATTAAGCTTTAATACAATTTCAATTTTTAAATTCAATATTATTTAATTTATTCTATTCTAATGGTTTGCCAGAATCTGGCTTAACACCGGCCACCTTGAAGGAATCCAACAGCCTTCAATTCTTGTTTTCCACCGGCAGCACGGCGAGTTTGTGAATAGGGCGTCGTACTTCACCCGACCTAGTGGTGATGTCTGCGACTCGAATTTTGCCGTCCGCTCCGGAAATGGTTGCGGTTACTCGACCGAGCACCCAATGCTGCGGTGGTACGTTGTCTTCGTGGACGACGACGAGTTGGCCTGGTTGGACGTTGGGCTGCGGGTGCACCCATTTGTTGCGCTGCTGAAGCTCCAGAAGGTAGCTCTTCGACCACGCGCGCCAAAATTGTTGCTTGAGAGAGCAAACAAGCTGCCATCTCTCTAAGCAGCGGCTGAGGTTGACGGGTACCTTCTCCGGTGGCAAAGCTCGCAAGGGGCAACCGATTAGTAGATGCGCCGGCGTTAGCGCCTCGCCGTCGTTGGGGTCGTTGCTGAGTGGTGCGAGCGGTCGGGAATTCAGGACCGCTTCTACTTCGACGAGAAGCGTTGCGCTTTCTTCGGCGGTTAACAGCGCGTTGCCTACGGCGCGCACCAGCAGATGTTTGGCCGACTTCACTGCTGCTTCCCACAGGCCGCCGAAGTGGGGTGCCCTCGGAGGTATGAAGGCGAAGATGAATCCTTCGTCGGCGGCGTATTGGAGAATCTCCTCTTTCTGTGCCAGAAAGGCTTCCCGGAGCTCCCTCAGCTTCCTCTCTGCTCCCACGAAGTTCGTCGCGTTGTCGCAGTATATTTTGGCTGGCATCCCTCGGCGCCCAATGAACCTTTTGAGAGCGAAAATAAATTTATTAGCAGTTAAATCAGTTACAAGCTCTAGATGAACTGCCTTTGAAGCGAAACACACGAAAATGGCAATATACATTTTCACGGGAGGGCGACCGCGAATTTTTAAGGTTATGTGAATGGGCCCGCAGTAATCTACCCCACATATTGTGAAAGGCCGTTGGGCGCGTAATCGATCGGCGGGTAGATTGCCCATGATCTGACCTTGTAATTTTGGCTTATAACGAAAACAGTGAATACATTCTCTTACAGTTCGACTACAGGCTTCTCGAGCATTTACCAGCCATATTTTTTCTCGCAGAAGCGCTACCAATGCCTTTGGACCGGCATGGTGATTACGAAAATGTAGGAACCGGATGTATGCTTTCACAAAGTGCGAGTCTTTGCGTAATAGCAAAGGGAACTTAGCATCATAGGGGATTGGCGCGTTTAATAAACGGCCACCTACTCGAATCAATTTAAACGATAATGATGATTCCGAGTGTTCATGCAGAAATGGAGTTAATTTCTGCAAACTTGAGGGAAGTACGTTATTTTTCGATAATTTATTCATTTCATCGCTAAATTCAAAATGTTGAATTATTTCGACAATTTTAAGGAAACTCAATTGTAATTCCTTTGCCGTGGGTATTATTTCAGATTCTGCTTTTCGCTCTCGTATTTTTCGAAGCCATCTGAGTATATAAGCGAAAATCCGAAGCACTTTTCTGTGAGATGAGAACCTGTCAATTATTTCGAGAAGTGGATTTGTTGTGGCATTGATTGCGGTTAACGTAATTGCGTTCTTCTTCTTCTCGAGTGCTTCTTGTTCTGGAGAGAGACTGAAGTTGACATTTTTTGGCCATGTAGCAGGGTCTTCTGGGAGGAACTGTGGACCACTAAACCATATTGAATTACCCAATTCGTCCACGTTACAACCCCGAGACACTTGATCCGCTGGATTTTGTTTTGTGGGCACATGACGCCACGACACATTCTGGGTCCACTCTTGGATCTCGGACACTCTATTTGCGACGAAAGTTTGCAACGACGATGGATGCGTTTTAATCCAATGCAGAACTATTTCGGAGTCTGTCCAGAAAATTGTTTGTTCTATTGGTCGACTCAACATTGGTGAAATTCTTGACCATAATTTGGCAAGAAGATGGGCTGCCGAGAGCTCTAAACGCGGAAGAGATTTAGTCTTCAGCGGAGCTACTCTAGACTTTGAAGTAAGCAGCGTGCATTTCGTACCACTAGCGGATTGGCTACGTATATATACGCAGCAGCCATACGCTCTTATTGAAGCGTCGGAAAAGCCATGAATTTGGCAGCTGGCACTCGACTCTGTATTTACATACCGAGGAATGCTAATTGATGGAAGCTGCAACAAATTGGCTTTAAAGTTTTGCCAGCTAGTGTCAAGCCGCAATGGAATCGACTCATCCCAGTCTAGCTTTTGAATCCAAAGCTCTTGTAATAAGATTTTAGCTTTGGTAACTAGCGGGGCTAATAAACCAAGAGGGTCAAAGAGGCGAGCGGAAACGGATAAAATATTACGTTTAGTTGCTCGCAGCTCGCTAAAATTATCTTCCAGAATGAAGCGAAAAATGTCATCTTTCGGCTGCCAGTGGATTCCCAGCGTTTTGGTGGAGTCGGTATCGCTGAGCTGCAATAATTTTTGGAGACTCTCACTATTCGATGAGCTTGTATGATTGGAAAACCACTTTGCTAATTTCAGGCCTGCCGATTCTAAAATTATATTTACTTCCTGTTGTATCTGGGTGAGGCTTTCTATACTGTCGGATCCTGTTAATAGGTCGTCGACGTAAAAGTCATTCCGAATGACTTTGGAACCGAGTGGATATTTGGCTTTATTTTTGTCGCTTAGCATTTGCAGACACCGTGTGGCGAGAAATGGTGCAGGCGCTGTGCCGTATGTTACGGTGTTTAATCGAAAAATTTGCAAATGCTCCGATGGATCCTGTCTCCACACTATGAGCTGGAAGTTCCTGTCGTCTTCGTGCACCAATATTTGACGATACATCTTCGTGATGTCAGCAGTCATGGCATATTTGTGCAATCGGAAGCGAAGGAGGGTCGAAAAAAGCTCCTCTTGAACGATCGGTCCGACCATCAAGGTTTCATTCAACGCAACTTGTGTTGATGTGCGACTCGAAGCATCAAAAACTACGCGCAACTTGGTAGTTGTGCTCTGCGGTCTTAACACACACTGGTGCGGAATGAAATAGTGCGGCTCACTCGGGAGTCGATTATTTGTTGGACTCATATGCCCCAATTCGAGATACTCTTGCATGAAGTCCAGGTACATTTTACGAAGTACTGGATCTTTCAGCGTCCTTCTCTCCAGCGCCTGAAACCGCCGAGCTGCGGTTTCATACGAACGACCGAGTAATTTACGGTCGGTTTTGAAAGGCAGTCTGACTTGAAGCCTTCCACATGGTAAAACCTGTGTGGTTTTCGAAAAAAATTCCTCACATTTTGCCTGCTCTGGAGTCAGTCGTGTGGAATTTATTTGTGCAGGTATTTCTTCCAATTCCCAGAATTTTCGGATTGTGGTATCAATACTAGCAACGCTTTCTTCAAATTGACATAATGTGCTACTTACTTGGGCACTGGAGCTATTATTTGTGGCATACTTGCCTGAAATTATCCAGCCTAACACAGTTTTTTGCAGCGTTGGCTGCCTTGGGCTGGTTCTGATCTGACCCACCGATAACAGATCAAAGAATATTTCAGCTCCTAAAAGTATGTCTATTTTCTGACACTTGTAGAAACTTGGGTCAGCTAGTTCAATATTTTGTGGGATTTTCCAGCCATTTGTGTTTACAGTCCGATCTGGATGATTGACTGATATCGAACGCATTACCCAAAAGTCCGCCGAAAATTCAAAATTGTTGATCCTCGATTTTATATAAGTTTTAAGCTTGCCTTGGACCTTTTTATTTGAATTGCCAATTCCAACTATATTTAGAGCGAATTTTTCCTTACGGATTCGCAATTTCTGCATAAGCTCTTCGGTCATAAAGTTTACTTGAGAACCGGAGTCAAGTAGAGCTCGCGCTTGCACGTAAACACCGGAGCTGGCCTTTACATTAACTACGGCTGTAGCTAACATGACTCGGTCAGGCAGGCTGCTAATATGCATGGCCTGTGACGTCGAAGGTTGCGGCTCGGTCTCAAAGGAGATCGGATATTGATGCAACATGGTGTGATGCGAACGGTTGCATACACCACAGCGATTTGCTTTGCACTTTGAGACCGTATGTCCCTTGCGCAAGCAATTTATGCACAGGGAAATCGATTTTGCTAATTCAAATCTTTTAAGTGCGGTAAGCGCTTGGAATTTTGGACAAGCTGTCAAATAATGGTCCTTGGAACCACAGTGAAGGCAAGTTGGCAGTTTGGAATTCGTCGCGATAAATGTTGTCTTTGAGGGTCGCAGTTGTTGATTTTTTGTTTTCTGCCGCGTATCTTCATTATTTGGCCTTTGTTGGGATGAGGAAGCTTCTTCAGCTGATAAATGCTGGTATCTCTTGTTTAGCATAGCTTCACACTCAGCCCAAAGCGGCAGCTTATCATAGTCAAGTTGCTCCTCCCACTTTGACCGAGTAGTGGGATCAACCTTCGACATGACTATGTGAATCAACATCGCATTTGAAATAAGCTTATCGTCACCCAGCGATAAAAGGGAGTCATATACTGCAGACACTGTATCAATCATTGATCGCAAAGACGACGCAGAAGGCCTTTGGATTTTTGACAATTCAAAAAGTTTCGACACTGTATTAAAAAATATCAGGCATTTATTGTCATAAACCTTTCTCAAACTTGCCAACGCCTTTGGATAATTTTCTTCAGACATTTGGAAGGACTTCACTGTGCCTAAGGCTTCACCGGATAGACATGATACTAAATGATTAAATTTTTCAATATCCGGGATTGTGGGATCATTATGCACGAAACTCTCAAACAGACTCATAAAGTTTTTAAACTCGGAATATTCTCCTTTGAATGTAGGTAACGACATTTTTGGTAGTCGCGAGCTGTGAGGTGCAGTAAAAGATGTTTCGGCAATTGACGATTTATTTCTCGCCAGAATGGACTTTATAATGGACTTTGTTTCTACAATTAAGTCCTCTAACTCTCCACGGGCAATGTCTTCTTCGTCGATTTCCTCAATTTTCGACTGACATTTCATGAGTTTTTCGCTGTGGGAGTTCAATATGTCGAGTCGGCACTCCAATTCGATTGGATCTAGCGACATGGTCTTTTCAAGGAGGCCAGTTTTTATGCGCACTATGCTGGTTTTTGCAACAGTTCTCTGGCGCTTTAAAGACTTTAAGTCCATCATCTCCTTACTTGGAGAGAGACTTGAAATAGCCGACTTTGGTTTACTCATGTTTTGAGATTAAAGTTCGCTGCTTTAGCCTGTGGCTTTTGTGAAATGAAAACGGTTCTGGAAGTTTGTCAGCACGAAAACGAAAACGAAAGCGATAATACTGAAATATATTATATAATAGCTCAAACTTGACCAGAACCAACGAAAACGAGACGAAAATAAGCAGCGAACAATTGAGTCTTTGCTCAAACAAAATTTGTCTTGTCGAAAAAACAAAAAAAAATTTTTTTTTTTGAAAATATTGTGGTTGATTAACAAACCGCAATTTCGTTTGGTTTTTTGAAAAAATCCCGAAAATAAACCGAAAAATAGTACTCGCAAATTATTTGGCGACAAACAAGTTCCTCTACCTCGGGTCCCACTGTATCCTTCACTTCATAGGCAGTATATGTATATGTATATAGATATGTATATAGATATGTATATAGATATGTATATATATAAGTATATAAGTTTATTTGCATATAAAAAGTGGATACAAGAGATGCCAACAATTGAAGCCCTTATACTGTGAGACGATTATTAGCAACTGTAATAATCTCGGTCAATCACAAAGCCAATTTCTAGCTTCAATTTTTCGCACTCAATACCTGTTTATCGTGGACTGGTTTGTTTCCAGCTTGAACTTCCCTTTGGCAGGCCACGCAGTTGCAGGTCATTCCTCCCTCGATGTCCTATGTAGCGGTGTAACGGTTGGTATTGGTGGTGAACAGTTGGTGGCTGATGAATATTACAGCTGTAGTTTCACTCCCCTTCGTTGGCGATGTTCTATATGTTTTTTTTTTTAACTTTTTTGGCTATAAATATTTTATTTTGTGTATATGTTAAACAATTTTTTTTTTTTTCAAATAATTTTAGCCTTTTTTGATAGATATATTACTTTTTCTTTTTTTTTTTTTTGTTTTGTTTTTTGGGGCCTCACTGTCACTGTGCACTTTTTCCACGTCACTGCACTTGTTTTTGTATATGCATATACATATATATGTACATATATTAGTTTAGCTGTCTGTTTGTCTGTTTTGTTATTTTTCTTTGGTTTTTTGTTTGCGAGACGACTTTTGTTTTGCAACGGACCGCGCAGGCAATATTCTTTTACTAATTTAGTTGGTTATTTAATTTAATTCTTAGTTATTAAATATTTTGCGCGCACAAATTGCCAACTTGTGGTCTTTTGTCACTATCACTTTGTTTTATTTAAATAACTTCCGATTTTAGTTCACAAATTAGTGTTTATTTCTCGAATTTCGCACTAAAGTCCCTGCTCGGGCGCCATGAAAAATCTTCACTAGTTTGAGAAGATAAACTAGGTATTGTATTATCTTAAATTTTTTTAAAAACACTTTGTAAGGGTAGAAGCGCGAAATAACACGTATATTGCCTGCAACGCCGCGTAATTAAAAAATTAAAGACCGTTCACGTCCGATTACAATTTCAAAAAGTGGAGTTTATTACACATGTACTGCCCTTATATTAAGCCTAAAACTAAGATACGAGAAATAGCGGAAATGGAAGAACAGTAAGTGGAGAGTTAGAGAGAGTTTGCAGTTAAGTAAATAGAAATAGGAAGAACGGAAAGTAGGTATAGTTGTAGAATAAAGTCAATGTTCGGAAGTAAATAGAAATAGCGACAGCGAGAAACAGTAAAGTATACTACATACCTACTTATAAATAAACAATATAAAATAACTTAATATTAAGCTTTAATACAATTTCAATTTTTAAATTCAATATTATTTAATTTATTCTATTCTAATGGTTTGCCAGAATCTGGCTTAACAGTCGTCATTTCCCTGATGCTATTTTCCAATGTTCACAGCTTACCTTCCTCTTTATAATGAAATAAACATCCGATCATTTATATTACAAAATAGCATTTTTCTTTGAATATCAAAACAACACCTCTTATTAGATAACCCTTAATATTCTCATTGGCTTTGAACGAACTCTGATATCCAACTGCTGCGCGATTATAATATCGTTAAATACGCTATAATTTTACAGTAGGTACTTATATGCATACATACGCTACATTCTTGATCTGTTCCAATCAAAAGCGAAAAAAAACAACATGCCAAGGCAATGTGTGCACTTTGTAGCTGATAACCCGGAACAAAAATCCAAGTCTGAAATTTTTATATTTTCATAAAACTTTACTTATTATGACATCCGCCGATGGCATTTTTATTGACTTTTCATCCCACATTTACGTCAAAAAATTAGTCGTATAAATTCTTTAACGTTAAAGCTGGTCAATGTGTTCAATATTTCCCCAAGTATGGAATGGATTCTACTAATAATAAAATTAAATCTATTCCTTTACTTGACATATAAACTACTAGTATATTTAGTGTAGTGACTCGGTTTAGGTTACGTATACACTGATTTGTTCCATACATACCTTGTTCGCATTATGAAGATAATTCCATAAGCCTGGGCTTAAACTAGGGCATTCGATTTTTATAAGCCCTTTGTCACACCAGATTTTCCAGAAAATTTTTCTAATTCTTGTTAAGTTTCAACGATTAACACCGTTTGGTGCCAGCTATATGGACTATAAAGTGGATGCATAAAAATATCCGAACCAAGCTCCACACCTTCTCGCGCGTCACTATCGACGTGTGTGGTCTGGCGTTGTCTTGGTTTGGATTGGTTCTCTCTTTCGTTCTGATTGTTGATAGTACGGTCCTAAATAGGAGTTTGGCTGTAGGGGAGCCGCTCAGAGGATTTCATACCAAAACCCCTCAAACACACAGCAAATTTTTCCCGACTGTCAATACTGTCTTGGCCACGGTTTGCGCCAGTTCAACGGAATTTGACCAATGCCGTTTTCACTTGAGATGCCGTTTCAATTTAGAAATAGCCTTTGTTGCGAGTCAGCGGTGATTCATTGATGAATATTCTATGGGGAAAAATTAAGCATAACTGGCCTGCGTTTTCGTGTTTATCGAAGAAAAATATAAAATATGGCAAATTTTGTCTTCACTGGTGCGCACCTTAACAAGCGGGAAATAATAGATACTGAGTCAAGCTATCACAAAATTATCTGAGCAATTTTATTACGAAATCTTATCTCTTTAATGCCATCCAGCTTAAAACGAGCGCACAACACAACACAGAGGTACAGATTCCCAAAACTATCCATTGGAAAAAGGACGTAGTGCTGCAACACCTTGTATTTAATAAAACTATGTTATATGTATAAGTATATTAAAATGTATTTTCGGTATTTTATTCCTATTCCAATTTAAATTTGAAACAATGCGTTGTAAAACCCGGCCTCCCTTTCGTCGATAATAAAACCCAACACAGTATTTTGCCTTTTTACCAACGTTTGTCAATGAGCGTTTCGAAAGCAATAAATCGTGATTTCCGAGCCGAAATTTAATTAGTTACAAGTAAATATTTAATTTAATTACCCACAGATTTCTTCAATCAGCCACCCATGTGATGGTGCCATTTGTCGCATACAATCAGAATCAAATTTGGCAACACCACAAACGAGTTGTCAACGATTATTTGCTCAGCGTAGTGGCCACTTAACTGTGCGCCTTCCATCGAGAAGTACAGACCATAGTTCTATGTAGTTGTACGAGTATATGTATGTGTTTGTGTATGCACGACACGCCTCATACGCACTGTCCCCAAATGACGCGCAACCGAGGCACCACTGCTGGTGATTAAAATTGCCTGCAACAAATGCCGTAGTTAAAACTTGTCACAAGGTTCCCATGATACATACAAACATACACGCATACATACATATAATCGCACCTACCTACTTACTCCTTAGCAACTCTTTTTGCAGTTGACGACGGCGAGTTGTTGCGGTCTCAACTGTTAATTTTCAACTTTTTGCTCGGTTTTGTTATTGTTGACTAAAAGTTTTAATTATCTCGATCATTGACCTTGTTGCTACCAGCATTTGCATCTTGGAAATATTGTTGCTATCAAAGCGGGAAAGCAGTAATTCTTATTTTTGTTGGTTTTGTGTATTTTGAATTTGGTGCTGTTATTGCGGTTTTAGTCGTGCTAAATAATTTGACAACCAAAAGTTTGCCGCTCCTTTGATTGTTTTCCTAGAAAAGACTGTTATGCTTTGCCACTTCTAGTCTCGCTATTGTTTTTGCATTTATTTATGGTTGCTTGTTGACATTTTCAGAATGCATACGTAAAAAAGTATACAGACACCCATTAAGAATGAATAAAATATAGCTGAAAAACCATGAAAGAAGCGTCGATAGGAGATGAACCAAGTGATTTACTAGTTTTGAAAAAATCGCGTCATATCCCAACGATTTTCTTTCACCGCCAACCACGTTGAGCAAATGGTAAAATTTCACCGTTCAGCATTGAAATGGTAAAGTACAGCAATATCAAAAACATGTGTCAGCGATAAATTTTACGCGACACTTTTTCACGCCCATTTCCCCTTCCGCTCCAAACCACCGGAACCGATTCTTCATTTGTCTTCATTCGATTTTCGGCTTTCACTGTCATTACAGGATTTCACGCCACAACATAATTCGTTG
This sequence comes from Anastrepha ludens, assembly GCF_028408465.1. Lineage (NCBI taxonomy): Eukaryota > Metazoa > Arthropoda > Insecta > Diptera > Tephritidae > Anastrepha > Anastrepha ludens. The sequence continues at coordinate 73,269,666 of NC_071500.1, forward strand.
AAATCCACCCGCCCAGTGGCTCAATCAAGCATTCCTTCTAACTATCCGGCACTCTGAAGTTCCCTCTTTTCGAAAGGGGCTAGCATTAAGGATGCTGGGTGCTTCGTGTGTAATTTATCATTGCTTGACAGGCAAATCTTGTCTGATTATTTGTTAGCTCTCCATTTGTTGTTGGCCTAAATCAACTAGCACCAACGTACGAGTATGTATTTACATATATGGTTACACAACATAGGTAGGTATACATATTTACGTGTCTTCATGTATACATGTGTTTGCCTGTGTGCAAAGTAGTAAATTTTTGAACATGCCCTGGAGGGAAATCCAACAGTGTTGAGGAGAAGTGCTTCTTGTGAGTTTAGAACTTATGTTTCTGGCATTCCTTTCAAATATTTCCACTGGGTAGGTGTTAAGTTTGATTGAGCAGGGTGAAGCATGGGTAAGCAAGGCTGATTTCTCTCAAATATAGGAGTTATTTTGGCACTGACACTTCTTTCAGTGTTAGTATTTTATCTCTGCAGCACGAAGTGGAACGTTTTACGCTTGAATAAAGTATCGAAATATTGAAATCTTACTTTCAATGCGTATGCGGAAAAAGTTCGAGATATTGAAATTAAGGTTTTTGTTTTTGAAGTTACTGTAACACCATGGAAGATTCCCTTCAAAGTTTGAAGGAACTCTGTAAACAGTGCGGCCCTTGACCGTATATAAATGCGGGTTATTTCAGTAACTTAGAATCGACTCCGTGAGAAAGAGCTATCTGCGTGCTTTCCCGGTTTGCTAGACAGAGAATATTGTTGCAGTACATAATGAAACTGAGCGGTGATCACAGCAGCATATAGGCCTCGGCTTATTCACTTACCAAAACCAATGAGTACAAAAATTGACGACCGCTATGAACACGTATTTCTGTATGAGCGTTCCAGTAATACAAAATTTTGGTAAAAAATCTAGTCTTGGTGGAAGTTAGCACATTTTCATCAGTACAACTTAACAACCAAAATTGTCGTATTTGGGCGCCCTCAAATTACAGTACGTTGACATTGCAGCTAAACAAGTCGCCCAGTCGTACGCAATACTCGCATTAAAGGCATTTTGGTGAAATCACTTTGGCCTTTCGAAAATGTGATTTGACACCTTTCGATTGTTTTGTGCGATACCAACGACCCGGAAATTCAGAGACTTTTGTCGACTTGACTATTATGCGTGCTATTGATGAAATAGGAGCTATTACCATCATATATGTGATGAAGCATGTGAGAGAAGCGGGTGGGCTAATTCAAGATCTGCTGAAGCAGCCATTTTAATGAATATTCGCAATTTAAGTGAAAGGTTTTCCTTTCTATTAAAATAAAAATATCATATTTATTGCAGTTTTTTGAAAAGCATCCAGCCGATGGCCCGCCCTTTACATCAATTTATAAATTTAACAAACATTCTTTTTTATTAAAATTAAATGTCACTTAATACGAAAAAAACCCCTCCCCCTCCAGACCGCCTCGAAACAGCAAGTCGTCACGCGACTCATCAATGTCCCGCTTATAACTTTTCTCTAATGCAGCAAAATATTTGACAGTTGCCGAAATCGTAGTAGACCTGCAATCAAAAATTCGTTTCTATAGTTCAACTTGTTCCTGCAGGGTAGCCATGTCTACTGATAAGCGTGCGTGTTTGTGCTAAATAGTCATGAATATTTCATTCAACTATAAAAGGGTATTTTAGTATCGGCAAATTGCGTGAAATATATTTCCACACGTAGAAGGTGATGCCTAAAAGGCACAATGCACCACTTAGGCGCAAAATACCCGAAATTCATTTGATAAGTCGTATTGTTTTACTTCAAGATATTCAAGAGCAATTGCCTTCGGAAGGTCTGGCAAAGATTTATATGCAAAGATTGAATTAACTTTTAAAGCTCCTTTAATACTGGCATGGATAAGACAGAGTGAAGAGAGATCTAACATTATTTAACGGAGATTAACTGTGCACTTTAGGATGTGGAAAAATGATGCATTTAAGCTCATATGAATGAGGCATATGAAGCATGATTATACAATTCAATTCAGCTAATACTGATTCTTGAGCTTTATATATTTGTTGTTCTGTCGGAAATGGAGTAATTAACTTCTTCAAAACTAGGAATATTGGTACTAACAACTATAGTTGGCTACTATGAAGAGGCATATCCACTGAAATGAGAAAGCATTCGATTGAGTAGTGTCGGTCTTAGCAAATTTCACAGCAATCCAGAGGGTTTCTTAACTGAATATTGAAAACCCCCACAAAGGAAGACTATACTGTATATCAGCTTGTGCAAAGGAATATAATAAGAAAATTCGGTTCCTCTTTCGTCTGGTAGGCTGTGTAAGTTACCTCAGCAAAACTGGGCAGGGAGACTGTACTATCATCGAAGAATTGTTAGAACTTACGCCTTGCCGTTGCAACTAACCTACAATACATCCATGAAGTCCGTTTCGCGGAATGAGTTTACACGATGAGGAGTGTAATCAGACTATGTACCAATATAGCGTAATGAGTCGTGACTGAGGTATCTGAGAGGTTTTCGCTTACCTCATTTGATGGCTTCAAGCCACCTTATGAATATCCCATAATACGAAACGGAGTTATTAATTTGTCTAGGTTAATGAAAATCCCCATGCGCTAACGGAATCTGGACATCAGATACGTGTTTCTTTAAGTATTTGGATGGGTAATGTAGTTAAATAGCTTCTAAATCTTGTAGTTTTACAAACTCACAGATGCTGCTTGCGTAAACTTTCAGCCAAATATAATGGCTGATCTTTTGGACAGCGGCCGGCGTAGCCGAATGGGTTGGTGCATGATTACCATTCGAAATTCAGAAAAAACGTAGGTTCGAATCACGATGAAACGCCAAAATAAAGAATAGCGATCGCCGATATTAGAAAAATTTTAGCAAATAGGGTTTCAGTATGACGGTGCTTCATCCCACTTTTCGATTTCCAATAGGGATTATTTACATCGAAGGTTTCCACGTACTAGGGCAGATCTGTATTATGGGTTTGAAGATCGCCTAATATTAACTCTCTTGGTACCTGTTTTGGGGGTTATTTGAAAACATTAGTATATTTTGCAGCTACAAATTGTTCAAAGATGTTCAAATAGATCCAAGCCACTAAGTGGATTTTAGAAAGAGTTCGAACTTCTTTCTAACACTTTGAATCTCTTATGTAACTTCTCTTTTTTTTTTGGTTTCAACCTTTTTGTTTGTTTTGTTTATACGTTCTTTTTATTGACACTTTATATCGACTACAAAAATGTTTGCTCAATATTTCATTCCGCTTATGAGGAAGTTTTAAAAAGGAGTGATTTCCCAGATTGACTCATCACAGCTATTTTACGTCAGAGTAATAAGAGAATAGAGCCCGTTTCATGCCAAGTGATCCAAGTATTTTGTACAAGGTCTTAAATTTTTCTTGATATTTTTTTATTTGTGGGCTTGACTATAATAAGAAGTAAAAATGAAAATTCTGAGATTTATTCAATGTAGAAAATTTTGGTATAAAGTGAGGGTGAAATATCGGTAAAATAAATACAGTTGTTTTTGACATTTTTATAAGTTTCGTATGATAGGAAATATTAAAACAAAACAAATATTTTGAAAGTTTTAGCAAAGAAATTTGTTCGGTAATTTATAAAAACACTTCCGTATAAATTTGTTTCCTATTTTTGCATTGGTAGCTGACACAATGTTCAGTTTTTATTTTTCATATATTTAAATAAATCTTGCAAAGCGAAAGTGTTTGGCGGTGAACGAGGACAAAACGAAGTAACCCCTGTCTTCAAACAAACAGTCGGCGCACTCGCGTATCGGCACCGACGTCACTGTAGACAGTTATAATTTCGAGGTTGTAAAAGACTTCTTTTATTTAGGAACCAGCATTAACACTGATAACAATGTCAGCCTTGAAATCCAACGTAGAATCTCTCTTGCCAACAAGTGCTACTTTGGACTAAGTAGGCAACTGAGCAGTAAAGTCCTCTCTCGACGAACAAAACTAACACCATACAAGGCTCTCATCATGCCCATCCTAATGTGGCATGTGGTTTGAGAGAAAGATTCTGCGTAAGATTTTTGGACCTTTGCACGTTGGCAACGCCGAATATCGCAGGCGATGGAACGATGAGCTGTATGAGCTTTGCGACGACATAGACATTGCCCAGCGAATAAAGATCCAGCGGCTACGTTGGCTGGGTCATGTCGTCCGAATGTATACAAAGTAAAGTGAAAAGTAAAGTGAAAGTATTCGATGCGGTGCCAGTTGGTGGTAGCAGAGGAAGAGGAAGGCCTCCTTTGCGTTGGAAAGATCAGGTGGAGAAGGACTTGGCTTCATTTGGTTTGTCCAACTGGCTCCGGTTAGCACGAGAAAGAAACGACTAGCGCGCTTTGTTAAACTCGGCCAAATCGCGTAAGCGGTTATCGCGCCAATTAAGAAGAAGAAGAAATAAATCTTGCGAAAAGGAATCCTCTTTTTTCTACCAAAATAAATCACTGCGGCCGCCGTAGCCGAATGGTTTGGTGCGTGACTATCATTCGGAGTTCACAGAGAGAACGTTGGTTCGAATCTCGGTGAAACACCAAAATTAAGAAAAACATTTTTCTAATAGCGTTCGCCCCTGGGCAGTCAATGGCAAACCTCCGAGAGTATTTCTGCCATGAAAAAGCTCCTCATAAAAATATCTGCCGTTCGGAGTCGGCTTGAAGACGCACACCACAAATAGGAGGAGGAGCTCAGCCAAACATATATACATATATATATAACATATATACAAAAAATTAATCACTATATAGGACTTATATCAGTTGCTTGAGTGATGCTGCATCATAAGTAAAGTGCAACAATCTATCAACCTTGTCTAAAATTTGACGTTTCACGTTCACATTGGTCGACGAGCAACCAAATCGTAATCACGCACAAACCCACTCGGCTATAGTAGGAGGGCACCTACGCCTTCAATAATATTTTTTAGAGTGAACCGCCTTCTTCTAAGCAAAGGAATTTATAGAATTATGAAAACCATCTATTCTTTATTTACATATTAGAGAAATTAAAACGACATGTAAATATCTCCTAACTTGAACCGCCTTTGGCAGTTTTCAACATGCGATGATGTCTTTATTCACTCTCAACTCCATTAGAATGATTAATGTCCCAGACACGAAGCTTCCACATCAATTTCTTCAAATCGCCGCTGAAAGTAGTTTCACTTACATACATAGATAGATAGCCACAAGTGTACGACCCTTAATGCTGGAATTCAATGGCTTGGATATTTCTGAATTTTCTATTTGAATTGAAAATTCATCCATTTTTTAAACTTCGTATTTTCTTTTGAGCTTCATTTTTATTATCTCAACTACAGTTAAAGTCAGATAGAAACACTATAAAAGTGCACATTAAACGAAGGTTTTTGGCCACACTCTTTAAACAGAGCGAAAAGAACTTAAAACTTTTCCAATCTTATTCCGACACTTTTGCAAATTCGCTTGGACACTGCAGATGCTGAAAATGTTCGCATTCCCACACACACACACACCCACACGACTGATAGAGACTACGACAAGTCTGTGCAACTCTGAAAACTTTGCTACTTTTATGTTTATGAGCACACAATTGACCGGGTGGCTGTGTTAAGCACTTTCCTGACTCGCTGGCTGCCAACCTGGATGGATTGGGTACATGGATACCGTACCGAGTATGCACGAACGTGTACTGTGTGCTGGCATCCCGCAATTACCATGAACGCTCGACAAATGTGACTGCAAATTTGCAGTGGTTTTTTGCACAGATATCCATTAAAGTGCAAGGAAAATTCCCCAGGTTTAGATATGGTCATAGTTAGGTGTGTGTGGCGCTTATGACTTCCATGATAAAAAGTTAACTTTTTTTAAGGCAGTAGAATAATTTGAAGATCAGAAGCCGTAAGGGTATTTTGTATGCTATAAATAAGATAAATGGATGAAGCCCTTGCTCCTCCTTAGTAAAATCTTAGCTTCTTTATAATTGCATAAATCGCATTCAATTAACTCACGAAGAAAATTAGCCACACAGTTGAATTTACCTGAACACAGTGAATTGACTGAACAAGAAACAGAAATGTTTACGTTACATAATATTAGACGGTAGTCCCAGTAAGGCTCGGAGCTCGCTTGTACAAGTAAAAGTAAAATATGGAGAAGAAAAAAGGAGGCAAAAAGGGTCATCTGCAATTCATGGCGATTCCGGCATTCGCGCCGAGGAATGTCGCATGCCAATAAGAGAATTCTATATACAAGTCTGAGGTAAGAAGTTAAAAGGTAAGGGCCAAGATTTCTGCATCATAGCCACGGCCAGCTGAGAAGTAGTCGCTAACATAATTTTATCTCATAACCCTCCAGATTTGAATCTCACCGCATGTATTCCGATCGGAGAGTATATGCGATGCCCGACCCACTTTTTAGTAAATGTGTGTATCTCAATAATGAATTACTAAACCTCGTCCAAACTTAGCACAAGTAGGTAGATGAAATGGTTGAAGTACCACTCTGGCATTCCTCAAGTAGTAATAAAATGCCGTTTTGATACCATTATGAGACCTCCAATTGGCAGATATCTACAGCCAGTCGGAGCTTTAGATGTAACGGAGAAGATTGGTGGGGTTTAGGTTGGAGCACTGCTCCAGGCTTCGAAGAAAATAGCACTCAGTGGCCTTAATCGTTTAGCTGCCAAAACCAGGCATTTACAGAGAAAGTACTCAACAAGTCTTCTTCTCTGAAAGGTCCACACAGCTTCTGCGATGGGGATTAAACGGTAACCCTAGCATTTCTACCGATCGTCCAATGGCCGGTAAACACAACTACGAGTTTGGAAATTGAATGGCGTGGAGTCCCTAGAACCTTCTGCGTCCTACGTCCATTGTACTGGTCTACACTTTTCTAAGATATTAGTTGTATAATTCCCCTTTAACAACAGTTAGGTGGGAGGCCTATATGCCCAATTCAGTTGACCCCTCCTGGCAAACTCATCAACAATTTCATTTCCCTCTATGTTCCCATGCCCTCGAACCCAGATCAGAGAAATGTTACCTGCACACCCAAGATATTTGATCAGCTCCTTCGTGGACCCTTTTTTATATGTTGAGACTAAATTTCCGTCCCCCGCAGCCAAATGGATTGGTGCGTGACTACCATTCGGAATTCAGAGAGAACGTAGGTTCGAATCTCGGCGAAACACCGAAGTGAAGAAAAACAATTTTCTAATAGTGGTTGCCCTTCGGCAGACAATCATCGGAGCCCACAGAATAAATTCACAGAAAGTCGTATGAAGTTCAAACTACAAAATGTATTTGGTAGGAGCTTAATATCAGACTTGTCATATTCGTTGTAATATCTCTAACTCCATGTAAGAACATATTTAACTATAAGTGAGTTTTTTATATATTCTACCACATTTTAGAGCGTATTAAGCTAAACGGCATTTTCTTTAATTCTGTCGGAGCTGTTCCGCTAGTTTTAAGAGAAGCTCATCTCTGTTGGCCGCTGGTCTCTGTCCACTTTCAAATAGCCGCTATGAATGATATTTTACATCTGAAAAATGGGTCTAATCCGCGACAAATGGCACTTATATATTTTCTATAGTATCATATTTGGCTAAAAATTAACCTACTTAATACCGAATATGAAAATTTGTAAGTATGTATTAAATTTATGCACGCATGAATTCTCCACACTGTTAATCCTCATGGGAGTGGGTCTAAAACATTTTCATTTAGTTATAAGCCACTAAATAATTTTCCAAGTCATAAATTCTTGGGTTTTTGAATGCAGCAGCCCGTCAGAAGGTTTTTTTTTTCTTCTTTTGCGCTGCCGTTTTCTTTTTACTTCCTTAAACAAAATATAAAATATTACGCACAGTTAGGTCGAGTTATGCAAGGAAAGGGAAAGTAAAGTAAAAACACAAAATTGACTGATAGACAAGTTGAAGCCAGCCGCCGTCATTACGCACCCGTGGCCTCCTACTCGAGAACTAGAAGCTCGAGCATTTATTCAGCGCTAATGGCGGCAACAATTTAAAGCCAACAGTAAAGGCGTCTTTCGTTTAAATAAATCATAATAAATAATTTTTTACTCAACTCGAGTTATTTTCGCTGTGCTAATGCTGCTAAAGTTCATAGCCGCTCCTCTGCCCTGCCTCTATATCTCGAAGTATGGGCAAGTGGTAAGACTGCCTTTATCGACGCAGATATTGGTGGAATGTGTCGCTGGCCTATGGAACAAGTTAAATATGTATGTAAGTATTTACTGAAGTGACTACATATGTACATGTATATATATGCCAACGCTGATATTGGCGTGGGCGCTTTTGCCTCATAAACGCGCTGTAAAACCCATTAAAAGGTCATCCCTTTTACCGACGGCCTCCGGCAGTATCGTCCTCGATGGTACTGCTCTTTAATTTATGCGCAAAATAAGATTTTAACTGAAATGGAACATTAACGTAAAGAGAAAGGATAATAAGCGTAAGCGTGTGAGTCTATTGCAAAATAAAACGAAATCAAGGAGATATGCAGTAAAAGTTGTCAGTAAAATATGGCGAATGGGCTATAATGATTTTTGAAATAACTTCAGTAATGAAAGAAAAATGCAACATTACTTTTGTTTCTATTCATTATTTTTTTTGTAATTAATTCTAGGAAATAGAGAATTATAAATAAAATTAAAATGTACAGAAGGACGTACGGAATTTTCAAACAAAAGCCTTCTTAAGGTCTTCTTCGAAACATAGATAAAAAAAAAATAAATAATTGGCGCGTACACTTCTGTTAGGTGTTTGGCCGAGCTCCTCCTTCTATTTGTGGTGTGCGTCTTGATGTTGTTCCACAAATGGAGGGACCTACAGTTTCAAGCCGACTCCGAACGGCAGATATTTTTATGAGGAGCTTTGTTTGATCAACATTATCATGCATGGCCGTATTAATTTAGCAGTTGTTTGATGGTGGGCCTTAGCTTTTTACACAATACGCACGCTAGAACACTGTACGCGATATTTAGAAGACTAATCCCGCAATAATTGGTACAGATTGTAGGGTGACCCTTCTAATGGATTGGGCATAGCACACTGAAATTCCAATCGGCAGACATGCTTTCATCCAACCATATATTGCATAGAAGCTGATGTATGCACCTTACCAACTCTTCGCCCTTGCTCCTTTGAAACAAATAATATTATAGTAGTCGCCAACATTTGATTTTTTTCACTAATTTCCTTACCTTGAAAAATCTCTTGAACATGTTTTCGCAATTGTACATCGCTGGGCACATCCGAGAGGCGCATTTTGACACAACTTTCGGTTACTCAAATTTCTTCGGGCATAATACATAATAATAGCTGCTTTATGAGCTAATCTAGCGGGCACTGTGAGCTCTTTGTATACGTACTAATACGTAGGTAGGGTGGCTGGCGCAATGACACACTAAGACCTTTCATAGGTCCATTGTGATACCAGTGGAACTTATCCTTACCCTATGGGTTCCTTTTCAAACCATCCGGTAGCTTTACTAAACGAGCAAAGCTTCGTTAGTTTTAGATGCGCTATATCCGCTACATCAATTAAAAATGACATGTCAAGAATGCGGAGCCTCCTTGTCGCTGAGCTTTCACACTCACATAAAAGGTGCCTGACTATTTCCTCTTCTTCTGTATTTAGACAGCTTCTACAGAAATCGAAGTACGGGAGTCCTAATCTTCTAGCGGGGTTGTCTAGCAGACAATGACCAGTTAATACCCCTATCATTTTTCTTATATCAGTTTCTCTGTTAAATCTTAACAAGCTTTTTGATCGACCGCTGTTCCATTTCGGCCATGTCTGTCTGCTTAGTTCGCTTGTTGAGAGGTTTTGCCAACTTGTATTTACCGTATTGATGGTTTCCCTGTCTATCAGTAGCTTTCAAGTCACTAAAGGCATGGGTATCAGCTTTGATCCGCTTGGAGGTCGAGCTTTGCACCAATTCGAGCAAGTTCATCTGCGTTGCAGTTCCCTGCTATATTTCTGTGGCGTGACACACAAGTAAGGTGTATTTTGTAGTATTTTGATACGACCTTTAGAAATTTAAAACATTTTAATATATGACGAGTGTGTTTTAGATTATAGTGCTTTTATTATTTGTGGATAATATTCTCGTTTTTATTACAGTAATTCCCTCTTTTATAGCAGTGATTTCCGCGTGAAATACACTGTAATGATCAGGTAGGCGAAATGATATGCTTACTCTGAGCTTATCGGAGTAAACCCCTCTACCTACTCTGTTATCTAGTTTTGAGCCATCTGTATAGATGTTTATATAATTTCCCCTAACAATAATCCCATTATCCTATTCCTCTTTGGAAGGAAAGGATGTGGCGAAGGATTTATCTAAATTGATATCCTTGGTCTTACAGTAATCCGTTGTACCAGGAATGCAGGGGAATTTTTCTAAAATTGAAGAGTGTCCTCTCTGGTTTATTCTGAGTAGACCGATTTCTCCTAGTCTGAGAGCTGTTTGCTTGCCGAAATGCTCTATTGGTAATAGGTTAGGCATAGTGTTTAGTGCCTCTGTGGGTGTGTGCCACGACTGGTCATTCTGTGTACATGTACCATGGTTTTTTTGTCTTACAATAGCTGTGTATAGCCAATATGCGATAGATTGGGAAAGACCCCAACTTAGTAATATTAGTTGCTTACAAGAGTAGAGTGCTATAGTTGCTCTTTTTACTCTATCTTCGACATTTGATTTCCATCGGTCTTCTGTCTAGTATTAGACCTAAGTAGCTGGCCTCATCACTAAATGATAAAGCCGTTTCCATTCACTTACTAATAATAATTTGATAAATATTTTTCAGCACTGCTACGACTATTACGACTATGCTAAAAGTACCACGGTAAAGCTAAACGCAAATACTGCTCCAAAATAATGCGCGAATAGTGCTGTTTTTTTGCAAACTACCTTTTACCAAATTACCACAAATATGGTATGTGCAGCCCCGCCCTGCTTGTTTGTAAACTACACTACTTTCCACAATTTCCTAACCACAACGCTTGTTTGTATTCACTTTGTACTTTACACACTTTGTTTTCATTTCATTCGCCTCTGACTAGGTCGAAACCCCAGTGACGTGGCAACTCACAATTTTCTGTTTCATAATAGTTAATGGCCAAACTTGGTAAATCTATCATCTTTGATTCCCAATGATGAATCAAAGGGATAATCGCCTTTATTCCATGTATGTCTTCGGTATGATGTTCTTTCCATTTGAAGTCAAGCATTTATAGTTCCCCATTCGTTTTGTCTTACAGAATGCCAATAGACATAGGCCAAGGCGAATCAATAAAAGTCTGTGGATTAATGTTGAATTCGTGCTTTGACACGACCATTTCATTTACTTTTATCCAAGAAGAATGAACAGAAATAGAATAACATATATACTATAAATATGTACGTATTTATTGTGCCCAAAATACTCCGCTTTATCCACAAAATTGCTTGTTGGGTTTTCCCAATTGGTAAGTATTAAATGGTAATGACAACACAACAATTTGGTTATGTAATTCACTCGGTATGAAGAAGTAAAAAACCAAAGCTCCCAAAAACGTATGCCGCGCATATTTTTAATTACACCGAATAAACAAAAAATATATTGCCAAAAATCCAGCGAAATTCTTGCCATTCATTCCTGTTTTAATTGAGCAAATTTTAACAGCGAAAAAACCAAAAGTAGTCGTTCGTATAAATTCTAGGTAACAACAGAAACTATTTTCGCTAATTGGAAAATTCTGATTTAGCTGCTAGCTATCATAAGCACTTCAAATTACTGCACTAACTTTTTAAACGCACGCAAAGGTAAAACTGCACAAAAAAGTGAATTTGAAATGCAGCAGTAAAAAAATTAACAGAACTAAAAATAAATAGCATGAACAATGCAAGGCAAATAGCATGATGGAAGCAAAATAGCTTTGGGCAATGACTGCGCAGCAGGTATTGGGGACGATTCACAAAATCCATTATTACAATTTCAAATGCTAGCTTAATTTGCTGGGAGGTAGGTCAGAAGAAGGTTAAGACTATTTTAATAATTTTTCAACATAGTATTCTTGAGCTCAATGAAAAATAGGCAAGGAAGGTATGCCCTTTGACATCAAGGTCTATTTTTGCCCATTTAGCTCGATACACTTCATCCAAAATTTCTCCAATTTTTTACTGCCTTCAGTTTGTTCATTGTTGTTTCCACTTTGTGCGTTTTTGGTTTCGAAGAGGTATACCATTTCCCTCCTTTTGCACATGCTTTGGTGTAGCGGCTTTCATTTTGGTCACCGATTTGCAATGAAGGCATGATTCACACTAGCTGATATTTCCGACAGAACTAAGAGGATTCCGTTAAGTAAAACTTAACCTTGTGTAAGAGGCTCTAGGTCTGGATGCTTTAGGAAGGGACTCAGGTGGTGTCTAAACTCGGTGTAAGAGGTTACTGATCTAATCGTATATGAAGTGATTTTTGCAGGTTTTCATACACGCTCGCAACAATCCGCCCGAACAAGGGGTTGCAGCTGATATGAAGTGGCGCGTAAGCATTTTTTGCGCTTATTTTCAACCGCTGCCTTTGCGGGCATCCACAATAACGGCTATAAATTTATGCTCTTATCAAAATAGATATTTTTCAGACATCCCTGTCTAGCAACGAACCTTAAAAATTTTGTTACATAGACATAACTTGCCTTTTACTTGGATTGCTTAGTAATAAAACAGACAAAAATAAAAACGATGGTGATGTGGTATTATCTGCCGCGAAAAGTTTACCGTAATGGTGAGCATTCCTGAGGAAAGGTTCACTTAAGTTGCATTTGTGATTGTTTCAAAAGTCGAATGTGTATGAATGATAAATCATTCCTAAAGGCCTGAAAAAGTTAAAATTAAGACCAAGAAACAAGGCTCATTCATGCGGAATGCAATACCAGCTAAGTTCATCTTTCAATAACATATATAAGTAACTGGAAAATCTTTCGCCGACCTTAAGTTTTCAACAACGCTGCCAACGGTAATAACTTTAATATTGTTTACAATTTTGTACGTATTCTAATATTACATGAAAATGTTACATTCAAAATATTTATCAATATTTTCAAGTGGTGAATTGCGTTCACATCAAAAAAACATTCATCATTCAGGATTCTACGACTTTACCTAAGTGCAAAATTAATCAATTATGGAAAGATTTATAATATGTGCAAATATCGTCCTACGGCAATCATATTTGACACTTGTGAGCTAGACAGCTGCAGAATACAAACAGACAAGCAATGGAGCATGTAAGGGTCAAAATAAAGATTTCCGTCATTTAAAATAATTTTTGTTTAGTAAAAAGTTGAATGGATAATTTTGCGTCACCCGATGAATTTTGCGCCACCCTTTACAAAAAGATTTTGAATATTATTTTGATGGTCAGTAGAATTTCCTGATGGTAGGCGTTGGAGCACACGGAAGAGTAGAGGCAGGGCGTGGTGAATCTGTTTACGGATGGGTCGTAAGTGGATGAAAAGTTTGATGGAGGAGTATTAGGCGAAGAGTTGCCCATCAAGGCCAAGTTCCGGCTACCGGACTACTCACTACAGTGTGCTCCAAGCGGAGGTAGCCTCAATGAAAGAAGTAGTAAATTGGCAGTTCATTTATGTAACAACTGTCAAAAAAATTAAACATTTACTATGATAGCGAATCGGTAACTAGAACCCTGGGCTCGCTGATGGGGTACTTAAAACTTGTTACGGAATACCCGACCTCCTTTTTTTGAAATGATATGGGGACCTCATCACAAGAACACTGCAGGAAACTGCTGGGCTGATGAGCTAGCTAGATAGGGGTCCATGAGATAGTTTCCTCGCAAGATGGAGGATTTAGTTTTTTTTGACTTCCCATGATCTGCCGCTGAAAAAGTAGGATTCGGTCTTCGACTGCTAGCAAGGAACACAAACCTACTACGTCACGGGAGCCTACTGGTGGGTGAAAGCGTTCGAAGGAGCTTCTTTGACAAACTGAGCCGCAGCTCTCGAATGCTGTAAACGTCATTTCTGGTCATTGCCATTTAGACATCCTCATAGACTTCCGGTAGGGCTTATCACTTTTGCAGTAAGTAACTGAAGAATGAGACGGGATCATCTCAAAACTTTCTTCTCAGCTGATTGTTTCATGCGAGGCTAAGATTTAATCATCTTGCTTTTTTGCTACGCCTGCGAATATATGTAGTTTGTTTAGTATTAACCTCCTCTGAAATTTTCAAAAGTAGTATGAAGAAGTTCGGTCATTTTCATGAGTTTAGTTTATATCCATGTATGTATCTAATTCACTTATGGTTTTGTTCAGCGTTAAAAGCCACAGCGACTGAAACACCTGATATAGAAATCTGCTTCACCTGCTGCATATGCTACAAGTGCAAATATACAAGTACAAGTATTTTCTTGTATGCACAAATACGGAACTTCTCAAGTTCCACTCGTTTCACCAATTTATTTTATTTCAACAGGAGCATATTCTTGTAAAATTGATTTTCCTTATTTATTTACCGTGAAGCATCCGTTCAACACAACCAGGCGTATGAGCAACCTGCATGAAATTGGCATGAATTGCCTGCTTTGCTTGTCAAGCTTGCTGATCCAGTGTATTTCACTGAGTACGAATTTTTTCAATAAATGCTCACAAAAAAGATTGTAAAGTTAATATATTCGCTTGGCTGCTTGAGGGTTTTCGTGCATCTTCCGCATGCAAATTCATTTCAGACAGTTTGCAGTTTCACCAAATTTATTTATTATACCCTTATACGCAGTATTGAAGTATTTTATGTATATGTGGCATTTATTAGTATTAATGTATTAAATGTAAAAGCGAATTGGATACAGAATATTCATAAATGTCTCATTAAAAGTGGATTTATTCTTTCAAAACGTCATAACTATAAAAAAATCTTTGAAAGATTTGCGTTCTTTTAAAGAAAAAGAAATATTGTAAACTTTTGTGTGAGGTACTGGACAGCTGAATAAGTTGAACTAAACTTAACACTGGCATGCAGCGCCGTGCATATATGTATGTGCTCGCTTTGAGCAAAAGATCACTCTCTCTCTTTTCTTCGATTATTAATTTACCCCAATTGTAAAGCGTTTTTCAGTAAGAGCGCTTCAACTTTTTTTTTGAATAAAACACAAACGGTTTGACTTTTTTAACTAATTATTTTTTATTATCGAGTTTGAACATATACATTTAAGTATGAAATTCGATTTCTTTTGCATGACCACCGCGTGCACGTTTTACGAAGTCCAATCGTTGAACCCAATTTTCGACCACTCTTTTGCATAAATCGGCCGAAATTCCAGCAATTTCGCGTTCAATATTGGCTCTGAGCTCACAAATCGTCGCCGGCTTGTTACTGTAGACCAATGACTTCACATAACCCCAAGGAAAATAGTCTAGAGGCGTCAAATCACACGGGCGCGGCGGCCATTCGACCGGTCCATTTCTGGAAATAATGCGCTCATCGAACTTACTCTATAAAAACAACAGAACGATTATTTTCATAAAAAATTTGCACGATTTGCAATCATTGCTCAAGTGTGTAGCGTTCCATGATGAAATGTATACTAATGAAGTTTACAAATGACAAGCGAAAACTACAAAATATTGCTTCGTTCGCCCTCCCCATCGGAAAAAAGTTGAAGCGCACCTATTGAAAAACGCCTTATATTCAATAGTAATAGAATCTGTGTGATTTTAACAGAACAACTTAACTCAACCTGCTGTCAACCTGCGTTAACAACTGCTGTCATACAATTTCCAGGTTCTACCCAAAAATTTTTCAAATAATATTGGGTATGGAAATAAGTTTCCGAACCCGTAAAAAAGGTTTCGCTGCTGATACTATTTTTGTGTTCGCTCTAGTAATATACTTACTGGTGATTTCAAGGTGTATATGTGAAGTCTGTAGGAGACATTCATCGCAGTAGTAAACATTCGTTTGAAGCGTAAAGATCCTTTTTTGTCTGACCTCAAAAATGTCTATGTTCGTCCCGAAAAAACAGCTAGTAAAGTGTTGCTGGAACGTGTCGTATATCGATCGTTTACGGTAATCACGCTCCATCAAATACAACTTGTAAAGAGTGGTTTCGACACTTCCGAAGTGGCAATTTCGACGTGAGTGATAAAGATCGTCACGGGGCACCGAAAAAATTCGAATATATTCAACTACACCACTTATTGGATGAAGACGCATGTCGATCCCTTGATGATATTTCTGAAGTGTTAGATTTTAACAGATCAACCGTTGGTAAACGTTTGCACGCGATGGGAATGTTCCAGAAAGCAGATAACTGGATGCCACATCAATTGAAGGAGAGGATATCGAGAGATATTTGGTGACGTGTGAAATGCTTCTTGAACGGCAGAAAATAAAATATTTTCTGCATCGCATCGTCACTGGCGATGAAAAATTGATTTATTATGATAACCCTAAGTGTCGAAAATGTTGAAGCCTGCTAGGTAAACCAGGTCCATCCATCAGCGAACCGAGCTAGACCGCGCATTGTTTTAGATTCGGCCAAAACCGACATACGGTTGTAGTGCCCTCTAAATAAGTAAGTATTTCTGGCAGCCCGCCATTTCGAATATCAGCTGTTCATCAGCCCAGTTATTGGCAATGCTGCTAATTATTGAAATGAGTTGCAGGGCGCGCTCTCACACAAAATTAGAGTATTTTGCAACTTATTATCTAGGGTTCAGATAGCAACGAAGTGACATGAGCAATGGTCCCGTTGATTTTTTCTTTTATCTACTATGTAACCACCACAATCTCAATTTTTGCTGACCTCTGTTGTAAAGAAACTACTATTACGTCAGCAAATCAGTTGATTGCTTCAAAATCGCTGGGAACCAGTTAACGGTCTAATGTTGGCCACATCTCGCCACCGTGGCATATGGTATAGGGTTTGGATCGCAAAACGCCCAACTTTGGATCCCAACGTAACCTAACTATGAGCATAAAACGTTCAGTTCAGCCTTAATTTAGACAATACTTTTTAATTAATTTTTTGTATTCCAAGTTCGGTCACACTTTAGTAATTCCGTTAATACAAGCACATTAAACAGGTAGCAGCGAATACGTTACAATTTTGATTTCTTGTATTTATTTGTGTCTAAATTGTGAAGTTATTCCGAACTCTAAATATTTGTTTATAGATTTTGGCAATCTAGGGATCAAATACGTGCACGATCAAAGACGCGAGCTTAATCCCAAAGCATACTATTGTAAAAACTAAGAAGGTGCACTCCTAACGGGCAAAAATAAAATTCCCAAAATGTGGGCAACATACTTCGATAAACTCCTTAATATGAACATTACAAGTACGAGTATTTAATCCGAACACCCACAGTCAAAATGTGAAAAATGATGGAACAGCTTAACTTCCAGGAGTTCATGGCAGCAGGAGACTACGGCAAGGGGATGGACTCCCATTTTTCTATTTAATATTTCCCTTGAAAATTGTACCAGGAGTTCAGACATAAACACAAAGGGAACTATTTTATTTAAATCTGTTTAGTTGCTGGCTTACACGGACGTCATAAACATTACTGCATCATAGCTGACCAATTGGAAAAAAACCTAGAAAGAAAGAAAGAAAAAGCTGCAAAAAATATACGCTTAGAAGTAAATGAAGCCAAAACTAAACTGCCTTATTCAACTTCTTCGGACTATGTCAGACAGAATGTGGGTTAAATACTCAAATTCGGTGATTATAGATTTGAAGTAGTGAAGGGATTTAAATACCTAGAAGTAACGATTGATCATGACAAGCAAAATTTCTGCACAAATCGCTCTTAGAATTCTTATGGCGAACCACTGATATTTCTCTTTGTACAATCACCTAAAGAGTCTCCTTCTAGACAGGAGAACGAAGATTTCTCTGTACCACTCAATTATTATTCCAACTGCTTATTATTATTCGGTAGTGAAACGTGGTCACCCAGAGATGCAGATAAACAGAAGCTGCTGATCTTTGAAAGAGGAGTTCTGCGAAAAATCCTGATATATTATTCATATATAACGAGCTAATGCCGATTACCTACTCCAACAAACACTCTTTAAAAAGTGCCACAGACATTGAAAAAGGGGCCACCCGCCGCTCAGGTGAACTGACGGTGTAAATGAAGACGCAAGTTTTTTGAGATTTCGGGCATGGAGAACGCAGGATGGAAACCAAGACAATTGGAGGCATATGTTGCAGTAATGTGCAAGTGACTACAGGACCAGGGTTCTCCAGCTAACAATGATGGTGATGAGAGAACAAAATAAAAACCAAATACATTGATCTTGTTGTTTTTGCTCTATTGCTGCTACTTTCATAATATAATGCACACAGTATTTGTTACTTTCAGCCATTCTGGTTGTACTATGGCTTGCATAGCAACTACATCCAAATAAGCTGGTTTATATGGATTACTGAATATTATTGTTTAAAGTTTCAGCAGTGCAAAACTTTACTTGAAATATTAACGTTTTAATGTTAGCTGCTTTGCGAATCATTAGATTATTTAAATAAATTTCCAACAAACGTTTCGCAAAGTACTTTATCTGCTTTATCGAGTCAAAGCTTTATGCGCACATATGTTAACCCAAAACTTTTGCTAAACCAGCAAATAAGTATAATTGCGAGAGTATAAAAATCACATACGCATATTTAATGGCATAATGAGTGAAGTAATTATCCAAATTTGTGAAAACATACAAGTATGTGTATGTGTTTATGTATGTATCATAAAGGGTCAACAATATTCATCCTCATGCATTTTGAGGCGTAGACTTAGGAGCGAAATTGTTTAATTAAAAAAACGTTCATACCTAAATTGAGAACATAAACATTGTCAAGCAGTGGCTTTGTTAATATATATACATTCATACATATAATATAGGTATGCATTGTTTTATGCCCTTGCATACATACATTTGCATTAAAAGTTATATGAACAAGTATCCCGCAGTCAAACCTACAAGTTTTGAACTACTTTACAACCTGTTTGTTTTCAAGCTCAACTAGTCCGTCTTGTACATTTTTGCAATGCTAACAACTGGGATTTTTAACACGGCGTTGTTTTACTAACTGTCAATTTACAGCCTCTGCATCAGCATAACATTAATTTATGAACTGGATACATAGTAGGCAGTTAAGAACTAATCCATAATAGACAAAAACCTACCAGTCCGATTTGGATGAAAATTATCAGTTTGGTATAGTTGCAAACGAAATCGAAAATTGACAAATGAAAGTTTCAAAAATATTTGATTATCAATTCAAATACAGTAAAAAGTCTATAACTCGAATTTCTTTAATTCGAATTCTCCATAGCTCGAGTAAGAATTTTGCCACAGGTGTCTCTAAATCAAATTATTCAGCGGAAAACCAAAATTATGTACATATTTTTTCTTCAGTGAAGCTCCCCTTGGGGAAGTACGTATGTATTTGTAAAGTGAATGTATTTTTTTTTTTTTTTCTTTTTGACGCTTCTTCTTTGTGTAGGGTTTGTTAATCAGTTTGAAAATCACAGACGATAAAATTATTGTGTAGGGAACCGGTTGTAACTTCTGCAATAAAAGTGACAAGAAAAAATACGTTTTTTTACTGCCAATATCAAATATCAACGAAAGTCTTTGCCTACAACAAAATTTTGTTCTTCACGCTTTTGTTTGTGAAAAATATAAAAACTTTTATTTTGGGCCCCTGCTACTAGGTTGTTCAATAAGTTTTGCGGTTCGATAAGAGAAGGCATTACTACTAGCCATTTTATTTTTTAATTTTTTTTTTTTATTATTGCTAGTGTAGTGGTTGCATTTTTATTTTTGGAATGTTTAAAAGCGAATGAAATTTATGAACGAATGTTGAAAGTGTATAAGGACTTTTCACAATCAATTAGTACAGTAGAAAGATGGGTTGCTGAATTTAAACGTGGTCGTACAAGCGTGAAAATCGTGTAAAAAATACGGGGTATCGGAAAATCGTCGAGTGACTGAAAGATATTAGCAGAAGCACTAGGCATCTCATTAGGTAGTATAAGCCATATTTTGACAGAAGTTTCAGATTTCAGAAAGCTGTGTGCCCAATGGGGAGCGCATACGCTAACAATGGAACAAAAGCACATTCGAATGAGACTTTCTTAGCAACATTTAGAGCGTTTTCGAAAGGATAAAGTGGATATTGTGCGTCCGATTCATCACTATGGATGAGTATTGAGTATATCACGTTGATCCTCAAACAAGATGCTACAGAGTGATGTGACCCTGGTGATTCGGCTCCGAAATCAGTTCGTGTAAAATACGGCGAAGAAGTTGAAGCATCAGCTTTTTGGGATGCGAAAGGGATTTTATTTGCGGATTACTTGCAAATCTGTTTCTAGATCTAAAAAAATTGACTCGTGGAAAGCGTTTTTCATCAAATGTTGAGGTCATAACAGCTGTAGAAGCGTATTTTGCAGCCTTCCAGATTCACACTACAGGGATGGAATTCATAAATTGTAATCTCGCTAGAACAATCGTATTGATGCTCAGGGAGACTATGCTGAATAATAAAATGTATTTCAATACATAAAATTGTGTTTAACACCACTAACTCAGCAGATTTGAATTTAAGCGGAACGGAAAGTGGTGGTGAGGGTTCCGTAGAGGAAATTATTCCCCAGCCTTACAACAGATGATGTAAGAGATTGTTTTCTAAGTTTGAATTTATATTTGCCAACAAATGGCACTACCACTGAGGATTACTAAAAAGCTTTAAATAAGTTAGAATCTCTTTTCACAGAAAATTTCAAAAGTGAAGTAGGTTTACAGTGACTTATTTCTGATTATTTTAATTCATTGTTACTTTCACAGTGGCTCACATAAGTATTTTGTATGTGAAGATGAATAAGCTGTCATAAGCTATCAAAATTAGGTATTAAAAATAATTGCTATTTTTCATATAAACTTAAGAAAATGTAAAAAAACAGAATTCATTGCTCACAAAGGCATTAGTAGTGGTGTATGTACATTCTGTGTCAGGAAAATTAACCGCGATTATTCATGAAGCATAAAAGATATATATTTAAATTTTTTTTTGCATGAAAGTATGAACAAAACCACGAGTCACAATTACTCAATAAGCCGTGTAGTCTTCATCAGTCGAGTATAGCCTAGCATCTTCTTCATGCTTTGAACCAGCTTTTCTGCGTAGCTCGTCGACAAACAGGACTAGATTTTGCGAACTTGACACACAAGTTTCTTTAAAGCATGGACTGGTCTTCCGGCAAGATGCGTTTTCATAGTTCCCTACACATTTGGAATGGGGTTGGCGTCTGGGGACTGGGAAGGCCAGTCAAATACTGTGACGTCATTTTCTTGTTTTTTCTTGCTTTGTTGTTTCTCAATGTGTTTTTCTGAGAGCAGTGGTTTTGATGATGTTCGGCTCCTTCCTTCGACGTTCGATGATATTGATACTTACATCTATTCCCTTTTTAACAAGAACTGATCGTACTTGGCATAGTCACAAAGACAGGTCCCCCGTATAAAGTTGAACGATCCTCAAAACGCTTTGCGTACTTTCCACTCATTTTGATTTGGTTGCGATTACGGGAGAGTTTCGAACGACACTAACCTGAGTTAGCACTGGCGTCGTAGCCTTTGAGTGGGAACTAGAGCAAAAAGCAGAACGAAATATGATATATCATGAAGTTACAAGAAAAAACCGGGTTCTTTTCTTCTAACACTGAGTGTGCATATATAAGTATATGTACAATTTATTTAATATTTTTTTATGTTAAGCATTATTTTTGAAACAGCCTCTAAGCGCTTTGACATAAATTCTATCAACTTTCGACAAAATTCGGCAGGTATTTCCCTTATTCTACGTGCAAACAGTCTTAAGTTCACTTTTTGATGAAATTTTGTCTTCCCGCACTTCATCCTCTAGATAGTTTCAAAGACTTTCTGTAGGGATCATGTCAAGACTTTGCAAACGTCGGTCTTTGATCAAACAGCGACATAAAATACAATATGCAAAATACTTTTGTGAACATAGAATCTCATTTCTACGCACTTTTTTGTTTTAATTACTTAAGGGTACCAGATTTATTCTTTTTGACTGCACAGTTATTTAGAAAATGCGCAATAATTAGAATATGCATTTTAAAAAAATTCATTTTGCTTATAAATTCATAAGATATTTGAAATTTGCTGTGAGTCACTGTTTGAAAAATAAACTTGGTTTTGAATCAATAGATTTAATAAAATAAAATCTATTTGAATTGTATCTTACATAATGGTTGTTTCTTAAAAAACAAACATTTTCTGTAAGTCTCCATAAGTCGACCGTTTTCATTGGATTATGATCGAGTTATAGAAGTTTAACTGTATTTCAAAAACTTATTGTTTAACTTGAAATTTTTTGTTCGTCTTTACAATTTTATTATTAAAAATTGCATAATTATCATACATACATACATATTTGAAAACACAAATTTCTAACTATTGCTATTTAAAATCATAACAATAACAAAAACGAAAACCATAATAGAAGAATCCATATTTTACAAACAGCTCTAACGGGTCATTTAGCAACTGGTACCATTCTAGCCACTCCCAAACTAGTATCGCAGACTTCTTCCATCAAACACCAGTTCATGAACTTGAATGTTTGCTGACGGTGGAGTAATTATTAGTTACACGCATACATGTGTGTGTGCATATGGTCGTTTTTCTTGCATATAATATCATTGTTAGCGTTCTATCTAACTGACATGAATTCATATGACCTCTTTGACGCTGACAAAAAAGTTGGTCTAACATATCAACGTAGCAATCAACTATACGCACAGCCATAACCAGGAAAGCTACATTTACATACATGTATGTTTAACATGGACACGAAGGACAGTGTCCTTTGCTAGTTAGTGTCACATTGCTAGCACCAACATCACCTTCCAATTCCTGGCCATGCTATCCTTTAGCCAGCGAATATTCAGCGTTACTGTTGCCTGAAATTTACTGCCACTCCACAGAAGCACTTACATACATGCTTGCTTAATCGCATACAGGGTACTTCATGCTCTAGCTTCTTTTCTAGGAATGTTTTGTTTCGAAAGCTATCCCAGCTTGAAACCAGTAACAATTAAAGCTTTAAGAAACAATATTAAACGTAAAACTACCGAGGAGAAACTCAAATTATGCTACTGTTATCGAAAATTTCACCAAGGGGCCGACATCTGTAAACATCACGCGAAGAACGTTTGGAAAATATAATATCCTTCATAAATTGTAGACCCTCTACTACACGTAGTATTTCATGAAGTTACATTCAAAGCATGAAATGTCGTTAATTAAAATTTAAAAAATATACTACAAATTGAAATACCCTGTGTATTAGTATGTGTATATGCAGATGTGCGCCACTTTTAGCGCCTTAACATGAATTCATAAGGTGATTAATGATAACTTGCAAACATAAATCCATATTAAAAACAAACAAACAACCAGACAGATTGACCAATGTAGATACATATATATACACCAGATAGCCGCAAACCAGTATGGTTTCATTTCGTATTCACATTTAGAGTAGTTCTCGCTGCTGATGTTGATGCAGCATTATGGTGATTGAATATATGCATACGTACGTACGTATGTGTAGGATACATGCCATGTGTGAAGATTAAATTTAGAGAGCAGCCTTACAAACACAAACCGCAGTACCTAACCCACTTAGGTTTTCGTTATCCGTTACGAGATAACTCGCATGGTGAATGGAGTAAATGCATCCGAGCAGCCCTATTTTAATTTAGATTGAGTGCCCTTCTTGTTATTTATTTATTTTTATTTATATTAGATAGATGGAGAAATCATTGTAAGAATATGTTGGAGAACACATACCATTTGCATCTAATGAGTTTAGCTAGACTCCAAAATTACCTGCCTAACGGTGACCTTTGGAATACAGACAGAAAAAGACTAATTTTTTCTTCACTGGACTGTTAAGTGTTTCTGCTTGCGTTGTTCATCTTAGAGGTTAGTCCAAGCCCGACTTATTAAACAATAATTACTTAAACTTATATATGTTTGTATGTGTATGTAAAGGGTATTTTTATGTTTTGAAATAAAATATGTAAAAATTTAGAATACTTCAGGTTTCATTATTCTTATGCAAAATACGGATCCGTCCATAAGCACGTCTACAGGTAAAATCCACCAAACAGTAAATTCATAATTGCTTAATTGTTAAGAACGTCGAGATATGTCGATGTTGAAGATTGTTCAACAACATTTTACGTTACAGCAGCAATATTCTCAACAGAACATCAGTTTTTGGTCTGTGAAATTTGGCGGCCGCCGTAGCCGAATGGGTTGGTGCGTGGCTACCATTCGGAATTCAGAGAGAGAACGTTGGTTCGAATCTCGGTGAAACGCCAAAATGAAGAAAAACATTTTTCTAATAGCAAAACATTTTAATAATAGCGGTCGCCCATCGGCAGGCAACGGCACACCTCCGAGCGTATTTCTGCTATGAAAAAGCTCCTCATAAAAAATATCTGCTGTTCGGAGTCGGCCTTGAAACTGTAGGTCCCTCCATTTGTGGAACAACATCAAGACGCACGCTACAAATAGGAGGAGGAGCTCGGCCAAACACCCAAAAATGGTGTATGCGCCAATCACATATATATATTTATAAATTTTGATTCCCTTCTTTAAAGAGCATCATTCTCATAGCAACTACATCTTCTGGTCTAACAAGGCATTGTCCCATTGCACGATTAAATAAGAAATTTTTAGAAATCGTTAATTTTGTATGAAAAGAGGGGCAATCGCAAGCTTTCTCTATGTCAGCACAAAGGGGATTTCTTTGAAAATTTAAATTCGATGGTACACAAGAACAACTGGAGAGCTAAAAATTGTGAAGAACTCATTCGGGCATTCGAAGGTATCCTCACAAGGCTCCGACGTATGGTTGATCAGGCATATTTTTCCACTATAAAATAAATTTTCCTAATGCTCTATCACTAGCAAATAATTTTATTGTAAGCTTTCTGTGAAGAAATAAAATAAATCCCTTTTGCAAGATTTTTAAAGAAGTTTCATTACCTGAGAGCTGGTAAGGTTGATTGCAAAGAAAATTCTATTCACCGAACAGCAAATGGTGGCAGCAAAGAATCATTTTCCTTTCTAAAAATCTTATTATTCAAACGTAAATTAGCGCAATACAACTAATTTTCCATAAATTTCCTTTAGACAATGCACTCAGTCCATACAAGCCGTGAGCGAAACGCGTCGACTGCGATCTTTACATTTGATATGGAATAATGGAGGATTCACTTCACAAATTCTTCACTTTCACATTATATAAATAGTAAGCGTTTTCCAATTCAAGAGTTATAATGAATTTCCTTTCTTTTCAGATAAACGCGATTACTATTTCCTACATTTTTTTTTTCAATTCGCTTCTAATTACTTTTTAAAACTATCATACCTTACCAAGGTTAATTCATTAAGAATCAAACCGCCTCCGTAAAATTTTAATTGCAGCCTTAAATGTATGGCAGTGTGTGCCAGCAAATGCGTTCCAAGGAATGCAGTTGAACGCATTGAAAACACCAAAGGAGACGTTTTAAGCTCAGTTAAGTATTGAATGCATTTGTGATGCCTAATGGCGTAGTTAATTAAAATTATTTAGCAGCATTTTTTGCGCTTTTCAAACTTTGCTTTGAAAAGCAATTGCTTGAGGAAAAAAATCCAAACAAGCTTCATATTTCCACACCCCATTTGGTTGGCTTTGATATAAATATATAAAAAGCTTTTGCAAAACTTTTCATGCCTTTATAGCGACTCACCAAAGTCTGAAAAGGTTCATTAAAACTGTACAACTGCTCACAGCCGAGCTACCGCTATACGAATCCATTTAAGATGAAAAAGATTGAAAAATAAATTGCTTAATTGCATTTGGCAGGGAATATTACAAGCAATAAAGAAATCAAACATCCCAGTGGGAAAAAATGTTTACATATAATATTTTTTGAGTATATTAAAATAACTGTTTTATTCTCATAATAAATAAATAGGAGAAAATGAAAAGTAGAATGAGCTTAAGACGCCAGCAACACGTTCAATATTTAGGTAATGTGATATTTGGATCGCGATTCATTCTGATGGAAATGTAAAACTAGTCCAAGGCCATTCAACGACGAAATCAAACCATTTAGAGCAAACAATTCTCCTAGAAATTAATAAATTGATGCAATAATTTTAAATAAAATTCCACATGAAACTTCTATTTTGTGGCCGGGAAAATACCACTTTGACCAAAATGTTCCCGGAATATATTCAGAAAATTCAAAATAAAAGTTTATTCCTCAAAAGTGATATTATCACCGTTAAAGTACTTCCCATCAAGTGCAACGCACTTATGCCAGCTTTCGAAACATTACTTCCTTTCGGCTATTAAAACGCGTTCCTTGTAGTGGTTTTTTGACTCGGTCAACCAGAGAAAAATCGCAGGGGGCCATATCAGTTGAATTCCATGACTGTTGGATGGTATTCGTTTTCGTTCTTGGTCAATGGATAGTGATTGCACTGTGAGATGGTGCGTTATCATGTTGCAAAATCTACAAGTTGCTTTCCCATGCATCCTTTCACCAATTTGGAGAATGACTTCACGTACACATTTCATAACGCCCAAATAATAGTCCATATTAACTGCCTAACCTTCTGACAAAAATTCATGGCATAAAATACCGTTGTAAACTATAAACCGTGAGCATCGCTTTCTTTTTTAATTGAAAATTACGTTATTTTTGTGCTATTGGTTCATTTGGAACTTTCCACTCACTCCCCTACTCTCCTGATATCGGGATTGCGTGTCGTACTCATAAGCTTACGTCTCGCCTCCAGTAACGATGCGTTTGATAAGTGTTGAGTCGGATTCATCTTTTGAAATCATGTCTTTGCCGATATCAACGCGAGCGCACTTTTGCATGAAATCCAGTTCCCTTGGGACCAACACGCCAACACGGCGCAAACTCAAATCAAATTCAATGCCGGCGGCCTGCCACTACGTTCGACATCCGAATAATAGATGTTGCACTCACGATCTCTTCTGAAGCGTTCATGTCACTCGCAAATGGCCGTTTCTTTAAAGTAGCAGTAGCGCAATTTTTTCCCAATATTTCTAAGGATTTCGCATCATTGAATGTACCTCGCATTTTTAACGCAGAATTTAATACGAACACGTTGTTACAAATTGAAATCCATATTTTAATATGTAAAAATTCGAAAGCACCAGCAGAAGTAGATTTACTCAAAACGTAATTACTTTTACAAATGTCAAGCAATGACGGTGGTAGGAATGGTAATAGCGGATGCGGCAACATAACAAAACAAAAATATACAATAGCTCAAATTAGCTGACTTAGAGCGTCACCTGACGCTGGTTGGTTCTGGGAACTTTTTGATCAAAGCGGTAGTAATATTCATGGTGAAGAGCACATAATATCGTCTGAAACCAAACGCAAAGGGTGTATTAATATATATTTTTTCAACGCATAATTTCAAGTAGTATAGTTTGAAAATTTGATCGATATGTGGTGCCGAGCAGGAATCTTGTTGGAAGAGTCCCTATCGAAGATGTACGAGTATAGTCTTTGCAAAATGACGTCGTACGTCAATTTTATTTGACACTTGTAAACTAGACAGCTCCAATATACAAACAGTCAAGCAAGGGCGCAAGTAAAGGTGAAAATAAAGATTTCCATCACTCAAAATCATTTTTTATTTATATACAATATATTATATATATATTACTATATATATATATATTATGTATTGTAGATCCCAATCCATCAATACTGTTATAAGTTCAATAAATATTGTGTACTGGATCGATGTCAATAAATATTGAACGTGTAGCAGGCGTCTATATTAGCCAAAAACGCAAAACTATTTAAACTATTTAGGTGGGACTCTCTTGGATAGATTGTTAGGAATGTATGCTTTGTTGTGCCATCAATCGAAAATGGAAAAGAAAAGGAGAAGGTGTAAGGAAGATATGTATTTAGAGAATAATACCCCCCAACAAATATCGACCGTATTATTCGTGAGATAGGGTCAAAAACCGTCAACGTTGTCTTGAAAAATTGGGTTAAGAGATGGAGTAGTTGTTTGAATACAAATAAATTAAACGAGTGTATCAGAACTGAACGGAATGGATAGTATTTCTAATAAAGTAAAACCCATTGAAAAATAAAGCACGGTATTTATTACAGCCTCTTTTGTTCTTTTTAGAAGTATGCACTTTTTCCGGTTTTTTATTTGAGCTCACAAAACGAAAGTATACTAAGTTGATAGAAAGTTAATTTATCTTCACAGCCTTTGTTAAGGAGTTTCTTTGAGATCTTCAGGCATTTCATCCGATGACGATTGCACCGTCAATATTCCCAGGTGCTTTGTTAAACAAATAGAGTGGCGGTCATTTATCATTTCAAAGCGTAACACATCTGTTCGCTGCCGTCTTGGACCTCCTGCTAGGCACATCAATACCGCATTCTTGTCTCCCAGGACGTTACAAAATTCTATTATTCACAAAGCAGTTCATCGGCCTTAACAACCGCGCTGTTAGTTCTGCCTTCTCCAAACTGGATAAAGAGACAAAGCGAATGGGTCTGGTGGTGAACGAGGACAAAACGAAGTACCTCCTGTCTTCAAACAAACAGTCTCACAGCGCTCACGTATCGGCACTCACATCACTAACAGTTATAATTTCGAGGTTGTAAAATACTTCGTATACTTAGAAGTCAGCCTAGAAATCTACCGTAGAATCTCTGTTGCCAACAAGTGCTACTTTGGACTAAGTAGACAAATGGGTAGAAACGTCCCCTCTCGACGAACAACACTAACACTTGAACGATGACAACATCCGATGAAGGGACACTTGGAGCGTTTGAGAGAAAGATTCTGCGGAAGATTTTTGTACCTTTGCGTGTTTGCAACGGCGAATTTCGCAGGCGATGGAACGATGAGCTTTACGACAAGATAGACGTAGCGCAGCGAATAAAGATTCAGCGGCTACGTTGGCTGGGTGATGTCGTCCGAATGGATACAAACGCTCCGGCTCTGAAAGTATTCGATGCGGTACCAGCTGGTGGTAGCAGAGGAAGAGGAAGGCCTCCTCTGTGTTAGAAAGATCAGATGGAGAAGGACTTGGCTTCACTTGGTGTGTCCAACTGGCGGTTAGCACGAACAAAACGAAGTGCCCATTTTATAATTCACCATATATGTTATGTATTTAGTTTAAAGATGTTTGAAAACAGAAGACTAATCCAGTCTCTTATTTTTAGTTATGACTTACTTTATGATTCCATTGGACTTATTAGTTTTATTCAGCTATTTTACTTTATTTATCTAGCAAAGTTCTTCGTGTGCAATATCTAGTTTATCTCCATGTGCTAACAGCCAATTGTCTTTCTAATACACTTTAACCAGCCCACTTTTGGAGTATAATAAAATCTCAATATTTTGTAGGGTTAGTTTATATATATTGCCCTTTTATATCTATTGTAAATAAAATTGGATACCAGAAAATCCAACAAAACAGACGACAAGCAAAAATACTCGCAGGCAAAGCAATTGTTTAGGAACACATGCAAGAAAGCGAAGAAGGATTGTTATGAAGAACTGGAAAAGATAATCAATTAAACCGCAAATTCAAAAGAATGGGGGACCCTTGCCAAAGAAATAAGAGAAGAGTCATTAAAGTTGGTGTAGATATTACGACATCGGAGTTAAAAACTATTTTCAAGACTTACTAAATCAGCCTCAGTTAACAAAAGATATTCATTATGCACCTGCTCTGCATACAGATACGGTCCTTGATAAAGATGTAACAGTAATCGAAGTCCAACAAATAATTAAAATGCTAAAACAAACAAGACACCTGGAGAAGACAGAATACCTTATGAGCTACTAAAAGCTGCCGCAACAGAATTTATCATGGAGCTAACGAAAGTATAAACCATCATCTTCGACACCGGAAGAATCGACGAAGCATTATTAAAAACAATAGTTTTTCCAATCTTTCAAAAAGGGAATGCAAATATAGCAAGTACCTATCGAGGAATATCCTTAATGAACTGTATCGCAAAAGTTTTAATGGGATTGATCAATGAAAGACTTACAAACTGGATATAAAACAATAACATCCTCACTGAATTTCAAGCCGGCGTTAGAAAAAACTACTCAACGGTGGATAACATATGCAATCTTGCATCTATAGTACATTTAAAGTTCAACGAAAACAAAAAAGTTTATGCATACTTTGTGGATTTCAAAGCGGCTTTCGACAGGGTACCCAGGAGGCCATTAATTTACAAACTTCGACAGATGAGATGGGATTATTCAACAAAATAACAAATCTGACTCAAAATATATATTCGAATACGAGAACAACAGTTTGGACAGGAAGGGAAGTATCAGGTTAGTTTGAAACCGGGACAGGGGTGAAACAAGGTTGTCCGTTATCACCTTTGCTCTTCACATTATACCTGAATGATCTACATGACTGTTTGAAAGGTGGTCTACTGATTGATGGAACAAATGTAAGCCTTCTTCTATATGCTGATGATATTGTTCTCTTAGCTGATAATCCTAATGTCATGCAATCTATGATTAAAAAAACTATAAATATATTGCGCTGAGTGGAACATGGAAGTAAATTTAATGAAATCTGAGATAATAGTCTTTAGAAAAGGTGGTCAACTAGCCAAGGCAGAAAAATGGTAGTACAAAGGTGAGGAAATAAGAGTAGTAGCAGAATATAAATATCTTGGGGTCATTCTCACATCCAAAATGGCGTTTGCTAAACATGTGCAAGCCAGAAATAATTCAGCAAAAGCTAGCATTAATAGTACATGAAACAAATTCTTAGCTAAGATATACATCTCATACAAAGCTAAATGGAAGTTGTTTCAGGCTGTGGGCAGAGCCATACAAACATACGCTGCTCAAATCTGGGGTTATACGCTGCTCGAAGAAGTAAATAAACTTCAGCGTTATTTTATTCAAAAAAATTCAAATTACCTGACTTCACCCTGAATTATGCAATAACGCTAGAAACTAGCGTAGTAGATGGCTACTTATATTCGTTAGAACTACATATGAAATACATTTGGAAAACTATCTATAAATACAACAGCAGTAGACTCCCGCACAAAATACAAACTTTAAACATGGCAAAACAAAAAGCACTATCAAGCACCACACGAATATATAAACACTTAGATCACTTAAAAGGAGAATCATACTTTAGAGAAGATATGCGGTTAGCTGGCATAACAACAATATTTAAAACAAGATGTTGTTTTTTTAAAACTGATTGTAATAGCTTATGGAAACGCGGTAAAAATTTGCACACTATGCAACTCAAACGAAGAAGAAGACATGTATCACTTCCTAGGAAGGTGCCCTGTACTGAAAGAAATCTGACAAAGATACTTAAATGCAGAGAAGCTGAACGACGCTGAAGTAATATATATACTAAGTGGTCAAAATTGGAGATTAGTGTTCTCATCTCTGGTTTCATATACTCAGCCTGGCACTATAGAGATTTTCTTATAGCAGAGTTCAATTATTAATTAATTTAAGAGCTGTGACAGACAACAACGTTATTGTCGCAAACATTTTTATTTATTTCTTTATTTACTTTAATATATTAAATGAATTAATGTATGAATCAAATAAATTGTTAGCCTTACTTTTTTATAAATTAAATAAAGAATTACCTACTACTACTACTACTACTACTACTACTACTACTACTACTACTAGAAAACTTCCGAGTGTATTTCTGCCCTGCTCCTCTGCTCTGCTCCTTATGAAAAATATCTGCGGTTCGGAGTCCACTTAAAACTCCATTTGTGGAAAACAACAAGTGGGTGTAAGCGCTAATTATAAAGGGTGATTTTTTAGCTATTATCTTTTTAAACAGTTGGTTTAAACAGCTGACGCACGTTTCGTGTTTTGTTTCACTGTAAAACATCTTCAGTTTGGTCTATAATTTAACCATAAATTGCCTTACAAACGAACAACGCTTACAAATCATTGAATTTTATTATAAAAATGCGTGTTCTGTTAAGAAAGTTTAAAGTCGAAAAATTGTGTTCAGCGACGAAGCTCATTTTTGGATCAATGGGTATGTAAATAAGCAGAATTGTCGATTTTGGAGTGAAGATCAGCCAGAAGAATTGCAAGAGCTACCAATGTATCCAGAAAAGGTCACAGTTTGGTGCGGTTAATGGGCAGGAGGTATCATTGGACCATACTTCTTCAAAGATGCTGCGAATCGTAACGTAACTATGAATGGTGAGCGCTGCCGTGAAATGATATCCAACTTCTTTTTGCCCAAAATGTAAGAGCTTGACTTGCATGACATGTGGTTTCAGCAAGACGGTGCCACATGCCACACAGCACGCGTATCAATGGACTTGTTGAGAGGCGAGTTCGGCGAACATTTATTTCACGTTCGGGACCTGTCAATTGGCCACCCAGATCGTGCGATATAACGCCTTTAGATTGTTTTTTGTGGGGCTATGTTAAAGCTCATGTCTATTCAGACAAGCCTCCTTCAATTAACGCATTGGAAGACAACAGTAAAGCATTTATATGTGAGATACCGGCCGAAACATTGGAAAGAGTATGCCAAAATTGGACTAAGCGGATGGACCATTTGAAGCGCAGTCGCCGTCAACATTTACATGAAATAATCTTCAAACATTAAATTATATTATAT
Organism: Anastrepha ludens; assembly: GCF_028408465.1. Lineage (NCBI taxonomy): Eukaryota > Metazoa > Arthropoda > Insecta > Diptera > Tephritidae > Anastrepha > Anastrepha ludens. Next base: position 73,302,540 of record NC_071500.1, read on the forward strand.
GGACTCTACTATCGATTTAAATACAATATTTATGCATTTTTCTGAACTTTACGTGTGTTTTTTTGAAAAACTTTCCTATAGCTCTTAAAAAGGCACCTTTAATTTATGTGGTTTTGTAGTAGAATGAATTATGCTTTTTTAAGAAAATTAAATAAAAATAAATAAATCTGGCAAAACTGGTCAAAAGTTCCTGTACTGTAGTTATTGTATATATTTCCCTATTAATTTCGATCGCACCTGAAAGACTCGTCATGAAAGTAAAACCTATTATTATTATTAGGCTATTTCGCAGTGCAACCAAAATAGATCTATTGAGCAAGGCCTATTGAGGTACCCTATATTTTAAGGCTTTTTAAAAAGTTCATGGTTTATTAATCCGTAATTTATGTGAATACACGGCCATACCACCAAGGAGGTGTAGCCTTTCCTTGCCTAGTGGAAGACATTTACAAAGAATTTGTTCTGAATTTTCAGCACCCATTTAACAGAATTGACAGATGATGGCCTCAAAGAGACCTGTAAAGTAACCAGTTAAAAGTCTTAAGCCTACTTTACTGAGCAAAAGTAGCTTATCAGAAAATATAATACAGGGTGGCTGATGAATTTTGCTACATTAAGAAACTCAAATAACTTTTTTTTTAGTGTATGGAATTCATTTATTTTTTTTTCAAGTTGAAGGTCATTAAATTTTATTAAATATATATTAGCTTAACTAGTTTTAAAAATAATTGAATTTAAATGCACCCCAAGCTCGTTGACACAAGTGCGGCATCTTAGTAAAAAGTTGTTCATTGCTGCTTTGAGAGTTGCGACAGGAATAGCCGCAATTGTTGCCCGAATGGATTGTTTTAGTTCATCCAAATTTGTTGGCTTTGTTTTATAAACTTCTTGTTTACATAAACCCCACAAGAAAAAGTCAGGTGCAGTAAGGTCAGGCGACCTGGGGGCCAACGAAATTCGGAGTTTCTTGAAATCAGTTTATTGGGAAATTTTCGTCGCAACTCTGTCATAACAGTCTGGGCTATGTGAGACGTTGCCCCATCTTGTTGAAACCACACAGAGTTGAAAGGAATTCTCTTTCGGCGTAGTTCTGAATAGAAAAACTCTTTCAGCATTTTCAAATAACGGTCTCCAGTAACCGTAACGGTGTGACCATTTTCTTCAAAAAAATAAGGCCCGTCAATACAGCACACTGTCACGCGAAGAGGATGCAATTCCGTCTCGTGGAGTATCTGTGGGTTAGAAGTACTCCATATTCGACAATTTTGTTTGTTCACATTGCCGTTTAAATCGAAATGGGCCTCATCAGACATGAAAAGGCAGTTTAACATGTTTTGGTCTTCTTCCACCATTTGCAGGATCTTCTGGCAAAATTCCAAGCGAATCGGCAAGTCTGCTGCATTCAGTTTGTTAACCATTTGAATTTTGTAGAGAAATAAGTCTAAATCTTTGTGCATTATTGTTTGCAAAGACTGTCGGCTGACACCAAGTTGAGCAGATAAGCTTCTTGTTGAAACCCTTGGATTGCTTTGTATAGCTGCAGCTACAGCAGCGATCGTTTCCTCCGTCCGAACTGGTGGGTTTCGATGATAAGGCCTTCTTGCGACTGTTCCTTGCTCAGCAAAATTATTCACTAGTCTCATTATGGTCCATCTGCTCGGGGGATCGCCGCCAAACATCCGCCTGTACTCTCTCTGTACCAAAACTACGGACTCCAGTGCGTGATAGCGGCGGACATTCCAAATTCTTGTTTGCGTGTCCCAGTTATCCATTTTAATAAATTTTAAAGATCAATCTGCAAATTAAAACAAAAATGGAACAGATAACTTAAAAAGAAAAAAAGTTATTCAATTTTTTTTTTGGTAGCGGCTTTCATCAGCCACCCTGTACCTAAGTAAAAGTTCAAGTATTAGAACAACAACGATCGACAGCTCTTTTCTCCCTAATGGATTCATAGGACTATACATAAATATGTAAATATACATGTATATAAGTACTCCTAGCCACCGTAGCCGAATGGGTTGATGCGTGACTACTAGGTTCGAATCTCCGTGCATGAAACACCATTGCAATTTCTGCTATGGAAAAGTATAAAATTGTAGATCTTTAGTTTGAAAAATTTCTTTTATTAAATTCAAAGAAAAAAGTTCACTTGACGTTGTAGTCTTTGATGACCACCTCCATGACATTTCGCGATCCTACCAGTATTATTGTAATGAGAAATGGTGGGATAAACAAAAACTTTATTTACTTTAAGGTGCTCGAGCTCACGAACAATCGCTTATTGTGATTTTCCAGCCAAATATAATGGAATCTTACTATTACGTTTCAAATCCATTACTGTTTTTCTTTTTTAGCGTTTCCGCGCGCTTGGAAACAATACACTGGACTGTCATTTAGCTAACTAACAGACAGCTGATGCCCCATGCAGTGCCGGACCCTGTATATCCCTGTATTACTCCATTGTGAGAATGTGTTTTGTTAAACGAAAAATGTGTGAAAGTTAAGGTAAGTATAAAGAAATCAGGAGTTATATATTTTAGAGATTTAAAGGTCACAAGACGAATCAATTGAACTATTTTTCCAATTCATAATTTACATTTTAATAATTCATAATGAACCTTTCTTCAGAAAGTTAGAAAGATTTAAAGGATGCAGAATTCTTGTAAAAGAGATCCTGGAGGTCTTAGGGACACCGAAAATGTTTGTCTACAGCAATATTTTGTCCTCGACATTTTTAGTTTTGAAAAATCTAATAACTGTTGTATTGGGACTCTGCGCTTAAGGATTTTTTTCAACTTTTGCTTTACACGACTTAATCATAAATTCAATTATTGCTGTACATGAATTGGCCATAATCTATATTTTGCCGTAAATCAATTGTCATTAAATTGTTGTTACATATGTATATCATCTTGAATAAAAAGTATAAGTATAAATTGTATAAGCTTGTTCAACGATCGGTGATAGATAGTAAATCGTAAGAATAGAATAGACATAAATCGAACGAACAGACTCTCACCTTTAATTTAATTGCAGACCGAGCCAACTTTTTTTCCAAATAAAATTGCAAACGCTGATTTTAAATTCGCACTAAAAGGTTTCATTTCTGACACTCATCATTTCTAAAACCTTTTCAGTTTTAAAGTTGTAACCAAAAGTATCTTAAAAGCTATGTCATTTTCTTTCAATAAGTTACAACAGCTTATTTCATTATTCAAAACTTCAAAAAACTAAAAGAGTTCCTTTTCAAGCGATGACACAAAAAAAACCTGTGCACTTTAGATACATTTATTTAGTAGGCAACCAAGGCATAATTACCAAGTGAGGTAAAAGTAGTCAAGGGGATCCCGCAGTTCCCATACCACGACGTCATGAAACACCTACAGCGTGGTCTAACGAGCCTGAGGAGAGAAAGCAAGAATCTCTCCCCTACCTCGGGTTGAACGCTGAAAACAGATATATGTATATCAAAATAGACGCCATCAACTGCAAAGCACTTATACTTACGAAAAATTCGAAAATTTCCTACCAAGAGCGGCTGCGGCTAGAAAAAGTGTATCTATCATTTAAGGTTTCATGTCTATAGTGCCGTTTGAACTGGGGACTAACAAATAGTAGTTGCGGTCAAATTTACTCGCCCGTGGTCAGATCCACTAGTGTTGCCACCATTTTACTTATTCGTTTTTGACCCATAGCATATCTACCCCTTTTTTTGCATATACAAAGACATATCGCAAAGATGCATATTCCTGCGTTCATGTTAAATATATTTTACTTTAATATCACTTCGAAATTCTGTTTCTAATTTTTATTTTTTACTTATTGGCTTAAGCTCAAACGCATATTTTCATAACGGAACGTGCGGTGAATGGCACACACGAGTGCACGCAACCAATTTTACATAACATCACTATTTAACTTTTTTCCTACCAGCCATTCAATCAGCTCCTTATATTCTTCTATTCATGAATAAAAGTAACAGCAACTCTGTGCCATAATATTCGCATGTATATTATATGCATATTTATGCCAGATTGCAGTCATGAGCAAAAACTCTTCAGGGCGTATGAGTATTTTATGGAACTTACTCGTACATTTTAAGTAAAATATGTATGTACATCCAATGTACTATACATAGTCTTACAAGTATTTGAAGCGTAAGCAAAACAGTGTGAAAAAAAATCAATAAAACGGATGAAAGCTGCTTCTTATTTCTTATAAGAGGGTTACTAACTTTCTTCGAGACTGATGAAAATTATTTGAATTTTGCTTGCAGGATGAGATGTGATATTATTTGTTGTTATTGTTACGAAATGGTTACGTTTTATATTCAACAAAAACGACTTACAATAATAACTCGGAGTTCGTTCAATGGATTGCTAAATAAAAGTCTCAACTATTGGCAACACAACTTGCTTTATTTAATTTCAACACGCAATCGCTTTACTTTACGTTTACACGTTCACACACTAAACTTAAGACTGATTCCCCTGTCTTCCTATTTTCTAGATTTGACTACATGTATCTTCTGGCAACTTCTGTCTCGCATTGTTCTGTCTTGCTATCTGGTTGTTTTAGTAACTCATTCGCTCAGTTTTTACTCGCTTACTTTTATATTTTGCTACACTGTCCTTCTCTTAAGTCTGATCGTACCGATTATAAATAAATAAATAATTGGCGCGTACACTTCTGTTAGGTGTTTGGCCGAGCTCCTCCTCCTATTTGTGGTGTGCGTCTTGATGTTGTTCCACAAATGGAGGGACCTACAGTTTCAAGCCGACTCCGAACGGCAGATATTTTTATGAGGAGCTTTTTCATGGCAGAAATACACTCGGAGGTTTGCCATTGCCTGCCGAGGGGCGACCGCTATTAGAAAAATGTTTTTATTAATTTTGCTTTCACCGAGATTCGAACCAACGACCTCTCTGTGAATTCCGAATGGTAATCACGCACCAATCCATTCGACTACGGCGGCCGCCGATTAGACACCAAATTATTCAATCCAGATAGTACCACTCTCTCCATGTGAACTCCTTTGACTTTCCCCTGCCGAGTTTTGAGTTACACCAGACCTTTCAACCTTTTAATCACCTTGTATGGACCTTCCCAGCACGCTAGAAGTTTTGGAGAAACCCCTTTCTTTCCTTGCGGATTATAAAGAAGTACCGGATTACCTTCGCTGAATCGTTCGGAGTTCATAGTACCGGCAAATTAATCCTTAATTTTGTTACTTATTAGCTAGATGTGTTACCTCACGTCCTGGTGTAATTCATCCATGGCATCCTCTTTCGAACACTAAATCATGTGGTACGGGTTTTTTTAATTCCCATGAAGCAACACATCTCTTTGAATATTGTCATCCAAGTCACCCAATTCTGCCAATTGTGGAACTCCTCTAACACGGATGTAATTCTGAATTTAGGAACTATAATCAGATTACGGGAATGATTTCCATCTTCTTTCCCAAACGTGATGCGAAACCCCATCCGTTATTTTAAGGCTATTCTATTGTGCCCAATACGCCTTAGCCGCGAGACTTTCTATTGCCATTTTGGTTTTGGATGGTCTCTTTCCATCATTTTTCGAGGCCATGCCCTTTTCCAGGTCAGGATCATTTAATTGACTTCTCCCTATTTCACATGATTCCAACTCATCGGGTTGCAAGTGTATCTGATGCCAAATATCCGCTCGGATCTCTCGACCTTGGAACAATCCGAGCACCCTACACCACTAAGTCGTCGAGATAGTGAATCAGCATTTCTATGTTATTCGCCTCTACGATGCTCAAGGTGGTTTCTCTCCAGCGTCTTTTACTTCTTTCTAACTGAACTAGTCTTTGGTTAATATAGTTGCGGAGTATACTGCAATTTCGTGCAATTTCTGGATGGACTTTGTGCACTGTCTTGCTCAAGAAAGTTGCTGTTTTGGTATTAAGTATGCTTCCCGTTTCATGTCCGGATCTCTTATGCCTCTTATAAATGCTTGGCCCTTCAACTTTTTACGAAGTCTGTTGTTTTCTTTGCATACGATCTGATTGATCTGGATAGCTCTCATATAGACCACAAAGGCCCTAGCGTTGTTGTAGTGTTCCCCTCATGCATGTATTGGCGAGCGTTAATAAACAGTTTAAATTTTCTTAATCCTTCCTCTTAATCCTTTTAATCCTTCAGAAATGAAAGGCAGTTGCCACGAGATCTCCTTAGAGCAGGGCAGTGGCTAAGGAGGTGTTCTAATGCACCCCTTTCTTCTTCGCATAAGTTACACAAGTCGTTCTGAACCAAGCGATGATCTCAAAGATTGAAAAGAGATTTGCTTCATCAGTATTACTGAATAATATCACGAGCTTTCTCTGCTGTGATAACGCAATATTGAAGGGAGTGAAAAATAAGATGAGATGGCCAAAGAGAACACTAAAATGGTAATCAATCAAACAAATATCTCTATTTAAAATCTGTTTGAAAAATATTGTAATGAACTAACTAACGCGTTTTAATTTCAACTGCCGCGAAATTTCTACATTTGTGGATCGGTAAATCTACGTGTCATCATAGATAAGCTAACTAGTATGATACATACTGAGCGATGGGTTGTTTGATATTCATTGGCGCACTCTTTGAAAATAAAGACAGCAATAATATAGGTTGGGACATGTAAAATTTGCTTTTGAATCGGCTATAAAAAAAACTAATCAATATTTTTTCAAACTTTTTTTTTATTTTGAAGATTGAACATTATCATTTATGAATAAAAAATAATATCGCTCAAATGACTGCCACGACTGGCTTTACAGTAGGCCATTTGATCAACCCAATTTTTAAGCACATTTTCGATTGTTTTGGCTCCAATTTCATGAATGGCAACTTCGATTTCGTGTTTTAAAGCACCAATCGTGTCTGGATGGTTCGCATAGCATTTGTCCTTAACGGCTCTCCACAAAAAATAGTCCAACGGGATTAAATCACAGCTCCGAGGCAATTGATATCGGAATTTCGGCTGATTATTCGGTTTTCAAAAACGGTAGCCAAAAGTTCGAGTGTAACTGTGGAAGTGTGACAAGTTGTACCGTCCTGTTGAAACCAAATGTGGTCCATGTCATCCTCTTCAATTTTTGGAAACAACTCGTTGAGCATGTCACGGTAACGCTCGCCATTTACTGTAACCGCGGCTCCTCGCTCATTTTTTAAAAAAAAATGGCCCGATGACGTGAAAATCAGAAAAGAAGAAGAAGACTCACCACTTTGGAAATAGGTTTTCAATATTTCCCAATTTTGTTCAAGCGAAAGCATTCCATTTCGTAAATGTCAAGCCGTTAAGTAAATTATGAGCACATTTGACATGTCAATTGACATGTCATGTTCAAAAAGCAAATGCTATATGGCCCACCCTGTACATTGGCATTATATGGGTCTCATAACTATTTTTTTCACTTTTGTATAGCAGCACATTGTGGAGTTGGATGCTGACATTTGGCCCACAAATGGATGCTTTTCATACTATGTTCGATAATCGCGTGCCTAATCGTTTCGGCGGTATTATTGGGTTTCCACGTCACACTTGTTTTGAGAAATGTCATTAAGGATCGATTTTATACTAACAATCCCAAGCGATTCAGACAGCGGCCGCCTTATTTTATTGATATATATAATATAATTGCATGGGTGCTAAAACCATCAGTAATGTGCTATAAAATTGAATTTGGGCTAATAGGCTACTACAGAGTCAGACAATGCAGCAATTTGAATGAAGTTATTTTCCAAAATTTTCCAAAATTTTCCGAATAAAGTAAAAATCATTAGAAAATACTGAACGTTGTTTTTGTATAGCGCCCCTTGTATGCGTATTACAAATACATATGTATTTAACTAATAAATACAGGAATTTATTTTTTGCTCACTTAGTCATTTGTAGCTACTCGTGTATATAAGCTAAAATTTGTGTGCGCAATGACAGTTGTAAATTTTACGATTACATTCGCGCTTGTATGAGTCCGCATGCCGCAGTGGGTGATGATGGGTACAAAAAATTGTGTATGTTTGTGTGTATATGTGCAGCGTAAAGCACGTTAGGTATACTAATCTACGCGAGATTTAAGGAACGTGGCGACATTTTTATGTTATTCATGCTCACTTTGCTGCTGCCGCCGTCGAAACCGCACATGAGTGTCCTGGTTTTTGCAAAACAATTTCGAATTTCACAAGCACCCATCTGACATTGTATGCAGTAATGGTATTTTAAAGTAAAGAAAGTGAATACATTTTGAATGTCTACTGTTGTTGTTTGTGCGCGGATAGTGAGTATTGGGATTAATCCAGCAAAGCCATAGACAACAGAATATCAACACAATGAATACAAAAAGAGAATAAATAAATAAAAAAGTAGAAATCTAAATAAAACGAGTGGAATTACCTATACTCGTAGGATTAATAGGCTTTACAATTTGTGAATTTTGTGTGTTTGTTTGTTTGTTGTATAGACGATTGTTTGATTATATGTAAATAGTAAGTAAGTACGTAATTTATTAAATTCAATGGAGTAAACATTGATTTAGAAAGCAAAAATGAATAAAAGAATAACAGCTAATTGGGCACGATTGTAACTAATTGGGTCGATATGTATTATTTTTAGCTAATCTCTGTAAGCAATAGCGTATTAGATTAGTTATTATAGTTGGTTACGAGTAACTTTTTAGACTTATAGAGCTTTTAATGACAGCCAGGAAAAAAACTCAACCTGTTGCAGGCAAGCCAGTGAGCGCTTGTCATACAGCGCTTGAAATAATCGTTTATTTTTAGTGGTCGAATCGTTTGAAGAATTAAGTCTGACCAGTGGTTCCTACCCATTTTCTTGAACCCCTTTTAAGCATACATTAATAAAGCGTTGAAAAAAACTGCTTCTCGGTAGAATATTTTTAACGCATTCATCATTAAAAGTTTAAATAAAGGGTGATCAGATTGAAGGTACTTTTTCCAATAAGTTTTTTTTTTGCTGATCGTGCGTGACTACTGTCAAACTAAGCACATCATTTGCTTCAGTATGCATTGACATTTGATTATGGACAGATTTACGCCTCAACAACGTTTACAAATCGTGCAATTGTAATACGCAAATCGACGCTTTGTGAAAAGTATTAATCGCGCGCTCAGGCCAACTTATGCCGTACATAGCCGAGGCCCATTTTTGGCTTAATGACTACGTCAATAACAAAACTTGCGGCATTTGAGCAATCCAAAGCTGTTCACGAGCAGCCATTACATCCATTGAAAACAAAAGTTTGGTGCAGCCTATGGGAATCATCGGCACATATTTCTTCGAAAAGGAGGCTGGCGCCAATGTAATAATGTGGGGGCGAACGCTATCGCGCTATGATAAACGACTTTTCGATGCCGAAAATTGAAGCCCGATCTCCACAACATTTGGTTTCAAACGGATCAGTGGATTGGCCATCAAGGTCGTGTAATATCACACCTTTGGACTTTTATTTGCGGGGGTATGTAAAGTCTAAATGCTTTGAGGATAAACCAACTTCGATTGAGACTTTGCAAGCCAACATTACTAAAGTTATTCATGAGATTCCGACCTCCAGCGTCCTCCAACGAGTCATTCAAAATTGGTGTTTACAGATGGCCGAGTTACGGCCCCGAAAGTTTCACAGTGGGATTCCATTTTCGAGTGAAATTCAAATACGTGCTGCGAACCTAAGAAAAATCCGTACAAAATACTGGTCTGGCGAAGCAGTAGCATACGTACTCGTACATTACTTCCGTTTGCAAATCGTTCGAAGTGTCGCTTGACACTTTTGTTAAATGAGTAGGGTAATTTCATATGCTAGCAAGCCTTATTGACTCATCACGGCGCTTAGTTGATTGCTTTCCGTAGAAAGAATGCTTCAAAAGCTGCAGTAGCGACGTACTCGTACTCTTGTAATGTGAGCTCGAGCCTATTGCTCTTTCACTATCGCCACTTTCGAAGTCTGCAAAAGAAGCGGCAAAAGTTCGGAAAGCTAAAATTGCTTGTCATCGCAAAGCACTCACACATAAAGAAGAGCCTCATTTAGAGAACACATAAATTATGAAGGAATCGATTACATGCAATCCAAATTTTATTGACTGCGAATAAAGTGATTGCACAAAATAATATATGATTTGAAAACATACTTGTGTCTGGACCACCCGGTACACTCGCCATTTCTTTATGCCCCTAGATTTAGCCAATTGTAGGCAGAAGTCATGTTAGCTAAGCATTCATACCAGCCATTGCTAAAATAACGCTATTTGTCAATGTTGGCAAAACTGGCGTCAAAGCACTAGCAGTGGCATGCAATCAATAAATCATTTTTATTTATTTATTTGGTACATTTTTACTGAAATTTATAATTACACGATTGTAACTATTTGGCGGTCGATGCAAATATTATTTGACGTTTATTATGCATGTTTTCGATTTAAGTACATTGTCTCCGCTACTCGTAGGCTAATCACTCATGCATTCATGATTTCATGCAAGCATACACGAGTGCATACATAACGATTTTAAGGTCTCAGCAAATTACATATTTACTTAGGATCAAATTACTGCACGGTGGGTTTGAGTTGAGAGTTTTAAAAACTAAAATAATAGTGGCCAATCAGTTTTAGTTGTTTCAATAAAATTTAATATTATAAAAAGTGAAGTCCAAAATAAACAAGACTGAGCTAAAATAGAAACGGCAGGACCTTTGTTCTGATAACTTCGAGTTTATTTATTCAAAGTAGTCCCATCTGGCCTCGATACACTGTTTTGCGTAATCTAAAAGCTTTTCGAAAGAATGCTCAGGTCATTGACTGGAATGCCTTCAGGATGTCGGTAAAAGCCTTTTGGATGGCCTCTTTGGACGCAAAACGTTTTCCTTTCATGGCCAAATGCAATTTTCCGAATAGATAGAAGTCATCAGGTGAGTAGTCAAAAAATCAGTAACAATAGTGGATCGATGAGATGGTGCATTATCATATAATAAGTGCCAGCTTCCTCCTTCACGGTATTCAGGGCGAATTCGACGAATACGATGCAACTAAAGCTTCAAAACGCCAAGACAGAAAATTGAATTGACAGTTTGGCCAATTGACACGAACTCCTTGTGGACAATTACCTTAGAATCGTAAAATCAAAAGAGCATCGACTTGATTTCAGAATTCTCCAAACGCGATTCGGGGTCTTTGACGCTTAGTTTCAGGTCCATGTTGAAAACACCACGTTTCATCACCAATTATAATGTTGTAAAGGAAGTTCTCGTCTTTTCTCGACTTAGTCAAAAATTAACCGATTTTAATGATTCTGGGTTCAACATTATCGCCATTACTTACACGAGCAACTGCAAAAAGAAACAATTGCAAAACGGTTGTTGAAAATTTTTTATTTTTCAGAAAACAAAAAACGCGAAACATGTTTTCTACTCAAAAATTCATTAGTCATAAACAACTCATTTTAGCTACTAGGCATTCAGCTCAATTGAAGTTAGAGGTGTGCTCTTGATTTGGAAAAAGTTAAAACAAAAAAAATACACTTTTTGAAACATTGAATTTCGAAAAAATTTCGATTTTTATTTTTTTTTTGCAAAATAAAAAATTTTCAACTACTTTTTTGAAATTGTTTCTACATGAAGTCGCTCGTACAAGTAATTACGATCATTTTGAACCAAGAATCATTAAAATCGGTTCATTTTTGACTAAGTTATGAGCATTTAAAAAAAAAGCTTCTTATACAGGGTTTTTCAATTGGCGCGGGTCGATTTTGTCGCCCTGTGGCAGCCATTTTGTTTTGGTGACATCTGTCAAATCTTTTGTTTATTATTCAGTTGTTTATGCCAAATCATCATGGCAAGTTACACGATTGAACAGCACGTTCAAATGATAAAACTTTATTATCAAAATGAGTGTTCATTAACGCAAACGTTGCGCGCATTGCGCCCATTTTTCGGTAGACGTGGTGGCCCTTCCAATTTCTTATGGATATTGGACCATATGGACCTAGACGACATATGGTTCCAGCAGGACGGCGCTACGTGCCACACAGCAAACGCCATTTTATTCCATTTCAACATCTACCCGCCCTTATTAAAAAACCCTATATTAAAATTAATCGATAACAAACTGTGTCCACTATGATTGCCGAGGATTGTTTGCAGTCGATTCGCTTGTTCAAATTTCTCCAAAAGTCTTCAATGTTTAGGTCGTGTGGACTGGCTTGGCCAATCCATAACTTTGACATTATTTTGTAAAAACCATTCACGTACTAATTAACATTGAGCAATGTTTTGGGTCATTATTTTATATAATATAAAAGCAACCGAAGTGTGACCTTGTAAATAAATTTGTCCATTTTATTAGTTATGAGATGAATGGGTCCTACTTCATACCCAGAGAAGCATCCCCAAATCATTAGGTTGCCGCCACTGTGCTGACTGTTTTTTGTTTTTTTGTTAACCGCGGTGAGAACACTTGTCCTTTAGGACGTCTGACAATTGGCTCAGCCTCATTTTAAAATAAATTTATTTTTGTTTCATCATTGCAGCGATGTATTGTATGTTGTAACATTTTTTCATACCCTCTGGTTCAAAAGCAAAACTTTTTCTCTTCCTTAAATTTACTTGTTTCAACAAAGGAACTTTACGAGCTATTCTGCCTGGTAGGATCATGTAGTATAACCCACACCGCACAGTTCTCGCTGATACTACGTTGTTGATTTCAGCTGCAAGGACCTTTGATGACTTAAAATAATCCTTCTTGGCAAGAGTCATAATTAAATTATCAGTAGTGCAATTCGTTTTTTTTTGTCACCATATCATTGGTCTCAAGGCATTTACAACAAAATTTTTGGACCGTCCAATTGACTGAGCGATAAATTTGTACGATTTGTTTTGTTTTCGAAGATTGACAAACAGCCTCCACTCTTCAACTGTCCAATGCTGCGCACGACCTATCTTTGAAAGAAGTTCATTTCTATTGTTAGCTATTAAATGAACTATTTAATTTGTTACTAACCTTACATTCAATGTTTTTCGCTAAGTTATTGTATTTAAAATGCAAGAACTGTCCGCAAATTAAATATTTTAGCCACCACGTAAAATGCCTTTTATGAGTATAACCGAATCTGTGCAACCAATAGTGCAACTTAATATTAGTTTGGGGAAAAGAAATACATTATTTTCTCGGTATCTCGTAAAGAATCGATCAAACCATATCAAGTTTATGCTCGTTGTCAAGGTGGCTTTTCACACTAAAAATTCTTTTCGATCTTTTTGTTTGTTCCATTCAGTTTCGAGTAACAGGGCATTAACCACAGAAGTCAACAAAGAGATATTCGGTACATTTTTCAGTTTTTCTTTGATAAAGGCGAAAATGCAACCAGGCCGCTGAAATTGTGAATGATGCTTATGGCGCCGATACTGTAAAGCTAACATGCAATTTTCATTTCGTCGATTCCATTCAGGCACTTTTGATGTTAAAGAAAATGTTGATAAAATCACAGAAATATTCGAAGTTAACGTAGCATCGCCCACGAGCTAAAGAACGACCATCAAGCAGTTTTAAACCAGAAAGCCAATGCATTAAATTTTCAACGAATCAGTGATTTGTAAAAAAAGCGAAATTTCAATAATAGTTTTAAAATTTTCCGAGCCGCCCAAGGAAATCGGTAGATTAAGGCAGCGTACCTATTTTAATGACCATATGCTTATGGATATGTATTCATTCACACGACATTCTCAAGCATATGTAGGAGTACTGGTCAGAGGATGTCAAATGATATTATGGGTGTATGAGCTGTTAAAATGGTTGCTATTTTAGGTAAACACATTACGTATATGCCTACTGAGACCCTATGTTCTACCTAGGCGATACGGGAAAATATTATATATACATATGTATGTACATATATACATTTCGTATATATCCACTCTGACTAGAACTTGCCGTCGTACTTGTTTAAATGAGTTAAAGTTAATTTATTCTCATTTGCAGGAGATTATTTTTGACACTCAATGTACAAACATTTGAAATTGCAGCGAGGCAATGCCATTGAGTTCAAATTTTCATTGTATCCTCTGGATAATAGTTATAATAACCAGCAAGGACAGCAATTAACTCAACTTGCATGCGTTCAAATAATACATAATTGATGAACATTGTTTACTTATTTTACTAGACAAAATAATTCAGCAGGAAAAGGTGTAAACATTAAGTAAATAAGTTGGTGAAGTGTCATGGGGATTTGATAGCTTAAGAAGAAATAATAATAATATTAATATATTAAAGGAAGCTGACTGTTGTGTTAGAAAATTTTAATATTGTGTCGTAAGCCACCCATCCGCGCACACATACAAGCAGCCACAAAAAGCTATTGCTTATCGTCAACATCAACGGAATGGCCACAGTGGCGGCATTTATCAAAATAATTGCCATGTTGAAGTTTCTGCTCATTAATTTAATAAATATTCCCAGTCCAATTCATGGTTTGTTTCCTTCCTTTGAGCTTTTATGTCGGTTTTTCATTGGATTATTTCCGGCTAACTTTGCATCGTGGGTCGTTTTAATAAGTTTTTGTTTTATTAATTATTATTTGCCTTTGTATGAAATTATAGAGAAAGGCGGCAGAAATTTGTTATAAGGAATAAAAGAGAGGAGAAATAAAATAGAATTACTGTTTGTTTGGTCTCACAATTTTGTTTGATTTAAAAAGTTAAGTGAGCAATTTCTGCTGTATGGAAGTTTCTCAAAATTTATATTTTATAGACCAAGATTGAAAATTGGGTAATCGTATTATTTAGTGAAACACTATTTGCATTTCAATATGTGTAAAAGTTTTTAACATCTTTCTCACACTTTGGTGCTTTAACCTAAAAAAGCGAAGAAAGCAGGTTGTTAAAAAATTTGTGACGTTATGGATGCAAGGCAATGCCTAAAAACTACAGATACTTTGCATTTCAATTCAACCAGGCTATTCGGGACATGTTCTTCGATTTCGATGTAACTCAGATATGTTGCTCTCTGGTGAAAATAATGAGACACGTATTTTTTTGTTTGCCCGAAAAAAATTGTTTCAAGATTTATCGGCAATTTTGTTTTTCACCTCAAAATCGATTTTTTTAATTATATACGGTTTTTCAATAAGGGCGGGTATGCATGCAGAATGTCAATCGTGGCGTTTGCTGTGTGGCACGTAGCGCCGTCCTGCTGGAACCATATGTCGTCTAGGTCCATATGGTTCAATATGTGCCATAAGAAATTGGAAGGGCCACCACGTCTACCGAAAAATGGGGGCAATGCGCGCAACGTTTGCGTTAATGAACACTCATTTTGATAATAAAGTTTTATCATTTGAACGTGCTGTTCAATCGTGTAACTTGCCATGATGATTTGGCATAAACAACTGAATAATAAACAAAAGATTTGACAGATGTCACCAAAACAAAATGGCTGCCACAGGGCGACAAAATCGACCCGCGCCAATTGAAAAACCCTTTAGAATCTCAAGTTCTTTTTGTATCGTAACTATTTCTATTTCATACCTATTTTAATGACCACATAAATATTTAATTGTTTTCTTATAAAAGGTCCTTGAATTATTATTTACAATGTATTATATATTAATCTATGTAATAAAAATCAAAAACAATTGAATATCTGTTATTATTAATTTAAAAAGCTTGAATTTGCCATATGAACATGGCGGTATCTATTTTAATGACCATATGTGTATACGTATGTGTATATACACATATATACCGATAAGTAGCCTGGTAGGCGTTTTACCTTGACACACGCTAATTAATCTAATCTGTTTGCTATTGGATGGCAAGCTGAGTTAATTAAATGTTGTGCAATTGGCCGCGAAGTATGGCGTGTTTGAAGAACGCACGACTGGCCGGCTGATTGGAAGTAAATGTATAAATAGATGAATGAAAGAATTAATTTGCCTCAAGGACAATACCTTATTTGTTATTAACTGACTGTCTGACTAACAAGCTGTCAACTGAGCATACACATATAAGTACCCTGCAGTCAAACTCACTAGTTCTGTACTGAAGTGAAAATTTATTTTTGAATTTTATTATTTATTAGGTTAGGCTCAAGCGGTTGTCCTGTGGTACAAACTCAGGCTCATAGCCATTGTGATGGCACGTTGAGAACTTGTCCCTATCTCTCTTAAAACCAGTTTGGGCTTCTCAAAAATGTTAGAATATCTCTGATTTCTGTAGAACTGAGATTTTCTATTATGATTCAAAAGATTGTCTATTTAGAATAGTAACCTACGTCTTCACAGAGCAGGACAATGGTACAAAAGATGCGAGACCGTCCCTTCCTCTTCCTTGACAACTTCTGCAGAAGTCTTGTGTGCGCACACCCATCCTCTGGGCGTGCCCCGTTATAACTCAGGTCAATGTGCTAAAGTGTGCTTATTTTAGCGTTGCAGAGATTCTAGTCGTTTAATATTGCGAGTCAGACACAATTGTCGATGGTTTTATTACGTTATCTATCATTCGCTGCTCTTACGATTTTCTCAAGGATGAGTAGCTTACATGTCTGTAACGGTATACCTATATCATTTTCCAAACACTCATTGTTCAATTTGGTGCCGAGTCTCACTAGATCATCGGCTCTGCCGTTACCCTCAATGTCGCAATGGCCAGGAATCCATATTACTTTTAATGGAAATGGCTCAGCCAATCCGTTAAGCGATGTGCGGCATTTCATGGCTACCTTGGAGGCTGTCGACTGCTTTGTGAGGGATTTCGTCGCCACCTGGTTATAAGTGAAAATGTAGACATCACTTTTAGATATCCCATCACACTGTACCAGTGCCGTTGCTTTCATTACTGCCATCAGTTCGATATTTCAGTAGTCGAGGAGCCGAAAACTGAAGGAGATCCGCGATGTTCGGAATATACACCTCCACCCACTCTGCTCTCGAACCTTGAGCTATCTGTGTATACATGGATGGATTGGTCCGTTACCACTCTGTTCTCCAGGGTAGAAGGGTCGCGAACGTTTCAATGGCAAGTGTGGACGAGAGTGCACACTCCACCAGTCCCGGAAGCTCCAAAATACCAGACATGATTTTACCGTGACCATAGTGCCACTAATAAATAGCTTTGAAGCTCAATTATTTTGTCTGTGTCCTACGAAATGTCAATTTTCAGCCTCTGCATCGGCATACCGGTTAAAGAACGAGTTCATAATGGACCAACAAAAAGGGGAGATGATTGTATCTATCAACATTTATATTCGTTTTTTAACGTTTGAAGAATTCTTATTTATAATAATAATAGAATATTTCATTAACATTCAAATCCCAATCAATTGATCATTTTCTAACAGTACCATTCTAGTCACTCTCAGCAAGAAACGACTTCTTTCGTGAATTACCAATTCATGAACTAGAATCTTTGCTGGGTGGTTTTCTTTTCACTGCATAGAATGTATGTATGTGTGTATGTATATATAAGAACTTACGATGAAAGTACACAAAGGATATCGATGCTGTAAAGTGAGAGATGATAAGTGAAGGAGCTGTCTAGAAGTATAACTCACAATTGATAATTCAATTATTCGTATTAAATGACTAATCACCCGGCATGCTTCTATGAAGCTTTAGTCAGTTATAAACTGTATTAATAAGTTGAATGCGACAAATATTAATTTAATCAAATTGGTACGCATATAAAACTTTTATAGGAGTAACTCGAAACAAACAAAGTACTCCAGTCAAGTCTCCGTCATTGGACGGCAAGGTAATTATACTATTTCCAAATACGAAGTACTTAGAGGCTGTGCTCGATACAGGGATGGTCATAATATTAATAGCAATAAGCGTTTCAAAATCACTACGTCTTCAGTGTTAGTTAAATTGTTCATTAAAATAACACTGGTCATAAAAAGGTGGAATGAAGAATTAAATCTTTTCAACTGTATAATTCTCCAGAAAATTGTGGCACCTTTTCTGATGAATTACGAACTACAAGCGGCCAGTGAGCTCCTAATTCCCCTAATTCGACCACAGCACGAAGGGGATAATCGCAAGAGTGGCTTTCATCTCTAAGCGTATTTTGATACTAAGCCCAGCTGTGCCATCATAGGAACGATTGACTTCTTACTTTGGTGGCTACTCTTAAATAGGCAACGAAATTTGTGGTACACAAAAGGACATCAGATGCGGTAACAACGGCTGCATTAAAATATTGCCCGACTGAGGCAATAAACGTGATCCTTCATCTGACTTCTATTTATCTGTACCCTAAATAAATAGCAGATTGTTCAGCACAAATCTCAGAGCTAGGCGCTGTGGACATGGATTGATCATAAATAATGTGCAGACAGCAAACAGGGCAAAGACTATACCATATACCAGCCAACCTTTAACTTATACATTAGGTTCTAATATTAGCTTTTACTTACGTTACCCATCAAGCGAATAATGGAAGAGAGATCAAGGAACTTCTCAACTCCACATCGAGCCTCTTACATACCGGGAGAAACAAATAAGCAAAATATCCTGGCAATACCCTCTGTATCTCTGTAGATTATTATCTCTGGTGGTATCTGGACATAGGATCATTCAAAGATATCTGAATGGGTTGGCTACTCAGAAACCTGCAGTAGAGAATATGTAGCGGTGACACTGGGATACCTTTTCAGTCTTATCGAAAGAGCAATTCAATTGTAAAGAGTGATCAATTTAAAGGTATTGGATTTTGAATTGAAATGAAACAACAAAAATTCAAATTTATTAGACAATCTTTATTATTTTTATGTAGAAACATTCATGGTATTTTTTTTTTAAAGATAATCTCTTTCAGATGTTGGCTGCAGCTGCGCCGTAATTCGACCATCCGTAAACACCAATTCTGAATGACTCGCTGGTTGACTGCGGTAGGTATATCGTGAATATCTTTAGTAATGTTGGCACCCAATGCCTCAATTGAAGCTGGTTTATCCATAAAGCGTTTAGACTTTAAATACCCTCACAAATAAAAGCCCAGAGGTATGATATCACGCGATCTTGGAGGTCAATCCACTGATCTGAAACGAGAGAAAAAATTGCTCACCGAAACGACGAGGCAGGTAGTGATAGGACTCGCTATTCACTATTATATTGGCGCCAACCTCGTCTTTGAAGAAATATGGGCCGATGTTGAATGAATATAATGACTTCGGCTTGCTCTTCATCTCATAAATGGCAATTTTGCTCTCTGTGCTATAAACACTTTTCACAGTGCGACGATATTCGTAATGCAATTGTAGGATTTGTAAACATAGGCCTTTTCAAAAAAGTATGTATTTAATTTGACAGTAGTCATGCGTGATCTGTCAAAACACCCCTATTGGAAAAACTACCTCCAATCTGATTATCCTTTACTTTGTAGGGCTGAAGATAAGGTTTCGATTGTTAATGGAGGTATGATAGTAAGCCAATCAAATGAGTCTCCTCTTAGTTTCACGCCGCAGTAACACAGTATATTTAACAGAACGACGGTCAGGGAAATAGTGATTGAATATCACATCTCGAAAATTGTACACTTTTTCACAATCCTAGAAATCCAAAATCGTGCGCACTAGGACAAGATTCCAGTAGATAAATAAACACGATCTGACACCTTTCGCAGTAACTTTCTTACACGTACCTGTGGCTGTCTTCAATCATTTAATCTTAACACAGTATTTCATGTCACCTTTTAAAGGTATATCGGAAGTGAATTTAAAAGTTTATAGCACTTTAGAAGCTATAATTCGTACTGCGCCTGTTAGTGGACGTGACACTGATCCTGATCCATTAACATGGAGTTTGCTTCTTTTTTCTAGCACTCTACTAGACTACGACGCGTTCCCACGACAGTCGGTTCTACGTTACCGGAACGACCCGGATTTATATCCGGCCAAGGACTGTCACTTCAGCAGCATTCCATATAAATATATATGGGGAATGTTAATGCTGTTACAACAACAACAACTACAAAATAAAGGATCGCCATATAAATCCATGCAACGATCTTGTGTGCCAGCCCCAACTCTTGCACAGTTGCTTTAAAGGCAGCCCAAGATTTTTGTTTAACATAACGGTCTGTAAGTGCCAGATATTGCGAATTTTTGAGCTTAGTGAGTTCAAGTATCATAGCAGATAAATCTGCATATTTTAAATAGTCAAATAAAAGGTTTTCCAATAACAGGTGTTATTTTGAATAGCCCGCTATTTCTGTAGATGTCCCTTTTGAAGCTGGCATTTTTTGACATTTGACAAGTAGAAACTACGCCATTAATAAAAATGGAACGATGCACGCTTAAACAACGCATTGAAATTATTAAAATTCACTATAAAAATGGTGAAAATTTGCCAGATACGGTTCGTAAAACTCGAACATTTTTAGATCATCGTGAAGCACCTTGTCGGACAGCAATACAGAAATTGGTGAAAAAATTCGATATGTTGGGACAAATTAGTGATGTGAAGAATAAAACCCGTGCACGTCGCTCAAGAACAGTCGAAAATATTGCTGTTGTAGCCGAAAGTGTTGAAGAAAACCCAGTTTTTTGCATTCGTCGTCGTTCTTTGGAATTAGGCATTCCACAAAAATATTTTGCATAAAGATTTGGGTCTTAAGGCTTATAAAGTCCAATTAACACAAGAATATAAGCCGGCCGATCATCAACAACGGCATGTCTTTGCTGATTGGGTTGTTGAAATGCATGAAAATTATCCGGAATTCCATCGAAAAATTATCTTGAGTGATAAGGCCCATTTCCACCACGGTGGTTTCGTCAACAAGCAAAATTGTCGGATCTGGGGCTCAGAAATTCCAAGAGTTATTGTTGAAGTTAGGCGGCCGCGGTAGCCGAATGGGTTGGTGCGTGACTACCTTTCTTAATTCACAGAGAGAACGTTGGTTCGAATCTCGGTGAAACCAAAGTTAATAAAAACATTTTTCTAATACCGGTCGCCCCTCGGCAGGCAATGGCAAACCTCCGAGTGAATTTCTGCCATGAAAAAGCTCCTCATAAAAAAATATCTGCCGTTCGGAATCGGCTTAAAACTGTAGGTCTCTCCATTTGTGGAACAACATCAAGACGCTCGGAGGAGCTCGGCCAAGCCACTCAAAAAGGGTGTAAGCGCCAATTATATATATATATATTGTTGAAAAGCCTCTCTATCCTCACTGTGGCTGTTTGGTGCGGTTTATGGTCCGGCGGAGTCATTGGACCCTACCTTTTCCGAAAATGAAGCTAGAGCAACAGTTACGGTGAATGGATTGCGCTATCGAGAGATGACTAACGATTTTTAATGGCCGGAATTGGATGGTATACATCTGCACAACGTTTATTTTAAACAAGACGACGCTACGTGCCACACAATAAGGGAATAACACCTCTTATTGAAAAACCCTATATAATGGGAATTATTGATAACTCTACTTTCTTTGCCTGTGGGAAGGAGAATCATAAATGAAACGAAATATAAATCGTAAATGGGATAAATGTACAAAGGCTTAACCCACTAGCTTCATGCCACAAAGAAGAGCAGATAGATAAGCATTTCAATAAATGAATGTCTCAATAAAGCATTTACATTTTTTATATTATTTTGGTAAGTCTCATTAAGAAACTATCAGGAGTACAAAGGTTGTCAATAATTCCAAACCATCAGTTAGTTAAATATGCATTGATGTGTAGTAATTCTTAAAGATTACAAAAATTGAAAGACTGCTTGATAAGAAAGTGCCCGCAGGAGAAGTATTTTTCCAGAACGATGACTTTAGGAAAAATCTTTACCTTCCTAGTCGTTAAGTATGTAGAACTGTTAGGCAGCCAATTAACTGCTTCTTTGATGGCAATGACTGCTACCTAATCACCTAGAAACTTCTACGACCCTCTCGTGAAACTTTGAACTTTCTATGCATAAATTTATTGGTCAGATGTATAAGAAGCTCGACAACCGTTATACTTTTATGGAATAAAAATAAAATTATCCCTCGTTACAAATATTAAAATGTATTTTACATAATCCTTAATATGTAATGAAGATACCTTTGTCTCTTTCTTTAGCCTTTATATTATTAACGCCTTCCATATATTCGCATTCCTCAGTATCTTATTGAAGAATACAAAGAAGATAAATAAGGTAGTTTTTACTCAAGCCACCTGGGTTAAATATAATTGAAGGTTCTGAAAATATCTCAAGTGCGCTTACTACTTAATTAACAATAAGTCTCTATGTAATATAAAGACTGAGCAAAAAGGAAATGAAAAGAGGGAAACAGAGCCAAAGACAAAAATTGTTTATTGTCAAATAGTCAAGCGTACAATTGCGCTCGAATGATTTTATATATTAATGGCGACATCTTCAGCCGGCACTTGTCATTAATTTCGGCAAATTACGCAAAAACCCCACAACAAACTGGTGACATTCGGCACAACCTGCAGAATGGGCATTGAGAAAGTTGTAAGCAAACGAGGCAACACGAAAAGTTTAAGAGCACAATGTTCATGGGAATCGCGAAGTGATAATTGAGCCGGAGTGTTCGAGTGCCGAAATGATTTGTCACAAATAATGAAGAATTTTTCAGAACAATTATTTCGTTACATTGTTGTTGTTTCTGCTTTAACTAAGGAGCCACTTTCACTGCGCTTTGATGGTTACCTGCTTGTAAGAAATTATTGCTTCATGTAATTCAAATATAGAGATGTTTAAGTTTAGCAAACTTAAGAAACTTAATATCAAAATATTAAAAATTTTAAAACACTTATTTTCTCTTGAAATATTTCTAAGTAATGATGGCAGTCTCGATTTTTTTCCTTTTTTTTTTTGTTAGGAAAAAACATCGAAAACCTAACCCCGTCAGAGTGGGGGGTTTAACCCGAACTAAACCTCCTACCGTCAAAGTACCAATACCCTCGTACAACCGTTAAGCAATTCGTCGGGTGGCGGTTTGAGCACCAGACCCTACGTCCGTTTTAGTCCTCATGCAATACGTCGAAGGTAGCATCCGCTTGTTACCACCCACTGTTTAGACCATTTAATGAGAGGGCCACCCCTATCGTATTAATTCTCCCTCACTCGTCAAGTCCCTGTATATACCATTAGAAGAGTAAATTTCTATGCGTGGTATCTTCAATATACCTGTATGTTCGTGTTATGTCTGTGTGCTTGTTGGCTTGGCGTTCGCCCTGTCTGCTCATTGCACCGAAGTTGTGGCATTACTTCGGCATAGCCCGCTGTACGTCGTTTCATGCGTCGTTGGTCTTAAACATCAGTGGCACTGATTTCTTGAGCGTGACGCTACAGCCGAGGTTATCTTCCTGTGCTTTCCTAAGTCTTCTGAAACGGGGGCATACGAAAAGCACATGTTCCGCATCTTCATCCATTCTTAGCTCGCAGTATGGAGTCTCTTCATGCCCAAAGCGATGAAGATATGCTTTAAGATATCCACCATTAGTAAGGATTTGGGTAGTGTAGTAATCGACTTCCCCGACTTCTTTCAAGCCATTCTTCCACCCTGGGTATGAGACGGTGGGTACACCTGCCTTTTGTTTAACTATCACATCGTGTATGCCACTGGTGCAGCTACGTAGTTTTACCATTTTTATGTGTTCATTGCGATCACATTGGGTTTTGTTGCGACTTATGCACACATATCCTCCTCTACCAAGTCAAGTGGGCATATCCCAACTATAGTGAGCGCCGCATTTTCCGAGACCGTAATGAAGGCAGAGCAGATTCTATGAGTGCATAAGCGGTACGTGGAATTTATGCTTCGTGCACATGTAGCGCTTTTAAGGGGCCACTCCAAACTATCGCGCCTCACCACTCCTGGCAAGATCTATTGCCTGCTGTCTTACTGCACCGAAATTTACAATTACTCTGGTCAGAGATACCGTGCAATCGCAGCTTTGATAAAGATTCCCAAGTACTTCACATATGGCTTAGACTCTGAGCTGCACCTTTTCTACCCTCTTACGACTGCATCTGTCTTATGGATAGCCAGCCTGAAGTTTTTCGCACCAAGCCATTCCTTAGCCGCTTGTATAGTATGTTGTGCAATGTTTACTACCTCCGTGAGCGTTTTTGGGGTAACAACATTTGATGCATCGTTCGCAAAGCCAATAAACAATGTCCCCTGTGTACTTTGAGCCGCAAATCACCATCGTACATGATATTCCACAGTAGTGGCCCTAGCGCGGATCCTTGTGGCACACCAGCTGTGGCTTTGTAGCTCCAATGTCGCTGTCGTAACGGAACATCTTATCGGACAAATATCTAGAGGTTATTATTTGTATGTGTAGATAGCTAGGCACTTGTAACACGCGGAGAGTGTAGAGTATGTGAATCCAACTAGGATGGCTGAACCCGTTTAAAAATCTAACAAGACAAAACAATACTCTTTGGGTCCACCTTGCCATCGCCATCGACAAACTTCTAAATTTCATACAAAAATCTGAGAAATTTACTAAGGAGTAATGAATTTCATAGAGGTGCTAAAATGTTGTTGCGACTGGGAGGTGAGGAAGAAGTAGTAAGAAAAGACGAGGAAAAGGCCTGATAAAGGCCGTTATTTTACATAGATACATCCTTAAAGCTAGCTGACTAATAGTCCAAATGAAGCAATGCGTCTATGGTTAATTTTTTCATCCTGTCATTCGAATACCTTCTTTATACAACATTTTTTCCTTGTAACCCGCCAATGCCATTATGCACCCTTTCGTGATTGCTCGGTCACTGTTAGCCAATGTGGCCGCAAATAGAATGTGTAAGCAGCCATTTGTGGAATCACAAAATGTCCCGCGAGGAATACACGAGAGTACGCCCGTCTATTCCGCGAGTCACATTCATCACAAATAAGGGACATGTTTCTTTGTGTTTTGTTGCTTGATTTTCTAAAGTACCAACTGTGACTTGGTGCGCTAATGGCGTTGGAATTTCTGAATTTGAGTCACAGGCGGGTCACTGCGTTCAAATGAACATTGCACGGAAGCAAACAGTAGCCCCCCCATCAACCGCCATTGACTCTTGGCATGCAGGTCATAAGCATTTCACGGTAAGCAGCTTACAAATTGCTGCGTTAATTGAGAGTAAACGGGCAGTAGGGAAAATGGAAGTGCTGATAAATAACACCAGCTACACTGCCAGCATGCATATATAGGGTGTTTTTTAAAAGCTTGAGAACTTAAAGTGATAATACAAAACAGAAATATTGTTGGAACGAATTTTTTCAGCCCAATTTTCGACTACTTTTTCCAATAAATCTGGCCGTGTGGCGTCAATGGTATCTTAAATGTTGTAATAAATCGGTTGTTAAGCGCGCTGTATGGCAAGTTCCGCCATCTTGTGGGAACCAAACGTCGTCGATGCTTAGCTGATTAATTTTTGGAGACAAAAATCTAGTCCACATGGGTCGATAGCGCTCGCCATTCACCGTAACGGCAGCTCCTTCCTCATTTCGAAAGAAATAAGGGCCGATGATGGTGCCAGTGCTGTATGAATTTCGGGAGCAGATTTATTTTTTTCAAAGTAAATTTCCACAATTCGGAAGCGTTGTTCTGACATTAAACGGTTCATGATGGCTTGCCAAACCTATTGGACAGAAATGTGAACACAGATTGCCATTTTCAGCTACCAAACCATAGTTATCAATATCTATAGTTCTCATGCAGATAAAAATACACCCGATACGTGCATATTAACACATACAGACAGGCGCAAATTGCTCAATTTAATATTCATCTCGGGCAATTTCTGTTAAAAAAGTTTAATTTGTGTCGTCCGTTGAGTTCCTTTTACGATGTGATGAAGGCAAAAAATCGAATAAATTAGAGCTACTCAATGAATTTAAAAGATAGAAAAGTGATTATTTATAAGTTTTAAGTAAATTCAGTTTTTCAATCATATAAAGCTCTTTATCATCGTATCACGAGTAGGCAGCAAAGTCAAAGCAGCGCAAACTCACAAACCAGCATTTTTAATAACTTTGAGACAAAGGCAATCGTTCATTTGGGATATGTTCTTGCACACAGAAAACAAATAAATAAATGTATTCTCGTTTTTCAATAAAGTTTTAAACAAAGAACTCAAATTTGCATAAATATTTTATTGCGACCGGATGAAGCTAACAAAAATTGCAAACAAACACACTGGCTTTCCCTCGTCCACTCCCTCTTCTCGCGATATGGACACAAGGCGGGTGTGTCTACCATTACCGCCAACGGACCATGGTTAAGTCATTAAGCGACGTTATGGTAGGCTGATTCGCAGAATCGCTGTTTCGTTGACTCGTTGGCTCGTTGACTCATTTGCGAACTCATGTTTTTTTGTTGCCTAGAAAATTCGTCGGCAGGATGAGTCTTAACGGCACCGGAATCTGCACGCAGTGACATTGGCACAAGCAACTTTCCACTTCCTTTGACAGGAGCTTTATTCTCTAGATGATTGTGGGAACAGCGAACTCGTGGAATTTCGTAAATTTCGTATACGCTTAGGCATCCATGAAAGCGAGTGCAGCTTTACTGGTCAAAGGCATCAGCAATAGCAGCTTTAGTAGCCGTTTACTATACTTATACAATCTAGAAAACTCACAATAAATATGTGTAGGCAGATGCATAGATTCGGGCTGGTCGGCGGTTGAAGTGTTATTGTGATGGTGAAGCAACGCTACAATGCGCCATTTAGCCATTTATTGCCAGCAGTGCCCGATGCTACAACATTTGACATTTTGCTCGTAAAGTCATAAAAGTAGATGTCACTCTTGTTAAATATTCTTTGGGAACTTTTATTTTTGTTTGCCTGCCGGCAAATTTCTGTATAAATGTACTCGTATATGTGTTAGTGCAGGCTCACTTGTACTTGTATTGAAAACCGAATTTTACGACATTTGTTGCTGTTGCTGCCGCTGTTGCTGTAATACTCTTTCATGCTGAACACTTTTAGATATATTTCTACACTACATACATTCAAGTATATATGCGTATGTATGTAAATGTGGGTATATTTGTTTAATGGTAGCATACAAAATTCGCCAATTTGAAAATGTTTGCCAAAGCGTTGGTGGTTGTTCGTCTTTCGGGTTATGGCCTATATCATAAGCGTGGTAGAATTGTTGTTAGTTAACACTGTATGTATATCGTTCCGGTGGAAGTACTTTGTGCTGCCTTAGAAGGATGATGCTGGCTACCAGTGTGTAGCAGATATCATTATTTCTTCCTTCCTTCAACAGCTCACCACATTCTGGGTATAGTAACCGCGAATGGGAGGATATAACTAATGCCATTACATGCACGCACACACGCAGTGGGTTTTTTTTAATTAATGAATGCACATACATATGTGTGTGCAGTTATTTTGTGCCGCCCATGTGACTTTCATATTGCTTCAAATTTATTAGCGCCAACCAAAATGTGACCGACTCATACTCTGGACTTCGCTTCCCAGGAAAAAGATATAACGGGTGATCAATTAAGAGGAGTTTTTTTCATTTGCGTTTTTTTTACAGATCGCGCGCGAGTTGTGGCAAACTGTCATCGTGGATTTGTTGAACAGCGTTTGGCATTTCATCATGGAAAGACTCACACCGCAACAACGTCTACAAATTGTTCAACTGTATTATGAAAATCAGCGTTCTGTGACAAATGTTTTTCGTACGCTTAGACCGCATTATGGTCAACATAATCGGCCTGCCTTAAACACTATTCGACATACCATCAACAAATTTGAATCCGAATATTCATTGGTGGATAATTCTCGACCGAATAGACCACGTCCAGCAAGAAGCATTGAGAATATAGCGGCAGTAGCAGAGAGTGTACGTGAAAACTGCGATGAATCGATTCGGCACCGTTCTCAGCAACTTGGACTGTCGTATGGAACAACTTGGTCAATTTTACGGAAGGATCTTCATTTAAAAGCATACAAAATACAGCTCGTACAAGAACTAAAGCCAAATGACCTTCCTGCACGTCACCGTTTTGCTGATTGGGCTCTTGAAAAGATTGAAGAAGATCCGCTGTTTTCGAGCAAAATTTTGTTCAGCGATGAGGCGCATTTCTGGCTCAATGGTTACGTCAATAAGCAAAATTGCCGTATTTGGGATGAAGAGCAACCAGAACAGGTTCAAGAGCTACCTTTACACCCAGAGAAAACAACGGTCTGGTGTGGTTTATGGGCTGGTGGAATCATCGGTCCATATTTTTTCAAAAATGATGATGGCCGCAACGTAACTGTGAATGGTGCTCGCTACCGTACCATGATATCGGACTTTTTGCTACCTGAAATTGAATCTAATGATCTCTACGACATTTGGTTTCAACAAGACGGAGCCACTTGCCATACAGCTCGTGAAACAATGACTTTATTGAGAAGTCATTTCGGAGAGCAGCTGATTTCACGTTTAGGACCTGTGAGTTGGCCACCAAGATCTTGTGATATCACACCTTTGGACTTTTTTCTTTGGGGATTCGTGAAGTCCAAGGTCTATGCTGAGAAACCAGCTACGATTGAAGCTCTGGAAGCCAACATTACGCGTGTTGTTCACGACATACCAGTCGAAATGCTCGAACGAGTGATTGAAAATTGGACCTTCAGAATGGACCACCTTAAGCGTAGTTGCGGTCAACATTTGAATGAAGTCATATTCAAAAAGTAAATGTCAAAGAATGTCCTTTCAAATGATAAATAAAGGTTTTGAACATAATTTACATTTTTGTTTTTTTTTAACTATTGAAAAAAGCACCTCATGATTGATCACCCGTTACATTCCTCTTTCCCTGTGTGTCCTTCCTACACATTTTTCTACTGTAATACATAAATATATTCTTCTCTGTAAATATTTTCATATACTGTAGAAACTTCCATTACTCCAATGCATGCAATTTTTCTATTTGGGGGGGGCAAGGGATCATGGGAAGTGGGGTAATTTTTTTTATTTTTGGTTCCCTTTTTAATTTCTACAACTTTCTTCACAGTTTTTCAATACAAAATGTTGAACAACTTTTATACAGACCATCAAGTTGCTCTAGCACATGAGCTTGACGGGGAAGTCTGTTGTAAATTATAAATGAAATCGCAAGGTATTATGTGGCTCAGTGCAATAATCCCAGCATCTGAGCTTCAAATTAAATTCACTTTGGAATTTAAACTTTGTTAACTGTATGCAAAGACACAATTCGAGGATGTTTACACTCAGAAGATCTCAAATTCTGCAACATATTGAAAAAACCACTGCTCTCATTACCACAGAAGAAGAAAAGACTTGTATGGCTAAGGCAAATTCATAACGTAATTGGACAAACGTAATATTCACGAGAAAACTTTTCATTTGGCGAATAGTTGCATACGTCGCTTCTGGTTTTCTGCTGATAATTGAAAGCTTCAACGAACTGTTAAACAACCTTTTAAGATATGGAAGCTCAGTAATTCTCAATGCAAATTCGGCTAATTAAGAGCCGATTACTTCCACAACTTACGCCGAAATTAACACAAAATATGGCTCAAGGACATGCATTCACTATAGCTAATCCTGATTACCGACTCATTTATTTCTGATTAAAGTTATAGTGTGACAAGCAGTTGTTACGCGGATTAGTGAACAGCTGATTTGCTTATTGGGTAGCTTTGTCAGTAAAAGGTGGACCGCAGGCACCAAATACGGGTATTAGCTGCGTGAACTTAAAAATAGTTATTTATTTAAAAAAATATTAAATTACAATTTCAAATATTAAAACATTTAATGTAATTTCGATAGTGTTAGTGCAAACTAGCATTGCATCCATATTATCCCATCCATACTGGAATGATTGTTTTCAGTCTTTCTTCTTCATCTCTTTAAAAGTTTCACTATTTCACCCGATTAACGACACCTAGGCTATTAGACTCTGCTGATTAATCTCTGTAAGTTTCGAAATAGGATCCCCGTAACATTTCGAGGTATACAATATTTAAAGAGGTAGTACCCAATGCTCGCTCGCTGATTGTTGTATGTAAAGGGTATATTTTTAAGAGCTTGAGAACTTAAAATGTTAATAATATATAAAACATAATTATTTTTGGAATTACTTTTTTTTACCATAATCCGGTATATAATTTTATGGCATTTTTGAACTTTTGAACAGATATTCGGCATATGTTCGCCGAGGCTACGAGTTGCATTTGACTACTTTTTCCAATAAATCTGTATAATGAATATAAGTGTAAATCTAGTAGTAAAAATGTGACCCAAACTATGATCTTTGGCTTAAATTTTTTTGCACGAACTGTATTTTATAGACTTGTGTGCCAAGATTCCTACGTAAAGTTTACGGCTACCGGATCACTGTAGTGTATTTCAAGCTGAAATTCTGGCTGTCAGAAAAAGCCTGTTGGCCTTAAAGAAAAGTGTTCTCACCACAAGAGAAATACAGTGAAATTCCTTATAACCGGACACTCACCGTCGCAGTGTTTTTGTCCGGCTATGGGAGATGTCCGCTTATAAGGGATGAAGTCACAAAATATTTATATACCACACATATGAATTGTATTGTACATAGTTTATTTAAGAAATTTTTGGAAGTAAAGAATATTTGCATACTTTAGTATTACATATAAATACATATATGTACATATAGCGATTAAGTACATTGTACAAGTCTTTACATTTCAATACTAGTTTGATTGAAAAAATTAGGTAATGCTTGATTGCTTTAATTTAAAATGTTCATTTTCAAAGTGACTCTCGATATTTTTAATGTGCTGAAAAGCTACATAGTCATTTTTTGCATAATGTTTCAAGCCCGCAACAAGTTTTAAAGCCTCATCCTATGATGTTATAGGCTCACTTATTTCTTCTGAAAATTCATCTTCTGAATCACTTATGTCCATAGTATCATTTTGTTGGTCAAATTGAACTTCTATATTGTTGTCCTCAGTGAAAACATTTTGATCCATTTGGAGAAAACCTTTGAACGCAACCATTCGCATGCAACTGACTTAACAAACTGAATGGAAAACTACTCTTAATTTAAAACACAGGACTTGAATGAGTGTATACATGTTAAAAGGGGAATCACCTGTTTCATTTTTATAATGAACAACAAAGCTTGCTTGTGATATTTTTGAATTTTGTCCGTTTATGAGAAATTTTTTTATGAAAATGGTTTGAAATACCTTGTCCGCGTCCGGTTATTAGAGCGTCCGTTTATTAGGATGATATTTGTATGAAAAAATGAATGAAAAACCTGTGTGCCCAAAATTTGTCCGGTTATTGGAGCTGTCCGGTTATAAGGACTGTCCGTAATGGGGAATTTCACTGTAAATATATATTCAGAGAGCCAATCGGCCCTGAAATCATTACAATCACCTAACATTAACTCGAAGACAGTAAACGAATGTATCGACGTTTAGACAGAACATCACAGTACTTTACAATAAACCTGCTCCGGGTGCCAGGTTACAACGACATAGCAGGCAACTGCAAAGCTGATAAACTAGCGAGATTAGGTACCATATTACCTATCCAACCAAATAAAGCGAACATAGCAACTTGTAAGATGCTAATAGACAAACACACCATCAAAGCTGCCAACGTGCTATGGGCCCACTCCCTAACCTATGCAACAAGCAGAATGACGTGTCCAGAATGGAACATGGGTCACACAAGCCGACTGTTGAAACTGAGCAGGAAGGACATGAGAAATATTCTTGGGGTTCTAACAGGGCACTGTCTTATAGGCAGGCACGCCAGTAGCCTAGACTGGGAACACCCTATAACGACTATTGAACAAGCTTATAACGACATTGATGAAGACTATAGAACACTTTCCATGCGGGTGCATAGCTCTGGGTAGAAGAAGGTTCAATATTTTTGGAAAAACTTCTTTGAATAACTTGGCAGAAGTAGCCCATCTAAAAATAACAAGACTTGTTAGATACATTAAAACCACTCGTTGGTTCAATGAGGACAATGTAGAGTGAGGAGAAGGAGCTGCCCTGGTGGTATCACAATGGGCCTACAGATTTTTTTTTTTTTTTTTTCAAAGCAAATTTCCACAATTTGGAAGCGTTGTTATGGCGTTGAACGATTCATGTGTGAACAGAGATAACAACACAGTTTACTATTCTCAGCTGGTAAACCATAGTTATCGATAAGTGTGACGCAACGCTGGCCCTTTCTCTGGTCTCTTTCACAGATCCGTTGTATGTACTTAAATGCTTCGCGGAGGACCTGCGGTCCGAAAAAAAATTTCGCGCTTTTGCTTTATGGAGAAAACGTGTAACACCGTCAAGGAAAATATTTTCAAAAATTGAAAGTAGGATTTTTCAACCAATTCAAACCTGTACTAAATACTAAAATACTAAATTGTTTTACTAAAATTTAATAAGCATACCAAAAATCTTTCTGATAATTTTGATTAAAACCCGTAAAATTTGGATGAGAAATTTGTAGAACCTTTCTAATTTTTGTATAAAATTTGAAATATGGATTTACATGGTTTTTGTTAGGCAACGTTCTTTAATCATGTATCAAAATAACGTTAGTTTATATGTACCCTAAAGGTTTCTATGAAACTATAATAATTTTGCCTATTTCATAATCAATTAGACACAATAGCCGTGTCCCAATGGTCAATGATTGGGACCCCGATAAAAATTTTGCACTCAAATGCAACAACAACTGTGTGATTCCGATAGAGATGTGGTTCAATTGGCTCGTTCTGTTCATTTTATTTTTCGTTTGTTACTTTGGCACACAGCGTTTTGTAATTGGTAGTACTGACAAGTGAATGTTTTTACAATTTTTATAATTTTTCATTTTTTAATAGACAAATTTGGACATGGAGACGAGAGCATTTTTGAGGGCCTATATTGCAAGCAAAGACGAATTTCCAAATGCACGCAGTAAGAAATTGATAATAGTCAAAATGTGTTGCTAGACTTCGAAACCCAAGATTTTTGGTAAGTTTCCCATTATTATTGAGCTAAGAAGTTTGCTGTGATATTAGGGCCAGCCCAAGACGGTAAACACGCTCTCAATCAAATTCAAAAATTTCATCCAGGTACAAGAAACCAAGTATCGGCAACAGCGGAAGGGCTGGCGCTACACCAAGCACTGCTCCTTTTTCAGAAATATTTGGAGATAATATAAATATCCCCTGCCCAGTTCAAATCCAGTCAGAGGAGTTATCCACCAAAATTTGCAACCAAGAAAAGAAGGAAAAGACCAAAGGACCCCTTCATTTTCTTAAGTGCTTCTTTTACATCAGCTGCGTTGCACATTTGAGTGAAATAAAATAATCTAACAACTGCTACATCAGTTATAAAAACGTTAACCTACTTCGAATAATTCCGCTTCCATAATTTGTATCTTCACTTTTCTTAAAATTTTCCCCTCAAGTAGCTTGTTTATGTGTCTTCCTTTTCATACTACCAAAACAGAAGTCTTATACCTGTGCTCTCAACATCCATTAAACTATAAGTATCGGTCCGGTAGGAGTTGATGGGGATACTGGATATCTGGATATCTCAAGGAAATGCTAAATGCGGCGAAAAATTAATCATCCGATTTTGTTGTTGAATTACTTTTTCACTAAATAAACAAAAATTGTGAAAAAGATGGAAGTAGCAAATAGAATCGCATGTTCATTAAACTAGCATTTAAAGCGACGGAGAAAACTATTGAGCTTTTGTACAAATGGATCGGTTCAATCAATCATGGAATATTGCACGATTGTGCAATAGTAATGCTAAAAACCTATACTAAAATATGCCAGAGTACAAGAATACTCACATTGTAAAATAATCCCCTTAGTATCATATCATTAAAAGAAAAAGAAAAGAGGTTGAGATACTTGATGGAAGAAGCCTGATTGGGAACGTATTCATGTAACAACAGGATAATCTTCCGACCAGTGTTGCCAATTTAGCGACTTTGTCGCTAGACTTGACGACTTTTGCTTGAGTTTTGGCGATAAAAAAAGCTTTTACGACAAAAATGATTTAGCGACTTATCTGTCGACTTTTGGAGCGCAAATCAAAACCGTTTTAGGCAATAGATACTTTTCTGTCAACTTGATTACCCGTGAATGCTCTTTACCTTCCATACTCTAGAGTAATAATTTACTGACTATAGATAAAATAACCTATTGGTGTGTTATCGTCGATAAATTATCGATCTATAATTGAAATTTTAAATATATTTTTACCTTAAAATTTTTTATGAAATTAACAAAAATATACGTTGTATTAGAAATAATAAAATATATTCCAATTCAATTACACCTTGTTTCACACAATTGCAATGAGTAACCAAATTATTTTTACCACTGATCACATAAGAGCAATGCGGTCGGGGAATCCCCGGATTTTATTATGTTCTGTACGTGAAACAATTTAATTGATATCGGCTCAGTTGATTGTTTACTATCCTCTAGCTTACTTACTTAATTCATTTTAAGTAAATATAAAATATTTAAATCTATCTCGAGGTTGCTTAAAAATCTGAAAAAAACAGTATTTCAGGAGATTGAAACTAACTTCCGTTGATCTCAAATTTCAGTAGAGTTGGTATTACTGGTTTAATTATAATAAGTATTATTCATCTAAATATTTTAAGTCCGCAGCTGGCCTCTTGTGCACCTCTCAGAATGAAATTTAGGATCCGTCCCTGATGGAGTTAGCGACTTTCTAGCGACTTTTGATATTGGCCCTAGCGACTCAGATTTATTGGCGTTGGCAACACTGCTTCCGACCCCCACCACAAGAGTAGAAAGAAAATACTTCGAGGGGAAAAATTAAATTGTTTCAAAATTGCCACCTTAAATCTCTTCACCCATTGCAAATGGGCTTAGCCATCGATTGAATCTTATCAATATGTTAACGTAACGGTAGGCATTTCCACACATGTGAACTATTCATTCCTTGAGTGTGTGTAAGTTCACTTTGGGCTTCCGTGTTGTTATTACGCTTTCGTATATGTACAGGCGGTTGCCGTCGCCGAATGGGTTGGTGCGTGACTACCATTCGGAACTCACAGAGAGAACGTAGGTTCGAATCGCGGTAAAACACTAAAATTAAGAAAAACATTTGGCTAATAACGGTCTCCTCTTAAAAATATCTGCCGTTCAGAGTCGGCTTGAAACTGTAGGTCCCTCCATTTATGGAACAACATCAAGACGCACGCCACAAATAGGAGGAGGAGCTCGGCCAAACACCCAAAAACGGTGTACGTGCCAATTATATATGTATATATGAAAATATATATGTGAGAGACATGCATATATGACCTTACGTACTCGGAGAGCGCAGTAAGCTATTGCTTGCCGATCACTGTGTTAGCAGATCAATTAGTCAACATGTCTTCCTTAAATGGTAGCCTTTGTTTTTTCTATCGTGATTGCAGACTTAAATGTGTCAGTATTTGTCTCCTTGGATTCCTTGTCGTATATGGATTAATTTGCGACGGCAAAAATTGCTATATTGTAATATACAATATTTTAAATATTTTAATAAAAAATTATACCACTTTGACTATAAATTGAGTAGGTGTGAACTTATTTATGTGATATACAGAAGGTATATGTCCAACAAAATGATTCATCTAGCGTTTGAAATTTAATTCAATTTGGCTATATTTATAAATAAAAGGCGCGTAAATATTTTTCAATAACCTTTTTTGTTGGAAAGAGTAATGTTGGCCATCCAAAATGGAACACAATTTCATTGAAATTACACCCAGGTATTTCTTTGGTCGAGGGATTTATTTTGGTTCATACTTATTTACACCCACATGATTAGTAAGAGTACTAATCCTAATTTTAGTTATAGCAACAGCATTCATAGGTTACGTTTTACCATGGGGACAAGTATCGATGGAGGAGCTACAGTTATTAGCCTACTGTTTGCCAGGTGGAGACTCCTGAGTTGGTGACATCTGCAAGTCGCTATCCTGCCTTCAGTTAATTTGGCAGAATTAGCTGATTTTTACTTTTATTCATTGCATTGAAATGACATGTTTTTGCATTTTTATTATTATTCATGAGCGTATTTCTCCTAAATGCCGTTTATTTATTACAATATATGTAGTTAAGTCACAGCCACAAATTCTCTCATGGATGTCGCAATCTTCCAGTTTATCATTCTTGCTAATGTTTCAGTATATTTCAGTGAGTTTGGGAACTTTCTTACTAATGGCAACTTTGATTTCATGTTTGAACACTTAAATCGTATCTGTATGATTGTCATGATATTTATCCTTAACGGCGCCTCACAAGAAATAGTCTAATGGAAGCAATCGTTGCTTTTAGGTGGTCACTTTTTAACTGGTTATTTGATTTTCGATACTCGGTTTCAAAGTTCCCAGCGAAATCGAAGCGAAAGCGACCAATTTAAAATATAAATGTCTAACCATAAACAAAATTTCTGACACCCCACAGATATTATTTCAGCTGTAAAAGTCAACAGTTGAGATTCCAAAAGCTAGATGTACATAGTTGCTTTTTTTATAAAAAAATTTTCTTACGAAAACATGAAAAACTCGCTGATTAAGGTCAACTCTGCGTTGCTTGCCATTTTACGTTCGCCTTTTTCGGTTAGCGCCAGGCTGTCCTGCACTATGTGTATGTACGCATGCATGTGTGTACGTATGCTGGACTGCCTTAACAAATGAAGAAGTTAAATAACATTACTTACATTAAGCAAACTGTTTTCCGCACTGTTAGCAATGTTGGTGTTTTCAGTTCATTTGCGAAAATACCAATTTAAGTAAAATGAACGGCCACAACTGGAGTTTTTCTTAATACATGTATCTAAGTATGTCCGTATTGTGTATTTGTGTGCATCTAACCACTCTCGTTCGTGTAATATATCCTTTCCTAGTTACCGAGCTACGCTCAATGACCCCGTTAATTTTCTGCGGTTTTTTGGCTTTTTGTTTTGTCTTTTAATATTTTTAAGTGATACCCTAATTGGGCATTTCAACAAATGTTTGCATAATTTGTGTGCTATTCTTCTACCTTTAGCCCCAATCCGTCCCCTGTTCGTTCGTCTCATTTCCTCTCAATCGATTACCAGCTCTCTCCCTGTCCAGTGCGTCGAAATCGCTGTGCATTTTCGTTGCTATATTTTTTTTTTTTGTTCTTTTTTGTTTTCATTTTTTTATTTGCCCTAATTTCTCTTTCAGTCCCCTCTTTTTCTGTAGTGACCGAGTCGTGACCCATTTACTCTCTGCCAAGTTCCGCCAATTCATTGTTTTGTTTTTTTGCTGTAACTTTTGTGACATCACAATAGTAATGTAAAACGATGGAAGCACCGCACAGTTCGCACAGCTTCCGATTGTTAAGTAAAATGTACAGCAACAACAAAGCAATCAAAAACATTAGCGAATGTGGCCCATGGCAAGACCGAAATAGTCTTTGCATGCTCTAGCTTTTTACAACATATTTCAAGTTTATTCATTCGCTTTATAAGCACGCTTTCTCTTTTGCTTTTTTCTTCATTTCACTTTAGTTTTTTTATTTTTTGCCTTCTGTATTGAAGCTTCAAATTCTCAGAAGTGATTATTTTGCAATTGTTGCCTTCAATTTTGTCGGTTATTGTTGTTGTTTACGGTAGTATACAATGGAAATTTTTATTCAAATTTAATTTGCGCATATAAAGCGACCGAAAAGTAAAAGCTACCAGCCATGGTCACGGAAAGGCAAACAAAGTCACAAGGACACAGTGGTCAGAATATGTCTCTGCTTATAAAACACATACGCAAACACAAATAAAAGTGTGCGAACAAACATACGCTGGCAATAGTCATTTAAGCGGCGCTGCAAAGATTCCCCTGTATAGTTATTGTCCTGTTGCTCAAGCCAGCTCGTTAAGTTAATTTTATTTTGCGACGACATTTACGTTACTGATTGCTAGCCACAATGATTCGCAAATTGCTGGTCACTTAGAGCTGCTTTGGACGCGGTTAGGTAATACAACGCGTTTGTGGGCAACGCCACAAGCTCCTAACCTTTTTCATTCCTGTTGCAACCATGTGTAATATTAGTTTTGACATTTTACTTTGTGTATTCATTCGTCATGGTATTTTATTGTAGTCACTCTGGTATGAAAAACAAAGTTTCGTGTTATTTCTTTTTGGACTTGGGCTTTAAGGTAGCAACACGCTTTGCACTTGTATAGCGTAATTGCACTCTTTACTGGGTGTTTGGCAGAGCTCCTCCTCCTATTTGTAGTGCACGTCTTGATTATATTGCACAAATGGAGGGACCTATAGTTTTAAGCCGATTCCGAACTGCAAATGTTTTTTCGTAGCAGAAATACACTCGGAATTTTGCTACTGTTTGCC
Organism: Anastrepha ludens; assembly: GCF_028408465.1. NCBI lineage: Eukaryota > Metazoa > Arthropoda > Insecta > Diptera > Tephritidae > Anastrepha > Anastrepha ludens. Next base: position 73,340,863 of record NC_071500.1, read on the forward strand.
CAGGGGCGACCGCTATTCATCATTTGATTTTTTATGCTCGGAGATTTGAACGCGTACTATTCCAAATGGTAGTCAGAATCCATCCCATTCGTCTAAAACGGCCGCCGTATATGTTATCTATATATGTATGTATATAACTGGAGCGTATGTACATCCTTGTTGGGTATTTGACCGAGCTCCTCCTCCAATTTGTAAGAAGCGTTCATGAATGCAGTGATCTATGGATTTATGCCGCCTCCGAACGGCAAATGAGTTTTTATGAAAAGTTTTGTCATGGCAGAAACACACTCAGAGGCTTGACTCTGTCTGACCTGCACAAACCCATTCGACTACAGCGATCTCCTACACCATCTAGAGTTCATTGAGATCACAAGTACAATTTCTTTCAATAGATTAGGTTGGAGTGGTTGCCTATAACCTAGACCGTCATATCTTGGCGGATTGGCTGAGCAATCTTTGTGTCTTTAAATGGGCCGTATCACTCAGATGCTCAAAAGCTCCTGACCCCATGAATGTCCATCTCCTCCTTCAGAGTGCAAGCATTCGCACTTTTTAAGTCTCTGGCCCTCCTTCGTTCTTTAAACTTCTACATAAATCGCTATAGGCGGCTGCTAGCCTTATCGCATGTCATCGGTAATAATACGAGTATGGCCTGTTGGAAGCCCCATGGCTACGAATAATTATTTTCTGTCCAGACTGAAAAACTCCTGCAAGCTCCTCATATTCCATTCTTACCACACAACTTTGGTATCATAGCAGATGCAAGAGTTTCAATCTTGAGCCTAAACATTTGTGCAAAATGAGCTTGTAGGTAGCAAAGGACACACATAATCTTTTATAGATCGGCGAAAGTTTGACTGGAGTAAACCTACTTGTAAGCTGTAATCCACTTGTAAGCTTTGCTATCTCATTGAATTGTGTTTTGTTGCGCATGTTACAAATACCGCGTGAAAAACAAACTGCACGATCATCCTGTTAAGGAATCAGTCCCACTACAGTTTTGGAGATTTTTTGTGACAAGAAAAAAAATGTTACTTGAAGACAATCAACACATTTCCTTATTGCTGTCAAATTCATTTGAAAGACTCTACAATAGTCTGATAGGTGGACAACCTACAACTCCTTATAGAACCGAAGAGAACAGTGAGAGTCCGGAACATCTAAGGCCCATATTTCTCTAATGGATGTCTCTACTTGCTATTGCTGGTTTCAATTTATCATTGGTCCATGATAGTCTGTTAGGCCTTATAGGTGAATGCTACCCAACTATATATTTCATATATGTACATAGTCTTAGTACACCGGTTTTTGCACTCTCTGTAGGACAGAGAAAGCTAATTTCCTCTTTAAGACAGGCCGTATGCTCCAATGAAGATATAGGAAACGCAGTTGGTCAATCACCAGATATGTGATAGCGTGACGCTAACCACAGAGGTGTGTACCCAGTGTATTACTCTGGGAAACATGCCTCATCGTCGCCAGTTGCTCCTTTACAACTATAGAGCACAACTGTGACCTTTAGTCTAAGCTTCTGTATTTTTATATCAGTTGTAAAGGATGCTTTTAAATGGTATCACAAAACAGAAATATTGTTGGCATGTGTTTTTTTATTGTAATATGATCCATATTTCCATGACATTAATTTTTTGATTATGTTATCCGCAGTGGCGGACTAACCTAGTCAGAGGCCCAGGCTGGCATAATTGAATGAGGCCCTTCTAAGATTTTGATTAATTTCAAATATGTCTGCCTAAGTATTTTTACATAATTATGTTTATTTGGTAACATGAACCTTATACTTATATTAAATTTTATATTTTCGTGTCTTCATTTTACTGAACTCTTCAATAACTGCAGTGAAATCAATTTTGTTTTTGAAACTTTTCTTTCAATCGAAAGCACAAACAGATTGACGAGTCCCTCTTGATTCATTGTAGATCGAAGGTAATTTTTAATTAGTTTCAATTTATAAAAACTTCGCTCGCACCATGCATTTGAAATGCAAATGGTTAAGAAATACTGAAGTATAAGCGATATGCAGGGCAAGAATTTAGTAAAGTCTCATGTTATTATGAATTGTAGGAACTTCTTGACAAATAACTGGGAACTCGTTTTGACCCACCAGTGGTAGCTTCAAGTTTAAGGCAATGCTCTTTCAACACACGATCATATTTTGATAACAGTCGTACCAATTCTAGAAAATTTCCCCTGTTTTCAGAAGAAATCTCTTCACGATGGCCTCGGAAAGCAAGATTTTGTTCGGATAAAAATAGTGTTACATCTAAGAGTCGATGTAAAATGTATCTCCACTTCTGAGTTTCTCTGTTAATTATTTTCAAGTTATCTTTATCAATGGTTTTACCGATAGGTAATGATTTCCATTGTTCTAAATTTGATGAATGTTTATTGGATTTAATTTCCACCATTGACAAAAACCAGAGACAAATTTACTAACACTTTTGTCTCCCTCAGATGCTAATAACCGACAGCAATAACAGTATAATTTCTTTGGTGATGGTGAATATAGCATCCATTTCCTTAAATATTTAGTCTCGTTTAAACATGAGTAAAACCAAGACGAAGTTAAACAACGATGTTTTCACCTGGTTTTTCTATAGATTCAAAAGGTCCGTCCTTGTTTTGAAATATAATACTTCACTACCCCTTTCGACTATTAAACTTCGAATATGATCTGGCAGTGGTATTGGCCAGTCTACAGCATCATTGGATAACATGAAATTTGAAACAGTATTCTCTTCCTCAGTTTATTTTCTGATTTTAACAGTCTCATTAATTTTATCGTCCTGTTCTTCGTTGTCGCTTACGGCAGAGTTTTTGTTAATATCACAAGACGTTTCATCTGTTTTAGTAATGTCAGCATCAGCATTTGATTGTGTATTGGGGACAACAGTTTTATGAATTTGTTCGCCGATGGCATCTTTCCTTTTTTACTATGTAATAGGTATTTAGATAAATTCCAGCAAGCTGGCCTGTTCAGTCTTTGCTTTTTTTAGCCTTCATTTTTGAGAGCCAGATGGGTGAACTCGTTTCACTAAAAAAGGTATGAATAAATATCCTGTTTCTTCAAATGTACGACAATATAATCACTATTAAAACAATTTTGTTCATATTCCGCAACAAAAAAAACAGCATTACTAACTAATACTAAAGTAACTTTATGTGACTAAATATGATTACGAAATTAAATTAATTTTAAGAGAAAGGGCGTATTTCTTTCTGAAAAAATACACTTCGATCGACTACTTCGTTCATTCGTTCAGGGGATTCCCCACGTGAGTATTAGACGATGTGCTGCCCACATTTTGGATGCTTTTCCTATGTTAAATCAAACGGAGTAATTTAGTTACAGTGGCCGCCATTAACATAAAAGGACGCTCTTCCATAAGACTTACACGTAAAAGTGATAGTCAGCACCAGTTCTCTCCACCATATACTCTGCACACAACGAATAAAAGAATATTAGTACTGTACATTCTGTTCATACTACCAACATAAATATGTTTTTTTCTCAGTCGGTAAGACCAAGGCATTAATGCACTATTGTGTACAGTATAGATGACTGTACTGTACTTAGTATTTTACAGTCGAAAGTAAAATACTACGAATCTAGACATTAGAAATATATAATGTATAAAGCGCTTTAATTACGATTTAATCAAGGGAACTTGCAGCCATTTGGAGGCCCCCCAAGACCAGAGTCCCAGGGCGTAAAATGTTGGTATATTTTTTTGTATTTTTTAAAGTGAAATATTTTCAGTTCTTTTTTAAATTTTTGAATGTTTTTAAATTTTCCGGGATGAATTATACTTCAACAAAAAAAAACAAAAGTTATATATTTTTGTTCAAAATTTAAAGAATACTTCTAAAAATTAAATTGTTAATTTATAGAATTGAGTTTAAGAAGTAAACTGAAAACATTAATAACTTTGAGATCTATTCAATGTTGGAGAAAATTATGTATAGCTTTTTGAAGTGAAATTTTCTCGGATGTTTTAACATTTACAAAACAAAAAAAAATAGTTTTAAGATACAATTTTTGAATTTTTAAGATACAATTTTTTTAGTTTCTAATAATGTTGTTTTGAAAATTATGTTATAGATTTTTTTAAGCCACATATCTTCGGTTCTTATTTATATATTTTTAAACATTTTTGTGTTTTAAATTTTTGGGATACATCAAACTTTTTATTTAGTATTTAGTATTTTTGTGAAAAAAATGTTATCTTTTTGTTCAAAAGTTTATGGGGAAATGTTTTTTTTTTTTGTTTGTCATTTTCGAAAAACACTCCCTCAGATTTTTGTTTCATATTTTCTTTATTAATTGCTGAGACATGCTCAGCAATCCTGAAAGTTGGATAGTAGTCTTCCCATAATTTTCAAATTATATTCAAATACGCACAGCTTGCCAGTGAAAAGTCAGGTAAAATAGTGCTCTAGAGAGTGAGTGGCTGACAGACCCACTCGTATATTACGTGCGCTTGCAAATCGACCGAAGCGTCGCTACGTACGAATACACTACGGCATAAGCAGATACATAGTTAGTTTTCCAAAATCTGCGGCTTGATTTATCTGCGTAGTTCTATGTTGGCGTCCTAGATCAACGTTTGTGGCCCGACTTTACCGATAGAGCTTGGAAATTGCACCACGACAAGGCGCTGACGATTTTTATGGAGATGAGTTGTACGAGCCACTAGAAGCCAGATAAAATCCAACGACAGTTTTACTAAATATTAACAATTACTTTTTTTATCAAACTTAACACGAAAAATTAATAGTTTTATTTATTTATTGAAAAGAGGAGCAATTATAAATACTTCTTCCAATTACGTACTAACTGCCAGAGCCTTCGCGTTCAGTAAAGTTCATAGATATGCACTTCGATACTATTGAAAAATTATCTTATTTAATAAGGGTACCAGTAGTTAATATAATATTCAGCAGATCGGCATCGAGTATTACTTTTTGCTTTCATTCTAAATTTCAAATATGCATTTCCATATACTATTTACGTATACTTATTTTCATACATCCATATGTATGTATGTACTCTGCCGGTGTTAATTGTATTTCCGTTGTGAAATTATTTGCAGGATTATCATAAACAGGAGCTAAAGACATACTTACAAATGCTGAAAGCGATATAAAATGCATGCACACACTTGTAGTTAGCGACAGCCTTACTTATATATACTTGTACATATGCAACATCGGCTCATTAAAAGTCAAGGACGAAATGCGCTTTGTAAAATTCAGAGTTTTCTCTGTTTTTTTTTTTTGTTTTTCCTTTTGTACACATTTTTATGTGATAGTCATGTTTTGCTTGCACTTATATGCTATTGGTTTACGCTTCATGCTGAGAAAACAAAAGTATCAAGCAACAACCGAACTACGAAAAGCTACTCGATGTGCATATGTGTGTAGAAATGTATGTGCAGTTATATATGTATGGTGGAAACATTAACTTTGTAATATAAAATCAAATGGACACATATTAGAAGGAATATTTACAAAACGATCAAACAGTATAGGGTGAAAAATGTCACTCATTATGAAAGTGTTTGCAATGCTGCTAAAAACCAATAAAACAAAACACCAACAAACTGAAACGCAATGTGTACTTAGTTACTTGCTTGCTCAGTTAAACTTTGTTCTTTGACCTACCGTAATAGTTCCAATCGTGCTTGTGCTCACAGAGGAATTTTCCGTATTGAAAGCAGCGTAGCGAACGTTTTACGGCTGACTGTTTTGCATTAAAAAATAGTGACATAGGTCTCGATGTTAACAATTTGCAGGCATGTTTTTGATAAACTCAGCTGACTCCTTTGCAGACTCGGTGGAGCTTTAGAGAGCAATTGAGAGTGGTCGTTGAATTGTTACTCTGCTGCATGGCTCTGCTCGGAGTAAATGTGGTTGGTAGCTTGGAAAGCGATGGTGGTGAATTTTAGCAATGGTAAGTTCCTTGATGGTAAGTAAGGGTGAATTGTTGTTTATTTAAGGGGAAATTGTTTATTTAAGGGGTTAGGCCACTGGAGTGGCACAGTAAACAATCATTTTTTTTTTAATTCCTCCAGCGTGACAATGAAATAAAGGCAAATTCTTTTGCATACCACAGACTGCTGAAATTATCTTCTTCATAATGATGTATACAAACACTTTTTCGGTTTATTGAAATGCGTACGGTACACCAACTGCACTCGCAATTTTTAATTGACAGTGAACAAAAAAATTGTTTCCAATGCATGGGTGAATAGCTTCTATAGCTACTGTACCTATATATTTTTTTTTATATCAATTTTTATAAAACTGGTGCGTGCGAAATAATTTCAAAATTTAAAAACAAAATCGTCTTTAATTTTTTATAAAATCAACTATGCACTATATCAAAGCCATCCGTTCATACTTTCCGACAAAATAACTAGTCAATTAATCAAGTATTGATTTCGGCCGACTTTATGACAAGCCCTTTAAAATATTTCGGCACGGTACACATTACGTAACTTTTAAGTTTTTAAGGTATGTGCTGAGTAAAAAAAAGCCATATTTGAAATATCTTCATTGTTATAGTGATGTTGAGCTACTGAGGTGCGCACCCCTACATTAAACGATCAACACTTATTTCACTCGAGTGGTAGATTTTGTTCGCCCAACTGAAAATTTCGGTGCTACCGCAATAATTTTTCATAAGTCTCTTAACTCTTCAATGTTGTATCGAAAACAGTCTGCATTCCAGCTTTGTATGTAGTTGCAATCAGGTAATGTTTTTCAATCAAAAAATTTTCATGTAATATACATTTTTTAATTTTCTATTTTTTTCCTTATATGTATTTTTATTTTTTGTGTCTATCGAAAACTCAAAAATGAATGCAATCTTATTCAATTTTTGAATAATTCTTCGAATTTAGTGTTTACAAGTTATTCTGCATAATATAGCAAATTTTCGCCGTCGTAAATTAAATAATGAGGTTCTTTATAAATGTGGATAACGGATTGTTACTATAACAAGCCACTTTCTGAGAATCGTTATTTAAATGTCTATTGTTGTTGGGAGCTTATTCGTGCTTGGTCTATTCTGCAGAAGAAGACAACTGTTACTGCAAATTCTGTATTGTATTCGGAGCTGAATTTGTTTGTAAAGAAGGACATAAAATCCACACAACTTGTAATTCAACGCATATTTGAATATTGAAAAAAAAGCTGTGGAAAACTTAAAATATATACGAACGCTATATTGAATGGGCAAATAGTTCAAAACGATATTGTATCCCAAATTGATTTAGTGATAAATTTCATTAAGCTTGAAAGTAGATATAAATTGAATAGAACTTGTGGTAGGCAGGGACTCGATTTACGAGGTCATGGAGACGATGAACAATTGTTGAAAGAATTTCTTACAGAAAATGACGGAAATTTTCGAGCAATTCTGCGCCTTGCAATTGAAAGGGGGATGGTAGACAGGAATGAACCTAGGCAAGCAAAACCTAAAACATTCAGAACGAAATTGTCGAAACGGCAGGACAAAAATAATTACGTCATAATTGATTTAACCTATCAATGAATCCAAATTCTTTTCAGTGATAACAGAGAAAATAACAAATTCGTGCTCTGAATGTTCGTTTTGTGTTCCCCGAATATCAAATTTGTTCAGAATTTCTTTATTTTTTTCCAGTTCTCGATGTCTCTGGAAATGTTACTTTGTTGACTACATTAAATTATTTGGATGTGGATTTGAGTTTTTTGAGAGGATAAGATATTTTTTAAAAAGTATTATTTTTTAATGTTTTTTAAAGTTAAATTTTTATAGTTTTACTAAACTTCCATCTCTTAAATAAGGATACGGATACATTGAGTGGAGAACAAAAGGTTCAGAGGCATAATATAATTGAAAAGAATAATCCCAATTCGTATTATTATTAGCACAATAGTCACAATTTAAATTTATCTATAACTCACGCGTGGAAAATACCACCAGTAGGAAACTGCATAGTCAATTTATTCCACAATCCAAAATGCCAGATCAAGTGATGAAAGATAGCATAAAAAATTGTTATCCTACCGCAAAACAGACCTGTCTTCTTAAGTTTTGGAAAACTCAAAGAGCTTTTAAATTCATTGAGTCCTCTTGATAATTTATTGGATGATATACAAGGATGTTCAATAAATTTTGTGGTTTGATAAGAAAAACACAATTTTATGGTTTTAAATGCATGCATTTTTTTGGGTCTGAACTTTAATTCGTGGATTTTAGCCGCTGTCAAAATGCTCTTGTGACACGGTGCATTTTCCTGATGAAAAAGATTTTTTTCTTTTGCAAACTATGTCTTTTTTGACGAATTTTTTCCTTCAGTTGGTCTATAAGGTTACAATAATATTCAGAATATATCGTTTTACCAGTTTGCAAACTGATTCTAACACCTTCTTGACCGATTTCTGGATACGAACTGGTTCCGGAGCCGAATAGCCAGAAAATACTGTGACACGTCGGTACTAAATGGCTTCTAATCAAAAATTTAATTAACAGATTGAAATGTAGTTTCGCATACGTTCTCTTATCGAACTACAAAACTTATTGAACAACCTGGTACATATGCATGTTTCGCATTGGTAGAGTTAAATAAAAAAATACAGCGAAGCCTCACGCTTTACTATCTGCTCTACAAACGTCGTCATTTATAGTTGCTTTGGCAGTTATTAAAATAAATAAATTTATTAATTTGTTATTTGACAAAAAAAATCAGCGTTTGGAATTTTCAAATGCAACAGCTACAGCAAAAAACGAATAAGGTGGAATTGACGGAAGAAGTACCTCCACTAGTTAAGCATCAAATTATACGCGGTAATTAGCGAAGAACCAAAATACTATTTTCGTTGTTCCATCTCTATTCCCCTTAATGATCATTATTCCGATCAAATCAATTTAAGATGGGGACTTGCTGCCTAAAATGCAGAATATACAGTCTGTCTAGAAACGTGACCACCATAACCTAGAAATTAAAAAACAAAAATTAAAAAAAAGCACTTCTTGTTTTTTTATTTTTCGACATAGGCCCCTTTTAGGCTTATAAAGGGTGATTTTTTAAGAGCTATAGGAAAGTTTTTCAAAAAAACACACGTAAAATTCAGAAAAATGCATGAAATTTTTATTTAAATCGATAGTACAGTCCATATAATTTAATATTTGAAGATTATTTCATGCAAATGTTGACCACGACTGCGCTTCAAATGGTCCATCCGCTAAGTCCAATTTTGACATACTCTTTCCAATGTTTCGGCCGGTATCTCACATATAAATCTTTAATGTTGTCTTCCAATGCGTTAATTGAAGCAGGCTTGTCTGAATAGACATGAGCTTTAACATGGTCCCACAAAAAATAATCTAAAGGCGTTATATCGCACGATCTGGTTGGCCAATTGACAGGTCCCGAACGTGAAATAAAATGTTCACTGAACTCGCCTCTCAACAAGTCCATTGTTACGCGTGCTGTTTGGCATGTGGCACCGTCTTTCTGAAACCACATGTCATGCAAGTCAATCTCTTGCATTTTGGGCAAAAAAAAGTTGAATATCATTTCACGGTAGCGCTCTCCATTCACAGTTACGTTACGATTCGCAGCATTTTGAAGAAGTACGGTCCAATGATACCTCCAGCCCATAAACCGTACCAAACTGTGACCTTTTCTGGATACATTGGTAGCTCTTGCAATTCATCTGCCTGATCTTCACTCCAAAATCGACAATTCTGCTTATTTACATACCCAAAAATGAGCTTCGTCGCTGAACACAATTTTTCGATAAAAAAGTGGATCTTCGGCCAACTTTCCAAGAGCCCATTCATTCACGTTGTTGAGTAACAGAGGCCCAATTGCTGCGAACGGCGACGAATCGATAATTGATGGTCATCATTAACACTGGCCGATACAGCTGCGATATTTTCTTCAGTTCGCCCTCTACATAAGCGTGTTGGTGGTTTGATGTCCAATAATGTAAATTTGATTCTAAATTTAGTCACAGTAGCTCAAAAAGCCGCTTCAGACGATTAAACTGACCATAAAAGAAGAAGAGCACGATAAACTTTCTTAACAGAACACGCATTTTTATAATAAGATTCAATGATTTGCAAGCGTTGTTCGTTTGTAAGACGATTCATGGTTAAATTATAGGCCAAACTGAAGATGTTTGACAGTGAAACAAAACACGAAACGTGCGTCAGCTGTTTAAACCAACTATTTAAAAAGATAATAGCTAAAAAAAATACCCGTTACATTTCGTCCAACGCTGTTCTAGTTTGTTGATCACTGCTGAATAATATCATTTTACCAAGACTGAAAAATATCCATTCATTTCCGCAATCACTTCCTAGTTTTAAAAAATCCGTTTCCCGCCACCCATTTCTTCGAATTGGCGTGAGCAAGTACGTTGTCGTGATGGAAAAAGAAAATCACTCGACTTCTTCGACTCGAACAAATGCCAAGCACAAAGAAATATATCGATCTGGCTAAAACTTGGTGTTTATTCTTCCAAGAGATGCTACTAACTAAACATATCCTCGATATGGGCCAGTGGTGCCATTTTACTGACTTTTCATGGACTTTCCAAAAGGAGCTCGTATTATACGAGTATGCAATATATTCAATAAAATGTGCAGTCACCACCATTAGATATAGATATAATGGCTTCACATCTTCAAGTCATATTTTGTTATTTATTGTTATTTTCTGCGCAAGTTGTGGAGGTAATCGACTCCAAATCAGACGCCTTCGCTTTGATAACTTTGACCGTCCCTATTTGTTTTGCTGAACTATTACCCAATAATTTTCAATAACGTTGACATTAGACGACTTTGAGGGCCAATCCAACATTTCAATCCAATTTTACTGTTTCCACTAAACATACCTTCGGCTTGGGTGATTGGCCTCGTTGTCTTTTTGTAAAATTGAAGGTTGGTTAGTTCTTCTCAAATATCTTCGCTGCTGAAAGTAATAATACATTAACCCTTTTCCTCAAAAATGCTTCAACTGGTATATTTTTTGGACCTCGTTCGACAAAAGTCAGCAACGTTTTTAACTTCGGTATCACCTTGCGGTCGCACCCATTTATTTATGAACGTCTTCGACTTCTTCACACACTATGTTGCAGATGCACGTGACACTTTTAGAGTGTGTATATAGTAAGAACGCTGACTGCTTCAAATCGTTTTTCATGCGCGGAACTCATTTTGTAACAGCGTACGCTTTCTAAATTTCTCACAAAACTAACAAATTGCAACACCGCATATTGCGGAAAAGATACGCTTATTTAGCAGTACTCAATTTGTTTTATAAGGGATCTTTACGTTTGAATTTTGCCGGCAGCAGCGATTGATAAAATTGCACAGATAACAAACACAGCGCATATATATGAAGCATACAACGAAATCTCTGGAAACAAACAAAGATGGAGGGTTCGTCCAGTTAATAAGACACGAAAGGAAAAAGTATTTTTTCTCCAACAAGATTTCATCTATATATGCGCATACATCTGTCTGAAAGACGCAGATTCGAAACTCCGTGAAACACCAAGAAGAAGAAAAAATTTTTTTCTAATAGCGATCGCCCATCGCTAGGCAATGGCAAACCTCCGAGTATAATTCTGCCATTAAAAAGCGCCCCATAAAAAATATCTGCCGTTTGGAGGCGGCGTAAAACTGTAGATCCCTCCGTTTTTTTGAACAACATCAATACACACGCCACAAATACGAGGAGGAGCTCGGCCTAACACCCAAAAATGATGTAAGCGCCAATTACATACAATATATTTACAATATATATAGAATAAATTATGGACGCAAAACTTACCAAATACAATAAGATGCTCAAAAGAAATAAATAAATATTAATAAAACAAAGAGTTTCTAATAAAAGTTTATATGAAAAATGTAAAATATCACGCATAGACTTTTTCTTAATGAAATCGTCAGTAAGATTTGTTGATAAACTGACATTCATAGAAAATGAACTGATAAACAAATATCTGTCAAAGGCAAGAGAAATATCATTACCTCTAACAGAAAAATATTTATCACCAATATATTTAAAAATACTAAAAAATAATATATGTTACATAAAAATAGTAAAGCAATATATTATCATAGGCGATACTATACTTACAACTTCAACGATGAAAATTTAGTTTATAACATTGATCAATTTATAGCCAAATAAATTATAGAAGTTTAATATACGTTATCTCCTTTTTAAGCCCTTTTTGGGAGAATATAAATAAGTTTTAAAATATGCCAAAGACATTAAAATTAAAAATGATAACCTATTGTATAATCAAAAGAAAAATAAGTTTTAAACTCCTAGATAAACACAAATGTATGTTAGGATAATGCTAAATAATCTAATTCTATCATAACTTTGTAAGCTCCTATGTTAAAATGATTTTGGGCAATAAATGAAATGAAATGAACAAACCACAACGAGTGGCGTACATATTTTCATTGTTGCCAAATAGCAACATTTCTCTTCTTTGAAATTATATTATCTTGTTTCAAGTAAAATGTTTAAGCGTAGAAAAGGAAATAATAGATATTGATTATATGTTGTGAATTATTGAGCATTAATACATTTAAGTGTACATTGTTGTTTTATCCTCTTTTGATTATATAACGCCAGATTCACAAAAAGTTTTGTAAAATGTCACATTTTCTACTTCAGTGGCAGCACTTCCTTTGCGAGTTGTTGCAGGTAAAATTGGAAATATGTAGATTTAATTCGGCGACAACGACAACTTGCAGTTTTGTCCAACCATTCACTGAATCTTTAGAAACAAATAATTTCTCTTCCCTCTATTTATTTTGTTTATTTGTTTGTATTATGATGCCACCCGGTTGTTAACATCGCTAAGAATATAGTGACGGTTTTCGGAAAGCGCCACCTTCTGTATTCTATTCGCCTTGTCGTGTGTTCAAATACGAAGTCAACGTGCTTCGCATACATGTTGCCAGCAAAATCAACGTGTTTTCGTTAATTATTCGATTTTGTTTCATTTATTCTGGTTTGAACTGAAACGAAAACTTTTTGAAAAGTTATTTTTACTCCTCTACGAGATCTATTCGTTCTGTTTATGGAGCATCCTTCAAATATAGTAAATATACATAGCATACACAATAATTATCTTATTTTCATGTCAGATGTCCACCCCAAGCGGATTTCGCTGTTCATTTTTTACCGCTGTTCTTTTTTTCCAAGTCAATGGCTATGAACAATTCGAACACTAGTTAGGCGCACCACTCTGCGTACTCGAAAATTTTCCCAAATCTCACCTCAATTACTTCCCATTACAGAAATCCCCACTGTATAACAGATTTCCTGTGGCCGGATAAAAAGGATATGTATAAAAATATTGGGAAATTTGCTGGGAATTACCCCTGGCGGCCTCATGCGGCAAATTCGTGTTGAATTGAATAAAGTGTGCTTTTGAAATTAAAGTTGCTCACGAGTTGTGTCAATGGTTGTTCGCATTAAAAAGTTGCTTGCAGCACAGCAGGTTTAGGTGTAAACAAAATAAGTGTCCTAGAATAGAAATCGACCAAATATTTTTATACAAGCGCGTTCTTGAACACAAGAGTATTATGATTTTGTTCGCACGATGAATGTTTGTACGTATGTACATAATAGCATAAGGGGATAGTTATATATATATTTGTACTTAAATGCACATAACATGGTAATATTGAGACGTGTCGATTTAGTCATGTCTGTTCGTCCACGCCTCTTCAATGAAACTTATTACACAAAGTAAATTGGTATTGAAAATAATTCAATAATCATGTACACTTACCATAATAAAACTTGCCCATATCTACTTACATACATATATTGCTCCCCATCTCACTTTGTTCCAACATAAATATTATTAATATCATACAAAAATCATACCCACTTTTTACATGCTATAACTAAAGTATATAAATTTGTTTATTAAAAGATGAGAATAATAATTTTCTAATTTGAAAGCCACTGAATTTTATAGAAAAATACGTACATATGTATGTGTTGTAAGTACATGAGCTCAACGTAATCAACCCTTAGTTTCCTACCAGGAAGACGACGGTGATGCAAGACCAAGGGGAAGAAATGCCTACTGGTGAGGACTGAATTATTTTAACCTTTAAAGATACCTGAATGTGTATAATGACCACCTGTTGGACATTTTCATCCACAACTTTGTTTACGGATAGCCTGAAAGACACGCTAAAAGCTCCTTGGCAACGATGCGACCGATGTCATGCGAAATGCAGCCACAACAGAAGAAAAATTACAGTCAAACTCTGATACGGAAATAATTTTTTGTTTCGATAAATAGAAGTAACTTTATAATTATTAAAATTTAAAGTGTCTACACTTAAAAATTTCAAATGCAGTTAAAATATTTAAGAACTTTGTTAGACGGGCAGGTGAGTTAAATGTAGTCATATCATCAAAATACTATTTACACACCTACATAATTTTCGCCCTGGGTATGGCTGCAGGAACAACTCAATCGCATTGCTGGTCTAGCCTGGTCACCGAATCATCAAAAACTGGCCGTCGCCACCGCCGATCGGCATATTCTGCTATACGATGATGCTGGCGAACGTCGTGATAAATTCTCAACAAAACCGTCTAATCCAGCCAACGGAAAAAACTCTTACGTCATTCGCGGTCTTGCCTTCAGTCCGGATTCCACTAAATTGGCCGTGGGACAAAGTGATAATATCGTATATGTATACAAATTGGGGGAGTCATGGACTGAGAAAAAAGTTATATGCAACAAATTTCCACAAACAAATGCAGTTACAGCTTTAATTTGGTTGTCGACCGGTGTTATTATTGCAGGTTCGTTGGCGGTACATAAAACCTTATTTTTAACAAAAGTAGGATATAGCGGATAAAGTAGTGGTCCATCTAGCGTTTGGAATTCGAACTATATATATATTTCTGACCGTGACGGTTAAGGTAACACTCATAATGTGTTAGAAATTTAGTTTATGAAAGTGGATAGATAATTTGAACAAAGTTGGGAAATATTGAAAACATTTGAAAGCCTTGAAGAATTTAATAATTAGCTGAATTTATTGGTCGCCTAGAAGTAACAATTACAATCTAGACTATTTATTGTGGGGCGCTATTAAGAATAAATTTAACGTCAACCATTCAAAGACATTGAAGAGTTGAAATATTAAATCGAAGCGGATGTTAGTGAGATAAGCGCCGAAGCTTATGAAAATATATAATGTAAAGCCAACCGAGGATGTCATTTGAATGGAATCGTGTTCTTTGTTTAATGGCAAGGTTTACTCTTTCAAAGATGGACATCGGGCACATTACTAGCGCCCACTTTTGGTGCTTAGATACATTTATTTTCTATAGAAATATTATATATATTTTAAAGGATCTACTGTGATAACAATTTCACCTTCCTAATAATTAAATATCCATACTATTCACTGGCAGATTTACTTTAGATTTAGTCCAAGGTCATTCTATAACAAAAATTCTCTAAAGAACGAGAAGAAAGAACTTTTTTGGCAGCTGAATCGCGAATTGAGCCTGGTTCCAGGTTCATTATTTACCGTGAACGTGTACCACAAAGTACTTTTGGAAAAAGTATTTCTAATAACGGTCGCCACTCAACAGACAAAGACAGACCTCCGAGTGTGTTTCTATTATCGAAAAGGTCCTCGCAAAACCCACCTGCTGTTCGGAAGAGAAATAAAACTGTAGTTTCTCACTTAACAAGAGGCAAAACTTGGTAAAACACCTAATAAAGAACCCATTTATATATTTTACTAAACACAAACTCTCCAATCGAGAAGCGCCAAGTTGAGTTTCACGTTTATAATTACATAGAGATCCAACTTTTTCTTCCTTTCCCTCACTTCAAGGACTTGACGATGGCAAGGTGCGTGCGTTACATTGCAAGAGCAACAAATCTCAAAGTTTATACTCTGCAGAGAGCATTTGCATTGCCTTGGCTTCAAATACCAAAGGCACGGGCTTTCTTTCTGGCCACAATGATGGCACAATTATACGGTACTTCGTTAATGATGATGCAAACGAATCTTCGGGTCGTCTAGTACAGCATCCCGTACCGCCTTTTGCTTTAGCTTGGCCGCAAGGCGGTTTTTGCGCAGGCGGCTGTGATCAGAAAGTAGTTTTCTACGATACCTTGGTAAGTTGAATCTGCTTCATAAACCACTTTTAATGTAAAATAAAATCTTGCTCTAATCTCACAGGGGCGTTCAGTACGCACATTCGATTATTCACGAAATGATCGAGAGATCACTGTTGCTGCCGCTAGCCCAAACGGTCAAGCTGTGGCATTTGGCAGCTACGACAAAGTACGCATTTTCACATGGAGTCCACGTTTGTCCGATTGGAATGAAAGTGCAACCAAAGATATTACTCACTTCTACACAGTCACATGCGTACAATGGCGTCGCGATGGCGCACGGTGAGTCGCTGCGAAATGAGCACTTTCTGACAGTTTTATTTATAGTTTTTTTAATTCCTTTGCAAAGCTTGGCAATCGCTTCTGTAACGGGTGCAGTTATTCTTTTTGAGTCAGTATTGAAACGCACTATATGGCAAGACAAATTTGAACTGATTTTTGTGGCACCCAGCCAATTGTTGGTGAAATCATTACAAGAGCCGGCAGAGCAGATGACAATCGAATCGCAGCTCGGACTTGAGATTGACGATGTACGCATTATGGGTAAAGATAATTATCTGGTTGCGCGCACAGAGGATTCTATGATTTTATGTGACCTGACACGCAACCTGGTAAGCGAAGTGCCTTGGACTACATCGGGACGCCATGAACGGTTCTATTTTGAAAATCCGAATGTGTGCTTGATTTTCAATGTGGGTGAACTTAGTCTAGTGGAGTATGGCGATAGCACGATCTTAGGTTCGGTACGAACGGAGTTCGTGAATCCTCATGTTATATCAGTGCGTCTCAATGAACGTGGAAATACGAAGTAAGCAAGAATTATGTTTAATTGAAGATATTTTTTCTTAAAAATGTTTTTATATTTAAAGAAACAATAAAAAACTCGCATTCTTGCTCGACGCCAAAACCATTTGCATTGTGGACCTAATAAGCCAGCTCATTATTGGTCAAGTTAATCACGAAACCAAGATCGACTGGATCGAATTAAGTGAAACTGCCCATAAATTATTGTTTCGTGATAAGAAACTCAGGTATTTAGAGTATTTATCTTCGTAGCAATACTGTCTGATTGTGCTCTCCTATTGATCCCACCCACCCACAGATTGGTGTTAATCGACATATTCACTGTTAAGAAGCAAACTCTTCTCTCCAACATTTCGTTCGTGCAATGGGTGCCACAAAGCGACGTAGTCGTAGCACAAAACAGTAACAACTTAGCTGTATGGTATAATATTGATCTACCCGAGCACGTAACGCTAATGGCCATTCGGGGTGATGTAATGGAAGTGACACGTGACTCAGTTAGTTTCACGAGTATCCTACTTAAATTATATGTTATAAAATTTGTTTCCTACAACTAGGGTCGTACTGTGGTACGTTCTCAAGAAGGACCAACTGAGCACACATATCAGCTGGACGAAGGCCTAGTTGAGTTCGGCACTGCAGTGAATGACAGTGACTTTGGGCGCGCAATATTCTTTCTAGAGACGCTTGGGGATAAGCCCGCCGCAAAGGCTATGTGGCACAATCTGGCAGCAATTTCTATTGAGGATGGGAATCTCCGCGTGGCGCAACGTTGCTATGCAGCCTTGGGCATTGTTTCCAAAGCATATTATTTGAATGAAATGATTAAAGAAGCAGACAAATTTGAAGAGTCCACAGGCACACCCGGTATTATGTGCCCAGAGGTACGTGCTAAACTTGCGTTGCTAAGCTCTGATCTACGCACAGCAGAACGTATTTACCTGGAACAAGGTGACATCTATGCAGCGCTGGAAATGTACAAGAAACTTCGCATGTGGGACGAAGCGGTTAATTTAGCAGAGAGACGTGGCTACGGTGGTCTACAACAACTAAAGGAACAGCAAATGGAGTTTCTTTTATCAACTGGGCAAGAAGAAAAAGCCGGCCAAGTGCTGGAAGAGCAGGGAGAAGCTGAAAAGGCTTTAAATCTATATTTAAAGGCCAATAAACCAGCACGAGCGGCAAGACTGGCCATGAAAACACCTCATCTAATGGACGATCAGCAACTCATGTTGAAAATTACTGAAGGGTTAATAAATTGTGGTAAGTTTTAAAGAAAGAGCTGACTTATTATACATGAGTAAGTGTAGTTACTTACATAAATTTCTCGCCCCATCGAAAACTTAAGAACTGTATGAGATGGCAGGTGATATTACTTTCAAACTATCCCGTCCAGAGGTAGCGCTAGGTTTGTACCGCAAGGGTGGCGCTTATGCGCGTGCCCTCGACTTGGCGCGTGAAGTTGCACCAGACGAGGTCACAAGTTTGGAAGAAGAATGGGGTGACTGGTTGGTTGCGCGCAAGCAGTTAGATGCATCGATAAATCATTACATAGAATCAGGCGCCACACAGAAGGCACTAGAAGCTGCAGTTGGCGCCAAACAATGGCGCAAAGCAGTGCAAATAGCAAAGGTGCTCGATGAACCAGCAGAAATTCAACGCTATGCCCTAGACCTGTCCAAACATTTGGCCTTTGCTGGAGATGTTGATGGTGCCGAAGACTTGCTCGTGCGCGCCAACATGTTCAAAGAAGCTATCGAGTTGCTCAATCGGCATGGCAAGTGGGAAAGGGCTTACACGATTGGGGAGAAATATCTACAAGCTGAAGAAATGCGAGATTTGTTTGTCAATTTGGCTGAGAGCTTGGAAGAGCAAGGTAAGATAATCAAATGCAATAGCAGTTTCTAAATCGCAAATTAATTTCCTATCTGGGCCTACAGGAAAGTATCGCGATGCGGAAAAAGTGTTATTGGCTGTATCCGAGCCAGATCTGGCGATCGCAATGTACAAACGACGCGAACTATATGATTCTATGATACGTCTGGTCGAACGATTTCACAAGGAACTGCTTGATACAACTCATTTACACTTGGCAAGGCAACTAGAAGCTAAAGGAAAGTTCAAAATCGCTGAAGTCCACTTCATAGCCTCGGGCGACTGGAAGTCGGCCGTGCATATGTACTGCTCATCTGGTCGTTGGGAAGATGGTTATCGTGTGGCTAAACAGAAAGGCACAGAAGGTGCAAGCAACCAGGTAGCTTACATGTGGGCGAAGTCGATGCCGATCGAGAGTGCTGTACGCTTGCTAACCAAGCTTGGTTTGCTAGACACTGCTGTAGGCTTTGCATGCGATTCTGGGCAATTTGATTTCGCCATGGATCTTTGTCGATTGTCCGGTAAATCCACCGATGAGGTTCACATGAAAATCGCTATGTCTTTGGAAGATGAAGGCAAGTTCGAGGAAGCTGAGGCTGAGTTCCTCAAAGCCAGTAAGCCAAAAGAGGCCATACTAATGTACACGCATGCAGGTGATTGGAAAGCGGCTCTAAACGTAGCCGAGTTACATATGCCAGAGGCAGTGAGTGATATATTGATTGGACAAGCGTCTGCTGCATTAGACACACGTAACTATCCCGATTATGAGGCATTACTGATTCGTGCACAACGTCCCGATTTGATAATTGAACATTACAAGAACGAGGGTATGTTCGATGAGGCACTGCGCATAGCCGAGGAGCACTACCCTTCAGCAATGAACGATTTACGCCGTTTGCAAGCACAGGAGCAACGCCGTAATATCGAACGCTTTGATGATTCGCGCGCTTATTTACAGAAAGCAGCTGAATTCGCCAAGCGTGAGGAGTTTCGCAAAGCCGCCGAATGTCTCATGCAAATCGACTCAGCAAATACAGACGATGTGACCGCTGTGGAACGCGCTCTGGTAAGAGCGGCCGAAATATGTAATCAATTTTTGGAGGGCAAAGATGCAATCGAAGTAGCAACGCAGCTTGGGCCCCGCCTATTGCAAATCAAACAAATCGGTCCAGCCGCCCAGCTGTATTTAGCCGCTGATATGCCCAAAGAGGCTGTAGAGGTATTCATACGCGCCGAGCAATGGTCAAAGGCGCGGCGTTTAGCTAAGGAACTAGACCCCGAGCTAATGACCTACGTGGAGCAGCAGCAAAAGTCGCGGCTCAAGACCGAAGGCAACGTAGAGCAATTGGCTGATATAGACATAATGAGCGCTTTGGATATGCTAGCCGAACAAGGTCAATGGCTTCGTTGTATCGATAAGGCCAAACAAATCAATCTAGCGGTTTTACAGAAATACGTCGCTCTTTATGCCGCCCATCTTATACGCAAAGGTGACTGTCTGACTGCGTTGAACCTCTATCTTACCTATGGGGCACCACCAATGGAGGCCAATTTCAACATTTACACTCGAATAGCAATGGATTGTTTTGCTTTGCGCGAGGAGCAGGCCAAGGAAGATCAGTGGAGAAACTTGCGCGATTTCCTATACAAACTACTGAAGTCACTGCAATCCTCTGAGCACGCACAATCACAAATTATCAACAATATTGACAAATTTTTGATAATTAGTCATTATTACGCTGTGCGTTCCGCTTGTAGGCCTGTACAGTCCTTACACCCGATTGCTGCTCGTATTTCCATTGCTCTGCTGCGCTACACGGATATAATACCGGTGGATAAAGGTTTCTATGAAGCTGGAAACGATTTGCGCAATGCTGGTCGTGAGGCAGAAGCTTTTGTTATGCTCAACCATTACCTGGACGTGTGCGAAGCCATTGAGGAAGGTTCTGGACACCTTGTAGATCATTCTGATTTGGCAGCTACAGATTTTCCAAGTTCAGTACCATTGCCGGAAGACTTGCATCTAAAGAACGATCCCAATCTACATGAAGAAATACGCGAATGGGTGCTAGCGATAAGCATGGATCAGCAGGTGGATCAGGTATATTTCTGATTTGTATGTATGCATAAAAAATAATAAAAGAAGGATCAATATGATTTGTATACATATTTGCATATTGTTAGTATTTCCTTCTTAATTAAATATTTGATATTCCAAAAATTAAGGTGCTACCTACCGATGACCGTGGACTATACGAGTCAGCTTTAGGACTAGACGAACAACCTTGTATACTGAGCGCTTACCCTGTACGTAGCCGACAGCCCGTCACTTTTCAGTCGTCGATTCGCCAAGCTAATCGTGACGTTTGGAGCAAATTTACTGTAGCACTCAAGATGTCGCCTGGCAGCAAAGTGGCAGACATAATCGCATTCGTTGAAAAGTGGAATGGTCAGGCCAATTCTTCTATGCATTAAACAGGAATTAATATCACATTTTTACGTAAGCTTAATACGCCAATCGTGTTTTCTCACTGCACAATTTGCAATATTCTTGACATACCCTACATACTTAGGGGCTTTATTTATTTATTTTAAGCTCAAATATAAGGCTAAAAAAATATAAAGTGAATCAAATTTCTTTCGGAACGTTTCCCCACAATTTTTAAGGTTATGGGGGCCAAAAATATGATCTCACTTGGCTAGGGACCAAAGCATAAAAGAAATTCCAGCAACTAACAAACGAACCGCCCACCCAAATTAGTCGCTACAATGGTACTTCATGGTTCCCAATTCTTCTGTGCACTTACCATAAGAGTAACAATCAGAAACAGGACAGATTAAAAAGTTAACGTTACCAAGATTAAATAAAATAGCCAGGGCTAATACAGTCTAAAATGTGTATACTTCCACCAAAGCGGATATCAGACAGATTTCTTAATTAAAGTAGAGGGGATTTTACATGCACATCGAACATTCCCACTTTTTCGGAAATACTATTTTATTCATTGAATTCTCTGAATCAGCTTTCCGTAGCGCAAATTGCCATCACAATTTTCCAAAACTTTATTAGCATTTTTTGGCTCTATATCATGCTCTCCATCATCATCCTTATGCCACGATAACGCGAGTTTCACGAGGCATTTGAAGCTCTCCGTCTGCGATGAGTAGTAGTTGGACTCCGGATTCGGCAGGGGGGCGGAGCTTCGGAAGTTTATCAGACTCAGCTCAATGTCTGTCTATGTAATGTCTGCTCCAGTACATGTGTCCGGTCCGGAATCTCGTCAGTGTAGTTTAAGAGATACCACCTGACTCACCTGGGAGCATAGTAACCTCGTTATGAAGTTGCCCTGATGGCAGTATTCTGACTACCTTGGAGTGGTCTGCATAATTCAGAACCAGTCGGCTAATTGCTCAAATGTCGTCGGCAACATTTATATTTTCTTGCCTCAGGTGGCATCGGATAGCGACTTGAGGGTCTTGTTGAGACTTTCTATGTAGTGGCAATTTCGGTTGTATCTGCCGAGAAGGGAACAAATTATTAATGTGGCCCTAAATAATTTGGGGTTGTTTACATCCGGTTTTGGTTTCTCGTCGACTGTAACCTTTTGCTGCAATTCGTCTAGGTGATAAAGCGAGAAAGACTGGAGGGATAGTCGTTCACTTTCGAACACTTTGGATTCGTATTCAAATTTATATACACATTAACATAGCATTTTTAGCTTTTATTCTAGGCGTTGTAGCTTTCAGCACTTTAATAACTTCATGCTAAAACTTCGACTGAAGTTAAATTTTGCCTCCAATGAAACAAAGATTTCAAAGATAAATACCTTACTTCAAGTACATAACCAAATGTTAAATCGAAAACTTTGAAATAAAAAAACGAATACTCATTTATATGTTATATGTATGTATGCAGTATGTATCTACATATATAAGCCAGATTAAAGGAATATTTATTAAAGAATTATAATTTCATGTAATTGAATTTGTAATTCTTTTGTAAATTCTACAATAATTTTAGTTTTTGGTGTCTATGTACATAATTAAAGGATTTTTGTGTAGTTCTCAGTTGAATAATTAGAATAAAATAGCATTCAGTACAACCAATTAATTTATAATAATTAATGTATATTAAAAAGATCGCCAGCAGAAGGTAGTGGTGCTAGACCACCAGTCACATCCGGTAGCTGGGTTAAGTCTGGCAAATTCGACAGATGATCACGTATTTCCTTCTGTACCGCAACCATTCGATTAAGCTTTTGTTTGTATTCCTATAGAAATAAAGAAACAATTATTTAATGCTTATGCTAATTTTATGCATGGGTGAAATACGTACATATGAGGCAAGGCCCTCAACTTATGTAATTATATCTACTAATAGTTTTGTTTCTGCCTTCGAAATTTGTATATAAATCATCAAATAAGTATATTTTCGTATGCAGAAAAAGCCATCGAAATAACGAAGGATAAAACGAAAGTACCACAGAACGTCGTACTATATATAAATCTATATATTAATACAGAGAGCAAAATTTTGTCGTACCTTTTTGTAGTATTTATAGTCAGAGAAAAAAGTTGAAACATATGCCAATGGATAGCATACGTGGAGACGGTTTGCACAATGTATTAAAAAAGATACATAAGTGAATAGGTGCAGGTAAAATTAATCGCACTATTTTACCTGTATTATGATATATCATGTCATAATATGTATCATGATATAAAAGTTGGTGAAACAACTGGAAACTTATATATCGTGAATCAATACTATTATAAATTTGATTCAGAAATTATGATGGCCATGGATTAATTAATGATTGTTTTTTATTATGGTTTTTAAAAAAAAAAATTCCATAATACATGAAATTAAATGTTTTCAATTCATGAATAAAAAAATTATGATATTTAAAATACACAATATAAGATCGCTTAATACAGGTGAAATGGTAAAATTTTTTCTATGACTATAAATACTAAAAAAGGTAAGACTAAATTTTGCTCTCCGTATTTATATAACGTCGAATAACGTCAAAATTTCGACGTATGGGCGATCCTAGTATATACATATAATTGGCATTTACCCCCTTTTTTGGATGTTGGGCCGAGGCATGCGTCTTGATGTTGTACATTTTTAAACCGACTCCGAACGGCACATATATATTTCTTATGAGGAGCATTTGCTTGGCAGAAATACACTCGGAGGTTTGCTATTGCCTGCTGAGGGGCGACCGCTATTAGAAAACACTTTTTCTTCATTTTGGTGTTTCACGGAGATTCGAACCTACGCACTTCGAATGGTTGTCACTCACCAAGCCATTCGGCTACGGCGTACTATACCCAAGATTTTTTACCTGCGGGTCAACATTTGAACATGAAAGATAATGGTTACTGGAAGGAGCATTTCCTCTAAACAATTTGCAACGACCTCACAAAGGACTTGCTGGGCGGCACCACTGGGGGAAAAAAGAAGTAGATCCTTTGCCACTCCCCATTTTGCGGAACGCACAGCAGGACCAACGCAGACAACATCACGCAACCCTCACACCCCGAATTACGACGACCCTCCCGCGAAGCTTCAAGCTTTTGCAACTGAACTGCAACGGACTAACGAGTAAGATTGACGAGATAGTCGACTTCATGAGTCGGTTCGGAATTAAGATAGCTGCGGTCCAAGAGACAAAACTGCACGCTAGCTCCCCCCTGATTACCAGGGACGGCTATAACGTGCACCGAAAGGACCGCGAGCGAGACAACGGTGGTGGCCTAGCGTTCATAGTACACCATTCAGTGCAGTATCGTCTTATTGATGAAGGCATCGACCGCAGGGACAGCACCTTAGAACGTCAAGGTATAGCTGTCCGGTCAGGCGATGCCGAGCTCGAAATTTACAATATTTATATACCCCCTGTCACCTGCTGCCCGGCAGGATATCTCCCCGATATTGGTGCGCTCATCAGGGGAGAAAACCGATTGGTAGTAGGTGACTTTAACGCGCATCACGATCTTTGGCATTCAAGCCTGCCAAATGATCGTAGGGGACAGCTATTGGCAGAGCAGATAGACGATTCGACGTTCAGCACTGTAAACGACGACGCCCCCACTAGGGTAGTGGGCAATTGTAGCAGCTCGCCTGACATAACAATTGCTAGCGCTGGACTGATAAATAGCATAACCTGGCGACCTATGCTATCGCTTGCATCAGACCACTTGCCCATTATCATCTCGATCGAGAGACCCGCCGATTTTGTTTCCGCGGATCACCGGTCATATATCAACTTTAACAAAGCTGATTGGACCAGATTCGCGGAATTTACTGAGAACATCTTCGCAGCCCTACCCACTCCCACCGATGTGCGCGCAGGCGAACGCGCACTCCGCAAGGCGATTACAGCCGCCGCGGCTCGCTTCATACCTGCTGGACGGATCCGGGAATTACGTCCCAATTTCCCAGCCGAAGCAGCCGTTATGGCAAACGAGCGTGACCGTCTACGCCAGGCCGATCCCGGGGATCCTCGTATAAAGGATCTCAATTTGGAGATCCGGCAACTGGTCACCCAACATAAGCGGACCAAATGGGTAGAGCATCTGAAGTCCTGTAACTTCACCTCTGGTGTGAGCAAGCTCTGGTCCACCGTAAGGTCCCTGTCGAACCCGACGAAGCACAACGACAAGGTGGATATCACCTTCAACGGTCGTACTTCGTCGGACCCGAAGAGATGCGCGAGCTACTTTAGCCGGCAATTTATATTGCATCCTCCGGTCGACAGATCCAAACGTTGTGCCACCAGACGGCTGCACAAACTGCCCTACAACAGTGCACCGCTTACTTTCACCAGCGACGAGGTTCAGGGGGCCATCAAACACATGAAACCATCAAAAGCCATTGGCCCCGACGGACTAAACATGCTGATGCTGAAAAAGCTGGGTCCATTGGGAGTAGAATATCTCACAAAGGTCTTCAACCTGTCTATGGCCACTCTCATCATTCCTGATAAGTGGAAATTAGGGAGAGTGGTCCCACTGCTGAAGCCTGGGAAACCCGCCAACCAAGGGGAGTCTTATCGTCCGATAACTCTCCTTTCCCCAGTAGTGAAGACACTTGAGGCCCTTCTACTCCCACTCCTCACTCAACACCTGACTCCAGCCCCCAGCATGGTTTCCGTAGAGTGCACAGTACCACCACGGCACTCACCGTCATAAACACCCAGGTAAACCGCGGCCTTAACCAAAACCGCCCCTGCGAGAGGACTGTCCTAGTAGCGTTGGACCTACAAAAGGCTTTCGACACAGTCAGCCACGCCACGCTACTAGATGACATTTTACAGTCGACACTCCCGCCAGGGCTGAAGAGGTGGACCGCCAACTACCTGAGTGGTCGTCACTCGTCGGTAGTATTTCGAGACCAAACCTCAAAACAGAGAAAAATAAAGCAAGGAGTACCGCAGGGTGGTGTCCTTTCACCCTTGCTTTTTAATTTCTATATTTCGAAACTCCCCCAGCCACCAGAGGGAGTCTCACTGGTCTCATATGCCGACGACTGCACGATAATGGCGTCGGGCAATGACATTGATGGCCTATGCTCAAAAGTAAACGACTACCTCGCCAGCCTTTCTCGCTTCTTCACTGCGAGAAACTTAAAACTTTCTCCCACTAAATCCACGGCGACCCTATTTACCACCTGGACAAAGGAGGTCAAGCTGCCACTTCAGGTACACGTCGACGATACCCCAATTCCGACGATAAACAACCCCAGAATTTTGGGAGTCACCTTTGACAGCTTTCTCTCCTTTTCGGCGCACACAACCGCTATTGCAACGAGAGTACAGAATCGCAACAAGGTCCTCAAGTCGCTTGCCGGCAGCACTTGGGGCAAAGACAAAGAAATGTTGCTGTCGACTTTCAAAGCAATAGGCCGACCGGTTCTGAACTATGCCGCGCCTGTCTGGTCGCCTGGAACCAGTGATACGCAGTGGACGAAGCTTCAGACCTGCCAGAATACTGCCATCAGGACCGCGACAGGATGTCTCCTGATGTCCCCTATCCACCATTTACATGACGAGGCGCACATGCTCCCGGTTAAGGAGCATAACAAAATGCTCGGCAAGCAGTTTCTGCTTGGGTGTCACCGTAGGCCTCACCCATGCAGACACCTGCTCGAGCCTGAGCCACCTCCCAGGCACATCAGAAGACACTTCCTCAACTACGTGGACGAGATCCAGGACAAAACGGACAGACCTCTCCAGGATCGGACAGTATACAGGCAGGCTATTAACGACATTCATCGGGAGACACTTACCACCTTCCTAAGCTCCCGACCCCCGAATGCCGTTATCGGAGTCCAACCACCACCTATCGCAGACGAAGAGCTCCAGCTTCCTCGAGAGTCCCGCGTAATCTTGGCACAACTACGTTCTGGATATTGTAGCAGGTTAAACTCCTACCTATCCAGAATCGACCCCGACATACTAAACATATGTCCTGCATGTGAAGGTACCCCGCACAACACTAACCACCTCTTCACATGCCCCATCAAACCCACTCATCTAACACCTCTCTCCCTCTGGACCCAACCCGTCGAAACTGCCAGTTTCCTGGGCCTACCGTTAGATGAGCTAGACGAAGACGACCGGTAATTTACACTACACTGACAGGGCGAAGATACTGCTACAACAACAACAACAGAAGTAGATCCTACAAAATTATCCCCCGTTATGCTACGCCACTGCTAAGTGAATTCAGTCATACGCACTAAAGGAACTTTCAGATATAGCTGAACGTCTGTTCTCCAGGCACAATCAGTAGAGTCTTAAGTAGATTTACTTACTTTTTAATATAAACTTATTTATATTTCCAAAACTAAATTAAATTTTTTAATTTGCTTAAATTATAACCGTCTGTGTTTGATCAGCTTTGTTTTTCCTGCCGGCAAAAAATTTCCATCAGAAACTTTCAGCTTACCCCTCAAATTACCTTACCTCTCTGAAGTTTAGAGGACGTCAAAGCTGATAGTTTTAAATAGTTATCAAAAACTATCCGCTTCGCAAACATAATTATAGCGCGCGAAAACACTACTTAGTTTTATAGAAACGTACACAAGCATAACTAATTTTTAATAGCCACTGTAGGATTTGGAAAATATAGCGAAGACTAGAAGATTATGTTGATAATGGAAATAGTTTGATGGAATTTCTAATCAACCTACCAATACCAAAATATTATCATATTTTGTTTACGCATTTTAATATATGACCACCATTTTTAAGTTTTTACTCACTTCTAAACGTTTTTCAGCTTGAGCTAAAAGTTCTTTCTGTTCCGCTTGAAAGTCTCTTAACATAGAAGCCAATTTTGTGCGTTCTTCCATTTCAGCCGCTAGCCGTGTATTATACTCATTCAGTAGAAGAACAGCTTCGTTAACCTGTGAGACGAGATGCAATTTATTCGGATAAATGAGCTACAGTACAATGATTAGCAACTATACTAAAATGCTTGCCTGTTTAGCCAACGATTTTGCTGCATCTTTGTCCTCCAACTTACTGAGACAACCTATTTCAGATATTTCTGGTGGCAAGTTTGCAATACGTTCACGAACAACAGCATCACTTGAAGCAGAATTCTCAATATTTGCTAATGCCTTGATCAATTCTTCGGGCTCTGGGGGCTCGCCCAATGGTAGGTATGGACTTAAATGAGTAGCATCGCCGTTTTGACTAATATTAGGCTTTTCTTCTACTGCCACTTGTGGACGCGACCGTTTCACTTTCGTCTTGCTTTCTTCATGTTTACGTTTTTCACGCTTTTCAGACTTTTCTTTGCTGGTGCCCCCATGACTACCGTTTGTGTTGTTCTCACCTGCTGCGGCGCTACTGGTTGCTGCTGCACTATCTTTATGTTCTTTATTCAAACGCCCACGATATTCTTTAATTTGTTTAGAATCGTAAACACCTCGTTCCTCCCAAATATTCAAAATACGCCCGAGACTTCCAAACAATTTGTCCGATGAACAGGTTTCACCGATGTGCGTAAATACTTTGGGCAAAATATGTGAGAATTCCTTACCATATTCGGGACCCTTCTTCTTGCTATTTTGTATGACATCGTTAGCCAAATACATAAACGTTAGCTTTTTGCCTTCTGAAACTATTTCCAACAATTTACATTAAAATGACAATTCGAATACTCTCAGCGTATTAAATCTTACCAGTTTGCAGCTCTTTCAACCAAGTCTTCACAATTGGGGCATGGTGTTTGCGATGATGTATTAACCACAGAGATAGAGTCTGAATACTTTGCTGGCTAGAATTTAGTTCTTCCAGTTTCTTAAGTAAAGCCGACTCGGAAAATGCCGACATTTTAACCGAGATTCCTCCCGTTAATCAAAAATATTTACCAAATTTTTCCTACTAATGGATGAAATGTACGTGTGCAATGAAAAATAATGTTTTAAGGAAATCGACATTTGACAGCTGTTAGCTGTCAGTTTGCGTATTTACGAATTGCATGGGCAGCCTAATTGATTGTCAAAACTTAACAGCTCCGCATAGGGCACTGCCAGATGTAATTTTATTATTTTCAATACAACCTGCAGAGAATGTTAATGTATAACACATTAAAAGTACGTTCACATATGCATTAATTACCAATAAATCCACAAAATTAGTCTACCCGTTCGCATATGGTAGATTACCTACAAAATTTACAATCAGCTGTCAATACTGGTGTGAAAGGTTTTCCTTCAAAGAAATTATTTTGGTTGAATATTTCGGTATTTTTGTTTGTTTTAATTATTACTAACGATATGAAGAAAATACAATGAGAAGGAATAGCGCAATTGACTGCTAATAATAATAACTTGGAGGAAGTCCGTAAACGACGTTTACTGAGGATTCAAAAAATAATGGCAGCAATACGCATACATTTTATAATTAGTAATAAGAGGACACACGGTTTTTTTTGTTATATGAATGCATAGTAAATAATACCTAACAAGCATTTTATTAGAATTATGTCTAAAAAGATGTTTTCTTTGTCGGCATCCATTTTATTTAGTTTTTACCTTGACTTTTTTCTTTACACTCGTAAAAATAATGCTCTATTACACAGAAAACACAGGGTTGTATGTGAAAAATATGATTATTATCCTGGATTATTTTACAATCTCAGATTTTGGGAGAGAAATTTTGTATGGGAAATCTCGCTTTTAAATTACGGATTGGGAATTAAGCACGAAAAAGTAGATAACATTCTTATATGTGAACGTATTATAAACGTAAATTCTCTCCCAAAGATGAGAAAAAGCAAAAAAGTTAACGAACACAAAATTTGCCAACCCTTACAAAAACCGGTAGAAGACATATCTCAGATGGTATGTTTAAAAATGTTTGTGCTGGCCAAACTTTAAGGACGAAAGGTAAACAGAGGAGATTTGACAGAGTTTCGCATATTTATAAAGGCTGACGCTTCTGCAATTACGTGCCGAAATTTCAATCCAATCAGAGCAAAGCTGAGTAAAAGTTTTAGACCAATCACAGCATCTTTACCGAGGAGATTTTACAGTTTTTTTGTTTTCAACTGATTTTCATGATGCATATTTAGAAAGGATGACGCTTCTACAATTACGTGTCGAAACTTCAAGCCAATCAGAGCAAAGCTCTTTCATTGTTGGTCTCTTTGCCGGTGGTGGGGCTTAAATGAAGCTTCAATTCTATTCATAAATTTAACCCACCATGAACTAGGAGGGAAGATGTATTTGGAATCGTACCGAGGACTGAATGGTGCAGGGAATTAAAACATGTGCATCGCGAACAGAGCTTCCCTCTCGAATACCTGGCCGCCTTCGAGAGAAACTGTGGCCTTACCGCGGTAAGGGGCTCTGCCGCGAAATAACCCATTATTTCCCATTTGTACTGTAAGAACCAGATGATGTCAACTATTAAAGAAAATAACAAAAAATTCGTGCCGCGCTGCGACACAATACCCTCCTTCGAGGGATAACCTACTGGCTTCCAGGCAAGATGCGGCTGAGTCAATAAACAAGCAACAACAACAAACAATTCTACCAACAACATTACAAAAGGCGGTAGACGGCACTCAGAGAGAGAGCCAGACTGCAAAAAAACCCAAGTCAGAGGGTGTTCTTATGAAGTCTCGATGTACGAAGGTGGTGTTCATTCTAAGAAAAATTGTTAAGAATGAACTCGCTGGAGCGACTGACGAGACTGACGTGGCTGACAAAATAAAATACCAATAGATGGTCAAGGAGTATGGAGACTTCATATCCAAAAAACTTTAAACGGACAACAACAAAAAAAGGCGATGTGACGAAACGAAATAGGTCACAGCACGTGATCGATCAGGCACCGAAGAGACCTAAGGGGTCCAACAGCATCGAGGAAACAACAAAACAACGACCACTCAGCGAGGTGGTTAAAGATAACCTCCTTTATGCACTGACGAGAACACTAACAGCTGATACCAGCAACCCACTCGAAGGCGTAAAGCTTTAGCTCATTCCGTCTAGAGACATACCTTGCTCTCGTCGCGCTCGCATTTGGTTACCGGTGATGGACTTAAACGGTACAGATGTGCTGAAGTGCCACAACACTGCGGTGCCGATGGACGACTGGGCAATCGTGAAGGCAGAAAAATCGCAAAAAAGCAGCATGTCATTCGTTTTACAGAAGGTTTGGTCTAAGAAAGGCCAAACTGAAAATATTCAAAGCAGACAACAATGAAAGTGAAGACGACGCAGATGAGGTCGAAAATAACATACAACTAGAAAAGCTCTATCTAGCTGAATACGAAAACCAACCCGAAGCCTAAAACCATACAGGTTAATCTGAATCTAGAAGAACAAACAGGCACATATTCCATAGAGTAACCCAGTCTAAACTTCAACACGTAAATAAATCAAGGAAAGACTTAGATGAGAAAGTAAGAGCTTTCGAAGCTTCGTTAACGAAAGGGCTTGAAGCTTCATGTCCTGCCACATATGCCAACTTATCCCACCTGGTGGAATGAAGATTTAAGTCAACTCAGACAAATGACAAGAGAAATTTTCAACATCTGCTACAAACACAACTACTTC
Source organism: Anastrepha ludens (assembly GCF_028408465.1). Classification (NCBI taxonomy): domain Eukaryota; kingdom Metazoa; phylum Arthropoda; class Insecta; order Diptera; family Tephritidae; genus Anastrepha; species Anastrepha ludens. The sequence goes on from NC_071500.1 coordinate 73,372,844, forward strand.
AAACCCCACAAAGATTGCCTAAGGAATACAAGAAAGCAATCAAAGAAGCTCAGACAGAAGCTTGGGGAGATGTTTGTAGTTCCATCGAATCAACCAAAGATACGGCCAAACTAGGTAAGCTTTTATCCAAAGGACACTCCTCTCCTTCTTTCTTGAGGACAGATAACGGGGAATGGACAAAGTCCTCGGCCGATTCGTTAGAATATCTTACAAATACACATTTCCCAGGTAACACAGAATATATTGAGAACAATAGTAACAGTGTTCAAACGTCTAACCTGTCATACAATACAATCGACCACATTGTATCCCAAGATAGAATTCTATGGGCGATGAAAAACTTTGAACCATATAAAGAAACCGATCCAGACGGGATATTCCCTGCCATCCTGTGGACCACTCGAGAAACGATGATTCCGTGGCTGGAAGTCTTTTTTCAAAAAAAGCCTTATGCTAGGGCATATTCCAAAAGGCTGGAGGAGGGTTAAGGTGATTTTTATCCCCAAAGCTGGTAGACGCGGTCATGATGTAGCCAAAGATTTCAGACCCATAAGTTTATCCTCCTTTATTCTCAAAACTCTCGAGACATTGTTGAATGTATATCTCAGAGAGAAGATTACAAATACAACAATTTCCTCATCCCAACATGCCTACCTCAAAGGAAAATCTACAGAGACAGCTCTTCATGAGGTTGTAAGTACGATTAAGAGAGGCATAGAATACAAACAATACTCACTAGTCGCTTTTCTCGGCATAGAGGGGGCGTTTAATTATATTAGCACAAGATCCATAATTGAGGCTCTTAATATGTTAGGCACAGACTCAACGAATGGATTGAGAACATGCTTAAAACTAGAATAATCATCGGTGAAGTAGGCAGCATCACGGTCAAACGCTATGTCAACAGGGGAACCCCTCAGGGAGGGGTCTTCTACCCTTTGCTGTGGTTATTAGTTGTCCACAATATCCTTACCAAATTCAACAGAAAGGGAATTTAAGTAGTGGCGTACGCGAATAACGCGGTGTAAGTGTAAATCCGAGCAAAACTGAACTGATGCTATTCACTAAGAGAACGGAGAAACCAAACTTTAACCCACCTAAATTAAACGGCGTTAGTCTTGTGCTAACCCAACAGGCAAAATTCTTAGGTGTTATCTTAGATCCCAAACTCAGCTGGAGGTCCAAGGTAGAGTACAGGTTAAACAAAGGGAATATAGTATTTTACACGTGTAAGAGAATGTTGGGTAAAAAATGAGGTCTCCAACCAATACTATATATATGCGGCACTAGTCTAGTGGCCCGCAATAGAAAAGAAATACAACCAAGCAGAACAACATTCAAAGAACAGCGTGTATCTTAACTACAAGAGCGCTTAGCACCAGTCCTACGGAAACGCTCAATGTAGTAACTCATATATTACCATCATCTAATACCATAAGACTTACTTATAAAAACAATCGCTACTTACAGCAAGATCACAGCAAGATCCTTCTTCAGGGACCCTCGCTGCTCAAAAACAAATCAGACTACGTAGTCCCCGACCTTAACTTCCAGAAAGACTTTACTGTACGTTTTCCACCGAGAGCCGAATGGGGCAAAGGGAAGGTGATTGGAAGATACGATATTGAGATGAACTGTGGTGGGACAGCTGGCATCCATTCCAGGCAGAACTATTAACGATGAGAGAAGCATGTAAATCACTAAAACTCTACAAGGAAGTTGGTACAAGAGAAGCTATCTTTTCAGACAGTCAATCAGCTATCAAGGCCTTAGTCTCCAACTCCATCAACTCATCCAAACTAGTCTTGCTAGAAAGGAACTATGTAGAATTGATTAGTCATTGGCTTGAAATTACTCTGATATGAGTTTCTGATCATAGGAATATGAGGGGTAATGAGATAGCGGATGAGCTAGCAAGAAAAGGTTCGACACTATACATAGCAGAGGCGGGGCAGTCGCTACCCCACTCAACACAATAAAACCATCCATTGCTTCACACTATCATGCCATAGCCGAAAGAAGGTGGAAGCAAATAACTACATGTATTACAACAAAAACACATGGCCGTCGTACAAAATCCAAAGGACGAATTACCTGTTAGGATGGCTGGCGAAAATCCTCCACTGAACCCTCCCCGAGGGTGCTAGCTGGTAATAAGTACCACAGTTTTCCTATTTTCAGGAGGTACTTAGCTAAGTTAAGGGTACTATGGGTAGGGTTCGATACTCCTCAATAGTACAGCACTACTCAAAGTACCTTTAACGTGGTCGGGGGTGAAGGGCTGGATTAAGGTGTGAGAATCTGTCAGGCTTGGGGCCCTTCTATAAAATAACCAAGTCTCGAACGGAGCTTACGGATAACTGGCGCCCTCCGTAATAATTAACCTTACCCGTGTAGTTCGGAGCTATGCACGGGCGGACATCCTTTCTCCGACACTCGTGGGTCCAAAATGCAAACAGACTTTAAAAAAATAAATAAAAAAAAGGAGATCGGTCCTCCTTCTAATAGACCGACAGGAACAAACAGTTCCGCAACAAGAGCAACGGTTGCACCGAGCTCAAAGAAAACGCCATCCATCGGCTTAATAAGTCGATCCAAACACACAACGACCGCCTCAGCGAAAGCGAGGACAGCTGACACGTACTCAGAACTGGGCACAGGTCCAAGTACAAGTAGGGGGGCACTAGCCCGGCAGTCAACTGCGATTCAGCCCCCAAAAACGGTCCCGACCGGAAGCAATGCTACTGCTAGCTCCGGTACCGAAGGATGGCCGCTTGTGAGGGTGGTAGACCCAGCGAAAGCGAGCTACCAGGATCGCAGAAACGCGGCTAGGCTCCTAAGGAGGGTGCACGAAACTCACCCAAAGGAAGGTGAAATGACACAGGAGTTGAAAGAGGCGATTGATAGAGCGAAAGCGATCATCCCTGATTTCAACCCTGACTTCAAGCCAACACAATCGGCTCCGAAACGACAGCGGTCCTCGGAGGAAAATAAGCCAAACGCAAAAAGGCACAAATCAATGGGCGTGACGCCCAGAAGATCATTTGCGGAGGTTGCAAAAGACCGCCTGATCATAGGAGTCCTGGACGAGAACCACCCAGAAGGTATGATCCCCAGGGCCCAGTGGAAATGGATCGAGGCCGAGCTAACGAAAGCCTGCGTGCGAAGACTTAGGCTGGCACCAAGGCCAGATAAAAATTATAGCTTGCGACGATGAGAGATCGGTTCAACTGTATAAAGAGGCCATCTCCAAAGTCGGCGAAGTGTACCCAAATGCCAAGCTAGTGGTCGTGGACAGGAAGGATATTCCGTCCAGGTCGCGAGCAAGGGTTTGGTTACCTTCAACCGTCGAAGACCCGGATGAGATTATGAAGCTCATTCGGGTCTGCAATCCGGACATCCCAACGCAGGAATGGAGGTATGTCAAGACTCTCACCAACAAAAATAGCACGGAAGAATCGAAAGAGCAGAAGCGTGCCACCATGCAGGCTCTCCTGCTCCTCACAGAGAATTCAATCGAACCATTAGCGAAATGCGATGGGCATCTGAGATACGGTTTTGTAAAGGTGAAGCTTCACATTTACAAAACAGACACAGATGCAATTGAGTTCCTCGCCACTAAGGAAGGTGAAAAGCACATGGGCGAACCAGAACCCATGAGCGAAACCGAGCCAATGAGCGAAGACGACCGGCCCACCGAAGAAGAATACGCCTCTTCAGGCTCAGAAATGGGCTTAGGGAGGCTGTACTTCGAACGGGAGGGTAAGTACCACACACAACAGCGTAAGTATTCCGAAAGGGAACTTTTATGCGAAAGCAAAGAAGACCCAGACATTACGCTAACAGCTGATGCATCTTCTACAGATAAACCTTCATCACTGTAAAGAAGCCTGCCTTGCCCTCCTGGAGCGTCTGGCAGAAGATCAGCCGGACGTAGTCCTCATCCAGGAACCCTGGGTACGGAATGGCGAAATCTGCGGTCTGAGGACATCAGGGTATAAAGTATACAAGACCAATGGTGAAGGTACTAAAAGAGCATGCATAATGGCAAAAGCACATCTTAATATATTTATGATTCAAAATTTCAGTAACGCAGATACTACGACGGTTAGCTGGGAAGTGAGCGGAAGCAACATCTGGCTAACCTCGTTCTACTTTGCCGGAGACGACACAGGTCCACTGCCGTCGCCGCTAATAAGAAGCCTTGTGGAAGACTGCAAAGCACACAACCGCAAACTAGCCCTAGGAGGTGATGCCAATGCCCACCATACCGTATGGGGGAGCTCGGATACAAACGAACGAGGTGAGTCTCTCTTTAATTATATTATATGTAGTAAGCTTTTAGTGTGTAACAAAGGCAACGAACCTACATTTATTACGCGCAATAGACAAGAAGTTCTTGATATTACGCTAGTTTGTCAAACCCTCTACGAAAAGATGACGCAGTGGAGGGTTCTGAATGAACACTCTTACTCCGATCATCGTTACATAGAAATAAAATTTGGGGGGCGGGGCCCGCCAGCAGGAACTTGAAAAAGACCAACTGGCATATATATAAACGGGAACTTAAGGAAAGACTTCCAAACTCCCAAAATATTAATATTGAAGACAGAGAATCATTGAACGAACACGTACAAATCCTTACGGAGGTCTGTAGAACTGCGCTAAACAAGGCTTGCCCCTTAATTAAGTATAAGGGGAAGAAAAAGCCGCCCTGGTGGTCAGAAGACCTGTCTACACTAAGAAACGACAGCAGAAGACAGTTTAATAGAGCGAAAGCGACACGAGAGAGTAAAGACTGGGACTGCTACTACACTAAGCTAAAAATTTACAAAAAAGAAGTTAGGAAAGCGAAAAGGTCTGGTTGGAGAACGTTCTGTGGAGAAATCGAAGGAACCATAGAGGCCTCCAGACTGCGTAAAATCCTTTCAAAAAAACACTATACCACCGGATACCTCCAAAAACCGGACAGGAGTTGGACTACTTCGAGTGACGAAACTCTGAAGTTGCTAGTGGACACACACTTTCCCAGCAACGAATCATCTAACGTGTTAATCAACAATGGTACAGAAAGACCAAACTCTGACATTGAAGAATTAATCACTGAAACTAGGATAACCTGGGCAGTGAACACGTTCAAACCATTTAAATCACCGGGCCCAGATGGATTATTCCCGGCCCAAATACAACATTCACTAAACTACATCATGGAGTGGTTGACGGTCATATTTAAGGCCGCTCTGAAACTGAAAAGTGTCCCATCAACATGGAAAGAGGTAAAAGTGGTCTTTATCCCTAAAGCGGGAAAAAGTTCACACACGACACCTAAGGATTTCAGGCCAATAAGCCTATCCTCCTTTCTGCTAAAAACATTAGAAAGAATTTTAGAAGAGCATATTAGGGCTAACATCAGCCCTTATAAGCTCAGCATCTCACAATATGCGTACTGTAAAGGGAAATCAACCGAAACGGCACTTAACTCACTTGTTACAGAAATCGAGAAGTCAATGTATAATAAAGAATTCACACTGGTAGCCTTCCTAGATATCGAGGGCGCATTCAACAACATCCTACCGGATACCATAATAAAGGCACTGACGGACTTCGGGATCTCTGGCGCTCTGGTTGAGTTCATCAAAAACATGCTCTTGAGCAGATTGGTGATCGCAACCCTAGGGGACTCAGAGATCAAGAAAAAAGTTAGCAGAGGAACACCTCAAGGCGGTGTGCTGTCCCCTCTCCTATGGGTGCTGGCACTAAACTCATTGCTAAAGAGCCTAGAGGAGAGAGGACAACACGTTGTAGCCTATGCGGACGATGTTGCATTGGTAGTAAGGGGGAAATTCCCCAATACACTCATAGAAGTCATGCAGGATTTACTAAACATGGTTGAAAACTGGTCAAAAGCAAATGGGCTAAGCGTCAACCCCAATAAAACTGAACTCATCCTATTTACCAGGAAACACAAAATTCCAAATATAATTCCTCCGACTCTAGGTGGAACGGCACTGTCATTCAGTGATGAGGCCCGCTACCTAGGTCTAATACTAGACCGAAAGCTAACATGGAAGGCAAATGTCGAAGATAGAGTAAAAAGGGCGACAATAGCACTATACTCTTGTAAACAGCTAATAGGACTAAGTTGGGGTCTCTCCCCATCTATCGTATACTGGCTTTACACGGCAATTGTCAGACCAATCCTAACATACGGCATATTAGTATGGTGGCCAGCTTTAGATAAATTGTACGTCAAAAGAACCATGGCACACGTACAAAGAATGGCCAGTCTTTGCATCTGCGGGGCCCTCAGAACCACACCCACAGATGCACTAAATATTATTCTTAACATTTTACCAATAGAGCAGTACGGTAAGCAAACAGCTGCCAAAGCAACTCTCAGACTAAGAGAAATCGGCCTACTCAGAACGTACCAAAGAGGGCACTCCTCAATTTTAGAACAATTCCCCTGCATTCCCAGCACAACGGATTTCTGTAGGACCAAGGACATCAATTTCGATAAATCCTTTGTCACAGTATTTCCTTCCAAAGAGGAATGGGATAACGGGCTCATTGTCAAGATAAATGACTTAAACATCTGCACAGATGGCTCAAAACTAGACAACCAAGTAGGCGGAGGGGTCTACTCCGACAAACTCGGAGTATGCCAATCATTTCGCTTGCCTGATCATTGCAGTGTATTTCAGGCGGAAGTCACTGCCATAAAAGAGGGACTTAAAGAGATAAAAACGAGAGTATTATCCGCAAATGAAGTCTTCATTTACTCGGACAGTCAAGCAGCAATAAAAGCGCTGGAATCAAAAACACACTCGTCAAAAACAGTTCTAGAATGTTTTAAACTACTAGATGACGTATCTAAGTGCTACAAGGTGCACCTTATCTGGGTACCAGGCCACAGAAACATTGCAGGAAATTGTAAGGCGGATGAACTTGCAAGAACCGGTACAACGCTCGGTCTCGAACCGGATAAGGCGCTGATACCCATGCCCATAGCCACTTGTAAATTACTTATAGACAGGGAAACCATCAAAAAGGTAAATACAATCTGGCAAAACCTCACAACATGCGAACTAAGCAGACAGACATGGCCGAACTGGAACAGCGGTCAATCGAAGATCTTGCTACGATTCAACAGAGAATCTATAAGAAAAATGATAGGTGTTTTAACTGGTCATTGCTTAATAGGCAGCCACGCTAGAAGGTTAGGACTCCCTTACTTCGATTTCTGTAGAAGCTGTCTTAATACAGAAGAAGAGGAAACAGTCAGACACCTTTTATGTGAGTGTGAAAGCCTAGCTATGAGAAGGCGGCGCACTCTCGAGACAGCATTTCTAACCGATGTAGCGGACATAGCCCATCTAAAACTAACGAAGCTCTGCTCGTTTATTAAAGCAACCGGATGGTTTGAAAAGGAACACGTAGAGTAAGGATAAGCTCCAGTGGTATCACAATGGACCTGCTGAAGGTCTAAGTGTGTCTTGCGACAACCACCCTACCTAACTACCTACCTACCTGTTAGGATGCTCTCGACCAAACATTTCACGCATCAATGCAACTACAGGTCATTGGAAGGTAGGGGACCAGACAACCAGACTCAACCTTCCCTTCAATCCCATATGCAGAAGCTGTCAAGCGGAAGGGGTGAAGGAAAGCCTTTTCATACTCAACCACTTAACCAACAACAACAGAGCACAACTGAAGGAGTTATAGCACTTTTACTGAAAGGTTATATGTGAAAATTTCAGGCTAATCAGAGCAAAATTGAGGGAGTTACAGCATCTTTACAGAGGAGATTTGACAGTTTTGTTGTTTTACAACCGATTTTCATGACTTTTGCATATTTAGAAAGGCTGACGTTTCTACAATTACATGCCGAAATTTCAAGCCAATCAGAGCAAAGCTGAGTGAGTTATAGTACTTTTACTGAGAGGTTTATGAGAAAGTTTCAGGCCGAGGAGGTTTGACAGTTTTGTTCTTTAGCCGATCGGGGCTAAATTGAACGAGTTATAGCAATTCTACTGAAAGTTATAGTCAAAGTCATGCATAACCAAGGCAAATACATTTGACAGTTAATATCTAATGTGAATGAAAAATAATCAAACTTTTAAATAGAAGAACAAGAAAGACAGCACTGGAAGGTGGGATACTCAGTCTTGCTGACAAAATAAAATGTCTAAAAGTAATCTTAGATAAGAAACTGACTTTTAAGACACATGTTTCGCTGAAGGTGGATCGCGCATTAAAGATTTTTCAACAATGCCGTAAAACCTGTGGTCTAAAACCTGCTTTGGTCGTGTGGATATACACAGCACTTATCAGACCAATCATCACTTATACCTCTGTGGTTTGGTGGCGACGGACCATGGTTAAGCCCTCTCGTTAAGAACTATACAGACTGCAAAGAAGTGTATGCTTATACATTACGTGTGCTATGAGTAGAACCTCCGTTGATGCCCTAAATTATATGATTGATTTGCTCCCCTTGGATCTTAAGATACAGTAGGAAACAATAAAAGCAATACCCAACGTTTCATTTGGAAGGAAATTTCATGTCATACTTCCATTCCGTGAGGAATGGTGTAATCCAAAGTGTATTCAAAGATTTTACTGATATTTTCTTTACCGATGGAAGCAAGTATGACATAGGTTCTGGAGCCGGATGGTACTTAAACGATAGTAATAAGTTTCATTACGCTATGGGAAGAGTGACATCTGTTTTACAAATGGAATTTTTTTCCATTCTGAAAGTTGCACAATGGATAATTGGGAGGAGATGAAGCTTTGAGAATAAGTTTTATTATGTTGCAAGACGGAATAAGCTGCCAATGAATTAGCCATATATCGGGATCAGTTCTACAGGAATCATGAATTGGATCAGCGGTTATTAGGGCGGGTCGATTTAAAAATCGCTCATTGCTCTGTGAAAATCGTATTCTAGGGATCAAAATAAGAATCTTTGTCGAAGGAACCATACCTCGAAAACGAATTCTGATGTCCCCCCATTTGGGTCGAAGGAAAAATCCCACTTTGACCCATTTAGAGTGCTCCAATCGAGTGCAAATGTATGACCGACCCCCACTAACTTTGGGCGGCCGATCCACCCATGCCAGTGGCACACCCCTTGAGGGGTTCCCCATACAATCATTTCAAAATATCACCATTTTTGGCCTTTACATGAGAAAAGAAACTAAAAAGTTCGACCCAAATTGGGGGACATCAGAATTCGTTCCAGAGGTATGGTTCCTTCGGCAAAGTTTCTTATTTTGATCCCTAGAATATGATTTTCACAGAGCAATGGGCGATTTTTTTGCCTCCCCACAAATCGACCCGGCCTAGCGGTTATGTATGCAATTTAAATAAATGGTCCAGTCTAGAACGCTGCAGAAATACAAAGTGTTTTGTCACAAGCCTGAACAGAAAACAGTCGAACTCTCTTCTAAAACTTGGTAGAAAAGACGTTAGGTTGATAGTCGGTATTATTACAGGGCATAACCATGGGATCGATTTGCCTGACTTGTTTAGCATTTTCTATGTGAGTGTCCTGCCTTTGCTAGAGCAAGGCTACGAATTTTTTGGATCCGATGTCATGAGGACTAGTAAAATTCTTTCTCTCAAACTGGAGAATATTTGCAGATTTGCCAAAGCATCCAGAAAATTCTCAGAGGAATAACCATCTCTTTCTCTCTGTCACTTTTCTCCTTTTCCTTTTACTTTCCAGAGTTTCGGGCTTTTTAGTCTGAGTGTGTTAGGAGCTACCATTCTCTCGATGCTTCTTGGCTTGCCTTTTTCACATTTCAATTTCATTTACTTATAAAAATATGCTATTTTAGCTTGCTTTTTGGTTTTATTACACAAATCAAAGAACATTTTTCAATATTTTCAATTCATGATTTTCATTTTTTAAAGTCTGTTTCATAATTTTCTTCAGACATAAATTTTCTTCCTCTGATATAGCTTCCATGATTATCCTTAATCCATCATCATCACAGAATTTTCACTTAAAAATTTTAATATGTTTATTATGTTAGTATACATAAATGTTACAAAATTTTACAGTCCATATACTCGTACATATATGTATAATTGGTGCGTAAACCCTTTTCGGGTGTTTGGCCGAGCTACTCCTCCTCCTATTTGTGGCGTGCGTCTTGATGTTGTTCCACAAATGGGGGGACCTATAGTTTCAAACCGATTCCGATGGGCGACCGCTATTAGAAAAATGTTTTTCTTAATTTTGGTGTTTTACCGAGATTCGAACCTACGTTCTCTCCGATTCGGCTACGGCAGCCGCTATTTTTGACGCTATCTGTTGATAGAGGCAGATAATATTGTTAACAACAGTCTATGGACCGAGACTATTCTCTCACCAAATAATCCCGAGTCACATGAAATTTAACACTAAATAAAAAAAATAAATAATTGGCGCGTACACTTCTGTTTGGCCGAGCTCCTCCTCCTTTTTTGTGGTGTGTGTCTTAATGTTGTTCCACAAATGGAGGGACCTACAGTTTCAAGCCGACTCCGAACGGCAGATATTTTTATGAGGAGCTTTTTCATGGCAGAAATTGAAATTTAGCACTACATTAAATCATATTTTCAATAAGTCAGTTTTATGTAGTAACTTTCTGCTACAATGGTATTATATTTTGAGTTCAACGTGGAGGAAACAATAAATCTGTAACACGCACTACCATGCCCCTTAACATATTTCATTCAATTTTTTACAAAAAATGTCACCCTTACCTTAAAGGCTAGTAAACTAGTTTTTTTTTTTTGTGTACTAAGTTCAATAAATTCGGCGATTCGATTAGGCTACTAGCCTAATTTTCAAAAATATACATTTATTAGTTTATTATTTATATAAATATTATATGTATATTCAAAATACTATTCTCAACAAGATGTCTTGCTGTACTTTTATAAATATTATTATTATTATTACGATAAACCTAAATTATTATTATTACGATAAACCCAAAAATATACATGCAGAGCTAAGCTAAACACTATTTATACTTTAAGTCTTTTATTTATAATTCACTTCAACAAATTTAGATTTAAGAAAATATTATGTAGATATAGATATAAAGTCACTCAGTTTTAGGTAGGTTAAATAAGTTTGGTTTGGAGTCAGAGCATTGTGCTACGGATCTTCAGTGTTCGGTAATTGAGATAATTTATTTTTGCCACGATATCGCCAACAGGATCCCGGCAGTTGTCATCCTTGGAGAGGATATCAGAAGTTAACTACAGGGTATACGTAGCAGATTCGACCCTCCCCGTTGATTGAGCCTCACTGGTGGTAGAATAATCACGATAAACTATATTGATTTTCCACTTTTTTCTTGCCAACCAAATAAATATTGCGTGTATTTTTGTAAAAAACCATATAGTAGATACTGTCAATTATATGGATACAATAAAACAATGATATAGACCTTCCACAACTTTTGATATTTTATTCCGGTATTCATAGAAGTAATAAGAAAAAGCTAAGGAAAGAAGTAATGCAACCAAATAGAGAATAAAAGCACTAAAAGTGTTAAGGCTATGCTCAACATATACATGGAACGTGTTAAGTATTTTGCTGAATTTCTAATTGGTTGGGTAGAAGTTTTCTGCAAATTAGATAATGATATGTTACTAAATATATCTTCATCAGGCAATCCCTCCATGTCCGCAACTATGTTTTCTGTGCTAATATCTAAATCTAGGACTTGTTTCGCCTGAGCTACCGCTACTGTTGGAGCTTCACCACGAAATATATATTCTGAAAATTGTATTGGATTCATTGTTCCATCGACAAATAAATTAAAAAATACGCGTCGGGGTGGTTCACTTATAAAGATTGCATCATTGCTAACATGCGGGTCGGTCAATCCGTCGCAGTAAACTTGAATACGCGCCGCTAATGAACGTAGTATGTCGTTCCGCATAAATCGTTGTACATCACCCAAAGTATTTCTATTATTGCACCAAATACGAGAAGAAATAACGCCTGAAAGACGAATAGTGCCCTTGAATTTTCGTATTTTAACAAAGTATTCACTACTTTGATTGCATTTGACCGGCAAAAATATAGTTGCCTTGTAATTTCCATTTACTTCTCTCTTCCGGTTCTTTGTTACGAATTCTTCTAACGATACAGATTCATCTACGCAGCCGTTTTCTATAAAAATTTCGGATTCAGATAAGCTGCGCTTTATTGCCAATATTGCACGATGAAATTGATTCTCAATGTTAATTTTTTGAGTGTCATCAAAAATTGGAAAAATGTTGTCCAACTCGTAACAGCATTCAAATGCGTGCCAGTCAATAGGTTTATCCAGAAAATGGCAATTCATGGATGCAAAGGAGCCTCCCCTGTAACGTAAGAAAGTGTATTAATTATGTATGTATCAACATTAAAACGAAAGGTTTGGATAAATCATATTACTTAATAGGAACATATTTTTCCACAGAGCTTTTAAATTTATATTTCGATTAATACTGACTTAATTAATTCCTTTTTTAACCATAATGATTAAATTATAAGACAGGAATAGTAACCAATTACAATTAGAAATAATTAAAAGGATGTCACGATTTTTTTATCATTGACAGTAATCGAAAATAATCAAAAAATATAATTTGATTACTTTTGATTGTGCTTGATTATTTTTCATTATGTCTAATTATTTTCAGAACATTATATTCGCATTCCACAAAAGAGTATTTATTATAAATTGTAATTTTTGAGACTATGTTGCTCATATCTACCATCCAGCAAAAGCAGATGCAATAATAGAGGTAAATAAAAATAAATAATTGTCTCTTAGTTCTTAACGCCAACGCGGCGGCCAAGCTGAAGCAAAATCTTTGTGTAATTTGCTGCAAAAAATTAAATCAAGGCTGATATGATTAACATAATATAATGTGCTTTTCGAGTTTTACTAAGAATGTGAATGATTCATATGTAGACAGATGTATTTATTAATTACCCTGCATTTTTTAAGTGTTTTTTGACTTTGCAGTGGTGATCTCACACAATGATAAGACCGTGACTTTACGACACACCAATACCGACTGTTAAGAACCCCAAAATCTTGTGAGTTACCTTCGACAGTTTGCTCTCCTTCTCAGCGCATACAACCGTTATTGCCACTAAAATCCAAAATCGCATCTAGGTCCTCAAATCGCTTGCCAGCAGCACTTGGGGCAAAGACAAAGAAATGTTGCTATCGACATTTAAGGCATCAGGCCGGCCAGTTTTAAACTATGCTGCGTCTGTCTGGTCGCCTGGAACCAGTGATTCGCAGTGGACGAAGCTACAGACTTGTCAAAATACTGCCATTGGGACTGCGACAATATGTCTTCTGATCTCCCCACTTCAACATCTACATGACGAGGAGCATATGCTCCCTGTAAAGGAGCATAAAAATAAAAAAAAAACTCATCGAAGTCCAACCACCACCCATTGCAGACGAAGAGCTCCAACTTTCCCGAGAGTACCGCGTAACCTTGGCACAATTACGTTCTGGTTACTGTAGCAGGTTAACAGACATACTAAACATATTTCCGGCATGTGAAGGCACCCCGCACGACACTAACCACCTTCTCGCATGCCTTATCAAACCCACTCATCTAACACCCCTCCCGCTCTGGACCCAACCTGTCGAAACAACATGTTTCCTGGGCCTACCTTTAGATGAGCTAAACAACAACAACAAAACCGTGACTTTAAGCTATAGAGTGGATTCCGGCAGAAATATTTGCGGCAGATTTACTTTTTATGAGATAACATCATTATTATTATATTACATTATTTCTGCAACAAAGCCAACGTCATGCGTTCCCTCAGTAAAATGTTGGCAGTATCACTGCGGAGTTGAAATGGCAGAGAAAAAGCAATTTTATTTAATAAATACTGCTTTGGCGTCTACAAAATAATTTCTGCAATATAGCGGCAACCAATCAACTAAGAATCAGTAACAGACCATCAAAAAGTAACAGAGGCAGAGAGGCAAACTTTATCTATTCCTTCATCCGAAGTAAAAAATAAAGAACGTGAAAATACAAGGCCGTATACTGTCTGCTGTCATCTTCCTAATAGCGGCCGCCCTTCGGCTGGCAATGGCAAACCTCCGAGTGTATTTCTGCCATGAAAAAGCTCTTCATAAAATATCTGTCGTTCGGAGTTGGCTTGAAGCTGTAGGTCCCTCCATTTGTGGAACAACATCAAGACGCACGCCACAAATAAGAGGAGGAGCTCGGCTAAACACCCAAAAAGGGTGTACGCGCCAATTGTATACCTATATATATATATAGTGTCTGCTGTAAATAATATGTATGAAGATAAAAAGCAACTATTGTAAAAATCAGATAATCGCATTGCAAAAATCCGTTGTTTCCCCTCTAAGATTGAAGCCAAAGACAGAGAACGTTAATGTATAGAAGTTTCAATGGAGGAACGCATGGAATTTTGAAGGACACGCGTTTTGCGCACAGTTTTCACCAAAAGTTAATAGCAGAGACTGTTGAGTAGAATGAAATTAAGAACAAATAATTTAAAGTTGTAGGGGTGCCTTTTAGTACGGCTACTAATTATTAAATTTTTTTCTACCTATTTTCCGTTTTATTTACAAATCTTTATTTTTGATTTATTTCACATTTCATTACTTATTCAATAAAATATATCAAAAGCATTAAAAACAACTATTCTAAACGCAATAGAACGAGATTCAAATCTATGAATTCCATACCTGAAGTGAGAATCTGGAAGGGCTGCATAACACGCTTCCACAGCTGTTATGATCTCATCATTTGATGAAAAACGCTCTCCACGCATGATTTTTTTTAGGTCTGGAAACAGATGGAAGCCATTAGAGGCCAAATCTAGTGAATACGGTGGATGCTCCAACAATTCGAACTTTAATTCATGCATTGTCCTGATGAAAAATATTTTTTTTCTTTTGCAAACTGTATCTTTTTTCACGAATTTTTTCCTTCAGTTGGTCTAAAAGGTTACAATAATATTCAGAACTTATTGTTTTACCAGTTCGCAAGTAATTCACAAACAAAATTCCTTTTGCACCCCAAAAAATTGGTGCTAACACCTTCTTGGCCGATTTCTGAATACGAACTCGTTTCGTTGCCGAAGAATCAGGTTAACACCACTCGTTAGCCTCTTGTTTTGATTTAGAACCATGGGGATAGACCTAAATCTCATCCATAGTGATGAATCGACGCACATAATCCACTTCATCCTTTCGAAAACGTTCTAAATGTTGCTGAGAAATTCGCATTCGAATGTGTTTTAGTTCCATTGTTAGTGAATGCGGCACTCTTTGTGCACACAACTTTCTGAAACCCAATACTTCAGTCAAAATATTTCTTGCTCTACGCAATGAGATGCGTAGGGCTTTTACTAAATCTCTTTCAGTCACTCGACGACTTTTCAATAAGATATCTTGTATGTTATCTACGACTTCTGATGTTTTTGCTGTTTTTAGACGTCCTTGACGGCTTGGCTTGTATGACCACATTTAAATTCAGGAACCCCTCTGTGTACTGTACTAATTTGATTGATTGAGAGCCCTTATACACTTTGAACATTCGTTCATAAATTTCCGTTGCTTTTAAACCTTCCAAAAATAAAAATTCAATCACCGCACAATCCTTGATTATTTCCATTATAGAAAATATTGTGACACGTCGGTACTAAATGGCTTTTAATAAAAGAATGAATTTACGGATTGAAATGAAACATCACATACGTTCATATGAAGAGTGTACCAACATAACAAAAAAAATGTTGGCTAGTAGCAATGTCCTCTCTTATTGAGCGGCAAAACTTATTGAACAACCTGGTAGAAAGAGGAAATCTTTCAAAAATATACCAACTGTGTAATGTGTTAAAACTTTTGTTACAATATTATCAAATTCCTTCAACTCAATCAAATTAATATCTTCATATAAAAATGTGTACTATAAATGCTGTTTCAATCGATACAGTACATTCAGCTGAAAACTTACATAGTGAACCAATTAAATCTGTTCTACAACCATTTAACTCTTATGGAACACAGTTGGAACTAGCACCAACTAAAAATATAGTAGAAATATGAACGCGAACTACATTTACAGGAAAAGTACCCTGCACCGTAAATTTTACGAGCAATGACAATTTAATTCATTTGACATTTAATTCATATAGATATGGAAAATATACATAAATACGGAAAGATAATCAGAGACGCATTTGAAAGAAGTCACTTTGTTTATACGAGTACACCAAAAAATTTAAGGGGGAACAACACTGTGATTATTCAAAAAAAAAAAAATAGATATATTCAAAAATATGTAAACAAAATTTTAACTTAACATCTTGAAAATTTACGAAGTAATGCCCAATGCAATAAGTGCAGGTAGGGAGTTACAACGGCCAACGAAAGCTTTAAACGCGTTTTTCTGAACACGGTGGCCTAGATTTCTCGTAGACGTATGAACCGATTTTAATTTTTTTTTTAATTTTTGTACATGTATTGGCTACAGTCGTACATAGCCGTTTTTAAGAATTCCAAAAATTAATATTTTTTCAAGCCTTTCGAAAACAAAAAAGGGTAAAACCACAAACTCATTTTTCAAACCTGCACCATTTTCTCCAAAAAAAAAAAAAATTAAAAAAACCGCAACGTATGACGATAGCCATTGATGTGTAGATAACGCATTTTTCGGTTTTTTGCTTTCAGATGATTTTTCACCCCTATATCGTGGCCACCAGGGTGCATCAGTTTCTTATGACGTCATTGCATTAATATTAATAACAATTGTAATTTTTAATTATAATAATAATTTTTTAATAATTTAATAAACATTTGTGTCAGTATAGTTGAATATATGTATGTTAAATAAATCAAATAATCATCCATACTTATAAAAAAAATTCTAGAAAATCACTTAATTTTCACGCGTTTACAGTGGTGTTCCCCCCTTAAGGACGCGTTAGATGAAAATTAACAGATACGTATAATTAAAGAAATGCATGATAGAGCTCATAGACGCTACAAAAATACATCAAATGATATATTAGAAAAATACTATTCGCCGAAAGAACAGTTAGCTGAAATAACAGTTGTTCAGCATGTTTATTCGGTAAATATGAAAGAACTAAAACTATTCCAATACAACTGAGAAAATTAATACACACCGATATTTACTTTAACGATAAGACTATGTGCCTAGTAACTATAGATAAATTCTAAAAATACATAGTAGCACGAGAAATTTAAACTAAAATAGCAATTGAAAATGTATTGGAGGAAATACTCAGTATTAGTTTTCCCGAGTGTAAACGATTAATAACTGATAACAAAGCATCTTTCGTCTCACCAGTCGTTAAACAAACATGACATAAATACGGTATTCAAAAAATATAAACTCCAGAACATACTCGTAGACCAGCAGCAAACGGGCAAGTAGAAAGACCCATAACACAAGTAGTGAGCTAACACAAATATTTAAATTCAGTAAATAGAAAACTCGAATTCAAGTAGAGAAGAAAACTTTAGAGTTATCAAACAACTTAATAATTCCCTACACACTGTGAATTCACTACAATGCATTAACAGCTGCAATTTGCTAAAGAAACGTAATGAAAATGATCCATTTTTAAAAATACTGATAACTGGCGATGAAAAATTGGTTGTTTACAACAATATCGAGCGGAAAAGATCGTCGAGCATGCCAGCATATTCATCAAAAGAAGGTTTTGTTATCCGTTTGGTGAGATTACAAAGGAATTGTCTTCTTTTAACTCCTACCACTCAACCGATCGAACAATTCGAATTGACAAATCAAAAAAGTATTGTATTTCATCATGACAATGCAAGGCCACACACATCTTTGGCCACTCGGCAAAAATTATTGGAGCTTGGCTGGGATGTTTTGCCTCATCCACCATATAGTCCAGACCTTGCACTATTTGATTACTTTTTGTTTCGATTTTTACAAAAATCCTTGAATGGTACAAATTTCATCCGAGAAAGTCCCAACCCGCCTGAACAAGAACACTAAGCATAGGATATTCATAAAAGGGACAGAAATATTGTATTAATATAAGTAGCTGGAATCAGACATAAAAATTTACCACGGTATAAAAAAGAAACTGATGAAGAAGATTTAGGAAACATAATCTTAACAAAAAAAAGGAAAAACGGTACATAAGAACAATATAAAGAAGATTACATTTACAAGAAATGAGGGAAGTATATCAGATTATAGCCGTATTGGTAATAATATTCCAAAAGTAAGAAGCAACATTTAAAATAGAGCACATCAAAAATAAAAAATACATATTAAACCACACTGACGATGTATATTTATTTGACGAATTCACATTTCCGTTCCACGCGGCTAATTTAACAAAAATCCTCTCGTCATATGAATAAACACTCGACAAAAACTCTTATCACACTATCGAGAAACATATTTGGAGGAACAAAATAGAAATGTTAGCTGATCGACTTTACGACCACAAAATTGAAAAATAGGACTAAATTTTTTGGAATCAACTTTGAAATCAACCACGAAGATGTAATTCAGATAGAAAGCAAAATCAACGCCTTGATAAACAATAATTAAAAACAAAAAGTAATTTACTATAGATTCGAAAAATTACTGGATTCTACACAAGCAAAAGTTACTCATACTCAAAGAAGCTCATGATCAGACAGAAGTAAGAAAATAAGAAAAAGGAATACTTGCTGAATCATTAAATCTGGATGATGTAAAAGAAGTAGCAGAGACTAATAATATTACGTACACAAATATTCATGAGAAAATAACAGAGGCCATAAACAACAAACACGACGAAGATTTAGAAATTATGAATATATTGACATCCTCCTCGGAATTCGGATTTAATAAAAGATTTTTTGAACAAATTCATAATCTGAATAGAAACCCTTTTCATTATTCTTTTTCTGTATTAGCAATCATTATCATTAATATACCTATGTATATTATTTTAAAAATAACAAGATATTATATAACTCTAAAAGAAAGTAGCTCAAGAGAAAAATTTCAAGCTTTATATAACTGAGAATTAAAAAGGATCATAAAAGAAAAACTTAATCAGGTATGAATCGGGACGATTTAAATTTTTAAGTGAGAGGAGAGTAATAACATACGAGCTGTGTTAAAAAAATAAGGCGAATTTTCAAATTTCGCGGGCTACGTACACTCGATTTTCGATTATTATTTTTACGTTGCTGCACTCGTCTCGAAGATATTTTCACGGTTTTAGCAATATATAATAATACATAAGACAAATGTTTTACGTGTTCGGCGATTTTCTGCTAACGACTCTTGACTCTCCTGAACTCTTCAATTGGGACGATTGGGCTTTGGTTTCGATGTCATAATCATATAAACATGATTCATCACCAGTTATGACTCTTTTAAGCACATCTGGATCGTCGTTGACGTCTTTCACGAATTCCTGACCGATGCTCCTGCGGCGTTGTTTTCGGAAAAAATTCAGCAATTTGGGAATGAAAATCGCAGCCACACGCTTCATGCCCAAAATTTCCGAAAAGATTGCATGGAATGAGCCCACCGACATGCCGACAATGTCAGCAACTTCACTAATTCTGATTCGACGATTCTGCATAACAAATTGCTTCACTTTCTCAACATTTTCATCGGTTGTTGATGTACTGGGGCGTCCAGAGCGAGCGTCGTTTCACCGTATGCCACTGTCAACATTTCAAGTGTTTTTGAGCACTTAATTCGATTTTTCACTAAAAATTTGATTCTCGATAGCAGAAAATCGCCGAACACGCAAAACACTTGTCTTATTTATGTCCCTCACAAGCAAACTAAGCATGCTATATTCTAAAACTGTGAAAATATCTTGGAGACGAGTGTACCAACATAAAAAAAAATAATAATCGAAAGTCGAATGTACGCAGCCCACGAAATTTGAAACCTTCAGCTTATTTTTTGAAGACACCTCGTATACTTGTAGTAAAATACAACGCCGTTTCGTAATTTCATTTTGTGCTAACATCCTAATTTTCAAGGAGAAAGAGAAAAAACAAATCAGTTGCTCTGCCAATATCACCTTTTATAGATTACCTCTTGAAAGAAAATACATAATTCAGTTTTTTAAAAACGTTGCTTATCGCATACGTTTCGGCCCCTACTGCGGTGGTAAATTAATTTTACTTACATAGTATTGTGTATATAAGCCTTACATACTGCCTCCTTACTAGCGGTTGAGTATGCCAGGAATAGGATTGGCATATTTCCTTCATCAATTGAAGCACAAAAGTTATTTCCTTGAACGAGAAGACTGTAATAAAATTGTTCAAGTAAAATGTTCATCCATTTCTAACATCCATTTTACATACATGTGCATATCATGCAACATTTTTTTCCCAGCAATAAATATTTGGTCATCATCAATGTTCTGTTTATCACTGGTAACAAATACACCTTTAAAATGTATAAAAGAAAAGAATTACTCAAGTGATTGTCTATTAAAAGTCTATTCTTATCTTATTTACGAGCATATCATCTTCATCTAACTTTCAAAGCTTTATTTTGCAATACGGAAAATAAATAAGAAATAGTGCGCATATTTTTCGGTAGCCCAGATGTTCCATCGAAATGCTATAAATTGATGTGTTATTTGCCCAATTCCACGACCGTTTTTAGTAAACAACCGCCGTAGCCGACTGGTTCCTGCGTTCACATTAAGCATAAAATGTAATCTTTGAGCAGCAGTGTAGCCTTTGAGTGTGTTTCTGAAAAGTGAAAAAGGTTTTCATCGAGCCATCGTTCGGAGGCGATATAAGTTATAGATTCCTCAATTGGAAGAAAACGTCTATCTCCTCCTATTTGTAAAATGCCCATTGTTTTAGAAACAAAAACCTATCACATATCGAAACTGATTGCAAGAGACAATCGCATTCGTAATTTACATTTGCAGGATATTAAGAGCTAAGAGCTTTTGGCTAAACTTTAGACAATGCCAGCAAAAAATAGATGATATACCCACATACATACTGTTTGGATACAGAAAGAGATTATTTTAGAGTGCATACGGGAAAAACTAATGTATATATTTTCTGATATAAGTACAATGTGGAGTATAAAACACGATAAACTATTAGACATGTTCTGTAAATCGTTTTCGGTTGTCCAGTAAATCGTTCTGTTTTCCAATTTGTTTTTTTTTTTTGAACACTGGCACATCGTTCTGTTCTGAAAATCATGAAAATTTCACTGCTTAATTTTCGGCAACTTAAACATCAGCGGCTTTAAACTCTAATAGAGCGTTTTGTTAAAATAATAATTGATACAAAGAAAATATACTCAAAATAGTTGCATATTTATTTAAATTTTTTTGGGGGAAAACACAAAACCTCTAAGCAAGAACTAGATTTAGTCCAGTTTATGGACTGGCATCCAGATGTAGCGCTCAGCAAACATTTATTATCTGTACTAATTTTTTGTGGAGAATATGGTAAGGTAGACTCTAAGCACCTGAACGCGGCTTTAAGTACTCCTATTACTCGTTATTTGAATTGGGATCTTAATACGGACTTAACAAAAACGGTTCTATTCCATATTTTGAAAGGTAATGCTGTGTTGCCCTTATATATATTGTACATATACACATATATACATAATTGGCGCTTATAAAATCTTCTTGGGTGTTTGGCCGAGCTCCTCCTTCACCTTTTATCACTTGCAAATTAAAATGCAAGAAAGAAGAGGAAAAAGAAACGTAAGCAAGTGAAAACCCAAGAATGGTACAATAAATCGCGCACACATACATTTGCACACAAAGGTTTGTTTTCCGTACCGACGTCACTAAATTGTAAAATTTTGTCAAGAAAAAATGGCGGTTTTCGAATGGCGCCTCCTTTGTATTCTCTACATCGTGGTTAAAATGATATTTACGACTTCTGTTACTGCATGAATAAAAATTCGTCTCTAACTAGCACGAGTTCCGTGTGATCAGATTACTAAATACTTGTAGAATCGCCGAGAAAGATGTCTGATTAGCGGAACTTGTTTGTAATGTTGTCAACTGCCCGTTCTGTAGTATTTATTATGCTGCTATGTATGCTGGCGGCCGCCGTAGCCGAATGGGTTGGTGCGTGACTACCATTCGGAACAGAGAGAGCGTCGGTTCGAATCTCGGTGAAACACCAAAATTAAGAAAAAGATCTTTCTAATAGCGGTCGCCCCTCGGCAGGCAATGACAAACCTCCGAGTGTATTTGTGCCATGTATAAGCTCCTTATAAAAAATATCTGCCGTTTGGAATCGGCTTGAAACTGTCTCTCCATTTGTGGAACAACATCAAGACGCACGCCACAACTAGGAGGAGGAGCTCGGCCAAACATCCAAAAAGGCGCCAATTAAATATATATAATATATATTCTCAAATTGATTTCATTATTTTTCTGATTCTTACTATTTTGTAATTCAAGTTTCATTTTGAAAGTAAAGGTTATGACTTGATCTTACTGTTTTTCCGGATATTTCTCCAATAATTTGGCCACGTTTTCAATACTATTTAATGTATTGTGAAGAATGGTACATGGCTCTTGAATAGTTTAATACCTCTGCCTATTTTTTAAAATCATTTAGTACAAATGCGAAGATGTTGAGAGAGCAACTGAGACTTCCAGACTTCGTAAGATAATAAGTTTTCAAAATTCGGAACAGCTACAGAAAAGTAATGGTAATGAACTAGTAAGGTCTTTAGAATTTTTACTTAACACTCATTTTCCAGGCTGCTCAGACATTGCTGGGCATAGCATGGAAGATACAGAACATTGTCGTGAAGTCAGAATAGACGCTATATCTAAGGACCTACCCTTATGGGTGATTGAAAGTTTAAATCACCGGGACCCGATGGTATTTATCCAGTGGAAATGCAGACAGTCGTTGCATACTTAACACACTGGCTATTAGCAATCTTCAGAGGTTGCTTTTTCACGACCATATACCTCTTAAGTGGAGACAGGTCAAAATTGTTTTCATTCCAGAAGCTGCGAAGCTGGTAAAAGCTCCCATACTCGCCCAAAAGACTTAAGACTGATATCTCTTCTTCTTCCCTACTGAAACTTTGGAGGTTGATAGAATTTCACTTAAGCCTAACTATAGATAAAAATATTATCTCTACGGCACAATATGCCTATACAAAAGGAAATCGGTAGACAACTCTACATAACCTTATTTATATTTTACTACAGAGAGTTCATTGCACAAACAGGAGTTTACTTTAGCTGATTTTCTTGATTTTGAAGGAGCCTTTACCAATGTTAAAGGGGAAGGAATCACTACAACACTCACTGATCTTGGCATTGGCAAAATGCGAAATGGCAGAATCATTGAAGCGAATCTAGGAGAATCTGTGTTCAGGAGATGGGTAAGTACAAAAGAAAAGAAATTAGTTATTTATTAAACTGGTCAAATTTGTTTATTAAGTATTTTGTTGATTATTCATAATTTTTTAAAATTGCTTCACACCACGAAGTAAACTTTCAATTAGCTCCAAAGGAATAGAATTCCACGCTTCCTGTACTCCATTTAATTTACATAATTTTTTTTCTTTGAAATTTTAGAATTTTTTTTTTTACAGTAAAAAGTGCATTGGCATTTAACTCGTTCGAATATTTTAAATACGTTTAATAAAAAAAAAACAACAACAAAACTAGTAAAAATATTCAATATTTACCTTGTACATTAAATGATCCAGGACACATTTTGCACGCGCTAATCCACTGTGTAGCCAATGCTTGCGTGCTTATATCTTCTATGCTGCTGGGTCCTTGTAAATCTTCAATTTCGCTTGCTTTTTGCAAAAGTTCTACATCCTCTTCACAGTTTTTTGCTAGATGGACTACTAAAAAATTGTCAGGCTCCATATTCTGTAAAAACATTATATTGAAGTTATAAAACTTGAAATTGGATGCAGGCAAATTGACTTTCTACAAAGAGTATGTATATTTAAAACAAAAAGTTTAACCAAATGGTGGCCAGTTATAAAGCGATTTTAAATGGATACCAAGATCACTACAACAGACGGTTGGTATGTATGGGCTATTTCATATCAAAAAGGCCGAAGGGCACTAAAATGTCCTGGTTCGAAGTCACGTGCATTTCTGTTATGGCACATAACTATACATTCTTCCCATATACAGCCATGGACAGATAAATAGCACAAATTTGAACCTTATATGTATGTTAAGTTCAGTTTTTAGTACGAACTCTGTTTTGATCAAATAAATTTGTTTGTTTACATTTATTATCTTTATTAAGCTTACATTTATGCGAGGAATTTACCGTTTTTTATGGAATTTTTTTGCGCTCTATATTATTTATGCTTATTTCTGTTTTGAAGTGGACACAAAAATAGCACATTTTAACTTGTGCAGCGGAGAGTAAAACTTTAACTTTGTTTCAGCGATTATTAATATAATAGCTGAAATGATGATGTGCTCTCGGAAAATGGCTTATAATACTCTTAATTTAGTTAAGAAAGAAAAGAAAACCAAAGTCGCGAAAAACTGATGGTAATGTGGATAGAACTATAATACGCAAGAGCAAAGCAGATCCTTTTAAGTCGGCACGGCAAATAATGCTTGAAATAAGCCAAGAATCTGGTCTACAGGTGTCCAGAAAGTCCAGCTGGTTGGCCGCATAAACAAAAAAAAAACACTCCTCTCAAAAAAAAATATCAAACACCGACTTGCTTATGCAATAGCCCACAAAGACAAATATATTCAGTTTTGGAAAAACGTACTTTGGACCGACGAAACCAAATAAATAGAATGCGATCCGATAGGAAAACTATTGTACGTCGTCCAAAAAATCAAGCGCTAAATCCTAGGTTCACAAAAAAGACGATTAAACACGGCGGCGGAAGCATCATGGTTTGGGGAGCTTTTTCCTGACATGACGTTGGGCAGATTGTTTGCGTGGTTGGACATACTCCAGAATAAAATGGAGCCATTTGTGTTTGAGTTTATGCTATTAAATTAGACATTAATGCAGGACAATGATCCAAAGCATACTGCAGAGACAGTGAAGCCATGGCTCAGAAAAGAAAAAAAATAATGTACTGGATTGGCCGGCGCAGAGCCCTGATCTCAATCCAATAGAAAATTTGTGGAATGACGTTAAGGTCGAAATCGCTAACAAAAATGTTAAAAAATTTTATGATTTGTGGGCCGCAGTTGAGGAGGCTTGGTACTCGTACAAAATACTTATCTGGTAAAACAATATTATTACTTAACTATCTGATTATTTGTTTACTATTTTTGCTTTTATTTGGAATTTTTAAGATGTGCTATTTATGGGACCAGGAGGTTTCGTGAGTTACCAACGTTCTCGTAAATTAAATCAGAACTGAAATTTTGTTGACCATTTTTTTGTTTTAAAGTGTTGCTTTTTCCCCAATAAAAAATAATTATTTAAAAACATGTTAAACTCTTTGCTTTCAAAGTCTAAATGGGCTATTTATATGACCATGGCGGCTGTAAATACCAATGTGGCGACCGCTGTAGCTGAGGAAGTTCCGGAATATTGGGAGTTATAAAGGTTGTTCATAAGCCACTCCCTAACATCTCAACAAAGTTTCATTAAATAAATCATTATACTTGGCCTAAAATTGTTCATGTGACATTACACTACACCTGTAGTGGAATTCACTAACACTTTTGAACGATATTGGCATTGTTTTGTTTCCTTAACCACAATTTTCACGACTTTGCTATTCCGTAACCCATTTTATAACGAAAAGCGATAAGACAAAATCAGCTGTTTTGATTAACAAGTCGATTATCGCAAACTAAACAACAAAAACTTTTGGTGTAGTTAAAATTAACGATAAAATAAGAATTCGAGTTTTTAATTAAAACGGCGCAATTGAATCACGAAAAGTTTATTAATTATTTGGGTTACGATTTATCGCGTGAGTCCTCGAACAGAAAATCGACGCCCGCTAAATTTTATATAATCAATCAATTTTAAATTCTGCGTTTATGTTACTAGGTTGTAGCTGCATTGCGACTTTATTATCAACGACCCGTAGGGAACAATGGGGAATATCCATGAACCAGTCGTCCGTTAGTTGAAACGTGGATAGTGAAACAGATGCAATCAACCGTTACATGTTTTGGGCAAAGGTGAGGTTTCCTATGACCCAAGTTGAGCGGTAAACAGCAAAAGAAATTTTTGATTGAGTAGCTCGGCTGTGGCTCGCCTTTTTTAAGAGCTGTAGGTGTTATCCCAAAGCAATATATATACAAAAATTATTAAGTAAATATTAATTTCAAATATAATTGAAAAAAAACACGCAAATTTGAATTTAGCAGCTTGGCTAGAATGTCTTTTTGTTTTTTTTTTCTTTGCATTATTTACTCATATTTAATTTGACAAATATGCCACTCTCTAAAAAATAAAAGTGTTTAGTGGTAGTTAGCATAAGTTTGCGAATAGCAAAATTGTTAGTGCAAGCGGCGAATACTGTAGACAAGAAGAACAATAGACGAATCGTTAGAAGCTAGTGAATCGCACTACTGACCCAAAAAATAATATGGGATATGGCCGGTATCAGACGATAACTGCTGATTATTATTCCCATCAGCTATCAAACCTGAATGAGGTACTTAAAAAAAATCGACCGTCTTTATTGAATAGACGCAAAGTTTTGTTTCACCACGGCAATGCAAGACCTCATACCGCAAGGCAACATTAGGCAAGCTGAACGAGCTCGGATGGGAGTTAATGCCGCATCCACCACACTCACCTTGTGATTATCACCTTTTCCGTGGACTTCAATCCCATATGTGTAACAAGAACTACTCCTCAAAAGAAGCTATAAAAAGGGATATTGAAGCGTATTTTGGCTCCAATGCCAAAAAATTTTTTTGAGCAGGGAATTAAAAATTTGCCTAAACGTTGGGAAGACATTGTAAATATTGAAGGAAAATATATTATTGATTAATAAATACTTTAAACAGATTTTTTATTAATTTTAAAACCACCTTTAAAAAACGCACGAACTTATGGACTGACCTGATATTTAAACTATATTTCCAACAAAAACTCTGTAAATATTAACATTAACTTACTCTTAATAAAAATTTTTATGTGACGAAAGAAAAATTAACTGAATGATGCTTGGTACTGCCACTCTATAGAAATGTAACGAAAGTTGAGTTTTTTATAAAGTCTTAGGTGTAAATTACTATATTAAATATTGCAGAATTTGCCAATCGATGCGTATTGGCCCCAGAATTAAAAATATGAAGGAGGCAATTTCCTAAAATTAAATTTTCCATCGATTTATTATATAACCTTTTAAAAAGGATCCTCTTACAGGACGAAAAAAGGCCAGACCCGGATGCGCAACGGCAGATTTTTAAAAAGGTGTCCAACGGAGGGCTAAACGAGAATAACAATTCATTGGAATTGACAATAGTATTGTGTTACCGGTTGCCTGCCACCATGCTTGGCGCCCACTCGAAAACTAGTCCTACGCAAAAATGCTGTGGATGCGGGATAGCGGGAGCTGGACTGATGACAATAAGTTTATTGAAGCGCGGCCGAGGGCGGACTTTGTAAAGCTTACGGAAGCGATGCAATTCACTTAGAAACAGTGATACCTTTTATATTATATTTTTCAAGATTCTATGAGTTATATTCACTGAAGAGCAAAACTGTAACAAAATGTAATACTTTCTATTTCAACACATTTTTTTTTAGACATGTTTTAACAAATCAAATATTTTTTTTGCATAACTTTATTGGCATGTATGTACTCTCTCTCTCAAACCGGTTTGGTGTCAATGCAACAACAACAACACTAGTAGCAAGCAATAATGCAAATAAAAACAAATGTTACAGTTTTGCACTCAACCCATTTTTTATTTTTTACAATAAATAAAATAAATATTAATAAGATGTCCAATATCCTTTGGATTTTTTCAGCTCGTGGATACGATTGGGCATACTTCGTGTATACCTCAAGACAAAGTCAATCGGAATAGCATCCCATACATCGCGTGTTCGCTCCCACAGCTCATTAACTCCACTGGGCGGACTTGAATATTCGGCAAGCTTCGATTTTACATGACTCCATAAATTTTCGATTGGGTTCATGTCCGGTGATTGTGGAGGCCACTTCAAGTTACGAAATTTTTGGCGTTGCATCCAATTTCGTACAACATGTGCGGTGTGCTTAGGGTCATTGTCTTGTACTTTCCACTACACCCGGCAGATTTTGTTGCAATATGGCCAGGTATTCCTCTTTCCGCATTATACCGTCTATTCGTACTAAAGGACCCACACCGTTTTTGGAAATGCAGCCCCACACCATAATGGAGCCACCACCATGTTTTACTGTCTGCTTGATGTGATGTGGCTGGACTGCATTTGGGTCTTTAACCCAATACCAGGCCCGACCATCTGACTGAAATCGATTGATTTTGGTTTCAACAGACCAAATAACCTGCAATCGTTTTGAAATTTTATGAAAAAAGGTCTTTTATAATCCATTTATAAAGACGTACCTGATCCCAATCTTCAACTGTCCAGCTTTGGTGAGCCGCAAAAAAATCCCGCCTCAACCGCACATGTCTTTTTGTCAGCATTGGCTTGGTTTTCTTCTCTGCTGCCTTTAGCCCCAGTTTTGACAGGCTGCGCCTGGCTGTCCACTGACTGGCATCAATATCCAGCATCTTTAGTGCTTCTTTGGGAGTGACCGCCTTGCTGCTTGTTACCAAATTTGCCAGATGGCGGGCATCGCGGTCGCTTATCTTCCTTGGCCGGCCTCCTTTGTTACTGGGAACAGCGTCTGGTACATTTTTCCGCAGCCTTTGCACAGCCATGTGGCTCACTTCGAATTTTTTAGCTATTTTGGGGAAATCCCCATTTGTTCTCCCGCCCCTTTTAAAAAAAGGGGTATAAGGGGGGGTAGAGGGGTGTATCCCCATCTTAAAACTGAAAACAGAACCTACCGGAGGCTTATAGTTTTTAAGTTATTTGAGTTTAAAAATTGTAAAATTGACCAAGAATCCTCCTATTTTGGTTACTACAACCAGCCGAAGTGCTGCCAGACATCGTATAAATAAACAATTTTAGAAGATAATAAATGACTAGAAATACAAAATTTTACAAATTATTTCTATATTATATACGTCTATTCATATATATATATATATATATATATATATATATATATAGGTATATTTATGGATATATGTATATATTTATATACATATATATATTAATGCTTGATTTTCAGTAAAGTATGTTTGATTGTATGCATTTTGAATATATGATATACATATATATATGATATATATATTTTTAATTCCAAATTTTCACTATATTATGAATATATGATACATATATATACATATATATATTTAAAAAAAAAGAAAAAAAAAGCGCCGCAGGCGAAAATTTGGCGCGATTTTTAATTCCAAATTTTCCCTATGTTATGAATATATGATATATATATATACATATATATATTTAAAAAAAAAAAGAAAAAAAAGCGCCGCAGGCGAAAATTTGGAATAAAAAATCGCGCGATTTTTAATTCCAAATTTTCCCTATATTATGAATATAAAAGAAAAAAAAGCGCCGCAGGCGAAAATTTGGAATAAAAAATCGCGCGATTTTTAATTCCAAATTTTCACTATATTATACATATATATATTTAAAAAAAAAGAAAAAAAAGCGCCGCAGGCGAAAATTTGGAATAAAAAATCGCGCGATTTTTAATTCCAAATTGTCCCTATATTATGAATATATTATATATGTTCTTTTTTATATATTAAATATCTATATATAAAAAAGAATAATTAAAACATTTTGCGTAAAACTTTTTTCTTCGTAGGCGGCCTTCGGCCGCACTGCAAAAAAAATCACCCTTAATAGTCAAACACCGTCTCCGCTGCACATCGGAGTTTTACGTGAAGCGGAACTGTATTTCGAAAATCATATCGATATTGTATTTATTGTATTTATGAACTCAATATATACACTTTAGAGGTTGTAAACCCCCATTCCTTCATTATTCTAACAAAAAAGAGTGTGTGGAAATTATGTTCCTATGTTGCTTCGTTTTCAATGGCATTCTATTATTTTTTTTATTTTTTGCTTCTGGCAGCACTCCATTCAGCCATGCTTTTCAGTTATTGTAAATTTAGCTGGCATATTTGGAGTTAGCAACTTAAAAATGCAATATAAATGGTTAATTTGTGGTATAAATAAATAAAAAGAGTTAAAAACGTATGTGTATGTTAATATAGTTTCAATATTTATTAAAATAAATGTGATAAATGCACTTATTCTATCAAAATTTGGTGAAGATAAAAGACAAACTTTATCAACAAATAACTTAAAAACTATTATTAACAGAATAGTGTTGGTGCTAGTTTTAGCAAAATAAGCACGAAGTGAACATCTCCTGTGAATTTCATTGAAAAATTCGTAATATTTCTCTCAAAAGAAGTGATGGGAGAACACATGGGGTCGGAGCCGCTATTTTTCTTTTAGACTCGCCCTTCTTCAGCAAATCAATTATTTGGTGTTGTACTTCCCGATTTAACATTTTGTCTTATTCACGGTCACGTTTATAATAATTAAAAATCCACCAAATATATAATTACGAGAAAAATAACGGAAAATTTGAAAATTAAGTGCAAAACTGTAACATTTGTCTTTATTTGCATTATTGCTTGCTACTAGTGTTGTTGTTGTTGCATTGACACCAAACCGGTTTGAGAGAGAGAGTACATACATGCCAATAAAGTTATGCAAAAAAAATATTTGATTTGTTAAAACATGTCTAAAAAAAATGTGTTGAAATAGAAAGTATTACATTTTGTTACAGTTTTGCTCTTCAGTGTACGTGTATACTCGCGCGGTTTTTCCAAATTTATAATGCTGCAGATTTACAAACATCCTTTCAGTGAACGTCTCTACATACGAACTTCTTTCTTAATTGAGGTGCCTGACTAAATTATACAATTTTAACAATTCCTTAAAATCTTTAACTTGCTGCTTTCAGTTTTAAGATGGGGATACACCCTCTATCACCCCTTTAACATCCTTCTCTTCAAAGCGTGTTGCATTATTCTAAATATTTCCCCAAGATTTTGAATACTGGGCCCAATACGCATCGCCCACCTTGACTTTTTTTGATCAATTTTTATCATAATCAGTAATTACCATAATTTGCATTCTTGACAAGTGTGGATTAAGATTACTTTGACTAGACCACCTGTTTCCACACAACCCGAAATCATTGTATAATTAACTAAAGCCAAACCAGTTCTTTACAGGCTTCTATCCCAAATACATATATTATGATTGATAAAATCTATTGTATCTATACATTTTAAAAAACGTACACGTTGTACGTTTATTTGATCAATTGCTTAGTTTATTAAAATTTACATATAGGGGCCGCCCCTAACTTTCTCTCGACGCCCAACAACGCATATTATGGTCAAAGGTAATTTTCCGGCTCACTTCTGTTACACTTATGTATGTAAGTATTCTTGTTCGAGTAGTGTTTACCTGGCAAATAATTATACCGTATGTTACACCAAGATCAGCACAACATTTTTCTAAATAAACAATGTCCAGTTTGCTCAATGTAACAGATCGCGCCATGGTGAATCAATGCTTTTATAGCTACTAACAATATGAAATTAAATATCACTGGCGGAAATTTATATTACTTCAGAAATGACGAGACAGAACTAGCAATGAAAACACAAAATTATTATCGGCGACTTTTCCACAGCGATTGACCAGTGTTGTTTAGCTATATTATAAATAACTATCGATACCGATAACTATGGTTTGGTAGCTGTGAATGACAAACTGTGTTGACATTTCTGTTCAGTAAAATTTGGCAAGTTATCATGGATCGTGTAACGCCAGAACAGCGCTTCCAAATTGTGAAAATTTACTCTGGAAAAAATAAGTCTGTTCGCGAAGTTCATAGACCGAAGGGTTGAAGAAGACGACGAAATGTCGATTCGGCGTCGTTCTTAACTTCTTAGCCGAATGGGTTGGCGCGTGACTACCATTTGGAATTCCCAAAGAGAACGTTGGTTCGAATCTCGGTGAAACACCAAATTAAGAAAAACATTTTTCTAATAGCGGTCGTCCCTCGGCAGGCAATGGCTAACCTCCGAGTGTGTTTCTGCCATGAAAAAGGTCCTGAAACTGTAGGTCCCTCCATTTGTGGAACAAACTAAGAACAGAAACTAAGCAACAATAAAAGCAATGGATTTCTCCCGGTGAATTTGCTCCAAAGAAGGCGAAGACAGTCCTATTGAACGGAAAAGGTCATGCGACGATTTTTTGGGAGGCAAACTGCGTCATCTTGGTGGATCTTTCAGAAAAAGGAAGAACGATCACTGGATAATACAACAGTGAGTTAGTGGATCGCTTTCACAAAACATTTAAGAAGACACGGCCGCATTTGGAGTTGTTGCCGTCGAACTGCATGAATTGCGTTATGCGGCATTCATTCAAGCAGAACTCTTTCAACACGGTGCCGTTTTCCGTTAATGTATAGAGAAGTCATTGGAAGGAACGCATGGAATTTTTTGGGATACTCATATTGCCCACGTTATCACTACATAATATAAAACAAAGCCGCTTTTTCTGTCCCTATGTCCCCGTATACGCTTAAATCTTTAAAACTACGCAACGGATTTTGATGCGGTTTTTTTTTTAAGATAGATTGATTGAAGAGGAAGGTTTATATCTATATAATGTGAAGAAATATATAAAGGGGGCGTGGCAATCGGTCAAAATGTGGCAAAAAAACATAATTTTTTTTGTTTTCACGGCCATAAATCATAAACGAATCAACCAATTAAAATGAAACTTTCTTAGAGTTTAACTTTGAAATATTTACTTTCGTTCTGCATCAAAAAAAAAATTGATATATTTGTTATTTAACCAAAATTGTTTAAACAAAAGCAGCTCTTTTTCCAAAAAAAGCTGTTTGTGTGTTTGTTCGCTGTCAACCGAATGAAGCAACAGGCGTTAAGCGATAATCTCACCACACCTCATTAATGTTGAATTACATCGTATGGTGACGTATGTATGTATGTATTTACGAATCGCTACATATGTATCTATGTATGTACTGAATTCCATGTAATTATATGTACATACAATTTTACAGCGAAATAAAACGTTATTTTCACGTTCTATATTAGTAAATCGCACATAATTAAAATACAGTTTTTGAATAGTTTTCATTGATTCGGAGCGCGTTTAGTTTGCTAACGATTCCATATAATAACATTTTTTGTCATTTACTTTTTACGACAACTAATAGCTTATTTTCGAAGCGATTTCAACAAATAGGTACAACATTAATCCTTATCCAATTAAATACCTTAAATACATTGTTGTTTTCATATAGATCTATGTATATGGCTCTTTACAGCATATAATTAAAAACAATATTTTTCAAGATATTGCATCAGTAATTAGAAATTGAGATCTACCGGAAAAATTGCGTTAGCTGTTGCGTCATCCGGCATTGCCGCTACTCTTTTGGAAGGAGGCCGAACCGCACACTCTACATTCAAGCTCCCGCTGAAAATCGCCACCGATGATGATAACAGCGTCTGTAGTGTTTCTAGACAGAGCAATACAGGAAAATTGATGCGTGACTGCTCATTAATAGTCTGGGACGAAGCTACCATGTCAAACAAGACGTCTGTGGAAGCACTGGATAGGACAATGCGCGATTTGCGCAACAAAAATGCACCTATGGGTGGATGTACAATTCTGTTCTCAGGGGATTTCCGTCAAATCCTACCAGTTGTGACTCGAGGAACACGTGCTGACGAAATAAATGCTTCGCTAAAAAGATCCCACCTTTGGTCGCATGTCAATAAATTAGATCTTAAAACTAATATGAGGGTTTCGTCATCTTCACGTGAGAACAGGCTATTTCCAGAGATGCTGCTAAAAGTTGGCAATGGAGAATTAACACAAAGTGAGGGAAGGATTAACCTAGAAAACCTTTGTGTTTTGATAGACAACATCCAACAGTTAGTCAACAATGTCTATCCTGACATTGATAACATAAGTTATAAGACAATATCTTGGTTTAAAGAAAGAGCTATTCTGTCACCAACTAACGAACAAGTAGATAAAATAAATAACTGATTATTTCAAAGATTGATGCGCCGACGAAAATATACTACTCGGTCGATACTGTCTGGACTCCCTCCTCACAAAATGGAGCTGAAAATAGGTTGTCCTGTTATTTTATTAAGAAACCTAAGTCCACCTAAACTTTTCAATGGCACGCGTTTGCTGGTAAAATCACTGAAAACTTTCATAATAGAGTGCACAATACTGACAGGATGTGGTACCGGAGAAGATGTATTGATTCCCCGAATCCCTCTGATACCATCGGATCTACCATTCCAATTTAAACGCTTACAATTTCCGGTAAAGACATCTTTTGCAATGACCATTAATAAATCTCAGGGACAAACTTTCAACGTTGCAGGCTTAGATTTGAGTGTTGACTGTTTTTCACATGGCCAACTGTATGTCGCTCTTTCAAGAGTAACCTCTAGAGAAAACATGTTTGTATTGTCTAATGACAAGAAGGTTATGAACGTTGTATATAAAGACATTCTGTAATATAGTAATTGTTGTAAAAATAAAATAAATACATATGTAAATGCGGGCCACGGGCAGTAATGAATAAGCCAAAACTACTGGATCGATTTTAATCATTTTTTCAGTGAGTGACATAGGGTATCTATTTTATACCCGTGCGAAGCTGGGCGGGTTGCTAGTATACTATAGAAGGCTGATGCATGGGCATCATCTGGCTAAATGACAGTCCAGAGTATTGTATACAAATGCGAGGAAGCATTTTGCCGAGAGTAAGCCCGAAAAAAAATCAGTAATGGATTTCAAACGTAATAGTGTGATTGCATTATATTTGTCTGGAAAATCACAACCAGCGATTGTTCGTTAGCTCGAGCCCCTTAAAGTAAATAAAGTTTTTGTTTATCGCACCATTACTCGTCAGAATGATATATGTAGTTAACATCGCGAAACGTTATTGAGGTGGTCATCAAAAGACTGCAACAACACGTGAAATGGTTCAAAAGTGAAGAAGCGACTTGAGGGAAATCCCGACGAAATGCCAATCAAATGGGGAAAGAATTGAAAATATCTGAACCTAGCATCCGCCGAATACTGAAAAATGATCTCAAAGTCAAGCCTTATAAGATCCAAAAGGCGCATGATCTCACACCAAAGCAGCAACAAGTCACACTAGAGAGAGTAAAGGAGTTGCTTCGCTTGGCCGAAAGCGGTCACTTTCCGAACATTGTGATTTCTGACGAGAACATTTTTAAAATTGAGCAACTCGTAAACTTCCAAAACGATAGGGTTTATTTGACCGACCGTTCATACGAGAATTTCAGTAATCGATTGGCCCCCAGGAGGCAGCACCCACCACAGGTAATGGTTTGGACCGTTGTAACGCCGCTGTAACCGCAGATGGGCGCTCTACAATCGTTTTATTCGAGCCTGGCGTGAAGATAAATGCGAAATATTATCGGGAGGATGCTTTGAAGCCATGGGCAAACAATCATTTCGGTGGCAGACCATGGACGTTTCAACATGACTCGGCACGGTCTCACAAAGCTCGAGTGAACCAAGAATGGCTCAACAACTTCATAACGTCCACGCAATGGCTCTCAAATTCAGCAGACGCGAATCTGATTGATTATTCTCTTTATCCCATTTCGGAGAGCAAGATCCCAACTAAAAGATTCACCAATTTCGAGACGCTGAAAAAAGTCTTTGCCCGCAAGCGAACCAAAATACCTACAAGTCACAATCGGGCAGCTTGCGATTCGTTTCTGGACCGTCTCAAGGCAAAAAGGGTGGTCATATCGAGCAAGAGTAAATTGATTCTTATTTTTGTATTATTTTCACACATTTTTTACTTTGAGTTTAATAAAAGTAATTTTTAAAATTAAATTTATGGACTTCATGTGCCGGACCCTGGAGAAAGAGCAAATCATCCGAAAATATACCAACTGTGTAATTAGTTAAAAATTTCGTTACAATATACAGTACAATTCCTCTTAACCGGTCACCTCGGGACTGCATACCTGGCCGGTTCCCGTTTTGGCCGGTTAATCCGAAGTGTGCTTGTATAATATATTGTATACATACATATAAAAAAATGGAGAAGATTTTTTACATATTTATGTATTTCATATTTACATATGTTAATGTGTTACATCAATAAAATATAAGTGTAATAATTATTTTTTGGAAAAGTCTGTGATTTTCTTCTGTTCTTTAACCTTCAGTGAATTTCTGAATGCGACATCCCTCCATTTTCTAATCACCAAAACGTTTAATGCTGTTGACTCATATTGCTGCTCAATGTATTTCAATGCAAAGCTTCATCGACGACCTCGCAAATCGGTTTTTTTTCTCGTACAACGGCTACCCAGATTTCTATCAGATTCCATTTTCGAGCAAAACTCCTCAATGGAACGCCTATCTCTTCGCCAGTCATTTACAGTGCTTTTTCCAACATTAAATTCTGCACATATTTTCGCTACGGATTCACCATTATCAATCCGCCTTAGCACTTTTAAACGTGTATCCATCGAAATCACAATTTGTTTGCGCTTTGCACTCATTGTTAAGGAAAGAACTATGTTATGTCCGTACCCACAGCAAAAACAAACCAAATTGATCAAAACGACAAACGACAAAATCCTATCTACCATCGTTTATAGTTTACTTCGCCGGGATCTCCCCGTAATATCGGGGGAATCCCAGCCGCATCGCCTCGCCGGTGAATTTCTTGGAAAACATTGCATTGCGCTCGGCTGTTGTAAACAGGCCGGTTAATCCGCCGACCGGTTAATGCGAAGCCGGTTAAGAGGAATTATACTGTAATTAAATTCCTTCCCCATACATATATGGGGAATGCTGCTGAAGTGACAGTCCTTAGCCGGATATAAATCCGGATCGTTCCGGTAACGTAGAACCGACTGTCGTGGGAACGCGAGGCCGATCTTTATTGGTTGCTTGATATTTTACAACTAAACTTACAAAGCAGTTTAATTCTAATACTAAGACTAGAAGCTAAGCCCCTGTTCTTATAACGTGACCGGTACTTTGTTGAGTGGGCGTTTTCCACGGGAACGGCAATCGTCATTTCAATGGCACCGCAAGAATTTTTCTTCAGCGAGAACACTCATTTACAGCCTATTGCTTTATGGTTTTGTGTTAAATCGACAAGATCCCATGTGTAATTATGAGCCAGAACCTGATACTCATATT
The DNA here is from genome assembly GCF_028408465.1 of Anastrepha ludens. Classification (NCBI taxonomy): domain Eukaryota; kingdom Metazoa; phylum Arthropoda; class Insecta; order Diptera; family Tephritidae; genus Anastrepha; species Anastrepha ludens. The sequence goes on from NC_071500.1 coordinate 73,410,262, forward strand.
ATATTGCAGATTTTTACTGACCTCTTGATATCGCCTGTTCTATTGATATTGGCATCAAAACATCAGTTTCTTGCAATAAAGTAAAAAATGTTTCTGCATCGTCGGCCTGCCTTCTCGCCTTTCGTTAAAATTTTTGGACGCCCTCGGCCAAACTTCACTGAAGACAACTCAATAGAATCTGAACCCGCTTCTGGCGTTTAGTAATCACTTTCGTTACTAGTCGCTTTGGTTCTATCAGATTTAAATAAATCTGGTGACTCAACATTCATGGCTTTGTCAGCGCTGTTGTTCAAAATTGCGTATTCAATATTAACAACCTCTTTCGACCCATACATCTCGGCTTAAGTATCACATCGCATTTAGTCTTGTCGTAAAAACACCATGTTTTGGCAGTCTCACCTGTATACTCTTTCGCCATGATCTGGATTTTTTTTTATTTTGCGTTTTGTTAAGTACTACAGCGGTAGAGCCAGTAACTTTCAATTGGTTCACATCTGACTTCCTCCCCAACCGAACTTCATACGAAGTTGAATTAACTAGTACTCTTGTTAGAGACTGATTCCTTAGGTACGCTGCACATGCTATGTCTTCCGCCCAAAATACTTCATCCATACTTGAACTCACCTACATAGTTCGGACCATTTCTCCCAGCATTGAGTTAAATCCACAGCAACGTTTTTTTGTTGAACATTTAATTGTTTTTTTATACCATTACGTTTTAGAAAATATTCAAACTCAATATTCACATATTCCGTCCAGTTATCGCTCCTTAAAGTTTTCCTTACCGGTTGACATTCGATCATGCTAACACAATTTTTAAAAATGGCTAATACACTGTTTACGTTTAATAAAAAAAAAACGTGAACATATCTACTTTTGTCGTCAACCATAGTTACAAAATATTTTGCACCCCTAATGTAACATTTGTTAATTTAGCGGTAATAATAGGTGTGCAAAAGCTCCTGCAGTTCAGTTGTTTTTGTTTTTGAACCATTAAAAGGTTTCGTAGGCCACTTACTTTTCATACAATTTATACAGTTTTAGTTTCTGTAATTGAGTCAAACTTTACTCCACGAGCAAGTAGTGTACTTTGTAGTTATTTCAGATTTTGCAGATTTAGATGCCCGTAACGTGCATACCATTTCATCAGTTCAAATTTATGATAATTGTAGCACAAAAAATCCTTACTGGGTATCTCGTATACAAACAAATTCTTAAAAGGCAACAATCTGACTAATTCCTTTCCTTTGTACATAATAAGAGCACATTCTGTATGAAAGATTACTTATACATTGTAACCATTCGCAATAGCCTTTCCAACTGAAATAAAGTTGCATTGGAGCTCCGTCATATTTGGCACTTCTTTTGAAAGAAACTTATTTCCATTCAGGTTCCACACAACATTACCTCGACCACTGGATTGAAACATTTTCCACTGGCAATCTCGATTGCTTCATTATGTGACTCAAAGGTATTGAACATGTTACGATGCACACAGATGAGGGCTGAAGCGCCACTATCCAAACACATGCAAATTGGCTCAGACCATTATTGGTTGTAACAAAATCAGAGAACGAACATGTTCCTGAACGATTTCCACAATGAGTCTTAGCTTGAGTGTTTTCTCTATTATTATCTTTGCATTGCGCTGCGTAATGTACCTTTAGTTCACATTTAAAATTGTTATTTTTCATACACCATTTTAACCGTTATTGCATTTGCTATCATTGTAGTTGGTTTTGCACATTCGCGAAGTTGTGTTCATTATTTTCACAACTGGCACCTTCCTCAACGAGTTTGATTTTTAAAACATTTAACCTTGGAAGCTGGCACTGCAAAATTTTCGTAAGAGCTGGGTAGGCTGTCCAACAACATTATTGAATAAAGTTCTTCCTGAAAAGTGATATCATTTGCGGACAACTTATGAACTAGGTCCCTGAAAATCTGTATGTGTTGTTGAACATTAGAATATTTCTTCACATTGTTGATTTGGGGGGCGCTTATTGACAAAATTAACACTAACACTGATTTCATAAGTTCACCTAACGTCAATGTCCGTAACTCTTGGTGGATTAAGACACTTCGAATCAACCCACACCACGTGTCGTAATTGTTTCCTTCCAATTTATCAATGTTGTACATTGAGCTCACCATCTTTCACAAATTTATCGAACATTGTAGCTTTCAATAGATTAAAATCACTATTTTTTCCATAGAACAGGGCTGGACTCATAATCTGAATAATTGAAATGTTTATAAGCAAGTAAGTGTTTTATTCAAAGCTAATGTGGCATGAGAATATAATAGAAAGTACAGTGATGCATTTATGCGTATTTACGGTTAATGTACTTCCCACAATTAAACAGGTCTAAATATTTTTCCATATGAGGCACGCCCCACAAAAACATAATGCAACGCAAAATTTTCTCAAACCCATAATATGATGGGTACTTTTGGATGCCAGAATCAGCAGGCAAAAATATCTTGGAAGCCAATTCCTCATAAAAAAGTGAATTAAAAAAGCGTTGTGTAATACATTTATTTTCCTTAGGAATATTATCCATTATTCCATAAAGCCAGCAAAGCAATAAAATAAATTCATCGAACACTATACTACGTATATTAAACACAATTAAGTGTAAAGCTGTAACGTTTAAGTTTATTATCAAATTATGATTAACTTGGCAAATAGACGAAATCATTTGACATATTCATAATTTATGTTTTAAATACAAGCATTCCTTCTTATTGGTTTGATTCTTCAAATTTGGCTTACGAATATTTATGCTGTTGGAAACACTGGCTGTAACTAGAACATAAATTAAACATTTTGGTTCTTCCCCTTAAGTGGTTGACTTTAAGATATTCCCTTAAATATTTCTTGTCATGTCTATAACACCTCCAGGTCCGGGTAAGCTGCTAGGAACTCCCATTAAATAGCTATCTATTTGTCGTGCTGCCTGTCGTCCTTCGGTAATGGCCCAAACAACCAATGATTGACCTCTGCGGCAATCTAAAATTAAAACAAAATTTTACTTGTTTAGATTTATTTGAATTTAAAATATCTTTCTCATGTAGATACTTTTATAAATTAATGACAAAGTGAAATAAATATGTTAAAATGGGGTTGAAAATTTTCAAGCTTCTCCATTGTAATATGTACAATATACTTATAGATACATATGCACATATACTCAATACATATGTACATGTGTCGCTAGTTACATACGATTTCCCAATAAAGTAGTTTAACAAAGGGAAAACTTAATTTTTGAAATGAATTGATGCTTTATAAATGTATTTTTAATTAATTACTAGTACTAATAAGAATAAATAAAATATGAATATAATGAGTAAACCTGTTTAAACATTTCTAAAACATATCAGCCTATCATTTCAGCGTTTCAAAAAAATGTTTAACAAAAGCAAGTGGGGGAAATATGTATGTTCCACTTTTTTAAAAAAGGCAGTTAAAAAGTTAGTAGTTACAAAAACAAGGATAATTTTTTCCTGCACTTAAAAATCCTTTCCCAATGAAAGGAGGATAAAGATCCAACGGCTTCATTGGATGGGCCATGTCGTCCTAATGAATACAAACGCTCCGGTTCTCAAAGTAATCAATTCAGTACCAGCTGGTAGTAGCAGTGGAAGAGGAAGGCCTCCTTTGTGTTTAAAAGATCAGATGGAGAAGGGCATGGCTTCACTTGGTGTGTCGAACTGGCGCCGGTTAACACGAGGAAGGAACGACTGGCGCGCTTTGTTAAACGCGACCAAAATCGCTTAAGCGGTTATCGCACCAATTAATAAGAAAAAGAAGAATACGTTTAAGGCGATGATGAAGTTCAGTAGCATATGTGATAAGTATCTTGCACACAACGGATAATACAGTTGTGTACGGATAATACAGTCTGTCTAATGGAACAGTTCCGTTATAAAAAGATTTAAATACTGCTAAATAGGCGTATCCTTTTCGCAATACGCATTGTGCAATTTTTCAATTTTGCGATAAATTTAGAAAGCGTGCGTTGTTTTTACAAAATGTGTTCCAGGTATGAAAACCGATTTGAAGCAGTGTTTCTATGTGCACACTCTAAAGGTCTAAAAATGTCACGTACGTCTGCAACATAGTGTTTGAAGAAGTCGAAGACGTTCATAAATAAATGGGAGCAGCGTTATACCGAAGTTAAAAACGTTTCCGACTTGCTTGGACGAGGCTCCAAAATACCTCTCCAAAGCAGGATCAGAAGATCATTGATTTATTAGTGTCAAAGACAAATTTACCGTTGCGTGAAGCAGTTTTAAGGAAAAGTTTACATTTACAAATTCTGGAGAAAATTGAAACATGATTTGCTTGGACTAAAACAAATTCGGAACGGAATTGGGCAAACGTAATATTCACGGATGAATTTTCTTTTTGAGCGAATAGTTGCCTACGTCGTTCCGGGTATACTGCTGATAATCGGGCTGCTTCTCCGTAAAAGATGCGGCCGTTTATTTGTTTACCATCAATTTGAATGCAGATTTAATGAATAAAATTTACCAAAAGGCGATTACCTCCACAACACGTGCAGAAATTAACACAAAGTATAACGCGAAGATGTGAAACCATTATAGCTAATGATGACATGGTGAAAATATTTTTAGAAGTGTGCCCAAGTTCACACTGTTAACCAGCTCTCAGATGAGTGGGAAGAGATTTGAATAAAAAAGTGCATCAATTCTTTAAATGTAATCCGCAAGAAAATAAATCAATTTGTAATACTAAATATATATGCGACATTTAACTACAAAACACGCGGAAATTTATAAAGAATGGGACAATAACGAGGACACCGAAGTGCAACAATGTGAAAAAAAAGAAAAGTGACGTATCACTCGAGTGAAAATTTAATTGTTTCTTCAATATTAAAAACTGTCACCACCGATGGAAAACTATTTCTGTTCCTGGACAGTGAAGGATTTAAATAATGGATCCTATTTATGAATCACTTGGCATGAACCTAATAACGCTTAACGCTTTGTTAGTTATTAAGCTCAACTCGTAATAAATAACAAATATATATGTACGTATATAAATAAAAAAACAGCAAAATAATTGGAAATAAAATTAAATTACTCTTTAAAAAAAATGCATTTCTTTTTATCTACAAGGCAAATTAATGTGAAGACCGTTTGCATTGACTTTTTCAGTCGTTTGCTCACTTACCGAGTCTCATTTTGCGAACGTTAATCGTATCTCTCCTTCTGCGATGTTCTTAAAAGAGCGTCACACGAATGTCTGAACTCAATGCGCTCGAGAGAAAACAAAAACAAAAAGAAACGAAGTCTCTTGCTCAGAGCGAGAGCGAGTGTGTGTGCATTTGTTCGCAAACAGAGAGTAAAGAATAAAACGGTCAACATTTATTTGCATATTATGTTTCTAAGTTATGGCGGTCACACTTCTATGAGACAGCAGCATTGCCAACAACATGGTCAAACGCTCGAATGCGGGCTTTATCGGTACATCACATTAATGCAGATTCCGAGAGTAAACAAGAATAAGCCCCTAAATATATTGTATTTTGGAAGAGTAGCAAAAGCGGAAGGAAAGATACGATAAGAAACATCACAAGCTTCCCAACTATCAGGTCGGAGATTTGATTGTCATCGAGCATGTGCCTACAGCAACCGGGGACTTGCACTAAGTATATCGAGCTTCCAAAGGTCCGTATCTAGTCACAAAATTACTGGACTACGACAGTTGGATCGTATAAGATTCACATGAATCCCTGATACGCGCTAGTACCAGGGTTGGACGCCGATGACGATGCAAATGCGGATATTGACGGATACCTACTACCACATTCTTTCATACTCATTGTAATTAAAACATCCACTTGAATTCCTTTTGTTATAAAATAAACTCAATAAATTCATCTGTGACACTAGTAAAGTATCATAAGAGAAAAGCACCTATAAATATGGGTGCAGGGAAAAGAATCTTGAAGGCAGACGTATCCTTACTTGTACATTCCGAGTTAGAAATCATTTTTCCGGTTTTAACGAAATATGCTTTTAATTCAAGAGAACAGCATTTCTTTAATAGTGGCAAAAAGAGACGATGAGAAGCCAATATGAAAAACCTTGAATATTTAAAAAATCCCCATTATTATGCACATATATATATATATATATGTATATAAAGTATATATAATTGGCGCATACACCCGTTTTAGGTGGTTGGCCGAGCTCCTCCTCCTATTTCTGGCGCGCACCTTGATGTTGTTCCACAAATTAAGGCACCTACAGTTTTAGGTTAAATCCGAACGGCAGATATTTTTTATGAGGAGCTTTTTCACGCCAGAAATACACTCAGAGGTTTACCATTGCTGTCGAGGGTCAACAGCTATTAAAAACAACTTTTTCTATCATTTTGTGTGTCATTGCATAGAGATTCGAACCTACGCGCTTCCGAATGATAATAATGCACCAACCTATTCGGCTACGGCAGCCGAAAAACCTCAACTACACATAAATAAATGTTTGAAATAGTTCAGGTCTAGTGAATATAGTGGTATCCCATATTCGAAAATACATACTAATGCCATCTTTTATAAGTTATACACCCAATAAAACATATGTACATACTCGTTTGTGCAAATAAAACTTACCTCCAGCGGCGAATACTTTGGAGTTTGATGTCCCGAAAAGACCATTGCTGGATTTTATGTTTCCCCGAGCATCAAGGTCAAGGCCAATTTCACACGGTAAAGATTTTTCAGGACCCAAAAATCCCATTGCCAGCAAAACTAAATCCGCAGGGTAATTTTTCTCGCTACCTGGTACTTCAGACATTGACCATTGCCCACTAGATGTTTTATCCCATTTTACTTGAACTGTTTTCAAAGCTTTTATACTGCCCTCTTCTCCTATCAATTCTTTTGTTGTTGTGCAGTACTGACGAGGATCATTACCAAACTTCACGCGAACTTCCTCGTGTCCATAGTCAACTCTGTGTATTTAATGAAATCTATAAACGAGTGTTTCAAAATAATAATTATTTGCATACCTGAATACTTTAGGCCATTGTGGCCACGGGTTGTCAATGGCACGATGTTTAGGTGGTTCGGGTAAAATTTCAAAGGTGGTAATACTTTTAGCACCTTGTCGTAAAGCTGTTGCCATACAATCACAGCCGGTATCTCCGCCACCAATTATAATTACATGTTTGTCTTTAGCAGATATAATGTCATTTTTGCTACCAAGTTGTTTTTTTTGCTGGCCTTCCAGAAACTCCATAGCAAAGTGCACCCCGTTTAAATCTCTGTTGTTTAAATTTAAATCTCGTGGGGAGGTTGAACCAGTGGTAAGTAGCAACGCATCGTACCTTAGAAATTAAATTAAATGTAAAATCGCATAAAAAAAATCTCTGAAAACGCTTACTCCTCTAGTAACATCGATGCCTTTATATCTTTGCCGACATATGCATTTGTTCGAAACTCTATTCCTTCGTCAGCCATTAGATCAATACGACGTTTGACGACAGCTTTGGACAACTTCATAGTTGGGATGCCATACTGTAGTAAACCACCAGGCCTATCATTTCGTTCAAAAACGGTAACGAAATGGCCCGCTCGATTTAATTGACTTGCAGCTGCTAGACCAGAGGGTCCAGATCCAACAATAGCTACCCGTTTACCAGTGCGTAGCTTTGGTATATCCGGCTTCATCCACCCTTGCGCAAATGCGTGATCAATAATAGCACATTCAATATTCTTGATAGTTACAGATGGTTCCGATATACCTAAAACGCATGCTCCTTCACAAGGTGCTGGACAGACCCTACCAGTAAACTCTGGAAAGTTATTCGTTTGTAAAAGTTGATGTAAAGCTTCTTGCCAATTATTATTAAAAACAAGGTCATTCCACTTAGGAATGATATTTCCCAATGGACAACCATGAGTATTTGACTGACAAAAAGGCACTCCACATTCCATACAACGAGCAGCTTGTGTTTTCAAATGCTTGTGAATATATGGAAAATTATAGACCTCTTCCCAATCTTCTTGTCGTTCACTAGCCTTTCGATATATATTCACCGCTCGCTTATATTTGATGAAACCACGTACCTTATCTAATGGTTGCTGCTCTAAAACCTTGTTTTGCAAATTCTCTTTATTTTGAAGGGCTTCTTCAATATCTCTAATATCTGGTTCATTTGCAGGTGCCTTTAGTCTTTTAATTTCACTAAGATTTTCATTTACTTCGGAAAGAGATGTATTTTCTAGATCTTGTAAAGCCTTTTGGTATTCATATGGGAACACTTTTACAAATTTGGCCTGACTTTCAGTCCAATTCAAGCTCATATCTTTTGCAATTCGAGAATTAGTCTTCTTTATAAAATCATCTAGTAAACTCTTTACTAAAGTTACATCTGAATCAAGTTCCAGTGGAAGCAACTCAACAGTTTCAGGGTTTACTTTTGCCTTAAAAGAGCCATCGATATCATATACATAAGCAATTCCACCAGACATGCCGGCAGCAAAATTACGACCAGTCAAGCCCAAGATAACAACAACACCTCCAGTCATATACTCACATCCATGATCTCCAACGCCCTTAAATTTTTAAAAGTTTATACATGGTTTAGGTGCACGAAAAAACAAAAGCAATACCTCTACCACAGCTGTGGCGCCAGAATTCCTTACGCAAAACCGTTCAGCTGCTATACCTTTAAAGTAAGCAGTGCCCTTGGTTGCACCGTACAAACAAACGTTTCCCACTATTACATTTAAATGAGATTCAAATACTGAATTATCTGGGGGCATAATTACGATACTGCCACCACAGAGACCTTTGCCAACATAATCATTAGCATCTCCTTTTAAAGTGACATTCACGCCACTCGACAAATATGCACAAAAGCTTTGACCAGCTGATCCTTCTAAAAATATGTCTATGCTTTTGCCAAGTGGTAGGCCTTCCTCGCCATATTTGCTGTAATTATATAAAACAAAAATAGAAACAATTGATTAGAATTATACAAATGTTGAACCAAAAACAAACATTATTTTTCTGTATGATTGTAGACATAACAACGTAACATATGCAAAAGAGCACCTCTCATTCCTCTAGCATCTCCCTAGAGTACCCAAATGCCACACAATTTCAAAGCCTGCCTGACACACGAACGTATATGAGCGTATAGAAGAAAAAAACCTGTGACAAATAAAGAATGATGAGCACGAAAAATTGGTCGGGCTAAAATAATTATAACATAAAATTTGTATAAGATATCAATACAATTTTTATTATATTTTCTCCTTTATTAAGCGTTAAACAAAAAAATCATATCAATTCTCTTTGTTATAAACAAAAAAGAGCGGTATCTGCGCTCTCCGTCAATTCATTTTAAGCTGCTGCTCATATTAATTTTTTTTTTTTGTTTTTAGCAATTTTCTTTGCCCAATATTTTTCAATGGGTCGCAATTGTGGACAGTTTGGTGAGTTTTGGTCCTTTTGCACAACACTTGCCCCATGGTTTTCATACAAATCCATGGTAAGACGGCTATAATGACACGATGTAAAATTGGTCCAGAACAGAATTGCGTCTGTATGTTGTTTTATGAATGACAAAAAAAGTTTTTGTAAATACTCCTTCATTTAAATTTTTCGATTTATAGTGCCCGTTGTAATAAACGTTTTGCTTTTCATACCACACCGACAGATGGCTTGCCAAATCAAATAGTTTTTAGAGAACTTGTCGAACATTTTTAGCTTAAAGGCACGTAGAACTCCTCTCTTCGTTGCCGTATAAAACTCAGCGCCCAGGATCTGCTTAGTGTCGGCCTTGACGTATGTTTCATTGTCCTTCACCACACAGCCACATTTATGGATGTCTTGACTGTATAACTTTTACGCACGTGCTTTAGCACTCTTATTTGGTTTATCACTATATGATCGTAAACCTTCACTTTTGCGCACTTTCCTCGAAGTGAATGACAATGTTTTTTTTCAAAATAATGGCACCACTTCTTTAGCTTTTGACTGCTACACAAATCCTTTCTTCCTTCCACTTCCAGGCCTTCGTTCCACATAGTTTTATTTAACTTTTTTGACTAAAAGGTTACCGCACTTTTTGGACAATCGATGCCTTTTGCTGCACCATTATGCGACAAATGATCATTTTCTTGTTTTTTCTCACAATAGTATGTGTACTAATTTTTTATTCACAATTAGTTATACGCAAGTGACGAATAATCACAATCGACTAGTTTTTTTCGTTTTCACTCTTTATAACAAAAAGTTCTGATCAGCTTCTATGGACCTTCTCAGGACGCTTGCCGTTTTGGAGAAGTCCACTAATAACTAATTCTCTGCAATTTACCTAGTAAAACCACTGCCTAATATTCTTCAGCGTTTGAGTGATACCCAGTTGTAAAGTTCCTTGAACATGGATGTAATCTGGATTTAGGAACTGTAATCATATTATGGGAATGATTTCCATCTTCGCTTTCCCATACGCGATTAACGATTTCTTCAATTATTTAAAGGCTATTTCACTGTATCCAATATGAATTAGTCAAAGGATTTTCCTTCGCCATCTGATATACACTATCCTCTCAGATCTCTCATCTTTGGAACAATGCTTATACTTTATAATACAAGGTCACCGAGATAGTGCATAAACATTTCCATGTTGTTACCCTTTTCGATGCTCGATCTCAGTTGTCGTCACAATTAACATGTTACAACGTTCAGGACCCTCCTACCCTCAAAGGAAGAGTGGGAACGGGACGATGTATAATACAGGGCGAGTCCATCCATGTATACACAGGCGGCTCAAATCTCGAGGACAGGGTGGGCGGAGGTGTATATTCCGAATATATGGGGATCTCTCCGACTACCGTAGTGTCTTTCAAGCTGAATTGATGGACACTGGTACAATGTGATGCGATACTTGGAGATGGCATCTACGTTTTCAATAATAGCCAAGTGGCGATAAAATCCCTCACAAAACAGTCGACAAATGAAATGCCGTACATCTCTTAACGAGATGGTTGAGTCATTTCACTTAAAGGTAACATGGGTCTCTTGCCATTGTGACATTGAGGGTAACTGCAGAACCGCTAAACATCAAATCGACGATGAGTACACAGACAATGACATAAGCATACCCTTACAAACATGTAAGCTACTTATCTTTGAGGAAATCATAAGAGCAGCTGATGAAAAATGGCGTAATGAAATCTCAATGCTAAGCGCACGGAGTCTCTGCTAAGCCAAAATAAGCCCAGTCTTGGCACACTGATTTCAGTTATAGCGGGGTACTGCCTAATAGGTAGGCATGCCCAGAGTATAGTATACATGATTTCTGTAGAAGCTGTTAAATAATGAATAGAAAGAGAAGATCTCGCATTTTCTGTGTCATTTACCTGCTCTATCCAGATGTAGGTTTACTATTTTAGGTAGACAATTTGACAAATGAATTGGAAACTCTTGTTTCTGCGGAAATCATGGATCTTCTAAGATTTTTTGAAGTTTTAGGAGAGATAGAACTAGAAAATAGATTTAGAAAAGTTTTAGGAGAGATAGATGCCAGGTGCGGCATCAAAATGGGCTATGAGCATGTGTGTGCCCCGCAGGACAATCGCTTCAACCTAACCTAATCGAAGGCGTTGATATCTTATTTTCTTAACCATATTTCTGAAACATGAATTGCATTTACCGTCTATATTCCCCTATAGGTATGATTAGTTGACGTCAGACGAAATAGGTAAACTTACCACGCTATATGATAACTTAATGTTGATCCGAAAGCGCGCTCTTCATTTTTTATACGCATTCTAATTGTTGTATTACACTCAACGCCGTTTAAAACGTTTTGCGCCATTTCAATAAGTTTATTGTCAGCACGTTTCTCCAGCTGGAAGTCCTGAGACACTGAACCTCCCACAATATTTGTACCCGGACGTAGTTCTAAAGCATTTGTCAACAGGAGGGATAAGTCCAAAGAATTTGATTTGTTGCTCCTATTCCTTGATATTTGCAGTAAATCAGTACGCCCAATTAGATCTTGAAATCGACGAATCCCCAAATTTGCCATGATATTACGAATCTGAAATTAAAATAGTATTTAATAGACTAGATAGTTTTAGTTTTAAATTACACACATCTTTTATTAGATTTCATAAAAATCTCAGCAATATGGATACTTAACTAAAAAAATAAAACTCGCTCATATCTAACGGGTGACCAGATTGGAGGTACGTTTTCCAATAGGGGTTTTTTGACAGATCAGGCGTGACTACTGTCAAACTAAATACATAATTTGTATTCATGAGCATTTTATTATGGGAAGACTTACACCTCAACAACGTAGTACGATTGGACAAGTATTACGAAAATCGACGGTCTGTAAAAAGTGTTCATCGCGCGCTGAGGCCAACTTATAGTGTACAGAACTGTCTTACCGAACGCACTATTCGCAAATCATCGGCAAAATTTAAAATAATTTTACATTATAGGATGATACTCGACCGATTAAAAGAGTAAAAGAGAGTTTTGCCGAGGACCCAGAAGAATCGATCCGGCGCGAATCTCATCACCTTGGCCTACCTTATGGTACTACTGCGGCAATTTTATGCAAAGATGGTTTGAAAGCGTATAAAATACAGCTAGTCCAAGATTTTAAGTCGGTCGATCTTCGAAGCGTCATAATTTAAGTCGTAGGGGCTTTTGAAAAACTCACGAAAAATCCGCATTTTGGGCACGCGAATTTTGTTCAGCGATGAATCGCATTTTTGAGCGTATATTGCTAGCTGTGAAATCTAACAATGGATGCAGGACGAGTTAGTCCAGAAAGGGCCTAAGCGCGTTGGAAAGAAGCCATGTGGCCGTTTGAAATTTTGTACCAAATTTTATTAGATTAAATAAACTTACGTCTTCTGCCAGCATGAAAAAGAAATTGATCACATGTTCGGGTTTGCCGGTAAATTTCCGACGTAGTACAGGATCTTGTGTTGCGACTCCCACTGGACAAGTATTTAAATGGCATTTCCTCATCATGGTACATCCTGAAATTAAAAAATTATAAGCATATTTTTATTACTATAATATAGGAATAAAGGAAAAGAGTGTTGGCCACTTGTTAAATTTTACTTAACTATAGTTAATGCAAAAATTAGTATTACAAATTGGTATTACACATAAATATTTGTTCCTTATATCACTAGTTTAAGTTTTAAAAGATCCTTGAAGTATTATTTCAATTTTGTTATATTAATATATGAAATAAAAACCACATACAATTGATTATGTTATTATTATACGAACTGAACCCCACTGGACGTAGGAAAGCGATAGGGGAAGGGACTACTTCGAAAGACAAGAACAACTACATGCAAAATTAGTTGGGTCAATGAAAAATCTGCTTATTAAAGGTCATAAGAAGACGTGGCTATCCGACTAGCTGTTGAATTCCTGAATTTCTATATTACTTTCCTTTCATTATTTTTAAAGTAAACGCACACTTTTTCTGCCTAATTTATTTGAGTATCGTTACTTTAATCTTGTTAACTCACAAAACACAACTCACAACTGAAATTGCGCGAAATTTTGCGCATCGACTCTTCGAATAATCGCCTTTTATTAGTAAAAGGAAATTGCTGCTAATTTTTAGATTCATATATTTTTATAATTTAATGTTTTAGTACAAAGTGTGAACGCAGATTTTTTGTAAAATCTGTAAACTTTATCGGAATATTTATGATTTTTGCAAATGCTGTCACACGTCAATCATATTTCATACTTATGAACTAGTCAGCTGCAGTATACAAACAGACAAGCACATAATTGTTATTTTTATTTAACAAAAAAGTTATTCAAAAACAAAATTTAATGACTAACTTTGTGCCATCTTGTACATAATTCGGACGTATATCTTCTGAGGGATGTTTGGCAGAGGTTATACTTTTTTTTGTGTTAAGCTGGAAAATAAAATATAGAATATTGAAAATACTATATAGCAAAAAATCCTATCCTCCTTGGTGGAGCAATGAGCTTTAAAATTAAGGGAAGCCAGATCAAATTTTAATCTCAGCTACTCAATTGTACAGAGGGAGTCGGAGACAGTACAAGAAGGCAACTAGACCGCCAAGAAAGAGAGCTGGAGAGATTTTTGTTCTTCTATCGAATCTACCAGAGATTCTGCGAGGCTCAGCCGTATTTCGCACAAAGATCATTCAATGGCTTCTTGGGTAAAGATACCAAATGGCACTTGGACTTGTACGGCGGAAGAAGCTCTAGAACTTCTTTAAAACACTCAGTTTCCGGGGTGTAGCGCTTACGATAGCGATGTTGGGAGAATCCGGCGGCCGCTATGACCCACAGCATCTTACCGATGTAATAGTCACAAATCATTTTTACCTTTCAAATATCCAGGCCCTGACGGGATCTTTCCAAAGATGTTACAAGAGACTCTTGATAGTATTCCACCATGGCTAATGGAAATTATCAAAGCGTGTCTAAATCTAGGTTATATTCCAAATAGCTGGAAACTTGTTAGAGTCGTCTTCGCACCATAGGTAGGTAGAAGGGGACATGAATCAGCGAAGGACTTTAGGCCAAATAGTCTTAGACATACAGATTAGAAGCTCGCTGGGGAACTCTGGTATATCCATTGCACAACACGCTTCCCTCAAAGGCAAATATACGGAGACAGCGTTTTACGAGGTAATCCGAATAGAGGGGTCTCTAGTAAATGAACAGTATACCATGGCAGCTTTTCTAGATATAGAAGGCGCATTTAATGCTATCCAACGGGCGTTAATAGACTTAGGGGTGGAAAATTGTATAAGCAATTGGATCATCTCTATGGTAGAAACCGCGATCATTAGAGCTAATATGAGTAATATCAACATAACTAAGAGGGTCCATAGGAGTACTTCCCGTGGTTGAGCACGCTGATGATGTGGTCCTAATGATATCAGGACTGTGCCCCAATACGATCAGTGGGATCATTCAAAGGGCTAAACTCTTGGGACACAAGCTGTGGCCTAAGTTTACATGCGCGTAAAACAGAACTTATGCTATTTACCACCAGATGTAAGGTAACAACTGTTTACCCTACTACATATTAACGGACAAACTCTCTCACTTTCAATCACTGTAAAGTACTAAGGGGCAATTCTGGTCTCCAAATTTAGCTGGAAATGAAGCATTGAAGAACGGGTAAAGAAAACAGATATCGCTTTATATGCCTATAAACGTATGCTAGGAAGAAAATTGGGTCTTCAACCCAAGTATACATTATGGTTGCTCTAGAGAGATTACTTGGCAGAATACAAAGATCAGCCTGTGCAATAACGGTTAGTGCAATCAGATCATGTCCTAGGGAGGCTCTTAAAGCACTGACACACGTTATTCCGGTAGATCTACATATCAAGAAGTTGACAAACATGGGAGCATTTAGGTAAAATTAAGTGGGTTGTTGAGGGGAAAAACCTTATGGTCATGCCAGTCTATAATTGCGACAAACTCACTATACTTCGAAGAGGACTGATTATATCATCCCGACGGTAACATTCAACAGGAATTATGTCACCCTCTTCCATCTCAAGAGGAATGGAGTAAGGGATTCTGACTAAACAACTTCGACACTAAAGTCTATACAGATCGATCTAAAATGGAATGTGGTGTTGGAACAGGTATACCTATATTCTCATAGAAAAAATCTGTACGTCTTCCTAATGCCTGCAGTATCTTCCAGGCGGAAGTACTGGCAATTTAGATAGCCAAGCTGTAATCCACTGAATTCAGCTACAACAACCTCTAAACTGGTGGAGCAAACTACCTCCGAAGCGCGGATTGTAGAAGGAGAGACTAGACGACATGCAAAATTAGCAGAACGCTATGGCCCATCTACAACCTCAAACAAACGTAGTCGTTGATAAGCGTGAAACGATGGGATGCATGGAGACTCGCGGTTGTTGTTGTAGCAGTATAAACATTCCCCATACTTACATACGGGGAATGCTGCTGGAGTGACAGTCCTTGGCCGGATATAAATCCGGGTCGTTTCGGTAATGTAGAACCGACTGTCGTGGAAACGTGGAGACTGACGGTAGTCAAAGCTGCTTTTAGTCTTTCGGAGAACAAGCAGCCAAAATGGGCATCCCTCAACACACAATGTCACAGTTGTAAACAATCGGAATGTGAATGCCCTGCCCTATGGTAGGATAGAATGTCAACGCTGGGCAAACCGCAATTCGTGAGTCTCGAACAATAGTCTGGCTTAGATGTCAACAACCTAATAAAGTTCCGGAACCGCACAGACTGAATAAAGTCATGCTGTAAATAACCGGCAAACAAGTTGGTAACGAGGATGTGGCAACAAAATGGTACGGAAACCCTAGTTGGATTCTGGATGAATCACCACATAAACCAGCCAACAAGAAATATACGAGGGACGAGTATTGAACAAAAGTCTCGAAGTTTTATATATACAAATATTGCTGGTGTTTCAGGGTAAAAACTGTTCGACGAAATAGCAAACTGAAGAACTTCGTGTCATCCAATAGGACCAGATTTTTGGTCAAAACCAGTAACCGCCAAAGTAAAAATACCTACTTTTGAGAAAAACTTCCTTCTTATATATGTATGTATATACAAGTATATATAACGAATATGTTCATAAGCTCTTACTAATGCATCACAATATAATTTTGCTAGAATAATGCGGTAGCATGAATAAATTAATTCCTTTGTCGCGACTACAAGATTAGTGGAAATGATCAGGTGGATCAAGGATGTTAAGAACTAAATTTATTTACCAAGCTGCCGCCCATTCCAATCGATCCAAATATACTGATATATGTAATTTGTAATTCTTTAAGGTTGTATTCTTTTGCATCAGACCAACAAAAGAATACTAGGCCATTTAGCAACAATGAAAAATAACCTTACTGACCAGAAAATAATATTCTGTACTAGAAAATACTTAGGACATTCCAGCTAAACACCAAAATGCTGGAAACAAAAAGAACTAAAAACAATGGAGCCACTGAGAAAAGTTGCAG
Organism: Anastrepha ludens; assembly: GCF_028408465.1. NCBI lineage: Eukaryota > Metazoa > Arthropoda > Insecta > Diptera > Tephritidae > Anastrepha > Anastrepha ludens. The sequence continues at coordinate 73,427,319 of NC_071500.1, forward strand.
TTCATAGCTTTTTAATACCACATGCCTCTAAACATTTTTGATATACTTATAGATATTTACATATCAAGCCGTACTTACCCATGACAATTAAAGGAGCTGTACTGAAACCAAATTCATCAGCACCAAGTAATGCGGCCACAACAACATCGAAACCGGTACGCAATTGCCCATCAGCTTGAAGTATTACCCTGAAATAGTATAGAGAATTTAAAAATTATATTAATCGCTAGATTCCCAATTTAAAAACTATTTGCTTAAAGTATCTATGAATAATTTCCTTTCGACATTGAGTTTAAAATTTATTGCCTACACTGGAAATTTCAATATCTTCTACAAATGGCAATACATAGTATTATATATAAGTATATGTATGTATATACTTGTAAGTATATTAGCGGGTGCCTGGCGCGTTGCTGTCATAGAAGAGTAATTGTGGAAATATTTAAAACGAAATTTTATAATGGAGTTAGTAAGGAAGTGCGGACGATAGCGCAAAAGAAATCAATTCTTCAGATTTTAGAACTTGTTCCTACGTGAAAAATCATGTGGAAAACATATATATGATCTCTAGCTGCCAAATCGAACTGGGTTTATTTATTTATTAGAATTAATATATAATAAATATGTTATTAGGTACTTTATTATTCAATTGCTTCATGGTGGGCAATATTTTTTGTTTTTCCGTCTCCAGCAAAAACAAATACATTATTTGGTTGTCCGAACGGCAGTCGTTTGAAATCAAATGGCTTATCGATGAGAATAACAGGAATAACAGCAGATTTTCTCCTTTCTTATTTTCCATTAAGAATGGCTGCCTCGTATTACATTCGGGATCACTTGAATAATGTTCCGCTAGGTAATAATTTGCACGTCGACCTTGAGTGATCATTTATGCGGTGGCAATCCAAGAAGATCTAACGAATTTAAAAGCTCGATAGGATAATTTATATCTTCGTCTGTCTTTATGACGTTACCATATGATTTGTAAAAAATATAATCGCCTTCACTTCGTTCTTTTATTACGTAGTCGATTGGTTTAACGTCAGTGTTGCTTTTAGAATGAGTTGTTCAATGGATGACTCAAAGACACAGAATCTCAAATGAAACCCAATAAACCCGACTGCGGAATTTGCGTTGTTCCTGTCATTCGAACTAGTCTCTGAACTAAGTTCCGCTGTTATGTTTTCCGCCGCTGCGACTCAATCGCAAACTAACGCACAGTGGGCTGCTGTGGTTAATAAAAAACCCAAAAAGCAAAAAAAAAAATTTCCAACTGTTGCGATTGGCATGAACAGTAGTTAATGAACTGGAATTAGTTGCTACGAAAAAATGTATACACCTCTCTTCATTCAAAACTTCAATCATCGAAGACAATAATATCTCCAATACTGCGAAAAATTCCAACATGGATCAAAATCAGATTGCCTGTTTCAAACTTGCTAAAAAGCATGTGGATGTAAACTCTTTGAAAGGGATTAACGGATTCCCGCCGTCTCTCTATGATCAAGTAATGAATCCTGCACCAAAATGAAGAAAGAGTTTTTTTTTTCTAATAGCGGTCGCAACTGGGCAGGCAATGGCAAACCTCGGAATATATTTCTGCCATAAAAAAGCTCCTCATAAAAAATATCTGCTGTTCAGAGTCGGCTTAAACCATTAGATCCCTCCTCTTGTAGAACAACATCAGGACGCACGTACCCAAAAAGGGTGTACACGCCTATTATATATACATATATAAAAACTTGATATGCCTAATATTCTTTGTTGCCTTCCACTACATTTTAGGTTTATATTTTCAGCTACATATCGAGGAGCGCAACTAATGATTGGAATAACTTTGCTTAGCGCTATATATAGATATGTACCTATCTACAAAAAACATTTTCTTAGTATCAGCCATAATAACTTAGTATCCGCCGTACACTAATTTATTGAAATTTTACAATTGTTTGCATCATCAATGGATTCCGTTACGATTAAGTTGATCGTATGAGAAAAGCAAGAAATAAGGATAATCGTTTTCGATTGACCTTTCTTAAAAGCTTTAAAACCTAAAACAAATTTGAAAATGTAGTGATCCCATTCCATTGCAGTTTCAAATCTGGGTTGGGGAAACAGATATAGTAGTCTTGCATTTCAAATCAAATCATTTTAGAAACCAGAGCAGAATTGCAAAAAAATTGGATAAAATTCATAAGGATAGCTACTCACTAAGATTAGAGCCGCGAAAGTTGAACAGCGAGTTATATATCCAACAAGAGAAGAAAGGTGTGTGCGTTATTTTTAATTTGTTCGACAATCGGATATATTAAAATTGCTTTCAGAAAATGTCTAAAATTTTCCCATTATATAAACAAATCGGTCAAATCATAAGTGCTTTAAGTTTACCTTGAACGTAGATTGTTTAAAACAAGAACTTGATGTGTTTCAGCTACACCTAATTCCCATGGAAGGCCAGCATGCTTAATACCAGTCCACGAGCTCGCTCCAGTACCACCATCGTGACCAGAAATAACAATGTGCTCGGCTTTCCCCTTTAGAAAATATTGAAACAGTTATAAAATAAGTACTTGATTTAAAAATAAAAAGAACCTTAGCAACGCCAGATGCAACAACTCCAACACCAACTTCAGAAACCAACTTGACACTGATCCTTGCATTGGGATTTGAACATTTTAAGTCATAGATAAGCTCCGCCAAATCCTCAATGGAATAAATATCGTGATGTGGTGGAGGTGAAATAAGACCAACACCTGGTACAGAGTGTCGAGTTTTCGCAATTTCTTTGGTAACTTTATAACCAGGAAGTTCTCCTCCTTCTCCAGGTTTAGCCCCCTGAGCCATTTTGATTTGAAGATCATCAGCATTGGCAAGATAGGCAGCTGTTACCCCAAAACGTCCTGATGCAATTTGTTTTATAGCGGATCTCCTACTATTATATGAATCTTTTTCTGAAATAGTAGCATAAATAGAGATATGTTAATTTTATTCTATCTACAAGTTAGTTACAATAGGCATTATATTGAAGTAAAATGCAAAATGTACCTTTAATCATGTATTACAAAAATATGCTACTTTCCCCAGCCACCCCGATATTAACACAAGATATAAATAGTTAATAACCACTCAAGCTGATTTTAAAGTTATTGGTGTAATTTTTAATTTATTTGGATGAACTTCAACACTTTGAGCATACTAGTATTTTCCATAGTCTTTATATGTGGACATTATACATGGTTCTGCATTTTTATCTCTTGCTTGACCGACCACAGTTGTTTGTACTTAGTCTTGCCATAAATTCTGTGACAAATTTTACAATGCATACGGCGGGAACAAAATCGCAGAAAAAAGTTTCATTATTTTTGCTTTTATTCGTATGCATTGCATTTTCTACTCTCTGAAGTGACAAACAGAGAAAGAAGTAGTCGTCTTCGTGTTGTTCAAATCAGGGCAGCCATAAAAGCCGTTCGAAAAAGAATTCGCAGAAATCCCCTTAAAAAGCAGAAAATGATGTCCAGGGAAATTAGTGTAGCGACCAGATCCATGTCAAGACTGATTAGAGATAATCTCCATATAAAAGCCTTTCATCGCTCAATTGGTAATCTTTTGACAACGCGTTTGAAGAAAATTACAGCTTCTTCGGTGGCACATGATCAACGGCCATTAAAATATTATTCCCACAGATGAGAAAATTTTCACTGTTGATGAAGTTTTTAATACGTAAAACGACAAAATATATGCTAAAACTTCTAAAAAAAGGTTGTTCCAAGGGCTCAGCGTGGACACGATCCAGTTTCCGTAAAGGTTTGGTGGAGGTTAAGACCGGGGCAAAAGTGTACCAGGAAGATGTCTTAGAAGGCGTGGTGAAGCAGTTGAGCAGTACTCTCTTCAATGCATAGCGTTGGAGCTCCCTGCACAATTCAGCTCCGGCCTATAAGGCAAAAACCAGTGCCTAAAAAACAATATTCCTGGGTTCATAGCCGCATAAGATTGGTCGTCTGGAAGTCCAGACCTTAATCAATTGAACTACAGTTGGTGGTCAGATTTGGAGAATATAGCCTGTCGAAGACCTCACAGAAATTTGGAGAGTCTCAAATAATCTTTTGTTTAAGCGGCGACGTCAATATCCATGGAAACCGTATGTGCTGCAATAGCTGAATGGCCGCCTAATCGTTTAAAGGCTTGTGTAAAAGTAAATGGTGACCGTTTCGAATGAAAATTAAACATTTGTTTAATATTTACACGATTAAATAAAATTAACTTCATTATAACAAGTATTATAATTTCATATCTATAACGGACTTAACTTGTAGCAGAACTTATTGCAGGACTAAGAATACAAGTATTTATGTGTTAAAAAGAAAAAAAAAAAAATAATTGGCGCGTACACTTCTGTTAGGTGTTTGGCCGAGCTCCTCCTCCTATTTGTGGTGTGCGTCTTGATGTTGTTCCACAAATGGAGGGACCTATAGTTTCAAGCCGACTCCGAACGGCAGATGTTTTTATGAGGAGCTTTTTTCGACTTTCGGTTACTATTATTATTTTTTCGAAGATGTGTTCACAAGTGTTTTTAATTCCTTTAAATCCGCGGGTCAGGATGGAATCTTCCCAGCGCTTTTGCACTAAAGGAAGCTATGTACTATTATCAAGACTGAAAAATATATTTCTATACTGTCTGGAGATTAGCTAAGGTTGTTTTTATATTAAAACCGGGCAAAACCAGTCACTTGTATTCCAAGGACTTAGTGTCACATCATTCGTATTGAAAACGTTCGAGAGACTGCTTGATTCGTGCATTATAGAAAGGACCGAACCTAACCTACTGTCGCCAAATCAGCATGCTTACACGAATGGGAAAATCAACTGAAAGAGCTCTTCACAGTATGGTGCAACATATATAGAAAGGGCTACTCTTCCTCGATATATCTGAAGCTCGGATCGATTGTGGCATTTTACAAATTGGCAATTTTAGTTCATTGCATTATAGTCATAAGTTTGGGAAGAAAACATTTCTGGATCAATTCTATTTGGATTAGTGAAATACGTTATTTAGTCAGTTAAACTTTAAGATTAGCGTAAAAAGTCAAATATGTGCATTTTTTGCCATATATGGCTATATCTCAATAACTAGCCATGGGCTATAAGCCAAACAAAAACTTAGACTAAAGGCTTCGATAAATTGTATATGATGGCAGGATACAGTAGCTCTTTAAGTTTTTAAGGCGTAGTTATATTAGAACTTGACAAGGTATGAAAACCGTTTTTTTTTTAATTTTATTATAATTTTTTTTTTTTTTTGGTAATCTGTTATTGAAACATATTCCTAATACACACAATAAGCCAAGAAAACGGAGTCGCGGTGTAAAGGTTATTCCGAAGCTTTAAGAACCTTTACGAGTTCCATTCGACGAGACACACAAAGAGATTTTTATGCCGACTCCGAACGGCATATATTTTTAATGAGGAGCTTTTTCATGGCAGAAATACAGTCAGAAGTTTGCCTTTGCCTGTAGAGGGGCGACAGGTATTAGAAAAAACTTTCTATTTTTTATGGCCACGCACGGAGATTCGAACCTAAGCTCTCCCAAATCGTAGTCACGCACCAACCCATTCGGCTACGACAGCCGCCGAAATATATATATATATATATTGTATATTTAGACACATATTTGCATATTAAAAAACTGATATTCCGAAATTATAGACAGAGGTTAGTTAAAAAATATACTCACCTAAGTATCGCTCCGAATTTTCGCCTCCTTCGCCGGTATTACTTTTTCCTCCAATACGATTCATGCTAATAGCCAATGTCTGATGTGCTTCCAGAGAAATGCTCCCAAAACTCATGGCGCCGGTAACAAACCTTTTTACAATTTCTGACGCTGGTTCCACTTCGGATATATTTATTTTAGTTCGATCATTTACGAGCTCAAGTTGTCCTCTGAGTGCACACTTTCGTACGCTTTCTAACGTTGCTGCTTTATAGGCTTCGAACGAGTTCCAGTTTTTATTTATCGTAGCTTCTTGCAGATTTGCGATAGCAGCAGGCTCATTTATATGAGCTTCTCCTCCATTACGCCAATGATAGTTACCAGGATTTCGCAAAATACGTGTGTCATATAATCCATCACCAAATGCCATATTATATCTCTCAAGAGCTTCTTTTGCAATAGTTTCCAAAGTAATACCTCCAATCCGACTCGCTGTTCCACGAAAGCATTTATTAATTAATTTTTCTCCTATTCCTACAGCTTCAAAAATTTGAGCACTCTTGTAAGATTGGAGTGTGCTTATGCCCATTTTAGCCATTACTTTTGCTACACCCGTTTCTATAGCCTTGGCATAAGCCATATAAATCTGCTTATCACTGACATTTGCGCTAATGACACAATCATCTCGAAGTGCCTGTGCTAACTCGAAAGCCAAGTAGGGACAAATGGCATCGGCGCCATAGCCAAGCAGTACACATATCTGATGAACTTCACGAGCCTCAGCTGTTTCTACTATAATTCCAACCTTCATCCGCTGCAGGGTTTCTATTAAATGATGATGTAATGCACCCAGTGCAAGCAAAGCCGATACAGGTACTTTCCCACACCCAGCATTTCGATCAGAAATAACCAATAGCTGATAACCAGAGCTGGCAGCATTAAAACCTTGGCGGCAAATATCGTCAATACAATCAAGGTAACCCTTAACCCCTTTTTCAAATTCAAAGGTTATATCTAGCACTTTAGTTTTCCATCCTCTGTGGGTGTTCCTTTTCAATAAATTTATATCAGGAATACTTAAAATTGGATTCGTTAACCAAATACGATGTACTTGTTTATTTGAAGGTTGGAGTAAATTAGCTTCTGGTCCCAATGGACACTGCATAGACATTACAACCTTTTCACGAAATGGATCAATGGGGGGATTAGTTACTTGTGCAAACAACTGTTTAAAGTATTCATATGGTAGTGGTTGGAAAGAAGACAAACATGCAAGCGGTGCGTCATTTCCCATTGAGCCAAGAGCTTCTTTTCTGTAAAGAGAAAAGTTTCGGGTTAGAAAATTACTTATTAAAACCACAAAACATTAATAATAATTGTTGTACCTAAATAACCAAATTATATAAATCGTGTTCTTTCTTGATATATAAAAACTTATTTCTTGCATAAAACTTTTTTACTTTTATAAAATTCTTAACGCAAATTATTGAACAAACAATGACAAGGAGACGGTGTTGCGAAATTGTACGCGCAGTGTGGGTACATTGGGAATTACCGCTGTGGATCTAAAGCTCAAAATCGATTACAATGAAATAAGTCAGTTTAACTAAATATAATTTGTGTTCGTCAGGGACTTGCGTTTCAGTGGAACAGGTAATTTCAAGAGTCAACAAATCGTGGACAGAGAAAAATTGCAATCAAAAGTAAATACGCTAAAAGAAATTCTTATGGTGAAATGAAATTTAATATATTCGTGTGTAGAGGCCTATGTCTTTTTGAAAACAAGTACGAAGCTACTCCGCCAATTGTTGCAAAACACAAATATTTCTACGCTTAAAACTGTGATGACAAGTCGACAAACGGAAATATGTAAGTTGATAGTTAGATTGACTAGAGTGTAGTTCAACATGATGGCATACTTATGTATAAATAAAAATCGATTTACAAAAATGAGAACGAAATCAAAAAAACAAAAAAAACAAATATCGGATGCATTGACTTGAAGGTAGAAATAGGTACTCAAAAACAAACATCCCAGATATTTTGTCAGCATAATAAAGAAGGAACAAATGGTCCACTCACTAGAGCGAGTGAAAAAAACATCTGGTAAATCACCGAAATCTTTCCTAAGCACTGGATACTAGGACCTTGAAAGGTTTACGAAATCCCCTGACTGATCTGATATACGGTTTATAAATTATTAGTAAATTTTTTAATCGCTGAACCCGGGAATCCACAATTTTTTTTTTTTTTTGCAGTTTTTGAGATATCGCCAAACATCAGTTTTGGATTAAATCAAAAAATGTAGATTCAAATAATTTCTAATACCATGAAAAATATGTTATCCGATCAAAACAAGTGATATCGACGGTCCCGATTAATTCATCTGGTCTAGGGTGATATTACTCTCTCAATTTTTCTCCGATTTACCTCAAATTCTGGGACACGATGGAATATTTTCCAGTTTTTCTAAGCATTTGCTTAATTCCAGGCGTACTCTTGAACTGTATAAACAAATTTCTTTTTTAAATCTTGATCTTTCCGCTCTTAGATACCTATTTTTATAAAGACTATATAATGTATATAGCATGACTCAGATCGAAGTACAGCGTCGTGGTTAAATGAAACAATAAGCCAAGCGTTATTACAACGTTAACACGTTCACGCCGGCGCGTACCACCGGTGGCCCGCACAAGTCTGCTTCATGGGGCGACGGTACCTATGAGATGAGATGCCATAAACGACTACCCTTACGAACAAATTTCGTTTTATGACCTGCAATCGCTCCCGTCCGATAGAGCGAAAAGATGTAAACATTGCCGTCTGTGGGCGAAGACCATGAATAACAGCGCCGGCGTGAACGTGTTAAGCAGTTGACCGAGTTAAGACAGTTTATCGCACGGCATATCAGATAGGATAATTGGATACATATGCAAAAATGTAATGTTTCTGCGTGAAAGTACTGGGCTTCTTGCCTAATTGTCCAAATAGTTTAATACAGTGTAACTTCGCTATTTGAATTTATGTGTATGAACTATATATATTTCATCTTCGTTGGGATTCGATCTTGAAAGACTGATTTAGAGAAGACTTCGTTTCACTTTTATTTTTTACTATCTTCCACAATACTATTCATAGAGAACGTTAATGTATAGAGAAGTCTCAATGGCAATAACGCATAGAATTTTGAGGGGTACTCAAACGCAAATTACTCAACTGGTCCAATTAAACAACAGTTGTGTAAAATTCGTTTGTAATTAGGAACAAAGAATGTTAGCTCTGTAGGATAGTTACACGTACTATTTAATATGACCATATACACATATATATAATACTTATTTGAATTTTTTCTATATACTTTTCATAATTATTTGAAATTTCTTCAACCAAATCCAATTTCTTCATAGAGAATTGCTTCATTACCAGACACACAATAAGATGGCATAAGCAAATCCAAATATGTGAAATTATAAACATATGCGGAGGCGTGCACTTGCCATAGTAAAAATATTACGATTCGCTAAAATTTTTTAGGAAATCTAGCGCACAGCATTGTGGCAAAAATTATCAATTATGAAGCGTAAACAAAATTGTTTCATAATTTACTTAAACAACTTTTTAGGTTTTTACTATGAAGTAGTGCATTATTATTCGGTATGTAAATTTTAATGTTCATAAAGAAAAATATGTATTGTAATAAATTTTAGAAATAAAAAGTACATATTGACTGAAAATTTTAGTTTAACGATTTGCGACTTTGGTCCCTGTTGTTATGAACAGCGCTGCACAGTTCACAGAAGCGGCTATGGTATATACAAATGTTTTTGTGCACTCTTTATCAATTGGAGAACTAAATATGTCAAGTAACATACTAAATATTATGCCAAATAATTGCAAATAAAATAGACGTTGAGTTTTGCTTTAAGTACAGATCTAGGTTGTATAAATCTAGATCCAAAGAATTCGCGAGAAAGTTAAATTCCCGTAGAGCTCTATTGATAAGAATATTAGCGCTATTGTGAAAGCCAACTCGAAATACCTCAAACATACGGAAGTTTCTACTCGGAGTATTGAACTGCAACCTCTCAAGTAGACAAGGAAAGCCAATTATACCTCAAGACCTCATAATAATAATAATTAACAAAATGCTCCATAACAATCTTCGGTGATGGATAACTCAATTAGCGTATATTTTTCTGCGACAAAATCATGTTGATTAGAACAAATGTTTGGTGTTTGAGCTTATCATTAACGGTAGTATTACCGAAAGTTGACCATTTAGATCTAGAACTAGAACAAATGAAACACAATTCTTAAAGAAAGTTGCCAAGAGGCCCAGCATCAGTATGCTATGAGATTTTAATCTTATTTATCCCTTCAATTACGTTATCATCTACGAGAACAAGAGAGCTGAAATCAATGGCAGAAGATATGATAGAAGAAAAGTTCAGTTTAATATCACCAATATCATCATCGGGCATATCATCATCAGATGCGAAATTAGATGGAAAGAAATCCGCCGAATCGTTCACCTGTACACTCCCGTGTCTTAAAGCCAGAGCAGATCTTCGGATATCTCCATTCCTGGCCTTTGCTTTGTTTAATATTATATTATATAATATTACTCTACGCGCCCGATTTCGGTTATATCTTGATATTTTTTTAAAATAATATCGACTTTATATACAATATAATATGAATAATATTAATTAATATATGGTCAGCTAATGAACTGTACTTACTTGTCTTTGAACATTGGCACAAGAAGCATGTTAATAGTTTCGGTTGTGTACCCGAATAGTAGGAGCCTAGGGTCGAAAGTGTGATTCCTTAAAGGATCTATGGTCAGCTTGGATCCATCGACAGCTTTTTCATCATGCATCATATTCGCATTGCGTATTTCATCAATGGTTATCTGCAATACATTATAATAAAAAAAAACATTACCTAATAAATTATTGAAAGCGGCATATTCTCTAAATACAGCTATTAATTAAACATAAGATATTCATTTTTTTATTTTTACTTTCTCCTAAATAGCACTTCAAATGATACGTAATATCGACGTGAGTTAGAGCGCCATGTGAACCGAAGACATTCAGCATTTATTAACACCAAAGAGTATCGGACACATATTTTCTGGTTGTCAGCATACTAAACCCTATCAGTCATCATCATCGTTCGTCGCTACAGCTTCTTGTGAGATTTGGTCTTCTGAACAGTACACCTCCATGCTGATCTACCCGTTCCGTTTCCTTCCAATTATTTAGATTAAGTTTTTCCAAGTCTTCTTTCACTTCATCTATTCAGCTCGATCTGTCTTCCTTTTGATTTATTTCTGTATGCGTTCGCTTCAAGAATTTCCCTTTGGGCTCTTGAACTGCCCATTCTCATAATCGTATTCGTGCGCTTTGATCCAACGTATTACATTTTAGCCATTAATAAGTTCATTCAGTTCGTCATTCCGTTATATGCGCCATTCGTCTTGTGCAATTCTGACTGTACCAAATATATTTCTGAGAACTTTCCTTTCAAATGTTTGCTGTTATTTTTATATCTATTTTTCACTCAACGTCCATGTTTCATCTCCATAGTACAGCACCGGTCGAATTACGATTTAATATATGTAGTGTCAGCTTGCAGAGTCTATTAAGGAGTTTTGATTTAAAAAGTTTTGTAAGGGATGCGTACGCTCTATTAGCTGCTTGAATTCGTTCTTCTATGGTAAGACTCATTAAATTATCTGTCAGTCAGTTTGCAGCCTAGATATGTGAACGTGCTGACTACTTCAAATTTTTGTTTAGTTATTTATCTTTAGTCCAATTTTTGACGTCGCTGCTTCAATTTCGGAGAAGGTTGATACTAGTGCACTTTTATTGACTATGGCTATATCATGTATGCATATAATTAATTGAGTTCTTCTATTCATTATATGTCCAGTTCTTTTGGTATCCTTTACCTCGTCTATTACACAGCACAGCATTAGGTTAAAAATTGTTGATGAAAGTGTGTCGCCCTGTCTTACACCACTCTGTATGTGAAAGGCTTCACATTTATTATCCTGTATCATAATTTTGGATTCAGTGTTTCGTAGGGTCATCATAATTAGCCTGATTAGTTTTTCTAAACCAAATCAGTACGTTGTAGATTACTTGTCGTCTTCGTATAGCTCATCTAACAGTAGGCCCTTGAAACTTGCTATTTCGACAAGTTGGGTCCAGAGGGAGAGGGATGTTAGATGAGTGAGTTTGATGGGGCATGTGAAAAGGTGGTTAGTATCGTGCGGGGTGCTTTCACATGCTGGACATATGTTAAGTATGTCGGGGTCAATTCTGGATAAATAGAAATAGTTTAACCTGCTACAGTATCCAGAACGTAATAGTGCCAAGGTTACGCGGGTCTCTCGGGGTAGATGGAGCTCTTCATCTGCTGTGGGTGGTAGTCGGATTCCGATCACGGCATTCGGGGGTCGGGAGCTTAAGAAGGTGGCAAATGTCTCCCGATGAATGTCGTTGTCTGTCTAAACACTGCCCGGTCCAGTAGTTTTCGATTTGTTTTGTCCTGGATCTCATCGAAGTTGTTGATATGATGCCTCCTGACGTGCCTCGGAGGCGGCTCTAGTTCAAGCAGGTGTCTACATGGGTGAAATCTGTAGTAGCACCCTAGTAGAAACTGTTTGCTGTACAGTTTGTTGTGCTCCTTTACAGGAAGCACGTTTCCTTGCGTTTGTCGTGTACAAAAGGACGGAGCTGACCACCCTACTATAAAGGATACTTTTGCTAGCTAGGGCCACGGTTGTTTGGCATTATTCGTGCCAGATCACGGCATATTTTAGGTGAATTTTAAAATTTAAAATTCTATCAATCATCACCCCTAGGAATTTAATATCGGATTTTGAATTGATAGTTACAGTCTACGAGTATACATTAACATTCATAAATTCTACTGCCTTCTTGCTGCTTATTAGGACAACATCAGTTTTGTGTTCAGCTAATTCCAGGTTCATGGACAGTATAACCAAACCTCGATCTCACTTACTAATTCACTTCCGATTCCCTGGATGTGTTTTATCACCATTACCATGGCGATATCATCGACTATAATGACTTTGGTTTTAGGAAGCATCCAGTCTTAGAACAGTTGAACCGATGTACTACACATTAGGTTCCATAGTAGTGGGCCTAAAATTGATCCTTGAGGGGGCCAGCTAGCTGGTTTAAACGCGTTTTTAATGTCCAAAGTTACAACAGAGCAATATTATTTATTACTATTACTACCATATCTTGCAGTCAATGACTTTCGTTGCTAAGCTACCACGCATTTGATAGTTAATCACCGTTGGCAGTTATAAATTTGGAAAGTAGAGGACTTCGTCTACTTGGGAACCAACATCAACAACAATAAAAACCTCAGCCTTGAAACGCGATGGAGAATCTTTCTTGCCAACAACTGCTATTTTGGACTAAGTAAAGAATTGACTAGTAAAGTCCTCTCTTGGTGAACAAATATCACATTTTATAAGTCTCTGATTATCCCCGTCCTATTGTGTGGCGCAGAATTGGACGATAACGACACCTGATGCGAGCGACTGTCCATGAAGTGTTCCAGAAAAATAATAAATAAATAAGAAATAAATAATAGCAATATTAAAAAAACGATTTAAAAGAATATTTGGAAAAACATGAAAACATGGTTAGTTTAGACACCTGCGGTTGATGAGCATAAATGTCACGAACACCTGCAGAAGCTACTCGCGCAAGGAAAGCTGCAATAAAGGACTCAACGCTTTTGTCGGCGACAATTTACAATTTTGGTCACGTTAGCCGTAGCGGTAAACGATGATATACGTGACACTGATAATTCCGATTTACCTGATAATCTCAAAGCTTGTGATTTCCCATGAACTTAAGCTATTTAAACCAATGAGTGCGCCTACTATACTCCAGAAGGGATAGATAACACAAACGTAAGAAGAAAGCTAAGCATTTACATATATGCAGCCTCAGCGTGTGATATAAAAATACTTCCAGGAAGATATGAACAATGGCTGTCCTTCTGGGACAAATAAGTACATAAACCATTCAAAACTATTCCAAGCACAAGAACTGTTTTACCATATGCACCAAAAAACAGCCAAGCAACTACTATCGTTCAGCAGTTTGTACTTGACTATAATTTCAATCTGGCTTGGGAGGCACTAAATAAGAAAACGAAATAATATTGGCCAACAATGAAATTAATTTTAATAAACTTTTTTAGATTACAGTCCACTATAACAAAATGTCTAGCGGTTTTATCAAAGCAAATACGATGGTTGTTATTTCTATTTCTGGACTTGGGAACTACTAGTGTTGTGAGGCGACATCTAATCTTTTCATTGGAATATTTGACATAATTTACTATAAACGCACTCGGAACGTTTTCATGTTTGTGGCTAATATGCTGCTTACAGGTGCTCGGTACAAGAATGGAATTAAACCGTGAACATTTTCGTGCGATTATTTTTTACAATTTTAGCCGTAGATTAAAAAATTTGTACAATGCATTTTCTTGTGGGAACTGTTCGCTCACCGACGAATTCCCGAAAGGTCGTCCAAAATCAGATGTTGTGCTGCAAACTTCGGATGTTGTGCGCGAAACGATTAAGGAAGATCGTCATGCCACATACCGTGAGATAAAGACATTCTTGGCCATTAGTAAGACGAACATGATCACCTTAAGGTAAAAAAGGTGTGTTCGCGTTGGATCATATGTAATTTGAAAAACTCCTTGGAAATGCCAATAGGCGAAGTGCTTCGGAAATTGGTTCAAATGAATGCAAATGTGTATTGTTCGTCATGGAGAATATTTTGAAATCCAACGACACTATTTTCAACCACCAATGCTAATTTTTCCATTATTAGCTCAGAAATATAAATAACAACCCTCAACCTCATTTATGTAAATATATGAGCCGCAAAATGATGCCCGACGTGATAATAGATGCAAGATTTTCTCACTACCGAGTCAAAATTGCATCAAAGCCGCGAAAAATGCAAACACAAAAGCAAAATACAACTTAGTAATTTACATAACACAAGCTTGAATAGAGCTCAATCGCTCATTCCGGAATGAAACAAATATGGTATTTGTCATGTGACCGTGAACGGACGTCATAAATTAAAATCTTGCCACTAAACTTAGACAAAATAAGTTGTCCATAAACTATTTGTCAACTTCTTACATGAATAATGTGTAAATAAATGTAAATTCAATTGAGTTTACTGTAATAAAAGGCATCATTCCATGCTTCATATGACAGATTTACAAAAATTTATCCAAAACAATTCAAATGCTCACAGACCAACAACAACCGTAAAGTAAAAGAAGTAACAGAAATGCAAGCTCTTCATTCAGAAAATGAAAACAAAATTTTATTACCCACAACAGTCGTCCCTATCGGATATCAAAGAGAACTTTTCTAACTCAGAGGTTCAGCGATCATTCATTTCATCTAAGACAAAAAGCCGATTCAATCAAATATCAATCAAATATTCAACTTTAAAATTACGGGAATAAGCCGAAGATTATTCCAAAACTCAAACAAATATTGCTCACTAACCTTAAATTCCTCATATTTGATAAAGAATAAATGCACAAACTTATTCTTCTGCAATTAATAAACGTGCTAGCAAGCTATAAAATAGTTTTAATATTATTAGACTTCAACTTCAGACAACCCTTTAAGCGTCGTTCTATATACAGAGTTAACATCTATGTACGAAATATCGTATATAAAGACAACGTATTTTTTTCCGGACAGACCGGCTGGTAGTTAAATATGCGACTATACGAGTACATTAAAAACAGTCGCGATTGGCGTTAATTCCGTCCTTTTTCTAGCTATTCGTACACTAAATTAATTGGCAAAAGATACAGAAGTCGATACACATCGACACGATTTTGACACAAACCTATCCGGAAGCCACAACTTATCCCATGCACTTTCGCAGGTAGTTCGACCGCTGATGAAGCCAACTAAAAAGTGCCAACCATACTGAAAAATTAAAAATTATAGAAAAGAGGAGAGACCTCCTGAATTCAGACCACATACCCCTGTACGCAATATAATATCCCTGGATAATCGACAATCTGAAAACTTTCATGCGTTTTAAGATGATATCGACATCTGGGAATGATTCTTCCAACGTCTTAAAAATAAGATAAAAAGAAATTACAACTCCAGTTTGAGTTTTAAGGACATCTCTATTGGTCTCACTATACCCAGGCATTTATAAAGATTCTTTCAAAAGTGCCTAGACAGTACCTTTTTGTACGTAATCAATCAGACAGATCTAAAACTTTACACGCGTTAAAGTTCTCGAAACCTATGAAAAGGTCGATTATAAGACCAATACATCGCAAAGTTCGTAATTTTTTTGGTGGAAATAATCGTCCGAATGACCCCACAATGCAAAGGTAACGTCTTCGTTAGCTTTACAAAAATGCCATTTCTATTCGAGTTACATTCTGATTAGACCAATACGGCTTTTAGCGTACGATTCGCCCGCTTTGTCGATCGGTGAGATTTTTTTCCAAAGTGATGGGGAAATTTTTGCCCAATAACCACTGAAAAACAATTTATGGAAAAAATTTTGTATGAAAACATACAAGATACAAGGCATTGGCTGGACGAAGTATTATAGGACAATATCCCATCGACTTCACTGCCATGGCTTCAAAGCATTTCGTCAAAAGGGTTTCGCTTCTGGCAGTAGCCGAACCAAATGTTCGACATCATAGCGACAGTTCCTGAAAAAAAGCCAGAGTTTTGCTGTGGCTATATTCCCTTCGTATTTCATGTCATAGCTGCTGTCGTAACTGATTTTTTGTTACAAGATGACCACAGATGCTGTTTACGTCAAGCAAGTAGTAAACCTCATAGTTTTTATAGCGTTGCAATTAAATAAAAAAATACACCAGATTTCTATTCATTTGGAACTTAGACAAGATCAAATATGAATGTTTATGAATGTTATTCATTTTTTTATTTAATCTGTCACCTAATTTGCTTTATTTACGACAACATATAATATTTTCCGCAAACATCTGTATAGACAATTATTGTAATATTGCAAACTTACCAACTTTTGTTCCATTATGTTTTGGCATGGCAGTAAATAAAAAAAATTTCAAAAAGTTAATAAATATTAATAGATCAACCAATTTAGAATAATCATGTGGTGAAAAAGTTTTTAATTCGCAAAGTGCTGCAATATAAAACAGTGCATTGTGAACAAATGCCCCCCTTCCCTGATCATAACCTACATTTATAGATCGCAGAAAAGCTTAACTTTTATTTTCTACCCAATATTCGTACAAGGTGAGTTCCCAAATTAAAGACTTCTGAAATACGGCTTTATCTGTGGTATGCTGATGATCTGGTGGTAATGGCACCAGGACTGTATCCTAAACCGATCAATGGAATCATTCAAAGGACGCTAGATAAGCTCAACTTTTCAGTTACGGGCCGAGGCTTAAGTTTCAACACATGTAAAACAGAACTTATGATTTTTACCCTAAATACAAGGTACCCAATTTTACCCTACCACTAATTAATGGATAAACTCTCCCCATTTCACCCTATGCAAAGTAGTTAGAAATAATCTTGGTCTCCAAACTTAGATGGAAAATGAACACTGAAAAACGGGCAAGGAAATCAGAAATTGCTCTGCATGCCTGCAAACGTATGCTTTGCTGTATAAGGCGGTTATACGAGCAATTTTATCATACGGATCGGTAGTTTTGTGAAAAGATCTTGGAAGAGATTAGAATATCAAACTATTGTACTTAGCAGAATACAACGATCAGCCTGTCCAATTGCGGTCGGTGCATTTAGATCATGTCCTAGAGAAGCCCTTAGTGCGCATTGACATATGTTATTCCGGTAGATCTACATATCAAGAAGATGGCTACCATGAGTGCATTTAAGTTAGCTGAAGCGGGTCGCTGGAGGGAAAAACTTATGGTTATGCCAGTCTACTATTGCGACGAACTCAGTTCACTCCGGAGAGGACTGATTACATCATTCCAACAGTGACATTCAACAGGAATTTTGCGACTCTCTTCCCATCTCCGGAGGTATGGAGTAAGGGACTTTTACTACACAATTTCGACACAATGACATTTCGATGACAAAATAAGTTCCGATTCTTGAAAAATATCTGTCAAGTATTTCTTCTGAAAGTCTTCTGTAAATCTTATAGTTATTTGAATTCGACTGTTGTCAGCTTTGAATTTTTCTAAGACCAAGCGGTTTTTTGAAAAAAA
The DNA here is from genome assembly GCF_028408465.1 of Anastrepha ludens. Taxonomy (NCBI): domain Eukaryota; kingdom Metazoa; phylum Arthropoda; class Insecta; order Diptera; family Tephritidae; genus Anastrepha; species Anastrepha ludens. The sequence goes on from NC_071500.1 coordinate 73,445,339, forward strand.
TGTAACTCAAAAATTCAAACCTAACTGAGAACAAGAGTTTATTGTGACCTTATTCTGCTGCTAAATAAATAAGAACAATGTAACCCAAGACAATTAGTCTTTTGGTACCAAATGTTCTTACACAGAAGTGAAAACCATTTCGTTATTTAGCTAAGATCTTTCCTTTAGCAGGAAAATTAGGCCCATGGTAGAGGAAACTCCCGTAGGAACGAACGTTGAATCCGTCAAGACAATATGAAGTCTGTCTTCAGTATCGCGTACCTGTTCGACAGGGCGAATGAGGAGAAGCTTCTGCCCTCGGATAGTGAAGGCGATTACCTGGAAGTGTTGGAGAGGATTATCGATGATATTATTCAGATAAATCTTCAGCATTCTAAGATAGCGTCCGTCAATTTACTACCCCACCTTGAGTATAGTGGAGCCGACATAGTCCTGATACAGGAGCCGTGGCTGAACAGTAAACGTATTTCTGAAATCACCAAAACTATGTATCAGGTCCGTTCATAAGTTCGTGCGATATCCCTTTTTATAGATTCTTTTGAGGAGTAGTTCTTGTTACTCATATGGGATTGAAGTCCACGGAAAGGGTGATAATCACAAGGTGCAATATCCGGAGAAAATGGTGGATGCGGCATTAACTCCCATCCGAGCTCGTTCAGCTTGCCTCATGTTTGCCTTGCGGTATGAGGTCTTGCGTTGTCGTGGTGAAACAAAACGTTGCGTCTATTCACTAAATACGGTCGATTTTTTTTAAGTGCCTCATTCAAGTTTGATAGCTGATGGGAATAATAATCAGCAGTTATCGTCTGGTTTGGTTCCAGGAGTTCATAATAAACAATACCGGCCATATCCCACCAAACAGACAGGCGAATCTTCTTGGGGTGAAGGCCATCTCTAGGGGTCGGTTCTGATGTTTCATCTTTATCTAACCATTAGCGTTTGCGAACAGGATTATTGTAAAGGACCCATATTTCATCACCAGTAACGATACGTTTAAAAAAACTTTCATTTTCAAGCCGTTCGACCAGCTGAGAACACACATTCACTCTCTGCTGAAGGTTAGCGACGGAAAGTCTACGCGGAACCCATTTTACCAGCTTGGAAGCCTTTCCCAACTAAACCAGGTGTCTGTGAACTGTTCCATGGGATGAATTAAACTTCTGAGCGATCTATCAACTGTCAAATTTGGCTTAGCTTCCACGAGTTCGAGCAAGGCGTCGAGTTAAAGACTTCAGGACGACCAGCGCGCGGGGCATCCTCCACGTCGCAGTTACCACTTCGGAATTTTGAAAACCACTTTTGCGCAGTCCTTACACTCACGGTATCCTCTCCGTGAACAGTGTTTATTTCTGCAGCAGCAGTTGTTGCATTTTTACCACTTTTTATACGCCTTCGAAGATTCCATTTTATTTTTTAACAACACGTGCTTCTATCCGCGATTAAAATCACTTGTTGAGTGCACAATATATCAAAGAAAATATAAATAGTTCCGTTTTATTCCGCGAATAATTTTGTGTATGCAAAAATCGTACAAAAGTGAAACTATGGGTAAAATACGCACGAACTTATGGACTGACCTGATACTAATGATATACAGCCGTGCAGGTAAACCTAGAATCCTACATACTCATCAGAAAAGAACTAAAAACATTCATTTGATAAATTTCAGCGATGCTCAGTGGACCCCACCGGAAAATTCCAGCTGATATAAGGCTACATGGCGCGCGATAACGAGTTGGAGCTACCTCTCATGTTGTTAAGGAAAGCCCTAACTGATTCCGAATGAAGGAAAAGTGGCGTCATCATTGGTACCGACACGAATTCCCACCACACTTGTTGGGGTAGCACGGACGGACATTAATGCTACACCTCTTGCACTTTCACTTTTATTACCGCGAGTAGAAAGAATGAAGGGCAGAAGCTAATATGGAAAGGCAGATTTATCATATTTGGAGAAATTAAATTCCTTTATTCCTTTGCAGTTTGGATTTCGATCTCATCTTGTCTCTCAACTGAGCATGCTCTTTCAAACTTTAATTCCTTTATTTATAAGGGTTTGGATAGTAAGAAAAAATGTGGGGCTTATTTGTTGATATCGAAAAGGCAATTGATATGATTGATAGATACATTCTTGCAGATAAGCTGCGATATCTCCTTGGGATTTCGGAGATTCAAATCCCCGACGAGGCTCAGTCCTTGGTTCTATACTATTTTTAATATATATAAATTGCATTTTCTTCTCATCCTTCGTGGGAGAAGTTACAGCTGGTAGTTGGGATGAATCATGCCCACCTATTGAGGACTTGGTTTAAAGAACATAAACTGTTAATTAGTGGCAAATAAAAGATTATGTTTTTTAGTTTGACGAATAAGGAATCGCCAAATTCACCACTTTTTGACTTCGGAAGTGTTCTCCATGTTACGCTTCTTGTCATTTCAGACTACCACATGGTATTAGCTGCTGGGGAGGTTTGTATACAAATTAACACCGCTTTTAACATTGCAGAAGAGTGTCACTAGGAAAGTGTTAAAGAGGTATGAAATATTGTCTTTAACTTGTTGAGCATTCCATTGATTTTTTTGGAAATCTTAAAATTCTTCCTTTAAGACATTTATATGATACTATAATAGGTTTTAAAAATATTTTGTATACAGGGTTTCCGGTGGCAAAATTAGGAAGCTCGATTAAAAAACAATTGCTAATGATAACAGTTTATTTCAATAACTATTACAAAGAAGGCAAGAAGGCAATTGCGGATCAATTTTTTTTTATTATTTCCTCTAAATATTTACCGTTGCGTCGGATACATTCTTGGAATTTGGCCCCTGTACACCGTGCCATTCGCTGGAGTAGTGATGTCAGGATGCCATTAATCCTGGATGGTACATATCCTGGCCACCGAAATGCCTTATCAGTTGGTGAGAGAAGAAATCGCTCAATAACGTCATGTTCTCTCTAAAACGTGCCACCCCCTTGCTGAAACTATGTGTGTACTAAAGGACGGATGTTCTCTATTTATTGGCAGCGTGCTCTAATAAAACACACCGTTGCTTGAAGACGATGTACAAAAAAAAATAAGTTTGAATTATTCCACTGCTTGACAATGCACTCCAAACCGTCACGTTAGGACTATGAATTGGTGTTTATAGTGGTTCCGTCCTTTAGGTAACCAAAACGGCAATTTTACTTATTTACACTTCCATTTCCAGCGGTCCCTATATTCTTCAGTTTTTCAGCTTATGGAGAAAGCCTTTCTACTTAAAAAACTCTGTATTAGTATCTTCGAAACCTAGCCCTTATTCGCAGCTCAATTCGATAACTTGTTTTATTTGTATGACAAAAATGGATATGGTCATTTCTGCATTTTAAGTGATTTCCACCTGTAATAATAGTTCCCGTCTTTTTAATTTTCGATATGCAAATTTTGACGTTTTAAATTCAATCATAGGGGACGAAATAGTAGATGAGATAGCAAAAAGTGCTGTTAGACTACCTTTTGAGCAAGAGAATGTCATACCAAAACCGTTACACACAATATACAACGAAATGGACGAACACATGAAAAGGCAATTGGAAGGTAGGTGGACTAACCTGACCACATGCAAAACAGCAAAAGTCATGTGTAGAACTAACGACAAAAAACTGCCTTAATTCGTACTTACGCTCTCGCGAAATCTAAGGAGCTTTTTTACTTAATATTTTTAAAGTTTTAGATTGCATAAGCTACCCTGGTATACTGAAACTGAGCAGACGGAAAATAACAAAGTAAAACCTTCGAGTGCCGGACCCTGTAGCATCACTTTTCAAGTAAAGTATATCAAGCTTATGAAGAAGTTTAATGAATTTGATAAATTATAACAGCAATATTACTCGTTCTGAAGATAAGTTAAAAGCTAATCCCTAAGCCTTTTAAAATTGCATTTGGTATAAGGGGCGCTCAAATATCTTACCGCTTATAAGTTTGAACTAGAAATATCCTGCTGGCATAACGAACTGAGAAAATTATTTTTAAATCCAATTTTGTTACTGATTCTGTAAGCGTTGGCATGTCAACTTTTGCTTCCACATCACAATTCATAGACTTCGGAGTGATGTAAGTGACGCAATTAGATGCCATTAATGGCATGTCTTCCCCAGAATATTCCCTAAAAAAGTGACCTTGACGGACTAAGTATTTTTTTCGAAACATCAACATCCTTTTGTTTTTGAACGTTTCCAATTTGGCAATCTGAATCTCATCATTTAAGAGCGGTTACTGGTAGATACACACAATATTTCATTATTAAAGCTTAAATATGTGTTTGTGTTTCCACTCATTATTAAGAATCTCTCCAATAGACCTTCATTTGTAGAAATTGAGAGCACTTAATCCTACCTATTTGAGACCCCCTCAGGTGGACCCGATCTTTAGTGCTCATATACCTTGTTATTACTGTTCTTGACCAGATAAGTTTCAATGTGCCAAATAGGATGTTACGTTTCTATATCATTTTCATACTGTCGTACTTAAATCTAATTACTTTTAGTTTACCCACATTGCTAGAACATTTATTGAGTTTAATGAAATATATAGTTCCCTCGAATATATAGTTCCCTCAGTTTGTGCCTATGATTGGATATTTCTATTTATAAGAAATTACTTGTAAATAGTTAGTAAGAAATTACAGTTAAGCTCTTCTGTACTTGAAAATAAAGAAATAAGTGAAATACATCTGGGGCAAGATTTGTATTAAAAAAATTACCTTTTGTTGGAGCCACTCCGAATGAGGGCGCAATCTAGTAATATGAGTTTTTATTTCAACATCCTGGATGAGTTTCCTCTCTTTGGTGTCAACTAATAGCATTCGACCAGGTTTCAAACGGCTTTTTAAAACTATTTTCGATGGATCAATGTCATAAACTCCTACTTCTGAGGCCATGATAAGGACATTTTCACTTGTTACATAAAAACGGGATGGCCGCAATCCATTACGGTCAAGGACAGCGCCAATATATCGTCCGTCTGTAAATGAAATTAAAGCTGGCCCATCCCAAGGCTCCATTACGCATGATGCCCACTGATAAAAGTCACGTTTTCCTTGGGGCATAGTTTTATCATTTTGCCACGCCTCGGGAACCATAGTCATCACAGCTTCTGGTAACGATCGTTCACTAGCCATCGTAAGAAATTCAAGAACACAATCAAATGATCCTGAATCAGATAAATTGGGTTCTACGACCGGATATAGTTTTGTTAAGTCTTCTCCAAAAAGTTCACTTTGCATAACTCCTTCACGAGCTTTCATCAAATTGACATTTCCGCGTAAAGTGTTGATTTCGCCGTTGTGTGCTATTACACGTAGTGGATGAGCACGTTCCCAAGACGGGAATGTATTAGTTGAAAATCGTGTATGTACCAAAGCCAAATATGTTTCGAAATCTGCATTTTTGAGATCAGTATAATACTCCCATAGCTGCTCAGATGTGAACAATCCTTTATAAACAACAGTTTTCGAGCATAGAGAACAAATATAAAAACGCCGCCCTTCTTTAGTTAATTCATGGCTGGCACGTTTTCGCAATACATATATTTGACGGCTAAATGCCTGTGGGTCAAGATGTGATGAACGCCCAACAAAAACTTGGCGGGAAAGTGGTTCGGATTTTCGCGCGACACCTCCAATAGCTTCTTCATTTGTTGGAACAGTGCGCCACGCCAGCACTTTTAAGTTCAGCTCTTGTGCTAATTGAGCAAATTCCTCTTCAACATCAGAATGAGTTCTTTGATCACAGTAAATTATTCCTGTTGCATATTCCCCAAAATCGGGCAATATTATACCTTCGGAAGCCCTAAAAAAATAAAAAATTATATGATAATTTTAATATTTTATTTTAAACATTTGTATCAATTGAACAAAAATTATATCTGCAAAAAACATTTTTTTTTTCTGTTGTTTTGATTCTTCAGTGTGTTAGTAGTACAAATAGTGTTTCACCCAAAATTCTAAGATTATTTTCTGGAGAAAATACGGGTCTAAAATGAATTTCGTGTTTGCTAAAATATTTATTTTTCCCTAGTGGCGCCCTATTTCATTTAGTTTTGTAAAAAAATTTGTTTAAATTTTTTATAAAAACGTGACAAAGGATCTTTTTATGAGGAATCCATTTTTGGACTTTACATTTTTCCTACGACACCCGCAATAGGGAGATACAGTACACGGGTTTTCTAACAAAAATAGTTTGTTTTAATCATATTAAAATAAATTTTATAAATATAAATAAATATGAAAAAATTAAATTTTCTGACATATTTAAAAGACAATTCTATTTAGTATTTTATTATTTGCAATTTTTTTTTAATAATTATACGTTTTACAAATCTTGCCTACTTTCATTTCAAGCTACTTTCGATCTATGCATTTTTATGTAGTAATGTTTTTACTATAACTCCTTCGAAGTTGTTTTTTAATACATACCGCGATGTGCGCATTAAAAATCAGAAGTTTCGTTCAGTGGGTTAAATATGACAAAAAATTAAAGGGTTAGGAAACGGTGGGTGATCGAAATGCGTATAAAAATGTTTCAAATGGATCACGAACATCGCGTGTAGTTTTCTTTTCTAAATATTGAAAGCAACAGGAAACCACTGAATTACTGTCCGATGACAATTACATACAAACAGCACACAAATAACAGTACTAAAAATATTATGTAGCACTCAAGGAACTTAAATATAGCGACATAAAATGTACGAAGTTTGTACGAGTGAGGTGAATTAGTAAACACAATCAATGAATTTAACAGACTAAAATTTTACTTCCTCGGTATTAACGAAACCTGGGGGTCGATTCTCGTCGAACGTCAAAATGTTTTCATATGAAAATTTTCTTTTCACTGTGGCTATAAAATTCTATATAACCGAAAGGTTTATAAAAATTATGTTTATAAAATTGAAGAATATTATGAAAATATGAGATGTTTTTTAACTTACACAAAGTTTTAAACTAGTATATATATATTGTATATTGTTGTAAATGAACTCTACTTTTATACAAGTCAATATCAAGTCTCTTTGTGTTTGCGACTTGATTTTTAAGTTGTTAAACTAAACTGCCTGTTTTTTAATTTTTTATTTCACATTTTATTCTAACTTTTTTTCATTACGTAAATTAAATTAAAATTATTTTTATGTATTTATTTGAAAAACTGTCATAGCTTTTGTGATATTTTCAAAAACAGTTTTCCAGAGTTTTATAGTTACGAATTAGCTTTAACGTGAAGAAAGTTGTTTTTGGGTGTGTGCGCATGTTCCCTACAAGACAGCTGATTATCATACAGGGTGGGCCATATAGCGTTTGCTTTTTGAACCACCTATTTTTTTGAGAATGGTAACACAAATTACATGTCAAATGTGTTCATAATTTACTTAAAGGTTTGACATTTACGAAATGGGACGCTATACGCTTGAACAAAATTGGGAAATATTGAAAACCTATTTCCAAAGTGGTGAGTTTTCTTTTTCTTTTCTGATTTTCACATCGGTGGCTACGTCAATAAGCAAAATTGTTGGATTTGGGGCTCAGAAAATCCACACGTTACTGTAGAGAAGCAAATGCATACACAACGAGTCACTGTTTGGTTCGGTTTTTGGTCTGGCGGCATCATCAGGCCATTTTTTTCGAAAATGAGCGAGGAGCCGCGGTTACAGTAAATGGCGAGCGTTACCGTGACATGCTCAACGAGTTGTTTCCAAAAATTGAAGAGGATGACATGGACGACATTTGGTTTCAACAGGACGGTGGAACTTGTCACACTGCCAAAGTTACACTCGAACGTTTGGCTACCGTTTTTGAAAACCGAATAATCGGCCGAAATTCCGATATCAATTGACCGCCTCTGAGCTGTGATTTAAGCCCGTTGGACTATTTTTTGTGGGGAACCGTTAAGGACAAATGCTATGCGAACCATCCAGAGACGATTGATGCTTTAAAACACGAAATCGAAGTTGCCATTCATGAAATTGGAGCCCAAACAATCGAAAATAAGCTTAAAAATTTGGTTGATCGAATGGCCTACTGCAAAGCCAGTCGTGGCAGTCATTTGAACGATATTATTTTTCATTCATAAATGACAATGTTCAATCTTTAAAATAAAAAAAAAAGTTTGAAAAAATATTGATTAGTTTTTTTTTTTATAGCCGATTCAAAAAGCAAATTTTACATGGCCCACCCTATATAAGCACTCATATTACACAAAAAAAAAAAAAAAATAAATATACTTTTATGGAGACCTAGCACAACTTGTAGGTATAGTAAAACTAAGAAACATGGTATAGGAGAAATTTCCAATACACCCCCAAAATCTCATTTTATGGCCATAAAACCGTTTTTCAGTAGGTTGATGTGAACAATCACTCCTAACTTCGCCAATTTCCATCCGATTTCGAATTTGTTTCTTTAGTTCGAAAGAACAAAAACAAGCCTTTTTGACAGTGTAATATATTAACATTTTTTCTGAAATGACAACTGCCGAGACTGTAGACGGAAGTATTTGGAATTTTTTATTTTTCTCTATTTTTTCAACTTTGACATAATTTTTACGATATTATCCGATATTGAGGATTTTTTTTAGTACCCTACTGTTATAGTAAATTTAATTTTGCGTCAAATGAGCTATATTTGACTGTAATTGAATTAAAATTAAAAGAGTTGTGTGAGTTATAAGATTTTAGTTTTTTTTTACTAATTTGGTATGTAGGTATAGCTTACGCTAAATGGGAATAAGGACGTGTTTTGATGCGTTATTACAGATACGTAATATTTATTGGAGTGTATATGTATACATAAGAGTACACTGTACTGCATATAACAGAACTGGTTAGAACTTACGAAAATATCTGACATATTATAGCACATTTTTTTTCAATAGAAATATGAAAAAGCTCCCAAGTGTACCAAAGTTCACACTGTACATTGATTAACAAAAGAAGTTTGTTATTATAATTTAACCTTATTAAAACGTCAAAGTTTTATTGTTTGTTTCATTGAAATTCAAGAGATATAAATCAAAACGTTGCCAGAAAAGTCGAATTTCTCAATATTCTCGGATGATATGGCAGCCTTATCATAAACCAGATGATTGTTATTTTTGTAAAACGGACGTAAACGGTCATCATTATAAAACTCGAAAGCACATAAAGTATGCTGATGTTGCAACTGCTAAGAACCCCGTAGTCTTGGACGATATGATTGACTCAACTGCAAGACATGAACTAAAGGAAGTTCAACTCATTGCTGATGATGATCAAACTGATAACAATAAACCTGATGATGAAGAGTACTTTCCGTCTGGTTCTAAGTCTTCAGAACGACACATTGTATCAAATTCCGACTTTCAGGGTCTTTCTCGTGATTTACTTCTATCGGAAAGACAATCTGAAACGCTCGCTTCTCGATTTAAACAATGGAATTTAGTTGATGACGACTTAAGATGAATGATGATGATCGAATTTCTTACAGAGAGTATTCAAAACTAATGAAGAGAATGACAAATGTACCGTACCATACTAAACTCCAAAGGGCCGTTTCCAATGCATTTTTAAATTTGGAACCAGTTCCGCACCGTACCGTACCGTACCTTACCGTACAGTGCTGCACTGCACAATACTCCAATAAATATTATGTGTTTATAATGACACTTGTTATCATTTTCATGCTTCGAAACGCATACCAAATCTCGTAGTAAAAAAAAAAGAAAAAATCTTAAAACCCACACAACTCTATTAATTTTAATTCAATTACAGTCAAATATAGCTCATTCGGCGCAAAATTAAATTTACTATAACAGTAGGGTACTAAAAAAAATCCTCAATATCGGATAATATCGTAAAAATTATGTCAAAGTTGAAAAAATAGAGAAAAATAAAAAAATTCCAAATACTTCCGTCTACAGTCTCGGCAGTTGTCATTTCAGAAAAGTTGTCAACACACTGTCAAAAAGGCTTGTTTTTGTTCTTTCGAACTAAAAAAACAAATTCGAAATCGGATGGAAATTGGCGAAGTTAGGAGTGATTGTTCACATCAACCTACTGAAAAACGGTTTTATGGCCATAAAATGAGATTTTGGGGGTGTATTGGAAATTTCTCCTATACCATGTTTCTTAGTTTTACTATACCTACAAGTTGTACTAGGTCTCTATAAAAGTATATTTTCACTGTCGCACAGTGTTATCATCATCACTATCCTCATTAAACTACACATTTTCGTTCTAGCCATGGGAAAGTTCTGATAGTTTCTCTTTTACCAATATCAATATTCTTATAACCTAGAAATATATCTACTATGCTCAAAAAGGCAAGGCAACTAACCATTTTTATTCTTACAATGTAATAACTGCTGACAACTAAACTCCTCATTGTCGTCATCACAAACATCTTAGCACTAATAATCCAATCTCTCATTTTTGTTATCAAAAAGTAATCAGCACTGATCACAAAAGCTACTCATTTTCGTTTATTTCGTTAAAAAGTAATCAGCACTGATGACAAAACTCCTCATTTTCGTTATCATAAAATGTTTTATTTAGAAATATATAAAATTAATATTTTCTGTATTCATTAGAAAACTCTTACATATTAACTCGGTTATTCGTCCACGGAGATTCGAGCTCACGAATTTTCAATCGCTAGCCGAGTATCTACTCATTCGGCTATGGCGACCATACAACAAACATTACAAAATTTCAAACTAGTAATTTTTTTCAGAGCAGCCAATTATAAGTAAGAGAATACTGGACCACTTTGTCTAGGAGGCATTTATGTATAAATAATATTTATGAATTATATTTCTTACCAAAGAAAAAAAGCTTATTTGAAGTATTTTTATTTCAAACTTAAATATTTTGGTATAATTGAATCACCTTTAAACAATAGTTTTAAACAAATGTAGCTTATCAACAAAAGTTTTTATTAAAAAAGAATGGAAAAAAATAAATGAATATGAATAAATTTTATAATTTATTGTTATTGGTAAAAGCATCGTCCACCATTTGCAAAAGTTGTCTTTTTAGAATGTTCAAAATATCACGACTTGAAATATTTGTAAGGGAACTAACATGTACTTCAGGTTCCTCAAAAACCTCTAAAGAAACCTCATCGTTCGTGGATTTTGGGCATCGCGAAGAGAGCGTCTCAGCACTATTATATTAACAAATTCAAAATAGGATAAAATTTACTAAAAATCGTTATCTTACGTTTTCTCGTCACGAACTCTCTGCTCCAAATCAAGCAAAATAATTATTTGCGATATATAATATTATATTTTCTTTTCGAAAAATCATCTTGAGTGATAAGATCCATTTCTCCCTCGGTAGCTTTGTCAACAAGCAAAATTGTCGGATCTGGGCTCAGAAAATCCAAGAGTTATTGTTGAAAAGCCTCTCTATCCTCAACGTGTGACTGTTTGGTGCGGTTTACCTTACTTTTTCGAAAATGAAGCTGGAGCAACAGTTACGGTGAATGGATTGCGCTATTGAGGGATGATTAACAATTTTTTATGGCCGGAATTGGATGGTATTGATCTGGGCAACGTTTATTTTCAAAAAGACGGCGCTACGTGCCACACAAACAACAAAACCATTGATCTTTTATCAAAATAACACCTCTTATTGGAAAACCCTTTATTTAATCTACAAAACTCTTATAACTCCAATCTGGAAATATGGCATTTGCAAAAGTTGTCTTTTTAGAATGTTCAAAATATCACGACTTGAAATATTTGTAAGGGAACTAACATGTACTTCAGGTTCCTCAAAAACCTCTAAAGAAACCTCATCGTTCGTGGATTTTGGGCATCGCGAAGAGAGCGTCTCAGCACTATTAACAAATTCAAAATAGGATAAAATTTACTAAAAATCGTTATCTTACGTTTTCTCGTCACGAACTCTCTGCTCCAAATCAAGCAAAATAATTATTTGCGATATATAATATTATATTTTCTTTTCGAAAAATCATCTTGAGTGATAAGATCCATTTCTCCCTCGGTAGCTTTGTCAACAAGCAAAATTGTCGGATCTGGGCTCAGAAAATCCAAGAGTTATTGTTGAAAAGCCTCTCTATCCTCAACGTGTGACTGTTTACCTTACTTTTTCGAAAATGAAGCTGGAGCAACAGTTACGGTGAATGGATTGCGCTATTGAGGGATGATTAACAATTTTTTATGGCCGGAATTGGATGGTATTGATCTGGGCAACGTTTATTTTCAAAAAGACGGCGCTACGTGCCACACAAACAACAAAACCATTGATCTTTTATCAAAATAACACCTCTTATTGGAAAACCCTTTATTTAATCTACAAAACTCTTATAACTCCAATCTGGAAATATGGCATCGAACTATGGGGGACAGCAAACAAATAAAATAATGCAACGACTACAATCCAAAATCTTAAGGACTATCATAAACGCAGGCTGGTACATAACCAATGACGATATACACAGGGACCTGAAAATTAAATTTATGGAAGACGTCCTTCGAGAATGCAGCACAAATCATATTCACAGACACATACAAACGAAGAAATGGGAAATTTTTCACATTCAGAACCGCAAAAACGAAGACTAAAACGAATAACCTCGACAGCCCTAGCAGATACTTCATCACTAAAATAAATTTCAACCTCTTCTACGTTTTATGTTATTGTATATAACTCGTATGTGTATTTATCCGTCCTATGTCATATAATTCTTATATGCATTATCCCTCTTATGCAGTAAAAAGAAATGTACTTTAAATAATGATTTAATGTTACGCTTAAATTTCCATAATTGGACATAATTCGACATAAAAATTAATAAGTGTCAAAAGATGTAATATATTGAAAAAAATATTCAGCGGACATAACGCCACACGCTTACTTGTTGTTCTTAACCATGCGGAAAAAATTTTGCTGTCCTTTCCGTTCTTTCGGAAATATTCAAAATTTATCAATTCATAGATTACATCAAAAAACGGTATTTTGCGGAGAGAACACTGAGAATTGACGGAAAGACTAATGAAATGGCTCATAATGAATGAATAGTGATATTTGAATAAATGAATTGTATGGATTTTCAATAAAAACTAACCTTCGTTCTCGATATTAGCGCAGTTTACTATAAGTACGAATGGCCTGGTATAATGGCATTTGTAAATTATAGGCATGAAAGCTTTTGTTTAAATGATCTAAATCTACTTTTCAAAAATTTATTCAAAATGAACTTACAGTTCCTTGGCATACAAATTATGCGGTATTGACGTCTTCACTCCTGCTCCATCACCGGTATCATTGTCGCATGCACATGCACCACGGTGATTCATCCGTTCAGATAAAATCTGTGCATCTCGCAAAATCTATTAAAATAATTTTTTTTTTAATAAAATGTATTATTTCTAACATTTTTTCATAACTTTATAAATAAGAGACCAAAATTAATAATTATATAATAGTATCAGTCATTCACTAAAAATGGAAATGTTTCACAGATGCGGTACATAATTAGAGGCTCATCAATTTTCTTTTGTATTTTTGGGCTATTAGAAAATAGCATTCTTTATTTATAGTTTTCGTTGCATTTTAAAATGTAATTTCCTTTAAAATTTTAAGATATACATATGTAGAGTCCAACGAACAACTAAACCAAATTTCTCAAAAGGTATAAATTTATAATTTACAAGAGGCTAAAAGTAATAATTCATCCTTGACGGATGGCAAAGCCGAAGTTTGGCTCTTGGCAATGAAGTTCTATGGTCGCAGTGGTATGAGATGTTATCTAATATCATTTGCCAATTGCTACCAACTCTTTGAAAACTATATAACACTCAACGTAAATTAAGTATGTTTGAAAGCGATAATGGGGGCAACTTCTTCGTAGGATTATATATTATATTATATAAACGTTTATTTTAAACGACGGTTCGACGGTTAACGAAACGAAACCGCAAGCATCCATTGCTTTTCCATATTACATTCTGTTGCCTCAACATAATTATTTTTCAAAATAAATACCATCAACATACCAAATACGCCGACCATTTACAGTATCAAAAAAAAAACTCTAACGACGCTAATTATCATGATCATACTAAACACATCTATGTCCAGAATTATTTCATTTGTGACATTGTGACGGGGATGAGGTTTACGTGGTGGTTCAATCCAAATCTCATAAGGGCTAACTCACCACGATCTAAAAGGGGAGGCTCCACATGGGGATTGGCTAACCCCCTAACCGCGGAACGACGGAATTGGTAGCCATTCAATCACCATGTTAAGATTACCGTACCAACATTCCCCTGTTATTCCCTACCCCGGCATCTTATCACTTCCTTTCCTTGTCCCCATTATTACTTTACTTGACAGTGGATATACAATGCGCTTTTTTCTTTTCTCTTAGTCAAATGTGGAGGATAAACAAGGATTATCTGCACGAGGTAATCTCCCTTTGTGAATATCCTCCCGTCGACCAATCGGTGGCTCGGGCATCGGATATGAAGGGCCGAACCCCACATCCCCTTACGTCCGGAACTGAAGATCAGGTTTTCGGAGGAAACACGCCATTCGCGGTGAAAAATCGCACATTAACTATGTCAACGATGAGCAGATTGAGTAAGAGCGATATACCGATGTCGAAATCAACTGAGGCAACTAAACAATCTTTGGAGGATGTGGAGATGGCGGAAAATCTGTCAATAGACTCAGACGCATCTCTAGTACCGAGCAAGTCTCTCACAACGGTTAAACCTGGTGCGAACCTGAAGAGTACTGGTGAAAAAGCTGAAGTTACTGGGGATTCGAATGGAGGGACCTACAGTTTCAAGCCGACTCCGAACGGCAGATATTTTTATGAGGAGCTTTTTCATGGCAAAAATACACTCGGAGATTTGCCATTGCCTGCCGAGGGGCGACCGCTATTAGAAAAATGTTTTTCTTAATTTTGGTGTTTCGCCGAGATTCGAACCAACGTTCTCTCTGTGAATTCCGAATGGTAATCACGCACCAACCCATTCGGCTACAGCGAGGGGTCTCAAGTTACTGGAGTTTATTCTACCAACCAACCAACCAATTAAACCAACTTTTGTTCCCTAAAAGAAGACAAGGGGTGATTGATTTAACATTTACCAATAGGTTAGTTGGTAACACACTCTTTCAGATCATCGTCTTATCGAATTCCACCTGGAATTGATACTACATATATAAATACTTTCTGGTGGGAATCCCCGAAATATGGACTG
This sequence comes from Anastrepha ludens, assembly GCF_028408465.1. NCBI lineage: Eukaryota > Metazoa > Arthropoda > Insecta > Diptera > Tephritidae > Anastrepha > Anastrepha ludens. The sequence goes on from NC_071500.1 coordinate 73,460,589, forward strand.
GGACAGGTATGGTGAGCTTGTAAAAGAGAGGATACCAAACCTGAAAAAACTTAAATCAATAGAAATAATTGAAGATACTACTGAGAAATTAGAAGGAACATTAAACAATTGATTTGAGGAACTGTGCTCAACCAGGCAAAGCAGACAAGGGAAAGCGGTCCCTTGGTAGAACCCTGAATTTTCGGCCCTACAAGCCCAAACAGAAGTAGACTGCACCAATCATCGACTTACACAGAGAAAATATAAAAAAAGTGAGGTAGGCCGAACTTGAATCTTAAGAAATTTCTGTAGTACAGCCGAAGAAAGGAAGGAAACAGCTACACCGCTGGAAGGCTGGATTCCATTCGAAAGCCTGATTACCAAATCGGAATCCTTTAACGCTCTACCCGAAATCCATTTTCTGGATCTATATTGCCAGTCACAGAGGAATCAATAAGCCTTTCCTTATCTTCATTTGAAAACTTTAAGTCTGGACCTGATGGAATATATCCAGCAATGCTAAAGAAAGGAGGAAACAGGCTAACTGAGGCTCTGAAAAGCTCCATAAATAGGATTTCTGGCACGAAGACGGAACTTCGGGACACAGAGAAAGATGGTATCTGAGCAGTAACCTCTGTATTTGATACCTACGGACGACCTTATAGTAAATAGTTTCATTTGAAAGCGTGAGCAATGGAATAACCCATAGTGCATTCAAAGAGGTTTGACGGATATTTTCTTTACTGATGGTTTCAAGAATGAAATAGGTTCTGGAGCCGGATGCTACTTAAACGATAGTAATAAGTATCATTACGCAATGGGAGGAATGGCAATTGTGTTATCGTGGGGTACCGGTGGCGTGACAACCGAAGTTGCTATGTATTAATGCTACGTTTTTATTTTTGTAAAATATAGTAATTGACTAGCAAAAATAAAATTATTGAAAATCATAATTTGTTTGGGCCTCTGACTATCCCTAACTTACTGGTCCTGAGCCTTTCTGTGGACTCACGAAAAGCCACATTAATGAATTCCTCAGGAAATGGGAAGAAAGGAAATTTGCTGCACACTGGCTAAATTGTGCCGGTCAGCGTCAAGCCAAACAATTTCTTAGTCCCAACAAAGGAATATCAGACAAGCTACTCTCACTAAACAGAGTAGATCTGCGTCTTTTAACAGGATACCTCACAGGTCACTGCAGCCTGAGGTATCATTTAAATAACATTGGTCTATCAGAGACCAATGTCTGCCGCTTTTGCGAAATGGATATAGAAAGCTCAGAACATGTGCTTTGTGAATGTCCTGCGCTGGGCAGACAAAGACTTCACCACCTTGGTGGTATCGTAGTATCTCCATGTAATCTTTGGAACAACAAACCCACAATAGTGCTAAAATTTATAAAAAGCCTGAAACTCTAGGGTCACAAAAATAGGTCTTGCACAATAGATCAACTCTGGTCGCAGTGCGTAATGGCATTCTAATAATAATAATCCCTAACCCCTTAAAAGAATTAAACTTTGTTTCTGGAATATTAATATTAGGATCAAAACGTAATATTGTTATCTATGTATATTGATTTTGGTACCGAGGCCATATAATTACCATCTGTTTGAATAATGAGCGGTATTGGAGTCTTGTTCTGGGTTTATAAGTATAAAAAATTATGATATAATATAATGATTTCCGAGTGTATTTCTGCCTTGAAAAAGCTCCTCGTAAAAAATATCCGACATTCGGAGCCGTCTTGAAACTGTAGGTCCCTCCATTTGTGGAACAACATCAAGATGCACGCCACAAATAGGAGGAGGTGCTCGACCAAACATGCAAAAATAAACATATATGTATGTATTGATTTATTTAAATAAACTTGGAGGGGATGTTGTTGTTGTTGTAGCATCATCACTTTCCAATTTTAAAGAGTTACAATTCATTGTAGTTGAAAAAAACATTGTGTTGCCGGATGTACACATTAAAATAAAATTAAGAACAAGAATAAAGTATTTGAGTTTAGTATTGAAGATGGGAATGGTGGCTATCGTGCCTCCGTATTATACACTTGCGTATGACGTTTTAATTTGAGAGTTTTTTGTTTAGGCCGGCCGCCTACCCAAAAAGGAATTTGACGCAAAAATACTATGGATAACGTAGCTGGAATTGGACTGATGAGCGTTGCTTCCATGAAAGGCAGCTAAAGGCCGCCTCCGTGGAAAGGATTCTAAGAAAAAATTATAAAAATTTACAAACAACCTCTTACTGTAGCAGCATAAACATTCTCCATACATGTATGTATGTAAGTGACAGTACTTGACCGGCTATAAAACCGGGTAGTTTCAGTCCCGTCGTGGGAACGCAAAAATTCTACAAATTTAAGTTAGTTAACGTCTCTGTAAAATTCTAAGATTCTATATCTGCATTATTGTTTTGAGGTAACTGGCAGCACTCACTTTTCGCCGAATTATACAATTTTGACACTAAAGTACTTAAAAACTATAAGGCTTTGTAGAACCCAGTTTGCAGATTTAGGATGGGGATAAATCCCTCTATCCCCCTTTACATCCTTTTTTTCAAATATTGCGGCATTCTACCGAATATTCCCCCCTTCTCCATCCTTAAACTCAAAGTAGAGGTATCATACGATAAAGTCATAACCTTAACCTTATTGGTGTTCTAGCCATAAGCAGCAGATATTCACTATCATATTTGTGCATTTCGAAGTGCAGAAACTAAAGAAAAGATAATAACATGTATACCACAATGCAGCAAATCACAATGCAACGCTATCCAAGGCTAAAATTTAGTATAATGTATATCGCTTTGGAAAAAACGGTAAAAAGGGGGTGATAGAGGGGTGTATCCCCATCTTAAAACTGAAAACAGATCCTGCCGGAGGCTTATAGTTTTTAAGTAATTTAATGTTAAAGTTCTATAATTTAGCGAAAAGTTGGTGTTGCCATACACCTGAAATGAAAACGACGTTCGCACGCAGGGATGTTCAGTGGAAGGTTCATTGTAAATCTGCAGTATTTTTTGCTGTAATTTAAAGTTGTGAAATAATTTTGAAAATAAAAACATACAACTCATTTAAACTTAAAAACAATGATATTAAGCGTATCACAAAAAATAATAAAGTAATTAAAATTAAATTAAATTAATTAACACAGTATTTTTGCGTGGAACTCCTTATCGCGTAGGCGGCCTTCGGCCGCGCTTCAAAAAAATAACCCTCATCAGTCCAACTCCGGCTACGCAATGCACAGTATTTTTGCGTAGAACTCCTTTTCGCGTGGGCGGCCTTCGGCCGCGCTTCAAAAAAATAACCCTCATCAGTCCAACTCCGGCTACGCAATGCACAGTATTTTTGCGTAAAACTCCTTTCCGTGTTAAAACCATTGAACCCAAAATTAAAACGTCATATGCGTGTATGTAGTAAGCAGGCACAATAATTAAAATTAAATTAAATTAATTAACACAGTATTTTTGCGTGGAACTCCTTATCGCGTAGGAGAAAACGTTTCCACGACAGTCGGTTCTACGTTACTGAAACGACCCGGATCTATATCCGGTCAAGGACTGTCACTCCAGCAGCATTCCCCGTATGTAAGTATGGGGAATGTTTATGCTGCTACAACAACAACAACCCCCATTCCCATCATTAACACTAAACTCAAGTACTTAATTTTTGTTTTCATTTGCAGGCATCCGGCAACACCATACTGTTGTAATTCCAATCTTCTTCTTGTTCGCGCTTAAAATTGGAATGTGATTGCATAGTCAAATGAATTTGCATTTAATTTTAATAGATATAATTAGAATATTAGCATAAAAATCGGTAAAAACACGCGTGGGAGTGTATATTTGGTGAATTTTAGTGAAATGTTAAAAAATATAGAGTGTAATGTGGCAAATTATAGTGAAGTTCCCGAGGGCATTTTGAATGTAAATAATTAAAAAATTATTATTTCCCGAATAATTTAAAGTTATAAAGAGTGTTCCTTAACACCTCACTAACATCTCCACCAAGTTTCATTAAAAAAAACATTATAGTTTGCCAGAAATTCCAAAATATACATTGTTCTAAATTCCAGCCCTATCCAACTAGTGATGCTTAAGGTGAAAAACCAAAATTGAATTGAATTTATTCTTCATTTTACTGACAGACACATATTTGATAGAACTTTTTTTATACATTTTTTACACTTTATATATTTTGCATATTTGGCAGTCCTTAGTTTAATCTCAACCAATTGTCTTTAGAATGTGCATGACACCAGTATTCTCTACCCCACTCCCACGACAGTCGGTTCTACGTTAAAGCTAAAGACTACCACTCCATCAGCGTACCTAAATATTTATGAGGAATAAATCCCATAAATCCTAGTACACGAAAGAAAAATTAAAAAAAAAAATCTTAAGTTTTTACCTTGTGTGACTGTGTCCCGTCAATAGAAACGATAAAGCCGACCCCGCATGCTTCATGTTCATTACGAGGGTCGTACAATCCTTGCGCACTAGGAGCTTGCCATGACATTTCTTTAGAATTCAGTCCGTTTTTGTTCACTCCATCACATTCTTTCTCACTAATTTTGAAATCATTTTTAGCTCCCAAGACAGAATTCACTTCGGTGGTAACCAATCCGTAATCATGGGTGATACTCATTTCTTTGGTGTATATTTACCAATCACTTATTACTTTTCAACTCGATTTAGGAGCACCTGAAACAGATAGTATAGCTTTTTACAAATGCGCGATCAATAATTTATCGCAAATAATAATTGCATAAAATAAATGTGTACCACGCAGTTGACACGCATGCCCATGAAGTTAAAGAAAGCAATAAGCGAAAGAAACATTTTAACGCTAATTCCATATAACACAAGGAAATCGTTTATCTACTCTTGCTAAGATACATACTTATCACGACTAGAATCCCTGATTTCACACAATCGAATGAACAAAACGGGGTAACAATCAATTGCACATTAATAGCTCAACATATTTAATATAGTTCCATCGCTATTGGATCCCATAAATAAACCGCATACATCAAAAGTCGATATAAATAAACTCCTATCGAATACCGGAACTCAAAGGTACATGTTCTACTAAGGTACACACATTTCTTTCGAAAAACGAAAGAACTTGGCAAGACGAATTGAATCCAGAAGGTGGCGTCTTCTAAAAGCCGTTGCTTTATTTTCACGATTTTGACAAATCAGGCACCCTAACTATATAAAATAAACAAAAGGCTGAGAAATCACATGTTTGTGAAAATTCAATAAATAGTTTGCTAATATTGTGATTTGAAGGTTTAAACTAAACAAACTTATGAAAACTAAGTCCCGCGTGTTAAATTGTGAAAGCACGAACTATAAACATACCGAAAAAGTTTTTTATACGGATAACACCTAGGCAAAACGGTATGTGTGTACCCTTGCTCTTCGTAAATAAGTAATTCGTCTTCCATTTGTTTGTTTATTCTAAGGCTCTTACGACACGGCGAATTCAGGAAGCGCAATCTTGTATTCCATCATTCTTGGGTTACAACCAAAGCGAATTAAGTACCTTAGGTGGCGCCATTAAAAAACAGTTACTTTACTTTTCGCGATTTTGACAAGTCGGACGTCAGCTCCCTTCCAAATACAAAGCAAACAAACGAAAGAGAAATTACACGCTTGTAAAAATTCAATGAATAGCTTCGTAATATTGTGATTTTACTAAACAAACTAATGCGAAGAGAGTGCCGCGTGATAAAGTGTGAAAGCAAATAAGAAGATTCCTAAAGCAGTTTCTTTACGTTTTTATGCGGAGGACGCTGTGGAAAGAAATAATGCTGTGTGCGTTAAATTTCTTGTGTTTGGTTGTTATCGTTGTTGTTGCTTTAGCAAATATACTCCCCATACATGGATATCAACACGGGACGTTCCCGCTTGCGTTTGGTAGTTTCTCTTGCTTTCACCTCTTAACATACAAATATTTCCTCTGATTTTCTTTGCATATTCTCAGAGCATGACGCTACAGCAAATTCGGAAGGAGCAAACTTGCACAGTTCTCGGATTCTAGGGAGCTAAGGCTAGAACAAAATACATTACACAAGCTGTGTTTACATTTACATTTACATTTATTGCAAAGGTGATAGAATTAAGATTACAACAAAATTATTTGTTTATTAAGAGGGAGAGTAAGCAAAAGCAATATAAACTGTCAAACATTAGAAATTATACACATAATTTCTGTCAGGGTCGTTGACATAAAAACGAAAAGAAATGCATTTGGAGGGATTTTTATAACTCATACATTCGAAATGAAACACGCACCATTTTTTCTCTAGCTTGTTTAATTTAAAAGTCAAAAATCGCAATATTAGAAGCCAGTCAAGTAATAGAAGTCAGTAACTACTATTTACCAATAAGGAATTTCTCTTCGTTTTGTTATATATATATTTATATAATTGGCGCCTACACCCTTTGGGGGGTTTTGCGGAGCTCCTCTTATAATGATAGTTCAGTTATTAAGAAAAAAATGTTTTCTTCATTTTGGTGATAGTTCAGTTACTAACTGTAAATCTTAAATTTACATTTGCTTTGTTGCTTGTCCACAGATAGAAGTATGATATATGCATGTGACTTGAACGATTGTGCCACTTGGCAAACGCACAGTATTATTTATTTATTTTCTCTCAAGTCTGACAGTCGCATTTTAGCTTAGTTGTTTATTATTTTTATGAGATAAATACTATTTAACAAGAGGTAGGGGAAGCAAAAACGAGCTCCAGTGCTCTTGTCTGACACAAAAGTAACAACTTTGACCGAGATGACTGCTTAGCTGAAAAAAATTCGCTATGTCGACCCCAATTCGAATGAGAGTTGGATTGACTTATGCCGGATTTTATTAAATTTCAAACTATTTTCATTCAAGTATAGATGAGACCAAACGCTATCCCTTTGCTATATACAGATTGCTCTTGGATAAGCGGGTTTGAGTTCAGCTAAACGACACCTGCTATTCGTCACAGTGAATAGGTGAAAATCAGTGCCATTTCAAGTCAAAATAGAGGTAATTGTTTGGCGGAGAATAGCGTCGATTAATCTCAGCATATTAACATTAACTGCTTACTTTCGCTAAAAAAATATTCCAACAGTTTGATTCAAAAATTAACAGTACTTCCAAGATTCTGTACTCATTTTTCGATTAGTTGATACGTATGTTTGATAAGTACAAAGTGCAACACTTATCAGCTTTACTAAAAAAAAACCTATCCAAAACTGATGAAGTGATAAGTAGCAACGTCACACAGAAAAAATCTGGATTTTTCTAAATCACTGTCGCTAAGCTGTGACAAGCTTCGCAGCAAATTGGCAGCACAGCCTTTTCCACCATCAGTAAATTTGCCATTGAAAGGAAAGCGCCAAAAATAATCTAAAGTCATTCAAGCCAATGGTGTGACCACCAACCTAATCAAAATTCCTAGAAAGGACATATGTATGTAAAAAATGGTTCGATTCATTCAACGGATTCCGCCAAAATCTGAAGCAGTCATATGGGTTAATGTAGAAGGAGGCTGTGGGACAGGCGAAGTGTGGGTCATAGCAGCTGCTAAGGACGCGACGCGCATAATCGTGGGAAGGACAATAGTGTGATCGGAAAAAGACAAGAGGGTTCCAGTAAGAGTCCTAAATAATTTCAAGTAACCAGATTTTTTGAATAGAGAAGCTGTTATTGGGAATCGCCGGACTGTAGAAGCCATAGTAAACTGCGATGGACCACAACAGAAAGGGGAAGAATTCAGGAAGCAGGAAGAGTAACTTCCAATTTCATAAAGAGTTGGTTGCGTAAAGTAATAGGACTAGAGAAGACGAAAGTTAAGAGATTGCCGGAGAAATACGGCTACCTATTCAACGGTGATTTTGGAAGTCTGCCACTGTGAACCATCGAATAGATACAGGTGATGCAAAGCCCATTCACCAAGTTGCCCGTCGAGTTCCTTTAGCAAAGCGCGAAAAAGCTGATCAGATAATCCAGGATATGCAGTAAAGTGGAATTATTGAGCCATCAATAAGCCCGTAGAGCTCACCGGTTGTGCTGGTTAAGAAAAATAATGGAAGCACTCGATTTTGTGTGGATTATAGAAAGGTGAATGAAGTTCCGAAAATGGACAGCTACTCATTACCACTTTATCCGGCGCTTGATTGAAAAATTTACAGGTGGAAACTTAAGATTGCGATTGTAAGAAGACAGTCTTCAGTATAGAAGATGGGTTGTGGCAGTTTCTGTGATGCGTTTCTTTGAGCGCCTGATGGAGATGTGCTGAAGGGACTCCACTGGAAAATGTGTTTAGTCTATTAGGATGGCATCACATTCATGGGTAAAAATTTTAGCCAACATCTGAAATATTTGGAAGAAGTCCTTCAGTGCATTGCTTCCGTGGGAATACGATTGAATCCGAAGAAGTGTGCCTTGTTTAAAACAGAAGTCACGTCTCTTGGACATAAGGTGTCAACCGAGGGCCTCAAGAGGAACGAGATGAAAATAAAATTAGTAAAAGATTGGCCACGACCAAAAAATGTGCACGAAATGCGAAGTTTCTTAGGACTGTGAACGTATTACCGTCGTTTTGTTCCAGGATTCGCAAATGTTGCCCGAAGTCTCCACAATCTCTATCTCATTTGTGTTGCACAAGAAACAGGAGAAAGCGATCAAGCAAATAGATGGAGTACTGTCACAGATCATCAATGGGCAAGAAAGAATGATCGCATACTATAGCAGAGTGCTCGGAAAGCCGGAGATAAATAACAGGTAAAACACGTAAAAAATTTCCACAAATACTTGTACGGTCAATGATTCAAATTAAGAACAGACCACGCACATTCAGATGTCAAGCATCCAGAAGGATAAATTGCACGGTGGATTGGAAGTTGATATCAGTCTAATGCATTTGCCACTCGATGATGAATGGGAACCGAGTGCAATAAGAAGTCAGTTAAATGATACTAAATGCGCCTTGATTCATTAACGATGGTGGCACTAGACCAACAACAATATTTTGTACGTAAGATTGTCAAAGCAAAGTATTAACAAAAAAAAAAGAACTTGGCTTCTTTAATTCTGCACTGACAGCCACATGAACACTGCGAAAGAAAAAAAAATCAGCTGATTTACCGATACCACCTTTAATAGATTCGCCTTGATGTTGACCTAGGAAAGATCGTGGTAGCGAAGGACTCTGGAAAGAGACCATCTAAAACTGAAATGGCAATAGAAGGTTCTAGGTTCAACATCCGTTTCCAACAAGTCGGGCAACAAATATGTATTGTTGTTATGTTTGGTATGTTATGTACCAAATCAAGAGGCCAAAGCCATTACTAAGGCTTTTGTGCAGAATTTGATCACTCGGTTTGGAGTACTTAATGAGTTGTATTCAAAGAGATGTGTTGCTTGATAAGAATTAAGAAAATACGTACAATACCCTTACACCAGCAATCAGATGGAATGGTCGAAAGATCAACCGTGCTCTGGAAGAGCACCTCCGAAAGGTATTTGGAAAGTGTGAACGAAATTGGGAGAAACACACCCAAATGTTCCTGTTGACCTATCACGTAGCTGTACATGAAGCTACTGGCCAATCACCCGGAAGGACCACCTTTGGAAGCGATTTAATCCTTTCAGGGAACTTGGCGATTGGAAGAGGTGCCGGTCTTGCCATAGACGAAGGTAGTCGTTGGGGAACACTGCAGGATGTATGAATTATACCAGCATATAAGGCAACGTACCCAGATAAGGAGTAACAAGATGAAGGATTCATTTAACCGCGCTGTGAACTCCGAAGCAAAGGTATAAGTATTATAGCCGTGAAACTAGAAATTCACTTTGAAACAAGACTGCTGCTTTTTTGGTGCTGTAGTGCATCTATATTTACATATACGTTTTGCTTATACCAACGAATGGAATCATTTTTAGCGAATCGTGATATTTTTCTGTACGGCCGACACGGCATTTCCTTGGCTGCGTCGCACAAAAAGAAAAATTGTGTCATCAGTTTAGCCTTAATTTCATGGAAAATATAAACGTTTTGAAAAACAAAAGAAAAAAAAAAATAATAAATAAACGTATAGCAGGGAGTTAGCGTAGTCCCGCCAACCTAGAAACAATTTTTAGGAAAATTTATCAATTTACCCATTTTTACAAACGAGAGCCGCAGCACTCTGCGTCGTTTACTTTTTGTCTATGCGAGCAAAGCCATCATTGGTCGCCTTCATAACTCGACACTGTGATATGCGTATCCTCTTCTTTTCATACAAACAATGTAAAGGGTTTTTCAATTGGCGCGGGTCGATTTCGGCGCCCTGTGGCAGCCTTTTTGTTTTGATGACATCTGTCAAATCTTTTGTTTATTATTCAGTTGCTTATGCCAAATCATCATGGTAAGTTAGGCGATTGAACAGCACGTTCAAATGATAAAACTTTATTATCAAAATGAGTATTCATTAACGCAAACGTTGCGCGCATTGCACCCAATTTTCGGTAGACGTGGTGGCCCTTCCAATTTCTTATGGCCCATATTGAACCATATGGACCTAGACGACATGTGGTTCCAGCAGGACGGCGCTACGTGCCACACAGCAAACGCCATTTTATTCCATTTCAACATCTACCCGCCCTTATTGAAAAACCCTTTAGTTGAAACTACATGGAATTTGAATAAATACCAGGAGTACAGCCCACATATAAAATAATGTTTGTTCGAGATTTTGACTCTATGTTATTAGTTATTCAATGGTTCAATACTAATCCTTGAAGTAAATGAATGGTTTACACAGTTTACTTTTTATTTTTAATCAACATGTTTGGACAAATTACTTTAATTGTTTTCAAATAATTTTGATAATACACTTAATAATAATACAATTATAATTTAATTAGATACTTAAAATATCATATGCAAACATATATCCAGTTTGTCAAGGATGACTTTTGATATATACAATAAATTAATATTTTCGGCTTCAGTAGCAAAAACTAGCACCCTTTATTTATCTTTGACTTCTTTTTTGTACGGATTCATATTTAAATTTCAAGGGAATTAATAAAAAAAGACTTCGAATTCTTGGAGCCAAGGTGGACTGAGTTTATCGCATGCCGTTGAATGTTTCAGTTTAGAACGCTGCAGAACTGCAAAGTGTGACAAGTGACAAGCCCGAAAAGAAAACTGTCGAACTTGCTTCTAAAGCCTGGTAAAAAAGACGATCGACTGATGGTCGATATTATTACAGAACACAACCCATGGGAACAGCGTATGACCACCATTGGGATTATTGTAGTCCCGATTTGCCAGCCTTGCTTAGAGGACTCGGATAGAACTGCGCATTTTCTCTATCAATCGTTTTATCTTCCAGAGCTTTGAATACAATGGACTTTTTAGCCTTAGTATTTTAGAAATTCAATTTGTCCCGAGGAGCATGGTATTTATTTTTTTGAATAAGATATATGAGATATGTCCACCGTAGCTACGAGTTACATAAGCTAACATCCTTATAAGAAAAAATCGTAAAATTTTCCACGTAGTCGAAGGTCAACATAGTTTTAAACTCTAAGTTGATGTTTTCAACTGGCACCGATTAGCATGAGAAAGAAACGATTGGCGCGCTTTGTTAAACTCGGCTAAAATCGCAGAAACGGTTATCGCTCTGAGCAAGAAGAAGGGAAGAACACTCAACCTCTGTTAAGTTTAAACGGTCTTAATTGACGGTGAAACCTCTCTTAAGTGACGGTCAAAAATGTGCTCGTGGTGATTCCCGTCTGTTGCCAATTTAGTTCGTCTTAACATTCCACGCATTATAATCAACGATTTTTGGAAGATGTATGTTCCTCTTATATTATTTTGTGGCTGACGCTAGCCTTCTACCCATCATTTCGCTGGTATTACCTTACTAGGTATCTCGATACTGAATTTTTGATTAATTTCAATGGTTAATTTCAAATGCAATCAAATTTGACAGTTGTTATAAAATGAACAATTGAGTGTCGAGATATTGAGCTACGTGTGCGAATAGCTTAAACAATCTTCAATAGATTCTCATTGCTTGATATCGAGTTTAAAATTATCGGTTAATAGTTTATATTTCGCAAAAGGGATTAAGTGTAATTCGATAATGGATAGCAAAGCGAAGAACGGCTTTCGCATTAAAAATAATGCAAAAGTAAGTGATAATAGTGCCCATCTACGAACATTAATAAGGACTAGTGGTAGTAGGAGTATTAACTTGTATTATTAAGTTTTTTGTTTTGATTATATTCTCATGTTATCCTAGGTGTGCGGTTCAGTTAATAATCCAATGAGTTCAGGCTAAAATGGTTGACCTGTCCCAGAGTACAAACTTTAATTTAAAACTACATTTGCGCTAACTTTTTAATTATTTATGGAGCGGCCGCCGTATCCGAATCGTTGGTGTGTGACTTTCATTCGGTAGTCCCCGGGTTCGAAACAATAAATGATAGGCAACGTTTTCTATTAGCGTTTGTCCCCATGGCAGCAAACGTCCCAGAGCGTTTCTCATATAAAAAAGCTTATAAAAACCTCTGGCTTTCGGACTCGGTATAAAACTCTTGGTTGTTCCATTAGTGGAAAACAACAAGACGCTCAACACAAATAAGAGTATTAGCTTGGTCAAACAACAGCTATTGAAACATTTCTGTAACTCTATTTTCAGTATGGCCATAAGAGCTGTCATCGAGTTTTCCATTACTTTCGGCTATTATAACGCGTTCTCCGTAGTAGTTTTTTGACTCGTTCCAAGAGTAGGTAGGTAGGTAGGTAGGGTGGTTGTCGTAAGACACACTTAGACCTTCGGCAGGTCCATTGTGATACCACTGGAGCTTATCCTTACTCTACGTGTTCCCTTTCAAACCATCCGGTTGCTTTAATAAACGAGCAGAGCTTCGTTAGTTTTAGATGGGCTATATCCGCTACATCGGTTAGAAATGCTGTATCGAGGGTGCGCAGCCTTCTTCCAAGAGTAAGTAATGACAGGTAGACGTATCAGGTAAACTCGATGCCTCTTGGATGGTATTCGTTCCGTTCTTTGTAAAAAATGTACGGACAATGGTGGGACTGTGTGATGGTACGTTGCCTTAATTAAAGCCAATCAGTTGTTTTCCCACAAATTTTTTTTTTTGCGAATTGCTTCACGTGAACAACGTAATGGTATCATATATATTAACTGTCTGACCTGGAAAAAATTCGTGGTGTGCAATACCGTTCTAATCCATGCGATTCTTTTGACTGAAAACGACGTGGTTTTTTGGTCTTGGTTCATTTGCAGCTCTCTGTACACTCGCCTGATGTCTGGATTGCGTGTCGTACTCATAAACGTACGTCTCTCCTCCAGTAAGAGAGCGTTTGGTGAATATTGGAATTCCTTTTTTTTGCATGCAATTCAGGTCCTTTGGGACCAATTTTGCAGCAACACGACGCAAACCCAAGTCTTTAACTACAGTGTGTCGGTCTGATGGTTAATTTGTGTTTATTGATCAACGTATCATTCACTTTATTGATGTTTTCATAAGTTTTCGTTATCGATGGTCGCCCACTTCGTTCGTCATTCTCTATGAACTCACAAACTCTTCTGTAGCGTTCATGCCACTTTACCGAAAAAGGTTCCGAGCATTTCTAAGTTTTTGTGATTACTTTGTGCAAATGCACCTCAGCTCATATATGTGTACATGTGCTTAATAATTATCGTAATTTGTGAACGTGGCGTCTCGTGTCTTCTTTGCGAACTTTTGTGGTTTATTACACTGCCCTCCGCCTAAGTCTGATTGCCCGATTAGAGTTTTGCATTGCTGTATACAATACATCGCAACATTATACTTTGTAGTAACGGTTCAACAGACAGGGCTAGTTTATTGCGGCGCAGACCTTGGTCGGGAAAAACTACCGGAGGTTTCACTCTTGCTAGAACAACGAGCCACTTGCCAGGCACGTCAGAAGGCATCAATTCAACTACTCTGACGAGATTCAGGACAAAATACATTTACTACTATGAAATCGTCGACTTCATGAGCCGGCACGGAATCCCAATAGATGCGGTCTAAGAAACCAAGCTGCACGCTAGCTCTTCCCTGATAACCAGGTGAGATAATGGTGATGGCCTAGCATTTATAGTTCACTACACAGTGTAGTATGATCTGATCGACGAAGGCATCGACCGCACGGGTAGCACCTTAAAATACCAAGGTATAGGTCAGGCGATGCCGAGGTCGAAATTTTTAATATTTATATACCACCTGTCATCCGCTGCCCGGCTGGATATCACCCTGATATAGGTGCGCTCGTCAGAGGTGAAAACCGATTGGTAGTAAGTGTCTTTAATGCTCATCACGATCTTTGGCATTCAAGCCTGACAAATGATCGTAGCGGACATCACTTGGCAGAGCAGATAGACTATCCGACATTTAGCACTGTGAATGACGACGCCCCCTCCAGGGAAGTGAGCAATTGCGGCAGCTTGCCTGACATAAAAATAGCTAGCTAAATAGCAAAACCTGGAGACCTATGCTATCGCTTGTATTAGACTACTTCATCGGACCCGAAGAGATGCGCGAGCTACTTTAGCCGGCAATTCATATTGCATCCTCCGACCGACAGATCCAACCGTCGTGCCACTAGACGGGTGCTCAAATTAACGAACAAGAGTGCGCCCCTTACTCTCTTTGGATGAGGTTCAGGGGCCGTCAACAAATCCAAATCATCAGCTGATGCTGAAAAACCTGGGTCCATTGGGAGTAGGGTATCTCACAAGGGTTTTCAATCTGTCCTTGACCACTAATTATTTCTGATAAGTGGAAAGCAGGGAGAGTGGTCCCACTTCTGAAACCTGGGGATCCCGCCAACCAAGGGGAATCTTATCGGCCGATAACTCTTTCCCAGTAGTGAAGACACTTGAAGCCCTTCTACTCCCACTCTAAATGAAACACCTGGCCCCAGTCCCACATCAGCATGGCTTCCAACGAGTTCACAGTATCGCGAGGTCTGTCCCAGTAGGGTTGGACTTGAAGGCTTTGGATACTGTCAAGCATTCCACGCTACTAGATGACATTTCACAGTCCCACAGGGCTGAAGAGCTGGTCCGCTAACTATCTGCGCGCTCGCCACTCGTGATTTTTAGAGACCAAACATCCAAACAGGAAAATTAAGCAAGGTGTTCCACAGGGTCGTGTCCTTGCACCCTTAGGTTATATGTATACTATATATATACCTTTTGCTCCAATATGAACGAGACGTTATCAATAAAACTGTCCGCGGATGACATATGGCAAAAATAATTTTTTTTTTTTTGGTAGGACTGTTATAAGCTTACATGGCAAATTTCAGCGTGATATGTCACATAGTTTGTTTTCTGTGCTACTGTACAACAAGTCAAGCTCGAGTGTGTTCTTCGAATTCTCTTTTATGACTTCAATTGTCTCAAAATGTTTTCCACGGAGCGGCAACTTGAGCTTGGGAAACAGGAAAAAGTCACATGGAGCCATATCAGGCGAATACGGTGCTTGCGGAACGATATTAACATTATTTTTGTTCAAATAATCGCGAACAAGACGTGATGTGTGAGCTGGTGAATTATCGTGATGCAAGAACCATGACTTGTCCCACAAATTCTTCCTTTTAAGACGAATGTTCCCGCGCAAACGCTTTAAAACGTCTAAATAATATTCAGCGTTAACCGATTTTGCGATTTGTACGATTTTCAAGCACAATTTCCTTTACTTTTCCGATGTTTTCTTCGTTTACTGATGTTGCTGGACGACGTTCATGAGGCAAGTTTTCAACCGATGTACGGCCCTCTTTGAACGATTTGTACCACTGGAAAACACGTGCACGCGATAGAGCAGAGTCGCCATAGGTTGTTTGCAACATTTTTAAGGCGTCTGAAGCCGAAATTTTGTTGGAATAACAAAATTTCAAACAAATTCTTTGTTCAACTTGAATTTCCATCGTTAAATTCGAAGAACACATCCGAGCTTGACTTATTTACAGTAGCACAGAAAACAAACTATGTGACATATCACGCTGAAATTTGCCATGTAAGCTTATAACAGTCCTACCAAAAAACAAAAAATTTATTTTTGCCATATGTCATCCGCGGACCGTTTTATTGATAACGTCTCGTTCACATTTGAGCAGAAGGTATAATTGGCGCATACACCCTTTCTGGGTGTTTGGCCGAGCTCCTCCTCCTATTTGTGGTGTGCGTCTTGATGTTGTTCCACAAATGGAGGAATCACCCTAAGATTAGATTAGGCTATAATGGTTGTCCAGAAAGTGGTTGCCTTTGTGATCCCTTCACCCTTGCTGGTCAATATCGAAGCTCCCCCAACCACCAGAGGGAGTCTCCCTGGTTTTCTACCCTGACGATTGTACATAAATGGCGTCGGGCAATGGCATCGATGGCCTGTGCGCCAAAGTGAACGATTACCTCACCAATCTTTTCCGCTCTTTCACTGCGACGAATCTACAACTTTCCCCCACATAGTCCACGACGAACCTCTTTATCACCTGAATAAAGGAGGTTAAACTCCAACTCAAGGTAAAAGTCGGTAACACACCAATTCCGACTGTTAACAATCCCAAAATTTTGGGTGTAACCTTTGACAGTTTGCTCTCCTTCTCTGCGCACACAACCGTAATTGACACTAAAGTCCAAAATAGCAACAAGGTCCTCAAATCGCTAGCCGACAGCACTTGGGGCAAAGCCAAAGAAATGTTGCTATTGACATTTAAGGCAATTGACCGGCTGGTTCTAAACTACGCGGCGCCTGTCTGGTCGTCTAGAAGTAGTGACACGCAGTGGATAAAGCTCCAGACTTGCCAAAACACTGCGCTTCGGACAGCGATGAGTTGTTTCCTGATCTCCCCTCTTTAACACCTTCGAGGCACAGATGCTACCTGTAAAGGAGCACAACAAACTACTCTGCAAAAAGTTTCTGCTAGGGTGTTACGGCAGGTTTCACCCATATAGACACCTGCTTGACTCAGAGCCGCCTCTCAGGCATGTCAGGATGCACCTCCTCAATTACGCCCGACGAGATTCCGGACACAACGAACAGACAACTACTGGACCAGGCACAGTTTAGACAAACAGTAAACAACATTCATCGGGATGCCACCACCTACAGCAGATGAAGAGCTCTAGTTTCCCCCCGAGAGACCCGCGTTACCTTGGCACAATTACGTTTTGAATATTGTAGCAAGTTAAACTCCTACTTATCCAGAATTGACCCCGACATACCAAACATATGCCCTGCGGGTAAAGGCACCCCGCACGACACTAATTACCTTTTCACATGCCCCACCAAACCCACTCATCTAACACCTCACTCCCTCTGGACGCAAGCTGTCGAAACAGCAAGTTTCTTGGGCCTACCTTTAGATGAGTTAGATGAAGATGACTGGTGATTTACACTACAATGACAGGATTTAGTATTGCTGCTACAAACAACATTTACTACTACTGGACCGGACAGTATACAGACAAACACTAAACGACATTCATCGGGAGACACTTACAACCTTCCTAAGCTCCGGACCTCTGAATGCCGTCATTGGAATCCAACCACCACCTATTGCAAACGAAGAGCTTTAGCTGCCCGCGAGTTCCGCGGTACTGTAGCAGGCTAAACTCCTACTTATCCAGAATCGAACCCGACAAACCCAATATATGTCCAACATGTGAAGGCACACCGCACAACATTAACCACCTTTTCACATAACCCGACAAATCTACTTACCTCTGGACCGAACCTGTCGAAACAGCAAGTTTTCTGGGTCTACCGTTAGATGAGCTAGACAAAGACGAGCAGTAACAATATCGCACGGACAGGGTTTATTAATATTAACCTTTTAATCACTTTATACGGACCATCTCAGAATGCTTGCAGTTTTGCAGAAGCCCCTTTCTTTCTTTGCGGATTATAAAGAACTACCAAATTATCTTCGCTAAATACTTCGGAGCTCACAACACGATCAAATAGGTCCTTTATCTGACTTGTTTTTCCTAATTTCGTTAGCACTTTCCAACTACCTTTTGTTTGCAAGTGCTTCTTCGGAGTCGGGTTGATTATTCGACCATTCCATCCCATTTCGGTCCTTTCCTTGGTCTGAATGCAACTCAATAGGTACTCCAATCCTAGTGCCCCAATTCTTCACCAAAACCTCAGTAATGGGTTTGGCCTCTTGGTTTGATGGAGCGTACACATCTGGCTACTTACTAAAGTATCCATAGCAAGGAGCACATATTTGTTACATGCCCACTAATTCAAATGGTGATCCCGCGTTGTGTTGCTGTAATCTTCCACGAATTCTCTCTTTTGGTGCTTTCGCTGCCATACACTCGAATCCATTCGGCTAGTGATTCTCAATTTACCCAGTAAAACCGCTGCTTAATCTTCTCCAGCGTTTTAGTGAAAGCCGGATGACCACTATTTGACCCATTGTGGAATTCCTTCAGATTACTTTACCCAAGTCCAACGTAAAACCGTGCAACTGCATGAAATCTACGTCAATTATTACTTCATCCGTGATTTCAGCAAATAAAAATATGTGAACTTCTGGCAAAGCTCCAATAACGTCTTCGCAAACTACCTTTCTGGAAATCGTAGTTAGTTCTCCTGTAGCTGTCTGGAGCTTGTAGCCAACCAGTGGTTCCACATTACCCTTTACAAAATTTGACCGGATGATCGAGTTCGTTGCACCTGTGTCTAGAGTAAGCATCAGGAATCGACCATTTACAGTTCCCCTTATCATCAAGTTGTTGCTTTTCCGTCCAATTTGCGAGATAGAGACTACGGGTCATTTAGTTGTGGGAACCAGTTTTTGCCCCTTAACTGGTTCGTTTTAGTTTAACGCCTGCTGTGTATCGGGAGCGCCATTGTGAGTTTCAGCGCTTCCCATTTTTCCTCCTGAATTCGTCTTCGGTTGGCTGCATGGTATACTGCACTTACGGGCCATGTGTACGGTCTTGCCGCAGTTGTAACACTAAATCTGAACTTCTTCGTGTAAACTGAGGAAAGGACTCCCCTATTACTTTCCTCGTGGTTTCCTCCTTCGA
Organism: Anastrepha ludens; assembly: GCF_028408465.1. Taxonomy (NCBI): domain Eukaryota; kingdom Metazoa; phylum Arthropoda; class Insecta; order Diptera; family Tephritidae; genus Anastrepha; species Anastrepha ludens. Next base: position 73,479,669 of record NC_071500.1, read on the forward strand.
GGTGGGCTCTTCAACGTCAACCCGATGGATTTTGTACACTGGCTGCTCAAGAGATCTGCTGTTTCCTGTGTCAGCGCAAATGACATTGTTTCAACAAACGTCTTTTTCGGAGTTAAGTATGCTGTCCGTTTCGTGTCCGGATCTCGTACAACTCTTATGAATGCCTGGCACTATATCTGCTCAACGAAGTCTGCTGTTTCTTTCGCACACGTCAAATATGTCAACCGCTCAATATCTGTCGCGTATTCCAGCAAGCTCTCATTTGCTTTCTGATAGCGATTTTTCAGTTTCACCTGAAACATTTGTTGCCTGTGGTCACTCCCGCAACATCTCTCTATTGCTGCCATCAGACTCTCGTAGTTACCCCAATCGGCTTCTAGAACTGTTTGCAGTACTTCGGCGGCAGAACCCTTGAGCGAGACAACCAATGCAGCAACTTTGTCTGCAGTACCTTAGTGATTTGTACAGTGCCGTCGAAGGATGGTGCTTTTACTTTTGGATCACTGGTTAACATATTCAGACGATTCAATTGCAATTCACAGAGGCGAGCCTTCACCGCATCTACTTCGGCCTCAATCGTTTCCAGTTGCGACGTCTTATGTGCCTTCTCAGCTCTTAACTTGGATATACGTGTATCCTGTTTTTGCAATTGCGCATCTAACTTGAACGAAAACTCGGCTGACATCTGTGACACCTGCGAATTTTTAGTTCGCTCATCTTTGACATTTTCATGATCCTGATCTTTGGCCTTAATTCAATCCCACTTCTGACACCAGTTCGATCACTGGATTGTTGAATAAAACACAAAAATTTGATTGCAACACATTTACTTTACTTTATTTCGTAAGCGTGCACTGTCTCACTATCTGCTGTCGCCTCTCGTTCACTATTTTTGCCAGTTGGTTCCCGATTGTAACAATATTATTTACAAGAGAAAAAAAAGATGCAATAAAAATTATGTAGGTTCCTGGTCATGCTGGATCCAAAGGCAACCAAGTCGCTGATGAGCGTGAGAATAAAGCACACAGCAAATTCACGCATGATTTCGGACATCTATTAGCACTACTACAAATTAAATAATATAGACCAGATTTATCAGTGCAACATCTCCTGGACGGATGCCTTGGACTAAGCCAAGTCCGTACTGTTCTTGGCAACAGCAACCCCTCTGAGCATCTGAAATTAGCTAACTCAGATAATATTAACGTTTTCCTAAAATTTCAAGTGTTAACTAAATACTGTAAGGTCACGTTTCATGCGGGGATACGTTTCACAGAAAAGCGGAAATAGAAAATGTGCATTAAAAAATATTAAAAAAAAAAATTTAATGCCTTGTAGAAGTAGGGATACTGTAATTTTTAAAATCGCATAAAACCAAAACACCGAATTAAAATTAACTTAAAACCGCATAAAACAGTTTGTAGAAATAAAAAAAATAGGCTGCTTAATAATTTACTTCGAATGTTTGAAATAAATTCATATAAATCACCTTCGTTATCAGAAGAGTCTCTCTCTGCAAGAAATATTTGCGGTAAAGACTATGGATTTTCACAAACTTTATTCTCGTTCTGTGTAGCTCTTTCTTTTCTGACAATGTAATCAATAATTAAACTTTGCGATGATAATTCTATTAAGTTTTTATATAACTCACGATATCCACTCTTGCAGTTCTGCAGCTCACGTTGTAATTTAAAGACTCGTTAAGAATTGGGGTCATTAATTAGAAAACGACTTTCTGCGAAGTTTCTTTATCATCATGGCTGAAGGTATTAAAACCATCTCTTCCTAAATAATTCTATATGTACATACATATGTGTTTGCAAGAAATTTTTGGATGAAATACAAAACGCACAAAATCAAAATCGCATAAAAATAATCCGCATAAAATATAAATACAGTGCACTCGCGATAACTCGAACTAATTAAAACAGGCGCTGTTCGATTTATCGAATTTGTTCGACTTATCAATTGAGTGTGCTATGTTAAAAAAACAGTCATCGATATCGATTTTTTTCAATTAAATTTATTTATTTATTTACATATGGATATGAACATGAATATGTTTAAAATAATTAATTCGTTTCAATATTTTTCATCAAATATTTGGCAGTCTTTGTGTCAGTTACACAAAAAAAGTCAGCTTTAACAGAAAAGTTAGGCCGAAAAGAAAGTTGTAATGTGTGTTTGTCTTTTCTTGCCTGCAGCAATGTTGAATATGACTTTTTCACGCAGCAATTGAAGAGTGTTAACCTTTGCGGGGCTTACTTGTTCAGTTGTGGCCCACTGAATTACATTATTGATAGAGCTAACTGCCTCCTCAGATGATATCCGCTCACATGTCTCAGTTGTGTTGTTAAACTCAGACTCAGAATCACTAGTTTCAATTATTACTTCTGTGTCGGTAAATTCGGCACCATCATTCCATTTGTTAACATCATAAAGCGTAAATTCGACCTGTAAATTATGTTTTTCATGTTATGTTCTTTCAAGATGAGTCCACTTATTGGGTAATTCTTTTTTCTTTGGGACAGAAACCATTTGTATAAAGCGGCTTTCATTTTAGGAAACTCAGAAGCTTTTAAAGTTCTCCTCTTCCCAGGACCCAAAAACGTGTTGTTTACTGCTTTTAAAATTGCCTTGTCTTTCTTTTTTATAAGACTTATGGTGGACTTGGCTACCCCATATTCCTTCGCTAGAGAAGTAACACTACATCCACGTTTAATTTTGTTAAGGACTTCAGCCCTCTCTTTTAATGTTAAACACTTCAACCTTTTACGATCCATTACTCACATGCACTGATACACTACAAATGACAAATTTAAAGCAATTTGGTCAATGCAAGATGTTGTTCCCAGAAAACTAACGGGATATTAACGTCGAAATATTCATATGGACAATACACTAGTATACATATAATTTATATACATATACTATTACATATGTATGTATGTACAAAATGTACATGTTTGAAAAGAATGTGTGTATAAATAAATTTGTTTTTTTGTTCGAGTTATAGCGCTTTAATATTGTTCGAGTTACAAACTAGTCAATAGGGAAAAAAATGTGTTCGAGTTAGCACGTCGTTCGACTTAGCGGCTATTCGAGTTACCGCGAGTGCACTGTATATAAACTTATTGCTACCTTCCATCCGACATAACACCAAGTTCTTCATATTTAATGTAAATTATATCTAAAACAGCTTTATAAGTATAAATCTCGAGCCGAAGGCCTTAGTAGCCAGGGGTGTTGTTATGATTGGTTATTTATAATTATTACTCTTACATATAATATAAATAAAAAAATATTTTATATTATTTCAGCCATCAAGCAGTAGTCGTAGTGCGGAGTTGCTGAGTAGTCAAGAGTCGTTTTGCTTTCCAACACAAATTCAAAAAAAACTCGGGTCTTTTAAAATAACGGAGTTCAGCGATAACTCTCCGAATGAGGGCGGAACCAGAGTAAATCTCCTCATTGTGATTCGTAAACTTAATAAAAAGGACCCTATTACCAAAAAAAAGGGATTAGAAGAATTGATAAAAGATATAAATTATGCAAGTCTCGAAGATGTGGTACAAATTTTACCATCTTGGTCTAAAATTTACCCGAGTCTTGCCAACGATCCAACACATAATGTGCGTGAGTTAACACAGGAGGTACAGAAAATTCTGGCATCGAAATGTAAACGCACAATGGCTCCTTATCTGAAACAGTTGGTGCCAGTTTGGCTATTTTCTCAATTTGACAATCATGCTCCTGCTGCTATTATTGCTCGATCAAGCTTCAATGATATTTTCAATGTAAAATTAAATCGCATTCAAGAAGTGTGCTTGCATTGTCAGTTAGAGATTTTGGAACATGTATATAATAATCTTTCGAAATCGTCAAAGATATCGGAAGGCGAAAAAACGGAAGATAGCAGTATTGCCAAAATATTCGGGAACCTTGAGATGCTTTCCTTTTTTACTGAACACACCAAGACTGTAAAGTTATCTTCACAATCGTATATTATAATTCGTTCTATTCTCGGGCATTCAAATTTTTGGAGCTGTGGAAAGCGTGGCCCTAAAATAATAAGGTTGGTAAGAAACTATTATATAATTTTTTTATATTTTTTACATTTTTAAGGACGACCTTTATTTAACAACAAATTTAAAAACATGTTAAATAAATAAATGTGTTTAGGTCTAAAACCCAGGCTTAAAATATTGTTCTTTTGTCTAAAGCTCCAAATTGAAGGACGAGCATATTGCATTCATTTCGAAAATCTCCTCAAATTGAGGTTTCTAACCGTCATCGTGTCATCTGTCGAAATGTGGATTCGTCGTCGTTCTTAACTTGGTGGCCTTTGTGCTTCGACTAAGTGGAAAATTTTAAGTAAGGTTCTTGACTTACGTGCGTATGAAATACTGCTGGTGCAAGAATTGAAGCCAATTGACCACCGTTTGCCTTGCATTTTTGCTGATTGGCTCATTTGAAACTGACCAAAGATGACCATTTTTATCGAAGAATTGCGTTTAGTGATGAAGCTCATTTCTGGCTAAATGGCTACGTCGATAAGCAAAATTGGCGTATATGGAGCGAAGACAATCCTCAAGCCGTTAACGAGTCACCATTACATCTAACAACGGCAACATCGGTTCTTATTTCCTTCTAAAGGAGAAAGGCGCTGCCGTTACGGTGAATGGCGAACGCTATCAAGCCTTTTTGACTGAATTTTTGTTTCCAAAAATTAATGAGCTAAACATTCGCCAGACAATCGATTTATTGCAAAATAAATTTGGTGACAACTTTCTATCCAGAAGTGATAATGTTCACTGGCTCTCTCGTTCGTGCGATCTAATGTTTCTGAATTATTGTTTATGGGGCTATGTTAAGTCAGGTTTATGCCGACAAACCAACAACTCTTGAAGTATTGATTGTAATAAAAAAAAATCTAATTTCCAACAATTTTTCTGTTTTGTGTTATCATTTTAAGTTCTCAATATATTAAAAAAACATCCCATTTTCGACATTTTCGAATTCCTTATAACTGTATAAGTAGATATTGAATTGTTATTTATTATGTTTTTTTTTTTGTGATAATACAGAAATAAAAGAATAGATTTGTGCAAAAATAACTGTTTTACTAGGTCATCCAGTAAAAATTTTCATCATTATTACAAAATTCCTTCATTTACATTTTGATTATACGAATAAATTCAACAATAATTATTGGGTCGGGGAATAAGTTCGTAGCGTTTTTACCAAAGACTTATTTAAACAAACAACAATAATTATATCGCCGTTGCTGTTTACAACATCGTCCCACCTCTCGACAAATTTCTTGATGTCGTTCCGCCAAAAATCGCCTGGTCTGGTGTCAAAGAAGATATTGAGCTAGTTTTTAAGGACCTCTTTGTTATCACAATTAATCCCGTTCATATGGTTTGACCGGGAGCGGTAATCGGTAAGCGGAAATTTTCGGAAAATACGGCGGATACTCAAGAACCTGCCATTCGAGCTCTTGGACTGCGGCTTTGACGACTTGTGCAACATGAGGCTTGGCGTTGTCGTGCAGGAGTATGGTTTGACCATGTCGATCAGGTATTTTCATTCGAATAGCCTCATTCACGCGGTGTAGCTGAGCAATGTGGAGCCCCTTGTTGACCGTGCCATTCTTTTCGAGCATTTTCCAGTGCACCATGCCCTCCTAACACATATCCTTATTATCTTCTTTGGATGAAGAATTCGAATTCCGAAGGCCTTTGGCTGCAGGACGTGGCACGTGTCATCGACGTTAAAGTCGCCATTTTTGAACTTTGCAAACCATACCGTGCTGTAGACTCGCTTATGACACCTTCTCCATACACATCGCAAATGTCCCGGGCTGCTTCGACAGCTTTTTGACTTCGGTGAAAAGCAAAGAAGAGCAGGTGTCGAAAATGTTGATTTTTGCCTTCCTGGGTATTCCATTTCTAAGCCTCAAAACTAATAAAAAACAAAATAAATCAAAAATACAAATAACATAATTTTGTAGTCCAGAAAGAGTTCAATCGAATGAATATTTACCCTTTGCCAAACAGCAAACAAATAAAAGAAAATATAAAAACGGTACGAACTTATTCCCCAACCTAATAGTTTAGTTCAATAACAAAAAAAAATTATATATTTAAACTAAACAGAAAGTAACTCGCTTTTTCGGAATGTTCTTGAAATTATTCCCTATAAATACTTAATTAATTCTGTCAACTGATATATTCTTAAATGTGTTGTGTATCTGTATTTTGAAATATTTTGGGTGTTTTTCAATGACTTTATATGGTCCTTCATATGTAGGTTTTTAATCCCACTTTACTGCTGTCGACACGTACAAAAACGAATCGAATTTTAATTATAAGATACCCAGAAAGATATGATATGCGGTTCACTAGACAGGGCTAATTGCCTGGGGTCGGGAAAACCCTGAGTCATTCTGGTAACATAAAACCTGCTGCCATGGGAATAAAATTATGGCTCTTTCGTTCCGCTCGCCTTGGTACATATCTATGGAAGTAATTTACCATACCTATGAACTTTTGCATTTGTTTAATATACATTTCATTAACTTAAAGCTTTCGTCATTCGGTAGTATCCGGTTTCGAAACTCCGGGCATGAAACACCAATTGATAAAAAAAGTTTTTTGTTTTAAGTGGTCGTCCCTTGGCAGTCAATGGCAAATCTCGAAAATTTGATCTAGTACGCGAACGATTCCTACTAATTAATCTAGAAGCTCTTGCCGATCTATTTTCCATAGTCTATTTCATAGAACCAACTTCCATGTACAACTTTGCAAAACTTTCACACAGGTCTATTCTAGAGTAGTAATAAAATTTACACTAGTAACAAAAATTATTTTTGGTAAGTTTTTTCCTTGGCCTTCTATTTTTGTATTCTACGATCGTTGTTATTTGGCAAATTTTATTACATACGAAACTGTAAAAAGTAACCAGCTGTTTTTGCTCGAATTTTACCTACGTGAAGCTTCTTCCAGTTGCTCAAAGAGAGGGAAAATTTAAAAAATCTTTATTCTCTATCTATTTAAAAAGTAAATACGAGTATAACCCAATACAATATTTACCTTTTTCCACTTTATCCTTTGCACGTATCCGTTGTATTTCGTGAATTTTCCGAAAAGAAAGTTAAGTAAGTTCAAATTTATAAAAAAATAAACAAAACTTACTTATTTTTTGCTGCCTTAACTATTGCTTTTTAGGAGGATGGTTCCATTTGTAGAAGTCCACGCAAGTGGGGAAAGTTACTGATCGCCATTCACTTGGGAGTGGCCAGGACGATTCTTCTACATATGGTTCAAGCAGCTCACAACGTCCGGGATTAGCCCACGTATCCTCTGGTTAGCTTCCGAACACCCGTTCGGGAGTGAGCTAACGTGAGAAGGCGAAGCATCCCAGCATAGCTGGTTGTGCGCTGGGTTTGGGACCCGCCACTTAAAAAGCCCCCCCCCCCAATGAAAACAGCAACAAAGCCTCGGATGAGAACTTCCAACACTGATGACGACCCCTGCAAACGAAATAAGGAATACGATTTGAGGGCATGCACCTGGAATGTCCGGTCCCTTAATGGGGAAGGTGCCTCTGCCCGGCTGGTTGATGTCCTCGTGAGAGTAAAGGCTGACATCACTGCCATCCAAGAGATGCGATGGACGGGGCAAGGTAAGAAAAACCTAGGACCTTGCGACGTCTACTACAGCTGCCATGTAAAGGAGCGCAAATTCGGTGTCGGATTTGTTGTGGGAGAGAGACTTCGTCGCCAAGTACTGTCGTTCACTCCGGTGAACGAGCGTCTCGCAATAATCCGCATCAAAGCGCGATTTTTTAACATCTCGCTAATTTGCGCCTACGCCCCGACGGAAGAGAAGGACGATGCGACCAAGGATTCTTTCTATGAGCGCTTGGAACGTTCCTATGAGCGCTGCCCCCGCCACGACATAAAAATCGTGCTTGGCGACTTCAACGCCAGGGTGGGCAAGGAGGGAATTTTTGGTCCCACAGTCGGAAAATTCAGCCTGCACAACGAAACATCCGGTAACGGACAGAGGCTGATCGACTTCGCCGGGGCCCGAAACATGGTAGTCTGCAGCACCAGATTCCAGCATAAAAAGATACACCAAGCTACCTGGCTGTCCCCTGATCGAAAAACGCGAAACCAGATCGATCATGTTGTGATAGATGGAAGACACGCTTCTAGTGTATTAGATGTACGTACGATCCGAGGAGCCAACATCGACTCGGATCATTACCTTGTTGCAGCCAAATTGCGCACACGCCTCTGTGCAGCAAAAAACGTACATCTACCTACGCAAAGAATGTTCGACATCGAAAAGCTGCAATCACAACAGACAGCCAGAAGATTCGCCACTCGACTCTCACTCCTGCTCTCGGAGAGCACTGCCCAACACACCGGCATGCGCGAGCAATGGAGCAACATTTCTCGTTCCCTACGTACCGCCGCCGAAGAAGAAATCGGATTCCGGCGAGCCCGAAAAAACAATTGGTACGACGAGGAATGTCATGCTGTCGCCGAAAGAAAAGATGCCGCCTATAGAGCCACGCTGCGATCGGGCGCAACGCGAGCCATGTGGGATCGCTACAGAGAACTGAAAAAGGAAGAGAGACGTATTATCCGACAGAAGAAACGTGAGGCCGAAATACGTGAGTGCGAGGAGCTTGAGATGCTGGCCAATAGGAACAACGCCCGAAAATTCTACCAGAAAGTTCGGCGGCTTACAGAAGGTTTTAAGACCGGGGCGTTTTCCTGTAAGAACAAAGACGGTGATCTGGTGACTGACGTACAGAGCAATCTTAAATTATGGAGGGAACACTTCTCGAACCTGTTAAACAGTGACAGCTGCGCATGTCATAGAGAAAGTGCAGATCCCGATACCCCAATCGTTGACGACGGAATTATCGTTCCGTTACCCGACCATGACGAGGTGAGAATAGCAATATCACGGCTAAAGAACAACAAAGCCGCGGGCGCCGACGGACTGCCGGCTGAGCTATTCAAACATGGCGGCGAGGAGCTGGTAAGGTGCATGCATCAGCTCCTATGCAAAATATCGTCGGATGAAAGCATGCCTGCCGATTGGAATTTAAGTGTGCTCTGCCCAATCCATAAGAAGGGTGATTCTAGAATCTGTGCCAATTACCGCGGGATTAGTCTTCTAAATATCGCCTATAAGGTTCTAGCGAGCGTATTGTGTGAAAGGCTGAAGCCCACCGTCAACCAACTGATTGGACCTTATCAGTGTGGCTTCAGACCTGGAAAGTCTACCATCGACCAAATATTCACAATACACCAAATCTTGGAAAAGACCCATGAAAGGAGAATCGACACACACCATCTTTTCGTCGACTTCAAAGCTGCATTCGACAGTACGGAAAGGAGTTACCTGTATGCCGCTATGTCTGAATTTGGTATCCCCGCAAAACTAATACGGCTATGTAAGATGACGTTGCTCAACACCAGCAGCGCCGTCAGAATTGGGAAGGACCTCTCCGAGCCGTTTGATACCAAACGAGGTTTCAGACAGGGTGACTCGCTGTCGTGTGACTTCTTTAACCTGATGTTGGAGAGCATCGTACGAACCGCAGAACTTAATCGCTCAGGCACAATATTTTATAAGAGCGTACAATTGTTGGCGTATGCCGATGATATTGATATCATCGGCCTTAACAACCGCGCTGTTAGTTCTGCCTTCTCCAAACTGGATAAAGAGGCAAAGCGAATGGGTTTGGTGATGAACGAGGACAAAACGAAGTACCTCCTGCCTTCAAACAAACAGTCGGCGCACTCGCGTATCGGCACTCACGTCACTGTAGACAGTTATAATTTCGAGGTTGTAAAAGACTTCGTTTATTTAGGAACCAGCATTAACACCGATAACAATGTCAGCCTTGAAATCCAACGTAGAATCTCTCTTGCCAACAAGTGCTACTTTGGACTAAGTAGGCAACTGAGCAGTAAAGTCCTCTCTCGACGAACAAAACTAACACTCTACAAGACTCTCATCATGCCCGTCCTAACGTATGGCGCAGAAGCGTGGACGATGACAACATCCGATGAAGCGACGCTTGGAGTGTTCGAGAGAAAGATTCTGCGTAAGATTTTTGGACCTTTGCACGTTGGCAACGGCGAATATCGCAGACGATGGAACGATGAGCTGTATGAGCTTTACGACGACATAGACATAGCGCAGCGAATAAAGATCCAGCGGCTTCGTTGGCTGGGTCATGTCGTCCGAATGGATACAAACGCTCCGGCTTTGAAAGTATTCGATGCGGTACCAGCTGGTGGTAGCAGAGGAAGAGGAAGGCCTCCTCTGCGTTGGAAAGATCAGGTGGAAAAGGACTTGGCTTCACTTGGTGTGTCCAACTGGCGCCGGTTAGCACGAGAAAGAAACGACTGGCGCGCTTTGTTAAGCTCGGCCAAAATCGCGTAAGCGGTTATCGCGCCAATTAAGAAGAAGAACTATTGCTTTTTTTGTTTTGCTTTTTGAAATGTTAAATAATAAAAAAAAATGTCCAATTGTCCTATTTTCCTAGAATACCGAAATCAGTCTCGAGTGTTAAAAATAAATAACAAAATTTACTTTACACGTAACAATGAGAATAGGCATGATAGAAGTAATTTTTAATAAATGTTCCAGTACTTTTCCGCTGTGTGAGCTTGTTCGTCTTGATTCCACTACCATTAAATTAATACTGATAGTGAAATGCTTAGTGCACTGCGCCCAACTATGATCTGCTTTTAAATTTGAACGTGCTGAAAGCAAAAGAGAACAATATAACTCGGAGGGACTGCAAGTTCTGAAACAGACAGCACTTGATCTAATCTCTTACGTAGACTTTGCGAATGCGTTTCTGTAAGATATTTTTAAACTTGTACGAGATGTGCTCAAAAAATAAGGTGAAGGTTTCAAATTTCGCAATCTATGTATATTCGACTCTCGATTATCATTTTTTTTATGTTGGTACACTCGTTTCGAAGAAATGTTCACGGTTTTGGCAATATAGCAAGTTTAGTTTGTTTGTTGGAAGCATAAATAAGACAAGTGTTTTACGCATTCGGCGATTTTCTGCAAAATTATGGATTATTTGAATTTATTCTGCACCTTACTGTTCAAGATTGTTTGATAAAAAATTTAATTTATACAGGACAGCTTGGTTCAAAGTCATCTACAACCTTATTCAAAGCTCATCCGTCAGTGATATACTTTTGGAATGGAAATCGGATATAGTTGCAGTGTCATTTAACGGAATAGATGAGTGTGATCGCACATTATCTTCTCATATATGGAAATGCATATTACTTTTACAATCGAGATATGAAGATTGGTAAGTAGAATATATATTGTACATTGAATTCTTGCGTTGTAATTTGGGACCGTAAAGATTATAAGCAATATCGAACAAAAAAAAAATTAAATATTCGCTGCGGCGGCGAATTATAAGAATTTTTGATGCAAAAAAAAAGAAGAAAAAAAAACTATTCAAAAGGTGTCGGGTGTGACATAGTATGAAAACTCGAAAAGTTTGAAGAAAAAGTTTAATTCCGAATGAACTCCCGTTACGAATTTGGGAGAAATGGTATTTGCAATCCAACCTTTTCATAGTTAGTTTTGCCAACTATATATACTAGTAGACATATATCCCCATGTTCATTTTAAATACTTTTTTTTTAATTTTTTTGTACCTTACCGTAAATGTCTTAACTCCATTTCTTCAAGTGTATAAAAGTGTGATATGCTGCGTTGCCAAAAATAGTATTATATTTATAAAACTTAATACAAAGGCAAGTGAGGCCTTACCTCGCACGCGTTTTTTTTAAATAATACGACACCTTGCGAATCACCTATTATTATTATTCAATTTTATCTGCTTTAATAATTGATAAAGTAGTCATTGCCTTGCTAAGTTTAATATAAAATATTACTATATACTTGCAGGTATAAACACGTGTCCTTTATAAAGGTCATTCAACCTAAGCTGTCTTGTCTGCTTCATAATAAATTCTTTAATAACTTCGAAATTATATGTCCGAATATGCTTCCATTTTATTCGGCGGTAGTAAACTCTTATTCCCATGAATTTGACTGGCATAAATTTTTGGAAAAACTTCTGATGGATTTAAAAATTGTATTTTGTTCGGAAACGCTCAGAGCCAACGCAGCAGATTTTAACGCTATTTTTGATGCTTATTATGACTGTTGGAAGTTTATTTTAAATAAATTGAACAATACAGAAAAAGAAGAAGAACAAAAAAATATATATATGTTAAAACTGCTGCATACAAACATAATACAACCCACTGAATGGTTCCTGACGGCTAAAAAAAATTTAGGAGCTAACAGTTTCTTTTCGATAACTATTAAAATGTTCTTAGATTGCCAGAAAGAAAACCAAATTAAAGATAATGATTTCTTGTATATATATATATTGAGAGAGTTTTGGACATCTATATTTCAATTAATTACAACATTAATTTACGAAAATGAACACTATCCGGAACTTATTATTGAATTAATCCAAAATCTGTTACGCCTAAATGAAGAAAATGTAAATACCAAGCTGAGTAGTTGCTTTATATCTGGAGACCCTGCTTATTTTACGAAACAGACAAATGAAGACCGGCTAAGAGGCATTGCCTTGCAGTTGATTCAATATTGCCTAAAGAGAATTGATAGTAACGAGTGTCAAAGGTGTCTTAAACATGTGCAATCATTAATTGACATGTTTCCTGACATTGAGTTCTATAAAAACATTACAAACAAAGGTGATGCTAATGAATCAATCAACATTTTTGTTGACTTAATATCTGTAGTGGGGAAGGAGGTTTACTTGGATATAGCGCAGATTATTTTCAAGATGCTGAGGTTCCTTGATGCTGATCAACAGTTTATTTTCGTCGAAACTCGCCTTCTTTCTGTAAGATTGATAAACATCTTGTTACTATTTAAATCAATACAAATAAAATTTTCAGATACGTTCGAGAGAAATGCAAATTTTGATACTGGAGCGTTTATTGTTGGATCATTTAAAAATGGGAAAACGTAGAGAAATATTGCTGTCTGGGCCCGTGGTTAAAGCCTTAATAATAGATATTACACGAATTGCTTTGATTGAAAAACAAATAGATACAATTAATTGGGCGCAAGTATTATTCCTACGAAATGACCATGGTGATTTCTTGGTTGGTGCAGCCACAGTTGATGCATTGCTACACAAAATATTCGAGCCACTTGAAACTGGAAATAGTGATGAGATTGTCGATTTATGTGGGAATATTGTTTCACAATTTATGCCAATAGTATTTACTAAAGAGAATGCATTCCATGAAACTAAATCCAAAATGTTCTTAAAACTGTTTAAATGTTTAATGATAAACTCAACAGACAATGTTTTAACGGAGAAAACCCTCTTTAAACTTACTTCTTGTTGGGAAAATGTACTATCCAATGAAAATATAGTTACTGAAGAGATTATATTACATTGCACACAATTTGTTAGAAATATGCGGTTTGTGAACAAATCTATAATAAAAAGTGCAATGAAATGTGCTGATTTAATAAGCCGTTTTATCATGGGTACTGTCAGAAGAAATATGCAGAATGAAGAGGGCATAACAGAATTAAATAAGTTAATTGCTAGGTTTCTAACCTCAACGGACAGTGCTGAATTGCAAAGACAGTTGAAAGATTACTGTGTATTTTTAGAAGCTCTGAATGGTTTTGTTTCCACAAATGAGAAAATACGTTATACAAGTTTAGATTATCAAGATATAAACATCATTATACAACGATCACTTCTAAATTTATATGTAATTAAACAAATATGTAAAGAGTTGGAGCCATTGAAAAACAACTTGTCTTCCAAAAATCTGAGGACCTTGAACAGTAATTTGTGCCCTGAGTTGCTGAATTGCATAACTCTGACTTATGCTGGAGAAAGTGCACTTGGAATTAAAGCAGAGGTAAGACAGATTTTCTTAATATATCGTTAATAAATTGATACAATTTTGTAAAATTCGGTTCACTTGATTAGAAGCAATAATTTTTATGAAAGAAAATGGTCAAAAGTTTCTTATAATTCAAGTGATGACTTTACTTTACTCGAAAATAAACATGTGTAAAAATACAATACCATTCCATCTAACGGTATTTCGTAGCAGTAAAACATAAGCAGTTGTAATACTACTGATTGAATTGAGGCACAAACCAAATGAGAAAAAATAATAACATATATAGGAAATTTTGTTTTTTTCACATTTATTATTTAAAGCTTAATAGTTTGCGCTACCTTGTTTATAAATTACTTCGTAAATACGTTGGTAAGTGGATTTGTACAAATTCTCCAAATAGCCTAATACAATTTTAGACCAGACCGTTTTAATGATTCTAATTTGTGCATTTGTGCCTTTAAATTGTTGGCTATTCTCATAAACCTTATGAACAAGCCATACCCATAGATTTTCATTAATATTCAGATCTGGGGAATACGGTGGCCACGCTAAAGTTTCAACACAATCCAAGTTTTTACCTCACTTGAAGTTTGTACCTTTTGAAAGATCCAATTAATAGGTAAAAATGCTTAACGAATCTCGAGAAAAGATTTTTGGAACAGAGCTTTATAGCTGATTCCCGACATTTTGTAGTCTACAATTTTTAATTCGAACGCGCCATAGTACGATAATGCTCCTCATACCATAACACTACCTTCACGACTGTGATGTCGGCGTACAGCAGGCGCCAATGCACCGAACCCAAATTGTGCTGGATTATTTGACCAAACACCAAGTAAATACCATCGTGCAAGCACCGTATTCACCTGATATGGCCCCGTGCGACATCTTATTGTTTCACAAGTTGAAGTTACCACATCGTGGAAGGAGATTTCAGATATTCTATATTTCGATAGAGGAGATCAAAGAGAATGCGACGAAGTAGCTGAGGGACATCCCTTCGTTGGCCTACCAGGGGTGTATGGAGGACTGGGTTAAACTTTGGCACATGTGTGTTGCTTCAGACGGGTCATATTTTGAATGAGATAAAATAAATTTGCCTGAAATTGAACTCTGTTTTGTTTTATTTAAATTAAACATTCCTGGTACTTTCTGATCATAGGGTATATATTTATATAATTGGTGCTTACACTCTTTTGGGGTGTTTATTGGAACTCCTCCAATGTGTGGTGTGCGTATTGTTGTTCTTCCTCAAATGGAGGGGCATACAGTTTAAAGCCGACTTTGAACGGCAGATATTTTTTATAAGCAGCTTTAATAAATACTATAAGCCCATACAATGCAGTTATTTGGAATCGAATTGGTCAAATACTTTCTAAGTTGTGGTGGCCAAGCTTCTGTTAGACGCAATATACATATATTACATCAGCTTTCGTTAGTGATCCTTAATTACAATACTTTTTGTTGCATATTGATAACATAAACGATACCTTTAGAAACAATATGACAGAGTTCACTAAAATTTAAATTCTTCTAGAGGCTGAAGAGTTAAAAGAAATATATAAGTACATATGTACTCATGTCTAGTCTACCAATTATTTCCTTAAATTGAAAGCAGATGCTTGATGGTGATAACGCTGAATATACATAAATATTAAGTAGAATAAAATAGTTAATTTCTTGTTTTTATGTCCCTGAACTGAACATTGTAGTTTGTACAATAGAAGAGATGGATTCCCTCATCCTATTTGTGAACTTTGCATTTTGCAACCAAACCAACTGGATAACTTACCAATCAAACAATATTGAACAGGTAGGTATGTGTGGTAAATGGAATAATGTTAATTGAGTCGAAACTTTATTAATCAGCAATTATTTGGCCGTTTTCTTGCCCCAAAAAATATTGCTTAAAGCTAGGTTTTTCACATTCTTTAAATATGTACATCTGAAAATTGTTATTTTTTTAATTGTTGCTACTGTATTTTCAGGAAGACGCCTCTCTTAAGATTTGTATTACAGAACTTCAAGAGCAAATTAAATCTCTGATATATAATGAGGCCATTCTGACAGAAGTAATACAAGAAAAGCTGCTCCACTACGCAACAATGTCAAGCGACATTTCGTATTGTCGATCATTATCACTTTTGGTTTTCAGTCACCGATATGTGCAATTTGAAGAAAATGCTGGAATCGTCTTTAACGAAGAAATTGCGAAATACTTTTTGGATCAAGATGCCTTAACTCCTTATATCAACTTTTTGCAGGTATTTATCTTCCTTATTACATACTTATGCATCCACAAGTAGTCCATTAAATCAAATAATAAGTATTCATGTACTATGTCGGAAGTTGAGTTTGTTATACAAAAATTAAATACTGCTTAATGGGCGTATCCTTTGCGCAATACGCGTTGTGCAATTTGTTAGTTTTGATAGAAATTTAGAAAGTAAAATGAGTTCCGCGTTTGAAAAACGATTTGATGCAGTGTTCCTACGTGCACACTCTAAAGATCCAAAAATGTACGAGCACCTGCAGCAATATATGTATTTGAAAAAGTCGAACCGTTCATAAATAGTTGGGTGCTACGGCATACCGATGTTAAAACGTTGACGACTTCCCCGGATGAGGCAATAAAAAATACGTCTTCAAAGCAAGATCAGAAGATCATTAATTTGTTTGTGACAAATCCGAACTTATTGTTGCGTAAAGCTGAAATAGTTTTAAAGAGAATTGTACGTTTACGTGGAGAAGACCTGAATTTCCGGAGCATTTGGAAAAATCCCCTGTTCTCATTATCACTCATTAAAAAAGTTTTGTATGGGCTACGGCTTCTCCGAAAAAGGAGTGACCGCTAACTAATAATGGTGACTATTCATTTTATTGAATATATTGCGTATAATAAATATTATAAATCCATACAATGCACTCTGTTAGAATCTAATTTGTCAAATAGTTTCTGAGTTATGTTGTTCCATCTTCAATTGGACTGTACATAAGGAAATAAATATTGTAGTATGTTGAGTATGTGTGATGAGACCCCACATTGAGACACCGTACACTAGAGACTCTTTAGTTGGCCAACTATTTGATTGGGTTGGTCTGTAGAGGCGCACACTGAGCGAACTAAATAGTCGACCAAATTAAATAAATGAACAACCTCTGCCAACTAAATAACTGGGCAATTGCATTCGCAGGGTTTTATTCGTACAAGTTATATGATTAATTTCTGCATTCACATAAGGCACACCCAAAACCGCATCTAATATTTTGCCAGTTGATCGACAAAATGTTGTCCAAACGTGTCATTATTGCTTATTGGAAGAAAAAGAAAAAAATTGGAAAAATTATTGGGTCCATCCCGTCTACGGCGATTGATTAAAATAAAAAATAAATAATTGGCGCGTACACTTCTGTTATGTGTTTGGCCGAACTTCTCCTCCTATTTGTGCCGTGCGTCTTGATATTGTTCCACAAATGGAGGGACCTACAGTTTCAAGCCGACTCCGAATGGCAAATAGTTTTTTATGAGGAGCGTGGCACCACAATGATCGATTAGTAACCGGAAAATTCCACACGCTTCATTCTGGATAGATTTTTTTGGTATAATGGCTGTCTTTTTTCAATTTCATCTATTAATTTGTATTTGAGATTTCAAATAGCAGCGGCATTTTCATATTTGTTTGTACGCACTTATGGTATTGCCAGCCAAAGTTTTCAAGTAGTAATAACATTTTTCAACTTGTTGCTACGAACTTACAGAATCTCAATAAGTATTGTAACAAAACGCCTATGTTGGCGAACCGAATTATAATTGTGGCAATACCGAGCGAATGAAACACCAAAACATGGGTGGAAAAGTTCCGGGCCTAACAAAATAATCAGGTTCTTTTTTTTGGTCAAAATTAGCTATATTCATCACGTGATTTCCATCAAGAGCAACGCAATCATTTCAGCACCGCTTCAACATCTCAATACCACATTTATAGAACGATTTATCTATTGCCTCTAAATAAGTCTCAGTTTCAGCGATATCCTCTTCATTCGAACGAAATTTCTTAATGGCGAGCATGTTTTTAGATCTGCGAACAGCCAGTAGTCACTGGGAGCCGAATCTGTCGAATGCGGTGGATGTGGGAGTAATTCGAAGTTCAATTCATATATGTAGTTTTGCCATTGTTTTGATTGACTTGGGACGTTAAAATGCGGCACCCTTTTTGAACAGAGCTTCTCATAATCAAATGCTCACGCAACATAAAACCAATACGTTCTTTGATATCTTTACGATGTCAGGTAACTCACGCAACTTCACTTTTCGATCACTCAAAACGATTTTGTGGATTTTTTTTATATATTTTCTGGCGTTACCGCGTCATTTGGACGCCCACTGCGTTGTGCATCATCGGTGTCTCTACGACCATGTTTGAAGTCAGCAAACCATCGTTTTATTGTTTTTTCTGATGGGGCGGAGCCCCCATAACACTTTTAAAGCCATTTCTTCGCTTGAAGGTATTTCTTCCAATCAAGAAACAGTGTAAAATTAAAACTCGAAATTCTATTTTATCCATTGTTTTGAAAATAACAAAAGTAGCGTCACTCTTAGCAGAAGAACTCACGCAGTAATGAATATAATATCATGAAATTTTAACAGTAGTATTTTTACGGTTAGTACAAACTGAAAAAGAGATGAATGAAATAAAATGTGTTATTTAGACAATGTTCTAATTTTTAAAGCATATCATTCAACCTAATATAAAGCTAATCAAAGGTTTTACATTCTTTTTAGTATCAATTACCACGTCTTGGTCACAGGAGTATATGCGTACAAAATATTTCCCTTTGTGCAAAGTCAACTAGCGTGTGGATAAAATGCGCAATATTGCGCTGTTTCGTAATCAATTTTTTTAAATCTAATGTAATGGAAGCTGGAGATAAAACTATACTTGTTCAAATATTAGGAATAGTTCGAGAAATCAGTGAAAAATTGTACACAGAGAAACGAGCGTTATTTAATGTGTAAGTATATATTTATTGAGACTTAAAACAAAATTATTATTTGAAAAAACATGTGTAGCAAAATAGATGACAATGAACTTGCTGTCGTAGTCGAACTAGTGGAATACATTCGACTTCTAACCGAAATACTAAAAAATATGCCTTGGTCTTTAAGTTCCAAAGACTGGGATAGCATTATCATTGGGCTAAGCTCCTGGGTACCAAGCGTTCTAAAATCAATCGAAAAGTACACAGATCCAAAGGTTAGTTCTAAACATACATATAAAAATAACCACATATCATAATTTTCTGCTTTCAGGTAGCATTATTCATTATAAATGTTTGCAGCCTATTTGATGTTTTCGAAGAATTTATAACAGCGGAAAATAATACTAGTTCAACTGCATTGGTAAAAAAAACCATTGATGAATGGGAGTCTTTATTTGCAAAAGAAGTAAATTGCACAATATTTAAATCATTTTACGGACTACTGCAATATCAAGGTAATAAAAAATGTAATATACTGTAAGTTTATAAAATCTTGCGAAAATAATTTTTGCATCACAAATCTTCAAATAAAATTTAATATTATAGAAATTATGTAGTAAAAATATACAGATTTTATGGGTTGAAATTCTGAGAGTGGATAGCGGGAACTGAGACCTCGCCATAATTATGAAGACTTTATTTGCTAAATTTCACATATGCGTGCTTTTTAGAGAAGTTTGTCATACGACTGCTGTGCTTCGTTGGTTGTAGAAATTTTATTTTGTTCGCACTTCGATACAAGACGACGTTCGGAAGTTAGAACTGGATATGGTAATTAGAATTGGGAATGGGGCCACATGCCATGCCATTCCAGCAGAAGGCGAATCTCCACCACGATAATAGAAGCTCCAACAAATACTTAAATTTTTAAGCATTCAAATGTTTTGGAATTGCCTCAATCAGAGATGAAAAAGTGCTTCGAAAATTGTCTTAAACGCATACAAAAAAATTAAGCCTGCTTCGATTACTCATTTTTAAGACAGCCGTCCAAGGTCTTTCGCCCAAATAAATTAACTCTTTCTAGTGTAATGTATAGTATTTCACCCCTTGTCTCTCGTCATGGAAGTATCTCTATGCAGCTAGATTACCCCAAATACTTAGACCAGGCCTGACATCGAATTTACAGCTTCGATTACTCATTCTCAAGACAGCCGTCCAAGGTCTTTCGCCCAAATAAATTAACTCTTTTTAGTGTAATGTATAGTATTTCACCCCTTGTCTCTCGTCACGGAAGTATCTCTGTGCAGCTAGATTACCCCAAATACTTAGATCAGGCCTGACATCGAATTTACAGGGTCCGGCACTCGACTGTAACCAATTAAAAAGGCCATAAATTTAGTTTGGAAATTTACTTTTATTGAATTCAAAGTAAAAAATGTGTGAAAATAGTAGAAAATTAAGAATCAATTTACTTTTGCTCGATATGACCTCCTTTTGCCTTGACTATGACCTTGATACGGTCCAGAAACGAATCGCAAGCTGCCCGAATGTGACTTGCAGGTATTTTGGCCCACTCCCGGACAATGGCTGTTTTCAGTGTCTTGAGACCCAAAGAAATTAGCCCATCGGTTGTTTTTCGTTACAGCGGTCCAAACCATTACCTGTGGCGGGTGCTGCCTCCTGGTGGCCAATCGATGACTCGAATTCTCGTATCCGCGATTGGCCAAATAAATCCACCCTATCGTTTTGGGAGTTTACGAATTGCTCAATTTGAAAAATTTTCTCGTCAGAAAACACAATGTTTGGGAATTGATCGCTTGCGGCCAAGAGAAACAACTCCTTCGCTCTCTCAAGTCTGATTTGTTTGCTCTTTGGTGTTAGATCATGCGCCTTTTGGATCTTATAAGACTAGACTTTGAGATCATTTTTCAGTATACGGTGAATGCTACGATCAGACATTTCACGTGCCGTTACAGTCTTTTGCTGACGTTTCGCGATGCTACCACTGTCATTGTAACGAGTAATGGTGCGATAAACAAAAACTTTATTTAATTTAAGGTGCTCGAGCCCACGAATAATCGCTGGTTATGATTTTTCAGCCAAATATAATACAATCAGACTATTACGTTTGAAATCCATTACTTACATTTTTTTTCGCGTTTACTCTCGTCAAAGTGCTTCCGCGCGCTTGTAAGCAATACTCCGAACTGTAGTTTAGCCAAATAACAGACAGCTGATGCCCGTAATCAGCTTCGCGAGCGGACTGAAGTTGGTTACACTTCGAGTGCCGGGCCCTGTAAGCTGCGTCTGCTAAAGAAGACTGTAAAATTCTACCTGCATATGAGGTGCCTGACAACACTAACCTTTTGGTAAAAACACACAATTTTAATAATAAATTAGGTTTTCAATTTTAGGATCGGGATATCTATATCCTATACCTCCCCTTTACATCCTTTCAAAGTGTACGGCATTATACTGAATATTCCCCCGAAAATTTCCTATCCGCTGACATTGATTACATACAGAAATCTAACAGGCAATATAATTTTGAAACTGCACACTAGAACCCCAACTCTATTCTCTTGTATTCTCCTTGCTCAATCAATCCGTCCAAAGAATATGTCTCAGCTACAAACAACACTACAAGTTAAGCAACCGCAAATAACTCTCCACTGTATGCTGCTGGTCGCCGTGGAAGCCGATTTTAAAAATGATTGCGGTAATAAAGAGATAAATCTGCAAACTATTCTCATTGAACTCGATAACTAAAATCTGCTCACGCAAAAACGGTCTCAATAATTAGCTCTTTGCTAACAGAAAATAAATTATTGATTAGAAAAGTTGATGATCTGCAATTAGAAGTACAAGCTGTTCGCAACTCTCTGATTTTGATGTCGCTGTCACCATCCCTACGTAAGGCTACCAACGCCAAAAGCATCTCTCTGACTGTTTCACCGAATTTCGATGCATATAATAAAGAAAAATTCAGAAAATTTGGAAAAATTCGCTCATTATATCCATTCATAACTATTGGAGTAAATCAGACATCCAAATTTATCGCCCAATCTGCAAAATCTTAAGTATATCCAAACTTTTTGGAAAAACTATAATATTAAATTGTATTTTAAAACAATTTGAAATCTGTCAACAATGTGATGCCATTTCCACTGGCGATTCGAACTTTTTTGATAAGGTTAGTCATAAAATACTTAAAAAAAGTTCACTCATTTTGATTGTATGCTAGCTTAAATAGTTTGCGATCTATCTTGCTGATAGTATAAATCGCATAAATAATCTTGGAATTGATGAGACTAAAGTCTCTTCTGTACCTATACCTCACGACAGCCGCCTGAGACCGTTACTCTTCTTGATATTTGTCAATGGTATTCCGAACGTTTTCGTAACACCACATTGTCTAATGTACGCAGATAACCTGAAGATATATAAGTATAGCTGATATAATTGATAATTTTGTGATTAAAAATCATTTCTTTAGGAGGAAAAAAATAATGTTAAAGTGGAAGTATCTTGCTGTGCCAATACTTTTGTTCATCACTTTACATACTTACATACAAATAAGCGTTTAGAATAAGAGTTTTTAGCGTAGGAAGAAGTATAAAAAGAACTCTAAATTGATCTCTATTTATAAAATGAATAAACTTTTGATTAGCCAGTATTAAGCTAGTTCAATTATAATATTAATTATTAAGCTATACGTGACTAAATCATCTGTGTGAATGAACTTCACGGCCGGAAAAATACTTTTGATTTTGTTTTTGATTTTTCATAATTGACAAACTACATAGAAGTCCGTTAGTGATATTGGTTTTAATGCAGTTTTTGTTTTTGTTTAAAAATAGTATCTATGCTCTGAAAAATTATATGGTTTCTAATTTTTGACTCAAGCAAAATATTATAGTTTTTTTTTAAGGATTATCTGGTTTATAAAATAATTGATGGGGTTCGAGCTGTAGTAATAAATCCTGTTGAATACCTTTGAAGAGTTTCATAGTCTGAGTGGAGACACAACTTTAGAGTCTGGGTTTCGATAATGCGTTTGCCTCAACTTTTTCCTTGCCTAGCTTATCGTGAAACTTAGAAGAAAATTATTTCAACAAAGCTTTCCAAAGTTTTAACTTGGTTTCGGGTGTTTGTTGGTGATCAGTAAAAATGCATGCATTGTTTACGCCAAGAGGTAATTCCTCAGTTTTCTTCTATTTGGGATAAGGTTCCCCATATTATAGTGATGAGCCTACCTCAGTGTGGAAGAAGAACGCCTAAGTTATGAAACGATGTATATTCGTCGTTACATCAACAGGATTATCATAGTATGGATAGAAAAGGAGTATATCTCCTGAGAACAAAATATTTTTATTGTTCCGGAAAGTTTTATAAGCTTCATCATCAAGGGTAATATATTATCGCCACTTGAATATTTTGAGAGAGATCTCGCAGTTAATGCATATTCCTTAATAAAGCGTCTGTAATACCAGAGAACGCTAGTAATGTGCGCACGACACGCAGTATTTGCGGATCTTCTTAGTTGATTATGTGTTTTTCTTTAACCTTCGATATTTGAATAAAATTTTTCGAGACGAAGAATCCAAGAACATAAAGCTTACTTTTTAAGAATTTAGTTTTCTCAAAGATACCCTAATGTTGACCAGGTACAAGTTTTCAAGTATCCGGCTAAGATCATGCAGGTGTGTAGTAGTAGTAATTCTTTATTTAATTTATAAAAGTCAGGGTTTCCAATTGATTTAAGTCATACATTAATTCATGTAATATAAAAAAATTAATAACGAAATAAATAAGAATGTTTGTGACAACAACGATGTTGTCTGTCTCAACCCTTAAATAAATTAATAATTGAACTCTGCTATAAAAAATACTCTATAGTGGAAGGCTGAGTATATGAAACCAGTTAACGTTCTCCATTGTAGGCTATTTAAGATATAAAGTATACTTATATTACTTTAGCGTCGTTTAGCTTCTCATAGGGTGCAAATTTTCACCGCATTTCCATAGGCTATTGCATTCAGTTTTAGCAATCCACATATTGCTTTAATATTGTTGAAATGTCAGCTAGCCGCGTATCTTCTCTAAAGTATGATTCTTCTTTTGAGTAATCTAAGTGTTTATAAATTCGCGTCGTGCTTGATTGTACTTTTTGTTTTGCCATGCTTAAATTTTGTAATTTCATTTAAATAATACATGATACAATGAACTTGCCAGTCCATAGCAGTTATATTTTCTTCAAGCTTAAAGCCGAGCTCTATACGTATGTAAGTCGTTGAGAGGTTTGTGTCAAAGCACGTTTTTTCGTAATATGCACTGTGTTAATTTGTGCGGGAGCCTACTGCTGGTGTATTTATTAAAAGTTTTTCAAATGTACAATAACATATTTCATGTGGTGCTTTCTTAAATAGAAATTTAATTATTAATTGCCGAGAAAGCGTCAAATAGAGATTTGCGCTGATTAAAATTTTGAAACATTTCAAACCCGTAACGTAAACGTACACCTAAGTATATTTGAAATGATTTCGGCCGTCAATGAAAGTCGTAAATTGGAACTTACAATCGTGCATATAGTAGGGGTACTCACACCTATTTCTTTACTTTGGCGGTTTGTTAGTTGGTAGTTCGGGTTGGTTGTTGCTGTGAGTGACTTATGATATATTTCTGTTAGTTTGGTAATGCTCTAGTTGATTTATTGTAATTTCATTATATGCAAGTATGGACAAAGAACTAAAAATGCCCAAATATAGCAAGAATATGTAAACTCTGCGGAGCAAGTTACTTTGATTGAAGGTAAATAAATTTGTAAATATCAATTAATTGTATAAAACTCATATACACTGACTGCAAAAAACACTTACTTACTTTTCTTTCCTTTAATTTTTGATATTTTAAACTTAAACTTCGCGTTTCTCCATTAAATGCCAATTTTCAAAGAACTGATTGTTATTTTGCCAATTACCAATCAATTTATCAAGCTTGTTAATGCTTAGGTGTTTACTCAACGCTTAGGTGCTTTTGTTAGATTTGCAAAAAAAAATATACGTAAAACTGTCAAGTAACGAAGCAACGAGCTCGGTGTGAAGACCCCCTAGAATAGTAATATTTAGTAATTAATATTGATATAATATATATATTTATATATATTTTTTTAATATTTTTTCAGAATTGGCTACAGCTGAATACTTTTCCCTTGTGTTCAACAAAATAAGACTAGCATTAACACATGCAGATTTTGATGTAATTTTTATTGTGAGTTTCTTTATAACATTTTATTCACATTTTTACATAATTAACTCTCTATCTATAGTTTTGTAAAAATTCACCTGATATAAACTTCAAAGACGTTTTCAACCTTTTATTGGGAAACTTCTCTAACTCTAACCTCTTGGTTCAGCGAACGTGCTATTTCATTTTGCGAGAACTAACTCAATTCTATGTTGTGGACGATATCAAATGTTATCAAACCCTTGACAGGAACTTGCATAAACAGCATCATTATTTAAAGCAATTCGAAGCTCTCATAACATCTAAAGATTCTTTTATTGAAAAGTATATAACGCAATTCAGGTACAAATGCACACATATACATTTTGACATATAATATTAATTGCTGTTTTGAATAAATATTTGTATAGTTTTAAGGCTTCCGAAATAGATGAGTTCGATGCAATTGAAAACGAAAGAGGGTTCAGTTACCTGCTAATGTGGGACTGCATATTGCATGCGTGTGTCAAATCGCCACTTTTTGTACGCACAATATATACTTCCTGGCTGTATGAAAATAGATATCTAGAGGTAATTAAATTAACATTACATCAATTAATAATATTTAAATCGTTCGCCTTGAAATCTTAATTACCCTGAAATATTGTGCATATCCTAAGCAACTTTTTCCATATCTGTAAAGTATTTTGTATTCTTTTTAATCTATATATAATTATATGTATACATAAATATATTATTTTTCGCCTCCAATATTCAACCAATATTACTACAAGTTAAAAATTAAAAACCTTATTATGAATTAAGTAGCTAAATTATCAGCAAATATGGTATAATATCTAGAGACGCCGCTGTGCAAAATCTAAACAACATTTGCCAATTTTATATCATTTGACCGTGAATCGGATACAACTCTAGTTTAATTTTAACCTTGTTTTAGGTCGGGTAATAAATTCCTATCTTAGAAGAAATGCTTGAAATATGCCTTCAAATAACATATTTTTTATCCCACAACTTTTTTCTTTTCTTTGGTTTGACCCCTAAATAAATTTAAAGTTGCATCATCTTTGAATAGCTTGGAGGAACTGAGGTTAGTGGAAGTGTCTACTGAACTCTTGATTGAGGTTTTTGAGGTTATTAGTCCATAAAGTTTGTTAGCGCACACCAATGTGGTGTGTTTTTTATCACCTTTCTGGGTATGTCGTGTGTTTACATCAACATATTTTTCTGATAACAAGAGATCCCTGCAACATGAAATTTGTTGCCCGAACATCATCATAGCAGAACTTTTCTTGACCTTGCTTTTTATTGCTTGAACGAATCTTTCTGCCTGCCTGTTAGTAACAGGATGGTAAGGAGTCCCTTCTTTGTGTACAATTCCATTCGACTTCAAGAAATGTTTTAATATTTCAGCAGTGAACTATTTTCCCTGATCGCTAACCATAATACGGGTTATGCCATATGGCTGGAACTATCCTAGGAATTGGTCTCATACTTAAGAAAATTGCACAGCTAGAAATTAGGTTTTCGATCTCATCGTCTATACCTTGTCAACAGCAATAGGTGCGTGCTAAAATTTGAATTTTTGCCATACCGGTACGAAGCTATTTCAAAATCCTGTCACGTATCCTTTTAGATACGTACACGCGAATGCCTCCTTTTTGTAAAGTATATTCAGATTGTGTTATGCAGAGTTTGTCATTTGGTTCGAGGTACCTTCTGTGTTTCAAGGCTTCCGATTTTAATTGGTAAATTCTGGATAAACTACATGTCAGCTTCCGCATTTGCTGCACACGTGTCTAAAGTAGACAACGGCATAAAGTATCACCACTAGGGTTTTCTTGGTTTTCCTAACTCGTATGTAGTATTTAAAGGATTCTGAGTATATTGCGTAGTGCTGCATACGCGTAGCTGATAATGTGAGTAAGCCTTTAATTCTTCCACTGTGCAGTCCGGTTTTGTGGCGTCATTTGCAATTATCTTATTTAATAATTTATTTTTACGCTGTAACCCTTTTTTAAATGCCCTTTTTTATGCAGAAATTACTCGTACATATTAGTAGGCTTGAACGGGCCCAGAAAGCTTTTATATGTTATGCTTTGTGTTCTTTGAATTTCTTGATCCTATTCCATCCTATACAAGTCGGTGCTTGCTAATTAATATAATCTAAAAATACTAGATACTAGCGAAAACCCGCCCGTTCCGCTGGTCGTCTTTAAAAAAATCTAGATTAATTAATTAAATTAAGCCGAAAAATACTGTGTGTTTTTTATAAAAATTCTCGCGCATGAATAGTAATGAAAGAAGTTTTAAATAGTAGTAGCAATTAAAAAAACGTTTGATGTGATTTACTTTATTACTTTTTTTATTGCAATGCTCTTTGGTATACAATATTCTTCGTTTTTCCATGCGTTGTTGAATAAATGAACAATACCGATGGCTTACCAACTCTTGAGCATGAAACATAAAGTTGGCCATGAGAAAAACATGGGTATTCTTAAATCAATACCACAAATTGATAAAGTTTGGCCTTGTGACTTATTAATAGTAATCGCGAATGCAAGGAAATTGAAGACGTTTGAATTCAAACGGCATATCCGATGGTATCATTGGTATTCGCGGTATTAAAACGTATTCACCAGAGTATTTTCCATTCAAAATTGTTGCTTCAATGACGTTATTCATCAATCTCTTAACTGTTAATCGAGTGCCATTACATAATCGTGGTTGATTTATGTTTCTCAACATAATAATCGGTGCTCCTATTTTCAAGTTTAGCATGTGCATAGATGCGCTCCCCTTTACACATAAACAACAACATCAATCGTATGATACATACACTTCGTCGTGTAAGAAAAAGCGGAGAAGGAGAAGAGAACTGTTCTATTCCCCTCCGCTTTAACCCAGCTATGTGTTTAGGTACAAATGACTTTTTTGCGTGAAGTCTGATATAAAATAAGTTCTATTTACTCTTCTTAAATTTATATGAACTTTTCCAGGCGAAGTAAAAAAACTGACATATATTTGCTTCAACCGTATATTTGTGAGTACACAGGTAATACGTAAATATATGAATGATATAGGTAATATCTCATATTAGCATAACCTTTCTGCAAAAAATTAAGGAAACGATCACCAATCACGCCGGCAATGATCCAAGGGTACCTTGGTCCACCTTTTCGGCTATATCTCGAGACCCTGGTCACTCAGAGATCTAAAGAATACTCTGTATTAAAGCACTCATCAGTAGCTTTTATTTGATACCCACAATGTAAAAACACATCCTAGGGTTACCCGGGTCCTCGTGTTGGCCTTCGGCAGCGCCACCTGGTGGCGAGTGGAATCAATAAGCATATTATACTAACCTTCACCGTGGAAAAAAATATATATATACCAAATTTCATAATAATCGGCCCAGACACACACGACCAAAATGTATTCAATTCTAATGAATGCTATGTGGGGTACAAAAAATACGTGCGGCAAATAGCAAAAACACACTCACTTAACCGACGCACCGCACACACACGCGTTATCGGATTTCAACCAAACTTCACAGAAACCTCTGCCAAAGCAACACCAACAATGTGTGAAACTTTCATTGTTTTCCTTACACGCGTTGCTGAGATTACCGGAGACAAATGCACTCTTTTTTTTGGCTTAATTTTTATATATATAGATTATATTTTTCGATTTGATAATAGGGGCGATTGACTCCCCATCGCTACTCGAGAAAATTAATTTCAATACTCCTCAGTTAGGCTTATGAAATCATAATATTTTAGGGAAAATTATAATATGTTAGGGAAATCATAACGTTTAGGGATAGTTAGAATTAATTATGCTTCCAATCCTCCGATTTCTAGAACTTCGAGAGAATTTAATTCGCTTTCAAATCATATTGGCCTAGATTTTTCTTCAACAAAGTCCCACTTCAAATTGTTACTAAATGAATTGTTTAACTAAATTCTAAGTATGCTCTAATATTCTGCTCTGTAAATTATAAGAAGTGTTACATTTTCTTTCACTCATTGCAATGAAACAAGCTAATTATAAATTTATTTTATTTTTGATTGAATTATCTAATAAAAAATAAATAAACTTTGTCGAGAACAGTCAAACTTATCATTGAATTAGAAGTTTTTGTAGCACGCGGAGCATACTGTGTCCGAGGTGCTTTAAACTTTATCAGGATGCAAAGTATCAAACTGCCAGCCAGCCAAACTATCACATTTGAAGTGTCTTTATTTTAATTTTTTAAAATATTTTTTGAAAACTGAGGTAGAATTAAAGCAGAATAAAAAAAACTATTTAATGTCAAACAAAGCGAATCTGCAGTAATCAGTAGAATAGATCCGGCCATTTAAATTAAATCCAAACAAATAATGAACAGGAAAGGAGTGAAATATTATTCAGGGTAAAGGCTTAATATAAGTAAAACAAAAATGCTCAATGTGTTTTGTGTAAACTAATACAAATCCATTCTTTAAAATAAAATAAAAAAGTTATGGGGAAAAGCCGCAAAATTAGCTTTGGCAAAAGTCTACATACAGTACAAACATAACTTACTTTATGATAACTTTAGTTAATCTTTTGCGAGTAACTCCAATAGCTCCAAATAACTTTTGAATCTTCAGAATTTCGAAAATTCCGTCACCATGCTATCAGTACCACTTGGCATCCAAAATAATTCTTAACCCTAGTATATACCTACACGCCAAAGACAGGGGTAACAATTTTCTGCACTATTCTTGTCAAGATGATTTGTTCTTGATAGTACCTCGGAATCTTAATTTTAACTGTTGCGTCAAACTTTTTGTTTTTTATTTTACGATTAAAAATATTTTAAAAATCGCTGATGTTTCCCAAAACGCGTCAGACTATGCGAAATAAGCATGGGTACATATTTGGTAAAATTAAATGATTTAATTATTTTTTATTATATGGAATAACCCAAGTACATTCAAATAGAAATTGTTGAAATTGGTTATCGTTTGTTATACATTTGGGGAACAGAGTACACAATTTGTTTATACATTTTAAAAGTTTGCTAAGGACAAATAAATATTCCCGTATAATTTTACGCTCTTAACGAAATGAAACAATAAATGTATATTTCAAGTCCAAATAATTTTTTCGAAATTATAGGCCTCTTTCGTTATATCTTCTGAGTGTTTTATGTGGAATTGTAGGTGAGGCCCATGTAAGCCTGAGCCTGCACGAAATGAGCCGTACCTACCTCTGCTAAGCACTGCACTATCGGATTTTTTAAATTCTGTGCGTGGTATAACACCCCATGGTGGAAGTTGTGTGGTAATGACAAGGCAATACAAAAAGGGGTAAACCTAATAAACTGCGCATAGGCGAATAAAAACAATAAAATACAAATTCAATAGTTAAATCGGAATTTTATTTACATATGTAGATAAGGAGACGTAAATATCTACCATAATATATTTATAAAGTACATGTATATATTATTCCTCTAAAAACATTAAATTTTAAATGTGATTTTACAGAAATTTACATACATTATATTTTATCGTTGTTTTTTTTTTCAGAAATTTTTGCATTTTCTAATACGCGCGATGCCGACTGAAATTTTGAAAAATCATGACATCAAACTTCCAACAAGTGAAATTTTCAACAGTCTTTCAGGGGTACAAATTAATGGTTTGTATTTGTTATTGTGTCTTCAGTGTAGAGAAAGTAGTCATTTTCTTCTTCATTCATTTCATCAAAATAAAAGTTACTTTGTTCTATTTGGCATTCTTCGTTATCAATCGATTCGGAACATGATATATAATCTGATACCGGCAGGAAAGTTTCTGGTTCTATGTGTTCTGTTGGAACCGGAGGCGGTGATATATGTATATTAAGATTGGAAATAAACTTATTAATCCATACTGTTAGATTATTTGCAAGAACTTGTTGATATTCTCGTAAGTTGGATGTGGTATAAAACTCGCTATCTGGAAATAAGAATCCAAAATGTTAACAAATTTGTTTTTAAGTAACATTAGTTAGAAATGTTTAACATAAAGTATCAGTAAACATACCGGTAAAGTTTCGAATTTGTTCCAAAATAATTGCACAAAGAGTTGACTGCTGATCTATTAAAAACTGGTCATTAAGTAAAAAGTCCCTCATTTCCTCGAATAGAGCACAAATAATTCTTCTTATTTGCCGTTGTTGCTTTCGAAGAATATACTTTTTTAGTTTGCGACATTCTTGCTTCCTTAACAGTTTAGCGACTTTTTTTAAACGTCTTTCTTCTTCGATATATGAAAGGGCAGTTTTTATATTGTAAGATACAACGTTAGATCTCTTGTCCAATTGTTGTTTTAACGAGTTTATTTGACGTTTTCTTAGTGCATTCTTATATTCTTCTAGTGTCCCACGAACTCGTTTCAAATCAGGTAATGCTAACTGATCTATGCGTGTTGTGCAATTTGGCCTACTAATTTTTTTCTGATAATATCTAGACCTTTTTCTTGAAGCGGCTAGATTTTCCCGTGGAGTTGATAAGAAACACAGATGTTCTTCTTTAGTAAGCACATCGCGATCAATTATTACGTTGCCTGTATGCTTACATGCATATTGTGGATTATATTTCGGGCAAATGCAAAAAAATTTGTATCCGTATAAAAGTGGGGCTCGCTTGGTCTTTTTGTGTTGTTGTTTGATTGAAGAACATTGTGTTTTCCGCTGGTGAAGCAAACTTTTTGCAGCCTCTAATTTTTTCGATACTGTTAGTTTGTTGGGGGGTTCAATTTTAATTTCTATTGTACTTGGAATTTTTTCAAATGCTGAATACATTTTTAATTTACGATGAAGATAACTAGTTTTAAGAATGAAAGAAATATTTTTATTTTACTGACATTTGATCGATTTTTTAGATGAAAATTTAAGTCTTGAAAGGTATGCTTGCCATTTATACACCGAAGTGTTGAAAAAACTACCAGCTGTAGTTCGTAAGTGGTGGAATATTTCTTCATCGCGTCAAAAAGCGTTTGTGGACAAACTTACAACCAATTTTGTATCATCTTTAATCTGCGATGAAGAGCTAAAATCTATAGGGGCAAATAAAGAGAAGCATGAAAATATGCAAGTAAGATGCAAATAATAAAACTAATCTTAAATATTCGTTACTAAGATTAAGAATTATAGGTGACCGTACATTTATCGACCAGAGAAGTTTTAGCAGTATATTTTATGGATGAGGTTCAAATGGAACTTACAATCACACTTCCATTAAATTATCCTTTGGGCCCCGTTAAAGTTGATTGCAGAAAAATTGTGGGTGGGCGCTTATCATCTCGCAATATCAGCATGCAGTTGGCTTTATTTTTGACTCATCAGGTAATTACTTATTTTCTACGAACGATCCAATATATTTTCGTGTACGATATTTTGTGTACGACTCATGTACCATATCAAGAAACGCAAATAACATTTGAGTTTGGGCGTAACGATCACTCGATTTGTAAGGGACTACCAGGCGATTTGTACCGTCAAATCATCGTACTATACTTATGTATATACATATATCGATTGGGATAAACATTTATTTTAGATTGGTAGCTCTGGTCCCCGCATTAAAAACTCAATCCCGTAGACATGGGGATTACGGCCATCAATTCCGCGGTTTTAGTGGCTGCCAAAAAATCATACTAATTGTTTTATGAAGATATATGCATGAAGTGCTATACTATACTTATAATATGTATATAAAAAATATTGAATCGATTTAGAAAATATACGCCTATATTTCGAATTAGGTGAACTTTTCTTATAGCATTTCTAAAGAAATAATAAATATTTAAAGTTTCATTTTTTGAATTATATAGGATTTTTCAGTAAGAGCGCTTCAACTTTTGAACTTTTTTGAATAAAACACAAACGGTTTGACTTTTTTAACTAATTTTTTTTATTATCGAGTTCGAACATATACATTTAAGTATGAAATTCGATTTCTTTTGCATGACCACCGCGTGCACGTTTTACGAAGTCCAATCGTTGAACCCAATTTTCGACCACTCTTTTGCATAAATCGGCCGAAATTCCAGCAATTTCGCGTTCAATATTGGCTCTGAGCTCACAAATCGTCGCCGGCTTGTTACTGTAGACCAATGAATTCACATAACCCCAAAACGGGACGGCTTGTTAAATGGACCGTAAAATGGCCGTAAAGCTCTTAAAGTAGCAGCAACAGAACGATTATTTTCATAAAAAATTTGCACGATTTGCAATCGTTGTTCAAGTGTGTAGCATTCCATGATGAAATGTATACTAATGAAGTTTACAAATGACAAGCGAAAAATAAAAAGTATTGCGTCGTTCGCCCTCCCTATCGGAAAAAAGTTGAAGTGCACCTATTGAATAACCCTATACTACAATAATTATATTACGAGTGTAAGCGTCTTCTAATTACTGTCCCCCTTGAAATTGCGTCATTTCACAAAATGAGGGTCGAAAAATGTCATGAAAACTATAGCGAGCTCTAATCATTTACAATGTTTGATTTATTTCTCACACCAGAAACTTTTTGAAAATAGATACTGATATGTATGGCACTTTGATTTCATTTTCACAGACATAGACTTTCCTTCCATTGAAAAAAAACGGAAAGAGCGCACGGATACATTTGTCGTTTAAATTTCAACTAATTATCTAGTTTTAAGGTATTCTCTGTGGAATCTTTCTTTAAAAGCCTATGACATTATAAAAGGTGTTTTTACCTACCTGGTCTGCACGTACGGATAGAGTTTCGGTGCACAGTCGCGCAAACTTTGCAATAAAAACTTATCAGCTTTTAATAGGTTTAACATGCAGGAATTGTACATCTGCTAGCTGTATAGTAACACAAAACATATGAAACAGTTCGTTGCGCTTCGGGTGCTGAACTTTTGGTTCACACTAATCAAACTTATGACCACAAGAACAAGAGAAATAGAGTGTCTAAAGAATAAAGCACACGCCCGCCTGGTTTCAGCAAATGAAATGTATTAATTGACAATAACAATACTAGTAGAGAATATATGTTTGGATAAGAACAGTTATGAAGTTGCATTTTAATAGACTGT
Organism: Anastrepha ludens; assembly: GCF_028408465.1. NCBI lineage: Eukaryota > Metazoa > Arthropoda > Insecta > Diptera > Tephritidae > Anastrepha > Anastrepha ludens. The sequence continues at coordinate 73,513,974 of NC_071500.1, forward strand.
GATGGTAACTATGTTCTATTAACTTTCTGCGTATCTCAAATGCAGCATAATAAACAAAAATAATTATATTTCAAGTATTGTGTTTTTGTGTTGAGCTTTTGAGAGATCAGGTTATGAGAAACCCATCAGCAACCTGCTTCTCCGCTGCCATGGTTTTTGAGCGTGAACATTTCTTTAAGTCTGTTTATGAGAAGTGTGACCGGCAAAATAAAACTTAGAGTTCCGTTTAAATTTTAATTCTGCTAAATAGGCGTATCCTTTTCGCAAAACGCGTTTTTATTTTATTGTATTTGTTATTTTTGTGAGAATTTTAGAAAGCGTACGTTGTTTTTACAAAATGAAATCCGCATATGAAAAACGATTTCAAGCAGTCTTCCTATGTACATACTCTAACACACAAGCCTAAAAATGTCACGTGCATCTGCAGAAAAGTATTTAAAGAAGCCGAAGAAGTTCATAAATAACTGGGCGCAATGGCGGTTAAATCCTTTTCGGATGTTTGGCTAGCTCCTATCCTACTTGTGGCGTGCGTCTTGATGCTATTCCACAGATGAATGCAGTGTACTGAAGTTAAAACCGTTGACGCTTCGCAGAACGAGGCCCAAAAAAATGTCTCTCCAAAATCATTGATTTGTTTGTGACAAAGCCGAATTTATATTTGAACGAAAAGTGATGTTAACGAATCTAAATATACCATTCGAGAATGGTTACGGGCAGAAGACCTCAAATTCCGGAGCACTTTGCTCTTATTATCACCCATTGGAAAAAATTAGCATGGACATGGATAAGGTAAATTCCAAACGGAATTGGGCAAGCGTAATATTTACGGATGAATCTTTCATATGGGCGAATATTTGTATACGTCGGTACTGGTGTACTGCTGAAAATCGACAACTACAACGCATTACTAAACATGTAGTTAAGGTTTATGTTTGGGGCTGCGTCTCCATTTATTTGTGTTTACCGCCAATTTAAAAGTATTTTTGATGAATAAAATTCACCAAAAAGTATTATTACCGTCAGCTGCGAAGATGTTTAGAAGAACTAGCCAACTTTGAGTTTTACAAGAAGGCAACGATCCTAAGCATCGATGTGGTGTAGAGCTGTGTAGAGTGGAAACAGAAAAATGGGATTGAAATGTCGCCTGATTCCAATCATATTGAAAATGTTTGGGCAATAAATAGTTCAACAAAAGCACAAAGGGAAACAAATATGGACGGTCAAACAGTTATTGAAGCAAATTCGGCTGATTTGGAGTCGGCTACCTCCACAACTTACGCTGAAATTAACTCAAACTATGACTCCAATATGTAAAGTCATTATAGCTAATGATGGTGGTAAAAAAATTATTTGATTATATTGCGTATAATCAATATTATAATCCCATACAATACGGCCGCCGTAGCCGAATGGGTTGGAGCGTGACTACCATTCGGAGTTCACAGAGAGAACGTAGGTTCGAATCTCGTTGAAAGACCAAAATGAAGAAACAGTTTTTCTAATAGCGGTCGCCTCTCAGCAGGCAATGGCAGGCCCCGAGTGTATTTCTGCCGTTAAAAAGCTCCGCATAAAAATATCTGCCATTCGGAGTCGGCTTGAATCTGTAGGTCCCTCCATTCGTGGAACAACATCAAGACGCACACCACAAATAGGAGTAGGAGCTCGGCCAAATACCTAAAAAGGGTGTAAACGCCAATTATATATATATATTTATATATATATACACGTATATATATATATGCAATACAGTTTGTTAGAATTGAATTGGTCAAATAGTTTCCATTAGACAGACTGTATGTATTTAGAGCAAATGATACAAATTCAATTGTTAAAAAGTAAAATATGATAGAAGAAATGCAGGATAACGTTGTTTCAGCAAAAAATGGGGTCGTTAACCCTAATATTCCAACAAATCACGAAATTGCGAAATATAATATTGATTTTAACACATTAAAATATTTGCAATTAGTACAGCAACCTTTAAGAATAATTATTTGATAAAAAAGTGTACTAATACCAAATAAAAATAAAATATATCAAAAATAGAAGAACATTTTACTTATGAAGATGAAATAATGCGATCTGAAGAAAATAAACATTTCAAACAATTAAAACTCTGCTTCCATTGTATAATAACAAAGAGCTGTAAACTTATAACAAAGAAAGAATTAAAAGTTAATTCATGATATGAAAAATCAGTTATTGTTAAAAATGCAAATTATTTGTTAGTTAACAACATTTGTAACCAAAAATCTAGTGGAAATCGAGTTATCCAATTCAATAAATGTTCAATAAGAGTCAATGATTGTTACTTTTCCAATTTATTTTAAACAATCGAAAAAAATGTTATGAACATGAATTTTAAAAACTGTAGAGATAAGATCGCATTGGATGAAATAGATGAGGAAAAAAATTTTAAAAGAATTTTTTATTTAAGGTTTCATAATAAAGTGCTATACGGGTGTAACATATTTCTCACAATTTTAGTAATACTAGCAATTACCACGGAAAATGGGAAACGAAGCTCGAGTGGGATTTTCTTCAACTTTAGCTTTCAATGCTGAACATATAGTGCATATTGGAAACCATTTTAACAATCACATATGTAAACAGAGAGGCATACGCATACATCTTATTTAAGCTAACCCTGCTTTTTCCCTCGTTTCCTTGTTGTTTTTGAAACGCAAAGAATAGACGGACTGCATTTGATGATTAGTTTTCTAAGTAAGATGTAAAATATATTGTTTTTAATATTTATGTGTAAATGCAGATAAGTACACGTCCTTATAATATACTTACACACTTATAGGTACATGCACGTTTCAAATAAATATGCCAAAACGGAGAAGCATATCGTTCTTAATCTTAATTTTTTTTGAAGCATATATAAATATTTTAGAGGCATTCAAACAGTTAATCGATAATTACATCATTTGCTTTTAGAATGGAACAATACTTGATGGGCTAGCGCTATGGAAAAACAGCCTGGATAAGAAATTTGAAGGAGTTGAAGAATGCTATGTATGCTACACTGTAATTCACCAGGACACTTGTCAGCTGCCCAAACTCACCTGTAAGACGTGCAAAAAGAAATTTCATGGATCTTGTTTAGTAAGTGCATTATCAGAAATTATTAATGTGAACGTGATGCCTTCCGAAACCGTTTCTTTATTTATGTGGAATTTGACAATTGTGTGTCGCCAGTACAGAAAATAAATAAACCTTTGCGTGCAAATGTATACACGTACGGATGTGTGTGCGTATGATTTATTCCATATTTTTGGATTTACAGTCACTTTCGCTTACTTTTTCTCTTCTTTTTGTTTGTTGTATTTGTTTGTATTCTGTGCTGACGTCACAGGGCTTGGGAAGGCGCAATCTTGTATTCTATCATTCGTGAATGTCAGTAAAATTTAGCCATCACCTCGATCAAAAGGTTCCAGCAACAACTGCCAAGTGACACTCAAGTCAACTAATTTCACTTCGTTTTATTTTTTGTTAAGTTGCCAAATCTGTAACCAATATTCCTATCTATCAAAATTGTATCGCCATTGCTTGACATTTGTAAAAGTTACCCCATCATGAGTAAATCGATTTTTCACAGTTTTAAATGTTTAAAGTTTTTGAATTTGCAACAACAAAAGAAAATAATGGAAAAGTCAAAGGCGGCTCTGATGGCTATACCGAAAATAGAGTTCCAGAAATGTTTTGAGAGTTCGATGAAACACTTATGCCAGTGTTGCAGTTGATGGGGGGCGGGTACTTTGAAGACGAAAATATCAATTTCGAGGAACCAACTTGAATTTTCTGAATATATTCTGGAAACTTTTTGATCAAGGTATATAACTCGTCGCAACTCCTAGCAGGATTACTGAGTACTTTAGTATACCCTTAAACCGAGTGCGTCGGAGTGACCCCACTAAAACTTGGATTAGTTCCATTTTTCGCTGTATTCAACAAGTTTCAAATTTGATTAATTTTTTTCCTAGCATGAACAAATCTTTTTGTCGAGTGCAAAATATCTTTACATCTTGGAAATATAATTTAGCCCATGCATATATAAGATATGCGGGGAGGTTTTTATTTATTGGCTTCTTTAATAATAATTATTTTCTCGTAAGTTAGATTTGTGTTTAATGAGGGTCTCCCTAAAATAATTATATCCAACTTCCTAACCCTCTTATTATTAAAAAATAAAGTACGCACCCATCAGTTCCACAACTGACCCGACGAAACAAGCTACTTGCCACATTCATTTAGATATGTCGTTGAATTATTTATGTATAAATACATTAATATGTAGTTGTAGTTAACATAATTTCTATTTTTTTCTCTCTTTTCAGTACAAGTGGTTTACTACGAGCAGTAAATCGACATGCCCCATTTGCCGAAACGTTTTCTAAAAATTTAGAAACCCTCGTAGACTACACATGGAATAACAAACAAGCAATAAGGAGTTTTAATATACTACTTTGAGGCATACTATTATTATAATTAGAAATTAGAGCAACACAAAAACAGAATGCATATGCATATGTCATCCATCGTATGTGCATACATATATGTACCTATATGCGAATTGTCATTATAAATTCGTTTTTATGTAAAATATACTTGTATGAAACTTGTAATTTATTGTTGATGAGCTCTTTAATAATATACAGTCTGTCTAATGGAAGCATGACCGGCAAAATTTAAACTTAGATTTAAATGCTCTTAAAAAGAAGAAGAATATACTTCAGAATACGTGTTGTGCAAATTATTAATTTTGTGAGGAATTTAGAAAGCGTACGTTGTTCTTACAAAATGAGTTCTGTAAAGTTAAAAACGTTGATGACTTCACCGGACGAGGTCCAAACAAAATACATCTCCAAAGCAAAAACAGAAGCTCACTGATTTGTTTGTGACATAGCCGAATTTAGTTGAGTGACGCTGAATCAGTTTTAAAGAAAAGTGGTGTTAATGTATCCAAATACATTATTCGAGGAAGTTTCGAGCAGAAGACCTGAATTTCCGGACCACTTTATCACTCATTAAAAAACTTTCTCGTAAGTACGGCAAATTCAGAACGGAATTGGCCAAACATCATATTCATGAATGAATCTTCCTTTTGGGCGTAGTTGCACTGGTGCACTGATGATAATCGGCAACTTCAACGCAGCATATAGTTAAGGTTCACGTTTGGGGCTGCTTCTCCGTTTATTTGTGTTTACCGTTGTGTAGTCAACTACCTCCACAACTTGCGCAGAAATTAACTCAAAGTATGACTCCAATATGTAAAGCCATTATAGCTAATGATGGTGACTATAGATTTTATTGAATATACAATACAATTTGTTAGAATCGAGTTGTTTGGAAACAGTTTACAAGTTATGGCGATGAAGCTTCTATTAGACATACTTCATACGTAATCATTAAATTAATCTATTGTATAAGGTTTCAGTAGTCGAAATCTTTAAAATTTATGTTAAAAAATGTATATACAAAAATGTAATCCAACTATTTTTCCACGTACCCACAAAAAATTACACCGGGAAACCCATACGAAACTCCATTCAGCCTCTAATATAATATTTCCTCTTCCGTGATGCCGATTTTTATCCATTTAGAGCAGAGTAAATATTTAATACATAGGTCCCAAAGCTGGAAAATATTGATTGGGCCATTAATGAAAAACATCTTTTCCGCCTCCTGGTTGGTAAATTCTTCCAGCAGAAATTGCAACATGAAGGTGAGACCTAGCAAAGTTCCGACTTCCTTATTCAAGAACGCCAAGTACATACATAAAAGCCGGCGAAATTCTCTAGGATTTTCAAAAATTATTGTGCATGAAATATTGAGGAAGGATCTTAGACTTTACCCCTTCAAAACTCAAATCGCGTAAGCACTTAGGCCTAACCTAAATACTATCTTTTGGAAAGATGAAACTTATTTTCATTTCAATGGAAGTGTAAATAAGTAAATTACCGTTATTGGTCACCTAAAGGGCAAAACCCTCTATTAAAACCACATCAGCCACTTCACAGTCCCAGAGTGATGGTTCGGTGTACATTGTCAAGCAGTGGAATTATTGGACCATATTGTTTTGAAAATCGTCAAACGCAAGCAATTTCCGTGGATAGTATTTTTTATCGTTGCACTAACAATTTATTTCCGCCAATAATGAGAGAACATCCTTCCTTCAGTGCACACACATAGTTTGAATCAGGTAACGCCATGCCGCACACGCCAAAGAGACCATGGCGATACTGCGTGATTTCCTCCCTTACAAACTGATAAGCCATTTCGGTGGCATATACAAGCCACCCAGGTTACTCGATCTTACCTTTACGGCCTTTTTTCTGTGGGGGTACCTCAAAAGTAAAGTAGGTATATGAAACAAACCAAGTGACCATCTCAGCAAGAAAACCAAATATCTTTCGCGAGGTTAACGACATCACTTCTCCAGCGAGTAACGAGGTTGAAAAAAAATTGTAAAAAAGGATCAACTAGGTGCATTATATTAATAAAAATTTTCAAAATATGTAGTTCAGAGTTATTTTCTAAAGTAAATATTTTTCAGTTTAAAAATTGAGTGTAGCCTTTGTAAAAATTGTCACGCATATAAGGCGGTAGTTAGCACATTTAATACAAATTAACAATCATTTAAAATATTATTTATAAATCGATTGCATCGGTAAAACTTGTTAAACACATGTACGAGGTGTGTTCAAAAAATAAGGCGAGTTTACAAATTTCGCTGTCTACGTACATTCGACTTTCGATTATTATTTTTTTTAGGAGGATGTGGCAACAAAATGGTGCGGAAGCGCTCGTTCGAAGATATGTTAACGGTTTTAGCAATATAGCACGTTTTCTATTAAATCTTAGGCTAATACTAAATTTCTTTCAGTCACTCAGTCACGATTATCCATTCCGATATCCTGTAGTTTTTCTACGATTTTTGGTGTTGTTTCTGTTTTTGGACGTCCTTGACGTGGATCGTCTCCCTGTTTAAATTCAGCAACCCATCTTTCTATTATACCAATTTGTGGCGAAAAGTCCTTATACACTTTCAACATTCGCTCACAAAGTACTTTTGCTTTTAAACCTTAATTTTTTCCATTGCAGAAAATGCTATGACAAGTCGATACTAAATGCCTTGTAAATAATGAATGAATTTACAGATTGAAATGAAACTTCACATACGTTCATATGAAGAGTGTAATAACATAACAAAGAAAAAAAGGAGTAGCAACGCCCTCATATTGAATCGGAAAACTTAATGAACAACCTTGTATTTTGCTGCTATAAAGACGACATCATTGAATTCGTTTACGCTTTCGAAACTTATAACTAAGTAGATCACTAACATAAGTATTCTGTGACGCTTTGACCCTCCGTGGCATGACCTTAATGAACTGATCAACGTTGAAATTATGTATGTAGGGTATATTCAGATCGCATTATAATGCGCAGTAATTGCAGTGTTGGCAGCACTGCCAATGTGATAATTCATGCAATTGATAGATTTGCTGACGTTTTGCAAATAAATTTACTGCATTTAAGAACGCGCTCTCCAGTGAAATGAAATTATTACTAAGTTTAGTAGCCGACGATGCATGTGAGTCAAAAACTGATAATTTTTTATTAAATTTAAGAAAAGCTTGAAAACTTTCGCTTGGCGATGTTCCTGTCGATCTTCATGTCTTTATTAACTTTTTTTATTTTGTTCCACAACCTTATTCCAGAGGACGCTGTTCTTCCTCCTTCGCGAGAAGAGCTCGCTTTCTCAGTATTAGTCTGAGCAGAAATTTCAATTCGGAAGTACTAAAATAATCGCTAAAACAAAGGAAAATATAATGAAATATAGTTTAACTATCGTCTTTTCAATATATTTTTCATAAAAAGCCAAAAAAATTACTATTATACTTACTTTTCATCAGACATCGTTAAATGGCAGTCTTAAAACTTTTCCTGCAAATATTGCGCGACTTTTTATGCAGGAATGACATTTAAGAACGTGTTGCATTTGCAGTGCTGCCATATTTGCGTTTATGAACGCTATGTTCATTCTGCAAAATGCGTTTCTGAATATACCCGTACTCTGCGTGACATGGCGAGCATGCGACACCAATTATCATTGATGCCATTGCATGCACTTCAATGTCTTTTAATGGACTCCCGTCCTTCCATAGGATCGTTGTGAAGCACGTAAAAGAAGCGGCAGTATCGCAGCACTACAAATAGAGGACAGAGGGTTGTATCAAAGAATAACTGCTCTCAATTTCAATAAGGTTCCAGTATTGGTTCGTTCTAATTCAGCCTATGTACATACATATATTATATTAACGACTGTGAAAGGTGCTGTAGAAATGTGGTTAGTTTTTAGAATTAACGCAGACCTAGAATCAATTTGTATGTGGTCACAACTTAGATAATAGCACATCCAAATCCAAGAAATAGTCTTATCTTACTATTTATACAGCATGGACGATGTTTCTCGTGTTCTACTGAAAGGTACAATATTAAGTACGAAGAAATTGTTAAAGCACTTGGCGTTAAGCTAAATACATCTTCATCATATGCCTAATATCATAATATGCGTATATCATAACAAGAGCTGGTATATGGTTGCCCGGATAACGCTTTCAATAAACAAATTACAACTATTAATTAATAATCCTGCTAGATGATGATGATGATGATAGTAGTTTGTCTTGTTCACAATTTAGTTGAAGTTCATCACCGACCTCCATATACTTGCTCTACAACCAGAGGAGCCAGTGAGATCGATCGGCCAAACATTTAAAAAGGTTTTAAGCGCCAATTATACATACATAGTTATATATGCACACCATACCGCAAGTGCAAAGCATGCAAGTGTAGTGCAATCAGGCCAGAAGATTATGCCAGCGCTCACGATTTGCGCCAACGCTGTGGATCTTATAATGAGGTGGTGATGCGGTTACACTCATTATCGCTGAATAATATATGGATATAGGAACGACACTTGGATCGGATATTTCATTCTCCTCGTGTCTCATATTCTCTGCCAGTCAAGGTGAAAGAAATTGCATAGAATATGCAAAATCGCACCTAACCGCAAAGGCCAATAGCCTTTAAACCAATACAAAGACCATAAGTTGTGTTATAAGGCATAAACTCATTTTATTAAAGTATAAATATTATGAAAATATTAGCCACATAAATGATTTTAATTGAATTTGCAATTTGAGAAGTCCATTTCAGGGTGTTGCGTTTTAAACCTAAAATATACCATATTATTTAGTTATAGAAATTATTGTTAATCACATTTACTCGTACTTCTCTAATATGTCCATCTTCTTTTTATCTTCACTTGTTGGTAGACCGAGTTCTTTCTGACGTTGATCATACATCATTTTTTCAACCAAGCTTCGAGTTTCCCCATCCAAATCAGAAAGCTTCGACGGCTCAGGGTTAATTTTGCGTGTAGAAATTGGCAGATCCGTGGTTATCAAACGGTCCCACCAATTCATTTTATTGACCTAAAAGAAATATAATGGGAAAGAAGGCGCAGGAAAGCGTTAATAACAATTGTTCAAAATTGTTTATGATTTTATAATTAGATGCATATAAAATAAAAATTTTCGTTGTGAAGTAAGTTTTTCTAATCTTCAATTATTATTATTATTTTTTTGGATAGCATAACTTTACGTTCTAAGCACATACTGGTGAGTAAAACGACGAAAGAAAAACTGAGTTAAACCACGAGAACTTGAACTTGAAATAATAATACAAAACAGAAATATTGTTGGAACTAATTTTTTTATTATACTACCAGATTATTATTTCATGGTATTTTTTTAATATGATATCCGGCATATGTTCGCCGCGGATACGAGTTACATGGTCCATTCAATCAGTCCAACTTTTCCAATCGAACAGATTTTTTTTTTTTTTCAAAGTAAATTTTCACAATTTGGAAGCGTTGCTCTGGCGTTAAATGATTCATGATGACTTGCCAAACTTTACTGAACAGAAGTGTAAACACAGTGTGCCATTCTCAGCTGTCAAACCATAGTTATCGATATCGGTAGTTCCCATACAGCTAAAAAACACCCGGTATATATGCTCATCAACGCACATTATTATGCGTACATTAATCAAAAAACAAACTCACATTTTTTTCAGTTTACACTCAAAAAATCTGACGTTAATCTAACTGGTAATTTACAATCACATGTGTTAAATAAAGCAAGCAAGGTGTAAAGTTTGGAGCCAAAAGGACGGTTTTACTTTCCTATTAGCACCTAAATTGCTCCAAATACTTTTGATCCAGCTGGTATCGAACCTAACCCTGAACCCGAAGTAGATTTCTGCTGCGTTTGCCAAATAAGGCACCATCCGAACTCAATCCAACTCAAAGGACTCTCAAACCCGTATCCACGGTCTTAACCAAACACGTATCCGCAAGGAATAGTCTTAGTAGTGCGTATGATCAGCAAATGAGCTGTGTTCACAAATTAATGGTTATCTACTCAATATTTCTCGCTCCTTCACTGTAAGAAACTTACAACTCTCCACTACTTAATCCACGGCGACCTTATTTACAACCTGGACGAAGGAGATCAAACTATTACTACATAGAATCAATAAGCCGATGACACACCAATCCCGAAGGTAAAAAACCTGAAGTTACTGGTTGTAACTATCGATAGTTTGACCTCCTTCTCAGCCCATACAACCGTGATCCCCACTAAGATTCGAAACCGCAACAAGGTTTTCAACTCAAAAATATTTATATACTACACTCAGGACAGCGGCCGCCGGAACTACCTCAGAAGACAGACTGTTCACTCAACATTGGTTCTACGTTACCGAAACAACCTAGGTTTAAATTCAGTCAAAGACTGTCAAGTAGTCAACATTCTCTAAAAATGCTACTGCCGTAAAAACAACAACTATGTACTATACAGACAGAGTATTAACACCATTCACAATATCTCCATGAACTTTCGCTCACCGAAATGTCGCTATCCGAGTTCAACCACCAATCGTGGACGGAGAGTTTCAGCTGACGATGACGTATGACTTCACAACAATAAATTTAAATTTCCTTCGTTTTGTCTTTCTTGAAATGCACTCGCGCTGTGCCTTGAACACGAATTTAAGGTTTTGTATTACCGAAGAACTGTCAAGTGTTCTCATTGCGATCTTTACAAAGTTAAGAGTTTAATTTGACATTTGTTTGTTTACTTTCTTTTGTTTGCACAACGGGCCAATAAATAATAATTTTTTTTTTCAATTAGTTTCAGTAAAAAAACAGTTCGAATCTTACTGTTATTTTTTTGGGTCAATAATAAAAGTTAAAATTCGATTCCAGTCAAATATATCAGTTAAAATCTGAAGCAAGGCATAGTTCGAAGCAATACCGGATGAGAACTCCACTTGGCGAAAGCTCAGCGAGTTTTAATGAGGCGAAAAGCAAGCGAACGCAATAGCGTTCCACTTAATGTGTGCACACCAGAGAACTGCAAGCGGTGGTATTTTTCTGACTTGCGATCCACTCACAAAAAAAGCGGTATCAATATGTACGACCAACGCAAACTAAGCGGTGTTTGCGCTGAGCAGAACCGCAACAGAGCAGTAAATGTTCTATGTATATCGTTTGTACATCCGAGTCTTTCTTTGTTCAGTCTTTGCTTCGTTTATAACTACCGCTTGTGTGATCACTTCGGCTATGCGGTGCTGCATATGACCGCTACCGAATGACAAAAGTACTGAAAACACCGCCTGCACAAATAGATCATAACACACAAGCAAAAGAGTACCGCTAAAAAATATCTATGCCATAGCGCGTTCACCCAATACATAAATGATTAGCACTCGAAAGAGTCCACTTTCTTATTTATGTTTTTTTATCTTTGTTTTCGTCGGCAGTGCATTATCACTCTACTTGCAGATATGTATATATAAATGTGCATGTGATTATATGTTTATTTTTAAAAGATTTATAATGGCGGAGAATTCAAATTTTATTGCTGAGAAAATTTCTTTATATCTTTATATGTATATAAGTATCTTTAGAAGTAAGTTAAAAGAAAAATTATTATTTGTTTTTGTACGATAAGTAATTTGTAAAAGAATGAATTTGGTTTTCAATTTTTATTTTAAAGTTCATTTTATTTTCTGTCATAATTAATAGTAATATACAATAATATAATAAAATAATATCACTGCTTCAATAAAGAAAAAACTTTTCATTTAAAAATACTGCTACATATGTATTTATAAAGATCATTTTTTTCCGTGCGGTGCTATGAATTATACTGCAGACAATCTCACTATTCGCAAGGGATGACGAAGCGGTGTTTGCGGTGTTTTCCTCATTTGACAGAGTTCACACGTCACACCGCTTAGCCGAAGTTGAATATACGATTGCTTTCAAATCTAACACCCGAGTATACGAGATATTCATACACTCAGCAATCGCGGTAATAGCGGTATTGATCAGCACACCACCGCTCTTTTGCTTTCCGCTCAAATGCGTGAAGTTTTTCTGAAAATGTACTGTGAAGATCGAACAAAAAGAGAGCAGTTTTTGCATTTGACCGTCATGGAAATGAATGCTTCAGCTCAAATCACTTGCCGTTTGAGTATGAGTAGTGGTCTTGAAATTTTATTTGTGGAATTTTTGCGTTTCAGTTATAGAAAAACAGAGTATTGAAGCGGTGTGCAAGCAGTAGCAGTACACCGCTGCAGTTCTCTGGTGCACACCATGAAACGCCAAATGATGGAAACATTTTTTTCTAACAGCGGTCACGAGTGAGAGCCGAGTGGCGAATCTTCTGGTTGTCGGTTGTAATTGCAGCTTTCCGATTTCGAACATTCTTTGTGTACTTAGTTGTACGTTTTTGTTGCACAGAGGCGTGTGCGTAGTTTGGCTGCAACAAGGTAATGATCCGAGTTGATGTTGGGTCCTCGGATACATCTAAAACACCAGAAGCGTGTCGCTTTTTTAAGTCATTTATAGGGCTTTCAGTTAATTTCGAAAATGGGCTAGGTCAATTCCAACTTTAAAAACAAAATTTTCGTATGAAATTGACACAAAATTTCATATGCGTAATAAATTTCAAGACTAATAAAATTCTAAATAAAAAGGTCGTATAATGTAAAAATATTTTTTAATTTATTCAAATGCAATTCATTAAATATTTTAAAACAAGAAATATATGACTAAGACCACTTGCATAATTATGGGCACATATACTGCCTTTTCAACTAAATACTAAGTTATAAACTACGTGGTGCGCGTGGTAATAACAGTTTAGAGTTTACATTCGAAGAAGATCAATATATGGTTCAGCTACGGAAATTTTTGAGATTGAACTACGGAAACCACGATTAAATTATTACATATATGGATTGATGTGAGAACATGCTGTGCGTTTATCTAGCAATCCAGGGACTTTGTTTTGCGAGGCATAAAAAAGTGAAAATTTTATAGCATTTACAGCCCCAAATCAGTAACGAGCTGCCACCATTAATTCTGCTTATGTGAGTTTGTTATCCCGATCATTTAAATTCAATTGTTTTTCATCGTTTAAGTTTTGATTCTCAAACCTATACTTTTCAGCAAACGTCATATAGACGATAATATATAATAGTAATGTTCTTGTTTTGAACTAATCTTTGGCCTGTTTGAAAGAGGTATTTTTGAATTTGCTGCTGAAAAAGTTAATTCGATCTGCAGAACTAATTCGCTTAGGTACCATAATTTATAAGAACATACATTTTCATCATAATAAAATTACAAATGTCACTAAACCAAAGGCCATAAAAAGAAAAGCACATATTTTCCTAGTCAGTGTGGGCCATATAGCGTTTGCTTTTTGAACCACCTATTTTTTTGAGAATGGTAACACAAATGGCATGTCAAATGTGTTCATAATTTACTTAAAGGTTTGACATTTACGAAATGGGACGCTATACGCTTGAACAAAATTGGGAAATATTGAAAATCTATCGTTTGACCGAAGATGAGCATTTTTACCGAAAAATCATCTTTTCTGATGAAGGTCATTTTCACATCGGTGGCTACGTCAATAAGGAAAATTGTCGGATTTGGGACTCAGCAAATCCACACGTTACTGTAGAGAAGCAAATACATACACAACGAGTCACTGTTTAGTGCGGTTTTTGGTCTGGCGGCATCATCTGGCCATTTTTTTTCGAAAATGAGCGAGGAGCCGCGGTAACAGTAAATGGCGAGCGTTACCGTGATATTCTCAACGAGTTTTTGTTTCCAAAAATTGAAGAGGATGACATGGACGACATTTGGTTTCAACAGGACGGTGCAACTTGTCAAACTGCCAAAGTTACACTCGAACTTTTGGCTACCGTTTTTGAAAACCGAATAATCAGCCGAAATTCCGATATCAATTCGCCGCTCGGAGCTGTGATTTAAGCCCGTTGGACTATTTTTTGTGGGGAGCCGTTAAGGACAAATGCTATGCGAACCATCCAGCGACGATTGATGCTTTAAAACACGAAGTCGAAGTTGCCATTCATGAAATCGGAGCCCAAACAATCGAAAATGTGCTTAAAAATTGAGTTGATCGAATGGCTTACTGTAGAGCCAGTCGTGGCAGTCATTTGAACGATATTATTTTTAATTCATAAATGACAATGTTCCATCTTCAAAATAAAATAAAAAAGTTAAAGAAAAAATATTGATTAGTTCTTTTTTTATAGCCGATTCAAAAAGCAAATTTTACATGGCCCACCCTATACATGCATGTACATATACCTATGTACGCAGTTTTTAGAGAAGTAGCTTTGGTTTTGAAAAATAAAAAAAGCTAGCTTTGGCTTTGAAGAGCTTTATTCCCTTATTTTAAAGATTGACAACATTTTGGCCGACCTATAAATTTTAATGTTATTATTTACCTTTTCAAGCGTAATGACCACAGTCTTGTTGTCTACCAGCTGCCACAGTGAATCTTCTTGCTTAACTTCTGCACAGAGTGTTCCATTGATTATAGGCTCCTGGTTTTTTAAGGCGACGAAAATTGAAGATTTTCCTATCGTGACGGAAATATCTCTAGCTTTTACAGTAAATGAAGCCTTGAGTGGAACTTTAACCTGTAAGAAGAAAAACGAATGACAGAAGTGTGGAAATTTTTATTACTACTAATTTTAATTAAATATTAGTCCGGAAATTGGAGGTTCAGGACGATAGAAAGGTCTCAATTATTCCAATTTTCTTAACTGATACAATTTACAATTTTTGTGGAAGACGCGCTATGGTGGCATTTGAATATTTTTATTATTCTTAATGAAACACACAAAATTAAAAACAGCAAATTAATAAAACAGTGTCTGTGAAAAAGTGGGTTAGAATTTGAGCTAAAGTGAACTGCATTAAAAAACAAAGCAAAATACAGAGTGCCAGCAGCGCTGATTTCTTTAGAGTATCATTTCCGAATCGGTTTCCAACATTTCTAAGGTTTTCGCACTATTGAGTCCATTTTGAACTCAAAATTTAATACAAACTCTTTGTTGGAAATTCGATAACTGCAAAAATGTCAATCGAAAACACATGCAGAGGTAGAATTACTCAAGACGGCATACCTTTTACAAATGTCAAGCAATGCGAAGAGACAAAACTCAAATCTGTTGTCGCAGAGCGTTCCCTGGCAGTTGTTCTGAGAACGTTTTGAACGTTTTTGTGGTATGCGTCTAAAATTTTACCTTATGTAACTTATGTCTTAAACAGACCCATCGCAATACCAGCTTTTTTGTCCAAGGTACTTGAGCGCATAATGCATGCTCAGATAAATTCTTTTGTCGAAACATGCTGATTAATCGGTACCAATCTGGATTTAGATCCAACCGAAGCTGTATAACGGCGCTAATTAGAGCATCAGATTATATCAGACTAAATATTGACAATGATCGCGTAACATTATGAACACTTCTGGAGCATTCTAAAGCCTTCGACACTGTCAATCACGAGCTTCTAGCTTTGAAGCTTAACAGCTTGTTTAACTTCTTATCGACAGCATTACATTTAATAAAATCATACCTCAGTGGCCAATGTTTCACACTAATCCAAATACTAGAGAAACACATAGAGTTCGAACTGAATTTGCATTGTCTGTTCATTGATTTTAAGCAACCTTTCGACAGTATTAATAGGAACCGTCTGAACGACATAATGTTTAAGCAATGTATACCGCTAAAAATTATAAAACTAAGCCAGATGACGCTACCAAACATCAATGCGAGGGTTATGATAAATGGAGATGTTACCAACGAATTCAGCGTTTCATCAGGTGTAAAACAAGGCGACTCACTATTCACGAAATTTTTAATTTATTACTACATGAGGTAGTAGCAAACTAAAACACTTCTATTTTTAATATTTTAGAAATAAGCTCAAACACTGTCAAATAACTTATGGTTGTATGTTTGATTAATAAATAAATAATTTAAAAAAGCCCGGCTTACGATTTCTGAAACGTTAAGCTTGGAAGCTCATTATCAAATATCACAGAACAGTTTTCAATGACATTGAAGTATTTTAGCAACTCTTCTCATGGAATGAAAAACAATCTAAAGATAAAATTTTATTAATTCATGAGATTAAAGTAGACTTTCTTTAAATTTCCTTAAATGACTCTATACTAAACTGCATTTTTAAATGGTGGCCTTATGCATTATTAAATTAAATAAATATCAGTTTACAACCAAAACGTGAACCAAAAATTATTACACGTACATGCCTAAGCAAGTGCGATTTATTTGCAAGTACCATCGAAAGAAGAGGATATTTTTCACATTAACTTTTCTTAGAATACAAGAACACAAAAATCATTGGAATATATTCGGCCTTAATGGCCTTAATCAAGTATTTAAGAAGTATGACGTTACAAAAGCGGTTGAATAAGGCTCTATTAAGGCACATTTATCTATGGTATATATCTATGGATACAATTTTTCTGAAAACAAGATACGATTCGAAATCATGCAATTTTTTTTTCCATGCGACTTAATGTTTCTGTGTTCTATAGTGATTTGAATTTAGTTTTTCTTAAACAATTTTTTTATTGTGTTTTATTATTAATTTTTGTTTAGAACATTGAGAGGAAAACAAACACGGAATGAAACACATTTCAACTGGTACTTTTAGCTTCAACAACAGATTTGCAATTGAGGATGCCGATACATCACGCCTCAAGTATACCCGAACATACGATGCTTTGAGGCAAGCATTTAGCTTATCAGTTGGTGTTGATGTATGTATCACCGGAAAAGTTTTTCAAAGTCGTTAGATAACACTGTGCGACAGTGATTTTATACTTTTATGGAGACCTAGCACAACTTGTAGGTATAGAAAACTAAGAAAAAATGTATAGGAGAAATTTCCAATACACCCCCAAAATCTCGTTTTATGGCCATAAAACAGTTTTTCAGTAGGTTGATGTGAAGAATCACTCCTAACTTCGCCAATTTCCATCCGATGTCGAATTTGTTTTTTTAGTTCGAAAGAACAAAAACAAGCCTTTTTGACAGTGTGTTGACAATTTTTCTGAAATCCCAACTGACGAGACTGTAGACGGAAGTATTTGGGATTTTTTTATTTTTTCTCTATTTTTTCAACTTTGACATAATTTTTACGATATTATCCGTTATTGAGGATTTTTTTAGTACACTACTGTTATAGTAAATTTAATTTTGCGTCGAATGAGTTATATTTGACTGTTATTAAATTAAAATAAAAAGAGTTGTGTGAGTTTTAAGATTTTATTTTTTTTTTTTCTAATTTGGTATGTAGGTATAACTTACGCTAAATGGGAATAAGGACGTGTTTTGATGCGTTATTATAGATACGTAATATTTATTGGAGTATATATGTATACATAAGAGTACACTGTACTGCATACAACAGAACTGGTTAGAACTGACGAAAATATCTGGCATATTATAGCACTTTTTTTTTTCAATAGAAATATAGAAAAGCTTCCAAGTGTACCAAAATTCACACTGTACATTGATTAACAAAAGAAGTTTGTTATTATAATTTAACCTTATTAAAACGTCAAAGTTTTATTGTTTGTTTCACTGAAATTCAAGAGATATAAATCAAAACGTTGCCAGAAAAGTCGAATTTCTCAATATTCTCGGATGATGTGGCAGCCTTATCATAAACCAGATGATTGTTATTTTTATAAAACGGACGTAAACGGTCATCACTATAAAAACTCGAAAGCACATAAAGTATGCTGATGTTGCAACTGTTAAGAACCCCGTAGTCTTGGACGATATGATTGACTCAACTGCAGGAACTGAAGGAAGTTCAACTCATTGCTGATGATGATCAAACTGATAACAATAAACCCGATGATGAAGAGTACTTTCCGTCTGGTTCAAAGTCTTCAGAACGACACATTGTATCAAATTCAGATTTTAAGGATCTTTCTCGTGATTTACTTCTATCGGGAAGACAATCTGAAATGCTCGCTTCTCGATTTAAACAATGGAATTTAGTTGATGACGACTTCAGATGAATGATGATGATCGAATTTCTTACAGAGAAGTATTCAAAACTGATGAAGCGAATGACAAATGTACCGTACCATACTAAACTCCAAAGGGCCGTGATTCTTCACATCAACCTACTGAAAAACGGTTTTATGGCCATAAAATGAGATTTTGGGGGTGTATTGGAAATTTCTCCTATACCATTTTGTTTAGTTTTTCTATAGCCATAAGTTGTGCTAGGTCTCCATAAAAGTATATTTAATTTTTTTTTTTTTTTGTCACACAGAGTAATCAGATAAGAGCGGCAAAAAACGACATTGTAGTTTAAATAGATACAAAAAGTAACTTATGGTTTTTTTCTTTTAAAGTGTTACAGTATCTAAACTACTCGAAACAAAAGTTTTTTTACATACAATGCAACGCTTTTTTAGTGACTTCTGTTGAATCAGCCACCACAAAAAATATGTTTTTAACGTAATAATCTATACATGTTTGAGTATGATTGTGTAATATATACCTCAACATCTTGTAAAGTTTGTGTCCATGAGTACTTATCCAGAGTGCAACCATTGCCAGCGTTTGGTTTAAGCTTTCCGATTTCATCTTTTTCAGAATCGTCCTCTATATCATTAATAGGTTTAGACGGCTCAGCTTCAGGGATACTTTCTTCATCACTAGTTTTAAGACGAAGAAATATTATTTTATATGATTTACGATTAAACGTTTTCATTAGCAATAATCAAATAAGCATAATAATAATAATAATCCACATTTATGTAAAGAGTGTATAACAATCCCCAAGAAAAATGGAGAAAAGGGACTTATTGATATTCGCCATCTACACAACAACCAAATAACTA
The DNA here is from genome assembly GCF_028408465.1 of Anastrepha ludens. NCBI lineage: Eukaryota > Metazoa > Arthropoda > Insecta > Diptera > Tephritidae > Anastrepha > Anastrepha ludens. Next base: position 73,533,344 of record NC_071500.1, read on the forward strand.
ACTGAAGAACTTATATTTATACAACCAAAACACAGCACTTCATAAAGCAATAATACTGCATTCCCATGGCAGCCAGTTCTACGTTACCGGAGTGACTCGGGTTTTTCCCGACCAAGGGCTGCCGCCCCAGTATACTAGCCCTGTCTAATGTATCGTATATCACCCCACCCCTTGCGTCACAATAGCAACTCTTCGCAGCAATCTTGCTCCAAATACTTCTCTTCAGAGCTGGTATCGAATCCAACCTTGGGCTAGAGGTATTCTATTGCTGCGTATGCCATAAACGGCTTCACCCGAACTCCACCTCGGTTACGTACAGGAAGTGCAACGGGTGGAGCCACCTTAAAACCTGTTCCGGCCTTAAGACACATAGGGCGTTGTCCACATGGTATGTGGCCACGTGTTGCTTCCGCCAGCAGGCGTCTGATGCCTCAAAGGCTACTTTATGAGCCTAGCGTTCATAGTCCACCACAGAGTGCAGTGTCGTCTCATTGATGAAGGCATCAACCGCAGGGACAGCACCTTAGAATGTCAAGGTATAGCTGTCCGGACAGGCGATGCCAAGCTCGAAATAATATATATATATACTACCTGTCACCTGCTGCCTGGCTGAATATATTCCTTATATTGGTGCACTCATCAGAGGTGAAAACCGATTGATTGTAGGTGACTTTGATGCGCATCACAGTCTTTGGCATTCAAGTGTACCAAACGATAGTTGTGGACATCACTTGGTAGAGCAGATAGACGATTCGACATTCAGCACTGTGAACGACGACGCCCCCTCCAGGGTAGTGGGCAATTACAGCAGCTCGCCTGACATTACAAGAGCTAGCGCTGGTCTGATAAATAGTATAACGGGGCGACCTATGCTATCGCTTGCATCAGATCACTTGCCCATTATCGTCTCGATTGAGAGACCTGCTGACTTTGTTTCCGCGAATCACCGATCCTGTTTTAACTTTAAAAAAGCTATTTGGGCCGGCTTCGCGGAATTCACTGAAAACACCTTCGCCGCTCTTCCCATCCGCAGGCGAACGCGCCTTCCGCAAGGTGCTCACAGCTGCTGCGGCTCCTTTCATTCCTGCTGGAAGGCTCAAGGACATTCGTCCTCATTTCCCAGCCGAAGCAGCCAATTTAGCAAACGAGCGTGACCACCTTCGCCAGGTCGATCCCCGCATAAGGGGTCTCAATTTGGAGATCCGGCAACTGGTAGATCAATATAAGCGGCCCAAATGGATTGAGCATCTGAAGACCTGCAATTTCACCACTGGTGTGAGTAAGCTCTGGTCCACCGTTAGGTACCTGTCGAACCCGACGAAGCACAACGACAAGGTGGCTATCACCTTCAACGGTTGCGCTTCGTCGGACCCGAAGAGATGCGCGAGCTATTTTAGCCGACTTTTTACACTGCATCCTCCGGCCGACAGAACCAAGCGTCGTGCCGCCAGACGGCTGCACAAACTGACGAACAACAGTGCGCCATTACTTTCTCCAGTGATGAGGTTCAGGGTGCTATCAACAAATCCAAATCTTCAAAAGCTAATGACCCTGACGGACGGATTTCGCACAAGGGTCTTCAATCTGTCCTTGGCCACTCTCATCATCCCTGACAAGTGGAAAGCAGGGAAAGTGGTCCCACTACTGAAACCTGGGAAACCCGCCAACCAGTAGTGAAGACACTTGAAGCTCTCCTACTCCCACTCTTCACGAAACATCTGGCCCCAGCCCCACATCAGCATGGTTTCCGACGAGTGCATAGCACCACCACTGCACTAACTGCCATAAACGCCCAGATAAACCGCGGGCTTAACCAAAACCACCCCTGCGAGAGGATTGTCCTAGTAGTGTTGGACCTGAACAAGGCTTTCGACACTGTCAGCCATTCCACGCTACTAGATGATATTTATCAGTCGACACTCCCGCCAGGGCTGAAGAGGTGGTCCGCCAACTACCTGAGCAGTCATCACTCGTCAGTGATTTTTCTAGACCAAACATCAAAGCAGTGGAAGATTAAGCAAGGTGTACCACAGGGCGGTGTCCTTTTACCCTTGCTGCTCAACTTCTACATCTCGAAACTCCCCCAACCACCAGGTGGAGTCTCCCTAGTCTCCTACGCCGACGACTGCACAATAATGGCGTCGGGCCATGACATTTCCAAATTTTTGTTATAAAAAGTTAACCACTGCACATCAACACATAGCCAGAGTAATAAACGAAATAATAAATCAATCGTAAAACTATCTCCTTTGCTTACTATTGGCAAAACATGAATAAAACCAAAAAACACAGAAACAACCATCCCGTCGAACTACAGACCTATAATATGCCTTCCTACCCTATACAAAATAATAACATCTACAATTAGTAACAAAATATATACACATCTTTCATACTATAACATTTTAACGAACGAAGGGCTGCTACAGTAGAGGAGGTAAAGAGCAATTAATAATAGATACAGTAGTAATAAAACAAACCACTACCCAAATGCGCTACACACCTGCTCATAGACTGTCAAAAAGCTACCGATTCAATGCCCCAGTGGCTTCTAACGGTGTTACAAATAATAAAATACTCCCATAACTTACACACTTTTTAACAACTACCATGTTTAAAAGGAAAACGAGCATAGGCTTAACAACACCATTAAATATAATAACAGCAATATTTAAGCGAGACTCTTTAAGCGCCCTATGGTCTTAGCCTAAATCCCTTGTCTAACACACTTAAGAACACTAAGGTGGGTAGAATCTTAACCAGAAATCAAACTGGTAATCAAAGCATGTACAATTTACAAGAAAATCATTTTCTTTATTTATTGAATCTTTCTTATATAAGAAACTAACAATAAGTTTCCAAATCTTATATGCTAGAGTAATAAGTCTCATTCGCAGTGCTAAGTGACTAATTACTTATTTAAATGTAATATACTTAGTCTTAGTGTTTTTATAAGTGTGTAGCATGCTACTAATTTCTAACAACAGAATCAATTATGTTATCAGCAGTGATTGTTGCCCCAAAAGAAGACAGATGTAACCACCTAAAACGAGCTGCTACATCAAGTTCACCACAATCATTAGTCCTAACGATACAAGTTCGGGTACAACGATGTTTGTTTACTTTTTATTCCACTGTTTTACCAACGAAATTAGCAGCAATGTGCGTTGCGCCGGCACCATAGCAGTCGCATTAGTACCTTTGCACACGGGTCGTAACGCACACTTGTGTTCAAATGACAAACCATACACGCGTAATTAGCTATTCGTAATCGTCACAGAAAGCATGCAGCATGACGTTTATCGTACAGCAGAGACATCAAATATCATGTAAGCTAGTAGTTTGCTTTTGATTTTTTTTACAAATCATTTTTAAGACATTCTGAAAAATGTCTGAAATTTGTAATCATCCTCTTGTAACTCTTTTATGGCAATGAATAATCTTGGCGCTTTTAATGGCGCTGACTTCAGTGGACAGCACTTCCAATGGCACTAATAAAGTACCGTTTCTTGAAAAACAATTTGACACATTTTCCACAATGCAAGAGCGATCTAAAAATACGTCTTCACGTAAGGTACTGAATCAGTAACTAGTGATACAAAACACTCTTTTTAGGATTTCCACGACAGTCGGTTTCACGTTACCGATACGACCTCCATCTATATCCGGTTAAGGATTGTCATTCTAGCATAAATTAATGTTTATACTACAACAACAGAAACAACAATTTTATATAATTTTTTTGTAAATAACTTTTAGAACTACGCTCCGTATTTCGAATATTAATATTGGGACCAAAACACGTCGTTGCCGTATAGGCTATTTCAGAGCAGATTTGGCACCCGGGCTGTAAACTAGATAATTACCCTGAAGACCAATATTTCCTGAGGGAGGGGTTTCCACTTCCAAAACGTGAGAGACCTTCTCTAATCCCTTTACAACTTTTTTTCCAAAGCGCGGGGTATTGATATACAATTATCTCATTAAGTTTTATCTAATATTTAACCACAATGCGTTAATGGAGTCCTTTAAAGTACCTGTTCTGCTTTTTAGGAATGTTATTAGAGTTCTTGACGACGTCTGTATCCTTATCAATATGTCCTTCTTTCTGCGCAGAGCACATTTTCACTGCTAAATCTGATTGCTTATGAAAAACGTTTAGAAGCAAGCTTTCCCATTGTGACTGAGAAGCCCCAGTAAAGAAATCAGTTTTCCGACGAAGGAAGCTAGCAATCGTATTTAGAAACTAAAGAAAAACATTGGATTTTATTATAGGAATTTAGCTTCGATTTGATTGACCTACCTGGGGTACGCCGTCCTTATGTTTCTCTGCTATAGCTAATAACAATCCATCAAACTTTTCCTCTTCTATTGACATTATTAAATCAAGTCTTTTTATTTAATCTGTTCTGTACCACACCGAAATAATACCCACGGGTAATATAAATATGAAAAAGAGACTTTATTGAAATTGGATTTTTATCGGTATATCGATAATCAGGATAAGCATCAACCAGTCAGAAAATAGAAATCTATTTTCGCGTTATAATGTGTTCCCACGCACTCCGCCAAATACGGTGTTCACTCTCTCAATTACTACTACTTAAAACACTGTACGAACGTCCTATTCGTAATTCTAGTTCTTTAAATTTACACTTTTCCCTCATAGTAAGATTCACGCTTTTTCGTATTACAATGATACTTACGACAATTTATGAAATTCGGCTCGCCTGAAAGAAATCTGGCAATCTCGCTCCTAGTAGGTGTGATTCCGTTCCTGAGATATACAGTACCTATTCTTCAGTAATAATATACGTGTTTTTACAAGAATACGCAAACAGAGTTTTATTTCATAGAAATATGGTATATCTTAATTATTTTCAGAATCCTGAAAGTTGGTTACCCATCATTAACGTACGTCGCTTCTGTTGGTATTTCGTTTGATATTTAACATTTTTTATGAATTTATTTACTTTTTTCTTGTTTGCATTTATTATTTTGACTGCTCATTTCGATAAATTTCTATACTTTCTTTTGACGTGAAATTCTAATGTACAAAACGTTGTTGTTGATCAAGTGACACCACCTTTAATAGATTTGTCTTGCTGAAACCCGTGAAAATGTGATTTCAAATATTTGAAATTGCTTTATTAAAGTCATCCTTATTTATTGAAGAGCTATTAGTATGTTCTTTTATAATTTTCAATTTTTCTAATATATTTTTGTCTGAAAATATTATAAACAAAAGAATATTATTGTTTTTGAATATCTATTTTATAGAGTATAGGGTAATAGGGCACATTCAGTAGGAAAACATTTAAAAAATTACATTTCATATACCAATAGTAAATGTTTGAAAAGTTTAAAATCAAGTTTCTGAATCGTAGAACGTTGAAGAAAAGGTGACGAATCTGCCCCAGTTTACATTATGTGCCCCAATCTAAATTGTCATATGTACCCTGAAATGTTGTGATTAACGTCAGTAAATTTTTTTTTCATTTTAACAAACGGATAACACCATGAGGAGGCTCCGCACTCTCGACATGGCATTTTTAATTGATGTAACGGACACAGCACATCTAAAACTAACGAAGCTTTGCTCGTTTGTTAAAGCTACCGGATGGTTTGAAAAGGAACCCATAGGGTAAGAATAAGTTCCAGTGGTATCACAATGGACCTATGAAAAGTCTAAGTGTATCATTGCGACAGCGACCCAACCTACCTACCTAGTAAAAAAGTTATTTAAATACAAACTTTGATGACTAATTTTGTGCCACTTTGTATTTGTAGTTGTTATTATGCTGATAGCTTGTACGATAGGAAAGTATGATTAATTTAATACTTTTAATTGACAACGGCGGCCGCCGTAGCCAAATGGGTTGGCGCGTGACTACCATTCGGAATTCACACGGAGAACGTCGGTTCGAATTTCGGTGAAAACACCAAAATTAAGAAAAACATTTTTCTAATAGCGGTCGCCCCTCGGCAGGCAATGGCAAACCTCCGAGTGTATTTCTTAAAGCTGTACGTCCCTCCATTTGTGGAACAACATCAAGACGCACACCACAAATAGGAGGGGGAGCTCGGCCAAACACCCAAAAAGGGTGTAGGCGCCAATTATATATATATATACATATATATAATTGACAAAGGCGTTTTTGGTTTTACTATTTTTATCAAAATCCGACTCTTAATATAACACAACTTCCGGGTTTCACCCAAGTATCTTCTTGGTACCTTCCGAACAGGAGGAGGAGCTAATGTGGAGAGGAGCTAATGTGAGAAGGCGAAGCAACCCAGGATATCTGGTTGTGTGCAGTGCTTGGGACCCGCCACGTAAAAATTAAAGAAGAGCTGCTAGCTTAAAAACAGCTGCCATGAAAAGGAGCACAAATTCGGTGTTGGATTCTTATTGGGAAAGAGACTTTTGGTCGATTTTGTACGTAACAGTTACAAAGAGTAACAACTCAAGATTTTCAACCTTGGTTTTTTGTGTATGAATTCATAGTTTATATCTAATATACCTATTATAGTTATAATACAAATTTGTTTTAAGATTAATGTTTCATGCAAGGCGGACTTTCTTTATTAATGATCTTAATTCGACTAAATATACTTTTACATTATTTTGATTTCAGCCTTTGCTGAATATTTTCGGTTTCAAGTTCTGACTCTTTTGTATTTAGTGTGCGATATGTTCCTTTTCTTTTTCTAATGAAAAGAAGATAAGGCAAAACTAAAAACATATATTGCGTACATATGTAAATGATGATTTTGATGAGAGTGCATTACATTTTGACTACCAATAAACAGTAAATATTTTACTGATATTGTAAATCAATTTATATCATCAATATTTTTACTGCAATTTCTTTTAGTAATCAGTAATTGATTCCAGTAATCAGTAAAAAAATATTTTTACTGAAATTTTTTTCCAGTAATTAAATAGTAAAAAATTATTGTATATTTATTGTATTTTTACTGCTACTGCAAAGTGCACATCTATGATACTAAATTCCACCTGTTTGAAGTCACGTCTCGGATAATTTCTAATTTTTTCATTAAAAACGCCGGTCACTTGACCCTGCAATCAGAGTTTACAGATTACTTACAACTGTTTAGTATAACTCTAGCTCATGTTTTATATCTACAAATTGGTTTAAAGAATTTAATAGAAATAAAATACCTTTTAAACCATATATAGTACGTATAAATATGCTAACATAAATTTGGTGCGCGTTCGTTTGGCGGTTCTACCGGACAAATTTAAAACCAAAACAACATGGGGAATACGAATTTGGCGTATTTATCTGCATTCTGTGTATATGTGTACATGAATTTCGCGGTTTTACAAGTGGCAAGATTATTCCACCTCCTGTCTATCCGTATAGAAAGGTTTCAGTATGTTGTTTTCTTTCTCGAATTGTAGGTAAACCGTACTTTTGGCAATCTCATCTACAATTTAGTTTCCTGCAATGCCCTTATATCCGGGTACCCAATATGGCTTCCCTGGCCATAAGAACGTTTTTAGATGAAATTTCATATGAGTTTACTGCCGCTTTACTGTCAACGTATATGTATATTTACAATATGTTGGAATTGCTCGATTACAAAATGCACAGTATTAAGCCTTATCATGTCGGTCTCCTTGCCGCGGGGATGAGGCTTAAGTGGTGATTTAACCCCATGTTAAGGAGATTAACTTACCACGAACTAACAGGGCAGCTCCATATATAAGATAAACCTTTACCTGACAAGGCAAAGGCTAAGGGACCTCATATGTCGAATGACACTCTTCCGTCAACGTCTGCCGAATCATTCGCAAGAATGGCAGCAAAGGGCAACAAGACTATCTTGACAGCTATCTTTGGAAAGCTATCGGTGAGTGGAAAGACGCGCCGACTTTCGAGGGTAAAAGCGTGGTGGACGGCATCGTAAAGGTGCACTGTTCCAATGCTTTTTCCCGAGAATGGATGAAAAAGTGATAGCAAAAATTTCAGCCTGCGAAAACAGCAAGTTGATTCTTGTTGAGAGTAGCAAAGAAAGGCTGGTACGAGCGAGTGTCTGGATTCCGGGTCCTTTCTGTAGTTCAGCAGAACTCCTCACACGCATCCGTGTTCAGAACAAAGATCTTGACACGACTCTCTGGAGAGTATACTCCTGCACCAGGCAGAATCGCTACCACTTCGGAGGCGGGTTCCCCCCTGGTGCTGGGTATCGAGGTTCGTAAGTCGAAGTACGGGTGCCGTCCTCACCTACATCTGGGGCGAATCCATTTCCGTGTCCTGGATAAGGTAGAGGACAAAGCGTAAGTATACTCAATCTCATGACTGAAGTAATATTTACACAGATAAATCTGCAGCATAGCAAAGCTTCTACGGCTCTCCTGTGCCGTAGGCACGCAAAACTGCAAACAAATCCACACATAATATTAATACAAGAACCATGGGTATGTCACAAGCGTATCTGTGGTCTGGGTGCTATGTCGTGGGGACAATTACTTCATTGTGAAGGGAATGTGAGACCGCGAGTATGTATTATCATGCCGAGGTTGATCGAACATACGATGTTAAAAGAGCTATGCTCCGGAGATATCGTTGTTGCAAAGATAAAGTACTTGAAGAGTGGGAACAGTTTCGAAGCTATCATAGTTTCGACTTACCTGCCCTACGATTCTTTATAGCCACCTCCTTCGAGGGAGCTAAGAGAAGTAGTCAAGTATGCATAATCCAATAATCTGGGGCTAATAGTGGGCTGTGACGCAAATTCACAGAACATTGTATGGGGAAGCAGCAAATGTAACCCCAGAGGTCTCAAGTTACTGGATTTCATCCTGTCATCCGATTTGGTCAAAACACTGGTAGCAAACCAACTTTTGTGACCAAAAGAAGACAAGAGGTGATTGATTTAACACTTACCAATAGGTCAGTTGGAAATCAAATCAACCGATGGCGAGTTTTGGAAGAGGCCTCTCTTTCTGATCATCGTCTTATCGAATTCCGACTGGGAATTGATACAATATCAATACCTTCCGGTAGGAATCCTCGAAATGTGAAGGAACTGTTCCCACTCAGGCAAAGTAGACAGGGGAAAGCGGTTCCTGTCGAAGCTTCGTGTACGGTCCAGAAAACTTCTTAATAAGACCTTAAACACCCAAACGAAGAGGACTCGGCTTATCATCGACTTATACAGACTTATAAGAAAAAAAGTACGGAAAGCCAAACTTGAATCCTATAGAAATTTCTGCAGTAACGTCGAAGAAATGAGGAAAGCAGTGAGACTTTGTAAGGACCTTCATCTAGACCGCTCAGTAAGCTGGATTCCATTCGAAAACCTGATGGTTCATACACCATTTCAAAATCAGAAACGTTTAATGCTCTACTCGAAATCCATTTTCCGGGTAGTAGAACTCTCTTTGAACAATAATGAACAATAACTGTAGTAACGGTGGAACCTCTAGCCACAGCTGGTATATTGCTAGTCGGATAGTGACAAAAGAATCGATAAGGTTTTCCTTGTCTTCCTTTGGGAACTTTAAGTCCCCTGGACCTGACGGAATATATCCAGGAATGCTTAAAAAAGGAGGAGACAGGCTGATTGGGGTCCTGAAAAGGATCTTCACAGCCTGTCTTGCATTAGGTTATATACCATCTCAATGGCGACGCGTAAGACTAGTATTTATTTATTCCGAAACCAGGAAGAGATGACTATTCCCTAGCAAAAAGTTTTAGACCAATCAGTTTGACATCGTTCGTGTTGAAAAGTCTAGAACGAGTGGTGGAGAAACATATTCGAATGGGGGTATTGCCGAGAAGTCCACTTAGAAGGAATCAACACGCCTACCAGAGTGGAAAATCATGTGAATCAGCCTTACAAGATCTTGTTAGCAAGATTGAAGCCGGGCTGGAAGCTGACGTATACCCAATGGGCGTGTTCGTGGACATTGAGGGGCTTTTGTTAATATATTCCACGCTCTCTGAGAGGCTGTTAGCCGCTGGTGGGAGCGGTGATGAACAAATCACAGTCAGGGCCAGGCAAGGATGTCCCCAAGGGGGTGTTCTTTCTCCGCTGCTGTGGTGATCGTCGTAGACTCTCTACTAGCGGAGATGCAGGAACTCGGTTTTCATGTCCAAGCATATGCGGACGATGTCTGTGTGCTAACATCGGATAAATCCTTAAGGATGTCAGATTTCCATTGTGTGAACAATGGAGCAATTCAGAATGCATGCAGGGAGGTTTAACGGATATTTTATTTACCGATGGGTCCAAGAATGAGATAGGGTCTGGAGCCGGATGGTACTTAAACGATAGTAATAAGTATCACTATGTTATAGGGGAAATGGCAACTGTTTGCCAAATAGAATTTTTTGCCATCCCGAAAGTAGCCGAATGAATAATCGAGAGGAGATGGAGCGGAAAAATGATTGAAGTTTTCAGTGACAGTCAGGCTGCACTGAAGGCCCGGGAGAACGCGAAGCAAACCTCAAAGATTGTTCAAGAATGTAAGAAGAAGCTCAATTCTGTCGCAAGACAAAACAGGCTCGTACTTATATGGGTTCCGGGACACTCCGGTGCTCAAGGAAACGAAATCGCCGACGAATCGGCCAATTTGCATAAAGAGCGATGGTCCGGTCTAGAATGCTGCAGAACTGCAAAGTGTTTTGTGATAAGTCCGAACAGAAAACTGTCAAACTTTCTACTAAAACTTAGAAAGAAAGACATTCGGTTGATGGTCGGCATCATTACAGGACACAACCCATGGGGTCAGTATATGACCACCATTGGAATCATTGAGGACCCGGTGTGCCTGTCATGCTTGGAGGAGGCGGATAGCACTGAGCACTTTCTCTGTGAGTTTCCTTCCTTTGCCAGAGCACGGCTACGAGTTTTGGGTTCCGATGTCATGAGAATGAGTAATACTCGTTCTCTAAAACTGGAGGATATTTACAGATTTGCCAATGAAACTGGAAAATTCTCACAGGACTAACTATCTCTATCTCTATTCTTTCCTGTCTCTTTCTCTGATACTTTTCTCCTTCCCTCCTTGACTATCTTTCCAGAGCTTTAAATACAATGGGTTTTTTTATCCTGATTGTTTTAGGAGCTACCAAATTTCCTGGTGCTCCTTGGCTCGAACTTTTCAAATTTCAATTTCAAGTTTTCAAGCCATTTCAGCTTGGCCATAAAAGAGGCAAACATCTCAAAAACCCTGGTACCATATTTTTACGAGCACCTGTATTTTTTCATGTGTTGCTGCCAGCAGAGTAGATTGAAGGTCATTTGTCTGACGATCAAAGAAATTTAACAAAAACAGTCGTTATACTACAAAAATGTTTCACAATTCAAAAGTTAGTTCAAAGTTGGAATAGAATTAAATGAATTAATTCCCAAAGGATCGGAAAAGTTTAGCGTGGATTCATTCAGTCGCTTAAATTTTTTAGAACCTCCACCCTCTTACTCTTCACAGTACATGCTCATAGATTTAAAGTCGCATGCTTTCAGATGCGTTAAACACCCCTTCATAACAATCCGTCTTTCAAGGATCAATTTCTTCTGGGCTTGTACCATATTACCGAATTGGTTGGTAGGAGACTACAAACTAAACGTTCTTTATAACAATGTTCACCCCTAGGCAGCAAGGGCAAACTTCTGAGTTTATATCTGCCATGAAAAAGCTCCTTATAAAAAACCATCTGCCGTTCGAAGTCGGCTTAAAATGGTAGGTCCCTCCATTTGTGAAAAATATAATATTAAGACGCACATCACAAATCGGAAGAGGAGTTTGGCCAAGCGTTCAATAAAGCGTGTAAGCGCTAATTATATATGAATATGTACATATGTGCCTTAGTGAACTGCAAGATGTGTTCGCTGGTGCGGCTCGATCCAAAAAGAACGAGACCGAAATTTTTTTTTGCATTAGCTCAAAAATACTAAGTAAAAACGAATGAGGAGTTAAAAGCAAAAGAAAAGTCACACATGGTTACATTTTAAAATACGATATTAAGAATATAATAAGTTAATCTGGTTGTGGCGCCTCTATATTACTCCCCTCCTAGATACAGAGCGGGGCAATGAACGCTGGCTTTAACCGGTCAATGGAGACGTTCACCTTGTTGTCGTTGATGCTGACAGTAAAATATGCCTTTCTAACACCTTGTGCGGTCCTTTGTAAGATGGCGATATTGATGGTCGAACAGAAAGATCTCGAATAAAAACTTGATCGCACATCGTAAGATCAGTGTACACAAAGGATTTTTGTTTTGTGTGTCAAGCAGTATCAACTGGGAGAATATTTCTCATTACATGTCTGTTTCACTGGCCGGTCGACAGCAATCTATAAAGAACTTCGATAGTAAACATAAAGTTGTTCCAAAAACGATTTCAGCCGGGGATGCGCCAATGTCAATCTTAAAGAAACACCGAAATCTTAAAAAAAAAAAGTGGTAAAAAGTTTGTCCATTGTTTGAAGTTGTGGCATAACATTGTTGACTTTAGAGTCCGATGCCATCGCTTGACCATGCCGTTGTTTTGTAGGTAGTAAGTAGTTGTGTGCAGATACATAACGCCAACTCATTGTAAAAGTTGTTGAAGGCAGGAGCTTTCGAATTGGCGTACAAGATCTGAAGTTATGTCAATTGGATTACTAAAGGCTCTCTAATCTGGCTATCGAGTAAACCGATCAATTACGGCGAAGCAGTAGCGAGAAAATGCAACAGCCAGTTAAGACCCAGCCGTGTTTATGCTGCTACACCAACAACAACAACAACGGGACAAGAGAATAACGATGTTAATTTAATAGAAAAAAATCAGACCCTATTTGTGAGGCAATGTGCATGTTTCAGTATGTACTTCGTGGTAGCACTATTAATTTTTATGTAAAATGGTTTATTGTTTGGTTGTATGTTGTACACAAAAAAAATTATAATTTTTATTATCTGCATTTGTGGAATGGAAATTTTGCTTTTGTTTATGAAGGATTTAAAGTATAGAAGGTAACTGGTTGAAATGAGCAGAATAATCGATGCAGTCGGTCGAGGTAACAAAAACATATGCCGGTTGATGGAAACCTTTTTGAGCACACGTTTACTGATTTCAAATGACACTCATTACAATAAAGCTTCATTGTCAATTATAATAATTTAACATAACAATATTTTGATGTACTTTTTTACTATAATTACAAGAATCAAATTGATTCAACTTATTCCATAATGATCTAGGTTTAATACGCAAAATATATTGTTATTATTATAGGGGGATAGTACATAACATTGAGTCAATCAAGTTTAATTTAATCCTCACATCATCAGTCATTGCGCAGTCGTGCAAATATTTGATCTCCTCAAACCAGACTGGATTATCGTTGGATATCGATGGAACTATTTTTATAAAATTAGAAGGCCTTGATAACCTCAAACTGATTCAACCACTAACTGAAAAGGTACTCTCGCATTTGCCTGACCTAGAAGGACCTTAAATAATTAGCTCCGGAAATGGAATGTTGGCATGCCTGATGAAATAGACTGGGATCAACTCCTAGAAATCCTAATGGGCAATAACGACAGATAATAATTTCTCTGATATCACCACTTGTACATACATAATTACCAATAATTTTGATTTATATAAAACACTTTGATGGCTTTCACACGGAGACGTAACGACTTAAGCGTTATGTTCGGGTTTCTGTAACTAAAGTGAGAAATACTTGTTTACGCGCTATTTATTACCCTGCAATACTACTCCATATTCGTTATTAGTGTAAGTGAAAGCATATGCTTTGGAAGTCTCAAAGGCATAGGGTTACATAATTTTTTTATACATACATATCATGTATGTATGTCCATATGCACTCGTACATATATGAAAGATTGTAAATGTAACGTATATGTACTTACACCCATATGCGCGCATATGCACATGTAAACGCGTGTGTGTGATTGAATACATACTTATCAATAAAAAAAACTTTATAAATGTATGTATGTATGTATAAATTAAATTTCAACATATTAAAGTTAAGAGGTAACTTAGTTTTCTTCGGTCTGCTATTAAAACAACAGTGTTTTTTTTTCGAGTGAACAAATAGATAAAGTGCATTTTAATTACAAATACTGATCACAAGTACTAATACTATCTAAACTTAATAAGTGAGTTTTGTTGCACAAAATAAGGATAAATATCTAAGTATTTCACAAGCAGCTCCTTCGATATTTGACATTTGCAAGTAATTAACTGCTCGTATACTTATACTTATACGCATATACCTACAGAGTAGTAAACATGGATACTTACTTGGATTTCAATATATCTACATATAATAACAGCAATGGAGTTGCTTACCTTCCGAACATAAGAAGGCTTTTCTTTGTCGTCCAAGGGCAACCATTGTTGGAACAACTTTTTAGGATGTTTCGATGATTTATGTCCGCAGTATGTTTTAAACCAATAGTTGGTATACTATACCACGTTCAGAAACAATTATCTACTTAAATTGAAATATAATGAGAAATAATTTTGATATTTCCAATTCAAATTATATGTAATACAGTGCCTGGATGTCTTATCAACATAATAGGTATTTCATTTGCCTAACTAGGTTTATTCGGTTGTGCAAGAACTGATTATAAAATTCTGAAGGAATAAAATGTACCAAATTAATTTGTTAAAGGTTTGAGATACATTGGAAGACGTTGCGGGATATCGAATTGAGAATTAGCCCTCAAGGCTACAGATTTTTTGTTGCTTGTACGAGTAAGCATATATATCATGTATATCAGATCATTGCAATTATTAACATACAATTGCATAGCTACATAGTAGGTATCAATTACCCAGTAGAATTAGGGATCCCCGCATGAGTAATACCTTGAGAGTACGGCAGTACTCTCCTTTACTCCCTATACTTCTTTGCATAAGCATGCTATTTTGTATATTCGCTTCTTAGATTGTTTGTCCTATGAGGGCGAGTAACGGGAAAACTCCCTTTCAACTCCCAAAAAAACCATGAGGGAGTTTTTATTACCAATTTCATATTCCTCTCAAGCGAGCAACTATAGATTACTCATAAGCAATAAGAATTACTTTAGCAAAGCAGCAAAATTATCTATTTGGGTGATATAAGACTAGAATGCTTTTTGAGGTTTCATTTAATTCAGACAAAAATTGTCAATAATCTTTTTTATAACAAACGAAATTGTTTTTCTGTTGCTCAATTGAAAAGAAAAAATAACGAAGAAATCTTTTCTATTGCTCCAAAATCATGCCAAAGAGAGTACTCTTTTATTCATCGTTTGAGGAGATCTTACTTGAATTTCAACTGGGTAAAAATAAATCCATTTGTATATTTATTTGTGAGCATGTACGCACAATTTTGTTTATTTATGCAGTAAGAAACCACAATTTCATGTGGAATAATGAATGACACACTTTTAAGCCTGCAGTGAAAGTGATCGTATTCAAACAAAGCAAGTAGGAAAATGCTCAATTCGGGCCGTGCCAAAATTTATATACCCGCGCACTTCTTAATACAATTTTATTTGGCGTGGCTGTTAATTTTGTAAATCAAACAAACTCATAAATGAACGGAAATTTAGTCTCAACACACATTAAGTGGACGTAGGTTTTTATTCGATCTCGATAATATTTATATCGCATATATTTATAAATGAGGTGAAGAGAAATTCGTTATGGAGACGATTTTTAAAATTTTGCTTGAAAAGCATATATTTTTTGAATTCATTATTTGTACCAAATTTGACGTAACGATTTTTTCTTTTAGAAAAGTACCGTTATATGGGAGGGGGTCTTGGTTATTCACCGAACTCGTCCATTTTCAATACCGATCTACCTTGTGCAATGAATAGTATGTGTTTAAGGGAAATATTATATGTATATTAATTTTTGCTTGAGTTATCATACGCACGGGCATCATCATTCTGAAACTTTGGTATATAAATAACTTATACACGAGGTTATTTATTAATTAAATTCTTACAATATTATGTACATAATAAAATTTATTTTTTTTTTAAATGCAGACCGAGTTAAGCTTTGCTTGAAGCAGCGAGTCGAACTCCTAACTCTTGAGAGAGAAAATATAGTGGATACAGAGCATACAATTAAAACATCAAATTAGTGCATATCATATATCACTTACATATATATTAGTTTAAAGAAAAATAAATGCACTTTTTTCTCGGCAGATGACTGTAGTGACAGATATCTCGTAAAGTATCCATCAAACAGTATAAAGTTTATGCTCGTTGTCAAGGTGACATTTCACATTACAAAATTCTTTTGCTGTTCATTCCCTTCGAAATTCGGTACATTTTACAGTTTTCTTTTGATGAAGTCAAAAATGCAAGTCAGGGCACTGAAATTGTGAATGTTGTATAGGGCACCAATACTGGAACAGTTAATTACGTCCAATTTTGGTTTTTTCGATTCCATTCAGGCATTTTTGATGTTAAAGAAAATGTCGATAAAATCACAGAAATAATCGAAGTTGGCTGGCATGTTAGTAGTCGTAGCATCACCAGGAACTAAAGATCCAACAGTTTTAAATCATTTGTAAAAAAATTTTACGCAAAAATAATGGATTTAGTTTTTCCCAAACTATATGCTTATACCTATTTGGTTTATTTTACAAGAATGATTGAATAAGAGATTGCGCCTTAAGAGCCCATGAATAAACAAACAAAAGGAAGGAGAACTACTTGTTTGTGAATGTTTCCACGGCAGTCGGTTCTACGTTGTCGAAACGACCCGGATTTATATCCGGCCAAGGCCTGTAACTCCAGCAGCATTCCCCGTATGTAAATATGGGGAATGTTTATGCTGCTACAACAACAACTTGTTTGTGAAAAGGAAGAGTAGACAAAAGCAATGCAAACAACCAAACACAAGAAATTCTACGCGCACACACATACTTTCAATATTACCAAGTCATTCGATGCATTTTCACAAGCATGTAACTTCAGTTTGTTTTGCTTTAGAAAAGGAGCTAACGTCAGACTTGTCAAAACCGCGAAAAATAAAGTAACTGTTTTGGCAAGGCGCCGCCTATGATACTCAATCCGCCTTTATGTGGCTATATACAACCCAAGACGAATCTATTAAATGTGGTATCGGTAAATCATCTGATTTGTTTCCTTTTTTTCTTTACCCGTGTCCTTGTGGCTGTCAGCCCAGAACGAAACAAAGCGAATACACTCTCTTTTTTTCACTTTGCCAGTACTTCGCTTTTTCAATCAAACGTACAAAACATTGTTGTTTAGTTGTCTAGTGCCACCACCTTTAATGAGTGCGCCTTGATACAACGATTATGGGAACTTAATGTAATATCTTTTTGAACAAGTCTCGCGAGTATAAAAATTGGAAAATATTTTCGGAAAATGAATAAAAAAATGCATCGAAAGTGAAACTGACGCTTTAAATTGAACATTTTGGTTTCCTTTTAACTTAGTTGCATACAGTTGTAGTTCGTTGACTTTTGTGTAGTCGTTGCTAAACAATTCACGTTAGAAATAACATCCCGTGACGCACAATATTTTACATTACCTTGGCGCAATAGTAAAATGAATTTACCACCAAAACATTAATAATATATATACATATGTTCAATATATGAGCCGATTATTTTGAAAGTAGTTTAAGTCCATTATTTCTTATATTGAGATATTTAAGGGTTTGCGTTTGAATTGTTTCAAAAATATTGTTAGCTGGTATTAAGTTGTTTTTATGGCTTTGTGACTTCAAACATGTTAGAATATATTACGTGTGTTTCAGAACCTAAAATGGACTTAAACCACTTTCAAAATTAATGAAATGACTTTTTTGTTCGTGAAAACGAATAAGATCACTTTGTGTTCTTTGTTTAATATTATTATAAGTTAATTTTTTTACTTAAAGTTACTCCACTACGTTTATACAATTCAAATATAATTATTACATGGGACTGATAGCAAACAAAAAAAACTTTAGTTTCACTTAGTTTCTAATATTGAACAAATTATCCAAAAGAATTGTATACCTAGTGATTCCTGTAAATAGTTATATTTTTAAGGTAAGTTCTTGAAATTATTATTTTAAAGAAATTAAATAATAAAGGGTGATTTTTTAAGTGCTATAGGAAAGTTTTTCAAAAAACACGCCTAAAATTCAGAAAAATTCATGAAATTTTTATTTTAATCGATAGTAGAGTCCATAGAATTTAATTTTTGAATTGAATTATTTCACGTTCGGGACCTGTCACCGGGACCATTTGGCCACCCAGATCGTGCGATATAACGCCTTTAGATAATTTTTTGGGGGGCTGTGTTAAAGCTCATGTCTATTCAAGCCTGCTTCAATTAACGCATTGAAAGATAACATTAAAGCATTTATACGTGAGATACCGGCCGAAATATTGGAAAGAGTATGCCAAAATTGGACTGAGCGGATGAACTATTTAAAGCGCAGTCGCGGTCAACATTTGCATGAAATAATCTTCAAACATTAAATTATATGGTCTGTACTATCGATTTAAATAAAAATTTCATGCATTTTTCTGAATTTTACGTATGTTTTGTTTTTTTAAAACTTTCCTATAGCTCTTAGAAAATCACCCTTTATATATACATATAATATAATTGGCGCGTACACACTTTTTGGGTGTTTGGCCGAGCTCTTCCTCTTATTTGTGGTGTGCGACTTGATATTGTTCCACAAATGGAGGGACCTACAGTTTCAAGCCGACTCCGAACGGCAGATATTTTTATGAGGAGCTTTTTCATGCCAGAAATACACTCGGAGGTTTGCCATTGCCTGCCTAGGGGCGACTGCTATTAGAAAAATGTTCTTCTTAATTTTGGTGTTCCATCGAGATTCGAACCAACGTTCTCTCTGTGAATACCGAATGGTAGTCACGCACCAACCCATTTGGCTACGGCGACCGATAATTACACAAGTTATTTTAATTATAAATCTATAAGTAAATTTTTTTTTTGTTACCTGTGCCACTATCTGAGGTAATTCCAGTGTAATCTTTGTCAGGCATATTAAAGTTTATAATTAGACCTTAAGAAACTATTTAAACTATAATTAATAAACACGACTATTCTTATTGCACTGTTCAAGAATAAACACTTTCATATTACCAACGCCAATTTATAATTTTTTCCCGTTATAAATTTTACTGCGTCGTAGTGAATTTTATTACTGTACTGTGCAATAATGCATTTTTTTGGATTTTTATAACATAAGACATTCCATATCAAAATTATTTCTTTCAGTGGACTTAAACCACTTTCAAAATATTTTTTTTTGCATTTCGTTAACAAGCTAATTTTCAAGTGCCCCAAATAATAGCGATTTTAATGATAATACTAGACTTAAATTGTTTATAAAAAATATTATATAGGATTGTGATTATTGTTATCATTAACTAGAATTTATTTTAAATGAACTTAAACCACTTAAAATAAACGGCTCATATGTAATATAGCGTGGCGCAAAATTAATCACCTTATCTGAAGGTTTATAATTTTTGCAAATGGCTTCGTAGGTCAATCATATTTAACACCTGTGAAGCTGCAATATAAAAATAGGTAAGCAATGAAGCGCGCATGGATTAAAATACATATTCCCATCCCTCAAAAAATTTTTTTTATTTGGTAAAAATATTATTCAAGAACAAAATTATGATTAATTTTGGTCCTTCAAGTACATTGTTCTATATTCATCTAGATAATGTAAAATCTCTTTCCGTTTCTGATTAAGTGAGTGCAACATTTGTGAAAATTGCCAAGGATACATATACTATGTGTACGTGTGTGGTAAATTTTGAGATTTCGGTATTTTTTATTCGAAAAAAATTAAATTAAAGTTCCTGGGATCCCGTAGTGATTCTTTACAGGTTTACTCCAGCCTCCATTTAGTTTGCGTATGAAATTGGGCGTGGTCGGGTTTTTCGATAACAATTTCCTGAGCTTAGCCGCTTCGTTAGTGCGTTCAATACTGCCGCAGAAGCCTTTCCATGACTTTCTTTTGACCCTACGCACATTTTTTCGTATGTGCTTCGTAAATCGTTATATTCGTCCCAACAAGATTCATTGTCGGATTCTTTGGCTAACTTATAGAATTCTAATACGTTGCGCCTTTGTGATCTCAGCTCTTTGTTCCACCAAGTGGTCACGTACGGGGATGCATGCCGTGTGGTATGCTTTTCTAATTGTGTATGTGACTGCTCTAACATTCTCTTCCAGTTCAACATATGAGCTGTACTTATTAGGTCTCAATCGTTTTTGCAAAAGCCCTTTTCTGAACGTTTCCCCAGTTCGAGTTTCTAGGATTTCTGAGGATAGTGCGTTTAATATTGGATGAGAATGCTATTTCGAATTTTATGAATTTATGGTCGGATAGTGATCGCGTTTGTAATAATTTCCAATCTTCTACCATAGTAAGATTACTTGTAAAGAGAGTAACATCTAGAACATTTTTCGAGGTCGGTCCAATAAATGTTGGTTCCTCACCCCGATTAGCTACTTCTATGCTACTTTGTTTAATAAAGTTAAGTAGAGGCTTACCTCTGTTGGAACTCCCCTACAAAGTATGAGGCGCGTTCGCGTCGGAGCCTATCACCGGAGATTGCTTTCTACGCTCATCTTCTTTAACCAGCCTTTGAAATTCTTCTGGTAGTGCTTCCCTCTTATGCGACATGTAACAGGACCCAAGAAGTACAGCTTCATTCTTGCCGTCATATATTGTTATTTCGTTTATATCATCCGTGGAGAGATTAATGTTAATGTAGGAACATTTACTTTTTTTTCGAGCGTGTTTTCGTTTCTATCGGCTGGATTGCGTTTCTTATAAGCTTCCAATGCTCCACGCCATTTTTCCGACTAGAGCATACATCTGTATGATGTAATCATTATGCAGTAAAATGACATGATTTAGTAGTAACTTAGTTACATATGTGCGCACACACGGGAGTACGTCTGTAGGTGTTGATTGGTGTCAGTGATGTTATTTACTTGTTTTTCGATTCATAAAAATGATATTGATAGTTAATCTTATAATTGAAAACCCTCTGTTCATTGAAAATTTTAAGCATCCAAGACCTTGTAATCAATTGGTAGCAGGCACAGCTTTGACATAGCTCCCTTGTTTATGCCATTTGAAATTTGAAGTACAGCAACACGCGCTATATCGTCCTTTCCGCTAGCAGTATCCACAACTCTACCTGGTGACCACTTGAGCGGAGGGTAGTTCTCTTCCTGAACTAAAACCAAATCACCAGACTTTAAGTTTACTGAAAATAAATCCAGTAATTGTTCAGTAAGCTATGAAGTCATCATGAATCGTTTAACGCCAGAACAAAGCCTCCAAATTGTTGAAACTTTTTTAAAATTAATTTGTTCGCGATATTATTTCTTTTCAAATAAGGAGGGAGCTGGCATTACGGTGAGTGAGTTTCCAAAAATTAATCAGCTAAACATCGGCGACATTTGGTTCCAACAAAACGCCGCAGCTTTCATACAATGCGCTTAACAATCGATTTATTGCAATATTCGAGATACTTTGGTGCGTAAATGAAAACACTTTTCCTTTTTTATTGCAAAACTTTTATTAATGTTCAAAATGTACAATTTAATAACTAATTAAGAACTTTTGTCTTGTCGGAATGCAAAAATTAACGGAATGGGAAAAATAACGGGAGCACAATATGAACCGCTGTCGCTCGTTACAAATACCACCAGTTAGTTATTTTGATTGGGACCCCCAAATTATTCCGCTCTCAAATGCTCTTGGCTGAAAAATAATTTAATTAGGTCTTGTAATTCACGCATAGCCCCGACAAAATTAGTGGAGTCAGATAATTTTAATCAGCTCTAGGGAACCTCCTCCATATGATATAAGATGTATGCTAATAAATTTAAAATTTCTGGAGGTAAAGAGGGAGATGCTATCATTATCTTTCCTTTTTAAAATTATAACTAGTATTATAGACCAGGCCCCTCTCCTTGAACGTATTTATTTTAATACAAGATTGAGGGGTTTGCGTCGCATTTAATGTTTTCATATTTCACATTAAAAACTTCAGTCAGCCAAAACATTTTTTTAATTAGTTGTTTTCTATCTTGGGTTATTTTTTAATTTGCTTTATTAGCCTGTAAGAATAATGTATGTATGTATTCGTAGACAAAACTAGAAATAAACAATTATACTATAGAATTATAGAATTTTATACCACATATACTATATAAAGTATCATAATGAAATTAAGCGCCGCAAATGTGTAAGAAAATGCGATTGCAGGTATTTACTAAAATAAAGGGTTTTCCAATAACAGGTGTTACAGGTGAATGGATTGCGTTATCGAGAGATGATTAAGGCTTTTTATGGCCGGAATTGGATGGTATTGATTTGGACAACGTTTATTTTCAACAAGACGGCGCTACATGCCACACAAGTAACAAAAGCATTGATTATTTACGGGAAAAGTTTCCGAACCGTGATATCTCTCGAAGAGGTGATCACAATTGGCCACCGAGATCTTGTGACTTAACACCCTGTGTCTTTTTTTTTGGGGGCAACGTGGAAGAAAGAGTCTACCCCAATAGCCCATGGTCGATTCAAAACCTCAAACATGGAGTTCGTGAGGCTATCGAGCAAATAGGGCAGCCACTTTGCAATTCGGTTATGGAAAATTTCATAAAAAGGATATTGTCCTGTAAGCGTGGTCGTGGTGGTCATTTGCCTGATGTTATTTTTTCACTATTAACGGCATACCTTCCTCTTTATAATGAAATAAATATCCAATCATTTATATTTAAAAAGCGCATTTGCTTTGAATATCAAAATAACAACTCCTCTTGGAAAATCCTTTACATTAGGGATACTCGCATACTGATATTGCAAGTTTACATAGCACATTATCATTGCAACATATAAGTATATATATATATATATATATACATTCATTTGGCCGAGATCCTCCTCCTATTTTTGGCGTTCGTTTTGTTGTTATTCCATTATCATTATAATTGTAATACACATTACACATTTCATAGCAGGAAATGTGTGAAGATTAAAAACAAAAATAATAAAATGGCAAATAAAAAGAAAAAATTTTGTTGCTAGTTTTGTAACGGTTACTTAATAAAAGTCACTCGTAATCCGTAGCATATATTATGTATTCCACTCCATAATTTTATCCGACCATATAGGTGCATCGGATTCCAAATACTCCTATTATTCTTTGGAAGATGAAGCACTCACCAAAGCAACGGTTATAATATTAAAAATACCACCGTATATACATATACAAATTAACGAATCCATTTTGCAGTAAACTGATTTGTTTTCTTTTTGTTTTATTTAAGTGTTGGAGACCGAAGCAATGCATCAGCGAAGCACATCTGAATATGAAACAACCAAAGACTTTGACTCTTATGTTTGTTCACTAAGTTCTGAAATGAAAATTCTTGCCAAAGAAGAGTTGCACGAAGACGATAATGTACGCCAGCAAGCATTAAATCAGTTCCGTGAATGGATATCTAAACACCCATCTATCAAGAAGTGCCGCACCGATTCTGTGTTCCTGCTGCGTTTTTTACGCACGAAGAAGTTTTCCGTTCCCGAAGCATGTGAAATGCTTGAACGCTATTTAACGATACGTCAATTATTTCCGCAATGGTTCTCGAAATTGGATATTACAGAACCAGTAATCAGTGAGATTTTTGACAATGGATACATAGTACCACTTCCTCAAAGGGATGAAAATGGCAGACAAATAATACTTTCGGTGGCGAGAAACTTTGATCCTTATAAATATACCTCTGTCCAGATGGCACGCGTGCACTCATTGATTTGCGAAGGCTTGCTAGATGACGAGCAGTCACAAGTGGCTGGTTATGTGTATATCAATGATGAGAGTGGAATAAATATGGGGTTTGCAAGCCTTTGGTCTCTTTCTGATTTAAGAAACATGATTAAATGCATACAAGTAAGTAGAAATGTTGGGCTATTTTGAAAGATAATTAACATCTCTTTGTAGAATTCCACTCCAATGAGGCACAAAGAAACACATTTCATGAATATACCGCATTTCGCAAACCGTATTATCGAATTGGGAGTGTCACTACTTAGTGATAAATTAAAAAATCGTATAACTGTAAGGTTTTTGAATGAACTTAAAAGCATACTTCTTGAAATTATATTTATTTGTTTAATGCAGGTTCACAAGTCACTTGATGCTTTGAAAGAAAAAATAAACCCTGCAATACTTCCCCAAGAGTATGGTGGAACGATTCCTATGGCTGATATTATTAAGCAATTTAAATTAAAATTGCTACAAAAGCGAGAAGCGATCCTATCCCTTGACGACATGTGCATTGAAATTACCAAATACCCAAATATATCATCAAATAATGGAATAAGTGATGTTGATGTGGGAGTTGTAGGAAGTTTTAGAAAGCTGGAAGTGGATTGAATGATCATGCAACACCTTTTCAAATTAATTATATTTATATTACAAAGCCAATAACGAAGAACTGTACATTTCAATATAATTTTCACCATCATACCAATTCTTAGATTTTTAGTGGGCATTAGTGAAGAACATATACATTACATGCGCCATCTTTTATGTCGGTATGAAAACATTGAATAACTTTGAAAAAAAAACTGATTTGTATAAGGGAGGTATTTTTATTTGGTTTGGGTATTTGCAATTTATTAAAACTATTTTTTGAATACAATATTAATCAAGTGGCCACCTTTATTAGCAATCACAAACTGCGATCTTTTTTCTGCGCTTGCCATCACCTTGTCAAGCATTTCGGGTTTTATAGCGTCGATTCCGACACGAATGTTTGCCCTAAGCTAGTCAATAGTCTGCGGCTTTTTGGCGTAAACCTTACTTTTTAGATAGCCCCAAAAAAAGAAGTCCGGGGGTTAAGTCAGGGGATCTGGGGAACAGTCGATGTCGCCTCTTTTTGACACTAAATATCCCGAGAATTTTCGTTGCAGAAATTCAATTGTTGCATTCGCAGTGTGGCATAGCGCATCTTGTTGAAACCAGTAACCGTCTAAACCTTTCGCACGCATTTGCGGGCAGACATTATGAGCCAGCATTCATCAATATCGGTTTCCATCGGCCGTTTCGTTTTCTCGGTAAAAATATGGCCCAATGATGGTTTTGGCGCAAAAGCCGGCCCAAACAGTTACTTTCCGGTCATGCAATGGCGTTTCAAGGATCTCGTGTGGATTCTCAGTTCCCCAAATGCTGCAATTTTGTCTATTCACGCTGCCAGAGAGGTTAAAATGTGTCTCGTCAGTCATTATAATTTACTTCCAAAAATTGGGTTCAGTGTCAACTATTCGAGCGACTGTTTGGCCGTATTCCAAGCGGCGTGAATGGTCTGACAGCAATATTCTTTGTGTCAATTGCCATTTATACAGAAAAAAATTTAAATCATCCTTTAAAATGCGCCACATTGTAGTTTCACTGACGCCAAAATGCTGAGCGCGACGACGATACGACACTGTTATCTCCTGGGCAACGCTCTCCCTCACTGCTTCAAAAAGTTCATTTTAACATCTCGGTCGTTGATGAACGGCATGTTGACGATCTCCAACTGTCCCGTGCTCAAAAAAATTCGACACCAAACGACGAATAGTATTGTCAGACGCCGTCTGTCGTCGCGATACTTTTTGCGATATGCGCGTTGAGTTACAACAGTAGAACTATTTTCGATGTATAAGCGATCCATGGTTGAAATTGTACTGAATTGACGTATCGAAAACATGTATGATGAAGTCAATCGGTTGGTAAATGACAAAGTTATTCAGTGTTTACATACCGACATAAAAGATGGCGCACTCTTAACCCTTCAATGGTTTTTTGAGGATTGTCATACCCCATATATTTTCGTATATCGAAGCGTCGCAGTGTGCATTATTTAGTATTTGCACTGATTTGATGTACATACTCGTAGATATGTATGTGGCTGACTGACTCGACAGACTGTCCCATTAATAAACTTCCACGGATTACTTAACATAGTCTCATAAATATAATAAAAAAAAGAAACAAATCTGAAAAGGGTTTTTTTCAAACATTTTCAACTAAAAAATATAAGTTATTTTTTCACTTTAAAACACAGTACTAAAATTTTAAACATTGCATAAATTTCCAAATTTAATCAGTTTACCATTTATACTCAAACCTACAAGTAAACCAATTTTAGAAGACTTGGCGATAATATCCAAAATAATTAGATCACTCTATTATTATTGATTTAAAAATTCGTTAC
Source organism: Anastrepha ludens (assembly GCF_028408465.1). NCBI lineage: Eukaryota > Metazoa > Arthropoda > Insecta > Diptera > Tephritidae > Anastrepha > Anastrepha ludens. Next base: position 73,559,644 of record NC_071500.1, read on the forward strand.
AATTTATTCTGAAATATATACTGCTCAAAAGTAATGTATTGTGATTTGAATTAACCGAAATCTTTATGGTTTTTTCTAAATATTTATTTTAACGTTATGATGTATCGTCGATAAATAAGCATGAATACGTTAAATATGCTGCATGTTATGATAAACTAGCTGTACCCGGCGCGCGTTGCTACGCTAACAACTAATATAAATTTAAGTAAAATAACTTTAAAGAAAAATCAGTACACAAATATTCAATTCATTCTAAACCATTTTACTGATTTTGTTTATTTCGAAAAAATCGGTTGAACGGGGCAGAAGTTGCTACTACTCGCGGATATACAACAAACATTCATTTTTATATTGAAGAAGACGAACATATATGTATAAAGAAGACGAAGATATGCTTCAATTAGTCAAATTAAGGTGGAACAAAATATTTGCAAAGTTTTTGGAAGAATTTGGTGAGCAGGGGATATTTTTGATTCCGAGAGATATAATATTTTAATTTTGGGGTCATTAGCTTCGATAAGAAGGTCCTTTACTGAAACATTGAAGTTTTGCTTATCGGATTGATTGTAACGTTGGACATAAATTTAAAATGTGTTTAATTGTGAGATCTTCTGATGTGCAAAATTGGAACGTAATGGCGCGGGTTAAAGCGCCAATAATGGTGATTTTTGTTTTCCCAGTATCGAACTAACTATGTTTCTTAAAATGTTAATTATGGCGTATATATTATTTGTATTTATATACATTATATTTATTATACTTTATACAAGTTGATAAGGATTCACTGAATATCAAATATTTACTTATTTATGCTATTTTCCAAGCGAGCATTGATCTGTGTTCCCCACAGAAGACTGGGGCAAATGATGGTGCATAGTGTTTTAGTTATTAAAGTACGTGAAGTATTATCAACAATGCTAATGGCTGTTATATTTTCGCATCTGGAACCATCAGTCCAACAGGTATTCCATCTGTAAAATTTATTCCGTAAGTATTAAAGTGTTGCTGAAATATTGCTGGTGAAGTTTCCTCTTAGTTAAATTTTGATAAATCCATTGAAGTGCCACTTTCCTGTGTTCCCATCCAAGGCGGGTTTCGACCGAAGCATCTAGCATTATTTTTTAGCAGAATATTTAGACTTTTATCGATATTTATTTGGCATTTCGCTGGGGATTCTTTGTGTGATGTATTGCGCCGATGTATGACCATATATAGGGAACCATAGTCGATTTGCGTTAGGATTGTAGGATTCATATTATTTATTAGAAAATTCTTATTGCTTTCCCGTTTTACGTTGACCATATTATAGGGAACCATAGTCGATTTGCGTTAGGATTGTGGGATTCATATTATTTATCAGAAAATTTTTAATGCTTTCCCGTTTTACGTTGCTTAAACATTTAATAGCATTAACATTCTTCTGCATCGATTTGCATAAATAGCATACATGCCCGTTTTGGTTATATTCCTATACATATATAATAACTCGGTGCTACAAAATAAAAAAAATTCAATACTTTTAAATGATTTAGCAGACATTGTAAAAGCAATTCGGTGATGTGGAGATGTGATGTAAATACCGTAACTGCATAAAATCCATGTTTTTACATTCTTAATTTCAAGCGAATGCAATATTAAAATTTTTTTGTTTTTAATTTACACAATTTTATACGCCTTCCATCAAATCTGTAAGAAATGTCTTTGATTTAGAATTATTAAAAAAAAGAAGGACGCACAGAAGTAATTTATAAAAATTATGATATCTGATACAGGCAGGAAAGACAGTAACTTTCCGTTGAGAAGTATCTGATATAGAGCGAAAAATAATTTTAAAGTAATGAATATCTGTACGCTATTCATATGTCAGAAGATTTATCAGTTGAACTGTCAATAAAGTCAAATATTTACCTAGTTTTCTTAACAGCATCAAAAAGATTTTGAGAAAGCATTTCCCTCTAATACATTTCAAGCCATATTTAGCAGTCTTTGCAGCACAAAGTGTTGAAAAAATTTTTGATTCAGCATAGGAACATTATTACGAGGATTACCTCTTCCCAGTAATGAAAACATACCAAATTGCTTTATTGTTTTTCAAAATATTTTTCTTGGAAGTCAATATACTTCTGCATTGGCTTGATCCAATTTTCAAAGCACTTTTGGCACTCAAAAGTGGATACCTCCAAAACGAGCTACTTAAAGACCTTAACAGCTTCTTCAGATGTTGAAAAACGTTAACCTCGTATTTTATCTTTGATGTCCATGAACGAAAAGAAATCATGGGGTGACAAATCAGGGCCGAAAACTTCAGGCAAAAGAATGGTTTTGCACCACCCAGAATTGACTGTTTTTAGTTCCTCTAGTGGTATAGTTGTAACATGGCCAGATTTTCCGAAAAAACAGGTGACCGTTTGCTTTGAGTTGCTTCTTCCGCGAATAACTTTTGTTGGATTAAACTCGTCTTGGAACAGTCATATTGCCGACTCCTGTTTTGTTTCCTGCTCATATGCATAGATCCAAGACTCGTCACTTGTTATGAAGTCAAAGACTTGCTTTGAACTCAATTTCTTGAATATTTCTTTATACCAATCGACACGCGTACATTTTTGGTCAATTGCCAAATTATGCGATAATCTTATTCACGACCCATTGTTCACACAATATTAAATACTTGGATACAAGTACTTCCCACCCAGACGAAACACTGTTCTGCATCAGAACGCCTTGGATCATATTTCGGGCTATATGATTAAAGAGCTCAGTCTTGTGGATGAAATAAGTACGGAAAACTCGATCACATGGGTAGACCAGGTATCAATGTGATTCCTCAACAAGCTGCCACCACATTTTTTGGCTAGCGTAAAAATATTAGAAACCATTTTTCACAACCTGAATGGATTAGAAATAGCGCGTTCCAAACATATACATTAGCGATTGGTGGACAAAAGCGCGAACGTCAAATTATCGGAAAGTGTACAAAAGTTATTTTTTAAATGCCGAATAAATTTCCGAATGCGAAATCTTAATAGGCGTTTAAAAATGAAGAAAGCAAAGCAGATGATATACGCGTATATATACTGTTGTGGCTTATACCCTTATTGGAGTTTGGCCGAGCTCCTCCTCCTATATGTGGTGTGCGTCTTGATGTTGTTTCACAAATGGAGAGACCTACAGTTTTAAGTCGATTCCGAATATATTTTTTTGTGAGGAGCTTTTTCATGGCAGAAATGCACTCGGAGCGTTGCCATTGCTTGCCGAGAGGCGATCGCTATTAGGAAAAATAAACTTTTTCTTTCATTTTGGAGTTTCATGCACGGAGATTCGAACAAACGAGCTTCCAAATGGTAGTCACGCACCAACCCATTCGGCTAAAGCGGCAAATAGGGGGGGATAAAGAGTACCCTAAAATCCACATTTAAGCAGTTGGCCATGGTCCCACAAACGCTTACGATGAGCAGCTTAAAAAACAGAATTTGCTAAAAGACTTCTTAATCATCTTCTTCTTGGTTTACGTAATCTTTGCTGGATGCTCGTGGTTACAAAAGACGTTATATTATTTTAGCCATTTATTTTTCCCTCACCTATGCCGAATTCTGAGGTTTTATTGGAACCAGTTTTGACCGCGAGGATATCAATCATCATTCAATTGTTGAAAAGTGGCATTAAACCAACGAGCAACTATAAAGAAAAATATGCTCATCTCGTTCAGGTAAGGAAGAGACGCAAGCTATGACAGCCCCAAGAGATTGATAAACTCGATCTATAACAGCACCATTAGGACTTGTTAATAACCACAAAATTCCCCAAGTACATACGCATCAATGATTGCAAGGCTCTAAAATTGGAGGAAGCGCTGCTAATTCAAGTGAATAAGTACAATATTGATCAATCAATATAAGCTTAAAATAACGACTCCTTTGTGTATTTGCTACAATTTGTAATAAATTGGAATAATTTTTATTATTTACGTTATCACTTGACCACAACTGAATTGTTAACAATTTGGCATGGTGTTAAATAAAATCAAAAAAATACATTATATTGCAAACATAATAAAGAATTATAATTATTTTGTATAAATTTGTATTATTATACTTATACTATAGTATGAACTTATGTATGTAATATAAGTGGCAACAGATATTCTTTATGCAGAAGGACGGCTCGATTAAACCTTTGAGGAGCTGACCCTAATGTTTCCGTTAGCAGCAAAAGAAGCTTACCCTCCAAGGGCAAGAAAGGGGAAACCAAAACCTCTATTGTGGTATACTGATAAATCAAATCCGAGGAGAGTATATGGAACCATGTCTGACGAAGCACTAAACCGCCAGCGATGATTTAGGTTTGGCATAAGAACGTCTCCGAGAAACTAGCAGACTCCGTCAAGTGTTACTCGTATCAATACATCCAAACAATCCTCAACTCATAAAATAGGGTGACAATGGGACAATTAATGTTGAAAAAGCTCTAGAATTATTAATGCAGACGCGTTTTCCGTTGTCTTTGCAAAGGAGACAGCATAACTCGTCGTATAGTTCACAATGAAAATTCCCCAGTAATAATATTGAAATACTGAAATAAAATTGAAAGCTTCAAACTTACATTGGTTAATGAACCGGAAATTTACGTTAAAACTAGGCTGCAGTGTTATTAAACAATTCCTTTATAACGCTTGTTCTACTAACGTCGATATCATGCAATGGGTACAATCCTAGATACTAAAAGCGATACCAGAAGCGTCATGGTATATCAGAAGCACAAAAATACATAGAGATCTTCAAATATCGATGATAGGTGACGTAATTAAAAACAGAAAGAATAGAAACTTGCTTTAGGTTTAATTTTACTTCTAAGTGATCCCGCAAATAAATCTATGTAATCGCCTGACAATTGCAGCCGACTATCAATACTAAACGTACTAAAATCTTGTTGAGCCAAAACAAGCAAGTATTAGTACACTGTCTTTTAATATAACAACGCCTTGTCTAATAGGCAGATAGGCTCTCAAACATATGATTTCTGCGGAGGTTGTCTAGATGAAGAATAGAAAGAACGATTTTGCACTATCTGTGCCACTGGCATCGCAATGGCCTATGAGCTTGAGTGTGTCATAACCGCTAGAACCTAACCTTCGTGATGTATCATGTAATTCTTCCGAAATTCGCAAGTATACCTATATACTACAATGAAAAATATCAAGCAATCAAAAAAAAAAAACAAATACGGTCGTAACCCCACAAGGTTACAATTAATCGAAATTTTACAAACTTTTTTTCTTTACAACTGTGCTTTATTAATTCATATTATTTTAAACAACGTTTTTCGTAATTACAAAACTTCATCTTCAAGACTACGAACTCTTGCTTTGTATTCTTCGAACTCTTTCTGGACTCTATAGATGTTTTCCTCCAAACTTCTTATTCGCAGCTCATTAGCTTCTTTAGAATTGTATAAATGGGAATGTTCATTTTCAGGATGATGAGACGATCTTTTCTTTACATTATGACCATCAAATAATAATTCCGATGCTTGTGTTTGCAAAAGTTGTGGTAAAGACTGGCATGAGCCGCAATCCTGCCAAAAATACAAGTTTATTTCCGGTACGTCAGCACATTTTTTATAACCGCCTTGTACTTTAGGTAGTAAAAACACATTGGATGTTACTTCTTTCAAGTCATCACCATTTTCACAGAGTATACGTCCTAGACTTGTTTGCTTTATTTGATTCAGCTGTTGTGGGATGAAAACTCCTTCGTTTTCGTAATAAAATCTATCTCCATCACGAAGTCTACGAAATTGTTCTACCAGAAGGCATTGGAATAATGGACCTACTTTACCACCCTCAACTTGATCTTCCAAAATACCACCTACCCATACATCAATGTTATCCGGATGCCCATAGAGCTCTTGAAGTTTTTTACGAACCTCTGCCTTCCTGATATCGTGTTGTAAGTCTTCGAAGGTTACTGCTGTGCTGAGATTACAAAATTGTCGGTAAGTATTGTATCCTGGTAGTCCATGATCTCTGCCACGCTGAATATTAATAGCTGCTAAATCTAAAGCTACTGCATGTGAGGTTTGAAATAGTTTTTCCGTAAGTTCAATATTGAGGTTTTCGTGAGGAGTCTTTAACTTTGCTGGAATCGAAAACATTCCACGAATAAGAGGATCTACTCCACCTTCATAGGCGATCCGCCAAGGAGCAAAGAACGCCTTGTGCAAGGGCAAATGACCCTGTGCTATGGGCTGGAAAGTAGAATTAAGTCGGTGAAGTACTGGATTTATTATGGTATGACCAAAACGTAATGCAGCTGTGGCAAATACATTAGCAATTGATGGATTTATATTGGGATCATAACCACGATATTCTCCCAATAATTGCATACCACTTTCTCCTATAATTATTGGTAGCCAGTGCTTAAAAGTAATATGTTGCATTTGTGCGCCTACTATTTTTCGTGTTTCTTGATATATAGTGTCTCCATCCCAATGTGGGTTTATATCACGAAGTTTTGTGGCAATGCGATTATGCGCGCGCATCCATACGGTGTGCATGGCCAATAAACCTATTTGTTCGTTAACACGTATATCACCAGCAACAAAGCAGTTCATTGTGTTTTCGTCGAGATTTCGCCGACAATCCATACCATCTTGAGGCGCAGCAAACGGTAACATATCTTTTTGGCCAGGAAACTGGACACCTGTTCTTAAAAGTCCATCATCTGTTGAGAGATTTCGAAGTTCTACAGAGAATTCATAGCTATAACCATAAACCTGAGAGGCATCAATGTAGGAAGTTAGTTGATTTATTTGTTCCCTGTGTTGTATATCTTCAAAAAATACTGATGTCATGCCGGAACCACAAACAGAGCTCGTACGAACCACATCAATACAACGACGATTTCTTATACGGGGATCTTCTGGCGGTACTTCGATTGGAAAGCAAGGTGGGGCAAAATCACAAGTTTTTTTGCAATCTATGCCGTCCCAACTCTCCGAACTAACTGAGGGCAGTGCATGATCCAAATCATGATCTAAAAATTGGCCCCATTGCATTACCATATGAGTGATTCTTTCATCTGGAGTAATTTGTTTGGTTGAAATAATAGTTGTCGAAATCAAACGTGAACTTGGCTTTAAAAATCCCCGGTACAAGAGATTTTTTGTCCAGCCAATAGGTGTGCTGAAACCATTTTCATAAATAGGTTTTACAATACGTCTAAACGCTGTAAGTGATGCACCCCACCAAGGCTTTCTTAAATTGTTACATGTACCATCTATACTGCGATATTTTGAGTGATAGCACATTTCTGTGCAATTGGGCATCTCACGGTGCTCGACACAACCGGAAAGTTTAGCCACCAAATTCAGATGTTCTCGTGAAAGAAGTTCTCGAAACTCATATTTTCGGCTTGATAAAGTAAGGTTGTCCCCTTTTGCAATGTGCTTCCTTATATTTACAAGAGTTCGCTCATAGATCTCAGCAGCTCGAGCAAGTTGACGCGCTTCACCATTAGGAAATCGGAACGCTCGCAAAAGGTCAGCATAGTTGAGTTTTCCGTCTGAATTGAGATTTCTTTTCATAAAAAGAGCATCAATGGTATTATTAATAGCCAAATCAATTTCGTTCGCAGCCTCATTAAATGCTATTCGCACGAAATCATCACCTGGCGCTGTATTTGCACTGTTCCTGGAATATGAAACGAAATTTTTAATTAAATAGCGCATTATTATAAAAAATATGTACATATTTAAAGCAAATGAAACAGAAGTAATACATTTATTTGGCATGTTTGGGTTACCTACTTAGGGCCAACATAAGTAATTACTATGCGTCTGCATGCCTATGTTGCCCACAACTAAAAACAACAACAAAAAATATATATAGGTATACAATCTAAGACGCCGAAAAGTCTGAAATATTATACATATATTATAACAACAATTTCATTCATATTTCTAGGAGTACTTTAATTCATAAAACGAGCACATTACATCTGCCCTCACGCACCTGATATGTCCATATCCCAATTTTTCTCGACGATAACAAAAACATCAAATCTAAAATTCAAGAAACCACTGACGACCCCTTCAAAATAGTCAATATCGCAATATATCTTAGTTTTTGGAATTATCGCCAATATTTGGTCCTTCGTCATGGTTAATGCAGCTCCCTTTATATCGGTCGTTTTTTAAGAGCTTGAGAATTTTAAATAATAATACAATTTGGAAGCGTTGTTCTGGCTATTTCAAAAGTATTTCTGGGTATTTCAAAAGTGACGTCTAGATGTCAATGGTGGATAATTACTAGAATGCACCTTTTTTAATGTTATCTTTCACATTTGTCAAGTAGACAGATTGCACTTTTAACCGAGGATACTTACACAATAGTACAGCGCGTTAAAGTTATTGAATCGTATTATGAAAATGGTCGAACTTTGAGAATAACATATCGCAAAATTCGTGATTTTTTTGGTGAAAATAATTGTCCAAATGAGTGGATAATTGAAAGGGAGGCGAACGAATTTCAAGAAACCCGTTCTGTCGAGGATAGAAAAGGGCCTGGGAGACCAAACTGAGGTTTTTTTGAAAAGTAAATTATATGTGAATAAGCCAGCAACGATTCCAAGCTGAAACACACCATTGCAAGACTCAGTGCGATAATGTGTAAGCGAGTCCTCTAAAATTTGAATTCTCGCGTCGTAGGTATTCTCATATTTTAATTCTCGTCGACAGCCTGTAGTCGTGCTCATGATGGATATTTAAATGAAGTCATTTTACACATACTTGTATAACTGTAGGAAGAGTGAAGCCCGAAAGAATCTAAGTTTGTACATGTTTTATTTTAAAACAACATCTAGGCGCAGTCTTTTAATTTTAGATGCTTTACTCCGAGATGCTTTACTCCGAGTAACCGCGTTAACTCTTTGAATAAAACGAATTGGACTTTACAACATTGGGGAAGGATTGTGGCAATCCTAAGTAAATGGAATAAACTCTGTCAGTTGATACGCAAGATCCAGTTTAGCTATAGAATAGTAAAAACGGCTTGTTCAAGATATTGTACTGGAAATTACTGGAAAATTACGTTTAATTATAGCAGGAAGAGATATACTTGTTGAAGCATTAGTCACCTCCACAATACTATTGTAATTAGCGGGTCAATGTAATGGTCGTTACCGAAAGGAGGTTCAAAGTTGCGCCCAAACTAACAGTTCCAAAGTGGAACGACAAGAAGCTTGATAGCGAAATCCTTTAATACATAATTGAGCAATTTCAACCCAAAGTTGATTTCACTGAGAATATAACGAAACTCTAAGTAGAAGGATTACAAGAAACTTGCAACGCTTCCATAACCAGGCAAGTAATGCGTAAGCATACTACTATATATTATATATCTCAGTGCTACTGGTGGAACGAAAACATCAAAATATTGACATGAAATTGCCTCCGCGCTAGGCGCAAGGTGAAGCGCAGTAGAGGGAGACCCCAGACAAGAAAGTTCCAAGAAACGTTGGGAAGAAGCTGATATCAACCTCCTGGGGCACTGCCCACCGGTACTATCCAAAACAAAAAGCGTCAAACTCCTCAAATTACTTACCCAGTAAATTTGAGGAAAATTGGTGCGACACACTACATTTAACACGAAATAGGAAACATCCCTATAACCGAACGAGAACTCCCAGCGGCGCGTAATACAAATTTTAGAAAGCTTTTGGCCCGGATGGCATACCCACTAAAGCCCTGAAAGCTGCGATTACCAAGCGTGCAGACATATTTTTGGACACATTCCAAACCTATCTTAGCGAAGGCACTTTCCCAAAGAGGTGAAAGATGCACACCCTTGCGCTTTTACCGAAGGGTGACAAAAAGCCTACCGATATGCCTACTAGATGCAATGGGAAAAACCATTGAGGGCAAGAGATGGTGTGGCGAGAAAAAAATAATACTGAGCTGTGGTAACTCTGTTTGTTAAAAACTCTTTTAACACAATTTGCTGGCAGTGTATAGTAGAAACCCTCATAAAAGTAGGGACGCCTAGTTATTATTATATTGAGAAGATCGACAGCGAATAAGCAAGTAGGATCAAGGCTCGGTTGACATCCATGAATCAGGAATTAACTGAGCACAAAACTGATGTGGTTCTAATAAACAGCAGGAAGGCAATCGAATTTATAAAGGTAAATGTTGGGACCTGTTGGTAGTTTAATATTGGATACGAAGCTGTACAGATATATTGTAATTCGAAGCATGTGCTTCTAAATAATGATTACATATAAATATAATTGTTTAATTGAAAAACTTACTTGATTTTTACAAGAGCTGAAGCGGTGACCCGTCCGTATTGATTTTTCACAGTACACTCATAACGACCTGCATCAGAGGTAGTAACATTTTTCACAAAAAGACTACCAGATTTACTGACGTGGTATTTATCGTTTGGAGCTATAATCCTCCCATCGTGTCTCCATATAAGCTTTGAAGAAAAATGATACAACAATAATACATAATAATTAAGGTCAAGCACATTTAATTTCGTCTACATAGGAAATTGGTTCTACTATTTAAAAATTTTGTATGGTACAACAAATAAATAAGAAAGAAGTAGGGTATAGGTATGTGCTGCTGTTGGTTGAGATACGTATGCGCATGCGCAAATATGCATGCACCCAGTGTTAAAATTGTAATTGCAAATTGTAACATTAATAAGCGACGCCACATATTCACTAGTAGACATACAAAAGGCTTGTTTACTAGAACTTTGAAATCAATATGTGTCTTTCCCAAAATGTAACCAATCAATTTAATTGAGATTTTGTAATTGACGTATTTTTTCCGACGCATTGATATTTCATCAATCTATTGCCAGATTAATTATCAACGCGTCGTTATGAAACTAGTTTTAAATAAACAATTGTAAGACGTAATCTTTGGAATAAACAGTCGGTTAGTCAGTCAAGTGGAACTCAAATTTATTATAATTTTTGAAAAAACGCTTTCTAAGAATAGAAAACTTCTTTTCTTCTTCTTCTTTTTGTCGGGACAGAGTGGCAAGTCTTTTTTAATTTTCTTTAAATCTACTTGACCTCCGAAGAAATCTGAGTAGATCTCGTGGCGTCAAGAAAACATAATAGGTGTCAAATGATAAACCCATGGCGGAATAATAAAAGGTGAAGTAATAAAGCAACTTTCTGTATTTTTACGGACATTTCGGCTGCCTTACATTTTACAATATTTCCTTTATTCGTTGAACATATGCTGCTTGCAGGCTTTTCCATACATTTATGATGCTATTATCTTTAAAATCTTATTTGCTTGCCACATTTTTTTCCAATTTTCCGTTAAAGTTTTTGTAAAAAATAAAGGAAATCTGTAAAATACAATTTATTTGAGAATCAAAAGTATCTTAGTTGGGCTGTGCAATTTGCAGAAAAAGCTACCCCATGATATTTCAAGTGCTTAATGGTGAAATAATTCCTGGCTCTATCAACTTCCCCGAGAAATTATTATGCCACAGGCAAGAAGCAGACCTTCCAATAAATGCAAAAAAGTTATTTTTCAAGTTCAGGATCTATTTCCGTATAAAGTCGCTTGAAAAACTGTACGTATAATCGATTAGTCTTAATATAGCTCATATACTGACAAATTCAAATTCATATATTTAAACATTATGGACAATATGGTCACGTCGTGCGTTTGTGGTTAAAACATTATCGACTTTCTTCATATGAATTTCATGTATTGAATTGCGTCGCTTCATAAGATTTTAACTAATTTTACCATTTAATAAGAGTTTTTAACTAAAGCCATTTGAGTGTTTTGAACTTTTAATTGGATTGTATATCTAAAAGGCCAGGATCTGAATGGTCTTCACACGCAAAGGTCTTGTTATCTGCGTTTGTAATTGCTTCTCTTTGTGTAAATTACATTTTTTAAGTTGCACTTAGAATTTTACAATATTTTTAATAGCGTTGTAAAAACATAGGCTGTAAAATCTTTAAAGTCCATTTTTATTGTTAGTTTCTATTTTTTAATATAAGCTATTTAGTATAAGCGAAATCCACATAATTGGCTACCTCATATCAAATTTGAGCAAAAATATATTTTTATATCATTAGCTTAGAGTGAAAAGTTGCTAAGTCCACATTTCCAAGAACATCTATCAGGTCAGTCCATAAGTTCGCGCGTTTTTAAAGGTGGTTTTAAAATTAATAAAAAAGATGTTTAAAGTATTTATTAATCAATAATATATGTTCCCTCATTATTTACAATGTTTTCCCAACCTTTAGGCAAATTTTTAATTCCCTGCTCAAAAAATTGTTTGTTCTTCATCTTTTTTTTCACAAGGTGCAATATCCGGTGAGTATGGTGGGTGCGGCATTAGGTCCCATCTGAGCTCGTTCAGCTTGCTAATGTTTGCCTTGCGGTATGAGGTCTTGCGTTGTCGTGGTGAAACAAAACTTTACGTCTATTCACTAAAGACGGTCGATTTTTTTTAAGTGCCTTATTCAGGTTTGATAGCTGATGGGAATAATAATCAGCAGTTATAGTCTGGTTTGGTTGCAGAAGTTCATAATAAACAATACCGGCCATATCCCAAAAAATAGACAGGAGAATCTTCTTGGGGTGAAGGCCATCTCAAGGCTTCGGTTCTGGTCTTTCATCTTTATCTAACCATTGGCGTTTGCGAACAGGATTATTGTAAAGGACCCATTTTTCATCACCGGTAAAGATACGGTTAAGAAAACTTTCAATTTCAAGACGTTCGAGCAGCTGAGAACTCACATTCACTCTCTGCTGAAGGTTGGCGACGGAAAGTCTATGCGGAACCCATTTTCCCAGCTTGGAAGCCTTTCCCAACTGAACCATGTGGCTGTGAACTGTTCCATGCGATGAATTTAACCTCTGAGCTATCATATCAGCTGTCAAATTTGGCTCAGCTTCCACGAGTTCGAGCAAGGCGTCGCAGTTAAAGACTTCAGGACGACCAGCGCGCGGGGCATCCTCCACGTCGCAGTTCCCACTTCGGAATTTTGAAAGCCACATTTGCGCAGTCCTTACACTCACGGTATCCTCTCCGTGAACAGTGTTTATTTCTGCTTCAGCAGTTGTTGCATTTTTACCACTTTTATAAAAAAATACAAAATATGCCTTTTATATGCGTTCGAAGATTCCATTTTATTTTTTAACAACACGTGCTTCTATCCGCGATTAAAATCACTTGTTGAATGCACAATATATCAAAGAAAATATAAATAGTTCCGTAAATAGTTCCGTAATATTTGGTTTAAAAAGTTTTGTGGATCGATAAGAGAGGGCGTTGCTACTAGCCTAAGGTGTTTTTTGTTGTTATGTTGGTACACATTTCTTATGAACGTATGTGAACTTTCATTTCAATCTGTCAATTCATTCTTTGTTTACAAGCCATTTCGTACGACATGTCATAGCATTTTCTACAATGAAAAAAATCAAGTATCGGACAGTGATGGAATTTTCATTTTTGGGAGGTTTAAAAGCAAAGGAAATTTATGAACGAATGTTGTTAGTCTGTAGGGAACTTTCTCCATTAATTAATACAGTAAAAAGATGGGTTGCTGAATTTAAATTTGGTCAAAAAAGACGTCAAGGATAGTGATCATTCGATTTCCACGCCTGGGCCGTAGAATGGGACTAACAGCAATCTAGCCCAAAGGGTAGATTGATCTGGGAAAATTTCTATATATATAATATATATATATAGATAGATTTTTGAACCACGCATTCTACGTATGTAGGTTGACGACCACATGACCGGATTGCAGCTTTTCCATTTGTATCTTGCGTCAGGTAAGAAAGTGTGTGTGTCATAAATAAGCGGAATTTTTAATATTGTTCGTGGTTCGAAACAGTGCAACCATAAAAGCCATCAACCATAAAAGATAACATAGTATAGATTGCTAAAATTTCAAAGACACAAAAAATTTTGTCCCAAGGGTTCAGCGTGACCGCCATCCCGCCTCCGTAATGGTTTGGTGGGGAGTGTTCTTTGTATATTATATATTGGGTTTGGGAGTAAGCTCATAGCGTTTTTATATTTTCTTTTATTTTACAACTATTTGTTTGTTGTTTAGCAAAATGTAAGTATTCATTCGATAGAACTCTTTCTGCTTTACAAAATTATGTTGAATTGAATTTTTGAGTTATTTAATTTTTTATTAGTTTCGTGGCATATAAATGAAATACTCAGGATGCAAAAATCAACATTTTCGACACCTAGCTCTTCTTTGCTTTTCATCGAGGTAAAAAAGTTGCCGAAGCAGCCCGACGTGTTCGGAGAAGGTGTAATAGGCGAGTCAACAGCACTAAAGTGGTTTACAAATTTCAAAAATGGTGGTTTTGATGTCAATGATACATCCCGCAGCGGATGGCCTTCTGAATTCGATGAAGTACGTCACAAATCACTTTTCAAGGAGAACGATAGCCAAACCAGTCGTGAGTTGGCGGAAAAAAATGCGGAATGAACTGCGATCATAAAACAATTCTCAATCACCTTCATTTAATGAAGCTCAACGAAAAAGCAAAGAAAGTCATCTTCAAATTATTTCTCAACATCTCGCCCGCCATCGAGCAACACGCGCAGTCATAAACAGCGCTTTTTATCCCGAATCGTCACGGGGATGAGAAATGGTCCCTATACATCAATATGAAGCAAAGAGAGGAGTGAGTGCCTCCAGGAGATATGCCAAAGCCAAGAGTCTAGCCGGATATTCGTCCAAATAAAATCGTGATATGTAGGCGGCCGCCGTAGCCGAATGGGTAGATGCGTGATTACCATTCGGAATTCACAGAGAGAACGTTGGTTCGAATCTCGATGAAACACTAAAAATTAAGAAAAACATTTTTCTAATAGCGGTCGCCCCTCGGCAATGGCAAACCTCCGAGTGTATTTCTGCCATGGAAAAGCTCCTCATAAAACATAACTGCCGTTCGGAGTCGGCTTGAAGCTGTAGGTCCCTCCATTTGTGGAACAACATCAAGACGCGCACCACAAATAAAAGAAGGAGCTCGGCCAAACGCGCAAAAAGTGTGTACGCGCCAATTATATATATATATATATATTAGAGTGTCCCAAAAAAATTAAAGTGTTTTTTTTAACGCATACTCTCTTATTTTGTTTGAATGGTCTCAAAACATATAAAAATAAAGTTTGGTCTATTTAGAATCACGGCAACCCGTGCCGAGTTGCTCGGAAACCTAACGGTACTTGTATAGTACGGCGCGCGCGAACTGTCGGATTGATTGCGTGTAATTACTTGTTTGTTTTATTAGTAATCGCGTTTTTTCGTGTAGTCAACATGTCAGTGGAGTTACGAAGTTCCAAAAAGGAGATATTTTTAATAGGGGACGTAAAACATCAAATTACCGGTTCTAAACTTCCCTCTAACGGGCAAGTACTGGCAGTTTTGTTCTATAATATTCGTGAAGTGAACTTAAGTGTCATGAAAGTGCAAATCTCACAATTCGTGAGTGTATTATTTATTGGGAAAAGGCACGTATACCGACCAGATCAATATCTAACTGTGTTAAGAAACTAGTTAACTTATACCAAGTTTGGAGAGAATTGCAAAAAAATGCGAAAAAAACTCAAGAAGTGTTTGAACAGCGTCGACAGGGGTTTGTTTCAAACTTAAACAATTTGTTTGACATCGCACATGCCAATGCTCTTCAATCGATTAAAATAAATGAAGATAAGATCTTCTTGCAGCGCCAAAGAGAACCAGGTCGGTCTGGTCACTTAGCCGGAGTGGACAAAAAACTAACAAAAAAAGAGGAAAGAACGCGCCTTAGAATCATCGAGGAGGAAAAGCGACGTGCTAAATATTTTTTATCCTTAGCATCATCAACATCATCTTGCGAACCACCACTAGAAAAGTCATCTTCTGATTCTGAAATAATAGAATTAGAAGAAAATAGGCCCAGCGCAAGAGAAGCCTCCTCTCAGCCCGATAAAACTTCTATGTGGAAAAATATCATAACTCCCAAGTTAGTTGCCGCATTAGACAGGTGTCAGTTAAGTGTGAGGGATTCTGTCTTTATAATTGAAGCTACTATTGAGGCTCTGGGGCACAATACGCATGAATTCCCTATAAGCAAGTCCTCCATCCATATAGTTCGTACGGAAATGCGAAAAGAACGGGCTGAAGCTATAAAAATGGATTTTCAAAACAAGGTCCTGGACACGGTAACTGTCCACTGAGACGGAAAACTGTTGCCAGCTCTAGATTCACGTAAAAGTAAAGAAGAACGCTTACCGGTAGTTATTACGTACGATAATAAAGAACAAATTATTGCTATTCCTAAATTGGATAGCTCGACAGGAAGGGAACAGGCAGACGCAGTTTGGGATGCTATTACGAACTGGAACCTTGAAGACAAAGCGCAAATTCTCTGTTGTGATACTACTGCTTCTAACACAGGCCGCATAAATAGAACATGTGTGCTTTTCGAACAAAAACTGGGTAGAGAAGTGCTTATTTTTGCTTGCCGTCATCACGTTTACGAATTAGTACTTAAAGGCGTGTTTGAAGCGAAAATCAGTCAAGTAACTACAATCCCAGACATCCCATTATTCAAGAAATTCCGAGAAAACTGGAATTAACCAAAGAATCGTTAGAGATGACTATCGCGAATTAATTGAGCTTTCAATTATATTTCTTGGCGGAGATTCAGAGAAGAAATATAAGATTCGGCCTCCAGGTGCTATGCACCAGGCTCGATGGATGGCGAGAGCCATTTATTCATTAAAAATATCGTTACTTAGCTCTCAATTCAGAATTTCAAACAAGGATAAGGCAGCTCTGTTGGACGTATGTCTGTTCATCGTGACATCCTACGTAAAACCCTGGCTCCAATGTATTTTAGCAGTAAAGGCGCCGTATCAGGATTTGTGTTTTTTGAAGGCCATGAAAAATTACGAAACAATAGACAAAAGCATTTCAAAAGCAGTTTTGCAGAAGTTTTGCCAGCATTTGTGGTATTTGACAGATGAAGTATCTATTCTGGCTTTATTTGATGATGATGTCGATCTAGAAACTAAAGTAAAAATGATTGCTAACTTAACTAGAGAAAACCCAACAGCCCACAATAAACGTTACATTGCATCCAAAGAAGAACCCTGTGGCCCACTTTTTGGTACGTTAATTATGCTTTGATTTTGTTCTATGACTAAGTTTGCTAATAGGTATAATTGATAACTGATCTATCTATAGCAAGTAGCAAGAAAGTTCCTGTTTAATCGACTCCAAATTGCCGACAGTTTTCTGAACAAGTGCCCCTCTTCGTGGTCAAATGATGATTCGTTTCTACAGGCTAAAAAGAAGCTGCTAGGACTGAAAGCAGTTAATAATACGGCAGAAAGAGCGGTTAAGTTAATGCAAGACTTCCATGGTTTGATCACTGTTAAAGAGGAGCAAAAACAATTTTTATTACGTTGGTTACAAGAACACAGACAGATATATCCCGACTGTAAAAAGCAAACTTTGAAAAGAAAATTCGATGATTGATGTCCCTTTTATAATAAAAAGAAAATAAATACGAAATATGTGTTTTATTTTTATTTATTTAATTAATCTAAAAATTCAATTAAACTTTTCTCTATTGTGAGCCTATAGCTTTCATACTAACTTTTAAACTTAAAGTTTGGCATCAAGTCGGCACGGGTTAATGACATCAGATCTCAATAATATTTTATATTTAAGTTTTTAGAGTCAAATGGAAAAAAAATAAAGGGTATGCGTATTGAAATTCCGAAAAAAAAAATTCCCCCTTGTAGCCTGGGACACCCTAATATATATATATATATATATATTATATATGCATGCATTTGTTGGAACTGGGAAGGCGTGGTGCACTGGGAAATACTCAAAAAGAATGCCATGGTCAACAAAGAGCTCTACATTGCTCAGCTACCCCGCGTGAATGAGGCTATTCCACTGAAAATACCTGATCGTCATGATTAAACCATCATCTTTGACGACAACGCCAGGCCCCATTTTGCGCAAGTCATCAAAGCCGCACTTCAAGAACTCGAAACGGAGGCCTTTCAGCATCCGCCGTATTTTCCGGACCATGCACCGACCGATTACCATCTTTTTCACTCCCTGTCAAACCAAATGGAGGGCGTTACCTTCGATAACAAAGACGTCCTTAAAAACTGGCACAACAACTTCTTTGACATCAGACCATGCGATTTTTGGTGGAACGGCATCAACAAATCGGTCGGCGAATATAAAATTAACGATTTTATTGCTATAATTATTGTTTTTTGTTTAAATAAAAGTCTTCGGTAAAAACGCTTTGAACTTATTCCCAAACCCAATAGTTCACGTATATCTTTTATAGAAATATAGTTTAAAAGAAACTTAATTACATTGTCAACGTTTCTGCTCGAATACAAACAACAAATTGTGATATAATACAATTTTCTTTCGCATCGCATTACAGAGTGGTTTAGTAAGAAAAATATTAAATCTTTGTACTTATGTATACACAATGTGTATTACACATTCATCTTAAGAAAAAGCTGTACCTAAATGAATTAACTTCGCTTTTAATTTTTATTTTATTTTATGAATGCTAAATTTTTCCTATCAAATTGAATTCTAAAGTTATGTTGTTAATTTTCGTACAGTTATTCATCACCTTTAATCAAGGTATCCAGTAATCCACATGGCCTTAGGATTCTGGTTGACCGGATTACAGAAATAGGGCTTTAAAATTAGTAACGATTGTTTTGCCAAGGTGACTAAAGGCGAGTTAACGAAGCACATTCGTATGTTGCGAAGGTGTGCAACAATGAAAAATATTTATTTTTTAGTATATTTATTCATATTGGAAATAATCATAGTTGCAATATTAATTATTACAATTTACCTGTATGTTGGTATTATCCTCTGCTTTGCAAGGTATTTCAAATATAGTTCCAACGATTACGTCTAAGTCATAAGGTTCGATACTTAATCGCGGCACTGGTTCGTCATCTGCTACTGTAACGTTGGCTCGTACTGACGCCTTGCCATTTATATTTTGAGCTGTACATGTATATATACCTACAATTTACAATGAACAAAAGGTTAAAAACTATAACTTTTAAATATGCAAATACAGTTCAATATATTATATGTTGTGAATAAAAAGTTATACATTTTTTTATATCACTCGTTTCAGGTTATGCCCGATTAAAACTTCCAATACTTGGTATAAAGCGGATTTTTTTTCTAAATAGGGTTAACTCAAATTACTTGTTGAAAGAAGAGAATTCTTGTAATACTTAAATTAATTGAGTAAGTAATAACATAGAGACGCCATCTCGAACAAAAATTATTTTCTTTGTGGTAAAATTGGCAGTGCTGTCCATGATAAAAATACATATAGACGGTAGCATAATTTAAAGGTAAAATTCAGCAGTAAGAGTAGCTAAGTAAGCCGCTTTCTCACTCCCTCTTGACAAATCGACTCTCTAAGTTGCTTCTTTACAAATATAAGTACATATCTTATAAAAAATTTGAGTAAAAACCAAACTTTTGATGCTAATTATATGGTCGGCAACACTATTATTTAAACGCTTTGCTTTGTTATTACCTGTTGAATATCGAAGATTTGTTTGCAAATATTGGAGTAAATATTAACGTAGTAACGCTTTTCATTATTAAGGTCGATTGTGTGTATATTAATTCTATAATTAAAAGCTGTCTTCCTCTGCAGAGAACCATCCATTTGTGAACTTTCATACATGTAAATCCCAATCAGGAATTTATAAAAATTCTTATATTTTATAAAAATTCTACACCTTTTCATTTAGTTTAGAATTAAGTGTTTGGAACATCGTTTCTACAAATACATATACTCCAATTTGTAAGTTGTGACGCGATTTAATATAAGTTCGCCAAGTATATTAAAATGTAGACTAATTTACAAATTTTGAACTTTAAACTATAAACCAGTAAAGTTGTAATTTGTTTCGCAAATATAGACATTTTAATGTTTAAAGATCGACCGAACTTCTGTATTGGCTACGTTTGGCGTCACGGTAGCTTACATCAAAATTCTGGAGAAAATGCAGAACAAACTCTAAACAGATTAAACTCATTCGCTTTACCTCATATCATACTGTAGTAATGACACCAATGTTATTACCAACTGTATGTCTACATTATAGTTTAAAGTTTTGTAAAGAAATTTATAAAAAAAAATCAGAAAGATGTGGAACCGTTTGGCGATTCAATAACATATCGGTTTTAAAACATACATATTAGGGTGAACCTTAAATTTTAAGTTCAATACTTTTTTACGCATACCTTCTTAAAAGCTTCGTAATAACCCTATATTGTCTAGAAAAAAATATTAGCTCAATTTATAAACGATAACCCGTGCCGACTTGCGATTTAAACTTGTCCATACAAGTTGTATGAGTACTGCGCTGTGACTTATAACTGCAGGTGCTTTCCATTTCAATTCAACCGGGCTATTCGGGTCAGGTTCTTCGATTTCGATGTAACTCAAATATGTTGCTGTCTGGTCAAAAGAATGAGACACAAATTTTTTTGTTTGCCCGAAAACATTTTTTTCAAGAT
The DNA here is from genome assembly GCF_028408465.1 of Anastrepha ludens. Lineage (NCBI taxonomy): Eukaryota > Metazoa > Arthropoda > Insecta > Diptera > Tephritidae > Anastrepha > Anastrepha ludens. The sequence continues at coordinate 73,580,253 of NC_071500.1, forward strand.
TTATCGGCAATTTGGTTTTTCGGCTCAAAATCGATTTTCTTTTTAATTATGTAAGAATTTTTTTTTTTAAATGCTCATAACTTAGTCAAAAATGAACCCATTTTAATGATTCTGGGTTCAAAATGATCGCCATTACTTACATCAGCGATTTCATGTAGAAACAATTGCAAAAACGTAGTTGAAAATTTTTTATTTTGCAAACACAAAAAAGATTCGAAACTTTTTCGAAATTCAATATTTCAAAAAGTCTTTTTTTTTTACTTTTTCCAAATCAAGAGAACACCTAAAACTTCAATTGAGCTGAATGCCCAGTAGCTAAAATGAGTTATTTTTGAGTAAAAAACCTGTTTCGCACTTTTTGTTTTTTGCTAAATAAAAAATCTTCAACTACTTTTTTGCAATTGTTTCTACATGAAATCGCTGATGTAAGTAATGGCGATCATTTTGAACCCAGAATCATTAAAATGGGTTCATTTTTGACTAAGTTATGAGCATTTAAAAAAAAAAAATTCTTATAAAATTAAAAAAAAATCGATTTTGAGCCGAAAAACAATATTGCCGATAAATCTTGAAAAACATTTTTTTCGGGCAAACAAAAAAATACGTGTCTCATTATTTTAACCAGAGAGCAACTTATTTGAGTTACATTGAAATCGAAGAAGATGTTCCGAATAGCCCTTTTGAATTGAAATGGAAAGAATCTATATAAGAAACATTTTTTTTTAATTGCTCATAACTTAGTCAAAAATAAACCGATTTGAATGATTCCGGGTTCAAAATGATCGTCATTACTTGCACGAGCGACTTCATGTAGTAATAATTGCAAAAAGTAGTTCAAGATTTTTTATTTTGCAAAAAAAAAAGGGCGAAACAGGTTTTTTACTCAAAAATTCATTACTCAAAAACAACTCATTTTAGCTACTGGGCATTCAGCTCAATTGAAGTTTGAGGTGTCATAACTTCGTAGAGAAACTTGTTGATTTATATCATGATTGGACGGAGTTACAAAAAAATTGTATGAAAACTCGGGTTACGTTCAAGAGCTGTTAAAACGATTTCAAAATTGGTCTTGATGCTGTCTTTGAAACCAAGATTAAGCAAATTACTAGTAGCCCAGATATTTCGATGTTCAAAAATCATCTCTTCATTTCATAAAAAAAGGTGTCACCGAGACAGACCTTCAAGCTTTGTTAATATTCTATAAGGCAGAATTAGACAAAGGTTTTGTAAGAGATGATTACCGCGAATTGGTCGAAGTGAGTGTAATATTATTGGGAGTAGACACAGAGGAAAAATGAAAACTAAGGCCTAAGCTATGCATCTGGCACGCTGGATGGGGACAGCGATCCATTCCTTAAAAATGTGTTCACAATACAAATGACTGCGAAGGACAAAAAGGCTGTGCTAGATGTTTGCTTATTTGTCGTGATGTTGTTCCTTACTACAGTCAGATTTCCACCCGCAAAACTTACCTTTTTTCAAAAGTCCGCCATTTTGTTATTTTTTTTTTTAAATGTTCCCATTGTATCACCTGCCAGAATGACAAGCCTACAGAATAGCAATCAGTTTAACTTTTTCGTTTCAGATGTCCTGAAGAGCCAAAATTTTGTTGACAAGCAACCGATCTTTTTTTTAAGACGCTTACTTTGGTGCCACACTACTTAAAAAATAATGCGTAAAACAAAATGTTTTTGTATACAACAACAACTTCTAAAGCTTCTATAAGCAAGTTTAGTCATCACTAGTAGTATTTATGTGAAGAGACAGAGAGACTGTTTGATGAAGTAGTTGATAAACAAACTAAAAGGAAAATGATTGTCAACTTCAACAAGGACAAAAGTTCAGATCTTAGAAAACGCTATGGCCCATCGAAGGAAAAATTGACTCAAAAGCTGTTTGGTAAGTTAAATTAACTTTTCCTAATACTTTTAAATCTTTTGTTGATTTTGTTTTTTATTTTTTTATTTAACTTTTTTTGCAGACAAAACACTGGATGATATCGTATTGGAGAAGAGCAAGCAATTTCTATCCCAACTGCAGATCGACGACAGTTTTCTAAAGGAAGATGTATCTATCTTCTTGGGATAATAATGCTGCTTTTCTGAAGCTACAATAAAAGAAAAATAAGTATTTTTAGAGTTGTAGATGATGCGGCGTGAAGTAAAATTCAGTCCTAAAAAATTCCAGGCTCAGACGATATACCAAATAAGGCCCGGAAAGCCGTGATTACCAAACGTCCAGACATATTTTTAGCGACATACCAAATCTCTCTTAACGAACGCACTTTTCCAAAGATGTGGAAGTTGCAAACCCTTGCGCTTTTACCAAGGGCAACAAAAGGATGGTTTCGTGTGTAGAAGTCCACGCAAGTGGACATAGTCACTGATTGCCATTCACTTGGGAGTAGGAAAGTTAGGTCGAAGTGGCAGTCGGTCTCTAAGCCAACTCGCTTAGACGGTTGCCGATCTCTTGTGAAACCACAGTTGCAGTTTATCTGCTACCCCTCGTTAAACCATTTTGTTTTAAGTGCAAGCCCATTGCTCTGTCTGGCACTTATAACCCTAAGGCACTATAACCCTAAGGCACTATAATCCTGAAGGCAGTAATACCCACTATGAACCAAAGTATCTCAACCTAGTGGAATGCCACGCGGGACAATAACAGAGAAAGTGTTTAATGTACTCTTCCCCCTCCTAATTCTTTCAACTTCTGCAATAGTTTAACCTTTGAGCATGTCGACCTATGAGACAGTGGCCTGTGATTAGTGCTACTGACATAGAAATGTTTTTCATTCACCGAATAAATAGCGCCTTTGAGCGACTAGCGTCCCATTTTGGTTAAATTCTTTTTATAGCATTACATGCCAGACTATCAACCCATCTCGTGTTGGCTGAGGAGACAATGCTACTTGTACCACGCAGTCTATAGAGTGCTATACCTCTATCACGAGGGAAGCGAGCGGTAGTGCTCTCTCCCGATAATTTGTCTGCCTTACAATTACCTGGTATGTTCCTATACCCTGGCATCCATATATTTCATCATCTCGTTAAGAGACGCCTGGCATTTGCGAGCAATAATGTGATTATTGACAACCCCACCAAGAGATTTAATCACCGCTAGGCTATCGGAGTAAATATAGATTGCTCTGAAGGTAGTCTCATTTTTGCCTAACCAGACAGCTACCTGATTAATGGCTAAAATTTCAACCTGAAATACGCTCCAGTGACTAGGAACACGAGCCGAAACGCTTACTTTTGGCTTCTTACAGTAGACACCAAAGCCTACTTTATTGTCAGTTTTTGCGACCAGGTATATTGTCAACCCACTCATGTATTCTGCTTACCAACTAAATCTAGGGGAGGTAAGAAGAAAAGAGTTCAGAGCTTCAGAGGATGGAGTTCTGGAGCGCCGCTGATACGTATAAGCGCCATACGTTGGACCCTCTGAAACATGTTTCTAATCGTTGCCTTGTCGAGATCTGTCCATCAGATTATAATTCTGTAGAGGAGGATGGGTCTGATAACAATCATATACAGTGAGTGATCTTCGGAGAAAGACCCCACTTGTGTCCTATTGCCTTTTTGCAGGGACTTTCTTTACTCTGTCCTCTATATTTATGCTCCAATTTAGTTTCTTGTTGAAAATTCTTCTTCTTCTTAATTGGCGCTATAACCGCTTACGCGATTTTGGCCGAGTTTAACAAAGCGCGCCAGTCGTTTCTTTCTCGTGCTAACCGGCGCCAGTTGGACACACCAAGTGAAGCCAAGTCCTTCTCCACCTGATCTTTCCAACGCAGAGGAGGCCGCCCTCTTCCTCTGCTACCACCAGCTGGTACCGCATCGAATACTTTCAAAGCCGGAGCGTTTGTATCCATTCGGACGACATGACCCAGCCAACGTAGCCGCTGGATCTTTATTCGCTGCGCTATGTCTATGTCGTCGTAAAGCTCATACAGCTCATCGTTCCATCGTCTGCGATATTCGCTGTTGCCAACGTGCAAAGGTCCAAAAATCTTACGCAGAATCTTTCTCTCGAACACTCCAAGCGACGCTTCATCGGATGTTGTCATCGTCCAAGCTTCTGCGCCATACGTTAGGACGGGCATGATGAGAGTCTTGTAGAGTGTTAGTTTTGTTCGTCGAGAGAGGACTTTACTACTCAATTGCCTACTTAGTCCAAAGTAGCACTTGTTGGCAAGAGAGATTCTACGTTGGATTTCAAGGCTGACATTGTTATCGGTGTTAATGCTGGTTCCTAAATAGACGAAGTCTTTTACAACCTCAAAATTATAACTGTCAACAGTGACGTGGGTGCCGATACGCGAGTGCGCCGACTGTTTGTTTGAAGACAGGAGGTACTTCGTTTTGTCCTCGTTCACCACCAGACCCATTCGCTTTGCCTCTTTATCCAGTTTGGAGAAGGCAGAACTAACAACTTGTTGAAAATTACACCTAAATATTTGGCGCTATCACCTCTTTCTAGCCTTTACCCATTTAATATTGGCTTCACAAATTGTGGGATTGTGTATTTCATCGAAGAAAGCACCATCTGCTTTCTGAGGATTCACATTCAAACTGGCAACAACTATGTCATCTGCATAAGTAATTACTTTATAGCCCCGACAATCGAGCATCAAAAGCATATAGTTGACGGCCAGGCTCCACAGAAGAGGAAAAAGATCACCTCCTTCAGGAGTTCATCTACAGACTGTGCGAGCGGTCCAAGATAGACCTAAATTGGAAGTTATTTTCCGACTAACTAGCAGGTTACGTACTAGTTGTTTAATTGGCATATCAGGAGAGATATTATTACAGCTTCAATGACTAGGAAGGCTACTAGAGTATATTCTTTAACCGAGAAAGGTTTCCCAATAGTAGTTACCATTGTTCAACCAATCTTTTAGGTGAAGATCGATCAAACGTTCCAGAGTTTTTAGAAGGAACGATAACAAGCTGATTGATCTGAAGTAATTTGGAAGGACATGCGCAATCTTCCCTACTTTGGAAATAAAAACCACGTGGTAGACTTAGCAGCAGAATCCATTGAGGACACTATGGTAACTCTGGGCATTAAAAACACTTTTAACACAAGTATCTGCCAGCTTATACTAAAAATATACATTATTAGAATTGGGAATATAATTGGATATATAAAATATACCGTAAGTCCATGATTAGAAGGGGCAAGGCAATGAGGAGTACAACGTGTCCACAGTGGTTTCCCAAAGATTAGTTGCAGGTGATATCGCGGTGCAAGCAAAACACATCCAAGAAAATTAGATGGTTGCTAACGAATCAGTAGCAGAAGCAAGGCATGGTTAACGTCGATGGGCCTTGAATTAGCTGAGCACAAACCTAAGACAGAGAGGCATTAAATTTATGTAGACAAATTTAGTGACTGAAACTGTAAAGTCAAAAACTGCTAAGCGGTGATTGGCAGTCGTTTAAATTTTAAAATGCCGTGAAGAAGGCATCGAGTGCATATATCTTTTACCACGAATAATAAATGACATATCGTGTCGAATAAGGCGAACGTTTATATTAATATGGATGTAAAAACAATTTATGCGATACTTTCTTTATACTTTTTACACCGTCAGTCCCTTGAAAAGAACATTTTTCTAATATTTTGAATAAAGTTTCAAATGAATTATGTTTTTATAAAATAACTTGAGAATGTGCAAAAAAAAAGAAAAAATGTGAAAACGCGTGAACTTATGTTATTGATGTGTTATCATTTGTCGAGTGTTGTACATTTTCTATTAGGTCTTTGACAGAATTTAAATCGCTATTGGTTGTGTGCGTCTTGAAGTTGTTCTTACAGTTATACTTGTATGTTGAAGATAGTTTTATGAAAAGCTTTTTCATAGCAGAGTTTTTGCTACTGACTTTGAAGGGGCAACGGCTACTTATTAGAAACAATTTTCGCTCTAATTTTGTCTTCAAAATAATTAGATAATTTATTATTTAAAGGATATTTAAATATATAAAAGAATGCGATTTGGTTTTCCAATAAATATCATCTTCTTTTGGTTAACTGTCGCTTGTAATATTCCATCCACAACGTATTAAACAATGGATTACTTGGCAAACTTTTTCAAGAAAAGGGGTTAAATTTATGAATTAATATATACATAAGTATGCCACTATGGGAATTTCTCTGTGAAATAACAGATCAACTTACCTGTGTCTTCTTCTTTAGCATTATTTATATTTAGCTCGGTGTTTTCATTATCTAATGTTATACGGCCGTCTTGTTCTAATGGGTGTTCGTTAAAGTACCATAAAATATCAGGTGCAGGGTCTCCATCTGCATCACATTCTAAAGTGAAAGATGTTCCAGGAATTATCAATTGGTCCTGGGGCGCCAGTATAATTATAGGGAGATCTATAATCAGAATGAAAAAAAATTATGAATTAAGCAATTGTAAGGACTAAGTTAAAACTTTTTTCGAATTCTATCAACTGACTCTTATCGCAGCATTCTCTGTAATTAGTCTCAAGTATAATATTTGATGGATATATATTTATTTATTTTATTTGAAGCCATTTTTATACAATAATACATTACAATATAGTTATTAAGATTATACAGCTAATTGTTAATCAAAAATACTCCATCCTTTCTTAAATTAAGTGAAGAATATTTCAAAGCTGCCAATATTTTTGGGTGTGATCTGTAGTAGTGAAGTCTTGCGTGTACTAAATCAAGCGTATGTCTGTCTCTCTTTCTGAATGGCTTTGTGGATATCAGTTTTGCGAACAAATTTTAACATGAGCAAATTATAAATTTACCTTTGTTTTTCCATGCATATTCAACGCCCACTCTACATTCAGCTAGAATGATTAAATTATTATATTTTGGGCAATAGAGATGTACAATTCGATCATAAACTCAAACAAATATTTTTCAAAGTAAGACTCGTTCATTTATACATCGAGCCCGCGACATCTTTCCTAACGCGCCTGAGCTGTCCAAAAGCGAATTTTTCTTGAGGAAGATAAAAATATTTGCTGAAGCGAATCAAAGATGGCTATCATTTACCGTTGCTTTTTTTTACTTGTTCACTCTTCTCGTGAGCATAGGGCTCGACAAGATTCGTCTTGCGTTGGTTTCGTTAATCTATATGATTTCTGATAGAGTAGGTGATTAGCCTGCCGCTACCAGTCCTAAATAGTGGGAATGCCCGCCCGCCCTTGCTTAGAAGCAACGCCTTCTTACTGCTTGGAGAGCCATCTGTTTTTCACATTTTTCTGCCTGAAAGATCGCACAGATATGGTTGAGGACTTCGCTAAATTTGGTCTGACCGCGCTATTACCGCGGTTGCCCGCTTCCTCTTGCTGGCGCCAATGATGTTTGTTTTAGGAACAGGGAAAGTAGGTAGATTTGGAAAAGTGCGAGGGCCGTGATTTGCGTGGGATTCGAACCCACCACCTCTGGGATAGCAGGCTAGTGGCTACTGCACTTACGCTATACAGCCGCTGCTTGCTGACAAGCAATCTCGATTGTCTCTGTTAAACTTTAACTGAAGTTAAATAACAGATTTTCGCTAATCAGACATTGAGAAATTACTTGTTTTAGACAGCTACCGCGTTCGGCAACGTTCGACATGTGGCTCTCTCCTACCTGAGTGAGCATATATAGGTATGTATGTATATGCGCATATGTATATAAATTCACATATTTGTAACTATTTGCATATTCCTTCTTCCTGTGTGCATGGTAATGAACCATTTCTCTGTTGCGAATAGGACGATGAATGGAAAAGTGTGAAATGAAAGAGAGTGTTTCGAGTGTAATGTTTCTTGAAAAAGTCAAATCGATGATGGTGCTTCTTAGTGTTGTTGACTTATTAACGTCTGACGCACAATCGAAATTGAACATATCTTTCATGAATTTGATAAATGTTTCGTCATTTTACACGTTTGTGTAAATGTAACTTTATCAATTCCAAACAAAATTAAAATTTTGTTTTGAAAATTGCAACCATTACATCAGTATTTCCTTATGACGTTATCACGTTAAACTATCGTCAGTAAACCGACTTCACAGACAACCTCTTTTTTTATCGAAAAATTGCGCTCAGCGACGAACGTCATTTTTGGATCAACGGGTACGTAAATAAGCAGAATTGTCGATTTTGGAGTGAAGATCAGCCAGAAGAATTGCAAGGGCGACCAATGTATCCAAAAAAGGTCACAGTTTGGTGCGGTTTATGGGCTGGAGGTATCATTGAACCGTACTTCTTCAAATATGCTGCGAATCGTAACGGAACTATGAATGGTGAGCGCTACCGTGAAATGATATCCAACTTTTTTTGCCCAAAATGCTTGACTTGCATGACATGTGGTTTCAGCAAGACGGTGCCACATGCCACACAGCACGAGTAACAATGGACTTGTTGAGAGGCGATTTCGGTGAACATTTTATTTCACGATCGGGACTTGTCAATTGGCCACCCAGATCGTGCGATATAACGCCTTTAGATTATTTTTTGTGGGGCTAGGTTAAAGCTCATGTCTATTCAACAAGCCTGCTTCAATTAACGCATTGGAAGACAACATTAAAGCATTTATATGTGAGATACCGGCCGAAACATTGGAAAGAGTATGCCAAAATTGGACCATGCGGTTGGACCATTTGAAGCGCAGTCGCGGTCAACATTTGCATGAAATAATCTTCAAACATTAAATTATATCGACTGTACTATCGATTTAAATAAAAATTGCATGCATTTTTCTGAATTTTACGTGTGCTTTTTTGAAAAACTTTCGTATAGCTTTTAAAATATTACCCTTTACATAATAACTTAAAACTTCGGATTATAATATTACTTAATATGATTCTGATATTTTATAGATAAAAGGCAATTTGCAGATGCACGCGCTAAAGAAGCAGGAAGGGAACTAAAAATATTATATCCGGACTTCACTAAAACAGACATACACAACTTAATGAAAAAGAGTGGACAAACTACCACTATCGCTATAAAGAGCAGAATTCCACCGGTATGAAGCCAAATTACACACCAGTTTGCTCTAGTCAAGACCTTAAAGTAAGACACCGAACATTGCTAACATCAGTGTAATTATCAAATTCTTAAAACTGTGTAATATCTTAGACATAGGTATATGTAAATACATTTAGCAGCATACAAAAATAAACTATGTAGATGTAAGATAGTTTGTAGTAACACCTTACATATTTATCTTTAAATTTGTACAACAGTAACATGAGCCGAAGGCTCTAGTAGCCAGCGCTTATCTTTAGTGGATTAATTATTTAAAATTAGTTCTCCTCGCAAATAATAAGAATAATAATAATAATAACAACAATAATAAAACAGTACACAAATAAAAAATCCAACTGAATACTTTGGCAACCAACAAACACAACTACACAAAGCAATAGCCAAGGCAGATGATGATTTCACCCCACGAAACTTAAAACAGGAAAACATCACCACACAAATAATAACAACTGAGTCAAAGAAACAAGCGTGGAAACAAAAACCAATACATGGAAAACATATCAACATAATGCTTAACAATAGAATAAACACAGAACTATTTTACAAATGGTTAACGCAAGGCTGTCTGTTTCCGGAAACTGAAGGGTTTCTGCTAGCAATTCAAGACGGGATAATTGCAACGAAGAACTGCAGAAAATATATCCTCAGAGAGAGTTTAGATTCCGATCTTCGCAGAAAATGTTATCAGCAAAGAGAGACAATAGAACATATCATAAGTGGGTGCTCAATACTTGCAGGAACCGATTACACTGAGAGACACAATATAGCAGCCAAAATTGTCCACCAACAACTGGCCTTCAAATATACGTTAACAAACAACACCAATGAACCTTATTACAAATATGTACCTCAAAACGTAGTGGAAAACGAAGAAGTAAAGCTTTACTGGGACAGAGCGAACACTGGGACACTTATGAAAAAAAAAATAAAAAGAAACGTATCTGATTGATGTTGCAGTCCCTAATGGTAATAATTTAATCCAAGAAGAGCAAGAAAAAATTTCTAAATATGCTCCAATCGCAATTGAAATAAAAAAAATTATGGAAGCAACGAAAAGTTAATATACCTAGTACCAATAATAATATCTGCAACTGGCTTAACCGCAACTACATTTACAAACCACATAGAAACAATAGAACAAAAAAAAAAATCCACCATACAATTCAAAGAGCGATAATCATGCAAATGACACGGATAACTCGAAAATTTTTAAACCAAAACTAACAAAATATTTATATAGGGGTTTTCAATAAGGGCGGGTAGATGTTGAAATGGAATAAAATGGCGTTTGCTGTGTGGCATGTAGCGTCGTCCTGCTGGAACCACATGTCGTCTAGGTCCATATGGTTCAATATGGGCCATAAGAAATTGGAAGGGCCACCACGTCTACCGAAAAATGGGCGCAATGCGCGCAACGTTTGCTTTAATGAACACTCATTTTGATAATAAAGATTTATCATTTGAACGTGCTGTTCAATCGTGTAACTTGCCATAATGATTTGGCATAAACAACTGAATAATAAACAAAAGATTTGACAGATGTCACCAAAACAAAATGGCTGCCACAGGGCGCCAAAATCGACCCGCGCCAATTGAAAAGCCCTTTATAAAAGTACCGACACGACTTGCAGGCCGAAACTGCCATTGTGCTCGGTAAAAATTGCCTCCGCCGCAGGAGGGAGAGTGGGGTGGGATAATAATAATAATAATAATGATAGTAGATTACATACATAACATATATATTACATACGTACATATATTTATGTGTTTTAAGTTAACATTTTTCTCACACTTACTGCATTTAAAATCCTCTACTTGAAGTTTTGTAAACTCGTGGTGTACAGATTTTGAAGACTCACAAGTGAGCGTGACTTGGGTATGATTATGTCGAATGTTGTTTGAAATTCCGATTCCTTCTTTGTGATGCCACCAAAGTGAATGAACTGCACAATCACAACTTAAAGGATTGTTATCAAGCCGTAAGTTTTTTAAACTTGGTAAGAAAGAAAACTCATCCGATGGAATAGTGGTAAGTTTATTGTTATACAAAGATCTAAAAAAAAGAAATAATAATAAGTTATAAATTTTTACGAAGAATATTCTAATAATCTAAGGCGGCCGCCGTAGCCGAATTGGTTGGTGCGTAACTACCATTCGGAATTCACAGAGAGAACGTAGGTTCAAATCTCGGTGAAACACCAAAATTAAGAAAAACATGTTTCTAATAGCGGTCGCCCCTCGGCAGGCAATGGCAAACCTCCGAGTGTATTTCTGCCATGAAAAAGCTCCTCATAAAAATATTTGCCGTTCGGGGTCGGCTTGAAATTGTCCCTCTATTTTTGGAACAACATCAAGACGCACACCACAAATAGGAGGAGGAGCTCGGCCAAACACCCAAAAAGGGTGTACGCGCCAATTATATATATATAATACTAGCGAAAACCCGCCCGTTCCGCTGGTCGTATTAAAAAAAAATCTAGATTAATTAATTAAATTAAGCCGAAAAATACTGTGTGTATTTTATAAAAATTCTCGCGCATGAATAGTAATGAAAGAAGTTTTAAATAGTAGTAGCAATTAAAAAACGTTTGATGTTATTTACTTTATTACTTTTTTTATTGTAATGCTCTTTGGTATACAATATTCTTCGTTTTTCCGTGCGTTGTTGAATAAATGAACAATACCGATGGCTTACCAACTCTTGAGCATGAAACATAAAGTTGGCCATTACAAAAACATGGGTATTCTAAATCAATACCACAAATTGATAAAGTTTGGCCTTGTGACTTATTAATAGTAATCGCGAATGCAAGGCGAACAGGAAATTGAAGACATTTGAATTCAAACGGCATATCCGATGGTATCATTGGTATTCGCGGTATTAAAACGTCTTCACCAGAGTATTTTCCATTCAAAATTGTTGCTTCAATGACGTTATTCATCAATCTCTAAACTGTTAATCGAGTGCCATTACATAGTCGTGGTTGATTTATGTTTCTCAACATAATAATCGGTGCTCCTATTTTCAAGTTTAGCATGTGTGGCGGTAATCCAGGTAAATCAAGGGAATTCAAAAATTCAGTGGGATAATTTACAATATCATCTTGATTTGTAACAGTGTCAACGGATCGATATGTTTGTTCTGGACTTGGTATGTTAGCCAAAACAGCCGCATTCATTTCATTCACATCTTTATTTTTGCCAGCCATGATGGCGCGTTCACTACGCCAATCATGATTTTTGTAATTTTGAGGCAAGTTTGGGAAAATTCTTTTTCATTTTTACTACGTAAATCTCGTAATGTCCTATCAAGCGCTTCCAGTGACTTTTTATGAGCCATCGTGCACTCATCCCATACAATTACGTGTGCGAAAAAGCAGAGAAGGAGAAGAGAACTGTTCTATTCCCCCCCGCTTTAACCCAGCTATGTGTTCAGGTGCAAATAACTTTTTTGCGTGAAGTCTGATATAAAATAAGTTCTATTTACTCTTCTTAAATTTATATAAACTTTTCCAGGCGAAGTAAAAAAACTGACATATATTTGCTTCAACCGTATATTTGTGAGTACACAGGTAATACGTAAATATATGAATGATATAGGTAATATCTCATATTAGCATAACCTTTCTGCAAAAAATTAAGGAAACGATCACCAATCACGCCGGCAATGATACAATGAATTTTTCACTATAACTGACTTCAGATTAACGTTTATACCTATAATAAGCGTGTATGTAACATTTAAAAATTTTTTTAGAATTTTTTTTTTGCTTTTTAAAAATAAGTGGTCTTCCTCTTCCTGTAGCTATTCCTTTTCCTCTTCCATCTCCAGCTCCATCTCCTTTCTTTATCCCGGAAACGGGCAGTAAAAATTACTTCACTTAAAAGCTTTCATCAACAGCTTCCATCTGATACCCATATTGTACAAAAACATCCAAGGGTACCTTGGTCCACCTTTTCGGCTATATCTCGAGACCCTGGTAACTCAGAGATCTAAAAAATACTCTGTATTAAAGCACTCATCAGTAGCTTTGATTTGATACCCACAATGTAAAAACACATCCTAGGGTTACCCGGGTCCTCGTTTTGGCCTTCGGCAGTGAGTGGAATCAATAAACATATTATACTAACCTTCACCGTGGAAAAATATATATATATACCAAATTTCATAATAATCGGTCCAGACACACACGACCAAAATGTATTCAATTCTAATGAATGCTATGTGCGGTACAAAAAATACGTGCGGCAAATAGCAAAAACACACTCACTTAACTGGCGCACCGCACACACACGCGTTATCGGATTTCAACCAAACTTCATAGAAACCTTTGCCAAAGCAACACCAACAATGTGTGAAACTTTCATTGTTTTCCTTACACGCGTTGCTGAGATTACCGGAGACAAATGCACACTTTTTTTCGGCTTAATTTTTATATATATAGATATTTTATTTTTAAATTGCAAACATCAAAATTCTTTCCACAAAAACCTGTAAATAAAATTTTACCATGCCGGCGAATATAATATATTGTAAGATTTTAAAAATTACTGCTATATTATAAACTTCATACTGCGTTTTATCCATAAACTTCAGAATGTATTTAATTTAGCTTTCAAATTCATATTTCAAAAGGCCGAAAACATTTATTATAAGATGTTTCTCTCAACTCAAAATTACGCAAATTATTGAACTCAAATTCAGACTAAAATTCTCTACATTTTATATCTCTTCATTGCGAGCGTTGTTTATCTAAAGCCACGAGGTTAACCATACTAGGAGCTGTATTTCAACATAGTAGTTAGGATAGATTTAACAACCAAACTAGGTCGTAATAATTTTTACGTTAACGGTACGTTTATTGCTATAGTTTCCTTTTTATCATAAAAATATATTATATTGAAACAACAAAAAGCAGTCAAAGGTGTTTCCGGCAGCTTGAGAGCAGACTGTATAAGTTCCTAACCGAAGATTTTGTTTGTGTCATGTGAATGAGCAAACAAAGAATTAAGTTCCTTTTTTAAAGAACATGGATTTATTTATTGAATTGCTTAGAAGCAAACTTAAACAAAGTAAAGTGCTAAAAGTAAGTTTAAATCTTAATATCATTGTCATTAATATCCATTGGCTCTAACAAGCTTTTTTTGGGTTTTTTTGACCTTCGTATCTCCTTTTAACGTGTTGTAGACATGATATATTCATTGTATGTGCGAGCGGTGGCAAGAGGATTTCGAAGGGTCACTACTTATTTGACATATTTTTCTTTGCTATTTCTGATTACGTCATCTACCATAGGTCTTTGAAGATCTCTATGTAGATTTCTGCGAATGCTTTCTCGAACGGCGTTTATGGACGCACTAGTTCGAACCACGAGAGGACGAGCATTTCTTTTTCTGTCTGTCACTTCAGACATTTGGGGAAAACGATTGATCGTGTAGTAAACAAGCATTCTCGAAATATTAAGCTTTTTCAGCAATTCGTAAATCTCACACTTTTAACCTTTTCCTTAGCTCCCTAAACCATTGTTAACAAGTGAAATTCGCCGTGAAACTTAATATTATATAATTTATGAGTAGACGATGCATACGAACAAAAGCAAAAATTGCAGCAATTGTAAAACTCGTCACAGAATTTATGGCAAGTCTAAGTATATAGCAATTTAAATAGCTGGATTTACGCACTTACATATGTAAAGCGTTTTTCAGTAAGAGCGCTTCAACTTTTTTTTTTTAATAAAACACGAACGGTTTGACTTTTTTAACTATTTTTTTTTTTTATTATCGAGTTTGAACATATATAAGGTTGTCAAAAAAGTCTTGCGGTATTTTTATTGATTTTTCAATTGTTCATAAAATTGGTTATAATAATGCGATTTAAGTCAAATATGCGCCGTTTTGTTCGATGACGAGTTCCCAACGAGATGCCAACTTCATAATGCCCCTCTGATAGAAGCTCGCTTCCCTATTGTCAAAAAACTCGGAGAGCCAATTTTCACAGGACTCTCTTGGGGACAACTTCCGACTACCAAGCTCGTTCGCCATGGACAGAAATAGATGGTAATCACTTGGTGCGAGATCCAGACTATACGGTGGATGCAAAAGAACCTCCCATCCGAGCTCCCGGAGCTTCTGGCGCGTCACCAAAGATGTGTGTGGCCTGGCGTTGTCCTGATGGAAGTCAATTCGGCCTCTGTTGATCAAAGATGACCTCTTCTGCATGAGTGCTGCATTCAAGCGGTCCAGTTGTTGGCAGTACAGGTCCGAATTGAGCGTTTGGCCATAGGGGAGCAGCTCATAGTGGATGATTCCCTGCCAATCCCACCAAACACACAGAAGAACCTTCCTGGCCGTCAATCCAGGCTTGGCCACCGTCTGGGCAGCTTCACCGCTTTTCGACCACGACCGTTTGCGCTTCACGTTGTCGTAAGTGACCCACTTTTCATCGCCAATCACCATCCGCTTCAAAAACGGGTCGATTTTGTTGCGATTCAGAAGCGATTCGCATGCATCCATACGGGCAAAAATGTTTTTTTGCGTCAAGTCGTGTGGCACCCATACATCGAGCTTCTTTTTGAATCCAAGCTTCTTCAAATGATTTATAACGGTTTGATGACTCATGTCCAGCTCTTGGCCGATGCTACGGCTGCTACTATGTCGGTCTCTTTCGATCAATTAAGCGATTTTATCCCAATTTTCGACGACAGGCCTTCCGGACCGTGGCGCATCTTCGATCACCTCTGCACCAGAACGAAAACGTTGAAACCATCGTTGTGCGGTGGAAATGAAAACTGTATCGGGTCCATAAGCTGCACAAATTTTATTGGCAGCATGAGATGCATTTTTGCCTTTATCGTAGTAGTACTGTAAAATATGCCGTATTTTCTCTTTATTTTGCTCCATGCGACGCTATAACTCACGAACAACTAAAAGCAAACAACAATTAATCAAACACGTGTTAGCACGTGAAAAGAGCTTTTCAAAAAGCTCTAGCGTGAACCGATGCGACGAATACAACTAGAACTATGCGCTTGCAAAGACAAGCTTGCGGAAATACCGCAAGACTTTTTTGACAACCTTCATTTAAGTATGAAATTCGATTTTTTTTGCATGACCACCGCGTGCACGTTTCACGAAGTCTAATCGTTGAACCCAATTTTCGACCACTCTTTTGCATAAATCGGCCGAAATTCCAGCAATTTCGCGTTCAATATAGGCTCTGAGCTCACAAATCGTCGCCGGCTTGTTACTGTAGACCAATGACTTCACATAACCCCAAAGAAAATAGTCTAGAGGTGTCAAATCACACGAGCGCAGCGGCCATTCGGTCCATTTCTGGAAATAATGCGCTCATCGAACTTACTCTTCAACAAATCAATTGTAGCGTGTGCTGTGTGGCTTGTGGCCCCGTCCTGTTGAAACCACATGTCGTCTAAGTCCATACCATTCAATTGCGGCCAAAAATAATCGTTTATCATGTCGTGGTATCGATTTCCACTCACAGTAACGTGGCGATCGTTCTCATCAACGAAAAAATATGGGCCAATTACGCCGCCGGCATGTAAACAAAACCAAACAGTGATTTTTTCGGGATGCAACGGTGCCTCATGAATCACGTGTGGATTGCTTTCTGCCCAGTAACGCATATTTTGCTTGTTGACAAAGCCATTGAGCCAAAAGTGAGCTTCATCACTGAAGATGATTTTTCGACTTTAAACTTTCTTAACAGAACACGCATTTTTATAATAAAATTCAATGATTTGCAAGCGTTGCTCAAGTGTGTAGCGTTCCATGATGAAATGTATACTAATGAAGTTTACAAATGACAAGCGAAAAATATAAAATATTGCGTCGTTCGCCCTCCCTATCGGAAAGAAGTTGAAGCGCACCTATTGAAAAACGCCTTATTATAATAGTAATATTAAATCGCACTTTTTCGTGTTTTTCTTTTCTTTCTTCGTTTATATTAAAGACAAGTAGTGACAGTTGGTAAACCAGCATGGTCGCTTTTTATTGGACTTCGAGCAACACTTCAAGATTTTGCGGCCAGGTCAACACTGGCTGGTGCTAGACATCACGGCAGCTGTCTTATTGCCAATTGGCAATGCGAAATATTTATTTTATTTAAACTCTCTTCGAAAAATGTATATACGGCTGAAATATTGATACGGCTGAAATATAATACCAATTCCGATTTCAATTTCAACAAAGGATTTAAGTGCCAATTTTACTTGTATAGGTATGTGTACCTTAAATAAATATATATAAATGTAGGTTTGTAAATAAATATAGGTTTGGACTTCAACTTACATATAGCTAAGATGCAATAAATTTTCGAATGTACCCTTGCGAATTTCCTTAATACCATTGTTTTCCAAGTATCTGTAAATATAAAAATAGGGGTATATTTTAATATAAAGTTTATGTATTTCTTATAATAATACGCTTTGATAATCTGATGCATGCATACATAAGGTTTGCTCTTTAGGCGTAATTTCTTCTTGACAATAAATTTAAGTAATTTCACAGTAATTTCCGTCGATTATTTAACTCTTATTCTTAGTATTCAATGATTTATAACTATTTAAACAGCGAAAAGTAGTCCACAGTGCTTTTAAAATTAATGTTTGCGCAGTAAAGGGAAGGAAAATAATTCAGGGCAATCAATAAATGCCCTCCGTTATATAGTAAACTAATTACAAAATTAGTTTAAAAATAGCATATTTCGACCAGGATCTATCAAAAATTTTAACCATCTATAAAAACGGAATTCGGAAAGAAATAAAAATTTTTCAAACACATTTGTATACTTATAGTTTCAAATAATCATGTATCGTTAAAAAGTAAAACGCAACCAAAAATAATGTATCAGCCTATCTCATATTGTTTCTGTTTTTGTGCTTTAGCCATTATATTCGTAATGCATTGGAATAGAGTGCAGAAAAATTAGTTTTTCGAAATTGGACCACAGTTGGACTACGACAGTTCATCAGCGAAAACTTATTATCAGTCATTTTAAAAATAAATCTTAATTTCAGGGCAAAAATCCCCCCAACAAACTTTTCAAATAATTTTTTCGGCGCCAGTTGGACACACCAAGTCCTTCCCCACCAGATCTTTCCAACGCAGAGAAGGTCTTCCTCTTCCGCTGCTACCACCAGCTGCTACCGCATTGAATACTTCCAGAGTAGGAGCATTTGTTTCCATTCGGACGACATGTCCCAGCGAACGTAGCCGCTGGATCTTTATTCGCTGCGCTATGTCTATGTCGATATTCGCCATCGTCAACATGCAAAAGCCTGCAAATGTTCCGCAGAATCTTTCTCTCAAAGACTCCAAGCGGTGCCTCATCTGATATTGTCATCCTTCTGTGCCATACGCTAGGACGGGCATGACGAGAGCCTCGCAGAGAGAGGATTGCCTACTTAGTCCAAAGTAAAACTTAATGATAAGGGAGATTCTACGTTTAATTTCATGACTGATATTGTTATCGGTGTTAATTCTGGTTCCTAAATAAACGAAGTCTTCTACAACCTCGAAATCATAACTCTCAATAGTGAAGTTAGTGCCGATATGCGAGCGTGCCGACTGGTTGTTTGATGACAAGAGGTACTTCGTTTTGTCCCCATTCGCTTTGCTTATTTATCCAGTTTCTAAAAGGCAGAACTAACAGCGCGGTTGTTAAGACCGATGATGTCAATATCATCGGCATACGCCAACAATTGTACACTTTTATAAAAAATAGTGACTGAGCAATTAAGTTCTGCGGCTCGCACGATCTTCAGGTTAAAGAAGTCACTTGCTACCGAGTCATCCTGTCTGAAACTTCTTTTGGTATCAAATGGCTTGGAGAGGTCCTTCCCGATTCTGACGACGCAGCTGGTATTGAGCAACGTCGTCTTGCATAACCGTATTAGTTTTGCGGGGATACCAAATTCAAATATCGTGACATATAGGTAAATCCTTTTCGTACTGTCAAATGCAGCTTTGAAGTTGACGAAAAGATGATGTGTGTCGATTTTCCTTTCATGGACCTTTTCCAAGGCTTGTCGTATTGTGAATATCTGGTCGATGGTGAACTTTCCAGGTCTAAAGCCACACTGATAAGGTCCAATCAGTTTGTTGATGACTAGAACCCTATAAGCGATATTTAGAAGACTAATCCCGCTATAATTGGCACAGATTGCAGCATCACCCTTCTTATGGATTGGACAGAGCACACTTGAATTCCAATCGGCAGTCATTCTTTTATCCCACCATATTTTGCATAAAAGCTGATGCATGCACCTTATCAGCTCCTCGGCGCCATGCTTGAATAGCTCAGCCAGTAGTTCTTCACATTCTCTGTGACATGCGCAACTATCACCATTTAACAGGTTCGAAAAGTGCCCCCTTCATAATTTAAGTACACTCTGAATGTCAGTCACCAGATCGACGTCTTTATTCTTACAGGAACACGTCCGGTCTCAAAACCTTCTGGTAGAATTTTTGGGCGTTGTTCTTATTCGCCAGCATCTCAAGCTCCTTGCACTTATTTCGGCCTCTTGTTTCATCTTTCTGATAATACGTCTCTTTTCCTTTCTGAACTCCGGTAGCGATCCCACATGGCTCGCATTGTATGACCGTTATGGGTCAATAAATAAAACTTTGATGACCACAGCCAAACACGGCGGTGTGGGCCTGTACTTCCGCAGAGGGGCTTAAGAACTTTCAATTTATTCAGCCATACGATGGACAAATTTCAGTACCTCATAATTCTGAATCCTTATTTGATTGAAAGTCCTGAAAACTGGACATTCGGGAGGACTTTAGATTCTATCAAGACATGGATCCGAAGCGTAGTGCAGGTATTATGCAGACATGACTGATATGGAACTGTCCGGGTGTTATGCTACAACGGGCACATTTTCCCCGTTAAAAACGTAATAGAAGTAAATTTTTAGACCATTTTGGCTACGAACACCGTCTTTATTGAATATCCACATGGGGTTATTGATTATACGCAAATACATTAAATTAAATTCAATACAATTCATTGCAATAATACATACGCTTATCTTATCTACGTTACAAAATTATAAAATTATGTAATATTGCGAAATATTTCAGAAAATTGTTCGCGGTTTCGACTTGTGTGCCCAAGGTCACCGTTTGTTTTAAGACCAGTCCAGTCATGAATATTTCTCAACCACTAGTTGAACGGAGGGTATATAATGAGCGGAAAATATCAAGCAAAGGCGATCTCTAAACTGCATTGTTTACACTACATACATTCCAGCGAAGTCTTTGTCGTGTGCTATCAAATCGAGTACATTCGAAGAGCACTTGGTGCACATCTTCAATGACGTTGCGGATAGGACTTAAAGCATCCACACCCAGCTAAGAACTGGGCTAAGTAGAAATTCACATCACTATGCGTTCTCTTCAGCCTGTACTTTAAGTCCGGAATGCAAAGATATGTATGTCCAACGGTCGTTTGTCGAATTTTTTCTTTGTTGTCAGATTTGCATGCTGGCTTCTCTTGCCGCAACGCATACGATTTTATTCCCGAAAAGGCTTGCTGCCTCTTCTGCTAATATATCGATTGGATACATTCCGGCCAGAAGTGATGCTGCATCGTCTTAGACTGTTTTAAATGCGCTGCATGCTCTAAGCGCATCTTGTCGATACTTTGACTTAATGCAGCGAATATACGACGCGAGGTATGTGGCATTGTACCAAACAGTTGCCCTTAGGTTTTTGACTTTTAACAACGCCTACTAGCAGTTGCCGCTCTCGTTGCTTTGCCCCTCGCACATTAACATAGTCCACGATTACGCTGCCACTCTTGCTGAACCTAATTAATCTCTTGTAGAATAGTGACCGCCGTAGCCGGATGAGTTCGTACGTGACTACCATTCGAAAAAAGTTTTTGCCTCGGCAGGCAATGGCAAACCTCTGAGCGTATTTCTGCCATGAAAAAGCTTCTCATAAAAAATATTTGTCGTTCGGAGTCGGTTTGAAACTGTAGGTCACTGCCTTGGTGGAACAGCATCAAGACGCACACCACAAATAGGAGGAGGAGCTCGGCGTAACACCCAAAAGGGGTGTACGCGCTAATTATAATTTCGAAATGATTAACTTTTCTTGAAAGTATGCAAAATGGTTTGATCCTATCGTATTACGATCAAAATACAAGCGTCCTGCTGCTCCTTGTGGCTCAATGTCGCTGTTATGTATTTCATTACTTTTCAAAGTATTGCGTCTAAATAACAATTAAATGACTGAAATAGTAATATTCGTGATGCATCAGATACCTGTAATATTGAAATAATCTGATGAACGGCCATATACTTCAGGTACATACAAACAAAAGCTTGAACTTCAAATTCAAACTTGTGATTCCGCTGAAAAAAGTCCTTTTGCAGTACACGTTGTTTGATTTGTTTTGTTGGAAATTTAGATAACGAATGTTGTTTTTAGAAAGTGAGTTCCACACATAAAAAACAATTTGAAGCAGGGTTACTATGTACATACCCTATAGGTCCAAACTGTTAAGAGTATCTGAAGCAAAATACTTGAAGAAATTGAAAACGTTTATGAACAAATGGGTGCCATGGTATTATATATAAAAAATCGGCAGGCAATGGCAAACCTCCGAGTGTATTTCTGCCATGAAAAAGCTCCTCATAAAAATATCTGCCGTTCGGAGTCGGCTTAAAACTGTAGGTCCCTCCATTTGTGGAACAACATCAAGACGCACACCACAAATAGGAGGAGGAGCTCGGCCAAACACCCGAAAAGGGTGTACGCGCCAATTATATATATATATATAAAGTTACTTACAATTCCAGAAACAAATGCAGTACAAATTGTTTTAGCATTGAGATAGTGAATGACTTTAGGTACTTTGATATTGTGATTTATAGCAATTTCAGCTGATCCGAATTCATTCTACCCTTAAAACATTATATATATAAAGGGTGATCAATTTACAGTTATCGGATTTTAAATTGAAACTAAACAACAAAAATTCAAATTGATTGAGCAATCTTTATTATTTTTCTGTACAACCATTCATAACATTTATTTTTTAAAGATGATCCCTTTCAAATATTGGCCCCAACTCATAATTCGCCATCTGTAAACAACAATTTTGAATAACTCCTTTAGTAACGTAACATACCTCCAAAAATCTATTGTTTCACGGGCTGTTGGCAAGAAGCGCCGTGTTGTCGAAACTAAATCACGGGATTCAATTTCTGTCATCAAAAAGATGTTTATCATGGCGCAATAACGTTGGCCATTCACTGCTACATTGGGGCCATGGGCCGATGATTCCTCCAGCTCATAGGTCGCACCAAACAGTTGATTTCAATGGATGTAATAGTTGTTCTTGAATGGTATCGGGTTGTTCATGGATATTAAGCCAAAAATAGACTCATCGCTGAACAAAATTCGGATCTTCGGGGAATCGTCCAGGTAGTTCCATAAGATAGGCCAAGATTTTGAGATCAAAACTCTCATTTACAGCCGTATTAATCTATTCACTTCGGGCTGTACGTAGTCTAATCAGTCGATTATCATACCCGTACAGTAATGTAAAATTATTCTCAATTTTGACGATGATTTGCCGAATAATATGTTCGGTAAGATAGTTATGTACACCATAAGTTGACCTGAGCGCGCGATGTACGAGTACACCTTTCACAGAGTGTCGATTTTCTTAATACAATTGTACGATTTGGAAGCGTGGTCGAGGCGTAAGTCCTTTCATGATGAAATGTCAATAAATACTGAAAAAATTATAAATTTAGTTTGACATCAGCCATGCGGGATCTGTAAAAAAATCCCTATTGGAAAAAGTACCTCCAATCTGATCACCATTTATACATATAATTGGCGGGAACAGCCTATTTGGGTGTTTGGATGAGCTCCTCCTCCTATTTGTGGAGTGCGTTTAAAAGTTGTTCCACAAATGGAAGGACCTACAGTTTCATATATTTTATGAGGAGTTTTTTCATGGCAGAAATACACTCGGAGCGTTACCAGTGCTTGCCGAGGGGCGATCGCTATTATAAAAAACTTATAAAAACTGTCCTCTGTCGTCGTCACGTCCCTTTTGTTAAGTTATAGCAACGACTGCTCGTCAAGTTATAGTTTCAGTTCTGGGTCGTTCATTATTAAATATCGCTTATAAATATCGAAAATATTATCAAATATCGAAATATATTATAAATTGTACATACTTATATACCTGTACTTTGTATTACGGAAAATGAGTTAAAAAAAAAAACTATATTGAAATAAAAATTGACCAGGGTTTTATTATTAAGTTGGTAGTAGAAGTTTAGTAGAATAGTTTATTTAGTTTGCTTTTCGGCTTATTTCTGTTAGTTTAGCAATGCTCTTTTTTAATTTTTTGATGTTTTTCCAACTACCGATCAAATTGGCAAACTGGCAAGCTGGCGTTTCGTTGCTTGGTGCTTAGGCAACTGTTTAATTTAAACCGCGCCGTGAATGCTTTGCATGTTTTTGTTTAATCTTTGCATTACAATGGAATGGTGAACACTTTTTTATAATTTATGTTGAGAAATTAAATAAAGCAAAATAAATAAAATATCTGTATACTCTGTTTTTCCATTTTCACGTTATGAAATATAGGACACTTTAAAAAAAATCGTATATGTATCAAAAAAGGTGCGAGTGACTGTATATGAAGGTGCAATTCGCATTTTGTGTTTTAATTAATTAATTAGACTTATTTAATTTTTACCTTCACTATTTTGTTTGTGGTTGACCCATAATTTTCATATATATCGTACGGGTACCAAGCTTAGTTGCTATGATAAAGGGCTGTTGGTGAAACATCAATTTTTAAAGGTTGACGCAAACCGGCCAGTAGTATATGGTTACTTTTAGGTAATCGCATTTATTCTTTATATTAATTACTTCACATTAATTAGTAAAATGTCGCGCTTTTTACATTTATGAAAATTACAATTTTGTGGAAGGAAAGGTTTGTAGTATGGTTTGATACTTACATTGCTTTAAGGTTTTTAAGTGGTTGAATTAAATTCACTGGGAAGTCTTCAATTTGATTATTACCCAAATACATTAGTTTTAGGTTAATGAGTCCAGAAAATGCATTTTCATCTATTACTCTTATGTTATTATAGTTAAGAAAGAGCGTTGAAATGTGAGTTAATCCAAAAAGTTCGCCCGCCAGTATTTCTTCGATGTGGTTATAGCGCAAATCTCTGCAAAATAATATGATATATGAACAGTTTCACGAAGCAATGCAAACAAAAGCTATATTAATAATAAATATTAAATATAATATAAGAAAAACGTTGCTTGGAAAGTACTACCCGTATAAGTAAATAAAACTAACATGTTTAGCTATGTGTAGCAGCTAACTTCGGATAAGGGCTTTTTATTCAAGTAATTAAATATACCTCCTAATTTTTAATTACTATTTTAATAAAAAAAAATGATACCAAAAGGAAAGCGGCATTTCGACAAAGAGCTCGTTTTCTTTTATATAGGGTTTTTCAGTAAGAGCGCTTCAACTTTTGAACTTTTTTGAATAAAACACAAACGGTTTGACTTTTTTAACTAATTTTTTTTGATTATCGAGTTTGAACATATACATTTAAGTATGAAATTCGATTTTTTTTGCATGACCACCGCGTGCACGTTTTACGAAGTCCAATCGTTGAACCCAATTTTCGACCACTCTTTTGCATAAATCGGCCGAAATTCCAGCAATTTCGCGTTCAATATAGGCTCTGAGCTCACAAATCGTCACCGGCTTGTTACTGTAGACCAATGACTTCACATAACCCCAAAACGGGACGGCTTGTTAAATGGACCGTAAAATGGCAGTAATGCTCTTAAAGTAGCAGCAACAGAACGATTATTTTCATAAAAAACGTGCACGATTTGCAATCGTTGCTCAAGTGTGTAGCGTTCCATGATGAAATGTATACCAATGAAGTTTACAAATGACAAGCGAAAAATAAAAAATATTGCGTCGTTCGCCCTCCCTATCGGAAAAAAGTTGAAGCGCACCTATTGAATATTAAAAGCTGTGTTAAAGCGGAATGTGTTGCGATGTCTTAAGTGTTCTTCAATGTTTTCAGTTGGAAATGGGGGAAGGTCAACTATTATTCTTGTTCTTAATTGGCGCGATAGCCGCTTATGCGATTTTCAGTTGGAAATGGGGAAAAGTCAACTATTCTTCTTGTTCTTAATTGGCGCGATAACCGCTTATGCGATTTTGGCCGAGTTTAACATAGCGCGCCAGTCGTTTCCTTCTCGTGCTAACCGGCGCCAGTTGGACACATCAAGCGAAAGACTTCTTTTTTCCACCTGATTTTCCTACGCAGAGCAGACCTTCCTCTGCTACCACCAGCTGGTACCGCATCGAATACTTTCAGAGCCGGAGCGTTTGTATCCATTCGGACAACATGACCCGTAGCCGCTGGATCTTTATTCGCTGCCCTGTGTCTATGGAACACCGAAGCTATACAGCTCATCGTTCCATCGCCTGCGATATTCGCCGTTGCTAACGTGCAAGGGTCAAAAATCTTGCGCAGAATCTTTTTCTCAAAGATCAGCTATTATATACTTAAATAAGTATACCTGCATATATACATACATATTACACGTACTTCTAAAACTTAAATGTAGGCCTCAAAAGATTGACATAAATAGCTAATTGAAGTGTGAATAAGTTTCCTAAAATAAACATCTGCGGCATGGACAACCAGATTTAATTCTAGTAGGAAAGATAGGAGGACCATAAATGGTGTGAAGAAATCTAAGTTAAAGAATTTAAAAACCCAAAGGGTTTTATAAGTGACATGAAGTGCAACTTTATTTAATGTGTGAAGTGCAACTTTATTTGTGATGGGTGTGTAACCTTCCCATCAGAACTGTCAATAGAACCACTGATTACGTGGTAAACAAACACAAGAGACTGGATTATTAGTTTGCTTTCAAGTGTCTTTAAACTAATTAACATCTCTCACCCTGAGAGATGTGGCTACTCAAATTTTATTAGTTAGAGTGCAAAGCGATTGAGCTTATGTTGCATCCTCGTAGGCTACTCTTTATATTCTAGTAGCATGGAAATTGTAACACGGATTCCACATAATAGAGCCATACTCGAGTTTTGAATGAACTTTATATAGACGCAATAAAATATAACGGCTTGAAATTTTCTATTTCAATAAATAGCAATCTGTTCGAACGATAAGATTTTAGCCAAGTCAAAAAACAGATTGGAAACCGATCTATTCGAGTTCATGCAATAAAATTATGTGTGATACTCTAGCGCGATGGCAAAGGAAGCGTATTATGTATCACTGAACAAGTCACTTTATATCAAAAATATGCTACAGCGTCACAGCATGCAACAATGTAGGGTCACAGCAACGCCATTAGACACAGAGTATCAAGTAACATGTGTCAGC
The DNA here is from genome assembly GCF_028408465.1 of Anastrepha ludens. Taxonomy (NCBI): domain Eukaryota; kingdom Metazoa; phylum Arthropoda; class Insecta; order Diptera; family Tephritidae; genus Anastrepha; species Anastrepha ludens. The sequence goes on from NC_071500.1 coordinate 73,606,740, forward strand.
GAAAGATACGTCGTAGAAGATCTAACGGCATATCAATCAGCGATCGGCCAGTTAATGTGGCTAGCTTTAACTTCAAGACCAGATATTTATCATTCAGTTGTGAAGGAGCAAGAACCCACATAGTGAACATGTTGCAGGTGTGAAGCATGTAATGCTTCAGCAGCTACAATAGATCTGAAGCAGAATTATGGTGCATGCGCCCAGGCGCTTGAAGGAAGGTAGATGCGAACTGGGGCAGTTATATAAGTAATCGCAGACCATACACCGGATATGTGTTTTTCTTGGTCGGTGGACCAATCTCGTGAAAGTTCGAGAAACAGGGATCCGTGGCCTTGAGTACCACGGAAGCTGAGTACATGGCAGTGTCATCAACTGCGAAGGAACCATTGCATTTGAGATTGAGATTGGCTGTGTAATTGTCCAATTGTCCTATATGATGACAATCTCAGCGTCCAGAGCCTAGCTAAAAATCCAGTACAGCAAGCTAGATCAAAGCACATTGACATCAGACAACACTTCGGTTGTTAAGAATGGCGATATAAAATTAAAATACGTTTCAACTGAGAATAGCTGATAGCTGATGTACTAGAAATTTTTCGAAAAAAAAAACATTCTAATTTTATAAAATTATTGAATTTATATAACCAACTGTAAAATTTTTAAACCTATTCACATTGAGAAAGCCATTTGAACATGTAGAACAACATTAAGACCCGAATTGGAGAAGAAACTTGCTCAAACACCCAACAAAGGATGCTATATAAAGGATGGTTAAATTTTAAGGGCCGATGTTGAATGTGAACCACACCTAAACGTCAAGTTTTTTTCTGCATTTCATTTGACATTTTTGAATGTCAGACCAATTTAATTTGAACGATGGGAAGATACACAATCAAGCAACGCGTTAAAGTTATTCAGGCTTATTATGAAAACGGGCGTTCAAATCAAAATGCATATTACGCACTTCGTGATTTTTTCGGTCAATTTAATCGTCCAAATGTGCGTACAATCGGAAAAATTGTGCAAAAAGTTTGAGCAAGCCGGGCCTGTAGGAGATGTGAAAGCACCAGTGCATGCTCGTACAACTCGTACTGCAGAAAATATTGCTGCTGTTCGCGATAGTGTGGTTGAAGAGCCGTCCACATCAACTCGTCGTCGTGCCCAACAATTGCATCTCTCACGCTCGTCGTTGATGAACTTTATGCATTAAGACTTGTATTTACACGCTTGCAAGGTGCAATTGACTCAAGAACTAAAGCCTCTTGACCATTTCAAGCGTCGTCAATGGTCAGAATGGTGACAGGAAATGGCAGCAGTGAATGACTAATTTTCGAAGAAAATCATCTTCAGTGATGAGGCACATTTTCACCTCAGTGGATTCGTCAATAAGCAGAATTGCCGCATTTGTGCGAATGATAATTCAAGAGTGATTGCCGGAAAACCAATGCACCCACAAAGAGTGACTGTTGGGTGCGGTTTATGGGCCGGCGGCATCATTGGGGCGTATTTTTTCAAAAATGAGGCCGGTCAAGCAGTTACTGTGAATAGTGTTCGCTATCGTGAGATGATAACGAACTTTTTATGGTCCGAATTGGAAGATATGGATGTGGACGATATGTGGTTTCAACAGGACGGTACCACTTGTCACACAGCTAACGAAACAATGGCTCTTTTGCGCGAAAAATTTGATCGCCGAATAATCTCATGTCGCGGCGATGTCAATTGGCCGCCAAGATCATGTGATTTGACACCGTTGGACTTCTTTCTTTGAGGTTATTTAAAAAAAAAGGTGTACGTCGATAAACCAGCAATAATTCAAGAGCTAAAGGATGAGATAATTCGACACATTAACGGCATAGAACCTCAATTATGCCTCAGCGTCATCGAAAATTTAGACCATCGGATGGAGGTGTGCCGCCGAGGCCGCGGCGGTTATTTGGCCGATATTTTGTTCCATACGTAATTGAACCATACCAATATTGTCATAATAAACAGAAATGACAATAATTAAAAAAAAATTGTATTTTATTCAAAATCAACACCGGCCCTTAAACCTTTTATATTGTCTTGATATTGTTCCACAACTGGAGGGACCTACAGTTTTAAGCCGACTCCGAACAACACATGATTTTTATGAGCAGCTTTTTCATTGCAGAAACACACTCGTGTTTCGTGCCGAAAATAAGTTATTGATAAGTTCTAAATTTTTTCTTTTCTACAATTTTTCGCTGTCTTTTTGAGAAAAATTTTTTAATGTCTAAATTTTACCGAAAGTTGTCAAATTTTATTTCTGTATTATTTATTTTTTTATTTCTGTATTATTTAAATTATACTGAAAAAAGTACAGTTGTAGGTACAATCATCACTGGTCGGATTGTGTAAAGTGGTGCTTTTCAAATCCAGTCGAAAGCAAGAACTAGCGTATATTTCTTTAATCAATGTACTGTAGGGCATACAACAAAAATTCGGTGAGACCTTTTGTAAATCGTATTTTATAAAAGAAAATTGGGCAAAGTGCTTGTTACTTATAATAATTTTCGTTATTATTTACTTAGCATATGCATCCTTCAAACTTCGATAACCGACAAAAGGTTTGAATAATCTGCAACTCGTATGGCATTCTGTTACATATATTATAACTATGAAAACAAGTATTCTGTCAAAAAATACAGTAATTCTTTGAGTTCTTAATAATAAATATTTTTGTATTGAAAAAAAATATTTTTACTTACATTAACTGGGTATCGTTGCTTAGGTTTCGTGGGATGTAATCCAAATTTGCGTGTACACAGCGAACAGTACGGGCGAAACAGCTACAATCTATGGGGCAACTGTTCGTGCCTATCGTGTTAGTAGAAATTGGGCCATAGATGCAGATCAATGGAATAATTAATAAATACGTCTGACGCATTTTGAAAACTGCTAGCAGCACATGAAAGAAAGTTATAATTATGAAGCAATTCAAATCCGATTAGTTCTTCAAGCGAACGCGTCCGACACTTAAGACGTTCTTGATTAAACTGTGTAAGTAAAACGTGCATTAATGTTTTTATATGTAAAAAGTTGACACATTTGAAACATATTTATATCCACAAGTATAGCTATATGTGCATTATTAGTTATGTATATACGAGGTGTGCTCAAAAAATAAAGTGACGGTTTCAAATATCACGGAGTACATACATTCGGCTTCCGATTATAATTTTTTTTTTTATTGCTACACTCGTCTAGCAGATATATTCACGGTTTCAGCAATATAGCATGTTTAGTTTATTTGTGAGAGGCATAAATAAGGCAAGTTTGGCGTGTTCGGCGATTTTCCGCTACCGACTCTTGGCTCTCCTGGACTCTTCCATTGGGACGATTGAGCTTTGGTTTCGATGTCATAACCACATACCCTTGATTCGTACCAGTTATGACTATTTTAAACAAATGTGGATCACCGTTGACGCCATTCAGCGATTTCTGAGCGATGCCTATGTGATGTTGTTTTTGGTCACAATTCAGCATGCTTGTGCTTCATGCACAAAATTTCCGAAAGCGAGCGTCGGTATTTACATCTTCTCGACCTTCTGTGAAATTTTTTTAACTCAGAGTTCTCTCACCATATGCCACTATCAACATTTCAAGTGTTTTTGAGCTCTTAATTCCATTTTCTACACAAAATGTGATGCAACTTCTTTGATCCATTTGTTTTGATAGCAGTAAATCGCCGAACTCGCAAAACACTTGTCTTTATTTATGCCACAAACAAACTAAACTTGCTATATTGCTGAAACCGTGAACATCGAAAGTCGATGTACGTAGCCCGCGAAATTTGAAACCGTCACCTTATTTTTTGAACACACCTCGTATGTGTGTGCGATACGCAGTATATTTCATGAGGAACATACAATTTAGTACGTTTTGATAAAGAATGGTCATGTGTATGCATATTTTTTGCTTAATTTTACGATAACGTGGAATAAAACTTGTAGTTTCATTTGTGTAGTATGTTTGAATGAATACATATTGGGCTAGTTATAAACATAGCTTCAACCACCGAGCTAACAAGTATATGTTTAATTAATTTATATAATTAAAACGACGAAGACTTTTATGAATAATATTCATTAAATAATAAACAAACTAAATCCTTTAGTCATTCTTATTCTATTATATTTTAGTACAGAAGCTTTGATCCAGCATGTTTTAAACCGAGACCAAAAGTAAGAAAAGCTTAGGAGGACTATCTACTTTGAGTTTAAAATTTGTAGACATTTTGTTTTATACTTCCGGTAAATTGTATCCCACCATAAACATTCCAGCATACATATGTACATATGAAGTAGGTGCTTTGATATGTATTCTAGAGATTGGAAGCATATTTTGGGTACATACAATAAAATTGTAGCCTGAACTTAGTCTAATTTTTGTTCTCAGTTTTTTGAGAGGCCGACATTTTTGAATGGGAACTTGGCCCATATATACATAAATGGTATAAATGTATTGGATGACATCTCTTTCCTTCTTAATGAGCTTTTTTATTCGTTTTTCGATTTTCTTAAAATTGCATTTGTTTGTAAAATAGTGAGTTATACCAGTTTTACGAAGTATAACAGCTTTATATAACCGCACATCAGAGCACTTTACGAGAACTCCGAACTGGCAGCTCTCCACAACGGCAACATCAGCGACCCATTCACCACCAAGGCAGGCGTAAGGCAAGCATGTCCCTGTCGCTCTTTCTCTTCGCCATCGTCCTAGACGACGTTATGGGCGAATTGAACCTGCATAAAAGAGGCATCGTAGGGAGTTTCACCAAACATCTTGAGGGCCTGGAATTCGCCGTTGACATCTGCCTCCTCTCTTCCAAACTCACTAAAATGTAAGGGAAGGCGGACAGACTAGTCACGCTGGCACACACTGTCGGACTGAAGGTCAACATCGCCAAGACCACGGCTATGAGAGTCAACCACAATAAAGCAAGGCCTATAATGGTTGACGGGTGTCCGGTGGAATTCGTCGAAAGCTTCTGCTATCTCGGCTGCACTATCACGGCAGACGGCGGAGTAGATGCATTTTTCAACAAAGCAAGGGCGGTGTTCGGGCGAATGCATACAGTATGGGGGAGTTCGCAAATATCCAGGCGGACTAAACTGCGATTATTCAGCTCCTGTCTGAAGTCTTTATTGTTGTACGGAAGTGAAACACAGCTGGCCTCCAACACCATTACACAGAGGCTAAAACCTTTCGTCAACAACTGCCTCCGCACCATATGTAGAATATTCTAGCCTAACACCATCTGTAACGACGTGTTGTGGAGATCAATCAAATATGGCAAATCAAACGCAGAAAGTGGCGATGAATAGAAAACAAACACCCAGAACCGTGTACGAAGGAAGAGTCTTGCCATTGCCCTATGCTCCCGAGCGGAGTGAACAAGGATATAAAAAAAGCGCCAAATTTGTAACCATTGGGTTATATACATACTAATATTATGAAAAACGGGTCTTAGCTTGCCTAATCCGCAATATTTATATAGTAGAGTAATATATTTATGTATGTATGTCAAACGAAATTGGTCAATAGTGAAATATTTGTGTGGGAAGATTTAATTTTTATATTGACCGCAGCATTGCGCAAGCAGAACGTGAAAACAGTATCCAAGCGGAAAGATGGAGAGATAAAGAATTACGAAAATCAAAAAGTGCATATAGACACACACAAGTATAATATGTATGTACCTATATACTTAATTCTTGCTTGGTTTGCTTTGTCTGTAAAGCCTGAGAAATTATCATTTTAGTGTTCGTTAAGTCGCACCTAGTTTAGGATCTGATAGGTAAAATGTCGCCTTTTTTTGTTTAGCGAATGGAATTTCCGGTGCAGTTTAAATTTTAAAAATTTAGAGTTGTCTGAAGTTTTCCTTTATTTGTGCCCCAAAACCTAGGTAGGTAGGTAAAATGGCAAGAGTACCCCAGGTACACTTCAAGTAGAACTTACGTGCCGTTTTGATACCATAATGTATGTAACAGCACTAGCTGTGAAAAGATTAAGAGAAAAAACCGTCTACAGCCATCCAGTGTTGTTGATGTAGTGGAGGAGAGATCTAGGCTGGAGAATTTCTTCAAGTCATCCCCAAAGGGCACGCTTAGGAATCTCAAATGCCTAGCCGCCAGAGCCGGACATTTGCAGAGAAAATGTTCCACAGTCTCTTTTTCTGCAGGATCCCCACAGCTTCTGCAATAGAGGTTGTACGGAATTCCAAGCTTCTCCGCATGAGTACCGATCACCCAGTGACCAGTGAACACCGAAATGAGTTTTGAAATTGAATGGCGGGGGATTCCCATCACCTTAAGCGTTCTGTTTCTATTGTATTGAGGCCATAGTGTTTTCGAAATAGCACACGATGAGAGAGCCCTTCATCTGTCTTGCGCTTTAGAAAGAAATTGTGTAGTTTTCCTTTAACGACGGTCAAGGGGGCACCGATGTCTGAGAAGAGGACAGCTGGAACCGGTTCTGCCGACCCCTTCCTGGCAAGCTCATCGGCAATCTCATTTCCCTCTATATTCCTGTGCCCAGGAACCCAGATAAGGGAAATGTTTCCTGCACTTTCGAGACGTTTGAGTTCCTCCTTACCGGAGTTCACCAGGAGAGAGCTGCAATACGGCGACGACAGGGCCTTGATCGCAGCTTTACTATCGGAATAAATATTAATGTCTCCCTCCCAACAGCGATCACGAAGCATTTTATATATATACTCGTACATTTAACATTTCTTGACACTTATAACGACAAATATTTTCTCAGTTGTAGATCCGTTAATTTCCAACTGTTTCGTTTGAAATTGGTTCACATTTGTTATGAATATGAATAGGAAACGAGAGTAAAAATGAGGAAATGTACTCTCGATTCGGCGTTGTCATTGCGATGCTGCTACCAATAGTTTCTTCTGTGCCAGTGGACCGTGAAGCCCTGCTTCTGCCAATCGAAACGCAACTACTTTTTTCGTTATTGGCTTTTCCAGGTGGACAAAAATGTTTCGATGGATGTCAGCATCACTCTTCCTGGGATCCTATTTTGACAATCCAAAGATAATCCTTTCAATCTGACTAGTAGTCTTTCGCGCTTTATTTTGTCTGGGAAGGTTTTTTGCTGTTTTATACTTAGGAAAATATTTCGAAGAGCTAGGGTACAACTAAAGTAATACGCATCGTTCTTAAGTATTTTTTAACGGCTGTATATTAAGATTGGTTAGCAATTTGAGAAACCCTTACGCATTAAGGCGCCGTTAGTTTTAAAAATATGCTTCAAAAGACTAGTTCAAAAATATTCGTAAATAAAAAAGAATGTTCATATGGAGCAAAAAATGGTTTATCACCATTAAAAGTTTTGGTGATGCCTTTTAAATCGGACGGAAATTATAGTATTGTGTCATGATTCAATCATTAAAGGTTAGCCTTCTTATTCGCACGTGTTAACATCCCGCTTCGAGTACAACCTCTTCAAAGTGATAAACATTATCTATAAAATATCTTAAAATTTACTTAGCGAAAAAGACATTTTAACGTGCTGAGTATCACTCAGTATTATTGTTTAAAAAAAAAGTAAATAAACAATATATAAAAAAAAGAGGTTGTCTGTAAAGTCGGTTTACTGACGATAGTTTAACATGACAATGTCATAAGAAAATACTGATGGAATGGTTACATTTTTGAAAAGAAAATTTTAATTTTATTTGTTTGATAGATATTTTGTATGGATATAGAGGAAGAGGTAAATGGAATCGCAATTGAATTGATCAAGTTACATTTACACAAACGTGAAAAATTACGAAACATTTACCAAATTCATGAAATATATGTTCAATTTCGATTGTGCGTCAGACGTTAATCAGTCAACAACACTAAGAGGCATCATCATCGATTTCATCATCGTCCTATTCTCAACAGAGAAATGGTTCATTACCATGCACACAGGAAGAAGGAATATGCACATAGTTACAAATATGTGAATTTATATACATGTGCGCATATACATACTTGTTAGTATAACATACTATACAAATCTACATGCTAACCAAACAAACAAACAAAATCGCTGACGTTGCAGCGCGTGCAGAGCTAATTATCAAACCATATTGATCACGCATTCGCAAAAACTGCTGACGATACGTCTGGACATAAGACACCCTTACGCAAAGCCAACGTATTGCAGCTAAAAGTGCAATTCCCACATTCTGAAATATTCGGTCACGTTAAAGTAAACAACTCCACCTGTGGGAACGGCAAAAGCATCAGAGTATCGAGCGGCAACGGCTACATTTAGATATAAGTAGGGTAGAAATAATTAAAAAGTTCAGTTTGTTAATAGCAACTCAATAAAGGAGCATAGCTCCCCAAAAAATTATATTTTTTTACTCTTTCCCAGAGTAAAGAGTTTAACTTACATACATACATATATATGCTCACTCAAGTAGGAGTGGGGGCCGGGGCCGATTGTGCCTCTTTGCCGTTCGTTCCGCGCTCTCGCTTGCAGTTCAAGCAAGGTAACGCCGCATGAGCAAGATAACGACGCATGAGCAAGATAACGCCACATGAGCAAGATAACGCCTCATTTTTTGGTGCGTGCAGCTCGCTGCATCGAATTATAAGACGTTATCACGTCAATAATAAAAAACGAAATAAACAAAATTACAACAAGCAAAATTAATTTGCCAGCGGAGCGCACTCCACCGCGCGAACGAACTACAACGCTAACTACTGCACAAACAACGAAAACAAATCTGTGTTCAACTTTGAGAGTTTACATCTAGAAACAAGAGGAACCATGGCAAAAAGAAGAGAACCAACAGTATCGCTATCGTGAAGAGATCCCTGCAAAACACCTACTTAACAGTTAATCAATATCAAATCGAGACGGTTTGTGAACTATATCTAGTAAGGAATCTGTGGATCTTTTATTAGATACTTACTCTCCTGGTGGTTCAGGCATCCCTGCTGAATCTGTGACCCCAGTGTTGTATCATAACGAAGAGTACAACAATGAACATTATAATAGACCCTTTAACGACATCGTTTCTAAAGCTAAGATTCGATGGGCGATTAATAATTTCAAACCTCTTGGTCGTTTCCTCAGGCTGGCATATATTCCTGATAAGTGGTTTTTATTAAAAAATCAGGGGATATTTCGCAATTCCTTCTGAAAGACTTTAGACCAATCAATTTATCATCGTAATTTCAACTGTTACTCACTTGTGGGTATTATTGAGAAATCTTTTTCGGTTAAAAAATATTCTTTAGCAGCCTTCCTAAACATTGAAGGTGCATTTAATAATATATTTTAATAATATAATTTGTGCGGTGGAGTTCATGTGTCAATTAGACTATTATTACGTAACCTACTAATTAGCGGAAAATAATTTCCAAATTACGAATTTCTTGCACAGCTCGTACAGTGTTCAAAAGAACTCTCCAAGGAGAACTCTCTTATTAATAACCCTTGTGTAGTACCTGGCCGTTAACGATCTGCTTTTGATACTCGATGGTCGGGGCTGTTAAGTAATTGCTTACGCAGATGGCATAGTTGTTATCACATGCGGCAAATATCTTTCAACTACATATGTTTTTTACTGCTCTTAAGCTTTTCTGTTTGTTTGTTTGGCGATTGAGATTCACGATTTTTCTTTTGTGTAAGCTGCTTTTTAAATTATGTGCATGTAGTACTTGCGTGCTTGTTGTTAGTGATACAATCTTGGAGGTGATCGCTGTTGTGGTAGTATACACGGTGGTTGTTGTGGCTGTTGATATTGCGGTAATTATATATTGTCTTCGTGTTGTTATTGTCGTTGTAGTCTTTTTAGTGGATGTCTCATCAAAGTTGGAACAGAATTATAATTTTTTGTTTTTGGTGGTAAGAAAGATGCAATTGGAGTGAATGGGGTAGTACACTGAGGGGTTCAAGGCAGCGTAGCTGCGGGAATTACAGGCGATGCGGCATAATTTGTTTGTTGGTTGGCTATTCAGGCGGTACGAGAGGAGTCATTTTTATTTTCGTGCTGGTTGTTATAAACTAATGCAGTAATTGGCCAGAAATGTACGCACAACCACAGCAAGAGGCCAAAGGTTTTTGTGCAGAATTGGGTGACTAGGTTTTGAGTACCAAATTGAGTTGCATTCATATCAAGGAAGAAATTTCAATTCCGCAGTGTTTAAAGAGATGTGTTGCTTGTTAGGAATTAAGAAAAGTATTAATTGGAGAGTCCCATCGATATTGTGACAAGCAAATCTAAATCTAAAAGGTAGTCATTAAGTAGTTCTTTACAATCCACAAAGGATGAAAGGGATTTCTCCAAAACTGCGTCGTGGAAAGGTTCATATAGGGTGATTAATATATTTAACGATGTAGTTTATCATTACGGTAGTTTGTCATCAAAACTAGATCGGCCCCATTTCGATCGAAGGTTTTGATGTATAATCGAGACGATAAGACTTAAGCGGCGGGCAGTGTTGCGAACGGGAAACATTACGAACCGGCTGGGAACAATAGCGAGCTAATGAGATGCTAAAACAAAACAATAAATTCGTCTTAATGGCGACAGCAGATGGCGGGACAGACCTCATCAGAAGATACGAGCTGTCAGATCTCGAAATTACCATTGTTAATAAACATATATACCTTATATAAGCACAGGTGCATGTGCATAGGGGACTCAGTCGTTAGTTAAACATGTAAGCTAGTAAACAAAAAGTAATATAGTCATTCACTAAAGCAAGCAAATTTGTGACTTTTATTTGACAATGTACTAACCGATCTAATGAGAGATTTATTTTAATTTTAACGTAACAAATTCTTAACAATATGTTAAAGGAATAGTGGCCAAATCTACTTCCAAGATGAAAGCAGCAGGTATCCTAAAAGAAAACACGCACGGTGATGTATCAGTTACTATCTATGGAACACTTGCAAGACGCATCGAAAACAGGCTATCTGGTTCACATTTGAACAAAGACTATAAAGTACGAATAACCGACAGAAGGGATTATCACACCAGGGTCAAATGAGATGATGGTGGTCACCATATTTATTCTAACGGCTCAAAGATGAACAAAGGCGTTAGATCAAGAGTGTACTCGAAACAATTATCCTTAAATTACTTATTTCGACTCCCAGACCGGTATAGCGTCTTCCAAGCTAAGATTTATGCTATAGACAAAACATGGAAAAAGGAAAAGTCTATTAGTTCCGACTTACCTTCAGCATACCTTCCCATTTTTGTTGATAGTAAAGCAGTGATCAAGGCACATCCTCAGCGTGCATCCATTCGATTTGTTCAAGAATGCAGCAGATCGCTTTCGCTCATCCAACCACACAACACCACACTTTGTTGGATCCATGACCACCCGGGAGTGGAGGGAAATGAAAGAATGCATGAGTGTGCAAGGAAAGGCTTTGAGCTTGACCTTCAGCGAGTAGTAAAGGACATAAGCCTTCCTCTATACGAACTGTACACTGCAATTGGCTTCAGCATAATCTCTGACTACTAACTGCAGGTTCCACAAACCTCCGTTCGGAAAACTATCCATCAGCGCAGAACGCTTGACTTTGGAGCCATATATTCCAACGCCTATGGCTTTTGTTGTCTTCGAGCCATATATGTACCAGTACCGGCTACACTCTACAATATTCCTTTCAAATACTGATGTATCACAGTTTATCTTATCGTCAAGTTCAATTTTGAACTTTTTTCTTAAATTGAATAGCTTTAGTAATATCATCCAAGAGTAGCTGGACACCTCCATTGTAGCTAGGCAGGTTCACATCGCCTCCGTTTTGGACGAGTTTATATCCAGCCCCGCCCAGTACACCATCTCTTCGTCAGGTTTAGCGCACTATGTCGCAAAGAGTGTTCTCGAACTTGCCTCTTGCTAGAATTACAACGTCTTCCGCCTATCCTTGACAGCGGATGCCGTTGTTTGTCAGCAAATGAAGCTAGGCTCCACAGAAGGGGTGAAACGACATCCCCCTCCCCCTACGGGCACTCTCTATTTGTTTGTAGTTGGATAGTACTGTCCGCATAGTGCGCATACCCCCGTGTGAGAGGCATTGTGAAAAGCTCCTTCGATATCAAGAGAGGCACAGAGAACTGATTCCTCCCAGTAAAAAGCACTCTGAATCTCTGTATATAGCAGATGCAGCGTAATGTCTGTAGACCTTCCTGCCTGAACGGCTTTTATGGAGAGGTGTTAATCGCAGAGTGTTTGATCTGACTTCATCATCAATAATCTTCTCCATTGCTTTCAATACAAAGGAGGTGAGATGAATCAGTCTGAAGGACTTAGCTATGAGTAGTCCTTTTTTTATTTTTGGTATGAAAACCACTATTACTCTTCTTCACACTGTTGGTATGTATACCACCGAAAAACTGTCTCGCATTATTCCAATGAGATGTGGTATAACTAACTCGGCGCCATGCTAGAGTACAGCCGCGCGGATTCCATTGGCCTCATGGTCTTGTCCGAATTAAAGGAGCTAACCGCCCATCGTATACATTGCTGCATAAACAACAGTTTAGCCACTTTCTTGTCCGATTGGGTCGGTCTTGAAAACACCGTACACGACTTCGGAGTTTGGGTCTCCTTAGACATAGCTTTGCGGAGCCTAACTGCAATTGGGGCTGAGGTGACTTCCTAACGGAGTTTTCTAAAGCTACCCGTTTTGCTTTTCTAATTTCCTTATCATCCGGTGCGTTTGTCTTCATTAAGTTTCCTTCGCACCGCCTTCGCCGAATCGCTGAAAATTTATTCGACCCCCTCGACGAACTGGCTTTGTCTTTTGGTTTGGCCTCGGAACAACTACACGTAAAGGGAACAATAACTATGGTAGATAGATTTATACCTAGCAGACACTTAAACGCGTCCCAGTCAGTTTTCCTCAAGTTCTTCCTCGGATTCCCTTGGGTGACGTCTATTTCCAATTCAAACTGAGTGATCCTGTGGCCCGATAAGGAGAGATCGAAGGAAATCTTCTAGACTGACACCATATTTCAGTCCGTTTGTTACTCAAGCATTTCCTATCTGTTCCTCGTTACGAATGTCCGTGTATACCCAATATTCAGTATATATAATAATATAAACCATCATTAATAATAAATTCCAATAAAAACTCACCTATCTAGAGCTGCTATTTCCCCATCTCTCGTTCTAAACATTGACAGCACATCCAATTAAGAGTAGTAGCCTTCTTTTGCTGCTGTAGCTAACCAGGCTCTGTACCTCTTCTGAAGAACGCTGTTGTTACCTCATGCAAAGTTTGCCGATGCCACTACTCGGGCACCACGCCTGTAAACCACTCCGCGGTATACTCGTCCTTGCAGTCTTCAAGTAGAAAACCCGTCTTAAAATAAACCCCGCAAAAGGCTAGCGGGTGAGTCCACCCTTTGAAAATCTCATCGATTATGGCGCTTAGGGCACAGTAAGATCTTCTTGGTCTAGGGTCTCCACAGGATAGTTCTTGTGAAGCACTGCCAAATGAATGCCTTTGAGAGCGCCCGAATAGGCTTGTAACCCCTTTTTACTGGAGATGGCACCCGCTGTCTCAGCTGGATTACCTCCGATCGGTTACCAGTCCGATCAGAATCAGATCTTGTGCTTGGCAGGAATGGCGGTGGTGATTGCTGATTAGAACCGCTAGATCGATACCTAACGCGTCCTCTAGCAGCTGTTGCTGCTCTACGAGGATCTTCTCGCTTTTTAAATGGATCTAACAGAGCCCCGCGATATGATTTTTGCCAAATTTTTAGGAGCGCCTTTATACAACAGCCGAATTAACTTCCTCGCTGCAAATCACCCAATGGGCGGTGACGCGTAACATCTTGGATTAGGGGATGGCAGCTCTCGGTCATCGTTCTCACGCCGTACCATACTTCAGTATGAGCCATCGCCCAAATGACAATACCCATTGCCTGGATCGAGTTTGAGATAACGGTGCCTGCCGCAGCAGAAGGGCTGTTCAAGCATCCAGAAAGACAAATTGCACAATGGATCGGAAACTACGACTTCGAGGTTTAGCATCGTAAAAGAGAACACAGGAATGCTGATACACTACCTCGGCGATCTTGTGCTATAGAGTGTAAGCACTGTGAAAAGTCTATAGATCCGAGGGAATAGTCGACATCAGATTAATCCGATCATGAATCTCAAGCTGAAATTAGGATAGAAAGTTATGTGGCTAGAAGCATGTTGGGTGCAGTGGAATAGCCTTAAAATAATTGATAGAGTTCTACATCGCGTATGGTAAAGCTGAGACGGAAATCATTCCCATAATCTAATAATAGTTCCATAATTACATCCGAGTTAGAGAAATTCCACAATGGGAAAGGGGAGGTCATTTGGGTATCACTAAAACGCTGGAGAAGTTAAACAGGGGTTTTACTGGGTAAGTTGCAGAGAATCAGAGAAATTACGGATCATTCATCCTCAATGACCATCTTTGGAACCGATTTAAAGCTTCCGGGTGATTTCGCATTCGGGAGGGGTGTCTCTCCTGCAATGCCCAAAGACATTGGGAAACAGGCATAGGGTATATTCAGAAACGCATTATAATGCGCAACGTACTTTTGCAGTGTTGGCAACGCGTTCAGAAATGCAAATATGGCAGTACTGCAAATGCATCGCGTTCCAAAACGCCATTTTTGTATCAAACGTCACGCATTATTTGCAGGAAAAATTTTAATACTGCCGCTGATTACGCTAATATGATGTCTGATGAAAATTGAGTATAAAACTATTTTTTTTAGCTTTTAATGCAAACATATATTTAATATACGTTATTAAAACAATATTTTCTTACATTTTTCTTGATTTTAGCGATTATCTAAGTACATCGGAAGTAAAGTTGCTTCTCAGAGTCCGACTGAGCATGGAAAGTGAATTTGCTTCAGGGAGGAGGAAAAAGAGTGTTTTGTGGAATAAGGTGGCGGAAGAAATAAAAAAAGTGAATAAAGATTTGAAAATAGACGGGCAAATCGCGCAGCGAAAATTTTCTAATTGTTTCAAAAAAATTTTTTTTTTTTTTTTTTTTGAAAATTGGAAAAGTAATGAATTACAATCACAATAAATTAAAAAGCATTAGCGACTAGGTTTTGCGAAAGGTTTATTTTTGGGAATTTTTCGTTTTAATGAACATCTTACTATATGTGATCTTCTTTTTAGCTTTACACGTCTTTTTTTTCTTAAATTTAGCAAAAAACTATCACTTTTTACTTCAAATATATCGTCAAGAACTAAACTCAATAATACTTCCATTTTAGTGTAAAACGCGTTCATAAATGCAACAAATCTTTTTGCAAATCGTCAACAAATCTATCAATTGCATCACTTGTCACATTGGCAGTGTTGCCAGCGCTGCAATTACTGGGCATTTATAATGCGTTTCTGAATATACCCATAGATAAATTATTGTGAGCAACTATATATGTATATGTATGTACTTATGAGGCAACATACCCAGCTAATGAGTAATAAGATCAACGATGAATTTGGTTATGGTTATGACAACGGAATTATAATCGATTACAATGTCGCCCATATACTGGTTCGATCAACAAATTTATGGTGTTATGTTTATGTCACCTCTACTCTGGGCTTATATTTTGGTTTTTGTTGTAACCATACCCAGTTGCACTGTGTTGTATAGTATATTGTTACTTTGTATATTAATTTTTGCATTGTGTTGTTATTATCTTTTCTTCAGTTTCTGCACTTTGAAATGCACAAATATGCGATAGTATATGTAAATATCAGCTGCTTATGGCTATTGCACCAATAACTGGTGACATAAATATCCCTATGGTTAATGCTATGACTTATGGTAGCTAAATATCGATGATTATCGACCATCGATTATCATTGTGAATCTCATGCCAAAGTTATTTTTATATGTATATGGATCTAACTAAAACAATCAAATATATATATGTATTATTTGTACGGTATAAAGCAAACCTCCGCCGCCTTTGCAGAATTAAAATTTGTCAAATGTTGTGATTTTATTCCTGCTACCTCTATCAATAAAATATCTAATGCAAGTTTTGCCTAATGTATATTTGTACAATTAATGCGCGTTTAAGCTGTTGTGTCAGAATACCATACCGAGGTACATGCAAATTCGCTGGACATACTTATAAAATTATTTAAAAGCTACAAAAAGCTATGGCAAAAACATACGATTATCTGTTTAAGCTGCTCCTAATTGGTGATTCCGGCGTAGGGAAAACTTGCATTTTATTTCGTTTTTCAGAAGATGCATTTAACACGACATTTATCTCAACAATAGGTAAGTTTTCTTTCTTTTTATATAAAATTTGTAGCAACATTTTAAAAGACGTTTGCATTTTTAGTGTTAATTGATAGTTGATCGTAACCGTAATAGTAACTAAAAGAATAAAAATTTTCCCGGATACGGGCTAATCATTGGCTCGATGATTTCGGATTATTCATATTATGGTATATTAATATTAAATGACCCCATTCAGAAAAATTGAAAACTTACTTGTATTCAAGCAATCCAAAATTTGATTTGAAACCCAATTTTCGAAATTCCTCTTTTTGGAATTAGCATTTGCTCTTGGGAAAATCCGAAAATACGTATGCCTTTACTCTCCATTACTACTACAATGTTTTTGGTTGTGAACAGAGCAGGAGAGGGCGTGGCGCCACCCACCAACCAGATTGGAAAAAGTAAGTCTAATAGAATTCAAATAGAACCCTAGGGAAACCAGAGAAAACGTAAAAAACTACGATTTTTTCGGCTCTGTTTACTTAGTGCGTTGAAATATCGTTAAAAAGAAATGCATAACACAATTGTTAACCCAGTTAGAATTTAACTAAGATTTTATAATTTATAATATAAATGGAACACGGTTTTATCGTAAAATTTATGTATGTAAAAATAATAATTTTGTATCTGTAGTGTGCCGCTTGGCCGACACTTTGACCTAAAAGATATTTTGTATCGTACTACATGGTTTAGAAGTAGTTAATACTATACCTATTGGCTGGTGCTACTCCCTTAAATGTATTATATCCGGTTTTATTGAACCAAGATGTTCCCTGACTCAGGTTGGGAATTGGTTGAAAGCCAAATTCTTTCAGTACATTTTCCACCTTGTAAACAAATAGCAACAAGAACATTCTTGATTACATTCGGATCCATTTGATCTCGTTGAAAGATGTACATGTTGTTTTTACCAAAGCAGTAGGCAGTAGATATCATCATCCTCCAGACTGCCTACAGTCTGTCTCATTCCCAAAATTTATTCATAAGAGATGATAATTTATGTAATAGTGGCCTAACAGAAAACCAAATAATTACCTTATGCCTACTTTATGCATGTTATGCAGATCCCTAATGTATGTAAAAGATCGAATAAGACTTTTAGCTTGACGGACTTCTTTTATGAACTCCCATTGGGGAATTCCTTGAGTATTTTCCCAACTATTTACCCAGCATTTAGCTTCTGCCCATTTGACACCACAATATGGTTCTGGACCGTGAAAATCTGCTGCCGACCCTGCCCTGATGAGTTTATCAGAAATTTCATTACCTTTTAGTCCAGAGTGACCCGCTATACCGATTAATCATTATAGAGTCTAGACCCCATGTTCTGCCATAAAAGTATCAACAGGCCCACATAGCTCTAGCGGCTGTTCACCGCATATCTATGTATGGGGCATGTTTATGCTGCTACAACAACAATAAGGATGTTACCCTAGGTTTTACCCCTGCAGGCACCTGTTTGAGCCTGAGCCGCCTCCCAGGCACGTCAGGAGACACCTCTTAAACTACGCCGACGAAATGCAGGACAAAACTGACAGAAATTTACTAGACCAGACAGTGTTTAGACAGTCAATAAACGATATTCACCGGGAAACCGTCACCACCTTCTTAAGCTCCCGTCCTGTGAATGCCGTAATCGGAGTCCAACCACCACCTATAGCAGATAGGGTAAAAGAGTAAAGCCCAAAGTAGAGGTGCAATAATCATAATGCCATAAACTTGCTGATGGAACCAACACATGGATAATGTAATCGGTTAGAGGTGGCATGTAATTCCGTAGTCATAACCATAACCATAGAGACCAATTGTATTTTGGTTTTCGCCAGTTGCATTGTGATATACATGTTGTTATCTTTTCTTTAGTTTCTGCACATACGCGCAACCCAGCTCTATCCTGAGTTTAATAAGGGAACTGGGCTTGGTTAAGGTACCGTGATGAAAAGAGGGCACAAAAGACCGTGAAGATGAAGTGCAAACCTCGTATCTATTTATAAACAGTGGGAAAAAAATGGGCAAATGAATGAGTTTTGCTAAAAATTTGGCGCTTATTGCGCTGAATCCTCATATTCATAGCTATTTTATTTTTGATGAAATTAAGTCTAAAATGTATATATATATATATAATGGGTGCTTACCTAAACCCTTTTTGGGCTCCTCCTCATATTTGTGGTGTGCATCTTGATGTTGCATCACAAATGGAGGGGCCTACTATTTTAAACCGACTCCGAACGGCAAATAAATTTTTAAGAGGAGGATTATAAATAAAAGCATTTCAACTTACCAAATTGGTCTCTATTTCGGAAAACAAAAGTTTTAATTTGTGCCCGCTCAGAAACCTTTTTTTTTACTTATTTGTGCTACCATATACGCTGACTATTGCCTTAGTGCTAATATAAGCAATATTAATAGAATGACAAGTAAGATAATATAAAACTAAAATAAACTTAATTAACAAGAATACGATTATATTAGCGAATTAAATAATGTAATAAAGATAATTGATTTTTAGTTATTGTAAAAGCAAAGATATGGAATTCGCGCTCTAGTTAAATTCGCACAGAGTACGAACAATACCCGCATTGGACTCAAAACTCGTTTTGAATATCTTGAGATAAAAAGAGTAAGAGCTTCGTAAAGTTCTCGCCGGAGTAAGAAAGTTAGTGCGTTGCAAAAGAAACGCACAATCAATGTCACCTTGAATTCAATTAGACACAAAAGAAAGCGATAGAATCGTCCGTCGTGGGCATTCCTATGGCAGCCGTTTTACGTTACCAGAATGACTCGGGTTTTTCCCGACCAAGGGCTGCCCCAGTAAACTAGCCCTGTCTAGTGAACCCTTTATCACCCCACTTCTTACGTCACAGGAGCAACTGCTTGCAGCAATCTTTCTCCAAATACTTCTTCTCAGGGCTGGTATCGAATCCAACCCTGAGCCATTCTATTGCTGCTCATGCCATAAACGGCTCCATCGGAACACCACCTTGGTTAGGTGCAATAAGGGCATCGGGTGGAGCCACCTTAAGGCCTGTTCAGGCCTTAAGTCACACGGAGTGGTCCACACGGTATGTGGTCACATGTTGCTCCCGCCAGCAGGCGTCCGATGCCTCAACGGTTACTACCCCCTGATAAGCCGGCACTTCCAACCGCCACCACAACCCATACCACCACGGTAAGGAGCCTATCGGCGCAACACAATTCCCCCAACACAGCCCTTTCCTTCTGCTCCAACCCCAGTGCGGGGACAATCCAGCAGTTCTTGGTCACCCGCACAGTCTGTCCCGTGTGTCAGACGAGGGTCCTTGGGCCACCCGATTCCGACACGGAATCTCAATAGCTGCGGTCCAAGAAACCAAGCTACACGCTAGCTTTTCTCTGATAACTAGGGATGGCTATAACGTGCACAGACATGATCGCGAGCGAGACAACGGTGGTGGCCTAACGTTCATAGTCCACCACACGGTGCAGTATCGTCTCATTGATGAAGGCATTGACCGCAGGGACAGCACCTTAGAATGTCAAGTTATTGCTGTCCGGTCAGGCGATGCCGAGCTCGAAATCTTTAATATACACATACCCCCTGTCACCCGCTGCCCGTCAGGATATTACCCTGATATAGGTGCGCTCATCAGAGGTGAAAACCGATTGGATGTAGGTGACTTCAATGCACAGTAGATGGACGATTCGAAATTCAGCATTGTGATCGACGACGCCCCCCTGCTGGGTAGTGGGCAATTGCAGCAGCTCGCCTGATATAACAATTGCTAGCGCTGGTCTGATAAACAGCATAACTTAGATTCGCTTGCATCAGACCTACAACAGATGAAGAGCTCCAGCTTCCCCGTGAGACCCGCGTGACACTGGCACAACTACGTTCTGGATGTTGAAGCAGGTTAAACTCCTACTTATCCAAAATTGACCTCGCCAAACTAAACATATGTCCGACATGTGAAGGCACGCCACACGACGCTAACCACTTTTTCACATACCCCTTAAAACCTACTCATCTCACACCCCTCTCTCTCTGGATCCAACCTGTCGAAGCTTGTTTCCTGGGCCTCCCTTTAGATGAGCTAGACGAAAACGACCGGTGATATACCCTACACTGACGGGGCTTGTACTACTGCTACAACAACAACAAGGGGAATATGTAACAGACAATTTTAGGGATCTGAGGGCATATTTAAGAAAGATCTTTTGTACCCTTTCTATTCTTGTGATAGCAAATTGGTGATAAGGTCTCAAAATAAATGAAGCATATTCCAACGTTGATCAAACAGACGCGGAAAACAGTAATTTCATTGTGTACGGGTCAGAGAAGTTTGAACTGTTCCATCTAACAGGGCTAGTTTATTTGGGGCAACAGTCGAGAAAATCCGAGTCATTCCTCGGCAGGCAATGGCAAACCTCCGAATGTATTTCTGCCATGAAAAAGCTGCTCATAAAAATATAATATTTGCCGTTTGAAACAACATCAAAACGCACACCACAAATAAAGGGTTTTTCAATAAGGGCGGGTAGATGTTGAAATGGAATAAAATGACGTTTGCTGTGTGGCACGTAGCGCTGTCCTGCTGGAACCATATGTCGTCTAGGTCCATATGGTTCAATATGGGCCATAAGAAATTGGAAGGGCCACCACGTCTACCGAAAAATAGGCGCAATGCGCGCAACGTTTGCGTTAATGAACACCCATTTTTAAAATAAAGATTTATCATTTGAACGTGCTGTTCAATCGTGTAACTTGCCATGATGATTTGGCATAAACAACTGAATAATAAACAAAAGATTTGACAGATGTCACCAAAACAAAATGGCTGCCACAGGGCGCCAAAATCGACCCGCGCCAATTGAAACACCATTTAGGAGGAGGACGTCGGCCAAACACCCAAAAAGAGTGTACGCGCCAATTATATGTAGTTAAAAGTTATTGTTTGAGATGAATATAATTGAAAAAAATTGAACACCTTAGTTTGTAGATTAATTATTATGACGTATAATTTTTGCTGCTCAATTTTTGGAGAATTTAAAACTCCAAGCAAATAACAGAGCTACTAGTTGAGCACCCTTTATTTATCTTTAATCGTTGGCAACCACTATTTGCGGGCATTTTTGCGTAGGCACCTATATCTCATCGGCGGCCGCCGTAGCCGAATGGTTTGGTGCGTGACTACCATTCGGAATTCACAGAGAGAACGTCGGTTCGAATCTCGGCGAAACACCAAAATTAAGAAAAATATTTTTCCAATAGCGGTCGCCCTTCGGCAGGCAATGGCAAACCTCCGAGTGTATTTCTGCCATGAAAAAGCTTCTCATAAAAATATCTGCCGTTCGGAGTCGGCTTGAAACTGTAGGTTCCTCCATTTGTCGAACAACATCAAGTGGCACACCACAAATAGGAGAAGGAGCTCGGCCAAACACCCAAAAAGAGTGTACGCGCCAATTATATATATATATATGTATATATACCTACATATATCTCATCACGTAGAAAAAACATTCCTCTTCAATTTGGTATGTATAATATGATAATACCTGTTTATACCTGGCTGACATTAGGTTACGGCCAAGTGAGGGATGGATTGAACTTTTTCGGTAACTCAGGTATATTTCTTTCTAATGAAATATATTTTTTAACAATTACAAGTCGACGTAATTGTTCAAAAATAAATAATTAATTACATTTTAATTAAAATTAATTGCGGCCAAATTTGGATAGCCACCTTTGCGGATCTGCATTGGCTTAGTTATAAATATCGATAAAAATTATATTTTATTAATCAAACATATGAACGTATAAATCACGCAGGCGGATCTCGTACTATTAAGCTCTCTCAAATTGTCTGCCTTCTTATACGCTTGTTATTAAATGGATTAAAGTCGCTTGAGTGCAGAAGGACGATTCTATCGGTTTCTTTTGTGTTTAATTGAATTCAAGGTGACAATCATTGTGAATTTCTTTAGTAACGCATTAAATTTCTTATTCCGGTGAGAACTTTACCTCAAGACATTCAAAACGAAAGCTCGGACTCTACGCGAATTTAATGAGATCTCGAATTCTATATCGTTAGATTTTACAATAACTAAAAATCAATTTTCTTCTCTCATCGTTTAATTCGCTATACAATATGTTTTGTCAACTTGTATTTTAGTTTTATCTCGTTCTATTTGTTATTCTAAAATGGTAACCTGGTCACACTGATATCCAATTGGGCTAGGAGGACGTCACTGAAATTGTAAAACTCGCTGAGAGTAAATTAACGGAACCACTATAGGCGTCATCTCATTATTCTCTACGTCGTGAAGACTAAGTACATATGTACATTGTGTTTATTCCAACCAAACACACAAAAATAGAAACATAAACTCTATGGGGCGAAAATATCGATTTGAGTTAGAGTCAACTTTAGTAAGGGTAATGGAAAATAGTTAGAGCCGCCTTTATTTTTAGGTGTATCAGTTTAATGCCTTGTCCTACCAAGAGCATACTTTTGCCCAAATTTCTATTACTCAATATTGTCAAACACACATTTAGCACTTGAAATTATTTTCTATTTATTTTTAAATAATTTTTATGAACAATTTTTATTGGATACTATTTTATGAAATATTATGAAAGGATTATAGTTTTAGACAACACGACTAACTTATTTTAATAATTGAAGAATGAGACTTGAAATATGTAAAATCAGCCTCCAGATCATAAGTTGAAAAACATCGATTTTGACGTTCATGCTTAGAAGCGAGAAACTTACATAAGCAACGACATTGCATTAAATGCAATATGTTAATATTTCAATTTTAAATTCTTGATTACATTATATTTACAAGTTTACGTTCCTTATATACTAATTTTTAATAACTATTCTTCCGTTATAGGTATCGACTTTAAAATTAGAACAATTGAATTAGACGGAAGAAAAATTAAGCTTCAAATATGGTAATATATACGGTATATAGAAACTTTCAACTATAAAGCTTTTTTTTAGGGATACTGCGGGCCAAGAACGCTTTCGGACAATAACCACTGCTTATTACAGAGGAGCTATGGGTATCATGTTAGTTTACGATATTACACAAGAAAAATCTTTCGAAAATATTAAAAATTGGATACGGAATATAGAAGAAAATGCATCCGCAGACGTAGAAAAGATGCTATTGGGTAATAAATGTGAACTCAATGATAAGCGTCAGGTGTGTATTACTCCTACTCATTTATGTATATATGTATGTACATTAATTTTGCATTTTTTAAATTGTTATAAAAACTTTAAAATTCTCCAACGTTTATCCTTAAACCTTACGAATTCACAGCAAAAAAATGTTCAGCCCAACAGCTAAAGTTAGGAGAAAATATTATATAAAGGATCTTTCAAAAGACGTGCCTAAATATGTTTTTTTTTAAGCATGTAAAAATTTAAATTCAGATTTCACTATATTATTAAAAATACGGCTCCTAACAATAATATGTGAAAATTGGCATCATTTAAATGTCCACCATGCGCACGTCTCTAGGTAAAATCCACCAAACAGTCTATTCATGAAGGCCTAACATTTGAGAACAATGTTGAAGGTTGTTCAGCAATACTTTACGCTACACATACAATATTCTCAACAAAACATCCAATTTTTGGTCTACCAGTGCTTGTTGTAATCTTGTTGTTGTTGTATCAGCATAAACATTCCCCATTCATACACACGGGGAATGCTGCTGGAGTGGCAATCCTTGGCCGGATATAAATCTGGGTCGTTTCGGTAACGTAGAACCGACTGCCGTGAAAACGGCATAGTATTCTCGATAGATCCAGTTTCTCGAAATTTGTTCACCAACCTTTGAATTGTCGACTCATTCGGACGATTATTTCCTTCAAACAAATCTCGAATTTTGCGAGATTTTGTTCTTAAAAATCTTCCATTTTCATAATCTTCTTCTTCTTTCATAGCGTTACAACGCAGGGTGCGTCAAAGCTTCTTTCAAAATGCTCCTCCAAATTCCATTTTCATAATAAGTTTCAATAATTTTACTTTGTTGTTCTATTGTCACAGATGACATAAAAAATCCTTCTAGGAATTATTCACTACTGACATCTAACCGTCGCGTTTGAAACACCCTTTATTACAAAAAATACCTCTTAACTAACAATAATTTTGACTTTATGCTGTACATAATTCATATTTGCTGTGATTGCTACAAAAATGTTTAAATCTTTAATTGAAAATTCATATTTTAATAAAGGAGTTAGCTGTATAGTTGTCGAACAAACATAGTCCAACTTCCATAACGCTGAGAGAGTAACCCCAATAACGAAATCGATGTAATAAATACCTTAAATAGGTATCATTGGCGAGTGCAAGTACAGCAAAAAGACAAGCAAATATTCTAAATCACCTAAATCAAATGTTAACAAGACAGGAAATAGACATAACTTGGGTTTCTCTCAACTATTTTTTCAACATGTAGAACTTCACTCAATAAATGTTCAGTACGGTAGCACCCTAACAGGAACTGCTTGCTGAGCAGCTAGTTATGCTCCTTAACAGGTAGCATATTGGCCTCGTCGTGAAGGTGTTGTATTGGGGACATCAGGAGGCAACCCGTCGCTGTCCGAATGGCAGTGTTTTTTCATGTCTGGAGCTTTATCCACTGCGTGTCGCTGGTTCCAGGCGACCAGACAGGCGCAGCATGGGTTAAAACCGGCCGGCCATTACCTTAAATCTCGATAGCAACAATTCTTTGTCTCTGCCCCAAGTGCTGCCGGCAAGCGATTTGAGGACCTTGTTGCGATTTTGGATTTTAGTGGCAATTGCGCTTGTGTGTGCAGAGAAGGAGAGCAAACTGTCGAAGGTTACACCCAAAATGTTGGGATTGTTTACAGTCGAAATTGGTGTGACATCGACTTTTACCTTGAGGGGCAGTTGGACCTCCTTTTCGACGTGTACTTAGTGGGGGAAAGTTGATGATTCCTCGCAGTGAAAAAGCTAGAAAGGTCGGTGAGGATTTTCCTCTATTTAGATGAATGGTCACGATAAATCACTGACGAGTGACGACCGCTCCGATAGTTGGCGGACCACCTCTTCAGCCCTGACGGGAGTCTCGACTGATAAATATCATCTAGTAGCAATCGGCAGGAATACTTTGTTCTTTAGCCGCGTTATCGCTATTCTCACCTCATCACGGTCGGGTAGCGGAACGACAGTTCCGTCATTAACGATCGGGATATCGCGATCTTCACATTCTCTGTAACATGCTCAATTGTCACTTTTTAACAGGTTCGAGAAGTGTCTCTTCCATAATTTAAGTACGCTCTGGAGTCAGTCACCAGATCACCGTCTTTGTTCTTACAGGAAAACGGCCCGATATTAAAATCTTCTGTAAGCCGCCGAACATTCTGGTACAATTTTCGGACATTCTTCCTATTGACCAGCATCTCAAGCTCCACGCACTCACGTATTTCGCCCTCTCGTCTTTTCTGTCTGATAATACGTCTCTCTTCCTTTTTTAGCTCCCGGTAGCGATCTCATATCGCTCGCGTTGCGCCCCATCGCATCTGTTCTTTCTACGGCAGCATGATCATTTCTCGTCATACCAACTGGCTCGCCGGAATCCGATTTCTTCATCGGCGGCGGTACGTAGAGAGCGAGAAATGTTGCTTCATTGCTCGTGCATGCCGGATTGTTGGACAGCACTCTCTCTCTGAGAGCAAGAATGAGATTCGAGTTGCGAATCTTCGCATGTCTGTTGGGATTGCAACTTTTTGTTGTCGAACATTCTTTGCGTACATCTACCTACGAGATTTTGCTGCACAGAGGCATGTGCGTAGTTTGGGTGCAGCAAGATAATGATCGGAGTCGATGTTGGCTCCTCGGGAGTACATACATCTAAAGCACTAGAAGCGTATCTCTCACAACATCCTCAAAACATGATCGATCTGGCTTCGAGTTAGCCGAATGGGTGGGTGTGTGACTGCCACTCGGAAATGCACAGGCTCGAATCTCCGTGCATCAAACATCAAATGATAGAAATAAAAAAGTTCTTTCTAATAGGCGGCCTCCGTAGCCGGCCGTGAAGGTGCATGACTAACGTGGAAACAAGAAAGAACATAGATCGAATCTCGGTGAAACACCAAAATTAAGAAAAAGTTGTTTTCCTAATAGCGAATATTTGGCCAAAAAGTCGCGCACAAGCAACGATGTGAGAGCAGGGGCGTTATCGGCTGCAAGAGCTAATTTTTGTTCTTCCACAAAGTCGGGCGTTTCTGGCGGATGGCTTCCCGCAAATTGCGCATAACTTGCAGGTAATATTCCTTATTTACCGTTTTACCCTGTGGCAAGAACTCATGATGCACAACGCCCCTGCAATCGAAGAAAACGATAAGCAAAACTTTTACATTCGACCAAACTTGGCGCGCTTTTTTCGGTCTTGGTTCGTGCGGCAGCTTCCATTGAGATAATTGAGTTTTGGTTTCCATGTCATCACCATAAACCCACGATTCGTCACCAGTTAAGGCCCTCTGGAGCAAATTTGGGTCGTCGCGGACAGAGTCCAACATCTCATTAGCCATGTTCATGCGATGCTGCTTTTGGTCGAAATTGAGCAGTTTTGGTACGAATTTTGGTCATGAGTCCGTTGCAGTTCAGTTGGAGGAGCTTGAAGCTCCTCGGGAGTATTGTCGTAACACCGGGAGTGAGGGACGCGTGAGGTTGTCTCCATTGGGCTTGCTGTGCGTTGCGCAGTAGTTGCATTGGCCTGATTGTAGTGGGTAGGCTGCGGATGCAGGGCTCTGCAGCAGAGGGCAACGTAGTCATGTGTCCACTCACTTGTGGTGCGCAAGCCAGAGTACCTTCAAAAGTGGCACCAACCATTGCAATAATTGCACTTGTCAGGTTCCGACGAACCCTGGTCTGACATACGGAGCAGACAGTGAGGGGGACCAAGAGCTGCTGGTTTGTCCCCGCACTTGGGTTAAAGCAAGAGGGTTGTGGGGTCCGAGTTGAGAGTGGTGTTGCACCGATGAGCTTCCTAACCGTTAAGGTTTGATTTGTGGCGGCAGTTTGCAGGACCGTTTGTAGCAGATGCAGCAGTAGAATACCTTTGTTCCAGGGTCGATACCAGCTCTTAAGAGAAGTATTTGGAGTGTTCCCACGACAATCCATAACCGGAACGACCCGGATTTATATCCGGCCAAGGACTGTCACTTCAGCAGCATTTCTTGTATATGCATGGGGAATGTTTAATCTGCTACAACAGCAACAAGAAGTATTTGTAGCAAACTTGCTATCCTACGCAGCTTCTGAGACGATAAATAAGGGATAAAGTACGCTACACTAGACAGGGCTAGTTTACTACAGGGTCCGTCCCTCGAAGTGTTTCCAATTAAAACGGCCATAAATTTAGTGTTTATTCAATTCAAAGTAAAAAATGTGTGAAAATAAGAATCAATTTACTGTTGCTCGATATGACCACCTTTTGCCTTGAGACGGTCCAGAAGCGAACCGCAAGCTGCCCGAATGTGACTTGCAGGTATTTTGGCCCACTCGCGGACAATGCCTTTTTTCAGCGCCTCGAACTGGTGAATCTTTAGTTCGGACCTTGCTTTCCAAAATGGCCCAAAAAGAATAATCTAACGGACTCGCGTCTGGTGAATTTGAGAGCCATTGTGTGAACGGTATGAAGTTCGAAACGTTATTTTTTAGCCATTCTTGGATCAGATTTGTGAGATGGCGCCGAGTCCTGTTGAAAAGTCCATGGTTTGCCACCGAAAGGTTTGTCTGACCACGGCTTAAAGCAACCTCCAGAATACTTTCCCGATAATATTTCGCATTTACCCTGACGCCAAGCTCAATGAAAACGATTGGGGAGCGCCCTTCTCCGGTTACATTGGCCCAACCTTTTACCAGTGGCGGGTTCTGCCTCCTGTTGGCCAATCGATGACTCAAATTCTCGTATGAACGGTCAGTCAAATAAACCCTATCGTTTTGGTAGTTTACGAATTGCTCAATTTGAAAAATTTTCTCGTCTGTCATAAAACAGACGGCCGCCGTAGCCGAATGGGTTGGTGCGTGATTACCATTCGGAATTCACCGAGAGGTCGTTAGTTCGAATCTCGGTGAAGGCAAAATTAATAAAAACATTTTTCTAATAGCGGTCGCCCCTCGGCAGGCAATGGCAAACCTCCGAGTGTATTTCTGCCATGAAAAAGCTCCTCATAAAAATATCTGCCGTTCGGAGTCGGCTTGAAACTGTAGGTCCCTCCATTTGTGGAACAACATCAAGACGCACACCACAAATAGGAGGAGGAGCTCGGCCAAACACCTAACAGAAGTGTACGCGCCAATTATTTATTTTTTTTATTTATTTAGAAATTGACCAAGCGAAGCAACTCCTTCGCTCTCTCAAGTCTGACTTGTTGCTGCTTTGGTTTGAGATCATGTGCATTTCGGACTTTGAGATAATTTTTCAGTATGCGGCGTATGATACTGTCAGATATTGTCAGTTCTTTTGACATTTAATCAACACTTCGTCGAGGATTTCGCTCAAATCGTTTCTTCACTTTTTGAACCATTTCAAGCGACGTTGCAGTCTTTTGATGACCGCCTCCATGATGTTTTGCGATGTTACCAGTATCATTGTAATGAGTAATGGTGCGATAAACAAAATCTTTATTGACTTTAAGGTGCTCGAGCTCACGAGCAATCGCTCGTTGTGATTTCCCAGCCAAATATAATGCAATCACAGTATTAAGTTTAAAATCAAATACTGATTTTCTTTTTTCGCGTTTACTCTCGGCAAAATACTTCCGCGCGCTTGTAAACAATACTCTGCGCTGTCATTTAGCCAACTAACAGACAGCTGGTAAGAGCGGTCTGAAGTTAGTTACACTTCGAGTGCCGGAGGCAGGCCTTAGTCGGGAAAACTCCGAGTCATTCCGGCTGTCCACTATCACAGTTGCTGCTGTCCTCTCTACTACTTCTCTGTCACTGCCGCCGTCGCTGCTTCAATGTTCACGCCACCGTCCGCTGCCACTGGTTTTGATGACATCTTTGTATTAATTTTTAAATTAGAGACTATGCATAAAACCATACACACACACACTTCCTTACCACTGCGTTATCGGCAAAAAACTGTATTTGGAGATATGGTTATAATGCGTACTTGTACAGATTAACACGCGGCGCTTCATTTTTTGTTAGTTTCGTTTATAATATAAAAATCAGAATATTACTAGGCCATTCACTGAGTAATCACTAATCAGCAAGAAACACAAAAACTGCATTTGGGGGCATTCTTATATTACGTGCTTTCGCAGTTTAAGATGCGGCCCTTTATTTGTATTAGTGTCTTCAATATAAAAGTCACAATATTATCAAGACAGTCACTAAATATTTATAAATAAATAACTTCTCCTCCTTCTGTTTGTTTTGACGTCTTCGGTTGTCGGAAAAATAAAGAGCTATTTTCAGAAGGTGCAAACTTCTGTATTCTGTCCACCGTGATGCATACTATACATATAAATATTATAGTATTAGCGTATTTATATAAATGAAGTAAAAGGCGGTGATTTGTTGAGAAACTTCACTGACTTTGGTTATGACCTGCTAGCAATCTGAAATATGCAAGTATATTAAATTAGCCAATCGGTTCTATATTTCTTCAATAAAGGTTTCTCGGGAGCGAGGAGAGCAGTTAGCCGTAGAATATGGGATAAAATTCATGGAGACATCTGCTAAAGCCAGTATCAATGTGGAAGAAGCTTTTCTAACATTGGCCAGCGATATTAAAGCAAAAATGGAAAAACGATTGGTAACCATCTTATAAATGCAGAAATAATTTTGAATTTAAATATTTAATTTATGATTTCAGGAAGCCAATAATCCACCAAAAGGAGGGCATCAATTAAAATTCGCCGAAAATCGAAAAACAGAAACTTGGCTATCGAGATGTAACCTACTCTGACGAGTTCAAAAATACGCATATTATAATACCATACATAATTTTCAGATGTTTAAAAGTTAAGTGATTTTATAATTAAAAACGAAAAACTTTTACAACGTAACATGCTAAAGCGTAAAATTACTATTAAAGAAATGGCCTTTTAAAAAAACGAAGGCCGCACCGAAAAACAAAGTCGTCAACAGAAAAATTGGGTAAATTTTTGTTTGTTTGGATAATTATATGATAGGGTAAAAGCCAGGCGAATATATCACAGTTAATAGCGATTTCTTCGGCCTCTTTTACGAAAATATTGTCATACACTATGTGAAAATATTTCGTATTTCATATGAAAATAGGACAATAAAAATTCAACATTTCCACAAATTATATATTTAATATAATATAATGCATTGAATATAATGAAATAGAACGAGTTAGCTCAATTCTTTAACAACTTTTTTTGGAAGAACTTTGTACACATATAAACAGAAATTATAAAACAAAAGATTGTTCTTGATTTCTTTTGCAGTATAATTATTTTAAATGCACAACAATTTAAGCCAGATTTCAATAAATGGACGCAGACGTGTTTTTCTGGTATCTTAAAACATACTAAGTCTTGCCATAAATTTTGTGACAAATTTTAGAATGCGTACGACGAGAACAAATTTGCAGAAAAAAGCTCCGTTATTTTTGCTTTTGTTCGTATGCATCGTCTCATAAATTATATTCAGTTTCGTGGCAAATTTCGCTTGTTAAAAATGGAAAGGGAACTAAAGAAAATCGTCGAAAATCGAGCATTTCGTCGCTGAACTGGGCATCTTTTGACAAAAGTTTTGATTAAGCAAAATGGCAAAATCTATGCTAAATTTCTAAATATGCGTAAAATTTTACTCAAAGGATTCAGCGTGCCCACCATCCAGCTTCCGCAATGGTTTGGTGGGGAGTGTCTTGTAAAGGCATTACATCTTTTCATTTTTGCGAAAAAGGGGTTAAGACCGGGGCAAAAGTGTACCAGAAGGATGTCTTAGAAGGCATGGTGAACCAGTTGAGCAGTACTTACTGCAATGGAAAGCGTTGAATCTTCCAGCAAGATTCTGCTCCAGCTCATAAGGCAAAAACCACCCAACAGTGTTTAAAAAGATTTTCCTAGGCTCATAGCCTCAGAAGAATGGCCATCTGGAAGTCCAGATGTGAATCCATTCGACTACACAAAATTTGAGACAATAGCCTATCGAAGGCCTCACATAAATTTGGAGACTCAAGCAACCTTTAAGCAGCGACGTCAATATCCCTGGAAATCGTTCGTACTGCAATAGCTGAATAGCCTAATCGTTTAAATACTTGTGTAACAGCAAATAGTACCCATTTCGAATAAAAATTTATTATAGGTATAGAGAAGAGTTGTTCAATCGGCTTGAGAAACAGGATAAATATAGAAGAATGTAGAAAACAATACCGCTAAGTTCGGAAAAAGTTTCTCCGCTGAACCTACAGGGATTATGCTAAGAAGTAAATGAATCGGAATTTTAAACTCGTCTTCGGATATTTTTTTATATGGTTTTGCAGCACTAAATCCTTATTTCTTTTGTTGTCATGTATATCACCTGTAGTACCTCTGGTGACGTAGTTAAAACATTTGCGGACTATTAGGGGTCTTCAAATAGGGGTCTTCAACTTCGAAATAGTATATGCTTGGAATTGAAATGCATAATAACTTAAAAAACCTAAGTGTTTGTTATTTGAATTTTAAATCTATTTTATAACATACCATGGTGATGTTCATGAATCTTGAAAATAGGAAAAAGGCTTTCAAAAATAGACAATTTGGATCCAACATCGGCTCGCAGAAAATGATAAAACAATAACCGGTGCCTTACCAAATGTGCAAAAAATGCAAACCTGTTTTTCGAAATATGGACCAATAATGCACTTCGTTAGTTAATACGAATTGGTTAATTTATCGCTTAATACTAAGCAAATCAACCAATTGGATAAAGTTTCCGCAAACCAAATGGGAAAGGAATTTGCCGAAAATTGTGTGGCAAAGGACGTGCAAGTTTCCAAATGTAGTTGAAAAATTGGATCGCACTTCGTTTAATTTCCACGTTACATGTAACGCTAATGACGAAATAGCAAGCTCGTTCACGATTCGAGAATTTTGACAGCTCCATCGATTGTGAACTTTTTGCTGAAAATCGCTCAGGTAAGATTTTGTTGGAGGAGGAAACACCATTATCCGACGGCTGTGGTAGGTAGGTGAATGGGTTGAAGTAACCGTTTTGAAACCATTATGAGACCTCCAACAGGCAAATACCTTCAACCAACCAGAGTTGTTGATGTAATGAGGAAGGTTGACAGGATTTATGTTGGAACTGTGTCACAGGCTGTCGAATAAAGGAGCACGCAGTGACCTTAATCGTCTGGTTGCAAAATGGATAAAGTTCATACTCTTCCTCTTCCGGATCTTTAAGATCCATCAACGATTCCAAGAGATTTGTAGAAGAGTGACCTCAAACTAATTTGTCCGTGCTACCACCACATTTTACCTTTCCTATCTCTATTCTTTCTACTGAAATCTATCCGATGAAAATCTCGTCTTCCTTAGATATAAGTGAGTCCACTAAACAACCCACTTCCTTAGGAGGTGTTGTATTATCGTAGGGCATGTATGCAGAAACCAAATAGTAATAACGGCCACTAAACGATTGTACTTGAACCATTACCACGTCTGGTGTGCTGAATTGAGAAATCAAAAAGGCCTTTAATAGTATTCCTAACGAGGATACAAGCCCTAGGCCCACCTTCTGACTGGGCATAAAAAAGATCGCAGTGTCTGCTCTCAATCCCTAATCTTAGGCTATCAGGACCAGGGTTCTTGGAACAGCCAGATATCAATGTCCTCCTCCCTGTAATCCTCCAGCACAAGTTTTTCGTAAATTGAATATAATAAGCTCTATTGCAAAGAGCGTGTCTTAGTTGAGTGAGTGTTCGGCCAAGTTGATGGGCGATTTCCTATTTGTAATCGTGTTTGTGTACGTATATATATCCAAGAGGCGTTCTTTTTGTTGTAGACGGGATATGCCGATTGTGTGCGTGAGGGTTCGGGCGGGTCTAATTTTTTAGATAATTTCTCTGCTATCCAACATTTATAATTGGTATTTGAATATCTCTATGTATGACTGATATTGTTCTTAAAACCTCGGATTGAACCCTCTGTAAGATGTCGATGTTAGTAGAGCATGTAGAGCCCCAAAGCTGTACTTCATATGATGTCAATATTGGAATTATATAACAGCACTGATTTCTTCAGTGTAGTTTTCCGGTTCATTGACCAGTATAAATTTGAAATTTAGTGTCTTAAAATTGGAGTTTTAAAATTTATTTGTACCGTTTGGGCAAGAATAAACTTTTTCCAAGTAACGCATTCTGCATTAGATTCTAATATTATCGTAAAATGTTCAATTGGATTTCGATGAACTTTTATTTCTGGTATTCTCTATTCTTCATTTTTTGTAACACATTAAGTCTTCTTGTAAGAAATTACTGAAACTTCTGCATAATTAGCACTTTTCGATGCACAGAAACTTCGCATCGGATCGAATCTGGTTTCACGGATAATTGGGGGTATCTTATAAATCTACGAAAGTTTCATACGGCCGCTATTTTTTATGTACGATCAAACAGCCGTGAAGTCAATGTCACCCAAATTGATCAGCGCTTAAAGTTTGCTGCCGTCCCTCTTCTGGATGCTCAGGAAGCCTTAGCTACCGCAGCAAAAGAGGACGAATTAGAGGACCATTAGGAGAAAGGAGTTGGAGAGTGAATCTCTACCGATGGAGCTTAAATAGCACAGCATCTACCCCAACCTCAATCGTTTCCAGTTGCGACGATATATGTGTCTTTTTAGCTTCTCACTTGGATGTTCCTGTATCCGGTTTTTCCAGTTGCGCATCTAACTTCAAGGACAACTCTGACATCAAGGACGACTGACATCAAGGACAACTGACATTTTCGATTTCATTTATAAAGGCCGCGATGACATAATCACTCCCATGTCTATACCTGGTGCAGATCCCGTAGGTTCTGTCTTCTCTTCCATTTTGATCGATAACTCCTCAGCTTCTAGCTAGAACAAATATTCGCCTACATCAACGATCTCTGCCTCCATAGCCTCGCGCAACCGTGCTTGTAACTCCGTTTTGTTTCCAGTAGTTAACCAGCCACGCTATCCAAACTCTTTCTTAAGGTACTGCATCTTAAGTTCACTCAACTTTGTCATTTTCACGATCTTGTATGATACTGATATCAAAAAGCTGCTACCGCAACAGGCAGTCGGAAGATTCGACCTTCGACTCTCCCACTTTTCAACAGGCCGTCATAGCAAAACCACATTTTACGCTCTCTGCATACCACCAACAAAGAAGAAATCGAATTTCGCGAGCCTGAAAAAGCAACTGACGACGAGATATGTCACATTCCCATGACAGCCGGTTCTACGTTGCCAGAATGACTCGGGTTTTTCCCGACCGAGGGCTGCCGGGTGCAATAAAACCTGTTCAGACCTTAAGACTCATAGGGAGCGGTCCACGCGGTATGTGGCCACGTGTTGTTCCCGCCAGCTGGCGTCTGATGCCTCAACGGCTACTACTCTCCCTGATAGGCCGGCACCACCAACCGCCACCACAACCCATACCTCCACGGTAAGGAGCCTATCGGAGCAACATAACACCTCCGAATTATGGGGATGCCTTCCCTCCTGCTCCAACCTCAGTGCGGGGACAAACCAGCAGCTCTTGGTCCCCGCAGTCTGTTCCGTGTATCAGACCAGAATACCTCGGAACTTGACATAAGTCAAATGCAATTTTTGCAATGACTGGTGCCATTTTCGGAGATGTTCCGGCCTGCGCATCACCCGTGAGTGGACAACTGACTACGTTGCCCCCTGCTGCAGAGCTCTGCACCAGCTACCACCCCCCGTGGCGCGGCCGCCCACCACCATCAGGCCACAACAACTACAGCGGAATGCACAGCAGGCCCAACGTAGGCCTGGAACTGGTGACACGCAGCAGGTAAAGCTAACTGCTATTCGGACAGCGACGGGTTGCCTCCTGATGTGCCCTATTCAACACCTTCACAATGAGGCACAAATGCTCCCTGTAATGGAGCACAACAAGCTGCTCAGAAAGCAGTTCCGGATAGTGTGCTACCACAGGTTTCACCCTTGCAGGCACCTGCTTGAGCCAGAGGCAGAAAGAAATCTACTGGACCAGACAGTGTTGAGACAGTCAATAAACGACATTCATCGGGAGACCGTCACCACCTTCTTAAGCTCCCGTCCTGTGAATGCCGTAATCGGAGTCCAACAACCACCTATAGCAGATGAAGAGCTCCAGCTTTCCCGTGAGACACGCGTAACACTGGCACAATTACATCCTGTATACTGAAGCAGGTTAAACTCCTACTTATCCAGAGTTGACCCCGACATACCAAACATATGTCCGGCATGTGAAGGTACACCGCACGACGCTAACCACCTCTTCACATGCCCTCTAAAACCTACTGATCCAACACCCCTCTCCTTCTGGACCCAATTCGTCGAAACTGCATGTTTCCTGGGCCTAACTTTAGACGAGCTAGACGAAGACGACCGATATACCGCATCTTCTAATTAGTTATTATAAAAAAAAAAAACAAATTACTTCAAGTTAAATTTAAAAAATTGAAAAACAAAAACACTTTAATAACATAATTTTAAGAACCAAAAATTAGGGAATATATAATCATAAAGCACCAGAGTGAAGATATGGTCGGCATCGTTCCTTGAAGGCCTTCAATGAACGTTCATTTACAATATCTTCCACATTTATTTCAGATTGTAATAGTCGGAGCTGAAACAAAAAAAAAAAACAAACAAACAGGATATTAAGAATTATATTATACAAAAAAAATTATGTTTAAAAACCATAAATCTCGGGTATAAATCTGCGTTGTTTCACTTAAAAAAGGCTGAAAGCATATCGTTGGCTCTTCATTACTACCACGAAAAAGTTGCTTATAATGTCTAAGTGCGTGGACCTAATTTAAAAAGTATTACACTCAAATATAGCCAATACCATCCGAATACACTGTGGTGGTAATGGAAAACCTAGCTAAAGTATATAATCACTCATAAAGTTCTGTAAAGTTGTAATGTAAATATTGAGAAATGTTCGCGTCAAGTATGTATTTATATATGGAATTAAAAAATATAATGTAATTAAAATATGAAAAATTCAATGATTTTCGTTCGGGTTTTTGCTTGAAGTTAGAGGCTTTTTCTGGGCTGACCCCTTTCTAATGGGGGATTTATATGCCCGAGGCATTTATTTCCTAAGGCAAAGAAATTGCGCATACAATCGAATTAATACAAAGCGCCAAAACAGATCTGAAGTGCGCAGAGGTGGCACAGCAAAGTGAGCCAACTTATAAATTAGTATGCATGCCAGTCAAACAAAAAGATATACAAATTCGAGAAATGTTGAAAAACCAAAGCAGGCGGCAAAAGAGAAAGTTTCAAATTGCTACGGATTTGGGTAGGAGCAACATATTAGCAAAGACTGCAAGTCTAGTAATTCCAATATTCTGGCGACCTATGCTATCATTGGCTTCAGACCATCTGCCCATTATCATCTCGATTGAGAGACCTGCCGACTTTGTTACTGCGAAACACCAGTCATACGTTAACTTTAACAAAGCTAATTGGGCTGACTTCGCGGAATTTACTGAGGACACTTTCCGCGCTCTGCCCATCCCCTCCGATGTGTACGTAGGCGAGCGCGCATTTCTCAAGGTGCTCACAGCCGCTGCAGTTCGCTTCATTCCCCAGCTGAAGCAGCAGTTTTAGCAAACGAGCGTGACCATCTACGCCAGGCCGATCCCGGAGATACCAGCATAAAGGATCTCAATTTGGAGATTCGGCAACTGGTCACCCAACATAACAGTCGGTTCTACGTTACCGAAACGACCCGGATTTATATCCGCCCAAGGACTATCACTCCAGAAGCATTACCTGTATGTAAGTTTGGAGAATGTTTATGCTGATACAACAACAAAAACAAGAAGAGAATTTAAATTCACCATTGGAGTGAGCAAGCTCTGGTCCACCGTAAGGTCCAAGAAAGCAAAAGCTTCTAGCAGCTTCAGATGGATTAAACACGCTGATGACGAAAAACCTAGGTCCATTGGGAGTAGGATCTACAAGCGTATTCCACCATGGCCAATCTCATAATTCCTTACAAATGGAAAGCACAAAGTGAGACCACTCTCCAATACTGAAATCTGGGAACCCCGCCAACCAAGGGGAGTCTTATCGCCCACAGCACTCACTGACATTAACACTCAGATTAACCGCGGGCTTAACCTGTCCTAGTAGTATTGGACTTGTAGAAGGCTTTCGACTTTCACTCACTCACGCTGCTAGATGACATTGGCAGTCATCTTTCGAGACCAAAACTCAAAACAGAGGAGGATAAAGCAAGGGGTTCCGTAGGGTGGTGTCCTTTCCCCTTGCTTTTCAACTCCTACATATCGAAGCTCCCCCTCCCAACAGAGGGAGCTTCCCTGGGTTCCCATGCTGACGAATGTTCGAAAATGGCGACGAGCAATGACATCAATGGCTTGGGTTGAGAAGTGAACTATTATCTCACGAGGCTTTCTCGCTTTTTCACTGCGAGGAATCTCCAACTTTCCCTCACTAAATCCACGGCGACCCTCTCTACCACCAATTTCTAGATTTGTCACGCTATGTATCTCGCCAAGGGGAATTCATGTTTTTGTTTTAGTATGTATTATGAGATACCAGCTTTTCATCAATATTGAACAATTTAAAATGTGTAAAAGGTAAACATTTAGTTTTTTCTATATATGAAATTAATTTACAATATAGTATAAAGAATGAGGACTATCGAAATATTTGAGGTAAACTTTATAGTACTGATACTCACTTTTATAAAACACAAGTTAGGGATAATTTTAAACTTACATTTTGGCAAACGTAAAATCTAAAGCAAGATTTGTGCTATAAAGGTTTAAAAATGTACAACGAACTGCCAGCAGATAAAAGAAGCTTCAACAGCTTACAAAAAAATAAAAGAAAATGATACCATTATTGCCGGTACGATATCGGCATGGAAATTGGTCCTTTCTAATGCGACTAGCGGATAATGTAATTATGATTTATGATAAATGTTTGTATAAACATAAATTATACGAACTTGTGATGCAATGAATGTGAGTATAATATATACATATGTTTGTACATTATGTATAAGGCTGCAAAAATGTACCAAATGTACGAAAATTACTGATTTGGGTATACTGAATGGGGTAATATTCAGTATAATGCCGGACGCTTTGAAAAAATAAGAGATGTACAGGTGGGATAGAGGAAGGGATATACCTCATCCTAAAGCTGAAAACCGGACCCTCCGGAAGCTTAAAATTTCCAAGCTACTAAAAACTACATTTGTGTGTAACAATTTCTAAATTTTGTCGGTTTACTTTGATATTATAAGAAACACTTGCGTGGCCATAATGGGTAACCAGCCCGAAATTGCATAGAAGACATCCAATCATTTATAATCACCTTACGCTGCTCCAACTTGAATTTTTTATCGATGCTGACATCTTCGCGGTTATTTTCACGTAATTCACGTAACTTCTTCAAGGACTCTGCTGAAGCAAATATGCAATCTTCAATTTTTTTCTTTCGATGTTTGTGGACATCTTGCAACTGAGTATACAAGCTGTTACAGACCCGGTCACAATTAACCTGTCCCTTAAACGACTCTGTTGGAATTGCACTATTCAACGCATGTATTATGTTATCATCCAAAGCCCGCATTTTTTGTATGCTTTCCTAAAATAAATCAAATACATGAAGAGAAATTCTTTGGATCTAAAAGTATACCTGGAATTCAAAGAAATCCTCACATTGACCGCTTGCAGACATTTGAACTTAATATTTTTAATATAAAATAATAGTCCAAAAACAACGGCATCGATTCTCAAATCATGCATATATTTTTAGAGCTTTATAATACGTTCACATATGCATTAATCACTTATAAACCCACCAAATTAATCTATCACATATGGCAGATTACCTGCAAAATCTACAATCAGCTGTCAATACTGCTTTGAGAGATTTTTCTTCATAGAAATTATTTTGGTGGAATACTTCGGTGTTTTTGGTTTCTTCAATTATTACTAACGATATGAAGAAAATACAAGAAGAAGGAATAGCTAATATTATTATGCATTTAGCTGGTAATAATAAACAGTTGGAGGAAATCTGTATGGGACGTTTACTGAGGTTGCAAAAAATTATGACATTAATACGCATGCGAAATTCGAAATAACATTTTATAATAAGTAATAAGAGG
This sequence comes from Anastrepha ludens, assembly GCF_028408465.1. Taxonomy (NCBI): domain Eukaryota; kingdom Metazoa; phylum Arthropoda; class Insecta; order Diptera; family Tephritidae; genus Anastrepha; species Anastrepha ludens. The sequence goes on from NC_071500.1 coordinate 73,646,415, forward strand.
ACAAAGAGTTCATGGGCACACGCTTTTTTACTGTAATATGAATGCATAATTCATAATATTTAACAAACATTTAACTAAAATTATGGCCACAAATCTGTTTTCTTTGCCGGCGTCCATTTCATTTAGTTTTTGTTTTGATGTTTCTTCTTTCATTCGTAATAATAATTATTGATAAGACAGAAAACACAGGGTTATATGTGAAAAAGTATCAGTATTATCTAGGATTAATTTATAATCTCAGATTTTGAGAGAAAAACCTTATTTGGGAACTCGCGCTTTTTAATTACGGATTTTGAGTTAAGCGCGAAAAAGTAGATCATCTACTTATATGTGAACGTATTATTAGACACTTTAATCTAACAGCACTATTCGTCAAGGCGAATTGAGTAGTTTAGGGGCGCCATTAAAAACATTTCCTTTATTTTTCACGTTTTTGACCCCAGCTCAGTTCGCAAAACAAAACAAAAATTACATATTTGTGAAAATTCAGTGAATGGCTTGTTAATATTGTGATTTGTGAGAATTAAACTAATGAAAACGAAGTGCCGATAAAACTGCTTATTTAAGGAAATATCAAACTAAGTAATCAAAATTATATTTGATACGATAGTAAACAACCGCGTGTTTCTACAAACTAAAGAAAATTAAAATGTGTAAGAACAAATTAATATAAAGACTCCAAATCCAGGTTGTATGCGTATTTATGTGAAAGAATCTCTGCAAAAGTGTGTTATGCGTATAATTTTTATGTTTGGTTGTTTTTATTTCTTTCGCTTACTCTTCCTCTTTACAGACAAGTAATTCCCCTTCCTTTTGTTTGTTTATAGAAAGACTCTTACGACACGGCGAATTCGAATTCCATTTTCTCTATAAATCTTGCCTATTCACGGCGTTACTTTATTTTTCGCGAATTTATAAGACTGACGTCAGACCCCTTTCCAATACAAAAGAAACGAAATTAGCAGAAATTACTTGTTTGTGAAAATACAGTAGAAGGGTTTGGTAGTAGTTTGATATGTCAAATTTAAACGAAACAAACGAAGTCCCATCTGTTAAAGCGCAAATTAATATAAAACCTCACAATACAGTTTGTTGCATACGGAAGACGCCGTGAAAACAAAGTATGTGCTTTGGTTGTTTCTATTGCTTTATCCCACTCTTCCTCATAACAAACGAGCAATTTCCCTTGCTCTATTTATGTGCTCTTACGACCCGGCGAATTCGGAGGACTCAATCTTGTATTCTACCATTCTTGGTCTAAGGCAAATTTACTGCAGGTGCTGGCATCCCATGATTAAATTATAGAAGGTTCATATGAAAGATCATACGAATACATTTTAACAACACTTACTTATATTAAGGACGTTAAGTAAGTTAAGCTAGACTAAAAGTACCTACACACATAAGGCGTTTTTTCAATATGTGCGCTTCAACTTTTTTCCGATATGGAGGGCGAACGACGCAATATTTTTTATTTTTCGCTTATCATTTGTAAACTTCATTAGTATACATTTCATCATGGAACGCTACACACTTGAGCAACGCTTGCAAATCATTGAATTTTATTATAAAAATGCGTGTTCTGTTAAGAAAGTTTAAAGTCGAAAAATCATCTTCAGTGATGAAGCTCACTTTTGGCTCAATGGCTTTGTCAACAAGCAAAATATGCGTTACTGGGCAGAAAGCAATCCACACGTGATTCATGAGGCGCCGTTGCATCCCGAAAAAATCACTGTTTGGTGCGGTTTACATGCCGGCGGCGTAATTGGCCCATATTTTTTTGTTGACGAGAACGATCGCCACGTTACTGTGAATGGAAATCGATACCGCGACATGATAAACGATTATTTTTGGCCGCAATTGAATGGTATGGACTTAGACGACATGTGGCTTCAACAGGACGGGGCCACAAGCCACATAGCACACGCTACAATTGATTTGTTGAAGAGTAAGTTCGATGAGCGCATTATTTCCAGAAATGGACCGGTCGAATGGCCGCTGCGCTCGTGTGATTTGACGCCTCTAGACTATTTTCTTTGGGGTTATGTGAAGTCATTGGTCTATAGTAACAAGCCGGCGACGATTTGTGAGCTCAGAGCCAATATTGAACGCGAAATTGCTGGAATTTCGGCCGATTTATGCAAAAGAGTGGTCGAAAATTGGGTTCAACGATTGGACTTTGTAAAACGTGCACGCGGTGGTCATGCAAAAGAAATCGAATCGAAAAAAAAATTAGTTAAAAAAGTCAAACCGTTTGTGTTTTATTCAAAAAGTTCAAAAGGTGAAGCGCTCTTACTGGAAAACGCTTTACATCTATTAATTGCCAAAATCGTTGCTCTACGTCCATCCACAAAAAATTTCTAGAATCCGACAACTCAAAACGATTTAATAGTTTTATAATACATAGAATATTTCTTCTTTTTCTGTTCGCCAATCACTTACCCATATTTTTCAGCTTTTTCTTTTTTGTTTTTCTCTCTATTTATGTTCTCTTTCCCTTTTTCTTTTTAAACTGGGATAAATAACAAACATTGGATTCGCGTCATATTTTGAGCCGTTTGTTGTGTATGGCCAACGACAGCGAGGATGTTTGCTGAATTGCTCGCGTCGTCTATACCCTACTTTATTTTAACGTACTTCTTCCAACCATGTAAATATCGCCTGTTTTGAAAATCGATGTATAACTCACAAGTCTACTATCAATTATCAATTTGGTAAAAAAAATTGCAATGCTTTACTGCAAAAGTTTTTGTCAGAAACTTAACTTGCACCGTTTGAGGTCGATTTCTTCATTAGTACAAACAAAAGCCTTTATAGATGGCAATTGGGTTAAAGCTCAGAATAATGAGGAATTCGAAGTTTTCAACCCGGCAAATGGAGCTGTGATAGGATCGGTTCCTAATATGGATCCCAAAGATGCTAACCAAGCAGTACATGCTGCAAAGAAAGCTTTTGAACTTTCCGAGTGGTCGAAGATGACTGCCAAAGAACGTTCAAGCTTATTGAAGGTAAGAGAAAATATTTACAAAAAATTAAGTATTGGGAAAAATCTTTAAATTTCAGAAATGGTATTATCTGATAGAAAAAAATGCAGATGAATTAGCTTCGATTATGAGCGCAGAATCTGGCAAGCCAATAAATGAAGCTCGGGGAGAAGTTACTTATGGTAATGCATTTGTAGAATGGTTTGCGGAAGAAGCACGACGAATTTGCGGGGAAGTAGTCCCAAGTCCAACTAAAGATCGAGAAATAATTGTACTAAAACAGCCTTTAGGTGTGGCTGCCCTTATTACCCCGTGGAATTTCCCAATGGCAATGATTACTCGAAAAGCTGGAGCGGCATTGGCAGCAGGTTTGATAAAGCAATTTAAGACTAAGGGTCTCAGCACACGAGTCGTATCGTCAGCGGCACTACATTGTTTTTTAATGTAGCACCGCTGATGATACGCTTGCTTGTCTGCACACTATGCCACTAGCTATCGCACAAGTACGAGTTGTCAATATGTCGAGCGATGAAGAGGAATTTATTTTATTGTATTATCTTCTCCATCAGAGGAGAAATAAAAGAATGTACGGAGGCACTGGGTGCATCCGTACATTAGGAATAACTTAAACAGCAGATTATTCATTGCCACAATGGAGTTACAAGAGGATGATTACAAATTTCAGACGTTTACCTACACAAATGATTACAACGATTATAAATTTCAGACATTTTACAGAATGTCTAAAAGTGCTTTTAAGGAGCTTGTAGAAATTTTGAAGCCGACTATTTAAAAACAAAATACTAACACTGGAAATCAAAAACAAACTACATGTGGTACAGGTATTTGACGACTCTACTGTGTGATAAGCGTCATGCGGCATGTCTGGCGACCTGTGTGCGGTTCGCCATTTGAACACAAGTGTGCGACAAGGAAGCGTATGCGTTGCATACATTTTGTCAAGCTACGATGACGATGCGACCCGTTTGCGGAGGCCCTAATATGTTTTAGTTTATTTGACATCTATTAGTCCAAATAAATTTTTTTATAATTGTATTCACGATGCAAGTAATTGCTTCGAATTGTCACAAATTTTGTAAAATCGCATTAGTGGTGTCTAAAAACAGAGAGTGTCTAATCGAGAGAGCAAAATAGCATTTCCTTCAGTATAATTAAATAATACAGTTTTCGCTAGAAAAAAGTAAGGGTTGGCTTTTCATTACTACCACGAAAAGATTGCTTGCAAGGTCCAAGTGCGTGGACCGAATTTAAAAATTATTACACTCAAATGTAGTCACTATATCAGCCTTTTGATTTATAGTAATTTTATAAATTACAATTAAGAATTAATAGCAATATTTAACGTAAAAAATTCATCTTTTTTGCATAAGCTTGGAAAAATATCCTATTTAATTAAGCTTGGTGGAGGTGTTAGGGAGTGGTTCAAGAACAGCCTTTATAACTCCCAATTATTCCGGAAATAATAGTTATGTAATTGTTTGCCCTCGGGAGCTTCACTATAGTTTGGCTCATTATAATATAGCATCCGTCACTCGAAGTGTAACCAATTAAAAAGGCCGTAAATTTAGTTCTGAAAATTACTTTTATTCAATTCAGAGTAAAAAATGTGTGAAGATAATACAAAATTAAAAATCAATTTACTTTTGATCGATATGACTGGTGTAGCTTTTAGTTCGGACCTTGCACTCCAAAATGGCACATCGGATTCGCGTCTAGTGAACTTGAAAGCCATTTTATGGACTTTAGGAAGTTCGAAACGTTGTTTTTTTAGCCATTCTTGGTTTACTCGATCTTTGTGAGACAGTGCCGAGTTGTGTTGAAAGGTCCATGGTATGCCACCGAAATGTTTGTCTGCCCTCGGCTTTAAAGCAACCTCTAGAATACTTTCCCGGTAAAATTCCGCATTTACCTTGACGCCAGACTCGATGAAAACGATTGAAGCGCCCTTTAGCGGTTACAGTGGCCCAAACCATTATCTGTGGCGGGTGCTGCCTCCTGGTGGCCAAGAGATGACTCAAATTCTCTTATGAACGGTCAGTCAAATAAACCCTATCGGTTTGGGAGTTTACGAATTGCTCAATTTGAAAAATTTTCTCGTCCGAAAACACAATTTTCGGAAATTGATCAAGCGAAGCAACTCCTTCGCTCTCTCAAGGCTTGACTTTGAAATCATTTTTCAGTATGTGGCGGATGCTACGGTCAGATACTTTCAGTTCTTTCGCCATTTGATTGGTACTCCGTCGGGAATTTCGCTCAAGTCGCTTCTTCACTTTTTCAACAATTTCACGTGACGTTGTAGTCTTTTGATGACAGCCTCCATGACGTTTTGCGATGCTACCAGTGTTATTGTATCGAGTAATGGTGCGATAAACAAACACTTTATTTACTTTAAGATGCTCGAGCTCACGAACAATCGCTGGTTGTGATTTTTCAGTCATACCTATATAAAGCTATCACAGTATTAAGTTTGAAATCCATTACTGATTTTCTCTTTTCGCGTTTACTTTCGGTAGAATGGTTCCGCGCACTTGTAAACAATACTCTGTGCTGTCATTTAGCCAACTGACAGGCAGCTGGTGTCCGTGCATCCACAACTTACATACTTGCATACTTGCCGTTTAGAGTACAGTACATATATTTTACACTTATATGAAATTACTATTGGTAGAAGGGAGAGATAATATCACACCGACAAGTGGAAAATAATATCAAATCAAATATTTGATTCTCATGTATCATCGCTTGTATTAGAGACTTTGCCGAAAGTGTTTAGCATTGTCTTGTAGGGAAAGCTTTCAACCAATAGATTCAAATAGGCATGTATGCATTTTTTGTTTTGACTACTTGACTCACTGTATAAATTGTGACTAATTAAAAAATAACCGCTCAATAATGTAATAAATATGACATATCATTCATAAGGTATTTGAGAAACTGAAATTGAACTGGAAAGGAACTACATTTTACAAAACTTATCGTTTGTGCTTTTAAAATTTATTTACCAGTTATTATAATTAAGCTGAAAATATTATTTAACTTATTTTTATAATAAATAGGTTGCACTATAATCATCAAACCCGCTGAGGACACGCCGCTTACAGCTTTAGCGCTTGTCAAACTGGCAGAACAGGCCGGTTTCCCGAACGGCGTAATTAATATTATTACAACAAATAAAGCTGCCCCAATAGGTGAATTGTTTTGCAAAAGCCCAGATGTCAAAGGTATATCCTTTACTGGATCCACAGAAGTAGGGAAATGGTTATTTCGCAATTCGTCGGATGGAATTAAACGGCTATCATTGGAATTAGGGGGCAATGCCCCATTTATTGTTTTTAATTCAGCCAACTTAGAAATTGCAGTTAACGCTGCTCTTTCATGTAAATTTCGTAACTGTGGACAAACTTGCATATCAGCAAATCGATTTTTTTTGCAAGAAGAAATACATGACAAGTTCATAAATTTATTAAAACAGCGTGTCGAGACATTGAAAATTGGAGAAGGTTCCGAGCCTGGTGTTCAAATTGGCCCACTAATAAATACTATGCAATTTAACAAGGTAAATAACCATATTTCTTTCAAGATTAATTTTATTTACATTTATTTAGGTTAATGCGTTTGTGGAAGATGCTCGTTTGAAAAATGCCAATATAATATCTGGCGGCAAACCACTAACGAATTTGGGAAACTTGTTTTACTCCCCAACTATAATCACAGATGTACCTGTCAATGCTAAACTGTATACGGAGGAAGTTTTTGGTCCAGTTGTTTCTATTGTAAAATTTAAAACTGAAGAAGAAGTTATAAATGCTGCTAACAATTCCAATCGTGGGCTTGCTGGGTATTTCTTCAGTGAAAATATCCAACAAGTATTTCGAGTAGCGAAGCTGCTGGAAGTTGGTATGGTAGGTGTTAATGAAGCCCTAATATCTGCAGCAGAAGCTCCTTTTGGTGGAGTCAAAGAGTCGGGTATAGGACGGGAAGGTTGTCATCATGGCATTGATGAATACGTCGAAATTAAATATGTGTGTATGGGTAACTTGAAGTATTAAATATGGTTTGCGGGAATGCATACATTAAATATATTGAAGGATAATTTATATGTTAAGAATATTACAAGATGTGATAGTCTTCCAAATGTTTGAATGAACGTTATTTAAAGTACAATAAATAAATTAACAAAAAGCTCGGAAAGAGCAAACTTCCATTATATAATAATGTAATACACGTATGTATGGTTTTATTTATTTCAAAATATGTGAAGTTAATTTTCTCTATGTAATTCAGTACCACGGTATTTGTCGTAATTTAGCAAGCTCTACATGCTTATTTATTTGAGAATGATTAATTCAGAAGTTTTGGTGTTCTCTCGTACCAATTCGCAAATTCATTGCATTCCAAGGACTATTATTGTTTAGCAGTTTACAATGCCCTGTTCTAATAGTAGACCCAGGAAATAAAGGCAGTGCAGGGTCGATTCTAAAAAATTGATATGGAGTTAAATTTATAAATTCCAAATAGTGGCTATAGAAGATTCGAAATATAAAAATTGGTTAGCAACAAATTTTTTATCAACGACCTAGTTAACTTACGTAAAGAGAATACCCCAAACGCGGTGTACAGGGCCAAGTTCGCCGAATCCATCGCAGAATACAAATTTAACGGGTGGAAATTGATTTTTACTGACGGGTCAAAAGGATCCCACACTTCTTACGCAGTGGTAACAGAAAATCAGGAAGTTATCGCGTACGGCCTTCTATTTTCATTCTGCTCTATTTTCACCGCTGAAGCAACCGCCATACTACAAGCCGTTCAATACTGCGCCAAAAGTAAGGGTAAGCATATAATTTGCTCCGACAGTTTGTCCTGCTTCCAAGCCATTAAAAACAACAAAAAATCAAGCAAAATAATCGATAGTATCAAAAACATACTAATAACCCATCGGAGCAGCATCAAAATTATGTGGATACCTGGGCACTCCGGCATCCAGGGTAACACACTGGCAGATACAATTGCCAAAGACATGTCCATCACACCAACAGTCACATCACAAATCATTCTACCTAGCGACATACACCGACTCATTCATGTACAGAGGCAAACCAAGTTACTTCGCGAATGGTCGTATTACAAACATCATTATTCCAACATCAACCCTAAACGTTCCAAACCTACATATCCAACATCGGTACCCACCAACCACATTACCCCATACACACGACTCCGTATTGGACACACCATAATCACCAGCGTACACCTATTAAAGGGTAATACACCCAACACATGCCCCTTCTGCCAAGCAACAGTCAGTGTACATCACCTACTGGTATCCTGCCCAGAACTTGCTTCTCAAAGGCATCACCACTTCAGGAGCACAGACCCTCTTCTACTTCTAAAAGAATCCACTGAAGAAAACATCAAACATATTTACAAATTTCTGAAGGACACCGACCTACTCCGTCGTATCTGATTCAACATATAGTACATCACGAGACAGCCGAAAGCCTCTGCTGCTAGCGCTGCGTTTACTTAGTTTACTTTTAATTTTATTATCATGTAAGCTCCAAAAAAAAAAAAAAATAAAAATAAAAAAAAAAAAAAAAAAATAAAAAAAAAAAATTGAAAAGTAGGGGAGAAAGAAAGCCTCCCTGCGGCGTCTTTCTTTATCCTCCTGCCGAATCTCCAAATTGAGATCCTTCATTCAATGGTCGCCGGGAATAGGCCTGGTGTAGGTGGTTCGCAAGCACGGCCGCTTCTGCTGGAAGCTTTGACGGATTTAGACTAGGTATAGGGCGATTCCCAACAGCAGTGTTCACTTTTCGGAATATATGCTCGCAAGCAAATGCATCTGTAGGAACGGGAAATGCAATCAGCTTTATTATGGTTAATATAATATAGGTGGCGTGATTCGAGAAGATAATGAGCAAATGGTTGGATGTAAGAGATAGCTTAGGTCGCAAGCGTTTTGCCATATTGTCCTGAGATCACCTGATTCAAAAACGCTAGTTTATGTAACATGTATATATATTTACATATATATAGTATATATAATAATGTATATATATACGAGTATATATAATTGGCGCGTACACCCGTTTTGGGTGTTGGGCCGAGCTCGTCCTCCTGTTTGTGGTGTGCGTCTTGATGTTGTTCCACAAATAGAGGGACCTACAGTTTCAAGCCGACTCCGAACGGCAGATCTTTTTTTGAGGAGCTTTTTCGTGGCAGAAATACACTCGGAGGTTTGCCATTGCCTGCCGAGGGGCGACCGCTATTAGAAAAATATATTCTCCAAAGCTCTGCGACCACGGCAAGCACCAATACAAAGAAGTGAGTTCTCATGGGAACGGGATCATCTTAGCCACAAATACATCAACCGGAATGAATAAATGTTTTATACGCCTCAGGTTAGGCCATTATTGCCTTCTTACGCACGATTACCTTTTGAAGTATACTCAACCACCATCATGTACTTTCTGCAACTCATCGGATCTAAGTGTTTCTTACATCTTAAGTTGTACCGCTCTCTCCCATCTACGCACGCAATATTTTTCAAATAAAAGCCTAATTGATATATGATACAATGTATTTAGTATACACTTATGCATCGTAAAATATAGCTTACCAAAAACATTTAGCGTCAGAAAATTTTACTTCACCTTACAAAAATAGTTTCTCACACTTCATACATAACTGTTGATACATAGGTATAAGTGAATATATAATATTTTATTCATCAACAATACACTTGCATACTTTAATTCAGTCAAGTACTTCAATACTACTATCAAAAAGATTAATCAACTTATAGCAATCGTTTAATTTTCTCCTATCTCCAAGTTTTTCCAAGGTTTTAGCAGCTTCAGATAGCATTCCAACCCGTTCTCCAGGCGAACAAAGTAACGCGGTAGGTAGATACTTACATGCAATATAAATGGCTGTAGCCCTCTCACGTTCAAATCCATCATAACTGTTGCTTTTGTCTTTACCTCCACATATCACAGATGACCTGAGTGTCCTATGACGTAGACTTCTGTCTAAAAGTTGCTGAGTGGGTCCAGGTGAAACTCCAGCCATAAGACGGCATACGGCTTCGTACAGGTAAATACGCTGATGTCCAATCTAGGAATGAAAAAAAGAAGGAAAATGTTATAAGTGTACTTATTGTCTAAACTTCGAATAGTACTCGTATAAACTTTGAATAATATGCAGCGAGTTAAGTCCTAGTGTTAGGACGATTGTAATCTTTGAGTTTCCGTTTCTTTACAGAGCTCAAGAAATAAAGTATGTATATTTTACGTCCACCTTGTGGCATGATAAACTTATAAAAATAAACAATAAAGTAGCGGGAAGTGCGCAAGTAACAAAGCAAACATAGTTAACGGTCGGAACATCAACTCAGCTCATCTCAGCACTCGCACAAGGTACGGGACTCAACGGCATACAGTAAAATCAAAAAGTAGTTACCGGCGCATTTGTTGCAAATATTATAAAATCCCTACAATAGCGTAGCATAACTAGTTAACTGTAGGATGCAATATTAAAATAAAAAGTATTCATTCATAGAACTCTTTCTGCTCTACAAAACTATGTATGTTATTTGTATTTTTGAGTTATTTAATTTTTTATTAGTTTTGAGGCTTAGAAATGGAGACAAGAATCAAAATTTTCGACACCTGCTCTTCTTTGCTTTTCATTAAACGAGCTTAACAAAACAAAAAAACAAAGCAAGTCGCCTTCAAATTGCCGTCATCGAGCAACACGCGGTCATAAGCAGCACTTTTTGTACGGAATCGTCACGATAGATGAGAAATCGTGCCTATACATCAATATGAAGCAGAGAAAGGAGTGAGTGACTTCAGGAGATACAATAACTTTACAATTAGACTACATACATACATATATTATGCAAGATCTGTTGATGTCTTTCTTTTAAACCGTCTTAGACTATATTTCTCTACAATTGAGAGCCCCCATTCGAATCATAAGACATGAGTGCGTTAGTAACCTGTTTATGTGTTTTCTGCTTGCCGATGAATAGCAGCATTAAGCATGTACCACGGTGCATCAGGCATGGTCCTAATTGTTTTGGATAGGAGACGTTGCAGCATACTTAAACTTGATTTAAAAGCAATGCCCCAAACCTCTATCCCATATTTCCAAATCGATACAATTGTCGTTATATAAATAAGGATCTTATTTTTCAATTTAATTTGGACCAAGCAGCCAGTACAGATTTGAATTAAAATTATCAGTGCACACAAATGGCAAAGTAAACCCACGAATGTAAACAAAACAACTCATTTTGACTTTATTCATATCAATGGTGAAAAAATCAGCTGGGTGGATGCCGGTGGCAGTATCCTTTCCACCCCTCGGTACTCAGCTAGTAAGGCTTCGAAAGCCAGAAGCAATATAAGAATGAATTGTAAAATCGAAAAAATGGTGTCCGCCATATACAACATCAAATTTGTTATAGAAGATTAGGCATTTATCTTTCTTTATCATTCCAACAATACCAAATACATACGTCTATATCTGGGGCAAAAAAATGTTTGATTTTTATTCGCTCAGAAAGTACTAGGCGACGCAGCGAAGCAAATACCGTGTCGAACGAACAGAAAAATTTTACGATTAGAGGACACACTTGCATACACACATACCTATATGGGTTGTGCACTCGCCATGACAAAAATTCGCTGTTCACCAAATGTTTTTGTCTTCATCAAGGCCAATAAGCTTATGGACGGCTCAGGTGTGTGAGGGAAGATGGGGTGGACTTGTTTTATGAATGAGCGCGTAGAGTAAAATAGTTTTTGCTATATTAAAGAACATTATGAATGCTTGGTGGCAAAGCGGCTATCGCACATGCTGCTGCTTCTGCGCCTACGAAGGTACTTTATTTTTGTAAGTATAATATTGGAATTTCGACTAGTGGATGAAAACTTTTAAGAAAACATCTTTTTCTAGGTAAATAACGTTCAACGTAACGTAACTTGTGTTAACGTTCAACGTATTTATTTTCTTTGCTACGCATTCAAATACCTCTCGGGTTAAATACCAAAGGGTTAATAATGATACTCGGCATATGTCCGCCTGCTTCGGCACTTGCTTCGTGTCGATTTCTTTTTGTCTATGTGGACCGAAATGAATCGCTTTACGCTTTAACAGCATTGGAAAATATTATTTTGAAGTTAATGTTGTAAAACCCAAACAGAAGTTAAAGACATTTTTTTTTGCCTAAGTAGACTATGTTATCCAGCAAAATTGTCGGAAAACTTGGACGTGTTCATCGAGAAGCAAATCTATCTTCATAGAGTGGTAATTTGCTGTGGATTTTGGAGCGGTGGCATCACTGGCCCATTTTTCTTTGCTGCTCGGAACGCCGTTTTAATGAACGGTGAGGCATTATAAAAGATTTTTGTGGCCGCAAATTGAAGACATCGGTTTGAACGATTTTTCTGTGCCATTATTTTTATCTTTATTCAAATCACGGAAATTTGGTGGATGTATGCACTTTAAATGATTGGTCTTAGCAGTTGTGCGTGAGAAGGACAAAAAATAATCAAACAATTTAGCTACCTGCGTTTTTCCCTTCGCTACTACGGGCGGCCGCCATAGCCGAATGGGTTGGTTTGTGATTACCATTCGGAATTCACAGAGAGTACTTAGGTTCGAATCTCGGTGAAACACCAAAAATAAGAAAAACATTTTTCTAATAGCGATCGCCCCTTCTATCTGCCGTTCGGAGTCGGCTTGAAACTGTAGGTCCTTCCATTTGTGGAACAACATCAAGACGCACACCACAAATAGGAGGTGGAACTCGGCCAAGCACCCAAAAGGGGTGTACGCACCAATTATATACAATATATACCTACATATACTACGGTAAATTTAAAGTGTTCACAATAAACCTATAGCAAACTTTATATTTATTTTACAAGTTGAGAAATAAAATAATTAAAATACACTAAAATAATTTCAACTTGTTGATTTTCAGAGTTGTCTGGTTGAAGTATGCAACCACTTCAAAGATTGAAAAATTTTCGAGAAAAAAATGCTGAACAAATCACCCGGCTAAATCACTATCCCTTGCACATCTAGTGTTGACTCTACTCAAACTCATATATTTGATTTCAATTCGGACACTTCAAAAAAAAGGTATGGGTTTGATTGCTTTTTAATTCTATTTAATTTAAAATTATTATGTAAATATTGGTTTTAATTACTTATTTTGTAAACTTATTAGCTATTAGAAATAAAGAAATACTTACTTGTAGGTCTTCTATAACGCAACGCATAGAATTGAGGTCTTTTTGAAACTTCTCTAAATAATCGTCGGGAACTTGCTTTGACATAACATTATCAGCTGTCATGAATTTAGTCTCCCAAAGCTGAGTCTTATTTTCTAGAACCCAATCACAAGTTAACAACTGGAACAACTAAAGTAAAAAAGGAGAAAAATATTAAATTCATTTTAAATTTAAATAATTAATTTAATTATTTGAGTTTCCAAAACAATTAACTGTTGAACAAAATTCCAACGCAAATTTAAGTATTCATTAAGGCTGGTTAAGCCATCGCCTTGAAGAGAATTCTGTCAGAAGGTAGAAAGCACTTCAGAGGCCAGCAGACTCCTGAAAGTGTATTCAGTGAGTCGTAGCAACCCTAGCTACCCCATAAAGGAGGACCGCAATTGGAAAATGAAGTGTGAAGAAACACTAGAATGATAATACTATTGCAGACGTATTTTCTAGGATGTCTTTATGACAAAGAAAATAGTACACATCTTAGGAACTACAATAGGAGTCCCCTAATTAGAAGGTACTTTAATCAGTTGCACTCAGGCAAAACTGTGCCTACTCAGCAGATGGAACGCTGAAGCTCTTAAAAACGCAAACAAAAGTGGCCTCAACTAATCATTGGCTTACCAGAGACAGAAAAGTGTGGCAAGCCAAGCTTGAATCTTATAGAAATTTCTGTAGTACAGTCGAAGAAAAGAAGGAAAAAGCTAGACTTTGTAAGGTCCTTCAACTAGGCTTCAGTAAGGCTGGATTTTATTCGAAAACCTGACGATTTATATACTATTTCCATGCTCCACTTGAAACCCATTTTCCGGGCAGTAGAACGCTTTCTGAAGCAGAATTGACATTAACGGTAACAATGGTGGGACCTCTAGGTATAGCTGATATATTGCTAGTTAGATAGTGACAGAAGAATCGATAAGCTTTTCCTTATCTTCATTTGAAAACTTTAAGTCCCCTGGACCTGATGAAATATATTCAGCAATGCTAAAGAAAGAAGGAAACATAGTTATATATATATACCTATACAAGTTTTAGACCAATAAGTTTGACATCGTTCTTGTTGAAAAGTCTAAAAGAGTGATAGAGAAACATATTCAAGTGAGGGTATTGCCGTGTAGTCCACTTAGTAGAAGTCAACATGCTTCCCAGGCTGGAAGTTGACTAGTAATCAATGGTACTGCCACTTTTGACTCAATATGTTCCTCTGCCGAACGACACGGAATTAATCAAACCATTTCATGCTCTCTGATAGGTTACTAATCGCTGGTGAGAATAGTGACGAACTAATTACTGTCAGGGACAAGAAAGGATGCCCCAAGAGGGCGTTTTTTTCCGTTGTTGTGGTGCTTCGTCGTAGATTCTCTGCTAACGTAGATGCAGGAAATCGGATTTCATATTTAAGCATATGCGAACGATGTCTGTGCTCTAGCTTTGCATGAACGTACAGAAAATTCTGGATAAACGCGACGACTGGTGCACGAGACAAGGTCCCTCCGTCAATCCGTACAAAACTACCTTAGTCTTGTTCACGGGAAAACGGAAATTGGATGGACTTAGTCTTCCAGCACTCAAAAGTGTGACACTCAGTCTCTCCGAGAGAGAGAAGAAAACCTGAAGTCTGAAACCTGCTGTAGTCGTTTGGATATGCACAGCACTTATCAGACCAATCACCACTTATGCTTATGTGGTTTGGTGGCGACGGACTACAACAGGAAGCAATAAAATCAATATGTAGACTCCATAAATATGGTTTCTGAAACAAAGATACACAGAAATATTTTCATTTGGAAGAACATTTGAGCAATGAAACAGGTTTGACGGATGTATTCTTTACCGATGGGTCCAAGAATGAAAGGTTCTGGAACCGGATGATACTTAAACGATAGTTAAAAGTACCATTATGCTATGAGAAGAATGGCAACTGTTTTCCAAACGGAAATTTTTGCCATTCTGATAGTAGCGACCATTCTGCTTGAGAGGAAATGGAGCGAGAAACAGATTGGAGTCTTTAGTTACAGTCAGGCTGCACTAAAGGCTCTGGAGAACACAAAGCAAACCTTAAGGGTTCCCAAGAATGGGTTTTGCTTATTTTGCTCATTATATGGGTTCCAGGACTCTACGTTGTTCAAAGGAATGAAATTGCTGATAAATTGGCCAACTGTGGATGAGCGGTTCCCCCACAGGGACCAGAGGCAATAACCGGAATTAATTCTGCAGGAATCAAGCGATGGATCAGCGATTATGTATGCCTAGAAACGCTGAAAAGTATTGTTACAAGCCCAACAGAAAACTGTCGGACTTTCTTCTAAAACTTGGAAGAAAAGATGTTAGGTTGATGGTCGGTATTATTACAGGACACAATCCGTGGGGTCAACATATGACTGGTTGAGGACCGATTTGCCTGTCTAGCTTAGAGGAGGCGGATATCACTGAGCATTTTCTCTGTGATATTCCCGCATTTGCTAGAACAAGACTGCGATTTTAAGGTTCCGATGTCATGAGAACGAGGAAAATTCGGAGGATATTTTCAGATTTACTAAGGAATCTGGAAATTCTCACAGGTCTCACTACTATTTCTCTATTCTATCCTATATTCTTCCTTCTGTTATATCTCTCCATTCCTCCTTGGCTCTCCTTCAGGCCATTTAAATACAACGAGTGTTTTAGGAGGTACCAAATCCCTCAGTGCTTCTTGGCTCGACCTTTCAGATTTCAATTGCATGCGTATTAATGCTATCATATTTACAAGTAATTGTATCAGCATTTCGTTGCATGTACATGATTAGGCTAGTTATATGGTTGTACTGGCATGTTCTGAATGTCGTTCGATTTGAAATTGGTGCGTTTTGCAAATTATTTTTGAGTATTTGAAATGAAAGTAATAAATGCTTCAAATGGAAACTGCTAGAAATACATCTTTACGCCACATCCAAAGATTTATATATACGTTAGGGAATATATTGTTTGGGGAATAAGTCATAGTGTTTTTATATTTTCTTTTATTTTACAACGATTCGTTTGCTGTTTGGCAAAGGGTAAGTAGTCATTCGATAGAACTCTTTCTGCTCTACAAAACTATGTTAATTGCATTTTTGAATTATTTAATTTTTATTAGTCTTGTGGCTCATAAATGAAATACTCAGGATGCAAAAATCAACATTTTTGACACCTGTTCTTCTTTGCGCTTCACCGATGTAAAAAAGCTGCCGGGAAATTTGCGGCGTGTACGAAGAAGGTGTAATAGACGAATCTACAGCACGGAAGTGGTTTGCAAAGTTCAAAAACGGCGACTTTGACTTCAATGACACATCCCGCAACGGAAGGATTTCTGAAATCGATGAAGAACGTCACAAATCTCTTTTGAAGAAGAGCGATTGCCAAACCAGTTCGTTCATAAAACGATTCTCAATCACCTTCATTCAATGGGATTTACCGAGAAATTGGGAGCCACCCAGGCTCAACGAGCTCAACGAAAAAAAAAAGAAAGTCGCCTTCAAATTGATTCTCAGTATCTCGCCCGCCATCGAGCAACACGCAGTCATAAACAGCTCTTATTGTACCGAATCGTCACAGTAGATAAGAAATGGTGTCTATACATTAATATGAAGCAAAGAAAGGAGTGGGTGGCTCAAGGAGATCGCCAAAGCCGAGAGTCGAGATAATGATATGTGTTTGGTGGGACTGTTAGGGGATGGTGCACTGGGAAATGATCGAAAAGAGAGCCATGGTCACCAAGGAGTGTTACCTTGGCTACACCGCTAGATCGCGTGAATGACGCTATTCGACTGAAAATACCTGATCGAGGCCCATGTTGCACAAGTCGTCAAAGTCGCACTCCAAGAGCTCTTCAGCATTCGCTATATTCTCCGGACCTTGCACCGACCGATTACCATCTTTTCCGCTTGAATTATGGAGAGAACACTTCAACCTGCTAAATAGTGACAACTGCACATGCCACAGAGAATGTGAAGATCCCGATACCTCAATCGTTGACGACGGGACTGTCATTCTGCTGACCGACAGGCTGAGATATTCAAACACTGCGGCGAGGAGCTGGTAAGGTGCTTGCATTAACTATGCAAAATATGGCCAGATGAAAGCATGCCTACCGATTGGAATTTTAGTGTACTCTGCCCAATCCACAAGAAGGGTGATACTAGAATATGTGCCAATTAAAATTTCTCACAGCATTCCTACATCGTTAAAGGGTTTAGTTTTTTCTTGCACACCACGACATTATTCTGCGGTGCCGCTTTCTATAATCATCGGCATACCTGTGATTGCGTCGGCGTCATTTATTTTATTAACGGCTTTTTTAAATGTCGATTCAGCAGCAATAAATCCCTCAACTTTAGTCTAATTGCGTTCACCATTATAACGAGCAGAGCAATTACTGACTCAACCAGTTCGTGTATTATAATGCCTGACAGCTTGCATTAGTCGATCAAATTGTTTGGAAATAATTTGAGACATATTGTTATTCGCAAGCCTTTCGCTTCGGCGTTGTGATTTGAAGTTACTCTAGAGGTTTGCCCGAACATTGCGCGCCAATTATACTATTTGTTATTCCAAAACTTACAGGCAAGCGAAGAGATTTTGATCACAGTTTCCAAAATAAAAGCTCTTGTGGATTGCATATGCACATATATGTTGGAGTGCAAGTATGATAGCTTGGAATTCATTTACAGTGTTGCATGTTAACATTTCACTCTAGACGTACATCATTAAAATTAAATATTTATGCTACACTCTGCATTTTCTGTTAGCAAAGAAACTTCTAAGGTTTTTAATTTTTTAGCTGACCACTTACTATCTACGTACTTTACGCTAAATTGCAGTCGGGTAGTGATCGCTGCTGCGTAGAGTGTAAGAAATTTTAATTCATTCCATTTATTTGAAATCTTAAATTATTAAAGATAATTAAATAAATAAAAATAATTAAATAAAAAAGTTTATAAATTCTTAATATTCCTTCTTCACACCGAAAAGTCAAGCGAAATGGAGTTCGAGATGTCGTCAAATTCTCTAAGTGGGCGGGCGAAAAGACCATTACGCGCATAGTTCGTTTTAAGCAATTTAAGGTGAAATGGGTAAGTATTACCTAGAGTTCTACCAGGTTTATGAAAATAAATGTACCTCCTTTAATTACACTAAAAACAAACGAGAGAGTAATGGCCTTCTACTTTCTCTGGCCTTCTCTTCTAGGTTGAAATAAAATATTAGCAAAACTATAAGATTACAAAACACTATGCGTTTGGCGAAAATAAGGTAAAAATATTTTTTGATACTTAAAGAGATGTTATTGCAATGAATAGGTGCATATCTCTGTATATCTAATCGCAGGAAATATTTTCAAATATTTCTGAATATAGATGAAAATTGGCAAACGAAAAAAAGTACTAATATCATTAATAAATAAAACGAAGAGTATAGACACTTAAATACTGTCTTGTAGCAGCCCTGAAGATGCAATGAAAGTTCCGAGCATTCACCCTCAATCATTACCACACACACTGTCTAGGGGAACAGTTTGTTTTAAACAAAATTTGCCAATTTACAGACCAAATTAATATAAACAAATCAAATCAGCTGCTTTACTGATAACATACCACTTGTTCCATGGCTAATTTGAAAAATCTTCCCATTTTGCTGTGGTAAAAAAATTTATAAAATAAAAACTTTAATGATGAGTATGAATTTCCACACGTAAATAACACTGCGACAGTGATTTTATACTTTTATGGAGACCTAGTACAACTTGTAGGTATAGTAAAACTAAGAAAAATGGTATAGGAGAAAAAAAAAAATAAAATCTTAAAACTCACACAACTCTATTAATTTTAATTCAATTACAGTCAAATATAGCTCATTCGACGCAAAATTATATTTACTATAACAGTAGTGTACTAAAAAAATCCTCAATATCGGATAATATCGTAAAAATAATGTCAAAGTTGAAAAAATAGAGAAAAAATAAAAAAATTCCAAACATGTAATTCTGCCTACAGTCTCGTCACTTGTCATTTCAGAAAAATTGTCAACACACTGTCAAAAAGGCTTGTTTTTGTTCTTTCGAACTAAAAAAAAAAATCCGAAATCGGATGGAAATTTGCGATGTTGGGAGTGATTCTTCACATCAACCTACTGAAAAACGGTTTTATGGCCATAAAATGAGATTTTGGGGGTGTATTGGAAATTTCTCCTATACCATTTTGTTTAGTTTTTCTATAGCCACAAGTTGTGCTAGGTCTCCATAAAAGTGTATTTAATTTTTTTTTTGTCACACAGTGTAATCAATGAAATTTTATTAACTCTATCTTACTCAAATGTAGACATTTAACAGAAGTTTAATGCAAAAAAAGAGCGGTTAGGGCTACATACACTAAACTGCATAGTAAGATTTACTTCGAAAAATATTAACTGTACTAGTTCTGAGGTAACGAAAATAGTATACGAAAAACGAAATTTGAAATTGTACAAAGAAAAAATGAAATCTCAGTTGATGTAATTGAAAAATATAAAATCTACAAATAAGTTATAAATAGATATGTACGTTTGTTCATAAATGTAAACAAATACCTTGCACATTATACAAATTATACTTAGAACTTTGATAACATAAATTCATCGAAAAATTTTAGTATTAATCTTTTCGCTTTTGTATTTTTATATTCACATTTGTACGTAAAATGAAAGTCGATCTGTAAAAAATTAAATTTCAAGCTCTCACAGTGCGAGAAAAACTCGTCACATCATACCGATACTATTATTTTTATCTTAAAGTACAAGTTTTTCAAACTCACCAGCTTAATTTCTTTCACACTGGTAATTTTATTAAGTGTTAGACATTCTTGAAGGTAGTTGCTGGATCGATTACAGATATCATTAACATTTTTCGAATCAGCTTTTGCTAAATTACCGCCACACCTGCAAGTTACAAGTAGATTTTTTATAATAGTTTTATTTTACTTTTGTTATTTGGAATACCAATACAGCAAATAAGTTTGAACAAAATAATAATTAGCGTAATAATGTCAACAGAAACGATGTCGAAGGAAATGTGAAATATGGTATGTTTGTAATATAATGTATGCACATTCTGTCAAAAATGTACCGGGAATTGTTCAATAAAACGCAAAATAACTGTTTAATCATCAACATTTATTTTGTCGCAACTCAACATTTTAATTGTTTTAATTCAAAGCAATACACATATGCCAACGATTAATCCTGCCATCAAAGCGCCTTTTAAACGCGTTTGAAGAGATCTTCTTCAGCTCCTTCAGCGAATTCTCCTTAATGACCTTTATCGACTCAAAGCGGCGTCCGCGGAATGGCAACTTAAGTCAAAGGAGGCTGAAATCGGTGAATACGATGGTTGGTCTGTTCGATGATATTTGTCGAGTTTTCTTTCCACAAATTGGTCCGTTTCCTAAGCACATTCTCTCTCAAACGTCGCATAACTTCCAAATAATATTCTTTATTAACCACAGACCCATTTGGAACGAATTCCGAGTGCACAACACCATGATAATAAAAGAAAACGAACGGAGTGACTTTCACTTTTGACCGACTTTGACGAGGTTTTTTGGGCTCGGCTCATGTGGATTGCGCCATTCAGCCGCCTGTTGGTTGGTTTGCATGTCAAACTCAATTAACCACGTCTCATTTCCTGTTATAATGCGATGATGCGCTGAATAAACGTTGGATCCGAATTCATTTGCTCAAGCACACTTTCAGCCACCTTCTTCCGATGAATTTTTTGAAAGAAATTCAACTCTCTTGGAACGAGTCCAGCAGCCACTCGTCTCATGCCCAACTGATGGTGTAAAATGTTGCGAATTGATTTGTGAGACAAGCTAAGGTCACGGGCTACCTCCTCAAACTCAAATGATGGTTTTCCAACACCATTTCCTTGACTTGGTCGCCGTTTTCATCCGTTGATAGGCGACCAGATCGTGACAAATCTCCCACGATTTATCGGCCCTCTGCAAAAGCCTTATACCACTCGTAGACCCGTGTACCGTGTTTTTGATAAAGCACACTCGCCATAGGCTTTCTGCAATATTTTCAACGATTCGGCACACGAAACCCCGTTCAAAACACAAAATTTAAGACAAATTCTTTGTTCGATATTTTTATCCATAGTGAAAATCGCAGAACACACTTGCGGTTGACTGATATTCATAATTACATGCCAAAAACAAGCAAATTGACAGATCACGCTCAAACTTTGCGACACTACTGAGGAAAGTTGTACCAACAGTTCAGCAAAAAAAAATTAGACATATGTGTTACGTGCGCTTTTTAAATGAACAATTCCCGATATTTTTTTGACAGAAGGTATGTATTTAGTATCGACATTGAATCGATTATTCTTGTAGCAAAATAACTATTATTGAAACGTAATAGTAAAGTAGAGCCGCCGAGAGGTATTAGCATGTCCATTCTTTGTTTGGTTTGTTTTGTTTGGTTTTGGTTTTTCATTTAAATAAAGTAGAAATCAAAAGTATTTATATAAAAATGTACATTTTCTATGCCGTCAAAGCGCACGTAATTCGGATAAAACCACGGTTATATTTAGATTTTAGTACTTAGATTTTATTTCCATGTAAACGGGTGTTGTTGTGCAAATAAATGATAGTTGAGCGCAATTTCCACTACATCTTTACTCAGAAGAATGAATGCTCCAATGTTCACTACTACAAGGAATCCAACCATCTTCAGTCACATTTTTACTCCTGTGCACTTTCATATTTTAATATTTAATTATGTACATACAGTGATGAACAAAAGTATTGACACAGCAAGACTCTTCCATTTTAACATAGTTTTTTGTGCACTTATGAAGTGCTTTTTAATCACAAAAAAACTCGCTAGACAGAAGGACACATTATCAATTACTTACTATATATATTCTCTCTACATTTTGTGTAGACGGCACTGGTTTCTGACATGCTGGTCTCGATAAATATTTGTGGTACAGTACGGCTAGTGTGCAAGCTTCATGAGAGACAACAATACCACACTCCTCGTTAAGCTTCTTTTCAAGTGTTCTCAAAGTAATTCTCGGCTTTTGATCCAATTTTCGGATCATCAAGCATTCTACACGTTTCGTAATTTCAGTTTAGGCCCACCTGCACGCTTTTACTTTAATGTACCCTCTTTTTCCGCTAGATTTATAACATTATAAACTGCCTGACGTGTTACCGAAAACATTCCAGACAATTCCTGAATATTTTTATCCAAGTAGTAGTTATAATATAATAATTCCGTAATATCAAAGGATAATCTCTTGCCAGACATTTTAAAAACACAGTATTTAAAGCAAAAATTGTTCACTGAGTGATAAAACGAAAGCATCAAAGTAATCATTGCAAAGCAGAAATAACGGTAAATCGAAGTTAATCGAGCAAGAAATTGAAAAAGCAAAATGTAAAAGCAGTTTATTTTTTTTACTTTAGTTGTTGTTTTTCCAAAGAATTTGAAGTTTTTTTTATTGATTCCCTTTAAATTCTGTGGATACTATATATGTACATATATGAATCAGTACAAAAAAGAAGTCAAAGATAAATAAAGAGTGATATTTTTTGCTATTGAAGTCAAAAAATTCAATTTATTTTCTACGTCAAAACTCATTCTTGACATACTGTATTTACTTAAAGTTCTTATTGTTGTCATTTCTCCTTATTTTAAACATATAAATACTCAACGCTACTGTACTGAAATTGCAAATATCCTGCTAGTCATAAGCAATAGAATTATGGACGTAAAAGGAAGGAACGAAACAAGTAGCACCACTCAATATTTACTTAGGTACTTCCTATTTGTAACTCCCAATATTAACTTAGGTACTTCCTATTTGTACCTCCCAATATTTACTTATTTCCTATAAATATCTCGGATGAAAGTTCAGGAGATACCTCATCAGCTGAGATATAATAGAAAAGTCTGAAAATAAGTTAGCTACTTCGGCAGGGGTACTTGCAAATTTATCATCCAACATCATCGAAGCAGGTATACTTCAACTCGACTTTTCAGATTCTACAAAATTCCAAAATTACTTCGGATTAGCTCTGATGTTCCGCTAAGTATTAAGTATATAGTTCTTGAAAAGCAGATTATCTAAGGACTTAAAGTCATTGCTAGTTGCCTTAAATTTCTCGAGGTATTTATTTTTAAGATCTTTTAATTTCTTGATTTGCTTATTATGCCAAAGTGACTTATAACAGCGCTTCTTTTTTAAAGAAGCTGTGAATGCTCAAGTCTGACAACAATTCATTCCATTTAAATTCTAAAAGGGAATCATTTAAGTTGACATAATCACAAGATGCATAATTAAAAATTCCGTTAGCTTGAGTAAGACTTATGCTTAGGAGACTATCTACAAAGTAAGATTCTAAATTAGTAGTGACATTACTAGGTGAGAGAGCTACGTTTGCAGATTTATTACACCATATTAAGTTGCAAATATTAAAATCACCTAATACGCAAAGATGATCACGATTGAAATTAATGTTCAAATGCGTTTATATAGCTTCAGATTGCTATTGGGCTTTATTCTTAGTAACATCACTAGGGTCATTTAATGTCACATCGTTTATGCTATATGTTGATCAGCCAAAAGCATAAAAGAGAGTTCTTATCAAAGTTTGCACGTTTTTCTACACGGATTTTAATATCGTCTGCAATGAAAGTTGTCGCAAACGAAGATAGATTAACCTATTTATTACGCACGGCGACACTCAGTTTTCACTTTATTGATTTCTTCCGCTTTTTCTTTCTCACCTCAGTTCAGGCAGAAGGTTTGGCTACTTCAATAGCATTAAAAGATAATGGTTGAAGAGCTGGCGCGGCAGAAGAGAAAACGACGTCAAAAGCAACAGCATCAGCAGTAACATTAACAGCAGCTTGTGCGTTATGATCAGCCAAAGCACTGGCAGCACAAAGAAGAAGGGAATCATCTTTGTTTAAAGAGCACACAGCGGGAGAGCGAATGTCAGATACTTGAGTAATTGTAGAAACAACACCAGTAACGTTATTATACGCCTCTGGCGTATTAGCATTCCTTGCATTAGCACACATATCAGCAACAACTGAGTTAGAACTAACGTTTAAACACAAATTAGTAAGATCAACGACCTTAGCTTTCGAACGTGTAATTATCAAATTGCTTTTATTCACCACGACATTATTGGCCACAGCGTTGCTAGCAACATTTTTGCCAGATACAATGGATGGATGTTGATTTTTTAAGTTTTTATTACCCTTAAAAGTAGAGTGTATTTCTTTTAAGGATAACAACGCATTTTCAAGTTTAGTAACACAAAATGGAATTGATATACCACTGCAAACGTCACGTCTATATATCACATCCTAATAAGAATGGATTAATTTTAGATAGTGCTTAATTTGGTACACTTTTAGATGAAATCCAAGCGATCGAGTTCCACTGGACACAGAGTCACTTACGGCACACTGCGAACCACAATTAGCACATAAGGTCATCGCGCACGACAAAATAAATCAGACGAGAAGATAAGCTGTGCGAAAACACGTCTGCACTCGCCGCGAATTACTTTAGATTCTGGCTGAAATTCTAGCCATTAATGAGGTAGCTGTCTGGTTAGACAAAAAGGTGACTCTTCTTGGTATGGAGATTCTAGGTATACCCTTCTCAACCTAAAATATGCATAGTGCAAGTAGCATTGTCACTTTAGCCAGCACGAGGTGGCTTGATAGTCTGACATGTAATGTTACAAAAACAATTTGGAGAAAATGGAACGGCAGGCGCTCAAAGGCGCTACTTAATCGGTCTTGAAAAGACGTCCTTACATTAGTTGTTTTTATCACAGGCCACTGTCTCCAAGGGCGATATGCTCAAATATTGAACGTTCCTCATTTTGACTGTCAGACATCTTCTCTGTTACTGTCTTTTAATTATACTTAGAGATATAAGTGTCAGCCAGATAAATGCGTTTGCACAAAATGATTTAACGAGGAGTAGCAGATAAATTGCTACTGTGGTATCACAATATACCTTAAATGTAATACTAGTTAACTCACATTAATAAAAATACATTTACAATATTAGAATTTTAATATAGTTAACTTACCACAATAACAAAAATTTAGCCTGCATGGCTAAGTGCAATGCTTTTGGTAGGCTATCATTATTAGCTTCCAGTCCAGTTGGAAGCGTCTTGGCTCGTTGATATGATTCATTGGCCTTTAGATCTTCGCCTAGTAACCAGAAAACGGAAATTTCAAGCACATTAACCCACCACTCGATTTTTTCATTATTATGCTCCTCAGAAAAAGAGTCTCTTAACAAAGTTATAAATGACATTGCATTGCTAGCCATGGTATTATCTCCATATCTATTGGTAATATCATATGATTTAAAGTTCGCTCTCTTTTGCTCAATTATTTTGCTGTTTGAACCCACCAGACATTGAATAGCATGACGGAGCAAATACTCTTGATAACTCTGGAATGGAAATTGTAAATAGAAAAATATGTACACAGCAAAGTATTTAAGTATACCTTCAGTAAATATGATAGTGGATCTGCAGATTTTGTTAATTCTATAAAAATATTATCATCTATAAGCATACTTTTTCTTATATGCAAATCGTGTTCAATTATAAACTGTAATCCAGAAGGGGTAAACATCCAATTATGCTGCTTAGCATCTTGATCATGCTTAAACCATTCCTGCTTTGCTTTTTTAATGCAGTATCGGATAAAAAACTTCAATGATTTAGGGAAGCTTTGTTTTACTCGTAATGCCGAAGTTAAGTAAATTGTTACCACCTCCTCATAGTTAAGAGCATTATAGGATGCTTGTGCCATATCTAATGCATATAACGATATAGTTAGTCCTTGTTCCTGATTTCTTTCGCTCGTCAAGTGCAACTGGTTTAGTCTATTAAAGAAAAGTGCCAAGTCTCTTGCAAGTAAATTATTTTTATGACGCTGATTTATTATGGCTGGCTCCGATTTTCGTGAAATTTTGTAACCAACATTTATATGATAAATGAAAAGGCGCATGAATTGCCACGCAGTTATAAGCAGAAATTCAGAAATACACGTTGGTAAAATTATTCCAAGATATTTTAAGCACGAAACGTACTCCAAATAAGCAGCTTCCACATTGCCCTTAAGTAAATATATTATTACTGCAAGTATTTTGTATATTTTTCTACTTACCGTGTCAAATAATTTGTCTCCATATTCCTTTCGTTTCCAGAAGTCAGCAGTAATTGTATTTCGTAATGGATCTACATATTTAACAATCTTCACAATACACGTCCAAACGATTAAAAAGTTAATTATCCATAGGAATATAAAAGAACAGTAGCTTTGCCAAATATTAAAATTGCTGACACCTAAAATAAAATGTATATTATTTTAGCATTTTAAAAATAAAAAATACATATACACACTTTAATACCTTATACTTTCTAATTTATTTATATTTTATTATGGTGATAATAAATTCGGTCTCGAAAAAAAAAATTTAAAGTGTCACCACACGTGACCAAAACACAAAGGCGGTTATTAAGAGATAAGCTGAAAGAGATGTCACAGTCCAAGGTGTCACAAACAGTATTCTGGGAGACCACGGATCATCCCGAATGATAAGAATCCTATGACATCGATCATTGAGTTAAACATGGGTTTGAGGTTGCAATGCATACTTCACATCTATCCCAACAACGAATCCAACACCAGACCGAAATTTACACCTATCTACAATCATCTCGATTTATGAAGCTTTTTGCAGTTTACCGCCCTACCTTACATTTCAAACGACGCACGAGTTGGCGATCGTTAATTCCTCAAGGTGGTCATAACATCTACGGCATACTTCATTTCATCTACACGAGGGTTTAGCAAATGAACGTGACCACTGCTATGTCGATATAACCAAATGGGGAGAGCACCTAACTAAAGACCTTTAACTTCGCCCCTGGCTAGAATAAGCTCTGGTCCACTGTTAGATTCCTATCAAATCCGTTGAAACATAATGAGCGGGTGTCTACAGCATTTAGTGGTTGAACTTCCATCTTTACTGTAGACTTCGGAGAATAAAGCCAAACGTCGTAGCCTATGGTAGCGTTGGGCATAGTGCACTAAATAATTAGTGCAATAATCGTTTCACTATCGTTATTTCTTTAGTAATAGTTAAACCACGAATTTCACTATCACTGAATATTTAGTGCTAGTGATTTAAAAATTGCATGATCACTAAACATTTAGTGATAGTGAAAAAATATTGCACTGTCACTAAACATTTTTACTATGATTTTTTATCTTCAAAATTTCGTTTAAATTAATTTTTGCTTAAAAACGTGCTTTTTTCACCGTTAAGACTCAATTTCACCGAAGCGGTTAGTTAAATATCAGGACTTCTGTCGGTATCTCGTGAATAGCTTTAGTAATGTTGGCTTCCAATGCCTCAATAGAAGCTGGTTTATCCACAAAGTATTTAGACTTTACATACCTCCACAAATAAAAACCCACACGATCTGTGGCCAATCTGCTGGTTCGAGACGAGAGATAAATTGCTAACCGAAACGACGACGCAGGAAATCCATTGTTTCACGGGCTGTCTGGCAAGTAGCGCCCTCTTGTTGGAACCTAATGTTGTGGAGGCAACGGGCTTCAATTTCCGGTATCAAAACGTCGTTTACCATGGCGCTATAGTGTCCGCCATTCACTATTACATTAGCACCAGCCTCGTCTTTTCCTCCAGCCCAAAGGTCGCACCCACCAAACAGCTGTTTTCAATGGATGTAATAGCTGTTCTTGAATGGCTTCAGGTTGCTTTTCAGTCCAAATACGGTAATTTTGCTTATTGACGTAGCCATTAAGCCAAAAATGGACCTCATCGACACAAGTTGGCCTGAGCGCGCGATGAACACTTTTCACAGAGCGTCGATTTTCAATTCGTCGTAATACAATTGTACGATTTGTAAACGTTGTGGAGATATAAGTCTTTCCATGATGAAATGCCAATTAATACTGAAAAAACTATGTATTTAGTTTGAGAATAGTCACGCGTGATCTGTCAAAAAAAACGCTATTGGGAAAACGTACCTCGAATCTGATCACTCTTTAATATGGTCAATCAAGAAACTAAAATTCAAATAGTCGTTGTAAATATTACGAAAAGGTGGGTCCGTAAAGAAAGTGTTCAGGTTAAGCACATGACGGTGCAAAGACTTAGAAAAAATATAAAATAAAGAGCTTTTAAGGACGAAGGACGGCCAAGAAAACAAGAAAAATGAGCGATCCCAATGCCCGCCATATTGCAAATTTAGACACCAGGGGCGATTAGGTGACTCCCGCAGAGGAACTTAAAGTGCGCAATATTGATGCAAGCCAGTGGACAACTAGGCGAAGCTCTTTGGGGGCATAAAGGTAGCAAAGAAGAAGAAGCCAAAGCTGTATGATCACACAGAGGAAATAAATATTAAAAATAATAAAATTCTTAAATAAATTAACGTTTTAACCTTATATGGATTAAAGGTCAAATTTTTACTTATTCTATGATTTCAAAATTGACAGCTTTCGGTAGCAGAAATAAAGTCAATACACATCAGGTTGTGATGGATGATAACGATGATGAAAATTATTCATAGTTCTTTACGAATTTGACAACTGGCATGCTTGACTTTACTTTGTAATTTTCCAACGTCAAAAGATTTTAAAAATAAATATACCACAAAAATACGAAGGTAGCTCAAATTAGTGCATATACCTATAATGATTAGTAAATAAAAAAAAATTAATTCTTATGTGATCTACATTTTTTTAAATTTTTTTTGCTTTTTTAAAGTAATATTTATGGGTACCTACGAACAACGGACCGAAGGGACCCATTGTGATGGACCTACATATAATGTAGACAACTTTGTCAATGTGCGGCAGAATGGAACAGACATGGTCATGCCAATTCAAGTGTTACGCATACGATACGTAAGCATATTATTATTTTTTCAAACTTTGACACACAGAAGTTACTCCTAAAACTCAATCTAAAAATCTAAAAAAATTAGCGCTCGATGCTTAGGAGATAGAAGCGAGTGGCGAGTTGAAAGGGCTACTAAATTATTTTTGTTATGTTATTTTAAAACTAAAAAAAAACAAAAAATGGTGTTATATACATACTTTCATCTTTGATATTTAAAATCCGACGCTGGGCGATACCATCGATCCCGCCGTCCATGCTATACGAACCAAACGTTGTGGTAGTTTTGGATAAAAATATCTGGATCGGATTTATTGCGATGAAAGCCAACATAAAGATGCATAAGGTAAGACGTGAATGAGACATATCACGAATTGCAGTTGACACATTTTTCCTTTTATATGGATTAATGTTATTAATAGATCCGTCAAAAGGAGAACACGGCAAAGAAATATCAGAATGTGTTGGAGATTGTGAAGCGTTGGACTCATCACTACATGGTGGAGTAATAATTGTTTGCTTGTTATGTGGCAACAACTCCGTTCTAGCTTTGTATTTTTTAATATCACAATCACTATTTACTCCTTTAGTTTTTTCGACTAAGGTTGAGTTTAATAAACTTTTAACTTTGCAGCTGCTTTGATTTAAAAGTTCATTCTGAAGTCTTTGTATTTCAATTCGCATTTCTGAATTTTGTTGTTGGAGCTCACGTATTTTATCGATAGACTTTCGTAAAACAGCGGATTTATTGAGTTTTGCAGATTCGCCTATAATCAAATTCTTAAGCTCTGAGATTTTATCATTTATTGAAGTACGATAACGACGCTCAATAGCATTATGGGCAGACCTTTTAACCTCTTTTTTCTTTGGTTGCATTCTATTAATTGGAACTTTATTCTCAACAGTTGAAATATTTCCTTTGGACAAATTATTCGAAACAGTTAGAGTTGGCTCAAACACAACAGGTATTTGAGATATTATTGAAGCTCCAGCAACAAACGTAGTTGAGGGCAAAGGGGCCGTAGAATACATCATTGCCGGATTCCCTTGGATTAAAACTTGCTGATCCGTTTGGAACCTTTTTGAATCTTGAATGTATATATTCTGCTGGTTAAACTGAAAGAATTCATTAAAGTTCATATTTATAAAAGTTTCTAATTATGTTTAATTTTGTATATGTAATGGGAGCGCAACTTAAAAACTTCTGCTTGTTTGACTTATGAAAATTAAACATCATACACATATTTGTAGGTTTGAAAACCTGAAACCGATAGTTCAGCTTCTTCTTTATTAAATAATACAATTTAGGAACAGGGAAATTTCTAAGTGCGCTCTTAATATGTGTACATACATAAATATGGGCACGACTGAAATTCGTACTTTGAAACATCTATGTTGTTTTAAATTTCAATGAAATAGTATTTGGATAAGGTGTGGCACTACTGTAGGGCGACCGCCGAAGTCAGTAACATTCAGATGAACCTGGTTCAAAACCCAAAGCTATCACTATCAAATTGCAGCCAATGGCAAACTACCCGAACTTCAGCTTCCCCGTGAGACCCGCGTAACATTGGCCCAATTACGTTCTGGATATTGTAGCAGGTTAAACTCCTACATATCCAGAATCGACTGCGACATACTAAACATATGTCCGGCATGTGAAGACACCCAGCGTGACACTAACCACCTTTTCGCCCCACCAAACCCACTCATCTAATACTCCTCTCCCTCTGGACACAACCTGTCGAAAAAGCATATTTCCTGGGCCTACCTTTAGATGAGCTAGACGAAGACGACCGGTGATATGCCCGACACTGGCAGGGCTATTATTACTGTTAACAAACAAACAAGAAGGCTAGCGGTGATCATCTTGAATGAGGAATCACTGGATCCACTCGCCAACCAGAAATGGAAGGTAAATTGCAGCTTCCAATCACTGACACTCTACACATGTCTACAGACAGGATGTAACCAGTAAAAGCAGCTCCGCAGAAAACATGGCCACATCTGCGGAGGAGATCACGATTGCGTTAAATAGTCAAACAGACGACGAGGTGGCATCCAATACCGTCATGGTAGGCGAACTCTTCCGAAGGGTTACCCTTGAGGACATGGGGGGAATATTTCAAGCTCTCGGATGCTTTGAAGGATGAGGAGTATATCCCCACTACTTCCGACGCAGAGAACGCTGACCAAATCGTGGTTGGCTGTCATCCAACAACGTTACCAGCGATGGTGGGGATTGTACAGATCAACCTCCACCACGGTAAGGCAGCTTCAGCCGCACTCATCCTCCGTCTCACTAAAAGAGAAGAGGAAATCGCGCTGATCCCAGAACCATGGGTCGTAAAAGATCGTGTATGCGGGTTGATCAATAAAAAGTTTTGGTTTATGTCACCGGCAAAGGTGAACCCAGGTGGTGTATACTAGTGAAAAAACATATTAATGTGTTCTTATTGATACAATTTAGCGATGCGGATAACGCAATAATTTAAGTGGAGTTCTGCGGAAGGGCAATATGGTTTGCCTCGTTCTACATGGCACATGACGCTATGCAACCCCCTCCACCACTATTCCTAAGAGGTACAGCCGAGGAAGCCGCGACACGTGGTGTAACAATCTTTATTTTAGCAATATAGCCGACACCCCTACCTTTCTAACAGCTACTAGGAGGGAAGTTCTGGGCATTACGTGTGTCAACGAACAGGGGGCACAAATTCTAAAAGATTGGAGAGTGTCTTAAGAAACTCCTTCTCAGACCATAGGAACTTAACGCACGGTATTGCATTAATGACTAAACTGTATAAATCAGTCGTAAACCGCAGACGCATAAACTGGGGAATGTTTGAAAACATAGAAACTAGCAACCTCTCTGGCATGACATGCCAAATTAACTCCGAGCTACAACTCGACTCTACTGTTGATGAACTGCCTTCAGCATTTCAACATGCTACGAAAGTAGCATGTCCTCCGAGGACGAAAAGAGGAAACCCGAAACCTCCATGGTGGTACACTGACATAGCAAACTGGCTGAACTGATGCTAATAATGAAGCCACTGGTACAGTGTGATGCGATACCTGGAGATGATATCTACATTTTCACTGATAGCCAAGCGGCGATAAAATTCCTCACAAAACAGTCGACAACCTCCAATGTAGCCATGAAATGCCCCGCATCTCTTATCTTAACGAGATGGCTGAGTCATTTCACCTAATGATAACATCGGTTCCTGACCATTGAGCAGAGCCGATGAACTAGCGAAAATCGGTACCAAATTGGCTGACGGTACTTAGACAATGATAAAGGTATACCCTTGCAAACATGTAAACTACTTATCCTCGAAGAAAGTGTAGTAGCGAATAAAAGATGGCGTAATGAAGCCACTTGCAAAATCGCTGTGGCCGACTCTCAAGGCTAAACGCACGGAACTTCTACTAAGAAGAGATAAGCACAGTCTTAACACACTGATTTCAGTTATTACGGGGCACTACCTAATCGGTAGGCACGCCCAGAGAATGGCTGTGCAAACACTTGACTTCAGCAGAAGTTGTCTAGACGAGGAAGAGACGATCCCGCACCTTCTGTTTCACTGTTCTGCTCTATCCAGACGTAGACTCGCCATTTTAGGTAGACAATCCTTTAATGAATTGGAAGATCTCGGCTTTGTCAGAATTAAGGATCTTACAAAATTATTGAAAAGTGCATATTGGTTTTAGGAGAAATAGGGGCAAGTTCCCCGCGCGGCATCACAATGGGCCATAAGCCTGAGTGTGCCAACTTAACGGATATAGCGCATCTAAAACTAACGAAGCTTTGATCGTTTGTTAAAGCTACCGGATGGTTTAAAAAGGAACCCATAGTTTAAGGATAAGTTCCAGTGGTATCACAAGCGATCTACGACAGGTCTAGGTGTGCCATTGCGACACCCACCCTACCTACCTACCTAGGTTAAAAAACTACAACTTTTTCGTTACTAATTTTATTTTAAAAATACTGGATATACTACATATATTAAAAATCATACAGCCCTGCTGGAGGGACCATAATGGAAATGGGACTCAGAAAAAACATTCTCTGGCGATAATGCGTAAGATCTAAAAACACATTATATAAATGATCCGTAAAGAATATAGAAAATTATCCGGTCGAGATACTTCCTCAAACTTTCGAGAACGATGCTTTGCCTACCACAAACTGAACGATGAAAGTTCGAGAAAAATATTCCGAAAAAGGTTTATTTACGATTATCGCTTCCGGATACCTGGTTGGTTGGGATTACGTTTAATTTATTTGATATAAAGAGGAAATATTGTAGGGTTCATATTGTTAAGTTTCTACCTTACTAAACATGAGTGTACCATTTTCATAAATTTTTTGATTATGATCATGATTGAAGTTTTTAAAGTTTGAAACAAAAAGATTATTATTTGCTTTTGAGTATTATAAAGGAAATTTTGTAACGGAGTGTGCATAAGAGTTTCTAGCATTTATAATGTCAACTTTTAAGAGTTGAGCTAGTGCAATCTACACGATCTTAAATAATTCAATTTTTAATAACAAATAAAAAATTGATGTTAACGAGAAATTCGAAGCCTTAGTAAACTTGAGGCCTGATTTAGAAAAACCTATGCTTACATTGTTTGTTTAATGAGAACAAACTAGCTTTATACAGAAATAAGTGAATAGTTAAGTGTATTAAGATTTATCTATGCATTTATCTGGTGCATTTGTAATAGTTTAAAGGGTTACATTTTCATTTTCAAAAACAAATTATCTGAGACTTATCCGTGACCGGAGGGTTGCCTTCCTTTTTATAATGGTGTTACCAGCCATCCCCCTTACGACTTTTTTTTCCTAGGTGCTCCAGTGTAAAGAAAAATTGTGTTTTATTGAGTAAAAAATGTACGCAAATATTGAACTTTTACCTTTACCTGCCATTTTTCATAAAATCCAAATAATTATACTTACCCCTCCGACTTTATTTCCGTTTTTTTCAAACGTGACATCCGTATGTTCTACAGCCAATGGTCCGCCGGCTGGAGTATTTTTTTGTAGCGATTTCAGCGTATTAAATTTAAGCAATTCTGCATCAGTAGAAACGATTTCATTTTTCTTTAATGTATTCAAAACCACATCAGACTCGTCTAACACACCAAGCTTGTCACTCGATGAGTTTTTACTATTCTCGTTTCTCCATTGCTGGTCCAAAGTCATGTGGTTCATCGATTGCAAACTATGTGCAATATCAGAAATCGAGCCTGGTAAATCCATAACGGGATTGAATTGAACAGCCATCAACGGATCTGACGCATGCAAGTTGTTCATCCGTTTCCTCTCATTAATATTTGGAAATGCGTTGCTTGTAATGGGATCTGAAGGTAATGCAAAAACTGCTGATTTCTTAGGCGGTGTAATTGAAGATGTTTCTATTTTTTTGGGGTCTAAGGCACAATCATTTATCAAAGTATTTGAAACAGCATCAGTGGATAAATCCATTTCGTCGATATTCTCGAAAAAGTTCTGAATTTCTAAAATATAAGTGAGAATTTTGATCTTCATGATATGAACCAGTATAAGAAATGATAGATTCAATTATAAAAGGTTTGTTAATTTAGCAGCTTTCTTGATCTACTTGGCAAAATGGGTTCCTTTAGTAAAAATAATAATGCTTCTTTGAAAGTGTTGGTACGGACTTCATAAAATAGTCGTCGCAAATTAAGTATTTCATACAAAAAAATTTCGTCGACATCCCTTAATCCAATTAAAATTTTTATTTTGCCATTATTAGTTAACAATTCTTCTTCCGCTTGCGAGTATGTGTTTCAATTACACAGGCCAACAACCAAAAAACTTTTTCGATAATTTTAACTAAGGTTTTAAGGTTTTTTTATGCTGAAAACGAATATGACCTTGAAAATGCTCCAGCACGTCAGGATTTTTAGCAATTTGAGGTTAAAAAGTCAAAAAAGGCAGATTTTGGCCATTTTTTTAATTTTTTTTTGGGCAAGGTAAAGTTTTTTTTAATTTTCCACAACGGCATCGCAAAGTACTAGTCTTCAGCTTTAAAATCCATTTTTAAAAATATTTTTGCGATTAATATAAAAAAAGTTATACTATTTTGAATTCGCCCTTTACAGGGGTGTTAGAGAGTTAGAAAGGTTGAATTTGCATATCTAAAAGTCTCCAATTCAAAATAGAATAACTTTTTTTATATTAATCGTAAAAATATTTAAAAAAATGGATTTTAAAGCTGAAGACTAGTACTTTGCGATGCCGTTGTGGAAAATTAAAAAAAAAACTTTACCTTGCCCAAAAAAAAATTAAAAAAATGGCCAAAATCTGCATTTTTTGACTTTTTAACCTCAAATTGCCAAAAATCCTGACGTGCTGCAGTATTTTCAAGGTCATATTCGTTGCCAGCATAAAAAAAATTCAAGAAACACCCATAGCCGTTTTAAAAGCTGTAAAAAAGCGAGATTTTGTTGGCCTGTGTTATTAAAGTTTGAGCGAGTTCCAAATTGCATGTTGCATTGCATCACTAGTTTTTATTAAGTTTAAACAAAAGCATTATGATCGAAAAGTATGTAAAAATATAATTTTATGTTAAAATTATTAAACATTTTATTTAAATATATTTTTCATCCTTTTCAGTGATAAAAATTGGTCGCATAAAAGTATGCAGTTTCTTTTAAAGGAAGAAGTGATCCGTTCTTTGAAAAAATGAGATCCGTGAAATTACAGAAGTAGATGAAGTGGAGGATGGTTCCATGTGTAGAAGTCCACGCAAGTGGGGAAAGTTACTGATCGCCATTCACTTGGGAGTGGCCAGGACGATTCTTCTACATATGGTTCAAGCAGCTCACAACGGCCGGGATTAGCCCACGTATCCTCTGGGTAGCTCCCGAACACCCGTTCGGGAGTGAGCTAACGTGAGAAGGCGAAGCATTCCAGGATAGCTGGTTGTGCGCTGGGTTTGGGACCCGCCACTTAAAAATCCCCCCCAATGAAAAGAATTACAAAGCCTCGGATGAGAACTGCCTTTACTGATGACGACCCCTGCAAACGAAATAAGGAATATGATTTGAGGGTATGCACCTGGAATGTCCGGTCCCTTAATGGGGAAGGTGCCTCTGCCCGGCTGGTTGATGTCCTCGTGAGAGTAAAGGCTGACATCACTGCCATCCAAGAGATGCGATGAACGGGGCAAGGTAAGAAAACCATAGGACCTTGCGACGTCTACTACAGCTGCCATGTAAAGGAGCGCAAATTCGGTGTCGGATTTGTTGTGGGAGAGAGACTTCGTCGCCAAGTACTGTCGTTCACTCCGGTGGACGAGCGTCTCGCAATAATCCGCATCAAAGCGCGATTTTTTAACATCTCGCTAATTTGCGCCCACGCCCCGACGGAAGAGAAGGACGATGCGACCAAAGATTCCTTCTATGAGCGCTTGGAACGTTCCTATGAGCGCTGCCCCCGCCACGACATAAAAATCGTGCTTGGCGACTTCAACGCCAGGGTGGGCAAGGAGGGAATTTTTGGTCCCACAGTCGGAAAATTCAGCCTGCACAACGAAACATCCGGTAACGGACAGAGGCTGATCGACTTCGCCGGGGCCCGAAACATGGTAGTCTGCAGCACCAGATTCCAGCATAAAAAGATACACCAAGCTATCTGGCTGTCTCCTGATCGAAAAACGCGAAACCAGATCGATCATGTTGTGATAGATGGAAGACACGCTTCTAGTGTATTAGATGTACGTACGATCCGAGGGCCCAACATCGACTCGGATCATTACCTTGTTGCAGCCAAGCTGCGCACCCGCCTCTGTGCAGCAAAAAACGTACATCTACCTACGCAAAGAATGTTCGACATCGAAAAGCTGCAATCACAACAGACAGCCAGAAGATTCGCCACTCGACTCTCACTCCTGCTCTCGGAGAGCACTGCCCAACAAACCGGCATGCGCGAGCAATGGAGCAACATTTCTCGTTCACTACGTACCGCCGCCGAAGAAGAAATCGGATTCCGGCGAGCCCGAAAAAACAATTGGTACGACGAGGAATGTCATGCTGCCGCAGAAAGAAAGGATGCCGCCTATAGAGCCACGCTGCGATCGGGCGCAACGCGAGCCATGTGGGATCGCTACAGAGAGCTGAAAAAGGAAGAGAGACGTATTATCCGACAGAAGAAACGAGAGGCCGAAATACGTGAGTGCGAGGAGCTTGAGATGCTGGCCAACAGGAACAACGCCCGAAAATTTTACCAGAAAGTTCGGCGGCTTACAGAAGGTTTCAAGACCGGGGCGTTTTCCTGTAAGAACAAAGACGGCGATCTGGTGACTGACATACAGAGCAATCTTAAATTATGGAGGGAACACTTCTCGAACCTGTTAAACGGTGACAGCTGCGCATGTCATAGAGAATGTGAAGATCCCGATACCCCAATCGTTGACGACGGAATTGTCGTTCCGTTACCCGACCATGACGAGGTGAGAATAGCAATATCACGGCTAAAAAACAACAAAGCCGCGGGCGCCGACGGACTGCCGGCTGAGCTATTCAAACATGGCGGCGAGGAGCTGGTAAGGTGCATGCATCAGCTTCTATGCAAAATATGGTCGGATGAAAGCATGCCTGCCGATTGGAATTTAAGTGTGCTCTGCCCAATCCATAAGAAGGGCGATCCTGCAATTTGTGCCAATTACCGCGGGATTAGTCTTCTAAATATCGCCTATAAGGTTCTAGCGAGCGTATTGTGTGAAAGGCTGAAGCCCACCGTCAACCAACTGATTGGACCTTATCAGTGTGGCTTCAGACCTGGAAAGTCCACCATTGACCAAATATTCTCAATACGCCAAATCCTGGAAAAGACCCATGAAAGGAGAATCGACACACACCATCTTTTCGTCGACTTCAAAGCTGCATTCGACAGTACGGAAAGGAGTTACCTGTATGCCGCGATGTCTGAATTTGGTATCCCCGCAAAACTAATACGGCTATGTAAGATGACGTTGCTCAACACCAGCAGCGCCGTCAGAATTGGGAAGGACCTCTCCGAGCCGTTTGATACCAAACGAGGTTTCAGACAGGGTGACTCGCTGTCGTGTGACTTCTTTAACCTGATGTTGGAGAGCATCGTACGAGCCGCAGAACTTAATCGCTCAGGCACAATTTTTTATAAGAGCGTACAATTGCTGGCGTATGCCGATGATATCGATATCATCGGCCTTAGCAACCGCGCTGTTAGTTCTGCCTTCTCCAAACTGGATAAAGAGGCAAAGCGAATGGGTTTGGTGGTGAACGAGGACAAAACGAAGTACCTCCTGTCTTCAAACAAACAGTCGGCGCACTCGCGTATCGGCACCCACGTCACTGTTGACAGTTATAATTTTGAGGTTGTAAAAGACTTCGTGTATTTAGGAACCAGCATTAACACCGATAACAATGTCAGCCTTGAAATCCAACGTAGAATCTCTCTTGCCAACAAGTGCTACTTTGGACTAAGTAGGCAATTGAGCAGTAAAGTCCTCTCTCGACGAACAAAACTAACACTCTACAAGACTCTCATCATGCCCGTCCTAACGTATGGCGCAGAAGCTTGGACGATGACAACATCCGATGAAGCGACGCTTGGAGTGTTCGAGAGAAAGATTCTGCGTAAGATTTTTGGACCTTTGCACGTTGGCAACGGCGAATATCGTAGACGATGGAACGATGAGCTGTATGAGCTTTACGACGACATAGACATAGCGCAGCGAATAAAGATCCAGCGGCTTCGTTGGCTGGGTCATGTCGTCCGAATGGATACAAACGCTCCGGCTTTGAAAGTATTCGATGCGGTACCAGCTGGTGGTAGCAGAGGAAGAGGAAGGCCTCCTCTGCGTTGGAAAGATCAGGTGGAGAAGGACTTGGCTTCACTTGGTGTGTCCAATTGGCGCCGGTTAGCACGAGAGAGAAACGACTGGCGCGCTTTGTTAATCTCGGCCAAAATCGCGTAAGCGGTTATCGCGCCAATTAAGAAGAAGGAGATGAAGTTTTCTTTTTCACGGGATGACAAAATTTTATGAACTTCAAGGTAATTCTTTTGTACGAATTATGTTAAGTTATGAACCAAGAGCAAGTTCGTTGTACTAAAGAAAAATTTGGATGAAACTTTAAGTGGCATATTATGTGGTAGAAATGACAAGAGCGCAGAGGACTGTAATAGGGATCAAATAAAGAACCTCCACAGAACGAGCTCGTTGATATTTTGACCTTTTTACGAGATAAAAACTACGAAGACAAAAACTTTTGAAGGAATGTTATTGAAATCCGTGTGTGAGTTCGCCATGTACAATATAAAAAAAAATTCCATACAATGCGTTCTCTTTTAATTCCAAAAAATATGTTTTTGTTTCGATTTTTAATCCGAAGGTAATGTTAAAGTCTATGAGCAACAAGTTCTTACAGAGTACTAACAGAAATTAAACAAGAACATATACATCAAAAAACATCATTACACAAAGAAAAAGCAAGCTCGATAAGAGATGAGATCTGGTAGAATTCTTTAATAGCACGAGCGATTTCCGCGTTTCGAAGTTCTCTGCTTGGAACATTAAAGTCTATTTTTTCGAGAAGGGAGCACAGTCAAAATCCCCCTTTATAATATCAAATATAAAAGTTAAGAAGAGAACATATATTTTACTTTCTAGAGGTTTGAAATTTAAATGAAGTAAACGAGCATTATGTGATGGAAGAGGTTCAGTAAATCGTAAGAGTTCAGAGCATACGTAACACCTTCACGCCGCCGCGTACCACCGGTGGCCCGCCCTAGACCGTATCACCGGTTGTACGCATTCGATTGTGGTATTAAAAAAACGAAAGTAATGAAAATTTAACTTTTTACAAAAGGAAATGGACACGCTCTATTTGTCCCAAATAGCTCCATTTTTTCCTGTGGGTAATTTCCTGAGGCGCAAGGTTGATGAATTGTCATTTGAAACTAGCTAAGAGCCTTGTGGTGAATGTATGCGATATTTCATCTATTATTGCTGCTACAACAATACCACGCTCTGTCATCTAACGGCAGGCCCAGGAAACTTACTGTTTCGACAGGTTGGGACAAGAGGGAGAGAGGTGTTAAATGAGTGGGTTTGATGGAGCATGTGAAAAGGTGGTTAGTGTCGTGCGGAGTGTCTTCACTTTCTAGACATATATTCGGGGTCAATTCTGGAATTTAATTTAATTTTCTTTAAGCAGTTGTATTTTAAAATTGTTCTTTAAGCAATTGTCATTTTAAAATTGTTCTTTAAGCAATTGTCATTTTAAAATTGTTCTTCAAGCATTTGTCATTTTCGCCGTAACGTATCTGGTGACTTCGATTCAAATACACATAATCTACTTTGAAACCAATTTGTTACCGCTACGGACCCATTGTGACGGGCCTATAAGGCAGACGCTCTCATTTTTTTAAGTACAAGCAATACATCAGGAAAACCTTGTTATTTCTGCGGAATTTGTGCAGAGTTGTAGATGTTTTGAGTACATTTCGTATTTTTACACTATAAACAGGTAAATTTACGTATTTTTACTTACTTGTACGTATGTAGGTAGAAGTGGCAGTCAGTATTTAAAAACAACTCACTTAGACCGTTGCCGATCCATTATAACATACTTATACATACTACACAATTTGATTGGTAAAAATAAGCGAAATTCTACAAAGAACTTTAGGTGCTTCAAAATCAAAAAAAATATATGTTTATATATTGCCCAATAAATAAGGATTCCCATATGGGCAGTGTTATTTCTATAAACTGGTACCTCCCTCTAACCGCTCATTTCACATTTAATAACAAACCAAAGAGTTTATTTCTGTAGCTTACCGGGAAGCATATCTTTAATCATGTTCAAATCATCCTCTTCCTTAAAGATGTCGAAAGAATCGAAAGCCCCATCACATCCAAACTCTAAGTCGAGAGAATTAATTTCATCATTGTCCTCCATTTTTACGCCGAAATTTTTTAAGCATTCATTGTCCATTTGTATATGGTGCAATATTAAAAATATCATCCGATATAAGGAAGACAGTAAAAACTCGACTAAACATCAATCGTCAATTATCGATTACTATCAACTATCAACTATCCGATTAGATTGATGCCACTTTGAAAATGAAATATTACGACAGCAAGGTGGCCATATGACAAAAAAACGGAAAGCTCAAAACTGAAATTTGATATATCGCTAGCTTTGAGTGCAAAGGTGCCACAAAAGTGCCATCTACATAGTTGGCAAAAGTGCTATGTGCATATGTAGTTGTCACAAAGCGCGCGCTATGCTCTTTAAACATATATGATTGTTGATAAAGTGTGCTGGTTGTAAGTTCGTGCTAAGTAAAAATTACTTTATTGCCGTTCCTAATATTTATTTTAGTCGGAAAAGAAACATATTCTTATTTGCAAACTATAAATAGCTATTATGTTTTCATTCGGCACTCAGCGCACAACCAGCTATCCTGGAATGCTTCGCCTTCTCACGTTAGCTCACTCCCGAACGGGAGTAAGATTTTTGCACCTTTGCACCTTGGCAACGACGAATATCGCAGACGATGGAACGATGAGCTTTATGAGCTTTACGACGACATAGACATAGCGCAGCGAATAAAGATCCAGCGGCTACGTTGACTGGGTCATGTCGTCCGAATGGATACAAACGCTCCGGCTTTGAAAGTATTCGATGCGGTACCAGCTGGTGGTAGCAGAGGAAGAGGAAGGCATCCTCTGCGTAGAAAAGATCAGGTGGAGAAGGACTTTGCTTCATTTAGTGTGCCCAACTGGCGCCGTTTAGCACGAGAAAGAAACTACTGGCGCGCTTTGTTAAACTCGGCCAAAATCGCGTAAGCGGTTATCGCGCCAATCAAAAAGAAGAAATATCTATTAACTAAATTAATGCTACATTTATTAAAAGGTCTTAATGGTAAAAGGAATAACACTACTTTACAAATAATTGAAAACAGCAATAACATTGACGACTTTGGCAATGATGTAGACGATGGTGTTTTAGGGCTCGTGCCTTATGGTTTCCACAGCGATTCGGATTATTCCATGGACATATCCGTAAAATCGCAAAAGCGCAAGAAGAGAGTGCAAGTTAAGCACGCAGATTGGATGAGCATTCAAAACAAATATCGAAGACAAAATGGAAAATCATATTATGGAAAAATGAAAGAAAATCACGCTTGGTGTTATAAAAATAAAGAAAGAGGCAAGAGCAATGAAGCAGCGATGTAAATGTATAAGTAAAACTGCCAAATCAACCATGCAATGCGATCAAATTACTGACAGCGAGAGAGGTAGACGTGCAAAACGTAAAGAAAACGAACCACCAAAAAGATGTCGATAAAAATATGCGCGTGTGCAGAACGTTAGACATTGGTAGGCATTCAATGTTGAATTGGGTGAAGCAGTCTGTAACCAGTAACAGAAAATCCAATATAATACCGATGACAAAGTTTGTAAGTCAGCGAAAATGCTTAAATTCTTTTTTGGAGTCTTTGCCAGTCATGGAGTCGCACTACTGTCGTGCAGCAGCACAAAGAAAATATCTTACCGGACAGGAATTCCAAACGAATGATTTACAATTTTTATGTAAAAGATTATTGTCCGAAACATGAAATAAAGCCACTTTCAATTTCAGTATTTTATGAAGCATTTGCAATAAAAAATTATGCATTATTTTCGCCAAAAAAAAAAAAAAAAAATCAATGTGAAATTTGTGTGCGCCATTTTATGGATAGCATTTCGTATGAGGAATACGCTCTTCATCAGGAAAAAAAAGAAGAAGCCCGAAATGAAAAACAAAAGCACAAAGCTGAAGAGCGTATTGTGCTAACTGTAGATTTGGATCCAAAACCGGAAGTAAGCAGCCTATACCATCATACAAAATTAAGTGCACAACTTAGTTTTCTATAATTTGATAAACCATAAAGGTTCCTC
This sequence comes from Anastrepha ludens, assembly GCF_028408465.1. NCBI lineage: Eukaryota > Metazoa > Arthropoda > Insecta > Diptera > Tephritidae > Anastrepha > Anastrepha ludens. The sequence goes on from NC_071500.1 coordinate 73,689,679, forward strand.
CTTTATTTGGAATGAGGTTGAAGGTGGCGTATCGGAGGAAGAGTTCGCGAGCATTTGGGTATATTTTGTTGAGCATAAAATTCTTCCTTTTCTCAATGAAACCGAGCGACCGATCTCATACCGAAACATAAATGTGACTGTGAGTGATGCTTTACTGAGTGCAGCTGTTGAACATCAAATAACAATAGAACAAATAGTTTTACAAACTGGGCACACGCAAATGGAGGCTGACAGCATTCACTGACTGAGCGTGTTTTAAAGCATAGATGTACCTGCATAATATATTGATGTTTGTAAATGTGCTCAGAACCATATGAAGTGGAATATTTGGATCACACTTTTTTCAAAACATGTAAATAGCTTTTAAATAAATATTAAATGCTATTATTTAAGTGAAATAAAAAAATTTGCATAATATTTTATTTATAGAAAAGGTTCTAAGTGATATGTAAAAAACAAAAATAACAGCAGAAAAGGTGCTAAATGACAAAAGCTCTTCTAAAGCAAAGATCCCTTTTTTGTTTTAGTACTTACTGTACATTTAGGCAACAACCAAGAAAATAAAATTGCATTGAAGCAAATTACAAAATTCTATATTGCTTTCTTAAGATAGTCTTTTGTGTCTCCTGTAAAATTTCAAAAAGTACAGTTGGCACCTTTGCACTCTAAGCTAGCGATATCATATATTCAAACAAATTTATTAGATGGTGGGTGGGGATAGATTATATTAAAAAAATTCTAAAGCTGCTCACACCAGTTTCGTCACTTTGGCGGTTTGATAGTTGTCAGTTTGGCGAACCCATCGATGCGAACGAATGCATGATATTGGGATCAATATATTGCACAATAAAATACAACATGTACATCACCAGAAGTGCACGCGCATGGGGTATTCAGTTGGAAATTCAACTAGTAAATAGAATAAACGAAAAGTTATAGAGTGGTTCACTCTTAAGGTGAACGTGTGCATTTAAAACAAAGTCTTGGAAGTACAGTAAAGCAAGTGTGCTGCAATTAATTAGTGACTTTTGTTTGACAGTCTAGTTATCGAACTTAAAGGAGTTATTGTAAGAGATTTATTTGAATTTTATTATAAGAAACTCAGTTTGAAAATGGGGAATAATGGTTTCGAAGACTTCTGGAACATGTCAAGTCGTTGCGATTTTATGTTCAAAAACGAACAGGAAACAATAAACTAGCACGTGGGTGACAATTTGATTCGAAAACGTAATGCAGCATATATTGTTGAATACTTAATTGGAAACCAGCCAAACAAACCTTGCATAAATTCTGTTCTAGAAAATTTAGAGAAAGAGCTAACGTAATATTTGAGACCAATTAAAAAATGAAAGGCTATGTCAAAAAGTTGCAAATTGTAGTAACAAAGAATTTGAGGTAGAATTACTTCGAGGTGAGTGAAAAATCAAAAACATCGACGGCCATGACAAAATTGAATCCTTCGTTAATCTTTCTTGAAAAAAGCTTCAGTTACAATTGAAAATTATCTTTTCACATAACAGTATTTCATTCTTAATCCGTTTGTTCGAAATCACGTTCATTATTGGGCTAGAGTGGTTTTTCAATAAAGTTATGATTTTTGAGTAATTTAACAGAATCGTTTTAAGACATATTTTAATTGTATTTATTCTTGTTTTCGATTCGCTATACTATTACATTTTTCTCAAATAAAACATGCCGCTATAAATTTTCTGAGTTCGATTACTGAATTGCTAAATAAAACCCACAAACTAATGGCAACATAAGTTGGTAGCTTTATTTAGTTTCATTCACTTTATTTAAAGTTTACACGTGCACACGCCCAAGCACCTCTGCATGTATACATGTGCTTAACAACTATTGTAGTTTCTAGGTGTAGGACGTCGTTTTTTGGCAACTTCTGTCTTGAGATCTGGCATTCTAGTTTTTGTTTTTATCTCATTCGTTCGATATTGTTGCTTGTCGTTTCGTGATATTGAGGATTTCTCACAATACGTTAGCTAGCTCCGAATAGATGAAGCAACTGGCATAAATAAAACTACTTTGGCAGCACTCGAAAAGATATGTCAAAAATGGCATTATTAGAAAATTAAGGATCTACATATATTTCAATTGAAAAACGGGGAAAATAGAGTTCTTCGAATGCTATCAATATGTCGCAGTTGTTGTTATAACAGCATTAAAATTCGTCATAAATATTTGGACAATGGTGCTGGAGTGATAGTCTTCCGTCGGATATGAATCTGTCTCGCTCCGGTATCGTAGAATAAACTGCCGTAATAACTTATGCCTAATGGCTTAGGATTCATATAATTTGCAAAAAATCTTATTCAACATAAAATATATCTCTGAAATAAAAGTAATTTTTAATTTACTTTATATACTAATATAACTTGAAGTTTACAAAAGCGTGTGCTGCCAAGCTAGTGGTAAAAAAGACAACATTACGGATTATAAATTGAACCAGCTCTCTATCTGGATCAAATCGTTGTTGCTGGATTTGCGTGCAATAGCTTTGTCCGGATCGCGATCATTGGCCATTGGACCGCAACCAATAGCATGGAACAGTTTCCATCAGTTATAAGTACCTCCTCCAAAGGTTTAAGTTCAAATACAGATATACACAGTAAAATTTCGCTAATCCGGATATGGTCTAGTTCGGATCCTTCACAAATCTGGACCACGTGGTGTGCCTTTGACTGACCCGACCTCTGGGCAAACAGAATTGAGATGGTTTTACTTGAACCGGATTAAAGAGATTTACGGTTATACACAGTATTATGTAATATAATTGTACCTTAAACGCGTTTTTGCAAAATTGGTAAGCGATATGAAGTACTAGATGTCTCATTCGACCACTTATATTTTCGAAATACGCTGCGACGTAAACGCAGGCCCCTGTCAGCTGTTTCGATGAAATGAGAGCCCATGTAAATGAAAATTCACCACCCTTTCGTTCCGTATTATCGTAGATTCTAGCGTAGGATTTTGGAAATTTCCGTAGAATCGTGCCAGCTAATTGCTCTCTCATCACTCAGTATTGCCAAATAGTACATTTCGAAATCATTTACAAAATAAACGTGGAAAAACTTTGGTGGTTTTTGAATGGCATTTCGGTACCTTGGTCAGTGTGCGGACCATTATACTTCAGTGACTTTTGTTTACCAATTACAAATCTATTGGAAATTCTCTCAAAACGTAAAAATATGTATAAATAATGCTGTTTTCTTTTCTTGCAATAATGTCTCATTTATTGCGCCCAGTGCAAGAGTTGTACAATTTTGGTTATTTCTCACCATATTCATTGAGTAGCGTTTTCTATTCTCATATTATTTATGGTGCCCACACACACCAACGTTAACGTTTGTTGTCTATGAGATACTCAAAATTGAGAAAACTGTGTGGTCGAAGAGAAATCAGCTCACACGTTTTTACGGAAGAACTCAAATTTTTCATTTACCCACGAACGCGATCTAGCATACTACGTTACGGAACTGTGGTGATTTTTCATTTACATGAGTCTTTCATTAGTTTCATCGTGTCAGCTGACACGAAACGTACGTTTACGTTGATAATTTGAGCACCATAAATGAAAAATTTTGGATTGTTCCGTAAAAACGTGTCAGCTGATTGCTCCCTCACCACACATTTCGAAATCATTTAAAAAATAAACTTACAGAAATTTTAATTTTTATTAAAATAACTTAAAAACAATGTTGAATAATGTTAATTATAGCTAATTGAACTATTTGCATTAGTTGGTTTTTTGCTTTGGTTTATTATACAATAAAAAATTGTAACTGATAACGCGGATGCATGTAAAAGTGTGTATGCAAAAATATCAATGGCAACATTGTGTCGATACAACCAAACACAAACACACACAAACCGATGTATTTTGTAAATATGTAACCAGACGAAAGAAGCTATTTTCTATAGCACAAGTTTTGCCCAATTTTTGTGTATCTTACGGGCACAGATAGGGCCTACGATAAAGTCGGTGAGTGCGGATACTATTACCCACGTACACGATCCACGATACTACGGAACGGAACGGTGGTGATTTTTCATTTATCATACATGGGGCTCTCAATAGTTTATTCGTTTCAGCTGAAACGGAACGTACGTTGTTCTTAGTGAGTGTGAGCACCATTAATTGTATCCGTCCGAAATCTGTTTCAGAAAAATACCTTGAAAATGAATGAACAATATTTAGTTGTGTTACAACGTCAATACTAACTTCCATCAGATGTTTACCATTCGGAATTGAGTGCTATAGTATGTTTTTAATAACCATGATTGCATTAGTATTTGAAAAATGATAAGACTGTAGGCTAGTGTAAAAATAAGTACTGATAACAAACATCTTTAATGTTGTGATCAAAGAATAAATATAAGTTAGTATTGAGTAAAACGTGAAAAAACAAACTTCAGATACCAAATATTTTTGTATTGTAGTGGACGTGTGTATATAAATTTAGTGCCAGATAGAACGTGGCAGAGTAAACTACGATTTTGTTGTGTAGTAATAGCAACGGCTCAGTGTGACTTTTTATCTTATTGAAGGTATTACGAAATTGTTTACATTTGAACGTACTAGTGGTGCAATTTTTTCTGAAGAAAAGGTTGCTTCCATATGCAAACTCGTGGATTCATTTAATGGAAGTATTGTACATTTATATGAATATGTGTTTGTTCTACTACGCGGAAATTTGACGAACCCTACACCTTCAGTCTTTACATTAAGCTCTGATGTGCAGAGTACATCTGCTTGTAAATCAAAAGCGTTGATCCATGGTATAAAGTTAGAGATTTACCTTAATAAACTAATTTTATTCAGAAATACTTCGTAATGTAAAGGAGAAAGAAATGGTCAAAAAATCGAGTGGAGATCGATGCGGTGTTGGCTTTCCATTTTTACAACGAAAGTTGTGCTTATGTCTAAGTTCGAGGACCAATATATAAACCTTTTGATTTATAGAGTTTTTTTTATAAATTATTGAGCATTAAGAGGGATATTTAACATAAAAACGCTTATTATTTGCATAAGCTCCAAAAAGTGCCCTATTACACACGCTTATTTTACTTGCTTATTTACACCGTATACGAACAATATTAAATCGTTATTGGTTGGACATTTGGACTAAATAATACTTCGTATTTTATTAAAATTCTATTATTATTTATGTTCTTCTATTTTATTTTAAACGAGAAAATAATAAAAAGAAGAATAAAACCGAGCCAACCAAAATGGAACAATTTTTAGAAAATGAAATAAAAAAGCGTTATGAAATCGGGAATATCAGTTCAACATGCTGCGACAATAGATTGGGTTCCATTATATTGCGGTAACAGAAAGAGAATTCTATTGATTAAGGGATATGATCGTGAGCGTGTTCGAGGGTAGAAGGCCTACGGATGTTAATACTCCCATGCAGACGGGCATGGGAAGTAGATCAGAGATGAGAAGTACATACATAGCTATTACGCACTTTTTTCAAAAAGGTCAAAATGGTTATATTTGATCATATACATAGGTAAAAACCAGGCACCGTTACATTAAACGAAAACAAAAATTGAGGTTCGATAGAAGTTTTGTGATATTTAAAATCAGTGACATTGACCTTCGAAAAAACAATACATTTATAAATAGTGGAAAATAGACTAAAAATTGGAGCGATTTTAGCCTTCGGCACTTTTTTTCTTTAAATGTACATATTCTTACCTTAAAAAATATATTCGAAGTTTTTTTTCTTTTAAATTTACATACCACGAAGCAATAAATAAAGGTGATATAAGATAAGAGCAGATCGGAAGAGGGTGAAGTTGTCTAGTGTTGCTTATCGAAATTTTGCATTGCGGAAGGAGCCCGAGGCGGAACATCGTTTGATGTTTCTACGCAGCATAAACATTTCCCATACGTGTACGGGGAATGCTGCTGAAGTGACAGTCCTTGGCCGGATTTAAGTCCGGGACATTCTGGAAACATAGGAGCGATTGTCATGGGGACGATTTAAAAGTGTAATTTTATTTAAATGATTTAGATCGAATAATAATTGTCGTGTGTTTCACCTGGGAAAAGAAGGAACTACTTGTAAAACTGGATAAATTCAAATCCAAGTCGGTCAAATACTTCCTAAGGAGCACATGAAAAATTTGGAAAATCCAACCAAAACAATTCATTGGACTTGGGACAATATGGCACAGGTAATATCCAAAATTCGCGCACGGATTAACACAGGTAGTCTGAGAATAGAAAAAGTCTCCTATTTGTGATATAGGTTGTAAAAGTTTTTGTGTAAGAGAGAAATTGTTAAAGTCGAACAATTAAGTTGAAAATACTAAGTTACGTTGTATTTTATTTCTGTATGGATTTGGTTATCACAATTGATGGCCAAAATATGAGCTTTTGCATTTAGAATATTATCTTTTTAAAACATGAAAAAAAATCACAGCAAACTTGGGGAACATTACTAAATTAAAGGCTTCCAATCAAAAATACCATGAAATTTAGGATATAAAGAACTCCGTAATGAGGCACATATACACATATGACAATTAAAATAGGTAATGCCCACGTTCATACGGAAAAAGCAAGTTAACTAAATTATAATAAAACATATACAATTGCATTTCGTAGATTAATATGACTAATATAAATAATAATTCAAGGATCTTTTAAAACTTAAACTAGTGACAACAGATACAAAAAGGAAATATTCAGGTGGTCATTAAAATAGGAACGAAATTTAAATAGATTCGATACAAAAATAACTCCCCAAAGGTTTTAGATTGAGGTTAGGTCGAGTGACTGGCTTGGGCATTCTATAACTTTAACATTATTTTGTAAAAACCATTCACGTACAAACATTGAGTAGTGTTTTGGGTCATTATACTTAGTCCTACCATAAATTCTGTTCAAAGTTTAGTCCGTTATAGATATGAAATTATAATACTTTTTTCAGTAAGTTTTATTTAATCATGTTAATATTAAGGCACAAATGTGAAATTTTCATTCGAAATGGTCACCATTTGCTTTTACACAAGCCTTCAAGCCTTAGGCTATTCAGCTATTGCAAGAGGCACGGCTTTTATGGGTATTGATGTCGCTGCTCGAACCAAAGATTGTTTGAGACTATCCAAATTTCTGTAAGACCTTCAATAGGCCATGTTCTCCAATTCTGACCACAAACTGTAATCCAATGGATTCAGATCCGGCCTTCCAGATGGCTAATCTTCTGCCTTAGGGGCTGGAGCGGAATCTTGCTCTCTTGGCTTTTGGAAGATCTAACGCTCTCCATTGAAAAGAGTACTGCTCAACTGCTTCATCACGCCTTCTAAGACATCCTAATGGTACACTTTTGCCCCTGCCCTAACCGCTTTTGCGCAGAAATGAGAAGATGTAACGCATCTTCAAGATACTCCCCACCAAACGATTACGGGACTGGTGGCCACACTGTGCCCTTGAACAACAAGCATGGATTTTGGCCGCAACAGTGAAAATTTTCCCATCTGCGAAATGAATATTTTCATGCCCGTTGAACGCGTGCCACCGAAGAAGTTGCTTACATCTGTCGAGTCTAATTTTCTTCAAGCGCGTGGTCAAAAGATGACTAGTTGAGCGATGGAATGCTTTAATGTGGAGATCATCTCTAATTAGTCTTAACATGGATCTGCTCGATACATTAATTTCCCTGGACATGATTTTCTGCTTTCTAAGAGATTTCTGCGAACTCTTTCTCGCACGGCTTTTATGGCTGCTCTGGTTCGAACCACACGAGAACGACCACTTTCTCTGTCATTCAGACGTTTGGGGATAACAATTGATCGCGCAATAACAAACATTCTCGAAATATTAAGTTCCTTCAGCAATTCGTAAATCTCACTTGCACTTTTACCTCACTTTTGTTATACAATCACTGCAATGCAATTTTTCCTTTAAACAACGTTTAATTACACAGGCCGACAAAATTTAACCAACATTCAGACCCAGAAACCAGACTATATATTTCCGAAGGTTTATGATGCGCTGAATCCAAATCTGGCCTCAGAATTGCTCTATTAGTTTGAGTTTTCGAGATATCCTAACCTAAAAGTGCAAAAAACCCCATTTTTGCCCATATTTGAGGTTATGTAGCCTTGCAGATGTTTTCTTTCACCAAAATTAAAGGATGGCATCTTTAAATACAATCCTTCTTTTTTCAAATGGCGTTTTGTTTGCTCAAATATCATTTTTTTTCGCAGAGATATCGCATTTTGAAATTTTCATGTTTCGAAATTTTCCTACACCTGAAAATCGATTAAGATAACATAGACATGATATAGTCGCTTACTAATTTTCTTGGGTTTGAGGGCCTGAAATATATGGATTAATAGTATGTAAATTTGGAGTTTGTGGGAAAGCCTGCTTGCGGTTATGTGGGTTAGCCTGCTCGCGGTATGATAGGGGTGGTTTCTAGGGGTTAGGGCTGTGTGTGACTCGGTACCCAAAGGTTAGATAGTGTAGGGATGTGGTGAGTCAGCACACTTATGGTGTGAGACAAAATTTTAAGAAAAATAAGACTCAATTCAAGAAAATTAGTAATCGAATATATCATGTCTATGTTATCTTAATCGATTTTCAGGTGTAGGAAAATTTCGAAACATGAAAATTTCAAAATGCGATATCTGCGAAAAAAATGATATTTGAGCAAACAAAACGCCATTTGAAAAAAGAAGGATTGTATTTAAAGATGCCATCCTTTAATTTTGGTGAAAGAAAACATCTGCAAGGCTACATAACCTCAAATATGGGCAAAAATGGGGTTTTTTGCACTTTTAGGTTAGGATATCTCGAAAACTCAAACTAATAAATTAATTTTAGTTATCAATCCGAATTTTGCATGGACAGAGAAGCAGATATTAGTTTAAATTATTTCGGATACTTTTCCTTGTAGACTAGTGTTATTGAATCGAATACATACCATATTCAGGGTGAACGATATGAAGTGTTACCTATTCAAAACACCATAACTTTTTTGTGTGAAATTAGTTTTTATTGATTTCAAAGACAAAATTGTTCAAAAACAATTACAATTTTAACATATATTCACTTTAGTTCGATATGACCACCTTTTGCCTTGAATATAGCCTTCCAACGGTCAAAAAATGAGTTACATGCTTCACGAATGTGATCTTGAGGTATTTTGGCCCAACTCGTATAATCGCGTTTTTCAGCGCATCCATATATGTATATATATAATTGGCGCGTACACCCTTTTTGGGTGCTTGGCCGAGTTCCTTCTCCTATTTGTGGTGTGCGTCTTGATTTTGTTCCACAAATGGAGGGACCTACAGTTTCAAGCCGTTTCATGAATTTGAGAACCATTGTGTGGACGTTATGAAGTTTGGAACGTTGTTTTTTAACCATTCACTCGAGCTTTGTGAGCTGAGTCATGTTGAAACGTCCATGGTCTGCGACCGAAACTCTCGTATGAACGATAGGTCAAATAAACCCTATCATTTTAGGAGTTTATGAATTGTTCAATTTGAAAAATTTTCTCGTCAGAAAATACAATGTTCGGAAATTGACCGCTTTAGGCCAAGCGATGTAACTTCTTCGCTCCCTCAAGTCTAACTTGTTGCTGCTTTGGTGTGAGATCATGCATCTTTTGAATCTTGTAAGGCTTGACTTTGAGATAATTTTTCAGTATGCGGCGAGTGCTACGGTCAGATATTTTTAGTTCTTTCGCCATTTGATTGGTACTTCGTCAAGGAATTCGCTGATGTCGCATCTTGCATAATGCCCGTGCATCAGCTGCGCGAGCGTTCTGAAGTTGGTTACGCCTCGAGTGCCGGATCCTGTATTGTAGAAGCTCACACCTAGCTGCCCTCGTTTGTTTGGGCCACAGAAGAAAATTGAATATGCTTTTTTTTTTACTTCACCATATTCCGCGAATCATATTTCAGGTAGAGTTGCTAAGTCAATATTTTATTTCATACTTTTGGCCATCTTGCCGGTTTGTAGCATTGTTCGTATATTCCAAGTAGTAAAACGTAAATCACAATCCTTAATTCGTGTCTTGGGTCGGTATCTTTTGATGTTATCAGTTATCCGAGGCTGTTGTTGTGGATTCGCTATAATAAATACTGGTATGAGGTTTCAGCAAATGTGCAACTTGAATACTGATTTTGAAACATGATGCATATCACCTCCTACTGTCAATCTCCCAACTTGAATACTTCTAGCGGGGAAACTGTTAACCCCAACCTGAAATTGGGTACCTCACTAAAAAGGAAAGGGAACAAAAGAAGTCGGTGATGATCTGGCTCTCCTAGAGGGAACTGGTCATAAGGCTGACAATTATATATATTGTATATACGGCGCCGACTAACTATGTATATATGTGTATATAATTAAAATTAAAGGTTAACTTAAAGATAAAAATTGAATAGACAAATATAAGATTAGATTTAATAGTAGAACTCAGTGCGATAAAGAAATTGATAAAATTTTAATTAGAACCACATTCAATTTACAGAATTAAAGTGATCATGTATTGCCCTTTTGTAATTATTTATACTGTGCACACCCTTGACAGATTCAGGAATTGAATTCTAGAGCCTCACAGAATTAATGAAGAACAACCTTGATAATGGCAAGTAGGAATATTTCGGGGCAATCAGAGTTTGATGCCTATTAGATTTCATCAATCTTAATTTCTCGTAAAGGTATTTGGGAGTTGTGATTTCAATTATCTTATACATAATTACACACTTTCTAGCCGTCAGATAATCAAAAATGTTGCATCCTAGAATTTTGTTTTTCTATAAAAATGAATGTGGCTACTTATAGTTGAGACAGTAGACATAACGCGTAGCTTTATTGAACGCAACATCAATTTTGTGAGAGGAAATAAGTCAATATATACGAACTATATACGGGCTTAGAGGACGTGATGAGCGGTGCAATGAGTATAATAGCTAGCTTTCTTCTAGTCCTAATGGCGTAAACCACGCTGTTATTCTTAAAATACGTAAAACAGTATGCAAGTTACAACTTTTTTACATGATCAGAACAGCTCAAAAATGAATTATCAAAGCCTTAATTTTTTATATTGTTGTTAAACATCAGGGTGATATTACCAACAAACAAATTTGGTATATCTTCTACATTACTATTATAATTCCCTGGGCCCATTGTGAAATTACAGACAGGCTAATTTTAAAACATACTAGACCATTTGTACTGGACAAATACAATTGAATATCATCAGCATAAGCATGGGCATTGACATACTGACACACAGAGTATACATACAGGGTTGACCATATTAAACTGACCCATGTGATTATTAAAAAAATATGGAAAAAGAAACATTTTTTTGTGTTTCATTGTGAAAAACATTTAATTTAGTTCAAGGAGATTCGTTTACATCACTTTTTGAATATGATATCGCGCAAGTGGTCGCCCTTAGCTCGTATAACGTAATGTGCCCGTTTTTCGGCGTTTTCCATAGTTTTGGCCAGCGTCTCGGCCGATATGGCGGCTATTTCCCGTCGGATATTGGCCTTAAGTGCGCCTAGTGTCTTTGGCTTGTTGACGTGAACCTTAGATTTCAAATAGCCCCAAAGAAAAAAGTCCGGTGGCGTCAAATCCGGTGATCGTGGCGGCCAGTCAAAATCGCCGCTTTTTGATATAAAACGGCCAGGGAACAAAGTCTTCAATAAGTTGACGGTGGCTCGTGCTGTGTGTGGTGGTGCGCCATCTTGCTGAAACCAGAAGTGCTCCATACCATTTTCACAAACAATCGGCATCACAAAATCGGTTATCATGGCCCGATAACGCTCTTGATTGACGGTCAATGGTTGGTGTTGACCATTTTCAAAGAAGAACGGCCCAATGACCATATCAGCGCAAATGCCACACCAGACTGTAACTTTTTGAGGGTTTTCAGTGGCGTAGAAACGGCAATTTTGCTTATTTACGGTTCCGTTCAAGGAGAAATGGGCCTCATCACTCATAATGATTTGATGCCAAAAATCCTCATCAGTTTGGGCCATTCGGACGACAAAATTGGCATATTCCAAGCGACGAGGCTTATCGGCCGGCAACAGTTGTTGATTTAGTTGTATTTTGTACGGGAATATCCCCAAATCCAAACGAATGATACGTCGTAGAGTGGTCCGAGGGATGTCCAACTGAGCAGAACGACGATTACCTGACGTTCGCGGCGATGACTCGATACTGGCTCGTACGGCCGCGATATTTTCGTTAGATCGTCTTGGCCGCTTTTTATTTGGACGTCGGGTATTAGCCACAGTGCCGGAAGACAAAAATCTTTTGTGCATTTGCTTGATTGCGTTCTTTGACGGCGCACTTTTCACTTTATTTTTTTTTCTCCACGCACGTTGCGTTTTTACAATCGAGAAGGAATTTTGAATGTACAGCTGAACAATTTCAGCGCGTTCTATTGGGGTGTACTGTTTCATGGTATAAATCTCCTTCGACTGACGCTTCCAACGCGGTATGTCATTAGCTGATCTGAAATTACAGTAAAAAGTTATAGGGTTACTCAATGGGTCAGTTTAATATGGCCAACCCTGTATATATATTGTATGTATATCATTCACATACAGATTTAACAAAAGGGGATCAAGGAGAGAACCTTTTGGCACACCGGATCCGACAAAACAAGGCGTGGAGGAGTCATCCTTGCACATTTTCTTTGAGAAAGGTAACTGATCCTAAACTTGACAGAGCTATCAGAAACTCTAAAAAAGTACTGAAGATGTTTGATATAAGGTTCTTGACTTACCGAATCAAATGTCTTAGAGAAATCCTGAAGGGAACAAAGAGATAGGTTACCGGTTTGACCAAAATGACGTTGCTCAGTACCAGGTGCCGTCAGAATTGAGAAGGACCTCTCCGAGACGTTTGATACCGAATCAAATGTCTTAGAGAAATCCTGAAGGGAACAAAGAGATAGGTTACCGTTGTGATCAAAATGACGTTGCTCAGTACCTGCAGTGCCGTCAGAATTGAGAAGGACCTCTCCGAGACGTTTGATACCAAACTAGGTTTTAGACAGAGTAACTCGCTATCGTGTAACTTATTTAACCTAATGCTGAAAAAGAACGTGCGAGCCGGAGAACTTAATCTCTCAGGCACAATTTTTTTTAAGAGTGTACGGCTCCTCCTATTTCTGGCGTGCATCTTGTTGTTGTTCCACAAATAGGAGGAGGTTTTAAGCCGTCTCCGAACGGCAGATATTTTTTTATGAGGAGCTTTTTTGCATGATAGAAATACACTCGGAGGTTTGCCATTGCTGCCGCAGGGCGACCACTATAAGAAACTTTACGGAGCTACTAATACCACCTGGGTCATGGGGCCACTCTGAAACGAACATGAAGTGAAAAACTGGATGTTAATCAAGGCATATTATACTCTGAAACAGCATTCAGTAACAATTTCCAGCCTCACACTTTCGGAGAAAAGGCGTTCGTAGGCTTCCAAGTATGTATTTAGCATGAGTCTCGCCTACACCCAAACAATCAAGCCAAATAGCATATCTACTGAACAATAAACAAGAGTCCCAAGACTTAATACCTCTAATCGTATTCACTGAAAATATCTAAATATAATTTAACTATGCACATATATTTCTAGCTTTTTAATAAAATATTATTTTCTTTTTATAGGCATTGAAATGGCACCTCCAAATGTTCTAGTCACTGGAGGCGCGGGATATATTGGCTCTCATACAATTTTGGAGATGCTTAATGAGGGATATAATGTGATTTGCGTAGACAATTTGAGTAATGCATACAGCTCAGGCTCCTCAAAGCTTCCCGAATCTTTGAACAGGGTTCAAAAGCTTACAGGAAAAAAATTGAATTATTATTGTATTGATATTACTGATAGAGATCAAGTTCGTGCCGTTTTTCAAGAGGTAAGTTTAACGTATGAAGGTAGATATGAGAAGTATTTTATGTGTCGATATAATCTTAAATCTGAAACCGCTAACGTTGTCTTACGTATTCGCTTTAGCTCAGTTCATTCTCTTTCCTACAATACCTGAGTTTTAGTTAAGGATGTTTTAATATTTCTCCCACATTGCTTTCCTTAGGTTCGGCTTTGCGCGCTTCTTTCTAGGGGTTTTTACGAAAAATTTTCAAAACCAATATCTCCAGATGTAACCTTTTTAAGAAACACTGGACCTTATTTTTCATATAAACACCTTCAAATAGAAACTGTTAAAAACAATTTATTTACAAATATCCCATTGAAACTTACTAATTGGAATATATGTCAGACAGCCGCGAATTTATTGGCAGAAACGCTACTCGAGAAATCTTTAAATGAGAAAGTTTTATACGAATTTCTAAAAATGCCTAATCGGAACATAGGTACATGTATGAAAATTCACAAACTGACCGGTGGATCTCTGCATAAAAACTACAGCTTTATATGTCGCATTCTCAACAGAAATAAGACTCAATCGACTTATATGATACAAAACATTATTAATTTTCAAAATAATTCGTTTTTATTACAATATATACTAGTATGCTTATAACGGGAAAAACGATTTTCAACGAATAATAACAAGGCAAAGTGTCAAATTGAGAACAGTTTTGCTGAAAATCTAATTTGCATCACAAGTTTAATTTATAATTAATACCATTTAAACGTTTTCTATAATTTTATATTTTTTTTGGAAAAAGGGAAAGGAAAATGGATTCAAATTAGGTGGGGTGTCGATTTATCAAGAGGGAGCGAAAAAGCTGCTTACTTATCTAACATTATAGTTCTAATACCATTGTAACGATCATTGAAAGTTTAATGGCGGCATTTAGTTTTAATATTGTATATATGAATTCACTTTGATACAACTCTGAAATTATTAATGTTCATTAGTGAAACGTATAAAAAGAAACATACAACAGAGGAAATCATTGTTCGGCGATCGAAAGACATTAAGGTATGAAGTATGGGTTAGTAGCTCTGCACTGCATTGTTTGTTAGACGCCGCTAAGTTGACCGCATGCGGTGTAGCGTTAGTTGAGTAGTTTGCTGCGCTGCTTGTTGGGCGAGGCTAAGTCGGCCGCATGCAACGTAGCGGTATTTTATTTCGCAACTGTCCATTCTACAGGACTTTATTATACATGAAATGCTTTTCAATCGCTAATCGGGGGGATCTTATGGATTAAAGACTAAAACTGTGCGAAATGTGTTTGTGATTCCTAATCTTGAATCTCCAAAGATTATTTCTGCTGCGTCTGCCAAATATGGCTGCAATTAAACTCCACATCGGTAAGGTGCAATCACCTCGCGTAATACGCAATCACCTAGCACCACAAACGGAACCTCCATGAGTCCCGGAGCTCTCTCGAGCATCATCTCTCGCCCCCTCTTCATGCCTAAATGTCATCTGTCAATGTATAGATGTATATATAATTGGCCCTTTTTGGGTGTTTGGCGGAGCTTTTTATATAGCCCCACCTGCATCCCGGCTGGACATCACCCGGAATTGGTGCACTTATCAGAAGTAAAAACCGTTTGGTTATAGGTGACTTCAACGTGCAGAATGATCTTTGGCACTCAGTCCTACCAAACGAGCAGATAGACGATTCGACATTCTGCACAGTGAACGAAGACACCCCCAACAGGGTAGTGGGGAATTGCAGCAGTTCGCCTGACATAAAAATTGCTAGCGCTAGTCTGAGGACACCTTCGCCGCTCTCCCCAATTCTCCCTCGAAGTGTGCGTAGGCGAACGCGAATACCGCAAGGTGAACACAGCTGCGGCTGCTCGTTTCGTCCCCCCTAGAAGGCTCCAGCGCATACGTCCTAATTTCTCAGCTAAAACAGCCGTTTTAGCAAACGCCACGATCCCGGGGACACCCGAATAAGGGATCTCAATTTGCAGATTCAGCAACTAGTCACCCATGATAAGCGAACCAAATGGGAAGAGCACCTGAAGGCCTGCAACTTCATCTCTGGTGTTAGTAAAATCCCTGTAGAACCCGAAGAGATGCGCGAGCAATTTTAGCAGATAATTTATATTGCATCCTGCGGTTGACAGATCCAAGCCTCGTGCCACCAGACGGCTGCACAAACTGCCGAACAAAAGTGCGCTACTTACTTTCTTCAGCGATCAGGTTCAGATGACCATTAACAAAGCAAAGGCTTCTAAAGCCATTGGTCCTGACGGACTTAACATGTTGATGCTGGGAAACCTGGGTCCATTGGAAGGGAATTCAACTTCTCTATGACCACTGTTATAATTTCTGATAAGTATAAAGCAAGGTGGGTAGTCCCACTACTTCAACCTGGGAAACCCGCAAAACAATGTGAGTTTTATCGCCCGATAACTCTCCTTTGTTCAGCCACACATCAGCATGGAGTCCGCCGAATGCATAGCACCACCACAGCACTCACCACCATTAACATCTAAACTCACCGCGGGCTTAACCAAAACCGCCCCTGCGGGAGGACTGTCGTAGTAATGTTGGACAAGTCGAAGATTTTCCATACAGTCAGTAATTTCACGCTACTAAACGATATCCAACGGTCGGCCCTCCCGCCGGGACTGAATAGGTGGTCCGCGAACTATTTGTGTGGTCAGCAATCGTCTGCCATCTTTCGAAACCAAAGCCCAAAATAAAGGGGGATAAAGCAAGGAGTATCTTATTATTATTAGAAGGCCATTACGCACTGCTACCAGAGCTGATCTATTGTGCAAGGCCTATTTTTGTAACCCTAGAGTTTTAAGCTTTTTAAAAATTTTAGGACAATTTTGGTTTTGTTGTTCCAAAGATTGCATAGAGATACTACGATACCACCAATGTGATGAAGTCTCTGTCTGCCCAACGCAGGACATTCAGAAAGCACATGTTCTGAATTTTCTATGTCCATTTCGCAAAAGCGGCAGACATTGGTCTCAGATAGACCAATATTATTTAGATGATACCTCAGGCTGCAGTGACCTGTAAGATATCCTGTTAAAAGACGCAGATCTACTCTGCTTAGTGAGAGAAGCTTGTCAGATATTCCTTTGTTGGGACTTAGAAATAGTTTGGCTTGACGCTGACCGGCACAGTTTAGCCAGTGTGCAGCAAATTTCCTTTCTTCCCATTTCCTAAGGAATTCATTAATGTGGCCTTTTGTGAGTCCACAGAAAGGCTCAGGACCAGTAAGTTGCATATTTGCTCCTTGTTTTGCAAGGTCATCAGCCATTTCATTTCCCTCATGTCCTTCATGTCCCGGAATCCAGCCTAGTGTTACTATGTTGAGGTTTCCTAACGTGTTGAGAAGGTTTAGGCAATCATTTACCAATTTAGAGGTGATAGTTGTTGATAGAAGGGTTTTTAGAGCCGCTTGGCTATCTGAAAGCATGTAGATGTCAGTAGACTGACGCCAAGATGGTTCGCTTCTGTCGAGAGTTGAAGTGTTGTTTCATTAAGGGTCGGACATTTGAGATTTATGTAAGTATCGGTACAAGTGCTGTTTTGGATGGGTTAATGGAAAGCCCTTTTTGCGTGCACCATTTGTTTATTATTGTAAGGGCTTGCTGCATGCGATCCGAAATGGTTTCCTCATGCCAGCCTAATACATAAACTAATAGGTCATCAGCGTAACCCTGAGTGTGAAAACCTAGGCTGTTCAGTTTGCGGAGCAGTTCATCTATGACTAGAGTCCACAAAAGTGGAGAGAGTACGCCTCCTTGAGGGCAACCTCTTGTGGCTTTGATAGATTTGATTGTTCCTCCTAGTTCGGTGCTGATCGTCCTAGATTTCAGCATGAATATTATCCATCCAGTGATGGGTTCAGGTATCTCCTTTAGATATAGGGCATTATAGATTGCCTCTTAGGAAGTGTTATCAAAAGCCCTGATATGTCAATAAATGCACATAGAGCTATCTGTTTGGACTCAATAGCCTTTTCAATAACTGTTTTGCAGTCTCAGTGGATTTTCCCTGTTGATAGGCAGATTGAAGTCGATGCAGTGGGAAGTTACCTAAATTGTTTTCCCTAATATACTGATCAACTATCTTTTCCATTGTTTTAAGGAAAAATGAGCTGAGACTAATTGGTCTGTATGATTTAGGCAATTGTTCGGGTTTTTTCCCTATCTTTGGAATAAATACAACCCTAACCTCAGCCCATTTTGTAGGTAAATATCCTAGCAGTAAGCTTGCTTTGTATAGTCTGCTCAAATTAGGGATAATATGGTGTGCATCCTGTGCACAGGGGAATATCCCATCAGGTCCAGGAGATTTGTATGGGCTGAATGTTGATATCGCCCATTGTACCCGCTTTTCATGGAATAGCTTGTTTGCTAGTTTTCAGCACTCGCAGATGTAGTAGTTTCTGCCGGCACAGAGATCTCGTCTAGCACAAGTGATCCAGGGAAGTGAGTGTCCAGCAGAAGTTGACAGGTTTCCTCTGGATTCCTTGTGTAGCTTCCATCTGGTTTTTTCAGGGTACTAATACCGTTTGAGTGATCTTTTAGTAGGGCTTTTTGGATACGAATAGCATTCGGAAGACTACAAATCTTTTCACAATGATTCCTCCAAGTAGCCCTTTTAGATTTCCTCAATTCTTTTATTCCATAAAGTTCTTGTTTCTTTACGCAGGTCGGAAAGTGTACTATTCCACTAAGGAACATTTCTTTGTTTCTTTTTCACTTTTACTGGACAACTTTCGTGAAACGCAGATGTTATATTTGAATGTAGTTCGTTCGATTCGAACTCAACCTCAGATATAAGCTGAATATGACGCCTAGAGCAGATAACACTTTGTTCTAAACAAAAGTGAAAGTAGTCCCAATTAGTTTTTCTGGGGTTTCTGTAAATTGTCATTTGTGGTTTGGTCGCACCTATATCAAATCTAAAATTATATGTGTGTGATCCGACACAGATGTTTCCTCTGGCACATGCCAATTTGAGACTTCGGACAAAGCATTATGACTAGAGAGAGTGATGTCAAGGACTTCTCCCCTGATTGCATTAATGAAAGTCGGTTTGTTGCCTCGATTTAGGATAGATATACATATTATACCTAAGTAGAAATTTAAGAAGGTACTCACCTATTGGATTTATGTTTGTGCTCCCCCACGCTGTGTGGTGCGCATTTGCATCGTTTTTGTTGACAGAATTCCACCAGGGCTATAACCTCCCTTGTTGGAGCAGTAACCTCATCTCCTGGAAGGTAAGCGGAGGCAAGTACTACCTCATGCTCACCTTTGCTCGTTGGCACTTTTACCAAAATCGCCACCAGGACTTCTGTAAAATTGGGATAAAGGTTAGTTGATTATTTATAACCTACGCCGCTCTGGGACGGTCTGTGTAAGCAGCATATATCAGCTTACCGTTTACGCTCTGGAGTCCCAGAACGACTCCTTTACGTACCCATGGTTCTTGAATGAAAACTACATCCAAGAGTTCTTGGTTAAATCTCCTCGTAAGCATGTCCGAGGTTTCTTTTGCGTGATGGAGATTTATTTGAAGGCATCCGAGTTGCCTTTTACTGTTACGAGGTTTTTGCTTTGGCCAGGTCATCTAGTGAGCCTTCGTTTGCCAATGGCTGCCTTTTTCTTACCTCGGTTGGTTTTCAGCAGGACTGCTTCCTCAGCGGATATCTGATCCCCTCTTCGAGCCTTGTTATTGCTGAGCGCTTTTTATCGGCCTGCAGCGGGGGTCGCATTCGAATGCCCTCGGCTACGTTATAGCGCCATGTGCCGGTTGTTGTTGGCTTTTCTGCGCCGCGTCTGGAGCAACTGGCTTTATCGTCCTGGGCTATTGAAGCCGTTGGAGTCAAAGTTCCTGCTTCCTCCGAGCTTTGTTTCACCGAAGGTTCAGAGTCCTTTTCGGTAACCTTGGGCGGATCAATCGGGCCTTTAGATTTTGGCCGAGGTTGGGTTTTACCGAATCCGTAGTTCAGCCAATTATTGAAGCTTTTTATGACCTCTGCGGAGATTGGGTCGATAGCAACAGTGATTTCTACCACAGTACCCTTGCGCACTCTGTTGAGCATACGCCAGTCATTCGTGTTGAGGCCCTCGTTTTGGCCATCAAGGAGGCTAATAATATCCTCAGTTGAGGTGCTGTCCGATTCTGGAAAGTGACCAATGAAGATTTGTGGGCGCGGTATATCTGCCTCCTGTACAATCTTCAGTTGTGCATCTTTGCACGGCTTCAGCTTAGAAACTTCTTCCTTTAGCCAATAAGCTGTATCATCGCAGCCGCATGAGATAACAATGTATCCTGGGCGAAAGGTGCAGCTATTAAATTTGGGCTTTGAAGCACCAGTCTGCTGTCAGTCAGCCATTTCACGCTACTAAACGATATCCAACGGTCGGCTCTCTCGCCGCGACTGAATAGGTGGTCCGCGAACTATTTGTGTGGTCGGCAATCGTCTGCCATCTTTCGAAACGAAAGCCCAAAATAAAGGGGGATAAAGCGAGGAGTATCTTACTTTTCAACTTCTATATTTCGAAGCTTCCCCAGCATCTAGAAGCAGTTTCACTGGTCTTCTTTGCTGACGAATATTCGATAATGGCGTCCGTCAATGAAATATATGGCTTGTTTTCCAAAGTGAGCGACTACCGCCAACCAGAACCTCCAACTTTCCATTACTAAATCCACCTGGTCGAAGAAGATCAAAATGAAGTTAAATATGAAAGTGGACGACACACCAATACCGTGCATTGACAACCGTAATTGCCGGTAAGGTCCAAAACCACAACAAGATCCTCAAATCGGTAGCCGGCAACATTTGGGGCAAGGACAAAGAAATGTTGCTGTCCACATTTAATATTGTAGCAGGTTAAACGCCTACTTAACCAGAATTGGCCCTGACATACGATATGTAATGTGACAGGGAAGAGTACGAGACTAAACACCTATTCATATGCTCTCTCAAACCCACTCACCTAACACCTAACCTCCCCTTTGAACCCAATCTGTCGAAACAGCATGTTTCCTGGGCCTACCGTTAGATGAGTTAGTGAACTGCTACAACAACAACGTTTTCTGAATTTGCCAGGGCCGGCATCAGATATGTTTCCCTAATTCGGCCGCCGTAGCCGCGTGACTACCATTCATTCGGGAGTGCGTAGGTTCGACCTCGGCCAGACACCTGATAGAAGTGTATGCACTAATTATTTCCTTATTTATTTAAAATGATTATGTTTATAATTTCCAGCTTAAAGATAAAATACCTAAGTCTTTCCACTAGATGTTTCAACTTGTTGGAAATCTCTGCGTATTTGCATAAGGCATCTGTAATCATCTGAAAGTTTCAGTATTGACAGTAGCGTTGTGGTAGTGTTGACATTACCACATGCATCCAGGTGGTTTATTCCAATTGGGTGATTTTCACAAAAATTGGCTGGAGATGACACTACATTTCATTCTGCTTGAATTAAAATAATAAATGCGACGTTATTTTTGGGTCCGAGATTAAGACGAGTTCTTTTAAAGAAAAAGATTGAATGTACCAAAATTACAAGGGGATTTTTAAAGAGGTTGTTTTTTAATCCCATTCTTTGTATCTCCCATTCAATTTAGGATCGCGAGTCATCTTCTCAAAGCAAAGACATATCATTTTTACTTGACGAATCGTCAATGCAAAGCTCATCTTCTCTTTTAAAAAGCAGCTTACCCTAACTTGAGATGGCAAATGTGTTCACCCATAAGAACTCTCTCCAACTTAAGAATCATAAGAGAAAATCCGTATTCTACTAACAAAGGTCAATATTTTCGTGAAATCCTTACCTCGCTAAACTATTTCTTTTAAAAGTTATTGATAAAAATATATTAGCATAACAAAAGCATGATTTTCGATTAAGGTAGATATTGATTGTGACCACAGAGTCTCCTCCCTTGAAAAGCTTAAAATTCTGTTGCCTGCAATATTAGCCATCGCTAACGGACAAATAATCTATAAGTCTTTCGCAGAATTTTGATTTTGAATGCAGCAAGAGCCGCTTCTGTGAATAATAATACTGCCCAAGCTTCTGAGGAGTACATTAGGTCTCTAATGCTCAATTGCCTACTCAGGCCAAAATTGTAAACATTTATTTATTAAACCGCTTAAAACTAAAGCCTAAAAAAAGTTTTAAAAAATTCATTTAATTTAACTGCTTATCTGCCTATAAAATCAGCCTTTTACATGTACTGATCTCTACTCGCAGTAGCTCTTACTGAATCTTAGAGTTCTCCTATCATCATACAGTTTACTTCCAGAACCGAGCTACTATTGGATCTCTGCACTGAAATATCACCTAATAAGAGGTAGCTAATGAGTGGCTGACTCAAAGTATACAGTGAATGTGCTATAGATTCCCGGACATAGGGACTTTTCACAGACGATCTGGCTCATAATGCAAGCGATGGAACCCTCTTCGCTACTTCGAACTTTCACTGTAGAACAAGGAATTACCTCTTTTATCGTCCAGTGTCCGTATGTTCTAGATGCAACTCATGAGTGAGGTTGATGTCGATGACCGTATTAGGTTATGAGGACCCAATTCTGACGATAGTAACTGACCTGTTCGGAAGCTAGTTGGTTTCACGCGTTGTAGGGTGAGTGTGACCACTACTTGACGTTAGAGGTGATCTCGTTGATAAGGGGCTGGCCTGTATTCGCACCTCTCCGATTTCCGGTAGGACGTTCGTTAAGAATTGGTTCCCGTGTCGTAGAGGGTAAGTGTTTTCAAAGCACATGGTTCAGATCGGCGCTGCGTATAAGTTGAAAACAAATTTGAACCATTTCCATTGAGAAATTAGAATTGAGATCGCTCCGAGTTATTGGACCCGGATAGAGAACATCACTTAAGCTCACACCGTTGCCGGTCAGACAAGACGCATTTAATAACACGCGCACTTTTGTGGAAGTGCTTTCTGCCTTGCTTATCGAACGGAATCTCGCACAAACTGGGCTGAACCTCTGGCACTTCACCCAAAAGCCTCAACCATCACCCTAGTATATTCTTCTAGTAAAGAGGCATTTTTCGAAAATTTTGTGGAACAAAATGAGAGCCAGCAAATAGTTCATATTGTAGTACTTTTGAATACTTGCTCAAAATAATCCTCCTTTGCAATGTTCGTGCTGTCCCGTTATATGTCTTCGAGTTCTCAAAAAACGCCGTGAGTTGCTTGTTCAGACCGACTTCGTTGTAAAACGATATGCAGGAATCGCCGATTTCTTTATCCATTCGAAGACTGTCTCGAGAGCTAGCGGTGAGCCTGAGATATAATTTTTTAAACTCTCCAGAATGATTTATGAATAACCATTGCCTCCAAGGACAAAACGCATTTGCCCGGTCTCGAAAATCGTTTATCGTTAATGGATGGATGGATCCCACATATTAGGATCACACCACAATTGATACAGAACGCTTGAAAGAGTCTTGCTATTAATAGTACCAGAACTGGTCAGTTTTATAGAAGTTGCCGAACTGATAGAGGAAGAGTTGACGAATATGTATTTTTACTAAGGAGCTTACTGATTGAGTTCAAACGGAGCTTTGAATGATATGCTTAGTGGCATATGGAATAATTGAATGCACTAGTGGACTTTGCCATGCCATATCCGGATGGCAAATAATTCAGACAAATATGACTCCTCACAGAATTGATCTCTTCAGAAACAGGCATTCTTTGAATATGTGAGCAGGACCCATGTTTTGTGGATCGCCATTGCATATATCGAATTTGTTTGCAGTCACACTCGTATTGCATTTTTTTCAATTACTTATGTAAATCCTGTTATGGAGTGCCAAAATGCAATTATTAATTTTGGGCCTGCAGCTTATTAATAACATTATCGTAAATCAGTTGTATTCGTTTAAGAGAATTTTAAATTTTCTGTTAGCCAAAATTATTTTATTCCCATTCTCCCTTAACTCTGATTTTTTTAAATTAATTGGAACAACTTTTCCACTAACTAGAATCACTTATTTTGGATTTTAAATGGCCGAGAACATGTTGGCCATGAGAATAATAGATAACCTTTGAAAACTTCCGTATTGTAAAAATATAATGTCCAAAAAATTAAACTTCTTCAGACTTTTCACTTTCTTAATATTGGAAGAGTTGTCACAAATTGTTTCCATGCATTTTAAATAAGTAATTATACTTGTTTTTGCTTTTTCTTGGCAGCAGCAGCTTCTATTGCATCACCGGCGGCATTTGAGCTTAAAGACTCGTAATTTTGTTTTCATTCTGCTGTAAATATCCCTTACTTTTTCTTTTGAATGGACTCGTGTTCCATTCTTGGCAATATATGTACCAAGTTTGGGTGAGTTTTACAAAGTTTTTATCAAGGTACACGCATATAAATACAAAAATAGATATTTAGTTTTTAGGCTTATCACTTTTACCAAACTTGAATAATTTTGTCTCGTATATAACATATGGTAGATATCACGCTTTACTTTGTTGAAAATTAACGTTATACGTGGGCGTGGTTATTGACCGATTTCTCCAATTTTGAGCTCAAATTTACCTTGTATCAAATTCTAAAAATTGATAAATGTATGTATCTCTATAATGACTTTATAAAATTCGCGTTGACTTGATACGCTTGTTGCTCCCCACCACATTTACATCTGGCAAAAATAATATTGAGATCAGATAAAAATCACGCCCACTTTTTATATGGTGTGTTAAGACTAAATACCGTCCGTCTGTTTAATGTTACCAGCTCTAACTCAGATTATCAATGAGTTTGTTTAATTTCAAAAATTAACAGCTTGCATAAATTAAATATTACTTAAATGACCGCGGGAATATAAGATTCGGTATGGACCGAATTTATCCTTTAATTGTTTTAAAATTGCTTATTTTCAATACAAAATTCGATAATATTGATTCAAAAATCCTCGTCTTTCATTTGACATATAAAATTATTTAGCCTTTTGTTTTTGTTTTAGCACATTTCGCTTTTTTGACCTAAGAAGTATTGCCATTATTTATTGAATGCAGATGCAAACGTTTACTACCTTTACTTAAATTCATAATTTTAAATGAATCATTATTGGTTTCCTTTTCCATACCGCTCTCATGAAATAAACAAATAATTGGTGCGTACACTTCTGTTAGGTGTTTGGCCGAGCTCGTCCTCCTATTTGTGGTATGCGTCTTAATGCTGTTTCACAAATGGATGACCCTACAGTTTTAAACCGATTCCAAACGGCAAATGGTTTTTTATCAGGATCTTTTTCATGGCAGCCGTGTATTCTACAAATGCAGAAATTTAATGTGATCTACAATATATTTTCCCCTAATCAGTAAATGGAAAAAGTAGGTAAAACATTTGGCCTCACTTGACCCAATTTTTAAGTTAAAGTTTTTAGCCTTATGTAGTTCAAAGCGGGAGAATCATTTCTTCCAACTGGAAGTATTGTTTTCCATTATTTATAACGTTCAAAGTAACATCTCCTTCTTCCATAAAACCCATTAAATAAAACATTGCGCACATCGTAAACATATACACCTTCACACAAAGCATGCATTACATCAAAGCAAAACTTTTGTGTTACATGGGAACTCTCTAATCTGTTGAACATACATCCATTCTTCTATAATTCCTGTCAATTCAAAGTTATGCTCTAATGATGAATCAAATAAACGAGATCTAGCATGAGGTCTTGTGCAGGGCAAGCGTAAGAGAAATCAATTACGTGTTAGTCAGATCTGGTGAGAACAACGAACTTCAGGTTGCTGTGCGCTTTAAGTAGCAACATTTATGTTATTGAATACATTCAAAAATGTGCCGGCATAGATACGAAGCATTATTAAAGAAGAGACGAATGTAGACTTTCTTAAGCACATACATTTTAAGTTGGGAGTTAGTGAGCATAATTATGATAAACTGACACAACGCACCAAATAAAAATCCAGCGGCTACGTCAGCTGGGTCATGTCGTCTGAATGGATACAAAAGCTCCGGCTCTGAAAGTATTCGATGCGGTACCCGCTGGTGGTAGCAGAGGAAGAGGAAGCCCTCCCTTTCGTTGGAAAGATCAGGTGGAGAAGGAAGGACTTGGCTTCACTTGATGTGCCCAACTGGCGCCGATGAGCACGAGAAAGAAACGACTACCTTGTTAAACTCGGCCAAAATCGTGTAAGCGTTTATTGCGTCAATTAAGAAGAAGAAATTGGCTTATGTCGGTTAACACTTTGTTGACCGGCCACGAGTTAACTCGTGTCTTCATGCCAAAATGTTTTTGGCCGATTACGAGCTAACTCGTGTACTTGCATTAGATATTTTAATTGTAAGTTATATGAAAGATATGTCCAAAATTTCTTTTTAATTCATTATGTATAAATAAATTTATATGGCTTCACGTCCACATTAAATTACCAAATAATAGCTGGTGACATGAAATACATTCAGCGTAAAATTGCGGGTACATTCCTTGTGAATGTCACAATGGTCGTTTTTGCTGAATTGTATTCACTCTTTGTAGTCAATCTTTGGTTCGTTGGTTAGAGTGGTGATTCATCCAGAATCCAACCAGCACTTTATCACCATTTTGTTGCCACATCCTCGTTACCAACTTGTTTAACACTTGTTTACAGCCAGACTATTTCCAGTCTGTGCTGTTTAGGAACCTTATTAGGCTGTTGACGTGTAAGCCAGACAGTTGTTCGAGACTCTCCATACGGCAAGGCATTCACGCAGGAAATGGAAGATTGTTTCGTTTTTCTCCGGTTATTTACAACTATGACACGATATGTTGTGAGGGATGCCCATTTTGGTGGCTTGTTCTCCGATAGACCAAAAGCCAGTTATGACTGCCGTTACTCTACAGGCGTCCCGTCGTTTCATATTTATCAATGTCAACGATTGCTTGACGTTGTAGGTGGGTCATCTATTACATAAAGGCCTTCGACTTTCCATCTACAGACTTGAAATGACTGTCTAATTCCATCAAGAATTTGTCGTTACTATGCTCCACATGGCTATAGTACGCACAGCTCAGCTGGTTGATATGTCCCCCTTTCTCTTACCTAACATATTGTCCAGAGTATTTTACTTTGGGGTAGTAATAAATCAGAAGTCAAAAATATCTCCAGAACCTTACCGCTCATCTTAGACGAATTATGCTTTTGTTTGTGTTCGGTTGAAAATTAAAAAAATACTCAATTAAGTTCTTTAAATTTATAAAATATATTCAAGATATGCAATTCTTTCATTGATTCAGCTCAGATTTCACTGATCCATACCTTTTAAAATTACTCTTTACAACACTTTGCGCTGTAAGTTGGAATACGCAGTTTTTATTTAGAGAATTATTCAAAGGGGTTTTCTTACATGTGCTTTATGCTCAGTGAGTTTTAACAGCCCTATTCCCTCTTACAGTGCCAGATGCATGCTCATGAACCTGGAATTGTTACGCAATAGAAGGACTTTATTTTCGCTTGATTTTATTTTCGACATAATACGCGGTGTGTTATTGATTCTTCATCTTTATTAGATTGCATATATTTTTAATATCCCGCCGAGGAGCCTATGAGATTTTTACACTAAAAGAAATAAGAATTAATTACTCGTATGCTACTAATACTCCTATTTATAAACCATTAGAAGAGTTCATTTAGTCTGTTTTCAAACTTTTCTGCCATTAATTTATCTTATACTAAATATAGGGTGATTTTTAAGAGCTATAGGAAAGTTTTTCAAAAAAACACACGTAAAATTCATAAAAATGCATGCAATTTTTATTTAAATCGATAGTACATTCCATATAATTTAATGTTTGAAGATTTTTTCATGCAAATGTTGACCGCGACTGCGCTTCAAATGGTCCATCCGCTTAGTCCAATTTTGGCATACTCTTTCCAATGCTTCGACCGGTATCTCACATATAAATGCTTTAATGTTGTCTTCCAATGTTTTAATTGAAGATGGCCTGCTGAATAGACATGAGCTTTAACATATCCCCACAAAAGATAATCTTAAGGCGTTATATCGCACGATCTGAGTGGCTAATTGGCAGGTCTCGAACGTGAAATAAAATGCTCACCGAACTCGCCTCTCAACAAGTCCATTGTTACGCGTGCTGTGTGGCATGTGGCATGTGGCACCGTCTTGCTGAAACCACATGTCATGCAAGTCAAGCTCTTGCATTTTGGGCAAAAAAAAGGTGGATATCATTTCACGGTAGCGCTCACCATTCACAGTTACGTTACGATTCGCAGCATCTTTGAAGAAGCACCAAACTGTGACCTTTTCTGGATACATTGGTAGCTCTTGCAATTCTTCTGGCTGATCTTCACTCCAAAATCGACAATTCTGCTTATTTAGGTACCCATTGATCCAAAAATGAGCTTTGTCACAATTTTTCGATAAAAAAGTGGATCTTAAACTTTCTTAGCAGAACACGCATTTTTATAATAAAATTCAATGATTTGCAAGCGTTGTTCGTTTGTAAGACGATTCATGGTTAAATTATAGACCAAACTGAAGATGTTTGACAGTGAAACAAAACACGAAACGTGCGTCAGCTGTTTAAACCAACTGTTTAAAAAGATAGTGGCTAAAAAATCACTCTTTATAACTCGGCTTTTAAAATAATGAATAAATAGCTTCGAATCGCATACTTTCTAGATTGTTAATAAATAAATAAATAAATTCAGTGTTTTATAATTCGTTTAAAATTGAGTACAGCCTCTGTGAAAATTGTCACATACTCGTACAAAGCATCTGCGCATTCAATAGAAATTATCAAATCATTTAAAATGATTTTTAATTATTTCCCTTATACCCGTTGTTTGTAATTGCAATTCGTCGAAAACTCTAATCATTGCTTGATAAATCTTCTTCGGTGAAGTGATTTACCCATCAAAATTACTCCTACTCTAAGACTACAGCTTATAGCAGATGTATCCTGCCAGGTTCTCCAAACCGTCGTACTCCAAGCAGTACAATTGAAACAGCAAATATGGAACTAATCACACCCCCAAGTTGAAAAGTTTATAAATATTCAATGGCTGATTTGATCCTCCAGAATTTTTGGAACATTACTCTCAATGCCAGTTGTCTGCTTTGAGCGATCTTGTTTTAGAGATAAGCACAAATCTATTCGGCTCGCACGCGAAGAATCTCCTTCATAATATTAATAATAACACTAGTCTACAAGGAAAAGTATCCGAAATAATTTAAACTAATATCTGCTTCTCTGTCCATGCAAAATTCGGATTGATAACTAAAATTAATTTATTAGTTTGAGTTTTCGAGATATCCTAACCTAAAAGTGCAAAAAACCCCATTTTTGCCCATATTTGAGGTTATGTAGCCTTGCAGATGTTTTCTTTCACCAAAATTAAAGGATGGCATCTTTAAATACAATCCTTCTTTTTTCAAATGGCGTTTTGTTTGCTCAAATATCATTTTTTTCGCAGATATCGCATTTTGAAATTTTCATGTTTCGAAATTTTCCTACACCTGAAAATCGATTAAGATAACATAGACATGATATATTCGATTACTAATTTTCTTGAATTGAGTCTTATTTTTCTTAAAATTTTGTCTCACACCATAAGTGTGCTGACTCACCACATCCCTACACTATCTAACCTTTGGGTACCGAGTCACACACAGCCCTAACCCCTAGAAACCACCCCTATCATACCGCGAGCAGGCTAACCCACATAACCGCAAGCAGGCTTTCCCACAAACTCCAAATTTACATACTATTAATCCATATATTTCAGGCCCTCAAACCCAAGAAAATTAGTAAGCGACTATATCATGTCTATGTTATCTTAATCGATTTTCAGGTGTAGGAAAATTTCGAAACATGAAAATTTCAAAATGCGATATCTCTGCGAAAAAAAAATGATATTTGAGCAAACAAAACGCCGTTTGAAAAAAGAAGGATTGTATTTAAAGATGCCATCCTTTAATTTTGGTGAAAGAAAACATCTGCAAGGCTACATAACCTCAAATATGGGCAAAAATGGGTTTTTTTTGCACTTTTAGGTTAGGATATCTCGAAAACTCAAACTAATAGAGCAATTCTGAGGCCAGATTTGGATTCAGCGCATCATAAACCTTCGGAAATATATAGTCTGGTTTCTGGGTCTGAATGTTGGTTAAATTTTGTCGGCCTGTGTAATAAGCGAAACGTGTGGGCGTTCACCTGATGGCAATCCACCCACAAAAAATATTTCTCTATTTTTTACAGTACTTTAAGTACAAAACAGAAAAAAAATTTTGCAAAAAGTTTAGTACGCAAATGATTTAACTCAGTGGAGTGTTGGGCAAGGTCAAATAATTGATAATGCCTTAGGTTTTTTAATATAACACCGTGCGTCAACCCAAATCACACATGAACTAGAGTTGAAATATAGCAGAGTGGGGGATTTTTGCCATCCTATCCTGTGGTAAAATACCTCAAAAATATCCTTTACAGTTTTTATATTGTACTTGATCATTCCTTATGACTTTTATTAAAATTCTTTAACCAAAATATAGTATGTGTAACCAAAATAGTTTATTATAGCACGGTGTAGTAAAGGGTTTTTCCAATAACAGGTGTTATTTACGATATTAACAGGTATTATAACGATTTTTTATGGCCGGAATTGGATGGTGTTATTCTGGACAACGTTTATTTTTAACAAGACGGCACTACGTGCGACACAAGCAACGAAACCATTGATCTTTTACGGGAAAAGTTTCCGGACCGTGTTATCTCTCGAAGAGGTAATCAGAATTGGCCACCGAGATCTTGTGATTTAACTCCTTGGGACTTTTTTCTTTGGAGCCACGTGAAAGAGAAGGTCTACGCCAACAGCCCAGGGTCGATTCAAGACCTCAAAGATGGAATTTGTGAGGCTATCGAGGAAATATAGGGCAGCCACTCTGCAATTTGGTTATGGAAAATTTCATGAAAAGGATATTGTCCTGTAAGCGTGGTCGTTTGCCTGATGATAATTTCTACTATTAACGGCACACATTCCTCTTTATAATGACATAAACATCCGATAATTTATATTAAAAAATGGCATTTTTCTTGGAATATAAAAATAACACCTCTTATTAGATAACCCTATATGTCTTTGCCTTGTGAGCTAAACGTATTTAAAAGAGTAATTACATTATGGATAACCAGTCACAGTATGTAACGGGTGATTTTTTAGCTATTGTCTTTTTAAACAGTTGGTTTAAACAGCTGACGCACGTTTCCTGTTTTGTATCACTGTCAAACATCTTCAGTTTGGTCTATAATTTAACCATGAATCGTCTTACAAACGAACAACGCTTGCAAATCATTGAATTTTATTATAAAAATCCGTGTTCTGTTAAGAAAGTTTGTCGCGCGCTTCTTCCATTTTTGGTCAGTTTAATCGACCCACTGAAGCGGCTATTCGAGCTATTGTGACTAAATTTAGAACCGAATTTACATTATGGGACATCAAACCACCAACACGCTTACGTAGAGTGCGAACTGAAGAAAATATCGCAGCTGTATCGGCCAGTGTTAATGACGACCATCAATTATCGATTCCTCACCGTTCGCAGCAATTGGACCTCTGTTACTCAACAACGTGGAAAATTTTGCGAAAGGATTTAGGTGTGAAGCCTTTCAAAATACAGCTGGTGCAAGAATTGAAGCCGAACGACCTACCGCAGCGCAGAATTTTTGGTGAATGGGCTCTTGGAAAGTTGGCCGAAGATCCACTTTTTATCGAAAAATTGTGACGAAGCTCATTTTTGGATCAATGGGTACGTAAATAAGCAGAATTGTCGATTTTGGAGCGAAGATCAGCCAGAAGAATTGCAAAAGCTAGCAATGTATCCAGAAAAGGTCACAGTTTGGTGCGGTTTATGGGCTGGTAGTATCATTGGACCGTACTTCTTCAAAGATACTGCGAATCGAAACGTAACTGTGAATGGTGAAATGATATCCAACTTTTTTTTGCCCAAAATGCAAGAGCTTGACTTGCATGACATGTGGTTTCAGCAAGACGGTGCCACATGCCACATGCCACACAGCACGCGTAACAATGGACTTGTTGAGAGGCGAGTTCGGTGAACATTTTTTGTGGGGCTATGTTAAAGCTCATGTCTATTCAGACAATCCTGCTTCAATTAACGCATTGGAAGACAACATTAAAGCATTTATATGTGAGATACCGGCCGAAACATTGGAAAGAGTATGCCAAAATTGGACTAAGTGGATGGACCATTTGAAGTGCAGTCGCGGTCAACATTTGCATGAAAAAATCTTGAAACATTAAATTATATGGAATGTACTATCGATTTAAATAAAAATTTCATGTATTTTTCTGAATTTTACGTGTGTTTTTTTGAAAAACTTTCCTATATCTCTTAAAAAATCACCCTTTATAAGGCTAAATATTAGATAAAATAAAATTGACCAAAAATTTTAAAAGTACATATATTATGTTAAAAAAATTTAATAACGATTTATAAAGTAAATTAACCGAAACTGTATATTTGAAATTCTATAATTCTGTGGTAAAAAAATTTAATTTAATGAAATAAATTTGTAATTTTGAAACCAATAAAAAATTAGTAAAAATCAATATATATATTTTTTTTTTTAATTTCCCTTTGCACTTTTCATGAAAGTAAAAAAAAACGTACTTCAAGCAACCTGGACCTTGTTATTCTAATCGATGGAAACCTGCAGGGTTTATATTCCAGGGGACATCATTTATGTCCTATTCAACACCATACTGATTTTAAAGTAAAATAACTAGCGCATTAACGTAACGTACCTCATTTTTCATATGATAACATAGAGAATAGCTAATATACTACACAGAGCATCATAATATTAACAATGAATAAATGTATTACATTTCAGCACAAAATCGATATGGTGGCTCATTTTGCTGCTCTTAAAGCTGTTGGAGAATCTTGTCGCATACCGCTTCAGTACTACCACAATAACATGACCGGCACAAATGTTCTTTTGGAAGCTATGGCTGATAACAATGTTTTCAAATTTGTATATAGTTCCAGCGCCACCGTGTATGGCGAACCCAAATTCTTGCCTGTAACTGAAGACCATCCAACTGGAAACTGCACTAGTCCCTATGGCAAAACTAAATATTTTACTGAAGAAATTTTGAAGGATCTATGCAAATCAGATAAGGTAGGCGTAATTCAAAATATTCTAAACATATTCGTATAATAAATTGAAATATTTCTTCAGCGGTGGGCAGTGGTTTCATTACGCTATTTCAATCCCGTTGGTGCGCATCCGAGCGGGTGCATTGGAGAAGACCCTAACGGAGAACCTAACAACTTGATGCCTTTTATTGCGCAGGTTGCGGTAGGTCGTCGAGATGTTTTACGAATTTACGGATCTGATTTTCCAACAAAAGACGGTACTGGAGTTCGTGACTATATACACATTGTAGATCTTGCTGAAGGCCATCTAAAAGCTTTAGAAAAATTAAGAAATGTTGCGGAGACTGGATTCTTTGCATATAATCTAGGAACTGGTGTTGGATACTCTGTTTTGGAAATGGTCCATGCTTTTGAGGGAGCTAGTAAGCGTAAAGTTAATTTCGAATTTACAGATAGGCGATCTGGGGATGTTGCCACTTGTTATGCTGATGCATCGCTAGCGGAAACTTCTCTTGGATGGAAAGCTAAACGCGGTATACATGAAATGTGTGAAGATACCTGGCGTTGGCAAAGCAATAACCCCAACGGCTATGCCCCTAAATAACTTACGTTATATGGTAGATTTTTGCAAGTGAAATAAAAACAGCCCATAATGCTTCAATGGTATTAATTTTCATAAGCTTACAATAGATTTTGGTACCATTTCTGGCCTTTAAAACTATGACACCCCATACAAAAGAAACGCATCAGACAAATATTTGGCTTTATTCGTTTTAAGAAGAAATATCCCATTATTAATTGTATAGAATTTGAAAGAAAAATAAAAATTGTATCCAAATAAACAAAATTTCGTTTTTCCAAAAAATTCTTATTATTATATATCGATGGCTTCTCTAGGGATTTATCAATCAACGAGCTAATTATGAGATTTCTTCTTGGGCAGACTTTTTAGATTGCCCCTTGATTTACGCGCGCTTCGTAGCAGATATTCCATGGCTTATAAGATAAGTGAATCTTCACATAAAATCTTTGAGCAACTCATCTGCTTTACTTCCTATTGGAATATAGGAGCTTCTTCTTATTGATTGGCGCGATAATCGCTTAAGCGATTTTGGCCAACTCTAACAAAGCGCGCTAATAGTATCTTTCTCATGCTGACTAGTGCCATTCGGGCTCACTAAGTGAAGATTATGCAATTCAAAAAGTTGTCAACGAATGAATCTTGCATAAAGAAAGAGAAGGAAGAATAAAGCCAATAATAATATAATGCATACGGTTATAAAAGACTTCCAAGAAGCAGCTGTAACAGCGAATGTTATGTACATTATTAAATTATATATTGAATAATTATATTAATACATAATTATAAATAACGAATCATCGATATTTTTTATATAGAAAAAACATCTGCCGATCATAGACTAAACGCTAGCATTTTCGGCACTGGCGAGTGTTAAACTGTCTTGTTTTTTTCCTGCACTAGTGAACTACTGCGCTCAAGTGAACTACTTTGCAAATAGCAATAATTTCAAACAAACAGTCAAATTTAACACAGAGTGCTGAAAAGTGAGAGAGAATTGAAATAACAGCAAATTCCAACAAAGTCCACAATCCCAGTTAACTGGTCGCATTAGTGCGAAACAGTCTTGAGTACCGACAACAACAATAATGCAAGTTTTCTTCTTTTGTTTCTCTCATTTAGTGAGATTACGAACCTCTCACTCGATGTGGTGAATTTTTATAAGATCCGCACCATGAACTGTAAGATAAGGCTTATGGTCTGCAATTCATGCACAGGAACAACGGCAATTGTCCTCATCCCCATTGGCTTCCGCGTGCCCTTTTCGAAAAAGTGCACTCGCGCACGATCCCGGGTGCGTGGCCAATCAAACCTTGGCAACGGTTAATTGGCTACTGTGAATGTGATCGACACCAATGTTGAAGTCACGTGCCATAGCGAGGTGGAAGCAGTGGATTCACTGGCATAATGTAGAGGACAACACCCACTCATACTACCCAATCGGCAGAGATCTACGCTCTCGGCTACAACGAAACACTCAAAACCATGTGTAAAAACCTCGGAGAGTTAAAAAAGATGATGGATGTTCAACGGCATGTTAATCAGCAAATTAAGAGCATGCTCTCAAACATATGTGCTCTTCAAGACAGATGAGAACAAAGACACAGCAGCAAACGGCACCAAACCAACTGTGACCAAAGCCACACAAACAAAAGCACCGACCGTTGCGAATGATAAGGCGAAAAGAGCTAAGTCGTTAACTGAGAGCGATCGAGCTACGAATACGATCACACAATTAATAGGAAAACCTTCCCGAATTTTTTCCCACACCCACCAAATTAATTATGAAGGATAACTCGCTATTGGCTGTAGAGAAGAACAAAAAACTGTTCTTAATTAAAGACCCTGCGACTAATCAGGCAGGAGAAAAGTCATGAAGCAGAAACGTGCGAAAAGCAAGCTTACACGGAACGACGCCATAGTTGTTAAGAAATCAGGTGATCTTTCCTATGCAGATATTCTCAAAATTGTGAAAATTAAGAGACTCTAAAAGACATGAGTTCGATGCTACGAAAAATGGCTCGGGGAGATCTGCTATTTCTAATATACTTAGCGAGTTTTCTGAGGAAAATATCTCTAAACTTCAAGCTGCAGTGGGGTAAGTATTAAGTGGAAAAGCAGAGGTGAAAAAACTCACAGATATCACACATTGGAAATCCGCGACATTGATGAGGTTAAAACTCATGACAAAATCTGTTTAGCCGTTAATGACCTCCTCCCTAATGTTAATCTAGAGCGGTCTAACATTCGATTATTGCGTAAAACATATGGAGGCACCCAAACAGCTTCTGTGACACTACTTGCGGACTGTGCGATGGAACTAATTAGCATTGGTAAAATACGTATAGGTTGGGTTGTTTGTCGCAAACATGAAAAAATTCAACCCCAACGATGCTTCAAATGCCTTAGAGTGGGCCTGACTTCCAGATATTGTGCGAGCAATGACGATTTCAAAGACGCTTGTTTAAAGACGTGCGGTTAAAAAGATCACCTTTCTAAAAAGTGCTGTTTACTGGTGGAATGAGAGAATTTCCATGCTTCGTAAGGAATACCTAAAGACAAGAAGGAAATTATAGAGGTCTAGAGGGAGAACAAACTTTCCGGAAAGTATGGTAAATTTTAAAGCAGCAAGAAAAGCTTTTAAAAACGCTATAAAAGATAGCAACGGAACAGCTTTTGGAACTTTGCGATGACGCCGCATACAAACTAGGGGGTTCCGCATGAAGTTAGCAATCAAGCAACAAACCAGAGTGCTTAACAACTTATTTAATAGTTGCCTTTCGAAAATTTTGAAACGCCAAAATTAAATTTTACTTGCAAATCAACGGAACAGCCGTCTATATTAGCTACAGACCAATATGTCTAACCAACTCTGCGGGCAACGTGCTCGAACGAATTTTATCCGATCGACTAGACGCGGAAGTTAGGTCAAAGGGAGGACTGTCCGAAAATTAATTCGGATTTAGAAAGGGAAATTCAACGCTAGATGCAGTATCTTCAACAATCCAGCTTTCAATCAATGCAATCAGCGGTACCCGCTGCCTAAATGGCACCAAAGAGTACTGTCTGATTATCTAGGGTATAAATGCTAGGTCAGAAATGCATTTAACTCTGTAAACTGAACAAAAATCTTAGACGCCCTAGAGCTTGTTGGGGTCTCCATGTACCTGAGGAGAATACTGCGCAGCTACTTCGTGACCGAATTCCGCCGACATTGTCGTTGTAAATAATCTAGAATTAGCGCAACAACAGACCAAAGCAGTATTTATATCCAGTCGAAGAGAACTCCTTTCGAATCGGAGTCTTCAACATATCTACCGCTGCTTCAATACAATATACAGTGGTCACACAATATATTCGTACACTCACAGCTTATAAACAGATATACCTGATACTTGCACGATTTATACAAAAAACAAAATTTTAATATATTTGTAAAAAATAACATTTGTATTCAATATTTAAAGAACAAAAACTTACAAATTCGTTTCTGAACTTAGAGAACTTAAGGTAATAACGAAATAAGACACAATTTTATGCAAAAATATTATTCGGACATAGCATATAAAGGATATTTTATTGAAAAAATAATAGAAAAAACGAGTATTCAGTACTTTTTTAATAACAGTTTCCAAACGTCGATGCATGATTTTTACCAATAACTTGGTTTCATTAGCTGCAATTGTCTCCCACTCAACACTTAAAGTTGTCTAGTAAAAGTTGTAAAGTTGTGAAGTTTTAAGCTGCTTAAAGTGGTAAATAAGACATACTTCCACGAGATAAGATGAGCGTTTTGGGCCGTTGTCTTGTTAAAACCAGTCCAAGTTTAACGTCACTATCATGCAAATTATTCTTTAAAATGTTTAAATATAGATGATTGTCCATTTTATCATCAAAACCATTTTTCCTACTCCAGATGCTGCGGAGTATTATATTTCGACTCATCACTGAATATGACGTTTTCCCAAAAATAATCTGGCTCATTTACATACTATATAGCGTTTGGCGAACTTCAAGCTCTTCTTTCTTTTAATATCTGAAATGCAGGGCTTGCGCCTTGCCAATCTACTACGATAACCAGCGTTATACAGACAATTAAGGACTGTTTATGGGCTTCCTTTTTTAGGTAAAGACTCTTGAATATTTCGACATTGTAACGTTGAGGTTATTTTTGAATTTTGCGCGACTGATACTACTATGTGCGTTCCTCACGAGGATTTAATATTTTTCACCTTCCGGCTTGGTGGTGATTAGATTCCAATTTACCAGTATTAACGTAATTAGCAATAACACTTTGCACCGTAGAATGCTATTTGTCAATTGTTTTGCCGATTTCGCGCAGAGACTTGTTTTCTAAGTCCACCCACCGCCCTATTTTGTTACTTTCAATCGAGATATTACGCGCAACTGACACTGAATCGGTGAGAAAAACTAAAAATAACCTATCTTACTATTTTTACTGTTAGTTTTGCATGAGCT
Source organism: Anastrepha ludens (assembly GCF_028408465.1). Classification (NCBI taxonomy): domain Eukaryota; kingdom Metazoa; phylum Arthropoda; class Insecta; order Diptera; family Tephritidae; genus Anastrepha; species Anastrepha ludens. The sequence continues at coordinate 73,727,840 of NC_071500.1, forward strand.
GAAAGTGTACGAATAAATGTTTTGCATCATTTTGCTATGCCTGCCTGCTTTCCTTGGAACCTTTCAGTGTGAGTTGAAATAGCGTGAGTTTTGTTTACGAAAGCTAAAAATGTTTATGTACTACGTAGGGTGTACGAATAAATTGTGTGACCACTGTATATATATATATGTATGTATGTATATATAGATATGTTATTGGCGCTTACACAATTTTGACGACAATCCTTATTGCGACTATTGCGATGGAAATATTTTGGAGGACGTACACCACATATTCTTCACATGCTCGCATTTCCGTTCTGCAAAAGAAAAACTCCATAGAACCTTTGGAGAACCTCCTTCGCCGGAAACATTCGTCCATCATATGCTGCGCTCGAAGGAAAAGAGGAATGCGGCATGCGACTTAGTGGTCGAGATTATGAAAGAAATGAGGCGTGTGGAAGGACTGCGATACAGCAACTGCGGCTAATCGCCTTCCCTCTCCGTGAGTTAATACTTGACTTAATGAAACAGTTTTTCTGAGATCAGTAAGTCATTAAACATCTTACGTGAAACATCAAAATTCGGAGTGTGTTACATTTTTTGGTGACTCCTGTGAGGTCGCGATCACCTGATCAATTATAGTACAATGTCTGCATTGCATTTAGCTGCCTCATCACACTCTTCAGTTATGCGTTTAAGGAAGGAAATCCGAAGGGCAGATTTCTATCCGTACAAGGGGGAGAGTGAGATTTTACATCAGCATTTTGAGCGTTATGTACAACATCATTAAGACTTGGTCAGCGAGGCAAAAGAGGATGAGCTTACGGCACATGACGAGTTTTTTGCTGCAACAGAGGAGTTGTACGCCACCATATGCTTGACATTACAGCGCCGTTTGCCTCCCCAGGATACAGTTCAGGCCACGATTTCGACAAACAACGAAATGGCTGGCATGCGCTTGGACCCCGTGTCAATTCCAAGATTTGACGAAACGCCTATTAGCTGGTTGGCTTTTAAGGATTTGTTCGAGACAATGGTCCATAATCGGTCAGATTTGGACCCAACATTTAAATGGAGTAAGCTGCGTCAGTGTGTCGACCAAGAGGGTGGTCCGATTACTGGAGGGTTGTATATAGGCGGCTACGATGAAGTGTGGTCTGAGCGCCGCTACGACAAACCCTTCTTGTTTGTCAGATACGCATGTACAAAGTTTCTTTGATCTACCAGAAAACTCAGCAGAGACTTCGATGACGTTGCGAACCATTGTTGATTACGTGCGCAATTCATTCCGAACGCTTGCTATAATGGGCGTTCCAGTTCATCACTGGGATGTAATTGCAGGTCCCGTACTTTTGCCGAAGCTAGTAAAAGCAACACGAAACGAATCGGGTATGAGTCTTCTAACCGTCAAAAGACTTATTAATTTTTATTGAGCGACGTGCCAACAACATAACTTCCACGTCACGTTTCGCCAGCATGCGACCTCGCACAGTCAAAGCGCCCGTTGCCTCCACTAAACCATCGCCATCCCTATGTACAACGTCCGCATACACCGCTTGCTCGGGTAATCATCGTCTCATGAGGTGCCATCGTTTTCACAACCTATAAGTACAGGAGCACTGGGGTATTGTTAAAAGCCCTAGTCTTTTCTTTTAATCGCCTTCGATCAGGGCATACCGCTCGTCAGTGCTCTTCTGTTTCTATTCGAATTGCCAGCAGAAGCACAACATACTCCAACATACGGTTAATCAAGGCAATATTTGCATAGCATCAACAGCGTCAGCTACAGGAGCTAGTCCTACATCGTCATCCAGTTCACACACTGTGGTGCCCTCTATTTCAGCAAGACCACAAGTGTATTCACGCAATCAATGACCGATGTAAGAGGTCCGGTCATTAATTGTCCGTGATAACCGGGACATCTTACTGGTTTTTAATCGCTATGGACAGCCGTACGAATGTCGTGAGTTATGCGATATCGGATCTCAGGTGAGCTTTCTCAGTGAATCCAGTGAATTCTGAACCTTCGTGGAACCCTCGGAGAGGTGCGGGTAGATGGTATATTCTTAAACCAAATCAGTGAGTAGAAATCAGACAATTATTATTAATAAGTGACTGTACACCTTTTATAAGTAGTTTTTCAAAAACCTTCTGCTTTATGTCACATCCTTGGGTAATTTACCAGGCTTAGGTATCTAGCTTCAGCGAATTTCCAATATATAGGTACGTACCTAAAGCTGAGGCCCTTGTTAAGTAAACTAGTCTAATATACAATACAATGCAATTTTTCAGCAGATTACGCAGGACTGCAGCTGTAATTAATTCAACTCCTGGGTACTTTTTAACTTCTTCTGGTGTCACCGGAATAATATATTCAGCGTACTCTAGACAATTTACAATAGGTTCTACTTCATCAGTGCCTTCATTAGAGCTAAACGTCTTTGCTAAATACCTAGCAAATATAGTACATAGATTCGCTTTTTGATCGCTTGTTTTAAATTGGTGTATTGTTCTGGTCTGTTCTTTTATCAGCTATGAGCCTGAACAGAAAACGATTGAATGCATCATTTTAAAATGTCTTGATCGCTGCATGTACATAGCTGTTTATTTTTTACGTTCAATTTCGTTTTATCTCTGGAGTTCTTGTTATGCTGCCAGCGTTTGCGTTGTTTCCATTTTTCTGCTTTCAGTTGCCTGTTTTCGTGTGGATGTACAGTTCAACGCTGCCACCAGAAGTTGTTACATAAAATGAAGCATTGTTCAATATTTGTCCAATTGCTCTAGCTAAAGTTCAAAATATTTCAAGTGGGTTAAAGCACTGGCAAGCCTTGTTGCCCGTATTCGTTCTGCATCTTGCGATACTAATAGGTGTACCAGTGAGTGATTCGAACTCTACTTAAAATCTTCAGTAACAGACAAACATTTGAATGTTTTTGTAGACAAAAAATCAATTGAGTCCAAAGTTTTCTTTGTATCAGATAGCCAGAGAGTTGGTTTACCAGTTGAAATTGAATTACAGCTTACACATTGCATGGCTTTGTACAATTTTCGTCCTTTGGCGCACTCTTTACGACCGCGTATCTCTCTACTTTCGGGTGTTGGGCCATGGGCGCTTCCCATGGCGATATCGCTGTATTTTCTGCGGGATGCCCCGGCGTGCAATGAAACTTTTTTAGGGCGAAAATAAAACAATTAGAAGACTAGTCTTTTATTAGTACTAAATGTACTGTCTTTGAAGTGAAATAAACGAACACTGCGATATATGATTTTATTGGGGTCTACGTGTATTTTTAATGTATTATATACGGGACCACAAATAAGAAAGGGTCGGAGTGCATGAAGTCTATCGACAGGCAAATTTCCCATTATTTGGGTTAGCAGCTTCGGCTTATAATGAAAGCAGTTTATGGAGTCTCGAACGATGCGACTACAAGCTTCTCGAGCAGTGACCAGCCAAATGCGGTCTCGGAGAAGCGCTAACAATGCTTTTGTCCCAGCATGGTGAATTTGAAAATATAGGTACCGTAAGTATGTAGTAACGAAGTGCGAGGTCTTGCTTAAGAACAGTGGGAACTTGGCATCTTACGGGAGAGGCGCATTTAATAGGCGCCCTCCTACTCGGAGTTATTTAAACTTTAGCGATAATTCCGAGTAGTTGTGCAAAATCAATTTTTTTTAATTGATTCGCAGGATTTTGCTTGGAACAGGAGTCTGTAGTACAGATGGATCCATTTTAACCTAATGCAGAACGAGCTCGGAGTCTGTCCACAAGTTTATATTTCCAATTGGTCGACTCAACATTGACGCTATTTGTGGCCATAATTTTGCCAACAGATGGGCTGCCGAGAGCTCTAGACACGGAAAAGATTTAGTCTTGAGTGGAGCCACTTAGACTTTCCAGTAAGCAGAGTATATTTCGTTCCACCAGCCGATTCGTTACATATGACGCACGTCGGGGAAGTCATGAATTGGGCAGCTTGCTCTCGACTTGGTATTTACAAACCGAGAAATTTTTATTGATGATTGCTGCAGTAGATTGGCTTTGCCGAGGCACAATGAAATCGAGTAATCCCAATTGAGCTTTTGAAACCAAGGTTTTTGTAATAAGATTTTTGCTTTGGTAACTAATGAGGCAAGTAAACCAAGAGGGTCAAAAGGCGAGCCGAAACTGACAATATGTTTCGGTTAGTGGTTCGTAAACTCGTAAAGTGTTTATCTGAGTCAAACTGGAACAAATATTCCTTCGGCAACCAGTGGAATTCAAGTGTTTTTGTGAAGTCTGTATCACTCAAGTTTAAGGCTTTTTCAGTGCTTTTTTCTGCTTCTTCTTTGTAATTGGCGCGATAACAGCTTACGCGATTTTAGCCGAGTTTAACAACGCGCACAAGTCGTTTCTTTTTCGCCTTCCTCTTCCTCTGCTACCACCAGCTGGGACCGCATCGAATACTTTCAGAGACGGAGCGTTTGTATCCATTCGAACGACATGACCCAGTCAGTAAAGCTCCTACAGCTCATCGCCGTTGCCAACGAGCAAACGTCCAAACATCTTCCGCCAAATCTTTCTCTCAAACACTCTAAGCGACGCTTCATCGGATATTGTCATCGTATACGCTTCTGCGCCATACGGTAGGACGGACATGATGAGAGTCTTGTAGAGTGTTAGTTTTGTTCGTCGAGAGAGGACTTTACTACTCAGTTGCCTACTTAGTCCAAAGTAGCACTTGTTGGCAAGAGTGATTCTATTGGATTTCTAGGCTGACATTGTTATCGGTGTTAATTCTGGTTCCTAGATAAACGAAGTCTTTTACAACGTCGAAACCATAATTGTCAACAGTGCCGAAATGCTAATGCGTCGACTGTTTGTTTGATGACAGGAGGTAATTCTTGTTGTCCTCACACGATAGAGTCACCCTGTCTGAAACCTCGTTTGGTATCAAACAGCTCGGAGAGGTCCTTCCCAATTCTGATGGCGCTGATGGTATTGAGCAATATCATCTTGCATAGCCGTATTAGTTTTGCGGGATACCACATTCAGACATCGCGGCATACAAGTAACTCCTTTTCATACTGTCGAATCCAGCTCTGAAGTCGACTAGAAGATGGTGAGTGTCTATCTTCTTTTCACCTTTCATTGGCCTTTTCCAAGATTTGGCGTATTGTGAATATTTGGTCGATGGTGGAATTTCCAGGTCCAAAGCCACACTGATAAGGACTAATCCCGCGGTAATTGGTACAGATCGCAGGATCACCCTTCTTATGGATTGGCAGATCACACTTAAATCCCAATCGGCAGACATGATTTCATCCGACCATATTTTGCATAAAAGCTGATGGATGCACCTTATCAGCTCCTCGCCGCCATGTTTGAATAGCTCAGCCGTCAGTCCGTCGGCGCCCGCGGCTTTGTGTTTCTTTAGCCGCGTTATCGCTATTCTCACCTCGTCATGGTCGGGTAGTGGAACTACAATTCTGTCGTGAACGATTGAAATATCGGGATCTTCACATTCTCTGTGACATGCACAGTTGTCACTATTTAATAGGTTCGAGAAGTGTTCCCTTCATAATTTAAGTATGCTCCGGATGTCAGTCACCAGATCGCCGTCTTTGTTCTTACAGGAAAACGTCCCGATCTTAAAACTGTCTCTAAGCCTCCGAACTTTCTGGCAAAATTTTCGGGCGTTGTTCCTATGGGCAAGCATCTCAAGCTCCTCGCATTCACGTATTTCGGCTTCTCATTTCTTCTTTGGGATAATACGTCTCTCTTTCTTTCTTAGATCTCGGTAGCGATCACACATGGCTCGCGTTGCGCCCGATCGCAGCGTGGCTCTATAGGCAGTATCTTTTCTTTCTGCAGCAGCATGACTTTCCTCGTCCCACCAATTACACTGGTCGACAAAAAATGATTATTTTTCTGATTCAAGCATCGGACCCGGCCTATCTTATAGATTTTTCATCGCTGAATACGAATCTGACCTTAAAAAGTTTCCATCACGTCAAGATTTTGAAAAAAATTAGTTCAAAAAGTCAAAAAAACGTGTTTTTGACCATTTTTGACCAAATGTAGTGGATGAACCTGAGGTGATGGAAGCTTCTACCTAGCCTTAAACTGAAGCCTGAACCTTCAGTTATAAGATCCAAATCGAAAATACCCTGAATCAATTGTAAATTTTGATGTAGCACAATTTTTTTAACTGCTCGCGCACGATTTTCATAGGTGCAGCCATGCAGGCTAGTTAGCCTTATCATAGTGGTGCGCTGACTTGTACCTTTTACCTATCATGTTTTTAGTTACTGGGTTTGCTTAGCACGATTCGGAAGTTGTAATTTCAAAATTGAAAGTGTCGGATTCAAATTTTTTTTTTATATGTGATTTTTTTTATATTAGATATATATGTTATCAGAACTGCACTTTACATATCTTTTGTGATAAAAAGTTCATTTTTAATTGACACTTCAACATAAATTGGTCAATCAATATCTTCGAAGTTTCTTTATCATCAGTTTTTTTCAGGACTACATCTCAATTTCTTAATATTAGAATCTGACCTTTACCTACATCAGATATTTTTCAAATATATAAGTTTTTTGGTTTTTATACTTTAACTGATTCCTCAGGTTTTACTATGCCTAGAGTTTGTAAAACGGATCCAAATAATTATTTTTTCGGGCTTACCGGAATCCGATTTCTTCTTCGACGACAGTACATAGAGAACAAGAAATGTGGCTCCATTGCTCGTGCATGCCGGATTGTTAGGCAGTACTCTCTTAGAGCAGGAGTGAGAGTTGAGTGGCGAATCTTCTGGCTGTCTGTTGTGATTGCAGCTTTTCGATGTCGAGCATTCTTTGCGTAGGTAGATGTACTCTTTTTGCTGCACAGAGGCGTGTACGTAGTTTAGCTGCACCAAGATAATGAGCTGAGTCGATTTTGGGTCCACAGATTGCACGTACATCTAAAACACTAGAAGTGTTTCTTTCATATATTATAACATGATCGATCTGGTTTCGCGTTTTTCGATCAGGAGGCACACGTAGCTTGGTGAACCTTTTTGTGCTGGAATCTGGTGCTGCAGACTACCATGTTTCGAGCCCGGGCGAAGTCGATTAGCCTGATCCTGACTGCGCGACCGAAAAATCCCTGCTTGCTCACCGTGGCATTGGAGTCGCCAATCAAGACTTTTATATCGTGGCGGTCGCAGCGCTCATGGGAACGTTCCAGGCACTCATAGAAAGAGAGTCAGTCATAGAAAGAGTCTTTGGTCGCATCCTTAAGATATTAAAAAATCGCGGATGTTAAAAAAATCCACCGGAGTGAACGACAATACTTGGCGACGAAGTCTCTCTCCCACAACAAATCCAACTTTTTGGTTTGGCATCTCGATATTTTGAACATTGCAAAAAGAAAACTTTCGATGATAAAGGAAGATACTTTTGCCAATAACATTCAACTATAAAATTTCTTAGTATTCATTTATTTTTTTCTATTCGTTTTTAACAGAAACGTTTGCTCATAAGCTACATATGTATGTACATACATGTGTTGAAAACTATTGCTTAAAGATAATTCAATGAACCAAAATATTTAAGCTTGACATAAAAATACTTGAAATAAGGTATTTTTCTTTGGTAAGATATGTTAATTTTACACGAATAGTGGCTTCCAGACAAATAGGTCCAGTGTTCTGTGTACAATTGTACTTTTCGTTAATGGTTTAAGTTAATATAGTAGTTGACACCCCCTTAATAAACTACCAACAACATGTGCTCACACTTACAAAAAACATTCCTCTCGTCAAAGCTACAACACAACTCGAAAAACTGTTCGGATAAAAGAAGGCTTTGATAGTAATTTTGTAACTAAAAGAACCTGAAAAACTGTTTTTGAAAATATCATAAAAGCTATGACAGTGACATGAAAAGTAGTTGAAAAATCAAGTTGCAAACACAAGTAGATTAATGATCCGACTTTATATTGGCCTGAGACTTTATCAAAAGTAGGGTTCATTCTACAAAAATAATCATATGAATCCTAGTTTAAAAGGGCGTTTTCCAGAATATTTGTATACAATGTAAAAGTATCGCATCAGTACATATATATCAGTGTATATACATGGCATCAGTTCAATATAAATACTAATACTTTCTAAAGTTATATGCTTTGCAACATTGTTGACGTTTTCAAACATTTTATTTACTTTGAAAATTATTGGAATATTAAATAATAAACACAAATATCTTAAATGATAAAAACAACTTCATTGAAACTTACTTTCCTTCGTTCTCCGCCATCGAGAACATCAACGGAACTGTTGGGAACCCGATACATCGTCAAAAGTTTTAAGGTTGCGTTTAAGAACATTTTTCTTTGTTCAAACACAAAACAACAGGCGACCTCCTTCTCCATTTTTTCACACATTAATGGTCAGTGAAAAGAAAATTTTCATATGAAAATATTTTGACGTTTCTTTTCATTTTTTCACGGAACGCGAATCGAAAGTGTAATGAAAACGGGGGAAAACTTGTCAACGAGGAAACGAAAAAACGAGAAGAAAAAGTCGTCCACTTGAGCGGAAAAATGGCAACATTAAGCTAATTATTTATTGAAGAACTTATAGATTCAAATTGAATTTAAAATCGTGGCAAATTTTAATTAGAAAAAATAAAGCAGATAAAAAGCATTCCTGCAAACGAATTGAACGACTTTCTTCTTTTCTTCCTCCTGCCCTACCTTCTTTTCACACGCTTATATATACCATACATGGGAATAATTTTTTTCCTCGTTACATGTTCGCTCAGTAACGAGCAACCTGAAATTAAAATTTTTAATAAATACACACATGCGTGGCGAAATGAGTTTAAACCGATTGTTTAGATTTGTGTGTGTGACATTTCTTTGGTTTGTTTCACTGTTTTTCTTCGAGCAACCAAAAATCTCTCTTGCAACAGCAGCGTTGACTAGTTTGTGTTATAAAAAAGCACCAAAATGCCCATTTCAAGAAAAGAAAATACCAAATTTTTATTGAATTACTTAAAGAACTTTGTATGCGTTATAAAATGTCTTTTCTGTGTTCGTTTTTTTTAATAAATGTGTTATCGTTACAGTGTATTGAAAAAACAGTTTTAAAAATCCATCATTGTATTTAAAACTTATGTTAAGATAATTTCTTAAAAAATAAGGGCCGGAGAACACTTTTTGCTATATTTGAAGTTATGTATCAAGATAAGGTCGTTATGGTTTCTCCAGTATTGTCTGCTATTTCTTTTGTTTTACTATGAATACACCTGTATGGTTTTAATTCGTATTCAGTAAATTCAAAGGATTTTACAAATTTATAAAAAGTTTTTAAATGTTAAGAAGAGTTGAGAGAAGTGAATTCATTACTCTTACATAACCCCAAAATAAGTAAAAAATTAGATCTGATCGCTCAAAACATCAAATTCAACAATCAAAAAGTGTTCAATAGCACTAAAATCCTCACCACTAATTGATATGCAAGTGTTTTTTGTTTGCTAGCTTCAGATAAAAAAACCAAACTTAAACATTTTCGAATTTTGTGTATTAACTGTGTGACGTCGTACATGCATTTTATTGCGAACTTTTCCGTAGAAACAAGTTGGAAAAAATTTAAGAAAAAATTATTAGCAATTAATGCTGTAAAGCAAGAAGCTTCAATATCCCAACCAACTATCCATTATGGAAAATTTCTTCGCCATGAAAAACACTTCTTGTATTCTCTGTAACATTTTGTTTATTACTACTCGATGAAATTGGCATGCATTTTGGAAGCTGAAAGTTGGTAAAACTTAGATCTTGTTCGGTGCGCACCACCACACTTTAACTTGTAACAAATTGCAGCTATTTTTTGACAATGAACGAAGTTCTTCCGAAACTATTAAAACACATTCGTGCCTATATTATACATAACTGTGCGCGTTATCTTCGTGCGTATATTTGAACCGTGTGTTTAAAATAATAACTGTAGAATTCCAACTTGAAGCCTAATTCAATTACTGTCATACTCCTGTCTTGCAATGTAATTGGCCTTAACAATGTAATTCATCTCTAATTTATACTTTTCGGACTTATATTTAAATATAATAAAGTATATATATAATTTTATCACCTACACAAATTTTGGTTGTTTTAACTACAGTGATAAGCAATAAGTTACGTGGAAGTTACACCTTTTCTTGCAACAAGCATATTTAAAATTGGATTTTTTCGAATGTAGCTAACAGCCTTTTTATGAGTTACCATTGTGAAGTCATAGCCATTGCACTGTAATATTTTGTCATGGATGCGCAAGCCTGCTCTAGACGCCGGACTCTTTTCATGAACTTCAGTAACATAAATGCCCTGAAAAAATAAATTCCTTAAATTATATTATAACCGTTTATATTACGAACATAATCAGTATATCCCTGTGGGCTTTTCCTAAAATCTTGGTCTATGCCACCTCCTATTTTAAACCCACATTTCAATATTTCTCGGCCGTCTATATCGTATTCTTTTTCTTTATGAAGCGTTATTGGAATCTAAAATAATAGTATTTATTAAATGAATTCCTTTTAAATATTTTGCTTACACTCAAACATTCCATGGCCGTTCCGGCCTGATGTTGAAAAGCCATTTTTGCCATTCTAAGGTTGAGTTAATATGTTTGAAATTCTGAGCTTCAAAAGTAAATTCCAAGTAAGGCGTCTAACTAAATTCGACATAACTAATCGATACTTTCATTTCTTAATCAGGTGCGTTTTGCTGCGATACTTAATCATATACAGGGTCACTCAAGTTCGAAGTAAATTCAATACATAATTATGTTTTTAACATGCCGGAATAGTAATAATCAGCTTTCTTTATTCCAAAACGAATGTACTAAAAGTGATAGCATTTGAACAACAAAATTTATCAAAAATAAAGTGTAAAAGTATTTTTTATTGATGAAATTTCATATCGAGTTACTTGTCAAAAGAAATAATAAAAAACGAAACAGTGCAATCAAGACAATAAGTTATTTGAGCGCTAAATGTCCTAAAGTACGTTCACATATGTATTAAGTACTAATAAACCCACAAAATTAATATACCTGTTCACATAGAGCAGATTACCTGCAAAATTGACATCCAGCTGTCAATACTATTGTGAAAGTTTTTTCTTCACCAAATTATTTTGGTGAAATATTTCAGTCTTTTTGGTTTGTTTAACTATTATTAACAATAGCTAATTTAAAAGAAGCATTAGCTAATTTAATTGAGCAATTGGCTGTTAATAATAAACAGTTGGAGGAAACCCGCAAAACGACGTCTACAGAGGTTTCAGAAAATACACATGCGAAATTTGATATCACATTTTATAATAAGCAGTAGGTAGACAAAGCGTTTATGGAAATACACTTTTTTCTGATATACAAATTCATAATTAATAATACCTAACAAACATTTTATTAGAATTATGACGGCCAAACCGTTTTCTTTTAGATTTAGATTTTATGTTGACGTTTTTCTTTACACTCGTAAAAATAATGATCTATTACACAGAAAACACAGGGTTGTATGTCAAAAAGTATGATTATTATGTAGGATTATTTTGAAATGATATGGTAAGAATAGCAGGAAATGAAATGAAGTTTTTCGAGTGTAATGTGTCTTGAAAAAGTCAAGTCGATGATATTGCCTCTTAGTGTTGTTGACTTATTGACGTCTGATGCACAATCGGAATTGAACATATCTTTCATGAATTTGATAAATGTTTCGTCATTTTTCACGTTTGTGTAAATGTAACTTGATCTATTCCATTGCGATTCCATTTACCTCTTGCTCTATATCCATACAAAATATCTATCAAACAAATAAAATTAAAATTTTCTTTTGGAAAATGCAACCATTCCAACAGTATTTTCTTATGACGTTATCACATCAAACTATCTTCAGTAAACCGTCTTTACAGACAACCTCTTTTTTTTATTGCTTCCTAAAAGTATTACACCTGTCTATATAAACAATACGTAAATTGTTTTAAAGATATTTTGATAGTTAAGTGATACTGTAAGGCCATTGCACTTCAGGATCATTTAGAAATACATATGTAGTACATTTGTAAAATATTTACTATAATAATTAGGTAATTACATAAGCATTATTATTATATTACAAGAGGTCTCTTGGGGTTTTCGTTTTAGTCTCTTATTGAATTTTTCTTCAGCAGAAAGCTTCCTCATCGTCGGATTTGTGTGCGTAAGAAGTCTGCTTATGAGCCTGCTGCTCGCAATTTGTATTGCTTCGTATACTGTGTCGATGTTTAAGTCACGGTGAATGTCAGCGTTCGGTATATATCATGGTGCATTTGTTATTGTCCTAAGTATCTTCGACTGGGCACGTTGCAGTATTGTCAAATTGGATTTAGAAGCTGTGCCGTAAATTTCAATACCATACTTCCAAATTGGTGCATTTGTCGTTTTGTAAGTTAAGGTTTTGTTTTGCAGCGAGAGTTTTGACTGATGTCCTAGCAGCCAGTACAGTTGCCGAAAACGGTTTTTAATTTGGTTTCTTTTTTTTATTATATGATTCTTCCAGTTTAGTTTAGAGTCAATTGTAATGCCTAAGTATTTAGCTTTCGTATCAGTAATCGCGTCAGAGTTTCCAATCTTTAAGGAGTCTATGGTTACCTTTCTGTTCGTGTAATTGACTTGAATTGTTTTTGTTTCTATATTCCCGGGTACTTTTTCCCCAGGGCCCGGAGTTTTCAGAGGGGCCCGGACTCGAGATAATACGTATTTATATGAATTAAACATAATTGGAAAGGGCCCGCTTTTGCAATTTCCCCCCGGGACCCCGATATGCTCTCTATGGCCCTGCTGACTCCTATTATTAATCATAGTCGTTGCAAAATTCTGTTAACAGTTCTCCATTTTCATTCCTAGCTCTAAGACCGTGCTTGCCCATGACGAATTCAAGCTCCTGTCAAAAATTGCTTTAAAATTGGAAATATGAATAAGAAGCGACAGTCGGTTCTACGTTACCGAAACGACCCGGATTTTTATCCGGCCAAGGACTGTCACTCCAGCAGCATTCCCCGTATGTAGGTAGGGGGAATGTTTATGCTGCTACAACAACAACAAAATCCCCTCTACGGTTCACTAGACAGGGCTAGTATACTGGGGCGGCAGCCCTTGGTCGGGAAAAACCCGAGTCATTCCGGTTACGAAGAACCGGCTGCCATGGGAATGTGTACCGCAGGTTTCACCCCTGCAGACACGTGCTTGAGCCTGAGCTGCACGTCAGGAGACACCTCTTAGACTACGCTGACGAAATCCAGGACAAAACTGGCCAAACGCAGTCAATAAACGACATCCACCGGGAGACCGTCACCACCTTCATGAACTGCCATCCTGTGAATGCCGTAATCGGAGTCCAACCACCACTTATTGCAGACGAAGAGCTCCAGCCTCCCCGTGTAACACTGGCACAACAACGTTCTGGATACTGCAGCAGGTTAAACTCCTACATATCCAGAATTGACCCCGACATACCAAACACATGTCCGGCATGTGAAGGCACCCCGCACGACACTAACCACCTCTTCACATGCCCCCTCAAACCGACTCATCTAACCCCCATCTCCCTCTGGACCCAACCTGTCGAAACAGCATGTTTCCTGGGGCTACCCCTAGATGACCTAGACGGAGATGACCGGTGATATGCCTACACTGACAGGGCTACCTATGCTGTTAAAACAACAACAACAACAAAATCCCCTCTCTTTTCCGCGTTCGCCCTTCTCCCACGAACAAACTGTTTCCCTCCCTAATGTTGCGTTGTGTAAATGGGCACATACATATATCAAATATTACATACACGTCTATTAAATAATTTTGTAATATAAATCTTAATATACCCATCAAATACAAATCCGCAAATTGAAAAACGATAAAATCAAAAATTTTGTATTTTTATTTATGTATCATTGTTCATTTACTTATATGTTATTTATTTTTAAGCACTTCCTGCTTGTTGAAAAAACCAAAATAGGAGCATTTTTGGGCAACTTTACAAACTTGATAATCAACTAACTTAAAAACTATAGCCTTCCCAAGGGTGGAATTTTCACTTTTAGAACGTAAAAATGTTTTTAACGTTAACACGTCAATTATTTTTGCTTGGTAGTAATATTTTTATAGCTTATCTTTAAGCGCAGTACGTGGTAAAGATACATCGAATACAATAGGTGGATTCTGAGGCTTATAATTTATATCACAAGTGGATGCGTTCACATAGATAATATTTCCATCTGAAGTAATACCGTAGCCCTCATGAATATGGCCAAACACGTGGTATTTAGGTTTGACGCGTTTCTGAACAGTAGTTAATAATTCAACACAGCCGGCGCGAATGCCAGAGCAGCACAAATCTCCATGACCTATGGGAGGTGTGTGCGTTACCAATATATCTACATCATTGGGTATAAGGTTCCATTTGTTTAAACATGCTTCACCTCGTTGCAAATTAAATGCCCATTTACAAAATTCTGGTTGCCAAGGGGTACCATATATTCGGATGCCCATTACATTTACTAATTGGTCTTCTATATATGTACAATTGGTTAGAACTTCCCGAATATTTTTTGTTTTCAAAGCAATTTCTATGTCCTCTTGGGGATTTCCCAACAAGGGCATATTTTCAAGACTCAAGTGGCCAGTATGTTTTGTCCTGTTCACAAGTACAAAAAATATCGGGTTAAAGATATTGCAACGACAAAAGAAATATACATACCGGCTATTAGCGCATTCATTACGAGAATATTCTGTAAAATTTGTGTCAAAGCTCAGCTCGTGATTTCCAGCTATTACTAACTTGTGTTTATGAGGCAGCGTAGAAATCCAGTTGTTAAACTCAATAACTTCTTCACGTTTACCACATTTGGTAAAGTCGCCAGCGTGAATAAATATATCACCAGTTGGTATATCAAATCTCAAATAAGATGTTAACGAATGTGTATCACTCATACATACGACACGGACTTTATTAGGTCCTTTCTCTGTCTGTGGTTGACTCATATGAACTTTAATGACACGTTGAGTCTTTGAAATTTCTTTCCAAGCTGCCGTCGGATCATGTGTTAATGGATGTACCGTTATTGGAATATCCATAGTCTTTAGATAAACCTGATCATTTATATACCTACACGTTAAATTTCAGGCTTTGAGAGTTGCAAAACCAAGCTATATTTACATTAATTCAATATGTACATTAAAAGTAGTAATAGACACGAAAGGTACGGTTCAATATATTGCCCACTTATTTCGGATTCTTGTATCCCAATAGGTGAATAAGTGTTTGAACGATAGCCTTTTCGCTTTTTTTGTGAGAATTATTAGGAATTTTCCAATAAAAGTCACAGGAAATGCTAGTTCAGTGTTTATTTTACTAAAATTAACACCAACACTATACAGTTAACAATAGTTTTCAAGTTATTTGCTCGTTTATTTGTGTTTTATCTTCACCAAATTGTATGCCCTTTTCACATATATTTCCATTACTATAACTATGTAACATACATGCACTTTTGAAACACTTTATATTTATATACAAAATAAGCATTGTACAGTCCAATAAGTAAAAACATTCCTAACTGGTTGTCAAAAATGTCTACAGCTGAGATTGCCTGTTTCTAAAAGGCTGTTTTATGTAACATGGTTGCAAAAAAAATGATTAAATTTCATAGAAAAACGTATCAAAAAGTCTAACATATACCGCACAAATTCAGATATTATATTTGAAAAAAAAAAGGTTATAAAGGGGGGCATAGAGTGTATCACCATCTTAAAACTGAAAACCGTACTCTCCGGAGGCTTATAGTTTTAGGTAATTTATTGCTAAAGTTGCGTAATTTGGTGAAAAGCTGATGTTGCCAAACACCTTAAATAAGAGCAAAGTTCACGTGCATAGACGTTCACTAAGAGATTGCTTGCAAATCTGCAGTATTTTTACTTCAGTTTAGAATTGAGAAATATTTATGAAAAATAGACATATAGAATTAAATTTTACAGAAGCGTCGACTAGAAGGGGTTGTAAATTTGTGAAACTTTTGCATAGAACTTTTTAATGCGTTAGCGGCCTTTTATTTTTACATGAATTTTTGTACAATGACAATAATGGCGCCCACACTGACCGACGTTATCGTAATCCTTGACTGTTTCCCGTGAGATACACAAAATTGAGCAAAACTTGAGCCCGTAGAAAACAGCTGCTTCGCTTGGTTACATGTTTACACAATAGTTTATGTGAGTTGTATCGACTCAATGTAGCCGTTGATATTTTTGCCTACGTACTTTTACACAAAGCCGCATTATCACTTACTATTTGTCATCTTTATATATAAAAATGTATGTTTGTCTGTATGTCACCGATTATTATAAAAATTGGTATATATATATGTATTTGTTCACGGAGAAGGTCTGTAGAATATGTTCATTGCTGCCACTCGCCACCAGGTAGCGTTGCAGAGTACCAACTTCTGCCCCGTTCAACCGATTGTCTTAAAATTAGTATGACCATGTATTTTTACACAGAGGAAACGAATATGACAATTTCATAGATGTAACATAGATTTTGATTCAAGACATATGTTTGCCAATCGCTAACAAGGCACTGATGCAACTGGGAATGCCTGCTTCAAACCGACCTGCAAACAATCTTCTCGATCGTGATTTGCAACGACAAACTCACTATGATTCTGACGAACTGGGGACATTAGTTAGAACAAATCTTCCGCAGTTGATTCCAGAACAACGCATTGCGTTTGTCAGAATTATGCGTGCAATCACAGAACAAAGCGGTGGACTGTTTTTCATAGATGCGCCCGGTGGTACAGGCAAGACTTTTCTTCTTTCACTAATTTTAGCAACCATAAGATCACAAAATAATTTTGCAGTGGCTATTGCATCATCTGGAATTGCGGCAACTCTTTTGGATCGTGGCCGAACAGCACATTCAGCATTGAAACTGTCGTCGAATTTGTAAAGCACGGAAGCACCAACATGCACCATCAGTAAAAACTCTGAAATGGGAAAAGTACTCCAAACGTGTTAAACTACCATATGGGATGAATGTACAATGTCTCACAAGAAAGCATTGGAAGCGTTTGATCGTACACTGCGAGATTTGAGCGGAAACAGACGGATCTTCGGTGGCGCACTCATTTTATTGTCTGGTGATTTTCGACAAACATTGCCCATTATACCACGTTCAACATCCGCTTATGAACTTAATGTATGTCTTAAATCATGAATTCTCCTTTACGGAAATTGACTTTGATAACTAACATGCTTGTACAACCACAACGGGATGCATCGGCTGGAAATTTTGCAAAACAATTACTGGATATTGAAAATGGGCGAAAGGAAATTGATAAATCTACACAATGTATCACCCTGCCAGCAAACTTCTGTAAGATCACAGAAAACTTCGACGAATTGGTGCAAAAAGTTTTCCCAAACATTGCACAAAACTCCAAAAACCCTCAGTGGCTCTGTACGCGTGCTATATTAGCAGCCAAAAACATCGATGCCAATACCATCAACTTCACAATTCAGCATGGAATACCCAGTGAAACGACAACAGATAAGTCCATCAATACTGTGGAGAAACAAGACGAGGTTGTCAACCATCCAACTGAATTCTTGAATGCGCTTGATTTGCCAGGCATGCCGCCGCACGTTCTTACATTGAAAATTGGCGTACCCACAATTCTTCTTCAAAACATAAATCCATCACTACTTTGCAAAGGAACCAGACTCTCAGTCAAGAAAATGAGGAACAAAGTTATCGTATCAACAATTTTGACTGAAAAATTCAAAGGTGAAGACGTACTGTTGCCACGTATCCCAATGATCCCGGCAAATATGCCATTCGAATTCAAACTTTTACAGTTCCCGGTGCGACTCGCTTTCGCAATGACTATTAACAAAGCACAAGGGCAATCGTTACAAGTGTGGGGATTAAATTTAGAGAATCCATGCTTCTCACATGGACAGCTCTATGTGGCTTGCTGACGTGTCGGAAAACCTTCTGATTTATTCGTCTACACACCAGATGGAAGAACAAGAACTATTGTGTATCCCACAGCATTTCAATAAACATCGAATTGAAATTAAACTTAGTAATATCATCATTTTTTCGAAATAAACAAAATCAATAAAATGGTTTAGAATGAATTGAATATTTGTGTACTTAGTTTTCCTTAAAGTTATTTTTCTGAAATTTATATTAGTTGTTGGCGTAGCAACGCTCGCCGGGTACAGCTAGTTGTATAATAAACAAAAAGCCAAAAATTAACAAACACAAATTGTCAATTTTTTATAAGTAACGTAATTGAACATTGCTTTTAGGCTTCTTCAATATCAATTATTATTATTCAAAGCTCATTTTTTAAATTATGAGCAATGTACTTGTTGTTGTTTGGAAACACTGTGTGGTGAGAGAACAATCAGCTGACACGTTCTTACGGAACAATCCATAATTTCTAATATACCCACGGTTGCGATCTATGATACTACGTAACGGAACAATGGTGAGTTTTCATTTACATGGGGCTCTCATTAGTTTAATCGTGTCACCATGAAAATGCTGGGACACTATCTCGGCTACCCTGTACTATGGAGTGTAAACATTGTTCCACATTTGTCAAATGCATAATGCTGACCTGGGAAATATCATGGAAGCGAAATAGGCTGGAGAGAGACCAACTTAAAACTGAAATGGGAAGCGAAAGTTCTGTTGGTAAGTCGTATTGGGTACAGTGGGCTAGTCCTAAAATAATTGTTAGAGTTCTGCATCGTGTATGGGGAAGTGAAGGTGGAAACCGTTCCCATGATCTAACTATAGTTCCCAAATCCAGTATCACGTCTGTGTTAGAGGAACTGCACAATGGGCCAAGTGGGGGTCATCTGGATATCCTTAAATCGCTGGAGAAAATTAAGTAGCGGTTTTACACCGTAATTGTTGACAATCAGTAGCCGAATGAATTTGAAATTGCGCGGAGTGTATGGCAGCGAATGGTCCGAAGCAGAAAAGGCATTACAGCAATACAACGCATGTTCACCAATTGAGCGAGTGGCCATGTAAGTTGCAGACCCTTTTTCTACAAGTGATTCCGGCAATAAATATTGGGTATCTCGGTTTGGAGTTCATTTTGAGTTGCATTCAGACAAAGGAAGGAAATTGGAGTCCACAGTATTCAAAGAAATGTGTTGCTTCTTGGGAATCAAGAAAACATGTACAACACTCTTACAATCCCAATCAGATGGAATGGTCGAAAGATTCAATTGCACTTTGGAGGAGCACTTGCGGAAGGTAGTTGGAAAGTGCCAACGGGATAATTAGGATAAACACATCCAAATGTTCCTGTTACACTCTCATGAGAGGCAGCATACCCAGCTGAAGAGTAACAAGATGAAGGACTGACTTGAACGAGCGGTGAGTTTGGAAGGATTTTTGGTACTTCTTTATAATCCGCAAAGAGAGAAAGGGATTTCTCCAAAACTGCACAGGGAAAAGTTAAAGTGGTGCGTCTGGAAGGATTGGCTCCATTTAGATCGAAAGATTTGGTGTCTAATCGGGACTATCAGACTTAAGCGAATGGCACTGTTATAACCGCGAAGTATCCCGAACGTTCTAGCAACAATAACGAACGCGAGGCCAAAACAAAAATTGAATTAGTTTTGATGGCGACAGCAGATAGCGAGACAGTGCACGTTTTCTGGGTCTACCGCTATATAATTTAGAAGAAGACGACAGGTTGCTAGTAAGCTGCTGCTACAACAGAACTCGCTGGAAGATGTGAGCTGCTAGATCTAGAAATTATGATGGTTATTAAACACATTTAATCCGCCAAATCAACCCCTGGAGTAGCCCTTAACGACTTATTTGCAGTTTGTCCTACAGTCTAGCGTGATTTAACATCGTAATTGCTCAACTTCAGACGATATCATATTGGTCTCTGTGGCGACATTGTCGAAATGTATAAAAAAATCCTTGCTCCACCTGAAGATAGAGACTATCTACGCATCCTGTGAAGAGATAGCCCTACTCAACAAATGTCACATTATAGAGTCCACACTGACACCTATGGCGCGGCTGCAGCCTCTTCTTTCCTCCTATTTGTAACGTGTGTTTTGTTGTGGCTCTGCAAATGATGGACCTACAATTTTAAGCTGATAGTTTTTTATGAGGAGCTTTTTCATTGAAGAAATACGCTTGGGGTTTTGCCATTGCATTACTTTTGCTTCCATTTAGTGTTTCATATTTGGAGAATGGTACTAAGCCTTGCGGTTACGGTCCCCGCAATTCAACATATGCTACCATTTGGTCCACCCCACAGAGAGCGGACTAGTAATTCACGTACTCGAAACCTTCCAATTTCTCTCATCTGTGAATAGCCATTGTGGAAAACGTGTCGATACTCGATTATAAAACAAAAGTATCGAGTATATACTAAAATTTACATGGGTTGATTTTTCACTAGTTGGGTTACGTGCAAAGGAGCAAAGGTTTTATAACTAAAGTAATTTAATTTTAATTGCGATACGAAGATGTTTGGAGTACTTGATTCAATTGTAAAAGGAACAAAGTACTCCATTGGAGAGTTTAGACTCCGAAGATCGTTTGGACAGGAGACTGGTAAACCAATTCATGGGTATGCCCCAAACAACCTTGAAAAACGGTTCTTGGTATGGAGTGGAAAGTACAAAACTGTTGATGAAATTCCGCCGTATGTGAGGTAAGTGTTTTCTTTCCTCAAGAAAATATGGCGTGTATCCCAACTTAAATCTGAAAACGGCATTCTCTGGAGTCTGATAGTTTTTTATGTTCGGCCCAGTAGTTGTAATTTATTTAACTTGCTATTTTCAATTCATAACGGTATTAATTTTTTTAATTTGGGTTGGCTTTCCATTGCTACCACGATAAATTTGCATCTAATGTATATAAGTGCGTGGATGGAATTTAAAAATTACAACACAAATGTGGTCACTATTATAGCCTTTAGATTTATAGTAGTTTTTCTAAAGTACCATTAAGAACTAGAAGCTATATTTGACGTTAAAAATGCTTAATTTTTGCATAAGCTTGATGAAATACCCAATTACAAACGCTTATTTTATTTAAATACATACACGGGAAAGTAACCATATTTACTTATAAACACTCTTTATTAATTCAAGATTTGATTTAAATCTATTTACTCAATAATACTACGAATTTTATTAAAATTTTATTATTACAAATGTTCTTCTAAACTTTGTAATACCGTGAAAAATAAATGTGCGAAACGAACAGTCAAAGGAGCGATAGTGAGAAAACAATAAAGCGAAACCGAAAAACCCCAGCCAATGAGTTTCGATAGAACTTTTCTAGATTTTAAAAGATTTAAATTAACTTTTTGCCTTCGATTATTCATTATTTTCAAAAATACTACTACGATATATTTGAATGGGGTGCAGAGGATGGGGGGGCGTGGCACCACCCACTACGCCTATTAGAGAGAAAGGTCACACCATTATAATTGTGAAAGTCCCAACCTCCTAGGGTCCCTATAAAACCCCCAGGAGAAGTTTACAAATTAGGTTTTTGCCGACCGTATTTGCAGTTTGTACTGAAATAAAGTTGAAGAGAAGTGTATACAGCAGTCGTCAACCCAGCCAGCATTTAACTTAGGTTTTATAATTCATAGCACTTATAAAAATGTTGTTATATCGTAGAAGTTATGAGTGCCGCTGGCGAAAATTTGGGCTAAATGGCTTAAATATTGCTACTAGTTCTTAATGGTAATTTAGAAAAAGAACTATAAATCGAAAGGCTAATATAGTGACTACATTTGTGTTATAATTTTTGAATTCGATTCACGCACTTAGACATAAGCAAATATATCGTGGTAGCAATGGAAAGCCCAGCCAAAATTTGGACCAAAAAAATCGCGATAAAATAATATTTTCATAAAAAGTGAAAATTTTGAATACAAAATCGAGCGATGAACAAGGCGTAATCGCATAACTTTAATTTGTAAATTTTGCAGCCTATTTCACATTTCTGTTGAACCTAGGAACAAAATTGTAGAGCAATACTCAATAATAATAAAATGCGGCTTGATGATCACATTACATAATTTTAAAGTGCTATCAATTGAGAATATTTTTCTTATTCTACGAAAAAAAAACCAGTCTTCTTGGCAATTTCACCAGTGTTCTTTGGCTTTCATAATTCAGATTTCTATCTATAACTATCCCTAAGTACTTAATTTCATCAACTTTTTCTATTGTTTTATTATCTATGATTACATCTTCATTTGAATTTCCATTTATTATGATAGTCTTAGTTTGCAAACATTAAGTTTCAACTTGTAAATTTTCAAATACAGGGTGGGCCAAATAAGACCTACTAATGTTAAGCACAAATAACTTTTTTATTTTTTGACATATTTATTTTTCTCTTTTTGTAGGTTATAATTGAATTGTTGTAAATTTATTATGGAACCCTACAGTACAACATAACGCGTTTAAATGATCGAGTTTTTCTATTCTTGTCAACGATCAATTGTTTAAATAGTTATGTCAACAAACAAAACTGTAGATTGTGGGGCTCTGAAAATCCAAGGGTAACACACCAACATCAGTTGCAATCTTTGTATCGAGAAAAATGGTGAACATTTGTCTGATGTAATATTTCATACATAATTTCCATAAAATATATTCAATGTATAAAAACCATTAACCAAAATAAATGATTATTGCAAAAGTTATTTGTGTTTAACATTAGTAGGTTTTATTTGGCCCACCATGTACTTGTCTATGTTTTTTAAATTAGTGTTTATTCTTCCAATGTATTCGTGCGTTGAACTACCTGTTGTTTGTATACAATATAGTGTCATCAGCAAATTGGCAGATCTCGACTCCACGTAAACCTTTTTCCACATCATTGATGTATAATAAAATGGAAAGAATAGAAGTGTTCCCAGCACCGCTCCTTGAGGTACTCCAACGCAATGGATTTCTGGTCAGACATCCAATTCGATATCCTTGTACACTGCTTTCTGTTGCTTAAGTCGCTTTCGAACCATTTTCGTTGAACTCCTTGTTTTCCGTATTTTGTCATTTTTTTTTATTAGAATGTTTCTGTCGATTGTTTCGAATGCTCTCTTAAAGTCTAGGAAGACATCCACTATACGCTAATGTGATCAATGATCACTAAGTAATTGGAGGATCGTTCCACGTAAAAATACTGCAATAATAATAATACAGCGCACGCTCGATAACGTGAACTAATTCAAACCAAGGCAGTTCAGGTTAACAAAAGGTTCACGTTTTGGAATGCCCAAAAATACTAAGTAAATATATTTTTTTACATTTAGATTCACATTTTATTCTTGTTTTCTTTACATATTATTTAAAAAAATCAGTCTCCTTTTTTTTTGTATTTTCTGTTTTTCTAAAACTTAAAGCACAGCTTTCTCCATTAACCGTCTTAGCACACTCATATCATTTTGATCGACGTCTTCATGACCAGCCCATATTAACGCTTGTTGAAAATTTCAACTGCTTCAGTCGGCTTAATTTTCTCCAGTTGCTCTGATACGCTGTCATCATCGGATTCGTCCTCTTGTTGATGATCGTCATCTGCATTACCCTCGTCGACATCTTCGTTCCATTCATGAATGGCTGGTAACGTGAATTTAATCTGAAATTTTTTTCAATAACCCACATACATATCTTTGAGCATATCTGCGAACACGAACGAACCTCAGGATTTAAACTATTAAGGAGATCGACGGTATTGCTCATCAAGGTGCGAAGTTCACTTCCCATTTTTCTGTTAAAACCGCCAACGGAACATTATCTTCGGGATCGTCATTGTTTACCGCAAAATTTAGAATACTGTTCCAGCACTTAGCTAATGTTGCTTCACCAACACGAAACCAAGCCGCATCCAAAAGATTTATAGCTGTTTTTAAGAAAATTTTTTTCAACGACTCGAGCAAATCAGATTTTGTAGCTGTTATTGAAGCTAGAAGGCTGTTTCTGTAGTGATTTTTATTGCATTCTGATCCATCGGTTAAATGAGGGGAGTAACGTTTGGTGGCATAAACATTGCCGAAATTTGTTCATTCTCCGATGTCAGTTCATTTGGGTGGGAAGGAGCTTTGTCGATTAGGAGGAGAGCTTTAATTGGTAAGGCTTTCTCCTTTAAAAACCATGTAACCTTAAAAAACCACCAGTTAACCTTAAAAATCGGACAAAACTTAATAGGAATATTAACCTGTGGAACAGGAACAAATGACTCATGAAACCATTGCTTGAAAATAGCCGACGTCATCCAGACGGATTTCGAGCTCACTGAATGTTTTTAAAGCAGCGTAAATTTCCCCCTTTCGTGACTTCAATGACACGGTGGGCAAGGACAGAATATTTGGTCGAATCTGAACCACAGTCTGAAAATCCAGCATGCACAACGAAACATCCGGTAACGGACAGAGGCTGATCGACTAAGGTACGTGGCTGTCTCTTGATCGCAAAACGAGAAACCAGATCGATCAGGTTGCGATAGATGGAAGACAAGCTTGTAGTGTTTTAGATGTACGCACGATCCGAGGGCCCAACCTTGTTGCAGCAAAAAACGTACATTTAACTACACGAAGAATGTTCGACATCGGAAAGCTGCAATCGCAACAGACAGCCAGAAGATTCGCCATTCGACTCTCACTCCTACTCTCAGAGAGAACCACCAACAATCCGGCATGCACGAGCAATGGAACAACATTTATCGTTCTTTACGTTCCGCCGCCGAAGAAGAAATCGAATTTCTCGCGTGGTTAAACCAGTGCATACATAAAAGCCGTGCGAGAAAGAATTTTGCAGAAATCCCCTTACAAATTCATATCCAGGGAAATTAATGTATCGACCAGATCTAAGTCAAGACTAATTAGAGATGTTCTCCACATGAGAGCCTCCCGTCGCTCAACAAGTCATCTTTTGAAAACGCGCTTGTAGAAAATTAGACTCCACCGATACAAGCGTCTTCGGTCAACGGTCATGAACATATTCTTTTCATAGATGAGAACCTTTTTCACTAAAACTTCTAAATACGCAAAAAATGTTTTTCCAAGTGTCAGCGTGGCCACCATCCAGCCTCCGTAATGGTTTAAAGGGGAGTGCCTTGAAAAGGCGTTACATTTCTTCATATCTGCGAAAAGGAGGTTAAGACAGAGACAAAAGTGTACCAGGAGAATGTCTTAGAAGGCGTGGTGAAGCAGTTGAGGAGTACTCTCTTCAATGGAGAGCGTTGGATCTTCCAGCAAGATTCCGCCCCAGTCCTTAAGGCAAAAACCACCCAGCAGTGGATAAAAAATATGAGTCCATTGGACTACAGTTTCTGGTCAGAATGGAGAACATAGCCTGTCGAAGACCTCATAGAAATTTGGAGAGTGCCAAACAATCTTTGGTTCGAGCAGCCACGTCAATATCCATGGAAACCGTGCGTGCTGCAATATTGAATGGTGTAAACTCTGAACATGAGTGCTTGGCGATATTATTATTATTATTTTTCTTTTCAAATAATTGCTTTTTCGTTTCAAAATCTAACTATTTTTCTATTTCAACATTGAATTAAAAGAAGGGGTGGGTAAGTCAATGAGTCAGTAGTAGTAGTAGTATTTTATTTATTTTATAGTATTTACATATAATACGGTGAATATGATATAATACTTCAGAATAGGTAGAACAAAAATAAATAAAAACAATTATGACAAAAATGTGCTAGCCAATTTAAGAAAATTCATTTACAATAAAGTCCCTGTATTTAATAGTATCAGATATACATACATTTGAATAACGCATAATAGTTGCGTCCCCCTAAGAGGGTTATCACTTTCGCTAAATCTAAAACTTTTTCAACAAAATAAAGTGCACGGATGTTTTTGTAAATTGGGCAAACGCAAAACAAGTGATATATGCTTTCGGCTTCGACAAAGGTTCCTAACTGAGCAGATCACGGAAAAAGTATTTTTAAAAGTTCTTGCGTTAACTTTGATGAGGCCACCTCTTGCGCGAAAAATTAGACTGATGGCATGAACAGAGAAATCATAATTAAAATAAGGTACATTGAAGTCGCGGTAAAGTTCGTGTGAGTTTGTAACAGAAGCTCTTTGAGTGAATAAAATATATTATATATATAAATATATATATTATTTAGTAGGGTAGGCATGAACTCCATTATATAAGCCGAAGAAAAATTCTGATAATGGCGTTATGTCAACACTCCTCCCATTCTTTTACTTAATCTGATCGTTGTTCGAGGAAGCCTTGGTGTTGGCAGGCTTAAGGAGACAGATACCTGTAAACGGCCATATTTTCGCTGAGTTTTATTATAATTATTTAAAATGAAGAAGTCAATATATTTTTTTCAAAATTGGCATACAGTTTATTTATACATTAAAATAATTTACATTTTTTTTTATTTTAATCATTTAAAATGGTGGATGTACACTCAATTCTTCCAGGAAGGTCGCAGCGGGTCTTCTCAGTGGGCGGGCATTGTAGCATCGGCGTCAGTGACCTGAATACAAAAAACCAAAATTTTTTTTATTTATTAATGTCATAATTTCTATATGAATTAACAATAAATGGAAACAAAATTCGCGGAATAAAATGAATTTTGGCCGAATTTTCCTACTATTTTTGTTTCGGAAAAATATTTTTTTTCGGTAAATCTTCGAAAACTTGAAACACATAGAAAGTAATCGGTCAATAACTTTTCGGGTTATCGTGTACGCCAATTCAAAAAATATAGTTTTGAGAAAAACGCATCTAAAGTTTGAATACGTAACTATATCTCTCCCAGCGCTCGAACGCAAAGAATAGAGTCATCACGGTGGACGATCTATAATATAAGAAATACTTAAATCTACGTTCTAAAATTTTTTTGACATATTCATAAAGGATTATATTAACATTTTATGAAAAAAAAATACCAGTCTAACGGTTAGACGCGATAGAAGTGAAACCTTCCGTAAAACAAACTGAGAGAGAATGAGACGAAAGCAGCATTAGGAGCGGGATAATTATAGGTTCATTATAATATTGCTATAAAGTTCATATTTTATTTTCTTCATTTTATTGTTATTCATCCTCAATGTTTTCAATTTCAACAAATGATACGAGTGGCTTATGATAGCTAAAATATGATACAAATGCTTTGGTTTCGATGTTGACAACATATCTTTGAAATACCGCGTCAATTGTTGTTTTTGATCGTGTTGTCGATTCAGTTCGATTGTTACACATTTTTAAATTGTATGTTGTATTGAGAAAATCAATTAAAGGAACCGCTGTGCTCAATGCAAAATTTACGTTAAAATCGCCACTTAAAATCATTGGAACTTTATCGTAAAATACGGGCGCAATACAGCACACGCGGTTGCTATTATGAGCGTCGTAACGCGTATAATACACAGACGTACTAACATACACGCAAACATTCGTAGGACGCTTGGTTTGAATTTTTTATACATACATATGTATGTATGCTATACTATGGCCTAGCCTATGTACGTACATACATATTTGTGTTCTGAACTTCCAGCAATACAATGCTTATTAATATACACATATGCATCTACATACAACCGCACACACAGGCCACTCACTTTATTCCTGTAAATGCGTATGTCGTCCAAAGCTAAAATTCTATGCCTAGCGATTACAAGAACAAAATGCATTAATAGGCGCAGGCGTAGCGGCCATCATCCTAGTTGCCATAGCGCTGAACAGTCGCGGCGGCGCCGAACAGTTTCAACTATTGTACTGTGCAACAAAAACTCATCATCAAAAAATTGATTTATAAATTCGAGCTCATAGTTCTAAGAGCAAGTACTTTCATTCATAAAACGAGCCGCCCATATGCTAATTTTCTCGACAATTCGAAAATAGTCAATATTGGAATATTTCGCGTAAAATTATTTGCCAATATTCAATTTTTGTCAAGTCGAGTGCCCGCGGCTCCGTAAATATGTTTGCACCCATATATGTATGTAAATATGTTTCTAAATGCTCGACAACCGCAGCTGCCAGTTCAAGGTTACTGTACATTAGGCCGGGTCGATTTGTGGGAAGGCAAAAAAATCGCCCATTGCTCTGTGAAAATCATATTCTAGAGATCAGAATAAGAAATTTTGCCGAAGGAACCATACCTCTAAAACGATTTCTGATGTCCCCCAATATGGGTCGAACTTTTTAGTTTCTTTTCTATAACTCACATTCATTCATTTACATATGTTCTGACTAAATAAATTTCTTAAGAGAAAAAATAGATAATATTATAAATAAATAAAAATAAAGAAAAAACATAGCCATTTAGCTGATTTTTTCATGTAAAGGCCAAAAATGGTGATATTTTGAAATTGGGGGACATCAGAATTCGTTTTAGAGGTATGGTTCCTTCGGCAAAGTTTCTTATTTTGATCCCTAGAATACGATTTTCATAGAGCAATGAGCGATTTTTAAATCGACCCGTCCTACTGTACATGCAATGCTGTGCCTATGAATGTGCGCTGTGCCTATGAATGCGCGCTGGATTTCTTGAGAAATTTTACCGTATGTTTTGTTGTGGCGAGGCACATATGTACATACACACAACATATATACATATATCCGCATATATACACACATATATAAATTCACAAATTTAAATTTGCTTATGCCATCCTTCTGTGTGCCTGGTAATGAAGCATTTTCTATACATACATATGTATATATACGTATATCTTTTTTCTTCTTCTTTTTGGTGTCGCTTTTTCGTTTCATCGAGTCTCAAATCACTCCCAACGATTCTAAAGAAGTTTTCACTTCAAAAAAGTTTTTTTTCGAAATTTTACAGGTATCTGTCCCCTTAAGCACCGCGCGACAAAGCACATGTGTTGGTGGAGGGTGTATAAAAATTGTGGCAATAATCCGGTTTCGAGGTGTATCATGTAGTTTGGGGTGTTGGACGGCAAAAATGTTACTGTTTTTCTTCTCAACTTACTCAAACCTTCCAACCCTCCAATTTGCGTTCTATAAAACATGATAGACCTGGAGGCTGCCTCAAATATTTTCAGTTGCAGTATTTAGAAGTATTTTTATATATTTACTTTGGTAGTAACTATGAGATCTAAAGCCTGGAGGCTGCCTCAGTTGCAGCATTTAGAAGTATGGTAGCACCTATGAAATCTAAAACGCCGCAGATAAAGATTAGCTGACTCATAGTTGACGTCATACCACGCACAGCAACATCGGCGTACTATATATTCATCGTTTGAACCGCTATAAACATCGTTGTATGACACCAAGGCAATAGTTAGTCCCTACTTGTGGTCTGTTCCTGCTTGTGACCTCCAAGCTCACGCTTCAACTGTCACCAAATGGGTCATAGACATAAAAAATGCCTATGTTAAAATGATAAAAGCAAAGCAATGGGTAAGTGTACTTTAGTAATCCAAATCGAATCAGACACGTGCATTTTACAATAATTTTTTCTCTTTTTGACTCCGGTAGTCCGATTAATTTAGTCTATTCCACTACTACCCGACGTGCTAAACGCGCAGCAAGTTTTTGAAATAAAATCAAAATGATTCTCTTATTTGTGAAATAACACATTATTTATAAATCCGCATACATCCTTTGTAATATGTATCTGGAATCTGCTAAAAGCAAATATAAGTATATATTTTTTCTCAACAAGAAAAAAATGTTATCAGCCCATTCTGGGTGACGTTTAGGTTTTTCGTTTTCACTATAATAATGCTTTTTTACTTTTCTAATGTTATTAGTTATTTTATCTTACGAAATGGATGTAAAACATATATAATATTTCATTAAAATTTCAATCTTTTTAGTCTGAAGATCCTAGTCCAATGGTTGATAGTTGGACTCCGATTACTCGATTTTTACTTTCAGTGATAGTTTGATCTTTCGACAATCTGCAGCTGCGATTTTAAAGCTGCATTCGACAGAACGAAAAAGATTTCTCTACATGCCGCGATGACTGAATTTGGTATCCCCGTAAAAATAATACGGCTGTGCAAAATGACGCTCTTCAATACCAGCAGCGCTCAGAATTGGAAGGACGTCTCCGAGCCGTTTGATTCCAAATGAGTTTTCAGTCTGTCGTGCGATTTTTTTAATCAGATTGTGGAAAAGATCGTGCGAGCCACAGTTTTTTATGTTGGCCTTAACAACCGTCCTGTTAGTTCTGCTTTTTTTTAAACTGGATAAAGAAGCAAAGCGAACGAAAACAAAACGAAGTATCTCCTGTCATCAAACAAACGCGTCGTATCGGCACCCGCCAACTTATTTCCATTACTTTTGCAATCCACCTTCCAAAAAGTATACTCAAAGTTTAAAAAATCAACATAAAACAATCAAAGGTTGTTTAGGGTTTCTTATTCAAAAGACATTTTAGAATTTGGTGAAATAGTATTTTGTAATATTGGTAATATCAACCATTGTTGGCTAAGCAAGACAAAAAGATTCTTCATTAAAAACTAACTCATTGTGCTGAGATATGGCCTCTGGTGACGCTCCAGCTTGCTTGTCCAGCAGGCTTATATGTGTGTGTGTCGGGTGCTTGACGCTAATATCTAAAATTTTTGATTTTCATCATTCAAAAGCCGACAACAAGCCGAAGCAAGTTCGAGTGTCACCCGACACGCACACATATAAGCCTGCTGGACAAGCATGCTGGAGCGTCACCAGAGGCCAATACTGAAATACCTATTGCGGAAGCATTATCCGGTTCTATCTACATATTTCAATATTGTCACTATCAACAAAATCATCTTTGATACACTATAAAAAAACATTTATATGCATCACAAACGCAAATCGTTCATTACCTTGTTCGTTTGTTGCTTTTGGTCTCGGCGTGGATCATATTATCTTCTATAGAAGCTTCAGTGTTGACACAACTTGGCAAAAGGAGTAAGGCATGAATCCGCTTCGACTAAATGCGCTGATTTTAGCGTGTCAATGCTTATTCTTGCAGCTTTGTTTCCCATTACCATGTCGAGGTATTTGCTAAAGTGTTTCACGACTACGAATGGGTCACCATACTGCTTTTTCAGTTGCTTAGTTCTTGGCTTAGTTTGCTATTGGTACGGGTTTCAGGCTGGTTATTGTGTTCCTTAGTTTTTCCAGAAAAACACTTTCCGTGTACTCGGGTTTGCTATCGTAGAATTCTCTGAGCAACTTAAGGTTTTCGTCATATAGGAAAAGGAAATGTGCAACTTTCTTGATGCCAAACATTTCAGATTAACAACATATCTACCATCCACGAGCAAATGACTTTCCTGTTACGCCGAAGTGTGATATCCAGCCGTATAAAGACGCTTTTGGAACGCCTCAGGCCAACAAGAAAAACGGTCAATGCACGTTAAACAGTATTTGAAGCCTTCCGAGAAAGGCAATAGTCGAATTATTTAAATTTTTTTATACCGAAATAGTTGACTGGGTACCCGAAATTCTTCAAGCGAAGTAGGTACCATCAGGGACGATACCATCTTGCTGACATATTTCATGTGTGGCCAGACAAATCGTGCAGGCATGAACTTAATTGTTGATTTTTTGTCTGGGTAGCCCGCATTATATATAGACTTAAACGGTTGCTTACGAAATTTTTTTGGAACGGCCGCTCATGCTTCGTTGTGGTTTTAACTGGAGTAAACTATAGGTCATTAGCTGCTCGAGTTCTCAATCGTCCCTCTGTTCATTTGGCATTTTTTTAACGTGACGTACATTCGCGACAGGGGCTTTGTGGTTTTGATGTACATTGTCATAATCCTATAAGCCAACATGGCTTTCACTGCATTCAATTTACTCTACCTACTCAAGTAAAAGTAAAGATATATTTTAAAGTAATGACATACTTTTAAAAGATATCGCTGTAAAGCGTAAAATAAGAGTTTGTGGACATTTCTGCTTACTTATCTAACACATTCTTTTTTTTCTTTTTGATTATCGTACCGTTGAAGTAAGTCAACGATATGTACAATTCTGTTCGACAAAATAGAAGTGGCTTATTATATTATACTTTCGAAGGATACATGGGAATTGTGACTTAACAGCCAATAAATACTTCGGAGTTTAATTCCTAGTGCCTTGAACATAAAATAAAGTTTTAATAGAAAAGATGCATACGTTAATCGTTATAAATATTGTTTCAAAATACAAACTTGCTGTATGCATATGCTAAAATCAATAATCCAGCCTTATGTTTCTATTGTATAAGTCCAGTTTCTTTGGTTATCTGAAAATACCCGAATATGTAAATTTCGATCTGATGTTAAAACTAAATAATATCTCGAGAAGGATGGTTCCATATGTAGAAGTCCACGCAAGTGGAAAAGTTACTGATTGCCATTCACTTGGAAGTAGCTGGACGGATCTTCACAGCTCACAACTTCCGGGATTAGTCCAAGTATCCTCTGGGTAGCTTCCGAATATCCCTTCGGGAGCCAGCCAACGTGAGAAGGCGACGCATCTCATGATAGCTGGTTGTGCGTTGGGCTTGGGCCCCGCCACGTGAAAATTCCCCCAATGAAAACACCAACAAATCCTCGGATGAGCACTTCCTATACTGATGACGACCCCTGCAAACAAACTAAGGACTACGATTTGAGGGCACGCACCTGGAATATCCGGTTTCTAAACGGCTGGTTGATATCCTCGTGAGAGAAAAGGCTGACAACACTGCCATTCAAAGAGGACGGGGCAAGGCAAAGAAAACTTAGGACGGCCGCCGAACGGTCTCGGTGAAACACCAAAATTAAAAAAAGTTTTTTTTTTTAATAGCGGTCGCCCCTCGGCAGGCAATGGCAAACCTCCGAGTGTATTTCTGCCATGAAAAAGCTCCTCATAAAAAGTATCTGCCGTTCGGAGTCGGCTTGAAACTGTAGATCGCTCCTTTTGTGGAACAACATCAAGGCGAACGCCACAAATAGGAGAAGGACAAAAAACCAACCACCAAAAAAGGATGTACGCGCCAATTATATATTTATATTATATTCAAAAATACTTGCATTTTTTTTTAATTTAAATACCAACTGCTAATACTACTGTTTAAGAAATTGTTGTAGGAGAGAAAAACTTACAAGTTTATCCAGGATTTGCGCAGCTGTTCAGAAAAAATGATTGCTAGCGCTAAGAAATTGACTCCAAAAAGCGTAACAAGATATAAAAAGCTCCTTCGAATCTAAATTCCTTGAAGGCTATTTCTATTTTTCTACAATTCGTACAGAGTTGTACCCACGGACTTACATTTTTATTTCCAAACATTTTTTCCAAAATTTTGAAGTTTTGAGGTTAAGCTTATAAGCCTAAAATCCTTTAGTTTCACATGCAAGGCCCTGCCTCTTTGACTGTTATGTCGGCAAGTGTTGAGCACGTATCGAGCCAAACCCTCAATTCGGACTTCTGGCGATCGTAATCTTTTCAAACTTTTGCAAAATTGTCTTGGTGGTACAAAACCGGAATTTGCCTTCATAATTTACAATAGTTAACGAAAAAATCATCGCATATATGTTTTAAATAGGATTATTTTAAATGCTAATTTTATCGTCAAAATAAAGCGAGCAAATGCCTTGATGCGATCTGCAACAGCGTTAAAGTTCATCGTAGAGGTAGAGTTTAGAAACGAAGTCTCTCTTCTATAACAACTTATCCCGTGTACCTTTTGGGTGGTGGTGGGATAGATTTTTTTTATTTCATACAGATATTTTCTAATTGATTCACTCATTTTCCTTCCATAAAATTAACAAATACATACTCTTATATAGGTATGTATAGTCTTTTTTCTAATTTTTAACATTTTCACTTGCAGCAAAGAGGTCATGGAGCGATGTCGCAACAGAATGCGGATACGGATGTCGAATATAATGATGGCACTTACGGTAGTGGGTTGCTGTATTATGGTATATAGTGGAAAGCAAGCTGCTAAAAGTGGTGATTCTGTAGTCAAACAAAATCTGGATTGGCACAAAAAATATAATGAGGAATCAAAAAAAGTTTAAATTTCAAATGAGCAAATAAAAATATAAAAATAATTTCTCTAACTGTCTTTTTCTTATTCGAAAAATGAGTCCGAACCCAATGAAACACGTGAGTAAGAATAAGCGTGTTTTTACTATGGAAAATGTATGCAGATTTCCATACCAACCCGAATACAAAGGAAATAATTAAGTATCTACTATAATCCATCAATACTCTATGGAATGCATGCTGCCATGGTTAAATTTAATAAATAAGGCTATGTGAGAGTCACTGGAGGTTTCTAGCACTGCTTTAATTTCAAACTTGAATTTATTTGCTTTTATCAATTCTATATATACATGGTGACGTCCAAAATAAACAAAGTCATAAAAAAGTCTTTGCTGGCGCCATATTTTTAATGAGTTAGTGCGTTGGAAGTTATATCCCTAGATGACTTCCACTGAAAGCTTGGTGACATTCGGTTCAGTGGAAGCGAAGTTATTGCGTCTAAAGTGTCAGTATGTTTGTGTCATCGGTACAAAAATGAGTTTCGAACAAAGAGCTAATATCAAATATTGTTTTAAAATCGGTAAAACGTTTACCGAAACATTTGAAATGATAAAAAAGTGTATGGCGATGATTGTCTATCTCGTGCCAGAGTTCATGAGTGGTTTACACGTTTCAGCGATGGTTGTGAGGACATAAACGAAATGAACATACAGGCCGCCCAAAATCAGTAATCTCCGAAAACCCCATCGAAATTGTTCGTAAATTTATCAAAAATGGAGTTCGTGCCAACGGACCAAACCGTCAATGCAATTTTCTATCTTGGCATTTTGAAGCGTTTGTTGGTGGTGCATGGTAATGCACCATCTCATCGATCCACTCTTGTGATTGATTTTTTGACTAGAAATCGCATTTTAACCATCAATCATTCACCGTATTCGCCTGATATGATTCCCTGTGACTTCTACCTATCTGGAAAATTGCGATTGGTCATGAAAGGGAAACGTTTTACTTCCGTAGAGGCCATCCAAAAGGCTTGTACCAACATCCTGAAGAACATTCCCGTCAATGACCTGAAACACTCGAAAAGCTTTTAGATCGCGCAAAACAGTGTATCGAGGTCAGAGAGGACTATTTTAAATAAATAAACTCGAAGTTATAAGAACAAAGCTCCTGTCATTTCTATTTTAGCTCAGTCTTGTTTATTTTGGACTTCACTTTGTGTATATATAATGGGGCGCACAAATCTATATCTCTTATAAAACAAAGTCCCGAAATATCTACATATGTAATGTATTAACTTCCCACAGAATGCTCCGATTTGAAAGAGATTTTCGATTTTTAAAGCAAATACAAAAATGTTGTACAAATTGATAAATTGTTTCTCTTATATCAAAAACATGTGAATCGATTGAAATAGTTCTTCTTTGTAGAACTTTGGAACAGGGCCATAACAGTTAGAAGTTTTAAAACCTTGCTCCCTAACAGTTATTAGATGAGAAATATTTTTACCTCGTCGATAAGAGTTATATTCCAACGCTAATTTTTTTCTGTTGCTTGATAACAGTTATATACATATAAAGAAATAACTTTTTCGGTATAAATGCTATATTTTTTTGCTTTCATTATTAAAATGAAAATGGTTATTATGGTGAAATAACACCACCCTGCGGAACACGTTGCTTGATCTTCCTCTGTTTAGATGTATGTTCAAGATAAATCATTGACGAGTGACGACCGCTCTGGTAGTTTGCGGACCACCTCTCAGCCCTGGCGGGAGTGTCGACTGATAAATATCACCTAGTAGCGTGGAATGGCTGACAGTGTCGAAAGCCTTGTTCAGGTCCAACACTACCCAGGACAATCCTCTCGCAGGGGTGGTTTTGGTTAAGCCCGCGGTTTATCTGGGCGTTTATGGCAGTGAGTGCTGTGGTGGAGCAATGCACTCGTCTGAAACCATACTGATGCGGTGCTGGGGCGAGATGTTTCGTGAAGAGTGGGAGTAGGAGAGCTTCAAGTGTCTTCACTACTGGGGAAAGGAGAGTTATCGGGTGATAAGATTCTCCTTGGTTGGCGGGTTTCCTAGGTTTCAGTAGTGGGACCACTCTCCCTGCTTTCCTTGTCAGGGATGATGAGAGTGGCCAAGGACAGATTGAAGACTCTTGTGAGAAATCCTACTCCCAATGGTCCCAGGTGCTTCAGCATCAGCGCGTTTAGTCCGTCAGTTGGATCTGTCGACCGGAGGATGCAGTATGAAAAGTCGGCTGAAATAGCTCGCGTATCTCTTCGGGTCTGACGAAGTGCAACCGTTGAAGGTGCATAGATGGATAGATGGATATCACCTTCAACGGTTGCACTTCGTCGGGTTCGACAGGGGCCTAACGGTGGACAAGAGCTTACTCACTCCAGTGATGAGGTTGCAGGTCTTCAGATGCTCAACCCATTTGGTCCACTTATGTTGATCTACCAGTTTCCGGATCTCCGAATTGAGATCCCTTATGGGGGGATCCCCGGGATCGACCTGGCGTAGGTAGTCACGCTCGTTTTCTA
This sequence comes from Anastrepha ludens, assembly GCF_028408465.1. Lineage (NCBI taxonomy): Eukaryota > Metazoa > Arthropoda > Insecta > Diptera > Tephritidae > Anastrepha > Anastrepha ludens. The sequence continues at coordinate 73,764,421 of NC_071500.1, forward strand.
AAACGGCTGCTTCGGCTGGGAAATGAGGACGAATGTTCTTGAACCTTCCAGCAGGAATGAAGCGAGCCGCAGCAGCAATGAGCAACTTGCGTAATGCGCGTTCGCCTGCACATCGGTGTGGATGGGAAGAGCGGCGAAGGTGTCTTCAGTGAATTCCGTGAAGCCGGCCCAATTAGCTTTTTAAAAGTTAAAATAGGACCGGTGATTCGCGGAAACGAAGTCGGCAGGTCTCTCAATCGAGACGGTAATGGGCAAGTGGTCTGATGCAAGCGATAGCATAGGTCGCCGGGTTATGCTATTTATCAGACCCGCGCTAGCTATTGTTAGATCAGGCGAGCTGCTGCAATTGCCCACTACCCTGGTGGGGGCGTCGTCGTTCACAGTGCTGAATGTCGAATCGTCTATTTTCTCTGCCAATTGCTGTCCCCTACGATCGTTTGGCAGGCTTGAATGCCAAAGATCGTGATGCGCATTAAAGTCACCTACAACCAATCGGTTTTTACCTCTGATGAGCGCACCTATATCAGGGTGATATCCTGCCGGGCAACAGGCATTAAATATTTGGAGCTCGGAATCGCCCGTCCAGACAGCTATACCTTGACATTCTAAGGTGCTGTGCCTGCGATCGATGCCTTCATCAATGAGAAAATACTGCACCGTGTGGTGGACTACAAACGCCAGGCCACCACCATTGTCTCGCTCGCGATCGAGTCTGTGCACGTTATAGCCATCCCTGGTGATCAGAGAGGACCTAGCGTGTAGCTTGGTTTTCTGGACCGCAGCTATTGGGATATTGTGTCGGCTCATAAAGCCAACTATCTCGTCGACCTTACTCGTGCGTCCGTTACAGTTATATTGAAGAAGCTTAAAGCTTCTTGGTAAGGTAGTAGTAACACGGGTGGTGAGGGTCGCGTGGGGTTGCCTACGTTGGGCCTGCAGTACAGTCCGTTGTAGTTGTTGCGGCCTGATGGTGGTGGGCGGCCGTGCCAGGGGGGCCGGTTGCGGGTGCAGAGCTCTGCAGCAGGGGTCAACGTAGTCAGTTGTCCAAACACGGGTGGTGCGCAGGCCGGAACATCTCCGAAAATGGCACCAGCCATTGCAAGAATTGCATTTGACTGATGTCAGGTTCCGAAGTATTCTGTTCTGATACACGGAACAGACTGTGTGGGGGACCAAGAGCTGCTGGTTTGTTTCCGCGCTGGGTTCGAGCACGAGGGAAGGGGATGGGCTGCGACGGGGGAGTTTTGTTGCTCCAAAAGGCTTCTTACCGTCGAGGTATAGGTAGTGGTGGCGGTTGGTGCTGCCGACCTATCAGGGGAATTAGTAGCCGTTGAGGCATCAGACGCGGCACTTCATTTGTTAATAGTTACACATTTTTAAATCACAATTTATCAAGACATTCACTGAATATTTACAAACAAACAATTTCTCTTCGTTTTGTATTATCATAGTCAGCCGGATATCAAAATCGCTAAAGACAAAGTAGCGGTTTTCGGAAGACGCCACATTTAGTTGCTGTCTGTGGGGGCCAAACACGACTGGTTTTTTTGAATGTGAGTCACACAGAACTGAAGCCAAAGTCTGATTATAACAATAGCAAAGGCAATACGTGGCTACTTGGTAAGTTTTAAACATGAAAAGTTGTTAAATTATTGTTTACTATTAAAATTAGGTGATTCTGGTTACCACTTCCAGCTATTTCATTGTGTAGTTCATGCCATCCGATCAGCCGATGCCAATCAACGAAATGGCCATTGCCGATGCCATTCTCCAATGCTCTTAATGTAATTGAAAGGTGTTCCAGTGTTTTCAATGATTTCGATCCATAATTGGCTCAAGAGAGCTACGTTATAAATATATGTGTTACATTATACAAATTATAAATATATGTATTACACATTTCGAAGCAAAATTCGAAAACAGTAACATTTCATATATTAGAATGTGAAAATAGCACACAATTTGTTATAAGCGTAGTTTTATTATAAAGTTTGTTGGTATGTAGATTTCAGGTACAGTAACATACAAAATTTATTTAAAATATTTACATGAAAATTCCAAAGAAATGTCTTTGCAGTCTTAAATCTAAAAAAAGCACAAAATATTAATTACTTCCGTTCGTTTGTTGTATCCACTTGCAGCTTTGATGCCTCTGCCATTTTTTTGCAGCGTCAGTGTACACTTCAGCAGTTTCTGCCCTGATTCCTGGAAAATACGCTTCCTGTTCGTAGAACTTAGCTAATGTGTAGGTGTTGGACGGGTTCTCAATGTGCTGGGAGTCAGTACTTCTACTAGCGTGAGTTGGCTGTGCTCTACAGGGAATTGAATATTTGATAAGTTTAGTTGTTGATCACGGGTCGGCTATTGTAAAAGAGGTATCAAAAAGGCTTTCTGTATTTCAGCCAATCTTTTTCTTTGTCCAGCTTTTCAAGTCAGCCCATATCTTGAAAACAAAGTGCAATGTAGCATTTATGTACGGCATGAAATGTACGTGAACCATGAGATTTAATTTCCTTTGACAGCTCCTCTAAATTTTTTCGATCTGATCTAAACACTGCTACACCTCTGGCCAAGCCAGGATTTCTCTCCATTTACCTGACCAATATCTCAGGTTGAGTGGTTGTAGTTTTTTCAGTGCTATAAGCATAATTATTCATATTATATATGTTATTAATATTTGTTCCTAAATAAAGTAAAAGTTTTTATATACTTATTGTTCTTGGCAGAACCCTCCTTCTTAACGATCACTACCAACCTCTTATCTATTTTGAACGACTATCGTTTCCTTTTCGTCTTCCGCTCAAGTTAGAAAGTCTAGACGATACTACGCAACGATCAGCTGTTTTCGTGTTGCCCCACGAAATGGAAATTACACAGTACCAACATACGAACGAATCGTGTGGCATACGAAACAACCGTTCGTTTCGAGGTAGATAATTAGGCTATAAGACTCCCTCGCCATCGCGCTACCATCTGCTAATAAATTACAGTAGAAAGTAGTTTGATTTGTTTAATATGTGAAGAAAAAAAACAACCTTAATGTGTGATAAAACATCCATCCGCTACTCCCGCTTACCTTTCGGCCTTTGAGTGATACATTAAGTTTATCCCGCATGCAAATAACAAGAAAGTATTATCAGTCATTTGGAAACATGCTGTTTCGACGGGTTGGGTCCAGAGGGAGAGGGATGTTAGATGATTCGCTTTTAGAGGGCATGTGAAAAGGTGGTTAGTGTCGTGCGGGGTGCCTTCACATGCCGGACATGGTATGCCGGGGTCAATTCTGGATAAGTAGGAGTTTAACCTGCTACAATATCCAGAACGTAATTGTGCCAGCGTTACCCGTGTCTCACGGGGAAGCTGGAGCTCTTCATTGCTTGGACTCCGATTACGGCATTCAGTGGCCGGTGGTCGGGAGCTTAAGAAGGTGGTGACGGTCTCCCGGTGAATGTCGTTCCCCCTGCCTAATGAACTGCATATTATCAGTCATCGCATAAACAATTGATAAAGAGACGAATCAAGCGGTGTTGCCAAAAGACGGCCCCGGAAATATGTTGAAACTATGCGCAATGCGCTGAGCCATTTGTCTGAGATGCGAAATGATTTTCGTCGTGGGGGAAATCTTATGGTTTAAGTGCAGAACATAAAATAAAAGATATAAACGATTTTTTGATTTTTCCTTAAAACTGACCTATAATTGTATTAATACATATGTATGTACGTTGTTACGAATTAGTGACGTTTTTATACAAATAAAATGTCTCACAATAACTTCTCTGAGTTCGATTACTGAGTTGATAAATAAAAGTCACAAATTATGGGCAACACAACCGTCTTATTTATTGAGTCGCTTCATTGTTTTATTTGTCGTTTACACGCTCACACGCGTAACTTAAGACTGAATATCTTATGGGTGTGCACCTCTGCTTATATACATGTGCTTAATAACTACCTTTCCCAAGTGTTCCTCCAGAGTGCGGTTGAATCTTTCGACATTGTATCCGATTGGGTGGGTGCAAGGGTGTTGCACGTGTTTTCTGAATTTCCAACAAGCAACAAATTTCTTGGAATACTGTGTATGCGAAGTTCCTTCTTTGGTCTGAATACAACTCGTTAGGTACTCCAAACCGAGTCACCCAATTCTACAAAAAAACCTAAGCTATGGTTTAGGCCTTTTGGTTTGTTAGGGCGACACTTCTGGGCACTTACTGAATAATCCATAACAATGAGCAAGGTACCTTTTCATAGACCAGGTCACATATATGTATAATTGGTGCGTACACCCTTTTTGGGCGATTGGCCGAGTTCCTTCCCTTTCCGGTATGCGTCTTTGCTTCCCATAAATGCAGGGACCAACGGTGTTTCAGAAGTGGTGCCTCCGAACGGCAGATGGTTTTTTCTTTTTTATAAGGAGACAAAAATACACTCCAAGATTTATCAGTCGACGAAAAAATATTTATTATCTAATTAATTTCAATTTATAAATTCGAGATAACCGTTATTTTTATTTCTGATTAAATGTTTCTGTAGTCAATCAGATTGCTCCTTCACTACTTAAACACAGTGTGCCTATGGAATAAAGTTTAATCAAAGTATCTCTAAGTCTGCTACTCGAAATTATATTCTCCTTAAACTCATAGAAGTCTCGAATCTGATATTACGAAAAGAATTGTTTTTTTAAATAGTTACATAAATAAAAATTATTACATATATGTATATACATATTCTATACATATATATATATATATATATAAAGGGTTTTTCAGTAAGAGCGCTTCAACTTTTGAACTTTTTTGAATAAAGCACAAACGGTTTGACTTTTTTAACTAATTTTTTTTTTTTTATTATCGAGTTTGATCATATACATTTAAGTATGAAATTCGATTTCTTTTGCATGACCACCGCGTGCACGTTTTACGAAGTCCAATCCTTGAACCCAATTTTCGACCACTCTTTTGCATAAATCGGCCGAATTCCAGCTCTGAGCTCACAAATCGTCGCCGGCTTGTTACTGTAGACCAATGACTTCACATAACCCCAAAACGGGACGGCTTGTTAAATGGACCGTAAAATGGCCGTAATGCTCTTAAAGTAGCAGCAACAGAACGATTATTTTCATAAAAAATTTGCACGATTTGCAATCGTTGCTCAAATGTGTAGCGTTCCATGATGAAATGTATACTAATGAAGTTTACAAATGACAAGCGAAAAATAAAAAATATTGCGTCGTTCGCCTCCCTATCGGAAAAAAGTTGAAGCGCACCTATTGAATAACCCTATACATATATTATAAAGCGATTAATGTAAAGCGATTCTCGCTTGAACAGTAGAAAATGTGTGTATGCATAAATCAACTAGTTGCTCAATATGGTGGCTGATGATGTTGATACTGCTGAACAGATAAATTATGTTGATTCGGCAGCTGCCTTTGAAGTTGAGCAACCAAGTTTGGAGTCTGCTGCTGATTTATATTCTGATTTTGGGATTGCACCATTCCACCTACGAATATAATAAAAATTAAACTTCTTTTAATATTTTCAAAAATAGTTAAATATGTGCACTTTGAATGAATGATAAATATGTGCACGTAAAATGATTTAATATTATTATTAAGCAATGAGACAATAAAAAATATACCACTCTCCAAAAAGGGGATAAAAAGAAGAAAATATTTGTTTTTAACTCATAAAATTACTCCTGAAAAAATTCGACTTTTAAATTTTAGCAGTAGTTGTGTTTTGAAGCACATATGCGTCTACGTTCAGTTTTCAGTTTGTAATTTACTTCAATAAATATTGATTTGATACTTGTTGTACAGTGACGCCAAATGTTTCTACATCTTGAATGAAAGAACTCATATCATAGTCGGCCAATTATGTAAATCTAATGGAATTGTTAATGTATGTGCCCATTTACACACGGAAACATTTGGAATGGAAACATTTTGTTCGGGGGAGAAGGACGGCCGCGGCAGGGAGAAGGGAATTTGTCTCCTGTACTGGCGACACGCTTTCCTCTTCTTATTCGTATTTCAAATCTTAAAGCAATTTTTGACAGTTGCTTCATTTGTTTTCTTCTTTTGTGGGAGAAAGTTCTGAGTTATGTGTTGGTTTTCAATCAAACGGAATATAACAACGATGACAAACATCCGACCTCTGCTTGGGAAATGCACGATTATTTTTGCTAGTAAAGTAGATATAATTTAAAATAGTTATGGGACATGTGTATGTTGAATTCTAATTTTTCCCCGCATTTCTAGATACTCCAGTTAATTTTAGGTTAATTAATATATTTATATATGAAGTATTGTTAATTAAATTTTTTTTTTATTCAAGTACAACAATTTATAAATATATTTAAATAAAAAAACAACAAATTATTTATTATTTAACCAGTTTGCATTCTTCATTGACATATTTCAGAAATTGTTGACGAACGTTTTCCGCTTTACATGTTCGCGGGTTGTAGAATATATTCGAACCAGAAGGTGTTAAAGTATCATAGTGCCCATTTACACGAGGAGACAACTGGAAGGGAAACATTTTGTTCGGGGGTGAAGGACGGCCGCGGAAGAGAGAAGGGAATTTGTCTCCTGTACTGGCGACACGCTTTCCTCTTCTTATTCGTATTTCCAATCTTAAAGCAATTTTTGACAGTTGCTTCATTTGTTTCCTTCTTTTGTGGGAGAAGGTTCTGAGTTATGTGTTGCTTTTCAAGCAAACGGAAGATAACAAAGATGACAAACATCCGAACACTGCTTGGGAAATGCACGATTTTTGTTGCTAGTAAAGTAGTATAATTTAAAATAGTTATGGGACATGTTTATGTTGATTTCTAATTTTTCCCTGCATTTCTAGATACTCAGTTTAATTTTAAGTTAATTATTTACATATGAAGTATTTTTAATTTAATTTTTTTTATTCAAGTATAAGAATTTATAAATATATTTAAATAAAAAAACAATAAATTATTTATTATTTAACCAGTTTGCATTTTTCATTCATATATTTCAGAAATTGTTGACGAACGTTTTCCGATTTACATGTAAGCGCGTGCGAGAATACATATGAACCAGACGATGCTAAAGCATTAAATGTCAAAATGTTGCCGAAAACAATTTTGCCCGTGTGGCCGCGAATGAGACATGAAAAGAGAATTTCCAGTGTCTCCCTTCCAGTGTCTCCCTTCCAGATGTCTCCGTGTGTAAATCCGGGGTATTATGTCACCACAAATCTATTACATGCACCTAATAATACGTTCACATATAAGCAGATGATATACTTTTTCACGCTTAACTCAAAATCCGTAATTAAAAATCACGATTTCCCGTACAAAATTTCTCTCCCAAAATTTGAGATTATAAAATAATCCTATATAATAACGATACTTTTAGATATCGATAATTATTATTACGAATGTAAGGAGGAACATCAAAATAAAAACTAAATTAAATGGATGCCGGCAAAGAAAACAGGGCTGTAAACATAATTCTAATAAAATGTTTGTTAAATATTATTAATTATGGATTCATTTTAAAGAAAAAAGCGTGTGCCCATAAACGTTCTGTCCTCTTATTACTTATTATAAAATGTAATATAATATAGAATTTCCCATGAGTATTGCTACCATAATTTTTTGCAATCTCGGTAAACGTCGCATACGGATTTCCTCCAACGGTTTATTTTTAGCCGCCGATTGTGCAGTTAAATTAGCTATTCCTTCTCCTTGTATTTTTTCATATCGTTAGTAATAATTAAAGAAACCAAAAACACCGAAATATTCCAATAAAATAATTTCTATGAAGGAAAACCTCTCAAAGCAGTATTGACAGCTTATTGTCAATTTTGCTGATAATCCGCTATATGTGAACGGGTAGATTAATTTGGTGGATTTATAGATGACTAATGCATATGTGAACGTATAGGGTGGGCCATGTGGATTTATAGGTGACTAATGCATATGTGAACGTATAGGGTGGGCCATGTAAAATTTGCTTTTTGAATCGGCTATAAAAAAAAACTAATCAATATTTTTTAAAACTTTTTTTATTTTGAATATTGAATATTGAACATTGTCATTTACGAATGAAAATAATATCGTTCAAATGAATGCCACGACTGGCTTTACAGTAGGCCATTCGATCAACCCAATTTTTAAGCACATTTTCGATTGTTTGGGCTCCAATTTCAGGAATGGCAACTTCGATTTCGTGTTTTAAAGCATCAATCGTCTCTGGACATGCATAGCATTTAACCTTAACGGCTACCCACAAAAAATAGTCCAACGGGCTTAAATCACAGCTCCGAGGCGGCCAATTGATATCGGAATTTCGGCTGATTAATCGGTTTTCAAAAACGGTAGCCAAAGGTTCGAGTGTATCTTTGGTAGTGTGACAAGTTGCACCGTCCTGTTGAAACCAAATGTCGTCCATGTCATCCTCTTCAATTTTTGGAAACAACTCGTTGAGCATGTCACGGTAACGCTCGCCACTTACTGTAACCACGGCTCCTAGCTCATTTTCGAAAAAAAAAAAAAACAAAATGGCCCGATGATGCCGCCAGACCAAAAACAGCACCAAACAGTGACTCGTTGTGGATGCATTTGCTTCTCTACAGTAACGTGTGCATTTTCTGAGCGCCAAATCCGACAATTTTGCTTATTGACGTAGCCACCGATGTGAGAATCAGAAAAGACTTTGGAAATAGGTTTTCAATATTTCCCAATTTTGTTCAAGCGTATAGCGTCCCATTTCGTAAATGTCAAACCTTTAAGTAAGTTATGAACACATTTGACATGTCATTTGTGTTATCATTCTCAAAAAATAGGTGGTTCAAAAAGCAAACGCTACATGGCCCACCCTGTATTATAACACTTTTTATGCTTTAGTTAGTCTCATAAATTGTATATAATGACTATTGTTAAAATTTTCAAATCAAAATTTATGGTGTAATTACTAATGGTGTAATTACTTTAGATTTAAACGTAACTTAACAAACTGGAGAGCAGCTGTATAAATGAGTACTTTAGCCTTCATAAACTGAAAGAGCTGTAGATTTTGGACTTTTAAGTTATGTAGATAAGGTAAATTGAGTACGGTGAGAGAATCATGCTACCATTTGATTAATTTCTTTCCAATTCATTAAACCTTCAAACATTTTTATGTGATATGAATTATTTGTGTAAATTTGTTTTATGTGGCATCTTTAAAACTATGATGCTGTGTGTTGTAAAGTTTTTAGGTCCAGGCTAAGGGTATATTCAATAACGCATTATAATGCGCAACGTACTTTTGCAGTGTTGGCATTGCGTTCAGAAATGCAAATATGGCAGTACTGCAAATGCATCGCGTTCCAAAACGCCATTTTTGTATCAAACGTCGCGCATTATTTGCAGGAAAAATTTTAATACTGCCAATCTATCAATTGCAACACGTGTCACATTGGCAGTGCTGCCAGCGCTGCAATTACTGCGCATTTATAATGCGTTTCTAAATATACCCTAATTATGACCGATATGTGTTTAAATATTCGATGAATATATTTGAAAATATGACTGTCTTTTCAATGTTTATCAGCGAGCAAAATTGCTTTGTTCAACGCTAACGAGACATAAGCATATAATGGAAAGCACAGTAATGCAATTTTTTAATGTACTTCCAGCACTCCTCTTTATTATACATTAGTTCTAAAAAAACATATCTTCAAATTTTCAACGTGTTAAAATCCAAGTAAGTCCAATTGTGCATTTGTTATGATTTACCTTACCGTAGATGGGCACTTTGCAGTATCAGTAAAAATGCACTAAAAATAATTTTTTTCACTGATTATTGGAAAAAATTGCATTACCAGTAAACTTTTACTGATTACTGAAAAAAATTGCAGTAAAAATATTTTTTACTGATTACTGAAAGAAACTGCAGTAAAAATATTGATAATACGATTTGATTTGCATTATCAGTAAATTATTTACTGTTTATTGGTAGTCATATTTAATATTTAAGGCAACTGACCCTTCGGTTCTAAATTATGCAGCGCCCATCCGGTCACCTGGCACTGGTGACACTCAGTGGACGAAGCTGCAGACCTGCCAAAATACTGTAATCAAAATGGCTACACGATGTCTCCTGAAGTACGCTTTACACAGTGTGGCATCTATCTTCTCAGTTAAGGAGCATAATACAGAGTACGCTGACGCACTGTGTGCGGCGTGGCGCCATTTTGCTATGTGTCTACTGAAGGAAAGATGTTCTTGCATTATTGGCAGAAAATAATCACTATGTATGACCCGATAAGAGACCACGTCCGCAAAAATTGTTTTCTTTCGACGATTTTGAAAAAGATATAGTTCAATTATTCCACCGATTGACTATGGACACTAAATAGTCACTTTGGGGATGTTAAATGGATGTTCATGTTTTAATATTGGCTTCTCTAATTTAGGTTACCTTGGTAATGGACAACATAGAGGATAATACTCCAGGTGGAATCCATACAAGTGGCAATCCACCAGCTTCGGCGGCAGGGGCATGGATTCTGGAGGCCCGAACCATTACCCAAGTCTCTCCCAAGTCTCCATGGAAACTACAGAATTCTTGGTGGGCACGGACGCTCCCAAGCTGTCTCGCTCTCGAGGTAAGCGGAGAAGGAAGGTGGATGAAAGCAGTACACCGCCCTGCCCTGCAGCTAATGGCCGAGCCACGACCCCCAAGGCACGAGCGTGGTCTTAGCACCCGTCAATGTGGCGGGAAAAGGAAAGGGATCACGGTACATGGGCTCACGGTACAGGAACCGTCTGAGTCTTTTCTTTGGGACGGTCAGTTTTCACGTCTCTGTCTGCTCTGGTGCATGGTAATCGATCCTCTACTCACCACCTTAAACGACTCGGGAGTCTACGCACAAGCATATGCGGTCGATGTTGCCTGTTTGGTAACAGGCCCATCGCTTATAAACACCTGCAGGAAAGTGCAGAAAACTCTGGATCTGATTGACACTTGGTGCTGTGTGAATGGGCTATCGGCAAATCCCACCAACACGGGTATTGTCTTCTTCACCAGAAGGAGGAAGCTTGATGGACTCGTTCTGCATAAGCTAAAAGGATTCACAATCCAGCTATCTAAATAAATCAAATATCTTGGAGTAATCCTTGATAGTAAACTTTTTTGGAAGTCACACGTTAATCAAAGACATCCAAAGCACTGACAGCTCACTGGCAGTGCAAAGGTGCCTTTGGGACAAAGTGGGGTCTTTCTCCTAGCAAGGTCCTATGGATCTACACGACTATGATAAGACCTATTATCACCTATGCATCAGTGGCCTGGATGAGTAGACTCTCTCTCGTGGGAGTCAGGAGGACCTTATCGAGACTATAACGCACTGTGGGCATCTGTTGCACCGGAGCTTTTCCGACTACTTCAGGCCCGGCATTAGATACTCTGATTGGTTTACCACGACTTGATGCTTTCATCCAAGGAGAGACCTTGAAGGCTGGTACGGCCCCTGTCCAGCATTGGAAAATAGAGAAGACATGGACTTCGATCCAACGATTCTCTCCATGCCCCTTGACTCCATGCCATCAAGAGTCGTACTTGAAAAGAGATACAGCGTAGTGCTGCCAGAGGCTCAGTTTTGGTCAAACTCTGAAAAAGAGCCCGGCAAACACTGTTTCCGCATTTTTACGGATGGCTCCAGGATCGAGCACGGCTCCGGCTCGGGGTCTACGTGGAATCCAGCAGGAAAAAACTGCACTTTGCTCTTGGAATGAATGCATCTGTGTTTCAAGCGGAGGTGTAAGCAGTTCAAGAAGCGATGAACTTTGTTGTGGAAAACCAATCGAGAGGCAAATCTATATGTGTCTGCATCGACAGCCAAGCTGCGCTCATGGCCTTAGACAGCCCCCAACCACATCAGCGGTAGTCGATCCTGTAAATCCAGGTTGAGCTATGTCGGTAGACATAATAGCCTGATACTAACATGGGTCCCTGGATGGGTCCTTAGCTAAGATGGGCGAAGTTGGCCAACTTCTTTGGCCCTCGGCCTGTTTTGCCACTCCCTTCTGCGGTCATAAAAGCCACGGTTAGCAAATGGGTTACTGCAACCCACAAGCGAGCTTGACAGGCTGAGAGAGTCTGCAGATGGACTAAACTGATGTTACATGTCATGTGCGATCGACTGTCGCAAACCCTCCTGTTATTAAACAGAAGGGAGTTCAGACGGCTGGTTGGACTGATGATGGGCCACTTTCTGTGGGCGAAGCACATGGAAAGGGTGTGCATCTCAGACAGTGTACTCTGCCCAGCTTGTGAAGAGGAGGATGAGACGGCGGACCACTTCCTGTGCATCTGCCCCGCCTTCGCTCGAATCAGGTTTGAGGTCTTTGGCACTGATATGTTAAGAAACGACCATCTTGGTTCCTTGGCACCACAAGATCTACCCGGATTTTTTCGGAGATCGGGTAGATTTAAAGAAAATTAAAAGGGAATGCAAGTGTAGTACAATGGACTTAATTAATGTTTGAGTGCTACACTTGCTAGTTGTCCCGACAGAAAAAAAAACAAAAACACAACGGCAATTTTGATTATTTCCACTTCCATTTAAATGAAAATGATCTTCATCACTCTAAAAAATAGTGTTTACGGTACAAAACCACTCCAACATTGCCTTGCAGAAATGTGTATGTAAATTGTAATCGTTAAGCTCAAGCGCTTGCTTGATTTGAATTTTATACGATCTTTCCTGAATATTTTATGCGTAATAGTTTTTGAGAAGCCTAGGGCAGCCGCTCTCTTGTGTACGAACTATCGCGGATTATCGTGAAAACTTGTAGCGACGAGTTAAATATTTTCATTTGTTCTCAATGACCGGAGGGGCAACGGCAATGTACAAAATAATTAGGTGGAGACAATGCTTGGGTCTGAAGGAAGTAAAACACCTCACAAAGGTCTTAAACTTGTCTGTAACTACTCTTATAATCTTTGAAAATTGAAAATGGGGTATTTTGTTCTGTTCCAACAACAATGACTTTTTTAATTGTAGAATTATGATTTTTTTTAATTATGAAATTATTTTCAAAATGCACAAAGGAATTTTTAACACCGAAATATAGTGAAAAAATGCTGAAAACTATTTCCTTAACCAAACATTTTATCGAACGGTGCACTCAACGGTGAATACATAAGTAAATTAATAAAAATAAAATAAAAAATAAATAAATAACTGGTGCGTACACTTTTTTTAGGTGTTTGGCCGAGCTTCTTTTCATATTTGTGGTTCTCACAAACAGAGGGAAAAGTTTTAAAGCGACTCCGAATGGCAAATGATTCTTATGAGGAGCATTTTTATGGCAGACCTCTATTAATTTCAATACCAATAAAGCTTTTGTATCGACTCACTTTTCATTTGGGTTTACTAGTTTTGCTTACCTTGGATTTGCATCATTTGGTGATGTAATCTTTGTTGCTGAAATTGTTGCTGGGACGATACCACACCTGGTTTCCCAGTTGCTGTTGGTTGCCTTGAATAGGGTGATATTGTATTCTGCCCTATAATATTTCCCATGGTAACGTTGGGATTCGGATTTACGAACTGTCCTCGACTATTACTTCCCCGTTGTTGGAGATAATCTGATGAATTGTTTCTTTGCCCTATTTGATTATAGGCGCCTACCATGTTAGATGATTGAACTTGACCACTTCCACTGTTATTTATCAATCCTTGTTGTTGATATTGATTAAAATTGTGAAATGGATTCGTTGCTTGACTAATGATGTTCTGATTCCCATTGCCACTTCCTAAGTTAACATTCTGTTGTAAAACATTTCCTGATCCTATTAGCCCAGATGCAGGCTGAACATTCATTAAGTTGTTTTGGGGATTAGATGAAGTCATTGTTTGGCTATTGACTTGAGCATTCATATTCTGTGGTGTAATCTGCTGTCCAGGCATATTATTCTGATTAACGCCCTGAGGTATATTAACCCCATTAATACCACTTGTTAGCTGACTCTGAGACGATGCAATTCCCCTCATACCTCCTCTAACGAACTGTTGTGGCACAGAACCAATAGGACCTTGCGTTTGTTGCCCTTGTGTCTGACGTATTTGTTGATGTTGCTGAATGGCATTAAATTGTGCGGAGTTATTTTGATTAAATGTAGGCTGACGTTGTCGTAGCATATTACACAAAGCTTGCTTAGATTGATTAAGTTGTGGCCGTTCAAACCGATTTGCTGTTAAAAAAAAATAAATAACAAACTCATATTTAGTTTAATAAAGGAATTTTCTCCAAAATATTTATATACCTTGATGAGGATAGAATTGCTGTTGCTGCTGAATCGGATGGTATTGATTTTGTCCTATCCAATGTTGTTGATTTTGACCACTTAGTTGAGATACTCCCTGTGGCACGTTTCCCATAAAACCAATTTGGGCATTTGGAGCATTATTAAGCTGATGTAAATTTCCTTGCAGCTGTTGCTGCATCATGACGCCCGAATTGGGTTGTAACAATTGATTTGAGTTAAATTGTTGAACGTTTACCTTAAAATTAAACGAAATAAAAAATATCTAATCACTAATTTGTATATTGTACATATAGTCCTTTTAATGAAAGCGAGACCGGCCCAATTTAAGCTTAGAGTTGCGTTATAAAAAATGTTGCTAAATTGGCATATTCTTTTGCAATATGCAATGGGTAATTTGTTAGTTTTGTGAGAAATTTAGAAAGAGTACGTTGCTTTCACAAAGTGAGTTCCGCGTATGCAAATGATTCCAAACAGTATTCGTATTCCGATGTACACACCCTAAAGGTCTGAAAATTTCACTTGCATATTTAGCCAAATATTTAAATAAGTCGAGTATATAGACAACGGTATAACGAAATTAAAAACGTTGACGGAGTTGAGGCCCACAAAAAAATACATCTCCAAAGCAAGACTGGAATATCATTGTTTTGTTTGTGACAAAGCCGAACTTATAGTTGCGAGAAAGTGAAGCAGTTTTAAGGAAAAGTGGTGTTAATGTATACAAGGACACGATTCGAGAGCGTTTAAGTGCGAAAGACCAAAAATCTCGGAGCATATTGAGAAAACCGCTGCTCTCATTACCATATATTGAAAAAAGACTTGCATGTACTAAGGCGAACTCAAAAATGAATTGGCTAAATGTAATATTCACGGATGAATCTTCCATTTGGGCGAATAGATGCATACGTCGGTCCTGGTGTACTGTCGATCATCGACAACTTCCACAAACTGTTAAGCATCCGGTTTGTTCATGTTTGGGGTTGCGTATCCGAAAAAGGATTTGACCGTTTATTTGTGTTTACCGCCAACTGAAATGCAGTTTTGATGAAAAGAATTTGCGAAAATTATTACCATCTGGGACTGTATTATTACCATTTGGAACTTTATGCTGGTGATTTGTTAGAATTGGAAATTTAAACTTGATAAGTATTGCTTTTGAAATCGACTCGGAGGGAAATGCAAAGTTTAGTGACAATGAGTGACCGACAGTCCCATTAGTTTCATAAAACGGTATTGTGTACCAGAATGGACGACTACATCGGACGTACTGACGCGTGATCACTGTGGGGCTGGAGGATGGAAACTTAACATAGTGTGCATTATCGCTTAAATAAAATTTAAATAAATACAATAAGGATAAGGAAATGCTTATGCCATGAATTTTTAGTCGCGACACGCCAACATAGAAGTGGATTATAACAGTTTTGACGAAGGTGTCGATTGTTTAACCCTTTTTAAGGCAGAGGCGATATATTTACCACCAACAAAAACTTTGTTTATCTTTTTATGTAAGTTATCAAAGGAGTCCTAATTTGTTGCACTGGGAACTAAGAAGGTCTAGTTTATTATTATAAAAAAAAAAAATGACGTTTGTGTGACATATTTTTTCTTGGCGCCACTAGCTGTCAAAAATTGCGTCAATTTTGAAAGAAAATTTGTTACTCCGTGAATCTTCATATTTTTTATTTGAAAGGAGGTAAAAAACTGTTTTTTTATTATGTATTTATGTTTATTCTACAAGTTGTTTGCTATACCTTACAAGTTACTATCGTATTTAGATGTGAGAAGACTTTTTACTCGGTGGGAAAAATATTCCCGCTGCCCGTGGCGTGTTATGTACATTTGTTGAATTAGTTCCTTCTTTTCTCAGATTTTCATGAAAAATGCCGCGCTATTTGAATGAAAATGATATTGAGCAGATGTTGGACATGCCCGATGATGGCTCAGAAGACGGATTTGAGTCTGATGAGGCAGAAGAGTTCAACGTGAATACAATACAACGGTCACTTCAAGCACCTGAAGATTCAAGTGACCTTTTACAAAATTCTCCCACTCATTTGAATTCTACACCTAACAGTTGTTCCGAGTCAGGTACATCTACAATAGCACTATGTTCACAATTAGATAATTCGCAGCCAGAAGAGCCTTTGATAGTACAGTCATCATCACCCTTAGAACAAGAATTGACTGATGAATCTGAATGTGAAGTTGAGTCATGGGGGAAGGTGTTCCGGACATCCAGGCCAGATCCCGATGAATTTGATAAGGTGACAATAAAACCTCGGTATTTATTGAATAGGAGAGCACGTCCAGTAGCGCATTTGAAAAAGTTTTTTAGTGATGAAGTATTCGATTTTATTGTTACTCAGACAAACTTGTATGCGGAGTAGCAAAATATAAAAAATTGGCAGCCTGTTGACACACAGGAAATTAGTGCTTTTTTAGGCATTCTCATTATAATGGGTTATCATATTCTTCCACATGTCGATTTATATTGGTCATGGGATCCTGGATTTCGTGTGAATAAAATAGCTGAAGTTATGCCAGTAAAACGCTTCAAGAAAATTTTAGAGACTTTGCATTTGAACGATATTAGTCAACAACCAAGTAGAGAAGATGTAAATTTTGATAAATTGTATAAAATTCGTTCTCTTATATCTTTACTTAGTCAATCATTTCAAAACAATGCCTTCAATTCCTCTTCCCAAAGTATCGATGAGAGCATGATACTATTCAAAGGAAGGTCCAGTTTGAAGCAGTACATGCCGCTAAAGCCCATAAAAAGGGGCTATAAAGTGTGGTGCTGTTGTGATAGTAGCACAGGGTACTTGTATAACTATGAAATTTATACAGGTAAAACAGGACAAGGAACAGAAGAGGGTCTAGGGGCTAATGTCGTAAAAAAATTGTCAAGTAAATTAGCACAAGGAGATTTCAAGTCTCATGTTACATTCGATAACTTTTTTTGCGATTTTTCTCTCATGCAGTACTTGTATGAAAAAAATATTTATGCCACTGGAACAGTAAGAAGAAATAGAGCAATTTTACCTAACATAATAAAAAATAACACAAAAAGAAACGGCAGAAACCAAAGCCTAAAGTTGAAAAAAGGTGAATTTAAGTGAAGAACTAAACAAGATGTAGCATTTACTGTGTGGCAAGATACTAAAGAGGTTTTATTGTTGACAACTGCATTTCATCCTAAGGTGGAAGTAACAACTGTACAAAGAACGCAAAAATATGGCACCAGGGAAGCTGTAAGTTGTCCTATGGTTGTGAAAGAATACACCAAAAGAATGGGCGGTGTCGACCGTTTTGACCAAGTGAAGGGGACGTATGCTGTCGGAAGGAGAAGTAAACGCTGGTGGTTGCGGATATTCGAGAGTAGAACAGCTACCAACTTAGAATTTCGGGTGGCTGTTGCCAGAGGATTGATTAGTGGCTATAGCAGCAGAAAAAGAAGATCAAGCTTGCCTACCTATATCTGCAAGAAATGACGCCTAGCATGCCCAGAGGTATATCAAAAAACTGTAAATGCTGTACCTGAAGAACTGCGGTTTGTAAACGTAGGTGACCATATGCCAGCAGAGTTGGAGACTTACCGACGCTGTAAATTGTGCAGCACAAAGGTCAAAGATAAGCGTAGCAAAATAAAATGCAGCAAGTGTAATGCCCCTCTTTGCATCACGCCTTGTTTTGCACAATTTCATAGAAAATAATGTCTCAAATTCAGCTTGCATGTGGCTCTGTTGACGGGCAGTGGGAATATTTTTACCACCTAAATTTCCAAATCTTCCGAAATAATTGTGTTTTTCTTTTAAGTTTATATTTGTTATATAAATAAAAACATGCCAAAAATGTAAGCGCAAGTTATTTTAATAGGACTATGAATAAGTTCGTGCGGTTTTTTTTCGAAATTTGAAACTTTATTGACGTAAAATGGTTACAAATTTAATATTCAAAATATTGTCCATCGCTTACTACTACTTTTTCCCATCTTTCTGGCAATTCACGGATTCCCTTTGTGAAAAATTCGGTCGGTTTTGCCGCAATCCACGAATCGATCCATTTTTTGACTTCATCGTAATTACGGAAGTGCTGGTCAGCCAGGCCATGTTGCATCGATCGGAAGAGATAGTAATCGGATGGCGCAAGGTCTGGACTATACGGCGGGTGGGGTAGGACATCCCATTTGAGCGTTTCTAAGTATGTTTTGACCACTTGTGCAACATGTGGCCGAGCATTGTCATGTTGCAAAATAACTTTGTCGTGTCTATCGGCGTATTGCGGCCGTTTTTCTCGCAGTGCTCGGCTCAAACGCATCAATTGTCGTCGGTAGACATCCCCCGTAATCGTTTCATTCGGTTTCAGTAGCTCATAATACACAACACCCAGCTGGTCCCACCAGATACACAGCATAACCTTCAGGCCATGAATATTCTGCGCCGACGTCGATGTTGAAGCATGGCCAGGGTATCCATACGTTGCCCGACGTTTTGGATTGTCGTAATGGACCCACTTTTCATCGCCAGTCACAATTCGATGCAAAAAACCCTTTCTTTTGTGCCGTTGAAGCAGTTGTTCGCATGCCATAAAACGGCGTTCAACGTCTCTTGGCTTCAATTCATACGGCACCCAATGGCCTACCTTTCGGATCATTCCCATGGCTTTTAAACGTTTGGAAATGGTTGATTGATCAACTCCCAAAGTTTTTGCAACCTCTTCTTGCGTTTGAGCCGGATCTTGATCGAGCAATTCCTCCAATTCGGTATCCATGAACTTTGGCGGCGCACCCTCGCGTTCTTCGTCTTCCAAGCCAAAATCACCACTTTTAAAGCGTGCAAACCACTTCTGGCACGTTCGCTCAGATAGAGCATGCTCACCATAAACTTCCACCAAGATACGATGACTTTCGGCTGCTTTTTTCTTCATATTAAAATAATGAAGAAGAATTCCCCGCAAAAACACATTATTTGGCACGAAATTCGACATTTTCAAGTGTGGTAAAAATATTGTTGTTTACGCTTCAAATAAAAAACTTATACTGACGTTTGTGCCTTACGACAGTAGCTCTCCAATGAATGTTTGGAAATGTGGATCGATGGAATAATAATCAAGTTACGCCATCTGTTGTAAAACCGCACGAACTTATAAATAGACCTATTATTACTCTGAATCCTTCTGCCTTATAAAGGGTTAATTAACCCGATCTACAGTAAAAAATTTAGCGACTTAATTATGAATAAGGGAATCTATGTGAACATAAGATGAACATTCATCTGCCTACCACTGTACCTTTTCATTGCTCGCCGCCTTTCTTTCGTAGAGTGGGCAGATGTTTAAAATATTATATTTTAAAATATCATACTTAGAAGTGCAAGGTACAAGGCTTCCCCTTATGATTCCGTCATCGTGATCGTTAAAAAGAAAAATATGCCTGTATGTATACTTCCGCTGTTTGAACGAAATAACTCTAGACAAACTCTTCCAAAATCATTTACAAGCCACTTTTAAACAAAATCTGTCAAAAAATCCCCACTATGCGCCGGTTCATAAATAATATTTTTAGAGATCTCATTGACACAAGAAAGGTTATTATATACATGCAAGATAATTTTATATAATACCTATACCTATTATAGTTTTATATAATTATAACATAATTATAGAAAATATGTAATTATAAAATAATTATAGAAAATATGATGGGCAAATTTAACAAAAATAAAGAACGAAACTAATATAGATTATGTCGCTCATTTGCTGGAAGATCGTCATAATCCATTTTTTGGATTATGGCACTTTTACAGCAAATCAGCGATATATGCAGATAATATACAAAAAAGGATATAAAATATTTAATAAGAATAGAAAAAATGTATAGATCAAGATTAAGAAAATAATTTTAATAAGTTCTGGGCCGCAAACTATCGGTTTTAGAGATTGGCATCGGACCCTATTCAATTTGTTTGTACTAAACAAGAACCAGAATCTCTAACACTTAAAAATAGCTTGATTTAAATATAAAAATTGCCGAACCTGCGTATTAATTTGCATTTGATTGATTTGACTTTGGGAGTTCATCTGTTGCGGGTTTTGCGACTGAACTTGAGATTGTTGCGGTTGTGGAGCCATTTGTGAGGGTGTTGAGACATTCGATGGAGAAGTTTTTGAATTTTTCGGTTTACGCTTTCGCGTTGTTCCCTTCCCTCGAGTTTTTCCAGAAGTGACAGCACTAGGTGACTGATCCACTGATGATGGAGTATCTGGCTTCATTTCATCTTTCTAAAATGGTTAGCACGCGTTAATATAGATATTGAGTTATATTGCTATTTCATTACAATACTGATTTTTTCCGGCGCAGGCTCTATGTCTTCGGGAGGTAGTGCCAAGGGTTCATAAAAATAATTGTAAGGCTTAACCAAACTGTGACCATGGTATTTAAGACTTCGATGTGTTTCTTCATATGTAAGAGATTTCCTTTCGGATTTGACTGCACCAAACCAAACCCATGATAAGGGTGCTGGGTTTTTATGACCTTCCAATATATCCCAAACACTTATGCGCTGCTTATCAGAAATCCTAAGCTGTTTTTTGTCCATATCACAAATTTTGTTTCCTTTCATGTCGACACCGGCCGGTTCACATGATATAACCTAAAAAAATATTTCAAATAAAATATCAAAAGTCAAGTTAGTTGTTAATGTTGGTGTTTAATGATAATAATCTGTTCGGACAATCTGTTCGGTAATCGGATAATTACTTCAAGTCTTTCACCTACCCCTCGTGCGACGAATACCGGGTAGTGATTAGTTTGGTTCACAATTCAGCAATACCCCGCTAAAACTAGTATTATGCACACAGAAAACGTCTACGAAAAAATATATTTTCTTTACGTAAGGCTGTCGAGGTAAGGCTACCAAAAAAAAATAACTACAGTTTTTGAGGAAAAATTTTTTCTTTTACAAAAACAAAATATTTTCACTTTTGTATTGTTGTTAATAATTTAAGTTTATAAAAATACGGTGCTTTTTTGACTTTTAATCGATTTCACATTCGAGTCTAACGTTGACGATGTTAAACTGTTTAAGAGTTGGCGCTCTGTCAAATTGTGCTCTTCAACTTGACCTAACCATTTGAAGTATGGTGCATTAGTAATACCCTTTTTCTGAACACTAATAATTGCCGTATTCTGAATTGCCGTAATCCTACTCCATTAAATTATATGTTGAATAGTTGGAAATTGGTGAGATGAAGGATTTGCGCGTTAATTTTTTCCTCAGTTTCATTTTTCCCTTTATTCATTCAATATAAATAAAAAACTTGCAGAAAAAGAGCAATTTTTAAAAACTTAATAAATATCTTGAAAAGTTAAATTTTATTGAAATTTTAAGTATAAACGAAAGATAAGAAAATTGAATTGCCTTTAATTTGATATGTATATCATCAAAACTTGTGCTGGATGGTCTTGATCAACCGAATATTTGAGGCCACAACAATCACTTTCGAGGAGCAAATAAAACGCAATAAGATAAGAAAAATACTAAAATGTATTGGGGAAGTTTTTTAAGTCGCATGTTATAGTGTTAGTGGCGGCACCTTTGATGACATTTCTGATATTTTCGATTTTAACCTCGTCTGACAAAAAACGTAAAGGACAACACACTCTCTGGACAACACCCAGAGCGGATTTAAAAGAACTCAACTTGCGGCCACACCACAACCTCGACAGTCTCAGTCACAGCCCTCCACAAGGTACACCTTGACGAAAACATATCATCGGATAATTAAAAGTCGGTTATACTGAGTCTCTGTAAAGTCTATAGGGCTTTATTTACTAGACACCCTGGCCCGGCATCAGTAATTTACCGGACGGAAACATATCTCCGGATAATTAGAAGTTGCTTCTAATGAGCTTCTGCAAAGTCTATAAGAATTTATTTTCGAGACACCGGTATCAGTTATACACCGGTTATGCTGACTGGCATCAAGGTCATGCGCCAATGAGCTTACGCTCAAGCTTTAAAAAGAAGCCATTTCTTCTGTGGGACAGTTGTGGCCTAACAGGCTGTGGGCCTGGACCTGGATGCCAGCTGAACCATCCAAGTCGGAAGAAATTTTAGAGCTTATCCAACTTGATAACAAAGGACCAAATACGGTGGAGGAAGACAAAGTGGACAATCTTATTCTGATTGAAATCCGAAATGGTAATTTTTATATTTGTCGAAGAGGTTCAGAATATTCTTAGCTCAATACAATAATTCCGAGCTACTCGGTAGAATAATAAGAAGCACACATGAGTTGGTCGAATAAGGAGTCGTCATTCGCATTTTCCCTCGGGCCAACATCTCTCTTTCCGGTCTTATTTGGCAATAACTATGATAGGGCCGAATGGGTTGGTGCGGAATTCAGAGAGAACGTAGGTTCAAAATTAAGGAAACGTTTTTTGTAATAGCGGTCGCCCCTCGGCAGGCATCGCAAACCTCCGAGTGCGTTTCTGCCATGAAAAAACTTCAAACTGTAGGTCCCTCCATTTGTGGAACCACATCAAGACGCACGCCACAAATAGGAGGTGGAGCTCGGCCAAACACTAAAAAAGGGTGTACGCGCCTATTAAATACATATATGTATATGATAGGGCAATACTTCAAACATGTGAGAACCCGATAATGAATCAGCGATTTGAATTCGAGGTGAAAATTAAAATATTAATAATTATATTTACTTGACAAAATTTGCGTTCATCTTACAAATATCTTTAAATTAATGTATATCCCCATGTATATTTATAGTTCAAAACATATTTTATTTATTTCTTTTCCAATACTTTCTTAAGTTGCAAAAGCAAAAAAGAAATTACGGGATTATTTTGCATAACGTTAAATAAAAATATTAGCAAACCTATTTCTCTGTTAAACAAGTAGTAAAGAATTATTGAATAAACAAACCGAAAATGTTATATCTAAACCCAGGTCTGAGCTTATTGTTAATATATAATTTTTTTTTTTTGCTTATGCAACTTAAGAACGAAATGCAGAAATAAATAAATAAAATATTTTGAACTATAAACATGTATAGCAATTTTAACCAACTTAGAAATATTTTTAAGGTTAACGCAGGCTTGATTGGTTATGTGTATCTTATACTAAATTGGCATACCTCGGCTGTTCGCTTGTAAAGTGGTAATAACTGACGAATAACTCTTATTGAAGCATTGTTTTTTTCTCCAATTTCTTTTTTTAACTTTTTTATAAGATTGAGATAAAGTTTTTTATTTTCGTCACGTTCAGATTGGCTCTCTGTCACTAAAGTCGAGTGCACAAGTGTAGCTAGCATATCCACAACTGTTGTAAAAAGTTCTCTGAAAATATATACAATATTCATTAATACCCTTTTTTCAATAAAAAATAAAAGTACATAATAAAAAATTTATTTATAAGATAGAGATGAAGCATTTAATTTTTGTATAAAAATAAATTTACAAATAAAATCGTTAATAATAATAGGTGAAATTATTAGTAGTGGAAAACAATTAAGCAATTTAAATGCGAAAGTACAAAAACCACTAACAAAGTGTATACACATTTTATTGACCCTTATTATCAGTTGCATTCCTTTTCCCGATCTTTGCTGGTTATCGAAAGTTGAAGATCGAATTTTAAATTCATATTATGAACAATACAACCGTGTCGAAATTTTCGATGAATACTGAATTTTCTATCGAACAGAATTTCGCTTTCGCTGCTGTAGCCTGTGTGTGTAAATTGCTGAAAATGTAAGTATTTGACTTTTCTTTTTAACTGTTTGGCGACTGAACACTAATTTTAAGCAATTTTTATTAATCTCATACAAGTCTAAGGTTGTGAGTACCAAATCACGGCGGAAAGGCTTGTGTCGCTAATGCAAATGTCTCACTTTGCAAAAGGAAGTTGTTCAAAATGGGACGTATTTGCACAGGGACTTCGTTGTTTAGGACCACCTATAAGAAAGTGGTGGGTGTCTCTGGTCTCTTCAGGTGTGAACATTAAGTTCAAAGCCAGCGGCAGGTCCACCAACACCTCTTTATATAGTTTAGAGAAGTTTTATACGAATCTGTAAGGACACTTTCATAATGTTAAGTATCTCGATATGTTTTCGATAGGCCAAACTCACTAGGTAGAAACCATATATAAGTGGTAGGAAGCGTTCCTCAACCATTCCCAAATTCTGGCCAGTTCCAATCGCCATCATCGTCGCACCACAACTCCGCGTACTCATTACGACCACTTTTTATTCAAATTTGCCATGCCAGGTGACTCAAATAATCTATTGTGATTAACTCACGCTAGCTAAATTCACAATAGAGTTATTCTTCATCGAATAAGATGACGGATGTTCGAATGCCTTCTCCAGCACTGCTGAAACGTTTGCAGTGGTGGGTCACTGCGCTCTCAACTGTATTTGAACAACTGGGGCAAAAAGGGCTGTCAGCCAGCTGGAAAGGGTGTAAATATATCAGGAAGCAGCCGGTTTGATGAGTAGCTGAGTTAAGTAGTAGTCGATATCGCCATGTCCTACTCATCCACCCTTCAAGTATGGTATGAGTTTGTCTGTTGACTCAACCCTCTTCTTTGCCATTCGGCCATGTTCTATAAGCGCATGCAGTACGTAGTGTGCTTAGCCTCGTGTCGAGCATGACTCCGAGATACTTAATCGCCTCCTGTGAAAATATTTCGTACCCACCAACCGTAATACTCATAACTTGTTTTTTCTTCCGTGCGCTTAGAAGCACATTACAGAACCATCACTTTACTCTCGATGCTACACCGTTACAATTTGCTTCCAGCTGATCTAGCCGATTGTCTACAACTACCAGCGCATTGTCTTCAGCATATCCTACGATCTGTGCCGGGAGTTTCAGTTTTAGGATTCCGTCGTACATAACCCACCGCCCTCTGCTGCAATCGAAAGTGAATGTTCCGGAGGTATTAAGTAAAACAAGGTACATTGCAGCGAAGGTTTCTTCAAATAATCGTCCCATTGGATATGTGTGCTCACATACACACCAACAGAAGGAATGCGTGAGCGTACAAATAGCGAATCGAGAATGCGGTGATGAGTCGCGATGAGTGTTGGAAGAGAAATTAAGAAAGTTTATCAGCATGGTGGAGGTGCAGAGTATACCCATGATACTTGGTGAGTGCAATAGATAAGCAGCATCAGAGAGTACTAGCCATGTACAGCAAAGCAAAGCCACCCACTGTGTGTACCTATAAATGCTCACAAACTAAATTAGCCGAGAGCGATATCAACAGGTACACAAAGAGAGCACGCACGGTTCCCGATAGTGGGCGAGGGGCACACCAAAAGTTAAGGAGCGTTCATTTAGAATTGCTAACAGGACCAATAGCCGGGAAACCCACTCAGCAACAACATGCCATCCAATCAAAAGGTGAATAGAAGGCTGCCATAAATAACAGAGTGCGGTGATTAAATGTTTGTATGTGCTTATACAGTGGTCAAACAATTTATTCGTACACTCACAGTTTATAAACAGATACACTTCGTAAAAAATAACATTTTTATTCAATATTTAAGGAACAAAAACTTCCATATTCATTTCTGGAATTAGAGGACTTAAGGGGTTACGCCACTCTAGCTACTGTAAAAAAAGCAGTTTTTTAAGGATTTTTTTTACATTGAAATAAAGGTGCTAGGAAAAAACTTTTTAAGTATATTATTAAGCATGTATTTAAGTGTAATTACAAATATTTTTATTGAAAAATATTACAAAATGGCGCCTTGGAGTGAATCTCTGAACGCGCCCTGCGAAAAAGGCACTTCACGGCACGCAGTACAACTGACGTAAATGTCCACCTAAACCAAATTAAAAAAATTCTTCTCAATCGACGTGAGTATAGCTGTAGAAATACGTACGGGATTTTAGAAATATTGAAATTTGTGTATTTTGCAGATGTTTGAAGTCAAAAGTAGAATTTTTCATCTAAAATGGAACCGTTAATTGTTTATAAAAATTTTTCTAATTAATTAATAAAAAAATCCGTACGTATTTCAGTGCGGAATAATGTTCTAAAGATCCTTGTACAATTACAAGTGAAAATATTAAAAATTGTTTGTGTTATGCTGCGTGCAGTTTTGAAAAATCACGTTTTGAGATAAACACGGTTTAAATTTGAATAGTCGTGTCAGAGACGTCAGAGGCGCTCGCGCAAAAGTGCGAAATATTAGAGATAAACATTTTTTTCACGCATAGGACTTTTTGTTTTATATTCTAAAGAGTTTAAAGCATCTTTTAAGCAAAAAAAAAAAAAAATTTCGATATTTTGAAAATCCTAGAGTGGTAAAAATCCCTTAAGGTAATAACGAAATACGGCACAAATTTATGCAAAAACATTATTCGTACATAGCCATATAAAGAATAATTTATTAAAAAAATAATAGAAAAAACGAGTATTCAGTACTTTTTTTGGGCCGCCTTTAGCTTTAGTAAAAGCTTCCAAACGTCGATGCATGCTTTTTACCAATACCTTGGTTTCATTAGCTGCACTTTTCTCCCACCCAACACTTAAAGTTGTCTTTAATGACGCCTCTGATGTAATTTTGTACTTTCTGATTCTCCATTCTAAGTGGTAAATAAGCCATTCTTGCATGAGATAACATAAGATGAGTGTTTTGGGTCATTGTCTTGTTGAAACAAGAGCCCTTTAGCATCCAGTCCAAGTTTAAAAGCACTATCATGCAAATGTTTAAATACAGATGTTTGTCCATTTTATCATCAATAAAAACTATTTTCCTACTCCAAACCATTGCAATTTCCTCCTCCATGCTTAACGGCAGGAATAAGAATTGTTTCATTCAGTTCTGTATTTTCTTTTCGCCAAACTTTTGGAAGGCTATCTGATCCGAAAACGTTAAAGTTCGACTCATCACTGAATATGCCGTTGTCGCAAAGAGCATCTGGCTGATTTATATAGCGTTTGGCGAACTTTAATCTCTTCTTTCTGTTTATATCTGAAATGTAGGGCTTGCGGCGTGCCACTCTGATATGATAACCAGCGTTATGCAGGCAATTACGGAGTGTTTGTTGGCTTACTTTTTTATGTAAAAACTCTTGAATATTTCTGCATAGTAACGTAGAAGTTATTTTTGGATTTTGCGCGACTGTACTACTATGTTGCGTTCCTCACGAGGAGTCAATATTTTTCGCCTTCCGGCTTGGTGGTGAATAGATTCCAATTTACCAGTATTAACGTAATTAGCAATAACACTTTGCACCGTATAATGAGATTTGCCAATTGTTTTGCCGATTTCGCGCAGAGACTTGTTTTCTAAGTACAATTTTACGTATTTCTATGGTAAATCCGCCCTTCGACCCATTTTGTCATTTTCAATCGAGATATTACGCGCAACTGGAACTGAATTGACGATAAAAACTAAGAAAAACCAATCTTATTTCGTTTTCAGCAATATTAGTAATAACATAAACGATTTTTACTGTTACTTTTGCAGCAACAATATCATGAGCTGAAAGTGTACGAATAAATGTTTAGCAACCTTTTGCTATGTCTGCCTGCTTTCCTTGGAATCCTTCAGTGTGAGTTGAAATAACGTGAGTTTTGTTTGCGGCATTTCAATAGGAATGTAACACTCTTACAGTGACCCAAAAGAAATATATTGTTACAGCAAATATTTTGCGCAAGGCTAAAGTTTTTTATGTATCATACTATACGGGTGTACGAATAAATTGTGTGACCATGCAGGTAACCATCACGTAACGGTTGGACAAAAGTCGATAAGTGTAAGGTAAAATCGCAACCTGAGCTAAAGGAGTTTAGTCATTGCGTAAAGGCTATCAGAAAGACAGGAAAGGACGAACTTTCGGCGAGAAATTGTTAATGCGAAGAAGATCGTACAACTTGTAGCTTTAGATGTGACAGGCAAGACCACAAGGCTAAATGCTATACAAACGTGCCGAGGTGCGCATTGCGTCCCAACGGAAATTATTCAAACTGGCCATCTGCGAGAGCACGCGCAGAATGTTCAGAGAGTTATGCGATGACCTTAGTAATAACCAATGGGTGTCCCACAAATTAGTGCGTAATAAGCTAAAGTAGACGGTACAGCAGACGGTCCAACTCCCTTGACCCAAATTGTACAAAGAACTCTTCCCGGTGCAGGCTGACTTCGATAGGGACTTCGGAAATTAACCAGACGCTAACATCCCAGCGGTAAATGTGAACGAAACATTCGAAACAACTTGCAAATTATCGCCTCAAAAATCCACACATATTTGCGAGCGCTTTCAATATGTACCTGCAAGAACGCATTTTCCCACATAGCTGGACGCCGCAAAAATTGATGCTAATACCAAAAAATTCAGGCGCTTGGTCTTCCACGGTATATTGGTCACTATGCACGTTGGTCTCCACCGCAAGCTATTCGAGCTTATCATCAAAAACTCGATTAGAAACATTGTAGATGGACTATTGTCGAGCAACCATTTTGGTTTTAGGAAAAAGCGATCTACCTCAAATGCGATTGAGGTTTTAAAGCAAATTGCCGAAAAGGGGATTGATGACAAGCGATGGCTAGGTGGACCAAAAAAATACTGTTTGGTTGTCTTGTTAGACGTTAAAAACGCCATCAACAGTCCTTCTTCTTTTCTTCTTAATTAGCGCAATAACCGCTTACGCGATTTTTGCCGAGTTTAACAAAGCGTGTCAGCCTTTTCTTTCTTTCTGGTGCTAAACGGCGCCAGTTGGGCACACTAAATGAAGCAAAGTCCTTCCCCACCTGATCTTTACTACGCAGAGGAGGCATTCTTGTTCCTCTACTACCACCAGCTGGTACCGCATCAAATACTTGTCGAATACAGCTTTAAAGTCAACGAAAAGATGATGTGTGTCGATTCTCCTTTCATGGGTATTTTCCAAGACTTGGCGTATTGTGAATATCTGGTCTAGCTACATACAGAGAATAATCTCTAACCATTTCGTGGCTCAAAGTAAACAAGTGAACATTACTTATTGGTTTTGCGGACGATTTATCAATCGTTATGACCGCAAAAACGCTCACGGATGTAGTAAACATTGCGCAACATACTATAAAAATGGATCAGGATTGGCTTGCGCAAAAAATCCCAGGCTGGCTGACCATAAGACAGAGGCCGTACTCATAAGCAGTCGTAAGAGGATAGAAAAGGTTTATCTCAGAGTTGAGAGCAATATCTTTGAGTCCGGGCCATATTTGAAGTATCTAGGCATACTGGTAGATCATCGACTAAGTTTCCGTTGTCACTTGGAATATTCTAGCAGCAAAGCTGGGATTGCAACGGCAGCATTGGCCAGAATAATGGCAAATATCGCTGGACTAAGGCAGCAGACAAGACAGACCCTGGCAGGAGTGGTGAGGTCTATCATCCTCTATGGCGGACTTAAACACGCTACACATGCACGAAGTAAAAATTCCACGTACCGCTTGGCGCCTTAGAGTCTGCTCTGCCTTTAGAACGATCTCGGAAGACGCGTGCTCATCATATCTGGCCTATGTTCAATTGACCTGGTAGCGCAGGAGATGTGTGGAGCTGAAGACATAAGGCGCAACAAAAACCAACAAAATCGCAATGAACATATAAAATTGCTAAAACCGCACAGCGTACCCCTTTATCACTTTGAACCTAAAACGACTCCATACTGCGTGCGAGCCAGCAATCGACGAAAAGACTTAGGAAAACACTGAAAGATAATCTCGGCTGTAGCGTCACACCCGAGGATCTAATGCCATTGATGCTGAAGAGCAACGAGGCATGGAACGACGTACAGCAAGTGGTTGCCGAAGTGATGCAGGAACTACGGTACATCGAGCAGGCAAGGCGAAGGCGTGTAGGCCAACAAACATGAAAATGCAGGCAAACTAATAATACCATATATATATAAGTAGAATCTTACCTTCCTATGGTGTGGGCAGGGTGGAGAAGTGGTGGCTCTCTCAACAAATGATTTAAACAGTGGGTGGTCACAAGCAGTTTCTACTTTCGACATAGTGTATCAGGACAGACTCTCCATTAGTTAGAACGAACCGTCTTTACGAAGCACCATCTTATACAGAAATAGTTCAAGTTCGGATAGCCACACCTTGTAATCTATTACCCTCACAGAAATATTATACTCACAACCTTCGCTGCGAGTTTCTGTTTGTGTACTTTTCTTTCTACCTCCATGCGTACATGCCTACGTACAATGCAGATATGGTTATATAACGCAAGATTCCATTTGAATTTCTGCTACACAAATTCATATAAAATACGTATATTTGTATATGATGTGTATGTATATGACAGTTATTGATAGACTTAGGCAAAGCAGTAACGGAATCCACTAACATATTTTAACGATATTCGCTTTGTTATCTTTCCTTAAGGCCGGCGGGCCAATTAGATGTCCTAAATTCAGTAGTTTTCGCGAAGCGTTGTAGGATGAGAAAAAAAACAATTACCCAAATGAAGTTTTGGGGATAGTTTAATATATATTTGAACTAAAAAAAAAAATTTGTACAATCTCCAACAATATATTGTAAGCCGAGTTATCAATAGATTCCCAGAGCGCCTGTATCCAACTTTTGTACAAGATACAACTTGCAATTTTCATCTGAAAACAAAAAAAAAAAAAGATTATTATTGTAATTTTGATGTAATTATCTTCTATGTGAACTAAAAAACATCCAAAAACTTTTTTAAGCGACTTTTTTACCCAGTTGAAGAGTTTTTTTTACTTGAAAAACCATTTTTTTTTCTACCTTCCCCAAAAATTCGAATTTTACGAATTTTTACGAATTTCAAAATTAATAATCTTTTTTTTTTTTTGTTTTCAGATGAAAATTGCAAGTTGTATCTTGTACAAAAGTTGGATACAGGCGCTCTGGGAATCTATTGATAACTCGGCTTACAATATATTGTTGGAGATTGTACAAGTTTTTTTTTTTTAGATCAAATATATATTAAACTATCCCCAAAACTTCATTTGGCTAATTGTTTTTTTTCTCATCCTACAACGCTTCGCGAAAACTACTGAATTTAGGACATCTAATTGGCCCGCCGGCCTTAACCACAATTTTATTGATTTCGCTATTCGGTTTTGCAATCAGGCGATTTTCCCAAACTAAACGAAAACAATTTTGGTATTTAACTAAACGAGAAAATAAGAATTATTGGTTTCAATTAAAACGGTGGATTCACATTTTCAAAAATTTATTAGAAAAAATATGTCTTTCGATTACTTCCTTTAGATTTGCTACGGGGAAGTTCCAAGAACTATCCCGGTTAACTTCAGACTCTGTTGAGGACCTAACTTCTCAGCTTCACAGTCAGCTTAGAAGCTCCCGAATAACAGCGAGGTCGACTGAAAACCAGGCAAATCTTGTAACCTTAAAGCTTATTCAATTCTAAATTCTGCTTTTATATTTTTCATTACAGCTGCATTGAGACTTTTGCCAAATGGAAGTTATAAATAATAGGCAGGTGAACAATAAGGCATATCCATGAGCCAGTAGTCTGTTAGACATACAGATGAAATCAACCGTTCTATGTTTTGCGCAAAGTTGATGTTTCCTACGAGTGGAGCGACAAGTGGCAAAATAAATTTTTTATCAAGATGCTAGGCTGTGTTGGGATTTTTCTAGGTGCTGTCGATGTCGTCCTAAAATAATATACGAAAACTTAATAGGACTATGAATAAGTTCGTGCGGTTTTTTTCGAAATTTGAAACTTTATTGACGTAAAATGGTTACAAATTTAATATTCAAAATATTGTCCATCGCTTACTACTACTTTTTCCCATCTTTCTGGCAATTCACGGATTCCCTTTGTGAAAAATTCGGTCGGTTTTGCCGCAATCCACGAATCGATCCATTTTTTGACTTCATCGTAATTACGGAAGTGCTGGTCAGCCAGGCCATGTTGCATCGATCGGAAGAGATAGTAATCGGATGGCGCAAGGTCTGGACTATACGGCGGGTGGGGTAGGACATCCCATTTGAGCGTTTCTAAGTATGTTTTGACCACTTGTGCAACATGTGGCCGAGCATTGTCATGTTGCAAAATAACTTTGTCGTGTCTATCGGCGTATTGCGGCCGTTTTTCTCGCAGTGCTCGGCTCAAACGCATCAATTGTCGTCGGTAGACATCCCCCGTAATCGTTTCATTCGGTTTCAGTAGCTCATAATACACAACACCCAGCTGGTCCCACCAGATACACAGCATAACCTTCAGGCCATGAATATTCTGCGCCGTCGTCGATGTTGAAGCATGGCCAGGGTATCCATACGTTGCCCGACGTTTTGGATTGTCGTAATGGACCCACTTTTCATCGCCAGTCACAATTCGATGCAAAAAACCCTTTCTTTTGTGCCGTTGAAGCAGTTGTTCGCATGCCATAAAACGGCGTTCAACGTCTCTTGGCTTCAATTCATACGGCACCCAATGGCCTACCTTTCGGATCATTCCCATGGCTTTTAAACGTTTGGAAATGGTTGATTGATCAACTCCCAAAGTTTTTGCAACCTCTTCTTGCGTTTGAGCCGGATCTTGATCGAGCAATTCCTCCAATTCGGTATCCATGAACTTTGGCGGCGCACCCTCGCGTTCTTCGTCTTCCAAGCCAAAATCACCACTTTTAAAGCGTGCAAACCACTTCTGGCACGTTCGCTCAGATAGAGCATGCTCACCATAAACTTCCACCAAGATACGATGACTTTCGGCTGCTTTTTTCTTCATATTAAAATAATGAAGAAGAATTCCCCGCAAAAACACATTATTTGGCACGAAATTCGACATTTTCAAGTGTGGTAAAAATATTGTTGTTTACGCTTCAAATAAAAAACTTATACTGACGTTTGTGCCTTACGACAGTAGCTCTCCAATGAATGTTTGGAAATGTGGATCGATGGAATAATAATCAAGTTACGCCATCTGTTGTAAACCCGCACGAACTTATTCATAGTCCTATTAGCACACTAATTTCAAATAAATTGTTAATTTATTTTACTTACTTTGGAAATTACAATTGAGAAAAACACAGAAAGTTTGACAGAGATGCCACTCTCTATCAGTTTGGATAAATAGAAGAATATACCTGATTAGTTTTAGTTAACATAAGTTTGTGAATAATTAGTACAATCGTTAGTGCAAACGACAAATATTGTAGAAAAAAATAAATAACAATTGCCGAACCGTTCAAAGTGAGTGAATTGCACTACAGAAGTGCTTATGCGTTAATAAATTCTCTTTCGAAACTAATTTCAAGCAAACCGGTTGTTTTTCTTACTGTACAATGTACAAGATGTTTAAACGCTTAATGATTTTGAACGAACAGCGGTGTGCGGTGGAAATATCTACTCTAACGCACCAACCCGAGTGCTGCTCCCAGGTTGCCAATCGCTACTTATCATTTGTTGTTTATATTTTTAACACACAAACTTTTTAAACAAACTTTTTTTCGGATTTCTTCTAATTATCATACCTAGACAACGACTGTCTACATGCGAAAGTACTTAGTTCAGCATTTTTCACAATTTTCCATTAACCTTCAACTGCCTGCCGATCCCCGCTCCACTTGACTTTAAGCAACGAAGTAAAAAAAGTGAGGTGATGGCTAGAGAAACAGAGTATTTTAATCAATTGATAAGCGCGCCTCGAAAAATCTTGTGATTGCATTATGAAGAAATACGTATGCTATTTGCCTCTTAGCGCAATTGCTTTATTAAAAAAAATATATATATATTTAATTGGGTTAAGATCTTTTTGAGCTTACTCGTGTAGTTAGCCCTCTTCGATGAACACAAATCACACTTATCGAGTCTCTCATCATGCCCGTCCTATTGTATGGCACAGAAGCTTGGACGATAACAACACTTGAATGTCGGAAACGATGGATCGATAAGCTGTGTGAATTATACTAATAAAGAAGTATAGACATAGAAGAACCGGATACATGAGATGCCAATAATCTAAGCTTATATAATTTGTGGACCGATTATAAGCTACTTTGAATCAAGTCAATCGCAATATTACATAACTCGTGTGCTGCAATTGTTCGCACTCAGTACCTGGTTATCATGGACCAAGCATATTTGGGCAACTTTTTAGCAAAGCTGTTGCGAGAAGCAACCTGATCTCTAGTCAGACGTTGAAAAGCCGAGACGTCCAAGTATAAGCTGTTATCGTGAATGTATATTTACATATATTAAGGAATGAAGAACAGTTACTATTGTACTATATCATACGCTGGCTGCTGAGCACTTGATGCTTTTATGAAGTTGGCATCATCCGGGAGAGGCCACTATTGCTAAATACATGAACAGCGAAAACAACTAACAAAACTTGGAGGTAATATAATTGCCTGCGTTGAATGTGGAGCTGCATACTGCACAGAAGTTAAAAACCTAAGAAGAGTGTACCACTCCTCCTATTTTAAACTTTCGCTTTACTCTTATAGCAGCTCAGCCCCGAAGAATCCATTGCGAAACAACAGAATTTATAGAGTGAGCGGGACTAATCGGTAGGTTCCCAGGAGCGGTGCTCAACCGGATTACATAGCATACGCAACATTATGTGCAGAAGGAGTTTCAAACGTTGTACCAGCATTGAAGTTATCAGGATGTCCCATAAAGGTAGGTTGATGGGCAACTGCATTATTAACGCAGACTTATGTCTGGAGCGATTAGATTGTAGTGACGTGATTAGTGGCAGCGCTGAAATTAATCGAATTGGCGAGGTTAGCCGACACAGCGGGCACATAAATTTAAATATTTAATTAAATTTATTTGTTCAATTTATATCTTATTCCTAAGATTAAAAAATTTGTTTGTGTCGCCCTGCACTCTGTTCAAGTTCTGGCTCCTTCTTTGCCAAACTTCTCCCCTTTTCTTAGCTCTTTATCGACCGATCAGCGATCACCACGAACTGTAGGTTTGCGAACTGAGCAATAGTATGACTTACGTCGACTATGTTAGCATAAGTAAGTATAAATAAGAAGAAAAGTCTCGTTGACTGTTTTATGTAAAAAACGCTATTAAGTTTCAGTACAGAAAACACAATTTACAATATTTATACTAAAGGTGACTGCAGGTGAGCTCAAATTGCCCGTGCGGTCCGCTTTATGACCGAAATGCGAATGCAACGCAAGAATGATAGAAACAAGATTGCGCCCATCAGAGAGTGCGTGACGTCACATTGGCCGAGTTGTGCAGTTTTGCCAACCATTTGC
The DNA here is from genome assembly GCF_028408465.1 of Anastrepha ludens. Lineage (NCBI taxonomy): Eukaryota > Metazoa > Arthropoda > Insecta > Diptera > Tephritidae > Anastrepha > Anastrepha ludens. The sequence goes on from NC_071500.1 coordinate 73,799,980, forward strand.
ACTTCGCAATAAATTTAGGGTTTTTTTATATCCAAATTGGAAAAATTTTAAGTTTGGTGTTGATTTTTTTTTTTTGTTAATTTTAATTAAGCTACCTTAAAGCTTATATTTTATAAGTATTAATGCATTTATTTCTATATGGCAATACCTTCTACTTGTTAAGATTTAATTTAAAGTTTTCTTACATATATGGCAATGCCTTAAAATTGTAATGACTACTAGATGTCTTCTTTCAAACTCTAAATTTGAACTTTCTAATAGGATTGCTTTTGCCTATAAAAAGCCTGCGGGCTTTTGGAAAAGGAGACATTGGTTCCTTTTGGTAATCGGCTGTGAGCAGAGCTTAGGTGCTTGCCAATGACTACCTTTGTAGTGTGGACAGCGCTGGTTGGCCGCTGCAAAATAGGGTTTGCTCTTGCTCGCGTAGCTTAACTCACTAAACGCATTTGCATTCCGGATTTTTTTCACGGTCAAAAATGCAAGAGTTATATTTTATAATAAATTAAATTATATTTTATAATAAAATATACAACTTTACAAACTGTTAAAAGAAGGTTAAAAAATCACTCTGAGAAGATTTTAGTGCTGACGAAAATTTGTTGATTCTTATAAAATTTCATATTTTGAAAGTGTAAATTTAATTTTTTGCTCCTTTTAAGGTTATGTAAGAATATTAAATGCCCCTCTTTCAACTCTTCTTAACATTGAAAACCTTTTAACACATTTTAAAAAGCGTTTGAATTTACTGAATGCGAATTAAAACCATAGTGGTGTAATTATTTCTTCCGGTCCTCAATCCTTAGTGGGACATAGAGCATCAAGAGGTGTATTAATAGTAAAAATAAACAAGAAAATACTGAAGAAACCATAACAACGTTTTTACAAAAAGAGTACATTATCTTGTTACATAACCTCAAATATAGCAAAAAAGGCGTTCTCTTAACAAAATAGTTCCTCTTAACAAAAAGCTCATAAAATTGTACATTACCATAACACATTTATTAAAAAAAACGCATATTTTAAAGTCTTTTTCACGCATACGAAGTTCTTTGAGTAATTCAAAAAAAATTTGGTTTTTTATTTTCTTAAAATGGCATTTTAGTGCATTTTTATATCCAAAGCTAGGCAACACTGCAGTAGCAAGGGAGAGATTTGACTGCTAACACCAAAAACAACCGCAATCGCGCGCAATCCTACCAGATGTTAAAAAAAAAAAAATTAAAATTGAGTGAATTATTCAACTAATTTAAAAAAATGTATATTTTACAAAATTATAAACATTACATTTAATTAGAACAGGCTAGAAAAATGCCATGAAGAAAGAACGAAAACTCCGAGACTAAATAACAAAAAAACGCCTAAATAAAGTTACGAAAATGGTAGTTTGGCCATACTAGTGCTAATACGACGTATCTCATTGTCAAATTCGCTGAGAGCAGAGTAACGGTACCACGATAGGCGCCATCTCATTATTCTTTCCATCATGTATGCATACGTGCAGGAGCCTGCACATAAAGCGAAGGATGAGCAAAATGAATAAAGAGTAATATGCAAGGATCATATACAAGGAACATATACAGAATCATCGTTGAGGATGATAGATTAGAAGTTTCTGTCATTCGAAGCAAAATGGTGAGATTGAATTTTAGTAGGTGCTGCATAAAGTAACCTGTGAATAACTGTATATTTCAAATAGGTTTGTAATGATGAGATCAAAATGTATGGACCAGGATATTTCGGCTTGAACTTTAGTCGTGAAACATATGGCGTTCGCTTGATAGCTACTAGCTCGTCGGTGGCATACTCGAGCTTTGTTCGCAATATACCCTCGCGCTTTTACGGCGTACGTCTTCTCTTTCCTTCAACATTTCTTGCAGGCCAGTATCAAACTCATAACAATTTTGATGAGCACGAATAGCGAATATCATCGCAGATGTCACATATGTCAGCAGATAAATTCAAAACTGGAAAATACACTGGAAATACACGTATATCAGATTTGGAAGAACAGAAGACACACCAAACGTTAAAACTGGAATCGATTGTGACTGCGATGTTGAGATGCAATGAAACTCGTATCTGCGAACAATTGAATCGTCGGAATCTTATAAACAGTGGTCCCAAAGTAAATGTTACAGCCAACAGTTGCACTAAACCATTACCAATATTTAAGCTCCAGTTAGAAACAACAGCAACAACAAACAACTGGAGTACTGCAGACAAAGTCGCTCGATCGGTTATCTTACTTAAGTAGTGTAGGCAGTTCCAGAAGCCGATCGACTTAACGTTATAGGAGCGACCACAGGCAATAAATGTTCCAGACGGAGCTGACGAATCCCTGCCAGAGGGCAAAGGAGACCTTGCAGCAATATATCCCACAGAGATCGAGCATTTAGCGCATTTAATATATGCGAAAGAAGCAGCAGACTTCGTTGAAAAAATGAAATGCTAGGCAATGATAAGGGCTATATGGGATTCGGATACGAAACGGGTACCCTTTGTACTCACTCTTGAATAAGTCGGTACACAGAGTCAATCGGGTTTAAGAGCCTACTGCTCTGGAAGAAACAATTAGGGCAGGAATCAGAGATTCCTCTTCTCAAATGGCACGATCCAGCAGGTTAGATATAAAGTGTTACAACTGCGGTAAGACTGGACATATTGCCCACATTTGTAGTGTACCACACATCCAACCGAAGACGAACTTAAATGAAAGAAAGCGAAGCGCTGAGACTGGCAATGGCGGCCCCCATACGCAGCAGCCATTAAACTTAACCAACCCGCTCTAAGGGGCGAGGAACCAGTGTTCCCACAACTAAATGCCCCAAAGTCTCCATCCCGCACATTGGGCGAAAAAATAACTATTTGACGGTAAGAGGAACTGTAAATAGTTGAACCCAGGTGCTTATCCTGGACACAACGGCGACAAACTACTCCTACTCCTATTTATGGTGTGCGTCTTAATGTTTTTTTCCACAAATAGAGAGATCTACAGTTTGAAGCCGACTCCGAAAAGCAGGTGGTTTTTATGAGGATCTTTTTCTTGGCAGAAATACACTAGGCGATTTACCATTACCTCGGTTAAACTTGATAGCTTCAGACAGCTACAGAAGAGAGGGCTACGATTTCCGGAAAGGTAGTTTGCGAGGTCGTTATGGAACCAATTTTTGGTATTATATGGAAGGAGGTCTTGCGCCTGATGGAGCATATGCTGAAGAGACTCCACTCGAAAGCGTATTTAGTCTATATGGGTGACATCATCATTATGGGTAAAAGTTTCATCGCCTATCTAATAATTTTGGAAGAAGTGAGAGGGTGAATTGCCTTGTATGTTTACGACTTCGACAACATGGAAGAGAGATCCGATCATTAATAAAAATATATAACAATATGGGAACTAGAATGGACTATTGAGGTGCACTCGATGATACTTCATTAAATTTAAAGTGAGGTCGCTTTTCCAGTAATTTATTATGGTTAATAGTCCCAAACACTTTTGCAAAATTAAGCCACACTAATAACTGAAAACTCCGAATAATTTAATGTGTTTTTATTGTATTTACAAGAGGAAATAAAAGTGTTTTTTCTGAAGGGTCGAACAGTTTTTTTATTCATGGTTTCAGTTCAGATTTGGTCAACATTTTTTTTTTAATTCAAAAAAATTGTTTATGACTTGTAATTTCAGTATACTATTCTCTTATTGTTAGTCACGAAGTTACTAAGGGTAAATGTTGTGGGTTGTGAGTTACCACCATTCAGTACATCCGGGCTCAGAGCCAATTGTGGATACGAAAAATCAATTTAGCCCATTCCCGCTGGCTTTGTTTTATATAAAAAAAGGTGTATTTTTGGAAAATTAGAATGGACAAACTTTTACTGATTTTTTTAAATGAATATTCGTATGAGTTGCCAAGAAAATTAGAAAATATAATTGGTGCTATTTTGCCGGCCTCTACGCAGATCCCAAGAAACTCGAAAATTCCATATAAAAAACGCTTATGAAATGCTGAAGAAATTTCTTGCGAAAATTTGAAGGAATGAAGGCAACATTTTTCTTTAGCTTCTCCTTTTTGAGAGGCTATACTAGCCTTAAAACTCAAAAGGCAAAATAACATTTTATTATTCAACCTTCCCCATATGCGTACATACGAGGGCGAGTCAATAAGTACGTGACTTTTTGTATTTCTGACCTCTTTACTGAAAAAGAAAGACTGCTCCTGTCAACAGGCTTCTGACAGTTGACTCCTGTCAAAATTTGAACGTGCGGTGTCAGTTAGTTTGTGTTTTACAGCTACCTTTATCAGACTACCGTCGAGACGAGTCGTAGAGTTAAGAGTTCCGAATGAACCAATATACACCATGATAATGCACCGTTGCACAGTCCTATCATTATGCGTGAATTTTTCACCAAGAACGAAACGAATACCATCCAACAGCCATTGAATTCACCTGATATGGCTCCGTGCGATTTTTGTTTGATCGAGTCAAAAAAAAAAACACTATGAGGAATACGTTTTAACAGCCGAAAGAAAGTTATGAAAACATCGAAGACTGCTCTTATCGCTTTATCGGAAAGAGTTCCAGAAATTTTTTTAGAGCATTTGATCCTGCTGACTGAAGGCCATAATCTCACTTTTGAGGAAAAAACATGTTTTTCGAATTTTCTGAATATATTTCGGGAACTTTTTGATCACTGTGGTATTTATTATTTTATTTATTAGCGTATGTAAATACAATTTTTATATTAGATCGGTTAAACCTATAGACCCAATTTGTTAACGATTTATAATCTTTGGTGTACCAGTAATATATCATGTAAATAGTACTCACCGATTAGAGCTTGTGTCAATGACTCCTTGGCAAACCAGCTGTGTCAGAAGAATAGCCCAGTCTGTTGTTGATGTGCCATTTTTCTGTATTGTATCAAACATTCCACCGACCAAGGAAAAACGTAATTGCAGTGCATCTAATATTTCTTCCCGTTCTTGTGGATCATTGAATTCATTTAAAGAATCATACTTGAAATAAAAAAGGAACAAATTAATATAAAGTTTGAATTCATAATTTCGTGCGTATTTTATACATAATTTCACTTTTGTACGATTTTTGCATACAAAAATTTTTTCGCGGAATATAACGGAACTATTTATATTTTCTTTGATATATTGCGCATTCAACAAGTGATTTTAATCGCGGATAGAAGCACGTGTTGTTAAAAAATAAAATAGAATCTTCGAACGCGTATAAGAAGCATATTTTGTATTTTTTTTATAAAAGTGGTAAAAATGCAACAGCTGCTGCTGCAGAAATAAACACTGTTCACGGAGAGGAGACCGTGAGTGTAAGGACTGCGCAAAAGTGGTTTTAAAAATTCCGAAGTGGTAACTGCGACGTAGAGGATGGTGCAACGGCTTGAAAATGAAAGTTTTTTTAACCGTATCGTTACTGGTGATGAAAAATGGGTCCTTTACAATAGTCCTGTTCGCAAACGCCAATGTTTAGATAAAGATGAAACACTAGCCCATAGAGATGATCTTCACCCCAAGAAGATTCTCCTGTCTATTTGGTGTGATATGGCCTGTATTGTTTGTTATGAACTTCTGGAACCATAACTGATGATTATTATTCACATCAGCTATCAAACCTGAATGAGGCACTTAACAAAAATCGACCGTCTTTAGTGAATAGACGCAAAGTTTTGTTTCACCACGACAACGCAACACCCCATACCGCTAGGCAAACATTAAGCAAGCTGAACGAGCTCGGATGGGCAAAGTTTCCACGACAGTCGGTTCTACGTTACCGAAACGACCCGGATTTATATCCGGCGAAGGACTGTCACTCCAGCAGCATTCACCGTATGTAAGTATGGGGAATGTTTATGCTGCTGCAACAACAACAACAAGCTAGGATGGGAATTAATGCCGCATCCACCATACTCTCCGGATATTGTACCTTATGACTATCACCTTTTCCGTGGACTTCAATCCCATATGAGTAACAAGAACTACTCCCCAAAAGAAGCTATAAAAAGGAATATCGAAGCGTATTTTGGCTCCAAGGACAAACAATTTTTTGAGCAGGGAGTTAAAAATTTGCCCAAACGTTGGGAAGACATTGTAAATAATGAAGGAAAATATATTATTGATTAATAAATACTTTAAACATCTTTTTTATTAATTTTAAAACCACTTTTAAAAAACGCACGAACTTATGGACTGGCCTGATATATCTGACTTTATAGAAAACCTAGCAAAATCCGAAATGAGTGTTCGTGACTTCGATGTCGAAATTTCAGATTTCAATGCAATATAAATGTGTTATAAGAATGCAGCAGACATAATTCATTTTCAATATTTTTCGAAGAGTATTACTTTATTAGAATTAGTCCCCTAGGCGAGGCTAACCGACATTAGCCAAACGACTGAGAACATGATTGTCAAACTTAGTGTGCAAAATATCACGACTTGAGGTACACGCCTCTTGATAAAACCATAGTAAATAGCAAATACCATAGCATTGACAAAAAATATACATATTATATCTAACTAATCAGGCTTCTTATAGTTGTGTTCGTTAACAAAATTAGCCATTACTAGCCATCAATCTAAAATAAGGGCGGAAGCGAAAATTCTCTGCCAAAAAGAAAAAGTTTACGAACGGAAACTTTGACATCACTTGCAAAAACTGGTAGAAGAAGATATATCAGCTAAATTTGTTTACATATTCTTTCGTCCATAAAAAACTAACATAAATGTAATTTATATGCTTAAATACAAATACTCATATGCGCACCATAAGAGCTCGGCCGAACATGTAACAAATGATGCACGCGTGAACTATATAAAGTGAGTGACATAATGACAAGGTTAAGATATATTGATATTAAGATTAAGATTTGACTACATATATTTTTTAATTTTTAAAAATGTTATATAAAAATTATGTTTGTTTTTACGCGCATAGGTCCCTGTGCTCAAAATTTGTATGCTTGAGTATAACTGAATAATAACAATGCTGGCTTGTATAATGCTATAAGTGAACCTTTTTTAAATAAACAAACTTCATATTTTTCAAACTAAACACATATAATACATATACTTATATACATAATATATTTACCTCAGAGAATGACTGCAAGCAGTGAGAGAGCTGTGAGTATAACGATACCAGGAGGCTTTCTTTATATTCGTCTTGACCATTCAAACAAGACAGGATAAGTCCTAAGAAGGGTTGATAGTTCAACGAGATCTTTTTGGCACTATTATTAGCGTTTAATACGCCATACGATTGGTTTATCGCGGCACTGGTATTTCTATCGCGTTCTTCCCCATTGTTAATGCAATTGCCATCTGACTTAGGAAGTTTAGCGAAAAAATTCATGCTTTCAAGTGCTCGCCCAGCAACACGAAGAACACGGCCTTTAACTGCAGGAGTTAGTTTAGATACTAAGGGAGCAATTAGCCAAGTTGACTGTTTTTCACGACACATTTCTTTTCCTCCATGCGTAGGTGATCCGTTATCTGTTTGGAAAACATCAATTGCAGCTTTGGCAACAGTATCTAACCAATTGTTCAGTTCATTCGGATTATTCATTGACTGTCGATACATTAATTCCAAATCTAACCACGATATTCGAAGAGTCCACTGTTCAAGATTTTCCAAAATTCGAACAATCATCGATCTTTGGTCCATTTCCGAAATTATATTATACTCAGCTTCAGGATAGCAAATCATATATAGTACTCGCTGAACTTGTTTTGTTGTAAGCATATCATCAATAATCATTTCACATAAATTATCTGCATGTTTTAAACAGCGTTCTAATACATGTTCTTGTGAACAAATTTGTTTCAAAACATGGTTCGCGAATTCCAGCAAAGACACTTGCTCCAAAGATTTTGCATTACTACTCACGGAATTCGGTTGATTCATATCTTGGTCTATGCACGAAGCAATATTTGATAAATCACTCGTACCAAGTATTTGGCTCAAGTCAGCCGGACGATCGTTAGTTTTTGGAGTACTTCCTGGATGCACCGGTGTATTAACACCACTGCGCTTCCCACTACTTAATGCTGAAGAGTTATTATTTGGTACCGTTGGTGTTTTTAGATCAACAACAATTAATATCGCTTTTATAACAGCTAAAACTGCTTGTATGGGAATGTTTTTGTGTGCACCCACTAATAAGTGACGATCACAACTCAACTTTATACTGAACGATCCTCCAACTATATTTATTGGATTCGGTGAAGTACTTACTGAATACATTCTTGGCTGTGGTATTTCAATAGTCTTGAACAATTTTAGCACTAAATGACAAGTGAGACGAGCTCCAGCTTCAGCATCGGTTGTGAATTCACCGCCAACAGGGTACGCATATGCTAACGTTGGAAGTGCGAACTTAAGCACAAAATCAGCTAAAGAGAATGAGTGCCTTGCCACCAAAATACAAATGAAAACTGCTAATGAATTATGGATTTTGTTATCATGTATATCGACTTGCTCGAAAAGATGAGGATATCGAAGTTTCTTTGAAGCATTACAAATGCTTTGAAGTGCCGCTATCCATTCCTCTGAAAGTGAATTACATGAAGCGGTCAACTCAGCACACAATATTGCAATTTCGTTTAACCGGTCATTATCAGTCTCTTGACAAACGGCTAAAATAGCATTTGATACAAAACTATAGACGTTGGATGATGAGTCTTGTAGTTGCCGAATACAATGAAAATCTATTCTACCAGCCCTTCTAGGTGATATGAATAGTTCTTGTAAAAAATGAGGATTATACGTCTGCGGAACAGCACTGAAAATACCTTATATTAGAACTATTTTTATCGTGGTTAAAAAATAGATTACCTTAATTGTTCTGGAGAGTTGTATAGCTCTTTAAAAGCTTTCATAACAGCAATTATCGAAAAATATTCTGGTTCAGTTTCCTTTGACTTAAGCAGAATGCATATTTCATATAAATCAGACAAGTAAGCGAGAATACATCGTTCCGCTGAGCTACATTCCTTAGGATTGTTGACATGTTTTATCGTTTTGCATAATCCTTCAAACACTGATATAGTCTCTTCCGTACTGAGCAGAAGACATGAATGGTATCTTCGTAGTATCCCAACGATATAAAGAGCCAAAGAGGTTGTGTATAATCGAACCAAATTAGATTTCTTTGCTTGTAACTGGTTTTCAATTTCGGGTAACTCTTTCAGAATATGATCACAAAACTCTAGCAAGCTATGTATATTAAGAGCCATTTCCATCAGATCAAACAAAAAGGCTACATGTTCTTGAACGGGTAAGTAATTGTTATTACCCGCCGCAAACCCATTGAGTTGTTCTAATACGACAATAGCACATTGAGATGTAACTACATGTTGTTCAAAATATGCCATACTTTTGCATTTACTCGTAGTAGCTTCGAAATTAAACTCATTTCGAGAATGTTTCTTTACTTTTCCACCTTCTGCAATGTCAATGCTAAACTTTTTAGAAAAAAGCTTACAAACTTCTTTAGACATTTTTTTTACAGCATGTTTCTTTTCATCTCTTTCTTTTCCGACACCAAACAGCAAAATATATCGTTGATTACACTCATTGCTATAAGACACGCAAGTTTCATCTTGAGGTATGGGGAAATGTTTTGTATATATATAATGACGTGAAATAAGAGACTCATTCAAATCTGTCTGCGAATTATCGGGTAATTTCGGACTATCAGGTGTTTCCAGGGCGCTCTGTTGACCTTTTTCTTTAATATTTTGAAGTAGTTTCCCCAAATCATCATCAACATTTGAATCGTCAAATTCACTATGTTTAAAATCTAAAGTGGATGTAAACTCGTCATCAAAATTATGAGTAGGAGAGGGTTTATTATCAACTGACTCTGTGCCACATACTGATGACGCTTCATTACGGGTTACGTTATCCAATTCGGCTATCGAATTTTCCCTTAAAAGATCACCCCTCGAAATCAAAGTATGCATATAAGCATTATGTGAAAATACGTCGAAACGTATTAATGTGCTAAAAAGATGCACAAGATTAATAAATTGGGTACGATTTTGTTGTGAGCCATTTTCATCTAAAACCGGAGCATCTCGATCCAAAAAATCCATTAACACTGATTGAAAAACTGGTAAGCCACCAATTAAACCAACTCCGGAATTGATTGAATCCTTTTCGTCCTGGCAATTTGAATTATGAGGTTGATCATTGTCCACGCCAGAGGTAACTTCAATTTGTCGCTTATCCAGCAAAATAGCAACAACCATGGCTCGATGTTCTCCCCATCTAAAACTTAACTTTTAAAAAATTTCCAATTGCAAAATAGCACGACTTACCTTTGATTAGAGACAGCCCATTCACAAAGTATTTTTACTGTAGGAGCGTCCCTTTTAGGAATGTACGGTATATGTTTACTTATTTGCTCAGAATCATCACTTTTCGTCTCACGAAGTGGAAAAATTTTAGAGTAAAGTGAGTCTATATTGTTATCATTATCTCTCCGATCAAAACAGTGAGTATCTAGATAGTCAAGAATTTTAAGCACATGGGTGAATGAATTCACTTTTGAGCTACGCCATTTTTCCGCAAACCAACTATTTTGGGCGTGCTTGGAACGCAAAGATATTTCTGCCTCTGCAATTTGGAGCTGTCGCCGTATATTAGAATTTGATTTTTCACACTTGAGTGGCATCGGCAATTCAGATGGAACTGTATTAATGTAATCAAGTGGGCTACCGCACAATGCCGATGAGGCGCGACTTTCATTAATTCCATTCCATATCAATGCTGTAGGACACTCTAATGTAATTGTTTGAAGAATTGTGCTTAAATACAATATAATGTCGCGATGATGAGGACAACTAACACAGTCATTTAACGATGCATACGTTGAATCCGCCACTAACTTGGTTTCCTCGGTAATATCAACTTCCATATTGGCTCCGGTAGCCTCATTTGTTTTGTTTAATGAATGGAATTCAACATTTGAATCTAAAAGCACTGTTAAATTTTTTGCAACCAATATTGCTAATTTTCTGCTCAAACGTTCGGATTGAACGAAATCCGGCATGTATTGCAACGCAAAAACAAGTATTAGTTTTTTCAAAGACGTATCAAATGATGTTTGTGAACGCAGTTTTTCCATTAGTTCCAATATCCAGTTGAGAAACTCTTGACGATCAAGTAAAGACTCTTCGTGCATATACTTGGAAAGTCGCGTACAGTATTTCCAATATTTCAGGGCATTTCGACAATCCTCGAAATTACTTCCATTACCAGATATGGGAGAACTTGAGCCGGAACACGCATTACCACTAGTATTGGCAGCACATGCACTGCCAACGTATGATGCACAAGGAGCGGTAGACATTGAATTAATCGTCAATGGACTGTGAACGGTTACTGGACTGTTGACTACAGGAGATGAAATTATTTGGCCCGAGACCCCAGAACCCGACGTGTTGCAAATATGCGCATTCCTCTCTGAACCAACTGAAAATAATTTATTATTAATAATTGCAGTAACAACGGCAATGATGTCTTACGTTGATAGTATTCATGAAGCTTAGGAAGAAGCTCTTTCATAAACTTAATAATATTACCGGTCCATTCTACTGCCGGGTCGTATATACTTCGTTTCTTATTTTTTGACTCAGTAAAACTTAATGTGTAAGCCGCGCTTAATTTAATAAACCAAGCGGCACGTTGCATATTAACTTGGTTATCGCAAAGAATAATAAAAATTTCTTCTTTTTTGTTAAAAGAAGGTGCTTTTTTTGCTAAACTTAGAAGTGGCTTGTTTCCAGCAAGATCTTTAAACCAAGCATCCAAAGCTCCTTTTGTTCGTGGTGAAACAGGCCAGAAATTATCTTTACAATTTATTTGTTGTTTTTTTCGAACTGTATCTTGCAACGTCAACAATTCCTCTTTCTTTGATAAAATTGAGTTGAAAAACGAACCAACTTTATTGGCATTCATATTTGAATTGTGAGCGGTCCCAAATTCATCAGCCAACGGTGGGGTGGTAGCGAACCCATGTTTTACATTTGTCGGAGTCAATTCATCTTCTCTCTGCCTCGCTTCTTGGGGATACACATCTGGAGGGCCTAAACGAGATCTTTTCAAAGGCCTTTTCTCTTGTAGTAAAGGCAACATTTCTTTAGAGTTGAAATATTAGAATCTATTCATAATAAAACTATATTTTTCCTTTCCAACTTAATGATGGATAGATACCTAAAAACACTAAATAGTCGACAGATACTAAATATATCGGACAAATTCTATTGACTGTATAAATCCATATATCGATGTTTTTTCCCCCAAATAAACGGGATGCAAGTCAAAATTCAGAAAATAGAGAATAAAGTACGTTCACATATACAGTAATTAGCAATAAATCCACAAAATTAATCTACCCGTTCACATATAGCAGACAATCAGCTGTCAATACTGCTTTGAAAGTTTTTTCTTCATAGAAATTGCTTTGGTGGAATATTTTTGAGTTTTTGGTTCGTTTACTTATTATTAACGATATGAAGAAAAGACAAGAAGAAGAACAAGCTTATTTAAAGGAAATCCGTAAACGACGATTGTTTACTAAGATTTCAAAAAATTATGGGCAATACGCATTCGAAATTCGATATTACATTATATAATAAGGAAAAGGAGGACAAAGCGTGTATGGACACACGCTTTATCCTGTTATATGAATTCATAGTCAATAATACCTAACAAAATTTTTAGAATTATGTCTACAAACTTGTTTTCTTTGCCGGCACCCATTTTATTTAGTTTTTACTTTGACGTTTTTCTGTACACGCGTAAAAATAATGATCTATTACACAGAAAACATGGGGTTGTATGTCAATAAGTATGGTTATTATATAGGATTATTTTATAATCTCATATTTTGGGAGAGAAACTTTCTATGGGAAATCTCGCTTTTTAATTACGGGCTGGGAGTTAAGCACGAAAAGGAGATCATCGACTTATATGTGAAATATTACAATGAGCAAAAGCCGATTCAAAATACTACGGTCGCTTCAACGGTTGCCTTGCGTTTAAATATTTAATATACGGTTTATTACTGGTCATCGGATTTTATATTAAAAAGGACATGGAATGAACTTGACGGCGCAAAAGGGTTAATTGTTTGCAGCATTTTTAAAGTAAGCTACCCAACATTCCATTACCATTTCGTTTAATACTGTTGCGCTTCCGAAGTTTCGCGAACCGACTGGCAACAATATCGAACGAGAGGCCAAAATGAAAACATGAGTTAGCCTTGATGACAGCAGATAGTGAGACAGAGCACTCTTTCTGGGTCTATCGCTAGATGAGATAGTCGAACACAGTAAGCTGCTGCTACAACAGAACTCGACCGTTTTACACAGTGGTACCACAACGGACCTTCATGGTCTAAGGGAGTTGGCTACTCTAAGCCGACTGCCACAGAAACCTAGCCTAACCTACCATAACAGTATGCATAAGTAAAGTCAGCTGCAGTCTTTAGGAAGAGTTCTGTTATTAATAGAACCCGCCGCAACCAGCTTGGCAGAGAGCCATCGACGAACCAACAGAGTGGCAGCGTACACAATCTCCCTCCTTGAGTTAATCTCTGGTACCCCACACGCTACAACGAAGGCAAGCAACAGGGGCAGCTGAACTTCCCGCGGGTGATTGACAGTCATTAAAACAATCGGACATTGTCATCAAATAACAAATCGGAGCCAAAAGTTTGTTCCTTAACTGATTGCAGACGGTTCAAAGGAAAATGAAGCCAATAAAGGCTATGAAAACCCAGGGATCGCTTCGATCTAGATCTGATGCTATTATACTCCAAAAAAAGATGGAATGCATAACTTACGTGTAAGCGTAAAATTGAAAGATCTCAGTGAGAGGGTCAAAATAATCTGCACAGCACAAAAAGATGGGATCGTTATATATATGTATATAATTGGCGCGTATACCCTATTTGGGTGTTTGGCCAAGCTCCCCCTCCTATTTGTGGTGTGCGTCTTGAAGTTGTTCTACAAATGGAGATACCTACGGCAGATATTTTTTATGAAGAGCTTTTTCATGGCAGAAATACACTCGGAGGTTTGCCGTTGCGTGCAGAGGGGCGACCGCTATTAGAAAAAACTTTTTCTTCATTTTGGGTTTTCACCGAGATTTCAACCTATGATCTCTCTAAATTCCGAATGCTAGGCACGCACCAACCCATTCGACTACGGTGGGCTCCTTATAGAGTTAAAAAAAGGGAAGAAGGTGACTCTAACGATTACCAGAAAGCCTTCGAAAAGGCACTGGAAAGCATTGCAACGGTAAATCTGAAGACCCACACTGTAACGCTATAATGCAAAGGTCTCATATCCGGCTTAAAGACAACTGAGGAGCTAATTGAAGCGATCTCAGAGCAGGAGCAAGTGAAAAAGCCGGATAAAATAGCCATCAAATATGTCCGCCCTTCATTTGAAGAAGGTACTAGTGGAGGTTATATCACCCATTAAATGTTGGGAGTATGGCCATATTGAGACAACATGCAGTGGACCAGATCGCACAAAGCTTTGCAGGCGCTGAAATATGCGTACTATGCGAGTAATCACATTCGGCAGGTAAGACCAAATGCTCATGCTATCAAGAAAGAACATGAAGATTTTGCAGCTAAATATCAAACACTGTGAGACAGCACATAACCTGCTCAGGCAAACGCTTGTAGAAAACAAAGTGGATGTTGCTCTCCTCTCGGAAATTTTCGTAGACATCCACTCACACAATTGGATGACCAATTCTGACAAGCTAGCTACCTTCTGGGGGGTGGGCAGTAAGACACCCCAGAATAGGATATCTGTTGCAAGTGCAGGATTCACATGGGCGGAGCTAGATCGTTTATACTATGTGAGCTGCTATGCACCACCAAGGTGGAGCTTAGAAGATTTTGAAAACATGATGACAGCACTGCAACTTGAGCTAAGAGGAAAACTGCCGATTCTCATCGCAGGAGACTTCAATGCCTGTTACTCAAAGCAGGCAATCATCCGGACCAATCCTCAGCATACAGACCCCTATGTATGCTGAACATGGCGGGTAAAGTGCTTAAGCGCATAATTTGTGACCGGCTACAAAGCTATTTGGAATGCCCAACCGGCCTATCTGACAAACAATTTGGCTTCAGACGGGCTAGATCAACTGTGGACGCTATTAGAACGGTGACAAATATAGCGCGCGAGACCATTAGAGGAGGACACTTGAAGTTCTTTGCAATTATAACGCTAGACACAAAAAAGTGTTCAATTTGGCGAGGTGGTCAAACATATTGCTATCCCTAATAAATCTCCAAGTCCCTGGATATCTAATGCACATAATACGAAGCTACATTAGGGATAGAATCTTGGAGTATGATACGGATGACAGTCTAAAGACATACAAAGAGGAATGCCATGTACGACGGAGTACTTACCTTAAAATTGCCAGAGAAAGTAACACTGGTAGGCTATGCCGGTGACATTACCCTCGTGGGCACAGGCAAGGAGCTAGAACATGCAGGATAAGTGTAGTGATGCAGCAGCTAGAGTTCAACTATGGCTCGCTGTAGCGGGGCTGAAGTTGGCAGTACAAAAAATAGAAGCAGTACTCGTAACTGCGCGAAGAAAAAAATAGTTAATGAAATTTTGGATAAGTGGCCATGAAATACTGTCGTAAGAGACTGTGCTTTAAGCAACACTTAGCAAATATGGGTTCCAAAGCAGCGGCAGTCAACGGTGCTCTTACAAGAATTCTTCCAAATATAGGCGGACCGCAAGGGTGGTGGATTCAGTCATCTTATATGCTGTTCCTATATGGGTAGGAGCTAAGCCATCGAATGTTAGACCCCTAGCTCAGGTGTACCGGATAGATGCACTAATAGTCGCGTGCGCATACAGGACCATATCCGACGACGCAGTTTGCGTTATGGCTGGAAAGCTCCCAATAGATATACATACTTGTGCAGGAAACGGGACAACTTTATGACAGACAAGGAGTAAAGCCGAGAACTGA
Organism: Anastrepha ludens; assembly: GCF_028408465.1. Taxonomy (NCBI): domain Eukaryota; kingdom Metazoa; phylum Arthropoda; class Insecta; order Diptera; family Tephritidae; genus Anastrepha; species Anastrepha ludens. The sequence goes on from NC_071500.1 coordinate 73,816,033, forward strand.
AACGAAAGCTGCAGAACGTCTGCATTCGTTAGAAAAGTGGCAAAGCAGATGGGACTCGTTTGTTAACGAACGTTAGACCTATAGACCTTTAACCGAAATCAGGCCATGAGTGACCAGAAGAGACGGAACGTGGACTACTATTTAACCCAAATATTGATCGTCCGCGGATGTTTCTTGCAGTACCTCCATCGTTTTCACATGAAGAATACTCCGTTCTGCCCAAGCTTAATCAGTGCAATAGAAAGCGCGGAACACTTGTTCTTCTTCCGCTATCGTTTCAATGAAGAACGCCGAACGCTTGAGTTATTCTTGGGTGAACAACTGAGCCCAGACAGCTTAATCAATAACATGTGTGCATCAAATTAGTATTGGAATGCAATTAAAAGCTTTGCAAAACGCTCCTGGAACGCGCGGAGTGGCAGCGCAAAACGCAGAGAAAAAATCAACTATCGATGGGAGGTGGACTGTCTACGAACTGACGACAAATAACAGACGCTGGAGTCAAGTACTCACGACGGCATAAGTCGGTAGAATATGCAGCAGATGCAAAAGAAACCTCGCGCATGTGAGAAGAACCTGGGAGCATGCAACACATACAACTGAAGTATTCTATTGCTGCGTCTCCCATAAACGGCTCCATCCGAATTCCACCTCGGTTAAGTACAACGGGTGGAGCCGCTTAAGACCTGTTCAGGCCTTAAGACTCATAGGTAGTGGTCCACACGGTATGTGGACTCGAGTTGCTCCCGCCAGCAGGCGTCCGATGCCTCCACGGCTACTACTCCCCCTGATAGGCCGGCACCACCAACCGCCACCAGAAGCCATACCTCCACGGTAAGGAGCCTATCGGAGCAACATAACTCCCCCGACTGATTGGACAACTGACTACGTTGCCCCCTGCTGCGGAGCTCTACATCCGCAACCGCCCCCCGTGGCGCGGCCGCCCACCATCATCAGGCCACAACAACTACAACGGATTGCACAGCAGGCCCAACGTAGACAACCTTACGCGCCCCTCACCACCCGAGTTACAACGACCTTACCTACAAGCTTCAAGCTCCTACAATTCAACTGGAACGGACTCACGAGCAAGGTCGACGAGATGGTTGACTTTATGAGCCAACACAATATGAAAATAGCTGCGGTCCAGGAAACCAAGCTGCACGCTAGGCCCCCTATGATCACCAGGGATGGCTATAATCTGCACAGACGCGATCGCGAGCGAGACAATGGTGGTGGCCTAGCGTTTATTGTCCACCACACTGTGCAGTATCGTCTCATTAATGAAGGGATCGACCGCAGGGACAGCATCTTAGAATGTCAAGGTATAGCTGTCCGGACAGGCGATTCCGAGCTCGAAATATTGATTCTTTATATACCCCCTGTCACCTGTTGCCCGGCAGGATATCACCCTGATATAGGTGCGCTCATCAGAGGTAAAAACTGATTGGTTGTAGGTGACTTCAATGCGCATCACGATCTTTGGCATTCAAGCCTGCCAAACGATCGTAGCGGACAGCAATTGGCAGAGAAAATAGACGATTCGACATTCAGCACTGTGAACGACGACGCCCTGATCTAACAATAGCTAACGCAGGTCTGATAAATAGCAAAACGTGGCGACCTATCTTATCGCGAACCACCGGTCCTATTTTAACTTTAAAAAATCTAATAAATCTAGGCGAACGCGCATTCCGCAAGTTGCGATTTTGGACTTTTGTGGCATTTGCGGTTGTATGCGCAGAGAAGGAGAGAAGGAGAGCAAGCTGTCAAAGGTTACACTCAAAATTTTGGGGTTATTTACCGTCGGAATTGGTGTATCATCGACTTTTACCTTAAGGGACAGCTTGACCTCCTTTGTCCTGGTGGTAAAGAGGGTCGCCGTGGACTTGGGGGGGGGGAAATTTGAAGATTCCTCGCAGTGAAAAAGCGAGAAAGGTCGGTGAGGTAGTTGTTTACTTTGGAACACAGGCCATCGATGTCATTGCCCGACGCCATTATCGTGCTGTCGTCAGCGTATCAGATCAGGGAAACTCCCGCTGGTGGTTGGGGGAGCTTCGAGATGTAGAAATTGAACAGCAAGGGAGAAAGGGCACCACCCTGCGGTACACCTTGCTTAATCTTTCTCTGCTTTGAAGTTTGATCTCGAAATATCACTGACGAGAGCCGACCGCTCAGATAGTTCGCGGACCCACACTTCAGCCCTGGAGGGAGTGTAGACTGATAAATGTCATCTAGTAGCGTGGAATGGCTGACTGTATCGAAAGCCTTTTTCAAGTCCAACGCTACTAGGACAGTCCTCTCGAAGGGGCGGTTTTGGTTTAGCCCGCGATTTATCTGGGCGTTTATGGCGGTGAGTGCCGTGGTGGTGCTGTGCACTCGTCGGAAACCGTGCTGATGTGGGGCTGGGGCCAGGTGTTTCGTGTAGAGTGGGAGTAGGAGGGCTTCAAGTGTCTTCACTACTGGGGAAAGGAGAGTTATCGGCCGATAAGACTCCCCTTGGTTGGCGGGTTTCCCAGGTTTCAGTAGTGGGACCACTCTCCCTGCTTTCAACTTGTCAGGGATGATGAGAGTGGCCAGGGACAGATTGAAAACCCTTGTGAGGAATCCTACTCACAGGGGTCCCAGGTGCTTCAGCATCAGCGCGTTTAAGCCGTCATTGCCAATGGCTTTCGATGATTTCGACTTGTTGATTGCCCCCTGAACCTCATCACCGGAGAAAGTAAGTGGCGCACTGTCGTTCGTCAGTTTGTGCAGCCTTCTGATAGCACGACGTTTGGTTCTGTCGCCAGGAGGATGCAATATAAAAAGCCGGCTAAAATAGCTCGCGCATCTCTTCGGGTCCGACGAAGTGCAACCGTTGAAGGTGATAGCCACCTTGTCGTTGTGCTTCGTCGGGTTTGACAGGGACCTAACGGTGGACCAGAGCTTACTAACCCCCTGAGGTGAAGTTGCAGGTCTTCAGATGCTCAACCCATTTGGTCCGCTTATGCTGATTTACCAGTTGCCGGATCTCCAAATTGAGATCCCTTATGGGGGGATCCCCGGGATCGACCTGGCGTAGGTGGTCACGCTCGTTTGCTAAACTGGCTGCTTCGGCTGGGAAATGAGGACGAATGTCCTTATAACTTCCAGGTGGAATGAAGCGAGCCGCAGCAGCTGTGAGCACCTTGCGGAATGCGCGTTCGGCTACGCGCACATCAGTGGGGATGGGAAGAGCGGCGAAGGTGTCCTCGGTGAATTCCGTGAACCCGGCCCAATTAGCTTTTTTAAAGTTAAAATAGGACCGGTGATTCGCGGAAACGAAGTCGGCAGGTCTCTCAATCGAGACGATAATGGGCAAGTGGTCTGATGCAAGCGATAGCATAGGTCGCCGGGTTATACTATTTATCAGACCCGCGCTAGCAATTTTTAGATCAGGCGAGCTGCTGCAATTGCCCACTACCCTGGAGGGGGCGTCGTCGTTCACAGTGCTGAATGTCGAGTCGTCTATCTGCTCTGCCAGTTGCTGTACCCTTGAATGCCAAAGATCGTGATGCGCATTGAAGTCACCTACAACCAATCAGTTTTCACTTCTGATGAGCGCACCTATATTAGGGTGATATCCTGCCGGGCAGCAGGTGACAGGGGGTATATATGTGGCAACCCCCTGCTACTATCATATGATACAGAGAGAAAAGCTCTCTCAATATTTCCATTAGATCTACCGCTATCGAGTGCCGACATTTATTGTAACTATTGATCAAGGTGGATTTATTAAGGTGACAGCATTCACCCAGCTGAATTTTTCGCCGTAGGTATGGCTTACGTCAAAATGATATGCTTTGTTTGTATGTATTGGTATGTTTACATTTGCTTGCTGATTTTGACGTGATGCTTGGACCAAACGCAACAACAAATACATGTAGGGTTTTACTTATATGTGTTTGCTGTCACCTGTAATAAATTCGCCTTGCTATTGATAGGCAAAGCAATGTGAAAGCAACCGTATGAACTTCTTCTCAGACGACACATCGAAGAGCACATACGCGTTCGCTACATATATATGTTAAATATTTCGAGCTCGGAATCGGCTGACCGGACAGCTATGCCTTGACATTCTAAGGTGCTGTCCCTGCGGTCGATTCCTTCATCGATAAGACGATACTGCACAGTGTGGTGGACAATAAACGCTAGGCCACCACCATTGTCTCGTGTCTGTGCACGTTATAGCCATCCCTGGTGATCAGAGATGACCTAGCGTGCAGCTTTGTTTCTTGGACCGCAGCTATTTTGATACTGTGCCGGCTCATAGAGTCAACTATCTCGTCGACCTTACTCGTAAGTCCGTTGCAGTTAAATTGGAGAAGCTTGAAGCTTCTCGGTGAGGTCTGTGTAATTCGGGGGGTGAGGGACGCGTGGGGTTGTCTACGTTGGACCTGCTGCGCAATCCACTGTGGTTGTTGCGGCCTGATGATGGTGGGCGGCCGCGCCTCCGGGGGCGGTAGTGGGTGCAGAGCTCTGCAGCAGGGGGCAACGTAGTCAGTTGTCCACTCACGGGTGGTGCGCAGGCCGGAACATCTCCGAAAATGGCACCAGCCATTGCAGGAATTGCACTGGACTGATACCAGATTCCGAGGTATTATGGCCTGACACACGGAACAGACTATGCGGGGGACCAGGAGCTGCTGGTTTGTCCCCGCACTGGGGTTAGAGCAGGAAGGAAGGGGAGGGGTTGAAGGGGAGTTGTGTTGCTCCGATAGGCTCCTCACCGTGGAGGTGTGGGTAGTGGTGGCGGTTGGTAGTGCCGGCCTATCAGGGGGTGTATTAGCTGTGGATGCATCAGACGCCTGCTGGCGGGAGCAACACGTCGCCACATACCGTGTGGACCACTCCCTATGTGACTTAAGACCCGAGCAGGTCTTAAGGTGGCTCCACCCGTTGCACTTGTTACACCTAATCGAGGTGGAGTTCGGGTGAAGCCGTCTGTGGCAGACGCAGCAGTAGAATACTTCTGGCCCAGGGTTGGATTCGATTCCAGCCCTGAGAAGAAGTATTTGGAGCAGGATTTCTGCGAGAGTTTGCTCCTGTGACGTAAGGGGTGGAATGGTATGAGTTTCACTAGACAGGGCTAGTATACTGGGGCGGCAGCCCTTGGTCGGGAAAAAGCCGAGTCATTCCGGTACGTAGAACCGGCTGCCATGGGAATGCAACAAGGTCCTCAAATCGCTTGCCGGCAGCACTTGGGGAAAAGAAAAATAACTGTTGTTATCGACATTTAAGGCAATTGGTCGGCCGGTTCTGAACTATGTAGCGCCTGTCTGGTCGCCAGGAACTAGTAACACGCAGTGGATAAAGCTACAGACATGCCAAAATACTGCCATTCGGACAGCGACCGGTTGCCTCCTGATGTCCCCTGTTCAACACCTTCACAACGAGGTACAAGTGCTCCCAGTAATGGAGCATAACAAACTGCTTAGCAAGCAGTTCCTGCTGGGATGTCACCGCAGGTTTCACCTCTGCAGACACCTGCTTGAGCCTGAACCACCTCCCAGGCACGTCAAGAGACATCTCTTAAACTACGCCGACGAAATCCAGGACAAAACTGACCGTAATCTACTGGACCTGACAGTGTTTAGACAGTCAATAAACGACATTCACCGGGAGACGTCACCACCTTCTTAAGTTCCCGACCACCGGCCACTGAATGCCGTATTCGTAGTCTAACCACCACTTATAGCAGATGAAGAGCTCCAGCTTCCTCGTGAGATACGTGTAACACTGGCGCAATTACGTTCTGGATGTTGTAGCAGGTTAAACTCCTACTTATCTAGAATCGACCCCGACAATTGTTTGCAACAAGAAGGTGGAGGGCTTGGGGTGCAGAAATGTGGCTATAAACCGTGTGGGCCACTACCTATACGTCTTAAAGCCTGAACAGCTCTGAACACAATTTCCATATTATATATTATTACATTACTGCAGGGCGGGCGATGGATCATCACTACTCCATTGAAAATTCGAATATAAAAACACACGCATTGCCCCTAAATAGCACCATTCTAATTTCGGTTCAGCAGCGGTTTCAAACTGACTGAGATTTCTTTCACAAATCTGCCACCCAGCGATTTCCATCTACAGTGCTCCTCTGTTGTAAGAGTGGAAACCACGACTGGTTGCCATGCTCGATCCTTTAAGTATTTGTTCCAAAAAATCGAAGAACAAAATTATACCAGCACCTGGTTTTTTTTTTATTTTTTAACTGCAGATCAACTAAAACTAAAGATATGCGAACGCTCAAAATTGGCAAATAAAGCGAAAATTAAACCAAATGGGAGTTACCCATATTTTTGCTTCGCGCTAAGTTGAAAATGCTTTATACATACATGTCACATGTCGTATAAAATCGTACATTTAGCTGTCAAAGCGAATCTGTAACCCTACACGAAACAAAAGTTTTATCTGCCACGGCCTTTAGACGTTATAAGCTAAACTTGTGCGGCGATAATGAAAAGCTAACCCAAATTAGTAGTCCCGCCATTTAGCTACTAACTGTGTTTTCGTTATTTATTGTCAAAACTTCTTCGCAAACACCACCAAATTTCATTTCGACATTCTATGCGCTTGCTTCAGTTATGGTATCCAATGAATTAGCTCCCTCACAACGCCATCCCAGCTTTTTTGGTTACATGATTTGAAGTGTTTTTTTAACTTGTAATTCGAATTTTGAACTTTTATTTACAGCTATGTTAACGAATAAAACTATTTTCTTAAATAAAATATACTTGTTTAAATAAGTATAATTATTTTCTTGTTGCCAAATCATTAGGGTGTTAGTCTCAAAAACTTAACTCTTCGATGCAGTACCACATGGAGGTGTTTGAATTTCCTATAATATGCTCTTTTTGGACAAGATTATAAAGCATTATCAATAAATCTTCCAGTTTTTTTATTTGATTTCTATACGCTGAAACTAATTCGGTCCATTTCGAAAGCATGTTTAGTACTCTAATGTCTTTTGATAGCACCAAATGTTGAAAACACGCATTCAATATAAGATCGAACCAATAAATAATTTGCATTTCTAGTTTTATATAGCACGTATCAGAACAAGATGGTTCAGTAGATAGGGGTTCAGTTAATAGTTCATAAAAATAGTCCAAAATATGTAATAACCCAAATGAACTTAAATCATTTTGAAATTGCTCGATTAATGCCATTTTTCTAAATGGTTTAAAAATTGCTTTATGGCCACAAATTGTCAAATTATTTGATGCATAATCTTTGGGGTTTAACTTTTTGGAACAACTTTTTATAAGCATTGAAAAAAAGGCCTTGGCAAATATTGATTCAGGTGCAGTTGAAAAGCGACTTGTGATACTCATAATTTTTGATGAATAATTTATTTTTGACAAGAGAAAGTGTAATTTCTCGGAAATCTCTTGTTCAGTAGCTCCACAATTTTCGTATTGACGCACGTAGAACTCAAAAAGTGTTTTATTTATCAGCTGTGATTCTAAGGGTGTCTCAACTATAGCAATACTGTCATCCAAGAATGATTTTTCCTGATCAGCTTTTATGAAAACTTGATTCTGCTCTCCTAAGCAATTATATTTACGAAACTTTTTCTTAAACTTTGAATCATTATAAAAATCTTTGTTCGGTAAATGGTCTTGAAAATTTACATATTCTTTTTGGAACTCAAAAGAAGTTTCTGGAAATGAACAGAGTGATTGAAGGTAGTCCTCTTCATTTATAAGATCTCCTTCAATTCCTATATGGTTTTCACTATCATAAGTTCCTAGTAGATCTACTAAAAGTTCCTGCGACATGCGGTATGTTACTACAGATAAGTTTTGCCCCATAGCTATTATAATGTTTTCATCGATGCTCCAAATTCGTGACCAATCAAAGTATACTTTGAAAAATTGTTGTGCTTTAACGACTTTAAATTGTGTGTTGTAAAGTAGTAGTGAGGCGCCTTCTTGATTACTGTTCGCTCCATAAATTGCCACGCAATTTTTAGCTATTCCTAGAATAGATAATGGTGTATCCACTTTAAGAGTGGACATAATAGACACAAAATTTCCAGGCGATTTTTCCGATTCCAAGTTTTCATCTAGGTTTAACAAAAACAGCCTTTGGTCTGACCCTGTAAAGTTATTATTAATTTAAACAGATATTTAAGTTGCGTTTTAAAGTACTTACATATCGTTAACAGCATAAAATTATTATCGCCTTCAACTATTGCATATCCAGATAAGTTTACGGTCATCTCTTTACGTCTAATTTTTACAATTTTTTGTTGGCTACCAACTTTTAATGGCAATAATACAAGATTCCTTTCTTTGCTATCTTCGGCTTTTGCAAAATATGTTAAAACTTGCGTGCCATTAACCTGACATTTTATATTAATGTCTTCAACATCAGCACACTTCAAATGAGTGGTGTCCATAAAATTAGGTACCAAAGATGACTCTCTTCGTGTAGAAATTGCTTCAGAAAGTTGATCCCAGGCGCCATCAGTATAAAGAATCAAAGCTCCATTTCCACTAGGGATAATTCCAAGTACGGATTTCTGTAACTGAATTCAAATGATGTGTTAACATTATTCGTTCACACAAAACTAGCGTTTTACCAACCTTTATTTTTTTTATAGTATTTATGTCAGTGACAGAGGCATCCCAACAGCGAATAAAACGATTACCGAAAACTCCTACATACTTATTACTTATATTGTCAAAAATGACATTAGTCGAAAGTTTTTCTTGAGTTGACCAACTACAAATTTGCTGTTGTGAGGAAATCTAATAAGAGAAAAAACTTATTGTAAGTATAGCTGAATTTTATAATCTAAGACTAGCAACCCGAGGGGCTAAATTACTGAATGTCTTTTGTTTGGGAAAATCCATTGTTTTTTTTTTTAGGTACGAAACACCGAAGTGAATAGAAAAGTTTATCTAATAGCTATCGCTCCTCAGCGACGGATACAGCATAAAACTGCAGGACCCTCCAATTGTTGATAAACATCAATACGCACACCACAAATTGGAGGAAGATCTCGGCAAAATACTTAATAAAAGGATGTAAGCATCTTAAATATATACCTATTGTCAGAGAAGTAGCGCACTTATAGTAATAAAATACAATATGGATAAGCTTGCTTATCTTGAATATCTATAAAATATGATGGAGCCACATTCATTCGTGGCCATGCCACTAAACAGGGTATTCATTCATGATAACGACTACAACGACGGAAAAATTGATTTCCCAAAGAAAAAATTGAGTACTTTATTGTCCAAGAATGACATTAAGATTAAGGTTATTCAAAAAAAAAAAAAATTGTTTAATGCCAAGGAGTACAGGAAGCGTTAAACTCTAATACTTTAGAAATATGCCCACAACTAATAGAAAGTTTGCATCTCACACCTGGGCAGTTTTAAAAAATATTGAATACTCAACAAAATACTAATCAGGTAATATTAATTTTCTAACTAGGAGCGATAATATATGCTCCGCCCTTTGCACCGACTAGGAGCGATAATAAGTGCAGAGAGATATTTTTTGTATATTAGTTTAGTTCTTTTTAAAAATATCATTTAAAAGAACAATGGAGAGAATAGTAAGGTGGCGCCTATCGTTATACCATTACTTTGCTCTCAGCGTATTTGATATCAGCTTATTTTCATAACGTCACCCTAGCGAAATTGGTGTTCAGAGTGACCAGATTAGCATTTTCGTAAACTGATTTAGCATTTTTGTTTGTTCTCTAGACTATATTGGTTCTTTCTTCCTGACATTTTTCTAGTCTCTTCTAATTAATATTTTTATAATTACATATCGATGGTTTTCGAGAAAAGCGACACAACTCAAAATTCGGAGTTTTGCCGTTAAAAGCAAAAATCAACTACAGAGTTTATATATTTTGATCTGGAAAAGCGTCATAAGCGAATCTTGAAGCAATTCTCAGAGATGGCGTTAGTGTCGTTTTGTCAGGTGATCGAATTGGCGAGTCACTTATCTAGAAAACTGACCCAACTCAAAAAATCTGGCTTTAAAGTCCTTAAAAACTTAGATGGAGAACTTGTAAAAATAAATGATATTATTATCTTCAGAGTGGAAAAAGAGTCTCCTTTTACAATGTTTTATAAAACATCATTTTCCGAGACTGATTTTATGAAATTTGAGGTAAAAAAATCCCCGAACATCGTCTACCGTAGTAGTACTAGCAGTAATAGCGAATTAACAACTCTACCTGCGCTCAATCGCGCCTATAAGGCTAAACAGAAATTTAAGGTTAAAAAAAGGAAGGTTTATTAAAACTGATGGAGAAGAATATCATTCCAAAGTATTACTCTCAGTTCTACAATAACATCTAGGATTTTTCTTACCATTATGCCTTAAAAAAGTATTTTTTATGTTCTACCATTCTATTACCAAAGGATTTAATTGTTTTTGTTTTTGTTTTACTAGTTTATTCAGAGGAAGTTTGTAAATGTTGTGTTACAATTTCTATTTTGTAATAAAAAATAATCAAAAATAAATTGCTTTTTTGCTTTTGACCCTACTACTCTTCGAAATGTATCTCAAAATTTGAAAAAAATATAATATACATTTTTTAAATATTTTCAGGAAAAATGACACATTTGCGAAAAACTTACAATATTTTAAAATAAGCTAAGAATGTAAAATATGTTATTTCCACAAAGCACTGTTGTATTATGATTGCACAAAACCAGTAGAATTGGAAAATATGCATAATTGTAATCAAAAACTTAAATTATCTATTTGCGTAATTTTAAAATTGATTTTCTACAAAACTTGTATTTTTGAATTATGTCACTTTTCTCGAAAACCATCGATATGTAAAATATATATATATTTTTAATTAGTTCATTATTACTGTCGAAGCACAACGACAAGGAGGCTATCACTTTCAACGGTTGCACTCCGTCGGACCCGAAGAGATGCGCGAACTACTTTAGCCGGGGATTCATATTGCATCCTCACGGGCGACAGATCCAAGCGTCGTGCCACCAAACCCCTGCACAAACTACCGAACATCAGATCGCCACTTACTTCCCCCAATGATGAGGTTCAGGGGGCCATCAACAAAACATGACCATCAAAAGCCAATGGGCCTAACGGACTTAACATGTTGATGCTGAAAAACCAGGGTCCATTGGGAGTAGGATACCTCACCAGGGTTTTCAACCTGTCTATGGCTACTCTCATAATTCTTGACAAGTGGAATTCAGGGAGAGTGGTCCCACTAATGAAACCTGGTAAACCCGCCAACCAAGGGGAATCTTATCGGCCGATAACCCAGTAATGAGGACTCCTGAAACCCTCCTACACCCACTCTACACGAAACATCTGAACCCAGCCACACATCAGCATGGCTTCCGAAGAGTACCAACACAGCACTCACCGAAATAAACTCCCATATAAACCGCGAGATGTATCAAAACCGCCCATGCGAGAGGATTGTCCTAGTAGCGTTGAACCTCAAGAAGGCTTTCGACACAGTCAGCCACTCACGCTACTAGATGACATTATACAGTAAATACTCCCGCCAGGACTGAAGAGATGGTCCGACTACTCATCTGCCTTTCTCGTTTTTTCACTGTGAGGAATCTACAACTTTCCCCCCACGAAGTCCACGAAGGTCAAAATCGAGGATACACAAATACCGATTATTAACAACCCCAAAATTTTGGGAGTAACCTTTTACCTCCTTCTCTACGCATACAACCGCAGTTGCTACTAAAGTCCAAAATCGCAACAAGATCCTCAAATCGCTAGCCGCCAGTACTTGGGGCAAAGACAAAGAAATGTTATTGACGACATTTAAAGCAATTGATAGGCTGGTTTTAAAATTTACACAGCAACGGAGATAACCAATTTCCTTGCGGAAGCCCGGCCGACACACCTATCGTCTCTTTCCCCAGCTTAAGGACTCTCTACGAGAGGAAATTCCGAATCCACTCCACATAACTTCTGTTTGCCAGCATATCACACAGATCGGCTACTCTCGAACAATTGTAAGCGTTTTCTACAACCAAAGTAAACAGTAAGATTGTGATTGCTACTTTTATAGCAAGCAATTTCATGTAGCATTTGGTTTACGCACATAATACCAGATTTGTTGGTTTGGTAAGCACAGATGTTCTCAGGAAGAACTGCCAGCTCGTCCAGCACTCCAATAACTTATTTTTTTCAATCATCAAATTTATTAATTTTAGAGTTTATCCAGGTTTCTTCTGTCACGATTCTGGAATCTGAGTAAACCCTAAAACCAGACTTAATACCCTCCCGTATTTCCTTACCGGACAGGTATGTAGCAACTCCGCTGATCACCCACCGTTTCTATGTCAATGCGAGGAATGAAGGGTCTAATATTCATTTTTTCAGTTCTTTATTTTGAACAAACTTGGTCGAAGCACGTGCATTGCAAAAGCTTACATTGAAGAGCGATACCCCAAGCGCATCAATAATACCAACACCAATAATTTGAAGATGGCTGAGGTGTTGGTACAAGTTAGTCCAGTTAGTTCACCTATAATACACGCTAATCCAAATAATTACCTTTACGACTATAACTATATTCCGGCTTAATGTGACAATTACACTTCCTTTCTCGCGATCTGGTGATGTGCCCAGGAAATCCTTCGAATCGTTGATCCTTGATAAATTGAAATATGATAAAAACTTCGCCATCTCCCAAAACTGACCTAAAGCCGAACAATATGAAAAACAAAAACCACGTTAAAAATTTACCACCGGTCTAACATATTAGGCATATGTCTAGAAACATTCAAAACAAATCACCAAAAACGATATCTTAATATCATCTCTACCACGAGTTATAATACGTTCACATACAAGTAGATGATCTACTTTTCCGCGCTTAACTTAAAAACCGTAATTAAAAAGTGCGATTTCCCATACAAAATTTCTCTCCCAAAATCTGAGATTATTAAATAATCCTAGATAATAACGATACTTTTCGACATACAACCCTATGTTTTCTGTGTTATCGATAATTATTATTACGAATGTAAGGAGAAACATCAAAATAAAAACTAAATGAAATGAAATATTAATTATGGATTCATTTTACAGAAAAAAGCGTGTGTCCATAAACGTTTCGCCTTCTTATTACTTATTATAAACTGTAATATTAAATATCCCATGCGTATTGCTGCCATAATTGTTTGCAACTTCAATAAACGTCGCATACGGATTTCCTCCAACTGTTTATTATTAGCAGCCAATTAATTGCGCAATTAAATTAGCTATTCCTTCTCCGAGTCTTTTCCTCATATCGTTAATAATAATTTAAAAAACCAAATACACCGAAATATTTTACCAAAATAATTTCTATAAAGAAAAACCTATAAAAGTATTGATAGCTGATTGTAAATTTTGCAGGTAATCTGCCATATGTGAACGGGTAGATTAACTTGGTGGATTTATAGGTGATTAATGCATATGTGAACGCACTTTTGGATTAAAAGAAATTCAAAGACCTAATTAATTATATGGTTCTCTTTCCGACAGTAAATATAATATTAAAAGACAATATCACGAGGGGAGACAATGGTTGCTATTATGCACCACGTTCTCAGAAACAAAATAATATTTTGGGTATGGGAATAAGTTTCCGGCCTCGTAAAAGAGGTGTCACTGCTGATATTATTTTTGTGTAATATACTGGTGATTTGAAGGTGAATATGTGAGGTCTCGATCGCAGTAGTTGACATTCGTTTGAAGTCCCGAAAAAACAGCATTTGCCGGAAGTCATGCCTCATTATTACCTTTTAAGTAAAGTGCAGCTGATACGTGTCGTATACTGATCATGATTTACGATAATTACGCTCCATCAAATACAACTTGTAAAGAGTGGTTTCCGAAGTGGCAACTTATACGTGAGTGGTAAAGAACACCAAGGGACACCGAAAAATTTCGAAGATACTCAACTACTACAATTATTGGATGACGACGCATGTCGAACCCTTGATGATATGTCTGAAGAGTTGGATGTTGACAGATCAACCCTCGGTAAACGTTTGCTCGCGATAAGAATGGTCTAGAAAGCAGGTAACTGGGTACCACATCAATTGAAGGAGAGGGATACCGAGAGACGTTTAGTGTCATCACACACGCTTCTTAAACAGCAGAAAAGAAAAGGGTTTCTGCATCGCATCGACACTGCCGATGAAAAATTGATCTATTACACGGTGCTACAGTGAATCAGAACTTTTGAAGTGACATGATGAGCACTGTAGATCTAGCCGAAAACGACGCGGAACCGTGTTCAAAAAATTTTTAACACCCTCAAATTTTTTATTTATCGTTAAAAACCTGATTTTGGGCGTGTTCCGACACTTAAAAATTCGTAGCTCGTCTGCATTTTATCCGATTTCCAATCTTGATGAGGTAAATGTTAATCCTTCTGACGTATGTCTTCTATTTTTCACGCTAAGCTAAAATAACCACTGATTTTTCAATACAAAACTTAAATTGTAGTAAATTTTTGCGAGTTTAACGAGATGTTGTCGATAATATTGAAATGAAAGGTTTACTTATTAATAGAAAGTCTTATAGCTGTGTCTGTTCCGAATGTAAAAAGCATTTAATTTCAAAAATTGATCAAAATGGGTGGAAGTAACGGATTTTTTTGTAAAACAAAAAAATCAGTAAACTGAAAGTTTTGTTCACTACTTTCATATTTGCAAATTTAATGCGGTTCTCCGTTATTATTCGCGAAATACGCGTAGGTACAATTTAGTATATAACTCATATCTGTGTCCATTCTGAATCGAGCAATATACAAGTTTGTGGTCGACATCGTCAGCTTTGAAAAGTAAGATAACGACACATTTTTTCGTGCGTGCAGCCGGCTAAATCGAATTATAAGACGTTATCACGTCAAAAAAAATCGTAACTTTAACAAGATGAAAAATAGCTTATTTCGAGCACATTTTATTAGAGTTTAAAAATATGTATGTACTGTGGGGCCTGTTGGAGAATAGTGGAAAAAAATTGCATCACATTGAAAAAGAAGGGGAAAAATTGCACAAATCTGACCTTGTTATTGAAAATTTCTTTTGAACGTGAATCGTTTAATCTTAGAATTATATACAATTATAACGCACATACGCTCCCTTCTCAAGACCATATTGAAATCAAAAATCGGTTGAAAAATGGGTTAGTTATGTATTCTTACTTCATCAAAAACACATAAATCGGGTGTTTAACAATAAATTAAAAATTGGAGGGTGTTTTAAATTTCCTAAACACAGTATTGTTTTGTACTGGTCTTGACCTAAAACGTGCACTATATCACTTGAAGAGATCTTTGGGTTTTTTTTATTTTGTAGCACCGTGTTATGATAACCCCAAGCGTCGAAAATGTTAGAGCCTGCCAGGTGAACCAGGTAAACCGACAGCGAAAAAAATATTCATGCTTCAAAAGTTATGATGGGCATCTGGTGTGATCAGAAGGGTGTAATCTATTATGAGCTCCTTAAACCATCTGAAACCATCACTGGCGATCGTTACCGCCTGCACCTAATGGGTTTGAATCGGGCTCTCAAAGAAAAGCGGCTGGGACGGGACGGTAGACATGACAAACTGATTTTGCTGCATGACAACGCCAGGCCACACGGTCCAGAAATATTTAATGGGATTGAATTGGGAAATCTTGCCCCACCCACCGTATTCCCATGTGTTCCAATCAAGTGTTCGTTATTTAAATTCTGTGTTACAGTTTTTCCCCCCATTTCGCATATAAGTGTCTACAATTACAGTTCATCAAACACTCTCAATATTGCTGAAGTGAGTTTTCTAACACCGCCGTAATGGCTTATCTCCAGCAATTTCTTTGGCGCCCTTACTGGAACCCTCTTGACTTTTTACGCCTTCACTAGAGTTCTTTCCTCGATTATGTTTGTCGTCCTCGTAGCAGCTTCTATGTCCCACAGCCTCCTTCCACATAAGCCCATATGATTGCTTCAGACTTTGGTGGAATCCGTGGATTGTGGTTTAGGTTTACCTTTTTGGACTTTACATTTGGCTCTTACCCGGCTTTCAGAGCTGTCTCCATATTCTGACACGACAGAACCCGTTTACCCAAATGCAACGTAAGTCCGTGCAGTAGCATGAAATCTATGCCAATTATTATTTCATCCTCGATTTCAGCCAATAACGACTTCGCAAACTACCTACAAACTACCGATATGTAAAGTAAATAGCCGGCCGGTTGGAACTAGGGATACGCAGTGGACAAAGCATGCCAACATGCCAAAACACTGCTATTCGGACAGCGACGGGATGCCTGCTGATGCCCCCCCTACGACACCTACATAACGAGGCACAGAAGCTCCCTGTGAAGGAGTTCAACAAACTGCTCAACAAACTGTTTTTTCTGGGGGGCTTCCGCAAAGTTCACCCGTGTAGGCACCTCCTTGAACCTATCCAGAGTTGGCCTCCGACATTCTAAACATATGTCCAGCATGTGAAGGCACCCGCACGATACTAACCACCTTTTCACATGCCCCATCAAACCCACTCATCTAGAACCCAACCTGACGAAACGGCAAGTTTTCTGGGCCTACCGTTAGATGAGGGTGGGCACCATTATATTCTGGAAGCGTGGCCGAAGACCGTCTACGCAGAAAGGAGTTTTACGAATAATGAGCATTATTGTTTTGAAGTGCGATTAAAATTGACCCGCTATAAAAAGAGTTTTATGTAAAAATTCAATAAGTTTACAAATACCCTTCTAATCAAAGTCTTTGTAAAATTCAGCCTGCGTGAGTAATTATACCGAATACACGCCTCAAACTTTAAAAACAAATAACTTTTATGAGAATATACTAATTCTTTACCATAATGAGAGGATTGGCCATCATAAACGTAAGGTAACCTAGCCTTTGTTCACCGGAAGATTTTCGGTAATAGGAAAAAACGAAAATAAAAAATTTTGTTGAGTTAAAAGAATTGGTTGTTAGAAGAAATTCACAACGAAATGGCCAACCCAAAGTTTTGGATAAAAAATCGAATCGCACACAGTTTACTTACGAACAGTCCTACTATCGAGGAAATATTAGAATAATCGATAGTTTTATAAAAATCTATATTTCTGTGCCCTGCAGTTATTTAGATTGGGTTTGTCTAATATTTTACATAAACTTTTCTGAGGTGAGGCTGTTATTATGTCAACTACACATAGGCAACGGTATAAAAATGTGGCTTTGGACTCATCTGAAATGCGTCGAAGACGCGAAGAAGAAGGCGTCCAAATTCGTAAGCAAAAACGTGAACAACAATTAATAAAAAGGCGAAATGTTCTGTGTGAAATACCCCAAACTGGGTTGGATGATGGAGTTCAAGTAATTATATATAAATATATTTAAAAAAAGGGAGTGTTGGAATCTTTATATTTAAATTTTTTTTAAAGGAAATCGAAATGCGAAACGGCATTCGTGAGCATAGTTTACAAGGAGAAACCAATCAAAAGAATATAGCAAATGCGAGGCCGCCATTTGAGCCGACACAACCTGTTGTGGACGCCATAATAAGAAAGGAAATGATGGATCTATTGTATAGCGAGAATGAAGCTGAACAGTTGGAAGCTACGCAAAACTTCCGTAAGCTTTTATCCCGTGATCCAAACCCACCGATAGAAGAAGTAATACAAAAGGGAATAGTGCCGCGTTTTGTATTCTTCCTCAAGAATAATTCTAACGCATCATTGCAAGTAATTGTTGTTTTTATCTAATCCAGTCTTAAACAATCAAAAGTTTTAGAATTTCATCGTTGTTTACATACAAGTACGTAACTAATTTTTTATGTTTTAGTTCGAGGCTGCTTGGACATTAACCAATATTGCCTCTGGAACATCGCAGCAAACTGAAATTGTGATTGAAGCGGGTGCTGTTCCTGTATTCATTGAACTATTGTCGAATCAAAATGGCGATGTTCAGGAACAAGCTGTTTGGGCTTTAGGAAACATAGCTGGAGACTCGCCCAGCTGTCGTGACTACTTACTCAATTCAGGAATACTTCAACCATTACTACAGTAAGTTTAATAATTGTACAAATATTTTGAATCATACAGTTTTGGTTGAGTATATTCAGTATATTACAGAAAATTATAAACAGTTGTGAAACACACGGTTTACGTTCAGTGCACTAAGTACACCTATGGCGAAATAATAAAGTGAAAGAAGTAGAGTATGAGAGCTGAGACCTTCAAGACTTTTTAATTGCTTGAGTAGCGTTTTGTCAAATACGTCAATTTTTAAAGAGAAAACTGATATAGAAAAAATTCAAACTATTATTTATAATTAGGTTGTTGTTAGTTTTAGGAAAAAAACACCTCTGAAATTTGATTTGTCCTGCAATAACATGGCAGGATATAAGAAGTGAAGTGATAAGTAGCCGTTTTAACCGGATGCGTTGGTGTGTGACTGCTTAACCTGAAACACCAAAATGTTAGAAACAGTTTTTTTTTCTAATCGCGGTCGCCTCTTGCCAGGCAAACCTCCGTGTGTATTTTTGATACGCAAAAGTTCTTCATAAAAATAAAAGCCGTTTGGGAAAAAGAGGAGGAGTTCGGCTAAAGCCCCTAAAAGGGGGTAAGTGCCAATTATATTATATATATAGAGTGAATCAAAAATAAACTGGTACACTTGTTCTGATTTCATTCATTAGTAACTTGAGAACGGTTCAATCAATATTCCAAAGGCAAAAGCCAATATAAAGTATTCAATTTAGTATTTTATTATAAAAACCGAAAATAATATATTTAATTTATTTGGAAGTTGCCAGGAAACAAAATACTGTATTAATTTTACAGTTCAAATATAAAGTGGGACAGTAATGACACTACGAAAATTAAGGAACATTTATGAATTAATGTCTTGTGCAGTATACCCTTGCACTGAATACTGCTTGAAGAGGGCGTTGCATTGAGTCTACTATAGTTTCATTTAATTACAAAACTTGTGACTTTTCATTGTTTAATAGCCATTTTTTAAGCTTCATTGAGAAGAGTTACTCTCCGCCACTGATGTTTCAGAGTGTTATCGTACCTTTAAAACAGTACCTACTGTTTGATATGCAAACTAAAAAGTTTGAAGAACCTAAAGAATACATTTTTACAAAGCTTAAAAAATCTGGACGCCAAATTTTTTTTGCAAAATATCAAAAATATCTCAAGGAGTTTAACGGTTGTATAAATTTCTTTACAATAACTACATGCTTGAGGTGGAGTCGAATATATAAGGTAATCCACAGGCTCTTTGGAGTTTTATTAAACCAAAAAATCTACCTCTAGTAAACCACTAGCTGTATTGCTCGAAGAAAAGTTTGCGAGTAACCGAACAGATGTTGCTAATCGTTATGCCGAATTTTTTAGCTAAAATTTTTCCACAGAACGCTTGCCAATTTTGGCTCTCTGCCTTTGTCTTCCAATGATGTCTCATATAGGATCGCTAAGCTTAAACCGTCTTTAAAAATGTATGTAGGTGGGTTTTTTGCCTTTTTCATCAAAAATATTCCAGGATGGGTTATACCAATATGTATGATTTTTAATAAATCACTTTCCTCGGACATTTTTGTTGATGATTGGAAAGTTATTATTATTATATTAGTTCTCTGTTTAAGAGCGGCAATAAAAATAATGTGCTGCCACCATTGACGGCACACCTACATCTTTCTTGGCTTCTTCCGGGGTTCCTCGGGGAAGTATTTTAGGCCTTTTACTCTTTGTCGAGTTTATTAACGATGTAGGTATTGGTTTTTCTAACGCAAATTTTTTGCTCTATGCAGATGATTTAAAATTTTTTTGTTTCAGTCAAGATCTGTATGACATGCCCAAACTTCAATCTTATATTAATAATTTGCATTTCTGGTGTATTAAAAATCACCTTTCTTTAAATATTAAGAAATCAAATTGCTTCAAAATCACTTTTGCAAAAATGCAAATTTTGTACAGTAAGTACATCTAATAGCACTAGTCTACAAGGAAAAGTATCCGAAATAATTTAAACTAATATCTGCTTCTCTGTCCATGCAAAATTCGGATTGATAACTAAAATTAATTTATTAGTTTGAGTTTTCGAGATATCCTAACCTAAAAGTGCAAAAAACCCCATTTTTGCCCATATTTGAGGTTATGTAGCCTTGCAGATGTTTTCTTTCACCAAAATTAAAGGATGGCATCTTGAAATACAATCCTTCTTTTTTCAAATGGCGTTTTGTTTGCTCAAATATCATTTTTTTTCGCAGAGATATCGCATTTTGAAATTTTCATGTTTCGAAATTTTCCTACACCTGAAAATCGATTAAGATAACATAGACATGATATAGTCGCTTACTAATTTTCTTGGGTTTGAGGGCCTGAAATATATGGATTAATAGTATGTAAATTTGGAGTTTGTGGGAAAGCCTGCTTGCGGTTATGTGGGTTAGCCTGCTCGCGGTATGATAGGGGTGGTTTCTAGGGGTTAGGGCTGTGTGTGACTCGGTACCCAAAGGTTAGATAGTGTAGGGATGTGGTGAGTCAGCACACTTATGGTGTGAGACAAAATTTTAAGAAAAATAAGACTCAATTCAAGAAAATTAGTAAGCGACTATATCATGTCTATGTTATCTTAATCGATTTTCAGGTGTAGGAAAATTTCGAAACATGAAAATTTCAAAATGCGATATCTCTGCGAAAAAAAATGATATTTGAGCAAACAAAACGCCATTTGAAAAAAGAAGGATTGTATTTAAAGATGCCATCCTTTAATTTTGGTGAAAGAAAACATCTGCAAGGCTACATAACCTCAAATATGGGCAAAAATGGGGTTTTTTGCACTTTTAGGTTAGGATATCTCGAAAACTCAAACTAATAGAGCAATTCTGAGGCCAGATTTGGATTCAGCGCATCATAAACCTTCGGAAATATATAGTCTGGTTTCTGGGTCTGAATGTTGGTTAAATTTTGTCGGCCTGTGTAGTTTGTTAGAGTCTGTTGATGAAACAAAAGATCTTGGCATTATTTTTTCATTGAATTGCACATTTAATATTCATATTGACCATATTGTTAGGAAATCTTAATCACAGGCACTAGCTACTAAGACTATGTTTAAGCCTCTCACAAACAAACTAAACATGCTATATTGCTAAAACCGTGAACATACCTTCGAGACGAGTGTACCAACATAAAAATAAGCAAAAATCGAAGGCCGAATGTCAAATGTACGTAGCCCGTGAAATTTGAAACCTTCATCTTATTTTTTGAATACCGCTCGCACACTCAAGCTATATACGTCTTTTGTACCTTCCAGTTTGGAATATGTTACGTTCGTTTGCCGACCATAACAATAATTCTATTAATCATATCCAGCGTGTTCAGAAGGTCTTTCTTAAATTTTCTTTGCGATTATTGAATTTTTCTGAGCCTACGTCTTCTTATAATTTTCGCTTGCTTCTAATAAGCCTTATGCCCTTAGAATCTCGAAACACTACTCTCACTGTCCTTTATGTTTAATGTTGGTTATGGCTCTTTAGATTGTACTTCTTTATTAATATATATCGTATCAATTTTAATATTCCGCAAAGAAGACTACGTGTATCTCTTTTTATGTTGCTAATTGGAAAGCTGAGTATACATTACTCCAATTGCGCGTGCACTTAGTGAACTAAATAAGATCTAAAGTTCTATATCAATTGATTTTTCTGTAGCAAAATGTAAGTTTCTCAAAACTTTCAACTCTTACTTTTGCTCTGTTTTTGCTAAGGTTTTGCAATTAATTTTTAGTGCTTTTAGTAATAAACTTTTTATTTGCTATAGTCTGTAAAAAACTTGTATTTTTTAGACTAAATTTATATGATAAACTGATTTTTTTGTCCGGATGAGGGGGTTTAAAATGCGTATTGCATCATCAAAGCTGCCGTCGTAGCAGTGGCATGCCCGGAGACTAAAAAATTCCCTTATTTCATAACACAACAAGTCTATCGGTATTAACCGCTATTATTTATTACAGGGCTGCCGTTCGTTTTATGATGCTAAGAGCTTGTCTTATGTTTGTTATCAGTTTACTGAGTAGGGATGCCATCTTAGCGGCTTTCTCTGCTGCGTATTTTATTTAGACCCAGGAGGTTAGTCTTGAGTCCAGTCTTGTGCGTAGGTACTTTAGAACCTTTTTTAAAGATAGCGTATTTGAGCAAGTTTGCACGGGATGTGTTTCCTGGTTAGAAGTATTAGTTCCGTTTTCTCTGTCGGTAATTTGAGTCCACGTGAATCTAGCCACATTTGTGCCCGCATCATAACTTCGTAAATTTTTAACTGCAAGGTTTCGTGCTGTGATGACTGCAGGGATATCGTCTGCGTATCCGATTAGAAAGGTACCATCGGACATTTCTATATTGAATATCTCGTCATAGCTAATGTTCCACAAGTCGGGACCGGGAATTGATCCTTGTACCGCTCCGGGTGTGTCGTCTATACAACGAGAACCCTCTGGGGTTTGATAGACGCGTCTAAAGCCGTGCTGTCTTGCTGATAGTCGCGGCGTTATCTATGGCTGCGACTAGTCTAGGCTTGATCAGTCTTTCAAGGAGCTGACCTGCTGTGTCGAGCATGCATAATCCTCCTTGCTTATTAGCACGAGCTGCTGCTTTTTCCAGATTTCTGGTAAAATTCCCTCTCTTAGACAGGCTTTGTACATGTCTAGTAAGACTTGTGGTCGCATTTTTGCGATCTCCTTGAGGACTTCTGCGGGTACTCCATAAGGTCCTTGTGCCTTGTTGTTTTTGAGCTTGCTTGCAGCTGACTGGAGTTCCTTAATGCCACGTTTACTCAATGCCTTCTCTAAATTTGTGATTAGGAAAGAGTTAGTTTACTATGTAGTCCATCGCGCATGAACTGAAGCTTCGATACCCAGGGTGTTGCCTTATGTTCTACTCCGAACGAAATATATTGGTCTTCGAGGACCTTCCATGCATTTACTAGTCCAGAAATGCGATCAGATACGAGTGTGATATCTGGTGTTGTTTAAGATTTGTTTAATTTTAATTTTTTAAACTTATATAATCTTTAAAAATATACTTCTGTTTCTACCGCCCCGTATGCGCTGTAAGCAACCTGAAAAGTGCACGATAAGTATAATTAATGACAGAATAGCTCTTAAAGTGAAGTTGAATTCGAGTGAAAATTTTTTTGAAAGAATTAAGATAATAACTTTCTGATTTATATATTTATATTAGCGGTACCCGGGGCGCGTTGCTACACCAACAACTAAAATAAATTTAAGAAAAAATTCCTACTCTGCAGCGCCACCTGGTGGCGAGTGGCATCAATGAGCATATTCTACAAACCTTCTCCGTGGAAAAATACATATGTATATGTATATATAATTTTTATAATAATCGGTTCAGTAATTTTTGAGTTCATCGATGACATACAGACAAACCTTCATTTTTATATTATATTATATATAAAGATTGTATAATGCAAAAATATTTTTTTTTGTTATTGAACAGTGTATTAAGTACCACAAATCGCCTGACTATGATAAGGAATGCTGTATGGACTCTTTCGAATTTGTGTCGCGGTAAAAATCCTCCGGCGGATTTTTCGAAAATTGTTAACGGTCTACCGATCCTAGCTCGACTTTTAAATCACACAGATCCCGATATACTAAGTGACGCTTGTTGGGCCATCAGTTACTTGTCGGATGGGCCAAATGATAAAGTTCAGGCTGTTATAGATGCGGGAGTGTGCCGACGCCTTGTGGAACTCTTAATGTAACTTTTTAATATATGCAAAATATTCTGGTAATGAACTTTATTTTACTAGGCATCCACAGAGCAATGTGGTTACAGCGGCACTTCGAGCTGTTGGCAATATCGTAACCGGAGATGATGTTCAAACTCAAGTGATTTTAAACTGTAATGCATTGTCATGCATAAATATTTTATTGAACTCTCAATATGAAACTATTAAAAAAGAGGCATGTTGGACTATTTCTAACGTTGCGGCGGGTAATAGGCAACAAATTCAGGCTGTGATTGATGCCAATGTTTTTCCTGTACTTATAACTATAATGCAAAATGCCGATTTTAAAACTAAAAAGGAAGCCGCTTGGGCAATAACAAATGCTACCAGCAGTGGAACAGCGGAACAAATACGATATTTGGTAACTACAATACTTTTCTATACATAATTATATATATATCGAGACTTAGAAGCCCAGACTCTGCCCCTCACCACATACAAATTTCTTACAAGCAAAACTTAAATTTGTTAGAACAGCTAACGAAAAATTGTGTAGCGAACCAATCTGCAGAATTTCTCGACATTTGTAGGCCAAATGCTGAAACACAGAATTCGTGCTGAGCTAAAATAAGCATACCGTTAGCAAACCGATTTCTATTGTAACGGGGATTTCTATTATAATTGGCGGTCGCCCAATCTCAATGTTCTGGTGCGTGGCTACCATTTAGGAGTGCGCATGTTTGAATCTCCGTGCTTGAAAGACCAAATGCTGGAAAAAGGTTTCTTCAAATAGCGGTCGCCCCTATGCAGGTAATGGCAAACTTGTGTATGGGGTATTTCTGTCATGAAAAAGCTCCTCATAAAAAAATCATCTGCAATTCGAAGTCGGCTTAAAACTGTAGGTCCCTCCATTTGTGGAAAAACATCAATACGCACGCCACAAATAGGAGGAGAAGCTTGACTAAACTACCAAAAAATGGTGTAAGTGCCAATTATATCGCACCCTAAATACAAAAGGGTCACAACTCAAAATGTACTTCTGCTCAAATATGAACGAGACGTTATCAATAAAACGGTCCGCGGATGACATATGGCAAAAATCAATTTTTTGTTTTTTGGTAGGACTGTTATAAGCTTACATGGCAAATTTCAGCGTGATATGTCACATAGTTTGTTTTCTGTGCTACTGTAAACAAGTCAAGCTCGAGTGTAGAAAATTTTGAGTTGTGACCCTTTTGTATTTAGGGTGCGATATATCCATATTTACAACGGCTACCCGCGCAGACACATGAATTCTGCAGAAGCCGTCTAGATGAAGAAGAGGAAAAGATGATTTCGCACTTTCTGTGCTCTATCCCACTTTAGGTAGACAATTCTTTAATGAGTTAGAAGATCGCAGCACTGTGGAAATCAAGGATCTGTTAAAGTTTTAGGTGGTAACAACGAGAAAACGGCTGTCGTTTATTTATTTTTGGTAATGAAAGAAAGTTGTGCACGCGAATGCGAATTTAAAAGATTTATTTTTTAAGTTTGTACGTTATCATAAAATATAGAGGTCATTACGTGTTTTTTGTTTATCTTTTTATGAAGAAGTTGATTTGGCATGCCGAAAGCGGCAAGCAAAATATTAATTGAACATTTGCTACCAAAAGACACGCAAATCACTTCCTTGCTCTTTTATATACGAGCAAATGTTGGTAGATAATTATTATATTAAAAGGAAACACGTGTATACTGTGTTAGTCACAAAAAAGCTTGCTAGGCACTTGCCTTTTTCTTTCCCTCTTTATTCATTTTTTATATAGGTATGCATTTGCATAGTGTTCAAGGGCATGCAAAGTTGCATTTTCAAAGCCGTGTTGACAAGAACTAAAGTGTAAATAGAACAGGGTTGCTTTTGTGGCCACATTTAGTTGACTTTGTTGTAAGGTATGATTTGTTAGGTGCGTGACTACCATTCGGAAGTGCACAGGTTCGAAACCCCGGACATGAAATATCAATTGATAGGTTTTTTTCGAAAAGGGGTCGCTCCTCGGCAGACAATGGCAAACCTGCGCGTCATGTTTTCTGTTATGAAAAATCTCCTCATAAAAAACCTATCGTTTGGAGTCGGCATAGAACTATAGGTCCCTCCATTTGTGGAAAATATCAAGTAAAATCACTACGAAGAGCAGAAACAACCAAAAAGCGCGTAAGTACCAATTATGTACAGGGTGAACGATACGAAGTGTTAACAACTTCACACTGCTTATATCTGTAAAACAGCTCATGACATCAACGTGAAAATTGTTCTAATGACAGTTCAATATATTGTTTATAAGCCATCAAAAGCATTTGCGTCTCAGTTTTGTTGAATTTTTTTTTCTGTGATGGAATTCAAACGTAATAGTGTGATTGCGTTATATTTGGCTGGAAAATCACAACCAGCCATTGTTCGTGAGCCCAGTCACCCCAAAGTGAATAAAATGTTTGTGTATCGCACTATAAAACGTTACAATGATACTGGTAGCATTGCAAAACGCTATGGAGGCGGACCAAAAAAAACCGCAACAACACCAGAAATGGTTGGGAAAGTGAAGGCTTGACTTGAACGAAATCCACGTCGAAGTGGAAGAAAAATGGCCAAAGAACTGAAAATATCGCAAGACAGCATCAAGGCTTTACAAGTTCCAAAAAGCAGACGATCTTTCAACCCAGCAAAAAAAAGTTCGGTGCGAAAGAGCAAAGGAGTTGTTGCGCTTGCACGAACGTGGCGAATTTCCTAATATTGTGTTTTCTGATGAAAAAAATGTCCCAATTGAGCAGTTCATAAACACTCAAAACGGTCATGTTTACTTGACCGAACGCTCATACGAGAATTTGAGCCTACGTATGGCCACTCGAAGCAATTTCCCATCGCAAGTAATGGTTTGGGCCGCAGTGACCGCTGATGGACGCTCTACAACCGTTTTTATCGAGCCTGGTGTCAAAGTGAATGCGACTTATTATCGGGAAAACGTTTTAGAAGCTGTTTTAGAGTCGTGGACACGCAAACATTTCGGTCGTAGACCATGGACGTTCCAACAGGACTCGGCACCGTGTCATAAAGCTCGTGTCAACCAAGAATGGTTAAAAAATCATGTCCACACTTCATTTCGTCCATACAATGGCTTTCGAATTCGCCAGACGCAAATCCGATGGCCAATTCCATCTGATCCATTTTAGAGAGCAAGTTAAGGACTAAAAAATATGTCAGTATGGATGCGCTGAAAAAAGCGATTATACGAGAATGGGCCAAAATATCTCAAAATCACACTCGTGAAGCATGCAACTCATTTTTTTGACGGTTTGAAGGCTATAGTCAAGGCG
Source organism: Anastrepha ludens (assembly GCF_028408465.1). Taxonomy (NCBI): domain Eukaryota; kingdom Metazoa; phylum Arthropoda; class Insecta; order Diptera; family Tephritidae; genus Anastrepha; species Anastrepha ludens. The sequence continues at coordinate 73,843,142 of NC_071500.1, forward strand.
AAAGGTGGTCATATCGAGCTAAAGTGAATATATGTTAAAATTGTAATCATTTTTGAACAATTTTGTCTTTGAAATCAATAAAAACAAATTTCACACAAAAAAGTTATGGTGTTTTGAATAGGTAACCCTTCATATCGATTACCCTGTATATATACAAAGTGAATTTTCAAATTTCGCGGGCTACGTACAATCGACGTATTGTCGAGGAGGCAATAGTCCACACCGGACTGTAATGCCAAGATCATGATGCTGATGACATTCGACTTTCGATTATTATTTTTTTATGTTGGTACACTCGTCTCGAAGATATGTTCACAATTTTTGCAATATATCATGTTTAGTTTGTTTGTGAGAGGTATAAATAAGACAAGTGTTTTGCGTGTTCGGAGATTTTCTGCTACACAACAGGGAGCAACGTAGTCACTCGTTAAGTATAGGGTGGTGCGCACGCCAAAGCACCTCCGAAAGTGGCACCAGCCATTGCAAGAATTGGATTTGACTTATGTCAGATTCAGAAGTACTCTGGTCTGACGTACGGAAATAAACTGCAGGGGGCCAAGACGTGCTGATTGGCGCCCGCACGCAACTTGGAGCAAGAAGTAGAAGGTCCTAATTTCGGACTTATAGATTCATAGCCCTACTTTATACAGTTCCCATTCCGAGGGAGGCTTGATTCTTTTAGCCCTAAGCTCAGATAGTTCAGTTGTCCACCAAGGCTGTTTTTCCTTCTTAGGGGCAGTTCTAAGTGGACAAGAGCTTTCAAGGGCATTGTTGCAAGCTGAGGTGAACATCTCGACCAACTCGATCGCTCCTTCGATGAATCTAGATTTTCTCCTGGTGCTTCGGGGAGTAGGCTCAGCAGATTTCTGCAATATGTATCCCAGTCCGTTCTCCTCAGGTTCCAGTAGGAGGATCTTTTAGGATGAGTTTCAGTGATATAATATAATAATAACTGAATATACCTATGATCCGAGAAGAAGGCGAATCACCTCTTCTCTGGCTGTGGTAATAAAAGGTCCTTAACCCTGTTACAAATAAAAAAGTCTTCGTTTAAAATAAAATCAAAAAGTGACTCACCTCTCGCATTGAAGTTTGAACTTCCCAGCAGGTGTGATGGGAATTCGGTCAGTGCCTATGATAACGTCGAGTTTCGCTTCTCTTAGCAGCACCGGAGGTGGCTCCACCTCATCATGTGCCATATACACCGACATCAGCCATTGCTTTGCAGTAGGGTCTTCCAGCTCACCGTCACAATGTCTTCATTGCTGAAATTAGGCAAAATGAATAAGTTCCTTCCTGATGAGCATATAGGATCTTGGTTTACCTCTCCTGTTATGCGCCACCAGTTTGTAGCTTTTCGTCTTAAGCCCAGAAATACTCAGGACTATATCAGCTCCACCTTGCTCAAGGTGGATTAATAAATTGGTGGACGCCGCCTTAGAGTGCTGCATATTTTTCTAACGCATATGACTCTTCCATGATCCTCTCCAGCACCCTAAGGGCGATGTCCTCGCTCTCCGAGGCTAAAAGGCTTTCCTCCTCCGCCCTGTCGAAGAATGGCCCGATGCTTATGACGGACCCCGGTAAAGAGTGGTCGTCACCAGGTTGCGCCATCCCATTATGTGAGGTGGAAGCCGTAGGGGCTGAGGGCACTTTTTTAGTCAGGAGGTGTAAATCAAAATGTCTGAAACATCATCAAAGGTGCCGTCACACCAATGGTATGTGGGGAATGCTCCCACTAACACTATAATATTCCTCCTCCTCGGCTGATTTCCACCCTGGAACCGCGTTAGCATTTCTTCAAGGTGGAGCCGCGTTTATGTCTACTGACACAACAGGTTCCTGCGCCCAGGTTCCGCTCCTGTGGGCGTATGGAGATTTTACGCCATCGCTGGTATTCACTCCTCCCACTGGCTTCGAAAGCGGCTGTGGGGGGAATTAAACATCGGAAAAAATGCAATAGTCCGATACTCACAAACTATTGTCTTGTCTTCAGTTCGGTACTGTTGTGAGTGTTTAGCTCAAGCGTCTGTGTCCGTCGTCGGTTTGTCTAAAACACTTCATCTCCACAGTCCACCTGCTAGCAAAGGTACCAAAAACTTTGTAATCAACGAATAGGCTTTATATTTATAAGGTTGTTTGGTATTTTTTCCCCTTCCTTTTCTCCTAAGAACTGTCGAATTATGTCTTAGCTGGATTAAGTACATTGTATAAAAAATTATCTAGCTGGTCTTGCTCCCTAATTAATTTAGTATCTTAATAGTATTGAATACTTAGTCTATCTTTCTGCGTCTACTGCTGCTGCCGCTGTTGTTGCTGCAGTAGCAACTGCTGCTGTCGTTTCTGGGCTTTTCTTTCCCAGTCAATGAGGTTGAGCCTCGTCACGACTGTAGCCGCGAACGTTTTTGCGGCGCCCCATTTAGTGATGGTCGAGCACATATCCTGGTCAAATCTTGCGTGGCATGGCGGGTGTTCGAATGCCTTCGCCAGCATTGCTCGTTCTTCACTGAAACGTCTGCAGTGAAAGGCCACATGTTCTGCGCTCTCGACTGTATTCGAGCAACTCGGGCAAAAAGAGCTGTCGGCCAGCTGGAAACGGTGTAGATATTCAAGGAAGCAGTCGTGTCCGGTGAGTATCTGAGTTAGGTAGTAGTCAATATCGCCATGCTTCCTATTCATCCACCCTTCAAGGTTCGGTATGAGTTTCTAAGTCCACCAGCCCTTGGTTGACTCATCCCATCTTCTTTGCCATTCGACCATCGACCGCGTTCTTTCTACCGCCTTTTCTGCTATCGTCGGTTTCACTCCTTTTACTCCATAGAGACTATACAGCTCCATCGCATGAATGTCCACTGGTATCCTTCTAGCAATAACGCATATTACGTCGTCTGATATCGTTCTATAAGTGCATATAATACGATAGAGTCCGTCACAGTCGATATGAGTCGTCTCCTCTCTCCTTGCGGGCCACCTATGTTAGGCAGAGTTCTCGCTAGTGCGCCATTGACAGCCGCTGCTTTACAATTAACTGCTGCCAGATGATGTTTGAAGCTTAGTCTCGTGTCAAGCATGACTCCGAAATATTTAATCGCCTCCTGTGAAAATATTTCATGACCGCCAACTGTGATTCTCATAATTCTTTTTTGCTTCCACGCACTTATAATCACGGCCTCTGTTTTCTGGGCTGCCAGCTCTAATCCCGCATTACCGAGCCATCGCTGTACTCTCGCTGCTGCATCGTTACATTTTTCTTCCAGCTGATCTAATCGTTTGGCTACCGCTACCAGCGCAATATCATCAGCATATCCTACGATCTCCACCTTTTCGGGAAGTTTCAGTTTTAAGACCCCGTTGTACATAACGTTCCAGAGTGTTGGCCCCAGGACCGATCCCTGAGGGACCCCACCAGTAACTTCGTACTTTTTTGGCCCATTATCAGTATCGTACTGTAGAATACGGTTGCTGAAATTGCTTCTTATAATGCGCAAGAGATAACATGGCACTTTCAAAAGTTTTAGGGCTAGCAGTATGTTAGACCATTTTGCCGAATTGAAAGCATTCTTTACATCCAAGGTGATGACTGCGCAATATTTCATGGATGAGCTTACCCCGCTGATAGCTTCCCGAGCTATGTTTGTGACTATTCGGATAGCATTCCACGGTTGACCTTGCTCGTTGGAAGCCAAACAGTTTATCAGCGAGTCCCATCTGGCCCAGGCGCCTTACAGTCTTTTACACGTTTTAGTGTGTTTAGCACTTCTTTCGGTGTTACCGGTTGTACGTTTGGAATTGCATTTATGCCATATACCTTGTCGCTTGTTTCCCCCTGTGGAGGAAAGAGCTCCACTATTATTTGTTGCAGCAAGTGCTGCGGTACTCTAGGGCCTTTCACTTTTTGCATCACCGTTTTATACGCCAGTCCCCAGGGTTCAGTATCTGCACCATCTCACATTTGTTTGAAGCAACGATTTTTGCTTTCTCTAATTGCTTTTTTCAGTTCCTGCTTTCGTGCTCTATACTCTGCATGAAAGCCATTCAAGGTTGGTCGATAACGCGCTCTTGTTACTCTTCTTCGCGCCTTGATGCAGGCTTTATCTACATCTGGGCATCGATACTTCACAAGCGGCTTCTATCTGGGCGGCCATATGTTCCGCCAAACCGTCCGCACTCATGGCGGGAAGGTAAGCATCATCCCTAAATGTCTCGGCATTGAAGGCCGTTTTTTTCCACTTTTGTCGTGTCTTCCATCTTTATAGTTTCGCCTATCCTCCAGTATTTCTATTATTACGGCCAGATGGTCACTATGTGTGTGGATGGACTTTTCGACCCTCCACTTCGCTCGATTTGCCGTTACGCGGTCTGCAAATGTCAGGTCAATTATGGACCGCCCTCTACAGCAATCGAAAGTGAAAATTCCGGGAGTATTAAGAAATACGAAGTCCATTGCCGCGAAGGTTTTCTCCACCAATCGTCCCCTTGGACTTGTGTGCATGCTACCCCAGGTTCTCGACCAAGTGTTAAAGTCCCCAGTAACGAGGATTGGACGCTTCCCTCTTAGCTCCAGCTCGAGGGCCGTCATCATGCGTGCGAATTTTTCTAACGGCCATCTAGGCGGCGCATAGCAGCTTACACAATAAACACCATCTAATTTCGCCCACGTATAGCCGGAGTCTGATATCGGCTTCTTGCATTGGGGAAACTTGTCAGTCACCACCCATGCCGCAGCTAGCCTTTCAGAGTCCGACATCCAACTGTGGGAGTTGATGTTTTCGTAGGGCTCAGAAAGAAGAGCAACATCTACATTATTTTCAGCAAGCGTTTGCCATAGTAGGTCAGTGGTTGGTGTTGAGCTGCAAAATCTTCATGTTTTAAGTTTGTGCACCGCCTCTTGATAGGGGCTGAGGGCACTAGATGGCAGTGAAGCCGTCTAGCTTAGGTGGAGCCGTCATTGGCGAACGCAGCAGAAATATACTTTGGGTCCAAGGATGGGCTCAATGCCAGCCCTGCGAAGAAGTTTTTGGAGCAGTCTTGCTACTTGGAGCTGATGATGAAAGTCGAGGGGTGAGGTAGGGTCCACTAGACAGGGCTAGTTTACTGGGGCGGCAGCCCATGGTCGGGAAAAAACCCGAGGCATTCCGGTAACGTAGAACCTGTTGTCATGAGAATGCTTCCCTTTCTATCCCATCTTTGGGTATTTTCCCCTATTTTATAAATTCTTTAACAAACACATTTGCGCACCTTTGTATAAAATAGTTTTGCAATATGAAGTCCGGGGAAAGGCTAAACATAGTTTTTAAAGCCTTGAACTGTTCCGAAAAGATACATGGTATATAATTTATTAACTATTCTAGCCACTCTTCCCTAATAACTTGCGATAATGAAAGATAATTTTCGTCGACTTCGTTTTCAAGTTTTTCGCTCTTTTTATAAGAAAACCTATAATAATACTTTTTTTATGATAATAGGTCATATTCAATCACTGTAGTAAAGTCGAAAAGTAGACCGTTAATATTAATGCCAGGGTCTGTCCACTTCGTATTTTTCACGCACATACAATAGTTTAATATTGTGGCAGAAGATTCTTGAAGCAAAACTGGTATTTAATTTCGCATTAAAATAAATGTTCCCCTGTTTTTATCGGGTTTAAGTATGCTGCGAGTTCCCTGTATGCTTTTATAATAATATTTATAATACTAGTGTAGCAAACCATATTTATTCAAAAATGCTTATTAATTATTTTATTTATTTATACCTTGACTAAACTTTCCATTACTACCAAAATATAATTGGATGGTTAGCGAAGGGGGAGGCAGCGTGGCATCGCCAATCATTCCCATTAGAAAGAGCAAGGTTCCGCCTTATAACTATGAAAGTCCCAACCTCCTATGGTCTCTATAGAACCACCACGAAAAGAGTAAAAATTACGTTTTTTCACGACAGTATTTGCTTACTCTACTGAAATATCGTTGAAGAGAAATGTATAACGCAATTGTTATTCCTGCAAGCATTTAACTAAGGTTTTATAATTCACATTTATGAAAATTTTGTTTTATCGTAAAATTTATAAGTGTATTTTTAAAAAGAACAAACATCGCAGGTGAAAGTTTGGAATAAAAACTTACTCGATTTTTTAGTCCAAATTTTCACTATTCACTATTCATTTTTACTATAAAAATATTGTTTTATTGTAACACGTATAGATGTATATTTAAAAAACTAAAAAAAAGCTCCGCAAGAAAAATTCTTTACTATTTATGAAAGCATTGTTTTACCGAAAACCGAGGGTCAATTTTACTCATTTTAAAAACCATAAAAGTTCTATCGAACCTCAGTTTTTGGTTTTTCCAGCATTTAGGCAAGGTTTTTTAATTCATAATAGATAAAAAAAAGGATATTTTGAACTTTTCGAAAAAAGTGCAGGGTAGCAACTCTTCATCTCTTGTTGCGAATGAATATTGTTCCCTTTCGGTGCTTCTATTTGAGTAAAATAAGTGTGGGAAATTTTTAAGGTTAAATATTCCTATTAATTCTTAATGGTAATTTATAAAAAGTACTATACGAGGCTGATAAATAGTGTACAATAATTTTTAAAATATGTACTTAAAAAAAAAAATAAAAATAAAAATTAGTCTTGCCATAAATTCTGTGAAAAATTTTACAATGCATACGACGAGTCCCAGAAAAAAGTTCCGTTATTTTGCTTTTATTCGTATGCATTGTCTAATCATAAACTATACTAAGTTTTGTGGCAAATTTCGCTTGTTAACAATGGAGTGGGGAGCTAAGGAAAATCGCATTGCAGTGATTGCATTATTTAAGTGTGGTAAAAGTGCAAATAAGATTTACAAACTGCTGAAAAAACTGAATATTTCGCGAATGTTTGTTTACCGCACGATCAATCGGTTTTCCGAAACGACTGAAGTGACAGACTGAAGAAGAAGTCGTCCTTGCGTGGTTCGAACCAGTACAGCTTTAAATCCGTTCGGGAAAAAACTCGTAGAAATCCTCTTAGAAAGCAAAAAATCATGTCCAGAATTAGAATCGACAGATGCAAGCAGCTTCTTCGGTAGCACGCGGTTAACGGCCATGAAAATATTCTGGGTTCACAGCGCAGAAAATTGGTCGTCGGAAAGTCCAGATCTGAATCAATTAGACTTCAGTTGTGGTCAGAATTGGAGAACATGACCTGTCGAAGACCTCACAGAAATTTGTAGAGTCTCAAACAATCTTTGGTTGGATCTATGACGTCAAACCGTGTGTGCTGCAATAGCTGAATGGCCTATTTTTCAACCAGTTTCATTAATGTGTTGCTGAATGGTTGGCTGTTATGCGATCTATTGCATTCACGACATCGACTAGATTTGCATTAAAGAGATTTTACTAATACAAATCTGCATTGCAAAAAAGTTTTAAATGTAGGACACACCGTTTATGTTACACTTAAAATATGTTGTTGACTTAACTTTTAAAGATATGAAAGATGATTTTGGATTTTCTGCATCCTTATTTCCTTGGCTTGTGTTTTCATGAAAAGAAAAGGACGGCTTTGAAGGAAATGTTTCCGTAGCCGAAAGATGCTGATATCTCTTATTGAGATCAGCTTCACACTCATTCCAAAGTAGTTTATCGTAGTCAAGTTGCCCTTCCCACTTCGACCAGGTTGTGGGATTAACCTTCGACATGACTTAATGTATTAAAATGGCTTTGAAAATGTTTTATCACCACTCCAGCATAGCAGTAAATCACACATAGCAGATACGGTCGATCATAGACCTTAATGAAAGCGCTGATGGTTTTTGCATTGTTGGCATCTGAAAAAGCTTGGATATTATGTTCGAAAGTATTAGACATTTTTTAAGGCTAGCCAAATATTTTTGGTAGTTTTTTTTCAACATTGGGAATGCAAAAGTTCTTAGGGCTTCGCCGGATAGCCACGATACGGAACGGTTAAATTTGTCTATGTCCGGAATTGTCGGATTATTATAATATGTACAAGACTCTCAGACAAGTTCCAAAAATCCTTAAATTCAGAATATTATCCATGAAATTTGGCAGCGAAATTTTGGGAAGTCACAAGCCATGAGGCGTAAGATTTAATAGGAGCTTTCGTTTACGACTACGGCTACCTCGATAGATGTCAACTTCTTAAAATTCTTCAATGTCTGGCTGAACTTTAGCTTTTCGCTACAAGTACAGTATTTACGATGTCAAGTCGGCATATTAGATCGGCTGGATGTTTAATGTATGTATATTACGAGCAAATATTTCAATAAGCTTTCGAAAATTTAAAAGCTGGGATCAAAATTAATGGTCAGCTTTTAAATAATATTCGCTACGCCGATGACACAACCCTTTTTATAAGACCTTCACTCGTTGGTGAATGAGTAATTTGGCTAAAATATAAACGTAAAAAAGACAAAATACATGATTGTAAGCTGAAACGGCAACATGTATAATAACAGCATTATTTATATAAACAATCAAGTGATAGAACGTGTCGCTAAATTAAAATATGATATCTTGGCTGTGGATTGGAAGAAAATTTGACTTTTGAATAGGAAATCCGATGCTGAATTGATGCTGTTTGAGAAATATTTGTAACTGGACTGGACTTACAACAATCGGCGACCTTGTGCATACAGCTCGAGTCCGTAAACAATTTGAATTTGAAATAGTTCGCAATATTATATAATTTTATAATTAAGCGTATAAGCGCATTTATTATTGCAGTGATATGTATTTAATAGGTCTATTTATAAGTTCGTGCGGTTTTACAACAGATGGCGTAACTTGATTATTATTCCATCGATCCACATTTCCAAACATTCATTGGAGAGCTACTGTCGTAAGGCACAAACGTCAGTATAAGTTTTTTATTTGAAGCGTAAACAACAATATTTTTACCACACTTGAAAATGTCGAATTTCGTGCCAAATAATGTGTTTTTGCGGGGAATTCTTCTTCATTATTTTAATATGAAGAAAAAAGCAGCCGAAAGTCATCGTATCTTGGTGGAAGTTTATGGTGAGCATGCTCTATCTGAGCGAACGTGCCAGAAGTGGTTTGCACGCTTTAAAAGTGGTGATTTTGGCTTGGAAGACGAAGAACGCGAGGGTGCGCCGCCAAAGTTCATGGATACCGAATTGGAGGAATTGCTCGATCAAGATCCGGCTCAAACGCAAGAAGAGGTTGCAAAAACTTTGGGAGTTGATCAATCAACCATTTCCAAACGTTTAAAAGCCATGGGAATGATCCGAAAGGTAGGCCATTGGGTGCCGTATGAATTGAAGCCAAGAGACGTTGAACGCCGTTTTATGGCATGCGAACAACTGCTTCAACGGCACAAAAGAAAGGGTTTTTTGCATCGAATTGTGACTGGCGATGAAAAGTGGGTCCATTACGACAATCCAAAACGTCGGGCAACGTATGGATACCCTGGCCATGCTTCAACATCGACGTCGGCGCAGAATATTCATGGCCTGAAGGTTATGCTGTGTATCTGGTGGGACCAGCTGGGTGTTGTGTATTATGAGCTACTGAAACCGAATGAAACGATTACGGGGGATGTCTACCGACGACAATTGATGCGTTTGAGCCGAGCACTGCGAGAAAAACGGCCGCAATACGCCGATAGACACGACAAAGTTATTTTGCAACATGACAATGCTCGGCCACATGTTGCACAAGTGGTCAAAACATACTTAGAAACGCTCAAATGGGATGTCCTACCCCACCCGCTGTATAGTCCAGACCTTGCGCCATCCGATTACTATCTCTTCCGATCGATGCAACATGGCCTGGCTGACCAGCACTTCCGTAATTACGATGAAGTCAAAAAATGGATCGATTCGTGGATTGCGGCAAAACCGACCGAATTTTTCACAAAGGGAATCCGTGAATTGCCAGAAAGATGGGAAAAAGTAGTAGTAAGCGATGGACAATATTTTGAATATTAAATTTGTAACCATTTTACGTCAATAAAGTTTCAAATTTCGAAAAAAAACCGCACGAACTTATTCATAGTCCTATTAATTAAATTTAATGTATTTCCATGAATTCGATAACATCCAATGTGGATATTCAATAAAGAAGAAGAATGTTAATTTATCAATCATGTCGGTTTTTATTTTTGGAATGCTCTTTTTTAATATAGTACTTTGTCTTGGTCTGGCTTTGCGGATTTTCGTTTTTATTGTTTATGGCTGTTTGTTCTCAAGAATGCGGCGACAATGATTTTCCTCGGGGGGTTTTTCAACAAAAAAAGCGAAAACGAAAACGAAAAACGAGCACAAGTGACAAAATTACGAAATGGTCGAATTCAATATAGATAAAAAGTGGTGTTAATGTATTTGAAGACTTGATTCGAGGATGCTTACGTGCGGAAGACCTCAAATTCCGGAGTACATTGAAAAATCACTGCTCTCATTAACACTCAAAAAAAAATTTACAAATTCATAACGGTATTGGGCAAAGGTATAGTAGTTGCTTACGTCGGTAGTAGTAAGTAGTTTATTCGCTGTCTATTTGTTTTTACCGCCAATTTGAATGCAGTTTTGACGAATACAGTTTACCAAAACGCGTTATTACTGTCCGCTGCGAAAATGTTTGAAAGAACCATCCAATCTTGGATTTTACAAGAAGATAATGATCTCAAGCATCTAAGCCGAAGGTGTGTAGAATGGAAACTGTTGACGCAACGAAGTAGCTTTCAATACCAATGTACATTTTCAATAGTATAGCACATTAATACTACTTTATGTGACCATTAATTGTTCTTTAGTCTGCATTCCAGTTATTCGAAATTTTGTACAGGGTGGGCCATATAGCGTTTGCTTTTTGAACCACGTATTTTTTTGAGAATGGTAACACAAATGACATGTCAAACGTGTTCATAATTTACTTAAAGGTTTGACATTTACGAAATGGGACACTATACGCTTGAACAAAATTGGGAAATATTGAAAACCTATTTCCAAAGTGGTGAGTCTTCTTCTTCTTCCGCGGTTACAGTAAATGCCGAGGGTTACCGTGACATGCTCAACGAGTTTTTGTTTCCAAAAATTGAAGAGGATGACATGGACGACATTTGGTTTCAACAGGACGGTGCAACTTGTCACACTACCAAAGATACACTCGAACCTTTGGCTACCGTTTTTGAAAACCGATTAATCAGCCGAAATTCCGATATCAATTGGCCGCCTCGGAGCTGTGATTTAAGCCCGTTGGACTATTTTTTGTGGGGAGCCGTTAAGGACAAATGCTATGCGAACCATCCAGAGACGATTGATGCTTTAAAACACGAAATCGAAGTTGCCATTCATGAAATTGGAGCCCAAACAATCGAAAATGTGCTTAAAAATTGGGGGATCGAATGGCCTACTGTAAAGCCAGTCGTGGCAGTCATTTGAATTTGAACGATATTATTTTCTTTCTTTCTGTCTTTGTAAACTCTTAACAAGTGAGGTAATAATTAAAACATTAAATACATAACTCTAACTTCGTTTTATTCCTAAACGGCTACGGGCCTAGAACCATCGAAGACCTGTATTGTATTTCAAACTAAAATAAACTTAATTTTCCGCGGCGTGAAATAAAAAGTAATATTAATTCCACGAAAATTGCGAAAATGGTGGGGGTCGTTCGTATCAAGCCTGTAAATGCGAAGAATTACGACATATGGAAGCTACATTTGCGTGCGGTTTTAATTAAAATGATTTATGAGCAAATGTGAACGGGAACACAGAGTGTCCGGATGATGCAGCAGTGAATAAAAAAAGTATTTAAAAGCATGCGTCGATAGTATGCTTGCAATAAGTTCAACAGAATTAAATCTAATTTCTGAGTGTACAAGATCACAAAAAATGTGGCAAAAATTGCAAGCGACGTTCGAGTTAAAAGGACCCGCTCGAAAGGCGACATTGTTGAAGAGAGTTGCGCTCTCGCATATGAAAGAGGGTGATTTGGTAAGAAGCCATTTAAATGACTTACGATGCAGTCGCGAAACTGAAAGAAATTGGCGTAGAGATCGGTGACGAATTGATTGAAATTTTACTATTGTACAGTTTACCAGACTCGTACGAAACATTCCGTTGTGCGTTTGAAACTCGCGATGCCAAAGCGCGAAATGCTTCGAAAATATTTGAAGAGTGTGAATCACGAAAAGTAAAAAATACGCAAAAGGCCAATATGTATAACGAAAAACAATGAATATAGGTGCAGCGGTGGGAAACGCGCAGAAACGAACGAAATGTTTGCTCTTACAAGTATGGTAAAAGCGGGCATTATGCAAAAGGGTGTCGTTCAAAAAGACAAAGCAATCGAAGAGCCAACAAAACCAAAGAGAAAAATGTCTCCTTATGAGCAACAGCAATTGTTTGTTTTTTGTCCAAATAGAAATGACAACTGGTGTTTAAACAATAGGTGTAATTCCCACATGAGCGCTGACAAAAATAATTTTGTTGAGCTGGTAGAACTAAATCATGTGTTAAATTTAGCTAACAATAACTGTACAAATATTATTGGTACAGGCGACGTAAAATAACAGTGGCTGAAAAAGGTTGTGAAAAGAATAAAACATTAAGGCATGTAATCTATGTTCCGTATTTGCATACTAATTTGTTGTCGGTATCGAAAATAACAAACAAGGGCTATGAAGTACATTTTCGCAAAAACGACGCAAGATTTATTGACAAAAATGTGGTAATACCGAAGTGATGATTTACATTTTATGAAGGACTATAAAAACAGTGCGTTTGTGTCTTGAACCAAAAGTGAATCAATATGACACTGCCGAACGGGCCACCCGAATGCATTTCTTTAATACATGATTCTGAACGTTGAGGAGACTTGTTGGAATGTAAAATTGTGTATAACGTACATTAGCATGCAACTCTGATTGTTTTATTGTTTTTGCTTTACTGACTTTAACACTTACGTGTATTCAAACGGCGAACGAATTAACATCTGAATAATATATATTAATATTACAAGAGAAAGAGAATAGACACTAGAGACTAGCCGTGATTATTTACTTGGAAGCAAAGCCAAGTCAAAAGTTTGTTATCCAACAGTTTGTTTAATATTTATTATTTTCTTATAAAAGTGTATTATATAACAAAAATCCAGAAAATCCATATTTCAAACTTTGTAAGAAAATTATAAAAATTCAACAAATTTTATATAAATGTTATGCCCAGGGGGGTGTATATGTTAAAATATTTATTTTCCAGCAAATACGTTTTGAAACACTCACCCAGTGATTTGCGCTATAGCAACGAAAATAATTTCAATTTACGCACAAATATGTTTACTATTAACTTGTAAACACTTTGTGTTTATATACACAGATTTTGTAATTTTAGAATGTACATATGTATGTGACACTTTTCTTATTAATTCAAATTAATTATATGCGCTCCACGTTTTTTATTATAAACTAGCTGACCCGACGAACTTTGTTCCGCCCTAGAGGCAATAAAAAAACAGATTTTTGATTTTATTAAGTTAATTTTTTTATTAATCAAGTATTTCAATGAAGCTTTAATAGATTGCACTCTTCAGTTAAGCACCTTGTGATACACGACAGTTTTTGTTTTATTATCAGGTGCAAGAACAAACAACGCAGATGGTTTTCCGACCCGTGAACATGCGACATATGATTGACCATGTGAGAACCATTAATTTTCTAGATTCAGACCACAAACATTCAAGGATTGGCCTTGTGATTTGTTAATGGTCATGGTGAATGCAAGACGGATCGGAAATTGAAGTCTTTGAAACTCAAACCGAAGGTTGGTTGGGATCATCGGGATCCTCGGAATGAGAACTTCTTCACCTTCGAATTTCTCTTAGAGTATCGTCGCGTAAATCACATTGTTCATCAATTTATTTACCACCAAACGCGTACCGTTGCAAAGTTTTGGTGGGCTTATGTTTCGAAGCATGATTACTACGGAGCCAACTTTTAGGCGTAAATTGTGCGGTGGTAAGCCAGGCACATCCAAGGAGTTTAAAAATTCAATTGTATTGGCTTCATCTTCATTTGTTACACAAATTCTTAGCCGCTAAAATTGCTCGGGAATGCTTTGGGAATACTTTATTGAAAAGTTCGTCTAACGATGAGACAAAGTTACAGAAATTCTGAGGAAATGAAATCAATCCGCTCGATTCGTCGACAGGTATTCGACCATTACCGATAGTCAGTAATTGCTCAGAGAAATCTTCAGTAGATGTATCTTAAGTAATGCAACTCTCATAATTGTTGTCAGCTGAAGTTTCTTCACATAGCGCCATAGATTCGATGATTTGAGGCAAGCGTTTATTTCGTCTTGGCGAAAGTCACCAGACAGTAAAATCATTGCACCTCCAAAACATCTCGAGTCATTGCGTATATCTTTCAATGTTCGGTTAAGTGCTTCTAATGCACGTTTATGCGCCATTGTGCATTCGTCCTAGATGATGATTTTCGATGCTGATAAAACTTTGGCCATTGCTGAGTTTTTTGAAATATTACATGTCGGTTATTAAATTTTTTGAAGATTTAACGGCAATTTTGATGCTGAATGAGCCGTGCGGCATCCTTCTAACAATGTGGCTGCTATTCCAGAAGAAGCAACTGCAAGCGCAATGTTGAATTTCGCACGAACAGTGGCTAAATTTACTGACATTAGGAATGTCTTACCAGTTCCACCAGGGGCATCAAGAAAATATAAACCACCATCATCAATTGCCTTCATTAATGTATCATAAACTTCTTTTTGTTGGCGATTCAACAGTGGTACATTTGTTTGAACTACTAAATCTACTTGCTGATCTCTGTTATTCGCTCCACGATTTCGCATTGCCAACCAAGCCGTTTCATGGGCTGCTTCGCTTTACTGTTGTGATTGAGAATAAAAATTCCTGTGATTATATATTTCTGACAAAATTTATATTATCAAATTTTCTACTTAACCATAGACAAAATTACGTTTAGCTGTCATTTGCGACTTCACGGAAACGCGTTTGAATGGTCCTATGCTACCGTTTCCTGGTCCTAAGCTTCCTCTCCACCAATTTTCAGCCAAATCGGTTCAGCCGTTCCCGAGTTATAAATAGTGTAACTAACATGACTTTCTTTTATATATATAGATTTCATAAATGGTTTATAATGAAAATCAAATTTATCAAGAATAATCTACGAGTCTAAGAAAAATTATTTTCTACTGTTTATTATATTACATTTATAGAAACGTGGTATATTGCAATTATTGGCAATTATTGCAATTTGCGAAATTACCTTTGTTTGGTTTTGTATTGTACAATATTAATATTACCCTTCTTCGAATTTTCCAAATCTTCCTGCTGGTTTTTCTAAACTCCGCTTGTAACATACTTCTTAATTTTGATTTACAATTTGTATATTACTTCTATGACAATCACGCTCTTATCTATTTATTTTCTTTAGGTTCATATTGGCTGTATTCCACCGATGTGTGACTTTCTAACAGTCGTTGATTCAGACATCGTTCAAGTAGTTTTGAACGCACTGGAAAATATTTTAAAAGCCGGAGAAAAATTCGCTGCACGTCCAAATCCGTACGCAATGGCAATAGAAGAGTGTGGAGGTACATATGCTTATTATTTTATTTTATAAGAGCTTACATTATATAAGCTTTAAAAAATATTACTATAAAATCATAACTAAGTGTGCTAAACAATTTAGTAGTATTAAGTAATAAAATAAGTTTATGGCCCATATATGGTATTATGGAAATCTCCAAATTTTTTAAGTCCATTTCCGTCATGGGCAAAATTTGAAGACCAAAATGGAAGACCATGTTGCAGAAGTTTGTTACGTTTAATTCAGAAGGACTGAAGTGGCAAAATTGCAATTAAATAAAACGGTATAGTTTTGCAAAAAAAATTTATGAGAAATGAACGAGCTATTTGATAATAAATTATAGAAAGGTATGGTAATTAGCAAAACAAATTTCAAACTCAAGTTATATTTTGAATTTATTACATTTTTATGACTTTGGTTCATAAAAAATCTCCCGCATTTAAGATGAATTTTCGAATACGCTGACTTCCCTGAAACAGTTTGTAACTTTTGTAGCGTTATAAATACACATTTCGAATAAAAGCCGTTTGGGACTATAAATAAGCTTTTGGCAATAACTTTATTCCAGAGCCGTCTACAAAAAAAGATATTTCGAAAATGAGCAAAATCGAGCTATTAAACATAGCCCATAAAGTCTCCTTTCAACTTACAAATATTTTTAAGTTGAATAAAAACACAATAAAAATGCATAGTTCAAAACATGTGTTATATATTTATTTCCTCATTGCATAGTACATAAGTTAAAAAACGAAAGTTATGAAATTTTTTCACCTCGTTTTTTATATAACAGTAAGCAATTGCAGCAACATGTAAATATAGCAACCAAAACAGAATGTCGGCATTCAATTTTAAAACATACAGAAAAAGCTTTATAAATAATATTTTGCAAAGCCACTTTACTTGTTACTACATTAAGTCGAATTATTTCTTTTAATACCCACCTGATCAAAAAGTTCCCGTAATATATTCAGAAAAAACAAAAAAAGTTTATTCCTCAAAAGGTATATTATGGCCCTCAAAGTACTCCCAATCAACTGCAACGCACTTGTGCCAGCGTTTGATCGATTTTTCGCCTTCGATTTTTCCATTACCTTCTCTTGGCTGTTTTAACACATTCCCCGTAGTGGCTTTTTGACTCCATCAAACAGAAAAAAATGCAGGGAGCCATATCAGGTGAATTCGATGACTGTTGGATGGTTTTCGTTTCGTTCTTCGTAACAAATTCACGGATAATGATGGCGCTGTGCGACGGTGCGTTATCACGGTAAAAATTCACGAGTTGTTTTCGCACAAGTCCTTTCTTTTTTGGCTAATTGAACAATTTATATGGTTAAAAAAGTAAAACCTTAGTCAAATATGAAGGAACTCTAGATGCAAGAGTTCTGCAGTAGTAGAAAGTTGAAAGTACGATTTTGAGCTTTCTACAAGGTTAGACTATTTAAGTCATTTTGCCAAATATGCATCAAATGCCGTCGGCCATTGAGGAAATCGAAATTGATGAATTTTTCATAGTTCTCATATGGCAGGAATAGATGGAGCATTCTATTGATGAGGATGGCCCAACAAATTTTTTTCTTTAGGCAAATGGGAAATTTGTTTTTATTTAATATTTTATCCGTGCTGCCAACAGTTTAAATATTACCATTGAATTCCCGTGGAAAGATGTGCTTTGTTCCAAATTTTATATAAAATGTTTACAGATGGATATTATTTAATCTTCTCTTCACAAATGTCCAAACAACGATACCCTATGCTTGTTTACAAAAATAATTATTTGAACAATTTTTATAGGGAACCTGAAAACCGCACCAAAATGAAGAAAAGTGTTGAAAATTAAATATTTATCTAGATTTTTTTTAGAAAGCATACTGGATAATTTTATGGACGTTAGTTAGGGGAAATTAAAAAAATACATAAACATCTGTATCCATTTTTCAGTCAATGCTAAAGCTGTTAGTGATATATATAGTGGCTATTTATCCACTTGACTAAACACATTTTATCATATTTACGAATTTTTCGTAATACTCCTTTATTCAAGTTTTGCCCTTTCCTCGTTTTTGATCGAAGATCCTTGGGCATTGCACTCTGTTAAGTTGAATAGTACTTGTCGCAAATACTCATTTATCCAACAAAGAGATATAATAGCGGTCAATGAATACTTGACTACCTTCTCTGGGATGTGTTAGAAGTTTTTGTCCGACAGTACCACCAGTTTCTAAATGTTTATTTGGCTTACCATCGGTCCTTGTGTATATAAAATAATTCAGTATTAAATCATTATGCGACGCTAAAACAAAGCTTTTAATCCTATTGGATTTGGTTTGCTTTTTAAATATTGTTTCAGACTCGATGTTCTTGAAAACGGAGACTTTTATTTGAGGTCAATAACACATACGTATCCTTCGAAGTTTCATGCACCCGTCTCAAATAGGGGCCCCTACAAGTTCTTGATCTCCGAAGGAACTGAATTCAAAATCTATGCCATTCCGCTCCTTCATATCGTCTTCATCATTCTGCTAATTTACCTGCCATTTTCACTAATATGTTACAAATGTGCTGCTGGTTAAGCGGAAAAATGTCAAAAATAAGGGTATTCGAATAAAATGGCTTATAAAATCTATAGTCTCTCTCTCTTAGCTTCACTGTCTGTGGTGGACCATAGCTTCATCAACAAGCGTCCTCCAATTCAGTATCTCTCTTGCCTCATTTCTCCAATAACGAGCGTTCATCGCTTTTAAGTTTGGTTCTACGTCATCAAGCCGTCTTGTTTTTTGGGAATTCTTATGATGTGGCCAATCCATCTCATCCGAAGCGCTTTAATAAAATGTATTACATTTTCACCACCAATAAGGTTTTCAATTTCGTTGTTGTAACGTAAAAATCTATACATTACCTTTTACCTTGTTTATTGAAAAAAAGGTGAGTGCTGAATATTAACATGAGCTCCAAGTGCTTGGTTTTGGTTCGAGATGAGCGATCTTCTCCTACACTTAGCACGTACTGGCCGCAGTTTTGACGTTGCTATTTTTATTTAAGGATCCGCAAATCCTTCAGGTTTTAGTTTTGTAAGCTTTATATACATTTTATTGAAAAATCAAAACCTACAATCTTTTGATTTCGAACAATAATAGAAGAAACAGCACTTATATTACATTTTACTTTCTGTCTTATTTATGCCCTAATTTTTTATCTGGGGAAATAAGTGTAAATAAATTAGTGATTCGCTTTTTTTCTTTCATTTTACTTACTTTAATATACAAATTAATACAAAAGTGTACAGCGTGTACCAAATTAAAGTTAAAAAAATAAGAAATATAAATTAGTTTCAGTTGTCTGCATAACCCCACAAAAAACTTAACGATACCAAGTCGCAACTTCACTGCTTTCAACGCTAATTCGACATATGTAAATTTATTTAAATATGTATATTAAATAAATTTAATATGGGACTACCGAGTTTACATGCCGAATTTTGCTTATTCACATAGCCAACAAGGTGAAAATAATGGAGTCTCATCTATTACACAGTCCTGCGAGGGTGAGTTCCTAGAATGGCTGTACTTGTTTCTTGTAGTTTTTTATGCGCTGAAAACGAATCTGACCTTCAAAATGCTCCATCACGTCAGGATTTTTGGTAAATGAAGCCTAAAAGGTCAAAAAATGGCCATTTTAGCCATTTTTGATAATTTTTTTTGGGATAGAAAATTTTTTCATTTATTTATATAAAATTAGCTTACAACATAAATCTTATAAGCTATTTTAAGTTAGGGGCTATAGCAGCGAGGCCTTAAGCTCGATAATTTTATATACATATGCATACTTCCATTCTTAAACTTAGTAGATACAATTTTATTTTAAATCTTATGGTAAAGATTGGTTCTTTTGAGGAATTTTGTTATTAGGGATATTGACTCAAGAGAAGGGACTGAGAGGTGTGAAATTGGGTTTGTGTTAGTGAATATTTGTTCTCTACAGGTAGCATACAGGGGGCAACTCAGTAGAAGATGAGTTACTGTGACTAAGATATCTGTGTTGCAAGTACAATATAATGGGTTTGTGTTATTCATAAGATGGCCATGTGTTATTTTCGTGTGTCCTAACCTAAGGCGTTCGAATTTTATAATGTCTAGTCGTGAAGGTTTTTTATTAGTTTTTTGTAGAAAATCTGTTATATTGGTCTTTGTGTAGTTAACGTTTTTATACCAGTCATTGGTTAGATTCCATTCAAGGAGTTGTTTGTTGTAGAAGTGTTGTTTAATATGATTTTTAATATCGAGTAAGTTGAAATTGTCTGTGCTAGTTACTGGGCTTCGATGAGCTTGTTTCGCGGATTGGTCAGCGAGGCTGTTCCCAACAATATTATTGTGCCCAGGCACCCATATTAAAATAATTTTTGGGTAGTGTTGTGTGATAATGTGTCTGATTTTGTTTGGGTAATAGTCACTGTTATTTATATTGGCTATGGAATTAAGAGCGGAGAGTGAGTCTGAGCATATAGCAACCTTTTTTCTCTTGTGCTTTACTAAATTTATTGCTTCAGATATGGCAATAATTTCGGCTGAATATATAGAACTATAATATGGAATAATTGATATTTTTATAATTTCATTTTCTAGGGTTATGCTATATGATATATTTTGGTTTATCTTTGACCCATCAGTATAAATAAAAGTATAGTTGGAGTATTTGTTTTTAACTTCGTTGAACATTGCATGATATTGAATCGGATTTGTGTTGTTCTTGTTGAAGATATGCAATGAAGTGTCAATTGCTTTTGGGTTAAAGGACCATGGGGGATGGATATGAATATCGTATTTAGTTGGCTTTAAAAGTATACCTACTGCTGAGCAAAGTACTGTTGTTCTGCTTATAGCAGACTGTATTTTAAGGGTGGTTGTCCTCTTCTTTAGGTTATTGACGATATTGTAAAGCGGGTTGTCTTGCTTTGTTATGAGAGCTTTAAATAGTTTAGCAGTTGTTAGGTCTCTTTGATTTTCGAAATTCAATATTTTTGATTCAAAAAATAAATTTGCGATTGGTGTAGAGCGCAGGGCTCCCAACGCGGTTCTTATTGCAGTGTTAAGTAATGACTTGATTTTGTTTATGAGATAGTTAGGAGCATATCCGTAAAGAAAAATGCCATAACTGATTTTGGGTATAAATAATGTTTTTACAATTGTTAAGATAGATTGAGTGTCGCATTGAAATTTTGGGGAGGCTAGACATTTCACAATGTTTAATTGTGTGACCAGGGAAGTGCTTAGGTGATCGATGTGGGAGTTCCATCTGTATCTCTTATTGATAATGATTCCTAAAATTTTTAACTCATCACAGGGAAAGAGGTTTATGTTTCGTGAAAGCACAGTACATTGACAATTGTGCTTTCGACAGAGATGAATGTACCGATTTTTTGTTGGTGATAAGTTTGCTCCTGAGTAATCGCACCAAGTTAAGATGTCGTGAAAAAGGTTATTCAGGTCAATTATTGGACACTTTTCTTTATTTGATTTAATAATAATGTTAAAGTCATCTGCGTAGGCGCAAAAGTCAATTTCTTTATGGAATGATATTACAGAGCATAGTTTTTCATACGCAATCAAGAACACAATGACAGATAAAGGGGATCCTTGGGGAATACCATTGTCTGTTGACCAGAAATCAGAGAAATGGTTATCTATTCGTACCATAAACTTACGATTTGACATAAAATTGATAATATAATTGGTGATTTTGGGGCCAACCTTCCATTTTACGAGTTGGTCAACTACCGTGTGTATGCCTATTTTATCATACGCCTTTTCAAAGTCAAGAGAAATAATTGTTAAATGGCTTTTTGATGAGAGCTTGGCTGCAGCTAGATAGTCTAACAGTAGTAGACTATCTGCTGTAGATTTTCCTCTCTTGAAACCCATTTGTCGGCTATTCAATAATTTGTTTTTTGTTACAAACCACCAAAGCCGATTTTCTATTATCCTTTCTAGAACCTTAGCGAAGCATATGTTTAAAGATATCGGTCTGTATGATTTTGCTTGTGTTTTATCGGACTTTGGTTTTGGTATTGGTATAATAATGCTGTGTTTGAAGGACTGCGGGATAATTTTGTTATGAAGAATCGCGTTGAATAAATTTAAAAGGCGCTTTTTAAAAATTTCAGGAGAGTTTCGCATCATTGGATATGTTATCCTATCTAAGCCTGGAGTTTTTCCTTTTAGCTTAGTTAGTGCAGATATCATTTCCAGATGATTTATATCTTGTTCTAATATATTCGCATCTCTACAGGGTTGTGCATACACTTGAGATTGTAAGGTCGCTCTTTTCCTGTTTTGAAAGCTACTTGGAAAATTTTGGTCCGAAGCTGAATTGCTCCAGTATTTAGCCAGCTCATTAGCGATATCTTTTGGATCTGTGTGAGATTGATTGGGATTGTTTAGGGACTGTAGGCAATGTATACCGTGGGGGAGTTTGTATCCACAAAAGCGTCGTATAGTCATCCAAATTTTCTTTGTGGGGGTGCTAGGACTAATTTCTGCTGTAAACTTTTGTATCGAACATTGTTTGGAGGTTTTAATTTCTCGTTTAAAGGCAGATTTTGCTTTTTTATACTCAATTAAATTTATTTCAGTCATGTTCGATCTGAATATATGAAACCGCCTGTTTTTCTCAGCTTTTAATTTACTTAAGTTATGATTCCACCACGGCACTGATCTTTGTTTTTTATTATTTAAAGTTTTTGGTATAGATTCATTAGCAGACTGTAGAATAATTTTCCTAAGGTTGGGTGCTTCTGCATTAACATTACGGCTGATAGGTCGGGTTGACTCGAACTGTCTACATTTCTTTTCAAATAGTTCCCAGTTTGCAAGATCAGTTTTGAATGAAGTCTTACTTGCTGCGTTCGGTTGGTTAATAGGTGGGAAGAGAGAAATGAAAATTGGGAAGTGGTCGCTTCCGTTTAAATCATTGTGAGTCCTCCAATCAGCGTGAACGGCAAGATCGGGGGTACAGAGAGTCAGGTCTATGTGCGTGAGTGTATTGTGTGTGGAAAAGTGTGTTGGTGATTTGTCGTTTAGTAGAACGAAGTGAGATTGATTAATAAAATTTGACAAGATGTTGCCCTTCCGGTTGTTGACGCGTGAACCCCAGCTTTGGTGCCAACAATTAAAGTCGCCAGTGATAATGCCTGAGTGATTAGTTTGATTAAATACAGTTTCTAGGTTGCGGTAATGAAGATTGTAAGATGGGCGACAATAGGCTGACGTGATTCTGAATTTTTTTGTTGAGTGTATTTCTAAAGTAATGTTGTCAAAGTCCTTTTCAGTTTGAATTATTTCGTGTTGTATAGATTTATGTATCAGTATAGCTACACCACCGTATGATGGGTTTGAGTTGAATGAATACAAAAGGAAGTTGTTTGGAATTGGGATGTTTTGGAATTGTGTCGGAATGTGGCTTTCTTGGATAGAAATAATTTTAGGTTTATAATTATTAATAAGAATTAGCAGTTCATTATAATTATTAATATATCCGTTTATGTTCCATTGTATGATAAGTAGTGTCATGATAAATTGTATGAATGAGTTTATCTAAGTATATATGTATGTGTATAAGTATAAATGTATAATAGAATCTAAGATATAAATTGAGTAACTAAGTTATTGATCTGTAGACATTGATTCTGATGAATCAGAATCGATATCTGCAATAGGTAATGTTGAATCGCAATCTTGCTTAGAATTTCCCTTCAACTTGTTGATTTTTTTTAACATGGCTTTTGTTCTGTTAGAAATGTTTTTAGGGTAGATTTTAGTTTTATTAGTATCGTTGGGTATAACGTCTATTGGCGTAACTGAAACTGTTAATTTCAAAATGTCATAACTTTTTTTTTAAAAATCGTACAATAATTTAAAAAAATGAGTTTTAAAGCTAAAGAGTTGTACTATGCGACCTTTTCGTCGAAAATTGAAAAAAAAAATTTGCTATCCCAAAAAAAATTATCAAAAATGGCTAAAATGGCCATTTTTTGACCTTTTAGGCTTCATTTACCAAAAATCCTGACGTGATGGAGCATTTTGAAGGTCAGATTCGTTTTCAGCGCATAAAAAACTACAAGAAACAAGTACAGCCATTCTAGAAACTGAAAAAAGTTAAATTTCGCAGGCCTGTGTTATTCTTTGTTTACTTGCGTACAATAAATGCAGTGGGTTTTTCGTTCCGAAATAATTTAAAACATTTCCCAATGTAGATCAAGCCTAAAGGGACTTATTTCATTTCTTGTCAATCTGCTGGACTATACTTACTATGACTCGGAAATAAACTTGTATTTAGGGCATTCTGTACATATATATTGTAGTATTTATGCATTATAGGAATTAAAATTGTAATTTTGAATAGAATATTTTATAATACATATTAATCTATTTCTTTTTAGGTTTAGACAAAATTGAGTATCTACAGTCCCATGAAAACCGCGACATTTATTACAAATCATTTTACATAATCGAACAATACTTTAGCAACGAAGAAGAAGACTCTCGTGTAGCACCTACAGAAGAAGAAACACAATACGCATTTAATCCAAATGTAGATACTCCGAAAGGTGGATTTTTATTTTAGCTATTGAGTTAGTGTGTCAACTACTCGTTGAGTTTAACTGAGAAAAGGATTTCTAATTACAAGTATATATATTTTATCAATTTCATAATCCTACGAAACATGATTAAAATATAAATTTTTGTTATTGTAATTTAACAAAGTAAGAATTGATCATTTTATTAATTTGTTTGCTATAATTTGAAAATAAGGAGATGTTTACATTTACACCTATATATATGTATATTTTGGAAATTTTATTTTATTTTTATGTTTGGATTTTTGGACTGTAATTTAATATTAATGATTATTTTCGCATTGTTACACTCTTAATAAAAATTTAACAAGATATTCAATATTTAATTATATTTTGATGTATTTGGTATTATATAACAAAGCTGAAAGGAATTTTACCAGCTATTGAAATTAAATTGCTTATGTATATGATTGCTTATATGTCATCTCTATTCCAAAACTAGGTATTTTATTTAAACTTGGAAATTTTAAAATCAACGTGTTTGTGTGGACTACCTTTTAAATTTGGTTCAACATAAATATGATGAACCGCGGCAAAGATAGAAAGTACGTCTTCAGAAGATTATATCGTTTGATGTAGAAGTTTTATCGACGAAAACAAATACATCGGAGCCAATAAAATTATCTAGTACGTTCAAAATGATTTTGTTTTTGTATCAGACAAAACAAGCGAGCAAAGTGAAAAACAAGAAAAAATATGGTTTCCCTCTTATTTATTGAAAAACTCAAGTGTTAACCTGCAACCATTTTGGCATTTATCAATAGTTGGTTATTCAATATAAAGAACAACATCAAATTTCAAACTCTATGTTTACTATTTTAGGAGCTGCTTTGGAATACGAATATGGTTTTTCTACAATTCCAATGATTTTTATGACAGGAGAGCAGGAAACAGCATAAGGGCTGCTAATACCAACAATTCGGCTGTGCCCACTTACATTGCTTTTTTTTACTTATGCTGCTGCTGCTTACACCAACATGTGAACTGTGAAAGGCAATTTGAGCTCCATTACTTCGTAATCACGCGAAATCTCAAGCGCCGTGGACAACTATTCAAAGGCGAAGGCAGACCTATAAATTATGAAAGATACCGAAATGTTGTAATTAGTCTAAATTATAGCATTGAGCTAGATGAATTAGCTACGAATAAAGCGTTACTTCTTACTCCTTTGTTACGGAGGACGATATTACTTCTTATGCTGCTAGAAATATAATATAAACATTGATAAAAATCAAATTTTATGTTTTAAACTCTTAAAAAAGGGTACTGATGTCCAAAGTTTAAAAAAAATTATTTTAAGTGAGGAGTTCCACCATCGTTATTTGACCAAATTCTGAAACTATCGATTTGGCCTGCTGATGTCAAGTTTCGCCCTTTGAAATTTTTTCCAAAGGACGACCTTCCAGACAAGAAAATATAGCCATATTTGGGACATGGGACTGGTACATCACTAAAGCAGTTAAAAATTTATTTTTAAAATATGGATGCCGTACTAAGTTGGAGACTACGCACTCGTAGAGCTCATTTGGATTTCGAAGTTATAATTCGGAAATTCTGGAACGTTAAAAGTACAGGTTGCTATTTCGGTTGTGTAGTTCTCATTGCAGTACACTGTAAATACATTAAATACGGACTCCATTCTTGACCAACTGAGTTTGTGTACGAGTAAAGGGATCATCTCGCCATTATTATTATTTATTGCTTTTACTTGAAAAGCTCGAAACAGCGCCTCATAAAAACCATTTGCCGTCCTAGTTCGCTTAAAACTGTTGGCCCCTCCATTTGTGGAACAATAAGATGCACACCACAAATAGGCTTAACCGGTTCATTACTTCTTCGTTGAAGATCTAATTCACCGGCCACCAGATTCGCAAGATTGCACGCAGGTTTGCAATTTGTTCGATGTTTGGACGCCAATCGCCGAGGTGCAACCCTTATTAAAAAAACTTCATTTTAGTCTTTCACCGAGATTCGAACCTACGTTCTCTCTGAATTCCGAATGGTAGTCACGTAGCAACCCATTCGGCTACGGCTATTAGTCTACCCAAATACGTGAACTCGTCCACCTCTTTAATTAGTTTGTCGTAAACCTTAAAAGATGCAGAGGAAGTGTTGGGTCCATAGTTCTAGTTTTATCAACATTTATTTTTCGGCCAACGCTTGATATACTAAAGGGTTCAGTTTTGATTGCATGTGGTTTTTTTGGCTGGAGAGAAGCACTATGTCGTCCGAAGAAGTGGGTCTTCCAGGCTCCTGTAGCTCGTTAACCTGTTCCGCTATTATCTACAGTGTGCCAATATGATCAACCCATGATCTGTTCGGTTTAAAGCCGGCTTGTTTTTCGCGAAGAGTTTTATCAATTCTATCGCCAACACAATTTAGAATTAGTTGCATAAGTCTTTCAGTATTGTCTACAGTAAGCTTATGTTTCTCCAAATACTGCATTCCCTAACAATACCTTTCTATGGAACTTTTACTGAAATTGCTTGCATCCAGTCTTCTGGCATCTTCTACAATTCCCACATTCAGTTGAAAAACAGCCGCAGAAATGGACTAACACCTCAGGATCAGAAATATTGTCAACACCAATTGATTTTCCGGATTTCATAGGCTTAATCGCTCAAATTATTTCGTCTATCGTTGGTGGAGAGGAGCCAATATCGCTTATTCGTTTATTTTTCCGCTGCTGAACTCAAGTTGGCCGTGGTCACAGTCGGGGATATTGAAGATTTCCAGAAAGTGTTCTTACCACCGATTAAGCTGCTGTGTGGAATCAGTTACGATTTTCCCATTCATATCTTCAATTGGCATTTTGGCTTGTGAAAGTAGAAAATAGAAGGCCTATAGTCCCACCGTCTTTTGAATTTAGATTTTGAAATTGATTCTTCATCTCTGTCGCGAGGCATTCACTTTTAGATCCCTGCTAAGACTATGTAACACATACCCATTTCATCTTAAATTTTTTAACACGAATTATGGGCGTTATGATCCTATTGCCCGCGTTCTAAGAGAATTCAATGAGATCTTGAGTTCTATTCGCCTTGAATTTTCAATGTTAAAGAATGAATTTTATGAATTTCTAAACTCTCTTTTTTATTTATTTAATAATTATCTGTAGTGGTTAAGCTCATATTAGCTCTAAGTGGTCTCTAAAAAAGACTGCTCTTCTCACTGTTGAGGTCAAATACCAGCATGCCTTTGTCAAGGCATCTATAGTCAAATCAAAGAGCGATAACACACCCAAAAACAAACTAAGTGCAGCTACTCGCTCGTCGTCATCACATATCATCGACGATGCTCTTTTTTCCATTTGTTGTCAATTCCCATTTTTCTAATACTAGAGTTCGGGCAATGTTCGGGCTGCTTCTAGTGTTTTAAACTACACTAATAATCATGAGACCCTGCTGTGTTAAGAGAGGCCAAGATAGCAGTAAAGCTATTCAGAACATCATCCGTCACTGGTGATAGTGTAATGACGTCGACAACTGCACCTACTGCTTCTCTCAGTTATGCCACTGGTACTGCTGCTAATACCAACACGTCGACTGCGTCCACTCACAGGGCTTCATTTACTTATACTAATGCTGTGGCAGCTCATACTAACGTGTCGAATGTGGGAGTCAATATAAACACTGTCCGTGTACCTCGCGATCAAGCGAGGTCTCCAGCTCCGTGGACAGCTATTCAAGGGCGAAAGCGTAAAAATCATAAAAGATCCCGCATGTTGGTATAAAATGGACCTACCCACTTTAACGTGACATGCCAAGTGATGCCAAACTGCAAAATCAATTGAAATTGGTGACACAGTTTTATACGCAACGCAAATGTTCCAATGGTATCATGGTATCGTCGGAAAAGTCTACCCAGAAGCCGATGGAGTGGTCAAGAAAGCAAACATGCATACCTCGTTAAACGAACTGGATCCAAGCTAGCCGCCCTCAATTTAGAAAATAGTGAACGAGGGTGAAAGAAAGATCCTTTAGAAATAAACTACATCTTACCATATTTTACTTCGTCACACATATTAATCGCATAAATAGATCGAGCTTAATTCATGCTCTCTGGCAATGAGCTCTAAAGGGTTTCTATAACCAAATGAAATGAAATTTTGTCGATTATTGTTCTCACTTGGCCTTGTGGGGGTGACAACGCTTATAATTGCTAGTTGGATTTAAATTGGAAGGGGAGCACTTAAAGCTAGTGAAAATGTTGCTTGGTTAATATTTTGCTAATATAGGTATTTGAATAACATATTAATTGTACATACATATATATTTTTTCCACAGAAAAATTCGTCTTGGTGAGTAATAAAGGGCTGAAAGCCAGCTTATTCCAAATCATGCAGCAGTATCGTTACGATTCGAAGAGCCAATTTACAGCACCAAAAGCCAGAAAGGAGCATTCAGAAGTGTGGGTTGCGGTTGCTGGGAAGTTCAGCACACCGCACACCGTATAGAAAAAGTGTCAAAAATCCTAACTTTTTACATAGACGCCTGATTTCAAAATTGTTTTCGTTAGCCCTAAAAAAATAGAAAAAAACACAAAATAGATATTATAATATAGTTTATTTCATACCCTAGGTAGGTTACATGGCAAGAGTACCCCAGGCACACGGAGGTCCACGCTCCCTAGGGATCGGACGACTAAGCTGGGCTCTAAACTACCGTGGGGGTCGGCAGGTTGCGGATAGCCGGACGGCCTGTAGTAGCGGGTCAATTGCGAATAAGTTTTGGCAAATAAATAACCCCCGACAAAGAGCGGCAGAGACGGAGGACACGGTATAAAAGCCAGCTGTTCCGATGAGGTTTCTGTGTCAAAGGTGACTCGACACCGCCTTTCACAAATAAGTGTCCCCTTCACCATGTACGGCATGGTGATCGGAAAAAAAAATCCAGGGGCGTCTGACTCATAGTGGGCGGCTACCTGGTCAGCGACTGTTCTCCATGTTAGGAGCAGCTGGTGATAATATAACAGTATGACCTGCGGGCCATCAGGATTGATTCCAGTAAGATCCTGATTATGGCATACTGGATCGGGCTGGAGCAGTAAACCTCTGTAATCTTAGTAGGCAGAGTGAAATCTAACTGAAATGACTTATGGAAGGGTTTATTGTTTCTCAGCTATCCTAAAACCACTATGACATATGGTATACAACATTAGGGCACCGCAGCTAACTCAAACATCGAAATACTCCAAGGATGGTATCAAACAGATCGCAATAAATAAATTATATTAATAATATACAAAAAATGTATTTACTTAAGGCTACTATCATTTCAATGCGATATTTTCATTACAAACTTCATTCAAAATTGTTGGAATATAATCACTTTTACTCTGTATTACAACTCACTAATATAACAGCAATTCATTAATTCATACATTGCACATTAAAAAAAGCAAGAAAATAAAAACTTCACGACCATGCACATTTCATTGTTAAACAAATAATGAAATTTGCGACAAATCGCATTCACACATTTTGCTCGTCACTGAAAACTAAATTTAAAATTTGAATTTAAGGCCGAATGTTCTATCAGGTAGGTAAGCAACACTTTAAAAAAATCAGCGTTGCGACTTACTAGTACTGGAGTTGTATCTTTCTTCAACCGCTCGCTAACAGCGCCACACAGCGTATCCAAACGATCCTCGTTCCTTTTGCTTCTGTTTGTAGTTGCGCTGGAGGCTATTTCTTGTTCCGAGGGGTGGCTGATGCTCATACCCTTCCTCAGGGTAAACCTCAACGATCAGCGGCGAATGTAACGCATCCTGTACTCGGGTGTTGCTATCGAAGCTTGTGGTGTAATAACTATTAGAGATACTTAAAGTTTACCTTCGTTGCGCCACATGTCGTCGTAAAAACTCCATCGACTCCATATATTGCCATCCTCCAAACTGCTTCGCCGCACTTCCCAAAGGTGATTTTCTTTCAACTTTCTTTTACATATTGATCGCGAAGTGACCTCCAGCGACTTTGACACTGTTCAACTACAATTTTCAATAAAAGTTATATAAAGAATTTTTAATTTCTAAAATAGTCACTTACGAGACGCACGTATGGCGGCCGCCACATTGTTCCATGATTTCGCCTTCGCAGGCCTGTTCCTGCAATCTTCCGAACTTTTGTCGAAAAGGCAAGGATGCAATTGAATAGATTCAATTAATTTAAATTTAATTTTCATTACTAACATTACATTACATTATATTTTTAAATATAGAAAAACACCACCGATAATAATTTGCGCGATACACATAAAATTGATCTATTTTAAACAGGTCTCATTTCTGCCGCACTTGCCGTACGGCAAAATTAGAAAGTTGTCAGTTTTTGTGCATTCCGTCATAGCGTATGGCATTCCATCATACGTACGGCACGAACAGCCTTTGACTCAAATCCACATATTCTAATTTGCTGTCAGTCAAATTCGTTGCCGCAACTGACGCAGCGGACTCATTGTGACAACCCTATTACTTAAAATTTTGTATGTTGCGCTTCAAAAAATAATCGAATAGTTTTTTTTGACTTTCTTATATATCAATTTGAATGGAGAGGTATTGCTGAAGGCTTTGAAGAACTACATAATTTTTACAACACTGTCGGAGCAATCAAGGTCAAATACATATATAAAAATGAAGCATCCGCCAGGTACAGCATTCCTGTATTTTAATTACAAAGAACCTGAAGCATCGTGCTTGTGGTCATTGCTAATGCAAAAAAAAAAAAATTATAGTGATAGATATTGGATGTCCTATATTACACAAAGTTTTGGGAGTGATTAGAGCAAGGCCGTTTGAATTTGCCATACCAGTCAACTCTACCAAACACTGTAGAAGAATTCGATAATGTTTTTATAGGGGACGAGGATTACGCTCTAAGTATACATCTAATGAAGCCATATCCAAGCAAGATAACAGCAGAATGCTATTTTTTACATAACTATCTATTAAAAAAGTAACAGCTTTTCTTTTCAGATGATGGATCTCAATTATGCAATATACAACCAAATGTTTCGCGCAAACTTTTGTAAATATTATAATAATTAACAGTAAATATTTGAATTTAATTATATTGATTTTATTTTCAATAAACACCAATGTTTTCGGCTTGACTACTATTTGGAATTCAGAGAGAACGTGGGATCAAATCTCGGTGAAACACCAAAATTAAGAAAAAGTTTTTTCTAATAGCGGTCGACCCTCGTCAGGCAATGAGAAACCTTCGAGTGTATTTCTGTCATGAAAATACAAATACGAGGAGGAGCGCGGCTTAACACCCAAAAATGGTATTCACGCAAATTATATATGTATGTACATATATGTATGTACATATAATATTTCATTTAAAAAATTGTTGTTATTTATTGTTGTAAATGCAAATGAACAGGCAATTTGGTTTTTTTGTTAAAAGTGTAAGGCTTGAAATATCCATAATTTGGGGTTATATAAATACACATTATCTGCACAAACACCGGAATTCAGGTCCTTTACGTAGTTCGACATTAAAAAATAAAAAAAAATTAATAATTGAGGCGTACACTTCTGTTAGGTGTTTGGCCGAGCTCCTCCTCCTATTTGTGGTGTGCGTCTTGATGTTGTTCCACAAATGGAGGGACCTACAGTTTCAAGCCGACTCCGAATGGCAGATATTTTTATGAGGAGCTTTTTCATGGCAGAAATACACTCGGAGGTTTGCCATTGCCTGCCGAGGGGCGACCGCTATTAAAAAATGTTTTTATTAATTTTGCTTTCACCGAGATTCAAACCAACGACCTCTCTGTGAATTCTGAATGGTAATCACGCACCAACCCATTCGGCTACGGCGGCCGAAAGAGTTTATTTTCTTACCAACATCGTCGATGATACCTATGGGCTTGATTTTGTCTTAAAAACATTAACCAGTTTTTTATTTTCTCACAATAAGTTTTAGCCGATGAGTTCCACAATTCCGGCACTGCCCTCAAATTAAAAATGAACTCCTTGAGAACTTTTTTTCTTCTTCCATTTTATTTATAGTTATTATCTTGGTGAGAACCGTTAGCCGGCTCTCAGCAAATTTGAATGAATCACAATTACAATCAGAATGGAGTCATATGGTAACACTGACGAAGAAACTGAGATTGTGTTGGTGATATACCAAAAAAAAAAAAAACCAGTCTAACGGTTAGACGCGATAGAAGTGAAACCTTCCGTAAAAGAAACTGAGAGAGAATGAGATCAAAAACAACAATTGACGCGGTATTTCAAAGATATGTTGACAACATCGAAACCAAAGCATTTGTATCATATTTTAGCTATCATAAGCCACTCGTATCATTTGTTGAAATTGAAAACATTGAGGATGAATAATAATAAAATGAAGTAAATAAAATATGAACTTTATAGCAATATTATAATGAACCTATAATTATCCCGCTCCTAATGCTGCTCTCGTCTCATTCTCTCTCAGTTTGTTTTACGGAAGGTTTCACTTCTATCGCGTCTAACCGTTAGACTGGTATTTTTATTTATACATATGTATGTATGCTATACTAAGGCCTAGCCTATGTACGTACATACATACATATTTGTGTTCTGAACTTCCAGCAAAACAATGCTTATTAATATACACATATGCATCTACATACAACCGCACACACAGGCCACTCACTTTATTCCTGTAAATGCGTATGTCGTCCAAAGCTAAAATTCTATGCCTAGCGATTACAAGAACAAAATGCATTAATAGGCGCAGGCGTAGCGGCCATCATCCTAGTTGCCATAGCGCTGAACAGTCGCGGCGGCGCCGAACAGTTTCAACTATTGTACTGTGCAACAAAAACTCATCATCAAAAAATTGATTTATAAATCGAGCTCATAGTTCTAAGAGCAAGTACTTTCATTCATAAAACGAGCCGCCCATATGCTAATTTTGTCGACTATTCGAAAATAGTCAATATTGGAATATTTCGCGTAGAATTATTTGCCAATATTCAATTTTTGTCAAGTCGAGTGCCCGCGGCTCCGTAAATATTTTTGCACCCATATATGTGTGTATGTAAATATATGTTTCTAAATGCTCGACAACCGCAGCTGCCTGTTCAAGGTTACTGTACATTAGGCCGGGTCGATTTGTGGGAAGGCAAAACAATCGCCCATTGCTCTGTGAAAATCATATACTAGGGATCAGAATAAGAAATTTTGCCGAAGGAACCATACCTCCAAAACGATTTCTGGTGTCCCCCAATATGTGTCGAACTTTTTAGTTTCTTTTCTATAACTCACATTCATTCATTTACATATGTTCTGTCTAAATAAATTTCTTAAGAGAAAAAATAGATAATATTATAAATAAATAAAAATAAAGAA
Source organism: Anastrepha ludens (assembly GCF_028408465.1). Taxonomy (NCBI): domain Eukaryota; kingdom Metazoa; phylum Arthropoda; class Insecta; order Diptera; family Tephritidae; genus Anastrepha; species Anastrepha ludens. Next base: position 73,876,717 of record NC_071500.1, read on the forward strand.
AAAACATAGCCATTTAGCTGATTTTTTCATGTAAAGGCCAAAAATGGTGATATTTTGAAATTGGGGGACATCAGAATTCGTTTTAGAGGTATGGTTCCTTCGGCAAAGTTTCTTATTTTGATCCCTAGAATACGATTTTCATAGAGCAATGAGCGATTTTTAAATCGACCCGCCCTACTGTACATGCAATGCTGTGCCTATGAATGTGCGCTGTGCCTATGAATGCGCGCTGGATTTCTTGAGAAATTTTACCGTATGTTTTGCTGTGGCGAGGCACATATGTACATACACACAACATATATACATATATCCGCATATATACATACATATATAAATTCACAAATTTAAATTTGCTTATGCCATCCTTCTGTGTGCCTGGTAATGAGGCATTTTCTATACATACGTATATCTTTTTTCTTCTTCTTTTTGGTGTCGCTTTTTCGTTTCATCGAGTCTCAAATCACTCCCAACGATTCTAAAGAAGTTTTCACTTCAAAAACAACACAGTATATTGGACGAGGGTGGGAATACGTCCCATTGCTAAGTCCCATTGGACGTTTGCCACCATAGCATTAGTAATTTCGCAGCTCTCCTTCTTGCTCTTTTCTTACAATTATTTGCTATGAATATCGGTGTTGGAGGAAAAAGTAAGTTAAAACTAAGATTTTACTTTATGTTGTAGTGAAGATTGTATTAATTTATTTATTCTACTGGTAACGAAAAGGTAACTGACATATACTTTTAGAATTGATATAGGAATTGCACTGGTGGAGATGAAAACGAAAATGCACAATCTAAGTACGCAAGGACGATAGATTACCAGGTTTGACCAATCTACTTTGGTGAAAAATAAAATTGTGCGAGCAAATTCGGCTCCATCGTCATCGGGTTCTTGGCAGTCGAATTCTGCCACTCATTTCACTCTCGTCCAAACAGTCGTTGTTCAGACGGCAACGAAGCCACAAGAGTGGGGACTGTGTTGATTTTTTTCGTATATCACCAACACAATCTCAATTTTTTCATAAGAAACCTGATGCCATGACCTCGGTGATGCCAGACAACAGCTGATCCTTTCAAATTTGCTGAGAGCCGTCTAACGGTCTAATCTTGGCCACTCTTTCTGAATTTTTTTCACCATGTTAAGTGCACATCTGAAAACAATTTGGCATCTTCAACCATTTATAACTTGTTCAGCAACCCCTTCGATATAATAATTCCTTTTGTTGCCTACATTATGATAAAATAACTCTTTTTGGTTATTGTTCAACGTTTGTTCACTCTGTTTCTTTGTTTAAGTTTACTTTTTAGTTTTGATTTGTCGGAATTCGCAAAGTAATTCAGGATTAGTTACTTACAAGTGATGTAATTCGTTCTTAAAATTTTTTTTTTGGCGAATTTAGAATGAGCGAATGGCAGAACAAATTAGATATCCATAGATGACTAGACGTTGAACTCTTTTCCTCGTGAGTACGCTGTCAAAAAGCGATTTTTTTTATATCATTCGTCAGAAATGTCATGCCAGGAAGAACATAAATTGGATATCTTTAAATAAAAATTGGCCGGCTGCATGAGCGCCTTTACGTAATGCACATTTCTCTTTTTTGCTGCAGTCTACGGCTCTGTGACCTTCTTCCCCGCACCTTCTGCACTGTGTAGTCCGATCAGGCTCCTTGCTAGCTGTGGCAACGTGTCCATATCCCCAACATCTATAGCAGTGTTTGGGCGAAACTACTTCCGAGACTCGGCATCTTATCCATCCAACTCTTAAATGCCCCAGAGCTAGGGTTCTCTTGGCTCCTTCAGCCGGAAGCTGTATGTGAACAGCGTACCTCCATATGCTGGTACTCTTTAACACACCTCTGTCTGGCCTTTTAATTTGCGCTTGCTCCGCCATGGCATCCAATAATTCGTCTGTCGCTCCAATATTAGGTCTCTAATCTGCATTGTGACCATGTGGGTACGCAGATCGACCGTAGCCACGTTCGCGAGAGTTTTTTCAATTACTGACTGATATTTGGAGGCATTGATTTCACTCCGGCGCTTTAGCTCTATAAGGAGTCGACCTTTCTGGCGCCTTTTGCAATGACCTTACCAATTGCTCTTTTTTCTCGAGGCTGCAGCTCTCCTTTGTTTTTGCCTGCGGAGTCTTCTCAAGGTCGTCCTTGGGACTCGGTTGAGCCCTCAATCGGTTACCACTTAGTGGTGGACTTTGTGTGGCCGTGACACGGCTGTCGGCTGTTGTTTGGACTTCCATTGTCTTGCTCATGGGAGCACAACATAAAGTCTTCTGCTCTGCCTCGACTTGCATAACTAGCTCCTTATGCCAGCACTTAATTATGCTGCACCGTTTTTTGATATCGCCATGTACGTTGCGCCGCGGTTTACAGAAACGGATGAGCTCATCTATTTCAAAACATAACTTGCTGACGAGATTTCTGAGCTTCTTATTTTTCGTTGGTAGTACCCAGGATAGCTGATTGTGTGCTGGGTTTGGGACCCGCCACTTAAAAATCCCCCCCCAATGAAAAGTTTGAAAAAGCCTCGGATGAGACCTCCCTATACTGATGACGACCCCTGCAAACGAAATAAGGGGAAGGTGCCTCTGCCCGGCTGGTTGATGCCCTCGTGATAGTAAAGGCTGACATCACTGCCATCCAAGAGATGCGATGGACGGGGCAAGGTAAGAAAACCATAGGATCTTGCGACGTCTACTACAGCTGCCATGTAAAGGAGCGCAAATTCGGTGTCGGATTTGTTGTGGGAGAGAGACTTCGTCGCCAAGTACTGTCGTTCACTCCGGTGGACGAGCGTCTCGCAACAATCCGCATCAAAGCCCGTTTTTTTAACATATCGCTAATTTGCGCCCACGCCCCGACGGAAGAGAAGGACGATGCGACCAAAGATTCTTTCTATGAGCGCCTGGAACGCTCCTATGAGCGCTGCCCCCGCCACGACATAAAAATCGTGCTTGGCGACTTCAACGCCAGGGAGGGCAAGGAGGGAATTTTTGGTCCCACAGTCGGAAAATTCAGCCTGCACAACGAAACATCCGGTAACGGACAGAGGCTGATCGACTTCGCCGGGGCCCGAAACATGGTAGTCTGCAGCACCAGATTCCAGCATAAGAAGATTCACCAAGCCAACTGGCTGTCTCCTGATCGAAAAATACGAAACCAGATCGATCATGTTGTGATAGATGGAAGACACGCTTCTAGTGTTTTAGATGTACGTACGATCCGAGGACCCAACATCGACTCGGATCATTACCTTGTTACAGCCAAACTACGTACACGCCTCTGTGCAGCGAAAAGCGTACATCTAACTACACAAAGAATGTTCTTCATGGAAAAGCTGCAATCACAACAGACAGCCAGAAGATTCGCCACTCTACTCTCACTCCTGCTCTCGGAGAGCACTGCCCAACAAACCGGCATGTACGAGCAATGGATCAACATGTCTCGTTCCTTACGTACCGCCACCGTAGAAGAAATCGGATTCCGGCGAGTCCGAAACAACAGTTGGTACGACGAGGAATGTAATGCTGCTGCAGAAAGAAAAGATGCTGACTATAGAGCCACGCTACGACCGGGCGCAACGCGAGCCATGTGGGATCGATACAGAAAGCTAAAAAAGGAAGAGAGACGTATTATCCGAAAGAAGAAACGAGAGGCCGAAATACGTGAGTGCGAGGAGCTTGAGATGTTAGCCAATAGGAACAACGCCCGAAAATTCTATCAGAAAGTTCGGCGGCTTGCAGAAGGTTTCAAGACCGGGGCGTTTTCCTGTAACAACAAAGACGGCGATCTGGTGACTGACATCCAGAGCATTCTTAAATTACGGAGGGAACACTTTTCGAACCTGTTAAATAGTGACAGCTGCGCATGTCATAGAGAATGTGAAGATCCCGATACCCCAATCGTTGAGGAGGGAATTGTCGTTCCGTTACCCGATCATGACGAGGTGAGAATAGCGATAACGTGTCTAAAGAACAACAAAGCCGCGGGCGCCGACGGACTGCCGGCTGAGCTATTCAAACATGGCGGTGAGGAGCTGGTAAGGTGCATGCATCAGCTTCTATGCAAAATAGGGTCGGATGAAAGCATGCCTGCCGATTGGAATTTAAGTGTGCTCTCCCAATCCTGCAATCTGTGCCAATTACCGCGGGATTAGTCTTCTCAATATCGCCTATAAGGTTCTAGCGAGCGTATTGTGTGAAAGGTTGAAGTCCACCGTCAACCAACTGATTGGACCTTATCAGTGTGGCTTTAGACCTGGAAAGTCTACCATCGACCAAATATTTACAATACGCCAAATCTTGGAAAATACCCATGAAAGGAGAATCGACACACACCATCTTTTCGTCAACTTCAAAGCTGCATTCAACAACGGAGTTTCCTGTATGCCGCGATGTCTTAATTTGGTATCCCCGCAAAACCAATATGGTTGCTCAATACCAGCAGCGGCGTCAGAATTGGGAAGGACCTCTCCGAGCCGTTTGATACCAAACGAGGTTTCAGACAGGGTGACTCGCTATCGTGTGACTTCTTTAACCTGATGTTGGAGAGGATCGTACGAGCCGCAGAACTTAATCGCTCAGGCACAATTTTTTATAAGAGCATACAATTGTTGGCGTATGCCGATGATATTGACATCATCGGCCTTAACAACCGCGCTGTTAGTTCTGCCTTCTCCAAACTGGATAAAGAGGCAAAGCGAATGGGTCTGGTGGCGAACGAGGACAAAACGAAGTACCTCCTGTCTTCACACAAACAGTCGGCGCACTCGCGTATTGGCACCCACGTCACTGTTGACAGTTATAATTTTGAGGTTGGAAAAGACTTCGTGTATTTAGGAACCAGCGTTAACACCGATAACAATGTCAGCCTTGAAATCCAGCGCAGAATCTCTTTTGCTAACAAGTGTTACTTTGGACTAAGTAGACAACTGAGCAGTAAGGTCCTCTCTCGATGAACAAAACTAACACCGTACAAGGCTCTCATCATGACCGTCCTAATGTATGTATGACGCAGAAGCGTGGACGATGACAACATCCGATGAAACGACGCTTGGAGTGTTTGAGAGAGAGATTCTGGGTGAGATTTTTGGACCTTTGCACGTTGGCAACAGCGAATATCGCAGGCGATGGAACGATAAGCTGTATGAGCTTTACGACGACATAGACATAGCGCAGCGAATAACGATCCAGTGGCTACGTTGGCTGAGTCATGTCGCCCAAATGGATACAAACGCTCCGGCTCTGAAAGTATTTGATGCGGTACCAGCTGGTGGTAGCAGAGGAAGAGGAAGGCCTCCTCTGCGTTGGAAAGATCAGGTGGAGAAGGACTTGGTTTCACTTGGAGTGTCCAATTAGCGACGGTTAGCACGAGAAAGAAACGACTGGCGCGCTTTGTTAAACTCGGCCAAATTCGCGTAAGCGGTTATCGCGCCAATTAAGAAGAAGTACCATTTTGTTTGCCTCAACTTTATTGGCAGAGCTCAGGAAGCTCGTCAGAAGTCATACTGGCTTTGCTGTTGCCTTTTCCACTGGGGTAGGGCTTGGTTTGTCTCTGTTTTGTGTCAAATTTGGCGTATCTTGGTAACTACCAGTAGGTGTCTCCGTTGGCGTTAGCGGCATGCGGTTTTTGTGCCCTGCAACTGCCGCCATTAGGTTAGTTGTTCCGCCGGTTGCTATATTGCTTCGGTAATCTTTAAGAGGGGATGAATTCATCACAATAGATCTTCTCCTAACGATATTTGCCTACTCATCTGGTGTTTGTTTTTGGTTTTGTGTTTTTGTGTTTGGTGTTTCGATAATTTTTCCATGCTTTTGCATCCAAACTGCCCGTTACCGCGGGCAAATTCTAGCCACCCTAACCCGCAGGGGCAGGACTTTGTGCACTGGCTTGATGAATACAGCTGCTGTTCCCTGTGTCAGTGCGAAATACATTATTTCCGAAATCATCCTTTTCGGTATTGAGTATTTTGCCATCGGCGTATCCGGATACCGTATACCCCTTGTGAATGCTTGGCACTTGACCTTTCCTACGAAAATTGCAATTTCCTTTGCATACACGAAATGCGCCAAACGCTCAATCTCTGTGGCGTATTTCTGGAAGGTTTCATTTGACTTCTGGTAGCAATTCGTCGGTACCATCTGGAACATTTGTTGCCTCTGGTCACGTCTCTTACATTGTTGCAATCAGACTCTCATAGTTACGCAGATCAGCTTGTCTGTCTGCAGTACTTCGGTGGAGAAACCCTTAAACGCGACAACCAAAGCAGCAACTTTGTCTGCAGTACTCCAGGATTTAAAGTTGTTGTTCTTTCGAACTGTAGCTTAAATATAGGGAATGGGACAGTGCCGTCCAGGGATGGAAGGTATGACGCATTTGACTTCGACGATAATTCGGCTGACATTTGTAACATCTACGGCGACATTTCCGATGATATTTAAAGTAAATATCTCAAATGAATTGACGTAACTGGTCATTCGGCTATCTCTTTAAACCTTGAATGTATCCAGTCACGTAAACTATTTATTTTCGATTCGCACTTCGGCCACTCCACTCCGAATATGAAACTATGAAAGTAGCGTTATGGTCTAATAGTTGCATTACCCCACATTAATATCTGCCAAATGGCTGTTTGAGTTGCCAAACTACAAAATGTTATATGTACATATTTATATATAATTGACGCGTTTAGTGTCGCTTGTCGCCATTACAGTTACTCTATTTTTCACGATTTTGAGAAGTTCGCAATGCAAAACAAACGACCAAAACAAAAAAAGTAGGAGAAATTACGTATTTGTGAAAACTCAGTGATTAGTTTGGTAGTTTTGTGATTTCTGAGATTTAAACTAATCAAACTAATAAAAACGAAATGCCGTATGTTAAATTGTGAAGACACAAATTAATATTAAACCTCCAAATGCGTTTGCGTTTTTATGCGGAAGACGCCGCCAAGAAAGTGTGTGTGTATGTGCGTTTAATATCTTGTGTTTGGTTGTTTCCATTGCTTCCCCATACTCTTTTTCTTCACAAACAAGTAATTTCTCTTCCTTTTGCTTGCTTATTCCTGAGCTTGTACAACACGGTGAATTTGGAAGGCCATTATCTGTTTCTGTTATAACATGCGAATAACTGTTCACCGTTTTATTCTTTACGCTATGTTCGTGAACACATCCGAAAAAAGCATACATACTCGCACTCGCTCTGAGCAAGAGACAACTTTTCTTTTTGTTTTTGTTTTCTCTTAAGCGCATTGAGTTCAGCCATTCGTGTGACGCTCTTTTAAGAACATCGTGTAAGGAGAGGTACGATTAACATTCGCAAAATGAGACTCAGGAAGTGAGCAAATGACTGAAAAAGTCAATGCAAACGGTCTTCACATTAATTTGCCTTGTAGATAAAAAGAAATTAATTTTTTTTAAAGAACAATTTAAATTTATTTCCAATTATTTTGCTGTTTTTATGCATCATTTTTTACATATATATTCATTATTTATTACGAGTTGAACTTAATAACTAATAAATCGTTAAGTGTTATTGGGTTCATGCCCTTCACTGTCCAGGAACAGAAATAGTTTTAAATCGGTGCTGACAATTTTTAATATTGAAGAAACAATCGAATTTGCACTCGGGTGAAACGTCACTTTTCTTTTTTCCTCGTTATTGTCCCATTCTTTATAAATTTTTGCATGTTTTATAGTTAAATTAGTTTTAAATTTGTAGCATGAGTGCCTCAGAATTTCAAACTGCATATATTACAAATTGATTTATTTTTTTGCAGATTAAATTCAAAGAATTGAAGAACTTTCTTATTCAAAACTCTTCCCATTTTGCACAAAATATAATATTTAACCGCACACAAACAATTCACGAACGCAAATAATATGTTTAGCCAAAGCAACACTCGCATACATACCAAACTCACTCAAACAAACGGTTGGGGAACAACCAGAACAAAGCAAAACAAAAAAAAAAAAAAAAACGGTTGTACGCCGAGCGCAAGCGAGCTCGTTTAAGGTCCATTGCAATCGGATGCTCTTTGAGTTTTTTCTCAAAGTTTGAGTAAAAGACACTTAATTGCAGACAACGAGAAACGGTCAACAATTATTTGCGACGTTTCCACGACAGTCGGTTCTACGCTACCGAAACGACTCGGTTTTATATCCGGCCAAAGACTGTCATTCCAGCAGCATTCCCCGTATGGAAGTATGGGGAATGTTTATGCTACTACAACAACAACAACAACATTATTTGCGACCTTTGGTTTCTCTATTATTCTTGCTACAAAATGTTAGCTGATGTTAAAACAGGAAAGGAAGAAATTCGGTAGTCATTTATATAGTATCAATAAAAGTCGCGGTCTACACCTGACTTTTCGGTTGTAAGATGAATTATATGAAAGTGTAGATGCGGAGTTAGGTGTAACCATGGGTTAATAATTAACCCTGTTGACACCTGCAAAAAAAAAATTGAAGACAAAACAACTGAGTGATAAAGAAGTAGATGAAATTTTTTTTATGCTAGGGCAATGTGAACCAGTTCTATCTCTTAATCCGGCGCGTGTTGAGTGTGTTATTGGTGGCAATTTGGATCAACAGGAGATACCTAAAAGCAATAATACATTGCATTCCAGGATGCCTAACATAAAAGTGTTTTCTGGCACTTCCCACCCGGATTTAGCCCAGAGAATCGTTGACCGTTTGGGTATAGATTTGGGGAAGGTAGTAACGAAGAAATTTAGCAATTTGGAGACATGGTGAGTATAAATAAATTTGAAGGATGAAAATGCTTTATTCAATCTTGAGTTGCCTAAGTTGAGTTTAATTTATGAATTAAAACTCGTAAATGTAATTGCGCACATCTATATCTGCCTCGGTATGGTTGCTAGTAAGAACATCATCTTAACATTGACAGGCGTTTAATGCCACATGTTCTTAAAAACATTGAGTGGATTCATGGTAACTTTAAGAAGTTGTAATGTCGCACAACGTGTTTAGTTGGCTATAAGTTAGGAACAGGAGGCTGATCATAAACTGCTACAACCCCGACTTTTGTTATAAAAAAAAAAAGGATTTGCTTGACCTTACCAACAATTAGCAATCATGAATCTAAATGCAGTTCGCGAGCTTAAAAGTGTGAAGGTTTCGCGGCATTCGAACCACCAAATCGGAAAAACAAAATATGTATATGTAAATGTTGTTCTAGCGAAATCACCTAAGAATTTGCCTTAATTCGCTTCACTCAATTTTGTTTGTAAAAATGTTTTGTTTCAAAACTAGCTTTACTGCGGTCCGCTTCGCCGGAAAACAAAGTAAACTTAAATTGTTTTCAGCTTTATTATTAATAAGTAAAGTAGTGTTTCAATGTCATGCTTTAGACTAATGTTCGCGGATATACAGTGAGTCGAAAAAGTATTGGCACACTCAAAATCAAAGTTCTCAATGCTATAACTTTTCTTCTAATGAAAGTATAAAAAAATAGAAAACAGTATTTTCTAAATGTATTTATTTATTATGTATCTGAATAAAAAACAAATTAATTTCGACTTAGGCTTACGAGCTCAACCTTGAAAGGTAAAATAAGGCACACATTCAAATCAAAAACGTATTGGCATATTACGAGGGGTGCCTTTTGTATTTCGGGATTAGAGAACAAAAACAAATTTTAATCATCGAAAATTACTTTATTGCTTTTCAAAATATTCTCCATGAAGATCTATACACTTTTGCATGCGTTTGAACCAATTGTCGAAGCACTTTTGCCACTCTGAATGAGGTACCTCCAAAACATGCATTCTGAGTGCCGCAACCGCTTCTTCAGGTGTCGAAAAACGTTGACCTCTCAGTTTGTTTTTTACGTACGGGAATAAAAAGAAGTCATTCGGTGCCAAGTTAAGACTATACGGCGGATGACCCATTAATTCGATGTTTTGGGTGCTCAAAAATGCAGTTGTTTGAGCCGATGTGTGAGATCTCGCATTGTCCTGGTGAAGAGTGATCCGTCTTTGGCGATTGGTTTTCCTAATTTCTTGGAAGACAATTGGCAAACAAATGGTTGTGTACCACTCAGAATTTACTGTTCTGCGTTGTTCTAGTGGTACGTTTGTGACATGTCCAGTTTTTCCGAAAAAACAGGCGACCATTTGCTTGGAAGTGCTTCGTGCGCGAACAACTTTTGTTGGATTTGGCTCATCTTGAAACACCCAACATACAGTCGACTGCTGTTTACTTTCGGGCTCATACGCGTAAATCCATGATTCATCACCTGTCACGATGTCATAGACGTGTTTCGAAGACCCGCGATCGTATTTTTTGAGCATTTCCTTCGACCAATCGACACGAGCCTTTTTTTGAGCGATTGACAAATTGTGTGGGATCCAACGCGAACAAATTTTTTGACAGTCAAATGTTTATGCAATATTGAATGTATGCTGGTCCCACTAATGCCTAAGATTGTCTCAATCTCACGATAGGTCACATGACGATCTTGCAATATCAGTTCGCGCACAGCATCAATGGTTTTCGGAACAACTGATTTGGGACGACCTTCACGAAACTCGTCTTGGAGTGAACTACGACCACGATTGAATTCACCATACCATCGATAAACACAGGTCCTTGATGGAGCTTCATCGCCAAAAAATTAATTAAGTTCATCCATGCAATATTGCTGAGTTAATCGCACGAAAATGAAATAATCGCACGAAAATGTTCTCGATTTAATTCCATTTTTGGACCGAGATGAATCTTGGGCCGTGAAAATGGGCCGTGGTGCAGAAATTTCCCTAGAACTAAAACTGTATTTTGGAAAAACAATCCTATCGCGAAATTGGCAAACTTGTCGATAAATCATGGTCCAGCGTTCGAAACACCGTTATGCATTATTGCAATACTGGCAAAATAGCTCCGGAGAGCAGAACTGGTCGCCCAAAAAAATTAACCGAACGACATAAGCGAATTGTGGTGTCCACGGTGGCACAAAATCCAAGAACTTCGGCTGTCAAATTGTGTAGACCCTGAAAAATTCATTTGAAATCAATTTCAACCCACAAACTGTTCGGAATACCCTATATAAGGCTGGGTGTCATGGCCGGGTTCCTCGACGCAAACCCTTCATTTCGAAGGTAAATAAGGAAAAGAGGCTAGAATTTGCTAAACAGCATTTCAATAAGCCCAACGCTTTTTGGAACACCACCATTCTTAGTGAGGTATCAAAATTCAATTTATTTGGGTCAGATGGAGCACAAAAAATTTGGCGAAAGCCAAATATGAGCTTCAAAAGAAGAATCTGCTCGAAACAGTTGAACACGGTGGAGGAAATGTGATGGTTTGAGGGTGTTTCGCGGCATCTGGTGTCGGAAAGCTCGTGTTCATAGATGAGACAATGGATAAGCATGTGTATGGCGACATTCTTAAAGAAAATTTAAGTCCGAGTGTCGAAAAACTGGGCCTTAATGGGACAACTTGACAATTTCAACGAGGTAATGACCCAAAACATTCGTCTTATCTTGTGCAGGAGTGGTAGATATACCATTGCAAATAGCTAAAAACTTTGATTTTTCGAGTGTGCCAATACTTTTTTGACTCACTGTATACAGGGGCTCAATATATGTAGAATTCGGACACGCATAGCATGCAGTTTAAAATTCGAAATTTTTGTAAGAAATGCAAATTAAATATTTTTATTTTTACAGTTTTCTATTGGGTATTCGAATAGGATTTTAAAAATAAAAATAATAATTTACAAATCTATTATCTCCTTGTTATGAAAAATTTATCATGCAGCATTCACAAAATTGATGTCAAGAAGTCGGTCATCTGACACTATTGTGATTGTTTGGTACTTTAAAATGGGGAATCCCACAATTAATTTTCTCTCTGTTGAATCGTGGAAAGAAAGAACCGAACATAAATAATTAAAGTAAAATTTCAGTCGTGTTTTGTGGAATAATAGTCCAAACTATAAACATTGATAGACAGCGTGGATAGAGCTGAATTCAAGTCAGAAATTTAATTATTCATCATAATGGGAAAGGTAAAACCGTTAGGAAAATCGCAGAAATAGTGTGTAGACCCGGCAAGTTTAACATACACATGTACATACGTATTTAGGTTAGATGGTTAATCCTATGTGTGGAGAAGACCTAATGAAGAGTTGTTGGAAAAAAAACTTACGTCCGACAGTTAAACAGGGGGGGTGGGTCGGTAATGGTATGAGGTTGTATGTCCGCTGCTGGCACTGGAAACTTGTACTTCGTTAACGGCAATTTGGACAACAAACAATACCTAACAATTATGAAAGTAAATTTTGTCCACAGTGCTGAAAAGTTGGGAATTAAGTACAATTTCCAGTACTATCAAGACAACAGCCTAATGATTGGGAGGCACTTCAAGTCTATCTATGGCTTATGTACAACTACCCTAAAGTACTTGGAAAACCTCGACAATCTCCAGACAGCAATGTAATTGAAGATCTGTGGCCTCATTTGAAAAACCAACTAAAAAAGCATGTTATTAGGAACAAGAAAGATCTAGGAGATGATCTGAAAGAAGAGAGGGGGAAAATAGATCCTTTAACAAGCAAGAAGCTGGTCGAATCCATGCGAGAAAAAAGGCTTCGCGACTCAATATTAATTAAATTGTTTTTCTTAAATATTGTTTGCTTTTCTCTACTTTATACCAATGTCCGTTTGTATTTTCTATGTACGAATGCGTTGAAGTTTGTTTATGTTTTTTGTAGTTTTAAAAAATAGGCTTGAAGAACATAAATAAATGTGATTTTTTTATATAAAACCATATCTCTTAGGTGTTCGAGTTCTTTATTGAGCCACTGTAAGTATAATATTTCTCGTTTTTTTTGGAAACGCAGCTTATGAGCGTTTTCCAACTCTTGAGCACGTAACATATTATGTCCATGTTAAAAGCCAGGTTTAAGGCGCATATCTGAAGAGACTGGCCTCGTGATTTATTATACCTATATTAGTTTGGGGAAAAAGAAATACATTATTTTTGCGCAAATGGTTTGAACCTGTTTTACGGTCGATCTATCGTCCTGGGCGATGATACGATTACTAAATTGCCGGTTAACTTCCATTATTTCGGTGTTTTTATCGACTTTTTTTTTATTATCAAAAATGCCTGATCTGCGACTACGATCTAGCTTTTACAGTATCGGCATCATAAAAACCATTCATAATTTCAGCGTTCCAGGTCTTTATCAAAGAAAAAACTGTAAAATGTGCCGAATATTCTTTACTCCTTGAACCAACGAAAAACAGCAAACGAAAAACAACGAACATAAACTTCAAATTGTTTGGTCGATACTTTACGAGATATCGATCACTACCAATAATGATAGAGAAATGATTGCGCTTTCCGAATTCGCTGTGTCGTAAGAGTCCATGTATAAAAACAAAAGGAGGGAAGAATTACTTGTATGTGAGGAGAATTACTTGTATGTGAAAAAAAGAGCATGCCAAAGCAATGGAAACAACCAAACACAAGAAATTATATGCACATACATACACACAATGCCACGGCGTCTTCCGCATAAGAACGCAAACAAACTGCATTTGGAGGCTTTATAATAATTTGTGCTTTCACAATTTAATATGCGGCTCTTTGTTTTCTTTAGGTTATAACTATACATAATTCGCGAGTACACCATTTTTGGGTGTTTGGCCTAGCACCTCCTCCTATTTGTGGCGTGCGTCTTGATGTTCCACAAATGGAGAGACCTACATATTCAAGCCGATTCCGAACGGCAGATATTTTTTATGAGGAGCTTTTTCATGCAAAAATACATTCGGAGGTTTGGCATTGCCTACCGAGGGGCGACCACATGTTGTGGAACAACATCAAGACGCACACCACAAATAGGAGGAGGAGCTCGTCCAAACACCCAAAAAGAGTGTACGCGCCAATTATATATATACTATATATATAATTTTTGGATAAATTTCATGTATTTCTTATTGTTACAAATTGCATATTTCAATTTTCAATTTATAATATTTGTTTTGTTTTGTACATAGTAAGACAGAGTCTTGTGGTAGTACATCTTCTTATAATTCTAGAATACGAGGAAGGTATACATAAAAATGCTACTTAAATTTAAAAACTATTTTAACTATTAAACTAATAGACTAGAACTATTTTAACTATTAAACTAATAGACTAGAACTATTTTAACTATTAAACTTGTAGAAGATGAGAAAAAGAGAAAGATGGTGGGAATGGGAGAAGGGAAGGGGAATTAAAGGTTAGAAGTAGTTAGAAACTGCAGTTTTAAAACACCTTGCCTGTTTTATAATCTTTATTGTAGTTGGTATAGAATTCCATAGTTTTATGGCACTAACAAAGAACATGCGCTCTGTCTGATTCCAAGTAAGTGTAAGTCGGAACAATCAGATTTAGCGTTCGGATGCACTGGCATTGTTTAATGTTTTTATACAGGTACAATGGTTTTTGTGTGTACATACTATATATGAATTTATGCAGGAACATAAGAGAATTTATTTTGAGATACGAGTCGAGGTTATGACCAAGAATCTGTTTTGAGTAGATAGATATATGGTCATATTTCCTTTTTTCAAACACGAAACGCGCTGCATTATTGAAAGCGATTTGCAATTTATGTTTCGAATTATTTTCAAGCCTGCAATGAGTGATCTAACAAGTTTTAATTTAGTTTGCCGTGGCAGTAAGAAGGCAGTACAATATAGCTTTCTAAGAATATTATATACCTTGTTTACATAGTCAACGCATGATAATCTTGAATTTATTTTAAAACCCAGGTTAGTTACTATGTCATCAAAGTTAATATTTACTTCATTAAGTAATATTGGCGGCAAAGAGCTAAGGTCATACTTTGAATGAGAAATAGCAATCGCCTTCGTCTTTGACTCATTTAATTTCAAGTTGTTAGATTTGAACCAGTTAGAAACACGAGTGAGGTCTTCATTAAGCCTTGCTATCAAATCTTCAATAAGATCTATTGACCTTGACAGGTAGATCTGGGTGTCATCAGCCTAGAGATGAATCGACGAATTTTGGCTACACTCAACAATATCATAAATAAAAGTGCAAAATAAAATTGGACCTAGTCTTAGGCTTGAGTAGTTATCACCACACTTAACTTGTAGCCGATTCGAAAGGTAACTTTTCATTAGTTGCAGTAAAAATGCTCCAAACTTATAGTGATAGCACAATTTTTGCAGTAAAATGTTGTGATCAATAGTATCAAAAGCTTTTGAAAAATAGAGTAATACTAGCAATGTTAGGTAGTTTTTAACATAAGCTCAAAAATTTTAAGCATAGCTGTAGAGCAACTATGCAGACTTCTGAAACCCGACTGGAAATTACTCAGCAGATTATTGTTGTCCAAGTAGCACGTAATTTGTCGCGCCAACAATTTTTCAAATACTTTCGAAAGGGCATGTAAAATGCTTATTGGTCTGAAGTGCTGAGGAGCAGTAGACATTTTATTTTTGGCACAGGTATTATATCTGCTATCTTCCAGAGATATGGAAATGTAGATGAGGTGAGTGCAAAGTTAATTTTGTGCGTAAGCGATGGTATTACAAATGGTAAAATAATTTAAAAAATATAAAGACAAATGCCGTCGGTCCTTATAGCATTAGATTTGACAGTATGTATACGCTGTATCAAATCCATCTCTGTAGCAGACACAAATTCAAACTCACCGACATAAGCATGCTCTCGTAGAGGAACTTTTACAGGTATTTAATATTTCTGGGTCCAAACTGCACATGGGCTTATCCTCTCCTGAGACACCTAAGGATTTAAGGTTTTTCCATAGGACTTTCGAAGGTAAACTATCATTGAGCTTCCATTGTAGATATGCCCTTTTAGCACTGATTGCAGTTACTTTATTTCTTGCTTCACGATACTTTTGCCACGAGTGAGTGTTTCTATCATTTTTCCTTTTCTTATATGCTTTACTACGCTCTCTAATTAAAGACAATATCTCACGTGTAAACCATAGTTTCCTGTTTCTATGGACTTTAACTTTACGCAACGGAACAAACCTATCAAATAGATGGCTGACTAAAGCATTGAAATGTTGCAGTTTTTTATCCACTGTTGTGAATAACCGACACATATTCCAATTAAGTTCGGCAGCCTCCTTATTTAAGATATTATGTTGAATAAGCCTAAAGTCTCCAAAAAATAACTCCTTTACTTGATTGCGTCTGTTGTAGGATAAGAATATCAACTCGTGGTCAGAAACTCCAGCCATAGGAAGCTGATCAGTATGATACGTAATCTCTGTCGCTGACGCAAAATACTTCCAAAAGACTTAGTTTGCAGTGGGGTGCAAAGCGAGTATCATATTCATTGATTAAGGAAATTCCTAATGATTGGAAACTATTTATCAAACTCCTGGAAGGAAAATTATCATAAAGAAGGTCAAAGACTGAAAAAAGCGCGCTAAGTTCGGTCGAATGTAAAAGTTTTGCTTACCATTTTCTTCGATTGCAGGTGCGTTGTGCATCGTGAGTTCTTGCCACAGGGTAAAACCGGCAATAAGGATATTACCTCCAAGTTATGGGCAATTTGCGCGAAGGAATCCGCCAGAAACGCCCGGATTTGTGGAAGAACAAAAATTGGCTCTTGCATCACGATAACGGGATTACTTTGAAGGCGACAAAATAGATTTTGATGAACAAATAAATAATTTTTTAAAAAACACAAAATTCGTGATACTTTTTAAACACACCTCGCAGCAGTAGACTCAGAAAACGTGCACTGACTAGATATCTGCTGTCGCCATCAAGGCTAATTCATCTTTTTGTTTTGTCCCCTCATTCGCTATTGTTGCCTGTCGGTTCGCGAAACTTCACGACTGTAGCAATATTTTCGCATTAAATTCGCTGCCTTCATTTACTCAAAGCAATCGAAAACAAAAGTAAAAATTAGGAAATTTGGCTCTTTTTCTAAGAGCTGCGAAGGGCACATAATGAGCCTAAATGGGTCGGGGAGATAAGACTTAATGCCGCATATAAAAATCGGGGTGGAAGGTGCCATAGCCCATCGCCCCTTAAACTTAAGCCCAACTCGGCGGCATGAGGTAAGTAAGGAGAGAATATCCTTCCTTACTTGTACAAATTTTCCAAAGGTATGTTTATTTTTTGTCAAAACAAAGAATCCTTAATCCTTAAATTCCTTAAATAAACAGGTTAAGGAATTCCGTCTTCCGGAAAAAACTCTTCTTATTGATAATGTTCCATGCCATCCCAAAGAAGGGGAGTTAAAGAGATACCACGCTCAAATATCGGTAATGTGTTTTCCTCTAAACTATATGGTTCTAATAGGGCCCATGAACCAATACATTATAAGGCTTACTAAATTGACGCTGCAGATGCTCAGAAACCATGTGTACTGAACAAATCAAAATGGAAAATTTCTTTAATTTCAAATGAAACTTATTGCTTTAAAGTGTATTTAATTAATATAATAAAAACAAACTTCGATTGCTATTAGTAAAAAAAATATTTCAAATTGTATGAAAAAAAACCTCAGTATTTGCGACAACCTCATAACTTGCACAGAGCTCGTTTTAATTACGTACCTACAGGAATCGAGTTACTGTATATCATATGTATATGTACAGCTGCGGTCAAAATCTTAGTAGTGCACATACGTAAAATGGAATGGGTTAAAAAAGTGCGTGTAATCGCTTTTACAAAAAATTGTATTATTTCCCTCTTACAGCCCAAAATGTCAAACAAACCAAATCCCAAAAAAATCCAACGTTTATCTTATTTCAGTAAGGTAAAATTATATTTAGAAAAAACTGCAGCGAATTTTGAGCGGTCAAAAACTTAGTAGTATAACAAATTGTGAGAAAAATTTTGACAAAACTTTTATATGATGGTGATTTTATTTTTAATTTTCCATGGGGTTTGTTTGTTTAGTATTTAAATTAG
Source organism: Anastrepha ludens (assembly GCF_028408465.1). NCBI lineage: Eukaryota > Metazoa > Arthropoda > Insecta > Diptera > Tephritidae > Anastrepha > Anastrepha ludens. The sequence continues at coordinate 73,894,678 of NC_071500.1, forward strand.
TATTTTGTTGCATGACCCTTATTCTTTAGAATTGCAGCACAACGGCGTTGCATTGAGTCAACAAGTTTTTGGCATCTTTCAATCGAAATCGACTCCCATGCACTCTTTATAGCTTTCCATAGTTGCGTATTAGATGTTGGCTTGCGTTGGACTACTGCCTCCTTGACGTCGACCCACAAATTTTCTATGGGGTTTATGTCTGGTGACTGTGGCGGCCATTCCATTATGTTGATCTGCCTCTCCTCAAACTATCTTTTAGCAACTTTGCACGAGTGTTTGGGGCCGTTGTCTTGCTGGAACGGCCAAACAAGCGGCATTCCGTCTCTGACATATGGCAGCATGATGTCCTTGAGTATATCTAAATATGAAGCGCCAGTCATCATTTCCTTAACCCAATGAATGGGTCCCACGCCTAGCCAAGAAAAGCATGCCCAGACCATAATGATAGAACTACCATGCTTTATTGTTTTTGTTGTATACTTTTGGCTGGTAATCTTCGACTCGTCCGACCATAAAATGTTGCGCCATTTGGTTGAAGGCCAATTTATATGTTCTTTTGCGAATCAAAGTCTCTTTTCTACATGCGTTTTTGTCAACAACGGTATTTTGCTTGGACTGTGGGCGCCCAGGTCGTGCTCCCGCAAACTCCGACGAACAGTCTCAACGCTCGAAGACAATTTTAAGGCGTCTTTTATCTCAGTAGCAGCCGCAAATGGAAACTGCTTTGAGTATCTGACGATAGACTTAACTTCTCTTGCCGACATTGCTAGCTTTCTTCCATGCTTTTTGCCACTTGGTTTGTACTTGATGACATTTCGTACCATTGTTGGTGAGCAACCAATGATATTTTGCACTTCCACATAAGTTTCAGCAATCAATTATTTTATGAGGGCGCGTTTCTCGGGTGTGCAATTTTTCCTTCTGGACATTACTAAATGAGGAATAATAAAAATGTGGCCATTAACTACAGAATATCAATTAAATAAACTTATCTCACCGTTTTTTTTTTTTAATTTTCACAAAGATTTTAATAAAATAACAGTTTTATTTAACATTTTTTGACATAAAATAAATCTTATAAGTTGTATTTATCTTTCCACAATTCACATATTTCAATCAAACCCAAACGAAAGCTTCAGCATAAGTAAAACAAATGAAAAATTAGTTCCACAAAAAAATATGAGTAGAGTAGAATGGGGTAAGATAGGTATGGGGGCACAATAGGTAGGTGGGGTTTTCGGCGCACTGTTTTCGCAGAGATCACTCGTCTTATGTGAATTGAATACGTGGTGGGGAACAACGTTCGCGACTGTCATTTCTGCCGTCACCATTGATTAGTTATCCTAGTTCTGGCGTCGTTTAGTTTTTTGTGAGCTTTCCTCCGACATAGCATTTTTTTTATTCTACGGTGCAGTGCATTTAATGTAAGTAAATATTTGTCAGGTGAGTTTTATTTTACGTAGAAAATAATGCTGAACACGAATAATGTGTCAGTTTTTTGATATTTTTGTTTTTTAAAAAAATATCGACACTAACATAAAACATGTGCTTGGGGGCACTATAGGTCAGCCGTCTGGGGGCATTATAAGTCACTACTTTTAATGGAATAAAATAAATTTTAATTGTTTTTGCAGCAAAATGGTGCATAATTATGTGCGAAAAACGCCGAAACGAAGTGAAGAGGACGTAAAAAACGCAATCGCGGCAGTCCGAGATCGCGCTAGTGTTCGATCAGCCTCTAAACAATTTAAAATTCCGTTCGAAACATTACGTGCTTGCGTGATGAATTAAAGAAAAAATCCTAACTTTTATAACATGTGCAGTGTTCATACTCTATAAATAAAAGTTAAAACGTTAATTTCCAAGCCATGTACATTGTTCTTTTCCCCTCACATATAGTGACCTATCGTGCCCCCCGATTTTGAAAATATCGAAAAAAAGTACCTTTGCCTTATTGAATGCAGCTTCCAAAATATTTAGCCAAACATAAGTCAGTATAACCAAAATGTTAGCAGATAAATAGCCTTTAAAAATCTTGCTTATTTTTCAAAATCCATGCAAAAACACCGTAGCAAGAGCTCTCCAAAAAAAAATGACCTATCTTACCCCATTCTACTCTAATTTATATAATAAAAAAATATTTTAAACTTTATAGCTTTCAGTACTGCATCACATCATTGTGGCATAGAGTCTATGAGTCAGGATGACGAAGTTTTTGGGATTCCTTTCCATGCCTCTTTTCGTACCTTCCATAAATCTCTAGAATTGGTTGGCTTCCGTTCAGCAACACGTTTTTGGTGTCAGTCCATAAGTTTTCTATGTGGTTGCGGTGGGGAGACTCAGAATCCCATTGACCCTAACGCATTATTTTACGGCCTTGTTGGTATGTTTGGTATCATTATCCTGTTGATATGTCCGTTTTATTGGCATATGGCAACAATCAAATAAATTGGGCCTACTTCGCTATATGAATAACTACCCCATACCATTTTTTTATTGCCCCCATGTGTGTGGATTTTCTGTGGTGAATCGGGGATTAAAATCGGTGTTGAGTGGGCACCGAACATACTGTACTACTGAACAATTCGATTTTGTTTCACCCGACCACAATAAATTTAGCCATTTATCGGAGCAGTAGTTTTTGGGGACTGACAAACTTAGGTCTTCGCGGATGATTGATTGATTCGAATGGATTACTATTCGTCTTTATCGGATATATTGTGCTTTCGTCCGAGAATATTATGCTTATTCTTATAATGTAAGGCATTTGCTACCATATGGGCAGAACATCTCTGTTTTCTTGTCCTTTTAGTCATGGCTCTGTTACCTACTGTTGTTCCTCGGTACAGTGATTTCCTCACCCATCATCTTGGCATTATAATCCGGGATGGACCATTGCCTCCTCTACAATACGTCTCCATTCTTCTCGACAGTCCGCTTTCGCTCTGTGTCGTGGGATTTTCATCTTTCGTATATTGTCTCCTACGTCTTGCAACCATCGTCTCCTTGACCGGCCTCTGCTTCTTGCTCGTTCAGGGTTTGCTTTGTCGTTCTTTCGCTGCTCATTCTTGAAACGTATCCATACCACCGTAATATTTGGGATTTTATAAACTGCGTTACATTTCCTCCCGCGATTAAAACACTGCGATCGTGGTTATACCGTATACGGTAGGTACCGTCGTCTAATCGTATACGGGCGAGTATTCTTCTCAGAATTTTTCTTTCAAATAGCATTAGTAAATTAGATTCACGTCATTAACTTTAAAGACCCATGTTTCACAGCCGTATGTGAGAACCGGTCTTGTTATACATAGTTTTGTACATCTGTAGTTTTTGTTCCTTTAATATCAATGAAAACTTCATAAGTTTGATATGACCAAAGTATGCTCTGTTAGCTGCCTGAATTCGGTCTTGTGTAGATAAAGACATATCCTTATTTATGCTGAGTACTACGCCTAAGTATTTAAACTCTTGCATAAACTCAAAAACATAACTTCCCATTCTGATGTAACTATAATGAAAGGATCGTGTCATGTATTTTGTCTTTTTTTATTTATATTGAGGCAAGCTGGTTTTGTAGCTTGCTCTAAGCGCATGAATGCGATCTGAAAAGCTTCCCTATTTCTCGAATCACAATGTCGTCAGCGTATGCGTATATTTGTGTCGATTTATAAAATATTGTGCCAACTTGAGCTATTTCGTTTATTGCTGAATGCAGTGTTAAATTAAATGAAAGCGTTGATAGTGAGTCACCTTGCCTCAGCCGGATTTCATTTCGAATTCGTCAAATATTTCGCCATTCATTATTACTTTAGTGTTTGAGTGTATAAGAGTTATATTGCTCAAATTTATGTATTTTTGTGGTGATGATCGATATATTTTCTGTTGAGTTTATCAAATGCTTGCTAAAAGTCTATAAAGAGACAGTGTAGATTAATGTAGCATTTTTCGAATATCTGCGACATGATAAAGCATTGATCTGTTGTCGAGCGTCCGATTTTAAAACCGCATTAATAATCTCCCACGATCTCTTCTGCATACACATTTAGTTTCTCATACAGTATGTTTGATAGAATTTTGTAGCTCACGTTGAGAAGAGCTATCCCTCTATAATTTACACAATTGAATTTATCCCCTTTTTTTTTATAAATTGGGACTATTAGGCTTGTATACCATTCTTCAGGCATGTTTTCTGTTCTCCAAATTTAAAGTATTATTTCATGTATCTGTCTTATCAACTCCTCTCCGCCATATTTTATAAGCTCTGCATTTATACAGTTTTCCATACCTGACTTGTAGTTTTTCAGCTTTTCTATTGCTCTTTTCGTGTCATTAAGATTCTACTGTGTATACCAATAGGCCCGTCATCTTCATTATTAATTAAAGCCCATTAAAATGTTCTTTCCAAAAATTTAGCACTTCATTTCTATCACTGACTAATGCCCGAATTCTGTAAGTAGTCTCAAGTCACTAATTGAGACTTTTCGTGGTGAAATTTGATTTTGAGACTAGTTGCAATTCAGTAAGCAATCTCACGTCATGAGTCTCAAAAAAAGTCACTAATTAGTGATCTACTTCTGAGCAGCTCACAAAACGAAAAATATGGAAGAAGAATTAATTATTTTATATATATTGCAAAAAAAGCGCGAAAATGAAGCGAAGTAATATGTTTTTATTTATGTTATTCTTTATGTTTTTAAAAATTCCATTACATATGGAATCGATAAGTGAATTTTTGCTCAACTTTTTGACTATCTCTAGCCGATACGTGCCATTAGCTGACTGTCTCTATTTATTTTCACCATGATATTTGGTGAAATTCTTGTGACTTTCCCTTACTGAATAGCAAAATCGTCTCAAGTCACAAAAAGAGTCACTAATTTAAAATCTCAATTTTAGTGACTTGAGATGCGATTCGCTTAAAGAATTCGGGCATAAATCACCATTTTTGTTTTTGTTTTGCTCATGTGTTTCTTTATCCTGCGGTACATAGACAACTGTATATTAAGTCAGTTTATCTTTTAACAACATTCACAATAAGGGGATTAGCTACACTAGCATGCTTCAGATAATGTCACATTACGCCTAAGAAATAGATTATCAGATATCGAAAATCTAACCTTAGAATTTTTTTAGATTGATAATAAGTAAAAACAAACTAAAATTTCTTTTTAATTTTCAGTGTTGAGATCGGCGAATCTGTACGTGGCGAAGATGTTTACATCGTACAGTCCGGTTCTGGGGAAATTAATGATAATTTGATGGAACTTCTGATAATGATTAACGCTTGTAAGATAGCTTCAGCTTCTAGAGTGACTGCAGTTATTCCATGCTTCCCATATGCCCGCCAAGATAAGAAAGATAAGGTAAGCTATTAATATTTCGCAGATTGCACGTGCTTTGGGATGTACTGGGCATTGTGTTATTGGGATAGAGAATTAAAAATTCCACTCGTGACAATTCGTGCAATTCTATTATAATTTTTAATTTGACGCCGGTAGGTGCTTGCTATATTTCTTAACCAGGGAAATTGAAGTGCAGTCCGTTCTTATTATTATTTTTATGCCCCTTAACCTATCGGCACCTCATCTCCTGTTTAGCCGATTGTAGCACTCACAATTGAACGCCGATTTGCGGTGGTTGACTACAGTTATAAATTTATTAATTTCAAATTTGTATTTGAATAAAATATATACTTATATAGGTAGGTCCTTAAAGTAAAAGTAAAATTTTCATGAAAGTAGGATTTTATGTATTAGATAGATCATGTAAAAATAATGTGTTTATCAAAACGGCTACTAAAAATCTATGGTTGAATTTTTAATTAATCCACATATTTCTGTATGATGTCAAATCAACTAACAATTTTTTTAAGGTATTAACAATCAAAGTTTTTGGTGATGATTTGTTGTAAAACTCGTTTGCTCGCGAGCGGTGGGGCAAAACTTCAATGTAATACACTTAACAATGAGAACATTTTTTCATTGGAACTACTTTTAGCAGTTCAAATTGACCTTTTTAATAAACATGTGCATTTGGGGAATAACTTCGAAACGTTCGGACAAACACCAAACAAAGGTTGTACGCGCCAATTATGTATAAAGCGTGTAAAATAATAACGGTCGGTTATTTCTTCAGATTTACTCTCGTATAAAATTTTATTTATTGCCTATTTATTACCAACTATTAGATGTTATATAATTTACATTTCATTTTGTAGCAAGGTTGTGTACAGGATGGATGTGAAACTTGAATTGCATTTGCAAGGCAAGACAATTTATGAAATTATGATGCCCATGAAAAGATGTGTTTAAATAAAGAAAAAAACTGGATTCGTAAAAATTCGCCGCTTCGGTGCGAAAACTCGCTACAATTCCTAAAATGAGCCACTAGACCGTGCATTTGACAATTAAGGAAACTTAAGGCTTAAAAAAAGCTATAGTTGTAAGAAACAGTTTTTTTTCTGTGTGGTTATACAAACGGAACTAATGTGTTTTTTGACAGTACAATCTGTCACTATCACAATTGTTACAAATTATCGCGTACTTAAGCAGAAGTAATAATTTTATTCTAAAAGTATGTTTTACGAAACAATTTTAATATCACATGCTAAATATTGCTAGACTTTTCCCTATCAATAAAGTTAAAAAACAAGCATCTTCATACAAATATTTTATGAAATTAAAAAAACAAAATGCAATTTTTACTAAATCTGTTTTAAATGATGTTGACATCTTAACGAATAGAAAAGTGAATGACCTAATAGAAATTCGACTATTGTTTCCTAGTGGCCTACTTGAAAAATTATGACTCTGTGCCCATTTGTTTACAATGTGAGTTTTAAGAAATAAACATTTTTTATTTGTCTTAAAGCTTTTCCTACAGTGCAAATATTGATAATATATATAATAGAATGCATTATCGCAGATTACAAGATATGTACGAAGTTTGTTCAAAAAGTAAGGAGAATTTTCAAATTTCGCGGGCTACGTACATTCGAATTTTGATTATTTTTTTTTATGTGGTACACTCGTCTCGAAGATATGTTCACGGTTTTAGCAATACAGCTTATTTAGTTTGTTTGTGAGAGGCATACATAAGACATGATTTCTGCTATCGACGATGTCATAACCATATACCGATGAATCGTCACCAGTTATGACCCTCTTGGGCAAATCTGGATCCTCGTCCTGACCGATGCTCATGCGACGTTGTTTTTGGTCAAAATTCAGCAATTTTGGAATGAACTTCGCTGCCGCGCGTTTCAGGCCAAAAACTTCCGAAATAATTGCATGTTATGAGCCAACGGATATGCCGACATTCTCAGCCACTTCTCTAATTGTGATTCGACGATTCTCCATAACAATTTGTGTTTGATGTGCTGGGTCGTCCAGTGCGAGCGTCGTTATTCACATCTTCTCCACCTTCTGTGAAACAAACTGAACATGCAATATTACGAAAACCGTGAACATATGTATCTTCGAGACGAGTGTACCACATACAAAAAATAAATAATCGAAAGTCGAATGTACGTAGCCCGGGAAATTTGAAAATTTTTAATACACCTCTTATATTAGACGAACCGAATTTCGGCCAAAATAAAAAAATATACGACTTTTTTAAAAGAACTCTTTCTGTTTTACTAATAATGCCGAAAAATTTCGATTAATATGTAAAAACATCACATCAACTATTTTTATGTATAAATGCAGTGTGCAAAAAAATTTGATTAAGTAGCAGTGAAAGCCGCCCAAATTCAGTGCGATCGATAAAAACTAGGTCCGCTTTTTATATTTTAAGACTAAATTTCTCTCCGTATGTCCACAAATTTGATGTTACAAGCTATAACTCCCATTGTCTATAAGTTTGTTTGATTCCAAAAATTAACAAGCCAGCCCAAATAAAATTTTACTAAAATGTGCGGGGTATATAAAGTTTTTGTTTTTATTTGCTGTTTGTATGTACTTACACAATTTTTGTATAGCATATTCGTGCATGAACTGTGATGCGTCTTAATAATAATAATCATACATAATACATAAATGTGACATACTTTCATAAATGCATAGATATTTCTGGTTTTTAATTGACTGTATTATAATACAATCTAATACAGGGTTGTCTATCAAGCGTTTGAAATTTAATTTAATTTCACTCGACTATAAATAAAATACTCATGAATATTTTTAAATTTTCCAAAAACGTGGAACACAATTTGATTCAAATGATTTCCGCGGCAGGCTTTTTAGTAGTCCATTTTGTCAATCCAATTTTTAAGAGTTTCGCCACTTATTTCACAAAGGAAATTCCGATTTCCTTTGTCCACTCTTGTTACTTTCTGAATGGTTGGTATAATAACATATGTCAAGTCACAGATTCTCATATCCATTTGAATTGATTATTTGATATTAATTCTTGCCAACTTTGTTCAAGCGAAAGGCGACCCATTTTGAAAATGTCTAACCTCAAACTAAATTTCTGGCACATGATGGGTTATACTTTAGCTGTCGAAAGTCAAAAAATAAAACTAGTTCGAATTTCAAACGCTAGATGGGGCAATCTGTATTTAAATTTGATTAACCGAAGTCACATGGTTTCAAAAATTAAATACAATTTTTTAATATTGAATAATTTTGTGCACTTGTACCCATTTGAGAAGTCGGTTTTAGTGTATCTTAACATATAATACAATATTAGATGTTTTCTAAAGCATTTCTTTTTCCATTTTCCGATACAGTTGCAAGGTGGCGATGACGGATATGAAAGCATGAAGTTCGCCAAAAAAAACCACGACTGGAAATTTAGGGTATTTACAATTCACAGTTTTTATATAACCTTTCACAAAATAAATTACTGGTTTACTATTGTACCCATGCCAGAATTAGCCGATTTGGGTTTAACGCCTAAAGTTTAATTATTATTTATTTTTAGCTATTTTAAAATAAATAAGACAGATGGTTCGATGCTCATTTCGCGTGGGCAATAATTTCAATTGAATGCCTTTAGTTAATAGTTAGGTGAAGTTTTAAAAATAACGCACAGATCTTAATTATAGTCTGTTTAATGGAAGTGTGACAAAACCGGCAAAATTAACACTTATAGATAGGCGTATGCTTTTCGCAATACGCATAGAGCAATTGGTTAGTTTCATGAGAAATATAGAAATTGTACGTTGTTTTTTACAAAATGAGTTCTTTGTATGAAAAACGATTTGAAGCAGTGTTCATATGGACACACACTAAAGGTCCAAAAATGTCAATTACATCTGCAGCAAAATATTCGAAGAAGTCGAAGACCGAAGACGTTCATAAATAATTGGGTGTAACGGTATACCGAAGTTAACAACGTTGAGGACTTCCCCGGACGAGACTCAAAAAAATACCTACCCAAAGCAAGATCAGGAGATCATGGATTTGTTTGTGATAAATCTGAACTTATTATTGCATGAAACTGCAGTGATTTTAAGGAAAAGTGTTAATGTATCCAACGACACGATTCGAGGATACTTGCAGAAGGCCTCAAATTCTGGAACAATTCCGTTGCTCTCATTATAACACATTTAAAAGAGGCATGCATGGGCTAAGGCAAATTCAGAACGGACTCGAGGATGAATCTTCCTTTTGGGCGAATAGATGCATACGTACGTCCAGGTATACTGCTGATAATCGCCAACTTCAAAAAGTATTAGCTTTAGCTGTGAAGATATTTGAATGAACTAGCCAACTTTGGATTTAACGAGAAAACAACGATCCCAGCCACCGAAGCCGAAGGTTTGTAGAGTGGACACAGCAAAATGAGATTGAAATGTTGGATTGGCTTTCACAGTCGCCTGATGCCAACCCTGTTGAAAATGTTTAGGTACTGTTCAGAAAAGCTAAAGGAAAATTAAACGCAAAGGAAAACAAATATAGACGTCAAACAGTTATCAAACACCGTCATTAACACAAATTATGGCTCAAAGATGTGAAGCCATTATAGCTAATGGTACTGGCATTACTTTTTATTGAATATTGAATATATTGTGTATAATAAATATTATAAGCTCGTACCATGCGGTTTGTTAGAATCGATTTGGTATAATATTATATTTTCTCAGTTGTAGCGGTCTATTAAAGAAACTGTATGCCAGCTTTTACGACACATAATGCCAGAGCAATTTAGTTCTGCGTCTCGATCAATATTTCTCAAAATTGGATTATATAAGTCACAGGATAGGATGCTTCATTTATTTTTGTAGTTTATTTCAGTAAGTATCCAGGCAACAGCAATCGGTAATATTTCAACTTTGCATTATAATAATGAAGAATATTAATTTGCAGGGTTTGATTGAAAAGTAATAAGCCTTATTTTTTTAAGCAGTTTTATTACACCTTTTGGCTTATACAACTAATATTCTTCAAAATAGGACCCGTCAATACACCGCTGGTAGCGGTCCTTCCACTGCAGGAAACATTTTTTAAACCCATCCGCCGGAATCGCGTTCAATTCGGCTGTCACAGTGTTTTGGATCGCCTGGATGGAGTCGAAACGCCTTTCAGCTTTCTTTTCAGGCACGAGAACAAGAAGAAGTCCGAAGGGGACAGGTCTGGGCTGTAGGGAGGGTGGGGAAGCACTGGAACCCCCATCTTGGCCAATGCAGAGGTGCCGAGGAAGGCGGTGTGCGCCGGCGCATTGTCGTGACGAAGGATCCAATTTTTGGTCCCGAAGGAGCACTTCTTTGTAAAATGCCGCGTTTACGGTGCTTCCTTGAGGTACAAACTCCTTGTGGACGATGCTTCGAGAGTCGAAAAAGATGATCAGCATGGTTTTGACCTTGGATTTCGACATGCGCGTCTTCTTGGGTCGTGGCGACTGGCCCTCTTGCCCTCAGGATCGTACTTAAAGCACCAGGTTTCATCTCCTGTGATACAATTGTCTAAAGTATTATCCTGTTCGTCACTTTCCAATACTTCACGACTCTTTTCCACACGCAATTGCTTTTGTTCATCAGTCAAAACCTTTGGAACCAATTTGGCACACACTTTGCGCATTTCATATTTTTTCGGTCACGATTTCCCGCACATTGTAATAAGTTAAATTTAACTCTTCACTGATCTCACGTAGACTAGCACGACGGTCAATGTTCAAAAATTCACGAACTCGGTTCACATCTTCGTCTGTTTGCGTCGTCGAAGGCCTTCCAGATCGCTGTTCGTCTTCGACGTCCTCCCGGCCTTCCTTGAACGACTTATGCCACCGTTTTACCTGGGCACTGGACAGAGATTGGTCCCCGTAAGCCTCCTTGAGTAGCCCAAAGGTTTCGGTACTCATTTTGTTTAGCTTTACGCAAAATTTGATTGAGTAACGTTTCTCCAACGATCGCTGCATTTTCGCCACTGCAAAATCCTAACACTTTTAAAACAGCTTTCACGCGCGGAGCGATGTTGACTGCACCGCTGTTGCCAGCGAACTGGGAAGGGGAAGGTCCAACGACCATTTTCCCTCACCAGCCGATTCGGTAAATCGCTTGGCAGCGCGGGAAGGCTCATTACTTTTCAATCAAACCCTGTATTATTAAATTATTAAATAACAGCAACGAATACTCCAATCTCTTAGACCAGTTGCGGTTCCAGTACGTTTTTTAAATTGTGGGATCTTAATCTTACTCATGCTCGTTATACTAATACCCAAAGATGTCTCAATCTCACGTTATTTGGCATGACGATTTCACTCAATAATTGATTTTGGACGGCCTTCACGGAACTCGTCGGTGAGCGAAAAAAAAAAATCTTTCTACACGTTTTCTACGGTGATAAAGAATGATGATTGTTCGCGGTATAATAATTTTAGTTCATGGACGCATTCTTGTCTCATTAATCCACATCGAAAATTGTGAAAAAAAATTCTTAAAGTAACTGTAGAAAACCACTAATATGGCTCTCACATTCAAATGTGCACTAATATGACTCACCGATTCAAACACTCTTCATAGGTCCTGAACCTTTCTGGGGGGTAAATAACAGCTTCAAAAGTGCCTTTCTGCGTGAGCAGGAACAACGAGGTCTAATCGATTACTGGAGAGCCCAAGCGGGCATGCGATAATCGAAAAGACTCATCGATCCAGAACGGATAAATACAGGAGCAATCCTTAACCTAGGAGAAAGGACATCAAACTTTACACTGAACTACTAATAGGACACTGTAAACCTAATTATCACATGTAAAAGATAGGTGCGATAGAAAACGAATCCTGTTGACTCTGTGAAGAGGCACAAGAAACAGCAGAACACGTTCTGTGCTACTGTCCAGCAGTGGTACGACGCAGACTAAATTACCTGGGAAATGGGGCTTTGGATCCAAACCTCCTGGTGGAAATTAGGCCTACAGCAGTTTTGAGATTTATTAACAGCCTAAAACTGTTTGGCTGCGCAATAGATCTCTTCAGGTCGCAGTGCGCAAACAGCCAATCAATTATAATAATTATAACAGTCCTCCTCCTTGGCTGATTTCCACCCTGGTACCGCTGTAAGCATTTCATCGTGGTGGAGCCGGGTTTATGTCCATTGACACTACCAGGTACCTGCGTCCAGGTCCTTCTCTTGTGGACGTATGGAGATATTAATGGAGATTTTACGCCAGCGATAGTTTCCATTCCTCGCACTGTTTCATAGATGCGTGGTTGACTCGAATGTCGGCGTTTGTCGTCGTCCAACAATAATATTGACCCGTTGTCATAGATAAGTTAAAAAAGGTTTCAAATTAAACTTGGGTTTTATAATAAAACCCATAGTTAACATAAAGTATATTTTATCATAAAAAGACAGTTTTAACTTTAAATTGAGAAGAACGTGATTTTAAAATGTTAAATTGAAGTTCTAAGATGATTCTTCTTCGAAGTTCTAAGATGCTGCTTCTCCATTTTTGAATGTAAATAAAAATAAGCTGATACAGGATGAACTAATTAAAGTGCTCGTATTTCTTTATATTGCTCATTTTACAGTAGCTAGAAACAATTATGTTTTGAAATCAATTAGTAGATATGGGAACACTCAACCTCTTATTAAACTGCTACTAATTATGCTAAAGGCTTGGAATACGATAACTAAAAACTTTATTTTATCAATCTTCAAAAAAGACTGCAAAATATCGGTTGGAGTACTGACGGGCACTGTCTCGACACACATTACGCAGCCAAAATGGGAATAGTCTAGAGCGATGCGCGTAACAAATGTCCCGAAGCGAATGCTAGGGCTACTTTGCCACTGCCCTGCTCTTTGTATGGCTTGGAAAATGTGCCTAGGATCAACATATTTTTCATATTTGAATGATATTGCTGACGAAAGGCTGAACGGCTTGTGGCAAATCGTATAAGATAGTATATTCGACTCCAAATACAGGCACCTATGGACCCTGGAGGTTTAAGTGAGATATTCTTACAGATAAGCTGGCGCTACCTAACATTTTTTGCGCTCTACTCTACATTGTACCTCATCCAGACCCAGCTCCCTTATTAAACTTAAGACAGAGCTGGGTTAGGGGATTGGTCGCAGACACGAAAAGCATAATTTGGTTGTACCCCCCAGTAAGGATTACGCCTGACGCAGCCCCATAATTTGGTGCCAGCTAACCTCCCTTAGCCTTACCTCTTCACTCCTACCTTCATAGCAAGGAAGAGCTGGGGTCCTATTAATAACGAGACCGCATCCTCTCTTGTCAATGCGTCCCAATTATACCCCTGTTTCCTGTGACCCAAATTAGTTGGATGCGACTGTTCCTAATAGAGTCAGTTTTTCGATACACTGAAGGACAAGTGATCTCACAATGACAATTCGTTTATTGCGGAAGTTCTTGTCTAATTTGATCTCTGCACATAGACAGATGGTATACACCTACGATTGGAAATGCTTGGAAGAACTACCCTTCGTAAGAGAACGCTTGGCTCCTGGGTCAGACATTCCAGCGCACATGTCTTCTTGTGTCTTCAATACATCTGTGTACCAGTGCAGGGTACACTGCTGAAGTTTCCTTTCAAATGCATGATAAGACTTTTCTGCTAGAGAGGGCACCCGACCTCGTTGCTGAAACTCCTCCGATCGGTTACTAGCCCGACCAGTATTCGATCTTGTGCTTGGCAGCAACGGCGACGGTGTTCGTGAATGAGGACCGCTAGGTAACTGGCGGTAACTAGCAGCAATTGTTGCTATTCGAGGATCTCCTCGTTTTTCTATCTTTGATGCTGAGTCTGTGGTGACTAACCCACTCGATCTCCCAGGAATCAGGGCTGGTTCGTGATGAAACCCACGGCTGGTAGATGGTTTACCATCCTTAAGAAGTCCGCCGCGATAGCGTCCCTTGTCGCGGTAAGGCGACAAATCATGACTGCAAATCACCCGGTCACGCCTAACACCCTGGATTAAGAGGTGGCAGCTCTTGGTCTTCGTTCTCAAGCGGTATCAGACATCTTTAAAAGTCATCGTATAAACGACAATTTCTTTCAGAGCCTGCATCCGGTTTGAAATTTGATTAATCCCCTACACAGCTTGGATCATATACAGTGTAAAAAAAAAATAAACGATGTGCTACGCCTCCTGATAAAAAATGGATAAACATAGGGAAATGGATGGATTTTGTCAAAAGTGTGTTCCTTAGTGGACCAGAGTACGCTGAACTCGAAAAATCAAATCTGTTTTTAAGAGATATTATATTTTCGATTAAATTAAGACTAAGAAGATTATGAAAAATGTTTCTGTCTGAAGCATTCCAACAATACCAAATGCGTATATATTATATTTGCGACAACAAACTTTTTGATTTTTGCCCGCTTTGAAAGCACTATGCGTAGAAGCGAAGTCGAGCGCACAGAAAAATTGCACAATGCGCTGAAAATGCTCGAATTCGTTGTTATTGTCTAAGCACCATTTATATGTAAGCGGCAGTGTATCTATAGTTACATGTAAATTGTGCTTATATTGGGAGGTTGAATTAGTTTTAAAGGTGACACACAGATGGCGCTATTTATCACTTTATCGCGTTGGCAATACTGAATATATATTCATGACAAAGCCTCATCCCTAGGCTTTGTTTATCAGTATCTGTCATTTCGCTGAAGTATAAACAACGCAGTGTTTTCGTGCTCCGAGTATGTCAACTTTCGTGCCGTCGAAACGCAATTTGCGGGAAGCTTTGCTTTTCTGCTTCAATTTGAAAAAAAATACAGCCCAAGCCCGTGAATTGCTGCAGGAGGCCTACCCAGACCATACTCCGTCGATTTCAACATGTGAGTACTGGTTTCGACGATTCAAAAGTGGTGATTTTCACACCGAAGACAAGGAGCGTCTTGGCCAGCCCAAAAAGTTCGAGGACGCGGAATTGGGGGAATTGGTAAACGAGGACTCGTGCCAAACCCAAGAAGAGCTTGCTGAATCATTGGGCGTTGATAAATCAACCGTTTGCAAGCGTCTAAAAGCGATGGGAATGATCCAAAAGCAAGGACATTGGGTCCCGTACGAGTTGAAGCTGCGCGACGTCGAACGGCGATTTTTTACGTACGAATTGCTGATCGAGCGACAAAATCGGAAGGGTTTTTTGCATCGGGTGGTGACTGGCGACGAAAAATGGATGCACTACGATAACCCAAAACGCAAAAAATCATGGGGTTTGCCCGGCCACGCATCAACGTCGACGGCCAAGCAGAATATTCACGGCAAGAAAATCATGCTCTGCATTTGGTGGGATCAGGTCGGCGTCGTATATTTTGAGCTGCTCCAACCGGGCGAAACAATCACGGGGGATCGTTACCGACTGCAATTGATGCGTTTAAGCCGGGCATTGAAAGAAAAACGGCCGGAAACGATAAAAAGGCACGACAAGGTTATTTTGCAACATGACAACGCTCGGCCGCATGTTGCTCAACCTGTCAAAAAATACCTTGGAACGCTTGACTGGGAAGTGTTACCCCACCCGCCGTATAGTCCAGACATAGCTCCCTCCGATTATCATTTGTTCCGGCATATGAGTCTCGATTTGGCGGACCAGCGGTTCTCCTCGTACGAGGCTACCAAAATATGGGTTGAGTCATGGATAGCCAAGCAGCGGCCAGAATTTTGGAGAAACGGCATCCGGAAATTGCCCGAAAGATGGGCGAAAGTTGTAGCTAGCGATGGCCAATACTTCAAATAAAATATTTTGTACCGTTTTTTCACAATAAAGCCCCAAATCTTCGAAAAAAACCTTTAAAACTAATTCAACCTCCAATACAATAAAAACGACTTCGAGCATTTTCAGCGCATTGCGCAATTTTTGAAGGTGTTGAAGGTTGTTCAGCAGCGTTTTACGCTACAGCAATATTATCAACAGAACGTCCAGTTTTTGGTCGCCTGTGTTTATTTTATCCTCAACAGAACCAGTTTCTTGAAATTTTTCGCCAACCTTTGAATTGTCGACTCATTCGGACGATTATTTCCAGAAAAGCATTAACAATTTTGCAATATGTTGTTCTTAAAGATCGACCATTTTCATAATAAGTTTCAATAATTTTAATGCGTTCTATCGTGTAAAATTTTACATCTGTCTACTTGATAAATATCACAGATGACATAAAAAAGGTAGCGTATATGAATTATTCACTAGTGACATCTAGGCGTCACTTTTGAAAAACTCTTTATATACGGACATGCGGCCACTTGCCATGACAAAAATTGGCACCAAAAATTTTTGTGTTCGGAAGTCTAATGTTAACATATAAGTTGATACGAGGTGTGTTAAAAAAGAAGGTGAATTTTCAAATTTCGTGGGCTACGTAATTCGACTTTCTATTATTATTATTTTTTATGTTGGTACACTCCTCTCCAAGATATGTTCACGGTTTTAGCAATATAGCCTGTTTAGTTTGTTTGTGAGAGACATAAATAAGACAAGTGTTTTGTGAGTTTGGCTATCGAAAAAATTGGGTCAAAGAAGTTGCATCAAATTTTGTCTAAAAAATGGAATTAAGTGCTCAAAAACACTTGAAAAAAATGCTCACAAGTGGTACAAGCTTTTTAGAGAAGGTCGAGAAGATAGGAATGACGACACTGGCTCTGAACGCGTCAGCACGTCAAAAACCGATGAAAATGTTGAAAAGTGAAGAAAATTGTTATCGAGAATCGTCGAATCACAATTAGAGAAGTTGCTGAGGATGTCGATATATCGGCATATCGGTTGGTTCATGCCATGCAATCATCTCGGAAATTTTGGATATGAATCGTGTGGCAGTGAAGTTCATTCCAAAAGGGCCGATTTTGCGAGGATTGAGGAGATAAAAACCGAATCGCTGAGAGAGCTCAAGAACATACCAAAAAGTGCATATCAGAACTGCTTCTTGGATTGGAAAAAGCGCTGGGACAAGTGTATTATATCTGAGAAGGGCCTACTTTGAAGGAGATAATATTCATAAGGATGAAGGAGATAATACAAGTATTTTTTGAGAAACATGAAAATTCACCTTATTTTTTGAACATACCTCGTATATCACTTTTATTTAGGTGTCATACCTCAAGTTTTTAATTTACAGGATTGAATGTATGCAAAAGGAGTCCCTAAAGTTTGCTTTAAGATTTCTAAAGTCTTCTGATCCTATTTTGTCTTTCCCATCCGAATTGTTATTAATTATCTCTAGAAAGTAGAAGTTCAATACTTGCTCTCTCGCTTATTTTCAACGTAATTAATTTTCATGTCCCTCTAAGAATTCCTCGTAAGTCTCTTCATTTGTATCCAAGTTAAGCTTGTAGTGATCCTACTGAATTTTATAAGATCTCGAAATCTAACATTCTAGATTTCTAATTTCAAAGGAAATAATTTTCGACTGTACTCTAAGCGATGGACAATATTTTGTCAGGGTTGTTTAGTTTAAATGCCACTGCGGAAGAATTCGTGAAGTCTTTGTTAATTTTTAAAATTTCAAGAAACGTATTTATTATTTATCTCAACTTAAAAACTTCTTTTAATAGTTAAATAATATGACTTTTTGAGAAAAGCACGATGCAATAGAGTTTTGTGTTTAGAAAACTTCTGAAAAAAGTGTCCACTGAATGAAAACAAGTATTAAGTAAATATTATTTGTTTTTATTATTTGAGAAATGAAAAGGTTGTTATATTAAATAAAAAACAAGGTTAAAAATATCACAAAAATACGTTGTTACATCATACGAACATTATTCTTCAATTCGAATTTGCGCGCTTTTAGTTCGAGTATATCGCTTATCATTGAAATTCATGTGTATACGTGTATGTACATATGTATATTTCAGACAATTTTTTTGTTATTCTGCCCCAAAGGTCACACGGAGATTAAAACGACTAACATTTATACATATACTAACATACTCGTTTGCGACGTTGTACGCATTTTCATTTAAAATATTATTATTATTAAACATGTTTCAAAATTACAATCAAAGTCGTAACTAAGAACTTTGTCTATCTACTAAAGATTTCCACAAATAATGGCTTTTTGCAGGACAGCGTAGTATACTAAACAGTTTGCTGGTCTCTTTATTAACTCACGTCCACCAAGTCAGTTTCCTTATTTCTGGTGTTTTGAGGGTTCCACTGAAAAGCTTTGTGAGCTATTTCGTCTGGATTCTTTCTCAGTATGTGCCCAATCCATTTGTATTTTCTGCGCATGATCTCTTTTTCAATTGGCTTTTGCTTAGTCAATTGTCATAGTCATTGGCCAGAGCCACCAGATACCGATAATACATTCTGTCAAAAATATAAAGGCAATTGTTCATATAAAAAGCGCGCATTACACATATGTCTATTTTTTTTTGCTGGAATGTTGGTACAACTGTCCGCTATAGTGTCGCAGAGTTTGAGCGTGATCTGTCAATTAGCTTGGTTTTGACATTTAATTATATAAGTCAACCGCAGGTATCCTCTGCGATTTTCACTATGTATAAAAATATCCAACGAATTTGTCTTAGATTTTGTGTGTTTGAACGGGATTTCTTGGGTCGATTCGTTGAAAATGTTGCAGAAAGCCTATGGCGAGTGTGCTTTAGCAAAAACACGGTACACGGTTCTACGAGTGGTATAAAGCTTTTGCAGTAGGCCGAGAAGTTGTGGAAGATTAGCCCCCGAAAGCGTCGACAAAGTCAAGGAAATGGTGCTGGAAAACCATCATTTAAATTTGAATCAATTTGCAACATTTTACACCATCTTTGTGGAAGAAGGTGGCTGAAGACATGCTTGAGCAAGTGAATTCCGACCCAACGTTTATCCAGCGCATCATCGCATCATAACAGGTGATGACACGTGGGTATATGAGTTTGACATGGCAACCCGTCAACAGGCGGCTGAATGGCGCTATCCACATGAGCCGAAACTCAAAAAACCACGTCACAGTCGGTCAAAAGTGATAGTCAAGCTACTCGTTATCTTTGATTATCATGGTGTTGAGTACTCGGAATTCGTTCCAAATGGGTATACGGTAAATAAAGAATATTATTTGGAAGCTATGCGACGTTTGAGAGAGAATGTGCTCAGGAAACGGTCCAATTTGTGGAAAGAAAACTCATGGATCTTGTACCATGATAACGCACCGCCTCACAAGGCTCATATTGTGAACAGCTTTTTGACCAAAAACTCGACAAATATCATCGAACAATCACTGGATTTAGCCTTCTGTAACTTTTTCCTTTTCCCAAAACTTTAATTTCTACTCCGCTTTGAGTTGATAGAGGACATTAAGGAGAATTCGCGAAGAAGATCTCTTCAAACGCGATTAAAAGGTGCTTTGATGACTGGACTAACCGTTGACATATGTGCATTGCTTCGAATGGAGCCTATTTTGAAGGTGACAAAATAAATTTTGATGATAAAATAATTATTTTGCGTTTTATTGAACAATTCCCAGTACTTTTTGTCAGAATGTATGTCGCAAACATCTATTTACAAAATACTGTAGTTTTCTACTGCCGTAGATCAATTTTACGCAGGCATCAAATATTCTAATTTTTGTTATTCTTTTAAGCGATTTGTAGATCTTTCGCTGAATGTCCGCGTTGTAAAAGGTTTTTCAATAACAGGTGTTACAGGTGAATGGATTGCGCTATCGAGAGATGATTAACGATTTTTTATGGTCGGAATTGGATGGTATTGATCTGCACAACGTTTACTTTCAACAAGACAGCGCTACGTGCCACACAACCAACGAAGCCATTTATCTTTTACGGGAAAAGTTTCCGGACCGTGTTATCTCTCGAAGAGGTGATCAAAATAGGCGACCGAGATCTTGTGATTTAACACCTTATGACTTTTTTCTTTAGGGCCCCGTGAAAGAGAAGGTATACGCCAACAGCCCAGGGTCGATGCAAGACCTCAAAGATGGAATTCGTGAGGCTATCGAGGACATAGGGCAGCCACTTTGCAAATCTGTTATGAAAAATTTCATGAAAAGGATATTGTTCTGTAAGCGTGGCCGTGGTTTCGTTTATAATGAAATAAACATCCGATCATATTTATTAAAAATGGCATTTTTCTTTGAATATGAAAATAACACCTCTTATTAAAATCCCTATACCACCGTCAGGGGTGAAGATACTGTCGAGATACTCAAATTCATTTATATCTTTTACTAAATGGGGATTTTTTAAGAGCCATAGGAAAGTTTTTCAAAAAAACACACGTAGAATTCATGACATTTTTATTTGAATCGATAGTAGAGTCCATAGAATTTAATTTTTGAAGATTATTTCATGTCAAATGTTGACGGCGACTGCGCTTCAAATGGTCCATCCGCTTAGTCCAATTTTGGCATACTCTTTCCAATGTTTCGGCCGGTATCTCACATATAAATGCTTTAATGTTGTCTTCCAATGCGTTAATTGAGGCAGGCTTGTTGAATAGACATGAGCTTTATCTAAAGGCGTTATATCGCACGATCTGGGTGGCCAATTGTTCGTTTGTAAGACGATTCATGGTTAAATTATTGATCAAACTGAAGATGTTTGACAGTGAAGCAAAACACGAAACGTGCGTCAGCTGTTTAAACCAACTGTTTAAAAAGATAATAGCTTAAAAATCACCCGTTATTTCTCTATTCAATTCGAATTGTATGCTGTTGCTCACATTGATTCACAAACACTTGGTCTTACCATATTTGTGTTAACTTTAAGGCCAAGCCTAAAATATGCTTTACCAAACCAAAATCTGATCGCAAATATATTTATTTGCTTATATATTTAAAAAAATTGTGTTGAAACTTTTAGAGGAAACTGAAGATGTCTGTATTGTAGTGGCACATCCGTTGAAATCATAGGTATACGTGGAATAAACGCTATTCTACACTGTATATAATACATTCTACAACACTCCTATGCTATTTTTGTATTAGCATTCGTATGCCATTACAAAATGCGGGTGGTCGAAGATTACGCAACAATATAATTGGTATGCCATTTTTTAGCTTAAGTGTATGAGGTGGTAATCCAGCTGGGTTTAATGAATTTAAAAATTCGGTAGGATAGGGTACAACATCTTCGAGGTGAAGTACAGTGTCGATAGAAGCGTCTACTTTAATTTATCCTCCAAAATTCTATAACGCAATGTTTTTTATTTCATCAACAGTAATAATTTAGTGAAACTTTTGCTCACGCGCATATCCATTTATACGGTTTCGTTGAAATATTTTGAATATCGGGATATATAGTATGTGTGTACTTCACAAACTAAATCGCTTATTGGTGTACATACATACAGCTCTTTACCAATTCTGGAATCTACATACAGTTTGTCAAGGAAGTGTTTTGACATCTGCCATACTATGTTAATGTAGTGAAATTGTTTTAAAAATTAGATTAATTAATTGTCAACAATGAAACTAAATTTTGTTGCACTATTTAGCACATGGCGTTGCGGAATATTCAAATATCTAATTTAATTTTTTATAAATATTATATCAACCATTCCATTGCTGGCTATGCGCCGTCACACCATGACTAAAAGCTTGTCATGCTTCATTACCGGTATAACCTTTCCAGTGTGTTTAATGGCTGCTTCCACACTCCCGCTTATTGCACAAAGTTTATGGCTGTGAGCCGTTACTCTATTCGCTCTCCTCTCTTCTTGCCCATCCGTTGTTGTGGTAATCAGTTCTGAGAGCCAAACTAGGAACACGGATAAAAGCGTGATTAATCAACGCAAAGTCCTCGCAAGTGGAGAGGAAATATTTGATCGCCATTCACTTGGAAGTGGCGAAGAAGATTCTTCTGCATATCGCCCAAGCAGCTCACAACTTCCAGGTTTCGCCCAAGTATCTTCTGGGTAGCTTCCGAACATCCGTTCGAGAGCGAGCTAATATGAAAAGGCGAATCAACCTAGAATATCTGGTTATGTGCTGGGTTTGGGAACCGCCACGTAAAAATCCCCCCCTATGAAACCGAAAACAAAGTCTCGGATGAGATCTACCTACATTGATGACGACCACTTTGAACGAATTGGGGATTACGATTGGAGGGCAAACACGTGGAACGTCCGGTCCCTAAATAGCGACTCGGATCATTATTTTGTTGCAGCCAAAATACGCACACGCCTCTTTGTAACAAGATAAGTGCATCTAAATACGCAAAGAATGTTCGACATCGGAAAGCTGTAAACACAACAAACTGCCAGAAGATTCGCTACTTGACTCTCGCTCCTGCGCTGCCCAACAATCTGGCATGCACGAGTGATGAAGCAACATTTCTCGTTCTTTACGTACCGCCACCGAAAAAGAAATCGGATTTCGGCAAGCCCGAAGAGGAAGATAAATGTATTATCAGGAGGAAGAAACGAGAGGCCCAAATACGTGAGTGCGAGGAGCTTAAGATGCTGGCCAATAGGAACAAAATTCTACTAGACTATTCGGCGGCTAATAGAAGGTTTCAAGACCGGGGCGTTTTGTTGTAAGAACAAAGACAGTGATGTGGTGACTGACATCTAGAACGTTCTTAAAGTATGGAGGGAAATTATGAAAAGCTGAAGCCCACCATCAACCACCTAACTGGACCTTATCAGTGCGACTGTAGACCTGAAAAATCTGCAATCGACCAACTATTCACAATAGGCCAAGTTTTGCAAAAGACCCATGAAAGGAAAATCGACACACCATCTTTTTGTCGATTTTAAGGGAGGGGTCTAGGGTTTGAGCATTTTTTTTAATGAATTTTTGAGACTTTGCTTTAGAGATATGAATAGTGAAAATGTATTTAAACTTTTTGTACATTATAAAGCATCATTTCAACAATATTGTACTAAATTTTTGTAAGAAAATATCGGGAAATAAGCCGGTGAGGTAACTTTTCCGAAAACGCCTTTTCCAAAAGGTGATTTGCGGTGACTATCGTATCTAGTTGTAGAATCACCTGAAATAAAAAAAACAGAATTATTTGGTTAAATTATCACCAAAACCTCCCGCCCACTGGCTCCGATTTTTTTTTTTTTTTTTTTCATTTTTACGTTGCCAGCGCGTTTTTGAAGCAAAAAGTGCGATTTTCACTGATTTTTTCGCTGTATAAGTGGAAACCGCCCTTAATGTAAAACAAAAAAGTGAAAAATCTCTCAGTGGGGGGGAGGTATTTTATATATAGAAGTTGTATACCAAATTTGAAAAGGATCGGTTAAATATTGTTGAAGTTCTAATAGTCACGGACTTTGAAAAAGTGGTTTCGAGAAAAACGCGTTTGAAAAACAGGCATTTTTGTAACGCTCCGCTCCAAACGCTCGCAGCTGTCGCAGAGGAGTGGGGACAAAAACGTCTATAACTCCAAAAGTTTTGCTCCGATTGAGCTGAAATTTTGGGACAATATTTTTGAGATGATTTACTATAAGAAAAAGCTATTTCCAAAAAATCGATTTTTTGAAAGTCAAACCCTAGACCCCTCCCTTAAAGCGGCATTCGACAGCTCTTCATTGGGGAAAATTTCGTATTTAATTTATTTGTATGCGTTTTCCCCATAAGTAAAACTGACCAACTTCATGTGTCTTTTATCATAGCGCTAGAATTTTATAGTATCGTTGCTAATGGTAATGATTAATGCATTTCTGATAATTTTCGCAATGCCAATTATGATTATAAAAGTTAAAAAATCAAAGAAATGAGTAATATAAGTTATATAAAGGTTAATGTAATAATGTAAATACTCATTACAATGACACGGTAGCATAAGTTATATAAAGGTTAATGTAATAATGTAAATACTCATTACAATGACACGGTAGCATTGCGCAACGTCATGGGGGTGGTCATCAAAAGACTGCAACGTCACGTGAAATGGTTCAAAAAGTGAAGAAGTGACTTGAGCGAAATTCCCAACGAAGCGCCAATAAAATGGCGAGAGAACGGAAATGTCCGACCCTAGCATCCGCCGTATACTGCTCTCAAAGTAAAACCTTACAAGATCCAAAAGGTGCATGATCTCACACCAAAGCAACAACAAGAGAGTGAAGGAGTTGCTTGGCTTGGCCGAAAGCTGTCAATTTCCAAACATTGTGTGTTCCGTCGAGAAATTTGTTTAAACTGAGCCGATCGTAAACTCCCAAAGCGATAGGGTTTATTTGATCATATTTTATACGAGAATTCAAGTCATCGATTGGTCACCAGGAGGCAGCACCTGCCACAGGTAATGGCTTGGACCGCAGTAATCGCAGATGGGCGATCTCCAATCCTTTGGAAAGGCGGAAAGGTAATTGCGAAATAGTATCGGGAAAGTATTCTGGAGGTTGCTTGGAAGCCGTGGGCAGACAAACATTTCGATGACCATGCACGTTTCAACACGGCTCGGTACCATCCCACAAAGCTCGAGTGAACGAAGAATGGCTAAAAAACAACGGCCCGAATTTCATAACGTCCACACAATGGTTCACAAATTCACCCGACGTGAATCCGATGGATTATTCTCTTTGAGCCATTTTGGAGAGCGAGGTCCGAAATAAAAGATTCACCAGTCTCGAGGGGCTGAAAAAAGCTATCGTCCGCGAGTGGGCAAAAATACCTGCAAGTCACATTCGGGTAGCTTGTGATTCGTTTCTTGACCTCTCAAGGCCATTGTCAAGGCAAAAGGTGGTCACATCGAGCAAAAGTAAATTGATTCTTAATTTTGTATTATTTTCACACATTTTTTACTTTAAATTGAATAAAAGTAATTTTCCAAACTAAATTTATGGCCTTTTTAATTGGTTACACTTCGAGTGCCGGACCCTGTATAAAAGAAAAGTATATTTATTAATATATATATGTAAATCAGTTCATTGTTCTTAGTTTGTAAGTTTGTATATAATTTATATATTCGCAGCTTATATCATAAATATATCTGACGTTCGGAGTCGGCTTGAAACTGTGGGTCCCTCCATTTGCGGAACAAAGGAGCGCGACCAAACACCCAAATAGGATGTAAGCGCCTTTTATATATATATTCGCAACAATAATATTTGGAAACAAAAGTACAAGTGAAGGGTTGTGTTTATAAAACGGTCTGCGAAATAACTACCAAAACCAGGTGAACATTGCGATAAATTAGAAAGATAATTACTCTAAATAAGAAAAGTGCCTAATTAATTCGCTAAGTTGCGCTTTGCAACATACAATCTATAAAAAAATCCAAAAAAATATAAATAAAAAAAGGTACATATTTGCAAATATCTCACCTAAACGTATACGCAGTCCTCCAGAAAACCGGAAAGCAATATAAATAAGAAAACAAACAAATTAAATTGCCCTCAAAACAACAATAGCTCACATATCGGCTGAGTAAACCGCAGAGAGCAGATTCGACATACTGGGTCAACACAAGAATGATAGAAAGAAGATTGCGCCCATCAGAGCGTACGTGACGTCACGTTTGCTGAGTTGTGCAGTATTGTCAACCATTTGCTCTTCGCAATAAATTTAGTGCTTTTTTATACCCAAAATGCAAAAATTTTGAAGTTTCATGTTTGTTTCTTTTTTTTAATTTAAAGCTACCGAAACTTTAAGTTAAAAAACAAACTATATTATTAAACAAAACAAAGGTTAAAAGGGGTCACTCTGAGAAGATTTTAGTGCTAATGAAAATTTTTTTGCTCTTATAAAATTTGATAATTTGAAAGTGCAAATTTAATTTTTGGCTCCATTTAAGGTTATGCAAAAATATTAAATACCCCTCTCTCAACTCTTCTTAAGATTGAAAACCTTTTTACACATTTTAAAAAGCCTTTGAATTTATTGAATGCGAATTAAAACCATAGAGGTGTAATCGTTTCTTCATTGTAAAAATAAACAGGAAAATACCAGAAAATACTAAAGAAACCATACTGACATTTTTACAAAAAGAGTACCTTATCTAGTTACATAACTTCAAATATAGCAAAAAAGTCGTTCCCTTAACAAAAGAGTCTCGCTTAAAAAAAACCTCAAATTAAATTGTACATAAGCATAACACGTTTATTTAAAAAGACGCACATTTTAAAGACAATTTGTCACGCATACAAAGTTCTTTAAGTGATTCAATAAAAATTTGTTGGGTTATTTTCTTTGAATGGGCATTTTAGTGCGTTTTTATATCCAAAGCTAGGCAACACTACAGTAGCGAGAGAGAGATTTGACTGCCGAAAGCAGAAGAACACCAACAACACCTGCAATCGCGGGCAATGCCACCAGATGTTAAAAAAAAGTAAAGCTAAATAAAACTGAGTGAATTATTTGAATAATATTTAATAATAAATATAATAACTATAAAAAAATTTAAATTTTACAAAATTATAAACATGACATTTTAATTAGAACAGCTAGAAAAATGTCATGAAGAAAGAACTAAAACTCCGAGACTAAATAACAAAAAAAAAAAAAAATGCTAAATCAAGTTACGAAAATGGTAATCTGGCCATACTGGAGCTAAAATCACGTAACTAGTTGTCAAATTCGCTGAGCGCAAAGTAACGGGACCACGATAGGCGCCATCTCATAATTCTTTCCATCATGGGGTCAACAGAACGAATTAGAAGAAGAGACTGCAAATGAAGAAAAAGCATCTAATGGTGCTCACAGTCACGAACGTATTGTAGTCCCTTTCTGTTGCCCGTAGGATACACAAAATTGAGCAAAGCTTATCACGTAGAAAACAACTGCATTTTTTTAGTTACTATTTACACAATACATGTTGTGTGTTATCGACATAATGTTGCCATCGATATTTTTGCAAACACACTTTTACACACACCCGCGTTATCAAATACAATTTTTCATTGTATAATAAACCAAAATTAAAAACCGCCAAATACAAATATGTAGTTCATTTATCTAAAATTAAAATTATTCAAAATTTTTTGTTAAATTATTTTAATAAAAATTAAAATTTGTCTAAGTTTATTTTGTAATTGATTTCGAAATGTACTGTTTGACAACACTGTATGGTGAGAGAGCGATCAGCTGACACGATTCTACGGAAACAATCCAAAATCCAACGTCAACTATCTACGATACTACGGATCGGAGTGGTGGTGAGAATTCATTTACATGGGGTCTCATTAGTTTCATCGTGTCAGCGGGGCGCACGTTTACGTTGGTGAATGTGAGCATCATAAGCCCAAAAATATACCAAAGCCACCACTTATCTACGTACGGAAAGTACAACTTTTAGGCACTCGTATCAACGTGCTTAATGAATGTATACAAAATAACTACGATCTAACGGTTTTTAAAGAACAAAATACTCATTATTATATAATCCTACCAAAGGAAGAGAAAGTGTTTAAAATAATTTTGCGCAATATGCACCATTCTAAGACCTCATATTTTCAAGATCTTAAAAGCGGCTCTCTCTGGAAATTAAAACAAATACCAACAATAAAGAAAACGAAAATTTAACAAATGTACAGGCTATACATGGAAAGGTAAATTGCGATCCCCACGTCAAACAAGGTACCTTCCTCAACTGCCAAATATATGGGCTTACTAAAAATTACTGCACAAAAAAAACAATCTGTGTTAAATGTACAGGTCCCCAAAAAACTGTGAACTGTTCAATTAATGGAAATAATAGCAATATTAAATGCGCACACTGTGGAGAAAAACACACAGCCAATTATAAAGGCTGTATAGTCTACATGGCATTAAGAATGCAACGTTTTCCAGCTTTACGCAAAAAGAAACTGCAGGCTCCGTTATGGAACCCGCCGCAACAAAAAAATTTAGTCGCGTGACTACTGTCACTGTATTTAACTTTTTTCAGTATTTATGGACATTTCATAATGGAAAGACATACGCCTCTGTGAAAAGAGTTCATCGCACGCTCAAGCCAACTTAAGGTGTTCAGCGTTCAGGCTTAATGGCCACGTCAATCAGTAAAATTTACATATTTGGACTAAAGAGCAACCCGAAGCCATTCACGAACAGCCATTACATTCATCGAAAGCAACAACAAGACGGCAAGTAGTACCATACATCCCGTGAAACAATGGATTTACTGCGTTGTCGTTTCGGTGATCAATTTATCTCACGTCTCGGACCAGTAGATTGGCTACCAAGATCGTGTGATATCACACCTTTAGACTTTTAGTTCTGGGGGTATATAATGTCTAAATGCTTTGTGGATAAACCAGCTTTGTTTGAGCCATTGGAAGTTAACATTACTAAAGTTATTCATGAGATACCGACCGAAGTCCCCCAGCGTCTCATTCAAAATTAATGTTTCCGGATGACCGAATTACGCCGGAGTTGCGTCCACATTTGAAAGAGATTATCTATAAAAAATAAATGTCATGAATTGTTCTACACAAAACTAATTTAGATTGCCCAATCAATTTGATACCTAATGGTATCTCATAAAGGTATGAATGTCGCAAAACAAAGTTTATAAATCGAGTTAAATGTGACATTAAACTGGTTCAGGAAATGGAACATGGATATAACAATACAAGTAAACCACACAAAACAAAGGACAATCACCGAACCTATTAAGGTTGGCAATTCCGACGTGCATATTGACACTAAAGTAAAATTCCTAGCCATTACGATCGACTCAAAATGAAATTGGCAGGAACATATAAAGAAAAAATGAAATGAAGTTTAAAATCGTTTTAAGAAATTGTACTGACTCAGGTAATTAAAGAAGCCGGTGGCCCATGCTCACTGCTAGTGCTGCTGCCTCCTTATATATGTATAACTTGTTATTATAGAAATTTAATAATAATAAAGAAGAAATTACTTTCGCTAAAGTTATTTTAGAACCATGTTGATCAGTGGGTGTTCTACTATTAACTATGCTGTTTGCAGTTTGATTTTTGACAATAACGTAATTGCTTGTGTAGATATAATGGGACTTTTGAAAAAAAAATTGCTAGATCAATAAAATGTATACGAATTTTTATGACAATCGGTTGAACGGGGCAGAAGTTGCTACTCTGCAACGCCACATGGTTGCGAGTGGCATCAATGAGCATATTCTACAAACATCCGTGGAAAAATACATATAGGTATAGTATGCACCAATTTTTATAATAATCGGTCCAGTAGTTTTTGAGTTCATCGATGACATACAAACAAACATTAATTTTTATATATAAAAGATGTTAATTGAATATAACACATAATAAAATGAATTAAAGGGAATATAATTGATAATGTGTCCTTCTGTCTAGCGAGGTTTTTGTGATTAAAAATCAGTTCATAATGTTAAAGTGGATGTATCTTGCTATGTATAGTATAGTATAGGTCCGGAAATTCTTAGCCCATCTGTTACATGTATTTATTATTTTTATGTGTATATTGGACTATGATGGTCTGTGAGATGTAAAAAATCTAAGTGAAATAAGAGAGAAGTGTTTCAAAGAGTTATAAATATTATATTGAATTTCAATTACACACACAAAGCCGCCAACTCATTGTATAAAACGCATTAATAATTTAAAAAAAAAACAAGTGTAGGTAATCATAATTCTCAAGCATAAACATATTTAGGGTTTGACAGAAAACAAACATAATTATTTGAAAATAAATATTCGTCACAAAATTGACACATTGCCTTATCGTGAGACTAAGTTAATTTATTTGCTGAGTTAATTTTGCTCACAATTGCGACACTTCCTATAACTGCCAGTTCATTATTAATTCCTCGATTGACTTTGGGGATCTAATTGTTTAATTTAATGACATCAAAGATGGTATTGTGAGGAATCATGAACACTCGCGAAACATCTCGCAACAATAGTTGCCCGAAAATACGAGTTGTAACATCTAGAAATTACGATAGTTGTTATGTATATGTACCTATAAGTATATAAGCAGAGATACATGCGCGCAAAGTAATTTGTCTTAAGTTGAACGAACAAAGTGATTAGAAATTAAATAAAGCAAGCAAGTTGTGTTGCCATTAGTTTATGAGTTTTATTTAGGAAACAAGTGATCGAACTCAGAGGAATTATAGAGGGGTGTTTTATTTTGAGGAAACATAACAGTATTAACAAACTTAAATCTATATATGCTTGCAGACGGACTTTCCGCAGTGTTAATACAAAATTATGTGTCTTTAGTGTAGTTAAAACTATGTTCGAAATTACAGACCTATAATTTTGCTTTCAAACGTTTCATAGATCCTTGAGCATGCTGTTAGTGGAAAATTGAATTTTTCTCTTAAATCCATAATCTATCCTTACTGGAACGGGTTTGTTGGCGGTAGGTCGATAGTTTCCAATCTCGCTGCATTCAGTGTTTCGAGTATTTTTCGTATGGCTTTCAAGTCGATTGCATTTGCGTGTTTCTTTTCATACTTTTTGTAAGTGGTATCAGTAGTTGTTTTTCCTTTGCGAAATTCATACTTTACGCAGATAACTTAAAGTTAATTTCGGTAATCAAAGGCGCTTTGGATGTTATTAACGTTCAGAGAAATATAGGCAATCTTAAATTAAGGTCCACTGAAGTCAACTTTTTTGAATTTGAGTAATAGTTTTCAAATATTTGTAAGATACATTTTATCAAATCGTCTCCATAAGAGCGGTAGTAAAATTTGAAGTAATTTTTGATTCTGATCCGTACACTCTTAAATTTCCTTTTACGTCATTTATTAGCCACATCTTGAATATTCTGTTCTTATATGAAGACTAACTAATTAGCTTGCAACCAATAAGATTGAACGTGCTCAAAAAATTTCTCTTAGATTCGCTCTTTAACCTTTAGTGAACCCGCAACGTCATATCCTCTCGCCTATTACTCAAAAACATTAAATTTCTTGAAAAGCGTAGGCTTATTCTAAGCGTTTCTTTTACTTATAAAATCATCAATAGAGCAATTGATTCTACGTACTTGGTGGAAGAAATCATATTTAATGTTTCCCAACGTTCCCTTCATGTAACGTGAGAACTAACTATTCATCCAATACTCGTTTTTATTCTACGCATTTGGTGAAAGAAATCAGTTTTAATGTTTCCCAACGTTCTCTTTATGTAACTTGAGAACTAGCTATTCATCCAATACTCGTATTGCTCAAACTATTTATTTCAAGTTACTTTGTGTTATTCGTAGATGAAAAGATAGTAAATTCTTAGATTAAATAAATAAATAATTGAAATATGTTGTTTTTTTTCAAAATAAATCATATCTACTGTATCTCAATTAAGTGCATCCGACCTGGCTTCATACCATTTAATTAGCCATACCTTCGAAACCAATAGGCGCATGGCTTTGGTATGAGGACATCTCTTTTGTAGATGCGTATAGCAAAATATGTATAAATGTGTTTATAGCAGAGGCCTGGGCACATTCTGAACATTTGAACATTTAGAAAAGCAGTGATGGTAAGATTGCCATTAGTTTTGTTTATTAACTGCTACAAGTTATAAGTTTTTGTTGGAGCTTTGAATTTATTTCTGCCATCCTGTCGGAAAAACTTACAACTTTTGGATGCTATTGAACAAAGCTATTCATATCTGTGTATGCATGTATTAAGGGGACAGATACCTGTAAAACTTCGAAATTCGAATTCTTTGCGCTCGAGCGCTGGGAGAGGTATAATTACGTTGCCGACTTTAGACGCGTTTTTTTCAAAACTACAATATTTTTTCGAATTGGCGTACACGATAACTCGAAAAGTTATTGACCGATCTCCCTGAAATTTTACACACATCTGTTTTATGATATTACTTTCTGTGTGAATACAAGTTTTCGAAAATTTTTCGAAAAAATAATTTTTCGATGCAAAAACAGTAGGGGAAAATTCAATTCATTTTTTTAAGCATTTATTACGCAATTTTTTTTTTCATTTTTGTTTAATTCATATCGAAATTAGGACATTAATAAACAAACAAATTTTTGGTTTTTTGTATTCAGGTCACTAACGCCGATGCTACAATGCCCGCCGATTGAGAAGCCCCGCTGCAACTTCCTGGAAGAATGGAGTGTACATCCGCCATTTTAAATGATTAAATAAAAAAAACTTTATATTATTTTAATGTATTATATAAATAAATTGTATACCAATTTTGAAAAAAATATATTATATTGACTTCTTCATTTTAAATAATTTTTCTGAAAACCAGGGAAAATATGGCCGTTTATAGGTATCTGTCCCATTAAGATCGTTAACATTAATATTTTCAACTCTCAGTAGGTTGTTTTGAACATTTAAAATATTAAACGAAATATACCATATTTATATACGAGGGAGGTGCAATACGTACACGTGTTAGAAATGAAGACGCCATTTTTTTATTTTTCTATATAGTCTCCTTTTAAAAACATACTTTTCTCACCACGCTCCGACCATTTTTTAACCCCTGAAAAAAATAGAATTTTTCGAACTCTCCAAAATACTCCTCTGTCTCGGCAATGACTTCCACGCTAGAAATTTTTTTTTTCCCGCCAGCCATTTCTTCATGTTCATCTTCTTCTTAATTGGCGTGATAACCGCTTACGCGATTTTGGCCGAATTTAACAAAACGCGCCAGGTTTCTTTCTCGTGCTAACCGATGCCAGTTGGACACACCAAGTGAAGTCAAGTCCTTCTCCACCTGGTCTTTCCAACGAAAAAGAGGTCTTCCTCTTCCTCTGCTATCACCACCTGATACCGCATAGAATGTTCATGCGTCGTAAAGCTCATACAGCTCATCGTTCCATCCATCACCTGCGATATTCGCCGTTGCCAACGTGCAAAGGTCCAAAAATCTTACGCAGAATCTTTTTCTCAAACACTTTAAGCGTCGCTTCACCGGATGTTTCCATCGTCCAAGCTTTTGCGCCATACGTTAGGACGGGCATGATGAGAGCCTTGTAGAGTGTTAGTTTTGTTCGTCGAGAGAGGAGTTTACTACTCATTTGCCTACTAAACAACGACTTTTACAACCTCGAAATTATAACAGTGACGTTGGTGCCGAGTGCGCGGACTTATGTTAGGAAACAAGAAAAAGTCGAAGAGAGCCAGATCGGGTGAATACGGGGGGTGCGGCAGTAATTCATAATCATGCAGTTTGGCGATGACAACTCCGGATGAATGTGGTGGTGCGTTATCGTGGTGAAACAGTTCCTTCTTTTTCACCAAATGCGGTCGTGAATCCTTCAATGTTTTGTGAAAGCGCACCAATAACCCACTGTAGTCAATACAACTTCTGGACAATTCTAGTGATCGTTCGTTCTTTTTTTTTTAATTCATGATGGTGACGCATCCCAAAAAATCGTCTCCCTGACCGGACCTTTCCGGCTGATGAAACTGGCCTTCCGCTTTCTTTGGAGCAGATTCACCAAGAGAAATCACATGTTTTGATTGTTGCTTAGTTACTGGTGTGTAACGATGAATCCAAGTTTCATCAACGGTGACAACTTGACGCAAAAATTCCTTTGGGTCTCGCTTAAACTGCTCCAAACACTGATTCGAAGTTAACAGCTGCATCCGCTTGTTCTCCACCGTAAGCAAACGCGGCACTCATCGGGCGGACAATTTTTTCAATGCCATCTTATCATGTAAAATATTAATTGCCGTTCCGGTGGACTTTTTGAATGATTTCTTCGGTAACCTCGTTTGCCGGTCGTCCTGGTCGCTCCTCATCAAAAACGGATGTTCGCCAACGTTAAATATCTAACTGTGGTCATAGATGGCGAAGCATCCCCATAAACGACATCCAACTTTGCTTTTATCTCCTCGAATTTTTCCCCATCCAAAAACTAAAAGCGAATAATTGAACGATAGTGCTCTTTTTCCATCTTAGTGGTAATCACCAAGACGTGTTTCGTGTTTTGGAATAGTTGTCAAATCCAAACTAAGGGTATATTCAGACATATATAATAATGCGCAGTAATTGCAGTGTTGGCTGGCAGCACTGCCAATGTGACAATTCATGCAATTGATAGATTTACTGACGTTTTGCAAATAAATTTGCTGCATTTAAAAACGCGCTCTGCAGTAAAATGGAATTATTACTAAGTTTAGTAGCCGACGATGCATGTGAGTCAAAAACTGATAATTTTTTATTAAATTTAAGGAAAAAAAACCGCGTAAAGCTTAAAAGAAGGGCATATTTTGTATTAAAACGAAAAATACCGAAAAACAAATCTTTTTCCGTGATCCAATCGCGCTGAATTTTTGTAGGCAGACTCGTGGATATGCCTTTATTATGTAGAATTAAAAAAAAATATCAATTCTCAGATTTTCTTGAATTTTTTTTTCTAAAAAAAAAATTTTTTTCTAAATTTTCCGCATAACTTGAAGGGACTCCAAATTTTTAAACCTTTAATTTATTGTTTCATACAACACATTCTGTGCCGTTTGTGTGTTTGTTACAGTTCCGGAAGTTCCGATCATCTGACAGTTGCGCTACTAGGAAATGTATACTTCGACAATTGTTTTAAGTTCTGTTGCGCGAAAACGTCTTTCTGTATATTTCATCTTAAGAAAAATTCAGTGCCCGACTCGAAATAACTTTTGTTACGTTTGTGGCTTATTCGCACCAAGTAAAAATTTTAAAAATATTACGAAAACAGTGGTTAATTCGTTTCAGAAAATATTCAAGACTGCTTATGTTCCTTACTTGTGGTATACTCCTATGAAATTTAAAATTTTTAATGTAACAATTTTTAATTTTAAAATAATAAAATTAATAATGCGGAGTGAAATACCTTCCTTTTGATACCCACATCGGCATATCTCATGAAATTTTTTTTTTTAATTTCGAACAGTGATACACTATCTGTGTGCCCAATTTCATTCAAATCCGTTAAGCTAATCCTGAGATCGTGTGGCTATACAGATATGCATACAAGAATTGCTCGTTTAAAGTTATAAAATACAAAAAAAAATTGTGACGTGTACATGAAAACCGCCGATACACGTTTACTTTTATTTTTTATCCCCTTTCCGAAAAAGTATATTTGGTTCATAGGACAGAATGTGTGTAACGCGGTGCAATAGATAA
This sequence comes from Anastrepha ludens, assembly GCF_028408465.1. NCBI lineage: Eukaryota > Metazoa > Arthropoda > Insecta > Diptera > Tephritidae > Anastrepha > Anastrepha ludens. The sequence continues at coordinate 73,930,045 of NC_071500.1, forward strand.
CCTAATTTAAGTACATTTACGTAAATATTTTTAAATCTCAGTTGGCCTCTTTTCACCAAAATGTTGTACAGGCACTGAAATATCGCAAATGGTAAAGGAAATTAATTATTTAAGCAGCAGTTATTCAAACACGGCAAAACATATTTTGAAAGTCTTTGAGACAAATTTGACACCAAAGCGTTTAGGAAACTAAGAGAAGGGAATAAGGAACTTTGGTGCTTAAAACTGTGAAGTAAAAAAAGTTAGCCTTCAAAACAGAAATATGTTTCCGGCTTGTCTCGCATTTCCATGGCACTACTCGCACGTAAAAATCTATAAATGCCGTACGAAGCCCCCAGGATAGTGTATGTAGTAATATAAGGCCATGCCACAAAACCCATATAATAAAGCACATGTCTTTTATATGGGAGAAAATGCTCAACGTGGTAAATAAAAATATAAAATATCAACGCAATTTTTGAGCGACTTAAAATTTATTACTAAAATTTAACTGGTTCTAAATCTGCACACTCAGGAGTTTTCTAAAGCAACGTGAAAATTTTGATCATAATTTTTATAGAACTAAAACATAGCCTGCGCACAAGGTATTCAGTCTTAAGTCTTAGTGAATAAGAAAAGAAAGAATAGGTCATTAAAACACTTCATTTTATTTGTCACGTTTCTAACTACTTATATCTACTGATTTCATTATTTTATTTTATTTATTATCTGCAGAGTCGGGCACCCATATCTGCAAAATTAGTCGCAAACATGTTGTCTGTAGCGGGAGCTGATCATATTATAACTATGGATTTACATGCTTCGCAAATACAGGTAAATAAAAATTATTACTTCAAAAAAATAGATTTTGTTTATAATCGGCGAAAAATATGACTTCTGAATCGCAAAAAAACAGTTCTAAACATCTTTACTGCCGATTGTGACACTTTTCATTTTCCAGGCGGTGCTGCTTCGTTTTTGTGTTAATTCATAGATTCTTACCATGATGATTAGAATGGTCATCGATGATAATTAAACAATTTTTGCGAGGTTTTTTTTGTTCAAATGTCGACTTTTCCAAAAATGTCGGAAGATGTCACCTCAGTCTGCCAGCTTCATCGCCAATCATCTGCAATTGACTTTCCCTTATTTGAATAGAATAAGGCACATGTAGATCGTTCTTTTTCTTAGACGAGAGCTTCTGTGGAAATATAACGTCTCCTTTAAAATTATCTGTAATACATTTTTTTTCTATCGAACGTAATAACGTCCTGGTTAAATTTCCTCGCTTTTTTCTTTGCGTGTTCTGGTACTCCACAATATGTGGAATATTAGATTCCCTCTTTCTAAAGCAATGTGTATGAACGGTCGTGTTTTTGATTGCTCCGCTATCGAAGTTATTAAATATGAACATAAGCCATCAAAAATTGGAAATTGTGTAATTATCTTTATAAGACAGTGGCTCTAGTGTATTACATTTATTCTTTTCGGCTATTGTATATTATTTCGAACTAACAATGCGTGTCTATGTGCCAATAAGAGCGTACACAAGATAAAGTGCAGTACGATAAATGCAATGATCTTTTTCGCTCAAATTGTGTCAATCTACTTAAATTGTGTCAAACCGTTGTTGTCTCCTCTGCTTTTGTACAACTAACCGCTGAGGTTAAAGAGCTTCGTGCTTGTGTTCTTGCATGTGAGCGTCATGTAAGGAACACAAAAAATGCGAAAATCAAATCAAAAAACAGGAGCCACTACTACCAGTGACTGCTACTACGTCGCCTGTAAACGTGCCTATTGTTGCTGTTCCGCATGGTGAGACTAATGCTGAAAACAGTCACCGACGTAAAAGCAGTCCCCTGTCCGCTGTTACGATCAAACTAATGAGAGCCCCATGTAAATGAAAAATTACTTCTCTTCCGTATCGTAGAATCGTAGATTTTGTCGCAGGATTTTTGAAATTTCCTCTCAGGATTGCTCTCTCACCACACAGTGTTGCCAAACAGTACACAACATTGCGAAATCATTTACAAAATGAGCTTAGAAAAATTTTAATTTTTGTTAAAATAACTTAAAAACAATGTTGAATAATGTTAATTATAGATAAATTAACTATTTGCATTTGTTGGTTTTTAGCTTTGGTTTATTAAACAATGAAAAATTGTAACTGTCAACTTGTCAATGGCAACATTGTGCAGATACAACCGAACACATACGCACACAAACCGATGTATTGTGTAAATATGTAACTAAAAGAATGCAGTTGTTTTCTACGGAATGAGTTTTGCTCAATTTTGTGCTCTCTAGGGACTACGATTCGTCGGTCAATGTGCGCGCACTAATTCTTTTTCTTCTGCATCGCACTCTTATGCTGCTGTTGGCGATGCGCCGCTCTCTTATAGCGCTGCTGTTACTAATAAAGCTAAAGTGAAGCTGACGCCAATTGCCACTGCTGCTGCTAATACGTTCGTTTTCCCATCAACATCAACTTGCGAAAAGGCAACGGCAATGCCGACTTCTCTTGCACCTACTTCAAATCGCATTCAACTGGCACTTCCAGCTCAATTAGCCATGACTGATATCTCAAACGATCTCTCTAATCGTGCACGTACATGGAAAACCGTAACTAGAGCTGATAGAAAAATGGTTAAAACAACCTTTAGTTCATTCACTTTTTTTTTCAAAAAGACGTCACTCCACCCCTAATTCAGTAACTGCTGCAGCTAACTCCATCACTAGTAATAAATTACCTACTAATAGTGTATTTTTAAAATATATCTGGACTTTGGACTAAATGCTCGAGTGGGAATATGAAAAGTTCTTTCTTAGACTGATATTTTTGTATTCATTGAATCTTGGCTGAATTAAAATTTTTTCGGCTGTGAAATTTTTGACCTAAATTTGTACGATGTTCCAAATCTGGATGTTCCAGAGGAGGTGGTGTTCTCATTGCTGTTCGGAGAAAATTTCGGGCATCATTGGTAACACCAACTCTGACACACTCATCGATCAGCTTTGTGTACGTGTTTTTGGCTCATTTGAAAAAGTTTATGTGTGTGCATCCTATGTACATTCCGCTGAATAGTCCGGATCGTTTATACTTTGCACATGCTGAAAATGTTGTGCCGCTAGCATCAAGCGTCGCTGGTGACAGTCATCTTTGTGTCCTCGGTTATTTTAATTTATGTCGCTTGAGTTGATCCCCACTTAGAAACTCAGATGCTTTTATGGCTTCTATCGTGAATTCTTCAGCCGAAATTCATGTCATTGATACTTTTTTAAGCATTGATTTGTCACAAATTAATGGTTTTTATAATAGCCTTAATATAATCCTAGATCTAGTGTTTATTTCCAATGACATCAACTAAACTTTGTCGGAAGGTATTGCTCCCATATCTTAACTGATAAACATCATGTTCCTCTTTCTCTTGAGTTGGAATTTTATGAATTTTCTGAGGCTTCCGATGAGCCTAAGATCAAATTCAACTACAACTCATGGGGACTTCTCAATTTTTAACGAAATTGTATTAAGATAATGCCTTCCATGACAGTGATGTTACCTCTTGTTTTCATTTCTTTAAGACTAAGGTTTCTGAACTGTTCCTATTCCTATTTATCATAAAAAAGTATGTAAGATACCTTGACATCTGAAGAATATAAAAACCAAATTTTGCAAACTGTATAAAGGGTCTGGCGACCCAATGCATTACTCAAAATTTCAGTGCCATTTAAAGGAATTTAACTGTTTGAACAAGTTCTTGTATAGAAATTACATCCTGAATCTCGAAAACAATATTATTTCGGATTCGAAGGCATTTTGGCAATTCATCAAATCAAAAAAGTCTTGCTCAATGGTAAATATGCAAATTCTGCCATAGAATCTGCCAATTTATTTGCTGACTTTTTTAGCTCTATTTTTGAAACCGACTTAGACTTCGATTCTAGTTTGCCCTCTAATAGATTTTCCCCTATTAATTTTGTGTCATTGTGCTTATCTGTTACTGATGTCGTCAAGGGTATTAAGAAGCTCAAGCCCACATCGAAAACTGACTCGAGTGGCCGCTCGGCCATCTTGCTGAAGAACTGCTTGTGTGTCGCTGAGCCTCTTACAAATATCACTACATATTATAAAACAAAGCCGCTTTTTCTGTCCCTATGTCCACGTAATCGCTTAAATCTTTAAACTACGCAACGGATTTTGATGCGGTTTTTTTTAAAGATAGATTGATTGAAGAGGAAGGTTTATATCTATATAATGTGAAGAAATATATAAAGGGGGCGTGGCAATCGGTCAAAATGTGGCAAAAAAACATAATTTTTTTGTTTTCACGGCCATAAATCATAAACGAATCAACCAATTAAAATGAAACTTTCTTAGAGTTTAACTTTGAAATATTTACTTTCGTTCTGCATCAAAAAAAAAATTGATATATTTGTTATTTAACCAAAATTGTTTAAACAAAAGCAGCTCTTTTTCCAAAAAAAGTTGTTTGTGTGTTTGTTCGCTGTCAACCGAATGAAGCAACAGGCGTTAAGCGATAATCTCACCACACCTCATTAATGTTGAATTACATCGTATGGTGACGTATGTATGTATGTATTTACGAATCGCTCGCATTATTTCATTTCGGACGTATGTACATATGTATCTATGTATGTACTGAATTCCATGTAATTATATGCACATACAATTTTACAGCGAAATAAAACGCTATTTTCACGTTCTATATTAGTAAATCGCACTTACAGTATGCAAAGTTCGTATTAGTACACCCTCTTACAAATAAAAATACCACGTATATTTTCAAATTTACTTTAAAGCAATTGATTTCAATCGTAGTGCGGTATTGTAAAATTCATAAAAAAATAGAATAATAACAAAAACTCCGAAACATTTGCATAGAATTGAAAAAAATAGCTTTAGTAGCAGTGTAGCTATTTCTACTGCAGGCAAAATTCGTATTAGTACACTTAGTATGCGTTGAATTTGTAAACAATTTGTTGGTATTTACCTTTATTTTCGAAACGATTCAATGTTTAACCTTGGGCAGTTGCGTTTTAGTAGCCATTTGTTCAAGTTCGCGCAGTTAGCTTGCAATGTCGCCAAAGTCAAACGAAACTAGGAGATTAATAATAAATATGAACAAAAACGGAAAGTCTTTACGCGAAATTGCGAGAACATTGCAGAAAAGTGTGTCTACAATACAAAACTTAGTCAAAATTTTTAGAGACAGTGGAAGGATTGACAAAAAGCTTCGAAATGTGAACAGGGCAAAGCTTGGGCAGAGGCACAAGACTTATTTGAAACGCCTTATGAGAAAAGACCCCACCGTCAGTGGAGTTTCACTAGCTGCAGAACTAGAAAAATACTTTTCTATCAAAGTTACACCTCAAACAGTGCGCAATTATGTAAAAAAATTGGGATTTAGAAGCAGAACTGCGGTTAGAAAACCGTATGTAAGCTCAGTCAATAGAAGAAAGCGTGTTATATTCGCCAGGCAATATTTAAACAAAAATATGCGGTTTTGGAAAAGGGTAATTTTTTCAGACGAGTGTAAATTTAATATAAAAATGTCCGATGGACGCATAAAAATTTGGAGAGAGTGTAATACTGGCCTTCAAAAACGAAATCTGCAGCCTTCTTTCAAGCACGGTGGTGGTTCTCTGATGGTATGGGGATGTTTCGGGGCAAACGGAGTAGGAAAGTTGCATTTTATTGATGGAATTATGACTGCGAGGCAATATATTGATATTTTAAAAAAAGAATCTACGCAAAGGTGCCAAAAAATTGGGTTGCAAAAAAAAATGTATATTCCAACAAGATAACGACCCTAAGCACACGGCGTTGGATACAAGGTTATGGATGCTTTATAACTGTCCAAATTATCTCAAAACACCACCACAAAGCCCGGATATTAATCCCATAGAAAATGTATGGTCGATTTTCAAAAAGCAGCTGGAACATCATCAAATAAGGAACCGAGAACATTTAAAAAAAGTCCTCAAATCAGAGTAGAAGAAGATTTCTCCAAATCTCACAAAAAAATTGGTGGAATCTATGCCGAAGAGATTGTCTGCTGTTCTAAGGCAACGAGGGTATCCTACAAAATATTAATTTTCTGAACTATTTTTTATTTACTCTTTAAATCATTAAAAATACATGTGTACTAATACGAATTTTGCTTCTGTGAAAAGTGTTCATTTTTTTCTTTCTTATTTTTTTTTTTGCATTTCAATACACTTTGTGAGCGGTTTTTTTATTTGGCCTTATTTTAGTTAATTATCTATAAAATAAAACGGTTTCAAGCATTTGTTTTAAAATTAATTTGAAAATATACGTGGTTTTTTTATTTATTAGGGGGTGTACTAATACGAATTTTGCATACTGTAATTAAAATACAGTTTTTGAATAGTTTTTATTGATTCGGAGCGCGTTTAGCTTGCTATCGATTCCATACAATAACATTTTATGTCATTTACTTTTTACGACAACTAATAGCTTATTTTCGAAGCGATTTCAACAAATAGGTACAACATTAATCCTTATCCAATTAAATATATTACCTTAAATACATTGTTGTTTTCATATAGATCTATGTATATGGCTCTTTACAGCATATAATTAAAAACAATATTTTTCAAGATATTACATCAGTAGTTAGTAATTGAGATCTACCGGAAAAATTGCGTTAGCTGTTGCGTCATCCGGCATTGCCGCTACTCCTTTGGAAGGAGGCCGAACCGCACACTCTACATTCAAGCTCCCGCTGAAAATCGCAACCGATGATGATAATAGCGTCTGTAGTGTTTCTAGACAGAGCAATACAGGAAAATTGATGCGTGACTGCTCATTAATAGTCTGGGGCGAAGCTACCATGTCAAACAAGACGTCTGTGGAAGCACTGGATAGGACAATGCGCGATTTGCGCAACAAAAATGCACCTATGGGTGGATGTACAATTCTGTTCTCAGGAGATTTCCGTCAAATCCTACCAGTTGTGACTCGAGGAACACGTGCTGACGAAATAAATGCTTCGCTAAAAAGATCCCACCTTTGGTCGCATGTCAATAAATTAGATCTTAAAACTAATATGAGGGTTTCGTCATCTTCACGTGAGAACAGGCTATTTCCAGAGATGCTACTAAAAGTTGGCAATGGAGAATTAATACAAAGTGAGGGAAGGATTAACCTAGAAAACCTTTGTGTTTTGATAGACAACATCCAAGAGTTAGTCAACAATGTCTATCCTGACATTGATAACATAAGTTATAAGACAATATCTTGGTTTAAAGAAAGAGCTATTCTGTCACCAACTAACGAACAAGTAGATAAAATAAATAACTTGATTATTTCAAAGATTGATGCGCCGACGAAAATATACTACTCGGTCGATACTGTTCTCGATTTGGAAGAAGCTGTTCAATTTCCTACAGAATTTCTAAATTCTTTGAACCCGTCTGGACTCCCTCCTCACAAAATGGAGCTGAAAATAGGTTGTCCTGTTATTTTATTAAGAAACCTAAGTCCACCTAAACTTTGCAATGGCACGCGTTTGCTGGTAAAATCACTGAAAACTTTCATAATAGAGTGCACAATACTCACAGGATGTGGTACCGGAGAAGATGTATTGATTCCCCGGATCCCTCTGATACCATCGGATCTACCATTCCAATTTAAACGCTTACAATTTCCGGTAAAGACATCTTTGGCAATGACCATTAATAAATCACAGGGTCAAACCTTCAACGTTGCAGGCTTAGATTTGAGTGTTGACTGTTTTTCACATGGCCAACTGTATGTCGCTCTTTCAAGAGTAACCTCTAGAGAAAACATGTTTGTATTGTCTAATGACAAGAAGGCTATGAACGTTGTATATAAAGACATTCTGTAATATAGTAATTGTTGTAAAAATAAAATAAACACATATGTAAAAATGCAAAAAGTTAATATGCAAAAATGTAGGGTATGAATTTAGATATCCCAAAGATAGCAGGAAATCTTCATGCTATAAAAAAAGGGGAATTGTTTTACTCCAAATTTAACGCGTGCGGGCCACGGGCAGTAATGAATAAGCCACAACTACTGGATCGATTTTAATAATTTTTTCAGTGAGTGACATAGGGTATATATTTTATACCCGTGCGAAGCTGGGCGGGTTGCTAGTATTTAATAAATCGTTGTCCTATGGTATCTTTGTTGATGACTGGAAATTAACTTCCGTTACGCCTATATTTAACAGTGGAAATAAAAACGATATTAGCAATTACAGGCAGATTTCGAAGCTATCGTCTGTCTCAAAACTTTTTGAGATTACTGTGAATGATAAGTTATATTTTGCTGTCAAAGACATAATATCTACCAACCAGCATGGTTTCGTCGTAATTATACAGACTTCTCTAAAGCGTTTGACAAAGTATCGCACCGAATACTCTTGTCGAAGCTTGCGTCAATAGAAATACACTCCACGTTTTTGTCGTGGATCAAATCATATTTGACCAATAGGCACTGCGTTGTAGCCGTTGATAATACGACATTCCGTGCATTTATTGCGTCCTCTGGTGTCCCGCAGGGAAGTATTCTAGGAAAATATTTACGGTGATTAACAGTGCTAGTAACTCTGAAAAGTTGCAAACCGACTTACACAATGTCCGAACCTGGTGCTATTTAAATCGTTTGTTACTAAATATAAGCAAATGCTTTCACGTAAAATATGCTAAATCAAACAATACTTTGCATTTAATTGAAATTGAAATTTGAAAAGGTCGAGTCAAGGAGCACCAGGAGATTTGGTGGCTCCTAAAACACTCAGGCTAAAAAGCCCATTGTATTTAAAGCTGTGGAAAGGGGTTGATAGTCAAGGAGGGAAGGAGAAAAGTATCAGAGAAAGAGATAGGAAAGAAAAGAGACAGAGATAGTTAGTCCTGTGAGAATTTTCCAGATTCTTTGGCAAATCTGTTAATATCCTCCAGTTTTAGACAACGAATATTACTTATACTCATGACATCGGAACCCGAAACTCGTAGCCGTGCTCTAGCAAAGGCAGGACACTCACAGAGAAAATGCTCAGTGCTATCCGCCTCCTCCAAGCATGACAGGCACACTGGGTCCTCAATGATTCCAATGGTGGTGATATGCTGGCCCCATGGGCTGTGTCCTGTAATAATACCGACCATCCACCGAATATCTTTCCTTCTAAGTTTTAGTAGAAAGTTTGACAGTTTTCTGTTCGGACTTGTCACAAAACACTTAGCAGTTCTGCAGCGTTCTAGATCGGACCATCGTTCTTTATGCAGATTGCCTACATAATCGCTGATCCAATTCATAATTCCTGCGGAACTGATTCCGATTATTGGCTCTGGCCTTTTTGTGGGACCGCTGATCCACGGTGGACCAATCGTAATTTCGTTTCCTTGAACACCGGAGTGTCCTGGAACCCATATAAGTACAAGCCTGTTTTGTCTTGCGACAGAATTAAGCTTGTTCTTATATTCTTGAACAATCTTTGAGGTTTGCTTCGCGTTCTCCCGGGCCTTCAGTGCAGTCTGACTGTCACTGAAAACTTCAATCTGTTTCCCGCTCCATCTCCTCTCGATTATCTATTCGGCTACTTTCAGGATGACAAAAACTTCTGTTTGGAAAACAGTTGCCAGTTCCCCCATAGCATAGTGATACTTATTACTATCGTTTAAGTACCATCAGGCTCCAGACTCCTATTTCATTCTTGGACCCGTCGGTGAAGAAAATATCCGTCAAACCTCCTTGCATGCATTCTGAATTACTCCCATTGTTCACGCAATGGAAATGACATCAAATTTCCTTCCAAATGAATCTGTTGATATCAAGTCGTCTTTAGGTGCCAACAAACAGTAGGTGCCATACTTTGCATACTTGAAGAAATTAAAGGCTTAGGCGTAATTTCCGACTCTAAGCTGAATTTCACTAGCTATGTTAACCACGTCATAAGACGGTCATATTCATAATATATCGAAATATTCGTCTTCAAAATTTATATATTGTACAATTTTCGATCAGTAGCTCTTAAAAATTTCATAATATTTTTGTGAAAAATTTTATGCATGAGTCCTTTCTGCCAAGCTTTATCAAATGCTTTTGCAATGTCCAAGTATACAGCTACATAATACTTTTTGTCATTCTTATCGTTAAGTACTTCGTTGACAATCCTGTGGGTTGGTTGGACTTTTGAGTGTTGTCATCTAAATCCGAATTGATGGCTTGGTATCACTTTGGTTGTCAAAATTGGTTCTTGTCGATCAAACAATATTTTTTCGAACACTTTTGAAAGTATTGCCAATAAACTAATGTGCCGATATGAGGCAGTTTTGGTGACATCTTTTCTTGGTTTGGATATGGCGGTAATTTTAGCAAAATTCCATAGTCGTGAGAAGTATTTAGTCTCCAACATGCAGTTATATATTTCTTATGTTTAGTAGATTTAGTAGATCATATCCTGGAGCTTTTTTATCGTTTAGCTTTCTTATTTGATTTCTAATTTCACTTATGGTAGTCCTTCTTGTTTTGGTGAGCGGAATGTTTATTATGTTATCAGATTTAAAGTTAATGTTTTGATCATCCATTTCGCTTGTAAATGTGTCTAAGAAATATTTGGCTAGTGTATCAGCTTTTTCTTTACTAGTTTTTGCCCAAGTGCCGGTTATTGTTTTGATAGGAGGTGTATTTATTGCATGCCAATTTGTCTTATAATTTTGAAGTTTACTCTCCTTGTGTATTGTATTACTTACATTTAGCTCATTCGTCGCCTTGTAAAGTTTAGTTTTATCTACTGGATGTCTAGTGGTTTGCCATGTTTTTTCTTTTATTTTCTTTATACGAGTATGGTATTTTCAACGTTGGTGTAGAGGACGCAACTGCTTGTACAATATTACGCTATCCTTGAAATATACAATAGCGGAGTCTATTTCATTTTGAGTTTTCACTGATATATTTATTATGAGTTCTTCTTCCAATATTTGACGAGCATTAGTCCTATTCGTTATAAAATTATATAGGCTCAGAGATTCCTTTACTTCGGTAAGTCCAAGTAAGGTCATAATTAGTGAATAATGGTCTGAAGAAAGCTCTAAACAGGATTTTGTTGTCAGGCTTTCATAGGATATATTTTGAATAATGCAGAAGTTAATTAAGAAGGGTTTCTTTTTGATACCTTTTGGCCAGTGGGTTGGATCTAAGGTGCTAATAAATCGACTATTTTTTTGTCTAATGGCTTCAATTAATTGCTACTCCCAATTCCGAATGGTAGTCACGCTCCAATCCATTCGGCTATGGTGGCCACCGTGTTTTTATAAAACTTACTCAAATATTTGAAATCGGAAAATGATTTTCAACGAAATATAACAAAATAAAGCGTCAAAATGGAAAAAGTGTTGCCGGCCACAAAATGTTCATCAAAAGTTTAATTTTCACTGCAATTAAACATTTTGTTTGATAAAATTTGCACTTATATTTGTAAGAAAACAACATTAAGGCTGCCGAGTTGGTACTTAACCTTTAAAGGATGAACATTTAACTACTATTCTTTTTTGTTTAAATGTTCATTATTTTTTTATAAAAATATGATTCCTTATCCAACAAAAACCACATAAATCCATCTTTTAAATTTTATACAAAAGTTAGAAAAATTGTATTGTAAGATTTTTGATATGCTGTTTTAAAGCTTATTACAAAAACTGATCATATGTTGATGTGCAAAATTTCCTCGGGAAGCACTTTTCTGATAACTCCCATTTTCACTTCATAAGAAAAGTATTTGTTTTGTTTCTTTATCTTATGATTTTAATCTAATAAATTTGATGTAAAATATATTGTAACAACTACACTCGTAAGGTATGTGCATAAATATGCATGTTTTTATATTTTATACGTGCACCTTAATTTTGATGTCTTTATTTCTGAGAATTGTAATTTTGAAACACGCTAAAAATTAAAACTTTTGTTATTTGTTTCATTTTCAATATTATCTGAATTAGATGGCGAATTGGGATTAGAATTTTCTAAATTATGCTGCTTTAGCAAACTACGCATTGAGACCTTCGCAAGTTGAGCACAAAGTTCATCTATTCGCTCAGATTTAAGTTTCAATAAGTTTTCAAGATGAGCAATTTTTTGATTTGCGGCATTCAAATAAGAGTCTTTTGTCTGCAAGTCTCGAACAGATTGCTCGTAAACTGAATATAAAATCATTTTTTGTGGAACCTGGACAATTGCATCTCCGACCTTTTTATTAACATTTACTACAATAATGTCGTCGTTCTCCGACCAGGCTTGTTCTTGTTCGTCATTTTTATCATTTTTTTTTAAAAGGCGGTCATTCATTTTTATATCATAAAGCAGCGATTCTATTGCTCCGGGTATACCTTTGGCTAACTTGTGCAGCATATTCTTAGTTTGTTGAAGACCAATTTTTCCGAGAGCCTTAAAATTTAGCGTCTCCCAATTATTCAGCTTTAGTTGAGTATTGTTACGCGGAGGATAATTATGCAAATCTATTAATTTGGGATACAATTTCTTTAGTAAATTAGCAACGGGAACTGCATCAGAAAACTCTCTATGCAATTTATTTGGATTGATTTGTTGATCTGCTAGCCACTTTTTAAGATCTGAAAGTTGCTCATCGGTTAATCGTTTTGGCATTTTAATGGTGATATTTTCCTTTTTAGAATTTTTAAAATATATTTATGTAGTTTTAAGAATTGAAGAATTTTTGAATAAATTTTAAATGCCTTCTTTTCTAATGAATATTTATATTACAAGTGACTTTATTTATAATTCTTTTGCACCTAGGGTTTCTTCGATATTCCTGTGGACAACCTGTATGCAGAACCGGCCGTTTTGAAATGGATTAAAGAAAATATACCCGAGTGGAAGAATTCTATTATAGTATCACCAGATGCCGGAGGAGCAAAACGGTAAGCTTTCTCTAGAATGTACTTATATTATGTTTCCAGAGCACACTGCTATTGTAGCTGATTTCGATTCACCAACCACCTCGCAAGTAGTGAACAGTACATGCATTATTTTTGTTTTGAAAGTTCACAAAGAAAAAATGCTTAAAGAAAATTATTGTGTTCAAAGAAAAGTAAGTGAGACGAAAAACATCTAAAAATATATAAGTAGAGATGGACGATTAAATTTGGTAATAAATAGTAAAATATCGCTACTTAAATATGGTATGTACTATATACTTCGAAACACTCGTCTAAGCAAGTGGTTTGTTGCTTTCAGATACAATTTTTTCAGTCTGTGACAAGCGATACTAGCAAAGAAGTGGTGAATCGAAAGCTCATCGAAATTCAATGCCAATCCATCAATTTTATTTTTGACTAATATTTTTATTAAATAAAAATCTTGATTTGGACCTATACGTGCTCATTGCTTGTCTGTTTGTATACTGCAGCTGGTTACTAGTTCACAAGTGTCAAATATGATTGATATATGACACCATTTGCAAGAATTATAAATCTAGCTTTTGTTTGGTTGTCTTTTTCGAAAAAAATTGGAAAACTCTTAAAACAGAGTCTTTGTCACTTTTAGGCGGAAATTTCGTATGCCGTAGTATTTTAATTATCAAATCAGCGGAAAGGCCTTAAATAACGGTTTCTTTTTTATGCACAATGTAATTTTCGACAATTAAGTTCCGACAAATGGGGGAGCAATTATTCGATGTTTTTTCCCAGAATAGCTATGATCTAATGGGGGGGATCATAGTGAACCATCTCCGTGGGAACCTGCAGAGCAAACTGATCTTTAAGGTGATGCAAAACGTGGATTTTTAAGGACATGTCGGCGTTTACTCGTATGCGAGCATATGAAAAAAATATAAGTTTTCCAATCTTCAGAATGATTCTTTATAACGGCCGTAATGGATTTCCAGACAATAAGTTCGTGCTCGGTTGATAGTGTGTCAAACTCTTTTTCAGCACTATTTGAGTTGAAATTAAATTCGCATAATTATGATGAACACTGACAAACTGTATAATATTTGAGATGGCGGAACACTTTTGTAAATCGTCATCAATAAATTGTCGTTAATTTGGCAAGTTTTTTCGCTTTTGCGGTGCATCACACTGCACGCAAATATGCATACGTATGTACATACGTACACAGTTATATGTATGTATATACTCCCTTTGAAGTGAGAAGTACAGTGGGATGTTTGATTTTTTTATGATGTACATATATAAAAAAATTAAGCAAGATTTGCGATTTCGTTAGTTCTGTGGTAACATTTTGGATATTTTTCCTAAAATTTTTAACAATTTGCCGACACTTAAACTTCTGTTTGAGCTAATACTCAATGGTTCGTTACTTTTTCCGTTCTGATCAATTTTCAGATATTCTTTATCATTTTCGTTTACTGACAAATTTCCAGATCCTTTTTCATTTTAACATAAACGACAGGCTAGAGCAACGAACTCAATGATTTGGTATTATATTTCTGGCCAAGAATATTTTTTTCAAACACTTTTGAAAGATGCGCGAGAGACTGATGGAGCGAGTGTATTGTTTTATTGGTTTTTACCCAAGTTCCGCGTTGTGTTTTGATGGGAGGTTTAATTGTCGAAAATAATTCCAGTGCTTTTTATTATTGTATAGTCCTGTAAAAGTTTTTTCGTGCAGAATTCCAACTATTGCCATTAGAAGGGAAATCGCACAGGTTTTTCCATGTAGAAGGCTTCATGAGAGAGAAAGACGCTGAAACATACCTTGACTTTGCTCGAATTTTAGCACTATTTTATTCCGCATTAGTTTGTGCTAAGATCGCACAGCATAACTACCAAGTTACGCGTAATTTTTGATGCTTCAAGTCGCACATCAACTCAAGTTGGATTGAATGATAAGTTGATTGTCGGACGGACTGATCGTTCAATAGCAGCTTCTTTCGATACTTCACCGTTTCCGATTTCACAAATAATAGCCAAATCTTAGCGCTCGAAGACAACAGGAACTTTCAGCTGATAGTGTGGAGACTGGATCCATGGGAACATTTGCAAATTTTTCGACTAAATACCGTGACAGGCTCTGCGCCTGCACCATTTCTTGCTACACAGTGTCGGCAAATGCTAAGCGATACATATAAAACTGAATATCCACTCGGTGCAAAAGACATTCAAAATGACGTTCACATCGTCAACCTAATAACAGTAGCCGACTGTATAACAAACTCCATCCAGATATAACAGAAAATAAATACAAATACAGTACAATCGTGATAGTCCCACATTTCTTAATCCGACACGTTCGGTAATCCGACAACCTCATAACGTCTATGGATGCAATTGGCATTATTTTATTTTGATCAGTCGTAGCAGAGCAGCAGAGGGGGATTGTGTTTTGTTTCCCGGTCACAACGTATTTGTCATTAGATTTGAACGACGCCAGTTCTCTCGCGATTTCTGACGGTGTTGATGTGATTTTTTTCTGTCTTTTCGTGTCATTAAATGGAACCTTCGGTAGTCCGGAATATTTGATAATCCGACAACGACTCGGTCCCGTATGTGTCGGACTATCACGATTGGACTGTACAAATAAGCTGCGAATAGAGTCGAGTACCAGCTGCCAAATTCATGGTTTTTCGACGCTTCATCCGGAGCGTACGGCAGCTGCATATATGTACATATTTTCTTAGCCAATCCGCTAGTGGTAGGAAATGTACGCTGCTTAGAGCTCTTGAGCCAAATTATGGACGAGGATTTCGGCAATGTTGAGTCAACAGTTTTGTATTGGATCAAAATGCGGCATCGGATCAAGTGGTTTGCAGACTTTCGTCGCAAATATAGTGTCCGAAATCCAACAGCGGACCCAAATTATATCGTGGCATCATATGCCCACAAAACAAAATCCAGCGGACGAAGTGTCTCGGAATTGTAACGTGGACAAATTGAGTAATTAAATATGGTTTAGTGGCCCACAGTTAGTCCTGGAAGACTCGGCTGCATTGGCCACGAAATATCAGTTTTCGACTCTCTCCATAACAAGAAGCACTTGAAAAGAAGAAGAACGCAATTGCATTATTAACAATATGCGGGGAAGATTATTGCGGGCCCAATCAACCTTGAAACTGTTGGTTTTGCTTCAAGGGCAGTTCACCTAGAACTGCTGATAATTTTATTTTTGGCGTCAAAAGATTCATTGGACACCGGTTGGTGCCAGGATATGCGACAACGCGACGAACTTTGTCGTTGCAAGGGCGTCCCACTTAGGCAATCTGTGAGAAGCAGCGATGAGGTTGGCGAAATGTCTGTCGTTGCGCGGCGCACGCTACCCGTTGTTAACCTCTGAAGGAATCGCAACGCCTCTTGTTGAGGTAGAGGCGATATTGAACTCACGATCACTCGCACCACTCAGGAACAAGGCGCTAACAGTCCAACCAAGCTAACTCTTCTTCGTCCACGAAAACAACGTGCCATCGCAGTTGTGGGTATTATAACCACAACTATTGCCAGAGAGGACAGCAAAATTCGTGTCGCAGACGCCGCCACTAAGTTCGGAAAAGTAAAATGGCCTATCCACAAACTCGCTGTGCTGCAGGTGGAAAGCAAAAATTGAAGTATATTGAGTCTTTCAAGATGGCCGATGTCAACACAGATGCTGGAAAATAGTGAATTAAAATTGAATTAAACTTAAAAAAACCTAGATAAGTAAATGTATTAATTAGTACTTGCATTTTTGAAAAGATACCTCGGTTTGTATGTGTTTGTGTTTGGTTGTATCGAGACAATGTTGTCATTGATATTTTTGCTTACACCTGTTTCACACATCCGCGTTATCAGTTACAATTTTTAATCGTATAATAAACCAAAGCCAAAAACCAACAAATGCAAATATAATTAACATAATTCAACATTGTTTTTAAGCTATTTTAACAAAAATTAAAATTTTTCCAAGTTTATTTAGTAAATGATTTCGAAATGTACTGTTGGCAACACTGTGTGTGAGAGAGCAATCAGCTGACGCGGTTCTACGGGAATTTTCAAAAATCCTGCAGTAAAATCTACGATACGGAAGGGAAGTAATTTTTCATTTACATGGGGCTCTTATTAGTTTGATCGTAGCAGCTGACAGGGAACTACGTTTACGTCGGTGACTGTTTGCAGCATGACTCTTGCTTCACAACACACAGCACAAAAACAGCGAACTTCAACATTCGTGCCTACCAAAAATCCCACATATAACCGTTAAACGAAGCAACAAATAAAAACTGACACTGTTTTGTGGCGAAAATAAATTATTAAATTTGGTGGGCGCAAAATTCTCGAATACTGCCTGGAAGCGAGATTAGGAAAGGACAATTCCGTTTTAACAATCCAAGTGTTTTCTTTATTATTTTAGATTCTTATATGTACTAGTTTGGGAAATAAGAAATCCATTATTTCTTGGTAGATGAGATGGCTGTACTGAGCGATATCTCATAAAATATCGATCAAACAATTTAAAATTTATGCTCGTTGTCAAGGTGATATTTCACACAAAACAAGTTTTTGTTGTTTTTTGTTTGCTCCATTCAGTTGTGAGTTACAGGGTGTTAGCAATGAAAGTCAACAAAGAAAAAATTCGATACTTTTTACAGTATTTCTTTGATAAAGGCGAAAATGCAAGCAGGCTGGTCATATTGTTAATGGTGTCGATATTGTAACTGCTAATTACATGCTATTTTGGTTTCTTCGATTCAGTTCAGGTGTTTTTGATGTTAAACAAAACGATAAAATCACAGAAATAATGGAAGATAGAATTCAGTTTCTTATATCCGAGTCGTAAAAACACATTTCGGTGCATTGAAAATCGAATTATATTTCTGAACAAAATGAAAAAACTTAACCGCGTTATAAACAGTGTCATATAAATCCATATTTTGTCGAGTTTAGAAGGTTATACAGCTGGGTCAATCAACTAGCCATATGGCTCAATTTAAAGTGTACTATATTCTTTTAAATTGTACCTATGCTCTCTATGACACATCCGTTTAAATCATAGGTATACGTGGAATAAACGCTGTTTTACACTGTATATAATACATTCTAAAACACTGCTATGCAATTTTTGTATTAGCATTCGAATGTCATTACAAAATGCGGGTGGTCGAATGCCATTTTTAAGTTGATGTGTATTAGGTGGTACTCCAGCTGGGTTTAATGAATTTAAAAATTCGGAAGGATAGTGCAAAATATCTTCGAGGTGAAGTACAGTATCTATAGAAGAGTCTACTTTAATTTCTCCGCCAAATTTCTATAACGCAATGTTTTTTATTTCATCAACAGTAGCATTATTTAGTGAAACTATTGTTCAGGCGGCCGCCGTAGCCGAATGGGTTGATGCGTGACTACCATTCGGCATTCACAGAGAGAGAACGTAGGTTCTAATCTCGATGAAACACCAAAATTAAGAATACGTTTTTTCTAATAGCGGTCGCCCCTCGACAGGCAATGGCAAACCTCCGAGTGTATTTATGCCATGAAAAAACTCCTCATAAAAATATCTGCCGTTCGGAGTCGGCTTGAAACTGTAGGCCCCTCCATTTGTGGAACAACATCAAGACGCACACCACAAATAGGAGGAGGAGCTCGGCCAAACACCCAAAAAGGGTGTACCCGCCAATTATATATAATATATAATATATATATAAATATATATTGTTCACTCGCACATCCATTTATACAGTTTCGTTATATTTACAATATGGAGATATTTAGTATGTATGTACTTCACAAATTAAATAGTTTAATGGTGTGCATACTATACACCGCTTTACCAATTCTGGAATCTACGCACAGTTTGTCAAGGAATTGTTTTGACATCTGCCATACTATGTTAATCTAGTGAAATTCAAATATATTGCTTGAGAAAATTTGTATTTTTGCAAGGTTTCTTTCAATCTTATTTTTTTTTATTTTGTCGGGTCATCTGGCCATCTGGTCCGGGGGAATCGGATGGCAAATCTAATGGCGGCTTCATTCACTACATATCTGGCAAGATACCATTCACGCCGAGAAGTGTAGCTACTCTGACAACAGCCTCTTTAGTTAAAGGCGAATGTACGAATGTACATAATTATTTAGAAGAATTTTTAGTGCGTCATCTGGAACCGAAGACTAAATATGATAGTAAGTAACCTTACCGACTTTAGGGACTTATACAAAATTAGAAAAATTTTTTGCAGTTACTGGCTATAATATAATATAAAGTTAATGCTGTTTTCGGCCGCCGTAGCCGAATGGGTTGGTGCGTGACTACCATTCGCAATTCACAGAGAGAACGTCGGTTCGAATCTCGGTGAAACCTCAAAATTAAGAAAAAGTTTTTTCTAATAGCGGTCGCCCCTCGGCAGGCAATGGCAAAACCTCCGAGTGTATTTCTGCCATGAAAAAGTTCCTCATAAAAAAAAACCGTTCGGAGTCGGCTTGAAACTGTAGGTCCCTCCATTTGTGGAACAACATCAAGACGCACACCACAAATAGGAGGAGGAGCGCGGCCAAACACCCAAAAAGGGTATACGCGCCAATTATATATATATATATAATGCTGTTTTCGGAATTTGGAAGCATGCTTTGTTGTTACAAACTTAAAATTTTATTTGTTTAAGACTGTCAGTTAGAATTGAATGTTGTTAAAGTAATATATAAAAATGTACTTTTTTTCAGCGTTACATCCATTGCAGATCGGCTTAATGTTGAATTTGCGCTTATCCATAAAGAAAGAAAAAAGGCTAACGAAGTTGCATCTATGGTACTTGTTGGGGATGTAAAAGACAAAATTGCTATTTTGGTAGACGATATGGCGGACACTTGTGGTACTATTGTTCATGCTGCTGACCGTTTGGTTGAGGCAGGCGCACTCAAGGCAAGTGTTATGTCTGTGACATATTTCTGTTATATTATTTAAATTTAATTAGTTATAAATAAGTTATTGGAAATAACTCAAAGGCTATAAAAGGCATTAATGCGAACCAACTCTGTTTTTTATTACACTTTGTTCGCTGATGGCAATTGGCAATATCAAGACATACCGATCATTAAGGTATACTGAAGTTTGCAGAAGCGTATTATGATACAAAGTTTTAATATGTATGTAAACATTATTGTATGTACACTGTATTGAAAAAAGACTGGCATGCTATTTTAGCTCAACTTTGGCTTTACAAATATAAAAAATAATAATAACGATTAAGAAGCAATTATTGAAAACATTGAACGAATTTTGCCTGTGGGGCGCTCTCCTCCCGAAGAAAAGCATCGCTCTCCAGCACAAAAACCACTAACAAGTGCCAACTGTTGTGCTCTCGGCAAAAGAAACAACAAATAAGTCATTAGCTGTACTACTCTTCTTTCGTGGATGAGCAATGCCGAACTCCAATTGGCTGAATAAACATTCCTCATCCCGCCAGTTGCGTGGTAGCTCTCACAAGCGCAACAACAAAGACAACTGTTACAAGCAAAACTGCTCCTACAGTCTCTTAAATTTAAATTTAATAATTAATTGTAAATATTTAACTGATGCGCGAAACAAACTTCCGAATTGTGTTTTTGAGCTTAAGGTCCTGCAAAACAATGAAGTAAAAATGCAACCCAAAGAGTCATACCACAACAAAAAAATATCTAAATTTCGGGATTTAAAGTAGTTCTGAGGAATCCGCACAATCCCACAGATAAAGAAGAAATTATAAAGTTCACAATATCACACAGAACAACATCAAGACACACGCCACAAATAGAAGCAGCTCGGCCAAACTCCTTCAAAAGTGACTTGAGACGTTCTTCATTGAATTCAGAAGGCCTTCGGCTGCGGGGCGTTTCATCGAAGTCAAAGTCACCATTTTTGATCTTTGCAAACCATTTTTATGCTGTAGACACGCCTATGACACCTTCTCCGTACACGTCGCAAATGTCCTGGGCTGCTTCGCCAGCTTTTTGACCTCGATGAAAAGGAAAGAGGACCAGGTGTCGGAAATGTTTATTTTAGCCTCCTGGGCATTCCATTTCTAAGCCTTAATACTAATAAAAAATTAAATAATTCAAAAATGCAATTAACATACGAGAGCGGTTCAATAAGTAGCCGTGTTTAATGACAGAAGGCGTTCCTGAGGGAGTTGGTGTTAGCATCGTGTGCTGCAACGGCAAAATAAATTTCAGACTGATCGATAGATTAGTTAGGATTTGGCAGCTATTCCAGTAAGACAAGACATGTTTCGTGATTATCGCTAAGATGGAAAAATAGCATTGGGACGCTTCGCCATCTATGACCACAGTTAGATATTTAAACGTCGGCGAACATCCGTTTTTGAAGAGGAGCGACCAGGACGGCCGTCAGACATGGTTAGTGAGGAAATCGTTCAAAAAGTCCATTACATGATTCTCGCTGATCGATGAACGAAAGTACGCGAAGTAACAGAGATCATAGCTGTGTCGACCGGAACGGCAATTAATATTTTACATGATAAGTTGGCTATGAAAAAATTGTCGGCACGATGGGTGCTGCGGTTGCTCACAAGCAACAACAAGCGGATACGGCTGTTAACTTCGAAGCAGTTTATGAAGCAATTTAAGAAAGATGGGAAGTAATCTTTGCGTCGAGTTGTCACCGTTGATGAAACCTGGGCTCATCATTACACACCAGTAACTAAGCAACAATCAAAAGAATTGATTTCTCCAGGTGAATCTGCTCCAAAGAAAGCGGAAGGCCAGTTTCATCAGCCGGAAAGGTCAGGGAGACGATATTTTAGGATGCGAACAGCGTCATCCTCATGGATTTTTTAGAAAACGCAAGAACGATCACTGGACAATACTACAGTGAGCTATTGGACCGCTTTCACAAAAAATTTAAGGATATACGGCCGCATTTGGTGAAAAAGAAGGTACTGTTTCACCACGATAACGCACCAGCACATTAATACGGAGTTGTCACCGTCAAACTGCATGAATTGCTGCCGCACCCCCCGCATTCACCCGATCTGGCTCTCGCGACTTTTTCTTGTTCCCTAACTTGAAAAAATGGCTCGCGGGGAAAAAATTTAGTTCAAATGAGGAAATCATTACCGAGACTGAGGCGTACTTTGAAGAGTTCTACAAATCCAATTTTTTGGAGGGGTTAAAAATTGGCCGGATCGTTAGGAGAAGTGGATCTTTCTAAAAGGGGACTATGTTGAAAAATAAAAAAAATTTATTTTGAAAACTGGTGTTTTCATTTCTAACATGAGTACTCATTGAACCCCCTCGTAGTTTTTTAGAGCAGGAAGAATTCTATGAAATGAATACTTACGCTTTGCCAAACAGCAAACAAATCGTTTTAAAATAAAAGAAAATATAAAAACGATATGAACATATTCCCCAACCTAATAGTTATTAACTTAGCTAAGTAGACTACACTTTATGAGCTGTGTTAGATACTATGAAGTTTTCATTTTCTGGAGTTACGTAAAATCCAATTATATTATTGCTTTGGGAGCCTTCTGTGTGCTTAAAGGTGCAATCTTTGGGTTCATTTTGTATATATGTATGCAAATGCTTGTTGAGATAGCGGGTGCTTCGAATTTTTTGTATTTTCAGAGCTCATTGCTTTCTGGAACCGCCATGGAGGGATGTGGCTCAGAATAGATGCTTTCCATTTCAATTCAACCGGGCTATTCGGGACATGTTCTTCGATTTCGATGTAACTCCAATATGTTGCTTTCTGGTCAAAATAATTAGACATGTATTTTTTTGTTCGCCAGAAAATTTTTTTTTCAAGATTTATCGGCAATTTTGTTTTTCGGCTCAAAATCTATTTTTTAATTATATAAGAAAAAAATTTGTTAGTTGCTCATAACTTAGTCAAAAATGAACCGATTTTAATGATTCTGGTTTCAAAATGTTCGTCATTACTTGCACGAGCGACTTCATGTACAAACAAACAAATTGTGAATTTATTGCACTGATTTTGAATTACTAATTATGGGCCAAAAAAATTGCTTAAATAGGTATGGTGTCGAAGTTTTGAATTTGCGTAATATCGTCCTTTCTGCCGGAGTCTGTTCAGTAAACAGCGATGCATGCGTATTTAAAGAATGCGATGAATGCCCGGGAGTCAATGTAATAGGTGAAAAAATTACCGATTATTTTCAAGACGAAGTACAAGAAGACTTTCGCTGTGTGGGAAGGTAATGATCTCATCAAAAAGACAACTTCAATAGAAATCTTTATCAAAACATTGTCTCAATGTACTTTAAAAGTAAATACTCTCCTTCAGTGCAAAAAAAAAATCAACAAAATGGAATAGCACAAGAACAAGAACTCTCAAAACAAAATTCATCTCATTTAATATTACACATAGATTTTGCAGGAAATTAGTCGGTGATTGTTAAAAATGAAGTACAGTCGTACCACTGGAAATCGAAACAAGTTTACATTTTCATTGCAGTATGCTATTTTGGCCAAAGCACCGAAAGCTATGTCGTCATTAGTGATGATTTAACTCATGATTCAGCGCATGCATTGTTGGCAATTGACAAAATTTTACATGATTTGAAGAAAAGATTTCCGAAAATTATAACGCGGAGTATGACAATAATTTCTGATGGAGCGACTAGTCATTTTAAGAATCGATTCCAATTTCATGAATTCAAAACATCGAAGCTTCAAATGAAATGGTTGTTTTCTGAGGACACGGCAAAGGGGCGTGCGATGGCATAGGGGGGCTAGTAAAACACTTTGGAACGACGCACAATCGAAGTGCTGATGAAACAGTATATTCAGTCTGCAGAGACATTCATTGAAATCGTTCAAAAAAAAACTCCGAATATAAAACATCTTATTATACCAAATGAAGAATTAGAGAGTTTTCGGATTGAAAAAAAAGAAAACATCTGGAAGAAAGTACCAGCATGGAAAAGTATTCGGGGAAACTCATATGTGGAAAAATGAAATTGGAAGAAACAAAAAAAAAAAAAATAAAGTGTACTTGGCAAGAACTTGCGAACATATGTGGAAAATTGCCAAATAACAGCCATGGTTTAGTTAAAGTTGAGACTCAAGTGATTTAGTAAATTACATATATGTATGACCGACTTAGGTTAAGATTCTTTATAGACATTAAATGGTAAAGTAAGCAATATAAAAACAATATGTTTCTTGTTTGTAATGATTTTTCTCTGTACACTTATTGTACATAAAGTGGAAAATATTCCTCTTCGATGACTTATGTAGATGAAATATTTTTAACAATACAGCATCTTAGAATAAAAAAAACTATAAAACAGTACTGTACTTTGTTATATCACACAATATGAACAGTTCGAGTCGATATTCACCGACCACTTCACGTTTGTGCCGAAAAAAGAGGTGTTTCACTCAAAACTTTATTACTCAAAAATAACTCATTTTAGCTACTAGGCATGCAGCTCAATTAAAGTTTGAGATGTTTTTTTGATTTGGAAAAAGTTATATAAAAAAAAAATACACTTTTTGAAATATTGAATTTTGAAAAAATTTAAATTTTTTTTCTTTTTTGCAAAATAAAAAATTTTCAACTACTTTTTTGCTATTGTTTGGTTCATTTTTGACTAAGTTATGAGCAATTAAAAAAAAATTTTCTTATATAATTAAAAAAAAATAGATTTTGAGCCGTAAAACAAAATTGCCGATAAATCTTGAAAAAAAAAATTTTTCAGGCGAACAAAAAAATACATGTCTCATTATTTTGACCAGAAACAACATATTTGAGTTACATCGAAATCGAAGAGCATGCCCCGAATAGCCCGGTCGAATTTAGTGTTAAATATTCAAGGTTAAGTTTTTCGTTTTGGAGAACTGCTCTACTAACTGCTGAGGAGACTCTTATACCTTATGTTTTCTAGGTTTGAGCAATTTTGAAGTGGGGGCTGTCCATAAGTTCTCTTTATTAAATTTATTTGTGATATGGTCCCTTTTTGCTTCTATTGAGAGAATTTTAGCTTCATAAAGCATATTAATTATTAATCGTTGTCGTTGTCGTAATAGTCGTTCTAAATGCTCTTAGTGCGGTTCTTATAGCTGCGTTCAGGATCGTTTTTAACTTATGTAGTATTCTCTTGGTTGGTTTCATGTGTAGAAGTCCACGCAAGTGGGGAAAGTGACTGATCGCCATTCACGTGGGAGTGGCCAGGGTGAATCTTCTGCATATGGTTCAAGTAGCTCACAACGTCCGGGACTAGCCCACGTATCCTCTGGGTAGCTTTCGACCACCCTTTCGGGAGTGAGCTAACGTGAGAAGGCGAAGCATTCCTGGATAACTGGTTAAGCGCTGGGTTTGGGACCCGCCACTTAAAAATCCCCCCCCCCCCAATGAAAACAGCAACAAAGCCTCGGATGAGAACTACCTTTACTGATGACGACCCCTGCAAACGCAATAAGGAATACGATTTGAGGGCATGCATCTGGAATGTCCGGTCCCTTAATGGGGATGGTGCCTCTGCCCGGCTGGTTGATGTCCTCGTGAGAGTAAAAGCTGACATCACTGCCATTCAGGAAATGCGATCGGATTCCGGCGAGCCCGAAACAACAGTTGGTACGACGAGAAATATAATGCTGCTGCAGAAAGAAAGGATGCCGCCTATAGAGCCACGCTGCGATCGGGAGCAACGCGAGCCGTTTGGGACCGATACAGAGAGCTAAAAAAGGAAGAGAGACGTATTATTCGAAAGAAGAAACGAGATGATATTGACATCATCGGCCTTAACAACCGTGCTGTTAGTTCCACTCGCATATCGGCACTCACGTCACTGTTGACAGTTATAATTTCGAGGATGTAAAAGACTCTGTGTATTTAGGAACCAGCAATAACACCGATATCAATGTCAGCCTTGAAATCCTACGTAGAATCTCTCTTCCCAACAAGTGCTACTTTGGACTAAGTAGGCAACTGAGCAGTAAAGTCCTCTCTCGACGAACAAAACTAACACTCTACAAGACTCTCATCATGCCCGTCCTAACGTATGGCGCAGAAGCTTGGACGATGACAACATCCGATGAAGCGACGCTTGGAGTGCTCGAGAGAAAGATTCCGCGTAAGATTTTTGGATCTTTGCACGTTGGCAACGGCGAATATCGCAGACGATGGAACGATGAGCTGCATGAGCTTTACGACGACATAGGCATAGCGCAGCGAATAAAGATACAGCGGCTACGTTAGCTGGGTCATGTCGTCCGAATGGATATAAACGCTCCGGCTTTGAAAGTATTCGATGCGGTACCAGCTGGTGGTAGCAGAGGAAGAGGAAGGCCTCCTCTGCGTTGGAAAGATCAGGTGGAGAAGGACTTGGCTTCACTAGGTGTGTCCAACTGGCGAAGGTTAGCACGTGAAAGAAACGACTGGCGCGCTTTGCGTAATCGGTTATCGCGGCAATTAAAAAGAAGAAGTATTAAGATAAGAGTAACTGAATTGCAATTGAATTTGTAGTTAGAGAGACACTTGATAATATTAAGGCTCTGTGAAAGATCTTATTGTAGAAGTGCTATGTGCGCATTCTAATCATAATATTTATTGCAAATAATTATTAGTATAATTAAATTATCTACTTTATTTATGTGAACGCTGTTGCAGTGGACAGGGCCTAATAAAGAAAGAACGTTTTTTTTTTCAAAATTAATTTTATTGATCAACTTAGTTTTCATCAAGAACAATGTAATCATTCCAGCACCGCTCTGACAATTCAATACCACTTTTGTAGAACGATTATCTTTTGCCTCAAAACAAGCCTCAGTTTCAGCGACAACCCCTTCATTCGAACGAAATTTCTCACCGGCGACCATCTTTTTTAGGTCTGCTGAGAGCCAAACCTGGCGAATGTAGGAACAATTCGAAATTCCATTTTACGATTGTTTTGATTGACTTGTGACGTTATTGTTTTTGATCAACAGAGTGCAAACGGTCACCCGCTTTCTCATAGTCAACTGCTCGTGCAATATAAAGCCAACACGTTCTTTTGATATCTTTACGATGTTAGCTAACTGACGCAACTTCGATTCTCGATCATTCAAAACGAGTTTGTAGATTTTATTTTATTTTTTGTCTGGTGTTACCGCCTGATTTGGACGTCCACCATCGGTGTCTCTACGACCACATTTGGAGTCAGTAAACCATCGTTTTATTGTTGTTTCTGATGGAGCTGTGTACCAATAATACTTTTCAAGAAGCAATGTAAAATTAAAGCACGAAATTCTTTTTGATCCATTGCTTTGAAAATAACAAAAGTAGTGTCACTCTTAGCACAATAACTCACGAACTATTGAATAGAATATGATGAAATTTTAACAGCTGTCTTGTCCATCTATGTCTTGTATATGGTATGTAGGTGTTTGCATTTTGGTATAGAAAGTGAAGCACCAGAGTAGTTACAACTGGAGGTAATGTCTTCTGCGCATAAGCGCAGAATGTGATTTCTTTATAGGAGGAAATTGTGGTTTGCTATATGTTGTTGAGAATATAATTGCTGAAATGGGGGAATCTTGCGATATTCTGTTTTGAAGTGGGTAAGGTTCGGAAAGGACATTATCTATTCTAACTTTGATTTTCCTATAGGTCATAGAATTACTTATATGCATAGTTGCAAATTCGTGGTTCGAGTTAAGAGATACATTTTTTTCACTTGAAATAAAGTCGGGAAGTTATCGCTAGATGAGTTAGACCAGTGCAAGCAAAGTTCATCTGCTACTTGTTTACGATCAGTAATGTTGAAAAAGTGTGGGTTGAGACCCTTCTGGCAGTGAATCCCGTGTTTTGTTTTATAAGCATTAATATGTTTTTTTTTTTTGTTGGAGTGCTGGGATTGATATATACATATATATTGTAATTGACGCTTGGGTGTTTGGTCGAGCTCATCCTCCTATTTGTGGCGTGCTACTTGATTTTGTTTTACAAATGGAGCGACCTACAGTTTTAAGCCGACTCCAAACGGCAGATATTTTTTTAATGAGAAGTTTTTCCATGACTTAATTATATCTAATTATATATAGGGTGTTTTTTAAGAGCTTGAGAACTTAAAATGATAATACAAAACAGAAATACAGTGCACTCGCGATAACTCGAACTAATTAAAACAGGCGCTGTTCGATTTATCGAATTTGTTCGACTTATCAATTGAGTGTGCCATGTTAAAAAAACAGTCATCGATATCGATTTTTCGATCGATTGTTGAAAATGGAAGCCAGTAGAAAATTTTTGTAGTATAGTTTCGTTATACGAATTACATTTTGGTCCATTGGCTGGATCAATGGTGTTACATTCGGCGGCATAAACATAGTTAAAATTAAACCATCCTCGGAGTTTAATTCGATTTCGTTGGGATGTGATGGGGCATTATCAATTAGAAGAAGAGCCTTCTCAGGTAGTCCCCCATCTTTCAAATATTTTCTTACCTAAACATTAAAGTCATTTAACTTGGTTAAAAAAATTGTTTTAATGAATCTGGATTTTACCTGAGCCACGAACGAATTATGAAACCAGTCTTTGAAAATCGCCGAAGTCATCCAGGCTGATTTGGAATTTTTGTACTCCACCGGACAGTTAAAATTTTAGAAAACACGAGGATTTCTTGCTTTGTCAATAACGAGAAGTTTAAGCTTATGGTTGCCGGTAGCGTTAGTGCAAGCCATAAATTGCCTTATCTTTCTTTTTTATAAGAGTTATGGTGGACTTGGCTACCCCATATTCCTTCGCTAGAGAAGTAACACTACGTCCACGTTTAATTTTGTTAAGGACTTCAGCCCTCTCTTTTAATGTTAAACACTTCAACCTTTTACGATCCATTACTCACGTGCACTGATACACTACAAATGACAAATTTAAAGCAATTTGGTCAATGCAAGATGTTGTTCCCAGAAAACTAACGGGATATTAACGCCGAAATATTCATATGGACTATACACTAGTATACATATAATTTATATACATATACTATTACATATGAATCTATGTACAAAATGTACATGTTTGAAAAGAATGTGTGTACAAATAAATTTGTTTTTTTGTTCGAGTTATAGCGCTTTTTTATTGTTCGAGTTACAAAGAAGTCAATAGGGGAAAAAATGTGTTCGAGTTAGCACGTCGTTCGACTTAGCGGATATTCGAGTTACCGCGAGTGCACTGTATTGTTGAAAGAATTTTTTTATTATAATCTGGTAGATAATTTCATAGCATTTATTTGAACTTGATATCCGGAATATGGTCGCCTCGGCTTCGAATTACATGGTCCATGTCATCAAATGTTTAGCTCATTAATATTCGAAACACAAATTCAATGACTCGATAGTGCTCGCATTTCACCGTAACGGCGGCTCCTTCCTCATTTCGAAAAAAAAACAAGGACCGACGATGCCGACAACAGCGTGTAAACTTCACGTAAAATGAACGAAGGGCTCTATGAACAAATTCATTCAAAGTAAATTTCCACAATTTGGAAGCCTTGTTCTGTGCAGCTAAAACAAATACCCATTTATATCATATACATACATACATATTTATATATATATATATACTCGTATATAAGTAATTATGTACGTCGATATTTTAGAAATTAACTGGTGTTTAATTCAAGTTGTATTTTCTCTTTGTTCTCTAGTCATACATACAATATTTATAAATATCCTTGTACTTATAGGTATATGCCATATTAACTCATGGTATTTTTTCGGGGCCAGCGATTTCTCGCATCAACAATGCTTGTTTCGAGGCGGTTGTTGTTACTAATACCATACCGCAGGACGGACATATGAGAGACTGTCCCAAAATCCAGGTTTGGTGTAATCTTTCTTAAGTATAAAAGCTGAAATTTACTTTGTTATTACCTTTCAGTGTATTGATGTATCGATGATGTTTGCTGAAGCTGTTAGGAGGACACATAATGGCGAAAGTGTTTCTTATCTATTTTCAAATGTTCCGTATTAAAGTTAAATCGTACATTGCGATTTAGATATATTGTAACTATGTTTAACGATTTAAATATGTTTTTTGTTGCAGCATATTTTTTATAAAAGAAACATTGCAATTATGGAAGCAAACTTATATCCAACTCTAACTGTTCAGAAAACAGCAAATAAAATATAAATAGACTTTAGAATTTACCTCAGGCCATAAAAATCTATACTAGTTTCATTACTTTTCAACAGGCTTTTACGAGCAAATTTTCGGAATTGAAATTCATAACAGGCTTTTGTACCCACACATAAATTGAGTTTTCTCTAAAAATATGGATTAATAAAGCAAATTCGTCGTATTGGTATTGCCAATGATGTTAAAAAGGCATCTAAACTCCGAGAGTACTGCCCTTTTATCTTTCGCGATCCAGTTGAAGTAGTGAAATTTATGAAAAAAGAAAGGTTAGGTTAAGTTATATTGGCTGGCAAGAGCCACGCAGAGACCATTTTGGTCCATAGCGATACCGGATCAGAGTCCTATTTTAGCGAAAATATGTATCACTCAAGAGGCGCGTGCTGTTCGCGAATTTTAGGAATCGTTCAAGCTCCAGTTCAGGGAGGGCGCTAAGAGCGCCCAAATAGCATAGTATAGTTTTCGAGAGAGCCGGACAGTAGCATAGAATATGCTTCGTGTTCATCTTGTACCCGGCTCATGGAAATGAACTGCAAACGTCCTGAAGGGTTAAATTTAGCTTGTAACCGTGTGCTGCAGCTAGGCAGTGCCCTGTTAGTATACCAACTAAAGATCTACAGTCCTATCGAACGATATAACCGATTTAGTATACTTGTCATCGTATGCGTGTTACACATGATGCTGGCAACTTTGCAATTGGTTAAGCAAAGCCATCTACTGTTTGCCTTTCTTAGCACGTGTTTCTCTAGCTCTTTTTGAATCGTGCGCAGGGGTTTAAGTACCTGACTTTCCTCAAGGTGAATCTGTAATAGCTGTAGTATAAAAATACAATTTTAAACGTGTTCTTGCAATTTATTTTACTTTGAGACTTCAATGTCAAAAGAAGCAAGCCATATAAACACACCACCGCAAAGCCCAGGTTTAAATATTATTGAACATGCATTGGAAATTTTGGTACGCTCGGAAAAACTCAGGTCTCTGGCGCTACTGTACTCAAAGAGCACATAATAGAAGCCTGGAATAGTATAACATTCGCAGAGCTGGCAAATTTAGGTGTATCGATGCCAAGTCGGCTTCAAACAGTGATTGAAGTTAACGGTGGACCAACGAAATACTAAAAAGCAATAATATCTAGGATTAAGTAAAGTTTTAATTTCAGTTTATTGTGATAAGAAAAATGATTCAAATAAAACTGTATCAACACAATTTTCAATAAACTTTTTGGACTTTGCAAACTGTGTATACTTTTATCCACCACTAAAGATAAAGTTAAAAGTTAATTAAACGCGACTTTTTATGACTACAGTGTACATAGTTCCATGATTAAAAACATCATGCAAGATTTTATCATAAAATATTCACTTATATATTATTGACCGTCTTCGATTCGCCACTTCTCTGCCCGCTATGTGAAAGCAACAACAAAGATATCGAGAAAGATTCGTCACTAACGAATGCTGGTATATCTTATAAAACTAGAATAACCTACTATATTCAATCCCGCCAATGCTGTTTTCCTTTATTTGGAAGGTTTCATTACTACTACTCATAATGTGTTTCTAAACAAATGTCAATCCCAGTTGCTTCATCTATTCGCCACTTGCTAAGTTTAGGCAAAAAAAGGCCTAATGTAACGACAAATTTCGAGAACGAAAGATGAAACGAATGGTGTTTGCAAAGTGTCGTGACACTACGAAGGGTGTAAACGCCAATTATTATTATTATTAATGCATATAATTTTTTCCCAATGCATTGTACTTCCACAGGTATTGTTACTTGGTGGAACTGAAAGGTTCGTCAGATTCAATTTATAATTGATTTGCGAAGTAACCTAAATGCAAATGCGTTAAAAGAATTTTCAACAACATGAACACGTTTTTAACTTTGAAACATTCTATCACGTTTGTACTAAACCACGAAAATTTTCTACTTGTCTTTTTCCCCAAGACATCTTTAAAAAGAGCTTAAGCGGATACGACGTAAGCTTAGCATTTGGATCTAACATTCATCGAATTTTATACTATTCATGGTTTTCCATAAATCCGCTCCATTAAAAAATTTCTAAATATCCAATAGACGGAAAAAATTTACCAGGTATCTGACCTGGAGAATTTCTAACTATTTTTCAAACAAAATTTGAATTACACCAAGCTTACTATGCATTAAGGAAAACAATTTTTTTTCATGCCGAAAAATATGATTAGAATCAGAGAACAAACACCACATATGTATATGGATTAGTCAATACAGCAATTATAACATTGCACGCTTGCTAAAAGGTTTCCTTCTATCAAAAACGATGCTAGTTATTCGGATTTATATACATACATATAAGTAAGATGGTAGTCAGCTACCATTCAGTGGGCTGTCACACTCATATCTGCCCAGACAGTAGCAGCGATCGGTAAAGGAGTAGGCATCTCGAAGCAACAGGAAAAGAAAGCAAGGAGTGAGTCGAAAAATGGCAATCGTAAAAAATAATACTAGCGGTAAGCAGTCTTTACAGACCTCCGGTCAAAAGTCGTTAACAATACATCTTACTTTTTTGGAGCAGCATTAAACTTTCGCAGTAAACGAGTGTGACTTACATATATTACTTTAAATTTTCCGCCTCTCTTTAAGATCAACAATTTAATTTTCTGTTATGTTCTTGTCACAGCTAGTTACTAGATGTAGAGCTGCACAGGAAGTCCCGTTGAGATACCAACACCAAACCAGCGAAAGCGGCGTATCAGACAGCAAGGTAAAGCAGGAGGCCAGCGAAAACCTTCCGACGGCAGAAGCATACCGACAAATGCATACCTGACAGCGTGCGAAGACACATAGAAAACAACGACAGACAAAGAAACAATTCCCAAAGCAAAATGTGCAACAGTGACGATGACTTTTTGAAACTTTTAGCAGAAAGAATAATACAAAATGCTCTAAATAAAGGCTGCGGTGTCTCAGTTGAGAACTTCACACAAATCGTCCATTACTTCGATCCCGACTAGGTAGTGGTTGAATAATTTTAACCCATGAATTAATAAAGCGTGGAAATAGCTTTATTTAATTATCATTAAGATATATTAAGTGAAAAATAAAGAAAAAGTATTATATGTTAGTTCCATGCGCGTCTTCTTGATCTAATAAATTTCACAATGATTGAATTATTGTAACCTAAAAATTTAATTTCATAATACCACTATACTTATATATTTATTATACATATATAGGGTGGGCCATGTAAAATTTGCTTTTTGAATCGGCTATAAAAAAAAAAACAATCAATATTTTTTCAAACTTTTTTTTATTTTGAAGATTGAACATTTTCATTTAGGAATGAAATATAATATCGTTCAAATGAATGCCACGACTGGCTTTACAGTAGGACATTCGATCAACCCAATTTTTAAGCACATTTGCGATTGTTTGGGCTCCAATTTCATGAATGGCAACTTCGATTTCGTGTTTTAAAGCATCAATCGTCTCTGGATGGTTCGCATAGCATTTGCCCTTAACGGTTCCCCACAAAAAATAGTCCAACGGGCTTAAATCACAGCTCCGAGGCGGCCAATTGATATCGGAATTTCGGCTGATTATTCAGTTTTCAAAAACAGTAGCCAAAGGTTCGAGTGTAACTTTGGCAGTGTGACAAGTTGCAAACCAAATGTCGTCCATGTCATCCTCTTCAATTTTTGGAAACAACTCGTTGAGCATGTCACGGTAACGCTCACCATTTACTGTAACCCGGCTTCTCGCTCATTTTCGGAAAAAAAAAAAAATGGAAATAAATGTGGAATAAAGAACTATTCATAAAGTAAAACTAAAAACACGAGTACGTGTCCTTATTTACGATACGATACGAAGGTAGTAAAATGTATTGTTGTTTTTTATTTTTTTATTTAAATAAGTTAATATAAACATTATCCACTTACCTACTTATTGTAGCTTTTTTTAATTTTTCAAAATATTTATATTTATTTACCAGCATTTATGCTATTAGCTCAAGCGTTTTCACTTACGTTAATGAATTCCACATATATGTATATTAGGGATGCACCCTCTCCATAAAAAAATCGGTACTGGGTGTCCATCTTAACTATAAAATTGACTATATTTTAAGGCTTCCAGCAAAATATTTCAGAAAAATATTAAGATTTACGTAAGCTGTACCGATCTATATACATTTTTTCTGAGTTTTTCTGATTATCCAATCCAAGTGAATTATTGATTTTGGTGTGGTATTTGGCTCTAAATTCCCTTTTCAAAGACATTTAAATTGCACCATTTCAAAGTCATATCCTTCACTTAATTTTATTTGACGTTTTAGTTCGGACTTTGTATGCATTGTTTTACGCGATCTAAAAACTTTTCGAAAGAATGGGCTTGTTCGAGCTTCAATGACAACCGACGTGTTGCATGATTTGTGAAAGTATGACGGTTGATGTAAAATTTTGGTAACATTATCAAAAGCATCACGTTCGAAGTGTCAAAAATTCGGCAAATGTTGCGCGCGAATACAAATAAATCGGCATCAAAAATTTTTTGCTTGCCGAACATCAGAAAAGCATCAGTTGAGCAATTGCAACAGTGTTGCAAATTGTCATCAGTGCAGCAGTGTTGCCGCTTTTATTACATGCCTCGAACAAGCCCAGTGTTTCAGGTTATTGACCGGAATGCTCTTCAGGATGTCGGTGGTCTCTAAGGACGCAAAACGTTTTCCTTTCATGACCAAATGCAATTTTCGGAATAGGTAGAAGACACAGAGAGCCATATAAAGGGGTTTTCAATTGGGGCGGGTCGATTTTGGCGCCCTGTGGCAGCCATTTTGTTTTGATGACATCTGTCAAATCAGCTAGAAATTCTACATAGGATTGTGTATAGTGACATGCGGAGCGGAAAAAGAAATAAAAATTTGTGAACCAGTGTGTTCCAGATAACATATTTATGAATGACTTCTATGTATAATCCACCTTTTGGTAATAATAATAATGCGGAAATTTCAATCATATGAGTAATTATTTTTTAAATAAATATCAAACCTCGCTCAACAATGCTTTTGACAATTTCTTACTTTCCAGAAAATATATAATTTAAAAAAAGAAGCTAACTAAATAAGCTTTCGGTCGCCTTTTCCAAG
Organism: Anastrepha ludens; assembly: GCF_028408465.1. Lineage (NCBI taxonomy): Eukaryota > Metazoa > Arthropoda > Insecta > Diptera > Tephritidae > Anastrepha > Anastrepha ludens. The sequence continues at coordinate 73,965,234 of NC_071500.1, forward strand.
TCCCAGTTTTCTTTTGACAAAACAGCTCGCGCATCATGTTCATCAATCCCCATATCTCTTAAACGTTGAATTTTTGTATCACACTCGGTAAATTTGTGTGGACCTTTAGAGCAATGAAATATTTAACAAAAATCAATAAGTGTTTTCCATAAATTCATTTAGTTACCTCCAGCGTATACATTTGTCCAATGCTTAGCCGTCATAAGGAATAGCTGATATTTGTCTTTATATTGATATGCCACTACTGCGTCTTGTGGATCATCCGGTTCTGCAGCAGCCAATAAAGCTTGAAGTGACAGTAAAACAGTTCGCAATGTCATTGCAGCGGCCCTAAAAAAACAATAATTTATTAAAATACATACTGCATGAAAGCAGATTCCCATAATGATATTATTAGTTGTTTACAGGCTATTATGAAGTTTCACGTTTACATTCCTAACTTTAGAAACTATTGAATTTCGTATTTTAAAAGAAGAGAGAAAAATACTAAATATGAACCGGTCACATCATGTGATGACCGATAAACGTCAGCAGTTCTGCATTCAAAATTTAGAGAAGAAATTGTAGTTTACTGTAATCTTAATACCATCTAAATTTACGTATTCCATACTTTCTTTCCATAAATTTGTAATTACCATTTGCATCAGCAATGTCAGAACTGCATACTTCCATTTTATTTATAGATGCTTGTAATTGTGTACGTTTATGTTTTTTTGCAATTTGCGTATAACTTGCTCATGAAGCTATGTTGCTAACTTGCTGATGAAGCTATGGTCCACCACGGACTGTGAGGCTAAGAAGAAGAAGTATAACTTGCTCATTGTAAACAGCGTCAAATCAGTTTTGGTTTTTGCATCCAGTAACACAATTTAACGTTTTTGGCATAAAAATTCACAGTCTAATTATTATCATCTTATATGAAAGGTATTTTAAGTTTAAGTTTATTTTTAAGCCCACGCGTACGAGTGCCAAGGTATTGGTACACAAACGCACAAAAGGAAATTATTTGGCCTTAATCAAATGAGAAGGAGTGTATTTAAGAAATACGATGTCACAAGAACGGTTGAATCGAGCCGTACATCTTTATATCTATAGAGAAAGAGTTTTAGAGTTTGCTGGAAACAAGCGATAGAAGGGAATTTGAGAGAATTTTATGCATGGTAGCCATGAATGATAGAAACAAGATTGCGCCCATCAGAAAGTAGTCCGTCTATTACAACATGATCAATTTGTGAGTATGTGGTTTGATCGGAAGATAGCCAAGTAATCTTGGATTCTGGTGCTACTTACAACCATGTTTCGGGCGGCGGCGAATTCGATAAGCCTCATACCGCGAAAACAGCTGAACAGCAGCGCTACGAAATTGGGCCTCGGAGCAACGTTTATCTTCCAGCAGGATAATGACCCCAAGCGCACATCCAACATTGTACGAGAGTGGCTGTTATACAATGTGCGAAAACAGCTGAAAACACCGCCACAGTCCCCGGATACCAACCCAATCGAACACTTATGGGAGCATTTAAAGCGGCAAATACGTAAACATCCGATTAGAAATAAGAAACAACTGAAAAACCTCCTTCAAGAGGAATGGAATAAAATACCACCAGCTGTAACTGAAAACTTGGTGAAATCAATGCCATCACGACTTAAAGCGATTATAAAGTCTAATGGCTATCCTACCGAATACTAGGATTTGATTTTAATTAATATATGTTTTTGATTTCACAAATTAATAATATGATGGACTGTATACATACTTTTGAGACATGAATTTTTATAAAGTTTAATATAAAAAGCTATAATTGTGTTCCTTTTTAAAATTTTGTCATTATTTGGATTAAATACGATTTTTTTATTTCATTCATGTAAATAAAACACAATTTTGTTATTTTGTGATTTGTTCGTCACCGCTCCCACCAGCGGTTAACAGTCTCTCAGAGAGTATGGAATATATCCATTTTACAATGGTTTTACTAACTCCGTGTCGTTCGGCAGAAGAACATATCGAGCCGAAAGTGGCATTATCAAAAGCCCCCTCAGTGTCCACGAACACGATCATTGTGTATTCGTCAGCTTCCAGCCCGGCTTCAATCTTGCTAACAAGATCGTGTAAGGCTGATTCACATGATTTTCCACTCTGGTAAGCGTGTTGGTTTCTACTAAGTGGACTTCTCGGCAATACCCCACTCGAATATGTTTCTCCACCACTCGTTCCAGACTTTTCAACACGAACGATGTCAAACTGATTGGTCTAACACTTTTTGCTAGGGAATAGTCATCTTTTCCTGGTTTCGGAATAAATACTACTCTTACGCGTCGCCATTGGGATGGTATATAACCAAATGCAAGACAGGCTGTGAAGATCCTTTTCAGGGCCCCAATCAGCCCGTCTCCTCCTTTTTTAAGCATTGCTGGATATATTCCGTCAGGTCCAGGGGACTTAAAGTTCTCAAAGGAAGACAAGGAAAACCTTATCGATTCTTTTGTCACTATCCGACTAGCAATATACCAGCTGTACCTAGAGGTTCCACCGTTGCTACCGTTATTGTTCAGAGAGAGTTCTACTACCCGGAAAATGGGTTTCGAGTAGGGTCTCGAAACGAGATAGCATTGATCGTATATGAAATTAAATTCTCTTCTAGTTGAAGCTAAAAAACCTTAAGAAAGTTATGATTAACCCACTTTTTAAACAATCTAAAGTGGATTTGTTTTTTCAAAAAAATGAATTTTTTTTAATTAGCGAAAATTGTTGAATTTCTCACTTTTTGTTTAATTTTCTTGATTTAACTAGAAGCTATACTATACTAAAATAAAAATTTTTCTGGGTTTTTTGTTTTGAAATGAAAATTGCGACCTGCATCGTGCCCGCCGCTCGACACATGCACATTCGAGGCGCCTCGGCAATATGCTTGCACCAGGCATAATATGACATATATTTTAATGAAACAATTTGAGAATACTGTTGAAATATATAACAATAAAACCTGAAAGTTTTGTTTCAATCGAATATTTCTTTCCTTCCAAAAAAAATCCACGAAAAATCGATTTTGTGAACCCTCTAAAGCAGGCTCCCCCCTTAAGAGAATAATATGGCATTTATTTACTACAATCGAAGGTTCTCTTTTAAAACACGAACATACAGACAGTCAACAGAAATCTGAATTCTTATTGTTATGGTTTCTTTCGCCGACGATTCAATGGTTGTTAACCTTTTTCCATTTTCACCAATTTTAGCGCGAATGATAATGCAACAACAACAAAGGATTGAAAATTTTGAAAACACAGGTTGATACACTGGAAAAACCTAGGGAAATGTTTGGTTTTTATAAATTGTGAATATAAACATAAAAAAAACTAAGGCGCATAAATTAAAAAGAAATACAATAATTTTCATTGCAGCATAATTAAAGCCTCTTCAAATAATAATGGATTTTCAGTCTACTTTCCAAATGGGACGAATTCAGTTTTACGAGTAAAGTTTCATGGCATAGTCGGTTTCGATTATAAGCTGAAACTAATTTTAATGAAGAAAACGCCCGTTCTATTGTAACCTTAAAAAGGAAAAATAAATGTTTTAAATGTGATTACAAATAGATTTTAGTTCAAAGAGTTCTGGATCGCTTGTCTGTCTTTCAGTCCAAAAGTTTAAAACATTAAAACTAGTTTTCTTGTGCGGCAACTTCAGTGTTTCAATTTTGGTATAAACAACTGTTGACTCATTGGCAGGAGCTATTTAAGCTCTGAAGTAGCTGTCTAAAAGTTCGTAGTAATTATCGTCGAATCGAGAACTTTAGGGTCGCATGCCTAATATTTTATGCCACAATATCTTTCAATAACACTAGTCTACAAGGAAAAGTATCCGAAATAATTTAAACTAATATCTGCTTCTCTGTCCATGCAAAATTCGGATTGATAACTAAAATTAATTTATTAGTTTGAGTTTTCGAGATATCCTAACCTAAAAGTGCAAAAAAACCCATTTTTGCCCATATTTGAGGTTATGTAGCCTTGCAGATGTTTTCTTTCACCAAAATTAAAGGATGGCATCTTTAAATACAATCCTTCTTTTTTCAAATGGCGTTTTGTTTGCTCAAATATCATTTTTTTTCGCAGAGATATCGCATTTTGAAATTTTCATGTTTCGAAATTTTCCTACACCTGAAAATCGATTAAGATAACATAGACATGATATATTCGATTACTAATTTTCTTGAATTGAGTCTTATTTTTCTTAAAATTTTGTCTCACACCATAAGTGTGCTGACTCACCACATCCCTACACTATCTAACCTTTGGGTACCGAGTCACACACAGCCCTAACCCCTAGAAACCACCCCTATCATACCGCGAGCAGGCTAACCCACATAACCGCAAGCAGGCTTTCCCACAAACTCCAAATTTACATACTATTAATCCATATATTTCAGGCCCTCAAACCCAAGAAAATTAGTAAGCGACTATATCATGTCTATGTTATCTTAATCGATTTTCAGGTGTAGGAAAATTTCGAAACATGAAAATTTCAAAATGCGATATCTCTGCGAAAAAAATGATATTTGAGCAAACAAAACGCCATTTGAAAAAAGAAGGATTGTATTTAAAGATGCCATCCTTTAATTTTGGTGAAAGAAAACATCTGCAAGGCTACATAACCTCAAATATGGGCAAAAATGGGGTTTTTTGCACTTTTAGGTTAGGATATCTCGAAAACTCAAACTAATAGAGCAATTCTGAGGCCAGATTTGGATTCAGCGCATCATAAACCTTCGGAAATATATAGGCTGGTTTCTGGGTCTGAATGTTGGTTAAATTTTGTCGGCCTGTGTAATTCATAGCTTCTTGTCTTTGCGAATCCGTTAATATTTGATGGAATCTAGGATCTAAATATGTAGTAAGAGAGCGGCAAGACTCGCTAATGAATACGAGATTCTATACTATGCATAGGATTTTGTCCAGTTTTAAAAAATATTGAATTATTACTGCCAGTCTTTGGATCTAGAACTTTGTCACTGGCTAATTTGCATGTGGGCCACATAACGTACAAATTGCCGTAATGCAATTGCTCCTCTTGGAACTTTGTTTTAGCGATTATTTTAGTACTTCCGAAGTGAAATTGCTGCTCAGAGTAAGACCGAGTTCTCCTCGGGAAGGAGGAAGAAGAGCGTCCTCTGGAATAAGGTTGTGGAAGAAATAAAAAAAGTTAATAAAGACAGGAAAATCGACACGAACATCGGGAAATTGTTGTTTCAAAAAAAGATTTGTTTTTCGGTATTTTTCGTTTTAATAATAAACTTCTTACAAAATATGTCCTTTTAAGCTTTCCGCGTTTTTTTTTTAAATTTAATAAAAAATTATCAGTTTTTGACTCACATGCATCGTCGGCTACTAAACTTAGTAATAATTCCATTTTACTGCAGAGCGCTGTCTTAAATGCAGCAAATTTATTTGCAAAACGTCAGCAAATCTATCAATTGCATGAATTATCATATTGGCACAAAAGCAAAAATTTAAGCGTACACTTCTGTAAGGTGTCTGACCTAACTCCCTCCTAATATTTGTGGTGTGCGTATCGATGTTGTTCCACAAATAGAGGGACCTACAGTTTTTAGCCGACTCCGAACGGCAATTGATTTTTATGAGAGGATGCTTCATGGCAGAAATGCATTCGAAGATTTGCCGTTGCCTGTTGAGGGGCGACCGCTATTAGAAAAAACTTTTTCTATGTTCATGAACGGATATTCGAACCTCTCCACTCCCGAATGGTACTGGCGCATCGACCTATGCAGTTACGGCGGCCAACTAAACGCATAAAAAATGCATCTAACAAAACAAAAACGAGCACTGCTCAAGTAGCAGTTATAGGAGTAGTAGTAGCGCAACGGAAATGAGAGTAGTTGCGGTAGTTGGAGTACACATGAATAATTTCGCAAGTAGCGCTACGGCCGATTCCAAGTTTTTTGCTACTACTTCAACTACAGATCAGCACTCAAATTTTTTTTCGCTACTACTCTGAGCTACTAGCAGTAACGAAACATAGCTAGGAGCGGACCAAAACAGTCGATCCCGCGTTTTGCACTACCTGCTTCACTGCTCTTCTGTTCAAGTTCATAGTAGCGAGAAAGGCAAGTCTTAATATTTATTTATTATATTAGTATAAATAATTAATAATAAAGCCGGTAGATCAATAATACTAACCAATTGTCTTTCAAAATATCCAGGCAAATTGCACCAGTTACTGAGGATATATTTGGATGCCAGATTTTTGTTATAAAACGTACCTAAAAATTTAATAGAAAACAATGAAAACCATGTACAAAATAGAAATTTAAATGAAGACATTTTAACATATAAGTTTTACACTATATCTACATACATATATAATAATTTATTATCGTATTGTGCTCACGCGCGTTTCCCCATCGCCCGCAATATAGATTCAGAGCTCTGCCTTACCTTATTTCTGACTGGTGCAAATGTACCCCAAATATGGGATTGTTACAAAGTTATTAGTGAAAACTAAAGCTTTGTAGATTTTTATTTTACTTTATGTTTGTGAAGAGTCTTATGAATGGAAAGAATGGTCTTATTTTAAAAGTTTATTTTTTGGTATGCTCTATTTATTATTACAACTGCAAACTGTTTGGACTATTTTCGGCCCTATTTCACAAGTACAAACTAGTGCAAAATCTAAATTATTTCACATAAATTCAAAAACTGAAAATTTAGTTTTGAAATTTGGCACATACGAAATGGAGAAAAATGTAAGGCAATCCGTCCACGACCTTGAACCATATAAGCCATTATTGACTCTACAGCCATGTTGTACAATTACCCTGCCTTCTGAATTTTTCTAAAGCGTTTAACCTGGTAAATAACGGGTGATTTTTTAGCTATTATCTTTTTAAATAGTTGGTCTACACAGCTGAGGCACGTTTCGTGTTTTGTTTCACTGTCAAACATATTCAGTTTGGTCTATAATTTAACCATGAATCGTCTTACAAACGAACAACGCTTGCAAATCATTGAATTTTATTATAAAAATCCGTGTTCTGTTAAGAAAGTTTATCGAGCGCTACTTCCATTTCATGGACAGTTTAATCGACCCACTGAAACGGCTATTCGAGCTATTGTGATTAAATTTAGAACCAAATTTACATTATTGGACATCAAACCGCCAACACGCTTACATAGAGTGCGAACTGAAGAAAATATCGCAGCTGTATCGGCCAGTGTTAATGATGACCATCAATTACACTGCCCTGCATCGGTTTTGCGAATAAGATGGGAACTAGTGATCCCAAAGGAAATTTTTGCGCTAAGCACGAATCCGAGTTCAAAAGTTTTCCATCACGTCAGGTTTTCGAGAAAAAGGGGGTTGAAACCCCTAAAAATAGCGTATTTGGCCATTTTTCAAAAATTGTGGAGCAGAACCCTAACGTGCTACGATCTTCGTTATTGTCAGTAATTGAAGGTTGAACTTTGCTCTTTGAAATAAGCCCAAACCCAAATTGTTCGCATGCACCCTTAGAGTAGGGGGTGTACTTATGTCTACGGGGGTAGAGAAAAAAATGAGCATAGGAACTTATCTACACCCAAGATAAGATATAATGAAAAGTGCAGTGTTCCTAAGGTATTTAGTGTCGCTGATTACAAATCTGAAGTCCAACATTCCATTTAAAAAGAAATAAAAAAAATCCTAAGTTCCTATGTTCATTTTTTTCTCTACCCCCGTACAGCTCGACCTACCGCAACGCAAAATTTTTGGTGAATGGGCTCTTGGAAAGTTGGCTGAAGATCCACTTTTTTCTGGGATGCATATTACAGAATCTGCTGAACCTACTCATCAAAGCACCGGGAGAAAATCTAGATCTATCGGAAGAAGCAATCGACGAACTGGAGGAAACTTTCAAGTCAGCTTGCAACAAGGCCTTGGAAACCTCTTGCCCAATAACAGCTTTTTCCAGGAAGGAAAAACCGCCTTGGTGGACAACGGAGCTATCTGAGCTTAGGGCCTCATGCAGACGCCTTTTTAAAGAATTAGGTCTCCCTCGGGATGGGAGCTGTATAAGGCAGGGCTAGGAATATACAAGTCCGAAATTAGGAAGGCTAAGAAGGACTCTTGGAGAAGCCTCTGCGAGAGAGTAGAGGGCTGCCATGAATCCTCAAGGCTTAGACGAGTACTCACGAAGAGTTCCGCTTGTATGAGTACAAGGGCGCAATTGGCAAAAGATGGGGCCTTTCGCCTAGAGTTGTTTTCTGGATATATAATACTATTGTAAAGGCTATTATAAAGCCTGTTATATGGAGTCATAGTCTGGTGAAACTCACTAGAGAAGACGATATTGGTAAAGAAGCTGGAGAGAGTTCAGAGGTCGGCACTCATTGGAATCAGTAGGGCGCTTCGAACGACTCCCACTCTGACGCTCAACGCAATGTTAAATGTGGTACCCGTAGACATCGCAGGCAGAATTCCCGCTACACGTACCGCAATCAGACTGAAGGGCTGGAGCTATAAGCTCAACCTCACTTATGGGCACACAAGCATCCTTAGAAACTTCGAGTTCATCCCTCTGTCAACAGATCAGTGTATACCCTCGTTTAGTCCAACCGGAACATTCTCCACTCATCTTCCGTCAAGGGAAGAGTGGACGGAGGGCTACACTTGGGGGCAGGGCCTGGTGAACTTGTTCACAGATAGATCGAAGTTGGCGGAGGAGTCTTTTGCGAGGAACTCCCCATCAGACTCAAATTCAGGTTACAGGACCACTGCAGTGTGTTCCAGGCGGAGGTAGCCGCAATCAAGGAGGCAGCTGATTAGCTGCTCAAATGCGTACTAACAGTCAAGAAAGTAAATATTTACTCCGACAACCAAGCGCCAATAAGGGCGCTCAGGTCTTTGACGGAGCATTCGGAATTGGTCAAGGAATGCTTGAACTCACATTCGACTGTGTCCGAATTCTTTGACATCAGCCTCATCTGTGCTCTGGTCACAGGCGGATGAGCTGGCCAGACAAGGGACATGTGAGGTGATTTCCCCGCGAAGGGAGAAAATTGGAATCCCTCTGATTACCTGCGGTCTGCTCCTGGAAAGATGGGCATCGCGCCAACTTAGCGAACGCTGGGCAAGTACACAAACGTGTAAGGTCGCGAAATCCTTCTGGCCACGTGTGGACCGGAGGCGCTCGGGCGAGCTCCTGAGGCTGACAAAATATCAGCTCTTTAATCTAGTGGGTTCTCTCACAGGACACAATGCGCGAAGAATGCATGCTGTGAGACTTGGAATCACCTCGAGTCCTTTTTGCGCTGGATGTATGGAGGATCAGGTGGAATCATCTCAGCACCTTCTCCTAAGCTGCCCTGCTCTGGCGGGGCTAAGATCCAGGTATCTTGGCTCTTACTTCTTTGCTACGCCTGCTGATATAGCTGGCGCTGACATTAAAAATCTGATGAATTTCATCAGCAGCACAAAGCGGTTGACCTCACCTCCTTCACAATGGTATCACAAAGGTCGAATCTTTCTTCGTTCAAGTGTGCTCATTCCCTAAGCAACCATACCAACTTAACCTAGGTCAACTACACTAACCACTTTTTTAACGAAAAATTGTGTTCAGCGACGAAGCTCATTTTTGGATCAATGGGTACGTAAATAAGCAGAATTGTCGATTTTGGAGTGAAGATCAACCAGAAGAATTGCAAGAGCTACCAATGTATCCAGAAAAGGTCACAGTTTGGTGCGGTCACAGTTTATGGGCTTGAGGTATCATTGGACCGTACTTCTTCAAAGATGTTGCGAATCGTAACGTAACTGTGAATGGTGAGCGCTACCGTGAAATGATATCCAAATTTTTTTGCCCAAAATGCAAGAGCTTGACTTGCATGACATGTGGTTTCAGCAAGACGGTGTCACATGCCACACAGCACGCGTAACAATGGACTTGTTGAGAGGCGAGTTCGGCAAACATTTTATTTCACGTTCGGGACCTGTCAATTGGCCACCCAGATCGTGCGATATAACGCCTTTAGATTATTTTTTGTGGGGCTATGTAAAGCTTATGTCTATTCAAACAAGTCTGCTTCAATTAACGCATTGGAAACAACATTAAAGTATTTATATGTGAGATACCGGCCGAAACATTGGAAAGAGTATGCCAAAATTGGACTAAGCGGATGGACCATTTGAAGCGCAGTCGCGGTCAACATTTGCATGAAATAATCTTCAAACATTAAATAAAAATTTCATGCATTTTTCTGAATTTTACCTGTATTTTTTTGTGAAACTTTCCTATAGCTCTTAAAAAATTACCCTTTAGCTAATAAAGGTGAAGAACCAACATATGTTGGACCAAACTCGAAAAATGTACTTAATTTAACACTCTACACAAGCAAGCCTGTTATGGTACAGAAGTGGAAAGTGTTGAGTAGGCCCTCATTCTCTGATCACAGATACATATGTAAGCTTTCAGGTTATATTCCGCTCAGAAAACAAACTTATACCCTTTAGAAATACTAAGAATACGAACTGGGACTTGTATAGGGATATACTATCAAAAACACCAACGATACTCCGGAAATACAGGTCACACGTCGCACTTGAGAAAGGGCTTGAATTGTTTGCAACTACTCTCGTTAAAGCATTCAAAAGATCCTGCCCCCCAACACGTAATAGACGCAAGGTGAAGTTACCTTGGTGGTACAAGGAATTAGGAGGACAAAGGCGTAGGGTACATGAATTCTATAGGTTAGCCAAAGTTGCTGACAATGAGTTCTGTTGGAAGGAGTATAAGGGTCTACTAAAAGTATGCAAGAAAGAAATACGTAGAGCCAAGAGAGAATCTTGGAAAGACTTCTGTAGCAGCATGGAAGACACTAATGAAGTGGCTAGACTTAGGAAACTGCTATCCAAGAATTCGTCTATGCCAAGAATAATACGAAAAATTAGCGGGGAGTGGGCTGACAGCTGCGGGGACTCTCTAGAAAACCTATTCAGCACACATTTTCCAGGGTGTGCGGACACTATAGATCTCGAGCCTAGAAGAGATATTTTGCACGACATCCCGACGAACGTAATTACGACCAACAAGATAGAATGGGCTACACAAGGTTCGACCCTTATAAATCGCCTGGACTGGATGGAGTCTTCCTAGCCATACTCCAAAAGATAAGCCATCTTGTGGTACCATGGTTAAGAACGATATTCAGGGGATGCTTGAGGTTCGGCTGTTCCAGTATTGGGGAGAGAAGCGAGAGTTGTGTTTATTCCAAAAGCGGGGAAAAGCAACCCTCCGTACTCGAAGGAATACAGGCCCATTAGTCTGACCTCATTTCTCCTGAAAATGTTAGAGAATATTCTAGACACATACATTAGAGACACAATTGCGCCGGACGTATTAGCCAAGGCGCAGCATGCTTACACTAAAGGCAGATCTACTGAAACTGCACTTCACTCACTTGTACTAAATATAGGTCGAACGAAAAATCCCACTTTGACCCATTTAGAGTGCTCCAATCGAGTCCAAATGTATGACCGACCCCCACTAACTTTGGAAGGCCGATCCACCCATGCCAATGGCACACCCCCTGGAACTCCCCTAGGGGGTTCCCCATACAATCATTTCAAAATATCACCATTTTTGGCTTTTACATGAGAAAAGAAACTAAAAAGTTCGACCCAAATTGGGGGACATCAGAATTCGTTTTAGAGGTATGGTTCCTTCGGCAAAGTTTCTTATTTTGATCCCTAGAATATGATTTTCACAGAGCAATGGGCGATTTTTTTGCCTCTCCACAAATCGACCCGGCCTAATAGATGTACATATATGGATAAGGCAGCTATTAACTGGCAGGAAGATAAGAGCGGAATGGAACGATACGAGCGTCACCAAATATGCATGCAGAGGCACTCCGCAAGGTGGGGTACTATCGCCGCTATTATGGTTACTTGTAGCAAATGAATTGCTCAAGAAATTTGACATAGCTACAGTCATAATGATTAAGAGTTTTTTTGGTTTTTGTGTTTCAAATAAAAAGAAGAGCCAAAATGGCAACACCGTCCAGGCCCAATTTTTCGGAGGGGTCAATTTCAGCGCCATTTTTTAAATTATCAAAATTAAAAAAAAAACAATTAATTTTTGTATGAAAATGAAGTTAAATTAATGTTCAGTTTATAATTAACCAAAATTTCTTAAATAATTCAAGAGCAACTTTTAAATTAGAAAATGCGGTACATGACGAAATTAAAAAGACGATATATATTGTACTATGAATAAGTTCGTGCGGTTTTTTTTCGAAATTTGAAACTTTATTGACGTAAAATGGTTACAAATTTAATATTCAAAATATTGTCCATCGCTTACTACTACTTTTTCCCATCTTTCTGGCAATTCACGGATTCCCTTTGTGAAAAATTCGGTCGGTTTTGCCGCAATCCACGAATCGATCCATTTTTTGACTTCATCGTAATTACGGAAGTGCTGGTCAGCCAGGCCATGTTGCATCGATCGGAAGAGATAGTAATCGGATGGCGCAAGGTCTGGACTATACGGCGGGTGGGGTAGGACATCCCATTTGAGCGTTTCTAAGTATGTTTTGACCACTTGTGCAACATGTGGCCGAGCATTGTCATGTTGCAAAATAACTTTGTCGTGTCTATCGGCGTATTGCGGCCGTTTTTCTCGCAGTGCTCGGCTCAAACGCATCAATTGTCGTCGGTAGACATCCCCCGTAATCGTTTCATTCGGTTTCAGTAGCTCATAATACACAACACCCAGCTGGTCCCACCAGATACACAGCATAACCTTCAGGCCATGAATATTCTGCGCCGACGTCGATGTTGAAGCATGGCCAGGGTATCCATACGTTGCCCGACGTTTTGGATTGTCGTAATGGACCCACTTTTCATCGCCAGTCACAATTCGATGCAAAAAACCCTTTCTTTTGTGCCGTTGAAGCAGTTGTTCGCATGCCATAAAACGGCGTTCAACGTCTCTTGGCTTCAATTCATACGGCACCCAATGGCCTACCTTTCGGATCATTCCCATGGCTTTTAAACGTTTGGAAATGGTTGATTGATCAACTCCCAAAGTTTTTGCAACCTCTTCTTGCGTTTGAGCCGGATCTTGATCGAGCAATTCCTCCAATTCGGTATCCATGAACTTTGGCGGCGCACCCTCGCGTTCTTCGTCTTCCAAGCCAAAATCACCACTTTTAAAGCGTGCAAACCACTTCTGGCACGTTCGCTCAGATAGAGCATGCTCACCATAAACTTCCACCAAGATACGATGACTTTCGGCTGCTTTTTTCTTCATATTAAAATAATGAAGAAGAATTCCCCGCAAAAACACATTATTTGGCACGAAATTCGACATTTTCAAGTGTGGTAAAAATATTGTTGTTTACGCTTCAAATAAAAAACTTATATTGACGTTTGTGCCTTACGACAGTAGCTCTCCAATGAATGTTTGGAAATGTGGATCGATGGAATAATAATCAAGTTACGCCATCTGTTGTAAAACCGACCGAACTTATTCATAGTCCTATTACATTGTGTAAAATAAGTACCCGGAATTTAAAAAAAAAACACATTTTTTCATATTATTCATCATTATTTGTTGGATCGCCTTCAAAATAGGCTCCTTTTGAGCCGATACAAATATTCCAACGAACAACCCAGTCATCCATGGCCCGCTGGTAGGCCGGCGCCGGGATGGCCTTCAGCTCCTTTAGCGAATTTTTTTTAATGTCTTCAATCGACTCAAAACGCCTTCCCCGAAGACGATTGCTGACTGGTTTGCATATCGTACTCGTAGACCCATGTCTCATCACCAGTTATTATGCGTTTCATGAACGTAGGGTCCGTATTAGCTCGGGAAACCATGTCTTCAGAGACCTCCTTCCGATGCTCTTTTTGCAAAAAATTGAGCTCTTTCGGAACAAGCCGAGCGGCGACGCGGCGCATGCCCAACACACCAGTCAAAATGTTCTGAGCGGTCATGTGAGAGATGTTAAGCTCACGACCGATCTCTCTGGTACTCAAACGACGATTTTCAAATATAATTTTCTTAATTTCTTCGACGTTTTCGTCGGTCGTAACGATCGATGGTCGTCCGGAGCGAGGCAAATCTTCTACCACTTCACGGCCCTCTTTGAACGTATTGTACCACTCGTAGGTTTGTGTTTTGGATAAACACGAGTCACCATAGGCTTCCTGCAACATATTTAATGTATTGGCACACGTAATTTTGTTCGCAACGCAAAATTTAATGCAAACCCTCTGCTCCACAAGTTTATCCATAGTAAAATTCGCCAAGTAAACAAAAGATCAACTCACTTTGACTGCAGAATAAAACACACTAAGTAATAGATCCCGTTCTAATAAGGCTTGTGCATTCAAGGACATGTGTACCAACATGAAAAAACCAAATTTGAAGTGTCAGGTATTCCCGGGAGAGTTTAAATTATAAATTCCGGGTACTTATTTTACACAATGTACAATATATATATATATATAATTGGCGCGTACACCCTTTTTGGGTATTTGGCCGAGCTGCTCCTCCTATTTGTGGTGTGCGTCTTGATGTTGTTCCACAAATGGAGGGACCTACAGTCTCAAGCCGACTCCGAACGGCAGATATTTTTAGGAGAAGCTTTTTCATGGCAGAAATACACTCGGAGGTTTGCCATTGCCTGCCGAGGGGCGACCGCTATTAGAAAAATGTTTTTCTTAATTTTGGTGTTTTCACCGAGAATCGAACCGACGTTCTCTCTGTGAATTCCGAATGGTAGTCACGCACCAACCCATTCGGCTACGGCGGCAGCCGTACAATACAATACATTGAAAAAATAATTGCTGTCAAAAACTGAAAAAACTTTTTTTTAATTATAGGCTGTTTGAAATATTAGGTATGTTCAAGAAGCAAATAATTTGTAACAATTGGTACAAATTATCAAGTTTTAGTGTTCAAGTATCCAAAAAACTTGAAAAGTACGGGGAGTGAGAGAGCAAAATCACATTCCATTTTAAGGGGAAGTTGCATGTTTTTACTGTATAAATCTTTACTTGTAAGAATTTGTAAGTAAGAAAAACCGCTGATCGCAAAGTAAAAAATAAACACGAATTAAAAATTGCGAATTGAGCGCAAATTCTAAATTAAAAAAAAGGTGATTAAAATAGTAAGTAAATATATTATACATAGATAAAATGTATAAAGTTTATTTAAAGTCATACTATATATTAAATAGTAATCGGCCAATGACATAGACGTACATACATATGTACTTCTGCCTCCAGCCTCCAGTCACCGTTGCTGCAGATTCCGAAATACGAAATCGAAAGCATTTAAGGTATCTTTTGAGTTTTAGACTTTTACTTCTTGGTTATTAACTAATTTGGCAACAATTTGGTTACTGGATAATTTTTGCATAAACGGTCCTATTATTCCATAGTTACATACATTGTATAGTTCGATTGAAATTAGATGAAACCGACTACTTATAGTTTAGAATAACAATTCTACGAGTATATAATCAGCTCTTCGTACAACTTGCAAATTGTTACTGGTTGTGCGTTCAGAAAGTAACTTTCCGAATAAGTACTTTCAATAAAGTACATGAACGTACAACCAGTTACAATTTGCAAGTTTTACGAACAGCTGATTAAATTGTTGGCGAGAAAAATCACAAAAATTAAAAAAAAAAATATAGCAAATAAGCATAAAGCTCATACAAGGTGAAGACCAAAATATTGTAAATTTATCAAAAATTAACCGAAATCATCGAATCATAGAATTGTTATTCTATACTTATAGTATAGAATTTCCGACCACCATATCAAAACTATAATTTAAATCCTCCCACTCCTCTGCACGTAAGAAAAATTTCAAAATGAAAGTTAAAATATATAATTTTCGCATTTTTAAGGTCAGTGGTCACCTGATGGCTTAAACTAAATTGAATTATCTCGAAATTTGACAATACTAGCTAAATTAGACAAACTCGCTCCTGTGGGGCACCACGCATACCACGCATAAAGCCATTCGGCTACAGTCGGCTTAAACACGCATCAGCAGATCTACTTTTTAGTTTAGTTGCAGTTAATTGCTTATAGCTTGCATATAAATATTAAGTGTATTCGCCGCCTCACACATCCACTTTTGTCGCAACTTCACATGGCATGGATTCATCGCCGCATCATACTCTTCCTCTATTGTTTTCTTCACGAAACCAAAGCGTAGTTCAATGTCATCTATTAGTGCAAACAGCATTAAGAGAAAATTCATTGAGATTGCAGCAAAAGTCTCTAAACGGTGGACCTTTTTTTAATCACTTTAAAGTTACGATTAAAGTTATAAGTCTCCTTCACTATAACAATTATATACTCTCTCAACTTCTGAATAAATGATATTAGAAATTTTAATTTAGATTGCATTAAAGCCATTAAGCACTTAAAAGCTCCTTATTATAATCTTTTTTAATCCAATCACATCTTTATGTGATCACTGTCTCTGACATCCTGTAGTGTTTTGGAGCAATCAATTTTGGTTAATTCTGTCGTTCTTCATGCTCTGCAATTTTCCTGAATCGTGCCATTAGGTACTCAAAAGCATTTTGCTATTTTTATTTTCATTTTCTGACTAGACAAAGAAAATTAGGACAGGTTTTATGACATATTGGCTTAACCTAAACGCAAAATGTGCAACTAATAGTATTAGTCATTGAACACCATTCAATGGTTGAATGATTTACCATTTAAAGAGCTTTTAGAGAAGAGAGAACGTTTGAAAAAAGAAAATTCGTTGTTTCGTCCTGGCATTCCGACGTTGATGTAAGTAAATATCTAAATAACCACTCCTTAACAGTCCCCTCCGATACCCAGGCAAGGTCGGTTGTAGCAAGTGCCTTACCACGGAATGCCGGCTCTGCCGCGGCGGCCATCTCCTTCCGTGCATACTCGAGGTATTAAAATTGGAAAAATTAATTTTTGTTTTTAATTCAAAACAGAAAAAACAAAAACTCTGAAGATAAGCTGCTGGCCTCGAGCCAGGACACAGTACGTTGAGTGCACACCATAACACTCCTCTGCTGAAACCCAGCCGTCTACGGCCAACAACTCAACACACGCAATCTTCCTCTCGGGCACCCTGTGGTAGGTATGTCAAGAAGAGAAATAAAAATCCTCTGGGTCATTGCTCAAAGCGCGCTACCTGAGAACCAATTTCATTCTGGCTAAGACAGCTAAGAAAGAATTGGCCGATAGATCAAATGAAAATAATGCAGGGGCTAAGGCCACATATGAGGCCATTGTTTCGGAGTACGACACCATGGAAGTGACGAAAGCTACCGACCTTCAATTACACAAAAACCCTCAAAATCACCTGAGTGTTGAGTACCCTACGCCAACACTGATTTTCTTAGTTTTGAGTGCCATCGCTATTTTTTGTACGCAAAAACTTTAAAATAACTCCTAAGTAATGTAGCCACATCAAAATCAATTACAAACTATTGTAAAATAAAACCGTTATTGGGTGTGAATATGTCACTGCATACTGCGGGGAGTCCCTGTTTTCATGTGTACGGAAACTTTTTCTGCTTCGTTAAAGTGAAGTTTTTTTGTTTTGTAAAATTAAATTTTTAAAGATAGAGTAACTTCGGGTATTGTGGTATGGGAGGGTAATGTGATATACCCGCTTATTTTCTGAACTATACATGTTTCAACAAGAACTTTTTGTTGAAAATATGCATATCGGGAAAAAACCACAGCAGCAAAATTATACATGCTGTCGAATGTTTCGTTTGTTCCCAATGAGAAAAATTTCATTGAGTGGTGCGGTCGTAATAATTTAAGTGCGTACTTTTTGCAAACCAATTGCTTAGAATTTAACACAAATTTTTTCAAAAGAATACTTACTTTTCCATTAAGGCGAGTCTATTTAGCTATAGATCAGGTAAGTTTTCAATAAAACTAAAGTGGAATTTTTAAAAACAAATTCAATTTGAAAAAGTAAAGTTCGGCTAATGTGATATAGCCTTTGTCGCCTAGCATTGGTATAGCATTGGCACCAAAAAAATGATGTGCTTTGCTATATTTAAAGTGGGATGCCGAGAGTATGAGGAAAGCCATTTTAACTGTGAGAGGAGAAAAGATGGACATACTCTTGGCTTCAAAAACATTTTGTGTGCCATTTGCAACTTTGCAAAGAGCCACTCGCAGTGACCGATCTAAAGACGATATTTTGAACACGCCATTGGGACGTAAACTCGCATTTAACCCAGATTTAGAAATGGAATTAGTAAAGTATATTAAGTATATGGAGTCGTCGTTTTGGGGACTCACTCGCAGTGATATCCGCTCTCTCGCGTTTCAAATAGCGAAGCGCAACTATATTGACAACCCATTTTCTTTGATAAAGGAATGCGCGAGTAAGGATTGTTTATATGGCTTTCTAAAAAGGTAGAAGTCTGAAATAAACCTACGAAGCGCGACAGGAACCTCAATGGCTAAGGTTAAGGGATTTAATGTGTAAAGTGTTAACAAATTTTATAGCTTATTGGAGAACGAGTACGAAAAGTATAATTTCGCTCCAACGCAAATATGGAACGTGGACGAGACCGGATTGTCTATTGCTCAAAGTAGGCAGCCGAAAATTTTGGCGGCGAAAGGAAAAAGGCAAATTGGATGTATGACGTCAGCGGAAAGAGGATCACTCATTACCGTGGTGAACTGTATGAGTGCAAGGGGCGCCTTTGTTCCGCCCTTTTTTTATTTTTCCCAGAAAAAAACTTTCTTCACGGTTAATGCCCCTCCCGGCTCCGATTTTTCTTGCCATATATCCGGCTGGATACAAATACCAATATTCACTAAATGGTTTAATCATTTCCTACGGTTCACAAATGCATCAAAAGAAAACCCAGTGCTGCTCATTTTAACGACTGATGCGATGGTATTAACAACATCGCCATACAAAGAATCTTTCGAGGAGAGCATAAGAAATGTCGTCATAGATGAAACTATAAAAAAATTTCATGGGTCTTACTTTTGTGCATGTTTCTTTGGGTCTTAACTTTTCCAGGAGTATAGGCGTGTAATGTGATACTTTATATCACTTTACCCGAATAGACAATATCACATTATCCGCCAAATTTTACAAACCTCCCTTTTCGACTATTTTTGATTTCAGTGGAAAATCTGCCGATTGGCTGAAAATAGAATACTCCAAATTCAAAATTAGTTACACAATACATCAATACACTGTATTAAGCAATAATAAGTTAATAAAAGTTGGAAATTATGGAGTAATAGGAGAAAAGGGATTACCTATGTATATCATAATACCCGAAGTTACTCTATATGTACTTAGGAAAAAATGTATAGAAATAGTAGAAAAATTAAAAAAAAAATTTCATAAAAGTTTAAAATGTCTTAGTTTTTTTTACAATGTATTTCTTAATATGTTGCGTTTATTTCTTTGCGTACGGATACTTTTCCTGGGAAATGTATGTGCAACTGTTACGGCACAGAAGAATTTAATTTTTATGCAAATATTTTTGATTTCAAATTCATTTGAATGAAAACTCAAAACTAAAACCAACAATGAAAATAAGAGTGTGGTTTGTAAAGGTCAAAAATGCTAAAACTGTCACTCTGCGGTTGTCTAAAATAATTTCTTATGAGTGAAAATAGGCGAACAATAATCTTGGAAAATCAATGCCTACGAGTTTTACAAAAAAAAAAACAAAACCTGGGAGTATAGGCTTTGATTTATACACAACGAATAGAGTGTCAAATGAACATATTTCCAAAGCATGTTACAGATCCTGAATTATTAAAGGTTTGCTCACTTGTGACATTCGATTTTTGACACTCTCTTACAAAAGGTTGTATTTACGAAGGTGCATAAAGTGGAAAAAATTAAATCCTTTTTAGTAAAAATGGTAGCAAAAAAGTATTTTGTTACTTAAATGGAAACAAACTGCGAACGGTTTAAAAAATAAATTTTAATTAATATTTAAATGTAAATAATATTAAAACAAGAAATTATTTCACGAATTCCAAGATTGTATTTTGTGAATTAATTTTTAAACCGATCGCGAAGTTTCACCAATATGAATTTTTTTTGTTCAAAATAAATAAATAATTGGCACATACAATTCTGTTAGCTGTTTCACCGAGATCCTCCTCCTATTTGTAGCGTACATTCCACAATGGGAAGCTTGAGAAGCTTTTCATGCTGGTACTGTGCTTTGCTAAGCCTCCTCTGGACACTTAATCCATCAATTGGAAGGTGGGCTCATTGAAAAAAAGTTCTGTCAGTCCCAACTTTTTTATAATGAGGTCTGCAATGTTATCGATTACGTGGGGACTATCCAATTATTCTCCCTACTGTAACTCTTTAGCAAACGCTAACTCTTTGCAAAACATGAATTCCGTCTAAACCACCACAGAAATAAAGCTTTCTAAATTCTCCACTCATCGATCTCGGATTACGTCAATTACTCTATCATCTCCTGACTTAAGCGGTATGTATTTAATGTCATAATACCATAGTCCTGCACATACCGATGAAAACTATTTAGCGAGTTGTTGCTCGTAAGCAGACCATTTTGCAATTAAATGTTTTTCTACAAATTTGACTTTTCCTCCACTTTTACTCAAAATTTCTAGAGCTAGCAACCCAGTGTCTTGCTAAAGGGAGCCGATTTGTCAAGAGAGAACGAACAAGCTGCTTACTGAGCAAACCTTTTATCATTGAATCATGGTTACAGATTACCTGTATTTACTTTGAAGGCAATATTTATTAGAAGGAATATGGAATAAAATGCGTACAAGTTTTTATCGTTTTACTTAAAGGAGGGCCGCGAGAAAACAAACAAATCTCTCCATGGCAACCTTGCGAAACAGCTGTTACAAAACGTTTCAACGTACCATAGATCGGGTTTATACGGGTATTTAACACAGTTCAGAAGCTCTCAACTCGGAAGAATTGCGCGTTTGTGTTGCATAAGAACAGGAGGAAGCGTTCCAGCAATTGAAAGATCATTTTTGTACTGCGCCTATGTTAGAAAAGTTCGTTAGGGATACAGATGCTAGCGCATACGGAATAGATGAAGAAGTATCACAGATCAGCAATGGGAAAGAAAAAGTGATCGCATACTATAGCAGAGTCCCTGATTGAATTACTGCGTGACCAGACGAGAACTGTTAGCTGTGGTTGAATGCGTAAAACATTTTCACAAATATTGTATGGTCAACGATTGTATTTAAGAACAGATCACGCAACATTGAGATAGTTACTCCAGTTCAAGCATCCGCAAAGACTAATTGCACGGTAAAGTAACGGACAGCTTGCTCTCCTTCTCCGCGCACACAACCGCTATTGCAACGAGAGTACAGAATCGCAACAAGGTCCTCAAGTCGCTTGCCGGCAGCACTTGGGGCAAAGACAAAGAAATGTTGCTGTCGACTTTCAAAGCAATAGGCCGACCGGTTCTCAACTATGCCGCGCCTGTCTGGTCGCCTGGAACCAGTGATACGCAGTGGACGAAGCTACAGACCTGCCAGAATACTGCCATTAGGACCGCGACAGGATGTCTCCTGATGTCCCCAATACAACACCTACACGATGAGGCTAACATGCTCCCGGTTAAGGAGCACAACAAAATGCTCGGCAAACAGTTTCTGCTAGGGTGTCACCGCAGGCCTCACCCATGCAGACACCTGCTCGAGCCCGAGCCACCTCCTAGGCACATCACGAGACACTTCCTCAATTACGTGGACGAGATCCTGGACAAAACAGACAGACCACTCCAGGATCAGACAGTATACAGACAGACCATTAACGACATCCATCGGGAGACCCTTACCACCTTCCTAAGCTCCCGACCCCCGAATGCCGTTATCGGAGTCCAACCGCCACCTATCGCAGAAGAAGAGCTCCAGCTTCCCCGAGAGTCCCGCGTAATCCTGGCTCAATTACGTTCTGGATACTGTAGCAGGTTAAACTCCTACCTATCCAGAATCGACCCCGACATACTAAACATATGTCCAGCATGTGAAGGCACCCCGCACGACACTAACCACCTTTTCACATGCCCCAACAAACCCACTCATCTAACACCCCTCTCCCTCTGGACCCAACCCGTCGAAACAGCCAGTTTCCTGGGCCTACCGTTAGATGAGCTAGACGAAGACGACCGGTAATTTACACAACACTGACAGGGCAAAGATACTGCTACAACAACAACAACAATTAATTGCACGGTGGATCGAAAGGCTAAAAAATTACGACTTCTAGATCGAGCGACGAAAAGGGAATCAACATGGAAATGTTGATGCACTATTGTGCTTTAGAGTGTAAGCATTATTCCAAAGTCGAGAGATATGAAGGGATTCGATGATCAGTGAGAACCAACTGCAATAAGAAGTCAGTTGAATTGACTGCGAAAGGTGGTGGAAGCGAAAGACGTGGAGAGAGATATTCTAAAAATCAAATGGCGAAAGGAAGTCCTCTGGCTAAGGCACATTGGGTACAGTGGAATTGCCTTAAAATAATTGATGAAATTCTGCATAACGTATTGGAAAGTGAAGATGGAAATCATTCCCGAGATTTGATTATAGTTCCTAAATCCAGGATTGCATCGGTGTTAAAAAAATTCCCCCAATTGGTCAAATGGAGGTCATCTGGGTATAACTGAAACGTTGGAGCAGATTAAGTAGCGGTTTTACTGGGTAAATTGGAGAAAATGAGTAACCGATTGGATTCAAAATTGCGCGGGGTGTATGGCACCGAAAGGTCTAAATGTTCCTGTTGGCCTATCAATCAGCTGTATATGGAACTACTCGCCAACCTCGCCTGCTATAACCATTTTTGGAAGGTTTTCGGGTAATGTATCGTTTGAAGGAGGTGCCGCCCCTCAAATGGACGAAGGTAGTCAGTAGGAAACACTACAGGATGACATGGAAGAATAGTAGCTAAAGTTACAAGATGAAGGAGAGATTTGACCGTGCTGTGAACTCCGAAGTATTAAGAGAAGGTACTTCTTTATAGTTTGGAAAGGGAGAAAGGGATTTCTCAAGGATTGGACAAGGAAAGTAGTGCTTCTGGAAAGATTGGCTCCATTTGGATGGAAGGATTTGGTGTCTAATCGAGACGATTAAACTTAAGCGGAGGGCGAATCAGCGAATTGTGAAGTTTCGCGAACCGACTGGCAACAATAGCGAACGAGATGCCAAACAAAAACATTAATAAGTCTTGATGGTGACAGCAGATAGCGAGACAGAGCCCGCTTTCTGGGTCTACCGCTAGATGAGTTAGACGAAAACGACAGCGACCACATCGTACAGATAGGGTTTAGTAAACTGCTACAACACAGCAACACTCGGCAAAAGATACGAGAAAATTACTAAGCACATGTACTTATATGCGCATAGCGTATTCAGTCGTAAGTTAAACGTGTAAGCGAATATTTGACAATCTAGTGATGGCACTCAGATAAATTATTGTGAGAGATTTATTTGGATTTTAACGTAAGAAAATTCGTAACAATATTTTATTAATTTAAATCACTTTGCCTTAGCAAAATACAAACAAAATCCAACAGTTAATGGGTGAATTTTGTCACATCTCTTCATGGTTGCTGCCCTGAAAAACTAAAAGGAAATTGTATCTGGGTTGTGGCATTCTTTATTCATTAGTAAACAAAAGTACATGCGAAACGCAGCTACCTTCTTTTTCATATCATGAACTGTATAAAGGGTAATCAGTCACGCGTGACTACTGTCAAACTAAATACAGAATTATTAATTATTAAACATAGTGTTCAGTGACATTTCATCATGGAAAGACCTATGCCTCAACATTGTTTACAAATCGTACAATTGTATTACGAAAACCGACGCTCTGTGAAAAGTGTTCATCGCGCGCTCATGCCAGCTTATGATGTTCAGCGATGATGCAAAATTGATGAAAAGCAAATCGAAGCTATTCAAGAACAGCCATTACATCAATTGAGAACAACCGTTTGGTGCGGCCTATGGGCGACACTTGCCATACAACCCGTGAAACAATGGGGGACTCGGATCAGTGGATTGGACTTTTATTTGTGGGGATGTATAAAGTCGAAATACTTTGTGGATAAAACAGCTTTGATTGAGGTATTGGAAGTTAACATTACTAAAGTTATTCACGAGATACCGACCGAAGTCCTCCATTTTAGAATATGGTTTTTACGGATGACCGAATTGGGGCGCAGTTGCGACCAACATTTGAAAAAGATTATCTTTATAAAATAAATGTCATGCCTATTCAATTTGAATTTTCCTTATTTTATTTAAAATCCGATAGCTCTAAACTGATCACCGTTTATAATAATATTATATATATGCACAATACATATATAATATTTCACTGAAACATACCCATCACATAAAATTTCAGTTTCGCAATAACTTAAACCCTTCAATTAAAATGTAACTTTTGTCATGAACGTTGATACACACATTGGAATGATTTAGGAGATTTTAATATTTATACTGCACTAATATGTGTAACATTAGCGTTATTAGCTGTTCAGCGTAGCCACAATACTTTGATAAACATGCAAAATACCTTTTGCCGCTAAATAAGTCTCAGACCTTATATTAAATGGTGATAATTACTTTAGGCGGATTAAATGGATATGTTTCCGGCACTTTAATCTCTAAAACAAATTTTCCTCCTTCATACGGAGTATCTGGTGGACCGGCAATTTCCCCACGAAGTTCTGTCCAACTGTCGTTGATTAATTCAATTTTGATAGAGCATTGCACAATCTGGAAAATGAAGAGCAAAATATTTTTAAATAAAAAAGTATTAAAAATTTCAAATATAAATAGACATTTCTTTCTTCTTATAAAATTTTTCTAATTATGACTTAGAGCTCTGTTAGCCAAGACTTCGACATTATTTTATATAACTTTGGCCAACCTACTATACCAGCAACACATATTTCTGGTTAGCCCAAACTCCGAAAACCAAGAGAGCTAGAGATTAAGTTTTAGATTCCTAAGTTATGTATTTTACGTATTGTACATTAAAGCCGTGAGAGAATCATGCTGCATTATTATTTTTTCACCTACTTGGAATAGTATTCCTCCAAATATTTAGTATATACAAAATAGATTTTTCCTACAAATTTAAAACATATCGCACTTGTTACGTTAAAGCGTAACAACTCAAAATCTGAACATTTTCAGTAGAGACGAAAAACTGTTTCCGTAAATATTAATAACATATTACAAGGAAAAAATATGTAATTGCACGAAAATATCATTAAAAACAATATAACGGTTGTTTCATTCTTATTTGTTTAGTAGTTGCGCTAAAATAACAAAATTTTGAGTTGTTACTCTTTTCCTGAAATTTTTGTATACACTTAGTGGTGTCATTTTGAGTTGTCTATGTTTAAGGCCGGCGGGCCAATTAGATGTCCTAAATTCAGTAGTTTTCGCGAAGCGTTGTAGGATGAGAAAAAAAACAATTAGCCAAATGAAGTTTTGGGGATAGTTTAATATATTGTATATTTGAATTAAAAAAAAAAAAGTTGCACAATCTCCAACAATATATTGTAAGCCGAGTTATCAATAGATTCCCAGAGCGCCTTGCCACTGAAGTATCCAACTTCTGTACAAGATACAACTTGCAATTTTCATCTGAAAACAAAAAAAAAAAAGATTATTAATTTTGATGTAATTATCTTCGATGTAAACTAAGAAAATTGGGAGAAACACGTAAAATTCGAATTTTTGGGGAAGGTAGAAAAAAAGTGGTTTTTCAAGGAAAAAAAAAACTCTTCAACTGGGTAAAAAAGTCGCTTAAAAAAAGTTTTTGGATGTTTTTTTAGTTCACATAGAAGAGAAAACAATACTGAAGATAACGCATTTTGAATGAAATGGATAGCTCGTTTAGTTTTTTTGCAATCGTGTACATAAATTAGGTAAAATCGTGAAAATGAAAAGCCGAGAAAACGCGCTTCAAACTACAACAATAAGCGCACGGTTGCTCGACGCCGCACTACGCTCGGCTCTGTAGCTCTGCAAATACTTGGAATTTAACTCTGAAAATTTGTGTCTCATGTTCTTGAATATCTAAGCTATTGATTTCAGGAAAAAAAAAATCGATTTTTTTTACCTTTTAATTGGCGCGCCGGCCTTAACTGAAAAAATAACACGTAACTTAAACAAACCGTTTGGTTGTAAACAGGCACAATTCAAAATGTTACACTTTATGTGACACAAATTTGTTCAAACACTTGGAGACAACTAAAAATGTAACTCTTTAGTTGAGACAAAAGAAGCCATTCTGAAAACAAAGAGAGAGTCATAACGGTTTTTTTAACGAAAGACTAGACAAACCACTGAACGATTTTTACAGTGGGTAGAGATGACCACTGTACATTGTTTTCTTGCAAAATACTAAAATTTGGAAATTTTGAGTTGTTACGCTTTAACGTAACAAGTGCGATATTAGAAACCCGTCAAAGCGAAAATAAAGATAAAACAATCATGTAAGCAAAACAACACATTGTAAACTTGGACGATGGAAAATATCGCTGGTGCAATCGTAACAATCGCTGAGTAACAACCTCTAAGTTTCTATGAAAACTAAGATGCTGCACCAGCAGTTGGTGCCTAAAGCACATACGCGATCAGTCGGCTGACACAATCATTTGAAGACGCCAGTCTTTATGTACCATACCAGTCGATTTATACCTAACTTGTTATTATAATTATATAAAAAAATGCACCCTCTCGCTGACATTTTTATAAACGAAGAGAACTGATGGCACCATCCTTTCAGTTATTTCTCAAGTGAACTCCGTCATCCATCCACAGTTGGCTTGCGCGATGCAGCAAATTGTAGATGTTACCGATCTGATCAGAGAGTAGAGTATTTACACTCCCTGAGGAGTGCCATTAATTGAGTGCCAAGTAATAGTCGTGCCCACATCCGGGAATAATGGTTCTTTTCTTAAGAAGTGGCAAATTTCAACAGTGGCAGATCCAGATCCAGATCCGCCTGAAGCAAGTCACTGATAACTGCATCCGTGTAGATGTTGTTAAGAGCCCCTTCTATATCGAAAGAGGTACATCGCGTAAATTCGTTAAAGGAAAGTCCCTTTCCTATTTTATCCACAATTTCGTTTAGAACTGTGTCAACGGTAATCTGTACAAGGCCAGAGGAGATAACATCCGTTTTATGTTTTCACATTTCTTTTATTTCTCCACACACAGTTTAGGTGGAAAAGTTTATTTATTTATGTCTTGAGTTAAGCGGTACAAACATTACGAAAAATTACGAAATATACATATTTTTAGTATAATGCGCTTAAGGATATATTTCAATAACATTATGCTAAATTATTAAATAATAAATAGTACTTTAATCTCTTATAGAGTATTGATTTTGAGTCCGATGAGCCTCGCTCTAAAAAATTTGAGAAATAATTGAACTCGGATAAAGCTCTATTAATTGAAGCATTAGCATTGTTATTCGTTTCATATAGGCCTATACGAAAAGTATCGAGACTGCGAAAATTTCTACATGGTATGTTAAAATCAATTAACCCAAGAAGAGACGAGCAGTAAATTTTATCCGAACGGATGTCAGGATGAAATGAAAACCGCAAAAAAGATAATCTGTTATTTAATGATAATAAGCCAATTAAATTACAACGAGAGTTATAAGCTGGAATCGATTGAGAAAAATGTAAGGAGTGCAAAGCAAAACGTAGGCATATTTTTTGCACTCTCTCCAATCGAGCAGCGTGATAGGGTATCCAGATAACAGCAGCGTACTCCAATTTAGACCGAACAAATGAAGAGTATATAATCTTGATTGTATATGGGTCAGAGAATGGCGAAGAATGACGCCTAACAAATGCCAGCATGGCAAAGAACTTTGAAGTAATATATGCAACGTAAAAATAAGCTTTGAATCAAAAACACTCCCAAGTTCGTAATCTCGTCGACCGATTGAAGAGTGGTATTAGATAAGTGGTACTTAAGGAAATGTCGTTTATGAAGGGAATAGAATATAATGGTCCTAAGATGCCACCCTGGGGATCGCCAGAGAAGGCAATGAATGGTTTCGATTAAATACCATCAATAACGACACTAGAACTCCTGTCGTCCAAATAAGATTTAGTCCACTCAAAAAAGATAGAATAAAAACAAAAATTTACCAATTTGGCAACTATGGTATTTGGCTATTTGGTATGAAAAGCTTTACAGAAGTTGTATATGGGGGAGCTTTGCTGCTTCTAAAACAGTAAACATAAATTTAACTATTCTTAAGATTAAGTAACCGACTGTTGATATACATACATATAGCTTATAAAGTCTGCGTTCATCGTACAAATATTTTTAAAGTTGACTAAAAGCACAATAGTTGAAAAATGTTTTATTTATTTCTTCAATGCATTCTTCAGTTACAAAAGCAATCGAAACTAACGAATGAGATTCTTCACTTACGACGCGAATCATTATCTTGCTATAGCCAAAATACGCACACGCTTCTTAGCAGCAAAAAGTACATCTACATAAAAAATATTCCACACCGGAAAGTTGCAATCACAACAGGCAGCCAAAAGATTCGCCACTCGACTCTCAATCCTGCTCTCAGCGAGTACTGCCCAACAACGCACGAGCAACGGAGCAAAATTTCTCGCTCTTTACGTACCACCGCCGAAGAAGAAATCAGATTTCGGCGAGCCCGAAAATAATGGTACGACGAGGAATGTCATGCTGCCACAGAAAGAAGGGATGCAACCTAAACGGCCACGCTGCTGTCGGGCGCAACGCGAACCATGTGGGTTCCCTACCGGGAGTTAAAAAAGGAAAAGAGACCGCTACCCGACCATCACGAAGTAGTAATAGCGAAAACGCGGCTAAAAACAGCAACACCCCGGGATTTGACGGGCTGTGGGCGGAGTTCTTCAAACATGGCGGCTAGGAGCTGGTGTGCGTGCATGCATCAGCTTCTATGCAAAATATGGTCGGATGAAAGCATGACTGGCGAATAAGTGTGCTCTGCCCAATCCATTAAATGCGTGATCCGGTAATCTGCGTATATAAGGTTCTAGCGTACAATTGTTGGCGTATGCTGATGATATTGACATCATCGGCCTTAACAACCGCGCTGTTACATTACCATGACAGCCGGTTTTATGTTACCGGAATGACTCAGGTCTTTCTCGACTAAGGGTTACCGCCCCATAAACTAGCCCTGTCTAGTGAACCGTATATCACCCCACCTCTTACCGTCACAGGAGCAACCCCTTGCAGCAATCTTGCGCCAAATATTTCTCCTCAAGGCTGGTATCGAATCCAACCCTGGGCGAGAGGTATTCTATTGTTGCGTATGCCATATGCGAACTTGACCTCGGTTAGGTGAAATAAGTGTAACGGGTGGAGCCACCTTAAGACCTGTACAGGCCTTAAGTCACACAGGGAGTGGTCGCTTGGAGGGTTTGAGAAAAAGATTCTGCGCAAGATTTAGTGGAGCTAGTGGAGCCCCAGCCAAATGCCCCTTCTTACTCAATCTGGAAATAATTTTTTGCATAACCAAAACCCCTTAAACCTTTGAAAGAACCAATAATAGATACGAGGGGTGCCTTTCCTATGTCGGGATTAGAGAACAAAAACAAATTTTAATCATCGAAAATCACTTTATTGTTTTTCAAAATATTCTCCATGAAGATCTATACACTTTTGCATGCGTTTGAACCAATTGTCGGAACACTTTTGCCACTCTGAATGAGGTACCTCCAAAACATGCATTCTGAATGCCGCAACCGCTTCTTAAGGTGTCGAAAAACGTTGACCTCTCAGTTGGATTTTACGTATGGGAATAAAAAGAAGTCATTCGGTGCCAAGTCAGGGCTATACGGCGGATGACCCATTAATTCGATGTTTTGGGTGCTCAAAAATGCAGTTGTTTGAGCCGATGTGTGAGATCTCTCATTGTCCTGGTGAAGAGTGATCCGTCTTTGGCGATTGGTTTTCCTAATTTCTTGGAAGACAATTGGCAAACAAATGGTTGTGTACCACTCAGAATTTACAGTTCTGCATTGTTCTAGTGGTACGGTTGCCACATGTCCAGTTTTTCCAAAAAAACAGGCGACCATTTGCTTGGAAGTGCTTCATGCGCGAACAACTTTTGTTGGATTTGGCTCATCTTGAAACACCCAACATACAGTCGACTGCTGTTTACTTTCGGGCTCATACGCGTAAATCCATGATTCATCACCTGTCACGATGTCATAGACGTGTTTTGAAGCCCCGTGATCGTATTTTTTGAGCATTTCCTTCGACCAATCGACACGAGCCCTTTTTTGAGCGATTGACAAATTTTGTGGGACCCAACGCGAACAAATTTTTTTGACAGTCAAATGTTTATGCAATATTGAATGTATGCTGGTCCCACTAATGCCTAAGATTGTCTCAATCTCACGATAGGTCACATGACGATCTTGCAATATCAGTTCGCGCACAGCATCAATGGTTTTCGGAACAACAACTGATTTTGGACGACCTTCACGAAATTCGTCTTGGAGTGAACTACGACCACGATTGAATTCACCATGCCATCGATAAACACAGGTCCTTGATGGAGCTTCATCGCCAAAAAATGAATTAAGTTCATCCATGCAATGTTGCTGAGTTAATCCACGTCGAAAATTGTAAAAAATAATCGGACGAAAATGTTCTCGATTTAATTCCATTTTTGGACCGAGATGAATGTTTTAAGTTACTGTAAACAACACAAATAGTTTCAAAACGTTCTGAGTATGTAAAAGCAAAAAAATGTCAAACTTTGCGATACAGCTGTCAGTTGCCAGATTGCAACACCAGGGTTGCCAAATCCCGACATATAAAAGGCACCCCTCGTAACATAAAATAAATATACAAATTTCTAAAATATAACTATACACACAAATTAATGTAACTTTAAGTAAATTTGTAACAAAGCCGATAGCCATGGCAGCTAGTGTTTCATTAATTATTATCTTTGAATTGTAACTATTTATAACGGCGGCTGCCGTAGCCGAATGGGTTAGTGCGTGACTACCATTCGGAATTCGGAGAGAACATAGGTTCGAATCTCGGTGAAAGACCAAAATGAAGAAAAACATTTTCCTAATAGCGGTCGTTCCTCGGCAGACAATATCAAACCTCCGAGTGTATTTCTGCCATGAAAAGCTCTTCATAAAAAACATCTGCCTTTGGAAGTCGTCTTAAAACTGTAAGACCTTCCATTTGTTAAACAATATCAAGCCACAATAGGAGGAGCTCGGCCAAACACCCTAAAAGGATGTAAGCACCAATTATATATTATATAAATAATATATATAATTAATTATAATAAATAATTATAAAATTGTGGAAACATGGAAATAGCTTTCGGCAAGAGGTGTGGGTCAGTTGGAGTTTATTGAATGGGCGATTAATAAATGGGTTGTTATATTTACATGTTAATGCAAATATTTACGCGTTATTTAAAAAATGAAGCGAGGAATCTGTTTACTTTCTTTTGCTTTTCTAACTTAAATATGTAATGAAGAAATAAATAAACAAAAGATGCCAACTATAAATTTACCTTCTGTTTTTAATGAATTTAAAAATATTTGTAAGATGAACGCAGACTTTATGGACTTTGCGTCGATCGGTAAAAAACAGCCTGTATTCTACATATATAATTGGCGGTTACATCCATCCTGATTAAATAAATAAAGAGCAGCCATATATATGGGGCATTCTTTCTCAACGGGAGACCCCTATCTGTCCAAAAATGTTTTTGACCTAGAGAGTTCTAATAGGGCTTAAAATTTAGCTCTTTTTATCTACTTTTCAATACAGAGTGGCCAAAAACGAAATTCAAGATGGCTCATTTAATATGGCTAAAAATGTAATCAAAATTCATTAAATTCATTCTAATAACCTATACCAAAAAAATTCATTTCAACGGAAAGAGTTGTACGAGGTCTCAAAATTTAGCTAATAAAGTTTACTTTAAAATACAAAATGAAAAATTTTAAAATCCAAGATGGCGGCCACAACATGGCGGCTAATTTTTTAAAACTACTCAAATCCACTTAAAATGTATAATATTACTCGGGCGTTTTTTGGGTCGCTGATTACAAATCTGCGTTAGATTTCCAAATTTCAAAATGGCGGATCCAATATGGCGGACGGATTTTTGAAAAAACTCATGAATTCGCATGAAACTCGTTACTCAGGGGTTTAAGTGGATTTGAGTAGTTTTAAAAAATTAGCCGCCATGTTGTGTATTTTAAAGTAAACTTTATTAGCTAAATTTTGAGACCTCGTACAACTCTTTCCGTTGAAATGAATTTTTTTGGTATAGGTTATTAGAATGAATTTAATGAATTTTGATTACATTTTTAGCCATATTAAATGAGCCATCTTGAATTTCGTTTTTGGCCACTCTGCATTGAAAAGTAGATAAAAAGAGCTAAATTTTAAGCCCTATTAGAACTCTCTAGGTCAAAAACATTTTTGGACAGATAGGGGTCTCCCGTTGAGAAAGAATGCCCCATATATTTATATAAAATAAAATATAAAAAGTAATATTAGTATTGCTCCTTTTCCGTATATGTATTTAAGTAAAATTAAGATGTGTAATACGGAATTTTTTGAAACATGTGTAACGCTAAATTTTCATTTAATGTGCAATAATTCCAACCCAGGATGAAAGGCCTAAACCCATATAGTGAAATCTCAAAATCGTTTTGCATTCTTTGGTAAACCTTCTTTGCTATGGGCATTTGAAATTTGCAATATTTCTGCTAAGTGTTTTTAGAATAAATGAAAAAGGGTGTATAAAAGAAGTTTGTAAAACATTTTAACCCATTAGTTCTCTCAAGAATGTGTCGCTTTGTATGTAAATGTATTTTAATTTAAATGTTGTAGTGGACCATATTTGGGTGTCAAATAGATTGTAGTAGTATAGCTGTAATAAACGTTTCATGGATTGGAGAAATGGAAACGTGAATTTATGCAGTTTGGCTTTTCAAGTGGTATTTCCATTTAGCTTGAAACACAAAAATATTTTAACTTATTCTAATTAAAAAAAACAATACAGATATAGGAGGAAAAACCACTAGATATAATTGTTGCAGAAATTTGTTGGTAGATAAAACACCGGTTTGAGGAGAATTTGAATATGGAGCAGTGGAGCCAGCATTGGAAGCACACGTGGGCATCATGTGTGACTCAGATTCTGATAAAGCAAGATTCCGAAGCTGAATTTGCATTCCCCGGAACATCGCGCCGGAAAAAGAAGAAGAGTTATATGTAAACGAAATATAAAATAACGCATACAATTTGATGCATATTCTTATTTTCTGTAGACTCTTCTGATTCTTTGTCTGATGACACCTTTTGTTTAATGATGGGAAATACTTTTTTAAGGTTTTAAACCTCTCTTTAAAATGTACAATACAGACTCTTCAAAAAGAGGGGCCAAAACGACAACTTCGTGAGAGAGCTAATGGGTTAAAATATTTTACAAAGTTATTCCTCGTAAACTGTACTAAATATACCTAACTTAACAAAATATTTCTCTCCGATATGTATTTCAATTTTGTTTTGGTTTAAACTGAAATCACTTAAGCAAGAAATTGCACATTTAAAATGATTGTATCAAAGAAATTTTACCAAAGAATGCAAAACCATTTTGAGATGTTACTATGTGGGTATAGATAGGTCTTTCATCGAGAGTTGGAATCAATCAGTATAATTTATAAAATGAAAGATCCAAATCAAAAAATTCATATATTGTATACATTTGTGTGTAACAACTAGTAAATTAGGTCCACGCAGTTGCACATTATAACTGAAAATTTCGTGGCCGTAATGGAAAGCCTACCCCGCATTTTTTTAGAGTTTACAAACATATATATGTATATAGGTATATATATATATAAAATGTATATATTATAGATTGGCGCTTACAATCTTTTTGAGTGTTAGGCCGAGCTCCTCCTCCTATTTGTGGCGTACGCTTTGATGTTGCTTCACAAATGGAGGGACCTACAGTTTTAAGCCGCCTCCGAACGGCAAATATTTTTTAGGAGCTTTTTCATGGCAGGAATATACTCGGAGGTTTGCCATTGAGTGTCCTGGGGCGACCGATACGAGAAACAACTTTTCCTTCGTTTTGGTGATTCACGGAGTTTTGAACCTACGTCTTCCGAACGGTAGTCACGCATCAATCCCTTCGGTTACAGCAGCAGAAGGCAAAAATACTCTTGGATATATTATGCGTGGTAATATGGCATATCGCATATCTTAATTATAATGTACAATTCTTCATGATCCTACAGCGACTCTTATGCATATCCATCCACGGATTTTCACTCAAGTAGCATCCCTCAAAAACAATAACATTGACAACTTTTTTGTAGTTATTCAAAAAACATGTACCATTTATCCAAGTTTTTATCCATATAACTAGAATATAATATATATTATTTTATAATGGATTTATTTAATAAAAATCGGGAGCCGGTCAAAAAAAGGAAAGCTCTGTTACATAAAACGCCAAAATAAAGCGGCAAACATTTGTTTCTCGTACTGTGCAAAATTTGGCATACATATGGATGTATATACAAATATGCATACCTATACATAGCTTCTCAACTAAGCAAAGGCTACATAAAAAATAGTTTTTAATTAAAAACATTATCCGTACACAATTTTTTTTGATTATTTAAAAGTAACTATCATATCACTTCAACTTTTTGCTTTGAAAATCTTTGTCCGGATCCATGGTATTAGGTATAAAAGTTCCGATTTACAAATTAAAGTTACTCCAGAAACAACTTTAAAAATACACGAATTAATGGCGAATTCTTCATAAAGTTATAACATTTTTCAGACCATAATTTCCAGCGCAAACATCTCAGCTTGCTCTATGCTGCCTAGTCAGATTTATATACGACCAATGTAAATCCCTAAAAATTCAGAAGGGAATTTCGGAAACACATCCTATGGATAACAACATTTCAACATGTCGAAGGTGAATGCATACTCACTTCTTCACTTCTCATAACTTCCTTAAATTCCCGCTTTATGCGAGAAACTGCCATGTTAGCCATCCTGCCTGTTCGATTCGTGAATTTCTAACTCTTTTAACAAATAGCCCACGGATTGATAAAATTCCAAAAAAGTTTAAACACGTCACTTATTATAATATTTCAGCAATTCAATTGTCGATTTATTTAGTTTGCTTTAAAATTTAGGCAGATTCTGACCTTCGAATAATTTCTCGCTAATTGTGAGCAAACAA
Source organism: Anastrepha ludens (assembly GCF_028408465.1). Taxonomy (NCBI): domain Eukaryota; kingdom Metazoa; phylum Arthropoda; class Insecta; order Diptera; family Tephritidae; genus Anastrepha; species Anastrepha ludens. The sequence continues at coordinate 74,000,576 of NC_071500.1, forward strand.
CTGTCAAATAAGTAGCATTAATCGATATATTAATGTTTACGAAATTGATATCGCTTTTGCTGTGATGTGGGACTATAAAACCAAATATAATTCCTAATAATACGTTCACATATGCATTAATCAACTATAAATCGGCCCAATTAATCTACCCTCTCACATATTGCAGATTACCTGCAAAATTGACAATCAGCTGTCAATGCTGCTTTGAGAGGTTTTTCTTCATAGAAATCATTTTGGTGGAATATTTCGGTGTTTTTGGTTTCTTTAAATATTATTAATGATATGAAGAAAATACAAGAAGAAGGAAAAACTAATTTAATTGTGCAATTGGCTGCTAATAGTAAACAGTAAATCCGTATACGTACTGAGGTTGCAAAAAATTATGGCACGCACGAAATTCGATATTACATGATATAATAAGTAATAAGAGCACAAAACGTTTATGGACGCAAGCTTTTTTCTGCAAATGAATGCCTAGTTAATAATATTTAACAAAAATTGTATTAGAATTTCTTTGCCGGCATCCAATTCATTTAGTTTTTATTTTGATGTTTCTCCTTACATTCGTACTAATAATTATCGAAAACACAGGGTTGTATGTCAGAAAGTATCGTTATTATTTAGGATCATTTTATAATCTCAGATAAAGATACCAAATCAGCTGCTCTAGTGACACCATCAGGAATGAATTCGTCTTCGCCAATCCTATAGTTTGATGAAAAAATGTTGCGACACATTTTTTTTTTAATAAACAACGAAACGATTGATGGGACAAAATTTGTGGCATAAATTTTTGCTGCTGTTGGTGATATGTTGAAGGTTGAAGGAAAAAATCAAGAATGATAAAATACAATAATGCGCCTTCCGAATTCGGCGTGCCTGAAAGGGAATTACTTGTTTGTGAAGCATAAGAGTGGGCGAAGGTAATGGGAAAAACCAAACACAAGAAATTAGATGCACCGATCACCACACTTTCTTGCGACGGCTTCTTCCGCATAAAAGCGCAAGCAAACTACATTTGGAGGCTTTATATTAATTAGTGCTTTCAAAATCTAACACACGGCACATCGTTTTCTCACAAATCACAATATTACTAAGCCATCCACTGATCTTTCACAAATATCTAATTTCTCCTCCTTTCAATTTTTTTATATTGGGAAAGGAGCTGACGTCAGACTTGTCAAAATCACGAGAAATATGTAAAGTAACTGTAACAAGGTACAGAATCGCAAACCTTTGCAATTCAAACTAAACAGCCATTGATAATATGATTTATAATTTATGGATTTGCGCCGCCAAAGCAATGCAGACAAATCTGGAAGCCAATTGGGGTGACTATGAGAACCTGGTAACAGCTACAGAGAGAAGTTACGCGAGTGACCACAAGCTGAAAATGTTCTAGATGGAACTAACGAATCACTACCGGCAGACAAATGAGACCTTGCAAGAATACGTGTAGAGATTGAGCGTTTAGCTCATCTGTCGTATTCAAACAAAATAGCAGATTCGTGAAGAGCCAAGCTATTATAAGAGATATATGAGATCCGGTCACGAAACGTGCAGTATACTCAACTCTGTTAGGGACGTTTGTTGAAATAGTCTCTTTTGCACTGAGTTCTCTGGAGCAAGCCAGTGCACGAAGTCCCTTCGGGCTGAAGTAAAAGAGACTATCTCGCTGAAGGAAACAATGGGAATGGTAAGGCTGATTCACTACCTCGACAACCTGGTTATATCGAGTGCAAGGGTTGTCTTAAAGATCTGAGCGGATAGTTAACATTAGATCAGCGCACTTGGAACCCGATGATGAGTGAGAACCAAGTACACTTAGGAAAAGTTAATTGAATGATGGTGAAAGGAAAAAGATTATGGAAGCGTCAAAACCTGGAGTAGCGAGAGAAATTCTAAGACGTATTGGTCACAGTGGAAAAGCATTCAAATAATTTATGCAGCTTGGTCTCGCGTTTGGGAAAGCGTAGACAGAAATCATTCCCGTAGTTTGATCATAGTATCTAAATCCAGAATTACATCCATGTTGAAGAAACTCCACAAAGAGCCCAGCGGAGGTCATCTGGGTAAATTGCATAAAGTCAGTTGCCAAATGGATTCGAAATCGCGAGCAGTTTGAAGCAGTGAAATGTCCAAAGGAAAAAAGTCGCGGAAGATTACATGTGGGTTCGAACATGCCCAGCTAATGAGTATCAAAATGAAGGATCGATTTGACCGTGCTGTGAACTCCGAAGGATTCAACGAAGGTAATTTGATACTTCTTTGTAATACGCAAGGGAAGAAAGGACTTCTCCAAAGCTGCAAGCGTCTTGGGAAGATCCATACAAGGTGATTAAAAGGTTGAATGAAGTAGTGTATGATATACAGCAATGCAAAACTTGGCAGGGGAAAGTTAAGTTAGTTCCCCTGGAGAGATTGGTTTTATTTGGATCAAAGAATCGAGACGATCAGTTTGAAACGGAGGGCAGTGTTAAATGAATATTCCGTATAGACTGACAATTGTGACAATACCACGTGAGATACTAGATCAAAAACATGAATTCGCCGAGGCAGCAGATCGTGAGATAGAACTCGCCAACTGATACTTCCAAACAGAAGCAAAATTAAAGTCTCACTGCGTACAGAAAGTAATGTATGTAATAATGAGCTCAAGTGTATTTGTATCACATTTTTAATTTGCAATTTTTACTTGTGTAATTTTATATTCTCATAAGATATCGATTTCTATCTAAAATGTGGTAACGATTATTCAAATGACTGTGATGACTTCATGTAAATATTGTTAAGAAGCGCATACTATTTTGCATAAAAAAATGTTTGCTTCATGTATTTTTGTTAAACATTTAAATAGAATACATACAAATAGATCTTGCCATTAAATGGACAAACGAAACAAGCTCAAGGCAGAGAGCATTTCGGGCAAAACGAAAAATCGCGACGATGCATCCTGCCTTCGTAAACAAAATCGAAGAAGCAGTCGCTAACAGCTTGAAAGAGCGATCCAAGGATGACGAAAAACATAGGGGCAATTGTCAGCGAACGCAGACACCAATCAATACAGCGGACCTGCCAGTGACTTCAATGAGGGAGATGAAGGCCAATGCTGACCAGCCAACGACTTCGAAGAAGGTATTGACGGCCAGCGAAAAAGACAAACGGCATTTGACCGCGGCATTAATTGACCTTCATCACCCTAATGGAAAGATGACGGCGGAGCAGTGGAAGCGGGTTAACGCCAAAGTTTTAGAAGCCATGGTTGAACGAGAAATCAATGAGCACGACAAACCGTTGCCCTCTTTTGAAGGCGCAGGCTGGTACATGGGTATCAAGATGTTCAGATGCAACGATGATTCAACATTGAGCTGGAGATAGGAAGTGGTTCCAATATTGAAGGGCCTGTAGGATGGTGCAGAGTTGAAAATAGTCGACGGAGACGACATTCCATGTATACCTCGTGCTAAAGTGCGTGTGTCCAGCTCGGTAAAAAAGGAAGTCGCTCTGTTGCTATTTCAGTGACAAAATCTTGACATCCCTACAACGGATTGGAAACTGTTCCACGCAGAAAAACCGGATGCAAACAGATATCAGGACCAAACGCTCCAAATTAACAAGAGAAAGCTGATGACCAGTTATACCGTAGTTTCGACAAGATGTCTTGGGGAACAGGTAGCGTATACCTGCGTCTTAAAACATGATATCCTAAGGACGGCAGCGAAAACACTCTGGAGAACGGGGAAGTAGAGAGAGACATCGGACTAGAATCCGTGACGATCGCTACTTTCACGCTTTAGAGTGAAGACATGGAGACAAGAGAGCTTGATTTGTATAGAGAATCGGCAAATAGCCGTTTCTTTGTCACAGAATACTGATCCAAATGGAGATCAACCTCCATCACAGTAAGGTACACAGGACCACTCTACCAATGGTTCCTCCTCGTGCTTGAGGAAGGTGGCTACAATGTGGCTCTAATCCGAGAACCATGGATATCTTTCGGCAATAAGGTATCTGGATTAAAGCCAAACAATTATTAACTGTTTTACTCACCTACGGCAAGGAAGACTAGATCTGCCATCTTAGTGAGGAAAAATACCAACTCTTACTTTATTCCTAGATTAGCACGGTGACCTGATGGTGATAGCTTTAGAGGGGGGACGCCTCCTTCTACATGGCCCATAACATCGAGGCGCCACCCATGGAAATACAGCACCTCATGAGAGAAGCTCATCAGCGAGGACTGAAAGTCGTGGTAGGAGCGGATGTAAACTCGCACCATCTAGTATAGTGGATTTGTAGTAGTTTGAATAAGAAGACGTACGCTGACAAATTGGAGAAAGTACAAAGAGTTGCAGAGCTGTGTATAATGGGTGCAATGCACTCCTGCAGCGGAACTGGATAGGTTTCTTGAACTTCATTCAATAGACTTAGTAGCAAAAGTTCTGCAAAAAAGTATGCACTTAGGCTATTAACAACAGTTTAACTAATTCAAAGTGCATGTAGCCAAAGCCGGATATGCAGAGGTGTAAATGCTAACACGGACTACGTTATTCCGCAAGCTAATTTCAATAGAGAACCAAGGGAAGTAAGGAACAACTCAGGTGAGATCTACGCAGCAACGATATCAACAAACTTAGCCAAAGAGAACACTCCTCCGAACTCGCAAATAAACTTTAACATTGACAGCCAATCAGCTATCGAAGCGATATCAGTTGTAATGACAAACTCACACTGCGTACGACAATGCCGGAACAGGAACAGGATCTATGAGCTAGGAACTGAGAAACAAGCCCCATCTACTAGGTTCCAGGGCAGAAGGGAATTGAAGGATACGAGCAAGTGGAAATCTTCCTGTAGCTAGCACGGCCGGTATACAACTGCGACTCTGCAAATAACGACTAGATATAGATGGTTCGAAAAGCGAATTCAAGATGAGAAAGATCCAGCTTATGCAGAATCGCGAAAATAATATATATAATCTATATTTTATCTCTTCCCAGGAAGGAGTGTAAACATGTACTGGGAATACTGACGGGACACTGTCTCAGTCCATCGTATGCGGTCAAACTGAAGCTAGTGCAGAACGATACATGCAGAATATATAATGAAGTCAACGCGAGACGAACACTGGAACACTTACTCTGCCACTGCCGTGCACTTAGCAAAATACGAATAAGCAGCTTAGGTTCTGCATCATTTGCGACATTAGAAAATGTGGAAGATCAAAAAATTAGCAGTTTACGTAAATTATCCAAACTGTGTGCTAATGAAAAAAATATGAATTAAACTCTCCATACTAACACTTGGTATCACTATTGACCAATTTCTGGTCTAAGTGCGATCTAGAGGTTCTATAAAATCTAACCTAACATACAATTAGATTGTTGCGTGAAACCACCTAAAACTGTACACTTAAAAATTGTAGTAACAAACTTCTAACATGCTTGTGAATTCATTTTATATAATTATATTTTATTAAATATGTATAAAAGAAAAAATTTAATTTTTTTACACTTTTTGAGATCTGTGTTGGAACAGTTTAAAATTCACCAAAAACATCATGAGAATGTTACTGTGGCGATAACTATTGGCTGTTTATAAGTTTTAGTTGTATGAGCATTGCAAGTCAAACAACACTTAACATATATTACATTTAGAAGACTTCGTTGCTCAATTCATGAACTTTATACAAAAATTTTTTCCGAACCGATGTTGATAGAGGATTTTCAATTTTCTTTAAAATATAAGAAAAACTTGTCCTTTATAATCTTTAATTGAATGTAAATTTATTTTATTTTCCTCTAACGTCCTCTAAATCTGAAAATAAAAAAATCTAAATCTAAAAAGAAAAATGATTTTTTATGTCTATTATTCGAATTATTAGTATGCTGTCAATATCTGAATTGTCATTCAATTCTAATCTGTGGAACAAACGATCTAATGTATTTACTGGCAGACACATTTCCTGGTTTATAGTACAACCGCAATTGTATGTTTAAAACTGAAATACTCGCTTCCAACATTGCGTTTGGTAATTCGTCAGCTTCAGTAAGCGATTATGTTTGTTGGCGTATTAATTAATGATATAAAACGTTTTTGTAGTAAATTTCATACCTTAGAGTCTTTATATAGCCATTGCAAGATAAAGGCTTTGGGGCTTAGCAGCTTGTTTACCGCGTATTTGTATTACCGTATGCTAGTAGACTTTTCTAACTCATTGTCATAAATGAGTTTTTGTAACAGTGACCAGGCCACATCGGCAGCTTTATTGCGATGAGGCAAATCTAATTTATAGGAAAAATCGTATAGCAAAGAAAATTGTGTATAGAAATTACTTATTCTCACTAGCCAAGACATTTTCTTTTAACCAAGCCCATGCTTCATTGACGCCTTCCTGGTTAATGCTCATACTGCGGTTAGATTGTCCCCATATGGAAAGAGGTGATAATTAGAAGCCAGTAACCAGTTTCAATGCATCGGTATATTGACCACAGCCAGATAAAAGTATCGCCAATTCTCGTGGACCTGTATTAATAACTGTTTGTACGTTTTTTCAATGGTGAGCGAGTCGAACTAGCGCTTTATATGATTCATCGCAATGACATAGCCGGTATGAATTGCCTTAAATTTTACAATGAAGTAAAAAAAGAAAAACCGTGTTTCAATAAATTAGCACACGTGAACAAATTTCCTTTCGTCCTAATTGCTCAGCAAACGTGCATAATCTTGAATTATAATGTGCAAGCAAGTGCCAAATAACCATTCATCAAATATAAAATTGGACCAGCTAGGTCATCTGTGTAATAAAAATAGATAAACCATTAATACGTAGAAGAAATTGCAACCACACAAATGAAAACACACGAACATCAACAGATACGCCAATGTATAGAAAGCGAGTGAAGATGTGTTATTAAATGCTTATAATAAAAGTGATTATAGGTGAGGAAAACAGCCCACTGTACTCCTAAAAGTCCATATGTAGGTACATCCCTAAACGCTAGAGCAACGACAAATGATTGGCTTCACAGGTTTACTTGGTCACGATAAGCTAAATATTTACAAAACCATAGCTAAGGCTTAAACTTTTATAACTGGAGTGAGAGCATTGTGTTTTGTTTTCACGTTATCCTCAGTGCAACTATTCACCTCGCTGTGTGTCATCAGCGGCAGATCAGCAGGTGAGAGAAGAGAAAAAATAACATAACGAAGCCGGTAAGCAAAGGAACAAGCGCAGGTGTATGACATCTGGCACCGGCTAAGTTACTCAGAGTTATTGAGCAATATGTCAGATAAATCTCCGAGCAGATGCGCTGAATCAAGCGATGTGCTCAGCCCGTTTCAGAGACGGTCAAGAATCGCTCACTCACCAGTGGGAAAACAATTACCCACTCCAGAGTAAGAGCGTGCCGACAAGCAACAACAACAGCCTGTAACTCCAGTTAGAATGAACAGTGAGAAACACTAACAGAAGGAATGAGAATCCGGCGAGGACCCGCTATATGTGATGGGAGCTTATCAGCATGATGGAGGTTCTGAGACATACAAATATGCCCACGAGAGACCTGATAAGTGTGATTGATAAGCAACATCAGAGAGCACTAGTAATGTACAGTAAGGCAAAGCCACTCATTGTGTGCACCAATAAAATTACATAAACAGGAGTACAGTCCAGTGGGCGAGAGGCACAACATAAGTTAACGAGCGTCCATTTAGAATTGTCAAAACTACCAATAGACGCGAAATCCAATCAGCAACAAGTACGTGCCAACCAATCAAAAGTTGTGGAGAGGAAGAAAACAAAGCGCGGTGACTACACGCATATATGCGCTTATAGGTTAGGAAGCCACCCAATCACGCGAAGGGTGGCCTAAGGTCGTTAAGTGTAAGCCCAAAATCAAAAAGGGTCAACTAACAAAATCAGACGCGAGGAAAGTCAGCGGACTTTCGTACGCGGAAAACTTGAAAAAGATAAAGTCGCAAGCTAAGCTAAAGGAGATTAGGCATCCGAAAGCCAGCACAAGACGAACTCTTATTTGAGTTAAAACGACAAGCCGATCCGGCCACCGAAAAACTTAAGACAGCAGTGGAAGCGAAAACGCTTTGGTCCGCTCCTTAACTCAAGAAACTGCTATTTTTTTATGAAAACACATTGCTTGCCTAGGGGCGACCGCTCTTAGAAAAAACTTTTTTTTATTTTGATGTTTCAACGCGATTCGAACTTATGTTCTCTTCGAATTCCGAATGAAAGTCACCCACCAAGCCATTCGGTTACGGTAGTCGCAGCAAATAGTTTATCTGATGGAAAAGTCACACTATCTGCAATTCACTCAATGCGCATAGCTTATAGAAGCTCGTAGGCATGCACAATTATGATGCCCGCGCTCACTGACGTTGTCGCAGCCCCTTTCTGTTGCTCGTAAGATACACAGAATTGAGCAAAATTTCAGCTCGTAGAAAACAACAGCTTTTGTTGGCTACATATTTACACAATACATCGGTTTGTGTGGGCTTGTATTTGGTTGTATCGACACAATGTTGCAATTTATGTTTTTGCTTACACACTTTTACACACATCCGCTTTATCAGTTACAATTTTGCATTGTGTAATAAACCAAAGGCCGCCGTAGGTGTTGTTGCGTGACTACCATTCGTATATATATATATATATAACTATAATAAACCAAAGCCAAAAAATGTAAATATTTTATTTATAACATTATTCAACATTGTTTTTAAGTTATTTTAATAAAACTTTAAATTTTTCAAAGTTCATTTTGTAAATGATTTCGAAATATATTGTTTGGCAACACTGAGTGGTGAGAAAGCAATCAGCTCACACGTTTTTACGGAACAATCCAAATTTTTTCATTTACCGACGTACATGATCTACAAAACTACGGAACGGAACGATGTTGATTTTTCATTTACATGGGGCTCTAATAAGTTTCATCGCGTCAGGTGACACGGAGCGTACATTTACGTTGATCAGTTTGAGTATCATTAGGCTGCCGTCAGCATCCGCAAAAAAGTTGCTAAGCTTGTCTAAAATTCGAATTGGCTGGGTTCACTGCTGGTTAAAAGAAAAACTAGTTGTAGCAAGGTGCTACAAATGCCACGATTTTGTTCATGTGGCAAGAATTTGTCAAAGCGAAGAAGATCACACAAATATCTGCTTTAAATGTGGTGGGTAAGGCCACCAGGCCAAATGCTGTACAAACACGCCGAGGTGCGATAATGCTATGACATGGGTGAGAGAGCACGCAAGCCAGCCTATCGCGGAGCTGTGAACGCAATAAAATCGGGCTAGAATAATATGCCAGCGCTCACGAAATGCAGCCAACGCTGTAGACCTTAGATTAAACTTTAAAGAAAAGCGAAAGTAATTCAAAATAGCCGCGATAGCAAGCGTATAATGTTCAGAAAATTATGCGATGACCTCAATAATGTGCCATGGGGTTCTGCTTATAGAATAGTGCGAAATAAGCTAAAGCAGATGGTGCAACCAACATGTAGCGGTGTCAATACATCCACGCATATTTGCAAACATTTTCAATATGTACCTACAAGAAGGCATTTTTCCAACTAGCTGGAAGCTGCAAAAATTGGTACTTATACCAAAATATTCAGGCGCTGGGTCTTCCACGGCACTGCAAATCATCAAAAACCGACTAGAAACTTTTGCAGATGGACTACTGCCAAGCCATCTACTTCAAACGCGATAGAGGTTGTAAAGCAAATATCCAAAAGGACGACTGATGTCAAGCAATGGCTAGATGGAACTCAAGAGTACTATTTGGTCGTCCTGTTAGACGTTAGACACGCGTTCAACAGTGCTAGTTGGAGAGAAATTCTCCACGCTTTGCGCATGTTACAAGTGTTAATATCTAACTATTTACCTGATAGAATCTTGCGTTACGACAGCGACATTGGAGTTATCGACTACAAAGTCAAAGCTGGCGTGTCACAAGGATCCGACCTAGGGCCCTTGCTGTGGAATATCATGTACGAGCACAATCTGCGGCTCAAAGTACACAAAGAGCAGCCATTATTGGTATTACGGACGATGTATCAAACAGCAGAAACGCTCACGGGGTAGTTAACCTTGCGCAGCATACTATACAAGCGGCTTAGAAATGGTTTGGTGAGAAAAATCTCATACTGGCTACCCATAAGACAGAGGATAGGAAAGGTGTAAGGCAAGTATGTTGTGCCTTCAGGACAGTCTCGGAATGCAGCGCTCACCATAGAGGACCTATATCCACTTGACCTGGTAGCGAAGAGATATGGGCAGTCAAAGACATAAGGCGCAACAAAAGCCAATGCGATTCAAATCAACACTTTAAAATGGCAAAACTGCGCAGCGTATACCAGTGGCATACACGATGCGATAGTTCATAGTTCCCGCAAGGACATCTCCCATAAGGAGGTGACGGGTACGACGACCCCGCGGACCCTAGTCAAGATGTCCCTTGTCTCAGCGACTTTAAGTTAGCTAGAAAGTTAGGAGACAAAATCCAGCACATATCTGTTCCCATATTGGGCGGTGTGCTGGTCAGTATCTGTTCACCATGTTAGGTGCGACTGTATGTAAAAAGCATGACCGGTATGCAACGGGGCGCACTGGGAGTCCCTGGATTGGTCGTTATAGCTTTCCACCTGCGACCTCAAAGGGGTGATGTGAGTTCGCTCTGCCGATGTGTTAGCTTCGTTGTATATCAGTAACCAGCCGCCTTGAACCCTGGTCAGGAAGTGTTCATTGGGCGAAAGGGTAGTAGCTTTCGTTGCTCCGGGCGAGCGCCGGTCCGTCCGTGTTTTCCGGGATCGGTAAAGCGTAGGTTAGGCATCAGGGAACTGGGGTAGGAGCATTGCCTCCGAGGGTACACCCGCTCTTGACTATTTCGGCCCGCCCCCCTGCACACGATGCGCTGGTTAAATAAAAAAAGAATGGAAACAATTAAGCAAAAAAGACAAAAAGAAGAAAAACAGCAGAAGGCCATTACTGATGGAGATATAGAGCAGATCCCTTTCGTAAGGAAACCTCGACTGCTTCGCTCGCCACCACAAAAAGCGAATTTGCCCCTTACGACTGGAACATTGCAAAATATAGGAAAATCAAAGACGGTCAATGAAGGAGCTGAAAAGACGTCTCAAGAATTCGACGTAAGAGTAACGTCAAAAGAGGTTAAAACTACTGCAAATGTGCCCAATGCGCCGTCGCATACCCCTGTAACTGCAAAGGACGCAAACACAGAACGGGAAACCAATGTATCTCCGCGACAAGAGTTGATTCTTAAAATGCGAGCTGAAGAAGAGGAAGCCTTAGAGAAATGATTGAGAGTGCTTAGGAAGATGAAAGCAGTTATATTGAAGAGTAGGAGTACTTCCACGGATGTAAAGACCGGAGTCTCAGAGCTTGCCGAACTGTTCGACGTCATGAAAAACTGCAGAAGAGGTTGGATCCGAGCTGAGAAAACCGGTAAAGGTCGTCTCTTGCCGGATACATCCACGAAAGAAATCGGAGGTGACACCCCCGCAACAGCTCGAAAAACAGGTGTTGTTCAGGAGAGTACTCCTTTAACCGCAAAACGGAATGCACCAAGTCCTGCCGCACCCGACTCTTCGAAGAAACTAAGAGTTCGAGAGCCTGAGAAATGGCAAGTGGTAAGCCGGCAAAATCTAGGTCCAATACCGTGCCAAAAGAAAGTGATGGAGCGCAAAACGACGGAGCAAGGAAGGCTAAAGCGAGCCAAAAGAAGAATGAACGAGCACCAAAACCAAAATCGGAGGCTGTGTTGGTAAAGCCGGTAGAGGGCCACAGTTATGCTGAAATCTACAAAAGCATCCGAGAAAAGACCATGCCACACGAAACCACAACGGAAAAGGCATAAGAAGAACCAAAACAGGCTCCCTTTTACTTGAGTTAGAAAAGGGGAAAACAGTTAACGCTGATTTTTTGAAACAACTAGAGGAAACCGTTAAAGCGGTCGGTTCCATTACAACCCTCAGACCAACTTCAACTGTAGAGATCAGAGACTTGGATGCCGTCACGGAGAAGAAGGAAGTTGATGACGCTGTGAGAGAAATGCTAGCTGGCACTAATGAAAATATCGATGTTAGGATCACAAAACCTAATCAACGACAACAAGTACGGGCTTATGTTACTCTCGCTATTGAAAGCGCAGAAAAGCTGCTCAAGCAAACGAATATCAAAATCGGATGGGTTAGTGCAAGGATGAGAGCTAGCACATCTCTGAAGCGCTGCTACCGGTGCTTCGGTGTCGGACACCTTCAATCAAACTGCAAAGGACCAGACAGAAGCGGAAAAGGTATATGCATCCGATGTGGAGAAGCTGGGCACAAAATGAAAGAGTGCACCAAAGAGCCCAAATGCTGTATATGCACTGATGCCAATCGCAGCGAGACAAAGCATATGCCAGGCTCGTGCAAATGCCCGATGACAAAAGAACATGCCAAGACAAGATAAAACATGATTATACTTCAAGCAAATATGCACAGGAGTAAAAACGCTGACCTGCTATTGGAGCAGATGGTCTTAGAAAAAGGAGTTCAAGCAGTATTGATAAGCGAACAATACGCTCAATCCGAGAAAGCTTGGATCGAAGACGAGTCGGGAACTGCCGCCATCTGGCTGCCTAGGGGCACAAATTTCGTAGTAATCGCAAAAGGATCAGGCGATGGTTTCGTATACGGTCAAAACAGCCAATTCACTATGATAATTTGTTATCTTACACCGAACGACAATATAGATGAATTCACCCGGAAACTGAAAAGTATTGAAGACAAAGCCCTTAGTTTAGAGGGACGCCTAATAATAGCGGGAGACTTCAACTCAAAAGCTACCGAATGGGGCTCGGCGACAACGAACTCAAGAGGTAGACGAGTACTGGACATGGCTGCCGACTAGGTGTAGTGGTGCTCAACACAGGAACGACTACGTACCGAAAGCCAGGTTGCGAAGGCACAACACCCGACATAACCCTAGCATCGGAAAGCATAGTCTCCTTTACTGAAGACTGGAGAGTCCTGGAAGATTACAACGGGAGTGACCATCAATACATCACGTTTTGCATTGAAATGGAAAACCAAAGAGTGCGTGAAAATCGAAATAAAAGTACACGCAAATAGAACATATACAAGCTAAACCCAGCGACGCTCCTTGCAACTATTGACGAAAATAAAACGACGATCTGTACGAATAGTACAGCAAAAACACTAGTCAAGACCACAATGCAATGCATTACGATAGGTTGCAACGCATCTATGCCTAAAATAGATAAGAACAAAAAAAGAAATGCTGTATACTGGTGGATACATGAGATCGCAGAACTTAGAGATATGTGCATCCATAAGCGTAGAAAGTATACTAGAGCCAGAAGATTGGGCCCGGCGATACCGGAATCCGAAGAATACAAAAAGAGCAGAAAAAAATTGAGGAAAGCCATAAGCCAAAGCAAAAAAGACAAATGGGAAGAGCTACGAAACGATCTAAACAATAACCCATGGAGGTTGGGCTACAAAATCGTTATGAAAAAGCTAGGAGCCAAATCCCCTGCTGCTGATATGGAAACCGAAGTGGTAAGCAAAATAGTCGACACACTCTTCCCAACACACTGTGCTGAGAGGGAAGAACTCGAGCATGAAGCAACGGAACCTGTCCCATTCGCAGAAGAAGAACTTATGGATGCTGCAAAAGCAATGAAATGCAATAAAGCGCCAGGACCTGATGGCATAGTTGCAGAAATATTGAAACTATTGGCAATCTTCTGCTGCTAAACATGTACAACGCATGCCTAAAAGAAGGAATTTTTCCAGAAATATGGAAAAAACAAAAACTGGTACCAATCAGTAAGGGGAAGGGAGACCCAACATTAGCGTCCGCTAATAGACCGTTATGTATGCTGGATAGCGCAGGAAAACTCTTTGAGAAACTGATAAAGCAAAGGCTTAGCGAAGCCGTAGAGAAGAGTGGCGGCCTCTCCGACAGGCAACATGGTTTTAGAAGTGGCAGATCTACCTTAGGAGCCATCCAAGATGTAATAGCTAGCGTAGAACGTGCCCAGGCAGGTAATCGATACTCCAAACGCTTAGTATTACTAGCCACACTAGATATTAGAAATGCTTTCAACAGTTTAAGCTGGGACGACGTAATCGAAGCCTTAAAGGTAGCATTCAAGATCCCGAATAATCTATTGAAGATTATTCGTAGCTATCTCAGCAATCGCGTGCTCTTATACGAAACGCAAGAAGGGTGTAAGACTAAACAAATAACAGCAGGTGCGGCCCAAGGATCAATACTTGTACCTGAACTCTGGAATATAAGCTACGATGAAATCCTTCGAATGGAGATGCCTGAGGATGTGCATTTAGTGGGATACGCAGATGACATTGCAGCTGTAATAATCGCCCGAAACACCGACGAAGCCAAAAGGAAGTTAAATCAGGTGATGATCCGAGTTCAGACATGGCTAGAAGACCATGGGTTAAAGCTGGCCCCAGAGAAATCAGAGCAAATCCTTCTAACGAACAGACGTATCCCATTAGAAGTAAACATACAAGTACTTGATGCCACTTTCTTAACAAAAAGAGTGGTCAAGTACCTAGGAGTGCAAGGCTAACCTGCTGGCCGCATGTAAACCATGCTGCCACAAGAGCTGTTAAGGTAAGCGGCATGCTAAGTAAACTCATGGCAAACCTTGGAGGCCCAACGCAGAACAAGCGAGAACTTTTAATGGACACGACGAACTCGATTCTCTTATACGGATGCGAAATATGGGCAGATTCGCTAAGGGTGCAATGCCGGCGGAAAATTCTGCAATCTGTGCAGCGCACTTGGCCTCGTCATACAGAACAGTATCTGAAGCAGCGGTGTTAGTTATCAGCGGAACCATCCCTATAGATATTCTAGCACAAGAACATAAACGGAGATGGGAGGCAAAAAACACAGGAATCCCAGTACCACACTTCTCCGATATTAGAGTTCAAACACTCACACTTTGGCAGGCACGATGGAACTCTGAACGGTATGGTAGATGGACAGCGAGACTAATATCCGATCTAAAAAAGTGGGTAGAAAGCAAGCACGGTGAGGTTAACTATTACCTCACACAGTTTTTGCCCGAACATGGGTCCTTTCGCAAGTATTTGTGGCGAATGGGAAAAGTAAGCCAACCAAACTGCATATATGAAGATACTGAGTAAGATGATGCGGAACACACCTTCTTTAAATGCGAGAGATGGAACGTAGAGAGAACAGGTCTGCAGCGAGCTATTGGTGTATTTATACCTGAAGAAATTATCGAGAAAATGATGATAGACGAAAAATGGAGTGCCGTCGCAAATTTTGTGGATTAAAAGAAGCGCGAAATGGAAAGCTATACTGAAGAGCATTGAACATAGGTTTCTCAAAACAGGCGACCCTGGACGCAGGGTGAGTAAGTAAGTGTCCTTCTTAGGACGCCGTCTTGGCCCTCTACCTCGAAGGAATGCGGAAGTAGTCCCGGGGTGGAGGGAAAAATCCAAGAGAAGAGGAGGGATATTTTTAGTGGAATCACCACACACGTAGTAGCGACGGTTACTATATGGTGCGAAGGCATTTTTAGCCCAAACTCACCGCCAAAAAAAAAGGGAATTTATAAAACAAACTCTTTGGAAGAACAACAACTAAAGCAAAAAAAAACGAATAAAACACTATTTCCACACTGTCATTAAACTGATTTTACAAACTTGAATATAAACTTTTTTTTATTAAATATGATACATAATCTGAATACGTAATTTTTTTATTTATTTAATATTTGGTATGCTAATCGTTAGCTTCAATTACATTTTGCAGGCGCTTTTTCGTGGAATTTTTTTACGTCGATACGTTCGGTATATTCTGAGATTCCTCCATTATTGCAATTCTTTGGATGTCTTTTAGCTACTCTTTTCTATAAAAAGGCCCACAAATTTGCAATCAGTTTATGTCGGGACTCTGCACATTTTGCTTCTTATGCTTTGGATCGTTATCCTAGTGAAGTTTAAAATGTAAATTCTCAGTGATAAACCCAAATTTTTTAGCACTAAGTTTCAATGTATATATTTAAATATTGTTTGGCATCCATTGTGCCGTGAATAAAAACTCCTGCTCCTTTACTTGAAATGCAACCCAAACCGTAACGGAAATTTTTCCTAATTTAACCTACAGTTAAATTATATTTCGATTTTCTAAAACTGTCAAGGGCTTGCGTCATTATCTCTGTCTCGACGCAATAAACTTCTGGTTCGAAAATGTGGTTCAAAGCAAAAGACATGCGTTTTTCTGCATTTTGTGCAGACAGCAATGGTTTCTCGCGTGCTGAGCTCGATGAATATTTGTGGTGCAGTATGGCTTAACGTACTTCTTCATGAGAGACAACAATACCGTTAAGCTTCTTTGCAAGAGTTCTGAAGGAAATTCTCGGGTTTTGATCCAATTTCCGGATCATCAAGCCTTCTGCACGTCCAGTAATTTTACTTTTAGACCCACCTACATTAGTGTGCTCTAATCTACCCTCTTTTTCTGCTCCATGTATGATATTATAAACTATCTA
This sequence comes from Anastrepha ludens, assembly GCF_028408465.1. Taxonomy (NCBI): domain Eukaryota; kingdom Metazoa; phylum Arthropoda; class Insecta; order Diptera; family Tephritidae; genus Anastrepha; species Anastrepha ludens. The sequence goes on from NC_071500.1 coordinate 74,017,171, forward strand.
ATATAGCAAAATATAGTGAATGATAAAACAAAGGCATCAAGGTGATCATTGCAAAGCGGAGATAAGGGTAAATCGAGTATAATCGCACAATACATTCTGAAGAAATTAAAAAAGCAAAATGTAAAAACCGTTTATTGACCGTGTCGAAATAGAGCTTTATTTGTTTTCGTTGCTGTATTTTGTTATTAAAGTCGAAAAATTGAATTTATTTTGTATGTCAAAACTCATTCTTGAAAAACTGTATGTAGTGGCTACGCTAATATGAGAATATGCGTTTTATGTACTTCTGTATTTATGAACTATATATATATTATTTATATATTACATAATTGGCGCTTACACCCTGTTTGAGTGTTTGGCCGAGCTTTTCCTCCTACTTGTGGTGCGTCTTGGTGTTATCCCACAAGCTGAGGGACCTACAGTTTTAAGCCAACCTCGAACGGCATAGGTTTGCCATTGCCTGCCAAGGGGCGGCCGTTATTGAAAAAACCGGCTATGATTTTATAGTTTCTTGTACGGAGATTCGAACCTACGCGCTTCCGAACTGTAGTCACGGCTACGGCGACCGCCGTATCTACTGTCATATAAAGTAGGTTACTTAAAGGTTTTTTAAGTTTTGGTTTTATTTGTTTTAAATTCAAAACTTTTGTACAAACAAGAAAAACCATGCTTTATTCGCTAGGAACTTAACCAGTTATTGTACGATAGATTCCAAGCGCTGAAACTCAAGTTTACTTTATATACAAACTGTGGCAATTGGAATAATCTTAATGTATTTGTTCTACATTTAACGGACTAAGTTTCAAGCCGGTTGGTTTTTAATGCATCAAAACTTCTGAGAATCTATCAGGGATAGATAGCAATCACTTCTTTATACTAACAGTTTATAATTTCTTAACTATCTCTCCCATAACTCTCTTTTTCATTCTTTAGACTGTATCCACATAATCCATAACGGTCTTCATTTACGCCTATGGGACACCTTTCGCCGATAGATTTAGGGTTTAGTACAAATTCTAATTGATTTTAAGGATATTTAATAAAAATAATAATAGTCATTAATTATGTGTAAGTATGGTCCCGTCTGAGATAGTCTTCCAAACTAAACTTTCCACAAAATATCACGAGATTCTTGCAAAAACCTCATTATTACAAGAATCTGATAAGCTATAAATTTTTCAAATAACAATTAGAAAAATATCCTTAATTGAGGATTAAAACATTCAGTTGCTCTATTTATATTTAAACTTTCCGAACCCAGAAATTGAGAAACTGTTTGTAAGATTTGGTAAACTTCTATGTTTTAATTGGTCTCTCCATTCGGTTTCCAAACGCACGTAAAAACCACCGACAGGGCCACCTGGAAGAAGATTTTGCTCTAGTCCGTTATTTTTATTCATTCGAAGAATCATGTTTTTTATAGCCTTTTCTTCATATTCTCGCTGATGATCTTGGTTACTCCGTGCAGAAAGTTCTCCACACCAATATCGTCCAGAGTTATGGCTGGGCCTGGAAAAAAGGAAAATTATATAAAATCTATGGATAAATATTTAATTTTACTTTTTTTTTAATTTTTTTATGCGCAAAGCCTCTAACTCGGTTTGTTCTGATTCGCAACCGTCACTACTGAACTCAATTTCGTAGTAAATCCTGTTGTCTTTCTGAATTAAACGGTCGGTATTCTCCGTTGTTGAATCGCTATCGCTGCAGTCACTGCAAGACTCATCAATGAAGGAGGTTCCATCTTGGCCCAGTCGTCTGACAATTTGTTTAGTTAGTTCTATGAGAAGGATAATGCTATATCATTGTTGTATGCCTTTAAGATAGCTCATAATCCTTTACCGCCAGCATTCATACTAGGCAATAATCCTTGACGACAGTGTTGTGGAGTAAGTGGTAAACCTATCCAACATGGTGTGATACGTGCCGATAAAACATCTTCAGCTGGAGGATCGCAAATAATGCCATCTTTATATATAACTTTCATTATTTGCAATATTTGTCGTTCACGTTCGTTTTCGGCTACTACACTATGATCACGAAATTGGCATCCCTAATACAAAAAAAACTATATCGTAAAAATACTATTGTATACATATGTATTTTAAATATTGCTTTGATCTCGAGTAGATTAGGCGTAACTTGTCCTTGTTTAGAAACTGGTATCTTTGTCGATTCTGATATATTATTTATTTCTCACTTCAACCAAATTGAATTCCTTCATAGAAAATTGCTTTATTACCAGGGATACAGCGCACATTCATAGGCACATCATTGTGCCAAAAATTATGAACTATGAAGCGCCAACAAAATTGTTTCATAATTTACCTAAACAACTTTTTAGATCTTTACTATGAAGTAATACATTATTATTCGATATGTGAGTTTTAATATTCAAGAGGAAAAGTGTGTAAAAATTTTAGAAATAAAAAGTGCATATTGACTGAAAAATTTTAGTTTAACGATTTGCGGGTTTGGCTTCTGTTGTTATGAACAACGCTTAACAGCTCACAGAAGTTTCAATAGTAAATATTTGGCACTTGGATTTCATCTGAAAGCGGAATGTATGTACAGTAACTTCCAAATAAGCCGCACTCTGGTTGCAGGATAAGTTTCTAACTTTGCAGATATATATATGAGAAAACAAAACATTATTGTTTCGAAAAAGCTACTTCTTGCTGTTTTCTGCATCTTACTGTACGCTCATGCGCGCACTAGAAGCACAATAGTTGCAGACATATTCACATACATATATTGATGCATACATATGTACTGAACAGTGACCACGCGATTTGACAAAAATTCAAGATTTACCATTATTGGCAAATATTTCTATAAGAAATATTCCAGTATTGACTATTTTGATTTGATTTCTTCCATCTTAGATGTAAATTTTTGTCATAATAATCATAGAATGCGTCGATTTATCTTTGCCTAATGGTGCTCGCGGCGGCCGCCGTATCCGAATGGGTTGGGGCGTGATTACCATTCGAAATTCACAGAGAGAACGTTGGTTTGAATCTCGGTGAAACACCAAAAAAAAAATTAAGACTTTCAAACATTTTTCTAATAGCGGTCGCCCCTCGGCAGGCAATGGCAAACCTCCGAGTGGATTTCTGCCATGAAAAAGCATGAAAAAATATCTGCCGTTCGGAATCGGCTTGAAACTATAAGTCCCTCCATTTGTGGAACAAATCAAGACGCATACCACAAATAGGAGGTTAAATATTTATTTCGCATGAAAGTAGACAATTTTATACCGTTAAACGTTCTATGCTCCAACTAGTAATTAGAGGACCTTATATGTCAAGAGATCAAAGATTTTACTTAATATTACATGTGCATACATATTTGAATTTATCTATAACGGTTAATAAAATATATGTCCTTTGTTTAGTATATACTTAATGAAACTTGCCGTCCCCCAGTCGAGATTCCAAATATTGTTCTTACAAAAACAAAATACCTTCATTGGCGCAGAAGTAGCATTCTAAAGTGTTATTTAATACAACAAAAACTATTTAATTCATAAACGCAACCGCATATTTTTTAAAACAAGGCTCGATCATTCATAAAACGAGCTCACCACATCTTCTCCCTTGCGCCTGAGCTGTCCATAAGCCTATTTTTCTTTCGCAAGGCAAAAATATTTGGCGAACCGCCAATTTTTTAGTGCCATCTGTGTATAATATGTATGTATACTTTATAAATACGCGACAGAATGGCGATAGTCATAGCGAATGGTGATTATTTTAGCTGTTGGGTGTCAAGTGCGCGCAGAAGCATTCACTAACCTGGTGCACACACATTCTCCTGGTGCGAATACAGCAATTCGAAAATTTTTTTTGTTGTTTTCAAGAATGTTTTTAGTTATTAGCATTAGCACTCCGGAGGACAATTTTCAATTTATCTTGATTGTTCATTACATTTCGAGAAAAGTAAGTAAAAAAAAAGTAATGTTGTTTCATCATATTTTTCAACTCTGAAATTTAGTTGTTTTCCGTTGTCGTTGTGCCAATAGGTTGACCATCGTTTTTAGCGGTTATGGCTTTTATTTGAGCATATGACAAATTTGGTGTAATAACGAACATATCTTTGTTGATAGCAAAAAATCGCAGAACACGCGAAAGACTTGTCTTATTTACACCACTTTCTACCCGAGACCTCTTATGACCCAAGAGACTTTTTGGGTGCTCGGCCGAACTCCTCCTCCTACTTGTGGTGTGCGTCTTGATGTTTTCCACAAATGGAATGACCTACAGTTTTACGACGTCTCCGAACGGCAGATAGTTTTTTATGCGGAGATTTTTCATGGCAGTATTGCACTCAGAGGTTTACCATTGTCGGCCGAGGAGCCACCGCTTTTCATAAAAAGCTTTGTCTACCAATTGGTGTTTCGTGTCCGAGGTCTCGAACCTATGCATCAACGCATCAACCCATTCGGCTACGACGGCCGCTGTGTATACAAGTACATGAAAAAACACTTACATTTGCCTCGGGAAATACTTCAAAACGATATGCCTTTTTCCCACAACATGGATACCGGCCTATAGGACTAGTAATAAAGTCTTCCGTAATTGATTCAAGATAATTTGGACTTGATGGGTGAAAGCGACACCATGTCATCTAGATATATATGTATCTTAATATAGAAATTCATATAGTCAACAACTCCTTACCTTATAAACTGGAAAGTGCCTTTCACATATATAGCAATATAGAAAGTGGCAATGGCCCCAAAGTTTCCAATAAACATGGCGCCAGGACCGACGCTCCTTAAAAATATGTGCGATAAAATTATTTATGTTCCATAAACTGTCACGTACATGGCCACTGCTAAGTTGACCCCATCGAGTTAATCGCGTGTTGTTTGGTTGACAAGCTATATATGACCTAAATGTGTTTGTAAGATGTTCACCGCACCTAATTAAATAAATATTGAAAGTATAAGAAATTTACTTTGGTAAAAATAAGCTCACTTTGAACAGCGAAACAATCCTGCCAAACTGTAAAAATGCCCCCGCAACGCTTCCGGCTCTGGTTCACAAAGGCTTTGAATAAGTTTTATCCACAGACGTGGTGCTAGACGTTCTTTTTTGTCACGTACCATTTCCAGTTCCAAATTCGTAAACATAGCTGCCAGACGTGTAATTATGGAGTCATTCAAGCGGGAAAGATTTATAGAGGAACGTACAACGTCGCAGAGCCGGGCATGACAAAATGATAAACATTCAATCACTAACGGTTCCATCTTCAAATAAAAGATAATAATAGTGGAGTTGCAAAAATCAGATATAAATAAATGGAAATATAATATACATATTTCTCTAAGAGACTTCTTTAACCGACTGGATAGAAGCATTTTCTTAATACGTCTATCTTAAGAAACCAAGTGATATAAAGTGAAAAAATTAAGGTAATGGGAACAAGAGGCAGAAATACTCATACTTATTAATTAGTACTATGTTTCACAAGCTCGTTTTTCAAACGCAATAAGTTTTCATATTTTTCAAGGACGAATAGCTGAAACCAAAAGTTGACGTTAAAATATTGATTACTTAAATTTAAGAGCTAAGAGCTGAGATGGTCTGATTGATTTGGTGTAATGCAGTTTGTGCCTGAGGCACTGAAGTTTGTTTGATATCAATATTTTGTGCAACATAGTAAGGCATCTAAGTTTTAATAAATTTTTAAGGGGCATAACATAAATTTTAGGGGAGAGTACTGAAATGTGCCTACAAAGTTTTACAGCGTATACATTCGAAAAAAATTGCCTAATCTCATTATAAAACGAACTTTACGAGCTTTCATACAAAAAGCATCATTGCTGGGACTCTCTGGATTTCTAATAATAGTGTATATAATAATACTTATGTAAGTATTAAGTTTCGGTTGAATAAATTTAACAATTTGAACAATTTTTTTATAAAAGAATAAGTTAATAGTCAAAGCTTGTCCATATTATGTGTACACTTTATGTTTACCCTGATAGCAGGTCTTTAAAAATTCAGTTTTTTTCTTCACATTTGAGTTTCTTGCTGAGAAATATCGGAACTGAAAGTGCTGAGCACGGCGAAAAATTCAAGTCACAAGTAAAGATATAAGGGCAAGATTACCTCGGTTTCTGGGCCAAAGGAATGATGAGTGATTACTGTTAGTTCTTCTTGAGAAAGAAAAGTTCTCTAACTAACCAAGGAAAAAGCAAAGTATGTTACATAACCGATTTTAAATTTAAAAAACTACATACTTTTTACTTTAACCGGAATAATTTGTTTATATACAAATATCGATTCTGTGTTGTCCAATGGGTATTTTTTTTTCCTCATCTTTTTTATTTATTAAGGCATTTTTTTCATTTACATCTTTAATTTTTTCTTTAGATTTAAGAAATTAATAAAAACGTATTTTCTAAAATCGTTTTCTTATATAAACACATATTTTTTACAATGTATATGGGGCATTCTTTCTCAACGGGAGACCCCTATCCATCCAAAAATGTTTTTGACCTAGAGAGTTCTAATAGGGCTTAAAATTTAGCTCTTTTTATCTACTTTTCAATGCAGAGTGGCCAAAAACGAAATTCAAGATGGCTCATTCAATATGGCTAAAAATGTAATCAAAATTCTTAAATTCATTCTAATAACCTATGCCAAAAAAATTCATTTCAACGGAAAGAGTTGTACGAGGTCTCAAAATTTAGCTTATAAAGTTTACTTTGAAATACAAAATGAAAAATTTAAAAATCCAAGATGGCGGCCACAACATGGTGGCTAATTTTTTAAAACTACTCAAATCCACTTAAAATTTATTACTTGGAGGATTTTTGGGTCGATTACAAATCTGGTGTTAGATTTCCAAATTTCAAAATGGCGGATCCAATATGGCGAATGATTTGTCAAAAATATTTTTAATTTACATTGAATTTGTGTCTTGAAGGATTTTGTGGGTCGCTTAATACAAATGGGACTTTAAAAATCCACAATTAAAATTATAGCTGCTTTGATACAATTGACAATTGACAATTTTACTTTTTTTTTACAAACTAATTGAAGTTGGTTTGTTTTCTTGATACCTAATAGATTTGGAATCAGTTCCAATCATAACATTTTTCGTGTCTCGTGACATATCCCTTGTTTTACTTTTTGATCGCTACCATATGGCTGTAAGGTTGATTTTTCATAAACAGAACACTTTTGAATCTTTGCTTAATAACTTCATAAATTTCTTCTTGATTAAGTTAAAATTTTCGGTTTTTAATTAATTTAAATAAAAAATTTATTTGTAACAATTCATCCTGAATTTTTTTTTTTTTAGCTGAAGTTAAGAATTTGATGAGTTTTTTGAGGTTTAGTTCGTTATTTTCATTGAAACCCAAGCAATTCTTTGATAAATTCATGTAAAAATGACAAATGATGGAAAATCAGTGGAACCAATTAACAATGTTACTGTTAAATTTATATTATCTAATCTAACACCAGATTTGTAATCGACCCAAAAAACCTCCAAGTAATAAATTTTAAGTGGATTTGAGTAGTTTTAAAAAATTAGCCGCCATGTTGTGGCCGCCATCTTGGATTTTTAAATTTTTCATTTTGTATTTCAAAGTAAACTTTATAAGCTAAATTTTGAGACCTCGTACAACTCTTTCCGTTGAAATGAATTTTTTTGGCATAGGTTATTAGAATGAATTTAATGAATTTTGATTACATTTTTAGCCATATTGAATGAGCCATCTTGAATTTCGTTTTTGGCCACTCTGCATTGAAAAGTAGATAAAAAGAGCTAAATTTTAAGCCCTATTAGAACTCTCTAGGTCAAAAACATTTTTGGATGGATAGGGGTCTCCCGTTGAGAAAGAATGCCCCATATATAAAATTTTCATATATGTATGTATGTATGTTCAATATTTGGAAAACTAAACTAAACAAAAACTAATTTTTTAAATATCCTGAAAACGTTTAATTTCAATAAAAATTTGGGCATAAACGAAATATAGCATTTAATATATCATTAGTTTTGATCGGTTAATTGATTTTTCAGATATTATAAATTTTAATGAGCAACCATTTTTCTTTAATCCAGGCCCTTTATTTTGGTGATTTTAATTTGCATAATATAATGTGATCTATTTTATTTTTCTTTTGTTTTTATATTATACGATTAAATTGTTCACCCTTCCCAGTTCATTCAAAAAACTTAATTGTGCTAAAGAATTGCCAAATCACAGTTGCCATGCCGCACAGCATCATGTTTAATTCCGCTATGATGCTAAAGTGGTTATTATATAGTGAATGCCCTTGATATTAATCTTTGAAGGTTTATTTTTAAATGCAAAATATTTTTAAACTTATATAATTTATATTAAATACATAAATAGATACATATTAAATATATAAAAGCGAAAAAACAAAATTTATATGTTCCCCCATTACTCTTTGTCTTTGTCGCAATATACTTCCCTATTCAATGTGAAAGGCAAAAGTTTGTTTGCGTCGCTTTTACCACGAACTTTTGTTTGCCTCAACTAACGTTCTCAGAATAAACTCGTGTAAACTTACTTGTAAAAATCCAGCAGATACCAATATCGAGATCACATTATTCGCATCTAAATGTGGTAAACCTTCCGGGCCTTCAAATTCAGTTTTTCTAAAACCAGAGGCTTCTGCAGAATCTGTTAATTTCATCCACTTTATCAGCCAGTCGAATATCTGTATGTCGCAATGAACCGAAATGTCCATTTCATCAAGTTTTTGTCCAGCTGTTACCTCCGCAAAGTATCCCATTTGGTTTACTAGTAGCCTCTGCGAACAACTAAAATCTCGGTTAGAATTTTTATCCTCGTCGCATACATGAATAACAACTTCTGGTCTGAAATTTGTCCGAATGAATAATTATAGTGGAATAAATTATCGGATTAGTGTACTCTTTTTTATCTCTTTTTGAAGTCACTAGCTTCCTTATAGGCTTGACATCATCCTGAATTATTTGGCAATGGGATCCATTTGTTGCAATACTGCTTTCAATTTCGTTAATTTTGGTGTTGCAATTATATACAGACTCTGAGTTGTCCAAAGGAGTAACTTTAGAAATAAATAGTTCTTTTTTATGTTTAGGTTTCATGTAACGTGGAAAGGATGCTGGCACTGGTATTGGACAAATGAAAGATAGCACTGAGTCAACCATGCCTTCATTTACAATGTAGTCCAATTTTTTATATAATTTCGCCTGCACATTTTCGCCCTGCATTAGTCCAATAGCCAACTCAACAGTGCTTCGTCTTTGAAAAAGTTCTTCATCAATTTTAGAACTATTATTACAATGGCCGCTATCCTTCATAGCCTTCATCTGAAATATTTTATTTTGAAAATGTCTACCTAAAATAGTTATTATTTACCATATTTTCTAAATTGTATCCATCATTCGTGATAACTGAATGAAAATCTTCTGATATATTTTTCCCCAATTGTCTTTGTTGATTAGTTTGCACTGATATAACATCATTTACGTGACAAGAAACTTTCATGAAATTTAAAAATTTATTAAAACTAATTTCTTCTTCAACTCCTGCATCTGAATTGCTTGTGGAAACTGGTTGAATTAAATTAGTTTTAAAAGAAGATTGCTCGTCTACATTTTCTTGGTATATCCCTTTTTCTAGTCTTCTGGAATTCATAACTCAACTTTGTCGGTATTGGTTATATGCACGATTAATTTGGAAAAGTATTAGTCACATTTTGAGCAAAATAAACAAACATCGTTTCCCTTGGAGATTTTAGAATACTAAGCTAATAAAAATTGATTTTCAATGGTGTAAACCTTTTTCCCTATGAACTATAGTGTAATAAACCGGATAACAAATACACAAGCATATGTTTAATTTATTTAAAAATAAGTCAATAGGACCTATTTGTCAATTTGAAATTTTTTATAAAAATCTTCAACAGTAGAGGAACCGTCAGCCGTGTCCAGGAGAGTGCTTTTACAACAACTTGTTGGTTGTCCACAGATAGTTGGAACAAATAAATGATTCAATAATACAAGGTTGTCGTCCTCGTCCGCAGCTTTCTCGTCCCCACATAAAAATGGGCTTCTTTGATCAACAATGTTGCTAACTGCTAAGTTTTCCGTTATTATATTGTATAAGCAATAGTAAAATGCAAAATATTCATACTAAAAATTCGTTGGAAACACATATTTGTTCGTGTTATTAACTTTTTTCTCAATCGTTCACATTTTGTTTTCTGATTACGTGAAAATCGGTAAGATTTTAACAAAATTATCCAATTTTAAAATTCAATAACAATTTTTTCTTTTCACGTATGAAGAAGTTCGAAATTACACAAAATCATAGCTTAGATGGCTTGGATGTGAGCGGTGAAAATGTAACTGTGGGTGAATTTATTAATGCTTTCAATTGCAATTCCAGGTCGCCGCAATCTCATAGAATTTGGTAATCTGGCGCTCGTGGATACATGTGAAGAACTGGAGGGTGGTAAATGGCAAAAAGGAGATATGGCAAGTAAAAGTATAAAACACAATGCTTGTTCTCATTGGATAAAGGTATTAAGTAAATAGTTATTTGGTGAAATTGAGAAAAAGCTATGTAAACTTTAGCCTTGATTGCAAGCGTTGTTCTTGATCCTTTTCAGGCGCTTTGTCGTTAAAAACTCGTTATTATGTCGCTAAAACTAAATGAGTTTGTGCGACATTACTTGATATTTTGTCCATTCCTTACTTCAAGTCGTCGCTCGCGGCTTGCAGACTACTACACATCTGGAATTCTATTTGAATTGGTGTTGACGATGAAATGTTCTTAATTAGATCGAAGGAGGACGATGATGCACTGACCGAATTAGAGAATGGAGATTGACACTTCCACTTTTATTGCTTACAGGTTTACCCAAAAAAATTAATTCTAATAAAATACCAAAAAAAAAAAAATTTTTAATATTATACACAAGAAACAATATTACATCTTACATAATGTAAAATAAAAGAAGGATTAAAAATGCGATTAGTTTCACTTTAGCTTTGATAGATATTTCAGTTTTAGTACTGACAATGAACACTTTAGTTAAATTAACAATGCATATTTTCCTCAATATCTCTATTAACACACCATATATGTTGTACCAAAGGTATTTCTACTACTTTTCTACTATCATTTTCGCAGAAGGCGATCACATTATTATCCTTTCTTCCCACTTTCAAAATCCAACAATAGATTAAGGAGTGCCAAATTCCAGTTGTCATTGAATACAGAACCTAGTATTATTGAATCATGGAGCCGATATATGTATATACTTGTATAAGTATAATGAAATAATTTTTTAAAATTATTTGGAACAGTCTAGAATCTAAACAAAATTTTAATATTTGAAGCTTATTAACTGATATTTCCTCATATAGTAAATGATACAATAATTTGACAAACACGCAATATTTGCTTTATTGCGGTTTGATCTTATGTAGATAATAATTAATTATATTTATCATAGTTCTTTTTTGTTAGACTATGCTCAAACAAACATTGATCTGACATGAAACTATACTGTAACTAGGGCTGGATCACAAAGTCAGTCGGCTTAGGTAAGTTCTCAATTTAATTAGTTGTAGTGACGTGATATACTGTCTCTAGGCATATAAAACGTACCCGTTCTGGTGAAGCTTGTATAAGAGTGGGAGTTACTTCGGATGGGGAATGAGAGTGTGGACTGTTTTCAAGCTATACCACAAGAGCAAGGAATTTAAAATGCATTGTTTTGTTGTATTCTTCCAGTTTTTCCTTAAAATTTGTTCAGGATAAATGCTATTCAATTTTTTAATTCCTAAACTGATTTGTTTGGCTTTTGTTTGTTTTATTTTTCCAATGTCAAAAAAGTGGAGTTTTTTTAATAAAACTGATACCACAAAAATAACTGGAACACGCCCCTATCTTAAAACTTTCTGTAAGCCGCCGAACTTTCTGGTAGAATTTACGGGCGTTTTTTCTATTGGCCAGCATCTCAAACTCCTCGCACTCATGTATTTCGGCCTCTCGTTTCTTTTTTCGGATAATACGTCTCTCTTCCTTTCTTAGCTCTCGGTAGCGATCCCAAATGGCTCGCGTTGCGCCCGATCAAAGCGTGGCTTATAGGCAGCATCTTTTCTTTCTGCGGCAGCATGACATTCCGCGTCATACCAACTGTTTTTTGGGGCTCGCCAGAATCCGAGTTTTTCTTTGGCGGCGGTACGTAAAGAACAAGAAATGTTGCTCCATGCATGTGCATGCCGGTTTGTTGGGTAGTGCTCTCCGAGAGCAGAAGTAGGGTGGCGAATCTTCTGGCCGTCTGTTGATAGATTGGGATACATAATGACGGAATATATTAACGATTCAGAGCAGCTAGGTGTAGATACGAACATTATGAGCACAATACAGTTGAAAACCACTGTCGGAAGTGTTATTAAAGGCATTATTAACGCATATGAGGCAGTTGTCCAATAAGTAAAGCAATTTCTGCGAAACAAATTCATTGGTAGAATATTGACTTAGTTTAATTGTGAATCACTGTTCTGTAGTTCTTGAGACACCCTTTCCCACACTTTCTACGACGGTAGAGATAATAACAGAGCATACTAAAACTCTTAGAGGAGTTAACAGAAATGAATGAATTAATACCAATTAAATATTAAATGTATGACATCAAGATTTAAGTGGGCAATAAATAGTTTCGAACCTCTAAAATAATTTCGTATTAATACCTTTTCCCGGAATTACTTCAAAAAGGCGTACTTTTACCCGATTTACACACGGAGACATCTGGAAGGGAGACACTGGAAATTCTCTTTTCATGTCTCATTCGCGGCCACACGGGCAAAATTGTTTTCGGCAACATTTTGACGTTTAATGCTTTAGCATCGTCTGGTTCGGATATATTTTCGCACGCGCTTACATGTAAAGCGGAAAACGTTCGTCAACAATTTCTTAAATATATGAATGAAAAATGCAAACTGGCTAAATAATAAATAATTTGTTGTTTCTTTATTTAAATATATTTATAAATTATTGTACTTGAATAAAAAAAATTAAATTAAAAATCTTTCATACATAAATAATTAACTTAAAATTAACTTGAGTATCTAGAAATACGGGGAAAATTAGAATTCAACATAAAAATGCCCCATAATATATTTTAAATTATACCTACTTTACTAGCAAAAATAATCGTGCATTTCCCAAGCAGTGTTCGGATGTTTGTCATCTTTGTTATCTTCCGTTTGATTGAAAACCAACACATAACTCAGAACCTTCTCCCACAAAAGGAGAAAACAAATGAAGCAACTGTCAAAAATTGCTTTAAGATTGGAAATACGAATAAGAAGAGCAAAGCGTGTCGCCAGTACAGGAGACAAATTCCCTTCTCTCTTCCGCGGCCGTCCTTCACCAGCGAACAAAATGTTTCGCTTCCAGATGTCTCCTCGTGTAAATCGGGTCTTTCTTTCAGAGTTACTTTCCAGGATTTCTAGAAAAAATATCGCACAAGAAGAAGGACAAAAGTGGTATTTATATCTACGGCGGGAAAGAAGGACCCTCGTTATCCCAAATCAAACAGGCCAATTTGCCGTAAGTCATTTATATTACAATTATTTACAGAACAATACCCTACCACGACAACAATATCAAACCCATGATCGTAGCATATACACCATTACATGTCAACATGCTTACAGGGCTGGACGATCAACAGAGACTGCTTTGTATCAACTAACCAATGTTCTTCGGGACAATATAAAAGTGTAGGAAACTGCAACATACATATGTATGTCTTCTTGTCGAGCGAATGAAATATCGAAACAGAATCATGAATTCGCTTTGAAGGCGACAGCTGATGGCGGGACAGAACTCGCCAGAAAATACGACGAAATTCGTAACAAAACTAACGATCAGTGAATCGGCAATATACTAAGTACCCGCGGATGAAAGATTTCAAAGTTTACTTGATAGGTATGGTGCAGAAAAATTTGGACTCCACGTCACTTGAAATGTGTTTCGCAACATAACATAAAAATCAACATAGCCAATGCTTATTTCATTGGTTTCTTTACGAATACGGTGCATACATATATGCAAAGTTGTACAAGTAGATGATGCTACAATATAAGTAAATAGCCGTCAAACTACAAAAATTACCGTTGAAATCAGGAGAAATCTTTTTTGGATTACTTCTACTTCACTTGCGACATCACTTGTTTCATCAAATAAGCCAGCATTCCAGCAGATGAAGACCGGCCGCTAAACCCTCTTTGAGTTATGGTCTGACCAGACTGTAGCTCTATTGAATATGAAAAATTGATGTGTGTGCACACAAGAGTTAAGAGGATGTCGATTCCGATGATAAAACATCAAAGAGTCGATTAAAGCGTAGGTTTTCACATATGTATATGAATTGTTTATTTTGTTATTGTTGGATAAACCAAACATGATAACTGTCTTAAGCTTAAATTTGTATTAGCTAGACCATTAATTTGAAAAGCTGCAACGTGTTATTATTAAGGTAACTTGGTTTGCAATACTGTATCTCTTCTTCTTTATTTGACACTTTTTGGAGAAGCAGGTTTCAAAATTATCTGAAGCTGATCATGATAGAATTGCTACAACAAGGGCAATGAGATTAGGTGTTAACAACTGTGAAAATGTCAAATTTTGGAATGATATCTACACTTGAATGATATGGGGAAATGGAATTAAAAAAGGAGTCGTTTTGGCTAAACTTGTCATTACTGCCTCTGCCTTCATTTAAATGAACGTGAATATGGCGTTCTAGCGCCCACCCCTCCGCCATTAGAAAGAACAAGTATCCCCCATTCTAACTATCAAAGTCTCCACTTCATAGGGTCATTATAGAACTCCTAGAAAGAAACTACGTTTTTTCGCCACCATATTTCTTTATTGTACCGCAATATCGTTGAAGATAAATGTATAACGCAAGTGTTAAGCCACCAACTAAGGTTTTATAATAAAAGGTTGCGCAAAATTAACCATTCAACTTTTTACTAAAAAAAAAAAATTATTTTGTATGACGGAAATCTTTATTTTGACCCTTACGTGCTCCATTGCTTGTCTGTTTGTATGCTGCAGTTGTCTAGCTCACAAGTGTCAAATATGATTGCCGTAGGACGATATTTGCAAATATTATATTATATTATTATTAATTGATTAATTTTGCGCCACTTATTATATAAAATTTATGAAAATGTTTTATCGAAAAATTTCTTAGTGTGTATGTTTGTATGTTATGTTCTTTATTTTAAAAATATAATTATATGCATGTATACAATGGGTACTTATAACTAGTAGAAGGTACGACTATAACATTGATATGTTGTCAGTCGGAATAATGTAAAATAACTATATGATGGCACATTTCCTGCATTTTTAATTCAAAGGATTCTGGTTCAAGTGTATTATTATAAAATGCAAACAATAACAAACTTCAGTACGCACAAAATATTACTCAAAAATGTTATAATTAAAATTCATTTTAAATCATTTCCCTATACTTGAGACATTAGGATAAATATTTATACAAGGCAATATAATCACAGTCATTTAAGATATTTATAATATTAGATAAATCTAACGTCTTTTCACCGAAGTTCTCTAAACGAAAAGTTTTATGTGACGTGTTGGATGTTTTCAGGGTCACCCAAGTTACAAACTGTGCGGGCGGTAGAAAGTACATTCTTAAAAGGTCTCGCATTTAGGTAACGAAGACTTCCGATTGCGCAAAAAATTAAGCTAATAGCGTAGGCAGAAAAATTACCACTGAAATATTTAATATGTCGTAAGTGCTAAGTTAGCATACAAATGCTATTCTGAATTAACAGCAGAGTCCAGAAAAGTCGAAAGTTTTGTATTCTTAAGATTGTCTAAAAACGAAGGTATGAACGCAGACAAAGTCTCAGAAGTAAAAGCAGTAAGATATTTAATATTTAACATTAGCGAGATGTCCTTCCACTTTTTTACGCAATGAACGCCGAGGCGTACAGTCTCCTCAGCACGGATGCACGGAAGCCTGTGACTTGGCATAATAAAACACCGCAAAACACAGTATATACATGAATATGTGCTCAGAGTGTATACTTATATTGCGGAACCAAATCTGTTTCGATGTGAATCTATAATTCGGAGTATTTGGTGGTAATAAAATTAATTTTTTAATAAAGAAAAGTAGAAGTCTCTCAACTGAGTTGTATTCGTCGACACCTCAAATTTGCGCCCCATAAAACATAATCGACCTTGAGCACGCATCATCTATTTTTAGTTTATTTGAAATGCAGATTCGAGGATTATTAACATATTTAAGCCAAGTCGCATGTCTTCGTATAACAGTTTTAATACTTCTATCATATGAGTCGAGAGGCCATAAGATGCTAAAATATATAGAAAATAATGCGAGATAGTATCGAATGCACATGAGAAGTCAACAAAAAATGCAAAAGTTTTCTTCTTAGCCTTGTTGAGTATCCTCTCCGAAAACCTGCATGCGTATATTAAAAAAAAACATTCCGCAGGTGAAAATTTGGACTAAAAAATCGCACGGGAAATCTTTATTATAATGTAACACGCTTTGAAAAAGAGGTTGAAAACCGCACCTTCCGGATGCTTACAGTTTTTAAGTAATTGATTGTTAAAATTGTATAATTTAGCGAAAAGTTTGTGTTGCAAGACATCTCAAATAAGAATGAAGTTCGTATGGAGAGACATTCACTGGAAGGATGTTTCTAAATCTGCAGTATTTTTGGCTTAAGTTTAGAATTGAGAAAGCTTTTTGAAATATATTCGTGTTCTTTCATGATGTTTATTGAAAAAACGTTGCAGGATGAAATTTCGAATAAAATCCACGCGAATGTCTGGCTTATGTTATACACTTAAATATAAAACTCATCGAAAAGAATGATATAAAAGATATCATAATTCGTAATCAATATGCCTACTTTCGGTTGAGGAGTCAGTGGATGCCAATTTGCAACGACTCTGGAAGCTGGATGAAACATCAAAGGCAGACATATGGACTACTGAGCAAAGGAATTATGGACAAGGTTACATGCAAACCGTGCAGAGGAGGGGAGAATTGTTGTCAAGCTACCATTTAAGGATGATGATTTCCTATGCGGGGCTGATACGCTAGCAGAGCTATCGCGAATTAAATACGAGGTCACGGAGGTGCTGAGGCGTGGTTGTTTCTTTTTAGCGAAATGGCATTCAAGCCATCATAAATTTCGAGAGGATGATACCATGAAAGATTTAAATATGGATGAAAGTTTTACAACAAGCACTTTAGGTATTAAATGGGATCTATGCGATATTTTCTTTTCAGCCGAAGTTATCTGTGAATGGACGTGGAAATAAAAGATCAAGCCCTTTTGGGGTTTCTCGCTCCCGTTATTATTACTGCAAAGATCATAATACAAGAACTATGGCTTCTGACTCTGAATTGGGACGAGTCGGTGCCGCAAAACTTACAAAAAGCAGCACGAATTTTGTGATTCATCTATTCGAGTCTATGGCTGTGCTATTTGCATACCTCGCTCAAAAGCGACAAAAGGCAAAACTACTGTCACCCTTTAGACTGCCAAGTCTAAGCAGTTCAAGTTGGTTTTCAGTACCATCGATTCTACAACTTAAGCCCGAAAACTAGCCCACCAATGAGTGTGGCCAACTCGATATGGAAAAAATTTCAAACATTTTGAAGGTTTTTGAGAGGAACAGTACATATAACCATTGCTTACGCGTCTTAGCCTGGCTGGTTCGTTTTCATCAATTAACCAGCAGATCGCTGGATACTCATCTTGATAAAAGAACTCTAGCGCCTCAAGATTTGAAGCAAGCGTTAAACCCGTTTCTGCAGATTCATAGTGGTTTTCGTCTACTACTAGTGGGTGGACGCCTTAATAAACACCCTATCCTCTTGCCGGGAAAATACCATTTCGTGAAGCTCTATATTCGTTTTTTTCACATTAAGCATTACCATGCAAGCGATGGGCAATCTTCCTGTAGAACGTCTTACGCCATCAAGACCGTTCGCATGGTGTGGTATATACTTTTGCGGATCATTTGAAACATACATACTTGCGCAATCGAGGCAAGACATCATATTTGTGTGCTTCTCAACGAAGGCAGTGAACATAGAAATAGTATTTGACTTGTCAACAGATGCATTTATGGCCGCACTGAAGCGCATGATCGGCGGGCGAGGATTAGCAAGTGATATATACTACAATAACGCGACTAATTTTGTAGGTGCCAGCAGAATACTTCAGGAGTTGAAGACGTTTTTATTTCATCATAAATTTTCACGTAATTCACCTTAGGGCTCCGCACTTTGGAGGCCACTGTGAAGTCAGGAAAGGAACTTTTGAACCGCAGCATGGCGTATGGTCGCCTTTCCTTTGAGGAACTGACCACAGTGATGGTTTATATCGAAGCGATACTTAATTCGCGGTCAATTTCACCTTTGTCATCAGACCCGAAAGACGTTGAACACTGACTCCAGGCCATTTTTTTAATATGCAGCTCACAATTAAGTATTTATGTTGGTATATAAGCATGCAGATCTGAATGCAAAATATAATGAATATATTTACCGATAGTTCCTGCATAAATATGTTTGGTGGGTGCTGTTTTCCGCAAAACTCCAAATATGTGAAAATGCAATATATTTGCCGTAGGATATAAATAGAGAAATTTAAATAGTATGAAGGTACAGTTAGGAATTCAACGAGTTATAGCGTTTTTGTGAGCATTGCTGCCGGACAAACTAACTAGTTTCACCGTACGACAATAATGTTTGAAAGTTTATTTACATTTATAGGCCTGTCACAACGGGTCCATTGAGTACATTGCGGCAACGAATTTGACTGGGAGCAAAATAGATTAAGTGTTACTCCATGTACGACACGTATGTGGTGCCTTCGACTCAAATACACATAATATATTTTGATCTCAATCAAATTCGTTGCATTATAACTTTGTAACCTTGCGAATGCATTTTTTCTAATCTTTTACTAAGAATAATATTCACGTGTGGTACATTTTTATACATTTTTTATATTATGGTGAGATCTATAAACAAGGATGCTAAAATTCTAATCGGAATCTAATTTATTCGCAGATCACAACCAATCATACATTCACAACATTAGAAGACAAGCATTTATAATAAAAATGGCTAATTTCAAATTCGATATACGCAGCATTTTTACTCAACCAGTTGTGAAAATTTCATCTAACATGTTGCCTCACACATTTCGAGGTGATAGAAGAATGTCCTTGTAAGTAGTAAAAATGTTCATATATTCTATTATATTGCTCATATATTTTGACAATAGATTATTATTTTAATAATATTAAGTGCAAAATGTGTTTGAAATTTGTATTTTCATCAGCGTTAAATCATCACGAATACTCGTATAAATATTGTCAAATTTTTTACAAAAAAGTTTAAACAAATTTTTCATAAATGCAATAGCGCCCCAACAAGCTCTGTTTTGCTAAGCGCAGTGTGGAAGACAATATATTCGGATACATCGCTATTTTTTTTATTTGTCAGTTTAAACTTAATAAACTGACAGCCTAATTCGTAAAACATTCTTTAAGCGTTTAATATCATCTCCGTTTGGCAGCTGAGTTTGTTGTCAAAATCTGCAAAACTCTAAAGAAAAGCTCGATTTAAATTAGAGGAAAAGTATAATGTACTTAGTCCTGCCATAAGTTCTGTTACAAGTTAAGTCCGTTATAGACATAGGCAAAGTTTATGGTATGCTCCGAAATTTATGGACAACTCAATATTTTACACCAGTAAACACTCGACTGCTACTAGCTAAAACGTATTTGTTACCAACGTTACTGTATGGTTGCGAGTTATATACTCCTTGTGATAGTGTGTGTCGTAGTAAGCTTAATGTTTTGTATAACAACATTGCTAGGTACGTGTACTGTAAAAAACGTTATGACCATATTTCAGTATTTGCGAAAAAAATTGCTTCCGTATCCTTTAACGACTTGCTTAGGTTTAAATGTTTAGTTTTACTCCACAAGATCATAAACACTCAAAAACCCAGATACCTCAAAGATCGACTTATGCCTTCAAAGTCCTGCCGCTCGTTAAACATAGTCCCGATGAAATACAGTTGTTTGGTGACTGAACGTCAATACTTTGTGTTCTCTGTCCGTCTTTGGAATACCTTACCTTACAAAATTAAACGTATAAAAGAAAGCTCGTGTTTCAAAAATAAATTGCTTCGCTATCTTGCCGAAAATTGCTGAATGTACTTTATATCTCTTCCCATTAATCCCTACTCCTGCTACCACTATTTTTTACCTTACTTTCCTTTTAATACTTTCTCCAACTTATACTTCTTTACTACTATCTGTAATTTTAATTTTAATTTTGATTTTACTGTTAATCCTTTTATGTCAACTATTCTTAAGGTCAATCATTGTAAAAATAACCTATGGTTGTATGTTTTGACTTTAATAATAAATAAATAAATAAATAAAAATAAATTATAAAACTTATTTTAATGAAATTAGTTCTATTTAATCATGTAAATATTAAAAAAAAAAATTAAATTTTCATTGGAAATGGTCACATTTGCTTTTTTTTACACAAGCCTTCAAACGATTCTTCTTCTTCTTAATTGGCACGATAACCGCTTACGCGATTTTGGCCGAGCTTAACAAAGCGCGCCAGTAGTTTCTTTCTCGTGCTAACCGGCGCCAATTGGACACACCAAGTGAAGCCAAGTCCTTCTCCACCTGATCTTTCCAACGCAGTGGAGGCCTTCCTCTTCCTCTGCTACCACCAGCTGGTACCGCATCGAATACTTTCAAAGCCGGAGCGTTTGTATCCATTCGGGCGACATGACCCAGCCAATGAAGCCGCTGGATCTTTATTCGCTGCGCTATGCCTATGTCGTCGTAAAGCTCATGCAGCTCATCGTTCCATCGTCTGCGATATTCGCCGTTGCCAACGTGCAAAGATCCAAAAATCTTACGCGGAATCTTTCTCTCGAGCACTCCAAGCGTCGCTTCATCGGATGTTGTCATCGTCCAAGCTTCTGCGCCATACGTTAGGACGGGCATGATGAGAGTCTTGTAGAGTGTTAGTTTTGTTCGTCGAGAGAGGACTTTACTGCTCAGTTGCCTACTTAGTCCAAAGTAGCACTTGTTGGCAAGAGAGATTCTACGTTGGATTTCAAGGCTGACATTGATATCGGTGATAATGCTGGTTCCTAAATAAACGAAGTCTTTTACAACCTCGAAATTATAACTGTCTACAGTGACGTGGGTGCCGATGCGCGAGTGCGCCGACTGTTTGTTTGAAGACAGGAGGTACTTCGTTTTGTCCTCGTTCACCACCAAACCCATTCGCTTTGCCTCTTTATCCAGTTTGGAGAAGGCAGAACTAACAGCGCGGTTGCTAAGGCCGATGATATCGATATCATCGGCATGCGCCAACAATTGTACGCTCTTAAAAAAATTGTGCCTTAGCGATTAAGTTCTGCAGTTCGCACGATCTTTTCCAGCAGAAGTCACATGATTCACCCTGCCTGTTTGGTATCAAACGGATCGGATAGGTTCTTCCCAGCTTCTGGTGCCGTGTCAATTTTGCAGGGATACCATATTCAGACATTGCGGCATATAGGCAACTGCTTTTTGTGCTGTCGAATGTAACTTTGAAATCGTCGAAAAGATGGTACGTGTTGATTGTCCTTTCATGAAGGATCACCCTTATTATGGGTTAGGCAGCGCACACTTAAATTCATTGGGGAGGCATGCCTTCATTCGATCATATTTTGCATAGAAACTGATGCATGCACCTTACCAGCTCCTTGCCGCCATGTTTGAATAGCTCAGCCGGCAGTCCATCGGCGCCCGCGGCTTTGTTGTTCTTTAGCCGTGATATTGCTATTCTCACCTCGTCATGGTCGGGTAACGGAACGACAATTCCGTCGTCAACGATTGGGGTATCGGGATCTTCACATTCTCTATGACATGCGCAGCTGTCACTGTTTAACAGGTTCGAGAAGTGTTCCCTCCATAATTTAAGATTGCTCTGTACATCAGTCACCAAATCGCCGTCTTTGTTCTTACATTAAAACGCCCCGGTCTTAAAACCTTCTGTAAGCCGCCGAACTTTCTGATAGAATTTTCGGGCGTTGTTCCTATTGGCCAGCATCTCAAGCTCCTCGCACTCACGTATTTCGGTCTCTCGTTTCTTCTGTCGGATAATACGTCTCTCTTCCTTTTTCAGCTCTCTGTAGCGATCCCACATGGCTCGCGTTGCGCCCGATCGCAGCGTGGCTCTATAGGCGGCATCCTTTCTTTCTGCGGCAGCATGACATTCCTCGTCGTACCAATTGTTTTTTCGGGCTCTCCGGAAACCGATTTCTTCTTCGGCGGCGGTACGTAGGGTACGAGAAATGTTGCTCCATTGCTCCCACATGCCGGTTTGTTGGGCAGTGCTCTCCGAGAGCAGGAGTGAGAGTCGAGTGGCGAATCTTCTGGCTGTCTGTCGTGATTGCAGCTTTTCGATGTCGAACATTCTTTGCGTAGGTAGATGTACGTTTTTTGCTGCACAGAGGCGGGTGCGCAGTTTGGCTGCAACAAGGTAATGATCCGAGTCGATGTTGGGTCCTCGGATCGTACGTACATCTAATACACTAGAAGCGTGTCTTCCATCTATCGCGTTTTTCGATCAGGAGACAGCCAGGTAGCTTGGTGTATCTTTTTATGCTGGAATCTGGTGCTGCAGACTACCATGTTTCGGGCCCCGGCGATTAGACTTCAGCTATTTCAGCGCGCATGGTTTCCATGGGTATTGACGTCTGTGCTCGAACCAAAGATTGTTTGAGACTCTCCAAATTGCTGTAAGGTCTTCGACAGTCTATCTTCTCAAATTCTGATTACAAACTCTAGTCCAATAGATTCAGATCAGGACTTCCAGATGGTTAATCTTCTGCAGCTATGAACCCAGGAATGTTGTTTTTTAGCCACTGCTGGGTGCTTTTTGCCTTATGGGCTGGAGCGAAACCTTGCTGGAAGATCCAACGCTCCCCATTGCTCAACTGCTTCACCATGCCTTCTAAGACATTCTCCTGGTACACTTTTGCACCGGTCTTAACCCATTTTTCACATTTTCGTTTTGTTTATTCAACAGCGAAAATTTTCTCATCTATGAAAAGAATATTTTCATGGCCGTTGGCCGCGTGTCACCGAAGAAGTCTAACTTTCTTCAGGTGCGTTGTCAAAAGATGATCAGTTGAGCAACGGAAGAAATTCATGTGGAGATCATCTCTAATTAGTCTTGACGTGGATCTGGTCGATACATTCATTTCCTTGGACATGATTTTCTGCTTTCTAAGGGGATTCTTCAAATTCTTTTTCGAACGGCTTTTATGTTGTACTGGTTTGAATCACGCGAGAAAAACGATTGATCTGCAGTTAACATTCTCGAAATATTAAGTTTTTTCAGCAATTCATAAATTTCATTTGCGCTTTTACTACACTTAGTATGTAATGCAATGTTATTTATTTAGTCTAACACAACAGTGTTAGATCCTAATTTTATTACAAGTAACATTTAAAACTTATTAAATTAAAATTAAATTACATTATTCATGAAGGGTAAGAGTAAGATTTGAAGAAAAAGAAATAGTACAATAATATAAGAATTTAGCGAAGTAGAATAGAAACAAATGGTTAAATAGTACAAATTATCCTTTACTGGGCATAGTATTTAAGTAATGCTATTTTAAAGTCCAATATATCTTTAGTAGTCCTGAGCTTAAGAGGTACTTTGTTCCATATATTATTCTAGATAATAAAAAGTGATGTCAAAATGTTTTTTAAAGCATTGCGACTTATTTAGATTCAAAACGTTTAGTCTACTGAACTGACTAGGGAGTTTTGACATAAAATGCGTCAATTTGCTGATTCTTTAAGCACTTTAAGACTTTTAATATATATGGTAGAATCGCAAGAGGTCAGTAATCCCCATTTGATTTCAGAATGTGTACTATATGGTTTTTTCCCAGCACTTGGGAAAGACAGCCGTTGTTAAAATGCTATTTATTGCATGGACTATATAGGGAATAAGTTTCGGTAGTAAGCATTTGAAAAAACTTCGGATCTGATTGAAAAATATCATACTCATTAACACAATTAAAGCTGAGGCTTGTCAGCAGAGGTTTGGCCGAATTGCACCTATAGGGGTTATAAATAATTTTCTCGTAACTATTCGAGAAATCAATGAACTATTTATTTATATTGTTTATGTTAACATCGCCAAGGACTTGTGTCTTTTCATTACCATTAAATATTTGGTCGTAAAATATAGGTTTTTTGGTTCGATCGATTTCGTTTAAACCAAGGACGGCAGGTTTAATAGCCACATCAAAACATTAATTTATTCGATGTTGTTTCCGTAACAAGCAGCACAATTTGATTTAAAAGGTTACTAATATTAGTTTGAATAAAGTCAACCTGATCGTTTACTGAAGCTATTCTGTAAATGGAAGCCTAATTTACAGAATCAACACACTTTTCAAGCTCAACATCTGTTTTGCTTGTCAGTTCGAAATCGAATGTTAGATAATTAGATATTCCAGTTGATCATATAGAAGTTCTTTGTTCGTATTGTTTACGAGAAATATATCAATTAGCGAGCTATTGTTGACAGAAAATAGCCCCAAACTTCTCATAACTAAAAAGTCAACGTAATAAACGTACTTATTTGGTGTATAAACGCATCCTGCTTGACTTTGTTGTTATTTGTAAAAATAGATACTCGATAGAGTTGCTACTCACAGATTTACAATGGGCCTTGCATGAGATACCACATTTTACAAACATAGCAACCCCACCACCGCTCTCAGCTCTATCTGACCTGAATAATGTATACCCACTAACAGAAACTGACTCATTATTGTACCAAGCAGAAAACCATGTCTCGGAAACGCAAATGACATCAATGCCTGATTGTTCAAAAAGGTATCTGAATTCGTCATTTTTTTCGGTAAACTTTGAAAATTGAGAGAAAGTTTCGAAGGTATATTTGTAAATTATATGATTTTTAACTGCCGTAATATTCGATGCTGACGGCTTTCATTTGCTTTCTGCTGCAATTTGCTCTATGTTATTTACGCATGTCACCTGTACCGCCTCGCCTTGAGTTTGTACACGAACAAACACATTCCCGCGCATGGAGAACACAGAAGTGAGTTGTCCTTTAAGCTCAGTGGCAAACTGCATGACTTCGCTTTGTTAGGCTTTCATGTACATAATTTTGTCATCTACATTATGACCAACGTCACGAAGTGTAAGCGATCGTTTTTTGTTTTTTGTTTTTTCAAACTTTTGCCACTACACTATATAAAATACAGAGCGATCACTGGCAGAGCCAAGTTTTGCGATAGGTGCGGCTTTACTGGTTTCCTTATTATTATTATTATTGTGGGCACGGAAAATTGCACGAATAGGTGCAGTGACTACCTGAACTTGGCGACAGAGCTGAGTAATCGGTCAATTTCTCATTTTTGGTGAATGGAATTCGTAATGAGATCTGATGACACTAAAGCGTTCTGGCTCTCGTCGACTTGTTTATGAAGTACTTCGACATCATTACGTAGTTGTTGTACTATCGGGCATCCTTTCTCCACTCTTTCAACTCTTATCTCAATGTTTTTACAGACTTATTTAAGTTTGCTAACCCCGCCGTCAACTCACCAATCCTCTGCATAGCATGTTCTTCAGATTGAGATAAACGAGCTGTTAGCTCAGAGATGATGCTTCGGCCGGATGATTAAGTTCTTGTTATCACAGCCTGAAAGGCCTACTTTCCAGTCTCCCTTAAAGCTTCCATTATCCCTCATGCCGAAAGTGCAAGATGTTTTTTCTTGTGTGCCGAGTTTCCAGCCTCCGATCTTTCGTAGCTGGTAGCCGGAAAGACTTAGTTTACAGTCTCTCTTAAAGCTTCCAAAACAAACCAAAAACACTGTCCTTATATTCCACTGCGTGCGAAACGTGCGTTAGAGCAAAATAAAGTAGTTTGTCAACGTTAGCATAGTAATGACTTTTCTCACACTTCTTGATGAATATTTTAGTAGATTACCCTGCTAATACTCCAAATCTGCGGTTAACATAATGTTGCACTGCGGTTTTCGCCAGTTTGTTTCACTATTGTCCTTTCCATTATTGGTATGAGCCTTTTTTGTCGGCCACTGGAGTGTTTTAAATATAACCGATTTTCGTTTTCTGCGCGATTTATAATGTTGTACACTGAATTGATCACTTGTAACCACCTGACGCATCAATTCTAAGTGCAGCAGCACCCAAAACTATACAAAAAAACATATGTAATATACATATAACACATGGGCTGGAAAGTTCTGAGCCTAACAAAGAAAAGAAGTTTTTTTGTTCGAAATTAGCTTTATACATCAACGTAATTTTCATCAAGAACAACGCAATCATTCCAGCGCTGCTCTAACATTTCAATACCACTTTTGTAGAACGATTTATCTTTTCCCTCAAAATACTCCTGAGTTTCAGCGATAACCTCTTCATTCGAACGAAATTTCTTACCGACGAGCATTTCTTTAGGTCTGCGAACAGGCAGTAATCGCAGGAAGCCAAATCTGGTGAATACGGTAGATGTGGGAGCAATACGATCAATTAATGCAGTTGTGACACGGTGCGTTGTTTTTTTTTTCTTTGCCATATGCGGTCGTTTCTTTGCAATTTCGGCCTTCAAACGCTCCAATGACGTCATATAATATTCACTGTTGGCGGTATTTCCCTTCTCAAGATAGTTGGTGAATATTATACGGCTTCGCGAGCACAGTATTTAAGGGAGCATAACAACACATTTTTTGTATAACAAAAGTTTTCCCCTAAGCAACATAAATTCAATCTTTACTCGGTCTTACTGTGTAAACTTGTTTTCTTGTCAATCCCAATGTGCGCTTCTACGTATTATGGTTTATCATATCTTACGCTATAAATTTGAGCATGTATAATTATGCATCATAGTTTATATTTATATGTACATATGTAGTAAATATGTATACTACCGAGCAATGTTTTCAGTTTTTATCGGTTACTTATTTAACATATTTATATTATATTATATACAATTATAGGGATATTAGTTCAAAAGTGTCTGAAATAATAGACCATCTGGGAGAACTTTCGGCCGTGGCTCAGAAACTGACAAAACCTGTAACATCAGCTCAAAAGTTACGCTCGTCTGAGAATCAAACAGTTTATCTTATGGCAGATGTAAATGAATATGATAGGTGAGTAAATATATACATAATTCGAATCCGTAAACTCAGGACGGACTTAAATCCGAGTTTCTCAATATAAAAAAATTTAGTTGAAAATTAAGGGGATAAATACGTATATACAAGTTTTAAAACTTAGTTCGCGAAATATACTATTAATATAATATACAATTTTGGTAAAGCATCGATTTTCTTTTTCTTTTGGAAAATTGAATTACGCACAACCTTAAAAACCTTACTTGTAAGTGCAGAAAATTTATTTATTTGAGAGCTGCATACGTATGATTTTAATGAAAAACGGAAAGGGATGTTTTGTGTAATAACATATTCTGAAAGAATTAAAAATTCGTAATTCGTAATTCGTAATGTAAAGAAAGTACGGCAAGATAGCAAGGATCAAGTGTTCAAGTTTTTTTTGTCTATTTGCGATTTTGGTTCTGGAAAAAATATTGACAGCAGCTTTTATCGACATCTCTCAAGTTGTTTGATATAATACGCCACTAGCCGTAAAAATAGTAAATAGCAAAGTAAAAATATCTCTCCCAATAAATTTCTCGTAACTTGGTAATAGACACTTTTTTGACAAACAAAACGATGAAGTAACCAATATCTACAAAATAAATACTGGTGTGCCTCAAGATTCCGTCTTAGGTCCCATATTATGCCTGTTATTCACGCATATCGGCCCAGAAGGTGTCCTAATTGGAACATTTGTATATAAAGTCGCGAATAAAGAATCCCAAAAATTCCAAATATTTCTCGATGACATGACCCAATGGCCACAAAATTAGCTAATTAAAGCAAATGAGACTAAATCGGTACAAGTAGCATTTACAACCCGCCCCACTTTTGGGAGAAATGCCATGTCTCGATAACTGACTTGGTACATATTTCGATTTTCACCTTGTAGTAAAACACTAATTTCAGCTCAGTATGTTTATTCAAGAACCTCTTAACGTATGGTAAAACTTCTAGCAACACTATGTAGTTCGCTTGAAGGCAATTACGGCCGCCTATCTGTCCTTCCGTCTTCGGTGATCGCACTCCTTTTGTTGTGTCGCATTTATTGTCTGCTATTATGTCGGTTCGTCACGTCAGTCATTGTCTAAATTTATGTACGACATAAATATTATAGAGATCGGATAAAAACCACCTCCGCCTTTTATATTTATGTTAAGACTAACCTTCCGCTATAACTCTCATAAACTAAGTCCGGACCTAATTTAGCTTTTTTTTTTACCTTTTTTTTTTAATACTAATTAAAAAGTTTGAAACTTTGATCACAATATGTCTAATTTTTATAAATTTGGACAAAATATGCAATAGAATGAGTTATATTGTTATGAAAAAATAATTGGAAATAAATATCGAAATATTGTCAAAAGTGGTGTTTATACATTTGTATCGAGTATATAATATTTTTTTTAATACCTGAATATACATACTAATGCCATTTTGCTTCTTTTTTTTTAATTATATTTACAGTAATGTCGTAATAGGACTTCTAAAAATTGGCACCAAAAACTTATATCTGTTTGATAGTATAGGTCAGACGAGAAAAGTAGATAAAGTACCTTGCATACTAGATTTTTACATCCACGATTCGCGACAACGTTCAGGAATAGGAAAGAAATTATTTGACATTATGCTTTCCGAGGAAAGTTGGATTCCAGTAAAGTGTGCTGTTGACAGACCATCTGAGAAATTATTAAATTTTTTAAAGAAATATTATGGTCTTGAAAATATTATACCACAAGCGAATAAATTTGTTCTCTACAAGGGATTTTTTGACGAAGATGGAGCTGCAAACAGGTACGTTTTAATGGGAGATCAATATCATTTATATTTATCATTTAGCTTGCGACACACCTTAATATTAAACAACTTAACCATAATCCTTCTTTAAAATGTAATTTAATCAAAATTATCATTCTTTGAAAATAAGGTTGTCAGACAGAGTCCTTTGGCTCAAATTGAAGAACTAGGTACGTTTTTAATCGCAAAGTGGTACAGTTTAAAGTACAAAACGGTAGTAAAATTCAATATGGCCTCAGTTCCTATTCAGTATAGATTTGCGCTTAAAAATTTCAACACGAATATTTTCGTTTCTGCCATTTTTCCCAACCTATTTTATTTCGATCACTTGAACAACATGTTTTGTCCCTACTTGACAACTTCTTTTATGCGGTTCAGTTTAAGCATCTTAAATTTCCTTTGAAACTGTGTTTAGCTATGTCAAAAAAATCCCAAGGACATACACTAAAGTTTGTTGGAGTGAATTTAAGTGTTTTTCATGCTTAGCTCTATGTGGAATTGCTGTGAGTTGCTTTTGAAAATAATCTTTTTATTTTGAATTCCGAGAAAAAGAGAAAACCCGCTAAATATTGAGAACAGGGAAGTAATTTAATTAAAAATAACTGTTGAAATATGATCAGTCTATTCAGCTAGGCGAAAGTACAGGGTAATAAAGGGTGATCAATTTGGAAGTATCTCAATTTAAATTAAAATAATCCAACTAAAATTCAAATTGATTGGGCAATCTTTATTATTTTTGTGTAGAACCATTAGCGACAGCTATTTTTTAAATGTTGGCCGTAACTGCGCCGTAATTCTCCAATCCGTAAACACCAATTTTGAATGACTCCTGAATGGCTTTAGTAATGTTGGCTTCCAAAAGTCTCAACCGAAGCTGGTTTACTGACAAAGCATTCAGACTTTATATACCCCCATAAATAAAAGTCCAAAGGTGTGATATCAAATGATCTTGATCACCAATCCACTGGTCCGAGACAAGAGATAGATTTCTCATCGAAACGACGACGCAGTAAATTAATTGTTTCACGGGTTTTATGGCAAGTAGTCTTGTTGGAACCAAATTTTGTGGGGATCACGGGCTTTACTTTCCGGCCCCAAAAAGTCTTTTATCATGGCGTAATAGCGCTCGCCATCCACTGCTACATTGGAGCCAGCCTCGTCTTTGAAGAAATATGGGCCGATGATTCCTCCACTCCATCGACCGCACCAAACGGTTGTTTTCAATGCATGTAATGGTTGTTCTTAAATGGCTTCGGGTTGCTCTTCAGCCCAAATACGGCAATTATGCTTATTGACGCAGCCATTAAACAAAAAATGTGCATCATCGTTGAACTCCATAAGTTAGCCTGACCGCGCGACAAACTTTTCACAGAGAGTCGAATTTCGTTATACAATTGTTCGAATTGTAAACATTGTTGAGGCGTAAGTTTTTCCATGAAGAAGAGTCAATAACTCTGAAAAAAATTAAGTATTTAGTTTGACAGTAGTCACGCGTGGTCTGTCAAAAAAATGTCCTTTTGGAAAAAGTATCTGATCTCTTTTACATTTACTTACATGTTTGATTTTTAAGAGGTAGCAATAGTATTTGCTGAGTATATTTTGTAATGAATGACGCACGTAGCGAAGCGCCCAGCTAGTACATTGTAGTTAATTCAAAAAGGTAATCAGTGTGAAAAAATCAGAAGGTAATTTCGTAACTAGTATATACTATCCTTTCGGTAGCTATACTAACGGCATGGTCTTAATTGACTTTCCTATTTGGGGTTAATATTTGGTTAAAGTACTCACAGCCGATATTGCGCATAGGAGGAAATATTATCTAAATGAAAGTAAAGTTGAGTATCTTCTTTTTTACGTGCATTTACATTCACATCACTACAACGCAAACAAAAATACATAATTAGCCAGAGAAGTTTGTTATCAATGGTTGCATCAAATTAAGAAACCAAATTGAAAGTACTAGACCGCGCTGTTCTTCTCTTAAGTTGCTGCGTGCTAGCAAACAAAATATGAATAAATCAAAAAATGATGAATAATGAATAGTTTCATTAACTTAAGAAATGAGTTGTCTACAATTTTTTTATATTTAATGTTGAATCGAAATTGAAACACAATCCATCTGGTTTAGGAAACAATGGCCTTCCATCAGCTCTAGAATATGATCGCTTAGTGTCAGATATTTTTTGGGATTCTTGCCTGCCTTTTGCGAAATTCTTTCAAAAAGTGTGAACGACCCATCTGCTAATACCATAAATTCCTTGCATGTATATTTTTTAAGATCTTCTTAGAGAAGATAGATAAACCAGTTGGTTTCCTTTCTCAATCCTGCCTAAATAACGGGATTTTTCTACGCCATCGGAAAATATGCTCCATAGTTCTTATATTCAAACAGGCGTCGTAATTACATTAATAATTATAGGTATATTGTCTAATAGAGCACACTATCAAAATTGGTTGGCTTTATAATCAAAAATAAATTAGTAAGTTCTCTAGTGCAACAAATTCATATAGATATTGTTTACATGGACTTCTCCAAGACGTTCGACACAGTTGATCATATCATTCTTTTGGGTAAATTGTGCAGATACGGCATTAGTAGAAAGTTTTTTGAATGATCATAAGCTTGTTGGTGAAGTTGACCCATTTGAGAAGAAACTTTGAAGACTTCGAGGATCCATTACTTTTAAACCACTTTATATTTCTACAATGAAAGGTCGCTTAGAGTATTGTGCTTCAATCGGGAGTCCCTACTATTTGATCTAGTCAATTAAAATTGAAAAAATGCAAAAAGTAGTTATTTGCGTTCTGCTTATATTGGCAGAATGAAATTGTTTGCTATGCAACTCCTACACGAAAAAAGAATGTGGTTTCCGTTAAGATTTTTTTATAAAATTGGTTAAAGGTAGCTTCATAATGTGTGTAGCTCTGAAGAGATCTTAAGAACAAGTGCTTGTTTTTCGAATCTTTTCTCAAGACTAATTACCGTTTTTCTGAGCCAATTGCTGAATGCCTGCATCTTATATAATACCCATTGTAGGTATTGTAATGTACACACTAGGGCGGGTCGATTTAAAACTCGCTCATTGCTCTGTGAAAATCGTATTCTAGGGATCAAAATAAGAAACTTTGCCGAAGGAACCATACCCCTAAAACGAATTCTGATGTCCCCCAATTTGGGTCGAACGAAAAATCCCACATTGACCCATTTAGAGTGCTCCAATCGAGTCCAAATGTATGACCGACCCCCACTAACTTTGGACGGCCGATCCACCCATGTCAGTGGTACACCCCCTGAAACTCCCATGGGAGGTTCCCCATACAATCATTTCAAAATATCACCATTTTTGGCCTTTACATGAGAAAAAGTTCGACCCAAATTGGGGGACATCAGAATTCGTTTTAGAGGTATGGTTCCTTCGGCAAAGTTTTTTATTTTGATCCCTAGAATATGATTTGCACAGAGCAATGGGCGATTTTTTTGCTTCCCCACAAATCGACCCGGCCTAGTACACACCGAGAGCTAAGGTGTTTACCCATCAAAAATACTTAGCAAAAATATCAAGGCTTTAGAATCATTTTCTTATTTGTCAAATATTCAAATGAGAGATTTTAATAATTGATCCCAGGAAAATATATATATATACACATATTTTTCTTGAAGCAAAAAATTTCATAATACTATCGAAAAAGAAAGAAGCAAAATATAAAAAAACGTTTTGAATGGAAGCCAAACGAAGCAATTTTCAAAGTGTACACAAGCTGCATTCGTCGAAAACGCAAATTCCGGTAAGATTGGCCAGTAATGTGAGAAAAGCTGTGCAATTTTTTAACTATTTCTTTTGAAAGAAAACGGCTAGCGAAGTGAGCCTTACTCCCAGTCAGGTTGCAGAACAGGCTAAAATAAATGTAAGTTGTATTCATTTCTGCAACTTCGATTTGATTAATCAATTAGTGGTGACTTAGGAGCGAAAGAATCCGTTGGATGCATTAAGTCGCTTATCATTAAGGGATCAAGGTGTAGAAAAACGTTCGGTAAATTTCACAAGTTCATTATAAGTTAAAAAATATAATTATTTCTAACCGACTCATCGTGAACTCACAAGGGTCTACAAGATGTTGATGCTGAATACTTGAAAAAAAATTTATTTTCCCGTTCAAATTTAAGCAAGCATTCGGTAATTTAAGCAAGATATACTTAAAATATGTTATTTATATGAGCTAACATCGTTTAATATTTATTTTTTAAAACTCGATATATAGGGACTGAACGACTCTTATGAACACCATGGTCATGCCGTTTCGTTGGTAAGTTCGATATAATGTTTTCATCTGTACATAGGTATGGCATATAGAAGAAATTCTTATGAGTCTCACCACTCATTTTCTGCTCTCGAATGAAAGGCGCAAGATGATGCTTCTCATGCACAAATGGAACAGCTTCACGCAAAACCGTTGTCCACGTCGTATATATCGCCAGATCAGCCAACTTCTCAGTCGACTCACCCTCATCAGCCACCAGAAATTGTACCACAGCAACCTATTCATCAGTCACATACATCATCACCCATGCAATGTAAAAATCAGTTGTACAAAGAACCCCATGTAAATTACTCTTCCTACTTCTTTTTGAATATTTATAAATAAATTTACGTATTTTCATTTTAATGCGCATCTTCTATCTTCAATTCAACGCACCTGCAGTTATCGCAGATGCCGTCATCAGTCGAACCTCGTAATCAACAACGACTGCCCACGCAATCACGCTTAACACCTGTAGCCGAACCTGAACTCTGCACTACCTGCCCAAACTGTCAAACCACGATTTATCTTACTCGAGAACACGAGGCAAGCGGCGAAGCTGCACAAGTTTATAACTCAAACCACCCAGATATCACTAGCAGCACACCTGTTAATTAGGACGCTTTTTTAATAACTCATTTGTATGTATACTAAATTTCTTGTAATATAAATGACTTATGTAATGTAACAAATGTATTCGAAAAAAATTCCTGTAAATTATTTGTATTTTTCACAATATAACTTGTCACGCTGAGCTTAGATGAAGTTCAAACTAAAAGTCATGACCTCCCAGTTTATTTTTGATGTCTCATTATTTTAAGATGAAAATTAAAGTAATCAATCGTTGGAGAGAAACTCAAACTAGGGTCATACATTTTTTTTACAACTGTAGAAATGTGGCTGTTACATTAAAAATTTCTTCTAAGAAATGGCTGAAAGTGATAAAAAATATTTGGACCAATTTTAGAACTTTTGTCTGTTTGAACTAACTAATCTGCGAAACTACTGAATGGATTTCTTGGGTCACCAGTTACTAGATAGTAACATCGGCGCAGGGGCAAACAAGATATAGGTACACTTTAACACAATTTAAAATTTATTACCGAGGAAATTTACTTTGCACAAAATTCGTTGGAATATGTTTTTGAAATAAAATGGATGTCGTTCTCAGGCATGATCCAATCATAGAAGGTTAGATAAGTAATGACAACGGTGTTTTGAGACTCCCTTATTTTAGGTTTGCATTTACGAAGCATGGAGAAAGAGGGAAAAATGTTTACTCCTTCTTGCCTAAGGGGGTGAAAAAGTACGTAAATTAGCTGCCTGGTAGTGTAATAAAAATTAAAATATAAATCAAGCATATTAGCTAAAACGAAACAGCAGAAAACTTATCGTTTTCTTTTAATGCAATTGTAATATTTATTTAAATTTTTTCGATACATATGAACAAAACAAAAAGCACGATAATGATATATATGTTTTAAATTAGTTTTTAGTTAGTAACAAATTTGAAATTAGGCTATAAGAGAACTGCTATAAGTTCACAAAGTTTCTAGTTAGAATTGATACCAGTCAGAAGTTGACAAAATTCATGATAGTTGTTGTGATTAGTGAGTCCCGAAAGGACTCATTTATAAAATTCATAATATCGAAATGAAATGTATATAATTGGAGCTTACATCCTTTATAGGTTGTTTCGCCGAACTCCTCCTTCTATTTGTAGTGTGCGTCTTGATGTTGTTCCACAAATGGAGGAACGTACAGCTTTAACCTTGAGCCCTAATGATGGACTAAATAAATACTAAGAAGCAATATTACTTAGAGTTAAGTGAAGTTTTTCACACTGAAGTAAGATAATTGTAGGCTTTTGCCAACGTTGGTTTTAGGTTTTTTTGCCATAGCTTTGCTATTTTATGTTAATGTATGCATTTTTTATTAGTTTATAATCATTAGAAAAAGCTTTCAAATAAAACTGCGTAAAGACATTTTTCAGTAAAGTTTTTGAACTTTCAATCCAGTGGAAATGGAGGGTGTATGTAGACTTTTCTATTATTTCGGTGTTTCATGCACGGGTATTCGAACTTCGGAATGGCAGTCACGCATCACCCTATTCGGCTACGCGGTCGCCAAGAATCATAGTCCATGATTAATGTAAGTTAAAATGTTCCTTTTTTTATAAGTGCAATGAATTGTGTTAACAAATATGCATTTATATTATAAGGTGATGCAGATTTGCTCCGGCTAATTTATTAAGTACCGTGCAGATCAGACTTTATGAAATTTTAGGCATTTGTCAACATTGTATTAAATATAGCTATCTACTTTTTTTATTTTTCAATGCGGCGACAGCAAAGCAAACAAACAACAAAAGGACCATTAAGTAAATATAGATTTTAGTGACATTTGATTATAATTATAAATTTTATTAATATGCTGCGTTTCCAATACGAGGTCCAGAAACCAAACTTGTTAAACTGCAAGGGCCGCCAATAAAGATATCTGCCGGTGAGAGAGAGACAAACGATTTTCTCTGCCAAGTGTTTTTGTTGTATCTATTATTAATATTAACATTCCAATATCTGAAATATTTATACTCTAACATTTCGGATGATGTAGTCCGCTGGGCGCAAGGTACCTGCTTCATATTTAGCGCGTTTGGAACTCCATAAACGCAAGGCA
This sequence comes from Anastrepha ludens, assembly GCF_028408465.1. Lineage (NCBI taxonomy): Eukaryota > Metazoa > Arthropoda > Insecta > Diptera > Tephritidae > Anastrepha > Anastrepha ludens. The sequence continues at coordinate 74,053,294 of NC_071500.1, forward strand.
TGGATGGAACATGTGTCGACAATGTCATGCTAAGCTATAACGCATCAACAAAGTTTTCAACACTGGCATAAACAATGTTATCAACAACAAAGAGGACAAAATCGAGTGCATGTGAAGAAAATTGTGTAACTTTGTGCATATATTATGTTGGAAAGTGGCGCAGCGGCAGAGAGGTCTTGGTATGCGTTTGCCAATAAACACCAAAATTATATTATACCAATCAATTTTAACTTATTTTCCAGATCCTATCATTATACTTATACAATTTCGAGTTGTCGATGATCTACGCGAAAATGCAACAGCCTGGTAAGGCCAAGCCAGGGAAAAAGACGAGACTTATCTACTGTCCTAGTCGATTCTACATATACGATGTTAATTTGAGAGAACAGAAATCAGATCCAATTTTTGTGGCAGTGTACCTATTACAGTATGTGCTTCGTAGTAACATTAGTTACTGCTTAGTCTAAAGATTTACAATATGATCGATTTTATGTCGCGTGCAAAAAAAGATGTATACCTTTTAATGCAGCAAACTTATATATGAATATCTATATATTTTTAAATGAAAATCATATTTAAATGGAGTTTTGGCTTTTATTTACGAAGGATTTAAACAAAAAACAAGGTAACTGGTTGAAATAAGCAGAATAATACAGGTAAGAAAAAGGCAAGTAGGATGGTGAGATAGAGAATAAAGCAAATTTTAAATTTTACCAAGATAACGATCCAAAGCATAATGTGCAGATGTGGCGTATCTACAATTGCGGTATAGCTATAAATACTCCAGTCTAGAGTCCCGACATAAACTTGATTGAAAATTGATGAGTATTTTTGAAGAAGAGTCGCTAAAAGGCATCCAAAAATACAGCAGCATTAAAAACTGCAATAATGGGAGAATGGCGGAATATACCGAACGTGTACGACGTAAACAAATTGGTGAACTCCATGAGAAAGCGTCTGTAAAATGTTATTGAAGCTAACGGTTATCATACCAAATATTAAATAAATCAGAATACTACGTATTCAGTCCAGATCCCTCTTACTCTTGCACAAAATCTACCGCTCGAAGGTACCTAGGTACCTCGCCCTCAGAATAACACGAAGTCAGTGAGAAACTCTAAGCTTCACTAACGTCAGAAAGACAGTTCTTGATACATGTGACTCGACTTTGGAATTGTCTTCCCCAAAATTTAATATATATAAATAATACTAACACATTAGACGCGAACTTCAGAGATATATTGGCATTAAGAGAGATAATTTTAATTCATAAGTAAAGTTAACTTGATTTGTTTTTCTTTGTAACTTAAAATATCTTTGTAGATTTTACCTTGAAGATTGTAACCTATTGAGACTAGTACTAATAATTATAAGGTTTATCCTTGCTGTGTTAAGATCGAATCATTAAATAAATAAAGTAAAAGTTGATCAATAACCGCAAATTAACCATCAGAGAGTTGGTAAAGGAGTTGAACAATGCTTATCTATCCGTGTAATGCATTGTAATTAATGATTAGGTTTTCCGCCGTGTTGCTGCAAAGTTGGTCCCAAAAGAGACCAGAATTTTATGCAAACACGGTACCACGTTGATATCGCCAAAACATGATTTCCAAGGCTGAGTCCGAACCAAAATTCATCAAACGCATCATTACTGGAGACCGGACGTGGGTTTATGAGTACGACTCGCAATCCAAACATCAGGCGAGTGATTGGAGAGCTCCGAATGAACCTCGACCAAAAAACTACGTCATTTTCAGTCAAAAAAGAAAGGAATGCTCACGATTTTTATCAATTGCAACGGTATTGTACCATGCACCTCGAAGTTTTGCAATACAAAGAGTAAACGCTCAATATAAACAGTGACCAAAATGGGTGAATTTTGACACAAATTTGTCCCTAGTGGCCTAGACCACGCTGAATCCGTGATATTCGGGTTTGTTTTTTTCATAACTTTTATACTTTCGATGAAATTAAGTATAAAATAAAAGTTAATATGATTTTTTTTTAGTATTTCAATCAACAACATACATTCAAAATACGTCTATATTTCGGGCAAACAAATTTTTTATTTGTGCCCGCTGAAAGACACTGTGCGACTCAGCCTACAGTAGGCAATTCGCTAAAAGAGCAGCAATCTTGTTTCAAAGTAAGTTTCTAACTCCACGGCTATATTTCTAATGGATTGGAAATTTTTAAGCTAACGGCGGCCTTTTTACATCATAAGTGTATGCTTCTGAGCACACTTGGCGCAAATCAGCAAAAACAATCACCATTCGCTACGACTGTCGCCACTCGGTGTGGTATGGTACACTAGACAGGGTTAGTTTACTGGGGCGGCAGCCCTTGGTCGGGAAAACCCCGAGTCATTCCGGTAACGTAGAACGGGATACTCCATTGGGAGTAAAGTACCTCACAAGGGTTTTGAATATGTCCATGACATCTCTCGTAATTCCTGACAAGTGAAAATCTGGGAGGGTGGTCCCACTACTGAAACCTGGGAAATCCGCCAACCCAGGAGATTCTTATCGGTCGATAACTCTCCTTTCCCCAGTAGTGAAAACTCTTGAAGCCCTTCTACTCCCAGTTTACACGAAACACCCGATCGCAGCCACACACCAGCATGGTTTCCAAAGAGTATCACCACAGCACTCACCACCATAAAAAGCCAAATCAACCGCGCGCTTAACCAAAACCGACTCTGCGAGAGAACTGTCCTAGTAGCGCTGGACCTAACGAAGACTTTCGACACTGGCAGTCACGCCACGCTACTAAATGACATTTTACAGTCGACACTCCCGCCAGGGCTGAAGAGGTGGTTCGCGAACTATCTGAGTGGTAGACATTCGTCGGTAATATTTTGAAATCAAATCTCTAAACAGAGGAAGATAAACCAAGGAGTTCCGCAGAGTGGTGTCCTTTCACTCTTGCTTTTCAACTTCTACATCTCGAAACTCCCACAGCCACCAGAGGGGAGTATCCTTGGTCTGCTACGCCAATGACTGCATAATAATCGCGTCGGGCAATGATATTGATAGCCTGTGCGCCAAAGCTAACGACTACCTCACTTGCCTTTCTCGCTTCTTCACTGCGGAGAATCTACAAATTTCCCCCACGAAGTCCATGGCAACCCTCGACGACACACCAATTCCGACTGTTAACAATCTCGAAATTTTGTGTGTAACCTTTGACAGTTTGCTCTCCTTCTCTGCGCACACAACCGCAATTGCCACTAAAATTCAAAATAACAACAAGGTACTCAAATCGCTTGCCGGCAGTACAAGGAGCAAAGACAAAGAAATGTTGCTATCGAAATTCAAGGCAATTGGCCGGCCGGTTCTAAACCCATTGCAGAAGAAGAGCGCCAGCTTCCCTGAGAGTCAAGCGTAACCTTGGCAAAATTACGTTCTGGATACTGTAGCAGGTTAAACTCCTACTTGTCCAGAATTGATCCCGACACACTAAACATTCATATGTCCGGCATGTGAAGGCACCCCGCACAACACTAACCACCTTTTCACATGCCCCATCAAACCCCTCTCCCTCTGGTCCCTCGACAGGTTGGTTCCTGTGCCTACCGTTGATGAGCTAGACGAAGACTACCCGTGATTTACACTACACAGTGTTAAGTATACTGCTACAAGAACAACTGCCGCCATTCTGTCGCTCATTTAAAAGGCATATTTACATACATATGGGTATGCATAGATATGTATATATGAAGATGCCGGCTCTTGCCACAACAAAAATTGAAGGTTCACCAAATATTTTTGTCTTCGTCCAAAAAAATATGCTTATTGATAGCATAGGCGCGTGAGGCAAAATGTGGTGAGCTTGTTTAAAAATTACCGAGCCTTGCTTTGAGAAACATGCGCTTGCGTTCACGAATGAAATGTGTCTGTTGTATTAAAGAACATTTTAAAATGCGGCTTCTACGCCTATCAAGGTATCTGGTTTTTGTAAGTACAATATTTGGAATATCAACTGGGGAACGGTAAATTTCATTGAATTAATAATAAATAAAGAGCATATATTTTTATTAACCTTTAATAACCTTAACCTTATATAAGTCAATATTAAGTAAAATCTTTGATCTCTTGATGCATAAGATCCTCCTAGTTGGTGCATTGGACGCATAATGGTAATGTAAGATATTATAGGTATAAATGATCTACTTTTATGCGAAATAATTATTTAAATAAAACCACTATAAAATATTTTATAAACACATCATTCAAAAATCAAAGTTAGGCAAATCAAATTTTGCCATAGCATGGAATATGCAACATTTGTATGTACGTACAGCACAAATGTACGTAGATACAAATGTATGCATGAATATATGTGTGTACATCTGTATGTGCATACGTTTAACTTACGCTTGCTCAGTGCTTGGTCAAAGACAAATCGACAACACACTTTTTTCGTGCCGCATTCCTTTTGTGTATCAGAGCAAAGCATCGTTGCTCGCCTCTACACCTCGTCACGATGCCCTTACACTTCTTTTCACCCGACCGACCGTATCAATATGCCCGTTTGCCAAAAAATTAGTGATTGTGACTCTATCTTATTACTTACATTCACTGGAAATGCTCGCTCATCAAGGGAAATAGCACAACGCTTGGAAATTTGCCATGAAACTGTACTTAATGTTCTTAAACAACGGAATATAAAGGCTACAAAGGCACCTCAATATACTTTCGGCCAGAGATGCGTGAGTAATAGAACGATTATTGAGTTATCAAATACATAAAACACTAAAAGGAGTCGCAAAAAAGATTTAAAAGCCCGTCAGTGGATACACAGCACGCAAACACTGAAAAAAATCGGGTTGGAGGCCGCCGTGATTTTCATAATAGTTCATGGCAAGACGCCATTACACGCACGATTCTAACTCGGGTAAAAATAGAACTGAGCCTTTAAGTTGTTTTATGAGTAGCAGAAAACATTTTTGCAAACCCTCCTACAAATAAATTTCTTGATTTTTAGAGCTCGTGGTAATGAAAGTTTTCCTTTCACTTTTAACTTGTCCAAGATATTTAGTTTAAATACACCAGGGACTCCTTCCCTCTTCATTGCAGTATAAAACTCAATTCCCTATATATGCTGAAAGTCTACTTTGGCGTACTATGTTTCATCGTCCATAACAACACAGCCATATTAATGATATTAGATGTCTTGACTGTATAATTTTCGCGCAAGTGTTTTAGCACTCTTATTTTGTTTATCATTTCGATTGGGTGCTACAATATTTTTATATGATCGTAAATCTTCACTTTTGCGCATAACCTCCGACATATGGACCTTTGTAGCACCTCGAAGTGAAAGGCAAGGCGAAATAATTACACTATTTCTTTGGTTTTTAACTGAGACACAAATCCTTTCTTTCTTCCACTTCCGGGCCTTCTTTCCACTAACAAGGTTTTATTAAATTTTTTTAACACATAAGTTACCGCACTTTAAGTTTAAGTTGGGCGATGAATAAAGATTACCTTTATTAATTATCTCGGATTTTCTTCGCTTGGAACGAACCGCTTTTTTTGCTAGCGCTAAAAAAGGGAAAGGTCGGTGCTGCCAAATTCTTTAACCTATGGGGAGAATATAAGTATTGCCAAATCTTCGGTCGATGGTCCCAAATACAAAAATATGTGAATATGACAAATTAATAATGACAACAAACAGTATGAATATGTATACCTATTTTTTATGCACAGTTAATTTTACACAAGTGATGAGTAAACTAGTTTTTTCGTTCTTTATTACAAAATTGATCGAGAGTATGACGAAACGTATAAATACGTTATTAAGGTTAAAGGTCTGTGGACACAATAATAATATTAAGTTTTATGTAATAAAAGCTATCGCCGAATAAAATTGACTAAATAATTTTTTTTTTTTTTTGTAATATATATATTTTTTAATTTTAAATATATGCGGAACTCATTTAGCCACTTCTGCTCGCCCCTGTATGTTCTTTATTATAGACGTAATAAATGGATGGGTAATTCTTTGATTATTTACTTAAGATTAGTGCCTAAAGAAATGTTCTATGACTTCTACTAGCATCATTTACCTCTTAGTGGTATTAAATTTTGACTGTTTTGATTAAAATCATGATTTATTTCACTTTTCCATATAGTGTGCCTTCTTTCATTTCAGCAGAAGAAACGATTTAATTTAAAAATAAAATGTATACATAGTTATGTTTTATTTGTACACCACGCTTTATTTAATATAGGTTAAGTTCATCTAAATAGAATCCTATAACTACAGACATTAAAATATGTTTAAAGATCATTTCGGATTTATTTAGATTAACTATTAAAATGTCACGAAACCCCCGGCGTCCTTTTACATATAAATAAAATTGAATCTGAAATTTAGAAGTAAACTAAATCAAACATATTCTATAAAAATATAATTATGCTAAAGATGATTACCTGCATAGAGCTTGAGGAAGTGATGATATTATTGGGCCATATCCTTGAGAATTGTCATAGAGTTCAAATAAGGGTGCTGCTACGAGCTTGTAATTTTTAGGAACGGCAAATAAAGCTACAAGATAGATGAAAAAATCATTAAAAAATAAATTATTAGTTTTTGCTAATGTATATATTTATCTAAATTTAATTTGATGGTTGGTTCACAGTATGTCTAATAGAAGCGTGACTGGCAAAATTCAAACTTATGCTTCCGTTATAAAAAAAAAATTTTAATGCTGTTAAATAGGTGTCTACTTTTCGCACGAGTTGTGAAATTTGTTAGTTTTTTGAGAAAGTTAGAAAGCGTGCGAAATTCTTACAAAATGAGTTCCGCGTATGAAAAACGAATTTAAGCAGTGTTTCTATTCACACACCCTAAAGTTCCAAAAATGTCACGTACATCTAAAGCTAATGAATGAAAATGTCGAAGACGTTCATTAATAAATGGGGGCAATGGTATGCCGAAGTTAAAAACTTCCCCGGACGAGACCCAAAAAAAATGCATCTCCAAAGCCAGATCACAAAATCATTGATTTATTTGTAACAATGCCGAACTTTTCGTTGCGTGAAGCTGAAAGGGACATTTGGAGCAACATCTGTTGCAAACAGTGAAACCGACTGCGAACAATAAAGAGCGAACGAGATATCAAAACAAAAACATGAGACAGAACTCGCCAGAAGGTATGAGCGACTTACCATTCGAAAAATTTCTTTACAGACGGGTCCAAAATGGCGGAAGGAGTACGAGGATTGACCGCAATTTACGGCTCCAAAAGTCTTTCAGACTCCCTAACTACTGTAGCTGAAATCTACAATATATCAAAACAAAAGCAGCTGAATTGGTTCTGGAATTAACTCCTCTTAATATTCGGACAATCATTTTCATTGGTAGCCAAGCGGCCAAGCCAATCTATGGCTCCTTGCACTAACTCAGAATGTGTCCAGCAGTGCAGATTCAAAATGGATGAAGTCTGACTATTTACTACATACAAGTCACAAAGGAATAGTAGGAAAAGAGAGCTTATGAGCTCGCTCAAGCAGGTATTCGCTTGCCGATATTGAGCACGTCAGATATATACCCTTCACTTTCCTTTCTGAAAACGGAAATAAATAAGAAACTTGCTGGGGGAAACACAGTCGATATGAGAACCTTCAAACGAGAACTGTCAAAATTATGAAAAGGACTTGTAATACAAGAACTGCAAACTTTATTTTATCACTGAAAGATAAAAGCCTGAACGACTGTTAAAACTTGCGAAGACGTGCATTGAGAATTACATAAAATGATATATTCGACTCCAGATTCATAGCACTGACAACATAATGGGCCCTGGGGGTCTAAGTTAGATCTTTTTGTAGATCAGACAGCACTACCTAACCTAACCTTACGTGTACAAGTTCACCTCAAGGCGAATTCTTGGCTTTGTTTTGGCATCTCATTCACTTGTTAGTCGGTTCAAGAGCATTCATCTTACAATACACTTTACTCCTCAATTTGAATTTTCGCATAGCAAACTATACTATACGTTGCATAAATAATATATATCAAGAATATTCACATTACTTCCACCACAGCTAAGGGTTTATTTTCACTTGTCAGAAGGCAATCGGCATTCAGAATAAATATTTATTTTCCTAAAAAAATTTACTTTACCCTTTTCATGCAGCTGCACCAAAAACAATCTCTTGTGCTCTTTTGGTTTCGTGATATGTGGTGGAATGTATGGATACTGAGGAGGTTCAAAATTCGGACGCCACCAGTTTCCAATTGTGTCCTCTACAATCCAGTCCTGTTTTACTCCATCTTGTCGTCCCAAAGTCTGTAAAAGTAATAGAAAAAATAGTAATAGTAATAGACTATTGTAATTGCGATATAAAGATTGTTTTGGACAATACTTTGAGGTTGTGGTTAGACAGGAAAATGCAAATGTAATAGAATAAACAATATGGCGTCCAGTAGAAAAAAAGCGTCCAAAGCTAAATTCGCATCAAAAATGAAAAGATGAATTCCCAAATTTTTCGATTAATTCAAATTATCAAAGCTTTAAATATCATGTTTATAATTTTGTACTTCTGTATTCTTCTGCATCCAACCAAGAAAAGAGCACCCGAAATCGGTTATTTGTATTTTACATTTACTGACAGTAGCTTCATTTTGATTCGTTTCACTTGTGTATCCAGCAGTTGGACCAAGGCGCATTTATTATAGGTGCTGACACTAGACAAAAAACAGCGTTTTGTACATAGAAATAGCACGATGTAAGAAAGTAGAAACGAAAAACAAATGGACGAAATATGTTCCACAGCCGACATGAAGTTGGAACCATAAACCATAAACGACATAATGTAAAAATATTAAACCATGTGCAACCAAAGCAACCGAAGTATCACTAAAAAAGCTGATGCAATGTTTGTATGGTATATGTATATTACAAAGGCAAAAATTTAAGGTAAGTTTTAACCCTCCGTCGTACACCCGGTTCTGGCTAGACCTTTTTTAACTTTGTACGTGAATTTAATATATTTCTTTTATAGCTTACGTCTTGTGCTTCTAGGTGGCTTCCTAAAATTTAATTTGCTTTCGATGTATGAATACAACTATTTTAACAGGATCCTCGAACAGGACGAAAAAAGGATGTAAAAAGTTACACCTTTAATTGTACACCTCGGGTCTGTCTGGACTCCTATACAAAATATATGGAAACATATGTGATATGATACACTTTGACTATTTTACATGTGTGCGTTCATATATAAACCGGCTTTTGTCTCGTTTCTTTGTTCTTTCTACGTTTGTACTGAAGAATGAACGTTGGAAAATAGCGCGAAAATAATGAACAAAAACACGAATACAGGGAAACTGAACCCTGTGTGATTGTTTGTATTGGTTATATAGGGTGGGCCATGTAAAATTTTCTTTTTGAATCGGCTATAAAAAAAAACGAATCAATATTTTTTCAACCTTTTTTTTTTATTTTGAAGATTGAACATTGTCATTTATGAATAAGTCACAATATCGTTCAAATGACTGTCACGACTGGCTTTACAGTAGGCCATTCGATCAACCCAATTTTTAAGCACATTTTCGATTGTTTGGGCTCCAATTTCATGAATGGCAACTTCGATTTCGTGTTTTAAAGCATCAATCGTCTCTGGATGGTTCGCATAGCATTTGTCCTTAACGGCTCCCCACAAAAAACAGTCCAACGGGCTTAAATCACAGCTCCGAGGCGGCCAATTGATATCGACATTTCGGCTGATTATTCGGTTTTCAAAAACGGTAGCCAAAAATTCGAGTGTAACTTTGGCAGTGTGACAAGTTGCACCGTCCTGTTGAAACCAAATGTCGTCCATGTCATCCTCTTCGATTTTTGGAAACAACTCGATGAGCATGTCACGGTAACGCTCGCCATTTACTGTAACCGCGGCTTCTCGCTCATTTTCGAAAAAAAATGGCCCGATGAGGCCGCCAGACCAAAAACCGCACCAAACAGTGACTCGTTGTGGATGCATTTGCTTCTCTACAGTAACGTGTGGATTTTCTGAGCCCCAAATCCGACAATTTTGCTTATTGACGTAGCCACCGATGTGAAAATCAGAAAAGAAGAAGACTCACCACTTTGGAAATAATATAGGTTTTCAATATTTCCCAATTTTGTTCAAGCGTATAGCGTCCCATTTTGTAAATGTCAAACCATTCTCAAAAAAATAGGTTTTTCAGAACGCAAACGCTATATGGCCCGTATATGTATTCTTCGTCGTTTCTTTTTCTCATTCTGTTCATCAGTTGCCCAGTAAACGTTGAACATATAACACGTTAGTGACAAACAAAAGTTATTTACGCGCCATATAAAGCGTCATTTACGTGATATTCTTTTTCGTTTGTTTTGATCATAATGGGTGATGAAGTGGAATTTGTTTATAACACAAGATTACGTAGGAGAAACTTGAGTATTGATTTTTATGACTGAATTTCTTCGGCTTTGATGAGTGATATTCGTCGTGAAAATAGAGATGAAGAAGACGATAAGGAAGAGGATCCATATGGTGGTGATGATGATCGAGATGTTGATTATTTGCCTGAAGAAGATGCATCTGATATTGAGCAGGAAGAAATAGTCAAACCAAATGAAATACTTGACAGTGACGAAGAAATCGAGAACGATGTATTGCATGAGCCGACAGCTACGCCAGAACAAAGTGCTAATGATCATTCTTTCTACGGCAGAGATGGAACAGAATGGAAGAAAGATAAGCCATGTACGGCTATTCGTACTCGTCAACATAATACATATTATGCGATTTTGCTCTGGCCCAAAGCACTAAAACTCCGTTGCTATTGAAGTATTCAAGAAATTTTTTTCATTATCATTTCATTTTATTCATTATCATTTCGGAAACAAATCGATATGCAAGAGAGGCCATTCAAAAATGGAATGAAGCACATCCTGATTCAAAACAAAGAGTTTGGATTGATTTGATTAGCACTGATCTTGATGCATTTATTGGTATTCTTTTGGCCATGGGTGTAACACACAATAATATGCAGAAAGCGGTAGTTTTGTGGCGTTCGGGTTTATTGCCCATTTTTCGTTCAGTTATGTCTTATCATCGATTCAGAATTTTGGCACGATATATTCGTTTTGATAACAGTCGAACCCATCAATTTCGCCAAAGAACTGATAAAGCTGCGCCCATTCGTGTTATATGGAATATCTTGTATAAAAACCTCAAAGATAATTATGACCCGCATGAAAATTTTACTAGCGATGAGCAACTATTTCCATATCGAGGCCGAACAAAATTCACGCAATATATTCCATCAAAACCGGCGAAATACGGCATAAAAATCTGGTGGGCATGTTACTCCAAAACAAAATATCCGTTGCAAGGAAAGTTGTATTGTGACCGAACAGAAGGAGAAGAGCGTGAAGTTGATCAAGGGGAAATTGTGATGCTACAATTACCCAACCGATATGTAAACAGCAGCCGTACAATAATAGCCGATAATTGTTTCGTCACATTGAATGGAGCTAAGCGTCTCGCTGCTATAGTTGGCACCATACGATCCAACAAACGTTGTCTTCCGTCAGATATGAAAAAGAACAATTCTCGACCAGTGCTTTCGTCATTATTTGGTTTTCATGAAAACCTCAGCAGGATAATACTTAATGTAATATCCTTTAATGCAGCGATTAAACTAGCAGGCATTGACTCTACTAGCTTTTTCCTAGTTTGTGATCCGATTTGTACCCACTCTGCCGAAATTATGCTTTTCATTATTTCTTTGTTACTTATTTGGTGTTTGCGGATATAGTTCTCTAATAAGCCACATACAATCATTTAATGTTGATAAATGAAATAAAACGAAATAAATAAAATATCTGTATACTCTGTTTTTCCATTTTCGCAAATTATTATGAAATATAGAACACTGTATCAAATAAGGTGTGAGTGACTGTATGTAAATTCTCATGTTGATGTCGGGAGACAGGACCGGAGATGCATTAAATGCGAACAAATTCAAGCCAACCACAATTGCCACTTTGTGCTTTGGATCGTTGCCTTGGTAAAAGGGAAATCTCGTCATCTTCCTAGTTTATCGGTGCTTTGTAGTTGGTTATCTTTTAGTACAACGTTTTACCCATAATACCCTCAACAAGGACTAAATTTCAAACGCCAGCTGCTTACATACACGCTCATTCCATAATACTGTTACGCCCATGTTTTAGAGTTGGCTGCTTTTTAGGATCTCAGTATAAGGTTTCAGCTAAACATGAGTCATCCGAGTTATCCATCCGAGCCAAAAGGATTAAACTTCGACTCGTCAGAAGAAGTTGCCGTCTTCTAAAAATCAAAACTCTTAGTTTCCAATTTTCTGGTGAACGCAGCTCGTTACATGTTCTTTTATTTTTTGATTGATGCCGAGTTTCTTTCATGCTACTCGGTCATTGAAGCCATGTGCCCGTAGCACTCGACGCACAGTTTCGGTGCGAAATGATTTAGATTTTGTTGAAACTCTGTGGGTTTCCTTCATTTTGCGCACAAATTTGAATCGTCTCGATCAAAGTTGACGAAACGGATACAACAAAAATTTGTTTACCGCTATATAAAGCAAACAAAGTTGTAATGGTTTTGTAAAAGAAAAAATGTCTAAAGATACATTCCAGCTGCAAATGTTTTGTTCGACACTGTATGTAAGTTACTTCAGAAATACTTACATGACATACGCTTTCATTCCCTTTACCATAAGCCGTTATCAAAAATTGCTATATTTTACGTTTTGTGTTGTATAGCATGTCAACCTCAGAACTTACCGATAACACCTACCATTATTACAGAGGATGCCTCTTGTCGAAAATTCACACAATCAACAAAAGCGGACGTAATGGGTCGAGAATCTGAAGATCCCCAACTTCATCTTTGCCGTCCAAAGTGAGGAAAGATATAGTGTGGTTATGATGTTAATGTGGTGGTGGTGCTACCTACCCTAAGGAAGTCCTGGCGGCAGAAATTTGGAGTGAATCACACTACGGCAATTAAAGAAATTTAATTTATGTATTGTATACGCAGTACACACGCAACGGCTGCCGCCGTAGCCGAATGGGTTGATGCGTGACTACTATTCGGAATTCAGAGAGAACGTAGGTTCGAATCTCGGTGAAACCGAATGAAACCAAAATGAAGAAAAAGTGTTTCTAATAGCGGTCGCCCCTGGGCAGGCAATGGCAAGCCTCCGAGAGTATTTTTGCCATGAAAAGCTCCTCATAAAAAATATCTGCCGTTCGGAGTCGGCTTGAAACTGTAGGTCCCTCCATTTGTGCAACAACATCGCACCACAAATAGGAGGAGGAGCTCGACCAAACACTCAAAAAGGGTGTACGCGCAACGTATATAGTACAGACGCAACATTCGCAATTCTTCAACTGTTTCGTCAGTCATAGAAATAGACCGACGATCGGAACGAAAAAATGTCATCCCCACAGTACGTCCCGTTTTAAACTCTTTACACAGCTGTTATATTTAAGATTTCGACATTATTCAGTTCCGTACCGTTGACATTTTTCACGCTTTTGCATGTAATATTTCGTAAGAAACATAAATTTCAGTTAGACTCGTTGCTCAATTAAATTCGATAAGCGAAATACCAAATAATGATATTCACCATATCACAAAAATTGTTTCAATATTCTATAACTAAAATTGTAAGAGAATTGTAAAGTGTAAATTCGTATAATTCAATTATTTAAAGCTATTTTAAAATATATAAAAAGTTTGAAAGTATACGAGGTGTGTTATAAAAAAAACGCCGAATTTTAAAATTTCGCGGGCTAGGTATATTCGACTATTATTTTTTTATGTTGGTACACTCGTCTCGAAGATATGTTCACGGTTTTAGTAATATATCATGTTTAGTTTGTTTGTGAGAGGCATAAATAAGACAAGTGTTTTGCGTGTTCGGCGATTTTCTGCTAACAAAAACAAAATTGATAAAAGAAGTTGCATCAAACTTTGTGTAAAAAATGGAATTAAGTGCTCAAAGATACTTGAAATGTTGACAGTGGCATACGGTGAAAGTACTCTTGAGTCAATAAAATGATCACATGTGGTGGAAGCTTTTTACAGAAGGTCGAAAAGATGTGAATAAGGACGCTCATTCTGAACGCCCCAGCACATCCAAAACCGATGAAAATGTTGAAAAAGTGAAGAAAATTGTTATGGACAATCGTCGAATCATATAAGAAAAAATAATAATCACATAAAAAAAATAATAATCGAAAGATCGTAGTCCGCGAAATTTGAAAATTCACTTTATTTTTTGAACACACCTCGTATATTATATTATGATTAATTTAATTCTTCAAATCATTCAATTTTAAAACTTACTTCAGTTAGAAGTCTTTTCAGACCTTCTACTTCATCTTCCCCTGCATTGAGCTCGCCTCCGGGAAGCTTAAAAAATGTTGTACCCAATTGAAGGAGTAATACATGTGGTAAACCATGTTCATGGACTAAGAGGACGCCTTCCACCGAGCGCCGCATTCCAATACGATCAAATTCCTCTCGCATACGTTGAAATCTCGATGGTACTGATGGGTCTTTCTCAAACAATGGCTCCTTTGTTCCAAATGTGTAATTGGTTAAGGGATATCTGAAAATTTAAATAATTATGTAAAAATAATTAATTGTATATTTTAACACTAAGGAGTAACCAACTAAAAACTAAAATTTTAGAAAACATTAAGCAAAGCAGAAAAAAATTGGACTTGAAAATCGGTTTCCGATTGTTTTTCCTTATTCTGAAACTTTCATTTATTTATAACGGGTGATTTTTTAGCTATTATCTTTTTAAATAGTTGGTTTAAACAGCTGACGTACGTTTCGTGTTTTGTTTCACTGTCAAACATCTTCAGATTGGTCTATAATTTAACCATGAATCGTCTTACAAACGAACAACGCTTGCAAATCATTGAATTTTATTATAAAAATGCGTGTTCTGTTAAGAAAGTTTATCGCGCGCTTCTTCCATTTTATGGTCAGTTTAATCGACCCACTGAAACGGCTATTCGAACTATTGTGACTAAATCTAGAACCAAATTTACATTATTGGACATCAAACCACCAACACGCTTACGTAGAGTGCGAACTGAAGAAAATATCGCAGCTGTATAGGTCAGTGTTAATGATGACCATCAATTATCGATTCGTCGCCGTTCGCTGCTATTGGGCCTTAGTTACTCAATAACGTGGAAAATTTTGCGAAAGGATTTAGGTGTGAAGCCTTTCAAAATACAGCTGGTGCAAGAATTGAAGCCGAACGACCTACCGCAACGCAGAATTTTTGGTGAATGGGCTCTTGGAAAGTTGGCCGAAGATCCACTTTTTTATCGAAAAATTGTGACGAAGCTCATTTTTGAATCAATGGGTACGTAAATAGCAGAATTGTCGTTTTTGGAGTGAAGATCAGCCAGAAGAATTGCAAGAGCTACCAATGTATCCAGAGTCACAGTTTGGTGCGGTCACAGTTTATGGGCTGGAGGTATCATTGGACCGTACTTCTTCAAAGATGCTGCGAATCGCTGTCGTTTGACTTTTTTAACCTGATGTTGGAGAGGATCGTACGAGCCGCAGAACTTAATCGCTCAGGCGCAACATTTTATAAGAGCGTACAATTGTTGGCGTATGCCGATGATATCGATATGAGCTTTACGACGACATAGACATAGCGCAGTGAATAAAGATCCAGCGGCTACGTTGGCTGGGTTATGTCCGAATGGATATAAACGCTCCGGCTTTGAAAGTATTCAATGCGGTACCAGCTGGTGGTAGCAGAGGAAGAGGAAGGCCTCCTCTGCATTGGAAAGATCAGGTGGAGAAGGACTTGGCTTCACTAGGTGTGTCCAATTGGCGCCGATTAGCGTGAGAAAGAAACGACTGGCGCGCTTTGTTAAAATCGGCCAAAATCGCATAAGCGGTTATCACGCCAACTAAGAAGAATCTTCAAACATTAAATTATATGGACTGTACTATCGATTTAAATAAAAATTCCATGCTTTTTTTTGAATTTTACGTGTTTTTTTTTTTTTAAACTTTCCTATAGCTCTTAAAAAATACTCTTTAGTTATTATGTCGGTTAGGTGTTTTTCATCCTGTAACAACATCCTATATAGGGAGCAAAGATTTCTTCGCAAATTTTTATCATAGGCGGTTTCAGCATATGATGAGAGAAAACAGAGATTACTAATGATATGGGATTAAAAAGTAAGTAATCTTAAGAGTAATTAAAAATTCAATACAGCTTTCCAACTTTTTTTACGCCTGAAGGAAAGTATATGTACGACTGACATACCCAGACTGACTGTCCCAGTCCGGTAGGAGAGGAAGGGGCTCGGTTCGAAAGGCCTCATATGCCTCGAGTACCTCCAGCGGTAGGGCTATAAAGTTCATCAGGATCGAGACCAGTAAGATACTGATTACGGTATACTGGAAAAAATTTTAGATTATACAATCTATGTGGTGAAAGGATTATCCTATCACCTCAGTACAGGAGGGCGACTTCTCACGGAAATGGCGGATAGGCTAATGCTACAATCGCCTCCGTCCCGTTAAAACTCTGGTTAAGTTGGTGGTGCAGGCGCAGTTGAGAATTCCTGACTAGTTCCTGTCCTGGCTCTGAACTCTAATGCCCATGAAGCGTAGAGTCAACGCGCGCATGGCCTCCGTGCTTGCATAGATAACCATGGGGGCACTTAGGGAAACTACAATTTCGGGTAAGGATAGCGGCCTGAAGATAAAATGCCAAAGCTGATAGCCGCGCAAATGGCGACGGGCACCAGCACTCTCGCAGTGGCAGAACGACTAGTCACTCCCATCCCAGCGAATGGCAACACAGAAACGATCGCCACAAAATAGAGCGCGTCAATAGACGCAATTGAAATGTCTCCCCGGCTTGCGCTGATTAAAACATGAGAAAGATGGAGGAAGATGCAATCTTCCAATGTAAGCTGGTGATAATGTCAATGCACCAGGCGTCCAGATCTCAAAAAAACACCAACAACGAAGTCAAAGCTGGAGTATCCAAAATGGATCAGCTGGTGGATGAAACGCTGAGCTACAGACGTTCGTGGAAGGCAGCAGAAGACGGAAGGGTGCTCTCGAACCCCCGTAAGACCACTGCCACCCAGCCAATAGCAAATACTCCCACCTCTGCGACGACAAACCCGAAGCGAAAGGCAACCAGTTCGGTTGCTGTAAGAATGCTAGGGCAAATGGACACAGCGAGAACAAAAAGGACCACCTGAGAAAACGGATGAGAGCTGGCAGACAGTTACAAAGAGGGGCAACCAAAAGAAGCCAAAGGATAAGCTAGCCGAGCCAAACAAAAGAAGCAAACCGCGAACACAACACGTAATGCCAGAAGCTGTTGTGATAAAACGCACAGAAAGCCATAGTTATGTAGATATGCTGAAGAACTTGCGCGCGAAGATTACAACTGATGAGTCGGTCAAAAAAAGGAGTCGGTCAGGAAAACGAAGACTGACACCATACTTTTTACATCACACAAGCAAAGTGCGCTGGCACTGATAGAAAAAGACGTACATCAGATACGGGAAACCAGGGCATAAAATAAAAGACTGCAAAGCAGCCCCTGCAGGGTCAAAGAGATGTACTCTAGCTAAGAAGTGACACAGCAGACACTCTGCTCGAACAAATAGCTCTCGAGAGGGAGCTAGATGCGGCCACCATCAGCGAGCTGTACGGACGGATCGCCAAGAGAACCTGGTTCGAGGGCGAAACAGGAACGACCACACTTTGGCTACCCAGCGGTAGTGCATTCGCCGTCAGACAAGCAACGCCACTACTTTCAGGAGAAGAGAGCTGGAGCTCTTCATCTGCGATAGGTGGTGGTTGGACTCCGATTACGGCATTCACAGGACGGGAGTTCAAGAAGGTGGTAACGGTCTCCCGGTGAATGTCGTTTATAGACTGTCTAAATACTGTCCGGTCCAGTAGGTTACGGTCAGTCTTGTCCTGGATTTCGCCAGCGTAGTCTAGGAGGTGTCTCCTGACGTGCCTGGGAGGCGGCTCGGGCTCAAGCAGGTGTCTGCAGGGATGAGACCTACGGTAACATCCGAACAGGAACTGCTTGCTGCGCAATTTGTTGTGCTCCGCAACTGGGAACATTTGTGCCTCGTTATGAAGGTGTTGGATGGGTGACATCAGGAGGCACCCGGTTGCTGTCCGAATGGCGGTATTTTGACAGGTCTGTAGCTTTGTCCACTGCGAATCACTAGTTCCAGGCGACCAGACAGGCGCAGCATAGTTAAGAACCGGCCGGCCAATTGCCTTAAATGTCGAAAGCAACAGTTCTTTGTCTTTGACCCAAGTGCTGCCGGCCAGCGATTTGAGGACCTTGTTGCGATTTTGGACTTTTGTGGCAATTGCGGTTGTATGCGCAGAGAAGGAGAGCAGGCTGTCAAAGGTTACACCCAAAATTTTGGGGTTATTTACAGTCGGAATTGGTGAATCATCGACTTTTACCTTAAGGGACAGCTTGACCTCCTTTGTCCAGGTGGTAAAGAGGGTCGCCGTGGACTTGGTGGGGGAAAGTTGGAGATTCCTCGCAGTGAAAAAGCGAGAAAGGTCGGTGAGGTAGTTGTTCACTTTGGAACACAGGCCATCGATGTCATTGCCCGACGCCATGATCGTGCAGTCGTCAGCGTATGAGATCAGGGAAACTCCCGCTGGTGGTTGGGGGAGCTTCGAGATGTAGAAATTGAACAGCAAGGGAGAAAGGACACCACCCTGCGGTACGCCTTGCTTAATCTTTCTCTGCTTTGAAGTTTGATCTCGAAATATCACTGACGAGTGCCGACCGCTCAGATAGTTCGCGGACCACCTCTTCAGCCCTGGCGGGAGTGTCGACTGATAAATGTCATCTAGTAGCGTGGAATGGCTGACTGTATCGAAAGCCTTTTTCAAGTCCAACGCTACTAGGACAGTCCTCTCGCAGGGGCGGTTTTGGTTAAGCCCGCGATTTATCTGGGCGTTTATGGCGGTGAGTGCAGTGGTGGTGCTGTGCACTCGTCGGAAACCGTGCTGATGTGGGGCTGGGGCCAGGTGTTTCGTGTAGAGTGGGAGTAGGAGGGCTTCAAGTGTCTTCACTACTGGGGAAAGGAGAGTTATCGGCCGATAAGACTCCCCTTGGTTGGCGGGTTTCCCAGGTTTCAGTAGTGGGACCACTCCCCCTGCTTTCCACTTGTCAGGGATGATGAGAGTGGCCATGGACAGATTGAAAACCCTTGTGAGGAATCCTACTCCCAGGGGTCCCAGATGCTTCAGCATTAGCGCGTTTAAGCCGTCAGGGCCAATGGCTTTCGATGATTTCGACTTGTTGATGGCCCCCTGAACCTCATCACCGGAGAAAGTAAGTGGCGCACTGTCGTTCGTCAGTTTGTGCAACCTGCTTCCGTAATAGAAGGCGCTGAAACATGCAATCATCTCTAGTAAGAAGGGAAAATGGGGGAAGCTTCGAAGGGATCTAAACAGCAATCCTTGGGAACTGGACTAGAAAAATGTAACGGGAAAGCTAAACGCCCAATTCACAGCCCCGCACCTAGACAGTGATCCCACCCTTCGCTGAGGAAGAGCTTAAAACCGTGGCAAGAAGACTCAAAAGAAGCAAAGCTTCAGGCTCAGACGGCATCCCAGCTGAGGCTCTTAAACTTGTGGCTGAAAGCCGATCTGACGTGATGCTCGAGGTTTACAATGCATGAACTGCTGTACGACACATCATATGGCCAAAAAAAAGCGGTAACGTCTGGCGCAGCTCAAGGATCTATTATCGGCCCCGATCTCTGAAATCTGAACTACGACGAGAGGACGCCGGGGACACTGAGGACGCTAGGAAGAAGCTGAACCAAGTTATGATTAGGACGCAAATATGGTTTGAGGACCACGCTGAACATAAGACCGAAGTCTTCCTTATGACACGAAGTCACATGCCACTCGAAGTCAGCATGCAAATAGGAGACACGTCATTAGTGACCCAAAAAGTAGTGAAATATCCAAGTATTCAACTTGACTGCAGGCTTACCTTCCGGGCCCAGATACGGCATGCGGCTACCA
Source organism: Anastrepha ludens (assembly GCF_028408465.1). Lineage (NCBI taxonomy): Eukaryota > Metazoa > Arthropoda > Insecta > Diptera > Tephritidae > Anastrepha > Anastrepha ludens. Next base: position 74,073,402 of record NC_071500.1, read on the forward strand.
AAGCAGCAAAGGTTACGGGAATGCTTGGTAGATTAATGGCACGTGAGGCAATACAGGGCAAAAGATGGCTAATTATGGCGCCCAAAAACTCAATTCTCCTGTACGGCAGCGAAGTATGAGTAATTGTGCTAAACTGCAAAGCCAGAGTTACCTCAGCCTACCACACTGTTTCTGGCGCTGCAGTTTTTGTGATCAACGGGGAGATACCCGTCGACCACATCGCCCGGGGAACCAATGGATGCATGGAGAAACCCGTAATCTCTAGCGCCGCAAAACGGAGATTCCAACCATGCTGATGACGTTGCTATAAGTGCGTAAGCATTTTGAACCCACCTCACCAAAAAAAAAAATTTATCCGGATTGACACGGATTTTTCCCCGACCAAGGACTATCACAGTTTACTAGACCTATGTAGTGATTGTGGTTGGTTCTGCGGAATTAGCTGAGAACACCTTCGCCACTCTTCTCATTCCCACTAAAGAGTGCGTAGGCAAACGCGCATCCCGCAAGGTGATCGCTGCTGGTAATCGCAAGTAACACTAAATTCGATACAATTGATATTACCACTATTTTGTGTGGTCACAGGTCACAATTAGCATCAATAACTGTTTGTAGCTGTCTTGGCATAAAAGAAATCAGTTTCTCAAGATCACACACACCGCTCAGGTAGCTTTACCCATGCCACTTTTTTCAGTTCGCGCATAAATTTTCTATTGGATTAAGGTCCGGACTTCGTACAGGTGTATCTATCACTTTGCTGCAGTGATAAAGCATACATGTCCTACATAAAAGTGACTTCTGTTTCGGGTTTTTATCTTAATACAATTTATACTTTAATTTTTGAGGATGTTAGGGGTCTACGAGGCCAAATTTTTGGGCGGCGTTTGTTAGCCCGTTCCTTCCTCAACGCCATGGCTCCAACGCCTTCCGTTGATATGTATCTCCATACCATGACACACAATTTAAAAACTTCTCGGTAGGGATTATAATTTAATTTTTACTTCGTTTGAACTCAATGGCGCAGAAATGTTGACCGTGGCAAATGCTCCTTTTATAAAAATTCTGGAAATACACCCACGGCATTTGTGGAACAACATCAAGACGCACACACCTCAAATAAGAGGAGGAGCTCGGCCTCTTACATATCCAGATTCGCTCCTAACATACTCGAAACCGGCATGCCATATTTCCCCACACAACCCTAACCACTTATTAGGGTCCCCTTAAATCTACTAATGTAACAGTCTTTTCGCTTCGAGGCCATCATGTCGAAACAACATATTTCTTGGGCCTCGGCGTCCCATTAGATGGAATTGATGATAACGACCGGTGATTTCGCCGCAGCTGGCAGGGTTTAGTAAGCTGTTTAAATCCAACAACTGCTAAAATTTTAGACCTTTAAAAATCTCTGATTATAGTAGGCACAAGTGTCTGTTAATAAATTGATTTACTCGTGATTACCAAATGTAACTGAAGAGAAACAATTATTTTTATACACAACAAAACCTATTTTAAAATTTAAAGTACTTCAAAGTACTCCTTATTTATAAAATAAAACCGATATTACCAGGAGCAACGCGATTGCAGACTACATAAAACCAAATATGAATGGATTGTCCAGGGTAATTACTTACAAATTGATTGTGCGATTTATAGCCAAGCACTGACCGGTCGAGTACTTTTGTAAGCCATTATTTACATTGCTATCTACGTGTCCCTGACTACTTCGCCGTGGCCAGCCAGTTCCAGACTTATTCGACACCTGTGACATTGTAACAACGTAATCCGAAGCAGAATTTAATTTAATTGAAAACCAAAAGAAATTGTAAAATCTTCAAATATCTCATTAAAGTCAAAACATGCACTTTTTAATGAAGAAACTAGGCGTCTGAATAAAATAAGTTGCGCGTTGCCATATCATTGCGAAAAAATTCGCATTATTGAAGGTATTCACGGTTCGTGCGAATAAAAATTATTTATCGACACGTTTTGTGAACGATTTTTTCGTATCAAGGCGATTACAAGTAAGCGAAAGCAACGAAAACTGTTAAAATACAACAAAATATGCACACACGCACACACTTTCTTACAACGGCGTCATCGGCAAAAAAACGCAAAAACTGCATTTTTCATTTTTTTAATTCGTGCTTTCAGAATTTAACCCGCGGTACTTCATTTTTATTAGTTTGTTTCATTTAAAATTCACAAACCTTAAAACCACAATATTATCAAACCATTTACTAAATGTTTAAAAAGAGCTAACGAGAAGACACGTCTTTAATTACCAACCTGTCGAAACAGCCAGCTAGACGAAGATGGCCGGTGATCTACATAACACTGACAGGTATATTTGGTCATTGTGCCAAAAATGATGATTTATGAAGCGTGATCAAAATGATTTCATAATTTACTTAAACAACTTTTTAGGTCTTTACTATGAAGTAGTACATTATTACTCAATATATGAATTTTAATATTCAAGAGGAATAGTATGTAATAAATTTTAGAAAGAAAAAAAAGCAAATTGATTACAAAATATTAGTTTAACAATTTGCGGCTTTGGTCCCTGTTGTTATGACAGTGTTGTTCACAGCTCACAGAAGCTTTAATATGAAATATTTGTCACTTTGGGCTTCATCTAAAGGCGAAATGTATGTAGTCCGCACTTTAGTTTCGTAGTGAGTTTCTAACTTTGCAACTATATACATATGTTTTTTTGTACTTTTTTATCAATTGGAGAACCACATACGTAAATAAATATATTAATTTAATTATTAACAACTATCAGAGAACAAAAAATAATTGTTTCGAAATTTGCTCTAGTATCGAAACGTCCGGGACAGAATATTTTTATAAGCTACTTGTTGCTGTTTTCTGCATCTTACTCTACGCTCAGGCGTGCACTTGACGCACAGCAGCTACGGCTTTCGAGCATTTAGAAGACATATTTGCATACATATATTGATGCATACATATGTACAGAACCGCGACCACTCGACATGACAAAAATTCACGATTCACCAAATATTGATTTGATTTCTTTTATGTAAATTTTTGTCATCGTTGGGCGGCTCGTTTTATGAATGAAAGTACTTTGCTCTTACAACTATGAGTTCGAACTTATCAATGCTTTTTTTTTTTTGGTGCTGTACAATATTTGTAGCTGTTCAGCGCCGCCGCGAATAAAAGAATCATGGCTAGTCGCTAGGCTTAGAATTTTGGGCTTATGAATCTATTTTGTTAATAAAGTGAGTGCCCTGTGTGTGCGGTTATATGTACATGCATAGGTGTGTACTAATAAACAAAAATTTTCTGGGAGTTCAGAATACAAATATGCACGTACATAGGCTAGGGAATCAAGTGTGCCCAAGAGAATTGTTTTAGCATTTGTTAAGCAGGAATTCGATCATTCGGGTATTTATTCCCTTATTATTGTATGTAAATATGATAAGGCGATGCCTCGTGAGGTAGGTTATGGTTGCTTCAGTGCATACATATTTGTGCAACACTATATTTATTAAAGCTACAATTGAACTTAGTTGTCCCACATATGCAAATACGTTTCTCTGATTTTTTCTTTTACTTATTTTAAATTTCAAAGTTTTATACTTTCTATAAAATGCGTATATATATAATTCCCTGCAATAAAATTTCGTTTGCCAAATGAACAAATAAATTCCTTCCTAAATGCCGTCGGCAATTTGATTTCACAAATTAATGGCAACATAAGTTGCTTTACTTTTTTTCCTACACTAACTGCTTTACTATCTATATACCCGTTCACCTGACGAGAGAATACTCTATGCGCATGCACATCTGCTTTCACACTGGGAGCGTCAAAATAAAGTGTACAAAGCATTTTGTTATAATATGGATTTTATTTCAGTATTTTATAACAAAACAATATGTTTTAATTTCATGTTTTTTAAATTAGTATTTGATTCTCTACTAATTACTAGAAAACAACAAAAAAATAAATTACAACAACAAAAGTTGTAAGACAAAAACAAAATTTAGTGCATATTTTACGCGTCAAAATAAAGTGTACAGAGATATATTTAACAAAAATGATATCGATTTAGTATTTTGTTGATTTCCCTTATGCTTTGATAACGGAAGACAGTCTTCGGGGCATCGACTCAACTAGTTTTTTGTCACGTCAGATGAAATTTTATCCCACTATTCATTATCTTGTTGAAAGATCCAAGATCCCTGCAAGTCTAATTTCTGCACACTGGTTAGTAAATTACTTTGTAAAATATTCAGATAATCTGTTTTGTTCATGGTACTTTCAATAAAAACCAAATTGCGAACTTCGCTTGCTGCCATACATCCCCACACCATCACTGAACCCCAACCGTGCTTAACTGTGGTTATCGAATTTTGGTCGGCATACTCTTTATTTTTGGTTCTCCTGACTTTAACCGGTTTTTTCTGCTCAAATACCTCGAACTTACTTTCATCGCTAAACAAGACATTATTTCAGAAAGAAACATCCCGATTTTCGCATTTTTTTGGCATAATCAAGACTTTTTTTTATTAACTGCCGATATTAGCGGCTCTTTTCGTGGGAGACGACCATGTAACCCATTTGCGTGCAACGCTCGACGTATTGTACTGGCACTTACGCTAGTATCTGATGCAGTTGAAACTGCTTGTGATATTTTGACCGCACTTTTAAAGGGATTTTTTTCACATCACGCCCTATAGACCTTACTTCAGTCTCATTTAAAAATTTTGGACGGCCTGCACCTGGGCGATTTTCTACTTTGCCGAAGTTTTTGTATTTTTCAACTAATATATTTTTTTACAGTATTATGGCTTCTGTTGACAATAGAGCCAATTTCACGAAAGGTTTTACCTTCATTGCGAAGCTTTAGTACCAGTTCTCTAGCATCAGTCGAAGTTTGTTTATCCATTATTAAAAAAAATAAATAATAGAATTTAATTTACTGTAGACAAAAGCTTTTCACTCTGCCGATCGCAACCAATTAAAATACAATATGAAAAAAGTTTCAATGCACCGAAAAAGGAAGTAAACAACCAAATATAACGGTATTTTTTAACGTACAACATAGCTAAAATGCTACTAATGTACGCTGCACACTTTATTTTGACGCGTAAAATATGCACTAAATTTTGTTTTTGTCTTACAACTTTTGTTGTTGTAATTTATTTTTTGTTGTTTTCTAGTAATTAGTAGCACCTTTAAGTGTCGTATACGGCAACGTATGAAAGAACAGGCATTGGATTCTAGCTTTAGCGCGGATACACTTTCGTTGGATTTACAAAAACGAAATAACGTAAAACTGCGTGAATGAATCAAAGATACATATCTATGGAATGACCAATATTGTGAGAGTTTCTTTCCTTTTCCTTGTTCACTTCACTCGGGAGCATCGGGCCTCTACAAGTCTCAGTCTTGCGTTGGTCTCGTTAATCTATTTTGCTTCCTGGCAGAGTAGGTGATTAGCCTGCCGCTATCAAGGTCAGAGTAGTTCTGTGATAAGCTTTTTCGAATCAAAACCGGTGTTGGAAGTCTTGCTATATGGAGTAATGCAGACTATACACGCTTCAAATGTTGTATCAACACGTTATTTAAAGTAAACACGGATGTTGGATGACTGTTTAGTATATACGTTCCAGCATGATATACATGGCGTTGCCCAACTTTATTATTGCCTTATTAGTGGTGTTGAACATTTCGCAAAATGTGGTATCAACTGAAAATTGGTCAAAATAATAATTGATGAAATTTTATTTTATTATTTTATATTATGTTAATTTAATTTTATATATTTTCGATGTAGATAACTAGAAAAAAATATAAACCCACAAAAAATTAAAACATTTTAATTTTCATGCAACCGTTGAACCAATATGGAAATCGGCTGTACAACTATACTATACATGGCACAACCGTTTATCCAACATGTCCATGTTGATACAATGTATAGCGAAAGCTGATTAATGTGAAAAGTAGAACATGTGGATGTCAATCATACACAGCCAATATGGGTATGTAAATTGTTCTTTTCCGCTGAAGTGTTCACCATGGTAAGTAGAAATCAGTGTAAATTTTATTAAAAAATTCATTGTTTATATTTGTCGTGAAAATTTTATATTTGTAAAGGTTTAATTTAATTAATATTCACATTTTCCGTATAATTTAAGGGTCGTGTCCGAACTAAAACAGTTAAAAAGGCCGCAAAGGTCATGATTGAGAAGTACTACACGCGATTGACGTTGGATTTCCATACGAACAAGCGTATTTGTGAAGAAGTAGCCATCATCCCCACCAAGCCTCTAAGGAATAAAATTGCTGGGTATATTTATTCCCTTATCCTGTAAATAGTTTACTCACGTGTTTTAAAATTTAGGTATGTCACTCACCTGATGGGTCGTTTGCGCCACTCTCAAGTCCGAGGCATATCTATCAAATTGCAGGAAGAAGAGCGCGAGCGACGCGATAATTACGTACCTGCTGTCTCAGCTTTAGAACAGGATATTATCGAAGTTGACTCTGATACAAAAGAAATGCTGAAGCTTCTGGACTTCCATAATATTCGTGGTTTGCAGTTAACTCAGCCTTCAACTGGCGGTACATTTAACAGAAGAAATTAAACCGTGTATTTGATACCAAATATACACATTCTTTTTTTGCGAACGTCTACTCCGTGTCCTTTACTATTATTAACAATTCCTTTTCGGCAATCATTTGTGCGCGACCTAATTGATGCAAGGTGCAGTCTGTCTTATTACTCAAAATTAAAGAAAATTCATTATTTGATATTTACACTCGATCACCGCTTGAGAGTAATTTTAAAAAGTGTTCTAAAAAGAGTGAATATCTGCTTTGTGACGTGGTGAAAAGAGCAACATTATAAGTGTTTTTTATGAACTTCGCTAACAAAAATCACTGCTCATTCAGATTATTAATACTAGGGCCAGTACTCGTCGATTAGAGCTCCTGACAGCCTTTTTTTCTTATATGCACCACAAAGAAGATAGTTTCGGTAGGTAGTCAGAATAGTTGAACTATAGCCTTTTCATTTGACACGTCCATTAAGCCGTTTTTTAAATTTGGTAATATAAAAAGTCCCAGTCAAATCCAGTGAATGTAATGATTTAAACTATGGGCTTGGTCCAGTCACAAAACAGAATTTTTTATAAATATTTACCTCGCCATTGACGGCAACTTAGGGCGAGACTTCTATATGGATGATTTTTAGAAATGTAACACCCAACCACCCAGGTCGTCAATGGGTCCCTCGGAGCTTTTTAAAGCAAAGGAAAAATTTCACATTACGTTTAAAATGTTTTCGTTTGCTTTGAGTAAATCCAGTCAATGAATTTAACGAAAATATATAAAACATTTGAAATTTATCTAAAGTGTACAACTGAATTTAATTCAAAAAATCTTTTGTTTAACTTTTATGAAACCCGACGCTTCGGGAATTTTGATTAACAAGAGTTGAAAGTCGTTTAGACGTTACAAACACGTTGTTACAGAAATTAAAGGTGGTGTTGCGAAAAAAACCTACTTTATTTTTGGCGATTTTAAAATAAATCGAAGAGAAAGGGTTTGTTTATAAACTTGATTATAAAAATCCCTCCAAATGCGGTTTTATGTCGTTAACGCCGTGTAATGTAAGTGTTTTCGGCATTTTCCGTTGTTTCCTCTTCATAAGCAAGAAAGCAAGGCGAATTTATTACAGGTGACAGCGAACACATATAAGTAAAACCCTACATGTATTTGTTGTTGCGTTTGGTGCAAGCATCATGTCAAAATCAGCAAGCAAATGTAAACATACCAATACATACAAACAAAGCATATCATTTTGACGTAAGCCATACCTACGGCGAAAACTTCAGCTGGGTGAATGCTGTCACCTTATTAAATCCACCTTGCAAGAAAGGAATTCCATTTATTTGAATTTTCGTTTAGATGAAGTCACAATGACTTCGCATAAAAACGCAAAAAAATGCATTTGGAGGCTTTATATTAGTGTCAAGCTATCATAGTTGAACACGCGGCTCTTGATTTTTATTATGTAGATTTAAATGTAACGGGTTTCGAAAGGTGTCACTTTAGGTACTCAATTTGCCTTGATAATGGCCGATATTTTCAACCCAATGAGGAATTAATGACGCTTCAGAAAATGTTTCGTAAAATTTGTTTTAGCAGTGTTAGGGTATATTCAGAAACGCATTATAATCCGCAGTAATTGCAATGTTGGCTGTCAAAGTGACAATTCATGCAATTGATACATTTGCTGACGTTTTGCTGCATTTAAGAACGCGCTCTGCAGTGAAATGGAATTATTACTAAGTTTAGTAGCTGACGATGCATGTGAGTCAAAAACTGATAATTTTTTATTAAATAAAAAAAAAAAAAACGCGTAAAGCTTAAAAGAATGTTCCTGTTGATCTTCTTGACTTTATTAGTTTTTTTTATTTCTTCCATAACCTTATTCCAGAGGCCGCTTTCCTTCCTCATTCCTGAGGAGAACTCGCTTTCCATGCTGTCTTACTTTGAGCAGCAATTTTACTTCGAAAGTACTAAAATAATCGCTAAAACAAAGAAAAATGTAATGAAATATAGTTCAACTATCGTGTTTTCAATGTATGTTTTCATAAAAAGCTAAACAATTACTATTATACTTACTTTTCATCAGATATCGTTAAATGGCAGTCTTACAATTTTTCCTCCAATATTGCGCGACTTTTTATGCAGAAATGACATTTAAGAACGCGTTGCAATTGCAGTGGTACCATACTTGCGTTTTTGAACGCTATGCTCATATTGCAAACGTATGTTGCGCATTATAATGCCCTATCTACCGGGTAGAATTCTCTTCCTTTTGCGTAGAACTGTGCAATATTCAGTATAATGCGCACTCTTTGAAAAAAGGATGTAAATTGGGATAGAGGGAACTGGGGAATATTTTATTTTATTTATTTATTTCAAGAAGCCAAGAAAAACTTATTTCAAAACAAAAACTAAAGAATAATGAAGACATTTACTTACATAATTAAATTACAATCTTACATCTAACTAAAATATAAAGTTGAATTGTACAGAAAACTCTTTTATTTTAAACTGAGAAATTTAGGAAGGTTGAATTGGAGATCTCATTAAAATCATGAAAAGCAGGTTCAGTTTAAGAATTATAAGCATAATGTATTTTTTGCATTGGGTATTTTTTAAACAAAAATTGGGAATTTTTAATTTCCACACCAACATTGAGGTTAGTATTTAGTGAGCGGATGCCCAATAACCTTATATCACTCGTATACACCTACATATTCTAAAACTAAGCACAATCCGTATGAAATATGTACATAAATAAGCAAAAAATTTAAAAATGTATATATCACTGAAATTATTTAAAACTGAAATACAAAAGTAATTTAATAATAATAAAGTAATGAACACGAAAAACATAAGTTATAACTAAATACATAACATATTGCGATTTTTTAATATAACACAGAAAGTAGGTAACAAAAATAAACAAAATTCTCAAAAAACGAATAGAATAAGTGAATGACTTAGTAATTTTGTGATTTGTAAGATTTAAACTAATCAAACTAATGAAAACGAAGTGCCCTGTGTTAAATTGTGAAAGCACAAATGAATATAAAGCCTCCAAATGCAGTTTTTTGTGTTTTCATGTGGAAGACGCCTTGGCAAGAATGCGGTGCGCGTCTTGATGTTGTTCCACAAATGGAGGGACCTACAGTTTCAAGCCGACTCCGACCGACAGATATTTTTATGAGGAGCTTTTTCATGGCAGAAATACACTCGGAGGTTTGCCATTGCCTGCCGAGGGGCGACCGCTATTAGAAAAATGTTTTTTTTATTAATTTTGGTTTCACCGAGATTCGAACCAACGTTCGCTCTGCGAATTCCGAATGGTAGTCGCGCACCAACCCATTCGGCTACGGCGGCCGCCTTCCTCTTTACAAACAGGTAATCCGCCTTCCTTTTGCTTGTTCATTCATCCGCTCTTACGACACGGCGAGATCGAAATTCATTCTTGATGTAACCACATTGGATTGTCGTCCGATTTTGTATTATAATACGTTCACATATAAGTAGATGATCTGCTTTTTCGCGCTTAAGTCAAAATCCGAAATTAAAAAGCGCGATTTCCCATACAAAATTTCTCTCCCAAAATCTGAGATTATAAATAAATCCTAAATAATAACGATACTTTTTGAGATACAACCCTGTGTTTTCTGTGTTATCGATAGTTTATATTACGAATGCAAGGAGAAACATTAATATAAAAACTAAATGAAATGGATGCCGGCATAGAGAAAAAAGTTTGTATACATAATTCTAATAAAATGTTTGTTAAATATTATTAATTATGTATACAGTTAAGAGAACAAAGCGTGTGTCCATAAACGTTTTGTCCTCTTATTACTTATTATAAAATGTGATATAGAATTTCCCATGCGTATTGCTGCCGTAATTTTTTGCAACCTCAATAAACGTCGCAAACGGATTTCCTCCAACTATTTATTATTATCAGCCAATTGCGCAATTACATTAGCTATTCCTTTTCCTTGTATTTTCTTCCTATCGTTAATAATAATTAAAGAAACCAAAAACACCGAATATTTCACAAAATAATTTCTTTGAAGAAAAACCTCTCAAAGCAGTATTGACAGCTGATTGTAAATTTTGCAGGTAATCTGCCATATGTAAACGGGTAGATTACTTTGGTGATTAATGCATATGTGAACGTATTATTACATATAGTTACCGTCGCTTAACCCGTTAGAGTAAATATTTTTTAAGCGTGAAAGATTTTAGCCAACTAAATTATTGTATTAGGCCTTATCGTTCGTGAATGTGGTCTTCGATTTTAGAGGAATTTGAACAGCTGGCAACACTGCGTAAACATTTGCTGAGGTTAGAGTTTGGCAATGGCTTTGGACAGTTGTGGATCTAATGTTTGTCCCGCATTAGCAGGTAAATTATTTATAATTAAGGTTTTAATTTGTCATGTGGTTTTGTATGGGACACTAAAAAGTGTTTGTAACTTTTAAGTTCGTTCTAGCGTTGGAGTCGAACTGTGGTCTTGCGAAAATACGAATTTGCAATATGAGTACAAATCATATCTTCCGAGGGAAGAGACCCGAAATTGTCGATCTATGTCGTTCAGTGCGGATGGACAATATTTCGCTTATTCCAATGGTAACGAAATAAAAGTGCTGAATACGACGGATTGGAAGGTCAAATGTACGATGCCACGTCCAAAAGCCTTTTACCTCAAATTCTCTCCACTTGGAAACTATCTATCTACGTGGGAATTGTACACTGTTACCAAAGACAAACCGGAAGGTTCATCAAATATGTTCATGTATGATCTAAGTACTGGATCGGAAGTGTTTGATATTGTTCAAAAGAATCAAACGGATTGGGAACCGTCGTGGTCATCTGACGAGTCGCTTTTTGCGGTAGTAATAGGTGGTGAAGCCCTGTTTTTTGATGTATCTGGCGATATTAAAAATTTTAGCCACTCTGCTCGTAAAATTGGTGGCAGCAGGGGTGCTGTGGTGTCAATATCTCCAGGTCCAAGTCCTCCTTGCGTTGCTGTGTACACTCCTGGCGCTAAGGGAGGTCCTTCAATGTGCAAAGTTTATAAATATCCTTCACTTTCACAAAATCAAGCTATAGCTTGTAAAAGCTTTTTTCAAGCCGATCGTGTTGATTTACTTTGGAATAAGCGGGGCTCTGGTCTACTACTATTGACATCTACCGAAGTGGATAAGAGTGGCGCATCATATTACGGAAATCAAGCCCTACATTTTATGGCGACGAAAGGAGACTCTTGCTCTGTGCCGTTGTGTAAGTAAATTTTTTCTATCATTCATTTTTCTATCAAACCAGGCAAATTAATCATTTGTCATATATCATAATTATATTTTGTTTCAATATTTTAGAAGTTGAGGATGCCCCTTGGTTAATTTTGTTGAAGCCAACAAATATTAACACACACACTTAGTCAAAAACCCAAACTTTAATTTAAAATCAAATTTTAAAAATTCTGTCCTCCGTTTTAAAAATGCATTTGTTTCTGCATATAGTATATATGTATACAGGGTGAACGGTATGAAGTCTTATCTATTCAAAACACCATAACTTTTTTGTGTAAAATTAGTTTTTATTGATTTGAAAGACAAAATTGTTCAAAAATGATTACAATTGTAACATATATTCACTTTAGCTCGATATGACCACCTTTTGCCTTGACTATAGCCGTCAAACGGTCAAAAAAAAAAAAGTTGCATGCTGTATGAATGTGATCTTGAGGTATTTTGGCCCATTCTCGTATAACCGCGTTTTTCAGGGCATCCATACAGGCATATTTTTTAGTCCTCACCTTGCTCTCCAAAATGGACCAGATTGAATAGTCCATCGGATTTGCGTCTGGCGAAATCGAAAGCCATAGTGTGGACGAAATGAAGTGTGGAACATGATTTTTTAACCATTCTTGGTTCACACGAGCTTTATGAGACGGTACCGAGTCCTGTGGGAACGTCCATGGTCTACGACCGAAATGTTTGCGTGTCCACGACTCTAAAGCAGCTTCTAAAACATTTTCCCGATAATAAGTCGTATTCACTTTGACACCAGACTCGATAAAAACGATTGGAGAGCGTCCATCAGCGGTCACTGCGGCACAAACCATTATTTGCGATGGGAAATTGCTTCGAGTGGCCATACGTAGGCTCAAATTCTCGTATGGGCGTTCGGTCAAGTAAACACGATCGTTTTGAGTGTTTATGAACTGCTCAATTGGGAATTTTTTTTCATCAGAAAACACAATGCTAGGAAATTCGCCACGTTCGTGCAAGCTCAACAACTCCTTTGCTCTTTCGCACCGAACTTTTTTTTTTGCTGGGGTGAAAGATCTAGTGCTTTTTGGAACTTGTAAGCCTTGAACTTGGGCTCATTTTTCAATTTGCGTCGAATGCTGTCTTGCGATATTTTCAGTTCTTTGGCTATTTTTCTTCCATTTCGACGTGGATTTCGTTCAAGTTGAGCCTTCGCTTTCCCAACCATTTCTGGAGTTGTTGCGGTTTTTTTGGTCCACCTCCATAGCATTTTGCAATGCTACCAGTATCATTGTAACGTTTTATAGTGCGGTACACAAACATTTTATTCACTTTGAGGTGACTGAGCTGGTTGTGATTTTCCAGCCGAATATGTCGCAATCACACTATTACGTTTGAATTCCATCACAGAAAAAAAAGTTCAACAAAACTGAGACACAAATGCTTTATAAACAATATATTGAACTGTCATTAGAACAATTTTGACGTTAATGTCATGAGACAAGCAGTGTGAAGTTGCTAACACTTCATATCGTTCACCCTGTATATATGAAAATATTCGATCAGTAACTTTCCCCACTTCCGTGGACTTCTACACATGGAACCATCTATATTCAATGGTTTTTATTCGTTGGCGGCCGCCGCAGCCGAATATGTTGGTGCGTGACTACCATTCGGAATTCGGAAACAACGTAGGTTCGAATCTCGGTGAAACACCGAAATGAAGAAAAAATTGTAGTTGTGTTTTGTCCTGGATCTCTCTGTAGTCAGAGAGATGTATCTTTATTCGGCTGGGAGGTGACACAGGTTCACACACCCTAGAAATAAGTACTTGCTGAGCATTTTGCTATGCTTCTTTACCGGGAGCATAGAAGCCTCGTTGTAAAGGTGTTGTAGAGAAGACGAGACATCCCGCGGCTGTCCTAATAGCAGTATTTTGACGGGGCTGGTGCTTTGTCCACTGTGAATCACTAGTTTCAGGTAACCAGAAGGGCGTAGCGTAATTTAGTACCAGCCGGCCAATTGCTTTAAATGTCGGCAGGAACAATTCTTTGTCTTTGACCCAAGAATGCCGGCTAGCGATTTGAGGACCGTGTTGCGATTTTGGACCTTGGTGGCAATTGCGGTTGTGTGCGCACAACGAGAGAGCAAACTGTCTAAGATTACTCCTAAACTTTTGGGGTTGTTTACAGTCGGAATTGGTGTGTCGTCGACTTTGACCTTGAGTTGCAGTTTGACCTCCTTGTCCAGGTGGTAAAGAGGGTTCCCGTGGACTTTGTGGGGAAAGTTGTAGATTCCTCGCAGTGAAAAAGCGAGAAAGATTGGTGGGGTAATCGTTTACTTTGGCACACAGTCTATCAATAACATTGCCCGACGCCATTATTGTGAAATCGTCAGCGTAAGAGACCTCGAAGACTCCCACTGGTGGCTGGGGGATCTTCAATATATAAAGGATGCCAAATGAATTGTCGGCTAAATAAATTCGCTCATTTCTTCGGGTCCGACGAAGTACGGAGACGAAAGTGATTGCCACCTTGTAGTGGGATATCGGCCGTCATAGTCGAATGGGTCGGTGCGCGACTACCAATCAGAAGTGCAAGGCTCGAATCTCCGTTCATGAAACACCAAATGATAAGAAACCTTTTTTTCTAATAACGGTCGTCCCTCGATTGGAAATAGCAAACTTCCGAGTGTATTTGTGCCATGAAAAAGCTTCATAAGCTTTCTGTATTCTTGTTAGGAAGTGTGGTGCCGAGTATCGCTAGTTCATCGGCCCTACAATTGCCCTCTATATCGCAATAACCAGGAACCTATGTTACATTTTGGCGGAATCAGTCAGCCATTTTGCTAAGAGATGTGCGGCAGCCAAGAAATGCCTTAGAGGTTATCGACTGCTTTGTGAGGGATTTTATCGCAGTATGGTTGTCAGTGAAAATGTAGATATCATTGCCCAGTATCACATCACATTTGTGTCATGGCCTCAATTACTGTCATTAGTTCAGCCAGAAAAACACTGCTATATTCGGGGAGCCGAAAACTAGAGGATACTCGCGGATATTTGGAATACACACCTTCCCCTACCTTGCCCTGAATATTTGAGCCGTCTATAGATGTAGGCGAGCCTTTGAACCTTGTCACCCTCTTAATGTTCACACCCTTATCAAGGGTGGTACTATGATATTTTTCCACGTTTAAGAGCAGGTGTCTTATGTTTCTTGCTATTACAAAATCATCGGCGTGTGAAATTAAATTTCATCCAATTACCATCTTTTATTAGAAAACTAGGGTTAGGACTCATTTATAATACTTTACGGAGTCTACTGGTTTTCGAAGTGCTTTCTATCTTTTGACATTAGTCTCTCCAAGGCGATCTTTTAGCCGCCCTTATAGCATACATAAATCTGCCTTGGCAGTCTTTATATTCGCCTCTCTTAATATATGCAAAGGGTCTCCATCGTTTAGTTGCTTTTTATGTGCTGTACAATAGGCACATATGCTCTGAGAATGAGTTGCTTGTGGACACTACAGACGTCAAGAACCAATTTCCTAGTGGATGTTAGGAAGGCACTTAGGTGCTAATTCGAAGATTGTTACACATAATAAATTCCAAAATTTACTCACTGGCCGCGTATGTTTCTGAACTCCCAAAATTTTGACGGTATGTGTTAGCATTAGATCCTGATATCAGGAAGTACGCGACTTGAGGCTTCTTTTACTGCAATTCTTATGAGTTGCGGGGGGGTGGCTTCTTCGCATTGTGTTCCCTACAAGAGGAGGCCAGTCATATCGTCCTTCCACAGGACTCAAAAGCTATGATGACGTTGTCCGTATTGGTAAATTATATCAATATATGCGACTATACCAATATGCACGGCTTGGGTTTAACTTTGTTGGTGACATAGACCAGCTTATTTTCTTTATTGCTCAATCCGCAAGCCCGATCTTTTATGACCCATTCTTCTTGTATGAGGACGATCCCTTTCAGCGAGACGAAGGATGAGAGCAGCTAAGGTCGCCTTACTGTAGTCGAGATTGATATGGATAATCTTCACCATCGCTTGTGTGAGTTACCGATGTAAAACAAACCAGAATTTGGATTCTCAGCGGATGTGTCACCGCATAAGTCAGAGTTCTTCCCCTCCGAGAAAAAGATGAAATAATTCAGACCAATTTGTAAGAATTGAAGTAGATTTAGGTTTATTATATATATTTTATAATATATATATATGCCGTAGATCCGAAGCTGTTAGACATCTCCAGCCTCTACGTCATAGAAAATAGAGCATTTAAGGATGCAGAAATACATTCGACAACTACTGGTACCATTTGTATATCAGTAAGCCTTAAAGGATATTCGTAGAAGGTCCATTATTACATTTGCAGTCGCCACTTATTACCGACAGAAACATACTTTTGTTTGTTTTCTTGCATTTTTTAAAAGAAATCAGTATGAATCAACCCGTTTATTAAAAATGAAATTATCAGTTAAAAAATAAAAAATATTTACATATTCAGTTAAAAAATGCCTTGAATAATGAGTAAAACTCCCTAAGTTCAATATCGTAACAGATGCACCAATACATGTTTGTCAACAGACACGGTTAAAAAATTATATTCATAATTCAGCACAAAAAATATCGTGTCTGCTCTGGAGGCCCATGCTCTTAGATTGCCGAACCCAGGGTTCTTGGATTAGGCAGATATCAATGTTTTCCTCCCTGGGGATCACACAGAGGTTATCCGTGGCTAAACTAGCGTAGCGAATATTAATCTAAGCTACCCTTAACATTACTTTGTTCAAGGATGCTCAACAAAGCCTTTTCCATGGCCTCCCCAGGCTCCGAGGATTTCATGGAGCTCTTGGGCTCGGTCGGATAACTCGGGCAGATGAGGTAAAAATAAATTTATTTGGACCAGATAGCAGACCTTTTATACGGCCCGCTGCCAATTCGGAGCTCAAACCTCAAAATTTGCAAGTGACTATAAAAAGCAAGCCACAAATAATACAAACATTGTTAATATTATATATAAATGCCTCCACATTGCGCAATCACCGGATTTGAACGTCATCCAAAATTTGTGGTCGGTTTTGATCTCAAAAAGGCGATACTTGAAGAGTGGAACCAAATTAGTCAAGAATACGCATAAAAATTGGTTGGCTCCATGCCGAGTAGACATCAAGCTATTGATAATAAAGAATACCCAACAAAATACTAAATATCTTAAAATTAAAAAAAAATTAGAAATAAATAGTTGCTCTTTTTTAACTGTATCATTTAATCTGCGGCGTGAATTATCCCCATGTTTCTTTTTGTTTTTTGCATTACAATGATATGAGCTGACACGAGGTCAGTCCATTAGTTCGTGCGTATTTTACCCATAATTTCACTTTTGTACGATTTTTGCATACAACAAATTTTTCGCTGAATATAACGGAACTATTTATATATTTTTTGATATATTGCGCATTCAACAAGTGATTTTAATCGCGGATAGAAGCACGTGTTGTTAAAAAATAAAATAGAATCTTCGAACGCGTATAAGAAGCATATTTTGTATTTTTTTTTATAAAAGTGGTAAAAATGCAACAACTGCTGCTGCAAAAATAAACACTGTTCACGGAGAGGATACCGTGAGTGTAAGGACTGCGCAAAGTGGTTTTCAATATTCCGAAGTTGTCGTTCTGAAGTCTTTAACTCCGACTCCTTGCTCGAACTCGTAGCAGCTGAGCCAAATTTGACAGTCGATATGATAGCTCAGAGGTTAAATTCATGGCATGGAACAGTTCACAGGCACCTGGTTCAGTTGGGAAAGGTTTCACAGCTGGGATAGACTCTCCGTCGCTAACCTGCAGCAGTGAGTGAATGTGTGTTCTCAGCTGCTACACCGGCTTGAAAATGAAAGTTTTTTGAAGCGTATCGTTACTGGTGATGAAAAATGGGTCATTTACAATAATCCTGTTCACAAACGCTAATGGTTAGATAAAGATGAAACACCAGAACCGACCCCTAGAGATGGCCTTAACCCCAAGAATATTCTCCTGTCTATTTGGTGCGATATGGCCGGTATTGTTTATTATCAGGCCGATAGTCCTAGCTACTAGTGCCTTTCGTAATGCAATATAGTTATTTATAATTATATTTCTAATAAATAAATAAATAAATGTTTATTATGAACTTCTGGAACCAAACCAGACGATAACTGCTGATTATTATTCGCTTCATCTATCAAACCTGAATGAGGCTCTTAACAAAAATCGAACGTCTTTAGCGAATAGACGTCAAGTTTTGTTTCACCACGACAACGCAAGACCTCATACCGCAAGGCAAGCTGAACGAGCTCGGATGGCAGCCGGTTCTACGTTACCGGAACGACTCGGGGCTTTCCCGACCAAGGGCTGCCGCCCCAGTAAACTCGCCCTGCCGCCTTATTGATCTGTATAATGTAGTCTTGACCTCCAACAGCAGTTACTGGTTTTGCCATGCTCAACACTTTCCAGTCGGCTGTCGGCACGTCCGTGTTTTGTCTTTGTAGCAGCCGCAGTGCATTTTCCGGTTTTACCACTCGCGGAATGAAAACCTTTGCCTCCGGTATTGAGATCTACAATTTCGAGTGATGCCCCCTCCCACAGGCCTTGAAGCGTTTTTACTGCTTCCTTTAGCCATGTGAGCGTGGGGTCATCCTTACATTTTATAATTTTGACGCCGCTGAACCCCCCTGCTCCGTCAAATGCTGGAATGGGTGCGTTCGGCTCTGCGTCCATTTTTGTAAATAGGGTTTCCAGTAGCTTCATTTCCACTACCTTCCACCGTTCCTGCGACATTCGTCCCAGCTTGTCACTATGGTCAGTGAGTGTCACTATCAGATGGTTTTTGGTAATTTCACTGGCCGCTGCCGCTGCTTTCGACGTCATAGGTCTTTCGTTGTCTCCGTTTTTCGGTTTAGCCATCTCGTGCCTGTGCTTCTGCTTTTTCGATGGTACTGAGCAGAACGCTGCCTCTTGATGGCTAGTTCTTCTTCTATTTTGTTCGCATACTTTGGATTGGATTCTGCGAACATTGGTTTTGCTGCGTAGTAGGCCCGGCCATTTTTTATCTCCTCTCTGGCCCAAGCGAACCGTTCCTCCTCTTGCTTCGTCAGGTTGGACTTGCTGCCAAATCGGTCACAAACTTTGAACGCGGCCTTGTATCGAGCTTTGGCCTTCAGCTTCTCTTTGTCGGGCTTGATCCTTGGCCTGTTCTTGCTATCGGAGCAGCAAATAAGTTATCGAATTAACCTGAGGCTAGAAGAAATTTGAGAGAGAGAACAATAATTTAATTTTTGATTAGAGTGACTATATTTCTAATCATATCGTACCAAAATTACCATACATTTGATTTAATATTTCTTTATTTTTAATTTTTTCCTTTACATTCTAGCAAAAGAAGGACCTGTTCATTGCGTGAAATGGAGCCCAAAAGCAACCGAATTCGTTGTCGTTTACGGATATATGCCTTCCAAGGCAGCTCTGTACAACTTGAAATGTGATGTAGTTTTCGATTTTGGAGAAGGTCCACGGAACTGCGCTTATTTTAATAATTTCGGGAATTATATCCTTTAAAAAATACATTTTTCATTATTTTATTTTCTCTTATTACCATGTAAATGCGTGTAAAATTTTAATCTTTATAAGATTTCCTTAACAGTTGACACTGTTAGCTTTAGCAGGGTTTGGTAATTTGCCAGGCAACGTAGAAATTTGGGACTTAAAGAAGAAGGAAAAATTTACCAGCATAAAGTGCCCTGATACAACGTTTTTCGAGTGGAATCCTAACGGCATGTACTTTGTTTCAGCGACAACAGCACCAAGACTGCGAATTGGAAACGGGTATGTAAAGTTTATTAAATACAACAAAATTTGTATAATTCCTATCCCCAAGAGCCATCCCTCCGTATAACTACCTGATATTTGTTTCTGATACTATATCTGATAGTATATTAGTTTCTGATGATAATTTAATTAGAACATCGCGTGAAATACAAACAATCGCTCTATTCTCTAATCCATTTATAAGTTAACCTGAAAAATCCTTGCTTTAATATGAATTTACATTCAGTTAACGTAAGTACAAATAATTTCAATTTATAAATCTGTATTTTTTTCGACTATTATTCAGATCCTTTTATTTTAAACTGCTGGGCTAGATTCTTTTACTCGAAAAAAGTTCTAAGCTTAACCCCAACATGTAGTGCTACTATTATGTTTATCAATAATCAGGCATGTCGTAAAACCCAAATATTATGGGAATCTAATTCGCATAAAAAAAATTATGTTCGTGCTGTCTTCATGTGCGTGAGATGTCCGCATTGTTTTATGATTTTTTTCTCGCAAGCGAGATACAGTGTCTGGAAATTTGAAAGCATACTTTTTCATTCGTCAGGCTAGAAGGTATTGGTCTGCGCGTTAATCAATTCAAGGAAGTTAGAAAGCTTTTCTAAGGAAAAAGGCATCCGTCAGTAATTATCCCTTAGTATTCTTTAAGAAATATCTAACGGCGGTTTTACAAAATGGTGCGCAAGGGCTAGTTGGATTCTGGACGAATCACCACTTACAAAATCCCACTTTTTCACTTATTTCTCGCCCAGTATATTTTATATTTCATAGGGCCAATGCTTTGATATTGTAATTTTTGGTAACTTTCATACATTCGGTTTTACACAATAAATGAATTTTGAACCTTCTAAACCCATTTCATATCCGCAACTGTATATAATTGAAATAATTGTATTATTCACCAGTAAATAGCTGTAAATAGATTTTTTAATATTTATATTATTTTTGGGTTTTTAGATTTAAAGTGTATCACTACTCTGGAGCATTAGTGCACGAAACAATATGGCCACAAGGACAAGAACTTTTAGGGATAGAATGGCAGAAATATTCTGATAATAAGTTTGAAGAGCCAATAATAACAAAAGTAAAGCCCGAAGGAATAAAATCCAGTTTACCAGAAGCCAGCAAAAAGGCGTACACTCCACCTCATCTTCGAATGATCAAAGAGGGGAAAGACCCAGAACAATTTATGCCGCGTCCGCAAGTCAAAACTAATGCAACACTGCCAGGTAATTTTCTTGTGTTTGTTGAAAATATAAATAATTCTGCATTAATATCGATGCGTGTACAAGCTAAATACCTAACCGGGAATTACAATACATTAAAAAAAACTCGCATTTTTCTCACCGCGATACGAAGGTAAAAAATCTAAATTAGACATAGGATGATATGGACAATAGGAGGTGATGTTCGGATGGCCCAAAATGTAAATTTCAGTCAGTTATATTATTTTTTGTCGCCGCGATCAGTTTTGCTTAAAAATATCAAATCCAAAGTACGCCTAAATTTATTTGGAATGAGAGCAATACTTAATGAGTTATGTAATAGGAAAATTTCATTAGTACTACTAACATCGCAAGCAAGCAGAGCTGATTTGGAGATAGTACCTGACCACATAATATTGCATGGGTTAATGCCATCCAACACGCACAGATGATCATCGCCTATTTTATTCAAAGCTAGTGTTATAATATTATCGCTATGGACTGCGTGGAGGCTGGTGGCGGCAACTATTTTCCTCAATGTACGAAGCACTCACAAAAAGTGAGTCAGAAATACCACGAATGCAAATACAGTATTGGTCGAGTAAGGCATTCTGATTTACAAGACCGACGAGAGAAGCATGATGTACAGCGATAAGATCGCCGAAGGCTCTAAAACAGACAGTAAGAATCGAACTCCTGTGTTTACGAAATACAGCATAAAGTTAAGAGCCAAAATACTCACCTCTCAAAAGCTTTCATTCCCACAAATCTCATGACGATAACATCGCATTCAATTCGCAAACATACAAGTTGAGTTTAAATTCTAAGAGCAGAAATATTTATTTTGGTAATATATAATGTTATATTATCAGATACTTTGGGCTACTCGTCATAAGGGCATGAGCTATAAGAATCACATCGACTGACCAGAATCGAGGACTCAATAGTTTCCTTAAATGTGATGAAGTTACGTCTAAATTGAAATTGAGACTTTTCAGTTTATCTTCGCCATCTTTACGCACGTAGTTGTTTACAAACAAAACGCAAACCGGCCGCGTAGTCGAATGGGCTGATGCCTGACTACCATTCAAAATTCAGAGAACGTAGATTCGAATCTCCGTGAAACACCAAAATGAAAAAAGGTTTTTCTAATAGCGGCCACCCCTCAGGCAATAGCAAACCTCCGAGTGTATTTCTGCCATGAGAAAAATCCTCTTAAAAAAAAATCTGCCGTTCAGAGTCGGCTTAAAAGTGTAGGCCCCTCCATATGTGGAACAACATCAAGACACCCGCCACATATAGGAGGAGGAGCTCGGCCAAACACCCAAAAAGGGTGTAAGCGCTAATTATATACAATATAATATATATACACTACCGGTCAAAAGTTTGGGTTCACTTGAAAAATTGTAAAAAATGTTCAAATAGTCGTGATTTTCTTCGTCAAATATTTTTAATATCGTTATGTTACAGAAATTAATTGTGTTTAATACAAAATATGTTAACTTTTAAAGAAACCCGCAAGTATTTGTTCATATTTTCGATTCCTCGAAATATCCGCCTTTTGCTCGTATTACAGCATCGCATATTCTGGGCAACCTATCAATTAATTTACGCAAAGATTCTGCTGTTATTTGATTCCAGCGATTTTGCAGAAATATCCAAAGTTGTTTTGTATTAGTAGGTTGCAATTTTCTTACTTCTCTGCCCAACTCGTCCCACAGCAACTCGATCGGGTTACAATCCGGCGACTGAGGAGGCCATTCCATATATTTGAGTTGTTTTTGATTTTCTTTGGCTGCAATGTAATCCTGGCAAAATTTTGAAGTGTGCTTAGGATCGTTATCCTACTGGAAAACGAATCCGCTGCCCTCAAGTATTTTCCCACACGGAAAAGCGTGCCGTTGAAGTATGTTGTGGTAGACTTTTTTGTCCATAATACCCTCAATTTGCACAATGTCTCCAACTTTGTCTCCAGCAAAGCATCCCCAGACTAACACTGACCCTCCACCATGCTTAACTGTGGGAACCACGCATTGGTTCATCATGCGTTCACCGGCAAAACGACGAACATATTAGCGGCGTCGTTTGTTGGAAATTTCAAATTTGGACTCGTCCGTGAACAAGACTTTAGACCATTGTTCAGTTGTCCACTCTTTATGTGTTTTAGCCCAATTAAGTCTCTTTACTTTATTTTGCTTTCGAAGTAAAGGTTTTTTTGGCGGCGACGCACCCTTTTAGGCCGTAGTTTCTTAGTCGTCGCTGTACCGTCGAAACAGATACTGAAGCTTCGCGCGAGGAATTGAGTTGTTCGCGAATTTCAGGGGCTGTTAGAAAACGATTTTTTTTGCTTACAACACATATGAACGTATCCTCTCCTTTTGACGTAGTTTTAGGCCTCTCAGAACGATGACGGCTCTGATTGCACCCAGTATCGCTCTTTCTTTGTAACGTTCTCATGACAGCATTTTGAGAGACATTACATTTCGAAGCAATTTTTCGCGTTGAATAGCCTTCTCCATGTAGTGCTGCAATGACTGCTCGTGTTTCTACACTAAGCTCGGCTTTCCGACCCATTTTTCTACAAATAAAACAAGAAATATGTAGTTTTATTTAAATTTTAATAATTAGAAGATCATTTTTGTATAACGTCGACTTGTATGTAAGTTTTTGTAAAACAGTTATTTTTTTGGAATACAAAAAATTGTTTTTCTTACCTTTTTGATAACAAAGATGACACCAACAATTAGAAATATAACTCTTGAAGCGAGTTTTGCAGCAATAAGATGTTACGCGTAATAGGCAGTAGACGCATTGACAGAATGCAGCAAGTCATAACACGTCCATGCTTGATCTACGCTTCTCCCACAGTCACTTTGTAAACAATAACAATCTCCAAAACTCAAACTAGTATCAGGACGCACGTTTAAAAAAAAAACACTAATAAGCCGTCTTGATTGTGTAAAATTCCAAAATAATGTAAGTGAACCCAAACTTTTGACCGGTAGTGTATATATATATAGGGAGCGGCACTCGAAGTGTAACCAATTAAAAAGGCCATAAATTTAGTTTGGAAAATTACTTTTATTCAATTAAAAGTAAAAAGTGTGTGAAAATAATACAAAATTAAGTATCAATTTACTTTTGCTCGATATGACCATCTTTTGCCTTGACTATGACCTTGAGACGGTCCAGAAACGAATCGCAAGCTGCCCGAATGTGACTTTCAGGTATTTTGGCTCATTCGCGGACAATGGTTTTTTTCAGTGCCTCCAGATTGGTTAATCTTTTAGTTCAGAGCTTACTTTCCAAAATGGTCCAAAGAAATTACTCAATCGGATTCGCGTCTGGTGAATAGAGAGCCACTGTGTGGACGTTATGAAGTTCGGAACGTTGTTTTTAGTCATTCTTGGTTCACTCGAGCTTTGTGAGATGGTGCCGAGTCCTGTTGAAACGTCCATGGTCCTCCTTGGAAATGTTTGTCTGCCCACGGCTTCAAAGCAACCTCCAGAATACTTTCCCGATAATATTTCGCATTTACCCTGACGCCAAGCTCGATGAAAACGATTGGAGAGTGCCCATCTGCGGTTACAGCGGCCCAAACCATTACCTATGGCGGGCGCTGCCTCCTGGTAGCCAATCGATGACTCAAATTCTCGTATGAACGGTCGGTCAAATAAACCTCGCTCAAGTCGCTTCTTCACTTTTGGAACCATTTCATGTGACGTTGCAGTCTTTTATATAATGCGATCACACTATTACGTTCGCAATCCATTGTAAAATTTATCATAGAATTTATGGCAAGACTAAGTACAATGGGAGAGATCTGCTTAGCTTTAAGTGCCTCGATTCCGGGCACATATTGACAAATTGTACCAGTGAAAATAATATACATAGATTCTTATTGTGTACAAAAAGAGGAACCGGCATACCTCACTGCCTGTACCAAGTGTTGGTATACCAAGCGGCTTTGAAAGGATTAAAATCGCTATGAGATTCCTTCGACTTAACCTCAATCACTGCGAAACCGCAAAAAACCGTACAAAGCAATGTCGGAAAATTGGGCGAAAGATACCAATGGAAAAGCTGCAATCTGATAAAGTATTGGAAACTGCCATAATTCTCTATTATCCTAATAAGGCACCAGATCCAGACAGAGTCCCAAATGTAGTTTTGAAACTGGCTACCAATAATTTGACGTCATCGTTTATGAATCTATTCAACAAATGTCTAGCTGAGTGAAATTTTCCATCAATTTGAAAGGGACGAACGCTGGTTTTGTTACAGGCCAATTTTCCTGCTCGACTCAGCGGGGAAAGTTTTAAAGCGAGTTATATGTAACCGCCTCGAGATAGAGGTCCAAGCAAAAGGTAGTATATCCGATAACCAGTTCTGCTTTGGAAAAGGAACATCCACTATTGACGCTTTAAGCACAGCCACTCAGCTTACACTGAACGCAATAAGCGGTACTCGTTGGCTCGAAGGATTCAAGGAATATTGCATAATAGTAACCCTGGATATCAAAAATGTATTCAATACGGATTATTGAGCAAAGATTCTAGACACATTGAATCATATCGGAGTATCCTTCTACCTAAGAAGACTCAATATAAAATGTAAAACCTCAACAGGCATTAAAAATCGTATTGTCACAGGCGATATTCCTCAAGGCATACTCGGCCCCTTTCTATGGAACGGCAAAATATACTATGGACGTATTTGCTTTTGCGAACAACATCACCGTAATTGGTACAGTTAAACATTTAAGCGACATTTGCGACAATCTCGTTTCCACGACAGTCGGTTCTACGTTGCCGAAACGACCCGGATTTATATCCGGCCAAGGACTGTCACTCCAGCAGCATTCCCCGTATGTAAGTAAGGGGAATGTTTATTCTGCTACAACAACAACGACAATGTCAAGAAAACCATATAGGTTGTAAAGAGTAGGCAAAAGCCTTTCATTTAAAATCCACCAGGAGTATGCTAACGAAAAGCTTTAAGCCTTATCCGCATTGGTTGAAATACGAACCTGATCTCTGTAACCACTGCGAAGGGGAAGCCATTGAAGATGAACACCACATCCAAACATTTTAGTAGTACAAGACGAATGCTTCCGTGCATATTCGAAGAAAACTGCACCCCTGGATCTATCGTTCAAAGCATTCTGGAAAATAGTAAAAATTGGAGATTGGCAAGCGACGTAATAGTCGACACAATGAAGAGGCGGAGGACGCTAAAAAGGCTTGGGCCTAGCAGCGGCGACTAATTGCCTTTCCTTCCCACGAAGTAATGCTTGGCGGCAGTCCCGTGGGGAGCGGAATTCGACGAAAAACAGGTTTATCCTGGTTTCAGGAGACCATTTGTGTGTAGCGCGCCACCACAACGCCTATGAAAAAAATAAAGCTTCTTTGTAGTCAACGATGAAGTAAATATTCATCACATATGACAAATCAAAATTGATGTAATTTTTAGCCACAGTTAATTTATGAACCATTCTGTAAATATCCGTGATAAATAAATGAAAATCGCACAATTACATTATTTCCCTTTATTTTTTTTATTTATAATTTTTCTTTTGAGAGTTACAGGGTGTTAACATTGGAACTCAACAAAGGTAAAATGCCAGCAAGGCCGCTGAAATTGTGAATGGTGTTTAAGGTGCTGATACTGTAACAACTAATTACGTACAGTTTTTGTTTCGTCGAATCTTTTCAGGCATTTTCGATGATAACGAAAATGTCGATAAAGTCATAGAAATAATCGAAGTTGACCGGCGTATTAGTAGTCATAGCATCGCCCAGGAGCTAAAGATCAACCTTAAAACAGTTTTAAACAATTTGCGCAAAAATAATGGATTTATTTTTACCAAACTAATATATTTTTTGAATGCAGAACCGTACGATCTCTTCTGCTCCATTATAGTTTATATCCACAGCAAAAATATTGAAAACAATTGCATGTGCAATAGTAAGAAAATTGCGTATATGTATATTAGTTTCCATTATGTAGGGTAGTCAAATTCAACATTTTAAATGCAACTATCTAATGGATCTCAATCATTAAAGTTATGTTGTTTTTTATATTTTATTTTAAGGTTCTTCTGTCAGGAAAGGAGGATTGAAAGCAAATGCTACGAAATCAAATAAGCCAAAGAATAAGAAGGAATCGGTAGTTGGGCCTGATGTTGGCCCAGTAATGAGTGGAGAAAAAAACGTAAATTGTAAAAACGGCGGTATCTCAAATCTTGATGATCAGCAAAATCGGAAGCATAATTCTGCAAAGCAAACATTGGCAAAGGAAATTAATTCTATAAATAGTTTGAATGACAACACTCAAGAAGTGCAAAAACAAGTCTCCAAAAAGTTCAATAATCCTGAAAGAGAAAAAAAAATTCGTCACGTAGCTAAAAAATTGTCTGATATTAAAAAATTGAAGTTACGTCAAGAGCAAGGCGAAACACTTGAATTAAATCAGCTCAATAAAATTTCTATGGAAGCTAAGTTTTTGGAAGAATTAAGGATTTTAAAGCTGACTACATAGATAAGAGTTTTTAGTTGTATAACCATGCACTTTTTAAACTGTCAGAGAATATAGAAACTCGGCCGCATTGCCTCCAAATTTTATCCTTGCCTAAGGTATGCTTTTAAGTTTATGGATTTGTAAATGAAAATCTTTATTAATTTTTATTTTATATCTGCTTTTTGTATGATAGTGTACAAAACTTATTGTAATTAATCCAGGAACAATAGAATCATTTATATTCATCGTGAACAGTTATTATTGACAATAAATTTATGTTCGGCATACGGCTCCATATTAATGAAAAAACTTTTTTTAAATTTCTTTTGAACTAATTTCATTCAAAAATGGTTTGAGCAAATAAATTTTTTGTGCCGCTGAACTATGATCTGAGAAATAAGGTATGAGAAATAGCCAAATTGATTGGAAACTTGGTGTTTGGGCGTTTTCGAGATCGTTGATTTCGAATGAATACCAGATTTTTGATGTTCAAAGTAACAAATCCAATATGGCGATCAAATTTTATAATTTTTAATAATCTAGAAATGCAGTCTTACAGACTGTGGAAAACAGATTAATGCTAAACAATCCATTCAAAAATAAATTAAACCTATAATTTACTTATTTAATTTTAATGATGAAAAAGCAACATTTCCTACGGCTTACAGAGAAAGAATATTAGAGAATACTTAGAATATAGTTAACAATTAGTATAGTAACATTTTCAAGCAGTACTTTGTGGAAGAAATATCTAGGCCAATATGGTCTGAAAGCGAATTAAATTCTCTCAAAGTTCTAGAAATTGGAGCATTGGAAGTATAATTAGTTTAAACCGTCCATAAACAGAAAATATCGTGATTTCGTAAGCTTCGCTTAATTTTCTCGAGTAACTGTGGAGAGTCAATCACCCCTCTTATCAGATCGAAAACGATAGTGAGAGAGAGAATAGACTGATTTTTGACTAATGAGCAAGCCCCGACTTTTATGGGATGGAATTGGATGAGAGAAATGCAAAGAACGCAAAGAATAACAGACAAAGACTTTCTGGAAACGTTTAAACCTACAAGTATACTTAGTCTTGCCATAAATTCTGAGACAAATTTTACAATGCATACGGCGAGAATGAATTCTCAGAAAGAAGTCCCGTTATTTTTGCTTTTGTTTGTATGCATTGTCTACTCATAAATTGTACTCAGTTTCGTGGAAAATTTCGCTTGTTAACAATGGAGTAACAGTGGATTAGATAAGTGTTGTAAAAGTGCAAGTGAGATTTACGAATTGCTGAAAATCTTAATATTTCGAGAATGTTTGTTTACAGACGGAAAAAGAAGTGGGTCGTCCTTGCTTGGTTCGAACCAGTGCAGCCTTAAAAGCCGTTCTAGTAAGATTTCTTGCATCAGACTATTTACCCATTATCGTGTCGGTGGTAAAGCCCGTCGATTTTATTTCCGCGAATCACCGCTCCGATATTAACTTTAAGAGAGCTGAGAGCGCCGCCCTTTCCATTCCCACTGATTTGCGCTTAGATGAAAATGCATTTCTCAAGGTGGTCATAGCTGTGGCGGCTCGCTTTATCCATGCTGGGAGCAGCCGTTCTGGCAAACAAGCGTGATCACCTATCATAAGCCGATACCGCGGACCCTAGGATAAAGGATCTCAATTTGGAGATTCGGCATCTGGTCATGCAACATAAGCGGACTAAATGGGTTCACTACTTGGAGACCTGCTACTCTAGTGTGAGCAGGATCTGGTCCACTTTAAGGTCCTTGTGGAATTCGACGAAGCACGAAGATTGGCTGACAATAATTTTAGGTGTCTGTACTTCGTCGGATTTGAAGAAATGTGCGAGCTGGTTTGGCCGGTAATTTATATTGCATCCTCCAGCCAACGGTTCCAAGGTTGGGCTACTAGACAGTTGCAAAAACTGCCAAACAATTGTTCACCAGCGATGCTGTCAAAGTGGACATTCTTCTTTTTCTTGATTGGCGCGATAACCGCTTACGCGATTTTGGCCGAGTTTAACAAAGCGTGCCAGTCGTTTCTTTTTCATGCTAGACGACTCCAGCACAGAGGTATTATAATTTTGTTTGCACAACGGTTGTATGTAACAGAATTAGGGAATCGAGATATTCGAGGTTTTATTAAAAAAATAACGTAAACCTTTAAATTTCGCGGGCTACGTACATTCGACATTCGCTTATTTTTTTGTCTACCGCCCCATTCCGGCCGCTTTTATTTGAGAGCTCGATTCAAACGTATTAGCTGCAGTCGGTAACGATCGCCAGTGATGGTTGCAGATGGTTTAAGGAGTTCATAATAAGTGACACCCTTCTGATCCCACCAGATGCACAACATAACCTTTGAAGCATGAATATTTTTTTCCTGTCTATGGACCTGGTTCACCTGGCAGGCTCCAACATTTTCGACGCTTAGGGTTATTATAATAGATCAATTTTTTATCGCCAGTGACGATGCCATATAGAAAACCTTTTCTTTTCTGCCGTTCAAGAAGCATCTCACGTCACCAAACGTCTCTCGATGATATGGCACCCAGTTGATCTGTCAACATCCAACTCTTTAAACATATCATCAAGGATTCGTCATGCGTCTTCATCCAATAAATGTTGTAGTTAAGTGTTTTCGAATTTTCTCGGTGCCCCTTCGCGATCTTTATCACTCACGTTGAAATTGCCACTTTAGAAGTGTCGAAACCACTCTACAAGTTGTATTTGGTGCATGGTAGCCGTAAATATTGAACAATATATGACACGTTTCAACTGCACTTTTCTTTAAAAGGTAATAATGAAGCACGACTTCCCGCAAATACTGTTTTTTCGGGACGAACGTAGACATTTTTGACGTCATATAAAAAAGGATCTTTACGCTTCAAACGAATGTCAACCACTGCAATCATTGACCTCACATATACACCTTCAAATCACCAGTATATTACCAGAGCGAACATAAAAATAGTATCAGCAGCGACACCTCTTTTACGAGGGCGGAAACTTATTCCCATACCCAATAGCATGTTTAGTTTGTTTGTGAGAGGCATAAATAAGACAAACGTTTTGCGTGTTCGGCGATTTTCTGCTATCGAAAAAAAAAAAATAGATCAAAGATGGTACATTAAATTTTGTGTAAAAAAATGGAATTAAATGCTCAAAAACACATGTTGACAGTGGCATACGGTGAGAGTACTCTGAGTAAAAAAAAATGTTTACAAGTGGAACAAGCTTTTCACAGAAGGTCGAGAAGATGTGAATGACTGCACTCACTCTGGACGCCCCACCACATCAACAACCGATGAAAATGTGAAGAAAATTGTTATGGAGAAACTTTTCACAATTAGAGAAGTTGCTGAGGATGTCGGCATATCGGTAACGACTTAGTAAGATTCGCCTAAATTTGGTACACAAATTGCTCCCCACCTTATTTATACATAGCATTATTTTGTTTCTTCATTTTTATTACATTTACATTCTTTATTACATTTATTTATCTTAACAAACAAATACTAAAACAATGCAATAATATTAACATATTTGTACTAATTAGTTTGATTTATTTAATTTCAACTTTATAGTGGTGATATTTACAAAATAAATTGTTAATTTAATTTTAAATAAAGTGTAAATTATTGCCCCTCTAATACTCAAAAAGGTATGCAATTCTGCCTCTTTCTCCATAAAAAATACAAGAAGTAGAAATAAAAAGTAGAAATAAAAAGACTGCATAAACATACATGTATCTAGACTTTTGACAAAACTACTAAGTGACTTTAACAAATTTTGGATTGGGGTCAATAAATTCTGATTTATCAAAGTGAAATTTGGTACTTTATTCAACTTTTATTAAGATATTTGTTGAAGCTATGGCTATGAATGATTCGTTGGTTAAATATTTCGGAGAAAAGTGCTAAGTCGACTTAAGTTGTTTTATAAAAAGTGCACAGTTAAATACATTTTAAATAACATTTATACGGTGGTTAGTGTATTAAGTAAAGTATAGCTGAAATAAGTAACAAGACGCCGAACGACGTAACCAAAGAAGTAGCACCTGCATCCGCGCAATAATAATTGCTACAGTCCGCTGTATAAAACGTTTGGTAGCGTTTTAAAACTTCTGACCAATTGCATAAGCCAACGTTGCACCATTCGAGATCTACCGCGTTTTGATTGAGAAAGAATATGACTTTGTCGGTAGTGTTACCTTTACAATCATATTTTACGGCGACGAAGTTTGATGCAAAAGGGTCCAATTGGCTCGTTTTCCAATGATAGTCGCTTTTGTTATAGTTAGCGGCAGTAAGGGGAATATCATCCTTGGCGATTCCCAAAGCAGCAAGTAGGGTTTGTACACCACTTGTGTGCCCGAAATAAGCCACGACATTGGGTGTAGTTGAGCTATTCAGATGAATCAACATGTCCTGGACTGCACGACAGTTAAGACGAGTGTTTTCCTCATATCCATAGCCAAGTTTGTAATAGTATTTCATATCATCTTCATACTCAAACACGCTAACTTGTTCACCTGTAAAGACCTGCAAAATTGAAAAGAAATATGAAATATTAATAATATAAAATTGAGACTGTAATTTTTTTTAATAAATCTGGTCTCATAAATAAGAAATAAAAATATTTTTTCCAAGCAACTAGTAATCAGGGAAGGCGATAAATCAACTTATAACACACAATATTTTTGGTCAAAATATTAAAAATGTTAAAAAGTGAGCAGAAGGTAATATAAAGATGATTCAATAGTAAAAGATTTGCCCAATAAACAATTTTCAGACTCTCCCGTCACAAGTCAACTTCCTAAGCAAGGCACTACTTTGCCAAATTTTACGTGAATATTAGATGAAAACTAAATTTATAGAACAAACAATTTGATGCTTTCACCGCTGTCATTATTGCTCATTGTTTTCGCTTCATATTCGCTGGCAATACTTCCACTGATCATGGCCTTGATTTCAGTGGTTAATTAGCGAAGAAGCAGGATAATACGTAATTAATATCTAATTGAAAATAGAACATTTTATGCAAAGAAGTTTCTGAAACTATTATTATTATTATTTTGCTTATACATACATATGAGTTATTTGCAGTTGCAAGTCTTCGAAGATTCTCATCATTGGTGGAGTGGGTTTTGATAAACCGTATGTATCTTACTCCCTGATGTTGTAAATCTATGTAACGCGTACAAATCGAATCATCGATGATTAAAGAGATGTTACACTTGTGAGTATCGTATATTGCACTATTGCAAAGCAATCTTTCAGGGAGTGTTTCTGAGTTTAGATATT
The DNA here is from genome assembly GCF_028408465.1 of Anastrepha ludens. Taxonomy (NCBI): domain Eukaryota; kingdom Metazoa; phylum Arthropoda; class Insecta; order Diptera; family Tephritidae; genus Anastrepha; species Anastrepha ludens. Next base: position 74,106,160 of record NC_071500.1, read on the forward strand.
TTGTCAATCTTTCGCATAGAGGAACTCGAATATTTTGAATTTAAATTTTAGTTTCTATGTCATATACTTATACATAATTGATAAATTTATTACTAATAAAAAAGGAAATAAAATGAGGAAACATTTGGGAAAGATATAGCAGAAAATTTAACAAAAGGGGCCACATTTCATTCACGTAACATCGAAGAAACAATGATTTTAAAGAATTTGATGCAATAGTAAGAATTATTTCATACGAAAAACGCATTTTAAGCAGTTAGTTCAGTTTTCTGAATCATAAAGCTCAGTATTTTTGGTGTGGACAGCACTGCCTAGATTCGATATCTCCTCAGTTATCAATTTTTAGAACGTTAAAAATTTTATTTTAGGATTGGAAAAAGGTTTTTGCTATATACGTATGTACTTACGGAACACCACACGCTGGTGCGATCAACTTGCCAAGCCTGTTCATATCGACACATGTCCCACATAAGTTCAACGTCGCTTGACTCCAAAGTGTATTGAAAACTGCAAGAGATTTAAAAATTCGTTAAATTGATATTTTATTCAATAACAACTAAAAACAAAAGGGAGAACTTGTTATATTGCTTATACTTCAATATAATTAATTAAAAACTTCTATCAAGTTAACTCTTTTAACTGGTATTTTATACTATTGCAATTTACAAAAATATTTTAAGGTGTCACAAGTTGTCAACACTACGCATAACTTAGTAGTTGTAATCTGCAATCTCAACACACACTCGCGAGCTATTCATGCATAAAGTCCAGGTACATTTTACGAATTAACATGCAGGGTATGGCTAGCAATACTATAGGAGCTTTGGAAAATATAACGAGATTTTCAGTAAGTAGCATGAAAGCATTTTTTAATATTTAAACAAACATGAGATCTAGCGCACCACGAATAAAGATTTTCAATCTCAACTTGAAGATTCAACATATCATCTGAAGAGTTAACTAACGAGTACATTTTCAAGTCATCAGCGTCCAACAGAAAGTGAGCATATGAAAAGCAAGAACTAATGCCATTAACTCACAATACGAAAAGGAGCGGTCCTAGAATACTGTTCTGAGGGGCGCCGAACATTTCATGGAAGGGTTCAGATGACACGCCGTTAATCGAGACAACATCCCACCTATTGCTTAAATACGACTTAAGTCATTGCAAAAAAAAAAAAAAAAAAAAAAAGTGAAAGAGCGGGCAAACTAGTTTATGAAGCAGTATCTTATGAGAGATACAGACACAGTATTCACTAAAAACTGCAAGATTCGAAACTTTAGAGCGCCCTGTGTCAAAATCATGTTGATTAGAGAGTTTCGGCCTGTAACTACATACATCACTCTTGTTTCCACATTTATAAATAGGAGTTACCGTACCAACATTCAGACATCAAGAAAATCACCACTGTGAAGTGACATATTGAATAGAATTTCTAGAGGTACAACAATCGCACAGCCTTTTAACAAAAGGGTCGATATATCGTCAATGTCTGCCTTGGGAAATGTTTTAGTTCAAATATAGGAAAAGATATATCGCGAACTGAAATGGACATTAAGCTAAAATCAAGCATAGAGTTAATATCGAAAGCGAAGTCAAAATAAGGGACATAAGTAGAAAGTAGAATAAGGGACTGAAAAAGTCGCTAGCTGCAGTAAAGTGCTTGCAAATTTGTCATTGAAAATCAAGGAGCACGATTTTTTCGATTCCAAAGCGTCTTAGGATTGGACTTTCTACTTATTCAAAATTAGCAATGTAGTTTCGGGAAAAGAACCTGTCCAAACAGTTGAATTCCTTAATATAGTATAATGCTGGTAAATTTTGTTCCGTATATTTTTTAGCTTTTTTAAACCCTTGTGCTTTTTTAAACAAATTGTGTGGTTGCCTTTTTACAACTTTGATATTCTTTAAGCACAGATGAAACAGTATTGCCCCAAAATTTTCAAAACAGTTAGAAAGCAAGGCGGACCAGTAAATCTCAAAAATAATTTGTTTCAGACTGGAAGGATCACAACGAGCAAAATTAAAAGAGACTGTGTTGTCAGAAGGAGTAGCTCCAAACTCATAAAACTCGAGTTTAATAACCAACAGTGTGAATGTCACAAGTATTCAGAAAGGTTAAAATCAATATTATCACTAAGGAAACTAAGATCTAACATTTTATCGAGCTGGTTTGCAAAATGCAATTTTTAATAAATTTTGTCTATAAAATATGTTTTGAAGAACTGAGTTAAGTTGGTCGGCATGAGACCCACTTAGCAATTGAAGCAATTATAAATAAATATCCGTAATGTGCAGACCCTCGTACGCTGACACAAAGCTAGTCAAGTAAGGTCTCACTATTATTAGGTGCTTTTAAAAATACATTATACTTACGTTGAGCAGCAATAAGTACACCACCACCTCTCGAACGGCCAGTTTTCATTACATCCCCGCCCTTGCGAAAAACAACGAAATGATTCGGGTAGAAATATTCAGAGATCAATCAAGTTTCGATAATGACAAAGATATCGTACTTCAGTTAAGAAGTCAGCGCTCTTACAGCATTACGTTTTGCCAGAAGCATTTTGAAAATATACAAGTATATTAAGATATTTATTGACTGAGTTCGCATTGCTATTGGTAACTATGGGCCGTTCTGTTTTTTTCCTCTCGTGAAAAAAACGAAACGATCGAACATTCACAAAAGACGGCCACAATCCGAGTTTAAAAATCACTTTTTTTTATTGTGCTTAGCGGCGTACCATTTTTGACTAACCTATGGCAAAGTAAGAACTATCAGTCTTGGTATTCCTTACCACATAGGCAATAATATCATTTGCAGAAACTGAAGGCTGGAATGATGATGAATGAAGCTATTTCATGCGAGCTAGAACCTGTAGCTCCTTATTTCTATTAGAACCGAGTTATCTGTGAGTTAAGAACCGAGGCATAGGAGCTGCTGTTTGAAGGCGGAATGAAGCTTTTACTTGCAGATACATCTATTAGAGGAATACGAAGTACACGACCTCCAACAGTTTCATGATTTACAGCAATAAATTGGGGCTTAACTTGGTAGCCATTGTAGTACTGGTTTGATTATACACATTATTAGCAGCATCAAAAGGAGCTGATCCAGTATTAGCAACAGTAAAACAAATACGAGCGTCGTATGGGGCCGCAGTAGTCGGAGCAGCAGCAACCGGAGCAGAGACAGCAGACGGAATTATTTTTTCGTTAATAGCTTGCAAAGAGCAATCATTCAAGGCCAATGACGAAGTATCACTATTAATACCAACAACAGGTTGTGTTAGCAGCAACAAATGAGGCATGGGAGGCCGTCTTAGTACCAACGGACAAATCAGCGGGAGAACGAGAGTGGCAAGTAAAGTAAGTCAGATTTATATTTTAAGAGACGAAATTTGCTTTTAAGTTTTTGATGTTATTAGCTATATCGTAGAGCGTAGTTCAACTGGCAGGCTTTACTAAGCTTTACTGGCTTTACTAAGCAAATTGTTATTTTCGTCAAGTACCGATTTCAACATAGATACTAATTAAACATTATTGGGAAGTTGGCAACTGTGTAGCAAGTTGTCTTATTTATTATTTTTATACCCTCGCACTCGTGCCGTAGGGTATTATATAAGTAATTCTGTTCAGAATGGTGAGAGTACTCCTTCCACCTGCATATAGCGGCTGTGCCTCGCTAACTTCTGTGTAAATGCGTAATATATCAATTAGTGCTGGCACTATTGAACGAAATAAAAAGAGATGATCCATTGAACTCGTAAATGGGGGATGCTAACTTCCTATAATTTATAACAACCGTCTTTTAATATGCAAGTTATCCGTTTTACTCTAATAATTAATATAAGCACGTGTTGCTTTGGTAGTTTTATCGGTAAGGAAATAGTTTGCAAAATTTCCTGGCCTTTGTTTTTCCTTCTTCCGTTCTTAATGCCTATTTCCCATATACATAACTGTTTCAAATATTTAATTGCTATTATCAAATACCATACCCAATACCATATGATGTTTTGTTAAAAGATACTAAAAATTCGCTTCTATAAAAATGAAATGTGGAAGTGTTTGGTTTAAACTTTGATTCAAGTTACATCCCAAAAAGTTGAATACATACATATATAGTACATATAAAACAAATTATGCTAACAAATTGAAAAGAAATTCAGTCGACAACTAAACATCATATTCTTCCTCAATATAATTCCAAATAGGAAAATAAGGCTGCTTTTGATTATAAAAAGAGATCATACCCCAATCGTTTTGAAATATTGGCAACGGTTGTATTCCAGATAGTTGAATGTTTAAATTTATAGCTTTCAGAGTTCTCTCCACTGTAGTCATGTGCCTTCCACGATTCGCAGTAGTCATAAGGCCTCAAAAGCAGATCTTGCTCAGGAATTTCCTCTGGCTGTACGTTGACATTTGAGCCAAAAAGACCATCAACAAATGCCTTGAAACTTTCGGTAGTGCGTTGTGTTTGGGTGTGGCGAAACTAATTAAAGTAAACATAGAATTAATGCAAATGCTTATTTATACTTCGGTGAAGTAAAAGCTTTACCTTGTAGTATGTGTTGTTATAGTCTTTAGTCAGAACATCTCCATAATACCTTTGATAAGTTTTTGCAGTCCCTTTAAGATCTTCGTAACCCTAAAAAAATTAAGAGTAGTGAAGCATTTTGATTTATATTTAATTTTTGAAGTCGACTATATCGATAATGTTACGGTATTACACCCGTTTCACGCATTTATAAAATATTCTAGATTAGCTTCTACGCTGAATCCTTGATATTCGAGATTGTTTTTAATAGTTTTTATATTTTCGATGAAATTAAGTCAATAATAAGGGGTAAAAATGTTTTTTTCTGAAGCATTTCATCAACGTACGTTTATATTTCGGACGACAAAATTTTTCATTTGTCCCTACTGTGAAGACACTGTGCAACGCAGTCAATGTGATTTGTTGTTATAAGCAAAATGTGTATGGAAACAGAGATACACTACAGCAAGAAAAAAAGCAGCAATCTTGTTTCCAAGTAAATTTGTAACTTCGCGGCTGTATTACTTACATTTTTTGTTAATTGGATAGACCCATAGGTGCGGATATATCTTAAATAAGTATTTATTTTCTATAAGAGAACAAAAAGGAATGAATTTTAAAATTTCAATACCACCAAATGTCGAAGACGTAAACATGTTTTAAGTCAACGGCGGCTTTTGTTTACACCATTAGTGTATGCTTCTGCGCGCACTTGACACACATCAGCTAAAAGAATCACCATTCGCCACGACTGTCATATTTACATACATATGGGCAAGCATACATATTAGGGCGGGTCGATTTAAAAATCGCTCATTGCTCTGTGAAAATCGTATTCTAGGGATCAAAATAAGAAACTTTGCCGAAGGAACCTTACCTCTAAACCGAATTCTGATGTCCCCCAATTTGGGTCAAACTTTTTAGATTCTTTTCTCATGTAAAGGCCAAAAATTACTTTTATGTTTATGTATCGTAATCTGAAATCTGTAAATATTTTAATGATCTGTTCGCTGATCTATCAAATGTTAACTGGAATAAATGTTGTTCTATAAGGCTGTTGATGAAAAACTTGATTTTTTAAATAAAACCCTCACTGGACTATTTGACCATCAAGTACCAGTTCGTACTGTTCGGGCTATGAATAGCTATTGTCCATGATACAACAATAAAATATGTCAACTTTAAAAACTCGAAACAAATCGTTGCCAAGTGGAGAAGAGCCAACACTGACAGAAAATTAAAAAGTGTTCATTCTGTTTGAAACAAGTTAAGAAGGTAAAGGACTCTTTTTTGCCGTTCCTGCTAAGAAACCGAAACGGCAACTGTGCCGTCAATGCGTGACGAATGTAACTTCGATGCAATGGCGTTATATGTGTGGATCCCGGGCGGATATTGCTCATACAGGTAAAACAGCGAGATTACTACGAAAAGCCATGTCGAAACCTCCACCGCTTTGTGCAAGTAACACCAACTACATGCCACCGATTCCAGTGGAAGGTTATATTGATGCTTTTGGACAATTTGCGTAAGTAGTGTGCTTTTTGTTCGTAAGAAGAGTCGATGCTATATTTCGTATAGGACTACAAATGCTTAAAGTACAGGTCCGATTTCGCGATGGCAGAAGAAAAGCCGTTGAACTAAATTTTGACACGCCAGATAAGTATGTAAAAAGTAATGACTTAATATTACAACGTATTACAACAGCGGCCCTCGTAGCCGAATGGGTTGGTGCGTGACTACCATTCGGAATTCACAGAGAGAACGTAGGTTCGAATCTCGGTGAAACCGAATAAAACCAAAATGAAGAAAAAGTGTTTCTAATAGCGGTCGCCCCTGGGCAGGCAATGTCAAGCTTCCGAGAGTATTTTTGCCATGAAAAGCTCCTCATAAAAAATATCTGCCGTTCGGAGTCGGCTTGAAACTGTAGGTCCCTCCATTTGTGGAACAACATCAAGACGCACACCACAAATAGGAGGAGGAGCACGGTCAAACACCCAAAAAGGGTGTACGCGCCAATTATATATATATACAATATATAATATTATATATTAATTAGAGCAATTAGGTTACCTTTTTCTTTAACCGTAAGGAATTGGCTGGTTGAAGGCAGTGAAGCTCAAACGGATTAAGTAAACAAAAGCAGCATTTATTCGTTGACTATTTCAAACATAACAATTTTCAAACGTGCTTCCAGTTTTGTAGTGGAGTCCTCAATGAAGCTAGAAATGTCTGAACTGAAAAAGGAAGTGCGGTAGTTGAAAATAGAAAAGAAAAATTTGAGCATCCAATTGGAGGAAGCGAACACAGTGGTAAATAATTTTAATTGACAGAAAACGTTTTATAATAATCTATTTATTGTAAATCGAAAGGTGATGTGGTCAAAGGAAGACATATAAAGCGCCAAATGCTTGTACGCAGCGGGATCCTATGTCGCTATAAGTATGGAAAACAATCGTTGCTTAGTTTTGGCGGGCGAAAAACAAATACATGTATGTTTTTACTTTTATGCGGTTGCCATCACCTGTAATAAATTCGGCTTGGCGAAAGGGAAGCAAAGAGAAAGAAATGAAAAAGATTATTGCTCTTAGTTTGACTACAATCAACCTTTTGCCCACATACACGCAGCATTTGGCTTAATTAAATAGCACAAATAATGCAAAAGTATCGCGTTAGTGATAATAAACACGTCTTTACGGAGTAAAATCCCACTTGTAATATAGTTTACCGAAGAGTTTTGAGCTTCGCACCTCATGACGGAAAAATTTCTCACACCTTTATACCCTGAAACTGATACTTTATTTTCTTCGCTCATCTTTTGTTCCCTCTAAGCTGGATTATGCTACATTTATTTGAGGGCTGTATTCTCAGTTTGCTAAAGATGAACTTGAACGTGTGGAAAGGGCGTTTCTGAAATTGGCTCTTCAATCTTAAAGATTTTCTGATCCTATCCTTCTTACAACTCGCATCTACTTCTAATTATTCCCTAATGTAGCAGTTGATTGTTCGTCTTAAATGCAACTTATTCGTTTTCTCTTTCCACTGAGACCCTTTCATAAGACTTTCCTATTAAGACTATGTCAGGAAAAATTATGCAATAAATTTTTCGCCGGGTATTCAAAGAGATCTCGAATTCTGTTTTTCTTGTTTTTCACTATTTGTAGAGTCTTTCCTTAATTTTTCGATCGCTGCTTTTTAAACTACAGTCAATAATAATACATATGTATATTACTATTTTTTTTCTTTTTTTATTATAGCAGTCGCCCCTCATTAAGCAATGGTAAACCTCAGAGTGTATTTCTGCCATAAAAAATCTCCTCATAAAAAAAAAATGCCATATGCCGTTTAGAGGCGGCGTAAAACTGTAGGACCCTCTATTTGTGGAACCACAACAAGACGCCCTCGACAAATTAGAGGAGGAACATGGCCAAATACCCAAATAAGAATGTACGTTCCAATAAACTAGTTGTGGACATTACCTTAAAGTAGTCAGTGAGAACTTTGTTTATGGACTTACATTTAAATACATAAACCAATACTCAATTTTGTAGGAAAGTAAAGTGCACATTGATGAGGTAAGCATTCGTAAAGTACTTATAGTATATATATATTCCTAATTATTTAAGTTTGTTCAGAAGTCAGCTATAAATTTATTTATTTTTCAAATATTAAAAAATATTATATTATAGACTTTAAAAATCACTTAATCAGACATTAAAAGTAAAAAAAAAAAAATTATATGTTACTTAGGATTTACCTGTGAAGTCAAGAACTGTTCTTGATCAACTGTAATACTGGTATTCCATCTCCACGTCGCTAATAGGCTCAAGTCCTCTTGACAGAGCGCATTCGTGTCTGGTTTCGTATGGCGAACTCGATAATTTTTCACAATTTCGTCACGAAGCTATTAAAAGACAAAATTTTAGAGGCCATATAAATTCAAAGCGTTGTTTTCAACAAACTATGTCTAGTCTCGGCGCGGCTTGTATTGTTTTTGTTGTTGGTAGTCTAGTGCCATGCCTATGCAAAATCCATATTTTTACTGGTGTGCAGCCTGTTGATCAATAAATACGAGTACTGAGTGAGATTATTGTTACGTACAGTGCACGAAATTTTCGAAGCTACATACAATTAATTATTTATTATAATTAATTATTTATTAAAAGAACGTAATATAAAATTTTTACCTTATCTTATTATCTTTAAAGTCTTAATATTGGCATTACTTTACTGAAAAGTTCCAAACATTTTCTGTATTCTGTTTTAAGTAATATCGAACTGTAATTTTCTATTTGCTGGTGCACCTTTTATTAAGTGCATTATTTATTTCATTTATTTATTTAATCAAAAGCACAAGTTAATTTTTTTATTCTAAATTGTATTACATATGAATGTAGGGATTATGGGCACAGTCTGATTATAATTGTAGTGTGACAAACGGTTGTTATGCGGATTCGTGAACAGCTCATTTGCTTACTGTATAGTTTTGTCAATTAAATATGGACCGTGGGCAACAAATACGGGTATTAGCTGCACTGATACGAAGAAATAATAATTTTTTAAAAAAAGGCTTAACATGTAATTTCTCAAACTTCTCCGAAATATCAAAACAATTAATAATTAATATATCATACATTCTGTCAAAAACGTACCGGAAATTTTCCATAAAACGCAAAATAATTGTTTAATCATCAAAATTTATTTTTTGGCCTTCAAAGTAGGGTGGAGTTATCGGTCCAAATTTTTTCGAAAATGAGGATGAAACGCCGGAATCGATTTTAAGAGCTTCTTACAGAACATTGATTGAAAACTCTTTGCGGCCAATGGCGAAGCAGTATCCTAATTTGTGGTTTCAACAAGATGGAGCAACTGCGCATACTGCTAGGCAGTAGTCTTAATTCATTAGTAGGTCTTATTTGGCCCAACCTGTATATGCCAACGATTGGCCCAGTCATCAAAGCACCTTTTAAACGTGTTTGAAGAGATCTTCTTCAGCTTCTTTAGCGAATTCTCCCAAATGACCTCTATCGACAAAGCGGCGTTAGCGGAGTAGCAAGTTTTGGAAAAAGTTTTAAGGGCTAAATTCGGTGGTTGTTCGATGATTTTTCTCGAGCTTTTAGTCAAAAAAGTGTTCACAATATAAGCCTTGTGAGACGGTGCGCTATCATGGTGCAAGATCCATGAGGTTTCTTTCCATAAATTGGGCCGTTTCCTACGCACATTCTCTCTCAAACGTCGCATAACTTCCAAATAATATTCTTTAATCCCCATAGAACCGTAGAACGTAGTTTTTTGGGTTTCGGCTCATGTGGATAGCGCCATTCAGACGCCTGTTGACTAATTTGCATGTCAAACTCAAACACCTACGTCTACGTCTCACCACTTCTTATGATGCTATGATGCGCTGGACAAAGGTTGGGTCCGAATTCACTTGCTCAAGCATGCCATCAGCCACCTTCTTCCGATGAATTTTTTAAAAGAAATTCATCTCTCTTGGAACGAGTCGAGCAGTCACGCATCTCATGCCCAACTGATGGTGCGTTATTAAATGAACAATTCCCGATATTTTTTTGACAGAACGAAATTTCGAAATGGCTAAACCGATGGCAAGTAAATATACAGCAACTATTGCTAGCCCTCACACACCCACATGCTCCAGTCTAACTAACAGTGATAATTAGTTGACACCTTTCAGTCCACTGTAAATAAAGAAGTATATACCCTCCATCATATTTGTAAATGATACCCACCTCGCTCATAATTCCCATGTCCCCACTCCCACACCTTACGTAGGACACTTTCATAATCTTACCCACATTAACTCCAACAAATAAAAGTTAGAATAATCTGCCCCACCGCTACTTTCCCAGCCCATTCAATATTTCCTCACTATCCGTAGAACTGGAAACTTCTTCCAAATTCATAACAACTTGCGCCTATTCTTCTTCTATTCAATCAATAATGATCGGTGATTTTTACAGCCTTTGACCCTCCCCTCCTCAGCCTTTTATTCTTGCATGCGATTTTAACGCTTGGATAACCTTCTAGGGTACTACCTTTTCTAACCAGAGAGGACAATCTACAGAAGACACAATCCTTCTCCTTCCTCAACCTACTTAAACTTTACCCATATCGACCTCACCCTCCTTCTCCAACAACATCATGATCGCTCATAGATGACCTTCACGGCAGCGATTACTTTCCCATCCTTATCAAAACTCATACATGCCAACCTACTGCTGCCTTCTCCCCTAGAATCAAATTTAAAACAGACAAAGCGGTTTGGAACAAATTCGAACATGCTTGCGAGTTCTATTCCAATTCCTTCCCACTATCCCTCAATATAATCCAAGAAACCTCCAATATACATAAAGTGAGCCGATGTGCGGCCAACACCTCCATACCTTTGTCCTCAATTAAACCAGCTCCCTTATGGTGGAACAATGAAAGTGCGTCGCTCAGGTAAGCCAAGCAACACGCGTGGCACAATTTTAAACGCAATCGATTCACCTCAAATCTCATTCAATACAGAAAATGGAACCCGCAATTTCGTCGAAAAATTCACTTTTCCTCCCGAATTTATCATCTAATCTATATTACTCCACCAGACTCCTAGAATCCGACATATCTCTCCTTGAACTCCAACTTGATTTGTCCGCCGCAAAAGGCCAGACGCCCAGCGTCGACTAAATATCCTGTCTCATCAAGCATTACAACAATATTCTCTACACAGGTCAGCACGTATGGAAAACAAGCGCAATAATTTCCCTTCTAAAACCCGGTTAATCACTTTGCGATGTTAACAGCTATCGTCCAATTTCCCTCCTTCCCTGCCTAGGCAAATTAATGGAGAAGATAATCGCTACCAGACTAACCTGGTACGCCCACTCAAACAAACTCATCCACCTTAACCAGGTCGTCTTCAAAAAGGGACAAGCACCACAGATGTCCTATTACACCTTGATCATTTTATCTCAAACGCGCTTTCCAACAAAAAACAGATCTCCCTGCTTTCAATCGACTTTCAAAAAGCATTTGATAGGATTGGAACTCACTCTACTCAGATAACTCGTCAAGTGGAAGATCGGTCACAAATTGTACAATTTTATAAAATTATTTCTCTCGAACAGAAAATTACCTATATTTATAGCCAATTCCCGCATTCCCATTTTTCCACTCTATAATGGCAACCCGCATACCTCCCGGCCATTTTGTTTATTATAGCCTTTAACGAAATTATCCCACACCAAATATACGCAGACAATGCATTGTTATTCTCCAAATGCAATGATCATGCGGAAGTAATGAGAACTTTTTCCAAAATCGATGCCTTTTATCCACTATCTATCCTCAGGTCCATCCATTTGTCCTAGTAAAACCAAAATTCTTCATACAAATGTAAGTGTATTATACCCTCAATGGTATAAATATTGAAGGTAAGTTTCTTGGCCGCCGTAGTCGAATGGGTTGGTGCGTGACTACCATTCGGAATTTACAGAGAGAACGTCGGTTCGAATCTCGGTGAAACACCAAAATTAAGAAAAACATTTTCCTAATAGCGGTCGCCCCTCGGCAGGCAATGGCAAACCTCCTAGTGTATTTCTGCCATGAAAAAGCTCCTCATAAAAATATCTGCCGTTCGGAATCGGCTTGAAACTGTAGGTCTCTTCATTTGTGGAACAACATCAAGACGCACACCACAAATAGGAAGAAGAGCTCGGCCAAACACACAAAAAGGGTGTACGCTCCCATTATATATAAAATTTATAGAAAAAGAAATAGCTAAAATAGGGGGAAGAGTTGGGAGTCTCCACGAGAACGCGATGGAATATATTGCAAGCTTAATTATAAGAAAGCTGGTATTAACGAACATATTTCAAATAAGCCTACCCACCCTACATGGGTGGAAGAAGTGTCAAGAAGCTTCTTCCAAAATAATTAAGTAAACAATTACACAAATAAATGAAAGTGTACATGCATAGTACAAGTAGTACGAGTATAGTCAAGAAATTAGTATTGTAAGAGTAATCGTGACTTGGGGGGTCAAAAATCCAAACTTAAAGTAAGTAGTAAAGTAAGAAATAATATGCTCAAAGTTTTTTTAGGTAACATAATAGTTTCATCTTCATCATCTCACCTACGCGAAAAAATAGAATATTAATCCTTATAACCAATTTTTGTTTTAATATCACAGTTGGCAATTTCCCTAATAACTTGCATTTGTACCGTATATTTATTTATACATGCTATGTACATTTGAAATAAAACATGTTATTTACATTCACATATTATTTGTAATTAAATTTTTAAACTGTTCACAGTTTGTTTTCATTTAAGTAAGAAACATTTTTGCCACAATTTTTACCTAAAGATTAAATTTTTTCTTTTCTTAAATGCAACCTTCTGTAAAGGAGTGTCAAAATTCTAATGTCAGAAGTGACCGAACCTTTAATAATTGAATCATATGTTACCAGTAACCGTATGTTTTCCAAACAGTAAATTTAATATATGTATTTATGACATTCTGGCTTTTTTCCTGCCATTGCTAATTTCACATAAATTTCACTGAATTCAGTTAGCAATTTTCGCACACTTTTAATGTAATTAGTATATATATTAAATATTTTTCTCTTTCTAACCTGGAACTAAGTATTCCCTTTCAATATTTGCTCCCTTGATTATCTGATACGCAGTCTTCGAGGTGAAATGACGTGTTTGAGGCCTTTCGGTGTCCTTGCCAAAACAGTAATCATCTTGACCGCGAACTATTATTTGAAAGTTGGTCAACGCGAGGATAGCAGCTATTAAAAGTCTCATATCTGCATGAAATACGAAAAAATATAATATATAAATCAAAAATGAGCTTAGCTAATTTAGAACTATTTATAAAACTTTTCATCCAATCAACAGTTAAATAAAAAACATGTTGCATCACCCTCTATGTATTTAATAGTTTCCCAAATAACTTAGGTGTAATTACCACTCATTCTATGCAATACGCCATACAATAAACAATAAGATAGAGTGACAAATTGTTTATACATTTGTTAGGCAAGATTTTCATAATTTGGGTATTTACTCTTGAATTATTTTAGTACCTACAGATGTATGCATGTAACAATATACTTTTGCTTGATTGCCTCATATATATGGGGCTTCTTTAAATTTTTCTTTTATTAATTATAAATTTCAAAACTTTTATACTAACTAGAAAATTCATATTTTATTGCCTGTAAAAAATTCGGATGAATGAAAATTCGTTTTTAAAAGGAACATAGAAATAAACACATACTCGTACATATTTATTCAAATACAGTGCAAACTCTCATAACTGGCCTCTCTAGACGGACACTTCACTTGAGCGGACATTTTTTCCTACAATAAGTCATAGGGAAAAATTATCCTCTTTTGAGCGGACCCCTCTTTTGGGCAGACAAAAGTTGCTGACTGTGAGTGTCAGCCCATAAGAGATTGCCTGCAAAAGTCAAAAATTTTGCAGAGCCAATATACTTAATGAGAATTCACTGTAATCGGCTTTGTTAAGAATAGTTCTCATTGTTTTTGAATCAATTTCATTGAGATTCCATAATCGTTTAAAACAGCTGTTATTAGCAGCAGTTATTTATACGCGGCCGCCGTAGCCGAATGGGTTGGTGCGTGATTACCATTCGTAATTCACAGAGAGATCGTTGGTTCGAATCTCGGTGAAAGCAAAATTAATAAAAACATTTTTCTAATAGCGGTCGCCCCTCGGCAGGCAATGGCAAACCTCCGAGTGTATTTCTGCCATGAAAAAGCTCCTCATAAAAATATCTGCCGTTCGGAGTCGGCTTAAAAAACTGTAGGTCCCTCCATTTGTGGAACAACATCAACACGCACACCACAAATAGGAGGAGGAGCTCGGCCAAGCACCTAACAGAAGTGTACGCGCCAATTATTTATTTTTTTTTTTTTTTATTTATTTTTTATAAAAATAAATTTAAATTAAATTGCATTATTCCAGCACCAATGATTTTTGAATGCGTTGAGTCTAGAAGGCGTGCTATTTCGTATTCAAAACAAAAAAATCGTAATTTAAAATTACTTGTGGGCATATTTCAAAAGCTAGATCACAAGTAAGTTACTAATTAAAGAAATTTATTTCACATAACCCTATCGATATACAGTCGAACTTCTCTACAATGAACTTCCATATAATGAAGCTCTCCTTATAATGAACTGGTTTCGAAGACACTGCTTTTTCGTTCTACTTTCGGTGTATTTTTGTCTCCTTATAATGAATTTCTATATAGTGAAGTTTTCTATATAATGAACAAATTTTACAGCTGGAAATTCAAGCGTCCTAAGTTTTTGTCTCCATATAGTGAATTTTTTCAAAAGTTTTCTGTTGCAAAAAATTACAGTTAGATGTGGACAAACTGTAATGAGGGGAATCCCAAAATTAAAACAGAAAGAGCTGAGCTATTACAGTTTTATTCAGTGATTGAAGTTAAAATGACGCATCGAAGCTGCATTTCGCTTGAAAAAAAGTTATTAATGATTAACAAAGTTAATGAAGAAAAGAAAAAAAAAAAGAATTCGGAGTTCTTCCCAGCACTTTATCAAATATTTTAAAAAAATAAGGAAGTGATTTTAAAAAATGCGGAGGATTTGGCAGTAAATATCAAACGCAAAAGACTTCGACCTTGTAATTTTGAGGATATTGACGAAGCAATGCTGAAATGGTTACTCGTTGCACGTGGTAAGAATCTCCCTTTATCTGGACCATTATTGAAGCAAAAGGCCACAGATTTTGCGGAAGCACTAGGACCCCACGAATTTGAGGCAAGTACAGATTGGTTAGACAAGTTCAAAAGTCGGCATGGCGTTATTCAAAAGACATTATGTGGGGAAAGTGCTGACGCCAACATAGAAAACCGTGATGAATGGGTAACGAACGTCTTACCGAAATTAATTGAAAATTACAACATTAACGACATTTTTAATGCCGACGAGCAGAGCCGTAGAGAGCATATCCGGGCCCCGGGGGAAAATTCCGGGCCCCGGGGGAAAATTGCAAGTGCGGGCCCTTTCCAATAATGCCTAATTCTTATAAATACGTATAATCTCGAGTCCGGGCCCCTCTGAGAACTCCGGCCCCGCGGGAAAAAGTACCCTGCACTGCCCACCCTAAAGATGTAAGAGACAAGTTGAGAAACATTCATCTCGCTTATTTTCCTCCCAACATGACTTCGTTACTGCAACCAATGGACCAAGGCATTATCTACAACATGAAACAACATTACAGAAAACGAATTTTAACGAATATATTGACTCAAGTGGATGAGGGAAATTCTGTTATGGCCATAGACTTGCTGCAAGCAGTTCGAAATCTTAGCAATATACGGAATGTCTGTGTTAAACCAGAAACAATTGCCAACTGTTTTAAAAAGGCTGGATTTTCAAAAGATGCTATTCAGATTCCATTTGAGCATTGGGATGAAGAGGACCTTCTTTCAAAATCGGATTTGGCTGCTTTACAGTCTTCATTTAAAAAAGTAGCAAATATCGATGCATCGTTTGATGACTACGTAAATGTTGATAATGGTGTGCAGACTTGGGACAACCCATCCGAAGAAGATATTCTCAACAGCATTTTTGAAAGTCGCGGAGTTCCAGCTGAACCTGGTAAGCATTTATCTTTTTATAGTCAAACAAAAATTTAATATGTAAATATTATTTCAGATAACGATGAACACGATTTGACCGTTGAAGAATTGGCAGAAACTAAGGAGGCATTACCTACGTTGATACAAGCTGCTTCATCCATTAGCGAAATTAGGACCTTTGTGGAAATCAGGAGTGACGTGCCGATTAATGTTTTCAACTCTCTACATGATTTGGAAGCTTTTATTGAAAATGAAAAATGGAAGACTGTAATTCAAACCAAACTCACTGATTATTTTAAATAAAATTACATAAAAAATCAATGTTTCTTTATAATGAAGTTTCTATATAGTGAAGTGATTTTCAGGTCCCGTGCGAGTTCACTATATGGAAGTTCGACTGTATCTACTCGTATATATATACGCTACTCATGACGATACTTCGTTTTTTAGGCAGTGGCTCATTCCAACTGGCAATAATTAAAGATTGATATGTCAGCATTGGTAGAAGCACCTTTTTCAAGATAATACTTTTCACTATATGCATGCTGCAACCCGCATTTGCGATTATAGTCAACTGCAGATGCCTACTCCGGAGACAGTTTCATCTATGGAAAATTTTTACAGAAAGCAAAGACCAAGTTTATATGTATGTATATGGACAGGCATTCAATTAAAAATATTGGCAGTAGATACAAGCCACTCGGCTTTGTGTCACGGTTCCTTCATTTGGAACCAAAGTTATGACAGGAAATTTCTTAGCAAGATCCACGCTCGAATTACCTGGATTTCGGCAGATTCTGGATACGCCTCGGAAAGTAATGACGCAATTGCAGAAATTCACCGTATGCCATTTGCTATGTAATTGGGCGCACAATTGGTTTGCTGAAAAGCCGATCCCGATATTTGTAAGAAGCTCTCCTTTATGCATCAAAGTTTGTTAGTCAAATAACACAACACTTGTCGCAGCCGTAACATACTATATGTATGTATGCATGTACGTAATGGTCAACGAACATGAAAGTCATGACCTAAAAATGGTAGGTAATAGAAATGCTGAATACAAATACAGACCATTGTAAATGGAGGGGAAGTGTGGTTATATTTATTAATAGAATGAATCAAAATAAATCTTGAAATAACAGCTGCATAGGTCATAATACATAAAATAATTTGGAAGTATAGCATTTTTCTATACACTGATTCTAACAATGTCCCTAATTTTTGAATTATTTAAATTTTTATGCATATGTGCAAAACAAACTGAAGCAAATATTTTTTTTTTACCTTTTTCAACCTTTTAGTTAAGCATTTTATCTAGAGCGATTTCGAGCAATATTTTACTGCCTAAAATTCATTACTTAAATTCAAGCATTTCATTGAAGGTATTGCCTTGTATACACACATCTTTGTATTGCTGGGCATGCAAACCAATAACTAATAAATTAGCATTAGACTTTAAGATCTTTGTTTTTTATTTGAACACATATATGTTTATATACATAAATCATCTACATACATACATGCATACCTATATTTAATATGAACAGATACTCACAACAACAAATTTTCTTTATTAATTTCATGTTATAAATATAATGCGCTATTTTACCGTTTCCAATTTCTACCGGTTTATTTCTTCCATCCTTTGGTTATTTTTTTCTTTCTTGTTATTTTTATTTCATTAATTTGCCATCGATTTTCTTTTGCTCGAGTACTTCGTCCTTCGGAAATTTCTTTCAAAACACTGTTTTGCTCGGTGTAAACTGAGTCAATTGTACAACCAATGAATTCATAAAAATTTGCGCTGCTTTCATCGGCAACGTTTTCCGCAAATTTTAGGGTCGTTTCCTCGCCATGAACTACGTCTTGTTGGCTCAAGAATGGCCAAAACTAGTTACGTCCCGGTGCCTTTGTCGTTGTCAACGCACAAAGGTTCTTCAATCCGCCCCAGTATCTTTCCATCGGCCACTCCAAGGGCCGTTTGTGTCATACAACAGGATGGACATAACGAGAGATATATAAAATGAGATTTCCGCTCATCGAGAGAAGACTTTACTACCCAATTGATTACTTAGTCCAAAGTACACTTGTTTGCCTTGAAATCTAATGGAGAGTCTAACTTGCCAAAAAGTGCAATTTCGACTAAGTAGGCAATTGAATAACAAAGCCCATTCTCTATGAACAAAACTAATGCTTTTTAAGTCTCTTTATAAGGTTAAAAAAACTATTTTCTAGTTCAAATAAAAATTTGGAAAACTAAATTTTTTTCATTTTGTTTGGTTTTTAGCGTCCTATTTTCATATTCTACTGCCGGAGGAATGCTTTCAAATAAAGGGTGTTTTTAAAGAACTTATAATGATAATACAAAAGAAATATTGTTGGAATGAATTTTGTTTATTATTATCTGGTAGATAATTTCATGGCATTTATTTTTTGAATATAATATTTCCGCGGCTACTACATGTTGTATGGTCCATTCGATCAGTACAACAATTGTATGGTCCATTCGAACAGTACAACAATTAACAATCTTATTCAAAAAAATGTCGTTGACTTCTAGATAATTAATTTTACGAAACAAAAAAACGGCTTAATAGCCCTCGTCATTCACCGTAAAGACAGTTCCTTCCTCATTTATATTAAAAAGAAATATTGACCGTTGATACCGCCAGCTCTGGCGGCAATAGGGTTGACCGGTCTCAACAACAACAAAAAAAAAGATAGTGCGCAAAGTACAATGAACTGTTTTACTTGAAACAATTCGTTCACTTTCGCCCTCCCTTGAGTTGAATGATGGGTCCATTAACCTAACAATATATGTATAATAAATAATCGAAATAACTCCAACATCCTCAATAGCAATTAACAAAAGTGTTATAATATTGATTATAAGTCTGACGTCAGCTCCCTTCGCAATACATTTACATATTTGTGAAAATTCAGTGAATGGCTTGGTAGTATTGTTATTTGTGAGATTTAAACTAATCAAACTACTGAAAACGAAGGCCGCTGGGTTAAATAGTGAAAGCACAAATTGATATAAAGCCTCCAAATGCAGTTGTTTGCGTTTTTATGCGGATGACGCCATGGAAAGAAAGTAGGTCTGTGTGCGTATAACTTCTTGTGTTTGGTTGTTTCCATTGCTTTCGTCTACTCTTCCTTTCTACAAACAAGTAATTCCCCTTCCTTTTGTTTTTTTATATTATAGATGAACTTTTCGACACGGCGAATTCGGAAGGCGCAATCATCTTTTCTATCATTCTTGTTAAAAGAATCGAATAACTAAGCGAATTTCATCGGCGAAAGTTCGCTATCAAGGAAGTAAGGGATTAGGGATATCACTGAGTAAGGAATAACAAAGCGTCAAAGCAAAAATTATTTTGTATCGGCAAAAAACGCAAAAAAATCGAGTTCTGTTATAATTCGTGGTTTCACTCGATTTTTATTAGTTTGTTTAATTTAAAAATCACAACTCTTAAAATCTCAATATCACCAAGCCATTTACTGAATATTTAGAAATAAGTAACTTCTCTTCATTTTGTTTTGTGGTTATCAAAATCGCGAAAAACAAAGTTGGGGTTTTCGGAAGACGCCACCTTCTGCATCCGTACAGTGTGTGTACGTATATATATTCATTCATGCATCTGTATGTTTGCACAAATATAACATGTACATACATACCTATATATGATACATAAATAAAAATTTATTCTGCAGCATACATGTGCTGAAAAGCCCCGGCCTAACACATAGATGACACCAGTTTTACTGCATTCACCTCTTTTTCAGTTAGTACTAACTTTAAAAAGACAGCTGTTAAAATTTCATGATATTCTATTGATGCGTTCATGAGTTATTGTGCTAAGAGTGACTCTACTTTTGTTATTTTCAAAACAATGGAACGAAAAAAAAATTTGTGTTTTAATTTTACACTGCCTCTTCATGGGGAAACATACCGTTCAAGCGAAGCAATGGCTTGAAAAGTGTTGGGACTCCGTTCCATCAGAAACAACAATAAAACGATGGTTTGCTGATTTCAAAATGCTCGTTCAAATGAGGCGGAAAATATTAAAAAATTCACAAAATCGTTTTGAATGATCGAAAAGTGATGTTGCGTGAGTGAACTAACATCATAAATATATCAAAAGAACGTGTTGGCTTTATATTGCACGAGTATTTGATTATGAGAAAACTCTGTTCAAAGTGAATTTGCTCACCGTTGACCAAAACCGAGTCAGTCACAAATTTATCAAAACAATGGCTAAACTACATATATAGAATTTCGAATTGCGTGGAAGCAACCACCGTATTCGCCAGATTAGGCTCCCATCGACGACTGGCTGTTCGCAGGACCCAAAAAAAGTGTTTGCCGGTAAATTTCTTACCGCATCGAATCGAATGAAGAGGTTATCGTTGAAACTGAAACCTAGTTTGAGGCAAAAGATAAATCGTTCTACAAAAGTGGCATAGAAATGTTAGAGCGGCGCTGGAATGATTTCGTTTTTCTTGATGGAAATTACGTTAATGCATAAAGGTAATTTTGAATAAAAGAAAACGTGTTAGATGTGGGACTTTTCAGCCAATTTGTTATTGCAATGATGCATATAAAAACCGGAGCATAAAAATAAAGTATGTGTTGTATAAAGTATAATATACCAGGTGATGTAAATTATCACATCGAAAATAAACATGGTTATCAAAATTCAAATATGACGTAAAGTAAATTTTATAGCGACAGATTGAAAATGGTGAAGAATAAGACTGACAAATGTATTAATATCACAAAATCTATGGAACACGAGTAATATCTATATAGTATTTTTGTTTGGAAAATTTCGTGACAATGAGGTTTTTTGAGGGTACTCAGCAAATATTTTGTTATATTGAGTTTTTCATTTTACCAAGGCTCATTACTTTGAGGTTTCACTGCATTCCTCTTTCCACAATTTTGTTGGCATAAAATAGTAAACAAATAATATTTTGTTGAAAATTAACGCAACCAGAAAGAAGCGCTGTATTATAACTAGCATATAATTTTCATTGGCGGCCGCCGTAGCCGAATGGGTTGATGCGTGACTACCATTCGCAATTCACAGAGAGAACGTCGGTTCGAGTCTCGGTGAAACACCAAATTAAGAAAAACATTTTTCTTATAGCGGTCGTCGGCCGCAGGCAATGGCAAACCTCCTAGTGTATTTCTGCCATAAAAAAGCTCCTCATAAAAATATCTGCCGTTCGGAGTCGGCTTGGAACTGTAGATCCCTCCATTTCTGGAACAACATCAAGACGCACACCACAAATAGGAGGAGGAGCTCGGCCAAACACACAAAAAAGGGTGTACGCGCCAATTATATATACTGATGGACAAAAGTCACCGTCATTTAGTATCTAGAAGATTATAACATCTCCCGCGCCCAGAAGATAATGGAAACATAAAAAGTAGTATATTTAACGAAAACTATTATTTATTTAAATTCTGTTTCAGTTTAAACATAAGGCTAATTCAAGAAGTATTTATAAAAAAAAGGCATATAATGGTTGCTGTGTGCATTTCTGGTGGACAAAAGTCACCGTCATTTAATAAAGTACTTAATCAATTTAAGAGCTAATATTATTTTAGTACGATGTGTGTTTGCCGTTGTTTTTGATGACAGCTTGCAATCGTTTCTGCATCGAATGAGCCAGTTTTTCGGTAACATCTGGGCTTATTTCCTGCCATTCCTGTAGCAGCGTTTGCTTAAGCATATTTTTTGAGGTAACATGATGCTTCCGAATGCGCCGATCCAAATTGTCCCATAAATGTTCTATTGGATTCAGGTAGGGTGACTGTGGCGAGTTTTCAGGTATGGGAGTGTTGTACAAGACCCACAAACGAACTATTTCTGCGGTGTGCTTGGGGTCATTGCATTGTTGAAAATAATAGTCTGATTCAATGCCAAGCTTTTGAGAACTTTTTTGGAGATTTTCTTTAAGGATATTCAAATAAAGTCCTTTGTCCATTATTTCATCGATAAAGACGAGCTCTCCGACACCAGCCGCCGACATGCATCCCCGTACCATGACTCCAGCACCACCGTGTTTCACAGTTATTTGTATATGCTTCTCTGCTAATGCATCGCCCTGCTTTCTCCACGTTAAAACACGTCCGTCTGATTTATATATGCAAAATTTACTTTCATCAGAGAAGATAACTTTTTCCCAGAAATCTATTTCCTTGCTTAAATGCTCTTTTGCGAAGGAAAGACGCTTCGTTTGGTTGACCTTGCTGATCTGTGGTTTTTTTCTGCATACTCTGGCGTTATAACAAGCGGAATTCAGCGCCCTGCGCACAGTACGTGGGTGAACGAGTGTGCCAGTGCTTTCCTTTATCGATGCAGCAATTTCTGTTGACGGAGTTTTTGGCTCTTTTTTAACTATTTTTATTATTTCACGTTCAGGTAGTGCCGGCGGTCGTCAACTCCTTGCCAAATATTTGCACTTTGGTACATCTTTAAATCTTTTTATTGTTCCAGTAATAGTGGTGCGTGGACGATTTACTAATGAGCATATCTCCCGAATGGTCTTGCTTTGATTGTACGCATTTAAAATAATTTTTCTCTCTTCAATTGTGGTTTCTCTCCTTTTTTGATCCATTTTTAACAATCACGCGGCGTCAGTAAAATTTTTTAATTAAGTACCGTTATAGAATGTATACAGATCAGTCTTAAAGCTACCATACTAAACGAACTCACTGAAAAAAGGAGCCAGATTGGCTTAAATTTTTGTTAAAATTATTTTAAAAGGCAAGCCGGGCTGACGTGACGGTGAATTTTGTCCTCCAAAAAGGTGACAAAAATATTTTGTTTTTCATTTTTCCAAAAATGGGCTAGTAAGAGAAAGATATTTAAACTGAAATAGAAATTAAATAAATCATAGTTTTTGTTAAATATGCTACTTTTCATGATTCCATTATATTCTGGGCACGGGAGATGTTATAATCTTCTAGATACTACATGACGGTGACTTTTGTCCATCTGTGTATATATGTGGGCATTTCCACAGAAATGTCAATCGAAGCCAAAAAATTCAAAGTCTATAAAATTATGTTGTTTTAACATATTTTTATAGGGAATCTATCACATGTAACTAATGTAAACAAATTTTACATTTGTACATACCACATTTTGAAATATTCGAATGCAAAGTCGAACCAGTGCAAAAGTTCCGTTTTAAACATTACTGTTGCATGTTTTGTTTTGATTAATGATCTTGATGAGATATATTATGCCGTGACATTTGCTTTTTTAAATCTCGGTTTATATGTAAAGGATGTAAGAAAAATGTAAAAGGAACGATGCGATTGCCAATTACGGTAAATTTTTTCTTTGATTTACCGTATAACTCGATGTCGCGTGCGACATTGAAAAAGAACATTTGTTATCAGTGAGTCGAAGGTATTTGTACAATTTGCATCAAATATTAGTAGCAAATAGATATTTTTATTGCTAATTAAATAAACAAAACTTTGCTGGAAAATAATCAGCGGTTTGCTCTTTTTACTTATTTAAAGCTTCTAACGTGCGACATCGTAAGTGTAAAATGTACTGATTCAAAATAAATTTTCGTTCGAAAATATCTTTATTATATTAGTATATGTAAATACAAAATATAAAATTTTTGAATGTAGATGAGTAAAAACGGCGCCGAGAAAAATAAGGCGAACTGTAAACGGTGGAGAGAAAGGTTAAGGATGATGAAATAAAATTACAAAACTATAAATTAAGAATCAAGGAAAGAATGCGGAAAGCTAGACAGACGTGGAGAGCACTGGCTGAATACGACAACGAGAGAGGCGCCAAAAACTCTTAGAAAATGGAATGTCATATGCACGTCAAAGCCAAAACGCATCTTACGAATGTAGACAAACCTTGGCGAAAGCTGTTAAAAAAGTAGAGAAAGCGATGCCAAAAGACATGCACAGAAGGCTAAAAGTTCCTGAAGTCCTGGTAAAAAAATATAAGCAGTTTGAAGAAAAGAAAAACTTTAACCAATCCAGCAGAACCGTACCAGAAAGCCTAATTAATGCCATCAATGCTTTTTATCAGAATGATAATATTAGTGTGCAAGCTTCGGGAAAGAAAGACGCCATTATAATTGAAGGCAAATTAGTAGCTAAGGGCTTTATGTTAATGACTAGTAATGCCAGTTCTCACGGAAAGGGAGCCGTTGATGGAGTTGGAGCCGTCATTAAAAGAAAAGTGTGGCAAATAACAAAATCTAAAAACGTTGTTTTACCAGATGCACTATCGTTTTATCAATGTGCACAAAACAACACAAATGGAATTAAAATGTATTTTATGCCATCTGCTCAGATTGAAAATTTGCCTCTTCATTATAAGTTGGACGAAAAATGGAAGCAAGTGAAAAATATTCCAGGTATATCCCAGTTGCATTCGTTTTGTTGCGATGGCCAACAGTTAGAAGCAGCTAGGACTGCATATTCCATTAAAAGAATTTTATTTGACATTAGTAATACTATTCTCAGTTAAGTTAGTTTCCGTTCTTTGTTTTTACATAGTATATAAGATTAATATACTTATTTTTGTTTTTCTTTATTGAAGATATTTTGTTAAATTTATAATTTTGGTTGTGAAAATAAATATATTGAATATATTAAAAATTATTTATAATCGTCGTTTGCATGACTAATTACATAAAAAGTAAAAAAATAAACATAAAAAGTATGATGGAACAAAATGTCGCATGCGACAGTGATTAAAATTAAATAAAAAATAAACTACTTAATATTTTTGAATAAAATAAAAAGCATTATTAAGATACATCAATGCATAATATTTAAAAATTAGTCGCATTAATATATTTCTTCAGGTTTCGCTGAAAAAGTGTTTGATTTTTTTGCTTTGAAAGCGACTTCTGTTTTTGTCGCATGCGAATGGCTTGATTTTTTGTAATTATCTTGAAAACGAACAATTTCCCAAAATCAACCTTAGCACCAATCATAGTGCTAATCAAGTGCTATAGTTTTCGCTTTTTGTCAAAATAAAATAATGTTTTGGTATATGTTTTTTTTACTTTGAATGCGTACGAATGTCGCGTTCGACATTGGAGAAATGCCCTCATTATAACTAGATCAATAAGAAAATCTAATTTTTCCTTGTGTAAATTCGTGCAGTTTGGTGTTATCAATTCAGGCGGTGTACATACATAGGTTGTATTTTCAAGTATGGAGATTGAAAAAACCAGATAAGCTGTACTTCAAACCCACTTGAAAAGATGAGAATTCTATAATAGCAGGTAATAGGAATATTCTCGAAATGAACTAAAGTTACCTTAAATCATTAGTAAAAGTAAAATTTTATTTATGTATAGTTATTAATCTAAAATAAAAATCAATACAAAAACTTCAACCTTTCTACATTGCCACGCATGATATAAACACTTGATTACGATTGACTTATTGAAGGTGTGGCGGCCAAGGGCTAATTTAAGCATATATTAAGATTTATGACATAACGTTTTAATAGGTATGAAGTTGTTATTTAAGTAAAAGAATTGAAAAATTATTATTTCATACGTATATCACTTTTAGCTTTCACTATACATATGTACGACTAATACTAGAAACAATTATGAATATAAACTCTTACTGCAGCGTAAATCGAAAGATAAACAGGTTTTTAGAAAATTTGTGAAATTAGTTCGTAAAATGTTAACATCCCACAAAGTATCCAAAACGAATTAGTTGAATCCCATACACACACACTTTTAATTTATTACAATGCATAAAGTAGAAATTAATATCATTCTAATATAAGAAATTATTTCCTATAAGAACCACGAAATTATTAATTATTCACTGCAAATTGTATCAAACTAAGTGTTGAAACATACAAGATGTCTAAGCTTTATTCCGCATATAAATAGTATGCAGTCGTTATATTATTTTGACTAAATGTTGAAGATCTTCTTTCCTTTTTTTGAAAATTGTATTGCTAAATACAATCATATCTAAATGCATTGGCATCGATCCGACTGTTTGGTGCTTTTATGCGTGTGTTTTCATAAGCGTATAACATTTGTTTCTTGCGTCATTACTGCGCACTATTTCTTATTAATTTAAAATGCATATATTTATTTGTTTACTACACTTTTCTTCTGATGCACAACACACAAATTAAACTCGTTTTCTACTTTTCTAATTTGATCGTTTGTTTATACTTGAATTTCGTTTTTCAGTCACACTAGTTTCGTCACAAAAACAACGAAATGAAGTA
Organism: Anastrepha ludens; assembly: GCF_028408465.1. Lineage (NCBI taxonomy): Eukaryota > Metazoa > Arthropoda > Insecta > Diptera > Tephritidae > Anastrepha > Anastrepha ludens. The sequence continues at coordinate 74,132,620 of NC_071500.1, forward strand.
ATTATAAATTTAAAAAGTTTGATTACCTCAATTAATGCGCGCGCTTTGCTCACTAAATGTATCTTTTACTAATTGCACTAGCACGCTTGTACACATAGGTGTGTATCTAAACGGGCACTGAAAACATTGGTCGAAAGTGAACGTGCTTTTAAACGCTTTCAACGATTGTTAGCAACTCTCAGCCGCAGAGTAGTGTTTCTCTCCCGTTTGTAAAAACACTTAAAAAGCTCATTTTTGTATTTATATATGAAAAATATGTATATACATACATATGTATATATCATAAAAGTATGTGGTAGATCTCATCAATTTTTCTTAGCTCTACAGTCATAAAAATATATATGTATATGTATATGCACATACTTACGTATACATAAGTATACCATATTACTTACTTGATGTTGCTTTCCACATATGTATGTATACGCATTAGGATGGGCCAACAAAAGTTTTTTTTTTGGTATATATGAATATAAGTATATACTCGAAATTGGCGCTTACGCTCGTTTTGAGTGTTTGGCCAAACTCCTCCTCCTATTAGAAGGAACCTACAGTTTTATTATTCATTTTGGGGTTTCACGGAAATTCGAATGACAGTCACGCACCAACCCATTCGGCTACGTCGGTTCTACCTCCTAAATATATCTTATCCAGCCAAATTTCTGGCATTTATTATTTTATTTATTTTTATTTAACATTTACCCGTTTGAAAATTATCATTGAATTCGCATAAGAAAAATGCACTTTTCCGTAAATCTATATATGTATATAAAAATGAAATGATGTTCGTTTGTACGCATTTTTTTGGGCCGATACGAGGCCAATTTTATTCGTTCTTTTTTCATATTATAGGGATCCACTAGGGGAAGAAAAAATCAAAATATTGTACAAATTGTGTTTTTAGTGAAAATTGCCGCAGAACTTGCTCGATTCTTAGATTAAGTTTCGAATTAACACTCGTTTTATAGGTATGTACAACTTTTTTTGAATAAATATGCGAATTTTTCGTTATTGTGAAACGATTTGTGTCGTGTTGCTAAGTTGCAATTTTTTTTCGACGGAGAGTAAACATAAACAACAGCATGTTTATGATACAATCATGAATAATGTTAGCCATGGAACTGGTGGATTGTATTTCTTGGATGCTCCTGGGGGAACAGGAAAGGCCTTTTTGATTTCATTGATATTAGCAACAATTCGATCAGATAATAACGTTGCATTGGCACTCGCTTCTTCCGGAATAGCGGCTACATTACTGGAAGGCGGTCGCACAGCACACTTTGCATTAAAGTTGCCTTTGAATATGCAGGTAAATGAAACACCAACATGTAATATTTCGAAAACATCTGGAATGGCAAAAGTCCTTAAAGTATGTAAGCTCATCGTATGGGACGAGTGTACTATGGCACACAAGAAACCATTGGAAGCACTTGATAGAACTTTGAAAGATCTACGAGGAAGCCAAACAGTCTTTGGAGGTGCCATGATTTTATTGGCTGGAGATTTCAGGCAAACATTACCTGTGATCCCAAAGTGTACGACTGCAGATGAAATCAATGCATGCTTAAAATCATCGTATTTATGCAGACATGTAAACACGCTTACACTTGCTACAAACGTACGTGTTCAACTACAGAACGATCCGTCAGCAGCTGAATTTTCACACCAATTACTGAAAATCGGAAATGGCCAAATGTCTGTCGATCCAACAGGAATGATTACATTGCCTACCAATTTCTGCACTTTTGTACAGTCTAAAGAGGCATTGATACAGAGTGTATTTCCAAACATAGTTCAACATTACAAAAGCCATGATTGGCTCAGCTCAGCTCAAAAAGCAATTTTAGCTGGGAAAAATAAGGACATCAATGATATAAAAGAAGCTAATGGGTAACGTTGTCGAAGCAACAATTTTGAAAGGGAAGTACAAAGGAGAAGACGTTTTGATACCCAGAATTCCACTGATTCCGACGGATTTACCATTCGATTTCAAACGTTTGCAGTTCCCTATTCGCCTTGCCTTCGTTATTACAATTAATAAGGCGCAAGGACAGTCTCTACAAATGTGCGGTATTAATTTAGAATACCCATTTTTTTCTCAACGTGTGTAGCTTGCTCACGAGTAGGCAAACCATCGTCATTATTCATTTACGCGAAAGATGGAAAAACCAAAAACGTTGTCTACCAAAAAGTGTTCCAATAAAGTTCGAATGAAATTCTATCAAAGAATTTGCTTTGTTTTGTATTAATTTTATTCTCTTTCAGCGAAGCGGGCGAGGTCCGCTAGTTTGTTATAAAATTTCAATATTATTAAATCTTCTCTTTTAATATCCCTTCAAAAATGTCCAAAAAACGATACCCTACGCTTTAAAAATAATGTATAACTATTTTTTAAAGAGACCCTGGAAACAAAAATATTTATCTCATTGTTTTTTTTTGCATAAGAATGTTTCAATAACAAAAAAATGTATTACTATGTTGTTTCTGAAAGCGTTTCAAATTGTTTAAACAATTTATTGTTGATATTTAATAACTCTTTTTATCTTACCTAGAAAATTGTAGTTTTTTCCTTATTTGGTTTTTCTTTACATACACTAAATATTGAAACTTCTTTAATTAAATTTTGTGAAAAGGTATCAAAATAGTTTTTTTCCAGAATTTCGCAATGTTTTTCCTACAGAATAAGGTGAATTTTTTTTAAATGTGTTTTGTTTGCATTTTAACAAATTATTGTCGCTTTTCTATTTGACCAATACTAAATAATTTGTATATTGAGCCAAATATCTTATTTATTGAGTAATTTTGTATAGAGGATTGATTAAGGGATTGTTACAACAAAAATGATTCGCATACTAATGGTGCATGCGTGTTCGTCTAAATGGTTGTGTAAATATAGAAAAATCGTCTATCATTTCAAAGTATTGGCAATGCAGTGAGTGAATAGGAACAGTTTAGATTACTTTTGTGCATACTTTTCAATCTCAATTGAATTGTAGAATTTTTGTAGTCCCGTCGTTTTGGGATATCCTCAATCGATCTCTAATTGAATATTTTTCTTTCACAAGTGATACAATTTTATTTTGCTTAAGTATTATTAAGAGATGTAATTGAGTTGTTATTAATGTCACTATACATTCATATAAAGAGTTATTAAATTTCAGGAATAAATTGTATAAAGAATTTAAAAATCACTTAGAAACAACATAAAAATTTTATTATTTTGTTATTAAATGTTTCTTGGACCAAAAATAAAAAAAAAAACGAGTTCAAAATTTTTTTAAAGGAATAACGAAGGCCTTGCAGACGGTTTGATAAAAGGTCCACATTTTTTGTTGCATGAATACTTAGTGAAATATGATATACAAAACATATATGAGCTTTAGCCCGATCCCAATTTCTTTTTAAGACGTACATATGTACATTTTGAGTCAACTTTTCCCAAGTGGGGTACCCAAAGTTAACTTTTCGATCTTTCATGTCGTTAGCGGATTTTGAAAGTTTGCATGCTATGCTTTATTATCGCAAAGGTGTTACCGTTAATTTTTTGACGATTGATGCTTTAAAACACGAAATCGAAGTTGCCATTCATGAAATTGGAGCCCAAACAATCGAACATGTGCTTAAAACTTGGGTTGATCCAATGGCCTACTGTAAAGCCAGTCGTGGCAGTCATTTGAACGATATTATTTTTCATTCATAAATGACAATGTTCAATCTTCAAAATGAAAAAAAAAAAGTTTGAAAAAATATTGAGTTTTTTTTTATAGCCGATTCAAAAAACAAATTTTACATGGCCCACCCTATAGTAACTGAAATGCTAAAGTCCCCCAAGTAAAAATTTCGACGGATCAGAAATTTGAAAAAAAAAAACTGAAACTACTCATATTGAATAAGTTAGATAGAGTTGAAACTCCTGATAACAACTATAATACGAATGCCATGTGGAACAGCATCAAACGTCATTTCTGGTGGTGAACGAGGACAGAACGAAGTACCTCCTATCATCAAACAAACAGTCGGCGCAATCGCGTATCGGCATTCACGTCACTGTTGACAGTTATGATTTCGAGGTTGTAGGAGACTTCGTTTATTTAGGAACCAGCATTAACACCGATACCAATGTCAGCCTTGAAATCCAACGTAGAATCTCTCTTGCCAACAAGTGCTACTTTGGACTAAGTAGACAACTGAGTAGTAAAGTGCTCTCTCGACGAACAAAACTAACACTCCACAAGGCTCTCACCATGCCTGTCCTAACGTATGGCGCAATATCTGAGGAAGCGTCCCATGGCGACAGCGAATATCTCAGGCGATGGAACGATGAGCTGTATTTGCTTTACGATGAAATAGACATAGTTCAGCGCAAAAAGATCCATCGGCTTCTTTGGCTGGGTCATTCCGTCCGAGACAAACGCTCCGGCTCTGAAAGTATTCGATGCGGTACCAGCTGGTGCTAACAGAGGAAGAGAAAGACCCTCTCTGCGTTGGAAAGATCAGGTGGAGAAGGACTTGGCTTCACTTGGTGTGTCCAACTGGCGCCGGTTAGCACGAGAAAGAAACGAATGGCCCGCTTTGTTAAACTCGGAAAAAATCGCGTAAGCGATTATCGCGTCAATTAAAAAGAAGAAAGTCACACTGATAAGGTCCAATCAGTTGGTTGATGGTGGGCTCAACCTTTCATGCAATACGTTTCCTCGGACCTTATACGCGATATTTAGAAGACTAATCCTTCTTGTGGATTGGGCAGAGCACACTTAAAATCCGACCATATTTTGCATAGAAGCCGATGCATGCATCTTAGCAGCTTCTCGCCGCCGTGTTTGTATTGCTCAGCCGGCGATTGGTAGTAGGCGATTCCAATGCACATCACAATCTTTAGCATTCAAGCCTGCCAAACGATCGTAGAGGACATTAATTGGCAGAGCAGATAGACGATTCGACTTTCGCCTGACATACCAATTGTTAGCACTGGTCTGATAAATAGGACAAGCCATAAATACCTATGCTATCGCTTGCCTCAAACCACTTGCCCATTATTATCTCGATTGAGAGACCTGCTGACTTTGTTTCCGCGAATCACTAGTCATACATTAATTTCAACAAAGCTTATTAGGCCGGCTTCGGGGAATTTACAGAGGGCATCATCACGAAATCCACAAGGTGCTCACAGCCGCTGCGGCTCGATTCATTCCTGTTGGAAGGATCCAGGCAATACGTCCCAATATCCCAGCTGAAACAGCCGTTTTAGCAAACGAGCTTGACCACCTACGTCCGGCTGATCTGGAGGATCCCAAAGTGGCTATCACTTTCAACGGCTGCGCAGATGCATGCGCTACTTTAACCGGCAATTCGTGGTGCCACCAGACGGCTACACAAATTACCAAGCAACAGTGCGCCATTTCTTTCTCCAATGATGGTTAAGTATACTGCTACATTCTGAATATTTGTACATATGTATGTATCACAATGGGCTTTACAGCCACCCAGTGTCAAGAAACCTGGCTAACTTAACCTAACCTAGGTATTAAACAGACTGTAAAAATATTGGTTCATAGACTTAAATAAATAAAGGAACATATGAAAAGTGGGCGTGGTTTTATTCGATCTCGAAATTTTTGTCGGATGTAAATGAGGGAAGGAGCATTTCAAGTTAGGGCGACTTTTATTAAATCGTTATAGAAATACATTTTCAAACTTTTATTTACGTGTTATTCATTTCTTTTTTTTTTTGGGTTCATTATTTGCACCAAATTTGAGCAATTTAGATTTATTTATAACATAGATACCACGTCTTTAATATTTTTTTACATTACCGTTATATGGCAGGTGGACTTGGTTATTGACCCATTTCACCAATTTTCAACTACTCGTACTTTTATTAGCAATATGTGTGCCAAGTTTCACTGAAATATATTCATTTTTGTTCGAATTATCGTGCGCATGGACGGTCAGACGGACGTATAGGCGTGACTAAATGGACTTCTCTTATCATTCTGAGTATTTTAGTATACTCGTATATATATATATATATATATGTATATATCTGCGACTATATTATGCTGAGTTATGAACTGAATGACTACAACTTTGGAGTTCAGAGAGAACGGATGTTCGAATCTCGGTGAAAAACCAAAATTTTTTTTCCTTACTGTCTTATCGCGTCGTTTCAACATAGTCTAATATAACTTACCTGGAGTGTTGGGGTTTTAATGTCAATTGAGTAAAAAAAAAAACTATGTACAATTTAGCATACATTTTTATTGCTTAAGAGTTTATAATAAACAATTTTCATGATCTAAATTAAAGCGATGAAGATATCTTCACACTAATTAAAAGCCGTGTCTGGTATCTGCTTTCTTTCACAAAAACTCAAAAAAAGTAGGAGTGATTTTTTAAAATCCCATTTGGCATCTTCTAAGAAACTGTTAATCGTTAAAAAGTAGAAAGTTAATGCATTCCAATTTTATGTATACACGATTAGGCTTCCCTTACCGCGTAGACCATACTGATTTTAGGTTTGTTACTTCTTGAAGCATTATAATGAGAGCTTTTTTATCTGCTATTGTTACTTCAGCGTCATTATCTTGATGTTCTGTTTTAAAATATTTGAACGCCCTTTTAGTCTGCTGAGCAGTTGGGTTATATATACTTAATTGTTCATTAACAATTTCATATTTTATAGCCCTGTTAAGAATTCCCTGTTAAAAAGATAAGATGTGTATAAGCGTACTCTAATACAATCATGTACATTTCGACATACTAGATGTTTTTCGACTGGTACTAACACAAAAGTGCGTGAAAATGCCATCAATATCTCATTATCCACCATGCTTGGTGCTTGATCGTAAAATACACCACTGACTGTTAACACTATAATTTGTTCCTATAAGTATAATTATGCTTAAATATGTGGTCCTGTAATGATTATTGTAATAAGTAATACATACATTGCAAATCATTGTATCTGTACAGAAAGTCAACAAATCGTGCCGCATGCTGGGTAGTTGCAAGAAAATTTGCATAACTTGGTCAGAGCCCAGATGTATGCTGGTGTGGGCTCGTGAAAGATCCGCAATTTTTAGTATATTTCTACTACTTTCACGATACTTGGTTATGCGTTTAACATTCTGCGGGGTCATTTGGGCAATGCGGAAATTAAAAGAAAGAGTAAAAATTGCATTCTGGTGATATAGTTCTGGAAAAGACGTGTTAAGTGTTTTAAAATGTTTCTAAAAATTCAATAATAACTAAGAACTTCTAATGAATCTTACCTTTTAAAACTTGACGTTCATTTGAGTCGAATGCCTTAAAGTAACGAGGTATAAATTCATTAACGAAATCGTAACCTCTTACGTCGCACAAGAAATTTTTTTGACAACTCAAATATCCTTCCTTTTTGATGTCAGTATTATCCTAAAAAAAAATACCACATTTTAATCTAATAATAAAGTAGTATATATTTGTAATAAAGGTGATAATATGTAATTATACAAGTTTATACTCGTTAAGTTCCTAGAGCAACTGGGTTTTCTTTAATGTAAGCTATTTTTTCTAATAGACTGAAAAATTACAAAATAAGGTTATACATTGTATTTTATATTGACCCCAATAACATATTATTCTTATTTAAATTGAATAACCTGTTATCCAAATATTTATCAAGCCAACTAGTATATGTGGGAGAAGTGCATCCGTACAACTTAAGGAATAACGGGGATTTTAGAATTAATAGGTCACAAATCCGCGAAAGATGAGCTGCGAGCTACCGGATGGGTCACAGGTTATCGATAGTGATATGAAGGGTAGCTGTGAATATTTATTTGCAAATAAGCAGCCCCGGACAAGCAGCGGGTAGGAGTAATGGGCATGGGTGGGTAAATTCTATTGAAGAAACATTAAAGAAGCTTACATCAAAACGAGTGAAAAAATCCTAGGCAAAGCACGTAAAATGGCTAAGGATTGGATATCGGTTGAAACCTGGTAAAAAATTGAAGAGAGACGTGATGCAAAAGCAGGCATAAACAGTGCGTGCACACGATGTGAAAAAGAGCAAAAACATTATTCAATGCTGAATACGTCGGTTAAGATACTCTGCCACGTGCCAAAAGAAAATGGATTAATAACATCGCTGATGAAGCTGAAAGAGCAGCAACAAATGGCACCTTACGGCTCTTGTATGACTTATGACGTGACAAATTCAATACGAAGCATTTCAGTGTAGAGTGTAGCTTATTGGTATTCTTTCTGATCCAATAAAGATAACGACAGGGGTCAGACAAGGCTCCATTCTCCCTCCTTTATTGTTTCTTGTACAAACGACTTGGATTACGCTGACAACCTTGTGCTGATTTCGAAAACAGCGAATGCAAGTTTGATGAATTTTTGCTATAATAAGACGACAGTGGAGGCAACACCTCACTTCTAGGGCGACCTCCAAACCCTCAGGAATCAATTCTAGTAATGAATATTATGAACGCCTTTTCACCTTTTTACATATTAAGGAAGAAGCGAGAATCAGATGCCAGTACCCTTAACCATACGCCACTGCATAGCATTGAGTGTAGAGTCGACGGTGCTCGACATTGCGGCTTGCTTTTGCCCCATCGCTCCTAGTCCACAAATTGAATACAAGACACTGCAAACGCAATTAAAGGACGCGTCTCGAAATTTTTAAGCTTCAAGTACGAACTCGCACTGCTTTAACGCACGTATTATATTAATATGCTGGGATTTTCTTTTCGTTTATCACAAAATGCCTGTATTGTACACTTTTATTTAGTTCTTCTTTTTGTACTGCTTCTTTTTTTTTTGCTAATTAATATTTATTCCCAGCAATTTAGGGAATTAATAAAATGCTTTGGAAAAATAACAACTAAAGCTACAAAAACAAAATTTTCGACACTGTCAACTTAATATTTGGTATTGATAACCGTTAGCTTCAATACAATTTTGCAGGCACTTTTTCATGGAATATGTAGACCAATTTATTTATGTCGTATACATTCTGTATATTCCGCTATTCCTTCATTGTTGCAGTTTTTAATGTTAGTGCATTCTTTGGATCTCTTTAAGAGACTCTTTTCTTCAAAAAGGCCTACACATTTTCAATCACGTTTATGTCGGGACTCTGCGCTGGTGTATTTATAACTTTACCGCAATTATAGAGAAGTCACAGCTGCACATTATGCTCCTTATGCTTTAGATCTCTATTGTTTGGCATCCATTGTGCCAAGTCTCCTACTCCTTTAATTGAAATCCACCCCAAACATTATCTATGTCTCGTCGGAATATATAATGCTGTCCCAATAATCTTCTGGTTCGGAAATGTGGTTCAAAGCAAAAGACAGGCGTTTTTCTTGCGTGCTGATCGCGATGAATATTTGTGGTGCAATATGGCTTGGCGCACTGCTCCTTTGCAAATATTCTTAAGAGAATTCTCGGGTTTCGATACAATTTTTGGATCATCAAGCGTTCTGCACGTCCAGTAATTTTAGTTTTAGGCTCACCTGCACGCTTTTGCTCTAATCTACCCTCTTTTTTCACTCGATTTATAACATTACTAGCTTTAACCCACGGCCCCGTTCGCGTAGGAGTAGTTTTGAGGGATTTAGGATATGTATACAAAAGAATTACAAACAATAATTTAATAGAAAATATTTTTTTATTAATAACCATAATATTACAACACCCGGCATCCGTTGCTATGCCCCGTTGAATAAAATCAAAGCAACCAATCAGAAAAATATCAAGCAAAATTATTTTTATTAATTTTCTATCTCAAACCGTTTTTGAACTTTGCATTTGGGTCATAGTTGAACAGCTTATGCGGATTATGAAGTCTAGAGTGTGCTATAAATTGTGGGAAATAGGAAAAACTAGGATTTTTTAGATTAAATTTAACAAATATTCGATTATTAGTGACGAATGAGAGTGGTGGAGCGGCCGGGGGGCTGTGGGAAGTCTGTTCCATCATAAAAAACATGCCTATAACCTTCATTGGGTGAAAATATGAATGTATAAAAATTTTACCGTCATTTGGTGTTGTCGTTTCGTAGTGATGCGCGGACAACGTACAGACATTCACGTTTGTAATATATGTTAGATAAACGTTTTACATTTTTACATTTTAGACAATATATGAACACTTAAAACTTCTAATGTTTGATAAATGTCAGTCAGTCTAAAAGAAGCGTGATCGTCTTAACTTAGGAACTACTACATTTGATCAACTCGATTTTAACAAACCGCATTGTATGGACTTATAATATTGTGGCAAATCATGAAAGTGTGCAAACCGGCTGGCAGCGAAAACCGAGCGAAGAAGATACTAAAACCGTAACCGAATGGGTTGGTGCGTGACTACAATTCGGAATTCACAGAGAGAACGTTGGTTCGAATCTCGGTGAAACACCAAATTAAGAAAAACATTTTTCTAATAGCGGTCGCCCCTCGACAGGCAATGGCAAACCTGCGAATGTATTTCTGCCATGAAAAAGCTCCTCAAAAAAATATCTGCCGTTCGGAGTCGGCTTGAAACTGTAGGTCACTCCATTTGTGGAACAACATCAAGACTCACGCCACAAATAGGAGGAGGAGCTCTGCCAAACACCCATTTTGTGTACGCGCCACCTATATATAAGTATGTATATTATTGCTGCTAAAAGTTGGTGACTTTTATCCAGTGATCTAACTCAGAGGAGTTATTGAGAGATTTTATTTGGATAAAAACGTAATAATTTCGTAGCAATTGGTGTCTGAAGTGGGATTGTTGAGTAAAGTCCCATAGAACAAGATCGTGAAAATGGCAAAGCTAAGCGAGCTTAAGCTTCAGCATCTTGAGAAAGAGCTCGTAAACTACTGGAAACAAGGCGGAGTTGCAAGCACGGCTAAACGAGGCTATGGAGACAGAGCGCGTCGATGTGGAAGAATATATGGTCCAGCGGAAAACTGAGGATTTATCGACCAAAATTGAAGAGAAGGCAGAGCCGACAGGACCTACACCAAGTATAGGCATATAGGCAAAATGAACCAGTTCCAAGGGACGAGAACTGGTTCCCACAACTGAATGCCCCACATTTTCTGGACGGAAAAGCAACAACTTGACGGTAGGGGGCACTAGAAATGGTCGATCCAAGATGCTTACTCCAGACACAGGTGCCACGAACTCGATCATCCAGTCATATTTGGTAAGCGGTAATGTGGAACTGGTTGGCTACAAGCTTCAGACAGTTAGAGGAGAGAGAGCTGCGACTTCCGGAAGGGTAGTTTGCGATGTCGTTATTGGAGCTTTATCAGTAGTTCACACATTTTTACTGGCTGAAATCATGGATGATGTAATAATTTTGGATTTTATGCTGCTGCACGGATTTACCTTAGATTTGGATACAAGCGTGTAAGCGCTAATTATATATATATATATATATACATATACATATGCAAAGACCAAGTGTGGTATTTATGTGCCCATGGCTGTAAATACAAGGTGAAGTCTAAAATAAACAAGACTGAGCTAAAATAGAAACGACAGGAGCTTTGTTCTGATAATTTCGAGTTTATTCAAAATAGTCCCCTCTGCCTCGATACACTGTTTTGAGCGATCTGAAAGCTTTTCGAAAGAGTGTTTTAGATCATTGACGGGAATGTTCTTCAGGATGTAGGCAAAAGCCTTTTGTATGGCCTCTACGGACACGAAACGTTTTCCTTTTATGGCCAAATGCAATTTTCCAAATAGGTAGAAGTCACAGGGAACCATATATGGCGAATACGGTGAGTGATTGATGGTTAAAATGCGATTTCTAGTCAAAAAACCAGTCACAAGAGTGGATCGCCAGCTTCCTCCTTCGCGGTCCAGGGCGAATTCGACGAATGCGATGCAACAAACGCTTCAAAACGCACGTTGGCACGAATTCCTTGTGAAAACTAATGAGCAGCGACTTGATTTTTGACTTCTCCAAAAATTTTTTGGGTGGTGGCTCGTCTGGGGCTTTCCATTCGGCACTTTGACGCTTAGCTTCAGGTTTTGTTGAAAACACCACGTTTCATCACCAGTTACAATGTTGTAAAGGAAGTTCTCGTCTTTTGTCGCCTCTTTAATAAGGTCTTCCGAATGTTGAATTCTGAGCAATTTTTGGTCCTTAGTTAACTTTCGTAAGCCCAAATGATCAGTTAAAATGATATTTTGATATTCAACTCCGATTCCATGAATTTCAACAATGATTTCGGTTAATTTTTGATAAATTTACGAACAATTTCGATAGAATCTTCGGTGATTACTGATTTTGGGCAGCCCGTATGTTCATTGGCATTTATGTCCTCACAGCCATCTGTGAAACGTTTAAACCACTCATGAACTCTGGCACGAGATAGACAATCATCGCTATATACTTTTTTCATCAATTCAAATGTTTCGGTAAACGTTTTACCGATTTTAAAACAAAATTTGATATTAGCTCTTTGTTCGAAACTCATTTTTGTACCGATGACACGAACATACTGACACTGTAGACGCAATAACTTCGCTTCCACTGAACCGAATGTCACCAAGCTTTCAATGGAAGTCAACCAGGCACGTAACTTCCAACGCACTGACTCATTAATAAGATGGTCTCATCAAAATCATTTTTATGACGCCAGTCTTGTTTATTTTGGACTCCACCTTGTATACGCCTGATTATTGGTGGTACAAAAGGATTGCGAAACTACCGCAGAACTAGAAGGCAGAATACAACTTTACAAATCAACATATCCCTTAAAAATTGTGCATACAAACTTAAGGGGCCACAAAGGCAAGCAAGAAGAAGCGTTTTTTAGTATATGTGACAGTGCTGACAAAGATCTCTAGGGCTTAGCATACAAAGTCATCACCAAAAAGCTGGAACAGTAGTTTTTTAATCTCGTTTTCTGAAAACGGGGCCGTTATCTCCGTAAGCCTTTTCCCAAGTTTTTAATTTTGCCTAAAACATAAAATATTAAATGAGCACATATTAAATAAAAGTTATATATGATACATATCGTGAATCGACTGGCAACAAAGCAAGCGAATCAGTTGCCAAAACAAAAACATGAATTCCCATGGCAGTCGGTTCTACGTTACCAGAATCACTCGGGGTTTTCCCCGACTAAGGACTGCAGTCCCAGTAAGCTAGCCAGCTCTAGAAATTATGATAGTTATTAAGCACATGTATGCACATATATAAACAGGTGCATGCGCGAAGGGCATTCAGTCGTAAGTTGAGTGTGTAAGCGAGTAAACGAGAAGTAAAGTAATGTAAACGTGTACATGTAAAGTAAAGAATTTAAGTGTTGGAAATAAAGCAAAGCAAGTTGAGTTGCCCTTAATTTTTGACTTTCATTTGACAAAATAGTGATCGAACTCAGACGAATTGTTGTGCGCGATTTATTTTGATTTTAGCGTATCGAAGTATATTACATACATATAAACGTTTGACGTTTTTTAAGATTATTGTTTCTGAACTTTAAAGTACTTGAAATTGATGACTCAAAACGGATATCTCAGGGGAACTCTGGGCAACTGACCCAACAACGTGAAAACGACTCACAGCCGCTACTGGAGTGGACGTTTGCAACTTGTTTTTGGTATGGTTGCCGCCCCGATCTGATACGTATATTCAATTTACCTCATAAATGTTTTCATTTGAAAATATTTGACAAAGAAACATGTTTTAAGTAGATTTCAAAAGTAATGCACATATTTATTTATTTATTTTTATAACAAAGCAAACTTATTTTATTTTTCCGCCGTTTATGAATAAAATATATACTGATTGATAGTGCTTTAGAAAAAAAAAAAAAAACAATTAACAAAAAGATGTTATATTCGGCACTGTCTCAAAATTCATTCCATATTTCTACAAAGTAAAATATCAAATAAATGCACATGACTTTTTTTATGTTAACACATTGCTGACCAGTCAGGACTCGTGATAAGCTTTTTTCTGCATCTTTATTGTCTTAACGACATACTGTTGGAAATCTTGTAGTGTAATTATTTGGTCCGCATTCCTGGAGTCAAGAGAAAAAAATAGTTGCTGCCAGCAAAAAAATCCGACTAGAGCGTGTAGAGAGCGCGAAACCCGATATATTTGCAAAACTTTTGGTGTACAATTACAGGTAGGTGATTGTTTTACTTTTTATCATACGAAAAATAAAATAATACAATTTATTACAGTTTATTTATATTGTTTTAGTTCCACATCCGTTTTTAAAACAACAGCCCGGCACATGAGGTAAATTTTCAGAAAAGTTTCCGGTCAGCAATATGTTAATATTTGGCGTCACCTGCAGTATCTATTATTGATTGTAACCTCCGGGGCATTGGTGAAATTAGTGTTTTTAGGTCATATTCTTGAGGAATATTTCCCTATTCCTGGTGGATGCATCGTATCAAACTGTTTTTGCTTGCAAGACTCCTTTTTGTAACTTTCTTTTTGAAATATATATATGTATATATAATATTATATATATATTATAGTCTTCTTGGGTGCTTGGCCGAACTCCTCCCCCTATTTGTGGCGTGCGTCTTGTTGATGTTCCAGAAATGGAGGGATCTACAGTTCTAAGCCGACTCCGAACGGCAGATATTTTTTATGAGGAGCTTTTTCATGGCAGAAATACACTCGGTGGTCTGCCGTTGCCTGAAGAAGGGCGACCGCTATTAGAAAAAACTTTTTCTTCATTTTTGTGTTTCACGGAGATTCGAACCTACGTACTCCGAATTCCGAATGGTATTCGTCTACGGCGGCCGCCTTTTTCAAATGCGACCATAAATTTTCAATTGGGGTGATATCTGGGTTTTGGGCAAAAGTATTTAGCACTTTTGGTTTATAAAGCAACCGAGACCTTCATATGTAAAACTTGTGTTTTGGATCATTATCTTTGTATAATTTCTATTTCTGGATCAGTGAGTCCAAATTTTTGCTCAATTCGTTTTAAATTGTTACGTAAAATGTCTAAATAGATTTCATTTGTCATATGGTATTCAATAATTTTAATTTCAGCAACACCTTTGATACAACTACTACCCCGTACCATTACACTTAGCTTCCCAAGTTTTACTGTGGGAATAATGTTCATGTTTTTAGGGCTGTTAGCAGCTTTCTCTCATCTCTCTTGGGTAAATCGAGTCTATATACCATTACTTTTGTCTCATCATAAAAAAAAACACTTCAACTGATTGCGAAGTGTAAGTTAAAGAGAACTCTTGCGGTCTTCGAAATCTGCGCGAAAAATTCTAAGGCTGCACTGCGGTTTTTCCTCCAATTTGTTTCACTTTTGACCTTTCCATTCTTGGTATGAGCTTTTGTGACCTGTTACTGGAGTGTTTCAACCGATTTTCGTTTTCGGCACACTATACTAGTAAAGTGTTGTACATTTTCCTTACACTATAGAAAACATTTCAGTCATTTGTTTTGTAGCCATTGTTTTTGCATTCGGTGTAAGCGCCAATTATAAAGGGTTATACAATAACAGGTGTTATTGGTGAATGGATTGCGCTATCAAGAGATGATTAACGATTGTTTATGGCCGGAATTGGAGGGTATTGATCTGGACAACATTTATTTTCAACAAGACGGCGCTACGTGCCACACACTGACATCTTGTCATTTAACTCCTTGTGACTTTTTCCCTTTGGGTCCACGTGAAAAAGAAGATCAACGCCCACAGCCCAGGGTCGATTCAAGACTTCAAGGATGGAATTCGTGAGGCTAAAAAGGACATAGGGCAGCCACTTGGTAATTCGGTTATGGAAAATATCAGGAAAAGGATATTGTCCTGTAAGCGTGGTCGTGGTGGTCATTTGCCTGATGTTATTTTCCGCTATTAACGGCATACCTTCCTCTTTATAATGAAATAAACATCCGATCATTTATATTAAAAAATAGAATTTTTCTTTGAATATCAAAATAACACCTCTGTTTGGAAAACCCTATATATATATATATTATTGTATAATATTTTCACTCGCACGATATTTCGGTATTTAAAAAAAAAACTCTTGTTGACCCTGACCCATTTAAATGCAGCAGTAACCAAAAACATACAAAAACAACATTAATAGTATACTGTTAAGTTCCTGGTGTTTGTTTATGTTTTTTCCGAGTTGTGAAACAATTTTGAGGCAACGCAAAATATGAGGCATTTTGCGTTAAAAACAACAACAACATGAGGCATTTTGGTTTTCGTTGTTGTTTCCGCATATTATGCGTTCAAATAACTAAAGGGTGATTTTTTAGCTATTATCTTTTTAAAAAGTTGGTTTAAACAGCTGGCGCACGTTTCGTGTTTTGTTTCACTGTCAAACCTCTTCAGTTTGGTCTAAAATTTAACCACGAATCGTCTTACAAACGAACAACGGTTGCAAATCATTGAATTTTATTATAAAAGTGCGTGTTCTGTTAAGAAAGTTTAAGATCCCCTTTTTTATCGAAAAATTTAGTTCTGCGACGAAGCTCATTTTTGGATCTAATGGGTACGTAAATAAACAGAATTGTCGATTTTGAGTGAAGATCAGCCAGAAGAATTGCAAGAGCTACCAATGTATCCAGAAAAGGAAACAGTTTGGTGCGGTTTATGGGCTGGAGGTATCATTGGACCATACTTCTTCAAAGATGTTGCGAATCGTAACGTAACTGTAAATGCTGAGCGCTACCGTGAAATGATATCCAACTTTTTTTTGCCCAAAAAGCAAGAACTTGACTTGCATGACATGTGGTTTAAGCAAGACGGTGCCACATGCCATACAGCACGATTAACAATGGACTTGTTAAGAGGCGAGTTCGGTGAACATTTTATTTCACGTTCGGGACCTGTCAATTGGCCACCCAGATCGTGCGATATAACGCCTTTAGATTATTTTTTGTGGGGCTATGTTAAAGCTCATGTCTATTCAGACAAGCCTGCTTCAATTAACGCATTGGAAGACAACATTAAAGCATTTATATGTGAGATACCGACCGAAACATTGGAAAGAGTATGCCAAAATTGGCCTAAGCGGATGGACCATTTGAAGCGCAGTCGCGGTCAAGATTTGCGTGGAATAATCTTCAAACATTAAATTACATGGACTGTACTATCGATTTAAATAAAAATTTCATGCATTTTCTGAATTTTACGTGTGTTTTTTTGACAAACTTTCCTATAGCTCTTAAAAAATCACCCTTTATTTTCGTTTACAGGATCACATAGAAAGCGTTAGTAAAGTCTACTGCTACAAAAAAAAAGGGATTCAAAGTAATGTGCCATAATCTAATCTATTGTACTAAGAAAATAATTACAATGTTTGTGAATGGAAAGAAAAGAACTGTGAGTAATACAGTAACACATGGGCTGAAAAGTCCCGTGCCTCACAAAGAAAACACGTTTTTTTATTCAAAATTAACTTTATTCACGAAAGTAATTTCCATCAAGAAAAACGCAACAATTTCAGCGCCGCTCTAACATTTCAATATCACTTTTGTAGAACGATTTATCTTTTACCTCAGAATAGGCAGTTTCAGCGATAACCTATTCATTTACTTCACTTCACTTTTCGATCATTCGAAACGATTTTGTGGATTTTTTTGATGTTTTCTTGTGTTACCGTCTTATTTGGACGTCCACTGCGTTGTGCATCATCGGTGTCTCTACGATCACGTTTGAAGCCCGTAAACCATCTTTTTATTAATATTTCCAATGGAACGGAGTCTTCATAACACTTTTCATTACTTCCCTTGAACGGCGTTTTCCCCATCAAGAAGCACTGTAAAATTAAAGCACGAAACTCTTTTTGATCCCCTGTTTAGAAAATAACAAAAGTAACGTCACTCTTATCACAATAACTCACGAACGAATCAATGGAATATCATGAAATTTTAACATAAAATATCACAAAATTAAGGTTAGTACTAACTGAAAAAGAGGTGAATGCAAAAAAATTAGTGCCATCTATTTGTTAGGCCTGCGACTTTTCATCCCATGTGTTATATAGCAGCAGAAAAATTTTAGGTTGTCTCATTTTCTAGTTCATATAATGGAAATTATCCTGCATGTTTTTTATACTTATTTGTTATATATTGTAACATATTTTCAAAACTTACCAATTTTGTCAGCTCTGGAAAATGCCTTCGAACAGCTTTTACATACTCACCAACGAATGAGTATTTTGTGCACAAAGGATTACCATCTAGACGCAATGTCTTCAAGCCGAGAGCAGATAGTTCTTTTACATCATCCAAATCCAGTATCCAATTATTGCCTAAATCTATTGCTTTTAAATTACTCATTAAGCCCAACACTTTCGATACATTGGCATTAGTAATTTTATTGTGCGTTAAACGGATTTCCACACAGCTGGTAAGACATTTCCGTGATGCCTGCATTAGGACTCGGCTAAGTATTTTTTGTGAGCTTAAATTAATGATGATATTTTCCAAGCCTACAAAATTATTGTGAATGTTTTCCGCTTATACAAAGTTTTCTTCTTTTACCTTCAATGCTCTGAAAGTTGTCCAAATTCAACAACCTATTTATACCATTATATCGACGAGATAGGGCTTTATCAATGCAATCCATAGGATCTATTTGTCCGCGTTTATAGGGCCTTATATTCATAATCATATAGTATTTCAAGACTTTATCAATATTTACGTGTGAAAGAGACGAATGGTTATCAAAACCATTGAATAGCCGTGGAACTTTTATCTCCATTTTACAAATATCAACTAGATATTTCAGTTGGTCGAAGCACTGACGCACTAGAAATTGATGCTCACCGGCGGCAAACTATGTTATTAAAAGTATTAAAATGTACAGAAAAAAAAGTTGTATGACCAGTTATTTACCTTATAATAGCAAGGGTATATATCTGTTAGCGTGGGCGATATAGTAACAAAGAAAAAGTCGAAAATTTCTTCTTTTGTAAATTTTTGTCCTAAATCAGGTATCTGTTTAAAACGAAATTTTTATTATCGTATGTTCAAAAGTCAAAAATCTTTTACCATTATAGCATGCCACTCGCTACTGTGTTGGAACTGAAGCATATCTTCTTTATTCCTAAGGTCAACACGGTATCCATCGCTATTTACATCTACTTCGCAATCCATTGGTGTATAGTCTTTCGATAAATTCTGAGAAGGTATTCCATCCTTCGAACATATGTTAAAAGAGAGGATTTCACTAAAAGTAAATTTATGAACTTACAATTAATTTAAAATTTTTTAGTATCGGTCGAAGACACTCGGGGTAGTTGCTGGCATTCGTTACCGGGTTACCAGCTAACAATAACTCTTTTGCCTTTACGTCATTTAAATCACGACACAAGCGGGATGTCGAAATGATCTGTAGTATATGAAATTTATGTACATACAAATATTTAAATTTAA
This sequence comes from Anastrepha ludens, assembly GCF_028408465.1. Classification (NCBI taxonomy): domain Eukaryota; kingdom Metazoa; phylum Arthropoda; class Insecta; order Diptera; family Tephritidae; genus Anastrepha; species Anastrepha ludens. Next base: position 74,151,999 of record NC_071500.1, read on the forward strand.
TGCATAAATATAAAAAAAAAGAATGCTTACCTCATTGCCTCTTAAATCCAAAACTTCAAAATCAACACTGGCAAACAACGTTAGTGGCGCAAGGGTGGTAATACAATTATCTCTCAAATTTAGTCCATTCACTAATCTAAATTTCTCATTGCGATGAATTAAATTACAAATGATCTCTAGTACTGCACGATTGCCCAGATTTATAATCAAGTCAAAAAATTCGGGCTGAGCATTGAAACGGCACAAATTTAGTATTCCACTTACGCCATTAAAATGTTCCATGCACGTGTAAAGGCGATTGATTACCTCTGTTAGCTTCGCATGAGGTGAAATTTGGCCAAATTTAAAATCACCAACATTGAATTGCACTTGCAGCTGCACGAACGATGCATCTGAAAGCTGAATGCGAAGATTATGTTCAAAGAGTTTTTTAATCGCGGCTTTACACTGCCGCACAAGGAAGCGATCTTCTTTGGAGCCGCGCTGTAACAGATAAAATAATAAGAAATAGAAATATTAGTAATAATTTTGGATTAGAAACAAAAAACCATATTAATTCCGAAAATGACATTAGGCAGCGTAATACTTCCTTTTCAGAAGGCTTTAAAAATAACAAGGAATTTGTGTAATATTTTTGCATTAAAAAGCAGCAATTTTTCAAAATTTTGTTTGATTTGTATGGCTTTGAGTAAAAAAAGAAAAAATTTATATCGAAAAACATTGTAACCATTACCAAAACAAGCAACATGCATGCAGTAAAGTTCGCCACTATCTAACCAACATGGTTTTTTCACGTAGTGTTCTACAGATTCGAACCTTCAAGTTTTTAGTGAGGCTTTACTCATTTTTTTTGCAATGGCTTAAATCGTATTTAAGCTATAGATGGTGGGTTGTCTCTATTGTCGGCGTGTCCACTGACCTTTTCAGTGCAATGTCCATCGTGAATCAGGGCATTATTATTCGTTAATAAACAGTAATATGGAATAATGCTTTAATAAATATTAATATTATATGAGAATCCAAATAGTGACATGATTATGAGTAATTATATTTCTTGTTGCGTCCACGAGTTGTAAGCATTTTAACATAACTTTTTTGGAAAATTTTTAATAACGCAACTGTTAACCAAACATGGGTTTTATGATTTATAATATTTTTAATTGTATGTTTAAAAAACAAGCCCCGCCTTTTTTAAAAACATTGTTTTATCGTAACATGTGTAGGTATATGTATATTTAAAAAAACAAGAAAGCGCCTCAGACGAAAATATGGCGAAAACGCAATTTTTTATTTGCTATGATCACATTCATTGATATGCGTTCTTTTATCAATTTCTCTTATAGGGTTGGTAGTGATTTTTTGCGTTTTAGTAGAAGTACTGATATTTTTTTTTTTAATATTTTTGTGTCCCAGAAAAAACAAAGCGCGGAGAATCGTTAGATTTTCAAAATAAAATGTCAGGAAGAGTGCTGACAGAAACAGGACTTCAAGGTCGGCTGGCACGGAAGAGGGCATTGGTAACAACATCGAAAAGCCGAATTGAGTTTGCTCGAGAGCACATATCGTGAAGTCAAAATCAGTGGTGTTATATTATATTTTATGCAGCGATGGAACAAAATAAGGTTGCTATGCTATGCTTTCGAAACCTGTAGCATAATCGGAGAAAATATTATAGATTTTATTATGAAATCGTGTGATAACTGGAAGCTAATCTGCGGGCATACAAAACATATTCACAATGATTTAAGATGCGCGAAGATTCGTAGACGTAATAACTAGCAGCTCATGAGCTAACCAACCCTGTGAGGTTATCCTTTTTGGCAGTTACGCGGGGAGAGTGGTAGATTGTGGAGAGGTGTTTAGTACGTACATAGGTGTAGCTGTGAGGCTACAAGTCGTACATATTGTTATGCCGGTACTCATGAGAGTTTCCTCTTCACGGCCGTCATCCAGAAAAAAAAACCTGCGTCAGGCCGATCCCGGGGATGCCCGAATAAGGAATCCCAATTTGGAGATTTGGCAACTCGTTACCTAACACAAGCGGACCACACGAGAGGAGCACCTGAAGACATGCAACTTCACCACTGGCGCGAGCCATCAACAAAGCAAAAGCTTCTTTGCCGACAGTACGTGGGGCGAAGGCAAAGGAATGTTGCTGGCGACATTTAAATCAATTGACCGGCCGGTTCTGAATTGTGCTGTGCCTGTCTTGTCGCCTGGTACAAGTGATTCGCAGTAGATAAAGCTACAGATATGTCAAAATACTATCATCAGGACAGCCGTGGGATGAGTTATGATGCCCCCTTTACAATACCTTCACAATGAAGCATCAAAGTACAGTATGCAGACAAGCACTAAACGACATTCATTGGAAGGCATTTACCACCTTCCTAAACTCCCGACCTCAGAATATCGTTATCGGAGTCCAACCACCACCTATTGCAAACGAAGAACTTCAGCTGACCCGCGAGATCCGCGTAACTTTGACCTAATTACGTTCTGGATACTGTAGCAAATTAAATCCGAAATACCCAATACATGTCCAGCATGTGAGGGCACACCGCAAGGCACTACTCACCTAACACCTCACTCGCTGACTTATGAATGATGTATCATTACTTTGATGTTTTTGAACGATATATCGATGTTGTATTTGTATCCCTCACAAAAAATTGTAATTTGATTAAAATAAACCGATGTATTGTGTAAATATGTAACTAAGAGAACGCAGTTGTTCTCTACGGGATGAGTTTTGCTCCATTTTGTGTTCTCTAGGGGCTGCGGTGAGGGACTACGATACGTTGGTCAGTGTGCGCACTATATTCGCCGAATTTCTCCGATCCTGTTCCGTCATATAAATCTCGCCTACTTCTAATTAATCTCAAACAGCTAGAAAGTAGAAGATCGATTTTGTGGCTGACGTTTTTGTTTAATATTATCAGGGGCGATATTGACTGCTCTTCTCTTCTAGAAATGGTTAACTTTCCAGGTCTTTACGAAATAAATATCCGTTCCATTTGAATAGGTGCAGAACAAATTACGCTTGCAATGCTCCTATTGCTCGCTCTCTTCATGAACGCAATGAGATCTCGAATACTCGTACTTTTGAATTTCATTTTACTTCACCTAAGCTATGGTTTTATGCTTAACTAAACCGTTTATTGTAATTTAACTTTTTAATAACAATATTTTTGTAATATGTAGTGCGTAAGAATAATTCTAATTTAACTTAATTTGTTTCTTTTTAATAAATATAGCTTTCAGAATAAACAAATAAAAACTAACGATTGCTCTAAAATATTTGAGACAGCCTTGGAAATTATCAAGAGTAAGATCCACGTATGGATGCCTGGTTTGGTGGGAAGCTCTTCGGAAGGGCTATAGTATCACTAAACTGGGACTTGTCCAAAGGATTGTATGCATTGGCATCACCGGATCATGTAAAACTTGCCCCAGTGCTGCCCTGAATGTCGTTTTGCACTTACTTCCCATCGACTTTTACGTTATTTCCATCGCACCTCAAAGTGCAATCAGGTTAAAGGAGGTTGCCCTCTGGAGGCAATCTCACAAGGGACATGGTAGCATTTTCGGGCAGTTAACACCGTATTTCTCCGAACTTCGAACAGTTCTCTCTATCCGCAAACTAGAGCTTAAGGGTCGTGCTGCGTCAATCTTTCCAAATAGACAGGATTGATCAAAGGGGAAAATCTGCACCGAAGCTTGCACTTCTGTTGTTGTTGTTGTTGTAGCAGCATAAACATTCCCCATACTTACATACCGGGAATGCTACTGGAGTGACAGTAGTTGGCCGGATATAAATCCGGGTCGTTTCGGTAACGTAGAACCGACTGTCGTGCACTTCTGTCTTAACTGACGGTTCCAAGATGGGAGCAGGGGTTTTCTCTAAATCAGCCAATTTATCTTTCTCCTTTAAACTGCCGAATACTGCTAGTGTTTTTCAAGCAGAAGTCTTTTCGATGCTGCAAGCGTGCAAAATGCTTAGGGAACGCGGGGGCGTAAGAGATATTAACATTTTCTCCGATAGTCAAGCCGCGATCAAGGCTCTGATAACGCAATGGCGTAGAACGAAATTAGTAAACCCCTGTAAGGAGATCAAATCTCTTGGCTGTGCAGGTCACATTTCTCTGATCTGGGTTCCAGGACATAGGAACATAGAGAGAAATGAAATTGCTGATGAGCTTGCCAGAAAGGGGGCTGAATTGGCCTCAGAGACTTCCTACCCGGTCATCGGCATCCCCCTGACAGTTGTTAAAGGGAAACTGTACAAATTAATTCTCAGGAGAGTGCAGAAAAGAATAGAGCTATTTCGAAAACCCTTTGGGCCCAGCACGATATACGAATAACTCAGAGAGTCCTTTGGACTCCTCGCCATTCAATTTCCAAACTCGTAGCTGTGTTTGCCGGTCACTGAACCGGTCGCACGCGTAAAAGCTAGGGTTATCATTTAACCCCCATTGCATAAGCTGTGGGGACCTTTCAGAGGAGACTTTTGAGAACTTTCTCTGTTAATGCTCGGATTTGGCAGCTAGACGACTAAGGTCACTGGGTGCTCCTTTCTTCGACAGCCTGGTGCCGTGCGCCAACCTAAATCCCATCAATCTTCTCCATTATATCAACAGCTCTGGCTGGCCGTAGATATCTGCCTGTCGGAGGTCTCATAATGGTATCAAAACGGCGCTTCAGTACTACTTGAGGAGTGGCACTTCAAACATTTCTCCTACCTACCTAAGATCTAGGAATCTTTGCTGAAACTTTTATTTCGCTCTCCTCAGAGCAATTTTACAGACAATTTCAATAATACCTACCCGGTATGCAACAGGAAACAGTTCTTCCCCTTCCACAACATCAAAAATTGCATCCAATATTTCTTGAATGCCATCGCGTCCCCGTCGTTTCCCGTTGTGATGTACAATAATTTGATGCCAAACAAAGCCTACAGCCATCACTTTAGGATCATATGTACTACATTTTGAATAAGTTTGCGTATTTTTGTAGCTCACTTCAATAGGCAGATTGTCCGGAAAGTGATATACCTCATCTACATATAAATTCAGATAAAATAAGCTTTACTTTAAAATATTTTGTCACACCTGGTTTTGAGATAGACATCTTCGTATTTATCAACAAAGACAAAAATAACCGGTCACCAAAATATTCTGACTGACACAAATAATGTGTAAGCAATTTTTCGAAATTTCTTAAGGAAGGTCTAGACGATGCGACTTAAATTAGCACAAGTCGCATAATTAAATTAGTCATCTGTTGGAAAAAATGTATTTGAGCTTATCACAGTTCATTAAAAAGTGTTCAAGTCAACATCTTGTAACCCAAATATCTGTGGTGTTATTGCATCCCAGACAAATTTGTTATTACAAATATATATATTCTCCATCAACATTTAGCAATATTGAAGGTAGTATCGGCAAAACAGCTGATTTGCGTTTTTTCTTTCGCCGTGTCCATGTGATTGTCAGCACAGAATGAAAGACCGCGAATTCATTCCTTGTTTTATACTTTTCCAATACTTTTCCGTGACAATCAAGCATACAAAACATTGTTGTTGGTCTAGTGCCACCACCTTTAATGAATATACCTTGCTTAAAGACATGTTTTCAGGCGTAATAGCAGTGTTCTTCTCCTCGCCAAGCGTTAGCAAGTGCCGATTAGATTAAGCGACTGGCATAACTGAACATGTAATGGCAGCGTCGGAAAAGAGCGAATCTTGCTCGATAACTTTTTTGTTACTTTCTCATGCAAATTTTTCGTCAAGTTAATCATAAATATAGCAAGCAGAGAAGTGGGAAATGGAACAAGGTTCAGACCACCGCTGGTTGACTTGAATATATCAGTATAGGGAAACAAGCACATCGCCTTCCGCAGTATATGCATCTACCATACCAAGATCTGAAACTTAAGTTGAAACACATAAGACAAAAAGAAAGAGAAGGAAAAAAAACCCATTTTGCTTATCATAATTTTTGTGCACAACACACATTTCACCATATTTTCATTCAAAATAACAATGAAATAATATGATATTATTTATATCCGGATGAATGAATGAATAATTGGCGCGTACACTTCTGTTAGGTGTTTGGCCGAGCTCCTCCTCCTATTTGTGGTGTGCGTCTTGATGTTGTTCCACAAATGGAGGGACCTACAGTTTCAAGCCGACTCCGAACGGCAGATATTTTTATGAGGAGCTTTTTCATGGCAGAAATACACTCGGGGGTTTGCCATTGCCTGCCGAGGGGCGACCGCTATTAGAAAAATATTTTTTTTTTTTTTTTTATTACTTTTGCTTTCACCGAGATTCGAACCAACGACCTCTCTGTGAATTCCGAATGGTAATCACGCACCAACCCATTCGGCTACGGCGGCCGCCGGATAATCTGTATTTTTTGCATTTCAATATAACTGTTACAAATGCAATGTAGAAATAAACTAGGCACAAATTTTTGACAGAAGTGCCAATACGCCCAAGGCGAATTAATCAGTTCTAATGATACCACCTTCTATAGATACGCCTTGGTTTTATCCAAGGTGGATTTTTTATAGGTGACAGCATTCACCCAGCTGAAGTTTTCGCCATAGATATGGCTTACGTCAAAATGATATGTTTTGTTTGTATGTATTGGTATGTTTACATTCGTATTGTGTTGTATTTGACTTGATGCCTGTACCAAAGGCAACAACAAATACATGTAGGGTTTTACTTATATCTGGTTGCTGTCACCTATAATAAATTCGCCTTGGTTACATCTTATGATTTCTGTTGCTATCGAACTGATGAAGTGAACTTTGGCGAATAATACATACCACACCGTCTGATATGGGTTTTTATTTATTTCATATATATTATTTATTTTTAATAACAGTATGTCTTTTGAAGAATGGAAATTAAAATCCGTACGGTAATTTGTATAGTTTATACGACGCTTTATGGGACTGCATTCGCATAGTATCGAACATTTATTTATTTATTTTGAATTTTCCATAATATCGAAATTGTTTTGACTTTTGCTTTTTGAATGGGATTAAAAAAAATTAAGATGCAAACCAAATATTCTGTGGAGCAACGTATAATTGCAAGTATCAACTCAGAAATTGGCGATGGTTGCAAGAAACTTCATCATGCTGCTGTTTTGGCGAATAAGTACTATGCTTCTATAAAAGGATTAAAAGAAAGAGTCCGAACATATTCTTTTGGTTTTACGGTAAAATATTAACCAATTTATTTTCTTCAGTTGGGCAGTGAGTACGACGATGAATTGAGACCCTCAGATATTAGAACGGCACTGCAAAACCAAGGAACAGTGAGTCAAAGCCTTGAGTTCCAAAAAGAAAAACTTTGTCATTTCGAAAATCAATTGGTGGCAAAAACTAGAGATTCGGATAGAGCGCTTAGTCAGATATTAAACGAATTAAAAAAAGTGCGGAAGCTACAGCATTTGACGCAATATTTAAAACTTGTTCAAGATATACAGTTGATCAGGTAAGGGATATGTTAGTCATTTCAATATTATCGCTAACTTCTCGTTATTACATTCTAGCCAGAGTCTTAATAGTGCTATCAATGGAAAGGACGAGGCTAAAATGGTCAATATATATCTAACGCTATTTGAAAATAATGATTGTGAGAATAGTATCATTGGCCGATTATGTGACATTGAAGCTCATTACCTTAAAGTATATGCTATAGAAACGGCTACCTACTGGCACAAAGTTCTCAGTGATAAATTTGCAAGGTAATATTTGAACAATAAGAGGAATATGAACTTACTAACATAAAATTATATATACCATCTAATATACTAACTATTGTTACAACAGCCACATGGTCTAATTGTAGGCCATATTTGCAATGATTGTATCAACTCGCTTTATGTTTATCTAATATCATACATCACTCAAAAGTTTGCAGCCGTTTTTACTTGTTGATTAGCTACAGACTTAAGACCCCGGCTGCAATTGAATATTAAGCAGTTTGTTTCAGATTTTATCTAGTCTTATATACAGACGAATTCAGTTCGAGATTTGTCGTAGTTATAGTTTAATCAATAAAGTTATAGTTAAATCAGTTGATATTCAATGAGGTTTGCAATTAGTCAAAAATAATAAAATACAAGTTTGCGCGTAAAAGGGCGAAACAATGTGCGCCACAGTAACAGAGAATCGAAATAAAATTTCGAAATGTCATTTTACAGTTTGCGTACAAATGTGGAAAATAATCAAGGTTTCCACTTGCAATGTATACAATAATCTATATTGTGGAAAGAAGAGTTGTTCTGATATCATTTAATACCAATATTAAGTAGATTATAGCGATTGTGATATATACGAGTATAATTTGGCAATATATACATAAAACTGTTGCAAATAATTTCGGTAACGAATAACATTGAAGGTCTAAAGTTTTAACTTTAAGACATTTTTTTGTTTATTATAAATATTTTATTCACTTACAAAATTACTAAGTATTTTAATATACAGGGTCCGGCACTAGAAGTGTAACCAACTTCAGACCGCTCGCGCAGCTTATGCATTGGCATCAGCTGTCTGTTAGTTAGGTAAATGACAGTCCAGAGCATTGTTTACAAGCGCGCGAAAGCATTTTTCCGAGAGTAAACGCGAAAAAAAAATCAGTAATGGATTACAAACGTAATACCGCGATTGCATTATATTTGTCTGGAAAATCACAACCAGCGATTGTTCGTGAGCTCGAGCACCTTAAAGTAAATAAAGCTTTTGTTTATCGCACCATTAATCGTTACAATGATACTGGTAGCATCGCGAAACGTCATGGAGGTGGTCATCAAACCTCTGCAACGTCACGTGAAATGGTTCAAAAAGTGAAGAAGCGACTTGAGCGAAATCTCCGACGAAGTGCCAATCAAATGGCGAAAGAATTGGAAATATCTGACCGTAGCATCCGTCGCATACTAAAAACTGATCTCAAAGTCAAACCTTACAAAATCCAAAAGGCGTATGATCCCACACCAAAGCAGCAAGAAGTTAGACTTGAGAGAGCGAAGGAGTTGTTTCGCCTGGACGAAAGCAGTTAAGTTCTGAACATTGTGTTTTCTAACGAGACATTTTTTCAAATTTAGCCATTCGTAAACTCCCAAAACAATAGGGTTTATTTGATCGACCGTTCATACGAGAATTTGAGTTATCGATTGGTCACCAGGAGGCAGCACCCGCCACAGGTAATGGTTTGGGCCGCTGCAATCGCAGATGGGCGCCCTCCAATCGTTTTCATCGAGCCTGGCGTCATGGTAAATGTGAAATATTATCGGGAAAGTATTCTGGAGGTTGCTTTGAAGCCGTGGGCTGACAAGCTTTTGGGTTGCAGACCATGGACTTTTCAACAGGACTCGGCACCGTCTCACAAAGCTCGAGTGAACCAAGAATGAATTTTATAACCTCCACATAATGGCTCTCAAATTCACAAGACGCAAATCCGATGGATTATTCTATAAGAGATTCACCAGTCTGGAGGCTCTTAAAAAAGCCATTGTCCACGAGTGGGCCAAAATACCTGAAAATCACATTCGGGCAGCTTGCGATTCGTTTCTGGACCGTCTCAAGGCCATAGTCAAGGCAAAAGGTGGTCATATCGAACAAAAGTAAATTGATTCTTAATTTTGTATTATTTTCATACACTTTTTACTTTTGAATACAGTAATTATTTTCACACACTTTTTACTTTTGAATAAAAGTAATTTTCCAAACTAAATTTATGGCCCTTTTAATTGGTTACACTTCGATTGCCGGACCCTGTATAATGTTTTCGTTTTCCATTACTCTATTTAGCTTACGAATTGCAATATACATTCGGGACATAAGGAATAATATTTTTAATTTTAATATGGGAGTTTATGTTAAGTTAGTTATGAGTAAGCAGTCTTCATTACGTGTATTAAAAATATCTTCCAATTGTCGGAGCAAATCGTCATAAGTGTACTTGGTAGAGGTAATCGACCTTCGCTGAAATGATTTACTCAAGACTATGTTAGCTTAGATTACTTTGTAGGAAAGTACAACAGTCCCCCTCACACGGCCTGTGACAAATACAACTGCCAAGATTTTCCAAACCAGCATACTCCATTCATCGTCCATCGATTAGCTACTTCTGCTAGATGAAATATTTATAAGCATTTCATAATTAAGCTTTAACAATTTCAATAATCAATATCAGTAAGAGGCGGTTGAGAGATTTCCAAGTCTGGAGTATCACAAACTTAAGTAAAATCGATAGAAACTGAAAATAGAAAAAAGTTATAATAATTATGCACGTGCGAAATGCGCGATCCTGTACTCTATTATTCTTGGTAATTAGAGTGGGAATACAGTTGTAAAACATATTTTAGTGGTGCGAGGTGATTTGATTCTAAAGCAATATTTTCATACATGGGTAAATGTTTAGACAATAATAAAAAAAAAAAAAAAATAGTATACCATGTTTCTATTAATAAATTAACAGGTAGACATTTTTTCTTAGAATCATAGAATTAGTTTTGAAAAGTTTCGATTTAAACGTGTAGCAATAGCTATTATACACAATTTATGATATTTAAAATGATAAACACTGAGCGCAAAAAAGAAAAAAATATATTTTCTACTTTTAATCCGTTTATAGAAACGTGATATATTAATTTTTGTATTTGATTTTAAATTCTCTGCTTAATATTTATTATGACCTCTGTACGAACTATAGTTTAATTTCAAGGCATATGCGTGTAGACGATGTTTGTCTACCACGTAGTCTAAATATCCTATTTATGACCTACAGAAATTACACTTTTCCCTACTTAACCGAAGACCCGCTCGTAACTAGGTGTTTTTCAAAAGTGAAAAGTGAAAGTAATGGTAATGCAACACAGCAATATTGTTGGAATGATGATCAAATCATGTGCTGCGTTTTAGCTCTCCGATGTTATCACCAATCGTCTTCATAGCAGCCGTTTTGGGTATTTGCTCGTTCGGCTATACATTCATTTTTTTGAACAAGAATAAAAGGCCTATAGAGCCAAATGAGCCGGTTTGAACATCCGGTATGATCCCGCATGAGTTTTTGCTTGTAACTAACGATAGCAAAGTAAAAGCAAAAACATTATATTTTCATATTTGTTTTTTGTTTTTAAACTTATAATAAAACGCGAAAGAAAATAATGTAAATAAGGAAACATTGCTGAAACCAACTAATCCTTTCAAATACGAAACGCAATTTACAGCGTACATTGTACGCCAACGCTCGAGTGCTCGAACATGTGCTATTTACAATAATGACAATTACTTCTTTGAACAAGTTTGATCGTTTGAACGCAAAGGCCGATGCTAATTTCATTCAATGCTGCTTTTTGTTCAATGATTAGATTTGAGCCGAAGACATTAGATCATACGTGTTGACTGAGCTGAACTACGCGTTCGCCTGCATGAGCTGACTGCACTTGACCGAATATTTTGGTTCAATTGACTGAATGTGAGCAAGAAATTTAGCGTATGAACAACTCAAGAAAACAGTGAGCCATGCAGGTCTCTGCTACGTACCAGCTGAATTTGCCTTGATAATTGTTTGACCATCCATATTTTTTTCCTTTGACTGTTTGTTTAACTTTTACAATAACACCAAAATGAAGGAAATGGCCTTCCTAATAGCGGTCGCCAACCTTTCAATTCCATTTTGCTGTTTCCACTCTACACACCTTCGGCACTCTACACAACTTCGGCTATTTGGGAACGTTGTCCTGTAAAATTCTTCCAAACATCATCGCAGCTGACGATAATTATGTTTTTTGGTAAATTTTATTCATCAAAAGTGCTAGAAAGGGAAGTATTTTTTCAATATGTTCCGGAAGGTGAGGTATTTTGCACGTAAACGTTTTCCAGTCGTCTCTTTGGATACATTAACATAACTTTTCCTTAAAACTGCTTGGGTTTCACACAACGATAAGTTCGGTTTTGTTAATGATCTTCTGATCTTCGTTTTTTTTTTTTTGGCCTCATCTGAGGAAGTCGTCAATGTTTCTAATTTCGGTATACCTTTTGCACCTTTCCGGGTGCCGTAGCCGAATGGATTGGAGCTTAACTACCATTCGGAAGTGCCCAGGTTCGAATCTCCGCCACGAGGCATCAACAGTTTGTTTAATAGCGGTCGCTCTTCGGCAGGCATTTTCAAACCTACGCTATATTTCTGCCATGAAAAAGGTCCTTATAAAAAACTATATGCCTTAGAACTGTAAGTCCCTCTCTCGGCCAAACACTCGGCCGAAGTGTACATAGGAACATACGTGGAACTCATTGTGTAGAACAACGTATTTCTAAATTTCTCACAAAACTATCAAATTGCGACAAAAATTCATCTATTTAGGAGCATTTAGATTTTTTTCATAACGGAACTGTAAGTTTGAATTTTTACCGCCACGCTTCTATTAGAGCCTGCTATTCAATATCAAAGCTTTAGAGGATCTTTTTAATGGAATTCGGTTTAGAACCATAAAAATAAATTCCCAAAAAAGGACTACTCGAATCTGATGAAAGGTTTCGTATTAAAAATTAGAATTACCAAATAGCGCTATACTTGTTATAAACTTGTATTTATTGTGTTTTTCGTATCATTTTATTTTACTGATATTAATATTGAATGTTGTCATCTTTTTAGTGAGCTGGAGTTTGTCTTAAAGTCAATGCGTTGGGGTTATAAAGAATATGATTCACTGACGTTTTCACCAACACGAGATAGCATTATCAAAGCTCAGCTGTTAGCCGAATATTTATTTTTAGTAAATTAGTGAAAATATGTTTAAAAATTTTCTATTACATTTACGAATTATTACAGATAAAGTCACCGACCGAAGAGACTGAACCACTGGAATTGATCACACCAAGCATAACTTGCCCAATAGTTAGCACTGTTACAAAGCTGTTACTGGCTCCATATAGACAAAGGTATGTTTTCAGACTTTGAGAATTAGTAAAAATAAATACAAATAGCAGGATCGCTTTGTGACGGTTAACCAGTTAATTGCATTTAACGCGAATAACGTTAATCCTTCTTCATTCATTATTCTATAGTTTGTCTTAAACACTATTAGCTTACAAAACATCTTATTGTTCTGCCTTTTTCGAGGCGATCTAGTATTTCACACTTTTTGGGTAATATGGTAGGTACCATGTAACGGTAATTTATAAAAAGAGGAAAAACTTGTTATTTGTTATAAACGAAGCAAAATTACTACAATATGGTACAAGTGGGGAAAATTTTAGTATAAATTAAAATAAATCAAAGCATTGGAAAATCACCACCAAGTGTTACAAAGTTTTTTCAAAACTTGACATAGGGCAACAAAATGAAAAAATTATGATACTGCTCTCGCATAACAAGAACATCAACTGAAAGTTCCTTATAAGCAAGGCGTATTATTGTAATGGAACATTGTATTTTCAAACAAATAAGCTTAAAATTTTTTTAAAATTGTGACAAAGTGATATTTCAAAGGTGCAATGGTGATGAATCATGGTTAACAACAATATGTAATTGCTTTGGCTTTTATTTTTCATCAAATTTGTTTTGAAATTTCAAATTTACCTTTTTTGTTAAAAGCAGACGGGGCGCTTCTGGCACACTTTATTAATACCCTTTACGTAAAAGCTTATTTTCAATATTTCAAAAAGGTTGAAAATTTTCCGGATCAAAGTATATTCAAATATTACAAGAATAAATGTATTAACATTTAATTGTTTCCTAACGATGATCTAATTGTTTTCAGAACTATAAAATTTAAATAATATAATGTTTAAATATACATCACTCCTTAATTCTTTTTTTAAGATTCCAATATCACTTTACTGGTGTGCGGCAAACAAATCGTTTGGACAAACCAGAATGGTTCTTTACACAAATACTTAATTGGAGCAAAGAGGGTCATCTCTTCGTTGGACAGACTTTTCAACCAGCAGCAGTAAAAGCTGGCAAACTTAATTACAATATACGTGTAAGAATTATTATGAATATTTACTATATATTTTTCTTAAATTTGTATGTGGAATTTATGAGTTGCACTAAGAATTACTGCCTCGACCACTGTTGTCGATCTACGCGACATCTTATTGTTATAACGTAGTTGTAAAAGTTGAATGTGGTGGAACGCCAAACCCTCTAAGTGCTATTTTAATCTCTTCTGTTGGCAACCGCTGCATTCTTCAACACATCTGTAATTTATGTACTTTAACATCTGAAATACTCAAGTCATTCACCTTAATGCGGCTCATATTTGTGTTTGCATTTTTTGATATTACTTTTGTTTGTATACTTATGTGTATTCTCTCGCATGACTGTCTACTGGCGTTTGCATACGTACATATGTATATGCTCGTTGTTACAAAAAACGTTTCGTGATCCTACATTTTTTGGGGTCAAATGCGGAGCTCGAGTAATTTATTTGGTCCTGAACTTGCACATTATTTTTTTTTGGAATTTGGTGGTCTTCATCACTAGGCATTACCGCTGGATATGAAAGCTTATGCTGCTACAACAACAACAACCATTAGACGTGCCAGCATCGCTAGCTCATTGTGGAACTCATCAGGTGCATTTCACATCTGCTTTGTGGCGCTACTTGGTCGCGTATTGCGAAAAGGAAAGGTTTTTTAGAAGGATTTACATTTTTTTATAACGGAATTATTTCGTTTGAATTTTGCCGGACACGATTCGATTACGCAGACTTTATTATAATCCAAACCTATTCCAAACGCGTTTTTCACAGCACTTTAACATTAAATGGTTTCAATGGTGTTCATTTACATAATATTTTTTTCTTTCGAGACAATTTAGTTGGCTGCCGGCGACTGAAATTTAGGTATGCATACATAAGAGTAAAAAAACAAAAATCAAAATTAGAGTTTAAACCCAATTCCCATCAAACTATTAGTAGCAGTGTTATCAGTTAACAATTCTCTCAAACCCAAAACCTGGAGATCTACGATTTGCCTTGAAGGAAACGTATTATTAAATTAAAAATAGTTTTTACTTAAATAATTTGTTTATTTAGTCATATATTGTATTAGGATAATAACTAAACCTTAAAAAAGCCAATTGTGCACTAGCAGCTAGGCCGATTACCACGTATTATTACAAAAAAGCTTTCTTTTGTTTGAAAAATGTACTATTTTTTTTATAGTTAGAATTCATTCGTGGCCTCGTACAATTGATAATTGAAAAACTTTCTGCCGATATTGAGGAAATATGCCAGGACGAACTTCTATTTGCTCATCTGCTGGACGAGACTTTAGCTTTCGAGGCTGAGCTTCGAGGGACTTTTGGATACCCAAGTAGTTTTCCCAGTGTGATAAGCGTTGTAACTCAACCAATTTATTTGCTGAAGTGGATTTCGCTTGAAGAGCGTTGTAAGTATGATAACACTTAACGAATATACTAAAGTTTGTAAATATTTTGTTCTGTAGTTTGCGCAGAGAAAATGGATCTTATATTACATGGTGATAGTCCTTGGATGCGTATTGACCCTAACTTTTACGATAACGATTTAAAAATTCCCAAATGCGCTGATCAATTCATACGCCTGCTTGAAGCTATAAAGGATCGGTATTACACGCTTATTCAACCAGGCCAGCAATTACAATTTCTTTCGCTTCAATTAGAACTCATAGAAAATTTCCGACGGCGCCTCGTGCAACTTTATAGCAGTGGGGAGGTTGAAATCATATCCATTTTGAATGCTATCAATTACTTAGCGTTGGTACTGCGTGAATGGGGTGAAAATGTTCATTATTTGCATTTGCATGTTGCGCTAGTAGGCCCGCATTCAACTGAAATTCAGTCAGTGTTTGATCAACCAGTCAATGAGCTAGAACACTGGATACATAAGCTTATTGAAAGTTTAGCGACGAGGGCGGTAAGTGAAATAAAAGCAAAATCCATGCCTTATCGGCATGACTGTTGGTCCAGCTTACCAGACCAGAGTTCCAAAGAGCCTTTCATTTTATCTTCCAGTGCAGGGGAGATGTTTCAGGTGAGCCGTCATTATAAATTAAAATATAATAAGAGAGTATGATTTTCTTGTTGTCATTTTTTGCATAGGTGATGGTAACAACACTTCACAATATGGAGCGTGAACTATCATTAAACCTCTTTAATCTTACACTGCGAATGATTTCCAATCAACTAGATGGCTTCCTATTTGACAGTCTTGTTATGAATAATAAATTTTCACCAGCAGGCGCAGCGCAATTTAATTACGACATGACCCGTAATCTGTTCGCGCTGTTTGGACAATATTGTCGACGACCAGATTTGCTTTTCAAAAAGTAATATTAAATGTTGTAACTTATGGGCCATTCGGTAGGATGAAAATTCAAAGGATGCTTACTTTATCAAAACAATATTTTCAGAGAAAGTATATACTGCTTGCGGTCGCCAAAGTCTAAAAGAGCCGACGGCTCGATCGATTAAAGACTATTCTTTTATGTGTTGAAAAATCATAAAAATTTTAAGAAAGATCTAGTTTTTGTATGATCGTATTCATCGATTTGAATATATTTGTGTCATTTTTAGAAATGAACAAATTTTGACCATATCAAATTTTAGAAAGTTATGCATTAAAAAACGCGAAATTGATTCTTTGTTAAGTTATAATAGATATACCACAATTCTGATCTAGAGTGTCAAAAAATTTTTATGATTGTCATTTTATTTTGAAACGTGCCGTGAAAGCCATAAACTGATTCCATCGTAAAAAACAAAAATCCGCGAATGGCCTAATTAAAAATTATAACTACAAATATATGCCACTGTGATCAAATGTATTGTACTTTGAAGCAAATGAAATAGATTTGGAGGAATAATTAAAAATGGTAAACTGTGAAACAACGCAATCATTCAATTTGATCACAGTAGTAAACATTTAAATTTATAAATCTCTCGTTTGTTGTATTAAGGGTATTTACACACTTAAGTGGCAGTGATAGTGAAAAATAAAATGCGTTGTCTTTGTTTAAAATGGACTTGTGCAGACAAATTCGTTACAGTTACGTTTTTTATCATCACTGCTGCTTCAATATTCGTTTCGTGATTTATAAATACAATGATGAACAAAAGTCTACATACACCCCTTTCCGTTGGTTTGAAAGTCCATAAAGTTTATTTAAAATTGTGTCATTACAGTTTTACTTGAGTCCTTTTTCTATCACAATAAACTAAAAAAAAATCTATTTTTTTTATATAAAAACACAAATTTATGGGGGAACACGCGAAACCAGCGTTGACCAAAGTCTACGTGCTACAGTATAAAACTAACTTAATTTAATATGAAAACTTTAAGCCTAGATATGGTTGCTTTTTAGTATTTAGTTGGTCCACCGTTAGCATCAATAATCGCTTGAAGCCGACATAGCATCGAGGCAATTAAATTGACGACTTTATATTAAGCAATTCTCAATAAAATTTTTGGACGAATATAGGGGGTCTATATAGATTTTGTCCATCACTATATATCGGCAACCATAGTTTTCTTAAGTTCCCATTTTTTACCGAGCATGGATATAGATTTGCAGAAGTAGAAGAAAGCTATACTGGCCTTCTTCACGTGATTTTCAGTTTCAGATCAAGTTTCACTTGATTGCCGATAAGAGCGGGAGAATGTGGTTAGTTAATTTGGGCAGTCTAAAGTGTGGAGGTTTATATTTGCTGGTAAATAGCACCAGCTTCGTTTAATCAGAGTTGACTCAGATGAAATGATCCTGATAAAATTAGGACCATGTGTTCGGCGTATGCTACTACCATAACCCCATCCTTATTTAATATTGTCAGAACTTCGTCAATATCAACTAGCCAAGAGAGGGCGCCCCCCTGCGCACGAATCTAGTGACTTTATCCTCTTTTGCCACCGCATTAACTTCCCTACACACAAGCAGAACCGAGATCCAGAGACAGATAGATATTTCCACTTCTAGTCCATCTAACGCAAAAATATACCTACTTAAACTTACCAAGCATATAGCTTATGAGCTAAGCGGCTGTAAACAAAATCACTTGATCTTCGCTAAACTTAGAAAGTTTTCACATGAAGAACATCGGAATTTTCTAGTAAGCAGAGAAGTGGTGATTCGAAAGCGGCAAATACTTAATATTTACCGATATTATAATATATACAACAAACGACGGAGATATCTAGATACATCCATGCATTACTACAAACAATAACATTAATTTTTATCTTTTAATCTTTATGTAGAGTTCACGATTCGAAGAAGTTGCTGAATACAGCACGTGGGACTGCATTGTTGTTACTCGAAACGCTAAAGGCCGATACAACTCTAGAGCAAAAGCTAAACGTTCTAAAGGACTTAGGCATCGTTAATTTCAAATATCAAACTTGCATAGAAGTTTTGGAGCGGCGAACCGATATAAAAATATTTTGATTAAAGGTTTATTTAAATATAATACAAATATATATATAATAGTGGTCATATTATTAGGTACATCACAAGGCGCATTTATTAAAGGTGGTTGCACCAGACCAACAACGTTTTGCATGTTTGATTGTCACGGCAAAGTATTGTAAAAGTAGAAAACAAAAAATTAATTCGTTTTGCTTTATTCTGTGCTGACAGGCACACGGACACAGCGAAAGAAATAAAAAAAACAAATCAGCTGATTTACCAACATCACCTTTAATAGATTCGCCGTGGTATGAACAAAGTATCTTACAGATCAGATAGAAATACACAAACTAGATACACAGGAATAGACAAACTAGATAGAAATTCAACCGGACGCCTTGGTCAGTTAACATATAACTAATAATTAAAAGTACGTTCACATACGCATTAATTACCAATAAATTCCCAAAATTAATTTACCCGTTCACATATGGCAGATTACCTGCAAAATTGACAATCAGCTGTCAATACTGCTGTTTTTCCTCATAGAAATTATTTTGGTGGAATATTTTTGGTTTGTTTAATTATTATTAACGATAGCTAATTTAGAAGGAGAAGGGATACTAATTTAATAGCGCAATTGGCTGCTAATAATAAACAGTTGGAGGAAATCCTTAAATGACGTTTACTGAGGTTTAAAAAAAATTATGGCAGCAATACATATTTGAAATTCAATATTACATTTTATAATAAGTAATAAGAGGACACACATTTATGGATACACGTTTTTTTCTGTTATAAGAATGAATAGTAAATAATACCTAACAAACAATTTATTAGAATTATGTCTAGAAACCTGTTTTCTTTGCCGGCATCCATTTTATTTAGTTTTCGCTTTGACGTTTTTCTTTACACTCGTAAAAATAATGAACTATTACATAGAAAACACAGGGTTGTATGTCAAAAAGTACCGTTATTATCTAGGTTTTTTTATAGTCTCAGATTTTGGGAGAGAAATTTTGTATGGGAAATCTCACTTTTTAATTACGGGTAGGGAGTTAAGCACGAACAAGTAGATCATCTACTTATATGTGAACGTATTATAAATACCATAATAAAGAAATTAAGAATTTTTATGAAGCGTGATCAAGATAAAGCACAGCCAATATTAGAATTAAATAGCTCATTAAGTGCCCAAACTTTACGAGCAATAGACGCATTATTAGCAAATATAGTATTTAAGTTTTGCAATAGAAAAGGAAACAATTTTGAAGGCTCCTCTGCGGAACATTCAAGCTTACCCACTCGAGTTTTTATTAATTTGTAAATAACTAATTTTTATGTAGATAAAGCTGTATAACAAACTGTACACATTTTTTGAGGAATATTGCGAGTACACTTTTGTTTTTGCACATTACACGATCAAACTAGTTTGTTCGTCTCGGGCAATGTTGACAAAAAAATATCTCAAAAGATGTGGGCGTGGCAAAGCGTATGATATATCATGCATAACCGTATTCGGAGAGATACTTCTATGAAAATAAAATTACAATATATACGAGTACATAGGTTTTGAATTTAAATACAAATTTTATTTATAAAGTGACATATTATACATCTATACATTTTTAAATTTCTTAGTTATTTGATGAGTCAGTTACATGATATTTGTACAAACAGTTATCTGGATGCTATCCGAAATTACATTTCATGCATATAAATTTTGTACACTTGCCATAAAATTTCCATCGGCGTTGAGTTTTTGAGTAATTTACGTAGTGCTCGACTCCATCGTATCTAGTTTCGTTTTCTCGTTTCCTCTTCCGTGCTGAAACTGGATGAAATTCTATTGGTTTTGAAAGAATGCTTCTTGTAAGACGTCGGATAAATCCGAGAAGAGTTACTTTTGGATAAGCTTTTCGAAATAACATCTATAAGTTTGCAATAGCTTCATTTAGACAAAATTTCCTTGATCTAATCCGAGTTCGGTAAGCTGCCCATGACTGATCGAAGTGATAGACTCCACCCATTCCGCAAGTATACTCCTTGATGATTATTGGTTGCTTTACATCTTGTCTACGTTTTTGCTGCCGATTATATCTTTTGCATAGTCCTGTTGTGGTCGTTATGTTATCGTGTTTGCAAGCGTTTTCCGTACTTTTAGCGTCCTTAATTATGTGACCACTATTATATTTTAACCCTAGAAATATAAACCTCATAAATTTTATTAGTTCAATTTAACCAAAGCAACCATATTGCTCTCAACATCGTACTAGACTTGCAATAACTGTATTAAGAATTCCGAATTTGCAAGTGAAATATTTCAAAAAGAAATGTAGAATAAAATTGCATACATATTTGTTATTCAAATATAAAAGTGAGTAGTTGTCAAATTTATGAGATTTAGTTGTAACACAACTTCTAAGACTAACTTTATAGGCTTAATATTTGCATTGTAATAAAGATTTTTTAAAGTGATGTGTCGTACGATAAAATAAAATAAATAAATATAAATTATTTGTTTATTAATTTTTAGTAAATCTAAAAATACATGATTTCTTACAGACTACAACAATAAACGATACCTAACGACAGAACCACCAACCTTTGAATTGGCGACTCAATCGGTATTCTTTTCACCAAAAAAATTACGAATTTTGCGATATGTTGTTCTTACAGATGAACCATTTTCATAATAAGTTTCAATAATTTTAACGCGTTGTTCTATTGAGTAAAATTCTACATCAGCCTACTTGACAAATCTGAAATTATTCACTACTGACATCTAGGCGTCATTTATGAAAGACCCTTTATAATTAAGACTTTAACCATGAAACGTACGGAATTGATAGAGTAAACCGGCTTTTCGCCACAAAATGACGAACAAGAGTCGAAAATTAATTTTCTGTGTTACCATTGGTAAAAAAACTACATTCGCTTCGCCATTACTGTCAAAATTTGACTACTGATTATTCTTTTCGCATTAAAAAATATAAAGGACGTAAGTACACTTTCATCTTATGGATATAATATAATATATTTAATAATTCCAAAAGCTATAGAAAAAGAAATTCCAAAAATGGCTAGATAGCCAGGTACCAGAAGAAGGTACGAGCTAAAAAAGCAGGAACTAAAATTATTAGAAATAAAAGATAAAGGAAAAAGGAAGAAAATTTATTGTAAAAAAAAAGATGACAAAGAAAATATGGCAATGACGCAAAAGAATCTGGATCTCAAATACAAAGCATAGGTTTAGAATTAAGAACCACAGCTAATAAAAATAAAATCAAAAGTAGCTGAATATGCCAAGTATGATAATTTAAGTTTAATATTATATTTTATGAAGTGAATTTAAATTGGTGATTTTTATGTATTTTTTATGAACCTAGAATAATTTTTAATTTTACCTGTATATAATGTAGAATTCAAAAGTTTTAAATGGAATGAACAAACACAATGAAATAAGGTAAATTATTATAAATTTATGCAATAATTCATTCTATCGCAATATGTGTTCCGTCTTGCTTGTTGCTTCTCTTGTTCGGTAATTTCTGTGCGTATCGAGGCACTGCAAACTTCACTTTCCAAATGCGTAGGAGATACTACGAAGCAAAACTGTGAATTGAAGTTCATTCCCCACAGTTTGTTGTAACGGCCATGAGCAAAAAATCTTAGCACACAAAACAATTTTAGCATTGGCGTTTTGGATGATGACTGACGGCAATGAAATTTATCCTTAATTTTGTCCAGCACAAATTTAAATGCGTCCTTACTTGGCCGACAATTCGTTATGAATCTACATATGCAAATATGTAAGTACATACGATATGCGTGAAGCTCACCGATTGTTCAAAAGAACAGGACCACGAGTAAATGACACTATCGGCACTTTATCCGGTGCGAAATGGTTTTCCACGCTTGGTTTAAAAAGTGGTTACTGGCAGGTGAAAATTTAGGATCAGCGAAGAAGATGGATTGTACCAGTTTTCTGTGATGCCATTCGGATTATGCAATGCTCCAGCAACCTTTAAGTGCCTGATGGAGCATCTGCTGGGGCGACTCCACTGGATAACGTGTTTAGTCAATCTGAATGACATAGTCATTATTGGTAAAAGTCTTGGGATCATTTGAAAAATTTGGAGGAAGCGCATTGCTTCTGCGGGATTATGATCGAATCTGACGCAGTATGCATTGTTTAAGACTGAAGTTGCGTATCTTAGACATAAGGTAACCACCGAAGACGTCAAGACAGATGAGGAAAAAATGAAGGTAGCCATGGATTGGCCACAACCATGAAATGTGCACGTATGTGAAGCTTTCTAGGAATTTTTTTTTGCTGGATTTGCAAATGTTGCAAGTATCCACAAATCTCACTCCGCTTTTGAGTAGCATAAGGAGCAAGAGGAAGCGTTCCAGCAAGTCGAAGAGTGCACGTATGTGAAGCTTTCTAGGAATTTTTTTTGCTGGATTTGCAAATGTTGCAAGTATCCACAAATCTCACTCCGCTTTTGAGTAGCATAAGGAGCAAGAGGAAGCGTTCCAGCAAGTCGAAGAGTTCCTTTTGCTGCGCCTGTACTAGCGTTCCCGAACAGCCAGAAATGAATTACTGCCAGATGGGAACTATTAGTGCGGAAAACATTTCCACAAATAACTGTACCTGCGATTCTAGTTAAGATTAGAATATGCAGCATTGAGTTCAAGCCTTCAGAAGGACAAATTGCACGGTGGATCGAAGGTTCAAAAATTACGAATTCGAGATTGACTGTTCTAAAGGGGAACATCGTGATAAGCCTGATGCACTATCTTGGTGACCTTGTGCTATAGAGTGTAAGCATTGGTCCAAAGTCGAGAGATCCGAGGTGAAAGTTGACATCAGATTAATACTTTTGCAATCCGATGGTGGAGGATGTCTCCATATGTCCACTCAAGAGTGGAAAATACCTAATCACCATTCACTTTGGAGTGACCAAGACAATTCTTCTGAATATGAGTCAAGCAGCTCACAAATTCCGGACTTCATTCTAGTATCCTCGACCCATTTGAGAGCGAGCTAATGTGAGAAGGGAAAGCAATCCAGGATATCTACATAGTTGAGCGCTGGGTTTGGGGCCCGCCACGTAAAAATCCCTCCCAATGAAAACGAACACAAAGTCTCGGATGAGAATGACCTGTACTGATGACGACCACTGCGAACAAACTAAGGATTACGGGAAGGTGCCTCTGCCCAGCCAGCTGGAAATACGCTGAGCCCTGTTTGTAAAAACCATGTACGCTTTCTAAATTCTGACAAAACTAATAAATTGCATAACGCATATTGTGAAAAGGATACACTTATTTAACATGGCAGCCTAATTTTTTTTTTTATCGGAACTCTAAGTTTGAATTTGCTGGTCACGCTTCTATTATACAGGCTGTGTATGAAGTACACTATTTTTTAAGACGTTTGAAAGAATTGGAAAGTTAAAGATAAAAGTTTTCCGGAATATTCCAAAGTAATAAAATGGAAATTACTTATAGTGTAACAAAATTTTTATTTTCTAATCACATGCTACAATGTTTAGTTTTATTTTTATTTTTTCGGATGTGACGTTCACTCTGACGGCCTGGATGTGCCATATCGTAACGGAAAATTATACAACGCCTGTCGAGGAATACCTTCATGTCCTGTAGAAAATATATAGGTATATTAGATTACTTCAAAAGTTATCCTAAGCCAAACCTTGGGTTCGAAACGGTAGCCAAGATGCTTAAAGAAGGCATAAACTTCATGCAAATCAATAGGTATATACATCAAAATCATTTCATGCAATATGGTACTGGAGGACACAAGGTTATACCAGGCGATATGTAGCGGCAACAGCGGTCTAGATGTCTGCAATAAAATATTATAAAAGTATTAATTTTAACATTATATTAAAATTAGTCTTTGTGTTTGTAATAAAATATTATAAAGGTATTAAAAGTCACCCCTGTTGGAGAGGATAGCCTGTGTAGCCATCCGTGTTTTGAAACCGGAAGCCTTGCCCCACTTGCTGAGCAATTTCTCGCTAGATCATCAACGTCCGTCTGACTTATAATGTGCGGCTCCCATCTACACCTGGCAGTAGTTATAAAATGCAACCTATCTTCCCCTCTGTTTAATGTCCAAAAGTCCTTAGTATCCGGCTAAAGGAGATTCTAAAATCTTCGGATATCCAGTCATTCGTGTGCAGGACTCAGGCACGCGCGATGGTCATACTACTGAAGCCACGGTTGTTAAGATGGTTACCACAGGTCTGGACAATCTGCAAGCTACTGGGGTAAAAGAACCTGTCCTAAGGCAGGCAAAAATTAGGAGTCGGCACCGCAGCCTATACCACGGACGAAGGGGATATCTCTAGGGTATCCGCAGTGTCCAAGGACCAGATTACAAAGCCTCCCGCTGATCCAAAGACCAAATCGGATGACACTCCATCGAAGAGGCCTGCGGACAGAACCCGGAAACAAAAGAGGAAATCGTGGTACAAAACCTCAGACAGGTTTCTTGAGAAGCTGAACAAACGTGACCCAAATTCTCTTTCTACACGGGATACAGCGCTGAGGAAGAAACACGCATACAACACGTCCGAAAATTCGAGAAGCCGCATGCTTTGATCTCGACGGTAGTTGAACGCGAGGTTGGCAAACAAGCCAGTTCGAAAAATACGAGCCAGACTGCACCTCCCTTGCGTAAGCCGGAACAGTCTTCGAAGTTGATTGCCTCAGTTCGGGCAAAGCCTTCGGAAATGGAGACTGCCGTCGACTTGAGACCTTGAACTTCAAAAGCTACAGCTTTAGCAAGGAAAACGGCTACCTCATCGTCAAAAAGACAGATATCCAATCGCAACCAGTTTAAACCAACCGCTGGAGCTATACATTTGAGCGTAATCGTGGAAATCAATAGAAGTTCGCCTCTGAGTACTAACTGCGCTTTGACTAAAACTGAATCTTAAAAAGGACAAAATGTCTGCTTCAACAAATCATCTGCCAGCGTCCTCACAGGTGTTATAACTGGTCACTGCACTATTGGCACCTTAGCCAATAGAATGGGTGTACCTCACAACGACTTCTGCAGGAGTTGTGGAGATGAAGAAGAAATTGATTTGGTAGAACACCTCATCTGTGAATGTCCTGCACTTCAAAGAAGCCGTGCGAAATATATTGGCATTATTTCTTCGAAGACTTGGGAAATTTGCAAAATGTCTCACTGGAGGGACTAGTTACCTTCGAATTCGTCTATTATGGTAATTGGTCGCCCACAACAATTTGAAATTTTGAAACTGTTTAGAAATTCACTTAAAAATATTCTATAGTTAAACGATACGGTTGTCACTCTACTATACATTTATATGAACGTCTTTTTTACTTATGTAATGAGCCACTACTTATTATATAATTTTCAATAAAGGATGGTTAGGAACGCCTGTCACCTTTGGACCCTAAAGAGGCAATATTTTTTATGCGCGGTTAGTCTCCTTGAGAATATTAAAATAAACCTTGATTTTAGAGCGGATATATTAAATAGGCTTATTTCTCTTTCTGTACTATCTATTTAATTACTTACTCTCTTAGTTATGTTTGTCTGAAACACGTAGTCCTCATATTCAAAATCGATTTGCAATTCGTTAGTAAATCGCAGCATATCATTACCCAGGCAATCCTTTAATTGCAATTTATTGTACGATGGAACAATACACCGCGAAGGTTCAAATATATTTGAGTCAGGAACTTCGTCGATTGCAGGCTTTGGGCCATCTTCAACTTTGGAATCTGTGCTGAAATCATTGGTTTGTGGAAGTAACAAAGGATGTGTTGAGTTGTAAATATACTCTAACATCTTTACAGCTTGTTTTCGTTTTAATGGTTTTATACCAAATCCATAAAGTTGCTTCAGTATTTCCGCTTCAGTTTGATGCACAAAGTCTGGTTTTTGACCCGTGACAATACGAGTCTTATATACTCGATTTGCTATTACATATTCATCTGAGGAAGAATCGCACGAATTAAATGACGGTGTGTGTGAATAAATTTGAGTAGGACTTCTTTGTTCCGTCTTGTTGAAACGTATATCTCTTGTTAGCAATTTATCCAACCCAACTGGTGTAGTTGGAGTTGGTGTTAAACTACCGTTTAATTTTGACTCTTTTTTGGGAGTTATGAGAATCTCCGGATTTTGGGTAAACTGCTCAGATTTATTATCTAAAATGCCAAACTCAAGTAGTTCATTAGATGGGTCAGTTTTTCTGGATGCATATGGTAAATTACAGGGCAAATGTTCAAAATCTTCTGATGTAAGTGAATTTGTATTGGACCCACTTATTTTATTTGTATTATTCTTCATAAAATTACCGCATTCCACTAAATCTAGTATAGAATATTCATACGAATTTTTAGAGTCTTTTGTACCACTCATTGCTTCGAATTCCTTATCATCACTTATTAACTTCCCCGTGTTTCTACTCATATCTGCTTTCCAAATGGAGTAATTAATTTCATCATCTGACAAAACAATGCTATCTTCACAACAATAATTTTCCTCATTATGAATGTTATCGTTACTGGATTCGGTACCAGCACTTAACGATTTACTTATGTTCTCTGCAATACATGTGAATGAAGCAGTTTTCCTGCCATTCCATGAAGATGATTTAAGTTGTTTTGAATCATCTGGGGATAGAGTAAATTTCTTAGTGCGCGTATTGGTCCCGTCAACAAATTGTTCCATATTTTTTCGATTCGCAGATGATTTTGGTAAATTTATTTCCATCATTGAATGTGTTTTGAGTTCATATGGGTCAACACTTCTTTCGATCATATTCGACCTTTCAAATACTTGGAAATTATTAATAAGTGTTTCATTTCCTGTTGTTTTAATATCTTGGAAAACTTTTGACTGTATATCAGAAGTCATAATTGGTTGCTCTGAAGATACTACTTGAGTCAAATCAATTATCTCTGACGTAACTCTTGGTGATTTAACACTTTTGGAAACGATTGCATCATACGATGTCGTCATATCAGATGAAACTAAATTAAATAAAATAAATTTAAAAAAAGTATAAAAAGGAATTAGTATATTATATATATATAATTGGCGCGTACACCATTTTTGGGTGCTTGGCCGAGCACCTCCTCCTATTTGTGGTGTGCGCCTTGATGTTGTCACACAAATGGAGGGACCTACAGTTTCGAGCCGACTCCGAACGGCAAATATTTTTTATGAAATACACTCGGAGGTTTGCCATTGCCTGCCGAGGGGCGACCGCTATTAGAAAAATGTTTTTCTTAATTTTGGTGTTTCACCGAGATTCGAACCAACGTTCTCTCTGTGAATTCCGAATGGCAATCACGAACTAACCCATTCGGCTACGGCGGCCGCAGTTTATTCAATAAATATCAATATATAGGTATATATATATATATATACTTTTAACCTTAGATCACAAAATTAAAATCAGTGTTACTCTGTCACCAATATTCGTCTCACAGACTATAAATTAAAAACAAGTATATTTTCATATTTCCTTTTTCTCCTAAACAATAGCCCACGATTTATACCCTTCAGTTCAGATAACTCGTGAAAAACGAATTAAATAGTTTTTAAAAAATAAATCTTACCTTCATTGTTTGTATTAGGCGCTTTTTGATGATTATCTGTGGTGGTTATTATATTAATAGTTTCTGCTGACTCATCTTCAGAGCTGGCAAATATATTTGGAGACAGCGCACGATTTCTGATGTGCGTTCGTGGACAATTTCTTGGGACACTTTGCGATGTACTGCAAGTAGTTGAGTTAAGGTTATCCACCCGCGGTGAACTTTTATTGAGCAGATCTTTCCAGATATAGGACTCAGTCGCAGGTGCTTCCACGGTTACCGAGCTTTCTTCTTTAATTGATGTTGAATTTTTTATATAGTTTTTATAGCTATCTTGGTCAAGGCTGACTAATTGTTCTAAATTAGTAAATGTTTGTGGTGTAATCAAGGTAGCATTACAACTAGAATCAATTATCATTTTTTTACTGTCGTTTATAGTACAATTTTCCACGAATATTCCGTTTTCATATTGATTTGATTTTGATCCTTTGATTTCTTTCAAAACAAAGTGGTTTTCCAACTTCATATATATTAGATTCATTTGCTTTTCAGTATTCTTAATTTGGCTTTCATGATCTCTTTGAGGCGACAAATCACGGCCCTGTATCGAGTTCCAGTTTTTCAACAAATAACCAGCTTGTACGCGAGCGTCTTCAAAAAGATTTTTTACGTAAAACTCCTCAGAATTTATTTTTTCGTTAGCCTCAAGTCCATTGATCATGGCTTTGGTGGCATTCAATTTCTGTAGCTCACCACTCAGTAATGAATATGTTGCAGACAAGTTTTCGGATACATCTATGCGTTTAAAATCTAATTGCTGGGCTATTAAAGAATCTATTTTGGACATTACTTTTTTCGTTTGAAATTCGGGGTCACGCAACGTTAACGCGGTGAACTTGTTGGCCCACTTAGTTTTAGTTCGCCGATTCGCACCAGGAACAAACACAGACTTTAAACTCTTATAATCTGTAAAAGGACAAAAATTAGCTTCTCCTTTAATTTGAAGAACTAAATTTAAGTTGGTGTGGAAACGCATTTTAATGTATGCATAAGGCAATGATCTAAATATCGAATTTAAAGCATATCATAAGAAATTTCAGAAAATTCTCGAATTATAACGTTCAAAATTGTTTTGGTTTCTATATACACTTAAAAAGAGGGAGCAAAGTTGGACCATAACTTTAAGGTCTTGTTCGTCATAAAATTAACCACAGAATATAATCTCACGGCAAGGATGATAGATTACCAGATTTGTCCATTCGCTATGAAGAAAAACAAAATTGTGTCAGAAACTTCGGGTGCTACGACATGTGACTCGGCAGCAGAATTCTGCCCGCTCATTTCACACGTATTCACAGACTCGTGCAATCAGTGGTTGTTCAGACGGCAACAAAGCAACATGAGCGGAGACTGTGTTGTTTTTTTTTCGTACATCACCAACACAATCTCAGTTTTTTCGTAAACAAACCGTTGGCAACACCCATGTGACATCTGATATTGGACATGCATCTGAAAGTTTTTCACCATGGGGCACTCGGCAGAAAAATTATGCCCGCTTCGACCTTAAAACCTTTGAAGTCGGTAACAAAACACCCTGTATTTTCAAAGTACGCAGACCTTTTTTAATAACTTTAAAATTTAGATTGAAACATCACAGAAATATTTTGCTGAGTAGTTTATGAAACAAGACTAAAGATTTGCAGTAATTACGAGTTTATACTATTCCTGAACTATGTAGGTATGTATACACATTGTAACCAATGTCGAATTATGTTGTTCTCGTATGAGGTTGAGGATAGGTTGGTCTGTCTTATTCACATTGAAAGCCATTTTTGGGGAAAAATTGATTTTTAAACTTTATTTTTCAACGTGTATTTTTTGCGGTTAACTTGTTCCAATGGTGATTCAACTCTTTTATGTCTTCCGAAAAATATATTTTCTAGATCTCTTAAAAACGGCTTCAGTTCGCCATTTAACGAAAATATTTTAAAGCCGAACTTATTTTTATTTAGAAACCGACAATAATTCGCATGGGCAAAATCTGGGTAACGCCGAAGGAGAGTAAGCAATTTATTTAATTTAATTTAAAATGAAACAGCAATTTCTTGCTGTCTAAAGAACACAGGCATTTAAGAATTAATTAAAATAATTACACAATAGACTACGGACAATTTATATAGAACACTTTTTTTTTTACTTTTTTAACTTCGCAGTATACCAGGGCAGTTTATGTATTTTACCCGGAAGTATAGAGATTCCAGCTAAATATGTCAAACAACTTATGCAAAAACCCATCAAAACTTTCCGAGACATTTTTAGTATTTGATTGACTTCCAATCAACTTCAGAAATTCGGGAGTTGAAAGAGTCAAAATTAGCATTTTTCAAGTTATAAGAGCGAGTGTTTAGATTAATATTGACATTGGACACTAGTTCAAAAGACTCTAAGGATAAGCGTTCCCATGACAGTCAGTTCTACGTTACCGAAATGTCCCGGATTTATATCCGGCCAAGGACTGTCACTCCAGCAGCATTCCCCGTCCATGTATGGGGAATGTTTATGCTGTTACAACAACTCTAAAGATAAGGGTACATGATGCATATCTGATTTGCAAATTATTATCTATAAAAATAAGATCGAAGAAGTTGAACAATAACTTATTTACAAACGAACTAATTTCATGAGCATTGTTGTTATTGTTGTTGTATCAGCATACTAACATATGTACATGTCAGTACAATGTAGATTACCGGTCGCCTTCGTCTAGCTCATCTAGGCCCAGGAAATTTGCTGTTTTGAGAGGTTGGGTTCAGAGGGAGAGGGGTTTTAGATGAGCGGGTTTGATGGGCATGTGAAAAAGTGATTAGTGTCATGCGGGGTGCCTTCACATGCTGGGCATATATTTGGTATGTCGAGTCTATTCTGGATAGGTAGGAGTTTAATCAGCTTCAATATCCAGAACGCAATTGTGTCAAGGTTATGCGGGTCCCTCGGGATAGCTCGAGCTCTTCATCTGGAGCTCACCATCTTAAGAAGGTGGTGATTGTCTCCCGATGAATGTCGTTAATTGTCTGTCTAAACACTGGTCGGTCCAGTAGTTGTCGATTTGTTTTGTTCGGACTCTAGTCGGAGTAGTGGAAGAGGTGCCTCCTGACGTGCATGGGAGGCGCCTCTGGTTCAAGCAGGTGTCTACATGGGTGAAACCTGCGGTAACAACCTAGTAGAAACTGTTTGCTGAGCAGTTTGTTGTGCTCCTTTACAGGAAGCATCTGTGCCACATTATGTTGGTGTTGTAGAGGGACCATCAGAAGGCATCCCGCCGTTGTCCAAATAGCAGTATTTTCGCAAGTCTGTAGCTTTATCCACTGTATATCACTAGTTCCAGGCAACCAGACAGGCGCAGCGTAGCTTAAAACCGATAGTGATGATAACTACGTTTAAACCCCACTGCTTCGTATACATCAAAACACACTTATCACCATTACTCGATCCCTCGTATTATCTAAAATCGATTTCCGTCCCCCATTTACGGCTGGTGTGCCAAACAGCATCTAAACCTTCTTCATTCCGCGGTCAGGCGTATCCTTAACGCCTTCTCAACGTCTCCTATCAAGTGTGGTTTAACTGAAGCTGGTCTTCCATCTATCACTGAAAGATGTCAAATAACCACTCATAAACTTATAGCCAAATTTTCAATCACGACAAATAAACTTCTTTTCAACACATTTAAAACCGCCTCTCGGCATAATCAGTCTGATCTCAAAATTTGGTCGGTCATCCGTCGTTGATCTAAAACTGCACCAAACTCGGTATTTCTTTACCGGCAACTTGCGCGAAAATTAGTAGTCAGTGTCCTTAGAAACTCCTTCCTGCATCCATAAATGTCGACCTTCATGCTCTACGTAAACTTAACACAAAAGCGGTAGTTTTTATACGTTTTATGGAAATATTTCATTCGCAGTCCTTAAAGGGTTGGGTAACGATTTTCATCGATGGTTCAAGTACTGACCATAATACAGCTTTTGCTGTGGTAGAGAATGACGGAAGCCTAATATCCAATGGTTGGGTTACTCCTAATAGCTCCATTTTTTCTGCCGAGGTATTGGCTATCCTCCAAGCGTCAGAGTATGCAACAAATAAAAAGGGCAAACGCTTGTCAATCAGATAGTGTGTCAAATCAGGGGTAAGTTAATAAAATATTCTAACAAAATAAAATTTCTATGGATACCTAGCCATATAGGCATTTCTGGAAATATAAAAGCTGATGCAGCAGCCTAAAATATATATTCCAACTCTTCCATCACTTTCTCACATTTACCTCGAATGACAGCCTTAAACTATCAACCTCCAGCTCATTTTAATCACCCGTACACCTTTATTACCCCGGATTGTAAAAAATCCCTAGTCCCAACTTCCCTTTCCAAACACCAAATCACAACTTTCATACGTCTAAGACTCGAATGAGGAACTCACATGAAAAAATAATTAAAAGAGCAGAAATGTAATGCCTTTAATCGAATTTTGAAGAATGCATATGAAATTTAAAGTTTAGTGCCATAGGCTAATGTGTTTATGATTATTATTAAATGAATTCTGCGAAAGATATTTGTTTCTCCAAAACATATCAATTTATCTAATTACCTTCTGTAGAAACAGCTCGGAATCCATATTGCTGTAATATATTTTGAATATTTCCTATCGAATTATCGTCCTTTTTTTTACCGTGCTGATCAACTACGTCCTCTTCTGGATTTAAACAGACAACGCCACTAGTTTCTATTTGGGATTTAGATAATGCTAATGCAAGTTGTATTTCATCAGCACTGAAGTTTTCAATTCTACACTGCTGTGAAGTAATGTTTGAGAAAAGGTTTTCACTTCGCAGAAGCGAACTTTTAATGTCCGGTTGGAGATTTTTAATAGGCAATTTTGACTGCCTGGATGTTTTCCTTGGCCGTCGCAATTTACTTGCTTTCTTAGCTTCCTTCACTGGGGTTTCGAATTCGTCTTCAATGTTTTTATCAGAAATTCTTTTCTTTAAATACTTTTTTGTGTTTTCCCCCTCGTTGAGAACAAAATCTGTTAGGCTAGTTCGCTTTCTGTTTTTCTTATGAACAAATGCTTCTAAATCCTTCTCTTCGTATGTACCAATGTTATGTGGCTGTATAATGTTTAAATTACTGATAGAATCGATTTTCGACTTCTCAACGCAATTATCAGTAGGGTTTGAATTAGTGGAACTTGAGCAAGCTGAATAGACATCATCACCGTTTATTACTTCGTTATTTCTTTCATAATAAGATTCAATTATAGGGTCTTTGAAATATTTTGATATAGTCGCGTTGACCGACCGAGTTTTCCTTAAAAAAAAATTATGATATATATTTGTGAAGTGAATGTCAGAGACATTTTTATTTTATATTCCCTGTTTACACAAGAACTTTAGAAATTTTGTTTTAATTGTATCTATTACCGTAAACTACCGTTTCCGCATTCTCCGATATGCGTAATACCCGACAACCGAAGTTTTTTTAAATTTGTTTTACGTGTTTCTCGGTCCATTAGGGTTATTGTTTGCTTGCACAATATTTATCTTTGAGAACTTATCTCTTTTCCTTCATCAATGCGTTTTTGTATCTCTCTACTCGGCAGTGGCTTTGGCAAACTAAACAAATAACGCCTATCAATCTCTTCTTCGGTAGGATGTGATAATACGTCACAAAGACTCTTGTTAGCTTTTTGGAAGACAGGAGTGCAACTACAATAAACGTATACAAATTAAAGAATATTCCAGAAAATGCAAATTGTGGTTGCTTACGCCCAAGCGGCAAATAGAACAGATCCCAAAGCAATCCACGCAAAAGCAAATTTATTTCTGTATTGATAAGCAGGTGTGCCACGTGTACGTCGAGGCTTCCTTTTATTTTCGTCAATATTTTCCATAACAATACTATGCAGACTAAAATGGACAATTAAGACAGAAATTTAATACTGCCTTAGAGCTTAAATATTTTTAAATCAACAATCCTGCAGGGGTAACTTATGTTTAAAAGTTCCCTTCGTTTAAATATAGATTATAAAACTGGCCCATAAACTACTTCAATATATTATATAACAATCAAATAAATTTCACTTAGATCGGCCCACTAAAAACGCATTTAAATTTATGATCAAAACATAGGTGTAGTTCTGCACTGAAATATATCGTTCTATCAAAAATATCGATATTTTAAAAAATCTACCATTACACGGCGTATAGACTACAAAAGTTGGTGTCTTTCGAAACTGCTTCTTCATTTCTCACGCTTTTGACAACCATTGCCGACAATAAAAATTTAAGATATATACTTGTTCGCGAATATTCAGGGACTTAATTATAGTTTGGCACATTGTACATACGACATTTTATTCTAAACTTTACTCCAATTCCTAAAATATACAGTCACAAACGTGTTTTTATATTTGTAGTTAAAATATTTCTGTGAGTATAAAATGCAAATATACTTATACCCGCTATAAGTTCTGTTATAGATATGAAATTATAATACTTTTTTTTAATGAAGATAGTTTTATTTAATCATGTAAATATTGAACAAAAAATTTTAATTTTCATTTGAAATGGTCATCATTTGCTTTTACACAAGCTCTCAAACGATAAGCCATTCAGCTATTGCAGCACGCACGGTTTCCATGGATATTGACGTGGCTGCTAGAACCAAAGATTGTTTGCGATTCTCCAAATTTCTATGAGGGCTTCGACAGGCTATGTTCTCCAATTCTATCCCCAAGCTGTAGGCTATGAACCCAGGAATATTAATTTTTAGCAACTGGTGGGTGGTTTTTGTCTTATCGGCTGGAGTGGAATCTTGGTTCTTCCACGCTCTCCATAGAAGAGAGTACTGCTCAACTGTTTCACCATGCCTTCTAACACATCCTACTGGTACACTTAATTCCTTTTTCGCAGAAATGAAGAGATGTAACATCTTTACAAGACACTTCTATTACGTGACCACGCTCAACTCTTGGAACAACATTTTTTGCGTCTTAAGAAGTTTTAGCATATGTTTTGTCATTTTGCTTATTGAACACTTTTTCAGCAGTGAAAATTTTCTCATCTGTAAAAAAATATTTTCATAACCGTTGACCGCGTGCTACCGAAGAAGCTGCTTGCATCTGTCCAGTCTAGTTTTCTTCAAGCGCATTATCAAAAGATGACCAGTTGCGCGACTTTAATGTGGATATCTTCTCTAATTAGTCTTGATATGGATCTGGTCGATACATTGATTTTCAGTTTTTTAAAGGGATTTCTGCGAATTCTTTCTCGAACGGCTTTTATGATTGCACTGGTTCGAACCACGCGAGGACGACCACTTCTTTTTCTGTCTATCACTTCAGTTTTTCGGGAAAAACGATTGATTGTGCAGTAAACAAACATTCTCGAAATCCTTAAATCTCACTTGCACTTTTACCACACTTATGTAATGCAATCACTACAATGCGATTTTCCTTAAGTCCCCACTCCAATGTTAACAAACTAAAATTTTCACTAAACTGAGTATAATTTATGAGTAGACAATGCATTCGAATAAAAGAAAAAATAACGGAACTTTTTTCTGCGAATTTGTTCTCGCCGTATGTATTGTAAAATTTGTCACAAAATTTGCAAATAAAGGGTGGTTAAGTTTCAAGGGCCGGTGTTGACTTTGAATAAAATACAATGTTTTTAGGAAATTATTGTCATTTCTCTTTATTATACTAATATTGGAATGGCTCAATTACGTATGGAACAAAATATCGGCCAAATGGCCGCCGCGGCCTCGGCGGCACACCTCCATCCGATGGTCAACATTTTCGACGACGCTGAGGCATAGTTGAGGTTCTATGCCGTTAATGTGCCGAATTATCTCATCCTTTAGATCTTTAATTGTTGCTGGCTTAACGACGTACACCTTTTCTTTCAAATAACCCCAAAGAAAGAAGTCCAACGGTGTCGTTGACGTTTAGGTGTGGTTCACATTGAATTCCGGTTGGAGCGTAGGGCTACAAAAAAGTATTGAAAACATTTCGATTGTGGGCAATTCGCTTTAAAGAATTCTAGATTGTATTTGAGTTCAATAAGTCCATTTCCACCACGCCTCGCCAGGAGGATTTCAGTCTTCCATGGTTCCGAACAATTTGTCGCCATCTTTGCACAAAGTGTGGTGTATGCAGCCAAATCGTCTGCGTTTGAAGATGAGCTCATTTGGGATTTCATTGGCCAAACCAAGAAACTGATGATTTGAAATGAAATGAGACCACCAGAACCTCACATTTTTGTGCAAGCAGGCGTTAACGAATATTTGCAGCCTTTAGATAAGCTCGGATATAAGGGACTAGGATTCGTAGACATATAGCAAACGGCTTTCAAGTTGGAATTAAAAATTGGTAGCTTATTTTTTACTGATATCGAATTTGAAACCCATATGTTCTACAACTGGGGAAAACGCTGCACGAGGTTTGTTGATACGGTGTGCGATGTCTTCAATTGTTCCACCTGCTGGTGTTATTTTATCCTCAAAGTAGCAAAATTCCGTCTCGCAACTGATCTCTTTTCTATACACAGTAAACAGGAGAGCATGTTGCTAATATTTATTCAAATTGTGTATAATATAAATTTGTGTAAGTTAGCCGCTAACCAAAATATCATCTTTCCATAAATTGTATCAGAAGTTTACTGATGCTTGCTACTCATAAATTGAGAAATGTATATAGTGGTATTGAATTAAGCACAATTTTCCCTTAATTGCATATACGGTGTATTATAATGAATGGTTAAATATTTAAATAAATTAATTAAAATTAATTCCAATTACAGTATTCAAAAAACTAGTAGTTTATTTCAACAGCCTTTTTTATACAAACTAAAAAAAAGACGTATAAAAAAGAAGACGTCGAAAGTCAACCTATTTTTGTTCCGAGCGCCTAATACTTTCTTTAACTTTTCACCATAAAAATTAAACTTCAACTTCCTGCTCTTAAAAAACCTACTTTAATTTTAAAAGTTAGTATTTGTATCACATGACTTGTGAAGTTCACTATTAATAAAAAAAATCCTGCCCATTTAAAACACTAAAAAAATCAAAATTTTATATTTACATCACAATGTTTATATTTATATCAAAATGTATATTTATATACATTGTGCTATAGTTTAGTCGGAAAAAATTAAAATCTGAATACATTTGTAGTTTCCCGTCGGCATAATTTTTTTTACTTCCTGCACTTAAAAATTTTGTACATTGGTTATAGGTCATTCTTAAGTTTGTGATATTTTAAGAATTATAACTAATGAAATACAAATATATTATCCGATATACAATTATAATATACATTTAACTATGTGTTGCATTGTCTAAGTAATAATTAAATTTAAAGGAAGAGTATTAAAAAATTAATAGAAGTACCTTAATGCATAAAATTAAAACATGATCACAAACGAATTTCGAGAACCTTTAAAATTGAAGGGCATTTTTTATGTTACATTGCAAGAACTGCTACAATTATTGAGCGGTTTGCTTTGGCCCAGTCGTAAAGCATCTTCTTTATCTGCTTCCACGGTATTGGCATCATGTCGCCTCTAAGGAAGGACAAGAAAAAATAAAACAAATTAGTTAATAAATTTGAATTCGAAAAGGACAAGCAATAAACATAAATTCATTCGTGTGGATCGAGTCTAACAGATGCAGCAATATTTAGGGCAATTTTCAATTAAAAAAAATTTGCGACCATATAGAGAAAAAAGGGAGTGGATAGCAATTTGCGATTTTCTCGGACAAAAAGGGGTTGAGTTTTCGCAGACTGGCCACAATAAAAAGCTTTTGACGTTTTGTTTACCTTTGTTTACATTTTCCCCCTCTCCAACGATGGGAGCGAAACCTATCAACAAAATTATGCGTCACAGGTGCGTAAAAGAGGCCTATATTAAATGCCATAGCGAATGAACACATATCTGTTTATTTGAGTGTACGTTTTTTGCTTTATTTCGTGTCAACCTGTTTTAGTGTAGTTAGCTTTTGCCTTGAACGGTTTTTTTATATGTATCCACTAGCGACATAGGGGAAGTAAACCACCTTTTTTAATTGTGAAAAACAGATAGAGTGATGCCAGTGAATGGCAATCCTTTTCTTTCATTGTGCAGATATAAAATAATTTTTCTCAACTCTAGTTAATTCTTTCCCCTTTGATATTTTCGATATGCAAAAGAAAGAAGTCAAATATAAGTAATATTACCAATAATACACTCTAAAATCCCCCAATTAAGTTAAAAAAATATAAAAAAACGAAACTTGGCCAAGCAACGGTTTTAAAACAAAACCCTTAGCAAAATACTTCTGTAAGCACAGAATCTTTTTGTCACGCACATTTTTTATTATAGTTACTTGCCGGTGCAATTTTTGTGCTAGATGAGTATATAGTAGTATGCTAGATGAGTATATAGTAAAATCATCTTTTTAATATAGTAGATATTTTTAATTTTGACATACAAGGCTATGCAAAATGCTTCTGTGAGCCACCATAAATATATGAAATTGTTAATATATTTGCATGATTTTAATTTTATATTGCCATAAGTGATTACTAGATCATTTTGGCCGTAACCCACTGTATATAAATATATACATATGTAATTAAAGTATTGTGCATTATTATAAAATATGAATATTCTCTTTATGATGTAAAAATTGTTCACATGTACCTTTAGCTCCGTCGCTAAGCAGACAAATGCGTCTTCCACATTTGTATTTTGTTTAGCTGATGTTTCCATTACAAAAAGTATTTCTGGTATGTATTGGCACATTTGTTTTGCTTCCTCAAATTGTACTTCACGCTCTTCTTCAAGATCACATTTATTGCCGATTAAAATGAGTATCACGTTTGATGCCGTGTAGCGTCGCACTTCCTCAATCCATTTTTGTAAATTTGAAAAAGAAGCCCGTTTGGTTATGTCATAAACTAGAAAATACAACCTTTTATGTACAAAGTTGGGTATGTTGTTCAATTAAATATATATTTATGTAGTTTCAAAATACACCTATTTGGCATATATCAAGGCATATTAAACAGGTAGCAGCATTAGAGCAGAATAAGATCAATGTAATTTGTTTTTGCTCTTGGACCCTAAAATGTCAAAATCTTTAGACAATCCTAACCTAAACTAAATTTGAAAATTTAGAGACTGAATGGGGGGAAAAAAATTGTAACCCTACTGCTACTACCTGTTAAATGTACCTTAGCGTAACTTATAGATTTCATGGAAAATGATATAGTCCTTATGAATTTTGTTTCAGAGCAATAATTCATCGGATATATTTAAAAAGGTCTATAATTAAACTTTTCCAAATCCATGCATATACCAATTATAACTCCATTTGCTGAGCGATAGTAGCTTTGAGTAATTGTACGAAAACGTTCCTGCCCTGCAGTGTCCCATATTTGAAGCTGCAAAAAGACCTCATTATTTCCCTGCGAATATTTGTCCATATCTTACATGCCTTTGCTTGCTTTCCTTCTACATTCAATGTCTTCATTGAAAAGTCTACACCAATTGTATTTCCATGTCGTTCGATAAAATTCCCAGTCTTAAAACGTTCCACAATACAAGTTTTCCCAGTTCCGCAATCTCCAATCAAAACAACTTTAAAGAGGAAATCAAAACTTTCCTCATTTGGCAGTGCCATAAGGGTATGTGGGTTCCGCGAAGTCATATTATATAGTTTAGAGTATCCAATTTATTAAAATTATTGGTTCAATTAATAACTAATGAAAACGTTGTTTTTCATAAAATTGTTTTAAAACATTTCACATCGAACCTCGAAATGTAGCACAATAAACTATTTGGATGTGCCAGTGTCAGCTGCTACATATTAGTAGTGGAGTTGCCATCTTATTACTCATCTACAAATTTGCAGATAAAACAAAACGCCCAAATTCCACAGAAAGGGGAAATAAATAGTTAGTGGTCAAGGCGAATTGAATATCTAATATGGCGTCATTAAAAAGAAGTTACTTTTTCCTGAAGTTATTGTTAAAGCACAAATTAATATAAAGCCTCCAAATTCAGTTTTTTGCGTTTTTATGCAGAAGACGTCGTGGAAAGAAATTGTGTGCTTTCTTCACAAACAAATAATTCCTCTTCCTTATGTTTGTTTGGTGGACTCTTTTTTTCTTTTCGGTCGGGACAGACTAGCAAGTACAGCGCTCAGAACAAATTAAATCCATTGTACTGAACTCGGATTCCATTTTTAATTTTCTTTAAACCTACTCGACTTCCGAAGAAATCTGAGTAGATCTTGTGGTGCCGAAGAACAAAGGTGGTCACTTCTTAACACAACAGTGCCAAAGACCTTAAACCTGATTCGAGCGAAGGCGGGGCAGACGCACAGAAAGTGATCCGCCGGCTCTTCCTCCTCTCGACATGCTGGTCAGAGTGCACTGTCTGAGATGCCTACCTTTTCCATGTGCTTTGTCCATAGAAAGTGGCCCGAAATGCGACAATAGGTCGGGCATGACAGGTAACATCAGTTTTGTCCATCTGCAGCCTCTTTTAGCCTGCCAAGTTCGCTTGTGGGTTAGAGTACCCCCTGTGCTAACCGGGGCTTAGATAGCTGCAGAAGGGAGTGGCAGAACGGCTTCTGAGACCAACTTCTTTGGCCTAAAGAGCCAGAGATTTCGTTACCCGCGATACCCACGTGTCCCGAGACCCATGTTAGCATCAAGCTATTATGTCAACCGACATAGTTCAGCCTGGATTTACAGGACTCGACTAACCTTGAAGCGGTTGGGGGGCTGTCTAAAGCCATGAGCGCAGCTTGAAACATAGATGTATGCATTCCGAGATCAAAGTGCAGTTTTGTCCCGCTGGATTCCACGTAGACCCCAAGGCCGGAGCTGTGCTCGGTCCTGGAGCCATCCGTGAAAATACGAAAACAGTGTTTGTCGGGTTCATTTTCTGAGTTTGACCACAGTTGAGCCTCTGGCAGCACCACACTGTATCTCTTTTCAAGTACGACTCTGGATGGCATGGAGTCAAGGGGCTTGAAGTCCATGCCTACTCTGTTGTCCAATGCCGGACAGGGGCCGTACCAAATCCCATTGTGTTTCAGCCTGCAGATGCCCTTCAAGGTCACTCGTTGGATGAAAATATCAAGTGGTGGTAGACTTATCCAAGCATCTAATGCCGGGCTTGAAGTAGTCGGAAAGGCTTCGACGCAACAGATGGTCACAGTGCGGTGTAGTATCGATAAAGTCCTCCTGACTCCCACGAGTGGGAGTCTACTCATCAAGACTTCTGATGCATGGGTGATAATAGGTCTTATCATAGCCGCGTAGATCCATAGGACCTTGCTAGGAGAAAGACCCCACGTTTTCCCAAAACACCCTTGCACTGCCAGACGGCTGTCAGTGCTTTGGATGTATTTGTTTCAACGCGTGATTTCCAGAGGAGTTTACTATCGAGGATTACTCCAAGATATTTAATTTCTTTGGATAGCTGGATTGTGACACTTTTAGCTTATGCAGAACGAGTCCATCAAGCTTCCTCCATCTGGGGAAGAGGACAGTACCAGTCTTGGTGGGATTTGCCAATAGCCTATTCGCACAGCACCAAGTGTCAATCATATCCAGAGTTTTCTGCACTTTCCTGCAGATGTTCATAAGCAAAGGGCCTGTTGTCAAACAGGCAACGTCGTCCGCATATGCTTGTGCGTAGACTCCCGAGTCGTTTAAGGTGGTGAGTAGAGGTACGATCAACTTGCACCAGAGCAATGGAGATAGTACACCACCTTGGTGGCAACCTCTATTAACCCCGGATGACACCAGCAGATCTTCCTCTGCTCGCACCGAGACGATTCTTTGAGCCAGCATCCAACGAATCCAACGAACGCCGTGTCTATTAGTAGAGCTGCACATACTGTCAAAAGTGGCATTATCAAACGGCCCCCTATGTCTAAAAAGATGCCCATAGTGTAGTCCCTCCAGTCGATGGCCAGCTCTACCCTAGCAATAAGGTTTTGCAGCGCCGACTCGCAGGATTTTCCACTTTGATAGGCATGCTGAAATGGAGACAGAGGGTGAGCCTTTAGCGACTTCTGACGTATGCGCAATTTCACCAGTCGTTCGAGACTTTTCAGCATGAAAGAAGTTATGCTGATTGGTCTAAAGCTTTTGGGGGTGGTGTAGTCATCTCTTCAAACCTTTGGGATGAAGACGACCCTCACCATCCTCCAAGAGCGTAGAATTTTCGGATGTTCTTCCTATCGCCCAACATTTTAAGCTCCTCGCACTCACTTATTTCGGCCTCTCGATTCTGTCCAAGGAGGCTATAATGAATAGCATAGAGACGCTAGCTATTCATATGTGGCTAAAAACTCTATTATATATATATATATAATGGGCGCGTACACCCTTTTTGGCTGTTTGGCCGAGCTCTTCCTCCTATTTGTGGTGTACGTCTTGATGTTGTTCCACAAATGGAGGGACCTACAGTTTCAAGCCGACTCCGAACGGCAGATATTTTTATGAGGAGCTTTTTCATGGCAGAAATACACTCGGAGGTTTGCCGTTGCCAAGGTGCGACCGCTGTTAGAAAAATCTTTTTCTTAATTTTGGTGGTTCACCTAGATTCGAACTGACGTTCTCTCTGTGACTTCCGAATGGTAGTCACGCACCAACCCATTCGGCTACAGGTTGGTCAAAGTAGGGGCAGGGGTAACCCTCAAGGTGGTGTGCTATCACTACCCCTATGGCTAGCAGTGGAGGATGGGATATTACAGAAATTTGCTAATAACATATGCGGATTACATTGCCATAGTAAATGCCTTAGCATCAGCATTAACATTATGACAAATAGTCTCAGATCGGCTCAGCAAACGGCAATCAGGCACGACTGATTCTAAATGCGGACATACTGTCTGTAAGAAAGTATAAGATCTCACGGTGGACGACCCCCATACTAAACGGCGCTGCACTTACTCACAAACAATACACAAAATACCTTGGGTAGTACTAGACAGCAAGCTACTGTGGAACCGAAATGCAGAGGAAAGGGTGAAAAGGCAAATAAACAGGCCTAGAACAAAAATTCAGCGACTAGCTGCTTTGTTATGGCTGCTGCATTATAGGAGCGCTAAGATCGACTGCAACGGTGACCCTCCAATATGTACATACTTGATCTACTACCGATAGACCTTTTTGCAGAAAACC
Source organism: Anastrepha ludens (assembly GCF_028408465.1). Classification (NCBI taxonomy): domain Eukaryota; kingdom Metazoa; phylum Arthropoda; class Insecta; order Diptera; family Tephritidae; genus Anastrepha; species Anastrepha ludens. Next base: position 74,195,274 of record NC_071500.1, read on the forward strand.
GTGCAGCGAAATACGCAGGTAGACTAAAAACCCTAAACGAACTCTAGACCTATGGGCATGGCTTAATAAACCGGAACAATATGGGCTATATGGCTCCGGTTTTTATAAAGGATGGTTTAAGGGCTTTAGCCCCAAATGCAATGCACTTATTTTTTATTCGGACGGTTCTATAATGTCTCTCTCCAGTGTTAGACCTAATGACACCTATACACACTGCACTGTCTTCCAGGCTGGGGTTTTCGAAGATGGAAAGGTAGCAGGTGCAAAAACCATGTGTAGACTGGACGATCACAGTCGTACTCAATTTATAATATCACTAATACGAAGAGATTGTAGAACTATGATAGGCGTACAGACCGGACATAACCCTGTAGCAGCGTATGCTTATAAAATAGAAATCTCGGACAGCGAGGGATGTAGGAAATGTAGGGAGCGGGGTTCAAGGGGAACTGTAGGGCATCTCCTTTGCGGATGCCCTGCGTTATTCAAAACACGCTTCAAATATTTTGAGGCACCACAGTTTAATGGGTTGGAAGACATCTCATCAGTGGATTGGAAATGTCTCCATCAATTCCTAATAGAAACCGGCACCATGCGGGTGGACTATTTTGAAACGCATAACTAATGAACTCCATCTAGTGTCGCTAGTGGAATGCTGCTGAAGTGACCGTCCATGGCCGAATATAAAGCGGTTACGTAGAACCGACTGTCGTGGGAACGACCTAAAGTTGGATATATGTATGTAGTTTAAAATGACTCCTTAATACCAGCTGTCCCATTTTATATTAAAGGCTACTGTTAACTCGTTGGGCTAACTGCAGTATTTTCGTTTTCTGTGAGAACAAGAAACACCAAACGGCTTGCACTAAAACAAGGAAGTACGTTAAAGTATTACTTGTTTTCGTAGCACAGAGAGATAGAGCGAAAAATTAAACCGAGCAGCAAAAACTAACCAACAGGCGCTACAACAGAAGAACAACCAGAAACCACACAATATGCGTGTATATTCATGCATACAAACATTATACTTGTATATACATACTGTGCACATAAGTATGTAAGTCTATACTAAGGCATTCAGTCAGTACAGGTAATCAACGCTTGAAGCCGGAGTTACGAGTAGATAGATGTTGGTCAGTTTGTAAATTTGGCTTAGTTAAATTCAATCCACTTGCGCGCGCAGTCATTACTGATACGACGGAGTTTTCTGCTATTTTCGTTTCTTTACCAATTTTGTCCGTGGTTTCGATTCCCGAATTTGATTTCATGCCCATTGTGCATGTACGGGGAGAATCAATAGATGCGTCAGTTACATTGTGAGTTTTGTTCCCAATAAAAGTTTTTTATACAACCGTGTAAAAGATAGAATTAGTTTATAAAAAATATATTTATTGCGCCGCTGGAAAAGTGAAATTCTCCACATACAAAAGTAAACAAACCGAAAAAGAACAATCAAAATCTACAAGCATGTACCTGTATGTATATAAATTGTATCAAATGTTGGTACTTTTGCCCCCAAATAACTGATTTTTATGTATAAAAATGATTTCGTGTATCTTAACAGGGTAGTGAAATTGTAAAGATTTCATGGAAATCAATTTACTGCCTAATAAGAATATAGTTGCATGATAATTGGATTCATCTGTCTTTTTATAAGTTGACATAGAAAAGTTTTTCGATTAATTTTGGGTAAGGACTTGATTATGTGCACATAGATACATACGGTTGCCCGTAATATTCCATTAAAGTTTAGTATAATATAATAAAGTGTAAGTTCGAGGTAACTCAAAATTCTCGCTAATTTTTGATCAATTTTCCCCCTTCGCAATTTCTCCATCTAACGAATGCATAACATTTTCAATATGTACTCTTTTTTTAAATTCATTAAAGTTCTCAATTTTGATGAAAATTCGTCGAGGTTTTATTTATAAAAAATTAATGAAAACTAAAAAAAACCTTGTTAAAACTGGTCAAAATATTGCGTAGCTAATTAGGTGCTAGCAACTTTATGTTTGTGCAATAAATAAATTATATTACGATAGTTATAGACATAGTAATACATACGATTTATATTTGAAATTATGCCTTTCTCAGAAAAGGTCCAACTGGCCAAGTAGCCCGTTCATGTGCCTAAGACCGCGGTTATTTAAAAAGTAGTTAGTCATACAACAAAGAAAATGAAATGTATCCAATAGCTTACGTGTGACCTGGGATAGTTGAAAATAATTAATTCCAACAAGAAATGACAATCAAAATAGTCTGATACTATGTCTCAAATTCTATGCCATCTTGAACGTGGCATACTAGCTAATTGAGAAAAAGTAGCGGGGTAGCAGTATCGGAATTTGTAGTGACAGTCAAGCTGCACTAAAAGCCCTTGCTAACCCATGCTGCTCTTCGAATTTAGTCGGTGAATATAAGACAAAACTGAACAGTGTTGCAAAACCCACCAAACTTAGTCTTATTTGGGTGCCTGTACATTGTGGTATTACAGGGAACGAGTTAGCTGATAAACTGACTAATGAAGGCTCTGCAAGAATGCCACCAGGTCCTGAACCCTTTCTATTTAACTATGGATTCATCAATGAATCCAAGAGATTTGTTGGAGAGTGACCTCAAACTAATTTTTCCGTTTTACCAACCACATTTTATCTTTCCTATCTCTCTATTCTTTCTACTGAAATTTATTCGGGTGTAGTACAATAGTCTCCTGACTGAATGCTTGGACTTGTCCCACCCCCCACATATCTAATATAATCTAATGTCTCAAATTATGGACATGCTAAATTCCAATGCAGGCCGCATTTTTTCGATTCTTAAGGAATATCCGGCATATAGAGGATCTTATATTGTAATATACTGGAATATTGAAGGTTGGATCTACCAAAAGAAAAGAAAAAACGTTTAAGGGAAAACAGATCGTCATGATATTTATTGCAGTTTCTTATTACTAGATGCCGGAATTTTATGAAATTGAATATTTTTTGCATATTCATGTATTGCTAATTTCAATACGTTGTATCTTGAGAATAAATGAATGTAATGAAAAATGTTAGGCTAAGAAAAACCCACATATTTATTGTATAATTAAAATTAACATAAACTTAACTTAACTCCATGAATGAAAATTTAACTTAAGTGGTAAAATTATTCACATATTTCAATTTTACAAATAAAATATTACGTTCAATGACATTTTCATTTTAGTAGGCGTTCCTTCTGGATGACTTATTAGCATGGACCCAAATTTAATAATCTTCGTTGGAGTGCTTCCTTTAGTTGGGGTTTGTTCGTTTTATTGATTTTAGCGACATGACGAGTTCATCCCACAAATGTTCTATGGAATTCAAGTTTGGAGACTGTGGAGACAAGCAAAAATGTGACCAAAATTCTAAACAGCCTAACTTCCTTTGGGTCATAATTCTGTATTTTCGAAATTCTATAAAGATAAAACAGTTTAGAATTAATATTCTGGGTGCTAAAATTCTGTACACAAATTTATTTTGGGCTATAATTTTGTACTTGTAAAGTTTTTTTTCAAGTGATTATTAAAAACTAAAAAATGAAAAAAATTGGCAATTCATCAATAATATATCGATATAAAACATATACATACTTTACAATCTATGTACTCCTATAACTCTGCCTTCAGTGTACTGTACTATAAGTTAAAACGCGGTGCTAACGTATAGTAACCGAGCAAGATACGAGGTGTCAATGCGCTAAAACATCGTCCTAAAATCCTTTTTTCTAAGATAGTAATCTGTAGAAGAAGGTCACATACATAGTGATTCAGATATAAGGTTTAGCCTTCATTTACCAGAAAGATAAAACCGCGAAATTTTGTGGAATAAGTACCCAATAATCACACAAAGTATGTATACCACAAAAATTGTCGAGATCGGTAGTCTGGGAGATAATGTGGTCGTTATATCTTATAGAGCCCTGATTGTTGTGCACTTGCTTCACAAGCGTTCATCCATTTTTCCCGTAAATACGGTAGTGCAGGAAAATTCAAAAGCCTTATAAATATATTCTAATGTTATTAGCATCCACAGGTTGCAACATCCACGGAAGCAGTAGCTAAATTTTTCCTTAATTCTTTTTTATGATGAAAATTATTTTCGACTGGAGTGTTCGGCTATGTTTTATTTTTCCAACGTAAAAAAGGTTCACACAAAATTCGGTTTCTGCCAGATGGCGGCTAAGAAGAAAAAGTGAAACTACTATCTAAAAATATTTCTCGAAAAAATACCTATAGACTTCTTTGCTTCTTCTGTTTTTTGATTATTATGCTAAACCATTTATGAACCAGTTTTGGTTAAGCTCGTTGGAAAGCCGCAATATTAGCTTTTATTAGTTATAAAATATATAAAAAAAATATTTATTTATTATACCAGCACCAACGTATGCCATTATTGCGCCCAAAAGGAAGAATCATCTGTGAATAATGCGTTTGCCCGGTGACCGTTGTAGCCGAATGGGTTGATGCGTGGCTACCAGTCCGAATTCGAAGATTGTAGGTTCGCATCTCTGTCAAACACAAATGAAGAAATAAGTGTATTTCTGCCATTAAAAGCCTCCTCATAATAATATCCGCTGTTCGGAGTCGACTTAAAACTGTACGTCCCTTCATTTGTGGAAATAGAAGGAGGAGCTCGGCCAAACACCCAAAGCGAATGTAAGCGCCAATTATACATACAAGTATAGGGTGGGCCATGTAAAATTTGCTTTTTGAATCGACTACAAAAAAAAAAAAAACTAATCAATATTTTTTCAAACTTTTTTTTTACTTTGAAGATTGAACATTGTCATTTATGTATGAATAAGACACAATATCGTTCAAATGACTGCCACGACTGGCTTTACAGTAGGCCATTCGATCAACCCAATTTTTAAGCACATTTTCGATTGTTTGGGCTCCAATTTCATGAATGACAACTTCGATTTCGTGTTTTAAAGCATCAATCGTCTCTGGATGGTTCGCATAGCATTTGTCCTTAACGGCTCCCCACAAAAAATAGTCCAACGAGCTTAAATCACAGCTCCGAGGCGGCCAATTGATATCGGCATTTCGGCTGATTATTCGGTTTTCAAAAACGGTAGCCAAAAGTTCGAGTGTAACTTTGGCAGTGTGACAAGTTGCACCGTCCTGTTGAAACCAAATGTCGTCCATGTCATCCTCTTCGATTTTTGGAAACAACTTGTTGAGCATGTCACGGTAACGCTCGCCATTTACTGTAACCGCGGCTCCTCGCTCATTTTCGAAAAAAAATGGCCCAATGATGTCGCCAGACCAAAAACCGCACCAAACAGTGACTCGTTGTGGATGCATTTGCTTCTCTGCAGTAACGTGTGGATTTTTTGAGCCCCAAATCCGACAATTTTGCTTATTGGCGTAGACACCGATGTGAAAATCAGAAAAGAAGAAGACTCACCACTTTGGAAATAGGTTTTCAATATTTCCCAATTTTGTTCAAGCGTATAGCGTCCCGTTTCGTAAATGTCAAACCTTTAAGTAAATTATAGTAAATTATGAACACATTTGACATGTCATTTGTGTTACCATTCTCAAAAAAATAGGTGGTTCAAAAAGCAAACGCTATATGGCCCACCCTGTATATATAAAGGGCTTGCCCAATTCCGTTCTGAATTTTCCTTAGCAAGCTCCTTAATTTGAGGTTTTCGTCTTTGGATACATTAACATCACTTTTCCTTAAAACTGCTTCAGCTTTACCCAACGATAAATTCAGTTTTGTCACAAATAAATCAATGATCTTTCAATCTTGCTTTGAAGAGGTATTTTTTTATTTTTGGGGCTCATCCGAGGAAGTGATCAACATTTTTAACTTCTGTGTATCGTTGCACCTATTTATTTATGAACGCCTTCGACTTCTGCAAATATTTTGCTGCAGATGCACGTGACATTTTTGAAGCTTTAGGGATACGCCTATTAACGCATTAAATTTTTTTATAACGGAATCTAAGTTTGACGCTTCAGTTAGACAGACTGCATTTTATTCTAGTAATGAAGGGAATAATAATTCACACATACTAATAATACAATAATATGTTCCAGTGCCGATAGCCTAAAATATAATGTCATAACAAACGTATAACTCAGTTCGACATTTTTCTTACTTGAAGAATGTGCTTCAATTGGTAACAAAAAGATGAGCGAAAATTAGTTAAATGAAACAGTTTAATAACTTCAGTATATACTCATATATTGATTGACCTTTGTTGCTTCCTTTTGAACATACATATGTACTTGTACATTATACATACTATTTAATTTCAACTTAAGAACAAGCACGTACATATTCAAGGACCGCTAAAAATGCGCACTCTCAACACTTAATAGTGAATTTCACTTGAAAATTCCACTGCTCGTTTGTTATTTCTCAACTTTAAATTACATCTGAAGGCAAATACCACTTAGGGACACATGCATCCAAACCAGTACTCTACGTAGTATGCAGTTTTCAAGATGACTATCATTTTTCTTTAATTCTAATCAAGTCTAAAAGCCTTGCTTTAGTAAAAGAAAACCAATAACACTTCGCTGTGCGTGCGTCTTCGCGTTGATCCAAACATTTTTTTGTTGGCGTTATTGTAAGCGAGTTTGATGACACGTTGACGAGGACGACTTCTAAATGCGCTTGAATTCTTGTTCACCATTTTCGCACATGATAGTCATTGGCTTTCGTTTTCCACATTTGCCTGATTGGATTCTGGTTATAGGCCACAAATGCAGGTGGTGTTGTAGCTTGGTTTTACAGTTGTTTGAAATAAGTTAGAAGTGGATTTTATTTGTATTCGAAGATGTCAGGTATGCGATACTTAGACACATTCATGCTTGCATATATGCGTATGTAAGTATATATATACAAATATGCATATATCAGGCGTGTAACTAGGTATTTTTTCAACGGAGGGGGCGGTCGGTGGGTGGTGGGCACGTTTTGTATAAAATCCTCTCATAAATATAAATACATATATAAAATAAGTAAATATTTGTAGGCTTTCTTACAGAACTTTTTTATAAAAAGTGGGAAAAACTTAAAAATAGGTTTACACATTTAGGTACATAGCTACATATGCATGTATGTGCACATAAAACGAAATAAATATGTTTCATTGCTCTAAAAAATATTAATAATGAAACAAATAAACAACATTTTTCATGACAACTAACTAAATCCAAATCACAATGGACCAAATACAAGAATTTTGTCGCGTGAAAACCAAAAAAGGATAATTTGATTTGAACTCGTCGAATTCAGTAAATTTTCATAAAATTCTCTCCACCGTTATTTATTTATTTTATTCCATCTGAACCGCCGCAAAATCTCCTAACTATAAAAATAATGCAATTTTTTTACGTTTAGTATAGCATTGCCGTCAAGATTCGAGGTGTTATCGGGAAAAATGCTTTCAAAATTTATCTTTTAGATTGAGAATAAACGAATCTAAGAATACTAAATACAGTGGTATACAATAACGAGCTTCAATGTTTGGTGTTTCAGAAACTGTAGGACCGGGTAAATAAAGAAATTAATTTCTTAAAAAATATATTTCAACTCAAATTGCTTTACAAACATTCCTACTAACACATGTATATGTATATGCCAAATGGGCTAAACAGCGAGCGTCTGAGAAGCAAAAGCTTACCCTGCTTAACGCCAACGCGCGGTCGCCGTTTTCGAATGTTTGTGCTTGACTACCATTCGGTAGAGCACGGGTTCAGGACTCACTGTTAACATGAAACACTTACGTATAGAAAAGATGTGGTCCTCTTCAACAGTCAATGGAAAACTTCCGAGTACATTTTCGTCATAAAAATGATCCGTCATTCAGAAGCGTGATGAAATTGTAGGTCCTTTCATTTGTGGAACATCAAGACGTGCACGTCAAATTGGAAGAGGGGCTTAGCCAAACACCCCTTTGATGCGCGCATGACATACATATGTACTTATACACAAAATACTTTTTCAATTATCCGTCTACCCGCACTACATGACACTTAAGGCTATTTGGTTCAATCGATCTATAATTGGTTGTGTGTAAGTATTGCAGTCAGTCAAGCATCCAGGCATTAAGCGCGATTTGAAAACAAGCTTTTAGTGTCTTTGAAGTTGACGTTTTGCTTTATTTTTAATTCAAATTAGTAATACGCGAATACAGAAGAAGTAAAAAGTTTGAAATCAAGGAAATCAAGAAATTCAAAAAGTAACACAGTGCATGTAAAAGTGCGTGCCCGTAAAATGGAAACTAGGCCGTTTACATATCAAAAAATTTAAGAATATTTACAAAAACGAATGAGAACCTTTAAAGCGATGAAAAAATTTAAGCGTTTAATAAAGTGGGCGAGAGTATGTACCCTTAAGAATGCTATTAGTATAGCTTAACCATAGTGAAATAATATAAAGTGTGTCAGCCAGTTTGATGCACGCACATTTGAAATTTCCTTATTTTCAATTTTGATTTTAACCCCTTATACATACCTCTAGATACTGAATTGATATAGTTTTTTCAATAAACTAGGTTGTTCAGTAAGTTTTGCGTTTGATAAGAAAAACACAATTTTATGGTTTCAAATATACTTTATTATTCAGTATAGGCTTCCTGAACATCAATGCACTTATTCCAACTAGATTCCATTTTATGAATTCCTGAATGATGAATTCCATCCCTGAAGTGAGAATCTGGAAGGGCTGCAAAATACTCTTCCACACTTCATCATTATTCGTTTACAAACTGGGTATTTTTTCACCAACTTTTTCCTTCAGCTGGTCTAAAAGGTTACAATAATATTTGGAATATATTGTTTTACCAGTTTGCAAGTAATACGAAAACAAAATTCCTTTCGAATCCTAAAAAACTGGTGATAACAAATTCTTGGCTGACACCTTCTGGTCACGAACTGGTTTCGGAGCCGAAGAACCAGGCTCACACCACTCTTTAGCCTCTTTTTTTTGATTAAGGATCATGGTTATAGGACAAGTCTCATCCATAGTGTTGAATCGACGTACAAAATCCACTTTATCATTTCGAAAACGCTCTAAATGTCGCATTCGAATGTGTTTCTGTTCCATTGTTAGTGAATGCGGCTCCCATTGTGCACACAGCTCTCTGAAACCAAATACTTCAGTCAAAATATTGCTTACAATGCCCAATGAGATGCCTGGGGCTTCTACTAAATCTCTTTCAGTCACTTGAAGATTTTCCAATGTGATTTCCTGTGTTTTTTCTACGATTTCTGGTGTTGTTGCTATTTTAGGACGTCCTTGACGAGGATCGTCTTCAAGGCTTGTACGACCACGTTTAAGTTCAGCAACCCATCTTTCTACGATACTAATTTCATAAATTTCCTTTACTTTTAAGCCTTACAAGAATAAAAACTCAATCACCACACGATACTTGATTTTTTCCATTGTAGAAAATTCTGTGACACGTCGATACTAAACGTCATGTAATCAAAGAATGGATTGACAGATTGAAATAAAAATACAAAAAAAAACAATTCAGGCTAATAGCAACGCCCTCTCTTATCGAACCGCAAATCATTTGAAAACAACCGTATGTACATACATATAAAACAAAAACATGCAGATGTTCAAAAGTTTTGAGCATTTTTTATATTTTTTATCTACGTTTGTATGTATACATATTTACTCGGTCACACGTTCAAATTAAGACATATTACCATGTGCATCCTCCTCTGCTTATAAACAGTTCATTTCTGATTCTTATCACAGTCCCTCACCGCGCCCTAATTGACTATAAAAGGCTTTTACTTTAAAATTTTCAATATGTCTGGAAAAAAACATGCGGTCCAGACAATATATTATATCCCCACATAAAAATAACCTCCCAATACATTAAAATCTAGGCTCAAAACTATATAATAATATCCTACACCAAGGCGTATTTCCTCAATACTGGAAAAAAGCCACTGTCATTCATATCCGAAAATCAAATAATTCCAATTCGTTTTTCCAAAATTTTAGACCTATATCCTTAATAACCTACATGTCAAAAGTTCTTGAAAAAATTGTTTCCAAGAGGATCATGTGGTATCCCAACAAAAAGGATTGATAATTCGCTTATCAACCGGGTTTGGGTGATATCGATCTTTGAACAGTGTGCCTTAAAAGCATTATCTGTCAAACACTACTCAGTCTCGACGTTCTTAGTCCCGACTTTGAGAGAGCTTTCGATAGAATTGTAGCCCACGTCATTTCACCACTTACCCCCTACACAATGGCATACCACTAGGATCTGCTCTCTCGGTAACACTTTTTATTATAGCATTTAATCAGCTCAAATACTTAAATACTCAAATGCATAGTATGTATGTACTTCATTTAATTGACGCTGACGACATTTTAATTTTCTCGGCTTTGAAAAACTTGAATTAAGTTTAAAGCTATCTTTACAGGGATCCCAACTGATATTACCGATTGGTCTAAGACATCAAATTTCCGCAAATAAAAGCACAACCGTCCACATTTGCATGAAAAAAAAATATACCTTTCCTAATCTCTTCCTTGCTAATACACAAACTTCACATACTAACTCATTAAGAGTAGTTGAGTAGTTGGTATAATTTTTCATAAACAAATCACTTACAAAGACCATTGTAAATACCTTAGAATAATATTACTCACTATACTTAATAAAAGGTTTTCCAATACGAGGTGTTATTTTGATATTCAAAGAAAAATGCTATTTTTTAATATAAATGATCGGATGTTTATTTCATTATAAAGAGGAAGGTATGCCGTTAATAGCGGAAAATAACATTAGGCAAATGACCACCACGACCACGCTTACAGGACAATATCCTTTTCATGAAATTTTCCATAACCAAATTGCAGAGTGTTTGCCCTATATTTCCTTGATAACCTCACGAATTCCATCTTTGAGGTCTTGAATCGACCCTGGGCTGTTTGGCGTAGACCTTCTCTTTCACCTGGTCCCAAAGAAAAAAGTCATTCAATCAAGATGTTAAATCACAAGATCTCGGTGGCCAATTGTGGTCACCTCTTCGAGAGATAACACGGTCCGGAAACTTTTGCCGTAAAAGATCAATGGTTTCGTTGCTTGTGTGGCACGTAGCGCCGTCTTGTTGAAAATAAACGTTGTCCAGATCAATACTATCCAATACCGGCCATAAAAATTCCTTAATCATCTCTCGATAGCGCAATCCATTCACCAATAACACGCGTTATTGGAAAATCCTTTATAACGTACTAGTATATGTAAATTTACAAATGCGTAACAACCATTGTACGAGTATAAGTAAAAACACTCTCAGCTTTGCTGCATAAAAAAGGTTTAAATTCATCAAAAACTCGTACCAAAAAGTTCAAAAACTACTAGAACTTTTGGGTTAGTTATAGATATTTTGTCGATATTCTATTGTTGTTAATGTTACCATAAATAACAACATCATGAACTTTAAATGTACCAAAGAAAACAACATTGCATATAATGAAGGAAATTATAAGACGCAGTATCAATGTTTGCTGATTTGCATATATAATTTGGCAAAGTTAGCCGAATTTCGTTTGAAGGTGATCAAAGGCATTGTGGCACCTATGTACATCAATTGTTGTGCGTACAGACATAAGCGGTATTGTGTACGCGTAATGCACCCGAAATGTAATTATGTGTATTATAATTGAGAATCGGGCCACATCTGTCATTAGTTCGGCAGAGGTAAGAGTGTATGATATTGGTTCCTCTTGTGCGATTGTGTTGAGGAATAGTTTTTATATTAAAACATCGGTTATTAAAAAGGATTAGCGTATAGTAGGTGTCAAACGCAATAAGCAAATACGCTCGTGTAAAAATTTCTTCTTCACACATGCTTACACGTATTACACGTAAAACGCAATAGAGATTTGTGTATTTTATTACTTTTTAAATGCCGATCATCTTTCAGATCTTTCATTGTGGGCACTTGGAATGTCTCTCACAGGCCTCCAACTTTCTGCAAATATGAAAAAAGCAGTGCGTCAATGGATGCCTCAGGTATCGAATGAACCAAGATAAAAAAATAACGTCGTTTTCAGTCAAAACAGAAAGCGATGCGCACGGTTTTTATGGATTGCAACGGTATTGTACCATGCACCTCGAAGTTTTTCCAGAAGGTCACACAGATAATAAGAACTATTATTTGGGCGTTATGAAACGTTTACGGGAAAAAAATTCGCCAGAAAAGAAAGGATTTGGGGAAAAAGATCTCGTGGATTTTGCACCATGATAACGCACTGTCGCACAGTGCCATTATTATCGGTGAATTTTTGAATAAGGACGAAACGAATAGCATCCAACAGACGTCGAATTCACCTGATATTGATCGAGCCAAAAAAGGTAGTAATGGAAAAATCTAAGACGCCTCTCTTTTCTATATCCAAAGTAGGGCTCCAGAAAAGTTTCGGGAGCTGGATCAAATGCTGGCTTTAGTGCGTTGCAGTTGATTGGGAGTACTTTGAAGGCGATAATATCACTTTTGAGGAATAAACTAGTATTTTGAATTTTCTGAATATATTCCGGGATCAAGGTGGTATGTCACCGGAACGGCTTATTAGCATGGTTTCTCTGACCGAGTGTGGCAAGGCATCGTCTTGCTGAAATGCTTGCTGATGTGTGTGATGTTATCCTATTGCTTTTGAGCTTGATTCTGTTTCTCCCATACTAATGGATTTCTTAATTATCCTCCTCAATGGATTCCACAAACCGGTGCCGGTTCCTTCGCCGATAGCGAGTGGGTACTGTACTACCTTACTTTTTTGTTACTTCGACTAGCTTCGTCGATTTCTCTGCACATTTAAATCAATTACCCTTTTTCTGCGAAATCGCCAAACTGAGATTACGTTCCTTGCCTCAGCGGCCCACCCCATCTGAAATGTTAAAATATAATTATTTCACAGATATTGGGATGCTAATATTAAATATACAATTAACAAACTTGGCAGAGAAAATTGTGACACTTATCTTAAGTCACAATGCGTTCGTTTCTTCCTCATCATCAGGTTTCTGTTGGTGAGTCTTGTAGCTAATCAAATATAAATTTTCCGGAAGCTTCTCTTTTAGCTCTCGTATTCCCTGGAAATGCAGCATATCGATAAAATTTATAATTAACATCAATTACCACACAAATTTCTATATAAATATTTTAGTATTTGGCTGTGCTTTATACAATTGCAGCACAACCGATTGCGGTATTCAAAATACTCCAGATGTACTCGGAGGTAGCAACAAAATGGTGCGGAAGCGCTAGTTGGATTCTGAAAGAATCACCACTTTAACCAACCAACTCGTACATAGGATATGAAGAGATGGTTACTTATTAAAAAGTAATTCATATTTTCTCCTAAAATATCCAAAGATTTTTTAAACTATAAAATTCAAAGCAAATATTAGGAGGAAATGATGATTTTTAGAATTCGATGTGGGATCGAGGCATTCACAGACTGAGAAGTTCATTTTTTCATTCATGAAGACCAGGACAAGAATTCTAGAAAGTTTGCTTTTAAAACTACTAATTTGAATAAGGTCTAAACTTAAAGGGTTATTCACAAAGTACGAGTCCGCGATTAATTTTTAGGAATTAATGTATAATTTTTAACTATATACATGTAAGTAGACCCAATCAATATTTGGTAAATTTAAGTTATCAATAATACAAAAGTTGCATGTGCTTTGTATATTATTATCAGCACTGAATGATGGAGTATAGTCACACAAATATAAAAAACTGTATTACCACGCACGAAGATGCGTACAGATCGGGTACATGTAGAAAAGATTGGATTCAAAACATAATATTGGTTCTCGCTAAATTCAGCACAATTCACAATTATGTCATAATCCAGATGACCACTAATAGAAAACAAAGTTTTGACTTAGTTCTGAGTCCAGAGGCATTTTGGCAATCCTTAAAGACTTTGAAACAAGTTCCTCCCGTACGTTGTCAGTCATGTGTTTTGCTGTGTAGTAGTATCCTTCTGAAAAAATTCGTAAGGGTGAACATTCACATCAGCTGGCCAGATTGCAGAATTGAGAAGAAACGAACAATGCAATAATGGGGCTCCTAAATTAATTAATTAATTGACTCGCTTTACAATAATATTTTGACATCCACCTCTTTATTGACGAGCATAATGCAGGAAATTAAGCAGAAGTCAATAGTCTGAGAAGTAACGGAATTCTTGAAAGACGAAAGGTACAGCAGTTTCATCCGACGAATAGACGGAAATTTAGTCTTAACATATGCAAAGCTAGAGTTCTTTCATTCAATCTCAATAATAGTATGTGCGGAGTAATAAGTGGGTTTGGGAAAGTTTTATTATGTCATTATCGATGTGCACGCATCTATTAAAAAGTGGGCGCGGCACGGTCCGTTTTTCAAAGTCTTACTTTCGTTGTATTTATTTTTGGGATTGTACGAAATTTGAGTAATTTTGCTTCGTTTAAAACAGAAATATCATGATTTTTTATTTTCTGAAAATTATAAACTTGGGCAAAGAACAATATGTGTATTAAGTTTCCTTGAAATATATTAATTTTTGCTCTAAAAATATCAATCAGTAAACAAAATTTAAAAAAATTAACCGAAACTTTTAGCCACTCAAATTCGTATTTTATTTTACTAAAAATGTATCTGGAGCTATACCATAAAAATTATTATTATTAAAATTATTAAAACTTTGACTAAAGAAATTAAAATTTTGATAATAACTAATCTACATTCTTTGATTATTTAAAACCAAACCAAATCTAAATTTTTCTTTAATACAGTAAGAATTTATTAATAAATAAAACATACTTCACTTTAAAAAACGACACAATTATGTATTGGAGTCACTATCTCATTTTGTATAAATAGGAAGTATTTTTTTACATAAGAAACGTTTTTGAGAGTTGGTTTTACTGTTTCACAGCACGAGAATTGTGAGGATTTTGAAAAAGTTTCGTTTTTTCGTGTGCAAAAATGGGGTTTCATGTATAAAAGAAGCGATTTTTTCGTAAAACGAGAAATAAAAAAATTATTAACAATGTATGAAATTCATAGTGTGTATTGATAATGCATATAGTAATGTATCATTCTTGGTAATGTATTGTATATTATATAAATATGCAAATATCTCACAAAACGTTAAAGGGGTGTAAATCAACACTGAAACATTTTTGAGAGCGGTGAACAGTCCCCAAATAAATTGGGAACTATTAATTTTTACTGTTTATTTTATTGGTTTAATGCTAAAGCAACTTTCGAAAATTTTCAAAAATTCTCCTATTTTGTACAATTTCTTTCCCACTCATAATGGGTCACTAGTAATTTTTTAGCACATGGAATTATTGTTTTATTGACGAGTACCACTTGATAGGGCTCTCACTTTTTTAACATTGCGCACTTGCACGTTTTGTTACTTAATTCGCATTTGTATAAATGAAGAACACGACATGCATATTTAACAATCGGTGAAACGATTACGAATAAAGGCCAGAAAGTAAAAATACGGAAGTTAAAGAAAGTATTAGTGGTGATTGCAAATCATACATACATACACAAATATTCGAAGCTGTACTTATTGTTTATACGCCAAATTTTTCGGACACCAATTCATACGAGTAGTTGCACAAAATGTGTTAAACAAAAGGAAATCTTTTAAAAATTGACAGTGCGAAATATTTCAGGAAATATACAATATTAAAAACAATAACAATACCTTTGGATTGGCATAATACCATATGAACATTTCAACACGTTCGTGGACGTGAATGCTTCGCATTCATTTCATATAATTTTATATAAACATAAGATTTTAGAAGTATTTTGCATTCCGCAGTAGTCAATAGGATTTTCCAAATTGGTTTACATTTAATTTTTTGAATTTTTTAAGCCGGCACATTGCATTGGTTAATAGATGTGTTTCCAGTTGTGTGTGTTTTTCTAGAATTTGTGCATATATAAGTTGTATATTTTCTAATGGGTTTAATAAAATTTAGGATATCATAACTGGTAATAAAAAAAACACATTACAAGCACTTATGTAAAAACATAGCTATGTAATATGTATACATATTTTTGTTATAGAAATCGCCCTGTTGGGCTTACATTTAAAGTGCACATATATAGGTATGTACTATATGTACATTTAGGTTCAATATATACTCGTCAACATAGGTTAACACGTTCGCGGACAGGAAACATTTCAAGGAGGTCAAAAGATATAGCCGCTTAACCTATGTTTACGAGTATATATTGAACCTAAATGTATATATAGTACATATATATGTGCACTTTAAATGTAAGCCCAACAGGGCGATTTCTATAACAAAAATATGTATACATATTACATAGTTATGTTTTTACATAAGTGCTTGTAATGAATGATTCGTAATCGGATCGTCCCGCTTTCTTCTTTCATTATGTCATATCATACATATCTATGTGTTGCCTCGTTTTTTTGAGTTTGTTTCAACCTACATATGTGTGTACATTCACGTTCTGTTCAGAGTTTGATTGCATGCGGTCTAGTGGGTAGTGCAATAAATAATCGTCAATTACGCGACATTTAGGTAGCAAATTAAGTGATTGACACTTACAGTTTTCCCTTATCGGAAACGCTATGTAATTTCTGTTTACCAAATAGTTAACTGGATACGTGAGTATCACAAGTAGTTTGAATAAATCATATACTATATACCTATGTGTGTATCCATGTACTTATGTATATGTACATATGCATATTACTAGTTTGGGGAAAAAGTAATCCATTTTGCGTAAAAAAATTAAAATGATGGATTTCTTTATATATAATATAATATACTAACTTTAACCCGCGGCCCCGCTCGCGTAGGAGTAGTTTTGAGGAATTTAGGATATGTATATAAAAAAATTACAAACAATAATTTCATAGAAAATAATTTTTAATAATAACCATAATATTACAATACCCGGAATCCGTTACTATGTCTCGATGAATAAAATCAAAACAACCAATCAGAAAAATATCAAGCAAAATTATTTTTATTAATTTTCCATCTCAAACCGTTTTTGAACTTTGCATTTAGGTCATAATTGAACAGCTTATGCAGATTATAAAGTCTAGAGTGTGCTATAAATAGTGGGAAATACGAAAAACTAAGATTTAATCCGCGGCCCCGCTCGCGTAGGAGTAGTTTTGAGGGATTTAGGATATGTACCTTCTGCTCAAATATGATCGAGACGTTATCAATAAAATGGTCCGTGGATGACATATGGCAAAAATAAATTTTTTGTTTTTTGGTAGGAATAACAAAATTTCAAACAAATTCTTTGTTCAACTTGAATTTCCATCGTTAAATTCGAAGAACACACTCGAGCTTGACTTGTTTACAGTAGCACAGAAAAGAAACTATGTGACATATCACGCTGAAATTTGCCATGTAAGCTTATAACAGTCCTACCAAAAAACAAAAAATTTATTTTTGCCATATGTCATCCGCGGACCGTTTTATTGATAACGTCTCGTTCATATTTGAGCAGAAGGTATATAAAAGAATTAAAAATAAATAATAAATAATTGGCGCGTACACTTCTGTTAGGTGTTTGGCCGAGCTCCTCCTCCTATTTGTGGTGTGCGTCTTGATGTTGTTCCACAAATGGAGGGACCTACAGTTTCAAGCCGACTCCGAACGGCAGATATTTTTATGAGGAGCTTTTTCATGGCAGAAATACACTCGGAGGTTTGCCATTGCCTGCCGAGGGGCGACCGCTATTAGAAAAATGTTTTTTTTTTTTATTAATTTTGCCTTCACCGAGATTCGAACCAACGACCTCTCTGTGAATTCCGAATGGTAATCACGCACCAACCCATTCGGCTACGGCGGCCGCATATAAAAGAATTACAAACAATAATTTCATAGAAAATAATTTTTTATTAATAACCATAATAGATATTACAATACTCGGCATCCGTTGCTATGCCTCGTTGAATAAAATCAAAACAACCAATCAGAAAAATATCAAGCAAAATTATTTTCATTAATTTTCTTTCTCAAATCGTTTTTGAACTTTGCATTTGGGTCATAGTTGAACAGCTTATGCGGATTATGAAGTCTAGAGTGTGCTATAAATTGTGGGAAATAGGAAAAACTAAGATTTTTTAGATTAAATTGAAGCAAATATTCGATTATTAGTGACGAATGAGAGTGGTGGAGCGGCCTGGGGGTTATGGGAAGGGAGTTCCATCATAAAAACATGCCTATAACCTTCATTGGGTGAAAATATGAATATATAAAAATTTTTACGTCATTTGGTGTTGTCGTTTCGTAGTGATGCGCGGACAACGTACAGATATTATAGTATAGATTTACATATACAAAAGTTCATATACATACATATAAAAAAGTTCACCGTTCACCCCTGAGAATAAAGTATTTTTACAAGGCAATTTCGGACGTAGAGGCCCCCTTTTCACATTTTTCTTTATATCTTTAAAATTTGCAGTCGGATTTTAAACTATCATATATCGGTAATTTTGTCGAAGAGAATACTTTCTAGTTCCAAAGTTCATTTATCTCAATGGCTATGGCGATCACCGATGAACAAAGTACGGCCCACATGTTATCTAAACTCGAGAACCGTCAGAAATATAGCCAACTTGAGTCGCATTCATTAAATTGAATTTTGTTTTTATAAATTCATCTTGTGGAAGTTTTGAGAATATGGCAAGTAAGTACGTGAACGTGGTACTTGATTTCTATAAATTTGGAACAACATAAAACTGTCTCCTCGAGATCAAATCATTGTTATATCATATTTAAGATCCGAAGATCATTGCACAGTTCCATAAGTAAAAAAGCTGTCAAAAAATGCTGAGATCCCCCAATTTCAAAATATCCTTTCTGTAACATGATTGCATTGAAAATATTTAAAAATCATTAAAAAAATGCATAAAAAAGTTAAAAACGAGGTGCTAATTGAAGTATGTTAAAAAAAGAATTGTAAAAGTTATTGTAAATATTCTTAATTAAAAATATTATAAATTTATAGAACGCTTCGCTTCATTTAAGCCAAAGGCGTTTCAATTATCACTTTGGGTATACAACCATCTTATTTGCAAATGCAAATGGGGATGCAAGTTAAAAATTCCATTCAACATGGAAATGAGTGTTCACATGAAGGTGGTGGCCTCGGTGATTCTCACAGTGCAAATAATCACAATCATCAAGCTATTACATAGGATGCTGATAAGTGTATATTTCAAACATTAAATTGTTTTAACTTAAATGCCTATATGAATCACAATTTCGTAGGTCAGGGCCATGGCTATGGCTGTGTGAGCGATCGGAATAGACCAGGATGTTGAATTTTTAGAAACGAATCAATAGTAAATCGAAACGAAAAAAACTACTAGGTACAAAAAATTATTCAAAATGGCGAAAAGCGAAACCTTGTTATTCTTTCAGTAAGATAATATTCATTTCAATTAACTGGATTAGTAAACTTTTGTCTTTTTTTTCTATGTTTATATTGTGTACATAAAAGTAAACATGCAAAAACCTGTTAAAAGTTTAAAATAATGTTTTTCTACTGTTGTGAACGAAGTTTACTAGTTGCTGTTCAATCAAATGACGATCGTTTTGATTCCGGAGTGAAGTGATGGATCCATGTTTCCCCATTGTCATATATCAATGAAAAATTCCGGTTTATTACGTTTAAGTATGACCAATGTGTGTTGGTGACGTTCTTGCTTTTAATCAACAGTGAGCAAACACGGCACCCACTTTGAACAGAGCTTTCTCATAGTCTTTTGATATCTTTACGATGTCACCTAAGTCATGCGACTTCTATTTTCGATCACTCAAAACGATTTTGTGGATTTTTTTTATGTTTTCTGGTGTTACCGCCTCATTTGGATGTCCACAGCGTTGTACATTATCGGTGTCTCTACGACCACGTTTGAAGTTAGCAAACCATCGTTTAATTCTTTCCCATCAAAAACCGGTGTAAAATTAAGATACGAAACGCTTTTTGATCCATTGTTTTGAAAATAGCAAAAGTAGTGTCACTCTTAGCACAATAACTCACGAACTAATCAATAGAAATCATGAAATTTTAACAGCTGTCTTTTTAAGGTTAGTACTAACTGAAAACGGCGGCCGCCGTGGCCGAATGGGTTGGTGCGTGACTGCCATTCGGAATTCAGAGAGAGAACCCTGGTTCGAATCTCGGTAAAAGATCAAAAATTAAGAAAAAGTTGTTTCTCATAGCGGTCGCCCCTTGGGTAGGCAATGGTAAACCTCCGAGTGTATTGCTTTTTGCCATGAAAAAGCTCCTCACAAAAATATCTGCCGTTCGGAGTCGGCTTGAAACTGTAGGTCCTTCCGTTTGTGGAACAAAATCAAGACGCACACCACAAATAGGAGGAGGAGATCGGCCAAACACCCAAAAAGTGTGTACGCGCCAATTATATATTGTATATATATTATATATATGTATACTAACTGAAAAAGAGGTTACTGCAATAAATCTGGGGCCATCTATGTGTTGGGGTGGGGCTTTTCAGCCCATGTGTTAGACTATACAACACATGTAAAACCCCTATTTAAAAAAGCTATTAATGAAATTATTCCATTAAAGATTAGAATACAATAAAAAAATTGCTTATTGTCATTCCTCCGCTCGCTATCTTTATGTTCGATTATCTTAGCGAAGTTTAGAGAGGCGTTGCGGGGCTTTGACGCGACGCCACCAAGACTTCGGGAAGAACAGGGGATTGAGGTGGCAGTTGAGAAACTCAGCTCTGCCTTAGTTGAAAGTTTTGAGTCAGCCTGTCCAATTCGACCTCTCCTTGATCGGACTCCCGTTCCGTGGTGGAACCGAGAGCTCCAAACATTGAGGCGTGAGTCGAGAGAACTTCTAAACCGGGCCCTCAAGATTAATCTTGCTGAGGACTGGGAGTGATACCGTCATATTAAGACGAACTACAAGAAGCTAATTTGTGAGTCGAAAAGGGTTTCTTTTAGGGAATTCTGCGGCGGTATTGCGTCTCTGAGTGACACAGCAAAATTGGTTAGGATCCTGAAAAGGATCCAACCGCAAAGCTGGGGTCATTTAGGAAATCTGATGGCTCCTTCACGGAGAAGCAAAGTGAGACATTCAGCTTGCTGACGGACTCTCACTTCCCTGGAAATCAGATAAGCTTTGGTCGGTAACAGCCCTCAACGAAAGCGGCTGCTGTCAGAGCTGCTACACCTTCTCGGCGTGACTGGTACGTGGCCAGGTCTGTGATGAACGAAGCCGCCATTTGATTTGCCATCGAATCTTTTGGCGGCTGCAAGTGCCCCGGACCAGATGGCATTTATCCCGCCATACTGAAGGAAGGCACTGAGTCAGTGACTGCAGCCCTGAAGAAAATCTTCACTGCATTCTTGGCACTGGCTTATATACCACGCTCGTGGGGGATGGTGAGGGTCGCTTTCAGCCCTAAGGTTGAGAGAGATAACTAGACCAGCCTCAAAAGCTTTAGACCTATCAGCATGACCTCTTTCATGCTGAAAAGTCTCAAACGGCTAGTGGAGTTGCATATGCGTCAGAAGTAGCGTGAATTGGTTTCGTTCAATGCTAGCCCAAATAATCGTCACGGTGCGGGCGGGGGATCAAAGCGGCCATCAAAGCCACGGTCAGCAAATGGGTTACTACAACCCACAAGCGAGCTTGGCAGGCTGAGAGAGGCAGATGGACTAAACTGATGTTACCTGTCATGTCCGAACGACTGTCGCAAACTCTCCTGTCATTAAGCAGAAGGGAGTGCAAACAGCTGGTCGAATTTCGAGTGCACAACACCATGATAATCAAAGAAAACGAGTAGCATAACTTTCACTCTTGACCGACTTTGACGTGGTTTTTTTGGATTTTGGCTCATGTGGATAACGCCATTCAGCTGCCTTTTAACTGGTTTGCATGTTAAACTCATATACCCACGCCTCATCACACGTTATGACGCCCTGGATAAACTTTGGGTCCGAATGCACTTGCTCAAGTATGTCTTCAGCCAACTTCTTCCGATGAATTTTTTGAAAGATATTGGACTCTCTTGGAACGAGTCAAGCAGCCACGCGTCTTATGCCCAATTGATGGTGTAAAATGTTGCGCCTTGATTCGTGAGACACGCTAAGGTTATGAGCTACCTCCCTCAAACTTAAATGATGGTCTTCCAGCACCATTTCCTTGACTTTGTCGACGTTTTCATCCGTTGAAGGCGTTGATGGGCGACCAGATCCTGGCAATTTTTCCACTACGTCTCAGCCCTCTGCAAAAGCCTTATACCGCTCGCAGACTCGTGTTTTTGGTAAATCACACTCGCCATAGACTTTCTGCAACATTTTCAACAATTCAGCACACGAAATCTCGTTCAAAACACAAAATTTAAGACACATTCTTAGTTCTGCGGTTGACTGATATAATTAAGTGCCAAAAACAAGCTAATTGACAGATCACGCTCAAACTCTGCGACACTATAGAGGACAGTTGTACCAGCGTTCCAGCACTCCATGTATGTAATTTTTTTCCATGGCAACCATGTTAAAAAACTCTCTGTGCATTTTTTCATCAAAGTGGCACACCAAAAAATACGTATTTTCCAGAAGTAGTTCCAGTTCCAGCAGTTTTCACGGAAAATGCCGTTTTCTTAATATATTTTTCTGCCAACAAGATTTGGTGAAATCCCGATCCTAAATCATTGCTCGAGAAGTATGTATTTTGCCCTTCCTAAATTTCCCAAGTTCTCATTGGTATCCGAAATAGGATATTGGTTAGGAATGGTGTATTCATTAAATTTTTTGTAATGAATAACCATTCGAAGTTATTGTGATCCATTCGGATTTATATATTTTTAGTTACTACCCAGATTAGAGAATTATATGGCCTTATTATTGTATATGTTTTTATAACATATCGTTTGTTTACTCGTTTACAAAAGATTGAACGGATAAAGGATATGGGTACTGCCTACTCCATATTGGATTATTTTTTCAGTCTAATTTCAGCTTTAACATCTCTCCGATTTACTCATATTTTGTTTAAAAAATTACATTCGATGTCTGTCTATTGAAATGTGTGAGCTTTTCTCACCCAGTATTGAGTAATTACTGCCGCCGTAGCCGAGTGGGTTGGTGCGTAACTACCATTCGGAATTCGGATGAAGAAAGAGTTTTTTCTAATAACGATCGCCCCTCGGCAGGCAATGGCAAACCTCTGAGTTTATTTCTTCCATGAAAAAGCTTCTCATAAAAAAATATCTGCTTGTCGGCTTGAAGCTGTAGGTCCCTCCATTTGTGGAACAACCTTAAAACGCACACCACAAATAGAAGGAGGTGCTCGTCCAAACACCCAAAAAGGGTGTACGCGTCAATTATGTAATATTATATTATATATATGTATGTAAATGTTATATATAATTATCTTCTTCCCAATATGATAATACATTTATTTTAAAGATTTTTAAAATGTAATTTCAGTTTAGAATCTCAAGAATGTGCGCATTTCAGTTACGCCTCTATTATAATGCAAAGTTGATTAATATGAATGTGCTCACGATCGCATTAGCAGTGACGATAGCAGTGGAAACTACAGGATATGAACTAATTCAAATGATGCCAAATGCCGCTTCGAATGTACTACAAGCGTCATCAACTCCGCACAGCAATAATGAGACCCCACATAAAACTTTCCCAGAGCAAATTGGAAAAAAAGAAGAATTTTTCGAAAGCAACTCAAATCAACCGCATTCGAGACGAAAACGTTTGGTGTGGATAACTGATGATGGCCGACTCGCGTTACCACCAGGCACCTCACTTACATTTACCCCTACTATAGCAATGCCTTTGGTCCGACATCCACCAGAAGGATTCTTTTCAAATGTATCAATTAGCTTCCCATTGACAAGTGAGTAATTACTAATATGATAATAGTATACCTAAGGCGAATTCGTAGAAGGCGACTTCAGTAGAATAACAAGAACATTTACATGTATCATATTTGGTTTTGCAATTTGGTGATTTCAATGTCAAAATTTCAATTAGAATATAAACAAATAAACAGGGTAACAACATAGAAGCAAGATACTTGACATTCAACAAAACAAATCAGCTGATATGCCGAAGCCGCCTTGAGTATACCAATTCAAAGGTCGACCGGTATATTGTGATATTACAGTTCAGTTGTGATATGATCAGATGAAAATGTGAATTAAATTGTGTAACTGAGCTATAGATAAATAAATTCCGTAATGTAATAGAACAGAAGTTCAAGGCTTCAAAGAAATTTCCAACATCTGCATTTGCCAAATGGATTTAAAAATTGTAATTAAAACATAGGTAATTTTATACACAAATTTTAAATATCTCACTTTAGCAAATGAGGAATTATTTTAAATTTGTAATTAAAAAGAAAAAACATTTAAGTACAAAGAATAGTTTCACTTATCTGTGAACTTTTGAGCTTCAGATTTTGTTGCTACTTGGTAATTTCGTTGTATTAGGGGTGTATTTCCAAGTTATTACTAATCAAATTTTTGAGTCAGCTTTTTTCAACGATTTTTATCTCGATATTTTTTAATAAGTATGGTAGGGAATGTTTTTTGAAAATGCACGCTGGCTATTAAAACGTTTGTATGAAACATTATCCGCACTCAAACAACTGATTTTCAAATAACAAATTATATACATATATAATATATACATACATATAGATATATTATATAACTCACGTTCTTGTAGTTATAAGTCACAACGAAAGATTCCGCATCTAACGTTATCTAGCGGATCGAAATACAATTTTTCGAGCATACCGACAACAAATCAATGGTCTCTTGAAGTAGTACAAAAAAAATATATATGTATATTGTTTCTCTAATTTGATGGTTTGAATATTAAAATCAGTTCATAACTTTCCACAAATTCCACGAGTTTTCCATGAATTTAAATCAGAATTTAAATAAAGCGGTCTGACTCAATAATATTTATGCCGGATCCAAATAGGGTGGGGAGTAAATATACCAAATTTAAGAAAGTTTTCTTATGGGTATTCTACTGCCCAATTTTTTTTCAAAGATTTACTTGCGTCACTACGACATCACTAGTGTCCATAAATTTAGAGGCTGGAATTTCTATGTTTACTGAAACGCAAAAAGAGTTGGCGCTTTAAATACATAATAATGAAGTGCTATAAATTTAAGAGTCAATCCTGCAGTAAACCACCAATGTTGTGATATGATGCAAAAGCGTACTCACCGTACTCATTTAATGTGGCATTTATTTAATACTGGTAAAGTTGCAAATATTATTAATACGATTAAATGAGCGCACCTGTGACAAGATGTATATAAATTTGATGAATTATGTGTTTCTAATAGATAAGCATCCAAGCGAAAAACTCAACGCGGTAATTTAGGTATGGCTATACGCAAAACAAAAAAAATGCCATCAGCTTGCGGCATTAAATGAGTACCATTAATCTATTTACGAGATAACCGATCACCATAGACACTCTTATTTGTTTTAAACATACGTATAATGTTTAATTTTTTATCTTTAGTTGATTTTGACAAGCTCGGCTTGACGGACGAGTCGAACCCACTGGGTGATTTACCACCCATTTTCACAAGACAATTTGGTCGGTCAACAGGTCACGTGCTTGGGGATTACATGGCGCGTTATCTCCACTACAAAAGTAAACGTGATTTGGCTGCTCAAAGTGAATCCTTCGGTAAGGAGTCTCCTTTTTTTCAAATAAGAAAAGAGAGACAGAACGAAGAAAATTTGGACCTACCCCGACTGCCAGAACGTTTTAAACATGCATTCCATGGTGGAGAGAGGCATGTGTATCTAATTTTTCAGCACCACATCAATAATTTATTATTTAAATTTTTAGAGTTATGCTCTATGGAGTTGTAGAAGATTTACTTGGGACTTTCGGGATTAATGGCAAGGCATGTCTTCTGCGTACCATATGCGAAGTGCATTCCCGGAGTATAAATCATTTTGGCGTTTTCGGTGAAATAACGAAATTATTTTTAACGTAGGTTAAATTTTGAAGTACTATATGGTTAACAAAAATGTATTATTTTTCTGCAATGTAGCGCAACTAGTTCACCATTCGCTGATCTGATACCGGAATATGTTCGTGCGCAGGAAATAGGAGAAGGCCGCAAAGCTCCTGGTGAATGTTTTCCATATTATAAACAGTGTCCAAAGAGTATATTTAAAGCCGCACAGAAGGAGAAATATAGGTAATAGAAAATTATTTTTGTGTAACATAATTTCTTAAACTTTCTCTAGTTATACTTTAATAAAGCAGTTACTAAAAATATAAGCCATTTTTGTGGGACATATTAAATTTAATCAAATGGTCGAATCAAAAGATATGTTCTTTTTGTTTTTCAAACATATCCCTTCTGCAACCATTGTGAACAGTAGCGATAACATTTCTTTTTTATTTTATCTTACAGGGAATCACATTCAGACAATTATGGGGAATCACGAGACAATGAGGTTATCAAGCAAAAGTTGCCCGATGAATTAAATAGGTTCACTTCTGTGAAGTCAACCGATTCGCCTCATGAAACCAGACAAATATTCAGCATGTAAAAAAACACCTGTTAAAACACTACTTCAAGCTGTGAAGGAAATTAATTTTCATGAAAATGCATAGCTTGAGTTAGTTTTCAATGAAAGTCATTTTTTAGCAAATTGCTCATCAGTCTAAGTCGAATTTAATAGCTAATTAATCTTTTAATATAATTACAGTATTTATTGTTCTTAAATGCGTATTGCGCATTGGTATGTGTAAATATTAAATTGGATGATATTTATTCTTCCTTAGAAAATAATAGTGAATTGTAAGATATAAATTTATTATTGGCAAATATAAGTTATTAAAATACTATGGGTTTTAATTAGTTTAATTTTTATTTCCTTTGCGAGAGCAAGGGCAGCCCATTTAGTCGGCGAGTTAATACAACAACAATTGAATTCCATAATTTT
Organism: Anastrepha ludens; assembly: GCF_028408465.1. NCBI lineage: Eukaryota > Metazoa > Arthropoda > Insecta > Diptera > Tephritidae > Anastrepha > Anastrepha ludens. Next base: position 74,222,325 of record NC_071500.1, read on the forward strand.
GTCTAAATACCTGACTACTACATTGGCAGTCGAACGATCATCTGCAATGACAACTCCGGTGAAATTTGTAAAATTAGCGACGAGATTTGCAATGGAATTTGTGACAATTGCGATTAAATTCTGCAATAGCAACTCGTATCTTCTGGCGACTTGATCTGGCTTGTCATCTGCTGTCAAGGTAATTTTATGTTTTTGATGCCTGTAGGTTCTACAACTTTCGTGTTTTGCTGGAATATATACTAGTCGCGGTTGTTGTTGCAGCAGTATACTTATGTCTGTCAGTGTTATATAGATCACCGATCATCTTCATCTAGCTCATCTAACGGTAGGCATAGGAAACTTGATACATATTTGGACAGGTTGGGTCCAGAGGGAAAGGGGTGTTAGATGAGTGGGTTTGATGGTTTGATGGTCAGAAACTGCTGAGCAGTTTGTTGTGTTCTGGTCATGTAGGTGTTGTAGTGGAGACATCAAAAGGCAGCCTGTCGCTGTCCGAATGACAGTGTTTTGGCAAGTCTGAAGCTTCGTCCCCTGTGTATCACTAGTTCCAGCCTAGTTCACTAGTTTAGAACAGACCGATCAATTGCTTTAAATGTCTCCAACAGTATTTCTTTGTCTTTGCCCCAAATACTGCCGATTTGAAGACTTTGTTGCTGTTTTGGAATTTAGTAGCAATTGCGGTTCTGTGCGCAGAGAAGGATATCAAACTGTTGAAGGTAACTCCCGAGATTTTGGAGTTGTTAACAGTCGGTATTGCTGTGTCGTCGACTTTTACCTTAAGTTGCAGTTTGACCCCCTTTGTCGCAGTGAAGAAGCGCGAACGGCAGGTGAGGTATATGGTTACTTTGGCGTACAGGCAATCAATGTTTTTGCCCGATGCCATTATCGTGCAGTCGTCGGCGTACGATACCAGGAAAACTCCTTCTGGTGGTTGGGGGAGCTTCGATACATAGAAGTTCAAAAGCAAGGGTGAAGGGGAACTGCGGCACTCCTTGCTTTATCTTCCTCTGTTCAAAGATTTGTCTCGAAATATTACGGACGAATGACGACCACTCAGGTAGTTCGCGGTCCACCTCTTCAGCCTTGTCGACTGGAGTGTCGACTGTAAAAGTCATCTAGTAGCGTAGAGCGGTTTTGGTTGAGCCCGCGGTTTACCTGAGTGTTAATGACGTTGAGTGTTGTGATGGTGCTGTGCACTCTTCGGAAGCCGTGCAGGTGTGAGACTGGGGTCAGATGTTTCGTGTAGAGTGGGAGTAGAAGGGCTTCAAGACTCTTCACTACTGGAGAAAGGAGAGTTATCGGAAGATAATAGTTCCCTGGGTTGGCGGGTTTTCCAGGTTTAAGTAATGGGACCACTCTCTCTGATTTCCACTTGTCAGGAATCACGAGAGGGACCATGGACATATTCAAAACACTTGTGAGGTACTCTACTCCCAATGGACCCAGCTTTTTCAACATCAGCATGTTAAGTTCATCAGGGTCAATGGAGAAAGCAAGCGGCGCACTGTTGTTCGGCAGTTTGTGCAGCCGTCTGGTGGCACGACGCTTGTATCTGTCGACCAGAGAATGCAATATGAAGTACCGGCTAAAGTAGTTCACGCATCTCTTCGGGTCCGACGAAGTGCAACCGTTGAAGGTGTTCCACAGGGACCTTACGGTGGACCATAGCCAAATGCTGTTCCCATTTTGTCCGCTTATGTTCCGAATATCCGAATTGAGATCCCTTGTACGGGGATCCCCGGGATCGACCTGGCGTAGGTGGTCACGCTCGTTTGCTAAAACAACTGCTTCGGTTGGGAAATTAGGACGTATGTCCCTGATCCTTCCAGCTGGGAGGAAGCATGCCGCAGCAGCTGTGAGCACCTTGCGGAAAGCGCGTTCACCTAGGCGACAACGGTGGAGATGGGGAGAACGGCGAAGGTGTCCTCTGTAAATTCTGCGAAGCCGGCTCAATTATCTTTGTTAAAGTTAATATAAGATCAGACCAGCGCTAGCAATTGTTATGTCAGGCAAACTGCTGCCATTGCCCACTACCCTGGGGGGACGCCGTCGTTCACTGTGCTGAATTTCGAGTCGTCTATCTACTCTTCCAAGTGGTGTCCCCTACGGTCGTTTGGTGGGTTGGAATGCCAAAGATCGTGATGCGCATTAAAGTCACCTATTACCAATCGGTTTTCATCTCTGATGAGCGCACCAATTTCAGGGTGATATCCTTCCGGGCAGCAGGTGACAGGGTGTACATATATATTAAAAATTTGGAGCTCGGCATCGCCTGATCGGACCTATATATCTCGACATTCTAAGGTGATGTCCTGCGGTCGATGCTTTCATCGATAAGGCGATACTGCACTGTGTGGTGGACTATAAAAGGTTAGTTGGTGGTGGTCCCGCTCGCGAACTTGTATGTGCACATTATAACCATCCCTGGTAGTCAGGGAGGAGCTAGCGTGCAGTTTTGTCTCTTGGACCGTAGCTATTGGGATTGCATCTCGACTCGTGATGTCGACTATCTCATCTATCTTGCTCATGAGGCAGTTAAGTTGAAGGAGTATGAAGCTCCTTGGGAGTATTGTCTTAACACGGGGTGTGAGCGACGCGTGAGGTTGTCCACGTTGATCCTGCTGTGCGTCTCGCAGTTGTTGTTGCGGCCTGATGGGGATGGGCGGCCGTGCCACTGGTTTGCTGCTGGTTTGTCCCCGCTCTAGGATTAGAGCAGGAGGGTTGTGGGTGAACGGTAAAGCCGTTGAGGCAGGGGCCGTCCGGTTGCCGGAGCAACACGTAACCACATACCCTGTGGACCACTCCCTATGTGTCTTAAGGCCTGAGCAGGTATTAAGATGGAAGCACCCGTTGCACTTGTTACACCTAACCGAGGTGGAGCCGTTTGTGGCAGATGCAGAATATTTCTAGTCAAGGGTTGGGTTCGATACTGTTAATGTATTTAACGTTCTCTGGAGGAAGAACAGGCGAAAGCAATGGAAACAACCTAACACAAGAAATTGTACGCACACACACATAATTTCTCGCCACGTTGCCTTCCGCATAAAAACTGCATTTGGAGGCATTATATTAATTTGTGCTTTCACAATTTAACGTGGCACTTTATTTTCTTTAGTTTGTTTAGTTTAAATCTCACAAAGCACAATTTTGTCAAACCATTCCTGAATTTTACAAACATGTAATTTCTTCTCCTTTTGTTTGCTTTGTATTGCAAAGGGACCTGAGGTAAGAGTTGTCAAAATCGCAAAAAATAAAGTGACTGTTTTGAGAAGGCGCCACCTGTAGTACTCAATTTGCTTTGGATTATACCCTAAATTGTATCCGATACACCCGGTGATTCATTCTACTTGTTCCTCTTATTATCTCATGTAAATTTTGACAGGCTTGGAGCCATTGCCATAGAATTTTGAATAATAAATTTACATTCTTTGTTTGGAACAGTATGATAATAGAAGTTTGTGTAGTGATTTGTAGTAGTATGAAGTAATTTCTTTTTGATATAACTCGATAAAGTATAGATTGTGAAGAATATATGACATTTATTATAACATTTTTACAAACCACCGTAAAAAGATTTAGTTCTCCAACGTCCTGTAACAATTCCAATTAATGTTGCAAATAAAACCTTGTTATTCCATTGCATATATAATTTAAAATCCATTCTCTGTGTAACAAAAGAATGAAAACAGCTTAGATAAAACAAACAGCACAAGTATGTACATATGTATACAAAAATATACGTTTGTCATTGTCAAAGTGATAGTTTTATGAAGATTAATCAATACAATAAATCGAAAAGTATAACTTACTGCCGCTTCCGTTGTGTACTAATAATAAAGGCAATCGCAGTTTCATTTGCACTTATTGGAAAAAATGGATGCTAATATGTCTACGGAATCTTCAAATCCCGCCAACCTCAATAACTTCACATATCCGATGCCGATAAGTGCAAATATTAAATTAAGTAATATCAACATGTTATCTTCTATACCAGTGGAGTCACAAGCCCTACGGAACATGGGATCTTTTCCCCTTGACACAAGCTCTCAAAGCGATGATTCGGAACATGAATATTTAGATAACAGTATAGAGCTCCGTGGTTACCTTAGCAAATGGACAAATTATATATATGGCTGGCAACCACGTTATATTGTTCTGAAAAATGGTACACTTTCTTATTACAAATCTGAATCAGAATCAGATTTTGGTTGCCGGGGAGCTATCAGCCTCAGCAAAGCTACAATAAAGGTAGGTATATGAAAAAACCTTCACGCAAAACACTCAATTAGAACAAAGATTTTATATGAATACCATTCTTTCCGGTTAGGTGAAAGAAGAACAATATCCGTTATCGGCTCCAACAAAAGCATTGGACAAACTCGCGAAATTTTTGCAAAGAGTTAAATAAAAGAATTTTTGTGCGAGTTAAAGGGTGTGGAGTACGTATATACGGCTTCGGTGCTGAAAGGCGTGGCCGACTTCCCAAATATAAAGTTTGAAATCCTTTTATTGCTCTTTATGGAATCAGTTTCATTGCATATATATGTAAAGCCCTAATAAACTTGAGTAATCCATTTATTATTGTAGCAATAATTGAAGTCAAAAAATACGTGTTTCTTGTGAGCCAATAGCTATTGAAAATTACATAAGAATTGACCATTGTATTCGATTTGTCAAGCTCGTTCCAACCGCATGTATTAAACCAAGTTGGGCATCTATTTAACATAAGATTTTTTGACAACATGGAAATAAACAATTAAAGTTCCACATTACAAACTCCTCGCCATAAAAACTGCAGCATAGCTTATACAATTACCGATCACTCGTTATGACCTCTGAACAAACAAGTTTGTCTGGAGATCTAATCACTGTTAAAAATGTTAAAAAATACTGTTCCCTACTTGCTTGCTTTAGAAGTGCGATGTCATTTCAAGGAAGGTAGTTCATTGGAAAGTTATGTAGGCCACATAATTTATTCCGACAAAACTACACAAAATTACATTATCTTCGTATTATAATAAATCATAATCGTCATCATAATTTAGAGTTACAGCTCCTTGTGAGTCTTGGCCTGCATTTTTTATGCTCCTTCACAGGAAGCATATGGACCTCGTCGTGAAGATGTTGCATTTGGTACATCCTGTCGCAGTCCTTATGGCAGGTCTGTAGCTTCGTCCACTGCGAATCACTGGTTCCAGGCGACCAGACAGGCGCAGCATAGTTTAGAACCGGCCGGCCTATTGCCTTAAGGGGTAACACCACTGTAGAAATTTCAAAAAATTGATTTTTTTTTTTATAAGCTTAAAAAATTCTTTGAACCTTTTAAAATACAGAACAAAAAGTTGTATACGTTACCGAAGTTTATTTCATAAATATTTGAAGCTTTTAACCAAGCGTTAGTGACTGCTACCTAACGACTTCTCCAAATTTCCAAACTTTAAACGCGTTTTCCTCAAAACACGTTTTCTGAAATTGGCACGCAGCATAACTCAAACAATTTTAAATATTTTTAATCAGGTTTTTCACTACGTCTGTATAATAACCTTCTTAAGAGAAGAGCGTAGGGGATTTTCGATAGATTAATTTAAACGATTGTTATAATTATTTAAGTGCCGTTTTTTTAGAGTTTTTTCCTTCAAATGCTTGCTAATTCCACAAAAATAAATATTTTTTAAATCCCCTACGTGTTTCTCTAGCTATTCTTATCTAGATTAAGAAAAAAAATGTTTCTTTGTTCCAGATTAAAATTTGCACTCTCTGTGCTGCGTGCCGCGGAGCTCCTTCAAGAGAAACCACATTACAAAAATGTCTCCAATGCCGCCATTTTGTAAAATTTTTCGATCAAACTTTGTAGTTTTGTATTTTAGTATATAAGTAATAACTTCCCAAATCAGAGTGATTGTTTTCCATTTCCTTCTATACAAAAAAATTCTTTAAAAATCGTGTTTATTTTACGCGTGTACAGTGGTGTTACCCCTTAAAAGTCGATAGCAACATTTCTTTGTCTTTGCCCCAAGTGCTGCCGGCAAGCGATTTGTTTGCGATTCTGGACTTTAGTGGCAATAGCGGTTGCATGCGCTGAGAAGGAGAGCAAACTGTCGAAGGGAACTCCCAATATTCTATGGTTGTTAACAGTCGGAATTGGGTTGACTTTTACCTTAAGTTGCAGTTTGACCTCCTTTGTCCAGGTGGTGAAGAGAGTCGCCATGGATTTAGTGGGTAAATTTGTAGGTTCCTCACAGTGAAGAAGCGGGGAGAGGCAGTCGTTTACCTTGGCGCACAGGCTATCAATGTCATTGCCCGATGCCATTATCGTGCAGTCGTCGGTGTAGGAGACCAGGGAGACTCCCTTATGGTGGCTGGGGGAGTTTTATTATATAAAAGTTAAAAAGCAAGGGTGGCAGGACACCACCGTGCGGATTCCCTTGTTCTATTTTCCTCTATTTTGAGATTTGGTCTCAAAATAGAACCGTCGAATGACGACCACTCAGGTAGTTCGCGGTCCACCTCTTCAGCCCTGGCGGGGATTTGACTGCAAAATGTCATCTAGTAGTGTGGCATGGCTGACTGTGTCGCAAGCCTTTTTTAGGTCCAACGCTACTAGGACAGTCTTCTCGCAGGGGCGGTTTTGTTTGAGCCCACGGTTTATCTGAGTGTTAATGATGGTGAGTGCCGTGGTGGTACTGTGCACTCTTCGGAAGCCGTGCTGGTGTGAGGCTGGGGTCAGATGTTTCGTAAAGAGTGGGAGTAGAAGGACTTCATGTGTCTTCACTACTGGCGAAAGGAGAGTTATCGGACGATGAGAATCCCGGGTTTCCCAGGTTTCAGCAGAGGGACCACTCTCCCTGATTTCCACTCGCCACGAATAATGAGTGGCCATAGACATATTGAAGACCCTTGTTAGGTATTCCACTCCCAATGGACCCAGCTTTTTCAATATCAGCATGTTTAGTCCGTCAGGGCCACTGGCTTTAAATGGTTTCATATGGTTGATGGCCCCTTGAACCTAATCGCTGGAGAAAATAAGTGGCGCACTGTTGTACGTCACTTTGTGCAGCCGTCTGGTAGCTTGGATCTGCCGCCCGGAGGATGCAGAATAAATTGCCGGCTGAAATAGCTCGCGCAACTGTTTGGATCCGAAGAAGTACAACCGTTGAAGGTGATATCCACCTTGTCGCTGTGCTTCGTCGGGTTCACGTTCGTTTGCAAGAACAGCCGCTTCAGCTGGGAAATTGGGACGTATGTTCCGGATCCAGGTATGAAGCGAGCTGCGGCAGCTGTGATCACCTTGCGGAATGCGCTAGGGAGAATGGGGAGAGCGGTGAAGGTGTCCTCAGTAAATTTCGCGAATTTGATCCAATAAGCTTTATTAAAGTTGATATATGACCCGTGGAAACAAAGTTGGCAGGTTTCTCGATCGAGATGATAATGAGCGAGTGGTCTGATACAAGCGATAGCATAGGTCGCGGTTATGCTATTTATAAGATCGGCGCTAGCAATTGTGATGTCAGACGAGTTGCTGCAATTGCCCACTACTCTCGTCCGTCGTTTACTGTGCTGAATATCGAGTCCTCTATCTGCTCTGCGCATTGAAGTCATCTACTACCAATCGGTTTTCAGCCCTGATGAGCGCACCTATATCAGGGTGATATCCTGCCGGGCAGCAGGTGACAGTGGGTATGTATATGTTGAATATTTGGAGCTCGGCATCGCCTATACCTTGACATTCTAAGATGCTGTCGCTGCGGTCGATGCCTTCATCGATTAGACGATACTGCACTGTGTGATGGACTATGAGCGCTAGGCCTCCACCGTTGCGATCATTTCTGTGCTCGTTGTAGCCATCCCTGGTGATCAGGGAGGAGCTTGCGTGCAGTTTTGTCTCTTGGACCGCAGCTATCTTGATTCCATGACGGCTCATCAACGTTCTTCATTTTCATCGGTTGTTGATGTGCTGGGGGGTCTAGAGCGAGCGTTGGCATTCACATCATCTCGACTATCTGTGAAAAGCTTGTGCCACTTGTTAAAATTTTTTTGACTCAGAGTATTTTCACCGTATGTCACTGTCAACATTTCAAGCACTTAATTCCATTTTTTACACAACTTGATGCAACTTCTTTGATCTATTTTTTCCATAGCAGAAAATCGCCGAACACGCAAAGCACTTGTCTTATTTATGGCTCTTACAAACAAACTAAACATGCTATATTGCTAAAACCTGAACATATCTTCATGGGAAACAAAAAGAAGTGGCACGGGGCCATATCAGGTGAATACGGTGCTTTCACGATGGTATTTACTTGGTGTTTGGTGTTTTGTCAAATAATCCAGAACAATTTGGGCTCGGTGCGTTGGCGCGTTATCATCATGCAAAATCCAAGAATTGTTTGCCCTCATTGCCGGCCGGCCAGGCAGACAATAAGGTGACAGATGTGTATCTTACAGTCCTACCCACATAAGAAAAAAATATGGACTGGTTCCCACGTGCGCGGTTCGTGTAAAATAAACATTCACGGTACTTTCTGATAATAGGGTATATGTTAATTTTTAATATTTTTTTCAATCAATATTTATTACTGACTTTGGCAAATTTGATCATGAAGCGACATTCAGTGTAACAACGCATAAAAGTGATCTAAACATTGTATGCAAATGGGCGTTCTGTAAGAACGCAGAGCATGCCTTACATTTTCACTTGAACGGATATGTATGTTAACAACCAAAATTGCCGCATTTGGGTTCTGCAATGTTTTAATATATTTTTCTTTGCTATTTTGGATTTCGCCATCGGAAGATTGCGCGTACACCCTTTTTGGGTGTTTGGCCGAGCTCCTCCTCCTATTTGTGGTGTGCGTCTAGATGTTGTTCCACAAATGGAGGGACCTACAGTTTTAAGCCCACTCCGAACGGCAGATATTTTTATGAGGAGCTTTTTCATGGCAGAAATACACTCGGAGGTTTGCCATTGCCTGCCGAGAGGCGACCGCTATTAGAAAAATGTTTTTCTTTAATTTTGGTGTTTCACCGAGATTTGAACCTACGTTCTCTCTGTGAATTCCGAATGGTAGTCATGCACCAACCCATTCCGCTACGGCGGCCGCCTCTGCGAATGGTTACGTTATTTAAAACAACAGCTTAACATGTACTTGTCTTGAGCATAAATTTCACTTGGTTATATTTTTGTTCATTTACTTTAACTCGCCAGTTTCCCAGCCACTCCTCTACAAGCTTTATGTGCTTTTGTAAGATTTGTGATGCTTTTTTGGGCATTTGTTTTGGTGCATAACTGCAATATCATCTGCGAATGTTGAAAAAAAGGTATAACGATAGACAAAGAAGGCTTCCCTGATTCACGCCAGCCGACATCGGAAATTTATCTGTAATAAAATCGTTTACCCTGGGTAAATGCTTGGGTAACGTCGAGAAAAATTGCCTTGCAATAAACAAGCTTGTCCTGAATTATGAAGAACGAAATCATACGCGTTATAAATGATGTACTGCTCGTACAGTACTATGTACTTGATATGTCCATGCTGTACTGCCAGAGGGGTCGTGGTGGGCATTTAACGGACATTGTGTTCCATACATAAATGAACGGACATAGTTGTTTTATTTATAAGAGAAAATTTGCGGTCTTATTGAATCACCCGGTGCATATCAGATAACTACAGAATTTTATTTCATTCTTGATAAAAATGCATCCCGCAGGATCTAAGGAAAAATAAGTGACACTTACATCCTTTGATAAGTGTGTAACTGAGGTTCTCCAATTCTTGCTGTGCAAACTGTTGACATATAAGTGGAGTGACCTATAGTCGTGTTCCGCCCTTGAATGGCACACATTCTTATTAAAAGATTTTTAATGACGAAAAATATTGTGGGTCTTGCCATTACAAGCCAATAGACCGATGTTTCAAGACCATGGTGGGAAATTAATCCGACCGTGTGATGAACATGACAAAACCACTAGGATACGACGGCAGATATTCATATATAGGCTTCTTCTATTCGCCACTTCTCTGCTCAGCTCACTTGACGAAAAATTTGCATGTGAAAGCAGCAGTAAATTTATCGGGCAAAATTCGTCGCTAGTGAGTATGGTTGTACCTCATAAAACTGGTATAACTCACTATTTTACAAACATATGTAATTTTATTTTCTTTATATTCTATTTTAGCGCTGCCAAGATGTGCTTATTTATACCAGTTTCTTCATTTATTCGCCACTTGCTAACGCTTGGCGAAAAGAAGAGGCCGTATATTTCAAATAAATTCTTTGCTATTTTTTCGTGTAAATTTCAGGCACATGATACCGACGAACTGCGTTTCGATGTGGTTGTTAATAATTACAACAATTGGTGCTTACGAGCGGAGACTCCCGAAGATCGCATTCATTGGGTCGAGGTCCTACAAATGTATAAGGAGGAAACAGCAAGCACAGATACAACGTCCCTGCGGCGCCATGGTAGCGCGATATCTTTGCAATCAAACACGGTGTCTGTGGCCAGTGGTAGCAGTCTGAAAAGAGTACAAAGAAACCTAAAGGAAAAAGTAGGTGAATTAGAGACTTTCAAGGATATACTTTTCGGACAGATTGAAACTGTACAAAGGTTAGCCTAAAGCATGTATAATACAATAGTTATTTTCTAAAACCTTTTTCATTTTCTTGTAGGTACTTTGACGCATGCGCCGATCTTAACAAAGTAACAGGAAAACCTTTAGATTTGGGCGATGGCCTAAAGCCTATTGATTTTAAGGTACATGTTCTTGTTTAATTTATTTGTCAGTTCATATTTTTACAATTATCACTTTTTTATATTACTTAATTATATTACAGGGAGAATCAATCACATTTCGTGCCACAGCTTCCGGGGTATTGACGACACTTCAACACTGCTTGGAAATAATTACTGAAAGTGATGATTTATGGAAAAAGAAATTGGAGAGGGAAATCGATAGACGAAAAAGTACTGAAGAACAAAATCGGTATGTCGCTATTCAAATAGTTCTTTTTGAAAATTTGTGTTGTTATTTCTTCGCTTTTTATTTTACAGGAAATACAAGGAGGAAATAGAAAAAATTAAACGTATTTCGTACCCTGGCCCAGATTTGGAGGTAAGTGCGAAAAAATTGTTGCTATTATCAAAATTAAAATCGTTAATTTTTGTAATTCCCCCCACGTTTTCCTAAAACACCTCAAAGCAGATTAAATACACATAAACTATTATATTTTGGTAAACGATTAGCTAATATACAATAATAATAATTTGATTGCTCAAAAAAAAAAAAACAACGTGAGAAACAGCACTGAAACAAATTTCGCCAATATGCGTTCAAATGCGAACGAGTTATCGCAGATGTGGACATCTGCCTAATGTTTCTAAATATTGAAGCTAATAAAATTTAAATTGATCTGTCACCCCTTTTTATTAATTTTTATACCCAACCCTTGTGCCCAAGTGGATAATAATTTTGTTCACATAACGAGTATGGAACATCGTAAAGGAAAACCTGGTACGAATCTTATTAATATGTTGTTCCACAAATGGAACAATGCTTAACGGCAGATGATTTTTATGAGGAGCTTTTTCATATCAGAAATACACTCGGAGGTTCGCCATTACCTGCCGACCGGCATTATTTAGAAACCACTTTTTCTATCCTTTTTGGTGTTTCCATCCCATAGTGAGTTTCAAATCCGGGCACTACCGAAAAGTAGTCACGAACCAACTCGGTTATGGCGGTTGCCACATTTTCACGTACATACAGACATGTACATTTGAACCCTTTGCGCTCCTCTCAGTCTCTAAAGCGTTTTTACCATTCCGGTCGTAAGCCTACCGGAAATTAGTTCCGACCAGTACGTCAGCCATGTCAAAATTTAATACGACCTCAAAGTGTTAAGAAAAGATAAAATTGCTATACAGCAAGTGACAGCAAGCAATGTTTTAGCATTAAAATTAAGCGAATATTTCGCTTATTTCCATATAGAATAAATTTCAAGTTTGAATATACAATACATTCTTACCCCAAATATATGGAAATAGTTTCGATTTCATATCAGGTTAGTCCATAAGTTCGTGCGTTTTTTAAAGGTGGTTTTAAAATTTATAAAAAAGATGTTTAAAGTATTTATTAATCAATAATATATTTTCCTTCATTTTTTACAATGTCTTCCTAACGTTTAGGCAAATTTTTAATTTCCTGCTCAAAAAATTGTTTGCCCTTGGAGCCAAAATACACTTCGATATCCCTTTTTATAGCTTCTTTTGAGGAGTAGTTCTTGTTACTCATATGGGATTGAAGTACATGGAAAAGGTGATAATCACAGGTTCCGTTCAGCTTGCCTAATGTTTGCCTTGCGGTCTTGCGTTGTCGTGGTGAAACAAAACTTTGCGTCTATTCACTAAAGACGGTCGATTTTTGTTAAGTGCCTCATTCAGGTTTGATAGCTGATGGGAATAATAATAAGCAGTTATCGTCTGGTTTGGTTCCAGAAGTTCATAATAAACAATACCGGCCATATCCCACCAAATAGACAGGCTAATCTTCTTGGAGTGAAGGCCATCTCTAGACGTCGGTTCTGGTGTTTCATCTTTATCTAACCATTAGCGTTTGCGAACAGGATTATTGTAAAAGACCTATTTTTCATCGCCAGTAACGATACGGTTCAAAAAACTTTCATTTTCAAGCCGTTGCAGCAGCTGAGAACACACGCGGGGCATCCTCCACGTCGCAGTTACCACTTCGGAATTTTGAAAACCACTTTTGCGCAGTCCTTACACTCACGGTATCCTCTCCGTGAACAGTGTTTATTTCTGCAGTAGCAGTTTTTGCATTTTTACCACTTTTATAAAAAAATACAAAATATGTCTCTTATACGCGTTCGAAGATTCCATTTTTTTTTAACAATACGTGCTTCTATCCGCGTTAACATCTCTTGTTGAATGCACAATATATCAAAGATAATATAAATAGTTCCGTTATATTCCGCGAATAATTTTTTGTATGCAAAATTCGTACAAAAGTGAAATTATGGGTAAAATACGCACGAACTTATGGACTGACGTGACAAGGATTTCTTTATGGTTTTCTAGGGTGCCATTAGTCTGTGTCTGAAATAGTGGTCTGCTGTTATGTGGGACGGTACACAATGTCATTCAGCTAGGGGAAGCATGAATGCTTTGACTGAAGGCAGTGGTATAAAATAAAGCTTAGTTTCATGATACACGGTGAAAACTAATCTTTTATATACAAATTGAACTGGTTTTCCGCGTATGCTTGTGACTAGTTAACTGAAAAATAACCAGCCAAGCCATTTCAGTCTCAATTCATAGGATAAGTTTATCTTCAAACCAGGTCGAGATATTTTTAAAAATCGTATTCGGCTTAATTTGAAGCACAAGTATTTACTACACCAAGCGAACTATTTTGTTCCAAAATTTATCCATAGGTGACGTATCTAAAAATCGTATTTATTGTCCGATTTGGCTCAAATAATACAAGTAATTTATCCCAATTCCCTGATATGGTTCATATTCCAAATATATGCACACTGTTTAAGTCACTATAAATACTTTGTCTTAACATTTACTGGGTTAAAATATGAATTAATTGCTTGCAACTTAGCTAAGGAAAGTATTTAAACTAACATTTCCATCATTAGGAACATATTTTCTGCAAGCATATCAAATTTGTGGAATAACCACGCCACCAAAATTTGCATTTGGGATTTGCTGTTCTATTCGCTACTCTCCACCTTCTTTACAAATCGAAGACAATTAATGGCAGGTAGTGCGCTATGAACTGTCAAGCACTTTTAAAGTTACGATGATGTATTCATTTATATACTTCAAAATCAGCTGAGAATAGCAGTTTCAATTCATTGGTAGTTCTAGGAATTGGCGGATGAGCGGGAAGAAAGAAAAAAAGGAGTCTTATGGGTTGAATTAAGGAGTAGAATAGCACAATGCCAACAACAACAGAACTGCTTTTTCGTACGAACCGAATATTACATACAGTACCGCGTTTAGATTCGTTTATATCGGAATAATCCACAAAGTGTGTCAGCACTGCAAAGCAATGAAATTTAAAGAGAACCCCAGGGAACGTGCTATGCAAGAGGAAAAGTTAAGCTACCTGAACTAGAGAAGCTAAAGCAGCCAAATATAGATAACAAAAGAAAAGATTATCAATGGCGTCTAAAGTGGATTTGTCCCAATCTAAATTAAAAATTGGGTGGTTTTCATATTTAATTTTCTTCTCTCAACATATTTATTATTTATTCAAATTATACGGACGGTCTAATCGCCCCAATATTTTTCAAATGCATTTCCTAGAATTGACTTCAGTTTTCTCCACGATTTTTTTCGTATAAGTATATGTTCAATCGATCAAACACCATAAAACCGTGAATGGTCATGATGCAAAATCCTAATGTTTCTTCTATAAATCAAATCTTTCGACTACATTGCTCTTAAACGCTGCATAACGTCCACATAATACGCTTTATTTACGGTCTGGCCTTTGTATGTTCACAATTTGGAACTAAAATTTAATTGTTCATTTGTATCGATGCAGATTTTTTCGACTATAATTATCATCATGCCATCTTGGAACACTTGTTTACACTTCCAGCAAATTTATGCAAGGATTAAAACCGGTAACTTTTTCCCCCAGCAGTACATTAGTGTTTTAGTGTCATACGGAGTTACCTACGGATTAGAGTCGCCGTTCACAATTTGTGTGAGTTTACTAATATCTCCGATTTTCAGCTGGGTTGTTTTCTAAGTATCTCACAGTAGTACAATCCATATTAAAATTAAAATTTTTGTTTTTATATATAGAAGTTGAAAAGCAAGGTGAAAGAACATCACCTCTGGTTTCAGCTGTAGTCTCGAAAGATAACAGACGATTGTCGACCACACAGATAGTTCGCGGACCACCTTTTCAGTCCCATGCCACCGGGAGTATTGATATAATCTAGTAGTGTGGAATGGCTGACTGTATCGAAAGCCTTGTACAGGTCCAATGCTACTAGGGCAGTCCTCCCGCAGCACAGTGCGGCTGATTCCCGAATAGCTGGCCAAAACTCAAAAAATTAAGTAATTGATTCAAAATTTCTTACTCGGGGGTTGTCGGGGTCGCTGATTACGAATTTGATCTTAAAATTTTCAAAATCCACCCCCTTCCACCCCTATTGGCCACCCCCTCACGTGAAATAGCGTATATTCTAGAACATAATCAAGATGCATGTTAATTTATGTTTTCAGGGTCGCTGATTACGAATTTGATCTTACAATTTTGAAAATCCACCCCCTTCCACCCCTATTGGCCACCCCCTCACGTGAAATAGCGTATATTCAAGAACATAATCAAGATGCATGTTAATTTATATGTTTTCGGGGTCGCAAGGTAGCAAGTGGTAGCAGCTGAATCTTGTTTTATTCAGTAACCATTACTTTTTTGAGTAACCTTTAATAGGTTTCAAAGCAGCATATGACGGCGTTGTATTACTATACAGTTTGAAAACTCAAATTTTATAAAAAAAAATTGCAAAAAATGTATCTAATATACATACGTATTGCTGCAGCTAAAAATTTTGTGTCGAGGTATTGATATGTACTAAAGATTTCTCGTATTTTACTAACCTTCCGAAGATGATTCCATTTGGTTTTGTTCAATTTACTCCATTACAAAATCTTTCAAATGTGTACAACTTTCACTATTCATCGACAGTAATACGATGCTCAAACGAAGGCCACGTTGCGACTGAAAATACAGAGGATACTTAGGGTACAGGACGTTGCTATGAACGGTTTTCACTACTCAAGGCATTACTGTAGCCAACCCAAAGACAAAAAAACTCTATCTAGAAACTTTTTTTTCGACTTTTGGCCAGCTTTTTGGGAATCGGCCGCACTGTGCGCAGGGGTGGTTTTGGTTAAGCCGCGGTTAACTTGAGTGTTTATGGCGGTGAGTGCTGTGGTGGTACTGTGCACTTTACGGAAGCCATTATAATGTGCAACTGGGGTCAGTTTCGAAAAGAGTGGGAGTAGGAGGGCCTCAAGTGAGCATTGGGGAAAGGAGAGTTATCGGGCGAAGAGATTCCCCTTGATTGACGGGTTTCCCGGCTTTGAAAAGTGGGACCACTCTCCATGCATTCCACTTGTCAGGAATTATAATATGATTGCCTAGTCGATTAATCCAGTGTGTAATAAACAAGCGGAGGCAAATGCATGTTACTCACATTTTATGTACCCATATATCACCTAGCATTTACTTTTATCCATTTAATGCATTTGTTTTTTGTTTAACTCCATTTATTACATACAATCTGTCATAAAAAATAACATTCAGCATTAGTTAAAGTTACATTTAAAAGAAGTTTAACTTTGCGTGGAAAACCCAATGGAGTTCGATACAAAATTCCCCACACTATATAAGTATAACATAATACGAGACAATAGTTTATACATATTACATTTAAAATATTTGCATTAATTCATTGCGCATACATTTTTTTAATCTTCGTGAAGTGAAATATGAATGTATTATAGCCACAAGCGGGTAACTCTTTTAAAACCATACTCGTTATGAGGTCGTATCCCGCGCCTTTTTTTGTTTTGAAATCATTGCTTATTGTGTGTTTTACCTCTTCCCAAGTAAATCGTGGAATCGGGGAAATGCATTTGCAATGGCACCGAGAAAAAATTTTAAATTTTATGGTCTTTTTCCGCATTTTCACTCGGAAATGGTACAAAAACCTTTGAAAGGTGTTTCACAAATTCGGTAGCTTTTTTCTTGTCAGTTTTTGCCCAGATTCCGTTGGACGTTTTTATCGGTGCATTTTGAGATGTTGGCTGTAACATTGTTTTCGTTACCTTCCACAGTGAATAGTCCGTAGCTAGCGTACTCTTGAAATTCTTCACTCTTTGCGTCTTTTAATGTGGTTTTTAATTGTTTGGGAGCCTGTTAAGCTGTTGTTTGTTATTTTTGTCGTATGCGCCGTAGCTTGCGTGTTTCATTAATTAAAGTCTTAATGCGATCGTCAATATGTGTGGCGGCGTAGTTGCACTCTATTTCTGACGTTGCCGGCTATACATCACTTTAAATGCATTTGTTGAAAAAGTATACCTGGTTTGTCCGTTTGTTGTGCAACCTTGCTTCAGTTTTTTTTCGTAAAAACAAGAACTTAAAGTCAAAATCAGTGGTGAGTGGACTGATGAGGGATCGGGAAATACTTCTACTTCGTAGCTGTGCTGGATGATCCCATTGGCGTTACAAATCTCAAGTATCAGCGTCTCATTTATTTTGGTACATTTGGGAGCAATGCTGTTAATAGATTAAGTACAGTGCTCATTTGTTCGACTAGAGTTTTTAACATTCTCTTAATTTCTTCAATTTCACAATAGTTGGTTGTGGTTGTTCCTGTGCCGGTAACCTGTTTTTTAGGGCTCCCGCGTAAGACATCGTATTCTTTACTATTGATTATCGTGGGACAATATTTCCAAGCACTTTTCGCACAGTGGGATACGCTTTTCATGGCAGGTTCTTGTAAACAGTACAATTCTTGTAAATGGATTTATGCATTTGCATGAAGTCCCTTTTCGAGGGCAGTCAGCAGTTAAGTGATTACCAACGCATTTTACGCATCTTGCGCTGCAATTGCAAAAGTGCTTATTTGTTTATTTGTGTTTGAATGGATACATTCTTGCAGACTATGTTAAGCTAATTTATAATGGATAGATTAGTAATTAATAAGAAAAAAACGATTTAAGATGGTTTACTAAGATACCATATGGCCACGTAAAATCAGCACCAGAAGAATTGAAAAACAAATTTAAATTTGCACATGCCCTAGAAATCGGAGTAAATTATACTATTTCGTTTCAATGACTACCAAAAAATATTAACTTTCAGAATTTCGTTACCTTGATACCAAAACAAAATACCAAAAACAATTTCGTTTCGTTTAAGAAAATATGTTTTAAATATTATATTGAAGCTTAATTCTAAGGATATTTTTATTTTTTTGTTTTGTTTTTTTTTGTTGGCAAGTTTTCCTTTGTTTTCTTTCTTTTTAGAGGAGCTGCTGCTGCTCCTCTTGCTCTTGCAGCTTTTCAAAATCATAATTGTGCTTACGTTTATTGATCTATTAGTTGAGATATACTAGATTTATAATTTTATATGTTTAATTCACATTGTTCGAGTTAGATCTCCAACAAATGAGGAAAAATAATACAGCAATTGTATCAGCACTCCATCTTAACTGTGAATAAAAGGGGCTTCAACTCACTTCTCATAATATGTATAGTATGGTATACTCACGCCGTAGATATTTCTCTTGCTTCAGCTAGCCCTAATCAAGTTTCTATTGGAACTCTCTTCTTAACGGCAGCGCTCATTTCCTTCTACATAATATTGAAGAGAAATACAATACAGAGTTTGGCTATGTGCCCATTTACACGATGTCTCCTCTGGAAGGGAAACATTTTGTTCGGAGGTGAAGGACGGCCGCGGAAGAGAGAAGGGAATTTGTCTCCTGTACTGGCGACACGCTTTGTGCTTCTTATTCGTATTTCCAATCTTAAAGCAATTTTTGACAGTTGCTTCATTCGTTTTCTTCTTTCGTGGAAGAAAGTTCTAAGTTATGTGTTGGTTTTCAAGCAAACGGAAGATAACAACGATGACAAACATACGAACGCTGCTTGGGAAATGCACAATTATTTTTGCTAGTAAAGTAGTATAATTTAAAATAGTTATGGGACATGTTTATGTTGATTTCTAATTTTTCCCTGCATTTCTAGATACTCAGTTTAATTTTAAGTTAATTATTTACATATGAAGTATTTTTAATTTAATTTTTTTTATTCAAGTATAAGAATTTATAAATATATTTCAATAAAAAAAACAACAAATTATTTATTATTTAACCAGTTTGCATTTTTCATTCATATATTTAAGAAACTGTTGTCGAACGCTCTCTGCTTTACATGTAAGCGCGTGCTAGAATACATCCGAACCAGACGATGCTAAAGTATTAAATGTCAAAATGTCGCCGAAAACAATTTTGCCCGTGTGTCCGCGAATGAGACATGAAAAGAGAATTTCCAGTGTCTCCATTCCAGATGTCTCCGTGTGTAAATGGGGTGTATGACCCCATTTACACGATGTCTCCACTGGAAGGGAAACATTTTGTTCGGGGGTGAAGGACGGCCGCGGAAGAGAGAAGGGAATTTGTCTCCTGTACTGGCGACACGCTTTGTGCTTCCTATTCGTATTTCCAATCTTAAAGCAATTTTTGACAGTTGCTTCATTCGTTTTCTTCTTTCGTGGAAGAAAGTTCTAAGTTATGTGTTGGTTTTCAAGCAAACGGAAGATAACAACGATGACAAACATACGAACGCTGCTTGGGAAATGCACAATTATTTTTGCTAGTAAAGTATATTAGTATAATTTAAAATAGTTATGGGACATGTTTATGTTGATTTCTAATTTTTCCCTGCATTTCTAGATACTCAGTTTAATTTTAAGTTAATTATATTATTTACATATGAAGTATTTTTAATTTAATTTTTTTTATTCAAGTATAAGAATTTATAAATATATTTCAATAAAAAAACCAACAAATTATTTATTATTTAACCAGTTTGCATTTTTCATTCATATATTTAAGAAACTGTTGTCGAACGCTCTCTGCTTTACATGTAAGCGCGTGCTAGAATACATCCGAATCAGACGATGCTAAAGTATTAAATGTCAAAATGTCGCCGAAAACATTTCTGCCCGTGTGCCCGCGAATGAGACATGAAAAGAGAATTTCCAGTGTTTCCCTTCCAGTGGAGACATCGTGTAAATGGGGTGTATCTGAAGCAAAATTGTGAGAGTAACTTCCTTTCCGTTCCTTTCGCACGCATTCTTACGCTCTTCCAATCAGTCGTTCCAACGGCAACGAAGTAACGTGAACAGTGGCTCGCTGATTTTTTCTTATATCACCAACACAATCTTAGTTTTTGCGTGAACAAACCGCCGTCACATTCCCTGTTAGGGCAGCAAATCACACCCTCTGAATTCTCTCCACCGTGACAATATCGGAGTAAACACAACTGTTTTCTAAAATTCTCTGATGATTGGGTTAAGTTCGATAAAGTTCGGGAAAATAATATTGTAAAATATACCACCATCCAAAATACCAATAAAGATGTTTCCATTTTTAAATCCGTACTATATCCGCTGAGTTATTGTTATTCTTATGAGGTCTGAGTTATTCCTAATGTACCGCTCCTAACGAATCAATGAACTTTCCCCAGAAAAAGAAAAGGCTTTGGGGGAGCCAAAATGCCACCATCTTAGGAATTCGAAACACAAATTTTGGCATACCCTGAAGCACAATATAAGCTCAGAAGCAAATGCGCTCTTTAAAAAGGAACCAAAAAGAGTATCGTTTCACTTATTATGCATTTAAAAAATGATTGCTTCTCTCGCTTGCCCCAGAATTGGAGAACTATCTGATCTTTATATTTATGCCGAATATGGATAAACAAAAAATGTAGTCAATCCACTAGTTTTACAATAAAAAACTATTTTCTATGAAAAATATTTCAGTGAATTTCACTCCACAAGGCCACCGAAACACACGGGTCGCATCGTCATCGTAGCGTATGCGACAATATATACGCGAGGCACAGCAAACATGCAGCATGACGCTTATCGTACAGTAGAGCCGTCAAATATTCTGTACGCTTGTAGTTTATTTATGTATTGTTTTGTATTTGGCATTCAAAAGGAATTTTTTTTGGAAGGATGGAAAAATCGTATTTAACATCTCTGAAAGGTTTTTGTCTACAATTAAAAAAAATGTATATGAACTTTCCTTTAAAATTTTCTTAATAATTATCTACAGATAGTAATTCTTAAAAAAAGTTTCCTCAGTGCTCTATGGAGAAGCTCAAGGGGTGTGGGTAATTTTTGTTCAAATTTACGCACTGCCTTTCCTGCGAAGTATAGTTGACAAATCCAAATTTGTTTTCACCTGGCCCGAAAACTTTTCTGCTTACAATTAAAAAAATAATGCTTGAAAAAACAAATAAACATTGTGAACCCCTATCTCTCAAAAGCCAAATTTCATCAAAATAGAAGCGATGAAGTTTTAAGGCGCTTCACTTCACGTATTTTATATAGAAGAGGTTGTAAAAAAATGCGTATGGTCAATTATCTCCAAATATTTTTTCGTATTGATATTTTTCACATACTCATTCACCTACTTCAGTTAATTTAATGTTAAAAGTATGTCTTGAGTTACTTTGTTTTATTTATTAAGTCCTATGTAGAAGAAGCAAAATTGCTGAGCTCGATTATCGAGCACCAGTTGTAAATGCATATTAGTTCGCGTTTTCAATTCAATCACTCAGTGGGTGATTCGCAACGATCGCGTCAACTTGGTGAACGACACAAATATTGTATTTGTAATGCGTGTTTTGTTAGTTGTTTTAGACGTTGTGAATTTGTTTAATTATTCTATGCACACTTTCGCTTGCTTACCGATTGAAATATGAAGTAACGTTATATTATTATTATCTACATTCGAACGTTATTTGATTATCAACAATTTTCGAAAAAAAAAAAAAAATTAAAAAATAGTTACGATAAATGTGATGACAGTTGCTTATTTGCAAAATTGTGTCCAATGTTTTGATGAGCCAACAAAGTGCTAAAATAAATTACGTTTATATAAACAAATATTATCTCGTTTACGTACGTATATGTTATTCTATTATGGTATATAATTCCTTTATTTAATTAAAAAAAATACATTCAATCATAGGCATTTAAAGAATGCCATCTGCCCGCTTTCCGCCCAAATAAATAAAGCGTACACTCACCAAAGAAAACCATTGTACGTTAAATAATAAATATTAGTTTATTATAAATACATCAACATTGTTTATTGATTGTTTGTTAATGATAACTGATTTTTTGTAATTTTTTGGATATCCTCTTCTATCAGTGTACAGCGTGGTTATTATTATAAGTTTATTCGAAAGATTCATTATTTATCGAACACGATTTCATTCATGTATGTATGTGGCTGCCTCGGGTGGCTTTGCAGTAGCGCATCTTGTTAACACACTCTTCCAAAATCTTGGTGACGGTTTCTGGCTCTATCTTACGAATGGCTTGTCCGATATTCGTCGATAAAGGCCTGAATCGTTAATGAATTGTTCCAATAACGTCGGCCCTTACTAAAAAGTCGAGGGGCCAATTGACATCGTCGAGATAGCTAATAACACGATTATCGAACTTGGCGCTCAAAAGATCGAGTTTCACGTTGGCTGTGTATCATAGAACGCCATCCTGCCAAAACCAAAGATCGCCCAAGTCCAATCTTAAGTTTCCAGCCACTAAAATTCGTTTATCATGGCTCTGTAGCGTTTTCCAATGGGGCAATGATGTCACAGCCCCATAAACCGCACCAAACTGTTATTCTCTGAGGATACATTGGTTTCTCGATTATCGTGTACCAGTTTTTCGATCCCCAAATACGTAAGTTTAGCATGTTAATATAGCCGCCGAAATGAAAAGACCATTTTAAATTCGTTTCAACAAACGCATTGTTCGGTCTACACCGCATTGACTTTGGCAATAAGTTTCCAATATCTCCCAACGTTGTTCAAGCGTAAAGGGATTAATTTTGTAACGCGGATATGTGATATCTACTGAATTTCTGTCAAGGAAGAGCACTGTCACTGTCAATATAACATATAAACTTCCCGACCCCGGCATATGATCAGTCGAATTGTGATTTGCTTCAGAGCACAAACAGTTTTTTGGGGCTTTGCTGCATTATTTGAGCTTGTGGTCGCACCTAATGCAGAAACCTTGGCCATTCTGTCGGGCCCTTTGCAATTCTATGTTAGGTGGCCTGAGCCGAAGCAATTGAAGCAGCACTTAATACTTAGCTGAGGTCCCATTCTGCAGTTCACTCAACCGATTTTTATGCGTGATTTATCGAGGAAAATATCAGCTTTCTGCTGTGATAAAGTCATGTTGGCACGAACCTGTTCTCTGCTGTTTAGTATTGACAAGTTGACGCCTATCTCTTCCGTGGTTGTAGTAAGGGTCATTTGGTCGCCATATTAATACCCTTGAAAGAATTCAAAAAAAAATTTCTTTGTTTCGCTTTCAGATCGCTTAATTTTGTAATAAATATAAAACAAAATAGAAGGAGAGTATTTTTACTCTGCTGTTTCTTTTACATTTTCAGTCCTGTGCTCTTTTATGGATCGTGTTAGAATGGTTTACATATGTCTCTTATGCTCTGATACATAGGACATTGAGATATTTTAATAAGATTTCAAATGCTTTGGCTTTTGATTTTTTCATCTTCCAAAAAAAATTTCAAATTGTCAATGAATGAATTATATAAATATTTCTCACTATCATCTAGTATTTATTCATGTATTTCTAGATTTACTAAGAATAAACAAATAATTGCAAAATAAACAAATAATCAAAATGGCTGGCGAGGTACAAAAATTATATCTTTTTTTCAGGAGGGTCCACATTCCACGTTACCCGAAGATGAGTTCTTCGATGCCGTTGAAACTGGCCTGGAAAAGATCGAAGAAGACATGCAAATTCGCGCAAAGTTAAAATTGCAATCTCAGCAATCATTAACGTTGGCCCACGGGCCGCATCCATCCAACACAGAAAGAAATAATCCCAACTTAGAAGGATTCGGCACTGGCGGACTGGCGAGAAAACACGAATTATGGCCGGAGGTAATAGCACAATTAAGTTAAGCTTTTTGTTATGGTAATTTTAATTTCGTTTAATTTTCGTTTCATAGATCGATCGCGTTTGTAGAGAACAGTTACATTATGCTCGCGAAGGAGTCGGCCAGGGAGGTAACGGTTGGCAAATATTTGCTGATGAAGGTGAAATAAAAATGTATAAGCGGGAAGAGGAGGTAAATGGATTAGTCATGGATCCCTTAAAAGCGTATCACAGTGTTAATGGTGTTACGGCACGTGAAATGTGTCATTACTTCTTCATGCCCGAATTTCGAAATGACTGGGAAAGTAAGTACGGGAAAGTTGTTTAATCCACATACCCGTATTTAAATTTTTCGAATAAATATTAAATATCTCTTCACAACTTTTTGTAGCAACGCTTGAAGACTGCACGATATTAGAAAAAATATCACCAGACACATTCGTTTTCTTACAAACACATAAACGGATCTGGCCTGCCAGCCAACGTGATGCTCTTTTTTGGTCACATATGCGTAAAATTACTGATGCCCTGGATGAAGACGCTGAGGATATGTGGGTTGTTTGTAATAACTCCACGGATTACTCCAAACAGGAAGTTAGCTATGTATTATGTTAAATTATAATTTATATACTCGAATCTATCGGCCAGATCAGAGAAATACTGGTAGAAAATTGCAACAGTACTTATTGAGCGAAAGCAAAACACTCTAACTATTTATAGAAGTTTTGAAATCGTTTCCAGTTTTAATGAAAAGAGTCATACTCTTGCGCTTCTAATAAGTGTTTATACTATTTTAATTTGCCTGAAAACATTTATATATATACATATATATATTATATATATTAGACGAAACATGGGGCCTAAGAAAACATTTAAATAATATAAATTAGCGTTGGTTGGTTGGTGTTAGCGGTTGTATTTTTCGCTCTTTAAAGTTTTTATGTCTGCTAAACTGGAATTACCTCGATTTCAGAAATAAATAAATGTGTCAGAGACTCTTTTATATAATTTATATACTATTATTAATAAGGACTTGTTTGTGCCGGCTTAAGGTTGATCGTAACCAAGCCAAAGTTCTCTAATTGCAATGGACTTTTCCATTTACAATGCTTAAGTGTTTCTCCAGCTGATTAATAGTTTCTGTTTAGCTCTTAACAGTATTTTCCATCAAAACTGTGCTACTATCCGCCGAAATCCCTACCGCTCGCACTCTGGCCGACAGTGGGATGGTGAGCTCAATGAGCGTGCCACATAATCCATCGATCTTGAGTGTAAATACTTCGTTGCAATAACGTGCCGGAGTGGTACGAAACTTAAGAAACTCAAGAGCTCAGAGCAAATGGCAGGCCTTCGGCTAACGAAGATTTACTTGAAGAAATTAAAACACTCAAGTGGGGTTATGTCCTGGAATTGTCCTGATAAACTGCATTCAAGCAGATAAACATTGCTCTTAACCAAATTGAAGAAATGCTATATGAAATAAAGGCAATGCATAGTAGTGAATGAGCTCACTCATTATTGCTAAACTTTGGATCGCAATGGCACCGAAAAAGTCAGCTTGAATTTAGCTAACCTGGTTATTTTTGCTTAGTTTGTAGTAAACTTATTAATAGAGGGTTATGCTTTGGCCGATTCTTATATGCAGAGTGTCCGAAGCAAAATTAAGTATAATATAACAACCAGTGATGCTGCGAAAAGTTTTATAACATCAATAATTTTAACACAATTTTTTCAAAAATATGAAAGTTTTTCCGTTTCCAAAACAAGGCGCATTTAAAAAGTAGTATCAGCAAAGCAGCTGGTTTAGTTTTTTATTTTATTTTTATATTTTGATATTTTAGGGATAAAAAACAAAAACAAAATACATTGCGTTTGTTGTTTTTGCTCTATTGCTGCTACCTGTTCAATGTAACATAATTACTTGATGTTGTATACTTTTATTATTTATAAAAAACTATACCCTGACTCAGCCCTACATAACTTGAGTATAATTTTTAAATCAATGAAAATTTAATTAATTAAAATTACAAAACCATATTTGAGCATTCGGTTTTGAAAAATTTAATTTGGGTCGGCTGCAAAAAAGATTGGAAGAATAAATGTGTGCGATGTGGTGAGGTCTACAAACACATTCAAGCCAAAAACATCATTTTCTCCTGGGTTTTAGTAGACTAGCTTTAATTAATTTATTAGTCCTCCAACTCCTGTGAATCAGACTCAGGACATCTGATCCCAAAACGCCCCAACTTAGTCCACTAGATTGTGCTTGTGATAAGTCTTACTTGCGCTAAGGCATTTCATAATCGCTCGGATTAAAGTGACTAGTTTAAGACCCTGGGCTTAATTGAATGCTCGCCGACTGCGCACGATTTACCCTTTGCTCCAAGTTGTTATGCTATGTCACTTCCCTACATAGAGCCAATTACAATATATGCATACATGCCTGCTGTGATTTATTGTTCGATATGACATCGACTTGATTCACGATTCGACTTTCTGCACAATAAATGGGCAGGATCAAAGGTGTGAAAATATAACTTCTCAAGAAAGGGCTTAAAAGACCCGTAAGACGTGGCGCCAAAAAAAGCTAATTTTATTAACGTCTTCGCTTCAAATTACCCCAAGCGAGAATACTTACCTAAACAATTTTGTAGTGCTGTTCAATGTAATCGTTAAGCTTAAAAGAAAAAGTTGAAACTTTTTTAATGGAAAAGTACTTATAAAGGTGGTGGTTGGAAATAGGCTGGAACATTTTTTATTTAGTTATTCATAAGATAAAAATTTCGATTAATTCTATCATTATTTCTTTATATTCTAGTCAAAAAATGGCAAGTGTGTTCGTATATTTTTGACGGTGATTTTAGCATGCCAGACGCATTTACCACCTGGAAAAACAAAAAACGATGATCTTACCCGCGATGAATTAACATGTAAAATCACATACTGCTCTGTTGGTAAGCTACAAGGAAGTGGTGAATCGATGATTAAATTATTACAAAGTTTTCATTTTTATGTTCAATATAGTAAATCCTGGTGGTTGGGCGCCTGCCTCCGCTTTGCGCGCTGTTTACAAGCGCGAATATCCCAAGTTCCTTAAACGTTTCACCGGATACGTGATAGATCAGTGCAAGGACAAACCAATAATGTTCTGATATTAGCAAATATCCAGAACTTTTTGCGACAAAATAATGGAATAAAGCTTTGATATCTATTATGGTGATTTCCTTAATTAAAAGTTAATAGTAACTAAGAATTGATGCTGTACAAGTAGAATAAACTGATGTACCGTCTTGATGTGTAATTTTTTTAATTAGCTACTGTTATGCGAACTTATTCAACACATTTTTTTTTTTTTGCAATAAGATTAATATTCAAAAGTTTATTAAAATTTGTTTGTTCTGTACGAAACAGAAATATGTATGTAGTTTACTCAAACATTGTTTGATATTTTAGTTCACGTTGGAAGTTTAAAAGCCACGAAACTATGGGGCTTAGCAAACTGATGTGAATATGAATAAGCGAAAAAGTGTATACTGTGAAGTGTCCAAACCAGTTATTGTTCTTATAGTTCAAATGACATAAATGTAACTAATCAATCTATATAAAGGCAATCATTTTTTGTATTAAAATAGAGCTTTCGCTCTTAAGCTTAGATCATTTATATTTGCGGATGACTGAACTGAAATTGGAAAATACATAGAAGTATTTATTTTGAATATATTAATAAGATTGTTGGGATAATATCGCTTCAAGAAATTACTGAATAAATTATTTTCGCACTATATCATTTTCATATTTTTGAAGAGGGATAGTCAAGGCGATGTTAGAATCAAGTGATGCAGTTGATATAATTGAAATCGTTTAGTTTATGCTCAAACGATCTAGGGGTACTAGAGCTAGACATCTACAGAGAAGGTGCTCGACTGCCTTTTATTTACTTTACTTGAGGGTGCCTTTTTCCTGCTTTCGGAATGAACACAACCCTCGCTTTTCTCCACGAAACAAGACCATAGTTAAACTCCAAACATCCTATGAGTATCGTTCTTAACCATGGTACCAAAAGATGGCTTACCTTACCGAGCTTGTCTCTGCGGTCTATGAGTGCCACTATCAAGGGCTTTTTGGCATTTTGACTGGCCGCTGCCGCTGCTTTTGATGTTTTCGGTTTTTCTCTATAGAGATTTTTCGGCTTTGCCATCTCGCCTTTATACTTTTGCTCTTTCGAAGGTACTGAAGCTTCGCTATCTGCAGAACGTTGCCTTTTCATTGCTAGTTTTGTTGCACAGATTTTCATTTTTGATTTCCTCTCTAGCCCAAGCCAACCATTCCTCCTCCTGCTTGGTCAGGTTGGACTTGCTGCCAAATCGTAGCCTTGTATTTTGTTTTGGCATCCAATTTCTCCTTATCTGGCTTGATCCTTGGCCTGGTTTTACTATCCGATACAGCATATTTGGACCCTGCCAGAGAACGTAGAAGAGCCCCTTCTTCAACAGTATTAATGCTCCCAACGCCTTCGTGGTACGAGTTCTCTTGGACAATGGCACCTCCGCGATGCAGAGCGCTTTTCGTTTGTTTGGCAGTAGTACTGCGACCACTGTAACCTGCTCCCGTTACAGTGGAAGTTTGGCGACACGGCTTGTAGCCTCACCGTGCCCGCCGGTGGTAGCAGCCTTATCTCTCACCGACGTGTGGACTGATATTCCAGCCCGAGTTGTTTCCTCTTCGACGTCCAAACGAGTTTTGTTTTCGAGAATCCCTACCCTTAACATTTTATTCCTGCTATCAGGAACCTCTCAGCAATGACCTTTGTAATAGCCCCCCTGTCCCACCTAGGGGTAACATGTAAAGTTGACCATCAAGAGGGGGCGGGGAGGTTCACGCTTTGGTTTTAGCTAGACACCACTTGCTTGTATTGCTGCAAACAGTGGTGCTCAATGCCCCGAGCTGAGCCGATTTTGCAAACCTAGAGCAAGGAGTATGACAGCTCATTTCACACGAATTAACACATTTGTCCAATCAGTCGTTGTCCAGACGGCAACGAAGTAATGAGCGCAAACTGCATTGATTTTTTTCGTATATTACCAACTCAATCTCAGTTTTTTAGTAAACGTTGCCATTATCCCCGTTACGTAAGAAAATCAAATATATCCTTCAAAATCGCTGAGATTCGGTTAACATATATAATAGGTAATAAAATTGAATAAGGGGGCGTCCATAAATTACGTGAGATATTTAAGGGGGGAGGGGGTCGAGTCAAATCTCATCTATTCTTACGCTGGAGAGAGGGGGCGGTCTCGGCAAATATCACGCAATTTTTTTTCTGATTGAAACAAAAAAAAATTATACAATTTTAGTCCATTATCCAGATTGTACATGCTTAAGATTTAATCTTAAGCGTAATCGTAGTATGATTAAGATCATTCACTAATTCGTTCGAAAGAAAATAATTTTATTCATACTTCGACGTTATAAATTACTGCTGTCAAACCACCATATTTGTTTTATACCAAATAGCTCAATTTAATCTGAATTTACGGTACAGTGTAGCCCGTCGTTTGTTTTCGCGCCACTATCAGCCGAACGTGCGACTCGATGAACAAGAGCGTACGAGCTGAGTGGTAGCGATACACCTACAGGTTCCAACCTTCTTTGTTTAGAGAGAGCCAATATTTACTCCAGGTACATTGCAGTTGATTCATATCAAATCTTTATGCGTGCCTATTTTATTTTATTTTTTTTTAGTTTTTTAACGAGCGCGAATGTCAACAAATTTTTATTAAGGCCGGCGGGCCAATTAGATGTCCTAAATTCAGTAGTTTTCGCGAAGCGTTGTTGGATGAGAAAAAAAACAATTAGCCAAATGAAGTTTTG
The DNA here is from genome assembly GCF_028408465.1 of Anastrepha ludens. NCBI lineage: Eukaryota > Metazoa > Arthropoda > Insecta > Diptera > Tephritidae > Anastrepha > Anastrepha ludens. Next base: position 74,251,973 of record NC_071500.1, read on the forward strand.
GGGATAGTTTAATATATATTTGAACTAAAAAAAAAATTTGTACAATCTCCAACAATATATTGTAAGCCGAGTTATCAATAGATTACCAGAGCGCCTTGCCACTGAAGTATCCAACTTCTGTACAAGATACAACTTGCAATTTTCATCTGAAAACAAAAAAAAAAAAGATTATTAATTTTGATGTAATTATCTTCGATGTGAACTAAGAAAATTGGGAGAAACACGTAAAATTCGAATTTTTGGGGAAGGTAGAAAAAAAAGTGGTTTTTCAAGGAAAAAAAAAACTCTTCAACTGGGTAAAAAAGTCGCTTAAAAAAAGTTTTTGGATGTTTTTTTTAGTTCACATAGAAGAGAAAACAATACTGAAGATAACGCATTTTGAATGAAATGGATAGCTCGTTTAGTTTTTTTGCAATCGTGTACATAAATTAGGTAAAATCGTGAAAAGCCGAGAAAACGCGCTTCAAACTACAACAATAAGCGCACGGTTGCTCGACGCCGCACTACGCTCGGCTCTGTAGCTCTGCAAATACTTGGAATTTAACTCTGAAAATTTGTGTCTCATGCTCTTGAATATCTAAGCTATTGATTTCAGGAAAAAAAAAATCGATTTTTTTGACCTTTTAATTGGCCCGCCGGCCTTAAGAGATGATCAGAACTGCTGCAGCCCATCCATACCCCATCACTTAGGTTGATTGACGTTTGATAATTCCGGACTTTAAAGAACATGACGGAAAGTCATTTGCTCTATTTCTAATACGCCTACCGATTCAACCGCTGAATGCCTTTATCAGCACGCCTTATGATCTCTATTGCCCAAGTATACGTGATGATTTAGAGAAAATATGCTGCAGTACATGCGGTATTTACTTCGCATCTATCACAAGAGCTGCAGAGCACAGGCGAGCAGCTCACATTGCACCAGCTAAGCAAGCGCGACCCTCACGGATTGTCGAAAGACGAGCTAATGAGTAACTGTGCGCAAGCGTCAACGGCTTAGAGTGGATAGATCAGAACGAAGTTGAAGGAGCAGATGATTTTACTGAAAATCATATGGACATGTTGGTCCCAATAGTCTCTCTTGAAACCGCGCATGATTCTCCATGGACTGAAATAGAGTAGATATTCTTTTTTTAATCGCAGTAGTTACGATTTAAGTCTTCTACGAGTATTATTAAATTTTATTACACTTATAACTCTCAGCAATATTGATTACTAGTCGTAAATAAAAGCACGAAGCAATTTTTTTTTCTTTTTACAATAACAATCTAACGCGTTTACATAAGAAACCCACATTTTTAAAGATCTCACGTGAGATTGGGGGACGGGGAGGGGGTTGAATAAAATCTCACGACATCTCATCAGGGGGGGGAGGGAGGTACAGAAAATTGAAAAAAAAAAACACCTCGCTTAATTTATGGACGCCCCCTAAGTAATGAGTCACAATCACTCACTTTTTGCCAAACGGGCATACATGTACGTAGTTGCGGTCGGTCAGGTGGAAAGAAGAGAAAGGGCAAGTTCTAGAGGCGCAAAACGATGGTTTTGCTCGTATACACAAAGAGAAATATACACGAAGTAAGTGCGGTGTCGATTTGTCTTTGCCTCAGCACTAAGCAAGGGTACGGCAAACGTACATACATTACGTACATATATTAATGTATGCATTTTTTTGTATGAACAAATGTAGCTTACTTGATGTTTTGGCAATATTTTGGTTTGCCTATTTTTAATTTTGTAGGATTTTCATATAAAATATTTTATAGTTGTCTCATTTTAATATTTATATCACATAAAAGTAGACAATTTTATATTTAACATACATGTATGTACATGTTTTTATTTAATAAAAATATATGCCCGTTACTCAATAAAATTTGTCGTCCATCAGTTGAAATTCCAAATATTGTATTATACTTAGAAAAACAAAATACCTTCATAGGCGCAGAAGCGACAGCGATGACCGCTTTGCCGCCAAACATTCTAAAATGTACAACGCAAGGGTATTTTTCCCAAAGCAAAGCTCGTGCATTCGTAAAACGAGCCCACCACATAAGCAAAATTATCATATTTGGGCTGAAGACCAACCCGAAGCCACTACATCCATTGAAAATAACCGTTTGGTTCGGCTTATGGGCTGGAAGAATCATCGGCCCATATTTCTTTAAAGGCGAGGCTGACGTCAATGTAACAGTGGCGATCTCTATCGCACCATGATAAACGGCTTTTTGATGCCGGAAATTGAAGCCCGTAATCTCCACAATATTTCGTTTCAATAAGGCTCTACTTGCCATATAGACCGTGTAACAATGGATTTACTGCGTCGTCGTTTTGGTAGACGTATTTGATATTGTTGGAATGCTTCAGAAAAAAAGTTTAAGCTTTTTAGTCTTATGTTGTATCTGCAGTACATGGTAAAACATATATCGCTGGTGTAGACCGTTACAGGTACGCGATATGCATACGAGTTTGCTCAAAAAATCAAATTTCGTTGGTACACTCGTCTCGAAGATATGTTCACGGTTTTAGCAATAGCATGTTGAGTTTGTTTGTGAGAGCAAAAATAAGACAAGTGTTTTGCGTGCTCCGTGATTTTCTGCTATCGTCTTTTGGCTCTCTTTTGAGACGATTGGGCTTTGGTTTCGATGTCATTATGATTCGTCACTAGTTATTACCATTTTAAGCGAATTTGGAATATCGTTGACATCATTCAACAATTCCTGAGCGATACTCATGGTACGTTGTTTTTGGCCAAAATTCAGCAATTTTGGCACGAACTTGGCTGCCACACGCTTCATGCTCGAAATTTCGGAAAAGATTGCAAGGCATGAGCGAACTGATATGCCGATATGCCGACATCCTCAGCAACTTCTCTAATTGTGATTCAACGTTTCTCCATAACATTTTTCTTCACTTTCTCAACATTTTCATCGGTTATTTACTGCCTGTCCAGAACGAGCGTCGTTATTTAAATCTTCACGACTTTCTGTGATAAGCTTGTACCACTTTTTGGACTCAGAGTACTCACCGTATGCCACTGTCAACATTTCAAGTGTTTTTGAACCATTTTTTTTTGTCTTTGAACCATGTTTTTCGATAGGCCGTCCAACCTGTGTCCAATGAGTGCGGCAAACTCTGGTCCCATTCGACCTTGCCTCTCCACATTCGCTGTAAGAGAATTTTCGCCCTAGTTAGCGTTGCGCCGTTAAAACCTAGCGAATCCTAACAGCGAGCTATTGTAGATAATGCAGACTGTTTAGAAGTACAGGTACCTCCAAAGTGTCGGGCTAAGGAAAACAACAAATTATCTTTAAAGGGATCCCATGTTAGTCCCAACAACTCGCCACATTGCAGTTATGGTGTTCGAACGCAATGTGGCTGGTTGAGTGACTGCACTTGGAGTGCATAGAAGTTGAAGCTGAGAATATACGGTCAAAATATGCAATCTCTCATCTAACGACCGCTTTAGGCAATTAAGGCAAAGTGAGCGCTTCTTGGCTTCTTTTTAGCGAAGATTTTCAGAAAGATTGAAAAATCGCTGACAGTGGTAAATTCGATGATTCAATTTTCCCTTCCTTGTAAGTTTTTCGGGTACACGAACGGCAATACGTAATAGTTAGTACAAACCAACGATGATAGCTTTACCAGGTTTGGCTATTAGCTATGGCGAAAAACAAAACTGTGCGAACAACTTCGGCTGCCACGTCACAGAAACACTCGACAACCGAATTTTGACTGCTCAGGGGTTGTTCAGATGGAGTAACATAAGCGCAAATTTTGTTGAGTTTTTGCATATATCACCAACACAATCTCAGTTTTTTTTAAACACATCCCCTGTTTCGTCAGCTCATTCTGTCAAATTCGCTGAGAGCTGGTTCACGGTCTGATATTGGCCACACCTGTACAAACCTTTCGACTATGGTAGGAATTATTGCGTACCAGGACGCATTATTTTATTGCTTTTATGTTACCAGATTAGAGGTTTCCTGCTCTGTGCTCAACTTCACAAAATAACAAATCCAAAGTTGAAAGCAGTTTAAAGTAAACTATTGATGGTCTCGACATATTGAACAAATATAAAAATAGTGCTTGCATTGTGGAAATTTACTTATTGGGGTAAAGTATCCCCCTCTATAATGAAGTCTGTTGCGACCAGATTGTGAAATTATTTCCCACAAGGACTTTAAATGACGACAAAGAAGTTGTAAGACTTTTTGTAAAATTACATACATTTAAATATAAATTTCTTATTATTATTATTATTTTTGTTTTTTTTTTTATTAACGCATCGTAAAGTATAAACAGAATAACGTTTGAAATTACAACTAATACAACTAACGAGCAATTTTTATTGAACGTATATATTAAAAAAGGAAAAACTAAGATGCCTCAATATTCATAAATTCAATGTATAATTGTATAAATATAATATATAAGGTACAGCTGCTACTGGGTGCCCATCTGGTCTAAAACTGTTTTACGCTTGAACCGCCGACGATGAGTATTTGGCTGGAGCAAAGCCAATGCTTCAGCATTGACATGTGTACTTAAACGTTGTCTGTGAGCCATGACATATTTTTTCGTCACGTCAGTGACGAGCAGCATACCAAGATCACGATGGAGGTCGAGATTTCTCACATAGTATGGAGCATTGACGATGTTGCGCAATACTTTATTTGGAATCGTTGGATAATAGTCATGCAAGATTCGTTTGCGCATCCCCATAGGTGAATGCCATACGTCCAGACTGGTTTAAGAATTTGATTATATAGCAGTAGTTTGTTGTTCGTTGACAGAATAGAGCCAATAAGATAAAGGTTTTTTGTTTTTAATTCCTGTTCTTCACGCTTTTTCTTGACATGCGCTTATTATCATTGATAGCAAAATTTAAAATATCGATATAATGATTGAATATAAATTTTTCTGATGGAACTCAGAATGATTCCGGTCCCGCATTTGGAATATGAGACATTACATTTTTTTCTTAGTTACCAAATTTAAAATTACCAAGACAAAGACTTAAAAATGATCATATCTGCAATATACCGGGTCCGGCACTCGATTTAAAAGGCCATCAATTTAGTTTGGAAAATTACTTTTATTCAATCCAAAGAAAAAAATGTGTGAAAATAATACAAAATTAAGAATCAATTTACTTTAGCTCGATATGAACACCTTTTGCCTTGACTATGGCATTGAGACGGTCCAGAAACGAATCGCAAGCTGCCCGAATGTAACTTGCGGGTATTTTGGCCCACTCGCGGAGAATGGCTTGGTTCAATGCCTCGCGTCTGGTGAATTTGAGAGACATTGTGTGGGCGTTATGAAGTTCGGAACGTTGAGTTTTAGCTATTCTTGGTTCACTCGAGCTTTGAGAGACGGTGTCGGGTCCTGTTGAAATGTCCATGATCTGCCACCGAAATGTTTGTCTCCCATGGCTTCAAAGTGACCTCCAGAATACTTTCCCGATAATACCTCGCATTTACCTTGACGCCGGGCTCGATGGAAACAATTGGAGAGCGCCTATCTGCGATTACAGCGGCCCAAATCATTGCCGATGGCGGGTGCTGCCTCCTGGTGGCAAATCGATGACTCAAATTCTCTTACGAACGATTGGTCAAATAAACCCTATCGTTTTGGGAGTGTACGAATTGATCAGGTTTTCATGTTGAAGGCTTTCGGCCAAGCGAAGCAACTCCTTCGTTCTCTCAAGTCTGACTTGTTGCTGCTTTGGTATGGGATCATGTGTCTTTTGGTTCTTGTAAGGTTTGACTATGAGATAATTTTTCAGTATGCGACGGTGCTTGCGGCAGGCCTGTAGTATGCACGCTGTGAGAGATGCAACAATCTGCTCGGGAAATAAAATGTTAAACAAAATCGTTATTTGCTACATACTTACAGGCGGAAATGAATTTACGAGGAAGTCACTGAAACATACAATTTTACCGTTTACCGTGGAATGGACGTGTCGCATGCAACGTTTTCACTGACGAACGAATTTTTTGATAGTACAGTGTGACAGATAGACAGTGATAGTGTTTCATCATTTATTTTTATCATTATCAGAAATATGAAAATCTTTTACTGCTAATGTGCACTACAAAATGGCGTTTCCGTATCAGAAAATTAGTGATTGTTTAAAGAAATCCCCAAAAAGATAAAGAAAACAAGAATTGCCATATTGAAATATTGTTATCCTGGGTTATTATATATATTATATAATTGGCGCTTACACCCTTCTTGGGTGTTTGGCCGAGCTCCTCCTGCTATTTGTGGCGTGCGTTTTGGTGTTTTTTCACAGACGGAGGGACCAACAGCTTTAAGCCGACTCCGCAAGGCAGATATTGTTTTTTTATTAGGAGCGTTTTTTATAGCAGAAATACCGCCATTGAATATAATGTGAAATGCCAAAACTGTTACGAACTGGAAAATGAGAATGATGCGAAAAGTTTTGAATTAATAGAAAAATGTATTTTGATACATATTCTGAAAATAAATTGCACGTTATCAACGTTCGCGTCTCGCCTGGGAGACATTTCGTTTAATATGAAAATCTAATAGAAACACCTGCATGTTATTCATAAAAAACTATGCGCTTATTTTTTTCTTCTTAATTGGTGCGATAACCACTTACCACCTGCTGGTACTGCATCGAATACTTTCAGAGCTAGAGTGTTTGTTTCCTTATGACTTGATCCAGCCTGTTATATCCGCCGTCACCAACGTTGGTTGGTTAAAGTGGCGATTCTTCCAGAATCCAAATAGCGCTTTCGCGCCATTTTGTTGCCACATCCTCGTTGCCAACTTGTTTAACGGTTTTTTACAGCATAACTATATCCAGTCTGTGCGGTTAAGGAACCTTATTAGGTTGTTAACGTCTAAGCCAGATAGTTGTTCGAGATTCTCGAACAGCGGTTGGCCCAGGGTTAACAGTCTGTCCTTCCATAGGGCAGGGCATTCACAGAGGAAATGGAAGATTGTCTCCTTTTTCTCCGGTTGTTTACAACTGTGACAGTATGTATTGTGAGGGATACCCATTTTGGCTGCTTGTTCTCCGATAGACCAAACCACCGTACAAAGGTACAAAAATCTTCCGCAGAATATTTTTCTCAAACACTCTAAGTGGCGATTCATCGGATGTTGTCATCGACCACGCTTCTGCGCCATACGTTAGGACGCGCATGATGAGAGCCTCGAGATAGGACTTTACTACTTAATTGCCTACTTAGTCCAAAGTACCACTTGTTGGCAAGAGAGGTTCTACGCTGTATTTCAAGGCTGACATTGTTATCCGTGTTAATGCTGTTTCCTAAATAAATGATGTCTTCTACAATTTCAAAATCATAACTGTCAACAGTGACATTGGTGCCTATACGCGAGTGCCCCGACTGTGTTTGAAGACAGGAGATACTTTGTTTAGTCCTCGTTCACCATCAGACCCATGCGCTTCGCTTCTTTATCCAGTTTGAAAATGGAGAACTAACAGCGTGCTTGTTAAGGCCGATGATATCAATATCATTGGCATATGCTAACAATTGTACGATCTTATAAAAAATGTACCTCAGCTATTAAGTTCTGCGGCTCGCACGTTCTTTTCCAGCATTAGGTGAAATAAGTCACACGGCAGCTAGTCATCCTGTCTGAAACTTCGTTTGGTATCAAACGACTCGGAGAGGTCTTTCCAATTCTGACGGCGCTGCAAGTATTGAGTAAAAGCATTCTGCATTCTCTGGATGGCAGTCACCGGATCGGCGTCCTTGTTCTAACAGGAAAACGCCCCGGTCTTGAAACCTTCTGTAAGCCGCCGAATTTTTTGCCGTTGTTCCTATTGGAGAGGCCCGAAAGTGGTGAGCTGCTTCGACAGTATGCAGAAGAATTGTCCTGGCCACTTCCAAGTGAATAGCAATCAGTGACTTTCCCCACTTGCGTGGACTTCTACACACGGAACCATTAGACTATTAATAATAATAAAAAAAATGTATCAACCGATAATATTCCTCATATTATATTCCGGCATGGAAATTTATAGCAGGATCTCCTGATCATGAAAACTTAAACTAACAAATGTGCCATTCAGTGAACAAAGAATAACTTAATAAACTCTGAATTATTAAGCAAAGAAGAAATAAAATTTTAAATCAACAAACTATGGAACGAACAAGTTCCACTCAAAAGTGCCGAAGATGCACTAGAATGATCAACAGTTACAATAACATTTTGAGCCCAGATATGGAAATTATTTATATAATTAAAATGCCTTTAAAATTAAATGAAATATTCAAAAGAGTAATTGTGAGACCTGTAAAGAGAATGAGCAATATTATAATTAAAACAGAATATAAAGAAGTACTAACAGGAAAAGATACGCTATATGGAATTAAAGACAAATGTGAAAGTTATAATGTTTTAACAATTTGCAAATAAACAAATGTTATTAACGTATTTATAGTAACGATTTATGTATAACTATAATAGTTAATAGTTTAAATTCTACTTGTAATACCATCAATGACCATCACGTACCAACAATAGAAAAAATAAGTCCAGGCGTAATTTTGCTTAATAAATTCAGCGGTACAATAGAATCTGATAAAATGTCAGATAAATGTACTGCACGTTGTAATATTTTAATGACTTACTATATAATAATATCGAAGTAATGCTAGTTAAAACAATCCCTGCAATATAATATTTATTATATATTAACAGTCCACTCTTTTAGAGAAGGACCAAACGAAATACTTTCCGAATAAATTTTTCCAAAAAGGCAACATTCTCCTAAGGCCTAATATGCATAACATCCGTGATGGCCATATCACTCCTTATTTTGCTAAATATCAATAAAGATTCAATATATAGAAAAAGAAGTAGTGAAGCCTTGCATAAGCGAAACAGTTACCCCGTCACGAGAAACGAATTACAAACCAACATACAACAAATTCAATGACTTACCTTTCTATTGATGACCGAGGATAATCACCTTTTAGAGGCAAGGAGTTAACACAACCCATATGATATGATGCATACATATATAGCCAAATATAATATATATTTGAACTAATTAAAGTACTCATATTTCTTTATATTGCCGAGTAAACTTTTCCATTTCATTTTAGCTAGAAACATAATGTCGACATAACTATGATTGAGAAAAATTAAAAACTGAGGCCTTGAATCAGGGTCGATTGGCGTAGACCTTCTTTTTCACGTGGCCCCAAAGAAAAAAGTCACAAGGAGTTATATTACAAGATATCGGTGGCCAATTGTGATCACAGAGATAAACGGTCCGGAAACTTTTCCCGTAAAAGATCAATGGTTTCGTTGCTTGTGTGACACGTAGCGCTGTCTTGTTGAAAATAAACGTTGCCCAGATCAATACCATCCAATTCCAGCCATAAAAAATCGTTAATCATCTCTCGATAGCGCAATCCATCCATTCATAACACCTGTTATTGAAAAACCCTTTAGAAAATTTCGAGCATTTCACAATAAAAAAAAACTCTCAAAAATCGTGTTGATTTTCGAGCCTCTACAAACTTACACTTGCAAAATCTAATGGGTTTTAAAGAGGTTTAAACTTCGACGAAAATTTGTTGAATTATTTTATTTAAATTTGCACAAAGTTTGAAACTTGGATTTATATGGTTTTTGCAGGGAAATTAACTATATTTTCATAAAAAAGTTATTAAAATTAAATTCGAAACACACAAATTCTCAAGTCCCTGAACTATAGTTATTTATCGCAATGCGCTGGTGGCTTAGTCCTATAAAACCCGATCTGCGCACATAACTGCAGGTTTTTAAACGGATCCTTACTTTTAACACAAATTCAACCCAAGCAAATTTGTTTACAAGTATTAGGAAAAATATTTGGGCACGAGAGGATTTATAATTTGCATTTAAAACTTAATCACTAGGCCTTAAAGGGTTAAACACTTTTTGTTCAAAGCCTCATTTGTTTGTTTAACTTACATACGCGTATACTCGTTATTGTAGGATAAGATTAAAGCTTTAATTTGAGTATAAGCTGAAGTCTCTAGCGTACGAGTATCAGTGCTTTGAGAAAAGTGGGGGTAGATGAAATCCCCAGAAACAAGTTCTTAAAGATTACGAATATGTATAAGAAAAAGATGGTAAAATATTGTTGCCAATTCTATCTCTTGCTATGTCGTTTCAAAATCAGATATCACAAAGAAAACAGTCAAATTATAAGTAAACAAAGTGTTGTGATTTGTAATTTTGGATAATTTAAAATAAAATTGTTGAAAAACTAGATTTATGGGCATTTTCTATTGCACTTGATGGGTTGGGAATTTCAACGAACACTTCCTCGGAAAATATTGACAGATGCATACAATCTCCTCGAAATGGACGAGGAAATTAAGGTAAAAATAAATTAATTTTCTTCAAATAAAAAATGCTTTACGTACGTATTTTGTGTTCTTAAAGAAGGAAGTCGGAATTTTGACAACTTTTCATTATCAATTCACCGATTGTTTAGGTAATGATTTGTATTCCCCAATGACCCAATTTACGAACCTTTTTACCACAAAAAAGAAAAAATCAATGCTGTTTTGGAAGTTAGATATTTGGATTAAAAACCCGTGCGAGTACATATACAAATGACCAATAAAATAGGGACCCGGTGTTTTTCCAATAGATTTCCTAGTTCCACTCAGAAATGTTTAAAACCGTTATTGAAAATTCCAGTTTTTACTTCTTTACAAATTTAAAATACTAAGTCACGTTATTAGTTGCACAGATTTGTTTATTTTATTGTAACGTAACTTTGCGTCGCCACTAAAATAGATGCTTTGTGTATAATTTTTGTGTTTTTTTATATAAGTGAAAACTATTGAATTTACATAAAAAAATTTAGCCAGAAAGCAAACGGTAATAAAGCAAAATTATGTTATTTCTCAAAGAATTTATAAAGCGAAAAAGTTGATCATGTGCACCTGGTTACATTTAACAATATTATATGCAGCTGATAACCAGTTAGAAAATCATCTGTTCCAATCACTATGCAGAACCGCTAACCTACTCTTAGTATAATTTTCAGCATCCACCTATCCACAGACGTCCTAAAATACGCAGTAGGGGGCAAAATAAAATTTTCGAATTCGCGTTGTTGTTGGCATCCGGCCGCACAAAAGAATGATATAATCTTTCAATACAAACCTTTATATGTTGTATGTATTTATGGATCAATTTTTAACTATTCGCAAATTTTAATTTTTTTTATATTGTAATTAAAATGGATTGTTTTGTTTCATAAAGAGGTTACATGATAATTAAAAAAAAATATTTGAAGTTGTTTCATCCTACAAATAAGGTATGTATCTTCCGTGTTAAAAAACTTGCTGCGAATGGGAGCGGCTACTTCAATTTGTTCCACGGAAACATTTTAAAGTTTACCAACAATGCTGGCAAGGAGCATGCAGAAGACTGATTAAGTTCATACAAAAGCGTTCGGCTTTTCATAAGTAAAAATATTTTGTGGAATATTATTACATTTACAATTTTAAGAATTATAATATATCACAGTTTATTTTTTTAAATGTATTTTTGGAATAAACAAAGTTTTTTCCCCTTCCGTCAGTAAACTGTTTTTGTTGCATATAGTGTAAATAAGCAATGGGAATTAAAACAAATTGATTTTATTTCCAATCTTTGTTAGAAATTACTAAGTTGTATATAGAGTATATTGAAAACAATGGAACTGTATAAGTTTTAAATTATCATTGATTTTCCAAGAACTGAGAATACTTATATAGTTTCATAAAGTCGTTAATAAGAAAAATCATAGAATATCGTCGTCAAAAATACCATTACTTTTTCTAATGCCATTTTTACCTAAGTATGCCGATGTGGTAATTATGATCAGCTGATTTATATATGTGCAAAATTCAGGTTTGTTATATAAGTAAAATTATCTAAAAACTTTTGAGCTTTTTAAATAAACATCACATCTAAACACTTCTTTCAACTTGATTTGCTATTTTTCACATTACGATTTTACATTAGTTACTCATTATTAGAAAGTGTTTCAGTTCGTTTCTGTTTTTCTGTTACACGTTGATTTGAAATGCCTCCCTTTGCAATTTCTGATTGCCCCGTACCCGCGGTGAAGTTTGAGTTTTCGATTTGTCGTTGGAGTCAGAAAAACGGGCCGGGGGATTTATATGATCCTGATAATTTGGTGGATAGTTGGAAATGCTAAATATAGAAGAAAAATATTAATTTTGTGAGAAATACCAACTAATATTACTTTTTACCTAAACGTGGTTTCTTCGTTGTGACTCGAGTAGCCGCTAGAACTGCGTACATGACGTTTGCCACTTGTACCTGATTTTCCACTTTTGCGTGCCACAAATGGTGGTTTAGATTTTCTCGTCAAACTTGTTGGCGTAGTTTCCGATGATGAAGATGTTTCATCTTGGGTATCTATTCGGATAAAATACATTATTTAATAAAAACATGCGCGTAATTAGGGGTATCCTTAAATTTGTGAATATAAAAGTATGTATCCTTGGTTGTTTCCCTAATGTTAATAGAACATAATGGAGCTGGAATAATGCAACAGTTAAGATATTTTGAGGTAGCCCAAGCTCCATTTTAATCCAAAAAGTATACTTATTGTAAATGTAAACTGAGAGGTTGCCCGGTTAATCAATTACTCGATGAATTACGATTTTAATACAATACTTAAGGCCAAAAATCTATAAATGATTTAATAATTTAAGAAATATGCAACCAAAATTGATTGGCTTATTTAGGAAGACGGCGGAAATAATTTTAACTATGAACATTTATTCATCTGCTTTTGGAATCAAAATATTTCGAAAAGCAAATAATAAACTCAAAGTTCAAAGGTGCTTTATAACCGCTCATCTTACAATTAGATTAGATTAACATCTTGATATCGTATCAAATAAGATAATCTTTAATTTAATGATCAGACTTTGATTTTGACCCGAGAAATACTTGAATATCAATAGGAAACATATAATTCGATACATAATTTAATATTGAAAATTTAACTAAAAATAAAATCAGGAAACAAAGGACACCCCTACTCGACATATAAAAGCCATGTTCGATTTTGTTATTACCACGTTGTGTTCGGTATTTCGCTGAGTTCATGGCGCGGGCAGACACGTCGTTGTCAGACTCGGAGCCTAGTGTGTCATATTCTGTAATTGGTATGTGAAGAGTTAGGATTTTCCTAACTTCGGAATCTGTTGAACCTGGATTGTCCGATTCTAAAAAGTTTAGTGCGATTTGATGGATTTCGATTTTAAATGAAGTTTAATGTTAGTGATTGTTAGGTTTATTTTTTTATTTCTTATCGCTGTTTAACTAAAAAGTAATATAATAAGGGAGAAGGTAAAAAATTTAAATACAAATTTCATAATCCGTAAGCAAAATCCGCAATACATAAAATAAATTTTTAAATTAAACTTTCACTATATTTCCTTCCCCTCCGGGAATGAATATTAAGCACGCGTATAAAGACTCAAAAGGGACCTTTGACAGTGGAGGCAATGGAACGTCGTTAAGTGATTTTCATGATGCCATGAATACATTTCACAAAACGATTTGTGCTTTGAGTATTAGAAGTAAAAAGAAGAGAAATGCCGGTTATCACGGAAATATTATTCAAAAGATATAAATTATGGTAGTTCGTAATAATAAATCGGCAAAAAACTTTGGTTTCGGAAATGGAACTCTGAAATAGAAATTTATATTCTCGGAATCGAAGATCGAAAACTAATCGGGACAAAATAGTGTTTTAATGTCAACAGTGAAAGATGGTGCTTAAGGCGTAATGATGTGGGGGTGCATACCATGCGATTGCATCGTCACATTCCGGTTAATCGACTTAACTGTAGACATTTAGAAACCGTTGTGAGTAGTGAATACTACTTTTTGTAAATTTTTTTGATAATCCCCTTTTTTCTTATATGCGTAAGACATTTGGAGCTCCTTATTCTTATATTTGACTCTTAAAATAGCCTATTTTTACGTCCTTTTCAATATGTAGGAGGATAGTTTTACGGTACTTAGCGCTTATAAGTTTTATAAGTATGCTCATATCTTCCTAAATTAAAAAATGCTAAAGAACTGTAATTAGCTCGCGTTCCTGAACCGGAGATTTTGCATTGTTCTTGTCGTTTTAAACCTCTCTCAACTTCAGATCAGCTCATAGCTCTGCAACGGAAGCAGAAAGGGAAATCACAATAGCTTATGAAGCAACTTTTCATTTCCCAAAAACTGATATGCAGGTTAATTTACTTAAATTGTTCACAAGAACTCTAATCAGCTATGTGAAATAATATAATATAAGACCATGGAAAAGCTATTTTAAATCAAACGGTTTTAAGGCTGCGAAACTTATGCCCATTTTCAGAATAACATCGAGTACGAGCATAATCCCCTTTAAAAATATTAAGTATTTCTCTGAGCCGTTCAAAATCAATAAGACTTACTCTGCTAGTAGAGATTTGGTTCTTAGAAAAACATAAAGACATTTTTTATGAAAACAATTCAGAATTAAACGAAAATAAAAACATTTAGTCGCTTGAAAATAAAAAGTAAATAAAATTATAATTTGATTTTGACTTGTCGTTTGTCGCTTCCATCGTGGGAGGTAAGTCTCTATAGATACTGTATTTTGTGTCACATATAAATTTTCAGAGTCGACAAAAAATTGCTTTGGCCAATAATTTAATTATATTCTGTAATAAAAGTGATTCCTAAAAAAAGGCCTTCTCTCAAGGTGCTTTAATTGTATGAATTAATATAATTTTATCTTCAAACTGTTTTTTCTCTCATACACTTTTTCTTTCATTGCCTGCTGAGAGGTGACAGCTATTAGAAACACAGAACCCTGCTGCAAGTAGCTTTGCAGACAACACTTTTTTTGTTTGATTATCTTTGCCTAAAAAGTCATATATTACCCCTATGGAGGAACCGGATGAAGAGAACTGGCTACTCTTAATAGTCCACGAGAGTCCGTTACGACGACCAGGAGAAGGTAGACGATGCGAGTCAGTTGTTGCAGGATATAAGCATCGACGTTGTACAATCTGACATAAATTAAGTGCTTATAGATTAAGCTGAAGGGCTCCAGATATATGTTCTAACAGATAATATATCAATTCTAAACCATATCAGGTAATGTTCTTAAGAAAAAGTTCCCCCCATTATGGAGAGATTAGAACCAAGATCAGAAAGATGTTTAAAGGTTGGTACAGGACAAAAATGGCAACATAAAAGAAAAGCTAAGATCGAGTCTTGGAAAAAAGTAACATGCAAGTCCATATTTCGATATAAAGGAGAATGGAATTTGGACAGCTACAGCTGGAAAATTGCTAGAATTCTTATGAAACCCTCCATCAGATACAATGGAACGGGCTCATTCTATTAACGCAAATTGAATTCTACTCATAATGCTACAGAAACTTCAGAAATTATAGTTTAGCAGCTAAGAGTTTTCTTCAAAGTCTTCAAACACCATCAAATTGCTGAGCGTTCTTCATCGGACAGAGCGATGCAGAGCGGGTGAGCAGAAGCAAAGCGAAGGGTGGATAAATAAAGAATATAAAATACAAGCACGTAAAGATTATTTCCCAAATTGTTCGATTAATTCAAATTATCACAAGTTTACATATCATATTTATAATGTGGAGGAAATTGGTGTACTTTTATTTACTGACATCTGATTTTGTCGGCCAGCGGCAGCAGCGGCGGCAAAATTAAAAATAAATCAAATCACCTTGGTTGTGCGCAATCGTATATATTGCAGCGTGTTTTAATTTTGACAGGGAACTTTTCGTGAAGTGAAGTTCGCTCAGCCATTTGATTACGTTTAAACTATAAATCATGTTCTAAAAGGTTGAAGAAGAGTCTACGTTGCCTTCTTACAAAAGAATAGAAGAATAATTTGCATGGGAAAGCAAAATATTTCGGACAATCTGCCCATGTTGCCCTTCATGAGCTCGTAAGAACAACAAGTAAATCACTTCAATATACAAAGAGCTGTCAATATTATACAAATCGAGGCAACCACTTCATCCGGTGTAAAAGAAGGAGTAAACTATCCAATATGATTGTGATCCAGTAATGTCAAGGAACAATAGTTACACAAATAACCAGGGATCCAGTGGAAATAACTATTCTTATACATGCGAAGAGATAAGAAATATATGAGATACTCTCATGGCATTCTCTAGAATTCAGAAAATTCCGGGAGAACAGCGAGCGTAAACTGCAATTTACACGAAAGAGTGATTGAAATTTGTGAAACTGAACGGTAAAATAAGAGATACTTTCAGACATACACGATTACGGGACATTGGTCACTTGGCAATCAACCAGTTAAACAGCAGTAGACAAGTGTACAAATAAGATATGTATATGGTATATTTTCTCATTAAAATGTTTGACAGGATATAAAATATGTTTTCTGTGAGTGTATAAAACGTAGCCGCCGTCCCGGGCTCATAATTAAATTTAAAATCTACGCTAAATCTTAAATCTCTTAAAAGCCTAATCTCAAAGGTTTATTGCCCTTTGACATTTTTGAACACAATGTTTTACTGAATATTGAATGTGGTACTCGATCTCAACTGGTGTAAATTTTAATAACTAACTTATCTTATTTATAAAATTATACAATGGTAAAATTAGCTCCCCGTCCAACTCAAAGATGCTGCAAGTTCGAGGGCAGTAAGGTCCTGACACATAAGGTACAGCTCGTACAATGCACAGTATCCCAAATATTGTGTTCAAATTTGAAGTCGAGCGGGGATAAATTGACGAGGCCATGGGTATTTGAGCGTCCGTTACTCTGAACTTGGCTTTTGTTACCTGCTCGGCTTTAAAGCGTTTTTCTGAAACTTGTTAGTTTTCAGTTGATAATTATTAATCTTATATTAAGTGGAAAAGTGAAAAAATCTTCCTCGAGAAACATCTCCTGTAACTACTGCACTTTTTTTTTTGTTTCAGATTCTACTGTTACGAGTTATGATGTACACCGAAAAGCAACTTTTTTTCGAGGCGCCTCCGCAGATTCGCTGTCACTCGCTCAATTTTCAATATTTTACAATGAAAATGTATGAAATTATTCTTCAATAGTTGCATTTTTATATGTAAAAAAATGCTTAATACCTTGCCTTTTCCCCGAATTAAGCTTTACTTACTTATGTATGATGGTTGCTATTTTTATTTCTAGTCTAACGATGGAGAAATGAACATCGATGGTTGAAAACGATTTTATTGCTTTCAAAATATTCTTTATGATGATCAATACACTTTTGGACTCGTTTTCGAAACACTTTGTCCAGTCGCGTTTTTTAAGTTGTGTGGGTTCCTTCTTTACCAGAAGGTGATAATTCAAAATCTTATTAACGCTAATGCCCAAGGATGCCTCAATCTCACGGTATATGACATAACGACGTTGTCCAATCATTTCGCGCACAGAATCGATATTTCCTGGCGCAACAACTGGTTTTGGGCGACCTTTCCAGAATTCCCCAGAGGGTAAAAAACTGCCACGAAACAATTATTTGTACCAGTATTTTACCGTGCTAGATAATGGTGCTTGCTCCCTTATACTGATTTTAGTTCATCGATGCATTCTTGTTTTGTTAATCCGCGACGAAAATTGTGAAAAATCATTGTACGAAAATGATCACGCTTTAATTCCTTTTTTGCCGAGATAATTTTAAAGCTCACAAAACATTTCAGTGCGGTGATGGCAAAATATGTCAAGCTTTCCAATGAAACGTCAGATGACGCCTGACAACACTAGAGGTGCCCAAGGCCAGAAATGTAAATAGTTATCTCCGTATTTAATTTCGTTCACTTATCTTACTCCTACATCACATACATATGTACTTACCTTCTCTGCTAATTTCTATCTTCCTATAAAAAGAATTCAATTTAATTAGTAGGCAAGTTATGAACATTCTTCCAAAGTTGAATGAATATACGGTAGTGGAGGACATGCATACACGTGGCTACAACTTCCAAAACCATTTTGTTTTGTTTTCAGATAAGATATGGAGAAGTACAAATTGACTCAAGAAATGCAGATACATGTAGTTAACCTCGTTTTATGTGGACATTACACCGATTTTGGAATCCTAATATTCTTAAGTGCGCTCGTTCATTCGTTCATAAGGTTCACCGTGAATCGGAAATATCAAGCGGCGAAGCAGAATTTGTTGCAAAACACAAAAGTACGAGGAACGTTCTGAAAATGTCCGATCCACAGAATTTATTTAACAACTGCAAAGCCTTCAAAAACAATAGGGCCCTTGCGGAGAGCTTAAAATTTCTAAGGGTCTTATCCGCCGATTTGTCCATGAAAATCTTCGGTATATATCCTACGTTATGCTCAGAAGATAGTGTGTGTTAGAGCAAACACGAGAACACCGAGTTATCTAATCACAACACCTTCTAAATAAAATTAAACATCCTCAAGCGTCTGTTTATGGTTTTTTCTGGCTTTAAAAATTGTGGCCAAGACGAAAAGACCAACAGTAGAAATAACAGATGGCTATGTTTCAATCCTAAAAAGGTTCCTGTTGCCATGCACACCAAATTGCAGCCACTGTTACTGTTTCAGGTGTTGTGAGCAACAAAGGCCATGCCACCACACTTCTTTACTAAAAGATTTCCAGTGAATTCTCCTGTATATATTGAGGTTTTAGAGACAGTAGTGAAACCCTGGATTGATACTGTACGCGGCGACAGCATATACATCTTCCAGCAACACTCTGCTCCTCCACCCAAAGCGATGGTGACACAAGATTGGATGGCTGAAAATTTCCATGGCCACATAACACCGAACTTATGGCCGCCTAACTCTCTAGACCATTATCTCCCATATTACTCACATCGCATCCTCACCATATCTCCTCTGAAGGCTGCAATTAATACCGTTATGACCAATATAAACAATCGTTTCCGAACGATAATGGAATAACATAATAGGTAAGATAATGTTGTGTAGAAAAATTGTGAAGTTACATTAAAATTTGTTCAAAATAAAAGCTAATTACAAGTTTCCTCTATTCTTATTAGTCCTAGAACTAAGCCAATAGTTTAGGCAGTAGTCTAAGATTATGAAATTATAATTAATAGAATCGCCGACAACAAAATTTTTTGACCGAATACTCAAAGTTCCGGTCAAGTCTGTTTGGTTTTCATTTTGCTGATAGCCTTCGATATAAGTTTTCATTTAAACGAAGCGCCTGACTAATTCAGTGAATTTTTATTTACAACCGCAATTTCAACAAAATTATTAAGCCAAAGTCTTCTATTTCAAGTCTCTCTTCAAGAAAGCAAAAAATTCATTTAAAGTATATGAACTGTCAAAAATCTGTTACGAAAAGCATATGACTTATAAAAATTGCTTTTTCCGAAAACATCATGCCACAAAATCCAATCGAATTAGACACTTTTAGAAAACAGAAACGTTTGTCCTGCCTATCCGGAGAAGCCTTAGGCACAGTGAAATCTACCCAAATGTCGGAAAAAATTATCTAAGTGCATTGGTCTATTAAAGAAAGTATATGACAGAAAATGCCTGATATTTTTTAACACTTTCAAAACTTCTTGATCAGCCAAAAATATAGAACAAGAACCTACTGCGCTGCTTCATATAAGAACAGTACCTCCGGTATACGACTCGCTTTTATCGCTGAGTAGCCATAAATATACTGTCACTCACAAATTATTTGAGATTTTTTGTAAAGTGTTCTATATTTCGTAATATTTCGTGAAAATAGAAAAAAGACTATGCTGATATTTTATTTATTTTGTTTTATGTAATTATATATTAATTATTTATATATGTATAATGATTAATATAAAATACAAAAAAGTGTCCACTAATTTCATTGTAATGTAAAAAACAAAGAAACATAAATAAAAAAATTCACCCCACAGCTAACATGATGCAGTTAAAAAAGAGCAACTATTTATTTCTAATTTATTAAATTTTAAGCTGTTTATTACTTTTTTGAGTATCCTTTATTATTAATTTAATCAATCAGTATTTCTGACTAATTTGTTCCACTCTTAAGGGATACTTGATTCTTTTAATATCAGATTTGTTATGGATGTCATATTTTCTTATATTTGTCTTCAAAACCGACCACCAATTTCGATGATGTTGAAATCCGATGATTGTGCAGGAGTTTCAGCAATGTGGGGACCATGTTTGTATTATTTGTGACTTGATAAAAGCGAGAGTCATCTTCAATTTGGAATCTTCTAGCGCTTTGAACCAAATTTTCTTGCATAAGTTTTAAATAAACATATTTGTTCATAGTTCCTTCTATAAAGGTCAAATTTTCTACTCTATTTGCATGCATGCCCAGCCCATAATGATGCCACCGCCGTGTTTTATAGTAGCTCGTAAATTTTGGGGTTTGAGCTCCGTATTGCATCTGGTCCAACAAAATGAATTAGATGGCCACGCGCAAACTGCAATCTCTTACTTCAATTCCTTGCTCTTACGAAAGGTTTTTTACGAGCAATTTTATAATTGAAATTTGCTTCCCTTAGTATTTTACGAACAGTTTCTGAATGGCAAGTCTTACCTAAATCCTTTTGGTAATTTCAGTTAACTCTGGAGTGCTTGTTGCTGAATTTTTCTTCACTTGGCGCACTAACCACTGACACTCTTTCTCTGTGAAAGTTTTATTTGAAGCCTGTGGTCTCTTATTTACTGTTGACGAACTTAAATGCACAATTGAAGCAAGCCTTCTTTGAAATGATCCAAAACTAACTCTCGATTTTCTATCGAAGTACGTGGCCAAAACGTGACCAAACGTACATAAAATTTAATATTGCTTTCAGTCAAACTCACTTTACAAACTCTCGCATACTAAAAATACAATTTGGTTTGTTGAAACTCGCGCCGGAAAGATCAGTACTTGTAACTGTATCATTTAAGATGTGGCGTAAATTCTCTGCAAGTTTTTCTGTTATTTTATTTTACATTAAGAAATAGATAAGATGTCTGCAACAAAGTAATAAGCACCTTAAAATTTAATAAATTAGAAATAGGTAATATATATAGTTGCTCTTTTTTAACTGCCTCATGTAAGCTGTGTCGTGACTTTTTTTATGTTTTTTTGTTTCTTACATTACAATGAAATGAGTGGACATTATTTTGTATTTTATGTTGAGAAATAGATAAGATGTCTGCATACTCTGTTTTCCCATTTTCTCAAAATATTATAAAATATAGAACATTTTACAAAAAAAATCGTATCTGTATCAAATATGGTGTGAGTGACTGTATTTCTATTGTGATGTTAATTCACATAGTCATCTTGAAGGTTGATCCTAATTCTTAATTTCTATAGTTGTATTTTATACAGGGCCCGCCATCTATCGTTACGGATTTGAACTAGGTATTATTTGAAGAATGGTAGCACTTAGCTGTCATCTGCTTTGACAGAAAATTAGTTTTATTCTTCCGCTGAACGAAAATGGTTGTGTATACGCTCAAAGATCGCTGGGAAATATTGCGACATTACTTTGAAAATCATGGTAATGTTGCAGAATGTGTACGAAAATTACGTACGGCAATGGGAAGAAGAAAAGCACCGAATGAAGCGTATGTGCGTTACTTTGCGAAAAAAGTAAGAGAAACTGGGTTTGATATCGTTTGGCCGCCTCGGAGCTGCGATTTGACGCCGTTGGATTATTATCTTTGGGGTGCCGTCAAAGACCAGTGTTATGCCAACAAACCAGCAACAATTGATGCACTGAAGACCAACATACGCGATGTAATAGCTGAAATACAGCCGCATACAATCGAAAATGTGTTAAAAAATTGGACCGATCGTATGGGATGGTGCATGGCTAGCCGAGGCAGCCATATGAATGAAACTGTGTTCCATCATTAACCGGAAGGATTGTACTTCAAAATAAAAAAAAACAGTTTGGAAAAATATTGAGTAGTTTCTTTTTTATAGCATTTTTAATTCCGTAAAGTTATATGGCGGACCCTATAGATCTTGAACATGACGGTCCTTAACTTTAACTACTGCATGTAGTTCCTCATTGGTCTGTTTGCATTATAACTCGCGTTTCCTCACTCTTTGCTGTGAATTACGCTGAGCGCACGCCTGCTTGTATAGCTACTGTTAGCGATGCTGTTAAATTTTATGCCATGATATTCGCTAGTTACAGATGGAGTTTTGTTGACTGGGCATTTGAAAGCATTATTTTTCATCTGTAAGATATCATCTAGCAAGAGCTACGTTGAGCATTCATCATCGTCATTAGCACTGGTACTGGTATAAGGTTGTTAGCCTTAGGATCAGTTCCTTCTAGGAGAGCCAGATCGCCCATTTCTTTTGTTCTCTTTCCTTCCACTGCGGTTTCCCACTTTGTGAGGTACCCGGACTCGGATTGGGTTAGAAACATTCAAGTTGGGAGATTGATAGTAAGAAGTGATCTACATCATGTCTCAAGATCAGTATTTAAGTGGCAAATTACTGCCCTTTGTGAAACAACCGATATTGCAAGACCGTAATTTTCTATCGAGGGCAATACCATGTTCTAACGCTCCTATCTAATGACTCTGTTCCTAGTGAAGATAGATTCCCGTCCATATTGCCAAAGGGGAAGAGCCCTTATCAATTGTCTTTAAAGAAATTACAAAGTGAGTTCTTGAAAAAATGGAAAGGATCTCTCTGACAGAGCTCAATTTGTGAGCATAAAAACTACCAATGCGTGTTAGATGTTTCTTCAGGAGGGCAGTGAAAATATTTCGCAGTGTAAAATTATCTGCTTGCAGTCGACTTCAGGATGGTTTATCCAAGTTGAAGACTCGCACTACGTCTAAATTGTTTGCCCACTAATGCCGACAAATGCGGGCATATGTCCTTTAGTAGACGATTGGCCACTCGTCTCTCTCACGTATTTACGATAAAAAAGATTAGTGTATTTTATTCAGTTTAAAAATGAGCTTTCCCACGTGGACTTTGTGGTTGCCAAATCTAGGTCGATGCGTGTCTTTTTTGTCAGCTTCTACCTGCAATATTGCAGCATTATTTAGAATCCTCTCTACACCAGGATAGATACCTAAACGTTATAGCAAATAAGCTATTTACTGGCTGTTTAGTAAGATGCCCACTTATAAAAGTAGATGCTTTCTACCCAACTTTAGAAATGCGTAGGAAAATTTGTTTCATAATATTTATTAGAGACGTGTAAAAACTAATTGATGTTTCATTTCATTAAAGAAATAAACAAATGAAAAAACCATAGCCACCGTCTTAAGCAGCAAAACGAAAAAGGAAAGACAAAATTTCGGCTATTTCGGAATTTTTACTTTTTGTGCTCTGAAATTTATCAAAATTCATACCATGTAAATAAATTTAAGTATCTCACGAAAAGAGCGAAAAAAGTCTCTCTTTTGATGTTGAACAAAATCAACAACACTCCATTTACTGTTCTTTCATTTCCCCTGTTCTTATTGTTCTCAGAAGTAAGACAATAGTTTATGAAATTATAATAAATACTTAAATTGTGTGAACTTACTTAACATTGTGCTAATTAAGTTAGGGTTATATTGTATATGCATATCTCCTATTTTAGAAGCAATGCATGATATTTATCATAGATGATGCACTTGTTGCGATAAGCCGCGAGCTCTTGATGCCCAATTTGAATCCTACTGACGCGAAATATAGTAATGAACCATATTCATAAAAGTCTCACCATTTCGGTAGCATTTTCATAATTTCTATGAATTGAGAGTCCACGCTCTTCATACCTCAACCTCAATGATCCCATATAATGGATGTCCAACTGTAATAAGGTATTTAATACTACCAGAAATGTTGGTAATTTAATATATGTAACATCTACCGCATTTATGTAAACAGAATTTATTTATGTACCTATTTTTAGACGGAAAAGGTCATGTACTCGTATTTATGTGCAGTTAAAATCATAATTGGGCTTGTCAAAGCGATGGTAATGGATTATTTGGTGACAGTGGTTATTGAGACGATGTTTAATGAATATGATATTTTAAAATTTTGGTTCATGCACAATACGATTCCAAATTCACATTAGTTTTGTTCTCAAATTAAGTTAAATTTATGACTAATCATAAACAAAAGAAAGAAAACCAAATATTCCTAGTATAGTATAGTATTCTATTAACGAATACACACCTTGACTTTCCGAATGAGGATCACGTAAACGCCCCACTTTTCGGCGCACTTTCGTATACTCTGGTTCCTTGGACTATAAAATTTAATTAAAAATCAAATATCAGGTCGAGAAGTCATGAATCACGCGTAATAAATTTAAAATGCTACTCACATGATAGCTCTCGGGCTTCACGTCATGATACACGAATGAGCCACGTACTGAGTGATATGGTCCACTGTATACATTACCGCTATAGGAGCTTTCACTATATGTTTGTTTATTCAGTTGAAATGTAGCATAAGGGCAAATGTCCTCTATGTATTCATTCCCTTCGGCCTTCCCAAAGCTGCCCGAGTCATTGGAATGGGAACCACGAGGTGGTCCACCACCGGGGTTGCAACGCACGGCCAAGTATTGCTGATCGCGATTTTGCTTGTTTTGCAAATTGGTCAAAGATGGAGATTCGGACATTGAAGAAGAGGCTAATCGTGCTTGATTGTCGATTTCTGTAAATAGAGAATAAACAAGCTATAATACACTGAAAATCAATTTTATGTATGGTGCACACAAAGGCACATTGAACAGGTAGTAGAGAGCAAAAACAACAAGAACAATGTATTTTGTTTTTGGTTTTTGAATACAAAAATCTATAAACAAAAATTCGCAGTTTAAAGTAATTTAAATAAAATTTGGCTTTGAGACCAAATAAATAGAAACAAATTATATCAAGCGCTCTACTACTACTACCTGTTCAATGTGTTTTGGTACAAACTGAAAGAAAGGAAATTTGTAATGTATCTATGTAATTCAAATTTCGATTCAATTAAATTTTTACTCATATAACTAGTGCTGCTTATTATATAATAATTCCAACACTTTGTAGTTGTAACCAATTAGTATAGGTCATATAGCTTTCCCCTTAGAGCGAAAATGAGATGCCTGAATGAGGGAGAATATTTTTTAACCTTCATTCTATGCAAGGATTTTACACCATAAACCCGTGCATAGGGAATTGAGTTTCCTCCTAACCGTTTGAGATAGAACTAACAAACATAATATGCAGCTAATTGGCCCTTACTTCCTTTTTGGGTGTTTGGCCGAGATTCTTCGCCTATTTGAGACGTGCGTATTGATGTTGAATGGAGGGACCTACAGTTTTAAGCCGACTCCGGACGGCAGATATTTTTTTTCATTACGAGCGTTTTCATGGCAGAAATGCACGCAGAGGTTTGCCAATGCCTGCCGAGGGACGACCGCTATTAGAAAAAAACTTTTTATTCATTTTGGTGTTTCACGTATATATACTTATACATATGTATATTATGACTATATTATGAAATATTATTATTAAGATTACTGTTTTCTTTTGTTGTTTGTGTGATAATGGGCAGAAAGAGGTGGATGACCATCGGGGCATCCTTGTACATTTACCAGAGGTATCAGAAGTGACTGGCGGTGGCGTGTATGATCCAATAATTCAGAATAAAAATAATAATATCGGGTATGGGAATCGGAATGTACCAGAATGTTACCGAAACAAGGATGATACATTACCAGGTTTGCTATTTAGCTATGGTGAAAAAAACAGTGAGGGGACCTTTGGCTGCCACGTCACTTGGGAGATTCTGCAGTCGAATACTGCACGATCATTTCATGTATTCACAAAGGCCAATTTAGTACCGATGGTGACGAGTTCCCAAACAGTTATTTTATTTTTCGCGAAGTCTGACGTCAGGTCCCTTGCCAATACACAACAAAACAAACAAAAGGAGGAGAAATTACATGTTTGTGAAAATTCAGTGAATGGCTTGGTAATATTTTGATTTGTGTGATTTAAAATAAACAAACTAATGAACCCGAAGTGCCTCCAAATGAAATTTTATTTGCGTTTTAATGCGGAAGACGTCGTGGCAAGGAAGTGTGTGTGTGTGCGTATAACTTCTTGTGTTTGATAGCATAGATGACTAGATGTGAAACTCTTTTTCTCGTGAGAGCGCTGAAAAATGTGCATTTTTTATAACATTTTCCAATATTGCCACACCGGTAGAAACATGAATTGGGTATTTTTGAACCAAAGGTCTGGAATTTTTAGTTTCCACACCACCATAGAGGTTAGTATTTAGTGTGCGGTTGCCCAATAGCCTTATATCACTCGTAAACACCTACATATACTACAAATAAGCACAATCCGTATGAAATATGTACACAAATAAGCCAAAAATTTAAAAATTTATATGTAAATGAAATTATTTAAAACTGATATACATTAGTAATTTAATAATAATAAAGTTATGAGCCCGAAAAACATAAGTAATAATTAAAAACATGACTTATTGCGATTTTTTAATATAACACAGAAATTGGGTAACAAAAAAAAATTCTCAAACAACGAACAGAATAAGTTAAAGTAGATTACCTCTAATTTTTTGTAAAATATCTCAAACACAAATTCGGTTCCCTCACTTACGCTTTTCAACCATACAATATTTACGTATATACAATACAAATTTACATAAACCAACACACAGTTTTCAATAAAATTACATTATGTACATAAGACTAATTAAAAGTAGAAGTCGAAAGGGATATAACGAGCTTTGGATTCTACAATCTCCCTTCAATTATTACATTTCAATTGAATTAATTTAAAGACAAATAATTATAAACATTTCAACGCGTCATTTCTCCACTATGAAAAAAGGAACTGTTTTCGTCAATTATTTTTGGCGCGTTTCTTCTGGTAGCCAGCCATTTCGCCTATCAGCTGTTCAAAATCCCATAATGTGTGACTGCTACCAAGTTTTGAAACGTCCTCATGGGCGCGCTCTCTCTCAAAATGAATAAGTTTCACATCTAGTTATCTATGTTTGATAGTTTATGTTGCTTTCGCCTACTCTCCCTCTTCACAAACAATTAATTTCCGTTATTCATAGGCCAAGGCGAATTTATTACAGGTGACAGCAAACACATATAAGTAAAACCCTACATGTATTTGTTGTTGCGTTTGGTGCAAGCATCATGTCAAAATCAGCAAGCAAATGTAAACATACGAATGTAAACATACCAATACATACAAACAAAGCATATCATTTTGACGTAAGCCATACCTACAGCGAAAAATTCAGCTGGGTGAATGCTGTCACCTTATTAAATCCACCTTGTCATAGGCTCAAACGACACAGCGAATTCGAAAAACGCAACCATGTATGTGTGTGTATTCACACACTCGTCCAATCAGTCGTTGTTCAGCATGATGCAAAGAATAATGAGATGGCGCCCATCGTGGTCCCGTTACTTTGCGCTCAGCGAATTTGACAACTAGTTACGTGATTTTAGCTCCAGTATGGCCAGATTACCATTTTCGTAACTTGATTTAGCATTTTTTTTTGTTATTTTTATTATTTTTTGTCTCGGAGTTTTAGTTCTTTCTTCATTACATTTTTCTAGCTGTTCTAATTAAAATGTCATGTTTATAATTTTGTGAAATATACATTTTTTAATAATTATTTAAATAATTCACTCAGTTTTATTTAGCTTTACTTTTTTTTAACATCTGGTGGCATTGCCCGCGATTGCCGGTGTTGTTGGTGTTCTTCTGCTTTCGGCAGTCAAATCTCTCTCTCGCTACTGCAGAGTTGCCTAGCTTTGGATATAAAAACGCACTAAATGCCCATTTAAAGAAAATAAAACACGAAATTTTTATTGTGTTAAGTAAGAACTTTGTATGCGTGACAAATTGTCTGTAGAATGTGCGTTTTTTTTAAATAAATGTGTTATGCTTATGTTCAATTTAATTTATGAGTTTTTTTTTGTTAAGCGAAACTCTTTCGTTAAGGGAACGACTTTTTTGCTATATTTGAAGTTATGTAACTAAATAGATAAGGTACTCTTTTTGTAAAAATGTCAGTATGGTTTCTTTAGTATTTTCTGGTATTTTGTTGCTTATTTTTACTATGAATATACCTCTTGATGCTCTATGTCTCACTAAGGATTGATGACCGGAAGAAACGATTACACCTCTATGGTTTCGATTCGCATTCAATAAATTCAAAGGCTTTTTAAAATGTGTTAAAAGAATTTCACTCTTAAGAAGAGTTGAGAGAGGGGCATTTAATATATTTGCATAGCCTTAAATGGAGCCAAAAATTAAATTTGCACTTTCAAATTATCAAATTTTATAAGAGTAAAAAACTTTTCATTAGCACTAAAATCTTCTCAGAGTGGCCTTTTTTAAACTTCTTTTGTATAATAATACAGTTTTTTTCAACTTAAGTCTCGGTAGCCTTAAATTAAAAACAAAAAGAAACCAACACCAAACTTAAAAATTGTCGCATTTTCGGTATAAAAAAGCACTAAATTTATTGCGAAGAGCAAATGGTTGGCAATACTGCACAACTCTGCAAACGTGACGTCACGTACGCTCTGATGGGCGCAATCTTCTTTCTATCATTCTTGGTTGTTCAGATAGCGACGAAGAAACACGAGATAGAACTGTGTTAATTTTTTTTTTCGTATATCACTAACACAATCTTATCCAACCGAAATTTGCACGATAATTTCATACACTCGTCCAATCAGACATTGTTGAGATGGCAACGATGGTCGCTCGTGTCCGGCCCGTGAAACTACTGCACGGTGCATGTTTCATACCATTTGCTTATGGTTAATACATAATTATTTTAATATTTTATTTAAAAAATTTTGAAAAAATATCGGATATGTTTAGTTAAGCTTAGAAGATACCTTACGAATATTTTCTAATTTTCTGTTGGCGTTATATAGTAGAAACAAACGCCGGCTCATCGACATGGGATTAAGGTGCCAAATGGAACGACACAGGATTAGGGTGAAGATTGCGAACTCGTGAAATGTTTGTTTGCGTTCTCATTCACCGGCGAGAATTTCTACTGGTAAACTGCTGGCAATTTCTGCCTTCCTTACCCGTTCTTCAACATTTAATTTCCAGATTAGTTTGGAGTCCAAAATTACCCTTAAGTATTTTGCGCTGGGTGATTGTGAGAGAGTTTGTCCGTAAATATTTGGTAGGGTAAAAGTTGGTACCTTATATCTGGTGGTGAAAAGCATAAGTTCTGTTTTACGCGAGTTTAAACCTAGACCACAGCCTGTGGTCCAAGAGTTAAGCTCGCCTAACGCCCTTTGGATGATCCCACTGATCGTATTCCCCAAACTGGATAAAGAGGCAAAGCGAATGGATCTGGTGGTGAACGAGGACAAAACGAAGTACCTCCTGTCTTCAAACAAACAGTCGGCGCACTTGCATATCGGCACCCACGTCACTGTTGCGGTTGTAAAATACTTCGTATATTTAGGAACCAGCATTAACACCGATATTAATGTCAGCCTTGAAATCCAACGTAGAATCTCTCTTGCCAACAAGTGCTACTTTGGACTAAATAGGCAACTGAGCAGTAAAGTCCTCTCTCGACGAACAAAACTAACACTCCACAAGACTCCCATCACGCCCGTCCTAACGTATGGCGCAGAAACGTGGACGAGGACAACATCCGATGAAGCGACGCTTGGA
The DNA here is from genome assembly GCF_028408465.1 of Anastrepha ludens. Classification (NCBI taxonomy): domain Eukaryota; kingdom Metazoa; phylum Arthropoda; class Insecta; order Diptera; family Tephritidae; genus Anastrepha; species Anastrepha ludens. The sequence goes on from NC_071500.1 coordinate 74,281,716, forward strand.
GTGTTTGAGAGAAAGCTTCTGCGTAAGATTTTTGGACCTTTGCACGTTGGCAACGGCGAATATCGCAGGCGATGGACCGATGAGCTGTATAAGCTTTACGACGACATAGACATAACACAACGAATAAAGATTCAGCGGCTACGTTGGCTGGGTCATGTCGTCGGAATGGATACAAACGCTCCGAGAAAGAAACGACTGGTGCGCTTTGTTAAACTCGGCCAAAATCGCGTAAGCGGTTATCGCGCCAATTAAGAAAAGAAGCGAAGTTTATACAAAAGGTTACTAATAAGGAATTTTCATTTGATAATTTATCTTGTTTTAAGAATCATTTTACAATATCAATCGGGGCGATCAGACGAAGGGCAGTGTATCAAAATGTGAATGTTTGCGAACCGACTGGTACTTGAGAGATACTACAACAAAACATGAATTCTTCTTGACACTAGGTGGCGAGACAGAAGTTGCTAGAAGATACACGTTGCCAAGTCTAGAAATTACGATAGTTATTAAACACATGCATATAGAAAGAGGTGTACATATGTGCATGGGGTATTCAGTCGTAAGTTAAAAGTGTAAGCGAATAAACGTAAAGTAAAAAGTAAGCAAATTGTGTTGCCATTAATTTGCGACTTTTATTTAGCAATCCACAGATTGAATTCAGAATAATTATTATAAGATACTTTATTTGAATGAAAAAGTAACAAATTCGTAACAATACGTTACTTAGTTTATTAAAAAATTCTCCAAGTTTGCTCTATTTTGCCTTTGGAGTGGTTCACCCACTTAAATTAATTGAAAAAAAACAAAAAAGAATAAATAGGCGCCTTCAATTCGGCATTTCTCTCTATGTTTGAGTTCTGCTTGCTTGACGGAAGATTTGAATGTGCAAGTAAAAAGTATAGGTACGAGTAAGGTTATATCCCAAAACGAATTTAGTTCCTTATGGCTTTACTTATTTTTCGCAATTTGATATCAGCTCCCTTTCCGATACAAAACGAACAAAAGGAGGAGAAATTACAATGTTGGTTGTTTCCATTGCTTTCACCTACTATTCCCCTTCTCAAACTAAAAATTCCCTTTCCTTTGATTCCTTATTGTGGCATAGCTTTTATTATTAAGATTTTTTAATTATTACTTACTTCTTTTGCGAATGAGTAACACCGCTGCTATTATACCCAATAGCATAAACATCGAAAGACACACAGGAAGGAGCACTTTAAAATTCGCATAGAAAGGACCATCGCTTATATGGGACACGGGGTTCCCGTGATCTGTTGGGTATATAACTGATGGAATTATTTAATATAGGTTTCATTAGTAGTAACATCACTTTAAACTCACCCCCTTTAGGTGAGAGTGTGGTAAAATTATATACTGCCGTTGTAGAGCCAGCATTGTTATGAGCCGTAACTTTTAATTGATATTTCGTACCAGGAACTAGATCACTAACCGTATAGATGCGCTCTGTCGGAGGAATGTGATTGGAAACCACATTCCATTGTGATCTGTAAATTGAGAATTAATTATTGATTAATTAAAATTGTGGTTTAAATAATTGTACTAATATATGTGCAAATGATAAAAAAGCAAAACTTTCCAAAGGTAAATTCAACTATTGGTTTGTTTAATAAATATTAGGATAGTTCTGAGCTCAATCCAGCTCACCCCAAGAAAAGAAAATATCCAGTTATTATGATAAAAAATCAGTTGACTAAGCACAGGATAGCGTTTCATGGATTCGCTCACAGTTTTTCCATCCCAGAACTGTTTTTCTGCTTTACATACATTTGTCCACTTTGGACATACAAGTTTTCAAAAATCTGGACCATTCTAAAACTTTACTTAGAGTGGATTGCGCCAGAAAAAAAACATCATTACCAATCACGTTTTGATATAAATTTTCAGCAAAAAAAGGCAAAACTCTATAAGTTTTACAATAAGCGAGACGTCAAACTTCTCGTTATTTGGCCGGATAGGCATTCCAAGCATACACACTCTAACAAATATTTTTGATACCCACAAGGATAGCGACAATTGAAGTGCGTTTGCCTTGCTCAAGCTTTTCGTGTCTGTGTTTCTACCTGTGCTACTATTCGGAAAGCTATATTATTTAATAATTGCCTTTTACCGACTTAATTTTCACATAAAAAAAAAAAAAAATAAATAATTGGCGCGTACACTTCTGTTAGGTGTTTGGCCGAGCTCCTCCTCCTATTTGTGGTGTGCGTCTTGATGTTGTTCCACAAATGGAGGGACCTACAGTTTCAAGCCGACTCCGAACGGCAGATATTTTTATGAGGAGCTTTTTCATGGCAGAAATACACTCGGAGGTTTGCCATTGCCTGCCGAGGGGCGACCGCTATTAGAAAAATGTTTTTATTAATTTTGCCTTCACCGAGATTCGAACTAACGACCTCTCGGTGAATTCCGAATGGTAATCACGCACCAACCCATTCGGCTACGGCGGCCTTAATTTTCACATAATCCACTTAAATTAGAACTGCCCAAAAATGCAGAATTCAGAATTCGAATTTATTTTACAACTTAAGTGTTTTTTTCTTGAGAAAAATAAATCCGTGAGGATACAACTCCCCAGAATATAATGTAATATAATAATGAACACAAGCACTTACATACGAGGTGTGCTCAAAAAGTATCGCGAATTTTGAATTTTCGCAGGTTACTTATATTCGATTTCGATTTTTTTGTGGCGAAATGTTGGTACTCATGTCTCTCACTCATGCCGACGCGTTCGGCCATTTTGAATGTTCAGTTAATTGTTGGCAGCTGGGATGTGTCGCCGCAATATTCGTACCAAAACTGCTCAATTTCGACCAAAAGCAGCATCGCATGAACATTGCTAATGAGATGTTGGACTCTGTCCGCGACGACCCAAATTTGCTCCAGAGGGTCATAACTGGTGACGAATCGTGGGTTTATGGTTATTACGTGGAAACCAAAACTCAATCATCTCAATGGAAGCTGCCGCATGAACCAAGACCGAAAAAAGCGCGCCAAGTTCGGACGAGTGTAAAAGTTTTCTTTACCGTTTTCTTCGATTGCAGGGGCGTTGTGCATGATGAGTTCTTGCCACAGGGTAAAACGGTCAATAAGGAATATTACCTGCTATGCGCAATTTGCGCGAATTTGTGGAAGAACAAAAATTGGCTCTTGCATCACGATAACGCCCCTACTCACACATCGGTGCTTGTGCCCGACTTTTTGGCCAAAAACAACACACTAATAACGCCACAGCCACCGTATTCCCCAGATCTGGCCCCCTGTGACTTTTTCTTGTTCCCGAAACTGAAGAGACCCATGAAAGGACGACGTTACGCTACGATTGACGAGATAAAGACGGCATCGAAGGAGGAGCTGAACAAGATAAAAAAAATGATTTTTTGAAGTGCTTCGAAGATTGGAAAAAACGTTGGCACAAGTGCATAATATCTCAAGGGGATTACTTTTACCTCGTATATAATTAACCCTTTTTATGTATTTTTGTGTGTTTGACGAAGCTCTTCTTCCTGCTTGTGGAGTGTATCTTGATGTTGCTTCATAAATGGAGGGACCTACAGTTTTAAGCTGACTCGGAACGACAGATATTGTTTTTTATGAGGAGCTTTTCCATGGCAGAAATACACTCGAAGGTTTGCTATTGCCTGCCGAGCGGCAACCGCTATTAGAAAAAACTTTTTATGATTTTGGTGTTTCATGCACGGAGATTTGAACCAACTCACGAATGGTAGTCACGCACCAACCCATTCGGCGTCCGCCATAGCACTTAATTCTCGCAAATTTCCATTTCCAAAATACCAATCGCAACCAAAAACAAGCAACGCATCTCCTTTGTTTTGTCAAGCGCTTGTTGCCCAAAATACATATACTGTTAACATTTTGTAGTTGCATAAACCGAACTATAAATTTTATGCCTATGTAAAATATGAAACCAAAAAAAAAAAAAAAACAGGTGATAAACAGTTTTGGTTTTAAATTTTAACAGTTCTCTAAATTTTGAGTTTTTACGTGATCTTTGTAGAAAGAAAGTATATTTTTTAAGCATAGGTTATAATTTTTTTTACATTTGTGCAGCGGAATTAAAATAGGAGATTAAATAATATCGATCTATAAACAGTTTATATCAAATTTCTGGAAGAGAGCATTCTCCCTATAGGAATTCGAAGGCCATTCACGGCACGGGTGCATATTACAAATGCATAAATAAATAAAAAAGTTGATTCATTTTTACCCAAGAATATTTTGTTTTTGCTTCATCCAACTACATTCATCCAATATAAATATATTCATATATTACACAATTAAGGCAACTAAAGGGTGATTTTTTAAGATCTATAGGAAAGTTTTTAAAAAAAACACAAGTAAAATTCAGAAAAATGCATAAAATTTGTATTTAAATCGTTAGTACAGTCCATATAATTTAATGTTTGAAGATTATTTCATGCAAATGTTGACCACGACTGCGCTTCAAATGGTCCATCTGCTTAGTCCAATTTTGGCATACACTTTCCAATGTTTCGGCCGGTATCTCACATATAAATGCTTTAATGTTGTCTTCCAATGTGTTAATTGAAGCAGGCTTGTCTGAATAGACATGCGCTTTAACATGGCCCCACAAAAAATAATCTAAAGGCGTTATATCGCACGATCTGGGTGGCCAATTGACAGGTCTTGAACGTGAAATAAAATATTCACCGAACTCGCCTCTCACCAAGTCCATTGTTACGCGTGCTGTGTGGCATGTGGTACCGTCTTGCTGAAACCACGTGTCATGCAAGTCAAGCTCTTACATTTTGGGCAAAACAAAGTTGGATATCATTTCACGGTAACGCTCACCATTCACAGTTACGTTACGATTCGCAACATCTTTGAAGAAGTACGGTCCAATGATACCTCCAGCCCATAAACCGCACCAAACTTTGACCTTTTCTGCATACATTGGTAGCTCTTGCAATTCTTCTGGCTGATCTTCACTCCAAAATCGACAATTCTGCTTATTTACGTACCCATTGATCCAAAAATGAGCTTCGTCGCTGAACACAACTTTCGATAAAAAAGTGGATCTTCGGTAAATTTGGTTCTAAATTTAGTCACAATAGCTCGAATATCCGCTTCTGTGGGTCGATTAAACTGGCCATAAAATGGAAGAAGCGCGCGATAAACTTTCTTAACAGAACACGCATTTTTATAATAAAATTCAATGATTTGTAAGCGTTGTTCGTTTGTAAGACGATTCATGGTTAAATTATAGACCAAACTGAAGATGTTTGACAGTGAAACAAAACACGAAACGTGCGCCAGCTGTTTAAACCAACTGTTTAAAAAGATAATAGCTAAAAACTCACCCGTTAGCAGCAGAGACTATCTATATATATATACACACAGACTATCCCCATAAAAAGTCAGTGCACCACCTAAGGTATACTAGCAGCAACCTTATTGTGTAGCGCAAACAAGGTATATAATTCACATATGGTAAAAATCCACTATCATCATTTGTTCGATCCCACCCCATCAAAGAAAAAAATGAAAAATTAACATAAATCTAAAACATAGCGAGAAAATTGCCGAAAAATGTGCCTCCCTTTAAGATAGATTGGGGGCACATCTGGTCCTTTAGGTTTAAGCATTGGAATATAAGTAACAAAGTCATTTATAATCAGAGTCATTTTTACAAAACCGTAAATACGTTTCAAATGTCAACAACCGAAGTATTCACAGCCTATACAATGTAAAAGTTTTTTTTCCAAAACTAAAGACTTAACAGACTACTTTTACTTTACATATATTTAACAGTAAAAAAAAGTGGATTCAAATATCGGCGATAAGCTTTGGTGTCAAAAAATTATCCCAGCCATTTCCTTATAACATAACACATCAATACCCCAATCAAACTCCCTGAAAATATTAGAAGTAATATTTGATAAGAGACTTAGTTTTAGGGAATTTTGTCAATATGCTTGATTAAGCTTATTTTCTAGACTTAACATAATATAATTTCTTCCACATACACACACTAATAACCATAATGAAAGCAAACATAGACTACACACTAGGCCGAGTCGATTTGTGGGGAGGCAAAAAAATTGCCCATTGCTCTGTGAAAATCATATTCTAGGGATCAAAATAAGAAACTTTGCCGAAGGAACCATACCTCTAAAACGAATTCTGATGTACCCCAATTTGGATCGAACTTTTAGTGTATTTTGTGGGGAGGCAAAAAAATCGCCCATTGCTCTGTGAAAATCATATTCTAGGGATCAAAATAAGAATCTTTGCCGAAGGAACCATACCTCTAAAATGAATTCTGATGTCCCCCAATTTGGGTCGAACTTTTTAGTTTCTTTTCTCATGTAAAGGCCAAAAATGGTGATATTTTGAAATGATTGTGTGGGGAACCCCGAAGGGGGGTTCCAGGGGGTGTGCCACTGGCATGGGTGGATCGGCCGTCCAAAGTTAGTGGGGGTCGCTCATACATTTGGACTCGATTGGAGCACTCTAAATGGGTCAAAGTCGGATTTTTCGTTCGACCCAAATTGGGGGACATCAGAATTCGTTTTAGAGGTATGGTTCCTTCGGCAAAGTTTCTTATTTTGATCCCTAGAATACGATTTTCACAGAGCAATGAGCGATTTTTAAATCGACCCGCCCTACTACACACCCTCGATATGTGGAAATTGTGTAAAAATTAACACAAAACTTATGCCTTATCACACTGCAACTAGAAGGAGCACACTTTCATTTCTTACGTCACCAAACCGAGTAATCTTAACCGAAGCTGGATTTCACACAGAGCCAAGAGCAGCACTTTAATGCGTATATCAAAGATATTACACTGCAGAATCGAACTATTAATTAATCAAGTCAACTCCAACCTGAATAGCATGTGATCTACATACCCTCAGCATTTTTTTAAAGACACAGGGTTCTAGAAATTGTTGTAAACCTATAAAAGTTTAGCAATGAGTTATGAACTATGTTTATTAGAATAGTATTTGCCATAAGAACTCAAGTTCTAGGATTAGAAAAGATTATGTGTGGGCACTGAAAAACAAATAGGCCAAAAATGATGGAAAAATTCAGTGCATCCCAACTTAAAAAATTACGCTGGTTATAGACCTAACCATCTGATTTTTTGGCTCCACTAAGGGTATAACTAAATATTTAGATCATATTTATATCATATATATATATATATCATACAACGATATGAAGTGTTACCAACTTCACACTGCTTGTATCTGTAAAACAGCTCATGACATCAACGTCAAAATTGTTCTAGTGACAGTTCAATATATTGTTTATAAGCCATCAAAAGCATTTGCGTCTCAATTTTGTTGAATTTTTTTTCTGTGATGGAATTCAAACGTAATAGTGTCATTGTGTTATATTTGGCTGAAAATCACAACCAGCCATGGTTCGTGAGCTCAGTCACCTCAAAGTGAAGAAAATGGTTGTGTATCGCATTATAAAACGTTAGCACGATACTGGTAGCATTGCAAAACGCTATGGAGGTGGACCAAAAAAAACCGCAACAACGCCAGAAATGGTTCGGAAAGTGAAGGCTCGACTTGAACGAAGTCCACGTCGAAGTGGAAGAAAAATGGTCAAAGAACTGAAAATATCGCAAGACAGCATTCCACGCATATTGAAAAATGAGCTTAAGGTCAAGGCTTTCAAGTTCCAAAAAGCACACGATCTTTCACCCCAGCAAAAAAAGCTCAGTGCGAAAGAGCAAAGGAGTTGTTGCGTTTACACGAACGTGGCGAATTTCCTAACATTGTGTTTTCTGATGAAAAAGATTTCCCAATTGAGCAGTTCATAAACACTCAAAACGATCGTGTTTACTTGACCGAACGCCCATACGAGAATTTGAGCCTACGTATGGCCACTCGAAGCAATTTCCCATCGCAAGTAATGGTTTGGGCCGCAGTGACCGCTGATGGACCCTCTCCAATCGTTTTTATCGAGTCTGGTGTCAAAGTGATTGCGACTTATTATCGGGAAAATGTTTTAGAAGCTGCTTTAGAGCCGTCGACACGCAAACATTTCGGTCGTAGACCATGGACGTTCCAACAGGACTTGGCACCTTCTCATAAAGCTCATGTGAACCAAGAATGGTTAAAAAAATCAATTTCCACACTTCATTTCGTCCACACAATGGCTTTCGAATTCGCCAAACGCATCCACCTGGTCTATTTTGGAGAGCAAGGTGTGGACTAAAAAATATGCCAGTATGGATGCGCTGAAAAAAGCGATTATACGAGAATGGGCCAAAATACCTCAAGATCACATTCGTGCAGCATGCAACTAATTTTTTGACCGTTTGAAGGCTATAGTCAAGTCAAAAGGTGGTCATATCGAGCTAAAGTGAATATATGTTAAAATTGTAATCAGTTTTGAACAATTTTGTCTTTGAAATCAATAAAAACTAATTTCACACAAAAAAGTTATGGTGTTTTGAATAGGTAACACCTTATATCGTTCACCCTGTATATATAATTGGCGCGTACTCCCTTTTTGGGTGTTTGGCCGAGCTCCTCCTCCAATTTGTGGCGTGCGTCTTGACGTTGTTCCTCAAATGGAATGGAATTTGGATATACTTTCATGTTTATTGAGTCTGAAATTTATTTAGAGGTTTTATGTGTTCACAACTTACCTCCCAAACATCCGCGACTCAATCATGAAGTATAAAATGCCACATCCACCATCACCCCATGAGTCTAGCCAACATGTCACACTAGTGGAATTGTTCGTTATCATTTGGGAATGCTTCGGCTGAACAGGTGGATTACCCTTCGTATACGAATTCACAATGTCACATGGCAAACCTGTACCTATCTTATTGTAGGCCGTTATGTACAGCTGATACCGGGTTCCACACCATAAATTAGTTAACAAGTGTGAATTTGTTTTGGCATCTACCTGCAGTTCTTCCCAATCGCCATTCTCACGTTTATAATTTATCACATAACCGAGAATGGGACTTCCACCGTGATTATTATCCATCCACTCCAGGTGTAAACTGTCTGTATAACTATTCACCACAGTAAGGTTTGGTGCTTCTGGTGGCACTTTTATAACAATATTATATACAATCTCGTCCTTGCCCCAAGTGTTTTCAACGCTGCAAGTGTAATTGCCAGCATCACTGGCCTGACACTCTCGCATATAGAGTGTACCATTCTTTGCAATAACCTTTCGGGCATTTGTATCCATATTGTGCCCATCTTGCCTCCAAATGGTCACAGGTGCTGGGGAACCTACTTTGCGACATGGTAATTCAAGATGCTCTTTCCAAGGGCTTATTATACGCTGACTGAATGAAACGATGCGAGCGGGGACTTTGTTGTTTGGGGGCACTGTAACAACTTGAGTTTTTTCACCCTCGCCAACCTTTGTCGAGGCAGTAAGCCAAAATTGATATGTAGCTGATTCTTGGGTCCGCTGAGTCTCATGCATTTCGACAAACGGTCCAAGTATACGTTTGTGGGTGCCTTCTTCTCGGCCACCTTCAAGCATGGACATGTAGAAAGTGTAGCCGGTCTGAAAGTAAATTAAACAAGAAAATATATAAAAGAAATAGTTATTTAGCATATTAACCATACAATGTCTCCATTAGGAAATTCTGGTGGCAGCCAAGATATAAGTATTTTCGTGCTGGAAGCAGGTATTGCTTTAATAGCCTGTGGCGCAGAAGGCACTAAAGGGGAAATTTTTATTTTAGATACATTTTTGTTAGTCTCAGATTTACATAACAAGATATAGAAAAAAAAGGGTTTCGAATAATTTTACCATCCTCATGTGTACGGCAATAAAATGGTTTCGTTTTCATGCCATCGCCCACTTTGGTATACGCAAGCACCCAAACCGTGTAGTTAGTGTATTTACGCAGATTTTCAATCGTAACATATTGATTTGTTGACTTCATAACTTCGGGATCCGTTTCTAAATAAGTACAAAAAGCGATTTGTCAAAAATGAAATATTGTTTAGTATCGACTGTAATGCCTTGTTATTTGACTTTGGTCAAAGTTTCCAAATATAGTAATGTAAAGATATATTTATATTAGAACCCAGTCAGTTTAAATTTAAGTCCCAAAAATTTACCAAAAAATGGTGTATTGTTCTATCGATAAATATCTCCTAAAATAATGATTTGACGAAACGCAATCCTGTAAACACTTCTGCAATGTAGAAACCTTCTGTAGAATGAAACCAGAAATATTTCTTTCATGCAGACTTACGACCTTCGGGTGTCCGTTCTTAGTTCTTAAGAGTTCAAATGTAAAGTTTTAATAATTGCCTTTTACAACCATGGGCGAATCACAAAGTGAAAAACACTGTTTGATTTTTTTCTTAGCAAGTTTCGGAAATAATTTAGGCTAGGAAAACATATAAAACTATGTATGTTTCATATAAATTATCCATGTCAAATATAAAGAGATTTTGTTTTGCGGCCATTTGAACCTAACCATTTTAGCTTCTTCGTTCTAGCGTGCATCTTGATGTTGTTCCACAAAAGGAGGTACCTAGAGTTTTAAGCCGACTCCGAGCTGTATGTTTCATGCTCGGAGATTCGAGCCCGGGCATTATCAAATGGTAGTCACGCATAGCATGCCAATTGGCATACACTTTATCCAACTTTTTTCTCTTCTATATATATACGTATGTCATAAGGTATGTACACTTGGCCTTGGGTTGGTTGGTTAAAGTGGTGGTTCATCCAGAATCCAACAGTGGTTTGCCAAGTTTTAACATTCTGTCCTTCCACAGGGAAGGGCATTCACAGAGAAAGTGGAAGACCGTTTCAACTGTGACAGTATGTGTTGTGATTAGATTAAGGTAACTTTATGAGTCTCATTCAAGGTCGTAAGGCTATTCCTACTTTGTTCCACCATTTTAGAGGTTGTTGTAGCCGAATGCAGTGCCTGGACCGCAGCTTGGCTATCCGAAAGAATAGCGATATTGCTCTTAAAAGAGGAATCTGCGATTAGTAGCCTACAAGCTTCCCCGATTGCCATTATTTCCGCCTGGAATACACTGCTGGTATTAGGGAGGTGCACAGATTTTTCAATTTTAAGTCTATGAGAACATATACCAGCTCCACAATACCACAATTCATTTTATAGATTGTAGTGTCGAAGTTTTTTAGTGAGAATCCCTTATTCCATTCCTCCTTTGATGGAAAGAGAGTGGCAAAATTCCTATTAAATGTTACCGACGGGACAATGTAGTCAGTCCTCTCCGAGGCTAACTGAGTTTGTCGCAATAATAGGCTTGCATGATCATAAGTTTTTTTCCAGCGACCCGCTTCATTTAACCTAAATACACTCATGGTTGCTGTCTTCTTAACATGTAGATACATTGGAATAACGTGTGTCAGTGCATTGAGAGCGTTCCTAGGACATACTAAGATCGCACCGACCGTTATAGTACAGGCTGATCTTTGTATTCTGCTGAGTAATTTGGTATTGTATTCACTCCTTAGAGCTTTCCACCGCCTTACTGAATCATACGTATACTTGGATTGAAAGACCCCATCTTCTTCCTAGCATTGATGTACAGGCATATAAAGCAATTTCTGCTCTCCTTGCCCGTTCTTCGACGTTTAATTTCCTAATTTCCCTAAGTACTTAGCACTGGGGGAAATAAGAGGGTTTGTCCGTTAATATTTGGTAGGATAAAATTGGTTCTTGTGTCTGGTGGTAAAAAGCATAAGTTCTGTTTTACATGGGTTTAAACTTATAACACGCTTTAAAAATTTCCTCTAGCCATCATAGGATACAGGGTTTCCGTTAAAATCTCTGGAATGATCCCATCTGGCCCCGGAGATTTAAACGGTGATTTGATTGCCCATGCAACGTTCTCCTTGGTAATTATTTCATTTGCAAGATACTGTGGATGATTTTGACTTAATATTTTCCCTCCCACTTTCAGAAGTTCTAGCGATTCTTCTGTCATAGCAATCCAAGTACCATCAGGTTTCTTGACCCAAGAATAATCACTGGAAAGAACCCGGCTAAGCCTAGCAGAATCCCTGGTGGATTCGATGGACAAACAAAACTCTCTCCAGCTCTCTTTTTTGGTGGCCTTAATTGCCTTCTTATTCTGCCTCCGACTTTCTCTGTAGAGTTCCCAATTTCCTGTCGAGTAGCTGAGGGTAAAGGTTGACCTAGAACTTTCTCTCAGTTTTAAGAGCTCGCTGTTCCACCGAAACCGGAACTAAACTACTTAAGTGCACAAATGTTGCTGACGTTACTCTTGAATTCAAAGCCAATTCAAACAACCAATATCAAGCGGATGAATAATCACAATGATATCCTCATATTCATTTCCGGTTTTTGTTTCTCTAAATATTTATAAAATTTGTTTCTCAAAGAATTTGAAAAAAAAGAAATGAAGAAGAAGACATTTTTAAAAATGTCCATATATGAACTATCAATAGTACCAAAATAAAATTCAAATGAAAAGTAAACACAAAACGCGCGATGAAAATAAATGCTAAATTATGTCTAGTATTGCCACTTCGAACAAAGTGTTAATTCAATTTTGTTTATAACTTGTCTGCAATATTAGACACCCGATTTATATAAATTAATTAAATTTGACGGTGAAATTAATATGCATAAATAAATCTGACCGCATGTTCATTCCATCAATATAAAAATAATAATATTGGGACCAAAAGGTGTCGATTGGTATACATATCGACCAATTTTCCAGCCGGGCTCTAAATAATTACCATAAATTGAATAAAAAAATATAAGGAACAAATTGGATAATACTAATGTTTGCTTTCAGTTAATTTCAAAATTCTACTTAGGCAAAAATGGATTTTCATAGCATATGATAGCATTGAATTTTCTGTTCAGTTAGGTTATACAAATCATCATGAATCGTTCAACACCAGAACAGCGCTTCCAAATTATGGAAATTTACTTCGAAAAAATAAATTTGTTCTCGAAGTTCATAGAGCACTAGTTGCATCATCGGCCCTTACTTCCTTCCCTACTTCGAAATGAGGAAGGAGCTGCCATTACGGTGAACAAGCGCTATTGAGCTATGCTGGCTGAATTTTTGTTTCCAAAAATTAATCAGCTAAACATCAACGACATTTGGTCGAACATATGTCAAGCCCCCATTGACACGATACCGCCAGACTTATATATTTATACAAGCAAGTCAAATTTGGTTAGAAGATATAATAAATTATTTCAGCCAAATCTCCGAAAGGGCATATAGTACGTGTAAAGAACGTGTTCGACATTTTGTTTCCTATTATTTTTAATTTTCTTACCGTATAATTCATTAACAGATATGTAAAATACTTTGTAGCCCTTAATTTTGCCGTTCTGCCCGTCTACATCAGGAGGTGACCATGTTATATAAATTGATGTGGATCCCAATACGTCGCATTGAGGACTCTCTGGAGGTGAAGAAGGCACTGCAAAAATAAAAAAAAAACATTCATTAACTCATTGTGGGCTAAAATACGATAAACATTATTGAAGAAAGTTTCTCATATAAGATAATCTCAAAATTATGTTTGGGGTAATTGTCTTGCATAGCGCATTATGCATTGTGGCTGCTAAAACAAGCAAAAGCAAAGAAAAAACACACAGTTACACAATGCATCAGTGGCGCCAGCAAGAGGAAGCGGGCAATCGCGATAAGAGCGCAGACACACCAAATTTAGCGAAGTCCTCATTCAGCACTTCGAAGTGCTTTTTAGTCGCCTAACTCCACATGTCGAGGGGGTTTATTCTTGAAATGTAAAAAATGCACTGAATAACAACGATGGAAAGCATGGTGGAAAGAATAATGAGATGGGGACTATCGTGTACCGTTACTTTGCTCTCAGAGAATTTGACAATGAATGACGTCATGTTAACACAATTGGTGACCAGTATGGTCAGATTACCATTTTCGTAACTTGATTTAGTTTTTTTTTTGTTATTTATTTATTATTTTTTGTTATTTTGTCTCGGAGTTTTAGTTCTTTCTTCATGACATTTTTCTAGCCTGTTCTAATTAAAATGTAATGTTTATAATTTTGTAAAACATAGATTTTTTTTAAATCGGTTCAATAATCCACTCAGTTTTATTCAGCTTTACATTTTTTTAACATCTGATCACATTGCCCGCGATTGCGGTTATTGTTGATGTTCTTCTCCTTTCAGCAGTGAAATCTCTCTCTCGCTACTTAAAGAAAATAAAATACCAAATTTTTATTGAATTACTTAATGAACTTTGAGTGCATGACAAATTGTCTTTAAAATGTGCGTTTTTTTTCAAATAAATGTGCTCATTACAATAAAAAATTTTATTGTAATGTTTAGTCGATCCTTTTAATTTTAGTAACGGCTTTTACACTTGTACCCGCCGATGAAAGAAAGCCATGAAATGTCTATAATAGTTTGCTGGTATAGAAACTAATTTGAATTGAATAATTGTACATCCACCTTCAAAGAAAAGTTATTTGCTTTTAATTGGTAGGATCAAAAGTTCCCCATCCACTAGATTCATCATAAGAAAACCGCCACTTTACCTTTTAATTTTTAACTTTTTTCGATAATATTTTTCATTTATTACTCTTTTGGTATATGAAATATGTAGTGCGTATACAAAAAGTATCCGATCGCTGGCTCGCAGTCTCTGGATTCACAATAGAAGGGTCTTTCAAAAGTGATGCTCAGATGTCAGCGGAACAACAAAAACAAATTGCAAAATTCGTGATTTTTTTATGGCAATAATCGTCCGAACAAGACCACAATTGAAAGGTTGGTGAAAAAATTTGAAGCGACTTGTTCTGTCGAGGATAAAAGGACTGGCAGAACAAAAACTGAACGATCTGTTGAGAATATAGCTGCTGTAGCGCAAAGATTTGCTGATCAAACTTCAACATCCATATCTCAACGTTCTCAACAATTAGACATTCAAGAATCGACCGTTTGAGGGATTTTACCTGTAGCCGTGCCAAAGCCTATCCATAGACCCTATTTACACGAGGAGACATCTGGAAGGGAGACACTTGAAATTCTCTTTTGATGTTTCATTCGCGTACACACGGGCAAAAATGTTTCCGCGACATTTTGACATTTAATACTTTAACATCGTCTGGTTCGGATGTCTTCTAGCACGCGCTTACATGTAAAGCAGAGAGCGTTCGACAACAGTTTCTTAAATATATGAATGAAAAATGCAAACTGGTTAAATAATAAATAATTTGTTGTTTTTTTTATTGAAATATATTTATAAATTCTTATACTTGAATAAAAAAAATTAAATTAAAAATACTTCATATGTAAATAATTAACTTAAAATTAACTTGAGTATCTAGAAATGCAGGGAAAAATTAGAAATCAACATAAACATGTCCCATAACTATTTTAAATTATACCTAATTTACTAGCAAAAATAATTGTGCATTTCCCAAGCAGCGTTCGGATGTTTGTCATCGTTGTTATCTTCCGTTTGTATGAAAACCAACACATAACTTAGAACTTTCTTCCACAAAAGAAGAAAACGAATGAAGCAACTGTCAAAAATTGCTTTAAGACAAGAAATACGAATAAGAAGAGCAAAGCGTGTCGCCGAGTACGGGAGACAAAATCCCTTCTCTCTTCCCCGACCGTCCTTCGCCCCCGAACAAAATGTTTCCCTTCCAGATGTCTCCTCGTGTAAATCGGGTAATATCGGCTTGAAGTTTAATGGCATCCTTTTGAGTCTTCATCGTTGAAAAGATCTTAACGTCATCAGCATAAAGAAAAAATTTAGGGAATGAGAAACAACTTTTGATGTCATTAATAAATAACACAAATAAGAGCGGTCCCAAGATAATTCATTCACAACGTCTATTGCTCAAATAAGAGTTTGTCCATTGCAGAAATGCAGAATGAAGGCCAAAACAAACTAATTTTTTAATTGAGATTCTATAAGAAACATTGTCGAAGGCTTTCGAAAAGTCAGTGTAAATGCAGTCGGCCTGCAAACCAGCCGAGAAAGAATCAATGCAGTATTCACTAAAAACACCCAGATAAGATATTGTAGATCTGTTAGCTACAACCCGTTGCTGATTTGAGCAAATTAAAGATTTAACCGCAAAGCTCAGTTTTGTATTGATCGCATGCTCAAAAATTTTCGAAATAGTCGATAGCTTTGAAATATGCCTTATTTCTAACGTCATTTATATTGCCACTCTTAAAGAAGGGCGTAATGGAAGAGAGCTTCTATGAAACTCCGCGACGATAAAGATCTGTTGATAGATAGATTCAATTTAGGTAAAGCATTACCAATATCCTCAGGAGAGAGGCAAAGAGCGCATGGAAGATCAAGTACTTCGTCAAAAAATTAGATTTAAAAAACTCAGCAAATAAATTTGCCACTTCACTTGACCTTCGTTCTTGACTATTGCCTAAAAAGATACCAGTGGGAACACTGGCATTACACCTTCTAGATATTATAAACGTCCAGGAGGTTTTGGGATTTGCTTTAATGTTCAACTCCATGTTATTAATATAGGTATTATAAAGAGATTTCTTTAAATCGTTGAAATCCTTTAACGTTTGTTTATATTGTATTTAACGACATACAAATGAAACTTAGTAGATTTAAACTTCTTGAAATAATTATTTTTAAGGTTTTTAAGGCTTTTCAAAGTCTTAGAATACCAGGTTAATTTTCTGAGCGGAATGTTGTCCAAGCAGAGTTTAGACAAAATGGACTTAAAGGCAAAAAAACTATTAGACGTGTCAAGTTCAGCAAATAAATTATCCCAATTAATATCAAGTAATAAGTTATTGAAATTGGCAAAATCGCATAATGAAGAATTAACCGATAACCTGCCATCAAACGGAACAGCTGTTTAAAAGTCGAGTTTGACAACTAAAGGTTAGAGGTTCTTATCTTTAGAAGT
Organism: Anastrepha ludens; assembly: GCF_028408465.1. Classification (NCBI taxonomy): domain Eukaryota; kingdom Metazoa; phylum Arthropoda; class Insecta; order Diptera; family Tephritidae; genus Anastrepha; species Anastrepha ludens. Next base: position 74,298,651 of record NC_071500.1, read on the forward strand.
TATGGGATTCAAACATTCATTGATTTTGTCTTCTTCTTAATTGGCGCGATAACCGCTTACGCGATTTTGGCCGAGTTTAACAAAGCGCACCAGTCGTTTCTTTCTCGGAGCGTTTGTATCCATTCCGACGACATGACTCAGCCAACGTAGCCGCTGGATCTTTACTCGTCGTGTTATGTCTATGTCGTCGTAAAGCTTATACAGCTCATCGGTCCATCGCCTGCGATATTCACCGTTGCCAACGTGCAAAGGTCCAAAAATCTTATGCAGAAGCTTTCTCTCAAAAACGTCGCTTCATCGGATGTTGTCCTCGTCCACGTTTCTGCGCCATACGTTAGGACGGGCGTGATGGGAGTCTTGTGGAGTGTTAGTTTTGTTCGTCGAGAGATGACTTTACTGCTCAGTTGCCCACTTAGTCCAAAGTAGCACTTGTTGGCAAGAGATATTCCACGTTGGATTTCAAGGCTGACATTGTTATCGGTGTTAATGCTGGTTCTTAAGTATACGAAGTCCTTTACAACCTCGAAATCATAACTGTCAATAGTGACGTGGGTGCCGATACGCGAGTGCGCCGACTGTTTGTTTGAAGACAGGAGGTACTTCGTTTTGTCCTTTTTCACCACCAGATCCATTCGCTTTGCCTCTTTATCCAGTTAGGAGAAGGCAGAACTTACAGCGCGGTTGTTAAGGCCGATGATGTCGATATCTCCTTTCTTCCTTTCTTCTCTCCCCTGTTTGGCATCACAACGTCCAATTGTGCCCTAAGCTAGGGCAGCCTTTTAACCTAACCCAACTTAACCTAACGAGGTCCTTTCATGGGTCCTTTAAATCATGGGAACCGGAAAAAGTCGCAGGGGGCCAAATCTGGAGAATACGGTGGCTGATGCATGACAACGGCAACACCGTTTTTGCCAATTAATTTATCAGAAGCAAAGATGATTAGCAGGTGCATTAAATAAAATTAAAATAATTGGCGCGTACACTTCTGTTAGGTGTTTGGCCGAGCTCCTCCTCCTATTTATGGTGTGCGTGTTGATGTTGTTCCACAAATGGAGGGACCTACAGTTTTAAGCCGACTCCGAACGGCAGATATTTTTATGAGGAGCTTTTTCATGGCAGAAATACACTCAGAGGTTTGCCATTGCCTGCTGAGGGGCGACCGCTATTAGAAAAATGTTTTTATTAATTTTGCTTTCACCGAGATTCGAACCAACGACCTCTCTGTGAATTCCGAATGTTAATCACGCACCAACCCATTCGGCTACGGAGGCCGCCAATTGCATTATCATGATGCAAAAGCTATATATTTCTTTATCGACGATTCCGGGTATTGTTTTCGTATTACTTCACACAAACCGCGCATAACTTCAAGGTAATACTCCTTTTTTACGGTAGGACTTTGTTGTAGAAACTCCTGGTGCAATACGCCGTGGTAATCGAAGAAAACAGTGAGCAAAACCTTGACATTGGCGTGCTTTTTTTGGTTTTGGCTCTACTGGACTCTTCCATTGGTATGATTGGGCTTTGGTTTCGATGTCATAATCATATACGAATCATGTCACCTGTTAAGACCCTTTTAAAGAAATCCGAGATTAGAGATTTTATTGAAACATCTTCGTGATTAACATTTTTTGTCATAAAAAAGTCGATCTGGTCTAGACTTTCTTGGGTCAGCTGGCCAGTATGTTGGATCGCTACTACTTATGAACTTACTGTTACTCCTTTTTATGACGTCAAGTAAATAATGTAAAATTATCCAATATAAGTAGGCAATCCTTCAATGAGTTGGAAGATCTCAGAATTATGGAAATCAGAGATCTTCTAAGGTTTTTGATCAGATCTCATTGGTTTTAGCAGAGCTCAGGGCAAGTTCCCCTTGTGGTATCACAACCGCTTCCAATCTAACCTAACCTATATTGTAATATTTAATTCTTATTGTCATAAATTTAAACACACGTTCCTCGAAAATGTACCTACTAATGAATGTAGTTTGCATCTTACTTACCATCTTCCATGGTTTGTACTGCTATCTCCCTGCTCGGTGGTCCGCTTCCTTGACTAGTGTACGCTTGTACAATAACGTGGTATGGAGTAAATTTGTTCAAATTACTCAATATAGTTTCTCCACCAAAATGTGACCGCACTTCGACAGTTTTGAAACTAAACCCCTGAGTGGGATTCACTTCTTTATCTTCAGGTGATAACGACATTTGGTATCCAACATAATAACCGAGCAGTATTCCATTCCAGTGGTCACGTTCAGGTGCATCCCATGTGACAGATATCTCTGTAGAACTTTTGGCTTCTGCGCGCACATTTAGCGGTGGCCCGGATGGCACTTCCTCCAGTGTGGTTACTTGTACAACCTCCGAATACTCTGAGGCACCCAATTTATTTTCTGCGGACATTCGAATGTGATAGGCCTTAGCAGGACGTAGGTTTTGTATGTTGACAACGGTTTGGCCACCGGTGACGGTGATATGTTCGGCGTTTTGCCAAATATCTGTGTTTAAGAAATAAAATTAATTATATTGATGGAAACAGTTTTAAACTGGAGTTATTTGAAGAAAACATCCAAGATACCAGAAAACATCCTGACGTTGATTGTTACCATGCTTTCGTGTCACTTACCTGAGATTTGTTTATAATATATATGATATCCATCGATTGGGCTGTTACCAGCAAAGGGCTGACTCCAAGTTAGTTGAAGGCTACGCGACTGTTGTGAGTTAATACGAAGGTTTTTCGGTTGTTCTGGAACCTCTTGTACGATTAATTGAATCGACATTTCATCCTGACCCACGGATAAATATATTGAGTTAGTTGACAGCATTTATACATGCATATATAAAACCAAAATATATTTTTTTATATATTTATACAAATAAATTATGTAAGACAACATTTACAAAAATATTCAAAACTCTTTTCATCCATTTAATTACTATTTCCTATTTTCACTATTTCCACATTGCATTGAAAGCCACTATAAAAGAACTATAAAAGCTCTTCCTAATGTGAAATAATTTAATTATTTTAACCTCTGATACTAAATTAATTCCTAGATAGGTTGGAATATATAAATACCCCAGAACGTGAAAAGTCACCCCATCACAATTTTGCCACCTATAAAAATTTATTTATTACTATATTGAGAAATTGTGGATATACTTATATTGCACATAATTTTTCACATTAACACAGTATCGCAGTTCCAATTACATGGAATTCGCAACCGACAATGCTGCCATGACGATAGCAATGCAAACTAACGGCAGACTTCACACAACGGCACAGTTGCTATTCTAAACAAAAGTTTAATTTCAATAATCATGCCACAATTATAAATTCAATGTAATCGATAAGCCTCTTCCGTTGTTAAAGTAAACTTATATTTGAAGATTCTGTAAATTCTGCAATACATTTTATCAATCCACAGCTGATGTAAAGTCAAAGCGTCATAGTGAAATAGTTTTAAGAAAAAAGTTGTAGATTTATAAATAAACTAAATCTTGAAAAGAAAGTTCGTTTTTGACTTTCATCTGGAAGCTGCGGTTGGCCTCGAATCATCCTACATTTTTTTTTAACATTTTCCTTGCAAAGGAAAATATAACCGGCGCCTAACGTGGGACACATGTGAGTAAAAACTTCGAGTGATAATATAATCGTACATACATACAGTCCTGTGCAAAAAAAACCGGACAGTCTGAAAACTCCATTTTTTGAAGTAGTATGGATTTTATCAAATATGTTTGAATGTGGTTATATTCCATTGTGTTTTTAATACAAAAGTATGAAATAAAATCAATAAATTTGATACGTGTTTTTAATATTTTCATACTTTATTTGTTTTAGCGTAGTCAATAGCGAATGTTTTATTATTAGTTTATCCTTATTATATAATCTTAAAGCTAATTAATTCAAAACAAAATTAATTATTTCATTATAAATGTTATAATTTGAAGTTTTAATACTTGGTCGCACCGCCTTTCGCCTTAATTACCGCTTTAATACGTCTCGGCATTGATGTAACCAGGGTTTGCAACAATTCCTCCGAAATATCTTTGTGCCAAGTGTCCATTATAATGTTATCCAGGTCAGTTTTGATCTTCGGCTTTTTTTCAGCTACCTGCTTCTTTACAATGGCCCAGAGGTTCTCAATTGGGTTTAGGTCGGGACTGTTACCCGGCCATTCCAATTGGACAATTCCGTTTTTTCCCATAAATTCTTTTACCTGCAACAAATAAGGAATAAATCATTGGTTTTTTGATTCGACATTTAAACAAAACACTCGGGAGATTTAACAAAAATCCTAACTTACTTTGTGAGATCGGTGGCATGGCGCAGAATCATCCTGAAATATAACGTCCGTTCTTAGAGAATACTGCTCCTCAATGACAGGTATTAAATGTCTATTTAAAATTGAAATGTAAGCATCTCCGTTCACCCGACTATCAATAAGAGTTAGTGCTTTCGTTCCGTCATAGCTGAAGCAGCCCCATACCATTCTACCAACTGACTGTCTTACAGTAGGCAGTATGCATCCAGTTTTATATCCTTCGCCAGATCTGCGCCTCACATGGTGGATACCATCCGATCCAAAGAGGCTAAACTTGGATTCATCCGAAAAAATCACATTCTTCCAGTGCTCGACAGTCCAGTTTTCATGAGTTTTGGCCCATCGGTATCGTTTTTGACGCATTTTTTCGTTCAAAAACGGCTTTTTTTCGGGATGTCTTCCTACAAAACCGGCATTTATCAATCTCCTACGCACAGTAGATGAATCTATTTCGACGCCAGTTGCATCCAAGAACTCCTTCCTGATGTCTGCCGAAGATTTGAAACGATCCTGGATACACATCCGCTTAATCATCCGGTCTTCAGCAGGCGACGCCTTTTTTCGTCGTCCAGATCCTTTCTTTCGCTCCGTTGAAGCCGTTTCTGCAAATTTCTTTAAAAAATCGGCAACAGATGATTTGCTGAAGCCTACTTTAGCAGCAATTTGACGGTACGGACAATTTTTGTTGTGATAGTGCAATAATTTGCCCCTTAACAACAGCTCCCATTTGCTTCGATCTTGGCATATTTTTGATATTAACACTTACCACGTATCAACTATTTCACTTATTGGTTAAATTATGATACAAATTAATTCAAAACTGTTCTATTTATACATAAAAACAGCTACTTACCGCCAAGAAGCTTTATACTCAAGCTATAGAAATTTAAATAGGGTAAATTAGCTGTCCGGTTTTTTTTGCACAGGACTGTATATCCTAAGTAAAAAGGGAGAAAACGTTAAGAATTCCTGATCAATCTAATTGCAATTGCAGTAAAAAGTGCGCTTAAATCAGTCTTTGGCAAAAAGGGAGAAAATTAATAAGTATCCTTGCTAATTTTTTTTTTAATATAATACCCAACTTAGTGGCAAGTGCTTGCGACTTCATTCACATAAGATAAGGAGATCAAAAAACTATAGTCTTAGTAGCTAGTGCCTCTTTTTTGTAATATAGTTATTTATAATTATATTTCATTATGTATTAATAAATAAATAAAAAACTATCAGACCCCACTTGTTTTTTTTTTTTGTGTTTTAGTCAGGAGGTGTAAATCAAAATGTCTGAAACATCATCAAAGGTGCCGTCACACCAATGGTATGTGGGGCATGCTCCCACTAACACTGTAACATTCCTCCTCCTCGGCTGATTATCACACCCCACATTCTGCAATCAACAGACAACCAGATTAGTCAAAAATTAATTTATTAAATTAATTAAAATTGCTTTTGTAACTTAAGAATGTAATGCAAGCTTAGGTACTTATATAAAATATGTTTTCAACCACAAATTTATATTGTGTTTTTAATCAATTTAAAAAAGTTTATAAGGTGAACGCAGACTTTATGGGCTATATGTATGTATAATAGCACAACATTTTTTATATTGCTAAATACTCTCAAAGCCACCATAATCTTATTCGTTTTATATACAATTTTCTTGTAAAGTCTTCTATTGTATATTTCATAATATTTTGCGAATTTTATTTTATTTCTCAATATAAAATACAAAAAAGTGTAAACTAATTTCATTATAAAGTAATAAAAAAAAACATACAGAAAATTTGCGCCGCAGCCTAAATGGTGCAGTTAAAAAAGAAAAACTATTTATTTCTAATTTTTAAACTTTGTTTTGTACTTTGTTGAGTATCTTTTATTATCAATTACAGCTTGAAACCTGCGTTGCTTGGGTCAACCAATTTTTTTGTTTATTCTGAACTAATTTGATTCTACTCTTCAAGTATCGTCTTTTTAAGATCAGATTTGTTATGGATATCATATTTTCTTATATTTGTCTTCAAGCCGACCACAAATTTTCGATGATGTTGAAATCCCATGAGAGTGCAGGAGTTTCAATAATGTGGGGACATTTATATTATATATTAAGCATGTTTGTATTATTTATGACTTGTGCGTAAGGTCGTCATCTACATATATAAAAGCGAAAGTCATCTTCAATTTTAAATTTTTTAGCGTTTTGAACCAAATTTTCTTGCATAAGTTTTAGATAAACATATTTTTTCATTCTTCCTTCGATAAAAGTCAAATTTCTTACTCTATTTGCATGCATGCCCAGCCCATAACGATGTCACCGCCGTGTTTTATATATAGTAGCTCGCAAATTTTGGGGTTTGAGCTGCGTATTGGACTCGCGCCATATAAAAGATCTGCCATCTGGTCCAAATAAGTTTATTTGTATCTCGTCTACAAAAAGTACAGTCCTCCAAAATGAATTAGATGGCCACGTGCAAACTGCAATCTCTTACTTCAATTCCTTGTATTAACGAAAGTTTTTTACCATTGAAATTTGCTTCCCTTAGTATTTTTGGTACAGCCCGTTTCCTAAATACTGTTCGGTCATTTCAGTTAACTTTGGAACGCTTGATGCTAGATTTTTCTTCACTTGGCGCACTAACTACTGACACTCTTTCGCTGTGAAAGTTTTATTTGAAGCCTGTCATCCCTTATTTACCACACGATTTTCATGCATAAGGCGTTCAATAAATGAGCTTTTGACGAAATTAAATGCACAAATGAAATGCTTCGAAACTAACTCACGCGTTTCTATCGAAGTACGCGGCCCCATCGGTAAAAAAAAAACAAGCGTACATAAAATTTAATATTGCTTTATGCCAAACTCACTTTACAAATTCTCGCATACTAAAAATGCCATTTGGTTTGTTGAAACTTGCGTTGGGAAGATTGCATTTGTATCATTCAAGCTGCGGCGTGAATTCTCTGTTTGTATTTTCTATAATACTTTTTTTTTTTGATTTTCTCTTACCATGAAAATAGTGGACTCGGTCGCCGTAGTCGAATGGGTTGGTGCCTGACTACCATTCGTAATGGCAAGCCTCCAAGTGTATTTCTGCCATGAAAAAAGCTCCTCATAAAAAATATCTGCCGTTCGGAGTCGGCTTGAAACTGTAGGTCCCTCCATTTGTGGAACAACATCAAGACTCACGCCTCAAATAGGAGGAGGAGGTCGGCCAAACACACAGAAAGAACACTTTCCAAAAAAATCGTATCTGCATCAAATAAGGTGAGTGACCGTATGTTTGATAAAAGCGAGCAATTTAACAAATTTTAAAACAAACTATTTAGGTTGTCTAATGAACTCGCACAGTTTAGCAGACATAATTCTAATCCTAAATTTAAGCAATGCGGTAAACTTCCAGTTAATTAAAAAAAATAATAATAATTGACGCGTACACTCCTTTTAGGTGTTTGGCCAAGCACCTTCTCCCGTTTGGGGCGTGCGTCTTGATGTTGTTCCACAAATGGATCGAGCTACAGTTTTAAGTCCACTCCGAACGGCAGATGCCTTTTTCATGGCGGAAATACAGTCGGGAATCTTGGCATTGTCTGCCGAGGGGCGACCACTATTAGAAGAAAATGTTTCTATAAATTTGCTTCTTCACGGAGATTCGAACCTACGTCCTCTGAATGATTTAGTCGAACTCGGACACAACCACGGTATATTCTCATCGAATTATGATGAATGATCAAATCTGGACTTGTGGTCGACCTTCTGGTGGATTTTACACACGAAAACTAATTTCCTTCTGCGTCTGTTGCAGCTCATGATTATACCTAGTCTTGATATAAACTCTGTGACAAATTTTGCAATGCATACGGCGAGAACAAATTTGCAGAAAAATGTTCCGTTATTTTTGCTTTTGTTCGTATATATTGTCTACTCATAAATTAAACCCACTTTCGTGGCATATTTCGCTTGTTAACAATGAAGTGGGGAGCTAAGCGAAATTGCATTGCAGTGATTACATTACATAAAAGTGGTAAAAGTGCAAGCGAGATTTTCGAATTGGCATGAAAAGCGCGCATGCCGCGATAGCAGAAGCCTTGATTTGGTCAAACAACTTTACGGATGACAGCGATTTGAGCTTTCTCAATCCTGCAGACATGGTTTCCGAAGGGTGTCCACTCCAGCTCTTCGACGTCAGCTCTTCACAAAATAAGTTCACATTACTGGTCTTAGAACTTACACAAGTATGTTGTCTGTTATTAAAAAGAAAACAAAAAAATATTTCCCGACTGGTTTATAGTATCTTATTTAAGAATACGAAGTGGCTCTTGCAGTTTCATAAACTTACAAAATAAATTTTAAAAAATTGAAGGAGGTTGTAAACTGAGGTCCCACAAAATGAATACTCGTATTATGATGCTACTTATTCTTTGATTTCAGAGTTTTTCAATTTTTTGTTTTATATATTTTAATCTATTCTACAGATCTTTTCCATTTCTGGTTTTTTTGTATTTTTATTCTATTTTATAGGGTTCATTGTCATTGTTTGTTCTTTTTCAGGTAAAATCACGATGGATTGAGTAGTGCTCTGAAAATGAAACTGAGGTCATTTGTGTAATTAGTGGGTTTGGGTGCGATTGAAGTCTTATATTGTGTGATGAGGCATGCTTTTTGATTTCTGCATCTAATGTGGGAGCTTTGAGAACACGGTTAATTTGAGCATTTGTGATATAGTGTGGTGCATTTTCGATCATTTTGAGAGTTTTTCGATTACAATTTGTGGAGTATTTCGGGCTTGTCAACTGCGGTGCCCCAGAGTTATATGCCATATGTCCACACTGGTTTTAGTTTAATAAAAATATGGATTTGCCACGCGGGCTTGCAGTCAAGATGCTTTCCGAGACATTTTGTAACAATACTTTGGGGTTTGATTGTGTTATTGAGTTTAACGGGTGGGGAAGTATTATATTTCACTTGAGCGTAAAGGTAACTTGAACAGATTTTGCCTCATTTGATTTTATGAACTGGAAACAGTCTTTGAGCCATTGAGTTATTTCATCATTTTTGGAGTTTAAAAGAAGCCACATCAGGGAGGGAGTCAGTTGTTAGTACAGCGGTGTCATCTGCAAAAGTTCCGACGATAGTTTCTTCAATAACTGGAACATCGTGAGTGTAAAGCAAGTATCAAATGGGACTCATAATACTGTCTTGGGGTACACCAGCTAAACTTTCGCAGAATTGAGATTGCTCTTTATTTTGTTTTACAAAAAAATGCCGACTTTTTAGGTAGGATTTGATAAGGATATTATATAATAATTTGTGGGTAGCCCTCATTTTACAGAGTAAGCCATCAAGGTTTGTACTTGTTTGATGGTACCATGTGTTTTTCTGAGGCTGAATTGGTGATTTGGTTCCAATTTTCGGTCTTCAATTATGACCATCATTCTTTTGAGAAATAGTGACTACAAAATTTTTGACGTAATAGGCAATACGTTGATGGTTCGATAAGAGTACACTTTCTCGGCACTTTTTCCGGGTTCATGAATCATTTTTATTAGTGCAACTTTCCATTGGGGAGGAACAAACCCAGTTAATATTGAGTCATTGTATATATGCACGAGGAAAGATATTTCTTCTGCTGGGAGTTGCCGGAGTACTTCTCCAGTGATGAGATCATATCCTGGGAATTTCTTGATTCTAGGCCTTTTTATAGCTTCTTCTTCTTCGTTTTTTGAAAATTTTTTTTATGGGTGAGTTCATCTGGTGGATGAGATCCAGGGTGTATTTAACTTTTTGAACAGTACTTCGCGAGGGTTCGATATCATGTGTTTGAGCTTTATCAAGATCCGACTCAGCCCATTTCTTATTTTCCATTTTAAGGGCTGATGGTGCTAAGGCTGGCCTTTTGAACTTTTTTCGTGCTTTCCAAAGAGAGTAATCTGAGAAAGAGAATGCATCGGGGTTACTGAGATAGTTTTGTAGTTGAGAGTTACGTTCATTTTTGAGAAGTTCCTTGAGTTCTTGTATAAGAGAGTTCAGAGTTTTTTCTCTCCAGGGTGTCTAGTTTGTTGCCAATGCTTTCTTGCCTGACGTTGGTCTATTAGTTTTTCTTCCACGGTACGAGATATAAGGCGTTTTTCAATAGGTGCGCTTCAACTTTTTTCCGATAGGGAGGGCGAACGACGCAATATTTTTTATTTTTCGCTTGTCATTTGTAAACTTCATTAGTATACATTTCATCATGGAACGCTACACACTTGAGCAACGGTTGCAAATCATTGAATTTTATTATAAAAATGCGTGTTCTGTTAAGAAAGTTTAAAGTCGAAAAATCATCTTCAGTGATGAAGCTCACTTTTGGCTCAATGTCTTTGTCAACAAGCAAAACATGCGTTACTGGGCAGAAAGCAATCCACACGTGATTCATGAGGCACCGTTGCATCCCGAAAAAATCACTGTTTGTTGCGGTTTACATGCCGGCGGCGTAATTGGCCCATATTTTTTCGTTGACGAGAACAATCGCCACTTTACTGTGAATGGAAATCGATACCGCGACATGATGGCCGCAATTGAATGGTATGGACTTAGACGACATGTGGTTTCAACAGGACGGGGCCACAAGCCACATAGCACACGCTACAATTGATTTGTTGAAGAGTAAGTTCGATGAGCGCATTATTTCCAGAAATGGACCGGTCGAATGGCCGCCGCGCTCGTGTGATTTGACGCCTCTAGACTATTTTCTTTGGGGTTATGTGAAGTCATTGGTCTACAGTAACAAGCCGGCGACGATTTGTGAGCTCAGAGCCAATATTGAACGCGAAATTGCTGGAATTTCGGCCGATTTATGCAAAAGAGTGGTCGAAAATTGGGTTCAACGATTGGACTTCGTAAAACGTGCACGCGGTGGTCATGCAAAAGAAATCGAATTTCATACTTAAATGTGTATGTTCAAACTCGATAATAAAAAAAAAGTTAGTTAAAAAAGTTGAAGCGCTCTTACTGAAAAACGCTTTATGTGTGCGATGTCGCTTGGTTGCGCAAGGTGTCGATTTCCAAGCTGCTTGCTGTACGCAGGTATTAAAATGCTCTACAACATTAGTTGTATCTCCATTGGCCTTGAGAGGGTGCTTCAGATCAATTGCTGAGGATGCAAACGTCCGGAAGTATTTCCAATCAGTTTTACTATTGTAAAGACATCATGTGGCAAATGAGTCAGCTGAGTATTTCTTCAACGTGATTTGTACGGGAGTTTGCTACACATAAGTCGATTAAATTGGGTATTTTATTTGTGTCAGTCGGCCAATATGTTGGCGAATCTGAAGAGGTTGTGATGAGATTCAATTTTGATATCGTTTCTAACAGCTTGCGACATTTTGCGGTAGAGAGTCGAGATCCCTACTGTGTGTGTTTGGCGTTATAGTCTCCCCTGCAAGGAATCTGTTGCCGAAGATTGGACAGAATTTTTCCTCAGATTTTATAACATTTTAAACTGAAGAGATTACTAAGAGCCCTTCTTTCCTTCTATTTTTCCCTTGATTATTAGTTGGGGTAATTCATATTTCGCTCCACGAATGGCTCCCAGATAGGCTGTTTTGCTACGATTCTCGCTCTGTTTTGCATCTTCTGAGGACTTCAACGTTTGTAACACGGCCAGTCAACGAAATCTTTATCATACGACGCACAGTGCGGCCGATTCCCGAAAAGCTGGCCAAAACTCAAAAAATTAAGTAATTGATTCAAAATACATATCTTACTCGGGGGTTTTCAGGGTCGCTGATTACGAATTTGATCTTAAAATTTTGAAAATCCACCTCCCTCCACCCCTATTGGCCACCCCCTCACGTGAAATAGCGTATATTCAAGAACATAATCAAGATGCATGTAAATTTATATGTTTGCGGGGTCGCAAGGTAGCAAGTGGTAGCAGCTGAATCTTGTTTTATTCAGTAACCATTACTTTTTTGAGTAACCTTTAATAGGTTTCAAAGCAGCATATGACGGCGTTGTATTACTATACAGTTTGAAAACTCAAATTTTATAAAAAAAATTGCAAAAAATGTATCTACGTATTGCTGCAGCTAAAAATTTTGTGTCGAGGTATTGATATGTACTAAAGATTTCTCGTATTTTACTAACCTTCCGAAGATGATTCCATTTGGTTTTGTTCAATATACTCCATTACAAAATCTTTCAAATGTGTACAACTTTCACTATTCATCGACAGTAATACGATGCTCAAACGAAGGCCACGTTGCGACTGAAAATACAGAGGATACTTAGGTTGCAAACACAGTGCACGCTGAGACGAAGATGAAGACGAAGCTGAAGACGAAAAACAGTGCAGAACAAATCGTATGAATTCGCTCGCTCGTACGCGTAGTCGCGCTGTGACGAAGACGAAGATGAAGACGAAACGCAAGCAATCAGCTTCAAACGCTGCTGTACTGAATTTGAAGACGAATCGCTTGCTAGTTACCGTGGTTTTTGTTTGTTTGTTCTGTCTATGCTTTGGCACGTTAATTAAGTTAAGACAGTCGATAAACAAGTAATCAATAAAAGGCATAACACTAAATATATTTTAAATTATTTTTTACCTTAACGTCACAATTAGCCTTTCAGCACATATAATTGGCGTTTTATTAAAATTAGTCCAATGTTTAATAATAAGTGGCTCAATTTTAATTAGAATATAATCAAATGTGCTAATTGTCATTCTGGTATATTCCACAAATTTATTTTCTTCGTGGCGCAGCTCATCATACAAATGATGAAATTCACCAAATGCTTCTCTTCCCAAATGTATAGGGTGTACTTTTTTATTTAGTTTTATACGTTTTAATTTAAAATATAAGCTTTGCTCAATCAGCAGGTGAGGAATCCATTGCGACTAACATAACAAAAGCGCAACCAATTCGTCTTGCACTGTGCAACCTATTCGCTTATTCGCAACGCAAGCAATTTATCTTCAGCTTCGTCTTCATCTTCGTCTTCGTCTCAGCGTGCACTGTGTTTGCAACCTTAGGGTACAGGACGTTGCTATGAACGGTTTTCATTATTCAAGGCATTACTGTAGCCAACCCAAAGACAAAAAAACTCTATCTAGAAACTTTTTTTTTCGACTTTTGGCCAGCTTTTTGGGAATCGGCCGCACTGTGCGACGGTAGCACCATATTTCAAATGCTTCTATTTTATTCACCATTGCTGCTTTAAGAGTTCACCCTTCTACTCCGTATAGTAATTCAAACCAAACATAACATTTCATATACCGCATACTCAATTTTATATTTAATTCTCGATTGGTCTGAACTTTTGTGTATTTTATTATTTTAATATTTATTTCTGGCTATCTCGATACGACCCCTTATTTCTTTATCCGCGATCCATGTATGATTTAGCCAGCATCCCAAATATTTTAAACTATATGTGGGAGACAATTTCGCAAGACAGACTTCCATTACAAAATCAATATATTCCTTTAGTCAAATGCAATTAATATCTGCATGTTAAAAATTATTCATATCAATGTGCATATCGAAGGCAAACGCGCATACATATGTACCTATATAAATATAATATATGTATGCATACAAACTTCCTCAAAGCACACAAAAACATTCCAAAATTGTTCAAAAATAAAGCGAAAAGATGAGTGTGTCCGTACATACATACATATATTTTGTATGTGAGGTTACATTACATATAGGGCTGCGCGCACATGCCACAACAAAAATATTACGATTCACTAAAAATCCTCAAGGAATCTAGCCCACATTCATAGCTATAGTATTGTGCCGAAAAGTAAGAATCATGAAGCGTCAACCAAATACATAGTTTCATAATTTACTGATACAACTTTTTAGGTCTTACTATGCATTATTACATTAATATTTGGTATATGAATTTTTATATTTAGTTTCTTCATGTTGTACTGTAAGACATACCTCAGATCTGTACATCTTAGTTTAAACACTTACCTGTCCGAAAGCATTGCTGGCCTGGCAAATATAGATGCCTGTATCCTGGCGATATGTATGAGAAATGCCTAATTCGGAGACCATACCATCGTCTAGTACCTGGTCACGAATTGTGTACCTGGGCGAAAATTATGGAAAATACAGGAAAAATATATGGACTGTAGTTAAACTAGATAGTGTGTTTAGGTGTTGAATCTTCAATCCATATCGTGCGACCTTGATTTATCTAACTGAGAACATTAATATAATGAATAATTATGAGCAATATGAATTCATATATCGTCCCCTTTCTGTGTTAACCTCGTATATATAAAATCATAATTTTCAGTAAATCGATAAAAATGCTTAAAGTTACTTAACTTCTATGAAAAGTTATAACTTATTTGATACGATACTTATAGTAGATACGAGGTTTTTGAATTCGAACATGTAGATACGAGAAAAATCGAAACGCTCTGAAAAAAATTCTATAACCATTATAACCATTGTATGTTTTGTTTTACGTAACAGGAGTGCTAAGGAGTGTTTTTCACTAAAAATCTCAATTTCGAAAAAAATAAAGTTACGAGGTTAGCACAGAAAGGGGAAGATATGGTGATGTGACTAGAGCAAATGATTTGTTTTCTTTTATTGCGTTTTGGTGATTTGAATCTCAAAGTGATACGTTTTGTTTACATTCTGATTGAAATTCATGGAACTCATGGAATCTACGGAAGATTTTGATATTCAAAACACCATATTGTAAAACCAAAATGCATCTAAATTTACTATTGCTACTACGTTGTATGAATACGAACTGAAGCTAAGTATGAATCGCACCTTTTATATCCGCCCATATTTTAGTAAAATTTAGACCAGCATGGTGGCCTAAGCGTTTGAGCGCTTTAAGACTAAAATATATCTCCGATCTAAAAACTGGATATCTAAAAATCTTAGAAGATTTACGACATATCCTATTCTTTATAGGGTGGACTCATTATCTCGCAAACACATTCTCTTCAGGAACTTCCAAGTTCTCATTAGTGAAGGTACGGTCTGGTAAAAGAATTCTATCAGCTTCAAATCCGGATGGTTCACTGATGGATCGAAATTAGGAGATGATAGAACAGGGCCGGGAATCAAAGGGCTTAAATTCAAAAAATGAATTCCAATGGGTCTCTACCCACCAATCGCACATTCTTTGTAAATGTCCTGCACTAGGCAGCAAGCGGCTACAGCGCCTTGATGGCACTGCCGTGCCTCCATATAAATTATGGAACAATAAGCCCCAGAATGTGCTACAATTTTTAAAAAGTCTCAAAATATAGGGTATCTCAGCAGGCTTTGCACAATATTTATATTTGGTCGCAATAGCCTAATAATAATAATAAATAATAATAAAATATATCAAAATAGTTTCCAGTCATTTAAAAATACATGTGTGAAAGGAATTACCTAGAATCGAGAGATTCATCCAAATACTGTTGCGTCGCTTGTATTTTCCATTTGATATCGATGGGATTGTCGCCCTGAACGTTACATTGAACGTGCACTTGCTTTCCTTTCGCAACTGAAATTTGCTTTGTTTTTGTTTGAAAGTGGGCAGGTACTAAAATAAAAAAAAATAATAATTTAACAAGCAGTATCAATCGGATAATCCTAATTGCCGGCACGGATGATAAAAAATGTATAATAACCAAACCCGCGAGTTTGGAGAATTAAATGTAATTGTTTTTAGTGAATAGATTAGCAACAATAATTAAAAACGGTAGAAGATTTAGTTCCTATTTTGAAGGATAATTTGTTACAGGGTTACACTACACACTTGAACTATAATACTAATAGTTCTTTAAATTTTAAATTCATTTTTAAAACTATATCACAAATATGTTATGTAACACTTATTATTTTTAATGTTTACATAAAAGTAAGGCAACTTGCAACTCCAACTCCATATAACTATTCTCTATGAGGGACCTACACGTTTCAAGCCGACTCCGCACGGCAGATATTTTTTATGACGTGCTTTTTCATGGCAGAAATGCATACACTCGGAGGATTGCTATTGCCTGCTAAGGGGCGAACATATTAGAAATAACTTTCTATAATTTTTGGTGTTTCATGCACGGAAATTCGAATCTGTGCTCTCCCGAATGGTAGTCACGCACCAACCCATTCAGCTACATATTTGTAAATATTAAATAAAATAATTTATGAAACTAACCTTATAAAGCGTGGCGCAAAATTAGTCGGGTGGCGCAAAATTAACCATTCAACTTTTTACTAAAAAAATAAAAATTATTTTGAATGACGGAAATCTTTATTTTGACCCTTACGTGCTCCATTGCTTGTCTATTTGTATGCTGCAGTTGTCTAGCTCACAAGTGTCAAATAGGATTGCCGTAGGACGATATTTGCAAATATTATAAATCTTTCCATAAATGATTAATTTTGCGCCACCTGTTATTACTTATTTTCTATAGAAACTATTCTACAAATTATTTAAAAAACTTGGCAATATACACATGCAGATTTAGTGAATTCCAATTTATAAAAATAAACAAAAAAGTGAATATTCCGACCGTCGTACGCAGCTGAGCCATTACACGTCCGAACTCGTCAACTATCAACAAGCAACCCTTCGGCGTGACATCCATCCGCTGTTATATCTCCCCATATGAGACGGCACTTGGTTCATGTTCGGCACAATGAAGATCTGGATTTAAATGGTACCCTGATTTCATATGGTCGCTAGAGACTACGATGAAATCACTTTGTTGGGTGCGCCTAGTAGATCATCCACAGTATATCGGTTATGGGTTAATTGTTTAATGACGATATACGATCCCCTGAATTTCCCACTATTTTCAGTGACGAGTTGTACGTTCACTGATGTGATGATTAGAGCCCAAAACTCGACCCATTGAAGAAGTTAATCACGTCCCAACAGGTCGTGACTAAAGCTGAGTAACTGCAACGAACACACCTGAAAAGCGACGACTTGCCACTTTTGTAGCGCAAACAAAAACTAATGGCGTAACAAAGAACTGGCATGAACGAATTTGTCAGTATGCAATTGAATGATTTTCGCGAACTTGGTAACTTGGTGGACTTCCTTACCATCGTCTAGCGTGCAGTGTGAATATAAGACTGTGCTTACGAATTTATTGCTTGGACTAATTGAACACAAGTTCTTTGCGGCTCATGTTCCTGGTGCTGTGCTCGCTTCACGTGCTTCACGTGCTAAATCCCAAAACATGACATACAGTAAATTAATATGACTTCTTAAAGCATTATTGGAACTGGCGTCGTCTTGATACTATGTCCCGCTTTCAATATCGTGTACTTGGTGAAACCAGAAACTATAATTATTATATGTTGATTATCCCGTTGGCTCTTCATAAATGGTCCGAAAGGATCAATGTACATTATTCGAAATGGAATCGGTAAAAGTTGAGTGAGATGCATTTGGTTTTCTAACTTGCCCCTTTTTGTCTTATTCGAACATCATTCGGGGCAATCTGCAGTGTAAAATTTCACGCATGACCAGGTCGCGCGCCATCTAATTGCTTGTGTGATAACATATCGCCGTTCGCCTTGAACCGTTCAATATAATTGACTGTTGTGAATTATGAAATCAGCTTCGACTTGTATCACTCTTCATTCGATTTAAGCATTGACGTAGTCGCTTTTAGATGTTCGTCTTTTATCTGCATTGAGTAAATCCAGTCGTCACTATTATCATTGTTGTTCGGCTGCAGTCTCCGGTTTCTATGGTGGTAATCTCGTTGACTGGCTGAATGCAGTCAAGGTGAGCCTTGACAATGCTTGCACTCAAATTCGTCTTCTTATAAACACAAATATTATCTGGCTATATGTGATGGTAATTTTAATGTTACTTTCGTCGCAACAATCGCCTTAAATTTCCGTTAGTTGAGCATTGTTGGGTCGATCATCGATTTTAAACATGTCCGATTAGATTTTTAACTTGTAGTAAATAGAGACCAAGAGCTTTTTCTAGAAATGCGTATAGATTTGCGTTGACATATTCGCTCTTTATCTGCAATTTTACCTCAGCTTTTCCCGCAGACTCTACGATCGATCCGCCAAACCCTTTAAAACATTTGCCAACCGGGGCGCATTGAAGCGTAGTTGGTATTACAGTTTCAGTTATTAGTGAATGGTCGCTGCCTGTGTCGACCAAGCGTCATATGATTTATCCTCAAGAGTGACTTTTGAAGCTTATTTGGACTCTTCGATTTCTGCTACATTTGGTTTCATATTAACGCGCTAATTCTTTGCATGGAGGCCCACTTTGAGCTCTTAGGCGGGTAGTCAGAGGCCCGAAAAAATAATGATTTTCAATAATTTTGTTTCAGTCAATTGCTTCATTTTACAAAAATAAAAACATAGCATTAAAACACCGTGTTTCGCCTTGACTTTAGCTAAATTAAAAAAAAAAAAATTGTAAAAGTAGTTGCAGTTTGTGTGCAGCGCGTTTCTCCAGAATTCCTTGCGGTGATCATCACAAGTCTTTGGAGATTCATCTTAAATCAATCGATCAAGAGAAATTAGTTTTATTAATAGATAATCTTGTGCCTGATCGAAGCTTTTTTTCAAAATTAACAGTATGGAGGACTGAGGAAGTATTTTTAAGATTTCCGAGAAAAAACCGACAATTAATTGTTTAAAAACATCGAAATTAAATAAAAATAAATAAGGAGATAAAAAAATGAATTTGCATGAATATCAGCTTTTTATTTCACCTTAAGTATGTACAAAGGTTTTCCATTCCACTTACAAAATATTTTATAAACTATTTACAGAATTACATATGTTTGTGTCCATATATGTTTAACTTCGAGAAAAGTTCAATAAACAGTGGTGTTTTAAAATTCTCCTGTGCCTTTTCATGATTCCTTGCACCTTTCTATAAGGAGTTATGCACCATGGTTCAAGTGGATAACCAGAATGTAAAAAAATAAGTGTACACATTGCGAAGATCTGAAAGATTGGGAATTTAATTAAGAGTCACGAGCTCCCCTGTCTATTATACTGAAATCATTTTCCCAAAACTCTCCTTTCGTTTGAGGGTTTCCAAGCGAAGGAGTCGTGAGATGCAACACCGTATGGACAATTGATTGCCAAAATTTTGTATGTTGGTCGTATACCTGGGAAAGCGATTGTAACAAACATCACATTTATATCTTTCAGGACCTGGGATGTCAACTTCGAGACAGTGCTCTGGCACATAGTCGTTACCGATATTGTGCTGGTACCTAACGCTAGCCCAAAGTGAAAATGTGAGTGCCAATTGTATCACTGGAGGCACCGCTTTGGCAACTGATTTCATTAAGTTTACTTCCTGTAGAACAAATTCAAAAGCCTCTTTGCTCATGCGAAATCGTTTCAAGAATCTGCAAGGAAAAGTTTGTAAATGAGCTAGAATAATTAATAATAACCATTTATATATTCACACTCTTTTCTCTTAGCAGCCTCCGCACTGTGTTTTATTCTCCATCACTTTCACTAGAACTCATATATAAAAAAAACGTCGAATCAATGGTTATATTTCATTTGCATTTATTAAATTGTTCAACACTTTTGACATTTCCACGTCTTTTGTGACTTAAAAATACAATCCAAAGTAGGCAACTGAATAAATTACGATCTGTTTGCATTCGTTTGTTTGAATGCCATTCAGATTATATGATTGGCGTATCACGTATTTTCTTTAGTATGGTTGTCGATCGGTGAACGGATGTGATGATTTGACCCCTAGTGTATACTAGTTTATTCCATCGGTGCTTGTACTGCTCTTAGCATTTGCATTGCCCTTACTCGTCTCATTCAAGTCGTTGACACGTATTTCCCAGGCTCCTTTTGCTCGACTTCGCCGGCGTCAACTTCATCACAGTCAGGAGTCTCCGTTAGTATTGCGACCTTACGCGTCGTGGTTCCGGTGCCGAAATATTCGCGATTCATAATAACTTACTTGAGTGCGACTCATTTAAAAACTATCTTTATTGACATTTTGAAATTTATTTAATACAGTAATTCCTGGATATAAACATTAGACGAGATATAAGCATGCACCGTATATAAACATGCACGGGATTCGATGCGGGAAATGCTTATACGAAAATGACGCTTATAAGTACTGACCATGCATATACTTGTATTCATTAATATTACTGGTGCATCTAATTAAACAAAACGACCGATTACTTTTATTAAATTTAATAAATTTCCATTTAAAAGAAGAGCAAATTTAGATTTCATTTATTTAATATTAGTATACGAGTATGTGTATGCAACAAGTTTGAAGTGCACAGAAATCAATAAATAGTTGCCCTACGTAACCGAAAGACCATATAATTATTAGTTAAATCGATGTTTAAATCGAGTAATGTCGTCCCATGTAAACTTATATTCTTAGTAATATGTGTATATACTACTGCTAAAAATATTTACTTATTTGGTTACAGCTACCTATGTATGTGTGTTTTATTTAATTTCCGATCTTGAGCTTAAATAATGTGGATAGCATTGAGGGGTAAATTTACTTACCATTTACTTTAAGGAAGATAACTTTGCTTACGCCAGAACCGATATTGTTTTTGGACTCGCAAAGAAAGTGTCCCTGCGACTCCTTGCTAATCTTCTTGAAGTATATAGTCCCATTCGGAAATAACTGTACAGTCGGCTCATACAAAAAGTCCTTATATTCTCCTGGAGTAGGTCCAATAGCTTTTTTCCACGTAATCGTTGGCTTTGGATAACCAGAGGACTGGCAATGCAGTAAAACATCTTGTCCAGCTTGAGCGCTTGAATCCTTTGGCTCCAGCACCCATTTTGGAGGAACATTCACAGTCAGTGGTACCGTGAAGCGCTCCATACCGGCGACATTACTCGCAATACATGTATAGTTACCTGAATGTTCAGAGGTAATGTGTTCAATCACCAAGCTGGCAGAATATTCATCTAATCGGCGAAAGACTTCGTTGCTGCAAAAAGATATGCGTGTGAAAAAAATCAAAACTTTTCTTAATAGTTGTGTATGTGTCCGTGCATATGTACTCGTTTTTGGTCAGATGAAAAGTTATATTCAATCTATTTTGGTTTATTTCTGGCAAAAAAGAAAATTTCTAATTTCCCAAAAATAAATTAAATTGACAATTCAGCGGTTTATATCTGAGTCGTAAAAGCAAAATTTCGCGTATCGCAAATCTGATTATTTTTGTTAAGAAACCTGAAATATGTAGCCGCGTTGTATCATAAATCCAGATTTAACCACAACAACTCGGTCAACAAAAGTGGCCAATAATACAATATTTTTAAGTCTTCAATGAGTTTTGCATTCTTTTACATTTTGATTTGTATTTTGTTTGAGCTTACCCTGTTCCTATTAACGGTTTGCCATTACGCTCCCACCGAAAACTGACTGGCAAATCGCCCTCAAGGATTTGGCACGATATAGCAGCTCGCATGCCTTCGCGCAACATATTGGTCATGGCTTGGATTGGCATAATTTTAGGAGGGACTGTAAAAAATATACAATACAATGTATTATAATAGAAAGCACAGTAACGCTGAATATAGAGCAAGATAAATACATAATTCACAATTCGTACTCACAACTAACTTATAGATTCAATACAAGAGATCAGTCTGTCTACGATAAATTGTGAAAAAACCTTTCAAATCAATAAGTGTGGGCTGTAAACTCAAAAGTTCTATATTATATAGGGTTTTAATGTTAAAACTTGATCCAAATGAAGACGGTCCAAGAAAATTTAAAGAATATGTGTATGTACTTGTATATATATACATATATAGAGTATAGGGAAAACCCGCAAACACTTCAATGATATTAGATGCTTTTCATTTCAATTCAACCGGGCTATTCGGGACATATTTTTCGATTTCGATGTAACTCAAATATGTTGCTCCCTGGTCAAAATAATGAGACACGTATTTTTTTGTTCGTTATATAAGAAATTTTTTTTTTTAATGCTCATAACTTAGGAAAAAATGAACAGATTTTAATGATTCTGGATTCAAAATGATCATCATTACTTGCACGAGCGACTTCATATAGAAACAATTGCAATACAGTAGTTGAAATTTTTTTATTTTGCAAAACGTGTTTTTAATTTTTAATGGCACCCTTAACACCCCAGTGAAAGCTATACACTATTAGGATGCTTAGGAAACCAAAACGAGCTGCATTTACGCATAATGGATATCTATGTATGTGCGAATGGGTTACTGTCCCTAGTAATAATTTATACTACTCACCCAGAACTTGAATCTCCACATTGCGACGCGAGGTTTGCTTTTGTTTATTTTGTGCCATGCAAGTATAAGTGCCTGCGTCTTCCAGTCGCTGCAGTTGCTCAACTATGAGGGTACCATTGTTGTATGCGCGCTGTCTGCGATTAATGGGCAGAGTTTGACCATCTTTTGATAGAAAATTCAATACGAGCAAAAAATTAACCGATTTCTTTAGTAAGAATAAAATAAAGAAAATAACATATTTAGTATGACAATCACTCAATAATACATATATAAATAACCTCAAATAAGCTGAAAAAATTCTGCGTAACCAATACCCACCCAAGTAATCTCGTATTTCAAAGTAGAAGTGCTATCACTTATTATAAAGTGTGACCAAGTTATATTTTTCTCAAGGTTATGTTTCAACAGCTTGCCATTTCATCATGCATCGTTTCACGTTTGCCGAACGTATGGAAGTTATAAAAAAATGTTTTCGTGAACTTCGTTGTGAGGTCTGTCATCATCAACGTGGCTCATTTTTGTCTCAACAAGCTGTTATTGGAGCGAAAACATTAGACAAATTTTGGAATAAGCATCAATGCATCCACAAAGATTGAATGAATGGGGTGGTTTATGGCAGAGCGCCTTTATCGTTATCTCTTTCGAAATGAGGAAAGAGGCACTTTTACCGCCATTGGCCCTGGGCGCAGGGCGATGTTAAATGATTTCTGTGCTATTAACTGATAACTTAAAGTAATGAAAGTGTACAAATATACATACCTATATTAAAATTGAAGAAGCACTGAGAAATAAAATTCTGAAAAGTCACCCAGGTAGGTATTGGTGGGTTAAAAGTATTAACCAAATTCTATGCCTTTTGAGTAAGCAACCCAACGTATTGATAAGTATACTGGCGAACATAAATGTATACTCGTACATGATTTTTGTAAGAGAATGGTTCCAAGTATAGAAGTAAATGCAGGTTGTTGCAATTATCCGGAAGCTGTACAAAGAATGACTGATTTGTACACCCTTTGAGCAGTTCATAACTTCCGGACTCGATCAAGCATCCTGTGGTAGCAACCAAAGGGAGAAGACGGACCCTTGTGTGGTCATCTTACATATCCGACTTTGGGTTTACAAGCAACTGGGGTGCTATTCTTAGAGTAAACAAATCGGTATATAAACGTTTGAACAAAACACCATAGGCTCTGATTGAGCAGTGAAATCACGTAAAAGCAACTATCAACAAAATTAAAACTCCAACAAACTTTGGATGAAACTTTTCTAGTGTTAATTAAACCTTGCGTTAGGGGGCTTCGTCTCCAAGTATTGCCGTTTAGCCTAATGGATGAGCGTCTAATCCCAATCGGCGTTAAAGTGAGGAATTTAAACATCTCTATCATTTGAGTTTAAGCCCCGATGGAATTGGTGTTTGATTAAAAAACTCTGCAGAAGATGTATACACTTTAGTGCATTAGCGACGACAACTATATTATAATAGACGAGAGAACGGCCTCAACCAAATCGGCCATGATGTATAAATAGATACAAAATCAATAGCCCTGAAAGTGTTCGATACGGTTCCCATTGGTATATTTCTAATTGGAGTCATTTAGCCCTAATTTTGAAAGAGCACTTTTTAGCTTAAAAGAGTTCCTTGACAGGGATTATAATTGCCCAAATGAACCAATGACCAAAAATATTAAAATGCCCTTAACTGCACACCCCGTAAATTTCGTCTCGATAAATCCCGTTGAAAATCACAATAAATTATCACACGAAAATTTTCACGAGTTAATTCCATCTTTAGGGCGAAATGAATTTTCCAACTCACTGAAAACAGAACAAATGAAGCTCGTAAGTGAAAACGTTTGCAAGTTTATGCTAAAACTTATATCGAATTCAGTTCATCACACGTAGTGCAGCAAAGGCACAAAATATAAAAGGTAACCCTAGTAATAAAGAACGATATCAAACTAGAATACACTTTTAGCAAGCCAGCTTTATTACACGAATAAAACAAAATCAGAAAACTTCCAGAATCAAAAATAGAAGGTTGTTGCAATTCATAGTGAAATTATACAGGTGAAGCAATAAGAGCAGTACAAAATGTTTAACACTGCCTTATTGAAAGTGTGTGTCTCTTAGATTTAGGGACAGCTACCTACATTTTTTTGTAATACACAAATGTGAGATTTAAAATTACTTTTAAGTCATATAAATTAACTAATTTTCTATTCAACTAACTATTCAAATTAGATATGATATGACTTTGCGTATTACGCTTGTATTTAGTACTCAAAAACGAACTCTAACAATAAGAAAAGGGCTTCAAAGACTTTATTATAAAAATACATGAAATAATTATACCAATGTAAAGAATTGAGTTCCCATAAAAGTAAACAATTGCCATGACAGATGGCGAGAAGGCTTTTTGCACGTCAACGCCGTTCAGAGTTGAAAGCATTCATATCCTCGTTTTGTCCATGTGAACATTCATTCAAATAAATAAGTTTAAACTGGTCAATATAAAAGATTCATAAGGATTATATGTAAAGTTTTGTAAGCTCTTATTTAAAGGCTTTATGCGGAAATGCATCCTGCACTTGAAAGATAGCTTCATTAAATTCATTGGAAGGCCTACTCCATGGCTGTGGCATAGTAATTTCTGGGAGAAGTTGGAAGTGCCAGAAATCATTTCGCCATTAAATATATAAAATATGCCTTTCAATAAATGAAGCTCTGTGCGAAGCTCGTTTATGGGCTGTTCCAGTTCACCATAGGATGTTTCCTCCACCTTCGTGGAATCCTGCTTGCCTTAGGCATTTTTAATTTTTTATTCACAAATAAATGGCTTTTCACAGATTTAACGTATTATTCAATTCTTAAAGGTTTGCTCATTTGTGACAAAAGAATTTTGATACCCTCTTACAAAAGGTTGCATTCAAGAATCAGGTGAAAAAAGCGGTTTGTGGTAAAAATGGTAGCAAAAAAGTATTTTTTTTACTTTAATGAAAACAAACGGCGAACGGTTCAAAAATAAATTTTAATTAATATTTCAAATATATGTATTTCATTTATGTGAATAAATAAATATAACGAAGGGTTTCCCAATGAGAGGTGTTATTTTGTAATGCATTGCGCTATCGAGAGATGATAAACGATTTTTTATGGCCGGAATTAGATGGTATTGATCTGGACAACGTTTATTTTCAACAAGAACGAAACCATTGATCTTTTACGGGAAAAGTTTCCGGACCGTTTATCTCTCGAAGATGTGGTTACAATTGGCCACCGAGATCTTGTGATTTAACTCCTTGTGACTTTTTTCTTTGGGGCCACGTGAAAGAGAAGGTCTACGCCAACAGCCCAGGGTCGATTCAAGACCTCAAAGACGGAATTCGTGAGGCTATCGAAGACATAGGGCAGCCACTTTGCGATTCGGTTATGGGAAATTTCATGAAAAGGATATTGTCCTGTAAGAAAAGTTATTAGCAGAAATTGCCAAGAGTGATATTGAACCAAAATTTTTTTTATTTTAATCCAACAATTATATATTGTGAATTATTTTTTTAATTTAGAACCGATCGCAAAGTTGCGAAGTTTCGCCAATATGAGGCTATTATCTGGCAAAATAGGGGTTTTTAAACCTCCCCTGGACCCTTCATCCACCCATGTGAGGGTAGGCGCATTGGAAACAAGTTCCATCAATCCCAACTCTCTTATAATGAAATTGCCAATGTATGCGATTGCGCCGATATTATCCAATTATTCCAATGATGTAAATATTTGGGAAATGCTAGCCCTTTGCAAAACGTGTTTTTTTTTCAGAATTCTGAAAACCATTTTCGCTAGTATTACCTCACTTTCTCTATGATGTCCTGGCTTAAGCGTTATGACAGGATTTATTCCATGTCCTACTTACTTACTTAAAAGAAAGCTGCTTAGGTTAGGTTAGCCTGGTTGCAGTCAATAGATTATGACCTGTTAGCATACCTATGATAGTTCTGCAGTCTTTTCGCGAGAGCGTAAGTACGAATTGAGTCAGTTTTTTGTCGTTAGTTCTACACATAACTTTTGCTGTTTTGCATGTGGTCAGATTAGTCCACCTAGCTTCCACTCGTCTTTTTATGTGGACGTCCATTTCATTGTATATTGTGTTTAGCGGTTTTGGTATGTCGTTCTCTTGCTCAAAAGGTAGTCTAACAGCACTTTTTGCTATCTCATCTACTATTTCGTTCCCCATAATGCCTTTGTGACCGGGTACCCAGCCTACTGTTTGCGGCTAGCCTTTCTATGGCCTCCCTGCTTCGTCGAACATTTTTGGACTTAATACAATATGAGCTTATTGCTTTTATTGCTGCTTGACTATCCACGTATATATTAATTGTTGAGTTCTTTCTTGTTCTAGTGTAGGCTAGCTCCACGGCGTTCCCCTCAGCAAAAACTTCCGCTTGGAAAATACTGCTGTGGTCTGGCAGCTTGATAGGCTGCCTTATCCCTAGTTTTGAGCAGTAAATACCCGCTCCCACTCCGTCTAAAGTTTTAGAGCCGTCTGTATAGATGTGAAAAGTTCTATGGCCAGGTTTCATGCCTTTGTGCCATCCCTTCTCTTCAATTGTAGTGCGACACCTTCTCTCCCAATTAAAGTACGGAGTCATGTAGTCCGTGCAACCTGAGCTCCACTTTGCTATTGAGCTGTGAAGAAAGCTACTTACTGAGCAAACCTTTTATAATTGAATCATGGATTTAAGAGTATACGTTAAATCAAATAATAAAAATTTAAAAAAAGATAAAAATTTAAATGGAAATTTAAGAAAAAATTGCTGTAAGCAGATACTAGTTTGAAGATGATAACGAAATTGCCCCCTAAATATAGGTACATAACATACATATTTATGTCCAACGAATAAAGACAGCATTGAAAAATATATGTAAGGCAGTAAAGTTGTGGAAATTAACAGTAAAGACACAGTTTCATCTAATGAGTTACTGTTTACAGATATCGGGATGCATTTTCTACGCAACATAAAATAGTTGTGGTGGTCATATTTGCATCTCAATCTAAACAATTTTTTTTCATGGCAGAAATATGCTTGAAGATTTTCCATTGCCAGCCGAGCGGTATTTAGTATTTCATGCTTACGGTGTGGTTCGAATCCGAATCGGCGACCGCCTTTTACTTCCCTCTCACATATATTGTTTACTTCTTCCAAATGGAAAAAATATACTGCAAATAGGTTAAGTTGGGTCAGGTTAGCTAGGTTGCTTGTCTAAAACAAGACACTCGGTGGCCCTAAAGCCCATTGTGATGCCTGCATTTGATTTCCAAACTAAGTTGCTTAAAGAAGGTAACTAGTCCGTGCAGTGAGACATTTTGTATATATCCCAGGTCTTCGACGAAATAATCGCCAGGATATTTGGCGTGGCTTCTTTAAAGTGCAGGACATTCACAGAGTAAGTGCTGCACCGATTCAATTGTTTCTTCATCTCCAGAGCTCCTGCACAAGTCATTATTAGATACACCCATTCTACTGTCTACGGTGTCAATAGTGCAGTGACCCGTTATAACACCTGGACACTGGTAGTTGATCTATTGAATCCGAGCAGGCATTTTGTCCTTTTGAAATTCGTTTAGAGGAATGGTTATGTCCTCCACCTCTCGCTGAAGGTCAAGCTCAGAACCTTTTCTTACACACTTAGCCGGGAACTCAAAAAAGTATGGTGTTGTGTTGTTGGATAAGCGAGAGCGACCTCCTGCATTCTTTGACACATCTTGGATTGATGCGCGTTGAGGCCGGTACCTCGATCGCTGCTTACTATCAACAAAAATGGTAAGGCATTGCTGGAGGTAAGTTCATGTCTACTGTGTAGATCTCAGCTTACAAGACGCAACACCATTCTGGGAGTCTAAAGGAACAATTTTTTAGGACAATTGTTCCGAGTACACTTCCGATCCAGTGCCATTCTATATATTTGAACCATTAGTATAAATATGGTGACCCTATCATCTGATATGACGCTGGTGTGCCAATCCTTCCCGTAAGGTATTCGTATTTTATAGTCTCTGTTCAGACTATCTTGGGATCCAGATAGTCTGTTTACGATGCATCTTGAAAGTGTGCGTTTTTTCCTTTTAACATATAGTACTTGCTGCTTTAATCCTGGAAGCAGATTTGGCCGCAATCAGTTTAACATATATATCAATGGGCGGAATATATAGGATCACTTCCAGCACCGCCTAAGCCGTCAATCGGAGTGCACCTGTTATTCCTACTTGTATGGGATTATGGGTGGCCCCGGTAGCCGAATCGGTTGGTGAGCGGGTACCATTCGGAATGCACAGAGAGAACGTTGGTTCGAATCACGGTGAAACCAAAATTGATAAAAAACATTTTTCTAATAGCGGTCGCCCCTCGGCAGGCAATGGCAAACCTCCGAGTGTATTTCTGCCATGAAAAAGCTCCTCATAAAAATATCTGCCGTTCGGAGTCGGCTTGAAACTGTAGGTCCCTCCATTTGTGGAACAACATCAAGACGCACACCACATATAGGAGGAGGAGCTCGGCCAAACACCCAAAAAGGGTGTACGCGCCAATTATATATATATATATATGGGATTACTTAGGTAGGATTGTGTCTGCACCGCCTCCCACCGCACGCCAGCTCCATAAGTCGAAATGGGATCGTATTGTGCGCTCAGTGGTTTAATACCCAATTTTTTACCAAGACTAATTGGAGTGAAAACTTTCGCATTATTAAATCCGGGTTTTCCTGCCTTGGGAATAAAGACTACCTTGACCTTCCTCCGTAAATTATGGATATACCCTGAAGATAGGGATTCCCCAAAGATCTTAACTAACCTTATATTAATCGCTCCTATTGACTGATGTAACCTCATTTGAACAATTCCTTCCGGTCCTCCTAACTTGTAGAGTTGGAAGGAGTTTACCGTCCAGATTACCTTAATCTCACAGATAATCTCCCTTGCAAGTTCATTTAT
This sequence comes from Anastrepha ludens, assembly GCF_028408465.1. Classification (NCBI taxonomy): domain Eukaryota; kingdom Metazoa; phylum Arthropoda; class Insecta; order Diptera; family Tephritidae; genus Anastrepha; species Anastrepha ludens. Next base: position 74,328,215 of record NC_071500.1, read on the forward strand.
CGGATTTCCAAAAGGGCAAGGACTTTGTATATATATATGTATACGTATTTCTGTGAACTGCCATCTGGTATTTGCAGGGTTCCTTGGAGAAACGTTTTCTAAGTCTTGACACATCTGAGTTCGTGTCCTCCAATTCTTCACAAACCTCCTCCAGGATTCTTCCGTTGCTTACTTACTGCCAATAAGTCTGGTACATAATTTTGATGTAATGTCATTAATTTATTTAACGACAGGCACTTAGGTACAACAACGAATGTCATTAATGGAACTACTTTTTATTTTTGTAGCATGCTTGAGGCATCAAAGTTGCTAGTATTTGATTGTTTTTTTTATTCGTATGCCCATTATATTTTCCATGAGTTTTGGTTTAAGCAAGCCGGCGTAGACCAACAGAAACATCTGAATTATTTCGATCTAAATTTAACAATTAATCTATTCTCAAAATGGTATTGTCAATTGGCCACCCGGAACATTATTAGAAGTACGAGGGTTGTTCAATAAGTACCCGTTTTTGACGATCGCTCTCTTCCTGATGGAAGTTGGTGTTATCACCGTGTGCTGATAGAAGCCTTGGATGTGTCGACCGGAACGGCAATTAACATTTTACATGATAAGTTGGCGATGAAAAAATTGTCGCCCCGATTTGTGTCGCGATTGCTCACTAGCAACCACAAGCGGATCAGGCTGTTAACTTAGAATCCGTTTGGAGCAATTATAGCGAGATTCGAAGGAATTTTTGCGTCGAGTTGCCACAGATTCAGGCGAAGACAGCCCCATTGGCTGGAAAAGTCATTGCTTTTTAGGATGCCAACGGTGTCATCCTCATGGATTTCTTAGAAAAAGGAGGTACGATCACTGGATAATATTACACTGAGTTAAACAATACTGTCATCAATACTTTGTCATCTTCATATCTTAATATACCATGTAGAACAATTTTTATACTTTCATTGTCGTTTGAATTATCGTTGGGTAAATATGGCCGAAAATATATTGACTTGAATATTTCATTTAACATCATTGAAAGCATATTAACAATAAACTGCTACCCGAGTTACTCATGCAGATAGTAAGATAATATTAAAGGTATGAACGGAAAAATTTTGATAAGAAAAATTCAAATAATCCAAAATAAACATTTGCAATCACCAGAGTACTGCGATCATAAATACTTGTAATTTTATTTCCATTATGTTGCATGCATATGCGGGTATACTGACCACGCTCCCAATGAATTTTATCGATAGGATAGCCAGCTACAGGGCATTTCACAATCAAATCTGAGCCAGATATACCAGTTATTTTTGGCATTTCTCGTATATATGGAAGTCCGTAGATATTCACTTTGGCACTATGGGACACCCTGTAAGTTAGAAATTGTTAGTTTATTATTATTTATGTTTATTGTTCGTTCGCCTAAGGGCCACTCTAATAAATACTTAATATTTAATTTCAATTGTCAAATATATATGTATGCAATTTGTTAAATGTTTTATAGAATTTCTGTAAAATCTCGCTGCTGCCATGATCTTCACTTAACATTTTTATTTTTATTCTGTTGTTTGCTGTATAGATGAAGCAAACCCCAAAACGCCTGGGGGGGGGGGGGGGGCGTACCATAACATTGATCTTTGATCGCGCAACACCGTTTGTATGCCCGTTCATTTACACTGGTGCCGATTTATTTGGATCATAAACCAAACTCCTCTCACCAGGGAAGAAATTCGGCGTATTATTTACCTGCCTGACGGTGCGAGCTACGCATATCGAGTTGGCGGATAATTTGTCTACCGACGAGCTGAAACCACAAATTACCATATCGAGTGTTCAACTGTCCAGTAAATCCATGTGTCTGTGGTTGCTGGGAGCGCCTGTCATAAGAAACAATGGAAGATTGCGTAGAACTTAAAATATTCCCTGTGGAAACATTAAACTACAGAGTATTTACCGCAGTTGCTGTGTCGAACTAAGTGGCAGCAACCAATGCCTCCCCTACTACAGGGTGAACTATATCAAGTGTTACCTATTCCTTACCTTAGTTTCTATTGATTTCAAAGACAAAATTGTTCAAAAATGATTACAATTTTAACATATCTTCACTTTAGCTCGATATGACCACCTTTTGCCTTGACTATAGCCTTCAAACGGTCAAAAAATGAGTTCCATGCTGCACGAATGTGATCTTGAGGTATTTTGGCCCATTTTCGTATAATTGCTTTTTTCAGCACATCCATACTGGCAAATTTTTTTGTCCTCACCTTGCTCTCCGAAATGGACCAGATGGAATAGTCCATCGGATTTGCGTCTGGCGAATTCGAAAGCCATTTTGTGGACGAAATGAAGTGTGGAAATTGATTTTTTAACAATTCTTGGTTCACACAAGCTTTATGAGAAGGTGCCGAGTCCTGTTCGAACGTCCATGGTCTAAGACCGAAAAGTTTGCGTGTCGACGGCTTCTAAAACATTTTCCCGATAATAAGTCGCATTCACTTTGACACCAGGCTCGATAAAAACGATTGGAGAGCGTCCATCAGCGGTCACTGCGGCCCAAACCATTACTTGCGATGGGAAATTGCTTCGAGTGGACATACGTAGGCTCAAATTCTCGTATGAGCGTTCGGTCAAGTAAACACGATCGTTTTGAGTGTTTTTGAACTGCTCAATTGGGAAATTTTGTTCATCAGAAAACACAATGTTAGGAAATTCACCACGTTCGTGCAAGCGCAACAACTCCTTTGCTCTTTCGCACTGAGCTTTTTTTGCTGGGGTGAAAGATCGTGTGCTTTTTGGAACTTATACGTCTTGACCTTGAGCTCATTTTTCAATATGCGTGGAATGCTGTCTTGCGATATTTTCAGTTCTTTGGCCATTTCTCTTCCACTTCGACGTGGACTTCGTTCAAGTCGAGCCTTCACTTTCCGAACCATTTCTGGCGTTGTTGCGGTTTTTTTGGGTCCACCTCCATAGCGTTTTGCAATGCTACCTGTACCATTGTATCGTTTTATAATGCGATACACAAACATTTTATTCACTTTTAGGTGACTGAGCTCACGAACAATGGCTGGTTGTGATTTACCAGCCAAATATAACACAATCACACTATTACGTTTGAATTCCATCATAAAAAAAAAAATTCAGCAAAACTGAGACGCAAATGCTTTTGATGGCTTATAAAAATATATTGAACTGTCATTAGAACAATTGTGACGTTGATGTCATGAGCTGTTTTACAGATACAAGCAGTGTGAAGTTGGTAACACTTCATATCGTTCACCCTGTAGTAGGAGGGTTCGTAATTTTTTGAATCAAATGTGCCTCCAATGCTGTGACAACAAGGCTGCATCACACAAGTATGCCCAGCTAAAGATAGTCAGATACGAGCAATGGAGGTTAATACGAGTACAAGTATCGGATTTCTCCGTAGACCAGCATCCCGCCTAGCCAAGCTTGGTGATGGTGAATCCGTCGGTGATTCACGGGAGTGAAGTGATGGGAGGGATTCTTATAGGCACCAGCTGAACGGGATCGGCATATCTTGCCATTATCCGTTTTAGAATAAGGACTTAAGTTAAGGAAAACGTTTGAATTAGATTTGCAGACGACTCAAGCAACACAATTATAAACAACAACCAAGCCAGTAAAATCAACTGAGTTAAAATTAAAGTTTCATTTACCTAATACATAAACAAATTCACTGTTTTCATTTAACCGTTGGAATCAGTTAACAGTTTCAATCAACATCTGCTATTCTTATGTTAAGTATATATTCGTATATTCAATACTCACTTTCCGATGGCATTTTGCGCTGTGCAGGCATATTCACCACCATCTTCTTCCTTCACATTTGATATGTTCACATGACTTATGACGTCATCGTGAATGGTTACATATTGGCCGACCAAAAACCGAGAGTTATCTGGAATCTGAAAAAAGGACGTTTTACTTTTTAATGGAAGCAATATTTAAAATTCAAAGTACTGTGCCAGTAAGTGCCCATTTATACACGGAATCATTTGGTTGGTGTGTTGGTTTTCAATCAAACTGAAGAAATTAACGTTGACAAACATCAGAACGCTGCTTGGGAAATGCAGGTTTATATATTCTAGTTAAGTTGGTATTAGTTGCTGGCTTAATTCTAATTTTTCAGCCATTTCTAGATACTCAAGCTAATTATTTAGATATGAAGTATTTTTCAATTATTTTTATTTTATTAAAGTAAAAAAATTTATATACAATAGGTATTGTACATATATACATATATAAAAAAAAGTTAATTATTTATTATTTAACCAGTTTGCATTCTTCATTGAAATATTTAAGAAACTGTTCTCGGCTGTACGTGTTAGTGGGTTATAGAATATTTATATCCGAACCAGAAGATGCTACTGGTAAACGTCAAAATGTTGCCGAAAACAATTTTGCCCGTCTGACCGCGAATGAAACATGAAAGGAGAATTTGCAGGGTCTCTCTTCCAGATGCCTCCGTGTGTAAATCGGCACTAAGCAGCATAGTATCAAAAGTATGTAATTATTTTCAAGCACAAATATAAACAGTTTTCTGTAATGTATGTAAATAGTAATAATAAATAGTATTTACATATGTAAATATATGTGTATATAAAGGGTCCGCCATATAACTTTACGGAATTAAAAATGTTATAAAAAAGAAACTACTCAATATTTTTCCAAACTGTTTTTTTTTATTTTGAAGTACAATCCTTCCGGCTAATGATGGAACACAACTTCATTCATATGGCTGCCTCGGCTAGACATGCACCATCCCATACGATCGGTCCAATTTTTCAACACATTTTCGATTGTATGCGACTGTATTTTAGCTATGACATCGCGTATGTTGGTCTTCAGTGCATCAATTGTTGCTGGTTTGTTGGCGTAACACTGGTCTTTGACGGCACCCCAAAGATAATAATCCAACGGCGTCAAATCGCAGCTCCGAGGCGGCCAAACGACATCAGAATTTCGGCTGATAGTGCGATCTTCGAAGACAGTGCGCAAAAGATTGATCATCGCATTCGCTGTGTGGCAAGTAGCGCCATCTTGTTGGAACCAAATGCCACCAATATCCTCCTCTTCAATTTCTCGGAACAAAAATTTGTTCTACATGGCCCGGTAACGCTCTCCATTGACGGTTACGGCCACTCCTCGCTCATTTTCCAAGAAAAATGGACCAATGATGCCTCTCGACCAAAATCCGCACCAAATAGTGACTCGTTGTGAATGCATCGGCTTTTCTTCGAGTGCGTGCGGGCTTTCTGAGCCCCACATGCGGCAATTTTGCTTGTTAACATACCCGCCGAGATGGAAATGAGCTTCATCCGAAAGGATGATTTTTCGGTAAAAGTCTTCATCTTCTTCAAGTACACATTCTACATCATTACCATGATTTTCAAAGTAATGTCTTAATATTTCCCAGCGTTCTTTGAGCGTATACACAACCATTTTCGTTCAGCGGAAGAATACAACTAATTTTCTGTCAAATCAGATGGCAGCTAAGTTTTACCAATAATACCTAGTTCAAATCCGTAACGATAGATAGCGGGCCCTGTATATACTAAAAAAATGTTATTTAAAAATGTATGTATGTTATGTAAACTAACAAGAACAAATTAAAAGCCTAATTTGCGCGATCTTCTGCGTGTGCATTTCGTTTTATCTATGTATGTATGTAAAAGGAGTTTTCAAAAACTAAGGTGAATTTTTGTTTTTCTCACAAAATTTTATTTTTTCATAAATTTCTATTTTGTCTCCTTCAAAGTCCCCTCAGATTTAATAAACTTGTGCCCTCAGCGATTCAGTTTTATATCCTTCGACGTCATGGGTCTCTTCAATCTTGGGAACAGGAAAAAGTCGCAGGAGGCCAAACTGGTGAATACAGTGCCTCAGGCATGATAACGGTGTTGTTTTCGCCCAAATAATCTTTCACAAGTAAAGATGAGTGAGCAAGTCCATTATCATGATGCAAAAGCCATGAATTTTTTTCCACAATTCCGGGCATTTTTTTCGTATTACTTCACGCAAATGACGCATAACTTCAAGGTAATACTCCTTGTTTACGGTACGACCTTTTGATAAGAACTCCTGATGCAATACGCCATGGTAATCAAAGAAGCGAAACCTTGACATTTGATCGAACTTGGTATGCTTTTTTAGTCTTGGCTTCCTAGATTCTTACATTGGGACGATTCGTCCCATGATTCGTCACCAGTTACGACCCTTTTAACCAAATCTGGATCATCGTTGACGTCATTCAACAACACGCTTCATGCTCAAAATTTTCGAAAACATATCTTCGAGACGAGTGTAGCAACATAAAAAAATATTAATCGAAAGTCGAATGTACGTAGCCCGCGAAATTTAAAAATTCTTCTTATTTTTTTAACACAATTCATATACAACTTTTTGGTAACTGAATGTGAGTTCAGAGTCGAAATATACCCCAAGATTTTTAATTTAAGCTGCAGTTTTCCGTTTAGGCCCCGAAATATGGTATACCTATATATGATATTTGCTTTTCTTGAATAAACTACTTGAAAGCATTTGTCGTTATTCCAATCTAAACGATTTATTTTAAGATTAGTTTTGCTTTATTTACAGAGATATGACTTTTTTCTTTTCAAATACCAAACAGCCTTAGACAAAGAGTAATATGTGCAAAAAGTTTCATTGAAACATATAAATTCTTACTCGAGATGTCGTGCGCACGGACGGACGAACAAAGTCGGCTCTTTTCATCATTCTAAACATATTAGCAGATATATGTCTATATCTATCTTGATTCTTCTATGCCGTTACATTCAAACGTTATGTGAACAAAATTAAAATAGCCTTGGGCACAAATGCCCCGGTAAGAGTTCAAAGGAAGACTGAAGAATGCATACCTATTAAATTGCCAAAATAGCGATGAATATCGAAGGAGAGGAGCTCGCTGTTCTAGTAAACGATAACAGAAATGGCATTTACATTCAATATTTGATAAAAATCTGAGTCTTTCCTTTTTTCAGTAATTTCAGTCTCATGACATACTAACAAATGAGCGCTGTTAACATACTTAATACACCCTAAGGCAGCATAACTTCGATAGATGGTTTACTTGTAGAACGACATATTTACCAAACTTAAATAGATTGGGTTATAAATTGGGAAATAATGTTCTTCTTCCCCACTCAATTACCAGAAAAACTCTGGGTACTGGAAGTACATATTTTAAAGATTGCAGTCAAAACATCCCACCTAAAGATGAACCTGGCCAATTTCAAATTATAAAGTTGACTTACTAACTGAAAATATAACTGACATTGTATTCAAACATCTTTGTCCGAAAATAGCCAAATAGTGATTCAAAAGGGACTTCTTTTTTCGAAAATCATGAGCAAAAAATGGGCCAATTATTTGGCAAATGTAAAAAATTCAATTAAAACTGTATAAAAAGAGGAAGTTTTTTTCACTGTTCAACATTAAGCTCGAAATGTATGCCTGCTTAAGCATTTGGCAAGGGTTATACTCGTACTATATTCTACATTTTTATTGAAGTTATGTATTTGCACATTCATATGATTTTCGGGATTGTATACTACATACTTACCGGAAAACCATCCAGTGACCATGCGAATTGCGGCAGAGGATTTCCGGTTGCTACGCATTTCAACGACACAGTCGGTCCTGGCTGCAATGTTTGCTCCGAAAACCAATAAAGCAATTCCGGAGAAGCATCTAAGAGAGCAAGAGAGAAAAGTTTCAGTAAATAAATACCATAAATTTGTCGCGCTCATAGGAGTTATTTTAAAAGACTTCCCCGTAAAAACTTCGCAACAGTTCTTGTTTTTTTATGATTTCAATAATCTTTGATAGTAATAACCTCAATGGTCCAATTAGCGTGCTTAGTCTCGACAATCATCAACATTTAATAAAAGTCTGCTCAAATTTGTACTCCTACGTAGAGTTTTCCATAAAGTTTTATGGCTAATTTCAAAAAAAAAACGTATGTCTGTTAAGTTTAATTCGCTTGGATGAGATGTTGCGTTATCCAAAAACAATATAATTTGTATAGAAAAATTAATGAAAAATCTTTATTCGTTTTGGACTATTTTTATTATAACTTTTTCTAACAAAAGTGAAAATATTGCTATCATATCCCAAAGTGTCAAGATAATAATTAAAACACTACTTTATTAACCTTATTCCTTTAACTCGACTTGAGCTGCTCTTCCGTGCAATTGAGAGCGTCTGGGTTTTATTAAGATATCTCCTTATTATCTCTTTTTAGCTTTTCAGAGAGCATAAAATTAACACATACCTCCAAGTTGTAGCTCAGCTGTTGACTGAATTTGCTCCCATTCATTCGAAACAAAGCACTGGTACATGCCGGGATCGTCTTTTTGCACTTTCTTAATTATCAATCTGGGTGGGTCGGCTAGTATCTGTGAAGAAAAAGCGGATAATTGACGATGAATGACGTTTTCAAATAAAAAAAGTACTGAACAATTTATCATAACGTAAAATTAATCCTTTATTTATCATATATGGGTGGCAACTACAAAAACAGCAGATACGAATTTGATGAATTTGTGCTAAGTCAGAGCTTCAATATACACACATATGTAAATTAGGATAAAGGAAGAGCTAGTCTCTCTCTTGATTTTAGCATCGACTCGAGGCGGGACAAACTTGTAAAATTTTTAAGCTTTTGTAGCCATAGAAAAAAAAAACATATTATATTTATTAGAAATATAACTGTATTTTATTCGCACATTATAACTGGTGACCCCGACCGTAAGAAGCTCTGGCAAAATGTCAGAGGATGACTAATCATAATAATAACTTCGCCACCTGATGATGACAAATACCTCGCGTTTAAAAACAGATTAACAAGTACATTTGAAATTTCGCCACCTCCTAGAAGGACTCAAATACATCGAAGGCAAACTCTCGCAATATTTGCAACGCTTTTTCCTCCAGAAATAGCGGACGAAATTTTATGTTGAGACTGCAGACAGATAAAATCTTCGATGCGCAAAGCGGCATCATGGCGGTACATAATGTGAACAAGTGCAACAACAACGAACCGCGGCAAAACCGATCGAAATAAATTCGCAGCAAAGCAGTGTTGAGGAATTAAGAGCAGAAGTGCAGCCAAAATAGGCAGCAAGTTATGTTAATATCATCTTCGCTTTGGCACCCAAGCACGAAAATGCCGTCAAGCGAGCGAGTTTGAAAACAACACAATAACTAGACAGACTTTCAGTTATTTTAGTAGACACCGCTGAAGGACCTTCCACATCGCACCTATAAACGACAGACTGCAAAATTAACATAATATCACATTCCTTGTGGACACTGGCGCCAACGTCTCAGTTCTTCCCGGGAGAGTATATAAGGATATAAAACAAACTAGTGCAAGCAGTAAAATTCTACTTTGCTCAGCAAACGAGCCAAAATATCTGCTTACGGTTCCAAAACCATAACCATCGGTATTGGACTAGGTCGTATATTCAACTTGGAGTTTGCTGTGCTAAACGTCGCTCACCCAAAGCTCGGCGTATACTTTGTTAAACGCAATGAATTGCTAGTAGATCTGCGAAGCCGCAAACTTCTGGAGCCACACACAACTAGCATTGCTACGTCTACAATACAACAATTACACGAGATACCACCATTCTTAGGGCGACAACAGAACCCAACATCTACTCGTACACCATATGTCAAATTGCACCGACTACAGTAGACAATCCGCTGTACGAGACGGTGAAAGTGTTCAAAGAGTTATAACATCTTTTGACGTTTTCCAATTTAGCGTAATGATTTTCAGTTTATGCAACGCGGCTCAAATCCCTCAGCGTCTCATGGACTCAATTTTTTGAAATCTCTTTATTGTCGTACCTACATAGATGATTTTTTAATCGGCTCAGCGTCTACCGATTGAGACAACATGGGATTTCATTAAATTAGAAAAATGTAATTTCACACAAACCAAAGTAATATATCTGGACCCTACGACCAACATTAAGGATGCTATTTAAAGCCCCGACTGTTTCCAACCTTGGCAGATTTCTAGGGTCGTGGAATTTCTATAGGCTTAATATGCCAGGCGCAGCATAAGCTCATAGAGCACTCACCACCGGCGCTCGTAAAAACCACAAAATGAAAATCGTTTGGGATAAGTCAACAATAGACGCATTCAAAAACTGCAAAAAACTCTTGTCTAACGCGATGCAACTCGCATACCCTGCACCGAACGCGCCACTCCCTCTACTCGCGTGCCACTCGCACACTCGCATTAGAACAGTTTGTCAGCAACGCGAGACAACCGCTAAGATTCCACACAAGTAAGCTCAACAAAGCAAAGCAGAACTACAGCGCCTATGACCGCGAGCACACAAAGGCACACACTTTTTCAGGCATCTATATACTAGAAGGTAGAAAATAGTTTGTGATCCCTCAACCGGGACTATACGGCCGTACGTAAGTGCAGGACTAAGTCGCATCGATTTTCGACCAGCTGCACCCAAATAGACACGCGACGCAGACACTCACACAATCACACAATGGTCCCGAAATTGCTTACACTGTCAACGCAGCAACACTGGCATCACAAGTGAGCGGTCCAAACATGTGGACATTAACATTATTGTCATGTCCAAATGCGATGAGCACATATATTGTTTAATGAGTACAGATATTGAGGAATGCAATTTGAGTCTAAATTCTTTAGAGGATTTGCAAACCTTATAGGCTGCAACCGAATAAGAACGACGTCGTATCATCAAACTTCAAATGGTATAGTGGAACGGTGGCATTACGTGCCAATCTACACCACACTGGGTTAACACACTCTCGGCCGTTCAACTTGACCCTCGAAGACGGCATAAAAGCTCGCGCGGCTGCTAGGCTTTACGGCACAACTCCACGCCTTCCAGGTGAATACTTTGCCGACTCACAAATTTTTGTGGATAAATTTCTGGAATTCATACTCACCATACGCTCAGGTTGTAGCCGTTTCTAACGTCTTATAACGATTTTGTCATTAAATTTTTAATGTTTGTTCCCCCTACACAGCCCAAAAAAATTATATGTATATGCACTTTACAACAAGGTGGGAAGATTTTTAGAGGTTTACTCTTTCACAGACCGTTATCCGGCTCTGCAAATGGGCTGACGGGGATGTGTTTACAAAAAAAATGGGATTATGTTGGTGATATACGAAAAAACTCAACCAATGACACTTGGTTGCAGTTTGAACAGCGAATGATTGGACGAGTGTGTGAATACATTCATGTGAAATAATCATACAGAATTCGGCTGTGACAGCCTGTGAGGGGAACACAATTTTCTTTTTCACCATAGTTAAAGAGCACACCTAGTAAATCCACCATCCTTAAATTTACAGAGTAGTCAATGAGGGAAATTTGCCCATCACTCGGTCGTTAAATTTAAGAATGAAACTAAACAAAAACACAAAAGATAATGAAAGAAACTAATTTAAAGATTGACGGAGTTAAGTATGATAGAATACAAGTTCATGTTATATCTGCACATCGTAGAGCTGACTAGAGCGCCCTCTGGTGCAATCAAAAGTGTATACTCCCGGAGTGATGAGCAATACGAGCTCCATTGCAGCAAAATATTTCTTCCACTATTTTTCCCCTTGTGTTTATGTACGTGATGCCGCAATTTCTGGACCACGCGTTGAAGTTACCCGCAATAAGAATCGGTAGCTTATCCCTAAAGTCTAGCTCTAGTGCTGTCATAATCTAGGAGAAATCTTCGATTTACCATTTTGGAGGTGCATAACAGTTCACAAAAAATGTGTCGTTCAGCATCATTCACGAGTACCCCTTACAAGGTGCGGACATCCCGCTCTGAGGAACATTATTGTTTACTACACAGATTATTGCTTATTTTCTTTTCAGCGACTGTTTACCCCAGTAAGACCTGAGCAGCTGTGCAGTGGCAGGTGTTGAGTTGCAGGATTCTCAGGGCTTGATTTATTGGAGCTTGGTGTTCCTGTAAATTTTGCCCAATTTTCCATAAGCGTTCGAATGCAGCTTTTGTCTTGCTCACGTTGTTGACGTCTTCCTCTGATCCGTCAGATGCTGTTTAGCGCAGCCCAGGTAGCTAAAGCTATCAACGAACTTCTCTTCTTTGCCATCTATGATAACATGGTTATTGTTGGTGTGATTAATTCTCAATATATTTTTTTTTGCGACGCCTACTTCCAGCCAGACTTTGCGTGCCAGCGTTACTGGGTTGTCTGCCCTCCCTTGCATTTCGGCCAAATTGTGGTATACAAAACAAATATCGTCAGCAAAGTCCAAGTCCTCCAGTTGCCCGGTGAGAAACTATGTAATGCTTCTGGGGCACGTGGTTAGTTGGCACATGATCTCATCCAGGACGATGGTAAAAAGGAGCGGTGAGTAGCGTTATTTCTCCCCAGTTACCACAGTCGCGTTGGTCGCCTTTCTTCGAAAGCTTGACGATGACGATTTTGGTCCACGAAGGTGGCAGCTGCTCGTTGTTCCACACATGCGGATGTATGATAGTATTTCAGCTCTTTGCATTTTTTTTGGGTGTACTGTCATAAGCCCCGATTAGATTTCATCTTCACCCGGTGCTTTATTTGTTTTAAGTTGGCAAGGGCATCGTTAATTTATCTTATGCTTGGGGCTGTTGTAGGGATCTTCTTGTTCATGTTGCTGCAGTTTGCAATAGCCATCGCCTTTGTTGGTAACAGTACTTGTTAGATGGAGGTGCTCCCTGCATCTGCGAACTTAGTCGGCAGAATTGGCGAGTAGATTACCGGCCAGATCCTTGGATCTTGTTGTATTTTTAGCTGGTTAAGTTGTCCACTATGCGGAATAGCTCACTCACACGATTTTATTACAGCAGCCACTTCGACATATTTAGCAAGTTTTCCAGCGACGCTTCCGCTTCTAATTTCTGGCCGCTTTCTTCACCTCCTTGGCTAAATACCTGTATGCAGGCCGAAAGCTGTCATCGTTACTAAGTTTCATCTTCATCTCGTTTCATTGCTGGATGATGAGTCAAGTAGAATCCGATATCCACGGCAACCAAGTAAAATGTTTTTTAGTAACCAGTTTATCCTGTTAGTTGTCATAAAGTAAGGGTCGCCACATCCCATCAAGCAATTTCTCGCGAGGCAGTTTGCCAAGCTCTTTTTTTGCGCTGGCTCTGTTCTATGCTTGGACGTTAAGGTATATGTGCCTGCATTGCAAATTGTTTTTTGTGATGCATTCCAATTTTAGTTTGACGTCACCTATGATTAGCTCGTGGTCGCTGTCAATATCTGGAGATAGGAATGGATGGAAATCACGTTCGCCTGGAGATCAAACGGAAAATAACTCTTGCCAACAGGTATTACTTTGGGCTCAGTAGACAACTGAGAACATGGACGATGTTAACAGCAGATGAAAAAGTTTTGGGAGCCTTTGAGAGAAAAATTGTACGTAAGATCTTTGGCATCCTCCCCGTTAGTGAGGAGTACCGCGTACGCTAGAACAACGAGTTGTATGAGCTATATAGGAACATGGACATAATTAAGCGTGTAAACATGCAGCGGCTGCGCTGGTCCCCGTATGAAAGAAGACACTCCCGCAAAGCGAATTTACGACACGGTATCCCAAATGGAAGGCGTGGATGAGGAAGAGCAATCTCTGTTGGAAAGACCAAGTGCTGCAGAACCTGTCTTCACTCGATATTTCCAACAGGCACCAACGAACGCAGGACAGAAACAGCTGACGCGACATTTTGGATTCGGCCAAAACCTACACACGGTTAAATGAATTTCTCTTGATTTTGTTTATTTTGTATATTTGTTTGGTATTATTATGGTGCACGACGTAGTCGGTTGTGAAAATCTGGAAAATTAAAGTAACGGCTTTCGGAGGGCGCCACTTTCTGTATTATATTCGCCTTGGTTCATACTCGTATTCATAACTGGATCCTCTTTATCTTAGAGCTTATCTGGGGCAGGCACTGTTTGAGTTTAATCATTTTCATCAAAATTACTATTTTATATTAAAATTTTTAGAATAAATTTATTTTCTAAAATGTATACGCCAGCGTCTAGTAAGCATTTACATGATTTACATTCTGATATTTTCAATAGAAACATCACTGTAAATTTAAACAAGCTTGCACAAATTCAACTACTCAGCGATACTTTAGAAAAACACCTACTACCTGCTTGCTCACGGAAGCAGCAGCCGCTCTAATAGACGTTAAATATAATGACAATAATGGCTTACCTCAACCCGATTGTCGCGCAATATTGGTTTTCCATCATGTAACCAATTAACATCATGTACTGGATGTCCGGACACAATACACTGAAATTGCGCGTCCTTATCAACATCCACTGTTTGTACCTGAGGCTGTAAATGGGCCGTTAAGGGGGCTGTAATTGATAGAAGAAAAATTGTAGAATAATTTTTATTCTAGTTTTAGTATATGCATATGTATATAAGGTGCATATGTTTCAGCTGGACATTGTCTTCTTTTGTCGACAGAAAAGTCAATCGATCTACATACATATAGTATGATACATAGGTCATCATTGTTCCACAGATTGAACTTTCGTAAACGTCAAAAAGATTGGCTATCATTTTGTTAAAAAAAAATTATATCTTAAATTCATATTTATTTCCACTTTCTTTTTTGGACGTCGAATAATGACCTTAGGGGAAGAAAATAAGCACCTATCGGCAAGTGCTTGTTGGATTGAAAATGTTAGCATTAATGAGATTAGTTATTATTTTCCGTTTCGCAATTTCTGGTCTCAAATTGTTCAAGGCAATATTAATAAGCACTGCTAGGAATGAAATTTTTAAAGCATTTTCCACCCACAGCATATATGTAAAAAACAAAAAAAAATATATAATTGGCGCGTACACTTCTGTTAGGTGTTTAGCCGAGCTCCTCCTCCTATTTGTGGTGTGCGTCTTGATGTTGTTCCACAAATGGAGGGACCTACAGTTTCAAGCCGACTCCGAACGGCAGATATTTTTATGAGGAGCTTTTTCATAGCAGAAATAAACACGGAGGTTTGCCATTGCCTGCCGAGGGGCGACCGCTATTAGAAAAATGTTTTTCTTTTTCTTTTAATCTCTCTCACAGCATATATGTATGTAGCTTTAAATGTTGAATACAAATATATGAGTTATGGCGTGTAATATACACTGTCCTGCAGATTTTACAGTTCTCCCTCCACTTTCCTACTTCAACAGGATCCTTCGGGAACAAATTATGCGCTTTTCCAATTGTTAGCAACCGCGTACGCGGCACAACTGATGTTTGTAAACATCGATGCTGAATTTGCATCTCCAGTTTTACTTCCTTTATACCACGAATATGAAAAGTTTAAGACCAAATTGTACTTAGGAAATGACATCAAAATCATTGCAAACTAAATAGTGATACCAAACCTTTTAAAATTTTACACGAACAACTACTAAACCAAAACAGTTGGGCGCACCAAGTGAAGCCAAGTCCTTCTCCACCTGGTCTTTCCAACGTAAAATAGGTCTTCCTCTTCCTACCACCAGCTGGTACCGCATCGAATACTTTTAGAGCCGGAGCGTTTGTATCCAATCGGACGACATGACCCAGCTAACGAAGCCGCTGGATCTGTATCTGGATCGAAAAGTTCATACAGCTCATCGTTCCAACTCCTGTGATATTCGCCGTAACCACCGTGCAAAGGTTCAAAAATCTTCCGCAGAATCTTGAATCAACTGCCTACTTATTCCAAAGTATCACTCGTTGGATTTTAAGGCTGACCTTGTTATCGGTGTTAATACTGGTTCTTAAATAAACGAAGTCTCTTGCAACCTCGAAATCATAATTGTCAACAGTAACGTGAGTGCCGATACGCGAGTGCGCCGACTGTTTGTTTGGCGACAGGAGGTACCTCTTTTTATCCTCGTTCACCACCAGACCCATTCGCTTTGCTTCTTTATCCAGTTTGGAAAAAGTAGAACTAACACCGTGATTGTTAAGGTCAATGATTTCAATATCATCGGCATACGAAAACAATTGTACGCTCTTATAAAAATGTGTGTGTATTAATTCCCCTTTAATGGGTATTTTTCAAAGACTTGGCGTATTGTGAATATCTGGTGGTCTATGGTGGGCTTTCCAGATCTAAAGCCACACTGATAAGGTCCAATCCGTTGGTTGATGGTGGGCTTCAGACATTCACATAATACGCTCGCTAGAACCTTATAGGCGATATTTAGAAGACTAATCCCGCGGTAATTGGCACATATTGCCTGATCATCCTTCTAATGGGTTGAGCAGAGCACTTAAATTCCAATTGGTAGGCTTTGATTCTACCATATTTTGCTTAGGAGCTGATCTATGCAGCTTACCAGCTACCCGCCGCCTTGTTTGAATAGCTCAGCCGGCAATCGGTCAGCTCACCTCGTCATGGTTGGGTAGCAGAACGACAGTGCCGTCGTCAACGGTTAGAGTATCGGGATCTTCACATTCTCTGTGAAATGCGCAGCTGTCATTGTTTAACACGTTCGAGAAATGTTCCGTTCATAATTTAAGCACGCTCTGGATAGTAATTACTAGATCACTGTCTTTGATCTTACAGGAAATCGCGCCGATCTTGAAATCTTCTTTAAGCCGCCGAACTTTCTGGTAAAATTGACAGGCATTGTTCCTATTGGCCAGCATAATACGTCTCTTTACCTTTTTTAACTCCCAATAGCAGTCCCACATGGCTCGCGTTACCCCCGATCGCAGCGTGGCCCTATAGACAGGATCCTTTCTTTCCATGGCAGCATGAAATCCCGCGTCACACCAATTGTTTTTTCGGAGAATGAGAAACGGTGTTCCACTGCACGTGCATGCCGGGTTGTTGGGTAGTACCCTCCGAGAGCAGGAGTAAAATTCGAGTGGAGAGTCTTCTGGCTATTTTGTGTATGTAGTTAGATGTAAGTTTTTTGCTGCACAGAAGCGTTTGCGTATTTTGGCTGCAACAAGTTAATGATCCGAGTCGATGTTGGGTCCTTGAATCGTACGTATGGACATATAAAAGGAAAATACATCTACACTAAAAGCGTATTTTCCATCTATCACAACATGATCAATTTGGTTTCACGTTTCTTAATCAGGGGACAGCAACGTAGCTTGTTGTATCTTTTTATGGTGGAATCTGGTGCTGCAGACTACCATGTTTCGGGTTCCGGCGAAGTCGATCAGCCTCTGTCCGGTACCGGATTTTTCGTTGTAGAAGCTGAGTTTTCCCACCATGGGACCAAAAATTCCCTCCTTGCCCACCCTGGCATCGAAGCCGCCAAGTACGCCAAGTCGCACTGTCCCTCTCTTCCGTGGAGGTGTGGGCGCAAATGAGCGAGATGTTTTAAAAAACTCGCATTTCTTGAATGGCAGTGATGGCAGCCTTTACTCTCACGAGAACATCAATCAGCCGGACAGAGGCACCTTTCCTATTAAGGGACCGAATATTCCGAGCGCATACCCTCAAATCATAGTCCTTAGTTCGCTTGTAGAGATCGTCATCAGAATAAGCAGTTCTCAGCCCAGGCTTTGTGTTTTCATTGGGAAAGGATTTTTACGTGGCGGGTCCCAAACCCAGCGCACAACCGCAGCCCGCTCTCAAACAGATGCTCGGGAATTATCCAGAGGATACTTGCGCAAAGCTCGGTAGTTGTGTGCTACTTCGACCGTATGCAAAAGAATCGTCCTATCCACTCCCAAATGATTAACAATCAGGTACTTTCCCTACACACGGAACCATCCTTCAGATACAATCAGAAACACCAACTATGACTAAGCTTTATAAATTCCTAGTCTATATTAGTAGGATTCGTGTTATTGTATATCAACGTTTAGCCTAAGGTACCAAAAAAGCTGTCAAATATTATGACTTGAAATAAATTAACGTCAAGATCATATTCACTTGATTACAAAATAAGCCAATAAATAAGTCATTCAAGTCGATTATATTTTAGATTCAAATAAAATACATAGATATTTAATAATAATGGGAATTGATTATGTTTTTATTGACATGCGTTGTAAAAGATTTACAAATTATAAATGTATGACATTTTCTAAACACCCAGCGTGTACAAGTATTTTTACTTATGTATGTAGTTATATATATACTCATATACATACATAGTTCCCGAGAGAAATCGAACACATTTTAATGCCAATAAAAAACACTCCTAAAAAACTCGAATTTGAAGGCCCTGTGTAAACCTGCCTTAATCATATGTGAGCAATCAATATGCATTTTATTTTGACAACGCGTTCATAGCTTATTTTGATCTGGTTCACCTTGCCTTGGAAATAATTGTAATCAAATATATATATAGACCTATACTAAGTGACTTACCAGTTACTGTTAATGACACCTGTATGGTTTCCTCACCGGCGGTGTTGTTTACCCAACAAAGATATTTGCCACTGTCCTCGAGGCGAGCCTACAGTGAGTTAGAAGAAAGAAGAACATTTACTAATGTACTGAATTTTAAATGTGTTGATTGAAAAATAATCCCAAACATTATTATAATAATTTAGTTTTCTAAAATGATCAAACTTCACATCTACATTCAAAATAGTATGAACAACTTGGAGATTTAAATGATCTCTTTTTTTTTTGTTTTTGTCATAGCGCATATAACTTTAAAAAGCTATAACTTTGTTATTTTGCAACCAATTTTTCCTCTGTTTGAATGAGAGTAGTTGCATATTTTTTTGTTTCCTTTTGTGTCACCATGTTATTAACGGAAAAGGGATCAATGTTCAGCATGTACTCTTATACACATTTCTCTCCTTAATTGTCTAATTGGAGTGGTAATCGCTTAAGGTGAAGTCAATTAAGCGCGTCAGTACTTAACTCTTTATTGTGCTAACTGGCGTCCATAAGAAACACCCTTTCATATACTTCCTCAAGGCTGAAACGTTGGTATCTCTTCCAGCAAGCACAGCCCATAGATCTTTACTGACAGGCTTCCTATAGTTAGTAATGAGCACTCATTCCTCCCTAAGCCAGAGCTTCCAAATTTTCGTTTCCTTTTCTCATACTGTTATACTCGTACTCTAACCAGGCGAATGTGTGGCGTTTTCTACCCTCCACAAAAAGCGCGGGTGCGCGGATATTCGAGGCTACGTACTCCGAATGTCAATCACGCATCAATCCATTCGGCTACGGCGGCCTTTGAATACGCTTTCATAATTATATATGTACATGTTATTAATAATATCTAACACCGAGGCTAGTATGTATGTAGATAGTTGTCTTGAAAACCTATTTTCAAATCTCATTTCCATTTTTTAATTACAGTCAAAGTTAGCGTGCTCACAATATGTATGCATGTAGAAACATTTTACATTTACAGTTTACATATATACCTATATGTTCCTTTAGTTTACCTTTGCTATTTTGAGTAATCCCGCCGAGACGATTGTAATGCGCTCGCTTAGTTGCAGCGGTAATAGCTGTTCGTTTTCTTCCTTGAACCAGCTAAAATTAGATTGAAAATTTTGATTATCAGAAGTGCTTATGTAAGAATGCTATACATATGTATGTACATATATGTAAATTAGGGCGGGTCGATTTAAAAATCGCTCATTGCTCTGTGGAAATCGTATTCTAGGGATCAAAATAAGAAACTTTGCCGAAGGAACCATACCTCTAAAACGAATTCTGATGCCCCCCAATTATGTCGAACTTTTGGGTAGGGGCAAATTTTGACTTTGACCCATTTAGAGTGCCCCAATCGAGTCCAAATGTATGACCGACCCCCACTAACTTTGTACGGCCGATCCACCCATGCCAGTGGCACACCCCCTGGAACTCCCCTGGGGGATTCCCCATTCAATCATTTCAAAATATCACCATTTTTGGCCTTTACATGAAAAAATCAGCGAAATGGCTATGTTTTTTCTTTATTTTTATTTATTTATAATAATGTTTATTATTTATTTATAATAATATCTATTTTTTCTCTTAAGAAATTTATTTAGTCAGAACATATGTAAATGAAAAAATTAATTTAAGTGAGTTATAGAAAAGAAACTAAAAAGTTCGACCCAAATTGGGGGACATCAGAATTCGTTTTAGAGGTATAGTACCTTCGGCAAAGTTTCTTATTTTGATCCCTAGAATACGATTTTCACAGAGCAATGAGCGATTTTTAAATCGACCCGTCCTAATATACATATATATTTATATATAAATAATTGGAGCTTACACCCTTTTTGGGTGTTTGGCCGAGCTTCTACGCCTATTTCTAGCGGGCGTCTCACCAAATGGAGGTACATAGAGTTTTAAGCCGACTCCGAATGGCAAACATTTTTTAGAGGAGCTGTTTTTTGGTTAACACTACGCTTAAGGTTATGGCCTTTTGGTATGGCACTTCTACTTTGATATGACAATGTTTATAGTACGAAAAACAAATATGACGATTTTTTTTCTTGCGATTTGAATGTTTCTCTATTAAAACGGTCTGCTTTTTTGCTTTTGTTTTGCACGGAACAAGCATTTTGATTTACTCACAAACCAACAAATTGCGAAAACTAAATACGTGCAAAAAAATTGCAAATTTGGTTTTTGTACTGCTGCCATCGTCTTGAATAAAACGAAACGTGTAACTGCTGGAAACGCACACAAAACCAAACAAAAAATCATACTATATAGCAACCACAGGCAAATGTAAAATACGTATATAATATAACCGATTTCGAGTGTTCTTTTGGCAAGTTGGAGGCAAAAAAATGCACTAATGGAATGCATTTTAAATATTGTGCGGCAAATGTGCCATATACTCTAACAAATTATAATTTCTTTTTTGAAACGAGGCAATTAAATATTATAGCTTCAATTTAGAAAATCAGATTAATTATATGTAAGTACGATTTGTCAAAGGGCTGGTCAAATAAAAAGACAAAGTAAAGGCTTCAATGAAATTCGGCAATTATTTTATAAATTTAAAAGGTAGAAATCCCAAAGCAATACCTATTTCAACTGCCAGAAAGAAGATATCTGTTTTTACATTCCATGGGTGAGTAGGAATTTTTAAGAGATGACAACGGATGTTTTTATGGCTAGGTATCTTCACGATTGACCGTTGACTTGTTTTTGTGAGAAATATTTTCAAATTTTCCGTTGAAAGTCACAGGAAATGTTGGTTTAATGTTTATTTTTCCAAAGCTAGCACCAACACTATTCAGTTATTAATAGTTTTGGCGTTATGTGTTTTTTATCTTCACCAATTATTGATTTATCATAATAAGAGCGCTCTTCACATTTGTTTTAATCCCTATTACAACTGAGTAATACACACTCGTTTCAAACATTTTTTATTTATATATCCCATAAATTATCTACTTAAATTGCATTTATAAATTGCAAAACTCCTAACGTGCCATCCGAATTAAATGCGAATCAATTTCGCCTTTCTGTTAAAATAATGAGGGGATGGGGGTCACAGCCTCGAAAATATATTTATTGAGTTTATATGCTTTACATATATTTAAATACACTATTAATATGATTTTTGAAAAACAGCTAAAAGTCAGATTCACGTAAAAATATTGCGGACAACTTAGCCGACTAATGAGCGTTATTTTTTTGAAGCGCGGCCGCAGGACGCCTACGCAGAAAGAAGTTTTACTCGAAATAAATTTTTTAATTTATCTTTTTTATGTAAATATTAAATATATATCTACATACATATACAAAAAAATAAAGAATCAAATAGGTATCAAATATTAATAATATAGTGAAAATTTGGAATACAAATTCGCGCGATATTTTATTTAAAATTTTTAACTGCGGCGCTATTTTTTTAATAATATGAATTAAATGTATGTATTAAGTATTAAAAATTAAACTACTTTTTAATATAAATCTAAATATTCCTATCAAATACAAATCCATAAACTATAAATGCATCAATCAAACATATTCGACTATATATACATCTATACGTGTAATAACTTAAAATCTATAACCATCCTAAGGGTGGAGTTTTATTTTTCACTTTCTCCCCCCTCTACCGCATTAAAATCAGATCAACCAAAAAATAATATCCACACTAAAGCCATCGGGATTATATTAATAAAGGTGGAATCCGTGTATACCAATTAACCATTCGGAATCGTAACAGCTGACAAAAACGTCATCGTTCACAAACTATTGCTATTAAAAGACAAAATATGAAAACTTAAAAATTGTCATTTAACACAAGGATATAAAGTATACTGCACATAAATATCATATAACACAATGCTAGATTAAAAACACCTGGTATTCATACCTAACATACTCGTACATATAGCACATTTGTACTTACCGGTATGTCGGCACCGGGTGCCCCTGAGCGATACACGGTAATGTCGTCTGTCCATTAAGCACGACATGCCTAAGCGAATGCTTTTCGACGTTTATACGTGGTTGCACCATGCCTTTTGGCTCTGTGACAATGATGCGTCCAGGATATGTAGATATTTGTATTTCACCTGAAATAAATTTGAAGAACTTGTGACTATGTAGAAGTAAACTTGTAGAGGTGTATATAACACATTTCTCGTTCGTTTTTATACCTGAGTGCAGTTATGCACAAGAGTTCTGTATGGAATAGCATAAAGGCTTCGAGATATATATATATATATATATACAGCCGAGCCGAATAGCGTAGGTGAAAGACCAAAATGAAGAAAAAGTGTTTTCTAATAGCAGCCGCTCCTCGGCAGGCAATGGCAAACCTCCGCTGGCAAAGCTCCTCATAAAGAATATCTACCGTTCAGAACGGCTTGAAACTGTAGGTCCCTCCATTTGTGGCACAACATCAACAAATAGGAGGATCGGCCAAACACCCAAAAAAAGATGTACGCGCCAATATCAACATCAAGACGCGTGCCACAAATAGGAAGAAGAGTTCGGCCAAACACCAACGCGCTATTTATTTATTTTACTTATTTTTTTATTATACCAATATGCTCAGAGTGATGAGAGGGATCAATTCAGTCCGTCTGTCCGTGCGCACGTCAACCCGAGTAAAAATTAATATATCTCAATGAAACTTGGTACACTTATTACTCTTTGTCTAAGGTAGTTTGGTATTGCAAATATGCACGAAACACTTAATGACAGAGACGGATTTCTCTCTTAGCTGTCGCCCCTCGGCAGGTAACGGCAAGCCTCCGAGTGTATTTCATCAAAAAGCACCTCATAAAAAAACCATCTGCCGTTCGAAGACGGCATAAAACTGTAGGCCCCTCCATTTGTGGAACAACATCAAGACGAACACCAACACAAATAGGAGGACGAGCTCGGCCAAACAACTAACAGAAGTGTACGCGGCAATTTTTTTCATATGTATGTTTTGATGATAGTGAGAAATTAGAAGTGTTTAAGCATCTGCCAAGCCCGTCAATCGAATACATAGGTATATGCTTACAAGTTATTGTTGTATATCTTAAATAGCCTATAAAATTGTTAACGTCCTTAAAAAAAATAATCGATTTATACATATTATGGTATGGATGCTCACAAAATGTTATATCAAGTTGGGAATAGATAAAGGGGCGTATAAAAGCTGTATAATTTTCCATTATATCGCGTTGAAATCAAGCATATATTCTTGTTTAAGTTACAAAATAAAAAAATTTAAAAATTTAAATGTGAATTACTCATTTTTCGCGTGTTCGTGTGGACAATAATTTACGTTTTATTTAACAAAAGCAAACTAAGAGCAATGTAGTTACATATACATATATGTATGTACTTGTAAATACATAGCTATACCTAAAATCGCTTTCATAAATATGTCAAATCAATTAATTGACTAATATTCTAATTCCAAATTATTTAATAGCTCTTCGTAATCAGAGTCAGGGCCGAAATTTTTTCGTCGTTATCTTCGTTTTCATTAAGGTCACTTGTTTGTACTTATCAAAGCATTAATTTCCTTAGGGATTGCATTCGTTTTTGTTTTTTATGCGCTTGTCGAGACTAAAACTAGAAGTCAAAGGATCTCATCTGTCAAAGGCTCTATTAAACATGCCTGTTAGATTGTTCATTCGGCTGTTTTTTCGAGTATGGTGTTTATAAATTTTGTTTCTTGACTCTGCAGGCGCGCCGCGAAGTATTGCCGTCATTTGTATTGCCAAATCCGCCACTTTTTGGATTACTACATATAAACATGTAAACCGAGACGTGTTCAAAGCAAATGTTGAGTTTTTTTCCGCGAAGTAGTGTTTATCTGTTTCGTTATGTATTTGCCATTTTTTACATTCTATTTTATAACTTATATAATACTCGTACGTTCTACAACAATGTAAAGGAGAAATTTCATAGTTTAAATTTCTTGATTCGATTTAAATTTCTCTGATTTTAAATCTGTTGTATTTAAAATGTCCTTCGGTGGAGCGCCACATATGGGACGAGATTGAGTTGATTTTGTTTCGGTCAACATTCACCGCCAAATACAACCAATAATTTATTTTAATATTTTTTAATAAGTCCTCAACTTTCGGGTTTTCAGTCTTTTCTCTAGTTACTATTTCTTTTGATTTTTTAACATACTCAAGTTTTAAGGTGTCCAATTGTACCAAAAAATAGTGCCCTTTTTGTCATTCATACATAATAGAGTTATTATAGTGAATATTTCTGCTCGACCTGTACTGCTATCAAATTTGTAATTTGTAATTAAACAGTTGGGCTTAGTGTAATGTCGCACGAGCAATCTAAGCAAAGTATAATGATTTATTATATTAAAATTGTTGAAGATGTTGGGGAGTGGTTTTAGAACAACCTTTATAACTGCAATTACCTGTCTTCAAAGACATTATAATAAATAGAATATATTTTCTTCTAAATTCATTTCATTTCAATTCATAAAATACGTGTATGACTTCTTGTTTTGGAAATATTTCAATGAAAATTAAATGCAGATGCATTTATCAATATCATCACTTTTCAATTTTAAACGAGAATAATAAAAATTGAAAATAAAAATACGAACAATAATGATGTACTTCAGTTCAGTGTTGATGATTGGGATGGGTAATCGTACCTCCATACTACACACATAGCTGTGACGTTTTAATTTGTGACGGCTATTTTTTTAAGCGCGGACAAATGCCGACTATGCGAAAGGGAGTTATAAGCATAAATTCTACAAATTTACAAATACCCGTCAACGTATCTGTAAAACTCTACCTGCATACGATTTTCGTTCTGTTTCGAGGTGTCTGGCAACACTAACCTTTCGCTAAATTACACAGCCTTTTCAGCTTTATGCTCTTTTTACATTCCTTTTTCCCAAGCGTGTGGAATTATTCGAATATTCCCCCAATTAAATCCACCTTTAACAAATTTTCTTTCTTAGATTTCATTCCTGTGGCAATAACATCTCTTTGTTTTACTACATTATATACCATATATATAGGATTTTTTAATAAGAGGTGTTATTTTGATATTCAAAGAAAAATGGTATGTTTTAATAAAATGTTTATTTCATTATACCTTCCGTGTGGCGTTAATAGGGGAAAATAACATCAGGCAAATGACCACCACGACCACGCTTTCAGGACAATTTCCTTTTCATGAAGTTTTCCATAATCGAATTGTAAAGTGTCTGCCCTATGTCCTCGATAGCCTCACGAATTCCATCTTTGAGGTCTTGAATCGACCCTGGGCTGTTGGCGTAGACCTTCTCTTTCACGTGACCTCAAAGAAAAAAGTCACAAGGTGTTATATCACAAAATCTCGATGGCCAATTATGATCACCTCTTCGAGAGGTAACACGGTCCGGAAACTTTTCCCGTAAAATATCAATGGTCTCGTTGCTTGTGTGGCACGTAGCGTCGTCTTGTTAAAAATGAACGTTGTCCAGATCAATACCATCCAATTCCGGCCATAAAAAATCGTTAATCATCTCTCGATAGCGCAATCCTTTCAACTGTAACACCTTTTATTGGAAAACCCTTTACATATTTTATGCTATGTTAAGTCTCTCTGCTGTATGTTCAAGCAACAAGTTCAAAGGAACTTTTGCGAAATTTTCAATTACTTGAATTTCCTGCGGTCTGCATTCACATTTTTTACTCAGTATTTCTTTGTAAGAAAGAAAGATATCAAAATTCCTGCACAACTTACCGCCAACTTTTGACGTTCTTGCGGAATATGGCAATTCAGATTTCCCTATTTCTGCTTTAGTTAAAAGCCAAATTTCATTTTGCTTTTAAATAAATCTAAACGCCAATGACTTTTTTCATCTGTAATTGATTTACTTACATTTCATTATTTTTTTGAAGTCTGCAAGTTAAAAAATATTATTCAAGTCAAAACTAATCTTTTTTTCTTTAAGTGTTTCTTATATTAGAAATCGTCAATCGTGACGACTCTATTCTTTGCGTTCAAGCGCTGGGAGAGTTATAGTTATGTATTCAAACTTTAGACGCGTTTTTCTCAAAACTATATTTTTGGAATTGGCGTACACGATAACTCGAAAAGTTATTGACCGATCTCCCTGAAATTTTGCACACATCTTTTTTATGATATTACTCTCTATGTGAATTTACAATTTTTTTTTTTTTTTTTTTTTTTTATTATTTACATTGTAACTAGTTAATAAATTATAAACTAACGAACAATTTGGATTTAATTTTAAGCAATACAACTAAATTTAATAATGCTCTGCCCAAGGCTTACAGAGAAGTGGGCTACTGCGTTAGTTGGTACGGTTTTTTTCGCTTCAGCCTTTCTTTCCATTTACCGGGATCAATTAGGGCTGACGCTTCGCTATTCATATGAGACTTAGCATTTATGTTGATCGAAGTGGCAACTGATTCGATGCCAAGGTCGCGTTCGATATCTGTGTTACCTTATTTTGGAATCTTTGTATAGAGTTTATATTGGTTGAGCTTGAGCAGCCCCATAGCTGGATTCTATAGGTCCAAATTGGTTTAAGCACGAGCTTATATACAATAAAAGAATTTTATTGTATAAGGATAATGCTGATTGGTTGCCCATAAGCCAGTACATATTTCTAAACTGATTTCTAACTCTTCTTTTTTCTTTTTAACGTGAGCATTCTATCTAAGCATGGTATCTAGTGTCATATCTAAGTATTTGGCGTTGTTGTGATACGGGATTTGCACGCCGTTTATGTATAGTGGCAGATATTGGATTTTCTTCTGTGTGAAGTCGAAATGAACCGATATTGTTTCATTTAGTTTTATGCGCCATTTAATGGTCCAATCTGAGATTTTCTTTAAGTAAATTTGAAGGTTTTTGATTGAGTCAATCTGAGTTTCTCCTACCGATAAGATGACTGTATCGTCAGCAAAAGTTGCTGTGGAGCAATTTGTGCCATTAGGCAAATCACATGTGAAAAGAATATAGAGAATGGACCCCAGCACACTGCCCTGTGGGACGCCAGCTTTAATTTCCTGAAGTTCGTAATATGTGTCTTCGTATTTTATTCGGAAGAAACGATCCGATAGGTACGATTTTAGATTATTAAAATATTGTGTTGGTAGAACCGCATTTATTTTGTTGAGGAACCCACCGTGGCAAACTTTGTCAAGGGCTTTAGACACGCCCAGAAAGACAGCAGAACACACCTTTTTTCCTCAAAGGCGTTTTCAATGATGCAAGTAATTCTGTAGACTTGGTCAATGGTAGAGTGTTTTGTGAGAAAACCAAATTGATGTACTGGTATTTTATTTCTTTGCTTAATAATTATGTTGAGACGTTTGGCTAAAAGCTTTTCCATCAGTTTTGAAATGATTGGTAGGAGCGAGATAGGCCGATAAGATGTGACATCATGCGTTGGCTTCCCTAGTTTATTAAACATATGGTAAATATTTCAGCAGCTTTCAAATATATAGGGATGTGGTGCAGTTTGAATGTGGCGTTCATTATTTCAGTAATCTTGGATATTGTGCATTGAGGAAGTTATTTTAGAATTTCAGCAGTTTCGAAAAAATTATAGTAGGAAAATTCGCCATAAAATTCATTTTTTTCAGCATTTTATTCCGCGCATTTTTTTCCATTTTTGTTTAATTCATATAGAAATGATGACATTAATAAACAAAACAATTTTTGATTTCTTGTATTCAAGTCACTGACGTCGATGCTACAATGCCCGCCGATGGAGAAGCCCCGCTGCGACCTTCCTGGAAGAATTGAGTGTACATCCGCCATTTTAAATGATTAAAATAAAAATACAAAAATTGCTTATATAATTTTAATGTATAAATAAACTGTATACCAATTTTGAAAAAAATTTATTGACTTCTTCATTTTAAATAATTTTATGGAAAATCAGGAAAAATATGGCCGTTTACAGGTATCTGTCCCCTTAATTGCTAATTTCCTTTTTTGTTATTAATTTCAACTCGTATAGTATATTTGACTAATATGGTGTTCACTTATAACTCAGCTAAATTTCACTTGTAATAGGAAGCAGTTGGCAGGGACACGCTCAGGCTCATAGCCCATTGTTATACGGGGAGCTTCTCCTTATCTCTTCTAAAACCAATGTGTACTTTTCACAATTTTTTAATTTAAATATATTAATTTTAATTTTAGAATATCTCTGATTTCTGCAGAACTGAGATCTTCCAACTCATTAAAAAATTGTCTACCAAGAATAGTAAGCCTACGTCTGGATAGAGCAGGACAATGGCGAGATTGTCCTTTCCTCCATTTCATCTAGACAACTTTTACAGAAGTCATGTATTTGCACACCCATCCTTTGAGCGTGTCTACGTATCAGGCAGTGCCCCGTGTTGACTGAAATCGGATTCTGTGCGTTTAGCATTGAAAGTTTTGTACAGTTGTCGGGCGCTTTTGTAGGTGATTTCATTACTCCATTCTTTGTTCACTACTCTTACCATTTCTTTAAGGATAAGGTGATTTCATTACTCCATTCTTTGTTCACTACTCTTACCATTTCTTTAAGGATAAGTAGCTTGCATGTTTGTAAGGGTATTCCTATGTCATTGTCTATGTACTCATCGGTCAATATGGTGCCGAGTCTCGCTAGTTCATCAGCTCTACAGTTACCCTCAATGTCGCGATGACCAGGAACCCATGTTACCTTTAGATGAACAGACTCAGCCATCTCGTGGCATTTCATGGCTACCTTGGAGGGTGTCGACTGTTTTGTGAGGAACTTCATCGCCGCTTGGCTATCATCGAAAACGTAGATATCATTTCTGGATATCGCATCACACTGTATAAGGGACGGGACGGCTTTCATTATTGCCATCAGTTCAGCCTGAAAGACACTACAGTAGTCGGGGAACCGAAAACTGTAGGCGATCCCAAGATGTTCGGAGTATACAGCTGCACCCACCCTGCCCTCAAGCTTTGTGCCATGGATGAACTCGCCCTGTTTTACATCGTCCCGTTCTCTCCCTTCCCTTGAGCGTAGGGGGGTCGTGAACGCTGTAATGGCAAGTGTAGGCGGGAGTGCGTAGTCTACCACTCCGGGAAGCCCCAAAGTGCCAGCCAGGATTTTACCGTAGCCGTAATCCGTGTTTGCCCACTTACTAAGAGTCTTCAGTCTTATTCATCATTCCGAATCTGATCAGATCATGCGAAGTTTAATATCGCATATAATGCTATCGATGGTGTGGTTGGCATCGCACCATCACTGCGTATAGAGTTAATGTATCATTCTGGATTCCAATCCCCATTTCTTCCCAATTAGCCTTCCGCAGGAGTACAACGCGGTCATAGCTTTGTGTGCTCTGTCTGCAACTGTGAGCCCCCAATCAAGCTTCCTATCCAGTACAAGTCCTAGATGGCAGGACACAAAGTGACAATTTAAAACAACAACTAAAAAAATAGATAAATCGGAACTTCTTCTCGGAACTTCTCAAAAAAAAAAAAATATTTAAGTTTATTTTGTGGGGCGAAGAAGTGGGCCAGGGGAAAGCTTGTTTGTAATATAAAACGTATGTTATAATAAAAACTTTTACAAATGGAGCCAAAATCTAACGTGACATTTACAAATTTCAAGAGCATATATAGGTTTTTCTAGAAGTACATACTTATCTGACAAGTGTAACTCTATTATTGAGCGTTGAAGTACATACATATGACAACAAAAGCAATAAATAAGCAACAAAAGAACTTTACTAATAATTACAGTAAAATCTGTAAGTTTCACGTTTAAACGTTTCATTATTTGGGC
Source organism: Anastrepha ludens (assembly GCF_028408465.1). Taxonomy (NCBI): domain Eukaryota; kingdom Metazoa; phylum Arthropoda; class Insecta; order Diptera; family Tephritidae; genus Anastrepha; species Anastrepha ludens. The sequence continues at coordinate 74,358,442 of NC_071500.1, forward strand.
ACTCTCACAAATTAGATAAAATATTCTGCACTAAAATAAACAAGTAAAGAAACTTCATATTTTGATGGGGTATCTTGGACACTGTCTTCATATCTTGGGAGCTGGATACAATTATCTTAAATTTTTTGCACAGCAGGCATTATTATTGGTAATTCACAACTACATATCTGAGAGAAACTCGAAATCCACTCGTATCGTCTGAAGATTGAGGGAAAACACAGATGTATATTAAGTAGTGCGCGATTCTCATGAAATTATTTTTAAAAGCGTTACAGAAGAATGAAAAAAAATCTCTTCTCAAACTTCTTCAGGTGAAAGGTAGAAAATAATAAATAAATATACATTGAAATAATAATATTTCTACCTTCGTCAAATTATAAATTACATACATATATGGCCGAGCTCCTCCTCCTATTTGTGGTGTGCGTCTTGATGTTGTTCCACAAATGGAGGGACCTACAGTTTTAAGCCGACTCCGAACGGCAGATATTTTTATGAGGAGCTTTTTCATGACAGAAATACACTCGGAGGTTTACCATTGCCTGCCGAGGGGCGGACCGCTATTAGAAAAATCTTTTTCTTAATTTTTTTGTTTGGTGTTTCACCGAGATTCGAACCGACGTTCTCTCTGTGAATTGCGAATGGTAGTCACGCACCAACCCATTCGGCTACGGCGGCCGCTTACAAATTACAAATTAGTCAATAGAAAAAGAAATACTAATAAAGAGGAATATCATCGCCAGAGTCCACTAGATTGAACTTACTGTACTAGCTGGTCCAAATAAGTTTAGGTGTGCATAGGTACTCACCTGTTAATCGATTTACGGTTCGACAAGTATAACTCTTAAACGCATCATTGGACCCCGCATTGTTAATATAGAGTTCCCCATTAGATAGTACTGTATACTTTCCTCCTATGTCCGTATTGGGATACAGATGCATGCCAGTGTCTTGCACCCAAGCTGTTACCATAACAAACTCTGACATGTAGCTGGGCACCTGCAAAGACGATTGATTTATAATGTATAGAGTCAAACAACGTGTATCTCACAAATATTAAGGACATTTTTTTCATTTTCATTGAAAGTATGCAAAAACGATACGACATAAAAATCGTCACGCAAGTGAAATATGTAAACCTATCAAACCATATAAATTTATTAATTTTAGTTTTTGTTTAGTCACTGGAATTTTAGAACCCGAATTTTTTAAAATGTATACAATTTGCAAGTTAGAAGGCGGAATTTTTTAATGTGTAGAATTTGGAGCTTAGAACACCCGTGTAGAAATTAAGTGTATAGGATATATTGATGTGTAGATTTTACATTTTTTTTATTTAGTATTTTACAGTTTGGATAACTAGATGTGTCAGAAAATTCTATCGCAATATTATAAGATTACTACTAAGTAAACACTACTAGTAAACACATATTCTGCGTATGTCTTGTCGCCCACTAAGAGTGCCAAAAAATATAGAGAAAGAAAGTAAGCAATTAATAACAATAACGACCCAAATTATCAAATGCCGAGAAATATATTGTCAACCTGTAAAGAAGAATATAAAGATTTGTTGCCATTTAAAAATAATGAGTGCATTTATTTTCCAGTCGCACATTTTATACATACTAAGGACGCAATGGCTAAAAGAGACATCAGAGATAATTTTGAAAAAGCCGTCGGTAGTTCTTCGGTAAGTGAAGATGGAGAACCCAGTGAAGTTAATAACAATAGCAAATACTTAATAAAACCAGAAAGTGAAGAATTTGAGTTTGACATTTTAAATGGTTTTTGGGCTAAGGTGAAAAAATTTGTCTGATAAAGCGGATTTTGTATAACGTAAGGAAAGCAGAAAATTTAACAATAATGTAATCAAGAGATTCAATTTTCGAAAGAGTGTTTCAGTTCATTGATCGGAATGTCCTTCAGGATGTCAGTACAAGCCTTTTGTATGACGTTACGGGTGCAAAACTTTTTCCTTTCATGGCCAAATGCATTTTTCCAAATATAATATGTAGAAGTACAAAGAATCAGGCGAATGCGGTAAGTGATTGATGGTTAAAATGCGATTTCTAGTCAATAAGCGCCAGCTTCCTCCTTCGCGGTATTCAAGGCAAATTCGACAAATGCGATGCAACAAACGCTTTAAACCACCAATATAGATAATTGCATTGCCGGTTTGGCCCGTTGATTCGAACCCCTTGTGGACCTTTCCCTTGGAATCGTAATAGTAAATGAGCCTGGACTTGGTTTTTGACTTCTCCAAACGCGACTTTGACGCTTAGTTTCAGGTTCATGTTGGAAACACAACGTTTCACCACCAGTTACAATATTGTAAAGAAAGTTGTCATCTTTTCTCGCCTCTTTAATGAGGTCTTTCGAATGTTGAATTCTAAGCAATTTTTGTTCCTCAGTTAACTTGTTCGGTCCTCAACTTGAAACGTGCACAGAACTTTCGTAAGCCATGAATTTCAACGATGATTTCGGTTCCTTTGTGATAAATTTGCGAACAATTTCGAAGGAGTTTTCGGTGATTACTGATTTTGGGATTCACCTTGTATGAGCCATACAAAACCAAATGTTTTCAGTATAAAAATTTTCACCACTCAAGTCCAACCGGAAATTATGTTATGGAATACAATGCAAAAAAATTGGTTGAAAGTAAATGGAAAAAACTTACTCAACCATCTTACGTTCACGCGTTGAGTGTTAAAAAGTTTACTGGCTTCAAAACAAACGAAAATGGCATTGACATTGAAAAACCTAAATCCGCATACACATCTAACATCAGAGTATGTTCAACCATTCAAAAAAATTAAAACTTCTAATGACGATGGAAGTGATGAAAAAAATAAAGAATACAATTTTAAAATATTCAAAAATATAATATTCTAACGCCTTCAAAAACAAAAATTTAATTAATCAAGTTAAATTTGTTTTGCCTTTTACATTTTATGGACTAATAGCACGCAAAATCATTTTCTATGATAACGTCGTTTGCGTGTTCGACACTTTAACAGTTTCGCAGCATACATATGACTACTTCGACTGCAGCATTCAAAGCCTAACGAGTCAGAACAATATTGAACCACACCAAAAACGGCTCACTTTCTCATAATAAAAATACACCACACCGCTTGTAGCCAGGTAACCAAGGATGGTAGGTTTACGAGGTTTGCTCTTTAACAAGGATAATAGATTTAGTGCGCGGTTGCCCAGTAGACTTATACCAGCGGTATATAATATAATATAATAAAAATAAGCACAATCAGTATAAAATACATATATAGAAAAAATTCAGAAATTTATATTTAAATTAAATTTTTCAAAATTGAAATACAAAAATGTTCAGTACACGAAAAACATAAGTATAAATAAATACATAAGAAATTTAAATTTTTCAATATAACATAAAAAATGTATAACAAAAACCAAAAATTGTGAAACAACGAACAGAATAAGTTAAAACCAGTAACCTTTTTTTTATAACTTAAAAATAGTTAAAAACAGTATGTTTGTAAAATATCTCAAACAAAAATTCAATTTCATTAACTTAGCTTTTCAATCATAAAATATTTACGTATGTATATACGAATTTACAGCCAAGTTTCAATAAAAAACCCAGTTTCCAATGAAATTACAGGTATATAAAAAGTATTAATATATATAATATTTAATCTAAATTATTACGTTTCAAACCAATTTATTTATTTAAAAATAAATGCATATATAGTTATAAATATTTACATCGCGACATTTTTTCATTAACGCAAAAACGAGCTGTTTTCGCCAGTTATTTTTGGTGCCTCACTTCTGGCAGCCCTCCATTTCGACTGTCAGCTGTATTGAAGAGAGTTCCTGGGCGCGCTCCCACACAAAATGAAAGAGTTTCGCATGTTATTATCTATCAGATAGCAACAAAGCAACATAAGCGAAGGCTATGTTGATTTATTTTTTTTCGCCAGCCGAAATCTACACAATAATTTCAAAAAAATATTTACACACCCGTCCAATCAGTCATTGTTCAATTGGCAACGAAGTGACATTGTGTTAATATTTTTCGTATATCACTAACACAATCTTGGTTTTTTCGTAAACAAGCCGACTCTAAACCCCTGCTAGGTCAGCTCATCACCTGATTCTGTCAAATTCGCTGAGAGACGGCTAACGCTCTGATATTGGCCACACCATTAAAAATCTCTTCACCATGGTTTTTGTGCTGTTGAGCACTACTTCTCTTCGGGAGGAGAGCTCCCCACAGGCTTTATACTATATGGAATTGAATAATGAAAATTTTGTGCAGTAAAATTTATCCCATATTAGTCAATAAAGCAAAATAGTAGTGCCGTGCTTAAGCTCTACACTGCATTGCAAAATCACATTTGGGCTAACATTTTTATGCGAGAGGATGGGATTTAAATAACCTATGTGGAATTTTATGACTATTGGCGAGAACATTGGATAGAGCTAAAACTTTTTTTTTTTAATTTTCAAAATAATGGCATAGGCCCGTTGAGACTCGCAAATGAAAAGTTCAATTAACAAAAGTGTTTATAATAACGAGAGAGAGAAGCGAGAATGGAACTGTGACCGGCATAATTCAAATTTAGAGTTTCGTTATAAGAAATTTAAATGCCGCGTATTCTTTTCGCAATATGCGTCGTACAATTTCTTACTTTTGTGAGAAAGAGCACGTTGACTTTACAAAATTAATTCTGCGTGTGAAAAACGATTTAAAGCAGTTCATGTTCATAGTCTAGCCATAAATTCTGACAAATTTATATTGACTCATAACTTATGGTCAGTTTCCTGCCAAATTTCGCTTCTTAACAATGAAGTGTGGAGCTAAACAAATCGCATTGCAGTAATTGCATTACACAAATTTGGTAAAAGTGCAAGTGGGACTTACGAATTGCTGAAAAAACTTAATATTTCGAGAGCGTTCGCTCACCGCACGATCAATCGTTTTTCCCAAAGTCTAAAGTGACAGACATAAAAATAAGTGGTCGACCTTGCGTGGTTCAAACCAGTGCAGCCATAAAAGCCGTTCGAGAAAGAATTCGCAGAAATCCTTTTACAAAGCAGAAAATTATATCCAGGGAAATGAATGTATCGACCAGATCCATGTCAAGATTAGATAATCTTAGGTTTTTGTGGCAGTCGGCTTAGAATAGCTTACTCACTTAGACCATGTAAGTCCGTTGAGGTACCATTTGTAACACGGGAACCTCACTCTTTACATTTCATAGAACCAGTTTCACTCTCTATGAAGCGTAGGATAGGTTTTATCGCAACACCGTATAGCTGCGTGAGGGAGTCAAAAGGGTATTTTCCTAACAACCTTGCTCTAATCCTAGCTAAGGCTGGACAATTGCCTTCTTCTATTTCCAATTGATCAATGAATTACAAAATGTAATAGGGACTAAAATTATGATTCAACAAAAGGGATGATTGATTTTTAGAAAAGCAAAATCAAACGAAATGGAATTCAAGATTCTCATTAAATTCGTGAAAAGGCCGAGCTATTGGCATCTTTATAGCAATGCCTATAAAGATCTTCATAAAGCTCTCGCCGGTTTAAAAAAGTAATTGCATTACAACAGAAACGCGCAAACAATTTCAACTTTTTATCATCATACTTCTTATTATCATCCTTCAGACACAAAAGACAGCGATAGAATAGAGCTTCTGCAATCAAGTGAGTTTAAGTTGGTTAATGACAGGGCAGAAAGATGTAAAGATCTTAGCGAGAATTTAAAAAAAACTTTTGTACGCGCTAAATTCTTGTAACAGCAAATTGGTGATAAGGCCTCCAATGTTGGCTGGAGGAAATTAAACGTTTCGTAGCAAAGTATAATATTTTTCTAAATATAATAATAGATTCGAATAATTTGGAAATAGTCGTCAGCGTGGAAATTGGTCTATAGTTAGGCGGATAATTTTTATTGCCGCTTTCAAATATTGCCTTGACTGTTGACACTATTCAATCATCAATGCAGATTCCGGCTGCAAGTGATTTATCCAATATTATTTTTGATGTTTTTAATAATTTGAGTATTAGAAATAATAAATTCTATCACGTTCAGTTCGTTAATTTGCTATTCCTGGGCCATATAAAAATAAACCGTTATCATTGTATGTATCCTTCTTTTATTCGTAAGTGTAGCTCAAGCTGCCTTTGCTCTTCACTGTTCAAATTTTGTAATCGACTGTAAACTAACTTTCCAATAAGCTAGAGTCTTGAAAACTTCAGCATTTGCCAAATCTCGATTGTAAGCAATCTACTATACTAATATAATATTCGTACGTACGAGTGAATGTTTGTTTATTTAAGTATACACTCGTAAGTTGTTTTTCCCTTCGCGACGAGTTCTACGGTTTCGGTGAGTTGGTATAGGCTTGGTTGCAAAGGTTAATACATTTTTTGGGAAGCTCTAGATGGCGCTAAAGTCGAAATATTTCTAAAAGTCGTATTAACGGCTCTAGTTGGCTCATGTTCAGAATAGAAATTAGTTGCATGAAGAAAGCATTAATTTTCTTCACAAAATCTTTAATTACTTAAAATTAAGACGTGTTTTACTATCGTCCATATAAAAGTTTTCTGAATTATTTTTCTATATAAATATGAGTTTTTGGGAATAAACCTGTAGTATTCAGGTGAGACCCGTTTTCTATCCATACACTTATACTTGCTTTATGAGCATACACTCACCTGACATTTCAATACTGCCGTGTTGCCACTCATCACGTATTCATCGTGAACTTGTACTGTGTATTTTTGGTTGACCACTATAAGAAATAGAAATAAATTAGATAATAATAAGTAATTCGGTGATGTTCGTTTTAAATTAACATTTTAAAATATTGCATGCAGTCTGAAATATTGTGCTGAATGCGGCTCATAAGCACACAGTATTTCAAAACTTCGCACTTTTTTTTGAGAGTGAAATTCGCTAATAAAAGTTCATCCGTTTCTATATGATAAATTTTTCAGTTGACGAATCACAGCATTGCTCTGCCAATTTGAAATATTCCCTGAGTTGCGTGAAGACGAATATATCAAGCGTCTTGGCAAAGGAAAGGGGTCGAAACTTAGGGAATTCTGCTTCATGAATACAACGTTAAAATCAAGCTTAATTTTCCTACTCCTTTTCCTTTGCTTTAATTACAAATTTCAACAGGCTGCCCGAACTATAAAGATCAAGTTGATAATGAACCAGTTCACGCAAATTAATTAATCATATTGCTCTCCTCCTATCCTTCGTACGCCTCTCTCCCTAAGCTAATCAACATTCTTACCAAATGCTCAATGGGATTACGTGGAAGTTGCGCACGTCAACTATATATTGGACCCACCAACGGTTTGCAAGTTGTACATAAATTCGTCAGAAAATAACAAAACCTCCATTTTTGAGCTCTCCAATCGATGTGGATGATTAATACATGTTACAGCCAAAGCTTCAACCCAGTGAATATTATCACCTTGTATGTTTCCGTTCAATGACCCCATGCATTCCCATGGCAGACGGTTCTACGTTATCGGAATGACTCGGCTTTTTCCCGACCAAGTACTACCGCCCCAATAAACTATCCCTGTGCATTGTACCTTACCGTCATCTATCGTCACAGGAGCAATCCTATACAGCAAGTTTTTTCTGGCTGGTATCGAATCCAACCCTGGTCGAGAAGTATTCTATTGCTGCGTTTGCCATAACGGGTTCCACCCGAACTCCACCTCGGTTATGTGCAACAAGCGCAACGGGTGGTGGCATCTTAAGACCTGCTCAGGCTTTAAGTCACATAGGGAGTGGTCCACACAGTATGCGGCCAAGTGCTGCTCCTCCGCCCTGCCTCAACTACTACCACATCCTCCAATGTTCTGGCACTAAGAACCGTCGCCACAAATCAAACCTCAACGATTCGAAAATCATCAGTTGTGCAACACAACTCCCCCAACGTGCACAGACCTGATCGCGAGTGAGACGCTGGTGGTGGCCTAACGTTCGTAATCCACCACACATTGCAGTATCGTCTGATCGACGAAAGCATCGACCGTAAGGACAGCTCCTGAGAATGTCAAGGTATAGCTTTTTAATATATATATACAACCGCTCTTACCTGCTTCCCGACGATATATCCCACTGAAATTGGTGTGCTCATCAGAGGTGGGAACCGATCGTTTGTAGGTGACTTTAATGCGCATAACGCATTCAAGCTTACCAAACGATAGTAGGGGGCAGCACATTCACAGTGAACGACGACACCTCCACTAGGGTAGTGAGCAATTGCAGTAGTAGATAATGGCGTGGGACAATCACATTGATGGCCTACGCGCCAAAGTAAACGATTACCTCCGCAATCTTGCTCCTTTTTCATTGCGAGGAATCTAAAACTTTTCTCCACTAAGTCCTCAGCGACCGTCTTCACCATCTAGGCAAAAGAGGTCAAACAGGTCGGAAACCCAAAACTTTGGGAGTAACATTTGACTGTTTGCTGTCCTTCTCTGCACACACAACCCCAATTGCTACTAAATTCCAAGGTCCCACGCATGTCAGGAGGCACCTCTTCAACTACTCCGGCGAGATCCAGGACAAAACAAATCGACAACTACTGGACCGGAAAGTGTTTAGACAGACAATAAACGACATTCATCGGGAAACGTTTACTGTCTTCTTAAGCTCATAGCCCCCGAATACTGTAATCGGAGTCCAACCACCACCCTCAGCAGGTGAAGAGCTCCAGCTACCCCGAGAAACACGCGTTACGCACAATTACGATCTGGATATTGTAGCAGGCCCCTACCTATCCAGAATAGGCCCGCACGACACTAACCACATGCCCCATCAAACCCACTCATCTAACACCCTTCTCCTTCTGGACCCAACCTGTCGAAACAGCAAGTTTCTTGGGCCTACCGTTAGATGAGCTAGATAAGCTAGACGAAGACGAGCAGTAATTTACATTGCACTGACAGGGTTTAGTATGCTGCTCAACAACAAATTCATGTTCTCAGAATAAAAAGTAGCCTATAACCTCTTCAGAAAACTTTTTTTCACTTTTCAGTGAATGTTTGGTCGAATTCGGAAATAAAAAAAGGAGTCTTAATTTATTCTGTTACACTATCCCCCATTATTGGTTTGATACATTTTCAATAAATAACCACGACCGTCCTATAATTCTATTGTACTGCAGCAGTTCATTAAAATTTTATTTAAAACTTTGAAAATTACCTCCTCGTACGTGCACCTCCCTGCTAAGTATTGTGCCGACCAGATTGCGTAATTTGCATCTGAAATGAAGGAAATACGCTCTTAGATACTAATTGTGTTATTAAATCAAGTAGCAAAAATTTTCAAAATAAATTAGGAACAAGTAAGGAAATCAAAATTCGGTCGGGGCCGATTTTTATATACCCGTAAACAATATAGTAAAATTTAATTTGATTTGAATCAAACAAAACATAAGACGGGCGATGGAATTTTAGTCTAACTATATAAATAGAGGGGGAGGTTTTTATCCAATCTCCATCAATTTATGTCGAATATGTGAGGATTAGCCGCCGTAGCCGAATGGGTTGGTGCGTGACTACCATTCGGAATTCACAGAGAGAACGTCGGTTCGAATCTCGGTGAAACACCAAACAAAAAAATTAAGAAAAAGATTTTTCTAATAGCGGTCCGCCCCTCGGCAGGCAATGGCAAACCTCCGAGTGTATTTCTGCCATGAAAAAGCTCCTCATAAAAATATCTGCCGTTCGGAGTCGGCTTGAAACTGTAGGTCCCTCCATTTATCCATTTGTGGAACAACATCAAGACGCATACCACAAATAGGAGGAAGAACTCGGCCAAACACCCAAAAAGGGTGTAAGCGCCAATTATATATATATATAAGTGAGGATCCGCCTCGGAGCTGTGATTTAAGCCCGTTGGACTATTTTTTGTGGGGAGCCGTTAAGGACAAATGCTATGCAAACCATCCAGAGACGATTGATGCTTTAAAACACGAAGTCGAAGTTTCCATTCATGGAATTGGGACCCAAACAATCGAAAATGTGCTTAAAAATTGGGTTGATCGAATGGCCTACTGTAAAGCCAGTCGTGGCAGTCATTTGAACGATATTATTTTTCATTCATAAATGACAATATTCAATCTTCAAAATAAAAACAAAAGTTTGAAAAAATATTGATTAGTTTTTTTTTTAGTTTTTTTTTATAGCAATTTTATTTGAAAGATCTAGGCAGACGAGACAATTTGTTGTGTTCAAATTCAGCCGCATATTACGCGTTTCTGTGACTATTGGATGGTTTGCAGTCAGTGACGTCTGAAATATCCCGGATGTCGATCCCCCTCCAAACACCATAGTCGGCTGTTCCCCTTCTCCTTATAATTACTTCTGACCAACTTTATGTAAGTAAGATGAATTGGACCTTAGCACCACTCTCACAGATATTTAAACCAAGCCTCTTGAGATAATTCCGCTACCTGATGGAACCAGGCAGTCACTGAAGTTCTGGCTCTGCGGAGTTTCAGGGTGTTCAAACAAGTTCTCGCTGTGCAAAGCAGAAAAAAGCGACGGAGAACACAATTCTCATCCACTATGTTCATCGGCCCCGGAGTGATAGGCCTGCTAACGGCAAAAGACGCAGAATGGATTAAAAATCATTCGCTGTCCCAACCCTGCCAGTCTCAGTCGCAGACCTCCAAAGTCTTTATTGGGTTGGCGAAAGAGCACCTCACACTGACAGTCGTCGATAAACACGATCTCTATGTGAATTCCGAATGGTAATCACGCACCAACCCATTCGGCTACGGCGGCCGCCAACGGAGGATTATCCACCGATAATTGGAGGGTAGTCGGAGTTGGCGAGATCAATGAGAGGCTGTATCATCAATGAAGCAAATTATGGTGGAGTAATCAGTTACGGATTCTATTCTATCCGACTTCAAAGCCTATCTGTTACGTAGTGGTAATTTAACGGATACATAAACACTATATATTGTTGTGTTTTATTTACAAATGAAAATCTGAATTTAATTGAACGCCTTGAATAAGCAATCAGCGGAATACGTCCACTAATATCCCAACTAATAGAGAGGAAGTCCTGAATACCACGCAGGTATCGAGAAAGCTCATTATGGTATCCCCGATGGAGAGAGTCCTCCCTTTTGGGTCATCTCAAACTACAAAGCATAACTGGCGGCCCCAATGTCGCAAAGTGAAAGGGTGGTACCGAAAAACCATGTGATGATGATGATGTGTATTATTTTTCATCACAAACAAATACTGAGGGTAAAGTATTAAGTTTACCTTTGACAGATTTCTGCAAGAAGTGATCTGTTTCAGTAATCTATCAGCAAAAACGTCTTAAAAACGAGTTAAGCAACGATATATAATAATAGACTAGACCTACGGAAAAAACTTTTACGTAATAAATAAATATATGTTTTAATTAATGTGTTTTGTTTCAGAACCTCAGTAATTTCATTTATGTTCCCAAAATGAAAACCTTAAGTTTTATTTCTTTATTAGTTTTCTTTTTTTTTTTTTGTAAAAATTTGTTTTGATTTATTTCAGATCTACTTATAGTCCAAGTTTAAACAAATTTTGAAGTTTTTACCCAATTGACCACTTTCTGTGCGTCTGCCCAGCCTTCCCTCGAATCAGGCTTGATGTCTTAGGCACTGATGTGTTCAGAAGTGACCACCTTGGCTCCTTTCCACTCAGATTTCTTCGGAAGTCGGGTAGAAATTAAGAAAATTAAAAAAGGAACCCGAGTGAAGTACTATGGACTTAATGTTGTCTGAGTGCCTTACTTGCTAGTTGCTCCGACAAAAAAAATAACAAATTTTCCTTTAAAAAATTACACCATCCTTTGATTAAACTTTACAAAGTAAATAAAATTTTGCCAATCAAATAAATTCATACACGCGGAAAATTTCCCATCACTTTGTTATTTTAGTTATAGTTATTAATTCGTTAAAATTCAATTTTAACTTGTATATATTTTTTAGCAATTTAATGGTTTCTTGTGTTGACAATTTAATCTTTTTTCTTTTTTTAATCTTGAACATTCTAAAATACTTGTATTGTAATTTTGAATTAATCTCTAAAATGTCTGTTCTGAATTTTGTTACTGAATTTATAAATTACCTATAAAGAATAACCTGTTGACTCCGAACGGCAAATAGTTTATTTATGAAGAACTTATTCATGGCAGAAATATACTCGAAGGTTTGCCATTGCCTGCCGAGGCGCGACCGCTATTAGAAAAAACTGTTTCTATTATTTGATGTTCATGAACGGAGACTCAAACTCACGCACTCTCGACCGATAATCACGCCCATATATACATTTAAGTAAATCCTTAAACTTTTTCTGGGAAAAATTTGCAACAGCATAAATTTGCAGCATCCCCCCTCAAAAAGAAATGTCATTTTACCTTCTCTATTTCGACTTTCTGAGCACTACGCGCAATTCGGTAAAATTTGTGATAATTCGAAACAATTATTTGCAGAAGCGCACAAAACACCAGATTCCACAAAAAATAAATTTGGTTGTTTACAAAAACTTCAATCATATACTTTCAGGTCATATATTCCATAATGGATAATTTTTGCTGGCTTAAATTTCTCCAGCACAAAATTACCAGCCCTCTGTAACTTTATATAATTGTTTGACTTTATCGAACGCCTTTTTGCAAAAATTAGAAATAACTATTACAAATCTTTGTGTCATCGAACGCAATAATGTTATTCTACAATAATTCTATAAAAATCAAATTGAGAAACAAATGTAGCCAAAATATTTTTGGAGACTACCTCCACATAATATCTGTTATGTGTACGCACCTGTAGACTGTGGCATGCACTTCATGTCTGTACTTCTCCGCCGAGAAGGGATAAAACATAAGGCTCCCATTCGAGAGTGTAAACACCATGTCTTGCTGTGGAGGTATTGGAGTCCATTCCACCTGTGGAAAAATGAAATCGTTAGTCAGACTCGAAATATTTTAGAACAAATTGACAGTTTTATTTTGATTTTAGAACTATTTATAATTTTAATCTCATCTTTATTTGTTATCTTTTACTCATTTATGTATGTATATACGTTATTTCTTCCTACAAGATATCATGATTCTGATAATGGTAAAAACAGCTATCAATTCTAAAGTAATTCGAAAAAAGTAAACATTTCAAAATATTTATTCACCTCTGGCGGTGGACTGCCATGGCCAGAACACTCTATTAAGCCGCCAGTATTGTTTGAGAATTCGATGCGATGTTGTGGCTCGTGAAGAAATATCGGTCCTTGAAGGTCCAGCCCATTTGCAATTGTACCAAGATCAGCTATGGTTAAAAAATAAATATAAATTTAAAAATTATGGTAGCTTATTTTATTTAAATGTTGAGTTATTATGATACTTATTATCAATTAGGAATTATGCACATACATATGTATGTTTATTATTAAAAGAATGAGGGAACTATTTTGTATTAATTTTACCGTTTTAGTGCATCAAATAAGTTCACAATGAATAATAAAAAAACCACTTCAAATTTTAAATATACCCAATATTACATCCATTTATACCTAGCCATACAATTTTTAAATATACTCATATATTCATATATGTATGTACGTATGTATACGCGTACATACATAATTAGTGCCATTTCCTTTTCCTCGGTGTTTGGATGAGCGTATCCTCCACTTTATGGAGGAGTGCCTTAACGTTCTTTGATAATTATAGAAAGTTTTAGGCCGCCTCCGAGCGGTTTTTATTAGAAGCTTTTTCATTGCAGAAAAGCAGGTTTGTTCTTGCCTGACAAGAAAGGTCGCTATTAAAAAAAACTGTACGTCTTACGATGAATCATTTTGAATTCGAACCCAAGATCAATTGAATGTGAGTTACATATCCATTTTTACTACTCAATGTTATCATATAAATCTTTCACCTGTCAAATTTATTTTAATTTAGACTACGACATCTTTATATCATTTAAATATTTAAAAAACAAAACCGTACAAATCAATCTTCCGATTTTAACACATAATTAATACCAAATCTACTCGGAAACTATGTAACTACAATTTCTCTTATAAATCCAAATGTTCCAAATGGATTTCGACAGTATTCTTGTGAAATCTTTTGTCATTCCTCTTTGACGCACCGATTCAAGTACAGCGTCACTTTCTTTTTTAAATGAGACCATAAATTTTCTATTGAGTTTTGGGCAAGATTATTTAGATGTATTCTATTGAATCAAGTTGTATTTAAGTTTACGCTTGTTTTATTTGTTATTCTATTATTATATTAGCGATAAGTCAATAGGCCGCCGTATCTGAATGGATTGTGTGTATAAGGTCGAATCTCCGTGTATGAAACACCAAAATGATAGAAACGTTTTTTCTAATAGCGATCGCCCCTCGACAGGAAAGCCCCCGAGCATATTTCTGCCATGAAAAATCTCTTCATGAAAAACCATTTGCCGTTCGGAGTCGACTTAAGACTGTAGGTCACGAAAAAAAAATGCTAAATCAAGTTACGAAAATGGTAATCGCGTCACTCTGATCATCCATTGCTTTAGTGTGACGTCACAAAATCCAGCTGGTATTGTCACATTCGCTGAGAGCAAATAAACGGGACCACGGTAGGATCGATATCATTATTTCCATCGTTAAAATATCACTATCTAATGTTTCCCCCTGGAATAACTTCGGACCTAATGACTTTTATATATTCCGAGCTGTATATATCAAGTCACATTTGCGGAAACATTGGATTCTGACAGCACTTCCAGGTGGAATTTTATAATTATTGATGGATCTAAGACCTCAGACGTCACATCTTTGGCATTAGTTAAAAAGAACGGGAAGTGATATGCCAATGGATTCTCTCCCCTATGTGTAGTATTTTCTCCTTTGAAGTCCCTGCTATAGAACATGTAATTGACTATGCGAACAAAAACAAAGGGAAGTACATCATTTGTTCTGATATCAAAGCATGCATCGCATCCATCAAATCGCCTTCCAAAATCAAATTAATGTGGTTTCTCTGTCAAGCGAGAATATTAGGAATCAAACTGGCCGACTCTGCTGCAAGAAATGCCACCAAATCTTCTGGTCTAACTCTTAATAATCTTAACAAAATGGATTTGAACAACGGCGTCAAGAATACAATAAGCAACCTCGATCTCTCAGATTGGGCTTCACAAGGCCACACCTTAAGTCCAAAGAGACTGACTCCAACTTACCCTGCAAGCGTATCCTCTAACATTCTGAGGCTTTACATCCATCTAAGACCTGGCCAAACAATATTCTCTCACTCTCACCTCTTTACTCGAAGGAGCCCATCTTGCTGTCCATTGCGCGGCGGAACACAGTCGACCACTTGTTATCTCTATGTACCATACGAACACAACGGAATTATTGTATCACAAGGAAGTCCGAAAGCCTCGTAGCTAATATTGCATTTTTTAATTTTTTTGCTGTAATTAATTGCTGTATAAATTGTTATAAATAAATAAAACAATTAAAAAAATCGTATGTAATAGGCAATTTTCAGAATAGAAGCAATAAAAAATTCTGGGTACCATATCTAGAATGGACGTATTTATTTTGGCCTGGCAAATTTTCCACAAGTATAATAAAAAGAAGTAAATAGCGTGACATCGAGGACGTAGACTGAAAGTTCGCCTATGGAGGACAATTTAGTCTTACATTTTCATAAAATGGTACCGAATTAATGAAGAGGGTACTAGTCCAGTGAGAGTTTTTTTTCCTACAAGGCCAGATTTTTGTACGATGTATTTGTGCAAAAACATTCATCTATTCATTTATATGTAGCTGACTTCGTCTGAACTGGCTGCTTTTGTTGCCATGCAAAAAGAAAGAGGAAGCAAAGTTATTTACATCATTAACAGCGGCGGAACAGCAACCCTCGCAAACTCTATATGGTTCGTGTAACAATCTTCCTTCATCGCCCTCAGCTATGCTATAACGCCACAACATCTTTATCAGGACAACACATCATTATCAGAGCCGACAACATTATTATTTTGCATGCTGTAAAAGGGTGCCCATGCAATACTGCATTCTGACATTAGAGGTTATTCGCATTTCGAGGGCGTGTTGTTGAACCTAGCTACTATTATCGACCGATGGCTTTGATGGTATTCTTGCTGCATCTCAGATATACTGAAATGTTCAAATGTTTGTATCATACACATAAATATTGTACATATATTTATAAGTATGGACATACATTAGTCCCTTGCACGATTACGTTAGGTATCGTACTATTACGCTACTAACAGTTCGATGCGAAATAGCATCTTGGTTCTTTGCGAATTTGACAGAATGAGCTATTTTAAATAACGCCAGCACAGAAAATAAACAAATACCTTTGTGTTCAAGTTACTTGTTTGTTAATATTCAGGGAATATTGTTGATACTAAAAATTAAAAGCACGAATAATAATAACTACTATACGTTCGCTAATGTTTCGTCTGCTATTCGTTTGTTTTATTTCTGCGGTGACATCACGGCATATTCCGTCATTCTCATTTGACATCTCTGGTCGCAAAAGAAGCAAATAATAATGGATTTATTGATTTTGATATTGATTGTTTTAAAATCAGGTTTTTGTAATTAAATTCACCAAGCCGGAGAAAATTTTCTTTTACATTTCACAATTCTCTAAATTGCATGCTTTGATATTGTAATTAAAGTGTGCATTACAGAGCAAAAATAATTTTAAATATGTTTAAAAACTCTGTTTCTTGAATAATACTAGTTTTAAGTTTTTTTTAACTTTGATTTCACAAAGGGAGTAATGTGCAACTTGAATATTTATCTTAAGATATGATGTATATCACTTCTGGTACCCTGCACTGGTACACAGATGGATCGAAGCCCTCAGAAGGCATATACGCAAGAATTTCTGGCCACAAGGATAATCTGAAAATGCTCACGGGCATCCTCACAGGCCACTGTAGACTGCGAAGTCATCTGCACATGATCGGGATTTGATCTACGGACTCTTGCGGACTACTGCGAGCAATCCCAGGATACTCCTATACACCTTCTTCTGGAATGCAGCGTTATAGCGCGGAGAAGCTTGTGACATCTTGGCCAGCTGCAGCCAGAGGAAAGGCACAAACGCTTAATCCAACCCAGCTCTATCCTGAACTTAATAAAGGAACTGGATGAGGTACTGTAATGAGTAGAGGGCACAAAAGACCATGAGGTCGAAGTGCAAACCTCATTCATACATCTAATCTAATATAATATCTACTCTTACTGTCAATCCCCCAACTTGAATCCTTCTAGCGGTAAAACTTTTGCAAGGAAAGGAAACAAAAGAAGTGGCAGATATCGCTCTCCTAGAGGGCACTGGTCCTAAGACTGATAATCTTCATAAGTATTAATATAAGCAATTAATGTAAAAACAAAAACAAATATTTTAATGGATAATTTATTGTTTCGTATTATATCTGAGTTAAGGAGACTTTCCTTGCATTTAATTCAGTTATTTCAATTGAAAGCAAGGCACAGGCATTTGGATGGGCATTTTAAAAATATACTTTAAAACTGTCCACTGAGGGCTATTTTATATTCAATCCCTTCGTTGGTTATGCTCGATGTTAGTGAGTTTTATCAGTGATATGTGTAATTAATGGCGAATAAATTAGTCTTCCTATATATTTTTGTGTGTTATGTAGAAAGCAAAAAGTTGGGTACGAGTTATTAATATTCCCACCAAGGAGTTAATAAGTAGCCTATAAGACAGTTGGGTCCCAAATTCTCCATTACAACATTCTTTTGGGCATAAGTGCAGAATAGCGACTGCTCACCTCGGAAAAAACGGAATAGTGGGTGTGATTCGCCTTTTTGGACTGATTTCAAAAGTATATAACATTTATTGTGCCAATTAATAATAAGGGTAGTAGAGAAGAGGAAATGTGGAAATTTCAATCTCTTAAAATACCTATACATCATAAAATACTGAACCGATTTTAACGAAATCAGTATCATTCTATTGTACTGTATTGCATTTTGGGCTACCATAAAATGCAGCGTTCAATTTCAATGTTACATTTTATTGTAGCATTAAAAAGCATAAATTAATATAGTATTTTACTAAGAAATTTGCAATAACAGACGCCGTAATACCAGCACAGAAACAAGACAAACGAAAAGAAGAGGAAGAATGATCGGAAGCAAGTGGAACGCAAAGAAAAACTGCATTTAGAGAATTTATTACCATTCGAACATTATATTGTAGCACGCAGCACTTCATTTTTATCATTTTGTATAATTTAAAAATGACAATATTCACTCATTGATTCACAAGCAAGTAACCTTGCATACATTCTGTCGGATTCGCTCATAACAAAGTAACGGTTTGCGGATAGCCCACCCGTTTTATTTTCTACATCAGGAATTTTTGCAAACGCCCATATTGATGCGGTCGGTAGAGTGGAACCTCCCAATCGCGACGAGTTGTAGAGGCGTGCAATGACGTGTTGTAAGCATGATGCAATGTTATCTATGAAAGCAATTATAAAAAGTGATGTAAATTGGCAGCTTCTCACTCTCTGTGTTGCTTCTTTGTTAATCCGGGTAAGGAGTTTATCAAAAATATTGAAAAAGCAGCAAAAATGTAACTTTTTGAAACAAATGTATATGCATGTTAGGTCTCACTGCTTAATTTTTGCTGCATGTTTTGTTACTCTTATTCGCCGACATTTGCTTTTCTGATTGCGTGAATTTGAGTAAGTATTACAGTCTGTCTAATAGAGGCGTGACCGCCATAACTTGAAAACTATTTGACCACACCGATTTCAACAAACTGCATTATATGGACTTATAACATTTATTATTCGCAATATACGTATTCAATAAAATGTATAGTCATCACCATAAGCTAAAATGGCTTCACATTTTGGAGTCGTACTTTGCGTTAATTTCAATTCAATGCCTGGGATCGTTGTCTTCTTGTAAAATTCAAGGTTAGCTAGTCTGCCAAACATCTACGTAGCTGACGGTAATAATACTTTTTGATACATTTTATTCATCAAAACTGCACTCAAATTGCCGGTAAACATAAATCAAGTTCAAGCGTAACTGGAGAGCTTAAGGGTTCGATGAAGTTGTCGATTATCAGCAGTACACCAGGACCGGCATATGCAACTATCCGTGAATATTAGGTACATTTGCCCAATTCCGTTCTGAATTTGCCTTAGTCCATGCAAGTATTAATATTTCAAAGTGTAATAATGAGAGTATTGGTTTTTTCAGTGCTAGCTTCCCGTTTGCTACTTCATTACATTTGATTGACATTTTTGTGAAAGTGCTATCAAAATGTGTGCTTTTCATAACATTCGTCGGGGGTGCCTCATTGGAAGAAACATTAATTGGGTATTTTTTAAACAGAAAATGTTACGCGTTACCGAAGTTAGCATTGTTTCAGGTTAGTGCATTACAAGAAAACAACTGTTTTTGCGATTGTGTAAATGGTTATACAATAGAAAAATTAAACAAAAATAAAGAGAATTTAACAAAAATGAATTCGACAAAAAGTACAAGTATATTATTTTTTGAGTATAATAGCTTAGAAGGTGTGGGTATCAACACTTATCTCTCATGAATTAATAAATATTTTAATAATTAAGGCGACAACCCAACCTATTGTTTGTAATAGAAATACTCGTACATATATCGCTGGCTTGAAATATTTTCACAGATAATGAAAAAATTCCCAATGAGAAAAGTGTAAAAGCAGTTAAAATAATTTGTGACTGATCTTTAACATTTAATCAGTTTTATTTCTAAAACCAGAACAGATATACACATAAAAATGTGACAAAATAAACAGAATTTGTAAACAAACGACAATTGTAAAAACAAGTTTTATTATGCAATGTATTCGAATTCATTTAAAAAAGTCAGAAATATTAGTTTCGCGAGCTTTTCCTTTCATTGCAATACCTGGTTGGTATATATGAATATCAGTAAGCAATTCAAAACCTTTGAGGTCGCTGTGACGGTAATAATCCTTTTTATAAGTAGTGAATTAGTCGCCAATTTCATATTCTAGTTCATCTTCAGAAGAGTTGACCAGCGAGAGTTGCCTCTTAAGTATTGATATTTTTCTTCATTATTTATGAAGACTTGATTACCTAAATTAATATAGTTTCGACGTCAACATGAATTTGTTTCTGAGCTAGATTAATAATGCTGGTGAACTGAGCAACTGCCGATCGTGGAAGCTCATCCTCTGAGGTATAACCGTCCTATCGCCATTAGGGAAGTTTGTTTTCTCAAAGTCAGCTTCCCCTTAACAATTTTTCACTGCCTATGGACTTACTTGCTCCCACGCTTTTTGAGTGAAATAAACAACATATAATATAACAAATTTATTTAATATACTTTGATAACTCCAAGGCAGAGTTTTTAAGCTGTCCGCTTATAAGAGAACTAAAATATCTTTGGTGAGGGGAAAAAGTGCCCTGTTATGGGAGGGATGTCCGTTCAAAAAAAAAAAACTTTAAAAAATTTCTAAGGATTTTCGCGGTACCGAAGTACATACCTAAGTGGAAAATCAGGCAATCTTTTGAACGAGGTTTATATTTTATGAGCACAGAACTGGAAAAATCCGGAATCAAAAATTTCTAATGGAAAAACAAATGTAAGCAAAATCGCTATTGTTTTAATTTTTAATAAATTTTCATAATTTAATATTTAAGTAAAGTATTAGCTGTATATCTACAACAGAGTTGCAAAAGAGTAACAAAGTTGCAGTTTTTCAGCAAGTATTGAGTAGAACTAACAAGCCCAGTTTTTCCCAAAAACCATCTACCATTCAGAGAACGGATAAAACTGTAAATTACTGCATTTGTGGAATAAAATTAAGACGTACACTCGAAAATATAAAAAAGCTCTGGTATATATCTGTTTCCAGCGAAATATGGTATAAAGACTCAGCGGATTGGACAAAAAACATTACGATGGAAGCTCTTGGAATTTCATAACCGTACAAAGGTATTATTAACTTCAATTAAAGCAAACAAACAGTGCAAAATCCGAATAAAAAATAAATTATGTAAATGAAAATGTGTTATGTCACAGAAGAACTAGAAATCCGGCAGGAAATTCATTTTACTTTTCCAGAACTATACAATTTATTAGTCCTGAAATGTTAAAAGCTAAAATTAAAATTAAGTGATTAATTTGGTGGGTTTTCATTATGTTTTATTGTGAAAATATCCGCTAATATTGGCATTTCGTATAAAATTTTGGCATCAAAAAATATAATAAAAATTAGGCATTTATTGTGCGACTGTTGAAAAAATGCCACTTTCTGAAAATTTAACTAACCTTTAATAACGTACACCATCAAAATGGTCTTAAAAAGGCAATGCAACCCCATTTTTTACAATGAAGTAGGCTTTCCATTACATCTTTTATACATCATTTGTGATATTTCTTTTGGTGAGTGAATTAATTCTGTTTTTTTATTTGTTGAGTAAAATTACTTGTATCTTATATAAATTGTTTATTATTAAGAAATACCAAGTCTTTGTTTGAGTTCACTGATTTTTTATACTTTTATTGATGCGCAATTCTTCACGTGTAAAAGGCGGTGTCAAATTTGCAGCTCGGATTTGGATTTGGATTCTCCTTTAGCGAAAATTATTAAACCTTAAATTTTCGAAACTCAAAATTTCAGCTGTCACACGACCTCTGGGTGTATGTATATTTAAGTGCATAATTACATTAAAACTTTATTTCATTTTATTAATTTTGGCTTTAATCCAAAGTTGTACTTGTCGTAAGGACTTTTTAATATCCCGAAATAAGATTTATTTCTATCGACATCTTTGTTTCAACACAAATCTGTTCAATTATGTGTAAATACGTCTTGGTGTATTTTTCTTAATGACTCCACAATCTGTAATGCAAAAAGAGATATAGACAATAATCAGTGTTCAGTTTTATACAAATAAATAAGCGGGTATAAATATGTTAATTTAATATAATCAATGATGTAAAATAATCATGGTTTTTTCTACAATTTGTGTTTTTCATTAAAATCGTTCGAACTTTGAAACTACCTAACTAAAACAAAATCTTTAAGAGAAATAATCGTCCCATTTTTTTATTTCCTCATATGTACGACTATGTGCTTGTAATCAGCCTTATCATGAGTTTCACTTTCGTACGAAATATTTCACTTTCCACTTTTCACTTAAATGAGTGGAACCTGGAATTTTTCACTGTCGAATATAAATACCCAACACAAATTTCGAATGAAAACAGTGGCCATTTTCAATGTATTTTTTGAATTTATTTAATTAATAATAATCTAGAAATGAATTATTTCTTATAGACTATAAAAACAGATTAAATCAAATATGTTTTATTTTAACAATGCCATTAAAAATAATTCAAACTTATATTATAATTAAATTATTTCGCTTTAAGTAGAAAATTTCATTTCATACTGATTACGAAGAAAGAATATAAGAGTATATAATACTCATTTAGTAATATAGTATTTTGTGAAAGAAAAATCAAAGTTGATGGAATTTGAAAGCGAATTAAATTTCTCCAAAGTTCTAGAAATCGGAGCATTGAAAGCATAATTAGCATCCAGAAAAATCATGATTTCGTAAGCTTCTCTGAGGAATATTGAAATTAATGAAATGATTACGATAGACAATGAAAAATTAACGATAGACAACAACGAAACCGAAGTTGAGAGAGAGAATTGCGATTTTAGGTTAATAAGCAAGCACCGACCTTTTGGACCAAGATACGTTCAAGCCTGCCAATGTACAATGCATAATATGGACCTCCAATAAAGACGCCGTAGACGAATGGGTTGGTGCGTGACTACCTTTCGAAGGTGTACAGGTTCGAAACTCCGTACATGAGATACAAAATGATTGAAAAATTGGGGAATGTACAGGGTGGGCCAAATAAGACCTACTAATGTTAAACACAAATAACTTTTGCAATAATCATTTATTTTGGTTAATTGTTTTTATACATGGAATATATTTCATGGAAATTATTTATGAAATATTACATCAGACAAATGTCCACCATTTTTCTCGATACAAAGATTGGCTCTTTTTAAAGCGTTTTCCATTACACCACATAATGTTTCTGGTTGAAGGCTCAGTATTTTGCTTCAGCTGTCTAATAGTCTCTGGTTTATTAAGATACACTTTGTCTTTTAAATATCCCCATAAAAAGAAGTCGGACGCAGTCAAATCTGGCGAACAAGGTGGCCAAGGGAAATCTAAATTTTTGGAAATCAGACGTTCGCCAAAAATTTCGACGAAATATGGACCGATAACTTTAGTGGCCATAACACCGCACCAAATAGTACATTTAGATGGGTGCAACTGAGATATTGCACAAGTCTGAAAATTTTACATTTGTTTAGTAGATACACAAGCAATAAATGCATACAAATTTCCACGTAGCTCCAGGAAATTGTAATTCTCTCTCAGCTGTCTCCCAGTCTAGTCTTTTAAATTTGGTTCTCCCTAAAACAAATCTTCATTGCAATTGAAAGCATTTTAAATTTTGTTAAAATGTTCAATAAATAATTTTTAACTTTTCATGTAGGGCTATCAAAGTTGATATTCTTATGTGTGAAAAATTCGCAGTGGAATTTATTTCGGTCACTTAAATGACCAAACTCCCTGCGATTTTTTTCTTCGATTCTTTGTACCATACAAGTACATATAATTTCAGGCAACGGCTGTCACGGCTCCGCTGTAGGCGGCACATCTAAGTTGGCTATTTTCGGATAACATTTTCCCATAAATGGGGTTAATTTCAAAATATCGAGTTAAGTTATACCGCTGGACGGAAATCCACTCTAAACAGTGATTTTTTTGGAGTGTTGAGGATTCTGATAAATCACCGAGTCGAAAGTGGATTTAAATTCGGCGAAAAGATGGTGTTGTGTCGGTTTTCCTTTCATGAGTATTTTCTAAGATTACATTTTTTTCGTAACTAAGGATTACGATTACAAAATACTGCTCCTTAAGTTACTTTTGAATTGAAAAAACTGTATCACAGAAATACGACTGTATCACCACTTTCATTTTTATGAAGCAAGAAAATTATCACAATGGTATTGTGGAACGACTTTTTTCAATAACTGACACGCATAGCGACTCAATTAATGTAACGAAAAGAGAACGAACATGTACTAGCGCGTGTATCAGATTGGAACTAGTGGATTTCTTGCAGAGGCGGTATAAATTCCGCCATAGTAACTACCTTAGCAACGTAAAAACGCCGAGCAACATAATCAGGTGATATCACTTATTTCTGCACTATCGCCTTTTTTCAAAATAATATAAGCTTATGTGCCTACACAAATATACTTATGCATACATATGCAAAAGAAATGATATACACTTGTTGGGTGCTTTGAACTTTAACCTATATTTTTTCACAAGCGAGTCTGAGCAGCAAAATCCAGCGTGGCAAAGAATATGGTTCTGATGCTGTTGGCAAAAAAATGGCGCAGTGGGTGAAAATTTTCCTGCCTACTATAAGCATAGCAACTTTTAACACTTTCTACGTATGAGCCTGCTTACATACGTACGTACATACTCGTACAAATTTGCTTGCATATACGTGTATACAAGTATCTGGATATATGCTAAAGACTTCATCTTACGAGTATAGTTGCATTTAAATATTATTATTTTCAACACGGCAAACTAGGTATTTGCATATTTATCTTACATTAAAAGGAAGGTTATTTCTGACATAATGTTATTGTAGAAATATAACAATCAACGACGTTAATAATAGCACATTTTATAAGTGTGTGGATATATGTGTGCAGATATGATAGGAACGAGTAATTATGCAATTACTATGTGGTGAAATAAATACCTATGTCTATGAGCCAATTGGAAGTTAGTGAGGAGATTTGTATTACTTGAGTTCGCGCTTAATAACGGGTGATTTTTTAGCTATTATCTTTTTAAACAGTTGGTTTAAACAACTGACGCACGTTTCGTGTTTTGTTTCACTCTCAAACATCTTCAGTTTGGTCTATAATTTAACCCTGAATCGTCTTACAAACGAACAACGCTTGCAAATCATTGAATCTATATGTATATATAAAAATTCAGCCGTTTTTCGCGTTGTCGTGAACTTTACGGAGAATGGCTCAACCGATTTTAACCAAACTTTGCCACCTTGAAGAGACACATGTGGAGAAGGTTTGTGTTTTGAAATTTTAAGAATCGGATGCCAGGGTCTCGAGAAATAGGCCAAAACGTGGACCCGGGTAACCCTAGGATGTGTTTGTACAATATGGGTATCAAATGAAAGCTGTTGATAAGTGCTTTAATACGGGGTAATTTTCATACCTATTGATGACTAGGGTCTCGAAATATATGCCAAAACGTGGACCCGCCGTGTCTTTGCACCGAATTAAACCAAACTTACACACATTGTTAAATAAGTATTGAAAATGGGTTTCGTAAAGTTTGGTTGTAATTTGGAACACCGGCAACGCGTACAGCGTTCTTTTGAACCAGCCATAATGTCGTTTACTTTTTTAACGCTTGGGGCGGAACTGAACTGTCAAATTGACAGTGTGAGGTACAATGTGTCAATATTTCTTTCTGATTTGGACGCCATAAGGAGAAGACGAAAGTGCAAAGTGTAAACATTTTTTGTGAATTTTTTTGGAGTGGATTTTGGAACAGTAAATAATTTCTTTCGAAATTTGAGAATTTAATGTGAAATCCGAATGTTCAAATGAAATTATGTTTTGTGGATTTATTTTTTCGGTTCATATGCGATAAGCTACTATACACCATGAGTGCAAAAAATGGTAAAAAAAAATGAAAAAAACAAAAGAAATTGTTAAAGGATGCAAAGGAAGAGCACGAAAAATGCGTAACTTTGATAAAAAAAGTAATAGACTTATCATGCAAATTGTCAACAATTTTCAGAAGAAAAGAGATGATTTAAGAAAATCACAACAAAATAAAATAATCCTGACCATGTGGACTTGGGCTTTTAAACACATATGCATCGAAAATATAATCCACAAAATTGAAAAAAAACATGTTTTAAAATCTCAGAATACCATAATTACAATCATGTTTATTACAGTACAAATGCCAAGACAATCACGTAATCATATTGGTCATTCGACAAATAATAATAGGCGCATGAGAAATGCCCGGAATAACGCGACATCAGAAGAACGTCAAGAACAAAATGAAGTAGTCAAACGATTGATGAATAATGTTATCCAAGCAACTATTTTAATTGGCAAATTCAAGAATGAAGACGTTCTAATACCAAGAATTCCAATGGTTCCACCTGAATTGCCATTTGAACTCAAGCGTTTGCAACTGCCCATTCGTTTAGCATTTGTAATAACTATCAATAAATCACAAGGGCAAAATTTAGAAATATGCGGGTTGAATTTAGAAGAACCAATATTCACCCATGGTCAACTATACGTTGGCTGTTCACATGTTGGGAAGCCAACAACATTATATATTTACACAAAAACAAATAGAAAAACAAAAAATATTGTTTATTCCAAAGCGCTTGAATAAAGAATAAAGAAATAAATAATATGAAAATCATATCTTTTTTGTTCTAAACCATATCTATTCTATTTTAGTGTGCCCAGCGAAGCTAGGGCTAGTTTTATTATAAAAATGCGTGTTCTGTTAAGAAAGTTTATCGCGCGCTTCTTCTATTTTATGATCAGTTTAATCGGATAAGCAGAATTGTCGATTTTGGAGTGAAGATCAGCCAGAAGAATTGCAAGAGCTACCAATGTATCCAGAAAAGGTCACAGTTTGGTGCGGTTTATGGGCTGGAGGTATCATTGGACCGTACTTCTTCAAAGATGTTGCGAATCGTAACATATCTGTGAATGGTGAGCGCTACCTTGAAATGATATCCAACTTTTTCTTGCCCAAAATGCAACAGCTTGACTTGCATGACACGTGGTTTCAGCAAGACGGTGCCACATGCCATACAGCACGCGTAACAATGGACTTGTTGAGAGGCGAGTTCGGTGAACATTTTATTTCACGTTCGGGACCTGTCAATTGGCCACCCAGATCGTGCGATTTAACACCTTTAGATTATTTTTTGTGGGGTTATGTTAAAACTCATGTATATTCAGAGAAGCTTGCTTCAATTAACCCATTGTATGACAACATTAAAGCATTTATATGTGAGATACCGGCCGAAACATTGGAAAGAGTATGCCAAAATTGGACTAAGCGGATGGACCATTTGAAGCGCAGTCGCGGTCAACATTTGCATGAAATAATCTTCAAATATTAAATTATATGGACTGTACTATCGATTGAAATAAAAATTGTATGTATTTTTCTGAATTTTACGTGTGTTTTTTTGAAAAACTTTCCTATAGCTCTTAAAAAATAACCCTTTATATTATTTTAATACAAATGTGTCCATTTCCAGCGATATACTAATCATACAGAGAAGTTAACATACATATATCGGTTGTTTTTAAGAGCTTGATAGCTTTAAATAATAATACAAAAAAAAAATTATAATTTGGTAGATAACTTCATGACATTTAATTTTTGAATATAATATCTGGTCAAAAGAAATCAACGGAACTTCAGTTTGAAAACTTTTGCGTGGCATCGCCTGATATTTAAAGCGCTCGCAAATGTATACTAAATGAAAACAAAAACCAAAAAGTCGAATCAAGTTAAAATGAGACAAGCGCGTCGTGTTCGCGGGTGTTTAAAAAACACAGTGAAATGAGAATGTTCCACAGGATCATATTGAAATAAAATAATATACGAATTGGAAAAGGAGAATTAGATGCTGCAGCAAAAATATAAATACTTGTGAAGCCGTGCAGTACTGGCAGCAGAATCTCAAACATGGTCAAAAAAATCGGTATAGAAAGCATCATCAAATCGGACTTAAGCTATAATAAAGCTAAAGATATTATCCATGGGTTTGTGGACCAAGGGGACGCGAAAAAATGTACGGAAATTAATGTCAATTGTTTATGGTGAAAGAAATGTGTTCTAAATGAAAACACATATGTGTTTTCGTATTATATCTCCAGTGGTGGTTTAAATGCGAATACATTCGACATGACAAACATTTACGATTCGCCAAATATTGGCAAATAATTCTATACGAAACTATCTGACTATATTCCAACATTCACTATATTCCAATGGTCGTCAGAGGTTTCTTAAATCTTGAATTTTAAATTTTTGTCATCGTTGAGAAAAATTGGCATATAGGCGGCTCATGCGTGTCCAGTGCGTTCGTTTTATAGAACTTATGAATGAATTTGTTTTTGTTGTACTATACAATATTTTGGCAAGAATGGTAGAACAAAGATTGCGCTTTTCTAATTGGCTGCAATGTCATGTCCCGAGAATATGCAAACAAAAGGAAGGGAACTACTTGTTTTTGAAAAGGAAGAGTGAGCGAAAGCAATATACGATAAACTACCCAACACAAAAAATTATACACTCACTTTCTTGTCACGGTGTCAACCGGTTAAAAATTAAAAAATAATAATTTGCAGGTTTTATATTAATTTGAGCTTTTACAATTTAACACGCGACTTTCGTTTTCATTAGTCTGTTTAGTTTAAGTCCAACAAATCACATTACTCCCAAGCCGGTATCTTTGAATTATCAAAAACGTGTAATTTCTTCTTCTTTTGTTTGTTTGTTTAGTATGGTTAAGGTACCTGTCGTCACATTTGTCAAAATCGCGAAAAAAATTACTATTTTGAAAAGACACCAGTTGGGGGTTTGCCAGTTTTTGATGTGGAAACTGCCTTCGCCATGAATTAAACTTACATTCCTATCGAGCTTAATTAATTCCTCCACTGTGCCTACACTGTCAAGCATATCATCAAGACAATCCGCTCGAATGCCCTCAGATGCCGATTTCGGTAATCCTCTGCATTGAAGTTCTTACTACTGGGTGAGTATGGCCCAGGCATGCGCACTAAAATCAAAAATGTGTTTTAGTCATGTCACACTATGAGTTTGATGTTTTTTTGTTGAAACCTAACTTAATAAGCACTTTTCGTTATGGAATTGTTTGATCCAAATTTATTCGGTAATTTATTTACAGCAACTTTGATAAAATATTTATTTGTATTTCGCACATTCCACCAATTAGGAATGATAATCATGTAGATAATATTTTAAGTATCTAAAATACTTACACCAACAAATATGAATCATTCCCAATTTAACGAGAAACTAAGTTTTAATTTAAGTTAGGTAAGTGTTTTAAGCGGTTTATTAATTTATATCTTTATCTATATCTTTAGAAGGCATTAGTTTACCCCTTTACGATCGGCAACTTTCTACGGAGCAAATTTAGCTTTTCGGAGTTATTTCTGCCTTAGTGATTTAAAGCAAACATTGGATATTAGAAAACACTGAATTTGTTGAAACCGATTTATTGTGTTATGTATATATGACGTTATAAGAGTTGAAAATTCACTCTGTTGCCGGGTAATGCTGCTATTGTTTCTATAACGCGTTACTGGCAACTCGAAATACCGTCGAATCGATGTCAACGTTTTGAACATACAGTGTACCAATGGTGAGCTGCTGCCGAAAATACACCTTTAGACAGCAATGCCATAAATTGTGCAGCGAGGCAAATCCCACTTCTCCAATCTATTAAGAGTCCCAAATGTCTTGCAGTTTTCCAGCGCAAGACACTTACGATAATAGATAACGCATAAACTGTTCTGATTTTGATTATGAAGACTTCAGTACCGATGATGCGAGTAAGCTCTTCGGTCCTTGAGCCGTTAAAATAGACAATCGTTGAAACTATCGAGATTGCAGGAAGCGAGGAGCTTTTTCATGGCAGAAATACACTCGAAAGTTTGCCATTGCCTGCCGAGGAGCGACCGTTATTAGAAAAAACTTTTTCTTTATTTTGGTGTTTCACGGAGATTCGAACCTACGTTCGCTCCGAATGGTAATCACGAACCAACCCTTACTTATGCTTACATTTAGTTCATTTATATGGCTTAATTAATTTCGCAGTGGGGAATATCCCAAAATTAGTTTTTAATCACATATATTGTACAAAAAAATGCAAATAATTGCAAATTTAATAATCAAAAATGGGAAAAGTTGGTATTTCTGCCGATAGCTCTTTTAGAAAATCTAAGAGGGAAAACTTCCATGGCAGTGCCGAATCTTTCATTCTGCTTTTATAACTTCACCATTATAATTAATTTCACTTTAATACCGACATACATACATATGCATATATCTAATCGCATATCATCTTAAAATAGTATGGTATTGACAACAATGTTTATATACATGTGTAAATTGCAGTGGATAATTTTGAGTTCATATTACCTTTATACAATACTCGTATGTTATGAAGCACAATTTAAAAGTGAATTGAATTAAATATATTTAATACCTCAAGTAATTTCAGTTTTACCTTTTAATAGGCTAACAACTTCGCAGTGCAATTTTTCAAAGTTCCAAAAACCTCTATTGCCAAAAAATAACTGTACTTCGGATGAAAATTAGCATTAATATATGTATTAATAGCATATTCGACTTAGATATTCATTAAAGATTGGAATACTCAACTGATCAAAAACTTAATTCGTACTATAATTATGAGAAACATTACCACCTCATAACATCGTTTGATGTACGATTCACTGTTCAAATTTTGCTTTTTAATGTAAAATAGGTCTTTGAAAACCTTCCTGGGGCACAAAGTTAAAACTTATATAAGTACAACTTCTGTTCTCGTAGCATATGGTGGTATTATTTAAAAATTAGTTATTTCCACATTTATTTCAATTAAATCAAGCAAGTGTACTGTGTTTCTTCTTTACAGCACGTGCCAAGAAGTTGATCACAATTACTCGCAGCACTTACACTTGGAGTCCCTTGAACTTCCCGGGCTACGAGCACCATGTGTTGCACTAAACTTGTAAAAAATGTATTACGCTTTTATTGACTTTACTTCAAGTTGACTAGAGTTCGATGTGCTTGAAGTTAATATAATAGTTTATTTTACATTTGATATGCTCTCACTAAGTTTTGTCATGAACTTCGGCAAAAGAAGCATCGAATACATTTAAATAGCTGCCCGAAGCTTTCGCTGTGATTTACTTACATAAAGGTTGGAGTTCGATTAAATAAGCAACATATAAGCACACCTGAAAAAATAAATAGCGACGAAGAAAGCGTAAATAGAAAAAACAAAGAAAGAAATTTCTGAGTTAAGGCGGAATCAAACTTTAACGACCGTATACATTTAGCTTTGACGTTCCCTTCGCATTAAAAGAAGAGTGGAAGTTGCAACAACGTTTAGTTCCAAAATGGGGAAATTGAATAATATATTACTATACAATGCACTTTATAGTACATTACGTTGAAAGATTTTAAGGAATTTGATTTAGTTTTAGATTGTTACCACCCTTGAAAAATTATGATTTTTAGTGTAGGCGCTCCCAACTTACATTCTACTAAAGAGTAATTAGTGCACCCCTAACCGAATGGGTTGCTGCGTGACTACCATTCGGAATTCAGAGAGAGCGTAGGTTCGAACCTCGATGTAAGACCAAAATGAAGAAAAAGCTTTTTCTAATAGCAGTCGTCCCTCAGCAGGCAATGGCAAATCTTCGAGTGTATTTCTGCCATGAAAAAACTCCTCATAAAAATTATCTGCCGTTCGGAGTCGGCTTTAAACTGTAGGACTCTCTATTTGTGGAACAATATCAAGACGCACGCCACAAATAGAAGGAGGAGCTCGGCCAAACACCCAAAAAGGGTCTACGCGTCAGCCGCCGCAGCCGAATGGACTTGTGTGTGACTGTCATTCGGTAGTGCCTGGATTCGAGATATAGTCATTAAACAACAAATCACTGGCTCAATAAGGAGCTCGGACATACATAGCAAGCAGCTTCAAATTCAAAATTTTTATAATAAATGCAAGCATTTTTCTATGGGGTATTCCAATAGGATCTTAAAAATAGTAATAATAATTTACAAATCTATTAGCTCCATGTTATTAAAAAATTTATCATGCAGCATTCGCAAAATTGATGTCAAGAAGTCGGACATCTCGCACTATTGCGATTGTTAGGCACTTTAAAACGGGGAATCCCTCACTTA
The DNA here is from genome assembly GCF_028408465.1 of Anastrepha ludens. Classification (NCBI taxonomy): domain Eukaryota; kingdom Metazoa; phylum Arthropoda; class Insecta; order Diptera; family Tephritidae; genus Anastrepha; species Anastrepha ludens. The sequence goes on from NC_071500.1 coordinate 74,390,650, forward strand.
ATTTTCTCTCTGTAGAACAGTGCAACATAATAAATTAAAGTAAAATTTCCGTCGTGTTTTGTTGAATAAACGTCCAAATAATAAACATGGGTAAACAGCGTGGACAAAGCTCAATTCAAGTCAGAAATTTCATTATTAGTATCAGGAAAAGGTTAAAACCATTCGGGAAATCGCAGAAATAGTGAATAGACCCCGGCGTATAAAACGTTTCAAATAAACAAAATCAGTGGAAAATAAGAGGAAATGGAGAAAAATCCAAACTTGAGCGCTCCTAAGCTCGCAGCAGAAGTCGCCCAACATCTTAATATTAACTGCAACCCCGAAATTACGACAGAATAATTATAATGGACGAGTTGCACGAAAAAAACCTTTCACCAACGAGATTAACTGGTACAAGAGAATAAAATTAGCAAAGCGTCATGAGGATAAGGATTTCGAGTGCTGGAAGCACGTTTTATTTGCAGATGAAAAGATTAACATATCTAGGTCAGACGGACAATCATATGTGTGGAGAAAACCTAATGAAGAGTTGCTGGAAAAAAAATTACGTCCGATAGTTAAGCATGGGGATGAGTGGGTAATGGAATGACGTTGTATGTCCGCTGCTAGTTCCGGAAATTTGTGCCTCATTGCGGGCAATATCAAACAATTATGATAGAAAATGTGGGCCAAAATGCTGAATAAGGACAATTTCCAGTACTATGAAGACAACAGTCCCAATCATAAGGCACTTGATGTCCGTCTATGGCTTATGTACAACTGCCCTAAAGTACTTGAAACGCCTCCACAATCTGCAGATATCAATGTAATTGAACATCTATCGGCTCATTTGGAAACCCAACTGTAAAACCTTGTTATTAGAAACAAACAAACACAAAATGTATTTATTTATTTTTTATGAAAGGATGTACGCCCAATTATATTAACATATATATGGAGGGACTACCTTTTACATTATGCGCCCGATAAAGACAACAAAGTAAAATAATAAGGAAATGACTTTATTGTTTTTCAAAATATTCTCTTTGGAAGTTAAAGTACATTCATGCATTCGCTTGAACCAATTTTCAAAGCATGTTTACCACCCAGAGGTGGATACCTCCAAAACAACCTGCTTAAGTACAATACTTCAACTGCTTCTTCAGGCGTTGAACAACGTTGACCTCGCATTTTATTTTTGAAGTTCGGAAACAGCCTAACCAGTGTTGTAAGGTGGATGACCCGTTAATTCGATATTTTGAGTACTCAAAAACTCTCTTGTGTGAGGCGTTACCCGCGAGCTCGCATTGTCTTGTTGAAGAATAATTCGTCTTCTGGCGATTGGTTTTCCTCAATTCTCCGAAAATTTCCAGCAAACAAATGGTTGTGTTCCATCCATAACTAACTATTTTAGAAGTATAGTTGCGACACGTCAACATTTTCCGAAAAAACAGCGACCCTTTACTTTGAGGTGATTCCTTTGCAAACAACTTTTGTTGGATTAAGTTCGTCTTAGAACACCTATACTGTCAATTGTTATTTTGTTTCAGTTCATATGTATGGGTCCAAGATTTGTCATAGACGTGCTTTGGACAAATGAGATTAAATTTCTTCAAAATTTTCTTTACACCAATCGGAACGAGTACTTTTTGACAATTGTCAAATTATCTGGTATCCAATGAGAAGAAATCTTCTTGGCGACAAAATGTTCATGCAATATTGAATGCCCAATGATGCCTCTATCTCGCGCTATATAACATGACGAAACTTAAATTTCAATCAAATACCACATAACATTCATACATTTTCTTTACAGATGGGTCCAAAATTGCTGAGGGAGTAGAAGCGCTGTCTTTTGTCCGCAATTTGATCTCCAAAGGTCTTTCAAACTCTCTAACTACTGTAGAATATTTCAAGCTGCAATCTATACCGCAACAAAAGCAGCTGAATTGGCTCTGGAATTAACTCCTCCTAATACTCGGACAAACATTTTTATTGATAGTAAAGTGGCTATTAAAGCAATTATGGCTCCTGGGACTAACTTGGAATGTGTTCAACAATGCACATCCAAAATCGATGAACCCTGCGTAAATACCGAGATTGACCACGTCAGACATATGCCCATCACTCTCCTTTCTGAAAGCGGAACTTAATGAGGACATAGCTCTGGAAACACAATCGATAAGGGAACACACCCCGTACAAAACTGCCAAAATTATACTAAGCACTTGGAATACGAAAACTACGAACATTATTTTATCACTCTTTAGAAAATACTAGACTGCAAAATATTGCTTGGAGTATTAACGGGACACTGTCTCACTTTGGAACACCTACTTTGCCATTGCCCTGCTCTTTGAGGGACTTGACAAATGTGTTTAGGATAAAACATATTTTTCATCCTCGAAGGATGTTGCTGATAATAGGCTGAAAGGCTTACATGTAAGAAAAATAATATCTTCGACTCCAAATATATAGCACTGGTAACACAATACACCCTAGAGGTGTATGTGAGATCTTTTCACGGATCAGCCAGCACTACCTAACCTAGCGCTATTCCTTGTTTGTTTCGTAACGGCTTTCTGTGGTTTTCTAAGATATAATTAGTTTTTCTTTTGCAAACTACTTGAAGAATTAATAAAACTGCATTAGTAGTAGCACTCAAAGGGATTCATACTAAAATATCACGTTTTATTAGCGATTTAATAACTTTCAAAATTATTAGGAAATATTACAAAAAAATTAATAGAAATACATATTTTTATTCTCTTTGATACAAGGATGGAAATAAGCAATTAGGACTGAAGAAACGTAAAGTTATAATAAAAATGCATAGAAATGGCGATTTCAACAAAAAATTGCATGTATATAAAAAATGGTCAATAGAAACTTTTATGAACTTGGGCCATTGTGGTTATTAAAGTAAGTGGAAACTTACTTTTGTATTGCTTTTTAGCATGTCCTTCGGTTTATGTGTTAGATTTAACCATACACGGAAGAAACTCGATTATTGCGCACCTCGATACTTGCGGCACGATTTTTATTTATTTTCTCCTCCATTTTTGCCTCCATACATGCAACATTTTTTGTTTCTTCTTTCTCTTTTGCTCTTTTTACGATAAACGGAAAACTTTTCAAATTTGAGTTTCCAAATATGGAAAAGCCGTTGTTCAATTGATTTGCGGATTAAAGGGCTGAAAAGTTATGATACAAGTGATATGCTATCATATTAGAGGAAGACAAGTTATTATATCCCAAAATTTAGAAAAAGCTGGAGCCCGATGAGTCTGCCTTAATTTCTTGCTTGTACAAATGCTGCGGCGAATTCACTTCATTAAAAAAAAATTGCTGATATGCCTATTGTCTGGAAAGGAAGTAAAAGTGTTTGGATTACCTTCGCTTTATTTGTAGAATGGTTTGACAGAAAATTTGTTTCAGAGTTTTGTCAAAACAAAGAATCCTGTTTTAAATAAGGCGAGTTAATAGTCGGAATGTCCTCCTAACTTTACGGCTTTAATACATCCCATGGACCAAAAGGTTATAAAAATAAATAATAATTGTCGTGCACACTTCTGTTAGGTGTTTGCCCGAGCTCCTCGTCCTATTTGTTGTGTGCGTCTTGATGTTGTTGCACAAATGGAGGGATCTAAAGGTTCAAGCTGAAATGGTTTATTTATGAGGACCTTTTTCATGGTGGAAATAAAAAACGTTATAAGGCTTACTAAATTGAACTACAAAAAATCCTTCTTAACCCTTTCGGTACATCTTTTTATTGCGCCATCCAAAAAATCCAAATTTTTGTCTGAGTATTTATTTTAGGACCAATAACAATACAAATAATTTTTTTTTTTTTTTTTTGTTAAGTGATTTTTTTTTAATGTTGCCATATGGCAACAAATGTTGTGTATTCGTTTCAATCGCAAATAAACTTCTTCTGCAATCTAATGCAAGTTAACACCTTACGAGAAATTTGTTGCCATATGGCAACAAGCTTAGTTTTAAAAATTAGCACAGCTTTTAAAGCTGCTAGCAAAAAAATATTTATATGCCAAATGACAGATTGAACATTTTTCTATATGCTTTATTCAAAAACTGTTGAAAACATTTGCCCAAAATGCCTCAAAAATCTAAAAATGCAAAATACAAATTTCAGAGTGAAGTGCTTTATGCCAGAAGGCTTTCTTTAAAAATGTTGTATTACCGATATATAATGGGCGGTTATTATTTATTTTATTTCTGTTTAACCATTAAACTTCAATTTTTGAAAATATGTAACAAAAAAGTTGATATTTTTTACAAGAGAGTGTTGACGGCCTTTTAAAGTTTACTGTTGCCATATGGCAACAATATCGAGAAAGGGTTAATTACTTTGTTCATCGTGCAGAAACTATCGACGAGTCCCTGCGAAATATCGACCTTAAAATGCAATATGCATCAGTCATCGATTGAAAAACTGTTTGCTAAATTGTCTGACTGGGATTGTGACAATATCATTCCTCTTTCGGAGTTACGATTACACATAGCTGATGATGCATCAAATATTCAATTCATTGCATCTTCGTTTCGAAAATCCACTGCAGCAAGTCTCGCAATCTGAAATCGAGCAATAGATTGTTGAACCAGCTTTAAATGAAGCATACTGTAATGAAGACGACGAAACAGTCTGTGAAACTGAACAAGAAAGAGAAACAGAAACAGTGTGCTACAGAACAAGCGAGTTTGTTTTTTAAGCAAACAAAAATCGAATTTTTTTTTAATTTTAATAGAAACTTATCTCTTTAAAGTGTATTTAATTAAAACAATAAAAACAAATAAACTTTGCTATCAGTAAAAAAGTACAATAATTTTAATGTATATGAAAAAAAACGCAGCACTTGCGACAACCCCGAAACGTGCACCGATCCCGGTTGTTATTACGTGCAAGAATCGAGTTTCTACTGTATTTGGAAGTAGGTATATTCAGTTTTGTTACACCTTTTTAAAGCCGAGGTACCTACAGTTTCAGCAAGACGGCAGAAATACACTCGGAGGTTTGCCATTGCTTGCCAAGGGGCGACCGCTATTAGAAAAAACGTTTCTAAAAATTGGTGTTTCATGCACGGAGATTCGAACCTATGCATTTCCGAAAGATAGTCACGCACCAACCATTTGACTACGACTACTTGTGGATACAAGCTCATCTACGCTGGCCGTCGGTCAAAAAGTAAAGATGGTAATTAATTGTGATATTGTGTTAGTTGGAGAGGCTAAGCAGCATTTAAGCATTGCATACAGTCGCAAGTTCTCCAAACCGTCATGCTCCAAGCAGTGCAATTGAGATAGCTAGAATAAATTAGCCAACTGGAACAAAAAAAAAGTCAGGCAAATTAAATTTTCTTAGTATTTTCTGTTTAATGGCTAAACGGAAATAGCCTGTGATATACGAATTCGATTAGCGCATATCACAGCAATTTTCGATACACATTATATAATAGACATTAAAATCGCCAGTATGCTATACAAAGTCGTCGCTATTTTAATTGGGCGGAGCAAATATTTAGTGCGTTAAGAGTCGATACTTAATTAGTTTATACCCATTATTAATGCAGCCACACTTACATTCTTTGTTCCAGATAACTAATTTCTAGGAATGTCAATTGTTCTGCTTAAGGTACGATAGTTCGGAGAAACTGACAAACGATGATATCTGTCATAAGCTGCACTCTCAGATTCCCAACGTCAGGGAGAAAGATACAGATGAGGAGGATAAATGTTACCGCCTAAATCACCTAACTGGAAGTGATTAATCAAAACCCACTCCAGCATTGATGAGAGTCTTTTACGAATTGCAACTGCAAACAACACGTATAAGCGAAAAAAAAAATAATTTTAATTAAATTAAAAAAAAAACATGAAATACATGTATTTAGCAAGTTTTATTGATTCAGTTGATATACAGGGTCCGGCACTCGAAGTGTAACCAACATCAGACTGCTCGCGCAGCTGATCCATTAGAATAAGCTGTCAGTCAGATAACAAAATGACAGTCCAGAGTATTGTTTATAAGCGCGCGGAAGCATTTTGCCGAGAGGAAACGCGAAAAAAGAAAATCAGTAATGGATTTCAAACGTAATAGTGTGATTGCATTATATGTATTTGGCTGGAAAATCACAACCAGCGATTGTTTGTAAGCTCGAGACCTTAAAGTAAATAAAGTTTTCGTTTATCGCACCATTACTCGTTACAATGATACTGGTAGCATCGCGAAACGTCAAGGAGGTAGTCATCAAAAGACTGCAACGTCACATGAATGGTTCGCGACTTGAGCGAACTCCCCGGCAAAGTGCCAATAAAATGTCGAAAGAAGTGAAAATAAAGGGTTTTTTAAGAGATGTTTTTTTATATTCAAAGAAAAATGCAATTTTTTAATATAAATGATAAATAGTGGAAAATAACATCAGGCAAATGACCACCACGACCACGCTTACAGGACAATATCCTTTTCATCAAATTTTCCATAACCGAATTTCAGAGTGGCTGCTCTATATCTTCGATAGCCTCACGAATTCCATCTTTGAGGTCCTGAATCGGCCCTGGGCTGTTGGCGTAGACCTCATCTTTCACATGGCCCCAAAGAAAAAAGTCACAGGTAACGGTTTGGGCCGCTGTAACCGTAGATGGGCGCTCTCCAGTCGCTTTCACCGAGCCTGCAGTCAAGGTAAATGCGAAATGTTATCGGGAAAGTATTCTGGAAGTTGCGCTGAAGCCGTGGGCAGACAAACTTTTCGGTAGCAGACCATGGACATTTCAACAGGACTCGGCATCTCTCAAAGCTCGAGTGAACCAATAATAGCTAAAAGACAACGTTCCGAACTTCAAAACGTCCACACAATGACTCTCAAATTCACTAGACGCAAGGTCCGAACTAAAAGATTCACCAGTCTCGAGACGCTGAAAAAAGCCATTGTCCGCGAGTGGGCCAAAATACTTGCGATTCATTTTGGGACTGTCTCAAGGCTATAGTCAAAGCAAAAGGGAGTTATATCGAGCAAAAGTAAATTAATTCTTAATTTTGTATATTTAAAAAGTTTGTTAATTTCTATAGAACGTGAAAATTTCTTAAGCAACATTGCCTGTGAAGCTGGGGTCGGATCATCACATCCGTGCAACGAACAACAACCATACGAAAGAATATTACGTCATACGTCAATCGTATCAGCTGAATCGCAGTCAAACCAACGAACGCAATTTTCAATTCACAATAGTTTTCCAGTTCTACAATATTCTGACAAAACTGTTGTCAAATTTAATAAATAAGACGAAAAAATAGTGCGATGGCAAATAAGAGAAAATATCAATCTTTTGGCACTCCCAAACAAATATGTAAATGGTTAGTTATTCTAGCCCATTTACAAACTTTCCCTTATATATTACTGAAACAGCCAAATACTCGCAAGAAGTGACCAAATTCATTGAAAATATAATATATGTACACGTACATGGGCAATGTTGTAAGTAGATTTTAAAATAGTTTTCAAGTGACTAATAATCGAATATTTGCTTAAATTTAATAAAAATAATTTTGCTTGATATTTTTCTGATTGGTTGTTTTGATTTTATTCAACGAGGCATAGCAATGGATGCAGGGTATTGTAATGTTATGGTTATTACAATAATAAAAAATTATTTTCTATGAAATTATTGTTTGTAATTCTTTGATATACATATCCTAAATCCCTCAAAACTACTCCTACGCGAGCGGGGGTGCGGGTTAAAGCTAGTAATTTATAACATCAAAAATTCTCTACTGAATACTTAAAAATAAATTTGAAAATTGCAGGTACTTATTTCCCTAAGTTATTTCCCTGCAAACAGAAGCAGTCTTGGTTGGCAATATTCTCCACCATAACAACTTTTCTGATGGCATTGAGTTTATTAAAATTCTTCCTATAAAAAATTTATTACAAAAACCATATATAAGTATATATTTTTACAATTTACTTCCATCTTTGGTTAAAATCGATCGTTTACAGGCGGCTGTCGGTGTTCGAGAGAATTTAGGTTCGAATCTCGGTGAAACACCAGATTAAGAAAAACATTTTTCTAATAGCGGTCGCCCCTCGGCAGGCAATAGCAAACCTCCGAGTGTATTTCTGCCATGAAAAAGCTCCTCATAAAAATAGCTGCAGGTCGGAGTCGGCTTGAAACTGTAGGTCCCTCCATTTGTGGAACAACATCAACACGCACACCACAAATAAGAGGAGGAGCTCGGCCAAATACCCAAAAAGGGTGTAAGCGCCAATTATATACACAGATGGACAAAAGTCACCGTCATTTAGTATCTAGAAGATTATAACATTCCCGTGCCCAGAATATAATGGAAACATGAAAAGTAGCATATTTAACAAAAACTATGATTTATGTAATTTCTATTTCAGTTTAAATATCTTTCTCTTACTAGCCCATTTTTGGAAAAATGAAAAATAAAATATTTTTGTCACCTTTTTGGAGGACAAAATTCACCGTCACGTCAGCTCGGCTTGCCTTTTTAAATAATTTTAACAAAAATTTAAGCCAATCTGGCTCCTTTTTTCAGTGAGTTCGTTTAGTATGGTAGCTTTAAGACTGATCTGTATACATTCTATAACGGTACTTAATTAAAAAATTTTACTGACGCCGCGTGATTGTTAAAAATGAATCAAAAAAGGAGAGAAACCACAATTGAAGAGAGAAAAATTATTTTAAATTTGTACAATCAAAGCAAGACCATTCGGGAGATATGCTTATTAGTAAATCGTCCACGCACCACTATTACTGGAATAATAAAAAGATTTATAGATGAACCAAAGTGCAAATATTTGGCAAGGAGTGGACGACCGTCGGCACTACCTAAACGAGAAAAGCTTGAAGTAATAAAAATAGTTAAAAAAGAGCCAAAAACTCCGTCAACAGGAATTGCTGCATCTATAAAGGAAAGCACTGGTACAGTTGTTCATCCACGTACTGTGCGCAGGGCGCTGAATTCCGCTGGTTATAACGCCAGAGTATGCAGAAAAAAACCACAGATCAGCAAGGTCAACCAAACGAAGCGTCTTTCCTTCGCAAAAGAGCATTTAAGCAAGGGAATAGATTTCTGGGAAAAAGTTATCTTCTCTGATGAAAGTAAATTTTGCATATTTAAATCAGACGGACGTGTTTTAACGTGGAGAAAGCAGGGCGATGCATTAGCAGAGAAGCATATTCAAACAACTGTGAAACACGGTGGTGCTGGAGTCATGGTATGGGGATGCATGTCGGCGGCTGGTGTCGGAGAGCTCGTCTTTATCGATGAAATAATGGACAAAGGACTTTATTTGAATATCCTTAAAGAAAATCTCCAAAAAAAATGGTCAAAAGCTTGGTATTGAATCAGACTATTATTTTCAACATGACAATGACCCCAAGCACACCGCAGAAATAGTTCGTTTGCGGGTCTTGTACAACACTCCCCATACCTGAAAACTCCGCCACAGTCACCCGACCTGAATCCAATAGAACATTTATGGGATAATTTGGATCGGCGAATTCGGTAGCATCACATTACCTCAAAAAATATGCTTAAGCAAACGCTGCTACAGGAATGGCAGAAAATAAGCCCAGATGTTACCAAAAAACTGGCTCATTCGATGCAGAAACGATTGCAAGCTGTCATCAAAAACAACGGCAAACACACATCGTACTAAAATAATATTAGCACTTAAATTGATTAAGTACTTTATTAAATGACGGTGACTTTTGTCCACCAGAAATGCACACAGAAACCATTATATGCCATTTTTTTTATAAATACTTCTTGAATTAGCCTTATGTTTAAACTGAAACGGAATTTAAATAAATAATAGTTTTCGTTAAATATACTACTTTTTATGTTTCCATTATCTTCTGGGCGCGGGAGATGTTATAATCTTCTAGATACTAAATGACGGTGACTTTTGTCCATCAGTGTATATATATATATACCATTAATTGGGTTTCTGAAGTGGCAATACTGGTTGGGCCAGAAACGAAAATTCATTGTAAAATTGTACTATTATATGTTCCAGTACATAGACATGTTCTTATCTCTGATAGTTATATGCATTGTGAGCCAAGTCGACGAACTAATAACTTCGATAAATTGCATATAATCTGCGGAATAAGATATACACATAAAAAAGTATCTGGTAGCGTTACTGTGAACGCTACGCTTGAATGATACCAACTCACACCCACCAACTATGCAGCCAGGAACAGCAAAAACGCAGCATAAAAATCGATAATTCTCATTCGTTCCAGGCGGCTGCGAAGTTAGCAATATGTGTACCATATGCAATGAAATGTAGAATCGACACCCTGCAGGAAAATCGCCTAGCTTGAAACTGCTGGCACTTCTAATGATTTTGCTTTCGCATTTATTTTATTTTCAATATAAACTTTTGGTGTATTCTGCACACAAATATTCCAGAAAGTGTCAATTGTATCCTATGTAACACTTTTCGATAGTTTGCAGCGATACTACATTCGGCAAATACATAGGATAGCATCTAGTATGGTAAGCACCTCCTTTTCTATAGCTTACTACCACTCATAAATTTTATAAATAATGTAATACATATATTGGTAAGAAAATACTTAAACCTAGCTCAAGCTGATTCTGCTATCGAAAAAGTTGATACGGTAGAGCATTTCCATTGAAATGGCAAGCAAATATCAGTATCTTATATTTTTCTAAGCTTAATTATGGTAATTAATAGGTCTATTTATAAGTTCGTGCGGTTTTACAACAGATGGCGTAACTTGATTATTATTCCATCGATCCACATTTCCAAACATTCATTGGAGAGCTACTGTCGTAAGGCACAAACGTCAGTATAAGTTTTTTATTTGAAGCGTAAACAACAATATTTTTACCACACTTGAAAATGTCGAATTTCGTGCCAAATAATGTGTTTTTGCGGGGAATTCTTCTTCATTATTTTAATATGAAGAAAAAAGCAGCCGAAAGTCATCGTATCTTGGTGGAAGTTTATGGTGAGCATGCTCTATCTGAGCGAACGTGCCAGAAGTGGTTTGCACGCTTTAAAAGTGGTGATTTTGGCTTGGAAGACGAAGAACGCGAGGGTGCGCCGCCAAAGTTCATGGATACCGAATTGGAGGAATTGCTCGATCAAGATCCGGCTCAAACGCAAGAAGAGGTTGCAAAAACTTTGGGAGTTGATCAATCAACCATTTCCAAACGTTTAAAAGCCATGGGAATGATCCGAAAGGTAGGCCATTGGGTGCCGTATGAATTGAAGCCAAGAGACGTTGAACGCCGTTTTATGGCATGCGAACAACTGCTTCAACGGCACAAAAGAAAGGGTTTTTTGCATCGAATTGTGACTGGCGATGAAAAGTGGGTCCATTACGACAATCCAAAACGTCGGGCAACGTATGGATACCCTGGCCATGCTTCAACATCGACGTCGGCGCAGAATATTCATGGCCTGAAGGTTATGCTGTGTATCTGGTGGGACCAGCTGGGTGTTGTGTATTATGAGCTACTGAAACCGAATGAAACGATTACGGGGGATGTCTACCGACGACAATTGATGCGTTTGAGCCGAGCACTGCGAGAAAAACGGCCGCAATACGCCGATAGACACGACAAAGTTATTTTGCAACATGACAATGCTCGGCCACATGTTGCACAAGTGGTCAAAACATACTTAGAAACGCTCAAATGGGATGTCCTACCCCACCCGCTGTATAGTCCAGACCTTGCGCCATCCGATTACTATCTCTTCCGATCGATGCAACATGGCCTGGCTGACCAGCACTTCCGTAATTACGATGAAGTCAAAAAATGGATCGATTCGTGGATTGCGGCAAAACCGACCGAATTTTTCACAAAGGGAATCCGTGAATTGCCAGAAAGATGGGAAAAAGTAGTAGTAAGCGATGGACAATATTTTGAATATTAAATTTGTAACCATTTTACGTCAATAAAGTTTCAAATTTCGAAAAAAACCGCACGAACTTATTCATAGTCCTATTATGTACTTTTTTTCTAACACTAAGGGCCGTTTTCGCATCTTATCAATAAAATACGCTTTACGAACCGAGACTGGGTGAAGGTAAATCGCGCGCTGAATGTTTCCGGACTGCGTCGGAGAACCTTGAAGATATGGGGTTTTAGACCGGCTATGGTAATTAATCAGACCGATAGTCACGTATTCTGCTATAGAATGGTGACGTATAACCATGTTCAAAATCACTGTTTCTGTGTTAAACGGGTTGCAAAGAAGTGTGTTCATAGGCATTACGGGCAGCACGAGTACAAGGTCAGGATCGGCTTTTAATGCTTTGTTGGATTTGCTACCTTTGGACATAGCGACCCAATGATAACGACGTGTCGAAACGCTCTTATGAGTTGTGAGAAGATGGGCAGAGTTCCGGATACAGAGAGTTGTGTAAAAGGATTTCAGAGCAGTATTATCTGTTTTTTGACACCTAATGGAAAACTGATAACTGAAATCTCTTTTGGAAGACAGTATGTCGTTAGTTTTTCTTCAAGCGAGCAATGGAAAAGTCCGTACACTGCCTTGGGAGGATCGGTAAGAAGCGGGAAGGCATATGAACAGTAACTTCAGATGCTCTACTGCTTTAGGTTTTAGGAAAACGGTGCCGGGGCAGTGTGGTGCTCCAAGCAATGTACTGGCTTATGGATTGGCGAGTTGCAGTTATTTGGAGTGTTCAACTGGACCAGCGTCAATTTTAGAGCCAAGAATAGCAGTTGGACACATCAAGGAAAGGAAAGCATTAATATTGTCTGAGTTTACGAATTTCAGATGGTCAGAGGGTGTCCTGCTGCCAAAAAGTTTTGTTCTTTAGCGACTTCGTTTGCTTTGATTCTAGCATAGCCAGGAATAGTCGCAGTATATGACATGTTTTTTTTCTTGTCTGGGAGGCAAACATTACTGATTCATGCAGTGCAGCTGGTTCTGGTAAAAGATTTTTAATAATAAAAAATATTTCAAAATTATTAATTACAATTTTCAATCTGGTAATGTCATTAAGTGGAACCATCTTCTACTTTTTATCTTGTATGTATGTATGTGTGTTTGCGTATAAGTAAAGCTACCTAGTGCAAAAATGTGTTCTATATACTTTTATTTATTTATTTATTATTATTAATCTACAAAGTTTCTATATTCCACTATATAGTTGTATTCGGTCCTAGTACCAGTTGTACACATTTCAATTAAAGTCAATAATTTTGAAATATTATATATAGTGCATAAGCTCATTAGCACTTTAAGTACTTAGAGTTTTGCGTAAGGCGATCGACTTTTATCCTAAAGGGCCGTACGCCGATTTTTATTTTGTTGGAAAACGTTTCTAGGACCTCAGAGAATCACACGCAACATGAAAATCCGGGGCTAGAATATTTTCAAATTAAACTTAGTTCAAGCGCACAGTGCTGGGTGACTACATACCGACGAAATATGCAACGCTTTTAAAGTAATTGGATCAGAAAAATTACCGGAGTTCCTACGTATAAGCCATCCTTTACAAATACTTTAGAAACAATTGTGACGTCATCACATAAAAAAAGCGTTTGTGTGCAAGTGTGCTCGATGCATTTTATCATTCTTGACTTTCGAATTACTATCCCTTATTCTTCCTCTAATTTTCGTTTTTTCTTTCTGTACAACGACCATGGGATGGCGCAATCTTGTATTCTATCATCCTCCCCTCCCACGCCCGTTCCAATAACATTCCTTTTTTCAAATATGAAACGATTGATGAGAAATATTTGATTAATCCAAAACAGGCATCCCAACGTAAGCTCAAAGTGTGTTCAACAAAGTGAAACAAGTATTCAGTGAATACCCCCGATGGTGCCGTGGCAAAGAAATGTGTGTGTATCTGTGTATAATTTCTTGTAATTGACTCTTTCCAAGGATACGAGGCCATCCGAATAAAAATTGTATACACCTACATTTAATAAAAATAAGCACAATCAGTATAAAATACAAAAAGAAGCACAAAATTCAAAAATTGATCTTTAAATAAAATTATTCAAAATTGAAATACAAAAGTAACAAAAGTAAAGTTAAAGCAGATAACCTTTAATTTTTTATAACTTAAAAATAGTTATCAAAAGTATGTTTGTAAAATATCTCAAACTAAAATTCAATTTCCTTAACTAAGCTTTTCAACTATAAAATATTTACATATACATACATACATATGTACATATGTATATAAATTTACAGACATAAATCAATACACAGTTTTCACTAAAATTAAATGCATGCAAAAAGTATTCGTATACATACATATGTATATACACAAGACGAATTAAAAGTATAAACCGAAAAGGATATAAAGACTTTGGAGAATTCTAAAAACTCACTTTAATCTAAATTACTACTTTTCAATTGAATTTATTTTAAAATAGATATACAATTTCAAATATTTAAATCGCAACATTTTTCCTTTAACGCAAAAACGAACTGTTTTCGTCAGTTATTTTGGTGCCTTACTTCTGACAGCCCGGCAGTTCGACTATCAGCAGTGGCAATACTGCCTGGTGTTGAAAAGAGTTCCGCATCTTATTATTTATGATATATGGTTCACCAGCACAATCTCAGTTTTTGCAGTGAATGGCTTGGCAATATAGTGATTTGTAATATACATATAAACTAAACAAAGTAATGAAAACGAAGTACCATGTGTTAAATTGTGAAAGCATCCAAATGCTGATTTCCTGCGGATGATGCCGTGACAAAACAAGTGTGTGTGTGTACAATTTCTTGTGTTTGGTAATTTCTATTGCTTTCGCCTACTCTTTACAAACAATTCCCTTTCTATTTGTTTTTTTATTCATAGAGCGTGACAACACAACGAATTCGGAAGGCGCAACCTTCCTAACGCAGGCCACAAACGGAAAACAAATCGAAACAATCTGTTGGAACTCATTTCTCTACACACGGGTGGACCATTTTAGTTTCACGCCAAAAGTGAACAGAAAGTCAAGAAGGATTTGTTGTTGTGCAATTAAGGCAAACGCTTTTGCAGTTCTTCGCTTACGTTAAACAGCTGATTGTGAATTGTCACATTTGAATTAAAAACTGTTTCATTGTATTTTAGTTGTTATTCGCTTACGATGATATGTAACGTAACCAATGTTTCAGCTGCTCAATTTGGCATTGTTCACAATTTTCACTGAATTTCACAAACCTTCTAAACAGGTAAGCTTGAGCTTTATACCGATAAATAATGTTCGGGCGAAAATCATATGTGACGCCTTATTTTTGATAAATTACCAGACACGACTTAGACTTACCTTTCGTACTTGATCAGAGTTGCCAGGTTATATATGTACTAATATGTACTACTATATAATATTATACACTATACATATTGATAGCGCAGGCCTTAGGGTAATATAAGAATTCGCAAAAAAGGCACGTTCGAGCAAAGTGGCCACTTAACAAAGACGTAAAAAGCACAACATTTCTTCCCCATTAATACTATGTACATACAAACAAAGTAAGAAAGCACTTAACAACGCCGCATCAATAACGCAGACAAACAAGAAAGAGAACGGCATAGTACGATAAATTAGCTCGTTAAAACACTGACTGTCAGTACATTCTGTCAAAAAAGTACCGGGAATTGTTCAATAAAACGCAAAATAATTGTTTAATCATCAAAATTTATTTTGTCGCCTTCAAAATAGGCTATATTCGAAGCATTACACATATTCCAACGATTAGTCCAGACATCAGAGCACCTTTTAAACGCGTTTGAAGAGATCTTCTTCAGCGAATTGTCCTCATTGGCCTCTATCGACTCAAAGCGGCGTCCGCAGAGTGGCAATTTAAGTTTTGGGAAAAGGAAAAAATTACAGGGGGCTAAATCCGGTGAACACGGTCGTTGTTCGATGATATTTCTCAAGTTTTTGGTCAAAAAAGTGTTCACAATATGAGCCTTATGAGACGGTGCGTTATCATGGTGCAAGATCCATGAGTTTTCGTTCAACAAATTGAGCAGTTTCCTACGCACATTCTATCTCAAACGTCGCATAACTTCCAAATTATTTTCTTTATTTACCGTAGAACTATTTGGTATGAATTCCAAGTGCACAACACCACAATAATCAAAGAAAACGAGTAGCATGACTTTCACTTTTGACCGACTTTGACGTGGCTTTTTGGGTTTCGGCTCATGTGGTTAGCCCCAGTCAGCCGCCTGTTGCCTGGTTGCATGTCAAACTCATATATCCACGTCTCATCAACTGTTATGATGTGGTGGGTCTTCAGCCACCTTCCTCAGATGAATTTTTTGAGATAAACTGTCTTGGAACGAGTCGAGCAGCCACGCATCTCATGCCCAATTGATTGTGTAAATAAAAGTGTTATAAAAAAAATAAATGTCCACTTATAACGCCAGCTCAATAGCAGATTCTGTCTCGGTCGCTGAGTCTGGAAATCCCCTTTTTCTTCTAATTCTATATTGGAGATATCGCCAAAGAACGGTTTTACAATGACTGTGGCCATAAAACACCAAGGAATAGAAAAGGTTTTTTCCACCGTAACAGGCATCTGATATTTTTTTGACAGAATGTACATACATCAAGTGATTACAACAAAATTCGTTCTCCAGTGATCACTTGAAAAAACTACCACCAGGTGCCAATGTATCACCCGAGATATATTTCTGATCTCTACAATTTCGACAGCACTGACAGTGGCATTTAACGTGTTAATAACGTTATAAAAGAAAATAAATGTCCACTTATAACGCCAGCTCAAAAGCAGATTCTGTCTCGGTCGCTGAGTCTGGAAATCCCCTTTTTCTTCTAATTCTATATTGGAGATATCGCCAAAGAACGGTTTTACAATGACTGTGGCCATAAAACACCAAGGAATAGAAAAGGTTTATTCCACCGTAGCAGGCATCTGGTATTTTTTTGACAGAATGTACATACATCAAGTGATTACAACAAAATTCGTTCTCCAGTGATCACTTGAAAAAACTACCACCAGGTGCCAATGTATCACCCGAGATATATTTCTGATCTCTACAATTTCGACAGCACTGACAGTGGCATTTAACGTGTTAATAACGTTATAAAAGAAGATAAATGTCCACTTATAACGCCAGCTCAATAGCAGATTCTGTCTCGGTCGCTGAGTCTGGAAATCCCCTTTTTCTTCTAATTCTATATTGGAGATATCGCCAAAGAACGGTTTTACAATGACTGTGGCCATAAAACACCAAGGAATAGAAAAGGTTTTTTCCACCGTAGCAGGCAAATCTATACCATGAAAAAGCGCCTCATAAAGAACCACCAGCCGTTCCGAGGCGGCATAAAACTGTAGATCCCTCAATTTGTAGAACAATGTCATCGAAAAAAAGATGTACGCACCAATTATACAAATATATATATCTATATATACAGTCTGTGTCAGAAGAAAAGAACTGGTTTTTTTCTTGTAACTTCAAGCTATATTTCCTTCTGCTTTTTGCTGCATAATACCATAGTCACACTCAACGCCAGTGCTAACTCAGGTTAGTGTCGTTCGAAACTTTTCTGTAAGTGCAACCAATCAAAAATTAGTGAGAAGTACGCGAAGCGTTTTGAGGCGGTATTTTTATGCATGCAATCGAAAGGGCCGAAATTATCTTACGCCGCTGCTGCAAAAGTGATTAAGAAATAAAAAAAGTTTGTTGGGATGTGGAATCAGCGGTATAAGGTGTATAAAAATGTTGATGACTTTTCCGAACGCGGCTCGAAGCGAGTGACGACAAAAAATCAGGATAAAGTGATCGTTCAACTTTTTAAGCGAGACCCTTCTTTGTGACTACGCCAAGCACGATCAATTCTTGCTAAAAAGGGAATAGATATGAGTATCAACGCCATTGAATGTCGACTGAAGGACGCGAACATATCCTACCGTCCCACATCATCTAAACCACTGCTTCTAGTCCCCAGCCGCCAACCCCATTCCAAATGTGTAGGGAATTATGAAAACGCATCTTGCCGGAAAGCCAGGCTATGATTTAAGGGGGAAGTCTACTGTGAATTTTTCAAAAAATCGATTTTTTTTTATTAGCTTAAAAAATACTTTGAACCCTCTTAAATAAGGTACAATATGTGTTACAGCTGGCTAAATTTTTCTTCGTTGAAATTTCGACCTTTTCCCGAAGCGCTCCAAAGCTTTAAACGCTGAAAACTGAAACTTTAAACGCATTTTTCTCGAAACTAAGTTTTTGTATACGGTGTACACGATATCTCGAGTTCTGATAAATGAATCAGCTTAAAAATTTAATTATATATTCTCTGTAATAGTGTCTCTCGTCTGACATAGGATTTTTTTGATATCGTTATTTGTTAAATTGTTATAAACAATAGTAACATCAATTTTAGGCAAAAAAAAAGAAAAAAACTTCAAGAATTTTTTTTTCAACGCCAAAATTTTTTATCGACATAATCCTACGTCAGACGAGAGTCAATACTATGTATATGATAACAATATTTTGTTTTTTTGTTTTAGATCACCGAAACGTAAGATTTCATGTACACCGTTTAGGCACCTAAGAAAAGCGGACCTGCGCTTGCAGAAGTGCCACAGCGGCCATTTTGAATATTTTGACTTAAAATTTTTTTTTCAAAAACTTAAATATATAATAAAGATAAGAGTTTAAATAGATTTTATGTACGAGCAATATTTTGTTAGAAATAAAATCCGGAAAATAAGCCTGTTTTTTCCCTTGTCACAGTAGACTTCCCCCTTAAAGCAACTCGTGCGTCAAGTTCGCAAAATCCAGTGCTGTTTGTCGACAAGCTACGCAGAAAAGCTGGTTCAAAGCATGAAAAAGATGCCAGGCTATATTCCACAACGATGAAGACTACACGGCTTATTAATTAATTGCGACACATAGTTTTGTACATACTTTCATGTAAAAAAAAATTATACTTACAACTTATATCTTTTATACTTTATGAATAATCGCAGATCCTTTTTTCTGACACCGACTGTATATATATTACAAAATAATATAAAGGGTGATCAGATTGGAGGTACTTTTTCCAATAGGGTTTTTTTGAGATATCACGAGTGACTGCTATCATACTAAATATATAATTTTTTCATTTCATCATGGAAAGACTTACGCTTCAACAACGTTTACAAATCGGACAATTGTATTATATCCACGCTCTGTGAAAAGTGTCATCGCACGCTCAGGCCAACTTATGGGGTACAGCGATGAGGCTCATTTTTGACTTAATGGCTACGTCAATAAGCAAAACTTCCATATTTGGGCTGAAAAGCAACGCGAAGCCAGTCAAGAACAGCCATTCCATGTATGAAAACCACCGTTTGGTGCGGCCTATGGGCTGGAGGAATCATCGACCCATATTTTTTCAAAGACGAGGCTGACGCCAATGTAATAGTGATGTACCTGAACCTGTATCAAATTTTGTGTAAAAAACGAGATTAAGATGCATTCTGTGTCATACGGAGAAGCTACTTTGGACTAAAGCAACGTTTATCGGTGGTACAAAATGTTTTCAGAGGGTCGAGAAGATGTGAACCACGAAAACCGTGCCGGGCGCCAACAAGAGGCGAAAAAATTGAAAAAGTGAAGAAAATGGTATTGGGCAATCGTCGAATGACCGTTAGAGAAGTTGCTGAGGACCTAGACATATCGATTTGCTCGTGCCATTCGTTTGAACAAAAGCAGTATCGCATGAACATTGCTAATGAGATGTTGGACTCTGCCCGCGACGACCTAAATTTGCTCCAGAGGGTCATAACTGGTGACGAATCATGGGTTTATGGTTATTACGTGGAAACCAAAGCTCAGTCATCGCAATGGAAGCTGCTGCACGAACCAAGACCGAAAAAAGCGCGCCAAGTTCGGTCGAATGTAAGTTTTGCTTACCGTTTTCTTCGATTGCAGGGGCGTTGTGCATCATGAGTTCTTGCCACAGGGTAATAAGGTCAATAAGGAATATTACCTGCAAATTTGCGCGAAACAATCCGCCAGAAATGCCCGGATTTTTGGAAGAACAAAAATTGGCTCTTGCATCTTTTTGGTCAAAAACAACACACTAATGATGCCTCAGCCACCGTATTCCGCAGATCTGGCCCCTGTGACTTTTTCTTGTTCCCGAAACTGAAGAGACCCATGAAAGGACGATGCTACACTACGATTGACGAGATAAAGACGGCATCGAAGGAGGAGCTGAACAAGATAAAAACAAAAATTATTTTTTGAAGTGCTTCGAAGATTGAAAAAAACGTTGGCACAACTCCCTACGATAAAGGATAGAGTTAACGACTGCACTTATCGCCTCCTTCCAAAATTTGTATCCTCATCAAACATCTATCTTGCTAAGGACTTCAACAACGTTTTAAATAGGAAAGCACGGCCTAGAACACTTTCAGTTATCTTTCGTTGTCTCATTTTATTTAAACAACTTGATATGCCTCCTTACTCCAAATTTCATCAAAACACTTCCTTTGCAATCAGGACTATGCACCTCTGCAAAGAAAAAACATCGAGAGATGAATACAGAAAAAAACAAGAAATCGTTGCTATCCGTAACATGCTTCAAACCTCTCAAAATAAATTGAAATTTATGTGGATTCCTGGTCACATGGAAATCAGAGGTAATGAAAATGCTGATGCCGCTGCTAAAAGCGTAGCAAATATTCCATCCTTTTTTCATCGTCATCTAACTAAACAAGACATAATTTCCGAGATATACAGACGGCGTAATTCCACTCTCCTTGATGACTGGAAACTCTACACCCACCACTATGCTTCCGTTAATCACAAGAGGATAAAACGCAGCTTTCCACCTATTTTGCCTTTAAAAATGTTGAAACCTTTTATTCGTTTACGGCTTGGTCACACCATACTCACACTCTCATCTTTTGAGTCGTTCTACACCAAACAAATGCCCCAAATGCCACGGACAATTATCACTGGAGCATATATAATATTATCATCCTGCCAAAATATACAAATGCCTTTCAGCATAGCTTTTGGATGTTCATCCCTTCTTGATCTACTGAAAGAGACCTCGTCAAATAATAAAAAAAACAATGTACAACTACCTTAAATCAAATGATTTGCTAAGACAGAGATAACTAGATACGCTATATATGTACTAATTTGCAATCTTACTTCTATCCAAAATTTAATAATATTGTAACTTTTGTAAATTCGTATTTCATAAGTATTCAGATAGCTGATGGCCTTCGTTGCTAGTGCTGCGATTTTAAAACTTGTATAAATAATATAAAAAAATAAAAAAATAAATAAAAATTCTCTAAAGTTAATATGCAAAACTAAACTCCTCAGAATTAAGCAACTAATACTACTTATGTAAAGTTATAGTTATTGTTCAGAGATTATAAAACTACTTATGTAATATAAATTTTAAACTAAACTTATAAAAACTCTCTAAACCTACGTGATCTTATATCCATCATCTACACATATACATGTACTTAAATTTGAGTCTGTTGAAATGAATTATAGATAAATGATTTATAATAAATACAGGGTCCGCCATATAACTTTACGGAATTAAAAATGCTATAAAAAAGAAACTACTCAATATTTTTCCAAACTGTTTTTTTTATTTTGAAGTACAATCCTTCCGGTTAATGATGGAACACAACTTCATTCATATGGCTGCCTCGGCTAGCCACCAAGGTCTTTACGCAAAATTCGTCTCAATGATGTCTCCGAAATGTCCAATTGTTGAGAACGACGGTGAACTGATGTTCCTGGTGATTCACGAACACTCTCGGCCACAGCAGCAATATTTTCGGGTGTACGCACAGCAACCCAGTTTCTCTAACTTTTTTCGCAAAGTAACGCGCATACGCTTCATTCGGTGCTTTTCTTCTTCCCATTGCCGTACGTAATTTTCGTACACATTCTGAAACATTACCATGATTTTCAAATTTAATGTCGCAATATTTCTCAGCGTTCTTTGAGCGTATACACAACCATTTTCGTTCTGTCAAATCAGATGACAGCTAAGTGTTACTATTCTTCAAATAATACCTAATTCAAATCCGTAATGATAGATGGCGGGCCCTACAGCCATTAATTCATCTTTACGTTTATAATGACTAACAACTTTTATAATTCTTGCAGCTATGCCTCGATAACACTTAGTTACACAGATACGTCCGTAAGGTCTTAGTGAAAGTTGCCCAGACTATAGCCAGCAAATTTGGATGATGCGAGTCCTTAGCAGTGATGATGCTTGAAATTTTAAAATTTTCCTTTTTCGAGCCGAATTATAACCCTACTTAAAGTCAACAAAACAATATTTTTAGCAACGTTTTTATTGTACAACTCCTTATCTTCTGGGACTTCTGTTGACGTTTGGAACCTTACAACAATTATATTAGATATAAACATATATCTTTTAAAAATTCCTTCGAGTCTTTTTCATCTGGTTTTCAAGTAAATTGCATTTATATAAACTTCTTAAAAGTCAAAAAAGTACCCCTCCTACGTTGGCTGTGTAGCTGACATTGTGTTGTTTCAATTGATGTAGTGACTTACAGCACCTTGTTCAATCTTCAGGGATTTCACAAGGTAGCGTCCTAGGACCACTTCCCTTTATAGATTCAATCAAGGCGAATTGAGTACTGATGGTGGTGGCTTTCCAAAACCGTTAATTTATTTTGCGCGATTTTGACAAGTCTGACGTCAGATCCCTTCACAATACAAAACTAACAAAAGTTGGAGAAATTACATGTTTGTGAAAATTCAGTGAATGGCTTGGTAATATTGTGATTTGATTTGTAAGATTTAAACTAATCAAACTGATGAAAAGGAAGTGTCGTGTGTTAAATTTTGAAAACACAAATGGATATAAAGCCTCCAAATGCAGTCTGCTTGCGTTTTTATGCAGAAGACGCCGTAGGAAGAACACGTGTGTGTGGATATGTGTGTACAACTTCTTGTGTTTGGTAATTTCTATTGCTTTCGCCTATTCTTCTTCCTCACAAATAAGTGATTCCCCTTCCTTATGTTCGTTTATTCATGGGCTGTGACGACACAGAGAATTCTGAAGACGCATCCATGTATTCTATCATCCTTGACGTGGATGTTTTAAACGTTTTCTCTATAATAAAAAACACTTTGGATGCACCTGGATTTCAAGATGATATTGATAAACTTTCTTTGTTTTGGCTAAAGCATCACTTTTCTTAAAATTTTAGCAAATATTTTCAGGTAAAATACCCGGTACTAGTTATTATATGGTATATCTACTAATATTCTGAATTGGGCCGAGGAAATAAAAGGCCTATTCTTTGCTGACCTTTAAATTACCATTTAAATACATATACTTTTGAGTTACTATTTACCTCAATGATTCGGTCACATTTGGGGTGTGCGTTGAGGTTCATTTAAAGAGCGTCTAATCAGATTAACATAAATAGGGTAGAACTTGTTCAGATTCGGCCCTCGTTGTTTAAACTTTACATATGTCATACCTTAGTATTTTGCTCGTCTAATGGTCTTAAATCTTAAGGCTCTCGATAGCCGTCGATCCGTATTGTGCTTATCTTTTTCTTATGATGTTATTAACCGATTATCCTCACTTGTAAGAAATTATTTTTAATGCCCCCAGCCGATCTCGTTCAAATTTTCTTCCTTTTTTATTGCCAACGGTATTCTGCCTTTCTCTGCCAAAGGCCGTTTTAAGTTATTCTGTACTTATACAGTCTGTTAATCTTAAAAAACATATACGAGTTGTTGGTAAAAATGTATAAGTGGTATAAGTGGTTACATTAACCTCGTTCTTGCCATCTGTTTCTACTGAAAATATCATAGAATATGTTGCCAAACATCCAGGTTTAAGTAAATTACTCTAATGTAACATCAATTGATTGGAAAAGACAAACGAGACAGACAGGGATGCTATAAACACTTTATTGGTGGTGGGGTCCATGAGCAAAATGCGTGCATTCGTAATCTTTCTTGCAAATGATCACTTACCGCTTAATGTGCTGGGGATCCCCCGCCATTCAATTTCCAAACGCATAGCGGTGTTCATCGGTCACTGGATGATCGCAACTCAAGCGGGGAATCTTGGATTTCTGTACAATCCCCATTGCAAAAGCTGTAGGAATCCTGCAGAGAAAGAGACTGTTGAACCCTCTCTTTGCAAATATCCGGGTCTGGTGGCTTGGCGCTTGATTAATGTTTTGGCGTTTTGGGGATAGCCTGAGGCAGTCCTTTAACCCTGATCAGTTTTCTCTCCTCAACTACATCAACAGTACAGGATGACTGAAGATGGTTTTCTTCCTTTAAGTTCTGTAATTTTTCGCAGGTTTTGGTCTACATTATGGTATCAAAACGGCACTCTAGTGCTACCTGTAGCGAACCTGAGGTACTCTTGCCATCTAACCGACCTACTTAACTGTTTCATAAAATGTAATTTTTCGTTCAAGTGTTTTTTTAATTCCTTGTAAATAACATTCATCGATTTCTATTTTTTTTTTTCATTTTGTATTGGATAACCTTTACTTTATACCATACTTACTTACATATTTGCAGAAAAGTTAATCGAAAGAAGCCCTAGCAAACAAAATCCCACTAGAAATAAAAAGTGGATTGTATTAAAAAATTGTTTAAATATCTAACGTTTGTAAAGTTATTTGTTTTTGTCCCACGACAACCGAATAATACTGCAGAGAGGATTAAAACCATAGAAGAGTAATCGTTTCTTCCGGCCACCAATCCTTGGTGGGATATAGGGCATCAAGAGGTCTATTCATTGTAAAAATAAGCCACAAAATACCTGAAAATATTAAAGAAACCTCACCATACTGACAGTTTTACAAAAAGAGTACCTTATCTAGTTGCATAACTTCAAATATAGCAAATAAGTCGTTCCCTTAACAAAAGAGTCTCGCTTAACAAACAAAAACTCATAAATTAAATTGAACATAAGCATAACACATTTATTAAAAAAAAACCGCACATTCTAAAGACAATTTGTCACGCATACAAAGTTCTTTAAGTGATTCAATAAAAATTTGGTGTTTTATTTTCTTTAAAAGGGCATTTTAGTGCGTGTTTATATCCAAAGCTAGGCAACACTGCAGTAGCGAGAGAGAGATATTTGAGTGCCGAAAGCAGAAGAACACCAACAACACCTGCAATCGCGGGCAATGCCACCAGACGTTAAAAAAAAGTAAAGCTGAGTTAATTATTTAACTAATTATTAAAAAATGTATATTTTACAAAATTATAAACATTACATTTTAATTAGAACAAGCTAGAAAAATGTCATGAAGAAAGAACTAAAACTCCGAAACTAAATAACAAAACAAAAAATGCTAAATCAAGATACGAAAATGGTAATCTGGCTATAATGGTGCTAAAATCACGTAACTCGTAGTCAAATTCGCTGAGAGCAAAGTAACGGGACCACGATAGGCGCCATCTCATTATTCTTTCATCATGAAGACAACCGCCGCGAAGATTCGGCATTACATTACACGATTTAAAAAACAAATCACTGAAAACAACTAAGCTGAACTGTGATCACAGATCTCTATGGTTAAAGATGACTGTTGCATTCCACCCTCACTAGCCAATCAACAATGTGTTGTGCACGTGTACGTAATCGCATCTATGTATAAGCATTTATATACATATATGAACATATTAGGTGTAAATTTCAGCCATTTCCGAATTGCGGTAGCGCAGACTATTTCACCGGCAAAAGTTTATTAGTGAACACAATTTGAAGTGCTCTCTCTCTCTTTCGTTCCAGCACATGGATGTATCTGTGTATGTATGTATGTAGGTACTCGTATCTAACCAGCATTAACAACGAAACATTGAGGATGTTCGAAAAAGCATAGTATGGCTTACAGGACTCATTCATTAATGTATATACATATGCATACATGCTAATACGACTGTGGAGTTTGCCCATAAGCTTTATAGTAAAAGGCAGCCGGTAAATTTGAGTTTCAGATACATCTGCCGAATTCTCATATACTCGTATACCTACATATTTGCATATTACATATTTACATGCGCACGGACATTCATATATAATAATATATTAGTGCTTATGCATGTATGTACATACCTATTTTATAATGTTCATAGGAGCGATATTTCTTTCTCGTTACTACTGCAATCAATAAATGGTCGTATATACAAATGCAGCCAAGTCTTTACTGTTTTCATTCCTTTTTTAACCGTTGTGGTGATCAGTGTTGCAATTCCAAAACATATTTCTACAATGGCACCCCCAAAATTAAAAAAAAAACTGTTGTACTGTTCAAACTTTTAACTAGCACATAGTTTATTGAAAAAATTAATTATATTTTTAAATTCGAATGATGAAGATTAATCTCCAATAACAACTCCTAAAATATTTGCTTTAATTTTCTTATAAAAGCAATACATTCGACCACAGCATAACGGCAATACTGGTCGCGATCATTACAATGTATGAAATGTATAGTGCATAATTAAAAACTGCTGAGGCATAGGAATACATTGTTTTTGTTGTTATTGTACGTGTACAAACACAAACATGTGTATTTACTGCCGATGAATGGGAGCTTACGAACCGTAATGAAAATGGAAAAAACCGCCCGTTAAATTGCTTTCTCTATCGGTTAGTGAACTCTTTTTATCAGGTGCGCTTTAAGTAAAGTCAAACAAGAGTGTCAAACGAGCAACGGAAATATTTTCAATCATAAATTTATGTATGTAAGAATGTATATTTTTTCATAGACATTTTAATAAGTTTGCAGAATTAACAAACAAAGATTGTAAAATTAAGCATAATAATACTTAATCTTACATTCTCAACATTAAATTAAACAACCTTGTTTTAACTATGAAAACCCTTGAATTAAAATTGGCAACATGATTTAAAAATGCATTTTTAATTCAAAGTTCTAAGAATCTTAAATTAAGGTTGAGCCGTTTGATTTACGTATGGTCAACCTTAGATCGAGTGGAGTATGCTTGATTTTGCAATGCTTTGAATAACGGAATATTCCGTAAAAATTTTATTCAGAAACACGCAAATAAAGCATTCAAAGCGAAATAATATAATATGTGAATTATATTTAAAAAGTAAGCTACGAGAAAACTGTTGGACTTTACTGTCATTCTCAATTTATGCATATTTGATATATGTATGTTTTAATTGTATAGCGGCGCAGGTAACAAATAAAAGCCTCTTCAAATATTTACGCATTGATGACATATAAGAAGCGATTCCTCCTCCTGGACTACGGACAGAATTTCGGGAAAAATTATTTATGTGGAGGAAAAAAGATATACTAATCTTATTTATGACTACCTTTAAAATATTTCTTCCAACACAGTTTGGGATTGGCGATGAAACTATGTTGATTTCCGGCAAAGTGAGCGAGTGACGTAACAATAATTTATATATTTTTCACATATGACTAATCAATCATCATCGAATGTGCAAAAAGACCTGAAGGTAAATAACAAATTCCTGTACAAATAATTATGACTTTATTTCGGGTGGGTGTAGTGGTGACAGAGTAAGGGGTGTTGGAATATAGAAAGTATAATAGTTCAATGTTAATATAAATTAAGACCATTCTACCTTAATTCAAACTTAATGAAGAATGAATAATTTTATTTTAAGAATTACTTTTTTTTAATTAATACGAATCAATGTTAATTGAAGCATAAACAATCTTAAACTAAAAATATTACATACATACATATCATAATCCCATTATAAAATCAATATTGTTCGTAGTTGGATTAAGAATTGTCCACTTTGATCGGAAATCATGGCGGTTTATACATAATTTTACACTTTTTTCCCTTAATGTATGCATATCTATATTTAATCCGCATTCAGGCTTTAGCTTCTTTACTTTGTGAAAAAATCTACATAAATTTGTCCCAGAAGCTTCGTATTGATGTTATCCCATTGATGGCGTAGATAGTTGCCAGCGCTTAAATAATTTCATCGCATAAGTTAACAATAAGAACTACCGTTTGAACTAGCCTAAAGAACTAGAAAAACTGAATTGAATATAAACACAGGTACTAAAATGTTTTTTACAATCGCATACTTCGAAACTCACTAGTCTTAATAGAAAACATTTCATTTGGAAATTCGGGAAAATGGACGTGACTTATACAATATTTGGCTGTATTTTATGAAAATTTAATATCCGAAATGAAATTTAAAAAATTTAATTTGAAAAAATGGTACTACCCCTTGCACCTTGACAAAAAGATACCAATTAAAATTTTTTAACCCTAGGGTAGACACCCCTTTTCATGAAGCATGAATAATCGCATGACAATACTTTTAAAAAACTTAAGTGAACGTTCGCCAATTTTAAGTAATTTCTCGCAGGCGGCAATGCTCGGTCATTCTAGGATTAATATATTCGAGTGCGTAGAGTTTCTCTCAAGCGTACGACAGCGAGCGCTGCCTGGGGGTCTAATTGATGGCATACATCTTGATGTTGCTCCCCAAATGAAAGAACCTCTACATTTTCAAAGTGAAACCACTTAGGCATAAATGAAACCACGATGTCATAAATTGAGTGAGAAATTTTTAGAATTAATTGTGTCACATGAGTAAAAAGAAAGAAATAATATGAAGAAAAGGAGATAGAGAAGCAACGTATACACAAAGATGCAAAGCGATAGAATAAGCATTTTCTAAGAATCTACAAATCAATTATATAGAAAACTATTTACTTACATATATCTAATTAATTTACATGATGTGAAGCTTTCCCAGATTTCGAGTTGCTTCTGGGCCTGACACAATGGGTCCGTTGCGGCAACGAATTTGAATGAGAGCAAAATATGATACATCATGTTCTGTGTGATTATATGTTACTCCATATACGGTACGTATGTGGCACCTTCGACTCAAATATATTATATCACATAGGCTGAAGAGTTCCGAGCCTAACACATATATGCCACTAGTTTTATTGCATTCACCTCTTTTTCAATTAGTACTAACCTTAAAAAGACAGCTGTTAAAACTTCATGATATTCTATTAGTTCGAGAATTATTGTGCTGAGAGTTACGCTATTATTGCCATGAAAAAGCTCCTCATAAAAATATCTGCCGTTAGGAGTCGGCTTGAAACTGTAGGTCCCTCCATTTGTAGAACAACATCAAGACGCACACCACAAATAGGAGGAGGAGCTCGGCCAAACACCTAACAGAAGTGTACGCGCCAATTATTTATTTTTTTTTTTTTTAATCAAAAAGAATTTCGTGTTTTAATTTTACACTGCTTCTTGGTGGGGAAAAATACCGTTCGAAGCAATGGCTTCAAAAGTCTTATGGGGACTCTGCTCCATCAGAAACATCAATAAAACGATGGTTTGCTGGCCTTAAACATGGTCATAGAGACACCGATGATGCTCAACGAAGTGGACGTCCAAATGAGGCGGTAACACAGGAAAACATGAAAAAAAACTTGTGTTTGAACAGTTGCGAGAGTTGAAATTGAAAAGGTCAAGCCAAGGAGCACCAGGAGATTTGGTGGCTCCTAAGACGCTCAGGCTAAAAAGGACATCGTATTTAAAGCTCTGGAAAGAGGGTAGATAGTCAAGGAGGGAAGGAGAAAAGTATCAGAGAAAGCGATAGGAAAGAATAGAGACAGAGATATTCATAGTTAGTCCTGTGAGAATTTTCCAGATTCTTTGGCAAATCTGTAAATATCCTCCAGTTTTAGAGAACGACATCGGAACCCAAAATTCGTAGCCGTGCTCTAGCAAAGGTAGGACCCTCACAGAGAAAGTGCTCAGTGCTATGCGCCTCCTCCAAGCACGACAGGCACTCAATGATTCCAATGGTGGTTATATGCTGACCCCATGGGTTGTGTCCTATAATGATACCGACCATCAACCGAAGGCCTTTCCTTCCAAATTGTAGTAGACAGTTTTCTATCTGGACTTGTCACAGAACACTTTGCAGTTGTGCAGCGTTCTAGACCGGACCATCGCTCTTTATGTATATTGCCTACATAATCGCTCATCCTATTCATGATTCCTGCGGAACTGATTCCGATTATTGGCTCTGGCCTTTCTGGGGGAAACGCTGATCTACGGTTGACCAATTCATCGGCAATTTCGTTTCCTTGAACACTGGAGTGTCCTGGAACCCATATAAGTACAAGCCTTAGAGGTTTGCTTCGCGTTCAGTGCAGCCTGACTATCACTGAAAACTTCAATCTGTTTTCCGCTCCATCTCCATTCGATTATCCATTCGGCTACTTTCAGGATGGCAAAAATTTCCGTTTGCCGTTTCTCCCATAGCATAATGACACTTATTACTATCGTTTAAGTACCATCCGGCTCCAGACCCTATTTCATTCTTGGGCCCATCGGTAAAGAAAATATCCATCAAGCCTCCCTGCAGGCATTCTGGACTGCTCCATTGCTCACGCAAATCTGACATCAAATTTCCTTCCCAATGAAACTGTGGGTATCAGGTTGTCTTTAGGTGCCAAAAACAGTGGATACTGCTCAGATAGCGTCTTAAAGATTTCTCTGTGTCCCAAAGTTCCGTCTTCGTGCCAGAAACCATATTTATGAAGTCCACACATTGCTTTTATTTTAATGCATTCAAGCGAAACATTTAGGGCATCACCATCGGTTGTACTCATGGCACCCGTGATGCATAAACATACACTTCTTTGCAGCCTGTATAGTTCCCGGATTGTGGACTTAACCATGCTCCATTGCGACCAGACGACAGAGGCGTAAATGATGATTGGTCTGATAAGTGTTGTGTATATCCAAAGGACCACAGAGGTTTCAAACCCCATGTTTTACCAAAGGCTCTGCGGCATTGTTGGAAAATCCTTAATGCGCGATTCACCTTCAGGGAAACGTGTGTCTCCCAGAAGAAGCTGACTTATCCAAGATTACTCCTAGATATTTAACTTCATCGGAAAGAAAAAGTGTCACACCTTTCAGTATTGGAAGATTGAGTCTAGCCAATTTCCGTTTTCTCGTAAACAAGACTGTGGTTGATTTGTTCGGATTAACGGAAAGACCTTGTCTCATGCACCAGCCATCGATTGTGTCCAGAATGCTCTGCACTTTCGTACAAAGCCTCCTTAGGGATTTATCGGATGGTAGTGCACCGACATCGTCCGCATATGCTTCGCCATGAAAACCGAGTTCCTGCATCTCCGCTAGTAGAAAGTATACGACCAGCACCACAACAGCGGAAAAAGAACACCACCTTGGGGGCATCCTTGCTTGGCCCTGACGATGATTAGTTCATCACTGTTCTGAGCATCGGTTAACATCAGAGAGCATGGAATATAGCCATTTTACAATGGTTTGATTAACTCCGTGTCGTTCGACAGAAGAACATATTGAGTCGAAAGTGGCATTATCAAAAGCCCCTCAATGTCCACGAGCACGCCCATTGCGTATTCATCAGCTTCCAGCCCGGCTTCCATCTTGCTAACAAGATCGTGTAAGGCTGATTCACATGATTTTTCACTCTGGTAAGCGTCAACTGTCAAACTGATTGGTCTAAAACTTTTTGCTAGGGAATAGTCGCGTTTTCCTGGTTTCGGAATAAATACTACCCTTACGCGTCGCCATTGGGATGGTATATACCCAAGTGTACGACAGGATGTGAAGATCCTTTTCAGGGCCTCAATCAGCCTGTCTCCTCCTTTTTTAAGCATTGCTGGATATATTCCGTCAGGTCCAGGGGACTTAAAGTTCTCAAAGGGAGACAAGCACAACCTTATCGATTCTTTTGTCACTATCCGACTAGCAATATACCAGCTGTACCTAGAGGTTCCACCGATGCTACCGTTATTGTTTACACCACGCTCTACTTCAAAGAGAGTTCTACTACCCGGAAAATGGGTTTCGAGTAGAGCATTAAACGTTTCCGATTTGGAAATAATGTATGCATCATCAGGTTTTCGAATGGAATCCAGCCTTACTGAGCGGTCTAGATGAAGGACCTTAAAAAGTCTCGCTGTTTCCCTCATTTCTTTGACGTTACTGCAGAAATTTCTATAGGATTCAAGTTTGGCTTTCTGTAGTTTTTTCTTATATTCTCTCTGTGTAAGTCGATGATTACCCCAGTCCTGTTCTCTTTGGGTCTTTAAGGTCTTATTAAGAAGTTTTCTGGACCGTATACGAAGCTTTGAAAGTTCAAGGTTCCACCAAGAAACCGCTTTCCCCTGTGGGGGTCAGTGGGCACAGTTGCAATTGATTAAAGTACCATCTAATGAGTGAGTGTTGTTAGCTAACATCGTAAAAATATCAAAAGAACATATTGGCGTTATATTGCATGACTATTTTACTATGAGAAAGATCTGTTCAAAGTGGTTGCCCACTGTTGACCAAAAACAAGACAGGCCGCCGTAGCCGAATGGGTTGGTGCGTGACTACCGTTTGGAATTCACAGAGAGAACGTAAGTTCAAGTCCCGGTGAAAGACCAAAATTAAGAAAAACATTTTTCTAATAGCGGTCGCTCATCGGAGGCGATGGCAAACCTCCGAGTGTATTTCTGCCATGAAAAAGCTCCTCATAAAAATATCTGTCGTTCGGAGTCGGCTTGAAACTGTAGGTCCCTCCATTTGTGGAAGACCCACGCTACAAATAGGAGGAGGAGCTCGCCCAAACACCCAAAAAGTGTGTACGCCCCAAATATATTATATATAAATATATATAGTTGGACCCGAGACTTCTTTGAATACGGTATAACTTGGTAATCAATCTATATACCTTCTTTCAATGTTCTCTGTAAAGTCCCATCAGCAGCATCCTGGAAATTTCTTCAGTGCAAGATGTATCAATAGCATCATTTCATTTTCGGTTTCAGAATCAGAAATAATCCTCGCTTTTTTTACTAGGGCCTGCTGGATCTACTCTATTTCATTTTCTCTCTATTTCACGTGCCGACTCCGAATGGCAAACATTTTTTATGAGGAGCTTTTCATGGAAGAAATACACTGGGAGGTGTGCCATTGCCTGCCGAGGGGAGACCGCTATTAGAAAAAAATGTTTTTGATTTCAAGTTTCACGCACCAACCCAATCGGCTAGGGGCGGCCGCCATAATAATTAAATGTAAAATATACGAGTATATCCAGTATATTCTTGTTAGACCAAATTTCTGTTACAAGAAATTTATTTTATAAAATTATACTATTTCACCAAAAGAGTTCTGTCCTCATACTGTATAAAACGGAATGAGTTGGGTAACTAAGACACATTTTGACACCACCTAACTAATAAACGAATAAATAACGAATTCAAAAGAATTTTTTGTTTCGCTTTCAGATCCCCTTTCTGATACGATTCCCTCGAATGATGCAATAAGCTTGAAGTCTTTACAAAGCAAAAGCAATGCTCTTTCACTCTACTTTCATACCATCATTGATTTGTTGATTTTTCGTTTTCTAAGCAAATGTTTAAATTGTCAGCGAATGAATTATATATGTAGCTAAGTATTACAGTTAATTTCTCCTCTGGTAGTCTGTACGAATTACTAAGAATAAATAAATATTAGATCTCGCCCCATCTTCTAGAACATATAACAGCTTTAATACACAATTATAATAAAATACCGAATAATAGAAAAAGTTTGTTTTGAGCTGTCGACCCTCGATAGGCAATGGCAAACCTCCTAGTGTATTTCTACAATAAAAAAGTTCAGCATAAAACAACATCTGTCATTCGGGGGTGGCATAAAACTTTAGGCCCCTCCATTTGTGGAAGAACATCAAGACGCACACCATAAATAGGAAGAGGCCAAACACCCAGCAAAGGCTATAATAGCCAATTATATATAAGTATATTATATATGTACAATAGGTATATATATATCTATTCAAAACTATGAATATGTAACTTAACATCTCATAAAACTGATAGGCATACACCACAAACACTGCAAACATGTATTAAATCGCTCACAAATATATTTTGACATAACGAGCACCATATACTTTTTAGTAATTGTAGTAAAATATGCAACATCTAATGAATTTCTAATATCTGGCTGACTTGGCCACGGCAGGCATTCACAGCTTTTTACATTTTGTCAGCCAAGCGAAAGGACGAAAGCTAATACACATGATAATGTACTCAGAAGTATTTACATACGTACATATGTTTATGTATTACTTGTATTTTATCTGTTACAAATAACAACGTAAGTAAAAATTTAATTGGTTAAAAAATTGGTTACTCCTGTTATAAGAAGTTACTATTTAAAATGGTCAATAATCACGTCATCCTACCATATTTACTGCATCTGCAGTATAGAAGAACTTTTTTCCAATTAACTGCAAGACTATCTTCCAGATATTGTTTTGGAAGTGATAGTTGAAATATTTAGAGTTGATAGTGGGGAGTTTGAAAATATCAATAACAGAATTCGGAGGAAAGACAGGGAGCAAAAAATACAATATTTTGAGGTAAAAAGTGGTATAATTCAAAATCATAAAAAATTTACATTTGCGCTTTACAAAAAGTTTTTCAAGATAAAAATTGGTATAAACTAAAATCCTAAAAAATTGACATTTGCGCTTTACAGAAAGTTGTTCCAAAATTGATGCTATGGCGTTGAAACCCATATTGCAATATTTAATTTAATCTTTTTTAAAGCCTATATATGGCATTGCAAATGGAATTTAGCCGTTTTGAAAAATTGTGCAAAATCAAACAACATTTTTTGATATTAGTTGAAGCACACTGCTCCAATGGAAACTGAAATGCCAATACGAGATCAATCTCAAATGGACAAATGAGTTCACAACAATGAGGAAAATGCAACGGCTTTAGCTGAACATGTACGAATTGTGCTCCTACAGAATCCAATAACCCATGCATCAGCACTCTCGGAGGTGCCGGATTATAATAAAATGAGTCGCTGGCACTTTGACCAATCGAAATAACAGAGGCTATTAAATAACATCTATGTAAATCAAAAAACGTGCAATATACGGCCAACAAAAATGATGATTGAAATACTCATACCAAACTATGTTTAGTACACATGAGAAAACCTTTTATGTCGTTATCCAAATAAGGCCACTTCCCCTAGCAGTTGAATAATTGTCCTAGTTCTATGTCTTACAAAGCTGTTTGAGAAGCTTCTTATGCTCAAACTTGGGCCTCGTCTACTAACTAATAATATTATCTTAACTCACCAATTTGGTTTTTGGAAAAAACATGGGACGATCGAAGAAGTAAATTGTATTACACCGTAAATCTGTAGGGCGTTTTGTCATGAAAAATCCACAAACTCTTAAAATCATTTATTTATGAAAGAAAATTCGGAATAAAGATCAAAACTACTATCTCCAATGGTCACACTATTATGGCAGGTGTGCCACAAAGCAGTAATCTTATATTATTATATATTCCTATATGTCACCAACCACATCGCAATACTTTGTCGCTCCAGTTGCCCACCACTTCTAATAGGGCCGTCACAATGATTCCGTATCATCTGTTGCGGCAACGAATTTGACTGACAGCAAAATAGATGATATGTATTTGCGGCGCACGTATGCCGTATCCCTTATCTTTTCAATAAAAGCTTTAAAGAGTATAGGAAACGCCAAATTTAACAAAGTGGTCCTGAAAAATTAATGTGTGTCCCGATCTCGACGTTATGATCACACTCACCGTTGCGACTAACATATTCTATTAAAACTATTTTCTCTTCAATAAGTATTAATTTTATAATACATATATTTCACAGCCAACAAAAACCTGTTTATACACAACGAAATAAATTGCTTTCACGACAAGAACATCTGTTTTATAAGCTCCAATACTTTCATTGTGGCACCACGGTGCGTTTGGCACGTCGCGTCAGTCAAATCTGTTGCCGCAACAGACGGAACAAACCCATTGTGTCAGCCCTATATGTCGTAGACCACTGACTTGCGAAGTGGCGCATATAGTACACACTCGTATAAACGAGTTAAAATGCAAGTACAATTACTTTGGCACTAAATATTTAAACACATAAGAAAAACCCAACCATATACTAAAGCCAATCCGGACATAATGGTCCGAACAATTTGGGCAACAGCCGTATCGAAATTACTCAACGAGCGCAATCAAAAATTCTGAGAGCAATCACTGGAACGCCGTGGTATACTTTAAATGGTAGCAACCGCAAAGATCTGTAAATTTCACAGTGAAAGCAGAAACAATGCAAAAAATGTCAAGATATAAAACTAAACTGTCTACACATCCCAATCAAATTGCAAAATCTTTTAAAAAGTATCACCACTTTCTCTATTCTTTATGGATTTTTGTTGCTGTTAAAACTCCCGAAATAGTGATTTTATCACCGCAAGAAAAATGAAATTAAGAGTCTACCCAATCAGTATTAAAGTCGTCGAAATGCTTGATATCAATATCGGAAATCTTTGTTCGGAAAACTTTTTAGTTTTTGTTTTGTACAGCTCGTTTTATGAGCATATTTTTAAATTCAATTCCTTCCAATAACTTATTTAACTTTCAACTTGTAGTAAGATTCTAATACCAGCTTATGAATAAAAAAATTATCCAGGCTTAAAAAATTGGTATTGTAAAAACAGGATATTACACCGAAACATTCAAAAGGCTCTCCGCCGCCTCCTTGTATTTTGAAAATTATACAGTCACAGCGTACATTGAAAATAACCTCTGGAAACTACTTTTCCGGTGACTACATGAAGAAGTAATAAAAGCGTTTATTTTAAGAACTACAGAATATATATGTAAAATTATTACAATAGAAGTAGTCAAAACAAAATATGTTATTTTGTAGGATCAAGAACTCTTATTGTGTAACTTTTTCTGTGACTTTTTCTGTTTTTCTTAGCTCTTCCAGTTGATATAATTGAAAAGATTTAATCACTTCTTAAGTACCTCTACAACCCAAATTCTAAAGATAAAGAAAAACAAATTTCGTACGCATTCATAAAATATCAATGCAGGATACGCATCCATATGTGGTCGCATGTAAATTGAATATTAGTTATACGAGAGTTTACAATGAGCCGGTGAAAAATGTGTATATTGCTGCTCAAAACGTTAAACTAGTATGAAATGTATTAAGTAGTTACAATAATACAAGGTTCTTTAAAATTAAACGTCAGTTGTCTATTAAAACAATCATATTTTGCATACTACGTCTGGACAGAAGCCATTTCGTATTTTAATTTAGCGAAATCTTAATTTGGTTTAAATTACTAAAAAACGCTTATAACATCAACAAAATAATGTATTTTATCATGGAAATAATTAAGCATCGCACAATTTACTAACCAATTTTCACAGGAAACCTTCTTTACATGGTCGGCATCCGCTCATTTGCGTACACATTTATGCTCACTGTGTGAGGTACTTTAATGTAAATTTGATCATATAATCCACCACATTAAATATACAATAAGCACTGGACCTATTTTGCATACACTTCCAATTTATTATGATAATAATACTGATTTTTTTTTTTTTTTCAATACAGTTTAATACTAAATGTTCTGTTTTCAATACTCTGGATCACATTCTACTCCGATATTTGTATATAACACACTAGACAATACGAATATGAACACCTCAATTTTTGTCTATTATTCTCACTCGTTACCTTTCGCGTTGATGCTGGAGCGTCGGCCTTTAATGTATTTTTGTTTTTTTTTTACTTATTTTTTTCAACTCTTTACCACTAGCAATAATTTTCAGGCGAACCTCCGTCCTTTTTATGAACTATGCATATATGAGTGAGTGCTACATGCGCTTTTTTGCTTTCTGATTTCATAAATACTTAGAAGTTGTCGCTATCACTACACCGCTCATTGTATTAATACAAGCGTATATATCGCTGTAGTAGGATTCATCGATAGTAGTAGTATAATACATAAAATATGTATGTATATGCAAACACTCGTGCATTTTCACTTCCTCATTGCACTTTTGTCATTCACTGCTGCTCTCACTTGTTACATATTTTCAAACAATTGTGGGATGTGCGCAAACTCACTCACTCTTATTCTCTTTTTACATTCACTCCGATAATATTTTGTTATCCTTTCTCTAGTTTCGGGCTCCCAACTTTATTCTACTGAATTATTTCCAGGCACAACCGAACTCGGCCAGCTACGAACAGCAACTGATTTTATGTTGTGGTGGGCACAATGAGCACTTGTCATTCAGGATGTTCAACTAAACTTTGGGTATATTCGTCTGTTGGATGCTGTTCTCTTTGAGTGGATTTTCTTTCAAGGAAAGATATGAGTTACTATGCGTTCATTTTAGACCAGTTTAGTTTACTTCCTTTTATTTCTTCATAAAACTGGGAACAAACTCACTTATGTATAAATGGCCTCAGACAAATTCGATGCCGCGACGGACCCATTGCGCCAGGCCTATAACACCTTCATTTAGAATATACATATGTATATGGGTTCGAGGATTTATAAACGGCAGTTGCACTTTGAGAGAAAGTTTTTGTTTTGCTACAATTTATAGAAAAACACGATTTTTCCATTTCTTTGTATACCGGAAGATATATTATTGGCGCGTACACCCTCTTTAGGTGTTTGGCCGAGCTCCTCCTCCTAATTGTGGTGTGCGGCTTGATGTTGTTCCACAAATGGAGGGACCTACAGTTTCAAGCCGACTCCGAACGGCGGATATTTTTTATGAGGAGCTTTTTCATGGCAGAAATATACTCGGAGGTTTGCTATTGCCTATTCCGGTAGATATAGATGCTTTAAATTTCTTTGGTTTACAGAAGTTTTCTGAAAGAACCTAACAGAAATATGTACCTTGAGTCCCTATTCCAAAAAACCCACAGCGTTTCTTTGTTTTAGCTTCGTATTCATTAAAAAAAATTAAAAATTCATTTCATTGCATGTTAAGATGAAGCAACAAGTCCTATATTTAGCGCAAACTCTAACCCATAGTATTATTAGCGTTTCCTTTTATTAAAAACAAATGACACCTCATTATATGGCAACATAAGCCTAAATTCCATCAATCTTCTTCATTATATCAACAGCCCTAGCCGACTATAGATATCTTCCTATTGGAGGACTCATAATGGTATGAAAATGGCGCTTTAGTGCTACTTGGGGAGTGCCAGAGTAGTACTTCAACCATTTCACCTACCTACCTATCTAGAAGGTAACATTACGAAAATATTGCTATACAACAAAATGTTGTTTCTACAAATTATGTATTGAATATAATAAAATTGCACGATTTACTTAAATTGTAAATTGTAAATTTGTAAAAAAAAACTTTCGAATAAATATTTTGAGCATGTCTGCACAGATAAGTTAAAATTAGATGGGCAACGCATCTCGTCCCGTTTTGTAAAGGTAATTTTGTGCCCTATGAATTTGCTGAAAAAAACACGAAAATTGTGCAACTCTGAGGAAGGGCAGAATAAATGTGATTTTATTACAAGAAAGGCAAACGCTGTTACTGTTATGATATTCTTTGAAACACTGCTTATCCTTCGCACATTTAGTATAACCCATCTCAATTTACATCTCCGCAGCCATACAACCTTCAGGAGCGTTGTATGAACCATATGTATTTTCAACGATGCGATTGATAAAAATACGATTGATTCTGGCTCTACATTCGTGCTTTTATTTATGGAATAGCTCATCTTTCAAGTAGCCGTGTCGGATTCGATGACAGTGCTTCTAGCGGTGAGTCAAATATTCGATGATTCGGTCCAATATATAATTTTCTATTTTTATTAAACTTTTAATTATAAATGCATACTTATAACATCTTCAGCTTATCAAAGGTCAAGTTTGTCAAATCAAAATTAGTTAAGATAAAAAATTATAGCTTAGGCCTTATATAATATGTATTGTGCCCAATTAGCATGATTCAATACTAAAATGTTTGCTCAGTAAGCAGCTTTCTCGTTTTCTCTTGACAAATCGACTCCCTAGCAAGACAACGGGTTGCTAACTATAGAAATGTTGAGTAAAAGAGGACGAAAAGTAAAATTTTAAGGAAACCCATTTCGTTTTCACAAGGATGAACTTATAAACAATAATTCGCTCAGTATGTTCAGGGCTAGTATGACATGGAACACATCCTAACATACCGCTTACATCAGGATATCATAGAGCATTTTTTTGGGGCAATGCACGCGAAAGATGCAAGATTGACAATCCGAATCCGATGCCTTTGAAATATAGGTTACAAAAGTTAATTTACCAATATGTGGCACATGGACTGAAAATCCTTCTTTTTTTTTGTTCAAAATTAGCTTTATTCATCGACGTAATTCGAAGTTCATGTAGTTT
Source organism: Anastrepha ludens (assembly GCF_028408465.1). NCBI lineage: Eukaryota > Metazoa > Arthropoda > Insecta > Diptera > Tephritidae > Anastrepha > Anastrepha ludens. Next base: position 74,430,995 of record NC_071500.1, read on the forward strand.
TACCTTCGTTTTGATTGACTTGTGACTCCGTACGTCTGTATTGCGTTATTCAACAGTGTACAACCACTTTGAACAGAGCTTTCTCTTAGTAAAATTCTCATACAATATAAAGCCAGCAAGCCAAAGCTATCTTTACGATGTTAGCTAACATAACTCACGCAATTTCACTTTTCAATCAGTCAAAAGTGGATTTTTTATGTTTTCTGGTCTCGTCTGGTTACCGTCTCATTTGGTCGTCCACTGCGTTGTGCATTATCGGTGTTCCTATGACCATGTTTGAAATCAGCAAACCATCGTTTTATTTTTGTTTGTGATGGAGCGATGTCCCCATAAGACTTTTCAAGCCATTGCCTCATTTGAACGGTATTTTCTTCCATCAAGAAGCAATGTAAAATTAAAACACGAAATTCTTTTTGGCTAATTGTTTTGAAAATAACAAAAGTAGCGTAACTCTTAGCAGAATAATCAAGAACTAATGAACAACATCTCATGAAGTTTTAACAGCTGTCTTTTTAAGGTTAGTACTAACGGAAAAAAGGTGAATGCAATAAAACTAGTGACATATATAAGGTTGTCAAAAAAGTCTTGCGGTATTTTTATTGAATTTTCAATTGTTTATAAAATTGGTTATAATAATGCGATTTAAGTCAAATATGCGCCGTTTTGTTCGATGACGGGTTCCCAACGAGATGCCAATTTCATAATGCCCCTCTTATAGAAGCTCGCTTCCCTATTGTCAAAAAACTCGGAGAGCCAATTTTCACAGGACTCTCTTGTGGACAACTTCCGACTACCAAGCTCGTTCGCCATGGACAGAAATAGGTGGTAATCACTTGGTGCGAGATCCGGACTATACGGTGGATGCAAAAGAACCTCCCATCCGAGCTCCCGGAGCTTCTGGCGCGTCACCAAAGATGTGTGTGGCCTGGCGTTGTCCTGATGGAAGACAATTCGGCCTCTGTTGATCAAAGATGGCCTCTTCTGCATGAGTGCTGCATTCAAGCGGTCCAGTTGTTGGCAGTACAGGTCCAAATTGAGCGTTTGGCCATAGGGGAGCAGCTCATAGTGGATGATTCCCTGCCAATCCCACCAAACACACAGAAGAACCTTCCTGGTCGTCAATCCAGGCTTGGCCACCGTCTGGGCAGCTTCACCGCTTTTCGACCACGACCGTTTGCGCTTCACGTTGTCGTAAGTGACCGACTTTTCATCGCCAGTCACCATCCGCTTCAAAAACGGGTCGATTTTGTTGCGATTCAGAAGCGATTCGCATGCATCCATACGGGCAAAAATGTTTTTTTGCGTCAAGTCGTGTGGCACCCATACATCGAGCTTCTTTTTGAATCCAAGCTTCTCCAAATGGTTTATAACAGTTTGATGACTCATGCCCAGCTCTTGGCCGATGCTACGGCTGCTACTATGCCGGTCTCTTTCGATCAATTCAGCGATTTTATCGCAATTTTTGACGGCAGGCCTTCCGGACCGTGGCGCATCTTCGATCACCTCTGCACCAGAACGAAAACGTTGAAACCATCGTTGTGCGGTGGAAATGGAAGCTGTATCGAGTCCATAAACTGCATAAATTTTATTGGCAGCATGAGATGCGTTTTTGCCTTTATCGTAGTAGTACTGTAAATATGCCGTATTATCTCTTTATTTTGCTCCATGTTTGCGACGCTATAACTCACGAACGGCTAAAAGCAAACAACAATTAATCAAACACGTGTTAGCACGTGAAAAGAGCTTTCCAAAAAGCTCTAGCGTGAACCGATGCGACGAATACAACTAGAACTACGCGCTTGCGGAAATACCGCAAGACTTTTTTGACAACCATGTGTTAGGCCCGGGGCTTTTCAGTACAAGTGTTAATTAATTACAGCCCGTAACACAGAGGACGCAATGGAATACCTGCAGACTTGATTATAAGAAAGCAAGGATTGACGATGGAACGATGAGCTGTATGAGCTTTTCGACGACATAGACATAGCGCAGCGAATAAAGATCCAGCGGCTTCGTTGGCTGGGTCATGTCGTCCGAATGGATACAAACGCTCCGGCTTTGAAAGTATTCGATGCGGTACCAGCTGGTGGTAGCAGAGGAAGAGGAAGGCCTCCTCTGCGTTGGAAAGATCAGGTGGAGAAGGACTTGGCTTCACTTGGTGTGTCCAATTGGCGCCGGTTAGCACAAGAAAGAAACGACTGGCGCGCTTTGTTAAACACGGCCAAAATCGCGTAAGCGGTTATCGCGCCAATTAAGAAGAAGAAGAAGGATTGACGGAACCTATTCCCAATGAGCGTACCTTCACATGGTTGAATGAAGTGTTCCAAACACGTATAAAAGCTTTTTCTAAAACAAGAATCTGCGAATTATTCAACCTTTACACAAATAAATAATAATAATTAATTTAAATAAGTAAACGTAGTTTTTGAAATAGTGAGTGAGGTAAGAATAACATTCTCAATAAAATATGATATTTACATGCAAATATTAATTTAAACTTATTTTTTAAATCGTTCTCCCTTTGTTTCTATTTAAGTAAAAAAAAAAAAACAAAAAAGGTAGCAATTTTACCAAAATAAATTGGCAGACGCCTCATGCCCAATAAATACTACTACTGCTACTACTCACTGCATTAAAAGAACACAACAATTTTCTCTTGCTTTGTTTTAAAGTAAATTGTATAATCAGTAAACCTCATTTTTCTTTTATTTTGTATTTCAATACTACTACTAACTGTTTTGCGTATTTTCTACTACCTTAAGGCAAGAAGGAGGAAATTTTTTCCCCTCAATCCTTCGTAAATGCAACTCTTTAGAAGGGAGTGCCAAAATTCCCTTGTCATTATTTACCTAACCTTCTATAATGGAATCATGCTTCCTTCTTTCTTGCTTTTCAATATTTTGATTAAAAAAAGTTTAGCGAAGAATACTTGTATTTTTATTTTTATTGACAGAAAATAATAAATTTGTCATTGATTTTCTTCCACTTCGAAAAATGTGAACTGATAGAATACTAGGCAAACGCTATAATAACACGGTGCTACAAAATAAAAACTGTAGGCCCCTCCATTTGTGAACAACATCAAAACGCACACCACAAATAGGAGGAGGAGCTCGGCCAAACACCTAACAGAAGTGTACGCGCCAATTATTTTTTTTTTTTTTTACAAAATAAAAAAAAATCGGAAGAACTCTTCAAGAGATATAGTGCACGTTCTAGGTCCAGACCAGTACAACATAAAACTGTGTTTAGAAAATTCAAAACACCCTCAATTTTTTTATTTATGGTTAAAACCCCGATCTATGGTTTTTTTTGTAAAAATACATAACTAACCCATTTTTCAACCAATTTTTTATTTCAATATGGTCTTGGGAAGGTGAGTGTATGTGCGTTATGAATGTATATAATTCTAAGATTGAACGATTGAACGATTGACGTTCAAAAGAAATTTTCAATAACAAGCTCTGATTTGTACAATTTTTCCAAGTTTTTTTCAATGTGATGCAATTTTTTGACCACTATTCTCCAACCGGCACCACAAATATATACATATTTTTAAACTCCAATAAAATGTGCTCGAAATAAGCAATTTTTCATCTTCATGCATTGAAAACTACCTAATCCAAACTGACCAAGCGAGACATGACACAGCAGAACCGTTTGCAATTTGCTGGTAAGCATGTACAATTTAATGAATGTGAAAAATCATCACTCTTGAATGATCAATTCCTATTAAAACTTAACATAAGTGCATCTAACCTAACCTAACCTAACCTTAACTAAGTGTATTAAGTAAACATAAATCAGAATGTGTGATAAGCGTAATCATTTTTGTTACATCTGCGGAATGTTTGTTGACAAAAAGCATCGTTTGGAATTCGCAAAAAGAAAGGCCGTGGTTGAAGGATATAACTTTCTTTTTGAAAACCAGTGATTTGAACCTGAATATGTTTGTTCAATGTGCTTTACTACAATTAAAAAATGGAGATATGAAAAACGCGGCACGCGTCTTTTACCAATAACGATTCCGATGGTTTGGCATTATCAAAAGATCCACAAGCAGGAAGGTTGCTACTTTTGTCAGACTAACATCACAGATCATCACTACAAAACTCGTGACCGTTTAAAGTATGCGAATGTTATAACTGTCTCCAAACCAGTCTTACGAAAAATCCAAGATGAGCAAATTTCAACAAGAAGACACATAATGTAGATAGACCTTATATTCCAATTGGAGCAACTTTAAATGAACGTCATTTAGTATCAAATGAAGACTATCGTGATCATTTTTTAACAATATTTTATGTTCAAATTAGCCACTCTTGTATTACATGGAAAAAACTCAGCGCAGGTTGCGTTAGATTCGTTCAGGTTAATGAAGTTTGATTAAGTTAATTTTAGTTACGAATTTCCTGTAAGGTTATATTATTTTGTGTTATGCTAGGTAAATATACGTTACGTTTATTTGTAGATGTTTTGAATCGAGTACACATAGAAGTACAGTTCAATCGGTTCAATTGTGTTATGTAGGGTTCTATTTACTGAAGTGAGATTAGGATAAGTTATTCAAGATTACATCGAGTTTGGATAGGTTGGCATTGCAAACTAATCAAAATGACTTACTTTAGCAACGCAGAAAAACAGCACAATGGGTTCGACTGTCTCACATTGTGTACGGTTGGATTGATTTCGATAACGTTAGGTTAAGTAAGGTTTACTTAGGTAATACTACGTCCGAGTAAGTCAGAAAATTGCAGAAGTAAGTCAGCAAATTGCGCTACTTTTTGCATTATTTTTTTTGACGTTATAATATTCTTCTCGGTCTCTGTTCAACTCGAGAATGTTGTTTTTATTTTATTTCTACCAAAACGTTCTTCTCTTGGAAAATTTCTAATCAATTTTGATGAAATAATGCTTGCTAGATTTGGAATGGACACAGGTATGAGTAAATATACTTAATTATACACGTAATTTGCGAATAATAACAGAGAACCGCTTTAAATTTGCAAATATGAAAGTAGTGAACAAAACTTTCAGTTTACTGATTTTTTTGTTTTACAAAAAATCCGTTACTTCGACCCATTTTGATCGATTTTTTAAAATTAAATGCTTTTTACATTCAGAATAGGCAAAGCTATAAGACTTTCAACTAATAAATAAACCTTTCATTTCAAAATTATCGACAACATCTCGTTAAACTCGCAAAAATTGGAAAAATTGACTACAATTTACGTTTTGTGTTGAAAAATCAGTAGTTATTTTTGCTTAGCGCGAAAAATAGACGACATACATCAGAAGGACTAACATTTACCTCAACAAAACTGTTTCAAGATTGGAAATCGGATAAAATGCAGACGAGCCACGAATTTTTAAGTGTTGGAAAACACCCAAAATCGGTTTTTTAACGATAAATAAAAAATTTGAGGCTGTTAAAAATTTTTTGAACACGGTTCCGCGTCGTTCTCGACTAGATCTACAGTGCTCATCATGTCACTTCAAAAGTTCTGATTCACTGTATCACCGTGTAATTGAGATAGTGTTGTTACCAGAAAAATATCGTGTTGCTAACAAATTGAGGTGGGGGTACATCAAGATACTCATACTATTTGCTTCATACTTTTAACAATACTAGATGTCTGTCCCGGTTATAATAGTGCTTACTATTTATTGCCGAAAAAATGTTCATCTCATATTACGGCAACATTAAAAAAGTATGTCATAAGCCATGTGAAGATCTTCATTTCAGAAAATAGCAACGAATGCTCGTGCCTTCCACAAGTTATATTCATTTATTTAACTTTAGATGGTTATAAATGAGTATGTTGATTTTTGGTCGGTAGTTAGGCATCAACCCATTCGGTTACTAGAGCCGCCAAGTAAATGATAGTTCGATATCTTTGACATTATTGAGTTCACGCTATGAGTGCACATGGAACATGTCAAAATTGCTCAAGTTCCCAACAGCTGCATTGAGAGATAATAGTTTTAAGATATCAGTATAAAATACCTTAAACTGTTTTTCTTAAACTGTAATATTTTCGTATTGAAAGCAATAAATCTTCGGTTCACAGACCTGGTTTTAATAAATATTGGTCCATTTGATTCGAGAACATGTTCTGAGTGGGTATTCATCACAATTGGGTCGTCAAAACGACTTTTTCCACTTTTTCTCCTCTTTGTTTTTGTGGATATTTTAATTAATCCTAAGATTAACGACAACGATTTTTTGAGAACATAAAATAAAAAAAAAATCAACTGAAAAAATTTTATTCTCGACGAATGTAATAATATTACAATAAATGAAAAACCATGATAATATTCATAAAAGAACTGTAAAAAAACATATTTTAAATTATTTTGATATTTACTGACAGTTAAATATGTAATATGTATGAGTATATGCAGGTACATATACATATGTACATATATAACATCAGTTATATACCCGAATTCGGGTTTGGTCGTATACATACATACATACTGGCATATAAATAAAATATAAATTAATAATGCCTGCGACGTGCTATGCGGTGTCCAAATCTGTCAAATTGCTCATTGTACGATCGTATGTATGGACGTGCCTGGCAAACAAGAAGTCTCACATTCTGTATATACTCGTACAATACTTTTACGATTTTTTGTATTCCATTTGCTAATTTACAATATCCTTTTGTAGGAAAGACAAATATTTACACTATCGATAAATGTATAGTACACTAGTAGAATTTGTAAGTGATCAAACATTAATAGTGTACATTTTTCTAAATTGCGAACGGGGCGGTCGCATGTATAAAACAAGTATTGTTTGCTGTTAAAGTTTTCAAAAGTACTTACATCCTCCATTCAACAACATTGAAAAGTTGGCAGCGGCAGTTAAGATAAGAAACGGCCGAAAAAACAAAAAAATGTTAAAATTTGTAAGTACGTCAGAATACAGTGAATACCCTAGAAAATCTGAAGTAGTGAAAAAATTATTTTAAATATACTCTAATGAGTGCATTATGGAAAAAGGGAATAAGCCGTCTTGGATAGTCTTCGACAATATCAGAAAAAAATAACAAAATGGAGAGAAATGAAACGCAGTGCAGTTTCCCACTTTTCTACAAATCACATACACTAGGGTTCATAATTATATCCTCCTCCTATTTTTAAATACTATTTGTGAATGAAAATCTAACGGTAAATTCATTACAAATTCAAATTCTCATACTCTCGACAAAAATGATAACCGCAATAGTAGCCACCGATTCTAACGATTCTTATTTTCGGTAATACGTAGTAAGGCGAATATCAAAAGTGTACACTAATTCTATGATGATTCACCTTTTGTGATGTTTTAAAATCTGCGAAGAGCTTACAATGGACGACAGAGGAAAGTCATAATAAAATTGTGGAAAGAAGGTCAAAACTATCGAAAATATTGCAGTTAGAACTTAAAAGCGTAGGGCATCCTTGTAAATTTAAAAACAAATTTGTAAATTTATATATTATATTATAAATATTATTATATCATACTATAAGGCCAGGGCCGTAGAGAGTATATCCGGGCCCCGGGGGAAAATTGCAAATGCGGGCCCTTTCCAATAATGTCTAATTCATATAAAAACGTATAATCTCGAGTCCGGGCCCCTCTGAGAACTCCGGGCCCGGGGGAAAAAGTACCCGATCCCCCCCCTCTCGTCGGGCCTGTATAGGGCAATATTATAAAGCTTGTGAAGGAAGATGCAAAGATAACTGCTTCAAAGGTGAAAGATGAAATAACGAATAAGTTTGAAAAATATACGAATTAGGGTTTCAACTGTCAGAAGAGTTATAAGATAAGCCGGCTATCAATGAAGAGTTGCTAGAAAGAAGTCAGTTATTTCCCTAATAAATAGGCAAAACTGCGTTGTTTTCGTAAATGTCCATATATGTATGTACACAAGCGTCCAGAATTTTGAAAAATGTTGTTTCTTCGGATGAGAGCAAGTTTTACATTTTGGGTATCAAAGGAAGAAAAACTGCATAGAGAAAATCTGGTACAGTGCTGAATAAAGAAAATTTATTACGAACAGTGAAACATTGTGTGAGTTGTATGGCAGCTGCTGCCGTGGGAAAATTTAAAAGCAAGGCGCTGAGATTAACTGCTTTCAACAAACCAACACGGACCCGGACTCGATAGTAATTCGAATTATATGAATTAGACATAATTGGAAAGGGCCCGCATTTGCAATTTTCCCCCGGGGCCCGGATATGCTCTCTACGGACCTGCTAGCATTTACTAGACCAGCCTCTTTTCGTAATTTCATTACGAGTTCACATACCAATGGTTAGGCGATAGAAAGAAACAAACTAACTGCGACTGATATCACCTTGTACAGTCTCACCTTGATTTGAGGTTTTTTTTATATTGTATGACTTGATGGAATTCGTTCATGTATAGAAAGTGTAAAAATATAAGACGTTTATTAAATATAATTAAAGAAATATTTTCTTATTTCTACATTTTCAGTTAATGATTTGCTTTCTTGCTCTTGTCACTATCGCCGCCGGAAAGCCCCAATGGATAATACCAAGCACTTACACCGTTCCTGTGACTGCCATTGCTGCGCCATCAGTCGCCTTAGCAGCTCCCACATACGTTGAGCCATACTACACCTCATATGCAGTTACACCGTGGTGGTCGTCGTATGCCGCATATCCACATGCTGGCTCCTACTGGTAAATGATTGCTTTCGGGAGATTCCGCAAGTTCCAATAACAACGAAATTTATTACAAAATTTTTGTAAGAATTTAACATTTAATATTTTTTCTTTTACTAAATTTTAATAATATTATTACTATTTTTACTTTTTTAGACGGATCGATGTATCTATAGTTTCGAACAATAACCGCCTAGGACAATCTAAGAAGTTAGTTATATATGCTATCGTTTTCTAACAACAAAAGTATATATTTACGTGAAATCCCTACCTCCCTTACATATTTTTTCTGAGTTTAAATATGATTTTCGACGTATGCGATTATTATAAGTACGTATGTATGTATGTATGTATATAAACTAATTGTTTTCTTGACATTCCATAAGCATTGTTTAATATTTATCTATGGTATTGTATGTGAATACAGTTTGTCAAGAATGTCTTTTGAAATAGAAAATAATTTCAATTTTTCGACTTCATTAGCAAAAATTAGCACTCTTTATTTATCATTGACTTCTTTTTTGTACTAATTCATATTTATTCACAGCATTTGAGGGGAATTAATTCAAATTCTTTGGAAAAACAACTACTAAAGCAACAAAAACAAATAACAAATAACGTTCTGCACGTCCAGTAATTTTAGTTTTAGACCCATCTGCACGCTTTTGCTCTAATCTACCCTCTTTTTCCGCTCGATTTATAACATTATAAACTATCTGACGTATTACCCAAAATATATCAGACAATTCCTGAACATCCAAGTTGAAGTCCGAATAAATCAAACATTTTGAACTGAATGATAAAACGAAAGCATCAAAGTGATTCGAAGAATTCTTTATATTTATATTTCTGTACTTTATATTTATCTTTATCCTTACATATACATACATATGTATGTACATATATGAACAGAGAAATAGGGCACGTATAGTGTCCTCTATACGAATTGTTGTTTCTTAGAAGATTAACTGATTATCTGGTTGACTGATATTCGTACATACATATTTTTGTGCCAATGTTATGCTGTGAATCACTTCTCTCTAATATCGGACAATAAGTCTCGTTAACTTTTTTAATGTTTCTTTTCGCCACGATTTACTCGAAATTCATTTATTGCGTTGAAAAGCGGCATAGCGCAGTTCTACAAGTATTTCAATCATTAGTTAAGTTAATTAACAGACAAAAATATGCTTAAAAGAAAATTCGAAAGACACCTGCGCAAAAGGCTACAATTCAGCAGGACAAGGCCATCATAAAGAAAACTTACGTTTCAAGTCCTCTCGAACGATGATGCTGAAATGAACATATCAAGTGGACTTGAGCGAAAACATCTCAATAAAAATAAATTGTGTGGGCGTGTCAACAAAAAAAGCTTAAATTGATATTCTCAAAAACGCGGTGGAGCCATATTCCTCTGAGTAAATGCGACTAAACTGGTTATTCTTATATGATAACGATTCCATATAGCAAAAGTGTTGAAAAATTGGCTTTCAAAAGGCAGTTGTGGATCGGCCAGCACAAAACCTCGACCATAACTCAATTGAAAATCTGTGGAACGATATTAAGGCTAATTTCAAAATGTCAATTTACTATGGCAAGGAGTACAGGAAACGTGGAGCCCTATTTCTCTGGAGAGATGCCAAAAGATACTAGAAAGTTTACCTCGCAGGAGTGAAACAGTTTTGAGAAATAATGGATACTCAACAAAATACTAATCAGGTAAAGATTTAAGAAACAAGTTTAACCAATTCAAAAGAACTAATTTCTGTTTTTCTTGCAGATCGATAAAAGTACGCCATTTCAGTGTCCAAAATATCCAGTGTCCCAGTTCAAAATCTGATAACTGTACATATTGAACTTTCATTTATTTTGCGTGTTTTGTTTTTTTGTTGATGATAATGAAATAAAAGAATAGAAAGTAAAAGAATCATCATTGTATGCTATTGTGGGGAAGTGCGCTATTTCTCTGTCCGTAGCTATATATGTATGTATAGAAATATGCGAAGAGGTCTAAGCTGAATATTCCAAATATATGCGAGACAATACGTAGTATTTATTTCATTCGCAAAAGATTTATATTTGCTACACGCCTTTAATGATGAATTTAAGACTTTTAATTGCACAGTGCGATGCAGCAGCATTCCTTGAGCTTAGACAATTAAATTAATTCGTTGGTGTCGTCCCCGATCTCCATATTTATTTAAGACTTCTCCTTGGGGCAAACATTGGCTTGTGTTAGACAAAGTCGCGACCCAAAAGCTGCCCTAGATTGTTTATTATTTCTGAAACACAATTTCTTAACGGTATTTTTATTTACGCTTTTTTTATTTAAGCTCTGGATAGTAAACATCCACAATGCTTTTTACAGGTTCTGTTCTCAATGTCAAAATATTATTAATTTTAGTATTATTACGCCAATAAAAAGACAAAAAACTTACTTTCAACTAAAATGCGGTGTTACAGACATATAATGTCATATGTACATATATAATTCAATTACACAAATTTATTCGTTCATAACGAATCTGTAAAAGCATTTAAATGTACAAGTTCATCTGAAATTAATTTCAAGTTTCAATTGACTTCATCCACTGAGTTAGTAATAACATAAAGGACAGGAAGGGAAGTATCAGATTACTTTGAAAACGGTACAGGGGTGAAACAAGGTTGTCCGTCATCACCTTTGTTCTTCACATTATACCTGAATGATCTACATGACTATTTGAAAGGTGGTCTACTGATTGAGGGAATAAATGTACGCCTTCTTCTATATGCTGATGATATTGTTCTCTTAGCTGATAATCCTAACGTCATGCAATCTATAATTAAAAAACTAGAAATATATTGCGCTGAGTGGAACATGGAAGTAAATTTAATGAAATCTGAGATGATGGTCTTTAGAAAGGTGGTCAACTAGCCAAGGCAGAAAAATGGTGGTACAAAGGTGAGGAAATAAAAGTGGTAGCAGAATATAAATATCTTGGTGTCATTCTTACATCCAAAATGACGTTTGCTAAACATGTGCAAGCCAGAAATAATTCAGCAAAAGCTATCATTAATAGTACATGGAACGATTTCTTAGCTAAGCCATACATCTCATACAAAGCCAAATGGAAGCTGTGTGCAAAGCCATACAACCATACGCCGCTCAAATCTGTGGTTATACGCTGTTCGAAGAAGTAAATAAACTTCAGCGTTATTTTATTAAAAGAATTTTCAAATTACCTGACTTCACCCCGAATTATGCAATAACGCTAGAAACTAACGTAGAAGATAGCTACTTATATTCGTTAGAACTACATATGAAATATATTTGGAAAACTATCTATAAATACAACAGCAGTAGACTCCCGCACAAACTTACACAGTGCATATTACGAAAAAACGTGTTCTGGCTCAAACAACTCAATGACTTAGGGATGGAGTTTAGCCTAAAGCTTGGAGAAAATATAACTGCTATGGACTGGCAAGCTCGCTGTACCCAGCTTTTAACTCAAACATTAAACTACAAAATTTAAACACGGCGCTATCAAGCACCACACGAATATACCTATAAACACTTAGATCACTCAAAAGGAGAATCATACTTTAGAGAAGATATGCGGTTAGCTGACATATCAACAATATTTAAAGTAAGATGTGGTTTGTTAAAACTGAATGCAATAGCTTATGGATCGCGGTAAAAATTTGCACACAATGCAACTCAAACGAAGAAGAAGACATGTACCACTTCTTAAGAAGGTGCCCTGTACTGAAGGAAATCAGACAAAGATACTTAAATGCAGGGAAGCTAAACGACGCTGAAGTAATATACATATATACTAAATGTCCAAAATTGGAGAACACTAACTGGCTTCATATACTCAGCCTGGCACTAAAGAGATTTTCTTATAGCAGAGATCCATTATTAATTACAATAATTTAAGAGCTGTGACAGACAACATCGTTATTGTCACAAACATTTTTATTTATTTCTTTATTTACTTTAATATATTAAATGAATTAAGGTATGAATCAAATCAATTGTTAACCATAATTTTTTATAAATTAAATAAAGAATTACCTACTACTACTACTACAACAACTACTAATAACATGAAGTCACAATCTCGGACAGAAATTATATTGTATGTGGGGTGCCACTACTGCTGCTCAATAGAAGCAGTGGGCAAAAATTTATGAATTTTTATACAAATTTGTTCCTTAGTTGGCTATACCACGCTGAAATCTTGATATTCGGGTTTGATAAAATTACGTATAAAATAAAGGTTACAATTTTTTTCTGAAGTATTTCAACAATCCAAAAACATCTATATTTCGGTCAACGAAATTTTGTCTTTGTGCCCGCTCAGAAAACACTTTCAAAGTAAATATCACGAGTGGATTACATTTTTCGTACATTTGTATTAATTGCATAATCCCATACGTGAAGATGTATCTTAATTAAGTATTTATCTTTATTATAAGGGAACAAAAATGAATGCATTTGAAATTTTCAGTAGCACGAAATGTCGAAGACGTAAACAAGTTTTAAGCTAACTGCGGCAAATTTTTACATCATTAGTGTATGTTTCTGCGCGCACTTGACACGGCAGCTAAAACAATCACCATTCGCTACGACTGTGTGTGTTCAAAAAATAAGGTGATTTTTCAAATTTTGCGGCTACGTACATCCGACTTTTGGTAATAATTTCTTTTATGTAGTTACACTCGTCTCGAAGATACGTGCACGGTTTTAGCAATATAGCATGTTTAGTTTGTTTTTGAGGGGCATAAATAAGACAAGTGTTTTGCGTGTTTGACGATTTTCTGCTATCGAAAAAAATAGATCAAAGAAGCTGCAAAAAAATTTTGTGTAAAAAATGGAATTAAGTGCTTAAAAACACTTGAAATGTTGACAGTGGCATACAGTGAGAGTACTCTGAGTCAAAAAAATGTTTACAAGTGGTGGTGATTTTTGATTTACATGGGGCTCTCATTAGTCTGTTCCTGTCAGATCGTCCGTTTACGTTGAAAGTGAGCACCATTAGGCAAAGGCAAATCAAAAACGCACTAGCTTCGTGTCGCATTCTTTTTGTGTATACATTGCTCGCCTCCACAACTCGTCGCGATGCCCTTCTTCTTCTATTCACCCGACTGACCGCATATAGGCCCGTTCGCTAAAAATTGAGTTTTTGTGCCTCTATCGTATTACTTACTCAATGCCTCTAGTCAAATTTTGAATTTTGATAAACATGTTTACTATCGATTTACATCATCTGGCATATATATCATTGGACATTCGAGACGTTTACGTGAAACAGTTCACCAAAAAAGAAAGGATTTGTGGACAAACAACTTGTGGATTTTGATCCATGATAAGAACAAAACGAATACCATCCAACAGCCATCGAACTCCCCTGACTTGTTTTTCTGTTTGATCGTGTCAAAAAACGACTATGGGGAAAGCATTTTAACAGCCGAAAAAATTCTCAGAAATCCCCTTAGAAAGCAAAAAATGATGTCCAGGGAATTTAATGTATTGATCCATAGATGCAAGCAGCTTCTTCGGTGGGACGCGGTCAACGGCCATGAAAATATTGTTTCCACATAAGCAAAACGAAAAAACCTATGCTTAAACATCTAAAGACACAAAAATTTTGTTCCAAGGGTTCAGCGTCCACCATTCTCCGTAATTGTTTAGTGGGGAGTGTCTTGCAAAGGCGTTACATCTCTTCATTTCTGCGAAAAAGGGGTTAAGACAGGGACAAAAGCGTACCAGGAGGATATCTTAGAAGATATGGTGCAGCAGTTGAACCGTACTATCTTCAATGAAGAGCGTTGGATCTTCCAACAAGATTCCGTTCCAGCCCATAAGGCAAAAGCTACCCAGCAGTGGCTAAAAAACAATATTCCTGGGTTCATACCCGCAGAAGATTTGACTACTGGAAATCCATACCTGAATCCATTCGACCACAGTTTGTGGTAAGAATTGGAGAACATGGCCTGTCAAAGACCTCACAGAAATTTGGAGAGTCTCAAACAATCTTTGGTTCGAGCAACGACGACAATATATGTACATGGAAACCGTGCGCGCTGCAGTAGCGGAATGGCGTAATCTTTTGAAGTAAAAGGAAACGGTGACCATTTCGAATGAAAATTAATTTTTTTTTTATTTTACATGAGTAAATAAAACTTCTTCTTCTTCTTCTTCTTAATTGGCGCGATAACCGCTTACGCGATTTTGGCCGAGCTTAACAAAGCGCGCCAGACGTTTCTTTCTCGTGCTAACCGGCGCCAGTTGGACACACCAAGTGAAGCCAAGTCCTTCTCCACCTGATCTTTCCAACGCAGAGGAGGCCTTCCTCTTCCTCTGCTACCACCAGCTGGTACCGCATCGAATACTTTCAAAGCCGGAGCGTTTGTATCCATTCGGACGACATGACCCAGCCAACGAAGCCGCTGGATCTTTATTCGCTGCGCTATGTCTATGTCGCCGTAAAGCTCATACAGCTCATCGTTCCATCGCCTGCGATATTCGCCGTTGCCAACGTGCAAAGGTCCAAAAATCTTACGCAGAATCTTTCTCTCGAACACTCCAAGCGTCGCTTCATCGGATGTTGTCATCGTCCAAGCTTCTGCGCCATACGTTAGGACGGGCATGATGAGAGTCTTGTAGAGTGTTAGTTTTGTTCGTCGAGAGAGGACTTTACTGCTCAGTTGCCTACTTAGTCCAAAGTAGCACTTGTTGGCAAGAGAGATTCTACGTTGGATTTCAAGGCTGACATTGTTATCGGTGTTAATGCTGGTTCCTAAATAAACGAAGCCTTTTACAACCTCGAAATTATAACTGTCTACAGTGACGTGAGTGCCGATACGCGAGTGCGCCGACTGTTTGTTTGAAGACAGGAGGTACTTCGTTTTGTCCTCGTTCACCACCAGACCCATTCGCTTTGCCTCTTTATCCAGTTTGGAGAAGGCAGAACTAACAGCGCGGTTGTTAAGGCCGATGATGTCAATATCATCGGCATACGCCAGCAATTGTACGCTCTTATAAAAAATTGTGCCTGAGCGATTAAGTTCTGCGGCTCGCACGATGCTCTCCAACATCAGGTTAAAGAAGTCACACGACAGCGAGTCACCCTGTCTGAAACCTCGTTTGGTATCAAACGGCTCGGAGAGGTCCTTCCCAATTCTGACGGCGCTGCTGGTGTTGAGCAACGTCATCTTACATAGCCGTATTAGTTTTGCGGGGATACCAAATTCAGACATAGCGGCATACAGGTAACTCCTTTCCGTACTGTCGAATGCAGCTTTGAAGTCGACGAAAAGATGGTGTGTGTCGATTCTCCTTTCATGGGTCTTTTCCAAGATTTGGCGTATTGTGAATATTTGGTCGATGGTAGACTTTCCAGGTCTGAAGCCACACTGATAAGGTCCAATCAGTTGGTTGACGGTGGGCTTCAGCCTTTCACACAATACGCTCGCTAGAACCTTATAGGCGATATTTAGAAGGCTAATCCCGCGGTAATTGGCACAAATTGCAGGATCGCCCTTCTTATGGATTGGGCAGAGCACACTTAAATTCCAATCGGCAGGCATGCTTTCATCCGACCATATTTTGCATAGGAGCTGATGCATGCACCTTACCAGCTCCTCGCCGCCATGTTTGAATAGCTCAGCCGGCAGTCCGTCGGCGCCCGCGGCTTTGTTGTTCTTTAGCCGTGATATTGCTATTCTCACCTCGTCATGGTCGGGTAACGGAACGATAATTCCGTCGTCAACGATTGGGGTATCGGGATCTTCACTTTCTCTATGACATGCGCAGCTGTCACTGTTTAACAGGTTCGAGAAGTGTTCCCTCCATAATTTAAGATTGCTCTGTACTTCAGTCACCAGATCACCGTCTTTGTTCTTACAGGAAAACGCCCCGGTCTTAAAACCTTCTGTAAGCCGCCGAACTTTCTGGTAGAATTTTCGGGCGTTGTTCCTATTGGCCAGCATCTCAAGCTCCTCGCACTCACGTATTTCGGCCTCACGTTTCTTCTGTCGGATAATACGTCTCTCTTCCTTTTTCAGCTCTCTGTAGCGATCCCACATGGCTCGCGTTGCGCCCGATCGCAGCGTGGCTCTATAGGCGGCATCTTTTCTTTCGGCGGCAGCATGACATTCCTCGTCGTACCAATTGTTTTTTCGGGCTCGCCGGAATCCGATTTCTTCTTCGGCGGCGGTACGTAGGGAACGAGAAATGTTGCTCCATTGCTCGCGCATGCCGGTGTGTTGGGCAGTGCTCTCCGAGAGCAGGAGTGAGAGTCGAGTGGCGAATCTTCTGGCTGTCTGTTGTGATTGCAACTTTTCGATGTCGAACATTCTTTGCGTAGGTAGATGTACGTTTTTTGCTGCACAGAGGCGTGTGCGCAATTTGGCTGCAACAAGGTAATGATCCGAGTCGATGTTGGCTCCTCGGATCGTACGTACATCTAATACACTAGAAGCGTGTCTTCCATCTATCACAACATGATCGATCTGGTTTCGCGTTTTTCGATCAGGGGACAGCCAGGTAGCTTGGTGTATCTTTTTATGCTGGAATCTGGTGCTGCAGACTACCATGTTTCGGGCCCCGGCGAAGTCGATCAGCCTCTGTCCGTTGCCGGATGTTTCGTTGTGCAGGCTGAATTTTCCGACTGTGGGACCAAAAATTCCCTCCTTGCCCACCCTGGCGTTGAAGTCGCCAAGCACGATTTTTATGTCGTGGCGGGGGCAGCGCTCATAGGAACGTTCCAAGCGCTCATAGAAAGAATCCTTGGTCGCATCGTCCTTCTCTTCCGTCGGGGCGTGGGCGCAAATTAGCGAGATGTTAAAAAATCGCGCTTTGATGCGGATTATTGCGAGACGCTCGTCCAACGGAGTGAACGACAGTACTTGGCGACGAAGTCTCTCTCCCACAACAAATCCGACACCGAATTTGCGCTCCTTTACATGGCAGCTGTAGTAGACGTCGCAAGGTCCTAGGTTTTTCTTACCTTGCCCCGTCCATCGCATCTCTTGGATGGCAGTGATGTCAGCCTTTACTCTCACGAGGACATCAACCAGCCGGGCAGAGGCACCTTCCCCATTAAGGGACCGGACATTCCAGGGGCATGCCCTCAAATCGTATTCCTTATTTCGTTTGCAGGGGTCGTCATCAGTGTTGGAAGTTCTCATCCGAGGCTTTGTTGCTGTTTTCATTGGGGGGGCTTTTTAAGTGGCGGGTCCCAAACCCAGCGCACAACCAGCTATGCTGGGATGCTTCGCCTTCTCACGTTAGCTCACTCCCGAACGGGTGTTCGGAAGCTAACCAGAGGATACGTGGGCTAATCCCGGACGTTGTGAGCTGCTTGAACCATATGTAGAAGAATCGTCCTGGCCACTCCCAAGTGAATGGCGATCAGTAACTTTCCCCACTTGCGTGGACTTCTACACATGGAACCATCCTCCGTATTATATACATATGTATATATACCTACATAATTAGCTTTAACCCTTTTTCTTGTGTTTGGCCGAGCTATTCCTTTTATTTATGGTGTAAATGACGCTTTGAACAAATTGAAGGAACTACAGAACGGCCGATGGTTTTTTATTAAAAAAAAACTTGTTCTACCAATTAGTGTTTCGTGCCCGAAGTTTCGAGCCTGTGCACTTCCGAACACACAACACTCCATCCGGCTAAGGCGGACTACTCGAAATTAAAAAATATCTTGGGAAAAAATTCCATCTTAGAACTGTCCGCAGAGTCCTGAGAAAAGCTAATTTCCGTGGACACAAGCGTCCACAAAATCAGCGCATTACAGTCAAACACGGTGGAGGATACCTCATAGTATGGGGATGCATGTCATCTGAAGGAAAAAGAAATTAAACGTTTAATGAAAGCAACATGGATAGGTGTAAGTATTTATATAGCTTAGGGGGAACATTTTCTACAAAGTGTCATTAAATTCAATATTCAGGAAAATTATCTCTTCTAATAGAGTAACGACTCCAAGCATAAATCGGCTATTGTACAGAATTGCCCCATTTCAAATTTCCCGCTTACTGTTCAAATACCAGCGCAATCACTACATTTTAATGTTATGGAGAACCTCTGGTCGGTTCTAAAAAAAATTCTTTTCAATATCTTTAAAGGCGTTAAAACCTCATCTGGACCTCATCATCACCCAGAACAAGCGTCTGTGTATACAACTGTGAAGAATACTCAGGAGCAAGGAGCCGAAAACTGAAAAATTATTAATAGTAAATAGTAAAAATATCCAAAGAAATCACGGGAGTCTCAGTTAAAGAAGCGGGTAGCTAAACCTGGGATCAAATACCAGAGGACGGTGCGGAGCAGATATCAGAAGAAATCGAAGTCACTGTAGACGTTTTGCTGCTAGCCCCGAACATTGAATCTATGACTTTGACAGCGAGCACCACTGATACACAAACGGGACAAACGCTGGGTAAACGCATCAACCAAAGGAAGAAATAAAACTCGCCGTAGGACAAATTCTCAAATTTATTAAAGAAGGTGGGCTCAGAGAAATATTCTGAATCCATGAATGAAGCACAACAAATCTTTCAGATCGCAATACTAAGTCTCCTCATAATAATAATAACACGACCTTGATCAAAAATTTTCTGGAATATGTTCAGAAAATTCAAAGTACAAAATGATATTATCGCATTCAAAGTACTCCTCATGATCCAGCACTCGAAACATTTCTGGAACTTATTTTTCGGTATAGCCATCAGAGCCATCTTCGATTGTTTCACTACTTCCTTTCTACTATTAAAACGCGAGCCAAATGAAGTGAATTCGATGGCTTTGTATGGTATTCATTCCATTCTTGATCAAAAATTCACGGATATTGATGGCACTGTGCGACGATACGTTATCATGGAGCAAAATCCACGAGTTGTTTTCCCACAATTTTTTTTTGACGAATTGCTTCACGTAACGTCTCATAACGCCCAAATAATAGTTCTTATTAACTTTCTCACCTTCTGGCAAAAATTCATGGTAACCAATATCGTTGTAATATATCAGAACCGTGAGCATGGCTCTCTTTTTTGAATGAAAACGACGTGATTTTTTGATCTTGCTCTTGGAGCTCTCCACTCACTCGCCTAATGTCTGGCTTATGTGTCGTACTCATACGGTAGACCAACGTCCCGTCTCCAATAATGATGCGTTTGATGAACGCTGGGTCCGATTCAGCCTTAGAAATCATGGTTTTGGGAATATCAACGCAACCCCTTGTTTGCATTAAATTCAGATCTTTGCAGCAACAGGGCGCAAACCCAAATCATTTACTACAATGTCCTAAACGGATCAATAACCAATATTCAAGTTTTGTTTCATCTCTCTAATTGGTTAATTTACGGTTATTGATCAATTTTGCTTTCACCTTATTGATGTCTTCAGCACTTTTCGATGTCGACGGGCATTTGCTTATAGCATGTAAAGGGTGGTTAAATTTCAAGGCCGATGTTGAATGTGAAACACACCTAAACGACAGGTTTTTTTCTGCATTTCATTTGACATTTTTCAATTTCAGACTAACTCAATTTGAACCATGGAAAAATACGCAATCGAGCAACGCGTTAAAGTTATTCAGGCTTATTATGAAAACGGGCGTTCAAATGGCAACAGTGAATGACCAATTTTCGAAGAAAATCATCCTTAGTGATGAGGCACATTTTCACCTCAGTGGATTCGTCAATAAGCAGAATTGCCGCATTTGGGCGAATGATAATCCAAGAGTGATTACCGAAAAACCAATGCAGCCAATGCACAAAGAGTGACTGTTTGGTGAGATTTATGGGCCGGCGGCATCATTGGGCCGTATTTTTTCCAAATTGAGGTCGGTCAGGCAGTTACTGTGAATAGAGTTCGCTATCGTGAGATCATAACGAACTTTTTATGACCCGAATTGGAAGATATGGATGTGGACGATATGTGGTTTCAATAGGACGGTGCCACTTGTCACACAGCTAACGAAACAATGGCTCTTTTGCGCGAAAAATTTGATGACCGAATAATCTCACGTCGCGGCGATGTCAGTTGGTATATACGGATGTCCAATTTACACAGTCAGCACATTCTTCAATTTTTCATTTCTTTATAGTCGATGTGCGCAAAGTCGCAGGATAAGTAAGATAGTGTATTACATATGAACACATACAATCAAAAATTAGGAAATGTCAAAGAAAATATAACTTTCTGTACAAGGTTTTCAGCATTTGGTCTATGTATTTTGCTCTTAGTCAACCTATACATATGCACATATGTATGTATGTACATATGTATGTATATCGGGTATTTTTTAACCACATGAAAACTATGGTTTGACAACTGTTCTGTTCAATAAGACTTGAAATCGTTTAACGCCAGAACAATGCTTCCAAATTGTGGAAATTTACTTTGGAAAAAATAAATACATACATATATGTATGTACATATATGTATGTGTATATGTACATATATACATATGTGAATTGAAACATCGACGACATTTCGTTCCAACAAGACGTCGCGACTTTCCATGTAGCGCTCTTAATAATCGATTTATTGCAATATTCAAACCACCATTGAAACCATACGGCCCATTTATTGGAAAAACTAGTCAAACATTTGACTGATCGAATGGACCAAAAAAAATGCCTTGAAATTATGTACCCAATTACAATAATGTAAATTCATTCCAAAACTATTTCTGTTTTTTATTATCATTTTAAGTTCTCATTTCGAAAGAACGCGACCAGGTGCATTAAAAATTTGAGCTTAAAGCGGCTCTATTTTATGCTCCACTACTGTGTATTTCTCTTCTTTCTTTCTACTTCGCTCCGTTTTGGAAAATTTTGAAATGCTAAAGAAATAGTAGACCTTAAAAATTTGCATACCTATATATAGGTACATACATATGCATACAAATGTACATGTTATGTATAGAGAATATTATGACTTAAATTATGGCTTCCAACATAAGTACATATTATAGATACATAAAAATTTACATATACAGTGTTGTGCATAATAATCAAATTTTTTTCATGTGCTGAAGGTTAGCTTCTTTTTTTTCAATCAAACCATACACAACTTTTACTAATTTGGTGAGTTTGAACGTTACGCAGCTCTTGCTTAATTGCAATATTTCCTTTTAAAAGGTTCTGAAATCAGCAATTTAAAATTTGTACGCTTCATCAGTTGTTATGTTGAAAGGATTCATGCTGCATCAAGATTAAGAAGTCACGCGATAGGGAGTTACCCTGTCTGAAACCTCGGTTGATATCAAACGACTATGATAGCTTCTGATATTACTCGAAGGAACTTTAAAGCGAACGTAGCGAGAATATGCATTGATTTGTCTGACCATATTTTGCTGATACGTGCACCTTATTATCCCTCTCCACCGTGCGTACGAAGGTCCTTTCCCGAAAACAACTAGATTTTCTACACTCAATCTTACTCTTGGCGTTAAAAGAAGTTTAAAATATCAACGTGTACTGAAAAGAGTTAAAGTTAAAAGAAGTGCTTCAGAAGACTATATTTTTACTATAGTCACTATTGTTTCCATGAGCTAAATAAATATTTTAACAATTTATTATAAAGAATAATGCAAACATTTGCCTACTTTTCTCACACATATTCAACGAAACCTTCAACATACTTTTGCATTAAGACCAGAATTAAAAGTATGTACATCTTTACATACATATGTATTTATATAGATACATATGTAAATGTAGGTATGAAAATATTATCGAATATGAAGTCGAATATAACGTCCTTAAACCGATTTGTTATTCTACCAAGAGAACTCACATTGATTATTGAAAGGCAACTACTTTATTCATTAGGTTCTTTGAAAAATATATGAACCAATTCTTAATCCATATTTGTAAGGAAAGAAAATCATAAATATAATATGTTACTTAGCTGTATTACATAAAACATACAAAAATTGGCATATACATATTAAAGAGTTTTGCACAGTACTGTATGTGCACATATATCAAAGCATGCAGGCTGATAAACATGTGAATACATATGTATATATGTAAGTACAAAATATACCCGCCAAACGATTTTTATACGCTTCTCGGAATTTTCTATGCGCTACTGCCTTTGAAACGCCAACTGAGATTCGCGAATAAAAGCTTAAGCGGGCAATACGTCGCGTCAAATACATACGCCGCGTCAATTCCTGGGAACCCACGCTAGGTTTATGTATTTGTAGTGTAAAAGTGAAAATACGTGTTCAAAATGGAATTATATTTTAAAGAACAGCCACAGCAGTCAAATGCATTACCACGCCATCAGCACCAATCTTTAGTTCAGTACTCGCGTTCACCTTTTGAATTCCCATCCACGCATTACGAATCTTATCAGGAAAATGGAACTAAATATCTTAAAAGTTCGAGATCTATACATGAGTCTCTGCAAAAACAACTAAACGCATGCGCAGGAGAAGTGATGCAATATAAACTCCACAGTTAATTGGTTTCCTTTAATGTTTTATTTTTCAGATTTTTCTTAGTGGCATACCGCCGGAGATTAGGGCTGAATCTATCGCGGAAATCGCTGCTCTTCTTGGTGAGCTTTATATACTGAGGTATAAGGTGAATTTTTCAGGAGACTCTCGAGGCTTTGCTTACCTTCAATATTTAAATCCAACACTCATGAAGACGGCTATTATTCGGTAAATAGAACTTGTGGATTTTCCTATTTCTAATTTCTCACGTAAGACTTTCGTAGCTTACCGGAACTTTTTCGACAAAATTCCCTCCCTATGATTCGGGTTCGGCAGTCTCGTAACTCTTCAAAACTTTTACTTAAAAAAACGTATCGTATGTCACCGGAAAGCGTGTATGAAAAGCTACGCAACCTGATTACTTTTGATAAGTTAATTGGACGCGAAATCTTCCCGGGCTGTTTTGAATATCAGATAATTTTTAAATGCAATGAGGAAGCGGTACATGCCCGACGTGAGCTTTTACGCACTATCTCAAAATTTGGTAGAAATGCTATAGTCGTGTGGGATACTAGCAATGAGGAAACGGGCTTAGCAACTCCAAGTGCTTTACGCCATGAGAGCAAAAATTTAAGCAACGATAGTGCTACTACCCCGTTAACTGGGGACGCTTGTAGTACAAGACAGTCGAACTATTCGCTCGCTCTGGCCCCACTAATTCCTTCGGCGCTGACTCCAGTTGATTTTAATACGGATGATAAAAGTCGGCTAAATGCTCGAGTGGCACATTTCAAGAGCCAGTGTCAATTTCGATAAAGTAGTTTCAATTAAGATAAATACTTATACGTAAAAGTAAACGAATTAATTTCTGTCAAAGTTCCATATTGTGCAATTATGAAGAACTTTAATGAATTTGCTACTTTTGTGTTTTTTAGAATAGACCTTTTTTTGTATTACATTCTGATTAAACTCCCATTGATTTCTTTAAAATAAAATACGAAAGATTTGTCGTTGGCATGTTACACTTATTGTAAATCTTGAATTATTCATGTTTCAATTATATGAATGTATTTAATTAATAACCCTTTAATCTGCGAACTATAGATTGTTTTTTACATTAAGTTTGATATGTATAAATTATGTAAATAGATGTGAAATGATTTGTACCGAAGTTTGAATACATGTACAAGCGTTCATAATTATTAATAAAATCAGGCCTACAAATATTATTATTTTAAATGATACGAGAACGTCGTGGGAAAAATGTATTTCCATTATACTAAGAGAAGTTCATTAAAAACACTTCCCTAAATTCATGTTGGTGGTAAGGAAGTACATGCAAGGAAATGTGCGGATCTCTGAGCTTGAAGCCAGTTTATATGAGCATATTTTGAAATCATAATTATTAGAAATTCTAAATTTCGCTTAAAATTATTTTATTCACACATGTGAAAAATATTAGATAAATAAAAAAAGTCAAATATTTTCCCACATCATCAATATTATGAAAACTTTCCATCGTCTTTGAATTTTTATGGTAGTAAGAAAGTTTTTGGAAGAAGGACATAAATTTATATTTGTGTATTGAATACTTCTAAAATGACTAGATTCATAGTGACTATAGTGATGAATAGTTACAGATTCCTAAATCCAAAAGTATTGAACTTTTTCAAAATCCGGATTTAGACGGAACATCGAGAAACAACAATTGTTTTTGATAACAAATTATATAATTATTTTTATTTAGAATTTAGGATTTAATTTTGAAGTGACAAATTGGTGTAATTAATAATATATGTATATATGATATTATATATATATAATTGGCGCGTACACCCTTTTTGGTTGTTTGGCCTAGCTCCTCCTCCTATTTGTGTTGGTGTTCGTCTTGATGTTGACTCGCAAATGGAGGGACCTACAGTTTCAAGCCGACTCCGGACGACAGATATTTTTTATGAGGAGCTTTTTCATGGCAGAAATACACTCGGGAGTTGGTCATTGCCTGCCAAGGGGGCAACCGCGTTTAGAAAACAACTTTCTTCATTTTGGTCTTTCACCGAGATTTGAACAAGGTCGCGTCTTCCGCATTTACTATGTCGTCAGAGCCCGTGAATAAACAAATAAAAGGAAGTGGAATTACTTGTTAGTGGAGAGGAAGAGTAGGTGAAAGCAAAAGAACCTACCAAACACTAGAAATTATACGTACACACACATAAAAACGCAAAAAAACTGCATTTTGAGGCATTATCTTCATTTGAGCTTTCACGGTACACCGATTTCATTAGTTGGTTTAGTTTAAATCCCACAAATCACAATATTGCCGAGCCATTCACTAAATTTTCACAAACACGTAATTTGGGTTTATTTTGTATTGGTAAGGGACCTAACGTCAGACTTGACAAAATCGCGAGAAATAAAATAACTGTTTTGGGAACATACCACTTTCATGCCACTCGTTGAAATTTCGGCAATCAAACCATCAAAAGCAAAATACATACATGCAAATTTTGTTGTTCGTCTACCGAAGTCACCTTGAATGAATTCGCCTCGTAAAGAGTATTACAAACATTTTTCACTTTTGGTTGACTGGGTTTTTTGGGCATTAAAATTTACATTGACATATTTCGTTGTATCGGAGATGTATCGATGCATCGATTTATATGGGATTTTCCAGACATTATTTCACAACAAAATATATCAGTAAAATTATACAAAATTTCAAATTAATTACTCTTACTTTATTCTGTTTCTAACGGGCTGCTGAATAAGGTCTAAAACTTTATTATAAAACCTAGATAGCATAAAAATTTAAATTTTTAGTCATCAAAAATTCTCCCTTAATTCTTAGGTTTTTTAGGTGTCCCATTAGGTTTTTCGCGTTATTTTCGCTGCGTTTCTAAAAAATCGTCAAGCCAAAAATTTTGGAGTCATTTAAATTTTTCGGTCAAACTCTAAACCCTTTTTTTCACAATTGAAATACTAAAATGCTAGTTCAATATACTAGAGAATTCAGTTTTCAAAAAACATCTATGCAGCGGTATACATTAATATTTACGATTTTTAATTAATACGGTTTTAATAAAATATAAAGTATTATTTGTCACAAAAATGCTTTCCTCCAAATGTTCAATCAATAAAGATTGTCTATAAGTGAATCTAGTTCCTTTTTGGTGTTTGTATTTAAGGGAAATAAGCGTGCTTAAAGGGTATTTCTGAAACGTTTTCAAAAACTGAGTATTTTTAATGTTAAATTTTCATGTATTTAGAGATTACACATCAAATTCCATCAAAAACTCGGTTTGTTAAAAATATGAAGCATAGTAATTGGCGCGTACACCCTTTGTGCGTGCTTGACCAATTTGTGTATTTTCATGGCACACTCAGAGGTTCAAGGAAAATAAATGTCTCTCGAGATGGATTATAAAATTAAATGCATTTGATATAACTATGAATTACGCTAAGAGCAGAGATAATCAAGCTGCTGATTTGTAAGAAGAATAAGAACGGATAAAAATGAAATCAGCATGTTAAATGCTATTGATAATAATTCCCTGTACAATAATAAAGATAATTACATAGAAACAATCCATTCACAGTAAAAAAATTATAGTATTGGCATTCGTATTAGGTAACAGTACCTAGAAGAATTCATGTTGTATCGATATTGGGGAATGAACTTGCTAGAGGTTATAACTTTTTAAACATTCAATTATTGGGAAAATGCTTCAATGCTATCTTCTGCTTTTTGGCCATCCAAATCGATATCTAGCAACAGTTTGTCCTCGAAGGGCATAGGAATACTTTTGACAATAAATAGATATAGAAAAGAATATGTAACCTACAATAATTTACAACTCTCTTTTTTGCATTGGAAATTTTATACTCTCAAAAACATAATAAAGTGATGTTAATGTATCCAAAGACACTATTCTAGAACGTTTACATGCAGAAGAACTCAAATTCCGGAGCACATTCAAAAAACCGCTGCTCTCGTTGTCACAATTTGAAATAAGACTTGCATGGTATGAGGCAAATTCACAATGTGATTGGTCAAATGTAATATTCATGGATGAATCTTCCTTTTGGGCGAATAGTTGCATACATCGGTCCTGGTGCACTGATGTAAATCGATAACTTCAAAGAACTGTCAAGCATCCAATTAAGGTTCATGTTTGGGGCTGCTTCTCCGAAAAAGAATTTGGCTGTTTATTTGTGTTTAGCTGCAATTTTAACCCAGTTTGTAGTGTGATGTTATCCAGCCTATTTTAAAATATTGTATTTCCTGGTGAACGCTACACAGTCCGTCTTCTCAGGATTTACTTCTAGTCAATTGCTCACTGGTTAATTTCCTTAGTGCCCCTTCACGAACTTAACTCGTTACCATTAAAGAGAGTACTGCCCGCGCCTTCTATGATATCCTCTTGGTACACCTTTGCTCCTGTCTTAACCCCTTTTTTCGCAGAAATGAAGCGATGTAACGCCTTTACAAGTAAATACCCACCAAACCATTACGGAGGCTGAATGGTGGCCACGCTGAACCCTTGAACAACATTTTTTGCGCCTTTAGAAGTACAGTAGGTTCTGTTTTTATGCGATAGATACGTTCCGCAAGAAACAGCATAAAAAAAGCTACTAGTTCTATAGTAAAATTATAGATACGTTTCAAAGTGCTAAAACCGCATAAAAAAGGGCACTAGTCCCATATTATAACTATAGATACGTTCCATAGACCGCATGAATCTGAAATAATTAAGTAAAATCGCATAAACAAAATATTGTATTTTTGAAAATTATATCTTTATTTAAGAAACGTCAGAATCGCAAAATAAATTTACCTCGTCAGAAATATAATCAGACAATACCCGCATGTTGCGCATTCGTTTAGGATTTGGCGTAAAATCACTTCCGTCACTTGAGGAAATGTACACGTCTGATCTGGATGGTGATGCAGGCGGTTCCATACTTGTAGGGTTAGCATTTCTGGTGTAATCTGTGATGAGTTTTTTCTTAGCTGGCTTAGAATCTTGTTTATATGTACAATTCCCGATAGGTCGACATTTTAATTTTGTAATTTAAAAAAAAACCGCACTATTTCAAAACCGCATAAAAAAAGCCGCATAAAAACAGAACCTACTGTATTAGCACAGATTTTGTCGTTTTTCTTATATTCAACAGTGTAGAAAGAATATTTTATGGCCGTTGACCGCGTGCCACCGAAGAAGCTGCTTGCATCTATCGAGTCTAATTTTCTTCAATCGCTTTGTCAAAAGATGCCCAGTTGAGCAATGGAAGGCCGTGTACTTCTTTTTCTGTCTGTCACTTACGTCACGTTTGGGAAAAACGATTGATCGTGCGGTAAGCAAACACTCTCGAAATATTAAGTTTTTCAGCAATTGGTAAATCTCACTTGCACTTTTACCAAATTTATGTAATGCAATCACTGCAATGCGATTTTCCCTAGCTCACCACTTCGTTGATAAGAAACGAAATTTACCACGAATAATTTGAGTAGACAATGCAATACGAACAAAAGCAAAAAGTAACGGAACTTTTTCTACGAATTTGTTTGCTAAATTTGTCACAGAATGGGCTTAATGGTTGATTTATATAAAAATCAATTCATATCCAGTATGAAAAAAATTCTAAATATCGAATATAAAAAAACCCAAGCATACTATTTTAAAACAATTTTAATTAAAGTAAATTTAAATATTTTTGACAAACTTTCCTGATTTGGAATAGTACCATAATAAAAAAAAATTCACAAGTACGGTATAAAGAGAACTTGAGCTTAAATCGAATATGCGCCATAAAAACTAGACGAGTTATACTTTAAACTTTTTTAAATAGCAAGTTCATTCATTCAGTTAACGGTGTGAGTATTTATCTTACCATATGACACGAGACTAGCGTCTTGAAATCCCTCATTAGCTTGGAGAAAAAAATCTGAAATCCTATTATCGTGGTGAAAATCCGAAACCTCTTATTAGCGAATCTCATTTGCGGCTTCTCATTTCATTAACATTCTTAGCTCTGATTCGTAGGGTTAATGTAATTTCGAATTTAATGGTTCTGGGTTTGGCTACAGGAAATTATGGGAGCGATTTAACGGTTCTTGTTTTCGCTACATAAAGTTTCTCTGATTCGCTGCGGTTTACTATTTCGTATTTAAAGGCTCTGGTTTTGGCTACATGAATTATTGGAAGTGGATAATGAATTTCGGATTAAAGCCAAATTTTAAGGTTCTTGTTTTAGCTAAACGTATTATGGGATAATTACCGAAATTTGCCATTTTATGGCATTGGAAATTATTGACAGAGTAGGGAGATTAACAGAATCGGAATAAATAGTAACACACAAAATAATACAGAATCAGAGAAGATAAAGCAGATAAAGTGAAAAAAATTAATGAAATGAGAAGTAAATGTTAAAGTACGTTCACATATGCATTATTTACCAATAAAACCAACAATTAATCGACGTGTTCACATATGACAGATTACCTGCAAAATTGACAATCAGCTGTCAATACTGCTTTAAGAGTTTTTTCTTTATAGAAATTATTTTGGTGGAATATTTCGGTGTTTTTGGTTTTTTTTTAATTTTTATTAACGATATGAAGAAGAGACAAGGAGAAGGAATAGCTAATTTAATTGTGCAATTGTCTGCTAATAATGAACAGTTGGAGGGAATCCGTAAACGACGTTTACTGAGGTTTCAAAAAATTATGGCAGCAATACGCATTTCAAATTCGATATTACATTTTATAATAAGTAATAAGAGGACAAAACGTTTATAGACACGCGTTTATTCTGTAAAATTAATCCATAATTAATAATATTTAACACAAATTTTATTAGAATTATGTTTACAGACCTGTTTTCTTTGCCGGCATCCATTTCATTTAGTTTTTATTTTGATGTTTCTCCTTACATTATTTATTATCTCTTTGTATAGGGAATCGCGCTTTTTAATTACAGATTTTGAGTTAAGCCCGAAAAAGTTAATCATCTAAAGCGTTTTCCAATAACAGGTGTTATGATTAACGATTTTTTATCGCCGGAATTGGATGGTATTGATCTTGGCAACGTTTTATGTTAATATTAAATAAATATTAAGTAAAAGATGAATTATAAATCTATGTACGTTGAAGAAGATCCCATTTTGCACGAAACAGCTGATCTATGTTTACATTCATTCATTCATTTGCTACCAATGCTTCATCTGTAATGGGATCATATTCGTCTGAATCTTGTTTTAAGTATCCCGTATGAATTTTCGACGAAAATTCTTCTAGAAGAATGTAACGAATTGTTTGTTTCTTCTTTTTCGTGCTATCAAAAGAGAAATTGTATATCGGTGCTACCAACACCCACAAAAGTTGGGTGGAATGTTCCAATAGGATAGCCATTATAATCAAAATTATTAAGGAATATATTGGATCGGGTTTGATATAATGTAACATGGGCAATTTTAGACAAAATATAACGACTTGTTTAATGAAACTCGGCGAAGATGGTTGGGGGTTTAGGAACAACCTTTATAACTCCCAATTGTTCCGGAAATAACAGTTTTGTAATTATTAGCCTTCAAAGTGCCGTCTGGAGTTTCACTATAGTTTGGCACATTATAATATATTTTTTTCTAAACATCACTTAAATTCAGAAAATATACTCACACGCGTGATTTACTTATTTTTATGCTTGTATTCGAAGTATTTCAATGAAAATTGAATGCAAATGCCTGTACCAATATCACCACTTTCCAATTTTGAATGAGAATAAGAATTCATTGGAATTAACAACAGTATAGTGTTGCCCGATGCCTGCAAATGAAAATATGAACACAACTGAAGTATTTCAGTTCAGTGTTGATGATGGAGATGGGGGTCATTGTGCATCTTTACTGCACACGCGCATATGACGTTTTAATTTTTGGTTTTATGGTTTTCACGTGGAAAGGAGTTCTGCGCAAATATAATGTGGATGGCGTAGCCATTAAATGTTTCTAAATTCCATATTAAAGCAAAAAATACTCCTCGTTCTTATTTGATGTGTTTTTTCGCTAAATTACACAACTTTAACAATAAATTACCTAAAAAAACTGTAAGCCTCCGGAGAGTACGGATTTCAGTTTTAAGATGGGGATACACCCCTCTATCCGCCCTTTACAACCTATTATTCAAAGCGTTTTACTTTATACTAAAGTTTTCCCAAAATATTTACAGAAAACTCCATTATTTTTATTTACGCACTCAACTTTCCCTATCCTTGCAAAATAAGTGCAGTAAAATATCAGCCTAGCATTTCCAACAGGCTTGCGAACATTTAAAAGTGCTGCAAAACCCCACTCTTTCTGGCTATCTCTTTTCCTGGTCCTACCGTTAGATTTAATGAACAAAAACAGCAATAAAAGCAAATCCGTGCGGTTTGACGTTCCAAAAAACTACTCATTTAAAAAGTTTCTAATTTAATGTTTTAAGTTTTTATTTAACTAAACTTTAAGTCATAATTCAAAATACACATTTCTTACACGACATGCTGTACATCCATGAATATGACGATTACATCCTGCTTAAACCAAAACTAAAATATCAAACTACATTTATTTACATAATATAAAAATGGCATTTATTTTTCAGTTAGATTAAACTACTTCTATAGAATGCTGAACCAATACAATTGAAACAACTTCAGATTTTGACTACAAAATTTAAGAAATTAAATTTACAAACGAATTTGGCAAAACAGTCTGATAGTGCAAACAACAAACAAAGAAGTAATCAAATTAGCATATTTTTTTATTTGCCAGTACAGTTTGTATGAGATTTTATTTACTTCTGAAATTACTTCTTTTTTAAATCGAATGTAACGACACAAGATACGAAATAAATTAAATTGTAAACAGTATTAAGTATTGAACATTTGGAGTTACTTAACTAAAATGGTCCCATCCCGTTGCTTTCTTTAAAATTTAAGTAAAAGCTAAAACTATGTCAGGAGCATGATAAATACTAGATAATTAAGATATCCGGTGGTAATCAACTGTTTATGTACATGAGTCGGTTGAACTTCCATTCGTACCTACCAATTGGGTTAATGCAACTGCTTTGTTAGAATTATTAAGAAACCCGATTATTGATAGTCGAAGAACTCAAAAATATTATGTACATAATGGCTGTGTTTTTTACGCGCATACATACATACATATGTATCTACGCTTAAAGTTTATGCAAATCAATAAGAGCACAGTTTTATATGCGCTTGTGAAATAGTAGCGCATAAAATCAGAATTTTTTTATCGGTTGTAGGTAATTGCCGATGATCGCTTTTTTCAGTTTAAGCGCAGATACGTATGGGCTTAAAAAAACAACTATGCTTTCATGGGTTTATAATAAAAACAAGTGAAGGAGTATCCAGATGAAGTATTCTAAATTAAAATAAATTTCTATTCATCTTCGCAACTGCGTGATATAGAAGTCACTAATTGCAGAAGTTTGTCACAGCACTGTCAATTTATTGCAATAGAAAGCGTTGAAAGGCATTTAGAATTTAACCCTAACTAAAGAAAACATTATTCTTTTCTCGAAAATAATTTCACCGTATTGTACAGCAAAATTACGAAAATGCGCCGGCGAAAATGTTCCATATTTCATAGGACAAAAGAACAACAAAAATTCAAAATAAAACTATTTCATTCAAATTTTTTGTAGAAATTAAAGTTGTCACACAACTATTTTAACCACTTTGTGTACACAGATAAATTAAAATCAGGTGGTGCCGTCACCTCCAATGTAGGTGGCAGAGAATGCTGCACTTATGCCTGGCTAGTGTGCAACAGTTTGAGAAAAGAACACACAACTCTACGAATATGCTGTGAAAAGAATACGAAAAGTTAAAGGCCCCGGCGCAGCGAAGAATAATGCAACATTATTAGGAGAAAAGAAAGCGCGGTACTAGTATTGATTCTCAACAAAAACCGTTTGAAGTCGACTGCATTTATTTTATTTAGAATCCCAAACTAAAATACTTGCACATCTCACCTATTGTATTTCTTGACTTACTAAAATGAATTAATCCTCTCTGTAAGTTATTAGAAATTTTATCTTTTTCTTTTACTCATTGCAATTGAAGCTAGTTAATTATAAGTTTAATTTTACTTTGTTTAATTAATTTAGCATTAATCTGTTTTCATAGTCTGTAAGAAATACTGTATTTTTAGACTATTAATTGAATTAAATTAAATTAAATTAAATTAAATATAGAAATATTATATTGAGTGCAAGTTTTAAAATCTCTTTTTTTTGGGGGCGAAACTGCTTAAATCAGGGATTAGCAACACGCCCTTTAACATTGTTAATGCGGCCCGCCAAGCCACAATCAGTCAGACTGGTAAATGGTTAACTAGCAATTTTTGCAATTCTTGCGGTTGCAATATTATTGTCATAAAGGTAAAATTGAAATTTGAAAAGGTCGAGGCAAGGAGCACCAGGACATTTGGTGGCTCCTAAAACACTCAGGCTAAAAAGCCCATTGTATTTAAAGCTCTGGAAAGAGGGTAGATAGTCAAGGAGGGAAGGAGAAAAGTGTCAGAGAAAGAAATAGGAAAGAATAGAGACAGAGATAGAGATAGTTAGTCCCGTGAGAATCTTGTGTCATAGAGGTAATATTAGAGTTTGTTATTCAAAATGTAGTTGTCGTACAATTTTTTAACTTTCAAATTTTTCACCCATAATAGCACATCGGTAAAGCAAACTAACTAACTTGGGGATGAGCACAGGCATTTCCAAGAAAAGTGGAAAAATGATTATATTTACACTTTCGCCAAAGACAAAGCTGTATGCTTTAATACGCGCAGATATATTAAAAGAATATAATATAAAAAGATATTACGATACAAAACATGAACAACAATATAAAATTTTAACAGAACAAATCCGGATAGATAAGTTTAATTAAATGCAGAATAACTTGGGAAACCAACAGGATATATTTAAAAATCAAGCTATTTTATCAAATACGGCAGTAAAGGCTAGTTTTGCTGTCAGTCAAATACTGGCAAAAACAAATTAAACTCTTTGCGGATGGAGAGGTGATAAAAGAAGGTTTGACTGTTGTTGCAGAAATAATAGTTCCTGATAAAATAAATGGTATTTCAATCCTTAGATTATCAAGATTTACCATTGCAAGGAGAATTGAAGACTTGTCTGAGAACATAGCAACAAAGCTTCGTGAGCACATTGCAAAATTCGAATAATTTGGCACTTGAAGAGAGTTGCGATATTAGCGATGCAGCGCAACTCGCTATACATATTTTTACGTAGTATTCACATAAAATGTAATATTACTGAAGAATTGTGTTCACCGATTCCAATGCAAGGGGCTACAACAGACAAAGATCTGCACGATGAACTGAAGTCTGTGTTGCTAAAAAGTATAAAGAATGCAACTTATAAAGCGAAATACAATTGTTCTTGGATATGCCTTTCCTCATTTTGGTGATAAAGAATATATGACTCAGCATATCAATGATCTTAATATGGAACGTCAAGGCAAAGGGCAGTTTATTCACAATTTGTATGATAAAATTCAGGGCTTTGAGTGCAAATTAAAATTGTGGAAACAGCATATTTTTTCAGAATAATGTGTCTCACTTTGCACATTCAGAAAAAGAAAATGTTACTACTTCCCGACATTACCTACAATATGTAGACGTTTTATTTAAAGATGAGAAGACAACGGTTTCCAAGAGTATTTTTTTTCACGCCATTTAATACGCCATAGTATGGTAATATGGTGGATGCAGTTCCCGAAGACTTTCAAATTCCTTAAAACTATTTTTTTTTTGTTCAGTAAACATCGAACATTTTTATAAATCGTATGTGAGCTTTGAATAATTTGCGCTTTTAACGGAAAATGCAAAGTAAATGAGGTCTCTGTTCGGAAGTACGTAAGTTTGGAAACAATTATTTTCAGCCATGAAATTAATCAAAAATGACCACCAATCAAGACTGAGTGACGCACGATTAGAAAGCTGCCTACGTGTAGCTCTACCTCATCAAGTTCCGGCTGATATTCATCAGCTTATATCGAAAAACCAGTGCCATATTTCTCATTAAAAATTTCATGTAAATTCGTTTTTTTTTTGTTTGTTTTTATTTTAATTAAACTTTGCATATGAAATCTTTACTTTGTTTTTAATTTTATATTTTTTCACTCTAATGTTTATTATATTATAATTAAAGTTTTGTAAATTATTAATAACTGTTATTTTATGTGCGTTCATCAAAAAATTTGTAAATTTTAATTGGCCCGTTTATCAAAAAGGTTGCTCACCCCTGGTTTAAATAATAGTTCGACTCCTCTAATTTCTAATATTTTTAATTTTTATTTGAAAGACTTTGATTAAAGAAAGAAAGAGCATATCAAAAAACGCAAATATATATTTTTAATGTAATTTAAACCTAAAATGTTTTTTCTAATATAATTTTTCAAGTTTTACTCAAATTAAGGAATAC
Organism: Anastrepha ludens; assembly: GCF_028408465.1. NCBI lineage: Eukaryota > Metazoa > Arthropoda > Insecta > Diptera > Tephritidae > Anastrepha > Anastrepha ludens. The sequence continues at coordinate 74,466,662 of NC_071500.1, forward strand.
AAATTAAAATGGATTGAAATTCAAGAAAAAACTAAGTCGCCAATCATGAGTTGCATAAATCATTAGTTTGAACACGAACTATTACGGCAACGATTGTTTGCATTCAAGCTCTTAATGAAAATATTAATATACATACACAGATATATGTATATACTATTTATATAAATATAACGCAATGATGAAATATGCATTTGTTTATGAAATATAAAAGAAATGTTTAACTTGGCTTTCATTATTTTTGTACAATTAAGAAAAATGGAAATTCGAACAAAGCTCTGCCTTCTAACTATACATATATACTTATATTTTAATTATTTTGAAACGACAATGTCTTTATTTATTATTAGAATATAATAAGCAGCAAGTAATGTAAAGTACAAATTTGACCAAAAATATTAAATATTTCAAAAGTAATATTATATTATAATACACTGAAGCCTTTTTTATGCGGTATATGAGTTTCTCAGAAAGCATTTACTTTCATACAAAACCAGGGGATGTGTTTCAACATTTCCAAAAACCGCATACATTCTTATACTCCATGTGAAAAATTCCAAAAAAATTCATACAAACTCTACTGTGGCAATCAAGGAAAAGAAAACGATTTCTTTATTCACTTCAATACCTATTATTTCATTCGAAACTAAGCAAACCCATTTTAATTTAAACATAAATAATGTAAATAAAATATTCTGTTTTCTTAATCACACAAAAAAAATACTACAATAAGTTCACGAATTATGTAAAGGCACAGATACGAGTTAATCATCAGAATTACTGCTAATATGTACTTTTTGCGTCGTTCAGTTTTAGATCCTTCCATCACGTGTGATCCCAATTCTTTTTTTGAGTAATTATATTTTTCAAGTGTTTCTGCTTCTCACGTCAACAAGACATGAAACATTCACGGCATCGACGCTCTGCTCGCCGCTCCAATATATTTTTAGTCTAAAGCGAAAAAAAGATTTGAAAAACCTCATAAATTCAAATCTGCATAAAAAGACACCTAGGCATATAAAGCTTTTGCTGAGCTATCTCATGCCAACAAATTATTAGAACCAGCTTCGAAAAATCCAATCTGTAGTTGAAGTAGAACCAATTTCAGATTGGAGTTTATTGTTTTATCTTAGAGACGCAACTTATTTAAAATGTAATGAGGGAAAACAAGACAGAACATAAACAAATCTATCGCTGACATTGTAAAATCTTTTTTAAGGTGAAAAACTACAATTACCCAAAGGAGTGATTTTTTTCCAAAGTAGTGATGACCTTAAAAACTAACCTTAAGATGACAATACATGACAAACGTTATTTACCAACTCATAATGTAACATCATATTGTATCGAAAAAGGCATGCATTTTTTTAAGCTGCATCAATGATCCTATCTAAAGAAAATATTAATTTATCTTAGTAACCAAATACTTGGTCTTGAATATTTATTTTTTCCATATTATTTGTGGCAAAGCAACTAAAGAATGAAACTGAGATGAACAGGGATTTTGATCTATGACCATCATTATATGTATATTATATTAACAAGTTACATTTTTATGAAATGTATCATTTTCTACTATTTTTAATACTAAAAATTCTGTAGATAACAACACAGCTTCTTGGCCGGCGTCCACTGTAACCGAGCACCCATGTGCTCACGATTTTGCAATATTGGTCATAAAGGATCAAAATGTTTTACGAGTGTAATAGCGTAGGCTCCTCAAAAAGTCGCTGAAAACTTAAAATTACAATGTTTAAGCATTCTCATAAACTATTTTAAATAACATTTGAATAGATAGTATTAGATATTTAGCAACCCAAAAGAAAGTAATTTGCCACCAACGACTACTTTCCAAAATAAATGCCTTCACGAGTGTAGTTCAAAGCTTTATGTTTCTTTTTATCTTCATTATTATTAAAATAATAATATTCTTATCAATTCAATTTGTTTAACCTAATATCTGTACTATACTAAGTTTATATAATATATAGTTTTTTTTTTTGTGTATATAATTATATGTTTTTACTGATGCTGAGGTTTTTAATTGTTGTTTATTTGTTGGTTGTATTGGTCCTTTGTTGTATCTTTTAACTTCAAATTTTGGTAGCTTTCTCTGATGCGAGTTTGGCTGATTTTCAAATCTTTGAGTTCTATTTTTACAAGTGATTTGCTTTAATATTCCATATACTACTAAACCCTTTAAATTTCTTTAACATACGTTCGGCGTACTAATAATAAGGAAGCGAGCGAATGACTGGATGGTTTTATTCCTTCAGTCCAATTCATAAGCATTTATTTTATTTCCTCGTATATCTTTGTAGTCAGAATCGATTTTTCAACGATAATTTCGAACTTAAAAAATCCACTACTACACTATTCAGCTGTAAATAGATTGCATTAGCTACCACAAAGTGTTATTAGAGCTCACAACCCAGTCTCTAAATCTTACGATATTAAATTTTCTTTCCCAAACATTCGCTTTCAAACCGTTTACGTGGGTGTGCAAATAATCTGTTCTAAACATAGTAGTATATTTAGTAAAAGTACCTTACTGAAAAGGTTCCTCAAGATGTTAATTTGGTTTTAATGCACTTAAGTAAAAACTTAAATACGCCAGCAACTGTTAATTAATCCATTTTTTTATAATTCAGGCGTTTTACTTAAATGAATCGAATATTTCAATGTTTCTCTTCAGTTCTCTTGTTCAATTGTTAGGATGAGAATTTTAGTGTTGTATTTGTATTTTTTCAACAAAAAAATTCATGTATGCAAATATGAAATCTTAGCGACTAGTAATGAAGTACGCCTGAGGTCCGATTATGAAAGATCTGAAATGATAAATAAAAATAATTAATACCGCTCATATATTATACAAAAAATAAAAAGTAAAACGGTTTATTTAAAGCCAACATATTCTCATGAAACTGTTACATTATAGGCTGAGGCTTGAGCCCTTACCACAAATGGCGACTGGAAATAATCATAACTTTTGTATCTTCCCACAAAAATTTCAAATACGAAGATTAATTTTATTTCGATCAAAACGATGCCTGTTTTAACCTGTTAAGCAATTAGTTTTTCTTAGACAGCTCGATTTACTGTGTTGAATTAATTTCAAGTGAAGACTGTCGATGCAAAACCGGTTTTCAGCCAAATATTGGATTCACCGTGCACGCTGGCTGAACGATTATGATAACGATTATTAGGAAATTCAGTGTTCATGCTTACTTTACAATGTCAAAATAACAGGGAAAATTTCGTTTTTTGCTTAACTTTAAATTTCATAGCAAATGCAATTTCCTTTTTCGGCATGACGCACATATACGACATTAACTAAAAAATGAACTTTTGAAATTGACGCAAATATACGACATAATCACTTACCAGGTTAATTGCGGCAGATGGAATTTTTAAGGGGGGAAGCTGGTCTAGAGCGCAAAAAATGGGCATATTTTATGAATTTATTTTGACTCAACAAAGGAATCAATCGAAAATCTGTGAAATAGGTTTAATAATATAGCTTTCATGGTACAAATACAAAATTTTTCGTCTGAATTAATTTCAAAATGGCCGCTGTCCAGCAGTTCTCCTAAGGCGCCTTTTTTCTAGTGGGTCCATTGCCGAAGACGTAAACTCCTTAATTTTTGTCCTGGATCAAAAAATAAAATTTTTTTAGTTTCTATATAACAACAGAAAGAGACGTACGTAGGATTTTTTCGATATTTTGTTTTTTCGCGAAATGGTGCACGTTTGAACAAAAAGTTACAATTTTCACTATAAAGAACGACATAAAATTGTTGTTTAAAAAAAAAACTTTGTAATATAAATAAAAAATCCTACGTACGTCTCCGGAGAAAGGTATTTCGAATGTATTGTCAAAATTTCGTAAGAATCGGTAAAGATTTGTTCGAGTTATGTCTTCGGCCAGTTTAAAAAAAGTGATTTCGAGAAAAACGCGTTTAAAGTTGTAAATAGCGTTCGGGGCATACCTGCGAGGCACTGCCGTCGAATGAAAAATTTGGGCATTTAGACATTTTTGCTGGCATCCCTCATTTGCTATATTATTTCTAAGACCCTAAAGCACCTTTTAAGACAAAAAAAAATTTTTCGATTTTTTCAAAATTCTAGACCAGCATTATGAGGTGTGTTCAAAAAATTAGGTGAATTTTCAAATTTCGCGGGCTACGTACATTCGACTTTCGATTATTAGTTTTTTTTTTTTTTTTTGTTGGTACACTCGTCTCGAAGATATATTCGGGTTTTAGCAATATAACCTGTTTATTCTGTTTTTGAGAGGCATAAATAAGACAAGTGCTTTGCATGTTCGGCGATTTTCTACTATCGAAAAAAAAATGGATCAAAGAAGTTGCATAAAATTTTGTGTAAAAAATTAAGTGTTCAAAAACACTTGAAATGTTGAAAGTGGCATTCGGTGAGAGTACTCTGAGTCAAAAAAATTTTTACAAGTGGTACAAACTTTTCACAGAAGGTCGAGATGATGTGAATGATGACGCTCGCTCTCGACGCTGACGATGTCGGCGTATCAGTTCAATCTTTTCTGAAATTTTGGGAATGAAGCGTGTAGCAGAGAAGTTCCTTCTAAAATTGTTGAATTTTGATCAAAAAAAACGTCGCATGAGCATCTCTAAGGAATTATTGAATGACGTGAACGATCCAGATTTACTTAAAAGGTTCATAACTGGTGACGAATTACGGGTATACGGTAATGACATCGAAACCAATGCCCAATCGTCCCAATGGAAGAGTCCAGGAGAGCCAAGTCCCAAAAAAAGCACGCCAAGTTCCATTAAATGTCAAGGTTTTGTTCACTGTTTTATTCAACTACCATGGTCTACTGAATCAGGAGTTCTTACCACAAGGTCATACCTTAGTAAGGAGTATTACCTTAAAGTCTTGCGCCGTTTAAGTGAAACAATACGAAAAAACGCCCGGAATTGTGAAAAAATGTATGGATTGGCACCATAAGCAGGTGCACTATGCTCGCTCAGCTTTATTTATGAGAGATTATTTGGCCAAAAACAACACCGTTATCATGCCTCAACCACCGTATTCACTAGATTTGGCCCCAGCAACTTTTGTCTGTTCCCAAGATTGATGAGACCCATGAAGGGACGGCGTTTTGCGATAATTGAAGAGATAAAAACCGAATCACTGAGAGAGGGCTCAAGAACATACCAAAAAGTGCATATCAGAACCGCTGGGAGGATTGGAAAAAACGCTGGCACAAGGAGACTACTTTGAAGGAGATAAAATAGAAACTGATGAATAAATAAATATTTTTTGAGAAAAATTAAAATTCTCCTTATTTTTTGAACACACCTCGTACATGTCATAGGTTAGGTTAGCTTAGGTCTGGCAGCCGCATCGCGCATAGAGACAGCGATGCCACTTAGACCACGAAATGGGTCCGTGGTGAACCGCAGGGGCTGGACTACATTTCCTTTTCCATATTTAACCATCCTGAGCCTTTGAAAAAGCGTAAAAGGTTGTTGATACCTTAAGTGTATAGATTATCTATATTCAGAATTAGAATCTTCAATATCGGTTCCTGCTTCTGGCTAGAGCCGGGCATGAGCAAAAAAGGTGTTGAATTATTACCAACTCCTTCTCATTCCTGCAGCTACGACAGAAATCATGCATGTAAACGCCTAATTTCCTATGAGACCATGTCCTGTGAGGGCCTCTACTACGGTCTTATAATATTCTTGGGCAGACGTAGATTTAGGCTTAGCCAAGTTTGCCTAGCAATTTCACAGGTATTGACACTAATCCATCTTTGATTTACAGAACTGATCATTAATAAAAAGCTTACAAGTTGCGAGAGGTATCCCATAAAATTACTTGTGTTTGGCATACAGGTACCTTCTCTTGCAAGTTGATTAGCCCTACAGTTCCCTGGTATATCTGAGGCCTGCAACCAAGAATAAGATGATACGATATTGTTTGGCCATCTCATTGAGAGATTGGCGACAATGTAATACACTCCTTGATGTTATTTGGAATGCATCCAGGGCCCGTAGGGCAGCTTGGCTGTCTGATAGAATGCAGATATCTGTTGATGATATTCTGTTTATCTCTAACCATTTTAAGGCTTCATGAATAGCGTTTATTGCCGTTTGAAAAACACTACAGTGATCCGGTAGTTTCAGGGATTCACTGATAGAAAGCTCTTCGCAATATACCCCTGATCCAACACCGGTGTCCATTTTAGAACCGTCCGTGTAGATCTTAACGGTTGTCTTGGGTGATGGATCTTCTTCAAGCCTTCAAGTCTAAAAGGGATTTTCATTAAGAAATTCCTCTCGAAGCAGAGAATGGGAGGGTGATAATCACAATCACTGGGTACATCCGTATAAGACTCTAAGATGGTTGAATGTCCATGCGTGACAGTCTTCCATTGTGAGCTCCCTCTGAGCCTTATAGCGCAACATAAATATGACTCTCGTGACTATCCAATTTGATTTTTTTAGTAACCCCAGTTAAGGCACAATCAAACAATTCCGAAGATAAATACGTTAAAACCCCACTCAATTGCACAGGATCAAATTGTTTCCATAATTTCCTCGGAAAAAATTACTGAAGTAAGAAATGAAAGGAAAAAATATAATTTTCTTAGCAAATACAAAAATCGAGTGCTAATTAGTGCTTGGGTTCGAAATCTATTGTGGACATGAAAAAAAAATTAATAAAAAAAAAGTTTTTATGATATCGGCGCCCCTCCTCGGACAATGGCAAACCTCCGGTTGCATTTCTGCCATGAAAAGCTCCTCATAAAAAATCATCTGGCATTCGGACGCGGTATAAAACTGTAGGTCTTTCCATTTACGGAACACCAACACACGCACAAAAAATTTGAGAAGCTCGGTCAACCACCCAAAAAAACGATATACGCGCCAGTTTTATATATAATTAACACCCCACCCCTTTGAACTATTTTGTCACATTACTTTTAGTGTGACACGATAAAAAGCGAATGTCTCTCTTATGAAGATTGTTGCTAATGCAGCAGTTTACCAAATCCTCCCCTGTGCAGTGAAGTTATGGGTCGTTGTTGGTTATCTCATTATCTCATATAACGCTAGACCCAAGATTCGACAGAGCGAGACCAGAGGGAAAGAGTTGTTAGATGAAAGAATTTTGAAAGAAGGTATGTGAAAAGGTAGTTAGTGTTATGCGGAGTAGGAGTTTAACCTGCTACTTTATCTAGAACGTAATTGTGCCAGAATAACGCGGGTCTCATGATGCTGCGATAGGTGATTGGATCGGCAGCGAGAGTTCGTAAAGGTGGTAAAAGACTCGGTAACAGCTTATGAAGATGATGGTCATTATTATTAGCTCAGCGCATTACGCTTTTTCTATACGATTCGATTTACTTCTGCGTATATTAAAATATTATTATATTTATACTCACAGCTTGGTGTGGCTTCATAGCGCCTCTGTATTTGATCATAAGTGAATTTCACAAACGCATCATACTGCTCAGCGAGCTTCGTAGTCAACACGGCGTTGTATTTTTCACGAATTTCATCTTCCCGCTCCTTCAGCATACGTTCGCATATCAATTGCACCTGTTTGAATGTAAAAAGGGCTTTCTCTGGATTACGCACCAAGCTTGGTGGAGTGTCTGGGCGACGAGGACTATCGGCGCCCATTTCAGAACCGCTAGATTCTGAATCTTGTTGCATACCATCAATGGTGGCCGATGAATACTGGAGACGTTTACAACGGTGCAGTCGCTTGATTTCATCCCTAATATCCTGGGCTATTTTATCTAAATAACATAATACAAACAATGAAATATCGGAAAAAACTTTATGCTTATTTCTACAAGTATCTTCCCGGAAAACCTATACCTACCTGGTGATATTTTTGATAGATTGGACTCTGTGAATGGATTCATTTGAGGTTCCTTTGAAACGCGGCTTCCGCTGGGACCTTGCACGTTATCATATGAAGTGGTGGCAACTGAAGATGAGCGCAATGATGATGATCCATTTCCTGTTGATTGGCCAAGCGGATTGCAACGTCTACGTTTTGTAGGCCGTTGATTTAGCGCTTCCCAATCTAGAGTCCGTTTGAGTGTTGCACAGGCCATTTTTTATGAACAATAGTTTTTTCTGTTCTTAATATTATTGTTGTATGATATATTTTTTGCCACGGGATAAAAATCTATAAGTATATAAAATGTGATAGTAAAATGATACTAATAATATCGAAGAAAACAATTTTGTTCAAAACCAACCAGACAAAGTAAATAATTTAAAATGGTTTCCAATAAAAATCACTTAAAAGAAAAAGGCTTAAATGTACATTCCTTCCTTCCACAGGTGTCTTACAATGAAACGACGGTAATACACTACATAAAAAATTAGAATTTAAACAAAATCCTTACAGCTTAGTTTGCCTTATACTCGAAAATAGGCTAGATTTAAAGTAAAAAATAATAATGTAAGGTACAAATTTTGAACTCCTCCTTCGTAAAGTTACTTATTATCTAAAAGAAAAGACAAGGCCTCGTTCCCACGGCAGTCGGTTCTGCGTAACCGGAACGGCCGAGTTATGTATGTATGCATTCCCCGTATATGTATGGGGAATGTTTATGCTGCTACAACAACAAGGTCTCATTAGCAGTCATCCTAATCAGAGATTTTTCTTTCGATACATTTTTAATGGTTTCTTAGTTTGCGGGATTTTCACAAACTGCTCTCAAAGTAACAACCGAATCCACTTCACCTCTTTTTTGAGCAGTGAGTTATTATGTCTGCGTAGTTTTCTTGATTTTCTGTTAGCTCCGCAGCTTGTCTTCCTTGGGGCCGGCCGAATTTTCGAAGATTTGCGTCCCAATTTCGATGTTAGCCCGATGCGACTGTGTGTTCCTAACAGATTCAGTTTTTCAGGAATCATTCCAAAAATTCTTGTCTAAGTTTATCTCTGTACATATACCGATAGCATACACCTCCCCTGGAGATGAAATCAGATTTGAAATTATTGCTCTTGATTAAAGCCATTCGCATTTCACTTAAAAAATATTCTACGTTCCCCCCATTTTATGTACCATGTATTGTATTTGTACGTCACGCTTGCTCTTTCTTTATGTAGGTGCTATATTCTTCGGGAAGAATCCTTTAATAATATCTTGCAACGAAAAGAGTATGTTAGAAAACACGTATACAAAAAGTACAAGGAAGAGCTGTAATTTAACATTTCTAATATCCACAAAGCTTGAAACCAACAAAACTAAACCAGAAAATAAATTCAAAGTAACGTTAATTGAAGAATATTTAAAATAGAATTAAAATGCAGTGTAAAACGACATTTCAGCTTATTTCATGTAATTAGGCAAACTTTAAAAAGAATTGATTTTAACCGAGACTATAGCCTGCAAGTTTTTTGATATATTCAGGCGTTACTTTCTTCTACTCCTCTTGTAAGGCCACAAATTCCTGTTGTTGTAGCAGTATAAATATTCAAATTCCGGGTCGTTCCAGTAAGGTAAGTCCCTTGTTGTTGTTGTTGTTGTTGTTTTAACAGCATAGTTAGCCCTGTCAGTGTAAGTATATCATCGGTCGTCTTCGTCTAGCTCATCTAAGGGTAGGCCCAGGAAACATGCTGTTTCGACAGGTTGGGTCCAGAGGGAGAGGGGGGTTAGATGAGTCGGTTTGAGGGGGGCATGTGAAGAGGTGGTTAGTGTCGTGCGGGGTACCTTCACATGCCGGACATGTGTTTGGTATGTCGGGGTCAATTCTGGATAAGTAGGAGTTTAACCTGCTACAATATCCAGAACGTAATTGTGCCAATGTTACACGAGTCTCACGGGGAAGCTGGAGCTCTTCATCTGCGATAGGTGGTGGTTGGACTCCGATTACGGCATTCACGGGACGGGAGTTCATGAAGGTGGTAACGGTCTCCCGGTGAAAGTCGTTTATTGACTGTCTAAATACTGTCCGGTCCAGTAGGTTTCGGTCAGTTTTGTCCTGGAGTTCGTCAGCGTAGTCAAGGAGGTGTCTCCTGACGTGCCTGGGAGGCGGCTCAGGCTCAAGCAGGTGTCTGCAGGGGTGAAACCTGCGGTAACACCCCAGCAGGAACTGCTTGCTGAGCAATTTGTTGTGCTCCGCAACTGGGAGCATTTGTGCCTCGTTGTGTAGATGTTGGATGGGAGACATCAGGAGGCACCCGGTCGCTGTCCGAATGGCGGTATTTTGACATGTCTGAAGCTTTGTCTACTGCGAATCACTAGTTCCAGGCGACCAGACAGGCGCAGCATAGTTTAGAACCGGCCGGCCAATTGCCTTAAATGTCGAAAGCAACAGTTCTTTGTCTTTGCCCCAAGTGCTGCCGGCCAGCGATTTGAGGACCTTGTTGCGATTTTGGACTTTAGTGGCAATTGCAGTTGTATGCGCAGAGAAGGAGAGCAAGCTGTCAAAGGTTACACCCAAAACTTTGGGGTTATTTACAGTCGGAATTGGTGTGTCGTCGACTTTTACCTTAAGGGACAGCTTGACCTCCTTTGTCCAGGTGGTGAAAAGGGTCGCCGTGGACTTGGTGGGGGAAAGTTGGCGATTCCTCGCAGTGAAAAAGCGAGAAAGGTCGGTGAGGTAGTTGTTCACTTTGGAACACAGGCCATCGATGTCATTGCCCGACGCCATTATCGTGCAATCGTCAGCGTATGAGATCAGGGAAACTCCCGCTGGTGGTTGGGGGAGCTTCGAGATGTAGAAGTTAAAAAGCAAGGGTGAAAGGACACCACCCTGCGGTACGCCTTGCTTAATCTTCCTCTGCTTTGATATTTGATCTCGAAAAATCACTGACGAGTGCCGACCGCTCAGGTAGTTCGCGGACCACCTCTTCAGCCCTGGCGGGAGTGTCGACTGATAAATATCATCTAGTAGCGTGGAATGGCTGACTGTATCGAAAGCCTTCTTTAGGTCCAACGCTACTAGGACAGTCCTCTCGCAGGGGCGGTTTTGGTTAAGCCCGCGATTTATCTGGGCGTTTATGGCGGTGAGTGCAGTGGTGGTGCTGTGCACTCGTCGGAATCCGTGCTGATGTGGGGCTGGGGCCAGGTGTGTCGTGTAGAGAGGGAGTAGGAGGGCTTCAAGTGTCTTCACTACTGGGGAAAGGAGAGTTATCGGCCGATAAGACTCCCCTTGGTTGGCGAGTTTCCCAGGTTTCAGTAGTGGGACCACTCTCCCTGCTTTCCACTTGTCAGGGATGATGAGAGTGGCCAGGGACAAATTGAAGACCCTTGTGAGGTATCCTACTCCCAGGGGTCCAGATGCTTCAGCATCAGCGCGTCTAATCCGTCAGGGCCAATGGCTTTCGATGATTTCGACTTGTTGATGGCCCCCTGAACCTCATCTCCGGAGAAAGTAAGTGGCGCACTGTCGTTCGGTTCTGTCGCCCGAAGGATGCAGTATGAACAGCCGGCTAAAATAGCTCGCGTATCTCTTCGGGTCCGACGAAGTACAACCGTTGAAGGTGATAGCCACCTTGTCGTTGTGTTTCGTCGGGTTCGACAGAGACCTAACGGTGGACCAGAGCTTACTCACACCGGAGGTGAGGTTACAAGTCTTCAGGTGCTCAACCCATTTAGTCCGCTTATGTTGATTTACCAGTTGCCGGATCTCCAAATTGAGATCCCTTATGCGGGGATCCCCGGGATCGGCCTGGCGTAGGTGGCCACGCTCGTTCGCTAAACTGGCTGCTTCTGCTGGGAAATGAGGACGGATGTCCTTATAACTTCCAGCTGGGATGAAGCGAGCCGCAGCAGCTGTGAGCACCTTGCGGAATGCGCGTTCGCCCACGCGCACGTCAGTGGGGATGGGAAGAGCGGCGAAGGTGTCCTCGGTGAATTCCGTGAAGCCGGCCCAATTAGCTTTTTTAAAGTTAAAGTAGGACCGGTGATTCGCGGAAACGAAGTCGGCAGGTCTCTCAATCGAGACGATAATGGGCAAGTGGTCTGATGCAAGCGATAGCATAGGTCGCAACGTTATGCTATTTATCAGACCCGCGCTAGCTATTGTTAGGTCAGGCGAGCTGCTACAGTTGCCCACTACCCTGGTGGGGGCGTCGTCGTTCACAGTGCTGAATGTCGAGTCGTCTATCTGCTCTGCCAATTGCTGTCCCCTACGATCATTTGGCAGGCTTGAATGCCAAAGATCGTGATGCGCATTAAAGTCACCTACAACCAATCGGTTTTCACCTCTGATGAGCGCACCTATATCAGGGTGATATCCTGCCGGGCAGCAGGTGACAGGGGGTGTATATACGTTAAATATTTCGGGCTCGAAATCGCCTGACCGGACAGCTTTGCCTTGACATTCTAAGGTGCTGTCCCTGCGGTCGATTCCTTCATCGATGAGACGATACTGCAAGGAAGGAAGGAAGTTACCGGAATGACTCGGGTTTTTCTTCCCGACCAAGGGCTGCCGCCCCAGTACACTAGCCCTGTCTAGTGTATCGTATAAGGTAAGTCCCTAAATCCTATCGATTGCTTAGGTGATGTTTTCTTATATTTCGCTCAAAAATTGCCCATAAATCCTCAATTACAATATTACAGGGACGTTCTCTGGAAGGTTGTTTGTAAATCTGCAGAAGTTTTTGCTTTAGTTTAGAATTGAGAGACATTTTTGCAAATATTAACATATAAAATTGAATTTTACAGGAGTGTCCTCTAGAATCATTTTTTTTAATATGTAGAATTTTTGCTTAGAAATATTTTACGCACGGGGGCCCCCGGCGGCGCTTTAAAAAAATAAACCCTCATCAGTCCAACTCCGGCTACGCCATCCAGAGTATTTTTACGTAGAACTCCTTTCCGCGTTAAAACCATTAAACCAAAAATTAAAGCATCATATGCATGTGTGCAGTAAAGATGCACAATAACCCCCATCCCCATCATCAACACTGAAATGAAATACTTCATTTTTGTTCATATTTTTATTTTCATTTCCAGGCATCCGGCAACATTATATTGTTGTCAATTCCAATGAATTCCTATTCTCATTTAAAATTGGAAAGTGGTAATATTGGTACAGGTATTTGCGTTTTTCATTGAAATGCAAGCATAAACATAAGTAAATCACGAGTATGAGTGTATTTTTTGTGAATTTAAGTGATGTTTAGAAAAAAAAAATATATTATTGTATAATGTGCCAAACTATAGTGAGGTTCCAGGTGGCACTTTAAAGGGAAATAATTACAGAACTCTTATTTCCGGAACAATTGGGAGTTATAATGCTTGTTCCTAAACCACTCCCCAATATTTCCACCAAGTTTCATTAAATAAGTCATTATAAATATTTTGTCTAAAATTGCCCATGTTACATCATATCAAATCCGTCCCAAAAATACTGCAGATTCACAAACATCCTTCCAGTCTCTGCATACAAACTTCTTTCTCTAATTGAGGTGTCTGGCAACACCAACTTTTCGATAAATTGCACAACTTTAATAATTTACTTAAAAACCATAAGCCTCCAGAGGGTGCAGTTTTCAGTTTTAAGATGGCGATACACCCCTCTATCCCCCCTTTACATCCTTTTCTTCAAAGCGTGTTACATTATACTGAATATTTCCCCGGCATTTTGGTGCACAACTACCAATTCTACGGAATTGTTTTTTGCTAATAACTTTTGAACGGTTCAAAAGAATTACGCCCCACTTTTTGAATATTATATTGTGACCAAAACTCGTCGATTGGTACGCATATCGACTATTTTTGACCAATTTTGGCACACGTGCCAAACTAGATAATCATCAGAAGTATTTAAAGGAGAATTGGATCAAGCCGAACGAAGGAATTCGTTAACCATTGAATTGCAGGTAAGCAAACTGCTCATTGTTACCAATTGTAATATACGGATTAATGAATATTCACTCCCCTAATTATTTAAAACTAAATAATTTATCTAATTTGCTTCCATTGAAATTATGGAATTCAGCTCCACCCAATGCATCAGTGGAAATATTTCCTAAACATGTTGTGTTTTTTGGTATGCGACTACATTCACGTATGTATATACATGTGTATATAACACAATGTTGGAACTTTGACGGGTTTACATATGAATTTTTTCGATGCTAAACCTAACCACACCAAATGCATATATGTACAGATATACATGATGTACGATCGCATATATATATATATATATACATACGCTTTTAATTATTGAAACCATAAATGCACATTTTTATCGGAATAAAAATGATTGAAATATCTACTTTGTTCTCACCAACGCACGACCCTCATTTACGTTTCCTCTTCAACCGTTTTAATAGCGTTTTCTCTGATTACTTTATTTCACAAATTGACTAATTTGGAAAATCAATTGTTTACCTTTCGTTCAACATATAACTCAAAGGCCACTTCAATGCACAGTTAAATTAAAGTTTTTATAATTCTACACTTGCCTACGATGGTGAAAAATGCTTTTTTCTTTTTTAACTCTCGGAAATTTTGTAGCAAATTTTAACACAATGAAAGTTGGTGACGACGTTCGACGACTAATTTCGGATTGCTGTAGAATATAATGAACGAAGAAATCACTTTCAGAGGGCAGGGTTGCAATCGCCTAACTTTTATACTATGTTTACATCGCTTTTTAAGCATTTTTCTTATATCTGCATGATGCAAAAGGAATGAGTACTGATGGTGGCGCCTTGCCAAAACAGTTACTTTACTTTTTACAATTTTGACCCGTCTGATGTCAGGTCCCTCGCCAACACAAAACAAGCAAAGGCAGGAAAAATTACTTGTTTGTGAAAATTCAGTGAATAGCTAATGAAATCGAAGTGCCGTGCCCAAAGAATTTTTTTTCGTTTTGAGTGTGTGCAAGAATGTGTGTGGGTAAATATATAAATTCTTGTGTTTGGTTGTTGTTGTTGTTGTTGTTGTTGTTGTTGTTGTAGCAGTATCTTTGCCCTGTCAGTGTTATGTAAATTACCGGTCGTCTTCGTCTACCTCATCTAACGGTAGGCCCAGGAAACTGGCTGTTTCGACGGGTTGGGTCCAGAGGGAGAGGGGTGTTAGATGAGTGGGTTTGTTGGGGCATGTGAAAAGGTGGTTAGTGTCGTGCGGGGTGCCTTCACATGCTGGACATATGTTTAGTATGTCGGGGTCGATTCTGGATAGGTAGGAGTTTAACCTGCTACAGTATCCAGAACGTAATTGTGCCAGGATTACGCGGGACTCTCGGGGAAGCTGGAGCTCTTCATCTGCGATAGGTGGCGGTTGGACTCCGAACACGGCATTCGGGGGTCGGGAGCTTAGGAAGGTGGTAAGGGTCTCCCGATGGATGTCGTTAATGGTCTGTCTGTATACTGTCTGATCCTGGAGTGGTCTGTCTGTTTTGTCCAGGATCTCGTCCACGTAGTTGAGGAAGTGTCTCCTGATGTGCCTAGGAGGTGGCTCGGGCTCGAGCAGGTGTCTGCATGGGTGAGGCCTGCGGTGACAGGTGTTGTGTGAGGAGTGGGAGTAGAAGGGCTTCAAGTGTCTTCACTACTGGGGAAAGGAGAGTTATCGGACGATAAGACTCCCCTTGGTTGGCGGGTTTCCCAGGCTTCAGTAATTTCCACTTATCAGGAATAATGAGAGTGGCCATGGATAGATTGAAGACCTTTGTGAGGTATTCTACTCCCAATGGACCCAGTTTTTTCAGCATCAGCATGTTTAGTCCGTCGGGGCCAATGGCTTTTGATGGTTTCATTCGTTTGATGGCCCCCTGAACCTCGTCGCTGGTGAAAGTAAGCGGTGCGCTGTTGTAGGGCAGTTTGTGCAACCGTCTGGTGACACAAAGTTTGGATCTGTCGACCGGAGGATGCAGTATAAATTGCCGGCTAAAATAGCTCGCGCATCTCTTCGGGTCCGACGAAGTACGACCGTTGAAGGTGATATCCACCTTGTCGTTGTGCTTCGTCGGGTTCGACAGGGACCTTACGGTGGACCAGAGCTTGCTCACACCGGAGGTGAGGTTACAAGTCTTCAGGTGCTCAACCCATTTAGTCCGCTTATGTTGATTTACCAGTTGCCGGATCTCCAAATTGAGATCCCTTATGCGGGGATCCCCGGGATCGGCCTGGCGTAGACGGTCACGCTCGTTTGCCATAACGGCTGCTTCGGCTGGGAAATTGGGACGTAACTCCCGGACCCGTCCAGCGGGTATGAAGCGAGCCGCGGCGGCTGTGATCGCCTTGCGGAGTGCGCGTTCGCCTGCGCGCACATCGGTGGGAGTGGGTAGGGCTGCGAAGATGTCCTCGGTAAATTCCGCGAATCTGGTCCAATCAGCTTTGTTAAAGTTGATGTATGACCGGTGATCCGCGGAAACAAAGTCGGCAGGTCTCTCGATCGAGATGATAATGGGCAAGTGGTCTGATGCAAGCGATAGCATAGGTAGCCACGTTATGCTATTTATCAGACCTGCGCTAGCAATTGTTATGTCAGGCGAGCTGCTGCAATTGCCCACTACCCTAGTGGGGGCGTCGTCGTTTACAGTGCTGAACGTCGAATCGTCTATCTGCTCTGCCAATAGCTGTCCCCTACGATCATTTGGCAGGCTTGAATGCCAAAGATCGTGATGCGCGTTAAAGTCACCTACTACCAATCGGTTTTCTCCCCTGATGAGCGCACCAATATCGGGGAGATATCCTGCCGGGCAGCAGTGACAGGGGATATGTAAATATTATATATTTCGAGCTCAGCATCGCCTGACCGGACAGCTATACCTTGACGTTCTAAGGTGCTGTCCCTGCGGTCGATGCATTCATCAATAAGACGATACTGCACTGAATGGTGTACTATGAACGCTAGGCCACCACCGTTGTCTCGCTCGCGGTCCTTTCGGTGCACGTTATAGCCGTCCCTGGTAATCAGGGGAGAGCTAGCGTGCAGTTTTGTCTCCTGGACCGCAGCTATCTTAATTCCGAACCGACTCATGAAGTCGACTATCTCGTCAATCTTACTCGTTAGTCCGTTGCAGTTCAGTTGCAAAAGCTTGAAGCTTCGCGGGAGCGTCGTCGTAATTCGGGGGGTGAGGGATGCGTGATGTTATCTGCGTTGGTCCTGCTGTGCATTCCGCAAAATAGGTAATGGCCTGATGTTGTCTGGTGGCCGCGCCTCTGGGGGCGGTTGCGGGTGCAGAGCTCTGCAGCAGGGGGCAACGTAGTCACGTGTCCACTCACGGGTGGTGTGCAGGCCGGAGCACCTCCGAAAATGGCACCAGCCACTGCAAGAATTGCATTGAACTGTTGACAAGTTCCGAGGCACTACGGTCTGACACACGGAGCAGACTGTGCGGGGGACCAAGAGCTGCTGGTTTGTCCCCGCACTGGGGTAGGAGCAGGAGGGTTGTGGGTTTGAAAGGAAGTTGTGTTGCTCTTGGGGGCTCCTTACCGTGGAGGTGTTATTAGTGGCGGCGGTGTGAAGTGCCGGCACTGAGGGCAGTGTAGCCGTAGAGGCGGGGGCCGCCTGTGAGCGGGAGCAACACGTGGCCACATACCTTGTGGACCACTCCCTGTGTGTCTTAAGGCCTGAGCAAGTCTTAAGATGGCACCACCCGTTGCACTGGTTACACCTAACCGAGGTGGAGTTCGGGTGGAGCCGTTTGTGGCAAATGCAGCAGTACAATACTTCAGGTCCGGGGTTGGGTTCGACGCCAGCCCGGAAGAGAAGTATTTGGAGCAAACTGGCTGCTAAGAGTTGCTCCTGTGACGTGAGATTTAAGGTAAAGTACGGTACACTAGACAGGGCTAGTATACTGGGGCGGCAGCCCTTGGTCGGGAAAGAAAACCCGAGTCATTCCGGTAACGTAGAACCGGCTGCCATGGGAATGTTTGGTAGTTTCTATTGCTTTCGCCTACTCTTTCTCTTCACAAACAAGTAGTACCCCTCCCTTTTGTTCGTTTATTCAAAGGCTCTGGTAACATAGCGAATTCGTTAAAGTATTTCTGTAACCACATGAAATTAAGTATTGTCGATCAACATTCTCACTTGGCACTGAGATTGCCATACAGATGTATGAATACTTTACAAAACAAATTTGGAAAGAAAACGAAGAGGCCATCGTTTAAGTCAGAGGGCTTAATTGGGTGTTATATTCCCACTACGTATTGGGCAATATAAGACCACAGATTTTAGAGTCTATATTTATTATACCCAACTTATATATTCCCTATATTCTTGCTCTTTGTATGTTTATATGTACTTATGTACAATATATCAATTTACTGCAATATGTTATGCTGGGTGAAGAAGTGAATGTTCTTTATTAAAACTAATATTTAAATGTTGTTGGTTATGTTACCACACGCCATAATTATTTAGGCTTTTTCAATTCCCCATCCAACGTGGGGGAAAAGTGGGTTCAGTTCTGCCCGAAAAAACATGAATTCAACCCAATTACGGGCCGCATATACATGAAGCATTTATCAAGTGAAAACATCGAATGAAATACATCAAACTTTTCTTAAAAATTAAAAAAAAAAGTCCATTTCAAAGCCATCATATTTTACTTAATCCTGGGTTGAAACACGGCTCGAATAAAACACACAAATTAATGGCAATACACTTGCTTTTCTTTATTCCCAACATTTTGCTTCTAAATGTACCCGATAACCTTGAGACTGAATCGTTCCATTATTTTTCATTTATTGACTTATAATACGTTCACATTTAAGTGGATTATCTATTTTTTCGAGCTTAACTCCAAACCATTATTAAAAAGCGAGACTACTCTTACAAAATTTCTCTGGTGATTATAAAATCATCCTAGATTATTATCATACTTTTTTACGTACAACCCTGTGATTTCTGTGTTATAGATAATTATTTTTCCTCCAACTGTTTATTACTAGTATCCATTTATGCAGTCAAATTAGCTGTCCCTTCTCCTCTTCTTTTCTTCATATCGTTAATAATAATTAAACAAACCAAAAACTCCATAATATACCATCAAAGCAGTTTCTACGAATAAAAACCTTTCAAAACAGTATTGACAGATAATTGCCAAATTTGCAACTAATCTGCCATATGTGAAAAGGTAGATTAATTTTATGGATTTAGTGATATTTTTACTGCTTATGTGAATGTACTTTGAGAAGTTCAACTTACTACTAAATATCCCATGTGCAAGCACCTCGGCTTATATAAAGGGGTTTTCAATTGGTGCGGGTCGATTTTGGCGCCCTGTGGCAGCCATTTTGTTTTGGTGACATCTGCCAAATCTTTTGCTTATTATTCAGTTCTTCTTCTTCTTAATTGGCGCTATAACCGCTTACGCGATTTTGGCCGAGTTTAACAAAGCGCGCCAGTCGTTTCTTTCTCGTGCTAACCGGCGCCAGTTGGACACACCAAGGGAAGCCAAGTCCTTCTCCACCTGATCTTTCCAACGCAGAGGAGGCCGCCCTCTTCCTCTGCTACCACCAGCTGGTACCGCATCGAATACTTTCAAAGCCGGAGCGTTTGTATCCATTCGGACGACATGACCCAGCCAACGTAGCCGCTGGATCTTTATTCGCTGCGCTATGTCTATGTCGTCGTAAAGCTCATACAGCTCATCGTTCCATCGTCTGCGATATTCGCTGTTGCCAACGTGCAAAGGTCCAAAAATCTTACGCAGAATCTTTCTCTCGAACACTCCAAGCGTCGCTTCATCGGATGTTGTCATCGTCCAAGCTTCTGCGCCATACGTTAGGACGGGCATGATGAGAGTCTTGTAGAGTGTTAGTTTTGTTCGTCGAGAGAGGACTTTACTACTCAATTGCCTACTTAGTCCAAAGTAGCACT
The DNA here is from genome assembly GCF_028408465.1 of Anastrepha ludens. Classification (NCBI taxonomy): domain Eukaryota; kingdom Metazoa; phylum Arthropoda; class Insecta; order Diptera; family Tephritidae; genus Anastrepha; species Anastrepha ludens. The sequence goes on from NC_071500.1 coordinate 74,486,463, forward strand.
TGTTGGCAAGAGAGATTCTACGTTGGATTTCAAGGCTGACATTGTTATCGGTGTTAATGCTGGTTCCTAAATAGACGAAGTCTTTTACAACCTCAAAATTATAACTGTCAACAGTGACGTGGGTGCCGATACGCGAGTGCGCCGACTGTTTGTTTGAAGACAGGAGGTACTTCGTTTTGTCCTCGTTCACCACCAGACCCATTCGCTTTGCCTCTTTATCCAGTTTGGAGAAGGCAGAACTAACAGCGCGGTTGTTAAGGCCGATGATGTCAATATCATCGGCATACGCCAGCAATTGTACGCTCTTATAAAAAATTGTGCCTGAGCGATTAAGTTCTGCGGCTCGCACGATGCTCTCCAACATCAGGTTAAAGAAGTCACACGACAGGGAGTCACCCTGTCTGAAACCTCGTTTGGTATCAAACGGCTCGGAGAGGTCCTTTCCAATTCTGACGGCGCTGTTGGTGTTGAGCAACGTCATCTTACATAGCCGTATTAGTTTTGCGGGGATACCAAATTCAGACATAGCGGCATACAGGTAACTCCTTTCCGTACTGTCGAATGCAGCTTTGAAGTCGACGAAAAGATGGTGTGTGTCGATTCTCCTTTCATGGGTCTTTTCCAAGATTTGGCGTATTGTGAATATTTGGTCGATGGTAGACTTTCCAGGTCTGAAGCCACACTGATAAGGTCCAATCAGTTGGTTGACGGTGGGCTTCAGCCTTTCACACAATACGCTCGCTAGAACCTTATAGGCGATATTTAGAAGACTAATCCCGCGGTAATTGGCACAAATTGCAGGATCGCCCTTCTTATGGATTGGGCAGAGCACGCTTAAATTCCAATCGGCAGGCATGCTTTCATCCGACCATATTTTGCATAGGAGCTGATGCATGCGCCTTACCAGCTCCTCGCCGCCATGTTTGAATAGCTCAGCCGGCAGTCCGTCGGCGCCCGCGGCTTTGTTGTTCTTTAGCCGCGTTATCGCTATTCTCACCTCGTCATGATCGGGTAGCGGAACGACAATTCCGTCGTCAACGATTGGGGTATCGGGATCTTCACTTTCTCGGTGACATGCGCAGCTGTCACTGTTTAATAGGTTCGAGAAGTGTTCCCTCCATAATTTAAGATTGCTCTGTACGTCGGTCACCAGTTCGCCGTCTTTGTTCTTACAGGAAAACGCCCCGGTCTTAAAACCTTCTGTAAGCCGCCGAACTTTCTGGTAGAATTTTCGGGCGTTGTTCCTGTTGGCCAGCATCTCAAGCTCTTCGCACTCACGTATTTCGGCCTCTCGCTTCTTCTGTCGGATAATACGTCTCTCTTCCTTTTTCAGCTCTCTGTAGCGATCCCACATGGCTCGCGTTGCGCCCGATCGCAGCGTGGCTCTATAGGCGGCATCCTTTCTTTCTGCGGCAGCATAACATTCCTCGTCGTACCAATTGTTTTTTCGGGCTCGCCGGAATCCGATTTCTTCTTCGGCGGCGGTACGTAGAGAACGAGAAATGTTGCTCCATTGTTCGTGGATGCCGGTTTGTTGGGCAGTACTCTCTGAGAGCAGGAGTGAGAGTCGAGTGGCGAATCTTCTGGCTGTCTGTTGTGATTGCAGCTTTTCGAGGTCGAACATTCTTTGCGTAGGTAGATGCACGTTTTTTGCTGCACAGAGGCGCGTGCGCAGTTTGGCTGCAACAAGGTAGTGATCCGAGTCAATGTTGGGTCCTCGGATCGTACGTACATCTAATACACTAGAAGCGTGTCTTCCATCTATCACAACATGATCGATCTGGTTTCGCGTTTTTCGATCAGGGGACAGCCAGGTAGCTTGGTGTATCTTTTTATGCTGGAATCTGGTGCTGCAGACTACCATGTTTCGGGCCCCGGCGAAGTCGATCAGCCTCTGTCCGTTACCGGATGTTTCGTTGTGTAGGCTGAATTTTCCGACTGTGGGACCAAAAATTCCCTCCTTGCCCACCCTGGCGTTGAAGTCGCCAAGCACGATTTTTATGTCGTGGCGGGGGCAGCGCTCATAGGAACGTTCCAGGCGCTCATAGAAAGAATCTTTGGTCGCATCGTCCTTCTCTTCCGTCGGGGCGTGGGCGCAAATTAGCGATATGTTAAAAAAACGGGCTTTGATGCGGATTGTTGCGAGGCGCTCGTCCACCGGAGTGACACCGAATTTGCGCTCCTTTACATAGCAGCTGTAGTAGACGTCGCAAGGTCCTATGGTTTTCTTTCCTTGCCCCGTCCATCGCATCTCTTGGATGGCAGTGATGTCAGCCTTTACTCTCACGAGGACATCAACCAGCCGGGCAGAGGCAAACGTTTTTCAATTGGCGCGGGTCGATTTTGGCGCCCTGTGGCAGCCATTTTGTTTTGGTGACATCTGTCAAATCTTTTGTTTATTATTCAGTTGTTTATGCCAAATCATCATGGCAAGTTACACGATTGAACAGCACTTCAAATGATAAAACTTTATTATCAAAGTAAGTGTTCATTAACGCAAACGTTACGCGCATTGCGCCCATTTTTCGGTAGACGTGGTGGCCCTTCCAATTTCTTATGACCCATATTGAACCATATGGACCTAGACGACATGTGGTGCCAGCAGGACGGCGCTACGTTCCACACAGCAAACGCCATTTTATTCCATTTCACCATCTACCCGCCCTTATTGAAAACCCCTAGATCTGGCAGTTCGCATCTTCTGGCGAGGTCTGTTGCAGCAGCAGCTCATAGTCACCTGTCGTCTTCGTTTAACTCATCTAGCGGTAGATCCAGAAAGCGTGCACTATCTCGCTATCTGCTGTCACCATCAAGGCTAATTCATGTTTTTGTGTTGGCCTCTCGTTCACTATTGTTGCCAGTCGGTTCGCGGAACTTGCGATTGTAACCATACATGACATTGTCATAGATGACAGATTGTAACAATATTGTATTTTCATACCATACTTCCCCGGACTTCTCCACCTTAACCAGCTTCCAAATGCAAGTGGGATGTTCTGAGTTGCAGTATGTGGAATCAGACACAGATATATAGGCAGATCATGTTTACCACCACTTCGAGGTTTATTACCTTACGAACCTCTCCCACTAAAGCTACTGCCGCTCTGTATACGGAAGCCGACCGCTCATCACCGCGTACAGTCCGCTTAAATGGTCCAAGTACCGCCCAGCACGCTGGAGGTCTTGGATTTTCCCTTACCACCTTCAAAAAACTGCAGAGACGGGGGACGACGCCATCTTCCCTGCCGTTTTAGACAACCCTCAGAATAATAAAGCCCAGGCAGATTAAATGATTTCGGCGGTCTTCCACCAGTCTTGGACTTCTTTACTAGGGATATTTACTTCTCTTGAGAGCATTGACGCTTCACCACCGATTTCAATGGCGGTGCTTTCGCACCCTCCCATTCCAAGTCCACTTTCTCTGCGGCACTGAGCATGCTGCATGACCCATTCAAGCGTATGTAAGTACTTCTTAGGTACCTTTGAAGCATTTTGGTTTCTTTAGCGTTCCAAGTTCTTTGTAGCTGTGTGCAGATCAGAGAAGGCTCTCCTACTTTTTCCTGACTGCCCCTTAGGCCTAACAGAGGACCCCTGAAAAAAGATTCCCTAAGCGCGGCTCCCTACATAAGTGAAACGAATTCGTACTCACAAACTCTGGGACAATGCTGGAACTCGACTCCTACTTCCCCTAGAGCACCGCCCAGATAAAGCTTTGAGCGTCGACTTTGACGCTCTTCCGCCCCTAATCATATCGACCCTCGAGTCTGTCCCTCAGATAGAGTCAGTTAGAAGAGACGATTCCGCCCCTTTTACCAGAAGGGAGCAGGCAATGGGGCTTGGCTGACAGTCCCCGCTACTGCCTAAGGGTTTTTGGGTTTGTTTGATTTTTTATTGTCCGATTGTTACTCATGTTCAGAAGGGATCCCCACTCGTAGCCTCTTTGCAAAACCCGAAGAAGTGTAGTCGTACCTAAATGATCCCATGGTTATTTATGTTACGGGAGGCCTTGCAAGGATTGGCGCATGTCCTTATGAGACATGTGTATTTGCGACTGCCGTGCCATGCTTGTAACTCGGCTTTGCTTCCAGATGTTGATAAGCGTCGCTATTCTAACTCCCTTTTAAGCTGTGGAACCTTAAGATCAGTCAACTTTGCCATTTTTAGGATCCTATTTTATGGAAGTTTACGGCGGCCGCCGTAGCCGAATGGGTTGGTGCGTGACTACCATTCGGAGTTCAAAGAGAACGCAGGTTCGAGTCTCGGTGAAACACCAAAATGAAGGAAAAGTTTTTTCTAATTGCGATCGCCCCTCGGCAGGCAACGGCATACCTCCGAGTGTATATCTGCCATGAAAAAACTCGTCATAAAAAATATCTGCCGTTGAGAGTCGGCTTGAAACTGTGTAACAACATCAGGACGAACGCCCCAAATATGAGGAGAAGCTGGGCCAAACACCCGGAAAGGGTGGACCTGCCAGTTATATATGTATATAATATAATATATATTATATATAATCAACAATCGCATATCTGACAGAAATTGTCTTCAAATAAATGTGTCTATAATTCTTATGAGTTCGATTACTGGGCTGCTAAAGAAAAGTCACAAAATAGTGGCAACATAATTTGCTTACTTTTTTTAATTTCAATACGCAACGACTTTACTTTACGTATCCACATTCACACTCTCAACTTAAACTGATTACTTTGTGTGTATGCAAAGTTGCTTATATACATATGCATCGTGATTTCTAAATGTGGTAACTCGTATTTTCTAGCAATTTCTTTCTGAGAATGTTAGTATCTCATTTGCTGGATACTGCCCCTACCTTGTTACAAAGAAATTTCCATAAAATTTTGTAAAGCGTATTTTACATACTCTACCTTTTCTTTTTCTAAAGTAACAATTTGTATATGGTATGTGTGGATATTTAGGCGAGGGTGATTAAATTAGTGTAAATTAACACCTTCATATTGTTTCGAATTTGCTTCCGTTAAAATTCAAATAAAGTTTTTACAATAACTCCTTTGAGTTCCGTCACTAGAATGCCAAATAAAAGTCACACATTAATGGCAACACACTTGCTTTACTTTATTTCAACACTTTACTTTCCCAGGTACACGTCCACCTTAAGAATCCTTAAGATTAATTCCTCTATTAATTTTCGTTTATTCGCTTACAAGTTCAATTTCCAACTGAATTCCCTATGCCCATGTACCAACCTGTCTGTGCGATGTAGTCACCTGTCGTCTTCGTTTAACTCATCTAGCGGTAGACCCAGAAAACGTACTCAGTCTCACCGTCTGCTGTAACCATCAAGGCTGATTTATGTGTTTGTTTTGGCATTTCGTTCGCTATTGTTGCCAATCGGGTCGCGAAATTTCCTCGATTGTCTCGATTAGGCACCAAATCTTTCGATCCTAATAGAGCCAATCTCTTCAGATTAACCACTTTGACTTTCCCCATGACCCACAGCCTCCTTCCACCTGAGTTCGTCTTCTATTGGCTGGGTGGTTCTTCTGACTGTTATGAAGATATTTTTCTTCACCAGCGGCGTGACTATCGTCCACCACTAATTCAATAGTGCTGCTACTCTCTGTATCATTGTATCATTGGCATCATCATCATTCCCTGGCGCATCAACTGCTTCAGCATCCTCTTCACAAATGATGCCTGCATATAAATATTTTTTCGATGGCTTTTGTCATGAGTAACAAATTGCTGCAATCGCCTTTGGTTTCAACGACGGCATCCGAAAACTTTGAATTTGCTCCATCATCCTTTTGTAAAATACAAGATTTATCGCTTTAAAATTTGTGGCAAGCATTAACCGAGTTTTCGAATTGTAATTCAAAGTTGATTGTTTTAGACTCGTTTGTTTCCATTTTCAATTCAATACCTTTCATTTCGTTAGCTTCCGTGACGTCTGCTTTCTCAACATTATCTTAATTTGCGTTGCTCCCTTCGTTTTCTACTTCTCAGATAACTCGGTACCTTTTTCAAGCTTTTCTCCATAAATTTCATCAGATTCCTCTTCGTTTGCTGTTTTATTACTTACTACAGTATTGCTTAATGTCTCATTTATCCCCTTCGTTTCCAATTGTGACGTCATATGTGTCTTCTCAGTTTCTACAATGTGGTCCTACACTACAACATCTCCATCGCCATCTGCGTTGTCAATAATAACGCCTTCGCCTGCCTCTTTCCACATTTCCTTAATAACGTCTGATTAAACTTCAACAGTTTCATTTACTTGATGGACTTCGTCCTCATCAGTTTCCTCTTTACGATGATCAAGACGGTTTCTCTCCAGCGGCGAATTTATCTGTGACAAAAACTCTATGAGCATTTGTGATATTTGTTCTGAGATTTGCGCCGACAGCAATGACATTTCGATGCCAATTGCGGCCACATTCCTGATACTTCCGATGATCTTTGGGATAATGCAGTCATAATTACTCTCATGTCTACTGCTGGTGATGGTCCTGGAGGCCATACTATAGTTGATGGCTCCTCAGCTTCTAGCTGGAAGACATATTCGTCTGCATTGACACCCTCTGCGATCCATAGCCTCGCGCAGCCGTACTTGTAACTTTGCTTTCTTCCCAGTAGTAGTTGTTCTTGTTCTTATATTTGCCATACTGGACCGTGGCAGTGTACTGTAAATCGCAGGTCGCCTTCGTTTAGCTTATCTAACGGTAGGCCCAGGAAACTTTCTGTTTCGACAAGTTGGGTCCAGAAAGAGAGGGGTGTTAACTGAATGTGTTTGATGGGACATGTAAAAAGGTGTTAGTGTTGTGCCGGGTGCCTTCACATGCTGGACATACGTGTATTATGTCGGGGTCTATTCTGGATAAGTAGGAATTTAACCTACTACAATATCCAGAATGTAAGAAGGTGGCAAGGGTCTTCCGATGAATGTCGGTTATTGTTTATCTAGTTGTCTGTTCGTTTGTCCTGGATCTCGTTGGCGTAATTGAAGAGGTGCCCCTGACGAGCCTGAGAGGCGGCTCAGACTCATGCGGGTGTCTACATGGGTGAAAACTACGGTAGCACCCTAGCAGAAAGTGTTTGCTGAGCAGTTTGTTGAGCTCCTTTACTGGTAGCATCTGTGGCTCTCTGTGTAAGTGTTGTAGAGGGAACATCAGGAGGCAACCCGTCGCTGTCTGAATAGTATTGTTTTAGCAAGTATGAAGCTTTATCCACTGCGTGTCACTAGTTCTAGGTGGCAAGACAGGCGCAACGTAGTTTAGAACCGGTTGGCCAATTGCCTTAAATGTCGATGTCAACGTTTCTTTGTATTTGCTCCAAGTACTGCCGACAAGCGATTTGAGGACCTTGTTGCGATTGTGGACTTTAGTGGTTGTTAACAGTCGGAATTGGTGTGTTATCGACTTGTACCGTGAGTTGCAGTTTGACCTCCTTTGTCCAGGTGGTAAATAGGGTCGCCGTGGACCTTGTGGGGCAACAAAGTCGGCAGCTCGTATCTTCTGGCCAGTTCTGCTGTTGTAGTAGCTTACTAAACCCTGTGTGTGCGATGTAATCACCTGTCGTCTTCGTCTAACTCATCTAGCGGTAGACCCAGAAAACATGCGTTATCTCGCTATCTGCTGTCGCCATCAAGACTAATTAACGTTTTGTTTTGGCTTCTCGTTCGCTATTACTGCCTTTCGGTGCGCGAAATTTAGTTTTAGCAAAATAAACACTAAACCAACATTTCTTGTGAGTTGCAGTGGAATATTCTTAATAATTCCCATATTTCTCACTAGCCCATATAACAGACTGGCTCACATATACTACTTTTATTCATGTCGTCGCGAAGAAAGCAAAAATTGTGCACGCGTCAAGGCGCATTCAGCACACTTTGATAGTCAAAGCAATGTGTTGGCAAAATAGAAAACAAATAATGAATTCGCCTTATTTCATGTAGCCGTCAACATGGATACGAAAGAAAAAAAGACAAATAATATGATTTACCGATACCATCATTAATATAATCCCCTTGGCTCGCATAATGGTTTTTGTGTTGAAGGGTCATTCAAGAAAAACCGACAAACTAGTGAGCCGTTAAATTCTGCAGAATCTGATGTATCGTGAATACCAACATTCAATCGTTTTTTATCGCACTGAATAAAACACTAAAGTGTTGTCAAATCAAACCGAACAGAACTAGCATCTATGGTACATCAAATGTCAAAAGGTTTACTGATGCGTGAAGTTGTGATTTGTTTGTGAATTACCTGTTATTTGTGCAAATTTGTTTATGAAAACTTGTGAACATTTTAAGCTTATAGTTCCATTGCTTTGTGTAGTGGTTTCTCACTTATAACTAAGAAGATTCGCATTTGGCGAACAGATAGTAAAAATTTGCAGTATCCGTGTTTTTATCGAACGTAAACTATTTTTGTGTTAAATCGTACAAAGAGAATTGTGCAAACAAAAGGTGACCTGCTGCAAAAACAAGATGTTTTTTTTTTACTGTTAACATTAATCACATTCCCAATGTTAAATTATCCACTATATATTTAATAAAATCAACTATTAGTTTACGGTTTCGACGGAATTTCAATTGTAATTGTAAATTAAATTAAACAATTATGCTGTATTCACGGTGTAGAGAATTGTATCCTTCTTGGCTTATATATATGTGTATATATAAATATGTACACACAGCGGATGCTGGCGAATAATCTGCTAAGTGCCATGAGCCACAGTTGCTTTAATGTTTTTTGTTAATGCCGATATTGTATACTGTGCCGTCGTTGTAGTAGTATTTATTATATTCTCTTTTATTAATTTTCATTTAATACTCATTCGTTTCATTGGTAAATTTCAGTGAGATTTTTGATTTCGTTTAGTGCAGAAGGGCTACATAACGTTACTTTACGGCGCAAACATTTCTTAATAATTTTTTACGTACGTAAAAAAGTGCATCGGGTGATGGACTGGTGTATCTTAGATCACGGGAAATGTTTAAAATTGTGCAGTGCTGTGAGTGCTTAAAAGTGAAAAGTTAATTGTGGAATGTGGATGCAAGGTATTACTTCAGGATGCACTGTGAGATGTAATTATCATAAATAAGAAATCCAATATCCTCTATGTAATTTTTAAATTTTGTTTACTTGACCTGTGCGGTTTCTACTAGTGCGTGCATAAATTGAACTTTAAAGGTCTAAGAAACTAAATATTATATTAGTTATTAATTGGAAATACCATATATACTGCATTGGCTAAAATAAAGCTCACAGGGGCTCACAGGATTATTAATAATGCGAAATAATTCAATAAAAACAACGTGAAATATTGCACTTTTTCTTGTTTGGACGGAGTACGGAGGGGAAGGGCGGCGTGACACCGCTCACCACCCCTATTCGAAAAAGCAAGATCCCACCATTACAACTATAAAAGCCCCAACCTCCTATAGGGACCATACAACCGCCCGGAAAAGCATTAAAATTACGATTTTCCACGACCGAATTTTCCTAATGTTCTTATTGAAATACCGTTGAGAGAGAGAAATGTATACGCATTTGTTAACTCAGCTAGCAATTAACTACTCGTATTACTAAAATTTATAAATGCATTTTAAAAAGAACAAGTACTGCAGTCGAAAATTTGCAATAAAAAATCATGCGTATTTCACTACTCATGAATTTTTGTTTTCGAAAGGACCTTCGGCTCAGTTCACTCGCTTGGGATTATATCCCTCAATCAATATGTATATAGAATTCTTTTTCTAAAATAAATTGTAAATATAAATTGTTCCCTTTTGCTTGACTGAGTTTTTTCTTGTTTCGGTTTTGTTTTTCTCATTTTCTTTCCTTTGGGAGTTCGTCCCGCACATTTATTTGGCATGGTAATTGTAATAAAATACAAAGTGTTATTTAGCCATTTGGTGTTTATAACTGAATATAGGAGAAGACTACCACAAGCTGGTACCGTATCGAATACTTTCAGAGCCGGAGCATTTGTTTCCATTCGGACGACATGACCAAGCCAACGTAGCTGCTGGATCTTTATTCGCTGCACTATGTCTACAACGTCGTAGAGCTCATACAGCTCATTGTTCTATAACCTGCGATACACGTCGTTGCTAACGTGCAAAATGCCAAAAATCTTCCACAGAACCTTTCTCTCAAATACTCCAAAGGAAGCCTCATCGGATGTTGTCATCGTCCAAACTTCTGCTTCATACGATAGGACGGGCATGATGGGGGGTCATATGATGTGTTAGTTTTGTTCCTCGAGAGAGAGCTTTATTACTCAATAGCCTACTTAGTCCAAAGTAGCATTTGTTGGCAAGAGAATTTCTACGTTGGCTGGCATTTTTATCGGTGTTAATGCTAATTGAAGTTTCTTAAAACCTCGAAATCATAACTATCAACAGTGATGTGGGTGCCGATACACGAGTGCTCCGACTGTTTGTTTGATGACACGAGGTACTTCGTTTTGTCCTCGTTCACCACCAGACCCATTTGCTTTGATTCTTTATTCAGTTTGGAAAAGGCTGTTAAGACCGATGAGGTAAATATCCTTGTAATACGCCAACAATTGTACGTTCTTAAAAAAAAATGTGCCTGAGCGATTAAGTCCTAGTGGTAAAGCACCGACAGTTATTTTGACACCTTGATCATTTGACACTGCAAACGTTGTCTGGGTGTCTGACTTTGATCCATCGATGTGGATGATTCCCCACACTGATTTATATCTCAATAGCGTCGTTAAGCAACTGAAAGTATTAGCGAAAGAGTGCTCCCCTTAATTAGTTGTGGTGTTGATATTATATCGAGCTGATTAATAGATCACATGTATTTCATTTCAAACAAAGAATGCAGCAGAGAAAGCTTCTAAGGTGACATCCTTAATTAGTAGACTGATGGCAAACATAGGGGATTCAACCCAAACGAAACGGGAAATAAATGGCTACCGCGCTCTCCGTTCTCTTATACGGGGCTGAATTGTGGGCAAATGCGCTAAAGGTAAAGCACCGATGCAAGCTCTTAACATCGGTACAACTAAGATGAGAGTTGTGTCCGCCTACCGCACAGTATCAGGACCAACTGTTCAAGTAATAGGCGATTCAATACCGATAGACTTACTAGCTTTTGAGAGGAAAAAGTTGTGAGCTCGAAAGGAAGAGGTAATGGAAGAAAGATTTAGCAAACCTGCAGCGCTCGATATATGGTATGAAACGTTAAGGCTATGGCATGACCGCTGGATTAACGAAACATGTAGCAGATGAACGTCTAGGCTAATAAAAGTCGTCGCCATTTGGAACAGCAGGAACTTCAGTAAAGTAAATTTTTATACAACTCAAATGCTTTCGAGGCACGGGTGTTTCCCGAAATATCTGTTCGAAATAGAGAAATATGAACACCCTACATGCATATACGGGGTGACGCTGAACACACATTCTTCCAATGCATGCGTTGGGAATAAGAATATCGAACGCTGTAGAATGTAGTCTTGGGAGATCATCAGTGGTTTCGCGGTAAAAAACTCAAAATTTATTAATGAGTAGATTTAGATCAATCTAGTTGTTAAATAGAGCTTTTAAGTTCCACTAAAGAGTCGATGGCCTAAGCTGCTTGTACTCTATTTCTTTAGATATTAAGCACAGTATTTAATACTATGTTTAATAATTATAATAATAATAATAAGTTCCACTGAAAAATTCGCATGACCGATTCTGTGTGTTGGATGTCTGTGGGTAATGAGGTATGGGGTGGATTGCTGAGGTGTGACGGCCTATTCGAAATTAGTGGGATTGTTGTTGTGAAGTCAATAGTCGTTGTTATAGTGTGGTCAATAGTTAATGAGAAAGAGTCATCGACTGCAGTTGTTTTTGGGATAGACTGTGTGTAATTTAATGTATCATTGTCGTAGTTTCGATTTCTTTTGCTATGTTGTTCATGTCTTTTATTATCGTATTTGATGGAGGAAGAGAGGAGAGTTTGGATATTCTCTTTTTTAAATATAAAGGGTTTTCCAAAAAGAGGTGTTATTTTGATATTCAAAGAAAAATGCTATTTTTTAATATAAATGATCGGATGTTTATTTCATTATAAAGAGGAAGGTATGCCGTTAATAGAGGAAAATAACATCGGGCAAATGACCATCACGACCACGCTTAGAGGACAATATCCTTTCCATAACCGAATTGCAAAGAGGCTGCCCTATGTCGTCGATAGCTTCACGAATTCTATCTTGAGGTCTTGAATCGACCCTTGGCTGTTGGCGTAGACTTTCTCTTTCACGTGGCAATTGTGATCACCTCGTCGAGAGATAACACGGTCCGGAAACTTTTCCCGTAAAAGATCATTGGCTTCGTTGTTTGTGTGGCACGTAGCGCCGTCTTGTTGAAAATAAACGTTGTCCAGATCAATACCATCCAATTCCGGCCATAAAAAATCGTTAATCATCTCTCGATAGCGATAAATAACACCTGTTAGTGGAAAACCCTTTATTTACGGTCTCTTTGTTTGTTGAATTGTTAACTATGCTGAAGAATGAGGCTCATGAAAAGTAGAAAGTTGGTGGTATTTACGCTTTGTGAATATTGACTGCACCGCGAAATGAGCATTTATTGCCTGTTTGAATGGTTACTATTTTTTTCAATTGCAAGAATTTCGGAAGCGTTTTTTTGTATAGTCAAGACATTAACAGTTCTTACACCTGATGGGGTTTGAGTAGCACAGTCTTACATTGGTCGTATACCACGAAACATCAACTTTTTCCGGAAGGTAAACGATAAAGTTAGAAGGACTACGCCACTTGGAGTTGGTTGACGTTTTACAATTTTGAGGAATTTGTAAATTTCTACAACACCCTGTTTTTGTTAATTTTCTATTATTTCATTGTCTGCACTTCATTTAAGCATAGTATCTTTTTTGTTTTTTTTTATTACCCATTTATTTATTGCGATAAACAGATTGCAATATTTATACTTAAAACTAAGATAGTCTACGAGACATGCATGGAAAGCACTCATGGTGCAACCATTCCTCAATTTTTGCTTTTTAACCCATGAGATCAATTGTTGATTTCGTCTTCAATCTGTTAAAGTAAATGATATTGGTGGTAGTTTCTGTAATTAATGGGCTTAGGTGCGACCGGGTAATTATTGGCAAGCATTTTGCTTGAGTGTAAAGGTGACTTGAACAGATTTGTCTCATTTTATTTTATTTTCCAGTCTTTGAGACATTGAGTTATTTCATCAAGTCCTATTTGGAGTTTAGGAAAAGCCACATTAGGGAGGGAGTCAATTGCGATTAAAGCGGTATCATCTTCAAAAGTTCCGACTTATAATACTGCCTTGGGGTACACAAGCTAAAATTTCGCAGAGCTGAGATTGTTCTTCATTTTGTTTTACAAACCAGTGCCGATTTTTTAGGTAGGATTTGTTAAAGATATAATAATTTGTGGGTAGAGTAGCCTTAATTTTACAGAGTAAACCATCATACCAGGCACGGTCGAAGGCTTGGGATATGTCGAGAAATGCAGCTTTGCAATATTTCTTGTGTTTAAATGCTTCGTGAATATTATTTACGAGTCGATATACTTGTTTAATGGTACCATGAGTTTTTCTGAAACCGAATTGGCGCTTGATTAATTTTCGGTCTTCAACAGCAACAAGCTGTGTGTCGATGAGATTCCACTTTTTCGGCGCTTTTTCCGGGTTTAATTATTTGTTAGTTAAAAAAGAGATAGCAAACAAAAATGTGTCGTTTGCCGTAATATAGAGTGACTGCTGGTTGAAAGGGATAAACGATGTGTTTTTTTATTCTCCATTAAAAACTATCCAGTAATTCACCAGTAATCAAAATTCTGCGAATAAGCCAAGATTTGTTCTCAGTGAATAGTTTTGCAGTAAGAAGTTGCAAGTTTTTGTGACAGCTGATATTCCTTTAGCGCGCAAATAGGGAAGGGACGTGACAGCTTCCACCCCTATTTTTAAATATTGCGTAAACTGTAATTTACAGAAATGTTCACTGTGGGTGACTCTTCTCTTTAAGAGAAGAGCCTAATTTCCCATTTTTTACTTACGTTTTCGCTTGTTTTGAGTGTGTGTGAATGAAGACACTGAATTTATTGAAAGCATATAAAAACCATCCATAGTTATAATTTAATTTAATTCAACAAATCTCTTTTGTTTAATTTTTACAAAACTGGAACTCAATTCCGCTTCGGAGATTTTACTTCATATTTGCCGATATGGCTAACACAATGATAGCTTCAATGGCTTCAGAATATTTTTGGAAAATTTATTCCAGCAGGTTTATTTAGGGTGCTTTCGCGCAGAATTGTCTTCCGTGTAGATGGTTTGGAAAGAGGACAGTCCAAACTTTAAGGAAATTCCCGCCATTACCCTCTACTGAAAATGGTGTAGAACATCATTATTCAACACGTTATAAAATATATTGTATTTTAAATCAAAATTCGGATATATTGACTACATTTTTGTCTAATAGTTTTTAAATTAGGTTCACGCACTTAGTCATTATAATCAACACTTTCGTGACAGAAAGCCAACCCACCATGTGCAAAGAAAATTTAAGTTTGACTCCTAAGTGTGCTTACTTTTGAGTATTTAGTTATTAAAAAGAGCAACATTATTAAAGTGTTTTTTGTTAATAACTTTTGAACGCCTTCAGATTTTTAATTCTGGGCCTAATACACATCGATTGTCACCCCATTGATGTTTTTTGACCAATTCTTCCACATGTTTCGCAAAGTAAATAATTACCTAGAAAATTAGCAAGTTCATTTACTTTCGACGGCAAATACTACTAATAATTGCTGTCTATTCGCCATTCGTTAATGCATGACGAATTGAAGCCGCCTTAAGAAAAAAAGGAACGGAAAGCATCTGATAGCTGCAGCGTCAGATTTTTGCTTGCCTCTGCTCCATTGAAAGTTGAGAAAATGCGTAAAAAATACGTAATAAAGTGATTTAAATTCATGAAGTTTTGGGCTTGTTCGAGTTGCAATCACGTTTCACGGTTTTTTAAAGTAAAACGTTCGATGTGAAAATCCGGCAATTTTGGAGAAAGATAGTGTTGGAAGCGTCAAAAATTCGGCCATTTTTACCCGCAAATTGTTTTAAACCAGTATCAACATTTTTCTTTGCACTATTGTTTAATTTTTGTTAATAAAAAATTCACTTTATAAACCAACGAACAAATTAAGGATGCAATATCTACCAAAGTTTTTTAAACAAAGATTTTTGAAAAAGTTGTGGCTCACTTTCGCTGTGACTCACTGTACACTGATATACTCAGTGTTTTTTATTTTAATTAATTGCTTGTTGCAGTTTTTTTAATTTCCCATTTAATTAATACGCGTTGTCTGCAGTCCCAATTCACAATTTCAAAATATCGGAAAAGGTTAAACATTATGTAAATGAATTAACTATTATTGGATACGAATTTGAATGTATTGAACATGTTTTATTAATTTAAATCACTCAAAATAATAACAACAAATAGCGATACTATAAATTTTTGTTCAACCTTCAACAGAACTCAAACAAAAGTAAAATTGTATGGTGCGGATGACAACACAGCTATCAGTAGATCTTTGCTGACAAATGGTGATCGCAAAGTGCCGTGATCTTCAAAATAATTCCCTCATAGAATAAGTGCTTGCGTTAATAGATGAACGCGACTGCAAATAAAAAAAAATTCATGGAAACCATACTAAATCTGAGTTGATAAATAAAATAAAATGAAGAACGATATATGTACCGTAAGTTGATTACGAATACTTCTCAGGAATGAAAGTATTCTCAAAGGAAGGCTTATAACTTCCATTGCCAGTTGATATATGTACATAATATGTACGAGTACATACAGAAGAAAGAAATCATAGTGCAGTGCATAAGAAAAATTTTATATTCTGGAACAGACTACCATACCATAGGTGACAAAAAGTGCTAAGGTGAATAATATATGCAACATTGGTCATACCACATTATGGCCTTACTGAATAAATTATTTTTTCCAACGCCAAGTACATCGTCCATGTCAACAACTGCATCTACATCTGCTCCAGCATCAACATTGCGAAAAGTATCATCGACACAGGGAAAAACATTAGATCAAGAACATTCCCGAAAGCCCGAAATAATTAGCAGTGGAGTGACAGCAACAGCAAGTCGATGGGCTCAAAACAACCATCAACCGGTGCACTCAAAGAATTACTTAAGGTTAGTACCCAAAGAAAGTAAAATTCAAATGATAAGCAACATGAACATTTCCAGAAGTAGTGAAGACACACATGTATATTTGAGGGAAATAATTCACTTAATTTATTTTATTATATATATGTATAAATTAATAATACCAGATATTCAATTGAATGTGATTTTGTTTCGGAATACCAGTTCACGATTTGCGCCAGAAAATTTGACTACGTCTTATCCCAAAAATATAAGATTTACTTTCGTCCGAAAAATGATTTTCCATAACATTATCGGCTTATTTATACATATAATTACAGTGCACTCGCGATAACTCGAATAGCCGCTAAGTCGAACGACGTGCTAACTCGAACTCATTTTTTCCCCTATTGACTTCTTTGTAACTCGAACAATAAAAAAGCGCTATAACTCGAACAAAAAAACAAATTTATTTGTACACACATTCTTTTCAAACATGTACATTTTGTACATAGATGCATATGTAATAGTATATGTAACTATATAAATTATATGTATACTAGTGTATTGTCTATATGAATATTTCGGCGTTAATATCCCGTTAGTTTTCTGGGAACAACATCTTGCATTGACCAAATTGCTTTAAATTTGTCATTTGTAGTATATCAGTGCACGTGAGTAATGGATCGTAAAAGGTTGAAGTGTTTAGCATTAAAAGAGAGGGCTGAAGTCCTTAACAAAATTAAACGTGGACGTAGTGTTACTTCTCTAGCGAAGGAATATGGGGTAGCCAAGTCCACCATAAGTCTTATAAAAAAGAAAGATAAGGCAATTTATGGCTTGCACTAACGCTACCGGCAACCATAAGCTTAAACTTCTCGTTATTGACAAAGCAAGAAATCCTCGTGTTTTCAAAAATTTTAACTGTCCGGTGGAGTACAAAAATTCCAAATCAGCCTGGATGACTTCGGCGATTTTCAAAGACTGGTTTCATAATTCGTTCGTGCCGCAGGTAAAATCCAGATTCATTAAAACAATTTTTTTAACCAAGTTAAATGACTTTAATATTTAGGTAAGAAAATATTTGAAAGATGGGGGACTACCTGAGAAGGCTCTTCTTCTAATTGATAATGCCCCATCACATCCCAACGAAATCGAATTAAAGTCCGAGGATGGTTTAATTTTAACTATGTTTATGCCGCCGAATGTGACACCATTGATCCAGCCAATGGACCAAAATGTAATTCGTATAACGAAACTATACTACAGAAATTTTCTACTGGCTTCCATTTTCAACAATCGATCGAAAAATCTATATCGATGACTGTTTTTTTAACATAGCACACTCAATTGATAAGTCGAACAAATTCGATAAATCGAACAGCACCTGTTTTAATTAGTTCGAGTTATCGCGAGTGCACTGTATTAGCAAATTCATTGCGCTTTCGTCTGGTCGCAAGTGGAATAAACAGCTTTCTTCGAGCGACTCTATAATAGAATCCAACTTTACGTAAAACTTGTGTAGCAGTTTTTTAAATGTTTGGTGATGTAATTCGATGGGTAACCTTCGCCATGTTGATTATGCTGCGCTCTTCTCCGATCCATAGGGTTCTTGGACGGCCAGACCTAGGCTTAGGTACTAAAATCCCACTTTAAATAAAAGCGCAACTGAGTTCGCCAGGAGGTCAATTATAATAACAAGGAATGTATCATCCATAATTATTGTTATTTCTTAGAAGATTAATTGATATTATTGTAGTATATATTTTTATGACAATGTTGTGTTAGGAATCAAGTGTGAATCATTGCACTATGTTCAATATATAATATAATTGGCGCTTACACCCTTTATTGCGTGCTTTGCCGAGCTACTCCCCCTATTTGTGATGTGCGTTTGATGCTTTCCACAAATGGAGGGACCTACAGTTTTACGCCGACTCCGAACGGGAGATGTGTTTTTTGAAGAGCTTTTTCATACTAAAAATACACTCGAAGGACTGCCATTGTCTGCCCAAGAACGATTGCTATTAGAAAAAACTTTTTCTATCAATTGGTGTTGCGTGCCCAAGGTTCCGAACCGGTGCACTTCCGCACGCATTAACCCATTTGTCTACGGCTGCATCTGAGCTGTGCTTAAAAGTTGGGATTGTCGTATCGGCTACTGCAAGGCCAGCTGAGAAAGTCGTTTGAATGGAATAGTGCCCATAATTAACCCTTAACATTTTACTTTAAAATAAAAAAATAACACTGAAAGAAATTGTTTCTTACTTGAAGTTATTTCTAAAGGGTGTAAAGAGTGCGAACTGAAGAAAATATCGCAGCTGTATCGGTCAGTGTTAATGATGTCCATGATTTATCGATTCGTCGCCGTTCGCAGCGATTGGGCTTCTGTTACACAACAACGTGGAAAATCTTGCGAAAGGATTTAGGAGTGAAGTCTTTCAAAATACAGCTGATGCAAGAATTGAAGCCGAACGACCTACCGCAACGCAGAATTTTTGGTGAATGGGCTTTGGAAAGTTGGCCGAAGATCCACTTTTATATCGAAAAATTGTGTTCAGCGACGAAGCTCATTTTTGGATCAATGGGTATGTAAATAAGCAGAATTGTCGATTTTGGAGTGAAGATCAACCAGAAGAATTACAAGAGCTACCAATGTATCCAGAAAAGGTCACAGTTTGCTGCGGTTTATGGGCTGGAGGTATGTATCATTGTATCGTACTTCTTCAAAGATGCTGCGAATCGTAACTTAACTGTGAATGGTGAGCGCTACCGTGAAATGATATCGAACTTTTTTTTGCCCAAAATGCAAGAGCTTGACTTGCATGACATTTGGTTTCAGTAAGACGGTGCCACATGCCACACAGCCCGCGTAACAATGGACTTGTTGAAAGGCGAGTTCGGTGAACATTTTATTTCACATTCGGGACCTGTAAATTGGTCACCCAGATCGTGCGATATAACGCCTTTAGATTATTTTTTGTAGGGCTATGTTAAAGCTCATGTCTATTCAGACAAACCTGCTTATCGCATTGCAAGACACCATTTTCTGTTTTCTCTTTTCTGTTCGACTGCTAAGCCAAATATATTTAATGTTATCTCTCTGTGAATGCATAAGCAATGGTCAGCTGTGTCGAATTTTGTTAATACCAAAACAAAAATGAAACTCTCACATTCAAATAATCCATTCTTATTGCTTTTATGGTCAAGCCAAGGATCTAAATAAAAATTGAGATTGGCCCCATTCTGATTATTTTATTGTATTTTTATATTTATTTTGATTTATATAGAGCTAAAATTTTCAGAATTTCACCGTTTAACGTTTTAGATCAATCCTTTTGATCTATATTTTTCGATAAATGGTTGCACTAAAGGTGGGTGGGGTTAAAATTTTGAGAGAAATTTTACTTAAACCACTTCAAAGAAAATTTTAAAATACGAGTATAAGGGATAAGATGTACAATGTGCCATTTCCAAAGTGTGTAATAAATTTGTTTTGTAGACAGTTGTATCTGGCCTGCATGAACCAATAATATTGTATATCCCAATAAACTCAATAAACTTTAAACTAATATACTCAATTTTTTTCTTTGAATAGCATTGTTATTAAGTTTGATATCATAAACAAACTTTCGTGAAATCCAGATATATAACTACATCGCTGGTCAACAAGGCAAAAACAAGTTGTATAGCCGCCATACAGTTAACAGCTATTCAGTCAATTCGCCCCGTTCATTAATTCGCAAACAAGATCGCAAAATAACATACAAACAAAATATCATATGTACGTAATCTGCAATAAATTTATGTATACGAGTGTGTTGTTGCTGATACACACATACATACTATATGCATACGTATAAACATAGATATATGTGAGAAGGATTGTAAATGAAAACAATCACATGACTCGCTAATCGGCTGCCACCCGTGATTATTATGTCATACGCTTGCCTGCTGTTTGCTCGTTGATATTGCCGCTTTGCTTTGTTGTATTCGTGTTATTTACTTACTCTCTTATTGCTCTCAATGTTGGTAGTGTTGCCACTAAAAAACTATCTGCAAGTGTTTAAAAATATAATATCTACAAATGGGTTTTCATACAAATAAATCATTTAATTGGTTGAGGCTATACTTTATATCATTTTGGTATGTATTTATTGTAATTAAGCGTACTTTTTCATCTCAAGAACTGCATTAAAGTTATTCATTCAGAACATTAAAAAATAGATCCAGACACCTTAATCTGTATAAGAAGTGACCTGTAAAGTTTTACATGTAATCCAGCGTTGGATTCGCCTCACACCACATAACTACATAAATTTTCTGTGAGCTGATGGACCAAAAAAGCTCAACGTCATTAGACTACGAAAGAGATCTAGAGTAGTTCAGCGTATTCCGGGCGTGTTCCAGAGTGACTGACCTGAGATATGACAAATTTAAAAGAAATTAGTCGAGGTGCAGAATTTCTAAAAACTCCGATTTGCTTTTTATCCATGAAATATAGTGAAAACCAGCGCAGAAAAGTGAGCAGAAATCCAAGAGAAGACTTATTAAACACTTTACTGAAATCTGAGAAAATAACACCAGTTTGAAGATTATAACTTAGTTTTGCAATCTCAATACTCCCATTTTTATAGGTGATATTACTAAAAATCGTATTTATGGTCGGATTTAACTCGTACTTGTACATGTGTTCGAAAAAAATGAAGGTGGGTATGAACTATACCGAGTATGAACTATATCGTACCATAGATACGATTTTTTAGAATATCTTGACAACAGGGTTCAAACAGACGAATATAACTTTTCAGATGTACTCGGCAACTCACTAAAATTGCATTGCAATCGGATGAACGGTTTAGGTTTATGGAGAGCGCAACTAATTTGCTTATGTATATATATAAGTATAATAATAATAATTATTATTATATGTATATAATCGGCACTTACACCTTTTTCTGTTGCTTGGGCGCGTTCCTCCTCTTATTTGTGGGAGCGTCTAATACTTTCCACAAATGAGGGACCTACATTTATACATAATCGATTTTTTTTATTTATTTAAATGGTAAAATCCACAAAGTTTGGTACAGTTCTATTAAAATGGCAACACCGATTGTTTGCCCTTTCAAATTGCTGATTGCTTTCGTAAGTAGTTTTGTGGACTCGAAAATTTGGCTGTGTATTTGCTTGCTTTGCTAGACAAATTGTAAGTCTGCTCTCATTGCTTGTTTGCGTCAGTAATCGAAATCGTGAACATCATTGCAATTATTGTCGAGGAATGCGAACTGTTTCCATACCTTCTATTGCAGGCACCGAATGATAAGGGCGAAACTATGCTTCATTAAGGTGGCATAAAGCCAAATTGCAACAGTTCATAACAGCAAAGACTGTTGTAATGAAGAAAATTTAAAATATTATTGTGTGAAATTTTCCAGACAGGCTTAGAACTGGCTGATATTTTGTGGTGATATTCTGGTGCTGATATATATATATCTATATGGTGCTGATATTTTCGGCTTAGAGACAGTTTCCGTAAACCTTAGAGTATAAATATCACATACCGTAATTGCTAAGTTATGTGAGAGTCGAGTTTATATTTCTTTATTTCGTAAACCCGGGGTATTTATTTTAGAGTATAAATATCCCATATCGTAAGTGTTCAGTAATGGGAGAGTCGAGTTTATACTTTCTTATTTCGTATACCCAGGGTATTCACTTTTGTGAATTGGAAAAGTAAACGTTTCTCGAAAATTGAACTACAACAAGCATTAAAATTAAAAAGTATTAAATTTCAACAAAAATTAAGGAACAGCAGGTATTTCTCAAAGTTTGTAGTAATCCTAAAATTTTGTTTGACGAACATCGGGCAATTGTTTTTACACCGAACACAAAGAGAGAGAGTTCGCTCACTCTCACAGCGAACACAAGTTACCCGGCCAAATATACGTCATATGTAGTGTTGCCATACACAAAAATTATTGAGGATCTCATCATAAACAAAAAGGCAGCAAAGTAAATATTTACAGTTTTGAAGCTCCACCTTAATTATCCAATTGAATCTGTGCTGGTATGATCTTCTTTGCAAAAACAAATTCAATATTCGCTTTGTTACATTTTTGGCTTTTGATTTTTAAAGATACTGCATGATTTTTTGCATGCAATTGTCAAGGTTTTATTAATATAATATAAAGAAAAGAAAATGTATTATATCGTAAACGAATATGAAGAAGTTGACTGGAGAGCATTTCCCGCCATTTATGTATTGTGGCATCTAAATATATATTTTTTTATAACAGATTTTGCCAATTTTTACTTGTTTACCCGTGCATTTATGTAATATTATATGTACCTGGTCTACGAAAAGGTACCTTACGTGCGAAAACAAGTTTTCGAGAAAACAGCAGTTAAAATTTAAACTTCTAAAAACCCTTGTAACTTTTTTAAATATTAATATTTTTCAATCCGGTTTGGCTTATTTTCTTTAGCATAGATCAATAGTATCAATAAAATCACAGAAGCAGTGAAAAACATTTTTTTATATATAAATAAATAAGAAAAAGTTAATACAAATCGCAGAAATCTTTTTAAAAAATAAGTTAGCTTTTGTACCGACATCCATGCCAAACAAAACTTATAAGACCCGGTGACAAAAATTTTTCGAAGTACTAAATACGATTTTGGTGTCAAATTTGAAAAATTTTAAATGGCATATTCAAGATGGCGCTCCAAACATAGAAAAAATAATTTAAGTTTTCCAAATAGCAACATCAACTATAAATAAGTGAAACATGTTTTTAAAGGTTTTTAAAGCCACTGACTACGAATATGATGTCAAATTGACAATTTTACAGTTGACAGCTGCGTTACGTCTCCTTATTCTACTTCGTGGCTTTTCTGTTACTACGTTTATGTAATCATTTCTGTTAGTCTTTTGTTCATAAAATAAAGAATAATGAGTGTTGACGAGGAGTTTAGTGCCGTTTACAGTAAATATTTTCCTAAAAACGATGAAGACGATGATGTTAGTTCGAATAGCGATGATGATGGTGAACTATATTTGACTCATTCAGAAGATGATATGGAAAAAGCTTTCGTTAAGATAGATTTATCTATTGTGGATGAAGAGGAACAGTAGCTAGTAACCAAATTTCTCTCTAACAATTGTTGTACCAACAAATGCCAAACAATTGTACCACGAAAAATGATCAAGAGTACGCGAAACAACTGTTTAGAGTTATCAAAAAATTATTGTCTTCGTTATTCTAATTTGTATCATGACAAAAAAATCAGTCTTTTTCGTATTTGTACTTTTCTTTTTTTCCGTCCGTTTTTCATTTTACAAGGTTTTTAAGCTAAACCATAGTGTAATAATATAATATAAATTTTGCTAGCCGGTTTGATGTACGTACATTTGAAGTTTCCTTATTTTCATCTTTGATTTTAACCCATTATAGCTCTAGATGCTGAATGGTTACAGTTTTTTTAAATACATGTATATTTTGTTTTTGTTTTAATTCTTTGCATAACTCATTTTGTTTAAATCTTTTTTAATGCTTAATCCTCTTTTTGTTTTTAATTATTTTTTATTTAGTAATTATTTAATAAGAGGTATTTATAAATTTCATAAAGAAAATATTCACTAATCAGGCTAAATATTTTTCGAAGAATGAGGTACGTTATGGTATTGTGAAAAATCAGTTTTGACATTGTCTTGGCCAATGCAGAGGTGCAGAAAGGCGGTGTGCGCCGGCGCATTGTTGTGATGAAGGGTCCAATTGTTGACAAGGTCGGGCCGAACCCGGGCGACGCGGTTTTTCAGCCGAAGGAGCACTTCTTTGTAAAATGCCGCGTTTACAGTGCTTCCTGGAGGTACAAACTCCTTGTGGACGATGCCTCGACAGTCGAAAAAGATGATGCGCATGGTTTTGACCTTGAACGTTGCTCCAACGATCGTTGCGTTTTCGCCACTGCAAAATCCTAACACACTAACGTTGCTCTAACGATCGTTGCATTTTCGCCACTGCAAAATCCTAACACACTAACGTTGCTCCAACGATCGTTGCATTTTCGCCCCTGCAAAATCCTAACACACTTTTAAAACAGCTTTCACGCGCGGAGCGATGTTGACTGCACGTTGTTGCCAGCGAACTGGGACCGGTTTCTAGTGGAAGGGGAAGGTCCAACGATCATTTTCTCCCACCAGCCGATTCGGTTGATCGCTTGGCAGACGCTTCGCGCGGGAAGGCTCATTACTTTTCAATAAAACCCTGTATTATGCGGCAAGGAACTGATCAATATGAAGGGATAAAGCTGATAAGGCATGCCTGTCTACCTGAGAAGGCCAGATTGCAAAATCAGTTTGACTTGTACTATAATTTTTGAAGTCAACGTAGAAAGAAAATTTTCCAAACTTGGCGAAAAAGATTTCCTCTAAAAAAATTGATCAATGAATTGAAAAATATATGCATTATATTATTCCCATGTTTTGTCAAACTTGCTGCTTGAACCTCTGCTTGATACAGAAATATTACGTATTGTTTCGTTTTTTGCATTATACCATATACAGTGCTTAAAAATCGTATTATCAATATGTCACGGTTGCCAGGTGAGTTTTTGACCAATAACAGAACGAATAGCATCCAACATCCATCGAATTCAATTGATATGCCTCCCTGCTATTTTTTTTTGTTCGACCGGGTCGCAATGCACTACGGGGAACATGTTTTAAAAGCCGAATGGAAGTAATGGGAAACATCGAAGACGGCTGTGATATCTAGAGTTGGATCAAATGCTGGCATAAGTTCATTTTTAGAAATAAATGAATGAATTTTCTGAATATATTCCGCCAACTTTTTGATCAAGGTGGTTGTTTAAAGACATATTGAATGAGATTGACAAGCTAAAACAGGAGTTATTATTGAACCAGTCATTACCATTACCATTCGGGCCGAATTGTGCAAGGAATACTAGAAAAATTTGGTTCCATCGATTCGTTGATGTAAGCGTTTCCAATTGGGGCACCAAAATCAGCTTGATTTCTAACAAAATTCTGCGTTTAGTTGACAAGGTTTCCTTTTTGAAAATGCTTTACAATGATGTTCAAGTTAGGTTAGGACACACGAACAAGAAATAACTGAAACTCTGCGACAGGGTAAACTCTACGTTTATGGTTATTGGACAAAATATTAAATAAATAGTTATTATTGGTTGCATATGTTTTGCACACATCCATATATTTTGTGTTTTTAAGAGGATGAGAACATTAAGTAAAAAACTGAACTACAAAGTGATTCATTTAATTGCTCGCATTATTTTTATTTGGAGCTTCGATGTCCACCTCTGGCTCTCCTGACGAAATGTAATCTAACAGTCTAATTTTAAAGACTTTTTCGATCAATTTAGTCTTATTTTCTTCAATGTTAGCTTCCAGGTTGTCAATTGTATCTGGCATACACAGCATTTAACTTATTCCTACAGTTGGTGTTAAGCTACATGAGCTGTTTACCTACTCGTATCTGTGAAAGCTGAGAGCTGTTTTAACAGTTTATTCCTACGGGAATAACAACAAAATTCTTATGTTAATACCATTATACACTTTAATTATTTTCCTCCGGACGTCTTTTAATTATTAAACTTTTGGTGGACGAGATGTTATATACATATCTACTGTCGGCGGTGTTATTATGAGCATTTTCTTTATCTGGCTACTTGGCTTTTGGAAAAATTCCGTCTCACTACAGAAGCTTTATATATTTACTCTTTATACAAGTATTATTAGCTTTATTTATTTATATGCAGGCTAAACGATAAACCATACTTGTACAAGTACATACTATGTTATATATCTAATATTATTACTTATGGTTAATACCCGGCAGACCTTGCAATGCCATTAAATGAAATTAAGTGTATTGTATAAAGTTTATTGAAGTGCTTTGGGATCTACAATATTTTTCGTGCTCATACGAGGTCTGATTCGTGATCACTCCACATAGCAGATTTTTCGTGTGCTTTGTTAACAGTCTTGGTAAATGAAATATTACGATTCTTGATAACTATAATGTCTGAGGAGAATTCATGCATTAAAAATTTCTAATTCCTCTCATTGTTTTATTGAGCCGAAGTTTATAACTTCAAGCTCAAGCAGAAAAATGAGAGTCACGTAGCGACAAAGAGAATGTATGTTAAAACCTAAGCATTAAATAAAGTTTTTGTATGATAAGTTAACAGTTTATTTTTTCTATAACATATTATATATTTGGAATAACGACTCAACCCACGGTATACAGTATACTTGTGGAAGGTATGCTTCCGGGTGAAGGCCCCAATATATTTTATCCAACGCAATGTTTTTTTTAAGTGATTTAAGTAAAGATTTTCTAAAAGTTTGAATAATTTATATTGTTACGAATATTTTACGTTTTTATTCAAATAAAACAGCACAACAATTCGTCTGAGTTCGAACACTGGATGTTTAAATAAAAGTCAAACTAATGACAACACAACTTACTTGCTTTCTTCTTCTTGATCGGCGCGACAACCACTTACGCGATTTTGGCCGAGTTTAACAGAGTGCACCAGTATTTTCTTTCTCGTGCTAACTGGCGCCAGTTAGACCCACCAAGCTTATTGTTCCATCGCGTACGATACTCGCCGTCACTAATGTGCAAAGGTCCGAAAATCTTACATAATCTTTCTCATTATTGTCATCGTCCAAGCTTCTGCGCCAAGGCTGACATTATTATCGGTGTTAATGTTGGTTTCAAGATAAACAAAGCCTCTTACAACCTCGAAGTCATAACTGTCAACAGTGACGTGGGTGCCGATACGCGGGTGTGCAAACTGTTTATTTAATGACAGGAGGGACTTCGTTTTGTCCTCGTTTGCCACCAGACCCATTCGCTTTCCTTCTTTGTCCTGTTAGTGAATCACTTTATTACTTGTGGTTTACTCTATCACACCCTTAACTTATGACTAAATACCCTATGTATATACATATATATGATAGTAACCAAAAAGTCTGTCTCGAGACTAAATTTTTGATGTTTTTCAATGGTCAATTTCAATGAAATTGCCAATGGAGATGACAAATAAAATTACTAAATCAAGTTATAAATATTTTAAGGCATCTGTGAAGCAGTGAGCCTATTTTGTATGTTTGACAGCCATTTGGTATTTTTTGTAACGCTTAAATTGGCAACATCTTAATAATTAATAAATAAATAAAATAATTTTAGTTTTCCAAACTGTGCATTTCCCGTTTTTACAAAAAGGATTCACCCAAAATCTGGGCGTCATTCTTTCCTATTTATCGTATAAATCAAACAATGCTTTTAGACAATCAAGAGCGCCCAAAATTCATATTGATATCTTCCGCAGACAGCATTAAGCTCCTTTGAGTTGAGCTCATTTACCATATCTACTGAGATAAACTCAATCTCTCAACTCCGTGACGGTAACTTGTTTGTCTTAACTCGGATAGATAATTTCCTAAAAGTTAAATCTTTTCCGAATTTATGATCAATCAATATAAGGTTAAACAAATAATAGTTTCATATAAAAATAGTTTACCTTTTTCTCAACGGCTAAGTTCTTATGGCAGTATCACAAAGAATGTCATATCCACCGATAAAATTTCTTTCGTAAGTACAAATAATAATAAAATACTGAAAATACAATTTTGACAGATGCTTCTATAGAAACTCTACAACCAATACAATAATCGAGATACCAACTTCAAGAAGGGACTCAAACACTGCTCCTATTCCTGGTGAAAATTGTTCATCTCCACAAACACGTAAACCAACGACCCATCGGAAAATCAAAAGAAAAAGCCCATAGTTTCGACAGAATTTCCTACAAGTTGATCAATGGAATGGAGTGTCTGCGGTCGGGAAATCCCGACTGCTTCGGCTTTACAACACCATTCTAGTCACTGGAATCATCCCACAAAATTAGAAAATTGCCACCATAATTCCCAAATAAAACCAGAATTCTCTCTCAACCGATGGTTTCCGCCCTATATCTCTTCTCTCTTGTCTTTGAAAATTGTAAGAACGGATTGTAGCAAATCGAATCGCATGGTTTAATGAAACACCTCACCTTATTAGCTCTAAACAAGTTGCCTTTCGACTCAATAGAGGCTGCACCATTGCTCTCCTATACATTGATTACTATGTCACGAAAGTCCTCTCAGCTCGCAACCATCTCCATCCGTTGGCCCCATGTAACTCTAAATCGTCTTCGTTTGTGGGGAGTGGGCCTCAAAATATTCTTTAAAATGTCTAAATAGTGTGCAAAAGAAACAATAACGTAGAAATCAACTTCATTTTTAAAAATCGAATAAAGGATGTCTTGGAATTTGCTGATTATTACGGTGATATCCTTAGAAAAAACTAAAAATGTTCATATGTATATGTAGAAAGCATATGTACGATTTCCACAATCATACAAAAATAAAGATTTTAGGTGTTATATAATATTTCATAATTACCGATGGGTTTGCCACTTTCCTAATATAAACAAATTATTAGCTCCCAGAATACACATTATTGCATACAGTGCAAGTAAGGAATGTCCTGTACTCATTAATACACTTATACTATATAGTATAATATATTTAACCAAAATACTTTTGCTGGTCTACCAACAATCGTAGAAAGTATACATCAGATTCAACCGAGACTTATCCTTTAGCTTATTTTTCCATCTACAAAAATTTTCTTCTGCTTTGCATCGAATACTTGGAATCGTCAACAAGCTGGAGCTATCCAAGTACAAAACCCACAATGTTCGAAGTACTATTAGGTCAGCCTATAAGTTCGTGCGTATTTTACCCAAAATTTCACTTTTGTACGATTTTTGTATACAAAAAATTATACGGAACTATTTATATTTTCTTTGATATATTGTTCCTGATTTTAATCGCGGATAGAAGCACGTGTTAAAAAAATAAAAAGGAATCTTCGAACGCGTGCTAAAAGTGCTAAAAATGCAACAACTGCTGCTGCAAAAATAAACACTGTGAACACGGAGAGGATACCGCGAGTGTAAGGACTGCGTAAAAGTGGTTTTCAAAATTCCTAAGTGGTAACTGCGACGTGGAGGATGCCCCACGCGCTGGTCATCCTGAAGTCTTTAACTCCGACGCCTGCTCGAACTCGTGGAAACTGAGCCAAATTTGACAGTCGATATGATAGCTCAGAGGTTAAATTCATCGCATGGAACAGTTCACAGGCACCTGGTTCAGTTGGGAAAGGTTTCAAAGTCTCAAAACTGAGAAAATGGGTTCCGCATAGACTTTCCGTCGTCAACCTTTAGCAGAGAGTGTGTTCTCCGCTGCTGCAGCGGCTTGAAAATGAAAGTTTTTTGAACCGTTTCGTTACTGGTGATGAAAATGGGTCCTTTACAATAATCCTGTTCGCAAACGCCAATGGTTACATATAGATGAAACACCAGAACTGACCGACAGATGGCCTTCACCCCAAGAAGATTATCCTGACTATTTGGTGGGATATGGAACCAAATCAGACGATAACTGCTGATTATTATTCACATCAGCTATCAAACCTGAATGAGGCACTTAAAAAAAATCGACCGCCTTTAGTGAACAGATGCAAAGTTTTGTTTCACCATGACAACGCAAGACCTCATACCGCAAGGCAAACATTAGGCAAGCTGAACGAGCTCGGATGGGAGCTAATGCCACAGTGGTTGACACAAATGATAGCACGCTACGGACAAATTACAAAACTTTGCTGAACTATGCATGTGTTTTTACTGCAGAAGGCGTCGCCATTTGTCACGCAATAACCATGGCTATGGAAAAGGATTGTAAAATCCTTATATGCACTAACAGCAAGTCCATTCTAAAAGCAGTTCAAAATCTTCTATCCACCTGAGCCACCATTAGCAGCATAAGAGATATGCTCATTGGCAAGGAGGCTACACCTTATGTTTACTTTGGATACCAGGTCACATAGGAGTTCATGGCAATGAATCTCCAAAAGATTTCACATTTGAAAAGAGAGATATGCAATCAGCAATTAGGCGATATCTCCACGCCAAAAAGAAACAAGAATGGCTAAACCACACCCACCCCCACTACACTACAATAAACCAATAGCATATATGTATCCCCAAAATACCGACTTATGAACAACACAACTGAACTACTGAACTACCCTACATCATTAACGTACTAAAAAAATGTACATTAGATAATGTATTAACAGCTTCATAAAGCATATCTGCGCCCGAATTTAAAGTAATTATATATTTTCCCTATTTAATTTTTAGTATACAAGGATACACATACAAGTATACCTTTTATTCAACACAAAACATACTAGACCTACAGTTTTTACTTAATTTTATGGAGATGATGCCACTGGCAGATAATACTCGTTCAATATTAACGTTTTAATTTAGTTAATTTGTTGATAAATAATAATAATAATACAATTTACATAATTAAAGTTTAAACCATCTGGAATATTGAAGATATTTTTCACACACA
This sequence comes from Anastrepha ludens, assembly GCF_028408465.1. Classification (NCBI taxonomy): domain Eukaryota; kingdom Metazoa; phylum Arthropoda; class Insecta; order Diptera; family Tephritidae; genus Anastrepha; species Anastrepha ludens. The sequence continues at coordinate 74,517,143 of NC_071500.1, forward strand.
CGTACTAAACCGCTAAGAAGTGAACCGCGAAACCTGCAAATACTGTATTATGAGGTTTTATTCCCACGAATGTGTCACTTCAACCGTAAGATTTAATTGTTAATCATGTAGGTTAATAATAACCAACGAACGATTAACAATAATTTATTAAATAAATCAAATTACAATTTCAGTACGCAGAAATTGGGAAACATTAAGTTAAAATTATTCGTACCATAAACACCTGCGTTATTTAACATAATTACGTATCTATTTGCACACGTTTCGATTTGTTGAGAAAAATTATAACACTTTGTTATGATCTTTTTTTTCATATGAACTAATAAACCCAAATTGATGTATATTATTACATACATCAATTTGGGTTGAGTTATACGTGTAGTTCCCTCACGTAAATCTCATTGTTTTCTGACTGGTACGAAACTAGTCCAGTTTGGATTGACTGCTAATTATTATTACTGATTATGCTAAATATTTATTATTTTTATTATATGCACTACTTTCTAGTATATAACTGTGTATATATATATACATATATGTATATATACAAGGTGACACAAAATTAATCACCCTATCCAAAGATTTATAACTTTTTCAAATGCCGTTGTACGCCAATCATATTTCACACTTGAGAACTAGAAAGCTACGGCATACAAACAAACAACAGACAAGCAATGGAGCGCGTAAAGATTAAATGGAATAAAGGTCTAAATCTTCCTTTTTTTTATTTAGTAAAAAAGTTACGCGCAAACAAAATTGCATGACTAATTTTGCGCCACCTTGTATATATAATATATTTGTAAACGTTACAATAACCTCATATCGATTGATAATGATTTTCGAACAACCACATTATGTCTCAGTCTATCACTTTCACGAACTGAAAGTTATAAAGGTATGCTTTTCCACACTCTTCTATATTTTACTGCAGGGTTTATCTAAAGTTTTTTGTATATATGTATGAGTGTATATCTACTTATGTTTATAGTGCGGACTATTGTCGCCTTTCAGTCTATCACTTCCATTCCATTGATGGTGCAAGTAATTTGAGTAGCGAATCAATTTTTGTTGTTGCTTACAAAAACTTCACACTTTATGAGTTATTAGCAGAACGTTCGAGTTTTTTAATTGGAGTTTGAATATGTTTGTATAATATTTTTTATCTTGGTGCGCGCTGTCTGTGGATCTGCAATGGCATGTGGATCACTTAGCGCGTGCTACATTTTAAAGTCATATGAGTCAAAATGTCTATCTTGCTATACTAGTGGATGTGTGACATCTAAACATACCATTCCACTCTCAAAAATATAGGTATGTATATCAGAATTCGTTTGCTTTCTATTTAGTACTTTATTGCTTGTGTTATCAGCTCTTTCAGTAGTCGTCATTCCCCACCTGCACTGCCTATTGCCTGTACTTACTCACATTTGAATTGGTATACAGTTGTTTGGACTGGTGATTGCTAGAAAATTAGCAGTGTGGTGTACTAATTTCGCAACAATTTAAAAGTAAATATATTCAGAATTAATATACAAATGCTATTTTTCAATGCGTTCACATGGGACCTTTTTAACTCGTGACTTTTTTTAACCATCTTAGGAGAAGGTATACTTCCAGGGTTGGAAAAAATTTAGATATTGATTTTCGTGCTAAGCGAGGACTCTCCAAATAATCAAATACATTTTTTTCTTTGAACTTTTGCTTGACATTTTTTTGCCTAAACGTTTGTTAGGATTCCTCGTTTTATTTTTCAAATAACGGTTTACGGCGCTTGCGACTCAAAATATCGATTAGAGCAATACGTCAGTCCTGGTGTACTGCTAATAATCGACAACTTCAACGAACTGTTACGCATTCAGTTAAGCTTAGAGTTTAGAGCTGCTTCTCAAAAAAAAAAGGATTTGGCATTTGTGTTTTGATGAATAAAATTTACCAAAAAACATTACCATGTTATATGTTCGGAAGAATGAGCCAACCTTGGATTTTACAAGAAGATAACAAGGTGTGTAGCGTGGAAACAACAAAATGGGATTGAAATGTTGGATTGGACTTCATAGTCGCCTGGTGCCAATTCTCTTGAAAATGTTTATAGTTATAGTGAAAATGACAATAGTTAAGCAAAAACTCAAAGGAAAACAAATAAGGACGGTCAAAGAGTCATCAAGGCAAATTCGAGTGAATTGGAGCCGAGGATCTTTCTATTTAAGGTAGTGATATATACATAAAAACATCAAGCGCGCAAAGCTTCGTTTGGCTGATAACAAGAGGCCATGTCGGCCTTGTTGTATTATTTCATAATAAATCTTTATTCATAGTAAACAAAATTATTAAAAACTACAATATATGGAAGAGTAGCCTAAATTTGTCCGAAGTGCCATGTATTTATGTGTTGAAGTATTCGAATTTTCTTTATTGGAAATTGTTTTCTGATCTACCAGAAAATTAAAATATAAAGAACGTACTACGCTTTTAATATTTTCAAACCAAAAACTTTTTAAAAAGCATTTGATTTTGATGTCTTCGAAAAAATGTGTCAGTTCGCAATCGCTTCGTAATTTTGTTTCGAAAAGTAAATTTAGAAAATAAAAGCGAGAGGACTGATCTTTTTCCGAAGACTTTAGGTTAATAAAAAGCAAACGAGACTGATATGCAGGAAATGGCTCAACAAAGCCCAATTAACGTAGAGCGTAATTCAGAAAAATGTTTTTGACTCGTTCAATTCTGTTTATGTAGATTTTATGACTTGGTTGGAAAGTAGCATATTCCAAATTGGAACGAAAGAAAGACAAATATAATGATTTAAGGGTCAGTAAATTCGGACTTTTCGTCTCATTAACCCTAGTACTGAGTAAGCTGTCGAAATAATATGCATTTTTTGTCCATTAAATGAAAGATTACTTAAAAAAATCGAGCCCAGATCTTTAATGTTATTCAAACTTTTTAACAGAGAATGGCAAATGTTATGATACGTCAGCAAGATATTGTAAATAAGTGATTTGATTAACACACCATAGTTGCATTTAGTCAATTTGTGGAACAACATTAAGACGCACGCCAGAAATAGGAGGAGGAGCTCGGCCAAACTCCCAAAAAGGGTGTACGTGCCAATTATATAGTTGCCTTTTGTCAATGTCGTTTTGAAGCTCAAATGCGTCATCTGGTTTTGTAGATTTGGAAAATACTTTGAAACAAGAAAAAAAACAAGCAGGCCTAGTATACTCCCTTTCGCCAAAAGAGGCAAAGAAAGTTTCAGAAGAAATGCCGTCAATTGTTGAAATGCAATTTATTTTATACGAGTAAGGCTTCATTCATCTCATTTAGAAGCAAAGAATGACAAAAATGGGTAAATAATGTGAAATTTTATATTACTTTATCTATCCATCAGAAAAAGACAGTATTCACTAAATACACTAATACAGTATTCACTAAACAGCAAGATTCGAAACTGTAGATCGGTGGTTTGACGAAATCAACCAAACATCATTATTGTGCCACTTTGTGAATTATAGCTTCTGGTGACGCTCAAGCATGCATGTCCTGCAGCTAACATGTGTGCGTGTCGGGTGCATGACGATAATATCTAAAATTTTTGATTTTCATCATGCAAAAGCCGGCTTATCAATGACAAATTAAAAATTATTTGGAGGGGTGAAAGTAAAGCGGCGCAATTTTTCCATGAAAGAACTGAAAGTCTGTTAATATCCGTTTTCGCGGGTACTATAATTTCGTTAATGCCAGTAATAATTTATCAGGGGAAAGGCTAAACAAACCAGCTAAAGAGTAAAGTCGGGTGGATAATTCCTATCATGAGGAACAAAATTGAAATAAAAAATTCCGCAGACAAGCTAACAAACTTTTGCCATAAAAAGGCAAAGTAGGTATAGATCGATTTTTTAGACTTAATAAAATGACAAAATGCCTTTGGATTTCATTTGATATTCTGCTCTATTGCGATAACATCGCTTCTGTGAAGGAATTCGTCTAAAGAATTATTTAAATACATATATATTAGCCAGGCGTTTGGCCAATTAAGGTGTACTATAAGCCCTCTTGACACAATTTTAGTGCCGCACAGAATATGTAGAAAGACTTATTGTTGACATTGAAACACTCAGCGAAAAGCACGTGATGCTGTGTCGCAGTTACAGTCACATTCTATAAGTACACACTCACATACGTACTCGTGCGTACACTTAAATGCAGGAATACGTGAACAAACAAATAATATTAAAAAAAAATTAACAAAGTAGGAATTCGCATCGTAAAACTGTGAGCATGAGAAAAACTGGCTTTATCACCCACTAAGAGATTTTTTTTTAATTTGGCTTGTTCATTTTGTTGGTCCTTGGACCATAGTGTTTGGGTCCTAATGTGTTGCTTAAATATGTGTAGTGGGTCTTATTTATACAAACGTTCGTCTCCATTGGGTTTGGAATGGGTGAGCCATATGCTTGGTAGTCAATTGGTCTACCAGTGAGCTGCTTAATTGCTATGTCGTTCAAGTCGTTTGTGTGCAGTTTAATAACTGAACAGATCATGTGAGTTGCCTATAAAGTTCGCGCCAACCATTTATTTCATTTGCTGACGTCTGATTTTTTGAAAAAAAGATCGTTTTGGATCGTTTACTGCGGCTTTTAATTTATTCGCTGCTCTATTTGGATGCCGAATACCGTCCAGTCAACCAGTGAGAGCCAAGCGAACGCATCGCATAGAATAGAAACACGATAAGCAACAGAAGACCAGCATATTGACAATACGAATATATCGTTAGTAGCAATAAGAGCCCGCGCAAGGCAACAGTGGCATACGCAATAAACCACACTGAAGAGCGCGTTTAAGCAATTCGTTTCGCTTTTTGTACTACGCTTAAAAATGTACAATTTTCCGCAAAATTTGTGCAATTTCTTCTCACATATGGCGAAATATATAAAATAAAAGAATTCAAATTGCCGCTTTCAAATTGATAAAGAATACAATTCTAAAATAATCCAAAAAATCGTACATTTCTATGTACACCATCCCTCAACATGGGATTTTGCAATTCGCGCGCGTAAAAGTGTTGATAGTGTTAATAACGAAATAGCCTTTCTACTATTTTCCATTTTGCGGAGGCACTCGCGCTGTTTTTCTATTTATATGTACATATGTATATGTATGTATGTATATATATATTGTAAATTGCTAATGAGTAATGATTACTAGTGTTTACCTTTTTATTGGCTTTAAATGGCTCTTTGCACTCGTCGGTTAGTGGTGCAAACAAATAAGAAAACAGAGGTACGAATTAAAAAAATCCAATCGCCCAATAATGTGTCTATTGTTAATATCACCCGAACGCAAAGTAATTAATTACTTTTATCAACTACGTCGGTGGCGCTTTTATGTTTTGCCCCTATAATTAAAACTCACGATTTTTGATTTCGTGGCCAATTGAAATCAACAAATATGCCAAATACTTAAAATATTAAAAATCGTAGAACGGAAAAACTAAAAACAAAAACATCGGAATATAGGCTGAATAAAATACGAGTGCGACATTGCATCATCGGTGGTAAAAGGTACATAGTTTACCTCTTGCGAATGCGTTCCTTTATTTTGCGTAACAAGTAAGTTCCTTTGAACGCTTAAGCAAGTATATCACGAATAAACATGCAAACTCCTTATAAAACTTCAACAAGCTATAGAGGGTTGTGTGTTGGGCCTGTAATAATGAAATCTCATTGACAGTCGCCGGAAGCCGAAAAGGCCAATCTATCCTTTCAATATTTACATAGCCCGTAAAGTCTGCGTACACCTTACAAATATTTTTAAATTTATTAAAAACGCAATATAAATTTATAGTTGGAAATATATTTTATTTATTTCTTTTTTCATTACATTCTTCATTTACAAAAGCTAAAGAAAATAACAAGATTAATCACTTCATTATTTACATAACGACAATGATACTAATATATAATTACAGTAACAATTATTTTGGATTTTAAGGATGGAGTGTGAGTCGGTCCGAAAACTCAGACAATAGGTAATTTTACTTGCGATGCAACAAAATTGTAAGTGGCATAGGTATATTCCAAGCGCCCCAAGGTTTTTGTTTAAGGGGTTATATACCTTGTGTTGGACTAAAAAATCGAATTTTTTTATGGCCTATTCTAAAAGTACATCAACTTAAAAATATAAATTCAAAAAATCATAAAGATCGGATCACTAGAACGAAAGTTACAGACCGTGGAACCGCGCTACCTTATCCATAAATGAAGTGCACGCAAAACTTTAGTCGCGATTATCTCGAAGTCGTGTTTTTTGATAATTACGGTCGCGGTGATCATTATTTATCAAAAAGTATTTGACCGATTTGCATACATTTTTTTTTTAATTATTCGAAGTTACAACCTCGTGACAAGTATTTGTTATATTTTCAATGAATGGAATGGATTTGAATATTTATTTTAACCAATCGAAACGAGCCATTGTCAAATTATCAGGTATCCAACGCGAATAAATCTTTATCGACGATCAAATCTTCGCGTAATATTAAATGTAAGCGTGTGTAATTAAGGCCCAATTATGTTTTTATCTCACAGTATGTCACATGACGATATTGCAATATTAGTGGCTCGAGATGTTGCTTCATCAAAAAAAAAAGTTCAAGACGGTCAATCAGCACCTTGATAAATTATCATATCACATTTCAATTCCATTTTTTTAATATACCAAGATAAATGGTTCAAGTATTTGCAAACAACACAAATCGAATGGAAAACGTTGTGAATAAATATTTCAAACTTCATGGGGACAATATTAATTTGACATATTCACACCATAGGTTTGTTGATAGTTTCGAAATATGTACCTAAGGTCCAACCAGTCTTGCGTTTCAAAAACCATCAAAACTTGGAAAAGGCGAAAGGGACGAAATTCACTCAAAGTGGTCTCATATGCACCACATGTATTTATTTTTTGCCTCTAATTTCTCACCCAAATGATTTTCTGTTGGGGTAAATTATGCATTTTCGATCCATAAAAATGCTGAGAATGATTTGGAAAAACAAATGTTTTATTTCATTCAATCAAGCACGAAGTATGATCACACTATACTGTACCAATTGCCGTTGCATTCTTAATTTGCCGATCTGCGGACCACGCAAAAAGTATTTATAGACATTTTTTAAATGTGTACCAATCCAGCAAGATGAAAATCGATACATATTGTGGTATTTGCGGCGATAATGAGATTAGCTTTAATTTTGATTGTTCATAGTCAGCACAATTTCGGCTCAGATTGCCGCCTTTTGAAAAATTTTGCGTGTTCGCATATCGGTACATGAAATCTGCCGAAAATCAGCCCATTGCGCCTGTGAAATGATTATGGCTTAAAAATCAACATTTATTAAAAAAATTTAATTTAATTTTTTACACCTGAATGTAATAAGAATGAATTGTGCAATAAAAAATGTATATTAAAAGTGTTTCTTTGGATTGTGATCATACGGCAATCTCTCACCCTTCCGCAAATTTAAGAAATTTTTCACCAAAATGTTTCTACGTTGAACAATCGTAGTCCATCCCTACATATACAATTGTGTTTTTACGGTGAAGCTCCCTCAAGAGAAATGTGATCAATTCGACACCATCCAGTATTATCCAGTCGAACCGAAACCATAACTCGTTTTTTCTGTGGTACTGAACAATAATTCACATCGAGCTCGTTGCATCGTTACTTGGCAGTCATACGTGTATTTTGTTTTTGTAAATCCAAAAAAGCGCCAAGTAATCAAAGAAGTGGCGCAATGGCAAACTTCACAATTTGATTGGGAGTGGGCAGAATAACAATCAGCTGTTTGACAAAAAGTAAAGAAAAAAAAAGTTATTTGATATTTTCGTCCAGTTGTGCGAAAGATCATTTCCAAACTAACAGAAATAAGTCAAAAGGTCGTTCGCAGCAAAACATATTTGCCGAACTGTCAAACAGACAGAAACACACTTTGAGCTGCCGATGTCTCTAGTTCAATATACAAGCCAAGATACATTTTCACAAGCCAATTTAATTTTGTTGATTAAGTCTCCCAAACAAAAAGGCTAATAGCTTAGAACGGCGGTAAAAAAAACATGTCTATTATGAAATATAGTTCAGCGATTATGAAATACCTGTCGCTTTTTCCTTGAAAAGCTAGGCTAATATTAAACGATGTATTTATCGAGAAGTCAACTTCCTGAATGTAGATTTGATAAAAAAAGCAACAATTTTCTGCTTTTGTATTAAAGTTTATTTACACTACAGTTTATCAAGAAAAAATTTTCACAAGCGCACAGTATACACAAGGGGAAAATCCGGTGTTTTAAGTTTTTTGGTAAAAAATGTGGTTATTATAGTTTTATATAACTTACTATATTTATTATTATAAACAAAATGAGTAGTTATTAAAAAAAATTTCACCTTTTGAACAGGTCCCAATAAGTGAATGAAGTCAATGGCAACAACCTTACTGACTAGATTTACAGATTAAAATAAAATAAGCACTTTAAGTCCTCTTGTATGTTAGGAGGAGCGAAATTAAGGCAATTAGATCTGAGAACTTCAACATAAAACATTATGTATATGAAAGAGCGAAGTACTCTATTAAAACATTGAAACTTATTTGGCCGATAGATCTGAACAGTCAATGGTACCGGACATTATATCGTATATAAACATTAAGCTTTGAACAAGTCGTCGGATCTCACGTGATGAAACATTGATGAGTATGCTTCTAACACTGTAAGTTGGTAAGGCACTATCAAAATGTAAAGGTTGAAGAGCAAAACATACAAACTTGTGTTGAATTCTTTCAATTCTAAGATAATGTTCCTCATATCCTCGGATTCCACATGACGGAGGCACACATGAGTCTTTAAAATCACTAGCATAACGTCGCAAAAAAGCTGAGTTGGCATATGCCTTCGGTATAAATGGGTTAATATGGATAATGAACATGAAATGAAAGACGAATCAAAAATAGGACCAAAATCACGAAATTCATTGACTGAGACAAGAGTTGCATTTGAAATCTAATAAGTTTATGAAAGGGGATTTATGGACTTGGAAAACGTCATGTGACAAAACTTACTAGTATTAAGACATAGAGCAGAGCCCAGACATTCGGAGTATTCAAGCCTTCCTATAAGAACAATGTATCCGAAAGAGAAGGGACTCTGTAAAAAAGTTTGAAATCGTCTGCATAGAGTAAATATTTAGAATACTTGAAACAACGACCAACGTCATTAATGAATAGTACATATAAACAAGATAGGATCAAGAATACTAGTTTGTGGTATTCCAGAATTAGCCACAACAGTATGGAATTAAGTATTCCCAATTTCAACAAATGATATTCCATTTGACAGGTATGATTTCAGCCATAAAAGAAAAGATGAGAGGAACCCGCAGATTTTCAAGTTTCCAGAGAGAATTTTGTGCGAGACCGTGTCATATGCTTTCGAAAATTCGGTGTATATGGTGTCAACTTGAGAATTACCCTTAAACTTATAGACACAAAGCTGAGAAAAAACGGCTAAATTTGTAACAGTTGATCGTTCAGCCGGCTGTCGTAACCGAATGGATCAGTGCGTGACTACCATTCGGAATTCGAAGAGAATGGAGGTTCGAATCTCGGTGAAACACCAAAATGAAGAAAAAGTGTTTTCTAATAGCGGTCGCCCTCGGCAGACAATGGCAAATATCTGAGTGAATTTCTGCCATGAAAAAGTTCCTCATAAAAATAGCTGCCGTTCGGAGTCGGCTTGAAACTGTAGGTCCCTCCATTTGAGGAACAACATCAAGACGCACGCCACAAATAGGAGGAGGAGCTCGACCAAACACCCAAAAAGGGTGTATGCGCCAATTATAACGGGTGATTTTTAGCTATTATCTTTTTAAACAGTTGGTTTAAACAGCTGACGCACGTTTCGTGTTTTGTTTCACTGTCAAACATCTTCAGTTTGGTCTATAATTTAACCATGAATCGTCTTACAAACGAACAACGCTTGCAAATCATTGAATTTTATTATAAAAATGCGTGTGCTGTTAAGAAAGCTTATCGCGCGCTCCTCCCATTTTATGGTCAGTTTAATCGAACCACTGAAGCGGCTATTCGAGCTATTGTGACTAAATTTAGAACCAAATTTACATTATTGGGCATCAAACCACCAACTCGCTTATGTAGAGTGCGAACTGAAGAAAATATCGCATCTGTATCGGCCAGTTCGGCCGTTCGCAGCTATTGGGCCTCTGTTACTCAACAACGTGGAAAATTTTGCGAAAGGATTTAGGTGTGAAGCCTTTCAAAATACAGCTGGTGCAAGAATTGAAGCCAAACGACCTACCGCAACGCAGAATTTTTGGTGAATGGGCTCTTGGAAAGTTGGCCGAAGATCCATTTTTTTATCGAAAAATTGTGTTCAGCGACGAAGCTCATTTTTGGATCAATGGGTATGTAAATAAGCAGAATTGTCGATTTTGGAGTGAAGATCAGCCTCCCAATGTATCCAGAAAAGGTCACAATTTGCTACGGCTTATGGGCTGGAGGTATCATTGTACCGTACTTCTTCAAAGATGCTGCGAATCGTAACGTAACTGTGAATGGTGAGCGCTACGGTGAAATGATATCCAACTCTTTTTTGCCCAAAATGCAAGAGCTTGACTTGCATGACATGTGGTTTCAGCAAGACGGTGCCACATGCCACACAGCACGCGTAACAATGGACTTGTTGAAAGGCGAGTTCGGTGAACATTTCATTTCACGTTAGGGACCTGTGAATAGGCCACCCAGATCGTGCGATATAACGCCTTTAGATTATTTTTTGTAGGGCTATGTTAAAGCTCATGTCTATTCAGACAAGCCTGCTTCAATTAACGCATTGGAAGACAACATTAAAGCATTTATATGTGAGATACCGGCCGAAACATCGGAAAGAGTATGCCAAAATTGGACTAAGCGGGTGGACCATTTGAAGCGCAGTCGTGAATTTTTCTGAATTTTACGTCTGTTTTTTGAAAAACTTTCCTATAGATCTTAAAAAATCACCCTTTATATATATAGATCGTCCAGCGTAGACCATAATTTATTTATATTTTTATAATCTGTTACTTAATTATTATTACCAGTTGTACAGATTGGAGTGATGGACGCCACTTTCCGACGGTCAATGAAAACGCCAGTAGATAGTGGAATATTGAACATAGTGGACAAAATGAAAAACTACAGTTTTTAAGTAAAAAAGAAGAAGGAGATGAGGAGGATTGTAAAGATGAAATACCATTAATAATATAATATCTTGTTCAGATAACAACAAAGACCCAAAGTCTAAAGTTTTGGGTGCATAACACAAAAATCATAGTTGGTGTTTTCTGAGTCTACGACATAATCAACCAAACTCTCTTAAAAAGTGCCATTAAATTTCATTTTGGCTGGAATATTAGAACCCTCCTTTTTCGAATTTATGTATTTGCAGAACATTTTTGAGTTTCCTTTCAACTCTATTTCGCACCGAGAAATATACGTATTTATTATACATAAGTTTGTCCAGGACATTGACTATATAATCTATATATTTATTTTTAAAGGCAATATTTTCGTTTCCTTATATACATAGCTTAAAATAAAGAGAGATTCCTGATAAATATGTCAAACAACTTATGTAAGAAGACTTCAAAACATTTTGAAAATTTTTTTTATCATAGAAAGTTGACTTTCAATCAACTTAAGAAACTTGGGAGTTGAGAGAGTCAAAATTAGTAATGCTTTAAAACTTAAGTTGGACTAGTAGGCGAATTGGGTATTCGAATTTGTGTAATTTTGATATACGACATGTATTCTTAATGAAGTAAAAAAAAAAACACATTTAAATGTTAATACAGCAGTAATTTATTTACAAAATGGAACGTAAAGACGTGTTTTCCGCCTTGTAAAAACAACTTCTGGACAAACTGTATATAAGTATATACATATATAAATACTTATATGTATGGAATTTTAAAACGTTATCGCAATTTCTACAACGAATCGAGCATCGACTAGCGTTGTAGGCACCCTCTTCCCGTTATAAGTGCCATTATGACCACTCAACTTAAATTAGTTAATTTTGCCTCTTATACATACTCATCAATTTAATGAGTAATGCTCACGTGCTACTCTAAAATTAGACAGTTTCGCTCTCCCATACTAGATTTGGAATTACGAATCCATGCATGCATATCGATGCACGTATGTGTGTTCCTACGTACATATGTACATATATAAGTACTCCAAAATGTTAACAAATCTCAAAAAGAAAAACACCTGGAACTGTCACACCCAAGTGGTTAGTATAGCTATGTTTTTTTGTTGTTTGCAATATTATATATGCCGATGTATGTCAACTATCTATAAGTTTTCACAAATCTTTTGAAGTGTTCATATGAAGTGTTCATTCACGATATTTGCTTTCATATTTATAATGTTTGCTTATTTTAATTTTTCCTTATTTTGCTCTCTGTTTCTTTCTAAGTCAATTCCCATTTGATGGCCGACAGGTGCGAGTCCTGCTCTATCGCGAATGCGACAAGACTGGCCGCAAACTGTTATTCGACTCCAATGCGCTGCAAAAAGTGCCATTGAAGGAAACAAATGGCAATGTGGGAAGATCTGGAAGCGATCGTTTTACACGCCTCAGTGAATACACAACGAACAATCGCAACCGGAATGGGAATACAAGTAGTGGTAAATCTCAAGCATATAAAACACATTCCATTAATAGTTTCATCGAAGTTTGTGAAGAGTATGGTTATAAGGTGAGAAATGCTAAATGTTATCCAAAACAGAGATTTGCATACATTTTGTATGCTCACATACCTATGAATTTGCTAAATTCCATTTTCCCTTTTATAGCATATCCAACCAAACCCTGCAGAATTCACCAGTATCGGCGAAATGGTATTTGGTGCCTCGGCCATCTCATTTCGCGGTACCGCATTCAAAGTGCATTGGTTGCAACAGCCACCTCGTATATTATGTTCACAAGTTTTTCTCTCACCTGTACATCCGAGCAATGGACATTCGCCATACTCCACGATTTCCACAAATAGTCTGGCTACACCACGAACTTCCATCTCCAGCGAACATGGCTCAATTGATGGATTTTCGTTGAGCTCTTTTTCGATGCTAGGCTATTCAATGAATTCTGGCCGACAGTTAAGTCTGACTCCTAGTGATCGCAGTAGCTTTATGACCACACCACTCGATGTACCAGATCAACAGACGCCGTCAACTGCTTCCGATGGTGGGCGGGCGGAAAGTGGACTGCGTTTTTCCTCAACTTACAGTAATGCCACCGATTCGGGATACGATGGCATGAGTCGCAGTCAAATGTCCAGCGATCAATGGTCGGCGTCCTATCAATACTCCACACGCAGCAGTCTCGGTTCTGTGATGTCCGAGCAAATGGACCTGCTCCAGAAGTTCAGCATTGAATCAGCATATTTTGCACATGCAGGCTCATTTGACGATGATACCAGCGATGGTAGTCTGCAGCGGCGCATTTCCCGCAATCTTCGCACTTCGTTTGAGAACGAGCATGCAATTAATGATTTAATTGGATTCATCAGTGACAACTATCCAGCAACGACCACGGCCAATTGTGGCGGGAGCGAGGGTGGAAGCATGGGTGTGCCGAATTACAGACGTGCCAGTTACAGTGCGAATGAATCGCGAAGCAACCCAGAAATCGGCCGGCGGCGGGATACCCTGTCGAGTGGCGGTGGTAAAGCACTACAGCGGCGCGCCAAGCTGGGCTTGGCGGTGTGCATTACTATGAGCGAGTCTTTTGAAGAGGAGATGGAGTTGTTTTGCAGCGAGCACATAGCTTTACTGGAATCGATGTTGGGACGTTTGCGCGCTTGTACTGAACGAGCGTACATTAATCATAAAGAATTTTATCAGGTTAGTTCCTATATACTCACAAACACATTTTAACGAGTAATGCAATGCTTGCTCGTGTTAGGCAACCGGCAACAACTGGGGGTGTAGTTATTGTTTTTTGTAGTATCATACCTTTGTCATAAAGTTAGAATATATCTAACGATATAAACCCAGAAAACGAGCTGAGTCGATAGAATGAGTGCACAGAGGAAGATGTCAATAGATGATTAGCATTATGTGAGACTTTTCCTAAAAGACATATACCCAATGATCAGAACGTTCCGCGAATGTTTAAATAAAACTAAACAGAGTTAAATTTCAGGCAAATTTATTTTATCTTCTCCAAAATATTACCCATCTGAAGGAACACACATGTGCCAACGTTTAACTCAGTCCTCCATGCACCCCTGGTAGGCCGACGAAAGGATGGCCTTTAGCTCTTTCGTCGCATTCTCTCTTACCCACGAAGTGGTACCTTCAACTTGTGAAACAAAAAGAAGTCGCACGGGGCCATATGAAGTGAATACGGTGCTTGCACGATGGTATTTACTTGGAGTTTGGTGTTTGGTCAAAAAATCCAGCACAATTTGGGCACGGTGCGATGGCGCGTTATCATCATTCAAAATCCAAGAATTGTTTGCCCACATTTCCGGCCGTTTGCGACGTACAGCATCTCTCAAACGCTTCAAAACGGATAAATAATATTCTTTATTGACTGCCTGGCCCGAGGGAAGGTACTCATGGTGCGCTACGCCTTGGCAATCGAAGAAAACAGTCAATTAAACCTTCCCGATACTTTTTGATCATAGGGTATATATATATATATATATATGGGGTTGATCCTGGATAAGTACAAATTAAACTTATTACAATAACGTAATTAGTTTTGCCAGTTTTCGCGGGTTTACTGAGGCAACTCGAAGATAGTTGGGCTTTTATTAAAGCATCCATTCGTGTTAATTGTATTTTGCTGAATATCGTTTATTTTCTGGTCCATTGGCATTATTGATCCCTTCCTTTTAGCTCAAAGGGATGGATTGTGGTTTCAGCCACAAAAAAAAAAAAACTACTTCCAGAGCAGAAAATAGGAGTTTTTATGGGGACATAACTGTTTTTTTTTATTTAAATAAGATATAAAAATTGAAATAGCGGGCTTAAATTTATTCATGAGTAGTATACATAATGTATAGTATGTAGTATACCACCGCGAGCACATCTGCAGCGATCGATTTTTTGAAACCAATTTTCCATTTTGGAATTATGTGCGAACTTCACTAATACTAAAATATTAATTTTGAATGCCGATTTGATAATCGTTTATCGCAATAATTATGTGGAGTAGGTTGCAGACGGACAACCCGAACCTTTTCGATACGTAGCACACACTATCGTGGGAACGGGACAACCGTGGTCAAAGCACTCGCAATCGTGGTGTTAATTATATAATAAATAAAAAATGTGTTTTGCACAATAGCTAATGTTAATGGCTATTTCTAACTACATATCAGTTGTTTAATTGTAAGTAATGGAGGACAATTACTTAATTATTTGTACACAATTTGTGGATAAAAGTATTCCGCAAGTTATACCCATAAACTTATGTACATTTATATATTTGAAGAAAGATTTTCTGCATACTTGTTTTTACAGATAATGTTCCAAGCATGGCTAGAGACGCAACAATGGTTCAGCGACCTGTTCACTGCACCTCGCATAAAGTGCCCTATCTGGCTCAGTATTACTACAAGTGGCAACAAGTACTCAAAAAGTGTTGCAGAGAAATTCATGAAGGAGCTTTGCTGGTTGCTTTCATTTGCCGACACCAAAGATACTAATTTGTGAGTGGCTCATAAAACACGTTTAAACGTTTTTAAACTAAATATAATTCGCATTACTGCATTGCAGTTTTATCAGCACAATGCTGACAGCTATTCTGACACATCATTTGGGTTGGGTTTCTACTATCTCTGCATTTAACTCAACTACTTCTCTTGCGGAATCGTCTACTGCAGCGATCGAACAGCGCGCCAAACTTCTACAGGTCTCGCAGAAGCATCCTTACAATGCTCTGTGGGCTCAAATGGGTGACCTCTATGGCGCAATAGGGCTGCCACCACGACTTACTCGGACAATTATTTATGGTACAGAAAAATTAGCTGTGGAAAGGCTACTTAATATACTTACATATTTCATTCGTTGCGGAGAGGTGCGACGTTCTGCAAAGCGGGAAGACTTCAGTAAAGAATCAATTAATTCACTGGTTCAGCAGCGAAAAAATGAAGTATTAAAAAAATCTAGCAGCGGTGCATTTTTGAAAAAGGCTGCTTTTGGTAGTGACATGACAATCGACTCCAGTAGTGGAAGCGGGTTAAAACGCACAAAGACTTGTAAAGTAAATTTGAACACCATAACAGATAGTGGGGAACTATCTGATGATGTTGTGGGAGAAGAAGAGAAAACCAGTGATGAAGAAGAAATGGATGGTGCCCAAGTAGTTCGTACGTTAAAAAAAAACGAAATTCCAAATGTACTGGCATTCAGAGATTCTCGTTTCGTGCAACAGGAGTTGCGTATTGGTAACTACCTAATGGACACAGGCATTGAAAAGAAATCGTTAGTACAATTCGCGAAATCCAATAATATCAACAACAAATCGTCTGTTGAGAAAGGAGGACAAATACGCGTTCTGGTCACCACTCCTGATAATGAAGAGATGCCAATAGAAGACGAAAGTTCATTGGGCGGTGGGAGTACAAGTGAAGAAGGTGCAGTAGAAGCGATAGAAATTGATTCTGATAGTGAAAGAAATCTTACTTATGCATATGCGGGTGCAGTCTATTCAGGAAAGAGACACTTTTTTTGGCAAGTTGTGAAAGAAGGTCTTAGCCTTAGTCAACTGCAACGTGAAGAGAAGTTAAATGATGAGACTGATGAGCGTGAATGCGGTCAATTGCAGCGACAACCTGACGCTGATGGGCCGATATCAAATCTATCGCTTTCGGATCTGATTACGCAGAACAGTATGGGAAAGAGTGACCGCATGACTTGGGGTATAGAACCACGGCGTGAAAATGTTAGTCTGGAGGAGCAGATTCACTTTGACAATTGTCAGAGGAAACATGAGCACGGTAGCGGGGGAGTAGTATTTATGTTAGGTGAAAATGAGCCGCTCGTCAATCTTAAGAGGAGCAACGAAGATCTCACTACAGTGGCTGACAAACAAGCGGCAAAAATAGAAAATGCTGATGACAGTAGTACACAACAGCTTTGCCCGCTACATCAACGCACACACGGACCAACATCAAAACGGCATTCTGGTGTAAAATTCAACTTTGAACAATTCCCTCAAATTGCCACTAACTACATGAAGAGCAAAAATTTGGTATTATCCAACTATGACTTGTTGATGGACAAGAGTGCAAAATTCGAAGCACAGAACGGGGTTCCAACTTTAGAAAGTCTAACTTCAGAGTCTTCTGCATCTGCTTCGACAGCTAACGCCAGCACTACAACGATTAGTTCTACGGAGTGCATGGTATGCAACAGCATACTGAACTCCTATCAAACCCCTTCCAACGCAACTGAATTGGAATTCGAAACAGACGAAATACGCTCACCGTATTCCCCGCAATCTGTGAGTAAGATTATAAAAGGAACAACGGCACCCGATGTCTCGACTAGTTCACGTACCCTACAGTCTGTCAGCTCAGCTGCTTCGATTGATACACTGAAATCTTCATCTGCACTTAATTTTACTGAAGTGGATGCCTGTGAGCGAATAGCAGTAACTTCGCCTTCTCCTCCACCTCGGCAAAAAACTTACAATGCAAACATACGCAAAGTTTGCTCGCATCGCGGTTCTATCTCATCAGTCGCGGCAAAGTGTGCTGCTCTCAATGAGGCAATACATTTGTTGAAACTACCAGTGCCCGCAATAAAAGAAATACCACAAGAGGACGAACCAAGTACGGGAGATGGTATGAAGCTGCGCGCCGGTTTCGTGCCCTCGCTTTTTCTTAGTGTCAGCGATCACTACGTATCTGATATGGTATTACAGGTAAACAACTTATCTTAAAATTAAGTATAGCAAATATGGTAAGAAAAATTGTTTGCTATTTCAGGGTACTTGTGCACCACCAGACAAATGGCAAACGTCACTGCGCGAGGATTTGGCTTTATCGGCACGTGCTGCATCCCTTATTTCATTACCCGCTGAGAATGTGGCAATTGTAGCAAACATGGAAAAGTGGGATGTGCGGTTGATCTCATCACAACTGCAACATTTCCCATACGCGGGCGAACAAAGTACGCCAGTAGGGATGTCACAATTGGTTTCCAGCATGTTGGAAACCGTTCATGCGATGAACAGCGCTGGTATTCCAGCCTATGAGGTTTGTACAATCATAACATAAATTCTGCGAATTTTAAGACACACTCTTTTTTTAGTGTTTGGCCTTTCTTGAATCAAAGATGCAAGAAATCTACCTGCAATCAGAATCGTTGGCGGCTTTCCTGCTCGAAACAGAATTTTGCCAATTAAGCACTGTGACAACTGCACTAAATCTTAGTGAAAATGATGTACCGTTATTATTATCAATTGCCTCAGTACATACACCTCAAATCGCTAAAAAATGTGGGATTAGCTTTAGATGACAAGCTGTCATTTAACTATCCTTGTTTGTTTGATGTGGTGGATTGCTTTATCACTATTAAATACTCGAGCGAATTTTCGTACTTTCCTGAAATTCTTCTTCGTTTACCAGTTACAAGATAAATGGTTTGATCTTGAAATGTGTTTATTTAGCTATAAATTAGCAGAATTAATACTACAATGGAGATACTATTTATACAAATTTTACATTCACACATTTTCTAATGACCGGTAGATTATAAATTACGATAAATTTCAATATAACATGCCACACCTTCAATAGTAAAGCAAATACATTCAACATTTTGTTTTCGTAAGGCTCCACAATTAAGTTTACTAATTTGGCTTGGCATAATTAAATAATTAATTTCGCAAAAATACGCCAAGTCAATCCAAATAAGTTCGTAGATTAGGTAGATATACATTATTTATGATTCGAATAAATTTTAAGTTCACACTTATAAAAACCGTTCTACCAAAATAATAGTACAAACCTGCTCCGCTTTCATTGAAATACTGTCAAGTTATTTGACTTTATGACAAAATCTCAGAAAACGTAAACTTCGAGTTAATTCGTTTAACTATTAAAGGTGCGATACATGTTTACGTATGCAAATGTATACTTTTTATTAAATTATGCACAATACTGATAATATATATTTATAATTGCTACTGTCGATACTAGTAAAATTATGTTGTAAACACAATAGCCTCTTCTAAAAATTTAATTATTACGAATGACGAATTTTAAGCCAATGCATAAAATTCAATAGATTTTACTTACAAGTATAATATAGGTATGTACATATGTATATAGAAAAATGTGACATCCTTCATAGAATAGATTAATAGTTTTCATAAAATAATGCTATTTTTCAAGGCTCTTAATAATAAAAGTGCGAATATGAATTTAGTACGAATAATCATATATATTATTGTAACATATAGATATGTATATTTATAAAAAAATAAGCTAATGATATACAAAAAATAATAAGTATATATTTTTTATAAAAGGAAACTGTATTTTATTCTTAACCTTGATGAGTGCAACCCAACCTTGTTCGTATTGGCATTCAAAGTTAGTGTAATGTTTGAGGATATTATTCTTTTTCACAAAGATGTTTAACAGATTGCGATATAGATACTCCAGTGCAGGAGTATATAATATGAAAACAATTTGACCAGTGTGCAACGGCCGATGCGTAAAATAGAAAAATTATTTGCTTTATGGGCACAAAATCATACTGCAATTTAAATCTAAAAATCTGAATTCAATTAGAAAATGAACAACCACTAAGTTTCACCGAATTTCATTTTCATATATTTATTTAAATATAGCTGCGGTTTCATTTGCGGTTGTCTAAATTTTCGCAGTATGTCTGTGAATTTTAATTTTTTTGTTTGACAAATATCGTCGGTATGCAAGGATGATAGGATATCAGGTTGCGCCTTCCGAATTCGTTGTGTTGTCATGATCCATGAACAAAAAAACAAATAGAAAGGGAATTGTTTGTGAAGAGTAGGCGAAAGCAATAGAAATTACCAAACACAAAAAATTATACACACACACACACTTGTCTTGTCACGGCATCATCCGCAGGAAAACAGGATTTGGATGTTTTTACAATTTAACACATGTCATTTCGTTTTCATTAGTCTGTTTAATTAAAATCTCACAAATCACAATATTACCAAGCCATTCACTGAATTTTCACAAGCATGTAATTTCTCCTGCTTTTGTTTCTTGTTCGTTTGTTTTGTATTGGCAAGGGACTTGACGTCAGACTTGTCAAAATCACGAAAAATAAAGTAACTGTTTTGGAAAGACACCACCTATAGTACTCAATTCGCCTTGGTCGGTATACAGATAAAAACGCGTATTATGAATAAAATCCGAGCCCCTACTTTTAGAGTTGTAGAAATGGAAATCTTGACACTGCAGCTCAAATTTGTGTAATAGAAACAAAAATCAGGTAATTATCATGAATACAGCGTCCCATAGAAATAATTGCAGTTTTTCATTTATTGTTCTAGATACAGCCTTATACTATACTATGATGGTAGCCTGATTCGTAATCAGAGAGTCCAACATATCAATATCAAATAAAAGGTGATCAGATTGGAGGCACTTTTCCAATAGGGTTCTTTTGATAGACCACACGTGACTACTGTCAAACTAAATACATAATTTTTTTCAGTATTCATTGACATTTCATCATAGAAAGGCTTACGCCTCAACAACGTTTACAAATCGTACAATTATATAATCGTAGCTCTGTGAAAAGTGTGACTACGCCATTAAACCGTTTGGTGTGAATCATCGATTTTTATTTCTTCAAAGACGAAGCTGGCGTCGATGTAACAGTGAGTGGCGAACGCTATAGTCCATGATAAACGATTTTTTGATGCCGGAAATTGAGGCCCGTGGTGTTCATAACGTTTGGTTCTAACAAGACGACGCTACTTGCCATACAACCCGTGAAACAATGGATTTACTGCGTCATCGTTTCAGTGAGCAATTTATATCTCGTCTCGGACCAGTGGATTGGCCAAGATCGTGTGATATCACACCTCCCCTTTGGACTTTTATTTGTGGGGATGTAAAGTCTCGACGCTTTGTGGAAAAACCAGATTCGATTGAGGCACTGGAGGCCAATTATTCACGAGACACCGACCGAAGTCCTCGAGTCATTCAAAATTGGTAAACACCACCGATGACCGAATTACGTCGCAGTTGCGGCCAACATCAATTTAAATTTTCGTTATTTTATTTGAATTTAAAATCCGATGCCTCTAAATTGGTCAGCATTTACATAGATTAAGGGATACATGAAAAATTTGTGGCGATCTAAAGTTTTGAAACGAAATTCTAATTAAATTTAAAACATTAATAATTAACATTCCGTCAAAAAGTACCGGGAATAAATTTTTCCAGAAATCCGTTTAAAGTGATTGTTATGATTCCGAGCTGATATCGGAAGTCAATCCGATCAATCAAATATGTATGTTTGAAAAATATTTTGATAACTGGATTATTCGTTGGCATAACAGAAATATTTTTTTGTTTTATAGACCAATTCATTGACACCGCATACGAGGTGTCTTCAAAAAGTATCGCGAATTTTGAAATTTCGTAGGTTACGTATATTCGAATTTCGATTTTTTTGTGGCGATATGTTGGTACTCATGTCTCTCACTCATGTCGACGAGTTCGGTCATTTTGAATGTTCAGTTAATTGTTGACAGCTGCTTTGCTTGCACGTGTTTCGGCTCGTCTTCGATTTTTACCTATTCAAAAAGATGGATCAAAGAACCTGTATCAAATTTTGTGTGAAAAATGAAATTAAGTGCGCGGATGCATTCCGAATGTTGACTGTGTCATACGAAGAAGCTACTTTGAACCAAAGCAACGTTTATCGGTGGTACAAAATGTTCTCAGAAGGCCGAGAAGATGTAAACGACGAAAAACGTGCCGGACGAACGAGCACTTCAACAATAGACGAAAAAATTGATGAAGTGAAGAAAATGGTATTGGCCAATCGCCGAATCACCGTCAGAGACGTTGCTGAGGACCTATACATATCGATTGGCTCGTGCCATTCGATTTTTTTCAATGATTTGGACATGAGACGGGTCGCCACACAATTCGTACCAAAACTGCTCAATTGCGACCAAAAACAGCATCGCATGAACATTGCTAATGAGATGCTGGACCCTGTCCGCGACGACCTAAATTTGCTGGTGATAAATCGTGGGTTTATGGTTATGACGTGGAAACCAAAGCTCAATCATCTCAATGGAAGCTGCCGCACGAACCAAGACCGAAAAAAGCGCGCCAAGTTCGGTCGAATGTAAACGTTTTGCTTACCGTTTTCTTCGATTGCAGGGGCGTAATGCATCAGGAGTTCTTGCCACAGGATAAATCGGTCAATAGGGAATATTACCTGCAAATTTGCGCAAAGCAATCCGCCAGAAACGCCCGGATTTGTGGAAGAACAAAAATTGGCTGTTGCATCACGATAACGCCCTTGCTCACACATCGTTGCTTGTGCGTGACTTTTTGGCCGAAAACAACACACTAATGATGCCACCGTATTCCCCAGATCTGGCCCCTGTGACTTTTTCTTGTTCCCGAAACTGAAGAGGCCCATGAAAGGACGACACTACGCTACGATTGGCGAGATAAAGAAGTGCTTCGAAGATTGGAAAAAACGTTGGGACAAGTGCATAATATCTGATGGAAATTACTTTGAAGCGGACAAAATAGATATTAATGAATAAATAATTTTTGAAAAAAACACAAAATTCGCGACACACCAGGTATATGATAATTTTTGATTAATCGCTTGGTATATAGAAAAGGTTCTATTTTCTGCGAAGAAAACAATGCTTCTGCTGTTATATTACAACTATACATCTATCAATTGCCTCTCGGTGAAACTGTGAAAGTAAAAAAAAAAATAATAATAATAAGTCCATTTTTTACCTGTGATAAAGGTTTTAATATATTACAAGGATTTTAAACGCTAACCCAACACTATAAACACTAGCGATTTAACGCGTCAAAAACCGAAAGCAAGATTAAATTTTTTAAATATAATTATTACATATTAAACTATATTTGTATTGTTTATCAAAATTTCGTTTGTTTTCCATTCTACTTTAGCACCTCACTTAATATTCTAGGCATTCATTTCTCGTTATTTCGGGAGAAATATTGTCCCATTCTTTAGTTAAGGTCACAAAATCGAAATTTTTTTTCTTCACTCATCTTATAGTAAATCATTTCAAGAATGTTGTGTCAAAATTTTAAGTGGATCGGAGCAGAACTCTCAAAGTTATAGCCTTTGTAGGCGCTCTACCTCGAATGCGGAGCATCGATAATTTTTCAGAGTCATTTTTTCAAACGCGTTTTTCCCGAAACGACTTCTTAAAAATCGGTGCCAATCACAACTCCGAAACTATTCAACCGATTCTTTTCAAATTTGGCACACGTTTTCTAAATCAAAAATACCTCCTCCCCCCCCACTGTTTTTTTTTTTTTTTTTTTTTTTTTTTTTTTTTTTTTAAGGTTGTTTTTCACTTACAAATATGGCGAAATTTTTCGCCAAAAATGCTCGTTTTACGTTTTTTTGCCACCAAAACTATATTACAAAAATGAAAAAAAAACAATTTTATTAATGGGGGGAAGCATTACGTCATACTTTAACTGAAAAATTCGACTTTTTTAGTTTCAGATGATTCTACGACGAATGCCGATTGGCACCGCAGATCACCTCTCGAAAAACATATCTCCAAAAAAACTCTGTCATGGGCTTATTTGTCAATATTTTATTATTAATATTTTTTAAAAACTTATTGAAAAGATGTACAATAACATGCAACTGATTTTATTAAAGTATCTTAAGCCATATTTCTGTAAAAAATTCAAAAAAAAGGGTTTTTTGTTTAGCGCTAAACCCTACCACCCCCTTAAAGGTCTTTTTAGGACGTCTTTGTTAGAAATCGTCTTTTGTTTGATTTTTCTATCACGTTGGTCTCACAGAGCTCGATGGGACTGCGGTATATAATTAAGAGTCTTTGGGGCTCGATATAATAACTACTATCTAACAATTTTGGGCGTATGCTTTGGATCGTTATACTATTGAAAGATGCAGTTTTCAGAGAGTCCCAAACATAATCCCTTTTCCCCGTTTTAGAAAATAGATCACAAGTTGTCTGTAGTGGGCCACTGACATCTGTTTTAGAATTACATAGGGGAGTTCCGTAAGGAGCTTTTCTTTGTACATCAACCAACAGCACTCTTTGCCGAAATGCGCTCTCACTTGTATGCAGATGATGGTCCAGGGTTCGTGTGACTCGACTCCGGTCATCACATCAGGGAACGTACCACTCGTCACTGAAAAGTGCATATTTCGTACTATCACATATGTGAACGAGTGCTGAACGTGCTCGTTCAATTGAAGTGTCATTCGAGCACCGACAGCCGCCCGTACACGATCGAATTTAACTAAAGATGTAAGTAAATTGTAATAATATATATAATTACAAATGGTTTTTGTAATAAATTTATTATATGATGAATTTTAACGAAGTCAACCAAACCCAAAAAGTCAAACCCTTTATATTCAGGCTATATTCATCATTTATTTCCAGCGTTATCGCTCGAGAGGACTTAAAGGGCCACACTTACTTTTCTTACTGATGTCCTTGTCCTGCTGAATTGTACGATTAGACTTTCGCGCAGGGTTATTTCGAAAATTCTTTCTTTTAAGCATATTTTTGTCTGTACTAATATATTTGATGAGTTTGTATACCATGTTATTTATTTCTGCAATTATATTTATGCTTTCTCTTTTAGTGTGCAATGAGATCCACTTCCATTTTAGTGCCCAATAACGATTTTAAAGGAAACATTTATATTTGCAATTGCAGCTTTAATCATCTTAACTAACGATTGAAACAGAACTGCGCTATTTCGCTTTCCAACGCAGTAACATGCATTTCGAACAAAACATAGCAAAAAAGTTAACGGTATTAGAGAAGTGATATATTAGAGAAGTGATTCACAGCATAACATTGGCACACAAATATGTACGAATATCAATTAATAAGTTAATCTTCTAAGTTAATCAATCAATCTTCTAAATAACAATAATTGTGCTATTTCTCGGGCCATAGCTGTGCGAAAAAAACCCAATGGTTTTTATTAGTGGGGTTCCATAGGTTTCCAACGACCGCATTGTTGCATAGTGCAAATGCAACACAACTTAATGACTTAAAACACTACTTTTATTATTCGGAATTAAACTGAAGATTATAGTAAACGGATGATTCGGTTGCTCGGACGGTTCGCTTATTAAAATAGAATCATATCATATCATTCATCGCGAAATTTACCTGCGCCTGGAAAAACCTATTACGAAAAGTACTAGTACAGTTCGATTAGCAAAGGACGAATTTCATGGTTCATTGGCTCATCAGAAACCGTTTGTTATACGAAACGGCATCGCCTAACAGAATTTGTTGGAGGGCACATCTAATGAACTCCAAGTCAGCAGCGATAAACAATGGTAAATCGAGTACGTGCGACCTCAACCCAATGTAGCATCTGTGGAACGCCGTGAAAGATACATTTAGTACACGTAATATTACCAACTAGGACAACATTTCTGTTAAGCATTCCAGAAGTTAAATATTGTCAATGCGACACCGTCGTACAGCTGTGGCAACTAAAATGCTATAGAACCGAATAATAATGTTGATTTTTGCATAACGCTTGTAAATTTTTATAACTTTAGCCAGTTTTTGTTCTTAAGTATTTTTCGCATTGTGTTTAATTTTTGTGATTGAAACAAAAGTGTTATTTAAAAAATATACATATATACATACTAATTCATAAAACACATATTACCTAATACTCGTTCGTAAGAATTTTTTTATAAAGAGGTGGGCAATGGGATTTGAGAACCGTTCTTTAGTATTTTTCTGTATCAACCATATTTTAAATTTACTCTTTTGCCTATCTGAAAATCGATAAAAAGCTCAAATGTGAAAAGTAAAGGTATAAAGGTTTTTAAAAAATTCTAATATTTTTATATTTAAGTATATAGTTACGCTTGCTTGTTTTTGGATGCTTGGTTGAGCTCTTCCACCAATTTGTGGCGCGCGTCTTGATGTTGTTCCACAAATATGAAGCCTACAATTTTAAGCCGTCTCCGAACAACAGATGGATTTTTATGTGGAGCTCTTTCAAGGCAAAAATATACTCGAGGGTTTGCCATTGTCTGCCGAGGAGAGACCGCTATTAGAAAAACTATTTTGCATCCTTAGGTGTTTCATGCCGACAGTGGATTTTGAACCCGGTCCTACCGAATGGTATGGTAGGTGAATCGGTGCCCATTCAGCTACGGCAGCCCACCGATGACTTACTACGTCCATTTAATTAAATCAAAATTTAGACACATCTCATTCAGTAGTGGGCTGACGAAACCAGTGTTGTTATGTCGAATTCCTGTACATTTATATTTTTAATCCTGTATAGCCAATGTCATTTTTAATTATACTATAGTAGTCGATACGACTAATATTGAGGCAGGCAGGCTTTATTTCTAAACTTCAATTCCTTTAAAAAGTTTTAAACTTTATTTCAATTTAATGAACAATAATAAAAAAATAATAATTTAATGAAGAAATATTATTTAATATTAGATATCATATCCATATAAAAACTAAAAAAGCTAATATTTTCAAAATCTAATTATTAAGTTAATATGATTCAAATATAACATAATGCACCACTTTTACATGTAACAACAATGTATGTATATATGTACATATCTGTGTACACACATATATTTGTATGGCTAAATATACATAGGTATGCAGGGGAATGTAATGATCTAAATGCTATAAACAAGTTATTTCAAATTTACTGAAAATAATTCTAAAATATCATAAATGCCGATTAGTTGCCTAAATGTGTATGTACGTCAACTACTGCTGCTTTTTATTGATTTGTATGCTTTTAATTGATGCTGATGACTTTGTTGTGGCACTGTCTGAAGTCAATTCTAACGGTTCTAACATTGCCTGCGTCCTTTTATTGATTACGTCAAAAGGAATCTGGGTTTGACTCGGAATTGAACTGGTACTCGTACTCATTGATGTACCTACATGCTGTTTATTTGTTACTTTAAGCGTGTCCCCTGCATTCGAAATAAACGGCGAGTTATCGCTGGTTAAAGAAAGTTGTGGAGCATCAATCCAAATGCGTCGTGCTGTTAGCATGCAAGTATCTTTAACATTCAAAACAAAATGGAGTAGATCGTCGATGAGATCGCCGATTGTATCAAATTCATTAGGCACAATTCCATCTATGGAGCTCTCAAAGTAGCTGAACATTGGAAACCAGATGCGGGTGCGATTTGAATCGTGGGACATAAGTGCCTGTTAGTGCGTTAATAAAAGAAAAATATTTTTTTAATGTACATTAAAATATTATTTTCGCCGGGAATTTACCTGATTATTAGCTAGTGTATGATAATAAAGAAATAGACGCGAAGTTATGTAAAAGGCGACAAACACATCTATTGAGTAGTGCTCATGTGCAGCGAGTATGAAAAAAATGCCAAACATATTTAAAAGCCAGGTTAGAGTGTGCAGAAAGTACAAATTGCGCGGTGTATCTGTTTTAAATAAAAAAAGAAATTTAACATAAATTCACTTATAAAAACTCTAAACACTTCACTCCAATAAATTTTGTAATTACATTTGGGCCCACAAAAAGTTATCTGAGGAAATTAAAAATATTTTTCTATTGTAATGTTAGGTATATAATATGTGTTTGTTATAATATTGAATAATGAAAATCTGTTATAAGTGTTGAGCTGTTGTACGAAATTGCTTTTGTAAAGTTTTAAATTAGTTAGACCATTTTCAAAATTAACACGAATAATTCAAATCGAAAATACATATACATATTCTCGTATGTATGTATATGAACTTTATTGGCAAAAAGACAAATTCTTTCCAAATTTTAAAAGTGATTCATTTTAATTTTAACTGATATCTGGATTCTTAAATTGTTTCTGCAAGGTTGGGGTACTCAGTATTTTATACATTCTGTCAAAAAAATATCGGGAATTCTTCATTTAAAAAGCACGCGTTACATATACATACATATGTCTACATTTTTTTGGCTGGAATGTCCTCCTAGTGTCGCAGAGTTTGAACGAGATCTCCCACTTAGCTTATTTTTGGCATTTAATAATATCAGTCAACCGTAGGTGTGCTCTGCGGTTTTCACTATGGATAAACATATCGAACAAATTGTGAACACTTGTGAACATATTGTGAACACTTTTTTGACCAAAAACGCGACAAATATCATTGCACAAGCACCATATTCACCGGATTTAGCCCCCTGTGACTTTTTCCTTTCCCCAAAACTTGAATTGCCACTCCACGGACGCTGCTTTGAGTCTATAGAGGCCATTCATGAGAACTCGCTGAAGGAGCTGAATAGATCTCTTCAAACGCGTTTAAAAGGTGCTTTGATGACTTGACTAATCATCAACGAATGGAGCCTCTTAATCAGTATTTTTTGTCTTCTATTAGTATTATAGATATTTTAAAGATATATATGTATTTATATTTTATAGAATATCTTATAAGGAGTTTTTTTAAAAATCTTATCCATTGAATTTTCATCCAAGAGACAGATTCGGCCAAAGAATTTTTTACTCTTCTTGTCGTTGAGTTTGCAAATGGCTTATTGTATATTAGTTGCACTTTCAGTTAGGAAATAGGTTGTCATCGTGGTGTTGACCGAGTAGTGTAACTAACTAATTAGCTATTTTTGTTTTTGACTATACCATTTTCATAATGAAAAATAAATGACTCTCGCAATTGAAATAGCAAACGATTAATTAAAGTTTTATGTAGTGACTTAAAAATATTGAAATATTATGTAGTGACTTAGACTACTTTAAAAATTATGAGCACATATGTATGTATGTCTACTTTCCTCCTATACTCGAAGATATATGTATGTATGTATATGTATGTATATACAAATGAATATTAGGGCGCCTAACGCTCTAACATTTTAGTATAATCGATTCAGCTTAATAGCAATTCCCTTTTTCAACCTTTCTGGTTTCGGTGTTTTCAGTTAAATGGACTTTAGTTAACTGCAATATCTAGAAATTACCCGTATATCGAAAACTCAGAACCAATTCATTTACCGCCAATATTAGGGTGCCCTGAAATTATAGTTCTATTGGAGCCGGATACTATCTATCGAACTCGATTTATCGGAAAATACAGTTCTGTAAGAAAATTCACAGCTGCTCAGAAACTGCCGATATATCCAAACATCTTTTGGATGATAAACAATTATGGACACTTCCACTCTACTTCTTTAGAGATTTTAAAATACTAATGCGTAATTCCAATATGTACGTGCATGTGTATGCAATTTTCTTAACGAAGCAGTGTATGAGTATAATACAGTTATTGATATACATAGTTATGGCAAACATTTCTGAATAAGAGCCGTGGTTTTTACGCGCATATGTATGTACATATATGTGTTTACAGCAAAAACACAAAAAGCACATCGACAATTGCATATACTACGTAAATATATGTATTTGGCATTACTGTTCTACAAATATCAAACCAACATTTATGGAACTGAAAAATTCAAGCGGCAAGAAAATAATTTAATTACTTAAGCCTACACTATACTAAATATATGTACATATGTATCTCAACTGTTTTCAGAATTTTGAAAGTGTGTTGCATGATAAAAACTACATAACAAAATTAGGAAGCAAAGATTTCATCCGCAACTATTAAATAAGCGCATATAAAACTGTGCCTTTGTTGCTTCATACAAATTTTAAGCAAAAACGCATATGCGCGAAAAAAACCCAGCTAATATTTATTTTATTATTGGCGTAGTCGTTGGACAATAGTAGATTATTAAACTCTGCTGCGAAGGTAAATATATATGTAAATATATACGAGTATATGAATAATTGGCGAATAAAACCTTTATTGCATTGGGTGTTTGGCCGAGCTCCTCCTCCAATTTATGGTGTGTGTCTTGATATTTTTCAACAAATGGAAAGACCAACAGTTTTAAGCCAACTCCGAACAGCAGATTACTTTATGAGGAGCTTTTTCATGGCAGAAACACTCGGAGGAAACATAAGTAAATCTCAAGGCATCAGACGGAAAATAAGTTTTTTAGAGAAATCCGAATTCATAGCATCAAAATAAAACTATCTTAAAACACAACGTTCGTTGTGTTCTGCTGTAAAGATCCACGGTAGCCAGGGTGAAGCTGGAACCGTCAAGTTTTTTGAAGGTAATATGACAAAAAAGCGCTACACGGGAATTTTTTGCGCGCAATTTCCATCAGAATGCCACAAAATTAAAGCTTTCACCCATATTTTTGTTTCAATAAGACAATGATCCCTAGCATATCGCGTATTTAGTTTGGGACTCACTGCTAGAATCTGTATTCATGAGTAATAAGGAATGCAACAAATAAAATTTTACTTTACTGGATTCCGGGTACTCTGGAATAAAATGTAAAGAAATACCTGACGAACTCGCCAGCACGAGGTCGGCAACAGATTTTCATGGTCCAGAACCATACTATTGTAACAATGTAGGGTAAATAGTTGGGAGTGTACTCAAAGAATTTGCAATTGGGAAATCACACAAGAACTCCGCCAAACCAAAAAGCTTACAAGACCTTTTACCTACAATGTGGAACTGCATAACATGCGTAAAGTAGACATAAGCAATTGTTGGTTTTCTGACAAATCACTTTTATTTAAATTACCATCTCTCAAAAATTCACATTGAGAATGTGAGGATGCTGAAACCAGAGCATATCTTGTGCAACTGTATTGCCTTGACAAGAGTGCACATCTTTCATCGAGATCAAATGGGTCCGAATGATATCACCAATGCTCCTGTATTAAATATTCTGAAATTTGTCCGAAAGGCGGAAAATTTACTGAAAGAATTTGGCTTTCGAATTTCCAACATGAGACAGAGAACTTCTAGGTTAAATAGAACCTGATGCAATTCATTTGAGGTAGTAGTGCCAGTCAATACTTATAAATCATGTAGTAGGACACAAAAGATCTTTTATGTCGAAGTGTTGGCCGCTGGATACTCTACAAATACAGAATCATTCTTAACAATAAGGATTTGAAACGAAAAATAGTAAGGTATGGAAGAAGATTTCGCCTTATACGCAAAAGGTAATTGATTGAGCTCTATGAACTACTAATTTTTCGATAGTTTTTTATACTTATAATTTCCATGATATTTATCTGACGTGTACAATTTTGAAATATGAATGTCTGTTTGTTTTAGTTCATAATACAACTTTCTTGTCTATATGTAGTTTGAAAAAATAAATTTTAATTTTCTCCCTATAATTTTTTTTATCTGTTAAAAAAAAATTGTTTTAAATATTACCAATTCTACAGGGGCCGGCACTAGGAGTGTAACCAACTTCATACCGCTCGCGCAAATGCCCATGCATCAGCTGCCTGTTAGTTGACTAAATGACCGTCCAGAGTATATTTACAAGCGCGCGGAAGCATTTTGCCGAGAGTAAACGCGAAAAAAGAAAATCAGTAATGGATTTTAAACGTAATAGTGTGATTGCATTATATTTGGCTGGAAAATCATAGCCAGCGATTGTTCGTGAGCTCGAGCATCTTAAAGTAAATAAAGTTTTTGTTTATCGCATCATTACTCGTTACAATGATACTGGTAGCATCCTGAAACATCATGGAGGTGGTCATCAAAAGACTGCATCGTCACGTGAAATGGTTCAAAAAGTGAAAAAGCGACTTGAGCGAAATCCCTGACGAAGTGCCAACCAAATGGCGAAAGACGTCAAAAATGATCTCAAAACAAAGCCTTACATGATGAAAAAGGAGCATGATCTCACACCAAAGCAGCAAAAAGTCAGATTTGAGAGAGCGAAAGAGTTGCTTCGTCTGGGCGAAAGTGGTAATTTCTGAACATTGTGTTTTCTGACGACAAAATTTTTTCAAATTGAGCGATTCGTAAACTCCCAAAACGATACGGTTTATTTGACCGATTGGCCAACAGGAGGCAGCATCAACCACATTTAATGTTGTTGTAGCAGCACAAACATTCCCCATACATACATACATATGTATATGGGGAATGCTGCTGAAGTGACAGTCCTTGGCCGGATATAAATCCGGGCCATTCCGGTAACGTAGAACGGACTGTCGTGGGAACGTGCCACATTTAATGGTTTGGGCCGCTGTAACCGCAGATGAGCGCTCTCCAATCGTTTTCATCGAGCCTGGCGTCAAGGTAAATGCGAAATATTATCGGTAAAGTATTTTGGAGGTTCCTTTGAAACCGTGGGCAGACAAACATTTCAGTGACAGACCATGGACGTTTCAACAGGACTCGGCAACGTCTCACAAAGCTCGAGTGAACTAAGAATAGCTAAAAAACAACGTTCCCTACTTCATAACGTCCACACAATGGCAAAAGGTGGTCATATCGAGCAAAAGTAAATTGATTCTTAATTTTGTATTATTTTCACAAAGTGTTTACTTTGAATCGAATAAAAGTAATTTTCCAAACTAAATTTATGGGCTTTTTAATTGGTTACACTTCGGGTGCTGGACGCTGTATACATAGGATGGTTGGTATTAACGTTTATTTCGAAATAACTTCCATGCGCACTAAGTTTTGTAACATGAATTTATTTATTGGCGTTTTATTAAATATCTATCTATATTATAGATATTTCTAAATATTCTATACATTTTATAAAATAAGATATTAACTTCGCACAGAATGATCCGATTTGCGAGGGGTTTTCTGCAGTTTAAAGCTCTGATATCCAGGAAGGAATTCAATTTGAAGGTATACCTATATAAGAGGGGTGGCAATATGCAAAAATGTCGTAAAATATTATCAAATCGTTATTCGTGTGGGTTATTTAGTTAGGATGTCACAGTGGACGGGTAAATAATGCGTTGCAATCGATACGTCTCGATTCAAGGCCAATAATTCGTGTGCAACTGCTTGTCGTAGATTTTGTTCATATTACAATATTTGACGAACATCTTTGCTTTAGTACACCCTCATGGTATCAGCAAGATGGTACCGTGCCGCATATGGCGATACTGCGTGAAAGAAAATTAGTCGCGAGATTAATGGTATCCCGACATCACTTCTTCAGCGAATGACATTGGTTCCAAGAGTGTTACAGTCAACATTAGAGGGAATAATTTTTAAAGATAAATCTGCACTTGTCTTCTTTTTAATAGTTATTGAAATAAACTTTTATCATTAGGAATTAATATTCCTAATGCTGGTACCAGAGTTTGGGTTCATGTTCGCTGTGTGCCAAAAGTGCCGATGTGGGTTCAGTGGGAATTTCTGCTCAATACTCTTTTTCTTTCTTTTGATGGTGGTTTGTTTTTTATTATTATTATGGCAACACTTCTAAAAAATTATGTCTCTTGATTTATTGATGTGTTGCTACTACAATAATGTTGTTGTTGGTTTTCAATGTTCTTTCTCTTCCCCAAAGTAAAAGAGGAGCAGAGAACGTCAATGTATAGAGAAGGGTGTGGCAAATATCTGATCGTTAGCCGGCTCTCAGCAAATTTAACAGAATCAGCTGATTGGCTGACGTAGAAGGGGTTGTGAATCGGTTTGTTTACTAAACAACTAAGAATGTGTTACTGATATACGAAAAAAATCAAGACAATGTCACTTGGAAGAGTGTGCGAATAAATGATTGTGCAGGAATCGGCTGGCGTTATGATTGCGTTAGTGACAAACGAAAAAAAAAAACCAAGACAGTCTTCGCTTATGTTGCTTCGTTGCTATCTGCACAACGAATGATTGGACGAGTGCGTGAATATATGTGAAATGATACAACGGAATTCGGCTGGCGAATCTCCCGTGGCGTGGCAGCCGAAATTTCCCTCATAATATGGCTTTTCACCATATTTATTGGCCAAACCTAATAAATTTATCATCCTTGTAGAGAAGTCTCAATGGTAGGAACGACTTATCATCACAGACACATTTTTCACCAAAAGTTAACAGCAAAAGACTGAATTATATAAATTTAATAGCAGTCGAGTAGAATTCGTTTATAATTAAAGGGTGTTTTTTTTAGAGGTTAGGTTTTCAAGATGAAATAAAACGTATATAATTTAATGTTATGGCCAAGAATTTAGCTTTATTATAAAGATAAGGGTTTGCCATTATGTTTTAAAAATGATTTCGGGCAAGTGGCCGCCGCGGCTGGCTCGAATAAATTCCAGCCGAGAGGTCCAATTTTCGACCACTTTTTGCAGCAATTGGGGCTGTATGTCAGCAATAACGCGCCGAATATTCTCTTCCAAGACGTCAATCGTCTCGGGCTTATCTGCGTAGACAAGCGACTTCACATAGCCCCACAAGAAATAGTCCAGCGGTGTTATATCGCACGATCTTGGAGGCCACGCCACAGGTCCACGGCGCGAGATAATGCGCTCACCAAAAGTTTCCTTCAACAAATCGATTGTTGCGTTGGCTGTATGACATGTAGCGTCGTCTTGTTGGAACCAAAGGTCGTCCACATCAACGTCGTCCAATTCAGGCACGAAAAAGTCATTAATCATGGCTCTATAGCGCTCTCCATTGACTGTAACATTATGGCCGGCTTCATTTTTAAAGAAATATGGACCAATGATTCCCTCTGTCCATAGAGCACACCAAACAGTGACTTTTTGAGGACGTAACGGCGTCTCAGCAATGGCTTGTGGATTATGTTCACTCCAAATGCGACAATTTTGCTTATTGACATACCCATTCAACCAAAAGTGAGCTTCATCGCTGAACAAAATTTTCTTGTGATGTGTCGCGCGAACCGAACCATTATTTTCGTAATAAATTTGCACGATTTGCAAACGTTATTCAGGTGTAAGTCTATTCATTATGAAATGGCAAACCAAACTGAGCATAAATCAAGTGACAGCTGTCAAAAAGACCATCTACGAAAAAAGTAGTGCCAACTTGAAAACCTAACCTCTAAAAAAACACCCTTTAGAAACAAAGAATGTTAACGCTGTAGGCTAACTACAGGCGCTTTTTAATATGACCATCAATAATATATGTATGTATGTATTTACATTTTTTCTTTTTACTTTTCATTTCATTTATAAATCTTTCTTTTTGAATTATTTCACTTTTCGTTACTTATTCAATAAAATATAGAAATATCATTGAAAAAACAAGTATTATAAATTCAATAGTGGCTATTAGTATCATTACTAGAAAGACCAAATCATCCAAAATTGTACAAATTGTGTAATTAGTTAAAACCTTCATTACAATCTTATTAAATTCCTTCAACCAAATCAAATGCTGCATTACTATACACAAAGCAAGATGGCATATGCATATTCAATGTGTGAATTTATGTATGTGCATACTAGGTTGTTCAATAAATTTTGCGTTTCGATAAGAAAAACGCAGTTTTATGGATTTAAATACGCTTCATTATTCAGTACAGTCTCCCTGAACATCAATACACTTGCTCCAACGAGACTCTTATTTACGAATTCTATCCCTCAAGTGAAAATCTGGAAGGGCTGCAAAATACGCTTCCACAACTGTTATGACCTCATCATTTGATGAAAAACGCTTTCCATGCATGGATTTTTTTTAGGCCTGGATGGAAGGCGGTAGGGGCCAAATTTGGTGAATACGGTGGATGCTCCAGCAGTTCGAACTTTAATTCATGAATTTTAGCTATTGTCAAAATGATCTTGTAGATTGTCTTGATGGAAAATATTTTTTTTCTTTTGCAAACTTGTTATTTTTCACGAATTTTTCCTTCGGCTGGCCTAAAAGGTAACAATAGTATTCAGAATTTATTGGTTTACCTGTTTATAAGTAAACCACATACAAAATTCCCTTCGCATCACAAAAAATTAATGCTAACACCTTCTTCACAGATTTCTGAATACGAACTTATTTCGGAATCGAAGCAACCTGGTTCACACCACTCTTTAGCCTCTTGTTTTGATGTAGGATCATGATGATAGATCCAAGTTTCATCCATAGTTATGAATCGACGCATAACATCCACTTTGCTGAGAAAGTCGCATTCGAATGTGTTTTTGCTCCATTATTAGCGAATGCGGCAGCCATTGAGCACACAGCTTTCTGAAACCCAATACTTCAGTCAACATATTGCTTAATGTTTAATATTGACTATTTGACCAATGGTCGTCAGTGATATCTTTAATGTTTTTTTTCGCCAAGTCTTTGCAAGTGGCGAATATATGAAGCAAATGAACAAATGTCAACAACGCGGGAAGAGAACTGCCTTAAATTATATGTGCTGGTAAGGTAGTGCGGCCTAATGAGTTAACGACGAATCTTGCTCGATAACTTTGTTGTTGCTTTCGCATGCAAATTTTTCATCAAGTTCATCGAGCTTAGAATAGCGAGCGGGGAAATTGCGAATAGAAGATACCTATTGAAAAGCATCAGGGAGGCTTAGTGGATTGATATTATCACGTAAAATTTTCCGTTTTAGTTATTCTGTTGTATTTTACTGTCTGGTCTCGAATGCATCCGCATCCACAAACAAATTGCTCTTTTTTTTAATTTTTTATTAAATTAGCCTTAACAAACGTTTAAATCAAAACTTTGAGACAAATTCGATTTTCACAACGAGACATGAATTCCGAACGGTTTTCTTGCCAGACTTGTATTTTTGGATTGCAAAGAAACAACAAACAAAATCGTACTAATTCAGTTAAACGGGTTCCAATTAGGCAAAGTTAACGGTTTTACAAGGGACTACTACATTTATTAAATTGCGCGCATTTTCTAAGATATAATATTTCCATTCCAGCTTTCCTGTTCATGAACTAGAACGAAAAAATATTTTTATAAATATATATATTACTTCTATACTATGAAACTTAGCAAATTAAAACTTACGTATTGTACCAGATTCTAAAACATGGAATAGTAATAATAATTGTAATTTTGACAATGACAAATGTTATAAATGGAGCTAAAATAAACCACCGATTTTAGTTTTCTGAGGTAAACTTGTGCAATTATTGTTAGAGGCGCCCAAATATATAAATATCTTAATTAATTTAACATTTACTCACATTCAGTAATGAAAAAGTTTAACAGAGTTAGTGCTACTGTATGTCCACTAAACATGTAATCTCCGCATGTACGAACGCCCTGAATAGACATGCCTAACCCACTCCAAATGGTATAAGCTCGAGAAATTCGCAACTCCAAAGCTTCCGAGATAGTCAGGCTAAAACAAACAATAAAAATGCAAAAATTAATGTTTATGAAACAAAACTAAATAATTTTTAAAGAGGTCCTGAAAAGGGTCAATTGAAAATAAACGCATATATAAAAGCTTGCTTAATACAAATTAATAATAAAGTTTTATACTCTTACATATTACCACACTAGCCTGTTATAAAGCAGCATGTATTAATATATTTTTTAATGACATTGGGCTAGCTTTAAAACCCATTAAGTAAAGACCCAGCGGTAAAACTTAATTAGAGTATGCTGAATCCGTTGGTACTGACCGTTTTTCTAGACTAGCTCTCGCTTTCGAGATATTTCAGATTCAAATTTGTAAGCTTGAAAATCTAGAAATCACTGTTACTACTATGTTCTTAAATATGAATCGAATAAACACTAATCGAAAAATGTGCATGAGAAGAAACTATTTGAAAAGAAATTAAATCGATGTAGCAAATTTTACTATGATTGTGAATTAATTTAAGTGAATTTGAGATTTAATTCTAAAATTCACTATTTGGATTTGAATTTATCGCAATTATTTGTTTATCATTGGATTTAAGAATTTGGTTTTTAATTGTGTAATTCAATGGCTTTTAAAAATTACGGCTTTTTTCATGCTACAACAAATAAGCAGGGCACTTTGACATTCAAAAAACCAAATCGCAAGAAACATGGATTTATATAAAAAAGTGCTTATTTGGTTGTGTGATACCCGTTTTGCTGGCGACCAATGCAACAAAGGAAACTGGCCTTTACGTGAGGAAAAACACGACGAAACAATATTTAGACGAAACAATCGAGAAGGTTCTGCTATCACCGCTCCACATAAAATTAGGAATTGTTACAAATGAAATAAAAAAAAGCATTAAATGCTAAAGGAAATGTATTCAATGAAATGCGACGTATTTTTGCAGGGTTGACTGGGATGAAAATAAAAATAAAGATATCAGCTCGAATATGTTATATTTGGATTTGAGTGCTAATTAATTGATATTTTATTTAGCGGAATTGTGTGAATGTAGTTATTGAGAATGATCTTAGAATTCGTTGGCCCGAAAATTGATGCACGCTCATTGCTCTCCGCAGTTAAAAATTCGAATGTGTCATTAAGAACAAAGGTTTTGCATACCCATAATATTTTGTTTTTGTTTTTACGATCTCGGGATTTTTGAAATCTCGAAACGCGCAGAATCTTGGACTATGACAACATTCAATGAGGCGTCCCTTGGAGTGTTTGAGAGAAAGATTCTGCGGAAGATTTTTGGATCTTTGCACTTTGGTGACGGTGAATATGAGCTTTACGATGACGTAGACATAGCACAAATAAGGATCCAGCGGCTACGTTGACTGGGTCATCGCCTAAATGGAAACAAACGCACTGGATCTGAAAGTATTCGATGAGCTACCAGCTGGTGGTAGCAGAGGAAAAAGGAATACCTCCTCTGCGTTGAAAAGATCAGATGGAGAAGGACTTGGCTTCAATTGGTGCTCCCTACTGACGCCGGTTTGTACGAGAATGAAACGATTGCCCAAATCGCGTAAGCGGATCTCTATGCGCTGTGCTATGTCTTTGCCGTTGTTAAGCTCATACACCTCATTGTTCTATCACCTTCACCAATACGTTAGAACGGGCATGATGATAGCCTTATACAATGTTAGTTTTGTTCGTCGAGGGAGAACTTTACTACTCAATTGCCTACTTAGTCTAAAGTAGTACTTGTTGGCAAGAGAGATTCTCCGTTGGATATCAAGGCTGACATTGTTATCGGTGTTAATGCTGGTTCATAAATAAACAACGTCTTTTACAACCCTGAAATGATAACTGTCAACAGTGACGTGGGTGCCCATACGCGAGTGTGCCAACTGTTTGTTTGACGACAGGAGGTACTTCGTTTTATCCTCGCGTCCCACCAGACCAACTCGCTTTGCTTCTTTATCTAGTTTGGAAAAGGCAGAACTAACACTGCAATTGTTAAGGCCGATGATGTCAATATCGTCTCTTATAAAAAATTGTGCCTGAGCGACTAAGTGCTGCGGCTCGCACGATCTTTTCCAGCATCAGGTTTAAGCAGTCACACAACAGCGAGTCACCCTGTCTGAAATCTGCTTTGGTATCAAACGACTCGGGGAGCATAGGAGCTTATGCATGCACCTTACCAGCTCTTCGCCGCTCTGTTGATCTTTAGCCGCGTTATCGCTATTCTCACCTCGTCGTAGTCGGATAGCGGAACGACATTCCCATCGTCAACGATTGGGGAGCGGTATCTTCACATTCTATGTGACATGCGCAGCTGTCACTGTTTAACAAGTTCGAGAAGTATTCTCTCCATAATTTAAGCACGTTGTGGAAGTCAGTCACCAGAACGCCGTTTTGGTCCTTACACGAAAACGCCACGGTATTGAAACCTTCTGCAAGCCACCGAACTTTCTGGTAAGAATTTTTGGTAGTTTTTTCTTCATTCTGATAATACGTCCCGCTTCCTGTGCTAGCTCCCGGTAGCGATCCCACATGGCTCACGTTACACCTGATCACAGCGTGGCCCTATAGGCAGCATCCTTTCTTTCCGCGGAAGCATAACATTCGTCGTCGTAACAATTATTTTTTCGTGTTCCCCGAAATCCGATTCTTCTTCGGCGGCTATATGTAAGGAACGAGAAATGCTGCCCGCCTTTGCTACTAAGTGTCATAAAATTGAACATTCGGCATAATTTTGGCTTCTATCAGGGCAACGGCAATTGTACAGAATTTACTCATTTGGGATTGCCATGCGAGGCGTGTTCAAAAAAATAAGGTGAGTTTTAAAATTTCGCTACGTACATTCGTCTTTCGATTATTATTTTTTTATGTTGACACACTCGTCTCGAAGATATGTTCACGATTTTAGCAATATAGAAAGTTTAGTTTGTTTGTGAGAGCCATAAATAAGACAAGTGTTTTGCGTGTTCGACGATTTTCTGCTATCGAAAAAAATGGGCCAACTCTCTGAGTTAAAAAATGTTTACAAGTGGTACAAACTTTTCACAAAAGGTCGAGATGATGTGAATGGCAACGCCCGGTCTAAACGCCCCAGCACATCAAAAACCGATGAAAATGTTGAAAAAGTGAAGAAAATTGTTATGGAGAATCGTCGAATCATAATTAGAGAATTTGCTGAGGATGTCGGCATATCGGTTTTAAACATAGTAAGAAGTTTGTGAAATCGTTTCCATAGTCTCCAAGCCGCTATTAACAAAAGGGAATACCCTTTGAAATATTAATTTGCTACTATTTTAATATATCGTGAATATTCAAAATGATGTTTTCTTTACATTTTAATTAAAAAATTTTGTATTACCAACTGTATATCAGTTTTGTCAAAAATATTTTATTTTCCGTTTACCTCAATAATTTGGCTGCATTAATTTGTCTGTGAGCCACGGTATAATAATAAAATAAATAAATAAATACTCTGTGTTGGGTGTTTGTTCGAGCTTCTCCTCCAATTCGTGGCGGTCGCCTTGAAAAAAAAACCTTTATTAAACTGCTATTAGAAAAATCTTTTCTATCATATTGGTGTTTCGTGCCCACCGAGCGTCTCGAATCCGGACATTATCGAATGGTCACGCACAAGCCCATTCAGCTCCACTGAATCGTAGTCAAAAATGCGTGCAAGTTTTCTTTTACGACATGGAATTTAAGCGCTTCATTGGCCTTCAGCGTACTAACCGTATTATTGACATGCTGAATGACTAACTTAGGTAAAGGTCGATGTATATACGGCCGAAGAGACTCGGTAGCACCTGCATGACACAGATAACTCCTCTTCTGACCTCCTTTAACCTTATTCAAGCAGCATCCCTTGCAGTACACTGTATACGACTATAATGAGAAATGTTTCCAAATGCAGTTAAGGGTTTTCTCGAATGCAAGGTGCTCAACGTACTCGTGACTGGTTTTAATAATACGCTACCTAACAGCTTGAGGAAAAATTAGTTTGTATTCATCACCAACCATACGGAATAGTAGGTCATTCCATATTGTGCAGTCTGCTTTTAGTTGCTTAGCTATTGACTCGCTCATATTTCTAATGTCTTAAAACACTTCACATATCTTCGCAGCATTGGGAATTATATTTATACTTAGTCCTGCCATCGGTTCTGTTACAAGTTTAAGTCCGTTATAGATATGAAATTATAATACTTTTTTTAATGAAATTAGTTTTATTTAATAATGTGAATATTAAAAAAAAATCTTCCGAAATGGTCACCATTTGCTTTTACACAAGTCTTTAAACGATAAGGTTATTGCAGCATGCACGGTTTCCATGGATATTGAAGTCGCTACTCGAAACAAAGATTGTTTGAGACTCTCCCAATTTCTGTGAGGTCTTCGAGTCATGTTCTCCAATTCTGGCCACAAAATGTAGTCCAATCGATTCAAATCTGGACTTCCAGACGGCCAACCTTCTTCAGTTATGAACCCAAGAATATTGTTTTTTAGCCACAGCTGAGTGGTTTTTGCCTTATGGGCTGGAGCGGAATCTTGCTGGAAGATCTAAGGCTCTCCATTGAAGAGAGTACTGATCAACGTATGCCATTTTATTAGGCATCATAGCTCCGATTTCAACGACCCTTATATGCTGAAGCTGTTGTATGCATTGTTTGTACGTTTGAAACTTGGGTATGCATCCTTTAGGGTCTCCGTGTTATACGTGCCATGCTGCTGGAATTTGACGAATCCAGAAAGTATTCTTACATTTTGCGTTGCGTAATTTACTATTTTCGGATTCTATCTCTATCTATGAAGTGCGATGCTTATTGAGCAACTTAAAATCATTGCAGGACAGGAGAATAATATATTCTTTGTCTTTCATTTTTTATTTGATCCGTGGTGTTTTTGACTCTCCCGTGCTTCTTGAAAGGATTTTCTTTAATATTTCGGCCAGAGTTCTTCGTAGTTCGAAGTTTTTCTATGTTGGTCGCTCAAAATCTCTTTATGCTAGAAATGCTCCTGGAGCCTTAATTGAGTTTAATGAAACCTCTAAATTTTTGGAGAAAGATTTTTCATTTTCAAAAGATCGCCTTGAAATTTTTGGATATCTATTACAAATAGTTTAATTGAGCTTTTTAATGCCTATTAACCTTAAAATATGTCTACTTAGCCTATAAGTATCTATTATATTCGCTTAATAAATAAATAAATATGTTTGATCAGAACAGCTGATTGTTATGGTTATGATTATGGCTACGGTATGGTCCCACTAATTGAGCCAAGATAGTTTGCGCTGATTGCAGGATCATCAAAATTTGCAAGTTTGTGATGTGCGCATTTGTTGTTATTTAGTCGTGCTATTGTTACGTGTACTTCATCATAATTAGGTAACGGTTAGGATAGTTTCATCGTCAAAGTTTGGGGAATCAGGATCTTCGACGCATCTCTGACCTCTACTGCCTGTCACCATAACTCCATCGGAGTGAACGAAGGTATTTAGTGTTGAAGTCTTTCTCTATCTAAAAACCCAACACCACCTTACGCCATTGTACCCTGAACTCTAAATGGCATTCGTAAGCAAATTTAATATAGTTACTAGGTTTACTTACTCAGTATCGTCAACTGCGTAATCATTTTGATTGCATTGCAAATGTGTGCCTGGTACACTTAATGATGTTATTAACATTGTAACACATCGAAGCAGGAACACTGTGCCAGCGAGAGCAAAGAACCGTCGCAAGAGCACAAGGCGGTATTTGTGGAAGATGCAAACGCAGCACCAAATTATGAAGAGTAATGTGCCTGTTATCTCGCACATATGGAATGCCCATGGTATGTGAGGCACATTGTCGAGGAAAATGTCTGGCAATGGCGGATATCGTTTCATATCAGGCACACGCTCGTGAACTATGACCATAACAAATGATGTTATCCAAGTGACGAGGAATGAGTAACCTGAAAAACACCGAAGGCAATTAGTTGGTAAGTATACTCGTATGTATGTTAATATACATATTTAATACATCTTGGCTAAATATAAGCGAAGTCGGAATGGTAGCGATCGTGAGAATATTTTTATATTGATATATACAGGCCTCCAATACCATTCCATAAAAACTTCCGAGAATCTTTTTGCTATTAAGACAACAGCAACCGCTGAGTTCAAGTCTACTTATTTGTGGCCTATCGACTGCTGGTCTAAAGTTGTAAGCTGACAAAATATCAAACTGATACGACATTTTTTTAATAACTGGCGCCCTTCAGTAAGCAATGGCAAACCTGCGAGCGCGTTTGTAGTTTTTTTTTAATATTATCTGCTTCGAAACTCAAATAAAAAATTTTTGTGAAAAATAATATACATTTTATGTCGAAAATAAAACTCATTAAATATTTTCATAATCAATATTTTGTATACTGAATTTTTTTTCAATTTAATTAATATTAAAATGTTAAAATATTATAATATCTATTTTTCCTGTAATTGCCTAATAAGCCGGAAAATCGCTGAATGAATTAAGCATCATTATTATTATATGATTTGCAAAAAACAACGATTTCATAATCCTTTCGAATTCAATGACTCCCCTATACCTTTTTCCGGAAAATGGTTAAAAAATTCCTAATTAATGATAAAAGCAGGAAATCTTCAAATCTCATTACTTTAATTTATTGATTTAATAAAATATAAATTACCTTGCAAGCAAACTCGTTTTAACCATTTGTTTGAAATACTAATTGTGTTTCAATTTGATCATGTTCACTGAGGTATTAAATATTCGATTTGTACGATCTACCTGATGAAATATATTTTAAAATCAATAAAGAGAACAAACTCTTTATTAATGATACATTTGAGTGTTATCAATTTTCGAAATTTCTATTATATGTTATGCAGACGATTTAAAAATTTTTAAATCAATTTCAAGTCTTTTCGACTCGTGTAAGTTCCAGTCAGATCTCAACAAAGTCGCGGCGTGGTGAATAAAAATCGACTACTATAGAGAAAAACAAAATTGCATGGGCAAATCCTCCCGCCACGTCACTGGGTACTCGGCAACCGAAATCTGCCCGTTCATTTCACACCTATTCCTATAATCGTACAATCAGTTGTTGTTTAGATGGCAACGAAGCAAAATGAGCGTAGAATGTTGATTTTTTTCGTATATCTGCGTTTTTGCGTAAACAAACCGCTGTCAGTATCCCGGTAATGTCAGCCAAACACCTGATTCTTTCAAATTCGCTGAGAGCCGGTTAACAGTCAGATATTGTCCACACGTTTTGAATTTTGTTCACCATGGTTTTCTAATTCTAGGCAATTCTAATTTTCTACCTCATATTTAATTAAAGACGCGTCTCTCTGTTATAAATGAAGTCTGAGTCATTTA
Organism: Anastrepha ludens; assembly: GCF_028408465.1. NCBI lineage: Eukaryota > Metazoa > Arthropoda > Insecta > Diptera > Tephritidae > Anastrepha > Anastrepha ludens. The sequence goes on from NC_071500.1 coordinate 74,561,972, forward strand.
AACTAAATATGCTGTCTTTATATGCAGACCGTAAAACTTTAAAATACGTAAACGAATTCAAAAGAATTTTCTTCGTTTCGCTCTCAGATCGCTTAATTTTATTGATCCGATTCCTTTGTATGATGCAAGATGTGCCTCAATAAATTTGAAGTTGTTAAAAAAACAAAAGAGTATTCCTTAACATTGCTTTATCTTTGATATCATCAGTGGTGCAATTGACTGTACTCTTTTTTTTAGAGCGCATGTACTTTCACATTCCGAGTAATGATTTATTTTATTATTTCTGGGCCGCTTATGCATCTTATGCTCTGATACATAGAACACTGAAAGAATGTAATAATTCTTCAAACTCCTTGGCTTTTGATTTTCATCCTCTAAACACACTTTTAAATTGTCACTGGATTATAATATAGATATGAACTTTTATCCAGGCCCTATGCTCCACGAACAGATCAGAACAGCAGTAAATAAGTAATGAACTATTATTATAGAGTATTGATATTTACAGTTAGCCTAAATAACATTGTATAAATGCATATCAATGTAAATAACATAATTTATCTATAACAATCACTCTCACTCTCTTTATATACATACATACATATTCACCTTATTAGTAATCATTAGAAATAAGAGTCAATGTTAATAAACTGCACAGTTGTTATTTGAACTTAGAATGAGCTGGTTGTTTTCCTCTATTGATACACTACATATTGGCGACGAGGATTGATACACTACAATTATCGTTTTTATTGTAGTTTATAAAAATCATGTTTTTTTAGATTATATTATATATATGGTATACTCGTATGTACAGTGACTCACATCTTGTTTGATGCAAAAAAGAAATTATTAAAATATCAAATATATTTTATATTTCCATTACAGAAAAAAATCTTATATTTTTTTATTGCTTAATAAAATGTTTTATTTAATAACAAAAAATAACAAAAAATGTTTCTTCATAAGAAAGATATGACAAATTAAAATAATTCAGTTACAGTTTTGAGGTCACAGCTTAAATGATGCACTAAATTAAAAGTATTCAAAAAACATAAACACATTAATATTTGGATATCATGATTACGGCTAATACTTAGTGGGGTATCCCTTTTGATTCAGAACAGCTTTTAATCGGGAATTTATAGATTCTACAAGTTTTGTTGCATAATCGGTACTAATTTTATCTCATTCTTCCTCTAGTGCCCGTTTCAGATCAGAAGCATTAGAAATATTGTGGTTTCTTATTTTACTTTCCAGCACTGACCACAAATTCTCAATAATGTTGAGATCTGGACTGTGTGCAAGTGTCTGTACTACGTGTGGGCAGTTCCAGATAAGTCAAGTTTTTACAATACCACACGTATGCTTGGAATCGTTGTCTTGGTAGAACCTAAACTAATCTCTAATGCCCATTTTATCTGCAATTTGTACTAAATTATCTTTTAGCAGATCCAGATACATCTCTTTATTCATGTTTCCTTCGATAAATGCTAAATTTCCGACGCCTGAATAGGACATGCAACCCCATATCATCACACTGGCTCCGTCGTGTTTAACTCTAGAGCGCAAATTACATGATTGAAGCGCGGTGTTTGGTTTTCTCCAAACGCAGGACTTCCGATCAGACCTTAAAAGGTTAAATTTGCTTTCATCCGCAAAAACAATGGACTTCCAGAACGAAATGTCTGTGTTCAAATGTTGTCTGCAAAACTCTATTCTTTGTTTTTTATTACGAGCATTATTCAACGGTTTATATCGGGCAGTCCTTCCATGAAAATTTTCTTCGCGAAAAACTCTACGAACAGTTTCAGGGTTCAGATCTTGCCTAAATACATATTTTTCGACTTCGTTCATTTTGGAGTGCTTAAATCAGGTTTTTCTTTAACTTTGCAAACAATCCACTTCCTATCTGCATCATTTAATATTTTATTTGGCGCAGAACTGCCCTTATCTTCCATCCTGTTTTCGGCGAAACCTTTCTATAATGTGCTGGACAGTTGAGGAACTAATAGCAACAATTTATGCAATTTTTCGTTAGCTTTTGCCCTCTTTACAATGACGAATAACTTCTTCCTTTTTTTTAAGTGAGATCCGTTTTCTCATTTTAAAAATTTTTTAATTTTTTCAACTTTTTCTTACAAAAATTTTTTTGAGAATGACTTAAGACGCAAGCTAAACAGAAAAAAATACATTTCACCGTTATTGCATTCTCAGAGATAAAAAGTATAGTGGTAAACAGTACATACATATCTCATTACAAGTCGTATACTTTTTTTTTATTAAATTTAATAAACATCGAGTCATTTTCTTTTTTCTAAAAAAGTATTACCTGCATCATATAAGCTGTGAGTCACTGTATATATTATATAATTGGCGCTTAAACCATTTTTGGGTGTTTGTCCACAAATGGAGGGACCTACAGTTTTAAGCTGACTCCGAACGGCAGATATTCTTTAAAAGAACATTTTTAATGGCAGAAATACACTTTGAGGTTGCCTGCCGAGGGGTGGCCGCAATCAGAAAAAACTGTTTCTATCATTTTGGTGTTTCATGCACGGAGATTCGAAACTACACACTTCCGAAAGAAGTAGGAAGTGGTCCACACGGTATGTGGCCTCGTGTTGCTCCCGCCAGCAGGTGTCCGATGCCTCCACGGCTACTACTCCCCCTGATAGGCCGGCACCACCAACCGCCACCACAACCCACACCTCCACGGTTAGGAGCCTATCGGAGCAACAAAACTCCCCCGACTTAGCCCATCCCCTTCCCTCCTGCTCCAACCCCAGTGCGGGGACAAACCAGCAGCTCTTGGCGCCCCGCACAGTCTGTTCCGCTTCAAGCTTCTCCAGTTTAACTGCAACGGACTTACGAGTAAGGTCGACGAGATAGTCGACTTTATGAGCCGGCACAGTATCAAAATAGCTGCGGTCCAGGAAACAAAGTTGCACGCTAGGTCATCTCTGATCACCAGGGATGGCTATAACGTGCACAGACACGATCGCGAGCGAGACAATGGTGGTGGCCTAGCGTTCATAGTCCACCACACTGTGCAGTATCGTCTCATCGATGAAGGAATCGACCGCAGGGACAGCACCTTAGAATGTCAAGGCGTAGCTGTCCGGTCAGGCTATTCCGAGCTCGAAATCTTTAATGTATATATACCCCCTGTCACCTGCTGCCCGGCAGGATATCACCCTGATATAGGTGCGCTCATCAGAGGTGAAAACCGATTGGTTGTAGGTGACTTTAATGCGCATCACGATCTTTGGCATTCAAGCCTGCCAAATGATCGTAGGGGACTGCAATTGGCAGAGCAGATAGACGACTCGACATTCAGCACTGTGAACGACGACGCCCCCACCAGGGTAGTGGGCAATTGTAGCAGCTCGCCTGACCTAACAATAGCTAGCGCGGGTCTGATAAATAGCATAACGTGGCGACCTATGCTATCGCTTGCATCAGACCACTTGCCCATTATCGTCTCGATCGAGAGACCTGCCGACTTCGTTTCCGCGAATCACCGGTCCTATTTTAACTTTAAAAAAGCTAATTGGGCCGGCTTCGCGGAATTCACCGAGGACACCTTCGCCGCTCTTCCCATCCCCACTGATGTGCGCGTAGGCGAACGCGCATTCCGCAAGGTGCTCACAGCTGCTGCGGCTCGCTTCATCCCAGCTGGATGCTATAAGGACATCCGTCCTCATTTCACAGCAGAAGCAGCCAGTTTAGCAAACGAGCGTGACCACCTACGCCAGGCCGATCCCGGGGATCCCCGCATAAGGGATCTCAATTTGGAGATCCGGCAACTGGTAAATCAACACAAGCGGACTAAATGGGTTGAGCACTTGAAGACTTGTAACCTCACCTCCGGAATGAGTAAGCTCTGGTCCACCGTTAGGTCCCTGTCGAACCCGACGAAACACAACGACAAGGTGGCTATCACCTTCAACGGCTGTACTTCGTCGGACCCGAAGAGATGCGCGAGCTATTTTAGCCGGCTGTTTACACTGCATCCTCCGGGCGACAGAACCAAACGTCGTGTTACCAGAAGGCTGCACAAACTGACGAACGACAGTGCGCCACTTACTTTCTCCGGTGATGAGGTTCAGGGGGCCATCAACAAGTCGAAATCATCGAAAGCCATTGGCCCTGACGGACTAAACGCGCTGATGCTGAAGCATCTGGGACCCCTGGGAGTAGGATACCTCACAAGGGTCTTCAATTTGTCTCTGGCCACTCTCGTCATCCCTGACAAGTGGAAAGCAGGGAGAGTGGTCCCACTATTGAAACCTGGGAAACCCGCCAACCAAGGGGAGTCTTATCGGCCGATAAGACTTCCCCAGTAGTGAAGACACTTGAAGCCCTCTTACTCCCACTCTACACGACACACCTGGCCCCAGCCCCACATCAGCACGGATTCCGACGAGTGCACAGCACCACCACGGCACTCACCGCCATAAACGCCCAGATAAATCGCGGGCTTAACCAAAACCGCCCCTGCGAGAGGACTGTCCTAGTAGCGTTGGACCTAAAGAAGGCTTTCGATACAGTCAGCCATCCCACGCTACTAGATGACTACTTCATTCCCATGGCAGCCGGTTCTACGTTACCGGAATGACTCGGGTTTTTCCCGATCAAGGGCTGCCGCCCCAGTACACTAGCCCTGTCTAGTGTATCGTATATCACCCCATCCCTTACGTCACAGGAGCAAACTCCCGCAGCTAACCTGCTCCAAATACTTCTCCTCAGGGCTGGAGTCGAATCCAACCCTGGGCCAGAGGTATTCTACTGCTGCGTCTGCCATCAACGGCTCCACCCGAACTCCACCTCGGTTAGGTGCAATAAGTGCAACGGGTGGAGCCACCTTAAGACCTGCTCAGGCCTTAAGTCGCACAGGGAGTGGTCCACACGGTATGTGGCCACGTGTTGCTCCCGCCAACAGGCGTCTGATGCCTCCACGGCTACCACACCCCCTGATAGGCCGGCACTACCAACCGCCACCACAACCCACACCTCCACGGTGAGGAGCCTATCGGAGCAACACAACTCCCCTTTAACCCCTCCTATCCCTTCCTGCTCCAACCCCAGTGCGGGGACAAACCAGCAGCTCCTGGTCCCCCGGACAGTCTGTTCCGTGTATCAGACCGTAATACCTCGGAATCTGGTATCAGTCCAGTGCAATTCCTGCAATGGCTGGTGCTATTTTCGGAGATGTTCCGGCCTGCGCACCACCCGTGAGTGGACAACTGCCTACGTTGCCCCCTGCTGCAGAGCTCTGCACCCACTACCTCCCCCGGAGGAGCGGCCGCCCACCACCATCAGGCCGCAACAACCACAGTGGATTGCACAGCAGGTCCAACGTAGACAACCCCATGCGTCCCTCACCCCCCGGATTACACTGACCTCACCGAGAAGCTTCAAGCTTCTCCAGTTTAACTGCAACGGACTTACGAGTAAGGTCGACGAGATAGTCGACTTTATGAACCGGCACAGTATCAAGATAGCTGCGGTCCAAGAAACAAAGTTGCACGCTAGGTCATCTCTGATCACCAGGGATGACTATAACGTGCACAGACACGATCGCGAGCGAGACAATGGTGGTGGCCTAGCGTTTATAGTCCACCACACTGTGCAGTATCGTCTTATCGATGAAGGAATCGACCCCAGGGACAGCACCTTAGAATGTCAAGGCATAGCTGTCCGGTCAGGCGATTCCAAGCTCGAAATTTTTAATATATACATACCCCCTGTCACCTGCTGCCCGGCAGGATATCACCCTGATATAGGTGCGCTCATCAGAGGTGAAAACCGATTGGTTGTAGGTGACTTTAATGCGCATCACGATCTTTGGCATTCAAGCCTGCCAAATGATCGTAGGGGACTGCAATTGGCAGAGCAGATAGACGACTCGACATTCAGCACAGTGAACGACGACGCCCCCACCAGGGTAGTGGGCAATTGTAGCAGCTCGCCTGACCTAACAATAGCTAGCGCGGGTCTGATAAATAGCATAACGTGGCGACCTATGCTATCGCTTGCATCAGACCACTTGCCCATTATCGTCTCGATCGAGAGACCTGCCGATTTCGTTTCCGCGAATCACCGGTCCTATTTTAACTTTATAAAAGCTAATTGGGCCGGCTTCACGGAATTCACCGAGGACACCTTCGCCGCTCTTCCCATCCCCACTGATGTGCGCGTCGGCGAACGCGCATTCCGCAAGGTGCTCACAGCTGCTGCGGCTCGCTTCATCCCAGCTGGATATTATAAGGACATCCGTCCCCACTTCCCAGCAGAAGCAGCCAGTTTAGCAAACGAGCGTGACCACCTACGCCAGGCCGATCCCGGGGATCCCCGTATAAGGGATCTCAATTTGGAGATCCGGCAACTGGTAAATCAACATAAGCGGACTAAATGGGTTGAGCACTTGAAGACTTGTAACCTCACCTCCGGAGTGAGTAAGCTCTGGTCCACCGTTAGGTCCCTGTCGAACCCGACGAAACACAACGACAAGGTGGCTATCACCTTCAACGGTTGTACTTCGTCGGACCAGAAGAGATGCGCGAGCTATTTTAGCCGGCTGTTTACACTGCATCCTCCGGGCGACAGAACCAAACGTCGTGTTACCAGAAGGCTGCACAAACTGACGAACGACAGTGCGCCACTTACTTTCTCCGGTGATGAGGTTCAGGGGGCCATCAACAAGTCGAAATCATCGAAAGCCATTGGCCCTGACGGACTTAACGCGCTGATGCTGAAGCATCTGGGACCTCTGGGAGTAGGATACCTCACAAGGGTCTTCAATTTGTCTCTGGCCACTCTCATCATCCCTGACAAGTGGAAAGCAGGGAGAGTGGTCCCACTACTGAAATCTGGGAAACCCGCCAACCAAGGGGAGTCTTATCGGCCGATAACTCTCCTTTCCCCAGTAGTGAAGACACTTGAAGCCCTCCTACTCCCACTCTTCACGACCCACCTGGCCCCAGCCCCACATCAGCACGGATTCCGACGAGTGCACAGCACCACCACGGCACTCACCGCCATAAACGCCCAGATAAATCGCGGGCTTAACCAAAACCGCCCCTGCGAGAGGACTGTCCTAGTAGCGTTGGACCTAAAGAAGGCTTTCGATACAGTCAGCCATTCCACGCTACTAGATGATATTTATCAGTCGACACTCCCGCCAGGGCTGAAGAGGTGGTCCGCGAACTACCTGAGCGGTCGGCACTCGTCAGTGATTTTTCGAGATCAAATGTCAAAGCAGAGGAAGATTAAGCAAGGCGTACCGCAGGGTGGTGTCCTTTCACCCTTGCTTTTTAACTTCTACATCTCGAAGCTCCCCCAACCACCAGCGGGAGTTTCCCTGATCTCATACGCTGACGACTGCACGATAATGGCGTCGGGCAATGACATCGATGGCCTGTGTTCCAAAGTGAACAACTACCTCACCGACCTTTCTCGCTTTTTCACTGCGAGGAATCTCCAACTTTCCCCCACTAAGTCCACGGCGACCCTTTTCACCACCTGGACAAAGGAGGTCAAGCTGTCCCTTAAGGTAAAAGTCGACGACACACCAATTCCGACTGTGAATAACCCCAAAATTTTGGGTGTAACCTTTGATAGCTTGCTCTCCTTCTCTGCGCACACAACCGCAATTGCCACTAAAGTCCAAAATCGCAACAAGGTCCTCAAATCGCTGGCCGGCAGCACTTGGGGCAAGGACAAAGAACTGTTGCTTTCGACATTTAAGGCAATTGGCCGGCCGGTTCTAAACTATGCTGCGCCTGTCTGGTCGCCTGGTACTAGTGATTCGCAGTGGATAAAGCTTCAGACATGTCAGAATACCGCCATTCGGACAGCGACCGGGTGCCTCCTGATGTCACCCATACAACACCTGCACAACGAGGCACAAATGCTCCCAGTCGCGGAGCACAACAAATTGCTCAGCAAGCAGTTCCTGCTGGGGTGTTACCGCAGGTTTCACCCCTGCAGACACCTGCTTGAGCCTGAGCCGCCTCCCAGGCACGTCAGGAGACACCTCCTCGACTACGCTGACGAACTCCAGGACAAAACTGACCGAGACCTACTGGACCGGACAGTATTCAGACAGTCAATAAACGACATTCACCGGGAGTCCGTTACCACCTTCATGAACTCCCGTCCCGTGAATGCCGTAATCGGAGTCCAACCACCACCCATTGCAGATGAAGAGCTCCAGCTTCCCCGTGAGACTCGTGTAACATTGGCACAATTACGTTCTGGATATTGTAGCAGGTTAAACTCCTACTTATCCAGAATTGACCCCGACATACCAAACACATGTCCGGCATGTGAAGGTACCCCGCACGACACTAACCACCTCTTCACATGCCCCCTTAATCAGACTCATCTAACCCCCCTCTCCCTCTGGACCCAACCCGTCGAAACAGCATGTTTCCTGGGCCTACCCCTAGATGAGCTAGACGAAGACGACAGATGATATACCTACACTGACAGGGCTAACTATGCTGTTAAAACAACAACAACAACAACAACTAGATGATATTTATCAGTCGACACTCCCGCCAGGGCTGAAGAGGTGGTCCGCGAACTACCTGAGCGGTCGGCACTCGTCAGTGATTTTTCGAGATCAAATGTCAAAGCAGAGGAAGATTAAGCAAGGCGTACCGCAGGGTGGTGTCCTTTCACCCTTGCTTTTTAACTTCTACATCTCGAAGCTCCCCCAACCACCAGCGGGAGTTTCCCTGATCTCATACGCTGACGATTGCACGATAATGGCGTCGGGCAATGACATCGATGGCCTGTGTTCCAAAGTGAACAACTACCTCACCGACCTTTCTCGCTTTTTCACTGCGAGGAATCTCCAACTTTCCCCCACCAGGTCCACGGCGACCCTTTTCACCACCTGGACAAAGGAGGTCAAGCTGTCCCTTAAGGTAAAAGTCGACGACACACCAATTCCGACTGTGAATAACCCCAAAATTTTGGGTGTAACCTTTGACAGCTTGCTCTCCTTCTCTGCGCACACAACCGCAATTGCCACTAAAGTCCAAAATCGCAACAAGGTCCTCAAATCGCTGGCCGGCAGCACTTGGGGCAAGGACAAAGAACTGTTGCTTTCGACATTTAAGGCAATTGGCCGGCCGGTTCTAAACTATGCTGCGCCTGTCTGGTCACCTGGTACTAGTGATTCGCAGTGGATAAAGCTTCAGGCATGTCAGAATACCGCCATTCGGACAGCGACCGGGTGCCTCCTGATGTCACCCATACAACACCTGCACAACGAGGCACAAATGCTCCCAGTCACGGAGCACAACAAATTGCTCAGCAAGCAGTTCCTGCTGGGGTGTTACCGCAGGTTTCACCCCTGCAGACACCTGCTTGAGCCTGAGCCGCCTCCCAGGCACGTCAGGAGACACCTCCTTGACTACGCTGACGAACTCCAGGACAAAACTGACCGAAACCTACTGGACCGGACAGTATTTAGACAGTCAATAAACGACTTTCACCGGGAGACCGTTACCACCTTCATGAACTCCCGTCCCGTGAATGCCGTAATCGGAGTCCAACCACCACCTATCGCAGATGAAGAGCTCCAGCTTCCCCGTGAGACTCGTGTAACATTGGCACAATTACGTTCTGGATATTGTAGCAGGTTAAACTCCTACTTATCCAGAATTGACCCCGACATACCAAACACATGTCCGGCATGTGAAGGTACCCCGCACGACACTAACCACCTCTTCACATGCCCCCCTCAAACCGACTCATCTAACCCCCCTCTCCCTCTGGACCCAACCTGTCGAAACAGCATGTTTCCTGGGCCTACCCCTAGATGAGCTAGACGAAGACGACAGATGATATACCTACACTGACAGGGCTAACTATGCTGTTAAAACAACAACAACAACAACCAACCACCACCTATTGCAGATGAAGACCTCCAGCTTCCACGTGAGACACGCGTAACACTGGCACAACTACGTTCTCGATATTGTAGCAGGTTACTAATCCAGAATTGATCCCGACATACCAAACATTTTTTTCGGCATGTGAAGATACCCCGCACGACACTAACCGCCTTTTCCCATGCCCTCTAAAACCTACTCATCTAACACCCCTTTCCCTCTGGACCCAACCCGTCGACACAGCATGCTTCCTGGGCCTACCTTTAGATGAGCTAGTCGAAGACGACCGGTGATATGCCCTACACTGGTGGGGCTTCTATTACTGTTAACAAACAAACCAGCCAAGGGTGAATTGAGTTGGCCTCGTACTCTCAAAGCAAGTACGAAAAGCGCTAATAGATTTCAAGGCTATCTCTGATCGGATCATCGTAGCAAGGTTCCGCACCCACCTCTTACTCAAAGCGAAGAAAGGCCAGAAGGATAGGCCATACAATCCGTCAACCTGCAACCCCGCTGAAGAGGACGGCCGAAAGGAGCATGAAGACGAAGCCTGTATGACAAATTCACAACATCTAACGACTCGCTCACTTGGCCGTAGATAAAGTCAAAAGCTGCAAATCGACCCCAATGAATTTTTTTTGTATCGGCACTTTGCGCCCCCAGCCGGCGTGATAGCAAATAATAATAATAAAGGGCGTGATAACATCTCACATCAACTTTTGAAAGCCCATTCCAAGACCAGTGCCAAACGGATTTATGCTACCATCAAAAAGTTCTTGAATACTAGTAACCCTTTAGATGAGCTGAAAGAAGGCATGATCATCAAGATGCCAAAGAAAGGAAACCTTATACAATGTAAAACTGGAGAGGTATTTCTCTGCTAAGCACGTTCAAGTAGATAATTGTGCACATAAACAGCCTCCGAGTCACTGTAGAAAAATCCGTTGAATGGAGGTCCCCACTTTACCTTGTTTTCATCGATTTTCAAAAATTTTTTAACACATTGCGCCACGTTATGGTGCAATTCATAACGTTCTTGAGTATAAGAGGCCCCACGTAAACTGATCCAGCTTATTGAGGCACTTTATGTTGGGGCAGAATGCCGGGTAATGCATGATCAGCCCCTAACTGTTAGAAAAAAGGCGTACATCAAAGGGGCATACTATCCCCATTGCTCTTTAACATCGTATTGGGCATCGTTATGAAGAACGTCACAGGAACTGGAAGTGAGATTTTCTCAACTAAGCGGACAATATTTGCCTACTATCACATACTTTTTCCAACATTGCAATGCAACTAAAATCGGTACAGGAAGCCGCCGCTAAAGCTGGGCTGGTTTTCAACGTCTCCAAAACCAAAGTGCTGCGTATTAACACTCAAAATTCGCTTCGGTGCCTGATCGATGATACCCAGCTGCAGTATTAACCCTGTGTCAGGTGGCTACAGCGAGACATCAAAAACCGCAGAGGAAAGCTCTAGCAACATTTGATTCCCATTCTCCATTTTGGAAAGCGTCACACGTTTCGCAACTCCCAAAGCTAATGATCTTTGATTCTAATGTGAAATCATATTTACTCAATGCTAGTAAAACGTGGAAGGCAACAGCGACCGATATAAACGCACTGCAAGTGTTCTCTAATCAATGGCTGCGCAAAATCCTAAAAATCTTCTGGTCAAACACAATCTCGAATGCTGATCTGTGGAGAACAGCTCAGCAAACCCCCAGATAGGCAGAAGAAAATGGGGTTGGATTGGCCACGTCCTTCGTAGACAGTGTGATGACTTAACAAGAGCCGCTACGAAGTGGAGTCCCCAAGGAAGCCGTAGTCAGGGAGGCTATCGCACATTTGAAGACGAGCGAATACATAGAGAATTACAGAAATGTTAAAAAATAATTACATAATTTAAATTAAGTAGAAACAAAGCAGTAAAGCACAAAACCTTATGTTTTATATAGGTCTGAAATAGTTTAATGCATTACCAATAGATCCAAAAAAAAAGAGACTAAATATATTGTCTTTGAGCAAAAATGTTTAGAATTCATTTGGAGTATGGGGAATAATACCATGTAATTTAAAGCATTGTATATATAGTACTATTGTATATTTAAAAAAAATTTCAATAAGTTGCTAATAAATGCCGTGCGTGCCATTCATACACATACAAGTATCAAGTATACCTTAGAGTTTGTGGCTAGTAATATACATATATGGTAAAGAACTTTTAACTCACCTAAGCTAATGGCTGTTTTAAATAGTTCTGGAGGTATGTTAGTTGCGCGGCCATCGACTGACATAGGAGGTGACAGATTGTCACCTTCCGCACTACCACTTAACGTCGGCGGTGGCGGTGGTGCACATGCATCGGAATAATAACTTGCACCACTACAAGTAGTTCGAGTGAGCGGACAACTACAAGTGCCTATATTGTAACAGCCAGAGCTACAGTGTTGCTGGGTTTTGTGGGGACTTAATAGCGAATCATCCGGTGATACTGAAGCATTCATTTGCAAAAATGTGCCATCGGATTGCGAAGGTACTGGAAGCTGACTCCGTTGCAATGTGCGCACCGCTACCCAAAGTTTTTTCATATCACTCATAGTAAGATGGTATTGAAGACGATAACGAAAATCATGGATATCATTTTCACTCAATTCTAGAAGATCACTGCCATCAATATGTTCAGCTGCCAAGCAATTTATGACCTCGAAATGCATTTCACGATCTTTTGCCCATTTCACTACATCTTCCACCTAACCAAGAAAGGAATGAGTTTTTAGTTTATTCATGTCTAGAATTCGGAATTACCTGCCACTCGCTACAAGGTATTAGAGGACCACTAAGCTCTTTGCGCAGTTTTCGCTCCGATTTGCAATAACTATTACAATGGGAACAGATGACCTCCATAGCTAACGCCTTTGTATTCTCCACCACTATTTCTTTTACCATGCTTCAGGTAAACGATTTTACGATGAATTTTCTGGGGAGAACCTCATGAATTGAAAATACCAATCAAACCGCATGGTCTATAAAATTTAATCATGGCTTCTGGGAATATTTAAGATGTTTGTTATTATTTTAAATTTTTCCAATTGCACCCGATATACAACCAGAAAAAAAAAGAAATTAAGTTGACTTACACTTTATATACTTATATTTGATTCACTCTTTATTTCCCCAGAGCTGCCGTTTCTCGGTTTTTCTAAAGCGTATTTATAAGAGGTAGTGTTTTTAGAACAGCTAAGATTTTCGCCTCGGAGATTCTTTGTGTCAAAATTATAGGATTTGTTTATATTTTATTACATTATATTACATAACTTTGTTTTCATATTTGTGGGACTCGTTTACGATATTTTTGAAAACTAAGTAATTAAAGTTTAAAAAAAGAGAAGGTGTGTTGTATGCTCGAAAATTGTTAAGAACGGTAAAGAGGCCATTTTCAAAGTTTCAAGGGAGGAGCCAAAACGTCATATGTGGGTAAGAGCTTGTCGGACGCAGTTTTGTACTTACAACGTGTATTGTGGGGATAATTTCTCTCGTTGTATGTATTTAGTAACTTGCGCTCTATCGAATTATTACTTTTTTCAGTTCTCCCAATTATGCAGGAAACAATCACAGGATAGACCCCGGAACAGTCCTACTCATCTACTCCACCGCGTCGATTCAGTATGTTTATCGAGCCTACTCCTAAATGAAGTTGACCATGACGACCAATGGCTTCACCGCGCTTAGCATAGCTTAATAAACTGCTCCAGCAATAACAACGGTTTTCAGTAGGAAATTACAATTAGGAGCGATAGGTTGTTAGCCTAGGATCCCTATCCGCACATCTTAAATTTGGCTGATGGGGGCAGCATTTAATTTTCCAGCCGCTTGTTTTGGGCTTAATGCTTATTTATAGGCAGTATTTCCTCGCGGGATTTGACTTTGTAATTAGAAGACATTTTAGTCAAAAGTCATATAAATGTCAATGTAATTGAGGGCATGCCTGATTCCCTGTCGCTAAGATATTCGTGTCGCAATATATATAGTTACGCATGAGAAAGAATTGATTGATATAGCGGCAAAAACGTGAAAGTTCGCAATTGTGGCAATACCAAGCGAATAAGATACTTAAACATAAACAAGAACTCACTTTGACATCCGACTTGTCAAAAACGCGACAGTATTCAATTCGCCTTGATTATTAAGCACATGCATAATGATAGAATACAAGATTTTGCCTTCTTAGTTCGCCGTGTCGTAAGAGTTTATTAATAAACAAACAAAAGGAAGGGGAATTTCTTGTTTGTGAAGAAAGAGTAGGCGCAAGCAATGGAGGCAACCAAACACAAGATTTACGCATACTCACACATTTTACTGTCCTGGCGTCTCCCGCATAAAAACGCAAACAAACTACGTTTGAAGACTTTATATTAATTTGTGCGGCACTTAGTTTCCATTAGTTTGTTTAGTTTTAATCGCACAAATCACAATATTACCAAGCCATTTACTGAATTTTCACAAATATGCAATTTCTCCTACTTTTGATTGTTTGTTTTGTTGTGTGAAGGGATGTCTCGTCAGAGTAAAGTAACTGTTCTTTAATGGCGCCACCTTCAGTACTCAATTCGTCTCGTTTTCATACTCAAAATTTCTGCGTTGTATCTTTGAGACATATGTATCGAAAATTACGCAATACTAAGTTTTTTCAAGTACTACGAAAATATCTTTTAACATTGTTTTTCTCTTTATTAATGTTCGGTGTATCGAAGTTTCACTGTATAACAAACACTAGGATGGATTGTGTGAAATACTTCAGATTTGATATTGCGTTGTTTTAACGTGGCATTAAGAAATAGCATTGGGGGATAGTCGGTGACATAAGTTAATAAATTATGCAATAAGTCCTGTTTCAGATAGTTAATAAATTTCATAGATTTATATGCATAGATGGGACAAAATGGCCAGAAGCATTAGGCCCATAACTATGGCGTTGAAAGCGCTAGATTTACGTTCGCTGTTTAGTTGTACTTGTCAAAATAAACATCTTTCACAAGAGTCGTCGCCTAAAGGACAAAGTTCATCAGCAGACTTTACAATGAACGGAGTGACTTCAACAAGACAGGTAAGTAGTCACATGAACCTGCTAATATACACATAGTTGGTTTATGAGAATTTGTTGACCAAGCGCAAAACTCACAAATCTCAAGTTTGAAGAAATTTCAATTCCAGTGCCATGGGGTCATCTTGCTGGGAAATATTATGGGCCGAAAGGTGTTCGACCGATAATTGGATTGCATGGTTGGCAGGATAATGCAGGTACTTACGATACATTGGCACCGTTGTTACCGCATGATGTTGGATTTCTATCTTTGGATTTACCCGGACATGGTCGTTCTTCCTGGCTACCTTTGGGCATAAACTACCACTCCATTGACTATGTAACGCTATTGTTACGAATCATGGATGTTTTTAAATGGGATAAAATTTCCATGATTTGTCATTCCATGAGCTCGATAAACGGTTTCGTGTTTAGCGCATTATTTCCTGAAAAAGTTGACATGATGATTGGTTTGGACAACCTTAAACCACTAATTCGAAGTAGTGACCAACTTTTAAATATATATGCAAAATGTATAGAAAATGTAATTAAGTATGAAAAACGCACAATGGATTCGGACCCACCTTGTTATGATTGGGATCAACTGGTGCAACGTTTACACCATGGCACAAACAAATCTGTAAATTTGGAAAAGTGCAAATTTTTGTTAAATCGAGCTATTCAACCTTCTCAGCATGAACCACACAAGTATTACTTTTCAAGAGATAACCGATTAAAACAGAGCTTTTTCTTAAATTTTGGTGAAGAGGTGCCGCTAGATATGGCAAGGCGCATACGCTCTCCTTACCTGTTCATCAAAGCATTGAATGCTTCATATTACGAGTCGCGGAAGTATTTTGATGAAGCATTGAAAATCATGCAGCAAAATCCCCTTTTTGAATATCATGAAGTCAAAGGATCACACCACGTTCATTTGAATGAGCCAGAAAAAGTGGCGCCAATTATAAATTCTTTCATCAAAAAATTTCGTCATGCTTGATCAGATATCACAACGAGTGATAGTAACGGCCGAGTTTATTAATATTGTAACAGAAATTTCCCAGAACTTTTGTGGAAATGTAATTTTTGTTTATTTTATTAAAAAGTGAATATATTAATTTTGAATATAATATATGTATTTGTTAAATGTTGTTGATTTGAGATGTATGCATTTTTTACTTTGGGGGATAATTAATATAATGACGCACGCTTTGATAAAAAGGATGTAAAGTGCCCCATCCTAAAACTAAAAAACGAAAGGAATTACAGTTCCTGTAACTAAATTAGCCATCACCAGCCACGGTAAGTGGAGCGGTTTGCTTACAAAAGATGTCGGCAAAAACTAAGATTGTGTTTGTCATGTACGAAATCGATACAGCCACTACCGATATTACTTCGTTCAAGCCCATGATTCAATAATAAAAGGTTTGCTCAGTAAGCAGCTTTCTCATTCCCTCTTGACAAATCGGCTCCCTTAGCAAGACACTGGGTTGCTAGCTCTAGAAACTTTGACTAAAAGTGGAGGAAAGTAAAATTTGTAGAAAAAACATTTCATTTTCAAAATGGACTGCTTACGAGCAAAAACTCGCTCAAGAGTTTTCATCGGTATGTTCAGGACTATGATAGTATGACATGGAATACATACGGCTTAAGTCAGGACATAATAGAGTATTTGACGCAATCCGAGATTGAGATGGAGAATTTACAAAGCTTTATTTCTTATGATGTGGTGATTTAAACGTAACTCATGTTTTGCAAAGAGCTAGCGTTTGCTAAAGAGTTACAGCAGGGAGAATTATTGAATAGTCCCGACGCAGTCGATTACATTGCAGACCTCATTATAAAAAAGATGGCAGAACTTGTTTCCAATGAGCCCACCTTCCTATGGATGGATGAAGTGTCCAAAGGAGGCTTAGAAAAGCACAGTACCAGTATGAAAGAGCTTCTCATAAAAAACCATCTACCGGAATCGGCTTAAAACTGTAGGGCCTTCCAATTGTGGAACGTGCGCTACAAATACGAGGAGGATCTCGGCGAAACACCTAACAGAATTGTATGTGCCAATTATTTATTTATTTTTAACAAAATAGTTTCATATTGGCGAAACTAAAACCGTTCGCAGTTTCTTTCCATTTAAGTAACAAAATACTATTTTGCTACCATTTTTACCAAAAAGGATTTAATTTATTCCTTTTTATGCACCTTCTTAAATACAACCTTTTGTAAGGGAGTGTATAAATCGGATGTCACTAGTGAGCAAACCATTAATAATTGAATCATGGTTCAAGCCATCAATTTATAATATGCCAACAATTTATAATAGTGTGTGTTTGTAAAATTTCTTGTTTTTGACAGCTTTTGTCCTCTTATTTTTGTTTGTTTATTTTCCGTATTGACGTCCCGGCTCTTGGGAAGACGCGATCTAGTATTCTTTCATTCTTGAATTTGTATGTCAAGAACGATGAACGGTGTATTGCGTAGTAAGAAAACCTACTTTTTGTTTCCTACATCATTAATTTTGATCGTTTGATTTAATTCAAATGAGCGAGTTTAGGAATGAACCAAAACCAAATGAAGGAAAAATAAAAAAAGTTATAAACGCCTTGATTTACTTTTATTAAACTATTTTAATTATCATTTTAATCACAGTAAGCTACTGCCAAGTTGATGTTGTAAGTAAATATAGGAAAACATCCATTAGTGTGAATATGTGAACAAGCTGAACTATGTAATACATACATGGAGATTGCTTGCAACATACATGAAATTTACATGCATGAAGGCAATCAAAGCCCAAACGAGTTGCATGTATGTACTTGAGTTTGAGCTTAATTTGATGAATGAATGTATTTGATGATGTATGAATGTATGCTCAAGGTAATCGCCATGTATGATATTCTCAAACTGAGGTATAACCTCACATTTTGTATTCTTTCATTTAAAACATTTTTGAGTTCATTTTCGTATTACAGAGATGAACTATATTTCAAAAGAGTTTAATAAACGAATGATATGTGATGCTACATTTCTAATACTAATTGTTATTTATTACTTGTTGGTGCATGTATGGCTTCCTAGTTTCCTATTAATTGAGGCTCCCATGTATGTATACTTACAAATTTTAGTGTTTTTACATACATGCCTAACCAAGGTCATGCGCCACTATTTATACATCAATAAGATAATCGTATTTGCGAGTTACAAGAATTATTGTTTTGTGAGAGTAATAGTAAGTTCGAAGTGTGACTGAGATTTTCTTAAGAAAAGGATCCGCCCTGCCTTTTATGTTTAAACACAACGAGAATAACGCAAATTCAGCTGATTCCTATTTTATAATATTTATCCTTATGGTTGATAAAATTGGTAGTAAATATTGGCAAAATATTGACATGAGGCGGTTACTCACTATTCCCAACTTATTTTATTATTACTACTTACTTTAAGCTTTTTAAAAAGTTTAGCTCATTCTGGGCCTTATTGTTCCATAATTTATATGGATGCACGGCAATACCACCTTAAGTCCTCTGACCGGCGTTAGGAATTGTTTCACTTGTCGCTGACCCATAGAATTTCGCCAGCGTTCAACGAATTTCTTCTCCTCCCACCTCTTGAGAAATTCGTTAATGTGGCCTTTGTAAGTCCAACCCTTTTTAGCTAGATGGCCCGTTATTCCATTTCCCTCATGTCCGGGTTTCTAGTAATACTGTGTTGAAGTTCCCTAACATGTTGAGAAGGTTCAAGCAGTCATATACCATTTTTGAGCTGATTATAGTTAACAGAAGAGCTTTCAAAGCCGTCTGACTATCTAAAAGTATATATACATATGTATTTTCTACGGAGACATTTCCTCATACATATCTCAATGGTATGTATTTCTGCCTGGATGATTGTTAGGTAAATACTCATTGGAATCATTTTTGTTTTTAATTTAGGTCCATTAATTCCCGCCCCTTTTTTACAATCTTCTAATTTTGACCCGTCAGTTAACTTTATCCAGGTTTGAAGGTGATCGAATTATTTTTTCAGGCTGTACGTTCATTAATAAAAACTTGAAAATTCCTGAAGAGAATAAAAGGTTTAGCAGATAATGCATCAACCCTATAGAGAACAGGAGTATGTCGGAAGTCTTCTAAGATCATTAAATATCCTTTCATATCTCCACTTTTTAGATAGGAGATACCTTTTAATCTTAAAGCGCTCAAACGCTTAGGCCACCATGCTGGGGAAGCGTATATCATTGTGGGTTTAACAACTGTAGTGAATGTCCAGTAAGTCATTCTGGGGCTCAGCCCCATGTTTTTCTTTCAAAAAGCCTTGTGCAGGTAAATAATGCTCTGGTGGCTTTTGCAGAATATTTCTCCAGACGAGTGTTTCAGGTGAGCGTTTTATGAAGATGCCAAGATTGCTCGTTTCTGTGGATAGTTTAGAACAAGACATTTGGTGTTGATGTTCCTTTTCCTAGTAAACGGCCCTAGCGTAGTTTTCGATGGGTTAATAGAGAGCCCTTTGTCGGTCCACCATTGGTTTATTATACTAAGGGCTCGTTGATGCGGTTAGAAATGTTTTTATCACACCAGCCAACTATGTATACTACCAGGTCCTCAGCATAACCTTGAGTATAGAAACCTAGATTGTTCAGTTTTGTGGAGAAGTTCATCTATTACTAGTGCCAACAAGGCTAGGCTTATATTGTTTCTCAGATATAGAGACACAAACCTTTTCCCACAAATAAACTTTATCTAAATCTGTCAAAGGTGGGTGACAAATGAATACTCCGTTCTTAACACCTATTCACATGCATATGTATGTATAATATATAGAGTGACTCACAGCCAAAATAATGCAACAACCACTTGTGGCAATATTAAGTTAAAATTTCGCATAATACACATAAGTAAAATATGTGCAGCCAAAATTATCCCACGCATCTACTGTTAGTTGCTACAAAGCGGTACCAAACATCTGTTGAAGTGCGTCAAATAGTATCAAATCAATGTAAAGACGGCAAAACGAAAAATCGCTGAAATCGTTAAATTAAGCCCCGGCACTACTAGTGAGTGTTATGTGCGCGAAAACTGTGTGCAAAATAAGGCTAAAACTGTCATAAAAGGTCTTCAATGATAAGGATTCTGGATGGATCTTGCGAAAAGTATGTGAAAATCCAATTGAGAGTACTCTAACAATTCCGAATGAAGTTAAAAAATATCTGGGAGAAAAAATACCATCCTGAACTCCGCAGACTCCTAAAAGAAACTGAATTCCATAGGCGTACAGCAGACAACAATATGGTTTGTCAAAAATCGTACTTCCAGTTCTATGAATATACTAAGAGGTTCTGAACTATTGTTGGCAATAGGCGATACCTTTCAATATACAAATTTGCTACTATCTTAAACTCGATATAAACAGTGATTTTCTCCACTACATCATTTTGACCGTGTGTTGCCTTTTTAGTTTGCGTTGTATGTATGGTACCATACAGTTTATCGTGAATATTCAAACTGTGTTTTTCTTTGTTTTAATAAAAACATGTTGTATTACCAACTGGTGTGCCAATTGTGTCAACAGTATGTTTTATTTTCCGTTCATCTTATTTTGGCTTAACAAATTGACTGCATCATTTTGGCTGTGAGCCACTGTATAAACTCGAACGAATCGTTTAAACGATAATTTCTAGTTTCAATAATTTTGTTTAATTGTGGCCAATATTATTTCGGTATAAGTTAATAATACGCACCGTTTTGCTAGGAAAAATTCAAAAATAAAGTTCGATAAAACTATGCGGATTACAATGGCAATGAAATTTAATTTATTAATTTATGGAGAAATTTGAAATGGATTAGATATCAAAAGTCATTGGTTAATTTTACGCAATTTAATAACATTGTTTCAAAAATTACATGACCGTTTACAAAACTAACCGTAATTAAACATTTTTTTTCATGCAAACACTTTTGAAGTTTTCATTCAATTTTTTTTTAAATAGTTTTTATGAATAAAATACAAAAAAATCGAAAGATTACAAACGTTTTTTTTTTAGAATGTTCCCCAATTAATACAATTTTATTAAAAAGTTTATTAAATTAGCTTTCATTCGAAATACCATCTCTCTATCGCTATAGACTTTGAAAACAAGCCTCCATTGAACGAATCTAACTACGCTTTACATAATTTTTTCTACAGTTCTAATCAGCATAAAAAGTTCTACTGCACCTCATTTTGTTAAACGGACGGTGCTTATTCTTTACTTGTTCCATTACTTTTTTAATACAGAAATTCACATTTAAACTAATTTTATTAATTATATTTATTGTACCCCATTATATACAAATATTTGTTCTTGCTTTAATAAGATGAAGGATTTTGTCCGGCAAAATAATGGTCATACAAAAATAATTCAATTTTTACTTTTCACTACTTTTAGCTACATCAGCGTATATGTAATAAAATAACTTGTAAGTTGCAAGAATTCTTTTAATAGTTCTAGTTTTATTTTCAATTGGAACAGTGTATGAAATTTCAAATAATTTTAAATAATAAAAATGAATTTCATCTTTAATTTATGTTCATTACTTAATATATCTATTTATGTAAATAAAAATTAATCTTGCCAGCAGTCATCCAGTGATTTACTTTTTATCCTTTCCTTTATACACACAAATTACTCGTAAAAAATTAGTAGCCTAAGATATATAAAACTATCTTATAAAGCACATGAACGATGATAACAGAAAAGTTGTGGATTAAATATGCAAAAATGTCCTCTTTGTTTAAACTAATGTCTATTTTAATCACTTCTTGAATCAATGCTTTTAACATATCATATTTTCAAAGGTATGTAGTCATACATGAAACACTTATATAATATTTCCAATCTGCCACTGTTACAAATTGCGCCATCTATTCGAATTTGCGGTATTTAGTTTGACTCCCACTACGTATGCTTTGGCCCGGGCCTCCTGTTGCTGCTGATGTTACCGTCGCTAAACTTTCATTATTGTTGCTGCCGACTGTTGCACTTACTAGTTGCATTCGTCGTTTTACAACGATTTTTCGACCCTGCGTTGGCACTAAAGCCGTTGTTGTCACAGCCTTTGTTGTTGGCACTTTAACACTCACCAACTCTTCAGTATGTGTACTACTGGCGGTACCATCCGCATCGTTACCTACACCATCTACACTTGAGCTTGCTGTATTATCATCGTCCTAAAATATTGAAATATTAAGGAATGTATATTCCCCATTTTAAAAATAAATACTGTAATTATACCTCCTCTGCAACATCGTCACCGGTTTCCTCCTCCTCAAATTCTATATTATAGCCCTCAGGAGGTTCGACGAGTTGTCCATTCAGTGTAGGCAAAGGTATTTCCGGTAAAATAACTTGATGATTTGGCCCGTTACGTTCGTTCATTAATTGTTGTAATAACTGTGAAATGTCTTCACGTTTGCGCGTTACCGTTATGGTATCGAACCAAGCACTTAACTGTTTGATCGGCAGTCTGTAATCTCTAATGGGATCTTTGAAAAAATGTTCCACGTATTGCAAAAGATAAAGACCGCAGTCGGTAAAGTTATTCTGCTGTGGCACCTTCACGCAATGACCTGGCATATTATCTTTATTGAAAACATGAGGAGTGACATCTGGCATTTTGGCACGATATTCACACGACAAATAGTCTCGTAAGGTCGCAACAACTCGACTGCGTGACGCACCCGCCAACGAATCAAAAATTAATATTAGCGGCTGTTTAATTGCTTGCGACTTAACTCCACTACTATTACTAGCATTAGAGTTGTTGTTTGCTGGTGCCCCTGCAGCAGTTGCTGCAACCGACACTGCAGATGCGCTGGCTCCACTATCAAAATCGCTATCTTCTGATGCTAAATCACTTTCGTCGCCTTCTGCTTCATCACGCTCGCTATCATCATCCCCAACTCCACACACTTCCGCCAGCATATTACTGCTTTCACGTTTGGAGAGTGGTGTAATGGTCGTATTGCCAATTTGTAGAGATACCTTTTTTCCTTCTGTTAATAAAGAGTTTTTAAATACAATTTTTTGTTTCAATTATTATATGTATTTACTTTGCTTCTTCAATTGCTGCGGTTCCACGGGCATATTCGTATCATATGTGACGGGACCTTTTAGCTTCGGGAAACAAATAATAGCTAGGAACCAATGTGACTGCTCATTGATGGGTATAATGATAAAATCCTTTTCAAATAGATTTACATTTTTTGTCCAGTTCTGAACACGGGCATGCCGTTTTTGCGCTGCGGTCTGTTTCACATCTTTGTCTGTGTTGTGATGGTGACGTGTGAGCGTTGTTAAGCGCTTATAGAAGAATGTACTAAAAATAAAGGCTCGTTCACGTTGCGCTTGTGGCACAATATTATTATGTACCCATTTTAGATAAAAATCGATTATAATATCGTTTAAATATTGATCTGTCGCCAAGCAAAGGTAATCTTCGGTATTTATCGAAATACCTCCCTTACCAGGCGGATAAATCAGTAACTGACGTATTTCATTGGAATTCAGTTGTGTTTTGGTGACGGATGCACTGGTGGTGGCTCTGTAATTGTATTTTATTAGCTGAATACAAAATTCAAATTTTATTCTAATCTTACTCGTTCGCCTTATTAGCAATTTGACGATCGGCAGCTTCTGCCCGTTGTAGCAAGTCATGTGCATCCACATCGGATATTTCATCGAAGAAATCCCAAATAGATTTTATAACATTGCGCGATTGATCGGAACACGAGCTAAATTGTAATATAATTTTACGGACTTGATATGGACCATTTGGCGAGAAGTAAGCAGCTACAAAATGTAACAAATTAATTAAAATTAACATCCGGAAACGGAAAAGGTACAATATCTTGATTGAATTAATTCATATATTTCATTTTCATACATACATCCATCCAGAGGTAAGCCATTATCTTTCATTTCTAAACTGTTCTTTATATACTGGGCACAGTTGCGCAATGTATAGAAACACAACATTGACTCGGAAACTTTCGAGAAATGAGCGATGATTTTTACTACTTCACGTTTATGTATATGCAATGGGAAACTCTCATTTGGATTGCTTACTAGCGGCGCCACAAGGCACACCCCTTTGGATGTAAATGTCACCTACAAATATTTATAACATGTTTTAATCATTCAATTCCCATCCACGATATAGCACTTACCGGTTCTTTTGGCTCAAAGCGATATGTTCCTATTCGCACAACTTTGCACTGCAACGTTGTACTCAATTTGTCCGTGCAATTTGATAGATCAGTCACATCATCCCGCTGAAAATCTATGAATTGAAAATACAGTAAACATTTATAACTTCGTGGCATATGTTGGCTCTTAATATTTTAGGTTACTCCCGTCTGATTTAATTTTGTATTATAAAATAAAATATTTATATTATTATTTCAAGCAGCACCTTGGTTGCAGCGTTTTCTAATTCTACACGTTTTTTTTTTTTACATTTCCCCCTATCTTCATATGACGTTTAAGTGAGTAGCGGCATTGATTCTGGCAGCTTTAAAGTTAGGTTTATTCTCTTAAAAAGCCTACCTTCCAGCTCCATCGCTTTGTTCAAAAGTTTTATGTAATAAAAATCACGCTTTTCTATGCATTAAAATATATTTTCATAATTTTTACGTTGCGATGCAAATAACAATTTATCATCGAATTTTGTAACTTTGCTTTGCTTTTCACTTCCCGAAATGATGGCGACGACGTTTGCGAAAGGCGACACCAGGCGGCATTCGAATAAAATTACTGAATTCGAGTTTCGCACAGGCATTGCCATCCACAAAAAAATGCTTTACTACCATCAAAATCATATGTTTGTTGAAAGCAATATAAAAGGGGTCTTCACACCGAGCAAATTGTTTGTTCAGTTGGCAGCTTCACGTATATTTTATTTTCGTAAATGCAATGAAAGCGTCTTAGCGCCAATGGAGCGTCGTGACAAGACTGGCAATTTATTGTTCTGAAGAAAAATAATAATGTGTTTGACAATTGGCATTTGATAGCTAGGAAGCTTAAGTTTGATATATCAAAAAGTGAAGGAAAAAAGTACGTAAGTAATTTCAAGGACATTTTCTTCTCGTGTATGATTTGGTGAATTTTTCGATCGGCGATCAAACATTACACACATTTTTATCAGCAATATATTTAAGTTACTGCCAATATTTACTGAGTTTATGTAGAAATTATAGTTAAAATGTTACATGGAGTAAAAAAGTGAAAAGTTTTAAAAGAAAGTTTTTTTTACTTTTTTACATTTTGCTATAGAAAAGAGTAACTTTATAAAGGTATTTTTTGTTAATAACGTTTGAACAGTGAGAAAAAACAAACAATTCTTTCGCTCAGATTACCAATACTGGTACCAATAATCATTGATTGGTAGCACCAAGACTTTTTTAATTAATTTTGTCATAGTGGTTCATGTCATGTTGGCGGCCGCCGTAGCCGAATGGTTTGGTGCGTGCCTCCCATTCGGAATTCACAGAGAGAACGTAGGTTCGAATCTCGGTGAAACACCAAAATTAAGAAAAACGTTTTTCTAATAGCGGTCTCCCTCGGCAGGCAATGTCAAACCTCCGAGTGTATTTCTGCCATGAAAAAGCTCCTCATAAAAATATCTGCCGTTTGGAGTCGGCTTGAAACTGTAGGTCCCTCCATTTACGGAACAACATTAAGACGTACGCCACAAATATGAGTAGGAGCTCGGCCAAACACCCAAAAAGGGTGTACGCGCCAATTATATATACATATATATAGTTCATGTTATAGTCGGCATATATGTCGGTATTTCGAGTTTTTTGTTTTAAAATGTACTTGGATATAATGATTATAAATCCGCAAAAGAGCATAACCAAACTAACAGCAATAAATTTATAATTAATGCCAAATGCAAAAGAACGTCAAAAGTAAGCAAAGAAAGTTGAAGCAACCTAACGAGGTCGAGTTGTACTATGTACATCTGCCATAAAAGGTAAAGAAAATCCGAATTGAAATATTTAGTCTAAAACGAGTAAAAATTTAGGATATCAAAAAACGCGATTAGTTTTTGTATCGTTGGGTTACCAAAAGGTGGAACTACTTTCCGCTGAAGCCGATATTAAAAGAACACCAATGATATTGATCAGGAGGACGTATCCAACGAAAACATGAGACCAAGTGAAGCAAGTTGAGATTTTCAACAAACCAGTGCAGTGGACTAGCTGTAAAGCGTCGATAAAAATGATGTGAATGTATTGAGGTTTCTAAGAGAGAGCTGTAACTCATATGTACTAGAAAAATAGAACACACATAAAAAGAGAACTGATGTTGTAAATAAAAACTCGTGAAATAAAATGTGAATTTAGTCACGTACCAACTCATTCGCCTCCGACGTGTAGAAATCCTTCTTGTTTTATATAAATAGCAACCGCTATTAAAAAATTGCTTTCCTAACATTTTAATATTTATGTCTGCAGTATGTTTTCAACGTGAGCCATGTGGGATCGCTACCGAGAGCTAAGGAAGGAAGAGAGACATATTATCTGAAAGAGCTATGAGCTATTCAAACAAGGCGGAGAGGAGCTGGTAAGGTGCATGCATCAAATTCTATGCAAAATATGGTCAGATGAAAGGTTGCCTGCCGATTGGAACTTAAATGTGCTCTGCCTAATCCATAAGAAAGGTGATGCTGTAATCTGCAGAACTTAATCGCTCAGGCACAATATTTTATAAGAGCGTACAATTGTTGGCGTATTCCGATGATATTGACATCATCGGCCTTAACAAACGCGCTATTAGTTCTGCCTTTTCCTGTCATTAAACAAACAGTCGGCGCAATCGCGTATCGGCATCCACGTCACTGTTGATAGTTATGATTTCGAGGTTGTAAAAGACTTCGTTATGGCGCAGAAGCGTGGACGATGACAATATCCGAATATCCGATGAAGCGTCGCTTGGAGTGTTTGAGAAAAAGATTCTGCGGAAGATTTTTGGACCTTTGCACGTTGGCGTCGGCGAATATCGCAGACGATGGAACGATGAGCTGTATGAGCTTTGCGACGACATAGGCATAACGCAGCGAATAAAGATCCAGCGGCTACGTTGGCTGGGTCATGTCGTCCGATGCGGTTTTAGCTGGTGGTAGCAGAGGAAGAGGAAAGATCCTCTGCGTTGGAAAGATCAGGTAGACAAGGACTTGGCTTCACTTGGTGTGTCCAACTGGCGCCAGTTAGCACGAGAAAGAAACGTCTGCCGCGCTTTGTTAAACTCGGTCAAAATAGTGTAAGCGGTTATCACACCAATTAAGAAGAATAAATACTTTTCAAAGCTAGCATTTTACGAATAAGCGGAATCACCTCAGGCTGATGAGACGAGCAAGATTTCTCTCTTAATAAAAATATTAGTTTAATTTACCGTTTGATTAACCATCTTCGTTAATCATAAATTAGTACAAAGATAGTAAATGCGAATGTTAAAGAAAAATTGTGCCTTTTCGGTAATCACCAACAACCTCTTTTTAAGACTACTTAATTACGCCAGCTTTTGTCTAGTTTTGATGGTATGTTTTCTGGATTGTGATCAAACAATTCATCCCGATAAGGAATGTAGAAAAAAACATAGAGCTGCTTCGGATACTAAGATAGATGTACACCGTAATCGTAAAACCTTGCGACTTAGGAAAATGTGGTTGTTGTTGTTTTAACAGCATAGTTATCCCTGTCAGTGTAGGTATATCATCGGTCGTCTTCGTCTAGCTCATCTAGGGGTAGGCCCAGGAAACATGCTGTTTCGACGGGTTGGGTCCAGAGGGAGAGGGGGGTTAGATGAGTCTGATTAAGGGGGCATGTGAAGAGGTGGTTAGTGTCGTGCGGGGTACCTTCACATGCCGGACATGTGTTTGGTATGTCGGGGTCAATTCTGGATAAGTAGGAGTTTAACCTGCTACAATATCCAGAACGTAATTGTGCCAATGTTACACGAGTCTCACGGGGAAGCTGGAGCTCTTCATCTGCAATAGGTGGTGGTTGGACTCCGATTACGGCATTCACCGTACGGGAGTTCATGAAGGTGGTAACGGTCTCCCGGTGAATGTCGTTTATTGACTGTCTGAATACTGTCCGGTCAGTTTTGTCCTGGAGTTCGTCAGCGTAGTCGAGGAGGTGTCTCCTGACGTGCCTGGGAGGCGGCTCAGGCTCAAGCAGGTGTCTGCAGGGGTGAAACCTGCGGTAACACCCCAGCAGGAACTGCTTGCTGAGCAATTTGTTGTGCTCCGCGACTGGGAGCATTTGTGCCTCGTTGTGCAGGTGTTGTATAGGTGACATCAGGAGGCACCCGGTCGCTGTCCGAATGGCGGTATTCTGACATGTCTGAAGCTTTGTCCACTGCGAATCACTAGTACCAGGCGACCAGACAGGCGCAGCATAGTTTAGAACCGGCCGGCCAATTGCCTTAAATGTCGAAAGCAACAGTTCTTTGTCTTTGCCCCAAGTGCTGCCGGCCAGCGATTTGAGGACCTTGCTGCGATTTTGGACTTTAGTGGCAATTGCGGTTGTATGCGCAGAGAAGGAGAGCAAGCTGTCAAAGGTTACACTCAAAATTTTGGGGTTATTCACAGTCGGTATTGGTGTGTCGTCGACTTTTACCTTAAGGGACAGCTTGACCTCCTTTGTCCAGGTGGTGAAAAGGGTCGCCGTGGACTTGGTGGGGGAAAGTTGGAGATTCCTCGCAGTGAAAAAGCGAGAAAGGTCGGTGAGGTAGTTGTTCACTTTGGAACACAGGCCATCGATGTCATTGCCCGACGCCATTATCGTGCAATCGTCAGCGTATGAGATCAGGGAAACTCCCGCTGGTGGTTGGGGGAGCTTCGAGATGTAGAAGTTAAAAAGCAAGGGTGAAAGGACACCACCCTGCGGTACGCCTTGCTTAATCTTCCTCTGCTTTGACATTTGATCTCGAAAAATCACTGACGAGTGTCGACCGCTCAGGTAGTTCGCGGACCACCTCTTCAGCCCTGGCGGGAGTGTCGACTGATAAATATCATCTAGTAGCGTGGAATGGCTGACTGTATCGAAAGCCTTCTTTAGGTCCAACGCTACTAGGACAGTCCTCTCGCAGGGGCGGTTTTGGTTAAGCCCGCGATTTATCTGGGCGTTTATGGCGGTGAGTGCCGTGGTGGTGCTGTGCACTCGTCGGAATCCGTGCTCATGTGGGGCTGGGGCCAGGTGTGTCGTGTAGAGTGGGAGTAGGAGGGCTTCGAGTGTCTTCACTACTGGGGAAAGGAGAGTTATCGGCCGATAAGACTCCCCTTGGTTGGCGGGTTTCCCAGGTTTCAATAGTGGGACCACTCTCCCTGCTTTCCACTTGTCAGGGATGATGAGAGTGGCCAGAGACAAATTGAAGACCCTTGTGAGGTATCCTACTCCCAGGGGTCCCAGATGCTTCAGCATCAGCGCGTTCAGTCCGTCAGGGCCAATGGCTTTCGATGATTTCGACTTGTTGATGGCCCCCTGAACCTCATCACCGGAGAAAGTAAGTGGCGCACTGTCGTTCGTCAGTTTGTGCAGCCTTCTGGTAACACGACGTTTGGTTCTGTCGCCCGGAGGATGCAGTGTAAATAGCCGGCTAAAGTAGCTCGCGCATCTCTTCGGGTCCGACGAAGTACAACCGTTGAAGGTGATAGCCACCTTGTCGTTGTGTTTCGTCGGGTTCGACAGGGACCTAACGGTGGACCAGAGCTTACTCACTCCGGAGGTGAGGTTACAAGTCTTCAGGTGCTCAACCCATTTAGTCCGCTTGTGTTGGTTTACCAGTTGCCGGATCTCCAAATTGAGATCCCTTATGCGGGGATCCCCGGGATCGGCCTGGCGTAGGTGGTCACGCTCGTTTGCTAAACTGGCTGCTTCTGCTGGGAAATGAGGACGGATGTCCTCATAGCATCCAGCTGGGATGAAGCGAGCCGCAGCAGCTGTGAGCACCTTGCGGAATGCGCGTTCGCCAACGCGCACATCAGTGGGGATGGGAAGAGCGGCGAAGGTGTCCTCGGTGAATTCCGTGAAGCCGGCCCAATTAGCTTTTTTAAAGTTAAAATAGGACCGGTGGTTCGCGGAAACGAAGTCGGCAGGTCTCTCAATCGAGACGATAATGGGCAAGTGGTCTGATGCAAGCGATAGCATAGGTCGCCACGTTATGCTATTTATCAGACCCGCGCTAGCTATTGTTAGGTCAGGCGAGCAGCTACAATTGCCCACTACCCTGGTGGGGGCGTCGTCGTTCACTGTGCTGAATGTCGAGTCGTCTATCTGCTCTGCCAATTGCTGTCCCCTACGATCATTTGGCAGGCTTGAATGCCAAAGATCATGATGCGCATTAAAGTCACCTACAACCAATCGGTTTTCACCTCTGATGAGCGCACCTATATCAGGGTGATATCCTGCCGGGCAGCAGGTGACAGGGGGTATGTATATGTTAAAAATTTCGAGCTCGGAGTCGCCTGACCGGACAGCTATGCCTTGACATTCTAAGGTGCTGTCCCTGGGGTCGATTCCTTCATCGATAAGACGATACTGCACAGTGTGGTGGACTATAAACGCTAGGCCACCACCGTTGTCTCGCTCGCGATCGTGTCTGTGCACGTTATAGCCATCCCTGGTGATCAGAGATGACCTAGCGTGCAACTTTGTTTCTTGGACCGCAGCTATTTTGATACTGTGCCGGCTCATAAAGTCGACTATCTCGTCGACCTTACTCGTAAGTCCGTTGCAGTTAAACTGGAGAAGCTTGAAGCTTCTCGGTGAGGTCAGTGTAATCCGGGGGGTGAGGGACGCGTGGGGTTGTCTACGTTGGACCTGCTGTGCAATCCACTGTGGTTGTTGCGGCCTGATGGTGGTGGGCGGCCGCGCCTCCGGGGGAGGTAGTGGGTGCAGAGCTCTGCAGCAGGGGGCAACGTAGGCAGTTGTCCACTCACGGGTGGTGCGCAGGCCGGAACATCTCCGAAAATGGCACCAGCCACTGCAGGAATTGCATTGGACTGATACCAGATTCCGAGGTATTACGGTCTGACACACGGAACAGACTGTACGGGGGACCAGGAGCTGCTGGTTTGCCCCCGCACTGGGGTTAGAGCAGGAAGGGATGGGAGGGGTTGAAGGGGAGTTGTGTTGCTCCGATAGGCTCCTCACCGTGGAGGTGTGGGTTGTGGTGGCGGTTGGTAGTGCCGGCCTATCAGGGGGTGTGGTAGCCGTGGAGGCATCAGACGCCTGTTGGCGGAGCAACACGTGGCCACATACCGTGTGAACCACTCCCTGTGCGACTTAAGGCCTGAGCAGGTCTTAAGGTGGCTCCACCCGTTGCACTTATTGCACCTAACCGAGGTGGAGTTCGGGTGGAGCCGTTGATGGCAGACGCAGCAGTAGAATACTTCTGGCCCAGGGTTGGATTCGACTCCAGCCCTGAGGAGAAGCATTTGGAGCAGGTTTGCTGCGAGAGTTTGCTCCTGTGACGTAAGGGGTGGGGTGATATAAGATACACTAGACAGGGCTAGTGTACTGGGGCGGCAGCCCTTGGTCGGGAAAAACCCGAGTCATTCCGGTAACGTAGAACCGGCTGCCATGGGAAAATGTGATCTTACTGATTGAATCAATCACTCAGCAATTTCGGAGTCTGGAATGTTGAATGCTCTATGTAGTTTTTGTGACATGAACTTAGGGAAAGCACTTGTTTCTAAACGCCATATCAAAGACTGCGAAGAATCTTGTTTCATCAGTCGGAGCTAAAGCACTTATAAACGTCATCACCAAATTTTTTTTCTAAATATTTTTTCGCATCATAGTTATTCAACAATTAGTCAAGTGTACTCTGTTAAATATTACCAGGGAAGGCTTAGGTAAAAGAAAAGTGATATCGTCTAAGAATATGGAATTTCTGAGTCTGCAGCTCCGAGATGATATCACTAAATTCATAAAATTCGAAAATAATGCATAGACGCTGCAATATATGGGCGCAAAATCAATCGTTATGTGCCGATGGGTAGTTTTCCAAGCATCTTCCAAGCGGAGGAGTATGCCATCAGTCTATGTGCAGAGATTAACTTAGATAAGAACTTCCGGAATGAGCGAAAGTCAGACGGCACTCAAGGCTTTGCCATCCTGTGAGTTTAAGTCCTCACTGGTTGAGAAACGGAATCTGTTAGGTACGCACAATCGCATACAGCTAATTGGGGTCCAAGGACACAGCGGAATAACTGGGAACTAGCGGACGCATTGGCAAGAAAGGCTGCGGCCTCGCCATTAATAGGACCCCAGCACTTCCTTGCTATGGGACAACACAATATCCAAAAGAAGCTTAGAAATGAAGTGGTAAAGCTACCTATGGGGGGTTAGCTGGCACCAAACTTATGCGGTCATACTACATTAAAATAAAAATTCGCTACATAAACGCACAGTATGTATACTGTAAGCAACCAAGATTTACATATGTATATGGAATGTGACTCTTTTGAGAGAGAGTTTTGCGTGACTCTTTTTGAGAGAAAATATTTAGAAGATGGACGAAACACTTGAGGTATGTTTACACATTTGAACAATTGCGAACATTAAAATCTTATTTTTCTTGGATAGCAGACGCTAAATACGCCTTGAAACCTTGAATGATGACGCTTTTGTTCACCTCCCAGGAATTCCTACACTTGATTTCCCTGTGATACTGTGCATGCAGATATCTATAACGGTCTGCATGATGACCACTTCCTTCAATTCATTAAAATTGGCGTGATAATGGTTAGGGGTCGACCTCGTACATCCTTGGGCGTATTTTTTACTTCTATCAGCATTTTTAAGTTTTCTACTACGATAGCAATAATGATATACAATGAGACGTAAATAAGTACAATAGATTAAATGGATGTCAATCTACGAATTTTGAATGTACGTTCGTAGCTATTCGAATAATATACGACAAATTTATAAATTCTCAGAACATCGAGTCTACGGTGGTTTCTATGATAAGGTTGAAATAAATAAGAATTTAACATTTTACGAGACATAAAATCTCCTTAGACTTTTTATTACAACGAAGAACTTTTATTCTTTAAAACATCTGAAGTGAATCTTAGTTCTTTGCGATTTCAGGATTCGTTTTATTAAAATAAATTTCCTTCTGGAAATCAAGCTATGAAAGCACGACTACCGATCTCATTTAATAATGAAAGCCTGTCGCTGTGCCTGTTGCTATGTACATTGTATATCATTTAGATATTCTATGATAAGTTTATTAGGTAGGGAGGTAGGTAGAAGTGGCAGTCGGTCTCTGAACCAACTCATATAGACCGTTGCCGATCCATTCTGATACCACAGTAGTAGTTTACCTGCTACTCCTCGTTAAACTTTTTTTTTTTTTGCATAAACCCATGGATCTGGCTGACACTTATATCCCTAAGGTCATCAGTATCATTCAAGAAGGAGGTTCTAAAGTATCTCAACCTAGTGGCATGCCACGCAGGAAAGAGAAGATGTTCGACAGACTCTTCCTCCTTCTCATTCTTGCCACTTCTGCAAGTCGAAATGAGTTAGGTTCAATTTTTGAGCATGTCCACCTAGAAGATAGTGGCCTGTGATCAAAGCAATTAACATCGCGACGTTTTTACTTGACCGATTAAGTATCGCCTTTGAGTGCGTGACGTCCCATTTTAGCCATATTATTTTTGTAGTGTTATGTCAGACTATCAACTCATCTCGTGTTGGCTGAAGTGACAATGCTGTTGTTGTTGTTGTTGGAGTGGTTGAATAATCCTAATTAGTGACCAACACCGTTTTACTACCTACTTGTACCATGCAGTTTGTAGGTTGAAAAGGGTATACCTATTATCTCCATACCAAGAGGGAGGCGCGTGGTAGTGCCCTCACTCGCTAATTTGTCTGCCTTACAATTCTCTGGTATGACACTATGTCCCGGCATCCATATCAAATGGAGATGCCCGGCATTTACGAGCAATGATGGAATTAGTGATAACCATACCAAAAGATTTAATCGCCGCTTAGCTTTCAGAATAGATATAGACTTCTCTAAAGGCAGTCACATTTTTGTCGGACATCTCGTTAAGAGTTCTTCTGAAAAATGTGCGACCGGTGCAAGATGCACCTAATATGGAATTTATTTTCCGATTAACTAGTAGGTCACGTACTAATTGTCTAATTGACACATCAAGTACAACCTTACAAAGGGCCGAGAGTTTTTTCTCTGGAGAGATATTATTAAATGCATACTTTTTAGCCGAGAAAGATTTCTCAAAGTATCCACAGGTGAGTGCAGGGCCAGTATTGATTGACCTGCCCTTAGTATAAGCATGTTGAGCAGCCGACAAATTACCACTGTTCCAGCAACCTTACATGTGAAGATCGACCAAGTTTTTAGAAGGAACGATGACAAGCTGATTGGTCTTAAGTCCTTCGAAAGGACATGCGAAATCTTACCGGCTTTGGGAATAAAAACTATATTGGTTTGTCTCCACTTCGCAGGGGTATATGAAAGCCTGAGCGAGATTTTAAAACCGATTAAGAGGTATGGTCTCGTCGGATCAGGTGATTTAAAAGGTTTGAAATTATTAATCACCTATATATATATATATTATATCTTATATCTTTCTCAGACCATAGAATGCCTTTTCCTATGGGCTTTTAACATTGAAACGTATATTTCTCAACAGTATACAGCGACCACAGGAGTTAAAAACTTACCCGCATAAATGGCGCTTTCATCTAGGTCTGGCATTGTAGGCTCAAAACCTAACGGTTCGTAAGCTTGTGTCTTGCAGCTCGAAGGATTTGCGGCATTAGAATTTGATGAAAACTGTAAAATCAATTAATTTTTTTAATAAGTATTTATTTTTGGGGAATTGCGATTGTGTACTCACCGATCCTTGAGCTTTATTAGATGATTCGTCATCATCTTCTTCATCACTGCTTAGTGTGAGAATTACAGGTTCAACCTCGGCTGCTCGACGCCCACTCCGAGTACCACGTCCCCGTGCAGTAGCACTGAGACTCCCACGTCCACGCGACGAAGTACCACTATTAGCTCCGCTACTACTGAGTGAACCAAGCGAATTTTTAGCTTGTGTTCGCGCTAATATATCACTGCCACGGCGTTTGTCGCTTGCCGTAAGTTCACTGCTGCCAATGACTTTCGGCAAAGACGTGTCGCTAGTTGCTGAAGAATTACTAGTACCTAAACTCTTGACACATGGCACTCGCTTTGGTGGCTCGAGAAAAACGCGTTTACAACGTTCGCACTTAGCATGATCGTATCCGCTGAAGCCACAGCTTTGACATACAGCGAGAAACCCTTGTATAATTTTTCGAGGCACCTCCTCTATTGCGGCTGGACATGTAGTGGATTTGCTATTAGTGATATTTGATCCGGAAATATTACTATTTCCCTCTTTATGTGCCGATTCAGAAATAACAGTAGAATTTGTGGTTTGCGCTGAGCTACTTGCCAAATTTCCGTAACTACTTGTGGAGCTTGATTGTGTGATGGTTCCATGCGAGACATTTGTATTTCCTCCACTAGCAACTGAAGAAGCATTAGATGAGCTTATGTTGCTACTACTCGTTGTATCTTGCTGCCTATTCATTTGTAAAGTCTGCTCTGCGCGTGATATAAGTTCGCTTGCAGATTCTTGGACTGAAAAGCCTACGGTAACAACAAAATCAATGTTGGCTCCAGGATTTTCTACGCACTGAATCGTTGTTGAACTATCAAATGGCACCCCAACTTGTTCGAGTAGATCTTGAACCGTGCATGACTCACGCGGTAATGTAAATGTGATTAGTCGCTGCTCTCCTGACACCAGTATAACCAACATTTTAGCACTATTTCGATCTTTTTCTGCCATTTGCGTGTTGTTACGATTCTGCATGACATGTTGAGTGTGAATCTCGTAGTTGTTGTGCGATGTGCGATGCACCGCTGAAGACGACGTTGCGGTTGGCATCGGTGGTTGCGATTGTTGGGATTGTTGAGGCGGTTGAACTTGTTGCGGGGCAACACGCGCAATCGGCACTATTCCAGCATTTCCGGAAGTATGCGCCGGTAGCATTTTAGTGGGAGGTTGAGGTCCACTCGCACGTAATGGTGTCTTCATCTGCAAAATTGTGGCTGTAGTGGTAGTGGATGAGCCGGGAGTAGGTGGATGTCGTTTGCGATACTCGGCCAAGGTAATGCATGTGCCATTTTGTGTACGCACTAAACGTGTGTCATCATCTTCTTTGGCATAGTAGCTTGTCAGAGTAGTACCCGCAGGCGTTGTAACGTTCGCTACCGATCCAGCCGGTTTTTGCTGATCCTTCTTTACCACAACCGCTTGAATACTATCCTCTAAGTCCAGCTCGTAATTACCACTGCTACTACCAGCACTGTTACCGTTGCCTGCACTCGCACCGGCAGTTACTATTGGAGCACGAAAACGGGTTGCTACTAGCTGTGTTGTACGTTGTGGTTGCTGCGAGGAACCTGCTACTAATTGCAATTGTTGTGGCGTATCCGTTATGCTGCGGTATATGTGTTTTACTTGACCCTGTTGATTTAGAATTGTGATATTTTTGCCTTGGACCATTGCATTCTGTAGGAGTTGCTGTGACGGTGATATTTGTTGTTGCGGATGTAACTGTTGAGATTGTTGTTGTACTATTGTTGTGGCCACTTGTGTGCCTCTACCCGCGAGCGCACCACCTGCACGCCCTCCACGAGCTGCTCCACGTGCTCGTGTGCTGCCACTAGCTCCTCCTCTGGGCCGAGTAGCACGAGGTGCTTGCTGGTGCTGTTGTGGCTGCATTGGTGTAGGCCCCTGTGGTCGAACAGCCCGACCTACCGATGCGACCGGCATGCGCGCGATCAGAGTGTGTGTACCTCCAATGGCGCCACCACCACGAGGCGATTTATTACGTATTCCACCGCGCATTACCCCACCTCCAGTCACTCCCCCACCCATCGCTGTGGCTACTAAGTGCTGCTGTGGCTGTTGCTGCAATTGCATTTGAGATTGCTGTTGCAGTGGTGGCTTTACTTGCTGAGGATTCTGGACTGTAGTAGCCTGAATGGGATGAAACACAACATTTTGCTGTGTCTGAGGTTGTTGATGTTGCTGGACCGTCTCTTGAGGCGGTGCACCTACACGAGTTTGAACGAGACGTGCAGTCGTGTGCATAGGACTGGTGGTGGGAGAAGCTTGTAATTGTATATGCTGCTGCTGTGGAGGATGTTGCTGGTGCGATTGAGGAGACTGCTGAAGCACAGTTTGAGTCTGAGGTTGTTGTTGCTGCTGTGGTGTGTACAAGACACGATTTGTGTTGTAGATGATACGTTGTTGTGGCATCGGTTGACGCATGATTATTTCTGGATGTTGCGGGGATTGAATTAAAACTTGTTGGCCCGACGGCTGTTGTAATATAACGTGCGCATTGTTAAGCATCTGGAATAAAATACAGATTTTATTAACGGTTTTAAAAATGCACAGTCTTCCCTATTACCACATACATAAAACAAAAATATAGATTTTATAAGAGGTTTGCACTTCGATCTCATGGTCTTTTGTGCCCAAAAATATAGTTTTATATGCGTGGTGCATACAGTATTTGAGGACATGCATACTGTGACTATAACTTCCGGAAAACATTTTTTTCTTTTTGTTTTTAAACGTATCTAGAAATCTATTTTCTTAAGTGCGCTCGTTCATTTGTTCACAGGGTTCGTCGTGAATTGGAAGCATCAGACGGCGATCCAGAATCTGTTGCAAAAAAAAAAAAAAAAAAAAAAAACACACAAGAGAACAGCGAGTTATCTGATCAAAACGACCTCTAAATAAAATCAACACCCTGAAATGCCTTAGATGTTACGGTTTTGACGAACAAAATGTTGACCAAGAAGACCAACCGCAGAAATGACAGATGACTATGCACCAATCCTGCAGAGGTTCCTGTTGTCATGCACACGAAGTTTCCAATCACTGTTAGGTTTTAGGTTTTGTGAGCAACAAGGACAAGGACAGGGACACTTCTGTACTAAAAGATTTCGAGTAAATTCTGCTGCATATATCGAGGTTTTAGGGAAAGTAGTGAAACCATGGATTGATAGTGTACGCGGTACAGCCCATACATCTTTCAGCAAGACTCGGCTCCTCCATGCAAAGCGATGGTGACACAAGATTGGATGGCTGAAAATTAACACCGCGCTTATGCCCACCTAATATCCCAGAACTTAATCCCTTGGATTACTACGTATGACACGTAGCAGCGCGTGAAACCAATAAACATCTTCTTAACACGATTTTCTCTCTGAAGGTTGCAATTAATACCGTTGCGGTCAAAGTGAATTGGGAGCATTTGATCCGGGCATGCAATCACTTCCGGACCCGGATCAAGGTCATTACAGCTAATAGAAATTTTATTGAATGATTTTATAGATATATAAAAAGTTAATATTGTGTAAAAAACTCGTCAAATACCGCACGCACCCTGTATAGTTGGAAGTAGTGTTCAAGTGTTAATATAATATATAACCCCGGGTTCGAAATCCACTTTGGGCACCAATGATAGACAATTTTGTTCTAATAGCGTCAGTTATATACACTTATAAACAAAATATGGCAGCCGCCGTATCCCAGTGCGTGGTACGTGACTACCATTCGGCAGTGTCCGGGTCATAGTGATTTTTATTATTTTAGTAAAAAATGGTGTCTAGATTAGGTTGTTAGAAGAAGAAATTTCAGATGTTCAAATTAGAGTGATTGATATCCAATTCGAATTGAATGATATTCGATTCGAAATTATGAATGCAGTCTGTGGTTTTGAATCACAACAAGTTGTGCACCGGATTCTGAGCGAAGAAGAGCTATCTGAGGTACGATACACTAGACAGGGCTAGTTTACTGTGCGGCAGCCCTTGGTCGGGAAAAAACATGAGTCATTCCGGTAACATAGAATGGAGCAGGTATGGGAATGAATACTGCTACAACAACAACTACAAGAGTTATCTGAAAGCAGTTGCATAGCATACCGTGCCATAACTTCTTATCGATGAAAACATCGACCACATTGTGGTGAAAGCCGATTGCTATTTGGTGACTCACGTGCACCACGATTTTTTGGCATTCAAGCCTGCCAAACGATCTTAGAGGAACTTCTCGCAGAGCAAATAGTCGATTGAACCTTCAGAACGGTAAACGACGATGCCTCCCGATAGGCAACTGCAGCTGCTCGCTTGACACAACAGCTGCCAGCGCTGATCTGATTACTAACATAATAATGCGACCTATGATATATCTTCCATCAGACCATTTACTCATTACCGTATCGATCAATAGCTACCGACTTTCTTTTCTCGAAGCACCGTACCCATATTAACTTTAACAAAACTGATTGAGTCGACTTACGGACGACGGATCTCAATTCGGCAACTGGTAAATCAACATAAGCAGACCTGTAACTTCACCTCTGGGGTGAGTAAGCTTTGGCCCACCGGAAGGTATATGCCTAAGTCGAAGAAGCACAATGATAGATTAGCAATCACATTCGGTGATTATATTTCGTTGAACCCGAAGAAATTCGTGAGGTTCTCCGGCCGAGAATTTATATTGCAAGCTCCCGTGCAAAGACCCAAAAGTCGTGTTACCAGACGGTTGAACAACCTGCTAAACAACAGTGCACCGCTTGCTTTCACCAGCGATGGCGAGCAGGTGGCCATTAGGAAGGTAAAAGCCGTTGAAGTCATTGTTCCAGACGTTGTAAGGGGTAAACATGTTGATGCTAAAAAACATACATCCAACGGCAGTAGTTCACCCATAAAGGTCTTCAACCAGTCCATACCCACCCTTATTATCAAAAGAATAAAACAGGAAGAGTGGTCCCACTACGTTCCCACGAGAAGTCAGGTTAAATCTAATTTTACCTCCACATTACTGGAATGACCCGGATGTGTAATCGGCCAAGGACTGTCACTCCAGCAGTATTCCCCAACTGGATACCCGTCAACTATGGGGAGTCATATCGCCGAATATCTTTTCTTTCCGCAATAGTGGAGACACATCAATCCCTTCTATTCCGAGTATTTACGAAACATCAGCACCACTACAACACTTCACGCCATAAACAAACGAATAAACCGCTGACTAGCGTTCGATTTAGGTTCTCCACATCGTTAGCCATATTACGCTGTTAGTTGACATCAACAATCTACTCTCCCAAAGGGACTGAATTGGTGGGACTGCAAGGACCATCCAACTTTCCCCTGAATTCGTGGCAAGCTTATTTTCGACTTGGACGAAGGAGGTCAAACTACCACTGATAATTAAAGTCGATACATAAATAATGACTGTCAATAACCCCAAGTTACTGGCGATTCTAAAGTCCAAAACCGGATCCAGGTCATCAAATCCACAGCCGATAACACTTGGGACAAACACAAAGAAACGTTGCTGGCGACATTGAAGGCAATGGTCTGGCAGGTTCTAAACTGGGGTGTCCCTCATTTACAACCTGAATAGTGAGAAGTATATTATCCCAGGTAGAATAATGTTTATTATTACAATTCATGTCCAAAAATATCTTTAAATTTGTTCAACTATGCGAGGACGAGCAATATAAAGTCGGTGTCTCCTAGCTAGAACGTAGGTGCTTATGATATAAAAATGGGACAAAGTGGTTCAAGCTTAATATTATAAAAAACCAAATATTTTGTAAAAACATTTAGAGTTCCTTCGCGGTTACCGCGTTATTTTGGTTGAGAGCGAAACTAAATGCAGAATGATTTAGTGATTCAGCTCCCTCCATGTGTGGATGAAGTAATTAAAAAAAAAAAAACAAATCATTTACCTGGGTTTGTTGAGTTTGTGATTGTTGCGTTTGCATGCGATAAACAATTTGTTGAGGTTGCTGTGGCGCCTGCATTGAATGTTGCTGATGAACAATTTGTTGTTGTTGTTGTTGGTATTGTTGTTGTTGTTGCTGCACATGCAACTGTTGTTGCTGCTGATGCTGCATTTCTTGTTGCTGTTGCTGTTGCACCAACGAATTTGGTTGCAATATTTGTTCGGTGGTATAATACAATTGCGGCTGTTGTTGTGTCTGCTGCGCCAACTGGTGATGATCCTGTTGCATCTGTTGGGCTTCATGCACATAATGCTGTTGCTGTTGTTGATGATGATGATCATACATCACTTGTTGATGTTGCACTGCTTGTTGCTGTTGCTGCTGCTGGGAGATTTCATCACCGATTATGTATTGCGTAGTTGTTGCTGTCGGCTGTGGTTGGTACTGC
This sequence comes from Anastrepha ludens, assembly GCF_028408465.1. Taxonomy (NCBI): domain Eukaryota; kingdom Metazoa; phylum Arthropoda; class Insecta; order Diptera; family Tephritidae; genus Anastrepha; species Anastrepha ludens. The sequence continues at coordinate 74,603,291 of NC_071500.1, forward strand.
TGTTGCGCCGGTACACTAGCTGCCTGGTAAACTACCTGTTGGCCATCATTGAGCATTAGTTGTTCATCCGGTAAGAGTAATTGCTGAATTTCATAAAAATAAATTAGGATAATATAAAGTGATATGTATAATGTAATAATGTTTTTCGTATAAATCATTATTTCTTAAAAAAATCTGGACTGACATCGGTTGCAATATAGCTATGTAGGTAAATTCATTTCCATATAATACAATAAAGATGTATTATATGTTACAACACCGGGTGTCTTTATGTGGTTTTGGTCATGTGAAAAATATTTCTGTTAATAAGATTAATATAAATTATTTTTTTTTCCAAAAATAAATCGAAATAGATGAAAGAAAATCCATTTTTATAATTTTTACGTCAGATTTCCAAATAGTTTTCACATGTTTTTTTATATTCACACTTATTTTGTACAACACGTTATATTTATCCCTATCTATTACCAGTATTAAGACAAATACTTAAAACGCTTGGAAACAATTTCTATAACATTCGAGTATAACACCGTAACTAGCTATTCTACGGTGATTGATTGAAGTTATACCAAAACCATCAGTAATATCAAAACAACCGCATTCGTCTATTTTAAAATACCTCGAAATGACCTCTAGCGATTCTATAAACTAAATATACCACAAGGACACTGTTTCGACCTCATAGAAGAGACTCAACGTAAGTCCATGCGTGAAATAAAGATCCTTGGGATATAGAGTTTGATAGCTGTTTGAAGATGTGTAAATTACTTTGGCATAGATTTTTTCCTCATCATACGGGTTTTCTTTAATGTATTAATGATTTCAGGGATATGTATGATGCATATAATAAGATGATTGCATTATACAAATACTATTTTTACCTGAAATACCATATGGTTTAATTTCGTTATGTATATCTATATATCTGTAGACGCACACCATAAATAGGAGGAGGAGCTCGGCCAAGCACCCAAAAAGAGTGTACGCGCCAATTATATATATGTATATATATATATATATATTAAAAACAATTAGGTCTTATATAATATTTTACTCTCAACCTTAAAAGTTCTAACGTTTGTTAAATATTGATGATAAATTTGTCATGGCTGTGAGTTGTAACATATATAAAATACAAATATGGCATTAACCTTTCGTTAGGCGCTACTTATAGATATTATTATTATAGTATTATATGATGCAAGTAATTTTTGCTGCATCAATCCTTCATCATTATATGCATTAGCACATTTTTCTGAGTTTTCTTGAGTATAATTTTATATTGAATACAATTTGTTTTTGAATTTCGTGTTATTTTGTTTATAAAATAATGCCCTAATTAACTTTTTTAATTTAATTCGAATCCTTATTTAAATCAACTCGATACCAATCGCCTATTCTTACTGTAAAAGACACTGTGCCTAACGGAAGGTTAATAATTAAATTAATTAGGGTTACATTATAAATGTATCTTATTTATGAAAAGAAAAATATATGAACCTGCGGCCGGTTATGGCTACCAACGCCAACATCTTCACTAGCAACGTGTACCACTTGAACATCTGCGTAGATCTGCTTTAAGTCGTCCAGGTTTTGTATTTGATAATATTGCGCCATTGGAGGAGGCCTTATCTGTTAATTTAGAAAACATAAAGATATATACTGAATATGATTTATGTGAATTCTAATAAACGTATTAAAAGAAACTCCCTTAGTAGTGCAGCAAAAGATGTAAACACTTAAATGAATCGTAGTTTTAAACAAAACCGTTCTGCGCTTCTAGTTGGAATGGACTACTTTTATCGACATTAGCACTATTTGGGTAGTGTTGCTACAATTTGAGATAGACAATAACGATTGAACAACACGATGATGTAGCTTAATATTCCTTTATGCTGAAACATACGGCAGCCTACGGAAGAGGACGAAGCCAAAATTTAACTGCAACGCACCCCAGACCATGGGGTAATCAACGTTAAGAGATGGCAATTAACAGTGCTGATTACAATGTGCACCGTAAGAATTGCTTATGAGATAAAGGCATATCCCTAGTATTTATAACGCAGCATACCCTGCAATATCGTCATGTTAATAAAAAAACAATTGCTGACACTGGTCTGATCAAGAGATGCGTCGACCCAAGCGATATATTATATTATATATCATCGGACTATCTACCCAAACTTATCTTGATTGAAAATATTTGTCAACATCCGTACTTCTCAGCTGGACATTGGTTTAGAAAACAAGCGCGACTACGTACGCCACGTGGATCCCCGTATCAAGGATCTTAATTTTCAAATTTGACAACTGTCTGTTTAATGTAAATGCAGGTAAATAAGCAATATGTGCTGTGCAATTCGTTAGTTTTGTGAGAAATTTAGAAAGCGTACGTTGTTTTTACAAAATGAGTTCCTCATATGACAAACGATTTGAATCAGTGCTCCTATGTACACACTCCAAAGGGCTAGGAGTGTGACGGGCATCTGCTGCAAAATATTTGACAAAGTCGAGGACGTTCATAAATAATGGTGGTGATTATACATTGTATTGAATATATTGCGTATATAAATATTACAATACCATACAATGCAGTTTGTTAGAAACCAGCAACTTCAGCTCAGGCGTGAGCAATCTAGTCCACTGGAAGGTCCATTTCCAAATCGTCAAAGCAGTATAACAGGGTGGTAGCACATTGTTTGATTGTTTCGTCGGTTATAAACTAGATATATTGACATATTGACAAAACCATAAAAAGCAGATCTGCCATTCCCGCATGCTGTTTTGCAATTAATGTCGTAAATAGAATTATCCTTTATCAGTCGCTTTTAGAAATATTACATTTCATTGCATCGATTAGATCAAAGGAACCAGTGCGAAGTATATACAATTATTTAAAATTCAATTTAAATTAATAATATCAAATCATCTTGTACATTATCTCCACTGAATTGTGTATGCTACTTTGTAAGATTGTGCTGGAAATACTTATATTCACATTATGAAACTCTACGGTATACAACCCGTATTTCAACGAACGAATGCATTGAAAAAATTAGCATTAACTAAAAAAACATAGATAAATATTTAAAAAGGAACAGGTTAAAACTTAATGTTAACACTACTAAGGCTATCATAATAAATGAAAATTCAAATGAAGATGAAATCATAGATAATGTTGTCCATGCCATTATGATTGACTTAGATCGCAGAAAATTTAACTCAGAACAAACTTAAAAAACGATCGATTAAATTGTTTTCAACCAAGTAACATTTATTAACAAAATATTGAGTTCCACACACACCATATTCTCAATGCAGTGGCTATAAATTTTAATAACCTTAATACAACCAATTACCAAAACTAAGGTAATTTCGGCTTGTACCTTTGACGGATGATTTAACAATTATTTGAATATTATGAAAGATACAAAAATACAAACGTATGAGAATGCGAAGTGGAGCAGAAAATACCTATAGTGAAGTCTATGAGCTGCAAATTGCTCGGAATATTTTATACAAAATTATACTAATTCTAGCAACATGTGACCAAGACACAGCGTGGAGAATGATAAAACATATAGTTGTTGTAGAGTAAGTTACTGCTACAACAACAATAACATAAAACATATAGTTCTGAAAGATTGAAGGGATGAAATAGCCAAAGTGTCAAAGAAATTAACAACAGCATTTAAATAATCAGATATAAAGACGATATACATTCCCATGGCAGCCGGTTCTACGTTACCGGAATGACTCGGGTTTTTATTCCCGACCAAGGGCTGCCGCCCCAGTACACTAGCCCTGTCTAGTGTATCGTATATCACCCCACCCCTTACGTCACAGGAGCAAACTCCCGCAGCTAACCTGCTCCAAATACTTCTCCTCAGGGCTGGTGTCGAATCCAACCCTGGGCCAGAGGTATTCTACTGCTGCGTCTGCCACCAACGGCTCCACCCGAACTCCACCTCGGTTAGGTGCAATAAGTGCAACGGGTGGAGCCACCTTAAGACCTGCTCAGGCCTCAAGTCGCACAGGGAGTGGTCCACACGGTATGTGGCCACGTGTTGCTCCCGCCAACAGGCGTCTGATGCCTCCACGGCTACTACACCCCCTGATAGGCCGGCACTACCAACCGCCACCACAACCCACACCTCCACGGTGAGGAGCCTATCGGAGCAACACAACTCCCCTTTAACCCCTCCTATCCCTTCCTGCTCCAACCCCAGTGCGGGGACAAACCAGCAGCTCCTGGTCCCCCGTACAGTCTGTTCCGTGTGTCAGACCGTAATACCTCGGAATCTGGTATCAGTCCAGTGCAATTCCTGCAATGGCTGGTGCCATTTTCGGAGATGTTCCGGCCTGCGCACCACCCGTGAGTGGACAACTGCCTACGTTGCCCCCTGCTGCAGAGCTCTGCACCCACTACCTCCCCCGGAGGAGCGGCCGCCCACCACCATCAGGCCGCAACAACCACAGTGGATTGCACAGCAGGTCCAACGTAGACAACCCCACGCGTCCCTCACCCCCCGGATTACACTGACCTCACCGAGAAGCTTCAAGCTTCTCCAGTTTAACTGCAACGGACTTACGAGTAAGGTCGACGAGATAGTCGACTTTATGAACCGGCACAGTATCAAGATAGCTGCGGTCCAAGAAACAAAGTTGCACGCTAGGTCATCTCTGATCACCAGGGATGGCTATAACGTGCACAGACACGATCGCGAGCGAGACAACGGTGGTGGCCTAGCGTTTATAGTCCACCACACTGTGCAGTATCGTCTTATCGATGAAGGAATCGACCCCAGGGACAGCACCTTAGAATGTCAAGGCATAGCTGTCCGGTCAGGCGATTCCGAGCTCGAAATTTTTAATATATACATACCCCCTGTCACCTGCTGCCCGGCAGGATATCACCCTGATATAGGTGCGCTCATCAGAGGTGAAAACCGATTGGTTGTAGGTGACTTCAATGCGCATCACGATCTTTGGCATTCAAGCCTGCCAAATGATCGTAGGGGACAGCAATTGGCAGAGCAGATAGACGACTCGACATTCAGCACAGTGAACGACGACGCCCCCACCAGGGTAGTGGGCAATTGTAGCAGCTCGCCTGACCTAACAATAGCTAGCGCGGGTCTGATAAATAGCATAACGTGGCGACCTATGCTATCGCTTGCATCAGACCACTTGCCCATTATCGTCTCGATCGAGAGACCTGCCGATTTCGTTTCCGCGAATCACCGGTCCTATTTTAACTTTATAAAAGCTAATTGGGCCGGCTTCACGGAATTCACCGAGGACACCTTCGCCGCTCTTCCCATCCCCACTGATGTGCGCGTCGGCGAACGCGCATTCCGCAAGGTGCTCACAGCTGCTGCGGCTCGCTTCATCCCAGCTGGATGTTATAAGGACATCCGTCCCCACTTCCCAGCAGAAGCAGCCAGTTTAGCAAACGAGCGTGACCACCTACGCCAGGCCGATCCCGGGGATCCCCGCATAAGGGATCTCAATTTGGAGATCCGGCAACTGGTAAATCAACATAAGCGGACTAAATGGGTTGAGCACCTGAAGACTTGTAACCTCACCTCCGGAGTGAGTAAGCTCTGGTCCACCGTTAGGTCCTTGTCGAACCCGACGAAACACAACGACAAGGTGGCTATCACCTTCAACGGTTGTACTTCGTCGGACCCGAAGAGATGCGCGAGCTATTTTAGCCGGCTGTTTACACTGCATCCTCCGGGCGACAGAACCAAACGTCGTGTTACCAGAAGGCTGCACAAACTGACGAACGACAGTGCGCCACTTACTTTCTCCGGTGATGAGGTTCAGGGGGCCATCAACAAGTCGAAATCTTCGAAAGCCATTGGCCCTGACGGACTTAACGCGCTGATGCTGAAGCATCTGGGACCCCTGGGAGTAGGATACCTCACAAGGGTCTTCAATTTGTCTCTGGCCACTCTCATCATCCCTGACAAGTGGAAAGCAGGGAGAGTGGTCCCACTATTGAAACCTGGGAAACCCGCCAACCAAGGGGAGTCTTATCGGCCGATAACTCTCCTTTCCCCAGTAGTGAAGACACTCGAAGCCCTCCTACTCCCGCTCTACACGACACACCTGGCCCCAGCCCCACATCAGCACGGATTCCGACGAGTGCACAGCACCACCACGGCACTCACCGCCATAAACGCCCAGATAAATCGCGGGCTTAACCAAAACCGCCCCTGCGAGAGGACTGTCCTAGTAGCGTTGGACCTAAAGAAGGCTTTCGATACAGTCAGCCATTCCACGCTACTAGATGATATTTATCAGTCGACACTCCCGCCAGGGCTGAAGAGGTGGTCCGCGAACTACCTGAGCGGTCGGCACTCGTCAGTGATTTTTCGAGATCAAATGTCAAAGCAGAGGAAGATTAAGCAAGGCGTACCGCAGGGTGGTGTCCTTTCACCCTTGCTTTTTAACTTCTACATCTCGAAGCTCCCCCAACCACCAGCGGGAGTTTCCCTGATCTCATACGCTGACGACTGCACGATAATGGCGTCGGGCAATGACATCGATGGCCTGTGTTCCAAAGTGAACAACTACCTCTCCGACCTTTCTCGCTTTTTCACTGCGAGGAATCTCCAACTTTCCCCCACTAAGTCCACGGCGACCCTTTTCACCACCTGGACAAAGGAGGTCAAGCTGTCCCTTAAGGTAAAAGTCGACGACACACCAATTCCGACTGTGAATAACCCCAAAATTTTGGGTGTAACCTTTGACAGCTTGCTCTCCTTCTCTGCGCACACAACCGCAATTGCCACTAAAGTCCAAAATCGCAACAAGGTCCTCAAATCGCTGGCCGGCAGCACTTGGGGCAAGGACAAAGAACTGTTGCTTTCGACATTTAAGGCAATTGGCCGGCCGGTTCTAAACTATGCTGCGCCTGTCTGGTCGCCTGGCACTAGTGATTCGCAGTGGATAAAGCTTCAGACATGTCAGAATACCGCCATTCGGACAGCGACCGGGTGCCTCCTGATGTCACCCATACAACACCTGCACAACGAGGCACAAATGCTCCCAGTCGCGGAGCACAACAAACTGCTCAGCAAGCAGTTCCTGCTGGGGTGTTACCGCAGGTTTCACCCCTGCAGACACCTGCTTGAGCCTGAGCCGCCTCCCAGGCACGTCAGGAGACACCTCCTCGACTACGCTGACGAACTCCAGGACAAAACTGACCGAGACCTACTGGACCGGACAGTATTCAGACAGTCAATAAACGACATTCACCGGGAGTCCGTTACCACCTTCATGAACTCCCGTCCCGTGAATGCCGTAATCGGAGTCCAACCACCACCCATTGCAGAAGAAGAGCTCCAGCTTCCCCGTGAGACTCGTGTAACATTGGCACAATTACGTTCTGGATATTGTAGCAGGTTAAACTCCTAGTTATCCAGAATTGACCCCGACATACCAAACACATGTCCGGCATGTGAAGGTACCCCGCACGACACTAACCACCTCTTCACATGCCCCCTTAATCAGACTCATCTAACCCCCCTCTCCCTCTGGACCCAACCCGTCGAAACAGCATGTTTCCTGGGCCTACCCCTAGATGAGCTAGACGAAGACGACAGATGATATACCCACACTGACAGGGCTAACTATGCTGTTAAAACAACAACAACAACAACGATATAGAGCAAAGCAATGTTTAATTCCAGTACATACACGATTTAGGAAATGTGATAAAGTTGTTCATACCGAAATACTCCATCTAATTTCTACGAAAACTATTTTGTGTGCATTTTACTAACCTCTCGCTGAAAACTGGGGAGTTCCAAGTGCTAGAGGTGCTATAAACACTTTTAATTTTCATATACATACACTAACGACAGGGGAAAAGTATTACGTGCAGTCAAGAGCTGATAGTTTATTAATAACACCTTACTGTATAAGACTAGTAGTTCAACTCGCGAAGCCTTCGGCACATTGAATATTAACTTAAAAACACAAATGTGTATTTGAAAATAATAAAACAATTTGGCATGTATATGGACTAGATTTGTTTCAGAGAATTGGAAAACAATAGTCAATTGATATCGCCTTAAAATTGTTTAATGTGATTATCAGGCTTCTCTTCTTATTTAATAAATTGGGAAAAGTTATTAAGATCGAAGGGAAAGGTCTTATACTTATATACAAGATTGTTATTCGATTACAGTAAACAACATTTTTTTTTATAAAATTGTATCAACATAAAGCAAACCACTCTGTAATTAATGCAATTGTGAATTGAAAATGAGTAAGCCAACTAAATAATCTAACTAAAAACTCTTTAAATGCCTCTTTAAGCACGATTTCATTAAGCTGCACAGCATAATCTCTTGCAGTCAAGTGCTGCTTGGGACCAGTGGGCAGCTGACCTTTTAGGTGGGGTGACTGACGATTAGGTGAAGGGCCTCCTTATGATTGCAAAGAAAAAGTAGTTTTTTGAGATCAAACATCAAAACTTACAAGGATTAAACAAAACGTAAAACAGTGTGTTGCCCTTCCTCCACAACTATTTAACTACAATATCTCGAAGAATTGTACGGCATTGACGTCGGGTAACGATATTGATGGCTTTTGATCAAAAGCAAATAGTTATCCTTTGTCCATTTCTCACAGCTTCCGTTTTTCGCCAGTAAATCCATGACCTTATTTACCACATGAATAATGCAAGAAAAGTGTGAGCTTAATACTTAAGTGTATGGCACACTATATACCCACAAATGCTGGTTCGACGTGACAAGGACGTATTAGATTTATATTCGACTAATTACCGCCACTTCAGCAGTATTATCAGAAGATATATTATATTATATGTAATGTTTCCTGTTATTATAAAAACATCATTCTTTCGAATACTCAGCATGGGTTTTAGCACATTGATTCAAGAACACTACCTATTATAACCAGCACTTCCTTAACCAAAATACTCATAGTTATATGCCACCAACAACAGTCACTTCAATAGCATTTCCAGAATATTAAGGGGAATGTTTTAGGCTCTTACTTCAAAAACTTTTTTATCACCAATCCTTCTAGAGAAAATACACTTGCAATTAAAACCACGGTTTTATGTATGGGCAAACCCACAGAGGTATAGTTGTGGTAGATATAATCAAATAATAGCCAATTTTGTGAATTATTTATTTATAAGGTATATTTTTGAAACAATGTCTCGGAATTCGATCTCAGCTTTATTTTGCACAACTATAAGCATTCGGATTTCCATTCATATGTAGCCTCGGCTTTTCAACAAAATTGAAGCACAACCACCCCGAAAACATAAAAAAACTTTTGCCACAAATTACACAATATTGACTCCTGTAAAACTTACGTTTAATGGCACAATAACGAAATCAATGCCTCACAATTGCGATGCTATTATTTTTTACAGCCGTTTTTACACAAAGGACATTTTATACAGTTCCAATAATGTCGCCAACAAGTAAAAATCTCACATAAAAATAGCTTTCTTCTTGCGTAGAAATCAAATATGGCGTGAAAATGGAGTAAACTACCTCGCACCGCACCGCGACGGATGACATTTGCTGTTGCGGTTTCGAAATTTCGAACTTCGATTACACACCAAGGCCGCCATCGAAAAGTTCTCTCAGCGACATCTACCCGGTAAAATAATTTTGACATTTTTCTTTGTATCTTTCCTTTCGTGTAAATCCGTAAACAATTTGTACTTGACATTTTGTTTACAACCGTTTTTTCTTTGAGTAACGAGTGGTCCCACTAAGAGCGCGTATATTATTCTAATAAAAAAATAGTGGTACCACCAAATGTTTTCCTGAAAGTACCGTCCAATAATAGCTTGACTTAGTAAACTTTCAAGTTAAAATATATAATTATCATTATCACTTTCACTTAAATACATTAGTTTCACATTACTCGTAATTTTAATAGTATTTTTGTGAAAAAAAATTCAACTATCTGTAGGAGCAACCGTACGAAGCGGAATCGAAAGCGAACGTCAGATAGTTTGTACATATATGCTCATTTCTGACGTACATGTTGTCAGATAGTTTTTGTTGATTCTTATATTTCCTCTGACATTAAATCATAGTTGCCACTTAATTGTAGTTGAAAAACTCGAAAAGTACCGACTGCAAGTGATCATTCAGATACAAGGCTGCACGGAGATATTCAATTGTTTTTCAATTTATTCTTGGTTATTTTATTTATTTTTATTATGTTCTATTAAAATCACTAATTATACGCAGGTATACACATTTGAAGATCAATTCGTTAATTCAATTACCTATTAACACGTCACAAATTTATTGTGTGGTAACTTCGTGCCTAATAATTTTTTATTATTGGTTTTTTTCATCAACACCTTATGATTGTTGAAAGTGAGTCACATAGGTGTCGTTTATAAGTTTTTCTTTGTTGGACAATATTTCTAGTCGAATAATATCTTTTTCCGCAACTTTGGAAATTAACATATAAGCAGTAAATATGTTTTCCAGTGGCCCAAACTATACGAAATTAAAGACAAATCTTCGACTCGCTTTGAATCGCTTGAAATTGTTGGAAAAGAAAAAGGCAGAACTAGCTCAAAAGGCTCGTAAGGAGATTGCCGACTATTTAGCCACTGGAAAAACGGAGCGTGCCCGTATTCGTGTGGAGCATATAATACGGTAACTTGACATATAATAATATATACATAAATAAGCCAATCTAATTTTATTTCCTGATCAGGGAGGATTATCTTGTGGAAGCTATGGAAATAATCGAAATGTATTGTGACCTCATTTTGGCACGTTTCGGATTAATTACACAGATGAAAGAACTAGATGATGGGATTGCTGAGGCAGTATGTAGTTTGGTGTGGGTGTGTCCACGACTTCAAAGTGATGTTGCTGAACTAAAAGTTATATCGGACATTTTCATTGCCAAATACGGTGTTCAATTTGCGGAACATTCGCGAACAGCAACAGGAGATCATCAAGTATCCGGTAAACTAATGAATAAACTACAGCTCCAAGCTCCACCTAAATTGTTGGTGGAAAAATATTTAATTGAGATAGCGAAAAATTACAATATTGAATATGAGCCCGACCCACAAGTAATGCAAGAGGAAAAGGTTAATAGTATGTAGAGCTATACCATATCTTGGGTTCCCTTTGATTTACATTCTCTTTTATTAGCCGATCAGCCCCAGGCACATTTGATTGATTTATCCGACAGAAATAACTTGGGGGGTGATGGGGCTGTTGGCCCTCCCCCACAAATGGGTTTCATCGGTTATCCAGCACTTCCACCTCTTCCTGACCCTCCAGCAGCAAAGCCATTTAATTACCCACCACCATACGGCCCTGAACCGGGATCTGGCGGTGGATCAGCAACATATGGAGCTCCACCACCACAGCCGTTTGCATATAACATACCGCCAACACAGCCGCCTTATGAAACAAAAGATTTAAATACCTATTTTATAAATGTGAGTATTTAACTTAAATGTTTGCAAGCGTAAGATATTAGAGAAAAATTACAAATCGCATGCCATATTCTTTTTTGTTTGCTTTTGTGGCATACCCTTGATTCGCCGTCAACTCATTTAGGAAGAATCGTCGACGACTTCTGATATTAACACCGCAAGTGACAGCCCTGATGAAAATATCTTGGTACGTTTACTTAATTGAATTTCATGTTTCTTATGTTCTACATACTTACAAAGTACAGATTTCGGGGGCAAGCTCATAAATACAAACTTAAAATATTTTTTTTTTTCAATGTGATGTCTAAAATACTTCGTGCTTCCAAATATCTGAATATATTTCCGTGAGTTTCTCCATTATATTTTTTGTTTAGTTCGTTTCTTCACTTTTTGTGGCTTAATATATGCACATACTAATCAACCGATCTCTATTCTATGTAAATAAGCAATAAGTCAAATTTGGTTTTCGAAGTCATTGTTATCTTGACCTTGATAAAACCACATTTTTACTTAATTATATTAATATTTTTACTTATACATGTAAAATATATTTTATTCTGATACATAAACGAACTACAATTTTTTTATATTTATGTTCATTTGTTCATCCGTTATTTCTTATCTTGCATCATCTTATATTAACTCGTAATTTTGTTGCAATACCTTTTTGTTTTTTATTTTTTATTTCCCATTTAAATTTATTTTTTCTCATGTAACAGCGACCTAAACCGAACGATGATCCCCCACCGCGATATTCATCAATTAATCCATTTAATATACAGGTAGTCTTCTTTATTTATTTTGTTCTTTAGATTTTTTCTGCTGCTATTGAAACTGATGGAATTTTTTAAATTTAATGTAATTAAATATTGGATTTTTGATATTTTACAGGATAAAAATAAACCAAAACCACAGCCTCGGCAAAAATTGCCTCCTCCAGGCCCAAGCGCCCCACCAGTTTTACCAGATATACAAAATTTACCAAACGTTCCCAATGAACTCCCTGACATTCCGGCTGAAGAACCAAAACCAAATAATACTGATAATGATGACATAGACTTTGATGACCTATCGCGTCGTTTTGAGAACTTAAAAAAGCGTAAATGAGCGATATCGAAACAAACATATATAAATATTTGAAATGTTATAATCATTAATTTAAGTTCCAAGTCCTCTATTATCGTTGCGATTATTATACATGTGTACTTTGAGAAGAGTTATTAAAAATCTTTAGCGTTAGTGGTAAGGAGAAATTTTAATTTAAGAATTTAATAATGGTTTGAAATTGTCAATGCCAACAATAATATGATAAAAAAAATATGTTTCTCATTATCTTGAACTAAAATATCTCTTCATTCTCTACTACTTCTTTCAATTCGAGCAGCTCAACGAGTCCTTTGCCTTTAGTTTCATTTCGTATAAGTTCGTCGATAACTCGGTAGTTCCCTGGGTCGATGAGTAGTGTCATATGTAGCATCGCTTCGTCCCATTCCTCATGTTCGACTTTTGTAGCCAACTTGCTAACAGACTCTTTTAGTCTGTTGCCGCACTCCTTACCGACGAATGAAACACGGAGTTTCATGCGTGAACGCTCTATTGGAATGTGTTCGCGGAGCAACTTAATTGCGTCGAGTGTCTGTTGCTTCGTGTTCTTATTCATTTTAACAGAAAAGTGAGCGTCTTTTAATGATTTTTCAATAATAGTCGCTGGATAAGGACGGCGAGTTTCGGGGTTGACACATGACGCTGCTACACTGTTTATAATGCTATTCAGCTGAGATTCCAGAACAGATTGACGTTCTTTTTCAGATACCTGTAGCTCTCCTTTCGCAAGAATTTCCTTGCAAACTTCCGTTTCGTCGCTTTTGCCAAAAGCCTTCAAAAGCTCATCTTTTTTTGCTGCTTGCCCTTTAGAAACATTAATAAACACTGTGTGTGTTTGTAGCACTTCATCGATATCCTTTTCTCTGAGAAGAAAACGATCGTTTATAACAAAAATATATGTATTATTTTCATACTCACGTGTTATTTCGCCAGGACAACACTTTGTTTTTGTAGCAGGCAATTTCAAACCGCTTACCACCCTTCTTTAGCCTTACCACTGCTACATTGGTGAGACGTATCTGATTTGTTGGGGTAAAGATTTTGGACATTTCTTATAATTTATTATTACCAAATGTTCTGAAGTTTGTGAGTTTCGATGCTATGTTAAATATTTGTGGACTAATCTCAAGCTTATTACATTATGACGAATAAAATCATGAATAATAAAATCATAATAAAGGAAATGTCACTCATTGTCAAGGCAAATTGAATACTGAAGGTGGCGTCTTTCCAAAACAGTTACTTTATTTTTCGCGATTTTGACAAGTCTGTCGTCAGGCTACTTTCCAATATAAAACACACGAACAAAACAAACAAAAGGAAGAAAAAGTACATGTTTGTGAAAATTCAGGGCATGGCTTGGTAATATTGTGTTTTGGGCGTTTTAACAAAACGAACTAATTAAAACGAAGTGGGAGTGTTAAATTCTGAAAGCACAAATGAATACAAATTAAGAAAGTAAACGTGGGGGTATAATTTGTGGTGTTTGGTTGTTTCCATTGCTTTCATCTACTTCTTTTTCACAAACAAGTAATTCGCCTCCCTTTGTTTGTTTATTGATGGACTCTTACGACACGGCGAGTGCAGAAGGCGCAATCTATTTCTCTATTATTCTTGTGCCCAAGGATGATAGAATACATGTTACACAATTTAATTTATGCTTTCCCATTTTAATATGTGGCCCTTCGTTTTCATTAGTTTGTTCAGTTTAAATCTCACAAATCACGATATTGCCATGTCATTCACTGAATTTTCACAAACATTTGTGTGTTTTGTATTGGCAAGGGACCTGACGTCAGACTTGTCAAAATCGCGAAAGATAAATTAATTGTTCTGGGAGAGCGCCACCATAGTACTAATTCGATTGTACAAAATTACAAGAAAAAATCTAAGATGATAGAATACAAGAATACAAGGTAGCGTCTCCCGAATTCGCTGTGTCGTCAGAGCCCAAGAATGATAGAGAAGAAGATTGGGCCTTCCGAATTCGCCGTGTCGTAAGAGCCCATCCTTGTCATGTCGGTCTCCTTGCCGCGGGGATGAGGCTTAAGTGGCGAGTTAACCCCATTCTATGGAGATTAACTTACCACGAACTAAGAGGGCAGCTCCATATAGGAATTGGGTATCCACTCAACCGCGGAACGGCGGAATTGGTGGCCACCCAAGTACTATGTGGAGAGTACCGTACCGACAACCTGGCAGGAGGTATAAAATGCATTTTCTTACAATGTGGAGGCTTAACAAGGATCTTTCTGCACGAGGTAACCCACTTCTGGGAAATCCTCCCGTCGAGCAATCGACGGCTCGGGCATCGGATGTGCAGGCCCGAACCCCACACTCCCCTATGACCGGAACTGACACCCAGGGTACCGGAGGAAGCGAACTACTAGTGGTGAAACATGGCACATTGGCTATGCCAATGGAGAGCCGAGTGAGTGTGAGTGATACACCGCCGTCGAAACGATCTGAAGCAACTGAACAAGTTGTGGAGGATGTGGAGATGGCGGACAATCTCTCAGTAGACTCAGACGGATCTCTGGTACCGAGTAAGTCTTTGACAACGGTTAAACCTGGTGCGAATCAGGTAAGTACCGGTAAAAAGACCGAAGTTATTGGAGATTCGAACGCAGGTGTTGGTCTAACCGCAAGGCAGATCAAACGAAGGAGACAGAAGGCGAGGCAAGCCGAAGCACTAGCTAAGGCAAGGACTCAAGCTCCGTCAACTTCGACACCTGTAACGGAAACGGGAAAGCGTGGCAGAACAGAGGATTCCTCTGTAGCGCTGCGCTCTTCCGGAAACGAAACGGGGTCTGTGCCAACGACCGGGAAGAGGAGAAAGGCAAAGAAGAGGAAAGTCGAGAGACGGAATTCGGAAATGCCTGCATCCTCGACCCAATCCAAGGCAGACAAACCTTTGAATGACAAGGCAGAGGCTAAGGGACCTCAAATGTCGAATGACACTCTTCCGTCAACGTCTGGCGAATCATTCGCGAGAATGGCAGCAAAGGCAATGACGGCGGAGATACATACCGACAAACAAGATGGTCTACTGTCCAAAGGGCAACAAGACTATCTTGACAGCTATCTTTGGAAAGCTATCGGTGAGTCGAAAGACGCGCCGACGTTCGAGGGGAAAAGCGTGGTAGACGGCATCGTAAAGGTGCACTGTTCCAATGCTTTTTCCCGAGAATGGCTAGAAAAAGTTATAGCAAAGATTCCAGCCTGCGAAAACAGCAAGTTTATTCTTGTTGAGAGTAGCAAAGAAAGGCTGGTACGAGCGAGTGTCTGGATTCCGGGTCCTTCCTGTAATTCAGCAGAACTCCTCAAACGCATCCGTGTTCAGAATAAGGATCTCGACACGACTCTCTGGAGAGTATACTCGTGCACCAGGCAGAAATCCGCTACCACTTCGGAGGCGGGTTCCCACCTGGTACTGGGTATCGATCTTGGGTCCCTCAAGGTGCTTAAGTCGAAGTACGGTTGCCGTCCTCACCTACATCTGGGGCGGATCCAGTTCCGCGTCCAGGATAAGGTGGAGGACAAAGCGTAAATATACTCAGTCTCATGACTGAAGTAATATTTACACAGATTAATCTGCAGCATAGCAAAGCGTCTACGGCTCTCTTGTGCCGTAGGCATGCGAAACTGCAAACAAACCCACACATAATACTTATACAAGAACCATGGGTATGTCACAAGCGTATCTGTGGTCTAAGTGCTATGTCATGGGGACAAATACTTCATTGTGAAGGGAATGTGAGACCGCGAGCATGTATTATCATGCCGAGGTTGATCGAACACACGATGTTAAAAGAGCTATGCTCTGGAGATATCGTTGCTGCAAAAATAAAGTACTGGAAAAGTGGGAACAGTGTCGAAGCTATCATAGTTTCGGCCTACCTACCCTATGACTCTGTACAGCCACCTCCTTCGAGGGAGCTAAGAGAAGTGGTCAAGTACGCAGAATCCAATAATCTGGGGCTAATAGTGGGCTGTGACGCAAATTCACAGAACATTGTGTGGGGAAGCAGCAAATGCAACCCCAGAGGTCTCAAGTTACTGGATTTTATCCTGTCATCCGATTTGGTCATCCAAAACACTGGTAACAAACCAACTTTTGTGACCAGAAGGAGACAAGAGGTGATTGATTTAACACTTACCAATAGGTCAGTTGGAAATCAAATCAACCGATGGCGAGTTTTGGAAGAGGACTCTCTTTCTGATCATCGTCTTATCGAATTCCGACTGGGAATTGACACAATATCAATACCTTCCGGTAGGAATCCTCGAAATGTGGACTGGGACAGGTATGGTGAGCTTGTAACAGAGCGATTACCAAACCTGAAGAAACTCAAATCAGCAGAAATGATTGAAGATGCTACTAAGAAATTAGAAGGTACTTTAATCAACTGCTTTGAGGAACTGTGTCCACTCAGGCAAAGCAGACAGGGGAAAGCGGTTCCTTGGTGGAACCCTGAACTGTCGAAGCTTCGTGTACGGTCCAGGAAACTTCTTAATAAGGCATTGAAGACCAAAACAGAAGAGGACTGGGCCAATCATCGACTTACACAGAGAGAATATAAGAAAAAAGTACGGCAAGCCAAACTTGAATCCTATAGAAATTTCTGCAGTAACGTCGAAGAAATGAGGGAAACAGCGAGACTTTGTAAGGTCCTTCATTTAGACCGCTCAGTAAGGCTGGATTCCATTCGAAAACCTGATGGTTCATACACCATTTCCAAATCGGAAACGTTTAATGCTCTACTCGAAACCCATTTTCCGGGTAGTAGAACTCTCTCTGAAGCTGAGAGTGGCATGAACAATGACGGTGGCAACGGTGGAACCTCTAGGTACAGCTGGTATATTGCTAGTCGGATAGTGACAAGGGAATCGATAAGGTTTTCCTTATCTTCCTTTGACAACTTTAAGTCCCCTGGACCTGACGGAATATATCCAGTAATGCTTAAAAAAGGAGGAGACAGGCTGATTGAGGCCCTGAAAAGGATCTTCACAGCCTGTCTTGGATTTGGTTATATACCATCCCAATGGCGACGCGTAAGAGTAGTATTTATTCCAAAACCAGGAAAAGATGACTATTCCCTAGCAAAAAGTTTCAGACCAATCAGTTTGACATCGTTCATGTTGAAAAGTCTGGAACGAGTGGTGGAGAAACATATTCGAGTGGGGGTATTGCCGAGAAGTCCACTCAGTAGAAATCAACACGCTTACCAGAGTGGAAAATCATGTGAATCAGCCTTACACGATCTTGTTAGCAAGATTGAAGCTGGGCTGGAAGCTGACGAATACACAATGGGCGTGTTCGTGGACATTGAGGGGGCTTTTGATAATGCCATTTTCGGCTCGATATGTTCTTCTGCCGAACGACACGGAGTTAATCAAGCCATTATAAAATGGATATACTCCATGCTCTCTGAGAGGCTGTTAACCGCTGGTGGGAGCGACGACGAGCAAATCACAGTCAGGGCCAAGCAAGGATGTCCCCAAGGGGGTGTTCTTTCTCCGCTGCTGTGGTGCTTCGTCGTAGACTCCCTATTAGCGGAGATGCAGGAACTCGGCTTTCACGTCCAAGCATATGCGGACGACGTCTGTGCGCTAACATCGGATAAATCCTTAAGGAGGCTTTGCACGAAAGTGCAGAGTATCCTTGACAAAATCGATGATTGGTGCATGAGACAAGGTCTTTCCGTTAATCCGAACAAAACAACCATAGTCTTGTTTACGAGAAAACGGAAATTGGATGGACTCAGTCTTCCAACACTGAAAGGTGTGACACTTGGTCTTTCCAACGAAGTTAAATATCTAGGAGTAATCTTGGATAAGAAGCTGACCTGGGAGACACACGTTTCACTGAAGGTGAATCGTGCATTGAAGATTTTTCAGCAATGCCGTAGAGCCTTTGGCAAAACTTGGGGTCTGAAACCTGCTGTGGTCCTATGGATATACACAACACTTATCAGACCAATCATCACTTACGCTTCTGTGGTCTGGTGGCGACGGAGCATGGTTAAGTCCACAATCCGGGAACTATACAGGCTGCAAAGAAGTGTATGTTTATGCATCACGGGTGCCATGAGTACAACCTCTGGTGATGCCCTAAATGCTATGCTTAATCTGCTCCCCCTGGATCTTAAGATACAACAGGAAAGCAATGTGTAGACTCCATAAATATGGTTTCTGGCACGAAGATGGAACTTCGGGACACAGAGAAATCTTTAAGTTGCTGTCGGAGCAGTATCCACTGTTCTTGGCACCTAAAGATGACCTGATACCCACAGTTTCGTTCGGAAGGAAATTTGATGTCAGATTTCCATTGCGTGAGCAATGGAGCAATCCAGAATGCATGCAGGGAGGTTTGACGGACATTTTCTTTACCGATGGGTCCAAGACTGAAATAGGGTCTGGAGCCGGATGGTACTTAAACGATAGTAATAAGTATCACTATGCTATGGGGGGAATGGCAACTGTTTTTCAAACAGAAGTTTTTGCCATCCTAAAAGTAGCCGAATGGATAATCGAGAGGAGATGGAGCGGGAAACAGATTGGAGTCTTCAGTGACAGTCAGGCTGCATTGAAGGCCCTGGAGAACGCGAAGCAAACCTCGAAGATTGTTCAAGAATGTAAGAAGAAGCTTAATTCTGTCGCAAGACAAAACAGGCTTGTACTTATATGGGTTCCGGGACACTCCGGTGTTCAAGGAAACGAAATTGCCGACGAATTGGCCAACCGTGGATCAGCGGTGCCCCCACAGGGGCCAGAGCCAATAATCGGAATCGGACCGATGGTCCGGTCTAGAACGCTGCAGAACTGCAAAGTGTTTTGTGACAAGTCCGAACAGAAAACTGTCAAACTTTCTACTAAAACTTAGAAGGAAAGACATTCGGTTGATGGTCGGCATCATTACAGGACACAACCCATGGGGTCAGCATATGACCACCATTGGAATCATCGACGACCCGGTATGCCTGTCCTGCTTGGAGGAGGCGGATAGCACTGAGCACTTTCTCTGTGAGTGTCCTGCCTTTGCTAGAGCGCGACTACGGGTATTGGGTTCCGATGTCATGGGAATGAGTAATATTCGTTCTCTAAAACTGGAGGATATTTACAGATTCGCCAAAGAATCTGGAAAATTCTCACAGGACTAACTATCTCTATCTCTGTCTCTATTCTTTCCTATCTCTTTCTCTGATACTTTTCTCCCTCCCTCCTTAACTATCTACCCCCTTTCCAGAGCTTTAAATACAATGGGCTTTTTAGCCTGAGTGTTTTAGGAGCCACCAAATCTCCTGGTGCTCCTTGGCTCGACCTCTTCAAATTCAATTCAATTCAAGAGCCCATCAATAAACAAACAAAAGGAAGGGGAATTACGTGTTTGTGGAGACTAAGAGCAGGGGAAAACAATGGAAATAACCAAGCACTTGAAATTATACGCACATTAAGCCCACTCGAAGAGAAAGCGTTGACTATGATTACATTGAGCGTGAAGCCATCGCAGTTATGCTATTTGACGAATAGTATGTTAATGGCGAGTTGGTGCCTAGACAGCGACGCGACAGTGCACATGAGTTACACGCGTAGTCTTTTCACGAATTATGTTTTCGAAGAAGAGAATGTGGCGTTGGCTGACAGCAATATTATATGTGTAGGTGGCAGAGGCGACTCAAATTAACTCAAACTCAAATAGGAGAAATTGCATGTTTGTGAAAATTCAGTGAATGGCTTGATAATATTGTGATTTGTGTGATTAAAACTAAACAAACTAATGTAAAGGAACAGGGGCGTGATAAATTATTTAAGTACAAATGAATATAAAGCCTCCAAATCCAGTTTTTTGCGTTTTTATTCGGAAGACACTGTGGCTAGAAAGTATGTGTGTGTGGGTATACATTCTTATGTTTGCTTGTTTCCATTTCTTTCAGAAATAAGTAATTCCCCTTCCTTTTGTTAGTTTATTGATGGTCTCTTACGACACGGCGAATTCGGAAGGCACAATCTTCTTCTCTATCATTCTTCAACGTTTTGCATGTGTCACAAATTAAGGGGGATTTCGTTTGGGTTATGGTGCTCACACTATCCAACGTAAACGTAACAGCTGTCACGATGAAACAACGATCTACGAACGAAACGGTGGTGGGAATTCATTTACATGGGGTTCTCATGGAATGCCAGCACCATTATGGTGTTCACTTTCCCCAACGTATCGTAGTCCTTCGGCAGCCCGTAGGATACATAAAATTGAGCAAAACTTATCCCATAGACAACAAGTGCGTTCTTTTAGTTACATATTTACACAATACATCGATTTATGTAATGTACTGTTTGGCAACACTGTGTGGTGAAAGAGTAATCAGCTGAACGATTCTACGGAAATTTTCTAAATCCTACGATATAATCTACGATACTACGGAACGGAAGGATGGTGAGAACTCATTTACATGGGGCTCTCATTAGTTTAATCGTGTCAGCTGACACGGACCTGCGTTTATGTTGGTGACTGTGAGCACCATTAGTCGAGCCGTCAAGCTTGGGTTTACAGTTAATTTGAACAACAAGTGCGCGGTTGTAAGTCAGCAAGGCCAGCCAATTTTGAGAGCTGGGAAGGAAAAACCCCTTTTTGTAATTGAAAGTAACGGCGCAGTATAGTGCAGTGCAGCAATTTGGCATTTGAATTATGGCAGCCTCATGAAGCTCACTAAGAATATAATGGTGCTTGGCATAGACAACGTAGATTTTTCAAACAAGTCACAGTGTAGGACGTGTATGAAGTGTACGATACAATACGCAGATAGAAGAAGATACTTAAACATCTTCAACAGCGTCGGAAAATCGAGCAAAGCAACTATTGGAATTAGTGCATACTGATGTTTGAGGTCCGTTTGAGAAGCGATCTCCTGGTGGATCGGCTTATTTTTTAACTTTCACCGACCATATGTTTTTTAACTTTCATCGACGACATGTCTTTATTTACAATTTGTGGCATTTAAAAATATGGTAGAGCGCAGGCCCGTGAGCAGACCCTCTGATTTAGGGGGTTCCAACTTTTGATGCAGTCTGATATAACTTTGCTTATGTTTATAAATTTATGACACAGTACACGCTTAAGTCACAGTTTTGGATATGATGAATCATTAATTGGTGATAAGGATAAATAATAATCAAAAAAAGATTAAAACTAATTTATTATAATATGCTTTATAATAACTCATCAATGTTCTCATGCTTTATTCGTATATAATTTGTTTTCTCTGTACATCTAATCGATCTATGTCATTAGCTATTATCAGATTTTATAGAAGTATATTAATTGAACATTATTATTATTATTATTATTAAATTTATACTTTACAAATTAATTTGTAAAATATATTTTGGAGGCTCGGTTACTGGACCATTTTGCCTCGCAAGCGTGTTCAAATTTCATGCAGCAGATTGTGTTTTTTGAAGGCGTCGTTTAGTATCTTAATTGTAACTTCCTTGCTGCAGTCTAGAGTTGTTGTTAGATTGCTGTTCTATGCTAAGGAGTGTATTACACCGCCTGCATTCTCGTGGGGTTACGCCGCTGTAGTAGCGTTCAGATATAAATTTCGTTACACCTACTCTTGTTCTGGCTATTGTGATGCATTTTTCGCGTGAGAGATCTTTGTGGTAATTTGGTCGTTCGCATTTGAGGTTGTGGGCCCTTAAGAAACAGGTTGACGATTCCCACAAGCTATCTCTTAGTGTTCTGAGATAGAATTTATGGAAGTTTGTCATTACTGTGGTTAAGCAAGGAGTCTCCGCTACGAGTGGGACGTTAAACGTTTGTTTCGCAGATTTGTCCGCTAGCTCGTTGCCTGTTATTCCCATATGACCTGGTATCCATATCAGTTTAATTTCGTTCTGTGTATTTGTTCTTCCCATTACATATCGGTGCGCTTCACTGTTTCTATTTGTTAGCGATTTTAGCACACTCAAGCTGTCCGAGAATATGACGGTCCGTTTGTTGTTTTTGGCAGCGTGGTGGACGGCGAAACTAATTGCTGCTAGTTCGGCATTGAAAATACCAGCATTTGGTGGAAGAAGAGCTTGATGGATTGTTTGGAAGGTTCCGTCCTTCCGTTGTTCTACAACAGCATAAGATGGCGATTCTTCGAGTAAAGAGCCATCAGTATAATAAAAAATATCAGCTTTGCAGTTTGCTTTATATGTTAAGAATATCTTGTTGTAAGCTTCTTGTGAGGTGTTATTTTTGTGGAAGGTGTTTAGTGAAATATCTATTGAAATGTTTTTGTTTGTCTTAAATGTGTCTGGTGGTTTAGGTGGTATTGGCGTATGCGTATCCAGTAGGTATTTAGATATAGCCGCAATGCTGCAGGTGCTTCTATAGCTCTGACTAACCGGGTTTCGGCTGGTTATGCGTTTCCAAAAGTCGTTATGTAGGGGATGCGACACCGTTGTGATTGATTTTGCCGCCAGCTTTGCGGATCGACTTCGGAGTAGCCATTGAAAGTCGTTGTAGCGCGCTTCGACTCTTACAGCTTCTGTTGGTGTTGCCATTAGTAATCCAGCTGCTATTCTAAAACAGTGATTAAACGCTGTATTTATTTTGTTTTTATTGTTTTCAGAGGTGTATCCGTAGAGGCTGATACAGTGTTGTGTTACTCCTTCAGTTAGTGACCGGCAAATGTCAAGTGCTGTTTCGATATGAGGACCCTTTTTCCTTGAACATATAACTTTGAGTAAGTTCTGTACTTTACTAAGTTTTGTTGTGATTGTTTTTATGTGCTCATTCCATAGAAGATTCCTTGTGAAGGTTATACCCAAGATTCTCATTTTGGTTTTCAATTCGACGCGTTTGTTTCTCAGTGTGATAGATGTTGCGTTACAGTTTCTCTTTCGGCAAAGGTGCAAAGCTTCAGTTTTGTCGGCTGGAATTACTGCTCCCGTTTTTTTCGACCATTCGTGTATTCTTTTGTCAATGGCGTTGAGGCTTTGTGATACGTTCTCTTGAGTACCTGAAGACAATGCGAAGATGTTATCTGCATAGATGCCAATGAAGTCAATTCCACTTATCCCTTTTAATGTTTTTGACAGTGTATTTGTGTAAGCATTAAAAAGAAATACTGAGAATGGGGAGCCTTGCGGAATTCCATTATCTAGTATGTAATTCTGAGATAGGTAACCATCTACTTTCACGGAGATTCTTCTGTGCGAGAGAAAGGATGATGCTAATTTCAAAACTACTTTGGGTATGCCCCAATCGTGTAGCTCCTTTATTACAACTGTTGATACTACCCTGTCGAATGCTTTTTCGAGGTCTTCAGACACGATTAAGCAGTGTTTTTGATGGTTTAAATTGTTTTTTATTTTTGTTTCTAATAGGTGACAAAGTGAGTGTGCTCCGTGGTTTGCCATGTATGCATGTTGAATTTTGAGTATTTTTTCATCACATGCTTCCCATAATCTTCTTGTCACTATTTTGTCAAAAATTTTCGATAGTACAGGGAGTAAGGAAGTGGGTCGGTATCCTTCGGTTGAATTCTGGTTCTTACCCGTCTTCGGAATGGGCGCTAGTACTGCTTGCTTCCAGTCATGTGGATAAATACCTGTTTTAAGAATATTGCTGTAAAGTTGGCACAATCTTGTTTTGAGGACACTTGACGAATTTTTTATCATGGTATAAGTAATTTTGTCCTTGCCAGGCGATGTTCCTTTTGCGTTTTGGAGTGCAAAATGCAATTCTGAGAGTGTTACTGTCTCTATAATGAAGTTTAGGTTGTTTCCAGGGCATTCCAAGCTGTCAATGTTCATATTTAATTTTTCTTGTATGAGGCTTCTATCGAATTTGGCGTTTGCCCCTACTGAGCTCCATGCTCTTGCTAGGTGATTCGCTTTTTGTTCTGGGTGTGAGATGACGGTGTTTTCTGTAAAGATTGGTGGAAAACTGGATATGGTATTGGATTTAATCTTTCTTACTTTGCTCCATAATGTTTTAGCATCTATCGTTGGGCTTAAGGAATTTACGAAGCATTTCCACGTTTCTTGTTTTGCCTTTTTACAGGCTCTTCTAACCTGCGCACACAATCTTTTGAAGTTAAGAATCCTTGTTGGAGTTTCTCTGTCCCTAACTTTTTTCCAAGCTTTCTTTTTTTCGTGTATAAGGGTGTTAATTTCTGCTTTAAACCATACTGGGGAGTTTTTCTGTTTCGGATATCGGCTGGTTGGCATGGATTCATTTGCTGATTTTCTAATTATCTTTTTAAGTAAGGCAGCTTCTTGGTTGACATTATTTGATTTAAGAAATTGATTGTCAAAAAGTTCTGTTTTATTTCGGAAAAGTTCCCAGTTTGCTTTGTTTTCCTTGAATCTCCCTATAAATTTTTTCTCGATCTTGGTGCTTCCATTCTGTATAAAAATTGGGAAGTGGTCGCCTGCGATAGGTTGGGATGGACAGCTCCAGGACAAGCAACCTGCCAAATCACTTGAAGCCATAGATACATCTACTGAAGTAAGTGTGTTCCTTGTGTTCAGGAGTGTTGGTGCACCATTATTTAAAAATACTAGATTGCGAGCATGTGCAAAGGACTCCCACATATTTCCGCTTCTTGAGTTGTATTGAGATCCCCAAAGTGTATTTTGAGCGTTTAGGTCCCCTGCGACTATATGATGTCCAGCTGTTGTGTTAAGTTTATGTCCGTTTCTTTGTAGATATTTGTAATATGTAAGTCTTTTAGTCCGTGTATGGTTATGGTTTGATGCAAAAGTTGGTTAGTGGATGTTTTATGATTTGAAGCGTTTATTGTATTTTTAACTAATATTGCTATTCCTGATTTTGCATACGTTAAATGTTTGTTGTGGTGAAATATTTGATAGTTTGGTAGGTGAAGTAATTGTTGGTTTTTGTTTATGATATGAGTTTCCTGTAATAATATGATATCTGGATTATGTGTGGAAGTTAGGTGTTCCAGTCCAAATTTATTATTAATAAATCCCTGAATATTCCATTGAATTATTGAGAGGTTTAGGCCGAAATCCATTTACGGTATTAAAAGAATGAATCAGTTTTTTTCTGTATATTTCGGCGGTGTCTTTTTGTGTGTATTAGGTGTGATGTCGTTTAGCTCAGGTAGTATTAGTTCCCTACTTGGGGATGTTTCCATGTTATTATCTTCTGCGCATATGTTGTTGTGTCTGGTGATTGTACTGGTTTTCTGCGTATTTTGTTTTGCTTGTAGGTATTTTGTCTTTTTGTGTGTATTAGGTGTGATGTCGTTTAGCTCAGGTAGTAGTAGTTCCCTACTTGGGGATGTTTCCATATTATTATCTTCTGCGGATATGTTATTGTGTCTGGTGATCGTGTTGTTTTTTGTGTATTCTGTTTGGTTGGATTTTCTGTTTGTGTGTATCTGATAGTGTCTGCATTTGTTACCTTAGTTTCTTTGTTTACATCAATATTGTTTTGTGTGCTGTTAATTGTTTGTGAACTATTGTTTGGTAGGTTGTTTTGGTTAGTTTTTGTGTTTGTTGTTTCGTTTTGTTTCTCTGGGTTTTTTGTTATATTAGGTTTGGTGTTTTTAACTATTTGTGCCATTGTTGGTTTTGTTGTTTGCTTTGTGAAAGGCTCGATTTGGTAGGCGGAAGGGTTACTGTTATATATCTTCCATGCTTCTCGCACGGTGCAGCGACGTTCGATTTTTATTTTGTTGACTGCTTTGTGTTTTAGGAAGCTGAGGCAGGCCGAATCATAGGATGAGTGTGTGGTGCTGTCACAGTTTATACAATATTTTCCGGTGCATTTTTCATGTGAAGGGGGCGTTGCGCACTCTTTGCAAAGTTCCATGTTCCGGCATCTATTTTTGGTGTGTCCAAGTCTCTGGCAGTTTCTACATCTCATTGGGTTTGGAATATATTCTTGTACGCGAACTCTTTCCCATCCAAGCTTGATTGTGTCCGGCCTACGCCAGATCGAAAGTAACTACTGCTGCTCCGGTTGGTATTAGTTTATCTCCATACTTCTTCATGATTTTCTTAACCTCAATCACTTTTTGGCTAGCTAGTCCTTGAACTAATTCTTCTTCTAGGAGGTTGATGATATTCCTGGAGAAGATTCTTCCTTGTGAGGTATTAAGTCCTTTATGTGAATCAATCTTTACCGGAATTATTCCTATAAAAGTTGCTTTCTGAAACTTTTGAGCTGCCTTTAAGTTTAGGGTTTTGATGAGCAGATCTCCGGATCTTAGTGCAGACACTTCATTGTAGTCGACGCATATGTGTTTGAGCCCTTTGTCGATCTGGAATACATTGTATGACGAAGTAATTGAACATATACTATACATTTATTACTATTTGAGTAAAGACAAACAAATGTTTGTACGACCAAGTCAAACAACACGATCATTCAACGTCGGCTAGCATTTTGACTTTTTGTAGTACCGAAAAAACTCCTCAATTCAATTAAAATATTAACTTCATTCTAACATGTCCAAGTTTCTGTGGGCAGGGGCAGTACACAGAGCGGTCCGAAACAGATCGCCAACTACAGCCTCCGTTGGTATGACACCGTTCGATGCATGGAATGGCAGAAAGTCCAATGTACAGAATATGCGTATATTCGGATACAGTTGCCGCAAACAATTGTTGAGGCATGTAGAAGCAACCACGGTTTATATTGGCAGGCAGCTATGAACGCAGAATATGAGGTGCTGGTGGCGAATGGTATGTGGATGCTGAAAGACTTACTCAAAGGCCAGCAGGCGATTGGCTGTAAATCGGTTTACACAGTCAAGAGAAACGAAGTTGACTGCTTGAAGTTTCAAGATGTAACAAATCATTATAAATCTTTAAATGAATTGATAGAGGCTTATGGGCACCGTATTCTAAAAACAAAAAAAAATCTATAATGTTATTTTTTTTCAAGGATATTCTTTCGAAAACATATGGAAACCGTTTTTTGAAACGTTTTGACTGAGAATTTTCAATATCTCTATAAATTTATAATAAATAATTCCTTGTGGCCTCACTGAGAAAGATTTTGAGAGTCATACCAACTGCACTTACATTTCAAAATAATTTGAAATAATATTATATTGGAAACAATATATTTACTCATATTTCATTTTAAACCTTTGAATTGTATAAATTAATGTTAATCAAAATAGCACACATCATATATCCTGCAAAACAAATTTAATTTACCTTTGATTGAAGAAATTTGTGGCAATATCCTCACTATATCACATTTGACGAAGCACGGAAACCCAATTCATCTCAACCTAGAACTATTTAAGAGTAATAATACGTTCACATATAAGTAGATGATCTACTTTTTTGCGCTTAACTCAAAATCCGTAATTAAAAAGCGCGATTTCCCATACAAAATTTCTCTCCCAAAATCTGAGATTATATATTAAAATAATCCTAGATAATAACGATACTTTTTGACATACAACCCTGTGTTTTCTCGAGGAGCTCGGCCAAACACCCAAAAAGGGTGTACGCGCCAATTATATATATATGTATATTAGGGTGGTCCAAAAATGCATGGGAAAAAATTTATATTAAAATTTTTATGCTGCCGCCCCCCATAATGGTAAAGAATGAAAAATAAAAAGACCCGTATTTTTTTTTTTTTTAATCAGACCATATTTAATGGTGCCGCCGGGGCTTTGAAATATCCCATGTATTTTGCATGGGAAAAAAATACTTTTTCGTAGATTTCATGTAAAAACCTGGAAAATGAATATATTTTAACCGGATACCTCAGTTTCTCTTCATAATTGGTCAGGGAATAACAACCAATCTCACAAAAAAATATCATAAAAGTAATATAAAATATTGTTTTTCGATTTTTTCTTAGATTTTCGTTTTATGGGGGCTTTTTGGGGTTCTATAAAAAATAGTTAATACAAAAAAAATTAATTATTTCATAATTGGTTGTTATTCCCTGACCAATTATGAAGAGAAACTGAGTTATCCGGTTAAAATATATTCATTTTCCAGGTTTTTACATGAAATCTACGAAAAAGTATTTTTTTCCCATGCAAAATACATGGGATATTTCAAAGCCCCGGCGGCACCATTAAATATGGTCTGATTAAAAAAAAAAAAATACGGGTCATTTTATTTTTCATTCTTTACTATTTTGGGGGGCGGCAGCATACAAATTTTTTTTGGACCACCCTAATGTATATACTTATATAAGGAGAAATATCAAAATAAAAACTAAATGAAATGGATGTCGGCGAAGAAAACAGGTCTGTAAACATAAATATAAAAAAATGTTTAATTATGGATCCATTTTACAGAAAAAAGAGTGTGTCCATAAACGTTTTGTCCTCTTATTACTTATTATAAAATGTAATATAGAACATCCCATGCGCATTGTTGCCATAATTTTTTGCAACCTCAGTAAACGTCGCATACGATTTCCTCCAACTGTTTATTATAAGCAGCCAATTGCGCAATTAAACTAGCTATTCCTTCTCCTTGTATTTTCTTCATATCGTTAATAATAATTAAAGAAACCAAAAAAAAAAAAACGAAATATTCCACCAAAATAATTTCTATGAAGAAAAAACTCTTAAGGCAGTATTGACAGCTGATTGTCAATTTTGCAGGTAATTTGCCATATGTGAACGGGTAGATTAATTTGGTGGATTTATAGGTGATTAATGCATATGTGAACGTATTATTATTTCGTGTTTTCAGGTAAATGTCTTTCGATTAACCGCTGTTACTATTAATTAACTGTACTTCCGATACGTAGAAAAGTTCGCTTGTAACAAAAAGAGGTTGTCTGTAAAGTCGGTTTACTGACGATAGTTTAACGTGACAACGTCATCAGAAAATACTGATGCAACGGTTGCAATTTTCAAAACAAAATTTTAATTTTATTTGTTTGATAGATATTTTGTATGGATATAGAGAAGGAGGTAAATGGAATCGCAATGAAATAGGTCATTGCTCGAAGCTGTGATTTAAGCCCGTTGGACTATTTTTTGTGGGGTGCCGTTAAGGACAAATGCTATGCGAACCAACCTGAGACGATTGATGCTTTAAAACACGAAATCGAAGTTGCCATTCATGAAATTGGAGCCCAAACAATCGAAAATGTGCTTAAAAATCGGGTTAATCGAATGGCCTAATGTAAAGCCAGTCGTGGCAGTCATTTGAACGATAAAATAAAAAAAAGTTTGAAAAAATATTGATTAGTTTTTTTTATAGCCTATTCAAAAAACAAATTTTACATGGCCCACCCTGTATAATGTAACATGCTTTGAAAAAAAGTTGTAAAGGGGGGATAGAGGGGTTTATCCCCACTTTAATTATACCCATTGACCTATTTACCTAAAATTGCCCATGTTACATTATACTGAACCCAACTCATTACACGTTTTGTAACACATGTTACCAAGACTGGTTTTAAGTAAAGGGAAATATCAACCGACTAGCAGCTTCTATTACTAGGCAAATGAAATGGTTGAAGTGCCAGTCTGGCACTCCTTAAGTAGGACTAAAGCGTCGTTTCGATACCATTATGAGACGTCCAACAGGCAGACATTTACAGCCAGCCATCTCCCTCGCTCCCGCGTTCCCTAAGCATTTTGCAGGCCTGCAGGATCGCAAAGACATCTGCTTGAAAAACACTTGTAGTATTCGGCAGTTTAAAGGATATAGAAAAATTGGCTGATTCAGAGAAAACCCCTGCTCCGACTCCAGACTCCATCTTGGAACCATCAGTGAAAACAGAGGTGCAAGCTTCGGTGCAGATTTTTCCTAGATCTAATCCTGCCTATTTGGAAATGTTGCCCTAGCACGACCCTCAAATTGTAGTTTGCGGACAAAATTTAATTTAAATTCTTTCACATATGTACATACATAGGTTATGTTGATGGATTTAAAGTAGTGGCTAGGCAAACTTATTTACACATTTAGTAAATAAATGGAAGGTATTAGAATTAATTTTAGATATGTGGCACCGTCAATTTGCCATAGTAACAGTGGTTTATTTACATACAGCAAGTCTTTATTTATAGTTATTTCACCGTAAAACAACTCAACAGTTCCCACCTTTTATAAACAATATGAAACGTATAAAATATTTAACGCACCACAATGGAGAAATTGCTCAACTCTATTAGTCAAAAAGAAAAAAACAAACAATCAAACAATCAAAATTTTAACTATCTTCATATTTTTATCATATTTAACAAGTATAATTTACACATCAAATAAAAAATTAAGCATATAATTTTTTAAACGCACTTTCCACACACCTAGTTTCAGTTGGTGTGCGTGCCGGTGTATCGTAAATAGTGATATAATTGAAGAAGCAAAAAGACTAAAAATCCGTTAGAATGCCAACAATACCAACTCGCCATTTTGTACGAGCTAAAGGTGGCTCCGAAACGGAGGTTGCTCGCATGGCGAATATATTGGAACTGGAAGCCAGAGCGCCTAAAGCACCTTTACGGCCCGAAGTGAAGGAAATGGAACTTACATGGAGTGCCGGTATGCAATGTTGCCCAGCACCGCCGTGCAAATATTCGTTCTGGTGGTCATCACCGCCGAAGCCAATGGGCAAAAAGACAAACAAAGCGCAAAAGTAAGTACGATGCCAGCATAAACAGTTTACTTAATATAACACCAATAGGCCAACGACTTCTCAAACTATCTAACCAAAACCAAATTTCATCAATAACAAACAATAAAAGTAACAATTCACTTACAAAGATATGTATTTATGTACATATGTATTTTATATTTGATCTAGGGAAAGGTGAATAAATGTATAAGCCCTGACCATTTTCGTTGTTTCCTTCAAAAACTGTTGCTGTGTTGACGTTTGGAGGTCAATGACACATGAAATTAACAATAAATAATTCTGTTCGAAGCCAAAACTGCTCTGCCACATTTTGAGAATTTTACTAACAGCTGACAGTTAGCCATGCATTGGTATAAATCTACGACCGTTTTAGGCTTTCCGAATTTCATATGTAGGTGGATAAGTATAGGTACTAGAGCTGTAAAACTATAGATGGTACTATCGATAGTTTTATTTTTCCAACACTATCGAAGGTTTTTAAAAACTGTCGATAGTTACTTTCCATAGTTAGTAATGGAATTAACTTTAGAATATTCAAAGCAGCAGGTAGTTTACCTCTAAAAGTTATTTTTGTAAAAATAATATTTTTTTTTGTTAAATTTTAAGACTTTTTCGAAGTTGGTGGTGGCAGTTGGGCTGATTGTGTGGGCGTTGTGGATTACGCAGATTGTGGTAGAGCGTAGATGTGATTTTAATAGACATTTCAAAATATCTAACGGTAAGGCTTTTGTTTGGTAGTGCAGCGGAAAAATGCATCTGCATTAGCGGTTTCGCCCTTGCATTTCCATGCAAAAGCAATTTATTTGAGATTTATAACTTGCTGAGAGGACTGCGACCACATATTTTAATTTGAAGGTTATTAAAAATTTGTTTATGCAATTAAAAATTACTTGCTATATAAGGTGTCAATGCTGAAAAATAGAATTGGCTATATATCAACCGATTTACAAAAAACTCCACCGATGCTGAAAATTCCTTTCATTTGATATACACTCCTTTATCAAGCTTCTAATGGGCTTTACAACAACTTCAAAATTGTGGAAATTGGTTTTATACTTTAAATGAATACGAACCACTTTGATCAAAATGTTCCCGAAATATAATATATTCAGAAAATTCAGGTTACGAGCTTATCCCACAGAAGTGATATTATCGTCTTCAAAGTCTGCAGCACCAACATCATCTGCAACCCGCTTATGCCAGCGTTTGATGCAGCTCTCGAAACATTTCTGCAAGTCTATTTTCTTGACTCGATCAACCAGAAAAATCGCAGGGAGCCATATCACGTGAATCCTATGGCTGCTGGGATCACGAATAGTGATGGCACTGTGTGAAGGTGCAAAATCCATGAGTTATTTCCTGACAAATCCTTTCTTTTTTGGCGAATTGCTTCACGTAAACGTCCCTTAACGCCCAAATAATATCCTGACCTTCTAACAAAAATACGTGATGTACAATAACATTGTACTAATTTAACACTGTGAGCATCGCTTTGGTTTTTACTGAAAACGAGGTGCTTTTTTGATTTTGGTTCATTCGGATCGCTCTACCCACTCGCCTGATGTCTGGATTGCGTGCCGCACTCATAAGCCTACGCCTCGTCTCCAGTAATAACGCGTTCGATGAATGTTCAGCCTAGGAAATCATGTATTTGGCGATATTTGCCGCGATTTCTTTTTTTGCATGAAATTCAGATCTAGATATATTTACTTACATATTCGTATTCATGGTAGAACTCCGTATCTAGTAAGTGTAGACTTGTGGGCATATAAATACGAGTATGTAGCTGCCCAACTGTGATTTATTTGTTACTAGCTGTTCATGCTTTTGCAAGTTATAACATTGAATCTAAGGAAGGATTCCCGAATATTTATTGATGTTTCTAACATTTTCATTATAACTCTTGATGACAAACTATACTTTTTGCTTTTCCGTCGCGAGAAAGAACAAAAAGAGCCTGTTTTATTGACTCTGGAGCCCGCCTTGCATAACTGACCATGGAAACAGTAAGATTTACCTACTCCGCCCGGAGCATCGATTAAGATAATTCCTCTGAAACCGTTGACCGTATGTATCGATGTATCGTACGTACACTCCTGTTGCTTATTCAAAAATGGAACATTTGTTTGTGTTAACATCTTAGCGAATATCATTAAGCATAAGTACTCTAGCAAACTCAATGCTTCGTTATGGATTTCTGCGTCAAATTCAACTTCGGGGTTTTCTTAGATGCAAAATACATATAATATCATCAGCCACATTGCTTTTGTTTCTCTTTGAAGTGGGCTCGATGGAAATCATATTGAACCCGTTATTGGTTTGTTGCTTGAAGTGGGGATACAAAAGGAATGCAATTAGCGCTTCCGCACCATTTTGCTGCCACATCCTCGCTACCACCAAGTTCTACGGTTATTCCTCCACGACTATATCCAGTCTTTGCGATTGAGAAGATTCATAATGTTGTTTACGTCTATACCGGTTTGTTTACGTCGAAAGTAGTTTGCCAAGGGTTAACATCCTCGGCTTCCATAGGGCAGGGCATTCACAGAGGAAGTGAAAAATAGTTTCCTTTTTTCCGGTTGGTTATAACTATATATTTTGGCTGCCTACTCTCCTATGGGCTAGAAGCCAGTTCTCACTGCCGTGAGTCTGCATGCATCCGTTCATTTCATATCTGTAAATGTTGACGTTTGTTTGTGGTTATAGGTGGGGCATTACGTTCTGCTAACTTTGCATGTTGTCTGGTCTCTCCATCGACTTTTACAATTCGCGATTAGTAGATATTTTGAGGAGTGGTGTGAATATCGATTCTGCAAGAATTTTATTCATGGTAGATCTCCCGTCCTACCAGTTCGTTCGGACCCAGATTAAGGTAATGTTATGGTTTACACTCAAGTCTATTTCTGCTTTGTCCCACCAGTTTAGAGGTTGTTGTAGCCGCATCCAATGTCTGGATTGCAGCAGCAATATCGCTCTTAAAAGAGAAGTCTACGATTAGTAGCCTACAAGCTTCCCCGTTGCCAATACTTCCGCCTGGAAGACACTGCAAGTATTAGGAAGAATCACAGACTTTTCAATTCTGCGTTTATGAGAATATATACCAGCTCCAACTCCACAATCCATTTTACTGCCATCTGTCGATTGTAGTGTCGAAATTGTTCAATAGCAGTTCCATGCTCCATTTCTCCCAAGATGGAAAGAGCGTGTTGAAAGTCATCGTGGGGACCATGTAATCAGTTCTCCCCGAGGTGAACTGAGTTTATCGTAATAGTAGACAGCGACCTGCTTCATTTTACCTAAATGCACTCATGGCTGCCATCTTCTTAACATGGAGACCTACCAAGGTAACATGTGTCAGTGCATTGAGAACCCCCCGGGACATGATCTAATTGACAAACACCAAACACCAAGTAAATACCATCGTGCAAGCACCGTATTCACCTGATATGGCCCCGTGCGACTTCTTTTTGTTTCCCAAGTTGAAGTTACCACTTCGTGGAAGTAGATTTCAGTCGATAGAGGAGATCAAAGAGAATGCGACGAAGGAGCTGAAGGCCATCCCTTCGTTGGCTTACCAGGGGTGCATGGACGACTGGGTCAAACGTTGGCACATATGTAAATTTTCCTGAAATTTAACTCTGTTTTGATTTATTTAAACATTCCTGGTACTTTCAGATCATAGGGTGCAACCATGAAATATACAAGTATATAGGTTGAAGACCCCATCTTAATCCGAGCATACGTTTGCAGGCATACAGAACAATTTCTGCTTTCCTTACCTGCTCTTCACTGTACAGTTTCCATCTAAGTTTGGAGTTCAAGATTACTCCTAAGTACTTTGCGCTGGGTGAAATTGGAAGAGTTTGTCCATAAATTAGTGGTAGGTTAAAATTGGGTATCTTATATCTAAAATCATGAGTTCTGCTTTACGTTGGTTCAAACTTAAGCCACGGCCTGTATCCCAAGAATTGAGCTCACCTAATATATTAACCAGTTAATGAGTATTTTAAATTTTTAAATAATACAAAATAATAAAAATTAAGTGCCTCGTGCCAAATGCATTTTTTTCCTTGATTTCTACCAATATGTAGTATCTATCACTCTTTGATATACCTACACTTACTTTTGCTCATCCTTCATTTTATTTTCGTTTGCTTATTTACTGTGCTAACGTCACGGGCCTCGGATGGCGCAATCTTGTGTTATATATTTTCCTTGGAATAGCCCCATAGGTATTGTTTTAACTATGGGTGTACTTACATGCATACATAAGAGTATTTCACTTTCTTTGGCATTCTTCTAAGAAATATTCGTCAATCTTTCCTTTTTTTGCAAAATCGTTAACCTCAAACATAATTAATGACCGCTTGACCTTCCCTAAACTAACTACTTAGAATGTGTTAGAACATAGTATTATAACATATGTACATACATACTATGTATACATATATTTGCATATATGTAGAAAGGAAATCACGTATTATATACGTACATATACACAGTTGTGTTCGCATAATTAGATCCATTTAAATATAATAATATTAACATTTTAAGGAGTACTTAGTCAGTTAAATAATATCTTTAATTTGAACTATTTGATGTAGTTTGATGCACATAATGTTCTATCTGACGTTTTCATATTGAAAAGTGCAATATATCTCTCATTATTAAAAATGCTTTCTTTTGTCGGAAAAATTGTCACCTCTTTAAAAGTCGATTTTACGAAGCATTGCCATACACCCAGTGAAAATGTTTCGTATTTCATATGAGAATAGAATACTTTAAGAAAAAATCCAACGTATATATAAATTTTATATTGAATTAGAAAGAAACTAATATTTTCGTACAAGTATTTGGAAAACGTTATAAACAGATAAACAAAATCAGCTGCACAACACTCACCCTTACTTTTTGCAGTGGGTACAAAATGTCACACATTCGTCTGGCCAGAGTATAACAATTTGAGCAAAGAAGATGAAAATTTGACTGCTCTCGCGCAGGTCGGAGTGAATGCGGCATTATTGCGAGGAAAGAAAACACCACAAGCTACGCTTAAATTCTTTTAATTCCAAATTTGCTTAGGTGTCATCTGGAGCGTTCAGACACCAATTTTATTTAAATATACATATGTATTACTCTATATAATATATTTATATGTAAATATATATATAAAAAGTACGTTCACGTATGTAGTGACTACCAATAAATCCACAAAAATTAATTTACCCGTTTAGGTATAGCGGATTAGCTCCGATTGACAGTCAGCTGTCAATACTGTTTTGAAAGGTTTTTGTACATATTGTAGAAATTGGTTTAATAGAATATTTAAGTGTTTTCGGTTCGTTTAATTATTATTTACGATATTAAGAAAAGGCAAAGAGAAGCAATAGTTAATTTAATTGCGCAATTTGCTGCTAGTGATAGACAATTGGATGAAATCGGTAAACCACGTCTACTAAGATTGTAAAAAATTATGGCTTGGAAAATTTGATATCACATTTTACGCTTTTTTTGTAGTATGAGTGCATAATTAATAGTCCAGTCAAAAGAAGATTTAACTTAGTAATTTTAGGAGTATGCGAGTTTATGGTTTTATTATGTAAAGCCCATCACTGTCAACTTAAGTTTGAGTTTTCGGGGTCGGGGGTTGTGTCCCGCGGCCGCCATCTTGGAAATAAGGGTGCAACTGGTTTTTGCGATTATATCGTCACATGATATAGTCGATTACTAATTTTCTTGAATTGAGTCTTATTTTTCTTAAAATTTTGTCTCACACCATAAGTGTGCTGACTCACCACACCCCTACACTATCTAACCTTTGGGTACCGAGTCACACACAGCCCTAAACCCTAGAAACCACCCCTATCATACCGCGAGCAAGCTAACCCACTTAATCGCAAGCAGGCTTACCCATAAACTCCAAATTTACATACTATTAATCCATATATTTCAGGCCCTCAAACCCAAGAAAATTAGTAATCGACTATATCATGTCTATGTTATCTTAATCGATTTTCAGGTGTAGGAAAATTTCGAAACATGAAAATTTCAAAATGCGATATCTTTGCGAAAAAAATGATATTTGAGCAAACAAAACGCCATTGGAAAAAGAAGGCTTGTATTTAAAGATGCCATCCTTTAATTTTGGTGAAAGAAAACATCTGCAAGGCTACATAACCTCAAATATGGGCAAAAATGGTGTTTTTTGCACTTTTAGGTTAGGATATCTCGAAAACCAGAGCTGATAGAGCAATTCTGAGGCCAGATTTGGATTCAGCGCATCATAAACCTTCGGAAATATATAGTCTGGTGTCTGGGTCTGAATGTTGGTTAAATTTTGTCGGCCTGTGTAATCATGTACGCGCTTCGCTAATGTATTGGTTGCTCCGCTTAGCAGCTCAAAATCATACGACTAAATGAAGATAGCGGAAAAAACTTATACAACAAAAATGTTCACAAAAGAATGCTCTATAAAAAAGCTCTGATGTATATTTTCCATAAAATCAATAAAAAAAAAGTTATTACGCTTTAAAACAATTCATCCCTTAATTTTTCGCGTAATTTTGCTTATAACTTTTTTATTATTAATTTTACAATACAATAAAAAGTTTTGAATGAAAGTTGTAGATAATATTATTATCTACAAAAAAGTATTTTACAAAATTTTCGTAACTTTCGAAATTCACGAGATAATCGCAAAGACCAGTTGCACCCTTATTTCCAAGATGGCGGCCGCGGGACACAACCCCCGACCCCGAAAACTCAAACTTAAGTTGACAGTGATGGGTTTTACATAATAAAACCATAAACTCGCATACTCCTAAAATTACTTAGTTGGCTATTTTTTTTGTCTCTTTTGACTGGACTATAATAACGTCTAACAAAAAGTTTCTTAGAATTATGTCGTCTGGCTAAACAAAAACGGTTTCAAAGGGATGGGAGCGTATAAGTCAAAACAGGAAGAGGTTGTTTGTAAATTTGTCCATATTAGGTGTAACAGTGATGAAGAAGAAGGGGCGAAGTTTCGGCCATTGGGCACACTACAGATACTGATCAAATGAAAAAAGAAGATGAACTAAGTGATAGTATTAATGATGATTTGGATGATTTTTTTCCAAACGAAAATGCATCAGAACTCGGTGTTCAAACTGACATTCCCATTGAATTTGGTGAAGAAGAGTTGATATTATTCAAATTCAAGGGGTAGATTTTAAATGTCACGAGATGGAAAAAACCGATTTATTGAAGCCATCCGCACTGTTGGACGTATTCCAGAACATATAGTACTCCTTAATAGGCGTTGCATATATCTAGTTGGTACTGTGGCCATTTTTAAACCAATAATGACTCCAGATTGTTAATGTAATCGTTAGTGAAACATACCGAAGAGCCAATGAACTTAATGACAAATGCGTGTGAAAACGTTGCGTGACAAAAAAGTTGATGGACAACAGCAAGTTCGGTGCTTGTTTTGACGTTTATGGCATTTTCTAAAATAAGCTTAGGCAGCCAGTTTGAAACATCATCCCTAAAATTGACTTTTAAGCGCAAATTTAGTAAAGTTCTTGCTAATTAATAGTATAATTTCAAATGAAAAAATATCCACTGAAGCATTTTTTTAAACACAGAATAGCCTTGGGATAAAAATATCCATATTTTCACATTGCATTTCAATATTTAGTTTATTGAATGTGCCTAAGTATATTTTTAATAAATAACCTTCAATACAGTGAAAGTTATAGATATTACATCGAGTACAAATGCACTAAAAAGTTATAAATTTTTGATCCAAAATGTACTAAAAAAGCACAAAATACCCATTTTTACATGTCATAGATTCCATACGAGTGCAATCTCGTTGCGGTATCTAAACAGCTAACAACATACATATTGGTAAGTAAATCTGGTGTGCGCTACCTAACTGACACTCAATAACATCACATGCCATAGACACAACATAGAACAAAAAATATGGAAGATAATGAAGTTGTATAATCTTTTAAAGATATCCAAAAAATAAAAAGAGAAAATAAGTTGAAATATTAAGTGGTATGCGAAAGATATCCTGTGTAATGTTCAGACTCTGCTTCTATGCAATTTGAAAAGCTGATACAAAAAATAATGAATAATTCCCTAGTGCCGATCCAATTGAAATGAAAGAGTTTTTAGTCAAATTCAATTTAAGTCAAAATTATTGATAATATTATCGAGAAAAATATTTTGTAAATAAGTGCAATTTTTTCCAACGTTTATCAATCGTAAAGCGGCCAATTTCGTTTCGAGGGGATATAATACTGACATTCTGTCAAGATTTCCACTGTGACTGTCAAAAAACAGTAAAAAAACAGTATATGGACTAGCCTGTATGAATCTACCATAATGCGTTCTAAACTAATCCGAAGCAAACAAATACCGACTTTATGTTAGTTTTGCTTATTAAATATAAATTTGTAAATAAATGATATACCTAGTAATAGCACGACTATGCCTAGTAATATGTCCATCACAGTGCTTGCACACTTCTTATTAATTTGTGAATTCATATTATGGCTGTAAACTAAAACTTGTGTGCGTATTTCGACAAAAATCAATTTCTGTGAATGTTCCAAAGCTTCTTACTTTGAGTAAGTGGAGTGACGAAGATTTAACTAGTATTTTTGCCTTATTCAAGGGCAATTATTTTTTTTTAAATATTCCAATCCGCACGTACATTATTGTGCTCATGTTTTCTCCTTTAATTATACCCGCAAGCCCTTCTGAGCAAGGGTACTACAGGTATAACTCTCTTTGTTCAACGGTTGTATGCAACAGGAAGGGAATCGAAATAGATATAGACACACATATACATATAACATATTTAAATGAAACTTGGCCCACATATTATTCTTTTCCAAGGTGGGTTGGTATTGAAAATGTGCGAAATCAGTCAAAACCATCCATTTCCATATGAAGGAAATTTTCAAGAAAGAAAAAAGTGAGATCACTGTTATAAATGAAGCAAAATTATTGAAATTTTGTTAAAAATGAAGAGCCCAAAAAAATAAAAAAAATAAAACAAAAAGAGCAAATGATAAAACTTTATTATCAAAATGAGTGTTCATTAACAGAACAAGAACCACGTTCTCTTTTTATACCTTACTCATATACTTACATGCATAGTACATACATATATTAAGTCGAAATTTCCGTTTGGTGGTCTGATGTCCCATGCAATTACATAAGGGTTTTCCCAATAAGAGGTGCTATTTTGATATTCAAAGAAAAATGCTATTTTTTAATAGAAATGATCGAATGTTTATTTCATTATAAAGAGTAAGGAATGCCATTAATAGTGGAAAATAACATCAGACAAATGACCACCACGACCACGCTTACAGGAAAATATCCTTTTCATGAAATTTTCCATAACCGAATTGCAAAGTGGCTGCCCTCTGGCGTCGATAGCCTCACGAATTCCATCTTTGAGGTCTTGAATCGACCCTGGGCTGTTGGCGTAGACCTTCTCTTTTACGTGGCTCCAAAGAAAAAAGTCACAAGGTGTTAAATCACAAGATCTCGGTGGACAATTGTGATCACCTCTTCGAGAGATAACACGGTCCGGAAACTTTTCCCGTAAAATATCAATGGTTTCGTTGCTTTTGTGGCACGTAGCGCCGTCTTGTTGAAAATAAACGTTGTCCAGATCAATACCATCCAATTCCGGCCATAAAAAATCGTTAATCATATCTCATCGTTAATCATCACCTGTTATTGGACTACAACAGCCAGACCAAATTAAATTTTACTAAAACGCGCGCTGGAATATAAAATTGGGTCCGTACCGAAAATGGTACTTTTGTTTTTGTATCATTTCGAATAGACTCCAAGGTAAAGGCGTTTTCAATTGGCGCGGGTCAATTTTGGCGCCCTTTGGCAGCCATTTTATTTTGGTGACATCTGTCAAATCTTTTGTTTATTATTCAGTTGTTTATTACAAATCATCATGGCAAGTTACACGACTGAACAGCACGTTCAAATGGTAAAACTTCATTATCAAAATGAGTGTTCATTAACGCAAACGTTTTTCAATTGGCGCGGGTCGATTTTGGCGCCCTGTGGCAGCCATTTTGTTTTGGTGACATCTGTCAAATCTTTTGTTTATTATTCAGTTGTTTATGCCAAATCATCATGGCAAGTTACACGATTGAACAGCGCGTTCAAATGACAAAACTTTATTATCAAAATGAGTGTTCATTAACGCAAACGTTGCGCGCATTGTTCGGTAGATGTGGTGGTCCTTCCAATTTCTTATGTCCCATATTAAACCATATGGACCTAGACGGCATGTGGTTCCAGCAGGACGGCGCTACGTGCCACACAGCAAACGCCACGACATTCCATTTCAACATCTACCCGCCCTTATTGAAAAACCCTTTATATGTATGACATTAAGTCGGAAAAGTTTGAATAGCAAATGAACGATGAGAATTTCACTGAATCGGCCAATTATAATTATTTGAAGGGTGGCTCAAACTGGAAATACATTTCCTATAAAAACACCGTTTATTTATTTGAAAATTGCGTTGATCTTTATTTTTATTTCCAAGTGTAGCGTGGATTGCCCAATTCGAAGTTTTTGTTGTTGAATAGCTCGGAATTTCTTTCGCAACGTTTTCCGTTCTTCTTCTTCTTGATTGGCGCCATAACCGCTTAAGCGATTTTGACTGAGTTTAATAAAGTGGCCAGTCGTTTTTTTCTCCTGCCAACCGACGCCAGTTAGAAACATCAAGTGAAGCCAAGTCCTACTCCACTGGATCTGTCCAACCCAGAGGAGGACTTCATCTTCCTCTGCTACCATCAGCTGTTACCGCAAGAGAATACATGTTGATTATGAATTGATAAGGCAGGAAAAACCATCAACTACGTTCAAATTTGAAGAAATAAGCACAGATGCTATCGTTTATATTGTTAGGAAATCAATGAGAAAATTGGGTGGAAACAACTTGTTATCACAAGGGGTAATTAAGGATTCAGTGGAATATATGTGTCACTTTTACGCTATACTTGTAAATAGTAGTCTTAGATCGAGACCAGTACCTATGGAATGGAAAACTTCCACCATAGTACCAATAAAGAAGGTGAAAAATATAAAAAAACTGTAAAAAACTGAGGAACTTAGACCTATAAACGGCCTCCCTAATTTGGAAAACATATTAGAAACGGTGGTTAAAAACCAATTAATACTCTATATTGAGTCCAATAATATTTTCATAAAGGAGCAATCCGGTTTCAGGGCAATGTAATGCAAATCGAGAGATGAGTAACCGTTTTTATGGCCGGAATTAGATGGTATTGATCTGGGCAACGTTAATTTTCAACAAGACGGCGCTACACATCACACAAGCAACGAAACCACTGATCTTTTGCGAAGAGGTGATCACAGTTGGTCACCGAGATCTTGTGATTTTTTTTTTGGAGCCACGTGAAAGAGAAGGTCTACGCCAACAGCCTAGGGTCGATTCAAGATCTCAAAGATGGAATTCGTGAGGCTATCGAGGCCATAGGGCAGCCACTTTGCAATTCGGTTATGGAAAATTTCATGAAAAGGATATTTTCCTGTAAGCGTGGTCGTGATGGTCATTTGCCAGATGTTATTTTTCACTATTAATGGCATTCCTTACTCTTTATAATGAAATAAACATCCGACCATTTATATTAAAAAATAGCATTTTTCCTTGAATATCAAAATAACACCTCTTATTAGATAACCCTAAATTATTTTACATTCGTTTTTGTAAATAAATGTTTGTAATTCAGTTCTTGCTAAAAAAAAAAAAATTAAGCCAATAGAACAAAATTTCCCTTTATAAAGTTGAATCATTTTTAAAAATGTACTAGGTCATCAGAAGAAATATATATTTTTCGATTATAGCAAATTTTCTTAGCAAATATTGTTCATACAAATGTCTTCTTATATATATAAAATATAAACTCCTTATCTGCATATAAATATATAAAATTGGCGCTTACATCATTGGTTCTGGTCTTGCTGTTTTCCCACAAATACAGGACTCTCAGTTTTACGTCGCCTCTGCGCGGCAGATAGTTTTTTATGAGGAGCTTTTTCATGGCAAAAATACTCGTTTAAAAACTTTTTCTATCATTTGTTGACTCATATCCGGGGTCTCGAACCGCAACACTATTGAATGGCTGTCACACACCAATTCATTCGTCTACGTCAGCCAGATAAGCAATATATTCCTCCTTGCTTACAATTTCTATCCCGGCACGAGATGTTCTCCACAGATATCTTTAATTTGTTAAAAATAATTAGAGATCTCATTGCTTAATATACATATACTTAGGTACTCGTATTATAAATATTTTGCAAATCTGAGAATCTATTATAGGAAAAGAAAATTTCATAAGAAAGGGTGAAATCGTTGTCATTTGGCATTTTTTCGATTTTAATTAAGTTCTAATAGTGGAGGGCTTCTAAAATTGTGCCTTTTTAAAGCCCAATCTGCATTTTATTCGTCACATACCTACATACGTAAACTATACTATAACTATAACTATAACTAATAGGACTATGAATAAGTTCGTGCGGTTTTACAACAGATGGCGTAACTTGATTATTATTCCATCGATCCACATTTCCAAACATTCATTGGAGAGCTACTGTCGTAAGGCACAAACGTCAGTATAAGTTTTTTATTTGAAGCGTAAACAACAATATTTTTACCACACTTGAAAATGTCGAATTTCGTGCCAAATAATGTGTTTTTGCGGGGAATTCTTCTTCATT
The DNA here is from genome assembly GCF_028408465.1 of Anastrepha ludens. Classification (NCBI taxonomy): domain Eukaryota; kingdom Metazoa; phylum Arthropoda; class Insecta; order Diptera; family Tephritidae; genus Anastrepha; species Anastrepha ludens. Next base: position 74,647,262 of record NC_071500.1, read on the forward strand.
ATTTTAATATGAAGAAAAAAGCAGCCGAAAGTCATCGTATCTTGGTGGAAGTTTATGGTGAGCATGCTCTATCTGAGCGAACGTGCCAGAAGTGGTTTGCACGCTTTAAAAGTGGTGATTTTGGCTTGGAAGACGAAGAACGCGAGGGTGCGCCGCCAAAGTTCATGGATACCGAATTGGAGGAATTGCTCGATCAAGATCCGGCTCAAACGCAAGAAGAGGTTGCAAAAACTTTGGGAGTTGATCAATCAACCATTTCCAAACGTTTAAAAGCCATGGGAATGATCCGAAAGGTAGGCCATTGGGTGCCGTATGAATTGAAGCCAAGAGACGTTGAACGCCGTTTTATGGCATGCGAACAACTGCTTCAACGGCACAAAAGAAAGGGTTTTTTGCATCGAATTGTGACTGGCGATGAAAAGTGGGTCCATTACGACAATCCAAAACGTCGGGCAACGTATGGATACCCTGGCCATGCTTCAACATCGACGTCGGCGCAGAATATTCATGGCCTGAAGGTTATGCTGTGTATCTGGTGGGACCAGCTGGGTGTTGTGTATTATGAGCTACTGAAACCGAATGAAACGATTACGGGGGATGTCTACCGACGACAATTGATGCGTTTGAGCCGAGCACTGCGAGAAAAACGGCCGCAATACGCCGATAGACACGACAAAGTTATTTTGCAACATGACAATGCTCGGCCACATGTTGCACAAGTGGTCAAAACATACTTAGAAACGCTCAAATGGGATGTCCTACCCCACCCGCCGTATAGTCCAGACCTTGCGCCATCCGATTACTATCTCTTCCGATCGATGCAACATGGCCTGGCTGACCAGCACTTCCGGAATTACGATGAAGTCAAAAAATGGATCGATTCGTGGATTGCGGCAAAACCGACCGAATTTTTCACAAAGGGAATCCGTGAATTGCCAGAAAGATGGGAAAAAGTAGTAGTAAGCGATGGACAATATTTTGAATATTAAATTTGTAACCATTTTACGTCAATAAAGTTTCAAATTTCGAAAAAAACCGCACGAACTTATTCATAGTCCTATTACTATAATAAAACATTATAGCATTGTGTCTGTGCATTGAAAATTAAAAAATCAAAAAATGACACGGGACCAGTTTTACAATTTTTGCCTATCTATTTGAACTCATTTATCTCCGAAACAACTGAAAGGTTTCATGGTCTTTAACTGGTGACTAGACAGCAAACTCGGACCAAACATAATGCACACAAAATTTACTTTGCAACAAGTACTTTAAATAAAATTTTATTTTTTCTACGGCATTCGGTGTTTATTTTTTTTTGGTGAACATTTTCCATTGGAACGAAGTCGTTCGTATATATGTATCGGGTGTTTTTTTAAGATCTTGAGAACTTAAAATGACAATAGGAACAGAAATATTGCAGTAATAATTTTTTTTTATAACTTGGTAGATAACTTCATGGCATTTATTTTTGGAATATGGTATCCGACCATTCTATCTGTCCAAATTTTGACTACTTTTTCTAATAAAACTGTCCGTATGGCGTCAATGGTGGCTTAAATATTGCAATAAATCGCTTGTATGGGAAGTTGCGCCGCCTCGTTGGAACTAAATATCTTCGGTGTATAGCCGTAACGATAAGAATCGGCGCACAGTAAGGATTCAAAAATCCCACAGAAGGTAATTTTCGACCGATTTTAATAATTTTTTTAAATGCTCGTAAATGATTTTGGAAGAGATTTTATTTAATCAAAATTTCAAGTATTCTATGTTTGACCTTGAACTGATCTTCAATTTGGCTCCGCAGGGGGGAAAAGGGCCAATAAATTCGGATTCAGCAACCTCAAAACCGTATGTTTCAATTTATTCAAAAATTTTTCGGCGAATATTCTAGGTAGCTCCATGAAAAATATTAGTTTTTAAGTTTTTAGGTAGTTAGAGGATGATTTCACTCCTTAAGAGAGAAATTTGTGTACTTGCTCTGATGCAATGTCGTTGAGTAGGACTGCAATAAAAAAATCCAAACCGAATTTGAATATATATATGTTTTTCTAAATTTAAATAAAAGAGACTCTATTTAAGGGGCATCTTATTAATTTGATACGGGATTTTCTTTCAGGATATCCCTGTAAACCCTGCAAAGACTCCTGTTTATCAGGTCCTAGTTTTCTTGCAAGATCGCACAATCATGTGAACTGCGACCAATCACCGCTCTTATACAACATTACTTTGCTGTTTCCACAAAATACTTCTTTGTCGCAACATTGGTTATCTGGATCGTGGCCTTTGTTTTTTGACTATCAATGCCTCTTCACTCAATCGTTTGCGTAGTCTATTTTGGCATTCTCCCAGTGTTCGGTGATGAAGGCTTCAGCCCACACCCTGGAGTCTGAGTGTTCTTCAGTTAACATCTTTCTGAAGCAGTTATGTATGTATATCCTTTCGGGTGGCTACTACCCGGGCTAGTGATAGTGTCAGTAAGACGAGCACCAGAAACCATAGGCTGAACTATGTGGTCTGATGCTGCCGACCTTGTTTTGGATGTTACTTCTTCTGGACTTCGTGTGTCACATGGGGTGACGGAGACAGAAAGATCAGCTTGTCTTTTGACGGGGCAGTTCTTGCCTCCCAAATGTCTAGTTACGCGGTAGGCCCGGAGCCCTTCTGCGGCTTGGGCAAGGGGTTATTGTTCACCCCGATAAAGAAGGGGAAGGAGCTCTCGGGCAATCAATAAAGGCAATCAACAAAGTTTGAAACACTCCAGAGTATTTGTGGGCTCCTACAATCGAAAACATTTTAAAAATTTTATGAACTTGTATCAGAACAACGAGAAAGTTGTCACGACAGTTGTCACTAAATCTGAAGGAACTGAAAAATCTGCAAATTTTGCATTCTTGAACATTGGCCTACTTATATACTCGGTCACCATTTAATAATTAACGGATCAATGAATTTCAAGGACTTACAGTCCACACTAAAGTTCCTCTCGTAAGTAGGATTACAAGATATTGCCTAAATCTTGGTATATATACTATCCCTTCAACCTGTCTCCCATCGGTCACGTCTGCAGGATAAGTGGGACATAAAATACCAGTCGCGGATCAAAACATGAAATACCTGCTTGAAGGTAGTTTTTATCTATCATCAAACTAGGAAAGGCGAGCTGGCAACCAACTTATTTGAGGAGGAGTTGTGAGGAAGAAGCCATTTATTTTCCTAATAAATAGGCAAACAACATTATTTTTGGAAATGAGAAGGTTATTCTTTCGGATGAACTCAAGTTTTGCACTTTTGGTAACAAATGAAAAATAAAAAAAATCTATGGAGAAAATCTAGTACAGCGCTGAATAAAGAATATGATTATCAACACTAAAATATAGCGGTGGTGGGGCGTATGGCAGCTGCTGGGGTGGGAAAATTGCAGTTTGTTGATCCAACAATGGATACATTTGCTTATGTGGATATTTTAAAATAAAATTTAAACTACGGCGCTGTGATGCTGGGGCTATGAAATGAATACTGCTTTCAACAAGACAATGGCCCAAGCGTACGGCCCATATAGTTAAGTGATTACTTCTCAATAGTGTCCCCAGAGTGTATGCAGAATCGGCTGCAAACAATTTATAATATTATATTATATTTTAATTCGCACTGAAGTGTGACGAAAGCGGTTAGAAGCATTGGAAATCTGAAATATAATTTCAAATGCTAATTTTCATACAGAGGTGTGAAGGGTTGTCCGGTTGCATAATAAGCTCTAATTAACAAATATAAGAAGTACCTGAGTAATAAAGAAATTTACGAGAAAATCTCATTTCTATTTATAACAAAAGTAAGAGCTTTAGCGCTGTAAACAAGTGGCATGACGCACATTTAACTAGTATTTTTTACCTTGTTCAAGGGCAAATGTCATGAACTGGTATCTCACCACGTACCTTTTCAGAAAATGGTCAAAACCACATACAAACACATTGTATTCGTGCTTTCCCGTTTAATATTTATTTCCTGTTACCTTTTTATCGATTTCTTACTTTCTTTCTTTCTGACGCCTCCAAAATAAAGCAATGAGTAAACAAAATTGTTAAGAATAATCTACATACATATATTCGCACAGTTAGGCTTAAAGGAGCAAGGCATTAAGCTATAAAAGTCTGTATAGCCACCAAACGAACGCATTTAACCGAGCCGAATAAATCCAATTATATGAAGGGTGGCTCGAACAGGCATGGAATTTTTACCAATAAAACCTCTACCACTTTAGATGTAATAACTTTGCTACTAGTTTACGAAATTTTGAACGCACAAAGGCACATACACATATACTTCAGATAGCGCCATTGGCTAGCTCTTTTTTAGGATTCCGGTTTATCTTGGAATACGAATACATTTGTATTCTTGTGTCCTTGAATTCTGAATAAAATGAAGCATTGTTATTTTATTAGTAGATATGTATACCACAGTTTTTCCTAGCAGTTTCTTTTTACATTTCTTTTTTAGTGGGTGATGCCATGCTTGTTAATACAAATCTTAAATAGCAGAACTATATTACTTTCTTTAAAATAGTTGCCGTTGTATATCCCCATAAATTTGTTTAAAAGTGGGCATGAAAAATAACCCTGGATTTGCATATATTGGGTTTTCACTGCGTGCTTGTGTTTAAAGTGCGATTCGTTTGTTTACATATATCTAAATTTTAAACGCCGGCCGGCAATGAAATTCAAAACATTGTTGCCATGTTTCGATAATAAGGCAATGACCAAAGAAGACAAATTTTGTAAATGGACACTATTGCCACCATTTAATTAAAAAAAAAATGCAAGCAAATCCAGCACAAACACGTTGTGACAGATAGATTTAGGTTATAATATTTGTGTGGGATTTGACAAGCGTTTCAGCTGGTGGTTGCGTTTAAACACGCTGGCTGCAGCAAACCCAAAAGTAAGCTGCTGTGGAAACGCAACAAATTTGAGCAATTTTTCTTTAGTATGTAGTTGTTAAAATCTGAAGTACAGGGTCCGGCAGTCGAAGAGTAACCATTTTCAGACCGCTCGCGCAGTTGCATGGGCATCAGTTGTCTGTTAGTTGGCTAAATGATACTACAATGATACTGGGAGCATCGCGAAACGTCATGGAGGTGGCCATCAAAAGACTGCAACGCCACGTAAAATGGTTCAAAAAGTGAAGAAGTGACTTGAGCAAAATCCTAGACGGAAGGCCAATCAAATGACAAAAGAATCCACATGATCTCAGCAACAAGTCAGACTTGAGAGAGTGAAGGAGTTGCTTCGCTTGGCCGAAAGCGGTCAATTTCCGAACATTGTGTTTTCTGACGAGACAATTTTTCAAATTCAAAAATTCGTAAACTCCCACCAGGAGGCAGAACGACAGGTAATGATTTAGGCCGCTGTAACCGCAGATGGGCGCTCTCCAATCGTTTCCATCGAGCCTGGCAACAAGGTAAATGCGAAATATTATCGGGAAAGTACTCTGGTACGCTTTGAAGCCGTGGGCAGACCATGGACGTTTCAACAGAAGGAGAGAAAGGTCCGAATTAAAAGATTCACCAATCTTCAGGCGCTGAATAAAGCCATTGTCCGCGAGTGGACCAAAATACCTGCAAGTCACATTCGGGTAACTTGCGATTCGTTTCTGGACCGTCTCAAGGTCAAATTTCACATAATTAAAAATAATTGTTTAGTTACTGAGCAAATATTTCATCGCCTCGGATTTCATAATTGATAATGTAATAATTAATTTCTAGGTAATCAATACGCCACACTAAAATATTTAAACATCTTTCCGTGCGCTCGATTTGAAGGAAAGAAATGTTAACTCCGACATATGGTATAAGGGGCGTAGCATCTGACATATAGACTAAAATGTGAAAACCTGAAATAGAAACTTGGAAAAGGGGACATGGCATCTCCCATACAAACTTAAATATTTTGTCGTATATACAAAATAATGATTTTAAAATCTTTTTTTATGGATGGCTACCAAGGCTTGAGGACGAAAATTACATATTTTATCACAGGACAAATTAAAAAAATGTATTTGAAGGTGAGGAATTCCAAACAAACTCTTTCTGCACAGAGTTTCTTAGTATTTGTTACATATAATAATACGGCGGCCGCCGTAGACAAATGGGTTTGTGCGTGACTGCCATTCGGAATTCACAGGGAGAACATAAGTTCGAATCTCGGTGAAACACCAAAATTAAAAAAAACATTTTTATGTTTTCACCCCTCGGTAGGTAATGGCAAACCTCCGAGTGTATTTCTGCCATGAAAAAAGCTCCTCTTAAAAATATTGCCGTTCGGAGTCGGCTTGAAACTGTAGGTCCCTCTATTTGTGGAACAACATCAAGACGCACACCAAAAATAGGAGGAGGAGCTCGGCCAAACACCCAAAAACTTTATACATTTATTATTTATATACATATATATATAATAGTATGTAAAACAGTTTTCCATATTTAAAATCTAGGAAAATTACTTATTCCCAAAAATTTAAACAAATGACAGCCTTGGAGATTAATATTACATGATGGGTTCATCAAGTACATTATGATTATACAGTTACTTTGTACAGTTCAATTGAAATTGGATAAAACCTACTACTTACGACGAGAATTGTTTTTTGTCAAATTTTTGACCAAGAATAATATTACTTACTAATTTATTATTTTGAAAGTGAAAATAGATTATTTCGTTAATTTCGAATAAAAATTTATATTGAGATAAATGTTATTTTGAAATTAATATTAAAATATATACACCATATACTGTAAGGTCTTGTTTCATTCGCATTAAAAATGACTTTACTTGCCTTGAAAAAGTAGGGATTCGTTCCGTAATTTTCTAAAATCGCATAAAGCTAAAACATCGAGTTAAAATTAACTTAAAACCACTTAAAAAAGTTTGCAGAAATTGAACGAAATAGGCTGCTTAATAAATTATTTCGAATGTCTGAAAGAAATTCATATGACAGCTTGAAATAAACTGGTACTCAAACTTAATTTATTTTGTTTTATTGAAAAGTAATATAGTTTTAAATTTTTTAATCATTATCACTATCTGATAATGGTTTGCACTGTTTGCGAAGTGGTTCCAAATCACCTTCATAATCACAAGATACTGTCTCTGCAATAGATCTTTGCGGTAAAGGCAATAAAGGTAGAAAATGGATGAATGGTATGAGCTTTCAGTGTTTTTGGGATACAAGCCGCACAACTTCAAAATCGCATAAAAATTATTTGCATTAAACGAGACCTTACAGTGCTTATTCAATATTTTAGATTATATATGCAAAATGTGCCTGCAAATTATTATTTTAACAAACGTATAGAATTAATTGTAGTCATCTCGCAAATGTACATACAACTTCACTCTTTTTTACCACATAACCTTTAACTATGCAGAGTAAAGTAAAGTATATACATACATACATTGCTTTACATAAAAATGAATTAACAATGAAAGTATACACACACACATGCATGTATTTTCCGAGTATTTTCATACTATTTTTGTTAGTCCCATCCTACCCACAACAACCCATTTATTTAAATATTTCACTCAGCTGTTGACCAACTGAGGAAAATGGCAGCAGGTTGCGTGTGCGAGTTGGTCTCTTGACCCTTCACCCAAACTGCTCCATTTCACCCAGTCTTCTCTTGAAGAGCAATTGACCATCGTTATTTTCCGAATGCCTAGTTCTAGTCTATTCGAGTACTGCCACTGCGCGGCATGTGTTTTGGTCATTTGGTCGCCGAGGGCCGTGGCGTACGCCCGTATTTAAACGTGTACTAGTGGCAACGGGAACGTTGTAAATAATCGGTACGCACATGTATTTCGCCGCTGTGTCGTTGAAATTATTTTATTCGTTTAGCTAAGTAAAAGCTTGATTATCGATTTGCTGGCACAACGAAGTGACCTAAGACCTTTTGTGAAAGTGTGTATAATTTCTCGGACAACAAAAGAGTCAAGTTGAAGTGTGTTATTTTTCCAATCGTCTCAATGTTGAAATAGTGATAACTGCATTCTCAAAGTTTTGAAGCCGATATTGTTAAGAGCTGCCAAAAAATTATGAAATTTGAGAGACAATCTCATGTCACAAATCCTGAGCACTTCCCTTCAAATTCTTCTGTAACAGAAACTCACCCCACTCCCAACGCTGGAAGCAATAGCAGTACCAACACCACCGTGGTCAATGATGTAACCAATGAGGCCCCTACAATTGTCGCAATACCGGAGTTGAACAGCAGCACAATCCCTACTGTGCGCACCCAAAATTTCTCTTTCGCTACCACCTACCGACCTCCGCTACATACCAACACCTTTGATAATCGTATCGATTGCTCCCAACCCATAAATATATATCCTTATAAACCAATCACAGCCTTTACCGTCCTCAACAACGACGATCCGTCGAACCAGTTTGATAGTGGTAAGCCCAACGCAATTGTGCGCCCAATACGTCGCTTCGAGAAGCCAGAATTGGCGCGGCATACTCGCCAGAATGAGGCAACTGACGAAAATACACCATTGTCACAGCAGCAATCACATTATCAAAAAAATTATTTCTCCTCCTCCTTCTCCTCGAAGAAAATGACCCACTCGTCCCCGGGGAGGACAAGCGACGAAGATGTTGAACAGTTGAGAGATGAATTGAATCGGAAACTACGTAATCTGCATTATACAACAGCTGCAGATGTGTGGACCAAGTCTAGACATTCTTCAAATGTAGGGAACTTTCCTATGTAAACATTGAGAAATATTATTAAAGAGAAATGTCATATACTCCTAACAACGACATATACTCCGACACTCAGAGTTTTATTCTTTAAGCATAGAATCTTAGTAAATCATTGAAATATTTATTTCAAATGTTCTGAAGTTTCTACAATAGTAAAGAGTTCAGGCAGGGAGGTTATATATTTGATAAAGGGCTTAGTGATAACTCAATTTTATCAATTCTACTACGAATTTCGTTTTTTAGTTGTTCCTGAGTTATCAGCGCAAACCTTTCTTTCACAAAATAAATAAAAATTCAAAAAAACCAAACCGTACAAAAAATTTGCAAATAAGAAATGCAGCTCCCTTTATAGATTTATGAACAAATTAAAGGTATATGGCACTTCTCAAATATTCCTCTCGAGTTTAAATGGTTCCAAAAATATGATTTATACTTTCACCTAATTCACATACATTCCTAGGCAAGTCCACAAGACCAAGTTGTCAAACGTCCTCTCTTCATCACTACAGTACCCTCTGGTGTGTTTTTACCGCCCCCCAAAGAGCCACCCATACCATGGTTTCTAAAACCACACATCTATGCATATTCCTCGCACCCGATGGTGTTAACTAGTAGCGGTGTCGTCGCTCCCGTCACTGGCAAGGGCAAACTTCATAACGGCTCGGTAGCGTCAACAACGATAGCTACAGGCGATAAGGTGTCCATGACAAAGTTAAAGCGCCCTACGTTGAATAATGTTCATCCGAATTCGAAACTATATGGAAATGTGACTGCGACTTCGGCTTCGAGCGCTGCGACTTTAAATGGTACGCGGGGCGGTCTGTCGCCTCCTCCATTTCGGTACTCTTTAACGGGTGGTGTACAGCTAACTAAACAACAATTTAAGGAACAAATTCAGCAACGTCGCGCAAAAAGGTAATCATCGACCCAGGCAACCAAATTTACATATATTTGAGCACAGTATTTCGCCACACTGAATTTTAGTTGAAATTTCTCTCTTCCTTGTATACTCATACGTGTCATTAGCATTATGAAAGAAACAAAAAGGTCTCGAATGTGCTTAAAGCAGGGCACATTGAACAGGTAGTAGCAGCAGAGCAGTTGATTTGATTTTCTTCTATTTATTTGGTCTCTAAATTTTCACATTTATTTAAAAAAAATACTCTAAATCTTCAATCTTAGCTTATAGAATTTGACATTATGAGGATTAAAAGTAATTAATATTATTGTTTTTGCTCTACTGTTGCTACTTGTTCAATGTGTCTTGACTTATAGTAGAATCCACTAAAAACAGGCATTGTTGCTGGTAGAATTTTCTTAATTAATTTTGTTTGTCGCTTTGGCTATTTCGATACAATTATTGGCTGAAATTTCCATTCGACCTTTCTTAATTTTCAATCCATGATTAAATGGAAACAAATAGAAATGTTCTGTTTTAATAATTTCATTAACTCATACATAATATTGCACTATAAGAATTGTTATCTTCATATTGTATATCCTAGTCTATGTATACAATAATGGAGGAATAATAAAGGTGAAATACAGGGTCCGGCTCCCGAAGTGTAACCAATTAAAAAGGCCTTAAATTTAGTTTGGAAAATTACTTTTATTCAATTCAAAGTAAAAAATGTGTGAAAACAATACAAAATTAAGAATCAATTTACTTTGGCTTGATATAACACCTCTTGACTTGACTATGGCCTAGATACAGTCCAGAAACGAGCTTTGTGAGACGGTGCCGTGTCCTGTTGAAAGGTCCATGGTCTGCCACCGAAATGTTTGTCTGCCCACGGTTTCAAAGTAACCTTCAAAATACTTTCCCGATAATATTTCGCATTTACCTTGACGCCAGGCTAGATGAAAACGATTGGAGAGCGCCCATCTGCGGTTATATTGCCTGTGCGATGACTCAAATTGTGGAAGAACGGTCAAATAAACCCTATCGTTTTGGGAGTTTACGAATTGCTCAATTTGAAATATTTTTCTCGTCAGAGAACACAATGTACGCAAATTATCGCTTTCGCCCAGGCGAAGCAACTCTTTCGCTCTCTCAAGTCAGACTTTTTGCTGCTTCGGTGAGAGATCATGTGCCTTTTTGATCTTGTAAGGCTTGTTTTGAAATCATTTTTCAGCTCTTTCGCCATTTGGTTGGCATTTCGTCGGGGATTTCACTCAAGTCGCTTCTTCACTTTTTGAACCATTTCACTTTTTCACTTTTTGAACCATTTCACGTGACCAATCACACTATTACGTTTGAAATCCATTACTGATTGTCTTTTTTCGCGCTTACACTCGGCAAAACGCTTCCTTCCGCCTGTAAATTATACTCTGAACTATCATTTAGCCAACTAACGGACAGCTGATGGCCGTGCATCAGCTGCGCGAGCGGTCTGCAGTTGGTTACACTTCGAGTACATCCGGTACCTGTAATAATCTGTTTAATTTTCGCCTTTACTTGTCGAACATTTCATGTGTTTTTTAATATGGGCATTTAAATATATTTAGGGCAGTTTCGCTGTTATTTGGCAATTTTATTTCCTTGCGAAATTGCTTTTTTCTTAAAATGTGTGTGTCGATTCTTCTTTCATGGGTCTTTTCCAAGATTGGCGTATTGCAAATATTTGGTTGATGGTAGACTTTCCAGGTCTAAAGCCAAACTGATAAGGTCCAATCAGTTGGTTGCTGGTTGGCTTCAGCATTTCACACAATACACTCGTTAGAACCTTATAGGCGGTACAGATTACAGGATCACCATTTTTATAGATTTGGCAGAGCACACTTAAATTCCAATTGGCAGGCATGCTTTCATCCGACCATACTTTGCATAGAAGCTGAGGCATGCACCTTACCAGCTCCTCGCCGCCATGTTTGAATAGCTCAGCAGGCAGTCCGTCGGCTCCCGTGGCTTTGAAATACACAATTGTGTTCATTTAAAGAACATTACCTTGTATGACAATAATAATAAATAACAAGTAAGGAAGAACTAAATTCGGTTCGGACCGAAGCTTTTATCCCCGGGCATATTTTATTAAAATTTAATCAGGACTGGTTGTTAATTTTTGAAATAAAATAAACTCATAGATAATAAGAGCTATAGACGGTCGGACGGAAATTTAGTCTTAACATATTAATAGTGGACGTGGTATTATTCGATCTGTGGCGACTGGTCAAGGAATGTCTCATAGAAATGGAAAGGACATCACTTTCCCGCCTCGTGCTTTTATTTGGTCGCCAGTAATGGAGCGCAGAGATGCAGGGCTCTTAATGCACTTCGAAAAAGACAGTAATCAAGGTAGAGCAACATGACATTTGTGTGGCAGCTCAACGTCGTTTGCCTACCGGTACTAGAAGCTGACAAAAAGCTAAGGTTTGACCTAACGAAAGCCCAGCTGAAGATATTTAAAACGACCAATCCAGACGAAGACCTAGACGAAATAAACGATGTCAATAATCTGTTGGGGAAAATGGGATCGGTGGAAAATTCCCAAGAAGATTCTGAAAGTAGTTTAGATTAACTTGAAGCTTTCGAAATATGCTTCAGCTAACTTAGTGGCATTCCTGAGCAAAGGAATGACCCTTGGCTGCATATAGGAACTCTGGGTCAGAAACACTAACGTGGTGAGTTTTAGCAACAAAAATTTCAACACATACACAAAAAGGTAAGCCTAACTTTATCAGGGAATGGACGAATTCGAATTTCGAATACTCATGAAAATCCATTTCTTAGCATAGCCCACTTAAATGCTTCTAGTTGTGTTTTACATACCATGGTGGCCAGCTTTTCGGAAATCGATTCATTTAAAATTATTTTTCGGTAAAGGGTGTAAGCTCCAATTATATACAGGGTTTTCCAATAACAAGTGTTACAGTTGAATGGATTGCGTTATCGAGAGATGATTAACGATTTTTTATGGCGGAATTGGGTGGTATTGATCTGGACAACGTTTATTTTCAACAAGACGGCGCTATGTGCCACCCATTGATCCTTTACGGGAAAAGTTTCCGGACCGTGTTATCTCTCGAAGAGGTGATCACAATTGGCCACCGAGATCTTGAGATTTACCACCTTTTGACTTTTTTCTTTGGAGCCACGTAAAAGAGAAGGTCTACGCCAATAGCCTAGGGTCGATTCAAGACCTCAAAGATGGAATTCGTGAGGCTATCGAGGCCATAGGGCAGCCACTTTGCAATTCGGTTATGGAAAATTTCATGAAAAGGATATTGTCCTGTAAGCGTGGTCGTGGTGGTCATTTGCCTGATGTTATTTTCCACAATTAATGGCATACCTTCCTCTTTATAATGAAATAAACATTCGATCATTTCTATTAAAAAATAGCATTTTTCTTTGAATACCAAAATAACACCTCTTATTGGAAAACCCTTATGTAATTGCATGGGACATCTGACCACCAAACGGAAATTTCGACTTAATATATGTATGTACCTATGTATATAAGTATATGAGTAAGGTATAAAAAGAGAACGCATTGCAGTGATTGCATTACTTAAGGGTGGTAAAAGTGCAAATAAGTTTTACAAACTGCTGAAAAAACTTAATATTTCGCGAACGTTTGTTTACCGCACGATCAATCGTTTTTCCGAAACGTCTGAAGTGACAGACTGAAACAGAAGTCGTCCTTGCGTGGTTCGAACCAGTACAGCTATAAATCCGTTCGGGAAAAAATTCGTAGAAATCCTCTTAGAAAGCAAAAAATCATGTCCAGGGAAATGAATGTATCGACCAAATCCATGTCAAGACTAATTATATATGATCTCCACGTGATAGCGCTCCGTCGTTCAACTGGTCATCTTTTGACCACGCGCTTGAAAAGAATTAGATTCGATAGATACAAGCAGCTTCTTCGGTGGCACGCGGTTAAAGGCCATGAAAATATTCTTTTCACAGATGAGAAAATGTTCACTGTTGAAGAAGTGTTTATTAAGCAAAACGGCAAAATCTATGCGAAAACTTCTAAAGACGCAACGCTCCGTAATGGTGTGGTGAGGAGTGTGTTATAAAGGCGTTACATCTCTCCATTTCCGCGAAAAAGGGGTTAAACCCGAGGAAAAAGTGTACCAGGAGGATGTCCTAGAAGTCGTGGTGAAGTAGTTGAGTAGTACTCTTTTCAATGGAGAGCGTTGGCAAAACGTTCCAGCAAAACTTCGCTCCAGCCCATAAGGCAAAAACCAACCAGCAGTGACTAAAAAACAATATTCCTGGGTTCATAGCCGCAGTAGTTTGGCCGTCTGGAAGTCCAGATCTGAATCGATTGGACTACATTTTGTGGTCAGAATTGGAGAAAATGGCCTGTCGAGGATCTCACAGAAATTTGGAGAGTCTCAAACAATCTTTGTGGCTCGAGCACCGACGCAATATCCATGGAAACCGTGCGTGCTGCAATAGCTGAATGGCGTAATCGTTTGAAGGCTTGTGTAAAAGCAAATGATAACCATTTCGAATGAAAACTTAAAATTTTATTTTTTAATACTTACATGATTAAATAAAACTAACTTCATTAAAAAAAAAAGTATTATAATTTCATATTTATAACGGACCTAACTTGTAACAGAACTTATGACAGCACGAAGTATATAAAATATCGTGCATTGTGTATTATGAGATATGTATCAAATGTATTTTTAAATAAATACTACATTTGAATTAAAAGAAAACGATAATTTTTCTGCTGCTTCGTTTTTAGCAATATGCTTAATTTTTCTTTTAATTTTTATTACAGTATTAATTAGCCTTTGCGTACTCTTTCACTCCCTTAAGCAGGAAGGGAGTAAAAGCAAATTTTTATAAGAGAATGTCAAAATTCCCTTGCCATTACTTACCTATCCTTTTATAATTGAATCATGTATATATTTTTTTGACGTGATAACGTCTTATAATTCGATTTAGCTGGCTGCACGCACGAAAAAATGCGTCGTTATTTTGCTCAATCGTCGTTATCTTGCTCATTCGTCGTTATCTTGCCCAATCGTCGTTATCTTGCTCATGCGTGGTTATCTTGCTCATGCGTCGTTATCTTGCTCATGCGTCGTTACCTTGCTTGAGCTGCAAGCGAGAGCGCGGAACAAACGACAGAGCACAATAAGCCCCCGCATTCGGCAACGTTCGACATCTGGCTCTCTCCTACTTGAGTGAGCATATATATGTATGTATATGTGCATATATATATAAATTCACATATTTTTATTTGCATATGCCTTCTTCCTGTGTGCAATGGTTCATTACATTTCTCTGTTGAGAATAGGAGATGATAGGAAAAGTAGGAAATGAAAGGGGGTGTTTCGAGTGTAAAGTGTATTGATAAATGTTTCGTCATTGCATTGTTTTGAAAATTGCAACCATTACATCAGTATTTTCTTATGACGTTGTCAAGTTAAACTATCGTCAGTGAACCGACTTTACAGACAACCTCTTTTTTCGTTCAAAATTAGCTTTATTCATCAACATAATTTCCATCAAGAAAAACGCAATCATTCCAGCTCCACTCTATCATTTCAATATTACTTTTATAGAACGATTTATGTTCTGCCTCAAAATAGGCCTCAGTTTCAGCGATAACCTCTTCATTCGAGCGAAATTTCTTACCGGCGAGCATTTTTAAGGTTTGTGAACAGCCAGTAGTCGCTGGGAACCAAACTTGGCGAATACGGTGGATATGGGAGCAATTCTAAGTTCAATTCATATAGTTTTGCCATTGTTTTGTCTTGATGAAACAAAACCATGGCAAGCGCGGCACCCTCTTTGAACAATGCTTTTTCATAGTAAAATGCTCATGCAATATGAAACCAACAGTTCTTTAACATATTATATATATTATATCTTTACGATGTCAGCTAACTCACGCAACTTCACTTTTCGCCCATTCAAAACCATTTTGTGATTTTTTTTTATGTTTTTTGGTTTACGTTTACGGCCACGTTTGAAGTCAGCAAACCGTCGTTTTATTATTGCTTCTGATGCAGCGGAGTCCTCATAATACTTTTCAAGCCATTGCTTCGTTTGAACGCAATTTTTTTCATCAAGAAGCAGTGCAAAATTAAAGCACGAATTTCTTTTTGATCCATTATTTTGGAAAAAACAAAAGTATCGTCACTCTTAGCACAATAATGAACTAATGAATAGAATATCATGAAATTTTAACAGTTGATTTTTTAAGGTAAGAACTAACTGAAAATGAGTGAGTGCAATAAAACTGGTACCATCTATGGTATGTGTTAAGCCCAGGAACTCTCAGCGCATGTGTTACAAATATTTTTGCTACGGCAATTGCACCGCCGCATGCATACATTTGTATATAAGATCCATACCATATTTGTATGTAGATATGTCATATACTATATGTTCACCTATGCATATGATTTGGTTGAAGGAATTTAAAGATATTGTAACGAATGCATGTCTAAATAATTTTTATCGAAATTGGTAACTAGTCTTGAATTAAAAATATTATTCGCTTTTAATTTTATTGAATAAATTCTGAATAATGATATAAATTTAGGAGGAAAATAAAGAGACAAAATGAAATATTATTGAATGCGTAAAAGTAGTAGATATTAAAAAAAGCTTAAAATTAGAACAGACTCATATGTAACATCAAATGTAAGCATACTCAAGTACATTTAATTTCAGCTTTCACCCTGTTATTTTCCATGTTTTCCTCTTAAATTGTAGTGAACATTTTACAAACTATTTTGAGGGATATTACTGGTTCTGTTACCCCCAAATGACGAACGGGCCACGACTGAACCTTCTCTATCGAATCAACGCTCTCTGACTAAACGAAATGTTGAAGTTTCTAGTCAGCTAGAAGTTATAACATATAAAAGTAGTATTTTATGGAATTGTGATAGTAGAAAAAAAAACTGCCACTTTAAACTTCACAAATAAATTTTCTTTTTCTTATATATAAAAACGAATGTTTGTCTGTATGTCGTCGATGAACTCAAAAATTACTGGACCGATTATTATAAAAATTGGTATATACATATATGTATTCTTCCACGGAGAAGGTTTGTAGAATATGCTCATTGATGCCACTCGCCACCAGGTGGCGCTGCAGAATAGCAGTGGTTTAGAATGAATTGAATATTTGTGTACTGATTTTTCTTTAAAGTTATTTTTCTTAAATTTATTTTAGTTGTTGGCGTAGCAACGCGCGCCGGGTACAGATAGTATAAAATAAAATAAGCATTCAAATAATTCTGTCAAAAAATATTGGGAATTGTTCATTTCAAAAGCGCTCGCTACACATGTGTCTACTTTTTTTGTGCTGGAGTGCTGGTGCAACTATCCTCTATAGTGTCGGAGAGTTTGAGCGTGATCTGTCAATTAGCTTGTTTTTGGCATTTAAGGGGTCCCAGTGGTCTAGAGTTTTCAAAAATCGATTTTTTTTTTTATATTTCGAATATACTGTCAAATTTTTGGAAGGATATTCCCTGCATTTTCGATTCTACAGCCGTTTTAGCAGGTAGAGTCAGATTCGTCACGCGGCGGCATCAATGATCGCGTTTTTCACTCTCCAAACATTAAACTCAATTATCTCAAAACTACTTTTTTCGTCCTACCTAACCGTCTGAAATTTTAATATGTTGGTCACAATATCAATGGCTATCGCCTGTGCAAGAATAATATTATTATTTCAATTATTTCGTATTTTTCGATTAAAAAACTGAAATAAACCCGATTTTTAGAGTGTCAAATTCAAAACCGCGACATTTTCAAGGGAGTTGAATTTCTTTCAAACAATTCATCGGAAGGAGGTGACTGAAGGCATGGTTGAGCAAGTGAATTCGGACCCAACGTTCATCCAGCGCATCATAACAGGTGATTAGACGTGTGTATATGAGTTTGACATGCAAACCAGTCAACAGGCGGTTGACTGCAGTTATCCACATGAGCGGAAACTCAAAAAACCACGTCAAAGTCGGCCAAAAGTGAAAGTCAAGCTACTCGTTTTCTTTTATTATCATGGTGTAGTGTACTTGGAATTCGTTTCAAATGGTTCTACGGTAAATAGGTAAATAATATTATTTGGAAGTTATGCGACGTTTGAAAGAGAATGTGCGTAGGAAACGGCCCAATGTGTGGAAAGAAAACTCATGGATCTTGCACCATGATAACGCCACAACCACCGGATTCAGCCCCCTGTAACTTTTTCCTTTTCTGAGCTGAAGAAGATCTCTTCAAACGCGTTTAAAATGTGCTTTGATGCCTGGACTAATCGTTGGCGAAAAAATAAATTTTGATGATTTAACAATTAATTTCAGTTTTATTGACAGAATGAATGTCGATAAAAGTGGTTTGGTACAATTTTATATTTAAGTGGAAGAAATTTGCCAAAAAGGAAATTAATATGTGCCTGCAATAATCGGGTCTGCTCGTCAATTGATTTACTGTAAGCAAATTAAAGTCAATGTTTCTAAAGTCTCGGTGTGAAAAATAATTTGGTGTGTCGATGTTTGGAAATCATTAGTTAAGAATATTGGGTTATGCTTTGAGATGCCTGGTAACTAGTCTTGGTTGTAGTAAACTGGGTCTTGAAAGTTACTCATTTCGAAAAGATTGATGCTAATGTGTGTAAAATGCGTCGGCCTGGAAATATTAGTCGATTGTAGGCCTAAGGATTCCATACTCAATCTTAGATCACTATCTACGAGCAAGTTGCTTTTAAAGTCTCCTGTTATTACAATATTTTAAGAATTCAATTTTATGAAATCGGAAAAGTTAACATAACAATTAAGCCTATATAATAGGGCTATGAATAAGTTCGTGCGGGTTTTTTCGAAATTTGAAACTTTATTGACGTAAAATGGTTACAAATTTAATATTCAAAATATTGTCCATCGCTTACTACTACTTTTTCCCATCTTTCTGGCAATTCACGGATTCCCTTTGTGAAAAATTCGGTCGGTTTTGCCGCAATCCACGAATCGATCCATTTTTTGACTTCATCGTAATTCCGGAAGTGCTGGTCAGCCAGGCCATGTTGCATCGATCGGAAGAGATAGTAATCGGATGGCGCAAGGTCTGGACTATACGGCGGGTGGGGTAGGACATCCCATTTGAGCGTTTCTAAGTATGTTTTGACCACTTGTGCAACATGTGGCCGAGCATTGTCATGTTGCAAAATAACTTTGTCGTGTCTATCGGCGTATTGCGGCCGTTTTTCTCGCAGTGCTCGGCTCAAACGCATCAATTGTCGTCGGTAGACATCCCCCGTAATGTTGTTGTTGTTGTAGCAGTATCTTCGCCCTGTCAGTGTAGTGTAAATTACCGGTCGTCTTCGTCTAGCTCATCTAACGGTAGGCCCAGGAAACTGGCAGTTTCGACGGGTTGGGTCCAGAGGGAGAGAGGTGTTAGATGAGTGGGTTTGATGGGGCATGTGAAGAGGTGGTTAGTGTCGTGCGGGGTACCTTCACATGCAGGACATATGTTTAGTATGTCGGGGTCGATTCTGGATAGGTAGGAGTTTAACCTGCTACAGTATCCAGAACGTAGTTGTGCCAAGATTACGCGGGACTCTCGAGGAAGCTGGAGCTCTTCGTCTGCGATGGGTGGTGGTTGGACTCCGATAACGGCATTCGGGGGTCGGGAGCTTAGGAAGGTGGTAAGTGTCTCCCGATGAATGTCGTTCATAGCCTGTCTGTATACTGTCCGATCCTGGAGAGGTCTGTCCGTTTTGTCCTGGATCTCGTCCACGTAGTTGAGGAAGTGTCTCCTGATGTGCCTGGGAGGTGGCTCAGGCTCGAGCAGGTGTCTGCATGGGTGAGGCCTACGGTGACACCCAAGCAGAAACTGCTTGCCGAGCATTTTGTTATGCTCCTTAACCGGGAGCATGTGCGCCTCGTCATGTAAATGGTAGATAGGGGACATCAGGAGACATCCTGTCGCGGTCCTGATGGCAGTATTCTGGCAGGTCTGAAGCTTCGTCCACTGCGTATCACTGGTTCCAGGCGACCAGACAGGCGCGGCATAGTTCAGAACCGGTCGGCCTATTGCTTTGAAAGTCGACAGCAACATTTCTTTGTCTTTGCCCCAAGTGCTGCCGGCAAGCGACTTGAGGACCTTGTTGCGATTCTGTACTCTCGTTGCAATAGCGGTTGTGTGCGCCGAAAAGGAGAGCAAGCTGTCAAAGGTGACTCCCAAAATTTTGGGGTTGTTTATCGTCGGAATTGGGGTATCGTCGACGTGTACCTGAAGTGGCAGCTTGACCTCCTTTGTCCAGGCGGTAAATAGGGTCGCCGTGGATTTAGTGGGAGAAAGTTTTAAGTTTCTCGCAGTGAAGAAGCGAGAAAGGCTGGCGAGGTAGTCGTTTACTTTTGAGCATAGGCCATCAATGTCATTGCCCGACGCCATTATCGTGCAGTCGTCGGCATATGAGACCAGTGAGACTCCCTCTGGTGGCTGGGGGAGTTTCGAAATATAGAAATTAAAAAGCAAGGGTGAAAGGACACCACCCTGCGGTACTCCTTGCTTTATTTTTCTCTGTTTTGAGGTTTGGTCTCGAAATACTACCGACGAGTGACGACCACTCAGGTAGTTCGCGGTCCACCTCTTCAGCCCTGGCGGGAGTGTCGACTGTAAAATGTCATCTAGTAGCGTGGCGTGGCTGACTGTGTCGAAAGCCTTTTGTAGGTCCAACGCTACTAGGACAGTCCTCTCGCAGGGGCGGTTTTGGTTAAGGCCGCGGTTTACCTGGGTGTTTATGACGGTGAGTGCCGTGGTGGTACTGTGCACTCTACGGAAACCATGCTGGTGTGGGGCTGGAGTCAGGTGTTGAGTGAGGAGTGGGAGTAGAAGGGCCTCAAGTGTCTTCACTACTGGGGAAAGGAGAGTTATCGGACGATAAGACTCCCCTTGGTTGGCGGGTTTCCCAGGCTTCAGCAGTGGGACCACTCTCCCTAATTTCCACTTATCAGGAATGATGAGAGTGGCCATAGACAGGTTGAAGACCTTTGTGAGATATTCTACTCCCAATGGACCCAGCTTTTTCAGCATCAGCATGTTTAGTCCGTCGGGGCCAATGGCTTTTGATGGTTTCATGTGTTTGATGGCCCCCTGAACCTCGTCGCTGGTGAAAGTAAGCGGTGCACTGTTGTAGGGCAGTTTGTGCAGCCGTCTGGTGGCACAACGTTTGGATCTGTCGACCGGAGGATGCAATATAAATTGCCGGCTAAAATAGCTCGCGCATCTCTTCGGGTCCGACGAAGTACGACCGTTGAAGGTGATATCCACCTTGTCGTTGTGCTTCGTCGGGTTCGACAGGGACCTTACGGTGGACCAGAGCTTGCTCACACCAGAGGTGAAGTTACAGGACTTCAGATGCTCTACCCATTTGGTCCGCTTATGTTGGGTGACCAGTTGCCGGATCTCCAAATTGAGATCCTTTATACGAGGATCCCCGGGATCGGCCTGGCGTAGACGGTCACGCTCGTTTGCCATAACGGCTGCTTCGGCTGGGAAATTGGGACGTAATTCCCGGATCCGTCCAGCAGGTATGAAGCGAGCCGCGGCGGCTGTAATCGCCTTGCGGAGTGCGCGTTCGCCTGCGCGCACATCGGTGGGAGTGGGTAGGGCTGCGAAGATGTTCTCAGTAAATTCCGCGAATCTGGTCCAATCAGCTTTGTTAAGGTTGATATATGACCGGTGATCCGCGGAAACAAAATCGGCGGGTCTCTCGATCGAGATGATAATGGGCAAGTGGTCTGATGCAAGCGATAGCATAGGTCGCCAGGTTATGCTATTTATCAGTCCAGCGCTAGCAATTGTTATGTCAGGCGAGCTGCTACAATTGCCCACTACCCTAGTGGGGGCGTCGTCGTTTACAGTGCTGAACGTCGAATCGTCTATCTGCTCTGCCAATAGCTGTCCCCTACGATCATTTGGCAGGCTTGAATGCCAAAGATCGTGATGCGCGTTAAAGTCACCTACTACCAATCGGTTTTCTCCCTTGATGAGCGCACCAATATCGGGGAGATATCCTGCCGGGCAGCAGGTGACAGGGGGTATATAAATATTGTAAATTTCGAGCTCGGCATCGCCTGACCGGACAGCTATACCTTGACGTTCTAAGGTGCTGTCCCTGCGGTCGATGCCTTCATCAATAAGACGATACTGCACTGAATGGTGTACTATGAACGCTAGGCCACCACCGTTGTCTCGCTCGCGGTCCTTTCGGTGCACGTTATAGCCGTCCCTGGTAATCAGGGGGGAGCTAGCGTGCAGTTTTGTCTCTTGGACCGCAGCTATCTTAATTCCGAACCGACTCATGAAGTCGACTATCTCGTCAATCTTACTCGTTAGTCCGTTGCAGTTTAGTTGCAAAAGCTTGAAGCTTCGCGGGAGGGTCGTCGTAATTCGGGGGGTGAGGGATGCGTGATGTTGTCTGCGTTGGTCCTGCTGTGCGTTCCGCAAAATGGGGAGTGGCCTGATGTTGTCGGGTGGCCGCGCCACGGGGGGCGGTTGCGGGTGCAGAGCTCTGCAGCAGGGGGCAACGTAGTCGCGTGTCCACTCACGGGTGGTGTGCAGGCCGGAGCACCTCCGAAAGTGACACCAGCCACTGCAAGAACTGCATTGGACAGTTGTCAGGTTCCGAGGTACTACGGTCTGGCACACGGAGCAGACTGTGCGGGGGACCAAGAGCTGCTGGTTTGTCCCCGCACTGGGGCAGGAGGGTTGTGGGTTGGAGAGGGAGTCGTGTTGCTCTTGGGGGCTCCTGGCCGTTGAGGTGTTGTTAGTGGCGGCAGTGTGATGTGCCGGCACTGAGGGCAGTGTCGCCGTAGAGGCGGTGACCGCCTGTGGGCGGGAGCAACACGTGGCCACATACCTTGTGGACCACTCCCTGTGAGTCTTAAGGCCTGAACAGGTCTTAAGATGGCACCACCCGTTGCACTGGTTACACCTAACCGAGGTGGAGTTCGGGTGGAGCCGTTTGTGGCAAATGCAGCAGTAAAATACTTCAGGTCCGGGGTTGGGTTCGACGCCAGCCCGGAAGAGAAGTATTTGGAGCAAACTGGCTGCAATGAGTTGCTCCTGTGACGAAAGGTTTTGGGTAAAATACGGTGCACTAGACAGGGCTAGTGTACTGGGGCGGCAGCCCTTGGTCGGGAATAAAAACCCGAGTCATTCCGGTAACGTAGAACCGGCTGCCATGGGAATGCATCCCCCGTAATCGTTTCATTCGGTTTCAGTAGCTCATAATACACAACACCCAGCTGGTCCCACCAGATACACAGCATAACCTTCAGGCCATGAATATTCTGCGCCGACGTCGATGTTGAAGCATGGCCAGGGTATCCATACGTTGCCCGACGTTTTGGATTGTCGTAATGGACCCACTTTTCATCGCCAGTCACAATTCGATGCAAAAAACCCTTTCTTTTGTGCCGTTGAAGCAGTTGTTCGCATGCCATAAAACGGCGTTCAACGTCTCTTGG
This sequence comes from Anastrepha ludens, assembly GCF_028408465.1. Taxonomy (NCBI): domain Eukaryota; kingdom Metazoa; phylum Arthropoda; class Insecta; order Diptera; family Tephritidae; genus Anastrepha; species Anastrepha ludens. The sequence goes on from NC_071500.1 coordinate 74,670,473, forward strand.
CTTCAATTCATACGGCACCCAATGGCCTACCTTTCGGATCATTCCCATGGCTTTTAAACGTTTGGAAATGGTTGATTGATCAACTCCCAAAGTTTTTGCAACCTCTTCTTGCGTTTGAGCCGGATCTTGATCGAGCAATTCCTCCAATTCGGTATCCATGAACTTTGGCGGCGCACCCTCGCGTTCTTCGTCTTCCAAGCCAAAATCACCACTTTTAAAGCGTGCAAACCACTTCTGGCACGTTCGCTCAGATAGAGCATGCTCACCATAAACTTCCACCAAGATACGATGACTTTCGGCTGCTTTTTTCTTCATATTAAAATAATGAAGAAGAATTCCCCGCAAAAACACATTATTTGGCACGAAATTCGACATTTTCAAGTGTGGTAAAAATATTGTTGTTTACGCTTCAAATAAAAAACTTATACTGACGTTTGTGCCTTACGACAGTAGCTCTCCAATGAATGTTTGGAAATGTGGATCGATGGAATAATAATCAAGTTACGCCATCTGTTGTAAAACCGCACGAACTTATTCATAGTCCTATTAATATACTATATACATAACGACAACGACGTCAAGAAACAATTTAAAACATAACAGCATAAATATAAACAGCAACATCTTCTCTTCTTCTTAATTGGCGCTATAACCGCTTACGCGATTTTGGCCGAGTTTAGCAAAGCGCGCCAGTCGTTTCTTTCTCGTGCTAACCGGCGCCAGTTGGACACACCAAGTGAAGCCAAGTCCTTCTCCACCTGATCTTTCCAACGCAGAGGAGGCCGCCCTCTTCCTCTGCTAGCACCAGCTGGTACCGCATCGAATACTTTCAAAGCCGGAGCGTTTGTATCCATTCGGACGACATGACCCAGCCAACGTAGCCGCTGGATCTTTATTCGCTGCGCTATGTCTATGTCGTCGTAAAGCTCATACAGCTCATCGTTCCATCGTCTGCGATATTCGCCATTGCCAACGTGCAAAGGTCCAAAAATCTTACGCAGAATCTTTCTCTCGAACACTCCAAGCGTCGCTTCATCGGATGTTGTCATCGTCCAAGCTTCTGCGCCATATGTCAGGACGGGCATGTTGAGAGTCTTGTAGAGTGTTAGTTTTGTTCGTCGAGAGAGGACTTTACTGCTCAGTTGCCTACTTAGTCCAAAGTAGCACTTGTTGGCAAGAGATATTCTACGTTGGATTTCAAGGCTGACATTGTTATCGGTGTTAATGCTGGTTCCTAAATAGACGAAGTCTTTTACAACCTCGAAATTATAGCTGTCTACAGTGACGTGGGTGCCGATACGCGAGTGCGCCGACTGTTTGTTTGAAGACAGGAGGTACTTCGTTTTGTCCTCGTTCACCACCAGACCCATTCGCTTTGCCTCTTTGTCCAGTTTGGAGAAGGCAGAACTAACAGCGCGGTTGTTAAGGCCGATGATGTCAATATCATCGGCATACGGCAGCAATTGTACGCTCTTATAAAAAATTGTGCCTGAGCGATTAAGTTCTGCGGCTCGTACGATGCTCTCCAACATCAGGTTAAAGAAGTCACACGACAGCGAGTCACCCTGTCTGAAACCTCGTTTGGTATCAAACGGCTCGGAGAGGTCCTTCCCAATTCTGACGGCGCTGCTGGTGTTGAGCAACGTCATCTTACTTAGCCGTATTAGTTTTGCGGGGATACCAAATTCAGACATCGCGGCATACAGGTAACTCCTTTCCGTACTGTCGAATGCAGCTTTGAAGTCGACGAAAAGATGGTGTGTGTCGATTCTCCTTTCATGGGTCTTTTCCAAGATTTGGCGTATTGTGAATATTTGGTCGATGGTAGACTTTCCAGGTCTGAAGCCACACTGATAAGGTCCAATCAGTTGGTTGACGGTGGGCTTCAGCCTTTCACACAATACGCTCGCTAGAACCTTATAGGCGATATTTAGAAGACTAATCCAGCGGTAGTTGGCACAAATTGCAGGATCGTCCTTCTTATGGATTGGGCAGAGCACACTTAAATTCCAATCGGCAGGCATTCTTTCATCCGACCATATTTTGCATAGAAGCTGATGCATGCACCTTACCAGCTCCTCGCCGCCATGTTTGAATAGCTCACCCGGCAGTCCGTCGGTGCCCGCGGCTTTGTTGTTCTTTAGCCGCGTTATCGCTATTCTCACCTCGTCATGATCGGGTAGCGGAACGACAATTCCGTCGTCAACGATTGGGGTATCGGGATCTTCACTTTCTCGGTGACATGCGCAGCTGTCACTGTTTAATATGTTCGAGAAGTGTTCCCTCCATAATTTAAGATTGCTCTGTACGTCAGTCACCAGTTCGCCGTCTTTGTTCTTACAGGAAAACGCCCCGGTCTTAAAACCTTCTGTAAGCCGCCGAACTTTCTGGTAGAATTTTCGGGCGTTCTTCCTGTTGGCCAGCATCTCAAGCTCTTCGCACTCTCGCTCTTCAGCAACATCACCACCATCATAATTTGGTAGATTATTTTAAGCATTTATTTTTTGAATATGATATCCTGTATGTGTTCGTCGCGGCAACGAGTTAAATATTCCATTCGATCAGTCCAATTTTGGCCTTATAGTGCCAGTGGTGGCTTGAATATTGCAATAAATCGATTGTTAAGCGCGCTGTATGGCAAGTTGTTCCGTTTTGTTGGAATGCTTTGCTGGATTAATTTTTGGAAGCAAATAGTTGGCCAGCATGGCTCGATAACATTCTCCATTTACTATAACATCATCTCGAAAGAAATAAAGACCGATGATGCCGCCAGTGTTCTACGAACCGCGCGAACATATTTATTTTTTCCTCAATTTTGGAAGTGTTGCTCTGGCGTTAAACGACTTAACTTGCTAAATCATATTGAACAGAAATGTCAACACAGTTTGCCATTCTCAGCTGTGAAATCATAGTTATCGATATCGAAAGTTCTCATGCAGCCGATATATATTGGAATTCGTAAACTTAAAGTTAAGTTGAATGCGCACGTAAGTTGTCTTGAAATGAATGCCTTATTTGCTAAGAATGCGCAGCATGGTAAATAGACAGCCTTTGGAACTCATCGATTTAGAGTCTAGTTATGCCTTTTCATATTTCTAAACTAACAATTTCCGAAGCTAACTATTTGTATATAAAATTTGCAACCACTTAACCAAGCTATTTTTTTACAGAGATACTGCGCCTCAACCCTACCGCAATGTCATGTACGACCGCCGTGTGATACGTGGATCCGTATTTGGTACTCAACAGCTTTTGGTAAGCACAAATTCTGATATCATTTGCTATACATTCCATCTCAAATCCTTTAACTGCAATATTCTACCCAAGATTAAAGGCTCCAATGTAAGATAAAGAAATATTTTGTATGGAAACCTCTTTTTAATGGTTGTATAATCAAAGGCACAAAAGTAAAAAAATATTATATGAGATTATTCTCCGATATTTTAATTTTTCGATTTTTACTTCAGTTATGTCAAAATTCAAACTGCATTCCGAAATCCGGTAATCGTAGTAACAGAGATCGGTTTATATGCAATATTTTTTAAAACCGAATTTGCTAATTTTTGGTATATACAGGGTTTGATTGAAAAGTAATGACCTTTATTTTATTAATCAGTTTTATTAAACCTTTTGGCTTATTCAACTAATATTCTTCAAAATAGGACCCTTGAGCGTGAATTCACCGCTGGTAGCGGTCCTTCCACTACGGGAAACATTTTTTAAACTCATCCGCCGGAATCGCGTTCAATTCGGCTGTCACAGTTTTTTGGATCGCCTCGGTGGAGCCGAAACGCCTCCCCTTCAGCTTTCTTTCAGGCGCGGGAACAAGAAGAAGTCCGGAGGGGACAGGTCTGGGCTGTAGGGAGGGTGGGGAAGCACCGGAACCCCAATCTTGGCCAATGCAGAGGTGCAGAGGAAGGCGGTGTGCGCCGGCGCATTGTCGTGATGAAGGGTCCAATTGTTGACGAGGTCGGGCCGAACCCGGACGACGCGGGTTTTCAGCCGAAGGAGCACTTCTTTGTAAAATGCCGCGTTTACAGTGCTTCCTGGGGGTACAAACTGTTTAGCTTTACGCAAAATTTGATCGAGTAACGTTGCTCCAACGATCGCTGCATTTTCGCCACTGCAAAATCCTAACACACTTTTAAAACAGCTTTCACGCGCGGAGCGATGTTGACTGCACCGCTGTTGCCAGCGAACTGGGACCGGTTTCTAGTGGAAGGGGAAGGCCAACGACCATTTTCTCCCACCAGCCGATTCGGTTGATCGCTTGGCAGACGCTCCGCGCGGGAAGGCTCATTAATTTTCAATCAAACCCTGTATAGTCAGAGGCCCGAAAAAATGATGATTTCCAATTATTTTTTTAATAGTCAACTGCTTTATTTTACAAAAACAAATAAATAGTAAATACACCATGTTTTGATTTGACTTTAGTAAAATTAAAAAATAAAAATTAATAATTGCAAAAGTTATCGCTATTTGAGAGGAGCCCGTTTCTCCAGAAGTCCCTTGCGGTGATCATCACAAGTCCTTGGAGTTTCATCTAAAATCAGTATGAAAAGAAAAATTAGTCGGATTCACTTCGAATTTTCACACAATATTTTTAAGATATTATACTTTAAGAAAATGCAAAAAAAAACAACATTTTTTGAAAATTCTGATTACCCCTAACCCCATAAATTAGTAGAAGTTTTTCCATGTTATTGCTGGAAATGCGTTGTCGTTTTTCTGAAAAAAAAAATGTTTTATAAGCAGAGAAACTTAATGGTGCATACTTAAATTTTAACAAGTGTATTTCTGCCATTTTATCCGTGACTGAAAAATATAAAATAATTTGTTTGTTGGTGCATCCTTCTTCACTTATTTAACTACTAAATTGGCTACTACTAGTTGGACGTTCAGCTAGTTGCATCAAATGTAGCTGTCACCAATATCTTTTCATATATTATTAGTTTTCATTCCTATGAGGTTCTGTTTGTAGTTATTTATTTATTATTAAATGAGGCTGTATCATTAAGGCTTCTTAGTCTGTTACAATAGATCAACGTTGAAAGTTTCAAAGTTCATAATCAATTATTTTTATACAATGCAAACTTAGAACTAAAAATGTAGAAAAAATAACTAAAAAATTTAACTATATATGTATGTATAATTAAAATATAATATATATGTACCAAGTTGTTCTATAAGGTTTGCGGTTCGATAGAAGAGGGCATTGCTACTCAATTTTGTTATGTTTGTACATCCCTCATATGAACGTACATATGTGAAGTTTCATTTCAATCGCCAATTCATTTTTTTATTGCAAGTCATTTAGTACCGACGTGCCACAGTATTTTCTACAAAGGGAAAATTCACGTATAGTGCGTGGATTGAATTTTTTTTGGAAGGTCTAAAAGCAACGGAAATTTATATACGAATGTTGAAAGTGTATAAGAACTTTTCGCCATCAATTAGTACAATTTAAACGTGATCATACAAGCATTGAAGACGATCCACGACAAGGACGTCCAAAAACAGCAACAACGCCAGAAATCCTAGAAAAAAATATTATACTAGATGCCATATTGAAAAATCGTCAAGTGACTGAAAGAGATCTCATTGGGCAGTATAAGCAATATTTTGAATGAAGTATTGGGTTTCAGAAAGCTGTATGCACAACGGGCGCCGCATTTGCTAACAATGGAACAACAACATATTCGAATGCGACTTTCTCAGCAACATTTTGAGCGTTTTCGCAAGGATAAAGTTGATTTTATGCGTGGATTCATTACTATGGATGAGACTTGGGTCTATCACCATGATCCTAAATCAAAACAGGAGGGTAAAGAATCGTTCTTCCGCTCCGAAATGAGTTCGTATCCTGAAATTGGCCAAGAAGTGGTTAACAACAGTTTTTTGGGATGCGAAAGGGATTTTGTTTGTGGATTACTTGCAAACTCTTAAACAATAAATTCTGAATATTATTGTAACTTTTTAGACTACCTAAAGGACAAAATTCGTGAAAAAATTCCCAGTTTGCAAAAGAAAAAAAATATTTTTTATCAGTACAATGCACCGCATCACAAGATCATTTTGACAATGGCTAAAATCAATGAATTAAAGTTCGAATTGTTGGAGTATCCACCGTATTCACCAGATATAGCCCCTAGCGACTTCCCAGACTTAAAAAAGTTCATGCGTTGAAAGCGGTTTCCATCAAATGATGAGGTGATATTAGCTGTGAAGCGTATTTTACATCTCTTCCAGGTTCTCACTTCAGGTATGGAATTCATAAATAAGAGTCGCGTTGGAACAAGTGTACTGATCCTCAGAGAGACTGTACTGAATAATAAAGTGCATTTCAAACTATAAAATTGTGTTTTTCTTATCGAATCGCAAAACTTATTGAACAACCTAGTATATATTAGGTATACATTTGTGTAACAACATTAAGACGCACGCCACAAATAGGAAGAAGAGTTCGGCCAAACACCCAAATACTGTTATATTTAGCTAGCTTTCCTCTAGCCTTTAATGCTGTAAACACCCCTGAAAATAGTAGGCCGCGTAAAATAGTATAAATGTTACTTACAACTTTATTAACATGGAAAATTTCCAAGGAGCGACTCCTATTAGAGTAACTCTTTTTCGTATTAATATTTACTCCGCAGACTAGAAACAATTTCAACATAAAAATATGTAAATAAAATGTAGACATGTAGACAGAAGAGAACGTAGGTTCGAATCTCGCCCTCCGGTCGCCCCTCGGCAGGCAATGGCAAACCTCCGAGTGTATTTCTGCCATGAAAAAGCTCCTCATAAAAATATCTGCCGTTCGGAGTCGGCTTGAAACTGTACGTCCCTCCATTTTGTGGAACAACATCAGGACGCACACCACAAATAGGAGGAGTAGCTCGGCCAAACACCCAAAAAGGGTGTACGCGGGTGTATAAATAAAATGTAGTGTAATTTGTTAGTGTAATTTGTTTGTTAGAAAGTACATATGTACTCGTATCATCAATTATATATGTAAATCAGCCATCTTGTATGTATATGTGTTTAAAACTAAATAAGGCCTTTGAAATAAAAAGCATTACAGTAATATCTCGATTTAAGTAAACAGAATTTTCAGTATTCCATATGACTACAATGTAGGGGTGTGCGAATCCCATTCGATTCGAATCGAATCGAATCCTAGGATTCGATTCGATATTCGAGTCGAATATCGAATAGTTCGAAATATTCGAATAATTCGAAATATTCGAATAGTTCGAAATACTCGAATAATTCGAAATATTCGAATAGTTCGGAATTTCCGAATAGTTTGAAATATTCGAATAATTCGAACGATTTGAATTATCCGAAGAAATAAAATCCTAAACAGGTTATTCTATTATAGTAATTCTACATAATAAAAATAAAATAAATTTTCTATCATTTAATTATCGTTGAATATAACATTTATCAATAACATTTTGAACAATATAAATAATTATAAGCTAATACACTTTTCTAATTAAAAATTTCTTTCTAAGAATACGTTTGCTCGCGTGTCTAAATAGAATAGCGTTATTTTATTTAAAATTTCGATATAATATTCAATCAAACATAACGAGTTATATTTTTATTTAAAAATAACAACCGAGCAACATTATCAGGTGATAATGAATTGCGCTTTTCAGTCACAATGTCTCCAGCAGTAGAAAACAGCCTCTCACTCTCAACAGACGTAGATGGAATTGGCAAATAACGTCGAGCCAGCATTGATAAGAGAGGATATTTAACTGATTCTTTTTTCCACCAATGAATAGGATCATCCCAAGGATCAATATCTGCTGAATACAAATATTGAATAAGTTCTTGATCAATGTCTTTCTCAAGGCGCAAGGTTACTGTTTCTTCTCTATTAGCTCGTCGCTGTTTCATGAAGTCCCAAAACTTGGTGGGTTTGATTACAGGAGGTTCAGCAACAGTTTCATGTTCGTTTTCAAAAACAGTATTAAAATACTATTCACAGACTTGATAATTCTAGTCCTTGGATTCCGGGACAAAGTTAGGACTCCAAGTATAGTTGCCATCAACCACCAAATAGTTCGTTGATAGTGGCTGTAGATGCACTTGTCATGTAAAATAATACTATATGTTTGGAAAAGCCAATTGCATTCGGCATTTTTTTGATATGAAATTAATGGTATTTTATTCATGAACTTTAGTATTATTTTTTCCTTTCCTAAGCAGATATATGTAGCTTCCAAGTATAAACTTGAATGTACACTCATTAAAATTAGAAAACAGGTTTAAGAACAATACTGTAGTGGAGAATTGTAATATGCATAAGAGATTAGTGATTAACCATTCATCTAAGATAGAAATCATTTCATGTGTCGATCGATACGTACGATTAGAAGAATCGATATCATTTAAAAACCTATATCAAGTTATTTAAAACTACTAATTCTATAAAAATAATGATATCCTAACCAAAGATTAAACAATGAACTTTAAGCCATGTTAATTTTGCTTTTATTAGACCTGAAATCTTCAGAAAAATCGTTTAAAAAAATAAAAAAAAGCATGCACTCAGTTAAATATTCGAATTATCTGAATTATTTAAACTATTCGAATTATTCGAATAGTTCGAACTATTTTAACCATTCGAATAATTCGAATAGTTCGAACTATTCGAATAGTTCAAACCATTCGAATATTTCGAACTATTCGATATTCGACTCGAATATCGAATCGAATCCTAGGATTCGATTCGCTTCGAATAGTTCGAAATTTCGAATATTCGCACACCCCTACTACAATGCATACTTAATTCCATTCCGTACTAAAAAAATTATGATAAAAAATGTACATAAACACATTGAAAGTATAAAATAAATTAGCAATTAAGAGTTATTTCGACCTATATTAATTTAAGCACATTTCAAGTGTCAAAAAGTATGAGAAATGGAATGAAGTTCCAAATTGGAAAATTTGTGATATAAAAATATAAAAGATGAGAATCGATCAATATGTGTTTAAACGACATATGTAAGTCATGACAACGTTGACCAAGCGAACGGATTCCGATATGTATTACTGTATCTGAATCGCCATACGGGTGTAAATATAAACGTATATTCTTTCCCGACTTCCCCTTATATTTTTTCCAAATCTGTTACATAGTTAACTTTTCGTTTCTTTATTCTATCCCTTTAAGGAAAATTCTGATCCCTTCGATAAAGCAGCTGAGATTCGTCGACGCCACGCCATTCGGAAGCAGAAAGTTTGCCGAAATCAACGTAATGTTCTTGGTACACCTCCACCAGTCAACGGCCGTCGGCATGAAGTTATTCAAACTGAAAAATATTTGGAAGAGTTGGTGCAACGTCCTCCTGAGTTCTCGGTGGATACACAAACCGATTTATTCCTCGAGAAACCACCAGAGCCTCCTTATGTTCCGGCTAAAGTTGGTGTTGATGCAGCCACTGAAATTGACGATGGCGAACTCTTCCACTTCGATGCTGAGGCACAGCCTATAATCGACATACTAGTGGATGCTTGCATTGAGCAAGGAATTTTGGAGGTGGCGCACGAACAGGATATTACAGCTCTTCGGCAGAAGCAAGCCGAGTATTTCTAACTGATAATTTCACATTTGAGTATCCTTATAAATATTTATGCTTTCGTTGCAGATTCCTTGCCCAACGTGAAGCCGAATTAGCAGAACTACGCCGCCTTGAAGCTGAGGAGCTACGCTTACAGGCTGAAAAGGTGCGCCGTCTACAACAAGATGCTATCACCAAGGGATTAGATGAAGAAATGCAGAAGAGCGTAACTGCTGCCAAATTATTGCAAGGCCATATTGCTGGTTTACTACCAGAAGTATTGGACAATCTTGAACCGGCTACTGATGCTGCAAAGAAAGAACATCTCATGAAGACCGTCGCTCCATGGCTGACTGTCGAAGTAGCAGAAGAAGTTGGACATATCGTAGACTCGCGTGAGATTCTGACAGTCATCATACAAGAGATTATTAAGCAGCGTGCTACTGCGTATGCTGGTTACAAGGAGGAAATGCCACTGGAAACACTAATAGAGCGTGGCGAAGACGTGATAGAAGAGGAGATGAAAGACGAGCAGTGCACTTGTGAATCGAGCGATTTGAGCACTAAATGTGATGACTCGTCGAAGAAGGTGTGATTATCAGAATAAGTTTATTTCTATGAGGCTCAATTACTTAATCCTCGATCTTTGTACAAACGAAATTAGTAATCTTCATGAAACAACTTTTCTGTAAACCTACGCATGTAATCTTACAAGCTAATACCACCAGTGGATACGTAAGATATGTTTTCAGGTATCTTAAAAAATTGTTAATAAAAAATTTCCATTGATTAAATTATGCACGCGTGTCAGATATCTCAGGCAATCATCAACATGAAAACTAAGCTATTGATATTGCATTGTAATATTATTTATTAAATAGACATGATTTAGTCCAAAAGCCCACCGTAAATATGCATTATGATCGACCAACAAAGTAAAATTTACTCTGTTTCAATCCACAAATAGCACTCACAGTATCAATCCCAGATATCATTCAGTGGCTGGGCTGAGTATATTCACAAATACATTATTTCTCGCTTAAAACACGGTTATAAGCATTTCCCGCTTATAAGGATTAGACAAAGTTTAAGAAAATTTCACCTATTTAAATAAACTAAAAAGCAAGATATAAGCGTCCTGCTTATAAGTATATCCCGCTTACAAGCACCGAAAATCTGGTTATCTTCCCGCTTATATATTAGTATATATTGTAATTAAATGTTGCACGGCCTGGGTACACTCAGAATTCAATCGAAAATTACATGGTTTTTTTTAAGTACTAATTAACCAATTCCTACTTAGTATAAATATGAACGAATGAACCAAAAGTCAGTAGCACTGTCTATTGATCTCTTTGCACTTGGAATTTGTGCATATACATACATACATATATTTCTTCAAATAAACGAGATCTCAATTAGTTCTTATTTTGAATGGAAACTTATTCATTTCGCTGGGGTAACGGCAATAGAATCCTCCGCTCTCATTTCACACTCGTCCAATCAGTCCTGGTTCAGACCATAGATGACTAGATGCGAAACTCTTTTTGTGTTCTGAGTCACCGAATTTAGTGTTGGGTGCTTTGGTTTCGAAGTAAGCCTGTATCACCCACATGTATATATATATACAATAAAAATAAACAAAATTAGTATAAAATACATAAATAAGCAATAAAAAAAAAATCAAAAATTAAGATTTAAATGAAATCATCCATAATGGAAACATAAAAATAATAAAGACAAAAACATAATTATAAAGAATTACATAAAATTTGAATATAAAATAAAAATTGGACAACAAAAACAAATTTGTGAAACAACAATAACAATAAGTAAAAGCAAAATGAAAGTAAAACTAACGATTAACAATTAACGAAGATAACCTTTAATTTTTTATAGTTTAAAAAATAGTCAACAAAAGTAGGTTTGCAAAATATCCCAAACTTAGTTGATCACAACTCAAATTCAAATGAAAAACGAACTATTTTGGGGGAATTACTTTTGGTGCCTTACTTCTGGCAGCCCGCCAATTCGTTTATCAGCTGTTTATCAGCCCATGAGTGGTAACGCTGCTAAGCCTTAAAACGAGGTTCTGGGTTCGCTCTCCCACAAAATGTGAGAGTTTCGCATCTTATTATCTATGATCTATGGTTCAGACGGTAACAAAGTAACAAGCGCGGAGACTAAGTTGATTTTTTTCGTAAATCACCAACAAAATTTCAGATCTTTGGTAAACACCACCGTCCCTCCGTCACAACCCACATGTCGTAACCAAATCAGCTGATTCATTGAGAGCTGGTTAACAACTGCATTCTGTACGTCGTGCTTATAGCGAGGATTATAGAGGATGTGAATATACTTACATATAAATACATATGCACGGTCAAAGCTTATAAACTGAAGAAAAACTTTTTACTTTGTTGGTCGATCGGAATGAATTTTTACGGGGGTCTCAGTCTAATTGAGATTGAAGTTGATGATTTGGAATTAAAATTAATTTTACTGATGTTTTTTAAACTAAATGGAGAAATTCTATAGTAAAAAAATTATGGTTAATTTTCTATGTTACAATATATTATCATACCAATATTACGAATAAATATTATTATACACATTTTGTAGTTGTTGTTTATGGGCATATCGAATCATTAAAATCAACCAGCGCAATGGGAAATATGTATGAGTGATTACTCTAGACTTCTTCTCTTATTAATTGGCGCGATAACCGCTTTCGCGATTTTGGCGGAGTTTAACAAAGAGCGCCAGTCGCTTCTTTCTCGTGCTAACCAAGTCCTTCTCCTCCTGATCTTTCCAACGCAGAGGAGGCCGCCCTCTTCCTCTGCTACCACCAGCTAGTACCGCATCGAATACTTTCAGAGTCGGAGCGTTTGTATCCATTCGGACGACATGACCCAGCCAACGTAGCCGCTGGATATTTATTCGCTGCGCTATGTCTATGTCGTCGCAAAGCGCATACAGCTCATCGTTCCATCGTTTGCGATATTCGCCGTCGCCAACGCGCAAAGGTCCAAAAATCTTCCGCAGAATCTTTCTCTCAAACACTTCAAGCGTTGCTTCATCAGATGTTGTCATCGTCCAAGCTTCTGCGCCATACGTTAGGACGGGCATTATGAGAGCCTTGTAGAGTTTTACTTTTGTTCGTCGAGAGAGGACTGCTCAGTTGCCTACTTAGTCCAAAGTAGCACTTGTTGGCAAGAGAGATTCTATGTTGGATTTCTAGGCTGACATTGTTATAGGTGTTAATGCTGGTCCCTAAATAAACGAAGTCTTTTACAACCTCGAAATTATAACTGTCTAAAGTGACGTGGGTGCCGATACGCGAGTGCGCTGACTGTTTGTTTGAAGACAGGAGGTACTTCGTTTTGTGCTCGTTCACCACCAAACCCATTCGCTTTGCCTCTTTATCCAGATTGTAGAAGGCAGAACTAACAGCGCGGTTGTTAAGGCCGACGATGTCAATATCATCGGCATACGCCAACAATTGTACGCGAGGGATAAGCAATAAATCCAGAAAAATTAATCTAATCGTTCACATATGGCAGGTTATCTACAAAATTGACCATCAGCAGTCAATACTGTTTTGAAAGGTTTTTCTTCATAGAAATAAATTTGGTGGAATAGTTTAGTATTTTTTATTTGTTTAATTATTATTAACAATTTTTCGACTTCATTTGTAAGAAATAGCTCTCTTTATTTATCTTTGACTTTTTTTGTACTGATTTATATTTATTCACTGCATTTAAAGTGAATTAATAAAAAAAAACTTCAAATTCTTTGGAAAAACAACAACGAAAGCAGAATGCAGTGCGTTAAGCCATACTGCACCACAAATATTCATCGAGATTAGTACGCAAGAAACCATTGCTGTCTGCAGAAAATATAGAAAAACGCATGTCTTTTGCTTTGAATCACATTTCCGAACCAGAGATTATTGGAACGACGTTATATTTTGCGACGAGAAAAAGATAATCCTGTATTACAACGATGGACCGACTAGAGTGTGGCGCAAGCCTTTGACAGCTTAACAGAATCGAAATATAATTCACACTAGGCCGGGTGGATTTGTGGGGAGGCAAAAAAATCGCCCATTGCTCTGAAAATCATATTCTAGGGATCAAAATAAGAAACTTTGCCGAAGGAACCATACCTCTAAAACGAATTCTGATGTCCCCTAATTTGGGTCGAACTTTTTAGTTTCTTTCCTCATGTAAAGGCCAAAAATGGTGATATTTTGAAATGATTGTATGGGGAACCCCCTAGGGGAGTTCCAAAGGGTGTGCCACTGGCATGGGTCGGATCGGCCGTCCAAAGTTAGTGGGGGTCGGTCATACATTTGGACTCGATTGGAGCACTCTAAATGGGTCAAAGTGGGATTTTTCGTTCGACCCAAATTGGGGGGCATCAGAATTCGTTTTAGAGGTATGGTTCCTTCGGCAATGTTTCTTATTTTGATCCCTAGAATACGATTTTCACAGAGCAATGAGCGGTTTTTAAGTTGACCCGCCCTAATTTACACGGTTAATCTTGGAAAAATTAAAGTTATCGTTTGGGGGTGCACTTCAAGTAAACGAGGAGGAGACTTTAAGTTTATTGACGGCACAATGAACGCCAAATAATATTTAAATATATTAAAAAAAAAATAAGTCGGCATTGCTAAAAAAGTAAGGTTTATCACTGAGAATAAACCAAATTTTAAAGTTTACCAAGATAACGGATCAAAGCATAAGGAGCATAATGTGTTATAAATACACAAGCTCAGATTCCCGACATAAATGTGATTGAAAATTTCTGCGCCTTTTTGAAGAAAAACATCATAAAAGACATCCAAAGAATGCAGCAGCATTAAAAGCGGCAATGATGGCCGAATATACCGAACGTAATTGATACATTCCATGAAAAAGCGCCTGCAAAATTTTATTAAAATAAACAGTTATAATACCAAATATTAAATTAATAAAAAATAAAAAATTTACTCTGAAAGATAAGTGCAACTTGTGTGAGTTGTTGTTCTTAAAAACAGGGACCAAATCCGCAAATTGTTACACTAAACTGTTTTAATCAATATGGACTTTTTATTTCAAATATGTATGAACCTCTGAACCACTAAATATTCATCCAATAGACTACGTACCCCTGTAGTTTTGCGAATTCAATATATTCCCATCTTAATGGGAAAATAATTATTTACAGTCTGTTATATATTAACATATGTAATTTTTGTACAATTATTGTCTATCATGTTCTGTTACCAATGTAAGAAGAATCTGTCATTATTATTTTTTTTGTTTTTTTAATTACACTGTAAATATTATAGTTAGATCAGTCGGTGTAGGTCGCTTTAATCTTCGTTTGATAAATTCTGCCGGTACTATTTTACGTATTTGTTCGTTTTGGTAGACTGACAATCGCTGTATATGCTTAGTGCTACATTTTGTGTTTGTTTCTTGGATTGTGTCTACCTTTAAGTAATTGGAAATAAACCAACCAGCATTTCTTATATTTCGTGTATGAGCTGAAGATTTGTGTTTTTAGCCGTTCCCTATATTTTTATTCTGTATTTCCAGATAGGATTGTATGGTATACTCGTAAGTGATAGTTTATAAAGTGAAATTTTTGATGCTCGTCCGATTAGCCAATTTAATTGCCGGTACTTATTCTTAATTTAATTCCTTTTGTTAATGATATGCTGTTTCCATGTTAGTTTTTCATCAATAGTTATTCCAAGATATTTTGCTGCTAGGCAGATTTTTATTTTGTTGTTTTTTAAAGAAATATTATATTTTGATGTCTTTTTGTTTGTAAATATAACTTGTATAGTTTTGTCTTTATTAACTTCTATACCCCATTCGTCAAACCAGTTTACTGTATTGTTTATTAATTTTTGAAGTGTAAAGGTCGCCAGTCTTTCGTCATTGCTTGATGCCATTAATACAGTATCATCCGCGAACGTTGCTATCATCGCATTGTCTGTTGTCGGAGTTGGCACATCTGCGGTGTATATTGGATATAAAAGAGGATCTAATACACTGCCTTGCGGTACTCCAGCTGTAATTGGTAGGATATCGGAATATTCGCCTTCATATGTATGTATGTATCTTAGTAGTTTTGTGGAAAGATTCGTTTGAGCTTATGCAAAAGTCCTTTAAGCCAAACTTTATCACAGGCTTTTGCAAGGTCCAGGTATACAGCTACACAATATTTTTTGTCATTCATATCGTTAAGTACAAATAAATAATATAACATTTATCTTGCTTTACAATCATTTGTCTGAAATAAAAGAAAGAAATATAAAAATATGGTTGTTTTTAATTTGTAATTGGTGAGACAAATGTTTAGTGACAGAATGATCTAAGTTTAGTGATCTAGGGTTAATGCAAATATTTCGTTTTTAATATAACAATTCAAATACCAACTAATTATGTTGTAATTCTTACTAAAGACCTAAAAATTGTCTAAGTAAATTATAAAAATTGTTTTTGATGTACAATATATAATATCCGGCACAATGATGTTCATATGAATGTACGCTGGATTTCTTGCGTAATTGTGGAATATATGTGTATATTCACTTACATGTACAATATCCAGTCTTTTCATTGAAGGACAGGGAGAACGCGATCGCAGCGAATAGTTATTGTTTTTTATGATTTCATTAACATTATCTGCTCTGGTTTTCTCATTTCATTAACATTCTCTGCTCTGTTACAACGAACCCCCGACAGATGCCGCCAGAGGTGGTACGGGGAACTCCAATGGTAGGTTGAAACCTAAGAATTTATAAAACTTTGTCTTAGCTAATGTATTGTAGCATACTGGCAATGGCGCCATCTAGATTTGAAACACTTGGTATATTAGTGCTCCCACATTAATATTAATATTTTACTTATTTAGTTATTTACTATTAAAGTCAAACACACAACCATGGGTTATGTTTACAATTATTGACTTTAGAATAGTTTCCATAATTAAATCGTAGGTTAAAAGATTAACAGTAAAATCAAAATTAAAATTAAAGTTACAGCTAGTGGTAAAGAAGTTGAAGTTTGAGAAGGTATTAAAAAAGGAAGCCAGGTAAAAATAGTAGTAGTAGGAGTTGGGATTAATTGGAATAGATTGAAATAATGAGAAATCATTTGAGTATATTCAGCAATTTTCGGCAAGGTAGCGAAGCAATTTATGTTTGAAGCACGAGTTTTCTTTGATACGTTTAATTTTATGATACGTATAATACCTTACGTATTCCAAACACAAAGTATTGAAGTTCAGACATCAAACAACTGCATTAACGACTGCAAGTTTAACGAACGGCAAGACTTTGAAAACATAAGTCGTTCTTTAAGGTATCTGGGTTCTTAAGTATTTATAATCTTCTGGAGTAAATCCAAACATTTAAACCTAAGCAAATCGTCAAAAGATACGGAAGCAATTTTTCGCAAAAACAGAAATGTGGTCATAACGTTTTTCACGGTAAACGTATCTTGTAATGTTGTTATATAAAACATTAAGCTTACTACGGCACACACTATATATATATCTCACAACCATACAGTAACGTTGGTAACAAATATGTTTTAGCTGGTAGCAGTCGATTTGCCTATGGCAATAAAGATGTGGTTGCTCCATGTCAAAGTTCTATTAAATGTAACTCCTAATTTTTTAACAATGTCCCCATATTTAATCACAGCGTCATTTAGTGTGACTTCTATATACCTATCGAGCTTGAGATATTTATTGTATATAACGATACATTGGGACTTATCAGGATTAAGAATTAATCCGTTGTCAGAAGCCCACTTGCTTGTGAGTCTCAAGTCAGAATTCAAATTACTGATGCAAATACCAATGCAGCTAATGGGACAACTAACATATAATTGAATGTCATCGGCATATAAGTACATGGACATCACTATATTTAATCACACTAAACAAATCATCAATAAACAATACAAATAAAAGAAGGAGAAGGATGGTCGGTTCTTACCATGGCCGGTTTTTATCATTGGCTGGTTTGTGTACAAATGGTAGAAAACGCTCAAAGAGCGAGCTAACGTTTTCTTTAATGAGGCTAATTTGCTCATTACTAGATATTAAGTTACGGTTACTTCAACGCCAGGGTGGACAAGGGAGGCAAACATTCGGAAACGGACAGAGGCTGATCGACTTCGCCGAGGCCTGAAACATGGTAGTCGCAGCACCAGATTCCAGCATAATACGATACACCAAGTTACCTGGCTGTCTGTTAAACGAAAAGCTGCAATTACAACAGACAGCCAGAAGATTCGCCACTCGACTCTCACTCCTGCGGTTGGTACGTCGCGGAATGTCATGGTGCCGCAGAAAATCGGGCGGAACGCGAGCCATGTGGGCTCGCTACCGAGAGCTAAGAAAAGAAGAGGGACGTATTATCCGAAAGAAGAAACGAGAGATCGAAATACGTGAGTGCGAGGAGTTTTAGATGCTGGCCAATAGGAGCAACGGTCGAAAATTGTACCAGAAAGTTCGGCGGCTTACAGAAGGTTTTAAGACCGGGGCATTTTCCTGTAAGAACAAAGGTGGCGATCTGGTGATTCACATCCAGAACAATCTTAAATTATGGAGGGAACACTTCTTGAACCTATTAAATAGTGATAGTTGCGCATTGCACAGAGAATGTAAAGATCCCGATACCCCAATCGTTGCCGACGGAATTGTCGTTCCGCTACCCGTCCATGACGAGGTGAGAATAGCGATAACGCGGCTAAAGAACAACAAGCCGCGGGCGCCGACGGACTGCTGGCTGAGCTATTCAAACATGGCGGCGAGGAGCTGGTAAGGTGCATGCATGAGCTTTTACGCGAAATATAGTCGGATGAAAGCATGCCTGTCGATTGGAATTGAAGTGTGCTCTGCCTAGTCCATAAGAAAGTTGATCCTGAAATCTGTGTCAATTACCGCGGGATTAGTCTTCTAAATATCGCCTATAAGGTTCTAGCGAGCATATTGTGTGAAAGGCTGAAGCACCATCACCAAACTGATTGAACCTTATCAGTGGGTAACGATCCGAGTCGATGTTGGGTGCTCGGATCGTACGTATATCTAATACACTAGAAGCGAGTCTTCCATCTATCAAAACATGATCGATCTGGTTTCACGTTTTTCGATCAGGGGACAGCCAGGTAGCTTGGTGAATCTTTTTATGCTGGAATCTGGTGCTGAATACTACCATGTATCGGGCCCCGGCGCAGTCGATCAGCCTCTGTCCGTTACTGGATGTTTCGTTGTGTAGGCTGAATTTTCCGACTGTGGGACTAAAAATTCCCTCATTGCCCACCCTGTCGTTGAAGTCACCAAGCACGATTTTTATGTCGTGGCGGGGCAGCGCTCATAGGAACGTTCCAAGCGCTCATAGAAAGAATCGTTGGTCGCATCGTCCTTCTCTTCCATCGGGGCGTGGGCGCAAATTAGCGAGATGTTAAAAAATCGCGCTTTGATGCGGATTATTGCGAGACGCTCGTCCACCGGAGTCAATGACAGTACTTGGCGGCGAAGTCTCTCTCCCACAACAAATCCGACACCGAATTTACGCTCCTTTACATGACAGCTAGGGTAGACGTCGGAAGGTCCAATCGTTTTCTTGCCTGTCCCGTCCATCGCATCTCTTGGATGGCAGAAATTTCAGCCTTTACTCTCACGAGGACATCAACCAGCCGGGCAGAGGTACCTTCCCCATTAAGGGTCCGGGCATTCTGGGTGCATGCATTGTTACTGTTTTCATTGGGGGGGCTTTTTAAGTGGCGTGTCCCAAACCCAGCGCACAACAAGCTATCCTGGAATGTTTCGCCTTCTCACGTTAGCTCACTCCCGAACGGGTGTTTGGAAGCTACCCAGAGGATACGTGGGCTAATCCCGGACGTTGTGAGCTGCTTTAACCATATGCAGAAGAATCGTCCTGGCCACTCCCAAGTGAATGGCGGTCAGTAACTTTCCCCACTTGCGTGGACTTCTACACATGGAACCATCACGTAAACCGCGAAATTTGAAAATTCACCTCATTTTTTTAACACAGCTCGTATATGGCCAAAATCTACGATGACATTTAACAAAACCCCAGTTATTACCATCAAAAGATGAGACTTGGATGTTGTTTTCTTATCAGTAAATTAAATATGTACTTACCCTCGTTATGATATGTACTGTTCGCTTCCGCCAGAGTCGACGCTATACAAATCTGGATGGATGAAAGTCTCAGGACACATAACAGGTTTTCTACGGTACAAACATGTTCCTACTATATACGGAGAAAAGGCTAGCAAAAGCCAGACCAACAATGTGTACTTTCAATGTGTACTTCAAAATTGATCAATGAAAGGAGTTTTATAAGAAAGTGGATGGCGCTCAATAACACCTGAGGGATTTATAGCGGGTGTGTCGAAGCTATATGTGTGTAAAGTTACCTCTGTTCAACACAAATTTTCGGTGTAAATTTAACTATGCTTTCCAGTTAAACTAAGTTAGAACGCTCAACTGAGTCTAAAAATTATCCAGTTAAATTAGTACTAAAAAACTGGTCCCAACTGTGATAAAAAGGTGAGGTGGAATTTTAATTGTATAACATGCGGGGTCATCAAGTTCGATAGGTTTTTTTGACTTTAGTACAATAATTTGGCATGTGTCAAACTTTATATTAATTCTAATAGACCTGAGTAGATGTTGTTCTGCTACACACCACCTTCGGTAGATTGCATTTTTTATCCCCTGTTGTTAGGTATTTCATGCATTTTAAATACTTAAGATACACAGACAGGTCGCATGCATCGTAGATATTATTTTGATGTTTCATTTGATATTGAATTTCACAAAAGATCGTGATTATTGTTCAGTTCGAGAATTTTTGATTTCGATGTGAGTATTAGGCAGGGTAATGGATAACATTGGATGGTGTCCATTTGATTACATTTCTGTTGATGGCGCTTTACCGTGAAATTCCAATTGAGTATGTAGAGAATTGACAATATTTCACCGTAAAGCCAGCGAACATTTTGTTAAAGAAATTCTTACAGTTCCAAAGAAACAAAAAATAAATTACAACTCGATCAAAAAAATTATAAATATATTAGCAACTGAAATTATGCATTCAATAAAAAAGAATTAATTTTTGATAACTGAAAAGGAAAACGAAATGGTAATCAATATCTCATTAAATTCGTGAAGAGCCCGTACAATAAGTGCATTGGACGCGAAATTCTTTTTGAGATAAAAGGAGTAAGAGCTTCGTAAAGTCATCTTAGGAATAAGAAAATTATTGTGTTGTAAGATAAATGTACAATCAATATTTTGAATTAAATTAAACCTACAGACAACGATGGAATCGACCTCCTGGTTAATAAACAGGTTGAGAGGGTGGGTGTGAGAATACATGCTTCTGCAGAAGTGGTCTTGATGAAAAAGAGATGATTTTACACCTTCTGTACAACTGCCCTGCTCTATCCAGACACATTTATCGTAGAGACATTTTCAATAATGTAGAAGATCTCAGCCCGGTCGAAAACATGACCTGAACCAGAATGGTTCATATTGGTTAATTTTGACATACTAAAACATACATATTTTTTCACTTTTTTAACCATTACTCCTAAATCTTATTGCATTTGGAGAGCCTTTCGAAATTATTTCAATAACTAACATGGTTATGAGCACTTCGTAACGGTAATATTTTTGAATTCACCAAAGCAAGCAAGACAAAATATGAAAACAAAACAAATGCTTCTCTCAGTTGTCAAGAAATAGTTTTTATATATGTACATATGTACATACACTTCTATTTTCGGCATCGTTCGCTAAGAACATTTCTTATACCGTTATTTCAATGCGATACACGCTCATTTAGCTGGAAGAAATGTTTCCTGTTGCTATTGGCGAAACAATTGTGGAACAACATCAAGACGCACATCACAAATAAGAGGAGAGGTTCGGCCAAACACTTACCATAACATAAGTGTACGCGCCTATTTATTCATTGGCGGACACGAAATTTAACTATTATTATACTTACATATAAGGCGCGCACCTGTGTACAAGGATATTATAATTTTGTCGAAATAACGGTTGTATGTAACACAGTAAAGAAATCTTGCACATGCATCAGCTGTCTGTTAGTTGGCTAAATGACAGTCCAGAGTATTGTTTAATAGTGCGCGGAAGCATTTTGCCAAATGGCGCATGATCTCACACCAAAGCAGCAACAAGTCAGACTTGAGAGAGCGAAAGAGTTGCTTCGCTTGGCCGAAAGCGGTCAATTCCCGAACATTGTGTTTTCTGAGCAATTCGTAAATTCCCAAAACGATAGAGTTTATTTGACCAACTTGTCATACGAGAATTTGAGTCATCGATTGGCCACCAGGATGCAGCACCCGTCACAGATAATGGTTTGGGCTGCTATAACCGCAGATGGGCGCTCTCCAATCGTTTTCGTCGAGCCTGGCCTCAAGGCAAATGCGAAATATTATCGGGAAAGTACTCTAGAGATTGCTTTGAAGCCGCGAACAGACAAAAATTTCGGTGGCAGACCATGGACGTTTCAACAGGGCTCGGCATCGTCTCACAAAGCTCGGGTGAATGAAAAATGACTAAATTTTGGACCATTTTGGAGAGCAAGATCTGAACTAAAAGATTCACCAGTCTCGAGCCGCTGAAAAAAGCCATTGTCCGCGAGTGGGTCAAAATACCTGCAAATCACATTCGGGCAGCTTGCGATTCGTTTCTGGACTGTCTTAAGGCCATAGTCAAGGCAAAAGGTGGTCATATCGAGCAAATGTAAATTGATTCTTAATTTTGTATTATTATCACACATTTTTTACTTTTTATTGAATATAAGTAATTTTCGAAACTAAATTTATGGTATTTTTAATTGGTTACACTCGAGTGCCGGACCCTGTAAATTATTTATAAGTCCGTAGAAGAAAATAACGTTATTCCGTTTAAAAATAACACAAAAATAAAAACTCAGCAATTCAGACCCGACTGCCAAGAAAGTATTTTTATATTTGCAGTTAATAACTTTAAGTCGACTTTGTATACTTTACTATGTATGACTACTACGAGCATCTATAGCAACTTTTAGTCTGCTTCTAATAAAATGAATACATTTTTGAACATTATAGTTTATGTCTTTTGAGTGTTTTTTGCAACTTTTTCTTTAAATATGCCCACAAATTTTCTATTGGTTAGGGCTGGTGTATCCAACATTTTGTTGCAATAAAAAAACCACATTCCACCATATGAGTATTAAATTTTGAATCATTGTCCTGAGGTTCGTTGTCTACAATGAAGCCAAACCTTATTGCACTGTTTGTCAAATGGCTTGTAGAATATTCAAATCTTGTCGCGCATCCATTTCATCTATAAAGAGCAAACCACCCATTTCCTGACTGAATGTTTGCCAAATTCCACTGTCAGTATAGTTTTCCGCCTATCCAGTGCTTTAAATAGCTGCCGCCTTTCCAGTGCTTTTAAATTGTGTCTATCGTTGTAATACAGACTGATTTTAGGCTCATCGCAGAATATCACATCATCCCAGTAGCTATCTGGTTGAACTAGGTACGCTCTAGCGACAACCGCCTCTCAGTATGCTGTTTAGAGCGCAGAGGCTTCTTTCGAGCGATTCGTAAAGTACATTTGCAATATGTTTGCAAAACTTGGTGAGCTGTTTCATGAGAAACTCCGACCGCACACTCATCTCTAAACTCACTACCATGATTTATTCTCAACAAAATAAGTTCGACGTGTTCAGATATTTTCCGTGATCTTGCACTTGCAGACTTTGACGCCAGCTTGCTTCTAAATATTTTTTGCACGATTTGATATTTAGATCAACAAATCACTCTAACGATCACTTTACGACTGATTGATAACTAAAGCTTCTTTTGGAATCTATGACGTCATATCGACATAACGAATTGCAGGTTGGCACAAGGACTGTTAACGACCAGGCCGACTCTGAGATACGTGCATGTGTTTGTGAAGCACTAATCCACTGAATAAATGCCTCAGTTGCCAATGTGGTTATCCATCCTCCGTCGAGCGGAATGGCCGGAATAGGTATTTATGTGTGCGTTTTGGGAAGAACAGTTTCTAAAGAGTGGAAAAAACTTCATCACTTTGGACTTGAAAGTAAGACTGCTGTGGAGCTTGCCGCTGCCACCATGAACAAGAGTGTGATGCTTAGAGCTGAAAACATGAGATGAGTAATTTGATTGAAATTTAATTGAAAAAATTCAAAAAAGTTGCATGAAGAAAGTGTTTATTGTATCAGATAATTGTTAGGGGGGAAACATCTATTAACGGCTTCCTGCGTCATCGTTGCACCACATCTCTTTGTAATTCGTTCAGCGGGGGGTCAACGTAGTAGGCTCGTATTTATATGTATAGACCGCTAAGATTAATGAAATGTTTCCATTTGTCTCCTTGTCTCTGCAGCATCAATCACTTTAATATATGCAAGTGTTATTTGCACCTGTGTCCCAGTGGACATCCAAATGAGGCGCTAACACCAGAAAACATCAAAAACATCCACAAAATCGTTTTGAATGATCGAAAAGTGAAATTTAGTGAGTTAGCTGACACCGTAAAGATAATAGAAGAACGTGTTGACTTTATATGGCTTTTTGTTCTATCAAGACAACGCACCCTGCCACAAGTTAGTTGAACATCGAATTGCTCCCAGATCCGTCGTATTCGCCAGATTTTGCTCTCAACGACTACACACAGATCTACAAAAAATGGTCACCAGTAAGAGTTTTCTGTCGAATGAAGTGATCTATTTTGAGGAAAAAGGTAAGTCGTTCTACAAAAGTGGAATTGAAATTTTAGAGCGACGCTGGATTGATAATTGCGTTGTTCTTGATGGAAATTACGTTGACGAATAAACCTAATTTTGAAAAAAAACGTGGTTTCTTTGTTAAGCCCGGGGTTTTCAGCCAATATGCTACCTGTTTTTTTAGACAAAATCACT
Organism: Anastrepha ludens; assembly: GCF_028408465.1. Classification (NCBI taxonomy): domain Eukaryota; kingdom Metazoa; phylum Arthropoda; class Insecta; order Diptera; family Tephritidae; genus Anastrepha; species Anastrepha ludens. The sequence continues at coordinate 74,695,061 of NC_071500.1, forward strand.
GGAATTTCTAAGTTGACTGTAAAGCTGATACATGAGGTCCTGAGGCCAGTCTGGAGTTAACCGGAATAGTTTTTGGAACTCTCCTGCAGTCAAATTGATAGTATTTTACACATCTCGGAGTAAACGTCGATCTACAGATTGAGGACCTTTCTAACCGATAAATAATAAGCCAAATACCTAATAATATTGTAATAATGTAATTTCACCGGTTTATATTAACCCAGCAATTCTTATTTATGTTTTCGATTAGCTTGCGATAATCGACTTGTTAACCACAACAGCTGAGTTTGTCTCATCGATTTTCGTTATGTAATGGGTTGCCAAATAGCAAAATCGATAGCAATGCGGATATCGTTAAAATATGTTAGTGAATTCCACTACTGAGCATACACGCAACATGTAAAGTTGGATGGAAAAAAGGTTCCAGCAGAGCAGTTGGCAATATACTCGTACGTATGGCTGAAGAGCCCTTCAATAACAGAAGCACCAGCATCATCGCAAACAGTTTCCTCTCCAACTTGATGACCTGAAAATTTAACATTAACTATAAAATCTCTATTATTATCAAAACAAAATAGTCTTTCATATCACATATCACATATTGAATTAAATTAAATATACTGTAGATAAATAAAATAGATTTCGTTTACCAATACACTTTAATATAATTGAAAGGCACAATGCACACGCTTAAATATACAAGGATTTATTTTTGTCTAAATCAGAAGGATATTCTCTTGTTTGCCAGTGGATTGAAAATCTGTGGTTTTCTAGCATAAAAAATGTGAAATACGCCATTTTATTCAAGTACGAGATTACTTTCATTTACTCTCAGTTCAGTGTTAGAAGAATAAGAAAATAATTATGTACATTTAACCACCAGCTTTGATTGCCTCGACCGCAAAATCTGCATGCATGTATATGTATACGTACGAGTACTTGTAAACATACATACATATGTATATACCAATTGTAACACAATGCACAACAGGCTATTGAGTTGTGTGAAAATGTATTATATGAGTACCTCTCCCTGTAGGGAACAACTGAAGTTTTATAATAGACTTCTTTCTCTCTACTACTGGCTATTTTAGTAGACATGAAAATTTCCCAAAAATAAAATACATTGACTAAATGTAAACTATTTTCTATCAGAAAGATACAGATAGCTAATAATCTGGAATTGGAACGATTCGAGAAAAACATAATTTTTAGAAGATTACCGTGCGAAATGTACTGACGAGAACTGTCACGTTATCACATTTCTTGGGAGGATATCAGAGGGTATCGCTGCAAGATTTGTTATACATACATACAAAGGCTATAAGAGCCCTGTAGTACGACCAGTTGCAAGATACCCATTTTGACTAGCACTTTCTCATGGCCCTGTAACCTTGGCCATTATCAAATTGTGCCATGTTAAAAGACATAAAATAGAATATTTAATACGAGTTCAAAAAAGATTAGGAAACACAATATTAAATATATATGTATATAATAAATCTAGTTTAAAAATTTTAGTCAGCGAGAACTAGTGGTAAGCTAAGTGGTGAGCCCAGTGGCAAACCTGCCAACAAGAGGTAGTAAATGCACATTTTACACTAAAGATAGTTATCCCATAGATGCTGTTGTTGCCCTACGCTAGCAGAGCGAAGTGTAAATGTAAACTCATCAACGAAGACACATTTCGTGTGGCAAGTTGATTTTTTCTTGTCAGACCACTCTGGCTAATTAGCAATTGTTCTCTCTCTCTCTCTTCTCGGTAAGGTTGCCAATGAATTGCAAATTAATTTGAAAGTTTACTAATTTTACCTAATATATTTGAATATAATGAATTAATGTAGTTATTTCACTTCCTACGAGAGCATCGCAAAACTTTAGCTAAGAAAGGACGGAAACTTATTCCCATACCTAATACATAAAATACATCTTGTAAGCAAAGTAATCAATACCAGGTTGATAATGTTTCAAGCTCTCCCGTATTAAACGCAATTAGAATTATCTCTATAGAAGCTCCGGCAAACAAATGCTCCCTAAGAATATTTTGGTTTTCTCTGGCTGCAGATTTCCTCATGAATCTAAAGTATTCTTTGATAAAGTTATAAGTGATTCCTTTTCATTTTTTGGGAGGTTCCTTTGGGGAAATAAGGAAATAATTGTTATTTTTATTTAATCCTACTGACTACAATTTATTGTAAGTTAGTAATAGTGAAGAGAAGTAAAATTAAATGTTTGAGAAAGGTGAAATAATATAAGAATAGAAATTTAAAAGGCATATGAGACGACTCGTTCAAAACGGACTAGTTAAATTAAATTAAAAGAGTACGATATATTCCGTTATCATTTGTTTTGCAATTTTTGAAACATAATATATTAAGTATTTTGTTAATTATCCTCATATTTTTTGTAACGCAGGAGCCCTACAGGGAGCTTTCGGCTCTATTCGGCAAAAATTAAAACGGCGTTTAGAGAAGTTAAATTAAAATCTTTATAAAAAAACTTACAAACTAAATGCTTATAAAAATAAGACAATAAAAATTAATGTGTTCTTATTATGCGAAAAACGATTTTCTATTGTCTTTTTTGGTTTAGTTGAAAGAAATCCTGCTATGTCTTCTTTGATCACGCGTGGATCACGTTTAAAAATATCATATTTTGTTAGTCGTTTTGGACCACGATGCACAGAATATAAAGGTGCCGCCGATTTCCTAGCGCTATTCCGCTCCCAGTGAATTTGACAGAATCGCTGTGTACGTGAAATCCCACTTGTGCAATTTATTCGTGTGTCGTTTTTATAATTTCTTGTTCCGCATTTCCACATTTTTCTCACACAATTGCACCAGTTTGACGTCACACCTTTTGCCACGTACGAGTTCGCGTTTGGCCTCCAGTGAATGCTTTCAACTTGTACTATATTCACCCTACTCTTTACTTACTCATTCGTGAGAATATCGATTTTGTGCAATCACAGTTCGGCTTGTCAGCTGCCTCGGTTTTGCTTTAGTTTTTCACTAGATTAGTTGTATTAGTATAATTTTTATTGCAGTGTAGTACATACATACATTCTACTTGTACAGGGTCCTTCAAGTTCGATTTGTTTTTCAATATCTATAATTTAAATAAATATTTTGAACGAGAATTCAATGTCGGTTCGTCGACGTATTTATGATAGTTGCCTAATTTATTTATAATAAATGATATTTTGCAAATGCTCTCCATATGCACTCTGACAGATATCGATCCTCTTGGTATTTAGACATAATTAGAGCTCAACAATGTCTCACCGATTTTTATGCTTCAAATATTTTATTAAATTTCTTAAATCGATCGACAATGACGGTAATGCCCTTTGAAGTAAATTGACTGTTTCAACTGAATACAGCTATGCCACTTTACGTCAATATCCAGGCGCTGCTAATATGCATCGTATATACCAATTGCTGTGAAGGCCGTCAAATTGACAGCAGCGTTATCCTCAGTTGAATTATCGGCATGAATATGTCTTAAAACAATAATCTAATAGCGGTTGCCCCTCGGCAGGCAATAGCAAGCCTCCGAGTGTATTTCTGTAGGTCCCTCAATTTGTGGAACAACATCAAGACGCACACCATGAATAGGAGGAGGAACTCGGCCAAACACCCAAAAACAGATGTACATATGTATATATATATATATGTATATATATATGTCTTGCCCGAGCCAGTAAAATCAAATGTAGTTTTCGGAGATTTTAATTATTGTTTTTCGAGCGAGCTTCAATTAATTTTAGTTATTTGTAGATTTTATACTTAATATCTGTCTGAAGAGACGTCATCGATCTGTGGCAGCTTCCAAAATAAAACTATGTTAGAAAACTCGAACTTTAAAGTCCCTGTGTACATATATATACCTATATGGGGTAGTTTTTCTAGACGTACAGAATTTTCTCCTAAATAAAACCCAAAAAAATAATGCAAAGGTCGATATTTTGACTTTATTACAATATATTAGCTTTAAATTTTGATGACATTTACTTTTTATAAATCATTTTGGGCATATTTATGGCTCAATTGACTGCGTCGAATCAGAACCATCCTATTGGTGACATTGTGTGCTAATTTTTCCGGCATAACTATTCATAACGCATTATGCAATAATGCGTCAAATGTTGGCTTTCAATTCTTCAATCGTAAGTATATAGTTGGCGTTTCAGCAAAGGAATCGAATCACTTCATTTAGGCGGTTGATTTCTTACATAATTCAAACACCAAAAGCTATCCCCCAAGTGCTTTAAGTCATATTGTTTTAGAAATAAATTCTTACAATTTCTTATATTTTATTAGAAATGATCGAAAATGTTATTGACTTTAAAACACACCCGTTTCATTCATATCCTGGAGCAGGGCTGTGTGCCCAGCGCTGTACTGAATGAGGAAGGAAAGATTGGAAGCTATGAAATGCAATTCACCACAAACATTGGCATTAATTATGCATACAATGCCAAATTAACTAGGACCATTCAAGTGGTGAGGAAATATATTGGCAGCGGCTTTAGAGGACAGCTGAGTGTGGAAATGCAGGAGCTTGATGACTATTTCTTATGATACGTAGTTGTGAGTTCGGCATGCGGTCAACAAGAACTGAATACGAATATTTGCGGTTTGAGCGGTTTTCGCAGTTCAAATTAACCGATTGGTGGTAAAGATCAAGTTGCTGCTCTTACTTTGTCTACTACCAAAATTGGCTGTTATCCTATTTAATTGTGAATGCAAGGGTTTTGGTATATGCAGCACAAGCAAGCGCAAGATGAATACTGAAAAAACTTCTGCTAAAGCATTTTGGTAAAAATTAATTTCATTGGTTTGGTCTTTCCTAGTTATTATCGCCTGCACGTAGATCGTTTTATTTGGAATAACACTTGTTCGTCTAAGTTGCCAGTGATACAATTGGTTACGGGTATACAATTCATTTGCTAACACTTACCCATATCCAAACGTGGTTAATATTATCCCCCAGACAATTACTTTTAAATCGGAAGCGCGTATATCGCAGTCTTTTAGAGGTTTATTTCCATGAAATTTATGAAATTTTTAGAAATATTTGGAAGCATTTGTGAACTGTTTCGCGGATGTATTCAGTCATTGCCTTTTGTACGATTTCAATTATTGCTGTTTTATGTGGCAAGTGACAATTCACTTAACTTGGTGAAAATGTCTTTTGTTTATTCTTCGGATTTGATCACACTCACACGTGAGGCGTTGATGATGCTTATCTATATGCATCCGAAAACAAACATCGGCACACGCATCCATAAAAGCCTTGGTGTGCAGGTAGCAAAGAATGAAGAAACATTCCTTTTTCGATGTTTATATTTATGACCTTTTCGTCCTGCCAAGTGTTTTAATATTACCAATAAACAATTGTACATGTGAACAAACCGTTTAGGATGGAAGCAATATCATTTCGTTCCTTGCTATTGTAGAATAGTTTACTTGAGTGATGCCGTGTTGAAGAAACACGTTAAGATATAATAACGTTCAACTATTCCCTATGTAGCAGAAGCTATATAGAATTTCTGCGTAATTGTGTGCAATGGGAAAATTGTAAAAAGTGAAAGTGTCACTTTAACGATATGTTTGTTTGTGAAATGACTGATCGTCTTGTAGTTTGGTGTGCCACACTGCTGGATATCAGTGTGTGTGGCGCCTACGATCGAACAGATTTTACGGATTTTAGACTATTTATATACCCAGCGCATTAATAAACCAAGGTATATTATATGTATTTATTGATCAAATAATAGTTAAAACTAATTATGAAATTAATTTAGTTTCAATGGGCTATAGTGCACTGCGACCTCTCATGGGATCTACTGTGCTTGAGCGTAGCCAATTATTGAATACTTCTAATGAATTTCAGCACTTCCCCAGGCTTTTTGTTCCAGATTGCAAATGGATCCAGAGTCACATCACCTAGGTGAGTGAGACTTCGTCTTGAGAGAGCAGCGCATTCGCTCGGAAAAATGGCATATTCCTGATTTTACTAAACCAAGTAATGATAACGAAGACTATGTATAATGCCGCGAACAGTACCCAGTGAGTCTTCTCGATGCTCTCCCATAAGGAAGTATAGATTGTTTTCCTTTTAAATCCAATGTTATTTGAATTCCACGTCCTGTCAATCGTCGACAATTTCTTTAATGTGAGCTTTGGTAAGCTCGAACACCCTTTCGTCCAAGGAATTTTGATGTAGCGTTAAATTTCGATAGTTTACCTATTCATTGCTCTCAAGTCCTGGTATCCAGCGCAACAGGGTACAGCGAGCAACAAGCTTAGATGTTATTATGTGAGACTGCAGTGAGCACAGGTCTGACTGACTGCCTGAGAAAATAGAGACGCGCTGCGAAATAGAGGCTCTCTGCCACACATTTCTATGACATGTATGTATGTATCTTCGTTGAGGGATAACCGCCCATTGATATCGGGTTTTTAAGGTTTTGCCAAAGACATCAGCACCAGTCCTACAAGCTACTCCACTAGCTTCGGCACATCAGTGCTTCGTAACATATATATGTATATGTAATGATATTCAATGGTGAAAAGTAAATGAAGAGGAAAAATATATACATTTTTGAGTTAAAAAGTGAACCATTTGGTAAACATTTATTGTTAACCAACGCAGGTAAGCAAAATTGAACTTATTTCCTGTTGTATAATGTTCGCCACCGTAGCCGAATGGGTTGTTGTGTGATCAGAAGCTAATCGATGAGTATGGCTACTTACTGGAGCACCTGGTGTTGTTTTTATGTGATGCTACTTTGTATGTGAAATGTGAGTAGGTACACCATCGGGGCGTGAAACTCTGTAGTTTTGTCGATAAGTCGTTGGTTTTTGAGGAACACGAAGAGGTTGCTATGCGAAAGTGAATCAGGCCCAACGAGACGTTTGTTACTAAGAAGCGCCATGTCAGCGCTTTGCAAAGGCGGATGTTTATTAGAATGTCGAAGGTATGCTTTTCATTGGCTGCTATGAATTGGTAACCGGTCGCTCCTGAAGTAGTGTTACCTCTGTAGGGGTCAACTGAGACTGTGGAGGTCAGATGCATTAAAAATTGGGTGTACAAGGGTCGGTCTGTAATGAAAAGGGGATACGATGGTTGAAGAGAGTCACTTTCCGGCTCTAACGCACGGCTCCTGGGGTATTTGCAAACGGTGTGGTGGCAACATGGCTGCCAAGAGATGGTCTGAGCACATCAGGCAAGCGGTCTGCAGTTCCCCCCATTCTTGTAGTTCTTCTGTGCAATGTGCGGGTAAATATGCACGTATTTGGTTGGGTAGGTGTGAGAGTCACCTTGTTCTTAGTACTTCGTCACTGATGTCTGAAACTAGACTACGAAACACTCCCTGTCCAGCAGCTGAAGGAGTTTTATGTTGAAAAGCAAGCGATTATCGTTGTATTTAATTTTTTATATGAATTGTGTGCTGGTAGATTCAAAATAATGTCTTCTGCGTTGTTTTTTACATTATGGTTCCGGAACTGCGATTGGGTTCTAATTGTACGAACCAGAGTGCCGGCCTGCCTTAATTGAAGTTTGGGACACGAATTGTCGCAGGGACGTTGTTATTATCTAAGAATATTGATCGATCCGGCAGGCGTGGTACTCGTATTACATCGTCGGCTAACATTTCGATTGGTTTGCAATATAAAAATTGTAGTTGCAAATAGTCTTGAGCACCTTCTGTGCGTAATAGCAATGCCACGGTGTTATCATACACAATGCAGGTTGTGTGGTGTGACTTTTGATAGGAACCACCTTCAGTGATGTGGCCTGTGGTTGGTAACGGAATGGCCTCACGACTGCACGACGAGATTACTCAATACGACTACTTGTTACTTCGACAAAATTACTCTTATATGATGATGATCATCAGGATCTGCGTATCACCATATATGTATATAATGTTTAAAGTATTTCTGAATGATTTTAATTGTGTATGTTAAATTCGGCAGTCGTGAAAAATAAATTTCTAACTATGGAAGCTCTATTTGGTCTTTGCAAAAAATGCCTACTTTTAAATATCGTCGCAATTATAGTTATTAGGAAATAAGATAATAGTTAATGACATAGAGAACAGTGGTAATGCCATCTCCTTTAATACATAACCTTGGATGTTAAATGCTGTGGGATGCATTATGAAATCAAATAAAGAGATGTACAAGAAATTAAATGTTAATATAGATTTCGTAAATAAAATAATTATACAGAAAATTTATTAGGCAAATTTAGGAAAAAAAGAGGTTGTCTGTAAAGTCGGTTTACTGACGATAGTTTAACGTGAACGTCGGTTTACTGACGATAGAACGTCATAAGAAAATATTGATGGAATGGTTGCAATTTTCAAAACAAAATTTTAATTTCATTTGTTTAATAGATATTTTGTATGGATATAGAGGAGGAGGTAAATGGAATAGGTCAAGTTACATTTACACAAACGTGAAAAATGACGAAACATTTATCAAATTCATGAAAGATATCTTCAATTTCGATTGTGCATCAGACGTTAATAAGTCAACAACACTTAGAGGCATCATCATCGATTTGACTTTTCGAAGACACATTACACTCGAAACACTCCCTTTCATTTCCTATTTTTCCTATCATCGTTTATTCTCAACAGAGAATTGGTTCATTACCATGCACACAGGAAGAAGGCATATGCAAATACAAGTATGTGAATTTATATACAAATGCGCATATACATACATATACATACATATATATGCTCACTCAAGTAGGACAGAGCCAGATGTCACACGTTGCCGAACGCGGGGACCGATTGTGCTCTTTGTCGTTCGTTCCGCGCTCTCGCTTGCAGTTCAATCACATTAGCTTACATTTGCTTGCGTACGGAATAGATTCGTATATTTGATATGTCCATATGACTTGTATGCATCTTTACATATAAGATTTGTTCTTTTTGAAAATTGCGCGAAATTGTATATGTATATGCATGTTTATATACATATACAGTAGGTTCTGTTTTTATGTGGTAGATACGTTCCGCAAGAAACAGCATAAAAAAAAACAGCATAAAAAAAGCTACTAGTTTTATAGTAAAACTATAGATACGTTTCAAATGCTAAAACCGCATAAATCTGAAATAATGTAATAAAATCGCATAAAAAAGGGCACTAGTCCCATATTATTACTATAGATACGTTCCATAGACCGCATGAATCTGAAATAATTAAATAAAATCGCATAAACAAAATATTGTATTTTTGAAAATTATATCTTTATTTAAGAAACGTCAGAATCGAAAAATAAATTTAAGTCAGAAATAGAATCAGACAATACCCACATGTTGCGCGTTCGTTTAGGATTTGGCGTAAAATCACTTTCGTCACTTTAGGAAATGTACACGTCTGATCTAGATAGTTATGCAGGCGGTTCCATACTTGTAGGGTTAGCATTTCTGATGTAATCTGTGATGAGTTTTTGCTTAGCTGGTTTAGAATCTTGTTTATATGTACAATTCCCGATAGGTCGACATGCATTTTGTAATTTAAAAAAAAACCGCACTATTTCAAAACCGCATAAAAAAAAGCCGCATAAAAACAGAACCTACTGTATTAGTATACAACATATCTTATAAGGTATGTGGTAAATATTACCATACATTTTTTCCTTCATATACAATATAATAAAAAAATTAATAATAATAACATTAAAACAACAGGTATTATTAACAAACTTGGTTTTATTTTAAATTCTTCAAGTAAATCAAATTAATAATAATCAATAAGAAGGCATATGCAAATACAAATACAAATATGTACATTTGCGCATATACATACATATATACGCTCACTTAAATAGGAGATTCCAAGATGTCGAACGTTGCCTTTCGTTTGCTTTGTTGCTTTGTCGTTCGTTCCGCGCTTTCGCTTGCAGTTCATTCAAGGTAATGAGCAAGGTAACGACAAATGAGCAAGGTAACACTAATGAGCAAGGTAACGACACATTTTTTCGTGCGTGCAGCCTGTTAAATCGAATTATAAGACGTTATCACGTCAATAATGGAGTGGTTTTAAATGAAAGATAAGTTACCTGAGAGGCCGCAACGTTACCTCCATATCACCGTATCCGCTCCTTCCGGAAAAAAATTTCAAAACTTTGTACAAGTGCCTCACGGGAAGAATATTTAGCATTTTAAAAATATCCATAGAGTGCTCCAAACGACTAACGTTGCATATTCTTCGCATGATATACATACTTCTGTAAACTTAATAGCCTACGAATTTTAGTATTAGTCATAGTAGACCATTTTTAGTCTCATAGTTTTGTAAGGCGATAAAATGAACATACAGACGAGATGCGGTGACCAATTGAAATTTTGATCGACTGAAACTTCCAGATACTTGAAATTAGATACTACTTCGACCTTGAAACATATACTGTCACAAACAGTTTCCGATGCAAAATTGACGCGAGACTCTTGTTGAATACATTAATGGGTAAATAATTTGTGTCGTATACAGCTTGTGGATTGGAAAATAATATTTCTACAAGGCACTTCCTTGCTGCAAAGACTAAACTACATTAATTTCGATTTCATTGTTTACAATTAGCTCATTATTTGCGAACCACTCCCTTAGCAGGTGCATATCGTGATTAATATCAACAAAAAGATTGAAAGCATTGTCAGAACCATTTGATCCGCCAAGTCGTCAGCAAATGCTGTAACTTTTGCCTTGAAAGGCAATGAAAATAGTGCATTAATATAAATTAAAAAACACAACTGGTCCAAGAACTGAACCTTGAGGATTACCCAAGATTATTGTAAATGTTAACTCTTTGACTTATATTCGTTAAATATGCTTTAAACCAATCGGCAATAGAACGTTTTCAGTAAAACCTTAACAGTTAAGTTTGCTAAACGGATATTGGGTAATAGCGGTGATGCTTCATGGGATCAAATAACCAACAGCGTTAAGCAAGTCGTATTGAACAATCTTGGATATGAAGTTAGGAATAAAAAACAGCCATGGATATCAAATAATACATGGTCTACCATCAAGGACAGAAACGCATTAAAGATTCACCTGGTTAATAATAACGCGATGATCTTGGAATATAGAGAAACAGCAAAAAATGAAGAAACTAGATAGGCTTGACAAAAGAAATAATTATACAAACCTGGTCACAGTCACTGAAGAAGCAGCCGGCGCGAACAACATGAGAGAACTTCACCGTATTATCAATAATCTCATCCTATAAATCCAATTCTAAACAGCCGATGAGGAGCAAAAGCGGTGAGCTTTTAACCGATGACGATCACCAACTTCACCGGTGGAGAGAAGATTTCGAGCATATCTCCAACCCAGATACAAACGGGGAACTGCTCGATGAAGAAGAGCATACTAACAACAGTAAGCCTAACTCGGCAATATCCAGCCTCACCTCCAGCATAAACGAAATTAAAGCTGCAATTCATAAACTCAAATGAAGCAAAGCGGCAGGTGATGACGGGATCGCGGGTGAATTTTTTCTCACCGATACAGACATTAGCGCGTCGATTCTATATCCGCACATCCCTGCATCAACACTTGCCTGCAAAAAAAGGCGACCTTCTGGAATGCACATTTCCATATATAAGCACTGTATAAAATTCACGAGATCCGATGCTTATAACCGGGAAGTGCTTATATAAAAGTCTCGCTTATTTACACTGACTGTGCATGTATTCACATTCTTCGTTGTAAGCATTACCAGTGCATCTAATTGGACGAAACGTATGACTACCTTTAACAAAGTAGGATAAATGGAGATTTCATTTATTTAATATATATATATAATGTATGTATACATGTATGGGAAACAAATTTCAATTGCACGAGAATAGCGCTGAATTTTGGTTCATTCATCATACCTATATTTATATATTTCACCGGTACGAATTTATTAATTAGTAGTTTTAAAAAAGCCAGTGATTTTCGAAGAAATGCTCAATATTGTCAATCTTAAGCATACATTAATTTTTAGGCATAAGTGCAAAATTAAATTTCAATACTATAAACGGGATGATGACCAATTTTTCGGTGCTTGTAAGCGGGATGCTCATATCGTATTTGTTTGTGTATATTTAAATATGTAGGTGAAATTTTCTTACAGTTTTTCTAATGATTATAGAGAGGAAATGCCCGGCTGCTTATAAGTGAGAAATACTGTTCAGCGAGGACATACGTCAGTGTGTAAATGCGATCGATCTCTGTTTACCACCTAAACATTTTGACAAACCATTTCAAAATTGTCTTGTCAACGCAACATTTATCATCCTTGATGGTTTGAAAGAAAAACTGAACAATAATGATTTTACTCACAATTATATAAACACGTACGTTTATTTGTAGGTAGGTACTATTTAGATCAAGATGAACGATAGAGATGATTCGATTTTTTTTTATTGGGAAGCCAACGAATGCATGTCTTGCTGTTGCACTTCTGCTTAAAAAGAAATTCTCTGTTAGAATTTCTATGAAAATGGGAAAATAAATTTGATCAAAATCAGAAAATGAGCAAGTAAAATTAATTGACATTGAGAATGAAGCAATAGCAAATTTCGGTAATTTGTTTTAGACAACGTATGTAAATACTTATGAATATAACAAAATCCCCAATAATATTAAAATGTGAGCTTGTGATACGAAAATGTGCAATTTAATTCAGAGACAGTCTGAGAGTTCAAAAATTCTGAGCCAGGCTGGTGTGAGTTGCCATAAACACATTGAATACTTTTGTGGGAAAGTCTAATCTGGCTGTATCTACATTTTTTTTTTGCATTAACATTCTTACTCTGACGTGCTAATGGCTTTGCAGGCTTTAGCCTTCCCATGGCCACATGCACTTCATCATTGGTGAAAGGATGTGGATCACTGTGTCTCAGTAAGTTCGTTCTTCTTCTTTCATAAAGTCTTACTTAAAGTGAACGCGATACTTTGTAGGTGTCCTGGTGTCGCTACTTCAGTACATATTGATGCTCTGTGGTTGAAAATATCGTTCGCAAAATTTTAAGTGCTGTCTGATTTTTGGATGGAATTCCGTTTTCTGATAGGTAGAAACTAAATCTATATTTTCTTGTTTTTCACAACATTCCACAATTCTATTTCATTCTCTATGCTTTTCCAATTCTATTTCCTCCTCTATTCTTCCAAGAGGAATTCTGATGCAATGCGGTCAATGAAAACTCACTATGTTTTACTTCGAAAATCTGTCACTTAATTGGGAATTGAAGTAAGAATGGCTCGCTTTTAATATACTTCTTTTCAATAGAAACATTTTCTTTTAACTCAAAGGAGTAAGTATATTATGGTAAACTACAGTTGCTTTCAAGTTATAGATTTCTACCATATTCAAAATTTGTTTTATTGTATGATATTATTTTAGCTTTGGTTTAGTACCAGCATAGTCTTTGCAGATAACGCAAAGACATATACGAAACACAGGATACACTGTGCAACTGGCACTGCAACTGACACTGTTTTCTAGTGGAAGCATTTCTATTTACGCTTAGTTATTTGAGAATTGTTTTCATTGATATCGTACATTTTTTCTACAGCAAACAAATTCCGAAAATAGTTTTCTTATACTTATATATTTCTTAGAATATGATTTCGAAGTTTTCATATTTTTTTGAAAAAACTTTTTATTTTACAACTTCGTAAATATCTCAAAAATGTTTAGTTTAAATGGAAAATGAGGCACGAATGGAAGAGAGCAGATTTCATTATCTTTAATTCATTCATCAATTGCTTTGATTGGTTAACAGATTTTCCATATACTAGACATTTTTGTGATCTATCTTGTTCTTTAGTCCAAGCGCGTTGTTTGGCGATATCTCAAAAACTATATAAAAGAGTGATCGATTTTGCATTGGAGTTGCATGGTCGGGTTATTGGGGTTTTTTATTTTACCTGAAATTTATCATCTTTACGTATCGTTTAATATATTACCCTTCTAATGAAAATGAAAAAAACTGTTTTTTTTCATGCTTGTAAGTAAAAGAAGTTAAATAAAAAGCCTAACAAATTTATATATCGTTTTTCATTTTTTTATTGTAAAACAAATTCCTGAAAATACCCTACAGGGACCCCTTAATCTTATGTATTTATATAATCAACAGGTTGCATGCTAACATTCCTCAATAATATTTGCATTGCCTTTCGCAAGCTTTACAAAAGCACTTCCATTGCATTTATGAATGAAATACCAACACCGTACACGATCATACGAATTATTGCACATTATGACTTTTAGACAAAAGCAGAAAACGCAACAAAAATTTTCCCAGCGTAATGAAAACAGTGATGCTAAACATTTTTCTATTGTATCGCGATAATGATCACAAAATTAAACCATCGATCATATGGATAGTGCCATCGATAGATTAGCAGCTCTAGCCCGCAGGAAATTCGCACGTTTTATTTAACCTGCTCGAGGACATGTATGTACATATTTAAGCATTTCGATTAGTCTCAAGTTCATCTTTACGAGTATAATAAACTAATTTAAAATTTGATGAATTTTACTCTTTCAGCATATGTTATCCTTAGAAATATAGTTTAGTCGTTAAAGGGATATAAGACTGTGTCGACGAATCGGTACTGGGGTAAAAATTGGTCATTCATCTAATTAAAAAAAAAATGCACCTTTCCAGACAAAAACAAGAAAAAACTTACGCGCTCCGAAAATGCTCAGTTTTCTAACCGGCTTAGTGCATCATTCATTTTAAGCGCACCGAGTGATATAAGTTCGTAGCGTTTTATTTAAACAAAAAAACATAATTATATCAATAAGTTAATCAAATATATATACGCCGTTGCTGTTTACAACCTCCTCCCACTTTTCGATCAATTTGTTAACGCCGTTTCGCCAAAAATCGCCTGGCCGGGTGTCATAGAAGATGTTGAGATAGTTTTTAAGGACCTCTTTGTTATCGAAGGTATGTTATTTCATATGATTTGAAAGGGGGCGGAAAAGATAATAAGCGGTCGATGCAAGGTCCGAAAAATACGGCGGATGCTGAAGAACTTCCCATTCGAGCTCTTAGAGTGCGGTTTTGACGACTTGTCCAACATGGTGCCCGGCATTTTCGTGAAGGAATATGGTTTAGCTATGAAGATCAGGTCTTTTCAGTCAAATAACCTCCGACCATTTTCCAGGGCACCATGCCCTCTTTCTTGGAGCAATATCAGGCTTGACTTTCGGGCTTGGTGTATCTCCTGCAGCCACCCACTCCTTTCTTTGTCTCATATTGATGCATAGGCACCATTTCGCATCTCCCGCGACGACTTGGAGCAAAAATCGCTCTTTATGACCGTGTGTTGCTCGATAGCGGGCGAGATGCTGAGAAGTAATTTGAAGGCGACTTTCTTTATTTTTTCGTTGAGCTCGTTATTCACCCTGGCTCTCAATTTTTCGGTAAATCTAATTGAATGAAGATGATTGAGAATTGTTATTATTATTATTATTATTATTAAATTTGTATAATAACAAGTTATACAAATATAAGAAGGCAGCAGCACTAGCAGCATGGGCCATCGGCTGTCAGATAACAAAAAATGTAAATGTACTTTAAATAAGGTCTAACGTTAAGTAATTATCATATTTACAAGCTTATAACTAAATAAAATAAACAAAGGTACATGTTAGATCCGTCTTAACAAGTCGTTGGCTTTTAGAAATTTGTAGACAGTCAGTATATTGCTTGCAGATGGCTCTTTAAGAAAATCCAGTGCAGGAGAGGATCCAAAGAATTGTTGTCTGGAGGTGTGTAGATTTCGACAAGATTGTAGAATATGATCTAAGGTTGCGGTTTCGTCACAAAAGGGGCAATCGGCTGGCAGCGTACGTTGGAGGAGGTGTGCATGTGTGAGGATAGTGTGGCCCAGGCGTAGGCGCGAGTACGGTTTGAGAACTTTTAATGGCAGGTCGGAAGGAAGTGATATCTTTGATCTAGATGGATTTAAGAAAGCGTAGTGGTGTTGGTAGTTTTTCCAGTTATCTAACAGATAAATGCGCCGTTGTTTTGTAATCTCTAGGAGGATGTCACTTTTAGAGTAGTATTTATGAAGCATTGACGGTAGATTAGAAACGCTTCTAGCTGCGGCATCAGCGTTTTCATTGCCGGTAATCCCCGAATGTCCTGGAACCCACATTAGCTTAATTTTGTTTGGATAGCTTATGAGAATATTTCTAATTGTATTTATATGAGTTTGATCGTGTGTTGGACAACCGATGGCATTGATGCATGATTGGCTGTCTGTGCATATAATTATTTTGCCTTTAATTTGTTTGGCATAAATGGAGGCTTCTAACAATGCCGCTGTTTCTGCTGTAAAAGCAGAGCATATTGGGTGCAAAAAACCATGTTTGATCGTGTCCCCGTTTTCCTTTGTGACGGCAAAAGATGTTGAGGTTTGAGTTTTTGATCCATCTGTGAATATAAAATTCCATCCCTGTTTGGAGTACTTTTCTTTTTCGGATGTAAACAGTGCTTTGTAAATTTCCTTCGCTGTATGTTCTTTTGGTCGCTGCAGCGTGTTAATAGCAAATGGAATATTGCGTATCGTCCATGGAGGTTGCGTTTCAGCTGTGCGGTAGCGAAGGGTACCCGGCAGTTCAAGTCTTCTTTGCAAGCTCAAACATTTGGCTACAACCGCCGTAATTTTAGGACTCCTCTTTCTTAAAGATGCGTTTCTGAAATCTTTAATAAGATTGACATTGTAGGTGAAAAGTAGTTTTGGTAAAAGTTTATGAGTACTGTCTTCGATCCGATCTGGAATCCTTGGCAAACCTGTTTCCGCAAACAAGTTTCGAAGTGGTGTAGTTGGGAACGCTCTAATGCTCCTGCGTATCGCAGAGTGATAAGGCGATGATATTTGGCTAATTGAACGTTTCTCTGCGTTTCCGTATATAGGAAGGCCGTAATCGATTTTTGATAGGATGAGTGCTCTGCATGCATGAACAAGTGAAGACGGATGTACAAAAGATTTCTTAGAAGATAGGTATTTAATTATATTTAACCGTGTCATAATACAATCTTTTATGTATTTACAATGTTTTTTAAACTTATACTTAGAGTCTATAATTACACCTAGAATTTTTATTTCTTTTACTGGCATTATGGAATGGCCAAAAAATTGTGTTGGCAACCCAGAGCAACTAGATTTTTTGCAAATATGCAAAGTTTTAGATTTTTCGAAAGAAATTGATGTGCCTGAGGTTGAGGACCATGTCATTATGTCTCGGAGAATGCTTTCGAAAATACGCGAGACTGAAAGAAGATTAGCATTTTTCGTGAAAAAGAAAACATCGTCGGCGTAGAGCTGACATTCTATACTGGGATAGTTCGCTGACAGCTTGGCAATTTCATCGAACGCTATTATAAAAAGAAGCGCGGAGAGTGGAGACCCTTGTGGCGTTCCATTCTCTAGATTTACAATAATTGAGGCAAAACCGTTTATTCTCACTCTGCATTTTCTGTTAGTGAGAAAGCTTTTAACAAAGTTTATAATTTTGGAACCAACCTTCAACTTAGTTAATTGTTTCAAAATTATATGCACTCCAATTCGGTCGAAAGCCTTCTCCAAATCGATTGCTAGAAGTGAAACATGGTTTCTTGACGAGAGTGCGTTTGTGACGACATAGTCAAGGTGCAAAAGAGCATCAATTGTGCCACTGCCTTTTTTATATGCTACCTGGTTAGAACTAATAACTTTGTTGTTCTTAATATACCACATCAACCTATTTGCAACCAGTTTTTCCATTAGTTTACCCAGGCATGATAACAGAGAGATGGGCCTATAGCTTTCAACAGAAGTGGGAGGTTTATTGGGTTTCAAAATTGGTACGATATAGGAAGTTTTCCACGCTTGAGGGTAAAAGCCGTAATTTAGGATTTGGTTATACAAATTAGTTAGTCTGTATTTCATGCAACTGGGTAAATTTTGAATCATAGGATAAGAAATTCGATCAAGCCCAGGAGTTTTACCTTTCACGGCAGAGAGCGCGAACTCCAATTCATTAATAGTGATTTTCGATTCGATTGTCCTGGCAGCAGGTGATAAATTGTTTATAATGTTTGCTTGGTCGTTTAGACAGTTGTATTTTGCCGAGCAAAAGTTGCTTGAAAAGCTGGCGTCGTTTGAGTTAGAAGCGTAGAAGGAGGCAAAATAATTGGCTATTTCGAGTGGAGAGTTGATAACGCCATTTGTGGAGTTAATCTGGGCGAAAGTAGTTTGCTTACCTGAACCAGTGAGCATTTTAATATCATGCCATATTTTTCGGGGCTTAGTGTTAGGATTTATGCTAGCCGTTAACTCTTCGAACTTCTTACGCTTGGCATTTTTGGCGGCGCGCTTAAAAAGAGCATTTGCCTTTTTGTAGCTTACCAAGTTTGAAATAGTGCGAAAGCGTTTGTATTCGTGCCATTTATTCTGTTTGTTTTCACGAAGTTGGGATAATTGAGAGTTCCACCAAGGAATCCTTTTCTTACTGCTTTTTGGTGAAGTTTGTGGTATAGTGTGATGTGCTGCTGTTCGAATAATTTTTGAAATATTGGCTGCCTCTTGGTTGACGTTGCTAGAAGCACGTAAAGTTTCACACAAATTAATACATTTAGTGCTAAATTTCGCCCAATCGGCTGATTCTAGAATGAACTTAGCGTTTGACTTAAATGTGGATTGGGTTTGGGCATTTAGTTGGATGGTGATCGGATAATGATCGCTACCTTGAAGAGAGTTAGAGACTTGCCATGAGCATAGTGGTGCAATCGAAGCAGAACACAAAGTTAGATCGACAGTAGTGAAGGAATTCCGGGTGGAGAAGTGTGTTGCAGATCCGTCATTTAGACATATAAGGTTTGAGGACATTAAAACATCTTCGATACATTCGCCTCTTGAGTTGGTATACGCGGAACCCCAAATTGTACTCCAAGCATTGAAATCCCCGCCCATAATTAAATCAGAAGGAAGTTGTTTTATGATTCCTAAGATATCACTCGAAACAATGCGTTGTGTAGGGTGGATATATAGGCCGACAATACCAATTTTTTTAGGCAAGTCAACTTCTAGCGCTATGGAAGATACATTTGATACGATTGATATTTGTGTGTGTGGAATATTGCGCCTAATTAGTATCGCAGTGCCTTGTTTATTTGTATTAATACTGGGCAAATTGTGAAAGTAACCAATATATTTCCTTGGTGTATGTGGTGCGTAATTGTGAGGAAGGTGAGTTTCGCTTAAGAGAATAATTGCAGGTGAGTAAGAATTGATGAGGATTTCAAGGTGAATATAGTTGTTGAAATAGCCATTGATATTCCATTGTATAATTGAGAACATAAGGATAGAAAGAAAGGAAAGTGATCTAAGTAGAGAGAAAGATTAAGCAAGACTTGACTACGTATCAAAGTTCTGCGAGGCAGAGCTGAGCGAGTCGTCTGAGAAGGTTAATCTGAGCTGACGCGTGGTGAAATGTCATTTGTCTTAGTGAGAACTGAGACAGTAGACATTTCGTCATCACAATCTGAGGTGAGCTGTGTCTGAGAAACGGAATCATAGTTGTTAGTATAAATTGGTTTAGTACTCGTATTAAGAATGTTGAAAACTGTTGAATTTATATTGTTCGAATTTGGAAATGAATACAAAGGGGGATTATCGTTCTTTGTACTTGTTTTTGCGATAGAGTCAGCTGAGAAGCTGGTTTTTAGAGGAGGGTGTGTTAAGGGAATGAAAGAGGTAGTAGAAGCTATAGAAGTAGAAGAATGGGATGATATTGAATTTTGTGTTGCTATCGATTCTTTAGGTGTTTGTATAATTGAATTTTTGGTTGAGGGAGCTGTGTTTGCGGTTATTTGAGAATATGTGGGATAGGAGGAATTAGTGGAGACGGTGGCAAGAGGAGACTGGGTTGTTGTCGAATTATTGGTAGTTGTCAATTCTTTGCTTTGCATGATTGTGCTTTTTGCAGAAGAAGTGCTTGCGATGATTTGAGAAAATGTTGAGGCGGAGGGTTTAGAGGTGGTGGAGGCATTATATTTTTTTGCTGCTTCGCGCATACTGCATTTATTTATTGTTTTAATTTTTAGTATTTCTTTAGCTTGTACGAACTTTGGGCAGTTGCTTGCAAATGATGGGTGGTCGCCAGCGCAGTTTGCGCACATTGTTCTAGAACATTCGGACCCTACATGTGGAGGTAGGCTGCATATGGCGCAGGTGGAAGGATTTTTGCAGTATTTTAAAGTATGACCAAGTAATTGGCATGACTTACATCGCATTGGGTTTGGATAATATGGACGAACAGAAACTTTCCTCCAGGCGACGTCTATTTTTTCTGGCAGAGAGTAGCTGTCGAATGATAGAAGTATTGCGCCAGTTGGAATTAGAGTGTCTTGTGACTTCTTTTGGAATTTGTATGCAGCGATCACGCCATGCATTTTTAAGCCATCAACGATTTCTGAATCGGTTAGGTTGTTTAAGAAAGGGGCAAATATGGTGCCTTTCACACAGTTTAAATTTGTTTGATAAGTTACATTAATTAAACATATACCGGGAAGAAGTTTTGAAGACATGAATTTCTCAGCGATTTTTTTATTCTTAGTAAGCACTAAGAGGCTTCCATCACGCAACTCAGAAATGGAAATTATGTCCTTGCTGATAGCTAATATAGCTTTGTGCACTGCAAAGCAGGAATAATTGGATATTGGTTTTTTTTCTTCACTTGATTTTATCACAATAAATTTAGGATCGTCTGTTTTCGCAAAAACAATTGGAGGTAGTTCGGGGTATGATTCTCGCGTTTTGTTGGGTTTTTTACGCTTGCTATGAACACCAGGGGAAAGTAGGGCGAACCTATTTTCCCTAGGTGGGGATGCCCCAAGGGGCATTGTTTCACACCTATATAATAACACTAAACCCTCGGATATCACTCGCGTAAGCAACTGTACACGGGCAATTTAAGGTAATTTATTAATGTGTTTACGTAGGTAAACGAATATGAATGCAAAGAGAGTACAACTACTACACAGCGGAAGAGATAGTGACCGTGCGCAACGAATGTTAGTCGGTGACTGATTGAGAATTGTTTTATGATCGCGGTTCATATTTTCCGCCACTTCAAGACTGGTTTGGCGACCATTCTCCATGAAAAGTGATTTGCGACATTCTTCATCGAATTCAAAAGATTTTCCGCTGCGAGACGTGTCATCGGCGTCAAATGCGCCATTTTTGAAGTTTACAAATCATTTCCGTGTTGTAGACTCGCCTATGGCACTTTTTCCATACGCGACGCAAATGTCCCGGACTGCTTCGGTAGCTTTTTGAGCTCGATGAAAAGCAAACAAGAGCAGATGTCGAAAATTTTGATTTTTGCCTCAAGGGTATTCCATTTCTAAGCCTCAAAACTAATAAAAAATTAAATAGCTCTATAATATAATTAACATAACAAGAGTTTTATCGCAAACAAATCATTGTAAAATAAAAGAAAATATAAAAACGCTATGAACTTATTCCTCAACCCAATATACATACTTACATATATATGATTGGCGCTTACAATCTTTGATTGGCTGAGCTTCTCCTCTTATTTGTGGCGAGCGTCTTGATGTTCTCTAAATGGAGGGACCTATATTTTTAAGTCCACTCCGAACGGCAGACATTTTTTATGAGGAGATCTTTATGGCAGAAAAACACTCGGAGGTTTGCCATTGCCTGCTGTTAGAAAAATTGTTTTCTTTATTAGTGTTTCACCGATATTCGAACCAACGTACTTTTCCGAATGGTAGACACGCACCAACCGAATCGGCTACGGCGGCCGCTAATTGACAAGCAACAGATAAGTTTAATATCATGCAATTTTAAGGTTAGCACTAACTGAATAAGGGGTGAATGCAATAAAATTAGTGTCATCTATGTACTTTTCAACCCATGTGTTATTATGCTCTGTGACATTCCCTTGGCTGTTTCCAAGCAGAGAAACTTTTATTGTTTCTTATTCTTCATATCTATCTATCTTCTTAATCCAGGATCTTGTTCATTGTTGAGAAACTTTTTTTCAATTTTCCCCGAGAATTAGAGATACTAGTTTAAAACGTTTCTATAAATAACTGAACATCTAATAAGAATAAGAATCATATGTTTCAATCATTGTATAATATGAGCTTTGCAAATCCATACATAAGTTCCTCTCGATCGGAAATAAACATATTACAAAATATTTGTCTTCGCTGATTATCAGAGAACAGAGCTCTTTCAGCTCGTATATTAGTGCATACACCTTTATAGTTATGCTTGCATCTAAAAAAATTAAAATATTTTTCGAATTATTTAGCTTCCCATTTTTCGGTGAGCTCGATCACTGGACTTTGTACGTGTTTGTCCATACTTTGCTATCGTCACTGTCATTGCTGGCGATAGTCCGACTTGTGGCATTTGTGGTTTATGAACGTCACAACCTCCACCTTTGGTAAATTAGCAATTCTAATGTGACGTTTCGTTGTCTGTTCGACTTGGTTAAACAAGCTCAAAACAATTATTCACTTTACTTTTACTTTTATACGGTTGCAATTTATTATGACTGCTATTGTTGTTCACATCTGCTAAAGTTGCTATTGATCGATTGTTCTATATTTTAAGCTGGAGTGCCCCTTGCGAAAAGGGAGGGGATGGGGATGAATGAAATCAGTATGAGTCCCCGAAGAATATAGTAGAATGGAGTTGTTTGATAACTGACTATATCTAACCGCCGGAAAAGATATCGGATTCCGGCGAGCCCGAAAAGCAGTTGGTATGACGAGGAATGTCATGCTGCCGCAGAAAGAAAAGATGCGGCCTATAGAGCCACGCTGCGATCGGGCGCAACGCGAGCCATGTGGGATCGCTACCGAGAGCTAAGAAAGGAAGAGGGACGTATTATCCGAAAGAATAAACGAGAGGCCGAAATACGTGAGTACGAGGAGCTTGAGATGCTGGCCAATAGGAACAACGGCCGAAAATTCTCCCAGAAAGTTCGGCGGCTTACAGAAGGTTTTAAGACCGGGGCGTTTTCCTGTAAGAACAAAGACGGCAATCTGGTGACTCACATCCAAAACAATCTTAAATTATGGAGGGAACACTTCTTGAACCTGTTAAATGGAGACAGCTCCGCGGGATTAGTCTTCTGAATATCGTCTATAAGCGAGGGTATTGTGTGAAAGGCTGAAGCCCACCATTAACAAACTGATTGGACCTTATCAGTGTGGCTTTAGACCTGGAAAGTCTACCATCGACCAAATATTCACAATACGTCAAATCTTGGAAAATACCCATCAAAGGAGAATTGACAAAGCTGCATTCGACAGTACGGAAAGGAGTTACCTGTATGACGCGATGTCTGAATTTGGTATCCCCTCAAAACTAATACGGCTATGCAAGATGACGTTGCTCAATACGAGCAGCGCCGTCAGAATTGGGAAGGACCTCTCCGAGCCATTTGATTCGCAAACGAGGTTTCAGATAGGGTGACTCGCTGTCGTGTGACTTCTTTAATTTGATGTTGGGGAGGATCGTACGAGGCCCAGAATTTAATTGCTCAGGCACATTTTTTTGTAAGAGCGTACAATTGTTGGCGTATGCTGAGGATATTGACATCATTACTCTCCAATGCTCTCATCATGCTCGTCCAAACGTATGGCGCAGAAGTGTGGGCGATGACAACATCCGAAGAAGCGACGCTTGGAGTGTTTGAGAGAAAGATTCTGCGTAAGATTTTTGGACCTTTCCACGTTAGCAAAGGCGAATATCACAGGCGGTGGAATGATGAGCTGTATGAGTTTTGCGACGACATAGACATAGCGCAGCGAATAAATATCCAGCGGCTACGCTGGCTGGGTCATGTCGTCCGAATGGATACAAACGCTCCGCCTCTGAAAGTATTCGATGTGGTACCAGCTGGTGGTAGCAGAGGAAGAGGCGCGCTTTGTTAAACTCGGCCAAAATCGCGTAAGCGGTAATCGCGCCATTTAAGAAGAAGGAGAAATATCTCTCCGCTTCAAATATGCAACGTTTTCGCTTCAGTCGATAGGTTTCAGTGATAGGTTAATGTAACTAAAACTGTCCGAAAACTGTTTTTTTTTCGGATTTTAAATTGGAATTTAAATCTGTTTTCTCAGTATTCTTTTATTGCATATTTTTTTGGGGTTGAGCATTTATTGAAGAAAAATTCAATAATATCCACTTTAACAGTATTTGAAGTTCAATATTAACTGAGGATATTTATTGTGCTTTGATCATACCAGCCTATGGAAATATATTGAATAGATAGACTTTAGATTTTCGACCAGGAATAACTGCAGATGAAGTCATAAAATAATTTTGGAAAATGGAATTGGTTCATTATTTATTGAATCTGACGTTAGCGTCTTAATAATTTATTTCCACCATCATCGCCATCATTTCCTTTATCTCCCATTGCATCATAGGTCCTCAAAAAGCATTTCCACCTGGTCCTGTTTTTGGCTAGCAATTTTAGTGCGTTTCTCGATGTATTCAATGTCTTCTTTTGGAAGCGATCTTTTCCATGTAGTTTTAGGTCGGTCCCTCCTGCGGCTTCCGTAGTTCCAATCACGAACTTGTCGACAGACATTCGTTGCATCTTTTCGCAGTGTGTGGCGTATCCATCTCCCCTTTTGTAATTTTATATGTTTGGCCATTGGCTGCAAGTTGCACTTTTTATATAACTCATCCTTGCTGATGACGTTTGGCCACCACACCTTGAGAATACGCCCGAGGCAATCTGTTTACAAAACTTGGTGGTTGGATGCTCGGTTACTCGCACCCATAGAGCGCTACAAATAAAGCAACTCGCGCTTAGGCTCAGCTGCGTGAAATCTGGAAAACATCATTAATATCTTTCCAAACAAAAATGACACTATTTAAATCAAGTGCCATCTCAGTACCTCATATCTTTTTCTACCATGAGGAATGCAAATCATTGTATTTTTGAGTCCATACCATGAAAAAAATTTCTATTGCAAAAAAGATGATAACGAGCGTTTGATAACTATTACATATATGTGTTATTTTTGTTATTATGCAAATCACACTGATAAGATAACTGCTATTATTAGTTTGAAAACAGTTAGTTTAAATTTATACTGAGAAAACTCTGATTTAGAAATTTTATTACTTCGACATAACTTTTTCGTAAAATATATTGGCCAGACAGAGTGTGCCACTGAAAGTCAAGATCGTCCAACTTATCAATTTCAGTTGTCCTTCTATTTGTGGTATGCTTCTTGATGTGGTTCCTCAAATGGAGAGACGTACAGTTTTAAGCTCTGAATAGTAGTCACGCACCAACCCATTCGGCTACGGCGGCCGCTCCTCCATTTTACATACTTATTTTACCTAAATTCGGCGAGAAGTTTTTCTTGTGTAGAAATAATAGAAATTACGAGTATTACTATTTCTCGGGAAATTTTTCAAATACACGATAATTTACATTTCCTTTCAGGAACAAAATGTCGGAGTGGTTTGAAAAAACGTAAACAACGGCAAGAACAGGAAAAACAAACGTGACGAACTATTAAAGAAGACGTCAAGTACGTCCCTTATCCACACAATGGCGGTGGAGCCAGTAGGGACTAATATGAGAAAACGTATACTTTCCTTTAATTTTCGGATTGTTCCATAATGTAGTAAAAAATAAATTAATTGCATTGTGGTGGAACAAACGTACTTTAGGAAAGTAGAAAAAGGTTAAGAGGCACCGAGAATGCCTTTGCCTAGGGGTTGTGATATCGTTAATGTGGCCCTGATTATTTGTATTCATAAAGGAAAAAAACTAAAAATTAGAAGCTTTGCAGGAAATTCATCTGAAATCATAAAAGCTGCGTATCGCAATTAAAATAAAATTTACTATGGGGCTGCCTGGAATACAACTCTAAGGCTAAGACCATAAAGATAAGACCACCAAATTCATAAAAAATAATAATTTCAGAGTTTTTAATAATATCAACTCAGTTAATAAATACTTTTTAATGGAATACACCTGGGGGTTTGCCATTGTCTGCTTAGAGGCGACCGCTATTAGAAAAATATTTTTCCATCATTTGGTGTTTCATGCCCAATGTTCCCAACCCGGGCACTATCGAATGGTAGTCACTCCCCAACCCATCGGTTATTCCGGCAATTTCTCAGATACATAAATCATGTAGTTTTAAATAATAAATATATGTCGGTCTTGAACTGCTCCATATCACTATGCCTACTGTATAAAAAAGAGGCAAACATGAAATGAAAACAGAATAAAAATCGAATGAAAAAAGTGAGGTCTAATAATTATTCTACGTTTTTTTCTACGAACGAGAAAAATAACCTATGTCTTTAATACGTCACCCTACTTTCAATCGGAATGGTATTGCAACATCTTCATCACTATATTAAAGACCAATAAATCACGAAATTGCAAGCGTATCCACATTGCACGCACAGCGAAGGATGCACTGGCTGACGCATCGCGTGGCCATAAATATAACATTTGATGCCGCGACAATCGGCAACAAGTTAACTCTGTTCACTACTAGAGTGGCAGTAAAAATAGAGACAAAATAAAACACGTTATGTAAAAACTTCAGGTGTAATGATGCATGTTAGAAGAATTGAAAATGGTGTCTTTAGGTGGCACGCAACGCTGTCACATCAACTGCCTAAATTGAGCTTTTGCAACGTTGCAAATACATTGGCTGAACATTTCTGCCATTTTTGTTCAAGATACAATTAGAATTCTCGACGGGGATGGGACTGTCAATAAATTGATACTCGTTTGAAAGAAGACTTCGATGCTGCAATGATAGCGAGTTACTACAAAATGCATAAAATAATTATATTGAAGTACATATATGTACATATACACACATTTCTACATACTTATTTGTTGATACTCGAGCGCCCAAAGATAATTTAAATGGAAGGTGTGCGAGTACGGATATGTACATACATACATTAGTACAAAAGTTGATTCCTTAATTAAAGAAATTATTTCAATTAGAATTCTCTGCGGGTGTGCGAAGTGTTAAGTGTTTTTTTCCTTAGAAAAGGGCAGATCATGAGCGCTCAGTAGCCTTTCCTGGATAATAGGGTTTGAAGAGCTTACTCCTGTTTCGAGATATAAAAATATAGCATAATAATAAGATACATGCACACATTTTCATTCGCCATTTTGATAGTAATGGAAAATAATTACAGAATTGAGTTTTTAATGTTTCATAGGATGATTTATGAACGTGTGTCCAGCTAGGCATGCCGCTTGACATGTGCTGAGCACACTCTCGGGGGTTTCGCAAATAGTTTCATTTTATTTCGCAAAAAATTGCTTTTGACGACTTCATTATCACGGTGTGTTCGCTCTATATGTCTGTGCATATCATACGAAATTTCTCCTCGTAAGAGTTTTTAAAGAAGGCTATCAACGTCCAATGATCGAATTTCTTGTCTCCGGAAGTGTTATAAAAAACTTCCTACATAAATGTTTCCAACATATGACAAACTGCGTCTAAAACTTGTATATGTATATATATATGTAATGTATACATATGTATATATACACACGGGGTTTTCGTAAACCTCATTCGAAAAGTTGTTCTCCCCTTTATTTTAGCTTACACAGCACTAAGGCAGCATCACGTGCTCAGTTCTTCCCGTGTCAAAAGGGCTCTCCTAAAAAATCACATCCGCTTGATGTAATACCAGCACAATTCTTCTCTGAGCGCTCAATTTCGTATTATTTGTCGTTATTATTGGGTTTGCCAGTTTAGAAAATGCTGTCACTTCTGCTGGACTGCTGGCTGCTCATTCCTCGCATTAAATGGTCTACACATCCGGCCAGTCATGATGACCAAGTTTTTTGTATGATATTACTACTTACGCACATTTGTATTGTTTGCAATAAGCAATCGGCGCGTGTGAGGGGCGGTTTTCATAATGGGCGTTAAGGCACTGTTTATGGTTTTATGGAATTTATCTATTTATTATGTCAGAACACTGCTGAGTTTCCTCACATTTGACATGCATGCACATTACCTATACATGTAAAAAACCATGTATGCAGATATTTATAAAAGAAAACACTTTGGCATGTTTTGTCAAGCTGTAAAAACTTATTCCGATTACTACATAAAATCCTGTTCAATCGCTATTAGACTTTTGATTATTGAGTGGAAGGCTAGGCACGTTTTTTACAAACACATAGGTACATACTCGTACTTTATTTATAAGCAGTTATTTAAATATATAGTATATTGTACATACTCGAATGTATGCATTTTTTTTAAGTAGTTTTATTAAACCTTTTGGCTTATACAACTATTATTCTTCAAAATAGGACCCTTGAGCGTCAATACAACGCTGGTAGCGGTCCTTCCACTGCAGGAAACATTTTTTAAACTCATCCGCCGGAAACGCGCTCAATTCGGCTGTCACAGTTTTTTGGATCGCCTCGATGGAGTCGCATCTCAAGTTTTCCGGTCACGATTTCCCGCACATTGCAATAAGTTAAATTTAACTCTTCACTGATCTCACGTAGACTAGCACGACGGCCAATGTTCAAAAATTCACGAACCCTGCTCACATCTTCGTCTGTTTGCGTCGTCGAAGGCCTTCCAGATCGCTGTTCGTCTTCGACGTCCTCCTGGCCTTCCTTGAACGACTTGTGCCACCGTTTTACCTGGGCACTGGACAGAGATTGGTCCCCGTAAGCCTCCTTGACCAGCCCAATGGTTCGGTTTTGTTTAGCTTTACGCAAAATTTGATCGAGTAACGTTGCTCCAACGATCGCTGCATTTTCCCCACTGCAAAATCCTAACACACTTTTAAAACAGCTTTCACGCGCGGAGCGATGCTGACTGCACCGCTGTTGCCAGCGAACTGGGACCGGTTTCTAGTGGAAGGGGAACGTCCAGCGATCATTTTCGCCCACCAGCCGATTCGGTTGATCGCTTGGCAGACGCTCCGCCGGGGAAGGCTCATTACTTTTCAATCAAACCCTGTATGAATGAATGAATGTATAGTATATATGGAGATACATATTTCCCATAAAATAATTTTTTATTTTAGAAAATAATATCAGAGGGCAAAATAAGTCTCCGCTGTTTTACACCTAAAATCAAATTTTATATGAAAGAATCGTAAGTTGGCGTTTATTTGAACTATTGCCCATTGTTAGCTGCAAGTTTTGCTATATTCGACTGAATTTTAGATATCTTCACATGCGTGGTTTCACAGGTTAGGTGCTGTCGACCGGATCAGCTGACAATCGAAATGTCTGGCGGGCAAGGTGGGTAAGATAACACTTCCCAATTCAGTGTTTCCAAATAGATTTTAGCCGGCGCCACAACAAGTGGGCGAAGATTGTCATGTAAAAGAATAATTTTGTCGATTGTCATTTAAAATAATAATTTTTGAACTGAGGTACCACCATTTGTGGAACAGTATCAAGGCACAGAGCGAAAAGTGAAGGAAGTGCGCGTGTCAAAAATCTATTTATATATTTTTTATTGTAAAGTAATTAGGTTTAGGTATGTCCCTTATATCCTTTCTATTCGGCTTAGGGAAATTTGGCAAAAATCTATGCTCAAAGAGTTGCAATAATAAATTATTAAACAATAAAAATGCCGCGTTCGCTCATGTTAAAATTCGGTATACGGAGACTCGCTAAATTTTAACCAGCAGAAAGTCACTGAAATTTAATATTTTTCAATAAACATTCTTACCTTAAACTATATTTTATACATGATGACATATGCATATGTTTAATCGCCTCCAAATATTTAGTTTTTGTATTTTTATTTTGTGAGCTCAACAATAAAACAAGAAATTAAATTATTGTTATTATTAAGTGCAAACATTTCGATCTCAGTTATAAGTTGTAATCATTAACTGTCGGCTGTGCCTGTTAGACTAGCATTGTCAAGACGGAAAAGCCTAATAACTGCCAAATTTGTGCAGCTTCCGACCCAGATTAAACATTCCTTTAGTTTTTAATTCGTTGGTTGTATCCGATCCCCAAAATCATGCTGTAAGTTCACAATACATACT
Source organism: Anastrepha ludens (assembly GCF_028408465.1). Classification (NCBI taxonomy): domain Eukaryota; kingdom Metazoa; phylum Arthropoda; class Insecta; order Diptera; family Tephritidae; genus Anastrepha; species Anastrepha ludens. The sequence goes on from NC_071500.1 coordinate 74,725,171, forward strand.
TATTGTTCGATAGATGGCTGTAGTTATCGATATCTCGTAAAATATTGATCAAACAATTTGAAGTTTACGCTCATTGTCAAGGTGACCTTTCATAGTTAAAAACTTCTCTTAAATTGGCGATATATTTTTATAATAGTTAATTAATTTGTAGATATCTGCATACACTCCATATATGGTGGCATTGCTGCTGGAGTGGCGGAGCTGTAGTTGTCAATCTTGTTCCATCACTTTGCATCGCAGAAGTGTTATCGAGTATTAACGTTCGGTAGGGTTGCTAGAAGCATTAGCATTATCGGGTTTTCAAGGATGTATATTTTAGTACAAACATTTACATACATTAATACCTACATACGTAGTAATAGTCACTTACTTACATATTAGGGATGTTATTATTAGCGGGAAGTTTTGAACCTATTTTGAACGTAATCCCGGGATCCCAGTATGACCTTGGGATATACCTTTTTTCATTTGAGTACTAATGCAATAACTGAAAGCATTTAAAGAAAACAAGCTTTCAGCAGGGAAAAAAGGGAAACTATATATTCGAGTAAATGTTAGAACAGCAAAATCCCATTCATTACCGCTTTTGAGGTAATTGTAAAAATATATATGTAATTGGATGTATATGGTTAAACTCACAGTTTATACATATTTCTCAATGGTTTTTTTTCCTGGCCATATTTTAGTAAAAAATGTAAGCACCAAAGCTTACTCAGATTGACTGAATGAGTTGATTTATCTGTAAATATTTATTTATTTATTTAAGATATGTGGCTGTATATGCAAAACTTTAAGTGTTTTATACTATAAACTAACAGTCAGTCATATACAGGTATATTAGGCTGGGTCGATTTGTGGGGAGGCAAAAAAATCGCCCGTTGCTCTGTGAAAATCATATTCTAGGGATCAAAATAAGAAACTTTGCCGAAGGAACCTTACCTCTAAAACGAATTCTGATGTCCCCCAATTTGGGTCGAACTTTTTAGTTTCTTTTCTCATGTAAAGGCCAAAAATGGTGAATTCTGATGTCCCCCAATTTGGGTCGAACATTTTAGTTTCTTTTCTCATGTAAAGGCCAAAAATGGTGATATTTTGAAATGATTGTATGGGGAACCCCCCAGGGGAGTTCCAAGGGGTGTGCCATTGGCATGGGTAGATCGGCCGTCCAAAGTTAGTGGGGTTCGGTCATACATTTGGACTTGATTGGAGCACTCTAAATGGGTCAAAGTGGGATTTTTCGTTCGACCCAAATTGGGGGTGTGTTTGGCCGAGCTCCTCCTGCTATTTGTGGCGTGCGTCTTGATGTTGTTCCACAAATGAAGGGACCTACAGTTTCAAGCTGACTCTGAACGGCAGATATTTTTATGAAGAGCTTTTTCATGGCAGAAATACACTCGGAGGTTTGCTATTGCCTGCCGAGAGGCGCCCGCTATTAGAAAAAATGTTTCTTAATTTTTGATCTTTGACCGAAATTCGAACCGATGATCTCTCTCTGAATTCCGAATGGTAGTCACGCACCAACCCATTCGCTCACGGGCCACGGGCAACCGCCAAGACTAATCCCGCGGTAATTGGCACAAATTGCAGGATCGCCCTTCTTATGGATTGGGCAGAGCACAATTAAACTCCAATCGGCAGGCATGCTTTTATCCGACCATATTTTGCATAGAAGCTGATGCATGCACCTTACCAGCTCCTCGTCGCCAGGTTTGAATAGCTTAGCCGGCAGTCCGTCGACGTCCGCGGCTTGGTTGTTCTTTAGCCGCGTTATCGCTATTCTCACCTCGACATGGTCAGGAACGACAATTCCGTCCCCGACGATTGGGGTATGGGGATCTTTACATTTGCAACTATCACTGGTTAACAGGTTCGAGAAGTGTTCCCTCCATAATTTGATTATGCTCTGGATATCAGTCACCAGATCGCCGCCTTTGTTCTTACAGGAAAACGCCCCGGTCTTAAAACCTTCTGTAAGCCGCCGAACTTTCTGGTAGAATTTTCCGACGTTGTTCCTACGTACATCTAATATACTAGAAGGGTGTCTTCCATCTATCACAACATCATCGATCTGGTTTCGTGTTTTTCGATCAGGAGACAGACAGGTAGCTTGGTGTATCGTTTTATGCTGGAATCTGGTGCTGCAGAATACGATGTTTTGGGCCGCGGCCAAGTCGATCTGCCTCTGTCCGTTACCAGATGTTTCGCTGTGCAGCCTGAATATTCCGACTGTGGGACCAAAAATTCCCTCCTTGCCCACTCTGGCGTTGAAGTCGCCACGCACGATTTTTATGTCGTGGCGGGAGCAGCGCTCATAGAAAGAAGTTTTGATCACATCGTCCTTCTCTTCCGTCGGGGCGTGGGCACAAATTAGCGAGATGTTAATAAAACGGGCTTTGATGCGGATTTTTGCGAGACGCTCGCCCACCGGAGCGAACGACAGTACTTGGCGATGAAGTCTTAAATCCGACACCGAATTTGCGCTCCTTTACAAGGCCGCTGTAGTATGACCTATGTTTTTCTTTCCTTGCCCCGTCCATCGCATTTATTGAATGGCAGTGATGTCAGCCTTTACTCTCACGAGGACATCAATCAGCCGGGCAGATGCACCTTCCCCATGAAGGGACCGGACATTCCAGGTGCATGTCCTTAAATCGTATTCCTTATTACGTTTGCAGTGGTCGTCATCAGTAAAGTTAGTTCTCATCCGAGGCTGTGTATATATTTTCATTGGGGGGATTTTTAAGTGGCGGGTCCCAAACCTGGCACACAACCAGCTATCCTGGAATATTTCGCCTTCTCACGTTAGCTCACTCCCGAACGGGTGTTTGGAAGCTACCCAGAGGATACGTGGGCTAATTCCGGACGTTGTGAGCTGCTTGAAGAATATGCACAGGAATCGTCCTGGCCACTCCCAAGTGAATGGGAACTTCTACACGTGGAACCATCCTCTATCCCAATCTAGCTTAGACAAATAGTAACATGAGCGCCAAGTTTGCCTTGCTAGTTCCCATCGACTCCTCTGAAAGCTTTAAATGATTTTGTAAAAGTTGGACATTTGTTTCGGTACATAACTGTGTTAAAACCTGCGAATGTTAATATGACACATTTCTAGTTGTACATCGAACAATTTTCTGTAATGAGAACGTTTACTCTTGCCGCGAGTCGTCTGCCAGAGAGGTACGATTTGAAGCTGCTATGGAAGTTTGAAGGTAGTAATTTGCAAATATTATGTAAAATAACTTCGTGACAAGCCTTGTCAAATGCTTAGGTCACTGTCGAAAAAGATTGCCGAGTAATACTCATTTTATTCGAATGCCTCTCTTATTTCCACTCAATATAAATTGATAATACGGTGCATATTTTCCTAATTCTGCTATCGTAATGATGTCTCACGGCCGCCGTAGTCGAATGGGTAGTCACAACCATTCGAAGTTCACAGAGAGAACGTAGGTTCGAGTCTCGGTGAAACACCAACATTAAGAAAAACATTTTTCTAATAGCGGTCGCCCCTCGACAGCCAATGGCAAACCGAGCGTATTTCTGCCATGAAAAAGCTCCTCATAAATATCTGCCGTTCGGAGTCGACTTAAAACTGTAGGCCCCTCCATTTGTGGAACAACATCAAGACTCACCCCACAAATAGGAGGAGGAGCTCGGCCAAATACTCAAAAAGAGTGTACGCGCCAATTATATGTATATATTATATGATATAATGATAATGAGGTCCGACTTTGAAATACCTTGGGAAATTATTTGAAATTGTAAAGATTTGCGATTAGAAAAAGAGCAATATTGGGTATTTCAATTAGTATCTTTAGAGTACTGCAGTCATATCCAGGTGATTTTTTTTTATATGAGTGAACAATTTGTTAAAGATTTGTTAATTTAGAAAATTGTTTCGACATGTTTGGGAAACCGATTGGTCTTTTTCTCTATTTCGAGCCCAAATACCATTATCTTTTATTAGTGATATTGCAGAGCCCACTGGTGGCCCTTTCCATAGAAAATACCTTTGGGCCATCTGAGATTAATTTATATTATAAACGCTTTTCTTTTCTTTGTATAATTTATTTTCCAAGATTTTCTGCTTATGTAAGCGCACTGTTTGCAATATTAATAATATTCTTAATACAAATAAAAAGAAATTTGAAACAGAGTGCCAAAAATCTTGGCTTATCAAGGAAGTCAACAGATAACGACCTAAATTACACAGGCTTTAATCGTTAAGCTTTGACTCTTGTACAACCCACCAAAACAGCTCAAAACAACCCTACAGTCGCCCGATCTCAACCCTATTGTGCAATCGCGGGATATATTGGAAAAAGGAATTCGACAGCATAGACACAAGTACGAAGTGTTATGTGGACAGAATGGGTGAGGACTACAACTGGGGAAATAGAGAAGTTAGCTAAGTTAATGCTAAATAGTCTGACCTAAAACTTCGTGGCTGTACAGCAAAATTTTAATTTTCGGTTTTCTATATTATTTATAAAACTGTTTCCATATGTTTTAAAATGAATTTTCGGTTGCTGTATTTACTTAATACTGCTGCAAATACTTACCGTTATGTGAAACATAAAGTGAAGAGTCTCGTTATTTTTTTTTTTTTTTGCTTTTTTAACTTAAATATTTAATGAAGAAAGAACTAAATAAAACATGTTTTGAAGTATAAATGGAAATGGTGTTTTTAATAAACTTAAAGATATTTATAAGGCAAACGAAGATTTTATGGGCTAAGCGCATTTTCATCAGAGGACACTCTAGCCTAACTCAAACTCAACCACCTTTCTGCTGTGATGTCATATTGATTTGCAAAGAAGTTTCAAAAAGTGTGAAGTTACCTAAAGGTAATTTTATATACATATGATTTGCCAAAGAAAATCCTATATAAATTACATTTATACACATATATTTGTATGTAGTTAAAAAAAATGGTGTTGCTGGCCTTGGTTTTCGATATAGTTGTGTTATCCCATCATTTTCGCCCTTACAATTTTCCTTTTAATTTTTATTTCATGTACTCGCCATGTAGCTTTGTTCTGACCATCGCGCGGACAACGATGACGCCGCCAACGAAGCAGTCCCCCGGGTAATTTATGAAAATAAATGCGGTGCTAATGTTGCTAGCGTTGCTGAGGCGTTGGATCTGTGTTCCAAATACGTTTGATATGTTCCTTATACGCCTTCCGATCGTATCATTGCTTGTGTTGTTTTTCAGTTCATTTTAGTGTTGTTGCCACTGCTATTTGACGAATGCACATACATTAAGTGCTATGAAATGAAAATCAAAATGTAAATAGTAACACTTTCAATACATTAAAAAGGTAAGTACGCTGATGTATATTATTTGTTGTCATGTATACATATATGTCCTTATATATGCATGCATTATCAGTATATATGTAATGCATACATGTTAAGTAAGTGTAGGATTGTTTCAATTGTTTTTAGTCTCATTGTCTCGACCTCTCTTTCTCGGCAATGATCGACGGTGATCGATCCACTAGATTGCCCATATCAAAAATGGAACGCATATGATCTGCATATATTTTCTGTTGCGGTATATTTTCACTTATGTAAGAGTTCAGATGATGTGTGATAGCTTTGACGGATATAAACACTAACTGATTCGAAGTATCATTTTAGTGGTATTTTGTTGTTGATGTGGTAAATGCTAAATGAACCTTCTGACATAGACAGGAAAAACGAAACCGTTGGTATGCTTTTTTTGCTTTCCGGAGTATTTGTAGGAACATACGTTTAATTTACACAGAAGCATGTATTTTTCTTTTCTGCTTTCCTAGAATTTAATTTTTATGTTATCTTTGTCTCTTTTAAATCGAATTTAAGATGCGGGTGTAGATATTCCGTTAGTTAAATATGCGTACAGCTGTGGTTTTTCTGATTTACATATTTTAAGTATAGTTTATTGATTGCTATATGGGGGGAGAGGGCCCTCTTTGATTAGGTTTTGTTTTCGTTTTTAAAATGGTTTTGCAAGTCCATATATTTTCTCATAAAGATACAGATGCAAATCAGAAACAGATGAAAAACATTTTCTTTTCAATTTAAGAGGCTTTGGGTTTTAGATTTCCAATATCGAGCAAGGATATTCAATATATGAAGAATTTTAGTACTGCGGACAAAAAAAAGGACTTCCCTCTGTCGGAAAAGATCAAGACGTATAGTACGTCACAAAACAATGGAGATAATTTTTTCTATTTATTAAAAAGGAACTTGCCACGGTTCGAACTTTTCAAAAAATGTTATGCTATCAGGCAAAAAAGTATTTCTCTTGAAATATTTTTCATCATCAACAACTTGGGATGTAAAACATTAACATTGACGCTGTCGGATCTTTTATATATTTATATTATATTATTAATTAAAATATTTATTAGCCAATTAAAATTTTTATAAAACTTGATGTCTAATATGGCAGCAACCGCCTCCTCCTGGGGACGCAAAAGTCGGGCTAAACACCACACCCAAATTGAAGACCGACATTTTATTCTTTACAATTTTGCGTGATACTCTGCAAAGAAAAGGTGTATTAGGATACACATAAAAAATTAGACTGTAAGAAAGCACTGCTGACTTACTCCGTCAAGTATCCAATGACAAGATCGAGCATCTCGAAGTTCACCTGTGGCAGCTTGTGTACCAATTTTTACGCACGTCATGTACGGGCTGAAACTTTGTTGTTCTTTATGAAAACGGAGAGTGTGGCATTAAAATTTACTTATGACTTCAAAAGTGGCCCATTCATTTCTAAATAACTAGACTGCCCTTACTTGTCATCTCGACGAAGCCGCTGTGATAGCGATAGGTCATCAGGAGTTCAGTTAAATTGCGCAAATGAGATCTAGATATTTTTCAGCAAATCTGTACATCAGCGCACCAAAGCGAGTCCCATGTCATCTAACTGGTACTTCTCGCCACCCTTCACTTTGACAGGAGCAAAGTAGGTCTTAAAGTATGAAGAAGTTCAATCGGGTAACACACATCGGCAAAACCGAAGAAAATATATAAAACTCAGTGAAAGGGGATTGAAATAAATGTGAAAGAAATAATTTTAATATTGGAATAAGTTTCTGTCCTTTCTTAGCCAAAGTTACGAATTATTTAAACAATTGAATAGTATATGATATTATGTGAAGTATGTGTCATTGGAAGCTATAACTTTACTCCGTCTTTCAGTCAGCATATGGATTCCTCTGTAAAAAATTTCAGTTCTTTTGACTTGATTCATTCATTGAGCCAGTTTGCGATGCTCTCGTAAGAAGAAGGCGGTTGGGGCAAGATTTCCCAATTCAGTCCCTCTAAATATTTCTGGACCGATTTATCAACGTGTGGCCTGGCATTGTCCCATCGGATGTAAACGTTTGGACATCAAACTCCCTAGACATATCATCAAGGGTTCGACATGCGTCTTCATCCAATAATTATTGTAATTGAGTATCTTCGAATTTTTTTCGGTGCCCCTTCGCGATCTTTATCACTCAGGACGAACTTGCCACTTTGGAAGTTGTTTGTGGTAACCGTAAATATTGATCAATGAATGACACGTTTCAGTTGCACTTTTCTTTAAAAGGTAATAATGAAGCATGATGAAGCAAATGCTGTTTTTTCGAGACGAACGTAGACATTTTTGACGTCAGATAAAAAGGATCTTCACTCTTGAAACGAATGTCAACTACTGCGATCAAGACCTCACATATACACCTTCATATCACTAGAGCGAACACAAAAATAGTATCACCCGCGACTCCTCGTTTACAGGGGCGTAAATTTATTCCCATACCAAGTAAAAGAAAATGATTAAAACATGTACTTGAATGTGGAATTTTTTTAGTTAGGTGGGCGTGCAAGTCGTAGAGATATAAGAAAAAACGGAAATATTAGAGACACTTGAAAAAAGTGAATAATCGAGTAATAACTCTAGATAATAGGAAGACCGACTACAAGACCAATTAGAACCATTTGCATAAGATTGAACTCAATGAGAAGTCCGTTTTATGGGTAGCACCCGCACTGGCGCAAAATACCCATTTGGACTGAACTTAAGTTTTCAACGGATTATTTTGCCACATTCTTACTCCAAAGAACGGGTACTCCAATGTTCACCGCTACATGGAACGTGAACAGGTGTGACTACAGTCAGTGTGTTATTGCAATAGAGTTATTATATATGCGCTTATATAAGTATTTCAATACCCTCAAATTCTTTGAACACTTCAGGGTGCTCTTGCCTTAAAATTTATTTCAGTTCATACTTATGTATGCATGCATATGTATGTACACACATATGTACGCCATCTCGATATTCAATATTTCCATACCGAAGCTCGAGATGGCGCACCCTGTAGAAAGTTAAGTATCTTTTTAGATATAAAATATGCCTTATGGAGATCATTTACTTTTTATTATTTTTGATAGATTCAAAATCAATCTCAAGTAAATTTGAAATTGATTGCTTATGTATATATTTATTTATATTCTTTGTTTCTACGTGGCATTTGGCATGCTCTCTGGTAAAATGGCTTATGATGCCTTTTTATCACGAAATATTATTATTATATTACGGATATTCCACACAGCAATTTTAAGTTCGATGCTGTTTTCCTATCGTAGATATAACTTTTAACTGGTACTTATAAGATACAATCATATAATAGGACTATGAATAAGTTCGTGCGGTTTTTTTTCGAAATTTGAAACTTTATTGACGTAAAATGGTTACAAATTTAATATTCAAAATATTGTCCATCGCTTACTACTACTTTTTCCCATCTTTCTGGCAATTCACGGATTCCCTTTGTGAAAAATTCGGTCGGTTTTGCCGCAATCCACGAATCGATCCATTTTTTGACTTCATCGTAATTACGGAAGTGCTGGTCAGCCAGGCCATGTTGCATCGATCGGAAGAGATAGTAATCGGATGGCGCAAGGTCTGGACTATACAGCGGGTGGGGTAGGACATCCCATTTGAGCGTTTCTAAGTATGTTTTGACCACTTGTGCAACATGTGGCCGAGCATTGTCATGTTGCAAAATAACTTTGTCGTGTCTATCGGCGTATTGCGGCCGTTTTTCTCGCAGTGCTCGGCTCAAACGCATCAATTGTCGCCCCGTAATCGTTTCATTCGGTTTCAGTAGCTCATAATACACAACACCCAGCTGGTCCCACCAGATACACAGCATAACCTTCAGGCCATGAATATTCTGCGCCGACGTCGATGTTGAAGCATGGCCAGGGTATCCATACGTTGCCCGACGTTTTGGATTGTCGTAATGGACCCACTTTTCATCGCCAGTCACAATTCGATGCAAAAAACCCTTTCTTTTGTGCCGTTGAAGCAGTTGTTCGCATGCCATAAAACGGCGTTCAACGTCTCTTGGCTTCAATTCATACGGCACCCAATGGCCTACCTTTCGGATCATTCCCATGGCTTTTAAACGTTTGGAAATGGTTGATTGATCAACTCCCAAAGTTTTTGCAACCTCTTCTTGCGTTTGAGCCGGATCTTGATCGAGCAATTCCTCCAATTCGGTATCCATGAACTTTGGCGGCGCACCCTCGCGTTCTTCGTCTTCCAAGCCAAAATCACCACTTTTAAAGCGTGCAAACCACTTCTGGCACGTTCGCTCAGATAGAGCATGCTCACCATAAACTTCCACCAAGATACGATGACTTTCGGCTGCTTTTTTCTTCATATTAAAATAATGAAGAAGAATTCCCCGCAAAAACACATTATTTGGCACGAAATTCGACATTTTCAAGTGTGGTAAAAATATTGTTGTTTACGCTTCAAATAAAAAACTTATACTGACGTTTGTGCCTTACGACAGTAGCTCTCCAATGAATGTTTGGAAATGTGGATCGATGGAATAATAATCAAGTTACGCCATCTGTTGTAAAACCGCACGAACTTATAAATAGACCTATTATATGTTTGAGTGTTGTTATTTTTTAACTTTTCTAATTTGTAGATACTCAAAACGTGTGCTTTTTTCTTTCTCAAATAAACTCCCACTGAATATAGAATTAAAAGTTTAAATTGTATGGGAGTTGTAATGGGTATTTGTAAACCACTCTGCTTAGAGGTCTCCATAGACCTGTCCCATTATTCCACCCAAGTCCAACGCCGCTTTACGTACAGGTAAGATCTGCACCAGAATTATCCTGCCCAAGAGCAACACAAAGCTGATGTAATTTTCAATTAGTTGTAAATATGGTTACCTTCTTCTTCTTAATTGGCGCTATAACCGCTTACGCGATTTTGGCCGAGTTTAACAAAGCGCGCCAGTCGTTATGGTTACCTTACATGTTCCTAATTCAATTGCATACATAAGTTTGTGGATAATATATAAGTATACTGCAGTTTTTTATTTTAGTGGTTATTATTTCTTAATTGCGGCCTAACGTCCGAGTGTATTTCTGCTAATACCCAACTGGTGTGGCCAGTCTATGATAAGCTCTAAATAATGGGCTACAAGAGAAACATACACTATCTATATTCAATCCAACTTTATTTAAATATGGTTCCTGTTTGTTTTTCTATGAAATACATAAAAGTGTGGCGTATTAAAATATCTTAACAATCGGTTAAATTTAACAGCTAACTGTCTTTATAACTTCCGCTTATTCAGCTGCTTTCTACAAATTAGATTTTCGTTTTTCTGGCATGTTTAAAATTTAAAAAATCCAAGACAAGACGGAAGTTTGGAAAAATATATAAGCGCACAACAAAGCTATTTCTTCTATTTAAACGAATTAAATGTTTATAACAAAAATTTAAGCAATAATAGAAAATTTTGTAGTTCTTATTAAATTCAATTACCTACCGAAAATTTCTATACGATAATAATTTCTCTTAGAAGCATAGTTTATTTGGGTCATTTGAAAATGTATTTAAGACAAATGCCAAACTAAGCTTGGCAACCAAAAAAAAGCATAAATCTGTTTTTTAACTTCAAATGACGTCTCCAGTAAATGAGTTTTGAATGATTAGAAAGTGTAAAATATCGATCAAAATGTAAGCAGAACATGGAAAAGTTTCATATCACGAACGTTCGTATATCTATTTTGTATGTTCTGTTCAAATGACTAACATTTGGAAAGCATTGAGTGATTTTGGGAATCTCCGAATGACGTTTATAATTATTTGCATTTTGGTGAATTTAGTTTTTTACAGGTGGTAACCCTATTCCTAAATACTATAGTCTAATAACATTTTTTCATACCTCTTCGGAGGGGTAGTCATATTTCAGTTAAGTTATTTATTAAAAAGAATTTGTTCATTTGATCATTGGATTTTCTTCACAAATCCTTCCATTTGTTAAAGAACGTCAATACGCATACCAATACTTTGCATATTAAAATAAAAATTCGCCGTCGACCTGAAGCATCAAATATTAGAAATATATCGGAGAATATTTCTGCCAGGGAATAGTTTCTGAAAAAACACACCTACTCATCGGGCTGTCATAAAATAGAAGGTCCGTTCCTACTATTCGTGAAACAATGTAAAGAATCACACCTTAAAGTGATGTAGAGTTTCTAGGTTACGGCACCAGTGATTATTGTTTTTTTTGTACATATATAGATATGTTTTGCGTTTAAGTTTTGAGTTTTTTAAATTCCCAAAATGATTGTTTCAATTAATTGGATTGGAAATAATTTTGATGGATTAGGTAATCTTCATTTGATTATATTACATTATACCCACATGGCTAACATTTTCGATCTAGGAGGATGATGGCATTGAAATATAACAAAAAAACCATAGGGTGATTCTCTATGTTTAGCACGAAATCCAAAAACCCCGCACTAAAATATGCAAGAATACGGAGTCCCCACATTGCATGCCGCGAAGTAACAATAAATTAATAACAACAAAGAATTGGCAGAGGGTCGCATTTTCCATGCTACAACTCACAGCCTGAAAATATGCATGGATTTTGCTGTTGCATGATTTGTGGATATTGCAAATATCTTTCGTTGCATGGGATACAAGACTTTGCAATTCGTGCAATCCATGCACTGTGTAAGGGTTTTGCAAGACTAAGAGAATTCTCCTTTTATGCAACCATTTTCTTACAACACGCGTCCTCGTTACCCAAATCTTGCTTATTTAGGAATTCGAATCCATTTGCCAAGCCCCTTCAAACCGTAACAAAGCTTACACTCATATTTGTGCAATGTGTCACCTAAATATTTATGACAAGAAATCAAGAGGCATACTTGCGAAATAATGCCATACGCATGCGCCACACCCTTGTAGTAGCCATTTGATTCGATTAAGAATCGTGGTGGAAAACAAATTTGAATGCTGTTCAATAGCAGTAATGCAATGCAAACAGTGTCTATAAATTTGTGCTGGAGTCATACTTAAAGCATGCCTTAGAGGACACTTGCCAAAGGGTCGTAGTTACGCGACGAATTTTCGCCTGTGTCCAGAAATGTAAATAAAGTATGCTTAAAGGAACAATGCAACTAGGTTGCGGGCTAGCTTAGCCGCGCACAGTGCTCCGAACGTGGACGAAAATGCAAAAATCTTAGACATTTTGATAACATACTAACGCTAAAACTTTAATTATGAAAAGTTTCAAATTTATTTTGTTATGAAATAGATTTTAAGCCTTATACATCCTCTCAAATCACAAGTAATTTGTACGCACCATTTCACTTCCACAGTGGGCATATAAAAGTAGTTGTGGTAAGAAATTTGTTAAGAATACATTTTTATCCTTAACAAGATGTACCGCTGTACTTTTATAAAGATAATTATGATTGATCAAAAAAATATATATATCAAGAAAAAAATTAATGGCAAATATTGTTTTAAATAAATAAATCCGGGTTTGAAGATGCTGAAACCAAATAGTTGGGAACATTTAGAGACACAAAAAAATCCTCCTAAATTTGTTTGCGCTTATGGCAATTTGATCTCTCCATTTCTAGAGAAATTATAATAATATTTTCTCCGCGTCGCAAAAATATTTCATTTTGAAAAAGTGCCTACATGCCCTTTTTCGTATTTGTTTTAGCTTATCTATATTTATAATACGCGAAAGCATTTCTTGTGAATTTCATCAGACCTCCATTGTTTGTTGGTTTTTCAAAAATGGAGTACCGATTTAAAGAGTTTGACCAGGAGTGCACGGCGACTCGAACCAACACACTTCCAAATGGTAGTCACGCACCACCTATTCGGCTACGGCGGTCACAATGAATATATCATAAATTTATATCTCTTCGTTTTATTTTCTTAATTCTAGGAAAATTGTGTTGTGTTATGTAAACGGTTTTATTCATATACATATTTTATTATTTAAGATACTTGTTCTTCACCTCAAAAAGTAAAAAAAAATGGTAAAATTTTTCGAAATTGGTAACTGGTACGAAAAAACTGATTTCATTTTTGAAATAAGCGTAATGTAGTTCGTTTAGGAGTAAAGTTTCAACAAATTTAACCTACTCCTTCTATTTCTGTCCATTGTCGGTATGGAGTCGGACCACTGTGCGGCGTACCTGCAGTTTTAGAATGGAGCGACGTGTGGTTCTGTTTGTGCCACGTAGCACAGTCAAGTTCATGCTACTGCATGATTTTGCATAATTTTATGCTAATTTAAAACTTCTGCTTTGGTTTCTACTTCTAGTTTAGTTTTACTTACCTACATCCTTTTCCAAACGTTCGAATGGCATTTTCTTTATAGCCTTTTAGAAATTATACTAAGCACATTCGACTGGAATCGAGATCATCATCAGGATCGCTGCAACTAATATCCACAAAACAAACAAAAAATAGAAAATAAAAAGATCGGCCATTGAAAACAATAGCTTACAAAAAAAAAAAAAAAAACGCACACGTTAGCTATTGTTGTGCAACAACGTTGTTTACGTTCTTCATTTGCGTGCTTGTAGGTGGTGGCATACGTTATAGTGAGAAGCTACAGTTGACAAACACGCAAATACCAGAAGCTATGAGCAGTATATGTTTTGCAGATCCTGCAGCTATTAAGAGTATTTGGCATCACGGACCTTTCACATGGAATTGGAATAGAAAGTATGACTACATTGCTTCTATGCTAAATCAAAGGAACACACGCCATTGGCCATAACCACCTTTAGTCTCCTATTTGCAGAAGAAGCTGTACTTGTAGGCGCATACTACAAATTTCAGGAAGAGCTTATTTTAACTCTAATAATAATGAATATGTTATCTCGATGTTTCAGGTTGAAATGAAAAGCTGCCGCAAATTGACGGTTTTGTATGAATAGTGTAAGAGAGATATATAGTGTAGAGAGAGAAGGAGTCAGCTGGCATCATTTACTAATACCTTCATTATTGTAACTGACCTTTCTGCTGCTACGTATTTGTGAAAAATAAAAAAAAAATTAAGAAAAAGTTTTACGAATGCCTAACCTTAATGAATAGGCATTAAGTCAGTCCTGATTGGCATAACTAGCAAGTAAATATAATAAATTTAGAATAGTCAGAATATTAACATAATGTTACTGACTAGTTAAGAAATGAGAATAAAGCAGATACTGATTCCGAGCTTGGCCCAAATGTTTGTTTTGGTTAGAATGAATTAACGGTGTTGAAATCATTGTTGTTTCGCATGCGGTAAATTCCAGCTTAAAATTAATCATCTTGAAATGTGCAAGCAACGATAGCTGCAGATTTTGCAATGAACTGGAAAAGAGGGAAACGCTAGAACACCTTCTATGTTCTTGCCTTGCGTTAGCTAGAACCAGATTAAAATGCTTAGGAACTTTACAAAATGAGAAGTTAGAATGCATCTCGGGAATATAGCTTCAATAGTTTACTTAGATTCGTAGGTGTAGGTGTAGGTGTAGCTCCATCTGGTAACACTAAGGACCAATAGGTCTATGAGATGGCTTTCAGTCAGCCAGGTTAACCTAACCTTACCTTCTTCGTCTCGTTAACCTCTTGATTGACGATATTTTGTCCCTGTTCGACAAATCTAAGTATGTATTTGCTTATTCGGCATTTCAAATCTTTATCAAAGGACTTTAACCTCCTATGACCTAATCAATAAGTAAACTTTAAACGAGTAATTTCATATCAGCTCCGAGCATGCGCCTCGAAGTATTTGTAGTTAAATATTGTATATTCTACATGGATTTTGTTTAAGAGGGGCATTTGAGAAAAAGGAAAAATGTGCATACACATACCTATGGGAAGCGAAGGTCTGAAGAGGATTTACCTCCATTAAATATTACGCCTGTCGTTAGATTTTATTTACAAAGACATGGAATGAGAGTGCTAATGAAGGGCCTCAAGCTCATTTAGAAAAAAAAAAAAAAAATACTTGGCAATTAATATAAGCGACTAAGAAACAATGACAAATACGATTAGTTCACAAATAATTACATAGATTTTGCAAGATCTGTTGGTGTTTCACGGTTAAGCCGACGTTGGCTAGTTTATCTTGGGAGCCTTAGCAATTCTGTGTGTGTCAATAGTCTGCTTATGTGTTTTCAGGTATCGCTTTGTATTGTCTCGTCAATAGTATCGATTCAAGTTCGCGCTGAATATCTGCGTTAGGTATGTACCAAGGTGCATCACTCATGGTCCTAAGTGGATAAGTTATATATTTGTTCGTGGAGAGATATTTACTTGTCAATTTTTTAATAAATCTTTACTGCTCCATCTCTGTCCAATTCGAAAGTGTCGGATTTTTAATTAAAACACCGAATAAAATTATATTTTGGGGTAGGAGACTTTTATTTATTAAACCCTAGCTACTGACTACTATTTTACAATTATCGAACTTATTATTAATACACGCTGAGGTTGATATTGCCACTTGCGAAGCGACTGATTTGGCCTTCTTCGTGAGAGGCGTTTCTTAAGAAATTAGTCCAATCCTATTGAGCTACCGACGGCAATGTTAATATTTATGCAGATAATCGGTTCGAAGAAACATTCATGTTTTTAAGCAAATTATCTTGTTTTACATATGTATAGTGCTTACATATTTGCATTTGTAGATTCATAACAAAATTTCGGCCAAGTAAGGATGCATTTATATTTGTGGTGGACAAAGTTAAGGATACATTTCATTGCCTCTAGTCATCATCCAAAACGCCAATGCTAAAATTGTGTTGTGTGTTAAGATTATGTCTTCATGACAACAAAACAGTGGGAATGAATTTCAATTCACAGTTTCGCTTATTTTAAAGGAGCTACCTATTTTGGAAATTTAAATTTGCAGTGCCTCGATAAGCACAGAAATGACCGAACAAGAGAGCAACAAAAATATTTTTCTAGATCAGGAGTACCAAATGGAACTAATATTACGATTTGTGCTCCTGCTGCTCCTAGAAGACAAACAGCTGATGCTTTGTTGTAGGACGAATTATTGTATATATTCAAAGTCATTTACCTTATTTCATTGTGTTTATTTATTTCATTTAAGAGTTTTGAGATCTACATTTGATACAGGTAAAATTAAAAATTATTCTAGGTTTATAAAAATAAATAAAAATCACAAATCAAATACATTCACTTCATCACATATTAAACTTAAAATTACTTCACATTTTCAGCTAATTTTCCCATTTTTATTAGCTGTTGTTTTTTTAAGCCTATGTTTTGCTTCATTTCTATAGTCATTTCTGCAATTTCTTTTCCTATAGCTTTTGGAAATATTAAACAGATTAACAGAGCCAAATGTTGAGAGTAATGTCTAAGTGAATGTAGTTTTTTCGCCAATGGCAATACAAAAATTTAGTTTTCGACACTCGATCGCCATTTTGTGGGGAATTCGTTGCGGTTTACATCTCATAATTCGAGACTGCTAAATCCGCCTATATTTTCATTGGCTTCGCAAGTGAAAATAGTAGCCTTAATTACCTGTGCCGGCAGTTTGTGGTTTTCGCAATGCTCCACTTACGCGACTCGTGGCTGTATTTGCCTCTGGATGTATTTGCCGTTATGCCCTCTGAGCTGTTTGGTATTTCTTTCGCGAGAGTATTATCCCTCTCCTAACTAGAGGCTATATATGGCTTCATGTGAGGTCTTATCAAAGGCACCTTCTTATTCAAGAAGGTACATGTTGCATCGTTTAGGTATTAGATCGTTTAAGTCGGTCGTAATAATCGATCAAATTTTAGCTCATATGTCAAATTAATTCCAGAATTGAGAAGTGTTTATTCTATGCTATAAGCAATAAGTGCAATTAGTGACGTTTGTCTAAACTCTCCCGTATGAATAGGGGAGACCGGGGATGGTTGACTAACTTTTGACTTAACCTCGTATATCTCTGATGTTTAATTTAATATAACAAAAACAACAATTGCTACCGATAAAAGAACTATTCAGGTACCTAAAATACTATAATATGACCTATATATTCACTATTATAATACTTATTTTGCTGATTTTATAAACCCCTGACGCTTGCTCAACCTACCCCATGTCCGGTGCAGGTTGACTTAGGCAGTAATTAGTATAAATTAAGAGGATTGGTATAAAATAAAACACAAAAATTTACTTTTTAATTAAAATGAACAAACTAAAATTCAAGATCCTTTTTCAGGTCACAAAGAACTTTGATAAATCTAACAAACAATTTTTAATTCTCTCACTTTAAATCATAAAAAAGAACTTAAATATAACCATAAGTAAGATTAATTCTTGAAGTGAACCCTTGGAAAAACAAAAAAAGGAGGAACCATTGTGCTGATATAGCTACTGCAATCGTTACTAAAGTGCCCTTTTTCAGCCGATGTCATTTTCCCCAAGTTTTTAAAACCTCGGGAGCTATGACTCTATTAGACACGTGAACTGTTGTGAGTCCCGTCGCATCAACATTCCATATATGACCTGATTTCAAATTATCAAAACAATTATTTACGTTTTTCTGGTTGAACGACGCAGCTCTAGACTGGCTCGTAACTTGAGGTGATCTTATTGATAATGAGCCAATTTTCACCAGCCAAGATTCAGGCATAGTTTTATTATTCTTTTTTGCGTATTCAAATGCAAACTTGCGTGTCTCATACGGTGTCAATCCATAATAAATATCAGCAGCCGTCTTCAAATAAGCTGCCAGTTTCTTTTCTTCGTCATCGCTAAATATCTGCCTATTTCTTATGTACCCGGCCGTGTCCAGGGTCAAATCAGCTCTCGTGAGGTTAGGATTACTTTCTAACTTATTTTTTAGTTTAGTTACTTAACGATGCAACGTTTTGTACGGGATTTGTTATTGTTTTGACGTGGCGTTTATGCTTTCATTATCGAAGATAATCGCGAGGCAAGCTCTTTCTATGATATCTTTGGGAGATTACCCCTTTCAGATTTTCTTTTGTAAGTCCTCATTGTCTGTAAATATACAACAGTAAATTAGAATGTGACAGAAGACTATAGAGCGATTCCATGAGAGATGATCATGAAAGTAGGAGCGACTGGGGTTGGTTGACTAATTAGTCAACCTGCCCCGAACACAATTTGTGAACCAGCCCCTGACGCCATTTTGCATTTTAATTGCTCATAATATGCAAACTCTGGCACTAACATAGGAGCAATACTGCGTTATATATAGTAGAACTATTATGTTTTTATTTGGCATAAGAACAAAATTGTTTCTAACAGATACATAGGCACAATAACAAAAAGAGTACGAGCTAAAAAAATTACTTATCGAGAACAAAAACACAACATGTGATCTCACTCACGAACGCCTTGCGACTGCCGCGGCTCACTTTGCACAAGTTCGCGGGTCACATGGAGGCATCGATATGCATGATTGGTTGATGAAAATCACGTGATGATGACGAGTTATTGTTACTTAGTCCACCTGCCCCTATAGCCAACCATCCCCGGTCTCCCCTACCTATATCTCTAACCATAAATGAGTGAAACGGATTCCTAAATATTTCGAAATAAAAATTTGAGACAACTGGTGCTAAAACGCAAACTGAAACAACTTTTATAATCCGTATTTTCACTGCAGACTCAAAACAGAAAAATCATTACTTTGCTTATAAATATTGACATGATTCATAGAATACTTGTATACTTGCAACATTTTCTAACTACTAATTTACAATCTTTTACGAAATCAAATTGTATGGAAAACTTTTTTGCAATATTGCCGTTATTGCCTATAGGCCACCCAGACATCTTCATACGATAGCGATTCAATGGTTTGGTTCATACTTATCAATAGAGGTTCTTGCGACCCGGTGCCACTGAAGCCCTTGTAAGGCAATTACATCAATTTATCGTACAAAGAATTTCATGATCCGATCGGATCAGCGATTACTGAAACAACTTTCTAGTGTTTTCTTTTATTATTATGATTAGGTGTTAGGTAGTAATTAATCAAACAAAAATTGACTGGGTATTAAAAAAAGCAGTAAAAAGAAACATATAGCATTTATTTATTGAAGAAATTACAACAGTATTCCAAACAAATAACAATAGTTTGCGATTGTAATCAAACAATTTCAGTGTGTGGTCACGCAAGGCCTCCAAAATGACACGCAACGAGCGGACCAAAGTATGAAATTAAAATATTTTCGTGAAGTGAAGATGATCACCAATGATGGAGATAAAGTTAATAAGTAAATTGTCCGAAACTCAGACGGCGTTTGTCGCGTGCTTCGCTCATGTATAAGGATTGATGTTCGAAATGCTGCTGCCAGAGTAGTTAAATTCATACCTTTCCTAATATATACTCGAATGCTGCTAAGTAACTGCGCCGGTACAGCAATGCCTGCGACACTATCACATATGTGTGCTAGACTCCAACCAGTCAGATTGCCTGTGGTGATAGCTAACGCTTGCGCGGCTCAAGAAGCAAAATCAGTACCTATTCATATGCCAGTTTCTTTGGAGTTTGTGTTCATGCGTGCAACATAATCCTTGCTCGTGGCATTTATGTGCGCATTGCTCCGCCCGTGTCTGTTTGCCGGCGGCTTCTAACTACTATGCGTTGTTGAATGCACTTCAAAAAAGTTTCACTCTCAATTTTCGTTAATTACTGGATCAAAGCCCGAAATTCAAGTCATGGCTATTACTGAGGCATGTGCGCATGCGTGCAGCATGAGGCTGTACTGTATAGTATATAAAATAACGGCATGTCTTAACGCGGTCGTCAAACGCTATAAAACTTTTATTAAGCTTATTTCGATACTAAATAATAATATACCTTTTTTCGGAAATTCTTATTTGGTGCTCGATTTGTTTGTTGCCTTTTTACTCTTCAACCATATTTGATGTCGTGTTTCTTTTGCTAATGCCCTGGAGGCAATATAATGGATTTTCGTTTACTTTATTTAAAATCTTTAAGAAAATTTCTTCTTGCAAGTGCTTATCAAACGAACTATGGTGTGACTGGCGGGTATTTCCAGGTATTTTTTGATTCGATTACCTTCTTGAATGAGAATGCTGTATTGCTGGAGAGTCGTTTGCCAAAATAAATGATTTATTGGCTTCGATTAATTTGATGGATTGGCTAGCGCGCGTGACGTCTAAAGGACGAAAGCTTTTATATAATACGATACTTAGTTTTGCAGGAGGGTCTCGGTGAAATTTAAGGGTACACAAAATTACATAGCGTAGAATTAAATAGCTAAGGGAAGCGATAACTCAAAGTTTCTGAATTGTAATTAAAAGAATTGTATGCAACTGAATTATTTGTGGACGAAAATATAATATTATTGTATATATATATGTATATATGTATATATATATAATATAATCGTACCTATTCGAATTTTATAGAGCATGGTTAATTTTATTTCTTTGTATAAATAGCAATAATCCTTTCCGATTTATCAGAGCCATCTCCATCTTTTAACTTGTCCTATTGATCTGTTAAAGATGTTATAACTTTCGCAAATGGCGTCGTGCGTCAGTCATATTTGAATCGCTATCCTCCGCAAGAGCGTGAAATAATCGTGTAGATTTTTCTGACCAATAATCGGGTGGTTTTGCAGGGCGTGGCTGCCACCTGACTAGGTGTTCGGCTGAAGATATCGCGGCTGTGGCTGCCGATGTGGCCGAGAACGAATAAACATTAACCCGACGACGTGCTACGCATATGGGCATCACCATACTCCGTAATGAATTTTAGTGAAAGACTTACACGCGTTCGTGTACAAGGTGTAAACAGTGCATCATTTAATGCCTGCTTGCGTTCAGTCGCGAGTGAATTACAGTCAAGCCATTGTCGATCTTAACAACGAAGGGCACGATTTTGTATCGAAAATCATCATGAGTGACGAGGAACATTTCCACTTAAGCAGTTAAATCAATAAGCAAAATTTTCATTTTTGGGGGACTGAAAATCCGGATTTGATACACCATATCAAACATCGCATTTTGGATTACCTGAAATGAAAAATGAAAGTAAGTTAAAATTCACTGACAACCCACACAAACCGATGGTTTTGTAAATATATAACCAAACGAAAGAAGCTGTTTTCTACGGGCACAAGTTTTGCTTAATTTTGGGTATCTCACGGGCAAGAGACAGGGACTACGGTAACGTCCGTGAGTGTGGGCACCAGCAATGGGAAAATTATGTGCCAGTTATTTTAATGAATATGTGTATAAATTTACCGTGCCCACTCCGCATTAGCATTAAGTGCTCTGTGTACACACTATATAATAAGATAATGGAAGTCATGGAGTCATCATTACACCTTAAGACATGTGCGTAAACCTCAAGGCTTAGAAAGTATTCAATAATGATTAAATTGAAGACTGCACCTACCCAAGCGCCGTGACATCAGTAAAGAAAATAAACAAACAAAAATAAAAAGAAGAAGAAGAGTAAGCAAAAATAAGTGGGAATGCCGGGAATGTTAGAATACATAGGGTACACATTTATTTGCTCATGTAAAAAAGAAGAAATCGAAAATATTTGTTCTTGATCAAATGAGGAGTGCATTTAAAGATTACGATGCCACAATAGCGCCTGCATGGGACAGCATATCTTTATGGCTATAGAGACTCGAATTCCCACCGAGGGAAGAAATTTTCAGCAATTTGCTCAAAACAAGCCAGGACTCCAGATCAAAATATATTGTATTTCTTTTTTTCGTACGACTATAAGGCTGTATTTGATGTAATTTGGACTTAATTTGTTTTCAGTAAAAAATGTTTTATTTGTTTATTTTATTGTTTAAAAATTTTCATAGGTCCCTCTACTGCTACAAGATATAACTCCCAACTCAACCCTGGAGTTGGACTAATCTTTTGGACATTTAATTTCATAATAGATTTTCAGATCATCCGCGCATAGAAGAAAATGACGCCTTGAAAAACGAAAGGAAATATCGTAAATGAAGAGGATAAATAGTAACGGACCTAGGGACTACCTTGAGAGACACCAGACATTATCAAGTCGAACGAGTAGTAAATAGCAAATTAACCACTTAAGAAAGGGAAAGTGAAAACCGAAATCCGAAAGTTTAGCTATTAATACTGAGTGAGATACTAAATTGTTTGTATTGTTTAGTTCACATTTTAAATCTCAACAATTGTTCTTAATTCTTATGTGCTCTGAGGCGTTCACCTCAAGGATAGCAGACCTGCCTAGACGCAATGACACACACATTAAGACCACTTTGAACACCCACGTAAAATATGTTTTGGATACATCAGAAATTATTTGCAGTCATCTTCTTCTTATTCTTCTTAATTGGCGCGATAACCGCTTACGCGATTTTGGCCGAGTTTAACAAAGAGCGCCAGTCGTTTCTTTCTCGTGCTAACCGGCGCCAATTCGACACACCAAGTGAAGCCAAGTCCTTCTCCACCTGATCTTTCCAACGCAGAGGAGGCCTTCCTTTTCCTCTGCTACCACCAGCTGGTACCGCATCGAATACTTTCAAAGCCGGAGCGTTTGTATCAATTCGCACGTTATGACCCAGCCAACATAGCCGCTGGATCTTTATTCCCTGCGCTATGTCTATGTCGTCGTAAAGCTCATACAGCTCATCGTTCCATCGCCTGCGATATTCGCCGTTACCAACGTGCAAAGATCCAAAAATCTTCCGCAGAAACTTTCTCTCAAACACTCCAAGCGTCGCGTCATCGGATGTGACCATCGTCCACGCTTCTGCGCCATACGTTAGGACGGGCATGATGAGAGTCTTGTAGAGTGTTAGTTTTGTTCGTCGAGAGAGGACTTTACTACTCAATTGCGTACTTAGTCCAAAGGAGCACTTGTTGGCAAGAGAGATTCTACGTTGGATTTCAAGGCTGACATTGTTATCGGTGTTAATGTTGGTTCCTAAATAAACGAAGTCTTTTACAACCTCGGAATTATAACTGTCTACAGTGGCGTGGGTGCCGATACGCGAGTGCGCCGACTGTTTGTTTGAAGACAGGAGGTACTTCACTTTGTCCTCGTTCACCTCCAGACCCATTCGCTTTGCTCTTTAACCAGTTTGGAGAAGGCAGAACTAACAGCGCAGTTGTTAAGGCCAATGATGTCGACATCATCAACAATTGTACGCTCCTATAAAATATTGTACCTGAGCGATTAAGTTCTTCCGCTCGTTCGATGCTCTCCAACATCCGGTTAAAGATGTCGCAAGACAGAGTGTCAGGAGAGGTCCTTCCAACGTCATCTTGAAAATCTGTACTAGTTTTGTGGGGATACCAAATTCAGACATCGCGGCATACAGATAACTCCTTTTCGTACTGTCGAATGCAGCTCTGAAATCGTCGAAAGGATGGTTTGTGTCGAATCTCCTTTCATGGGTCTTTTCCAAGACTTGGCGTATTGTAAATATTAGGTCGATGGTGGACTTTCCAGGTCTAAAGCCACACTGATAAGGTCCAATCAGTTGGTTGACGGTGGGCTTCAGCCT
This sequence comes from Anastrepha ludens, assembly GCF_028408465.1. NCBI lineage: Eukaryota > Metazoa > Arthropoda > Insecta > Diptera > Tephritidae > Anastrepha > Anastrepha ludens. Next base: position 74,749,039 of record NC_071500.1, read on the forward strand.
TTCACACAATACGCTCGGTAGAACCTAATAGGCGATATTTAGAAGACTAATCCCGCGGTAATTGGCACAGATTGCAGGATCGCCTTTCTCATGGATTGGGCAGAGCACACTTAAATTCTAATCGGTAGGCATGTTTTCATCCGACCATATTTTGCATAGAAGTTGATGCATGCACCTTACCAGCTCCTCGCCGCCATGTTTGAATAGCTCAGCCGGCAGTCCGTCGGCGCCCGCGGCTTTATTGTTCGTTGGTCGGGTAGCGGAACGACAATTCCGTCGTCAACGATTGGGGTATCGGGATCTTCACATTCTCTGTGACATGCGCAGCTGTCAATGTTTAACAGGTTCGAGAAGTGTTCCCTCCATAATTTAAGATTGCTCTGGATGTCAGTCACGAGTTCGCCGTCTTTGTTCTTACAGGAAAACGTCCCGGTCTTAAAACCGTCTGTAAGCCGCCGAGTTTTCTGGTAGAATTTGGGGCGTTGTTCCTGTTGGCCATCATCTCAAGCTCTTCACACTCACGTATTTCGGCCTCTCGTTTTTTCTTTCGGATAATACGTCTCTCTTCCTTTTTTAGCTTTCTGTAGCTCTCTGGCTCGCGTTGCGCCCGATCGCATCCTTTCTTTCTGCGGCAGCATGACATTCCTCGTCATACCAACTGTTTTTTCAGGCTCGCCGGAATCCGATTTCTTCTTCAGTGGCGGTACGTAGGGAACGAGAAATGTTGCTCCACTGCTCGTGCATGCCGGTTTGTTGGGCAGTTCTCTCTGAGAGCAGGAGTGAGAATCGAATGGCGAATCTTCTGGCTGTCTGTTTTGATTGCAGCTTTTCGATGTTGAACATTCTTTGCGTAGGTAGATGTACGTTTCTTGCTGCACAGAGGCGTGTGCGCAGTTTGGCAGCAACAAGGTAATGATCCGAGTCGATGTTGGGTCCTCGGATCGTACGTACATCTAATACACTAGAAGCGTGTCTTCCATCTATCACAACATGATCGATCTGGTTTCGCGTTTTTCGATCAACAGATAGCCAGGTAACTTCGTGTATCTTTTTATGGTAGAATCTGGTGCTGCAGACTACCATGTTTCGGGCCCCGGCGAAGTCGATCAGCCTCTCTCCGTCACCGGATGTTTCGTTGTGCAGGCTGAATTTTCTGACTGTGGGTCCAAAAATTCCCTCATTGCCCACCCTGTCGTTGAAGTCGCTAAGCATGATTATTATGTCGTGGCGGAGGCAGCGCTCATAGGAACGTTCCAAGCGCTCATAGAAGGAATCTTTGGACGCCTCGTCCTTCTCTTCCGTCGGGGGTGGGTGCAAATTAGCGAGATGTTAAAAAATCGCGCTTTGATGCGGATTATTGCGAGACGCTCGTCCATCGGAGTGAACGACAGTACTTGGCGACGAAGTCTCTCTCCCACAACAAATCCGACATAGACGTTGCAAGGTCCTATGGTTTTCTTGCCTTGCCCCGTCCATCGCATCTCTTGGATGGCAGTGATGTCATCCTTTACTCTCACGAGGACATCAACCAGCCGGGCAGAGGCACCTTCCCCATTAAGGGACCGGACATTCCAGGTGCATGCCCTCAAATCTCCTTATTTCGTTTGCAGTGGTCGTCATCAGTAAGGTAGTTCACACTACTTATATAAGTATATAAGCATACCATACCTTGCAGACATCACACTATTTATACGAGTATAAGTATATAAGCGTACCATTAAAACTGCAATTATAAGTTTCAAAAAGTTGAATGTGAGCTGCACTTGATTACCCCCCATATTCAATATCTTACCATCAACAAGAAATAGAATCCAAGTGGTAGAACATTGGTGGCCAATTCGTTCTGCTATACACTGCAGCCACAGTCGTCGCCACCAATTCACCGACAATTGTTTGCACTTAAGATTTTTTTACATGATTTGATTAGGCGCTAAAGGGCTGGCTCATTCATTTAGGGCATTTCAGACGTATCGTCCCAGTTCTTTTCTCTTTTGCTATCTGTTTCTCGATTCATTCATTGAATTGCCAACCGTATTGCTTGTTGTTTTGTTGTGTTTACAGGTTTGTCCGGTTGCACATGATGCATGATTTTTACCAACAACAACCAACTTTTCTGACACGGCAGCAACGATGTTGAGGCTCTAGTGATTTACCATCAGCCTTCGTACAATATTTGCAAGCGAATAAATTTGAATTTCATAAGTTTGAATCAGTGATCACAGCACTTTAACAAAAAACTACCAGCTTCGAAATAATTTCTATATGTCAAATTTGTAGATTACGAAAAAAGAAAAACGGTATTTTCTAACACAATTCCTGTTGACTGCCTTGGAACTCTCGAAAATATCGTTATTTGTAACTTCGTTACGCCACAGATATTGTTGCGGTGCTCACAATACTGAAAAAAGGAGTAATTGTTGTAAAATATTATAAAGTCCTTTCATACAAATATATAAATATATAAAACGAGCATATATTTAAAAGTTTTCTTACAATACTTTATTTAAGGGAGAAAAACTTAAAAATAGAAACACATGTGGGAATGGGTTAAGTAAGGAAATACTTTACGAATATCATAGCCAACATAGTAATACATTTTGCATATTAAAATTTAAATAGAAAAACTATGAGTGAGGGAAGACGATAGATTAAAGATGTGCACATTAAATTAACATAATTTAAAATAAAATCAATATCATATACATTTTGAAAGCATTTTAAGCAAATATATAAGTGCTGCTCTATTACTTAACTACATACGAATTGTTTTAAAAAAATTCGGTGAATTTTCATTTCCCTAAGAAAATATTTATTTATTCATCAATTTCAAATGTATCTCCTTTAAAGTAGTCGTTCTCAGATATAATACACTTGTGCCATCGTTTTTTCCAATCCTCGAAGCAGTTCTGATATGCACTTTTTGGTATGTCCTTGAACTCTCTCAGCGATTCGGTTTTTAGCTGCGCAATCGTCGCGAAACGCCGTCCTTTCATAGGACTCTTTAATCTTGGGAACATGAAAAATTCGCAGGGTGAATCCGGTGGCTGAGATATGATGACGGCAAGCAAAGATAAGTGAGCAGGTGCATTATAATGACGCAAAAAGCCATGCATTTTATTCCACGATTGCGTCCTTTTTTGTTTTGTATTGCTTCACGCACACGGCACATAACTTTAAGGTTATTTACGGTACGTCCTTGTGGTAAGAACTCCTGATGCACTACGCCATGGTAATCGGAGAAAACAGTGAGCAAAACCTTGACATTTGATTGAGTTTGGCTTGCTTTTTTTGGTTTTGACTCTTATGGACTCTTCCATTGCGACGATTGGGCTTTAGTTTCGAAGTCATAACCATATACCCATGATTCGTCACCAGTTTTGACCCTTTTAAGCAAATTTGGATCATCGTTGACATCATTCAACAATTCCTGAGCGATGCTCTTGCTCTTGCTCTTGTTTTTGGTCAATATTCAGCAATTTTGGAACGAACCTCACTGTCACACGCTTCATGCCCAAAATTTCCGAAAATATTGCGTGGCATGAGCCAACCGATATGCCGACATCCTCAGCGGCTTCTCTAATTGTGATCGACAATTTCTCATAACAATATTCTTCACTATCTCAACATTTTCATCGGCTTTTGATATGCTGGGGGGTCCAGAGCGAGCGATGTCATTCACATATTCTTGACCTTCTGTGAAAAGCTTGTACCTGTAAACACTTTTTTGACTCAGAGTACTCTCACCGTATGCCACTGTCAACATTTCAAGTGTTTTTGAGAACTTAATTCCATTTTTTACACAAAATTTGATACAACTTCTTTGATCCATTTTTTTTCAATTGCAGAAAATCGTCGGACACGCAAAACAATTGGCTCATTTATGCCTCTCACAAACAAACTAAACATGCTATATTGCTAAAACCGTGAACCTATCTTCGAGACGAGTGTAGCAACAAAAATAAAAATAATAATCGAAAGTCAAATGTAAGTAGCCCGCGAAATTTGAATATTTTTTGAACACACCTCGTATATGGTATTTCCGTGCTATGGATGTTAAGATGTGCTGCCACATTTATTCGTTCTTGCGACATCGTATTTCTTGAATATATGTCCAGTCGAAGAAGCAATGAAATTGATCTCGCATCCTTAGTGATGAATATCATTGCAAGTTTTTATGGGAGGAATTTTTTTTATACCAAAGATTTATGCAATCCCACGTTAAGTTCCACAAAATCTTCTTCTAAGCCATCTCGGCGCCAAAGCAAATAATACAAATGCATATATTTTTATTTTACCCTGCCAGCACATGTTGAAGAAAATAGGCATGTTTTCTCTTATTTTGAGATAAATTGCTGTCAAAAAAAGTGGCAGACAATATTGGCATAATACTTTTTCGTTAATTTTTCTTAGTTACATTTGTAACAGAAAATGTTTTAAACAATCGGGAGAAACTGCATAGATCATTTGATGTTAGTGTAGCGTTTCAGGAAAAAAGAAACAAATATTTTTTAAACGCTAAACTATATTTTTTAATGTAAATTACGGCAAGATACCTAAACACATTTAAAAACAGAAAATACCAGGCTGTCATTAAAAGCGCTAGAAATTGAAAGTGAAGCTTGAATACAGGTCATATCTGAAATGTTGATGATGTATCTATAAAAATGTATTTTATTTAGCTGAAAACTTAAGGGTTTGATATATTGCAATATATTAAAATTCCTGAACAGAATCCAATGCAAAAACACACGCCAACGACCTCTGTTTCGGAGCTCTCGTCTTTGACGTACGCACCCATTACATAGGGGATGTCGAACTCATATTTTCTATGTGAAAAACTTTTCTCAATATTTTATCGCAGTAATAACATGAGTGGAATTTACCTATGTGGTTTTATTTCGTTAATAAAAAGTTTACAAATTTTTCTAATTTCTTTTATGGAATTGGTTGTTTTATTTGTATTTTGTTGCAGTAAGATAAAGAAACTTGTGTAGGTTTAAAAAGTATTCAATAGCGTTTAAAACTTGACTTTTAGCAGAAATAATGAATGCTGAGGACACGAGCGTTGAAAGTTCTTTACTCTGGTAAATACACTGCAGGGAGCACTAGCCACGGTAACAGGTATTGTGCAAGATATTCACAAAGCGATGCACACGTTTGAAAAAAAAGGTCAGTAAAGCAAACGATGGAATATCTGTCACGAAATTTTTGAATTCCCAAAAGAGGTCATTAATTTTTATCAAAACATGAAATCGATTAGAATATCCTGCAATACCCAAATTAATGATCACCAAAATATATTTGCCTTTAAACCGATATCTGCATCAACATCCGTAGTATTTTTCTTTAGTCGAAACATGTTGTATAGCATTTTTTCTGGTTGAAGGAAACCATGAAGAAACCTGTAATCTTGTAGCTACTATCTTGAATATACATTTCTCCGAGCTTCTGCTGTCAGAACAATTCTAGCTAAATCTTCGATTGTCTTTATGCTAAGTTCGAAATAATTTGCTTTGGTTTTAGCTGACCATCTTATATATAAATTTTGTGAAAAAGTTGTTCCGGCTTCACAACATTTCGCAGAGTCAACACAACACAAATTGAGAGGGTAAACCATTAAAACAAGTAATGGTTCTGAAATTTTGCGCCCCCTTAAAAAGCTTGAGCCCGAATTTCTTCGTTTACGCAATCAGATTAAAAATGACATGTTTTTGTTTTCATAAATTCAGCTGACAATATTTTATCGAGGTTTACCGACTTCTTACGTTTTACTATTTGCTTTTATGCCTGCTTCAAAAATAAGCCATAAAATATTGTATTTATTTAATTTCATTACTACATCAATATATAAGTACAAGATTTCTAAGTGATTTTTATAGCACAACAGTATAAAATAAGTACTTAAGTAAACATTTAAATAACTAATGGAATGTGCAGAACAGCAATAAGTACATTACGTCGGATATCCATATGAAATATAGTGAGTAAGTGCCCGGAAGATACTACATACATAAAAACAGCCTGGATCGTCGCGGATCAAAAGGCATTGGCAACGATAAATTTGTGTGTTCGAGCTAGCGAACTTATTCATATAAAAAACGCTTTGGACACCTTAAGCAATTTATATAAGGCGAAAACCGCGTGCCCGAAAGGTAAATCTCTTCAAACAACTCGTACGATCAAGCCAATAGAAAAAATGTCTGGTCAAATCGGTGAATTTCGGAATATAATCGGCGATCTAAAAACTACAAGAGTGGAGTTAAATGAGGATTTTGTAGCAGTGTTGTTGTTGTGCGCATTGCCGAATGAGATGGAGAGGTTCGTAGTCGCAGTTGAAAGTCGAGACCAGTTACCTCACTTAGATCAGCTCGTATCGAAAATTCTCGAAGAAGAAAGGCGGCAGAGTGTAAAGGGCGACGGGAGCAAGGGCAAAGACAGCAAACGGCGAATTCTCATGAATTCGAGTTAAGCAGAACAAAGGAGATGGCAGAAAATCGAATAGAATTTTTCGAAACAACAACAAGAGCAATAACTCTAATAACAGCAGCGTCGAATGTTATAGATGCCATCAAAAAGGGCTCTTACGATCCCATTGCCTTCAACGCCCTCAATCGGCAGCGACGACGACTCAAACGGTGGCGTCGGCATTTGCCGCAGTGAACGCCAACGTAAGCAGCGACACGTGGATTTTGGACAGCGGCACACATATAAGAGGTGTCCTAAGAGAGATATGTTCGATCATATTGATAGCTGGAAACGCTTCGAGTGAAAGCGTAGGTTAGGTTAGCCTGGTTGGCAATAAGCGCCGGCGTATAGTCGGAGGGAAAAGGAACAATAGAAGTGAATACAAAAACTGCAAAAATACTCTTTGATCGTGTTATATGTCCCTGACTTGGAGTGAAATTTTCTATCAATGAGTAATATATTGGAGGTTGAATTAGTTTTAAAGGTTTTTTTCGAAGATTTGGGGCTTTATTGTGAAAAAACGGTACAAAATATTTTATTCGAAGTATTGGCCATCGCTAGCTACAACTTTCGCCCATCTTTCGGGCAATTTCCGGATGCCGTTTCTCCAAAATTCTGGCCGCTGCTTGGCTATCCATGACTCAACCCATATTTTGGTAGCCTCGTACGAGGAGAACCGCTGGTCCGCCAAATCGAGACTCATATGCCGGAACAAATGATAATCGGAGGGAGCTATGTCTGGACTATACGGCGGGTGGGGTAACACTTCCCAGCCAAGCGTTCCAAGGTATTTTTCGACAGGTTGAGCAACATGCGGCCGAGCGTTGTCATGTTGCAAAATAACCTTGTCGTGCCTTTTTACCGTTTCCGGCCGTTTTTCTTTCAATGCCCGGCTTGAACGCATCAATTGCAGTCGGTAACGATCAACCGTGATTGTTTCGCCCGGTTGGAGCAGCTCAAAATATACGACGCCACCAAATGAAGAGCATGATTTTCTTGCCGTGAATATTCTGCTTGGCCGTCGACGTTGATGCGTGGCCGGGCAAACCCCATGATTTTTTGCGTTTTGGGTTATCGTAGTGGATCCATTTTTCGTCCCCAGTCACCACCCGATGCAAAAAACCCTTCCGATTTTGTCGCTCGATCAGCAATTCGCACGTAAAAAGTCGCCGTTCGACGTCGCGCAGCTTCAACTCGTACGGGACCCAATGTCCTTGCTTTTGGATCATTCCCATCGCTTTTAGACGCTTGCAAACGGTTGATTTATCAACGCCCAATGATTCAGCAAGCTCTTCTTGGGTTTGGCACGAGTCCTCGTTTACCAATTCCCCCAATTCCGCGTCCTCGAACTTTTTGGGCTGGCCAAGACGCTCCTTGTCTTCGGTGTGAAAATCACCACTTTTGAATCGTCGAAACCAGTACTCACATGTTGAAATCGACGGAGTATGGTCTGGGTAGGCCTCCTGCAGCAATTCACGGGCTTGGGCTGTATTTTTTTTCAAATTGAAGCAGAAAAGCAAAGCTTCCCGCAAATTGCGTTTCGACGGCACGAAAGTTGACATACTCGGAGCACGAAAACACTGCGTTGTTTATACTTCAGCGAAATGACAGATACTGATGAACAAAGCCTAGGGATGAGGCTTTGTCATGAATATATATTCAGTATTGCCAACGCGATAAAGTGATAAATAGCGCCATCTGTGTGTCACCTTTAAAACTAATTCAACCTCCATAAAAATGTTTTCAAAAGAAGGCACGATCGATAAAAAATAATAAAGAAAAACTTTTTGCGGCTCATGAAAACAATGACATTTTTGTTGTAAATTTTACGAAAAATTTAAAAGTGCAGCATTGCAAATCTGCGCGCTCGGAAAATGAGTTGAGAACGGTATTCGCGTTATGTTCATTGAAATACAAATGACTTTAATAAATATTATAAATCAAATTTATTAATATAAAATTTAAAATAAATAATATATTAAAATGCCCGAAAGAATAGATTACGTTACGTATGGTTTGTGTAAGATTCATTCAAAACCTTACAAAAATTATGGACAAATAAAAACAAAAGATCCACTTGAATTGATACACAGTGATTTGTGTGGGCCATTTACTACTAAATCACTTGGCGGTTCGTTATATTTAATAACATTTTTTGGCGATTTCTCACAATTCTTTTCGGTTTACTTTTTGAAGCAGAAATCGGGAGCTCAAAACGTTCAAAACGTTCGCGGCATTAGCGGAAAATATGACGGGACGATCAATTAAAACGGTCAGAACTGACAGCGACAAGGAATATGTGAATTCGAAGTTTATGTTGTATTTTATAAAGAGAGGCATATAGCATCAAACTACGGTCACGTATTGCCCTCATCAGAGGGCAGGATGTAGCGGAAAGGGTTAACAGGACTCTCATCGAAATGACGAGATGTTTCTTGCAGAGTTCTGGCTTACAGCTGTGTGTAAGTTTCATCGGATTATATGTCGACGATATGATGATAGCAACATCTTCGGAAAACGAAATGAAGCGGACTATCGAGCAGTTGAATGAGCATGTGGATGTAGAGAATCATGGCCCGATATCATTTTATCTTGGAATGGAGATCGAGCGAGATGGATTGCGAGGTGCCATTCGGATTCATCAAGCTAAGTATATACTGAAACTCTGAAACATGAACGAATGCACATTGGGATCTATGCCATGACCAAGTGGTACAAATCTCCAAAAATGTGAAGGCGATTGTGATAGGCTCGCAATTAAAGAGTACCAAAGTCTAATCGGTGGGCTCATGTATCTGGCAATCATCTCACGGCCGGTCATAGCACATACAGTTTCAAGATTCTCTGTTTAACTCGCATTATTGTAATAGTCAGTGTCGTAGTGAGCTATATTTTCTTTACTACAATATTGCGAGATACGTTTATTGTATTTAAACTAATATTCTCCATACGATTTAATGACTTGTTAAAGTTAAAGTATTGAACACTTCTCCACAAAGTCGTTTCTTCTCAGAAGCCCAAATATCTTATGGATCGACTTCAATTTGCTAAATCATCTCGATATCTTAACTAGCTTAGTACAGGGTGGGCCATATAGCGTTTGCTTTTTGAACCACCTATTTTTTTGAGAATGGCAACACAAATGACATGTCAAATGTGTTCATAATTTACTTAAATGTTTGTCATTTATTGAAAACCTATTTCCAAAGTGGTGAGTCTTCTTCTTTCCTGATTTTCACAACGGTAGCTATGTGAATAAGCAAAATTGTCGGATTCGGGGCTCAGAAAATCCTCACGTTACTGTAGAGAAGCAAATGCATCCACAACGAGTCACTGTTTGGTCTGGCGGAAACATCGGGCCATTTTTTTCCGAAAATGAGCGAGGAGCCGCGGTTACAGTTACCGTGACATGTTCAACGAGTTGTTTCCAAAAATTGAAGAGAGTGACATGGACGACATTTGGTTTCAACAGGACGGTGCAACTTGTCACACTGCCAAAGTTACACTCGAACTTTTGGCTACCGTTTTTGAAAACCGAATAATCAGTCGAAATTCCGATATCAATTGGCCGCCCCGGAGCTGTGATTTAAGCCCGTTGGACTATTTTTTGAGGGGAGCCGTTAAGGACAAATGCTATGCGAACCATCCAGAGACGATTGATGCTTTAAAACACGAAATTGAAGTTGCCATTCATGAAATTGGAGCCCAAACAATCGAAAATGTGCTTAAAAATTGGGTTGATCGAATGGCCTACTGTAAAGCCAGTCGTGGCAGTCATTTGAACGATATTATTTTTCATTCATAAACGACAATGTTCAATCTTCAAAATAAAAAAAAAAATTTATAAAAAATATTGATTAGTTTTTTTTTATAGCCGATTCAAAAAGCAAATGTTACATGGCCCACCCTATATTAATATAGTTACCTAGTAACAGAACGTCCTTTGCCCTCGCGTTGTCGTATAGAATAACTCAGCCTAATACCGAAATATGCTCTTAAGGCTTTGATTTCTTTAACTTCAATAACATATGAGTTTGCCCCTTTGTTTCAATATTTTAGAATAAGATACTTTGGGGCATTTTTTTATTAAGAGATAGCCGGTTTCTAACATACCAACAGATACCTTCCCTTATACAAATACGACTTGACAAATTCAAGGACATCTAAATGAAACCTCCAAAATGCAAGTTTTTCAACTAAAATTCTGGGAGAAATCTTGTTGATGGCAATTTTTCACTGCTTGACAGTCCCACAAGCAAAAATAACGTGGGTACTTAATATATCCTTTTTGTATCCCGGGGACTTCAACTACTGGCTGCCCACCACTTATACTCACTCCCAGGCCCTATACTCTTTAAGTCTAAGTATCTTTTCTATAACATTATATCCTTGCCTCTTATCAATAGTGTGCGCTAGTGGAACCAGGTGATCAATAAGAATGGCTTGTTTTGGATTAAATACCTCCCAATAAACTATAAATTTATTCGAAGTTTTATTTCAGGCATTGGAAACGAAAAACAACAAAAATTGTACAATAAAATAATAAAAGCTTTGCTTTCGAAAAATGTTTATACCATATTACTTAAGCAGGTATTGGAAAAAGCTCTGACTTTATTGCAAGCGTGTGTGTTTGCACAATAACTAGGCACGAACTCAACATAATACCACACCTTGGCTTTGGTAGTAATGGGATGACAACAGAAAATATTGAAAAAATTAAGTTGTACACTTAAATAGAAACGAAGCCGGTACGGAATAACAAAATTGGAAAAATAAAATATCAACGATTAAAAAATTTTGCTAATTTAAAGCGCAGTTTAAAAATAAAAAAAGTGAAAATAAAAAGCGTGAAAAGCATTAAGGAGTCAAATACTTGAAATAATTTAAAGACATAACAAAAGTCGATCAGTCAACCGACTGTGGTAAGCATTCCGAAATTAGCTGTCTGAATCACTGTTAGTCTGGCTGCGACTTGCCTACTATTTGACTGTGGCAAGCCCTTTTGGTGACATTTTTCCATAATAACAGCTCTATTGCATTTTATTCGCGGCTAATTTGCCTGCTTGCCAACTGCAGCAAGCGCGAAATTGTTGTATGGTTACGTCGGATCCTTCATTGCTATTCGACGAGGTGTAGGCCATTCAGCAAAATCGCTGTTCCTCATTTGTGATCACAGTTGGTGCTGGCATATGGCGGACCGTCAATTGCCAAAAGTCAGACAGACACGGGCAATCACAGTGACAGCCACACCTTGTAGAGTGTCAGACGTCGCGGTTGTTGCATGGGATATTATTTAGTTTCGCTGTGGCATGTATTGCAGTGTTAATGTGGAGTCTCAACAACAATGCAGTGCAGATATATTTTAGTAATTTTCTGAAGGTATTTAGTTCAAGTTCGTTTGTGTAATTTTTAAATGGGTTTAGAAAAATAAGTACTAACACTTTGAATGGGAGTGGTACTAAGCAAATTTCAATTGGAAATTGTTTTTAACTTTCTTCAACATATACCCTGTGAACAAATAAATTATAAAAATATTTAAAAATATTCGCTTTGCTTTATTAAAAAGAGTAAAACTTCCGAGTAATTCAGTAAGTAGTCATAGGCATAGCATCAATCTTCAGCGGTATCCCTTAAATCATCTAGTTGTACGGTGGCCGCCGTAGCCGAATGAGTTGGTGCGTGACTACCATTCGGAATTCACAGAGAGAATCTCGGTGAAACACCAAAATTAAGAAAAACATTTTTCTAATAGCGGTCGCCCCTCGGTAGGCAATGGCAACTCTCCGAATGTATTTCTGCCATGAAAAAGCTCCTCATAAAAATATCTGCCGTTCGGAGTCGGCTTGAAACTGTAGGTCCGTCCATTTGTGGAACAACACCAAGACGCACACCACAAATAGGAGGAGGAGCTCGGCCAAACACCCAAAAAGGGTGTACGCGCCAATTATATATGTATATGTATATACATATATATAAACTAACATCAGCGAACAGCAGCTAACATTATTATCTTTTCTAGATTGAAAAAAAAACCAGACAGTTAAGTGACTTCTGACTTCTTCCCTTCTATATACAAGGCTCTCGAACCCCCCAATAGTTTTGCGTGCCAAAGTAGCCGTCGAGCTAAATATGCTCTTCAAACGAAAATATTATGTTTACCGCAAAATAGCCGCCGTTTTCCAGCTTATCCAAAGCGGATTTAGAGAAGTGATATGTAAGTGGATTATGATTTGCCATTAATTACTAAGTCAATTGAACCTAATGAGTGAATAGTCTAAAGCTTTTATGATCAGTTATGCGGCTAATATTAAGTTACTGAGATTCGGGTTGAGTTGATGCACCAATCAGTCAACTACCTACCCAACGACCTACGAGCGTTAGTTTTTCGCGGTTTCGCGGGAATGCGTATCGAATGCGACTCCCGCACTGTATATGCAGTTAAAATGAAATCATCACCACTGTAAAGTGTTTGTTATTGTTGTTGTTGTTGTTGAATAGTTAGGCCATTATGTCTTCTTCATTTGTTCATTAGCTTGGATTTTATTTGCTGATATTTACGTGTATTTTTTGGCTAAGCAGCTGATGTACTGTAACATAGCGCCCCGCTGAATTGTCGCATCAAATCGGCACATCTCGTTCCCATCGAAACAGTAGCGCACCAAGCAAACACATTAAATTAAAAAACTGTTTACACATTTTGATTACAAATTCGTCTTAAATAGCGCACTGCAATGGGCTAACCAGCAAGCCCATCAGCCAATCAGCCAGCGAATCAGTCAGTCAACAAGTGTTTTGAGCTTTTTGTTTACTACTCCCATTTTTATTACCTTGTTGGTGTATTTCTGCGACATTCATAGCAACTGTAATATAAATAAAATAATTGTGGCGATAAATAAAATTGTACGCGTATAACTTAACACTAACAAAACTAGCAGTAATGTCAAAAAAACTCAACAACAACAAGGAAATAGCAATGGCAATGGTAGCAAAAGCTGATACTTGTTATGTGAGTGAAGTTTCGGTAGTAGTTCATCACCAGTGCCTATGTTGGGGTTGCTGGATGGCTGTTGGTTTTTACTGACTACTTTGTCTTTTGGTAGCTTGTGGTGTGGCAGTCGGTGACAACGAAATATGTATGCGATATGTTGGCTTACGATGTGTCTTAAATTTTAATTTTTGCAGACAGAAATTTTTGGGGCGCCGTACTTAAATATTCGATTACACTTCAAGTGATGTATGCGGGAGTATGTGTAAGAAATTAGAGCAATGCAAATGCGCATGTTGTTTTAAATATTTTGGCTTTCTTCTCTCGCTTTTTTGTTTTTGAGCTTAGAAAGTTTAAATTAATTGAAGATTGTTTTCCCGAATTGATTTACCATATATGGAATGGAGTGAGAGGGCAATCTTTTTTCCAAGTTTACGTTATTTTGTTTACTAAAGAAGTAAAAAAGAAATTGTATTCACTTATTCTATATTTTTTAAATCTTACAAATCGATCACTTACGGATTTTTGATTGGTGCCTAATATCTCTTTGCTTTACAAGGTTAGCAATCGGCTACATCGGTAATAAGAGCGCATTGGAAGTGTACAGGAAATTTCATATACATGTGTTTATGTGTATTGTTATTTGCATAATTTTCAGGAACATATAAGCATCCACCATATTATGACTCAGATGTCGCATACCCAGATTTCCATTTATTTCGGAATATGCAGAAATCTTTAAATGTCGAAAATTTAATAGGTCCACTATTTTATAGGTAAGGAACAGACATTTTGTAAAAGCGGAATCATAGAGTTAACTCATTCAGTGACCTCTGTCTTTTAAAAAATTCTTATAATGATTTTTGAAAAGTCTAAGAGACTATGAGAAGCATAAATGGCATCGATAAATCGATGTTGGCATCTCAAATAACGTCTGAATGAAATTATGACACTATCAATTGCCTAACTGTATCTGTCCCTCTGGAATCTCATTAGAGTTCAATTCATGATTAAATGTAATGTTTCGAGATATTTTATAAAATTTAAAATAGTATTTACCTTTGAACGAGATCATACTTTACCGAAAATTCGAAAATTCTCTGAAAGAGTTAATGGTGCACCATTCAAATTATTGTTATTGTTGTTAAGCCCAACGGTTGTTCTCTTCCGCTCAACCTGCACGAGACAATAGTTTGTTAAGCATTGATACTTAAAAATGTTCAGCTACGGAACGATCTTCGTTAATCATTTGTTGAGAAAGGATAGTATAATTTTTTTGATGATAAAAAGAAGGTCCGATACATCAAAAGTTTAGGAATGAGAGTTCAAATCTGGGCATAAAGATCGAAATCGTTCATTAGGGTCATAATTTATGTTATATAATTAGAAAAAGGAGTTTGAGCTAACTTAATGCCCAGCTTGAGTCCATTCGAAAGACTAAATTTTTCATTACACTGAAGGCAGATTCCATGAAATCTTTGAATCAACAACTGAAACTGCAGAAGTAATTGGTTCAGGCTAGTAGTTCCTCGCAGAATAAGCCGTCCAAAAAATCCGGATGTCAATACTGGTAATGATTTCATTTATTGCCCAAAATCATTTTAACATAGGAGTTTACAAAGTTATGATAAAATTAGATTATTTAGCATTATCCTAACATACATTTGTATTTATCTAGGAGTTTAAAACTTATTTTTCTTTTGATTATACAATAGGTTATTATTATTATTTGAAATGTCTTTGGCATAATTTTAAAACTTATTTATATTCTCCCAAAAAGGGCTTAAAAAGGAGATAACGTATATTAAACTTCTATAATTTATTTGGCTATAAATTGATCAATGTTATAAACTAAATTTTCATCGTTGAAGTTGTAAGTATTGTATCGCCTATGATAATATATTGCTTTACTATTTTTATGTAACATATTATTATTTTTTAGTATTTTTAAATATATTGGTGATAAATGTTTTTCTGTTAGAGGTAATGATATTTCCCTTGCCTTTGACAGATATTTGTTTATCAGTTCATTTTCTACAATATGATTGTCAGTTTATCAACAAATCTTACTGACGGTTTCATTAAGAAAAAGTCTATGCGTGATATTTTACATTTTTCATATAAACTTTTATTAGAAACTCTTTTCCGAAAAGTACCACTTCTGTAAGGTTGGCGGTTAAGACCGCTACAAATTCTTAAAACATATCGTTCAAATCGTCTGAGTCTCTCAATTTGGCTCGATGAAATGTTGAACCATATCGGATGAGCATAAGATATGATTGGTCTAATTATTTGTTTGTAAATATTTATTTTACTGGTAATGATAAAGAATATTATGGGCAATCTTTTCTCAATCCATTTTCGGATCAGCTTAATTTAGCGTTGATGAAAAACATATATTGAAGCTTTGGACATTTGTGATAGGCAATTTCCCAGAACAAAGTTTTCTCTGATTTCATCAGATTCGGTTAAACCAATTTGATGTTGAAAAAACGGATTTCTGAATTAAAAATTGCAAGTATAAGTTCACAAAGTTATCATTCGTCCTGAAAATGCGCCTTCCATTTTTCAGAGAGCACTTGATAATATATTACGTAATCACACTGGAATGCTATGTTATTTGTGTATATGTAGACGACACAGTTATTTTGGGCCGAATTGAGAATGATTAAATTTATCGTATTAAATAAATTTTGAAATGTCTTGAGCCTGAGAGTATGAAAGTGCAGCTAGATAACTCATTTTTTTCAAGATTCAGTTGAATTCTTAGGGTTCATAGTCTCCCCAGAAGCAATTAGGACAAATCCGGCGAAAGTGGAGCCAATTCAAAATATGTCATATTCAAAGGTGATAAAAGAACCTCGATCACTCGCAGGGCTAGCGGCTTATTTGGACATTTCGCCCAAGTTTACTTGAATATTTGATATACCCCTAACGTCTTTATTAAGAGCGCAGAAAGGTCAAATATGGAAAAAAATGAATTCTATGGGATACAAACCAATTTAAATACAGCCAGAATGGAGGATTTCGGTAAAATAAAAACAGCTCCGAGATTCTAATGCCTGAATAAGTAAATTTCAATGAAGAATTTTTTTTAACAACTCATTCGAATTTTCCGTTTTGCATAAAAAACATACCGATTACACATTTGTCAAGAGAAGAGAGAAACATTACTGTCGCTGCTGATAAAATTTTTGTGTTCACTCTAGTAATATACTGCTGATTTGAAGTTGACATACGTTTCAAGCGTAAAGATCCTTTTTATAGGTCTATTATGATAACTCTAAGCATTGAAAATGTTGGAGCCTGCCAGGTAAATCAGGCCCATCGACAGCGGAAAAAAATACTCAAATATTCAAAGATTATGCTGTGCATCTGGTAAAATCAAAAGGGTATCATTTGCTATGAACTCCTTAAACCACTTAAGACTGTCACTGGCGATCATTACCGACTGCAGCTAATGACAAACGTCGTCGACGACAATGTCAGGCCACACGTTGCTAAATCGGTCCAGAAATATTTAAAATGGACTGAATTGGGAAATTTTGTACTACCATCTGTTCCGATCGATGCAGTCAGCTCTTATTGGAGACCGGTTCACTTTTTACGAGAGCATCGCAAATTGCCTCAATGAATGGATCAAATCAAAAGAAATCGAATTCTTTCTCAGAGGAATACGTATGTAGCCTGAAAGATAGAGTAAAGTTGTAGCCCCCAATGCCACATAAAATCATATATTAATTAATTGTTTGAATAATTCGCAACTTTGGCTAATAAAGGACGGAAACTTATTCCCATACCCAATATAATTGAATATTTCCTAACACCTTCACATATGAGCTGTTCAAACGACCAGGTAGAGTTTTTCCACCCACCACTAAAGGAAATTATGCATTGCCTTCAAAACAAAAAATACTTGAATCATTCAAGGAGCTACTGGAAAAAATATAAAAAGGGAATCTTAGCAGAAAACTGTAACAGAATGATCAAAACCAAATCAAGAACGAAAAAATATCGTTAGACGTTTGTTACGATCAAAATAACTCCACTTCATTAATTTCAACCGATCCGATAATTTTCTACAAGGCATGAACACGTAAGTAGACAGAAGTGCCCCGCAGCAAAGATCAGTATTTTTTATCCCCTTCTAAACCACGAAGTACCTCTAGCCATAAAAGTAGGATTTGAGACCAATAAGATATTTTCAAAACAGGAGGGATATTAACTTACTTGGAGCGCAAATGGAATGCAAATATATTGCCAGTAGCCCGGACCATGAAAATTTCGAGATAGAGGACAGTTGTACCAACATTTCAGCAAAAAAACTAGGACATATTTGTAACGGGCGCTTTTTAAATGAACAATTCCCGATATTTTTTGACAGAATATATATCTACATCTTTTAATTTCACGGACCTTTAGCTGTTTACACATATATAATTAAAGTCTTTTTACCACAATGTCAATAATATTTTAAAACTAAACCCTGAAAGTATTTAATTGATGGCGGCTGCTATAGCCAAATGGGTTGGTGCGTGACTACTAATCATATATATATAGTTATATATGCTTCAGTTACAATAACATCAACCCTGAAACGAGAACTGCAAAGGTTCGAGGGCGAAATTACCGAATAGCGAATAACTTCTATCGAGTGTGTGTTTCTGTTCTTGAATTATGTTTCAAACCTCAATGGATTATTTTGCGACTTTCCAAAAGCCACACTCCTATATCTCTATGATGCGTTCATGTACGAGAACATCAGCGTTTTGTATCTACTATAGCGGACGTTATACTATGGTACTTAATTCAGTTTTTGGTTGGCGAATGTCTTCCTATCTTAAAACAAGCAACATAACCAAAATCAAATTGTTAAGAAGCAAACTCGCACACGCACTCAAAATGAACTCAATAAACGAAAGACTTAAGCAGCGAACTTGACAATGTTGGCATACTGTTCTTGATTTTACTTTAAGAAATGCCGCTATCTTCGCTAGTCGGTACGTGCAAAAGGCACGCTTATGGAGTTCAAAGGATAAAAATGTGTTCGCATAAGCTGAAGCGATCGTGCGGCTGCGTTGGAGTGATGATTTGATTCCTTTTCGCAGAAAGAACAAAAATAAGAATGCAATTTTTAGGGGCAGCGCATACTTTGAAGAGTATGGAGAGTTAAAGTATACATATATACAAATAAAGAAAGCGTGAATAATGGTAATACTATTCCCAATTTAGTAAATGGCTAAAATAGATTTTGAATGGCAGGCATTCATATAGTTAGATATGATTACATTTGAGCAAAAGTTTATTAATTGATTACCACATTTTTAAAGTGGTGGGACAGGCCCTAAATCCTAATCAGAAGTAATCGTTTGCACGTTTTTCTTGCTGCCATAAACCGAACGTCTCACTAAACTGCCAGCGAAAACGAGCGGTCAATGAACAGTTGCAGCAAAGTCACGTCGTTTTGCGTGCTGCAATGATCAAGTGCAGCTGCACATAACTAAAAAACTTGAGCTGTTGCTGCAGCAATGAACGTAAAATGGAAAATGCAAAATCGCAACAAATACTGTAGCTACAGTTTGATATATGTTTGGTTTCTGATATAGCATAATTTTGCAAGAAATAAAAGAAATAATGCTTGGATCGAAATTGTGTCAAAAAATATAATATTATATAAAATAAGAGATTTCCAAAAATTATATTTTACAAAGTTTTCTCCATGAATAAGAACTATAATACACAAATTGAAACTATACTTCCACGAAAGCGATGCTACTACCGCAATTTGATTGAATTAATCTATGCAATCATGGCTTGGCCATTAGGAGTATTTCACATACCTACATTCAAAGTTACACCTAAATTTACTACATAGTTGCTGAGAGAGTCATGTGTTTACTTATATTGAAACAAAACTCTGAATTGGTTGAGGAATACTCGTAAGTACTGGAATGTCGGAATCTTATTTTCAGATTTTCAGAGCTGATAAGCACCCAAAGGGAAGTGTTAGATTATGAATTTTAATGAGATAACGTAACTTACCAACACACTGTCAAATTTCAATTCCAATGCATGCACTATGTCTGCCCGCTCGTAAAATTGGTTTTAATAGTGATAAGTGCCCACTCACAAAGAGCTACCGACCAAATCCGGATGGGCAGCGCATGGGTGCAGTCATTAAGTGCGTGAATTGTTGAATGGAGTGTGATACTCTCTCTAAATACCCTTAAGTAAAAAAATGGGATACAGTGAAATAAAAAGTAGTTCTATACTACCCAATCGTGACCATTTAAGAATGATTACACAACAAATTTTACCTGAGTTAGCACTTGTCAGCTTACTTGTATGTAAGTCCAACAAAAAATTAGTGAAAATTTAATGGGCAGTGTAGAAATCACCATGATCATTTCTGAGATCCATCAGTTCGTGAGATTAGATGCAGGTCAACCCAAAATCTGCTGGTCTCACTTTAGTCATGGAGTAGTCTGGTTTACCACATGGTATTTAAGCACCTACCTATATGCACATGTATTGAGTTCACTTGCATTACTTGCATATACATATATACATAGAGACTTGGGCCAACAACAATTCTCTCATTCAGACGATCGGAAGGCTATAATTTAAGTAGCCATTTGGCGGTGTGAGGGCTTCATAAAATCGAAATGATGCTCGCACAATAAAATCCTTTGGTGATGATTGGTGTCAATGAAGCCGCTATCTTCATTTCATTATGAATGGTATTGGCAAGCGTGCCGGTGGGGTTGGAGTTGTTGCCAGACACGGCGTCGTCTGACTGGTTGTAAAATGTATTGAGCGCAACAGAGCTTTAATTTAAAACAATGTATGGATGAGGATTGAGGAAAAAACAAAAAAATAAAAACGAATAAAGATGATTAACCGAAACAACTACAGCTTTTATGTAGGTACAGTGGTGTTAAGAAATACTGGTATTGCCTGTAAGAGTTTCAATACACTAGGTGCTCTTATGCATGATTCCTGTTTGTAAATTTTATTGAACAGATACAGCTTAAAACTGTAAACAATTGTAGGTTCTTTTACGTTTGTTATGTTTAATTTGGCAAAAATAATGAATTACTCACATACCTATGTAAGCAAATAAAATTATACGATTAAGTATCCTAGACGAATGTTTGAGCGGGACGACCATTCGGAAGGGCTAGGGTTCGAATCCCACTGTGGGCATGAAACACCAATGTGGAAATGGTTTTTTCTAATAGCGATCACGCTTAGGCAGACAATGGAAAACCTCCTGGTGCATTTTTGGCTTGAAAAAGTTCTTCATAAAAACCACTTGCCGTTCAAAGGCGAAATAAAATGGTAGACCCCTTTATTTATGGAACTACATCAAGGAGCATATTGCAAAATTTTAAGGTGGATTAAATATAGGCTCCTACTGCTGGCCAAAATCTGATTATATTAGTCTGCTTGCTGAAATGTACAAATATTCTCATCGCTAGAGGCCAAAAAGGATAGCCGAAGCAGAAAACAGTTTTTTGCTTGCAACAGAAAATAAAATAATAAAAAGTGGTTGCGAGCTTTTGGAATGTTTACCAAATATAATTACTCAACTTATCCTTTTGTAATTGTAATGATAACACTTGTTTTGCTATTCAAACACGTCATATTCGTGGTGAGTTGCTCTTTGCCATGGCAGAGGGGACGTTTCCTCTTTCCTCCTTAAACATTTTAGTCCGCCACGTCGAGTAACGTGGACGATTATGAAATGGTAAAACGAACAAAAAAACTCTAGCCTCGGATAAAGACACAAGCAAAGCCAGACCTAATCCTTCGGGAAGTTCAGGTCTTTCGGCAGGAAAGAAATACATACGAACAGTATGGAGCCTGTGGCTAAGCCAGGACCTCTTACTCTGTTCCCTCACCGCCCCTACGGCAGCGAGGCCTATTATTGGTACCATCCCACCCCTGTCTCAAGACAAGTTGGCAATGACATATTATCAACGTCTGGTGCCTGTTGTAGACCCCTCTCGCAAATAAACTCGGTCGGGAAGCAAGGGCTGTCCTGTCAAAAGACAAGCTGAGCTTGCTGTCTCCGTCACTTCTGCTGACACGGGAACTCCGGAAAGCGCAGAAGCCTTAATTGTGTCGTCGGCATCGGACCACGGACGGCTTCAGAGAAGTACTAACGTAAAAAGCGACCAGCCTTCAAAATTTTGGAGGGACTGGAGGATCTTAAATAAGAGAATCTGACGGAGGAATAATCAGGCTCCTGAATCCATCATTACCGCACATCAAGAGAAGGCTAAACTGGATTCTCCGCAAGGTAAAAGATCGAGTGACATTGGCTGAACCCAAAAAACGAAGGTGTCCGCCACCCAGACGATTAACATCACCATAAAGAAATCTTTTGTGGAAATAGCGAAAAAAGCTACTTAAGAACGTAAACCGGGACCTAATAAACAGGAGTCTCTATCCTAAAAGAAACTTCAGGACCATAACTTAGTTGTTCGGATGAGGGCAGGTTCCAGTGCGCATCAAATTAATAAGTTGCGCTGACCAACGATCGGTGGACCAATACACCCAAAGGAAGTGCTGGAACTAATTAAAACGGGCAACTCTCAGCGACTGGGATGTAGCAAAAATTGTTGAAGGTGTTGGCAAGGGTAGGCTAGCGGTAATCATCTTGAATGAAGAATCACTGAACCCACTCGCGAACCGGAAATAGAAGGTTAATTACGGCTTCCAAGCACTGAAACTCCATGTCTACCGACAGGATATAGCCAGTGAGAGTACATCTGCAGGAAACATGACCTCATAATTGTACAATCTCCGGACGACGAGGTGGCATCCAATTCTGGTATGGTAGGCGAGCTCTTCTGAAGGGTTACTCAGAGGGCATGGTGCGGGAATACTCCGAGCTCTTTGATGCTATGGAAAATGAAGAGTATATCCACACTACTTTCGATGAGAAGAAGCTGATCAAATCGCGGTTGACTGTCAACCAACAACGAATAGGTTGTACAGATTAATCTCCACCACAGTAAGGTGGCCTCAGCCATGCTCATCCTCTGTCTCTTTGAAAGAGAAGAGGAAATCTCCGTCATCCACAGAATCTCTGCTAAGAGGAAATAAACGCAGACTTAGCACTCTGATTTCAGTTATGGCGGGGCATTGCCTAATACGCAGGCACGCCCAGAGGATGGGTGTGCAAACACATGACTTCTGCAGAAGTTGTCTACATGAGGAAGAAGAAGAGATGATCCCACACCTTTTGTGTTACTGTCTTCCTCTATCCAGACGCATACTTACCATTTTAGCTAGACAATCCTTTAATTAATTGGAAGATCTAAGTTCTGTTGAAATCAGGGATCTTTTTAAAAATTTTGAAAAGTACACATTGGCTTTAGGAGAGATAAAGTCAAGATCCCCGCGCGGCATCACAATGGGCTATGAGCTCCGCAGCCGCAGGGATACTTGTCCCTCAGTGCATCTTAACAACTGCGTGATATCCCTAACAGACCACTCCAAATTTTAGGCTTTCATTCTGATCGAAGTCTTTCCTAGCGATATTATATATTTTTCTGAAGCAGAAGCAGCTTGTAATAAAACTTTGTTGCCTACTTGGCCATAAGCTGCTAATAAAGTAATACTGAAACCAATATGGACACACGGAGTGCAAATCTGGGGCTCAGCTTCAAAATGAAAGCTTGGCATCATACAGAGGTTCCAGTCAAAAATGCTGCGTATGTTTGCCAATGTGCCATGGTTTGTTTGCAACGATATAATTCATCATGACCTTGGAGTGCTTTCGGCATATGAAGATATTGGCAAATTCAGCATAAGATGTAATGATTGGGGTGCATGCCATCCAAATCCTCGGTCGTTAAGCCTTTCATACCAAGCCAACGACCCACGCTGACTTAAAACTTTTATGCTTCCCGATCTGCTACATAGATTTAAAATGTCGAAGTTATGGACTCAACTGGGAGTTCTTACACAAGCCATATTTTCACAATTTTAATTAAGTGCTATACGGAATGTTCTGTATGACAGATTGTATTTAATAAATGGAGTTGCAAAAAAAAAAATATGGAATGTTACTTAATTCATAACTTGTCTCCTTTTTTGCCATTACATTAGATGAACACTTGCTGAGTACAGATAAGCTGATTTGTCACGAGAATTAAAATAGTTATATAAACGTCGGTATATATTCACATATTTTTCGCCCCATTCTCAAAATCAGTTGTTCGCAATTTTGCGTGCATTTTTCTTCAAATATTTTAATTCAACATATTCACGATCACAAATAAAGACATATACTATTTTCTCTCAATCAGCAATTAATATGAGTTCATTGTGGGCACAATTAAAAATAATGAATTTATGAATAGAAATAATAAATTATGATTGTGTAGAAAGCAATTTTCTCAGCGGTAACATGACCGTAAATAATGCATTTCAGGAGCGGTGAGTACAACCAGAAGCAATGAGTAGGCTCGGAGTTACTTAATTAAATGAGCAGTGCAATGACGCCATCCTCCACAGTGGTGAATAGAAAAAAAAAACAAAATCAGTTAATACGGAAAATGCGACTATGTCGGCAAATTGCAAGAGCAATGAATCCATTTTTTGTGAAATGTAAAATGTACACGAGCTTTTTATTTTATTACATTTTCATACACTTCCTCTGTGTTTTGCCTGTTCAATGGTTTTGCGGATTGCATGCGCAGCGGCAATTAAATTCCAGCAAAAATAGCAACAACTAAATAATAATACAATGAGTACATCGCAAGTAACAATGGCTGCCTATTGTTGTTATTGCTCTGGCATGTTTTCAGTTAAATGCATACATACAATATAATATTATATATTTCATTTAATTGTTTGCCACCCTTTGCATCCAAATCACACTAAGAAACGTAAAAGCATGCGAATAAAATAACGAACCGTAACAAAAGTGGGCAATCGAAAAATTGCTGGTTATTGCAAATATTTTGCACTGCTTAGACAACAATACAATATTTTAACTACAAATGTTCATTAAGCAAACACTTTCGCGGCAATCGTTCAATGCCAGCGCCACTCAATTTTATCTATTCATATATGTATGTATATACATATATAGGTATACGAATGTGAAGGGAATAAACGCAATCTAAACAAACTCTCTCGGCCCGGCTGCATCGAAGTTTAGCATTTTTCCACCTTTTAAACGTAATACTTACATCTTTAAAATATATGAACATACATATATGTATGTGAGATATTCACACATATGTATGCACATTACATCGTAACACTACCCTGCAGTGAACGTATCTAGTACAGAACAAGCGATTACATTAAATTTCGGTAACCATCACCAGACAAGTGCCCGTCTATTTTCCTTGTAAGCATCAGGCGAATTTAACATTAGCTTGTCCTAGAAGGAAGTCAATTTCCCGCTCTCTATATTACATTTCATCAACCATCTCGCTGGTACAATACTTAAGCTAACTATTTTATTAGTGTTAGCATACTAACCACGTAGAGTGTATTGCCATGCTACCAAACTCAATAATGATATTGCACTAGATAAACCCAATATCTCACTAATAGTTAGACACCAAACCATTCGCTAGGTCAAATATGTTATTGTACTTTGATGCCATTATTAAGTATTTTATATGGACATGGCCGCTGAATGGGTTTGTGTGTGACTACCATTTGGTAGCGCCCGGAGTTGCGAACAAAGTGATAAAACAGTTTTTTCTAATAACAGTCGCTTCTCAGCAATAAATGGCAAGCCAAGTGTATTTCTGCTATAGATAAGCTCCTTACACATAAAAAGCCATCTGTCGTTCGAAGGTGGATTAAAACTGTAGGTCTCTCCATTTGTGTGAAAGCACAAGTCGCAGCCACAAATAAGAGGAGGAGCTGGGCCAAACACATAACAAAGGGCTAAGCGCCAATGATTACTATTGTTACGTTCCCACGACAATGGATTCTACATAACCGGAACAATCCATATCTATCGTCTATCGAATATAAATGAAAGTAGAAGATAAGTAGACATGCGTTTGGTTTTTTTTAAGGAGGTTTAAATCAAAATGTCAGAAACATCTCAAAGGTGCCGTCACACATCATTAAGGAGAGATCGGAAAAGTTGTGGTAGTGTTGTATTAAACCACTACCTCCTTGTCTTTTGTGAGATATTGTATTGAATCGTTCGCTCAAAAGTCTGTGCTTGTCGTCGGTTCATCAGAAATTATCCACCTTCTCTGCTGCTGCTGAAACCGTTGCTGCATCGCTTTGAGCTCCCAATCAATATGGCGGAGTTGCATCATGATCTTACTTGCGAACGTTTGTGCTGCCTTTCTTATACTCGTACTGCTGGTTGTGCACATATCTTCTATGAGGGTGCTGGGGAAAGATTGATGATCCAGGGCTTATTCGAGAATAGCTCGTTTCTCGCTGAAGTGGTCGCAATAAAAAATGACGATTTCTGCGTTTTAGTCAGTATTCGGACAGTTTGGTCAGAAAAGGCTGTCTGCCAGCATAAAACGGTGCAGGTATCCCCGAAAACACCCACGTCCGATGCGAAAGGCGATAGTGGGTGTCTCCATGATTTCTCACTAAACATTTATCAACACGTGGTATGAGTTTGTGGTTCCAACGCCCGCTTTGTGACTGATCCCACCGCTACTGCCACCGACCTATTGTCAGCAATCGCTCAACTGCTTTTTGTAATGGTGTGGGCCGTGCTCCTTGCACTTTATAGAGCCGATTCATTTCAATTGCCGAAAGGTTTAGAGGCATCTTTCTAGCTATTTAGCAAATTGCATAATCAGATACCCTTCTGTACGCGCAAGCTACACGCAGCGCTGCTTGCCTGTATGTCTGGGTGAATTCCCGTAGATTAGACTTTTTAGCCCCGTCTAGATAAGTGCTGCATAAAGAATTATGGAGTAAGCAACCAATGACAGTAGTCGCCTATGATTTCCCTGGGGTCCTCCTATATTCGAGTCGCGTCAGGGCTTCATTGACAGAAGCTGCCTTGGAACTTTCAAATGTTGAACGCTGCCTGAAACAAAGTTTTGTGTCGATCCACATCCCAAGGTATTTGTTCACCTTTTTCGTTCAAGATTATATTCGAGTCTATTCGGTGGCTACATATGTTCAGCTCAAAGGACCTTCGCCCCACTTATTAGAACTGCTTCGGTATGTATGAGTATAGTAATTGTAAAATGTGAAATTATTTTAAAACACGGTAAGTGCCTTTTTGCTGCTTCGACGCGCTTAACTTTTTTTGGTAGACAGCTTTTTTCCATCTTATTACTAGAACATTTTTATTATTTGTGTTATTTATTTTATAATTATCTAAAGTATTTAAAAAATCGGATTTAATATATTGTAGTATAGCAAATGAAATCTAATATTTTCTTATGAGACGTCTTAAGTGCTGGTTACTGTTCGTTTTTACAATAAAAATTCACTTTTTTCACTACCGGCTTATTCCTTGTTGACTTACGCGCATTTCATTTTCAACTGAAGATATTCGCTTTTTCCAAACAGAATCCAAAAAAAAGTTACTTTATGGCACTCTAGATTTGAATGTGCACAAAAGATTGATTTGCATTACTGGAGATCGGTGACAGTGTGAGGGGCATAAGAGATAGTTGTTCTAAGTGCTGCTATACATAACAAACTCTTTTGTTTGTATGAAATATGATTATAAATAATTACTATATAATGAATAAGGCAACTAACTAGTAGCTGCGGTAATAGTACGAAAACCATTCAACTGTTCTCACCTTGCATTACCTTGAATAAAAAAGTGGTTAGTTACTCGATTCGTTAGTTATGTAAATCGTTGGTGGTGCAGTGACAATCAACGCTGGTGGGTATATATGAAAGAAAAAAGTTTAGTATGTCTGTTTTACAGTTTTAGGCCGAGTCCGAACGGCATATATTTTTTTTGAGGAGCTTTTGCATGGCAGAAACTCACTCAGAGGTTTGTCAATGCCTGCCGACGGAAAATGTTGTACGAGAATATAGAAAAAATTTAATTAAAGAAACCTGAAAAACCTCTGGTTTAGGAACCCAAACAGCTAATTTGCGTTTGTTGTATCACTTTCTCATCTAACGTCCGATTTTTAATAATTGATTGATACCGTCGTTTATTCTCAGAAGCCAGGCAATTTGTATTTAGACTCGTTGTTGTAAAATATCATTGTAGAAATTATAATCCGAGCGAATTCTTTTCCACTCGTGTATATATGTGCATTAGCTTTTGGTAGGGGTATCAATCCCCTTGGGGCCCACTGAAAGCTTTAATAAATTTGTTTCTAATAACGGCTCTGACTACAGGTTTGCAATGTGTATAGAATCCAAAATCAACCGCGGTTCGGCTCTATAGTGCGTGGTGGTCAAAACTCAAGAGTCGTCAAAAGGTTATGCGTTTCGTTAGTGGGAAGTTTGAAGCTCCGTAATTAAAGTTTTATATATAAATGTCATAGTAATATTTTTTATTAGTTTATTTAAAATTGGATCAAGGCTCAATTTCCAAAAGTCTTTACAGCATCCAGGAGCTTTATGGCAGAAAATATTCCATCATTCCATCATTCCATATTCCCATTTAAGGCATATACAACCTAGAGGGTAGTAGACAAAAAAATTGGACTGTACCCATTACTCACTTTTTCAACATGAATCTTGGATTCACGGAATCACTAAGTCTTAAGTATAATTTATGTCAAAATTAAAAGTAGCTCATATTACAATCAAGTGAATTGAGAAGGACAGTTCGCAAAGATACAAGTTTATTGTAATATGAAACAGGGAATTCATTTTACATTTACATTTGTCCTGTAGTTTTGTGATTTTTGCACCCATCAATCAATAATTGGCCGGCTGTTCATTCACTGAAATGTTTAAATAAAAATAGTAGAAGTCATTAATGAATTTTCAATGAAATTTTAAAAAATGATCACTGAATAAAATATGGCAGAAAAAAATTAATATTACGAGTGCTTCAATAACACAAAACTGATAACACTTGGATCGATTGTCACCTGAGGCATCTCAAAGAGAATCCCCACTTCAAGTACCTCCTTTAACAAGGTGTGGCAATTAAGTCCCCAGGATTTTAATATAAAGAGTACTTTTGTTATAACGGGCACTGACATCACCGGGTGTGGCCAGCAAAAACGAAGTTGTCTAAGTCGCGACTGGAGGCAATCTTAATCGCTTTCTGATACCTGTAGCAACATCCATACATATTTTTGTGCCGGACGAACAGTAAGTGGACGTTTCTGCGCGGGCATTCACGGATACGCATTTTGCATTTGTAGTCCCAAAATCGCCAAAAATAGGTGAACCTTGAATCGCGACTATATCCCGACCCATTTTACAAAAGCTGTTGAACAAAAAACATTCCGACGTGGCCGCATCCACCCTATAGCCCTGATATCGCCCTGAGAACTTTTTCCTATTCCCCAAGGTATAGTCGCATTTCAACAAAACTCATCAGTGGCAAAGAAGTGGTGAAGGAAGCTGACCTACTTGTAGCTGGAATAATTGTATAGAAGAAAACTGTTGCGAAGATCGATAATAAAATTTTTTCCATAACTCAATTTGCTGGGGTTTTACTGACAAATTCCCGCAACTTGTTTGCCATACCTCGTTTAGTGTCGCTGGATTTGATATTGCAGTCGTAGTTCGAACTCAAGCGAATGCAACCTTTTCATAATTTTTGTATACATTTTTTCAATCGCTAGCCACCATCGTAGACTCAACGGCCAAGTACACCAACCACTCATCCAATTGGGGTAGAAACTTTTTATATGCGGTTCATAGTACGTGATATTGTTAAAAGGTTTTAATTGCAGGCTCTTGGCCAAGTCCACTCTGCGGGGCGAAAAAGCCTAGATGATGTGCATACGGATACGTGATGCGGACGAAGACGTGCACGTTCGCAGACACAAAAAAACCCAACGGTGACTGCGGCAATGACGGAGCTGGCGAAGAAGACAACGGTCGTGAGGCCTATGAAACTGACGCGTTTCGGGCGATGGAATGCGCAAAACGGGTAGCACTACCTGTGGACAGTAAAAACAGTAACAACAACAAATAAAATAATAATAGCAGCAACAACCTGCAAACATACAATGTTAGTGGGCATATTCATGGACGCGACTGTGTGGCTGAGGCCGTTCAGTTGGTGAAGGCTAGTTGACTTCATATTGTTATTATTGTTGCCTTTACAGTCATTTTTCACCATTGCATGGATCGCACTATTGGCCATTTTTATGATTAAACTAATTTTTGTGACGAACATAAAACAGAAAAAAAATTATAAGTAAACACCCATAAAGCAACAACAATCTGTCGTAAAAATCACTAAAACACCGGAGAATAAGCGAATGTGTATGTCGTCGCTACTGTTGTTAGTGCTCGTGTCAGTTTAAATGCTGAATGGACGACGCACCGAACTAAACTCAACGGCAAACCGCAAACGGACAAGTGCGACGCGGACAGACACACATTTGCACACATATTCATAGTGCCGCTTTGTGGACAGACAGGCGGATGGACGCGCAATGCTCCAAAGTTATTTTAATAAACTGCGCGACGTGCCCAGAATCGCTGAGCAGGATCGATTTCAACTGTTCACTGTTTATTGTTCGCAGTTCCGTCGTGCTTCATTGTAGCGCGTTTCGTTTTTTCAGTGTTCCGACTCCAAAAGAAGTTCCACTTTCCAATTGTTCCTCCATTTTTGTTATTTCTACATGCGACTTTAGATGTTTTTTCATTCAGCTAAACATTATTTATATATCAATATGTGTGCTTCACTTTATAATGTATAACTTTTACCACTTTTTGAATGTTTTAGCAATGTTTTCATTTCTCCTTTAGTATTTTCTAAAACTTAATTAAATAGTCTCACCGCCACAACACAACGTGATCATTTAACAGTAGCAGCAACCACACACCATTAATGATTATGATAACAACAGCTCTTGCAACGTATACAATGACTACACACATACCTACCCACGTACATAAAGCAAAAGTACCAATAACAACAAATCAAAGTCATCATTCTGGTAAAGGATTTCTATATGAATTTCTAATAAAATTGCAAAAGAACTGGTAATGTGTAAACTGGTATGTAGAATAAATAATACCGGGTCGATTACCGTAGTGGTAGACGGAGACTTGGGTGAGCGATTCCCTGTTCTAACTTTACTCTCTACCCATTTGGAGGTGCTAAAACCAATACGTTGGCAAAAGTTGCTAAAAGTTCTGACCTAAGTTGCGGATGATGGTATGATGGACGAGTGGCACACATAGAGCTAATTTTGTACTATAGGTACAATATTTCACAAAACATACAAACCAAACAGTTATATATAAAGAGCAATACAATAGAAATATTATGTTATTAATATATTTATTAATTGAAATAAAACTTGTTATTACCTGCCGAAGGGCGACCGCTATTAGAAAAAACTATTTCTAGTAGGTGGTTTTCATGCACGGAGATTCGAACCTACGGCAACAGGAACATACCTCGGCAGATTTCTGCAGCTGAGCAGGAATGATGCCATCAAGCCTAGGTGAAAATAATTAACACCGTTTTGTTTTTCAGTTATAGCGTCCCCTTCTAATTTAGTACCATAGGAAAACTTCTCTCTCTTCAAGACATCACTTGACTATTGCCCACGTGGTTGATGACGCAGCTGACGTTGAAATGCATTTTGTAAACGAAATGGTTGGTTTTTGTAGTGACAGTTTTGAAACGGATACGGTATTTACTATCAACTGAAATTGTTGAATGGCGTTGAACTGATGGTAGTGACGACAACGATAGTGATAGCAGTAACTGGTGGCGATTGGTTGTGCAATTAGAAATACAACTCACGAACTGCAACTCAGCGCGTAAAATAACTATAGGCAATATGAGAAAAATATACAAAAGAAATGGAAATAGTTATTTTTTAGTAAAAAAAAAAACGACAAACGTATAATATTTAAAACAGTAAAAAATGGTTGGAGTAAACAGAAAAAATGTTATTGGAAAGTTTCACGTGTAAATCACGCAACTCAACTAACAGGCGCTGGTAGAGAGGGCAAACTATACTAACAAATATTTAAGTTTATTTGTTAGTAGATTTTTAAATTTCTTTTGCCGATATTTCAAAAAACTTACCATTGTTGATTTTGTTTCTTTATTTAGTTTGTTTGTCATCGGCATAACATATTCACCGTATTTCATTTGCATGCCACAGCGTTTTGACAACTCTTACCGAAGCAGTTAGGCTCCTTTTGTTGTTCTCTTTTGAACTGCTAGTTGCAGCCGTCGCTAGTTAATACAATTTGTTTGTTCATTGCTCGTGAATATCAAGAAATGCGATTTTAGTTTTCAAATCCTCTTAATATTACTTGAGTCATATCAAGTTTGTGCCTTAAGTCTTTCGTTCTGTTCAACATCTCCATACGTACATACATAATAATATATTGGACAACAAAAATAGTTTGAAAGTGGTTTCTCACTTCGCCTCTGACACTCCTTTAGGTGTAAGTACCTTATTCAGACAAGCTATTGAGCCATTGGACACATCAATTTATCGATAACCACGCCTACTTTTAATATAAATGATACCAGATTACAAAAACACAAAACAGACGCAGATCACATGGATAATAAGCCCGTAGAAAAAATATACAGGCGGGCTAACTGAAACATACAACCACATAACCGTGCTGCAATCTCCTTTATTTTATACGCCCACTGTGCGAAGGCACTCTAGGCTTGCGTACGCTTGACACTTGTTCATGACCTCAGCCATACATGGCGCCCACCCACTGCCGAAGGGTGGCTTTAAAAATGTAGCTATTTATTCGTTTAGAAATATGAGAGTATACCCAACAGGCGCAGCAAAATATTTTTGCTAAAATTAATAAATTAACTTTTTACTATTGATTTGGCTTGTCTGCCGATTCCTTCAATTAACAACATAAATATTTATAAGTACACGATACATCAAAAATATCCAAAAGCCTTAAGAAAAAAAAAACAAGTCAGCAATGGCCGCTGTAGTCGGATCTCGGACTAAATTCCCTCTGTGAATATATATAAAACATTAAATGATAGAATAAGTTCCTTTATAATAGCGAATCACCCCTCGCAGACTATTGCAAACCTTTGAGTATATCTTTGTCATGGAAAATTGTCGCATAAAACCATCTGTCGCCTCAAATTGGTGTTAATTGGTGATGTTATTTATATTCCTGTACTCACCATCAATGACTGCGAAATTTGGTTGGTTTGTGAGAAAAATTTGCAGCGTGATTTTAATGCATTTTCCAAATATTCAAAAAAGGGAAAATATTTACTCAAGCCAAACACTTTGAAGTAAAAACCATAAATACGCTCGTGGCTCAAAAATTACATTAATTTCTTAAAAAACTTCTAAGCAGATGACTGCTGGAGATAGGATATTCTAATGATATTCTCTTTGCCCTGTTCTCCAGGTTCATCTCTCGTGTGGTCAACATTATCGCACATATTTGTCTGACGAAGTTATTCAACATCTTCTGTATTAACCACCTTTTCGAGGTGAGGCTGAGCCCTGTTGCATGTTGCATGTTTGCCATACCAGCGCTCAAAGTATGGTTACGTTAGAAGGTAAGTTGGGAGTTATTCCTAAAACCATCAATTAAGTACAATAAATAGGTAAAGAGACATACATATGGGCTATTTACATACTGCAATACTAATGCTTGCTGGGTATTTGCTGCTACTCTTGCTGTGAAGATAAGCATTGCATTGTAGGCGTTTCGCATGCATTCGAACTTGAGGCCACGACTGTAAGCCACCAGACAATCGCTGAAAATCTCAATTCGTAATTTATATTTATTTTAGTTCGGACTTAATTTGTTGTTATTACCATTTTGTCGAATTGAAACTGTAGACAGAGTGCATTATCTTATGTTACCTGGTAAAAATAAATCATTATATTTTCGATGGTAATTAAGGGTAGTGCACACTATGGTTTGCTGTTTTAATTATTCGATGTAGACAAGTACTAGAGGTTAGTTGCATTTAGAACTTTAGCATAATACTAACAAGTATTGTCAGTGCGGAATGAAGGTCGAGGTAAACGATGTAAACGAAAGCAAATTACATACATTGAAGATGTATATATTTTTGTTAATAACAAATTCGTACATTTATATGTCTATAATAATCAGCGAAATTTCACTTGGATCTCAAATATACTATATGTGTGCGTACCCTCTTTAACCCTGCAGTCTCGGCCATTTTTTGTCACGATTGAATTGTTCCTGTATGTTTTCTTTATGTTGTACAACCTTACAGTGTAATCTATCCGTTAAAACAAAGTAAATGTTCAAAAGCTTGTACACAATTTTCACGTTGAGCCAAAAACTTAAGTTGATTCGAATACAAATAATAAAGAACATTGTATGAAATTGGTATGTTTCCATCAACGCATGTACATACAAATGGAGCTAAACATTTTATAAAACCAGTAATTTTACTAAGATCTGCATTAAATGTGTTTCGTATATATTAAATAGTAACGATTTAAGCATTTATTGTAACACTAATAATATTAATAATATTTAATCATAATAAATATATATGGCTTAGTAAGAAATTACAAACCTTCGAAATTTGTGAAATAAATCGATCCATTATGCAATGGCGGGCTTAGCAATCGTGGAAACAAACGTAGAAAAATGTACTTGCGCTATGGGCGAAGTTCCAAGGGTGTTTCAAAATTAGTTCTAAAAGTGTTTCAAAATTACAAAAACAAAGCCAAGTCTTGGCAGTCACACACGAATAGTTTATCAAAATTCTGTTCAATATAACGAGAAGATTTCGTATGAACTAACCCTAACAAAATGCCCATATCAAAGGAAAATCTAAAATGAGTTGTTCCTTTAATAAAGGCACTCCTAAGCTACTTTAATAATATCTATTGTAATATTATTATGCCTAAACGAGCTTCAGTCCTCTCAGCATATCTAACGAGGCTTCAAATGACGCACACGTCGACAATCTAGAACTATAAATTTTATAGGAAATTTCGCAGCAAGTGAGTACAACTATGATTCGCAGCAATCGAAACAAGTCCCTTTTGACTTAACAAAATGCCTAGCGGTAGTTGCTCGTCCCGATGAAGAAATGCTTATCGTCGAGGAATATGTCATCTAAAATATACCTGAAAGATAAATATTCTGCAATCAAAGAAGTCTCGGTAAAACACTTCTCTATATAAAATAATTTCAACGACAGCCAGCTCGGCGCAATGTTCGCTTGAACCATTTGCAATACAAGTATGATATGTGCAAGTGGCATTTACCATCCCACCTTAATAGAAAATAAGATTGCTGAGACTCAGCGGACTCTGAAATTTTAATTAGTGTAAAAATAAACTCTTCTGTTAAGTGCTTTCATCAGAAGTCACATGGAGCTAATGTGTACGATGGTTATGACCAAATGCTGGAACGTACCGTTTTTCGTCGCCATCAAATGGCAGATGTTGGTTTTATGATAATCTTTTACACAAGAGAAATATAATTGGAGATTTGCTATTGCAAATTGAAAGTGATTTAGTTTTACAAAAAAGAAACCACATTTTCTGAAACGCTCTTTCTGTTTTCAGAAATGGTTTTTTGGCGGTTATAGAAATTTTTTAGATAAAGCCTGTTTACCAAAGGCCTTCGGTAAACATTGTTAAAATAGAAACATTTTCTTTTAGATTTTCTCAAAACACAAGCGTGTTTTGCGTAAGCGTGAAGAGAGTCTAACCTACCTTCAAAAATATTTTTCGGATATACCTGCGAGCTTTCAAATCAAAATTCAATTCTATTGCAATGGTATTTTGCAAGCTTCCCATTTTGATTTTGGCCTACAAATGGGGCGTCTTTGAATTTTATACCTGCTCCGAACTGCAAGTGGTTCCTAAAAGAATCTTTCTCATGACAGGAAGGTACTTTTAGGTTTACCGTTACCTACCGCGGTGTGGCTGATATTTGCTGAATGCCCACATTTAACTTTATGCCATATTATGTGATTATTGATGTTGTTTCATAAATTGAGAGGCCGACAGTTTAATGCCCTCTTCGTACGACAGAAATATATTCGGAAGTTGTCTATTACCAGGCAAAATGAAACCACTGTTAGAGAAAAATGTTTCTCAGTGGAAATTTCATGTAATGGCTGATCTCCTGGTTACTAAAACATCTATGGACTTAGTAAGTTTAAAAAGCAAAGCTTTTCCGAAAGTGTTGGTGGAAGTAGTGGGAGCATCGGCATTATTATGATTTTTCATAAGTTCAAGGCCGAGTCCTCCCGCCGGTGTGTTAAGTAAGTCAATAAAAGACAAGCAAATTAAACCATGATCCAATTTTATTATCGGCCTTCACAGCAATCTCCTCTAACTGTAAGTAATGAATCCAACGGTGCTCTCACGATTGAAAGAACTTTTGCTAATCCTCCCTTCACTTCCAACTCTGTTTACAAGCCTCATCTCCTGATACTACCTGACTCGTACAATATCTTTTGTCGCTCTAAAAACATACATGCAACGCAGACCATACATTCCATGCGAAATTAAAGCAAGACTCATTTTCCCAAATATATGTTTATATAAACGGCGCAATGACGAGTTCCATACATATTGGTTGGTTGGTTAGAGTGATGATTCACCCAGAATCCAACTAGCGCTTCCGCACGATTTTGCTGCCACATCCTCGTTACCAAATTGTTTAACAGTTATTTACAGCAAGACTATATCCAGTCTGTGCGGGTTAGGAACCTTATTAGGCTGTTGACTTCTAAGCCATACAGTTGCTCGAAACTCTCGAAAAGCGGTTTGTCCCGGGTTAACATTGTGTCCTTCTATAGTCTGATCTCTCCATCTACAATCTGCGATTCGAAGGCATTTTAGGAAAATTGCATTCTTGACTGCACCTAATGGTGTGAATACCGGTACTGCAAGAACGTTATTCATGGCAGATGCCTCTCTTGCCAGTTCATCGGCTTTTTCGTTACCTTCCATGTTCCGGTGTCCCGAGACCCAAATTAAGGTTACCTTATGGTTTTCACTCAAGTTGGTGAGGCTATTCCTACTTTGCTCCACCACTTTAGAGGTTGTTATAGTCGCGTCCAGCGCCTGGATTGCAGCTTGGCTATCCGAAAGAATAGTGATATTGCCCTTAAAAGAGAAATCTGCAATTAGTAACCTACAGGCTTCCCCAATTGCCAGTACTTTCGCCTGGAAGACAATGCTGGTACTAGGAAGACGCACAGATTTTTCAATTCCAAGTCTATGAGAATATATATCAGCTCCAACACCACAATCTATTTTACTGCCATCTGTATAGACTGTAGTGTCGAAGTTGTTTAGAGAGAATCTCTTATTCTATTCTTCCTGAGATGGAAAGAGAGTGGCAAAATTCCTATTGAAAGTTACCATCGGGACGATGTAGTCAGTCCTCACCGAGATTAACTGAGTTTGTCGCAATAATAGACTAGCGTGACCATAAGTTTTCTCTTTCCAGCGACCCGCTTCATTTAACCTAAATGCACGCATGGTTGCCGTCTTCTTAATATGTAGGTCCTTTGGATTAACATGTGTCAGTGCATTGAGAGCCTCTCGAGGGCATGATCTGATTGCACCGACCGTTATTGCACAGGCTGATTTTTGTATTCTGCCCAGTAATTTGGTATTATACTCTCTCCCTAGAGCTTTCCACCAAACTACACCATACGATAAAATAGGTCGTATAACCGTCTTATACAGCTATAATATATGCTAAGGTTCAAGACCCCATCTTCTTCCAATCATACGTTTACATGCATATAAAGCTATTTCTGCCTTCCTTACCTGTTCTTCGATGTTTAATTTCCAGCTAAGTTTGGAGTCAGAATTACCCCTAAGTACTTTGCACTGAGTGAAAGTGAAAGAGTTTCTCCGTAATATTTGGTAGTGTAAAAGTTGGTACCTTGTATCTGGTGGTAAAAAGCATAAGTTCTGTTTTACGCGGGTTTAAACTTAGGCGACATCCTTTAGCCCAAGAGCTAAGCTCGCCTAACGCCCTTTGGATGATCCCACTGATCGTATTGGGACACAGTCCTGACACCATCAGCACCACATCATCAGCGTACGCCACCACTTTTACCCCACTTCTATTAAGTCTGCTCCCTCTGCTCCACCCAAGAAGGGTGAGTTTTTTACTAAGTTTTATGGGGCAGGACGTTTCGTAGGCCCTACTAAATGCCTTTTCCAGTTTTATAACCCTACTCTCAAGGCTTTCCGTGAGAGTGATTTGGTGGATAGGAATCTCTCCTATCCTCTTGTTTACTGCATTTCTGATGGATATAATGGAGCTGAAGGAGGTATGGCAACTCCTACGACTACGCATTCCACATTTTAACGTAAAATGAAGAAGTGATGTGCCA
The DNA here is from genome assembly GCF_028408465.1 of Anastrepha ludens. Taxonomy (NCBI): domain Eukaryota; kingdom Metazoa; phylum Arthropoda; class Insecta; order Diptera; family Tephritidae; genus Anastrepha; species Anastrepha ludens. The sequence continues at coordinate 74,786,952 of NC_071500.1, forward strand.
CTAATTAGACAACTTCGAAGTAAAATTCTTATAAGACTTCTATATATTAATAAAGAGAGCCGGTTTTGGGCTTGTGAGAATTTCGCACCTGCGTATTAGATGAAAAGTGTGTTTAAACTGTTATTCGTTTGTTTACTTTTTTATTACGAAGTATGAATTGCTATAATTTTAAAGTAGTGGCCAAAATTTAAAAATAATATGTTGATTTTGCAATTTTATTAAAAACAAAAGGTGTAAGGTGACGACATATTATTTAAAAATGGATACGGTGTATGTAACTATATTCAAATTTTAGTGCAGGCAGCTAATTAAATTGTCTCAACATTAACATGCTCCAAAACATTTTTGCCACATTTCAATAATAACGCAATAATAAAATAGGAAAAATTACTTTAATAAACACACAACAAAAATACGCTGCGAAATATAGGCTTAAAATGGGTTTGGGTTTTGATATTTGCCAGGGATTTGTTGTTTTGGCTAGTGTTTGCGCTTAAACACGCTAGTGACAGCAAACCCAATCCCTATCCAATTAACAAAAAAATTCAGAAAACACTAGAAATGGAATCGTCTCTGATATTTGCTGCTGCAGTTTTAAAACTGCTATTATTTTCAGCAGGCTCGCCATCAATTATTTCTTCGGAAAATGCAGCCTCATTACTCTCTCAACGATGTTACGAGTAGCTTGCATGTTGAAAATAAAATTGATGTTGGGATTTTACAGCAGTTAGATAGCATTAAGATGCGAGCAATGGTTCTAATTCATAGCCGGAATCCCATAGCAACGACAAGCTGAAGTCACCGATTTCAATTATGGCTTGGTCCTGAATGGCACCTATTCACAGCTGTTATAGCCATTTTATAGTCATATATCTGCAAACATGCCAATGTTGACTTTGTATTCGAGTGTAGTGGTATGAAAATCATTATTTAACTTAGTATTATGGCATGGCCGCTAAAATAACATTTCCTATTTAAATACAAATGCTCACGAAGTTTCAATAATATAATATTATATGCGTCCCGTCGTTGTAGTCAATCACTCCGGATTTCCCATGCTTATGGAAACAATTTAAATTAGATTGGCGGTCTTTATATTGCGTCCTTCCAAACTTACCCCCTTTGTCTGGTCTAAAATATATAACGTTCCTTTTCAAATTTAATATACCGTTGGGTTATCAAGCGCAATCTGTGGGTCCTTTCCGATGGATCGTTGGAATCTTCTCAACAGGCATGGACGACAACTTTTTTAAAGGCTTCATTTTGTTAATAATACTATGCAAGGCTTCCTTTTATGCTGTAGTACAAAACAAATATGAAAAAGGATATTGTAAATTAATGTTCAAAATACAGCTTTGTTTACTTAGACCGGCTCTGGAATATCCAAAGGATTGGAATAATATCTTAGAAGGCATTGTTTATCTTTCTTATGACTTATGATTCCTATGAGGTTGCTTTGATGCATTAAATAACCGAAAAAATAAAAAGGCCCATTTTAACGAGAATCTTCAATTCGAAATTATATACAAATTTTATTGTCTGAGAATCAGTTGATTCGGACTTAACTTCGATTCGTACTATTTGCAACTTCGATTTTGGAATAAAATGGTGAGATTTCTAGCACAAACCCGTGTAATTAAAGCTGGAGAAAAATGCCGAACTATGAGCGCTACGTCGAATCACGTTTCAAATTAATTTATAATAATTATCGCCAATACGCTATGTAGAAGAGGTGAAGTTTAACGTGGTTGCCATATTCATTAGATAGAAACATTTTAATAAAAAAATTATTATTTGAGAGAATTTCGTATGCCCTATATATATGTACATGTCGCAATGCCCAAAAAACCCAAGGCCACTATGTATAATGAAAACGAAGAAGACATAGAAACACTTTGTGGTTCTTTGTAAGCAGAGAGGTGCGGCCTTGATACTCGTAGTTTGTATATTATTTTTGTTTAAATGGCGCGCTTTAGGAGTCGAGGGCATACCTAAAATAGTTACACACACACATACACATGCTCGAAAAAGCATGAGTTAACTGAAAAAGGGAGATTTTTTGTGTTGATTGAAACGTGAAATGCATATCGCTTATTTATCTTTAGCAAAGTCGCTTTAACCTGGCTTTTTCCAGCCATTATTAGTACGTCAACTGAACGTGAACTCAAGTTTGTATTTTGTTATCGGGATACAAAAGTAAACATAAAATGAAAAAGTATACATGTATAATATATCTACGTATGAACTAAAATGTAATTTAAGAAAGCCAATGCAATAAATGAGTTTTGTCATTCGAAGCCATCAATTTATACATTGAAAGTTGTGATCAACGCGCCCGTCTAACCTGATAAGCATCAAATGCAGTGCTCGGCCAAAATTTGTTGCGTTTAAGCAGTCAGAAACAGGTGGCTAACACAGATAATGGCTCTGAAGAGTACCTTAGCAGATATTATGGGCGAGTGTGGTTGGGTAATAATTTGGGCCACATGCGCGCCGCCACCATTGTCGCGAGTTGAAGTTTTTCATTTTTCGTTCATTTACGAGTATTTATATTCTTTGTTGGAAAACGTCGCAAAGCTTATTATAAAACAGTATAGCGGCTCGGAATGTTAGCATGCATATATTGCATATACTAACTTATAGTCAGCTAATGAGCCACAAACCAGGCGCTGTTACAACATTTCCTAACAAAAAATAGCTTCAAATGCTTTTTGTAAAATTGTATGGTTTTTGTATGTGTATCGTTTTCACTTTTTCTTATTTCACTAAATCAGGTTTTTTTCATATTGCGGGGTGCCATATCAATATATTTTAGTTTAATAAGGTTTTCTATGAATAACTTCAAACATTATTTCAAGTATAGTTTTGTAATTCATTAAAGAATATAATTATTATTTTTATTTTTAGTATTTAAACTGCTACAGCTCCTCTCATTTGTATTTTTTAACCAAATTTAAAATTGTTCTAAAAAATAAAAATGGATGTATGTATAAATGATTCGAGAGTACACTATTTGTTAAGCATTTGGGACAGTTTCTCCTCCACAGTTTGTGGTGTACGTTCTAATGGAGATCCTTCAACATCTCGCTGAATTGCGCCCATGCTCCGATGAAAGAGAAGGACGACATAACCAAGGATCACTTTTATTAGCGCCCTGAACACACATAAGACCACTGCCACGATATACAAACCGCGCTTGGCGATTTCAATTCCATTATGGGCACACTGTCTAAAAATTCAGCCTCCTTGACGATCCGCGAATGGACTGAGGCTAACCGATTTCGCTGGGGCCCGAAGTATGGCAGCATGTAGTACCAGCTTCTACTTCGTTCGAAATGAAATCGATCAAGTGGTAATATTGGGAAGGCATGCTTCTAGTGGCTTGAACATGGACACTATCCGAGGAACTAGCATCGACTCAGATGACCGTCTTGTCGTAGCCAAATTCTGCTCACGCCTCTGAGCAGCAAAAGGCGCTCGCCCACAGATACTAAAAAGACTTGACGTCGAAATGCTGCAGTCGCAAAATACATTCGACGATTTCGTAGCTTGGCTTACACTTCTACTATATGAGAGCAGTGTTCAACGAAACGATATCTGCGAGCAATCGCACATCTTATATTATTATCGAAGTGTTCAAGAGAAAGATTCTGTTGAGGATTAATGGACCTTGGTGCGTCGGCGAAGGTGAATATCGAAGGCAATGAAACAAATATGGGCATAGTGCAGCGAATTAAGTTTCAGCAGCTCCTCTGGTTAGGTCAGGTCGTACGAATGAACTCAAACGCTCCGGTTGGGAAAGAGTGGAAGAAAGTCGAAGGCCTGCTCATCGTTGGAAAGACTAAGTGGAGAAGTAGTTGGCTTCATTTGGCATTTCTATTTGGCGGTTAAACTCGACCAAAATCGCGTTTGCCATTACTGCGCCATTAAAGAAGAAGTAGTTCTGATAGCAGATGATTTTATGGAAAAAATGCAGTCAGGTTTTTGGCACTACATGCCGAGGAGCAACCGCTACTATAAATAATCATATCTACCATTTATCATCTCATCTCTGGAGTAAACATCGAACTTTAGACGCACTGAAACTTGGACACACATAAACGTACTCGGCAGCGACGGTTGAATCTCTTTAATTCTACTGTTCAATTTCACTATGGTTGTCAACCATTATTTTATTTTATGGCTCAAATCAAGTGGAGTGAAATCACCAATGCATAAAAAGTAACAAAAATTCAAGTACGATAATTCGAACATGGAAAATTAGTTAAAGTCATTTAAAGCTCTGTCAACTCCGAAACCTCTTGGTGCCAGTACTAGTAATAGCATCAACTTAGAGCTGGGTCTGACCGCGACCACAGCGGGCAGCTGTTATTATTACCGCAACGGCGAGTTAGAGCAGCAAGCATTCACAAAAGTGAATGCCGCAGGCAGATGCAGTATAAGAAACGCACAAACGAAAAGACGTAAGGAAGATCACAAAGTAATGAAATAGACAAATCGTAAAATAGAAAACAAAAAACGGCAGCTAGTTAATAAAAAATGTCTCTGATTTGGAGCCTGTTTAATTATAATTTGGATTTTTTTTTAAATAGTTCGTGCCATTAAATGGGAAATAAAATAAAATGTTGCGTTGTGTGTGACTGTTTGGTGTTTTTGGTGAAGTCAGAGCGGCGATCGAACGAGCCTGCTTGCCTGCCTTAAAGAAACCAAAACAGCGCTACTCTAAGCTCAGCGTAGCTAGAAAAAAATTTCACTTGTTAAATTAGAAACTCTGGCGACAACAGCAGGGGACAAATATCTGGATATAACATAACGGAAGAAGGGTAAAGGAAAAGGGTTTTAATCAAGTTTGTTAATTTGCCGCCATTTATTAGTTGATGCTAACAATTTTATTGATTTGCAACCACTGAGTTGAGCGCATAGAGGGCTTACTCGTTTAGTCTCACAGCAAATTGAAAAGCACTCATTTAAGGGGGCTATTTAAGATTCAAAACTCGATGACTTTAAACTGTAGTTTATAATTTATAATAACCTACGATTTTGTCTCATTTGTGTGTGCTCCAATCGACCTGTCGCGTCGGTACAGTTGGTTAACTGAAACTTTCGCTCGTTAACGCCAATCCCAACACAGTGCGGGCCCGGTTTGCTTTGGTTTTTGTTAACTTTTTTTAAGTACTTCATTAGCTAGCCTTTTTCCCATGAACTTTGAAGAACTTGGCAGTAATTTATTACGGCAGTTATCTCCTACTTTTCGTTTTTCAAAAAATTTAAGTTCACTAAACAAAGTTGACGTCGAAATAAGGCGATTGAAATTATAAAATGTCTTAAATACTAGGTGTGTTCGAAAAGTATGGCGAATTTTGTGTTTTTTCAAAATTTTTTTATTTATTCATTAATATCTATTTAGTCCCTTTAAAAGTAATCCCCATGAGATATTATGCACTTGTGCCAACGTTCTTTCCAATCTTCAATCTTTTTTATCGTGTTCAGCTTCTCCTTCGATGCCGTCTTTATCTCGTCAAGCGTAGTGTGGTTCTTTCATGGGCCTCTTCAGTCACAGGGGGCCAGATCTGGGGAATACGGTGGCCGTGGCATCATTAGTGTGTTGTTTTTGACCAAAAAGTCGCGCACAAGCAACGATGTGTAGCGTTATCGTGATGCAAGAGCCAATTTTTGTTCTTCCCCAAATCCGGGCGCTTCTAGTGGATTGCTTCGCGCAAAGTGCGTATAACGTGCAGGTAATATTCCCTATTAACCGTTTTACCCGGTGCCAAGAACTCATGATGCACAACGCCCCAGCAATCGAAGAAAACGGTAAACAAAACTTTTACATTCGACCGAAATTGGCGCGCTTTTTTCGGTCTTGGTTCGTGCGGCAGCTTCCATTGAGATTTTTGAGCTTCGGTTTCCACCTCATTAGCAATGTTCATGCGATGCTGCTTTTGGTCGAAATTGAGCAGTTTTGGTACGAATTTGCGGCGACCCGTCTCATGCCCAAATCATTGAAAAAAATCGAATGGCACGAGCCAATCGATATATCAAGGTCCTCATCAACTTTTCTAACGGTGATTCGATGATTGGCCAATACCATTTACTTCACTTCATCAATTTTTTCGTCTGTTGTTGAAGTACTCGGGCGCCCGGCACGCTTTTCGTCGTTCACATCTTCTCAGCCTTCTGAGAACATTTTGTACCACCGATAAACGTTGCTTTGGTCCAAAGTAGCTTCTCCGTATGACACAGTCAACATTCGGAATGCATCCGTGCACTTAATTTCGTTTTTCACACAAAATTTGATACAGGTTCTTTGATCAGGAGCCGAAACACGTGCAAGCAAAGCAGCGGTCAACAATTAAATAAACATTCAAAGTTCAGCCACTCGTTGGCATGAGTGAGATACATGAGTACCAACATATCGTCACCAAAAAATCGAAATTCGAATATACGTAACCAGCGAAAATTCAAAATTCGCGATACTTTTTGAACACACCTCGTATATACCACACATCCCATCGAAGAGAAGAATAATTTATTAAAATGGTCTTGTCAACAGCAATCGAGCAAATCGACTTTTGATTGCGCTTGTGGCTTTTTTAATAATAGTTGCCTCTTCCAGTTTACTTGTAGTTCTTTTAGCCCTAAATCAACAATCTTACGTAGAAAGGAAAATAAGCTAGTCTGATATCTGGTGGTGTCGTACGCACTAAAGTATTATTATGTGCCATTATAGCTGATGATAGACGAGTACATCTCTTACTTAGATAGTGCTTAGATATGCACATTAATATTTATTATAATTGTTATTATAATTTACTATAATCATACCACCAGCATTATTAATAAAAAGTTGTATTTATACTGCAGTCTCACCCATGGTAGACTTTACCTTTTACGAAAGATAATACTTCTCGTGTTAATACCTTTTAAAATTTGTATCCGTTACATATTTGGAATATACTGAAAAAAATGGTCGCACTTATGCTAGATTTCCCGGCTTTTTCATAAAAACAAAGTCAAAGAATTTCTTACTTAACAATTATTATATGAAACGAAATATTTATGCACAGCAAGTACTTTCATAGGCTTATGAATTACGGCCAGCTTAATTCTATTAATTACAAACCTCTTTACAAAATCGAAAACTCCTTTTGCTTTGCGTATCTCTCCTTGTTCGTACGAAGTTTGAAAAAGAAAATCGAAACGCTTTTTGAATCTGTTACAAATCTGTTTTACTTTGATTAATGTTTGGCCACGATCTTGGAAAAAAATTACATCCTCTCGCGGAAGCAAATCATGCGCTCATATCGTTCATAATACAATTTTACCATTTAGCCGTGCTTCTCAATTGAGAAACTTGCAGTGGCGATTTGGTATCAGGGATTGAATAATTCACACCAGATTTGATAAACGTCAGCATCATTACCTGTTAACATCGACCCGACTCTATTAGGAAACGAGATAGCAGCTTTCGAAAAATTTGTTTTGGGTTTTTTGGGCATCAACATCATTTTTCGGAATTCAAAGACTTTCCGCGCCAGTATCTATGCAACATTTTTTTACTAAAGGAGTATCGTGTAACTTTTTGCAAGATTGAGTTCAACCGAAAATCTGATTAAGTGCTAACACGCATGTGTCCTCTGAAGTACTTTACGTCGAAGCTGGTAAAATTTGTTTGAAGCGAAAATAGAAATAAAATATTGTTTTTATGGGAAAAATTCTGACTTACTACACAGAACGTATGCATATCTATTAAAAAGTGTTCTCTTAGAAACTTTGTGCGTACTTGTCCTGGAATGTATTGCATGGCAAACGCCACAAAAACTGAATTACCCTTCCAAGTTACTGGTAAGAATTAAATATTTAAAGTGGTAGCAGGAATAAATCTTCCGTAAGGAAATAATCGGTTGTGCTTAATTTATCTTATTCACTTTGTAAATAATCACATTATTTTATTCACCGCAAAGATAAATGGTTACTTTTTACTCATGAAGTACAGAGTACAATGGTGGAACCCGACTCGTGCAGGTATTCCGCTCTCAGTGACTTTTACAAAATCGTTTTGTGTGTAACGTCAAACTTGTGCAATTTAATCGAGTGTTGTTTGCGTGATTTCTTCTTCTTGCATTCTTGCTAGCGTTTTCACATTTATGCACCTGTCTGATATAACTCAACAATTAAACACACACACATGAGACAGTGGCTACCTTGGTTTCTTATATCACAAACACAATCTCACTTTCTACCGAGCTCTATTGCAAGGAAACCGCTGTCCCATCTTCTGTTATGTCAAAAAATCCGTCCTTCAAAATCGCTGAGAGTCGGTTAGCGGTTCGATGTTGGCCACGTCTTCTGTATTCTTTCCACCCTTTGTACATTGTGCTTTTTACTTACACACATATATTTAATTTTATCCTTGCGCAATAGCATATTCGCTCTTACTCACCACACTATCCATTCTATATTGGTTTGCGTCCAAACTAAAAACAAATGTGGCTCAGGCAATAACACTCGGAAACTGAAGAATAAGTATAATAATTTATGCAACTACTTTTATCTGTAGAAGGGTAATTGAGGCGATTTTGTTTTAATTACTTGTAATAGACATGTATGCCCACGTTAGGCTTGATATCCTTTGTACAGTTAATAAAAAATGCTGTTGTGTTTTCCAGAAATTATATTCCGGAAAGTGCCTTGGAACTGAATTTTCATTAACACACATTTGAGTGTTTCCTGCTCTGCAGCTGTGTACGAGTATATGCTGTATGCCTGTTGTAGGGGCGGTGGATTCTTCTTTGACTTTAGCGGCGGCAAGAAGTTGGATCCCTTCCTACATCCGCTTGGCTATGAGACTTCCGCTGTTGATATTGGCTCGGATTTGTGCGTGACTTATGTGTTGTTATTGTTTGTTACTGTATTTACTACCAACAACCATGTAAATAAATTCGAAAACATATAAAAATGAAAATGAATTGAGTACGAGAAGGAATAAAACCCTATCGAATGGGTTAAATGGTCTTCCATGCCACTGTGACATTGCGACCTTATAGACCTAAGGGCCTTTAGAGAATGGGAAAATAGGTTAAAAAAGTGAAAAAAGAAATAAAGTAAAGGAAAAACAACTGAAAAAGAAAAACATAGCTGCGAAATGGGCCTACATCGAAGTCTGCGTTTCTTTTGCGTTTCATACATATCCGCCATACATACATACATACATACATACATATATACGTGCATGACGCCATATATACATGTGTATATCCATAGATTAGTATGTAACAAAATGAGCAGCTTCGAGTTGCATGTCACAATGTTACGCGCTAATGATATGCACCCCTTTCAAGTTCGAGCTAGCTGACTGTTTTTTCACATGCTTTTTTGTCTGCATATTTTGGTGCTTTTCGCATTTATAAGCCTTTAAACGCTGTGAACGCGACGGTGGTGATAACTTTACAGCAGACAACAATTGCACTTTCGCTTAAAAATAAAACATGAACTTTATTGTTAATGTTATAGACCAGCGTTTCTTAAGCTGAGTTAACCTATTTTTTTCCTCTCAGAATGTAGTCGAAGAAATTATCCTAGTTAATCCTTTCACCAAGAATTACCTAAAAATGTAATGTAAAATAAATAATTGTGTGATAGAAAATGATAAAGTGATGAATAGATAAAAAACGTGCATCTTTAGTTTTTTTATATATTGCGTATGATATATATAAGGCGCTTACACCCCTCTTTTGGGTGTTTGCCCGAACTCTTCTTTCTATTTGTGATGTTCGCCTTAATGTTGTTCCACAAATGGAGGAACCTACAGTTTTAAGCAGACTCCGAATGAAAGATGGTTTTTTATGAGAAGCATTTTCATGGTACACTCAGAGGTTTGCCATTTCCTGCCTTGGGGCGTCCGTATTAGAAAAAACTGTTTCTATCATTTGGTGTTTCATGCGCGGAGATGCGAACCTGCGCATTTCCGAATGGTAGTCACGCATCAATGCATTCGACTACGGCGGCAAATTGTTTATCTTTACGATAAGCAATACTAATTGCCTTCATTGTGTTATATGTATGTATCAATGTTCGTCCAAAGAGTTTCATAATGCTTAAGTTGCATGCACATTGAGTGTTCATTGGGAAGAAGAAAAGTGTTCAAATTTTCAATCTTAAGTGTCTCACTTGGAATTAAAAGTAATATGATTTGGGCCGCTGTTCCATGGAGTTAATTTTTGAAGTGAAAACTTCTTAGAATCGTTGGGAGTGATTTGAGACTCGATGAAACGAAAAAGCGACACTACGAAGCGTTATATTTGATATACGTATATGTGTGTGACTGCGTACTGCTGAGCCACGCTAGTATAGTGAGTATTGTAAATAGTATGTATACTACACTGCCTATTACTTGCTTTGGTGTTTAGTTCAAGCGTCAAACGTATGTATGTTTGTATGTATGCTAGTACGTATGTGTGCCCGCCTGCGTATTACGGAGCCACGGTGAGCGAGAAGGCATTATGTATACCTATACTATACTACCTAATACTTGCTTAGACCAAGCGTCCTACGAATGTTTGTGTGTATGTTAGTACGTCTGTGTAATAAACGCGTTACGACGCTCATAATAGCAACCGCGTGTGCTGTTTTGCGGCCGTATTTTTATATTCGTAAATATTTTCATTTTTAAATATTTACCGCAATTGCAGGCGGTGTTGCAATATACCACAATCAAAATGACGGTGCTCGTATTGTAACTCCACAGATAGATCTGAATGCACAGCAACTAGAATCACTGTCTGTTCTGCTCTCTAAAGTGGGAGAAATATGTGCATGCGAAACCAGATTGAGCAATGGAAAAACAGTTTTAATTGTGGCAATTTATATTTCACCGAATCAATCAATAAATAGCATCACGGGATTCATTCACGAAAATTTAATAAAGTATACACCAGAAGTATCGCGGATACTTAGAAAAGATTACGATAAAGTCCCAATGATTTTAAGTGGCGATTTTAACGTAAATTTTGCATTGGGCACAGCGGTTCCTTTAATTGACTTTCTCAATACAACATTCAATTTAAAAATGTGTAACAATCGCACTGAATCGACAACACGATCAAAAACAACAATTGACGCGGTATTTCAAAGATATGTTGACAACATCGAAACCAAAGCATTTGTATCATATTTTAGCTATCATAAGCCACTCGTATCATTTGTTGAAATTGAAAGCATTGAGGTTGAATAATAATAAAATGAAGAAAATAAAATATGAACTTTATAGCAATATTATAATGAACCTATAATTATCCCGCTCCTAATGCTGCTTTCGTCTCATTCTCGCTCAGTTTGTTTTACGGAAGGTTTTACTTCTATCACGTCTAACCGTTAGACTGGTATTTTTTTAAATTACTTTCTGCAGTTGATAACTATCAAATACCAGTAATTCAGTTTCAAAAACTTTATGTTATAATGCATTCAAAACATAAAACAAAGTAGCAATTCCATGATATGAGTTAACATAAGAATGGAAAGTTTGAGAGACACTGTTTTAGTCATTTTAATGCTATTTAAAATGTTAGCAATTGTATGCGCTAGAACGATGGGCTAGAAAGGCACTAGGTTCATGTTGTCATTCATCAATTATTTATAGTTTGCGTTTTATTTAACTTTTGCGCGTATTTCTTTTTTATCCTGTGCATTAATTCCTTAGTATTTGTTTTGTTTTTCTATAAATTTGGGTAGAGGTTAAAACATATACCTATTTATGTCGACTTTTATATTGTTTAGGTGACCAAGTTCACGCACCGAATGGAATTGATTGAAGCAGGCTGGAACTACCGCATTGTGTGTGTCAAAAGGGTAAATAGTTTTTAGTTGTTAGACATTAGTGAGAAATAAAGTTTATGGGTTTGTGCATTGCGATTCAGGAAGCGGAAGTGTTGTACGCTCACTCAGCTGACCCCATTTTCACCGTCAATACTCAAATTTACTTCTAACATAAATCTTTGATTTTCTCGACAGCTTGCCTCTGTAACCTAACGAAGTAATTAATTAAGGCCGATTTTCGATTTTTATGTTACTTTGTCTTTTGTTCATAATGTTTACACTCTTGAAGATGTTAGTAAATTTTATTATTTAGAAATAAGTAAGAAAGTTCTAAGTTCAGGCCGGACCGAGTTTTGTATACCCGCGAACATTATAGTAAAACTTAATTTTTTGAATAAAATAAACTCTCAAGCAACGACAAATTAAAGCATTTTTGTTAAGGACGTGGTTTTGACTGATTTCTTTCATTTTCAATAGAAACTTTAGTTGATCGAGTTAAATAGGTAACCTTAAAAAATAAAGAGCGGACGTGGCTTTTAAACCAATCGGATTTATCTAAGGTGAGAAAATTTAATGAGTTTTATATTATTATATTATATTATTGAGATGCCCAACTCTCCAAATGTTTTTTGTTGTCAATGCATTTATTTTTGTAGGTTTTTCGCGTTTACCAAGTTTGAGTAATTTTTTCCATTTAGAACACACGTTTTTATCTTTTGAAAATTACCGTTATATGACAGTTTTCAGTACTTACTTGGACAAAGAGTAATATGTGTAACAAGTTTCATTGTAATCTATTAATTTTTAGTCGAGTTATAGAGCGCACGAAGAGATAGACAGACAGGGTTAAATCGACTTCTCAAATAATTCCGAGCTTTTTGTTTACGTATGCACAGATATGTTACACGATGCACAGAATTCAGGCTAAAGCGATTTTGAAGGAATCTGCTGATTTGCTAACGCAGTCGGTTTTATGACAGCGGTATACAGTGATATACGAAAAAACCGACGCATCTTTCACTCATATGCCGTCGTTTTCGTTGACCGATGACGAGGCAGCCGGGATATTCTCACTATTTTGCTTCGGATGGTGAAACCTGGTAATCTATCTTCCTTGATATTATATATGCATATTCGTTTATGCTGTTATATACTCCGTTACAAAACAAAATTGTCATACCCTTGTAAGCAAAAGCGCGCGGGCACAAAAATAATATGTTAATCGTGTACTGAGTAAGAGTACTAGTTTTGATTTTTAAAAAATCGCTCCCGTTTTTATTTGAAAACGTCAAACACAGTTTCAAATCATACAAATTTCTGAGCATAACTGTTCTGTTGAACACCTGGAAACTTTCCTGCTTTCATTTTGCTACGCGTAAGTGATTATTGATTAACGATTCCTGCGCGTGCGACAAATGCAGACAGAACCGCTTTCATGGCAACTGCGCAAGCGCATCTATGCGGGAAATGCAACCCAAAGAGATAAATTGTCGCAAAAACAATCTAATTTGCATATTTTGTGATGCCATCGACAACCAATTGAGGAACCCTTCGCCAGCAACACAGGCATTGAGGAGCGCAATCGCTTTTAACCCATCATATTGATTTAATATAAAAAATTAAAATGCATACATGCCTGACGCACACACATAATGTTGGCATACTACATATATACTCGTGGTTATTATCTGCTAATACTGTGCAAAGTTGCCAAATTTCACATCCCTGCATGGTGACCAAGTTCTGCCGCATAGAAATGCCAAGTCATTTTTTATTTATTTCATTTTTTTGGCGTGACATTTCTCAAAACAACAACTATAAAGAAAGATTGCGAAAAGGCGTAGCTGATTTGCATATTGCAGTTGTTGTATGAGCTGCTTTGCCCTGCGTTGAGTTCGAGGACAAGAGCAGGCAGGCAATTGAAAAGTGAAAGGATTATACATACAGAGGTGTTATTTCTGCCAAACGTTGGGTGAAAGTAAAGGTAAAAAACGTTTGTGCAAATTTAAATTTTGTAAAAATGCAAAATCACATAGAGCGTGCGTCTTCGGCTTCTTGGCGCTGATCTCCTCATTTTAAGGGTGTTTCGCTCTTCTTTATCGCCTAAGTTGCTTTTAGGTGCTGTCACAGCGAACGCAACGTTGGGCGGTTCAAGTGAATGTAGAAATATCTGCTGGTGAGTATGGCTTTAACTTCTTTAAGAAAGAGGGTTGGAGCGACAAATGGTGCAGGGCATATGTTGCTATAGAGTTATCTTTTGTGCTTACATGAATACCTACATTTTTTGGCGCGCAATTGTTTGCGTTTTCGCTTTATTTCAGTGTTTTACGCAAATCATTTTCCATTTATTTTCGACACAACCGGCAAGTTCAAAACTGCAGAAGGAGATAAGGACACCCAGAGCAATTGAGGGGCATATGTATGGCCCGTTTGGTCTTGGTGTTTTTTTAGCATGGAAATGTAGAGGCGACTTCTACGGGTATTTTTCTATGTAGCTTACTATATCCCTTTTGTTGTTGTCAAACAGGTTCAGATCTCTGTTACTTTTGTATAAAGTCGCTTATTAGCATATTAGCTGTTCATTGATTGTATTATTGAAATTTTATGAAAAAATGCGACGCAATTAGAACAAGTTGGTCACGTACTATACATAGCTATACAAGAATTTGAATTAATTTGTGTTTGTTTTGCTCTCTGATTTCTTTATTTTCTCCAAGTATATACTTTTGTTATGAAGGGAAATAATTATTTTTATATATTTACCTGAACTTATATCAATAAAATTGCTTTATATTTATTATAATAATAATATAATACGGCGGCCGCCGTAGCCGAATTGGTTGGTGCGCGACTACAATTCGGAATTCTCAGAGCCAACGTCGGTTCGAATCTCGGTGAAAACACCAAAATTAAGAAAAACACTTTTCTAAAAGTGGTCGCTCCTCGGCAGGCGATGGCAAACCTCCGAGTGTATTTCTGCCATGAAAAAGCTCCTCATAAAAATACCTGCTGTTCGGAGTCGGCTTGAAACTGTAGGCCCCTCCATTTGTGGAACAACACCAAGACGCACGCCATAAATAGGAGGAGGAACTCGGCCAAACACCCAAAAAGGGTGTACGCGCCAATTATATATATAATAGGAGATCGCAACGTAACACATGAACTCTAAAGTCCCGGGTCCAACAAAAGTTCAAGATTAGCTTTATTCATCAACGTAATTTCCATCAAGAACAACGCAATCATTTCAGCGCCACTCTAACATTTCAATACCAGTTTTGTAGACCGATTTAAGTTCCGCCTCAAAATAGGCCTCAGTTTCAGCGATAACCTCTTCATTCGAGCGGCTTTTCTTACCAGTGAGCATTTTTTTTAGGTCAGCGAACAGCCAGTAGTCGCTGGGAGCCAAATCTTGCGAATTCAGTGGGTGGGGAGCAATTGGAAGAACAATTTATGTAGTTTTGCCATTGTTTTGATTGACTTGTGACACCGTACATCTGCCTTGTTTTTGGTCAACAGTGAGCAACCACTTCTCTTAGACAAATTTTCATCAACATCTTTACGATGTTGGCTAACATAACCCACGCAACTTCACTCTTCGATCATTCGAAACAGTTTTGGACGTCTATTGCGTTGTGCATCATCGGTGTATCAACGACCACGTTTGAAGTCAACAAACCATCGTTTTATTGTTGTTTCTGATGCAGGAAAGTCCCCTTAATACTTTTAAAGCCATTGCTTCGGTTGAAATTTTAACAGCTGTCTTTTTAAGGTCGGTATTAACTGAAAAAGAGGTGAATGCAATGAAACTAATGCCATATAAGTGTTAGGCCTGGACTTTTCGGCCCATGTGTTATGTACATGAATGACGCATGATGGCTTTTCAAATATTCTCTAATGAAATTAGGCAAACAATATACATATGCACCTACATAAGTACTTCATTTATTGTGAGAAAATTTCATAGTCGAAAATAACCAGTGTTTCGCTTATTCGGAACTACACTTCGATCTTTCTAAGCTTTCTATTATCCACATACTGCCTGTTATTTTCTACTCTATGTTTTGTCAATAAAATTACGAATTCTTATATTTAAGTTGGATACTCTTTAATAACCTCGAAGCGTGTACAAAAGCGTTTTTGAGCATGAACTTAATTTTTTACAAACACGGATTTATGATGAGTACATTTTGTTTCGCTCGAAAAAACTATCGTTTTATTTAGTTTCATTTAGTCAAGCCATGCAGAAAGCCTAGGCGTAGCTTAAATTTCTCAGTTTCTGTGTAAATGTACAGCACTGAGTAACGATAGAATTGATAACTGGAGTACAATTTTGAATGAACTAAATCAGGCTTCCAAATACCTGCAGGATAGTTCAAAAAGAGGTGCTAAACTAAACTTCATTGCAGTTGCAATGGTCTAAATGTAGAAAATTTCCCATCAATAGTATTCGCAGTAAGAACACAAAGCCCTTTGAACAAACAGTTTCACACAAATAAAACGTAGAACAAAAACTCTGCCAATGTCGTACCAAACGCAAATAATCTGGATGGATATGCTGCATAGCAACAATAAACTAACAAACAACAGTTATTTTGCGCTCAACAAGTGGAAAACCAATAAACACAAACATGCAAACTGTAAGCAAAAATAATTTGCATAAATATACTTCATTTAAATTGTATTAAATGCTTATAAATACAAACATGTACAAAATAATAAAAATGCAAGAAGAAATTTATGAAGAGGCTGCACTATATCCAAGTCACAGATGTCAAGTGTAGTCAACCGACGATGTGGTGGACTCTCTTCAGCGATATGCTCAATTTCAGTGTGACCACGCCACACCTATGGCAAAGAAAATACGCAAAATATATAGCCGCAGTAAAAAAGACAGGCTAATAATTACGCTGAGAGCCGCTGTGATGGTGTCCCTGCTCACATTGGTGCGCTTAATGCGGTTCACAATGAAGTTGCGAAATCCTAATCTGGCTCATTATCATCGCCATCAACATATCAACATATCAGCATCTCATCATCGCCGCCACTACTACTAATACTGCTGCTATAGCCACAACACTACTAACCGCAGACTATGTGATTGCACCAAGGGGGCAGGAGTGCAGCGTCAATATACTGCGATCTTCTCTGAGTTTTTCATTCATAAATTTTTTAGTAGCCGCAGCGTTTCGCTACTTTTGAAGTGGCGCGCATAATTATGCAACAAGTCCTCTCCTTATGTATGTATATATCTGCTTTTGTGTGCTTTCATGTTCGTTTATTTGCGTTATTATCATATTTTTTAGAGTGCGACGCGTGCGCATTTAGCATAAAATCACATACCAGCAGTAGTGGCAATGAAAACAGGATTTCTGTCCGTCGTACTGTAAATTAACATATTAAGCATATACACACTCATGACGACGAAAACAAACCTTTGAATAAATAATTCTTTGTAAAACCTCTTACCGAGTGCCAAGCTGCCAAATTTAGATGCGTTTAGCGCCCGTTTTGGCTGAGGTCCTTTGGTTGGCGGGCATAGTCTGAAAAAAATTAATATGCTACAAAATTATTTAAATGCGGTTTGATACATTTACACCTATTTGAATAATTATAATATATCAATGCCTTGCAGATAGTGAGATGATTTTTTTTTCAATTTGCGCAATAATTAAAGGCATTAAATACTTGTTTGTTTGCATAGTGTTTGGAAGCGTGCCAATGACTTTGAATAATTTTAGGGGAATTATAAGCTATAAAAAAATGAATCTGCTTAAAATGTGCTGCGACCTCCATTTTGTGTTTTGTTCTATGATGATGGACATCATATCACACACCACCCAACAACAGAAAGGAATGGGCTTATCCACAATAATTAAAACTGAATGAGTTCCTTTTTTTCGCCTTCGATGATATGAGGACGTCTGAGGTAAAGTAAAGTTTTGTTGTTGTAACATAAAATTTTGATACATTTTGTATTGAATAAATGGAGCGAATTGTGCTTGGTATACTATGTAGGTACATTTAATGACCCCCGTCCATCGCAACGAATCTATTTTAATCTTAAAATTATGCTGCTGTGGAGTTTTTGGTTCGATCCACACAGGAAACATTACATATCAAAGTATTCTCTGTAACAGCGGCCGCCATTCGGCAGACAATGGCAAGTTTTCAAATATACTTCTGCCATGAAAGAAGGTGCTATACAACTTCTGGCGCCATAAGACTGGGTTGAAGGACGTATGCCCTAGCTTAGTTATTAGTTTGGGGATAAGCAAATCCATTATTTTTGCGTAAAACTATTTTATGGTCGATATTTAGCTTCCGGGCGATGATACGATTGCTAACATGCCAGTCAACTTCGATTATTTCTGTGATATTATCGATGTTATCGACATTGACGGTAAGCATAAACTTTAAATTGTTTGATTGATACTTTACGACACATCGAACACTTGAACCATCTACCTAGAAAATGGATTTCTTTTCCCCAACCTAATAAATGCCGTAAAGTCCATTTACATTCATTTTAATGTGTATATGAGCAGCCCCTTATCTATTTTCTTAAAGGATATGGATAATAGGAGTGCATATTCTTATAAGTTCTTTGAGCGGGGCCGGATGTTTAGGGCAATTGTAAAGTGAAAAAAGTTACGTAAGTTTTTAAAATACCGGATCTAGAAAATTTTCCTTTATCCTTTATACTCAGTTTTTATGAGGGATTTTTGGAACGTACTCTAGTTAATTTTTTGAGGGATTTGCTTCTTCAAATTATGATGCTATTCCAAACGGGTTTTCAGTTTAAGCCGCCTCCAAGCGGGAGATGATTCTTATAAGAAGCTTTTGGCATGGCAGATACACACTTGGAGGTTTTTCGTTGCCTGGTGGCCAGGCATCTGGTGTTAAGAAATGCTTTTTCTATGACGTTTGAGTTGATTTTGAACACGTGACCAACCGAATTGTAGTCTCGCACAACCAAAAAATTAGTTTTTGAACCATAGAATTTCAAAATTCTAATGTTGCCGTTTTAAAGAGAAATGATTGACCAAATAAAATCCACAACTTATAGGGACTGAGAAATTTCAGTCATATTTGTTATATTTATTTATTTACTACCTTAAATTGGCTTTGCATTCGAACCTCCGATACTTATGAAACCATACACCACTGGCGCGTAAGATCCTTTTTAAAAACTGCGACACAGACCAAATGAATAAGTAATTTGGGCTATTTCTTTTCTCTAATTATTGAAGTGGGCGTGGCTGTTACCTGATTTTGCCAATTTTTCATTCTGACGGTACGTAAGAGTAAATTACGACATCTTTGTTTTCAGGTTTAATGAAAATGTGTGTTTAGAAATGTTTACTATAGGTCTAAGAGAGGTACCCCGAGGGAGTGATCGATTTCAGAATTTTCAGATTTTTTCTTAAGTAGGTCAAACTAAACTTGCATACAAAATTTGATTAATCTTAACGCGCTCCGGCGGCTGTCGTAGCCGAATAGGTTGGTGCGTTTTATAACATGAATTATTTACTTTTAGTGTATAAATATCTTGATCATGGTGATGATAATCAAAATGATAAGAAAAAAACAGAAATATTGTTGGAATGATTTTTTTTTTAGAATCCAGTAGATCATGTCAAGTCATTTAGTCGGTGACTTTTTACTCCAGGGCCCGGACGCGAAAGTAATTCGAATTATATGAATTAGACATAATTGGAAAGGGCCCGCATTTGCAATATTCCCCCGTGGCCCGGATATGCTCTCTACGGCCCTGTATCCGGCATATGTTCGCCGCGGGTACGAGTTACATAGTTCACTCGATCAGTCCAATGTTCGGCTACCTTTTCTAGTGAATGTGGTCCTCAATGGAGGCAGGAATATTGCAATAAATCGATTGCTAAGCTTGCTGTATGGCAAGTTGCGTCAAGTTGTTGGAACCAAATGGGGTCGTTATTTATATGACTCAAGTTTAAAAAAAAAAATCAGTTAGCATGGTTCGATAGGGCTCGCCATTCCCTGTAACGGTAGCTCCTTGCTCATTTCGAAAGAAATAACGATCTATGACGCCGCCAATGTTCTATAAACTTCGCGAACAGATTTATTGTAATTATTATTATTTTTTATTTCAAAGTAAATTTCCACAATTTGAAAGGGTGTTAAACGAGGAATCGAATGACTTGCCAAACTTTACTGAACGGAAATGTCAACACAGTTTGCTATTCTTACCTGTCAAACCATAGTTATCGATTTCGGTAATTCTTTTTCAGCTATCAGATGTATTTTTTGACATTATTTTTTACATGGTTTGCCAAGGAAGTATATACATACATATATGTACGTATTAGAGGTGTTTGTATTATGGGTATGGGTGCATGGCATACATTTGTATCCAAGTATGTAATAATTATTTACATATTCATGTTAATTGGTTTAGACACACCTTCATAGGGGAGCGAGATAACTTTTACGTCTCTTCCGCCATAAAGTTAAACATAGAATATTACCTTGAAATCTGAAAATCTGAGTTCCCCTCCAATTTTCAGTCTGTATCTTTATGTTGTTCCACAATTGGAGGGCCCCCGCCTCCGAACGGTAAATGGTTTTGCATGGAAGAAATACACTCGGATGTTTGCCATTGCCTGAAGAGAGGCCACCGATATTAGAAAAAATCTTTCCTGTCAATTTGGTTTTTCGCGTCAAGCGGCTTCATACCTGTGCACTACCGAATGCTAGTCACGCCCAAATTATTCTGCTAAGGCGGCCGCCAAGCACATTAGCTTTATAGTGCAAAGAAACAATAGCCGTTGAATGAGTATCACTATAGACATGGTATAGATCATAAGAGTGCCAAATAATAGTTGCTTTACCTTTACCTTAAGTATCTTTGAGCTCCTTTCCTGCGGCCAACATATTTAAATTATTTTTACATACAGTGGTCACATAATTTAATCGTACATCTTGCGTAGTCCCTAAAAAGCTTTGGCTTTGTACGAAATATTTGCTGTGACAATATATTTCTTTTGGGTCACGTAAGAATGTTACATTCCTGATGAATTGCCGCAAACAAAACTACCGTTATATCAACTCACACTGAGGGATTCCAAGGAAAACAGGCAGACGTATCAAAATACTGCAAAACATTAATTCACACACTTTCAGCTCATGATATTGTGGCTGCAAAAGTAACAGTAGAAATCGTTTGCGTTTTCACTAATATTGCCGAAAACGATATAAGATTGGTTTTTCTTAGTTTTTATCGTCGATTCAGTTTCAGTTGTGCGTAATACTCGTATCTCGATTGAAAGTGATAAAATGGGTCGAAGTGCGGATTTACCATTAAAAATACATAAAATTGTTATTAAATTGTGCTTGAAAAACAAGTCTCTGCGTGAAATGGGCAAATAAATTGGAAAATCACATTATACGGTGCAAAATGTCATTCCTAATTACGTTAATACTGGTAAATTGGAAACTAATCACCACAAAGCCGGAAGGCGAAAAATATTGATTCCACATGAGGAACGCAACAAAGTAGCATCAGTCGCACAAAATCGAAAAATAACCTCCACGATACTATGCCGAAATATTCAAAAGGACTTGCATAAAAAAGTAAGCCCATAAACAGCCCGTAATTGTCTGCATAACGCTGGTTATCACAAAAGAGTGGCACGCCGCAAGCCCTTCATTCCAGATATTAACAGAAAGAAGAGATTGGAGTTTGGCAAACGCTATATAAAAGAGCCAGATTCTTTTTGGGAAAACGTCATATTCAGTGATGAGTCGAAATTTAATGTTTCCGGATCAGATGGGCCTCCAAAAGTTTGGCGAAACGAAAATACAAAACAGAAAGAAAAAAAAAATGAATTCCTACCGTTAAGTATGGATGGGGAAGTGCAGTGGTTTGGGGTGCATAGCTGCATCTGGAGTAGGAAAAATTGTTTTTATAGATGATAAAATAGACAAACATCTGTATATAAACATTTTAAAAAATAATTTGCATTATAGTGCCGTTAAACTTGAACTGGATGCTAAAGAGTTCTTGTTTCAACTAGAGAATGACCCGAAACACTCATCTAATCTTGTATAAGAATGGCTTATTTACCTATCATTGTAAGCAGCTTAAAACTCCACCTCAGTCACCGAATCTGTCTGAGACCTCTTAGAGAGAAGAATCAGAAAGCACAAAACAACATCAAAGGCGTCATGAAGGGCAGCTTTAAGTGTTGAGTGTGAGAAAATGGCAGCTACTGAAACCCAGGTATTGGTAAAAAGTATGCAACGACGTTTGGAAGCAGATATTAAAGCTAAAGGCGGTCCAAAAAAGTACTGAATACTCGTTTTTTCTATTATTATTATTTTTAACAAACTCTTCCTTATATAGGTATGTACGAATAATATTTTTGCATAAAATTGTGCCTTATTTTGTTAGTACCTTAAGTTCTCTAATTCCAGAAATGAATTTGGAAGTTTTTGTTCTTTAAATATTGAATAAAAATGTTAATTTTTACGAATATATCCAAATTTTGTTCTTTTGTATAAATCGTGCAAGTATCAGGTGTAGGTACTATATCTGTTTATTAACTGTGAGTTTACGAATAAATTGTGTGACCACTGTATGTATTTATTTTTTATAACATTCACGCATTGTTACGTATTTTTTAGTTTTTTCAACCAATAAGGTGCGCAAATACTCTGTTACTTTCAATTATATTCTCTTTGGCGTTAATTGCTTTTTATGAGCCAAACAGTAAACAACCAAAAGCGACCAAAGTGAATAGTATTAAACAAAACATCAAATACTGTTTAAAAATTAGTTTATAAAAATTCTTGGGATCAACTGAAAATAACCAGTAAAATGAAGACAAACGTGCTGCAATCAATACAAATGATATTGCGTATTTTTTAAACGAATGCCGCTGGGTAAAGTGTGCAAATAGAAATACCGTTAGAGCAGTGCTTTATTGCTGTCAACGCTGGCTGATTCGAAGGTACATTAATATGTCTTGCGGGACTATTCGAATGGATTTATAGTTTTGCTGTAAGTCGTTAATTAAATTAAGTATTGTTTGAGCCTTAGAAAATATATGTCCCTTTAACTTCATTCAAGAGTAAGTACAAATAAAATGGTTTCTAGCCTTTTGAACAAAAATAGCCGTTTTCAAAGTACTTCACAAACAGTTTTGCTACTAACTTGAATATTATGTAGACAGTTAAATAGTAGTTAAGAGGCTTGGGAATGAGTAATAAACTTTTTTCTAAAGTAAGTTTTTCGAATATTTACTCTTTAACGCTAAAGTTTCACAATTTATATAAAAAATTTACTTTGTTTATTGAATCGTTTTAACGAAATCTATAATCTGTATGGGAAGTTTCAATATAAAATACTTTTGACTATTATTTGTAGCTTTTTCCATATATGGTCCACAAATCTTATTTCATGGATCTATAATCATAATCTATCACTTGCTGATTAAAACTTTTGAAAACAAAAATGGTAGTGATGCGAAATGTGTATAGAATTTGAAATGCTGCATGCCGGTGCAAAACCACAAAGTGTAACCATATTGCATGCATCCACAAATATGTGCAGATGCATGTAAGTATAAGCATACCTATGCATGCCGGGACAGCTGTCCCCAACCTTTATCTAACATTCTATTATCAGGTAGTTTATTTGTTTATGTATACTGACCACCCTTTGCTCGCTTGTGTGCTCCCGTTTTAGGTTGTAATTTGCATTCAAATTTAGACGGTTGGCACCTTTTTTTGCCCACTGAATCTGTCGCTACTAGCAGTGGGAGTGTTTTAAAACTGACGCACTTTTGGAGACAAGTGAAACGACTGTATATATGCACGTATGCACCATTAGAAGCAACATGTTTGGAAATGAATCTGCATCGACGAAAGAAGCTAAAAACATGAATAAATCGTGATAAATCTTATAGTATTGGCACAATTTTTGAAATTTGAAAGCTCTTGTGCGTGGACCTATATAAATAAGTTGTGCTTTTAGTCCCGTCTAAGCCTAAATCCATATACACATCTTTGTAAAAATAATCGCTGATTTTTATATTCAAAGGAGTCATAGGTTGTCCGTATAGTTTAGCAAATATAATATAATATATCATTTAAGCCATAGCGTAGTTTTCGTAGTCCTTTCCCTCTTTCTTCCGTAAATTTCAAAACCAGATTGTGCGAGCAATGTTGTCTTATACAGGTATATTCGTGAATTTAATATAATTTCCCTATTTACCGAAGCATGATTTTTAAAGTATTTTATCGCTTTTTATTTTATTTTAATTTCATTGATAAACTCTTTTAGTTTATATTAAGTGAGTACTAAGTAGCCAATAAGAAATATTGTTTCACAGGTTAAAGTACAAAATTAATAAGTAAATAGACTTTAGATATAATAATTTTGTATCTGTTTCCTATGTTTATTTTTATATATAAACAATTTTACACTACCCAAAACGTCACCGACTCATTACAATAACCGAAATTCAGCGAGCTGTCAGCAACTTTCAATGTTAATTTGCGCGCGAAAGCATGCATCCAAAAATGAGCAAAATCTTGGTAGGTAGTGACATCTCAGCTGTAGGCGAAATCACTTACCCCTCTGAGGCTACCACAAGCAACAATAGTGATAAGAATTACAGTTATAAGGTCCGCGCTCCTAAAGCCTAGTAACCAATACACCAAATAACAGTAACACGTATCGCCAGTATGCCAAAAAGCGGTTGAAGTCAGTGAAGCGTATTTTAAAGCCACCCACTCATCAGCTGACAGCCGCGACTGTGGGGGGAAACATCACTATAAGTCTTTATGAGCGCGACTGTAGCCAAGAGCAGAGAAGGGCGTATACGCATAATACCTTCGCAATCAATGCAAATGTACCACCGACGCGCAGAAAGTCACTTGCCATGAACACACATAAGGGAAGCAAAATCCAGGTGAAAGCAAAAGTTAGGCTTTCCAAGAGGCAGCAATAACTAGCAACCCACTTAGTTTGTGTTAGGCAAATAACAGATTCTTAATCACTCTAAATTTTTTTCGTCTTGAATTTTTTTTCCTTACAACGTTTGCATGCAAGGTAGCGGTTGTTGTAGTCCGGACTGTTGCACTTGTAAATATATAGTGCCGCTTATAGGCGTATGAAGTTGTATGACGTAAAAACACGTTAAAGCCGTCTGAAGGACTGTTTGAATTGAGGGCAATGCGTACCTGCCAGAGACCGAGCGTACGGAGCGAACAAAAGGACTGACTGTTGCAACACCATCCAGCTGGATGTAAGTACTCGAATTATTTCATGCCGGAAATGTTGTTTGCATTTGGTTTCGGCGATGGAATTTCTGGAATTGTGCAGTGTAGTGACAGTAGCAACATGGAAGTTGCTTTTGGCGGGTGAATGCGTAACCTAACGACACATCTATGTAAAATCCCGGTAGCCGGCTCATCGGCAAAAAGCTGTCAAAAGAGGAACGATGATGTGCTCTCACTCACTTGTAAAAGGCACTGAAAAGCATACTGGATAATTGGAAACGTTGTCAGTAGTTTCTGGTGGGCGTTCCATTGGAATTTCAACAAGCAAAAACTCGTAAGCGAATTTGTTATTAGTTTGGCGCTGTCGCACAAATGTCTGCCATCGCAGTCTAACGAGGCGGTGAAAATGGTGAATGAACGCGTAGCCTAAATACTCTTCTTCCATTGCTCGATTATATTTGCGACTGTTGTGCGGTTTCTCTTTATTCGACATGAAATGGTGAATGCTCTCAAGGGTCCTACCGCCACTAAAAGCAAAGAAGGCTGAGAAGTAGTAGGAGTTTTTTGTTTAGTGTATATCTTTCCAATAACAATACTTCTTGTAGGTAAATTAGTATATGGTATACTTTTTTTCACTCGCTCTTTGTCGTTTGAGAAAAGTAATATCAGGTTGTTGCACTCGCTCTAAGTAAGTGACGACCATCGAAAACGATGTGGTTTCTGTTGCCTGCCTACCATTTCTTGATATTTATTGTTCAGTTCATCAAGTGCCCTTAGAATTACTCTGCGTATATTTTTACTCTTTCCTCTGCTTTTGTTTCCTATGGCTATTTTATGGTGCTCTTACTCGCACTTTAAATTTTAACATATGAGAGTACATTCGCAATGAGTACGAATATTGTTGCTGTAGCCATCATCACCACCGTCAGCATTATAAGTTCTGCTAACACTACTACTGTCACGTTGTGTCTCTCTGCTTTGGCTTCGTGTGCCCACTCACTCATTCGTTTTGATTACGTTCCGTGCGCTTCGTTCGATTGAACGCTTGCAGACGGAGCATCCGCCACTACTTAACTCGCTGGTGGTTTGCTGACTGTCGTCGCCTTCGTCGTTGTCTTTACTTGTGGCTGAGCTGGCTGAACTGGCGCTGTCTGGCTTCGCTGTCGTTGGCGCTGCGATGTTCGTTGTTCGTGCCACTTCTACTATTTCCTGCGTGTTGTGCGTTGTGTGCTGTGTGAGTTGAGTGTTTGTGTGTGATTGTTTGGCGCTGCCACACGCTGCTCTCCGATACCTTCGGCCGCCGATGCATGACGTTAGTTGAGTTCGATAGCTCTATGAGTTTACACGTAAATATTTTTAGTCTCTGCGTATTTGAAGCGTACAAGGTATAAGAAAGTTAAAAAGTGATTGTTGTGCGGACAATATCCAGTTAGTCAGCTAACCAAGTAAGTTAGCTGATTTTAGAAGTGTGCAAGCGTATACTGATCTGGCATGATAAGACGGAAAGTGCTAAAAAATTGATCAAGCTATCTGGCGCCGCGACCGCGATAACTAACGGTATATTTGATAAAGTACGGTTGTGAAAACACGCTATCTGAGTGAAAAAATCCAGCTAGTGCCCAGTGTTTCCAGCCCAAAGAATTTGCCACTTTTTCGATTAGGCTCACCAGTTAAAATAGTTATGAATATCTATATAAAAGCTTAAAAATTTAAGAAATAAAAATTAGTGTGCATGAAATTACTTGAAATCAGTTTAAAAGCAACCAAAAAAAGAAAACTGTTTCTACAGAAATATATTCATAACAATTAAGTAACTAAATTCAAAATAACACTACATACATTGGATAAAACGTCGAATAACACCCTAAAGGCTGTATCGATTTAGTGGTATATGCCACATTACAACCATTCGCTAGTCAACGAAAACTCTGCAAATCAGAAAACGCCTTAACCAGTAACCGACGTTCAGCCTCTAAGTTCAGTAGCCGACGGCAAACAAATTTTTAACGTCGCACAACTTGTTGCATCGCAGTTGGAGATCTTTGCTCAGTGATCTGTGATTAGTGGAATCATTAGTGACATATGTACATACGCACACACACCAAAACATATTTTGGTGATTTTAATTTTGTAGTACACATTACGTCGAGCAGCCGTTGAGCGCTGCTCAAAATAAATCGCCGTCATCGAATTCTCGTCTGTATACGTTGAACGCAAAGACTTCAAGACGGTTGCCTCACGGTTCGAGTGGAATGAGCATAGGGACACTGGTCTTCCTTTTGATAGATCGGTTTTCAAGGTCGTTAAACTGAGCCCCAATTTGGAGCCCTACCCCGCCAGCGTGGAGGGCTTGAACAGCCCTAGAGCGGTGGGGATGGCCGCCACCTCGTATATGACACCGTCCAGCGGTGACTTAGACATGGCGCTGGGCGGCGGTGGCTATCACACCTCATCGCCTCGGTCTGCCGCCGATGCAGGCGAAATGAAGTATATGCAACATCATCATCATCACGCTGCCGCCGCTGCTGCCCACCATCAGCTTCCTTCATCTCCGAGTCCGAATGCAGTTGTAGGCGGAGCGGCTGGAGCGGGAGCAGGTAGTGCTGGAGGCCTGGGTGTTTCCACGACAGGGCTTAGTTCGATCACACCAACCGGCGGCTTGGGTTCGAATCCCTGGACCGCGCTGCATCCCTCAGATCCATGGGCGTCAATGACTCATCAGACACACCATCATCCCGCGGATGCAGTGAAGCAGGAAATGTCACATTTATCACAGCAGTCCCGTGTTCACCAAGGCATGGCATCACCTCATACATGGCACGCACCAGTTCATGCTGCGGCGCACTACGCACAGACGGGCGGTTCGCCGTTGCAATATCATCATGCAATGAACGGCATGTTGCATCATCCTGGACATCCGGCGCACCACCAAGGCGTAGCACCGCTGCACCATGCATTACGAGGAGAATCACCACAATTACACATACATCCACATCATCTACAAGGTGATCGCGATGTATCGGGTGGAGAAGAAGATACTCCCACTTCGGATGATTTAGAGGCATTTGCAAAGCAGTTCAAACAGCGTCGTATAAAACTCGGGTTTACACAAGCTGACGTCGGATTGGCGCTTGGCACCCTGTATGGCAATGTCTTCTCTCAGACGACGATTTGCCGTTTTGAGGCTCTACAGTTAAGTTTCAAGAATATGTGCAAATTGAAACCGCTGCTACAGAAGTGGCTTGAAGAGGCTGACTCTACAACTGGCTCACCGACGAGTATCGACAAAATCGCAGCGCAGGGCCGTAAACGCAAGAAACGGACCAGCATCGAGGTGAGTGTGAAAGGCGCACTGGAACAGCATTTCCATAAGCAGCCGAAACCGTCGGCACAAGAGATCTCGTCGCTAGCGGATTCGTTGCAGCTAGAGAAGGAGGTAGTGCGGGTTTGGTTCTGTAATCGTAGGCAAAAGGAGAAGCGAATGACGCCGCCGAATACAATGGGCGGCGATATGATGGACGGCATGCCACCAGGTCACATGCATCCGCACGGCGGCTACCATCCTCATCACGATATGCACGGAAGCCCAATGGGCACTCACAGTCACAGCCATAGCCCGCCAATGCTTAGCCCACAAAACATGCAATCCGCGGCGGGGCATCAGTTGGCGGCTCACTAGCAATCAGA
The DNA here is from genome assembly GCF_028408465.1 of Anastrepha ludens. Classification (NCBI taxonomy): domain Eukaryota; kingdom Metazoa; phylum Arthropoda; class Insecta; order Diptera; family Tephritidae; genus Anastrepha; species Anastrepha ludens. The sequence continues at coordinate 74,815,716 of NC_071500.1, forward strand.
AATCCAGGAGTCGAACTCAGCTGCAGCTGCGTCCACTCCTGCATCGCTGCATCAGCAGCAACAACAACAACATCAGCAGCAACAGCACCAGCCACATAACCAACATGCGCCAAATACGCCCTCGTCGTCCGCAGGCTCCTCAGTTACGATGACGACTAATGTGCTGTCACCGCAATCACCTATCGGTGCGGGCGTGTCTGCCAACAATAATAACAACAACAATACTAGTAACAATAATAATAACAACGATAGTGATCACTTGGCGCAGGTGAAACAGCAGCACCAACAGCAAGCTTCATCGATAGCGGCCGCTGCAGCAGCCGCTATGTATATTGATCCGATGCGTTATCAACACCATCACACGCACCAACACCCGCATCTTAATCCCGCGCATCATCCGCACCTCTTTCACACCAGCGATCAACAGCACCCAGCGTTGCAACATCCTTCCGCCCATCACCAACATCTGCAACAGCCGCAGACTTCGCCCGGTGCCGGCAGCAGTAGCGGCGCCTTGCAAGCGCCATCGTCATCGCCCTCCTCGGCGTCATCTGTGTTAGGAGTGGGTAGCGCGGCCGGCATGCATCATCTCAACCTAAATCCGCATTCTTTGCACCAACATCACCATCACCACCAACAGCAGCACCATCATCAGCAGCAGCAACAACAGCTCCACGCGCGTCGACTCTTCGAATGGAGCTTGCAATTCGGTGCGGCGGCACCAGGTGTAAGACACTTTAACTCTTTCGGTGGAAGCGGCGAATAGCATACGTCCGCCGCAGCGGCAGCGTCAGCCGCCTGGTTCGGGTATGAGTCGTCTTAAGCGGAGAGCAAGGCGATAATCAGCAAGAGACTAGGCGATGCGCTGTCAAGTTGCGGCGAGTAGTCATGCGGAATGACGGAGACAGGAAAGGGGAAATAAAGTTTTAATAGTTTAGTGAAATATATACATATGTATGTACGCAGGGACCGAAGGACCAACGACCGAGTCATAGATCTAACTGCAGAGCGGTAAAACTAAACCGCTTCAGGAACAGTGGGCTAGTAAAATGGGCTTGAAATGTATGCAGGCGGTTGCACGCCATTGGCCTGAGCTATACCAGTGCATTAATCTGTGTTAACTTGAAATTAGTTAAGTAAATGAAGTAAATAAAAAATAACGACCATTACAAAAAAAAATATATATATAATAATAATAATACTGTTTAGTAGAAACAATTTTACGCAACTGATGTATGAAAGTACGTAATGAATAATGGCCTACTTAAACTCCCCCTGTATACAACAACATTAAAGTCGTAAATTAAATTTATAAACAAAAACAAAAAACGTTGAAAGTTTCTAAAACTTGCAAACATGAATGCAATTAAAATCAAACCAGAAACTAAGTGATGTTTTTAAGAAAAACAAAATAAAATATAGTTTTGCGTATAAAATAAGCAAATGTGAAAATTCGCAAAAAAATATAAGCAACTGAATTAAATGTAATTAACAAATTCATTAGTTTATAGTTTTATAATTGTAAATGTTGATTGAAAATTTCTTGAAAACGAGTGAAACCACTAGAAACGGTAATAAATTAAACAAGACATTCATAATTCATAACTTAAATAATCATTACAAAAACATTTGGGTAAAAGAACCAAATAGCTCAATTTAATTTTATAAATTATTTTGTAAAGTCGCCAAATGCCTCAACACATTCCTTGTAGCAGTGTGAGATATAAACATGTAAAAAATCAAAAAAATTATAATAAAATCTAAATGTAAAATAGCGCCAGAATCAAAGATCGAAAAAGTGTCGAAAAGTGAACAACAAAGATATCGCAACTGTTACTCATTTTGTGATGGTTTAGCGCCCTGATAATCCTGTGTTCATACCAAGGCAAAGGTAAACCGTTTTTAATATTCAATTCGTTAGCTAAATGGGTGGAGAAAATCAAAGTATAGGTACTTATTTGTTGGTATAGCCAACACTTTTCGGCACTTTTCGCGTGTACAACAAAACACTGTAGACCAAAAGTTAGAGTGAAATTAGAAATGCCTTTTCTTATCAGAAATGAATAATCGAAATTGTACATTTGTTTTTTTTTATTTAAATAAAACCTTTGGATCCCAGTGCTTAAGAAAAATATAAATTTAATACATTTTTAGGTGACGAAACGTCACGAAAACATTTATGAATTCAACTTCTCGTCTTTAATATCGCCAAATAGAATGCTAAAAATAGGCAACAAAATTTATTTGTGATAAATAAAATGGAATTATACTTTGTGCTTGCTTTTTTTAAACAAAATTATTGTTTTCAAAAATAAAACATTAAGTAAAATTTATTCATATTATTTTATAGTTTTTAAATCATTTGATCTGTTCAAAAATGTCTATTTTAAGTGGGAAGTCAATATTGTTAATTGTAAATTAGATCTAGTATTAAATTAATTTTCTCCTAAGTGCAAACAAGCCGTGTGTAAATATACATGAAGTCGTAAAATAAAATTTATTTTAAGAATATTTGAAAAACATAAAGAAGCGTTTACTTATTTTTGAAGTGAGATTGGAATGGCGTAGCAGCCGAAAGTATCATAGTTTTAACTTTACATGACATAAAGCGAGTATGTAAAGTGAAAAAAGTCACATAGATTCCTTTTCAAAGGTTCAAAACGAATTCACATTTCAAATAGTCTTTGAAGAAATTCCGGTAAGAAAAAATAGATTAATCTCAACGAAGTTCACGTTTGGGAAGCTTTAATGGAAGTAATTCAATCAAAATGTGACTAAGATATTGGGAGTGAACAGTGGAAGTCTCCATACTTCCTTGATTGCTTGTAGAGGATAGACCACAATTCCAACCGACGGGAACCGATAAGCTGGCAACTAAAATATTCAGCTCGTAGCTTTACTTATTGGGCAGACTTTTGTCTAAGCAATAAATTATTGGTCTTGGCTTAATTAATTACTAAAAAAATATATTTTACTTTTCTAACAACGAAGATATTTTGCAACAAACAAAATTCTAGACTTCACAGATATTTTCCGTGGCCGTCAGCAGTAAAGATAATTAATTATGCATTTACACGTATATTTTAATATATCTACAGTGCATCTGAAGATTCTGTTTTGCTAACATAAAATTCAAAAATGATTTAATTTTACCTGAAAACTAAATTTTGTATTAGTCTTCTTCAATTTCAGTTTAATTTTTAAAAGAATTACAAAGAAATAATGCTAAATTTTTATTCTCTTGTTGCAAAACGTAGTCAGTTTTTATTAATTCTCTTAATTAGTTTAAGTTGTATTACTTCTCAACTTTTTCTTGCATTAATTTTAACTCACTAAACTTTTGGTCTACTAGTCCGTATAATTCAAAACCGTATAAGTAATACAAACAGAGGGGAGAATTTAAACACGAGCAAATATTACTTAACTAAAATAAGCAGGAGGATAACATAATTCAAGTTGCGAAAAATTGCAATTTTCTAACAGAATCTATACCAAATATATCATACACGGTGCTTAAAGGCCCACACATACGTATGTACAATCATCAATCCAACAACACTTATATATACATAAACAGCATTTTGAAAATAATGCAGGCGTGGCACTTTCTATGTAAATAATTAAGTCATTAACTGTAATTAATAAATATTTTTAATTCAAAGATATAACGATTTTTTTTTTATTCAAACGGCTAAGAAGAAATTTGAAAAAATCAAAAAGTAGGAATAGGTGGCATAACTTAAAGAGGAACAAGTTTAGAGATATTTAAATATGTATATAGTTCAGTAGCGTTAGGGAACAATAAATTTGGTACGATCCAAAAACCAACAAATACACATATTAGGGAACACGCAGCCGTACATAAATACACACATAAAAACAAATAACTGTAGTTAAACTTAATCGAAACAAAGCCACACTAGTTGTAAAAAATGTAAGTCAAAGAAATAAAATTGTTTAATGGGAAAACGTGTAATTGTAAAACATATTGTAAAAAATTGTAAGTGCGAAATAAATTAAATTTTTAAATTAAAAAATTACGAAATATCTGAAAGTTATATTATTGGTAGTTTAAAAAGGAAATTGGTTAATATTAAAACCTTATTTTTTATATTGTAAATATCTGTGAACAAGATTATAGATCTAATAATAACCAAATAGTTGTCCAGGTCCAGACATTTTCATTAGATTTCACTAGTAGGTTTGCCCAATGGTCGAAATTAAACAAAAAATTGACAGCTGACTAAAACTAGTACAGATGGGATTTGAGTACCGAACCGAACGATGAGCCAAGAAGTTAAATTTATAATGTGATTCGTAAAGAAATTCTGTATACAAATATACTTAATAATCGGAGAAACAGTTGTGGTGCTTTATATTTCTTCAGGTTACTGAATACGAATATTAATATCCCTTTTTTGTTCATGATACCGCAGGGTCCGGTACTCGAAGTGTAACCAATTAATAAGGCCATAAATTTAGTTCGGAAAATTCCTTTTATTCAATTCAAAGTAAAAGATGTGTAAAAATAATACAATACAAAATTAAGAATCAATTTACTTTTGCTCGATATGACCATCTTTCGCCTTGAGACGGCCCAGAAACGAATCGCAAGCTGCCCGAATGTGACTTGCAGGTATTTTGGCCTACTCGCAAACAATGGCTTTTTTTCAGCACCTCGAGACTGATGAACCTTTTAGTTCAGACCTTGAACTCATGCAACTTATATACATTCCGAGTATGACACACATCTGACCATAAATATAGATGTAGCAGGTCCAAAGAAAAAACTAATTTAATACTTTAAAAGGTACCACAGAAACATTATTCATCGAACCTGTTCACACTAGTGCTTCTTTCTAAGGCAAAGAAGTGATTCCTCACTTCTTTTCTTTAATAATAATAATAGTATTTACGTATAAATATTTCTATATCACAGGTTGTCTATTGTTTTTCTGGCAAATTTTTAACACATAAAAGTATATTTTTTACTTGCACTCGTAATGTGATGCCTTTTGGCGTCGGGCAGAGCATGGTATGCTCGTGTGTTGCATATTCGACGAAAATTGAAATGTTGAGGATTCGATTCAAATTGCTTTACACGAAATACCAAAAGGTTTAGAATATAATACCATAAATATATAAGTACTTAAAAGAGCTCATTTTGGGAAAGCTGTGGAATTCAGAATTTAAAGCATATCAGCGCAAACAGTTCTTCGAAATTATTAATTGGTATATTTACACAGTTTATACATACTTTATGAGAATTTAGGATACTTTAGAAGCGGAATATCCATATATGCAATTACGATCGAAGACGACCACGAACTATGTAAGCATAGAAAGAGAATACGCAAGTGAATACTATCATCGGCAAGGCTATGTGTGCCTCGCCCAAGATGTTGCAGTAAGAGTAAGAACAAGACAAGAATATCAATTTTTCCTCCTCCGTAACTCTCACAAGTGCGGCACTATTTTGGCGACTGCCACTTCTATCTACACTACCTAATGGAAGGTCGAATTTTCTTTACACAGATGGATTCAAGCAAAACGATGGTGCTTCATAGGCAATAACAGATGATAAAGGTACAACCCGGTCTCATGGATTATTACCACCTTATATTAATATATTCGCAAAGTCCAAAGAATTATATTCAACATTTATTTATTTATATGTATAGTCGATCAGTTTGTAACACCTTAAAACGAATTCATTTAACAGAAGATCCAATCCATCACATCTAACAGCTACTTTTAAGTATACCACCAAAGACTAAACTGATGTGGGTACCAGCACATTCAGGCATCAAAGGAATAGAAGATGCAGATCAGGCCTTGGCGTTTTGGTGTAAAAACAATTTACTACTTATATCATATAATATATCAAAAAAGCACTTTTCTGCCGGATGCTCAATGTGTGCTCATTAATACCCGTATAAGGAGATAAACCCTCACGGCGTTGCCATGTTGCCCAACAGACAGATCTATTAGATCAACCTCAGATTATATCATACTCTTTCAGCACACGAACATCTTTTGAAACACAAATCACAACCACTTTCGTAACACTTCGAAGCTCAGAGTCCACCAAATATTGCACATTGTACAGTCTTACACAATCAACGGTCGAAATTCACTACAGTAAATTTTACCATATCCTTCTGTAACGAACATTAAGCTAGTCGAAATATTTAAAAAAAATATATTATCTTCTTTCAGTTAATTTAGTAATTTATTCAAATGATTAGGCCGATAGCTCTGGTAGCTTGTTCCTTAATATTGTTTTATAAAATAAAATAACATAATTATTGTATAATAATAATATTAAATTAATATACTGACGCAATGCGGCGTAAATATGAAAATATGCGTTGCAGAATTATTTTAAATAACTTTATTTATATATTTATTCTTTATTCGTAGTAAATCTAGAAGCACGTGATTCCTTACAGACTGCAAAAATAATAGTAGAATACTTAACGATAATAGTCAACGGTAATTGGACGAAATATCAAAAGTAGAGAATTTGGAGTCTTATTAATTTTATTCCATTTTCTACGAGGGGGGCTCAATAAGTATCCGTGTTAGAATAAAGACACCATTTTTTCAAAAATTTCTTTTTATTTTTCAAAATAGTCCCCTTTTAGACAGATACTCTTCTCCCAACACTTGGCGATTTTTTTAACCCCTTCAAAAAATGAGATATGTCGAACTCTTCAAAATACGCATCTGTTTCGGCGATGACTTTCTCGTTTGTACTAAATTTATTTTTCCGTGAGCCGATTCTTCATGTTAGGGAACAAGAAAAGGTCGCAGGGAGAAAGATCGCGTGAATATGGGGGGTGCGACAACAATTCATAATTTCATATTCATGCAGTTGGCGGCGAATGGTGCGTTACCGTGGTGAAACATCACCTTCTTTTTCGTCAAATGCAGTCGAGTCTCTTGCAATTTTTTGTGAAAGCAGTCCAAAAACTCACTCACTCAACAGTGATAATTCTTCGAATGTTCGCCCACGTTTAAATTTGCGAAGCGTCCCCATAGAGAGCATCCAACAAGCCAATCACACCACTGATAATATCAAAGATAAAGCGGAGTGAAAGAATACTGCTTATAATCGTATAATATAAAGATTTCAAATTTATTAATTTATGGAAATATTCTAATTCAGATATTGGTATTTAATAGAAGAAGTCATACTAGCTCGCTATTGACTAGAATAATACCAGTAGTAAAATAATGAATTTGTCTGCAAATTGGTTGAGTTTTTTAGATAAGAAAATTTAAGGCTCGGTCATGGACACAACATGCATCGCGATGATTAAAGGATTATGTGTAAGTAGATACTGAATAATACATTTATATCCAAGTTTATCGAATAAAGACATCAATTAATCAATACTTGCATGCAATTCATTCACAGCCTCGAACCACAAGTCAGTAAGTGTAGAGGAGCGGATTTAAAGGCTTGTTGCACCAGCTCAATTTAAGCTCTAAAACGTTAAAAGAAATAAATATATTCTCTGAATTGTTTCCATACATTACATAACCACATAATAGTCGCTATTTTTGCCACCAATAAATTTTTTTTGCAAGCACTAGACGCATTTCTATTCTTTTCTTGTTCACAGATAATTCTTCGTAGAGACCAGACACATAAAATATTAATCTGAAATTAAGTAGCATTTGTTTTATTTATTTACCCAAAGTGAATATTTCAAAATTTATTTCTTTATTAGTTTTTTCAAAAAATTTGTTTAAATTTTTAAGGATTTACTTATAGTGTAAGTTTGGCGACCGCCGTAGCCGAATGAGATGGTGCGTGATTATCATTCGAAATTCAGTAGGCTCGAATCTCGGTGAAACACCAAAATTAAGAAAAAGTTCTCTTTAATAGCGGCAGGCAATGGCAAACCTCCGATTGTATTTCTGCCTCTTCATAAAAAATATCTGCCGTTCGGAGTCGGTTTGAAACTGTAGGACTCTTCATCTGTGGAACAACAACAAGACGCACGCCGCCAATAAGAGAAGGAGCTCGGCAATGGAATCAGGAATTTAATGCCAGATTAGTAATCAACGGCAGCTATAACTCCGGAGTAGGAACATTCAAGAGAATTCGATCAATTTTTATACTTTTATTTTGTACAGATTTTAGTTATGTTCTTGTAAGTTAGTTTTGTCCTACTTAAAAGAGTACATATAGTAATTGAAAACAAGGAAAGTTTTGTTTCAATGAAAGAAGCTAGTAATTTTCTATTAGAATCACTGAAAAGGTGAACGTGTTTTTTTGGGGATAATAGGTTCGTTTATTTTCATGACACAAATACATTCGCCAATGCTGTTATTATTATAAAGCGCTTTCCAATAAAAGGTGTTATTTTGATATTCAAAGAAAATTGTTTTTTTAATATAAATCATCGGATATTTATTTGATTATAAGGAGGAAGTTATGCCGTTAATAGTGGCAAATAACATCAGGCAAATTACCACCACGACCACGCTTACAATATCCTTTCATGAAATTTTCCATAGCCGAATTCCATCCTTGTGGTCTTGAATCGACCCTGGGCTGCTGGCGTAAATCTTCTCTTTCCCGTGGCCCCAAAGAAAAAATCACAAGATCTCGTTGGCCAATTGTGATCTTCTCTTTGAGAGATAACACGGTCCGGAAATTTTTTCCGTAAAAGATCAATGGTTTCCTGGCTTGTGTGGCACGTAATGCCGTCTTGTTGAACATAAATGTTGTCCCGATCAATACCATTCAATTCCGGCCATAAAAAATCGGTAATCATCTCAATCCATTCACCAATAACACCTGTTATTGGAAAACCCTTTAATTATTTGCGAAATCCTTAAACTGTTTTTTGTTTTATTTTTGTATTCAAAAGCTATAACGACAAAAGAAAAATACGACATTTGCGTAGTTTGAAGAGGCCTACTTAACAACATACATTTTAAGTGGTTTTAATGGGTGCTTATTTTTGATAGATTAATAGGGATCTATCAAAATAAATATTTATAAACTTCATTATTATCACGTCTTGAAACATACTGTCATATTACTTTTCATGCTTGCAATCATCCAAATACACTAACGCAAATGTATGCAATCAAAAAGAGCACTGCGGATCTCTTAAAGTCCCTCTGGGAGTCCCCATGACTTAGCAACCATCTGGAGATTACAATTCATTTTACATTTCTTTAATTTTTTTAAAAGGTTTTATTATTAATTTTCGGTGAAAGGTGATATATATGTACAATATGTGACTCCATTTGCTCAATCTTTTTTGTCACATGCATCCTAGGGAAATATGTCTCTCTTACTGTTGTAGGAGAGAGCAACGAGCCTAAGCTTATTTCCCACAATTTAGAATTATTGTTGCATCCAAGAGATTAAAAAAAGTTCCTAAGGCCTCCCAATGAAATGACCACCGGTGAAAATATTTGTATATTTCATATTTATTATTTATTTGGTGTTGTTAACGACGATTATGTAACTAAGAACTACAACGCATTTCAACGTGAACAAAACTGACTGTTAAATAAAAAATTATCCGTATTCAGAGTACTTATACGATTTTTATTGCTTTCAATATTAATTTGTTTACTTTACAAATTTAGAAAAAAACTAAACCTAATGGTACTTGGTAAATTTGAAGCTATCGATATGATACATAATTATGTATGATACTTATGTGGATCTTTGAGGGAAACCAACAATCGGTAGGCACAAATGGCAATCGGCAACTCAATGCAGTAAATTAAAATAAATATTTTTGATTCAAGTTTTGACATTTTCTGTGCACTATATATGTATGTATATGCATACACTAAGACTATGATTTCTGCTATATTAATACAAATAGTAGTTCTGTTGCATCTTTGCCATTTTTACATACCTTATCCGGGTCATGCAATTTATACTTTACATTGCATCAGCCGAAGGTTCCTGTTTTTCGGGTGCCCCAATAATGAGCTTTCCCCTTTCGTTACAACTTCATTATGGTTAAATAAACTCAAAATTTATATTAATTGAAAATAAAACGTGCATATAAAAAAGTCATCTGCACCTCGTTTGTTTTGATTTTCAAAATAAATCGCCATGTGCAATAAATATTAACATAAATTATAAATATAGTATATATGTATAAGTATTCTGTCTTCAGTTTGTTTACGTTTAGCTGTATTTGTACTTGTTCTTAATAATTCCTAATAACACTTTCGTTCTTCTTTACTTTGGCGTTAAATTGCAATTTATGAGACTGTTGATCTGATCTGCAACATCATTATGATTGGAAGCCTTTGGTGACAGCAACGGCGGTTGCACGATCCTGTAAACTACCAATAAAAATATGCACATGCTGTGAACATAAAAAGTTCAATGACATTTTGGAAATTACTATGAAGTTAAATTTTTATTTATTTGTACGTACTTTTAATATTTTTTTATTACCAACGTTTCTCACATATTTGTTTAGAAGCGCTGTACAATTGCAACTCCTATAAATGTTATAATTATATATAAAAGGATACTAATAAGAAATTTTCGTTTGATAGTTTAACTTGTTTAAAAAAACATTCTGCAATATAGTCGCTATTCGCTGTCGATAAGGTCTGTTACCGTTGTGTGTTTTAATCATCTCTGGGAAAAAGGCCCGTGCGCACGGGGGGGTTTGCAGGGTTCACGACTCAGAAGTAAATGCATTAAAAGGCTCCATATTTGACTTTGCGAGACATCTTTCCACTTTTTTGCCCAATGAGCGCCGAGGCGTACAGTCTTCTCAGCAAGGATGCGCGGGGGCCTGTAAATTGGCAGAATAAAACACCACAAGACAAAGTACATACGTGCTCACAGTGTACTCGTATGTAGACATTGCGGAACCAAATCTGTTTCGATGTGAATCATATAATTCGGAACATTTTGCGGCTAAAAAATAAATTTTTTAAAAAAGACACATAGAAGTCTCTCAACTCAATTGTATTAGTGGACATGCCAAACTTGCGCCCCATGAAACATGATCGACCTTGAGTAAATCCTAAATTTTCAGTTTCAGATATAAGTGTATAATAGAGTTTTTATGTAAGCAGCACAACAAAAAAATTTTTAAATTCTTTAACAATCTCGATATTCTGGTCGTCAAATTATAAGAAGAAGCAGTTCTGCTACAATCTCCAAACACCAGCGCTCCAAATATTCGAACTATCTTATAAAAGTTGTGAAACGTAAGAAAATAAATTTGATACTTCAAGTGTAAAATTCTTATAAGTCTGTGCCCCCTGGCATGAGAAGTGATTTTTTAAAAATTGAATTTTCAACGAAAAAATGATTATTTCTATACCTAACAATTCAACTTTGTTTTAGGGAAACACGTCTGCTCTGTTAATACTACTACTTAAATGTAGATATATAGGGTAAACTAATATGTTCTGATTTTATTCATAAGTTCAAACATTAAAAAAAAAAAATAAAATAAAATAAATAATTGGCGCGTACACTTCTGTTAGGTGTTTGGCCGAGCTCCTCCTCCTATTTGTGGTGTGCGTGTTGATGTTGTTCCACAAATGGAGGGACCTACAGTTGCAAGCTGACTCCGAACGGCATATATTTTTATGAGGAGCTTTTTCATGGCAGAAATACACTCGGAGGTTTGCCATTGCCTGCCGAGGGGCGACCGCTATTAGAAAAATGTTTTTATTAATTTTGCTTTCACCGAGATTCGAACCAACGACCTCTCTGTGAATTCCGAATGGTGATCACGCACCAACCCACTCGGCTACGGCGGCCGCAAACATTACATGCCGATTTTCTCCAGAACATATTTCTTTAAGCGGTAAATATGATTGGCTGAGAATACTTAAAATATATAGTACAATATCCAATTTTTACCAAGTTTTTACTTGAAAATATCATCGATATATAAGTTATAAGATTATATATATACATATAAGTTATAAGATTATAGGAAATTCGTTATATAATACGAATGAATGCACTTTTTCGATCCCCTTTGAATCACTTTTTTTCCAGTTATTTGTTACCTTTGATTTATATGTGTACTACAATTTTTTTATGTGCTTTAATTTCGACTATTTCGAATGCTTTTCAAACTTAATTTTCTGGCATAAAAAGTACATAGTTATCTATGTACTCATTATTTCCAGCCCCTTGGTCTGCCTGTTTCCACGGCTAGGGTGTGCGTGTAATGGCAGATATGACTTTTGTGGCGTTTTCTTGTTGTTTGTGTTTTTGTTGTCCGCTTTCTAGAGCAAAGCTGCGCTGCGGAGTGCATACAACCGTGTCAATAATTACCCGTGGGACTAACACAACCAACAATGAAACGAACCAACTGAGAATCATTCAAACGTTGCGAAAACATAAAGTCTAACAACATCAACAATAGCTAAAAAATTCAACTGACTTCAGTACCAGCGAAACACTAACAACAAAAACAAAAGATACAATGGTAATATTAACGAAAATAATAGAAACAATAACATTCAAATAACGCGACTCGCGTACCAAAGCCAAATCAAAATGGCTGACGGATAGGTCGGCATGGGTACGCGACAATGAAGGCGTATTAGTGGCAATGGCTCGGTTGGGGCGCGGTTGGTTTCTGTCTTTTGCTAGAACACGTAGTGTGCGTTTTGGTGGAAAACTTTTGACGCTTTTTGTGGTCTAAATAATTACATTGCTTGCCTAGCAAGACGGCTTTGGCAGCAACGCGTACGAAACAAAAAAATCAAGCGCAATCTAACTGCCTCATGGTGGTTCCTACTGACCAGCGCTCGTCCATTTGTTTTTGTTGATAGTTGCATGCCGCGCGCTTGTTGTCACATCTATTGGGAATTTGTTTGCCAAAGTCAGACAAAGTGAAACGACCAGCCGACAAACATACATACAAAGGGAAGTAAGGTATGCAAACTGATGGCCAAGATGATCGCTGCCAACAAACAAATAATGGATAAACTGCACAAATAAACACGAGTTCTTTGAGTTACAATTGCAAACCCTATTTTTACATATTTCTCGATAATAGTTTTTACTTTTGAACGTGCGATTTTGCAACGCCCACCAGCCCAGTCAAGTAGTCGACAACTTTGCTATATTTTTCTTATATTATCCAGCCTTATGCACACAAGTACATATTCTCGTATACACACTACTTCTAGGTATATTCTCTTATTTATTTACAATATATTCTTTAAAGCTGCGTGTGCATACTTTGCTTTCTGTAAAAATATTTATGGTTTTGCCTTCGTCTACTATTCGACACACGGAAATAGTCTTGACGCGTTGATGAATGTGCAACAAATTCATCAACACACATTGGCTGTCGCTCTTCTCTAGCTCTTGTTGTTCGCTGTTACTACAGTGGCAAGAAGGTGTAAAATCTTTTCTGGCCTACTTTAACCCACAGGTCAGCCACATTGGCGTCAATGGCTCCTCCACGACCTAGCAAAAAGCATACAGCAATTAGTTTGCGTTAGTGAATGTATACACATGCATGCATTTGCATATATGTAGTACGAATGTATGTATGTCTAGTCGAATCGAAATTATAGCAACTCTAGTCTAGTTAAACAATATTATATATTGGGTATGGGAATAGATTAGATTAGATTTGTGAGGGTTTGGACAAGTTCAAGCACTCAGTCAGGAGACCATTATACTACACCCGAATATAATTCAGTAGAAAGAATAGAGATAGGAAAGACAAAATGTGGGTGGTATGACGGAAAAATTTGTTTGGGGTCACTCTTCCACAAATCTCTTGGATTTATTAATGAATCTTAAGAGATCCAGAAGAGGAAGAGTATGAACCTTATCCGTACTCAGTATATTGCAATCCAATATCCTAAGTCTGATTCTGGTAAACGCCGGACAGCTACAGAGAAAATGCTCTGCAGTGTCGTCATCCTCAAGACAGTGTCGTTATCGGGCTGTCAACGACCCCCATGGCAGCCATATGCTGACCACAGACGTTGTGCCCTGTGATTACACCGACCAGTACTTTCATGTCCTTTATGCTGAGTTTAAGGTTCGTGTTTGGTTCTTTCACAAAGCATTAGGCTACTCTGCAGGAGTTCAACCCAGACCAACGTCCTCTATCCGTAGACCTCATGAAGTCGTCAATCCATAACTGAATCGATGCCGAATTGACACATAGAAAGGGTTCAGGGTCTAGTGGCATACTTACAGAGTTTTCATTAGCTAGTTTATCAGCTAACTCGTTCCCTGTAATACCACAATGCCGAAGCACCCAAATAAGACTAACTATGTTCTCTCTGTGAATTCCGTATGGTAGTCACGCACCAACCCATTCGGGTACGGCGGCTGCCAATTTAGATCGGATAAAAGCAGTAAATAGCCACTGAAGGGTATAAGAATCTGCAAAATTCGAGCAATTCCTTCCTATGAAGCCAAAATCAGAGTACGCTTTAGATAAAATAAAGTCTATATGATTTAAAAGTGTAAAATATGCATGAAAAATAACAACCAATATAACTAATAATATATATATATATAGTTGGCGCTTATTCCCCTTTTGGATGTTTGGCCGAGTTCCTCCATCTATTTGTGGTGTGCGCCTTGAAGTTTTTCTACAAATGGAGGGGCCTACAGTTTTATACCGACACTGAACTGTAGATGTTTCTTTATGACAGAAATATACTCGGAGATTTGCCATTGTCAGCCGATTGGCGACCGCTATTAGAAACAACTTTTACTATCAATTGGTGTTCCGTGCCCGGGACTGAGAGCTTGCCCACTTCCAAGCTCCAACCATTGAGCTATGGCGTCCGTGCGAAAGTAGTGATTATACAAGCTGAAGTCCAAAATGAACAAGACTGCCGTATAAAAATGTTTTTGATGGCGCCAACTTTTTAGTGAGTTAGTGCGTTGGAAGTTACATCCTTAGCTGACTTCCAGTGAAAGCTTTGTGACATTCATTTCAGTGGAAGTGAAGTTATTGCGTCTAAAGTGTCAGTATGTTTGTGTCATCGGTACTAAAACGAGTTTCGAACAAAGAGCCAATATCAAATTTTGTTTTAAAATCGGTATACAGTTTACCGAAACATTTGAATTAATGAAATAATTTATGGCGATGATTGGCTATCTCGTGCCACGGTTCATGAGTGGTTTACACGTTTCAGAGATGGTTGTGAGGATATAAATGACAATGAACATACGGGCCGCCCAAAAGCAGTAATCACCGAAAGCTCCATCGAAATTGTTCGTAAATTTATCAAAATCGGAGTTGAACATTTCCAAAACATAGATAGATCTGTGCACGTTACATTCCGCACAAGTTAACTGAGGACCAAAAATTGCTCTGAGTTCAACTTTCAATAAACCTCATTAAAGAGGCGAGAAAAGACGAGAACTTCCTTTACAATATTGTAACTGATGATGAAACGTGGCGTTTCCAACATGAATCTAAAACTAAGCGTCACATGGCCGAATGGAGGCCCCAGACGAGCCAGCACCCAAAAAATCGCGTTTGGAGAAGTCAAAAATCAAGTGGATGCTTATTTGATTTTACGATTCCAAGGGAATTGTCCACAAGGAGTTCATGCCAATGGGCCAAACCGTCAATGCAATTGTCTATCTTGGCGTTCTGAAGCATTTGTTGCATCGCATTCGTTGAATTCGTCCTGAATACCGCAAAGGAGGAAGCTGGCGCTTATACCATCTCATTGATCCACTCTTGTGACTGTGTGACTTGTGACTTTTTTGACTAGAAATCGCATTTTAACCATCAATCACTCACCGTATTCGCCTGATATGGCTCCCTGTGACCTCTACTTATTGGGAAAATTGCATTTGGCATTTGAAAGGAAAACGTTTAGCGTTCGTAACGGCCATCTAAAAGACTTGTACCGACATCTTAAGGGACATCCCGGTAAATGACCTAAAACACTCTTTCGAAAAGCTTTTAGATCGCGCAAAACAGTGTATCGGGGCCAAAGGAGACTATTTTAAATAAATAAACTCGAAGTTATCAGAACAAATGTCCTTTCATTTCTATTTTAGCTAATTCTTGTTTATTTTGGACTTTATGGTATATCTTAAAATTGTGGATGAAATAATCAATATGGTCCATAAATCTGAGAATAAATCCGAAGGTGTTTACACTAGAGCTCCATTTCAATGTAAAGTAGTGGATCTCCTCTACTTTTCTTATATACCTATAATAATAATAATAAATATTTCTATATATGTATGAAAATGTTAGTCCCTTCAATTCCTATCGAAGAGTACATCATTACATCATTATTTTTAGAATTATATTTTTGTAATCAAAAACAAAATCCTTTCTTGATATTTATGATCGGTGGTAATAATTAAATGTTGAGCGTTATATTGACTTTTATTTTCTGGAAGCTAAAATCTCAAAATATCGTACAGTTTTTCTATTACGAGTTTAGTGATAATTTACTACTATTTTGATTTAGTCAACGCATTCCGAATACCTTAGAATTAATAACTACAATGGAACGTTTTTGGGTTCGCAAACTGGGAGGTAAGAACATATTTTCCTTTCTTAGTAATGAACTTTATAGCAACAAAGCTGTGTGATATTTTGAGTTTTTGGTTTTCCGAAAAATTAATTATGTTGTTAATATTATTAATAATAGTTAATAAAAAATTAAGAATCACAAAATGCATGACAATGGTTTTAGTGCTTTTTGCGTATTTCACATACTTTGAATTCTGCCGTTTTATTGGCTTTTTATTATATGTAAAATTAAACTCTCTTATATACAACAATTCGCTAGTACGCTAATAACGTGTACAAATAATAAAACAACAATAAATACGAAAGCAGGAAAAAGTAGCAGTAGTATACGGAAGGCAAACGTTGTTGTTGTTAAACTCAAGTTGTTGACTTTTGTAGAGAAGCAACTAAATACGTTAGGCTCTGTAGATCGAGCTGAAGAGACATTCACGTATACATACATATTTACAAATAGTTAACGCTATTTGTTTATCTACTATTTAATTCGTAAGCCCATATGTTTATTTCATAAAGCTAAAATCATTGTGAAAAATTTTATTGAAGGTTTTTAGGTTTTCCACTTAAAAACTTTTGACGAACTATGTTTGTTTTGGAATTTAAATTTAAGAACTTAACTGTAAGTTGAGGGATTCAAATGCATTTTTTTAGGAGTAATTAATTAATGGTCTGAATTAAATATTACAAAAAGAAAACCTCACATATGAACTTTCGAATCTCAATGGGATTTTATCAATAGAAGAGCAATATTGCTTGATTTGTGGCACCTATTTTAATAAAAACGTTGGCAATTTTTTTGCGTGCTCAAATATAATTGTAATAATTTGGATTGTAAATTCGTTGAACCTCTCATCATCTAATGCGATTACATTCGTAAAGATCTCTTCGTATACCCTTAAAAAAATTCGTTCAAAAGATACTCTGTAAAATGTTTGTTCGATCCTCAATATGGTATAGGAATGTAAAGAAATGCGGAGGTATGCATAAACAAAAAATTCTGAATTCGCTCAGAAAAGAAATGATCAATTTTTATTTTAATTTACTTAGGAGATAACATCGTAGCAGGCACTTGAATTCAAAGGGGATGGGTGACCGTGGAACCAACCATTCACGTGTTTGAAAATGTCTTTCGCGAGAACTAAAAATGTTCGCAATACGTCGTACTGCGTATAGTATCAAACAATATCTTACAAAATGTTAATGAAGCTAAAGACTTAGGCATTATTAGTAACCTCAGGCAAGACGTTCGGAGTCGACTTAAGACTGTATACTTCTTGTTTCGAGGTGGCATTCTCCATTTGCTTTCCATTCTTGTGTTATTTTCGTCGTTGCCGAAACGAAGTCGTAACCATTTTTAGAGGGATGAGGAGATGGAGTCAGTGCCAATTTAAATGCAAATTTTCTACTGAACTTGACCAATGGCCTGCGTTCGTCCGGTAATATTTTGCCAATAGCGGTTTGACACAGTTAGGGCTTGGTGTCGAATTCATCGACCTCGTGTGGGGGTTTGATATGTTTACGACTACAACTAGTTTCGCTGCTGTCACAATTTAGGAGACAGGAAACGTGCTATACCTTTATTCAAGTGTTTACGCACAATTTTTTGCTTTACTCCTGCTGGCCAGTGTAACTATTCACAACGAACGTTTTTCGTAGCTTCGACGAATGGATACTCAGCTGTGAGTAGATCAGTATTTAACAATTTGGAAGAAAATGACTAACTTAATTTGCGTTAGGTGTAAATACTATAATTATTAAATCAAAATAAAACACCAAGAACTTAGCACTCGAAATCGCTTTGAGCTCAAAGCTCAGCAATCCAAATCAAGAGGGCAGGGAGAAATTATCTCACAAAGAGAACAAAAGCAAAAAAGCTAGCGAATTGAAAATTTTCCATCACTCGCAAAAACGGGAAGAAGAAGAAAAATCAGCTGAGTTTGTTTACAAATTTTTGTATTGCCCAAAAAAATTACCATAAATATGCTTTATATATCGAGGTTTTTTTTAATTATTATATTATAATTTTCCATTTTATAGTTTTTGACAGTAAACTGCAAATTGCAAACTTGCAGACTTCACAAACAATAAATTTGTTTGTTTACAAAAGCTCAATCATATGCTTTCGGATCATTTGTTTTCGTGATGGATAACTTTTGACAGCTATTATAATTTCTTTAGCACAAAATAAACGTCTTTCTTGCGTCCAACTGTCACTTTGCTCTCTCTATTTTTGAGTGATGAATCATTTTTTGGCGTTAACGAACCTCTACTTGCAAAAATTATTCATAATTATAAAAATTTTTTGGACACGACTATTGATAAATTTCACGCAAATCATGGCACGCTCTTTGTAGATGTTACATTTTTGTGAGCTACTATTAAAAGTCTACATTATTTTAAATTGTATGCGACAAATACTTCAGCAGCTTGATCTACTCTTAATCTGATTACGGTATATTATCTATACTATTTACAAGTAATGCATATTTTATGCCCTTTTTCCATGGCGATGCCATTTCAAAATGGTCGAATGGAAAATATCAAGATACGGACAACCTGCCGTGGTGCACGATCTGGGCTCTGAAACTAGGCATGCTATAAACGGTCTGTCATTTAGCACGGCTTAATAAGAAAAAGGTTCAGAATAATAAGATTAAACTTTTTTTTATTATAAATTATTTTTCAAAATTATAAAAATTAAAATCTTACAAGCTATATTTACAAAATGTTTACATATACAGCTGGTTTTTTAGCAGTTTGTTTTTTGCAATTCATTGCTTTCCAAAGCTTTTCTTCGAGATACAGCTTCTTCAAGCGAAATTGGTGTGAAAAATGAATGTATGTAGTCTTATTATATTAGATTATAAATTATCTGTACATTTTTTTTATTTAAGGCATTATGTTTTAATCCACTAATTAGGGCTACGTAAAACTGTATAATTTTTTTTTTCTAAAATTCCACCCAAGTTGTACTAGTCGGCCCATTCATTTATAACAATGAATTAAAATAGCCTTATATTTAGCCAGAAATTTACCATTTCCGAATACACTTTCCATATAAAGGGTTTTCCAATAACAGGTGTTATTTTGAATAGCCCACTATTTCGGAAGATGCCACTTTACAAGCTGTCATTTTTTGATATTCGACAAGAAACTACGCCATTAATAAGAATGGAACGATACACGCTTAAACAATGCATTGAAATTATTAAAATTCACTATAAAAATGGTGAAAATTTGGCAGAGACGGTTCGTAAAACTCGACCATTTTTGGGTCATCGTGAAGCAAATTTATGAAAAAATTCGAACTGTTGGGACAAGTTAGTGATGTGAAAAATAAAACCCGTGCACGACGCCCAAGAACAGCCGAAAATATTGCTGTTGTAACCGAAAGTGTTGGAGAAAACCCAGATTTGTCCATTCCTCGTCGTTCTTTGGAATTAGGTATTCCATGAACGTCGATACACCGTATTTGATTTAAGATTTGGGTCTTAAGGCTTATAAAGTCCAGTTAACACAAGAACTCAGGGCGGCCGATCATCAACAACATCGTGTCTTTGCTGATTGGGTCGTTGAAATGCATGAAAATGTTCCGGAATTCCATCGAAAAATCATCTTGAGTGATGAGCCCCATTTCCACCTCGGTGGCTTCGTCAAGAAGCAATATTGTCGGATCTGGGGCTCAGAAAATCCAAGAGTTATTGTTGAAAAGCCTCTTCATCCTCAAAGTGTGACTATTTGGTGCGATTTATAGTCTGGTGGAGTCATTGGACCTTACTTTTTCGAAAATGAAGTTGGAGGAACAGTTGCGGTGAATGGATTGCGCTATCGAGAGATGATTAACTTTTTTTTTTTTTTTTTTAATTGAAAGGTATTGATCTGGACAACGTTTATTTTCAACAAGACGGCGCTACGTGCCGCACAAGCAACGAAACCATTGATCTTTTACGGGAATAACACCTCTTATTGCAAAACCCTATACGAGTATATTCTAAAAGGTGGGGAACATGACCTAGATCATTGATCATCGTGCCTTTGAATCGTTTATGTCTAAAGAAAATTTCAAAAAGTATGGTTTAAAAAGTTTCAATACGATTTAGAAAAACCACACTTGTCATTCTACCTATAGTTTGATTATATAGGTACTTTTGGATGAGAGCGTGTAGGAACACATTCGTATTTGATAAAAATGTTGTCACAGGCGTCAAAATTTTAGATTGGCGTGCCGACATTGCCAACATCCTTACTCTTCTCTTCTGACGGCTTTGACATATCTAAGTGTGGTACTATACTTCAAGTTACCTAAACCACATTCGTCCCATACAAATCGCAGCGGTTTTACCGCGTGCAAACGAGCCTGCTAACTAACTGTACAGAAGCTGTTGAAAAATGTACTTATGCAACGGCGTGTAGGTGGTGACAGAGACAATGTTTCTGTCGTCTTTCATGTTGTAATACTTTTTAACGCCAAATCGTTTGTGTGTCATAGTTGAATTCTTGCACCCAACCAGTTTTATATATGTGTATATTATATATTATATGCACTTATATGTACTTGCATGTATACGTATGTATACTAATATTTTATGGCATGCAATTTTAGTATTCTTGCGATTGTTGAGAAAATATAAAATTATTTGCATTGGGTGGTATAGGAACTCATGGTACTAAGTACATCGTTATTTAAGTAGCGCCTTATAGCTTTCAGAAAAATAAATGAGACAGTAGCTGAACTGAGTAGATTTCTTTTCTTGATTCTGTTACTTAAGTTATTTACTATACTTAACATTAGCTTATATAACAATATGAAACGATAACTCAAAGTAGGAGTAATGCAGTATACAAATTTAGTTGTAATAAGAAGTATTGATTAGATCATAGAAAGTAAATTATCATTGAGTATTTCGAGGTTAAGGCATGATTTGCATATGTACGCACATATATTCATATATTTATAAGTTGAAGGTTTCCTCGGGTTTTTATAACATGAAAGAAACCAATAAAATCTGTATTCATTTATTGATACGAAATCTTACGATTTACCATCACAAACATATTCTACTCCCGCACTTCGCATAAGGGTATATAATTAAAAATGTAATTATAATTTGGTTCACATAACGGTTTCATGTAACAGAAGAAAGGAATTGAGATAGATATGTATATACACGCGCATAATAAAATGTTCAGAACGATGAAATGAGACGATTTAACCATATCTGTCCAACTATTCGTCCGCCTGTCCGGGCGCACTATAACTCCAGCAAAAATTAATATACCCATTTCAATGAAACTTGATATATATTTTACTCTTTGTCCATGGTAGTTTGTTATTGGAACCGCCATGCCCACCTCCCATATAAAGTAAATTAAAAAAAAAAAATAAAAAAATACCTGATATCTCTTTTATAAAAAAAAGACAAATTACTCCATTTGCCCAAACTAGATACACGTATTGTTACCCACATCATTTAGATTCGAAGTGTAAGTACATAAATACATGCTAAAATAAAGCGTTTTTCAGTAAGAGCGCTTCAACTTTTTTTTTTAATAAAACACAAACGGTTCGACTTTTTTAACTAATTTTTTTTTTATTATCGAGTTTGAACATATACATTTAAGTATGAAGTTCGATTTCTTTTGCATGACCACCGCGTGCACGTTTTACGAAGTCCAATCGGTGAACCCAATTTTCGACCACTCTTTTGCATAAATCGGCCGAAACTCCAGCAATTTCGCGTTCAATATTGGCTCTGAGCTCACAAATCGTCGCCGGCTTGTTACTGTAGACCAATCACTTCACATAACCCCAAAGAAAATAGTCTAGAGGCGTCAAATCACACGAGCGCGGCGGCCATTCGACCGGCCCATTTCTGGAAATAATACGCTCATCGAACTTACTCTTCAACAAATCAATTGTAGCGTGTGCTGTGGGGCTTGTGGCCCCGTCCTGTTGAAACCACATGTCGTCTAAGTCCATACCATTCAATTGCGGCCAAAAATAATCGTTTATCATGTCGCGGTATCGATTTCCATTCGCAGTAACGTGGCGATCGTTCTCGTCAACGAAAAAATATGGGCCAATTACGCCGCCGGCATGTAAACCGCACCAAACAGTGATTTTTTCGGGATGCAACGGTGCCTCATGAATCACGTGTGGATTGCTTTCTGCCCAGTAACGCATATTTTGCTTACTGACAAAGCCAAAAGTGAGCTTCATCACTGAAGATGATTTTTTGGAAAAAATCTGGATTAAAGTAGCAGCAACAGAACGATTATTTTCATAAAAAATTTGCACGATTTGCAATCGTTGCTCAAGTGTGTAGCGTTCCATGATGAAATGTATACTAATGAAGTTTACAAATAACAAGCGAAAAATAAAAAATATTGCGTCGTTCGCCCTCCCTATCGGAGAAAAGTTGAAGCGCACCTATTGAAAAACGCTATATATAACTCTCATTGTCTATTGATCCCAAATTACATTAAACATATTTTTCTAAAACGTGTGAGGTATACAGGGTGGCGTTTGCTTTTTAAACCACCTATTTTTTTGAGAATGGTAACACAAATCACATGTCAAATGTGTTCATAATTTACTTAAAGGTTTGACATTTACGAAATGGGACGCCTTCTATTGCGTTTTCGGTTCGCTTAATGGGCGGAAAATCGTTTGACCGAAGATGAGCATTTTTACTGAAAAATCATCTTTTCGGATGAAGCTTATTTTCACATCGGTGGCTACGTCAATAAGTAATGTTGTCGGATTTGGGGCTCAGAAAATCCACACGTCTGGCGGCATAATCGGACCATTTTTTTCGAAAATGAGCGAGGAGCCGCGGTTACAGTAAATGGCGAGCGTTACCGTGACATGCTCAACGAGTTTTTGTTTCCAAAATTGAAGAGGATGACATGGACGACATTTGGTTTCAACAAGACGGTGCAACTTGTCACACTACCAAAGTTACACTCAAACTTTTGGCTACCGTTTTTGAAGACCGAATAATCAGCCGAAATTCCGATATCAATTGGCCGCCTCGGAGCTGTGATTTAAGCCCGTTGGACTATTTCTTGTGGGGAGCCGTTAAGGGCAAATGCTATATGTTATGCGAACCATCCAGACGATTGATGCTTTAAAACACGAAGTCGAAGTTGCCATTCATGAAATTGGAGCCCAAACAATCGAAAATGTGCTCAAAAATTGGGTGGATCGAATGGCCTACTGTAAAGCCAGTCGTGGCAGTCATTTGAACGATATTATTTTTCATTCATAAATGACAATGTTCAATCTTAAAAAAAAAAAAAAAATTTATAAAAAATATTGATTAGTTTTTTTTATAGCCGATTCAAAAAGCAAATTTTACATGGCCCACCCTATATAAAGTTGGGTTCGGATGGAATTCAACCTTCTCTGCCTGTATTCTTATAATATTGCGTAGAAACCGTGATAGGCCCGCCCTAATAGGTATAAATCTCACTGTTCTGGGCAGCCGTAGTTAAATGGTTGACTGTTACGAGGTAGGGCACGCGTTCGAGACCCATTGGGCCCATTAACTGTTCTGAGGCTGTTATAATAGAAATATATGTTATATATGCGTTCCAGACTATACTAAGTATTTTAAAAACCAGTTTTAGTTGGAGCTTCAACCATTTCGTCTCGATAATGTAAGCCGAAGCCAATGGCATACTCGTATGTTGGTATGAGAGATACAAATTTTTGGAGCCGTACTCAGTTTTCCAACAAAACTATGTGTGCATAAATATGTCCATACGAGTACATCCGAACATGTGTGTGTTTATTGGTTTATCTATAGCTACCAATCGCTTGACATTGTTGACGGTTTGACATTTGGCAAACACGGCAAGGTCACGCCACGGAATGAGCATTATGTTGCTTCTAAATACTAATACTCGAGAAAATCAAATAGCTGATAAACAAACAAATATACATATACATAAGGGGCTAGCAAATCGAGGGGGAGACATGAAATGCATGAAAACTGATCGTGGAATGTGCTGCTGCAACTTATGAAGCTTCAGTGCATTAGGTTGCTTGTGTAGTATTTGAAAGACTTTTTATTGTTAAATGCATTTTGCAGCGACACAAACAAAAAAAAAAACAAAAAGAACAATGCGAGTCGGCTGAGCAGCTGCCATTCAACGCGGCGAAGTGCAAATCCGAGTAATAAAAAATATAAGCAAGTTGGCAAGATGCCAAGTGATGTAGCGGGAAGTGTGGAATGTGGAATAGCGTTGGCGCAAATTGAAAATCGATTGCGTATGATCCAACATCTAAAACAACAACTAAGTCAATATTACAGTTGGTAGCAAAAGCAAATAAAAAGATGTTGAGGCCAAAGCAAACAAAATGCCATTAATCTTGCAATGCAAACCGGCAATAATCTGGAACGATATTGCTGCCGGCGCT
Source organism: Anastrepha ludens (assembly GCF_028408465.1). NCBI lineage: Eukaryota > Metazoa > Arthropoda > Insecta > Diptera > Tephritidae > Anastrepha > Anastrepha ludens. The sequence continues at coordinate 74,840,661 of NC_071500.1, forward strand.
GCCAACCATCGCAATACGACGCAGAGTAAACGCGAGACGATGATTGTTTAGGCAGTGAGGATGGCTTTAGTTCAGATCGCGGTTGTGGATTTGGAACTATTTATTTTGGATTTTTTTTTGGTAGACAATTAAAAATATTTTCTTGGGCTGAGGGGTTGGACTGTGCTGATGCCGATGATCTGCGCATGTGCACGTGCTCACTGACCACTGACGCAAGATTTAAGACTTTTAGTGGTTTTTATGTTAAATTTCTTTGGTGCACATCTTCCCAGCAAACGATAGAAGTTGCATTTCGCATTTTGAGATACGGTTTTGCTAAAATTGTAGAAAATTTTACTTGACCTTGGATAAGCTCCTAACCTCATTACATCTGAATATGTTAGCTCTTTTGAATGTTAATATTTTTTTATAGTATTGTATATGATGAGGCAAAAACAGTAATATCTCAACGACGTCAAAATATCTTTAAAATGTTGTTTTCGGAATTTCTAAAGAAACGCAATAAATTAAAAACTTAACATATGTGTAACTTTATAAATTCTTATTGAAATGAATTTAACCATGCCTATCGGTAGCAGGAAGCGCGAGAAATAAATCAAATAAGGTACTACAGGACCCCCCACAGTAGAACAGAACATCGTGCGACAAAAATCAGTGTTTTTTGGTATCCAGAAAATAGAAGCGATTATTATATAGTTATACTGCATACCCAGTTATTAATTTTCTCATAAATTTAATATTTTAAAGGGACTCTCAAGTTTCAAGAACTAAATTAAAAAAATATTAGTAAAATCCTCTTTAATGAAAAACCAAAATTAAGTCCAAAGCACAATGGAATAAATAAAGAGATTTAGTCGCATAAAAACCTGTTGCTCATTTCCAGCAATTTTTTTTTTTAATTCTTCCTACCGTTGAAGTTTCGAGTCTCTTTAGCTATAAAGATGTGATGCTCCGTTCAACTGCTCTTGGAACATAATACTTCTTAAATATACTTCCTCTCACTTGACTAAAGTCAAATATTTTCCTTTTGTCTTGCAGTCATATTATTTTTCAGACTAATTCAATTCTGTTTTAAGAAAAGTGTTGCTAAAAAAAAGTTGTAATTAAGATCTATCTACCGATGGTAGTTGTAAATTAAAATCTATCTAACCTCGACAGGTGACAATTTTTAGTTCAGTGATTAAGACCGCATAGAAAAAGCTTAACATAAAAAGACGTTTTTATTTAATAATGGGTTTAAAACATGATTCTTTGCATTTACTTCAAAATGTGATTTAGAATAGTTATAAAGGGAATTAAGGCAGTTTAAATGAATTGTGGAAGAAGCTGATTTAATCACTTAAATTAAAAAAATTGTATCTTCAAATATTTTTCCATTCTCATACTTTCTCTTCATTCTCACAGGTAGGTTAGGTTATGGTGGTAGTCGGTCCGTACGACCAACTCACTTAGACCTTACAGGTCCGTTGTGATACCACTGTTGGACACGGGAACCTTGTTTATTTGCCTTCATGAAACCATTTGAGGCGCAGGATTGGTCTAATGCCCACGCCAGACAGTTCTGTAAGAGAATTGAAAAAGTGTTTACTTAGACAACCTGCTCTGATGTTAGCAACGGCTGGACAATTGCAAAGGAAGTGCTCAACTCTTTTTTCCTCTTCCTCAATATTCATGGGAGAATACTCCTAGTCTCAAGGAATGCCTGCCAAATAGCCAATGACCGGCGACCCAAGCCACGACCTTCGAGATATCATCTGTTGAGAGGCCAAGCCATTCCTTTGTCTTTTTCTTGTTTATTTGCAGCCATAGTAGCCTAAGTGTTACTAATGTACCTTCATTTCTCCATGACCTATTGGCCTATTAGATAATTTTGTTTTTTATTATTAGTTTGCTCGTGGCCATAGCTATCCCAATGTTACTTTTGTCACTGAGCAGTTGTAGAGCAGTACCTTTCCTAGCTATTTCGTCGGCTTTACAGTTTCCCTCAATATCCCTGTGCCCCAGAACCCAAATAAGGCTGACCTTGAATACGACGCTAACATAATTTAGGGCTGCCCGGCATTCCTGTGCAACCGAGAATATATTTATAGTCGTTTTTGTTATGGCATGCGTATTTTGATATGTAGCCACTTATTTTATAGCTAGAACCTCTGCCTGATAGACGCTGCAATAGTTTGGTAGTCGGCCGGATAATTCCAGTCCTAATTCCTTCGAAAATACTCCACAGCTAACCTTATCGTTTAGCTTGCAACTTCTGTATACAAATTTAATTCCCCTCTTCTCCATGGCCTTGACGGTGTACTCGTCTTGAAGAGCTTGTCTATGGTGAGTCTAGGAATAGAATAGTCAATTTCTTGTTTGTGACTGTTCAGAGTGTGCAAAATACAGGCGTGGACAAACCATCGTTCTTTCCATAGCGCCATACTTTTGAGTCTAAGCGCCGAGGCGGCGGAAACGTGTTTCCCTAGGAGATTTAGTGCAGGCAAATTGATTAGCACTTCCAGCGCTTTGTTTGGGGTAGTCCTTAAAGCACCAGAGATGCATAAAAAAGGTTTTCTTTGGACTTTACTCATGATTTTAGCGTAACTCGCCTTTTGACCAGTTGGCCACCATAGAAGTATTCCATATATTAAGATTGGCCTAACTACCGAAGTATATTTAGAGCCAATATGTAATGCGAGGTGTTAACCCCTTTTTAATACCGACGTCGTTTTTGCAAGTATATAATGCAACGTTGGCCTTTTTTACTCTTTCCTCAATATTAGGTTTCCATGTGAGTTTTCAATCTAATATGAGTCCTAAGTACTTAACATTCTCTCTCAAAGGAATCTCCACACCCTAAAAAATCAGCGGGGAGATTATAGGAAGCTTATGTTTCCTTGTAAAGAGAATTATTTCAGTTTTTTTGGAATTTATAGCGAGTCCCCTACTCTCAGACCAGCTCCTAAGTGTGGTCATGTTAGAGGACAGAATGTTCATAAGGGTTCTCACAGGTATTTAGTAATGGAAGAATTTTCTGGAATAATTAATAAATTATATATATGTATATATAGTCGGTAGTGTATCTTTTCGACATGGTTAACGGGCTTTGAAAACTGTTTTTAACCTTTCCTCGGACTTCATATTGTAAATTATTTTATGCAAAAGATTTAATACCATATGAATTTCGTCAAAATCTGAGGTATTATCGGAAAAAAGTATTTGAAAGCCATTTGTGTGTTTTAAAAATATATCCTTTATATTCCGAATAAATGAATTTTAGGATGGCATATACAGTTCACATTTTCTTATATATATTTTTTTTAATTTTATAACAGGAATGCAAAAATAATATACTTCAAGAATAGTATATCAGCAATCAGTATTAGCAGTATTATAATCAGCACTCAAAATGTGTTACTCATTTGGTTCTAAGTTACGGCTGCGGTAACATTTTCGATTGTTATTATTTCTTTAGAGCGCGGTGCTTGCGGTGTTGCAATGTTGTTTATACCGTCGCATGCAAGAACATTAGGTGCATTTTCAAATTTCGGGGTCTATGAACATTCGACTTTCGATTATTATTATTTTTTATGTTGGTACACTCTGCAACATGTTGTAGCATGTTTAGTTTGTTTATAAGAGGCATAAATACGACAAGTGTTTTGTATGTTCGGCGATTTTCTGCTATCGACTCTTGGCTCTCCTGGACTCCTCTATTGGGACGATTGGGCTTTGGTTTCGATGTCATAACCATATACCCATGATTTGTCAACAGTTGTGACCCTTTTAAGCAAATCCGGATCAAATCGGATGCATATCATATCAAAAGCGTGAACATATCTTCGAGGCGAGTGTACCAACATAAAAAAATCATAATCGTAAGTCGCATGTACTTAGCCCGCCGAATTTGAAGCGTTCACCTTATTTTTTTAACAGACTTCGTACATACGAACACTGCTTCAAATCGCTTTTCATACGTGGAATTTATTTTGTAAAAAAACAACGCAGGCACAACGAGTATTGCGAAAAGCATTCGCCTTTGAAGCACCATTTACATTTTTTTATAACGAAACTCCAAGTTTGAAGTTTGAAGTTTGAAATTTTACAGGTAGCGCTTCTAAATATTAGTCAATCTTTTTATAAGAAAGTGAGTTAATAGTTTGTAAATTGCAAAGAAATGAAAAAGCATGATTCATTCTTTTGTTCGTTTTGACCCTGGAAAGGATAGCCGACATAAAATGGATAATTACAGAGGAAATTCTTACGATTGGTTGGTTATGTTTTTGAATTACTTGTTATGTTGTTACTGCTTTTAATTGTAAAAATCGGGAAGTTATGGAGAAATATTGGGAAAAATGCATTCCACCAAAAATTAAAATTAAACGGCAGGTGTTTTTATTTATCAGTTGCTTCGCCTTCTATCCAATAAATGCACATATTTTACTTCAATTCTATTCAACATTCATCGGATATGCCTAACGTTGTATAATTAACATTTTCTTTTTAATTGCAATCCTTAGAAGATAGAAACCCGAGTAGAGTTATTGCCGAGTTAACACCCATCGATTGAATGCCTTCGCCGGGACAGCGCTCTCGGATGAATATCACTGTGCAGCATTGCGTTCCTGTATATATTCAGTGCAATCAATCGCAGAATTTACCATATAGTAGGAATTTCCAATGTAATATAGAAAAAGATATAGGCTTGCATTAGGTAATTACTAAGTACATAAATGCTACACCCGGAGAAAAATTAAATATTTTTTTCTTATTTTTACTTTGTTTATTAACGCATTTACGAGAGCTTTCCATTAATTAGACCATAAACGTTTGTCGGGTCAGCTAAACCTCCAATATATAGATATACAGGGCCCGCCATCTATCGTTACGGATTTGAACTAGGTATTATTTGAAGAATGGTAACACTTAGCTGTCATCTGATTTGACAGAAAATTAGTTTTATTCTTCCGCTGAACGAAAATGGATGTGTATACGCTCAAAGAACGCTGGGAAATATTGCGACATTACCTTGAAAATCATGGTAATGTTTCAGAATGTTTAGGAAAATTACGTACGGCAATGGGAAGAAGAAAAGCACCGAATGAAGCGTATGTGCGTTACTTTGCCAAAAAAGTAAGAGAAACTGGGTTGCTTATTGACAAACCAACGCGTGGCCGACCAAAAACCGTGCGTACACCCGAAAATATTGCTGCTGTGGCCGAGAGTATTCGTGAATCACCAGGAACATCAGTTCACCGTCGTTCTCAACAATTGGACATTTCGGAAACATCATTAAGACGAATTTTGCGTAAAGACCCCGGTATGACGCCGTACAAAGCCGAGGCAGCCATATGAAGGATGTTGTGTTCCATCATTAACCGGAAGGATTGTACTTCAAAATAAAAAGTTTGGAAAAATATTGACTAGTTTCTTTTTTATAGCATTTTTAATTCCGTAAAGTTATATGGCGGACCCTATATAAGTAGAAAGTTTTCATCCCAATTTAGTCTACGAGTTCTTCCGTTTTCTTCTATCCAACATCCATTTGCACTCTCAGTTTAACACTGCTCTAAATCTAATTAAATATATAAGACTGAAGAGGTTAAAAGGGAACGCAGCAACTGTCGGCAAACTTAAGATCCCTCTACATTAATACAAAATTAAAATGAGTTTATAATTCGACAGTGTTGACAACGCCATACAGCAGAGAGAAGCGACTGCAATGCACCCCACCCACCGATGTCAATAAAGGAGCAAACAAGTAGAAATGTGTATAAAAAACAGTAGCTCCATTAACGTTCTTGGCAGGCACGCTGGTAGTAAATCGGTTTGTCAGCATCTCAGTCAATTCTTTGACTAGTTTAGAGGCTGCTTTGGCAAAATGATACGTGGCATTGCGTGAGTGAAATTGAAATCGTATGGTGGCCATGGCGGTCCACAATTGCCTGCGTCAATTGTAGTAATGGTAATGACTGCAAAAGTTTAACTCAGCGCCACTGCAAACACCACAAATCATATATTTAACGCCTCTTAACACACAGCAATAAAACATAGAGTGAACAAAAAAGAACACAAGTTGTGCGCTAAAAATGCAAAAACTAGCAGGCCAGCATTTTGGCCAACAAGCTGGCTACATTTGCACAAAAATCTTATTCTTTGCCGGCAGCGCCATTACGATTACTTCAGCCTGCAACTAGTGGCAGCTGGTTTCGGCATGTGGCATGCAGTTGTAATCCGGCGAACATAGACACTAACAAGAGCATACTTAGTTTTTATAAAGATATTACCCAAGTCGAATTGGCATTTGGCTGGCTGGTTGGCTATCCGTTCGGCTTCAGACACTTAATCCACGGAATCGCCCCAAACACAAACACTTAGTCAACCGATCAGCAGGATCTCGCTGCAACAACAACAAACTCATTTAGCTACTATTAAGAATGAGAATAACAACAACAATCTACTCAAAACGGCTGCTACTGCAAGCGATCATCTTACTGGTGATGAGTTTACTTTGCAACTGCTGTGACTTACATTGACTTTGACTTTGACTTTGACTAGCCCATTACCAGCCTATGAGCTCTACAAACTGCAGTAAAAGTATGCATAACGGAAGTGGTGAGTAAAGAGTCACAGTGAGCGAAGTGAGCATATATTAGGTATATTTTTATTTCGCAAATATATTTATGTATATTTTGGAACAGATGGTCCAGAAAACAATTGAGTAGGGATAAGTTTTATTGCAAGATTTGTATATAATTGGCGATTACACCCTTTAATGGGTGTCTGGCCAAGGTTCTCCTCCTATTTGACGTATGCGTCTTGATGTTGAATGGAGGAACCAATAGTTTTAAGGCGTCTCCCAACGGCAGATGTTCTTGTGTGGAGCTTTTTCATAGCACACACTTGGAGGTTTGCCATTGCGTGCCAAGTGGTAACCGCTATTAGAAAAAACTTTGTATATACTTTTATATTGTACTTAGTATAGTAGCACTGGCATGTTTCACCGAAGTGATCCTATGCATCTCTCTCTCCCAGTTAACACAGAACAATCTAAACGATTTCTCTAGGAATCCAAGAAAAGCAAATTGGTGGAAGTTCTCTAAGTTTATGGCTAAGATAGATCCTCCTGAAGAGGAGGATGCGACTTATGTCTCCAGCTTGGAAAATAACTCAAGCTTATTGATATCTGCAACAAATCCAGCTTTTCGTAAATCTTTTTCAGTAAGCAAAACCCCAAAAAACCAAACAACATCATGCTGGACAGAGAGCTCAAACTAGTCAGAAGAGATATAAGAAAACTTCGCAATGCAGCAAAGGGGGCAAATACGTCAGAGGATTGGGAGAGCTATCGAAATATTTTCAATACTTTTAAGAGGGAAATAAAGAAAGAATCGTGAGCGAGGTTTTGTGAAGAATTGGAGGACATATCTGAGTTCTCAAGACTTAGAAAATGTCTCTCCAAGGAACACCGGCTTGTAGCTTCGCAAAAACATGGTAGGCGGCATAACATTCACGGATGAATCTTCATTTTGTGCAAATCCTGCTGTAGGGCTGATAATCAACAAACTGTTATGCATCCAGTTAAGGTTCATTTTTGGGGCTGCCGCTCCGCAGAAGGATTTTGCGGTTTATTTGTGTTTACCGCCAACTTGAATGATGATGAATAAAATTTAGCAAAATAACATTATTACCGTCAGCTGTGAAGATGTTTGGAAGAACTAGCCTACCTTGGATTTTGTAGGAATTCAATGATCCCAAGAATCGAAGCGGAAGGTTTGTAGAGTAAGTGGTATTGAAAAAAAAACTCAAACAAAAACATATATGGACGCTCAAAGAGTAATCACGGCAAATTCGGTTGATTTGGAGTCGAAAACCTCCACAACTAGCGCAGAAATTAGCACAAAATATAACTCGGCCACCGTAGGCGATTGAGTTCGTGCGTTACTACCATTCAGAAGTGCACATGTCCGTGATAAAACATCAAATGATAGATCCAGTTTTTCTAATAGCGGTCGCCTCTCGGTAGGCAATGGCGAGTGTATTTTTGCCATGAAAAAGCTCCTCACAAAAAACTATTTTGCCTTAAAACTTTTGGCTTAAAACTGTAAATTCTTCCATTTGTGGGGGAGCTAGGCCAAACACGCAATAAAAGGTGTAAGCTCCAATTATATATACATGTACTGAAAATATTGCGCATAATAAATATTATGATAATAAAAAAAATGCAGTTTATAGTATAAAAAATAGTTTATAAGTAATGGCGGTCAAGCTTCTATTAGACAGACTGCATATGGATATTTTAAATTCTGAAGGCAATGAATGAGACCAGTTCAGCTAATACAAGCATTGTGAACACCCAAAGAGAAATGCTTTTAAAAGGTAATAGCTAGTAAAATAATAATATAATACTAATATTTTTCTATTTGTCAATTTGAGGTATAGAGTAACTATTTTCACTAACATAACGGCAATATGCACATAAAAGAGTAAAAGTCGGTGATCTGAGGTAAAATGATCAAATTTATATTCATTTATTTGATAGACAGAAATTTTTTCCTTTATTTAATATACAAAATTTGACTTGAGAATCATCAAGAAATCTTTTTCCATACATTCATGAAGTTTATGATTTTGCTTACGCATCGTAGTAACAGAGATATTCTCACGTTTTTCCTGATGAAGTTGAATGGAATGTAATTGTGGATGGAAATGTTGCTCGTTGCACTTAAGCCAAGCTAGAGGATTTAAAGGTTACGGAGAGCGTCTCCCAGGATTCATTATTCCTCTGCAAACTTTACAGATTTTTTTAGCAGTTTAGTAGTTTGACGTCTGTTCTCAGAATATCCGACCCAAAAATGTACCTTCTAAGTCTGGCAAAGGCCGGACCGCGGTATAAGGGCTCATAGCTCCCTCGGCCTCTGCTTGAGAAAGAATTTTGCTACTACCCTATCATGCCATTTTACGAAACACTTGGTTGTTTTACAGGTCTCAGAACTGCTCCGTTTACTTAATGAGGCCGAACTCAAATTTCTTTAAGACCTTCGAGACATTTGGAACCGTGGTGGTAGTAATAAAAAATATAGACACATATGCCCTAATATGCTCAGAATTATGAGGGAAGCATGAGCGCATAATAATTCGAGAAAAAATTTAGCTTTTGAGCCATCTTAATATATGGATGCATAACTCATTACCTTAACGAAAAACTAACAATGAGAGTTTTAGTAGGTAGCATCAGAGGGATGGGCGAAAATTTAGTCTTAAAACAAATCAAAAGTGGCTGTAGTTTTTATCCGATCTCAGTACTAAACAAGGTAGGGAACAATATGTATTCCAAGTTTGGATAAGTTTTATTATGTCAATATGATATATTTTTCAAAATTTTCCTTGGATCGTATTTCTTTTATTATTTTATCATTTGTGCCAAATCGGTGTAATTTTCTTTTATTTATAAAAGAGTTATTAGGTTCTTCCCTTTTTTCGTTTATATATTAGTTATTGTGAAATAGGCGTGGTTATTAACCTATCTCGCTCATTTTCTATACCAAACTATCCTGGACAAAGAGTAACATGTGTACCATGGAATATTCATTGGAATATAGATATTAATTCTTGCTCGAGGCAACGTGCGCACTAACACTCGGTCGGACGGCTGGTTAGACATGGCAATTTTTTGGCTTTAACAAAAATAATATAAAACAGGAAACCAAAAAATGGATTCAAACTAAAATCAGGGAACACTGGAACGGTACAAGTGGCCTTAATCACTCCAAAAAGTTTTTGAACTTCAATGCCAACAGAGCAAAATCTGCTCTAACCCGAGAGAAAAAGAGCCTCAGATTACTCTGTGGAGCACTGACAGGTCCCTTTGCCTGTAATAAACACTTTAACATAATAGGGTTATCTAGTACAAGACTATGACTATACTATAAAGAGGAGTCTATGGAACACTTAATCACCAACTGTGAGGCATTAGGCCACAGGAGGCAGAATCCTAGGCTCGTACCTACTAGAGGAGGAAGACCTACAACTACTTCCCCCTAAGGCGCTGGTTCAATTCCGCGGTATTCTAAATAATTTTAGTATTAGGCGCCAGTAAATATTACTTAGATAGCATTAAGTAAAAATAGAGAAGGTAAGTATTAAATAAGTAAATATTTTCTCATATGTAAGTACATCGCATCACTTTAGCCATAAGTCAACCTAATGAAATCAACTCCATTGCAAGCATCATTGATTTTGTCAATGTAATTTAACATAGGACTGCCGATGATGTCGTAGATTCGGTAGCGAACCAGAAGTGACAAAAAGTGGTAAAACGTACACTCGCGACATCTCGAATGCAATGGTCGGAAGAACGAGTACCGTTAAACTTACTTGGTTTGGATCAAACAATAACTAGTGCATTTCGTACTCAATTAAATCACATTCTAGTTATTATAAATTTTGCCAATAAGAAACTTAATATATAAACGCACTGGTTACCCATGAGTTATTAAAAAACGAAAGAAATAAAAATTACTAAAAAAAACAAAATCATCCTAATTGGTTTATCACTCACTAAACAGAAAGGCGTACTTCGATTCAGCGCCGTATATGGATGTAATAAAATTACAACACATGTCTGTACGAAGAAATCACAACTCCCGGACTTTCGAATACCCATTCGGAAGCGAGCTAATGTGAGAAGGCAAAGCTGTATTCTCCTTGTCCGCTCGGTTTGGGCTCCGCCACGTAAGAAAGAAACCCAATATGAACAGAAAAACAATGTTTCGGACGATAACTCTCTGTTTGGAAGACATTTCATCCATTCTAACGACATAAGGCATGCATTCAGAATGCGCGGCCCCTTAATAGGGAAGGCGCCTTTGACTGGTTGATTGAAGGCTTCGTAAGGGCAAAGGCTGATATCACCACCTTGTCTCATTCATTTACACACACGCCCCAAACTTGGCGGAGTGCCGCCTGAGCTAGGAGCCTTCACCAGGTCTTGTGCAAAATGTGCTCGGATGAGTGTCTGCCTGTCGATTGGAATTTAGGTGCGCCAATACGCTAACTGCGGAGAAATAACAATGAAAAGAGAATCGATAAACACCAAATTTTTGTCTATTTCGAAGCAGCTTTCAACGGGACGGAAAGGAGTTGCCTATATGCCACGATATCTGAATCAGGATTGGGCATTTTTGCACTACCACTAAATTGCACCGACAGTGATAGTGAAAAAAAAAATGCATTATCTCCAAACCGTTAGTGATATTAATTTTTTTTTACTATCACTTAATTTTCAGGGAAACATGATCTTTAGCTAAATGCATTTATCAACTAGTTTGTTGACAAAAAATTCTTCTTGGTATATAGGCGGTGTAATTAAACGATGTCACTAAGTCAAGATGAGGAAATAAATCATGAAGTCTTCGTGTAAATAGCAGACCCATTTATTTGCCACTCTCGAAGTTGTAGAAGTAAAAAACAGGGTGAACTATGCTACAAGCTGAAAACTTATACTTTTGATGAGGAAGAAATTGAATATTTGGAAAAATTTGAAGGAGTACTGCAACCTATCGCGGAAGCTCTCGTCTTCCTTTGAAGAGAACAAAATATGTTACTGGAAAAAAATGAAAAATATTTTCGTTTCCACTCTGACTCCTGGGTTGCAATTCTTGCATCATTCCCGATATCAAATTGAAATTTTAAAAAGTCTTGTTAGAAAGCGCTGAGTTATATACTTTGGAGGATGTACAAGATAAAGTTAAAGAATACCTTCTGAAGTTTAAAATACAACCGATAGGGGAAGAAAGTAATTGCAGCTCTAATACAGCATTTCTCGAATTTGATTAACTGTTCATCCATTCGATATAATAAATCATACCTACCTGTTAAATTTTTGTAAATAACTTATTTTTTTTAGATGAAAATTATTATATACTTATAGACTCCCATGGTGAACCTATAGGAACCCAAGTAATTATGTAATTGAAGAACGATATTAGATGATAGTTTGCACTGCTTTGTTGCAGTGTAAATAGAAGCTTCTACTCAAATTTATTCTTCGAATCTTCGAAAAGCCGTGTTATGTTACTTAAAAATATTAATTATCACTAAAGATTTTCACTGTCACTAAATATTTAGCGGTAGTCCAATTGCGTTTTTTACTATCACTAAAGGTAATGCAATTTTATTTTCACTATCACTAAAAGTTTAGTGATATTTAATTTTTTTTTTACTATCACTAAATATTCAGTGATAATGAAATTCGTGTTTTAACTACCAGTGAAGAAGTAGTTTATTTTACTAAGTCATTTTCAATTTCCGCTGTTAAAATCGGAGCCTGGCCAAGTTTAGTAGTCAACAGCTCCTCGATGGATTTCTCGCTTCTTGACATGCGCTGCAGAGTGGTATGGGGGACACTAAATGTCTTGGAAGCCAAGAGAATACCCATTTCACCTTTTCTAACCACTTGGATAGCCTTTTTCATATCCTCTGCTTTCCATTTTCGTATTTCACCTTTCTTCGGCATTTTTTTAATCGAGAGGGTAATATGGTACACTATACCACTTTAGCCGCCTTTACCTATACCACAATAGCCGCATTAGAGTTTGAACAAATTAATTTTGAATAATTAAATATCGACCAAATGTACAAAAATATTGCTTACATCCTTCACTAGTATTAAACTCACTTATTACTTCCCGATGAATAAATGCAGTTTAAAGCACAGAATTTTAATTTACCAGAAATTTTCCACTGAGCACAAAAAAATGCCAACCACACGACTACGCGATTTTTTTACAACTGACTCACTGTATGCCTTGCAAAACACAAATCAAATCACGCTTTCTTAAGATTCTGAGAATGCTGAAATATCTGACTTGGTCCCGTTATTTCCAGGTCTTTAGTTTTCGAATAAAGCTGGTATACCACATTACCCGCCTATACCACAATACCCGCAGTTACTCTAGCATCGAGAAACGTCATGGAGGTGGTCATCAAAAGTCTGCAACGTCACGTGAAATGGTTCAAAACGTGAGGAAGCGACTTAAGCGAAATCCCCGACGAAGTGCCAATCAAAACGGCACATGATCTCACGCCAAAGCAGCAACAAGTCAGACTTGAGAGAGTGAAGAAGTTGCTTCGCTTGCCCGAAAGCGGTCAAACTCCGAACATTGTGTTTTCTTACGAGCAAATTTTTTAAATTGACCAATTCGTAAACTCCCAAAACGGTAGGTCCTATTTGACCAACCGTTCATACGAGAATTTGAGTAATCGATTGGCCACCAGGAGGCAGCAGCCGGCACATGTAATGACTTGGAGCGCAGTAACCGCAGATGGGCGCTCCCCAATCGTTTTCATCGAGCCTGGTGTCAAGGTGAATGTGAAATATTGTCTGGAAAGTATTCTGGAGGTTGTTTTGAAACCATGGGCAGACAAAGATTTCAATAGCAGACCATGGACGTTTTTACAAAACTCGGCACCGTCTCACAAAGCTCGAGTGAACCAAGAATGGCTAAAAAAGAACGTTCCGAACTTCATAACGTCCACTAAAATATTGAATTCAATCTGATCAAAAATAGGAATTTTACAAGTATCTTGGCTCTAGTGTCACGTAGTCCTGGCGAACCTGCAATAATGCACTAAAGTTTCCTTCGAAGGGTATACCGGACAGACAAACAAAAATTCATGTTTATACGTACCTTTATAAAATAAGACTTTTTCTTAAGATTTGCTTTGAATAAAACGTAAATGCTTGTTCACTAAGTTGACTTTTCATTGCAGGGATAAGTGAATTTGTTTAGGCCGTGTCACTGATTAACAGCTTCGTCCGAAATAAGTAACTATTTTTTGGCTCACTACTTGCAAATGTTGCTTTTGTGTTGCAAGGTTGAAAGCTTCAGTAATAGTGTGGGCGCTTTCTTGCAGCCAAAGTCAAGCATGTGTCTGACCTGTAGAAATCGGAGCATTTAACCGTAAATCGCAAATAGGCTCCGTACTGCTTCGCGCCTCGAAAAGGCGCCTACGCGCGGGCAAACAAACTGACCTAAATTCAAACATACATATAAATGCATATAAATTTACATACTTATACTCGTACATACTAGGCTGAGAACAAAAAAAAAAAAAAACGAAGTAATACAGACGTTTGAACTCTAAGACGGATTTTTATGGAGGCGATACCCGTGGTTTGTTTTTAATCTTTTTCTTTAACTTTTAACTGTGAAAATTAACTGCGGCGCCACCTATATGTGCGCATATAAGTATATAGCAAATTGAAAGCATAAATCTTTAAACTGCATTGAAATAAACTTCAAATAGAAATAATAGACCGGAAGCAAAATTGGCATTGATACCAATGCGCAACTCATAGCTTCCGAGACTTGCCGACTCTGCTACTTTAGATCTAGAGTCTTGAGTTCTGAACGAGTTAATTTAAATTTACGCATTATTGTTAACTGTTTGATTTATTAAGTGATTGATGAGTCATTCGGCGGCGAGAAAGTTGGGCAGATGTTAAGAAATCTATCTAAAAGTATTTTCTAGCAACTGTCGAATTAAGATATGTTATTTAATGTTGTAAGAAATATAAGCCGTTAATGTATATATATCACGTCGGTCATACAGAAACATTGAACCTTTTATTTTTTTATTTATGGCTTCTTTGCAATCTAAGTTGGTAAGACAACTGGGGAAATTCCACCAATGCCTAGCAAATTATGCCATGAACTCTCTTATTCACTGCAGGCCAGAGTTTTTGAGTCAGCGCCATAACAAACGGCATAGTGTTGTTATAATTAGTTGAATAGTGGCACTGTTAGCTTTTATCTCACCTCAGTCAATTTGCTAAGGGCGTCGGGGATCTAGTTCCCTTTTCACTTGCTGACTCCACCTCACCTTAGCAGCTGTAGAAGCAAATAGTTTCTGGCCGCCGACACTCTGCTCCTGCCTTGTTACATTGAAGGTTGGCGGCTGATCGTGATTACCCTTCATCAACCGCTGCCGACATCAGCAACTCGGCTGTTAAGGGGTTTCTGACCCATTTCCCTTGCAAAGCACTCGCTCTGTGTGTTCGATCGATCACGATTCTTAATCATTGTCGTTATTGCTCCTTTCCACTTATAACTTAGATGCACGGACTTTCCCTTGATGATTTTTCGTATCCTTATTATTTATATTTTTGCTTGTCGTAAGTTGGTTTTCAAGCAGTGGACTTTTGTTGTCTGAATAAATTGAAATAACATCGATCGCGGTAGTGCTCCTTGAGTGGTAAAGCCACCGTTATTCTCCGATGCGGCTCAGTGTCAAACTCCGCTCTAGTTTAATAGTTTTTATGGACCAACCCTTGGCTGTAAGTCGTCTAGTTAACGAACATCCCCGATTACTTTGAAAATGTTTAATTATTTCGATAGTTGTATTATGAGCCTGAAACATCCAAATGATACATTTTTTGGTATGAAAATGATTTCTACAAAAACTATTTAGGAAGTGGCATACAATTCCAATCGAAATGCATCAGCTGAATAATGGACAAGTAAGCTCCCTAAAGTATGAATGGTCTGGCATGCTAAAAATGCATGAACTTGTGTTATGTACTTATAAAATCGGTACAACTTGTTGTAATTTAGAAGGCAATCACAGTTTGTTTGGTGGTTTTTTGATGGAACTTGAAAAACATCTGATCCCCTTTCCAACGTGTAAGACTAAAATTTGGCAAAAGACCAACAAAAGTCATAAGAAAGTGTCAAATTTTATTAAACATTACTTATAGCCTTGTTCTGTGGGCGAAGCATTTGAAACGTAAATTATCTTATATTGAAATATTTTTTATTATATATTTTAGTCCTAAATTTCTACGTTTGTTTCGAATCCGATTTTATGTTGCTCAGTTTGTAACCCATGTAATATATTCATGCAAGCCAAAAATAAAATTACATAAAGAGCCAATAATAAATAAGCCAACGTTAACCGGCACACGTGCCGTTTCACAGGTAAATATTAGAAACAAAACTTAAATATAGCCAATTCTTCGAGGCAACTAGTAGAAACTATGAAAGAGAAATCAATAAACAATTTCGGTAAAAATGTCAACCGGCACAAAAATATATAATAAACTTAAGTTTATGCATATATGTTTTTACGTATATTAAAAAAAAGCACAGATAAATTAACTGTGAAAACGTCGGTAGAGTTGCTGATAAACATCATCGCGCAATAATACAAATACAAAGAAAAAATTTAGTTTTTGTTTAAAAATTTATAGACTAGAAAAGTATTATGGTGGCTAAAAAGCGATGCTACGACATAATTTAGTGTATAGTAACAACAACAACAATGACTAAGGTACTGGCGATCGACCTGCCATCGCCAAAATCGCATAATTATTGGCCTATAAATTATGTTGGGCTACGAAGGTCAAACCGACAAAGCGAAAAGCTAAATACGCAGTCACAAAAGCAGATCGAGTGTGTCCGGTTTTGAACCTCAGCGTTAACAAACCGAACTTGTGGTATTAAAAAACAGCTATTAGCAACATAACTAATTTAATTAAAAAATATTAGCAATACATGCTGTCGATTATTTCTTATACTATATTTTTCATCTTGTTTGAACTTTATTTGTCAATTTTCGAAGCTATTCGAACGCTGCATTGATAAGTAAACCGGTGTGTAATAAGCGTTCCGAGCAGAGTGACAAAAGAGGTACGGACGAGTGGCAGTAAAGTTGAATGACTGTGCTTGCAATAAAAAAACGACCCTGTGGATCAATAGATTATGCTTGAAACATGAAGCAGATAATTTTGCAAATTCGAAACAAGCAATTTTATCACGCGCACTTCTCGTTTACACAGGAGCAGGTTTTTACAAACACTCAGCTACCCTCTTCAAATGAATTGACTCCATGAAAACAATGTACCGGAAAGGTCGGCATTTTTCGAGACTTCACTCCTTAAAAGTTTATATCCCAACAATTTCAAAAATGAAATCGGGTTTTTTACTTTTTTCTAATAGGCATAATTATTCTTGACTTGTACAATACTATTATATTGTACACATTCCCATAACAATTTGCGAGAATGAAGAAGAAGTACATCAGGATGAAAAATAAGTTGATAACAAAATTTTATTAATTCATGTGATTAAAGCAGCTTGGTCCACAATTTCCTTAAACTTAATTCTTAAATCACTTTATGTCCCTATTTCAAATCGAATGTTTGAAGTAAATTTCAAAATTAATTAAATTAAATAAATAACAGTTCACAACCAAACTGCACCTTTATCTTACCAGTTTCCTACGCGGCCTTGATCAATGATCTAAAAAATATCACTTGCCGAGGTAAGGTAGATTTTAATTTACAACCACCATCGGGAGGAAAATCAGAAAAATAATGACACAAAAACAAAAGGAGAATATTTGACCTTAACCAAGTGAGAGGAAATGTATCAGTCTTTAACTATCTTTATAGGGAAGAAGAGAAAGGAAAATTAAAAAATAGCTGAAAACAAGCAACGAGTCGAAATCCACGATGGAAAGAATAATGAGATGGCGCCTATCGTGGTCCCGTTACTTTGATCTCAGCGAATTTGACAACGAGTTACGTGATTTTAGCTCCAGTATGGCCAGATTACCATTTTCGTAACTTGATTTAGCATTTTTTTTTGTTATTTAGTCTCGGAGTTTTAGTTCTTTCTTCATAACATTTTTCTAGCCTGTTCTAATTAAAATGTAATGTTTATAATTTTGTAGAATATACTTTTTTTTTAAATCAGTTCAATAATTCACTCAGTTTTATTCAGCTTTACTTTTTTTAACATCTGGTGGCATTGCCCGCAATTGCAGGTGTTGTTGGTGTTCTTCTGCTTTCGGCAGTCAAATCTCTCTCTCGCTACTGCAGTGCTTCCTAGCTTTGGATATAAAAACGCACTAAAATGCCCATTTAAAGAAAATAAATCACCAAATTTTTATTAAATCACTTAAAGAACTTGCGTGACAAATTGTCTTTAGAATGTGGGTTTTTTTTTAATAAATGCGTTATTCTTATGTACAATTTAATTTATGAGTTGTTTTGTTAAGCGAGACTCTCTAGTTAAGGGAACGACTTATTTGGTTTATTTGAGGGTATGTAACTAGGTAAGGTACTCTTTTTGTAAAAATGTTAGTATGGTTTCTTTAGTATTTTCTGGTGTTTTGTGGCTTATTTTTACAATGAATACACCTCTTGATGTCCCACTAAGGATTGATGACCGGAAGAAACGATTACACCTCCATGGTTTTAATCCGCATTCAGTAAATTCAAACGCCTTTTAAAATGTGTAAAAAGGATTTCAATCTTAAGAAGAGTTGAGAGAGGGCCATTTAATATTCTTGCATAACCTTGAAAGGAGGAAAAATTAAATACACACTTTCAAAATATCAAATTTTATAAGAACCAACTAATTTTCATTAGCATTAAAATCTTCTCAGATTGGCTTTTTTTAACCTTCTTTTATATAATACAGTTTGTTGCAACTTAAAGTTTCGGTAGCTTTAAATTAAAAATTCAAAATTTTCGCATTTTCGGTATAAAAAAACACTAAATTTATTGCGAAGAGCAAATGGTTGGCAATACTGCACAATTCGGAAAAACGTGACATCACGCACTCTCTGATGGGCGCAATCTTCTTTCTATCATTCTTGGTCGAAATCAAATAATAATTTTTTTTTCACATTACTAAATATGTGTATTTATTCCATTGTGATTTGTGTTTGTTTTCATAAAAAAATATTTTTTTCCCTATTATAAATTACTATTTGTACAAGAAAGGTGGCTACCCCCTTCAAAAACGTAAAAAAATATTCCAAATGTTAGCCAGAGTTATAAGTGATCTGTGCCCTAAGGTTGAACATAACTCATCTCTGGTGTCTGCTTTTCATTTCATGATTTCATTGAAATATGCCTCGCGTATTATTAACACTATATAAGAAACAAATTGTTTATTAAAAAGCTAAAGCATTGGCAACTATGGCTTTCAGCTTTGCATTATACTACTTGTCTATGTACTATGATTTTGGTGGATGTTATAGGATATATGTATATATTTAATTTTTAAGACAATAAATGATAAAATGTAATGCTTCGGCCGCTGAAGCCAAGTGGATGCGAGACTATCATTCGGAAATGCGTAGGTTCGAATTTGCGCGCATGAAATACCAAATGATAGAAAAGGATTTTTCTAACAGCGGTCGCTCCTCGGTACGCAGTCCCAAACCTCCGGGTATATTTCTGCCATGAAAAAGCTCCTCACAGAAAACAATTTTGCGGTTCGGAGTCGGCTTAAAACTGTAGGTCTCTACATTTGTGGAACAACATCAAGACGCACGCCGCGGAGGAGCTCAGCCAAACACCCAAAAAGGGTGTAAGTGCCAGTTATATATATATTATATATATGTATATAATAAGATTATAAATTATAAAGAAAAACATGGAAGAAACATAGTTTTTAGATAACAATTTTACTAGAATAAATTTCCAAATCTTATCTGAACAACTGTCACCTGTCTTGGGAAAAAAGGTTTGTGGTTCTGAAACATGATAATTCTGATTTGACTTAATCCGGTGCATGAATCCAAAAGATGTTCAGTTGTAAAGTTGACAGACCCTCAAATTGGTCAGACTGGGTTATCTTTACCGCTTAAGAGATGAGATTGGATGGGTAACATATGGCCAATTCTGAGGCCAATAAAAGTCTTGATTTTGTAACACTTTGAAAGCGGAGAATATGTCGGTTGGTTGTCCCAAGGCTTAGAGTTCTTGTAAATATGTTGATAACTTACGCAGTTGTTACTTATTTTTTGGTATTTTTTTTTAACAATTTAGCTGATTCGGCCGTTAAAACTGAGCATTGGTTAGGCAGATATTACCATCGATATCAAGTAGAACCGATACTTTTTATTATAACAAAAGAAATGTTGTCGTCATGCTTCGAACCTCCAGTAAAAATAAATTCAAAGTCATTTCTCAGCAGCTCAATTGCTGTGTTATAAAGAAACAAACAAATTGTAAAGACTTGTCAATAAGCCCTATTGCTATATTTATTAAAGGCTCTGTTCACAATAAACTCTAAATAATAATTGTTGGAGGTTTTAGGATAAGTCCTTTTTGTTCCTATATATTAATGACGGCCACCGTAGCCGAATGGGTTGGTGCCTGGTTTCCTTTCGGAATTCACAGAGTGCTCGTTGGTTCGAATCTCGGTGAAAACACTAAAATTCAAAAAAACATTTTTCTAATAGCGGTCGCCACTCGGCAGGCAATGGCAAACCTCCGAGTGTATTTCTGCCATGAAAAAGCTCCTCATAAAAATATCTGCCGTTCGGAGTCGGCTTGAAACTGTAGGCCCCTCCATTTGTGGAACAACATCAACACGCACACCACAAATAGGAGAAGGAGCTCGGCCAAGCACCTAACAGAAGTGTACGCGCCAATTATTTATTTTTTATTTATTTATATTAATAATTACACTTTTTTAGCATCCTCAATCACGGATTTACTTAATATTAAAAGTGCACTGTGCGGCGCCTCAAATTGAATTAACCACACAAATCATCAATCTATGCTCCATCTTAACTTTGAAAAATTGTTCATTATTGTCACTTTTTGCGTTAAAGACACGAAGAAATTTGAAAAGTCTCAATCGTTGGCTCGTAAAAAACGACGTAAATTAATTTTATGAGCAATTGCTGCAGCCGTTTGTTGAGGTTTGTTCATAAAAAGTGCATGAAAAATATTTTATTTATTATGTAACTAAATGAACTTTTACAAATTGGGTGTACGCGGTCGGCTTAGTGAAACCTTAGATTATTCGGAATATTATTCTGTCCATTCATCAACCACGGTGTAGAGAATACAAAGAATAGAAGTAAAATAAGAGCTAATGCCCTGACTGCTGGGGTCTTTTTTATATGAAAAAAATATAAATTACATACAAAAATAAGAAATACATCTATTTAGTGAGTTTCGAACCTGAACCCTACCATACCATTTAGAAAGAAACCGCTTAAGGAATTTAATTTAGGCAGAGTCAAATTTATGGAACATGCATTTTTCGAGAATTTAAGTTGTTCACAAAGATTTACCGACACACTCTCTGAGAATGGCGTGGTCTTTTTAGGATTTTTTACTTCAAAAAGGTAGAAGCAATATGCGAGTTATGTACTTCAGGAATCTAGAACGCGAAGTAACACGCGTGTACAGACATCCTGAATCATTCTTATGCGATAAAATAATAATAACGATTTCTGTGTTTTATTGATTTTAACAAATAGACTTAAGTTAAGCAATTATCGGAGATTATAATTGAAAAATTCTCGATAAATGCAATATTCCTCTGACAGAATATTGTACGCAAGGCTATGCCAATAGACGTAATATAAAAAGGCCAATATAACTCATATTCTGAATAAAAATCTAAAAGCCGATTATTCAACCTGTGTCTCAACCGCACAATCTTAATTTGTTAGCTCTGCGGAATGTTGTGCAGCCGCGATTGCGCCGTAAATCGGCCATCCGTAAACACCAATTTTGAATGACTCGCTGGAGGACGCTGGTGAATAACTTTAGTAATATTGACTTCCAATGCCTCAATCGTAGTTGGTTTATTCACAAAGCATTTAGAATTCACATACGGGCTTCAATTTTCGGCATCAAAAAGTCTTTATCATGGCGCGATAGCATCGCCAAATACTGTAACATTGACGTCAGTCTCGTCTTTGAAGGAATATATTCCGATGATTCCTCCAGCCCATAGGTTGTTTTCAATGGATGTAATGGCTGTTCTTGATTGACTTCTGGTTGCTTTTCAGCCCAAGTATGTCAATATTGACGTAGCCATTAAGACAAAAATGGGCCTTATCGCTGAACACCGTAAAAATGGCCTCACCGCGCGATGAACACTTTTCACGGAGCGTCGATTTTCGTAATGCAATTGTACGATTTGTAAACGTTGTTGAGGCATAAGCCTTTCCGCTACTGCCGTTGAAGCTCAAGATCTCAAAGGTTTGGTATTTACTGTAAATATTTCTAATCCATTTCATGTTTAAGAAAATATTCAAATTTTTACCTTTTCCTTTTTGTGGCAATTCTGGAAAACACTTTAACTCGGATGGTATAATAAAACAAGTGCATGTAAAAATAAGAATGGGTCATAATGACGAAGACATAATATTGGTAACTGATTTCGATTTTCATCTTATGTGTATTCATAATTAAAAGTTTAGTTAAAATAAATAAATTCTAATTTAGAAAAGTGTATGTATAAGGCTCTACATTTTTTTATTTTGTTTATAATTTTTTAGTCCCGGACCTGTGTTTTCTTTCGACGGCCCAGCATTTATGCCATTGTACAAATAGGAGGGGAGCCTTTTATATTTCGGGATTTGGCAACCCTGGTGTTGCAATCTGGCAACTGACAAGAGGTATCGCAAATTTGACATCTTTTGGCTTTTTGTGTTGTTTAAAGTAACTTAAAAGATTCATCTCGGTCCAAAAATGGAATTAAATCGTGAACATTTTCGTGCGATTATTTTTTATAACTTTCGACGTGGATTAACTCAGCAACACTGCATGGATGAACTTAATTCATTTTTTGGCGATGAAGGCTTCATCAAGGACCAGTGTTTATCGATGGTATGGTGAATTCAGTCGTGGTCGTAGTTTACTCCAAGACGAATTTCGTGAAGGTCGTCCAAAATCAGTTGTTGTTCCGAAAACCATTGATGCTGTGCGCGAACTGATATTGCAAGATCATCATGTGACCTATCGTGAGATTGAGCCATCCAAGGCATTATTGGGACCAGCATACATTCAATATTGCATAAACATTTGACTGTCAAAAAAATTTGTTCCAAAAAAAGGCTCGTGTCGATTGGTCGAAGGAAATGCTCAAAAAATACGATCGCGGGGCTTCGAAACACGTCTATGACATCGTGACAGGTGATGAATCATGGATTTACGCGTATGAGCACGAAAGTAAACAGCAGTCGACTGTATGGATGTTTCAAGATGAACCAAATCCAACAAAAGTTGTTCGCGCACGAAGCACTTCCAAGCAAATGGTCGCCTGTTTTTTCGGAAAAACTGGACATGTCGCAACCGTACCACTAGAACAACGCAGAACAGTAAATTCTGAGTGGTAATCAACCATTTGTTTGCCAGTTGTCTTCCAAGAAATTAGGAAAACCAATCGCCAAAGACGGATCACTCTTCACCAGGACAATGCGAGCTCTCACACATCGGCTCAAACAACTGCATTTTTGAGCACCCAAAACATCGAATTAATGGGTCATCCGCCGTATAGTCCTGACTTGGCTCCGAATGACTTCTTTTTATTCCCGTACGTAAAAAACAAACTGAGATGTCAACGTTTTTCGACACCTGAAGAAGCGGTTGCGGCATTCAGAATACATGTTTTGGAGGTACCTCATTCAGAGTGGCAAAAGTGCTTCGACAATTGGTTCAAACGCATGAAAAAGTGTATGGATCTTCATGGAGAATATTTTGAAAAACAATAAAGTGATTTTGGATGATTAAAATTTGTTTTTGTTCTCTAATCCCGACATATAAAAGGCACCCCTCGTATGTTATTAATTAATATTAAGTCGTTTAATTCTTGCCGCGGTTTCAAAATTGGTGCATGGCTTGGCTTATCTTAACTTTGAGGGCACCGGTCGATTATGGCTAGCTGTTATAGAGCTGCAAATTCAGCAGCCCCCCAAGAAAAATACAAGCGGTAACAAATCTTTTAATCTTGGTTTGCTAATCCACATCACCTCCGCGGAAGATAAGAATATCCTTAAATCGTGATTTAGAAAGTTTTATAATTTCCACGTGCTGCTCAATAGCATATTTTTCCAAGGTGCTTGATAACAGTAATTGAGTAATAAACTATATGACCATAACAACCGCTCAAAATCGGCCTGGCTCTATCAGAACAACCTATAATTCTTCATTTCCAAATTCGACGAAAAAGTAATATTTATGCTAAAGTGAATCGATGTAGTCGAGCATACCATATGAAGTTATAATAAAGAACTAAAGTAAATAAATTATATCTTGTTTTTTAAACCTTAACGGCGGATTTCTCATTCGAGATATTAAAATTTTCATAAAAAGTGTTTATATCGAAGATTGGCAGAAGTTTATATCAGATTCGTAGTAGTACGTTCCCTCTGTTTTCATCTAAGCTGTGTATGTAAGCCAACAAATACGTCTCACACCGCTTAAAGAAAAAAATTAAATTATAATATTCCGATATGGTCTGTGTTGGTACATCGACTGCAAAATGTAATGTGGTCTATACACATTGACGTGACCGTTCGAATAGTGAACGCAAAATAAATAGAGACCCGACTATTTGAGCCAGAAGTAAATTGAAGATCACGAAACAAATAAAATTCGAGAAATAAACAAAGAACGAAGACAAAGCAAATAACGATCGAATGAAGTAACATGGTAAATTAGTAAATGAGTTGGTTTAAAGTGTGCGTGAATAGATATGTTTGCAAAGACATGAGATGGAAGTCATAGCCAAAGTCAAATCAATAAAAATACAATAAATTGGCCGTAAAAAACGTTAATGGCTAACTGGCTAACGAGCACGAGAGCATAGAAGAAAGTGGGCAAGCGAATTAAGCGGCTAAATCGTCGGCTGACTACAGTTTTACGTAAAACAGTCACCTTCAAGTGTTGAATAAAATGCTTAGCAGTAAAAGAGTCTCCAAAAGTTATTTCAATCATTTCTTATACAAAAATTACCAAACTCCGTTTTTTGTTTATTTAAGATATATTTGAAAGAAATTGGTTTAATGTGTTTGGTGGCATCTACGCATTAATGGTTTGACTAATCCAAATTGTAAATGTGACATTCGAATCGATTGGGTGAAAGTTGAGTGTACTAAGATAGTTAATCGAAAATTTGATAGTTGGTTGTGGCAAAAGAAAAAAGGGCTGAATACAACAGAAATAAAGAGAGAAGAAAGTGTTGAACAACTGCTATTGTCTGCAAGTATAAGGACGGTGTTTGCGCTTTCTGAGAACTATCCACTTTCTAGTTTGATAGTTAGAGTAGAAAAAGGTAAGAAATCCATAATAAAAGGTTATCGAAAGTCAGAAATAAAAACGCATTGAGTAAGTGCGGCTTTCTTACAACACTACAGATCGCGAGAATTTCAATGGTTGCCACCAAGAGTTGTTGCTATATATAATATCAAAAATGAAAGTCTGAAAAATGAATCGAAGAAAATGCATTTATAATATATATTTAATAGAAACTTAGGTATCGCTATATTTTCTGGTAATGAAACATTGGAGCATGATCCACTTTGGAATATTGTGCTTAATTTTATATTACACATATGCCAACAGTTATTTATTTCTAACACATACTATAGACCCAGGTATACATCACAATAATTATATTATATTAAACAATTTTTATTTAGTATCGTTTTTAGCTAAGGTTAAATTATTCAGCCTTCTTTGATACTCAACTCCAAAACTATCAGAATAGTTAGTAGTTAACCGCTTCAAGCTACTGATGAAATTAGGTGTCCGATACCTAAACCAACTCTCTCCGAAGGTGTAGAAAAAAGTGAGAGCCAAGATGTCTGAGTCTTAGGCCGGCAGGAATCGCAGAGGGTAGCACAACTGAGGAGGAGTTTGCTGAGATTATTCCACCTTATTCTTCCGACAGCTGCTGCGGAAAATATTTGAAGGAGTACCAAGTCTCACCACGTGGATACCTATTGGACAATACCACAATATTCGAGAGTTGTGATTTTTTAGTCGTAGCTTACCACTTCGTCACTGTAGCCAGGAACCTAAATGAGCCTAATATCAGATGGAATCGAATCTGGTATTCTTCGACTAATTTCGAGTGCACCAATAATGAACCCAGGCCTCTAATTTTCGCTTGGCTGTCAGAGTAAATGTTTATCTCACAGTAGTTACACAAGTAAGCAACCAATAAACTGTTTCTTTGATATCCAATGATAGAGGGGTGTATCCTCATCTTAAACCTGAAAACCGCACCCTCCGGACGCTTATAGTTTTTAAATAATTTAATGTTAAAGTTCTGTAATTTAGCGAAAAGTTGGTGTTGCCATACACCTGAAATAAAAACGTAGTTCGTATGCAGAGATGTTCAGTGGAGGGTTGATTGTGAATCTGCAGTATTTTTTGTTGTAATTTAAAATTGAGAAATATTTTTGAAAATACAAACATACAAAAACAACGTTGCAGGAGGAAATTTAAAATAAAAACAGTGCGATTGTCTGGATATGTTAATATAATCGAAGCTTAAAAACAATGATAGTAAAGGTACCGCAAAAAATAATAAAGTAATTAAAAACCAAAAATTACGGTTTATAAGTATATTGTATATTTATTTTTTGTATATATTTTTGTACTTTTATAAATAGATTTCCTCCACGAGAATTCGATTATCATGTCTGCAAAACAAAAAGGGTGGTTGTAGTTGTCTTTATTAAAAAAAATCGTTTCCTTTCAAAAAAATAACCCTCATCAGGCCAACTCCAGCTACGCAATCCACAGTATTATTGAGTAGAACTTCTTTTCGCGTGGGCGGCCTCGGCCGCGTTTAAAAAAAATAACCCTCGTCAGTCCAACTCCGGCTGCGCAATCCACAGTATTTTGCGTGGAACTCCTTTCCGTGTTAAAACCAAAACTATACTGTGGGCATTCCAATCTTCTTCTTATTCGCGTTTAAAATTGGAAAGTTTTCCATGGATAAATGCATTTGCATTTAGTTTTAATGAAAATAATTCGAATACAAGTATAAAAAAATAATAACACGCGTGTGAGTGTAAATTTAGTGAATTTTAGCGAAGTGTAAAAAAATATAAAGTGTAATGTGACAAACTATAGTGAAGCTCCCGAGGGCACTTTGAAGGAAAATAATTACGATACTATTATTTCCCGAATAATTGGGAGTTATAAAGATTATTCCTTAATACCTCCCTAACATCTCCACTAAGTTTTATTAATTAAGGCATTATAGATTGCCAAAAATTGCCCAAGGGACATTATTACGAATTCCAGCCATTGAGCGTTTTAATATATGGAGGTTGAATTAGTTTTAAAGGGTTTTTTCGAAGATTTGGGGCTTTATTGTGAAAAAACGGTACAAAATATTTTATTCGAAGTATTGGCCATCGCTAGCTACAACTTTCGCCCATCTTTCGGGCAATTTCCGGATGCCGTTTCTCCAAAATTCTGGCCGCTGCTTGGCTATCCATGACTCAACCCATATTTTGGTAGCCTCGTACGAGGAGAACCGCTGGTCCGCCAAATCGAGACTCATATGCCGGAACAAATGATAATCGGAGGGAGCTATGTCTGGACTATACGGCGGGTGGGGTAACACTTCCCAGCCAAGCGTTCCAAGGTATTTTTTGACAGGTTGAGCAACATGCGGCCGAGCGTTGTCATGTTGCAAAATAACCTTGTCGTGCCTTTTTACCGTTTCCGGCCGTTTTTCTTTCAATGCCCGGCTTAAACGCATCAATTGCAGTCGGTAACGATCCCCCGTGATTGTTTCGCCTGGTTGGAGCAGCTCAAAATATACGACGCCGACCTGATCCCACCAAATGCAGAGCATGATTTTCTTGCCGTGAATATTCTGCTTGGCCGTCGACGTTGATGCGTGGCCGGGCAAACCCCATGATTTTTTGCGTTTTGGGTTATCGTAGTGGATCCATTTTTCGTCGCCAGTCACCACCCGATGCAAAAAACCCTTCCGATTTTGTCGCTCGATCAGCAATTCGTACGTAAAAAGTCGCCGTTCGACGTCGCGCAGCTTCAACTCGTACGGGACCCAATGTCCTTGCTTTTGGATCATTCCCATCGCTTTTAGATGCTTGCAAACGGTTGATTTATCAACGCCCAATGATTCAGCAAGCTCTTCTTGGGTTTGGCACGAGTCCTCGTTTACCAATTCCCCCAATTCCGCGTCCTCGAACTTTTTGGGCTGGCCAAGACGCTCCTTGTCTTCGGTGTGAAAATCACCACTTTTGAATCGTCGAAACCAGTACTCACATGTTGAAATCGACGGAGTATGGTCTGGGTAGGCCTCCTGCAGCAATTCACGGGCTTGGGCTGTATTTTTTTTCAAATTGAAGCAGAAAAGCAAAGCTTCCCGCAAATTGCGTTTCGACGGCACGAAAGTTGACATACTCGGAGCACGAAAACACTGCGTTGTTTATATATTCAGTATTGCCAACGCGATAAAGTGATAAATAGCGCCATCTGTGTGTCACCTTTAAAACTAATTCAACCTCCAATAGCTTTTTTTAGGTGCGCTTAAATTTTGACTGTGTACAGTTAAAAATTGCAATGCTTCGAAATTGCAAAGTTTAGTAAAGCAAAATCAGTGTCTTAATCACTAAACGTTCCGATCGCTGGGTCCAACCTTTCATCTTCAGCGATGTTGCTCATCTACATAATTGAAAGTAATAATTTCCGAAAAATTCCCGTGAGATTTATCACCTTTGTAACGTTTGGTATTATTTTGACTCGGCGGTATCATCACTTCTTATTACATATACGCAAGGGCCCCAGTTCTACATACATATACAATTTCGGATATTTTACTTGGACAATAAGTAAGAATTAGGAATTTTTCTATAATGATAAAGGCCCGGTCACACCACTGCTTAGTTACATGCTCGCATCGCTTTGAGAAAGTTCGGTTTTCAGTTGGAGTATTTAGTCTTTTGTTGCCAGGGGAATTAAGTTTGGAGATGTGACGATTCTAAGGTAATCGCAAGACATGCACGAGTATGAATACTTGTATTCGAGCTCAATGTCGTTTCGGTCAGTTGTGTAGGCAATCGCTAAGGCAACAAACTAAACAACAACTGCGGAAGCAACACGATCAACAACTTCATTCTCTATTGCCCACATCACCCAGAGGCGTCTTCAGGACAACGTTGGTAAATGAGCCATACATGCATTCGTTCAAATCAATATACATATTTTTGTTGTTTGAGACTTAATAAAAAATATACAAAAATGTAGTTCTGTTATTTGCAGCTCAAGGGCTAAATGTATCCTCAGGGCAAGATTTGTTTATACATATACGCCACCAAAGCTAAGTAATTTGCCTGGAGAGCTTGGTCCTGTGATGCCACACATCTATATCACAATCAAACTGCGCGAAACTATTCGCGCGGCATGTGTTACAGTAAATGTTACTACATGCCACATAAATTTCAGGACACAAAAACACTTTTCCGACACAACCAGTTACAACAACAGCAATCAGTCCAGCAGCAAGCTTTCACAAAAAAAAAACAAGTTTGTGGAATCGAATTGGATGCAGCATGAGATGGTATCGAATCAGAGCAGGAGCAGCTGCTCAGCTCTGAATGAATAAATGAATGAAGGGCTAGCTGAACGCAGCAATGTGCACATTATTGGTAGGAGGTGCCCGAACGCTCGTAGCTAACGCGGATGCGGTGAAAATAAATGACAGCGGCGCAGTATATAAATCACCAGCACTGAATTGGTGGGGCGTTCTGTTGTAGGAGTTTGCAAGTTTGCGTCCACTGACCGATGGGCGTTCATGTCCACGTAAAAGGTATAGGATGAATTGTAGGAGGGTGGATGTCCCGCATCAGTGTGTAGCATTGTACACATCTGGCATCCAACTATTAACTTAAATAATTGCAAACATTTTCGGAAACCGTGTTTGACGTTTTGTTACAAGTTGTATTGTAGATTTTGGCAAAATCGAATATAACTACATTCGGCCAATAGCATAAGCGATTTCTTTGAAAGCCAATTGCTACATATGTATATATCACACCAAGAGTTAATTTTAATGCGATTTGGTGGCACCAGTCCCTGCAATAACATTACCCGATGTGTTTATTTTGTGTGAAAATAAATTTTACGCATGGTTTCGTTGAAATTTTGTTATCTCCTTGGCTTTTGCAGTGCACGTATGGTACATATGTAGAATGTATAGAATTTTCTTTTGTTTTTGGTACTCAGCTTTATTCTACACATCCTGAATTTTGCACCTCAATATTGATTATTGCCTGTACGTTATTAAAATTTATTACACTTAACTAAATTACGTAGTACAAATTTATTAACCAAATTGCAGTTGTGCTCTTTCGTTCCCACTTAAATATTGGTTATATTGTAAATAATGCAGCTAATTGCTGCTTTGCTATTATCTTTCTTGTTCGAGGGTTATTTTGCTTTGCTTTTGCATACACGTTCGAACATACTTACGGTCATTCGAAAGCAATCGCTGCAAATGCCCATCGTTGTTAAATGACCACAAAACTAATGGCCACCGATAAAACAATGATTTTATTAATAGATGATTATAACTACAGATCTCAGTAATGTCAGTAATATTACCACTGCTCTCATCATTGAAAATAATTTGTTAACATAATCGTTTATACATACTTTTCTTGAAACGCAGATGATTATTAGATTGGGTATGGAATCAAATGTTTGTCGATATCATCCGCAATTCAATTAGATAGGCATAACAAAATGTACGATTGCGTGATGTAACAATTTATTAAAAAGTTTTTTTTTTGTGAGTATGTGGTATTGGTCCATTTAATGGACACCGTTCTAGGCTTTCCCGAAGTAATGCAAAGTAGTTCCGAGAAAAGAGTCTCCCCAGAAGAGGAGGAGGGATCGTTTTAGCAGTTGACGACGGTCGCTAGACGCGCGTAGGCATTTTGAATCCTCACCCTCCCAAAAAAAAGGAGTGGTATACTTGATTCAAAAACGCTCGATAGAAAGAAGCGCTGGTCAACCAGTCCATGATCATCGCTTCCTAAATGAAACTTTTCACATAAATTCATGGAAACAAAATGAGTATCTCAAAAAATCAATATATCGCCATCTTATGGATCCACATTTATGATCGCTGTTATTTATTTTTATTAAAATCTGCATTTGAACTGTCAACTACTAACTAAAGATATACCAACAGCTTCCCTTGGTCTTTCTAACATATGGGGCCTTGCTTTTGCTCTGCTACCACCAGCGCTTGGAATGCTTGCATTCATTCCTACGATATGACCTTTTTTATTTGCTGGAAAATTATATACAAAAACAAACTTTTTCTTATTTTTATTTATATTTACTTTGGAATGCACCTTCTACAGTTTATGTCATACATTCGTGTTACATATAAGTAAGTACATTTATATTGGGACGCCGTAACCGAATGGGTTGGTGCGTGACTACCATTCGGAATTCAAAGAGAAGGTGGGTTCGAATCTCGGTGAAAGACCAAAATGAAGTGAAAGTTTTTTCAAATAGCGGTCGCTCCTCGGCAGGCAATGGCAAACCTCCGAGTGTATTTCTGACCTGAAAAAGCTCCTCAAAAAATATGTGCCATTGGAGTCGGCTTGAAACTGTAGGTCCCTCCTTTTGTGGAACAACATCAACATTCAAAGGGTGTACGCGCCAGTTATATATGTATATATATACACATTTTCTTTGCGAAATAATTTTCAAGACAAGCCTTTTGAAGTGCTTTCATTCGGCAGTGATTATTTAGCCTCCTTAAACAAATTGAGCACCGCCCAAGGTAAGTGCAAAGGAACGAGTGAAGGGAAGGGCTGAGGCCAAAAGAACAAAGGTATTCGCCTCCCAGATGACCATTATTACGGTAAAGAAATCTTTTGCGGACATAGCGAAATAAAACTATATAAGACTGGTGATTCATCGCAGTTCCCATGATGGCGCGATCCCACTAGCAAACTGGGGCCTGATAAACAGGAGTCAATGGAAGGTGTACAGGGATATCCTGAAGGAATATCCAGGACCTCCCCTCAGTTCCTCGGTGATTGAATCCATCCTGCGCCAAACTGAGAAGTGCCCAGATCAACGATCTGTGCCTTATATACCCTGGCAATCAATCACATAAACGTACTTTAGTTGGGGGCCCGCTTGGCCGTGGTCCTCAGAGAAAGCACCCCAAAATCTAGAGCCTGGACACCAGACTTCCACACTGATCCAGAGGATGTTCTGGAATTAATTGAGCGGGGTCAGCCTGAACTACTTACAAGCGACTGGAAGATTGGCGAAGTTCATGGCAAGATAAGGCAAGTGGTGATAATCCTAATCGAAGAATCACTTCTCGCACGCCTCAGTCGGAAGTGTAGAATTGTTTGCGACTTCCAAGTATTGACACCCCCACATTAGAGTGGGCCGAAAACAAAATTTTTTTTTAGGATCGAATTCTAATAGTGCGGAAAAGTTGCACTGTTAGACAAATAAAGTGTGTGCCAAATTTCAGCCCTACCGAACGATATCTTCTGTCGCCAGCAGAGGCTTCAAATTTTCAGTTTAAATTCTGAATAATTTTAACTTTTTTGAAAACACTATTTGTTATCATACCGGTATATGTTAAATACAAATTTTATATGAGAAGGCCCACCGAAACAATTTAATTCACTACACTCCAATTTGTTTGTTTGATCAAGCAATACGTTTATGGAGCTCCCAGTAGCATTTAATTATAATCTTTTATTAACAGTTTATGCGACGGCATTAACCAAATTTTCCCTAAGACAAACATTCAATTCCCCCTTGTTTCGAAGTCCTAATGATTTGCCAGATCATCAACTGCCAAGTTATGAAGATGTAATGAGATGTTGTCTGTTCAAAGACGGGAACTGGGAGAGCCGGCCTTTTCGATCATAGCCGGACAAGTTGCCAAGAAAATCATTCGTATTTATAACAAAGTTTCACATTCACGCGTAATATATATGATAAATGAGTATCATAAAAAGTACAGAGAATTTAAAAATGGTTTGTATTTTGCACATAGAAGTCCTGCTTTGAAAAAACGTGCTGATAACTTTAAGGCGAATGCTTCCCGACATTTTGATATTTCAGCTTGTAAGTGTCAAGATTTTACAACTTGCTCATGTCCAAGAGAAAAAAAAGTTCCTCCAAAAGAGCAAGCTTTTCTGTCAGACCAAAGAGGTGGGTGCTCGTATAGGCCGTATCGGAATAGTGGACATACCTGAAACAAATAAACTTATAGAAAGGCAACGACACCGCGATGAGATGGCCAAGAAAATTACTAAATAAAAATAACTAAATAAAATATTTACTGACTGTCTATATCCCAACGTGGTTTAAAATACGAAATAATAGCTCACTTGAAAACGGGCCAAGGCTCCTGTTTGAAATTATCTGACGGATCCCTCGCACCTAAATATTTAGATGTTGTTAATGTTTCAATTTCTCGGAACGCATATTTTGCTCTTCCGGAAAACATCCTTTTAACAATGATGAGTGATGAGAGACGAGAAATTAGCCTACATTCATAAACTGGTATTCGGTAAATATAATCCGTAATAAAACGTTGGTAAACATGAAATGAATTATTGCTTTAAGTTTAAAAACCGCAGTATTTTCTTGAAATTCCTTTTATTTTATTATTTTTTTTTACAATATTACAAAACATTAAAAAAAGGACAAAACCTAACCTAAAATAAAAATTAAAAAATAGATACAAATAAAAAAAACTAAAATTAAATTAAAAAAAAAACAAAAGAAAAAAAAACAAAAAAATAGGAACCCAAAGTGCAGCAATCTCCATGTGGTGGGTTCTGGGCTACAAAATTATTTATGTACTCGTATTTTCGCAATAAAAAGTAAGCAAAAATCTGCACAATTAATAACGTTTTATTATTATTTTATAGCGTACAGGTGCTTAATCTTGGATAAATTTATGTCTAATTAGTTTATAGTCCTTATTTTTGGTATGAAATATAAATAAATAAATAATTGGCGTGTACACTTCTGTTAGGTGTTTGGCCGAGCTCCTCCTCCTATTTGTGGTGTGCGTCTTGATGTTGTTCCACAAATGGAGGGACCTACAGTTTCAAGCCGACTCCGAACGGCAGATATTTTTATGAGGAGCTTTTTCATGGCAGAAATACACTCGGAGGTTTGCCCATTGCCTGCCGAGGGGCGACCGCTATTAGAAAAATGTTTTTATTAATTTTGCCTTCACCGAGATTCGAACCAACGACCTCTCTGTGAATTCCGAATGGTAATCACGCACCAACCCATTCGGCTACGGCGGCCGCCTTGGTATGAAATATGCTTCGGCATAAATGCATAGAGAAAAAAAAATATCCTGAAAAAATAAAATATTTCAGAATATCAACTGAAAATTCAATATTTGAGGCCTCTGCTGGCGACAGAAGATATCGATCGATTGGGCTGAAATTTGGCACACATTTTATATGTCTATAATGAGCAACTTTTCCACACAATTAGAATTCGATCCTAAAAAAAATTTTTTTTCGGCCCACTATTCCCCAAATGACACAGGAGCACCTTATCCGCAGAAAATACGACCTCAAGACGGCGAAGTGACATCCAATTCCGGTATGGTAGGCGAAAGGATTACAGTGAAAGACATGGCGGGGGAATACCCCGAGCTCTTTGATACTTTGGGGGATGAGGAGTATCGATGAGAACAACTTTACCATATCGGCGGAGTGCTGGGGAAGGACGATATGGTTTGTCTCGTCCTATATGGCACAAAGGTCTTTCAACAAAGATCGCTCAACGGACTATCACTTTGGTGTAAAAGCAGCAGATCAGACGTCATAAACAAATATCCTTAGGGGTAAAATCGTTTAGAGAAATAGAAAGGGCTAAATATCTAGGCTTTGTACTGGATAGGAAGCTAAATTGGGAGCCCACATAGTCAAATTTTTGCTATGGTGTTTTAGTATGGTAGAGTGCATTTGAGAAGGGTGTGAACATCAAAAGAGTTGACAAGGTTCAAGATTCACATCTGTTCTCATAACCCATGCAACATTAACCACACCATAGAAAGCGTTATGTGGGATATTAAACCATCTCCCGGTAGATCTGCAAGCAAGATATATCGCTTTCCTCAATGCAAATCTTAACCGGACCATTTTTTACTTTATGAGTTATAAGGCTCAAATAAATACACCTTTAAACACTCAAACAATCCTCGGTTTCCCTAACACTAAATAATTATGAAATAGAATGGCTCCCAAACCAATTTTGCCGAAAACGGTACTAGCCCAGAAGGTCGGACTTATTTATAACTGGGGGTCGAAAAGGCACAGCCAAGAGTTCTGGTTTACTTATCTGTCATTTTGTTCCCGGTAATTCCCATATGCCCTAGAACTCATAGGATCCGCATCTGATTGCGGGGTAAGATATTCAGCTTATCAATACATTCTATCACCAGTTTTGGTGAAAGAGTTCAGAGCTTTGATTACTGCCTGGCTATCAGTAAGGACAGCTATGTCTCTGTTGCTATAGTCGCATTCGAGGTAAAGGTAAGCGAATAACTTCAATTAATGCAGTGGGACATGGCTCCAGTTATGCTCACACGCTAAGTTTTGTAACCTTGAGGGGATGTTTATAACTGTTTGCTTTATCGTGCAATTCTCCCAGACTACTACCCCGTAGGAATCATAGGTCTGACCAAATACATGTGGATTCAATACAGTATTTTTAGTGAACATCCCAAACTTTCCCCTGCAATCGATTTACACGTCATGAATACATTCAAGAGAGACCGGTCCTCCGTCAAACATGGCACAGATTTGCTGGTTTAGCGGCATACTTGTAGGTTAACTCTTCTTAGAAACAATTATAATTATTGTACCTCTTAGTCTAATCAGACACATACACCCATCACATATTTAAGGTAGTATAGTATTTTAATATTTGTAATTGTAAAGTTTTTATATTTGTAAAGTTTAGCTTGACGATCTGATGGTATGTATATATGTGTAGTAGTTTTTCCGATTTGCATGATGCCGGGATTCCGCGATGTGATATGCTATACTCCAATATAATAAATAATAAATTAATAAGGTGAAAATGATTTTATTAGTGATAAAATAAAACACTACATGTACACATACTCATTTAGTAGTATTTTAGCGGGTACTTATCTTAAGGTATGTTGAAAAGCTCGATGCAAAAAAAAAAATTGAAAATCCGAGTGGCAGTCTTCTGACTGCGTTTTGGGTGAGACAAATTATATGTAATTGAACTTAATTTTATTATTTGTATGCTTATACAATACATATTTATTTGTCCGTTATTTGCAGAGTTTAACATTGAACACAAAGGCCCAGCTGATTTCTACTGCGAAAGTGTTGTAGACGCCAGGTGACTTTCAATGTTGCTTTTTGGCTATGCTATAAAAGGTGATTTTTCTGTTTCCATTTCATATGCTTCGCAATACATTAAAAATCCTGAAAATCCCGCAATTGTTGGCAAATAATACCAAAATGTTTGGGACTTAAAAACTCCGATATTACGGGATTGGCATCTCTAACGAATTCCTACTTAAACTAAAATAAAATTCAAAGACTAAGCAAATGAAAGTTAAAACGAAGTAAGAAGAACAACAACAACAAATCCGGTACTATTAAAAAAATTATCAAAAATCACCAGAGGGTCAACAGTCACAGGTACGAGTACATACCAGCAACAGTAGATGGTTTCAATTTGAATGGGTGCTGGGACTAAATTTTTGGGGACAGAGAGAGAACTGCGCACTTGATTACTTGCATTCAACAACCGAATCGAAATGAAGACAAAGTTAGGAAGAGTTAAATTTTAACAAAGGAATGTCAATAAAGAAAGAAAGTTGTTGTAGCCAATATTCAAATAGGTTAAACAAATTTATTTGTCTTTACATACATACAATATCCATATACATACATACATAAAATATATAATTGTTGCGTTTCTTCACAGATAGGCTAGATTAGTAGCTAGAGTTTATTTGATAGCAGAGGAGTTATTTTTGTTGTTGCTGCGCCAATGATAGTGTCATAACTTTCATCTGAGCCTAAATCAAAGCTTTTACACAAAAGAGCTGTTTTAAGGTATATTGGCCTCCAATAAACGGCAATGATGTCGAGAGCGCGGTCATTTTCTGTCGCCCCCAAGATTTTGGTACGAAACAAAAAAAGTTAATTTATATGTGTAAGAAGCCAAGGAAAAAAGCAAAAGCAAAAGCAGAAGATTAAATAGCTTCGGTCCAGCTGGCGGTATTACGGTGTTAACGTGTTCAAAATCAGACAGTAACAAGTGTGCGCAGCGAACCGCTTGTTGTTTTAGTAGTAAAACTTGTTTTTTGTGTTATTGCTATTACTACCTACTACCTTCATACTATTTATTTATTTTGTTGGTGTGCTTGTAAGCCAGTACGCTTCTGCGGCTTATCAAATTTGTCAGATCGTTGTTTTCGCACACTTCAACTCCGGCAATAGGTAATTTGGCTTACACGGCTTTTCATGCCATTGAGCTTAACTTACCGCTATCAAAATATATTGTACATAAGTGCATTGCCATCAATTCTACAACCTGATGTTTCACTTAATTAGTATTACCGCTTTGCCACAGGTGATAAGACTTGATAACTATTTGGCGCATGCTCTGCCGTAGGCGAAGCGGGGTTTTAAGTTTCTAGAGGTATGCATATCATAGATACTATCCAATGCTGGTTTCCCCAATGGCTGTAGATAATAAATAAGATAGTACCGATATCTGTACTTTTTTAAATTAATGTTTAAAAAGCGCTTTAGCCAAATTTATTTAATTTAGACATCATGCAAATATAAGGACCGCCACCTACTACCATAACCTTCGTCCAGTTATCGGACTCTTACTAAAAGAATTACTAGCTTTTTGATGTTTTTCAAGAATTACGCAAATTTTATTTTATTTTTCGAAAGAATGGAATCGATGAGCAGCTAAACCCACCCAGTACTCGGAAAATGCAATGTCTGGTGGGTATTGTGAATGGTGGCAACTCGCGAAAAGTGACAACGCTTGTGGTCAGGCGCTGTCGTCAAGAAAAACAAACAATAGTGCGTTCTATGTATCAGTTTCTTTTCATTTCCCATTGATTGCTAAGCTCAAATTCATCCTTTATAGATTATTCAGCTGGTTTAGCAATTGCCGAGAGTGCTTCTTATCTTTCACATCAAAATCATTACTTCTAAAGCACTTCGACCATAAGTAATATCTCCATTCTTTGCACATAATTCAAATGGACGTTTTTAAGTTGCGTTCCCAATATTTTGAAAGTGGAGGCAAATTTAACAAATACTTCTAATAATACCTATTTGTTCAAGCAAATTAACTTGAGTTCAGAAATTTTACGAATATAATCTCATTACAATTCAAAACAAAAATAATCACTATAAGTAATTTTCAAAAATCTATTATAAGCACTTGGTTCCAATACTTCTAGTTTTCTCAAAAGAGATTGATCATCAAAACAAAAAACAAAAAAAAAAAAAAAGAACGAAACTGTGCCATTAATGCTCAATCGAACAGTCATTACCAATCAACGCGACAGTATTAACCGCTAACCAATAGTTTCGAACAATCCAATTAATTGATTGTCAGCACCAAATACTCCCATAAAACGCTTTATATACAAGAATATTTATTTATTTATTTAAGTCTATGAATTACAATCCTTACAGACTATGATACAAAAGTTGCTTAGATTAAGCTACAAATATATTATATGTATTTAAAAACTATACTAGCTACTAACTAACTATAATATAGAATTCAAAAGATTTAAAAGTGCTGTTCTTGAAAGCGAGAAATCAAGAAGAACATCATTATGAACGGCATTTAATTCCCGTAAAGCACGAGTAATGGGAGCATTGCTGGCATACGTAGTTTTAAAGTTTCCCCCATAATAAGGGTAGAAGTTCCTAAGAGATCGCTGGGGAACATTAAATCGAATCCTTTCCAATAAGTAGGGACAATCAATTACTCCAGTAATAATATTATGAGTAAAAGACAGACACAGTATAGTCCTACGAATCTCTAAGGACTTGAGACTTATAAGCATGAGACGAGCAGAATATGATGGCATGGGATCAATAAAATTCAGGGACCGAAGGGCATATTTGAGAAATATTTTTTGCACACGTTCGATTCTATTAATAGCTTGCTGACTACAAGGTCTCCAAATAAAAGCAGCATATTCTAAGTGAGATCTAACAAAAGATGTATACAGTAACTTAATGGTATAGGGATCAGAGAACTTAGTGGCGTTCCGTCTGACGAAGCCCAACATCGAAAAAGATTTAGAAGTAATATAATTTATATGGTTATTAAAAGAGAATTTGTTATCGAAGATGACGCCAAGGTCCTTAAACTCACTAACACACTGCAGGACACATGCCGAGATCCTGTACTTAGTGCACAAAATATTAGATGTTTTAGAGTACGATATTTGGAAGCACTTAGATAAGTTCAGCGAAAGTCGTGAATTCTGGCACCAGAAATAAAGCCTATTCATATCGGCTTGAAGTTTAATGGCATCCTCTTGCGTCTTGATCGCTGAGAAGATCTTAAGGTCATCAGCATAAAGCAAAAATTTAGCAAATGTGAAACAACTTTTGATGTCATTAATAAATAACACAAATAAAAGCGGTCCCAAGATACTTCCTTGCGGAACACCTGAGATGGCAGCAAAGGAAGTAGATGAAATACCATCGATTGTTACAACACAGCGTCTATTGCTCAAATAAGAGTTTATCCATTGCAGAAATGTAGAATGAAAGCCAATACTAGCTAATTTTTTAACTAAGATTCTATGAGAAACTTTGTCGAAGGCTTTCGAAAAGTCGGTGTAAATACAGTCGACCTGGAAGCCAGCGGAGAAAGAATCAATGCAGTATTCACTAAAAACGGCCAGATTAGATACTGTAGATCTGTTAGCAATAAACCCATGCTGATTAGGGCAAATTAAAGATTTAACGGCAAAACTCAGCTTTGCATAGACCGCATGCTCAAAAATTTTGGAGATGGTCGACAGCTTAGAGATAGGTCTATAATTTCTAACGTCATTTTTATTGCCACTCTTAAAGAAGGGCGTAATGAAAGAGAGTTTCCATGCGTCAATGAAACACCCCGACGATAAAGATTTGTTGAAAATAATTTTCAGGGGATAGACGAAGGCCGGACAGTTTTTTATCAAAACTGCTGAAAGTCCATCAGCATCAGTTTGAGAGGATGATTTCAATTTAGTTAAAGCATTACTAATATCCTCAGAAGAGAGGCAAAGACCTCCAAAGTTCAGGGCATAATCTAAGTCAGAAGAAAAGTCGGATGGGCGATCAAGTTCGTCGTCAGCAAAATTAGATTTAAAAAATTCAGCAAACAAGTTTGCCGTTTCAGTTGGGGTTCGCGCTTGGCTATTATCGAAAAACATACCAGTGGGAACACTGGCACTACTCCTTCTAGATTTTATGTATTTCCAGAAGATTTTGGGATTCGCTTTAATGTTTAACTCTATATTGGTAATATAGCTGTTATAGAGAGATTTATTTAAATCGTTGAAATCCTTTAACGCTTGCTTATATTTAACGAAGTACAAATGATTCTTCGTAGATTTAAACTTCTTGAAATAATTATTTTTAAGATTTTTAAGCTTTTTCAGAGACTTAGAATACCAGGGCAATTTATAGGGCTTTTTCTTTCTGAGCGGAATGTTATCTAAGCAGAGTTTAGACAAAATGGACTTAAACGCAGAATACTGTACATATTATACAAGGTGTGTTAAAAAAATAAGGTGCATTTAAATTTTTCTCAAAAAGTATTTATTTATTCATCAATTTCTTTTTTATCTCCTTCAAAGTAGTCCCCTCAGATATAATACACTTGTGCCAGCGTTTTTTTCCAATCCTCGAAGCAGTTCTGATATGCACTTTTTGGTTTGTCCTTCAGATCTCTCAGCGATTCTGTTTTTATCTCCTCAATCGTCGAAAAACGCTGTCCATTCATTCTTCAAGCTTGGGGACAGGGAAATGTTGCAGGGTGCCAAATTTGGTGAATACGGTGGCTGAGGCATGATAACGGTGTTGTTTTTGGCCAAATAATCTCTCACAAGCAAAGATGAGTGAGCATTTGCATTATCATGATGCAAAAGCCATGCATTTTTTTCCATAATTCCAGGCGTTTTTTTGTATTGCTTCACGCAAACGGCACTTATTCAAGGTAATACTCCTTACTTATCGTGTGACCTTGTGGTAAGAACTCCTGATGCACTACGCCATGGTAATCGAAGAAAACATTGAGGAAAACTTTGACATTTGATCGAACTTTGCGTGTTTTTTTTTTGTCTCTCCTGGATTCTTCTGGACGATTGAGATTTGGTACCATGTCATAACCATATACCCATGGTTCGTCACCAACTATGCCCCTTTTAAGCAAATCTGGATCATTTTTAACATCATTCAACAATTCTTGAGCGATGCTCATGCGACATTGTT
Source organism: Anastrepha ludens (assembly GCF_028408465.1). Classification (NCBI taxonomy): domain Eukaryota; kingdom Metazoa; phylum Arthropoda; class Insecta; order Diptera; family Tephritidae; genus Anastrepha; species Anastrepha ludens. The sequence continues at coordinate 74,882,001 of NC_071500.1, forward strand.
TTTGGTCAATATTCAGCAATTTTGAAACGAACTTCGCTGGCACACGCTTGATGCCCGAAATTTCCGCAAATTTAGCATGGCATGAGTCAACCGGTATGTCGACATCCTCAGCGGCTTCTCTAATTCTGATTCGACGATTCTCCATAACCATTTTCTTCACTTTCTCAACATTGTCCAGTGTCCAGAGCGAGCGCCGTCATTCACATTTTACCACTTGTAAACAGTTTTTTGACTCAGATTACTCTCACCGGTCGTCACATATCATCCAGGCCAGTGAAAAAAATAATAATAATCGAAAGTCGAATGTACGTAGCCCGCGAAGTTTTAACATTCACCTTATTATTTGAACACACCTCGTATATCGAATTAATACGATAACGGAGAAACCGGTACTCTGCGAAATTTTAATGGCAAGCCCTATTAGAAAAATGTTATGAAATTAAAGGTTTAAAACTCGTTTTTGATATTAAAATACGAGTGTGCACACGTACATGCTTTTTTAAGGGCTTAAGCGAAAATGTGCTGAATATAATTTAGCTTTTTTAATATATTTTTAACTTACGTACTTACATACCTAATCAACAATGCCGCTGGTGGGCGCGTCGAACTACAGCGTTGGCGGTGTTGTGTGCTCATGATTGTCTACGCGTTGGCGCATTTATATGAGTACACTTGCCCCTCCCTCTATATTATATTCAGTTATATATTTTCTTGAAATGTCCGATTGCCGTAGTTCAGTCGCACATCCATGGTTTTATTTGCTATTACTAAAGTCGTAGGTTCAGTAACTACTTTCGTTCTTCGGCAAACATGACAAACATTACGTAAATTGCCGTTCTGAAATGGTTTTGTATAGAAAATTTGTAGCGACAGGAATATGACAAATTAAACTGGCGTTCAAATTATTTCACTTGTTTTTGTAACTTAACCTATAAAAACTTGTAAATTGTTCTATTATAAGTAAACAGGCGCTTAATTAAACATTTTATTAAATGAACTATACTTTCTAAAATTACATAGCCCACTAATACTTAAATCTTAACAATTATTAGCGTTAACACTTGAGAAAGCTTACAACTATTGAATGCCTTCTAATATATATCATACAAACATAACACAGGTATACATGCTTTTCTTTTATGAGACTGGTTTCAGAATTGTTTTTGCGCGGTGAATACGATTCTGGTGCCCAAAAGTGCCCATCTCGTCGTGGTATTGAGAAAAGTGCTAAAATCCATAAAAACGTGAACTTGAACTTAAACTTAAAATCCCATACATACATGTATGCAAGTAAAAAATAATAAACAGTTTAGAAAAAAGGGCTAACACGTTCCCGCCGGCGACCAAATTTGTTGTTCTCGACATCTAGCGGCGCTGTAACTCCAAGATTGTTTCATCGGACGGCGCTGCTGTAACCGTAATTGCATATCGCTCAGTGAGAGCTGCCGACTATATATGCGTTAGATATAAACTATTTCTCTCCTTTTTGCTCAGAAAACCATTACCAGCATTCTCAGAAAATCGCCCGATGAGATAATTGCGTATGTACCACCCATGTACAAGCCGTGCAATGGGACAGGTCTCAATGTACCACTAGTGGTACATGCCGGCGGGAACGTGTTAACCCAAGCTTTGATTTAAGTTACGGCTACTTTTCTCAAACCCGGACTCAAAAGGCACTGATAGCCACCCGAGCTGTGATTTTCAAGAATTTAGCTCAAATTTCAAGTTGCTGGCCGCCAGAAATTGTCATCGAAATTGTAATGAGCGGCCTCAAAAACCTCAAAAAAAGGGTTGGCTTAATGTAATTTAATAATTTGCAATTCGATCGTATTCACTGTACCTTAAAGAGTAAACGCCATTTTATTTCGAATCGTGTTTTTTTTTTTAACTTGAATATAAAGCTATTAAAGTGTGAGATTGAAACCTTCATTAGAGTAGAGGCTGAAGTTTCTAGCATGTGAGGGTTTTGAGAAAAGCAGGAACAATAGCACTCAAAAGCCGGTTTTTACGCATTTTCACCCCACACTTTTCTCAAAACCATGGCGGAAAGGGCAGTTTTAAACCACAGAATCACCTTCAGCTCGTGAAAGTCAGCGGAAACTAGTCTCATATATTTTAAATAGTGAGCTTTTGAGGCCTTTGTAATTATTGTCATCAAATGGTTTTAAATTTCGTATTACCTACATTCAGAATTGATGTATTGTAAACATACCTACACATGCATGCATCTATATATATATGAATGCCATTTTTCAGTTTACATCGCTACACAATTACATGATTTAACATTTAATTAACTCAACTTGCAATTATTTCAATTAAAATTTAAAAGCATTCTCAGGCATATGAGTAACGTTGGAGAGAAGGCGTGCGGCCAGCCAAACAAACAGTCAACAAGCTGGGCAGGCAATTGCCAGCCATCCAGTCATCACCACCAGAGTCAAACAATCAGTGAAGGCGCTGGTGCAGCTGCAACACGAAATGTGGAACAGAAGCAACTCATCTGACAAAGACAGAATCATTATGCAATAGAAAAAAGTTAGGTTAGATATAATTTGTGTATGCTGTAAAATGAAAAAAAACGAATAAATAAATCTACCTACATCCTTAAGTAATAGGACTATGAATAAGTTCGTGCGGTTTTTTTTCGAAATTTGAAACTTTATTGACGTAAAATGGTTACAAATTTAATATTCAAAATATTGTCCATCGCTTACTACTACTTTTTCCCATCTTTCTGGCAATTCACGGATTCCCTTTGTGAAAAATTCGGTCGGTTTTGCCGCAATCCACGAATCGATCCATTTTTTGACTTCATCGTAATTACGGAAGTGCTGGTCAGCCAGGCCATGTTGCATCGATCGGAAGAGATAGTAATCGGATGGCGCAAGGTCTGGACTATACAGCGGGTGGGGTAGGACATCCCATTTGAGCGTTTCTAAGTATGTTTTGACCACTTGTGCAACATGTGGCCGAGCATTGTCATGTTGCAAAATAACTTTGTCGTGTCTATCGGCGTATTGCGGCCGTTTTTCTCGCAGTGCTCGGCTCAAACGCATCAATTGTCGTCGGTAGACATCCCCCGTAATCGTTTCATTCGGTTTCAGTAGCTCATAATACACAACACCCAGCTGGTCCCACCAGATACACAGCATAACCTTCAGGCCATGAATATTCTGCGCCGACGTCGATGTTGAAGCATGGCCAGGGTATCCATACGTTGCCCGACGTTTTGGATTGTCGTAATGGACCCACTTTTCATCGCCAGTCACAATTCGATGCAAAAAACCCTTTCTTTTGTGCCGTTGAAGCAGTTGTTCGCATGCCATAAAACGGCGTTCAACGTCTCTTGGCTTCAATTCATACGGCACCCAATGGCCTACCTTTCGGATCATTCCCATGGCTTTTAAACGTTTGGAAATGGTTGATTGATCAACTCCCAAAGTTTTTGCAACCTCTTCTTGCGTTTGAGCCGGATCTTGATCGAGCAATTCCTCCAATTCGGTATCCATGAACTTTGGCGGCGCACCCTCGCGTTCTTCGTCTTCCAAGCCAAAATCACCACTTTTAAAGCGTGCAAACCACTTCTGGCACGTTCGCTCAGATAGAGCATGCTCACCATAAACTTCCACCAAGATACGATGACTTTCGGCTGCTTTTTTCTTCATATTAAAATAATGAAGAAGAATTCCCCGCAAAAACACATTATTTGGCACGAAATTCGACATTTTCAAGTGTGGTAAAAATATTGTTGTTTACGCTTCAAATAAAAAACTTATACTGACGTTTGTGCCTTACGACAGTAGCTCTCCAATGAATGTTTGGAAATGTGGATCGATGGAATAATAATCAAGTTACGCCATCTGTTGTAAAACCGCACGAACTTATAAATAGACCTATTATATATATATAAAATATCTCAAACAATATGTTAATATTTGCAATTTTCGAATATCAATTATATAACCTCGTGTGGCAGTAAAACGTATACAGGAAAAACTCCATATGCGCGTAAAATTATAAATCTTATATCGTTAAAGATTCGTTAGATTTTCTCATCAATTTAGGTTTTTAAGAGACTAAATTTTTCAAAATCATTTTTAAATACTTATTCTCACTCTATGATATAAATATGGATATCGAACCAAGGAGGTTGTATCCAGCTATTGAAAAGTTTTTGCCCAGTCTGCTAGGGTAATGCAGTACAATAATTTCCTTTGAAAATGTGTGTTAAAGTTATAAGAAGTACTATAAGTTCAATGGAATAATTTAATTTTAAGAGATAAATATATTTATTATATGAATCAATCAATTCAATAACCAATATATTCGCAGATTTCAAACTGAACTTAAAGAAAACCCCAAAAACCTTTTGAAAAACATTGGTTCCAAAAATGGTTTTACCAACATTCCAGCCTGTATGGATTTCGATGGGTGACATTCAAATCACTGTCTGATTCTGTAAATTTTTTTGCAGACTATTTTTAGTGAAACTTATATAACTATTCATAAACAAATAGCGGATGGTGGCTCGGTTTGTACTTCTGTCTGTGCTGGCTCTACTCAATGATTAGATATTAGGTCTCTGTCTCTCTACAAAATGGGTGTCATAAATGGAATTACTGCCTTTGAGCCTTCTATGAAAAGTAACATTGACAGTTTTTGTTCTTATTTCCTTAAGCAATGCAAATTTTCTATTTGTGTGCCATTGCATGCGACATTTAATTTATCTCTTTATCTTATTTATCTTTCTAGAGGGAGTAATAGAAATGATCAATATATATTTAAATACACAGTTTGTTCTAAGCTTTTAGTGCAGGTAGTTAAAAAAATTACTTTCGTTACAAACTCAACATGGCTTTAGACGTTTTCTTTGAATATTTCATTTCAGTTTTTACCAGCGTTTATCAAATTGTCACCATTTATACAGACTTTTATAGTGTCTTCAGGTGATCCACAAGGAAGTATTCTTGTGTTTATTCTTTTCGTTAATGACGTTGCTTTCTGTTTCAAAAATTCAAATTTGTTGCTTTACGCAGATGATTTGAAGTTTTTTCATAACTTTACATGTGCAACCGATATTGATATCCTGCAACAGTGCCTAAATAATCTATCAGTTTGGAGTCGCAGGAATAAATTGTCTTTGAATATTAAAAAGTGTTTGCATAAGCCTCTTTCTAGATCTATCGAGGTCCGACAATCGTATTATACTGTCTTTAATCACCAAATTATTTCATCAGTAAATGAAATTTTCGATCTTTGAGTTGGCTTCGATAACGATTTGTGTTCAAAAATCATATAGGTATATATGTTATATCTTTCCCAAAGGTGAGGTTAGGTTATAATGGTTGCCCAGAGAGTAGGGCCCACTTGGACGAAATAGTTTGGTTCGTCCTTTGTGATACCATTTAAGGACAGAGAAGGGGGAGGAAGGGAAGGGATGGGGGAGTGGTGAGTGTTTGTGGACTACGAACGGTGACTAGTCCGCAGTTGTGTTAACCACATTATGCTGCTGATGTAGTTCATCAGATTTTTGTTATCAACACCTGCTATATCAGCAGGCGCAGAAAAGAAATGAGAACCAAGATACTTGAATCTTAGTCCCGCGAAGGCTGGGCAGCTAAGGAGCATATGCTGAGATGATTCCACCTCATCCTCCATGCAGCTGACGCAAAAAGGACTCGAAGTGATTCCGAGTCTCACGGCATGTTTACCTCGCGGACAGTGCCCCGTGATGATGCCCACGAAATTTGAGAGATGACATTTTGTCATTCCCAGGATATCCCTTGAACGCCTCCTATCCAAACGTGGCCAGAAGGACTTCGCGACCCTACACGTTCGTGTACTTGCCCAGCGTTCGCTGAGTTGGTGCATAGCCCTTCCTTCCAGGAGTAGAGCGCAGGTTGTCAAGAGGATCCCGATCCTCTCCTTTCGCGGGCACATTGCCTCACAGGACCCCTGTCTGGCCAGCTCGTCGGCTTCGCAGTTTCCTGCAATGTCACTGTGACCAGGTACCCAAATTATCTTTATGTCGAAGAATTCTGATGCAATCGAGAGTGAGACCAGGCGTTCCCTGACCAGCTTCGAGTGCACCATAATAGAGCCTATGGCCCTGATGGCCGCTTGGCTATCGGAGTAAATATTTACCTTCTTAACAGTTATTACGCAAATAAGTAGCCAGTCAGCTGCTTCTTTAATTGCGCCCACCTCTGCTTGGAACACACTGCAGTGATCCGGTAGCCTGAATTTGAGTTTGATGGGGAGCTCCAGCCCTACCGTCCAACTTCGAGCCATCCGTGAACAGGTTAACGAGGCCCTGTCCCCAGGTGTTGCCCCCGGTCCACTCCTCCCTTGGTGGAATATGGGTGGAGAAAGTTCCACTTGGACTTAGCGAAGGCACACACTGGTCCGTCGACGAGGGGATGAACTCAAAGTTTCTGAGGATGCTTGAGTGCCCATATGTGAGGTTGAGCTTATAGCCCAAGCCCCTCAGTCTGATTGCGGTACGAGCAGCGGCAATTCTGCCTGCGATGTCTATAGGTACCACATTTAACATTACATTAAGCGCCAGAGTAGGAGTAGTTCGAAGCGCCCCACTGATTCCAATGAGTGCAGACCTCTGGACTCTCTCTAGCTTTTTAACTGATGTCGTCCTCTCCAGTGAGTTCCACCAGACAGTGACTCCATATAACAGAATTGGCTTTATTATGGTATTGTAGAGCCAGAATACAACTCTGGGCGAGAGGCCCCACCTTTTGCCAATTGCGCCTTTGCACCCATACAAGGCGATTGTTGCCTTCCTTACTCTCTCCTCAATGTTGGGCTTCCACGTCAGCTTACTGTCAAGGATTAGACCTAGGTACTTCACCTTGTCAGAAAGCACCAGCGGAGCGCCCCCCATCTCACCTGCCGGCGGAGAGAGACGCCGCCCCACTCTGCCACGACCGTTCTGTCGCTGAGCATTCTGTAGATAAATCTGGAAAGGTCGGCTCCGACCCCCAGCCTACCCAGAGCTTTCGTGATTGCCTCCGGGAGAACGTTAATATAATATATTAAAAGCCCCCTCAATGTCGAGGAAGGCGCCAACTGCGAGTTCTTTCAGATATAGAGATTCCTCAATATCTTTAACAATTGTGTGCAGAGCAGATTCCACTGATCTGCCCTTACAGTAAGCATGTTGGGTATGCGACAAACGCCCCCGAGGAATTTCGCTTCTTATGTGTAGGTCACTCAACCTCTCAAGGGTTTTCAGCAAGAAAGATGAGAGACTGATTGGCCTAAAATCCTTAAGGGAGACAAAGCTTACAGCTAATTTAGCCGCTACTCAAAGGACTTCAAAGATCCGCAAACTAGGAAACTTCTCTACAAGTCTTTAGTTCGTTAAAAACTTGAGTTTACCTCTATTAAATTTGATTAGTATTAATATTAGTAAAGTTCTTCGTATTCAAAATCCATTTTAGCTCCATGTGATAACACCCGTGACTCTTTAACCAGCCTTTAACCAGAGCACCAGAGTATAATAATATCTCAAAATAAAAATTAATATTGATTTATTTATCTCGAATTTTCCATTGGACGCTCTGTACCGTTAGTTTATATTGCCCTTGTATGGGATATGTTATTAACATTTACATTATTAGTACGTAAGATTTTACTTATACATATATCTCTAGTGTGTATGGTAAGTCAACATCAATTGAATTGAAAATGAAATGTATGACTACTTTTAGGTATTATCTTCATGTTTAACCTCTCTTTCAGATGTACATCGATTATAAAGGTATAATAAATCCTTCAGGTCGCAATGCTAAATCGCTCCAAAATAATAATTATATCAATTATAAAAACGCATAACTAATTAGTTGAATTTTCAAGGTGTCCATTTGGAAGAAGGTAAAGAGAGAGTTGAACTATTTCTCTTTCATATTTTTATAAAACCGGAAGAAGAACGAGATTGCGGTATGCATTACTAGATACAAATATGTGACTGTAAGTATGTATTTTTAACATATGTGTATATATTTTTTTCAAAATAATTCATTTGGAAATTTCAAAGATATTTCTCAAATGAGTAAGTAAACATTTTAGCATCTCTTTTGTTCTATATCCATATTAATAGCATGCAGTGGGTATAAATATTTAAAAACATTTTTTGAGGAATGAAGTCCTTGGCAACTTTCAAGTGCTTTGAAAATTTAACTGAAAAATAATAAACTGATAATGTAGCATTACGATATAAAATCTATAGTTTCCCGTGTATGTGAAATTCTTACTGGATCGCAAATAAGTATCCTCTTGTCGCACGGTATTATATTTACTTCGCAGAATTTTCGTTATATTATGTTCATATATAATATTATTCTCGTTTCTTTATGGGTAATATTTTATGGTGTATGTCATGCCTTTCAAACATACGTATTTATGTAAATATCCATATTTTACATCGCTTTGTATTGGCTTGTTTGTTTTGATTTTATTATACTTTTTGTCAATGAATAAATTGCATAGTACAGAAATCGTAAGTTAGCACTTTGGCACATTTAATTATTCTCTATTTGAATGCTAAATGCTTGATGACTGTCAACAGTTGGCGCTTTGGTTACGCTCTTTCAGCCAAGTACCACAAAAATATATTTTCTAGACTAATGAATCATTTCGTCATCATTATTTAATTGAAGTATAGTAATAGAAAGGATTAAGGTGCTATTGTGATGTCACTTTTTAAAAAAGGGAATAGATAAGATAGACAGGATACATAGAATTACATACCTATTTTTTCGTTGTTATGAATCGCCAAAGTTGTGTTATTATACATAGGTATGAATATAATGTGAATAAATATAACAATGTAATAAAGCGAAATAAGAATATATGAATAAATAAATAATATAATAAATGTAAAAATAATATGAATATGTGTCCCATATTCATACGACTTTGAAGAAAATACAAATTGGAGAGCTTTAAAATGTGAGGCATCTGCTAGCAATTACGAATTCGAATGAACTATTCACAGATCAGTCTTCGTGTTTGGCGAATAGTTGTATACCTCGGTCTTGGTGCACGGATCATAACCGACAACTTCAACGAACTATTAAGTGTCCAGTTTATTTGTGTTTACCGCCAATTCGAAAGTAGTTTTGATGAATAAAATTGACCAAAAGCACCATTTCCGCCAGTTGCAAAAATGAAACTGGAGAACTGTTACCGAGGCATGGAAATTAATCGAGAACGAAGCTAAGCTCACCCCGATCTGTAAAGTTGCTCGATGATGATTATAGCTCGAAGATGTGAAGCCATTATATCCAATGGAGGTGACTATATATTTTATTGAACTCATTGCGAATAATAAATAGTTTAAGTTCATACAATGCAATTTGTTAGAATCGTATTCGTTTCGTCGAAATAGTTTCTAAGTGATACGGTGATGCTTTTATTAGACGGACTTTATACATATATTGATTGTTGACTTTTTGTATGTGCTAGTCAAGTTTGGTTATTTCTATTTATATAATGCGTTTGTTTTGCTCTCCACAATTCATTGCTGCTGTATATTTTGGTTCTTGCTTCGGCTCACGCCGCACGTACGTATGTGATGTATGTATGTTTGTATAGTCGTCTGTCGTGCATGCGCAACAATTTAGAAGAGCATTTTCGATTTGAGTGGGTGCTGATGCAGGCAAAGCTAATAAGGAGACACAAAAAATTTGCAGAAGCGTAAATTAGTTTTATTGTATGTATTTCTCGGCTGATAATTACACTAAGCTTACTATATAATTTTTTGTTAATCATTTACTTCTTTTATATGCCTATGTGCAATACTCCTTTTAAAAAATTTCCTAAAATTAAAATAAAACGAAGAAAATAATTTTAGTCATCATTAAATGTTGGTTTCGCATGTATTTTTGGTTGTAGCTAAATTATTTAAAAATACGTCCATCCAGTCGCAACAGTTGAGTTCGATTGATAGCAGGGTAAGCGGACGATAATTAATTATCAGTAATCAATCAAAAGAGGTATGTAAACGAAATAATTAACCAACAGTCAACCGAAGCAGACAGTAAGCCAGGCGCGCGCTCAAACGTGGGGGGCAGTCCTGTGCAGGCCAGTATGTTAATGAAAAATGCCAAACATTCTAAAGCAAGTAGTTACTCCAGCAAGCTATTATGTGCCTGAAAAGGTGAATGAGTGACCGACTACAAACGGGTCCAATATTTCACTGCCTGGTTTGTTTATTTGTTTTGGTAATGAAGCTCATTTCCGTTTTAGTGTATTTTAGAAAAGGTAACAAAAAACTTGAGATCGAGTAAAATTGAAAAACAAAGTAAAAATATGAAACAATTTTAGAATGTGTTAATGTACAAATGCTTAAATGCAGTAATACTCAAAGTTAAACATATATTTTTCTTAATACTAATTAATGTCTTCTATAATATTCAGTTAGGATTGTATACTTACTGCAAGTTGATAGTTGAATGATTGCAGTGGGTCTTTAACTGAATAAAAAATGAATAAATTTTGTCATAATACGAATTTTTCTTTTACTCCTTGATTGACGCGATAACTGCTTAAGCGATTTTGGCCAAGTTTAAAAGGACGAGCCAGTCGTTTCTTTCTCGTGCTAACCGATGCCAGTTGGATACAACGAGTGAAGTCAAGCCCTTTTCCACCTGATCTTTTCAATGCAGAGGAGGACTTCCTCTTCCTATGAAACCACCAGCTGGTACCGCATCGAATACTTTCAGAGCTGGAGCACTTGTATCCAGTCGAACGACATGGAATAGTGTCACAGTGGAAGCACCTGCGTATGATGAGAATCTTACAGAGTGTGAGATTTGTTCGTTGAGGGAGGACATAACTACTCAATTGCGTTCTTAGTCCAAAGTAGCATTTGTTGGCAAGAGAGATTCTCTCTTGGATTTCAAGACTGCTACCTAAGTAAACGAAGTCTTTTGCAACTTCAAAATCATAACTATTTGTTTGATGACAGGATATGCTTCGCTTTGTCTTCGTTCACCACCAGACCCATTCGGTTTGCTCCTTTATTCAGCTTGGGAAAGGCAGAACTAAGAGCGCGGTTGTTGAGATCGATGATGTCAATTCCATCTAGCAATTGTTCGTTCTTATAAAAAAAAGTGTTGGTATTGAGCAACGTGCGAATACTGTTTTAAAATCGACAAAGGGATGTTGTGTGTCGATTATTAATTGATGCCTCTCTTAAAAAACTTGGCGTATTGTGAAAATGTGGTCGATTATGGATTTTCCAGGTCTACATCCACATTGATAAGGCCCAACCTTATATGGGATATTTAGATGAGAAATTCAAGACAATTGCCGGTCCACTGTTCTTATAGATTGGGCAAAGCACACTTAACTTCAAATCGGAAGGTATGTTTGCATCCGACCATATTTTGCACAACTCCTCGCTGCCACGTTTGGGTAGCTTAGCGGATAGTCTGTCGGCTTCCGCGGCTTTGTTCTTCTTTAGCCGCGTTATCGCTATTCTCGCCAAGTCATGGTCGGGTAGCGAAACGACAGTCCCGTTGTCAACGATTGGGGGAACAGTATCTGTAAATTCTTTCTGACATGCGCGGTTCTCACTATTTAGTTGTTCGAGAAATGTTTTCTCCATATTTGGTCGTGTTTCCTATCAGCCAGCTTTTCAACTCTCGCTTCTTGTTTTTCTATTTTTCCACTCCCGGTAACGATCTCTCACTGCTCGCGTTGCGCCGAGGTAGAGTGGCAGAGTGATATTCCTCGTCGTATTAATTCCTTTTTCGGGCTCCCGAAATCCGATTACTTCATCTTCGGCTATGGTACGTGAAATGTGGCTCCTTGCTGGTGCATGCCAGTCTGTTGAGCAGTACTCTCTGAAAGCATGAGTGAGAATCTTCTCGTGGTCTGTTGCTATTGCAGTTCTTCGATGTGGAACATTCTTTGCGTAGTTAGATGTACATTTTGTGCTGCACAGAGAAGTGCGACTGTAATAAGATAATGTCGAGTCGATGTTGGGCCCACGAATCGTACTTTCATTTAAAACACTAGAAGCATGTCTTCCATCTATCGCACAGGAGCTAACCATTTAGCTTTATTGCATTCTTATGTGCTTTAATATGGTAGTGCAGACTACCATTTTTCGGGACACGGCGAAGTCGACCATCCTCTGTCCGTTATCGGATATTTGGTCATATAGGCGGATTTTCCCTTGTTCCTTGGTCCTGGTTCACCCTGTCATTGAAGTCGCCAAACACGACTTTTATATCGTGGCAGAGGTAACGCCCGGAGGCCTGGAATTTGTGAGCTGCTTGAATCATATGCAAAAGAATCGTCCAGGTCAGGGAATGGTGATTAGGGACTTTTCCCACTTGCGTAGACTTCTACACATGGCACTATATTCAAACGGAATTTTACTAATATAATTCAAAACATATTCGTAAATTTGGACAAAAAGTTAATAATAGTTTTAACAAAAGTTATGGAGCAGTATGGGGAAGTTAATTTCGAATAAGGTGGCTGTTGTGCTAGGTAGAATAGGTCCTTCCTTAGTTAATCCAAATACTCTCATTTACTTGTGCACATGGTGTTTCTAATTGGAGTGAAAAAAAAACAAAAAAGTTCAAAATATTTAGTCTAAGCTAGCGTAATTTTCAGTGCGCCCACCATTGATGACCCACTTTCATAATACATTTCAATGCATTTGGTCTACGATAAAATAATAAATAAAAATGTTTACCAAGATTTCGTATTCAATTCAATTCGAATTCAACTGCTGTAACAATTTATATGTTTTACTAAAAGAACACCCTATAAAATCGCTTGGCATACCCATATGATTTGCCGAGAGTTCATTCATTAAATGGCTAATTTCTAAAATGTACAATTGAGAGTCTCTCAATGAATAAGCGAAGAAAAGCATAAATGAATATTAAATGCGAATGGGAATGACCGAGTTTAGAATTGTGGGTGCGTGGTTCATTAATACCCGTACAAGTAATATATATGTATGTTTATACCTACATATGAATGCATTTACATATCTAATGCGCATACTTTTGTTTTGTTCTAATCATGATTACTTTTGGTAGACGCCAGTACCACCGTAATGTATAAATTAAATAATAGTGCGCTGTATGTGTTAATTTATTAATAAATGTAAAACATTTTCGTTGAGCAAGTTGTGCTGGCCAAAAGCTGTTACACAGTAAGACACTTGGGCAGCCTAACAGTGCTTTAGATTAAGTGCTAAAATATTTAATATTTAAAAGTAATTAAATTAATATGCGCAACAACAATTCGAATATTGGTTTTCGTAATACGTATTCAACAAATTTTCTGTTCTTAGAAAAAAGTGTGTTTTACACATTTGCTTACATATACTCGTACATTAATATGCTCAGATAATATTTGTTTATTTAAACTGTGTGCATAAATGTATTTTTGTATAAAATATACTTATGATATGATTTTGTAATTTTAAGCCTGAAGGTGATTCCAGTTCCGGTGTTAAAGGATGAGCCCCTTTATGATCCCTTTTGCATTTCAGCAGATCTTGAAAATTCTATTTAGATTAGTTTCAGGAGTTGAATGAACCGGCATGCTTCCTTATTCCTGAAAACCTACTTATAACTATGCAATACATAATGCATACGAGTACACTACATACTCTGGTACCGCTATCCAACCTACGTCGAAATTACAAATTGGAACCTTCTCAAACATATTTCGTTTATTATTTTAATCTTGATGCTTTCCATTTCAATTCAACCGGGTTAAAAATTTTTTATTTAAGAAAAAAGAAAAAAAATTTAAATTTTTTCGAAATTCAATATTTCAAAAAGTGTATCTTTTTTTTTATAACTTTTTCCAAATCAAGGGGACACCTCAAACTTCAATTAAGCTGAATGCCCAGTAGCTAAAATGAGTTGTTTTTGAGTAATGAATTTTTGAGTAAAAAACCTGTTTCGCACTTTTTGTTTTTTGCAACATAAAAAATTTTCAACTACTTTTTTGCAATTGTTTCTACATGAAGTCGCTCGTGTAAGTAATGACGATCATTTTGAACCCAGAATCATTAAAATCGGTTCGTTTTCGACTAAGTTATGAGCATTAAAAAAAAAAAATTGTTATATAATGAAAAAAATCGATAAATCTTTAAACAAATTATTTTCGGGCGAACAAAAAAATACGTGTCTCATTATTTTGACCAGAGATCAATATATTTGAGTTACATCGAAATCGAAGAACATGTCCCGAATAGCTCGGTTGAATTGAAATGGAAAGCATCTCTTGTTTTATTAATATTAAATCAAAACGTTGTTGATTTAATTCAAGGTATTTCAAAAGTGTGACCGGTTTAAGACTTGGTTCGATGTAAGCATTGTAATCCTTTATTTTTACTCTGTTGGAAAATGCAATGGGATCACAAAACCGGTCAGGTTAAGGAAGAACCTTTAACATAATATTATATTATATAATAATCATACCTAAATATGAAACTTCATTGATTTCATACTCCTAATATTAACCTCGATTGTCTTAGGTCACTTACATGTGGAGATTGTTTTTTTATTCAAACAATCATCTACTCGTCGCAGAAGCGAAAATAAACCAATTATGCCTTATCTGCATACATATGTATATACCTACTAATTTGCCACTTTAATTATGACTGATTTCTAGCCAACTAGCAGTGTCCGATGAACATGAATTTATCGTTGGTGCCAATTAAGGACTCGGTCTCAGTCCCCCAGTTTCACTATCTCGTCAAAGATTACTAAACTTCAAATTACTCGGGTGAATGGACATATAATAAATATGTGTGTAGGTATTAGCCGTTTTAATTTAGTACGTGGGCAGCTACAATAATTGTTGTGCTTTGTTGTTTATATTCTTTTTAAACTTCCACATATTTACGAATTAATAAAAATTTAAATGTTTATTTCAGATAACATTTTTTGTCTTATTTTGCCTTGCCCTATTCTGCTTTGTTTTGTAAGTTATAGGTACGTCTATTTGCTATTTCGCTTACAGCTGATTTTTCAAACTTTGCTCAAAGTTATTTACATTAAGTTGCATTTAAATTATTTAAATTTTATCAATTCATCATTTTACACACTCGTTTTTGTGTTTGTGTATGCATAACCGGAGTATTAGTTTAAAAAAGTCGCTCGCAGGCATTAATTAGCCATTGGCATTATTAATAAAACGTAATTGAGTCTCTGGTGACGCAAATTAATTGAAAAACGTGATTTCGATTCAAGTATTAAGTACCGAGATAAGTGAAATATTTATAGATAATTACTTATATATAATGGGGTTTAAAAAATACGATATTTATAAGATAGTGACAATGAAAAACGGGAAACTTGTTTGGAACAATGATTTGTATTTGAAGTCGCATAAATAGCAGCGCTGCGAGCACCATTAATGGTTTCTCTTATTGAAAATTAGTATATCTACATGTACGAGTATACAGCATTAAAAAGCATTTACAGGCTATATTTATGTGAGGAGCGGTTGTAGTTTTAATTTTCTTTTTATTATATATAGCTATGACTTTTGAAAACATGTCAATGAATTTGTATATTTAAACGCGTTTTCCATCAATCGATGTTTCATATTAGTGACTGAAAAAATTTGAAGCAGGAGGCCAGAGAGTGTCATGCTGAATTCGAGGGTTGCGTCTAAAGACTAGAGCTGGAACGAGCTTTTAGAAAAATGATCAAGAAACTAAAGAGTGAAGAAACTAGATGAATTCGACATTAAAAGAAAGTTTCCACAGTGAAAACAGATTGTAGACATTATTGTGATACAAAATTAAAAAAAAAATATTCATGCTTTGTATTCAAAATGATTTGCTTTAACTCACAGTCAAATTGGTTTCATTAGTTTCAGCACAAAACATAATATTAGGTACATTTTTACATTGAAGACTTATTCTAAATTATTATATAATTAATAAAGTGTCATCTATCGTCCACAACACTAAAGCGTCTGGCTCGTCTGGGGCCTGATTTTTCCTTTGGGGAGCCTGATTTTTGATTAATGATAAAAAAAAATTTGATATTAGCTCTTTGTTCGAAACTCAATTTTGTACCGATGACACAAACATACTGACACTTTAGCGCAATAACTGAACCGAAAGTCACCAAGCTTTCACTGGAAGTCAGCTAGGAATGTAACTTCCAACGCACTAACTCATTAAAATGATAGCGCCATCAAAAACATTTTTATGACGCCAGTCTTGTTTATTTTGGTCTTCACCTTGTACTTATATAGTGTAGAGTTCTTGAAAGTGGTTACCCGCGTACGTGAAGGATGTCATAATGCTTACCACATACTTGTATTACCTAGGATCAGTAAAATGCTTTTTTTAACGATTTATTCTATGATACTAGATAATTAAAATAAAATGTGATTTATGTACTCCATGTATTGCTTCATTTACTCTCAATCAATGCGAATATGTATGTATGTATGTAAACTTTAAATGGTTTAAAAATTCCGACCGATCGAAGTAATTTATTTATATTATATAAGCCCGGCCTTAATTTTAGATAAACATTTTAATTTCTTAGATATTTTAACTAAACATTGTCCGTCGTAACACCAAAAAGTAAGTAACCAAAGACAAATGTGTGACAAAAAGTGTAAAAGCCATTTTATACATATATACATTAATACGTATATATATAGCGAAATAAATAGAGCGAAAAAAGTTCACCTAAATTAGAGATACATTTTTCTTGGAAAATCTTATTGATTTTATTTTGAACTTTTACCTAAATTTATTGAAAGGGAAATCGGTTAAAAATGAGTGATAATTTTTTGCTTATTAAGTTTGATAGGATTTTGTCCAAAAGATGCAATTGTGAAAGGAATCTGCTTGCTTTTTATTCAAAATCTTATAAGATAAATTAATGAGGATATCCCCTTATTTTTGCTAGAATCTTATTCAATTTATTATTAAGGAACATTTTTATTTTTAAAAGAGCCCATTTCATTAAAATTTTGCCATTAACGTTAGTAGGACTCTTTTTCTTATATACATGTTTATAAAGGACGTAGGTTGTGCAATAAAGGCCGTATTTTAACAAGTGCTTAAGTTCAAGAATCGATTCGTAATATGTACCTATGTATTTTGGATGTTACTAGTGCATGTTGGTCGATGTTCTAAAAGGACTTAACTAATATTGAAACTTTGGGCGGCGAACTGTGAGATTGTGACACATTGATAAAAATAGTCTAAATTTTTAGATTTTGTAAAAATTTTATGCAAGTGTAAGTAATTACAACTGCCCAGGTACAGTTTTTTTGTGCATAATTTATACACATACATAGATATGCATATATAAATATATGTATATTGCATTGAATATTTTTTTTTGGAATTTTGGTGGTGTAACGCACGTGTTTTGTTTCTTTTCCGTAACTTTTGATGAGCTTATTTTCTTTAAAAAATTGGTGATATAACTTTTGTAGAAACGGAGTGCGGAGTTAATTCCTTTTTCGTTCTCGAGAAAACTAAAATGGACGATGTTGAAAGATTGTTTAATAATATAGATTGGAAGCAAAATACTTCGGAGAGCGTATAAAATTTAAGTCGGATTTGGAGTGGCGGAAACAAAAGGTAAGATATTTATTTTAATTTTGAATAATCGAATGAATCCTTTCCTTTTTTAAGGCTTTTTCATATATGTGCGACCAGGATACTTTATCGGCAAACAGCAGAATTCTTGATTGGCTCAAAAAAATATCTAACGATTTGTCCTATGTTGAATTCAGAGAATCCACTCCGCGGCTTTATTTTGCTTCTCAAAATTCTTACAAGTATTGTATATTTGTTAAAAAAACAGTTAAAGGTCAAATTTTTTTTACTTTTCAAATTGTTTAACTTTACCCATTACGTTGTGGACAACTCTATTGCCTTGGGTCGTAAATGCAATATTTGATATGAAATAGTACGTGAATGAAATTGTAGTTATATTTCATAGAAAAGACAAGGTAATTGCACGAATTTGATGATTATTATAGAAAAATTAGAACTAAACCCTTATTCTTATGTATATCTTAGTTATAAGGCCCAAGCAATATTGCAAAACCGACGCTTAATTATTTACCTATAAGATTTATCAGAATATGAAGTATAAAAATTATAAATAAATTAGTGAAAGAAAGCCTCCGATGCTAGCGCTGCACTACTTTTAGTTTGTATAATAATTTTATTGTTATGTAAACCTTTATAAAATAAAATAAATAAATATATAAGTAATTAAGCTTGTTATAATTACAAGTAAATGGTGTTTAATTAAATAAAACACAATTAAAAAAACAGTGTCATATTTATTTTCAGAAAATAATTCACTTGAATAAATTTAGGTGGGAATAATTTGACATTGGAAAGATTCGTCGGTTAATTAAAATTGAGAGGAGATTCTAAAGAAAACAAAGATTCCTTTCTTAATTAAGTTAGCTTTTATTAAAAGATGTTTATCTCAATTCAACGGTTTACCATCTCAATTTTATTATGGGAGGTTGAATTAGTTTTAAAGGTGACACACAGATGGCGCTATTTATCACTTTATCGCGTTGGCAATACTGAATATATATTCATGACAAAGCCTCATCCCTAGGCTTTGTTTATCAGTATCTGTCATTTCGCTGAAGTATAAACAACGCAGTGTTTTCGTGCTCCGAGTATGTCAACTTTCATGCCGTCGAAACGCAATTTGCGAGAAGCTTTGCTTTTCTGCTTCAATTTGAAAAAAAAATACAGCCCAAGCCCGTGAATTGCTGCAGGAGGCCTCCCCAGACCATACTCCGTCGATTTCAACATGTGAGTACTGGTTTCGACGATTCAAAAGTGGTGATTTTCACACCGAAGACAAGGAGCGTCTTGGCCAGCCCAAAAAGTTCGAGGACGCGGAATTGGGGGAATTGGTAAACGAGGACTCGTGCCAAACCCAAGAAGAGCTTGCTGAATCATTGGGCGTTGATAAATCAACCGTTTGCAAGCGTCTAAAAGCGATGGGAATGATCCAAACGCAAGGACATTGGGTCCCGTACGAGTTGAAGCTGCGCGACGTCGAACGGCGACTTTTTACGTGCGAATTGCTGATCGAGCGACAAAATCGGAAGGGTTTTTTGCATCGGGTGGTGACTGGCGACGAAAAATGGATCCACTGTTAACCCAAAACGCAAAAAATCATGGGGTTTGCCCGGCCACGCATCAACGTCGACGGCCAAGCAGAATATTCACGGCAAGAAAATCATGCTCTGCATTTGGTGGGATCAGGTCGGCGTCGTATATTTTGAGCTGCTCCAACCGGGCGAAACAATCACGGGGGATCGTTACCGACTGCAATTGATGCGTTTAAGCCGGGCATTGAAAGAAAAACGGCCGGAAACGGTAAAAAGGCACGACAAGGTTATTTTGCAACATGACAACGCTCGGCCGCATGTTGCTCAACCTGTCAAAAAATACCTTGGAACGCTTGGCTGGGAAGTGTTACCCCACCCGCCGTATAGTCCAGACATAGCTCCCTCCGATTATCATTTGTTCCGGCATATGAGTCTCGATTTGGCGGACCAGCGGTTCTCCTCGTACGAGGCTACCAAAATATGGGTTGAGTCATGGATAGCCAAGCAGCGGCCAGAATTTTGGAGAAACGGCATCCGGAAATTGCCCGAAAGATGGGCGAAAGTTGTAGCTAGCGATGGCCAATACTTCGAATAAAATATTTTGTACCGTTTTTTCATAATAAAGCCCCAAATCTTCGAAAAAAACCTTTAAAACTAATTCAACCTCCATAGAAAGGTCCTTATCTCTGTTTTAGAGGTTTTTTTACTAGATTTTATTGAAAATACAAATTCATTCATAATAAAAAAAATCAAAGAGAAATGCGCTAAGTTTTGTTCAGTTTTACAGACCATTTTGGGCGATCTCTTCGCTCTGTGTACACATACACAAGTACACAAGTACAGTTCAATACATGTCTGCAGTCAAACATTTACATTTAGATAATTATTCATACATATGGACATACATGTGTGTGTATGTTCAGCTTCTCGGTTCTTTGTGATTATATTTTATTACATTCGCCCGTTGTTTCAACTCTTCTATTTTCTCGAATTATTTATGACATCGCTTCAGCCTCTTTTGTTTAAAATTTCTAAAATTTCATCGCTCGTTGTAAATATGTAAGCGTTGTATATGTGTGCAGTATTGTGCAAAACTTAGGAGCCTTTGTTACTAAAACAGCAGATTTCCTACTAAGGCTTCTATACTAATAATAATAAAAACAAGAAGTTAAATTCCGTTCGGGCCAAACTTTATATACCCGCGCACATTCTAGTAAAATCTGGATATTAGATTTAGAATCAAACTCAACGACAATGAAAGTTATAACGTGAAAGATCCGGCGAACGGACACAAATTTTGTCGTTCCATATAAAAAGTCGTGGTGTACTAAGTGTCAAGCGGGCGGGAAGATGTGGCTAAATCGACTTCTCTCATCATTCTGAATATTTTGGAATACAAGTATCTATATCTACCTCGACTCCTTTTTTTGTTGCATTCAGCTGTTATGTGAGCAACATTATGCTACCCTTGGTCACAAGAGCGCGCGGTTATAGAATAACAATGTTCAAGTCAAACTGTTCTTTCAGTTTGGCCTGTGTGTCTGGACGTTGCCCTACAAATGAGGGCCAAGTTTTTAGACAGTTTGAAATGCAAGTAAACAAGAAAACCTGGTACACATATTACTCTTTGTCTAAGATAGTTTGGTATGGGTATTGAAAATGGGCGAAATTAGTGAATAACCACGCACACCTCTCATACAACATAAATTAATAAACAAAAAAAAACACTAGATATCTGTTATAAATAAAGCAAATTTTCTAACAATTGGTACGAGTGCAAACGATGAATCCTAAAAAAGGAATACGATGAAGTCAAGTGGGCAAGGTCTAGCCCACTTTTGAGTGAAAGCGTGTACCTGGTTAACAATTTAACAAAAATGCCAAACTTGGTATACGTGTTGCACCCCACCTCATTGGGATTAGGCATACATATTATTGAGATCAGACAAAACCCTATTCACTTTTCATTTGTTAAGCCTGAGTTACCTTTCATTGCCTTTTTCATTCCGAAATTTTCCATAGCTCACAAGCAGCGACTAGACGACTCGAAGACGTTTAAAACGCACACCGGTAGTAGATCTTATAGAGATCGAGTATATAGTAAAATGCTTTCCTAAAACAAGTTAAATTATCAAGTGAGAATTGCTTTCAGCGCTTTAAGATAGACATACGAACATACATCTAATATGTACATATTTTATTATATATATATAATTGGCGCGTACACCCTGTTTTTGGGTGTTTGGCCGAGCTCCTCCTCCTATTTGTGGTGTGCGGCTGTTCACAAATGGAGGGACCTACAGTTTAAAGCTGACTCTGAACGGCAGATATTTTTTATGAGGACCTGTTTCATGGCAGAAATACACTCGGAGGTTTGCCATTGCCTGCCGAGTGGCGACCGCTTTTAGAAAAATGTTTTTCTTAATTTTTTGATCTTTCACCGAGATTCGAACCGACGTTCGCTCTCTGCATTCCGAATGGTAATCACGCACCAACCCATTCGGCTACGGCGGTCGCCTAGAGAAATTTAAAAATGACTTTGTTGGGTTTCCAACAGGACAGAGGAAGTGAAATATTTTTTAATTTAGACAAACTACTTCACTAACAATTTAAATTGCATATCTTCATATCTATCTAGGAAAGGTTGCTCGAGATTTGCACAATACTGTATAATATAGAAGAATGCCGTTAGTTGAAAGAGGTAAACAAAGTAAAATAGGTATTTTCTTAGTTGCGCTTGTGTGTCTCCTTAAAAGGGCATAAAAACTACCTTCATTACTACAATCATCAGCCGCCCAAAATATTTGTAGCTGTGGTAAAAAATAGACGAACAGAAATTGTAAAAAGAGCTAAACAAAAACTTATCCGCTAGATACAAATTTCATCTTTTAAATCCGCCTATTCGAAGCGATCATATTACTCCACTTAAAGCTGTTCGGTCAGCGTTGTTGATGTCACTGCGTTCCAACCTTTGTCTGCCGTTGTTGCTGTGAGTTTTGGTAAATATCACAGCTTGTTTAATAAATTTCAGTAAGAGCCAACTTGTCGCTGTCTTTGTTTTGTCGATTTCGTGCCGCTGCTGTTAGCTGTTGCCTAAGCGCCGAATTTGACCGCCTGTGTATCAATACTGATCACACCCAGCCCTGCGTTTAATCGGACTTGTTTTAAATTGTTGTTTGTGTAATTTTTAATTTTGTTGATCTCATCCATAGCGTTTTATTCATCAACTGGCCAAAATCAAAGTTGATGTTAAACTCTTCGTTCATTTCAAGCGTCTGCTCCGTTTAAGCCCTTTGTCCACTTTGCGTCTTCATTCCGTGTATTCAGCATTATATGTAAGATAATGACCAACTATCGACCTGTTGCTAGCCAGAAAAGTCAGATCTACATTTTTTATGCAAATGTTGTGGTGTACTAGACTGTCGGTAAGCATGGAGCGACATTTTAGATCATAATTTAGATTTGGAAAAAGTGCGTGCATATACGAATATGTATTAATTTTTTTTAACTTTAACTTTATCGATAGTATTCCAATAAAAAAAAAACTTTGTATTAAGACACGTTTGGCGAAGTCTCCACAAACGCGTTGTTAACTATTTCTTTATTTTTTTTTTTATTTTTACTAAAGCTTTTAGTTCTACGTTATTTTTCTCTTATATCCGCGCGCACTACTGCACTAGAGTATTATATATGTTATATATCATTTGTTTACATTGTTTTTCAAAGCCTGAGAAAGTTGTAGGGATATGAATCAGAAAGTCATCAATGACGAGGGGAATCGATTTAGCGAAGTCTGTCAGTCACAATGACTCGAGGATACATTTAAGTAACTGAACGAACTTTTATGCTCCATCCATATTGCGGCCTTTAAAATTTTTAAAACTTTTAATAAATAGTGGCAAACCACGTTTATAAGAAAACACGCTGACATACCCCTCTTTTTGGTATATGAACTTAATTAAAAAACTTTATTTATTTTAGGTTAGGTATGTATCAAAGTGCATCAGTTATGGTCCTAAGTATTTTAGTAGTAGTTTCCTTAGATTACTTTTTGCAGCAGTGTCCCAAACCTCGATTCCATATTTCCAAATCGAGGCAATTGTCGTTCGATATATTTTGAAACGATTTTTAACTTCATTACGTTTTTTTGTATGTTTTTGTATCTTTATGAGATACCATTAGGACTGCGTCATCTGCAAAAGTTGCAATCATGCTGTATTCTCACTTCGGCACTGGTAGATCGGCCGTAACGTCCTTAATTTTATGAATCACTCTATGAACCTGCTGGATTGTTGAATGATTTCTTCTGAATCCAAATTGGTGATGGGGTATCAGCTTCAAGCTTGTTATAATTGAGTTTATCGGATAATTGCGTTAACTTATAAACGTAGTGGATTCGGTTTTACATATATAACTGTATTTTTAAAATTTACGAAATGAGTTAGCAGTCTCGAAAACTTTCATAAGCCCGTATGAAGAAGAATTTTTTATTTTCATCTAAAAGTAAAGAATCAACTTTGAATGCTACGTGGAAATAAAAGTCTGTCACCAATTACTATTTTTTTAATATACGGTGACAGAAAGTAAGTCGATACAACATTATCCAACAAAAATAATGTAATATTAAACAATATGAAACAAATTTTTTATCAAAGTAACACTTAAAATATTCATTTGGCCTCGACGTAAACTCCTTTAGAGCGAATGCACGGGATCATACTTTGTACTTATACTCAGCAACGTGCGATAGTTTTTGTATGCACTTAATTTGTGTAACTTACTAATAATAAAAAGCCAATTTGCATTATAACGGAGCAGTATCTAGATATACACATATGTCCTCATAAGTAAACACAGTGGAGATCAAGAAACAGAGTGCTGACGAAAAATCGTAGTTATTTCCCCCTTGTGTGGCCATACGTTTTTCGGTTTTCCAGTAACTCTAAAGTACAGGGTAGCCCATGTTCGACCGATCCATCTGGCAACCCTGTATCTTTTGACAGATACGTCAGATCGCTTAATGACATACCGCGTTGGAAGCGTCAGTCCAAGTAGATTTTTACCATAGAACAGTACACGACACGCGTTCCCAAATTGTTGAAATTTACATTCAACAAAAGAAGTCAAAAAAAGAAGAAGAAGAAAAATGAAGATGTTCAAGTTGTTACCGTCAATCAGGAGCGTTATCGCTATATGATAACCACTTTTGTGATGCCAATTATGCATCAAAAGCGTATGAGGCAGTTCTGGTTTCAACAAGACGGCGCTCCATCACACACAGCTTACACCACAATCGATTTTTTGAAGAAATTGTTTTCTCGTCGTTTGATGTCGAAAAATGGCGATTTTGAGAGGCCACCGCGTTCACCCATTTAACGCCACCTGACTTCTTCTTGTGGGGATATTTAAAATCAAAGGTTTATATTAATAAGCCAAAGACCATAGAAGAGCTCAAGAACTACTTCCGTGAGGAAATAGTCGCTATTCCAGCCGAAATGTTAGCTAAAACTATGGAAAATGCTGCAAAACGGGCACAATACGCCGTAAAGGCTCAAGGCGGCCATTTTAGAGATATCATATTCAAAAAGTGATGTCAACAACTCTACTTGAAGCAAATAAAATGATTATTATCGTCAACATCAAAAAAATTGTGTTTTTCTTTGATTACAACCCAGTACGTGTGAGCTCATATATCCAAATTGCTTGTTAGTATTTATTCGAGAGTTTACTGCAAGCCACTTGCAGCAGAATAAATAAAGGTGGGTGCATTTATTTATGAAAACGAAAAATAAGCGTTAAGAGCAAAATGCGAGTTTTTGAATGACTTTTTGTATGCGATTAATTTTTAAAAATTAGCTGAAACAAATTGAATTTGAAATTGTATCGCGCTCGATCAGATTAACAACTGCCTGACAACCTTTCCACCTCCACGGACTTTAATTACTGCCTCTGCTTACGGATGCCGAAGCAGCTGAACCGTTTGTAAGAAAAATTAAATGGAATACAAAATTTGACAAAATATTAAACGCATTTTCATTCAACTTGTTTTTTGAAACACTGGCTTACACTAGCACATATATCTAAATAATCTCAGCGATCATTTTTAGATAGGCTTTCGGTCACCATCGATTCGACATCACAATTTTGCTGTCTGTATTCCAAAATATTTTGTAATCCCACTTCTCCTTCTTTTTGATTATCACAATAACTGATTTCGCGATTTTGACCGAGTTTAACAAAGCACGCAAGTCGTTTCTTTCTCGTACTAACCGGCTCCAGTTGGATACACCAAGTGAAGTCAAGTCTTTCTCCACCTGATTTTTCAAACTTAGAGGAAGACTTCTTCTTAATCTGCTACCACCAGCTGGTACCGCATCGAATACTTTCAAAGCCGGGGAGTTTGTATCCATTCAGACGACATGATCCAACCAACGTAGCCGCTGGATCTTTAATTGTTTTGCTATGTCTATGTCATCGTAAAGGTCATACATCTTTATCGTGCAAAGGTCCAAAAATGTTCCGCAGAATTTGTGCCTCAAACACTCCAAGTTCCACCTCAGCGGATGTTGTCATCGTCCAAGCTTCTGCTCCTTACGTTAGGACGGGCATAATAAGACCCTTAGAGATTGATTTCGTTCGTCGAAAGAGGACTTTACTACTCAATCGCTTACTTAGGCTAAAGTAGCACTTGACAAGAGAGATTCTGCGTCTGCTGGTTCCTAGATAAACCAAGTCTTTTACAACCTCGAAATCATAACCATCAAAAGTGACGTGGATGCCGATACGCGAGTGCGCTGACTGTTTGTTTGATGATAGGGGGTACTTCGTTTTATCCTCATGCACCACCAGACCCATTCGCTTTACTTCTAATCACGCACCAACCCATTCGGCTACGGCGACCGCCAACGTCATACACACACTCTTCCCCAATAATCTTAGTATCTTATTCATAAGTATATGTAGTAAGTTATGCAATTTTATGTAATTTTATGAGTACATCTGTCATACATATAATGGCCAATGAAGTGCAGAAATCAGCGCAAAATAAAGTGTCAGGTATCATAAAAAGCGATAAGCAAATGCTCTCGGAAAAATAACTTGAGAGAAAAGAGAATGCTATCTAAAACATTAATAGATGTACTCGCACCAATTTCGTTACTTGACGGTTTGTTAATCGGTAATTGGGAAAAAGTGTTTTGCTGTGAGCGACCTTTTCAACTTATTTTTGTTAGTTTGGTAACACTCTTTCGCACCTGTTGATTTGTAGCAATTTCATTATATTATTATATATACAAATAATTTAAAATTAAAAATACCGAAATTCTGGTAAAAGTCAAAGATAACTTTTTCTTTCTTCACTTTTTGATATTTAAAACTTAAACTTTGCGCCAGACCATCGAATGCTAATTTCCAAACAAATGATTGTTATTTTGTCGACCTGATTGCCGATCTTGCCGCCGCGGCCGTTCGTTTTATGCTCTTGGGCTTCGTTAGATTTAAAAAACTAAATATAAGTAGAACTGACAAGTAATGAAGCAACGAAATGGATGTGAAGACCCCTAATGTAAAAACAGTACAAAAATGCGCATGAGCATATGTCTATATTTCTTAGAATTATTGCAATTTGTGCATCCTAATATTTTACAGCACTGTCTATTGAAGAGCCAAAGTTCAGTGTCCGCACCGCTATTTGGAAGCAGCCAAATAATGGTTTTAAAGGCCGTTCACTTCGTTTCAGGTGATTGTGTCCTTTGTGAAATAATAATATACATACACATACTCGTGTATGTGTTGGTACATCAAAGTGAAGTTTGTGTTGCAATGAAACAAATAAAACTTTAAAGATATATAAGAAACTGAAAAGAACACAAGAAGCTTTGAAGAATACTCTGGACGCTGCGTTTTTACAATTGGACGTCCTTACACAAACACAAATTTTATGTAGGAAATCGGCGGAGGTAGAAACTACACGTGTTGGAGACTTCGTCTAAACTCAAATTAAGGTTTGAATCTTACTCTATAATATCAATATTTCAGTTTCCAAAAACACAAAAAAAAAAAAAATTAACAATATTGAATAAAGTGGGATTATCCCTTTACGATCGAATTCCAAATTATTAAACTCTTATTGAGATACACTTTTAAGAATGGATACGAAGGATTTTTGAGATCACTGAATAGAAATTCTATGTTAACTTTTCAAAAAGTTTAGCTAAGTGTAACAAACTGAGCACTCAAAGGTTTTTGGAGTCGTTGATTGCCGTCGTTTTGAATTTTGAACATTTTTTTAAATAGCATGTTTTTATTTACTGAATCGCTTAGAATTAAATTTAGGGCTAACATAAGTTTTTTATTTTATTTGTTTACAAATCTTACACCGGATTTGTAATCAGCCATCCCTAAAACAATGGTTCCAAATTAAATTTAATACCGAATGAGCTGTTTTTGGTTGAAATTGAATGCAAATTCCCAAACTTCCATGAGTATTAACATGTGCTAGGTCTCCTAAAAGTATGTGGAGGTATTCGTCAACCAACTGTAGTGACTGATATCTGGACGTGCCCATGGCAGTCGGTTCTACGTTACCGGAACGACCCGGATTTATATCCGGCCAAGGACTGTCGCTTCAGCAGCATTCCCCATATATGTATGGGGAATGTTTATGCTGCTACAACGACAACTGATATGTGGTATCACAACTTGCGAAAGTATTCTACCAAGCTTTCGGCAATCTGAGTAAATAAAAATTATAACAATAGTGGCTATGGTATTTTTATATTATTATTAGGGCTATCCTTGCTTATTGAATGACATATGTATGTAAGTGCATAGTGCAAGTGCAAGTGCATAGTGCAAGTGCAAGTGTTATTAAATTGTAATCGCTATTTTTATATGATTTCAAAAGAGAATATCTAAATAAAAGTTGTTAAAACCGTTATTGATTCTTGTTTATAAAATACTCACAAGAGTAGTACTCGATACGTTTAGACTTTTGTTTCGATAACCTGGTATGTATACTTTGTATCAGAACGTCTCAAGCATTCGTAATCAAAGCGAAAAAACTATGTATGTATGTATGTACGTCTAGTATGTACGTCTTAGTAATATAAACTCTTGCATACTAGCAGCGCATCGTCAGCGTTAATTTGAATTGAATTCTCGCAGCTTTACAAAGTTATGGTGCAAGAAATACTCTTCGCGCCAACTGTCATTACTCCCCATTGCCCCTTCTACTCACCATTGAATGTACTATTGTGTGTTTTTCCACCTCCCGATCAGTTTGTTATAGTCCATCTTGCCTTCTTGTCTATTCACCTTCTGTATGCGTTCGTATCTGCCACACTCTTATGAGTATTGGTGTCTCAGAACCATGCGGTAAAATTCGGATTGTCGTACAACGAAACTAGTCTTTACAATATTGTTTATGCATTGATTTATTTGGTGGAAATACAATTCCAAATACTCATTACATATTAGATTTTGGAAAGGCACCAGTGACTGTTAGCGAGTCGTGGCAATATGGTATACTTACAGTTTAGAAATTGTTTAATTGATTGAATCAAGCTGATGCACAACGACCTATCCTGGAGCCAATGCTTACTTTCTCGTCCATTACAATTGAAGCATCAGTGTGTTCTTTATTTATTTAATTTCGTATAGAATTTTGTTCTTCGCACATACTTTAATGTGATAGAGTAACGGCAAGTTGAGATGTTGATTGGCATTGCTGAAAATACTATCATCAAAATAGACAGTTGAAAACATTTACTATAGATTGAGTACATTTTGCTACCGCCCCTAAATTGATTTGTTATGCGTTAGACTCGGGATGGTCCCATTTACTGCGGGGTAAGTAGATGCACTACGCTACATGCATACAAAACGCGTTCCCGTTCCAGACAAGACATTTCAGTGTTTGTACGACTACTACTTGTAGGTTGTCGCTCCTTCAGAATACCAAATATGAGTACGCCTAGCTTCCATTTGAAAAAATTTGCCGGTTTGGTGAAAGTATGCTGGTAAAATTTATTTATTTAGTAGAGAGGTTAGGGGGTGTAGGGTCAGGATGGGTAGTCCTTTTATAGCGCATGCGCTCAGCTAGTGGGCCGGTGTAGCGCAGAGTGATGCCAGCTGCAAAAAGTTGAAAGTGCCACTCATAAGGTTGTAATAGCGGTAACGTTATTTCAAGTGATGTTAAGGATATCTATTAATGAAGAAGTCATTAGTTATTAAACATTGAATATGTTTTTCATATAAAGCTTTTTTAAAACGTGTGTTGTGGAGGCCGTGTTAGCCAAGTGGGCTTGTTGGTGGGTACAATTTTGCACTGGAACAGGAAACATTAAATAATAGATCAAGATTTCCGACATTTCTAGCACGAGAAAGCATCTAATGAAAATAATCTTCTTCGTTCGAAAGCGGCATAAAAATGCAACTCTCTGCATTCGTACTATAATATTTAACCACATACACAAATTAAGCCAAACAAAATACGCCCAATTAATTCTACAATAGAAGCTATGTTAAGCTTTTTTCACTCTGCCCTTTATATTCTATGATATAATATATACGAGAGCAGCAGCCTGTTGGGGGTTGGAGGGAACGCGCTGAACTTTTAGTGATGTCAAACATTGCTGACCTTGAAACGATTAGCTATATGAGCTTCAAATCCGAGCTTCTCCTCCTATTAGTGGCGTGCGTCTTGATGTTGTTCAATAAATCGTCTTTTTCAAGGCAGAAATACACTCGGAGATTTGCCATTGACTGTCGAGGGGCGACCGCTATTAGAAAAAACTTGTTCATCACTTTCGTGTTTCAGTGGAGATTCGAACCACGTTCTCCGAATGGTAGTCACGGTGTGGTACTTGGTGGTGGTGGCGAAGGAAGATGAAGGCCTTCTATGTGGATAAACTATTGAATTGACTTAATGATTGTAATCTTACGGCTTGCGAAAGAGGGAGGACAAATTTAGCTAAACTTGGCCAAAAGCGCTTGTGTGATTACTGTGACTATTGAAAAACCGAGCTGTATTTAGAATCTTATGATACGTAAAACAAATGTTATTTTACGGAAATATATTTGGACAAAATCAATCATAGTAGAGGGTACCTGTATTTACTATTATATTATAGTTCCTGTTTTTGGTCAAGTATTGCCTGCTAATTAAATTGTTTTGAAATTTGTATTCTATATTGCATTAAATGATTTAAAGATTACACGCATACATAACGTTTACTGTGATTGATAAAATTTAGCGAAAGCTATTCAAAAATATAAATCAATGAACGTTTATTGTGGCAACTCTAAATTTCCTTCGGAGGATGGGCAGACAGAAAAATGCGTCTGACATATATATATATATCTACGAACACACAAAAAAGAGACAAATGAAAGTTTGTTAAAGGAATGTAAGTGTAAGCCATTAACCATGTCATATATACATATACATAGGAATACATACATATATATGAGTGCATACATATTTACGTTTATTGGTATATGAAGAGCCGAGGCACACTTTTTACCCATAGATGATATCAGTTGTTTGTTGCTCGCCGCTCACGTACATGCTTACATGCATACATACAATTTGTTACATTAGGGTGGGCCAACTTATCACAAAAAGGAAAACTCAGCAATTTACCAAAAAACTCATCAGATAGATGATAAACAGATAGAATAAGCAATGAATCGACAGGAGGAGCCTTCGATTTACCACTCTTTGCTCGCTGTGTTTAGGCTCTGCTTACTACAGACGAAATGGTTACATGTGAGAGCAACAACAAAGTTGTAGCGCAATATTCGCCGCTAGCAAATTTTTAGTTTAGAGGATAAAGTCAACAAGACCCTTGAAAAGAACGATAACACAAAGGGTGTTGACAGAGCACAAGCATCACAAGTAACGAGTTGAAGCAACAAACTTTTGCTTGTATGAACGTGGCTTTAATAATACTCATTAAGTGTTTCCAAACAAATGTAATTTTTGGTTGCTTTTTCCAGTACTACCAGCACATGTTTATTTAAAAAAGGACTAGGAGCCTATGAACGAACTATCGCCGTGAGGTAATACGTTTTTTGCAGTTCCACGGGGAGAGTTCTACATAGATAGAGGAGTGGTGTTTCGGACGTAGGTGCAGTCGTTAATCTTGGTTCATCTATTTGGCACTTGCTAACACTTGGCGAATCGAAAGCGCCTTTGAATTTGTGTGAATAAAGTCAGTCACTTCTAAAGCCTCGATATTTTTTACTCAGCATGTTACTAAAAATTCTTTAGTAAACAACAAATGTTTGACCAGTCCTAACATGTGCAGATATATTCATATTCAAGTGAAGCACACGAGGAGTATAAAAATTTACAGCATCACATCTCCATGCACATACGAGTTTATGCACACACAAACATGCATATGTATGTATACATAAATGAATTGATAGTCAACGCGCCCACAGCTGCATATACATATGTACATAAGTATACGTGTGCGAGTACACACCTCCTTCAACTTAGTTGGTATTCAGATTGCTTCGCGTGTTTTGAATGTCCTGCTCGCCGTTATGAATTATTCAAAAATTCCCAGCCAACCCTGTAAAGTGGCAACACTCAAATAGCAACAGCAACGTGATGGTGTGTTGATATCAACACATGCTTAAATATCAACAACAACAATAGCCCCAGCTGTTGCAGAGACAGTTGCACGCCAAGGACGAACAACGCGCGGCATATCAAAAAGCTTTTACATACCTACATACATACACGGATGTTAACTAGTTGCTTGGTTGGCAAAGAATGCCCGTTTCTGCTGCTGCTCCAGCTATGGTTGCCAAAACGCAACGTACATACAAATGTGGTGAAAATTCTATGCATGAGTAAAATGCAATCTGGTGTGTGTGCGAGCGAGTTAAAACGTCAAAAGCGACGTTATCCTTTGACATAGCAGCAACAACAACACTGCAGCTATTCGAAAGTCAAATTGCCTCAGCTGTTGCAACAAGCAACTAGCAAACGTCCGCGTTGTAAGGGAGCGCACTAGTTGTGCCGTCATGTCCCGACTCCGGTTGGTGTTGTGAAAGTGAAAGTCAAGGTTAATCCGTCTGCAAAAATTCAATATTTTGTACATTAAACTTTATGTTGGCCTCTACACTACCACAAACGAGGCGGATTGGGTATGTGCAAAGGCTGTTGCAGGTGGGTGATCATATTTTAGCTACACTCCTACAAAAGTTTTGCAGGCAACAAAAAGAGTAATACTTCTTAAGCGCTCCTTGCACTGACGTAGACGATGGATAAAGAATTTGTTTCAACGATGCGTACTACAGAGGGGCGATTACCGCTAAAACTAGAATGTCCACCCCGAATTTCTATGAAAGTTTGGGGCAAAAGTTGCTCGAGTATGCGGATGTTCAAATGATTGTCTAAGCTGTCAGGATTTCTTTCATTTGAATGTCTTGACTTGGCAGGAAAAAAATTTTATTTCACCTAATATTTATTGAATAAAAAAAAAATTCATATGTATTGAACCAGGAGTTAGAATTAGGGAACATATCGCCACATTCAAGACAATTGTTTTTAATACAGGTGAATATTAAAAAATATTCATTGACAGTACTTACGGCAACAAGAGAAAATATGTTGAATAAGAATTCTGCAATAGGCTTGTGACGATATACATACATACGTACGTATACTACTCTTGTTTATAGCACTTTTGGATGGCTTTAGCCGCATTAAATTTCAGGTACAGGAAGAAATAAAAAATGTTATACATACATATTATTGATATAGTTAACTAAGTTTCCTAATAAGCCTTTTGCGCACATCGACGCAAATATTCATGTATTGTTGTTGGTAGCTACCACACAGAAGTTGTTATGGACTTTATCTGGAATTCAGCCAACAAGCGATGAAGAATCTATAGCTAGTACTTCGACCTATTCTTTCCTGGGAACCAAGTAGGATAATTGAGTGGGCAGCGAAAGTGAGGACACCCACAAAGGATTCGTATGCACTTCGTACGAGTAATGGGCGGAATTTCGAAAAGGATAGAATCAATTGGTTTTGGTTTCAGCCTAGACCGACAAACGATAAGATGCCGAGCTCTTTAATTCGGTATTAATGAGTTCCCATCGATCATTCCAATTTGATTTAATAAATCAATTTACATTAAATAAACTGTCAGCGCTCTTCTGTTTTAGCACTCACGCCACTGTTGACTTAGTAATATATATATGGCGTATAGAAAGCTGGTAACAGGTAACTGGGTGCCAGATCAATTGAAGGACAGGGGTATCGAGAGACATTTAGGGACGTGTGAAATGCTTCTTGAACGGTAGAAAAGAAAAGATTTTTTGCATCGCGTCGTCACTGGCGATGAAAAATGGATGTATTATGATAACCCTAAGTTGTGAACCAGGTCCATCGACAGGGGAACAAAATGTCCTTGTTTCAAAGGTTATGTTGTGCATCTGGTGCGATCAGAAGAGTGCCATCTGTTATGAACTCCTTAAGCTATCTGAAATCATCACTGGCAATCGTTACATACTGCAGCTAATGCGTTTGAGTCGAGCTCTCAGAGAAAAGTGCTAAAAAAGCTATTATTTAATTGTATAAATAATTCGTAATTTCGGCTAAGAATGGCCGGAAACTTATTCAAATACCCAATATTATATATTTATACATATATAATTGCCGCTTGTACCCTTTATTTGGGCGAAATTCTCTTCCAATTTGTTGTTTGCGTCTTTACGTTTTTTTAAGTAAATAGGACTTCTTTTACTGGGGAGCCTCTTTGAACGTCAGTAACAAAACTACTGTCTATAAGTATGTAATTCTCCATGTACTGAAATGCCCAAATAAGGAAGTTGCGGATGTTACTTAGCTATGTATTTTTATTTCTTTTTTTATTTGAAAGCACTTAAAACTTTATGATTGCAGTCTACAAACCTTTTTTATTGGTTAATGGTTAATGGTAGTAAAGGGTTAAGGGCCTTTAGCACTGCGACCATATTGATCTATTGTGCACCCTATGCTTTCTACTGACTGTTAAGTATGCTTATGAATGGTACCAGCTCCTTCTGAGGGAGTGATTATAGGTCTTCATCTATAAGCATCAACTTGTTTAAAAACTTTTTCCTTCTATGCGTCAACCCCGGACATTCGATGATGAGATGTTCTATAGACTCCTCATCTTCGCAGCAAAATCTTCAGGTGCTGGTGTTAGTTATGCCTAATTTATGTAAGTGTTTGTTGCAGGTGAAGTGACCCGTGAGGGCGCCTGTGAAAGTGCGAATGCTCTTTTTGTTTAAGGTGAGGGCCATGTTAGCTCTTTTAGCATTGAAACTTAAGAACTTTTTGGAGTGTCTAAGACCCTCTACGTTATTCCAATACTGATTTATTGGAGTTTTGGATCAGTATTTTACCTTTTTTATTACAGTAGCCTTCAAGCCTGGCTCAAGTTGTCATAAAAACTATTTTATGGTTTTAGAAAAACTTTTGTGCTTGCGATATTAAGAAGAAAACTGTTTGCTGGTATTGCATTTTGTAAAGGGAGATGGAACTTCTGTTGTTTTACTGAAATCAAGCATACAAAAGTTGCTTTAGAAGTTGCTCCTCCATCGAGTGTGGCTAGGAAGCAATTGTTCGGTGTGGGAATGCCGACAAGCTATTAATTTGTCTTTTCTTATAGAATTATTCAACTAATAACTCTAATTTTTTTTGTTAATTTTACAAAGGTGTGATTAGAACTTATTATGTAGGGTTTCTAAATTTTCTCTAAATTCTCAAACAACTCTAAACGGCCAATCTTTGTTTATATATAATATTTTGACATGCAAGGGACCAAAAGCAGAAACAGAATGCATTCTCTTGCTGTGTTTGCTCGACTAATACTGCCTGTTGAATTTATCTTGATTGGGCCCTTGAATATTCGAAGAGCGATTTGGCCTTAAAAATAGTTCTTTACTTTCTGTTTCGCCGAAAAATATCAAGTGCACAAAGGAGCAACAAATTGATCGAAATTTGTTAATGTGGTTCAGTCTAACAATCGGTTAAGTTCTCATGATATTGTTGAGTCTGTGAAAAGTGACCTGCAACAATGATGCTTGAAATGATCTCATTCCGC
Organism: Anastrepha ludens; assembly: GCF_028408465.1. Classification (NCBI taxonomy): domain Eukaryota; kingdom Metazoa; phylum Arthropoda; class Insecta; order Diptera; family Tephritidae; genus Anastrepha; species Anastrepha ludens. The sequence continues at coordinate 74,917,262 of NC_071500.1, forward strand.
ATTGTCTGTCAATAGGTCACTACTCGTAGTCAAGTGGATCTGCGTAGCGTGACTTCAATCTGTATGTTAGGTCGAAATCTGCGTTAAAAGGGACTGACTGAGCTCAATGAAGAATACTTTCAATCACTGTTTAGAGTAATGAAAATTCGCGAGATATATTGCAGGTATATAGGTTAGTATTCAAGGTGAATATGCACGAAACCGAAATAAAATATTTTAAAGCATCAGTCTTGCTTCTTAACAGCCACACCTCGTACATTATCCCTCTGTTTCGGTGTTTGGTCGAGTTGTCCTCCAACTTGAGGCTTGCACCTTGTTGACACCTCTGAATGAGATCTCATTTTTATGAAAACTAGAAATTCACTCCTGCATTCTTGTTTCCTGCCGAAAGACAGCATTTCCAATCATGATATGTTTGATATCCAGAGTGAACCCACCACAAATGGTGTTTTTGCATTTACGTTTATAACTTCCGTGACGTACTATTTGAAGATAATTATTTTCCTTGGTTTGGTTAACAAGGCTACACCGTTCTGTTTTACCTAAAATAGGACCAGTTTCGCAGCGTAATAAAAATTATAAATTCTTGGAAATTCTCTGAACTACGGTCCAACAGATATAGAATGACTTGTTGATCAAAATTGAGCCATCTTACGAGTAGTCTCGTTAAAATGGAGCAGGGTATAATATAGTTTTCGACGCTTCCAATCTTTTTGCCGTTCAACTGCACGGAAATACTTTTTTCTTATACTTTGTACTCTTCAACTAGCTTTCTAGTCTCTTCAAGCACACACAACAACTAAGTAGTTCAATTGGCTTTTTGCACGTTTTCACATTGCAACTTAATTTCATTGCCTGCAATTTTCAAGATTGTCAAACACGCAGATGCAGTCGCAACTGAATTCACTCACACAACAGCCCGGCTCAGTCGCCGCAGTCACAATTACGAGTGACATATAATGGTTAAATTGAATTTTAGCTGCCAAGCTCAGAATACGCGCACACATGCCGACTGTTGACCTGACTGCAGCCGCCACTGTGGGTTGTAATCATGAACTGTAAAGGGCAACGCGAATTGAACTCGCTCAATTGCGAGACGTAACAAAGTCTTACTACATACATACATACATACGAACATACTTTTAAGCAATGAAACTAGGTTAATGTGAGCATAGCGAACTCTGTAGTGACAATATAAAAAATATTGCATAGGTGGACAGAATGATGGTGATGAAAAAGAGGATCTGTGAAGGAGTCGCTTTGGCGGAGGGACTAGAACGGAAGGCATACGAATAACAACAATAAAAGTGTTTCGTGTAACAGATCGTGTTTTAAGCTCAATACTCTTACGTCAACGGTGACGTAGTTGATTGGCGAATTAAGTGGACAAAAGTGTGATTACTGAAGATGCAGCGACGAATTCAACTCATACCACACTTTGCTGTCCAGTTGATCGCGTTATTCATAATTGAATAATGACACAGACGATTGGTGGCCGATTGTATCGTGTGCTGCCGTCGATGATTAACTTGCAACATGGTTACATATATGTATGTCTGTTCGAGATTTCTTTTTAAATTCAACAAAACAAACAGCAGACGATGCGCGAACGCGAATGAGAACGCACGGGTTGCGTGAGCGGTTTCGAAAAGCAGGTCAAATCATTGCACCGCAGTTGGCGGAATGCGTATGCACGTGTTTACCATTAATATGTGCAATAATCCGGTGGCGCTGCCACTAAATTGAGTGACTGTGACAGAATGTCACAGTGCACGCCGATGGCTGGAATGAACGGCCGATTGACAATCACTATTTTATGATTGTTGCATTAATTGATTAAATACCGTTGCCACTGCAGCCTTAATTTTTTGTTGCTTTTTGGTTGCAACGCATTGCAATTACAGTTGTTTGGTTGGTCGCGATCTCCAACTTTAAGCAACCGATCGTCCACAGATGTGCCTCGAATTGGCAAAATATAATCAAACACTGCTTGCAGGTACAACACATTAAATATGAAATGCATGTAAAAATTCCTTTAAGTTGTATTTGAAACAAATTGTAGCTGAGCAAATAAATTATCACAAACCCTGCAATTTGTCGTTGTCCCAACTCTTCAATGCAGAAATTTCCAATAATCGGCCATGTGTAATAAAATAAAATTAAAATTGCAGCAGTGTGTCCAAAGATAATTGTGGAAAATTGGAATAGAAACACGCACACAATTTGCTAAGATGACAATCTCGGAAGGTTTATGGTGCGTTTTTGAATTTATTCACTTCTGTGCTTCTGTTGATGTTTTGACATTACTTAATTTTATTACTGTCACTGGATAAATGGAGATATTAATGAAATTCGCAGTGCACCTTTATTCCTTAATTTGGTGTTTAGCTTGGGGCAATTAATTAGACTCAATAAAATTAACATTTATAGATATATAACATACTTTTAGAATGAAAATAGGAGTTTTAGCATACGCATGTCTGAGATCTTCTCAATTAAGTGCATTTTTGGGTAAAGAGAAGAAATCAGGATTAAGTATTTGAAATTTTGTTGTAACGTAAATTAACCGCTATCATTTCAAATGTGTTAAATTTAAGCATACCTCTATTCGAAACTGTGTTCTTAAATCTCCGGTGAAGCTAACATGATCGAACAATTTAGAGATACGTTTCAGTACTGAGTATCATATTCTGAATAAGTTCGCATTCCTTTTTGCATATTTAATGGCTTGTACTGTAAGGCATTGTTAAGTGGAAGCTTGAAAGACAAGCGTGACAATCCAAAATAATTCAAGCTCAGAAGCAACTACTACGCTGCTGTTTCTGTACAATGCAACTGGCACAAGCGAACATTTTATATTGAAAATGAAACATGAAACGGAGACTAATAACTTTCGTCTGATAATTGATGATGCACCTTTCCTTACAATGGGAATTTCTCAAACATTACAATTGAATTTTTTGCCGCTGAATACAACTGCCATAAAGTGGCCTATCAACTAAGAAAGTATTATCCACTTCTTTAATTTGGAATACCGAAATATTCTGGTAAATACACAATTTGTGCATTGAGCAATGACTTATACACAGTTTATTTTCTGAAATACTTCACTAACTATACTTAACTGTTTTGAAAAAGTAGTCTTTCTAAAGTTAATATTAGCACAAGTTCGCAATAGAGCTCAGTGAGCAATTACTAAAGTCAAACGATATTTGTATTACGACTTTGCAAGCTGCTGCTTCATAGATTTGCATGTTCAGTGGTAATTTCAGTGCAGGATTAGTAGTCCATCCTCTTTGACACAATGGCTATTTCCAGCAATTGCGGATTTAAATCTCTCAGATTTTGTGTGTGCATCTTATTTTCCCATAAAACACGGTCCAGCCATTTTCGAGTTGAAGGGGATTAATGCACGGCAATTAATTTTTATATGTACAAATACTCGCTGAAAAAACCCTATTGTAACGAAATTGCTGGGTTGCCAAATTTCATGGGATAATATTCGTACACAAATACATATTACACGTTACATCCAAAAGAATTTTATGAATTTATAATATAATTAGACTGATCTAACAACATCTACTGACCGCGTTTTCTATCATTTTGATTTTTCATGCACGAAGATTCGTACCTACGCAATTCCGAATGGTAGTCACTCGCCAACCCAATTGGGTGCGGCCGATGCATGAATGTACTCATATGCGTTGCCTATAACCGATTACTGCTTATTTGAAAATATCGTTTAGAATACTTTACTTTATCCACTGCTTCTATTAAAAAACTGCAGGTATTGGTTGGTTGATTGAAGTGGTGATTCAGCTTGGATCCAATTAGTGCTTCCGCCTATTTTGTTGCGATATTCTCGCCCCAAACAAGTTATAATATTATTCCTTGGCGACTATATCCAGTATGTGCGATTGAGAAACCTTATAAGGTGATGTACGTCTATGCCGACTAGCCTATCGAAGTTTTAAAAAAGCGGTTCGCCAAGGGTTAACATCCTCGCTGTAATCAAGTCAGTCCACTAAGCCGTATTCTTTTGATTTCATGTAAGATCGCTTTATATCAAGGGTAGTAATACTTACAAATTTTAGATTTGCTTATTTTAAGTATCCCTTTTCAGTCAGTGCCATCAGTGAAGACTAACGATCATCGTCAGTTTTTACTAAAGGCATTTTTTAGGTATAGTAATATGTAAGCCCTCTGTTCTCTATTGTTAGTATTTATTTGTTTATAAACAAGATCAGATTCGTCTTAGAAGGGCTACCTCGCTCTACCTTGCCTTACCACTTAGAAACGTGACTTTGCGGAATGAAACAACTACATACGGGTTGGGCTACTTTTTATTTTATATATAGATATATATAATAGGCGCGTACACCCTTTTTGGGTGTTTGGCCGAGCTCCTCCTCCTGTTTGTGGTGTGCGTCTTGACGTTGTTCCACAAATGGAGGGACCTACAGTTTCAAGCCGACTCCGAACGGCAGTATTTTTATGAGGAGCTTTTTCATGGCAGAAATATATTATACTCGGAGGTTTGCCATTGCCTGCCGAGCGTCGACCGCTATTAGAAAAATGTTTTTCTTAATTTTGGTGTTTCACCGAGATTCGAACCAACGTTCCCTCTGTGAATTCCGAATGGCTATCACGCACCAACCCATTCGCCTACGGCGGCCGAGTGTAATATGCAACCGGGGAATTTTCTATCAGTCCATCCGTATTTCGCCAGTGCCCTGCATATGCATCTTCTAGAAAAGCCTACTATATAAGTATAATGTACAATATTTATTTTATTTCAGCGGTTTGTTTCCACTATGTGGCGAGCGAGTTGCCATATTTATCTTTGCGAAAGGCATCTGGCTATGTCCATTGCTTGGATGCTAGACTATGCCTTATTAGTTTCTTAGAGTTTTGAGAGTTCTTCGCCAACTCACATGATGCATTGGGCCCATGGTAACTAATCAATAGTGTCTAGCCGTGGGTTTAGTCCGAGTAGACTGAAGATTTTGAGGTCTAACTCTTTTCTTTACCTTTCTTTGAGACTATGTGGTACGCCGTCAGTCTGGTTATGAAAGTCATTGCGTTGTCATTACGGATTAGGCAACAACATCTTAGCCTTGACACCGATGTTATCGGCGTAAGTTATTTGTGACAACGAGTCGTCGGTGCCGGTTATATTGAGGAACGAAGCTACTATCTCAATCAGAATGAAGAAACATCACTTCTCGTTATTTCAGTATTTCGTAATTACATATTTCGTAAAACGCAGTAAAATGTATAAAAAAAAAACATTTGTAAAGTGGGATTTCAAAAGTGCTGTCCCTCTCTTTGTGTCTTTTTTTAAAGTGATGTGAAAGAAATCCATTGGGACGGTATATTTGAACCTGTCTGGTACTAATCTTTCCAAAGCGCCTATAACTACTTGTATTAGCGTACCAATATGCGGCCCATGTGAGCCTTGGAGTGTTTAAGAGAAATGAGCCCTGAAGATTTGCGGATTATTTAGCATTGGCTCCGATATAAGATCAAAGAGAGATAGACTTGGCTTCAACTGGTTTTTGAAATATATAAAAATTAATAATTAAGAAAAATCTATTTCGAGAGCAAACGTTTCTATCCGGAAGAATTTGAAATCAAATTATGCTTTTGTTTACTCCGTTTACTTATTTAAGTTGGGGAAATTTCATTATAGTCGGCACTCGAAGAATACAATATACTAATACTTTACTGTTGTTGTTGTGCACAGAATTTGAGCGATATGTCACATTATTTGTACGGCTGCTGGCAGCAACGGCGAGGTCAATTGGCAAAAACAACTTTGAACTTTTTGATCTTGTCACAAATTAAGGGAATGAAATGGTGCAAGAAGAAAGCAGCCACAAACGCAGCAGCTTAATAGGTATCGAACGATGAGATTCGCCCAACAATGGCAATAGAAAAACAGCGATACTGCGGGTAAACAAGTGTTTCAAATACTTACATACATACATATGCATATGCACATACTGGAGAAACTTTGGTACAAGCGCATGGAACGCATGACGGTATTCATACGTATTGCATGTGGCGTTTAAGAGGCGCTTGGTTTTTTGAAAAGAATTACTTACCAAGTGGCTAGAGCTTGCCACAGGCCTTTACATTTTGGGTTGACGAGTAAGCCTTTTTTTGTTGTATTGACCTGGGATTTTCCGGCAATAATTGAAATGAATTATGTGGCTCCACTGCGTCGATCGCCTCATGGTTAGCAGTCTTTTGCTGTAGTTGAAATATTTGTGCGTGCTACCGTAGCCAAAATTGATATATATGTATATATGTATGTACATATCATTGCTCCATCGCATACCTATACAATACTTTCTTAAAATTATCAATAGGCATAGACGCGATGCTTGCCGCTACTACTTTAGTAGCTGAAGGCTGCCGTCCATCCTCCTTTCTGTTGGCTGTCAGCTTGCTGACGCGCACCAGCTTAATGTGACTAATACGCGTATGATGTTGGTGGACATCGCAGTGATGATGAAGAGGATGGGAACGAACAGGTGGTGGAAGTGATGATGATTAAGGGCTTACAAATGATAGTTTGGCATTTATTTGCCGGCAATCAGAGAGTACAGCTTCAAGCTAAATATTTTACAAAAATTATAATTAGTGTTATGAAGAAACACAATGGTAATGGGGCTTTAATTCAACAAAAAGATCTTTGTACACATATTTACATATGTGTATACAATTAAACACGTTTCAAAGCTCTTGTTTTAGATTTTTAACTTGCATTTCTCTATTTATAATTACAAATAATAGTATTATAATACGACGTTGAAGCATCGCATAACAGCATTTATTGTATGCGCGTGCTAAATTTGGCTGATATCCATGGTGCATGGTACAAAAAATTTTAAGTAAATTTAGTTACTTCTTAAAAATAAATTATCTCTTTAAGATCATCCTTTATATCGTTTTTCAAAATTTGTCTTGTTAGTAACTAAAGTACAAACTAGTATTTTACATTCATCACTATTGTCAACTACTTATAAAATAATGCTGTGGCGCTAGTCAACGTGAATGGACAACGTGGCTACCACCTCAAGCTCAGCTTCTGTTTATAACCACAAGATATATGCCCCACAGTTCCGTCTCACCTCAACTTTAATAGTTTTTTACGATCTTCATTTAAAAGTTATTAACATCGGCTTATTTCTTTACTGTAGATTTTCGGATCGTTTATCCAAAATGGAAATAATTATATAAAACAGCAGCCACTTCAGTTGCTTCAGCATCCATTCCCATCTCGAATTGCGAAATAATACAATTAAAGCTCCCAAAAAACGTTACAGTAGTCTTTAACAAACTATTTCTTGTAGTATTTGAAATTGATATGCAATAAATGTATATATTTTTGAAGTTTGTATTCTTTTCGTATAACTTTGATGATGGGACTATCAAATGATAAGAATAATGGGGCCTGTTCCAAGAATTGAGCATAACTTCGTCATGACGTAATGGGTGATTTGATAAAATATGTAGGTGATAGCGATTTGGTGCTTTGAGTGCAAAGCGAACTGCTTTTGTTGCTGTTTTTGTGGTTGTTTGTTTACATTTAGGTTAAATTTTGACATTTGGGCATCGAATTTTTTTTACTACTATTACCACCTTGTATGACTGCGTTCAATTTATCTCATTCAGTCAAATTCACCGAAAATCGAGTAGCGGTACTGCGATATGCGAGATATTCTATGGCAATCACACTGGAGAGTTTCGAAATCAATAATGCAATTAAATCAATATCATCCTATTGAAATTAGAAAAAAAAAATCAATAAAAATAAAGACCCAACTAGCGGTAAAATCATCGAAGATTAAGAATCGGTATCGATTACGACACCGAAAATAAAAATGTGCAAATGTGAATTTGATTTGGTTCAACAACGCACAACGATCGCCGAGGTTTTAGCGTTTCCGCGGCTGTGCTGTGTTTTTCATTTTATTGTACTACCAATTAGACAAGGTCGCAACTGAGTTATGGCACTGTTGTTGCTTAATTAAGCAAGCGGCCGCCGATTTTAGTAAAGTGAATACGAAAACGAACTTTTATATCAAGAAATATATTTAGTATGTAAGGTGCGCATGCGCATCAACAAATATATTTTGCTGCTTTACTGGTTGGCGTCCCTGATCGATTTGAAATATATTGACATACCTACGTGGGTATCAACATATGTACGTACGTAAGCATTCTCACAAATACGTACTTGTAGTAAGCTTGTTTAGCTGTTGCTGTCATTAGAAAATTCATTGTCCAATCATAAAATTTGCAAAAAATGGCTTTGTTCAACTTCCTCTCAACCATCGGACGCTTGCCTAATCAGAGTCGCCGCTACGTCAAGGGCAGCAATGCGAGTTTACAGAAATCAAATATCGAAAAGCGAAAGAAAGGTACGTCGATGCGTCTTTAAAGACGATGGCCTGCATTTTTTCGTTTGTTTGAAAATTTCCTGATCGTCAATAGAGCTTCAGGCACGCACGCGTAAAAAAATTCCATAGAAATTTTGATGGGCAATTCTTTGGACATTTTGCTTTGGTTTTTGCAGGTTCTGGTCCTTTTAAAGTGACACCAGAGGCACAGGGTAGCCACGAGTGTCAATATCTTGTCAAAAATGTGCTCATGTAGTATACATTTGAGTATGTATGGACACTAGGGGAGTTTCAAAACAAAAAGTTGTGGTTTTTCCACCGGAAAATTATTATGAAGGGGGGCCGATGTTGAATATGAACCACACTTAAACGACAAGTTTTTTCCTACATTTGATTTGATATTTTTCAATTTCAGACTAACTCAATTTGAACCATGGAAAGATACACAATCGAGCAACGCGTTAAAGTTATTCAGGCTTTTTATGAAAACGGGCGTTCAAATCAAAATGCATATCGCGCACTTCGTGATTCGTGATGAGGCACATTTCCACCTCAGTGGATTCGTCAATAAGTAGAATTGCCGCATTGCACCCAATTGCACCCACAAAGAGTGACTGTTTGGTATGGCTTATGGGCCGGCGGCATCATTGGGCCGTATTTTTTCCAAAATGAGGCCGGTCAGGCAGTTACTGTGAATAGTGTTCGCTATCGTGAGATGATAACGAACTTTTTATGTCCCGAATTGTAAGATATGGAAGTGGACGATATGTGGTTTCAACAGGACGGTGTCTCTTGCGAAAAATTTGATGGCTGAATAATCTCACGTCGCGGCGATGTCAACTGGCCGCCAAGATCATGTCATTTGACACCGTTGGACTTCTTTCTTTGGGCTTATTTGAAAGAAAAGGTGTACGTGGATAAGCCAGCAACAATTCAAGAACCTCAATTATGCCTCAGAGTCGAGACCGCGGCAGCCATTTGGCCAATAGTTTGTTTCATACGTAATAGAGCCATACCAATATTATCATAATAAAGAGAAATGACAATAGTTTCCAAAAAACCCTTGAAACTTAACCTCCCTTTATTGTATTTACGACTTGTGTCAGATCTTTTGAAAAATGGTTGCGTGAGCTGGACCAATTTTAAATGACCGCAGAAAACGATTTGATTTTTTTATAAAAAAAAATAGATCTTAAAAAATTTTTGTTAAAAAAATCAGATGATAAATATCTTAGGGGGCGTCCATAAATTACGTGAGGTGTTTTTTTCAATTTTCTGAAACCCTCCCTCCCCCCCTGGTGAGTTGTCGTGAGATTTTATTCAACCCCCTCCCCCATCCCCCAATCTCACGTGAGATTTTTCAAAATGTGGGTTTCTTATGTAAACGCGTTGGATTGTTATTGTAAAAAGAAAAAAAAGTTGCTTCGTGCTTTTATTTACGACTAGAGACTATTGGGACCAACATGTCCATATGATTTTCAGTAAAATCATGTGCTCCTTCAACTTTGTTCTAATCTAACCACTCTAAGCCGCCGACGCTTGCGCACAGTAACTCATTATCTCGTCTTGTGACATTCCGTGAGGGTCGCACTTTGCGAAACATACGCGCTTGCTTAGCTGGTGCAATGTGAGCTGCTCGCCTGTGCTCTGCAGCTCTTGTGATAGATGCGAAGTAAATACCGCATGTACTGTAGCATATTTTCTCTAAATCATCACGTATACTTGGGCAATAGAGATCAATAGGCGTGCTGATGAAGGCAATCAGCGGTTCAATCGGTACGCGTATTAGAAATGGAGCAAATGATTTTCCGTCATGTTCTTTAAAGTCCGGAATTGTCAAACGTCAACCTGAGCGTTCGGCTCATTGTGGCGCGAAAACAACCGACGGGCTACACTATACCGCAAATTCAGATTAAGCTATTGAGCTATTTGGTATAAAACAAATATGGTGGTTTGACAGTAGTAATGTATAACGTCGAAGTATGAATGAAATTATTTTCTTTTGAACGAATTAGTGAATGATCTTAATCATACTACGATTACGCTTGAGATTAAATCTTAAGCAAAAAATTGCGTGATATTTGCCGAGACGCCCCCTCTCTCCAACGTAAGATTAGATGAGATTTGAACTCACTTACCTGTGCTACAAATCACCAACAATGCCAAAAGAAATTTTAAATCATTGTATTACGCGATTTGAGAATTAAATATTTGATTACCAATTGCTTAGTTAATAAATTAGACAAATATTTGGTGTGTATAATTGAAAGGGTGACTGCCTCTTTGTACAGCTTGTTTTTTTCGGAAAGCAAAACTACACCATTCAGGTTAAAAGAAAATTTCAAGGAGTTTTGAAGCCATCCATTGATTTGTCTCAGCCTTCTAAAACGTTATTTGTCAGTGTGAGGTTGGTATTGAGTTAGATAAACGTGGTTAGACACTTCCCGGCAGAAGAAATTTTTCGCCTGAAAAAACATGTACTATTACATACATTTATCAAAAACGTCAGAAAAAATTATTCCCCCAAATAAGAATGTGACATTTAGATCTCCAAGTAGGACGCTTAGGGATTGAGAGCTCTGGTATTTGTGCATGCTTCAAAACACTGTTCGTCAAAGCTGCCGCAGGTATTTGTAAAGATAACAATGACGTGCATTTAGGCTTTGTTTTATAGTTGGCGGTAACAGAAGACGAAGCAAAAATAACAAAAGTAACAGCCTCAACAGCGTGATTCCACGGAAAGTTGGCAAAAACAGCAGCTCGTTTTTGTGTGCCTTGTCACATTTGTCGCATATTGCCGCGCGGCCATAAAGCATTTGCCAAGCCTCATCACAAGCGAGATGATTCGAGATGGTATTAAAGTATACGCGTGCGATATCTCCACATAGCAGTGGAACGAAGCAAAGCGTTTGTGTGTGGTTCGTGGAAGTCTCGTGTTTAGCACACGCGCGTAAATTTTCTGGCCAATTCATTCAGGCAGCTTTCCTCAGGCATTCTCGGTATAGTTGTTCCGTTTTTTGTTTTGCTGGTGAGCCCCCGCATATTGCTGGATTCAACTCAGTTTAAAGTCAAAGAAAAGTGGCATGCAGCTGAAGTTGGCTGTTCGCCATCCGGTGTTCTGTGGCTGATTTTGTGGCAGTGGCGGTTGCGTTGGTGGCGGCTCGCCTTTGTGTCGTACGTTTCATTCGCAACGCATTTGCACAAAACGGTACCGCTTGTGGCTAAATCGCCTAAAAAGTAGTTGCACGCATTTTTTGTACGCCGCCTTTTGTTTATTTGTCTTCCAGCTCCGATTCAGTTTAATTTTTGCGTCGCAGCGGATTGCATTCAAACGCCAAGGTCAAAATACCTCGTCTTGGTTTTATTTATTTTATTTCTTACTTTATCCAACACAAACACAAAAGTGGAATATATGGATCCTATGTCCGTATCATTTAACTGAAGGTTTAATTCATTACTTTTACAAAAAATTCTTGTTGCCTTTTTTTGCATATCGTGTCAAGCATTTGGATAACGATTTGCGCTTTTGCGGCTGCTACCGTTGCCGTTTGTCCAAAATTATCGTATCGACGGCATAATTCGGAAACGTGATTTACTCGTCGCGGTTTGCGCTACTGGAATCACGTGCACGACCTCAAGTACCTTTTTCGTGCAGCCTGACCAATAATGTGCTTTAAACGGTGAGAGCGGGTGCAAGTTAACAGATGTGTGTTAATGAAATTATTTTTTTTTTTCTTTTTTTCAACTGACCAAGTTTGAGAGGCTAACCTGCATACTCTTTGAAAAAAGAAATAATAATAAAATGCGGTTCTGATTTCAAATACTTAAAAGATTTTCCACAATTTAGAAATATTTGACATGGCATATTTGATATATTCGATCACTCCATCAGTTGCCAATTCTCAACACGGGTTTTGCAACACAAATGAATTCACAACTAACATCTCAATCGGTTTTAAAGAAAATCCACTGGAAAAGTTCGCAGTTAAGTTCAAATGCCATGGAATTGTGGTATTTGCAAATTATGAGGGCAAATATATATATGAGGTAGTCTTCTTGCAAATATATGGCACGGATTGCACGCACTGTATAGTCATGTGTACCACACGAAGATACAACAACAAAATTCAAGCGTAATGATATTTTCAATATCTGCAAAGTATGCAACAGCGAAACCCTTTATATATGTAGTAACATATAAATAAGTATAAGTAACTATTTTGAGGCTGTGAGTTGTAGAATGACAAATGCGACACTCTGCCAGTTGTTTGTTGTTATTCTTTTATTGTAACTTTGTGGTGCGCGAAGTGATTACTCTCGTATTCTTGCATATTTCAGTAAAGATTTTTAAATTTCATGATATTGTACATAGATAATCCCTTATTATGCTAAACTAAATCTTTTTGGGTTTCAGCCTGGGAAAGTTACACCTCGTTCTGCGAAAATGTGAACTGAGAAAAGTTTTAGTACCCGTTTTCACACACACTTTCGCTTGGTCTTTTCAAAATGCATTTTTTCGACTTTCATTTGTTTTGTGAAAACTGAATTCAGATCCCACTTTATACGTGAAACTCTTACGCAGATGTTACTTCATATTTAAAGAAAGCGTCAAAGTATAAAAAAAGTTAATAAAATTTCCGAATTAATTATTTTGTTGAATATTTCGCGAATAACTCGTGATGATCAAAAAAACGTGGTCATTATAATTTTTTTTATATAGAAGTAAACAAGTAACGCATTAACTTGTGGCTGTGGTACTGCATTCCTGTCAGCCAGAAAAAAATGTTTAGAGAGCGCGGTTAGACGCAGACTTCGCGATGGTCAAAATATATTTCAAATTAAGACAGATGACAGTAATGAATGCCGTTTGTACCAAATTTGCGTCGGCTACATGGTACTTTGTCTTACGCGAGGGTTGCTATTTACATTTCTGGCAAATAATATTGTGGGTTTAAAACGGTCAATTTTTTTTCAAAATGTTTCTATGACTATTGATGATGATCAACACTTTGTAAAATCGCGGTTATAGGGCGTTTTTTAAATTGTTTGGTATCCAAGGCGAACACACCTTTTTACCACATGGTGATCATAGAAAATCATATTAATGCTATTGTTTTTGCTATACTATTGTCCAAGAATGCCTCAATCGCGCGGTATGCCAGGTGAAGGTCTTGAATGACCTTCTCGGAATTAATCGGCGAGTGAACAACGTCTACGAAAAAATTCACTATACATACTAGTTTTTTACGGTGTTAAATAATTTTTTAGTTCATCGATGCATTTTGTCTTGTTAATCTACGTCGAAAATTGAGAAAAATAATTGAACGAAACCGTTTACGGTTTAATTGCATTTTTTCCCGAAACGAACTTTTAAAGTCACTGTAAATAACCAAATAGGTGGTCCACACTTCAGAATGTTCTGATTCCGTTTATAGTAAACTATGAAAAACTTTCCAAATCAAACTTCAGAACGACGTACCCAAGGCCAGGAATATATTAGTTATACATACATATATTATTAGACGCGTTTCTGTTAGGACTTAGTTCTGTGCAAGTAGTGGCGCAAAATAACATATCTTATAGACATAAAAAGCCTCCAAACCGCAAAAACAAAAAAAAAACGAAACGGCGCTCAAAAAACAATCATTTTTATTTCTGCTGAGTTTAGTTATAGAGTTTATGCTGTTTCTTCATCAAATAAACGCAGGAGATTCCAACCTAAATTGAACAAAAGCGGTAAACAGTAATTTCATCGTGTAAGAGTCTGTGAAGTTCAAACTACTACGTCTAACAAAGCCCAAGATAGAGTATGATTTTGGGATAATATAATCGATATGACTTGAAAATGAACAATTTTCGTCAAAACTTATACCAAAGTCTTTGATCTCATCCACAGATATGAGGACATAATTCGAGATCTACTCGTTTAATTGTAGAATAGCACGTGATTTAGAATAAGTGACTTGAAAACATTTTTAAAATTCAAAGAGATACATGAATACCATATGTACACCAAGAAGTGAGTTCATTAAGGTCAGCTTGGAGCCTACGCACATCCTCTGGGTTTCTATTGAGCCAAAAATTTTGAAGTCGTCTGCCTGTAAAAGATGCCTGGAAAATGAAAAGCATTCGCTAATATCATTTATAAATAGGACGAAAAGTAGTGGAAGACCGTGGGAATGCCGAGAGAGCCCGGTTTTCGCCAAAAGAGTTCTATGCGACACAGTGTCAAAGACCTTTGTATCTATGTTCTTACTAGAAAAGCGTGAACTGTCACTTAGAATTTGCTTTTAATTAATGGTAACCACCTGTCATATGAGTACATTGCTGAATAGAGGCCTGTAATGATGTTGGCGGAAACATTGCCTTGATTCAGGGATCGTCTATGGATCAAATACATCGGAATATTCCATCTGTGATGGCAACGTAGCCAATTTCGTTTCTTGTTTAGCGATGAAAGGTAGTCATATATCCTGTCCGGGCTAAAAATACTCATTACTCGCCTTACTCTCCTTAACCCAACTAATCTCAGGGATGACAGTCTTCCTTTTCAAGAATCGGATGTGACAAATGTATCAAAATGGGTACAGCCCTAGTTTATGGGGTTAGTGTATTTAGCATATGTTTATACATATATACTATATAGCGCGCCTCTAGCATGAAGATTAATAGAAATCGTATTTGCCGTAGTGACCCATTAAAGCTACACACCGACATACATACATATATTCGTACATACATAGTATATTGCATTTTAGCATTATTAAAATAAAGAATAAATATGAAAAAACAATGGAGCGTCATCTTTTTGCCACACATTGTTTACTAGCTATTGAATAACAATAAAACAAAATCATCAATCGAACTATTGGTCTGCGAAAGCAACATTTTGGACTCCGTCTGACTGGCTGACACTGCGACTTGTCTGTGTGGCATCTTCGTTTGTGGCGAGATTGGGTGTTACTTCGCCTTTGCAAACGCTGTGCCTCAACTGACGTTGGCATTAACATCATTCCTTTATTTGTTGTAAACACTACAGTGTTTGTTGTTGCTGGTGGAGCATCATGCTTAAGTGTTTTACCTAACTGTTGATCGTTTTGTTGCCGGTTGTTTGCTCACTGCGAATCGGTAAACAAAATCAAACAACAACAACTGCTGCAGGAACAAACAGTGGCAGCAAAAGTTGAAGATGATGTAGATACGTTTTGTACCCAGGCTGAGCAGTATTGAGCTTCGTCATTGCCAAGTTAGCTCGAAACAAAAAGAGCTAAAAGTGCAATAATAACAAAAACAACCAATATTAGTGATGATCCTGTTGGTTCCTTTAGCGGCGATCACTTCGGCGTCTCATCGCATCAGAGTTTTTGGTTTGGTTTGCTCATTGATCGGCGCATTGATCGTGTTGGACGGCGGGCGCCTCCTTTTAACGGCGCAACAACGAAGTCATGACTTGCCATTTATTGTATGGGCATAGATTGTTGGTGGTTGAATTGCAGTGTACTGGCATTGTTTGTTTTGTTTTTGTAGATTACTTTATTCTTGTGTGTTTGTTTGTGTTTATTGTTGCCTACAACAGCAAAGCGTGGGTTGCGATCGGCTGCTCTTGAAATAATGAAAAATTATTCAATAAAAATTATTTTGGTACATGCGCGTACGTGAGCGATCGGCACTGAGGCGGTGGTTGTTGTGGTGCCGGTTATGATGCTCAATCGGTGGTGAATCGATGTTGCCACTACAATACTTGCTACTTGTGGTTGTAGCTTATCACTGATGATATTTTTTTCTTTTTCAGCATCGCTAGCTGGTCAAGTCTTTTGTGCGACTTTGTTGCCGCACTCGTTGGTTCGATGACTGCATTCTTCGGTGGCAGTGGCAACAGTAGCTGTTGCAGACAATCGGTCGATCTTAAACGTTCGCGCGTGCAACGTGAGGTTAAGTGATCGCGCTATAATTTCATTATATCGACAACTACTTTGCTGCCACCGATCTGTGGGTATTACCCACAGTGTTCTGTCAAAGTTACATTTTTGCTGTAGAAGTAATTTGACAGAGAGAGAAAGGTTTCTCACTGAATCAAAGTAGCTTAAAAACCCTAAAGTAATTGAATCTGACAATAAAACATTAGGACATCAAAATTATTTATATATCATAAAAATTACGGCAATGTTGAAATTGCCATTTAAAAGCCTGAAACCCTACCACTGTGCGCCACAACTTCGAAAAGTGGCAACATTGATGCAACTACATAATACCAGTCCGCATCCTTGTCCAGTCAGAGCCTCTTACGACGTTTGTTCAAAGCAATCGCTTTCTGCTGTTGAAATTATTGTTAAGCGATTTAGCAAATTCACCAGCTTTACAACGTACTAATCAGTAATCAGCAATCAACAGTTTTCAGAAAGATATGTGATTTTCAGTTTATGAAACTTTCCTGAACCGCGGCCGCTGTCTAAAAAAATCAAATCTTATTTCAGCATGAGCGCTGTTATAGTTTTTTTTATTTAATTCGCATGTTTGAAGTTTTTTGCTAAACACTTAAAGTTAATATTGCTGTGTAGCACATTTGTAACAATGTGTGCTGTAAACTAGGCAATTGTTGCCTTTGCCTATTTTACATACATAGCAGAAAGTGGGAGCTGCAACGCCTTAGAGTGCACCTTAAATGCTGCCTGACCCACTTTGCGTGTCTCTTCTACTGTTCTGCAGCGTTTTCCGCCTGCCTTTTAGTCACTCAGATGCTTGAGTGCATCTAACAAGTGGTATACAAAACTACTGATGATGAACGCGAATGATGACGCTGCACAATGACAATAATTGACATTTATAAATGTTGACAATGGGATCGGGTCTTCGCGTCGACAGCTGGACTAGTAAAAAGTTTTTTGTATCCGCATGAACGGATATAGTCGCTTGTCTACTAATAGTGAACGGATGAGCTCAATGAGCGTACAAAAAGCAACACAATTTGGGCAATTGACCGGCAGAAACTGCTTGTACGTTGTAAAGAAACCTTCAGCGCATGTTTCTATTTGATAGATTCAGAATAGACTCTAAGTGTATTTACTGGTGGGTGTCGTTTAATTATGCATCCGTTCGGGTTATTCAAATTATGCGCTCATCGTCTTGTCTTTCCATCGGAAATTACATTGGCTTAATCTTAAAATACAAGTTTCTACCTCTAGTTCTGATTATATCGGGTGTTGTTATAAAATTTCCTAGCAGTAAGCTTGCTTTGTATAGTCTGGTCAAATTAGGGATAATATGGTGTGCGCCCTGCTGTAAAAGACAGGGGAATATCCCATCAGATTCAGGAGATTTGTATGGGCTGAATGTTGATATCGCCCATTGTACCCCCTTTTTTACATGGAATAGCTTGTTTGCTAGTTTTAAGTTCTCAGCACTCGCAGATGTAGTAGTTTCTGCCGGCACAGAGATCTCGTCTAGCACAAGTGATCCAGGGAAGTGAGTGTCCAGCAGAAGTTTACTGGTTTCCTCTGGATTCCTTGTGTAGCTTCCATCTGGCTTTTTCAGGGTAATAATGCCGTTTGAGTGATATTTTAGAAGGGCTTTTTGGATACGAATAGCATTCGGAAGACTACAAATCCTTTCACAATGATTCCTTCAAGTAGCCCTTTTAGATTTCCTCAATTCTTTGTTGTAGTTGGGAGGACTAGTCCCCCGTTGCTTTAGTCCTATTCCATAAGGTTCTTGTTTCTTTACGCAGGTCGAAAAGTGTACTATTCCACCAAGGAACATTTCTTTGTGGCTTTTTCACTTTTACTGGACCACTTTCGTGAAACGCAGATGCTATGTTTGAGTGTAATTCGTTCGATTTGAACTCAACCTCAGATATAAGCTGAATATGTTAACACTTTGTTCTAAACAAAAGGGAAAATAGTCCCAATTAGTTTTTCTGGGGTTTCTGTAAATTGTCATTTGTGGTTTGGTCGCACCTATATCAAATCTAATATGTCTGTGATCCGACATAGATGTTTCCTCTGACACATGCCAATTTGAGACTTCGGACAAAGCATTATGACTAGAGAGAGTGATGTCAAGGACTTCTCCCGTGATTGCTTTAATGAAAGTCGGTTCATTGCCTCGATTTAGGATAGATATATTATACCTAAGTAGAAATTCAAGAAGGTACTCACCTCTTGGATTTATGTTTGTGCTCCCCCACGCTGTGTGGTGCGCATTTGCATCACAGCAGAGGATCCACCGGAGACGTTTTTGTTGACAGCATTCCACCAGGGCTATAACCTCCCTTGTTGGAGCAGTAACCTCATCTCCTGGAAGGTAAGCGGAGGCAAGTGCTACCTCATGCTCACCTTTGCTCGTTGGAACTTTTACCCAAATCGCCACCAGGTCTTCTGTAATAAACTGTGAAATTGGGATAAAGGTTAGTTTTTATTATCAACGCCGCTCTGGGACGGTCTTTGTTAGCAGCATATATCCACTTACAGTTTATGCTCTGGAGTCCCAGAACGATTTCTTTACGTACCCATGGTTCTTGAATGAAAGCTACATCGAAGAGTACTTGGTTAAATCTCCTCGTAAGCACGTCCGAGGCTGCTTTTGCGTGATGGAGATTTATTTGAAGGCATCCGAGTTGCCTTCTACTGTTACGAGGTTTTTGCTTTGGCCAAGTCATCTAGTGACTGCCTTCTGCTGCTACGAGGATTTTGCTTTGGCCAGGTCATCTAGTGGCTGCCTTTTTCTTACCTCGGTTGCTTTTCAGCAGGACTGCTTCCTCAGCGGACATCTGATCCCCTCTTCGAACTTTGTTATGGCTGTGCGCTTTTTTATCGGCCTGCAGCGGGAGTCGCATGCGAATGCCCTCGGCCACGTTATAGCGCCATGTGCCGGTTGTTGTTGACTTTTCTGCCTCGTGTAAAATTTCACCTTAATTTTTCCCAAGGATTTGGCAAAAATGCCACAACTTGATGTTATTGTTAAAGCTTCTCCTTCATCGCTGCTATTCTTTGACTTTTCTGACATTTTTCGCTAAAGCAGTAGATTTAAAAAATACCGGCACACGTTGTTTGTTTAATGAATAAATTTAAATAATATTAAACTAAACTCATTTAATGGGGTTTAGGCATTAATGGAATACTACTTTTCTTTTTTTTAATTTTCTTACTCCCTGCTTTGTAACGTAATTATATTAAAACAATACTTATACTTAAAAATAAGAAATGTAAAAACGAATTTTGCTTATTTATACAAACACAAACTGGTTATGAAATTTATCAATATCAAAATGTGCCTCTAATCTGTAAGTTTCATTCTTATACAATAAAATGTGGCAACAAACGGTTTCTCTTTTTTGTTGGTGTCAAAGTTGAATGGCGTTTAGTTCTTCTTAGCAGTCAAAGGCATTATTTCCAATCGATTTTGCTTAGTTACCTGAACAGTAAAAAAAATTGAGGAGTCAGTTTCGAGTTTCGGTCGATCCCAAAGCCAAGACAAGAATTTATTTCTTTTTTTCCTCCGACGTAAAACTTGTTAAGCATTTGTGGCGTTTCGGCGGAATACATAGAATTGCATAAAAAAATTTTAGGACATACTAAAAAAGTTAGTTAATGAGTGCGTCAAAACTCCTAAGAACTTTGTTCTACATAAAAACATTTTACTCAAAAACTTTGTCTTAAGCATTTGGCCACTGTAGCCAAATGAGTTTGGCAAAGCTCCAATTGTATTTCTGCTGTGAAAAGACTTGTGCTCACATAATTAAGTCATTTTACCTTCTTGTAATATTTTCAATTATCATCCTGCATTTTTTTCGTTTGTTCTTCATAAAAATATGTTTCATTGTATAACAAAAAACTTATGAATGAAAGTTTCAAACTTTGTTCAAAATTGACAAAACTTTAACGAGTTTAAACAAAATTTCCGGGCACACAGTTTTGCAGCCCATTTATTTTTTGCCATAAGTTCAAGTCACTCAAAAATCGCGTTGATTTTTGAAAAATAATTTTTGCATACGATATTGAAAAATTTCATCCCATTTAAAGCATGTTTTCAGAAGTTACGCGCGCACTTGTACATAAGGGTATTATAATTTCGTTCATGTAACGATTGTAACTCGATAAAGGACTCGCTATATTTATAGAGATTTATATATGGATATGGACGAATGTATATACCAAAATGCTCCATTTAGACAAGTCTTTCCATCCGCCCGTGTACACGATAACTCGAGCAAAAATATTCCAATCAAGCTTGGTGCACATATTAATCTTGTGTCTAGGGTACTTTGGTATTAAAAGCAGGCGAAATCGATCAATAAACACGCCCACCTCACATTACATTCATTACAAAATTTATTTGAAACAAATAATGAACGCAAGAAAATTTTTGACAATTGAGCGGTGGCACTCGATAACGACGGTGTATATCTCGATAACGACTTAAAAATCGATTTTTTATTTTTCCGATATTTCGAAAGTATAATATCTTAAGAATATACTGTAAAGTTTTCATGCAGAAATTCCCAATATTATAGCTTCTACAGCCCATTAACTAGGTAGGGAGCGGTCCGCGCGCTCTTGTACCTCAAATTTTGTCAAAAAAGAAAAAAAAATATTCAACCGAATCGTCTGAAACTTTAATAGGTTATTCACAATAACCGTACTAGAATCATATTATTATTTCATTAAAAAACTGAAAAAACCCCGATTTTTAGAGTGTAAAATTCAAAACCGCGCCATTTTGTCAATTTTTTTTGATTCTGCTAGTCTGGGACGTAGATACAGTCGTACTGATAAATAATTTTTTTGGGTTTTTGTGTTTCAGATAAATAGAAGAGCCAAAATAGTCAACACCGTCCAGGTCCAATTTTTCGGGAGGGTCAACTTCAGCGTCATTTTTTAAATTATTAAAATTAAAATCAATTTTTTTAAAATTTTTGTATGTATAGTAAAATAAATTAAATAAAAAACCTAAAAAATGTAAATATCGTTTTCATTTTTTTATGGTAAAAAAGTTCCTGAAAATACCCTAAATTTTCGAGCTATAGACCACCGGGACCCCTTAATAAAACTTGCCCAAGCTTAGTACATTTATTGGTCACCAGCTCAGTTAGATTCGATATAAATATTTTTGCGATAAGTTTTAAACCACGTCCACTTTTTATCTGTTACGAAAAAATGTATATTTGTTGTTCTTATGTTACAAGCTAGAACACTCATTTTTTATGAGTCTTTTTGATTCCAAAAACAGAAATCCCCAATAAAATAGGACTAAAATGTGAGCGGGTATATACGAGTACAATTCGCCCCGGATCGAATCTTACCTTCTTTACTTGTTCTTTTTTATTTTTGTAAATATGAATTTTACATTGGAATGGAATAGTAGGTTCTTGGGAGTGTTTGGCTTTTGTCTAGTATTATTAAGGGGTTGGAAGTACAGAAGTACTCGTACAGCTTAAGTTCACAAGCTAGGCTATTAGGTGCCAACCATAATCCTTTCTTGTCCATACACTAAATGTCACACAATCTATTATTAAAGGTTTAATTCGTTTACGAAAAATGTCTAAAAAGACAAGAAAATGCGAACAAAATCTCAGCATGCGACTAATGAAGGAGTATAGGTACACAATGACATATTTTTTTCATTCACCCGTATTTGGCTTCGTGATGCGTTTTCCAGAATATATGGTACGTTGGACAACCCCGTTACGGATATGGACCGGTTCCACAGCCACCTATTTAGTTTACTGAACAGTGGCTCATTGTCGGATTAGCAATCAATCAAACAATATGCTACTGACAAGATGCTGAGTTGAAAATAGAGGAAAGTACAATGCCTGAATGCGTAATGAACAATGGGAAAGTAAGCACAAGAAAACCAGCACCGCAGGCAGGCTGCTAATATCCTGTTCGGAGATAACTAGTCACGCCTTTTTAAGCAAATCATAATATAAAAACTTTGCTTGCATTTAGCTTCTATGGCAGATAAATAGGGCAAAAACATGCAATTGAGGTGTTATTATCCTTTCAAAATCTTTCTTAAAATCAAGTCCGCATACACCGGTCTATCGGCTAGATTTTCACACCCTTCCAAAATGCATTAAAATTATTCTCAAGTAAGAAATTACTACAGCTTGGTTGAAGGTATTACAGATATTTGGGTTCCATAAAAGTTACTCTCTATCTTCTTAAGTGCTCATTACACCCTTTATTTTTAAATTTTTTTTATTTTATATTCTATTTTTAATTCTTTCGGGTCAGCCTCTTCACAGTCAAACCACATCTTCAGCTAGGCCAGCGCGGCGCTCAGCATGTGTGCATGCATAAATTAAAAAGACTCACTAGGCCAATAATGTATGTGCATATGTATGTATAGGGTTTACCTCCATACATATATACAGGGTGACAATGTACTGAACGAATTGGAAGAAGCGAAATGCGTGGAACGAATTAAGATCGAAGACATTTATTTACTTAGTTACTATTTTTTTACAAATATGTGCATATGTATGCACACATATGCTTGTGATTGTATATACATACATATATATATATATATACAATATATACAAACAAACATACATACAGACATGTTTTCTGATTTTTACCTATTGTCAATGGCAAGATATAATATTTTTATTGTGTCTGCTAGAACTGAGGTGCCCTCAATTTAAACGCTGACCGCTGTATCGCATCCGTAGCCAAAACTACTTTTTTTTGCCGCATCCTCTGATCTTAAGACTTTCCAATTTGAAAGGCACATAAATGAGCTCAAATATTTTGTGTCTGCATGGCTGCTTCTTTCAGTCGCTTCGATTTCGTTTTATTTTATACCTATCGTTGATACGCACCTTTGTATGCTATTATAATAAATTAATTTGACTATAAAAAAGATGCGATACTCCCAGCAGAGAAGCGGCTTGCATTGAGAGCATGCTGCAGGTGGCATTCTTAAAAATTTGTGGCATTTTCTACGAACTAAAATTTCCCATGATCTTAGTTGTATACCTGTTTTGTAATATCAACAGCTGGTGTATCCGTAACTGAAATTGATCTCTGGTAGAGATATTTTTTATAAAAGATTTATGTGTCACCAAAAATTAAACCACAGGTAAGAAAATCTCTGCTAAACAAAAAGAAGAGCTTGTAGATAGATATGTAACACTAGAAGTTGTGACGCGTGCCTTTCTGAGCTCTAGAACGCCCGAATAAGCACAATACATACATACGTATGCATGTAAAACCACGTAATTTCTACTTTGAGCTTTCACTGAGGAATTGTCTTAACGAGCTTGTAGAATTTGTATTAAAACGCTTGTGTGTACCAATAATGAGTCCGTGTATTTTACTGTGAGTCGACAAAATATACAGGTACAAAACCCAAAAACGATCGATCTCCCAATATGTTAATTATATTAAACAAAACAAACATGTGAAACAAAAAAAAAACTATGAAAATGCTCGTATTTAATATTATATAATTCATAACAAATCACACTCACGATGATTTTTTAAATTTCCATAGGCAAAATCATATGTGAACGTTAATAACTTTTGCAGATATAATTTTTTGTTTATTATTGTATTTAATCTTATTGCGGTTAGGTTATAAATATTTACAAATGACTAACAGCAACTTAAATATGACAACATTGCACAATTTTCACTCTACATAGCATAAAGCAATTTTATGGAAGTGTAAGATCGCTCTGTTTAGCGCGTCTGAGTTTTTGTATTAATTCGTCCGTTTTAATTCAATTATTTGGTCCCTCATTGATGTGGTTTACTAATCTTTCTTTATGGGCCGCTGCATTTTTTATGATTTCAGTGTGAGTTTATTTTAACGTCGCGCTCATTGTCGGAACTTTTGCATTTCATGGTGCCTTGACAATGCACCTAAGGACTTTATGTTGGAACTGTTGGATTTGGTTTTGACTGGCGCACCCCCATAGCTGCGCACCATAACTCCATACTGGTTGTTGTTGTAGCAGTAACTTTGCCCTGAAACTGTAGCGCGTTATATTCAGATCAACCTTTATTTGAAAAATATGAAAACTTTAGGTCCATATCGTAAGAAAAGGGTAAAATTCCACGCCTTCGGACCACTCAATTCTTATTTTGGTCTAGAATTTCTTTGAGTACGGGTACGAGTACGTAGCAACTCGCTAGCGTCCCATTCGATCGCGATCCAATGAAGTTCTTGTAGCTCAAGCTCTCGAGACACGTTATGTCGAAAAATGTATGTATATTTGGAGTGGCTTCCTCCATCTCTGGATTAAACCGCACAAGGTTATTTTATGTTATTTGAAAAGTAAAGTTTATTGCAGCAAGCTGAATATCATTGACGATCTCCAAACGAATATATGGGCCGGAATGGCTGGTATAACGCCCCATTGGACAATTTGTACGATGTCTGAATGTGGCAAGAGGCTTGGCTAAATGTTTTGAAATGAAATGTCTGCCGTAAAAACAAGCATAATATTACAGAAGGTAAAAAAAAAGTTTCCAAGAAGGAAAAGAAAGTCTTGAATGCCGTTTCGAAAATTGAGTTTAACAACTGTTAGGGAATTTCGCCGAAGAGATATTAGTATTCTGGTTCGCTTACATTTCGTTGAAAATATGTACTGGTTCCATATCGTCCGAATTCAGTTGCGTCTTTCAAGTATTATTTTATTTTATATTTTATGTATTAGATCGCGTTTGTTTGTAAAAGCTAAATATCTTTTTTATCGATGTTCATAACTTTAAAAAAAGCGAAGTAAATTTGATATTAATCGTTTATTATCATCTATTGGAAACCAACATACCGAAATGCTAAAATGCAGAACACGCGATATTTTTATTTTAAAAATGTGAAGAAACTTTTTTAGCGCGCACAAAATCAGCAGCATACGATTGTCGACATCTGAAAACGCAAAATTTTGCAGCTTTAATTAATTCGATAAGATATTCGCAAAACATTAATTCTGGGGTGCTGCTCTGCTACCGGGATTACGCAGTGCATCTGAAAGAATGCACAGCATTTACATTTGCATTTTCTTCGATTGGAAGACAACAATGACCGACACGGTATAATTCATACATACTCGTATGTATATTGACTAAGGTGCATATACTTGTGCTCGTATAAGGATGTAAAATACAATCAACTCAAAATATCCAAGCACTTCGAGAAATATGGTCAGGCATCAGAGTTCATTGAGAAAAATCCTGATATCTTTACGCATTCGAAGAATCGTACATATATACCGGCTTGTATTATTTATATCCCTGCAAGTATGTTTTTATTTGATTTTATTGGCGCTTCTATAAGTGAATTTGTTATTGTAAAGTGTGGTTGTGCGTGCTCGGCGATGTATCGTTTGGATTAATTTGCATAAGGTGTATAAAAAACGCCAGCCATCCGCATATTAAGGATAGAATAAAATGAAAAGTATCTTTGTTACAGGAAGAAGAAAAAAATCAAATAAATGCAGCAGCCCAAAATTTAAAAAACGAAATTGTAAGAAGTTGAAGTGAAATAATTCAGGTGGTTCATTGTTGAATCACAAATTAAGGGACCTCAAAAAGATGTCGAAAGAGAGGATTAGTAGCAATGTGCGAAGACTTTTTTGCTTTAGAATTGCATTTGAAAATTATATCAGGTGAAAGAGTACGTAGATGTGTGTGATTATATACATATGTATGTATACGTTATCTTTATTTTGCAGAAAAATTTCCACAGGGACATCTTCAAAGCAGACTATTGAAATAGAACATGAAAATTGGTAATATTTTACTGAATGATTAACAAAAAATTTTCTCAGTACTCGCTTCTGTTTTAAAATTTTCAATTTTATTATATAACAAACAGCTGGAAACTTAGTTGCGATTCTATAGTAGTTACGCAACAGCAGTACTATACCTCGATATAAATTTCCATATGAAAAGTTAAATTGAATGCATGGTAGACGCATCAACTTCTCATCAACTTTCTTATTACAACATGTATCCACACAGGCGCTAATAGAGAATTCATACCCTGTAAATGCAATATTACGAACCATTTTCATAATTCTCCGCAAATAATTATTAGTGTCAATAATAATGTTTTGTATCGAATATACTTGTTCCATAATCTGCATAAACATCACATCATAAACGTAAATTAAAACGCAAATTGAAGATTTCAAGCTTTAATAACGTCGAATTTTGTGCAAACAAAGGAACAGTGCTCCCACCCTTCAACTATCCAAGCACAGCATATTTGGTAAACAATTACAGCAGGGTTGCCATTTTAAACAGGTAAAGACGTTGTAGAAACTATACTTATTTTCCCACAAACAAAATAACGTAAATAATAATTCAGAACAAAATCATCTCAGCATAACAAATCACGCACTTTATTTATTTATCTCACACAAAAAAAAACCGTTAAAAAAGCATTCAGAATAAAAAACAAACTTAAAGGAACACAACACATGCATATGCAAGCATGAGTCTGTGGATTTTGGACAAAAGCAGCTGTTTATATAAACTCAGCAGGTTTTGCTTAAGAAGCAATAAAGTATGGAGTTGCCATATCATTTTAAATTTTTTAAATTAATTTATTTTGGGATGTGTACTAACTGGATCGATGTTTAAAACTTTAAATATTACATTAGAATGTAATATACCTAAGAAATGAAATGAAATGCATTTTTTTGTCAAAAGCGTACAGAATTCATTTGTTTGTCAAATATTGTTCTTGAACAAACTTTTGTTTTTTTATAAACTTGATGATAAAATTAAGATGCAATAGATGGCAAATTTTTTCAGTAAGGCAGTTGATACTAAATCAGCGTAGTAAATTTATTGCAATCGCAGTAATGTGGGACAAAGCAAAGAGCATTACAAGAAATTTTACTTCCGAACCATATTTTGATCTTTTGATATTGAATTTAAAATAATGATCATTGACACTTACACCTTTTATTGGGCGTTGGCCGAGCTTCTGCGTCTTGATGCTTTTCCACAAATGGAGGTAGGTTTATTCCGCCTATTAAAAAAATGTTATAAAAAATTGTAATACGGCGAAAAAAAAAATGTTATCGCATGACAAAAAAAAAAAAACAATAGCACGATTTCGATTAGTCGCTTGTTTACAGCACATTTTTCTAAAATCCTTCCCACCATGGGAATTTGAGTGCCTAAAGTTATAACGATGTGATGGCCATTGAATCGCTCTTAGGGCATCAAATGCCCTAAATGCACTTCATCTCACTTCATTAAGGCCATATATTTTCTTTTTCTTGTGCCAAATTTCTTTTCAGAATCGTAAAAGAATTTTACCAATACTTTAATTCTGTTCTAAGAAAAGTGATTGCTAAAAAATCCTCTTCTCTCGACGAGACTCGACGAGAGTTGTAAATTAAAGTGATTTGGAATAGAGTCATAAAGTGAAGAGTTTCTAGAATAGTTAATAATTGATGCATATTCGGCAGAATATCTGTTTGGCACAATTCAAAGCCTTTAAACCTGAAATATCCCACTCGGGCACGAAATAAGATTTTTGCAATCCACACCAACACGTGTGAGGCAGGAAAACCGGGCCTGGTACGGAGCATTACTGATTTATGAGGTTTTAAAAGTAGCTGAAACCACTAATACAAATTTATAAAACAAGCTATGAGTTTCGGGTGATCAGTGATTGGACTTCGGAATGGCAAGTTGTTGGGCACTACAGTAAATTTTCTTAGAACATTTAATGCTTGTGACCTCTTCCGATATCTCTGCAAAACTATATACTGTTTTGGAGCAAGAGCATCGCAAAAAACGGCTAGAAATGTGAATTTACTATGCCTCCTTAATAAATAGTAAATAGTAAATTAGTAAATAAATATCATATTTTCATGTAATGAGAAGAACATGAGTTCGTTTCTGTGTACTATATAAGCAACTTTTTTTTCATTTTAATGCGACACTTGCGTCAAATGAGTGATATGTTCCAATAATCAGTTGAATAGCTTTTAAACGTCGATATTTTCAGTACAAGTGTGTCTTCTTTATCATAAGGTTCACCGTGATATCACCCGGCCATGTGGCAATCAGTTAAATATTACAAAAATATAACTATTGACCAATGTGTTAAAAGTTTCTAAATTTATTGGCCATATGTGGTTTCTCGCCTCGGTTCTAATTTCTTTTTGAATGACCTCCCTCATTTTAACACATTGCAACGTACACACGCACACCAATCCCTCGTAGCAAGGATGCTAACATATGTATGTGAAAGTATGATTAAGGGATGGTACTGCCTTTTAGAGGCCAAATATCGAAACGCACATCGGTGCACCAGTGCACTTTAAGGGTAGAAAATTGTATGAAAACAAATTAAAAAGCAGTTTTGTCTTTTCATAATTTTGCTGCTCTTATTTGCAATCAATCATAAATCAGTACACAAAAAACCACCGAAATATATATTACAACAACAAAGAAATATAGCGTAGAGTACTATAAGAGCAGGAGTAACTAAACAGTAGCACAGACGGTGACAGCAGTAACCACAAAGACAGCAACAACAAGCAAAGAATCATTCAACGGCAATCTTTGCGTTGCCGCAGAGATGGTTGAGGAGGTGTAGTGCCAAAGTGTCAATCTAATGTGCGAAATGAGGCTAAGGCGTGTTGCTGCGGATTACCGCATCGCTCAGCATGTGATCGATGGACGGAAAACGACATTTGCAGCACGTTCGGTAGCAATGCAGTTACCATCCAAAAGGACTGGTACAAAAAAGAAAAGAAAAAAGAAAAGGACATACTTGAAAGAATAAAAATTAATTTTTTTAGAAAAATCAGCTGCCGAAAAACACTAGCCAAATTCAACAAAATCGAAAATAAAAAATCTGTGAATTCAAAAGGTTGGGTACATAAACGGCAAACGGAAGTGTGGGTTGTTCGAAGTGGCTACTGTTTATTTGTGTTCTTGCTTTTTATTTCTCGTTGTTCTGCCGTCTGCTGGTGCGACATGCAAATGTGGCTTAATTAACTTGTTGCACGTCGCATCTCATGCGCATGCCCCCCGTGCGATGGTGCGCCATTGCGGCTTGGCAATCACTTGGTTAGGCGACTCTTGTTGAGTAGTCGACGCAACTGGCTGCAATTTAGCGAACATACAATTGGGACAGCAACAACAAAGAAATACGAGTAAAAGGCCTAGTGAGAAAGAGGTGAGTCTGCAATGCAGCTGCGGATACAGCGTCATCCTTTGGTGCAACAGATCAGCCGGCAAATCACAAATCAGATCACCTTAGTCCCGAACAAAAGCAAAAATCGGAAACAGATACGAAGATTCTGAGATTCAGAATCGAAGTTGGAGTTGCAGTTAAAATTATATTTGGGTTGCAAACTGTTGCTGTTGAAATTCAAATCAAGGTTTGAATTGGGATCGGTACAATGCGAGCTGCACATGTGAAATGTGAAAAATCACTTAAGACCGGCGGCTACTGCTAACAAGGCCAACAACAAATATAACATGTCTGACGTAGGCATGTTGGTGGCATGCCTTGCATGTTGCTTGATCTGACTCAGTGTCTGTCCGCTTGTCTGCCAGCAACCAATCGACCCCGAATTGTCTTCAATCGTGGAACAGCAAAGTGGTGAATGAATGAATGGTTGCCACGCATTGGTAGCACATGCAACAGTTACTCTTACTGTTTTTTTGTTTTCCGTAGTGTATTTGGCAGATTCACAACAACATGAAAATGTCAAAGAATCAACTATAGAAGCAGCCAGTAGTAAGTTGGCCAACAAGCAATTGACAATGCCAACATGCGAACTGCTGCAATCCGCCCTTGAAATAATTGTCAGCACTGATCGCTGAACGAAGGAATGCGCACATGTATAGTGAGCGTTCACGGAGTGCAGAGGGAGGGGGAGTGCTGATGTACTAAATTTAATTGCTTTTGAAATTTTAATGAATTTACCAAGCGATAATCGGTTTCTATTTGTATTTATTTTTATAACGTAAATTGACAATATTGTAATTATTTAAGTGCAAAATATTAAATTTCTTTGAACAGTGCTTCACGAGTATATGAAAGAGCGAAGGAAAAAAATTGTCAAAAATCAACTTCAGACTTAAATTTTTTTGTATCAGAAGAAATTTGAAATTTTGAGGTATTTTTTTTTAAATGGTAAAATTTTTGTGATTTTTATACAAAATTTGTAGCCTGAGTTGTATTGATTGTGATGTTGAATGCAAAAAGGGTTCTTTATTTAACCAGCCTTCTCGCTTCCATAGACAAAATCGGCTTCTTAATTGATCAACAATGTTGCTCACTGTGTCCAATGTGTGGATACGGTTTCCATGGGCCGATACGGTTTCCAAGAGAGCATTCGTAAAAAACCGGTGATTTTATAAGAATAATTAAACTTTTGGAATCCGCGTTTGAATGGAAACGAAATACACGACGGTACATCTATAACAAAAAGGCCATTTCTATTTTCGCGCGCCAAAATATTGTATGATGAGATGAAGATGTAAAGAAGCGTGTTTTTAAATGCCGAATGCACTTTCGCTTAAAATTTTAATAAGTGTTTGGAGAAAGATAGACTCTTATTGAACCGGCGCTAAATATATGACCAAAAGTAGCTTTTTCACAAGTAATGTGCCTTTTCTTTTCAAATAGTTTTTATTATAATGATTTTAAATATACACTTTATATACTTCAGAAAGAAATCCACTATTTTTGTGTAAGATTTTTGAGCAAATGGTTTAAAATTGTTTTACAGTCGATCTATCGACACCATAAACACCATTCCGAAATTCAGCGGCTAAGGCTACATTTTCTCCTTCATCAAAGAAAAATAAAATGTACCAAATTTGTATAAAATGTACCAAAATGCATTTTTTTAGTGTGAAATACCACTTTTACAAGATATCAAACACTACAGCCGTCTACCTAGAAAATAATCGATTCATTTTTCTCCTATAAGTAAACGCAATTCTGGCTGAGTTTAACAAAGCGCGCCAGTTTTTTCTTTTTCGTGCTAACCGGCGCCAGTTCGACACACCAAGTGAAACCAACTCCTTCTTCACCTGATCTTTCCAACGCAGAGGAGGTCTTCTCTTTCTCTACTGCCACCAGCTGGTACCGCACCGAATACTTGCATCCATTCGGATGATATGAGCCAGCCAAAGAAGCCGCTGGGTCTTTATTCGGTGCGCTATGTCTAACAAACGCTCCTAGTGACACCTCATCGGATGTTGTCATCGTCCAAGCTTCTGCACCATTCGTTAGGACGGGCATGATAAGACCCTTAAGAGTGTTGGTTTCGTTCGTCGAAAGCGGAATTTACTACTCAATTGCCTGCTTAGTCTGCTAATATGAATAGTTTATTTTTGTTTTTATACATTTTTATCGTTTAGTTTAACATTTATCTTACATTTTCACAATAGATCAGATCTGGTCGCAGTGTGTAATAGCCTTCTAATAATAATATTTACACTTATCTTTAATAACTTAAAAATATAATATATCATATTAACCAACTCTTCAATTCATTTTTTAATTCAAAAATTTTGAAATTTGGACTTGTTTGCAAGAGACATTCTCCTTTGGATTTTAAAGTTGAGATTGTTATCGGTGTTAATGCTGGTGCCTAGAAACACGAAGTTTTACCGCTTTTGGGTGTTTGGCCGAGCTCCTCCTCCTCTTTATGGCGTGCGTCTTGATGTTGTTCCACAAATGGAGAGACCTACAGTTTCAAGCCGACTCCGAACTGCATATAATTTTTATGAGGAGCGTATTCGTGGCAAAAATACACTCAGAGGCTTGCCATTGTCTGCTGAGGGGCGATTGCTATTAGAAAAAATGTTTTCTTCATTTTGGTCTTTCACCGAGATTCGAACATACGTTCTCTTGTCACTGAATACAGAACCTTTTATTACTGAATCGTGTGCTCGGACGGAATGGAATTATAGTTTTTGGTAGCTGTAATCTTAAGCTCATGTGCTTTTGATGTTTATTAAACATGTTTTGAAATAATTTTCATTTAGCTCGTAATAGGCCTTCGCTTATTAAGAAGAAAGTGTAGCCTTTAATGGCGATTCTAAAATAGTTTGAAGTAAAAAAAATATATAGGTGCATATATTTTCGGTGGTTTGTTGCTGCTGTTATCGCCGTTTACCTCTCCTTTCCCAATTGTTTGACCTTGGACGAACACATGTCCTGCGCAAGTCCGATTTATGACTTGGCAAGCAAGACCCGATCTACGCTAAAGCGAATGCAGTGAAAGGCCGCATGCTTTGCACCGTCTGATTAGATGGGTGAGGTAATAATCAGTGTAGCCATGTATTTTAATCATCCACTTCATGTTCGGAATCTGTATTTACGTCTAACAGCCTATGGTAGATGATTCCTATCTTCTATGTCACTTGGTCATAGATCGTTCTTTTTCCGTAGCTTTTTCTGCTGACGTCGGTTTTGCTCCTTGTACACCGTATAAGCGATCTAGCGCCTCGCGTGGATATCTACTGGTATCTTTCCCGCAATAACACATATTGCGGCACCCGAAACAGTTCTATATGCACTGCACGGAATGAGTCCCCTGCACTGGATTGTGAGATTGTGTGTCCTTAGATTGACCGTTGCTACATTTTTTAAGGCATTTTCAATAGCTGTGGTAAACTCGATTTTCGAGAGAGCGGTCCACGCGCTCCTATACCTCTATCTTTAAACTCATTTATCTCGAAAAGACTTTTTCGGCCTGGCGTAGGCAAAAAAATAAAAATGTATTCAACCGAACCGACTGAAATTTAGTATGTTGTTCACAATATGAATGGCTATCGCGCGTGCTAGAATCTTATTATTATTTCAATTATTTCGTACTTTTTTTATTAAAAAACTGAAAAAACCCCGTTTTTTATAGTATCAAATTCAAAACCGTGCCATTTCGCCGAATTTGTTTTTTTTTATTCTAGTACGGTACATAGTTACAGTAATACTGATTAATAATTTTTTTGGTTTTTATGTTTCAGATAAATAGAAGAGACAACACCGTCCAGGTCCGATTTTTCGGGAGGTTCAATTTCAGCGCCATTTTTGAAATTATTAAAATTAAAAGCAAATTTATGTTTCATTTTCGTATGTAAAGGAAGTTAAATAAAAAGACCAAAAAACTTAAATATCGTTTTTCATTTCCTTTTTATTGTAAAAAAATTCCTGAAAATACCCTAAATTTTCGAGCTCTAGAAAACCGGGACCCCTTAACATCTTGGCTCCTCTTGAGTTTGATGAAAAGTCCCCCGAAGTATATAATAATAATCCAAATACTATTAAAAACCGGAAGCATAATATTTGAGGCAAAAAAGGAAACTGCAATCATAAACATTATGCGATGCAATGAAAATTTTTTTAAAAAGTTCCAGTGTCTGTATCGAGCAAAATACTAAGCATTTGTGTGATGTGATATTTCATATGGTTTATATTATATTTAATAAGCAGGGTTACCAGGAATTGTTTTTAATGATGCGAAGTGGGTGAATCTTTGTGAAACTTCAATTCAACTCAAACTTTATCAAGCTGCCCTTTTTAACTGGCGATGTCTGGTTTGAATTTTATTGATGTCTTTTAATAATTGATACATATATCCATTAACTAGATACAGAAAAAAAATTTTATAATTTTTAAAATGCTCAACAACAACTACGTAATACGAATTGCTGAACAGAACCGCTTAACATTGAACGATTTCTAGAAAAAGTAATTCCTGGCAGCTTACATAGAGATACGCCGTGGCTCCCTTTACCTATAATCCCTCATTAACATCATCAACAATGTCAGCCTGAAAATGAAACGAGGAGTAACTCTTGCCAACAGGTGATATGTCAGCCTCGTTAGGCAATTGAGAAGGATCGGTAAGCAACGTCCAAGAATATAATGCAAGACAAATGTACAGAAATTCTTATCTGCAATTGGAACGAGTAACTAATTGGCAATACTTAGCAAATTCCAAAAGCAACTGGCGAAGTTTTTTGTGTTGTAGTACTCAATGAGAAAGTAGAGAAATGAGAGCCTGTGTGCTATCCTAGTGCAAAATGCATGCATTTTTTCCACAAAATCAAATATTTTTCAAAAAAATTGTTTTCTTAAACGGCTCATAGCACACAGTAAATATTTGTAATTAGACGTCTACCTTTTTTCTTAATTCTTAAAATTTTTCTGAAGGAGTTTCTAACTGATCAAATCCCGATAATTTTCTCAAAATTATTCTACAATGCTTTTGAGGATATTATCCGATTGCTAGACAAACGAAAAATTAAGCACAAGCGACAAGCGACCCTTTAACGCTAAATCCCAATTATATTAATATAGCAAATGTATAAGTATAGAGTATGTTCTGATAAAGGTTATAAAAATAAAAAGAATTAGAAAAGATTAAAATCAGCTTTTAACCTTTTGAATCTCAATAAAAAATTTGCCGCTCATCTTTCGCGCCTTTACTAGCTGTTGCCGCTCACTTGAACTTTGTCATTATAATGTTGGTAGTGCATAACGGGTCTTCCCAGTTTATGGTTCTTTTTAAAATTCATCACATATTTCGAATGGGAATTCAGTATCTGTTATGAGATACTCGTATGTAGTAGAGAATGCACAATTAATGAATGAGAATGATATTTTACAAAAATCCACTGCGTACAAGCTTACATAGATCTAATATTTTGGAGAACTTTTCGATGACACTTTGCCGCAATCGGAGGAGTCTATATTACAGAGACAATTCTTCAATGGCGGTCAAATTGCTGCAGAATGTCGTGAAATTATTCTTCCTGGGAATTTCGCTTGCTGTAAATTGATTGTTTCGCTGGCTTTCTGGCATGTCGCACCATCTTTTTGAAACCATATTTTGCTTATATGTTCATACCACCGGACAGTAAAGATGCATGCAATTAACAATTTTTGCAGCAATATTTTCGATTGAAAAACCTGGGCGAGCGTGTACATTTTTATTTCGGGATCTGTTGGACAATCATGACGATACTTACATATAACGGGGGATTGGCCCAGGATCCACTTTTTTTTCTAAAAATTGTGTTCAGCGACGAAGCTCAGTTTTGGATCAATGGGTACGTAAATAAGCAGCATTGTCGATTTTGGAGTGAAGATCAGCCACAAGAATTGCAAGAGCTACCAATGTATCCAGAAAAAGTCACAATTTGGTGCGGTTTATGGGCTGGAGGTATCATTGGACCGTACTTCTTCAAAGATGCTGCGAATCGTAACGTAACTGTGAATGGTGAGCGCTACCGTGAAATGATATCCAACTTTTTTTTTTGCCCAAAATGCAAGAGCTTGAATTGCATAGCATGTGGTTTCAGCAAGGCGGTGCCACATGCCACACGTAACAATGAACTTGTTGAGAGGCGAGTTCGGTGAACATTTTGTTTCACGTTCGGGACCTGCCAATTGGCCACCCAGAGCGTGCGATATAACGCCTTTAGATTATTTTTTGTGCCGTTCGGAGTCGGCTTGAAACTGTAGGTCCCTCCATTTGTGGAACAACATCAAGACGCACACCACAAATCGGAGGAGGAGCTCGGCCAAACACCTAACAGAAGTGTACGCGCCAATTATTTATTTTTTTTTTTATGTTAAAGCTCATGTCTATTCAGAGAAGCCTGCTTCAATTGACGCATTGGAAGACAACATTAAAGCATTTATATGTGAGATACCGGCCGAAACATTGGAAAGAGTATGCCAAAATTGGTCTAAGCGGAAGGACCACTTGAAGCGCAGTCGCGGTCAACATTTGCATGAAATAATCTTCAAACATTAAGTTATATGGACTGTACTATCGATTTAAATAAAAATTTCATGCATTTTTCTGAATTTTACGTGTGATTTTTTTTTTTTAAAACTTGATGTTATGTCTTGATGTTATTTACAAATAAGAGGTCCTATAGTATAATTTCCGTTGTTCATAGAGGAAATTAACTCAGAAATTTCCCATTGCCTGCTGAAGGCCGGCCGTCATAAGGAGCAATTTTTTCTTTAATTTGATACAACGAGTTGAACTCTGGCAGCTGTCTAAGCAAAACACTGCTAAAATAAACTCGATCTTGTAAGACTCTGTGTGTATTGGCTTGTTGACAAAAAGTGTCGCGTCTTTTAATGGCCGATAAACGCCGCAGCTATGATTTGAGCTATGTACTACTGATTTTCTCATAGCGCCAATTTTGTTGGTGTTGTTGCCAACGCGAGTGCTTTTGCCATTTGAAAGTTGTTAACGTTGGTGACGAGTTTTTTCTGCTAATAATATTTATTTCTCTATATTTGCTGTGTTATTTTCCGCTGTTGCAGGCCACTCAAGGACGCCGTCTGGAAGTGGAATTTGCTGTCAAACGCGCCGCGGTCCGCGTTGTAATTTACTACAAATATAAAAAGCTTTTTTGCAGCTATTTTAAGTACGTACACACATATAGGTATAATTGCATACATACGTAAATTTATCGTAATGCTTTTCTGCATTTTTTACTAAATATGATTTGCTTTGCATTCGTCTAATAGTGAGATATTTGCACTTTTTTATTTTTCATTGTTTTTTGCTGCGTTTTGTTTACTATTAAAATAAATTTGTTGTAATTTCTCAATTATTTATTTATAATTTATTTATCCTGTAATTAAATTCGTGTTATCAGCAGCGGATAGTTTTAGGTATGCGGTGAACTTCCTTCTCCTCACGTCTATTCGAAAACTTGGCTATCACTGTTATTCGCCATCGAACGACATTGCGCTTTGGCGTTGTTCTATCCGGTCGTGCAGGTGGTCACTGGTCAGCGTTTCTGTATATAAAACTTCTCACCGCGGGTAGTGCATATTGCAGTATGACGACGTGGTCACAGCAGTGGTGGCGGTTGCATTAGGTTGTTGTCATTTGTTGTTTTGGCGTGAATATTCTAGCCCAGCTACTTGTTTAGCATATTTCTATTTTTTAAATTCATATACATACGTACATATGTACGTATGTATTTTTGCTGAACTTTTTGTTTTCGTTGTCGCCGTTGATTAGCCGTAATTATGGCGTAATAATATTTACGCGGTTATTCGCTTGAATTATTTTTAATTAAACTTTAATTTGCAATTAGTCACAATCGCTATAATTGAACTCCCTTAAAACGTTTAGCATCTGAAAACTTTCGCAATTATTTATCTAACAGTTGTAAATTGTGCACAATATACATATACTCGTATATATATTAATACAAGTAAATAAACAGAGTCGTAAACCCTGGCAGCTAGTCAATAAATAATAATTATAATAACTTCATTACAGTAGCTCTGTTCTCTTTTAGTTTGTTAAACGGAATTTGAATATATGGATGCATTCATTTGTACAGAGTAATCATGCCTACAATTCCTTATTGCTTGACTCTACAAGAATGCGCGTTAAAGAAAAGTTTGCATAGACAGTACTACAGCTTCTAAACTACGATTCATGCGCGCAGCCCTGGGGAGGTTTTGGGGGCGAATTTAAATTTCCAAATTTAAAAAATTATAAAATAATGCCGGGAAGCAAGACGAAATGAATGGGTTTATGTAAAAAAAAACTCACGCTTACGAGTTCTGAATGTGCATTTGTTCACAGTCTAGAAGAGAGGTTTTAAAAACATTAGTTTTCAAACAATTATAATAAGATAATGCTATATTAATTTAAAAGAATTTCATATTTATTATTATTATTCTTATTATTATTATCATTTATTAATACATTAAACGCTTGATAGAATGTACAAGAGCAGGGATTCAAGGCTACCCGCTTTTTATAGTGATGACTTATAAGGAGATTTGAAGTAAAATCAGGTGGAATCATTCTCATGAGAAATCATTTCTCATCTAAGAGTTTAGTTTACATATATAAATATATGGGGAGAGAGTCCAGCAGAAAATCACAAGCTTTGCGGGAGCCTATGATAATCATGGATGCTGCCCTTTGTATTTGTATCCCCTTTTTTTGGATACCATAACCTCTAACGTTAGCTACTAAATAATTAACCTACAGCTTACAGCCAGTATATTATGCGCTAGTTTGAGCCCAATTTTACCTATGCTGTTGTACTCGTATGTATACACATATATATAAATATATAAACCATAAAATTTCGTACTTTTATTCATTTCTTTTCTTCTATGGTGTCTTATATTGTTTTATTTTAAAGGTGACTGCCAGCACTTCTGCCTGTTGAAATAACCCAAATAGAGAATTGTTGATCAATTTTACAAACTACAACCTTCGCAAGAGTAGAATCTAGGAATAGGAATACTTACTTGTGACTTCAAACTATTAGACGGATTGTAAAATATTATATTTTTTTATGGTGACAGGAAGGATCATAAAAAAAGTCAACTACAACCACTTCCTTATTTGTAATCGACACATTGCATGGCTCATGAAATAGAAATTAGAACATGTTTTCTTAATATTCAGAAAACGTGAAATTTCTAGAATTAATACGTTTTTCAATGTTTTTGAAAATTTGAATTTTTTTGGGGTGTATCGCGTGTGTAATTTCTGACATTTTTCATGATCCCATCAGAGGCAATGAACTCCAGAAACAAAATGACAGTTTAGCGATTTATTGATGGCAATAATCTATCAATAACCTGCTTCTATCATTGCAGGCTCGGTACCCGATCTGGCGTAGATATACGCCAAAACTAGTGACACACAAATTACACTCAGTAGCTTCGACAAATGCTTGTGACCAAGGAAGTCTTCGCCGACTATTCAACGACTACGTATTAGGCACCAACGTGAAAAATTTTTGTGATCTCTAGTAATATACTGGTGATTTGAAGGTGTATATGTGAGGTCTCGATCGCAGTAGTTGTCTACGTTCGCCCGAAAAAACAGTCATGCTTCATTATTACCTTTTAAAGAAAAGTGCAGCTGAAACGTGTCGAAAAATGATCAATATATACCGTAATCACGTTCCATCAAATACAACTTGTAAAGAGTGGTTTCGACACTTCCAAAGTGGCAAAATCGACGTGAGTGATAAAGATCGCGAAGGGGTACCGAAATTATTGGATGAAGACGCATGTCGGACCCTTGAACTGGGTGCCACGTTAATTGAAGGAGAGGGATATCGAGAGACATTTGGTGACGTTTTAGATGCTTTTTGAACGGCGGAAAAGAAAAGGTTTTCTGCATCGGATTACTGGTGATGAAAAATAGATCTACGGTAGACATAACAAACTGATATTGCTGCATGAGAACGCCAAGCCACACGTTGCTAAATCGGTCCAGAAATATTTAGAGGGCCTGAATTGGGAAATCTTGCCCCAATCGCCGTATTCCCCAGACATTGCACCTTCGGATTATCAACTTTTCGGATCACTGCAGTCAGCCTTTATTTTAGAGCGGTTCACTTGTTCCGAGAGCATCGCAAACTGGCTCAATGAATGTAGTGAAGTTCTAACTTCCAATGGCATATATTTCACATAATATCATATATTATTTAATTGTTTCAATGATTCGTAACTTTGGCTAAGAAAGGACGGAAACTTATATATATATGGGGCATTCTTTCTGAACGTGAGACCCCCTGCCCCCAGAATAGATTTTGACGAAAAGAGGTCTATGAGGGCTTAAAATGTAGGTAATTATGTTTACTTTCGAAAGCAAAGTGGCACTTCTTGAAATTCAAAATGGCGGATCCTTCCTTCCTTATACTCCACAAGCTTGCTCACAAGAAAATTTTGCTTGCGCAATTTAAGGAAGATCGTGTTCTACGATCGTGTTCTGGCCGAGCTCCTCTTCCTATTTATGGTGTGCATCTTGATGTTGTTCGACAAATCGAAGGACCTACAGCTTCAAGCCGACTCCGAACAGCAAATGGCTTTTATGAGGAGCTTTTTCATGACAGAAATATACTCGGAGGTTTGTCATTGCCTGCCGAAGGGCGGTCATTATTGGAAAAATGTTTTTCTGCATTTTGGTGTTCCACCGAGGTCCGAGCCTACGTTCTCTCTGAATTCCAAATGGTATTCAAGCACCGGCTTATACCCAATATTATTATGAGGAGACTTAGCTCTGCAACGTGAAAGATCTGTAGTGCTCCTTTCATCGATTCAAAGAATTTTTCCGAGTCCAACTGCCTGAATTCGTATTTAATTGATTTTTATTTCCTCCTGTGGTAACAAATGTTTAGCCACGTGTTTGTGCTACCAGTTACGCATCAGAGCTGGGCATGATGACAGCACTTTCTTGCCGGTTTCATCTTCCATCGTACAGAAGCTGACATCTCCATTGGAGTATATTTTAAGGTTGGTAAGATGACGATTCAATCTACACTGTCCTGCTAGAATTCCTTCAATGATTCTAAAAATATTCTTATAATTAAATAAAAATCTTTAGATGGGTTTAGATCAAATCCAATGGGGTCTTTTCATTCCTTATAAATGGGGTCTTCTCATTCCTTGCTAATTTAATTGTCATTCCGTTCCTAGTAATATCTATGTACGCTGGAATCCATAGGATGTGCACCTGATTATTCTTGCCTAAAATATTCAATTTAACAAGACATTCCATCACCAGTTTTGATTGCTGTCTGGCTAGCACTAAGGATAGACCTGCTTCTGCTGTTATAGTTATGATCAAACTAAAAGTGAGTGTATATTTCTATTACGTGTATTTCCTTATTTTATGTCTCATTCAATAGACAATTTCTTTTATTTCTCGATTTCAGAGACCTTACATATCAACTAGCAATTGGATGAAGAGTTAAATCAATTATTTATACTTACCTATAACGAGACATCGCTCACACTTCTGGCATTCACTTTTGGGCACACTGACTTAACAGTATACTCTGTCATCTCCACCAATAATAGTCGATTGTTTGACAACTACACAGAATTTATGTGCCTAGCACACCCTAATGTAAGAGCTAAAAGAATTGTTCAGCGTTATGTGTGATCATCATGGCCACATGGCATTCGAAAGTAGGTCCTCAAGCCAACACACCAACCTACTGATTTCCCTATCCCTGATCAAAGGATCACGTCTATGAGGATCTAGTCAGACATTGCCTTAGTCTCAAGACTTTAAGTACTGTATGATAATGATCGACGGAATTTGGAAATCTTCCGAACTAGTAACTATCAAAGATATTGTAGCGTGCATGATTACTAATTTTTTTATACACATTTGATTACACGGTTCGGATGACTCAAATTGCTTACAACAGACCAAGGTAAACGACTCGGGAATGAACTCTTCGTGATCCTTTCATTCTTAGTTGGAGCCAAACGAATAAGAACGATAGCATATCACCCGGCAGCTCTCTTTAAGCATCGATCATGCGCCTCCAGATTCCTCCACAGTTTTTCTAGAGTTACGAGACTATCTTTAAATATCAATAAAAGTCAAATAATTTGCTTACTAAATTTGACTCAATCTCGGATCAAAAGATTGAGCCGCTCTATGGTTTTGAAAACCGATGTTTATGTCGAAGGGTAATTTCTAATAAAACCCAAGTCTAATAACCACACCATCGAGCTTTACAACTTAGTGTGGCCAACGTTTACATATGCAATGTATAAAATAGTTCTAACAAAAACTAACACATTCTTTCTCACATCAGAGGTTGAATTTTTAAAATAAAAATTAAAATATTTCAATATCATGTTAATTTTATGTATGTATATTTTCTTTTTTAAATCATTGGTACGTTTTGGTTCTTTGTTAGATGCCATTATTTATAAAAAAATCATAAGCTATATTAAAATTTATTAACTTGTGTCGCAACCACATACTTTTCTACTACCTTTTCCATAGCAAATTTATGCGCACGATACCTGTTTGCTTAGCACTACATCAATACTAGACAACCGATTGAAATGGGGCGTTTGCAACCCTCGGGTGAACGGATAAACAACAAACATTGGGCGGAAATCGCTGCCAGCGCATCACGATCGTTATAGCAGCACCGTGAAGCGAGCAGGAGCTGAATACAGCCACCGCGGTGTACCGTGCTAAATTAAGGTAGTACGAGTATGAGCAAGTTAATGTGCTCGTAATATACCTATGTACATACATACATACCTGTATACACTATTTTCAATGTCTTACGTATCAAATGCAGTAGAAATGCATACATATGTGCATATGCATACATATTTTTGGGTACAAAATGTAATTCGACTCCAAATTTCAGTAGTCGCCAGCTTATCGTCGAAACTCTTTAATTTGTATGATTGAAATTAATTAGCAAACTTCGGTAAGGTTTCTATTATTCGAGTACGATATATTCTATCTGTACTATAAAGGTGAATGTCTGTACGTTGTCCGCGCATCACTACGAAACGACAACACCAAATGACGTAAAAATTTGTATACATTCATATTTTCACCCAATGAAGGTTATAGGCATGCTTTTATGATGGAACTTCCTTCCCGCAGCCCCCAGACCGCTCCACCAGTCTCAAAGTTCCCGGACCGAGATCTTGTGATTTAACACCTTGTGACATTTTTCTTTGGGGTCACGTGAAAGAGAAGGTCTACGCCAACAGCCGATTCAAGACCTCAAAGATGGAATTCGTGAGGCTATTGAGGACGTAGGGAATGAAAAGGATAAAGTCCTGTAAGCGTGGTCGTTGTGATCATTTGCCCCATGTTATTTTCCACTATTAACGGCATACCTTCCTCTTTATAATAAAATAAACACCCGCTCATTTATAATAAAAAATAGCATTTTTCTTTGAATATCAAAATAACACCTCTTATTGGAAAACCCTTTAGTTTCTCCCCAACAACAATCTAAACGTATGAGCGGGGAGGGGATAGCGTTTGCTTCGATATTTGTGTGGGTTATTTAGTCACGATGTTGTAGTGGACGTGTGAACAATGTGCGTTCGCAATCGAAGCTTCCGGCAAAGCCAATGATTCGTGTGCTACTGATCATCGGAGATTTTGTTCACGTTACAGTGATCGACGTTTATATTATATGATCCTCATATTATATGAAGATTTGATTCATTCACGGGTGCGAACAAGTTCGGTGGCAAACAGCCCACGGCCGGGGCCCAGGCGCATATTGAGAACAAATGAAAGTATTGAGCTATAGTATAATGATGAATCTGTTTCGGTGAAATTTTTTTTCGGTCACCCAGGTCATTCGATTTTACCCCTATGGCTTTTTTGCTGTGGGTCTACTCCATCG
Organism: Anastrepha ludens; assembly: GCF_028408465.1. Classification (NCBI taxonomy): domain Eukaryota; kingdom Metazoa; phylum Arthropoda; class Insecta; order Diptera; family Tephritidae; genus Anastrepha; species Anastrepha ludens. The sequence continues at coordinate 74,960,832 of NC_071500.1, forward strand.
AGTTGTTCATGAAAATTTCCAGTATAAATCCTACGCTATGCGCAGAAGACAGCTTATGTCAGAGAAACACGAGAACAGCGAGATATCCAATCAAAACGCCTTCTAAAAATTTTGAGGGAGGTCAAAAGACAAATGACAGATGCCTATGTTCCAATCTTACACATCATCCTGTTGTCATGCATTCGAAGTTTCCAGCCACAGGTGTGGTTTTAGGTTTTGTGGACATGCCACGCCACCACACATCTTTGCTGACGGATTTCGAATGAAGTCTGCTGCATACGCCTGATAGTGTACGCGGTGTCAACCTATACATTTTTCAGAAAAACTCTACTCCTTCACGCAAATGGCGACTCAAGATTGGATGGCTAAAAAGCTTCGTGACCACAGAACACCCAACTTCGGTCACAAACCTTTACCCCCTGGATTATTACGTATGGCGCGTAACACCATTTCTTATTAAATGACTGCAATAATACCGTTGTGGTCAATATGAATAAGGAGCATTTGAATCGGGCATACACTCGTTTTGGGACTCGGATCGAGGAGGTTATTACAGTTATTAGGAATTTTATTAAATGATTTTATAGATATAAAATGAGTTAATTTTTTTCGTCTTCATTACTTTACAGACTAGATATGTATGTATATATATTTGCTTAAAATTAAGTATAGTAATTAAGTATTATAGTATTGGACGCAATTCTCGAATGGAAAAGAAAGTAGTTTGTAGATGCTATTTAACTCAGTAAGAGCCCTCGTAATAGGATCAAAGTTATAGTAGTTTGATTTGAATTTTTTGATATTAAATGGACTGTAGATATTAAAACTGTAGATCAATTGGCAAGGGACTCAATATTTATTAGCATGCAGTGAGCATAGTGTGGTGGTAGCGGATCCGAGAAATTAAGAGGTCACAGAGCGAATCGTAGAAAATTTCGTTGTACGCTCTCAATTATATTTCAATGAGATGCGTAAATTGGACTCCAAATCAAAGATGCATATTCGAGCTTACAACGCACTATGGAATTATATAAAGCTTTTCTAATATAAGAATCTTTAAAATCCCTCGCAGAGCGCCTCAGAAATGCCTTCGGAAATATCTAACTAACATGATTTACGAATGCAAGCCCGGAGTCAAATGACACGCCCAGATCAGAAAACACTTTACCTTTAAAAAGAACATCATCTAATAAAATATAAGAGGAAGGAATAACATTCAGAGTTTTTGAAAATGTGACAAGAAAACATTTATTTATATTAAGTGAAAGCGACAAGGTTGTACTACAGAAGTATCCTATTTGCAAGTTACTTTACTAAACATTTTCAGATCAGCAGCATAGAGTAAAAATATTCAGATTTAAAACAGACTCCAATGTCACTAATAAAAAGGAAACACAAAATTGCCTTCGAGGAAGTTACAAAAATGTAGGATTTATTGTATTCAATTCGTACAAGCGATTTCCTTTTGCAAAGATAAGATCTCAACCATGAAAGATAAGATCTTGAACTATGTGCATTAGGCCGGGTCGATTTGTGGGGAGGCAAAAAAATTGCCCATTGCTCTGTGAAAATCATATTCTAGGGATCAAAATAAGAAACTTTACCGAAGGAACCAAACCTCTAAAACGAATTCTGATGTCCCCCAATTTGGGTCGAACTTATTAGTTTCTTTTCTCATGTAAAGGCCAAAAATGGTGATATTTTGAAATTTTTGTATGAGGAACCCCCCCAGGGGGTTCCTGGGGGTGTGCCACTGGCATGGGTGGATCGGTCGTCTAAAGTTAGTGGGGGTCGGTCATACATTTGGACTCGATTGGAGCACTCTAAACGGGTCAAAGTGGGATTTTTCGTTCGACCCAAATTGGGGGACATCAAAATTCGTTTTAGAGGTATGGTTCCTTCGGCAAAGTTTCTTATTTTGATCCCTAGAATACGATTTTCACAGAGCAATGAGCGAAACTGAAATTTTAAGTTTAATGAAATTTTTATCTTAAAAACCGATGCTGGAAAACTAAACGATCCTTTTTATTTCATTTATTTATTCTTAAATCACTAAACAATTGTTCTTATTGCCTACTTACTACAAAAGTAGTACTACATACATATAATAATAAACAAATTTAGTTAATTTGTTCTTGCTGACTACTGTTCTTGCTGACTGCTGAGAGAACTGCAATACAATATTCAGTGAAAACGGCGTAGTGGACGAACTTACCTGTAACAAAACCATGCTGGTATCATATGATACTTTTAGTTGCAAAATACATCTTTTCTTTGACAATAATTTCAAATAATTCAGATATTGACGTGATCTTCGAGAGGGGGCTGTAATTACGAATGACAATTTTTTACCACTTTTAAAACTTGGGCTAATAACTGTCATTTTTCATTCATCGTTAGATATACCAGAGAGCCTAATGATTTGCTGAAATATAACTTGAGGGACAGAGCAAGAGAAGAACAACTGAAAGACCATCAGCCTCCGTTTTTGTGGAGGGTTTTAAGGCTAAAATACAATTCTCAGCATCTTTCACTGCCAGACTCAAACACCCAAAGTTAAGAGACGCGATAACATCTAGATAATATAACATCTAAAGGACTAACCCAGTTTGAACCAGCGAAGCAGGTGCTCAATGGTGCACATAAGAATAGATTTATGTATGTAATTATTATTTTGTGCTGTAGCCTTTATTCTTTCGCCATTCTGTACGCAATACAATAAACACACGAGAGCGCGACGGTTTAAATGCCAAAAGGGTTTAAATTTTATTTATGTACGTTGGCAAGAAATTTGCGTCAAATGTGTGCTCAATGCTAAATTTTCACAACAATAAAAACACCAAAATTAAAATAATAACAAAAAAAGAAAAAAAAACGGACAACTAAATAGTCTGAGTACGTAGAGTCTCGGAGATTTGCATGCAGTAAACAACTCAGATCAAATTAAATGTGAGCGCAACAACATTGAAAATATTCGAAAATGCCAAAAGCATAGAACAACAGCAGGAAACAATAGAGGATGTGAGGATATTTGAATAAATTATTATATTCAAGGAAGAAATATGTAAATTGAGGTTGGGCAGTCGCGTGTCAAAAAACTATTTTTGACCTACATAATTAAGCAACAACGATTTTTAGAACTCAGCCGAATGTACATACATAATTACACACGTCAAAATATGCAGAAAGCAGAAACTTTTTATATACATATATAATACATTTCAGAGAATAACCTATTATTTAAGTTTCTGTTGGTTGAAACGGATTACGTAAGGGTATGGATAAGATACGAACCTACTCTGATAATCGTTTCGATCTTTAATACATAAGAACTACGATTTGCATAATTGAAATAATAAGTGTATAAATGATAGAAATACCACCATGATGCATATGATAACAAAATAAAACCTGTAAACGAAAGTAAAAACTATGATATTTAAACATAAAGCTATATAAAAACTCTTAACGTTCGTTAATTTTTTGTACTTACATACACACATACATACACACCCTACGTGCGTGTAACGCCAAGTATAAAATTAACAGGAATATGTAGAACCATAGATCAGTTGTACCGCCCTCCTCCGTACCACTTCATCTTTCTCACTCACCGATTGACCTGGTAATAAGATTAAGGTGTGACCACTATAAAGATAGCGGTGATCATAAAGCGAAAATGCTGGTTTCCCGCATCTTATAAAGTCACCCTGATGCAGTAAATCATCGTCCTACATTGTACATTTACAAAATTTGCATAATTATAGGTTGAGTGAATAGATACCCAAATTATAAACTACCGGGTGAACAAAAATCTTTATACAAACACATACATATATGTATGTACAAATGCGATATATTTACTTATATGTAAATGCATCCCTATTAGAAGTATCTTCTGTCATGGCATCTGTAAAGGGTATCCACTTAGAACAAATTATAATTTACAATAAATAAACCAGAGCTGAATTAGCGAGGGTTTGTGAAAGCCTTTGTAAAAAAGTAAAAAAACCCACTCTTCCAATCCAAACACAACATGATCACTAACATCCACCAAATCGTCCAAAATACTCTTCCTTCAAAGACCAAACCTATCAAATCACCTCGCAGATTCTATTCACCTAATACCCAAATTCTTAAAACGCAAATAGTGCAAACAGTAGTAAATATTTATATACGTTTTTCTTATCTTAGCAAAAAATAAATATTAAAGTGTGCATTAGCATTGATCCCTATATACAGGGTTGCGCCTGATCGCAGTGATCTGCGGCAGTGTAGCATTCGTCGTCGTACCAATTGTTTTTTCGAGCCCGCTGAAATCTGCTTTCTTCTTCAGCGGCAGTACGGCCCCATTTCTCGTACATGCAGTCAAGCGGCGAAGCTCCTACCTGTCTGTTGCCTTTGCAGATTTTCAACGTAAAAGATTATTTCTGTAGTTAGACGTACGTTTTTTACTGCACACAGCCGTGTGCGTATTTGGCTTCTACAAGGCAATGATCTGAGTAGATGAATCCGCTTGGATCAGTGGACCCAAGTGTTGATTATTGCGTAGGATACACTCCTGGAATCTGGCCTCCGTACTCCATGCCACTCGCTAGAGAAGTGATATCCGGATGTCATTCATTTCCCGAACAATATTTTCTTTTAGTGGCAAGATGGTTAATGGGTTTGTTTCATAAACTTTACCTTTTAGGTACTCCTACAGAAATAGTCCATAAGATCGGGCGGCTTGGGTGGAGAGGATATGTCACTGAAACGGTTTATCAGTTTGTTCGGGAATAAACCACGCAGTATCTCCATAGTCTCTATGGCTGTGAGCGTATCGTCATCTTGGTCAAACCACGTGATAGGTAAGGATATTCCCTCATTATTAGCGGAAAATAATCGTTTAGTATGCGTCGATAAGAGACATCGAGCACAGAAATTGCTTGCCTCCGATGATTTAAAAAAAACTGGTCCAGTTATTCCACTGCTTGACAATGCTCTAAAAACCGTGACTTTGAGATGTTTTAATAATGGGTTCTGTCCTTTAGGTCACCAATAACTTCAGTTTTGCTTATTTACAAATCCATTTAAATAAAAATATGCTTCATCACTCCAAAGACAGTGTTTACCATACGAAATCGTTCTAAAGTTGTCTCGAAGAATTTTTTAAACTGTAACCGTTAGGTATAAGCGCCTGCACGATTTGAGTTTTGAAAGGATGAAGTTTCAGATTGTCCTGTTACTCTTAGTTTGAGTGACGTCTTTTGAGCTGCATTTTTGCAAGTAAGTCAAAGGCTTAATCTCCTTTCTAGTGCCGCTGTGCGAGTAGTGGATAGTACTCCAGTTACATACAGACCTGCTGGTTTTTGTACACAATCTAGCTTTCTGTCTAACGTCTTTTTGTCTATCGTTGTTCACTATGCCAATATATTATAGAACATTATAAGCTTTACGTTTAGGGGAAAATTTATTTCCTACTTTGAGAAGAGATCCAACCATAACCTAATACTTCCTTGTGAAGAGTTCACCTTGTCTTGATGCATCCACATCATCAAGGAGTTTCTTTCTAATCCTTTTGAGTTATCCTGTTTTAAGGTGTTGAGTAAATAAAATAAACTATATCTGGTATATGGCAAGAAACTTTAGCCTAATCAAAGCATTCTTCTGATAAAGAAGTTTTATTAAAAAAATAAAGAAATCTGCCATACCTTTCCGAGGAAACAATCTACAATCTTAAGACGAATATTCTTAATATGAATGTTCAAATAAGGCTCTGTATTTGAATACGACATGGACGAGTCGGCTGTAAAGATGAGCCTAGAGTGGAGCACGTTTGTACTCGTAGGTCTATAGGGTTTCCAGTGAAAAACTGTTGTCGTGGCAATATCAAGAAACAAGGTTTTTAGCTAAATAAGTTAGTACAATCTACTTTTGTTTCCAAAACTAGCCAAGTGGAAACAATCCATTTGTTGTGATGCGAATTCTAAGCGTGTACTAATTGAACAACTTAGCGCAGCTGCCGTCAGGCAAACTGGTTTTTTTCGGGTAGTACCGCCAGTACCTAAAGTGCTTCAATTTAAATTTTAGTTGCACTCCACTGCGCTCGGTTTGACCTTTGCTTTCAATACTCCTACTTTTGAGCACACACACACATTTAAAAACACTCCTCCATAGTTTTTTTAATATACAGACACATACCGCATGTATGAACGAGTATAAGAATAGTAGGTATATTTGGCAGTTTTCTCTGTACTTTCCTATTTCGTTTCCATTAGTGGCACTCATCTATTGATATCTTGTGTACGGTGTTTCCCATGTTATTCTCTGCTAACTGATTTTAGTTAGCTTTATTATATTTATTTGTTGTTTTTGGTTTTGTTAGCCGCGGTTTGGGTTGCACTCCAACTAGATTCTTAGCCACCGGTAGCTGTCAAATGGGAATTTTTTTCTACAGATTAAACCAGTGAAAAGTCAAATTTATGAGTTTTCGGCATTTTTTGCTTTTGAGCTCCTTTCCCCCGCATGATGCCCTGCGGTCGGCTATTGTTTAGCCAGTGGATCAGAGCTGTAGTCGCGGCGAGTCGGCTGGCTGCTCGTTGCTTTGTTCTTTGTTGCCCTGCATTTACTAGCGGTGATAACGAAATTTTTGTCAGCACGGTCGCTTAGTTTCCAATGCAAGTTGCTCTGCGGGTTATACTATGTGCGCTGTGAGCTACATATTTGTGTTGTACCTTTTGCGTTTCACCTTTTCCACTATGCTGCTATAAAGTTCCTCTGTTCAATTTATTATTTTTTATTTTTGTAATTGCTTTTGATTTTTTGTTCAGGAGTCTTCGAGCGACAAATCTTTCACTTGCTTTCACTCCCCTGATGTTGTGTGGCTTTCTCTTCGCTCGGGACTTTTGCGTGGTTTTCACTGCACAATATTGTATTGCTCACGTTATTTTATTTTTGTTTTCAGAGCGTTGTTCGTTGTTAGCTATATCAATAAATTTTAGACGCGACTGATATTTAATGCTATGAAACAACTATTTCCTGCTCCGCGCATTAGCTCTTGTCCATACTTTATTTAGATTTTGGCTTACCTAGTACAGCTATTGTGGGAAATCTTTAAATTTGAAATCTTTTGCCGCAGCTGAAGAGAAACAACACTCACTAGTTTCGGTGTTGGTATATTATTCAACTTTAGCTATTGCTGTTATGAGTATTGTTGTTGACGGCATTAGGTCTTAATTGATTTGTGAAGCGCTAATAATGGATTCCAATTTAGCCTTTTACGCTTATCAATGACTTTCCCTATTCAAACATGTTGCTTAATACAAAACAATATATTGTAATCCTTTGCCGTTTAGATATTAACTTTAAGCATAGCAAAGATACATTGTGTTTTGTGGTATATCAACTATCAAATTTCAAAATATTTTTCTAATAATGGCCGACCTTTGGAAAGCAAAAAATTCTCCTATTATATTATATCATAATATATATATGTATATACAATAAATAAATTTATGTAATTGGCGCTTACATCCCTTGTTGGGTGTTTGGCCGATCTACTTCTCCATTTTTTGTCTGCGCCTTGATATTTTATAAATGAAGGGGCCTACAGTTTTACGCCGCCTCCGAACTGAAGATGGTTTTTTATGAGAAACTTTCTCGTGGCAGACAATTTTTTTTATCATTCAGCGTTCCATAACCACATTGAATCTCGAATTTGCGCACTACCGAAGTAGTCACGCATCTACCCATTCGGATGCGGCAGTCGCCCGATTGTACGTCTGCCAAAATAAATCTGCTAACAAAAACCATGGAAACCAGAAATCTTTATACCTTACGAATTCAGAGCTGATTAGGACCTGAAAAATGATCAACTCATTCACTTGATTACTTTATTAATGAATTTCAAGAAAAAAGCAATAAACGGAAACAATGATTAAAATTAAAATGCTACTTATTAAACGTGTATTTTGAAATTGCGTAGCGAATAGAGTAATTAAACGTCGATGAATTAACAAATAACAAATAAATGCATATATTAGTTGAATAACCAGAATTACTTATAAAAAAAGTTGATCAGCTAAATGGCGCGGATGCCTCTGGTATTTTGGCAATTTTTATTTATGGTTCGAATCGCTTCATATACGGAATTTTCATTAAAATTCATCGACACCAATGCTTGCGAATTGCTAGAAATATATCCTTTTGAAAAAACTTAGGATACATATTTACATTTATTACTTTGGTTATATGGTATATTAAATATCCAAAGTTGTTTGCATGAAAGTAGTCAAACTTAAAACAGCAAAGGTTATTCAGTGTGAAGCCTTATCACTTTTTCCAAACAACGCAAGTAATCGCGATGGCTGAATATGAAAAATTGGCCAAAGTTCCTTCACTTCTTTCATCTCTGTTCAAAGTTGGTGCCGCGTTTGCTCGCGCCCCTTGTCCCAAGTCAATTAAAACAATGGCAAAACTACATGAAGTGAACTTCGAATTGTTTCCTCATCCACAGTATTTGCCAGATTTGGCTCTCATCAATTAATGTCTGTTCGCAGACCTAAAAAAATGCTCGCCGGTGAGACATATCGCTCGAATGAAGATTTTATCGCTGAAACTGAGCCTATTTTGAGGCAAAAGATAAATCGTTCTACAAAAGTGGTATTGAAATGTTAGAGCAGCGCTGGAATGAGTGCGTTTTTCTTGCTGGAAATTGCGTTAATGAATAACGCTAATTTTGCACAAAAGAAAAAAGAAAACGGGACTTTTCAGCCCACGTGTTACGTTACGGTATTTCTTATATATAATGGAAGTTCTAAAAGAAAAATAGCTCACAGGCATCCTCCTTATCGGATAAAAGTAAAGAAAACAAGAGGAAAATTATCACAAAAAGGTGATGAATTATGTATTTGGGAAAACCAGCGGGTAACGTGTAATAATTGTGTCATCAAACAAATAGTCAGCGCATGCACACCTTAGCAACTACTGCAGCTATAACCTTTCAAATCGTTCAAACACCCTTCTGTCCAACAACTGTGGACTAGGTGATAGCTAGGAAGTAAAGACCTCTTTCGATAGAAAAAATCACACTTTTTAAATTCCGCGTTATAATCGTCCTATTGTAAAGCAGGAGTATATTACGCTTTGTCGACTTGTGCTTGATAATAAGAATAATAATTTGTTAATTTGTCGCCCGCGTGTAAGTAAGTGGGTCCACCTGCATCAAAAACCAGCTCATATCTATATAGTAGTCGCGGCAATTATGAAAATAAAAAAAGCGTCTAGCGACATGCGCAGCAAGACGTTACATTCAAACGTATATATCTCGTAGGTATATCAATTTTTTTGCATACATAGGTGAATTTATATGTTTGTGTCTATATGCTCTGGGACGTAGATCGCGTACGCAGGTGTGGGGTCCAAAGCAACTTGATCGTCGATTAATTGACCGACTTAAATGGCGAAAATGTCGTCTAACCTGCTCACCGCACAGCTACAAAGATAGCGGCGGCGCAAAGACTAGGCAAGCGGACAAAACATTAACAGACTGGCTGACTGAGTGACTAGCAAGTTATCGGGGAAGGTGATTGGTAGGTCTAGGCTTGATGGTGGCTGCCACCGTTGACTTGGTGACATCTGAACGCGCCAAAAACGCAGGCTCCATATGAAAAATAAAAATAAATAAGAAAGAAACAAATTATTATGCCTAAAATTCATAGAATATCTGAGAATTTACTACATGCTAATACACTACTAAAAAAAATATGTTTAACATGAAAAAAATACCAATAAAATTGTTGTTTGCCTCGGCGATAACGTTGTCGTAGTGGTGGCACGTTTTCTTGTGAGTCGTAACGTGCTGCACACAAAGGAAAAACACCAATAGTTGTACAAGTTTGCGCACCTGCGTGCGCCACACCTGAGCCACGTCTTGGAGTGAACAACGCACTTTTTTTACGATCCACGCACTTTTACACTTATATATGTACATGGCATAGTCATTGTTCATGTGTTGCCGCGCTAGCAGCAAAGGCCATAGCTCCGACGCAAGATAAGCATCAAATTTCCTGCCGGTCTCATATGTAGCTACACTTGTCTCCTGCCTGCGAGTATTTCATTGGTTTTTCCAACTGGAATCTTCTCTTTTTCCTCTTTATTTATGCCTTTGTGGTATTGTTGTCAGAAAGGAAAAGAAAAAAAATGTCAAACGATGCTTCAGAAGTGTCGTTAGATGTCATAAATCGTTATCGACCACGAACATCAGGTGAATGTACTCGCCCCAATGCGCGTCGACGATCTGCAAGTACTAGTTAGAGCTGCATGGCTGCTGTTGGACGCTCACGTTTACCTCGGTAGCGCTATAGATTGGTGGTTGCTGCTGACGGTGTTGTCACCTTCATGCTTTCGTAGAAAACAAATGTTGCTGGTGTCGGTCTTGTGTAGGATGTCATAAATTAAACGCAAAGGATCAGATCCTGCATGGCCAAGGGGAGGGTAGGTTTGTGTCTGCGTGCTCATTCATTATAATTCAGAATATAGTGCGGAGGTACTGCGAACAGTTTTTTTCTGTAAGAAGTGTCCCGTCCACGGAAAGGAAAGGACATTTAAAACGGAAGCAATAAAATAGATGATAGACGAGCAGAACGAGGTGAACTGAAGGAGTAAATCTATGTTTATTTACAACTATGCAAATATGTTTGCTTATAAACATATTAAGAATAAACGACGGTAAACTCAAAAATTTTAAGAAAAATATGGCTTAAACCAAACGCGTTAGAGCAATTTATGATGGTAAAACTATACATACATATACACATATAAATACATTGTTGTATTGCCATGGTAATTTGCAAATATCAAATATGCACTAACTAACTATTGAAGGGTATACAAAATATTATATTATACGTATGTAAAAATTTTGAGAAAAATAGTCGGAGTAGTCTAGGACAACAACGGCGTATGGCGCTTAAGATGGAACCATCAACTTGGCCAACTAATAAAAGGAGAGAATGTTGTGCGTTTCATCAAACCCCTAAGAATCAGGTGACTAGGTCATGTCACGAGAATGGACCCAACGAGAACTCAACAAAAATAATTGATGCTAAAATATTTACGACGAAAGCAAAAGGAAGACCAAGATCAAGACGGATTGACGAACTGGAGGATGGCATGATGAAACTCTACCAAGCTCAACCAAAAGTCGAGTGAAATGGAGACATTTTGCTCAGCAGGCATATGATGAGCTTAAGTGATGATATATCTATGTATGGTTGTTTCATATATTTTTAAATAAAAATTACGTAAGGTTCATATATTTATGTTAATTAAGTAATAAAAGTTCCAATTAACATACAAGAATCTTCTCAGAAGATCATCAGAGCTCTACACAAGGTTTTTTTAAGGGTAAGGGGTGGAAAATGCCTAATGCATCATCAAAGCTGCCGTCGCACCAAGGGTACAACCGGAGACTAAAACATTCCCCCTCGTTTGGAACCGGCTCCCCTTCTGGAGCCGCATTCGCATTCCTTCAGAGTAGCGTTCCACCTTCCTCATTACAAAGGCCTATACCTAGGTGCATGCGTCTAGGTCTAGTTTTTTTATCTGCAGAAGTCTTTCCTCCAAACCATTGATGATCTCCCACGCTTCTAAGCTACTTAACATCTTGTCGATTACATTTTCATTGGTTATATGACCGACTGCATTCTCCAGTGTTCGTCGTTCTTCTTCCACAAGGCTTGGGAGTGACAAATTTGTCAAAATTATGGACTTATAATTGGCGGATCAAGGTTTATCCATAAAATACTTGGATGGCGCCTGACTTGAATTTGCGATACCAATGTTTTCAGTTAGATTACATATATATGTCAGTGAGCGTTGGATAAATGCGTTACTCGGTAAGAAACAATTTCGTAGAAACTACTCAGAACCAGCGAAACAAACTTCGAAGTCTTATGGAAACGCGTCAAAACATCAATATTGGATGCTCCTCTTCTGTTGTCTATTTTTAATAAGCTTGACCTACTCCGCTCTCCTTGTCCTAAATCTTCCATAACCCTTGGTTTTGATAAATTTTTATGGCACATCATAAAAAATCTTCCAATGTCCTTTCTTTCACTTCTTCTTTGGAAAACTAGGGCAGCCATTCCTAACTTAAAATCTTGCAAACTCTCGGAGCACCGTAGAAGAATACTTTAACTCAAGTTAACGTTCACTTCCAAAAGCCTCATAAAAAAAAGTTTTTCATTCGGCAATATCACTGTGGTAGGGTACATCTAAAATATCATCAGCTACCAACAAATATCCTAGCTACGCAAAAGGGAACAGTTTGTAGTTCAAATTATTGTTGCCGAGGTACAGAACCCGCCCTCCTTGCCTGCTAAAAATATCGTCTTTTATAAATAATTTATTTTGATCATTTTCAAATATCCAGCATCACTTCTGCACCATAAGATACCTGTTTTTTGGATATATCATCTCGCTTAGATCACACATCATTTGCTGTTAAAGAAAATAGAGAAAATGTTTCGTATGGACTACTTTATTTTTACTGTTGGAACTATTGTCCTTCTCCATGACAAATCCAAGGGAAAATTCAACATTATTTCAGATAGTTTGTTTTTATTCACGCCATCAAAAACTTGATTTACCGCAACTGTAACACATCAAGTAAAACTTTTGCTGATTACCGAAAAAATTGGAGACAATATAATTTGATTTGCATCATCAAAAATACCTTCAGGTAAAAAAATCTATTACTAACGCTAAAGAGTCAAGACAAGAAACTGAAACCTCATCAGACTCTCCATAATCAGATCTGTGGAAGAGACGTTTTTTTTTTATTTTTCTGAGACGGTGAAGACAATTTTTTATAACCTCAAACAAAGTTTTTTTTTTTTTTTAAATGAAATATTAAAGGCTTTACCGAACATTTTTATAGTTTTTTTGACGTAATGTTTTTTAAATTGTGATTGTCGAGACATTTTAATTTGAACTAAAAGCTACACAAAACTTATGGTTTTTTAAAAAAGTAAAGACACATTTTTCTTATTAAATGCGTTTTTATTTGATAGTATCCATGGTCTATACATCAACTTTTGAAAACCATTGGATAATCTCTACAATCCATAGGTTGACAGTCCTAGAATAGTGAGGAAACCGAGGATTGAATGAGTGTTACTTGTGCTTTATAGCACATAAAAAAAAATCCCATCTTACTGTATAGTACAGGCTGGAATGAAATTAACCGGATAATGCTTAAGCACTACACGTACCTATGTTTACCAGCATAAAGGCACAAGAAATTTTTTATTTTAATCATTCAATCCGGCATGTTGCTAGTGCTACTTCACCTATAAATAAGTAAAGATAAGATATTTAATTCCTAACGAGTTATGTGAGCTTTTTACCGCATGCTACACTCCTGCACAGTTCTCAAAGTCTCTTAGTTTAGTTCCGTTTTTATTTCTTTAGTTCTGTTTGAGTATAATTTTTGTTGTATTTCACCAGCAAATTTTTGATATCTTCATCGAAATCTATCATAGTTCTCACAAAAAGTTGTTATTGAAGTACCGTGCGATTGACATTGGCGATATCTTTTGTGGTATTTTTGCAGGTGTCAGATTTGAACCATATTATTGAATGGAACAATGTTTCAGAAGCACCTCACTAAATATTTCCTGAATTATACCATCTACATACTTTTTATATTTATATTTTTCTATTAGGCATTCAAATAGGATCCTAAAAATAGTAAAAATAATTTACAAATCTGTTACCTCCTTGATATAACAAATTTACCAATCGGCATTCTCTAAATTGGTGTCAAAAACGAAGTCGGATATCTGCATTATTGCGATTAGTTGGCACTTTAAAACGAGAAATCAATCCCACAATTAATTTTCTCTCGGTAGAACAGTGCAAAGAAAGAACCAAATGTAATAAATAAAAATAAAATTTCAGTTGTGTTTTGTTGAATAAAAGTCTAAATTACAAACATGGATAGACAGCAGGAACAAAGCTCAATTGAAGTCATAACTTTAAGAAATCATTTTCGGATACAGATGAATGGTGGATAGTGCAAAGAATTAAGAAAAATCCAAATTTGAGTGCTCCTAAGCGCCCAACACCTTAATATTAACTGCAACCCCAAAAGTAGACGTATAGGGTGGCGAAAGAATTATTATAATGGAAGAGTTGCACCAAAAAAACCTTTCATCACCGAGATTAACCAACACATGTTACTCGTAGAAACAAGAAAACCTAGAAGATGCTATTAAAGAAGAGTGGGGAAAAAGATCCTTTGACATGCAAGAAGCTGGTCGAATCCATGTCAAGAAGACTGAATGTGAGAAAAAATAAAGACTAAATATTATTTATATTGTTTTTTCTTCAATATTACTTGCCTAACTCTACTTTTTATAAATATCCGAGTTCCTGTTTGTCATGTATTTTGCTAAGTTCTTATGCTTGTATTTTCTAAGTACGAATGCGTTGAAGTTTGTTTATGTGTTTTGTAGTTTTGAAAAGTACGCTTGAAGAACGAAAATAAATGTGACACATAACGCGTTAGATTTGAATTTTAATATATATTTTTAGTTTTAAAACTTGGGTGTCCGAGTTTTTTATTGAGCCACTGTACATATAATATATAAAAGTACATTGGAACATTAATATGCATAGGTGTACATAAAATTGCGTCGTCATTTTGTACAAATATCAACTTTTCCGAACAGCAGATGATTGTTAACAAGCTTTTCCATGGAAAATATGCACTCGGAGGTTTGTAACTGCCTTCAGAGTGCTAACCCATATGTCCATCCCTTATACCCAGAGTGGATATTGAACTCGGGACCAATCGAGTGCTAGTCGTAAGCTCCGGAACTGCGTACCTCGTAACTTCCGAAATGGAGGTTTGGTGAAGTTCTAGACAATTCCACCTTTGGTTTGGTGCAATCAAGCCACGTAACATGAAGTATGCCATTTTCCACAATAACGTGTTACCACTTCTGCCGCGGTAGTGCCGTTTTTCTATTATATTTGTTGTTGTTGTATTATAAAAATTTGTGTGCGGCTTTGTATATGCAAGGCTAGCGGAAGTGCTAGCACAGAAGTGGCAACTACGGTTTGTTGGTCTTCCCCCATCGCAACGTAGCAATAAGAACGCCCGAAAGTTCTCACTTACATTGGCAGCTGTGTGTGGTTGTGTAAATCTGTGAGCGATGCGAATTTGTACTTTGTCGACTTTGTTCAACATTTCGAACCGGCAAATTACGAGCCAGCGGCAGAGTCAAACATGACATTCACAAACACTCACGCAAACTTTGAGTTGTTGTATAACAAATCAAAAACGGAATAAAATAACTGAACAGCAGCGACAGTAACCACATCCAACATGCTACAACCGCAGCGGCATGCATCAAATTTGGCGACGGCTGTGGAGGTGATGTGGCACAATAAACCACCCAATCAGTGCAACAATACATGTTGAAAACATGACAACATGTCAGTGCCTAATGTTACTTCACCCTACAAATATTTTACCTACATACAAATGGTAATCGGGTAGAATGAATGGTTGCAACACGTGAAGTTAGGCATACATATACAGTTTGTCAAGAATGACTTTTGACAGAGAAAATAAATTCAATTTTCCCACATCATTAGCAAAAAATAATAATCTTTATTTATATTTAGCTTCTGTTTTGTACTGATTTATATTTATACACAGACTTTAAAAGGAATTAATAAAAAACTTTAAATTCTTTGGAAAAACAAGCACTAAAGCACAAAAACAAATAACACTCTTTTTCAACACTTTCAATAAACTCTTTACATTTCGATTTTCCAATTTTTTTAGAATATGGTGGGCGATCAACTTCGATCTATCTTTACTTTGCAATGATCACTTTGATGCTTTCGCTTTATAATTCAGTGAAAAATCTTTGTTTTAGTCGGACTTAAAATTTAAATATTCTGTTTTTAAAATACCTGGCGAAAGATAATCCTTTGATATTGTCTTTGCAAGCGCGTAGTTCTAGTTGTATTCGTCGCATCGGTTCACGCTAGAGCTTTTTGGAAAGCTCTTTTCACGTGCTAACATGTGTTTGATTAATTGTTGTTTGCTTTTAGTCGTTCGTGAGTTATAGCGTCGCAAACATGGAGCAAAATAAAGAGAAAATACGGCATATTTTACAGTACTACTACGATAACGGCAAAAATGCATCTCATGCTGCCAATACAATTTGTGCAGTTTATGGACCCGATACAGTTTCCATTTCCACCGCACAACGATGGTTTCAACGTTTTCGTTCCGGTGAAGAGGTGATCGAAGATGCGCCACGGTCCGGAAGGCCTGTCGTCGAAAATTGCGATAAAATCGCTGAATTGATCGAAAGAGACCGGCATTGTAGCAGCCGTAGCATCGGCCAAGAGCTGGGCATGAGTCATCAGACCGTTATAAACCATTTGAAGAAGCTTGGATTCAAAAAGAAGCTCGATGTATGGGTGCCACACGACTTGACGCAAGAAAACATTTTTGCCCGTATGGATGCATGCGAATCGCTTCTGAATCGCAACAAAATCGATCCGTTTTTGAAGCGGATGGTGACTGGCGATGAAAAGTGGGTCACTTACGACAACGTGAAGCGCAAACGGTCGTGGTCGAAAAGCAGTGAAGCTGCCCAGACGGTGGCCAAGCCTGGATTGACGGCCAGGAAGGTTCTTCTGTGTGTATGGTGGGATTGGCAGGGAATCATCCACTATGAGCTGCTCCCATATGGCCAAACGCTCAATTCGGACCTGTACTGCCAACAACTGGACCGCTTGAATGCAGCACTCATGCAGAAGAGGCCATCTTTGATCAACAGAGGCCGAATTGTCTTCCATCAGGACAACGCCAGGCCACACACATCTTTGGTGACGCGCCAGAAGCTCCGGGAGCTCGGATGGGAGGTTCTTTTGCATCCAGCGTATAGTCCGGATCTCGCACCAAGTGACTACCACCTATTTCTGTCCATGGCGAACGAGCTTGGTAGTCGGAAGTTGTCCACAAGAGAGTCCTGTGAAAATTGGCTCTCCGAGTTTTTTGACAATAGGGAAGCGAGCTTCTATAAGAGGGGCATTATGAAGATGGCATCTCGTTGGGAACTCGTCATCAAACAAAACGGCGCATATTTGACTTAATATTATTATAACCAATTTTATGAACAATTGAAAATTCAATAAAAATACGGCAAGACTTTTTTGACAAGCGCGCTCTGCGAACAGTTTAGTTCAGCTTTTGTTCAAATGGGAACAATTTTAATACACTTTAGACAAATTGTGAAGAGCAGGAACAAAACGTAAATGTGAATACATGTAAATATATGTACTTCCGCGTAGGTTTTTGTTTTGTCCTATGGGGTACATGTACTCGTATACAGTTTTATTTATTATATATTCCAAGGAACAAATATGATTTAATTTCAATTTCCTCAAAATTTCCGCTCTGACAGCAAGTTTTATTACTCCATCTGCACTATACAAGGTGAAGTCTACAATAAACAAGACTGGCGTCATAAAAATGTTTTTGAGAGCGCCATCTTTTTAATGAGTTAGTGCGTTGGAAGTTACATTCCTAGTTGACTGCCAGTGAAAGCTTGGTGACATTTAGTTCGGTGGAAATGAAGTTATTAAAATAATATCAAATTTTGTTTTATAAATAATCAAAAATTAGTAATCACTGAAAACTCTATTGAAATTGTTCGTAAATTTATCAAAGATAAACCGAAATCATCGTTAAAATTCATGGAATCAGAGTTGAACATCTCCAAAATATCGATTTATCGCATTTTAACTGATCATTTGGGCTTACGAAAGGTCTGTGCACGTTTCATTCTGCACAAGTTAACTGAGGACCAAGAATTGCTCAGAATTCAACAGAAACACCTCATTAAAGAGAGGAGCAACGATAAGAACTTCCTTTACAACATTGTAACTGGTGGTGAAACGTGGTGTTTGCAACATGAACCTGAAACTAAGCGTCAAAGTGTCGAATGGAAGGCCCCACACGAGAAACGACCCAAAAAATCGCGTTTGGAGAAGTCAAAAATTAAGTCGAAGCTCATTTTTTACGATTCCAAGGGAATTGTTC
Organism: Anastrepha ludens; assembly: GCF_028408465.1. NCBI lineage: Eukaryota > Metazoa > Arthropoda > Insecta > Diptera > Tephritidae > Anastrepha > Anastrepha ludens. The sequence continues at coordinate 74,978,947 of NC_071500.1, forward strand.
ACAAGGAGTTCATGCCAACGAGCCAAACCGTCAATGCATTTTTCTATCTTGGTGTGTTGAAGCGGTTGTTGCATCGCATTCATCTAATTCGCCCTGAATACCGTGAAGAAGAAAGCTTTCACTTGTTGCAGGATAATGCACCATCTCATCGATCCTCTCTTGTGACTAATTTTTTGACTATAAATCGCATTTTAATAATCAAGCAATCACCCACCGTATTCGTCATGAAAAGTAAACTTTTTGCGTCCGTAGAGGCCATCCAAAAGGATTGTACCGACATTCTGAAGGACATTCCGGTCAATGACCTGAAACACTCTTTCGAAAGGCTTTTAGATCGCGCAAAGCAGTGTATCGAGGCCTGAGGGGATTATTTTGAATAAATAAACTCCAAGTTATCAGAACAAAGCTCCTGTCGTTTCTATATTAGCTCAGTCTAGTTTTGGACTTCACCTTGTATATCACATACTTACGTTGAAAAATGTTTCCGCAATTTTTAATGAGTCGAAATTTTCTTCAATCGGTTGGTGAAATTGCATTATTTGTGTTTTTGAGAAATTTGATATTGACGAAAAATGTCAAATATAGTATAATATAATTGTTTAACAATAATCGTAATCACTATTCCACTTACTAGTACGACTGCCCAAAGCGTTAAAAATCCTTCTATGTGGGAGTAAACATTGCTCCATTGTCCGCTAGCGCGGTGCACCAACATGTTGGCGAAGTGATAAGCTGGAATAGAGGCACTAAAATTCACACCTCACGCAACTTCCGAAGAATTGTCAGTCATACAAAAATTGACAGGCTTCCGAAGAAAATTGCCTTGCAAGCAGCACCAACAAAGTGGTCAAGCAAACAAACTCGTACAAGCATACCTACACGCCCATAGTTGGTCAGTTGCACCCACCGATATGGGTACTTATGCAAGTGCTTATGCAAGATGAAGTGCTGGAAATTTATTCGTTTTCCAAAGCAATTAGCGTGACTTGTACGAATTTGAAGATGCCGTATGTGTATTACACATACATACATACACATACTCGTACATTAATTAGTTTGCATGCATTTATATGTATATTTGTATGCCGTATGATGTTGCGCACGCTCTTTTGGACTATCTTTTTGTATGCCAAGCGTTCAGTGGACAATTTCATGGAAACAGCCACGATTTCTGACAACAACGGTATTGGTTAGACTGCAATGCTCGAAGTTCATATGATAAACTCTTCCGATACTCTGATTCCGTTGACGACCTTTCTCCAAGCATCATTGATGAACTCCTATGATGGATAGAAAAATATATAGATATGTATCATATGTATATGTATTGTATGCACGAGTATATCAAAAAATGCACACCTGGAAAAGTGCTTATATGTACGCAGGGCTGTCAGTGATATTAGAGTTTAAATGCTTTCTCAAAGCACTATTTAGCCAGCTTGTTGTCATTTAGAATTGTAGTCCTCTTCTTAGTAATTGCGTTATTTGTTGTTATTTCAAAGTGTTGCTTAAATTTTTGTTGTTGGTACGCCTCTGGTCTTTGTTTGGTCCTGCTTGCTTGCTGTGCGTAGACTAATTGATTTATTGATGTTGGACATACGTAGCATATATTGCCTCTTGGCCGTGCGTCTTATTGGTATGTACGAGTGTGTACGCCTGTTGACATGACTTCTTGACTAGCTATGACATTCTTTTTTGTTTCTTGCTGCTGCTGGGGCCATCACAATGTTTGCTTGTTGCTGGTATTTACTCGCTGATTTGTACGAAAGGTATGGTTCCCAGTAATTGCCCGCACATATAATATGTTGTATGATTTTCAATCGTTATTGTTGTTGTTATTGTTATTGTTGCCTTTATGTTGCCTCACCTGCCAGCCCGCCGTTTATTTGTTGAAAGTTCTCAATGAAGTTGGCTATTGTAGCCAGTCGCAGGTTACCACGTTTTCGTATGTGCTCGTATGTGTACTCGTATACTTACTCGCCGTACTTTTGCGTTGCTAGACACTTTGGTTTCTTGCTAGTGAAACATTGTTTTCATCCAGGCTAGTCCTAAGACATTACAATTATATGTATATTTTTATTGATTTCTCTTATTTTTATTTTTTAGAAGACTGTAATAAGAGGAAGCCTAAATTACCTCAGATAGAGGTTTACCCTAATTTATCTTTTTAAGGGACTTATTTTCCTAAAAACAAATTGTACCCCATTATATGTCGGTATTACGAAAATGTTGTCAAACGTCCTATGGAAATTTTGCATATTTTATATGGCACGAGAACAAACAAAAATTCAAGCCAGCACTATTTTGCGAAACTATTTCGACGAACTTGTGTAAACAAAAAAATTAAAATCAATTGGTAGAAAATCAGCAGAGAGTAAAAAATCTTGCCCTTTTGCTTAATCAAAGTACAACATTGCGAGAAAAACCCCCACAATACTATGGATATTCTGACCAAAGAACACGAAAATTTGACAGTCTTAGCGAAGGGCAGAATGGATGCAACAATAACTGGTAAAAGGAAATGCTATAAGTGTTGAAATTCAAAGGATTTCCTTAAGACGTTGATATTGAGAAAAACAATTGGGACACCCGTCTGTCGCAACTATGGCAAATATCATTAACAGTTTTCAATGTGTTTTCTTTACTAACTTTTTGAAACAAAAAAATTACTTTTTGAGAAAATGGATTTGTCTGACTTCAGCTACGCTATCAAAGGCTGGAAGTGCACTGGAGGATTGAAGAGCTGTTGGAATAAAAGTTAGCCGCTTTGTGTTAAATATAAAAATTGGGTTCTTTAATTTCCTGCACAGCTCTCCTAACATTAAAAAAAAACATGCAATTTGCCTTAATTAATTACGTGACGTTTAAATGGTTATAACGTCTTCTCCAAAAATCTTGCGATATCGCGTTGTGAAAATCTTATTTTAAGTGTTTCTGGTTATTTATCTTTATTCCGCGATGTATTTATCGGGTGTTTAGAAGAAAACGAAAGTTGAAGGCGACGTATTGGGAATTATGCACAAAACGTGAGTTTTAGTTCAGGCTCAATTTTTTGAGCAAAAGCTGCTTTTTCATGCATATAAATTGCTTAACTCGCTCCCATTAGTTAAGAAATTTTTAGACTCAAAATATTTTGAAATTTCTTTATTTATACCAATGATTTTGCAAATCGTAAATTTTTAATTTATAATTAATTTATATTATTATTATATTATTTATTTTTAATTTATAAAAAAATATGTAATTTACTTGCATTACGTGCATACCACCAATACAAGTAAAAATCGAAAGCGGCCAATATTTCCCTTTTTATCTGAGAAAGGGTCAGACATTTTTGTTTTGTATTTAAAGAAAAGGGGCCGTTCAAGTATTACGTAAACAGATTTATTACAATTATTTACCCCCCCATCCCCCTTGTCAGCAAAAGTAAGCAAAGCTTTTACCCCCTCCCCCCATGCTTACGTAAACATTTTTCAATTAAAAATGTATTTTTTTATATTATAATCATAATGTTATAATTATAATTTAAAAAATAAGAAAGTAGATTTAGAATAGAGATTAGATTATACTGATGCAGTATTCAACATAGAGTAAGGGACAAAAATATTATAATCTTACGAACATAACAAACTTATTTTAAATTTTTGGTACACATATTAAATTCAAATTAACAGTCTTCAGTCCAATAAACCCGAACCCATGATTCTAAGTTTTCGATGACATTGAATTGCCTGGATTGCTGCTCAGTCTACGTCGTTCTCATCGAGCCATTCAACATCATGGTGCTCTAAATTTTGAATAATGCACATCAGTTCATTAGCACGACGAGCAGCGACTCTTACAGATCTAACTTTCCTATCAGTGTGCGTGTTTGCTTTTTTATGGATCTTCTCGATGTGACGATTTAGTGACTTGATGGAAGCTTGATAAAGACCACACGTTTTGCATGTTCGACTTGATAGCCTCAATTTTACCGTCGGACAAAAATAATCGTAGGGCATTTGCAGGAAATCTTTGAGTGAAGCATAGAGCTAAATTGACTGGAAGATCAAGAAATTGCCCTCCTTCATCCAAAATCAAGTCATCAACTGTTTGTTCTACTTTTACAGGTGGTGGAAGAAACCTATTATCTAGTACTCTGAATAGGCCACTTCTTGGACGACAGCATTCTGTATTTCTACATTTTACAATTTGAAGCAAGTATTGGCTTTCACGCACATGTTCTGAATACCATTTAATGTCTGGAAAATCAGGAACATCTTGTTGACCTGCCCCAACGTATTTTGCAGTAACATTATAACCATCAATTTCCATTGAACTCCATACTTCAGCTAATACATTTCCTGCAAATTCGAAATTAGATCTTTCTAAATGTTTATCACGTTCCTCCAAATGAGACCCAAAATGGTCATGAGGCGATATTAAACCAGCCAGTTCCCGACTACGAGGAGCCATTCTGCGCTCTACTCGATTGTACGCACTTCTTCCAGGAGCATTGGTAGCTAAAAACAATGCATCGAGATCGTGTCGCTTAAAGTGTTGTATAGCAATCCCTTCATAACGCGGATTTTCATCTGGCCCTCCATCAACCGTCATGATTACCACTGCACACTTCGTTAACTAACTTTTATACATTTTGTTCTTTCGTACTTGTATGAGATTTTTTAAAACTTTCAAACAATTTTTGGATAACTTGGATTTGTCTATTTGGAACGACATCCTATTTAAACGTTAAACTTTGGCTAAAGGAATCAACGGTAACACAAATGTTGAGTTGCATTGTATCCGAACAAAACAATACACTGACAGAAAAAATTTAGAAAAGTGAACAGCGCACGATAATTCCCCGAATCGATTCTATGTTAAGCGTACGTTTATAACGCGCCAGGTTGCCGACACTTACTTGTACTTCAGTACACGTACTGGTGTCATTTTCAATGTAATCTTATGTACGCGTTTATAGCGCACCGGGTTACCTTGGCCGACCCGTTGTGTTTGGTGTAGGGTGTCTATCTGTTCCGGATAGCGAAATCATTTCATCGCGCGTAGAGCCTGAAATCCCGGACTCGATAGTCTCGCTCGGTCGCCAGCTTGATTTATCGATTGAACGTATTACCGGTTTCTCGGAGACTCTATTATTATCGGACCCAGTCAAAATTTTTGGCTATATCACCCGATTATAAAAAACGAAAAGTCCAAATAAAAACAAAAATTGTTGTCACAACAGCTAGATTCACTTGGCTCATTATGTACGGCTACCAGTACGTGTACTGCAATATACTGCAGTGTCGGCAACCTGGCTCACTATAAACGTACTCTAAAGCGAGTGCCTAAACGTATGGGTGTATATTTGCGGGAATCCCCGAAAATGCGTTTCGTTTTCAAGCATAACAATGTGAGGATTGCCATTCGTGTAAAAAAGTAAATAACTACCGATGACGTAATCATCATCTAGACTCCCCTACCCCCCATGTCATCCAAAATAAGCAAAACGAAGAACCCCCCACCCCCCCATAGTGCTTACGTAATACTTGAACGGCCCCAAAACAGTACATCCTTCTCCTTTTTTATCATGATTTAAGCTGTAGATATATTCAATGTGATCGAAATATACTAATTAATGAATGTTAAACTCTCAAAAATAAATAATTAAATTCAAAAATATCACGAACTTATTGGAATAAAGTTACAAGAAAGTTAAAATTTATCCGAAATGGCCGTATGTAAAAAATTATTTTGCGTAGTTTTTTTTTAATATGTGGTTTAAATAAAAAACATAATAACTCGTATCCTACTTAATTTAATTCAAAGTATCTTTGAAAATTCTTCTGAACTATTTTCTTCGGTCGAAACCGAGTGGATTTGTGCGATATTACCATCCGGTGAGCCCGGATTTGTGTCATATTGTTGAAAAAGAGGTTTCTAGGTAGGGGTTTCTGTCAAATAAAGATTTGTTTGATAAAACAGATGCCATTCGTAGGCGACATCAGACTGTATTTATGTCTTGCCAACAGGACAACATCAAAATCCCCACACAAAGTGGAAGAGAAGCTCAGCCAAATACCTATTAAAGGTATAAATTATATAGGTATATATGTATGTATATATAAATAATTGGTGCGTACACCCTTTTTGGGTGTTTGGCCGAGCTCCTCCTTCTATTTGTGGTGTGCGTATTGCTGTTGTTCCACAAATGGAGGGCCTACAGTTTCAAGCCGCCTCCGAGCGGCAGATATTTTTATGAGGACCCCTTCATGGCAGAAATACACTCGAAGGTTTGCGTCGAGGTTGCCTGCCAAGGAAAAATGTTTTCTTTTCTATTAGAAAAATGTTTTCTTAATTTTGGTGATTCACCGAGATTCGAATCTACGTTCTCTCTGTGAATTCCGAATGGTAGTCAGGCACCAACCCATTCGGCTACGGTGTCCGCATGAATATATATATGTATGTACAAATATCATTTAAAGAATATTTATTAATATATTAATTTAATCTGTTTATGCTTTAACAACCACTGGATAAAGAACCAACGTAAATAGGTTTGAACAAAATAAATGTTATACTATTCATATCCTGTTTAAATTTAGTTTTAAATATAAGTTTTATTGAATTAATATATATTTTATTGCTTTAATATATTACAAAATTTTTTCCAAAAAATACTTTTTTTTCTGAATTTCGGAGTGCAGTGTCCTAGGACGAAGTCAAGGACCCCGACATTCAATTAAATATATCTCCAAATATCGGGAACAGAAATTGCCACTTGTATCACACACCTGATTTTAGTACTAACTTGAAAGATTTCGATACAGGAAAAGTTAAGCTGGCACCTAGTGGTGCCTATATTTCGGTAGCATCGGGGTTCGCCCGCAATATCTTACATTTATTGTCATATCAACCGACATCATCACTAAAAATTTGGTTCTAGAATTGATCACCTTTGGCCTCATATCGAGTGCCTCGTTCTTTCTCTCTATAGCCATTAAAGCTATCCTTTTTCCGTCCAAAATCGAAAGCAGAGAATCAGGCACCTGCAATAAAACCAGCTAGTCGCAAGCACACTTGACAACAGCAAAACCAACAATCACAACAACAACACATGAAACGTCAACAATGTCCAATGTCCACATAACATTAACACCAGTTAACCAAATGGTGGGGAAGATTTGTTGTGGCGTCGAGCGGCTATAGATATTGTCAGAGTCAAACACAGACAAAATGCATAAGAATGGCAAAAGTATGTAATAGCAACAACAGCAGCAAGCTCATAACACACAACGGTGCACAATAAATAACTAAAATTGAAAATTCACCAACGAGCCAAAACCAACTAGCAACAACAATGCCAATAATAGTTACATATACACATACAACGTTGCTAAAATTCCGATGAAATTCGAAAATCAGACATTCAGGCATTTTTGGGACACGGGCTTTGGACCTTCTGAGCTGCGGTAATAGAATGGCGTGAGTGGTCGCTGACCAGCGGTTCCAGGGCCAACTGGAGTGAGGGGGTTCAGAAGGCGATGACACTTTAGCAGAAGCAACGAATTCGTGTTGTTTATGATTGGTAAATATCAACAATTGTAAACAACAATGCCAAACACCGTCGACAGCAACGGCAGCAGAGTCAACAGCAAGAACACCTATGAAAAACAACAATAATGCAAAGGAGAGAAAAGAAAAATAAAGAGCGAATGAACGATAACAAAGAATACCAAACAAAAAAAAATTTAACAACTCAAATAGTAATCGCAAACAATTTAAAATAAAAAATAACACCAATAAGTAGAAATACGATGACCGAGTTTAAGACAACAGAAGAAATGGAAATAATCAATATCATACAGTTTGAATATATATCCAGGTACTTAACTATCAATTACACCGATCAGGAATTTCAGAGAACAAATTTCGAAATAATTATGACTTTAATTTACTCATTTAAAAAGAAGACAACCAATCCACACAATCTTTGTGTTAACAAAATCCATTTGACAGACCTAGAGCTACGCAAGATGTGGCGCATTTTCAGCTGGTGGTTAGGCAAATTGGCAAAACCACCATTGTTCTTATTAACAGGGATTATTTTTTTCATTGGCATAAACTGAGCTTGAATAATTTCGGCCACATCGGCAACATCATGCGCTCAACTAACTCAATGTTGACAAGTAGTAGCAGTAGTTGTAGTTGTATTTATTGCAAATAAAAGTAAAATATGCTAAATATTGGTAATCACTTTTTCTAGTATTAAGAATAACAAATATTACAATAATTTAACGACAATGACATGAGCCGTCTGTCGATTTATTTTTCGTGTAAAATAATTCTCCGGTTTTCGGTTTTTGAAACCAGTTAAATTCTTTTATTAAGTAATCTCTGTATCTAATAGAATACAAAAGTTTATCCCAATGATCATTTTCCCCATTGAGAATCTCAGTTCTTAATCATTTAATGTAAATTTTCCGAAAAAAGATTTTTCTATATTTTTTTAATATAGGGCAGCGCGGCAGAAAATGTGCTATGTTTCCAAGCTCGGCTAAGTTACACTTGGAGAAAGTTTTATTTTCTGTGTCAGATATGTTGTTATTTAAAATTACTGTGTCGCCTGTAGCCCTCATTATTCACTCGCTTGCTTCTAAGTCATATTTATTTAAATAAAACAGACCTTTTGAGTAGTGTAATTCCTGATACTTATATATCCTAGTAGTACCTTGTATGCTGTTGACAACATGTTGCTCATTCTCTTCTTCTTAATTAGCGCGATAACCGCTTACGCGATTTTGGCCGAATTTTACAAAGCGCGTCAGTCGTTTCTTTCTCGTGATAACCGGCGCCAGTTGGACATACCAAGGGAAGCCCAGTCTTTCTCCACTTGATATTTCCAACGCAGAGGAGGACTTCCTCTTCCTTTGCTACCACCAGCTGGTACAGCATCGAATACTTTCAGAGCCGGAGCGTTTGTATCCAGCCAACGTAGCCGCTGGACCTTTATTCGCTTTGCTATGTCTAAAGCTCATACAGCTCACCGTTTCATCGCCTGCGATATCGCTGTCGCTCATTACTACTAACCAAGTGCAAATGTCTTTGACAAACTACATACTTTAATATGTTATTGTGTTTACTGAAAAAAGAAGCTCGACTGGAACCAAGTTGTTGGTCAAGTGTCGATTGGAAATTAAATAAGAGTTTGATTTAAAAAGGAATCGATTCGCAAAGTATTGAACAACACGAAAATTGATGCTGACGATCTTAATCACTACAAAAGAGCAACTCTAGAGACATTTTTTAAGTCTGGACGCAAATACTAGAAAATAATTTCGGTATTGGTCATTGCTGCAGCTGTTACTCGTATTAATTAGGTCGAAGTTTCTATACTGAGCCATACCGTGTTTTTATTTGTCCCATTACTTAAATTAAGTATAGAAAGTACTGGTTTTACTTCCAAACAATGCAGTTTTGTAGAGGATTACCTTGCATTATCCACACTGGATGCTTCCTAGTTCAAGAGCAGGACTGCAAAAGATAAAACTCTAAAACTCTCTTCATTTCTACTCCCGTCCTCATTATCGTAAGTCAGCTTTGTAATTAACTTTTAACTATACTCGCTAATTACATCGAGATAAGTCTATGATACAGATCGGAAACATAGAAATTACTGCGAACACTACTACCATATTTCCACCTGCCTGATCATGCTTTCCTTACATTCGATCCATAACATTTTTAACTATTATGAACTTAGTAAAAAATATTATCATCCCTCAGCTCACTTTTGGACGCGTGCTCAACTTTTAAGTGCTTTTCGCATGGTCATGCTGTTGCAAGCTGCGTGTAGTCATTTTAATAGGCACTCTCAATTTAGTTGCAAGACTCGACAACAATACGTATACAGCGTCGCCTTACCACTACGAGTGGTTGCTAAACTAATTACCGTCCACATAAATTACATTCACAATTTTCATGCCCATTTACACGCTCACTATGCAGTCATTGCCTTCGGGAGAAAGAGGGTCCTTACGCTGACTATTCTCTTCTACGCGCCTTTGGCAGGCCTGTTTTATTGCTGCCGCTCTTGCCGCTTCGTTGATCTTCATAACATGGACATGGATATTTACCTACATATACACACATTCTATATTTGCTATCGCCGGTGGCTATTCGTTGGCAGGCTATACTTTTCACAAATTATTTTGTTACGCTTTGGGCGCGTTACGCTGTTATCGACACAATGACCAAGTCTTGTCGTAAAATATTAAACAAAAAAAAATAACAACAACAAATATGTAACGAACTGATCGCAAGTAATCCTGCCGGTTTTGTACGCTCCGATGCTGAGTTTCACCACTTTTAATACGCAAGGTGCGTTTCACTTTCTGTTGCACCATTATTTTCATTCTTCCTACGTCGAAGCGATAATGATCTTTTTGTTCAAAGATCGGACTCACTCTGATGCTATTGTTTGGGATACAAAGTCAATGTCTCTGGGTGCTAACGAAGCGACAAATATTGAATATGCAGCTACTTTAACTAAACCTACGTATACTTGTATTGTTTTATATATGATACTTAATGCTGTGCGTGGTAACAAAGCCGCAATTGTAGGACAATTAATACCGCTTTGTCAACGATTGGTGGCAGCGAAATTGGCGACAAATTTTTAGCACGTTTATAATAAGATCGTTTAAATTTGTAGCTAAATACAAATGCTCGATACACAGAGACTACTCATGGGGTGTGGAGGGCAAAATATTCGGTATTTCAATGTGGTGTGTTTTAAACAGGAATCGGATTTTGCTTTTGTGATGGGTGCCTTTAATGGTTTATTATTGCAGGTTATAGGAGCCGTTTCCTTTGAAAGTGGTGTAAGAGTATTTTATTTTATATGGAGGTATTTAAGGTTTTGCATGTGAATATTTTGAAAAATATGGATATATGTTATTTCATTAGTTTTGTATTTTTTTAAACTCTAAATTGATTTAAATTTATACCGCATTCATTTTGTAATGCCATTAACAAAAATGTATATTTTAAATGACTGCAAATGGATTTACACCACTTTCAAAGTCAGCAAAAAGTAAAAATCTTACATTTACAAAATGTTAACACGGGATTTCAATTGAAACAAACCAATTTTTTACGCATTTTTTTAAGAAAAAATGACAAAGTAAAAAGGCTTTATTTCAACGCTAACTATTCGATCAAAATTATTAATACTCTTACAGTTAATATATTTTAACTTTTTTCATTATGATCAAATTTTCGAAAATAGTCATGATTTATTGGAGAGATATACGAGTATGGTAATCTTTAAATTTTTCGAATGTGATGGATCTGAAATGATGATATAAACGTGTATAAATATTTCCAAAGTTCTGTAGTCAACCCAAGCCCTAAACAGGCTACAGAGAAGTGTGTGCTTGGGTATCACAGGTGCCATGAGTACGACATCTGGTGATGCCCTTAAAGCAATTTTGAACTTGCAACCTCTAGATCTTCAAATTCGAAAGGAAGCAATGAAGGCGGCGTACAGGCTCAAGTTAAACGTAGTCTGGGGAAATGAAGTAAGCACTGGCCACTGTCAGATATACCACCTGTTGTCGGAGCGGTGCACACTGTTCGCGATGCTGGTGGACAATCGGGTGCCTGTCGTTAGCTTCGGTAGGAAGTATGATGTTTTGATCTCAGATAAAGATCAATGGTTAAGTTCAGAGAACCTATTAACGGGATATCAGCACACTTTCTACACCGACGGATCCAAACCAGTTATGGAAGCGGATCTGGATGGTACTTAGACGAAGACACTAAGTACTCCTATGCCACAGGACAGGTGGCAACGGTATTCCTTACGGAAGTCTATGCCATCTTGAATGTGGCGTACTGGCTAATTGAGAAAAACTGGCGGGACAACAATATTGGAATTTGTAGTGACAGTCAGGCTGCACTGAAAGCCCTTGCTAACCTACGCTGTTCTTCGAAGTTAGTCGGGGAATGTAAGACAAAACTGAACAGTGTTGCAAAACACAACAAAGCTAGTCTTATTTGGGTGCCTGGACATTGTGTTACTGCAGGGAACGAGTTGGCAGATCAATTGGCAAATGAAGGCTCTGAAAGTATGCCACTAGGCCCTGAACCCTTTCTAGGTGTCAATTCCGCATCGATTCAACTATGGAGAGAGGACTTCATGAGCTCTACTCATAGAGGTCGTTGGTCTGAGTGGAACTCGTGCAGAGTAGCCAAGTGCTTTGTGAAAGAACCAAACAGGAAAACAGCGACCTTCCTCCTAAAACACAGCAGGAAGGATCTGAGAGTACTGGTGGGTGTAATCACAGGTCACAATATCTGTGATCAGCATATGGCTACCATGGGGGTCGTGGACAGCCCGATATGCCTATCCTGTCTTGAGAATGACGACACTGCAGAGCATTTTCTCCGTTGCTGTCTTGCATTTTCCAAAATTAGACTTAGGATATTGGGTTGCGTTATACTGAGCATGGATAAAATTCATACTCTTCCTCTTCCGGATCTCTTGAAATTCATCAATGAATCCAAGAGATTTGTGGAAGAGTGACCTCAAACTAATTTATCCATCTTACCATCCACTTTTTAACTTTCCTATATCTATTCTTTCTACTGAAATCTATCCGGGTGTAGTACAATGGGCTACTGACTAAGTGCTTGGACTTGTCCGACCCTCCATAAATTTAAACTAATCTAATCATCTCTGTGAGAGCAATAAATTTAGTGATTTAAAATCCTCATTTCCCCTAAATGAAGTTTTATGAGCATTTTTTAAAGAAACAAAATCAGCTTGTTTTATTTCATGCAAAACATACTTATTATATTTTCGGCATTGTTTTATGTAGTCTTTACGGACTTACAATAAATCTTTATTTTTTATAATACTCTCGATTCTTCCAAAATTGGTATAATTTGGTAGATAAAGGTATCCACAATAGACTAAAAGTTTATGGTCGATAATTTCTACGTCGTTCTTAGATTACGGAGCAACTTTAAGCCACATTATATTAATAATTTCAACTTTCTGTTTTGTCCAGTGCACATATCGCTGTAGACTATTACATTGTGTTGGTTATATTTTCTTAATTCTTCAAGCAACAAGAAGCAATTTCTAGGGTACTCCTGCGTGACTTTATATTCTATAATAAACGGCGAAAACCCGAAGCTCCGTGAAAATAAAAAGATGGTTTATGCCATTTACAATGTTACCACGCATATTTGTAAAAACCCGCTAAAGAAATTTAATACTACAATTTTAAACTAAATTAGAAATTTAAAAAGAAATTATATTTGTAACTTTATTATGATAGAAGCAATGAAAATTTTAACAATCTTTTTTCAAAAAGTTTATAAATAAAAAGTAGTAAATTGTATTGATTTTTGCCGTTAACTAATTGTTTGGTGAAAATGGACTTACAGCACTTTCAAAGAAAACTACTCATTTCCATGGCAGCCGGTTCTACGTTACCGGAATGACTCGGGTTTTTCCCGATCAAGGGATGCCGCCCCCGTAAACGAGCCCTGTCTAGTGAAAAGTATACCACCCCATCTCCTATGTCACAGGAGCAACTCCTCGCAGGAATCTTGCTCTAAATACTTCTCAGGGCTGGTATTGAATCCAACCCTGGGCTAGAGGTATTCTATTGCAGCTTATGCCATAAATGGCTCCACCCGAGCTCCACCTAGGTTAGGTGCAATAAGTGCACCGGGTGGAGCCACCTTAAGACCTGTTCAGGCCTTAAGTCACATAGGGAGTGGTCCACACGGTGTGTGACCACGTGTTGCTCCCGCCAGCAGCCGTCTGATGCCTCAACGGCTATTTCGTCCAATGTGCCAGCACTTCCAACCGCCTCCACAACCCATACCTCCACGGAAGGGAGCCTATTGAAGCAACACAACACCCCCAATACAGCCCACCCCCTCCATGGCCTCATACGCTGACGACAGCATGGTAATGGCGTCGGGCAATGACATCGATGGCCTGTGCTCCAAAAAGAACAACTACCTCACCAACCTTTCTCCCTTTTTCACTGCGAGGAATCTCCAACTTTCCCCCAACAGTTCACGGCGACCCTCTTTACCACCTGGACAAAGGAGGTCAAACTGCCCCTCAAGGTAAAAGTCGATGACATACCAATTCCAACAGTAAACAATCCCAAAATTTGGGTGTAAACTTCGATAGTTCGCTCTCCTTCTCTGCGCACACAACCGTAATTGCCACTATAGTCCAAAATCGCAACAAGCTCCTCAAATTGCTTGTCGACAGCACTTGGGGCAAGGACAAAGAATTGTTGCTATCGACATTTAAGGCAATCGGCCGGCTGGTTCTAAACTATGCTGCGCCTGTCTGATCGCCTGGATGATGCCAAAACACTGACATTCGGACAGCGACGGGTTGCCTCCTGATGTCCCCAATACAGCACCTTCATGACGATACCCATATGTTATCTGTGAAGGAGCATAGAGCATGTTAGAGCTGTTAGAGTGCTACCGCAGGTTTCACCCTTGCTGATATCTGTTTGAGTAAGAGCCGCCTCCTAGGCACGTCAGGAGACACCTTGGGAGTTTGTTTCAATTAAGAGGTATAAAATATTAATTAACTGCTGGAAATATTTGCGCTTCTTTTTGTAAATATGCATTTATCCACATGAAATACTTTTCTCGCTGTACAAATAATTCGACACTTGTTCTAAAGGGTGATTTTTTAATAGCTATTGGAAAGCTTTTCAAAAACCCACACGTAAAGTTCAGAAAAATGCATGAAATTTTTATTTAAATCGATATCGATAAATCGTTATATCGCATGATCTGGGTGGCCACTTGACAGGTCCCGAACGTGAAATAAAATTTCACCGAACTCGCCTCTCAACAAGTCCATTGTTACGCGTGCTGTGTGGCATGTGGAACCGTCTTGCTAAAACCACATGTCATGCAAGTCAAGCTCTTGCATTTTGGGTAAAAAAAAGTTGGATATCATTTCACGGTAGCGCTCACCATTCACAGTTACGTTACGGTTCGCAGCATCTTTGAAGAAGTATGGTCCAATGACACCTCCTGCCCATAAATCGCACCAAACTGTGACCTTTTCTGCATACATTGGTAGCTCTTGCAATTCTTCTGGCTGATCTTCACTCCAAAATCGACAATTCTGCTTATTTAGGTACTCATTGATCCAAAAATGAGCTTCGTCGCTGAGCACAATCTTTCGATAAAAAAGTGGATCTCCGGCCAACTTTCCAAGATCCCATTCACCAAAAATTCTGCGTTGCGGTAGGTCGTTCGGCTTCAGTTCTTGCACCAGCTGCATTTTGAAAGGCTTCACACCTAAATCCTTTCGCAAAATTTTCCACGTTGTTGAGTAACAGAGGCCCAATTGCTGCGAACGGCGACGAATCGATAATTGATGGTCATCATTAACACTGGCCGATACAGCTGCGATATTTTCTTCAGTTCGCACTCTACGTAAGCGTGTTGGTGGTTTGATGTCCAATTCTCGTAATGTAAATTTGGTTCTAAATTTAGTCAAAATAGCTCGAATAGCCGCTTCAGTGGGTCGATTAAACTGACCATAAAATGGAAGAAACGCGCGATAAACTTTCTTAACAGAACTCGCATTTTTATAATAAAATTCAATGATTTGCAAGCGTTGTTCGTTTGTAAGACGATTCATGGTTAAATTATAGACCAAACTTAAGATGTTTGACAGTGAAACAAAACACGAAACGTGCGTCAGCTCTTTAAACCAACTGTTTAAAATGATAATAGCTAAAAAATCACCCGTTATAATGTCGTATGCATAAACAAATTTGTTGTATGGAAAAAATGTTCTAAAGAGGGTTCGGTTAATACTAAATATGTAAAGTATTGGGCTGGGGAATAAGTTAATAGCGCTTATATATTTTCTTTTATATTATATTACAAGCATTTGTTTTCTGTTTGGCAAAGGGTAAGTATTCGTATGGTAGAAATCTTTCTGCTCTACAAAACTGTGTTAATTGTATTTTTGAGTTATTTAATTTTTTATTAGTTTTGAGGCTTAAAAATGGAATACCCAGGAGGCAAAAATCAACATTTTCGACACCTGCTTTCTTTTGCTTTTCATCAAGCGCAAAAAGCTGCCGCAGCAGGACCTTTACAACGGGTATGGAGAAAGTGTCATAGGCAATTCTACAGCACAATTAGCGAAAAATTGAGAGCTTGGGAGTCTCACGAGCTCAATGAAATAAACAAAGAGAGTCGCTTTCAAATTGCTCCTCAGCATCTCGCTCGCCATCGAGAAACACGCGGTCATAAACAACGCTTTTTGCACCAAATCGTCACGGAAGATGAGAAATCTTGCCTATACATCAATATGAAGCAAAAAAAGGAGAGGGTGGTTCTAGGAGATACGCCAAAGCCGAGAGTCAAGCCGGAGCTTCATCCAAAGAAGATCACGATGTGTGTTTGGTGGGACTGGGAGGGCGTGGTGCACTGGGAAATGCTCGAAAAAATGCCACGGTCAACAAGGAACTCTACATTGCTCAGCTATACCGGGTGAAAGAGGCTATTCGACTGAAATCACCTGATCGAAAAGGTCAAGAGGCCGTATTCTCTGGACCTTGCACAGACCGATTACCATCTTTTTCGGTGTCATATGAAGCGCGTTACCTTCAATAACAAAGAGACTCAACAACTTCTTTGACACTATATCAGCCGATTTTTGGCGGGACGGCATCGAAAATTGGTCGGGAGGTGGGAAGAGGTTGTAAACAGCAACGGCGAACATATGTTATAATTGATTATTTATTGATATAAAAAACATCAGTAAAAACGCTACGAAATTATTCTCCAACCTAATATATACGTATTTATACAAGTTGAATACAATCTGCCTTAATGGGATCCAGGGGATTAAGATAAATTACCCAATTTGAGTATTAGAGTTGAATTCTACTGCATATACATATAAGCATTGCAGTCTATTGTTATTTATTTATGTTATTATGACCTTGAAAAGTATCTGAAATCAATGTAAATTATGTAAATAAAAAAACATTTTATTTTTTATAAAGAGGTGTACAAAAATATTATATAATAAAAAGCATTATGGTAAATTGTTGTTTTTGTTTATGGAAAATTACGCGCGAATAAGCCAAACATTAATAAGAAGAAGAGTTAAGAGAATGAAGGGGCAATCAGTGTCAAATAAAAATGAAAGAAGTATTTTTCGCTCCTAAGATTTCCTTATATGAATATTTGTCTGTATATATGTATTAGAAGGTCGCCATGATACTACTTATACATGCAACTCTCTCTTTATGGTATCGTTTGAAAGGCGCCGATGGGGTGAGAGTTTAGAGAATATTGATTCTTATTAAAGCAGCTGCTGGGACCTAATGTGGAAGGTTATAAAAAGAGAGACACATTATTATGTTTGTATAGAAGCTATGTTTGTTGTTGTTATTTGCATTGTCTGTGTTTGGAAGTTTTACTGTTTACGGCCGACACGTGAGCTTCAAAGCAATGCAAAATTGACTAACGTAGAGGTGGCAATGAAAGAGAAAATTTAGGAATTCGATGGTGACGGGGGGAAAGCAGAAAAAGAGTGTTGCGCCATTTGCATACTACACTTCCGGTAATGGATGCCTTACATTTCATTCGCTTCGGCTCAGAGCGCAATTGCGTTCTCAAATTTGCGCACAACTACTCGTCTTTGAGAGCTGCGCTATTTGGGAGTCTAAATATGAGCGACAAGTACGTACATATTCAGTAAAAGTTCGCCAAGCCTTTTTATATTTTTGTTGCTTTAGCTGTCATCACTAAATTTAAATATTTTGCATAATTTTCGGTTTGACTTATGGATTCTATGCCGGCGTTTTCTATTTGGCTCGTTTGTTTATTTGGTTCCGGCCCGAATCAGCCACTTGTTGGTCTTCTGTAGCTTTTGATAATACAAAAGCCATTTACAAACGTACATATGTATGTGTATGTACATATTATATAATATATGTGTGTACATTTATCTGTCCGTCATGACACTCTTGGTTAGCAATGAAATGCGAAATTATGAAAAAGTTTGTTGGTAATATTTTTTAAGTACACCTTTGTATCTACATACATATGATGTTGTACCAACATTAAGCACCAGGTTGCTTGTAAGACACCGACGACTGCTTAACACATATACATTTTGTTATAAAAATATATGAACATACCTACATACAAACGAATGATAGGGAGGAAGGGAGGATGGCTTTAAAACCGTGAAATTTGCCGCTTTAAGTTTTTCCTTAACGCATCATGAGACCGCCCTAGGTTCTGGCTTTTTGCTTGTTTACTGATTTGCTTACATACATATATACATACACACATACACACAGTGCATATTGGTACAAACACATGGCTTTCAACCTTTCGTTAATATTTATCCCTTTTTTTGTTTTCTCTTATTGCGTACTTTAGCCTCTGATACAAAAATTCGATGATAAATGAGACTTTAATTTCTTTGACGGTATGCGCCTCTGAAAAGAAAAAAATCTATAAAACGCTTTGGCTGAAATGAGTGGAAATCTGCTTTCTCCTCTTATTCGGTCTTCAGCGGTTAGAAGTCATGTAGTAGGAAGAGTCATTTTCGAAATTGCTAATAAACTTGAACGCATCGTAGCTTTCTTCAATATGACTAACCGAGGTCTCACGCACTAGAACATTCTTATAACTATGTAAGTACTACAAATACGCAATAGTTAATCAGGTTGCAAATCGATTTTATATGAAAATATGAAGTCTTGCTCCATTTTGTAATTAGAAATGCAGGTTAATGCAGATGGAATAAAAAAAGAGATAATAATAATAAAAACAACAGTATTAAAACCTAGCTTTATTTTTAGCAAATTTTTACATTAGTGAACCTAACACATTCCACATTTTGTTACATGAAAATCTCGGTTAAGCAATATCTTGGGAGATTAGTCTGAAACTGCATTCTCTCTTGCAAGCCATCTCACAATAAGAAAGCATTTCACGTGTTAGACGCCAGAAAAATTTTTAGTACATATGTGTGTATATTAGGGGGGGGTCGATTTAAAAATCGCTCATTGCTCTGTGAAAATCGTATTTTAGGGATCAAAATAAGAAACTTTGTCGAAGGAACCATACCTCTAAAACGAATTCTGATGTCCCCCAGTTTGGGTCGAACGAAAAATCCCACTTTGACCCATTTAGAGTGCTCCAATCGAGTCCAAATTTATGACCGACCCCCACTAACTTTGGACGGCCGATCCACCCATGCCAGTGGCACACCCCTTTGAACTCCCCTGGGGGGTTCCCCATACAATCATTTCAAAATATCACCATTTTTGGCCTTAACATGAGAAAAGAAACTAAAAAGTTCGACCCAAATTGGGGGACATCAGAATTCGTTTTAGAGGTATGGTTCCTTCGGCAAAGTTTCTTATTTTGATCCCTAGAATATGATTTTCACAGAGCAATGGGCGATATTTTGCCTCCCCACAAATCGACCCGGCCTAGTTTATATGCATTAGAATGCCCTAAAATTTTGTTCCATAGCTAAAAATATGAGTTACCTATGTTTTAACGTTTTTTTATTTAAAATTTATCTGCTCGAAAGATACCATTAAATTGACATAGGAAAAATACACCTTTCCGTAAATTTTGTGAAAAACATTTACAGTTCGACACTTTCAAAAACACATATCAAAAACAAAAATATACCTTATGATTTATTAAAAAAAAATACTACAATATTTTTTAGAATATCCGCCAAATTAAAAAAAATGATACAAATTAAAAAAAAAATATTTATGTGGTTTTTATTTATTTTTAAGTATCAATTTTTGAACATTTATAAAAATGTTAATAAAAGAAAGAAAAAATAAATCCTTTACCAATCTCCAAATAAATAAATGTTTTCAGTTTATTTCTTAATAAACTCAAGAAAAACTAACGAAACTGTACAACATACCTACTTGGATCACTTGACATGGAGTCGATCATGTGTCTTATAAAATAGTTTAAAAGCCAATTCCAAAACAAATTTTCGACCAAGTCAGCCTGTCCGATTTGAAATCGCTTGACCCACGTCTTGACCCACAATTGAAATGTTGACAGCGGCATACTCGTACTGAAAGTACCAGTACTCTGAGTCGAAAAAATTTTTACAAGTGGTACGAGCTTTTCACAGAAGGTCGAGAAGATGTAAATGATGACGCTCGCTCTGGACGCCCCAGCACATCAACAACCGATAAAATGTTGAGAAAGTGAAGAAAATTGTTATGGAGAATCGTCGAATCACAATTAGAGAAGCCGCTGAGGATGTCGGCATACCGGTTGACTCATGCCATGCAATAATTTCGGAAATATTGGGCATGAAGCGAGTTGCAGCGAAGTTCGTTCGAAAATTGCTGAATTTTTACCAAAACCAACGTCGCACGAGCATCGCTCAGGAATTGTTTAATGACTTCAAGGATGATTCAGATTTGCTTAAAAGGGTCATGACTACTGACGAATCATGGACATATCGTTATGACACCGAAACCAAAACCAAATCGTCCCAATGGAACAGTCCAGGAGAGACAAGAGTCGATAGCAGAAAATCGCCGAACACGCAAAACAATTGGCTTATTTATGTCTCTCACAAACAAACTAAACAAGCTATGTTGCTAAAATCGTAAACATATCGTCGAGAAGAGTGTACCAACATAAAAAAATAATAATAATCGAATGTACGTAACCCGCGAAATTAGAAAATTCACCTTATTTTTGAACAGACCTTGTATATAAAGATTATGCTTTTGTAAACAATACTTCGATCAATAAAACAGGAAAATTATGAAGCAATTGTTAATAAATTTCATTATTGATAGGAACTGCCGCAACCGAATGGCTTGAGCGTGACTATCTATCGGTTGGTCCCGAGTCCAATATTCGGATTGGACAGAAATATCAAAATGATAGAGAGAGTTTTTCAAACAGCGGTCGCCTATCGGCAAGTTATGACAAATTTCCGCGTTTATTTCTGCGGGGAGATAGTTTCTA